>NC_064619.1:544729093-549729093 GCF_023898315.1 Schistocerca nitens | reverse complement strand
GCACAGACCTGCATTCCCCTGACTGGGTGCAGCAATCTCCATTTTCGCTTCCACCAAACTGGCCAGTGACATACAAGCTCAAATTTATCTGTAGCTTTTTAGAGGAAGAACCTTCGATGACTATGAGAGCCGTAGCAAGGGAATGTCACTCCAATGAAGAGTTCCAAAATGCATTTCTATTTACATATTGGTCGGAAACGACTCAGCGAGGCATTAAAGACCAGCTAATTAGTTTACCCAACTTTGAACACTTTAGTGTTACCCCTATCACCCAGTTTTTTGAGTATATGGTTCAACAAAACAAGTACCTGACCGAACCGTATAGCCAATCCGCTCTCACACTATCATGCATCTCATTAAGAGTTTCCCTTCTCACCGGACACCAAAAGGAAAGCATCTTAGCAGTCACGGTTTTATTACAATTATTAGAAATTCAGCAGTCGGATTGCTCATTTGTTAATAAGAATTTTCATAACAGCAATCGAGATAACAACACGTTCTGTTACAGCGAGCAGTCCCGTCCGTACTAACATGAGAAATAAAATATTCAGTTCCTATAACGATTTTCATGGACATTGTAATAAGAGACAACATTTTGACAACCAGTATATTCAGGAGCAGCAACAATATCAGAATTTCGACGACAACAGTCACAGTTTCCAGCCGCAATTCTTGCCGCAGCCGCAACAGCCCAGAAATAGTCAATAACAATACGGTTTACAAGCTCAACTGAAGATCAACACTTTACGCAACCACAAGGGAATAATTTCTCCCACCAAAACCATTGGTCGATGTCACATCGAAGAGATCAACAGCAAAGTAATTTTCACAACAAACTTAAAGAGAATGACCACCAATTTAAGCGTAATTTCGGCAACAGCAGCTTTCATCAGAATCAGCCTCAGGTCATTCTTAATGAACCTAATGTTCGTTTCCATCCACGGCAGCATTCTGCAGAGAAAACCAACCGTACAGTACAAGTAATTGAACTACCACAGCCATCTTCTGCCACCAGTCAGCCCAATTCTGCTACTCATGATACCGTTCAACTAAGCGTCATAACCTTCGACGACATTACTGACACTGTAGTACAACAGAGACACCAGACTCAAAAAAATATTTCTCATCCAGTAGCTGAAATTAAAATTGGCTTGTATTTATTTTCTGCAGTGATCCGCACTGGCTCACCTGGGACTGTGATAAATGAAACAGCAATTTAAAAACCTAACGCTGATAATACCTGTCCTACGTTTCCACTTAGTAAAACGAAAGTTCGAAGCGGAATCTCTAACAACGGAGTAGGTATGAAACTGCAAACCCACCTATCTTATATACTTGCTGATCACACATTTCATGCTAATTTCTGGAACGTTCCCCTCTTAACAACCGATGTCATCCTTGGCATGGTTTTCTTTGTCGAACATGACGCTGTTATCAACATTATGAAGTCATTGCTTATATTGAAATCAGATTCGCAACAACTATCTGTCATTTTTCAGAATACTTCGTCAGCTGAGGAGCAAAACATTCACAGAGTAGTGGCCATTTCAGCATCTAAGAATAATAATTGGATTCAACATTTTCTACAGACCGTATTTCCGTAGTAGCAATATCCCTGATAAATTAGACTATGACGTTGTGCAGACGATCAACAGTAAGGTAAATGAATGTAAAGCTTTGACCTACGATGAGCGCCAGCAGTTGCAGGATATTCTTTTACGGAACTCAAGTATTTAGCTATGTACGGTACCGGAAACCATGTCCGTTTTGCTTACGAATTCCAAGTGAAACCGCATAATACATTTACGGCAACACATTTTTCCGTTCCGTACATCTACAGAGATCAACTCAAGCAAGAACTTCAGACTATGTTAGACCAAGGTATCGTTGAACCAGCTGTTAATCAATATTCAAGGACGGTTCAAAAAGTTTAGCACAGTCGTATCTACTTTTTTTATTTTTTGCAGGAGGAAAATGAAATTTTTTTGTCAACATACTTGGAACATTTAGCTATACATTGAGCTTACTCAATGTAGCCTCCATCAGCTGCGACGCATCTGGCCCTACGTTCTTTCCATGATGTAAATGCACTTTGGTAAAATTATGGGGACTGACATTTACACCATCGCCTGACACAGGAAATGTCTTTTCAAAAATGGTTCAAATGGCTCTGAGCACTATGGGACTCAACTGCTGTGGTCATAAGTCCCCTAGAACTTAGAACTACTTAAACCTAACTAACCTAAGGACGGCACACAACACCCAGCCATCACGAGGCAGAGAAAATCCCTGACCCCGCCGGGAATCGAACCCGGGAACCCGGGCGTGGGAAGCGAGAACGCTACCGCACGACCACGAGATGCGGGCTAATGTCTTTTCCACTATCAAATGTTTTACTTCGCAGGTGGGCCTTCAGACGACCAAAGAGGTAAAAATCAGATGGAGCCAAGTCCGGACTGTATGGAGGACGAGGAACAATTTTCCAACTCATTTTCCTGATTTTCTCCTGCGTCATAAGGGCTGTATGGGGTTTGGCATTGTCATGGTGTAGTCTGATGAGCTGACCCTCAAGCTGTGATGTCACGTCGCAGCTTTTCCAATGACAAACAGTAGCTATCGTGTCGTCACACATCTCTCATTATGGATGATTTGATCAATGGTCTCATTCACATCGCTCACTGCCGTCGATGGTCTACCGCATTGTGAATTGTCCAGTAGAGAGAAATTACATTTTTTTAAAAAGCTGCAACCACCGCTTCATACTGCTGCGATCCACTGTGTCCTCCCTATAAACAGCGAGCAACTTCCTGTGAATCCATGTGGCAGAGTCATCGCCTGTCTAGAAGAGGAACTCCATCACCGACCGTTGTCGCAACCTGACATCTACGTCACGGTCCATTATGGCTCACCTGTAAATAAAAGAAAATGCTTTTATACACCAACTTATAGCTAAATGTTCCAAATATGATCACAAAAAGTTCCATTCTCCTCCTGCAAAAAATAAAAAATTAGAGACGGCTGTGCAAAACATTTTGAACGCCCTTTGTATTAACCCTCTTGATATTGTAAACAATAAAGACGGCTTACTTCGTCTTGTGTTGGATTCACGCCAGATCAACGAAATGATCATCACTGAAACTGAGAGTCCGCAAACGCTGGAAGACCTCTTGCAAAAATTTCACAAAACGTCAGTCTGTTCTACTTTGGACCTAAAATATGGATTCTGGCAAATTCAACAGCATCCTAATTGTAGAAAATACACTGCTTTCCTTTGTTTCGGAAACTGCTACAAAAGTTGTAAATTGCCTTTTGGTATCACAATTACTTCCGCCGCAATCATCCGTGCAATGATTACCATTCTTCCAAATGCATTAAAAGACAGAATCACCACTTACATTGACGACATTGTAATTGCAGAATCTTCTTGGCCAGAACATAATTCTGTTCTTCGCATGCTATTGCTACCAAAAAACAACTTCTTAGCTTCCTCGGTTTGATCTTTTTTTTTCACCGTTTAGTACACCACTCTGCGCTAGATACCCCTAGATTATGTCATCTTACTGGTAAAAATACTGTCTGGTCGTGGAATGACCAAGCACAGACCGAGATTCTCAATCTAAAAATGCTTTACTTAACGCTCCTCTTCTATCGCATCTTGATCCGATAAATAATTTTTCAATTGCTAGAAACATTTTCAAGACTGGTCTTGGTGTCCATGTATCTCAGGAAATAGAAGAAAATGGTACAATTGTTAAGAAAATCATCGCGTGTGCTAGTCGCATCCTCATATCGCCTGAAAGAAATTATTCTGTCACCGAACTCGAAATATTAGATGTTGTTTGGGCTTTCACTACGTTTCGTCACTTTCTCTACAGCAGACGCACAACAGCCTACACAGAGCACAGAGCTATTCAGTCTCTTTCATCAGCTAAATTCACACATGACAGACTTAGTCGTTGGAAACTTTATTTGCAGGAATCTGATTTTACGACTGTTCATATCCAGGAAACCCAGAATACTGTAGCAGATGAACTTTCAAGCTCACTGTGCAGTAACTAGCAAGAAATCGCCGCTAATGTCTGTCAAACTAATTTCAGCTTTCTCTCTATTAAACAGGTAGCTTTTGAAAATTTTATTTCAGCATCGTTAAAAGAAATGGCCAAATAGTAGAGGAAAGACGATGTCTGGAAAGAGATCAAACTCCTGTGGCGTGACACGAACCAGACAACAATCAGGCTTACTACACCGTACTCAATAACTTCTGCTTCAGCGCGCTCACCTTGATAGCGATAATTGTACTATTGCATACTGGAAGAACTTGTCAGTAAATTAATCTGGTATACACACTTGAGCTACGCTATGTTCCACGCAAACGCTTTTTGATACTACGACAGAACTGTTGTTCCACAAATATGGAAAACCGTATTCGACGAGTCTCGGCGACTTGCAAAATTTGTCAAAAAGCTAAATCCTCTACAATACTTCACATTGCCCCTTTGTACCCCAATGTACCCATGAAATTAAGACATATGGCAGCTGTTGATCTATTTGGATCCATTCCAGGTACTGTGAAGGTTTCTGTTACATATTCCTTGCTGTACAATTAACTTTGAAGTTTGTATTTTTCAACAGTTACGTTAACCCACTGCTATTACCGTTTCCAGTGGTTATACAAAACATATTTTGCCTCATGTTGGACATGTTCAGAAGGTAATCTCCTACAATGGACCGCAATTTCGATTAGTAATATGGAAAAGCACACTGCAAGCTAGAAATATTACACGCATTTTTATATAAAGATACCTTGCTTCTTCCCACACATCAGAGCGCATCATGAAAGAGATTGGAAAACATTGTCGTATCTACTGTCACAAAAAGCATGCCGGTTGGGACAAGCGTTTTTCAGGACGTCAACAATTCCATACCAAGCGCCTCTACCATGCTTTCGCCGTAGCTAGTGTTGAAAAACATAGACCCACCTAACAAAATTTGTGGCCGGCCGGAGTGGCCGTGCGGTTCTAGGCGCTACAATCTGGAACCGCGTGACCGTAATGGTCGCAGGTTCGAATCCTTCCTCGGGCATGGATGTGTGTGATGTCCTTAGGTTAGTTAGGTTTAAGTAGTTCTAAGTTCTAGGGGACTGATGACCACAGCAGTTAAGTCCCATAGTACTCAGAGCCATTTGAACAAAATTTGTGAACTTTTCCTACTACAAAAAGATTACTTCATCATGAAATTATAGACATCGCACTCAACAATTTAAAGCGTACAGCACAACGCCGCAAACGTCAGCAAAAAGGTGAGTAACCTCTGCAAATTCGCATAGGACAAAGTATTGGCAAGCACTCACTATCTATCCAACAGAGGAAAACGTCGTTGCAGTAAATTTATAATCTGGACCTGATAGGATACGTAATATTCCCCATCCCAGTGTGGTTGATATTAAAACTTAACAGACGAGAAAATCACGATGCAATTATCACATCAACAACGTCAAGCGTTTTATAGAATAACTTTTCCTTTAGTTCATTTCACGTAGCTAGATAGAAACTAGTTATTTTTCCACCTTTCAGCTTTGTACAAATTGTTTCTGATATTTTTCAGGAACTATGCTAATTGCCAAATTTTTTTACAGATGTGCGTATTTATATTGCCAGCTTCCATATATGCTTATTCTGATTTACATATGAGTGTACATAATAATACAGTGTGTTTCAAAAATGACCGGTATATTTGAAACGGCAATAAAAACCAAACGAGCAGCGATAGAAATACACCGTTTGTTGCAATATGCTTGGGACAACAGTACATTTTCAGGCAGACAAACTTTCGAAATTACAGTAGTTACAATTTTCAACAACAGATGGCGCTGCAAGTGATGTGAAAGATATAGAAGACAACGCAGTCTGTGGGTGCGCCATTCTGTACGTCGTCTTTCTGCTGTAAGCGTGTGCTGTTCACAACGTGCAAGTGTGCTGTAGACAACATGGTTTATTCCTTAGAACAGAGGATTTTTCTGGTGTTGGAATTCCACCGCCTAGAACACAGTGTTGTTGCAACAAGACGAAGTTTTCAACGGAGGTTTAATGTAACCAAAGGACCGAAAAGCGATACAATAAAGGATCTGTTTGAAAACTTTCAACGGACTGGGAACGTGACGGATGAACGTGCTGGAAAGGTAGGGCGACCGCGTACGGCAACCACAGAGGGCAACGCGCAGCTAGTGCAGCAGGTGATCCAACAGCGGCCTAGGGTTTCCGTTCGCCGTGTTGCAGCTGCGGTCCAAATGACGCCAACGTCCACGTATCGTCTCATGCGCCAGAGTTTACACCTGTATCCATACAAAATTCAAACGCGGCAACCCCTCAGCGCCGCTACCATTGCTGCACGAGAGACATTCGCTAACGATATAGTGCACAGGATTGATGACGGCGATATGCATGTGGGCAGCATTTGGTTTACTGACGAAGCTTATTTTTACCTGGACGGCTTCGTCAATAAACAGAACTGGCGCATATGGGGAACCGAAAAGCCCCATGTTGCAGTCCCATCGTCCCTGCATCCTCCAAAAGTACTGGTCTGGGCCGCCATTTCTTCCAAAGGAATCATTGGCCCATTTTTCAGATCCGAAACGATTACTGCATCACGCTATCCGGACATTCTTCGTGAATTTGTGGCGGTACAAACTGCCTTAGACGACACTGCGAACACCTCGTGGTTTATGCAAGATGGTGCCCGGCCACATCGCACGGCCGACGTCTTTAATTTCCTGAATGAATATTTCGATGATCGTGTGATTGCTTTGGGCTATCCGAAACATACAGGAGGCGGCGTGGATTGGCCTCCCTATTCGCCAGACATGCACCCCTGTGACTTCTTTCTGTGGGGACACTTGAAAGACCAGGTGTACCGCCAGAATCCAGAAACAATTGAACAGCTGAAGCAGTACATCTCATCTGCATGTGAAGCCATTCCGCCAGACACGTTGTCAAAGGTTTCGGGTAATTTCATTCAGAGACTACGCCATATTATTGCTACGCATGGTGGATATGTGGAAAATATCGTACTATAGAGTTTCCCAGACCGCAGCGCCATCTGTTGTTGAAAATTGTAACTACTGTAATTTCGAAAGTTTGTTTGCCTGAAAATGTACTGTTGTCCCAAGCATATTGCAACAAACGGTGTATTTCTATAGCTGCTCGTTTAGTTTTTATTGCCGTTTCAAATATACCGGTCATTTTTGAAACACCCTGTATGTCACAACACAGATTTATTTATCTGATGCATTTCCCATGCTTATACGAATTCTATTGGTACCTTGTTCTCCTGATTCCTTGATTATTCAGCATTTTATTAGGTGGTGACGTACCCAGTAGGGAGAATCTTGCAAGTCGGTTCTCTTACTGTAAGTTTAGGCCGTGCACATTTTTCTGTTTTCATACGTGTGTACATGAAAATAACAGCTGAAAGAGGCAACATTTACATTGACATGTGTCCAGCGTATGGTATACCTTGGGTGGTGTGACCACTACAAATGGTAACTCAAACATTTTTCATAATAATAATTTGTGTCCTTTTGTATGTAGCCCCTATATCTTATGTGCATTTATTTATGATTCCATTTTGTCTTTACTGATACGATGTAATCTGCTGTTTTTATGATGCTATGTGGAAATTTATGCTATTGTCTCAAGAAGTATTATTACATTTTTTGTTATCTTAGTCACTCTTTGTATTTTATAATGTTTCCATGTTTCATTTATGTCCAGTCTTGTGCTGTAATTTGATATATATCTTGCACTTGATGATGTCAATAGCTTACTTGCTTTCATCTACAGATTTAAGAAATCACTGTACCTTGCAACTCATGTCCACTTCATATACTCATCCATGCTGTATATTTTGCAGAACCAATATACTGAATTCTCATTGTATACTAACGAGACATTATGCTCACAAATAGAAGCACATGAAAGTATAAAATGTGCCACCCACAAATGTGTGCAGGAAATGCATTGTATAGAAAGCATGACATAAGCAACGCATATGGAGTACTAAACACCATTTCACTTCTCACACTGTTTCCTACAAGGCCTTTATAAGCAATTTCCTGTTAGTGTGCTAGGTAAATTAGACTGTTTGCCTATAAAAGATTTAGGATTAAGGATATTTTTTTTCTTCATTTTGTTTTAGGTGTACGAATGTTGTTAGATTATATAATGAGTGTTCACGCCCTGAGCTGCACTACATTAGTGAGGATTATACTGATATATTGATGATTCTTCTATATTGATATTGTATGAGGTTAGTATGTGTTTTGTGTATGTAGTGTCCTTTATAGGAAAATCTGTTGTACTGTATTCCACATGATTGGAAATGTTTGTGGAAGACTGTCACGGAACCTTTTCCATCATTTCTTATGATACTGCATATGATACTGCTTTCTTACATTAGCATGCATGTTAGTTCTTTTCTTTTCGTGCTAATAATCACATTACCAGGTTCCACTATTTCTGTAATTCACCCTCGTCTTTGCATATTTGTCTCATGATTTACTGTGATCTTAAATTGACCCACTCTGTAATCTATATTGTAATTAGTACTCTGTTCTTTATGCTTGCATATAGTATAATCATTTTCTTTGCTTTGGCTACAGCAGTTCTTGATGAACGAGATTGAGGATCGGCTGTTAATCATTTTCTTTACAGATAAAGAGCACTGCCCTTATTAATGATTCCCACATTCTTCTCTGTAGGCATGTCCATTGTTAGAGATATAGGTCATTTGCTATAATGAGATCTACGAAGCGCCGAGGGTGCTATACAACCTATAAATATTGTGACTTTACTCATACAATGCCATACTCTGATTTTATGACGCTATTTGTCTATTATGTACTCTAACAGGCTGCACAGAGCCATAATTTTCTATAATACTGCTATTTATGCACTTTGTTTTTGTAAAAGCCATGTAGAATTACGTATTCTTATTATGAAATATGCATAGACCTCTGTGTGCCATATAAAGTTATATGTAAATCAAGATACTTTCTCAGCTTTGATGTTTATGGTATGTAAAAAGCCACTTGGAGCCTCTGATTGATATTTTCTATTCAGTTGTTTTAAATATTAGGATTTGCATGCACTTCATGTAAAACTAGGGCACTTGGAGCCCCAATCATTTTATAGCTGTTACGACCAGAGTATATGCATGTAGGAAGGCCACTTTTATCCTCTGATTGATATTTTCTATGTGATTATTTTGAATATTAAAATTTGCATGTCTTCCAAGTAGAAGGCCACCTGGGGCCACTCAGTTCTTAATTTTACTGTTAAGTTTTTTTTTAAGTAATTATGTCACAATATTGCATAAACAAGGCAACTGAGAGCCAACATTCTAGTTTTCATTAGATTTTATGAGGAGTTTGTGTAAGCATTTACGTCAAATGGTCATTGAGAGCCAGGAACTTTAAATTTACACTGCAGTTTTAGGTAGCTATGTATTCATGCATATTCTATGATGGCCACTTGTAGCCAACCTATGACCTTCCATTAATATGTATACTTTATATAATGGCCACATGCTGCCACACCATGACTACCCCTTATTATCTTCTTAAATATTTTGTCACGATGTATGCAAAATGAACTAGTAGATGTCTCACTATTTTTCTTATGTGTCTAACCACTGCTATAAGCATTGTGATAGGTATATAGTCCATTGTAGGTCACTATGTGGGTTTATCCATTACCAATAATTTTGTCTTTTGTTTGCTTAAATGTTTATCTCTTGTTTATTGAGCACATATATTAGTACTGATATAATCACAGACAGACTAACGCCACATTTCTCAATAATTATTATACCTACAGGCCGACTGTTGCCACACTTCTGTTATATTGTATAGAAGTAACATGTCATAATGTACAGCACTATGGCTTAATCCAGCATATCATCTTATTAGGATATTATATCTTTACTGTTCACTGTTTCCCCATTTACTAGAAGTTGTCACGTTGCTTAGTATAGGCTTTAGAACTTACATAGACATTTTGCTGCACTGAAACTTCCTGGAAGATTAAAACTGTGTGCTGAGACTCGAACTCGGGACCTTTGCCTTTCGCGGCAAGTGCTCTACCAACTGAGCTACCCAAGCACGACTCACGCCCCGTCCTCACAGCTTTACTTCCGCCAGTACCTCTTACTTTCACTGACTTTTGCTGCACTTATTAGGATATGTTCTACTACCTTACCTGTCTTACTGCTTGTCATCGTCTATCATCCAATTTCCTCCCTCTGCTCATCGCATTGGAGCTATTGGACAGCAGCATGCGTACTTCAGTGTGGCTATGCACAATATAGATCGATGAAGAACCTTTAATTTCAAATGTAATGATAATGATGATCATCATAATACTGATGTACTGAGGGCAACCAACCTTGGGTGTTGATAAATTTGGTGTGAGGTACCAACTGTACCTTTGTACAGGAATGAGAGTACAGTGACTTGGTTAGCTGTTCTTGGACGCTGGACCAGCCTCTATGGCTAATGCTCAGATCTGAGACTGCAAAGAATTGGCCTTTATAATGCAGCCACATCTACATTGTTATAAGCTTCAGTCATACACCAACTTTTCCTTATCAATTTCCCCATTATTTCTTGACAACTAGGGATATACTTTACTCTTACTTTTACTACTGTTATGCATCTCCAAACAAAATGAATTTAGAACAGACCACACTTTAAATTTAATACTTATGCATCAGAGCACCAGTTTGCTCAAGAGCTCAATGATTTGTACTGTCTTTTAGAATTACATTGTAATGACTATGTAGTACCAGTTATTCATACTGCAAATACTGATGTACAAATTTGCCCTACGTTTGGTGTCCCGTGCACATCCAAATGGTAAGGCAAATTTAACAAACATCACTGGAGGGTTATGTGAGGTGTCCACTTGCGCATGGAGCCCAGTTTTGTAACATGATTAATGAAAATTACCTGAAACGATTGTCGTATGTAGAAGAGATTGTATTTTTGACACCACTGAACCAAAGATGTTGCCTTAGTGGCAGAATCGATTTTAAGTAGGAGCGCACAGAGCACAGTAGTAGTTGCCTATGCACTCTGTCATAGGTAAAATGTAAGATTTAAAGCTAATGGCTAGCTGGGAGAATTTAGTTGTTGGTCTATGGACTCTTCATAATACAGTTTTTATAAAATGAAGTGATGAATTTACATTGTAACTCAAAGGTAAAACAACTGGAAAAAATTTCTAAGGTAATAAAATTTTGTATATTTAGTTTTAAGTACGAAGCAACGCAACGTGCCTTTCGCTGATTTTTACAGTGCTGACCCTTGAATGTAGGAACCAAGAATTTTCCATCAGATTTAATATATGCGTGTTTTAGGTACAGCCGATTTGTAAAATTTTCTGTGTTTTATAATCCTCATACAGAGAAGTTAAATTTTGGAATCTATTTTGTCAAACGATGTCAGACTTTTTGCCATGTAACAATGCAAGTTTACGACAATAAGTGAGGATTGTAGAAGAGCTGAGAAGTTCACTGATTTTGAAGTTAATATAAAATGTTTCTTATCGGATTTTGTGAAGAAGAAACGTTATTTTGAATACAATTTTCAAACTGAAGCATTTGTTCTGAGGATATTCCTTTATCAGTGCCTAATCCTCTTCCATGTCGTGTTTATTTGAACCCAATGAATATTTTTTTAAGGAAATCATTTTTCAATCAGAGTAAAAAAAAAATATTAATGTGCCAGAATCAGAGAAGTATTAATGTTTGTAACAGTTTCAATGCGGGCAGCACTGCACAACGTTGAGCCATATTCCGTATTTCCATTAGACATTTGCAAGGTTATTCATTTATCAACCAATCTACTGATATTATTGCTATGAAGCTATTTTACAGCCGGTATTGAACTTCGCTGTGCCGAGACAACATTTTCTGTGCCTACTGTGGAGAGAACAGAATACCAAGATTACATCCCTTGCGAGTCTAGAGCTAATGGAAATTTATTGCTGTGTTTATTTGCATAGGGAATTTTGTCAGTTTTTTTGTACAGAATCATAGGTCCCGGTGCTGAAGAGATCGGTAAATTTCAGAGGGATTGATCTCATTTAGGCATTGCTTACTGGTTTGCCAGACTAAGTTGTATGGTTTTCCTTCTTTCTTTTTTTTATTGCAGTAAAAACTGATTACGCATACTATATGCTCAACAACACAAACTGATTACGCATACTATATGCTCAACAACACATCACACAGTAAATTTGTGTATGACTAACATTTCACATTTCGTATTCATTCGCAAACAAAAGACACAAATATATTTTAAAAGAACGTTACACTTTTCAACTAACGCTGGTGCATATGGGCCACCGCAGAAGACGCATCCTTCGTGCACTCCTGCAGATTGTACTTCATCAGCGACGAAGTCTGGAATTCGCAGGCCTCCGCTACAAATGAGTGTTCATTGAGTGGAGACAAGTGGCCTTTTCATTCAAATCACGTTCATGCTCCATTGAGCAGATTGCCATTAGGGCTTACGACGTGAAACGTCAGAAAGCAAAGATCTGAGGCCGGATGCGGGATCGTTATAGTCTGGGGAATATTTTCGTAGGGTTCGCTGTGTGATTTCGTCATTAAGAAAGGCGCAGCTGATCAAGACAAATATGTATGTATCCTTGGGGACTATTCTCAACCATAAATGCAGTTTGTTTTCGCTTGGATCGATGGCATATACCAGCAGGACAATGTAACGTGGCACACAGCTCCCAGTGAACATGTGTGGTTCAAAGAGCAGCAGAGTAAGATTACCGTACTCTGCTGGCCACCAAATACAATCGAGAATCTGTGAGACGACCTCGGTGGATCTGTGTGCACCATGGATCCTCAACAGAGAAACCTAGCGCAGCTGTCCAAGGCACAGGTGTCTGCACGCCTACACATCCCTGTCGTTACCTTTCAGAGCCTCATTGGCTCTCGTCCTGCACGCTTCACAGCGGTAGGCGTTGCAGAAGATTTGTTATTCAGGCTTCTCACAGGTGGCCACATTAATGTGACAGGACAGTGAATGTGAACCATTAAATACAATAAAATCTGAGATTTACAGACTGGTAAATATAACACCAATCACAACTCTGGTTAATTCGTAGTATCTCCAACCCTCCACCGGAAAATAACGCAGAAGAGAAAATTGTCAAAGTTGGATCAGAGGTTTGTCCAACCATTAGGGAGTTCTAAAGAGTAAAATGATGGGCAAAACTTGAGAGGAATATGGTAGATATCGTTGACCGTGAAAGAAACGATATTTAAATGCAACGGGTGGCATATGTGGTAAAACTTACCTAAAAGCGTCACCATTTGGTGCGTAGTTTGCTCACAAAGTACATTAGTTGCACACGTAATATCGGTGATCACGGCACTCGCGTGCAACCACTCAGGTTGCGACCAGATTCATATTGGTGTGATTCTGTGCATAACTGCCTCGAATGAGAACTTTTTTCAGATGGGCAGGAGCGCGTGTCTCTTTTTAGTTTTATCGCCTCAGTAGTGTGTCTCCTCCGATGAAAGCGTACTTCCTGCAGCCTACTTTACTCTCTGAGAAGGCCACACTACCCTCTCCTACTGCTTTTTAGGTGGTGGGGCGAGGACGACTCGCCGACTCTTAGCTTAGTTACTCTGAAGTACGTAATGCCACCTGGACAACCCAGCGAAAGAAAGTCTTCCTCCGCAACAGCGTGTCTGCGAAACCAGTATGTTGGTGGGAAGTCACAGGTTTGCGATATACGCCCAGGAGGTGTTGACCTGTAATACCCCTAATGATCTTGTGGTTTAGTGCAAAGATAATCATCTTCAGCTATAGTTCAGGACTGCATGAAATATAGATGACAATTTAAGATAATTCTCATTTATTGTTTCGTCTCAGTCGCACATTTTTATTTAGGTTACAGGTCTCGATCGCCCAAGGGATGACGCAACCACTTATATCTGAAGATGATCCTGATTGATCGAAAAGCCGGCCGGTGTGGTTGAACGGGTCTAGGAGCTACAGTCTGGAACCGTCTGGAACCGCGCCACCGCGACGGTCGCAGGTTCGAATCCTGCCTCGGGCGTGGATGTGTGTGATGTCCTTAGGTTAGTTAGCTTTAAGTAGTTCTAGGTTCTAGGGGACTGGTGACCTCAGATGTTGAGTCCCATAGTGCTCAGATCCATTTGAACCATTTTTTGACTTATCGAAACATTATCTTAAGTGTTAATATACTTGCTAAATCTCTTATGACGAGTAAGTCGGCTATACTAAGGATTAGGATATGTGCATAGGGATAGTAATCTCTATTTCAAATGTGGTGAAGTCTGGAGTAATACGATGTGAAATGACTCTATACGTCCATGTTGTCACAAATAGTTGCGTAGCCTCGGCTGTTCTGTATAGAATATCAAATCAAACACCTTTCAGCCGTCTGAATTTATAAATTCTTACTTTGTTGAGGTACCAAAAACTGGCAGCCCAATAAAATAACAATTTGGATATTCTGACGGCTGGAGGATTTAACATTCTGATCGGAAATGAAGTTACACCAGTTACGGGATGATCTCACGTCCATCGGTAGGGGAAAGTTGTGGCACCTTGGGCCACTTTTCTGACTTGCACTGCGTCCAGTCCTTTAATAGAAGCTGGACGTTATTTTCTTATTCCATTTTGAAATAACAGCATTCACTTTATGTATGTTTCAGTCTTTTAAAAAAAATACAAAAATTACTTCGCTTGTTACAGATGTGGAAAACAGTTTGTGATGGTTCTTTATTTACGTGACCATTACGACACTCCAGCCCCAGTTCTCGATACCAGTAATATCGTACTACTTTTCTGCGAAGTAACAGACATATTTTTGTGACAATATTCACATTTGGTTTTATTAATGTATTGATACTCCGATGTATCGATATATTACAGTGATATGGTTCTTGTGTGTATTCATTTCTGTGAGACTGTCATAATCTTTGACTTACTTGTAACCGTTTTGGCTCGAATGCGCACAGAGCAGTCTTTGTTTCACTTTGCAGAAGTTAAGTTGTTATTTCGCTTTGTAAAAGAACAGTCAAGTCTTGTGTTTGATTAAAGTGGAAATTAAGTATATGAAGATTGATACAAAACTGTTTTCTTGATTATGTGACAATTAAGAAGAAGTATATGTGAATCGACAACAAGTTTAATAAAAACGTGGATCGTGAACACCAAGTCAAAAATTATATCTACCATACCATTGTTCTGATCTGGGATTGTTTGATCATTAAGAATTTCCCGAAAAACGCATTTGTTAGGTTTTCAGATTTTGCTAAAATACAGATCTGGACCTTCTAGCAGTCAAAATGGAATCACCCTAGAATCAACAAGATGAGCCATAACAACTTCGACGAAATCTACGTTGGAATCCATTCACGATAAGTACCTAAATTAATGACTTTTTTACAGTGACTTCATGATTTCCATTCTGACGACACCATCCACAGTCAATAACTTTGTTGTTGCCCGATAAAGTGAACATATGCTGCGTGATTATTAATCTGATTTCTAACCTACATTGCAAGTGATGGTATTGTTAGAAGTTCCAAGGTACAACACGCTCATGTAATTAGGCCTAATATCCTATCAAATTTAATACTGTTGCAATTGAAAAAATCTAGTCAGTACTGCATTTATAGTCTATATGCCAAATTATTAATCATCTACACACCACTTATCGGTAAATAAAATCGAATGAAGAAGAAACATTATCAGAAACCAGTCACAGGTTAAAATCATTTTGAAATGATTGGTAGCTAACAGAAATTTTCATTTTCAAGACAGGGGAAATAGCTGGGACATTAAAGAAACTTAGTTCATAGCAGATGTCACGTCTTCCATGGCAGGAGACCTCCCTCTGTTTCAAAGTACAACATCTACATCGACATGTACATTTATACTCCGCAAGCCACCCAACGGTGTGTAGCGGAAGGCACTTTACGTGCCACTGTCATTACCTCTCTTTCCTGTTCCAGTCGCGTATGGTTCGCGGGAAGAACGACTGTCTGAAAGCCTCCGTGCGCGCTCTAATCTCTCTAATTTTACATTCGTGATCTCCTCGGGAGGTATAAGTAGGGGGAAGCAATATATTCGATACCTCATCCAGAAACGCACCCTCTCGAAACCTGGCGAGCAGGCTACACCGCGATGCAGAGCACATCTCTTGCAGAGTCTGCCACTTGAGTTTGTTAAACATCTCCGTAACGCTATCACGGCTACCAAATAACCCTGTGACGAAACGCGCCGATCTTCTTTGGATCTTCTCTATCTCCTCCGTCAACCCGATCTGGTACGAATCCCACACTGATGAGCAATACTCAAGTATAGGTCGAACGAGTGTTTTGTAAGCCACCTCCTTTGTTGATGGACTACATTTTCTAAGGATTCTCCCAATGAATCTCAACCTGGTACCCGCCTTACCAACAATTAATTTTATATGATCATTCCACATCAGATCGTTCCGCACGCATACTCCCAGATATTTTACAGAAGTAACTGCTACCAGTGTTTGTTCCGCTATCATATAATCATACAATAAAGGATCCTTCTTTCTATGTATTCGCAATACATTACATTTGTCTATGTTAAGGGTCAGTTGCCACTCCCTGCACCAAGTGCCTATCCGCTGCAGATCCTCCTGGATTTCGCTACAATTTTCTAATGCTGCAACTTCTCTGTATACTACAGCATCATCCGCGAAAAGCCGCATGGAACTTCCCACACTATCTAGTAGGTCATTTATATATGTTGTGAAAAGCAACGGTCCCATAACACTCCCCTGTGGCACGCCAGAGGTTACTTTAACGTCTGTAGATGTCTCTTCATTGATAACAACATGCTGTGTTCTGTTTGCTAAAAACTCTTCAATCCAGCCACACAGCTGGTCTCATATTCCGTAGGCTCTTACTTTGTTTATCAGGCGACAGTGCGGAACTGTATCGAACGCCTTCCGGAAGTCAAGAAGAATAGCATCTATCCGGGAGCCTGTATCTAATATTTTCTGGGTCTCATGAACAAATAAAGCGAGTTGGGTCTCACACGACCGCTGTTTCCGGAATCCATGTTGATGCCTAAATAGTGAATTCTGGGTTTCCAAAAACGTCGTGATACTCGAGCAAAAAACAAGTTCTAAAATTCTACAACAGATCGACGTCAGAGATATAGGTCTATAGTTTTGCGCATCTGCTCGACGAACCTTCTTGAAGACTGGGACTACCTGTGCTCTTTTCCAATCATTTGGAACCTTCCGTTCCTCTAGAGACTTGCGGTACACGGCTGTTAGAAGGGGGGCACGTTCTTTCGCGTACTATGTGTAGAATCTAATTGGTATCCCTTCAGGTCCAGTGGACTTTCCTCTGTTGAGTGATTCCAGTTGCTTTTCTATTCCTTGGACACTTATTTCGATGTCAGCCATTTTTTCGTTTGTGCGAGGATTTAGAGAAGGAACTGCAGTGCGGTCTTCCTCTGTGAAACAGCTTTGGAAAAAGGTGTTTAGTATTTCAGCTTTACGCGTGTCATCCTCTGTTTCAATGCCATCATCATCCCGTAGTGTCTGGATATGCTGTTTCGAATCACTTACTGATTTAACGTAAGACCAGAGCTTCCTAGGATTTTCTGTCAAGTCGGTACATAGAATTTTACTTTCGTATTCACTGAACGCTTCACGCACAGCCCTCCTTACGCTAACTTTGACATCGTTTAGCTTCTGTTGTCTGAGAGGTTTTGGCTGCGTTTAAACTTGGAGTGAAGCTCTCTTTGCTTTCGCGGTAGTTTCCTAACTTTGTTGTTGTACCTCGGTGGGTTTTTCCCGTCCCTCACAGTTTTACTCGGCACGTACCTGTCTAAAACGCATTTTACGATTGCCTTGAACTTTTTCCATAAACACTCAACATTGTCAGTGTCGGAACAGAAATTTTCGTTTTGATCTGTTAGGTAGTCTGAAATATGCCTTCTATTACTCTTGCTTAACAGATAAACCTTCCTCCCTTTTTTTATATTTCTATTAACTTCCATATTCAGGGATTCTGCAACGGCCTTATGATAACTGATTCCCTGCTCTGCACATACAGAGTCGAAAAGTTCGGGTCTGTTTGTTATCAGTAGGTCCAAGATGTTATCTCCACGAGTCGGTTCTCTGTTTAATTGCTCGAGGTAATTTTCGGATCGTGCACTCAGTATAATGTCACTCGATGCTCTGTCCATACCACCCGTCCTAAACATCTGAGTGTCCCAGTCTATATCTGGTAAATTGAAATCTCCACCTAAGACCATAACATGCTGAGAAAATTTATGTGAAATGTATTCCAAATTTTCTCTCAGTTGTTCTGCCACTAATGCTGCTGAGTCGGGAGGTCGGTAAAAGGATCCAATTATTAACCTATCTCGGTTGTTGAGTGTAACCTCCACCCATAATAATTCACAGGAACTATCCACTTCTACTTCACTACAGGATAAACTACTACTAACAGCGACGAACACTCCACCACCGGTTGCATGCAATCTATTCTTTCTAAACACCGTCTGTACCTTTGTAAAAATTTCGGCAGAATTTATCTGTGGCTTCAGCCAGCTTTCTGTACCTATAACGATTTCAGCTTCGGTGCTTTCTATCAGCGCTTCACGTTCCGGTACTTTACCAACGCAGCTTCGACAGTTTACAATTACAATACCGATTACTGCTTGGTCCCCGCATGTCCTAACTTTGCCCCACACCCGTTGAGGCTGTTGCCCTTTCTGTACTTTCCCAAGGCCATCTAACCTAAAAAACCGGCCACCCCACGCCACACAACCGCTGCTACCCGTGTAGCCGCTTGTTGCGTGTGGTGGACTCCTGACCTATCCAGCGGAACCCGAAACCCCACCACCCTATGGGGCAAGTCGAGGAATCTGCAGCCCACACGGTCGCAGAACCGTCTCAGCCTCTGATTCAGACCCTCCACTCGGCTCTGTACCAAAGGTCCGCAGTCAGTCCGGTCGACGATGCTGCAGATGGTGAGCTCTGCTTTCATCCCGCTAGCGAGACTGGCAGTCTTCACCAAATCAGATAGCCGCCGGAAGCCAGAGAGGATTTCCTCCGATCCATAGCGACACACATCATTGGTGCCGACATGAGCGACCACCTGCAGATGGGTGCACCCTGTACCCTTCATGGCATCCGGAAGGACCCTTTCCACATCTGGAATGACTCCCCCCGGTATACACACGGAGTGCACATTGGTTTTATTCCCCTCTCTTGCTGCCATATCCCTAAGGGGCCCCATTACGAGCCTGACGTTGGAGCTCCCAGCTACCAGTAAGCCCACCCTCTGCGACCGCTCGGATCTTGCAGACTGAGGGGCAACCTCTGGAACAGGACAAGCAGCCATGTCAGGCCGAAGATCAGTATCAAACTGAGACAGAGCCTGAAACAGATTCGTCAGACAAACTGGAGAAGCCTTCCGTTCAGCCCTCCGGAATGTCTTTCGCCCCCTGCCACACCTTGAGACGACCTCCCACTCTACCACAGGTGAGGGATGAGCCTCAATGCGGGCAGTATCCCGGGCAACCACAGTCGTAGTCCGATCGGGGGATGCGTGGGACGAGCTGGCCGTCCCCGACAAACCCCCATCCGGACCCCCACAGTGATGCCCATTGGCAACAGCCTCAAGCTGTGTGACCGAAGCCAACACTGCCTGAAGCTGGGAGCGAAGGGATGCCAACTCAGCCTGTATCCGAACACAGCAGTTGCAGTCCCTATCCATGCTAAAAACTGCTATGCAAAGAACGTCTGAACTAATCTACAGAGAGCGCAAATTATCGACACAAAATTTAAACGGTTATTAAAATACAAGATTGCCTAGTAAATGCAGTAATGCTGCTACTTGCGCACTGCTGACACACTGCTCGGCGGCGGAAGGAGACTACGCGATTTTACACTATTCAGGTACTAAAACGCGATGCTACAACTCTCAAATACTATAATACGCCCGAAATTTATGAATTAAACAATGCAAGTACCAAAAACACGCAAAGAAAATAAGAATTAAACTATGTAACAAATGAGTGAGATAGGAGTATACGACTTGCTGCTGCAGCTGCTTATCCAACGGCGGCAGGGAGCACACTGACTGTGACAAACCGACACTGGCCATTCAAAACAAAAACAGAAGACAAAACGGCTACGCGAATTTACACTATTCAGGTACTAAAACGCGATGCTACTACTCTTAAATACTATAATACGCCCGAAATTTATGAATTAAACAATGCAAGTACCAAAAACACGCGAAGAAATTAAGAATTAAACTATGTAACAAATGAGTGAGCTAGGAGTATACGACTTGCTGCTGCAGCTGCTTATCCAACGGCGGCAGGGAGCCGACGAAGTATGTCTTAACCATCTGCATTTACATTACTACGAAAGTTGACTTAAAAGTAACTCTTCAACGTTTGGCAGCACTGATATGCGGCATGTAATGTATTGTTCCGTAGCCCCTTCTTTATGGAACCCTGCGCAGACGGTCGGTCAATGCGATTTAAGCAACGTGCAGTCATTCAATTCTTGACAGCAGAAGGTTTCACCCCAAAGCAGGTTCATTAGAAAATGAAAGCAGTTTATGGTGATTGTGTTGATGTGAGTACTGTGCGTCGTTGGGCGAGTTAGTTTAAAGATGCTGAGGCGGGGACATCAAACCACACACTTCACGTGCCACTGCAGCAGAACTTCAGAGACTGAATCTCACCAACGTACGGCATCCTCCACACAGTCGAGATTTAGCACCGTCTGACTTCCATTTGTCCCCGATAGTGAAAGGCGATCTGCGGGGACAACATTCTGCTTCTGATGACGACGTTGCGACAACTGTGAGACTGTGGTTGCGGAAACAGTGTGTCGACTCCTTCCGTGACGGCTTCAGTAAACTTGTTCATCGTTGGCAGAAATGTATCGAATTGTCTGGTGATTACGTGGAAAACTGAATATTGGTAATTAAAGATCACATTCTAAGGATTATTTCTGCGTTTGTTTTATTAAAATATTCCCATCCAAACCCAATTAACGAACGTGGACGGA
The DNA here is from genome assembly GCF_023898315.1 of Schistocerca nitens. Taxonomy (NCBI): domain Eukaryota; kingdom Metazoa; phylum Arthropoda; class Insecta; order Orthoptera; family Acrididae; genus Schistocerca; species Schistocerca nitens. The sequence continues at coordinate 549,707,953 of NC_064619.1, read as the reverse complement.
ACACTTTTCATTCAACCCTCGTAGTTTCCAGAATACGCACTATAAAACTCTGTCTGCTGACAGGTGTGAATATTAGCGAGCTGTCAGTTTAATAGGTCATACTTACAAAATACAAACACGAATTCTTTGCAGAAGACTGGAAAAACTGGTAGAAGCCGGCCTCGGGGAAGATCAGTTGGGATTCTGGAGAAATGTAGGAACTCGCAAATCAATATTGACCTAACGAATTTTCTTAGCAGATGCGTCAAGGAAAGCAAACCTACGTTTATAGCATATGTAGGCGTCGCCAAAACCTTTGACAATGTTCGCTGGAACACTTTCTATGAAATTCTGAAAGGAGCATGGGTAAAACACAGGGAGCAAAATGCTATTTACAAGTTTTACAGAAACCAGATGGCTGTTATAAGAGTCGAGGGGCATGAAAGGAAAGCAGTGGTTGAGAAGGAAGTGGGATATGGTTATAGTTTATCTCCAGTTTGTACAATGTGTACACTGAGCGAGCAGTAAAGGAAACCAGATAAAACTTTGGAGTGGGAATTGAAGTCGAGGGAGAAGAAATAAAAGCTTTGAGATTTGCTGATGGTATTATAATCCTGTCAGATATAGCAGAGGGCTTGGAAGAGCAGATGGAGGAAAAGACTGTTTTCAAAGGCGGAAATAAGATGAACATCAACAGTAGCAAAGCAAGGAAAATAGAATGTAGCCGAATTACACCAAGTGATTCTGAGGGAATTAGGTTAGGAAACGAGACGCTAGAAGTTGTAGATGCATTTTGCTTTTTGCGTAGCAAAAAAACTGACAATGACCGAGGTAGACAGGATGTAAAATGTAGACTAGCAACGGTGAGAAAAGCGTTTTTGAGAAAGGGAAATTTTTTAACATCGAATGTAGATTTAAGTGTTAGGAAGTCTTCTCTAAAAGTATCTGTATGTAATGTAGCCATGCACGGAAGTGAAACATGGACAATAAACAGTTTTTAAGTAGAAGAGGTTAGAAGCTGTTGAAATGTGGTGCTACAGAAGAATGCAAAAGATTAGACCGGTAGGTCGTGTAACCAATGAGAAGGTACTGAGTAGAATTAGGGAGAAAAGAAATTTGCGGCACAACGTCACTAGAAGAAGCGATCGGTTGATAGGACACGTATTGAGATGTCAACAGATCACCGATTTAGTATGAGAGGCAAGTGTAGCGGGTGGAAGACGTAGAGGAAGACCAAGAGGTGAAGACAGTAAGCAGATTCAGAAGGATGTAGGTTGCAGTAATTACTCGAAGATGAAGAGGCTTGCACAGGATTGAGTAGCACGGAATGCTGCAACAAACCACTCTTCGTACAGAAGATCACGACAACAGCAAACTCTGTCATTGAGTAGTTAACAACATCCCCCAAATAGCTTCGATGCATTAGAAAGCACTTAAATGCCTAGAATATTTACAAACGTTGCACAAAACACAACCTCTTGGCTCTCAACAACAAAAAAGGTAGAGAATACTTATTGTGGTATGTAGTACACATTCTTTCATGTGGTTTTAAAGTCAGTCACTACGTTGAAACAGCCACACTCTCTCCTACTGACGTGAATGGAATTGTTGCTTATTTTGATGAGCTTGTATTTGCGGCCTGTAGTAATTCATTGGTCACTTGGAAGAATAACTACTGTGCTGTGACAAGACAAATGTGGTATGTACAAATGCAGCACACAGTGCTATGTATTTGCTCCTTAAATGTAGGCTGCCACTGAACAGGAACCCAACAAAAGACTTGGCTGAACATCATGCGGGCTATCCCAAAGACTTCGAAGGGATACAAATGCGAGAAGCAGCCAGACGTAGATCCTATACTGCTCAAGCCATCTCACTGTGTGTAGTGGATCTCATGCACGCAAAATGCTGACTGGATGAATAAGTCGAAAAAAGAAAATGACAATAGAGGATACGTCAAATGACAACTAGTTCGACTTTAAAAGATGTAAAGGCACTATAGAGGCCTCTCTTAGCTTGCACTCGATAGCTGAGGTAGATTTAGTCGACCTACAAAGAATGTTCAACGTAAAATTATACGAGATACTGGAACCTACAAACTGTTGGGAAAGACGTGTATTAATTGGGGTGGATAAAAAGTAGCTGCAGTAGTGCCGTACTATGAAGGATGCGCATCATATGGCATGCCCGCTTTCTGTGTCTGACAGCAGAAAATCAGTTGAATGGAGCGGCGATGGCTGTGTGAGGGTCAACTGCTGTGTGTATTACCTGATAGTGCGGGAGCCCAGTTCAAGCACCCTGGCAGTAGGTTTGGGAAACAAAACCAACTCGGGTGGATCAAGACTGAAGTGGTACGTTGTCGCAGCGCACAGTAATGTTTCCTCTGGTACTGTATTCCATCATCCATCATGACAATGCACGATGCCGCACGGCGAACGTGTGCAGAGGCTCCTGCGTACGTCGGGTAGGAGATACTGGACATTCACCTTATTTACTCGACATGTGTCCATGCGATCATATCATGCTCGCCAATATGAAGGAACCTCTTCGTGATACATGCTACAACACAGGAGAACACATCATCCGTGCCACAGTGTGAACGTTAAACACATCGACAAAGATGGATGCGCTGACGCTATACGACGCTGTCCATCACTATGTGGGAGAAGGTGACTAAGACACGGGTCCATTATATCGAGGGCACATAATGCGGCGGACCTCTGTCTAGTATGAATCATAACTGTGCTTCTACTATCTTTTATCCAACTCATGTATACAAGATGTACAAAAAGCAAGACGGAACAATAAAAGGGGAAGACCATGAACAAAGAGGCTGGATTAAAAAGGATAGAAAACAGACGTTGTGTTCTCCGCTTTCTTTGATTTGTACATCGAAGAAGCGATGACAAAAATAAGACACAGGTGCAGGAGTGAGATTAAAATTCGTTGTGAGACGGTATCATTCACAGGATTCGCAGATGGGAATGCTGTCGTCAGTGTAATTCACACACACACGCACACACACACACACACACACACACACACACACACACACACACACACACACACACACAACTCGTTGAATAGAATGAATATCTAACGAGCACTGAATATGGACTGACAGTTAAAAAACCTCTTTTAAATTCCGGCTCTAAAGCTGGATCTCATATCTCTTCTATCCAGTAGGGCCAATGGCCACCACTGACGTTGGTATAGAGCTGTGCTCTATTTACTAAACTGAGATATGAGGAGCTACTCAGCTTCAGGATTGTCGGCAGTTTTGCCCACAGTGTTCTCCTGTAGTGTCTGGAAAATTATTGATTACACCCTAACCTTCAGCGTGCCACATAGGTAAAATTCAGAGGGTCTTGGATGCAGTAGAAGGAGTATAATGTCAAAAAGAAGACAAAGCAGTTTCCAGACCATCTTTTGAAACTGTACTTCTCCGGCGACTCTATAGGACTCCGTGGAACTCTTTCTGTTAACCCAAGCCGTAGTGGAAGGTTCTCTTTCACTGAAACCGGTTGTTTATTAAAGAATGCCTTTAGCAGGATCTTACGGTGATAAAAAAATTTTTTTTTTCCACTGCTTCCAAATTTCTGGACAGGCAACACGCCGTTAGTTCTTAGCTATGCATAACACCTTGTTTTTATGCGTCTCGGATGAGCGTCATATTCAGGGTGAGTCACCTAACATTACCGCTGGATATATTTCGTAAACCACATCAAATACTGACGAATCGATTCCACAGACCGAACGTGAGGAGAGGGGCTAGTGTAATTGGTTAATACAGACCTTAAAAAAATGCATGGAAGTATATTTTTTAACACAAACCTAGGTTTTTTTAAATGGAACCCTGTTAGTTTTGCTAGCACATCTGAACATATAAACAAATACGTAATCAGTGCCGTTTGTTGCATTGTAAAATGTTAATTACATCCGGAGATATCGTAACCTAAAGTTGACGCTTGAGTACCACTCCTCCGCAGTTCGATCGTGTGCATCGGAGAGCACCGAATTACGTAGGGTTCCAAAGGGAACGGTGATGGACCTTAGGTACAGAAGAGACTGGAACATCACATTACGTCCACATGCTAACCCCTTTTTATTGGTCTTTTTCACTGACGCACGTGTACATTACCATGAGCGGTGAGGTACACTTTCGACGGGCGTTTCATAGGACGTGGAGGACGCATAAATTGGCCAGCCCGTTCTCCTGATCTTACACCTCTGGACTTCTTTCTGTGGGGTACGTTAAAGAAGAATGTGTACCGTGAAGTGCCTACAACCCCAGAGGATATGAAACAACGTATTGTGGCAGCCTGCGGCGACATTACACCAGATGTACTGCGGCGTGTACGACATTCATTACGCCAGAGATTGCAATTGTGTGCAGCAAATGATGGCCACCACATTCAACATCTATTGGCCTGACATGTTGCGACACACTCTATTCCATTCCGTAATTGAAAACGGAAACCACGTGTGTACATGTACCTCACCCCTCATGGTAATGTACATGTGCGTCAGTGAAAAAGACCAATAAAAAGGTGTTAGCATGTGGGGCGTAATGTGCTGTTCCAGTCTCTTCTGTACCTAAGGTCCATCACCGTTCCCTTTGGATCCCTACGTAATTCGGTGCTCTCCGATACACACGATCGAACAGCGGAGGAGTGGTACTCAAGCGTCAACTTTAGTTTAAAATATCTCCGGATGTAATTAACATTTTACAATGCAACAAACGTCACTGATTACGTATTTGTTTATATGTTCAGACGTGCTAACAAAACTAACGGGGTTCCATTTAAAAAAACGTTGGTTTGTGTTAAAAAACATACTTCCGTGCATTTTTGTATGGTTTGTATTAACCAATTACACTAGCCCCTCTCCTCACGTTCGGTCTGTGGAATCGATTCGTCAGTAATTGATGTGGTTTACGAAATATATCCAGCGGTAACGTTAGGTTACTCACCCTGTATATGACAATTTACTATACAGATTAGTGAAGGCGCATTATGAGACCGTATAACAGCGTAGAGGTATTGAATGTATAATAGCAATGTGAAGCTGTTATTTAGTCCCACAAAAGTCAGTATTAGCTTTTACCTCCGAAAAATAGCGTTCCATTTTAAAATTATGACAGTTCCCATCAAAACAATGGAATCCAATGAAAAATAATCGTCCACCTGAGTCATAGGTCCGTAATTGGTGGTTTTAAAGGCTACTGATATCACTAGCCAGTGCCTTTACGACAGTAAATGAATCTCTGAAGCAAATTTATGAGGAGGAAACTGTATATGGCTCCGTCGTTGCATGTCACTATAGCTAGAATTTGACTTCCATAGTTATGACTCAGGTGTGGCATGTCGGTAAAGAGGTAAAAACTGATGGATTATTACTTCTCAGAAGCGGCTTAACGACGGTTTTCGTGTCTGTGGTAGTGACTGCTTTTACGATTGCCTGGTGATGGTCCTAGGTTTGGTATTTCTATCGGTTAGACGGCGACAGACAGATCGAAAGAACAGAAACATAAGGAAACATCAAATATTTTTAAAAAATTTGTTTCAACATTGATACCGTTATTTATATTGATTTTCTCCAATTATTTCTTCACTTTAAATTTTAATTTTGTCACTTTGGTAATACACAGCTCCCTAATACTTGCCAGTGATTGACTCTAGTGAAATCTTTGCTTTAATGATTTATATTCGTACTAAATTAATAAAGCTTCCATAAATTCATCAAAAAACTGGCTGTGAATCCAGTTCTTCGACAGCCGGCTTTCGCTGTCGAATGCGGAGATAAACGAGAGGAACATAAAAATGTCAGCACCGTAAGCTTGTGGGGGATTATGTGAGATTTATTACATTATACCGACGTCGATTTTACACCTGCTCTCGTCTCCCCAGATATACGGTGTGCTTCATAAACAGTATATCGTCGAAGTGAAGTCGCCTGAATGCTGATTGATAATTTTTGGATCTGTGCAGCTGCAATAAAAGTATACGCGTTACAAGATATATAATGAAGCGGTCTAGCAAATTGTAATGCACCACGAATTTGGTTAAACAACAGTAATGCAAACGTATACCTTAAAAGATCTGTTTTATGTTATTTTTCTCCAGAGTTCGCAACGTCACTTGCTAATCAACACCCTGTAAAACAGAAACGAGCATTTATGTGATACAGCAAACTGCGACGATACTTGTAAACCTGAGTTTCGAGACGCCCAGTAAATGAAACACATATGAATAACAGATGGTGTTATAGAAGAGATTCCTTCACTGAAATATGTTGTCGTTAGCCTACCAACGAACTGCCGATGTGGAAGGTATTACTGAGATCATGATGCTGGTATGGACCCCTTAGATATGTTGGTCTTCAATAATTGACTCCGTGAATCTCAACGGTTCTGAGAACCTTTAAACAGAACAAATAAACGCCACAATTTACTTTTATAGTTTGCATGATTTGTTTGTACCACTACTTTGGAGGAGAGAGAAAAAAGGCAGTTCGGACAATAGATTATTGATGGAAATGAGAAAGTGCGCAGTAGCTGAGGAAGCTATTCACGTATTTCTGCTTATGGTTTATCATAACACAAGCCATAATCATAATGATTTGGAATTTTTCTTGGCGTAGAGTGTAATACATTACATATAGGACTTATATTTCTTCCAGCGCTGTGCCGTCAGAAGAGAAAACATAATGCCCACATGCGAGAAGCTTGACAGTTTACTATTTATGTTAATGGAATTTAAAAAATAATAATAGGCTGTGTAAGATAGAATTTTATCGCACCGACCGTACACGTAAAATAACAGCTTATAGGGAATTTAAATCTGCTGTCCTGTGGTGGAGTTTTTTTCTTAAATACCTGTCACTATGAGCAAAATATCAAGGGGAAATTAACATTATGTTTTTTTGTAATTTTTTAAAATTTGTATTATTGTGTTGTTGACTTCAGCAAACATGGTTTTTCATTCTGGCATCCGCAACTCTGTCCACATAAGGGAGTTTTCAAATCGTTTTTACAAAATTCTAGTTGGGTAATCGGTTAATTGTTTTATTGTAGTTTTGTAGTAGAAGTAACTATAGTATCAGCATTTTTGTAGTATTTACTTCCTTAAAATTAAGTGACAGAAATAAGTAATTAACATAAAAAATTGTTATTAACAAAGAAAATGTTATTTGGGTGCCCTATTTTTGCTTCTTACATAGTAGGCTGTAATTGTGAAGCTGTCCTACCAAAGGGCAGCAAAAAGATGGAGCGAGCTACCTGCTTCAAAAATAAAATTATTTATCTTCCTAAAAAAAGTCCAATACTTATGGCAGACGACTTTAGCAATGTGCCTCCTTCGAAAGACCACTGACCGAATTTTAATAGCTCTAAAGAATTACTCGACCTTGAGAAAACTTTGCGGCTCAAGGATGCAAAGAAATTGAAATAATCCACTTCATTCACGTCAACTTTGGCCAGCCGAAATGATAGGATGTACATATCAGATAACATTTGTAAACGAGTGCGTACTACAGATATAACCCACTTTCCAGTCTCAGATAATTGTGCAGTATCTGTGGCGTTAAACCCACACAGACAACCTTCAACAATGTACTGAGGCCAACAGATGTAAAACACCTCCAACCTAGACGGTGAAGAATTACGTGACCTCAACACAATCAAGTAAACAAAAACATGGAATTTTATTTAATTATCCTTGGAGGACTAAACGAATTATCCAGTCTTACAAACGAGCTCGTGGAGATAAGGAGAATTAAAATGAAAATCATTAGCATCAAAATGTTTCAGTTAAATGGCCTGGAGATCAAATATAAAGCCAGCTTCATAGCAGAAACCGAAACAGTGCCCTTGTGTCACCTCATCGAAACATCAGAGCCACCACAGACACACATTTCTAAGCGAACTGCAAACGTCATAGAGTATGAATACGAAGGTATTACGAGAACCACTACTGCGTGAGTCTCACCGATGACGATTTGATAACTGAAAGCGTATACAGCAAAAGAGAGAAATCGATGAAGAAGACAATAATTTTTATAGCTGGTCTTATGGTGGATCAAGTATTTGACTTACGTGTGGCATCATCAGCCAACGAAGATCCAGGAACGGAATTCCCGAAGAGTAAACTGTGAGACAGCTTTTACTGATATGTTAAGTGATATAATTCGTAACTAGATTGGACCTAAGGAGGTAAAATCCGTAGCCAATTGCATTGCCGCCAGCTGTATTGCCGAATATAAACTGCAAAATAATCGCCAGAAATTTGACAGCAGGCTGACCCTGTTGCTTAAAACTGTAGTCAAAGCACACAAGGTTTACACCTCCAGAAGTATTATTATGTCCACTATATCTGAAATTAGAGCCGTCATTTTGATAGCCGATTCAACCACCATAAACTGCGCCCTCTTTTCGTCGGTTTCCAGAAAGCCTTAGATCGTTTCAGCCATCAAAACATAGCGAGAATAATGGAGAAAGTGAGATTAGATGAGAGTGTAATAAAAGTCATTTGTAATATGATCATGAACCATGGACCTTGCCGTTGGTGGGGCGTCTCGCGTGCCTCAGCGATAGTTAGTCTTACCGTACGTGCAACTACAACGGAAGGGTAGCTGTTTAAAGGCAAGACAAACGTTTCGTTCCTAAAGAGGGGCAGCAACCTTTTCAGTAGTTGTAGGGGCAACAGTCTGGATGATTGACTGATCTGGCCATCTAACATTAACCAAAACGGCCTTGCTGTGCTGGTACTGCGAACGGCTGAAAGCAAGGGAAAACTACATCCGCAATTTTTCCCGAGGGCATGGAGCTTTACTCAATGGTTCAGTGATGATGGTGTCCTCTTGGGTAAAATATTCCTGGGGTAAAATTGTCCCCCATTCGGATCTCCGGGAGGGGACTACTCAGGAGGACGTCGTTATCAGGAGAAAGGAAACTGGCGTTCTACGGATCGGAGCGTGGAATGTCAGATCCCTTAACCGGGCAAGTAGGCTTGAAAATTTAAAAAGGGAAATGGATACGTTGAAGTTAGATGGGGAATTAGTGAAGTTCTGTGGCAGGAGGAACAAGACTTTTGGTCAGCTGAATGCAGGATTATAAATACCAAATCAAATAGGGCTAATGCAGGAGTAGGTTTAACAATGAATAAAAAAATAGGAACGCGGGTAGGCTACAGTGAACAGCATAGAGAACGCATTATTGTAGCCAAGATAGGCACAAAGCCCATGCCTACCACAGTAGTACAAGTTTATGTGTCAACTAGCTCTGCAGATGACGAAGAGATTGAAGAAATGTATAATGAAATAAAAGAAATTATTCAGATAGTGAAGGGAGACGAAATTTTAATAGTCATGTTGGACTGGAATTCGATAGTAGGAATAGGAAGAGAAGGGAAAGTAGTAGGTGAATGTGGAATGAGGGTAAGGAATGAAAGAGGAAGTCACCTGGTAAAATTTTGCAGAGAGAATAACATAATCATAGCTAACACTTGCTTTGAGAATCTTGAAAGAAGGTTATATGTCGAAGAGGCTTGGAGACACTGGGAGGTTTCAGATACACCATAAAGGGTATGTCATAATTAATGGCGTAAAGGCATACAGTTGAAAGTACACGATACTAGAAGCAAAATAGTCTCAGTAAACATAGGGTCGAAAATGCATACCTTAAGAGCTACGAGCAATTTCTGATCTTCGATACCGTGAAGCAAATCTCTTCTACTGCAAGCTCATTGCTTTCCATATTTTGGTAAGTGATAAGGACCAAAACAAGAAAAAAATGCAAGCGTTAAAACTTGTGGGCACTTGTTCATTAGAAGAGTTGTGTTCTAAAGTACCGCAGATGAACATGTGCTCATAGCTCTTAAGGTCTGCATTTTAGAGCACATATTTACTAGACACTTTTTTCTTGTTTTGGTCCATAATATCACTTCCCAAAATATGGAAAGCAAAGAGCCTGCTGTAGAAGAGATTTGCTTTACACTATGGAAGATGAAAAATTGCTCGCAGATCTTAAGGTATGCATTTGTGGTCCTATGTTTAATGAGACTTTTTTGCTTCTAGTCTCGTGTACTTTTAACTGTAAGTGTGTACGCCATTAATTATGATACACCCCGCATAATGGTAAGACAGAGATTTGAAAACCAGGTATTAAACTGTAAGACATTTCCAGGGGCAGAACCGGAGGTTGTAAAGTGTTTCAGAAAGAGCATTACCGAGCGAGGTGGCGCAGTGGTTAGCACACTGGACTCGCATTCGGGAGGACGACGGTTCAATCCCGTCTCCAGCCATCCTGATTTAGGTTTTCCGTGATTTCCCTAAATCGTTTCAGACAAATGCCGGGATGGTTCCTTTGAAAGGGCACGGCCGATTTCCTTCCCAATCCTTTCCTAAACCGAGCTTGCGCTCCGTCTCTAATGACCTCGTTGTCGACGGGACGTTAAACACTAACCACCACCACCAAAGAGCATTAGGAGACGATTGACAAGTACGGGGGAAAGAAATATAGTAGAAGAAGAATGGGTAGTTTTGAGAGATGAAATAGTGAAGGCAGCAGAGGATCAAGTGGGTAAAATGACGTGGGCCAGTAGAAATCCTTGGGTAACGGAAGGGATATTGATGCAAGGAGAAAATATAAAAATGCAGTAAATGAAGCTGGCCAAAAGGAATACAAACGTCTCAAAAATGAGATCGACAGGAAGTACAAAATGGCTAAGCAGGGATGGCTACAGCACAAATGTAAGGATGTAGAGGCATATATCACTAGGGTTAAGATAGATACTGCCTACAGGAAAATTAAAGAGACCTTTGGAGAAAAGACAACCAGTTGCATGAATATCAAGAGCTCAGACGGAAACCCAGTTCTAAGCAAAGAAGGGAAAGCAGAAAGGTGGAAGGAGTATATAGTGGATTTATACAAGGGCGATGTACTTGAGGAAAATATTATGGAAATGGAAGAGGACGTAGGTGAAGATGAAGTGGGATATACGATATTGAGCGAAGAGTCTGAGAGAGCACTGAAAGAGCTAAGTTGAAACAAGGCCCCTCAAGTAGACAACATTCCATTAGTGCTACTGGTAGCCTCTGGGGAGCCAGCCATGACAAAACTCTTCCATCTGGTGAGCAAGATGTATGAGACGGGCGAAATAGCCTCAGACTTCAAGAAGAATATAATAATTACAATCCCAAAGAAAGTTGGTGCTGACAGGTGTGAAAATTACTGAACTATCAGTTTAATAATTCACGGCTGAAAATAATAACACGAATTCTTTACAGACGAATGGAAAAGCTGGTAAAAGCCGACGTCGGAAAGGATCAGTTTGGATTTCGTAGAAATGTTGGAACACTTGAGGCAATACTGTTCCTACGACTTACCTTAGAAGATAGATTAAGGAAAGGCAAACCTACGTTTATAGCATTTGTAGACTTAGAGAAAGCTTTTGACAATGTTGACTGGAACACTCTCTTTCAAATTCTGAAGGTGCAGGGGTAAAATACATGGAGCGAAAGGCTATTTACAATTTGTACAGAAACCAGATTACAGTTATGAGAGACGAGGGCATGAAAGAGAAGCAGTGGTTGGGAAGGTAGTGAGACAGGGACTGTAGCCTACCATCGATGTTATTCAGTTTTGTATATTGAGCAAGCTGTAAAGGAAACAAAAGAAAATCCATGGAGAAGAAATTAAAACTTTGAGTTTTGCTGATAACATTGTAATTCCGTCAGAGACAGCAAAGGACCTGGAGGAGCAGTTGAAGGGAATGAATTGTGTATTCAAAGGAGAATATAAGATGTACATCAACAAATGCAAAACGAGGGTAATGGAATGTAGTCGAATTAAATCAGTTGATGATGTGGGAATTAGATTAGGAAATGAGACACTTATAATAGTAGACGAGTTGTGCTATTAGAGGAGCAAAATAACTGATTGTGGTCGAAGTAGAGAGGATGTGAAATGTAGACTGCCAAAGGCAAGGAAAGCGTTTCTGAAGAAGAGAAATTTGGTATCAACAAGTGTAGATTTAAGTGCCAGGAAGTCTTTTCTGAAAGTATTTGTATGGAGCGTAGCCGTACATGGAAGTGGAACATGGACGATAAATAGTTTAGATAAGAAGCTTTCGAAACGTGGTGCTACAGAATAACGCTGAAGATTGGACAGATGGATCACATAACTAATCTGGAGGTACTGAATAGAACTGGGGAGAAGAGAAATTTGTGGCACCACTTGACTATAAGTAGGGCTCGGTTGGTAGGACATGTTCTGAGGCATCAAGGGATCACCAGTTTAGTACTGGAGGGTAGCGTAGTGGGTAAAAATCGTAGAGGGAGACCAAGAGATGAAATCACTAAGCAGATTCAGAAGGTTGAAGGTTGCAGTAGGTACTTGGATATGAAATATCTTGCACAGGATAAAACAGCATGGAGAGCTGCATGAAACCAGTCGCTCGATTGAAGACCACAACAACAACAATATGATCGCTCTGTGATACCCCTAGCTGTGGCTACCAGTGTTTTATTTTGCTAGAAGCTCTGCTTGATGCAGTTTGATGCACGCGAAGTAGCAAATGGTACAAAAGTGGAGCAAGGTAAAGCGACAGATGGTACTGTACATACCAGTCCAGTGGGAGAGTCCGCCAATTGTACTGAACTTCCGTTTGATTGGTCTGCGCATTCGAGTGCTAGGTGCCAAAACGCTAACTTTTCTTATTAATTATTTATATACTTATCATTGTGTTTAACCCAGTTTTAAGTATGGCAATCTCTCATGGTTAGCCTACGGGTCTATCGTTTTTCTTTATTAATTTTCACTGGTTTTGAGAAACATAAGAGTAGCGATAAGTGAACCGAAATGCTTCGGACACTTTCGGGTTGCTCTGGTACGCCTGGGAAACGAATCACTTCGGCTGCGCTAGTCAGACTGTTTCGGGCGTTCTTCAGAGCTGGGCTTGTATCTCTGTTTCTTGCGAACACGTTGTACTCTGTATCGGAAGTGGATAGGAAAGTTACCGTTCAAATAAGAAAACTATGTCGAGTGTTGTAAAAGACAGTATAAAATGTGTGAATATTTTAATAATAACCGAACAGTGAACATTAATGAGAAGTGTCGCCTATCACCATTGTGAGAACTACAGATCCTGGCCTCTGTATATGCAGAGACTAACCTGGGAAAGTGGCATCCTATAAAAGAACAATCACGGGTTCGAGATGACGGCATAGCAACCTCCGCCGAAGAAGATTCTACAACCGACAAGCTGTCTTCTGCACTGGGGACACAACTTTAGAAGACGACAGGTTGGTGGAAAGAATGGTCAGAGAGTCGTAATCAACCCCTCCAGATCTCCCCAGCTTCCAGATCTGACTTCCAAATGACGCATAATTTATAACTCATCGGGTTGTACCACGGAACAGTCTGCTCTTTATGTGATATCGCTGAAGTCGTTGATGCGCCTTTTAAAGGAACGTTGTCAGATATTTCGATGTTTACTTACATTATTAACTCATTTGAAATAAAAATTGCTATTGAAGGTACGTTTTAAAAACACGTTACATACTAATTTTAGGAACAATGGTATGAAGTTCACGTAGAGTATCTAATTTTGAGTTGTGTGTGTATCGAAGTAAATTTTATTAGATGCAGAACAAAGTTACTAGTTAAGAAATGCCGAACGTACCAAATCAAATATCCCATTTGGTTCATTTATAATTATAGCAAGAAAAAACAGCCGGTGAATAGGTTGAAAATAAAACAGTCACGGTTGTAACGTTATTTTTACTTAAAAATAATTTGTTTCCCCCTGTTAGGTACCATCAGATTATGTAAAATTGTGAAACGAAATTCATGGCGTCGTCTGGCAAAGCTCTATCTCGACCACATACACAGAAAAGTGTCTTGATGAAAATTCGGTAGTCAGAATAACTAAAAGGAACTGTGTGAGTCTTTGAACAGTTACAGCAGCAAGTAGAGCAGAGTGTAGAGACACGTGTACACCATACTGGCCTGTATGCCAAACGGCAGAGCAGGATAATCGTCTGTGACGCTAGTACCATGGCTCTACGCTGTGTTCTACTTGCTGATGTAACAAAGGTTCCCACAACTCCTTTTAGTTATTCTGACTACCGGATTTTCATCCACACTCTTTGATGCGCATGTGTTTGATATAGAGCTTACGCAGCCGGTGCAATGAACTACATTCGACAGTTTTTACATAATCTGACGTTGTGTAGCCACGGCGAAACTCGTTATTTTTATATAAAAATAACTTTATAACCGTGATCGTTTTATTTTCAGTATAACTATGAAAACCAGTTGCTGTATCAATCAGCCAACGATGGAATGGAGTGAATACTAGTATAGTCGATGAAGGTAAATCTGGTGATCGGAAGATATGATCTACGGTGAGGAGGGGGGGCAGGGGGGGGGTCAAAAAAAGGAAGTAACTTTGATTTTCAGAACAAAAACAGTCTCAGTTGCGAAATTACTTAATGTCACTGACGCGTTTCACCCTTTTGGGGCATCATCAGATTTTCTACAAAAAGAAGATACAAATGAATTTCATACAAATGGAGGAAAACGGGATGGTTCCATCTTGCTCGGCTACACGGACAAAGTGAACTAAAAATGATAAAAAAAAAGTGCGAAAAAGGAGCTGGATATGTGACCCATCAGTCATAAAACCTGAAATAATGTAAAATAAACACCAACGTCACCGGATACATAATCCATCGTGACTCATCTAAACAATGAACTGTACCTGGTGAAAGGAGAGAAACAGACAGATTAACACCTAAGTAGAAATGTGTGGCGGAAAAACTTACCACTTTTATCATATGTTACCTTGAGCACACTGGCCGGTTCCTCCGTGGCAGTACAAGATAGGGCCACGCTTACAAAACAGTGGAACAAGCCACACACGGCACAGTGTCTATATCGGCGCGCACACAAGCATTACTATGACAAGTTAGGCGCCGCGTATAGTGTAGCAAGAGGTACCCAGGTTGCGCTCGTGACCGGTTTATGGCACATCTCCGAAACAAAAAGTACGTGAACTAGTAATTAAAATGTACATAAGTAAACGAATGCAGACATGTAAAACCAAATAATTAAGTAAAATAAAAGTATCCACATATATCTGAGTAGTAATCAAACTACTCTGGGCGCGGGGCTCGAACACACTCATTTCTTAAGTTCTGAATAAAAATGACCAACAATGGCGGCCGAAGGCTTCCGTTACGAGTCACGCCCTATGTGCCAACGGCCTTGTCAAACAGGACGGAGGAACGAGCACAGATTCGGAGCAATCTCGTTCTTGGGGTAATAAACTACATCTGAGAGGCTAAAGAATCAGTAATAGTCAACTGCATGACGACGCAGATGGCAACAGAAACGACTACATTTTAGGCCACATAGTCTGTGCATAGGACATGCGGCCCGTAATTGAAAAACTGTCTTGATGACCTCTCTGTTGGCAAAAGACTCCGAAATAGTTCCCCATTTGTATTTCTAGGAGGGGACGCTACGGGATGCGACCATGCATAATAGATATAGAAGTGATGAAAGGGTAACATTTTACGAGTCGGAGGGTGGAATATCGGTACTCTGAACGATAGAGGGAACCTAGAAAATATGAAAAACAAAGCCTCTGGTTATGTATATTGTGGACAATGAAGTGAAATGGAAAGAAGATAAAGATTTCTGGTCAGAGAAGTATAGAGTAATACCAACAGCAGAAAACGGAGTAATATCAGCAGCAGAAAATGGTATAAAGGGTGTATGATTCGTTATGATTATGAAGGTAGGGCACGGCAGATAGTGAATTACTGTGAATATTTCAGTGATGAGATTGATTTCGTCAAAATCGACGCCAGAAACACAGTTCAGTTACACAGTAGAAGACGAAGAGAGAGAGAGAAAGTATATTAGATGTTACGTAAGTGGGCAGGCTTTCACGTCCGTTTTGAAGGTAAAATCTTCTTGATTGTTAGGCTGCGCCATGTTACCTATATATGATCGACGTTTCGACCCTTCTGCTGCGACCTTCTTCAGGATCTTGTGATCCCCACGATTAACTGAGAGAAATTCGTATGTAAAAGGAGATGATAATCTTATAATCAAAGTGAACAGGAAAGCGGCATTATTGGAGGGAAGGGAAGAAAAATTTACGGTAGAATATGAGCTTGATTAATTTCTACAATAAAATCTGATAGTAATAGCGAAAACATGGTTAAGAAATTGCGGCAGAAGTACGTATACAAGAAAATATCCGGAGACACATGAAGGGACCAGCTGGATGACATCATGGTCAGACAGAGGTTCTCAAACCAGATACTCGATTGTAAGGAGTACTCAGGAGCGATACAGACTCATATCACAATTTAGAAATGAAGAGCAGAATGAAGGTTAAGAGCATACTCAGGAAGAATGAAGAAAGAAGCGGGATACTGAGGTAATGAGGGATGATGAGATGTGTTACTGTTCTCTAAGGCTGTAGATACGACGAGGTGCCAAAGGTCATCGGATAGCGATATGACCATATACAGATGGCGGCAGTATCGCGTGTACTAGGTATAAAAGGACAGTGTATTGACGGAGCTGTCATTTGTATTAAGGTGATTCATGTCTAAAGGTTTCAAACGTAAATGTGTCCACACGACGAGAATTTACAGACTTTGAACGTGGAATAGTAGCTGAAGCTGGAATTTACAGACTTTGAACGTGGAATGGTAGCTGAAGCTAGACACGTAGGATATTCCATTTCGTAAAATGTTTGAGAATTCAATATTCCGAGATCCTTAGTGTGAAGAGTATGACGAGAATACGGAATTTAAGGCATTACCTCTCACCGTGGACAACGTAGTGGCCGATGGCCTTCACTTTACGACTGAGGGCAGGGGCGTTTGCGTAGAGTTGTCAGTGATAACAGACAAGCAACACTGCGTGAAATAACCGTAGGAATCAATGTGGGACATACGACGAAAGTATCCGTTAGGTCAGTGCGCCGGGATCTGGTGTTAATGGGCTATGGCAGCAGACGAAGGATGCCAGTGCCTTTGCTAAAAGCATGAATTCGCCTGCAGCGCCTCTCCTGGTCTCGTGGATCCTAGACGACTGGAAAACGGTGGCCTGGTCAGATGAGCGGCAATTTCAGCTGGTAAGAGCTGATGCTAGGGTTCGAGAGTGCCGCAGACCCACAGAAAGCCGTGGTCACAAGAAACCTGGCGGTGGCTCCATAATAGTGTGGACTGTGTTTACATGGAACGGATTGGCTTCTCCCGTCCATCGCACTCGATCATTAATGCTCCATATCACCGTACCACAGTTGTTCGCGATCGATTTGGGGATTATTCTTGACGATTCGAGCTAACGATCTGACCACATATCGGACATTTAGGACACGAAATCGGCAATACTTCCTCGTTTATGGACGGCTGTAGAGGCAGGAAGGCACTATAACCTCCAACGACGTGTTGACTCCATGCCTTGACGAGTTGCTGCACATAGCTGCGCGTAATGAGGTCCGATGCGATATTAGGGAGTATCCGCTGACTTCTGTCAAGTGAGTATATGTTGCTGTATCCTTACATTGACTCTCTATCCATTCCTGCTTAGCCGTTTTGCACTTCCCATCAACCTCATTTTTGGACGTTTAAATCCCTTCAACGAGCTTAATTTGTTCCATTCTTGTATTTTCTCCTTCCATCGATTGATCTTCTATCATATCGAAAGTTTGTCTTTACGTATATTTGATCCTCTGCTGCCTTCACTATTTTGCCCTCAAAGCTACTCTATTCCTTTATTATATTTCAGTAAACCGTTGCCTAATCCTCCCTCCGAAACTCTCAACAACAACTTTGTCTTTCAACTTATTCATGTTCTACTACGTTAATTCGCTTCCTTTTTGCCATTTATCGAGATTTAATATACCGCTTATAACCCATAATTGGATTTCAGTCAGCATGTTCCCCTGGGAACGTCTTACAGTTTAAAATTTGGTTCCGAAATAGCTGTCTTACCATTATACAGCCAATCTGACACCTTCTGATGGGATATCTCCAAGTCTCTTCCACGTATACAACCAACCGTCTTTGTTGACTCTTAGGCGATGATTAATTTATGTCCTATGCAGAATTGTACCAGGTGGCTACCCCTTTCATTCCTTTCCTCCGGTCCATATTTACAAGATATTTTTCTTCTCTTTCTCTTCCGCCACCAGAATTTCAGTCCCCCATCACAATTAAAGTTTCTTCTCTTATAAGTATCGCAATAAATTGTTTTATTTTCTCATAGATGTTTTTCAATCTCTTCATCGTCTGCGGATTTAGAGGGCTTATGAAATTCTGCTGCAGTGGTGAGTGCTTACTTCGTATCTATGTTCGCTATGATTAAGCGTTCGCTATGCTGTTCATCGTTGGTTATCCACATTCCTGTTTTCTTATTTATTATTACCCACATTTGATTTTGTATTTATAACACTGTACGTACCTGACCGGAACCCCTATTCCTCCTGCTCGGTGATGACTGGGTGTTGTGTGATGTCAAAAATGGCTCTGAGCACTATGGGACTCAACTGCTGTGGTCATAAGTCCCCTAGAACTTAGAACTACTTAAACCTAACTAACTTAAGGACAGCACACAACACCCAGCCATCACGAGGCAGAGAAAATCCCTGACCCCGCCGGGAATCGAACCCGGGAACCCGGGCGTGGGAAGCGAGAACGCTACCGCACGACCACGAGATGCGGGCTTGTGTGATGTCCTTAGGTTATTTAGGTTTAAGTAGTTCTAAGTTCTAGGGGACTGATGACCATAGATGTTTAAGTCCCATAGTGCTCAGAGCCATTTTTGAACCTCCTGCTCGGAACTTAGCTAATTTCTCCTGTCTCTAACGGCAACCTACTCATATTCATTTTTAAATTTTCCAACCTACCTGCCCAGCTTAAGGATCTAGCACTCCACGCTCCGTTCCGTAAAAAGCCAGTTTTGCTTCTCCTCACAACGATATTCTCCTGAGTAGTCGCCGCCCAGGAATTCGAATGGGCGACTATTTTGCCTCTGGAATATTTAACTCAAGTTGATGTCATCAACACTTAACCATAGAGTATAGCTGCAAGTCACCGATAAAAATTGAGCAGTAATTTCCCCTTGCAATCAGCCGTTCGCAGTACCAGCACAGCTATGCCATGTTGGCTGGTATTATAACGCCTTCTCCACCGCAACTACTGGAAAGGCATCTGTCCCTGTTCAGTGATGTTTGTCTGGCCTTTCGACAGATATCTCTCCGTCGTGGTTGTAGTCAGGGTATGGCTCTCTGTATCGTTGAGGAACGGAAGTCACCCCACCACGGCAAGGTCCATCGTTCATATGCGGGGTGGTCCATTGATAGTGACTGGGCCAAGTATCTCACGAAATAAGCATCAAACGAAAAAACTACATAGAACGAAACTTGTCTAGCTTGAAGGGGGAAACCAGAAGGAGCTATGGCTGGACCGCTAGATGGCGCTGCAATACGTCAAATGGATATCAACTTTATACAGGAACCCCCATTTTTATTACATATTCGTTTAGTACGTAAAGAAATATGAATGTTTAAGTTGGACCACTTTTTCGCTTTGTGATAGATGGCACTGTAATAGTCACAAACGTATAAGTACGTGGTATCACGTAACATACCGCTAGTGCAGACAGTATTTGCTTCGTGATACATAACCCGTGTTAAAATGGACCGTTTACCAATTGCAGAAAAGGTCGATATCGTGTTGATGTATGGCTATTGTGATCAAAATGACCAACGGGCATGTACCATGTATGCTGCTTGGTATCCTGTACTACATCATCCAAGTGTCCGAACCGTTCGCCAGATAGCAACGTTATTTAAGGAAACAGGAAGTGTTCAGCCACATGTGAAACGTCAACCACGACCTGTAACAAATTATGATGCCCAAGTAGGTGTTTTAGCTGCTGTCGCGGCTAATCCGTACATCAGTAGCAGACAAATTGTGCGAGAATCGGGAATCTCAAAAACCTCAGTGTTGAGAACGCTACATCAACATCAATAGCACCCGTACCATATTTCTATGCACCAGGAATTGCAAGGCGACTACTTTGAACGTCGTGTACAGTTCAGCCATTGGGCACAAGAGAAATTACGGGACGATAACAGAAGTCTTGCATGCGTTCTATTTAGCGACGAAGCCTCATTCACCAACAGCAGTAATGTAAACCGGCATAATATGCACTATCGGCCAAAGGAAAATATACGATGGCTGCGATAAGTGGAACATCAGCGGCCTTGGCGGGTTAATGTATAGTGCGGCATTATGGGAGGAAGGAAAGTTGGCCCCCATTTTATCGATGATCGATGGCGATCTAAATGGTGCAATGTATGCTGATTTCTTACGTAATGTTCTACCGATGTTACTACAAGATGTTTCACTGTATGACAGAATGGCGATGTACTTCCATCATGATAGATGTCCGGCACATAGCTCGTGTGCGGTTGAAGCGGTATAGCAAATTTCATGACAGGTGGATTGGTCTTCGAAGCACCGTACCACGGCCCGCACGTTCACCGGATCTGACGTCCCCGGATTTCTTTCTGTGGGGAAAGTTGAAGGATATTTGCTATCTGCATCCACCGACAACGCTTGACAACATGCGTCAGCGCATTGTCAAGGCATGTGCGAACATTACGGAAGGCGAACTACTCGCTGTTGAGAGGAATGTCGTTACACATATTGCCAAATGCATTGTGGTTGACGGACGTCATTTTGAGCATTTATTGCATTAATGTGGTATTTACAGGTAATCAAGCTGTAACAGCATGCGTTCTCAGAAATGATAAGTTCACAAAGATACATGTATCATATTGTAACAACCGAAATAAAATATTCAAACGTACCTACGTTCTGTATTTTAATTTAAAAAACCTACCTGTTACCAACTGCTTCGTCTAAAATTGTGAGCCATATGATTGCGACTATTACAGCGCCATCTATCACAAAGCGAAAAATGTGGTCCAATTAAAACATTCATATTTCTTTACGTACTACACGAATGTGTAATAAAAAATGGGGGTTCCTATTTTAAAAAACACAGTCGATATCCGTTTGACCTATGGCAGCGCCATCTAGCGGGCCAGCTATAGCGCCATCTGGTTTCCCCCTTCAAGCTAGACAAGTTTCGTTCTTTGTAGTTTTTTCGTTTGACGCTTATTTAGTGAGATATTTGGCCCAGTCGTGATCAATGGATCACCCCGTAGTGTTCAATTTAAAAGAGTCTCCCATATTTCAGTGGCTAAGTGAATACTATTGCTGAAATGCATGTACTGGCGTGACATACGCCAAATAATGTTTATATTATTGGTGAAACTGGGGCTGTGTGTTGCCTGCACACTTAAGTTTAGTCAGTCACTGTTGAGCTTGGTGTTTTGAACGTAATCGTGTCTTGTTGTATGTAAAAATGCGGTTAACTGTTGAAAAATGTATATTCATGATTGAAACTTATTTTGTGGTGAAATCTCATGATGCGTGTCGGTGAAAGCTCACGGAGAAATTTGATAAGGAAGCATCAGCGAGAAGTATTATTCCGAAGTTAACTAAAAAATTTCGATTAACAGATTCAGTGCTAAACAAGAAACGTGCCAGAGAAAGGACAGTTCTAACGACGCAGAACATTCGGGATATGAGAGCGGCACTTACATCTCCCCAAAAATCTGTGCGTGGATTGAGCGGGGAAAAACATATTTCACTTTGTTCAGGCGACACTAAAGTGAGCAGGATACTGCAAAATTAGCCATAGAGCATGCAGCTTTTCCGTGAGCTGAATAGTGCTAATTCTGTCTGAGAAGACACTACTGGCAAAGTTCAGACCCTCATTACAGGCAACATGGACATTTTAGATCAAGTGTATCTCACAGATGAAGCCTCGTTTCATCTTGGTGGGTATGTTGATAGCCGTAACTACGGGACCAGGGTTACTGACAACCGTCATACATTCATTAAGTTTCCCCAAAACCCACAAAAAATTGACGTATGTTCTATGGTTTCAAGGCGATGGATAACAGAACGTTGCTTTTTGAAGCAACTATGGATGCAGGCGTCTACCAAGACTTTATCAAACAGTACACAGCTTTACTACAAGAGGAAGAGTGTGACTACTAGTTACAAGAGGTCAACACCACTTGCCATACAGTTCACTGTACCATAGATAAGACACACGATTTTTTGTTGTTGTTAGAATCATTTCGACAGGGTTGTGGCCACCGCGATCTCCTGATCTTAGTAGTACAGACTCCTTTCTGTGGGGCAACTTAAAACATATTTACTATCAAAAACAGTCTTGATCACAATTTATTTATTACGGTGACCGGTTTCTACCACTACTGTGGTCATCTTCAGACCAGTAGTGACTCTCCAGCAGAAGGAGGTCCTTACTCATTGGTCTGAAGATGACCACAGTAGTGGTCGAAACCCGTCGCCGTAAGAAATAAATTGTGATCAAGACTGTTTTTGATAGTAAGTATTTGTAGTGATAGTAAATATTTGATATTGTAGTGATAGTAAATATTTGTATTGATTCTCCAGCAGACGGAGGTCCTTACTCATTGGTCTGTAGATGACCACAGTAGTGGTCGAAACCGGTCGCCGTAATAAATAAATTTTGATCAAGAATGTTTTTGATAGTAAATATTTGTAACACTTCGATCACTGTTCACTCCTACAATGTATTCAAAACGAATTAAAAGATATTGTTTATAGGGGCGATCTATATGCCCTGCAGGAAATTAAGACGAACATTAATAACACCATCAATGAAACAGACATTTTAAAGCTAACAAAAGTAGCCAGGAACATGGTGAAAAGTGCCTACAAGTGCTTAGAAAGGAATGGACAACATTTCCAGCACCTGCTGTTATTTATAACTTAAGATTAAAGTTTGTCAGTAAAATAATTGTTATAAAGCAAACGAAGTGATGAGACCTCCGTTAAGTTGAGCAACCTGTTGTAGATATACACTGAAACCTACCAGTTTGTTCACTTGTGTCTTGCTTTGTCACAAATGCTTGCGAGGCCTTCACGCATTGCGCGTGTAACTCTGTGTAATGTTTTACCCTCATTTGGTCCATCCACGACAACTTTCAGCTGATGAAGAATGTGTTGCCGGGAATTTAAATGTATGTTTTGTGTCGCTGCGGCACGTGGGCCAGGCTGCGGAGGATGACAAGTAGTTTCCATTACGGGCGGCAGTAGCCGTGGGCGCGGCGTGGCGCTGTCAGGGCGTCGCCCCCCCCCCCCCCCCCCCCGCCCCCTGGCCTACGCTGCGAGCTTTTCAGGCGCGCGTCGCCGCGACCGGCACCCGCGCACGACGGCGCCATCCCCACCCCACCCCCACACCGACCGCCCACCACGCCGGCGCCCCGGGCGGCGGCATCTGCTGCTGACAGAGCCACACTGCGCGCGCTGCCCTAGCCTGCCTGCCGCCTCCGGCCGTCGCCGTCTGCTGTGGACGAGCCCGTGGAAAAGGGCGCTAAAAAACTCAGCGCACGAAATTAAATCCCAGTTTTACGCGCCGGACCAGGAAAAATTTATTGGTAACGTGGAAACCATTCGTCCAGGGCAGCATGCGGTCTCTGCCAGCACAAGTAGTCCTTGTATTTGATGCTGTAACGCACTCTCTGTTACGAAACAGAAATCACAGATACAGTGAAACACAAAAAGAGATGAAACTTCCTGGCAGATTAAAACTGTGTGCCCGACCGAGACTCGAACTCGGCACCTTTGCCTTTCGCGGGCAAGTGCTCTACCATCTCAGCTACCGAAGCACGACTCACGCCCGGTACTCACAGCTTTACTTCTGCCAGTATCTCGTCTCCTATCTTCCAAACTTTACAGAAGCTCTCCTGCGAACCTTGCAGAACTAGCACTCCTGAAAGAAAGGATACTGCGGCGACTCTCTCGCAAAAAGGGCTCGGGAGAAAGATGGGCAGTGAGTCTTACTGTGCCAAGATAGTTTGCAAAATGGAATGCGGATGTTTTAATCAACTGTCAGGAATCGCAACAATTTATTATATTTTTTTACCTTATGTACTGAACAACAGAGCATCCATACCGACATATATGTCTATGCTCTGCAAACAATCTTTCTCCTAGTGTTAGGTTTGTGGGAAGAGACCAAACTGCGAGGTCATCGGTCTCGTCGGATCAGGGAAGGAAGTCGGCCGTGCCCTTTCAAAGGAACCATCCCGGCATTTGTCTGGAGCGATTTAGGGAAATCACTGAAAACCTAAATCAGGATGCCTGGACGCGGGATTGAACCGTCGTCCTCCCGAATGCGAGTCCAGTGTGCTAAACACTGCGCCACCTCACTCGGTGCTGGTGCTGAAGTGTCCTCCTGGTGCCATTATAATTTCCAGCCGTTCCTATTCCGTGGAAGATAGGTGTGTCAGCTATTGCGTAATGACCTTAGCAGCTCATGCATGAAACTTTCTGACAAAAATA
The DNA here is from genome assembly GCF_023898315.1 of Schistocerca nitens. NCBI lineage: Eukaryota > Metazoa > Arthropoda > Insecta > Orthoptera > Acrididae > Schistocerca > Schistocerca nitens. Next base: position 549,683,470 of record NC_064619.1, on the reverse strand, counting down.
ATACAAAAGATGAAGATCTGTTAGGCAACGATCAGATACGCTATAGGGAAGGTGAAGTCTTCACAGATACAGTTTTGACTTCGTGACTGTAATGAAAGCAACACTTAAGAAAAAGAAGGCACATTCGTAAGATTTGTCGTCATAGATAAGGCTTCATAGACTGTAAAATGGAGCAAAATGTTGGAAATGCGTGGAGAAATGGGTTTAGGCTCTAGGGAAAGACGGATAAAATTCAATATCTGCAAGAACTAAGAGGGAGAAATAAGAATGGACGGCAAAGAATGAAGTGCTTGAATGAATATTTTCGTCTCTATTGTTCAGTCTACTTATCGAAGAAACAATGACGAAAATAAATTAATGTTCAGAAGTGGAATAAAAAGTCATCAGAAAACGACATCAATAATAAGATTCGCTGACAACGTTTGTAGCTTTGGTGAAACGGAGAGTGAATTGCAGGACACACTAAATGAAATGAACAGTCCAATGAGTACAGAGAGTAGATTGTGAGCAAACCGAAGAAACACGTAAGTAATGAGAAACAGAAGAGACCACGAAGGGAATGAGTTAACTGTCTTGAAAAGAAAATAACACATAACAGATGAAGCAAGGAGGACATGAAGAAACAGCCTAAGACATGCAACATTGAATTCCTGGCCAAAAATTCTCCTGGTGTCCAGCACCGGTCTTAATTTAAGGAATAAATTTTTAATAATATACATCTGCTGCAAAGAATCGCATGAAAGTGAGTTATGGACTGTAGAAACAATGGAAAAGAAGGAAATAGTAGCGTTGGGGAAGTGATACTACAGAATGAGATTGTAAATTATATGTATTAAAAAAGTAATAAATGAGTAGGTTCTCTGAAGATATAGCTAGGAGAAGTACTTACGTAACATGTTGACAAGACCGTCCAGAATATACACCATCCGTTAAAACATCAATCGACAGCATCTGTGGCATCTAAAAGAACTGCAGGCGGGACAGACATTAGAATACATCCAGGGAATATCTGAGAACGTTGAGTGCATGTTGTACTCTGACACGAAAACGTTAGCACAGGAAAGGAATACGTAGCAGGTATCTACATTTCGATAACCCAAAATAAATCCTGTTCCCTTTGCAAATGGGATGTGGCGTAATATGATACGAATACATCCAGGGAATATTTGAGAACGTTGCGTGCATGTTGTACTCTGACACGAAAATGTCAGCGCAGGAAAGGAATACGTAGCAGGTATCTACATTTCGATAACCCAAAATAAATCCTGTTCCCTTTGCAAATGGGACGTGGCGTAATATGATACGAATACATCCAGGGAATATTTGAGAACGTTGCGTGCATGTTGTACTCTGACACGAAAATGTCAGCGCAGGAAAGGAATACGTAGCAGGTCTCTACATTTCGATAATCCAAAATAAATCCTGTTCCCTTTGAAAATGGGACGTGGCGTAATATGATTCGCTTAGAAATGTGTGCGAGAGCGCGCTCTCAATAGCAGTGGGCTAGTCTGAGAAACGGAACAAGATTCTACAGATGACCAGCCTTATCACGTGGCTGTCCAAGCACACATACACAATGACTGACGTGTCGATTTTATGGGCGCAGGCCACATGCCCTGACTTCGCAAGGTTCTCTGAGTGTTAAGATACCACCAATTACCCATCGATAGTATACTTATTGGAAACTTGCTCCACAATTGCTGTGGAAGTAGAAAGTGCTATTGATATGCGGTTTTCACAGAATGTATTGATAGTCAGGGGCTCGTACTGTTATCCAAACAACCGATTGTAATAATGCTTAGAAACTGTACTTTTCGTGCAGACATAGACCTTTTAAATGGTACACAGCCTTTGACATTATGAAATTAAATTAGCCTAAATTAGAATGTTAGTGGTGTGTGTTGAAGGATTCTACAGTGAGTCGTTTATGAGAAATTGTATTTTGAAAAGTTGTCAGACCGACACTTGTACAACAGTTGTGGCAGCACACACTAAAGAACAATACACATGCATACGCTAGTTGTAAGGCATCCGGATTTTACAGACCTTACATAAACTTGATCCACAATGACTGTACGATACAGTATGAGATCCTCAGAAAATAATAATTATGCTATATCAACAAAAGGCTATGGCAGTTAATCTCATGTACTGAAAACTAACGAAACAATATCTACCAATATATGGAGAGGAGCATGAATAAACAAGTTAAAGTGAAACGAATTTTGGAGATGAACGATGCAGGCGATTAACGGCACCGCTTCAGTACAGAAAGGAATAATAACAGAACAATAAATTATTCCTTTTAATGTAAATATGGCCGGGACCAAGGGTAAGTAGCTGCATGGCATTAACAGGGCTAGGCTGCAACCCAGCAAGAAAAATAAAATTCACCTCTAGCGAGATGGTCATTGGCTGAAGCCATACTGGGCGATGCAGACATGAGACGGTGGCGAGATTCCCATTATATAAAAGCATTTTGAGAACTAAAATGACTAGATCTCTCTCTCTCTCTCATCTTGCAGCGGACAACACAAACGTGTGGAAAATAAGCGAGGGTGTTGAGAGCTTTGCTTTCTGCGAAGTACGGAGGATACGCTTCACATATCATGGAAACATAGCAAAAAAGTAGATAATTATTCCTGCGGGAATTTTTGTGGGCAAAGAAATTGTGCACATCGCTCCAACCCTTGGTGAGTGTGCAACAGCCATTATTTTGACTAGCGAAAGATTAACGCTCTGTGGAGAGCAGGGAAGTTAACCTACACTTAGTTCGTGAATATCAATAGGCATTGCTCTATTTAAAAAGTGTATTGAAACAGAAAATGAATTTCCTGAATTATTAGAATATCTTCGTTGGCTAACAGAGTGAATTCAGTCAAGACCAGATCCAACACTAATGCCGTTGCAGATGCCACTTCGTGAAGTACCATCATGCATTAGGCCACACTAAATGTTTAGTCTAGATTTGGTTCACTCCAGCTACACATTGACCATTGAATATCAAACGTTACGATACTAACCTACCCTTACATAGAGTGCATAAGAGTTTCTTCATTGGTACAAAAAGTAAATTTATTCTCCATCAACTCAGTGCATTGACCAGCTAAGACAATGTAGTTGTAAATGAGTTGATGAAGATTTTTAATCATTCTTTCCTGTGATTAAAAAATTATGTGTAGAGTTAACGATTTTGACGATCGTCTATTCAATATCTCCAAGAGTTAAATATTGTGTTATTGAGTGTCAAAGGTAACTGGACATGATTGTTGCATATCACCTCACCCTGTAAAGCCCAGTTGATAAATTATATGAAGAATAAAAAAGCGAATAGCTGTTACAATAGGCTCCAAGCTTTCACCTTTATTAATTAATGCATTCTAATTACGTGACAGCAGCATGTCTAAAGATTTTTGTTACAATCCGCACCTGATATTAGCTGCTTTACAGGGCCAAGTTCATATATAATTAGAGTGTCTGTTTAACATCATAGGCTTGAGAAGACAGTTCAGATATTTTGTACATTTGCGCACTAAGTGGTAAGCTAAGTTTGCACACATTAGTACGGTCACTATGCAGATGCAGAAGCGTGGACGATGACATAATTATGTGGATTATGGCCAGTAACGAGACAACAGCGTCGCCTATCGCAGGTTGTGTTCAAAATGACGTCCGACAGCGGCAGTAAGCGCTTCCAGTCTGGTATGGACGACTGTGACATAAGTACCAGCATTTCAGCGGAGACTTCGGAGCAGGATGCAGTAATATGTAATTGTACATTACCAGCGTAGCTGGTAAGTCCTTGTAGACAGCGTCTTTCAGCTATCCCCACAGAAAAAATGGTTTGCTGACGTCAAATGCGGGGAACGTGCCGGCCGCTGTGGCCCAGCGCAATGCTGCTACGGTCGCAGGTACGAATCTTGCCTCGGGCATGGATGTGTGTGATGTCCTTAGGTTAGTTGATCTCTCAATGTATTCTTTTACATTCTTCGCCTAGTTGCTCTCTGGCTTCCCAACCTTTATTAAAGTTTATGTAGTTGTAAGTCTAGGGGACTGATGACCTCAGATGTTAAGTCCCATAGTGCTTAGAGCCATTTCAACCCTTTTCGGGGAACGTGCTGGCCAAAATACAGTTCCTCTGCGTCGAATCCAACAATTTGGAAACCATTATTGAAGAAACGTTGTAGTACGTCATGCACTATGCATCATGTTGGTATCACGGGGTCCTCCTAGTCTGCAGAGGAACGTCTTCTATTACCTGTGGAAGATGGTCTGGTAAGAGGCTGCGATACCTTTCTGCGTTAGTTGTTGTGTTTGTGAAAAACGCGCGTATGAACTGCTGGTTGACTATCCCACACCACACCTTTACACTCCACGTATGCTGACGTTCGACCTAGCAGAAACAACGGGGACTGTCAACAGATCAATACCGCATATTTCGGCGATTTACCTGGCCATCATTTGTAAGTGTGGCTTCACCGCTAAACAATAGCAATCTTACATCTGAAATATTCTGTCTTAATGCCCACGTACAGAACTTAACACTATTCTCATTATCGTTTCCATGCAGTTCTTGATGGAGAGATATGTGGTAGGGATGGAACCTATGTCGATAGAGAATGCGTAGGACACTTGTCTGACTTACGCCACTTTCTCATACGATTGCGCGGGAGCTAACGTGCGGATCAACTGCAAAAGCACGAGGAACTTTGATTTTCCCCTCTTCTGTCGTTACTTGTTTCCTTCTATTAGTCATCTGCGCATTACGCTACCATTTCTAAACAACTAGTTGAAGACGTTGGTAAATAACTGCCGAGATGGTTGACGGCTATTGGGATATCTTGCCGCATACGCCGTACAAAAAAAGCTGCATTCTTCCCACACTCTCCATACATCACGAGCGTGTCGCCTTTTCCTGCATTGGTAAATTCCATCTTCCACTCACGACCTACTGCTAGGACTGTCAAACACAATGCACTCAAGGAACGTAGAAGTGCACTGTAAGCAAACACAACAACGTACCTACCACTTTCAAACAAACAGCGCCGACATGGACACCTTTCAAAATACGATATGTTATACACAGTTTGCACTAGAATCCAGCAACGATCACCACTGACATTCTGATTTAACCTACACTTAGTTCGTGAATATCAATAGGCATTGCTCTATTTAAAAAGTGTATTGAAACAGAAAATGAATTTCCTAAATTATTACAATATGTTCGTTGGCTAACAATACGAACCACTGACTACCAATCCATTCTGTGAAAACTGCACATCAATAGCACTTTCGATTACCGCATGTTCGGTGATTCACCCTCTATTGTTAAGTGGCAGATAATTCTCAAAGAGAATTTGACTATCAAGTAAATCAAAGCAAATTTCTTGAATAGTAGGAGAGGCGTTCAGTAAGAAATGCGACAAATTTATATCCTCCGCCAGTTTCAACCAAAAAAATGCGAAACATCGCCTGGCCCCCTACTATTCCATGAACTTCCGATAGATGGCAGGCGTTATAGGCAGCCTTCAGAATGGCGTCTGTATCTCAACTGCGTTCCAGAGCAGAGAGCTGTCGTTGAACGTCTTTCGGCGGAACACCAGGGTGTCGCAGATATTCAGAGACGCTTGCAGAATGTCAACAGAGACCCAGCAGCGAACAAAAGCACACTGAATCGTTGGGCGAGTCTTCTATTATCATCACAATAAAGGCACGCAAACATGTCCGACGGCCGGGGGGTCTGGACCCCTTCACCATCCTCCACACTTATAAATCCCTCATCCGCCCTATCCTTTGTTATGCCAATCTGGCTTGGATCTCGGCCCCCCCTTCCTTTTATAAATCCCTCCAAATCCTTGAACGCCATGCTCTCCGCCTTGCCTATCGCATCCGTCTCCCCTCCCCTACGCGGATCCTGTACGATCTCATCCCCTTCCCCCACCTCCTCCTTTTCCTTGAAAGGATACGGATCCTGTATACCTCCCGCAAACTCGATCCTCCTCACCCGCTCGTCTCCCCAATCCTCTCCCACCCCCGCCCGCTGCCGCACCTGTATGCCCACGTCCCACCTGGTCTTCATCTCTCCACCCTCCTTACCCTCTCCCAAGGTGGCTTCGCCAGCTCCCCCTCCCTGATGATGTCCTCCTCCCCTCCATCTACCCCTCCTATCAACTTTGACCCTGCCCCACCCCCCACTTCCGGTGTCCTTTCCTTTAGGCACCCTCCCTCCCTCCCTTCTCTTCCCTTCCCTTCCCTTCTCTTTCCTTTTCCCCCGTCCCCTCCCTCCACCCCTCTTCCCCCGGGCTTCCCCTCCCCCTTCCTCCCTCCCCCCTTTCTCCCCTGCCCGTGGCATCTCTGCTCTCCCCTCTCCCTCTCCCACTCCCCTTCCTCCTCCTCCTCTCATGGCAGGTCCCCGGACTCGCACACGCATAGTGAACATTCGCGCGCCGGAGATCATCGCCATCAGTGTCTAGTGTGTGTGCTTCGTTTTGTGTTTCGTGCAGTTACAACTCAACTGTTCACATGTGCCGTCGCCGTTCTCCGTGTTTTGTGCGCCGTGTCAACAAATGTTAGTGTTTTTATCGTCCAACGTGAACGGCTTCTTGTTTTTTGTTTTTTGTATCTACTTTCTTTGCCCGCCATTTTTTGTATTGTCTGTGTCACCTATATCATATTATTGTACCCCTTAAGGCTGAAGAGCAGCGTATTATGCTGCTGCCAGCCCGCCTTGTATGAGGTGATTAAAATTACAATAAACGAAAAAAAAGAAAAAAGACGGCCGGGCGCATACTGCTGTGACTCCTCCAATGTTGGAACGTGCGGACACTCTCATTCGAGATGATCGACGCATCACAATCAACCACCTCTCTGCACAACTAGACGTCTCTGTTGGTAGTGCTGTCCCACTCGGTGTGTACCCCCTGTGTTCCTCACCGCCTAACAGACGGTCGTAAAGAGCTATTCTGCGGAACTGCTTGCTCGTTACGAGGCTGACCGTGGAAATTTACTGTCGAATGCGACACATGGAATCATCGTTACGCACCGGAAACAACTACACAGTCTATTATGTGGTGCCAACACCGTCTCCTCCGAAGAAAAAGTACAGAGCCGCATCCGCATCTACATCTACATCCACACTGATACTCCAAAATTCACCTCACTGCGCGTAGCAGAGGGCACTCGGTACCACTACTAGTTATTTCCTTTCCTGTTCTACTCGCAGATAGAACAAGGGGAAAACTACTGTCTATATGCCTCCGTATGAACCCTAATTTCTCGTATCTTATCTTCCTGGTCGTTACGAACAGTATATGTTGGAGGAAACAGAATCATTCTGCAGTCAGATTCAAACGCCGGTTCTCTAAATTTTCTCAGCAACGTTCCTCGAAAGAATGTCGACTTCCCGTCAGGGGTTCCCATTTCAGTTCCCGAAGCATCTCAGAACATGTACATGTTGTTCGGACCTACCAGTAACAAATGTAGCAGCCCGCCTCTGAAATGCTTCGATGTTTTCCTTCAATACATCCTGGTACGGATTCCAAGCACCCGAACAGTACTCAGGAACAGTAGCACTACAGTCGTATATGCGGTCTCCACAGATGAACCATGCTTTCTTAGAATTCTCCATATAAACCGTAACCATTCGCCTTTCCTGTCACATTTGCTCATTCCATTTCATATCGCTTTTCATTGTTACGTCCAGATGTTCAAACGATCTGACCGTGTCATGCATGATACTACTAATACTGTCTCCGAACATTAAGGGTCCGTTTTCCCTACGTATCCGCATCGACTCACATTTTTCTACGTGTAAAGCTACATAGCTGCCATTCATCGCACCAACTAGAAATTTTGTCTGCTTCATACTGTGTCCTCCTACTTCGACACCTCACCGTACACCTCAGCATCATCAGCAAACAACCGCAGATTGCTGCCTCGTAGCGATGTTTATGTTGGAGTGAAAGGTTAGCGTAACACTTTCAGTTTTTATCATTGTATATCTGTCGCTATTTTCGTCTCTAGATTGTTCAGTTTTTCGAGCAAAATTTTTGATAGATCTTTACTCTCTACCCATTCGTCGCAATAAATGGTGATGTCTCCAAACGAAGGGAAACACTGGAACCCGTTGACGATGAAGCTATTAGATATGGTGCAGAAGCTCCACCATAGAACGAGGAAAGAGACTGCCTTAACCCTCTGCTATGCAACCAAGTCAACATTTGCATCAGTCGATTTAGAGAACCGACGGAAAGGCTAGGAACAGGTATCAACCCCCCTCCACCGGATATGACTTCAATACTGTAACCACTGCGCACCTCACACTGTTGTTGTGTCACTCAGAGATGTAGCACTGGTTGTTGTCTGAATTTGTTTTCATTGTACAAGCTAGAGCTAGTTCTGTATATCGATGAAACGGCACTCGATTGTCCATCTTGTCAGGCAGCATAGCTTTTGATACTGCAACATCTTTTGATTTCGGTGTCGAGAAAAGCATCGTTTCCACGGTAGATGGTGCTTACGAATGAAAGCTCCTCTGACGACGTGCCGTGTATTCCTTCTGTGCCACACGCTGTGTTACTGATGCAGTGTACTGTAAGCAGCGGAATGGTCCGGTATTCATGTCGGGGACACGCCGAGATGGTGACTGTATACGGCCAAGCAGATGGAAACTGTTGAGAGGTAGCACAGTTATACCAAAACAAGTGCTCTCACAGACACCAACCACATCACGTAACATTTCAAGATATTTTTGTGCTTTCCTGTGGTCATGGGTCCTTTCAGACAGACGAACGAGCATGGAAACGGCGGACTGTGCGTACAGCAGATTTGGAGGACCGGGCTCTACTGTATATTGAGATAACCCTTGCTACTAGCTCCTGGCAATTGGCCTGCCAACATGGTGTGAGCCAAAGTACGATTATGTTTATCCTGAATGACAACCGCTACTATACCTAACACCTGCCATCACTAGTGGATTTTCCCCTACGAGAAGGATGTTGTCGGTGGTTTTTGCTCCAAACCATCATAATTATGGGATTTCTGTCATCAGTTCTCTTTACCGACGAAACGATCTTATCACAACCATCAATCTATATAATATTCATCTGTGGGCTACAGACATGGCACGTGTTCAGGGAAACTGTCATTTGTCAGGCCATCTACCGTGGAAACGATGCGTTTCCAAACTTTTATTCATAAGACCTTTTTTTCTCCATTTCCAGTCATGAATAACAGAGTAATATGCAATCACACGTGGACAACGAGAGTACTGAAATGTAAGACCTTTACTATATCCTACATAAAAGAAACAATCATGAATTGAGGAACAGAAATTAAGGACATTTTACGTGTACTGTTTCTCTGTGTCATTAAGTCATCCAATATATTTACATTTCTGGCAACTGACGTACTACAAAAGGTGTGGATGTCGAGAAAAGAATGTGTGCCCATAATTAATAGTTACAAAGGTTAGACTCGGTGAACACAGTTCTTGCAAAAGTCTGAAGTGGGCTCTGCTATTTTCAACACGAGCAGACATAAAGGTTAAATAGTACATTACATATTCACATAGGATTAGATAACTTTCCGACTTTCTTACGCAATTAGAACATGCTCTAAATAAAATTTGGGTCTTCTAAATAATAAGTATTGTATGAATTACACTGCGTTATACAAAATTCTACCGTTTAACCATTATGTCTAGTCGCGCCTAAAATAGAAGAGCCCGCTTCAGACACTTTCGCAATACTTTGTTCATGAAGTCTATCCTACGGTACTATTAACTATGGGCACATATTCCTTTTTCGACATCCATACCTTTTGTAGTAAGTCAGTTGACAGAAATGCAAATATCTTGGATGACTTAATGATACCGAAGAAAACATTACACGAAAAATATCCTAAATTACTGTTCCACAATGCATGATTATTTCTTTTATGTAGGATATAGAGAGGTCTTACATTTCAGTACAGACAGCAATAAATTATGTCAAGGTCTTTTCGATGAAGTCTATGGATGGTGGCAGTGATTTAAATCACTGTCTTCCCCTGCAGTTCCTACTGTCTACAGTTCCATCAAGTACCATGGAGTTATTCTCTGATGCATTAACACATGTCCGATCATCCGGTCCCTTATTCTTGTCAGTATTTTCCGTATGGTCCGTACTTCACCGATTCTTTAGGTTACCTCCACACTCGTTATATATCTGTCCACCTGATTTTCAACACTCTTCTGCATCACCATATGTCAAACGCCTCGATTATCTTCTGCTCCGCTTTTCCCGCTGTCGAAGAGTCCCTATCTCACAATCTATGTCCCAAACAAACAATCTCAGACATTTCTTCCTCAAATTAAGGAATATTTAGTGCCAGTAGACTTACTTGGCAGGAAATGCCCTGATTGTTTGTGTTAGGCCGTTTTTATGTTCTTCTTGCTGAGTCCGTCATGGGTAATTTTTCATCCAAGGTAGCAGAACGCCTTCGTCACCGCTTCATTCTCATTTCTGATGTTACGTTTCTCACTGCCCTCATTTCTGCTACATCTCATTACTTTCATCTTTCTTCATTTTACACCCATTCCATATTCTGCACTCATTAGACTGTTCATTCTATCCAACAGACCTTGTAATTTTTCCTCACATTTCCTGAGGATAGCAATGTCATCAACGAGTCTTGTGACTGATATTAATCCGAGCATTTGGTTCTTTGTCTTCCATTGTTATTGTACTCTCTTGGTTCTTGTACATATTCCGTATAACTTGTCGTTTCCTATAGCTTACTCCAATTTTTCTCAGAATTTCAAACATCTTGCATCATTTTCATTGTCGAGCGCTTTTTCCAAGTCAACCAATGATGTGAGTGTGTCTTGTTTCTTTTCCAACCTAGCTTTCATTACCAAGCACAACGTGAGAACTGCCTCTCTGGTGCCTTTACCTTTCCTAAAGCCAAACTGATGGTCATCTAACTGATACTTTATTTTCTTTTCCATTCTTTTGTATATGTCTGCCGCTTGGGTGCATGAACTGTGAAGCTGACTGAACGATAGTTTTCCCATTTATATGTTCTTGCTATCTTCAGAATAATGAGGATGACATTTTTTCGATATTTTACTGATGGTACGTCGGCAGTCTCATGGATTCTACACGCCAACTTGAATAGTCGTTTGGCTGCTACTTTCCTCGATGATTTTAGACAAATGCCGATGATATGTTATCTAATCTTCTGCCTTATTATATTTTAAGTCTTCCAGAGCTCTTTTAAATTCTAATACTGGATCCCCTATGTTATCGCTATCGACTCCAACTTCTGTTTCTAATATATCTGACAAATTTTCCCTGCCATAGAGGCCTTCAATGTTCTCTCTACACCTATGTATTCTCTCTTCTGCGTTCAACAGTGGAATTCCCGTAGCACAATTTAATGTCACAACTTTTTTTATTTTTTTTTACCTTATCTGAACCACTTCTCCTGTCTCCGCGCGTGATTTAGCCGAGCGGTCTGGGGCGCTGCAGTCATGGACTGTGCGGCTGGTCCCGGCGGAGGTTCGAGTCCTCCCTCGGGCATGGATGTGTGTGTTTGTCCTTAGGATAATTTAGGTCAAGTAGTGTGTAAGCTTAGGGACTGATGACCTTAGCAGCTAACTCCCATAAGATTTCACACACTTTTGAACATTTTTTGAACTTCTCCCGACAATCATTTCTTTTTCGATATCTTCACATCTTTACTGTAGCCACTTCGCCTTGGCTGTCCAGTTTTTGTTATTTATTTCCTTTTGAGGGATCTAAATTGTTCCACTCCTGTTTTCGTTGTGGCGAGGAAGCAAATGGCCTCCACATATTATCTGCAGAAATTATTGCCATGCCTGAATCACTTGGTATGCCAGTTCATGATGATTGTTGTCTGTAGGCTGGTAAGAAAACAGATGTCACCCCATCACTTTTCAGACACTCCTCACAATTGAGAAATAAGGGAACCCGTCTACTCAGTCAAAGATCCATATATTATTCAACGCGTTCGCGGTGTCTACGGCAATGTGGGTTCCGACATTATCCAGGTGGAATATGCCATTAGGTACCTCAGTTAAAAAGAGTTTCATTTTCGCTTCATACTGGCGAACCGTTAGACTCCCTTCAACAAGTATCAGATCAAGTGTCAAGTCTATCCTGTGGTCATATACAGTGGCTCCCACAACATGATTCCAGGAGTAGGTTGCAGACACTCTTGGCATCAGGCCGCGATGTATTGCTCGCCGTGATATGCCGTACAACGCCGACGGTTAAAGGAGGAAAGTGCGAACCGGTGGGGACAGTTGAGGACGAGCATATGAAGGTGGTGGTCTACCACGGAACGGATTACACTGATTCGTCGAAGCTGAGTTTACTGCAGCTACGAGGTGGTGTGGTGTCGAAGCGTACTTTTAAACTTGTAGTAGGCACCAGTGGAATCGGAGCAATGTCGTGACTTGTTACTAAGCTATCGTATACGTGTTTACTTGGAGATACGGTTCTCCTTGTAAATGAAGTTCCTCGTAGCAGCTGGTCGAGTTGGCCCTTGCAACTACTGTGGTGCGGCATTTGGTGGCTAGCTACGAGTGGAGTACGGTCGATGCCAAGCATCTTCAGTTGGCGTTACGGTGTAAAGGTGTTGTGCGCTGATCGAAGGTTATTTTATGTTGTTGTACACAATTCAGCTTTGCTTCGGCATGATATGGGTGAGTATCTCGAAGTCTATAAAACTTTGTTCATTGCCCTTGCTTTAATTGTTTAGTCTGTTTTGCCCTGCTCCTAACAGCAAATGTTCAAATGTGTGTAATGAAATCTTATGGGACTTAACTGCTTAGGTCATGAATCCCTAAGCTTACACACTACTTAACCCAAATGATCCTAAGGACGAGCACACACACCCATGCCCGAGGGAGGACTCGAACCTCCGCCGGGACCAGCTGCACAGTCCATGACTGCCGCGCCTTAGACCGTCCGAACAGCACTGAGCATTTTTAGCCTTACGTTAGTTTGGTATGTCAATGTGTTCATTGCATTTCAAAAGGGTGTTTTATATTCATAATTGTTTAAATTTCCTTCTAAAGTTTTTCTGTGATTTCCGTTTTGTTGAGGTACCTTAAGCGGGCGTTTATCGAAAATACATCCTTATTTAATAATCATAAATTTGCAATCACTCGCCATTAGCTTATCACAGCAACCGTTCACTAATCGTTTGTTATCGGACGGCTATTGCTAGAGTTCACTGGATGTTTCATATAAAATAACTGTTGAGTTATTTTGCGGGACCATCAATTGACGTCGCGCGTATTTTATTTTAAGTTGTGTTTAAAATTGGTCTTATTTGTGAAAATATTTTATAAATTATAGTTATCGCCATTGTGTTGCAGAATCTGAAGCACGGGGCCGCTGGTGGGGTTGTGAAATCATTATGTATGTTGTTATATGTAATCTCGTTTCTTGTTTTAGAAGCTTTCTGTTCCATCGTGTAGGCACTGTATTCGTGACACGGTAGTCGGCCGCAGTTGGCATTATATGTGGCCTGTGGCGTGCTGTTCCGTTTGTAACAGCCATGCAGTTAACAATGTTTTCTTTCGTTACAGCTATTTATTTTATAAGAAAGACTGTAATGAAGCACTGCCAATTTAAAATTGTAGCCACTAGCTTATGTTTCTATGCAGTCTCGAGCCTGAACATAATTTTGTCGTCTTGTGTTCATGATTGCTCTTGGTCTACATTTAATTTGTTTAATATATAAGTATATGCTCAGGATTGTTCTTGGGCTGTGTTAAGTTTGTTTCACATTTTCATGTTCTATTTTGTTAATGAAAGAGAGAGACAGTCCAGGTCTTGAGAATCACTACTTCCTATCACTATAGCAGAATATGTAAAAACTTTGTGTGCTGCCTTACGGCAGATATTATCATGGGGGAAGCCTCGTCAGAGAGATCTACCGCATGAGCGTCTAGGGAAGTGATTCCAGTGGTGATTTCCCGTTGCCTTCCACTCATGATGATGAAATGATAATAAGGACAACACGACACCCAGTCCCTGAGCGGAGAAAATCTCTGACCCCGCCGGGAATCGAATCCGGGCCCATTGGCGTGACAGACAGCCGCGCTGACCACTCATCTGTGAGGGCGGACATAATATGTAGAAGCAAGTGATGAATTTCTCCTGTACAGACACGTTGGCGTCGACCTCAGAACTAAAACAGGTGCCAAACTAAACAATAAACACAACAGAAAGCCATTCTATGTCCCAGAACACCCTGGCTTTCTACTATGCAAGTTTCCGTTGCATGTGGAATGGTGTTAGCTCCAAAGTATGCACAGCAACTCGCGAACTCTAATAACTTTCCAGTAATCTGTACCCCACGGTTTGTGGTGACATTCTATATTTACTCTCTGTCCGTGTACCTCCTGTTGTCATCCTTCTATTCGTTACAGTCAGTCGAACAATCCTACGATCTCTTCGTGTTGTTCTCCATCTGGAAGGCCCCGTACACACTGCTGTGGCCACGCTGTTCTACTGTGTCCATCCCACCAACACTCGTTCTGGAGTCACTTCATTACATTCTGTCTGCGCGATCCGTCGGCACGTTGCTAACATGTCCACATGCCAATGAGTCGACGTTTGTCAAAGTCAATACCGCCCCTGTCAGCTACATCGTTTATGTGTATATAAACTAACAACAGTCCCAATAAAATTCGTGAAACAAAATTATAGCATGAACCCAAGTATTATAACCTACAAAACAAGCAGAAGAAGACAGTTGTTTTGAATAGGTATTATTTGATGTATAGCGGTTGGCCTAAAAAATTGTGGACTTGTGTAATGCTCTCTTTCAATCCCAGAAGGTTTGTAAGCAATAGTTTTATTCGTTTGGGAGCAGAAATATTGTCAAAAGTATTTTAATTGAGAAAGTAATTGGCCACAAGCAAAATGTATTTATGCCGTTTTGTTCTGAGTTCTGTTTTGGGGGATGTAATAGCAGAGCTCATAAAATGATTACCTTTGAAGAATTTGAATGGGACAGCTGTTATTTTTTGTTTACACGAATGAGCTGGCGATAGTTTAAGTAGCAGTCTGCGGTTGTCTGTGGTGTATGGGAAGTTGTCTTCGTTGAGAGATAATAGGAGGATAAAAGATAGACAAAATTTTTACTCGGTGTGATGAATGGCATCCAGCTCTAAATGTAGAAAAATACAAACCATGCAGATTAGTATGAAAAACATGCCCAAAGTGTCCCAATTCAGTATTAGTCGTGTCCTGCTTGATACAGTCACGTCGATTAATTGGTTTGTATCTAGGCATAACGTTACAAAGGGATATGAAATGGAGTGAGCACATAAGGGCGGTTTATTGGGATAATGTAGGTAGTCTATGAAGAAGACTGCCCATACAACATTAATGCGATACGAACTCAAGTATTGCTGATGTTTTTGGAACCCCCACCAGGTGAGTGTGCGATGATTGTCGTACTTGTCGGCTCTTCTTATCTTCGGGATTGTAAGGATGATATTTTTCCGAAAGTCAGATAGCATATTGTCAGTCTTACATATTCTACACTCTAACGTCAACATTCGTTTTGTTGCCACTTCCTCCAATGAGTTTAGAAATTCCGAAGGAATCTTTTCTATCCCTTAAGTCGTCTAAAGCTCTTTTCCAAAGCTCTTTTAAATTCTGATCCTGATATTGGATCCCCTATCTCTTCTATATCAACTTCCGTATCTTCTTCCATCATGTCAGGCAAATATTACCACGCAATTAACAGTGGCATTCCCTTTCCATTCCTTATTTTACCATCTTCGCCTGTAATTTTACCAAAGGCTATTTGACGTTTCTGTATGCTGAGTTATTCCTTTCGACGATCATTATTATTCGACTTCCTCACATTTTTCAACCAGGCCTTACGACTTTGCTTCCATGCACTTGGCAAATGGTTCAAATGGCTCTGAGCACTATGGGACTCAACTGCTGTGGTCATCAGTCCCCTAGAACTTAGAACTACTTAAACCTAACTAACCTAAGGACATCACACACATCCATGCCCGAGGCAGGATTCGAACCTGCGACCGTAGCAGTCCCACGGTTCCGGACTGCGCGCCTAGAACCGCGAGACCACCGCGGCCGGCCTCCATGCACTTCATATTTATTTCATTCCAATGTTCCTTCATTTTTGTATTCCTAAATTTCCTTAGCACTTCCTTTCTTCGTCGATCCACTGAAGTTTAGGTTCAGAGGTATATGTCCAGTTACCTTCCTTGTATCTATATTTTCTTTCGAACTTCTGTGATTGCCCTTTTTGTAGATGTTCCCTCGTCTTCAACTGAATTACCTACTATTGATTATCGCAATATCAGTAGTCTCAGAACTCATCAAGAGTATGTCTCCATTCCTTAGTATTTCCATATCCCACATCTTTGCTCAATGATTCTCTCTGATTAGTCTCGTAAACTTCAGCCTACTTTGCATCATTACTAAAATGTGACCTGATCTATATCTGCTTTTGGTTACGCCTTCAGTCCAATATCAACTTCAGGAATCTCGGCCTGACCACGATGTAATCTGACTGGAATCTCCTGTGTTCTGACATTTTCCAAGTATTCCCCTTCCTCTTGTGATTCTGGAACATTCACTATTACGAACGGAAATTTACTGCAGAATTCAAATTTTTTCCCCTAGTACAAAGCCCATATCCCCTCTTGTCCCTTTTTGCTACTCCTTTCCCTACAAGCACATTCCGACTGTCATTTCATCTCCCCTTTCGTACTGCATTACTCGTTCAGTATCATCATATACTTTATCTATCTCTTCATCTTCCGCTTGAAACGTCGGCATGCATAACTGAACGGTAGATTTCGGAGGTGCTTTGCTGTTGAGTCTGGTGAGAACACCGGTACCACTGAACTATTCACGTAACTCACTCTCCGTCCTACCTTCATATTCATAACAAATCCTGCACCAGTTCTACTATTTTATGCTGTTGTTGATATTACGCTATGCTATATACTATACACTGTATACTATAGTTATCATTACACTTCACTGACCCTCACTATATCTACACTCCTGGAAATGGAAAAAAGAACACATTGACACCGGTGTGTCAGACCCACCATACTTGCTCCGGACACTGCGAGAGGGCTGTACAAGCAATGATCACACGCACGGCACAGCGGACACACCAGGAACCGCGGTGTTGGCCGTCGAATGGCGCTAGCTGCGCAGCATTTGTGCACCGCCGCCGTCAGTGTCAGCCAGTTTGCCGTGGCATACGGAGCTCCATCGCAGTCTTTAACACTGGTAACATGCCGCGACATCGTGGACGTGAACCGTATGTGCAGTTGACGGACTTTGAGCGAGGGCGTATAGTGGGCATGCGGGAGGCCGGGTGGACGTACCGCCGAATTGCTCAACACGTGGGGCGTGAGGTCTCCACAGTACATCGATGTCGTCGCCAGTGGTCGGCGGAAGGTGCACGTGCCCGTCGACCTGGGACCGGACCGCAAGGACGCACGGATGCACGCCAAGACCGTAGGATCCTACGCAGTGCCGTAGGGGACCGCACCGCCACTTCCCAGCAAATTAGGGTCACTGTTGCTCCTGGGGTATCGGCGAGGACCATTCGCAACCGTCTCCATGAAGCTGGGCTACGGTCCCGCACACCGTTAGGCCGTCTTCCGCTCACGCCCCAACATCGTGCAGCCCGCCTCCAGTGGTGTCGCGACAGGCGTGAATGGAGGGACGAATGGAGACGTGTCGTCTTCAGCGATGAGAGTCGCTTCTGCCTTGGTGCCAATGATGGTCGTATGCGTGTTTGGCGCCGTGCAGGTGAGCGCCACAATCAGGACTGCATACGACCGAGGCACACAGGGCCAACACCCGGCATCATGGTGTGGGGAGCGATCTCCTACACTGGCCGTACACCACTGGTGATCGTCGAGGGGACACTGAATAGTGCACGGTACATCCAAACCGTCATCGAACCCATCGTTCTACCATTCCTAGACCGGCAAGGGAACTTGCTGTTCCAACAGGACAATGCACGTCCGCATGTATCCCGTGCCACCCAACGTGCTCTAGAAGGTGTAAGTCTACTACCCTGGCCAGCAAGATCTCCGGATCTGTCCCCCATTGAGCATGTTTGGGACTGGATGAAGCGTCGTCTCACGCGGTCTGCACGTCCAGCACGAACGCTGGTCCAACTGAGGCGCCAGGTGGAAATGGCATGGCAAGCCGTTCCACAGGACTACATCCAGCATCTCTACGATCGTCTCCATGGGAGAATAGCAGCCTGCATTGCTGCGAAAAGTGGATATACACTGTACTAGTGCCGACATTGTGCATGCTCTGTTGCCTGTGTCTATGTGCCTGTGGTTCTGTCAGTGTGATCATGTGATGTATCTGACCCCAGGAATGTGTCAATAAAGTTTCCCCTTCCTGGGACAATGAATTCACGGTGTTCTTATTTCAATTTCCAGGAGTGTATATTGAGCTTTAGCATTCCCCTTTTCAGATTTTAGAGCTTCCCTACCACGTTTAAACTTTTCACATTCCATTCCCCAATTTGTAGAACATTACCATTTCGTTGTTTATTCAATTTCTTTCTCATGTCACTTCCCTCTTGCCAGTTCCTTCCCGAAGTTCCAAATGTGGGAATAGGCCGGAAGCCAACCGCTGTGGCCGAGCGATTCTAGGAGCTTCAGCCCGGAACCGCGCTGCTGCTGTGGTCGCAGATTCGAATCCTGCCTCTGACATGGATGTGTGTGATGTTCTTAGGTTAGTTATGTTTAACTAGTTCTAAGTCTAGGGGACTGATGTCTTCAGATGTTAAGTCCCATAGTGCTTAGAGCCATTTGAACCATTTGAATAGTCCGGAATCTTATGCCAGTGAAGAGATCATCGTGACTATTTCTCAGTTACAGGGCACATGTCCGGCAGATAAACATTATGTGTCTTTAATGCACCTCATGCCGTTGATCACCGCTGATTCTTCCGCCTTTTAGGGATAGTGTCCCAGAGTAAGGGAAGAGAATACCCCCAACGTCTTTCCGCTTCTTCGTTTTGTCAGACAAAGCCGATGCCGGAACGACTGTGACTCCTCGTGCCGGAAGTCGTTGCCGCCATTGAAGACGATTTTCATTCAAAATTGGGTAGTGGCGATGTTTGAAAGGACGCTTTGGTTATTAGTCAAAGACGCTACCCTTGCACCACGGATGCAATAATTTTCACAGCTCTACAAAAATCCATAATCACAAATGTGAGGGTTATCTCTATGGGGTTAGGAATCCGTATAGAGATAAAAATTATATTAAACTTTTTAGTCATATTCAAAAACACTGTGAAATAAAAATTTATTTTTATTCAAACAACTACTTTCCGCTATTTTGTCTTTTGCGCCTGAATTTTTTCGGTGTATTATAAACATATGAGATAATAAGAGACGCTTTTACAATTAAACTGGGTGAAATCTGAGGTAAGATATCTTAAAACAGTTTCGACTTGATGAAGGGAACGTCTTAAAGATATCATCCTACATATTTCGGATGAAGAATAATTACGTTGGAGAATATCTAAGACTGTCATCAACATTTCCCGGCAATATCTCAATAAAAATAGCGATTGTTCTTCCACTAGTATGAAAAGAGCTTCCCGCGAAGTATTGTTTTATGCATATGGATAAAAATATTCTATAATGGTCTTAATACAATGACCAAGATCCCCTAGATGTAGAGGTCAATATTCTAACATCCTGAGCTTGTTCATCTACATCTGGGTCATCAAATACGTTCTGTAGTTTACGTGCCTCTCGCATTTCATTGACTGAGGCACACACTGAATAGATGATGCTTTTGTTCGTGATAATCTTTCGTCATAGTCATCTAAATGCAGTCACATATTTATTGCTCATAATTAATGTTGACTTTCCTGTTGGAACTCGGAGAAACATAATTATTAAAAGGAAACATCACATCTTTTCATACACTTCTAATTATTTATGTTTATGAGACCTAGGTTTCCTGTTAGTAGTATATTATCTGCAGCAGTATCGAGAACGACAGCTACAGTTACAGTTTGCAATTATTGGTTTGATTGTTTGTAGTACTTGTCCACGATCAGTACAGTTTATACTTCGTAAGAAAAACAGGTGTATCAGTTTTCAGCAGACATAAAGAACGCTAAGAAGCAGGCAATGGGTGAGACGGTATCCACCTACGCTCAACTTTTTTGTATGGATAGCAAGCTTAGTTACGTAACATAGAAACACTATACTTTTTTCACAAGGGACAAAAATTATCTTTTGTGGAAATATTAGAAATCATTAGGCACCATAAGACCCATTCTTAAAAGTTACGTGATGAACCAATATACTTCAGTTACCCCGCACTCCTAGCGGAAAACCTGAGAATCCAATCCATCATTATTAAGATGTGCATCATTACAAATATGAGTAGATTTGCCACTAATGTACACTCCTGGAAATTGAAATAAGAACACCGTGAATTCATTGTCCCAGGAAGGGGAAACTTTATCGACACATTCCTGGGGTCAGATACATCACATGATCACACTGACAGAACCACAGGCACATAGACCCAGGCAACAGAGCATGCACAATGTCGGCACTAGTACAGTGTATATCCACCTTTCGCAGCAATGCAGGCTGCTATTCTCCCATGGAGACGATCGTAGAGATGCTGGATGTAGTCCTGTGGAACGGCTTGCCATGCCATTTCCGCCTGGCGCCTCAGTTGGACCAGCGTTCGTGCCGGACGTGCAGACCGCGTGAGACGACGCTTCATCCAGTCCCAAACATGCTCAATGGGGGACAGATCCGGAGATCTTGCTGGCCAGGGTAGTTGACTTACACCTTCTAGAGCACGTTGGGTGGCACGGGATACATGCGGACGTGCATTGTCCTGTTGGAACAGCAAGTTCCCTTGCCGGTCTAGGAATGGTAGAACGATGGGTTCGATGACGGTTTGGATGTACCGTGCACTATTCAGTGTCCCCTCGACGATCACCAGTGGTGTACGGCCAGTGTAGGAGATCGCTCCCCACACCATGAGGCCGGGTGTTGGCCCTGTGTGCCTCGGTCGTATGCAGTCCTGATTGTGGCGCTCACCTGCACGGCGCCAAACACGCATACGACCATCATTGGCACCAAGGCAGAAGCGACTCTCATCGCTGAAGACGACACGTCTCCATTCGTCCCTCCATTCACGCCTGTCGCGACACCACTGGAGGCGGGCTGCACGATGTTGGGGCGTGAGCGGAAGACGGCCTAACGGTGTGCGGGACCGTAGCCCAGCTTCATGGAGACGGTTGCGAATGGTCCTCGCCGATACCCCAGGACCAACAGTGTCCCTAATTTGCTGGGAAGTGGCGGTGCGGTCCCCTACGGCACTGCGTAGGATCCTACGGTCTTGGCGTGCATCCGTGCGTCGCTGCGGTCCGGTCCCAGGTCGACGGGCACGTGCACCTTCCGCCGACCACTGGCGACAACATCGATGTACTGTGGAGACCTCACGCCCCACGTGTTGAGCAATTCGGCGGTACGTCCACCCGGCCTCCCGCATGCCCACTATACGCCCTCTCTCAAAGTCCGTCAACTGCACATACGGTTCACGTCCACGCTGTCGCGGCATGCTACCAGTGTTAAAGACTGCGATGGAGCTCCGTATGCCACGGCAAACTGGCTGACACTGACGGCGGCGGTGCACAAATGCTGCGCAGCTAGCGCCATTCGACGGCCAACACCGCGGTTCCTGGTGTGTCCGCTGTGCCGTGCGTGTGATCATTGCTTGTACAGCCCTCTCGCAGTGTCCGGAGCAAGTATGGTGGGTCTGACACACCGGTGTCAATGTGTTCTTTTTTCCATTTCCAGGAGTGTATTTCAGATTTATGAATGAATAAGTTTGTATACTTAATGTTTGCAGTTAACTAATGTGATACTTGCAAATTAGTGTTTTCCAGTAATACTATACAACGTTCTAATAGCAAGAAATATAGGTCGGATACTAAATAATAAACAATCAGTGAAACAGTGGCCAAAGAATATCAGGAGGATGTCGTTATCAGGACAAAGAAAACTGGCATTCTGCGGATGGAGCCAGGAATGTTACATCCCTTAATCGGGCAGGTAAGTTTTAAAATTTAAAAAGGGAAATGGATCGGTTAAAGATAGATACAGTGAGAATTAATGAAATTCGGTGGTAGGAAGAACAGGACTTTTGCCTATAAATACAAAACCAAATAGGGTATATGCAGGAATAGGATTAACAACGAATAAGAAAATCGTAATGCGAGTAAGCTACAATGAACAGCACAGTGAACGCATTATTGTAACAAAGATGGAAATGAAGCCCACACCCACCACAGTAGCACAACCTTATATGCCAACTAGCTCCCCAGATTATGAAGAGACTGAAGAAATGTATGACAATGTAAAAAAAAAAAAAAGAATTATTCCGATTCTTAAGGGAGACGAAAATTTAGTAGTGATGGAGGACTGGAATTAATTTATATTTCCCTAATAATTGATTTAAGGATTAAAAAATAAGGTTGTATACGTGTAAGAAACCTGGAGACACTGGGAGGTTTCAGATCTATTATAGAATGGTACCATAGAGCTTTAGGAACCAGATTTTAAATTGTAAGACATTTCCATGGGCAGATGTGGACACTGACCTCAATTTATCGGTTATGAATTACAGAATAAAACTGAAGAAATACGAAAAAGATAGGAAATTAAGGATAAGTTGAAGGATCCAGAGGATGTTGAACGTTTCAGAGAGGGCATTAGGCAACGGTTGACTAGAACAGGGAAAAGATACAGTAGAAGACGAATGACTAGTTTTAAGGGATGAAATAGTGAGGGCAGCAGAGAACAAATAAGTGTAAATACAAGTCCTAGTAGATAAACAGCACAAGAGATATTGAATTTAATTGATGAAAGGAGAAAATATAAAAATGCATCAAGGGAACTAGATGAAAGGGGATAGAAATGTTTAAAAATGAGATTGACGGAAAGTGGAAAGTGGCTAAACGGAAATGGCTAGAGGACAAATGTAAGGATTTAGAAGCAGTTTCACTAGATCAAAGGTGTATACCGCTTACAGGAAATCTAAAGAGGCCATTGGAGAAGAGAGAACCACCTGTATGAATATCAAGAGCTTGGATGGAAAACCAATCCTAATCAAAAACGGGAGGGCAGAAAGGCAGGTGCAGTATAAAAGGGTCTATACAAGGGATATGTTTCTTTAAGGTAATATTATAGGAAGTTATGTGCACGTAGATAAAGATGAGATGGGAGATATTATAGTACGAGAAGAAATGGACACAACTATGAAATATCTAAGTCGAAGTCCCGGGAGTCGACGATATTCCGTCAGAATTACTGATATTCTTGGGAAATGCAGCCATGGTAAAATTCATCCATTTATGTGAAAGATGTGTGAGACAAGCGAAGTACCCCCATACTTCAGGATGAATGTAATTATTCCAATTCTAAAGAAAGCAGGTGCTGACAGGTATGAAAATTATCGAACTATCAGTTTAATAAGACATGGCCACAAAATACTAACACGAATTCTTTGCAGAAGAATGGAAAACTGTTAGAAGAAGACCTTGGAGAAGAACAGTTCGCATTCCAGAGAAATATAGGAACAGGCGACGCCTTGCTGACGCTACGACTTGTCTTAGAAGATAGGTTAAAGCAGGCAAACCTACGTTAATGGCATTCGTAAACTTGGAGAAAGCTTTTGACAATGTTGACTGGAATACTCTCCTCGAAATTCGGAAGGCTGCAGGGCTAAAATACAGGGAACGAAAGGCTATTTACAGTTTGTGCAGACACCAGATAAAAGTCGAGGAGCATGAAAGGGAAGCAGTGGTTGGGAGTGAGACAGGGTTGTAGCCTATCCCCGATGTTATACAAACTGTACATTGAACAAGCAATAAAGGAAAGCAAAGAAAAAATTTGGAGTAGGAATTAATGTTCAGAGAAGGGAAACAAAAACTCTGAGGTTTTCAGATGACATCGTAAATTTGTCAGAGACAGCCAAGGGCTTGGAAGAATAGTTAAACGAAATGCACATTGTCTTGAAAGGAGGATATACCACCAACAAGAGTGAAACAAGAATAAGGCAATGTAATAGACTGAGGGAACCAGATTAGGAAACGAGACACTTAAAGTGTTGTGTTTTTCTATTTGGACAGCAAAATAACTTATGATAGCCCATGTAGAGACGATGTAAAATTTAGACTGGCAATGGCAAGAGAAGCATTTCTGAAGAAGAGAAATTTATTAACACAGATTATGGATTTAAATGTTAGGAAGTCTTTTCTGATAGTATCTGTATGCAGTGTACCCACGTGAGGAAGTAAAAGATAAACGATAAACAATTTTGACAAGAAGAGAATTAGAACTTTTGAAAGTAGTGATACGTAAGAAAGTTGAAGATTAGTCGGGTAGATCAAGTAACTAATAAGGAGGTATGGAATAGAATTAGGGAGGTAAGAAATTTGAGGCACTACATGACCAAAAGAAGGGGTCATTTGATAGGATAGTATTGGAGGGAAGCGTGGAGGGTAAAAATCGTAGAGTGAGATCAAGAGATTCAGAAGGATGTATGCTGCAGTAGTTATTTGGGAATGGAGTGTCCCACAGGGTAGAGTAGCATGGAGAGCTGAATTAAGGCATTCTTCGGATTGAAGACCACAACAACAACAAAATTTTAAAATAAGTGGAAAAGAAAAGAACTGTAAGTAAATGTAGAATTTAAGTAAGTAATGCGTCAGTAACCGGTCTGGTCTACTCAGAAGCGCATATCAGAATACCGTTTTGCAACTGCGGTCAGTGATTTAAATTGGTGTATACATGGACGTAGAGGGAAGGAGTGGGAAGAGGAAAAGAAAGCATGGAGATGATGGTGGAGAGGTCATGAGTTCAGCAGGAGAGGTCATGCTATTAGCAAATAATTACGTAAATATTCTTGTTGGAGCACTGACAGTGCAGAACAGAGGGTGTGTAAAATGTAAACAGCATAAAATAGTGAAATTATAAAATAGGTGATGGGGAATTAAAAGAGGTCCAATATTGCAGGGGTGGACGAAATGCATGAGGTGTTACTAAATATTATGGATTTCAAGAAAACATTGAAAATATGAAGCCCTAAAAATACAAAACAATAAATTATAAAAGTGAAACTGTGTGCAGCAACTAAAGTTATCGGGAACAGGATGTTCTTTATAGCTTTACTTACTATACATGGTTTCATTTTATAATAATATTGTTTTTTATTTTATATGGATTTGTACTTTCGAAGTTTTCTAAATATTCATTATGTGTTCCCTGTAACTTTAGTTGCTGCACGTATTTTCACTTTTATAATTTATTGTTTTTTATTGTTCATGGCTTCATGCTTTCCATGTTTCTTTTAAAAATTCATAATATTTAATTACACTTCGTGCAGTTCTAGATTCTCTAAATAATTATACTTCTGTAATTTAAATATTTTAAAGGTAAAAATCTTTGCACAGCTTTATTTTGTAGTATAAGAGTAAGAGCTTATAACTGCATCTTTCCAAAATTTCACACTTTGAATGTCTTCCGATGCTAATTCAGTTTTCGCTAATTTATTTGCACTTATAATCTACTTATTTATCCCCCTTTTTAAAGTGTTTAGATTCATTCTAGTAACTTACCAGAAACTGTTTTACTTTATTGACTCCTTGTAACTGTTGTACAACATCCTCTCTCGTTAAATCTATAGCATCCCTGCCATTATCCATTTCTCCCAGCCTCTCTTGCCTTCGTGGCCGATCTCAGTCTCCCCCGAGCTTCATTTTATAATTTCACTTTTTTATGCTGTTTTCGTTTTAGATACCCATTGCTCTACTCTATTAGTGTTTCAGCGAGAATTTTTGCATAATTGTTAAAATCATGACATCCTCACCACCCTCTCCCTGCTTTCTAACCCAGTGAGTCTCACACTGTTTCCCCTTCCTCCCCCCTACCTCCAACATACACCTATTTAAACCACTGACTGCAGCAGCAAAACACAGAACTCTGATATGTCGCTCTGAGTATACACGACGGGTTGTTAGTAAATTTTACATTTATGCACCATACTTTTCTTTCCTACTCATCGAAAAATATTAGATGGTGCATTGTTATTTTTACATTGATTCAGTTCTGAAAGTGATCCTGAGTGATCTAAACATGTAATATAATAAAAAAAACGTGCGTCTGAGAGAAGCATTAAACGAGAATTGTCTTGAAACGCCCTTATAATAAAGTTATAGGATATTAAAAGTAGTGTGTACTACACAAATGATTCAGGTAACGAAGAGATATTATGAGTGGCATTGTCAGTATGTTTTCCGAGGGTATTTATATGCTGTTACAGGATGAATGCTAAATGTTTCGAGAGGCCAAGTGTTTAGCTGATTACGAAAAACAAGTCACCAGTTATCAGGGGGCGCGCAAATATCACGTAGCTTACTGTTCTGATGAATACATATTAGTCTACAACAGCCTGTGGAACTCACGGCTGTGTTACGTAAACTAAACGACACTGCAATTTTAAGCTTCATGTTGGCAGTAGTAAATGTACTCGTTCGAAACAGAACTCTCCACGTTAATACTCGAGCTACGTATTCCAGCACGATATTTATTAAGGCATTTTAAAATAGAATTGTTCTCACAGTTTGCGAAAAGGACTGGGGAAATTACGGTAACAGCAAACGCCGGATTCAAGGGTATTTACAGTAAACATCCGGAGACTAATACAAAAAATGTCAGGGAACGGAATTCAGTGCACTGTAAACGAATGACTTTTAGTGTATATCATTTAGCAGTAAACTCTGATCCTTTAAACAATCAAGCTTCCATGTGTAAAACAGCCTCAAACGTACTAATCAGTTAATGTTTTAAATATTTGATGTTTATGAAGTAAGACGAAAGGGCAGCCTTAATAGAGGGAATAGTGAAAGCAGCAAAGGACCAAATAGGAAAAAAGTAATACGTAGTAGAAAACCTTGGATAGCAAAGGAGATATTTTTTTTTAACAGGTGAATGGAGGAAATCAGGCGAAAAGGACTACAAACGTCTAAACAACATGAGTGACTGGAAGTACAAAATGCTAAGCAGAAATGCCTAGAGAACAAATGGAAGGATTTAGATGCATATTTCAGTAGAGGAAAGATAGATACCGCCAACAGGGAAATTAAAGGTGCTTTTGGAGAATAGAGAAGCAGCTGTATAAATAACAAGAATTCTGATGGAAAGGCAGCACTAAGCAAAGCTGGGAAAGCTGAAAGGTGGAAGGATTATTTAGAGAGTATGCACAAGGTAGCAATATTACAGAAATTGAAGAGGACGTGGATGAAGATAAGATGGAGATGTGATACTGCGAGGAGAATTTGACACAGCACTGAAAGATAATTCGAAAGAAGGCGCCGAGTGTAGACGACAGGCCGTCAGAACTACTAATAGCCTTCGGAAAACAAGTCGTGATAAAGCTCATCCATTTGATGAGACAAGCGAATCACCATACTTCAATAACAATGTAATAATTCAAGTTACA
Organism: Schistocerca nitens; assembly: GCF_023898315.1. Lineage (NCBI taxonomy): Eukaryota > Metazoa > Arthropoda > Insecta > Orthoptera > Acrididae > Schistocerca > Schistocerca nitens. Next base: position 549,655,875 of record NC_064619.1, on the reverse strand, counting down.
AAGAAAGCAGGTGCTGACAGATATCAACATTAGCGAACTATCATTTTAATACATCATGGTTGTAAAATACTAACATGAACTCTTTACAGAAGAAAGGAAAAGCTAGTAAAAGACGACATCAGGGTAGTTGGTTTCGTACTCCGGAAATATTTAGGAACTGGTGAGGCAATACGGACTCTACGATTTATCTTAGAAGATAGACGTACGGAAATCTGTCGGCAAAGTTGACTAGAATACACTCTTTGGTATTCTGAAGGTAGCAGGTAAAAGACAGGGAACGAAAGGATATTTAAAATTTGTACAGAAACCAGAAGGCAGTTATAGCAGTTGAGGAGCAGGAAAGGGAGCAGTGGTCGAGAAGGAGTGACGGATAGTTGTAGCATATCCCCGATGCCATTCACTCCGTATATTGAGCAACCAGTAATGGAAACCTAAGGAAATTTGCCGGCCGCTGGTGGCCGAGCGGTTCTGGCGCTACAGTCTGGAACCGCGCGACCGCTACGGTCGCAGGTTCGAATCCTACCTCGGGCATGGTTGTGTGTGTTGTCCGTAGGTTAGTTAGGTTTAAGTAGTTCTAAGTTCTAGGGGACTTATGACCTCAGCAGTTGAGTCCCATAGTGCTCAGAGCCATTTGAACCTAAGGAAATTTGGAGTAGTCATCAAAGTTCAGGGAGAATTAATAAAAACTTTCAGGTTAGCCGATGACATTGTAAATCCCTCAGCGACAACAAAGGACTTGGAAGAACAGTAGAACGGAATGGATATGGTTTTGAAATGATGATACAAGAGCAACAACAACAAAATAAATACAAAGATAATCGAATGTAGTCGAATTAAATCATGGAATGCCGAGGGAAATACATCTGGAAACGATACACTTAAAGTAGTAGATGGGTTTCGCTATTTGGGGAGCCAAACAACTGATGATGGTCGAAGTAGAAAGGATATAAAATGTAGACTGGTAACAGCAAGAAAAGCATTTCCGAAGAAAGGTTTGCTAACTTCGAATATAGACTTACATGTTTGAAAGTCTTTTCTGTAGGTATTTGTCTAGGGCTTAGCTATTAATGGAAGTGCAACATGGATGCTAAACAGTTTAGACAGTAAGAAAACAAAATATTTTGAAATATGGTGCAACAGGAGAATGCTGCAGATGAAATGGGCAGATCACGTAATTAATGAGGAGATACTGGACAGGACTGGGGACACAAGAAATTTGTAGCACAACTTGACTGAAATGAGGGATCGGTTGATAGGACACACTGTGAGACATCAGTGGATCACCACTTTAGTAATGGAGGAAAGTGTGTGGGTAAAAACTGTAGATAGATTCCAAGAGACGACAATAGTAAGTAGATTCTGAAGAATGTAAGTTGCAGAAGTTATTCGAAAATGAAGAGGCTTGCACAGGCTTGAATGTGATGGAGAACTGCATCCAACCAGATTTTAGACTGAAGACCACAAAAACAACAGCAAGTAAGTGAAAGAGTTTAGAAAAGGTTTGAAATTGTGTTTAAAGTTCGTTGTCAGTAGCTAACGGCGCTCCGAATCAAGCGCTGGATGAGCAAGTTCTATGTAACTAGCGCTCCATTTTAGGCAGAAACTGGTTTTTCATACATGTCAAAGTTCATGACCTCATATCTTCGGATCTACGAGGATGTGTCGTACAAAGATATAGCTTTGCAGGCACATTTGGTGACTTATAAAGAAACTGTCTGCCAAATCTGTTGCGAATAGGGTCAGTAGAAAAAAGGTAATAAAACGCTATGCATGACACTGAAGTCTTACTGCATGAACAATGAAAATGTATTAAGCAATAAATTTCTTTCCTTTCATCATTTTCTGGAAGATGCCAACGAGAGAAAGTGACGTAAAAGTTTGAAACTGAATGTCAGATTTGTAGATAGTCCCTGTGTGTTGTTGTCTTCAGTCCTGAGACTGGTTTGATGCAGCTCTCCATGCTACTCTATCCTGTGCAAGCTTCTTCATCTCCCAGTACTGCTACAGCCTACATCCTTCTGTATCTGCTTAGTGTATTCATCTTTTGGTCTCCCTCTACGATTTTTACCCTCCACGCTGCCCTCCAATGCTAAATTTGTGATCCCTTGATGCCTCAGGACATGTCCTACCAACCGGTCACTTCTTCTTGTCAAGTTGTGCCACAAACTCTCCTTCTCCCGAATTCTGTTCAATACGTCCTCATTAGTTATGTGATCTACCCATCTAATCTTCAGCATTCTTCTGTAACACCACATTGCGAAAGAATTTATACTCTTCTTGTCCAACCTATTTATCGTCCATGTTTCACTTCCATACATGGCTACACTTCATACAAATACTTTCAGAAACGACTTCCTGACACTTAAATCTATACTCGAAGTCAACAAATCTCTCTTCTTCAGAAACGCTACCCTTGCCATTGCCAGTCTACATTTTATATCCTCTCTACTTCGACCATCATCAGTTATTTTGCTCCCCAAATAGCGAAACTGTTTTACTACTTTAAGTGTCTCATTTCCTAATCTAATTCCCTCAGCATCACCCGACTTAATTCGACTACATTCCATTATCCTCGTTTTGATTTTGTTGATGTTCATCTTATATCCTACTTTCAAGACACTATCCATTCCGTTCAACTGCTCTTCCAAGTCCTTTGCTGTCTCTGATAGAATTACAATGTCATCGGCGAACCTCAAAGCTTTTATTTCTTCTCCATGGATTTTAATACCTACTCCGAATTTTTCTTTTGTTTCCTTCACTGCTTGCTCAATATACATATTGAATAACACCGGGGGGAGGCTACAACCCTGTCTCACTCTCTTCCCAACCACTGCTTATCTTTCGTGTCACTCGACTCTTATAACTGCCATCTGGTTTCTGTGCAAATAGTAAATAGCCGCATTCCAATTTTCCTATTCATTATTAAACCTACTCCTGCATTACCCCTATTTGATTTTGTATTTATAATCCTTTGTTCACCTGACCAAAAGTCTTGTTCCTCCTGCCACCGAACTTCACTAATTCGCACTATATCTAACTTTAACCTATCCAATTTCCTTTTTAAATTTTCTAACCTACCTGCCCGATTAAGGGATCTGACATTCCACGCTCCGATCCGTAGAACGCCAGTTTTCTTTCTCCTGATAACGACGTCCTCCTGAGTAGCCCCGCCCCGAGATCCGAAGGGGGGACTATATTACCTCCGGAATGTTTTACGCAAGAGGACACCATCATCATTTAACCATACAATAAAGGTGCATGCCCTCGGGAAAAATTACGGCTGTAGTTTCCCCTTGCTTTCAGCCGTTCGCAGTACCAGCACAGCAAGGCCATTTTGGTTAGTGTTACAAGGCCAGATCAGCCCCTGCAACTACCGAAAAGGCTGCTGCCCCTATTCAGGAACCACACGTTTGTCTGGCCTCCAACAGATACCCGTCCGTTGTGGTTGCACCTACGGTTATCTGTATCGCGGAGGCACGCAATCCTCCCCACCAGCGGCAAGGTCCATGGTTCATTTGGGGGGAGGGGGCTATGTGGGGATAAGCGGATAAGCTACCTGGTAATCCAACATGAAAGTTCAGTGTTCAGCACACTGTGTCACCTCGCTGTGAAAGATTGTGAATACGTAACTTCGTTCACAGTCTCCTTTCCTCATATCTACGACGCGATGAAAAACTTATACTTATGAAAACATGTCTAAATAGCCATTGCGGCTGATAATAAATTAACTGGCGCTATTGTCTGTAGAAAGAATCCAATACACGTACTCTTTAAGCAAGAATAGTCTTCCACAGCCTCATAAACCATGCCATGTACCGCGCACTATCCACAGTATCTCCTCGTCGATCGGTATGACGACTGACTTGGGTTAGCGAAATTGTCACGTAGAGTAGCATCATCCCTGTTTAGAAGTTGATGTTTCTACGGTCAAGATATGTTCACTCTAATATACCCTACGAGATTCTGAAGTTATCAGGTAAAAAATACAAGGATAGAAGCCGTATCTATCGTTTGTATGGAAACCACACTTCAGTTATAGAAGTCATGAAGAGGAGGAGGTAATGGAGACGGGAGTGAGACAGTTATGTAACACAGTCCTCCTGTACATACGGGATCAGTAAGGGAAATAGAGGACAAATTTGGATAAGGGATTGAAGTTTTGAGAGAAAGAATAAAAACCTTATGGATTGCCGTGGCACTGTAATTTAGTCGGAGGTGACAAAGGACATACATGACCATTGGAAAGGAATATATATTGTACTGAAAAGAGGATGTATGATTTACATTAACAAATATAAAAGAAGGGTAGTCAACTGTAGAGGAATTAAATCACACGATGAGCTGGAAATTAGATTAGAAAATAACACTTAAAAGAAGTAGATGAGTTTTGTTATTTGGCCATCAAAATGACTGTTAACAGCCGAAGTTGAGAGGACATAGAACGCAGAGTTGCAATAGCAAAGAAAACGTTTCTGGAAAAGAGACATTGTTGTCATCCAGTAACAATCGCTAGAAATTTTTTTATGGTTTGTCAGTTATGCATCCTTATACTAAAGTGAAACATCAACGATTAAATACTATAGACGAGAAGGGAATAGAAGTCTAAGAAATGCGGTATTACCAAAGACTACAACACATTCGATTGGTAGATCGACAGACTATTGAACGTCTAATGTGTCAACATGAGGAGGAAAGAGTTTAATGCCATAACTTAACGAATGGAGGACGGGGCTGATGGGACGCAACCTGATGTATCGAAGCATAGTTAATTTTGTGATGTGGGGAATGTGGAAAAGTGGGGAGAGGGTAAAAAGTATGAAGGCCGACTAAGGCTTGACTACACTAAGCAGTTTCAACTGAATGTAGATTGTAGTAGATACGCAGAGATGGAGAGGCTAGTACAGGAAAGACTAGTTGGAGAAAAGCAACAAATAACTCTTGGGAATAAAGACCATCACAATGACAACGCTTGTTAGTAGTGTTGAAGTCGTTGCCATCAAACTCAGACATCGTGCTTCCCACATACTTTCCTCTTTAACTGTTGGAAGCGTCGCAAGTCACCACCCATGTGACCCTGTGAAATGCCAAAGCGGATGCATTTATTTTAACACAACTAGGGATATGGACTCCGCCTGTCGCATAGAAGAGCTAATTGGTGTTGTCGGCTAACTTTAGCGAGCGCTCCGGATTCCTTCTCTATGTGCCAGGTGAAGCCTGAAATGTGGAAACAGAAAGTGAACTGAAACGCACGCAACTTGCCTGAGTGCTTGCTGATTACAGCACAATGTCGCCTTTGACATTTAGTATTCATGAGGCAATATTCCGGTCCAGTGGCGTGAGAGTAAGCAATTAAGAGCCATCTTTCCGTTGGCAGCGAACCATTTTGTGCTGCTGTAGCGCTTCTGTATTTACGGCAGCTGTCTGAGTCACTTACGAGTACGTTGTGTGTACTGTCAGTGAAGACAATTAAACGAAACAGCGTGGCCTGTGGTTCTATTGCAAGGACAAAACGCATCTAAAACGCAAATACGCCATCATGTATTAATGCTAGGCCTCAGAGCTATACAATTATACCTCAGATTACACTAATTTACCAAGACATTGCCACACACTGTGACTTAAATATAGTAAATTAAAAAGAGCACATCATTCTGCCACTGCCACAGTCCATTTATGTAAACCCCTGTTTTTATTTTTCTAGTAGTCGAGTAAAAGTATTCATACGCCCTAATAATTAATTCTGGTTTTCTATATCTACATCCATAGCTCAGTAATCACCTTATTGTGGGTGGCAAAGGGCTCTTCATGCACTAATGTCAGTTCCTTTCCCATTTCCTGATCCTGACGCAAATGGCGTGCTGAAAAAAGCGATTATTAGACAAATTCCGTGGGAGCTCATGTCTCACTTACATGTAATTACAGCTCACCATATGAGTGCCTTGGAGGAACATACCTTATACTAAGACCTTTATTGGAGTGTCCCTTAGTATACTACTACGCAATGTGTACTGTGAGGAGCTACAACTTTATGACTACTGCATACTCCGAGACTGAATCCGTCTGAGGACGTTGTGGGTAGGTGACGCGATAAGGTAAGTATGAGGGCTAGTTTTTTCAAGCTCCGATCGGTCCCGAAGTGGAAACCATGGTGAAAATCAAAACTCTTTTATTTGCAACATTTAGCGACATCTCCCAGGCACTTCTCTTTGTAGTCACAGCTCCGAGTTAGACATCTGTCGCAGCGTGGTACCGACTTTCCTATACGCTACTCAGAGAAGACAAAGGCCTGTTATTTCAGACATTTCCTTATGTTGGTCTGCAGCTCGTTGTCTGTGCCAAAATGCCAGCGGTGAGCAAAGGAGCCAAGCCCTGGCTGTATGACAGGTGACCAAACACTATCCATCGAAATAACATTAGGAGCATCATTGTTGCATCTACACTGTGAGGCCGAGCATAGTCATGAAGAAGGACATGCGTGACTGTTCCGTTGTCTGGACTGCATGAAATCAGGCAGAACCGCGCAGCATGGAGATCACAGCTGCTGGGAGACACTTTATGGTTTAGACATATTTACACACTGTGCATTCACAACTGGAAAGTCTTAGTATGTGACGCGATTGACGACCATACGGGGACACTGCGCAACACAGCTGTGCAAAGCTTCATCGGATTATCACAGTGGTATTAATTTCACCACCGATCGGAGCAAAAAAATGGAGTAGCTATTTTAGAAAATCGCAGCAAAAACGAGTGTGGATTCCTTCTACCTACAGTGTGGACCGCAAATGGGGAAATCCACTGACACTTTTGACGAAGAGCGAATTGGTATGACCCCGTGTCTGGGAATGACCAACTCGGAAACCTACAAAGCTGTTCGGCTATTCTCCTGCTACCGTCTTGAGCTTCTATGGGAAGTGTTTGAAAGGCAATGAAACCACACGTAGGCGACAAGATATTGGGCTTCATCACAGAACCACGGCGGTCGGAGGCCTGACATGCGGTAAAGCAGGATGAGTGTCGATCTGTGTGGTAGATGTGACGACAGTGTACAATTCTGATGCAGAGGCGAGTGCTTGTAACCCGCCATTCAATGCTCGCTGGAGACATCGGAGCTTTGCAGCAGACGAACAGTACGAATTACCATGCTGACCGAATGATACCGTTGCACAATTGCAATAGGAAGGGGATCATCGGAATTGGTCATGGATCAAGGGAAGGAATTGTCCTAGTCGGATGAATTAGGTTTTTTGTTAAAAGAAGACACCTAGACAAACGGTGACTCAAAACATGCGTGACACCCAATGATGCAAGCTGATGGGGCAGAAGTTTCATGAGATGTGTGATAGTAACCGTAAACACCACAATGGTTGTGGGCTGGATATTTTAGAGGCTTCCATCTCGGCTGTTGCTAACAAGTATTTAGTTATTAAAGCTTACACTTTTGGTTCAGTTTCCAACTTTCAGGACACTTTAAAGTGCAGTGGATCCTAGTATACTGTAATATTATCCAGTTACCACATATCATATAATATTTCAAAATACTGGCACCTAACGCGCTTGAGAATGGCCTGTAAGGACGCAACTGACCAGTTGTGTGAACTATAATAAAGAGGCTACTTGTCAGCAACGTCTGAGGTGCACACCTTTAAAACGGCTTTTAGCAAATATACGGCTGTGGTTCCCCAAATGAACAAATTTTTTTGGTTGTAGATAAAGTGACCATTATTGTAGGCCAACTGTTTCGCTTCATGAATGATGTCTTACCAAATGCCAATCTTCCAGCAAGATAACTGACCGTATCATAGGGTTCAATCATTATGCAGTGGTTTCAGGAGCATTTTCTTATTTGAGCCAGAGACAGATACAACACACTATTATGTTAGCTACCCACCTGTGTCCCTCTTGGAACACATCGGGAATGCTATCGGGTCCTACCTCTGGGCCCACAAAGCATCGTCCCATAGTGTACGGGAATTGGGTGACAGAAACCTCCGGAAACTTAGCAAGGACATATTGAGTCCTAGGTGCCTGCAGGCAGGCTATGGTGCTGCTCCTGCACCTGCAAGTGGGTATGAGGGATTGGATGGGTCTGAGCGGTTACCTGCCTGCAGGTGGCTAGGGCGTTCCTCACAGTTTTTCTGCGGACAGGTAAATCTTTAAACTGCTCAACAAAAGTTCTCTGATGGCACCGGAGGGATGCCCATAAGGAGAGGTGTCAGAGGGACCCTTCGCCATTCCATTTACGCAAATGTCAATGTCACACGTCTCTGTGATGGACGAAACAGGAGAGGCGAAAAAGCATAAGCTCCCCTTGGTGCTTCAGATCGCGTCCAGATTTGGTCGATTAGTTTTGAACAAAACACTAGTGGGTCCATCCTCTACATCAGAACAAAGACTGCCGTCGTGCTGCACTCAAAATGGGTGCAATCACGTTCAACGGAGTTGCTGGCCCGTAGTGTCTTTATGCAAGCGTTGAATCGTCTGGCAGGTGTCAACAGTGCCAAAACATGCCAAGAAAGTCGTCCTATTGCTTATCAAGTTGTGATCTGTCGCTTTCAACTGCTAATCAACGCCCCCAGAAAAAGGGTGGTTCCATTGAAGCCCTTTATGCTATCCCCTAAGACCTTTTCGTCTTAGTTCTGAGCAGCTGTGTGTCTGAAATGATTTCCACGGCCACCCATGAGGAAATCGCGTGACTTCAATGCTAGGCATCGTGATTCTGACCTTAATCGCAGAGCCAACAAAAGAAGGCGTGAAAATTGTTGAAAAATTGGTGTGGCAACCTTTCCATCGTGTGAAACTTTGCGGTGGCGTTGGGGAGAACTCGCTATTTGAAGCGTCGCTGAGCACGAGGATGAGGACACAGAGCACCACGCTTTTGCACCATTACAGAAGAAGGTTGGAGAAACGTATGACCCAAATTTCGAACGTTATCGTGGGAGCCAATGGAGTTTCGAATAAGGAATTCATTAGCTGTGTTGCGTATTGCAACTGGAATTTCGACGATCAAAGTATCTCAGTTCAGGATGCCTTCAGCCACCAAATTCCCTCACCTCTTCTTTACAAAGAAGCTACAGGGAAGATTAAGAAGCCGACCGTTGTAGCCGAGCGGTTGTAGGCGCTTCAGCCCGGAACCGCGGTGCTGCTACGGTCGCAGTTTCGAATCCTGCCTCGGGCATGGATGTGTGTATGTGTGTGTGTGTGATGTCCTTAGGTTAGTTAGGTTTAAATAGTTCTAAGTCTAGGGGACTGATGACCTGAGCTGTTAAGTCCCGTAGTTCTTAGAGCCATTTGAACCATTTGAAGATTAAGAGAAAAAAATGATAAAGAAAAGGCATACTCTGTATTGTCTTCAGCCAGATATACACTGACTTCAATTACGCTTAAGGTTCATAATAAAGACAACATACTACGAAGAAAATAAAAACAGTTTATAGATTTTGGAACAGAAGAGTCGAGAATCAAAGTACTTTTGATACAACTAAAAAGCCGTGTGTAGACAGAAAGTAAAGGAAGTTACCATAGTTAGTGTTACTCAAGCCCTGAAATCTTCAAACAAACATTTCTAAAACGCTATGTGAGTTGTAAAGTTGAATACAAATAGTCACAAACACACATACTTTCATAAATTCAGCGCAACAGAAAATAAACTGGCGTTGCATAGCTTACACTTGACTGTTGAAGAGTGAGTACTTATTTTTAAAGGACAGTGCGTGAAAATGAACAACTGTTAACTTTCTGTTTACAGCATCCAGTTTTGCAGTGAGGAGGTATCGTGAATTTTGCAGGTGTTGGCTGCTAATATAACGAATTTGTAACCCATTTGACTTAAAAAGTGATTCATGTGTATCGCTTTCACTTGCAAAATCCATCTGATCTATATACAGCCAAAAATTATCCTCGAAATGGGCCCCAATCACTTATCTCGAACGGACCTGAAACTTAAAACCATGGACAAAAGGCGTTTGTTATCAACATCTCGTAAATCCGAAATTCGGTGGCTAATTTTCGATATAATACGAGTGATTCTGTGTTGAAAAGCTAAGCCACTAAATTCAATAAGATTACGCCCACACAACGTCGCACAATTCAGTGGCATAATACAATTTTACAATCTCTTACATTTTGCACTAAATCGTCAAGCAGTGGATTCAATAGTAAATACATTGTAAGTGAACACAAGTAAACGACTTTGCATCCCTCCGGTTGTACTCAGACCTACGATTACAAGTTTATGACAGGCAATAGTGTCATCTTATTTCATCTCCTGTGTCTTGTATAAGTAAAAACTGCTAAAAACTGTTTCATACTTCAATAGAGAGTAATATTCCTAAATTTACAGCATAATAAAGTGAAAAATTAACGTATGATTCTATAATCAGATAAGTACGAGCAACTTTTAAGCTTCCATTTTAGTATGCACAAGCACACAGTGAGTGATCATAACCAAGAAATGCCAGTCTAACCTCGGTACAGTAACTAAGCTTCACCACAGCAAGTGAAGTGAAGTGGTGTCGTTGAATTCGTCATTTACTGAAAAATCTGCATTACAACGTGGACTTCCGCCAGACTAAGGCAGTCTTCTCTCTAACACTTCTCCACCGACTAGCATAAAACTGAACTCTGAACACCAAATAGCTCTAGTACTGTATAACGTGATGGCAAAACTCTACCAAACAAGAAGGACCACATGGGCTGCAACTCGCAAACGATTCCCACTGGTCGAAAGCAAAATGATTCCCCAAAGCCGTATAACCGATTCAATGAACAAGAAAAGAGGTTGCTTCAGTGTTTCTATCGACTAGTCGAAACTGACTATAGGCGACACGTCTACAATACGGCCAAGATAGATACCGCGATTTTTTTTTCATTTTTTTTCACTTTAGTTATCAGTTGAATGGTCTGACGCGACCCACCACGAATTCCGCTACTGTGCCAGCCTTTTCGTCTTAGAGTAGCAATTGCAAATTACGTCCTCAATTATTTGTTTGATGTTTTGAAATCTGTGCCTTCCTCTATAGTTTTCCCCCTCCACGTCTCCCTCTAGTACTATAGAAGTTATTCCCTGGTAACAGATGTCTTACAGATGTCCATCATCCCGTCCCTTCTTCCTTTAAGTGTTTTCCATACATTTCGCTCTTCGACTGTTCTGTGGAAACCTCCTCGTTCCTTGCCTTATAAGTCCAACCAATATTTAACGTTTTTCTGTTGCAACACATATAAAATATTTCGATTCACTTCTGTTCATATTTCAGACAGTCTATGTTTCACTACCATACAATTCTGTGCACCAACGTATCTTCTCGGGAGTTTCTTTCTCAAATTAAGGCGTAGTCTACAAGATGACTTTTCCCTTTCTGCCGGTGCTTTTTATGTCGCCCTTGCCCCTTCCAACATGAGTTATTTTTCTGCATAGGTAGCTCAATACCTTAACTTCGACCACTTCATGATCCGCAGTTCCGTTAGGTTTCTTGCTCTTCTCATTTCTGCTGCTTCACGTTACTATCCTCAATCTTCGATTTACTCTCTATCCATATTCTGTAATCGTTAGAATTCTGATTCCATTCAATAGATTCTGAAGTCTTGTTCGCTTTCACTCAGGATAGCCTGAATATTAAGCCCACTCTTGTACCATTTTTATTTCCGTCATTGATTCTTCGTTGTATAGACTGAACGGTAGGGCCGAAAGACTACATCCCTGTCTTATTGTTCCCCCTTAGCTCTTGTACGTCGTTTTTATTACTCGCCTTTCCCTGTAGCTTCTCCTATTTTTCTTAGGATTTCGAACATCTCACACAAGTTTACGTTGTCGAAAGCTTTTTCCAGCTCGACAAACGTCAGGAGCATGTCTTGGTTTATTTTCACTCTTGTTTCCATTATCAGCCGCAACGTCAGAGCTGCCTTTCTCGGTTTTCCTAAAGACAGACTCATCGTCATGGAACACGCAGTCAACTTTCTTGTCCATGCTTGTTATTCTTGTCAGTAACTTGTTCGCACTAGCTGTTATGCTGATTATCTGATTATTCCGCCACTTGTTGACTCTTGCTATCTTTGGAATAGTGTGGATGACGTTTTCCCTGAAGTCTGATGGTACATCACCCGTCTCATAAATTTTACACACCAACGTGAATAGTCGTTTCACTACCACTTCTTACTGCGGCTTTGGATATTTCGATGGGATGTTATCTATCTCCTCTACATTAGTTGATCTTAAGTAGTCCGAAGCTCTCTTAAATTGTGATTTTATTATTGGCCCCCATTCCTGTTCCCTGTTGACTCCTGTTTGTTCTTCTATTACGTAATCAGACAATTCCTCCCCCTCACGAGGCCTTCTGTGTACTCTTTCCACCTATTCGCTTTCTCCTCCGCATTTAGCAGTGGAATTCCCGTTGAATTATTAATGTTACCGTCGTTGCTTTTACGTTGACCGAAGGTCATGCTGCCGGCCGTGGTGGCCGTGCGGTTCTAGGCGCTTCAGTCTGGAACCTCGTGACCGCTACGGTCGCAGGTTCGAATCCTGCCTCGGGCATGGATGTGTATGATGTCCTTATGTTAGTTAGGATTAAGTAGTTCTAAGTCCTAGGGGACTGATGACCTGAGATGTTAAGTCCCATAGTGCTCAGAGCCATTTGAACCATCTGAAGGTCATGTTGACTTTTCTATATGCTGAGTCAGTCCTTCCGACAATCATTTCTTTTTCCATATCTTTACAGTTTTCACTGCACTTCCTATTTATTTCATACCTAAGTGACTCGTATTTCTGCATTCCTGAATTTGACCGAACGTTTTTGTACTTCCTTCCTTCATCAATCAACTGCAGTTACCCATGGTTTCTTCGTTGTTACCTTCCTTGAACCTACGTTTTTCTTTCCAACGTCAGTGATTGCCCTCTGTAGACATATCCATTCCTTTTCAACTCTCATAATCGCAGTCTCTTTAGCCTCGGAGAACATGAAACGTCCCTTCATTCCTCAATAGTACCTCACTTCTTTGCACTTTTGTTTTTCCTGATTATTTTCTTGAACTTAAGCTTAATCTTCATCATTACTAAAGCGTTATTTGAGTCACGTCTTACAATTTAATATCTTGTTTTGTAAACTGTTCCAGACCGCGATGTAGTATAGCTGGAATATTCCCTATCTTCCGGCCTTGTCCAAATACTTCGTCATCCTGTGATTCTTCAAAGAGTATACTCTATTACTAACTGATATTGATTGCAGAGCTCCGTTAGTCTTTCTTCTCTCCATTCCTACTGCAGAGGCCATACTCAAGCGGAACCCTCCCTTACCCTACAACCGCAATAAACTTCTCATGCATATCAGATATTTTTTCCATTTACGTACTGAACTACCCGTTCAATATCCTCATATACTTCCTCTGTCTCTTCATGCTCTGCATGTGACGCCGGCACATGTACCTGAACCTACGTTGTCAGTTATGGTTTGCTGTCTATTGTGATGAGAACAACACTTTCACTCAACTGAACTTATTCGCTGCCCCACTTTCCTGTTCATAACGATTCCTACCCCATTAATGGCATTTTTACTGCTGTTCATATTAAACTACACTAGTTGTTGTTGTTGTGGTCTTCAGTCCAGAGACTGGTTTGATGCAGTTCTCCATGCTACTCTATCCTGTGCAAGCTTCTTCATCTCCCAGTATCTTCTGAATCTGTTTAGTGTATTCATTTCTTGGTCTCCCTCTACGAATTTTACCCTCCACGCTGCCTTCCAGTACTAAATTGGTGATCCCTAGATGCCTCAGAATATGCCCTACCAACCGATCCCTCCTTCTAGTCAAGTTGTGCCACAAATTTCTCTTCTCTCCGGTTCTATTCAATACTTCGTCATTAGTTATGTGATTTTCCCATCTAATCTTAAGCATTCTTCTGTAGCACCACATTTAGAAACCTTATTTTCTCTTCTTGTCTAAACTATTTATCGTCCACGTTTCACTTTCATACATGACTACACTCCATACACATACTTTCAGAAATGACTTCCTGACACTTAAATCTAAACTCGGCGTTAACAAATTTCTCTTATTCAGAAACGATTTCCTTGCCACTGCCAGTCTACAATTTATATCCTCCCTATTTCGACCATCATCAGTTATTTTGCTCTCCAAATAGCAAACCTCATTTACTACTTTAAGCGACTCATTTTCTAATGTAATTCCAACAGCAACACCCTATTTAATTCGACTACATTCCATTATCCTCGTTTTGCTTTTGTTGATGTTCATCTTATATCCTCCTTTCAAGACACTGTCCATTCCGTTCAGCTGCTCTTCCAGGTGCTTTGCTACACTCATCTCATCATAAAGCCCTGTCCTCTTTCCAGTTCACTTCACTGACCCTGATTATATCTAGGTTGGGCCTCTGCAGTTCCATTTTTAGATTTTCTAGCTTCTTACGACGTTCAGACTTCTCACATTCCACTCCCCAACTCGTACAACGTTGCCCTTTTGTTGGTTATTCAATCACTGCCCCGTTTGCTGTCACCTCCACGATATCCGAATAGAGGGTACTACGGAATCTTTCGCGGATGGATAGATCATTATAAACATGACACATGGCCTATGAATATACATTATGTGTCTTGAATTCAGCCGTTTCCCTTGCCCGTTGCATCGTCGTGACGTTGATCAATGCTGAATCTTCCGCCTTTCAGGGCAAGAGAGTAGCCTCAACCTCTTTCCGGTCCTGCACCCTCTTTCACAAGGCTGTTTGGCAGAAGGAGGGTGACGTCTTTTGCCAGGAAACTTCGGCAAACCGCGCTCTACAAGAAAATAAATGTGATTCGAAGAAATGAAAGTGAAGCAACTTTTATACTGATGAAGAGCTACGGTCAGCAGATCATCTGTTACGTTTTTCGAAGGTTTTCAATAACTCTAAATGTGTTTGCAAAGTCCACTGTGTCTTTCAAAAATGGCTCTGAGCACTATGCGACTCAACTTCTGAGGTAATCAGTCGCCTAGAACTTAGAACTAATTAAACCTAACTAACCTAAGGACATCACACACATCCATGCCCGAGGCAGGATTCGAACCTGCGACCGTAGCGGTCGCGCGGGCCCAGACTGACGCGCCTAGAACCGCACGGCCACTCGCTGTGTCTTTGACGGATCATAGCGGGTTTGACTCGGAGCCACATTACTCGCTCCCTGCGTTATTGCATTCTGATACGGAATCAGACGGCAGATGATCACCAAGATCCCCGTGAGAGAAGCAGCTGTAGGCTAGAGATCTACTTCACAGCCTATCTAGAAAATTCTAATTTACCGAACAAAGAAAAACAGTCACCTTTCCACAGAAGATTGCGATTTAGCTTCCCTAGCAACTGTGACGAATATTTTCCGTTCAGTTTAATTCACAGTTTCCATGAGTTAGGGATTCTTCGGTACAACAAGTGCACTGAACATATCTTATCTTGACCATGTGTCACAGTGGGACACAGTGTAGAGTAAATTTAGCAAATGTAGAAACCCAACTGATCACCGGATATCTCTGTAATAAAATCGAATAGTTTTTTTCACATGTGAATTATTCGAGAGAAGTTTCTTTCCTCGTGGAACCTCATACGATTTATTACTATCATTAGGGATGCATGTCTGTAATTCCTTCCATCATTTGCCCTGTTTACCAAAAAAGTCAAACAGGTTTGTTTCTGCGTTTAGATGTTGTTGTGGTGTTCAGTCTGAAGATTGACTTGGTGCAGCTCTGTTTTATGTGCAAGTCTCACCATATTTGCACGAGTACAGGTGCCGACATCCAACTGAATCACCTTAGTGTAGCCACATCTCACGCAATGTCTGTACAGATAACATAACATAGAGACTCTTTTTCCTAAGTTTTCAATGGAATACTCTAACAAAGAAATTGTGACACATTGTTCACTTCCAACTGTTTTGTAAGACAAGGTGTGCTTTTTCCACCATATCATAGGGATCTCAAACCAAACGACTGCGGTTAAAATCCATCTCCAGCCGTCAAAATTCAGGTTCTCCGCGGTGTCCCTCAAACGCTTAAGGCAAATGATGCGATGCTTCGTTTCAAAGGACGCCTCCAATTTCCGTCTGCAGTACGAGGCTGCGACCTCTTCGTCGAGGCGCGTTAAACCATAAGTTCCCTCCCACTATGTGTGTCAAAAAATGAATCACCCTTAAAAGAAGACATGGTCTGATGACAATGTAACTTTGTACACATACACAACATCAGCGGATATGTAAAGTATTTAAATTTTTATCTCTGCGGCAGTTGTTGTTCGTGTTCAATGTTATTTCCGGGTTTGGTAGGGTATATAAGGAGTGTGAACAGCGTCAGATGAAGGACAGATCCGGCGTACTCGTGTGCGACAACGTTATGAGAACCTGTAGATTTTCAAAGGGGCCTCTTTGGGGGTTTCCATTTGGACGGCTCTTCGTGTCGCCCCCTATTTATATTTCAGCTGCATATGGCAGTAGCCCCAAGTTCGACTGCTTCGGCCCGTGAGGTGAGGCATATTCCTCGCCGAAGTTCCGTTCGACCACACCCGACCACCACAACCGAGGATCACACTACGCACCAAGCTCAACGTAACCACTTCACAACTCGGCCTACCATTCGACAACGAGTAACGGACCCCTGCAACAGTCTATGTCGTCCCACCCCATTGGTCGGAGATTTAACAGAAGCATGACTAGTGATACACCGTCCAATACGTAGACCCGTGGTCTAGGGTCGCTTTCGGCTGCGGTGGGGCGAGGACGTCCGCTGCCGTGCGCGACCGAGAGCGCTTGCTTGTGTTTACCTTCTCGCGGCGCCACTTGTATTTGTTCCAAGTCCAGTGCGACTATGGCACACACATGGCGCCACGATACGATCAAAATTACTGTCCAACCAGATCACGCGCGTCCTCGAGCCTATCAAATGGAACAGTTCATACGCGACGATCTACGTTTAGATCCGGCGACTGTCGTCGGAATACATTTTTCTATAACGGCGAGCGTTGTTTATGTTAAAATGACCAGTGCAGAGGTCTGCGCGACAGTGGTTTCTAAATACTCGAACTCTCTCAGATTTAAACATTCTGACGGGCATATCGGTGCAGTGACGGTGGATCATGCAGGCATGGGCCTAAGGACTGTAAGGGTTTTTGAGCTCCCCTTCGAGGTCCCAGAGGAAGTTGTCAAGGACGCCTTCCGACCATATGGCAATGTTATCAGCCACGTTGCAGAAAAGTGGCAAACTTTCTCGACGTATAAGGTCTACAATGGTGTGCGCCAAATTAAACTTGAGCTCAAGAAACATGTGCCGTCCTATTTGAACATCGGTGGCTGTCGTTCAATCATCATGTACGACGGTCAACCGCGTACCTGTTCCGGATGTGGGCAGGAAGGCCATGTTCGATCGAGCTGCTTACAACGTAGAATTACGCAGATACCAGTGGGAGACTCCGTTTCCCCGACGGGGACGACAATCCTGCCCCTCACGTACGCTCAGACGACGATGCGCACCATAGTTGAGGACGAAACTGGCGATCAGGCACATCCATCGACGTCAGAAGTACCAAGGGAGGAAGAGGAAGGACCCTCGGTGCCAACCCCTATGTCACCCCCTCCACAGCAACAACAGCAGCAACAGTCCCACGGACTCCAGACGCAACATAACATTCAGAACGCGATGGACGTGGACGCGAACATTGTCCCGACCGCGGCTTTCCTAGCGGAAGGTGATACGACGCTGGATTGCCTCCCACATTCGGATACGGATGTCCACGTTCGAAAGCAACCTTCGCCTCGACGACGCAAGCGACGTCGGCGGACCCCTTCTGACGATTGCCTCCTACACACGGCCGGTCAAGAAGGTGACATCTCATCAGACGGCATGGATGCTGCGCCTGCTGAGCATCTAAGTGGTGTAGACGGTTCACTTGCCCATACTACGAGTCCCCAGTTACTTCTTGCACCACAAACGCGGCAGGTCGCGTCGATGGATGGCGCTCCGTCTACCTCTACCAAAGACGACGTACGTGAGAGATATTTAGGTGCCGATCATCTACACAGCATCGTGTCGCACCCACTGTGGTCGGACGATGTTGAGGAACTTCCTGAAGAGGGCACGGGTGACAGGGGAGGGGGCGGCATTGGGGATGCCACTCCTAGCGTGAAAGACTCATAATTTGTAACGGGTCTGGTGGGTCCGGCATCTCATGCGGTTAGCTTTGATTGCCATGGCGTCTACCTACATCTACATCTACATCTATACTCCGCGAGCCACCTTACGGTGTGTGGCGGAGGGTACTTATTGTACCACTATCTGATCCCCCCTTCCCTGTTCCATTCACGAATTGTGCGTGGGAAGAACGACTGCTTGTAAGTCTCCGTATTTGCTCTAATTTCTCGGATCTTTTCGTTGTGATCATTACGCGAGATATATGTGGGCGGTAGTAATATGTTGCCCATCTCTTCCCGGAATGTGCTCTCTCGTAATTTCGATAATAAACCTCTCCGTATTGCGTAACGCCTTTCTTGAAGTGTCCGCCATTGGAGCTTGTTCAGCATCTCCGTAACGCTCTCGCGCTGACTAAATGTCCCCATGACGAATCGCGCTGCTTTTCGCTGGATCATGTCTATCTCTTCTATTAATCCAACCTGGTAAGGGTCCCATACTGATGAGCAATACTCAAGAATCGGACGAACAAGCGTTTTGTAAGCTACTTCTTTCGTCGATGAGTCACATTTTCTTAGAATTCTTCCTATGAATCTCAACCTGGCGCCTGCTTTTCCCACTATTTGTTTTATGTGATCATTCCACTTCAGATCGCTCCGGATAGTAACTCCTAAGTATTTTACGGTCGTTACCGCTTCCAATGATTTACCACCTATGGCATAATCGTACTGGAATGGATTTCTGCCCCTATGTATGCGCATTATATTACATTTATCTACGTTTAGGGAAAGCTGCCAGCTGTCGCACCATTCATTAATCCTCTGCAGGTCTTCCTGGAGTACGTACGAGTCTTCTGATGTTGCTACTTTCTTGTAGACAACCGTGTCATCTGCAAATAGCCTCACGGAGCTACCGATGTTGTCAACTAAGTCATTTATGTATATTGTAAACAATAAAGGTCCTATCACGCTTCCTTGCGGTACTCCCGAAATTACCTCTACATCTGCAGATTTTGAACCGTTAAGGATGACATGTTGTGTTCTTTCTTCTAGGAAATCCTGAATCCAATCACAAACCTGGTCCGATATTCCGTAAGCTCGTATTTTTTTCACTAAACGTAAGTGCGGAACCGTATCAAATGCCTTCCTGAAGTCCAGGAATACGGCATCAATCTGCTCGCCAGTGTCTACGGCACTGTGAATTTCTTGGACAAATAGGGCGAGCTGAGTTTCACATGATCTCTGTTTGCGGAATCCATGTTGGTTATGATGAAGGAGATTTGTATTATCTAAGAACGTCATAATACGAGAACATAAAACATGTTCCATTATTCTACAACAGATTGACGTAAGCGAAATAGGCCTATAATTATTCGCATCTGATTTATGCCCCTTCTTGAAAATGGGAACGACCTGCGCTTTCTTCCAGTCGCTAGGTACTTTACGTTCTTTCAGAGATCTACGATAAATTGCTGATAGAAAGGGGGCAAGTTCTTTAGCATAATCACTGTAGAATCTTACGGGTATCTCGTCTGGTCCGGATGCTTTTCCGCTACTAAGTGATAGCAGTTGTTTTTCAATTCCGATATCGTTTATTTCAATATTTTCCATTTTGGCGTCCGTGCGACGGCTGAAGTCAGGGACCGTGTTACGATTTTCCGCAGTGAAACAGTTTCGGAACACTGAATTCAGTATTTCTGCCTTTCTTCGGTCGTCCTCTGTTTCGGTGCCATCGTGGTCAACGAGTGACTGAATAGGGGATTTAGATCCGCTTACCGATTTTACATATGACCAAAACTTTTTAGGGTTCTTGTTTAGATTGTTTGCCAATGTTTTATGTTCGAATTCGTTGAATGCTTCTCTCATTGCTCTCTTTACGCTCTTTTTCGCTTCGTTCAGCTTTTCCTTATCAGCTATGATTCGACTACTCTTAAACCTATGATGAAGGTGAAGAGGCTAGGCAGCACACCTTTCACCTTGCCACAATCAATATCAACGCGATAAGGGCACCACACAAACTGACAATGCTACAACGCATGCTTGATGTGGCGGACATCGACGTGGTCCTCTTACAGGAATTACGTGTCGCTAGTTTCTCTGACTTCTACGGATATACCGCCCACATCTCCCACACCTCTTCTACCGATTGTGGTGTGGCTGTTCTGCTACGGGACGGTTTGGCGGCTACGGACGTACTGTACTTACCGAGTGCAAGAGCCATGGCAGTAACTGTCAACGGTGTACGACTCGTCAATGTATATGCCCCTTCAGGATCAGGGAGACGGAGAGATCGGGCCCGCTTTTTTTCGGAAGATATTACGCGTCTATTTATGGGCCGCATAGACGATATGGTGATCGGAGGAGATTTTAACTGTACATTATCTCCGTCTGACCAGCAGCCACATCACGTCCCGTGTGCGGAATAGGAAATGCTAGTGCGTGACCTCCACCTGATTGACACGTTGCGCCACATCCATGGCCCAGCTCCTGGTTACACCCATTATACAAGCCATTCATCAAGTCGGTTAGACAGGATTTACAAGCACCCTTTCGACGGCGACGAGAAGAGCAGAGCTCTGGCTCACTGCTTTCACCGACCACACAGCCTATATTTGCACCATTGCTCTCCAACCTGCACGTGTGTGGCGCAGTAGGCCCCCCTGGAAACTGAACGTCGCCCATCTGGACGAGCCGGCATGTAAAGGTGCTGTCGAAGAGTCGTGGAACGCGTCCTTACAGCGTCGTGGTCGTTACCGATCGGCCCTCAGTTGGTGGACTGAATGTGCGAAGCCTGCTCTTAGGCGCACCTTCATGGCTTTCGGCCGGGACGCAGCGGCATGGAGGAGGAGCACGGAAAACTTTTATTACACCGTCCTACGGGAATGTCTTGCTATGGAGCCCTCACCTGACAGGCAGATCATAGTCAACCGCGCGAAAGCGCAGCTCGTCTCCTTAGCACGCCATCTTTTACAAGGCGCTGTTATACGGTCGCGTGCTCCAGACATGATACAATCAGAAAGGCCATCTATGCACCACGTGCTCCTAGAACGCAGGAGGCGCCGTAGGGCACTGGTAACCGACATGATAACGGACGACGGTCGACACGTGGCAGTACAAGCAGATATAGCAGAAGCCTTCTATGGGCATTACGCTCAACTTTATTCAGCAGTGCTCCCTGATATGGCGACGGTAGACACCGTTTCAGCACATGTCCACGGTACAGTTCCACCAGACATGGTCCCGACTTTACTGGGGGAAGTGACAGAAGAGGAAGTGCTCGACGCCATTGGTAAAGGTGCTCCCCATAAATCACCAGGAATCGATGGATTACCATTAGAGTTCTATCGAGCCTTTAAACAACTGTTGCTACCGTGTTTGATTGAAATTTGCCAGGAATTGATGTCCCCAGGTACAACATTGCCTGCACCATTCTTGGAAGGTCTGATTGTCCCCATCCATAAGCCGAAGGGACGGAATCATGTCCGCGATTATCGTCCCTTAACGTTATTGAACAGCGACTTCAAGATCTTTTCGAGGCTGCTATCAGAACGTATTCGTGGCACACTATTGCACGTCTTGTCCGGCGATCAGACGTCCTTGGGGGGACCCAACAATATCAGAACAGCGTTACAGAGATCTCATCTCCCTTGCACGGGTGAGACGTTTGCCGGCAGCCCTCGCGTCTATCGACTTTAGCCAGGCTTTTGACCGTGTGGGACACACTTTCCTCACGGTCGTACTACGGCGCATGGAGTACCCCGACCCCTTTATCACAGTGTTGACACGCCTGCTACATGATGCAACTTATCGAGTTCTTGTTAATGGAAGACTGACGGCACCCATGCCGATCCGCCGATCAGTCCATTATCAACATTGTTATTTGCATTGGCCTTAGAACCTTTGTTGTGTGGTCTCCGAGACAGGCTCACTGGGATACAGTTTGGCGGCTCCATCTATCGTTGCACCGCATATGCCGATGATTTGATGATCGTCATACGTGGAGCTGCCGACATGGCCGCGGCTTTGGACTGGATTGCAACCTACGGTACAGCTTCTGGTAGCCAAATCAACGTTGACAAGTCTGTCGCTTTGAGCATCGGGATTGGGCTACCGCAGGAACACATTGCCCCCTTACGCTTCAGTGATACTGTACGCTGCTTGGGCTTAGATTTCATGAACGACATGCGACGCGCGACGACGCTCAATTATCGACGCCTTCTTAACCAAATTAGGGCCGGAATTGCAAATCAGCGCTTGCGATCCCTCAATATCGTTCAGCGGGCGTATTATGCCAATGTATACCTTGCGTCTCACATACCGCATGTCGCCCAAACGCTACCCATTCCGAAGCCCTTGGCTCGTAGCATTATGGCAGCGCTGGGATACTTCGTCACCGCTGGTATGTTACTGAAGATCAGATACGTATCTCTTACCCTCCCCAAGGAAAAAGGTGGTCTCGGCCTAGTTAACGTCCATGATAGGGCCATTGCCCTCTATGTTAGCTCACATTTATGTCTGCTGCGCCGTTGTCCTACGAGCCTCATGAGTCTGCTTCTGACGGCGCTACGACCTGCTTCACTAAGAGCGCCGGTGCCACTACAGGACATCCCAGCGCCCCTCTTCTATATAGGACGTTTCTATTTAGAACAAAGTTATTGCAGTGTCGCGCTCACGATACCACAAATGGCCACAACTCGACGCCTATGACATGCTGCAACGCCGCCCCCTAAATGTGGTCGAACTAAAATATCCTGACGTACGGTGGCGCGTGGTGTGGAAGACTGTACACGATGCTATGCTTGATTCCGATGTTGTTTCCCAATGGTACGTAGTCGTTAATGGGAAGCTAGTGACGCAAGAACGTCTCTACAATATCCACATGGCAGAATCTCCCAATTGTGTGGGTTGTAATACAGTAGATTCTGACGAGCACCGCCTCAGCTGCGGAGAGGCGGAACCGGTTTGGCACCTAATGCGGCAGATGCTGGCTTATCTCTTGCGAGTTATTGTTTCCGGATGAGACATTTTACCCCAAGACTCGAACCAACTCTGTCACCTGGATACGTGGACATGCAGTCCATTACCTCTGTCGTGACGGACACAAGAATTTCCTTGACTTCTGGCTCTACTTGCAAGAAAGACATCATGCTATTTCCGGGCATACCAGATATCGACAGTGCTTCGCAAACTACCTATGGAGTGCCTTTCACAGCCCGCCGTGCAGCTGGAATGTTGCAGGCAGGGGCAGATGAGGTCAGAACGAACTGCAAACGAGCATATATTGAACATTCTTTATCACTGGGCGCAGTCGCTGGGAAACCTCACTACGACGTGGTAGTTATCTTTTCATGTTTTTTATGTTTCATATCTTCTATGGCGTCTTCATTCTCTTTTAGTTTTCCAGGCTTGACTGTTCGCACATTAATATCTATATAAATAAAAAAAAAAGATTTAAAAAAAGTGGGCAGGAGACCTGCGTTCGAATCAAAATAAATACACAAGAACAAAATAGGAACGAAATGAACAACAAATAAAATATAATAAAGTATTATACCCTTTCCTTTCTCCTTTTATTTTATTTTTTATACAAAGTAAAAAAAAGTGGTAGCGTCTTTGATTAATAATCAAAAACGTCTTCGGTCCAGGGTTCGATCCCCGCCACTGCCTAAATTTTGATAAATAATCAGCATTGGCGGCCGAAGACTTCCGGCATAAGAAGTCAGCCTCATTCTGCCAACGCCCTTGTCAAAGAGGGCGGAGGAGCGGATAGAGGTTCAGGGCACTCTCTTGTCCTAGGGGTGGGAAATTGCCCCGAAAGGCGGAAGAATCAGCAATAATCAACGACATGAGGATGCAGAAGACAATGGAAACCACTGCATTAAAGACACGTAACGTGTATCCACAGGACATGTGGCCTGTAATTGAAGAAGTGTCAAGATGATCTCTATTGGCAAAAGATTCCTGAATAGTCCCCCATTCGGACCTGCGGGAGGGGACTGCCAAGGGGGAGGTTACCATGAGAAAAAGATTGAATAATCAACGAAAGGATAACGTTCTACGAGTCGGGGCGTGGAATGTCAGAAGCTTGAACGTGGTAGGGAAACTAGAAAATCTGAAAAGGGAAATGCAAAGGCTCAATCTAGATATAGTAGGGGTCAGTGAAGTGAAGTGGAAGGAAGACAAGAATTTCTGGTCAGATGAGAATCGGGTAATATCAACAGCAGCAGAAAATGGTATAACAGGTGTAGGATTCGTTATGAATAGGAAAGTAGGGCAGAGGGTGTGTTACTGTGAACAGTTCAGTGACCGGGTTGTTCTAATCAGAATCGACAGCAGACCAACACCGACAACGATAGTTCAGGTATACATGCCGACGTCGCAAGCTGAAGATGAACAGATAGAGAAAGTATATGAGGATATTGCAGGGTAATGCAGTATGTAAAGGGGGACGAAAATCTAATAGTCATGGGCGACTGGAATGCAGTTGTAGGAGAAGGAGTAGAAGAAAAGTTTACAGGAGAATATGGGCTTGGGACAATGAATGAAAGAGGAGAAAGACTAATTGAGTTCTGTAACAGGTTTCAGCTAGTAATAGCGAATACCCTGTTCAAGAATCACAAGAGGAGGAGGTATACTTGGAAAAGGCCGGGAGATACGGGAAGATTTCAATTAGATTACATCATGGTCAGACAGAGATTCCGATATCAGATACTGGACTGTAAGGCGTACCCAGCAGCAGATATAGACTCACATCACAATATAGTAGTGATGAAGAGTAGGCTGACGTTCAAGACATTAGTCAGGAAGAATCAATACGCAAACAAGTGGGATACAGAAGTACTAAGGAATGACGAGATACGTTTGAAGTTATCTTACGCTATAGATACAGCAATAAGGAATAGCGCAGTAGGCAGTACAGTTGAAGAGGAATGGACATCTCTAAAAAGGGCCATCACAGAAGTTGGGAAGGAAAACATAGGTACAAAGAAGGTAGCTGCGAAGAAACCATGGGTAACAGAAGAAATACTTCAGTTGATTGATGAAAGGAGGAAGTACAAACATGTTCCGGGTAAATCAGGAATACAGAAATACAAGTCGCTGAGGAATGAAATAAATAGGAAGTGCAGGGAAGCTGAGACGAAATGGCTGCAGGAAAAATTTGAAGACATCGAAAAAGATATGATTGTCGGAAGGACAGACTCAGCATACAGGAAAGTCAAAACAACCTTTGGTGACAGTAAAAGCAACGGTGGTAACAATAAGAGTGCAACGGGAATTCCACTGTTAAATGCAGAGGAGAGAGCAGATAGGTGGAAAGAATACATTGAAAGCCTCCATGAG
Source organism: Schistocerca nitens (assembly GCF_023898315.1). Taxonomy (NCBI): domain Eukaryota; kingdom Metazoa; phylum Arthropoda; class Insecta; order Orthoptera; family Acrididae; genus Schistocerca; species Schistocerca nitens. The sequence goes on along the minus strand of NC_064619.1, from coordinate 549,630,385 downwards.
GGTGAAGATTTGTCTGATGTGATAGAAGAAGAAACAGGAGTCGATTTAGAAGAGATAGGGGATCCAGTATTAGAATCGGAATTTAAAAGAGCTTTGGAGGACTTTCGGCCAAATAAGGCAGAAGGGATAGATAACATTCCATCAGAATTTCTAAAATCATTGGGGGAAGTGGCAACAAAACGACAATTCACGTTGGTGTGTAGAATATATGAGTCTGGCGACATACCATCTGAATTTAGGAAAAGCATCATCCACACAATTCGGAAGACGGCAAGAGCTGACAAGTGCGAGAATTATCGCACAATCAGCGTAACAGCTCATGCATCGAAGCTGCTTACAAGAATAATATACAGAAGAATGGAAAAGAAAATTGAGAATGCGCTAGGTGACGATCAGTTTGGCTTTCGGAAAAGTAAAGGGACGAGAGAGGCAATTCAGACGTTACGGCTAATAATGCAAGCAAGGCTAAGGAAAAATCAGGACACTTTCATAGGATTTGTCGACCTGCAAAAAGCGTTCGACAATATGAAATGGTGCAAGGTGTTCGAGATTCTGAAAAAAGTAGGGGTAAGCTATAGGGAGAGAAGGGTCATATACAATATGTACAACAACCAAGAGGGAATAATAAGAGTGGGCGATTAAGAACGAAGTGCTCGTATTAAGAAAGGTGTAAGACAAGGCTGTAGCCTTTCGCCCCTACTCTTCAATCTGTACATCGAGGAAGCAATGATGGAAGTAAAAGAAAGTTTCAGGAGTGGAATTAAAATACAAGGTGAAAGGATATCAATGATACGATTCGCTGACGACATTGCTATCCTGAGTGAAAGTGAAGAAGAATTAAATGATGTGCTGAACGGAATGAACAGTCTATTGAGTACACAGTATGGTTTGAGAGTAAATCGGAGAAAGACGAAGGTAATGAGAAGTAGTAGAAATGAGAACAGCGAGAAACTTAACATCAGGATTGATGGTCACGAAGTCAATGAAGTTAAGGAATTCTGCTACCTAGGCAGTAAAATAATCAATGACGGACGGAGCAAGGACATCAAAAGCAGACTCGCTATGGCAAAAGAGGCATTTCTGGCCAAGAGAAGTCTACTAATATAAAATACCGGCCTTAATTTGAGGAAGAAATTTCTGAGGATGTACGTCTGGAGTACAGCATTGTATGGTAGTGAAATATGGACTGTGGGAAACTATAGACGAATGTTGGAAATTAGGTGGACTGATAAGGTAAGGAATGAGGAGGTTCTACGCAGAATCGGAGAGGAAAGGAATATGTGGGAAACACTGATAAGGAGAAGGGACAGGATGATAGGACATCTGCTAAGACATGAGGGAATGACTTCCATGGTACTAGAGGGAGCTGTAGAGGGCAAAAACTGTAGAGGAAGACAGAGATTGGAATACGTCAAGCAAATAATTGAGGACGTAGGTTGCAAAAGCTACTCTGAGATGAAGAGGTTAGCACAGGAAAGGAATTCGTGGGGGGCCGCATCAAACCAGTCAGTAGACTGACGACAAAAAAGAAAAAAAAAATGTGGACGAGCGTTATCCCGTTCGAAAACACTCCATGGAATGAAACTTCCTGGCAGATTAAAACTGTGTGCACACAGTTTTAATCTGCCAGGAAGTTCCACATCAGCGCACACTCCGCTGCAGAGTGAAAATCTCATTCTGGAAACTCCATGGAATGCTGCTCATGAATGGCATCACAACAGCTCAAATCATCAGACTGAGGGAGAAAAATGGTTCAAATGGTTCTGAGCACTATGGGACTTAACATCTGAGGTCATTAGTCCCCTAGAACTTAGAACTACTTAAACCTAACTAACCTAAGGAAATCACATACATCTATGCCCGAGTCAGGATTCGAATCTGCGACTGTTGCGGTCACGCGTTTCCAGACTGTATCGCCTAGAACCTTTCGGCCACTCTGCCCCGCAGACTGAAGTACAAACAAGCTGTCAGGTTGCGTGGGAAAGGAGTTAGAGTGCTGTCATAGAAAATCGCACCGGAGGCCATAGCTCCACTTGTATGGCCCGTGTGTCTGGCACACAGACAGGTTGGATGCAGGCCCCTAAGTGGCCTTCTAACCCACACACCGCCATCACTGGTACAGAAGCAGAACTATCAGAAAAAAAAACAGACCTAATCCGTGCCCTCCAATGAGCTCTCGCTTGACGCCACTGAAGTCGCAAATGTCGGTGGTCTGGAGTCAGTGAACTGTACGCAGCAGGGCAACTGTCTAGAAAACGTCCTTGAAGTAAGCGATTTGTTGCACGACGGCCTTCCCTGTCGGTAGCGCGCAGTCTTCTTACGTCCGTACAGTCTCGTGATCCCCGCTACCTGCAGTCATGTACAGTGGCTACATTCCTGCCATATCGTCATTCAGAGTCGCAGAAGGAACATCTAGCTTCTCATGGCCCTATTACACGAACTCTTCCAAACTCATTGAGGTGCTGATAATGTCGTCTTTGTAGCCTTAAAGAGATTCTTGACTAACTCACGACGCCCAGTGTCAGAGGCAACTAACGGCAAGGGTGTTACTGCGTGTATTTACAGCGAAACTGATTTGTATCCTCATAGCGGCCACACTCGTTGCACTCTTAAGCTACTCGCGCGAAATTCGTTCAAATGTGTGTGAAATCGTATGGGACTTAACTGCTAAGGTCATCAGTCCCTAAGCTTACACACTACTTCCTAAATTATCCTAAGGTCAAACACACACACCCATGCCCGAGGGAGGACTCGAACCTCCGCCGGGATCAGCCGCACAGTCCCCAACTGTAGCGCTTTTGACCGCCCGTCTAATCCCGCGCGGCGCGAAATTTGAATAGACGTCATCTTTAAGATACACTCCTGGAAATTGAAATAAGAACACCGTGAATTCATTGTCCCAGGAAGGGGAAACTTTATTGACACATTCCTGGGGTCAGATACATCACATGATCACACTGACAGAACCACAGGCACATAGACACAGGCAACAGAGCATGCACAATGTCGGCACTAGTACAGTGTATATCCACCTTTCGCAGCAATACAGGCTGCTATTCTCCCATGGAGACGATCGTAGAGATGCTGGATGTAGTCCTGTGGAACGGCTTGCCATGCCATTTCCACCTGGCGCCTCAGTTGGACCAGCGTTGGACGTGTAGACCGCGTGAGACGACGCTTCATCCAGTCCCAAACATGCTCAATGGGGGACAGATCCGGAGATCTTGCTGGCCAGGGTAGTTGACTTACACCTTCTAGAGCACGTTGGGTGGCACGGGATACATGCGGACGTGCATTGTCCTGTTGGAACAGCAAGTTCCCTTGCCGGTCTAGGAATGGTAGAACGATGGGTTCGATGACGGTTTGGATGTACCGTGCACTATTCAGTGTCCCCTCGACGATCACCAGTGGTGTACGGCCAGTGTAGGAGATCGCTCCCCACACCATGATGCCGGGTGTTGGCCCTGTGTGCCTCGGTCGTATGCAGTCCTGATTGTGGCGCTCACCTGCACGGCGCCAAACACGCATACGACCATCATTGGCACCAAGGCAGAAGCGACTCTCATCGCTGAAGACGACACGTCTCCATTCGTCCCTCCATTCACGCCTGTCGCGACACCACTGGAGGCGGGCTGCACGATGTTGGGGCGTGAGCGGAAGACGGCCTAACGGTGTGCGGGACCGTAGCCCAGCTTCATGGAGACGGTTGCGAATGGTCCTCGCCGATACCCCAGGAGCAACAGTGACCCTAATTTGCTGGGAAGTGGCGGTGCGGTCCCCTACGGCACTGCGTAGGATCCTACGGTCTTGGCGTGCATCCGTGCGTCGCTGCGGTCCGGTCCCAGGTCGACGGGCACGTGCACCTTCCGCCGACCACTGGCGACAACATCGATGTACTGTGGAGACCTCACGCCCCACGTGTTGAGCAATTCGGCGGTACGTCCACCCGGCCTCCCGCATGCCCACTATACGCCCTCGCTCAAAGTCCGTCAACTGCACATACGGTTCACGTCCACGCTGTCGCGGCATGCTACCAGTGTTAAAGACTGCGATGGAGCTCCGTATGCCACGGCAAACTGGCTGACACTGACGGCGGCGGTGCACAAATGCTGCGCAGCTAGCGCCATTCGACGGCCAACACCGCGGTTCCTGGTGTGTCCGCTGTGCCGTGCGTGTGATCATTGCTTGTACAGCCCTCTCGCAGTGTCCGGAGCAAGTATGGTGGGTCTGACACACCGGTGTCAATGTGTTCTTTTTTCCATTTCCAGGAGTGTATAATAACACGCCTAGCAACTTTCTTTTATGTTAGACAACTCCTTCTTGGTGTCTGTGTATTTAGGCCACTTTACCGGAAGGGCAGAAGCAGTGGAAAGAAATGGCGTAGAGGGAGAGGTAGACGGCCGAAGAACTACAGGAGGCTCACCATTGTGATGGATAGACCAGATTAAGAACATGGCTAACATGGGCAGCAAGACAAGAGCTTGGTAGATGCAGGTCGTGATGCCAATACACGCTTCTGTAGCGTTGGTCCAGAGACAGAGATACTCGTAGATAAGTATGTAGATCAGCTGCTGACTAGAGTGCGTGGTTAGCGAAGTATACATTACTGCCAGCATATAACGCAGCGGCACGGAGGCTCAAGAGACAAGGGAACGCTCTGTGTGCGCCGCGTGCAGTGGCTGTGACGTAGGCGGTAGGAGGCCTTCCGCCGCAGCGCCGGCGGCGGGGTGTGCTGTTGGCCGCCGACTGCCGGCGATTAGGTTAATCGACGGCACGTCCTCTGGCCGCGGCACGCAGCCGCACGCATGTGCACGCTCGCCTCGCCCCGCCTCACCTCGCCGGCTCGCGCACTGCACTGACGCACGCTACCTGCTGACAGCGCCGTAACGAGCCGAGCCGGCAGTAAGCCGTCCGGGCCCGGAGCCAAAGGGACGCGCGTTAACCCCGGGCATTCAGCGCGCCGCCCGCCGGTAATGAATTGACTGTCGCACGGACGACTGGCGTTTATGTCGCAGGCGCCCAGATGCCAACGCACAGCGTTTGTCGCTCTGCTGCCAGTTCCAGCTCCGCCGTAAACAACGACCACTTGCCCGCCGAGAACTATATTGTCTGAAGTCTGACGGAAATAGCGGTTGTTGGAACAGTGGAATCATTCAGTTGTGCTTAAACTAAAGGCATTTTAATAACCACGTCCTATAGGGGTGGTGATATTAAAATTTTTTATTTTTCCCGTTTCAGATTCAATTTGTCGTAGATCTCAATCTCTTCTTTTCACCGAACAAGAGTCGTGAATATAAAAAAAGAATTTAAAGGACTCAGTCGTAATTTTTGTTTTCACTTTTCTAAATTCATGATTAATCGTCTATAAAGATAACTAAGTGATCATTTGTGACAATTTGCAGCTGCTAAAACAAATACACTGACTGAAAAAGAAGTTAACTTCTCATGGTTGGGATTCACAGTCATATAATATTTCTTAAAAGACATCATAGTCACCGTTGACTGTATAAAATATTTTTATTACTATTGCAATTTCGGCCTTATGGCCATTTTCCAGTAACACTGCAAAAGCTACCAAAACAGAAAAATATGAAAGTGAAGCACAGGGTATATATACACAATTAAGCAAACATTTCATTAAGAAAGTAGCTCAATTATAATAACTGGAGAGAAACGTACATTACTTACATTCTGTCAGAATATAAAATTATCTGTACATGTCGTCGTCAAAATGCATCCTTTTGACTGTGAGAGTTCTACAAGATCCGATGAGTACGACAATTATTACATCGTAATATGTTGTTGAATATGTACTGACCTGTCGATGTTACCATCGTTCTAATAATCTATCACACATACAAGTTCAGGTGCACTGACAACGTGTGGAGCTAAGTCAGTTGGCGCGAAAATACATTTACTAAAGATAGTACCTGTGCACGTAGCAAAGATAATGCACACCAAGGATACAACTTATAAGCTTTATATCGTAAAGTCTTTTCATCTGTCGACATCATACAGCTTTCTAAATAGTGCTATGATTGTAATGGGCAGTAGTTGGATTGCTGGCGAGCCATTCATATTCGTAAACCTTATACGCATACAAAGTGTTATATATCAGAGCTCTGTCTTCATCTCATCTACCAGCACTTCAGTCAATGTGAGAGCTTGTTAACAGATAACACATGTATTACCCTCTATTAAGTTATAAATAAATATTCCCATCCTACTGCCCATTACAATCATAGCACTGTTTAGAAAGCTGTATGATGTCGACAGATGAAAAGACTTTACGATATAAAGCTTATACGTTGTATCCTTGGTGTGCATTATCTTTGCTACGTGCACAGGCACTATCTTTAGTAAATGTCTTTTCGCGCCAACTGACTTAGCTCCACACGTTGTCAGTGCACCTGAACTTGTATGTGTGATAGATTATTAGAACGATGGTAACATCGACAGTTCAGTACATATTCAACAACATATTACGATGTAATAAGTGTCGTACTCATCGGATCTTGTGGGACTCTCACAGTCAAAAGGCTGCATTTGACGACGAGATGTACAGATAGTTCCATATTTTGACAGAATGTAAGTAATGTACAGTTCTCTCCAATTTTTGTAATTGAGCTATTTTTTTAATGAAATGTTTGCTTAATTATGTATATACACCGTGTGCTTCACTTTCGTATTTTTGGTGTTTCGGTAACTGTTGCAGTATTACTTGAAAATGGTCATAAGGCCGAAATTGCAATAGTAATAAAAAATATTTTATACAGTCAACGGTGACTATGATGTGTTTTAAGAAGAAGAAGTCGCGACACCAAGAAGGAGCTTGTAGGCGTGTTCCTAAATTTGAGAGGCGACGTCTTTTATAATTTTCTGCGTTACATAAGAGTTGTAGTATGAGGATGCATATCATATTAGTTTTAAATACACGCTGTAACGGTCGTAAGCGTTAGTTACTTTTGATTTTGGACGTGGTGAGTTGGTATTAGTCAAGAATGCCTTTAAGGTGACAAAGACGCCATTATCAATACCATCGAAGTTTGAACTAGGTCTTGTAACAAGTTACGAGATTGACGGATATTCCTGCCAGGAAAAACTTGTACATCTACATCTACATACATACTCCGCAATCCACCATACAGTGTGTAGCGGAGGGTACCTACCACAACTAGCATCTTCTCTCCCTGTTTCAATCCCAAACAGAACGAGGGAAAAACGACTGCCTATATACCTCTGTACGAGCCCTAATCTCTCTTATCTTTGTGGTCTTTCCGCGAAATGTAAGTTGGCGGCAGTAAAATAATACTGCAGTCAGCCGCAAATGCTAGTTCTCTAAATTTCCGTAGTAGCGATTCACGAAAAGAACGCCTCCTTTCTTCTAGAGACTCCCACCCGAGTTCCTGAAGCATTTCCGTAACACTCGCGTGATGATAAAACCTACCAGTAACAAATCTAGCAGCCCGCCTCTGAATTACTTCTATGTCCTCCCACAATCCGACCTGCTAGGGATCCCAAACGCTCGAGCAGTACTCAAGAATATCGTATTAGTGTTTTATAAGCGGTCTCCTTTACAGATGAACCATATTTTTCCAAAATTCTACCAATGAACCGAAGACGACTATCCGCCTTCCCCACAACTGCCATTACATGCTTGTCCCACTTCATAGCTCTCTGCAATGTTACGCCCAAATATTTCATCGACGTAACTGTGTCAAGCGCTACACTACTAATGGAGTATTCAAACATTACAGGATTCTTTTTGTATTCTCTGCATTAATTTACATTTATCTATATTTAGAGTCAGCTGCAATTCTTTACACCAATCACAAATCCTGTCCAAGTCATCTTGTATCCTCCTACAGTCACTCAACGACGATACCATCCCGTACTCCATACCATCATCAGCAAACAGCCGCACATTGCTATCCACCCTATCCAAAAGATCATTTGTGTAGATAGAAAACAACAGCGGACCTACCACACTTCCCTGGGGCACTCCGGATGATACCTTCACCTCCGATGAACACTCACCATCGAGGACAACGTACTGGGTTCTATTACTTAAGAAGTCTTCGAGCAACTCACATAATTGGGAACCAATCCCATATGCTCGTACCTTAGCTAGGAGTCTGCAGTGGGGTACCGAGTCAAACGTTTTCCGGAAGTCAAAAAATATCGCATCCGTCTGATACCCTTCATCCATGGTTCGCAACATATCATGTGAAAAAAGGGCGAGTTGCGTTTCGCAGGAGCGATGCTTTCTAAAGCCGTGCTGATGCATGGACAGCAACTTCTCTTTCTCAAGGAAATTCATTATATTCGAACTGAGAATATGTTCGAGAATCCTGCAACAAACCGATGTAAAGGATATTGGTCTGTAATTTTGAGGATCCGTCCTTCTACCATTCTTATATACGTGCGTCACCTGCGCTTTTTTCCAGTCGCTCGGGACTTTACGTTGGGCAAGAGATTCGCGATAAATGCAACCTAAGTAAGGAGCCAATGCAGTAGAGTACTCTCTGTAAAACCGATCTGATGGCAGCGACGTCACGAGAATGCACGGTCGCAGGGCTATGGACGGTTAGGTGGGACTAACGAGAGGGAGAACCATCGTGTTCGGTTCGACGTACGGCTCTGACACATCGTACTGCACCTTCAGCAGCAATATGAGCAGTAGTTGGCTCCATACTGACACAACGAATTGTTACAAATTTGTTACTCCACGTAGAGTTCCGATCAAACGCCCGATAGCATTCATTCCACTGACTCCAAACCGCCACCGTTTGCGACTTCAGTGGTAACAAACGAGAACTCATTACAGGGCGGGGTGGAGTAATGCTGTGCTTTCTGATGAAAGCTGGTTATAAGAAGGCCAACTGAGGGCCAGAAACCAACCTGGACCTACATCTGGGGTTATCACCTTGGGTCCTATTTCGTACGACTGCACGCACCCTGATTGCAAAACAGTACGTCAGTCTGGTGATTCGACCTGTTGTGTTGCCATTCACGAACAGCATTTCGGGAGGTGTTTTCCCAGCCGGATAACGCTCGCCCTTACACCACTGTTGTAACTCAACATACTCTAGAGAGTGTCGACATGTTGCGTTTGTCTCCTCGATCATTAGGTCTGTTTCCAATCGAGCACATAGGGCACACCATTACACGACAACTCCAGTGTCATCCACAAACAGTATTAACCGCTCCTTTATTGATCAATCAAGTGCGATGTGAACTCTATCCCACCAACTTATATCCGGTGCCTGTACAAGATAATGGATGGATGTTTTCATGCCTGAATTCAACCTTCAAAAAAAAAAAAAAAAAAAAAAAAAAGTTCAAATGTGTGTGAAATCTTGTGGGACTTAACTGCTAAGTCCATCAGTTCCTAAGCTTACACACTACATCTACATCCATCCATACTCCGCAGTCCACCTGACGGTGTGTGGCGAAGGGTACCTTGAGTACCTTTATCGGTATCCTAGGGACAAACACACACACCCACGCCCGAGGGAGGACTCGAACCTCCGCCGGAACCAGCCGCACAGTCCATGACTGCAGCGCAATTCAACCTTCCGGTTATAAATGTACCAGCATTTCACATTTACAATGGCTTGTCTCGTGCTTACATGAACGTGTGATCTTAGCCCGCCCGGCTAGCCGCGCGGTCTAACGCGCTTTTTCCGCCCGGCGGATTAGTGTCAAGGTCACATGTGCCGGTCTGCCTGTGGATGGTTTCTAAGGCGGTTTTCCATCTGCCTCGGCGAATGCGGGCTGGTTCCCCTTATTCCGCCTAAGTTACACTATGCCGGGGATGCTGCGCAAACACTGTTTCCACGTAAGCGAACACCATAATTAGTCTACCACGCAAACATTTGGGGTCACCCGACGGAGGGGTGTGGGGTTGTCAATTGGCGGCCGAACCGCACAATAACCCTGGGTTCGTTTGGCGGCGGCAGTGAGATGGATGGACAGCTGTGGCCTGCTGTGCTGTTGTGAACCACTAGGGGCTACGGCGAAACGAAGCCACTCCGTCGTTTCTAGATACCCGGTACAATACACACAACCTGTGATTTTGTTATGTTAACCCGTTACATATGTTACCTAGACAAATGTATTCATGAAATTTCATTAATCTACTTTTGTTTTGCGATTTTCTTACTGTCGGCGTTTGAAATTATTTTACGCATAGTGCCTTAACTTTGTTCCAAAAGGCATAATTTAGAAAAAAGCTCAACTAATCCAGAATGAGATAATCACTCTGCAGCGGAGTGTGCTGGTATGAAACTTCCTGGCAGATTTAAACTGTGTGCCGGACCGAGATTCGAACTCGGGACCTTTGCAAAGGTCTGCCAGGAAGTTTAATATCAGCGCACACTCCGCTGCAGAGTGAGAATCTCATTCTGGAAACATCCCCCAGGCCTTAGCTAAACCATGTCTCCGCAATATCCTTTCTTTCAGGAGTATTGGTTCTGAAAAGTTTGCAGGAGAGCTTCTGTGAAGTTTGGAAGGTAGGAGGCGAGGTACTGGCGGAAGTAAAGCTGTGAGGACGGGGCGTGAGTCGTGCTTGGGTAGCTCAGTTGGTAAACCACTTACCCCCAAAGGCAAAGGTCCCGAGTTCGAGTCTCGGTCCGGCAGACAGTTTTAATCTGCCAGGAAGTTTCAAGCTTAACTAATGTTGTTGTGCATAACGGCCATTCTAAGGAAACAACAGTCATCGGGATGGTCCCCAGAAAACAATTTTTAACAACTTATTTTTCTTACAGGTTTAGCACAAGGACTCAAATTTTGAAGCTTGCAATAAAATGGCCTTTAACACCAGTATCAAAATCAATTAAACATGATAGGAGCTTCCAACAGATCATTCAATCTAGAGTTACGTGAACTCAGATGAGGCCTCCAGCACCTGCTCTAAGTAATTTCCCGCTAATAGTCCTCATGTGTAACTGGCAGCTGCATCCGCACTTTTATTCATGTGCCCGTACAGCAGATCCTCCATCACACTCAGGGAGACTTCCTTCCGCAATAGTTCTCAACCTGTCTTGGACCACTATCCCTGAGAACCATTAGGTGTTATCTGGTACGCCCCCTCCCAACTCCCGCCACCACCTACACCACCCCTCGACCGCTTCCCCCGCTATCATCAAATTAACGGGCTATTTTTGGAAATTTGTTATAAGTTCCTATTGGGCGAAACTGATGACGTCATCGGTCCCTAGGCTTACACAGTACTTAATCTAACTTAAACGAACTTACGCTAAGGACAATATACACCCATGCCAGAGGGAGGAGTCGAACTCCCACGGGGGGAGCCGGGCGAACCGTGGCAGGGTGCCTTAGACGGCGAGGGTACTCCGCGTGGCATTAACACCTAATTAAACTTAAGAATGAAAGATTTTTCTTGTAAAACCTTTGTTTTGAAAACGATGAAAGATAAATGATATTTAGTGTGGTGTGTGTGTGGTAGAGTTCCTTCACTTAACTTAGGATCCATTTAGCAACTAATAAATACACGAAACCCTCCGTTACCAAATTTACCTTTATTGCAATTTTAATTAACGTGGAAACCATAAAAACACCAAACATGGAAGCAAAATGTACGCATCTAAAGGCTACTTACAAAAGGAATCAAATCACATATATTTGTTTCCACAAGAGGAGAATACAACGTCCCAATTCGGACCTCACTAACACTTACATTTTACTGACATTAAATATAACAAGATAAATAATCATACGTGTGACGAGAACAAATGAATAACAATATCAGTCTTTACAGATGAGAATACGACTATATCCACGAAGGTTCGCGTCCCGGCAATGGAGATACTTAACTTCAACATATGAGGTGATTACAGTAAACCCTAATTGCACTCGACAAACGTAGTAACGATATAAGCGAGATAAATGTACTGAAGGAGGATGGCCGGAAGTGCCGTAGTAAAAAGGGCCACTATCAACCCCGTCAGGACGCGACCCCCGTCAGCACGTCAGTTTCAGCTACCTGCAACATGCACAGAGTCATTTGCAGCTTCTTAAAAACAATTAACATGAAAAGGCACAACGCGTAACATGCTAATAAAATATAAACGACTACTTCACAGAACTAGCCCCTCTTTAGACAAAGCAAACAGCAGAATATTAATAACACGTAAAATACTTCTAACCTATAACAAACTAAGGTACCACGTAATAGAATATCGCCTTGAGCTCATAGAAAGTTTGACTTGTCTGTTTATAGTCCTTACATCTCAACAGTGTCAGCTTAAGCAAACCCGCGAATACAAAACTCGAAATATGACAGGAATAATGACTGAAGCTACTGACAATGCTAGGCTGTCACACAGAGGAGACAATAGTAATGTACAGCGGCACGCAACCGACCTTACATCTCCAACTTAGTATAATCAGAATAAACAATTTTGTGTATAATAATTACTTACAGTACCATGACAATCTCCGAATAACACTCATTACCAAAGGTAGGTGCTGGTATCGAAAGGCACCTTTAGTAATACAGAGTTCAAGTGTATTCACTTATTGGAAGGGTTTCACCTTCACATTCCTTTCCACATAGTTCTCTGTTTACACACTTCTATAGCTTCTGCAACTAAAGAAGGGCATATAAATGCACATATAACTGACACAGATTTAAGCAGAATAAAACAGTACCTTAGTATGGCGCAAATGGCTTCATTTGCTTTACACGTGGGTTATCTTCACCATTCAGTAATTCCGAAATATATTCAACAACGCGTGAGAGCAAGACGTCGCATTGGTATCAGCTATTTATTTCTCATAATTTTCTGAAAAAGACACAAGGCAGACGAAGCGTTTTCACACGCAACAGCGGCGAGCATCACACATTTCCTTCGTCACACCATAGACACATCTCAATTTCAATGGACAGTAACAAGAACCTATACATGCCCTCTCAGCAGAAAAGCCCCAAAACAAAACAATGCACCACCGCGATACCAAACCCGATGTCCCATCAAGTCACTGCCGGGATCTCTCGCTGACCCTGCCCATAGCGTCCAGCGTCGTACCACAGGCATCACGGTAAACGTCAACAAGCCACCTTCGACCCTGCGATCTCCACTCCGCTCTCTCCTTTCTCCCCGTTAACCACCAGACCACCGGCCTGAATCGCCGAAGGCAAAGATGGTGACTCTATAATCGATGGCAGCGATGCCATTCTAAGTCCGAGAACACTGGAGCCAGCCGCGCCACAGCTCAGTGTGTGTGTGTGTGTGTGTGTGTGTGTGTGTGTATAATGAATGAAGAAGCAATTTCCGGTGAATACCGAGTGCTACGGTACCTAAAACTCAATCGACAGTGAGGGTAGATACTTGTTACAAAACGTGCTTCCGCTGCACTACTCCTGCATTTTAAATCCAATTACGTAAAATGTGTGCACAACAGTTACTGTATGTAAATCGCTTGACTGCTGGACTCCTTACTTCTGGAGTGGCCAACATTGCAAGACTTGACGCCGTTAACTCTTTGTGTCTGACCACTCCAATAATAATAATAATAATACTAATAATTCTGTGTACAACACTACAGCGTTGTGTTGACATTTAATTCATACATATCTTTCAAAGTAAGTAATGAAGCAAGTTTTGGTCTATTGCAGTAACTCGGGAACTGTCTACAACTTGCAGAAGACATATTCGTGAGACATTTAGCATTTGTTACGTATGTCTTACTTTTTCTTCCACAGAAGTACAGTTCAAAGTACACACATCGAAAAGAGTTTTGCATCACCCCGGTTCCCAGAATTCATGAAGATAGACGTTACTGTGTATATTGTGTCACAGACACAGTCCCTTTGACTGTTCAATGATGTCAGTATACCCGTCCAAAAATGTAAACAACCATTCATGAGCAGCGCCTATTAGACGAAGAGGGTCCGGCAGCCGATACGTTCCAGTCATTCCACCAGGAAAGAGGTACACGGCTCGTGTTGTCTGCAGTTCAACCATGCCTAGACAGTCAATACCGCGGTTCGAACGCGCCCGCATTGTTACTTTGTGCCAGGGAGGGCTCTCAACAAGGGAAGTGTCCAGGCTTCTCTGAGTGAACCAAAGCGATATTTTTCGAACATGGAGGAGATACAGAGAGACAGAAACTGTCGATGACATGCCTCACTCAGGCCGCCCAAGGGCTACTACTGCAGTGGATGACCGCTACCTACGGATTATGGCTCGGAGGAACCCTGACGACAGCGCCACTATATTGAAAAATACTTTTCGTGCAGCCACAGGATGTCGTGTTATGACTCAAACTGTGCGCAATACGCTGTATGATGCGAAACTTCACTCCGCCCGTCCATGGCGAGGTCCATCTTGGCAACCACGACACGATGCAGTGCGGTACAGATGTGTCCAACAACATGTCGAATGGAACGCTCAAGATTGGTATCACGTTCTTTTCACCGATGAGTGTCGCATATGCCTTCAACCACACAATCGTCGGAGACGTGTTTGGAGGCAACCCGGTCAGGCTGAATGCCTTAGCCCCTTTTCTTTCGTCATTTCTGTTTTCTAGTTAACTGAGTAGTGGCCCCGGAATTTTCCCCAGTTTACATTTAACGACTTAAGCATTCGTCACTGCTTCAGTTTAATGACATTTGTGAAAGTGAGCTTCTTCGTGTTTGTTGTTAAGGACATAAATAAATCGGATTCTCAATACGCTTCTTATTATAGCAGTGTTCTAAGCACAATTACTGCACGCATTTTCTAACAGTGCCTTTTATAATCTTAGGTGTGAAAAAGCAAGAGTTGCTGTCAGTTAGTCACGGTTAGCACGTGCAAGCTGTCAAGCAGTTCAGCAGTACCTGGTAGGACAGGAGAGAGAATAGTGGCAGTCAGCAACCATAGCGGAACTTATTTTCAGAAGTGCTTTACGGCAGTGGCATATTGGTGAAGTTTCTGTTCGCGATAGCATTTCTTGCACTTATTCAGTTCAGCGATGTTTACGTCCCACTTTCCGTGTTTACAATCTTCCATTATGAAGTGGAACTTGACAATAGGTATAAAATTACAATATGTCTTGTTGAGAATTAGTGAGCACACTCAATTTGACTACAAAGATTACAGTCTGTGGTGTCACCGCCAGACACCACACTTGCTAGGTGGTAGCTTAAATCGGCCGCGGTCCAATAGTACATGTCGGACCCGCGTGTCGCCACTGTCAGGATCGCAGACCGAGCGCCACCACAAGGCAGGTCTCGAGAGACTGACTAGCACTCGCCCCAGTTGTACGGACGACATTGCTAGCGACTACACGTACGAAGCCTTTCTCTCATTTGCCGAGAGACAGTTAGAATAGCCTTCAGCTAAGTCCATGGCTACGACCTAGCAAGGCGCCATTAACCATATCTGGAGAGAGTCTCAATTGTATTATCAAGAGATATGTACCACAAGGAAATTAAAGTTAAGTAAACCTAAGCTCCGTTCTTTTCTTTATAGCATTCATAAGTATCCTGCTTCAGACCTCACGCAAGACGGCGTGAGTTGACGCGTGCCCTTTCGGCTACTTCAGTGTGGCGTAGCTAGCTTGTTACGCCACAACACAGTCAATGGTCACAAATATTGTTTACAATCTAAGCCGGTTTCAACGAATAAGACTTTTTGAACAGCCCATACTTAGGCGATGACTGTGACAGATCATAGAAGCAGTGAACATCCTCACGGTTGCTGCTAGATTATGATCATTCTTACTACGTTCTGACGCAGTTATTAGCTAAGAAGAAAATGGGATATTGAAAATGAAGTAAGTGTCAAAACCGGCTTAGTCAGTAAAAAGTATCTGTGAGAACTGACTGTTAACCTGTGTAGAAATACAATTATTATCTCGGCAATTTATTAATTTCTGTGTTCGGATTACACATCGTCATTGTACCATAGAGTATCATTAACAGAATTGTCATTCGCCGTCAGTACGTCGTCTTTCCCGCTCCATTCTCAATTTTCTATACATCTGCGAGTGCTGAAAGTTCTGTGCCGTTCACGTCAGTGCATTCGTTTGATACTGCACCGTCCAGAAGCATTTCTCATCGTTCGAGACTTCTACTTCAAAACTGTTTTAAATGGCCATCCTTTCACGCATGATAGCGTCTCTACCAAGGATAGGACATCACACATACACCGCTGTGCCTTTCCAAAACAGTAGAAGAATGGGACCTCTGCCAGACGCTGTGGCCGAGCGGTTCTAGGCGCTTCAGTCCGGAACCGCGCTGCTGCTACTGTCGCAGGTTCGAATCCTGCCTTGGATGAGTGTGATGTCCTTAACCTAGGTTTAAGTAGTCCTATGTCTAGGGGACTGATTACCTCAGATGTTAAGTCCCATAAGATAAGTTTGAACCATTTAGAATGGGACCTCTTCCCTTGTCGGCGCCATACACGAAATGAAGGTGACAGGATGATGTGGAACTGCGATTCATTGCCGAATACAATGCGATGCCGTTCATTGGTACTCCCTATTAGCCAGTCACGTCACCTCTCCTAAGCGGCCTTTCCTGTTGCGAAATTAACGGTAGCCTACATTTTTCAATTCCCGAGTCATCAATTTCAGACTAGTTCGATGAGGCCCGCCACGAATTCCTCTCCTGTCCCTAACCTTTCAACTCAGAGTAGCAACTACAACATTCGTCCTCAATTATTTGCTGGATGTAATTAAATCTCTGTCTTGCTCTACAGTTTTTACCCTCTGCGGCTTACTCTATTACCATGGAAGTTGTATCCTGATGTCTTAACAGATACATTATCATCCGGTTCCTTCTTCTTGTCATTGTTTACCACACATTCCTTTCCTCGCTGATTCTGCGGAGAACCTCCTCACGACTTACCTTGTCAGTCTACCCAACTTTCAATGTTCTTCTGCAGGACCACACCTCAGATGCTTCTGTTCCTTTCTGTTCTGGTTTTCCCACAGTCCATCTTTGACTACTATACAGTGCTGTGATCCAAACACACATTCTCAGAAATTCCTTTCTCAAATTGAGGCCACTGTCTGATACTTCTCTTGGGCGGGAACACCATTTTTGGCGGTGCCGTCTTCTTTTTATGTTCTCCCTGCTCTGTCACTCATGGATTAGCTTGCTAACTGGGTAGCAAAATCCGACATATTCATCTATTTCGTGATCCCCAATTCTGACGTTAAGTTTCTCGGCATTCGCTTTTCTGCTACTTCGTTTTATTTTGGTCTTTCTTCAATTTACTCTCAAACCCTTATCTCATATTCTGTACTAATTAGACTGTTGATTCCATTCGACAAATCCTGTAATTCTTCTTCACATTCAGTGACGCTAACAAAGACGGCCGCGATGGCCGAGCGGTTCAAGGCGCCTCAGTCCGGAACCACGCGACTGCTACGGTCGGAGGTTCGAATTCTGCCTCGGGCATGGATGTGTGTGATGTACTTAGGTTAATTAGGTTTAAGTAGTTCTAAGTTCTAGGGGACTGATGACCTCAGATGTTAAGTCCCATAGTGCCCCGAGCCATTTGAACCATTCTGATGCTAACCATGTTACCGAGGGAAACTTATCATTGATATTCTTTCCCCTTTAATATTTATTCCATTCTCAAACCTTTATTTTATTTCCGTCATATGTTTTTTGATGTACAGATTGAACAGTACTCGCGAAAGACTACATCCCCATTATACACCCTTTTTAGTTCGAACATTTCTTTCTTTGTCTTGCACTCGTATTGTTCCCCCTCGGTTCTTGTAAATGTTACATATTAGCCAACTACCCTTATATCGTTCCGCTATTTTTGTCAGCATTTCGAACAACATGAGCCATTTTATGTTGCCGAATGCATTTCCAGGTGGAAAAATTCTATGTACTTATCTTGACTATTCTTCAGTCTTGCCTCTATTATCAGCTGTTAAGTCAGAACTGACTCCCTGGTGCCATTACATTTCTTGAAGCTAAGCTGATGACCATCTAACACATCGTCAGCTTTCTTTTATATTCTTCGGTAAATTACTCTGGTCAGTAACTTGGATGCATCAGCTTTCGAGATGAAAGCAGAGCTCTCCATTAGCAGAATAGTCGACAGGTCCTATTGGGGACCCCTGGTACAGAGCCGACTGGGGGGTCTACATGAGAGGCTCAGACGCTTCTGCGACCTTGTGGGCTTGAGATCCGTCATAAGCCGGTGGTGTTTCGGAGCCCACCAAACCGGACAGGAGTCCATTACACGCAGTAGGCGGCTACATGGGTAGTGGGGATAGTGTGGCGAGGACTGGACGGGTTTTTTGGATTAGAGGGTCTTGGGTAAACACAAAAAGGCCTTCTAACTCAAAGTGTTCTGGTCGAACACAAGAAGAATGTACATCCACGAACCATCGATATAACAGCTGTAGATTGTCGCACCTTTATTGAGAAAGTAGCAGACCTCCAAGAGCTGATAGAAGGCATCTAAGCTAGAATTGTTACGGCACTGAAAGCTGGCTGAAACCGTAGATAGGTTCAGCAGAAACTATAGCAAATGACCTAACGGTGTTCAGAAAGGATATGCTAAACATAGTTGGTGGTAGTGTGTTTTTTGCTCTTGGAAGTTTATCTTGCAGGTATGTTGTAGTAGATAGTTCCTGTGAGTTAGTATCGGTAGAGGTCTTTCTTGGCAACCTGAATAAAATAATATTTGCCGGCCGGGATGCCAGAGCGGTTCTAGGCGCTACAGTCTGGAACCGCGAGACCGCTACGGTGGCATGTTCGAACCCTGCCTCGGGCATGGATGTGTGTGTTGTCCTTAGGTTAGTTAGGTTTAAGTAGTTCTACGTTCTAGGGGACTGATGACCTCAGAAGTTAAGTTCCATAGTATTCAGAGCCATTTGAACCATTTTATTTAAATAATATTTGTATCGTTTAACCGACCTCCCAACTTAGATGAGACAACTGCTCAAAGGTTCGAAGAAAACTTGAGCCTAATTCAAATGCATACTCTAATGATACTATTATAGGTGGTGATGACTTAAATTTACCCTCGCTATGTTGACGAACTATTATGGTAAGACAGAGATTTAGGAACCAGGTTTTAAATTGTAAGAGATTTCCAGGGGCAGAGGTGGACTCTGACCACAATCTATTGGTTATGAACCGTAGATTAAAACAGAAGAAACTGCAAAAACGTGAGAATTTAAGAGGAGTGGACCTGGATAAATTGAAAGAACCAGAGGTGGTACAGAGTTTCAGGGAGAGCATAAGGGAGCAATTGACTGGAATGGGCGAAAGAAATACAGTAGAAGAAGAATGGGTAGCTTTGAGGGATGAAATAGTGAAGGCAGCAGAGGATCACATAGGTAAAATGAC
Organism: Schistocerca nitens; assembly: GCF_023898315.1. Classification (NCBI taxonomy): domain Eukaryota; kingdom Metazoa; phylum Arthropoda; class Insecta; order Orthoptera; family Acrididae; genus Schistocerca; species Schistocerca nitens. The sequence continues at coordinate 549,611,055 of NC_064619.1, read as the reverse complement.
GAGGGCTAGTAGAACCCCTTGCGTAACAGAAGAAATATTGAATGTAATTGATGGAAGGAGAAAATATAAAAATGCAGTAAATGAAGCAGGCAAAAAGGAATACAAACGTCTCAAAAATGAGATCGACAGGAAGTGCAAAATGGCTAAACAGGGATGGCTAGAGGACAAATGTAAGGATGTAGAGGCTTATCGCACTAGGGGTAAGATAGATAATGCCTACAGGAAAATTAAAGATACCTTTGGAGAAAGGAGAACCATTTGCATGAATATCAAGAGCTTTGATGGAAACCCAGTTCTAAGCAAACAAGGGAAAGCAAAAAGGTGGAAGGAGTATATAGAGTGTCTATATAAGGGCGATGTAGTTGAGGACAATATTATAGAAATGGAAGAGGATGTAGATGAAGATGAAATGGGAGATATGATACTGCGTGAAGAGTTTGACAGAGCTCTGAAAGACCTGAGTCGAAACAAGGCCCCGGGAGTAGACAACATTCCATTAGAACTACTGACAGCCTTGGGAGAACCAGTCCTGTCAAAACTCTATCATCTGGTGAGCAAGATGTATGAGACAGGCGAAATACCCTCAGACTTCAAGAAGAATATAATAATTCCAATCCCAAAGAAAGCAGGTGTTGGTAGATGTGAAAATTACCGGACTATCAGTTTAATAACTCACATCTGCAAAATACTAACGCGAATTCCTTACAGACGAATGGAAAAACTGATAGAAGCCAACCTCGGGGAAGATCAGTTTGGGTTCCGTAGAAATGTTGGAACACGTGAGGCAATACTGACCCTACGACTTATCTTAGAAGAAAGATTAAGGAAAGGCAAACCTACATTTCTAGCATTTGCAGACTTAGAGAAAGCTTTTCACAATGTTGACTGGATTACTCTCTTTCAAATTCTGAAGGTTCAAATGGTTCAAATCGCTCTGAGCACTATAGGACTTAACATCTATGGTCATCAGTCCCCTAGAACTTAGAACTACTTAAACCTAACTAACCTAAGGACATCACACAACACCCAGCCATCACGAGGCAGAAAAAATCCCTGACCCCGCCGGGAATCGAACCCGGTAAACCCGGGCGTGGGAAGCGAGAACGCTACCGCACGACCACGAGATGCGGGCAAAATTCTGAAGGTGGCAGGGGTAAAATACAGGAGGTGAAAGGCTATTTACAATTTGTACAAAAAGCAGATGGCAGTTATAAGAGTCGAGGGGCATGAAAGGGAAGCAGCGGTTGGGAAGGGAGTGAGGGTTTGTAGCCTATCCCCGATGTTATTCAATCTGTATATTGAGAAAGCAATAAAGGAAACAAAAGAAAAGTATAGAGTAGGTATTAAAATCCATGGAGAAGAAATAAAAGCTTTGAGGTTCGCCGATGACATTGTAATTCTGTCAGAGACAGCAAAGGACTTGGAAGAGCAGTTTAACGGAATGGACAGTGTCTTGAAAGGAGGGTATAAGATGAACATCAACAAAAGCAAAACAAGGATAATGGAATGTAGTCGAATTAAGTTGGGTGATGCTGAGGCAATTAGATTAGGAAATGAGACACTTAAAGTAGTAAAGGAGTTTTGCTATTTGGGGAGCAAAATAACTGATGATGGTCGAAGTAGAGAGGATATAAAATGTAGACTGGCAATGGAAAGGAAAGCGTTTCTGAAGAAGAAAAATTGGTTAACATCGGATATAGATTTAAATGTCAGGAAGATGTTGTCTGAAAGTATTTGTATGGAGTGTAATCATGTATGGAAGCGAAACGTGGACGATAAGTGTTTAGACAAGAAGAGAATAGCAGCTTTCGAAATGTGGTACTACAGGGAATGATGAAGATTAGATGGGTAGATCACATAACTAATGAGGAGGTATTGAATAGAATTGGGGAGAAGAGGAGCTTGTGGCACAACTTGACTAGAAGAAGGTATCGGTTGGTAGGACATGTTCTGAGACATCGAGGTATTACCAATTTAGTATTGGAGGGCACCGTGGAGGGTAAAAATCGTAGAGGGAGACCAAGAAATGAATACACTAAGCCGATTCAGAAGGATGTAGGCTGCAGTAGGTACTGGGAGATGAAGAAGCTTGCCCAGGATAGAGTAGCAAGGAGAGCTGCATCAAACCAGTCTCAGGACTGAAGACCACAACAACAACAACATGTTGACGAAAATATGTTTAAATCCGTAGATACGCATAAAACATCATCCGACATTATATTAAACGTTTTCTCTGACAATTATTTCGAGCAGTTAGTTCATGAGCCCACTCAAACAGCAAACCGTTAGGAAAACACACTTGCAACAAATAATCCTGAGCTATTAACGAGCATCAAAACGGATACACGGTTTGGTGAATATAGGATTATCATAGCGAAACTCAATACCGTATCTCCCAAATCCACCAAAAAGAAACAAAAAATATATTTATCCTAACGATTAGGTAATAATTTGGTTGACACCTTTCTGAGAGAGACAAACTTCTCTCCTTCCACATTAACAGCGTAAGAGTAAACCACATGTGCCTTGAATTGAAAGCAATGGCATCGACAGCAGTTTAGAGATTGATACCAAATAAATTAACCAAAGACGGATATGATTCCCCCATGGTACGCAAAACAGATCAGAACAGTGTTAAAGAAACAACGAAAAAAGCTTGCCAAATTTAAACGAACGCAAAATCCCCAAGGTGATGCTCGAAATTTTGCGTAGATTTCTGTGCGAGATGCTTTAATGATTTTCTCAACGAAACTTTGGCTCGAAACTTGACAGAAAACCCAAAGAGATGATGGTTCCAAAGGTATGATGAGGGTAAGACACAATCAGTGCCTTCTGTGCGCGATAGCAGTGGAAATACTATCGATAACAAAGCTGCTAAATCAGAGTACCTAAACACTAACATCCCAAATTCTTTGACCAAAAGAAGGCAAAGTAAGTATTCAAAACCGCGAATCAAGAACAGCTGAAAACAGGAGCAGCACGAGTAGATATCCTCGGAGTAGTGAAGCAACTTAAGTAACCTAATAGAAACAAGTCTTCCGGTCCGTACTGTTTACCAATTACGTTCCTTTCAGGGTATGGTGATGCTAGAACTCCATGCTGCACAATCATACATAACCACGCGCTCGACGCATTTCTGTACGCAAAGACTGGAAAGCTGTACAGGTCACATTAATATTCAAGAAAGGCAGTAGGAGTAATCCACTATGCTACAGGCCCATGTCTTTAAAGTCGATATGCAGCAGGATTTTGGAACATAAATAGTGTTCGGAACCGCGCGACTGCTACGGTCGCAGGTTCGAATCCTGCCTCGGGCATGGATGTGTGTGATGTCCTTCGGTTAGTTAGGTTTAACTAGTTCTAAGTTCTAGGGGACTAATGACCTCAGCAGTTGAGTCCCATAGTGCTCAGAGCCATTTGAACCATTAAATAGTGTTCGAAGAGAACGATCTATTGACACATAGACAACAATTATTTAGAAAACATCGTCCCTGGGAAACACAACTAGCTCTTTACTCGCACAAAGTGTTGAGTGCTGTTGACAAGGGATTTCAAATTGATTCCGTACTTCTGTATTTCCGAAACGCTATTGACACCGTAAGTCACAATAAGCTTGTAATCAAATTGTGTGCCCAAGGAATATCGCTTCTGTTGTGCGACTTGATTAGTGATTCCCAGATAAAGAGGTCATATTTCGTAGTAATTGACGGAAAGTCATTGAGGACAACAGAAGTGATTTCTGGCGTTCCTCAAGTTCATATTAACTGACCGTCTCTTTGCTGTTCTTTGTCTATATAAACGATTTAGGAGACAATCTAAGTAGTTGTAGTAGGTTTTTTGCAGATGATGCTGTCGTTTATCGTCGAGTAAAGTCATCATAAGATCAACTGCAAAACGATTTAGAGAGATATATGTATTGTTCGAAAACTGGCAAGTGCCCCTAAATAATGAAAAGCGTGTCGTCATCCACATGGGTGCTAAAAGAAACCAGTAAACTCGTTATACGATACAGTCATAAGGTCGTAAATGTAACTAAATGTCCAGGAATTACAGTAACGAACAGCTGAAATTGGTAATGCCTCCGCAACATCCTTTCTTCCAGGAGCGCTAGTTCTGCAAGGTTCGCAGAAGAGCTTCTGAGAAGTTAAGAAGGTAGGGGACGAGATACTGACGGAATTGAGGCTGTGTGGAAGGTTCGTGAGTCGTGCTTGGGTAGCTCAGATGGTAGAGCACTTGCCCGCGAAAGGCAACGGTCCCGAGGTCGAGTCTCGGTCCGGCGCACAGTTTTAATCTGCTAGGAAGTTCCATATCAGCGCACACTCCGCTGCAAACTGAAAATCGCATTCTGAATGAGAACTCCCTGTTTAGAATGTATCTCCGTAAGAGGCGCCATTTTGAAGGCTACGTGTAGCGCCATTACGAATCAGAATTTCTTGATACTGTAGGGGATGAAGCGGAAAATTCCAAGTTGTCCCACAACAGAAATTGTATTTTTTTCAAATGAAAGTGGCCGATGAAACAAAAATGTGTTCCATTACTTACTGAACAACCTACTGTATATAAATATATTTATTGTGGCGATGAATGTTTAATTTATAGACAAGTAATAGCATTTTTTCACTAAAGTAAACCTGTGTATTCATTGTCTAATCATCCTGTATTTCATATCAGCCTTGGTTCTATAATAATGTCATTGACTGAACAGTAGAGTACATACTACATCTAAATCTATATAAATACTCCGAAAATTACACTTAAGTGCCTGGCAGAGGGTTCATCGAACCACCTTAGCAATAATTCTCTATTATTCCAATCTCGAACAGCGCGGGAAAAACGAACACCTATACCTTTCCGTTCGAGCTGTGATATCCCGTGTTTTATTATGATGATCGTTTCTCAATATGTAGGTCGACGTCAACAAAATGTTTTCGCATTCAGAAGGGAAAGTGGGTGACTGAAATTTCGTGAGAAGATTCGGCCGCGACGAAAAACGTCTTTGTTTTAATGGTGTCCACTCAAACTCAGTATCATGTCAGTGACACCCTCTTCCCTATTTCGCGATAATACAAAGCCTGCAGCTCTTCTTTGATCATTCTGGATGTACTCTTTTAGTCCTATCTGGCAAGGATCCCAGACCGCGCAGCAGTACTCCAGAAGGGGACGGACAAGCGTAGTGTAGGCAGTCTCTTTAGTGGATTTGTTACACTTTTTAAGTGTTCTATGGGTTTAGGATGAGATGATTAAGAGAGCCAGTTGATGTTCCATACAATCACTGGTATTCTTCAATAAAGAAAGGTGAACCTGCCTGCAGATCTATGAACACGTCTGTCGCCGCCTTGGAACAAAGAAAATTGCACAGCGTACTTATTATGCATACGTAGTAGAAAGGGCGACACGTGGTACATAATATAGAAATAAACATTCTGATTTACTGTAAGATACGACATCGTCGCGCGAGGTAGCTTCACTTATATGATGACTAATGGCTTCAGTTTGCTAAGAAACATCTTCAGATTCATGAAAGTAAACACAAAACTTCCTGTCAGTTAACTTGGGCTTAACAATATTTAGAAGACTTAAGTTATTCAGAAATGAACAAATTTTATAAAGTTTGATAACTTCACATTAACAGTTCACATTTCCATTTATGTTCGCACGTCTGAAAATGTTTGTTACTCAACCACAATCTGTGATCGGCAAATAGTTGTTTTATTATTTATATTTTTTCCGTCAAGAAATTAAAAAAAAGAGATAAACTGTTGTTCGTGTTTGCAGCCTGAATGTGTGGATCAGAGCATCGTACGATAACACGGCGAATCATCATAGAATCTTCTCCGGCTTGAATAATACGCGCCACATTCAGGGTTGAACCAGATAAACGCCTAATTCGGCCAGTAATTCACTCGACACCTTGCGTCATCTGAACGGACGCAAAATCGCTATTCTGCGGACCACATTACATAGTTACAGTCAGCTCCTGTCAGGTTTCCGCGCTGTTGGGCTCAATGAATATGTGCAGCTATGAGCGCTGCTGTGGCTTAGCCATTCCTATTTAAGCTACTATAAATCTCTATTGTATTCCGTTGCCGCCGCATTGTTAGTTTGGAAACTGAGATGAATTTACATTCACTAACAGAGGAATACCTGTCATGTTTGAAAGCAACAACAACGGGTGAGATATGTCTCTGGTCCATGTTGCTTGGATACTTTCCTCAACTGCTGTTCAAAAGCCGTGTTACATGGTAGTGAGTCGCGTGTCATTCTTTGCAGACTCTACAGTTCGCACTGATTGTGCAACGAATTCGCCAACTTAATTCTGGCCTGTGTCATATTTTCCTCTGTGGGGTTGTTACTTTGCGAGTAATTTATCTTGGGCACATTTCGTGGTTGTTGATCGGAACGGAGGAAATGGTAGAAACTGGAATTAGCGACTCTTTCCCGTTTACTTCGAATATTAGCAAACAATGCTGTTTAAGTTTTCTGTGTTTATCCTCGAGTACTGTAAATCGAGTAAATTGAACTACTATTCTTTGTGCTCGGGTATGTCTGTATTGTAATGAGTAACAATGCAAGTGGTGTTGGCACAAAAACGCTGAGCGATAGAATGAGTAGCCCAAAGTAAAAGTGTATTTTTAATTAACTTTGTCAAAGTGGTTATAAAATGTAACAATAGAAGCTGTTGCGTGAAATTCTGTTGTTCAGAGCAGTGAAGTGCTACAATGCGTGACGATACCATACGTGACTTGCAATTCCACCACACAGTGCTAATAGAATGAAAATGCCACGTAAATTACTAATCAAATTTAGAAAGAATAAATCACCGAAATGTTTCTATCCAAATGCCCTCTGGTTCTACGTACGCAATCTGAATAAATGAACTACCAGCACTGAGTGATACACGGGCAAACGTAACACTGCACTGTCAGAATGAAACGCCTGCGTAAGAAGTGTAATCTGTACTGAAACCTACCTAAACTGAACCTGATAATAATTTGGAAAGCAATGCTTAGCACTGAATGATGTCACTGTATTCTGAATATGATGTAACTGGCCTTAACTAATTTCATATGGTTCACCTGTGTGAACGTGACAGTACTGCATGAAGTGATGAACATAAAATATGCTGCACAGCAGCAAGATAACTAAATAGGAGAGAATAGCCTTGCTCAAGTGCAATGCCAGGACGTGCAACTATTCTAAGGAGATAATGTCTTAGTTTTAGTAGCTGTGTTCCGAAGAGTGCAATGCGGAGACACACAGTAATCAGAAAGTATATTATTCTTTCGTGAGGAGACTGTGGTGGAATTTGAACTCTCTAAATGACTCAACTGCAAAAACTGAAACTCCCTGTCTAACTGTTAGAATCATCTTTACAAAACGTATCTTTTATAGCAAATTTTAGTCTGTCAGGTGATTAATTACTGAAATGGTACAAGAGTGGTAAAGTCTAATCTCTGAGTGCGAGCCATGTGAATAGAAAACTTTACTTATTCTTGTCTGAACACTGAAACCGACAAACCGAAACCAATTAAGAGAAATTCCACTAAACTCATCTGTTGTTCAAAACTCTATAATTACGCTCAAGCAAGCGACACAGCAACAGTTGTACCTGAACATCTTCGTTTACGAAATCATATTTCACAATTCACCCCCTCCGTAGTTGTCTCTCTGTGCTCTGCAGGTAGCTCGTTGGCGTAACCCACACTCAGCTCTCTCATTGCTACAGCAACGACAATGCTACTGACAAACGAAAATAACAGTGCTTGTACCCAGAACCACTGTAACGTAACATACCGACTACTGAAGACTCCTGTTTAAAAAATGTTTGGCTCACAAATAAGAAATATGACACATCCAATAAAAATATCAACCTCACATCAGTTTCCTTGAATACCAAAAATAAACTAGAAACCTTACAAATGGTTGCAGTAGGATTGTGTATTAGTACTTAGTAATTTGTGGCAGTAAAGGTTTCGCAGATCTTCTTCATCAGGAGCTCTTGACGAAGAGGAACGCAGATATCGAAAGCTCGAACTTTCACTCAATCATGCCGCATCTTGAACACAGCGAGAAATTTGTACACTCGTAGAATCAATAGGATATGCTGACAAAGAAAAAGCGTTAGACAATGTAAAACGGTGCTAGATGTTCAAAACCCTCAGAAAAACTGGTGTGAGTTATAGCGAAAGACAGACAATTTACAATGTGGACAAGGACTAAGAGGGAACAATAAGAATGTAAGACCTCGAGGCATATTTTTCACCCTACTGTTCAATTTAGACATAGACGAAGCAGTGGTGGAAATAAAACAAAGGTTCATGAGTATGATTAAAATTGTGGGTGAAAGGATATCAGTGAGAAGATTCGCGTTTGATATAGCTGCCCGAACGAAACTGAGACAGAATTAAAGGACCTGTTGAATGGAAGAACAATTCTGTAAGCAAACCTTGACTACTATTCTATGTACATTAGACAAAATCAGAAACTCTTAGCGCGGTTGTTAACGCATAAGATAATAAACTAGCACTTTTGAGAAGTCCTGTTGCAGAATTCCTGTCGCCAAGCAGGGTGGCCCTCGTTGTTGTAGAAGAGGCAATTACAGGAAGCATTTGATACGTTGGAGTAAAACCCGAACCATAGCTTCGGCAAGAAGGAATTGCTGACACTACTATTTTTCGACAGCATGAGGCAGTCCTCCTTTGCTTTCATAGTAAGGGAGTACCAATACGAACATCGATGATTCGCTAACTTATAAATAGACAGAGTTTCGACAAGACTACGGTCATGTCGTTCAACTGATTTGACTCCCTTTGATTTCTCCACCTGGGAAAACAGAAATCAAAGATGCAAAAAAAAAAAAAAATAGGTCACAGATCTGCAGGATCTAAGAGTGCGCATCGGGGGTGTAGCCTCGATTATTTCACAAGATATATTTCAGTATATATTCAGGTCTGCCTCTAAACGAAGGAAGCAAAGCATCGAAACAGATGGAGACGTTGTTGAAGCTCAACGAAAATGTATACATACGAGTAGACTGACAGTAAACGTACATGCATGTTATGTACGAATAAATGCATCCGCTATATCATAGAAATGAATCGAGACTTCACGATTACCCTGCATTTACGTGTAGTGAGAGTGCTTGTGGATAAACACAGTATATTCGTAACATGTAACCGTTTGAAATCTACCGAGAGTCACAGCATATGCCCTACGAAAGAGCTCAAGGAATAAAAAAAATTTGTTGTTGATTGTGATTCACAAAACTTTACTGTCGCAACAGTTTGACAGAGAAGACCTGCTGGACAAGTTGTTTAATTCCAAGAAATTTAATATCCAAAGTGTGCATTGTTTATTTCTACAAGTGTGAGTGTGTTTTGTGTGATTCACGATTTGTTATTCTTAGTAAATTCATCATTTATTATGAGCGTAACTTTGGTTTAATGTAAGAAAGTGAATATTCAACTGGTGATTCTTTTTGCCGGCATGTTTTTAGAACAGTCAAATTTTTATTTTCTTTGCATCTGACGCACCATAAAAATTACGTATAACTGCAACCGTGTGGAAAGTAACTGGAAATAATACTTTCTTAGAGACACTTTCACTGACCTCACAGGATTTCTTGATTCAAATTTACTGATTCAATTTTACTGATAAGAAACTTTATTGGAATATATGGACCGAAGAGGAGTAACAGAGCTTATTTGATGTTTAATTATGAAAGGCTTATATCGTTCGCACGCAACGTGTGGTATCATCCAAAGAAGCACTCATCGTAGCAAAATTAGGCTATTATCAAGTAAGAAGGCTCTTTCAAACGGCAGCAAGCTTTGAAAAAAGTATGTTTGTCGAGGAGATCTCGATCTATTGTGTTAGTGTGGAGGAGTACTGAGATTCACCGGGCTGCAGACCCATTGTTTATTAGTGATGCCGCTTGAACAACAAGATAATAGCTCAATTGCCACATAATCCCATGGCTATTATTAAGTCCACAGCAGTAAGTGGGACCATCACTTCAGTGTGTAATTTCATTCCTTTTCACTAATATTTACTTTACATATATCCGACGGTTAAACATAAAAAACAACAAATCCTACCGAATGAACCGCAAAAGCACCAGAAGTAACCAAAACAAAAAGGAAACACAGTGTAAAGCCAAAATGACCGACGCCCTTGCAGTGGAATTCAACGATACAGAATGGCAGCGCTCGTGCCTATTATGCAGTGGTTGATACGCACTAACAGAAAAAAATCGTAACACCTAAACGTAAGTAATGTAGTGTAACGAAATTTTGGGAATACATTTATGTAAAGCAACATATTTAAGTGATTAACACTGCAGTGTCACAGGTTAATGCAAGAGCGAGACAAGCCATTGCAAATGTGAAATGCTGGTACATTAATAACCGGTGTAAAAGCCAGGATGTTGGATGGTAGAATGCAAAAGTGCATGCATTGTGTTGTACACGTGCCGGATGTCCGTTTGTGGGGAGACGTTCCATACTTGTTTCAGTTGCTCGATCAATACAGTGACGGATAATGCTGTTTGTGGATGACACTCGAGTTGTCGCACCATGATGTCCCATTTGTGTTGGATTTGAGACAGATTTTCTGTTGGAGCAAGCCAAGGCAACATGTCGACACTCTGTGGAGCATGTTGGGTTACAACAGTGGTACGTGGGCAAAAGCTATTCTGTTCGGAAACATCTCCTAGAGAGCTGTTGATGAATAGCGCCACGAAAGGTCGAAGCACCAGCCTCCCGTACAGATTTGCAGTCAGACTGTGTGGGGCAATAAAGAGAGTTCAGCTGATGTCATACGTAATCGCACACCAGGCGACAACTCCAAGTATATGTCCAGTATGTCTAGCATGCAAACAGGATGGTTGCAGGCCCTCAACTTGTCTCCATCTAACCAGAACATGGCCATCACTGACACCGAGGCAGAACCAGCTTTCATTAGAAAACACAGACCGTCACGTTTCCCTCCAATGAGCTCTCGCTAGTCGCAGATGGCTGTGGTTTTCGGATCAGCTGAAGGCACGCTACACGGCACCTGGCTCAGAGTTATCCTTGAAGTAACCGATTTGTAACAATTCGTTGTGTCATTGTGATGCCGACTGTTTCTCATATTGCTGCTGCAGATGCAGTCCTATGCGTTAAAGCTATACGCCGAACACGATGGTCTTCCCTCCCGGTAGTGCCACGTGTCCGTCCGGAGCCTGGTCTTCTTGCAACCGTACTGCGAGTAATCATGAACAGTGGCGACATTCCTGCCAAGTCCAACACCGTTGAAGGAACATCTAGCTTCTCGTAGCCATATTACACGATCAAATGCAAACTTCGCAGTCCTACAGGCATTCTTGATCATCAGCTCACCACTTCCCGTCTCACCGATGGCTAAAAAGGGTATTTAAAGCAAATCTGATTTGAATCCTCGTAGTGGAGTTACTGGCGCCACTCTTACGCGACTGGCGCGAAATTGGAGCACACATCATCTTTCAGATGATCATCCTTGTACGTCACATAATTCCTTCTTGGTATTGCTGTTTATTCGTCAGTTATATCTCACATATGAGATTCATCTTAAATCTGGTCTTGGTATTCTATGTTATGCAGGTGATCCCAAAGCGATGCTTAGGTAAAACAGGTTTAACCAGCAATTTGAAGTAAGTACTGTTATCTTTAATTCCCGCATCGACTGTGTTATTAATGCACTAATTTATTTCTAGTCCGTGGTAGGTACCAGTAGTTTTACAGTCTTGTAGCCTCATGGTCATGCATTCAGTTGAATAACTAAAAAAGTGAAATCCATTGGCTGGCTCTGAGCACTATGGGACTCAACTTCTGAGGTCATTAGTCCCCTAGAACTTAGAACTAGTTAAACCTAACTAACCTAAGGACATCACAAACATCCATGCCCGAGGCAGGATTCGAACCTGCGACCGTAGCGGTCTTGCGGTTCCAGACTGCAGCGCCTTTAACCGCACGGCCACTTCGGCCGGCGAAATCCATTGGGTTATTATTTTTATAAGGACTCTGTACCAACAAATCTATTCAAGCTTGCCTTGCAGGTCAGCTGCAGATTTAATGCACAACAGCACCTTTCTCCTACCATTCCAATCTCTGTACTGTTGCCGATATTACTTTACACTAGCTTTTAATGAAGACAGACCAGTTATTAATCTCGACATAACTAGGCACATTACTTGTCTTTATCAACACGTGGTCTGCACAAGGTGTTTCAAGGAATAATCTGTACTTTAATAAGTGGTACCATTCTCTAATTCGAAAAGAGCATTCCAGGGAAAATGTGTTCAATTTATATATATATATATATATATATATATATATATATATATATATATATATATATATACAGTTATTCAGACAATATTTCTTTTCACGAATTGGTGCTCCCGTCACTTTATCTAAAGATTGTCGCTTTTGTATTGACATTCAAGTTGTGAAGTTGTACTGGAGTTCAGATAATCCAATTTTTCAACTGTGTGTGTCATTTGTTGGGTAATTATGCTGTATCGTATAAGCATGAAGCACGTTTTTACGAAGGCTGAGTAGGCCAGTCTGGCACCAGTGCACGGGTTTAGTAATGGAAATGCTCCTATTAATTGTAGAGAATATCGTAGACGATATCGTAACCGCAGAGCACAAGATTCAAGTGTGTTTACTGGTGTTTTCAAAAAATGGCTCTGAGCACTATGGGACTTAACTTCTGAGGTCATCAGTCCCCTAGAACTTAGAACTACTTAAACCTAACTGACCTAAGGACATCACACACATCCGTGCCCGAGGCAGGATTCGAACCTGCGACCGTAGCAGTCGCGCGGCCCCAGACTGTAGCGCCTAGAACCGACCGGCCTTACTGGTGTTTTAATTGAACTGCGTCACACTACTACAGTGCCCAACAGTCATATCCCACCTGAACGTGAAAATAGGCAGAGTGTGGAAGATCAAAATTCACTCTTCTGTTGGAACATTCATTAACACACAATTTCGACCCGCACCAGTATTTCACATACAGGAATATGGACCACATTACGTGTGCACAGCATCTAACCTTATCATTCTGAACATGCACAGAGTCTAACCTAATCACTTTGAACACATTCAGTACCTTCGAGAGGGAAATGAAGGTATACGATTAGAGTTTTATTATTGACTGGTTGCAAATGACCGAATAAAACCATTAATACACATTGCTGAGGAAACCACTTTTATTCGTAACAGTATGAATAACACTCGTAACTTACATCGATGGTTCGACGAATACCCACATACCTCTGTGGAGACTTTCAAGAACACTTCTCTGTAAATGTGTAGTCTGGTCTGATGGAAGTTCATTTGTCGAGGCGTATTGTGTTGCATGCCCCGCTTATCTAGACTTTCGTCATAACAAGCTTTCAGCACGAATGTAAGAGATTCCGTTGACATTTGAATGGGACGGTCTACAAAGAAAAAGTAAACACAACAGACGAATTGATCGTTTAATGAATAGTGCTGCCCTCAAGACGACCAACATGGCATTTTATCGAGAAGACTGGACAGTGCTTTGAAGTCAGAGGTTGAATTTATGGAGTCGATTTTACCTGTGGCTAAAACCTGTGATTATTTACATTATAAATCCATACTCAATCGAAACGTGACATGTGTGAATAGTTTTATTAGGAGTAGCCTACTAAAATATTTACTATTCCTCAGGAAATACCCAATACCTATTCATCTAGGAAGGATTCTAAAAATTACGGTGTTTTGTGTGCTTATGTGGATAGGACTGAGCTTCAATTTCATTCTTCGTCGTTTTTCTTCTTGTGGGTTCATTTTTGTCTTTTGGATCTCGAGTAAGCATGTTTTCTATTGTGTCACTTGCTAATAGCCAGGGATAGGTTATTTATTCAAAAGTATGATTTCCAATCAAGAACGCAGCCCACATTGGTTAATTTTTTCTGCTACTATAGCTCATTTATTTCTAGCCCGTGGTAGGGATCCGTAGTTTTACATTCTTGTAGCCTTATGGTCATGCATTCAGTTGAACAACTAAATAAGTGAAATACATTGGGTTGTTACAAGTTAAATTAATCACAACCAAATAAATAGTCATAAGCTCCTTACAAGTGAAATTAATCACAACCAAATGAGTGGTCATAAGCTCCTTGCGTCATGGAATGTAGGTACGGGCAATGATTTCAGCTACATATGTTTCGTGCACAATTACGCTGACTGCGCGATCTTTTGTTCACTATACGAAGAACTTATGTTTAAGGGAAAAACTAAAATGTAATTACCTCCGAAAATACATGTAGTAACATTAACGGGTTTAGAAGGCGCTAGATCCGCATATTTATGTGGAATGGAATTCCAATAAGATTGTGACTATATAACTGATTACAGATGTGGAAATTCAGAGGGTCTTTAAAATTAATAGAACTTTAGCTGTCATTCAGTGCATATTATGATTCACAAAAGGATGGTACGATTAGTATTACTGCACGTTATTACTACTACTGTATGTAACGAATTTGGTAGTTCATGCATCTTGCGTGCATGTTAAAATGTTGATACTATGGGCAATAACGATGAACACAACAGTAATTATTTGTTGTTAGTTATCAGTTTTACATTTAATCATTTATATCCTGTAACTGTAACATTACTATTTTCATATTTTATATTAAGATAGACAAACAAATCAACCGCGAGAAAGTCACTAATGTTCTAGATGTTGTTAATTACTTAATGTAATTAGCTTTTATTTCTGACGCTAAAAATGTATCCGGTCAAAGTCAATTGTCAACAATCGGTGTCATAAAATATTAGTGTGAGACCGTATACTAAACTGTGATCTCACGTACAAACCAGTGCTTTTATCTGTATCGTGATAAAGAGAGGCTCCATAATCGTCAATGCAAATACACACAGAGCAGCGATCAAGATAATATTCAGTAAAATGATAGAAAAAGCAAAAAGTAAAATACACCGGTGAAGGGAGAAGCTCATCAGTTCGAAAGCTAAATGATGGCAGTTTCTACAGGGTGGTTATAATTAAACCTTCGCTACTCGAGAGATCTCCCATTACAAACGAGTGACCGTAAGACATTGAAAGTTCGCGGAAACACTTAAGGACATACAGAAGAGAAATAAGTAATTGGAGAAAACACATTTTAATTTCCAAATGAGACGGTACAAATTGTCATTTGCTTCATGTTTACGTTCCAGGTTACTAACGTTGCTCAATGTGACGACAATCTGCATCCGTGACAGCCAGAAACCAACTAGAGATTGGTCTGTCATTCCTACTGCTCTGCTGCTGGTGGACCATGGACCATGGACTGTTCGGCTGTCGTGACACAGTTGGTGCTCTGCTTCAAGATCGCATATTCCATCCTGCATTCTCGGCCACCGCAACAGTAACTTCCTCAACAATTTTTCGCGCAATTGACCGTTGGATTCTGCTAGGAGGTACTCTCGCCAGTTAATTCGAACTTCCGAATCATGTTCTTCAATCCTGGTGTGGAAAGAGGACCTCTCTCCATTGCTTTCATGCGCCGGTATTCGCGATGATCATTAGCACTTCAGCTGGTATTTTGATAACACAGCTTCACGAATAAGGTCTGGTCACTTGTCCAGACCCATGTTGACTTTCTGCAACTGTAATGCACACGGATGCTTGTGTTTGAACCCTACGTCGCTGTAGAGGTATTGGCACCTGACGTCAAGTCATGACACTAGCATTACTGACAACGCAAATCCATCATCCCATAATCTGAACATCATTCGTGTTAAGTACGATAACTATATTAGATCACACAGTACATTCGCCGGCCGATTTGGCCGAGCGGTTCTAGGCGCTTCAGTCCGGAATCGCGCTACTGCTACGGTCGCAGGTTCGAATCCTGACTCGGGCATCTACATCTACATCTACATGGATACTCTGCAAATCACATTTAAGTGCCTGGCAGAAGGTTCATCGAACCACCTTCACAATTCTCAATTATTCCAGTTTCGTATAGCGCGCGGAAAGAATGAACACCTATATCTTTCCGTACGAGCTCTCATTTCCCTTATTTTATCGTGGTGATCGTTCCTCCCTATGTAGGTCGGTGTCAACAGAATATTTTCGCATTCGGAGGAGAAAGTTGGTGATTGGAATTTCGTGAGAAGATTCCGTCGCAACGAAATACGACTTTCTTTTAATGATTTCTAGCCCAAATCCTGCATTATTTCTGTGACACTCTCTCCAATATTTCGCGATAATACAAAACGTGCTGCCTTTCTTTGAACTTTTTCGATGTGCTCCGTCAGTCCTGTCTGGTAAGGTTCCCACACCTCGCAGCAGTATTCTAAATGCGGACGGACAAGGGTAGTGTAGGCAGTCTCCTTAGTAGGCCTGTTACATTTTCTAAGTGTCCTGCCAATAAAACGCAGCCTTTGGTTAGCCTTCCCCACAACATTTTCTATGAGTTCTTTCCAATTTATGTTGTTCATAATTGTAATACCTAGGTATTTAGTTGAATTTACAGCTTTTAGAATAGACTGAGTATCTTGTAACCGAAGTTTAACGAAATCCTTCTATCACTCATGTGGATGACCTCACAGTTTTCGTTATTTAGGGTCAACTGCCACTTTTCGCTCCATTCAGATATTTTTTCTAAATCGTTTTGCAGTTTGTTTTGATCTTCTGATGACATTATTAGTCGATAAACGACAGCGTCATCTGCAAACAACCGAAGATGGCTGCTCAGATTGTCTCCCAAATCGTTTATATAGATAAGGAACAGCAAGGGGCCTATAACACTACCTTGGGGAACGCCCGAAATCACTTCTGTTTTACTCGATGACTTTCCGTCAGTTACTACGCACTGTGACATCTCTGACAGGAAATCGCGAATCCAGTCACATAACTGAGACGATATTCCATAAACACGCAATTTCACTACGAGCCGCTTGTGTGGTACAGTGTCAAAAGCCTTCCGGAAATCCAGGAATACGTGATCCATCTGAAATCCCTTGCCAATAGCACTCAGCACTTCATGTGACTAAAGAGCTAGCTGTGTTTCACAGGAACTATGTTTTCTATACCCATGTTGAGTGTGTGTCAATAGACCGTTTCCTTCGAGATAATTCATAATGTTCGAACACAGTGTATGTTCTAAAATTCTGCTGCATATCGGCGTTAACGTTATGGGCCTGAAATTTAGTGGATTACTCCTACTGCCTTTCTTGAGTATTGGTGTGACCTGTGCAACTTTACAGTCTTTGGGTACAGATCTTTCGTCGAGCAAACGGTTGTATATGATTGTTAAGTGTGGAGCTAATGCATCAGCATACTCCGAAAGGAACCTAATTGGTATACAGTCTTGACGAGAAGACTTGCTTTTATTAAGTGATTTGAGTTGCTTCGCTGTTCCGAGGATATTTTCTTCTACATTACTCATGTTGGCAGCTGTTCTCGATTCGAATTCGGAAATATTTACTCCGTCTTCTTTTGTGAAGGCATTTTGGAAGGCTGTGTTTAGTAACTCTGCTTTGGTAGCACTGTATTCGATAGTATCTCCATTGTTATCGCGCAGAGAAGGCATTGATTGTTTCACATACGACCAGAATCTCTTTGGTTTTTCTGCCGGATTTCCAGACACAGTTTCGTTGTGGAAACTATTAGAAGCACCTCGCATTGAACCCCGCGTCAAATTTCGAGCTTCTGTAAAGAATCGCCAATCTTGGGGATTTTGCGTTTCTTTAAATTTGGCATGTTTGTTTCGTTGTTTCTGCAACAGTGTTCTAACCCGTTTTGTTTACTAAGGAGGATCAGCTCCGTCGTTTGTTAATTTATATGATATAAATCTCTCAATTGCTGCCGATGCTATTTCTTTGAATGTAAGCCACATCTGGTCTACACTTATATTATTAATTTAGAATGAGTGGAGATTGTCTCTCAGGAAGATGTCAGGTGAATTTTTATCTGCTTTTTTTCGCTTATTTTTCGAGGCTTTGGGGATTACAATATTCAATCTCGTTACGACAACCCTGTGTTCACTAATCCCTATATCGCTTTTGATGCTCATTATTAACTCAGGATTATTTGTTGCTAACAGGTCAAGTGCGTTTTCACAACCGTTTACTATTCGCGTGGGCTCATGAACTAACTGCTCGAAATAATTTTCAGAGAATGCGTTTAGGACAATTTCGGATGGTATTTTATGGGTACCTCCGGAATTAAGCATGTATGTGTTTGATGTCCTTATGTTAGTTAAGTTTAAGTAGTTTTAAGTCTAGAGGACTGATGACCTCAAATGTTAAGTCCCATAGTGCTCAGAGCCATTTGAACCATTTTAACAGTACATTCTTGGTACGCTCCATGACGGAAGACTTCAGTGGCACTTCGTGTATGTAAACCGCTAATTAGAATGTACCAATAAGGATCGAACTGCCATGTAGAAACCGGCTTTAAATTCCTGATTACTATATAAATGGGTGAATGTAACGTTAGCACGAAAATGACAAAAAGCTTAGAGTAGGACTGGAAGTCTGTAAGTGATCTCAATATAAAAAAACTCGATGAGAACACTCTGAATAGTTAATGGACCATTTTAAGCAAAATCTGTTATCTCAAGCATCTCAATGTTTATGAAGTCTTTTCTCCTGAACTATGCGTTATAAAGTGATATGACTTCACAGATACCTTCAGTGGTATATGTGGATACCGTGTGCTAAGTGTGTTGCGAGTAGAGTTAATTGTAATAAAGTAAACTAAAACGTCATGCTTGATGCAGTAGATGTACTGCGTGAGTACAAAAATTGTAACAGGTGACAGACCTTTTTTTCTTCCATCATGTCTTGCGACCTGGGTGTTTCAGCGATAAAACGTTTTCAAGTTTGTTCTACGGCTACATCTACATGATTACTCTGCTATTCACAATGAAGTACCTGGTACAGGCTTCAATAAACCACCCTCAAACTGTCTCTACCGCTCCACTCTTGATCGGCGCGCGAGAAAAACGAGCACTTAAATTTTCCTATGCAAGCCCTGATTTCTCTTATTTTTGCAGAGATGATCATTTCTCTCTATGTATGTGGGTGCCAACAGAATGTTCTCGCAATCGGAGAAAAAACTGATGATTGAAATTCAATGAGAAGATCCCGTCGCAACGAAGAACGCCTTTGTTTTAATGATTGCCACACCAATTCACGTATCATGTCTGTGACACTATCTTCCCTATTTCACGATAATACGAAACGAGCTACCCTTCTTTGAACTCTTTCGATGTCATCCGTCACTCCCACCTGATGCGGATCCCACACAGTAAAGCAGTAATCCACAATATGGCGGACAAGCGTAGTGTAAGCAGTCTCTTTAGTAGTCCTGTTGCACCTTCTAAATGTTCTGCCAATGAATCGCATTCTTTAGTTTGTTCTACCCACAGCATTTTCTATGCGATCATTCCAATTTAGGGTATTTGTAATTGTAGTCCCTAAGTATTTAGTTGAATTTACAGCTTTCAACTTTGTGTGACTTATCGCGTAATCGAAATGTAGCTGATTTCTTTTAGTATTCATACGAATAACTTCACACTTTTCTTTATTCAGGATCAATTGCCACTTTTCGCACCAACAGATATCTTTTCTAAATCACTTTGCAATTCGTTTTGGTCATCTAATGACTATACAAGACGATAACTGACAGCATCATCTGCAAACAGCCTATGATGGCTACTCAGATTACCTCCTATGTCGTTAATGTAGATCAGGAACAACAGAGGGCCTATAACACTTCCTTGGGGAACGCCGGATATTATTTCTGTTTTACTCGATGACTTTCCGTCTATTACTACGAACTGTGACAATTCGGAGAGTAAATCACGAATCCAATCGCACAACAGAGGCGATATTACTTAGGCACGCAGTTCGGTTAGAAGACGCTTGTGAGGGACGGTGCCGAAATTCTTCTAGAAATCTAAGAATATGGAATCAATTTTAAATCCCCTGTCGACCCCGTTCATTACCTCATGAGTATAAAGAGCTAGTTGTGTTTCACAAGAACGATATTTTCGGAATCCGTGCGGTCTGTGTCAATAAATCGTTTTCTTGGAGGTACTTCATAATGTTCGAACACAGTATACGTTTCAAAAACCTACTGAAAATCGACGTTAGTGATATGGGCTTGCAATTCAGCGGATTACTCCTGCTTCCCTTTTTATGTATAGGTGTGACTTGAGCAATTTTTCAGCCTTTAGGTACGGAACTTTCTGCGTTCGTATATAAATGATAAATATGGAGTAATTGTACCAGCATACTCTGAAAGGAACCTGACTGGTATACAATTGGGAACGGAGGCCTTGCCTGTATTAAGTGATTTCAGCTGCTTTCTCGTCTTGGCAGTTCTTCTTCACTGGAATACAGGAAGCTTTACTGTGTCTTCATTGGTGAAGGAGTTTCGGAAAATCGTGTTTAATAACTCTGCTTTAGTGACACAGTCACCAGTGCCTTCACCATTGTTATCGCGCAGTGGAGGTATTGATTGCGAGATATTGATTGCGTCTTGACACTGGTGTGCTTAATGTATGACCAGAATCTCTTTGGGTTATCTGCCAGATTCCGATGCAGAATTTCGTTGTGGAAATTCTTAAAAGCATCTCGCATTGAAGTACGCTCCATATTTAGAACTTCTGCTAAACTTTGCCAATCTTAAGGGTTTTGCTTTCTTTTAAATTTGGCATGCTTTCTTCGTTGCTTCTGCAACAGCGATCTGACCCGTTTTGTGTATTGTAGAGAATCAAGCCCTATTACCTATTAATTTAAGTGGTATATATCTCTCAACTGCAGTTGATACTATCTCTTTGAAATCATTCTACATCTTTTCTACGCTTACATGATCAGATCGAAAGAGTGAAGATTGTCTCTTAAAAAGGCTTTAAGAGCATTTTTATCAGCTTTTTTTAAATAGATATACTTTGCGTTTCTTTTTGAGGGTTGTAGGTATTACGATATTTAGCCTAGCAGCAACTGCGTTGTGGTCGCTAATCCCTGTATTCGTCACGATACTCCCTATTTGTCCATGATTATTTGTTGCTAAGAGGTCAAGTATGCTTTCGTAACCATTTACTCTTCGAGTGGGCTCATAAACTAATTGTTCAAAATAATTTTCTGAGAAAGCATTCAATACAATTTCGGATGACGTTTGATGCCTGCTGCCGGATTTAAACGTATAATTTTTCCAGCATATCGAGGGTTCATTAAGGACACCACCGACTATAATTGTATGGTGGGGTACCTATCTGAAATGAGGTTCCAGATTTCTTTGAACTGTTCAGCAAATATATCTTCTGAGTGGGTGGGTTTGGTAAAGCAATTCAAGTAATAGTTTAGTTCGATTGTCAACTATAACCTCTACCCATACTCTTTCGAAGCAAGTATCTACTTCAATTTCACTAGAAGGTAAACTACTTCTGACAGCAATAAATACTCCACCACCGCCGGCCGGAGTGGCCGAGCGGTTCTAGGCGCAGCAGTCCGGAACCGCGCGACCGCTACGGTCGCAGGTTCGAATCCTGCCTCGGGCATGGATGTGTGCGATGTCCTTAGGTTAGTTAGGTTCAAGTAGTTCTAAGTTCTAGAGGACGGATGACCTCAGAAGTTAAGTCCCATAGAGCTCAGAGCCATTTGAACCATTTTTTAACTCCACCACCAACTGTATTTTATCTATTCTTTCTGAACACTGTTAGATTGTTTGAAAAAAATTCGACTGTACTTATTTCCCGCTTTAGCCAGCTTCGTGTTCCTGTAGTTATTTGAGCTTCAGCGCTTTCTATTAGGGCCTGGAGCTCTGGTTCTTTCACAACACAGCTACCACCGTTTACAACTACAATACCCATTGTTTCTGAAAGTACCTCACTGTGTTTTAACTGCCCCCTTTTAGACGGACGCGTTTTCTGTGGTTTCCTGAGACCCTCTAACGTAAAAAATCGCCCAGTCCCTACCACACAACCCCCGCTACTCGTGTAGCCGCTTCCTGTGTGTAGTGGATTCCCAGTGGATGTAACGTGTATAGTTTAATTAAGTGATCTGCATGGAACTGATAAAAATCAACTTATATTTGGTACATAAATGATTTGGCCAGGGGAATATGTGAAAATGAATGGAAAGGGAATAGCTAAGGTTTTGAGATGTATAATAAGTTTCATACTCAGACTTGCTCCCTGTTTATTTTGTGATCGGTTCATGCTCTCGAAAAGAGTGTTTCAGCATGTGGTACTGGGCATGCTACGCACTCTTAGCTCCAGTATTAACGGAGACATTGAAGCCAGTATGGATTGTTTTAAGTTGAAGATTTTCACTATACACGCGTATAGTGATACAACGCTTCTTATTAGTGTACAGTCAAGAGGAGTTCGTTTAATTGCGTTGTATATGGTTACACAACTATCAGGCACAATTTTCGTTTGTAGACAAGCGAACAGATTGTACTGGGCCAGGTACCAAAATAATCGACTTGCCGCGTACACATTGTGAACAAATTGTTCAAATGTTTAAGTCAGTCATTTCAGTTGATAACGCAATACAATGACCGAGGATGATGTAACTGCAAGTACTCCACATTTCAATAAGGAACCATCAATCTGCATCTGATGAAGTCCCACACTCTGCACTGTGCTGAAAATAAGGGAATAAGGAAATGCAGACAGAGACTCTTTCTGGCTGCGACATCAAATTTTGGTGGTAAGTGGTAAGTTCCAATGGGATAAAACTGCTGAGGTCGTCGGTCCCTAGGCTTCTACTTGATCGAACTCAAACTTACGCTAAGGACAACACACACACACACACACCCATGCCCGAAGGAGGACTCGAAACTCCATCACGTCGTGTTCGTCGTATTGAGATTACAGCTGTTGCCCCCCGCTTTACTGGATGTGTAACTTTCTTTTCTAGAGATGTTGTAACATGGGAGGGACATTTAATACACTGAACAGCCGAAGAATTTGGTACATCAGCCTAATGTCGTTTGGGGCCCCTGCGAGCACGCAGATGTGCCGCAACACGACGTAGCATACACTCTACTAATGTCTGAAGTAGTGCTGGAGGGAACTGACACAAAGAATCCTGCAGGGCTGTCCACAAATCCGTAAGAGTAGGAGAGGATGGAGATCTCTTCTAAACACCCAGTTGAAAGGCATTCAAGATATACTTAATAATGTCCATGTCTGGGAGTTTGGAGGCCAGTGGAAGTGTTTAAACTCAGAATACTATTGCTGGAGTCACTCTGCAGCAGTTCTGGACATGTGGGGTGTCGCATTGTCCTTCTGGAATCGCCCAAGTCCGTCGGAATGCGCAGTGGACATGAAAGGATGCAGGTGACACCTGTCAGTGTTGTATCTGGACGTATCAGGGGTACATACCATTCCAACTGCACACGCCCCACGCCACTACAGAGCCTTCACCACATTGAACAGTCCCCTGCTAACACGCAGGGTCCATGGATTCATGAGGATGTCTCCATGGCCCCTTCACGTCCACTCGCTCGATACCATCTGAAACGACACTCGTCCGACCAGGCATCATGTTTTCGGTCCTCAACAGTCCAATGTCGCTGTTGATGGGCCCAGGCGAGGCTTAAATCTTTCTGTCGTGCACTTGTCAAGGTACACAATTGGGCCTTGGGAGTCCGAAAGCCCGTACCGAGGTTGTCTCGTTGAATAGTTCACACGCTGACACTCGATGGTCCAGCCTTAAAATCTGCAGCAATTTGCGGAAGGGTTGCACTTCTGCTACGTTGAACGATTTTTTTTCAGTAGTCGTTGGTTTCGTCCTTCAAGGATATTTCTCCGGACACAGCGTTGTCGAAGATTTGATGTTTTACCGCATTCCTTATATTCACGGTAGACTCGTTAAATGGTCGTACGGGAAAACCCCCACTCCATCGCTACCTCGGAGTCGCTGTGCCTCATCGCTCGTGCGCCGACTATAACACCACGTTCAGACTCAATAAGTCTTGATAACTGTGGTGTCACCGCCAGACACCACACTTGCTAGGTGGTAGCTTAAATCGGCCGCGGTCCATTAGTACATGTCGGACCCGCGTGTCGCCACTGTCAGGATCGCAGACCGAGCGCCACCACAAGGCAGGTCTCGAGAGACTGACTAGCACTCGCCCCAGTTGTACGACGACGTTGCTAGCGACTACACTGACGAAGCCTTTCTCTCATTTGCCGAGAGACAGTTAGAATAGCCTTCAGCTAAGTCCATGGCTACGACCTAGCAAGGCGCCATTAGTTACTTCATGAATCTAAACAGTCTCACTTGTATCATCAAGAATGCTGTATACCAAAGGACGATATAAAAGTTAAGTGTTCTAGTCGCTACGTTCTTTTCTTTATCACATTCATCACGTATCCTGTTCCAGACTTAACGCCAGACGGCGTGAGTTGACGCGTGCCCTTTCGGCTACTTCACTGTGGACTGGCTGCCTTAACAGTCCACTACAGTAACCTACCATAGTAGCAGCAGTAATCGTCCTAACAACTGCTCCAGACACTTGGTGTCTTATGTAGGCGTTGCCGACCTCAGCGCCGTATTCTGCCTGTTTACATACCTCTGTATTTGAATACGCTTGCCTATACCAGTTTCTTTGGTGCTCCAGTTTAAGTATGTACGGTTTGTAAAGATTCCGAAGCTATAGTTATAAGTGATCAACTAAACAGTCTCCGTGAGCCTTCGTTTCAATACATTATTATTCTTTTCGATTAAGAGCATAGTAATTGCTACGAGTCTGATGCTGTATATAGATATTTCATTACTTTCATATTCGTGTGTGTTCAAATACACGTCTATGTAGCTCACTATAGCGTAAACGGAGAAGAGAAAGGGAATATGGTTCTCCACTTACTTTTAGTATTTGCTATCGTTCCGCAAGAAAGGCAGCTATACCAGTGTTGTAAATTGCTTGGGGAGCATATCTCTTAAAAGAAAGAAATAGGAGGAAAATTTGACTGTAAGTCCATTGAATTTAGTACTAGAGTTTAACAGAAAGACCAAAAAGCGCACACTGTAACGGAAAAGTATCCCCTAGCCATAATTTGGACATTTATCAAATTTTAAAGTTACCTTCTTGGGCACAAGATAATCGTTTCTATGGCTGCCTGGCCTTGTGGTATTTACTGCAAGCTATATTTCTGTAAAATCACCAGATGGGCCATGTTTATGTAGCAGTTTACTTAGAAAATTTAATATGTTAAGAGGAGTCATACTGTATTTCCTCATTGTCTGGATTGCCATTAGAAAGTAATTCTCAAAACAATAGTGAAACAGATGAAACAGAGTTAAAGATAGTTATTTGAAGGGCACGAGGGTGAAAGACGAGGGGAAATATGGATAATTTACAAGGGCATTACAAGAAGCCCGAAACATGATGTGAAATGGAAGTTAGTCAAGATCTACATTGGCCAAAAAGTAGGAGAAAAAAGTGGATAAACACCACAAGGTGCGCAAAGGAGTATTATTCAGAAGGCGAAGATAAGATGTAGATTGCTGGGAACTGTGCTGGCCTGAACAACACATAGACACACTTACAAAATATGTGTAGAAGAGCCATGGTCATTGTGATCATCTCAAATGCATTCAGAAGGAACAGTTCTATACAACTTACGAAGCTGAGTAAAACAGGAGCATATTACTTGTGACGGATCAACAATCAAACCTGCTGGGAATTACTGCAGAACATTTTACCAAATTGCTAATTAGATCTTGCTGCCACAGATTCAAAATGTCGATAGGGCTACATTTATGTATTGGTAGAGTTTTCTCTAAATTCATACAACTATATCGTCTCAAAAAACTGTAAGTAAGCAGAACTATTTTACTACTATTGGCCATTTACCAGATTGTCTAGAACTTGAAACAATTTGTTGATGAAGCCCGAATAACTCACAGTTTGATATCAGTGTACCACTTGTCGAGTTATCTACCAGAAAGATACGTGAAAAACATTGGGCGACTTTGCGGAACACAGTAAAGTCAAGGCTTGTCTGCTGGCTTGATCACATTAACGGTCCTGAACATATAATGAATGGTTTGCAGCATTTCTCTACTGGGTTCTCTCCTTTTTAAATTATATTCAGCTCAAGACCTGCCAATTTCTTTTCAGAAAATGTAGAATCCTGTTTGTAAGATCATGACGCCATAAAAAAGAGCAGAGACCATGAGAAAGCAAGGTGAGGTTAGAATAAAGGAATACAGTGCAATGTAGAATAACACAGTTTACAATGTGCGACCTAGTCTCTGTAAAACACGAGATAAATCTAAATCGGTGACTGCTGAAATAAGAAAAAAAAATTTACTTCTACATAGGTGAATTTGAAGTTTAAAGAACCCACATCCCAATGCATATATACTGATATACCCTAAATCCAAAAACTTGCTTGTGTTAGACAACACTGCTGAACTGAAACCATATGAACATGATTAGGAATTGTAACCGTTTTCTATAAAAAAAAGTTTGGAAAAATTAAAATTTTTGGCATTTCAAAATTTACAAGCAAATTCTATTGAAAAGAGTTAAATATTTCATGTGATCATCTAAAAACAGCTATACAATGTGAACATACTGTGCATAATAAAAGGTATAGTAATTTTTGGGTAAACTTGTTTAGTGATGTCGGTCAAAATTTCCATTGTTTATCATATTATTTAAATGAATGCTGTTATCTTATGCTGAAATTCATTAACTAAAAACATTGCATTCATCCCTCTTTGAAGATAGTCAAAGTACACATCAGCATTTACCTTAATTTGTATTGCTCATTGAATTTCACTTTAAAAAAAAATGTACTGCTTCATGCCTCTATACATGTTGCTGTTTCTTCAATCTTATATGTTCAGTAATTGTATCTATTTCAGCTTTATGGAAGCATACACTCCATGTTATCAAATAAATGAAAATGATTATTAGTAACTGTAAAGTGTTTCAGATGAGTGCAAATTTCAACACAAATGCATTTTCTCTTAAATTTAAAAACGAATGTAAAGATCGCTTCACATATATCTGTGCTTATTCGTTTATATGAAGTCATTGACAATATAATAAAAATTTACTCTTTTGTATAAATATGAATAATAAAAGTTTCAGAAGCAAAAAGCATCAGATTCACACTTACAATTTCCTCTAAGTTAATCTCAAATTTTCATATATGTTTAAAGATCATTTCAGGCAACAGTTCCACGCACAAGATTTTTTACCATTTTGCAATGAATATTTTGTTTACACTATGTTTTTCAAACGATCAAGTTTGACACAAGTCTGTAATAGTTACGCTATCTAGATAACAGCGCTGCTGCAGCCAAGTGAATGAATTTTTCGCTCTATGGCTCTTCTTCTTCTACTTATCTGTTTGCACATTATAGGGTAATGTTGTGATACTCCTAATGCTTCATTATGATAATGTAATGATTGTTAAATATGTGCTCATACTTGCATATGTGTATTGAAAACAATGGTGTATTTCTCAATGTGAGTTGAAAACTGTAATTTTAAAGAGGCATATTCATGCCTTTGGACATTAATGCCATACACTGTTGTTATAATAAATTTGTTCTAGGAGAAATCCTGATTTTACTTAAGGTAAATGAATATGACTGGGTTCAATTTAAATATTTCTGACAAATAACTACCTTCTGGTTAACTAATGCGAATAGACTTTTTCACCCCGAGAAACGACACTGCATATTTTACTTAAAATTTTTATAGAATAATTTTTGAAGATAAGATTAAAAATAATTAGGATAATAAAACTGAAATTTTAGAGATATGCATTGTTCTTGTAATCATTTTTAACTGTTGGCAAATGAGAGGTTGTAAAAGCTACTAAAAACGACGAGCTGGTCTTTTGAAACCATTCTGATATAAATAAATCTCAGAAATACATATGGGCAGAAATCTCTTGAAAATTGCTTTTTATGTGTTTCTCTATTTTTCAGTTTTAATAACCATCCAATTAATTGAACATTAAATCATTTCACAAACATAATTTTAAAGAACAATACCATGCCAAAAACATGCAATTTGTTTTCAATAACATTTATTTTCAAAGAAACTACCTGGTCTGGCGAATTTCCAAATCTTTTCTGTGCAGTATCCAGCAGTGTTTCATCTTTCACTATTTAACATTTGCTCGCCTGATTATAAAAAGGTATGTGGCTGCAATCAGAATCTTATCGAATGAATAAATAATATAAATTAGTAAAATGCAAAAACTTTTTGCGTTATGTATTGCATGGGGGCTTAATTAAATGCAATGTAAATAATTTTAATTTTTCGTAGCTGTTTGTCCGATTACGAAGTCTCGTACCGGTTGGCCCTGACTAGTATTATTACGCAATCTGACTGCTTAGAACAATAACAAAGAATGAAATGGAAATTTTCATTAACACAATTAATTAATTAAGTCCCCAGCAACTATAAAACCTACGAAACCAAAGCACAAGTGTAACTGTTCTGTGTGTGGAAGTATGACTCAACGTACGCATCTGGCACGGTTCTTCTTCAATAACACAAGAATTTATAAATATCATTTATACTGAATTAATTAAAGAAAATAAGAATACCATAATTACTCAAGAAAACCAGAATTACACTCTAATACAAGAACACAAGCCAGATGCTTTGTTGACTGAACCTGTAATGACGCATTATTTAAAACATGGAAATAATGAAAAATAAATCAAGTTTCGTTACCTTCATATATTGACCAAAATCACTCTCATAATTACAATATATCTCCACACCGACTCGCTATTACCACATCTCAACAAGAACCTTTCAGTATCACATCTCAGCAAGCACTCTCTACTAGCACATCTGAACACGAACTGACTACTACGAGTCCTCGACAAGCACTGCCTTCTAGCACATCTCAATAATGACTGTGCCAGTGGAGGCGGCGGAACAATGCTCTCTAGCGATCTCTGGCGCTGTGGCTCAGTGTAGCCACCTTTCATATGCCCTTCCTCCACGGCTAGAATTTGATGGTATTTTTGCCAGCATTGGTGGTGAAAATACCACCAAATTCGTCAAAAAAATATAGACAAAAATAAAAGATAATATTAATACGTAAATATCATATAACTAGATAAAATTTTGGCTTTGCACTGACCTTTCAATAACCTATTATATAGAATACAGTAAGCAATACAAATTCTTTCATACATGTGACTTTACATAACAGTTTATACAAGTATTATGTGGTTAAACAGTTCAATCAATAGCGTCAGCAATGACGAATATGTGCAGGTAAGAGTCTCATAACTTTCCACAAACAGTAATACACAATAAATCAGTTTATACAAATATTCACATAAACGCTTTCCATAGCCCAAGAATAAGCAGTTGACAGTTCCAGCAGTAGCACCCAGCAATGGACAACAGGTGCAAATACCACAAGTAACATTTTTTCAGTAGAAGCAGTCCATCAGTGGCACCCAGCAATGTTGAGCAGGTGCACACAGCAACAGGTGACTTCATTTCAGTAGAAGCAATCCATCAGTGGCACCCAGCAATGTTGAGCAGGTGCAGACATCAACAGGTGACATCTTTTCAGTAGAAGCAGTCCATCAGTGGCACCCAGCAATGTTGAGCAGGTGCAGGCACCAACAAGTAACACCATTTCAGTAGAAGCAGTCCATTAGTGGCACCCAGCAATGTTGATCAGGTGCACACAGCAACAGGTGACTTCATTTCAGTAGAAGCAGTCCATCAGTGGTACCCAGCAATGTTGAGCAGGTGCAGACATCAACAAGTAACACCATTTCAGTAGAAGCAGTCCATCAGTGGTACCCAGCAATGTTGAGCAGGTACACACAGCAACAGGTGACATCTTTTCAGTAGAAACAGTCCATCAGTGGTACCCAGCAATGTTGAGCAGGTACACACAGCAACAAGTCACATTTCTCAGCAGAAGCAGTTCAATAAAATACACTGTCACTGATCACACTGTTCATCAGAGTTTATAAGCAGAAATTAAACATGTCCTAGTGGCACCAATATTGTAGAAAAGGTACAAGTAACGGTCCATAATTTTTACAATCACTGATCACACAGTTCATCAGCAGAAATTAAACATGTCCTTGTGGCACCAATCATGTAGAAAAAGTGCAAGTAACAGTCCATACTATTCACCATAACTACTGAGACAGTTCAGTCATGAACAATAGTTTGAATGCACATACAATTTCTTTAACAAATTATTATCAATGCTCTTACACTAAACATACAAATCATAATGAACACACAAATGATATCAGGTAATTGTCACATTAACTATTACAGTACACAATAACAGTTAACCTATAATATTTATGGGTGTCAGTGCAAGCCACTACCAACAAATAAAATAATATTTAGGAGATAGGTTGGGATCACTTCTCTGGGATTATAAAAGGAAAACACACAAAACACACTCACTCATCTTTCATCCACATTAGTGCTACTGTGTAATTGAATAGTGTTAACTGTGTAAATGCAATTCTGTCGAAATTTTATGTTCATTATGTGTATCAAGTAGTAGTGGCAGCAATGTATAACAGTCAATAATAGTTAGTCAACGTCATAGTCATCATGTCTAGACCAATGTTTGCCAAGCCAGATCAAATTGTACTGTTGCTGAACAACTGTCAGTGAGCCAAGATATGCAAATACTTCCTCTCTTCAAAAAAAAGTATATACTGCTTAGTGATTTAACAAGTGTGCGTATAGACAATCTTCCTTCCACTTTAGTGTTCTAGTCTGCCATCTTCATCCTCCTTGTTCCATATAAACCAACAAAAACAATATGCTCCTCATTTACTTTACCTCTTATCCACCAAAACTCCAATAATCATCAACTTCACCTAAACTCAATACCTCAATAATACGTCGATACATATAAACCTCAGCACCAATATCATTTCACTTCCATAACAACTCTTTCCTCTAGTCAGTCTCCTCGAACAAGTACAGACAAAATCCTAGTGCAACTTCAATTCATCATCCCATACAATCCGAAGACACAGTGTCCACACACAACCTCTGTGTAATCCATCTGACCCAAATTTTCTACTCATTATAAATTATAAGATACATTTTGGTTCCTTGTCCATCATTAAATAAAAGAAATGCATACATGACCTCTAACAGACTTCAGTTCGATTAACTCTCAGTAATTAAGTACGATTACGGAGTGTGAATGATCATCATATTTCACAGTGTGTACACCACTTCAAGAATCATAGCAGAAGCAAACATGTGGAGTATTTTTGTGTCAAGTGTCACTTCCTATTTCAATTGCTCACGAAAAATGCAGTGTAATGACTGTCAATAGTCTATACCTAGTTTCGGTATGTCATGTCGTTAGCTTCCTTCCTAGTAACATAAATTTATACAGCTTCCCTAAAACCTCAGCTCATGTGACTTCTATGAAGTTTCTTGTACTAATGTCGTTCGTCGAATTATAGCAGTTCGTTTTCCTATCTTAAAAATATAAGGCACTGAGCGTAAGCAAAACATGCAATAGCGAGTAAATATACCAGTAGAGAACAGAATGTCAACAAGTGGATGCAGCACAATCCCTATAACAAGGCTCTGCCAAGCGAACAATCTACAATTAATACCATAGTGTAACCTAGTCTCTATGTTTGTACACAGTATATCAGCATTTCTATATACTAAATTGAAGAGTAGTTATGACAACAAAACAGAAATGTGTAAATATGCAATCCATAAGCAAGGCAGCAAATATGTTATCTATCATAATAAACAGGTCATTAGCATCATATCAGCATAAGCAAATAAATGTTTATATGTAATCTTAATAAGTAAACATGAAGGCGCAAGCAGATAAATCACAAAGTATAACTTACATATCTAACCACATCAGCACAATTAATCAGGTGACAATTATAATTTAAATAAATAAGCACAGCAGGCACATAATAGAAAAATATGACATCAGTGAAAAAGCATAGCAGCCAAGCGATGCATAATATACACAAGTAATAACACTGTTCATTAATCAATAATTGTCAAAATCAGCAAATGTACACAAGCACGTCGCTTCACTAGTAAATTCATAGAACATGAAATTAGCACAAAGTATGAGTCACGTAATCGCAAGCAGAAAATTACGTCTAAAGTACGTACCTAAGTGGAATTATGTTACCTGAAAAATAAACTCAATTAATCGTTACCTTTTTAGTTTATTAGTTTCATCTTCGAAATTACATTCTTCCTGAAATTTTCTCGATAGTAAGTCCTCTTAACGTCGGACACACACAGAATTTACCTGAAGGTCTTAAATATTTTACACACCGTATCCTGAAAAATACTGAACGTTAATAACATAATTTTTGAAGTCATTATAGCTTTATACTGAATTTAGTCGGAGAAATTAGACTGTGTATTTGTTTACGTCTGTCAGTGCATTCGCACTGAGCGCTCGATCAGCTGTAGGCGCGTGACGTAGAAAGTGATTGTTTGCGGTCAACGACAGCCTTGTGCGGCGCGCAGACTGACTGTTGCTTTGAGTATGTGCCGCCGCCAAAACACAGCGCGGTATCCTTGTACTCTCTCCATGTTTACGTAAACTGTTGGTTTCTCACAAGTAGGTCATTCCACAAAAATTTTTACGTTTGATATATGATGTATTCCTTTAGAGCGTCGTGATTTAAGAGTTTCTAGTTCAACAGTGTTATCATGAATAATTTTGCGAACTCTATATGGACCGTTATAAAGCAGAAAAAATTTGCGACACAAGCCTTTTCCTTTATGAGACAAACGGTGGGACTTAATTAACACCTTCTGGCCAACTGACAAGATTTTTAAACGACCAGGACGTTTCGCTGATTTCTCTCTTCTAGCAGCCGCAGACGCAATATTTCGTAGAGCCAGGTTGACAACTTCAGAATGCCGCAGTTTCCGTGAAGGCGGAAAAGGAACGATTTCAGAAATGCGATTTGTTGGTACTTTAGTTTTTAATATCAATAGAGGCGGTAAAGAAGTTGAGTCATTAGGAAGTTCATTCAGAATGTTTTGAAAAATATGAAGATACTGATCCCATGTTCTGTGATTCTGATGACAATAAAGACGGCACAATTTATTGATTTCCTTCATCCACCTCTCTGAAGCGTTAGATTGAGGGTGAAAAAGTGAAATGAAGATTGGTTTAATTTTACGACGCCGTAGAGTACGAAGCCAAATTTTAGAGCGAAACTGTGATCCATTATCTGATATAACCTTATCAACATGCCAACTTCTTTAAGAAAATGTTTGATGAAAGCATTAGATACTGAACGAGCTGTTGCTTTGCGTAAAGGTGTAAAACACACATATTTTGATGTCAATTCCACTGCTACGAAAATGTACGCAAAACCATTAGTAGAACGAACCACTGGACCGAACAAATCGACTGCAGCCATGTCCTTTAATTTCGCTGGAATGATAGGAAACAACGGTGCTCTGTGCGACACTGTTGGCGGCTTAGCCTTTTGACATAATTTGCATTTGGCAAGAACAGATCGAATACGTTTTTCCATATTACTGAAGTAGCAATTTTCTCGTAATTTATGAAAGCATTTTCTGGGACCAAAGTGCGCATAACTGAAATGTGTGTACCAAATCAATTTATTGACCCACTCATCAGGAATACAAACTAACCAAACAGAGTTGTCGACCGATTTTCGTTTGAAAAGAATGTCATTGCGAACTAAATAATGCTGTCTAATCGCTACGCTTTCCTTTCTCCTCCACTTCTCCTTAATGTCCTTCCAGATTGGATCCTTATTTTGCTCCTTAGCGATGTCCTGGAGCGAAGACGAAATAAAGTTCTCAAACGCAACACCTTGAATGTACATCAAACAATAATGGTTTTCTTTGCCGTCCTCTTCAGCACTTTGTTTCAAACCCATAGGTGCACGTGATAAAGCATCAGCAACAATATTTGAAGATCCCTGTATGTAAACAATACTAAAATCAAATTCCTGTAGGTACAACGCCCATCGTGACAATCTTCCATGAGTTAATTTTGTTGACATAAGAAATTCCAGAGCTCGATGATCGGTGTAAACCTTAGTATGTCTGCCAAACAAAAATGTGCGAAATTTTGTGAAAGCCCAAACAACAGCCAAAGCTTCAAGTTCCGTAATCGAATAATTCTTTTCGGATTTAGAGAGAACACGACTTCCAAATGCAATAGTCTTCTGTACTACAACGCCGTTTTCTTCTATCTCTTGAAATAAATGTGCACCTAGGCCTTTGTATGATGAGTCCGTCGCCAAACAAAAATCTTTAGATAAATCCGGATGTGAAAGAAGTGGGGCAGCAACTAAAGCATCACGAAGTTGTTCAAATTCTGACTGAGCTTCCTCATCCCAACACCAATTAGAATTTTTTCCAGATAATTCACATAAACGAGGTGTGGCCAAATTGTCCAATCTAACAAAACGTCTAAGAAAATTACAAACACCAAGGAAACTACGAACATCACGTTTTGTGGAAGGAACAGCATAATTACGAATAGCGTCTAGTTTCTCTGGATCAGGAAGAATACCTTCTGTAGAAATAATGTGACCGAGAAATTTCACCTGAGAACGACCAAATTCTGATTTTTCCAAGTTCACTGTCATGCCAACTCGTGCAAAAATACGTAATAATGAATCCAAAATTTTGTTGTGCTCACTCCAAGAACGTTTAGCAATAAGAATGTCGTCAACATAAGAAGTAATATTGTCACGAAGATAAACAGGTAAAATTTCATTTAAACTACGAATGAATGCTGCTGAAGATACAGTAAGTCCAAACGGTAATTTCCGAAACTGGTAACAGTTACCAAAGGCTAAAAAAGCAGTATATTTTCTACAATCAGGGTGGAGTTCTATTTGCCAAAAACTTGCGCGCATATCAATAGTGGATAAAACTTTAATTCCATGGAAATGTTGAAGAAGTTCATCTAAATTTTGTGGACGGTCAGTTTCAGGAATAATAATATTATTTATCTCTCTGGAATCCAGAACCAAACGAATTGACCCATCCTTTTTAAGAACAACGTGTAATGGGCTGGTATAAGGGCTGACTGCTGGCTCAATAATGCCCTGATCTAACATGTATTGAAGTTCATTCTTAACCTTGTCTCTGTAAGCCAAAGGAATAGCGTACGTTTTCCCGCGAAATGGTGTGTGTTCTTTTACTTTAAATAAATATTGTAAGCCTTGTATAGTTCCTGTGTGATGACTAAACACTGTAGCATGTGAAGTCAAAATGTGGTGCAGCTCTTCTCTTGCAACGTCATCTGGCACTTCAGCTTTCTTAACCTTTTCATTAATTAATTCTTCGCTATTAATTATATCCTCCATCGCGTCTCTGTATCTATTGTCATTGTCATGAATAAACACACTGTCGTCATAACGCTCAACAAAAGCATCAGAAGTAAGAAACCTTAAACATTTTGTATCTGATTCAGATCTTGCTAAACACTCGAAAAATTTCAAACATTTCGGCATTCCGGCAACAGTCAAATTCACACTTCCTTCTTTAAAGTTCAAAATTGCCTTATGTGCGTTAAGAAACTCCATACCTAAAATAATCTGTGTACTGAGTAATGGAACAATAATAAAATTAGCAGAAAATTCGTATCCTTGACAAATGAAATTTAGGTTGGTCTGTTGTTTAACTTCCACACCTTTTCCAGAAATAGCGCCTCGAATTGTAGTTTTAGAAATAGGTAACACAGGACAGGCAATAGTTCTTTTACATATATGAAAAACTGATTCACTAATGACGTTCAATGGGCTCCCAGAATCTAAAACTGCAGTGAACTTATTCTTACCCACACATACTTCAATAACAGGATGTAAAAATGCGTCTACATTATTTTCCTTTTCATCTAGCAAAATGTCTCTCATGTCTTCCAGGCGTACGTAGTGTAAAGTCGTAGTGTCATTACTTTCTGAACCGTCTATATTGCTGCCAGAAGCCGAAGCTGCTAGTCATTGTCGATTGTTTGCGTCACGTCTTTGATTATTCCCGACATTTCGCGGATCAATTTCTACTATTTCCACTTGTCTCTCTGAATTTCTGTCACGCGGAGGATGCCAATTAGGTCCTTCCTGTCTGTTAGATGCAAATTCTTGGTTGTGTCTGTTATTAAAATTTCTGTTTTCCTGTCTGTCTGCATAACTACTTCTTGTATAATTTCGACTGTCACTTCTGAAATTATTGTTAGACCTACTACCCTGGTTATTTCTGTAGTAAGAGTTTCTATTATTGTATGAATAATTTCTGTCTTGATGATACCGATTACTGTTTCCGTATGATTGATCATTCCGGTAAGAATTACCGCTATTATAATTGTCTGTGTAATCTCTGTTAGAACGTCTGTTATTGTCATAAGGCTGGTATCTATTGTCCTGTCTGTTACGTCTGTCATTCTCAAAGTTACCCAAATAACGTCCGTTCCGATCACTATCCCTTTTCTCTGAAAATGTATTGTAATTACTGCTACTGAAAAAATTACAAGAAGTCCCGTCGTCGTTGTCATACTCAAGTTCTTGTAACAAAGTCTTAAAAGTCTCAATGTCGTCTTTACATCTTCCAGCTAAAGCAATTTGTCTTATGGATTGTGGCAGCTTAGTTAAACAAATGCGAATTAATTCAGTCGGGCTATAAGGGTTGGAAAGGAACTGATTCTTTCGAATCATGTCTTCAAAATATTCCGCTGGCGTGCGGAACTCAGACTGTTTGAAATTACGCTGCATAATAAGACTGTGTTTGACTCTGTCTTGCGTGTTTTCGGACCAATATGCCGATAGAAATGCATGATAAAAATCATTCAGATTATTACAATCTCTAATGAGTGCGCGCATCCGCGTCGCCGGTTCGTTTTCTAAATATCCACACATAAATTCCAGTTTGTGACTTAGTGGCCAATTTGGTGGGAGTGCATACATAAATTGATCTAACCATGCACATGGATGTATGTCATTCTTAGAATTGCGGAAGATCTTAAATTTCCGAACAGTCAAAAAGTGTTTATAGTCAAAGTTTTCGCCTCGTGGCGACAAAGACCTACCGCGTCTGTCCCAGTTTGAATGTCGATTATTGTCAAGTTCGCGCGCCTGGCGCTCTCTTGTTGCATCCCGTAAATGAAACAAATTATTTTCTTCAAACCCCTCTGGTATCTGTGATTCTAAATCTCTTTTGCCGTCTTTTCCTACGATTTCGCCTTCAATTTGTTTGACTTGCTTTTTTAATGCCTCAAATTCCCTTTTCACGCGTTCATTAAATTTTCCCTGATTTTCAACATGCTTATTTATGTCCTGATACTCTTCGGTTTCTGCAAATGGCAATGGTGCTGTATCATCTGAATCTCTGTCCCCATGTAAACTAAGATTTGTCAATTTATCTGAAATCTCCTCAACTCTTTCCGATAAGTCACCTATTTTTTCTTTCTGTTTACCTACGTCTTCCGTAAGTGTCGCGACTCGGGTTTCAGTGTTGACACATTTGGTAGTTAACTGTTCATATTGTTGTGTTAGGTTATTTAATCTGTCATTTGGTACGGATTCCTCGATTCTCTCAAATATTTCTTCCTTATCGTGTGCACGTTGTAAATTTAACTCTGAAAATTTCTGCACTATCACGCGATCTCTTTCCTCCTGTTCTCTATCCTGTTCCCTTTGTCTAATCTCTCCTGCAATTAATCTATTATTGTGAGCATTCAAAATCGGTTGTACTTCTTCTCTAATTTCTTTCTTTAATTCATCTTTCATGTTTTTGAAACATGTCCCTAGTCGTGAATCTAACCGTGTTTCCATTGTTCCCATCTCAGTTGTAATTGTTCCTATCTCTGTTTTAATTGTTCCTATCTCTGTTTTAAATTCAGATCGAAACTGCTCCATTGTTCCCATACCAGTTGTAATTGTTCCTATTTGTGATCCCTGTGAGTCTAACCGTGTTGCCAAAGTTCCTATCTCTGTTTTAATTGTTCCCATATCAGTTGTAATTGTTCCTATTTGTGATCCCAAATTTAATATTGCACCCATCAACTGCTCCATATTAAATGGTTCAAAATTCTTTTCGCCCCTAACATTTCCCGCAAAACCAGTTTCCTTCGTCATGGCTGTAAAGCTATTTGTGTTCGATACTATTTCAGAATCTTCTGTCGTTAATCTCGAATTCTGAAAACTTTCTGATTGAGAAAAATTTTGAAATGGTTCTGGACTATTTTCCCTGCTTATTAAATTGTTTTCCACTTCATTATTCATCATACTGTTCCCCTGTGTTGGCGAGTTCGCCATGTCAACAATTTCGTCATTCTGACTATCCATCATTTTTGCCTTTTTCATCGATCGCGTAATCATTTACAAAACATACAAAACTCGTCACTGTACGAAAATTACAGAGAATATAACACGTTATCACCAACAATACCATTCACACAGAATGCTTCCCTCAAACGCGATTAACGAACAATTGAAATAATTGCACTAAATCTTCAAACGCGTATACAAGGCAACAAAAAAAATAAATTTTGAAAAATACCATTAGAAGAATGCCAATTACCAAATCTACACATGCAATATAGACTACAATTACTAGACTACAAATTACTACAGCAATACTACCGTCTACTATTTTTACAATCAGAAGAATTCCAAGGGACGATCCGAAGCAGCGGTCGCCACGTGCATGGGGGCTTAATTAAATTCAATGTAAATAATTTTAATTTTTCGTAGCTGTTTGTCCGATTACGAAGTCTCGTACCGGTTGGCCATGACTAGTATTATTACGCAATCTGACTGCTTAGAACAATAACAAAGAATGAAATGGAAATTTTCATTAACACAATTAATTAATTAAGTCCCCAGCAACTATAAAACCTACGAAACCAAAGCACAAGTGTAACTGTTCTGTGTGTGGAAGTATGACTCAACGTACGCATCTGGCACGGTTCTTCTTCAATAACACAAGAATTTATAAATATCATTTATACTGAATTAATTAAAGAAAATAAGAATACCATAATTACTCAAGAAAACCAGAATTACACTCTAATACAAGAACACAAGCCAGATGCTTTGTTGACTGAACCTGTAATGACGCATTATTTAAAACATGGAAATAATGAAAAATAAATCAAGTTTCGTTACCTTCATATATTGACCAAAATCACTCTCATAATTACAATATATCTCCACACCGACTCGCTATTACCACATCTCAACAAGAACCTTTCAGTATCACATCTCAGCAAGCACTCTCTACTAGCACATCTGAACACGAACTGACTACTACGAGTCCTCGACAAGCACTGCCTTCTAGCACATCTCAATAATGACTGTGCCAGTGGAGGCGGCGGAACAATGCTCTCTAGCGATCTCTGGCGCTGTGGCTCAGTGTAGCCACCTTTCAGTATTTAAGGACACTTTAATTGTTATTGTGTTGTTATTTAAAATTTTTACCGTCTCAAATACAGGGTGGTCCATTGATCGAGACCGGGCCAAATATCTCATGAAATAAGCGCCAAACAAAAAAACTACAAAGAACGAAACTTGACTAGGTTGAAGGGGGAAACCAGATGGCGCTATGGTTGTCCCGCTAGGTGGCGCTGCCATAGGTCAAACGGATATCCACTGCGTTTTTTAAAATAGGAACCCCCATTTTTTATTACATATTCGTGTAGTACGTAAAGAAATATGAATGATTTAGTTGGACCACTTTTTTCGCTTTGTGATAGATGGCGCTGTAATAGTCACAAACATATGGCTCACAATTTTAGACGAACAGTTGGTAGCTGGTAGGTTTTTTAAATTAAAACACAGGACGTAGGTATGTTTGAACATTTTATTTCGGTTGTTACAATGTGATACATATGCCTTTGTGAACTTATCATTTCTGAGAACGCATGCTGTTACAGCGTGATTACCTGTAGATACAACATTAACGCAGCAAATGCTCGAAATGATATCCGTCAACCTCAATGCACTTAACAACATGTGTAACGACATTCCTCTCAACAGCGAGTAGTTCGCCTTCCGTAATGTTCGCACATGCATTGACAATGCGCTGACGCATGTTGCCAGGCGTTGTCGGTGGATCACGATAACAAACATCCTTAAACTTTCCCCACAGAAAGAAATACGGGGACGTCAGATCCGGTGAAGGTACGGGCCATGGTATGGTACTTTGACGACCAATCCACCTGTTATGAAATATGCTATTCAATACCGCTTCAACCGCACGCGAGCTATGTGCCGGACATCTATCATGATGGAAGTACATCGCCATTCTGTCATACAGTGAAACATCTTGTAGTAACATCGGTAGAACATTACGTAGGAAATCAGCAT
Organism: Schistocerca nitens; assembly: GCF_023898315.1. Lineage (NCBI taxonomy): Eukaryota > Metazoa > Arthropoda > Insecta > Orthoptera > Acrididae > Schistocerca > Schistocerca nitens. Next base: position 549,570,679 of record NC_064619.1, on the reverse strand, counting down.
ACATTGCACCATTTAGATTGCCATCGATAAAATGGGGGCCAATTATCCTTCCTCCCATAATGGCGCACCATACATTAACCCCCCAAGGTCACTGATGTTCCACTTGTCGCAATCGTCGAGGATTTTTTGCCCAGCAGTGCATATTGTACCGGTTTACGTTACCGCTGTTGGTGAATGACGCTTCGTTGCTAAACACAACGCGTGCAAAAAATCTGTCATCGTCCCGTAATTTCCCTTGTGCCCAGTGGCAGAACTGTACACGACGTTCAAAGTCGTCGCCATGCAATTCCTGGTGCATAGAAATATCGTACGGGTGCAATCGATGTTGATGTAGCATTCTCAACACCGACGTTTATGAGGTTCCCGATTCTCGCACAGTTTGTCTGCTACTGACGTGCCGATTAGCCGCGACAGCAGCTAAAACAACTACTTGAGCATCATCATTTGTTGCAGGTCGTGGTTGACGTTTCACATGTGGCTGAACACTTTCTGTTTCCTTAAATAACGTAATTATCTGGCGAACGGTCCGGACAATTGGATGATGTCGTCCAGGATACCGAGCAGCATACATAGCACACGCCCGTTGGGCATTTTGACCACAATAGCCATACATCAACACGATATCGACCTTTTCTGCAATTGGTAAATGGTCCATTTTAACATGGGTAATGTATCAAGAAGCAAATACCGTCCGCGGAATGTTACGTGATACCACGTACTTATACGTTTGTGACTATTACAGCGCCATCTATCACAAAGCGAAAAAAATGGTCCTACTAAAACATTCCTATTTCTTGACGTACTAGACGAATATGTAAAAAAATGGGGGTGGCTATTTAAAAAACTCAGTTTATATCCGATTTAACTATGGCAGCGCCATCTAGCGGGCCAACCATAGCGCCATCTGGTTTCCCCCTTCAAGCTAGACGAGTTTCGTTCTTTGTAGTTTTTCCGTTTGATGCTTATTTCGTGAGATATTTGTCCCGGTCACTATCAATGGACCACCCTGTATATTTAGAGACTTTCTAACATCCAATAGTGCACTTCGTTCATTTTCTTTCACTAGTGGGAAAGATCGGATGTTAAATTTGTAATTCAATTTGACAGCATTATGCCAGGATGTTCTGGAATAATGCAATTTATTATACATACTATGGCATGAAGCCAAATGTATCTCAGTCGCACTTCACATGCATCAGAGTAACCGTGTCCAGTATATTGTGATGTGGCTTTATGCCCTTCTTTAGGTAACAGTTTTTTTACAGCGAAATTTTGGAAGTGGTTTGTGAAAAGCAGGTGTCAAATGGCGGAAGTAAGAAATTTTGTTGTGAATATGTTTGAACGTACGTATCTCAATAAATTTCGTTTCTAGTTTTCTCATTCGCTATAAAAACTACCTGAGGATCATAGTTTCCAGACTCTGACTAAGGCGAATGCCCATAAACTAAAGCGCACACAATGAACCATAAAACGACAGAAGGTAGGAGTCAGCCTGAGGTATAGGATTTGGACAGTGGACATCAGAAAGGGAAATAAGAAAACAGACACTTCAGAGGGAACTGCATGTCTGAAGTGGCAATAGTTTGGACACGTAGCCTGAGAAGATCGTGGTATGTGGATCGCCAGAATTGTTTACTTGAGACAGTGGGTCCACAAGAAAGGCAAAGGAAGACCCCGAAGTAGATGGCTTGAGGATGTGAAGTTGGAGCCTCGACATGGTAGTTTTAGGTGCCTCAAAATCGAAGAGAATGGAAATACACTGAAGCCCTAGGGAAACTGGTATAGGCATGCGTATTCAAATACAGAGATATGTAAACAGGCAGAATACGGCGCTGCCGTCGGCAACGCTTGAGTAAGATAAGTGTCTGGCGTAGTTGTTAGGTCTGTTACCGCTACTACAATTGCAGGTAATCAAGATTTAAGTTAATCTGAACGTGTTGTTATAGTCGGCGCAAGAGGAACAGGACACAGCATCTCCGAGGTAGCGATGAAATGGGGATTTTCCCGTATGTTCATTTCACGTGTGTACCGTGAATATCAGGAAACCGGTAAAAGATCATACATCCGACATTGCTGCGGCCGGAAAAAGGTCCAGCAAGAACGGGACAACGACGACTGAAGAGAATCGTTCAACGTGACAGAAGTGCAACCCTTCCAGAAATTGCTGCAGATTTCAATGGTGGGCCGTCAATAAATGTGAGCGTCCGAACCATCCAACGAAACGTCATAGATATGAGATTTCGGAGCCGAAAGCCCACTGCACGACATAAAGCTTTACGCCTCGCCTCGGCCCGTCAGCATCGACATTGGACTGTTGATGACTGGAAACATGTTGCCTGGTCGGAGGAGTCTCGATTCAAATTGAATCGAGCGGATGGACGTGTACCGGTTTGCAGACAACGTCATGAATCCATGGACCCTGCGTGTCAGCAGGGGACTGTTCAAGCTGGTGGAGGCTATATAATGGTGTGGGTCATGTGCATTTGGAGTGATGTGGGATTCCTGATACTTCTAGATATGACTCTGATAAGTGACACGAACGTAAGCATCCTGTCTGATCACCTGCATCCATTCATGTCCATTCTGCGTTCCAACGGAGTTGGGCAGTTCCATCAGCACAGTGCGACACCCTAAACATCCAGAATTGTTGCGCTTCTGAGTTTAAACACTTCCACTGGCCAAAAAACTCCCCAGATACGAACAATATTTAGCATATCTGGGATGCCTTGGAACGTGCTCCCTGGTAGTCTTACGGATTTATGGACAGCCCTGCAGGATTCATGGTGTCATTTCCCTCCAACACTACTTCAGACATTAGTCGAGTCCACGACAAGTCATGTTTCGGCAGTTCTGCGTGCTCGTGGGGGCTCTACAGGATATTAAGCAGGTGTACAAGTTACTTTCTGGGGCTGTAGGTGTTGAACGTGGGGGCAGCGACTGTTTGAAACAATTACTTGCATTAAGTTCTACCAATTAGGCTTATACTTTTAATATGTTTAACATAAGATGATCCTATGTGTTTGGAGCGCGTTCTGTCCGTCTCTATGCGAGTATACATATTGACATATGGAATGTTGAATTAATAAGTGAATAGCTGGAAAGAATTTCAATACATAGTAGAGACATGGGCTTCCAGGTCATACTCTACGCATTTATCAGGCGCTGAGAAGAGATCTGTAGAGCAAACAACGAAGATGTGACACTTATAAAGGCTAAGCCACTTCTCCCTTTGGCCCACATGTGTTTTTATTTTAATTTAGTAAGACTTATGCATTAAAAATCAAAGTGTAAAGAAGTGTACAGGATTGTTATACAACTACAAAAGTTAAAAATTTAAAAGAAAGTCATAAGAAGATATTATTGGCATAGCATCAAGAAACCAAATGAAAACGCCATCTGAGACACACATGCTGAGACACAGATGTAGAGAATGTTGTCTAGGGGTCTGATGACCACTTGTGACGTGGTTAGTTATGAGGTTCACTAAATGTCTCTGTTGTGTTGCTCTTGAAGAGAATGGACGTCACAATCTCCATTGCGATAGACATCGACAGAAGAGAAATGAACATGTCTGGAACGAACTCTGCAGCATCGTAGTGGCCGACTGTAGTTGTTGATAAGCACCGAGAACAATAAATTAATTAGTCTGATGTACAAAGTAGCCAAATTTACAACTTTTTGGTGTTTTTCTAGATCTAACCAGTTACACATCCACACAGCTGACAGTGTGGAGCGTAACCAAAATACTTATACCAGTTGTGTTGAATCTGATCATATTTTTCTGCAAACTTTATGTTTATTTTACAATCAGGACATAGCATTTGCACCAGTTCCCGATACGATATGTCTAAAGTTATTCAGATTATGAGAAATGTGGCCCTTCATGTCCCACTATGCTGGCCAATATTCTAAACAAGGTATGGTGAAAGAATTTGTTTTGAATCCAGAATTCAATTCCACCAGTGGATTATATGTTATTGGAAGGATTACGTCAATAAAAACTTGTAGGTTATTGGCAGTCACTTATTTATCATCTCAAAGTAATAAATTTAGAATTCTCAACCATTTGTAAAATTCTAAGGCTGAGGATTCGCAACACGTTGTAACAAACGTGTCGTGGAAATGACAGTATGAGGCTATAAGTAGATCACACTTGGCGGACTCTTAAACAGTTTTACTGTTTGAAGAAAGCATGCATGTGAAGACAGACGGAAACTAACGTATGTGGTAAATAATTACTGTCAGAAAGGCCTTTAACGATGAAGAGCAAGATTAAGCAGCGCTGTTTTATGAGAGACATAGCTGCCTCCGCGTAAGCTTTCTCGAATAACCGAAGCGAAGGCGCATTCGCAGAGAGACAGTTCAGAAACCAGCACGAGAGTAATAATGAATCCACACAATGCGAGACGCGGGCTGCTGTGCTGCTCCCGAGAGATTTCTGCCCCAGACTGTGACGGGAGAGATCTTCACATTTCACCCCTGTGCCAACATTCGCGAAGGCCTCAGTACCATATGAACACGAATAATAACGGGAACAACCTCCGGTAGACTGGTTGCAGCAACTCGGCAAACAGGAATCTCTTCCGCAATAAAAAAAAACTCGCGGTGTGTAGAGGGGTTAGACAATATCTGAGTTACGGTTTGCTCCAGTCAGCCTGAGAAACAAAGCCCAAGTTCCATTTGCGGGAGCTGAGCTGTTGGTAGTGCTTTTAATAGGACACGTGGAATACGAAATATGCGTGACAGATTATTTGATATATGACGCTGTCCTGGTTGTTTGAAAGCTAAGTGGAGCTCGATATGCTAGATATTTGAAGTATTGAAACTTTTAGTTGCTTTTCTTCTTTATCGTTGTCAAAATTGAACTCCGAGCAAGGAGGATGTTGTTTAAAGCCATTTTCTCGTGCACATTTTAGTCTTTCTATGAGGAATTATTTGATTGTTCACTAGCGTGCTGTCTTTCCTTAAAACTCCATGCCTGGAGCGTGTTATTAAGATATGAACTATGTATTTTAATAATGTGAACAGAAGGAATTATACTGTCATACGTGTGAGGGTCTTGTGTGCGTAAGGATTATATAACTTTCGACTTGGTCTTTTCTTAATTTGATTCATTTTGTACATCATCTGTGTATTCGTTGTATGTAGCATTTTGTCAGTAATTACCAACGACCCTAAGTATTGGCTAACTATAACCGGTGAAGGTACGTACTTTAAACGAGTGAAACAAGCCATTCGCTTTATTTACTCAGTTTACTAACTGCCGACAATTGCTATATTATTAACACCTATGATTTTGGACAATGTTGTTCACTGTACTAGTTGGAAGCTCAATAAAAAACAAAAAAAAGGCGCTTGGACATCTCGCACCTTTTCGCGAATTCACATTGCTCATTGCATGCATGAACATGAGCAGATTTTCATCCTCCTCAATTTCTTCCGCTTCCTCGTATACTCACTTCATTTTACTATCATCTATATGTACTGTACTAGCTTGATTATGGATTCTTCCACAACGGAACCCAGAAAGAGTGCGCAAAAAAAAAGTACCCCACAGACCAGAGAATCACTTCATCCTCCAATTCTAGAGAGGTTAAGTAGTAAAAGACAATGTAATCGATAAAAGAATAATTAAAAAATCATAATGTACGCTCCCCAATCTCCGGATTCTGGATAGCGACGGATGGAAAACTGGGAATGTGGCCTCTGTGTTGTCATGGGTTGGAAACAGCTGAAAGGAGGGGTTCAAAAGAGTGTGCAAGTTTATAGCAATGGCTGAACGCATGCGCATTATAATAAGAAAATGGCATGTGTCCACACACTTAATGCAGAGGGACACAACCAGAAGAAAGAGAATAGTCTGCTAACTGGAGAACACATTGAGCGCGCTCAAACAGTGAAAACTGAAGCTTGTTACGTGTTTTCTGTTAATAATCACCCAGAATAACGTCAGCCGTGTACCGTTGTCTTATGTACTAATCCCAAAAACCTGCAGTTTGTAATGCCTATCCGCACCGTCACTTGAGCCTGCGGAAAACTGGAACTGCTCAGAGTTATTCTGCAGCATGATGGTTCCCCTCGAAAACATATTATGTCATGAAGTGTCGTTTCGATAATCGCTTCCGTATTGTAGCTATTTCTTTGAGGCTACATTTCATATCTGCGATGAAGTTAAAAAACACAACAACAGAGTTCAAAGGACTGTAAAGGTCAAAACAGTAATAATTTCAAGGTTAATGTGAGATGGACTGTGGCGTCACGAACAATTATACTTTAATTAATATACAACAAAGTAAAAAATTGTGCGGTTGCAGAGTTATAATATTAATCGTTTCTTAAAGAAGATGGTGGCCCTCCACACTCATTTTTAGATATCTATGGATTGGTAGAGGCCCATCTGCCTGGCAATCGGCACTATTCGAGGATTCACATAAAATTCCACTTTAATGAGAACATGCGTCTACTGTTGCCTGAGATACGGTAGATCTACGTATCGCGATGTAATTAAGTTCTGTGGATACATCAACCCCTTTCTTCTGGACATCCTGTGCAGAGACAACAGTCTATTTTTTGTATCGTGAGACCATAGCTACATGCCAAACAGTTACAAGGGAACGTAGTACCCGACGTTGGGCGGGCATTCAGATTTCCACCTCGGCTATAATGTCTGACCCCCAGCGGCCGGTCAGCTCTTAACACACAAAAGCCGCGCCGGACATAAGTTATGAACCAGCCACGGAAAGCCCTACCTGACGAGCAGCCTGTTAATTAATGTGCTCTGCACGTAACAATTTGGATGAAAAATGCAGAAGCAATTTAGGTCGTATACATAAATAATTTTTAATCTTTTTAACGGTACGCTTTAATAAACGCGCCTAAAATATGCATAGTACGATTCGTCGGGTCTTAACTAACAGTTTCGTGTTTCCAAAAAGACCTAGCATCTCACTGACGCGGTATTGTTTACCTACGAGAGTCTGGCTCCCAGAAACATAGACAGCATTTCTACCATTGTGATGTGGGCGCGTAAATCGGAAATCATCAGGCAGTTCTGGTGGATTTTAATGTGTATAACTGATAACTTGATCATGCTTGTAGTATTCGTCAGTTCCTTTAAACGATTACATATTCTCTTGGAAAAAATTCTTGGACGTAACGCAGCAGTGGTGACAACAAATGCACTCATATCTCGAAATGCTCATTAAGTATTGCTGAGAAAGTAATGGTCCCTCATTCACTAATTATCAACAACAATAGAATTTACTCTGTATGTGGTTACTCTCTCAGTATGGTTAGCTAATTTTTGTTGAATCAGCAAATGGTTCAAATGGCTCTAAGCACTATGGAACTTAACATCTGAGGTCATCAGTCCCTTAAACTTAGTACTACGTAAACCTAACTAACCTAAGGACATCACACATATCCATGCCCGAAGCAGTATTCGAACCAGCGGCCGTAGCAGCAGCGTGGTTCCGGACTTACGCCCCTAGAACCGGTCGGTCACAACGACCGGCTGAATCAGACAACGGTATTCATATTTGGCTATATACGCCCATGAAAATATTACATACACAGTTTATCTCTATTACATATACTAAAATTATAGCGTTCAGATGATGTGAAAGAGGCATTAACAGCCAAAAAATGGTAAAAGTCTAACATCCTTCACATTGGTTGAGCCATTACTGTAGAGAAGAATAACCGTTCTTTTAACTGAGAACAATATTATCAGGCTTATTCTCATACACGGGAGAGGTGATCGATTATATCGGAAATAATTAAAAACATTTAAAAAGTTGTAATTAAAATGATCGCTGTATAATCTGTCATCAGAAGAACGCCCGCAGCAAAGTAGCGCCTCTAGGAAATCAAAGAGGGTTCAACGCAGCTACTTTTGTTTCTAAATTCTACTATATAAACCATCCGCGGGTATTGCTAGTTCTCTTGTCTTGTTTACTGCGCTCTTAATAAGTCTACGTAGCTGCAGAGTGCGGTATATCTGGCATTTCCGTGTGGTATGCTATGGCAGGGATCAGGGCACTTCTGTTAAACTGCAAGAAAAGTGACTATTGTTAAATTATACGCGTCAGACTTGCGTTGAACTTGTACTGATGTCGAGGTGGACCTTTACCGTAACGTCACGGACTAACAATTGTGTGCGCGAGAGAAAGTAGCGCTCAGTATTACTCGTAAATTATATTACATGCCGAATAACCGATAACAGGATCTGCGGACTACACGAAGGGACGTTAGATTTAATATAAGAAAGGAACTGGACATTTAGCTTTGGGAAAGTAAAAGCATACGAAGTTTGAATGCCTGTATCGAAGTATAGTAATGAGCCATAGTCATTCCTATATCTCTGAGTGACGAACAATAAAAATCACGGACATTGTATTTGCCGTTATTGCTGAGAGTAACTGTACGATCAACCCTACTATTCTCTATATACAAAACGCAATCATTCATAATCATTTAATTATTATTAAATGTTGTTAACAAGAAACTAAAGTTAATTTCCACAATATCATGTGTATTAGTCAACGATAATCATTGCAAGCTGCAAATTGTATCTCTGGATGACGGAAGGTTCGATTATGAAATATTACGAAGTGTAAAATGATACTTAAAAGCTATTTAACATTTCATTTCCAATCGTACAGGAATAATACAAAATCAGGAACAGTGCGGATAAGTAGTAACGTCGGAAATAGTAAATTGAAATAATAACTAGCATACAAAAAGTTATTAACTATTTTGTCTTCGGTAACGCAGAAACAAATGAAGACTGAGAGACTGTGTAAAAAGGCAACATTAATTATTATTATGAAAACCCGAAATTTAGTCGCCGTTACAGTGAAGATGTTTATGGCTGCTCCATCTGATATGTAGATATAACGAAAAGTCGTGCATATGCAGTAGAGAACAACATCAATAACTCAGGTCAGAGAAGTAGACGAGAGCAGACCAACGGAGAGGGGATACAGAAGACAACAGTAGAGAAAAAGGCTTCAGTTATTTCAGTGTCCATACTGCTCATTAAAGGTGAAATTTTGTATCAGCATATGAAAGAATATATTTATATAATGTAAAATGATATGTTTAAAAATAAGAAAGCTCTAGAGAAACAACGCTATTTACCAGTCCATGCAGGATACAGATACTGATATTCCTCATAAGAGGAAAGAGATACATGTTACTGGATGGGAATAGTATTAATGACATCACAGGTAAACTAAATAAATTTAATCTGAATGAGGAAATAATACAATGAATGAACGTATGAAACGAACTGCAACATATGGAGACAGAATATCGACGATACTGTAACCACATAAGCCAATAAATGGTAAGAAAAGTTTGTTTAACCGAAGAAGGAGTAAGACACTTGAGGGTCGAATAAAACAGATTTGGATTAATCACTGAAATTTCGCTCACGATATCTTTACGGTTTCCAAATATGCACATGCACTTGTCGTTAAGTTCGAAAATGTGCGAAGGCCATATCATTGTTAGGTGTTAGATTATGGAATATAGAAGAACCACAATTCCCACTTTCGCTCATGGTGTTTTTTAATTTTCTGGTAAACTGTCCTTTAAACTAGTTCTGAGCAACATAGGCACTGTCATATAGTATTTTAACTACGGTTCTTGTCAGTTTCATTGGTCATGTAGTGAGAAATAGCGCAGAAATAGTTTTCAACTTACTTGGACAGTTATATAAGATGTTGCGTAGTGTAGAAGACTATAACTGAAAATGGCGTCAATTGCATAATCTTCACTGCTGTTTGAAATGTTGCATCTAGCCAAAGTCAAACACTTTGGTAGTTTACAGATATCTAAAAATCATCTGAACCCAAATGTGCTACAAACCTGCTTCACTAATTGCACATCGAACTGAATCGCTTTGCTACAGTTAAAAACTGAAACGAAATTTCCAAAGCAATATGCCAGAAGCAGTGACTTAATCAGAAGACGTGAGCGCTACAATAGTGCACAAAACAAGTAAGTCGTAATTTTTTATGAAACAATGATATGATTCTGCAAGTAACTTAAGGCACAAATTTGTGTGGCCACTGGAATGAAATCCAGTGTGCACTGCCTTTCGCAGTCGGAGGCCCAACAGCTCTGTCCGGCTGTCCGTTGGTCACTCCAAGACTGCAGTTTGACTGCTGGTCAGTCCAAGGCTCACTGCTCCCTTCTCACTGCTCCCTTTCTGCCCTGCATCCACAAAAAATGTCTTGATATTCCTCCAGTCCAAATGCTAGCATGCGAGAAGCTCTTGCATGGCCAGCTGTGTGGGACAGAAAATAAATTCAGAACAAAATATCCCTTCCCCCACCCCGCCCCTCGGCAAAACTAGGGTGCACCCATCAAGCAGACGAGACCGACACTCTCACATACACTGCGTTTAGAAACTACTCAAAATATTAAGCTTAACCAACAGTACAGCGTACGGCCTCAACATTTCAAGCCGACATATGGCTCAAATGGTTCAAATGACTGTGAGCACTATGGGACTTAACATCTGAGGTCATCAGTCCACTAGAACTTAGAACTACTTAAACCTAACTAACCAAAGAACAACACACACATTCATGCCCGCGGCAGGATTAGAACCTGCGACCGTAGCGGTCGCGCGGTTCCAGACTGAAACGCCGACAACCGCTCGGCCATTTAGGCCGGCTGAAGTTTAGGCTCACTGTCAAACGTTACCTATAGCCACTGTTGATTGATAGATTTCTTTTTTTTTTGTCATCAGTCTACTGACTGGTTTGATGCGGCCTCTTCATCTCAGAGTAGCACTTGCAAACTACGTCCTCAATTATTTGCTTGACGTATTCCAATCTCTGTCTTCCTCCACAGTTTTTGCCCTCTACAGCTCCTTCTAGTACCATGGAAGTCATTCCCTCATGTCTTAGCAGATGTCCTATCATCCTGTCCCTTCTCCTTATCAGTGTTTTCCACATATTCCTTTCCTCTCCGATTCTGCGTAGAACCTCCTCATTCCTTACCTTATCAGTCCACCTAATTTTCAACATTCGTCTATAGCACCACATCTCAAATGCTTCGATTCTCTTCTGTTCCGGTTTTCCCACAGTCCATGTTTCACTACCATACAATGCTGTACTCCAGACGTACATCCTCAGAAATTTCTTCCTCAAATTAAGGCCGGTATTTGATATTAGTAGACTTCTCTTGGCCAGAAATGCCTTTTTTGCCATAGCGAGTCTGCTTTTGATGTCCTCCTTGCTCCGTCCGTCACTGGTTATTTTACTGCCTAGGTAGCAGAATTCCTTAACTTCATTGACTTCGTGACCATCAATCCTGATGTTAAGTTTCTCGCTGTTCTCATTTCTACTACTTCTCAACACCTTAGTCTTTCTCCGATTGACTCTCAAACCATACTGTGTACTCATTAGACTGTTCATTCCGTTCAGCAGATCGTTTAATTCTTCTTCACTTTCACTCAGGATAGCAATGTCGTCAGCGAATCGTATCATTGATATCCTTTCACCTTGTATTTTAATTCCACTCCTGAACCTTTCTTTTACTTCCATCATTGCTTCCTCGATGTACAGATTGAAGAGTAGGGGCGAAAGGCTACAGCCTTGTCTTACACCCTTCTTAATACGAGCACTTCGTTCTTGATCGTCCACTCTTATTATTCCCTCTTGGTTGTTGTACATATTGTATATGACCCGTCTCTCCCTATAGCTTACCCCTACTTTTTCAGAATCTCGAACAGCTTGCACCATTTTATATTGTCGAACGCTTTTTCCAGGTCGACAAATCCTATGAAAGTGTCCTGACTTTTCTTTAGTCTTGCTTCCATTATTAGCCGTAACGTCAGAATTGCCTCTCTCGTCCCTTTACTTCTCCTAAAGCCAAACTGATCGTCACCTAGCGCATTCTCAATTTTCTTTTCCATTCTTCTGTATATTATTCTTGTAAGCAGCTTCGATGCATGAGCTGTTAAGCTGATTGTGCGATAATTCTCGTACTTGTCAGTTTTTGCCGTCTTCGGAATTGTGTGGATGATGCTTTTCCAAAAGTCAGATGGTATGTCGCCAGACTCATATATTCTACACACCAACGTGAATAGTCGTTTTGTTGCCACTTCCCCCAGTGATTTTAGAAATTCTGATGGAATGTTGTGTATCCCTTCTGCCTTATTTGACCGTAAGTCCTCCAAAGCTATTTTAAATTCCGATTCTAATACTGGATCCCCTATCTCTTCTAAATCGACTCCTGTTTCTTCTTCTATCACATCAGACAAATCATCACCCTCATAGAGGCTTTCAATGTATTCCTTCCACCTATCTGCTCTCTCTTCTGCAATTAACAGTGGAATTCCCGTTGCACTCTTATTGTTACCACCGTTGCTTTTACTGTCACCAAAGGTTGTTTTGACTTTCCTGTATGCTGAGTCTGTCCTTCCGACAATCATATCTTTTTCGATGTCTTCAAATTTTTCCTGCAGCTATTTCGTCTCAGCTTCCCTGCACTTCCTATTTATTTCATTCCTCAGCGACTTGTATTTATGTATTCCTAATTTTCCCGGAACATGTTTGTACTTCCTCCTTTCATCAATCAACTGAAGTATTTCTTGTGTTACCCATGGTTTCTTCGCAGCTACCTTCTTTGTACCTATGTTTTCCTTCCCAACTTCTGTGATGGCCCTTCTTAGAGATGTCCATTCCTCTTCAACTGTACCGCCTACTGCGCTATTCCTTATTGCTGTATCTATAGCGTTAGAGAACTTCAAACGTATCTCGTCATTCCTTAGTACTTCCGTATCCCGCATCTTTGCGTATTGATTCTTCCTGACTAATGTCTTGGACTTCAGCCTACTCTTCATCACTACTATATTGTGATCTGAGTCTATATCTGCTCCTGGGTACGCCTTACAATCGAGTATCTGATTTCGGAATCTCTGTCTGACCATGATGTAATCTAATTGAAATCTTCCCGTATCTCCCGGCCTTTTCCAAGTATACCTCCTCCTCTTGTGATTCTTGAACAGGGTATTCGCTATTACTAGCTGAAACTTGTTACAGAACTCAATTAGTCTTTCTCCTCTTTCATTCCTTGTCCCAAGCCCATATTCTCCTGTAACCTTTTCTTCCACTCCTTCTCCTACAACTGCATTCCAGTCGCCCATGACTATTAGATTTACGTCCCACTTTACATACTGCATTACCCTGCAATATCCTCATACACTTTCTCTATCTGTTCATCTTCAGCTTGCGACGTCGGCATGTATACCTGAACTATCGTTGTCGGTGTTGGTCTGCTGTCGATTCTGATTAGAGCAACCCGGTCACTGAACTGTTCACAGTAACACACCCTCTGCCCTACTTTCCTATTCATAACGAATCCTACACCTGTTATACCATTTTCTGCTGCTGTTGATATTACCCGATACTCATCTGACCATAAATCCTTGTCTTCCTTCCACTTCACTTCACTGACCCCTACTATATCTATATTGAGCCTTTGCATTTCCCTTTTCAGATTTTCTGGTTTCCCTACCACGTTCAAGCTTCTGACTTTCCACGCCCCGACTCGTAGAACTTTATCCTTTCGTTGATTATTCAATCTTTTTCTCATGGTAACCTCCCCCTTGGCAGTCCCCTCCCGCAGATCCGAATGGGGGACTATTCCGGAATATTTAGCCAATGGAGAGATCATCATGACAGTTCTTCAATTACAGGCCACATGTCCTGTCGATACACGTTACGTGTCTTTAATGCAGTGGTTTCCATTGCCTACTGCATCCTCATGTCGTTGATCATTGCTGATTCTTCCGCCTTTTGGGGCTATTTCCCACCCCTAGGACAAGAGAGTGTCCTGAACCTCTATCCGCTCCTCCGCCCTCTTTGACAAGGCCGTTGGCAGAATGAGGCTGACTTCTTATGCCGGAAGTCTTCGGCCGCCAATGCTGATTATTTATCAAAATTTAGGCAGTGGCGGGGATCGAACCCTGGACCGAAGACGTTTTGATTATGAATCAAAGACGCTATCCCTAGACCACGGGTATGATAGCATACATGAAATGGTACTCATTTACGAAATGGACAGTGACTGATTCTCAGAAATCTTACCGAAGTGACTATTAACTTACATCCGAGACGCTTTATCACAGCTATCAGCCGTCATGGAATAATCGGCCTGCAGAGATAAATGACCTATCACACGCTGAACTATGACTGCTCAGTCACGTAACAGACTGACTTAAGAGACCAAATCGCAAAGGATGCGCTACACACATTCTCTATCGTATTAATATCGAATGCTTGTACGGGGCTTCAGAAGTGCGACAGCGAGCGTGGGTATTTTCAGATAACGGAGGCATGCGTCCAGCCTTGCAAGCGCGACTTTTGTCACCTTGGAAGATGGGAGAGCAGCTTATTCAGCATGAAGATGCGGATGAAACGACAACATGTCATCACATGTTGAAACAGGCATTCGGATTCATATTCAAAGAACGCTGAACGAGTCGGCCCAGCAATGTCTCTTTTCGAGGTCTACGGTATGCGGTTAGCTTCTCTACGTTAGCTCGAAAAAGGACTGAGACAGGCCTGCAGTCACGGACAGTAGTAACTACTGTCAGATTTGAAACCTGTCCTCATTGACGAGGTGTGTCACTTGTCCCCGGTCATTGTTTGTTAGGAAACATTCCACAGCCAATATTAGTTCGAAGTGTTACATGACCGCGATTCATACAGCATTCCCCGTACACATCGTATTGATATAACAACAAATCGAGAAACTTCATTTATGGTGAGGTCATGGACTCATCGAAACCCAATAGCTCCTTCCCGCCATTCTATCCGTCGGCCCAGCTGATTTCATACAATCGGCTGGCACGCACACATTGCTACACTTTCGTGATTTCTATAGCGGTTGTGGATCACATGAACCTAATATAAGTTCTACACAGTCTTCAGCAGCCCAAAACTACTAGTGCTCTTTTTAAGGGGGAGGGACTGCTATTCTGTAGGGAGAGCTTATTCAGACGGAGGACAGTAATGATACACTGTCTTTTATCTGTTATGTACGGTGTAGGTTATTACACAAGCTGCTTATAAAGTCACAGTTCCCTCAGCTTGACTCTAATCCTATGTGGTGCGGAGGTGTCGGTTCACGACCACGATTTGGCAGGTCATACCGCGGGAGACGCCGTAAGCGCTAGAAGCCCCAGCTGCGGCTGCTATCTGTGCTCGGCAGACGAGACGCACCCCCAGCCGTGTAATCACGTAATCCCCAATCCCCTTGCGGTGCTCCGCTGGTCAACAGCACACTGTCCGGGAGTTGGTCCGCGTCCGCTGGAGCCACTTGGCCGCTCAAGCGAGAGAGGGATGAGCAAGTTGACGGGCTGCGTAGTTACAGCGGCTTAAGACTTGGCGGCCCTCCGCAGAGGTTTGAACCCCACGCACTGTCTTCCAAGGGCGAAGCTCTTTCACTCAAGCGAACCACGATCTCATTAGGCAAGGTGCAAAAGTTCACCTTCCAGTACCGATAATCCTTGCAGTTTTTTCACTCCCTTGTCCTTCATTAAACGAAAAAGTGCTGGAGACATTCATTTCTCTAGACACTATCACATCGAATTGAAATTTGGGACTGTTTACACAAAGGGTTGGAATAATATTTTCGGCTGCTCTTCCAGTATTGCATCGGAAGTTATGGATTATTTTAAACATTTTTTATTGTTTTCTAAAGCAAAATGAGCGTAAAATACTCTGTAAGAGGATGCTGTGTCCTACAAATCACGCGATGCTGTGCGTGCACACGTAATAATGGACTATGTGGAATATAAATTGTATGTAAATACAAGGTATATCAAAAATAGAAATACTTCAGAAACACCGATGGCTGTCTTTTTCTTTTGTCGGTTTTCTGACTCGTTTGATGTGGCCCGTCATGAATTCCCCTCCTCTGCTAACTTTGCCTCAGAAACCAATTGCAGACAATATCTTCAGTAATTTATTGTATATTTATTTATTTATTTATTTAACCTGAACAGATTAGGACCAGTGTTTCACACATGCAGCATTTTACATCATGACAATACTTTAAAAAAGAAAATTAGATTACTCTAGTCACAATATGAATAAAGAGTAATGACTAAGACCTAATAAAGTAAGTACTGGCGGTATTTTTACAACAGGTGCTATACATACAAATTATGATAAAAGCAATAATAGTAATAGTAAACAAAATCAAATAATAATGATAAACTTGAGAAAAATTGGCAATGGTAATGAAGATTTGTGCAGATGTACATTAATATCTTGGTGTGTAAAGTAGACGTTTACTAGTATAGCGAATTTTGGGGGAGAGAGATTTAAGGAGGGGGAAAGAGGGAAGTAATGAGGTGAAGTGCATTCGTGTATAGAGGAAGGCATTTCTGTTGCTTAAGTAGATACGTCATTAACTGTTTTTTGAAGTCTGACATGTTTTTAAGTTCTGTAACATAACGAGGGAGGTTATTCCAGACTCGGGTTCCCGCTACTGTAAAGGACTTGGAGAAGGTGACTGAGCGATGCAGTGGGATAGAGAGGATTTTATTATGATGGGAACGTGTGTTTCTGTCATGTTGTTCCGACATAAGCGTCAAGGACGAGGAGAGATATGAGGGACAGTGTACATTTATAAGGCAGTAGATGAGACAAAGTGTATGGAAATATCTGCGTTTCTCTGTACGCAGCCAGGACAATTTTGCATATGCTGGTGAAATGTGATAAAAAAGTCGAACGTCACAGATAAATCGGACGCAGGCTTTCATGACCAGTTCCAGACGTCGCGAGTTTTCCTGAGAGAGGCCTTGTAGGATAATATCGCTGTAGTCAATGATTGGGAGTATAAGCGTTTGTACTAATTTCTTTTTCAGATCGAAAGGGAAAAGTTTTTTTTATATTTTTGTAGGACATGAAGGGATGCTGATGCTTTTTTGCACACCGCAGTTACGTGCTCTGTCCAATTTAGATTTTCATCTATTATTACTCCCAAATTCTTTGCTGAGGGAGAGAAGTTAATATTTGTTCCATGCAGGGTGACATTTGAAAACGTACTAATCCATTGAATAAAAGGTAGTGAGGTCATTATAAACTGTTAGCCACCGATTTTGGGACACGGAAAGCATATGCAGTGGGGTACTTCGAAAAACGGTTTAAGATGATCGGATTGGTTGTCTAACGTGCTGTGGGCCCATTTTACATTCCGTGGATCTGTCAAATTTGGGCTACCGAAAAACCTAGAACTGTTGTGGAAACCGCAGTACATGAAGACGAAGTCAAGGTATGACGTGAATTTTCCGTATCAATCGTGATCGGACCCTTTTCCTTCGAGGAAATGCGGATTGCTGGTCGTCAATCTGTCAACGTGAGGCGTGCGAGGTATGCCGATATCTTACACAATTGCGTCATCCCTAGCCTTGGCGATAAAAAACCTGCTGGTGGGTACGATTTTTATGCAGAATGGCGCTCCACTCCACATTGCTGCAAGTGTAAAGACGTCTGGCGCACATCGTTTAGTGTGGATCGCGTGCTGAGCCGTCACTTCCGTTGTGCTTGGCCTCCCATGTTCCCAGACTTAAATCCGTGTGATGACTGGTTGTCGGGTTACCTGAAATCGCAATTCGTCAGACCTCATTAGGGACGCGAAAAGATAACATCCGACGGCACTTTCTCATCATACCTACCACACACGCTGTGCAGAGCTGTTCACAATGGCCCTCGACTAAGGCATTGTTGATGAATGACGAACGAGATGTTGAGCCTATATCATACAAGACATCGTCTTTGCAAAAAATCAAATGTTATGCTAATTACTGTTCTTGTATCATATGAAGTACCATTTGTTAGTCATTTAGATCACTCATTTTGTTTTAGTAAAATGTCATGTCATTTCAAGCATATTTATCAATTTCTCACTCTCTATCTACATTATTCCGTGAATTATTGACATTCGAAATTTTAACGAGTTTTGGGTCATCCTGTGTTCCAGCCTATGTCTTCAGCTACAGTTTTTACCCTCTACAGCTTCCTCAAGTACCACGGACTTTATTATCTGATGTCTTATCAAGTGTCCTTTTACCCTGTCTCTTTTTCTTGTCAATGTTTCACATTCTCTCCTGTCGCCAATTCAGTGGTATGCCGCTTTATTTCTTATCAGTCCTAATTTTCAGCATCCTTCTATAGTACCAAATCTCAAACGCTTTGGTCTTTCTGCTTTTCCTATTTTCCCAGTGTCCATGATTCACTTCAGTTCGATGTTGTGCCCCAAACGCACATTCTGAACAATTTATTCCTCAAACTTAAGGCGAATGTTTGATACTAGTAGAATTCTTTTGTCCAGGTTTGTCCTCTTTGCCTATTTTAGCCTTATATTTGTGTACTCCTTGTTTCATCCGGCACAGGTTATTTAGCTTCCAGTTTAACTGAATTCCTTCACTTGGTCTATTTCTAGGTCGCCAATGTTTATATTAAGTTTATAGGTAATCTTATTTATGCTACTTCTGATTACTTTCGCCTTTCTTTAGTTTAATCTCAGTCCATCTGTTGTGTTCATTCAATAGATCGTTGGACACGTGTTCATAAAGATTCCATATTAGGCTAGGAATTGTCGGTTAATGCGTATAATTACCTTTAAGATTCAGTCTGTCGTACACTTTTAGTCACGTAATTTTTATTTTGCGCATGTGATGGCACGTGGGACAAAGGCGCTACCTCTGGATTGCTGTACGTTATGTGATAGAGGGTCACAGTTGTAAAAAATGTAAAAATTAACATACATCCGAAAAGGTTTTCTTTCTTACACTATGAATAAAAATCCACTTGCTGGTAAATGCTTGCAGGGTCTGTGATATCGATAGGATTACTTACGCGGATTATCCTGGAGCAATTCAAACACATTGAACGAGTTGCATTTGTCAATGTTAATCAAGATAAATGGTTGTGTAGGGGACGAGTTACATGCAGTTACAAGCTCTGCGCGCTCATCTGAGCGGATTTTAGCCGACGTGCGCCTATATCAATTAGTTTACGTAATGGATGTTTCACAAGTAAATATGATATACCAACACGCCAATGGAAACTTTGGAAACTTTCCCTTGAGGGGCGAATTGATTATTTTAAAGAATGTGGATATTTTAACATTGTTTTATATGCAGACATTAGCCCAAAGAACAGCGCGAGGGTTGACATGAATTGCGGATCAATGAAAGACTTCCTTCGTTGTCAACCATTCATAATCAAAAATTTGGAATGATGAGTCTCTCGATATATGACAGCGGTATAGGAGACGGCAAGAAAGATGAATTTAAACATCAGTGAAGCAATGATAACCTTGTCACTTTGTTCCATCATGGAATCAAAAAAGATTTTCTCGTTAAAGGTGTTTATGTGCTTTGGAATTTTTGTAAAATATCCTAATATACCATGTACAGTTTATAATTTCGGACAGAAGTGTGTTGAGTTGTGTGTGGTTACAGAGAGAGCAACAAGTTGACGGTCGCCAAGTAAAATACTATGCATTAAAAGAAGGACATTATGTGTAAAGGTCCTTTTACTTCCGCGTGGGTGACAGAAATGTGACAGGCTATAATGAAAAGCGGTTAAATGTTTCTCGAGAACGTCTCATCTTCATACTGGCTGACACACAATGGTCCTTTGTTGCTTTATTGTCCAGTGCGGAAAACTGAAGGGACGTGAGGGTGAGGCAGTACGGATCCCAGTTGATAATACTCCGAAATGGTTCTACAATTTTGACATTGGCGTTGTAGGAATCTTCCGTTATCTTTGTTTGATAGCTGTGTAGTGGAGCAATTTTTCACAACTCTCTTTCGTGTCAGTTTGGCGCAAAGTGTAGTTTAACTTTTCGAAGGGAATTTAACAGCAAGCATGAATTTAGAGCATTCGTAGTGTGTTTATAGCTCATGAGGTAGACGATATCTATTCTACCAACAATATTATCGATTACGTTAATGAACGTGGTATGTCAGTTACAGTTCGTATTCAGATTTCCGGGTTTGTGCTTTCGGTGGGAACTATTCTAAATACAAAGTGCTTAAAGCCCACAAATCTTCTTACCCTTTGCTGAATTCAGTTCTGTGACGCTATGTGGAGAACCTCAGACTTCTTACGTGTCCCTACAGTCCACACTATTACTCCATTAACGATATGAATTCCTTAACCGAACTGAAATCAATACTGGTAACATTAAGCGAATAGTATTTTCCATCCCAACAGGAATCAGTCTTGAACCTGTTTTTTAACATCACTAAAAGTTCAAAATGCCCCTCGTTTTATTTGTTCTATCAATTTAGCGGAAAGCAAGTAAGGTTTACTAACAATCTCTACATCTACAACAATACTTCACAACACATGTTACTGTGAGTGGCGAAGAGCACACTCTAGTGAGTGGCTACGCTTCCATGTAAGCCTCAATTATGATAGCGGGAAATAAAGTCGCCCATACATCTCTCTCATCAAGTCAAAAGCATTTTCTTCAATTGGAATATTGTCCATCAATGTGTTTATTTGGGCTTTAAAACGTGCAAACGCATTACGAAAAATTGGGATTAGACGGAAGTTGTTGAAAAACCTCTCAGTTCCGTTTTTAGTTAAAATTATGTACTAAAAGGAATCAGTAAATTTCAGTCGTGCGGCAAATCACATAAATATAATGGCTATCAGTTCAACTGAATGCTAGGGATTACATCAGTGAAACTGAAAGTGGAATGATCATAAAGGTAAACAGTATGGAGAAGGCGAACCAAAGACTGCTTTTTACTGGCGGAGCACACAGACAATGCAACGGGTGTACAAAGGCGACAGCCTACCTTACGGTTGTCCTCTTCTGGAGCATTGCTGCGCTGTATGGGATTCGTACCAGACAGCACTGACGGGGGACAGCGAAAATGTACAAAGAAGCGCAGCTCGTTTTGCATTATCGCTAAACTGGGGAGAGAGTGTCACGAATATGATTTGGAGCGGCAATTACTAAAACTAACGCGTTTCTCATTGAGGTGAGAACATTTCACGAAATTTCAGTAACCCACTTTCCCTTCCGCATGCGAAAATATTTTTTTGGTGCTAACTTATTAAGGGAAATGATGATCCTAATAAGATAGGGGAAATCAGAGCTCGCACGGAGAGATTTAAGTGTTTTTTTCCCCCGCGGCTCTTCAAGACCGGAATGGTAGAGAAAAACTCTGAAGATGAGTCGATGAACCCTCTTCAAGGCTCCTGTATTATAGAGTGGTCATGTAAATTTGGATATAGATGTAGGAGGACTACAGCAAACAACAAACTGTTCGAATCCATTACCGCTTCGTATCCACTCAGTAACAAGTCGGAGAGTTGCACGGAGTTTCGACATAGGTGCTGACACATACTAGAAACAGAGAGTCTTTGGTATGGAGGACAGTAGCAGCTTGTCTACTTCCGCGAGTATGCGACGTGTCTCATTTTATTTTTCTCTGCCAAAAGAGATATCCTTGGTGTTCGCTGTTGTCTTCGCAACTGCTCTCTAGTTCAAAATAGGAGTATCAAGTTACACAACCAGCGAAAATACGAACCTACAGATTTATACACTATAACAACTCTGCCATAGAAGAGCCACTGAGATGTCCATTGTCATGACCTTTTGTTCCTTCGGCAGTTACTGTGGAAAGAAAGTGGAGAAGGTTTTTAAATAAAGCAGGAGCTTGATACAAACATTGTATGTAGATATATTCAATACTGAAGAGATCAACGCTGAAGAGATAACAGCTACGAACAGCATGTGTAGATACATTATATTCACCAATGAATAAGTGTTGTTATTCATCAAACTGTCACATAACTAACTACGCAGTTACATTAGACGTAACCGGCTGAAGAAGCGGCTTTGGGAAAGGACCGTCTTGCAATCAGGTTTACAATTCTGCTCGACAAAATTCGTACGGAAACTTTGTACTGAGTCTCTGATTTATGCCCACAAGGTCTTCGTATTACACGGAAGTTTAAAACACTATTCTGGATTTGTGATCATTTACGAATTACCATGTAGCTCACCAGTGCTACGTAGTTCATTCTTTAAATAACTATTCATCTGTTCATTGTAGGCAGGCAGCACAGTTAAAATAGAGGTTGCCCTTCTACATACTACATTTTATTATAGACAGGAAGTAAGATTTCTTTAGACGTTTTAATTTGTAGGCTTCACTTCACTTTCATTTGTAGACATTGGTTCAAGATATATTTGCAGTATTTGGGCGTATATTTACAGAAACATTATATATCCACAGACAACAAGAGCTTAGAGGATACCGAATAGATTAAACAAATCAATATGCTCACAAAATTACAGTCACATCACTCCAAACCACTTCAAAGTACAACAACGATATTCCCAGTACAGTAACTACGAACATCATTAAACACCTCTTCAGACAACGCAAATACATACTTGAACGCCAGAAGTTAGCAGTAACATATTTGACGAACGGTTTTCCTTATAACATGAAGGACTTCTCACTCTACCGAGCGAGGTGGCGCAGTGGTTAGGCACTGGACTCGCATTCGGGAGGACGACGGTTCAATCCCGCGTCCGGCCATCCTGATTTAGGTTTTCCGTGATTTCCCTAAATCACTCCAGGCTAATGCCGGGATGGTTCCTCTGAAAGGGCACGGCCGACTTCCTTCCCCATCCTTCCCTAATCCGATGAGACCGATGACCACGCTGTCTGGTCTCCTTCCCCAAACCAACCAACCAACTTCTCACTCTGACATCAATCACTGGACTTTTAGCTAACATGTTCCTAAAAGTGAAAGAGAATATTTTAAAACCATAGTAATACTCAAAAAGTAATTCATAATGTACAGGAACTTTCAAGAAGTATTTCGTATTCTAAGAGGTGGTAGCATGGACCAAAAAAAGACAAAAATGACCAGCAAACATGGACTCTAAAATATATACAAGCAATGAGCTCTTCATTATTGCGACTACGAAACACATTTTCTTCTTCATCAAGCCCTTTATTCTTATGAAGGGCCTACATTATGCATTAAGAATGAGGACACATTTCTGTTTTATTGTCTTTGCATGAGGTGTCGGTGGAGCTGTTCAGCATACCTTACTGTGATCTACTTCACATGGGTGAAAAGCTCCCATTGCAGTTTTGTGGCACGTTACCGATCCTCCTTCGGAGGTCCTGCAGCTGTACGAAGGTTGGCTTTCAGCAGAGAACAACTGTATGAATATTCTGTTCCACTAAGTGAAACTTCCCTTTTGTGAGCTAACTAAAAGCTCCAAGGCTGCCGTAATTACGAGATCTCCTCACCATACCAAGAATAAAGGAACGATAGAGATAATTAGAAATGCAATCATCTGCAGTAGTGAATATTTCTTTCAGTTCTCATGCGGTGTTAGTGATTTGACTTGAATGACTATTGGGATCTTTATGTTCACTTATAAAACGTGTTACTGGGAGTTTGAGAATAAACTGCCACGTACTATATGGACACAACACACAGTAAACATCTCGTAGCAGTAAAACTGTAAACTGTATTCACAGTTCTGGATAAGTGCGGTGCATACATTAATCTTAATGCATGCACCGCACTTATCCAGAACTACTATATATAACCAATACACAAACTTATCACAACAGAATCTGGTTATTCTTAATGCAACCAGATTGTGTTGTGATAACTTTGTGTATTCGTACTATATTGTAGTTTTATTTTGCAGTTATTAGTACACTGGAAGCCTGTCATTCCACACAGGAAATAGCAGACACAATCTTGTGTTACTTTTTCCCAACACTGTTTGTGCATCATTGTATATCGAACACTATATGCCTTTCAGATGACACTTTTGCGTAAATCGACTCCACAATTAATACGAGACACCTAAAAGTAAAATTCACTACAGAAAAAGAAACTGACAAAAAGCTAAACGTTCTAAAACTAATAAACATAGGAACAGCAGTCGAAGTCAATTCTGTAAGTACAGGAATCCCACCACCCTCAGTACAGCCATTTACTAAATTTCCACCTACCTCATAGCACACAAAGAAGCCGATTTCTGATACACACTACACATACTGAACAAATCTTCACTCAGTGAAGATGACTGTAAAAAAAGTTACTAAGAATCAGACAAGTAGCTGTTGTAAATGCATATGAAAACATACACGATAGACGATCTGAAGAGTGAAGGATTAAAAAAAATGGCCAGGTGCGAGTAAGAGTTGCGCACTGAGGATACCTTACAAACCGAATTATGTGTGCAGGCGGTTTACTCATTCCGAGAATCGAGGATTATGACGAATTTTGTCTGTTATCGGCAATAATAGTGGCACGTTATGTGTCCCAGCGATTCCAAGACCTTCGAAAATGTTTTAGTTTCATCTCTGGAGCCAGATAAAAAATGACCGTTGAAATATTTTTTCGTGTGATATAGTTAAAAATTATCAATTTCGGATTCTTCCCTTTACCTGTTCTGTGAAACCTCGCTTTTTGCCATATTTCATGATCCTTGTTCAACGGAAAGTGCCCTACAGGTTTTGGTGAATGAATTTTAGAGTATGATGATGTTAGACGTAAATGGACGTATCTTTGGCTGAACTGACTTAGAAGCTTAAAATTTTTACACCACCATAGACTTCGATATGTGCCATAAATTTGAGCTTGATATGTTTACTCATTCCTGAGAAAAACTGTTCTCAACAGGTGGACAGGCAGACAGACAGACAGACGAAAGACAGACAACAAAGCGATTCTATAAAGGTTACATTTTTGAGATTGAGGCATGGAACCCTAAAAAGGAAACCCATCATGACCAATAAGCACAGGCACAGAGAAAACTTACAGGCACAGAGAACACACCCAAACAACAATCATTCACAACAAATAAATAGTACACTCTTTTTTAAAATAATCGAGTGGGTTATATGGTTGGGAAACGTTCAGGAATCTCGGACCTAAAATAGCCTACAGAACACTCATTGTCAGCACATAAAGACAACAAACACGAGCACGGACAGTCTCTCAGCTCATATGTCAAAGTTGCAAGTCAATATATACTCGGTAAACACGAAGGAACTTTAAACACAGAACACTTAAGGACACCAACTAATTAGTTGCAGCTGTTACTCCACTTTTGGGGAGCGCCTAATTGATACAGAACACAGACCAAAAAACAAACACTAAAACGTCCTAAGAACTCTCAAAAGTAGTAAAAGCGCTCTACCGAAAATGATAATGGAAGGGAATTACCACACTCAACAATAAGCCAGAGAAAGATAAAACGAAATTTTCAATGAATACTAACTTCTCTGTAATGAACCATTGTTTTCAGCTCTGAGAGAACTTCCACACACACACACAAACACACACACACTCACACACACGGATGAGGAACAGAGAGAGAGAGAGAGAGAGAAAAGACATAGCCATCAAGGGCTGCTGCCACAGGAAATTTCGAAATATGCACCTAGAACACCAACACTGTTGTGACAACTAGGAAACTGTCAGCATCGAAAGAAAATTACACCAAAACTTCCTCAGATTCAAAATTTATATCACTATTATTATGTTTTCTCGATTAACGAACAGGAATATTTTCACAAACAACCACAAAAACTTTCAAAATAAACGAGAAATGTATGTAACCTAACAGTATTGACAGTAGAAGTAACAAAGAAATAGTAGTAGTAAATCATATAACCATAATAAAGTGAAAAATAGCTCTAGCACCAAAGTTTCATTTAAGTCTTAAATTTTCGCTGCATTGAATGAACATCACTTTCCAGAAATTCTTATTATAGCCCGCGTCATGTTGAAAGGCTGCCCTGTTGTCAGCCGTTCTGCGCATCCCCCACCATTAACTGCTAGTACCCAATAAGATTCATTCTCTTTCTGAGACGCTAGCCGCGAGTTACAAACTGGACTGCGAGTATATCTCTCCCAAGTGCTGCGCTGTTGCCGTATATTTTTAACAATACAGCTTCATTCGCAGAGCGACCGAATTGTTCATTCAAATGTCGATGTTACTTTCTTGTAGCAGTACAGCTGTGAATGTGTATCTCTTAACGTTTCAGTGTGATTTCTAAATGCAAATGTTATGTGACGGCAATAAACGTGAAGTTCCTCACAAGCAACTTTAATTTAATTGCGTGCCTATGGTGCATCGTCTTAGTCATGCGACTGGTTTCGTGATTTACTGTCAGAAGGATCACTGAATGTAGTAATCAACGGAAAATCATTGAATAAAACAGAAGTGAGAGAAATGATATCTGGCGTTTACAAGGAAGTGTTATAGTCGCTCCTCTGTTCCTGAGCCCATAAAAGATTTAGGAGACAAACAGAGCGGCCCTCTTAGCCTGTAAGCAGATTATGCTATGATTTACTGTCATACAAAGTCATCAGAGATTAAAACAAATCAGAAAACGACTTAGAAAAGATGTCTCTATGGTGAGAAAAGTGACAATTGACTCTAAATAGTGAAAAGTCTGAATTCATTCGCATGATTACTAAGAGGAATCCACTAAATTCGGTTTACAGGATGAGGCACACGATTCTAAAAGCTGTAAATTCAATTAACCACTTAGGGATTACAATAACGAATAACTTAAAATGCCACTATCACATGGATAACGTTGTTTGGAAAGTAAACCAAAGATTTCGATTTATTGGTAGAACACTTAGAAAATGCAACAGGTCCTCTAGAGAGACTACTTACACTACGCTTTTCTGCCTTCTTCTGGAGTACTGCTGTCAAATGTGGGATCCACAGAAGATAACATTGATCGAAAAAGTTCAAAGAAGGGCAGTTCGTTTTGTATTTTCGCGAAACAGTGGGGAGATTTCCACGTAAATGATACTCGAATTGGGGTGGCAATCATCTAAACAATGGCGCTTTTCGTTTTGGCAGTACATTCGTATGATATTTCAGTCGCCAACTTTCTTCTCAGAGCGTGAAAATACTTTGTTGGCGCCCACCTACATAGGGAGGAATGTTCATCATAATAAAATAAGATAAATTAAAGTTCGCAAGGAAAGATAAAAGCGTTCGTTTTTCCTGCGCACTGTTCGAGAGGGGAAAGGTAGAGAAACAGTTTGAAGGTGGTTCTATGAACTGTCTGCCAGGCACTTAATTGTGAATTGCAGAGAAATCATGTATATGTAGACGATTCACAAGCACTCAAGAACGTTTACGTCCCGCATTTATAACTTCTTCAAAATTTTAAACTGAAACCGATACTTCTACTATTGACATTTTCAAGACTCAAGAACTAACTGCAGAAGTACTTGTCGGCAAGACAACTGTACAGAGAAAACTGTACAGAGTAAACAAAAGTGTCGGAGCTGTGCAGAGGACAGTACACAGATGCGTCGGAGCTGTAGAAAACTAAGGAAATTTTGTTTTCGTGCCGCCTGAAAATCATCGAAATGGCAAGAAACCTGTAACACAAGTACATGGTTTTGACAACGCTGTTTAAAGCGCTCCGTGTTTAAAACGTATATAAGAAGGGAATACCCAACATCACAAAAACGTGTTACAATTATGCACCAGCAAATTGGCTTCACAGGTAGCGCTTCGTCAATGCAAAGAATTAAAAAATACATTGGTTTTAAACATGTTAAGAACAGAGTTTTTAATTTAAAAAAGTGACACGGAAGCAGCATGAAGCAAGTCCTTATAAAGATGTACGATACAAGAGGAGCAGGTAGTTCTGCAGTGTATTACGTGGATGAAACATGGGTGAATCAGAATCATTCAATGAATACTTGCTGGAAAATGAGTGAAGGTACTGGCGGTTTGAAAGTTCCCTCAGGAAAAGGTTCTCGGATACTTATTCTGCATGCTGGCTCATCTTCTGATTTGCTTACTAGGAGTAAACTTGTATTTAGATATAAGAAAAACGGTACTGACTACCATTCGGAAATGAACGCTGTCACTTTCAAGAAGTGATTTTCTGAAAAATCTTGCCATACCTAGCCTCGAAGTCTGTCATTTTAATTACCGTGCCAGTTATCATTCAGCTGTTACAGAGAAATGACCAACTACGTGTACCAGGAAAGGCATACTGTGCTTTGGCTGAAAAATAAAAATATTCCGGGAACTATAAGCCATACTGATGCTGAACTCTTGCAGCTCGTTAGTTTATGAAAGTCACGCGACAGAATCTAAAAATTTGACTTTCTTGCATGTGAATATGGTCACACTGTTTTGATTTACTCACGTATTACTGTCAGTATAAAACGATAGGATTAATTTGCGCACAGGTTACGAAATATGTGGGAAAAAAAAACAAAACATCTAACATAAAAGACATTGAAAGGCTTGAGTTTTAAGCAAAAGACAGCATCCGCCTTCAGCGTGGGCGCACTGTGTGTGCGTGTCACGCTGTAAAGTTCCCAAAATGAGATTTTCACAGGGAGGTGAAGATGAATAAAAGCGTTGAACGTATCCTCCTAATTTTACAATCAGATGGTTCGGACATGGACAGTAGATGGTATTACGGTGTAGATTTTGAAACAAAGTAATGATCTTCCTTGGTTTGAAAGACTCGTGGTTTAAAAACGTTTTTGTCAGCATATCAATTGCATACGCTGTACACGAGAACTTCCTAGCTTTTATTGGTTGGGAATATGTAGCCTGTGTAGCATTCCAACTATAATGTTCAACACATTGTCCAAGGAGAGGTTAAGCTTTTCCCAGCCTGCTGGATTACTTGCGAGAATGTGGCTGGATAAATTCGTCGAAAACTCCAGTATTTGGAAACGTAAACCCCTGTCACTTTCAAGACACGAATTGGAAAATTTCTTAAAATGAAAGGAAAGGTTGCCTGTCGAAATATCGGTTGTTTAGGATGTTATCGGTCAGCATTCCGTCGAGTTATTCACAGAAGTTAGTTAATTGTTAGCCTGTTCAATGGATCATAAATGCCTTCTCCCACTGTAATGTCGAACGAGTTACTTTAAACTCATAATGCCTGTTGACACCGAAAAATATGATAACACACTGACAATTTTTACGAGTCTTTTGCACTAGTGTTTGCTAACAGTAATTGTTTCGTGTCCATAGTGGTTTACACTGAACGGCAGTGAAACACACATACGCGCATTAAAGCAGTTGTCAAACAAATATAATAATTTCGGTTTGATTTTGAAGTTTATTTTTTTAGTATTATATTTTTACATATAACACAGTCCTAATCACAATAAATGCCAATTATTGCAACTATTTTAGATAATCCGGTCGTTTGACGATCTTCGTTTTGTGAAAATTGGTCTTGACGTCTTCACAGAGCTGTATCACCTGTCTTCGTCTTCCGATGTCACACAGACAGTTGCTGTGGAGCAGTGGACACAACCTCAAGATTCAAAAGTAAGATTTCTCTCATGTAGACGAATGATGGAAATCGGTTTTAAAATGTATTGTTAGCACATAGTTTTGAACGTATAAGACGATACACCGAAGGCAAGGGAACATGATTGTGGTCCTCAGGAACACAGGTCCGCAACACGGACTTCGTTTGCCCGCTCTGTGCCGCCCCGCATGCGCAAATCGTATCCCATCCACGCCTCAATATAACTCCTCCTCAATGTGCGGAAGCCCCGTCTTATGTGAAGCAAGCTTATAGTGTTAGATGTGTAAGTAGGCTGTTTAGGTTTTTTTATTGGTAACGCCACCTCTGTGTGAAAATCACTGGCTGTGCTGTGTGCAGTCTGTGGCTGCTTTGCATTGTTGTAATACTCGCCATTGTAGTGTTAGGCAGCTGGCTGTGAACAGCGCGTAGCGTTGGGCAGTTGGAGGTGATCCGCCAGCAGTGGTGGATGTGGAGAGAGAGATGGCGGAGTTTTGAAATTTGTCATTAACTGCTATATTTATATATGATGAACTCAAGGTAAATACATTGTTTGTTCTCTATTAATATCTTTCATTTGCTAACTATCCCTATCAGTAGTTAGTGCCTTCCATAGTTTGAATCTTTTATTTAGCTGGCAGTAGTGGCCCTTGCTGTATTGCAGTAGTGGGAGAAACGAAGATTATTGTGAGGTAAGTGATTTAATGATTTGTGAAAGGTATAGTTTAATGTTAGTCAGGGCCATTCTTTTGCAGGGATTTTGTGAAAGTCAGATTGCGTTGCGCTAAAAAATATTGTGTGTCAGGTTAAGCACAGTCCTGTAAAATTGTTCAAAAAGGGGACATTTCATATGGGGACCCTGCCAGGATACCTCACTGGAATCTTCTGATTTTTTCTTGTAGTTTGTGTAATTAGTGTAGCTATTGTTTATTGCTAGCACGTAATTATAGAGAGAATTTCCTTTGTAGTTGTAGTTTTTCATTGTTGTACAGTAAAACAGTTGTGGCATGCATGTAGATTTGCACCAAGTATTTCGCAGCTGCAATTAACTAGATATTATTTTCAGTGCTATGTCAATGTGTTCTCTTATTTTTGCTCTTCAAATTGTGCTTTTCTGTGTTATCGTGTGAAATATTGTGACAATAATGGCGTGTGAAAAACGTAACACTAGGCTCCAAAGTAAACTGAGAAATAATAGTGACGACGAGCGTAGCTTGCCAGCACCACTGTGTAATGAATTAACAGACGTTCAAAGTAGTAATTCGGTAACTGTGCATAGGGAAATGGAGCGGGCGTCAAATAATGGCGTAGATAATGAAACAAGTAGTGAACAGGGAAGCATTATCGATCGATCGGTCGGCAATAGCTCGCCTCAGGAATCCGAAATGACAGGACACAATTTTGCAAATACTATAGATTCAGATTTTGCGTCCTCACCGTTTTTTCAAATGAGTCAAGACACATTTTCTGCTTGTCAAAATGTGAATGTTTCCGGTGCAAATTCACTGCCGAAAAGCACTGAGGAACATGTTCCAGACACCAGTGCATTGTTATTACAATTAATACAACAAATGGGACAAACGCAACAAAAGCTTCAAAAGTTAGACACAATGGAACTAAATCTTCGAAAGTTAGACACAGTGGAACAAAATCTTAAAAAGTTAGACACAGTGGAACAAAATCTTAAAAAGTTAGACACAATGGAACAAAATCTTCAAAAGTTAGACACAATGGAACAACACCAGAGACAAACACAGCAACAGTTAGACGCAATGGAACAAAATCTTCAAAAGTTAGACACCACGCTTGAACAAACACGTGAAGATTTAACTACTGAGTTACATAACAATGAATCGAAATGTCAAAAAGTCTGCAATGACGTAAAAACACAAATTTGTGAGCATTTTCAACCTATTTTTTCGCGGCATGAAAATCCATTCAGAATCACGAAGCAGCCATAAAAGAACTGCAAACCATCATTCATGAAAATCATGAGACCTTGTCGGCTAAAATTGACTCAGTTGCATCTACCGATTCGGTTACGCAACTTGCAAAAACTCAGGAAAACTTAAAGGACACAGTAGATACTCTGAAACTTGGTTCAGAAAAACACACTGAGGAAATAAGTACACTATCGGATAAAGTAGCCGAACTATCAGATCAGTTCACTAACTTATCTACAAAGGTAGATGATGATCTGAATGACACAACACCTGTAGCCTTCACTGACACTGAAGAGTATGAACAAATTAGAAAATTCAAACAAAATCAAAATCAAATCAATACACAGTACAAAAGAGAAACCCGGGAAGTGCAAGATCAGTTGGCACAAGTAGTACAAGAATTACGTATTTCAGAGGACACTCGCGCCCCAATACGGGAAGAGGGACATAGAAATACGGAACAGCCACAAAATAATAACACAGCGCATTTCGGAAATTATGAAAGAAATTTGCAATGTGCACCGAATTTTGAGATTGAACCGCCGACACGACGTAACAATGACGGATATGCGACTCGCCGACACGATGATTTTGACTATAAGCTGTTCATTACTACACGTAAATTCAAAACGTTTAAGAATTATGGCAACGACATTCATCCACAAGCGTGGCTCCATCAATTC
Source organism: Schistocerca nitens (assembly GCF_023898315.1). Taxonomy (NCBI): domain Eukaryota; kingdom Metazoa; phylum Arthropoda; class Insecta; order Orthoptera; family Acrididae; genus Schistocerca; species Schistocerca nitens. The sequence goes on along the minus strand of NC_064619.1, from coordinate 549,538,685 downwards.
TCTCATTGTTTTCCTCCCAACTGGTCATTGCAGCACAGATTAGACTTTATGTGTGGCTACTTGGAGAATGAACCAGCTGTAAGAATGCGATCGGTCATTCACGATTGTCACAGTGAAGGAGAATTTTATCATGCCTTCCTCTCAGCATATTGGTCTCAAGCCACACAAGACCGAGTAAAACATAGCATCATAATGATGAAACGTTTTGAACAATCTGAATTTTCCAGTCTTATGAAATATTTTGAAGACATGTTGCATAAGAATCAGTATCTTTCAAACCCATACAGCCCCTCAGAACTCATCCGCATTTGCTTAATCAAACTGCCTGAACATTTACGACATATTATTTTGGCAGGATGTTGCAAAGACGACATTGAAGCATTTCAGGGACTCTTACAAGAACTGGAAATTGACACTGACAATCGCGGAACGCGAAACCAGGAACACAACGATTACAGGTCACATCCGTCGCAATTCCGCGATGAAAGAAGTAATAACTGGACACGACAAGGCTATTCTCACAACACAAATCGTGACCAAAACCGACACCACCCGTATGACAACCGTTGGCAGAGTAGTAATAACTACAGGGAAAGATCACCTCTCCGTGGCAATGACTATCACAGAGACAATCAGAGAAACAGACAAAATGGGAACCAAAATAAATATTATCAAGGGAGACAGAATAACTTTAGACGCAATGGACCAGCGTGCAGTTACGATTCAGGGAGAAGTTCTCCACCACGTGACCGACAAGAAAGAAACTATGGAATCTTCCAACATGACGACAGGCGATATGATCGTAACGACAGACCTGAATTGCATCAGAACTGGCGGGATTTAAACAGGGCAGGGCCCTCTCGTCACGGTGAATTTGTAGAAGTTAGGTCTCCAAATCCCAATAACGACGCGCGCCAACAAAGAGACAATAGGCAATGACTCATAGCGCTGGCAGCCGCAAAACGCATGTGTGACACTAACGACGCAGCTGCCGTAGCTAGTAATTACGTAAAAATGGAAGACATTAGGGACATCTTACTCCAGGAACATGACGTAAAACTTAACAACATTGCACATCCTGTGATTCACATTACAGTAAATGACGTAAAATTTACGGCAGTACTTGACTCTGGCAGTCCCATTTCAGTAATTAGTGAAACAGCCTTTAGCAAATGCAACAAATCGAACGATTGCCCCACACTTCCGTTACATAAGATTAAATTACAAGGTGCAATCTTTGGAAAAAGTGTAGATGTATGCCAACAAACCTACTTAGAATTCTTTTGTCAAAGCCACAGCTTCTCTATGAACTTTCTTATTGTTCCATTATTGTCGACGGAAATTATACTGGGAGTAGACTTTTTGAATGAATACAAAGCAATCTTAAGCTTTCACGATGCTGAAATAAGTTTAGAAAAAGAAGGTAAGTCAGTAGCTTTGAATTTTGAAGATTGGCTCTCAAACCATGACGAAGAAATTAATCGGCTTTACCTCCTGTTAGACAACAGTTCTGAATTTTCGACGGAACTTGACACTAACACTCACTCTGCAAGTACTGACAGGGGTGATATCGACGGCGCATTTGATACTAATGAGTTAATTCAGAATAAAATTCAAACAATTGAAAATTGTAATGACAATGATAGGCAAGACCTTTTTGAGATTTTACAAGCACATTCCACAGTTTTTACTCACAAAACAGGAACAATCAAGGGATTACAATACCAATTTCGTGTTCGTGAGCATACTAAATTTTGTGTTAGACCATACGTAATTCCAGCGCATTATAGAGACCGTGTTAGAACAGAAATACAATCTATGCTTGACGAGGGCATTATTGAGCCTGCAGTAAGCTCATACAACAATCCATTACATGTTGTTGAGAAGAAAAATGGATCGATCAGGCTTGTCTTAGATTCGAGACAAATCAATACTATCATCATTCCTGAAACAGACAGGCCGCAAACTTTGGAAGAACTTCTTCAAAATTTTAATGGTGTAAACGTGTTGTCTTCTATTGATCTCAGATCCAGCTTTTATCAGATCGAACTACATCCAGAATGTAGAAAATACACAGCTTTCCTTTGTTTCGGCGTTTGTTATCAGTTTCGGAAACTTCCTTTTGGTTTGAACATTTCTTCGGCAGCATTCATTCGCGGGCTAAATTCCATATTACCTGAGTTCTTAAAACGTCACATCACCTTATATGTGGACGATATTCTAATAGCAGAAGCCTCATGGGAACAACATAATCGCATCCTCAACAGTTTGTTACGTATTTTTGCAGAATCTGGAATTACAGTTAACTTGGAAAAGTCTGAATTCGGTAGGTCAAAGGTGAGGTTTTTGGGACATATTATTTCTTCTGAAGGCATTCAGCCGGATCCTGAAAAGTTAGAAGCAATCAGAGCCATTGCAGTTCCATCCACAAAAAAACAAGTCCGCAGTTTTCTGGGTCTCGTAAATTTTTACCGTCGTTTTCTGAATATGCAAATTCTTGTTACACCAAAACTTTGTTCTCTCACTGGAAAAAACACTATTTGTTGGAACTGGGACGAACAAGCACAGTTGGAATTCAATTCTTTGAAAGAATCGCTACTTAACGCGCCAATACTAGCTCATCCAGATCTGTCACAAGATTTCTGCCCTAGCACGGATTCTTCTAAAGTCGGACTTGGTGCCCATTTATTTCAAGAAGCCATAGAAAATGACACTACTGTTCAGAAAACCATTGCTTTTGCTAGCCGAGTGCTAACAAAATCTGAAAAAAACTATTCCGTTACTGAATTAGAAGCTTTAGCTATCGTTTGGGCATTTAACAAATTCCGTTTCTTTCTTTCTGGTAAGCACGTAAAAGTATACAGTGATCATCGTGCATTACAATTTCTTATGTCTTCAAAATTAAATCATGACAGGTTAAAATGTTGGGCATTGTTTCTGCAAGAATTCCGCTTCACAATAGTCTACATTCCCGGCAAGGAGTACATTGTTGCGGACGCACTGTCACGCGCACCGGCTGGGCTTGAGAAAAGTAACACAGAAGGCAACCTCGAGAAAAATTTCAGTATTCTTTACATTCAGAAAGTCGCCTTTGAAAACTTCATCACCACATCTTTAAAGGACATTGCTCATGAACAAGATAAAGATCCGATTTGGAATGACATCAAGAGCAAATGGCATGAAAAGACACACACTCAGATTCGGCATTATTATCTGGTTAGAAACAACATACTGTTCAAACGCTGCACTGTTGATGACAAGCTATGGGTACTTTGCATTCCTGACGATTTTGTTAATAAGCTCATTTGGTACATTCATTTCAGCTATGCACGTTTTGGCCCACGAAAATGTTATCATATTCTTCGAACGACTTGTTATTTTAACAATATGGAAAAGAGAATTCGAAGAGTCTTGTCTATTTGTAAACTTTGTCAAAAGGCGAAACCATCTACTATCGCCCATCGTGCTCCGCTGTTTCCTATCATTCCTTCTAAATTAAAAGAATTTGCTGCTGTTGATCTCTTGGGACCGCTTGTCAGAACATCTAATGGATTTTCGTACGTTCTAGTCGCTGTTGAACTTACTTCAAAATTTGTTTCTTTCACACCGTTACGTAAAGCCACTGGACGGTCTGTATCCAATGCCTTTGTTAAAAATTTCTTACGTGAAGTTGGACACGTTAGTAAAGTCATTTCAGATAACGGACCGCAATTCAGATCTGCTGTTTGGTCACGCATGCTTCGCAACCATAAAATCTAACCTGTTTTTATTTCATTGTACTCACCACATTGTAACCCCTCCGAACGGATTATGAAAGAAATCAATAAGCTTTGCAGACTTTATTGTCACAGAAAGCATCAGCATTGGGACAGATATTTACACTTATTTCAAAACGTGCTGAATGAAATGCCTCATGACTCCACTGCTTTACCACCTACTCTTGTACTGAAGAATGAAAAACCACCGAACAGAATCAGAGAACTTGTACCTTTCCTGAATACACGTAAACTTCGACACAAAGAGATAATTGATTTGGCTATTAAAAATATAAAAACTGCAGCAGACAAAAGGAGAAAACTACACGGTAAAGCAAATGCAAAGAAATTATATATTGGTCAGAAAGTTCTCATTAAAGCTCATTCATTGTCACATAAGAAGAAAAACTTGAGTCACAAATTCTTTCTAGTTTACAATGGACCTTACAGAATCCGACGTATACCACATGATAATTGCGTTGAAGTTGAAACTCTGCGTACTAGGAAGAGTAAAGGTTTACACCACATTTCACATGTAAAACCGTTTATTGAAAGATAATCTGCTTTTTAACTTTGTCTTTGCCATAAAACTTTTCACTTCACATTTCTAGTATGCTTTGTCAGACTTAAGAAACTGTTAACATGCAACAATGTTTGAAGTTAAATATCCAGCCTAGGGAACATTTTTAAACAGAAATTACGAATGCATTGTTATAGTGAACAGACTACACAGTGTTGTATTTGTACATTCTTGCTTGTTAGTTGTACTATTACATAACGACTATCAGGCTTACATACTTAGGACACATACTGGTACTGCTAATGAGATTTTAATGCAACATTTTGGTTTACTTGAAATTTGGTGTATCATGAGGTAAGTACATTGACTTCTGCAGAACTTCGCTTTCGGAGGACGATAACTACGACACTTCCACAGAGATTATGTTGCGACAAGATGCACAGTTTAGCGCTACAGTACACGCATTTGAGTGATTAATCTTATACTTAAAACACTTATTTTTAAAGATTTTTGAATTACAAAGAAAGTTTTCCGTGATACATTTCATTCCATTGCTGTAATTTGTAACACCTGAGGGTATAATTACATTAATCCTCAGGGGGGTACACGCTTACTTTGTGTACCATGTGTGTGGCAAACACAAGGAGCCCTAGCTAATATGGTATTTGCTTATACAACTTTACACATCGGTACCATATTTATCTAACACATAAATTACACAGCTATCTGATTATTTAACAGAGAAAGAAATATTTTTTTACTACATCAGTGACAGATGTTTACGTAATTACACCACTGGATAACTTCACACTTATGAAATTGTATTTTGTCTGCACTTTGTGAAATGCTCATATTTTTTCGGAACCATTGTGATACTATGAGAGCTTTGAATGATGTATTTGGTATGGGATCATGATTTTAAAGTACGTTTGAGGCAGATGACACTTTTGACATGAGCAGAGAATTTTTTTAGGTTTTGAAATTATTGGAGGAAGCTACGACGATTTTGAGATTTGACTGAGGTGTTATGATGTTATTTTTACGACGACGATGTGTATTATGCTGTTGCGGTATGTTTATGATCAATAAGATGATGCTATATAAGGAATGTGATTACGTGTTTATATGTATATGAATAATGAATAGAAGGTAGGGACTCTGACTGGTGAAAAAGGATGTTGTAAACCGAGAATCGTACTTTAAGAGTTATGAAATGTGTGTAAATGCGTGAATGTATCACAATGCCGGCGAAAATTTTTTGGACACTGTTATATTCATACGATTTTGTTTCTACAGATTTGTAACGCAAATTCTTGACCTATGAAATTTTTATATGAGACTGTCGCTGTAGCGAAAATTGCTGTCGTAAATATTTCGTTAAGAAAGGTAAGTGACCATGAAGTAATTCGTTGTGAGCAGCCAGGTGTGTCAGACGCCTGGAGAAAAAAGCCATTATTGATAGCCCTTTTCAGCGGCACAGGTAGAAAAAAAAAGGGAGGCCATTATCCTCGCTATTGACGTTCCTTTGTAGAGAGCATCGCAAAAACGACACGGTCGAACTTGAAAACATATGTTGACACTGTGGAGCTCTTAATTTATGATATTTACATAAATGCCTAATGAAATGACGAGAAATATTTTTACATCTGCACACCTGATTATGACAAGCGTCTTTCTACGAGAGTTGAGAGAATGTCTACTAACTTATGAAATGTCACATGACTATTGAATGATATTTTTATGCTTTGGTTTGCGTAATTGCTTATTTCATTTGATATCTAGTTTCTAGCTGCACTGCAGCATTGGTTAAAATAAAATTTTATAGATGTACTAATATAAATATTTTCTGTCTACAGATCGAGTAAATAATAATTTTTTCAAAAAAAATGAGGGAGCACAAAAAGACATTTACCTTCACAGGAACTGCAATCATAGTTTTCTTTTCAAGTACTTGTTAATTTCTTTTGTAGAATAAATTGTGATGCATCACTCTAGTGTTAAGATGTGACATAGGTATTAGACATGGCCATTTTTAGTGTAATACTTTTTCTGCTTGAACTTTGTCATGTTTAGGTATAAGTTATGCTGTTTGCCAGGCATAGTGCTACTGAATTTTAATTTGTGTTACTCTACTAAGCCAGATTTATTTTTCTTGTTTGCTGCACATTGCCTTATATTAGTCGTAATATTGCAATTGCTTCGCTAATTTCTAAAATGCTGCTTCCTTTGCAAATCTGCACTTTTTTGTCATTGCTGTTTGCGTTAATTGTTTCATGTGCTGCTGCATTGCCTCGTCCCTTAGTTTAGCATCCGAGCTCAGTAGATTTAAGTTAGCTTAAGAGGGGATAGACTATATAAAAAACTAGTTGTGATGAATGGAAAGAAATGCATTGAAGGTACATGAAAACGTTTTGAGCCAAAATGAGTATTGTACAATGATCCGTAATTATTTTGAAAGAAATATGAACAGAGTAGAGAAAGCAGGTATTGATAGGACTTTTTGGAAATAATGAGGAACGAAGGGAGATCTCCGAGAAGTAAAGAAAGTTTTGTTTGCAAAATACTGCAGTAAAAGAAACCCTGGCCTTTCCTTGTGTTATCCCACTATGTGTTTGTGTACCCATGTGTATTTGTTTTCTTCCTGTCTCTGTGTACTGTTTCATAGAATTTTTTCTCTCTTCTAATACTAAGCTACGTTCACTATGATGAGGAATACTGTTATCCTCAAATATAATTTGCATTAATAATATGTTATTTTCTTTGTAAAGATGTTTAGACATTATTTATTCTGTTTTGTTTTAATGTTCATGTGTGAAGTTGATGTTTCAAAATTTATTCTGATCTTTATGTATGTACTTATGTCATTATTCTTTTAACACTGATGTATATGTTTATTTCTATTCTATTGTAAAACCTGTACTACAAATGTTATCTGTATTGTTATGTTCTTTAATGATGTATTTCGTACCTTTGTAATTGTATTCTTCTGTTATAAAATTGTAATTGACACCAGGTCATCAAATTAAGTAACTTGTAAGTTACATTTCACTGCACACGTTTCTATTGGTCATAGTATATGGACAATATGTGAGAAGTAGGGACTGTTAGTGTTTGCACGTGTGTTAATAATTCAGCAAGGGACTGGTTAACAGCATTGCTGGTTCTCAGGACAATTCAAAAACTTTGTGAGTGCACAAGTGGTGGTTATGGACTTGCTATATTATCCGCAAGACTCTTCAATGGTGATTGTGCACCTGCACAGTCACAACACATGGCTGCTGGCCATCTCTACGAGGACTACAGTGGGTCTGCATCTTTTATGGCCCACCAATTTCTACAAGGACTGCAGTGGGTCTGCACCTCTGGTGGCCCACCAGTACCGTAATGTCTACCAGGACTACAGTGGGTCTGCATCTTTGATGGCCCACCAATTTCTACAAGGACTACAGTGGGTCTGCACCTCTGGTGGCCCACCAATACCGTAATCTCTACCAGGACTGGAGTGGGTCTGCTCTGTGATGACCTACCGAACGATATTCTTCAAAACTTCGATTGACTCCGCTGTGGGTTTGCTCTGTTGTGGCCCATTACCTGTCAGCATGTCAAGAGTCAGCACTGTCTTTCCGTTGGAAGGACAATGATACTTCTTCAAGATTGCATGGAAATCCACTACTTCCGTGTGCATTTTCTTTTACTGATCAGACTTTGAGAAAAACACTGCAATGTGATGAACGATTAGGACTGTCTTTATGGACTGTGAGAAAATTTTAGCTTTTGACCAACATTGTATCAATAAGTGTGTGCATTTGATTTCTTTGTTATTGTAATTACGATTATGAAAAATTTTAACAAATATGTATTGGCCAGTGCCCAAAAAAATTTGTAAAATTTTTTGTGGGTAGCATGGGGGCTATGTAAGTAGGCTGTTTAGGTTTTTTTATTGGTAACGCCACCTCTGTATGAAAATCACTGGCTGTGCTGTGTGCAGTCTGTGGCTGCTTTGCATTGTTGTAATACTCGCCATTGTAGTGTTAGGCAGCTGGCTGTGAACAGCGCGTAGCGTTGCGCAGTTGGAGGTGAGCCGCCAGCAGTGGTGGATGTGGGGAGAGAGATGGCGGAGTTTTGAAATTTGTCATTAACTGCTATATTTATATATGATGAAATCAAGGTAAATACATTGTTTGTTCTCTATTAATATCTTTCATTTGCTAACTATCCCTATCAGTAGTTAGTGCCTTCCATAGTTTGAATCTTTTATTTAGCTGGCAGTAGTGGCGCTTGCTGTATTGCAGTAGTGGGAGAAACGAACATTACTGTGAGGTAAGTGATTTAGTGATTTGTGAAAGGTATAGTTTAATGTTAGTCAGGGCCATTCTTTTGTAGGGATTTTGTGAAAGTCAGATTGCGTTGCGCTAAAAAATATTGTGTGTCAGGTTAAGCACAGTCCTGTAAAATTGTTCAAAAAGGGGACGTTTCAGATGACAGACTGTTTTAGTTCAGCAACTGTATTGCAGAAGATAGACAGCAACGTGGACAAAACAACTGCTGTTAAAGTATTTGGTTTAACTGCCACACTTCTGTAATTGCGTTGGCTTCCGCTGCCAGACTCAGTTGAAATAAAAGTTTTCTCGGTGTGGTACCGCGTCATAACGTATAAAACTACTGCTGCTCGTTGAAAACCAACGATTCGGCTACGGTTGCAGCGACCTTCTTCTGAGTAAGTAGATTCAGAAGAAGGCTGAAGCAGTAGTTTTATACATTACGACGCGTTACCACACTCAGAAATCTTTTATGTTCACAATACCAACTTGCATGCGAATTTTATCCATAGCGGATGGTGTCGAACTCCGTGACTGTTCCTCTATACGGTGCAGAAAAATTTCCGCTACCACTCACGATGGAAATGAGCGTTTGGCGTCATTGGCCGGGAGGCTCCTTACGGGGCAGGTCAGGCCGCCTTGGTGCAGGTCTTATTACATTCCACGCCACATTGGGCGACCTGCGCGCCGGGTGGGGATGAAATGATGATGAAGACAACACAACACCCAGTCCCTGGGCGGAGAAAATCCCCGACCCAGCCGGGAATCGAACCCGGTCCCTTTAGGAAGACCAGTCATAATAAAAGGTTATTTATTTGTCACACGACCGTTTCGGGCTTGTGCCCATCCTCAGGTGTTTAGGCATTCATGTACATGTTTATATTGCTGGAGATTACTGTATAAATACAAAAAAATCTGCTGGTGACTGAACAGATACAAGAGGGACAATTGTCAGTGGCAAGCCAGCATGTGTCGATAATATATCTGAACTTACATAAATGTGAAGCATCATTATTCCAATTACCGTGTGGAGTCAGTTTTTCCACTTACTTGCACACTTGTTATCTTTTGCTCGTCCATATTTCAGTTTTATAAAGTTTAGCTACATATTTCACTATTACGATGTGCACTCGTGAAATACACTGTGTTTAAATACAAACATGTGGGCTATGATCAAAGAACGTAGACGTAGCAGGTGTAAAGATGTTGCTCATACAGAAACATGTAGGTTACCGTCAAAGAACTTTGCCGTAGGAAGTGCAAGGATAGTGCACACATTGTTGTTGTTGTGGTCTTCAGTCCTGAGACTGGTTTGATGCAGCTTTCCATGCTACTCTATCCTGTGCAAGCTTCTTCATCTCCCAGTACCTACTGCAGCCTACATCCTTCTGAATCTGCTTAGTGTATTCATCTCTTGGTCTCCCTCTTCGATTTTTACTCTCCACGCTGCCCTCCAATACTAAATTTGTGATCCCTCGATGTCTCAGAACATGTCCTACCAACCGATCCCTACTTCTAGTCAAGTTGTGCAACAAGCTCCTCTTCTCCCCAATGTTAGTTATCTGATCTACCCATCTAGTCTTCAGCATTCTTCTGTAGCACCACATTTCGAAAGCTTCAATTCTCTTCTTGTCTAAACTATTTATCGTCCACGTTTCACTTCCATACATGGCTACACTCCATACAAATACTTTCAGAAACGACTTCCTTACATTTAGATCTATACTCGATGTTAACAAATTTTTCTTCTTCTTTCCTTGCCATTGCCAGTCTACATTTTATATCCTCTCTACTTCGACCATCATCAGTTATTTTGCTACTTTAAGTGTCTCATTTCATAATCAAATTCCCACAGCATCACCCGACTTCATTCGACTATATTCCATTATCCTCGTTTTGCTTTTGTTGATGTTCATCTTATACCCTCCTTTCGAGACGCTGTCCATTCCGTTTAACTCCTCTTCCAAGTCCTTTGCTGTCTCTGATGGAATTACAATGTCATCGGCATACCTCAAAGATTTTATTTCTCCTCCATGGATTTTAATACCTACTTCGAATTATTCTTTCGTTTCATTTACTGCTTGCTCAATATACAGATTGAATAATATTGGGGATAGGCTACAACCCTGTCTCACTCCCTTCCTAACCACTGCTTCCCTTTCATACTCCTCGACTCTTATAACTGCCATCTGCTTTTTGTACAAATTGTAAATAGCCTTTCGCCTCCTGTATTTTACCCCTGCCACCTTCAGAATTTGAAAGAGAGTATTCCAATCAACATTGTCAAAAGCTTTCTCTAAGTCTACAAATGCTAGAAACGTATGTTTGCCTTTCCTTAATCTTTCTACTAAGATAAGTCGTACGGTCAGTATTGCCTCACGTGTTCCAACATTTCTACGGAATCCAAACTGATTTTCCCCGAGTTTGGCTTCTATCAGTTTTTCCATTCGTCTGTAAAGAATTCGTGTCAGTATTTTGCAGCTGTGACTTATTAAACTGATAGTTCGGTTATTTTCACATTTGTCAACACCTGCTTTCTTTGGGATTGGAATTATCATATTTTTCTTGAAGTCTGAGGGTATTTCGCCTGTCTCATACATCTTGCTCACCAGATGGTAGAGTTTTGTCTGGACTGGTTCTCCCAAGGCTATCAGTAGTTCTAATGGAGTGTTGTCTACTCCGGGGGCCTTGTTTCGATGAGGTCGAAACACATAGAAACTTAAATAGCTATTATAAACTGTAAAGTTATTCCATGCACATTACGAAATTTTTTTTCCGCATATTCGTCGGAGAACATAGATCTAGAAAGTACAATGATGTTACTATATATGAAATTTCTAAAAGCTATTACAAATTAAAAAACAGTTCTATCTGTCCATTTTATTGGAAGCAAGTAAGAGGTAAAAGAATTTGATTAAGGGGTAAGTTTAAAATTGTGACAATTGCAACGTCTGTTGCTGAGATGATATTAGTCAGTCTTCAAACAAGAGAGTAAAACCTCAAGATAATGCTACTCAAAGGAAGTAAATTACTCACCGAGTCAATTAGACCCCCGACCCTTAACAAGCATATACGCAACTCTATAATTATCGATAGCGGCGATGAGACAACACGCTGCTACACAACACAGAATGGGATGGCAGGTACTCAAATTTAAACTGAGCCAACGTTCAACCCTCTCCTTGCCTCAACTGACCTCCGTTAACTACTAGTGTTCTTCCACACTTAAAAGTGGAATGCACCACTATTTAGAGTAATTAAGTAAAATACAAAGAATAAAAGACAAAGAATGGAATGCCATCACCTTAGGACGAATTACTGGCACCAGTAGACATGATCCTGCGCGAATTTACACTCGCTGCAATAGCGTCCCATCACTAACAGATTTCATGCACACGATACGTACAGATCAGTGACTCGTCCGCATCCAGACAAAACTATCTAAACGTAACCCAAAACGTTTAACAGCTATTAGACACTGTCACAAAATATCTTAGCACTAAACGAGGGTAGTCAAGAAAAGTCGCCAGGGCCAAAATTGAATGTGAGCTTATTTAGTAGTGGAAATTACTGCTCTTATGCACGAGCTACAGCAGAACTAAACTTTGACTCAACTAGATTAATGAACGCTACTTGCACATAAATCCTGTGTACACACACAAACAATATATATCACAAGATACAATAACCGATACACTAGTAGACTGGCTTACACTGGGAATTCATAACTAGTATGACGCTACTAGTGGACAGGTAGGCAAGCTAATCCCACGGGCCTGATAACTACGTATTTCCAAAAGCGAGCTTGTCGTAAGACTTGCAGTTCTACGAGTGCGGTATTAAGTAGCCAGGCGTGCCACGGGTTTTGAGAATAGTAACAGGAAGACAGGTGCCTCCACTCCTTGCCGTAAGAACATCAGAGGCCTCCTCCAGCACTCACCAGCTAAATTCACTACAACATCACGGCAGAGTCACTCGGCACACACCCAGCTCACTGCCCAACCCGTGAACACCGGCTCTCCACACTGCCTGCGTAGACGCTTCCAACCTCTCTCTTCGTCCCAAACGCGACCTCCAGTGGTCAGCACACAGCAAGAGACGCTTGCTTGGCTATTATATCGAAACAGGTGAATAAGTAATCTAAGTATCCGCCACATGGCACAAATATATACCAAAATTGGTTTTTTATTTTGTAGATTCCAGAGTCATCACTATGCATAGGCGAGAAAGTAAATTGCGAGGACTTGCAGTCAACAAAAAACTGCATATTGTATCTAATACGGTGTTGCTCCAGCGATATGGGGGAAGAATCACAGACTAGCAGCGATATTACAGTGCCTGACAAAGAAAGGAGCGGGATATTATATGAAACTTCACAGGTTGAGAAGGTGTGTGATACTATTTCCGTGACCGCAATACCGAGTGAAATTTACAAAGGGCTTGGCAGTAAGAGCTATCCACCCTTTGTCATGGATACATGCAGCTTTCTGCAACACATAAAAACTATGTAAGCATCATTGATGACAAGAATGATTCAGTATTTCAAAACAAATTACTTAACTTTTAATTTGAAAGCTGTATGTCGAAAGGTTCGGGGTTAAGATGTGCACCTGCGCTTAAAGGTTAAACAGATTAGCAAACAGTTTGACAATGATAACGCCTACCTCAAAGCAACCAACCTCTTAATTTCAATTGGCAACGAAGATGCGACTGGGCCCCAACCCGTTTCTTCTGACAGTTCACTAAAGCCCTGGTGGCAGTTGGCTGTTAATATTTTCAAGGTTAAATTGTCAGTTATTAAGACCGCTCTGTAGGAACGTCTTAAGACATCACTCGCATGAACCACAGGATCCAGTTAATATACACCAATAATGACAGAAACGATCAGCTTAGTACAACAGGTTGTTCAGATAATTAACTAATGACTGAGAAATGCAATTACCATCAAAGAATTGAACCGGGTAACAACTAAATCTAACCCCAAGGTCCCTCTTTTGTTTAACGGCAACCTGTCCCTTAGTACAATTGTTCCGGCTGTATTTACGACCAAGAGCTAATTAATTAGAACATTAAGGGTCAGGTTCAAACCAGAAAATAATAAGGAGGGCAGATAGACAATGAAACAAATCATCACGAGGATTACAGAATGTTACTCCCCTTTATCAGCAAGCAGTTCCATGGATCCACGGTATGTCGCAGCGGTTACTGAGTGGTGCCGATGAAAGCTAGGTAGAAGAGGGCAGACACGTCACGAGCGCTCGTCCGACACGAATCTACTTCTACATCTACATGGTCACTCTGCAATTCACACTTAAGTGCCTGGCAGAGGGTTCATCGAATCATTTTCATATAACTTCCCTACCATTCCATTCTTGAATGGCGCGTTTGAAAAAGGAAAATCTAAATCTTTCCGTTCTGGCTCTGATTTCTCTTATTTTATTATGATGATAATTTCTCCCTACGTAGGTGGGTGTCAACCAAATATTTTCGCATTCAGAAAAGAAAGTTGGTGACTGAAATTTCGTAAATAGATGTCGTCGCAAAGAAAGCCGCCTTTGTTTGAGTGACTGCCACTACAAACCGCGTATCATATCAATGACACTCTCACCTCTATTGAGCGATAACACGAAACGAGCTGCCCTTTCTTGCACGCTTTCGATGTCTTCCGACAATCCTGAAACGCGCAGCAATATTCCAGCAGAGGACGGACAAGTGTAACGTAGGCTGTCTCTTTAGTGGGTTTGTCGCATCTTAGAAGTGTTCTGCCAACAAAGCGCAGTCTTTGTTTCGCGTTCCCCACAATATTATCTGTGTGGTTTTTCCAATTTAAGTTGCCCGTAATTGTAATTCCTAGGTATTTAGTGGAATTGGCGGACCTTAGATTTGTGCGATACCCTAAACTTATCGGATTTCTTTTAGTTTGAAAAATATGTAAAAAATCAGCCAACCGGTTGCATAGGTTTTCTATATACCTTGACCAGGTTTCGTCACCTCTAAGGGTGACTTCATCAGAAGGTAAGGTAAATACATGAAGAACATATCGTCAATGATGTACAGTGATTTAAGAGCTGAGTTGCTCAAGTCATACATTAAAATATAAAACATAATGTTCTTCAAAAGGTCAAACATTAAAACATAAGTAACACCGGTGTGGTAATGTAGCTACATTACGTTTACTTGGCAGCGTGACTAATTGCCACACAGTCAGTCTCCTCATACCACACCGGTGTTACTTATGTTTTAATGTTTGACCTTTTGAAGAACATTATTTTTATGTTTTAATGTATGACTTGAGCAACTCAGGTCTTAAATTACTGTAAATCATTGACGATATGTTCTTCATGTAATTACCTTACCTTCTAATGAAGTCACCCTTAGAGATGACGAAACCTGGTCAAGTTATATAGAAAACCTATGCAACCGGTTGGCTGATGTTTTTACATATTTTTCAAATTTGTGTATACGGTTGCTGCAAACGTCAAACATGTTCAAAGTCGTAGATTTCTTTTAGTTTCCATGTGGATGACCCCGCTCTTTTCTTTGTTTAGTGCCAACTACCACTTTTCGCACCATACAGATATTCTCTCTAAATCATTTTGTAATTGGAATTGATCGTCTAATGATTTTACTAGACGGTAAATTACAGCATCATCTGCCAACAATCTAAGGGGGCTGCTCAGATGATGACCTAGATCATTTATGTAAATCAGGAAGAGCAGAGGGCCGGTGACACTACCTTGCGGAACGCCAGATATCACTTCTGTTCTACTCGATGATTTTGCGTCTATCACTACGAAATGTGACCTCTCTGAGAGGAAATCACGAATCCAGCCGCACAACTGAGACGATATTCCATACGAACGCAATTTGATTAACAGTAGCTTGCGAGGAACGGTGTCAAAAGCCTTCTGGAAATCTAGGAATATGGGATAGATCTGAGATGACTTGCCGACAGCACTCGTTACTACATGGGAATAAAGAGCTAGCTGTGTTGCACAAGAACGACATTTTCTGAAGCCGTGTTGGTTATGTATCAATAAGTCATTTTCTTGAAGGTGATTCTTAATGTTAGAGTGTAGTATACGCTCCAAAATCCTACTGCAAATTGACGTCACTGATACGGGTCTGTAATTCAGTGTGTTACTCCTACTTCCTTTCTTGAATATTTGACCTGTGCTACTTTCCAGTCTTTGGGAACCGACCTTTCGTCAAGTGAGCGGTTGTATATGATTGCTAAGAAAGGCACTGTTGTGTCTGCATACTCTGAAAGGAACCTGACTGGAAAACCATATGGACCGGAAGACTTGCCTTTCTTAAGTGATTTGAGTTGTTTCGCTACACCTAAGATATCTACTTATATGTCACTCATACTAACTGCTGTTCTGGTTTAGAATTCTGGAATATTTATTTCGTCTTCTTTCGTGAAGGAATTACGGAAAACTGAATTTACTAACTCCGGCTTAGTGGCACCGTCATCGGTAACATTTCCGCCGCTATCGCGGAGTGACGGTATGGACAGTTTTTTGCCACTGGTGTACTTTATATACGACCAGAATCTCTTTGTGTTTTAAACCATATTTTGAGACAACGTTTAGTTGAGGAAACTATTAAAACCACCTCGCATTAACGTCCGCACCAAATTTCGAGCTTCCGTGAAACTTAGCCATTCTTGGGTATTTTGCGTCCTACTGAATTTGGCACGCTTTCTTCGTTGCTTCTGCAACAGTTTTCTGACGTGTTTTGTGTACCATGATGGATCAGTCCCGTCTCTTATTAACTTATGCGGTATGAATCTATCTATTGCTGTCGATACTGTATCTTTGTATTTGAGACATATCTGGTCTACACTTACATAATTAGCTTGGAAGGAATGGAGATTCTCTCTCCGGAAGGCGTCAAGCGAATTTTTGTCGGCTGTTTTAAATAGATATATTTTGCGTTTATTGTTAGTGGTTTTGGTTGACATGGCTTTGAGCCTCGCTACAATGACCCTGTGTTCACTAATCCCTGTATCCGTCATGACGCTCTCAATTAGATCAGGGTTATTTGTGGCTAAGAGGTCAAGTGTGTTTTCACAACCGTTTACAATTCGTGTGGGCTCACGAACTAATTGTTCACAGTAATTCGCAGAGAAAGCATTTACTACAATTTCGGAAGATGTTTTCTGTCTATCACCGGCTTTGAACATGTATTTTCGCCTACAAATCGAGGGTACATTGAAGTCTCCACCAACCCTAACTGTATGAGTGTGGTACTTGTTTGTATTGAGATTCAAGTTTTCTTTGAACCATTCAGCTATTATATCACCTGAGTCGGAGGATCGGTACAAGGATCCAATTATTATTTTGGTACCGCCGTTGAGTAAATTCTCTATCCATATTAATTCACTGGAACTATCTATTTCAACTTCACTACAAGGTAAACTATTAGCAACAGATACAAACAAACCACCACCTACTTTATTTAATCCATCCTTTCTGAACACGGTTTGCACCTCTGAAAAAATTTCGGAAGAATTTATCTCCGGCTTTAGCCAACCAACCGACGGGATGTCGGCCTGCTGCTTCTAGTCGACGCTGACCCCGGTGAAGTACTCCGGTATCTTCGCTCTACGCAGGCCCTCCTTGCGCAGCTCGTGGCTTCGGCCGCTCGGACCTCGTGACCACCTCTTGTCGCGACGCTGTCGCCAATCCCCAAACCTCGTGCCTCCCTCTCGGGCCAGCAAACCCCGTATATATATATCGGCAAGCAAAGACCTTCTAAGGACACAACCCACAGATACCAACTCATCCTCATAGATATTGGCAATGGGGCCGCAAGATGGATAGTCGATACTACACCTGAGCCAGTGGCGCCAGACAGAACAATCTGTGAACTCAATAGCTCCATGACTCACATGGTTTCTTCCTAGAGAGTGGTACAGTTCCTCATATGTCATGCCTTAGCGCCCTCTGCTGGCATAGTTATTGGTAACGTTGTGTCCGTTTCTCTTCTTTTGCTGACTCACCTTGTAGTGGTTGTGATACAGCGTTGTACACAACAATTTCGTATTCGAATCGAGACTTGCCGACATGGTGTTTACTTACCGAAAGGCCGTCCGCCCCCGGCAGCTGCGTGGTCAGCGTGACAGAATGTCAGTCCTTAGGGCCCGGGTTCGATTCATGGCTGGGTCGGAGATTTTCTCCGCTCAGGGACTGGGTGTTGTGTTGTCTTAATCATCATCATTTCATCCCCATCGACGCGCAAGTAACCGACATGGCGTCAAATCGAAATACTTGCACCAGGCGAACGGTCTACCCGACGGGAGGCCCTCGTCACACGCCATGGAAACGGGCAGCGGGTACCAAGATTTTTTCAGGAGACTCATGCCCGCCGATAACAACCTCAGCATTCAATATTTGCAACAGGCTTTGTGAATTTAGAAATTTGTGGTAAGGTTCTATGGGACCAAACTGCCGCACGGGATTAGCCGAGCGGTCTAGGGCGCTGCCGTCATGGCCTGTGCGGCTAGTTCCGGCGGAGGTTCGAGTCCTCCCTCGAGCATGAGTGTGTGATTGTCCTTAGGATAATTTAGGTTAAGTAGTGTGTAAGCTTAGGGACTGATGACCTTAGCAGTTAAGTCCCATAAGATATTACACACTTTTGAACATTTTTGGACCAAACTGCTGGAGTCATCGGTTCCTAGTCTTACAGACTACTTAATGCAACTTAAACTAAATTACCTGAGGACAACACACGCACCCATGGACGAGGGAGGACTCGAACCTCCAGCGAGGGGAGCCGCGCGAACCATGACAAGGCACCTCAAACCACGCGGCTACCCCGCAAGGCGACTGTGTTTGTCTGGGACAGGGTCGTACCCGTAATGTTCGGACACCAGGCTAGGAGGAGAATGTGATTAACACTGTGGAAGGCCTGTTAGTACCACGCAGTTCACCCGCCAGCACAGGCTGGGCCAGATGGCCAGATGGCCGTGTGGAACATTCTCCATGACAATTGTTTCTACTCTCAGCACTTACGGCGTGTGCAGGGATTATTAGCGACAGACTTTCCACATCAGGAGCAGTATTGTCACTGGTTTTTTTACCAGGCAACCATGGTTCGGGGATTTGTGTCATCCATCCTATTCACAGATGAGGTCACCTCTAGGCGGAGTGGTATCTTCAATTTTTTAACAGTCATCTGTAGGGTAGTATACAGACCCCTGTGGTATGGTGACAGCCGGAATGTGTGGACCGGGATAACTGGCGGCCGTATTTTGGAACCAGTCTTCCTTCCACGTTGCCTAAGAGGCCGGAACTATCGGCGTTTCTTTCGGGTGACTATGCCTCCCCTCCTGGAAGAAGTGCCGGTCACATCTCAATCGTCTTCCTTGGTCAATGGAACGGACGACATGAGGGAGTCCGGTAGCAAGCCCTGCCCGTTCACCGGATCTCAACTCGTGCGATTTATGGTTACGGGGCCATGTCAAAAATTTCTTGTAAGCAGAGCTCATTCCACATATGGAGACAATGGAGCAGCGTATTCATGTTGCCTTTGACACTGGATTCAGCCTGGCAGATGTGAACGTGTAGGACAGAACATCATACAGCGCGCACACACAAGCGTTGAGGCACATGGAAACCATTTTGCCGGCCCGAGTGGCCGTGCGTTTCTGGGTGCTACAGTCTGGAACCGAGCGACCGCTACGGTCGCAGGTTCGAATCCTCCCTCGGGCATGGATGTGTGTGACGTCCTTAGGTTGGTTAGGTTTAATTAGTTCTAAGTTCTAGGCGACTGATGGCCTCAGAAGTTTTTGAAAACTTTTTCAACACGAACTTGGGTGCATGGTACAGAGCGTATTAGAACGCAGTTTCTGTAACAATGTATGATTGAGTAAATGGCCTGTGGCGTGGAAACCATACATTTCCGGACGTAAGTTCATTAGTCCTTTTTCGTTCCGTTTCCTCTCATCAATCAGTCCCTAGAGTTTGTACAAGGCGGAAAAAATCACCCTTTATAAATGGAAACATTTTCTTCAACTGAAAGTGTCTGTGAGCACAATATACACCAACGAAGATAAGGTGACTAATGAAACATCGCTGCATTTGTCTCCTTTAGCACTACTCGTAAGATGATATCAGCAGAAATTAATATAATTCCATTTCAAAAGAGACTATACCCCGTTTAGTGAGGACTTTCACAAATAATCTGTGTGAAAGCAGAAGTACAATACGTTAAACGTTTCAGGGTGTACCTGACGTGAAGAGCTCAGTTGAGTCAGCCAGCATACCAACTGCTCGTTGAGTGTTGAAGCCATACAGGCGCATTCTGGGAACCTAAGGTCAGCAAGCAAGGAAACGTTATTTTTTTCTACAGGTGTCGGTATTCCAGCTGCCCCGTTTGAGCTCTGATTTGTTCAGATTAAGAGATAACGCTTTTATCGGAGGTTTAAGAACCAAGAGATCAGCCTAATTTTGAAGACAAATTTCTAGCTAAACTCCTTTTGTTTCAGGATTTCCAGCCACCGTGTGAGAAATATCTGTCTCATTTTGCCAAGTGACTGGAGAGAGAACGGTGGATTTTGTAAGTACATTCAAGTTGTTCATATAACTGGATAAGCCGGAAGAAACCAGAAGTGGAAAACTCCAGTATAGTTCACTGTGCAATTTTCTTAGATCATTAATGTGAATAACTGACGTCTTTGTGTCTTATACACCCGAATTCTTTTTCTGTTTGAACAGCTCTCTCTCTCTCTCTCTCTCTCTCACTCACTCACTCACTCACACACACCTGCGGCACCATAGCCCATATTGAAAACGAATATGAAATATCATGTCTAGCAACATGATTGACAACACTTTCATCCTCTACCAGACTGGGGTCAGGGTGATATCAGAAAACAGCAATAAACAGACAGGTGAATAGCATAGGTCTACGCAAAAGGCGGACCGACGAGAGCTGGAACGGCTGAGTTATGTTACAAAAGTCATAAAGAGCTGTACGAGTCTGTTATATAGCTGCATAAATTTCAAGCGCAGATATTTTAGTGACGTATCGGTAATATAGCTTTATGTACAAGGGTTGGAACTTTAACTGTGGCAACCATTTATTTACAGCTCGTACAAAATAGGTACGTGTTTCAAAGTTTACTGACATTCAGCAGTCACCAGCATTGTGTGTAACCCGTTGCCAGCGATGTTGAAGTCTTAGTATACCCTTAGCAGTGCCAGTCGTGTTGACAGTTCGAGCGACGCAGTCTTTTGCCCGCCGAATTTGTAGCAGTTCTGAAGCGATGCCGTGAACTGTTTCCTTCAGTTTAGAAATCGAGTTGAACTCGCGAGGGCTTACGTCAGGGGAATGCAGTAGATGGTATAGCACTTAGCAGCCCCATCAGTCAAACAAATCAGTAACAGCTTGCACTGTACGTGCTTGAGCATTGTCCTGCAAAATTATGGTCAGGTCCTGGCAGAAAGTGTAATCACTTCTGTCTCTAAACTGGTAGTAGGCTGTGTTCCAGAAATGAACACCAATAGACGGATTCCAAACCTTGTCCAAATCAAAAACTTTTTCTCTGTTTACTAAGTTATTGCTTAATCGAATTTCTATGGCTTCCTTGAAAATAGAATGGATGTTAAATTCTTCACGTCCTTGCAGCTCATCGCATGACTCGCATCTACACAGTATTCTGCCGCAGCTGAGTTGCCTGGCTGCGGTAAGCGTGTGTAACTACAGTGTTCCACGCACCTCTCATGAACGGAACGTGTTGTCTGACTTATATACGACATCACAATTTCTCAAGGTATGTGATATACACCCGCCTTACGACACAATAAATCATCCCTCACTGCACAAAGTAAGGCAGCAAACTTCATCGGAGCCTGAAAAATCACCTTACCACGGTGTTTCTTGAGTGTACGGCTTCTCTTCGAGGAAAGAGCACCGACGTAAGGCAAAAATGTTCATGATCTGAAGGTATTACTTGTGTCTTCCAGATCACGTACTTGCGTTGTAGATTTCAGACTGAATGCGAATTTGTTGCTGGGAATATCCATTCGCTTTTTAAAGATGCTCTTGAGGTGTGTGAGCTCCTCTAGCAAATTATCATTATCGGATACACAGTATGCCCCGTGTATTAAGGTCTTAAGGACACCTACGGACTGTGATGGGTGATGGCAGTTACTGCCGTGTAAATATCGGTTAGTATGTGTTGTTTTACGATATACAGAATGTCTGAATGTACCATCACCTTTACGAAAAACGGAAACATCCAAATAAGAGAGATGTCCATCTTTTCTATTTCCACTTTAAATTTAATGCTAGCGTCGATAGAATTCAGATGATCGAGAAATCGGTGTCATTCATCCTTCACACGAGGCCAAAGTACTCGGTACTGTAAAGGATAATTTATTTGCCTGTAAGACGGTTATGTACCAGTTTCCTTGCACATATTTCGGTAAGTCATATATAGGTCAGACCACGAGCACCTTTCGGGAGAGGTGAGTGGAATACCCTAGATACACACACTTACTACAGCCAGACAAGTCAGCTGTGGCAGAACGCACGAGTTATTGGATGAACTGCAATGACGTGAAGATTTTAACATCCACCTCTTCCTTTTGGTATTCTGTTTTCGAGGAAGCAACATAAATTCGATTGACCCAGTAAATGAACCGAGAAAGTGGTCTTAATTTGGATAAAGCATGAAAACCGACTCTTGGTGTAATTAAATTGCAGAGAGATCATCAAGGTATTACATCGATAAGCGAATCGAATGTTTGAACGTTTTCCCCACGCATGGCACGTGAGTGTCGATCGTTTTTTGTGACCCGTATGTGCAGTATTGCCGTGTCAGAGTATATATACCCGCACTTGGCAACTTACCGGTCTTGAGACTCAATCTGACGATGGCCGGAAAGTACGCTGGCGAAATGTATGTGGAATAACTAGTAGTTATGCGGCTAGATCCCGAAATTACGCCGCGGGAGTTAAAAATGCAAAACATTGTACAAGAGTGACATCGGCATTGTCCACGTCGCTGCAGGTTCTCGCCAACGAATACGATCGATATGGAAACCCCAGGTTTACCGCCAGTGGGCGGCGCACTCGCCAGATCTTACGTCACTCGCCGTTATGTCCGACAGGTAGCGGTAAATATGCAGTTAGATACGGCCACCGAAGGTCGCAACCCACACCTCTTCGTCAGTCGGCACAGGCAGAGAAGACGCGTCGAACGGACTATGGATACACAGACGCCAGCGCCACAATAATCGGTTTTTAGGAACAACTGCTCAGCACCACCGACAGTATTCTCACTCAAATCACCGTAAACACAACAGAAGGAGTTACGCAACTGCTTACTTGAAATTTTTTTAAATAACAGCGTCTGAATTTTACCCGTAGATGTACAAGGGGAGATCAAAAAGTTTCTATTAGAATGCTGTCCAGTTTTGAATAGGTAAGCCAATCAGGAACAATCGATGTGAGCAATCAGGCACTCATCCCAATGACGCACCAGATTGAAGATACCCATGTGGTAAAACATCCTGGTATGGAAGAGGTCTGCAACTGTCTGCTGCACACCCTCGTCCGAAAGGAATCGTCGATCCTCCAAGGTCTTTTTTGGTAGCCGAAGGCGAGACAATTTCGTGGGGAGATATCTGGACGATAGGGCACGTGCTCGATTGTCTCTCATTTGAGTTGGCGTAACTTCTGCGTTGCGACATTTGCGATACAGGGACGTACATTATCATGAAGAAGAAGATACCTTTGTCGTGCACCTATCGACAAGGGTGGTTTCCGACAGACATGCTGCTCCATAAATATTCTCCATTCTCCGATGAATGACTACCGGCCTTTGTCTTTCAGTAGCGAAGATAAGAATAACAGCAGGACGTTTGGTAATTTCCGCCATTTACCGTGCGCGCGTTGGGAAGGTAATCCCTTCGCTACTTGGCGCACTGGCTTTGCGCTACGTTGCATTTACCCTCCAGCAACGCCCTCAAACGGAAACATTTTGGTCGTCCCTTATACTGCCCTTGTGTTTGCACTCCTGCGATGTACCTAGTATCCTTCATCTACAACTGCAGACACAACAAACATCTTTGGCAACGAGAACCGTATTGAGACACCCTTGGAACTAAGACATCTATCGGATTCTTACGTACAATCGACAAAACAAAACTGTTCTCACGGAAAGTGGCTAAGTCCCACAACGACCATTATTGGCGTGCACAGTACGTCTTAAATTTTGGCAGCTCCTTCGTCCCATCACTACCCAAATTGAGTTATAGCGGCAACGTTTTATTTTACCAGTGAGGCATACTATACAGAACGTTGAAAATTAATACCACTTAAACATTTTACACGGAAGACAGGATGTCGACAGCGATTGTAAAATATCTAGTGATTTGATCGCCTGCGTTACATGCGGATTGAAGCAAGTCTTATATCGCTGTGTAAGTAGCTCACAGTCAAAGAGAACGGTCGTCACTCGTTGAATCAGAGTGCGTTTCTGCCATCTGGCCAATATATACAGATAAAAAAAAAAGTTTTGCATCACCCTGGTTCCCAAAACTCAAGAAAATAGATGTTGACTGTGGGTTTTGTATCACAGACACAGTCCCTTTGGCTGTTCAGAGATGTCACTAAGCCATCCCAAAGATGTAAACAACCATGCATGAGCAGCGCCTATTAGACGGAGGGGGTCCGACAGCCGATCAGTTCCAATCATTCTACCAGGAAGGTGGTACACGGATCGTGTTGTCTGCAGTTCAACCATGCCTAGACGGTCTATATCGCGGTTCTGCCATCTGGCCAATATATACAGATCAAAAAAAGTTTTGCATCACCCTGGTTCCCAAAACTCAAGAAAATAGATGTTGACTGTGGGTTTTGTATCACAGACACAGTCCGCATTGTTACTTTGTGCCGGGAATGGCTTTCAACACGGGAAGTGTACAGGCGTCTCGAGTGAACCAAAGCGATCCTGTTCGGACATGGAGGAAATACAGAGAGACAACTGTCGATAACATTCCTCGCTCAGGCCGCCCAAGGGCTACTACTGCAGTGGATGATCGCTACCTACGGATTATGGCTCGGAAGAACCCCGACAGCAAAGCCATAATGTTGAATAAAGCTTTTCGTGCAGCCACAGGACGTCGTGTTACGACTCAAATTGTGCGCAATAGGTTGCATGATGCCCAACTTCACTTCCGGCGTCCATGGTGAGATCATCTTTGCAACCACGATACCATGCAGCGCGGTACAGATGAGCCCAACAACATGCCGAATGGACCGTTCAAGATTGGCATCACGTTCTCTTCACCGATGAGTGTCGCATATGCCATCAACCAGACAATCGTCGGAGACGTGTTTGGAGGCAACTCGGTCAGGCTGAGCGCCTTAGACACACTGTCCTGCGATTGCAGAGAGGTGAAGGTTCCCTGCTGCTTTGGTGTGGCATTTGACGTACGCCGCTGGTGGTCACGGAAGGCGCCGAAACGGCTGTACTATACGTGAATGCCATTCTCCGATCGATAGTGCAACCATATCGGCAGCATATTGGCGAGGCATTCGTCTTCATGGACGACAATTCATACATCTTGTGAATGACTTCCTTCAGGATAACGACATCGCTCGACTAGAGTGGTCTGCATGTTCTCCAGAAATGAATCCTATCGAACATGCCTGCGATACACTGAAAAGGGCTGTTTATGGACCCAGCAACCACTCTGAGGGATCTACCCCGAATCGCCGTTGAGGAGTGGGACAGTCTGGACCAACAGTGCCTTGATGAACTTATGGGTAATATCCTACGACGAAAACAGGCATGTGTCAATGCAAGATGAGGTGCTTCTGGGCATTAGAGGTACCGGTGTGTACAGTAATCTGGAGCACCACTTCTTAAGCTCTCGCTGGTTGGTGGTACAAGATGCAGTATGTGGTTGTCATGAGCAATTAAAATGGAAATGATGTTTATGTTTATCTCTGTTCAGATTTTCTGTACAGGTTCCGCAACTCTCGGAACGGAGGTGATGCAAAACTTTCTTTGATGTGTGTATTTTTATGTACCAGTCGTAGTACGTGCCAACGGCTGTTCTGTGGGAGCTTCTCGAACCTTGATGAGTAAAACACAGGTGAATACTATTTGCACTCTTTAAGGGAGCTATTATAATGCAACCCAACAGAAACTGTATCACAAAACTCACAAAATTTTAAACAGAATTTATCCAAAGTATTTTAACGGCATACGTTTTATACAAGTGAGAGTATATTTTTATTTTGAGGAGTAAATGATTTTAGATCAGTGAGGTTTCTAGCAAAAGTTAATCCTTTGAACTGTATTACAAAACTCAGAAAATTTTAAACAAAATTTATCCAAAGTATTTTAACGGCATACGTTTTATTCGAGTGAGAGTATATCTTTATTTTGAGGAGTAAATGATTTTAGATCAGTGCTATTTCTAGCAAAATTTCATCCTCTGCGAAGCTTGTATTTGAAATACTGGACAAAGTAACTAAGCAAATAATCATTCACTTCTTTGGTACGAATGAAAATGGTAATGATATACTATCATTCTCCATTTCGATTTCAGTCAGGTCCAAATTAAGTTGGTGAAGAGGAAGTTTTGTCCCTAAGCCTAAAACTATTCACAGAACTAGCAAACAGAACGGGAAAGCAGATGCATCAGAAAAAGTCACTTACATGAAACTGAGTAAGAGAGAATAAATGTTTATCAACGAGCCCATGCATTTTGCTGTCGAAGTAAAAGGCAAGTGTACGATATGGCTTTCGAACGCAAATTATACTTCGCTTCTTCCTATTTCTCAACGAAATATTTTGTGTTTTTTTTGTTTTTTTTTTTTTGAGTATTGAGTCTTACCAAAGGTTTTATGCTGCCAGGCTAACCTTCGTGTCTCAGAGCAGCACTTTCACCTTCCGTCCTCAATTATGTGTGGTGTGTATTCCAGTCTCTGTCTTCCCGTTTACCTTCTACCACTCCCTCTATTAGCATGGAAGTTATTCCGCCATATCTCAACACATGTCGTATAACCCTGGCCCTTCTTCTTGTCAGTGTTTTCCACAGATTCCCTTCCTCACCGATTTTGCGGAAAAACCTCCTCTTTCCTTACCTTATCAGTCCACCTAATTTTCAATGTTCGTCTGTAGCACTACATCTCAAATGCTTCGATTCTCTTCTGTTCAGATTTTCCCACAGTCCATGATCCACTACCTAAAATGCTGTGTTTATAACGTATTTCCTCAGAAATCGCTTCCTCAAATTGTGGCCTATGTTTGATTCTAGTAGACTTGTTTGACCACAAATGCACTCATAAAGAATATTATTTTCAGAAATCTGTCAATAGAGTCTGATTGCCATAACTACTAATTTTCTTTTGTTGAGAATTCGGAAGAAGCATTTAATTATTTAGGAGAAGAAGAATGTCTTAGCTGTGATCGCCATTAAAAAACTTTATTATAGATAACCGTTTTCGGTAAAACTAAGTTACCGTCTTCAGATTAACTTGTGGCACCCTGGTAGGCATTACATATCGTGGTATGCGAACGATATTTTGTCGAATTGTGATGTACGCAGTAATTTAAATTTTGACGTACCAACAGTAATTCATTTCATGTTTAATGTGCCTGAAAATTCAGAGGAAAAATTTTGTGCGTAGCTGGCACAAGATGTTTCTAAGAACCCTTATGAAGAGCTGAAGCTGGTAACTTAGTTTTACCAAAACTGGCTAACTACAAAAAAAAATTATAGAGATCTCGGCTGTTCTTCTTCCCCTAAGTAATCACCACAGATCGCCCGTTCGAGCTTAACATGAGTAAACCAACATTTAAATATTCTTTTCTCTTCAGTTTGGACCGCCATACTTTAAGGAATAGTTTTTCTTTTTTTCCTTGTTCTGTGGCACACATGATGCTCATCTACTTTCGCTACAGTACACTTTCCATTTTTTAATGTTACTGAACCCTTGTCTAAATGTGGCACTTAGTGGAAATCAATCACGATGCTTGTTTGGTTTGAGAGTCGTCAATGAGCTAATGACTATGTAAAGCATTCATGTGGGAACATCAGCTGTAGCTCCCGAAATCGCAAAGTGTAGCCTTAAAATACAACACGGCATGTTCTTGAATATACACTCCTGGTAATTGAAATAAGAACACCGTGAATTGATTGTCCCAGGAAGGGGAAACTTCATTGACACATTCCTGGGGTCAGATACATCACATGATCACACTGACAGAACCACAGGCACATAGACACAGGCAACAGAGCATGCACAATGTCGGCACTAGTACAGTGTATATCCACCTTTCGCAGCAATGCAGGCTGCTATTCTCCCATGGAGACGATCGTAGAGATGCTGGATGTAGTCCTGTGGAACGGCTTGCCATGCCATTTCCACCTGGCGCCTCAGTTGGACCAGCGTTCGTGCTGGACGTGCAGACCGCGTGAGACGACGCTTCATCCAGTCCCAAACATGCTCAATGGGGGACAGATCCGGAGATCTTGCTGGCCAGGGTAGTTGACTTACACCTTCTAGAGCACGTTGGGTGGCACGGGATACATGCGGACGTGCATTGTCCTGTTGGAACAGCAAGCTCCCTTGCCAGTCTAGGAATGGTAGAACGATGGGTTCGATGACGGTTTGGATGTACCGTGCACTATTCAGTGTCCCCTCGACGATCACCAGTGGTGTACGGCCAGTGTAGGAGATCGCTCCCCACACCATGATAACGGGTGTTGGCCCTGTGTGCCTCGGTCGTATGCAGTCCTGATTGTGGCGCTCACCTGCACGGCGCCAAACACGCATACGACCATCATTGGCACCAAGGCAAAAGCGACTCTCATCGCTGAAGACGACACGTCTCCATTCGTCCCTCCATTCACGCCTGTTGAAACGTCCCCTTTGTACAATTTATACACGACTGTGCTTAACCTGATACACAATATTTTTTAGCGCAACGCAATCTGACTTTCAAAATTCCCTACAAAAGAATGGCCCTGACTAACATTAAACTATACCTTTCACAAATCACTTACCTCACAAAAATCTTCGCTACTCAAGCTACTGCAATACAGCGAACGCCACTACTGCCAGCTAAATAAAAGATTCAAACTACTGAAGGCACTAACTACTGATAGGGATAGTTAGCAAATGAAAGGTATTAATAGAGAACAAACAATGTATTTACCTTGATATCATCGTATATAAATATAGCAGTTCATGACAAATTTCAAAACTCCGCCATCTCTCTCCCCACATCCACCACTGCTGGCGGCTCACCTCCAACTGCGCAACGCTACGCGCTGTTCAGAGCCAGCTGCCTAACACTACAATGGCGAGTATTACAACAATGCAAAGCAGCCACAGACTGCACACAGCACAGCCAGTGATTTTCATACAGAGGTGGCGTTACCAATAAAAAAACCTAAACAGCCTACTTACATAGCCCCCATGCTACCCACAAAAAATTTTACAAATTTTTTTGGGCACTGGCCAATACATATTTGTTAAAATTTTTCATAATCCTAATTACAATAACAAAGAAATCAAATGCACACACTTATTGATACAATGTTGGTCAAAAGCTAAAATTTTCTCACAGTCCATAAAGACAGTCCTGATCATTCATCACATTGTAGTGTTTTTCTCAAAGTCTGAGCAATAAAAGAAAATGCACACGGAAGTAGTGGATTTCCATGCAATCTTGAAGAAGTAGCATTGTCCTTCCAACGGAAAGACAGTACTGACTCTCGACATGCAGACAGGTCATGGGCCACAACAGAGCAAACCCACAGCGGAGTCAATCGAAGTTTTGAAGAATATCGTTTGGTAGGTCATCACAGAGCAGACCCACTGTAGTCCTGGTAGAGATTACGGTATTGGTGGGCCACCAGAGGCGCAGACCCACTGCAGTCCTTGCAGAAATAATGGTACTGGTGAGTCAGCAAAGACGAAGACCCACTGTAGTCCTTGTAGAAATAATGGTATTGGTGGGTTATCAAAGGTGCAGACCCACTGTAGTCCTTGTAGAGACGGCCAGCAGCCATCTGTTGTAAATGTGCAGGTGCACAAGCACCATCGAAGAGTCTTGCGGAGAATAGAGCAAGTCCATAAACCACCACTTGCGCACTCACAAAGTTTTTGGAATTGTCCTTAGAACCAGCAATGCTGTTATCCAGTCCCTTGCTGAATTATTAACACACGTGCAAACACTAACAGTCCCTACTTCTCACATATTGTCCATATACTATGACCAACAGAAACGTGTGCAGTGAAATGATACTTAATTTGAAGAACTGGTGTCAATTACAATATTATAACATGAGAATACAATTACAAAGGTACAAAATACATCATTAAAGAACATAACAATACAGATAACATTTGTAGTACAGGTTTTACAATAGAATAGAAATAAACATATACATCAGTGTTACAAAAATAATGACATAAGTACATACATAAAAGATCAGAATAACTTTTGGAATATCAACTTCACACATGTGCATTAAAACAAAACAGAATAAATAATGTCTAAACATCTTTACAAAGAAAATAACATATTATTAATGCAAATTATATTTGAGGATAACAGTATTCCTCATCATAGTGAATGTAGCTTAGTATTAGAAGAGAAAAAAAAATTCTATGAAGCAGTACACAGAGATAGGAAGAAAACAAATACACATGGGTACACAAACACATAGTGGGATAACACAAGGAAAGGACAGGGTTTCTTTTACTGCAGTATTTTGCAAACAAAACTTTCTTTACTTCTCGGAGATCTCCCTTCATTCCTCATTATTTCCAAAAAGTCCTATCAATACCTGCTTTCTCTACTCTGTTCATATTTCTTTCAAAATAATTACGGATCATTGTACAATACTCATTTTGGCCCAAAACGTTTTCATATACCTTCAATGCATTTCTTTCCATTCATCACAACTAGTTTCTTATACAGTCTACCCCCTCTTAAGCTAACTTAAATCTACTGAGCTCAGATGCTAAACTAAGAGACGAGGCAATGCAGCAGCACAAAACAATTAATACAAATAGCAATGAAAAAAAATGGAAATTGTCAAAGCAAGCAGCAATATTACAACTAATATAAGGCAATGTGCAGCAAACAAGAAAAATAAATCTGGCTTAGCAGAGTAACACAGATTAAAATTCAGTAGCACTATGCCTGGCAACCAGCAGCAGAAAATGAAATAATTTATACCTAAACATGACAAAGCTCAAGCAAAAAAAAGTATTACACTAAAAATGGCCATGTCTAATACCTATGTCACATCTTAACACTAGAGTGATGCATCACAATTTATTCTACAAAAGAAATTAACAAGTACTTGAAAAGAAAACTATGATTGCAGTTCCTGTGAAGGTAAATGTCTTTTTGTGCTCCCTACTTTTTTTTAAAAAAAATTATTATTTACTCGATCTGTAGACAGAAAATATTTATATTAGTACATCTATAAAATTTTATTTTAACCAATGCTGCAGTGCAGCTAGAAACTAGATATCAAATGAAATAAGCAATTACGCAAACCAAAGCATAAAAATATCATTCAATAGTCATGTGACATTTCATAAGTTAGTAGACATTCTCTCAACTCTCGTAGAAAGACGCTTGTCATACTCAGGTGTGCAGATGTAAAAATATTTCTCGTCATTTCATTAGGCATTTATGTAAATATCATAAATTAAGAGCTCCACAGTGTTAACATATGTTTTCAAGTTCGACCGTGTCGTTTTTGCGATGCTCTCTACAAAGGAACGTCAATAGCGAGTATAATGGCCTCTCTTTTTTTTTTCTACCTGTGCCGCTGAAAAGGGCTCGCAATAATGGCTTTTTCTCCAGGCGTCTGACACACCTGGCCACTCAGCTGGGTGCCCACGACGCATTACGTGCAGGTGGTCACTGAACTTTCTTACCGAAATATTTATGACACCAGTTTCCGCTACAGTGACAGTCTCATATAAAAAATTTCACAGGTCAAGAATTTGGGTTACAAATCTGTAGAAACAAAATCCTATAAATATAACAGCGTCCAAAAAATTTTCGCCAGCATTGTGATACATTCATGCATATACACACATTTCATAACTCAAAGTACGATTCTTGGTTTCCAACATCCTTTTCCACAAATCAGAGTCCCTAAACACTACTCATTATTCCTTACCTTATTACACATATGCATATTCGTCGACACTTCTTCAATATACAGCATCAGCTTACTGATCATAAACATACCGCAACAGCATAATACACATAGTCATCGTAATAATATCATAACACCTCAGTCAAATCTCAAAAACGCCGTAGCTTTCTGCAATAATTTCAAACCCAAAAAAATTCTCTGCTCATGTCAAAGGTGTCATCTGCCTCAAACGTACTTTAAAATCATGATCCCATACCAAATACATCATTCAAAGCTCTCATAGTACCACAATGGCTCCGAAAAAATATGAACAGTTCACAAAGTACTGACAAAATACAATTTCATAAGTGTGAAATTATTCAACTGTGTAATTACGTAAACATCTGTCACTGATGTATATAAAAAAAATGTTTATCTCTTAGTTAAATGATCAGATAGCTGTGTAATTTATGTGTTAGAGAAATATGGTACCGATGTGTAAAGTTGCATAAGCAAATACCATATTAGCTAGGGTTCCTTGTGGTTGCCACACACATGGTACACAAAGTAAGCGTGTACCCCCCTGAGGATTAATGTAATTATACTCTCGGGTGTTACAGATTACAGCAATGGAATGAAATGTATCACGGAAAACTTTCTTTGCAATTCAAAAATCTTTAAAAATAAATGTTTTAAGTACAAAATTAATCACTCAAATACGTGTCCTGTAGCGCTAAACTGTGCGTCATGTTGTAAGATAATCTCTGTGGAAGTGTCGTAGTTATCGTCCTCCGAAAGCTAAGTTCTGCAAAGTCAATGTACTTACCTCATGATAAACAAAAGTGAAATGTTTTGCGTATAGATATCGTAGTTATTACGCTTATTGTTGTGATGAAGAAAGTACTGTACTGTAACGTATTGTTGTGCCACGAAAAAGGCTGTCTCATTGTTGCTATACCACAAAAGTTACTACTAAAACATGTTTTTCTTTCCAGAAGAATTCAGAAAACTGTGCAGATATAAAACAGATACACCGCAAAAGCAACATAGTAAATTGTCACTCATTAGTAGTGTCGTGATAAAATCGTGTAGCTGTCACATAAACTAACCTCTGTGTCATCTGGTATCTCTCAGAAAGCACTTTAATTTCAGAATGTATTTTCAAATAAACCAAAATGTTGCATTAAAATCTCATTAACAGTACTGGTAAATGTTCTAAGTATGTGAGCCTTATAGTCGTTACGTAATCATGCAACAAACAAGCAAGAATGTACACACACAATAACACTGTGTCGTCTGTTCACAATAACAATGCATTCGTAATTTCTGTTTCAATAAGTTCTCTTGGTTCTTGACTGGATATTTAACTTCAAACATTGTTGCATGTTAACAGATTCTAAGTCTGACAAGCATACTAGTAATGTAAAGTGAAAAGTTATATGGCAAAGACAAAGTTAAAAAGCAGATTATTTTTCAATAAACGGTTTTACATGTGAAATGTGGTGAAATCCTTTACTCTTCATAGTACTCAGAGTTTGAACTTGAATACAATTGTCATGCGGTATACGTCGGTAAAGAATACTGGAATTTTGCTCAAGGTTAGCGTCTATGTTATTTTTCTCTGAGCCAGCTGGCGCACGCGGCTGCCTGCTGTGCGGGTCATTGTCTGTCTCTTTGTTGGCGCGCGTCGTTATTGGGATTAGGAGACCTAGCTTCTACAAATTCACTTTGACGAGAAGGCCCTGCCCTGTTTGAAGCTCGCCAGTTCTGATGCAATTCAGGTCTGTCGTTACGATCATATCGTCTGTCGTCATGTCGGTAGATTCCATAGTTTCTTTCTTGTCAGTCATGTGGTGGAGAATTTCTCCCGGAATCGTAACTGCGCGCTGAACTGTTGCGTCTGAAGTTATTCTGCCTCCCTTGATAATAATTGTTTTGGTACCCATATTGTCTGTTTCTATGGTAATCTCTGTCACACTCATTGCTACGGAAATGCGATCTTTCTCTGTATCTATTATTACTCTGCCAGTGGTTGTCATATAGGTGGTGTCTGTTTTGTTCACGATTTGCGTTGTAAGAATAGCCTTGTCGTGTCCAGTTATTATTTCTGTCGTCACGGAATTGTGACGGATGTGACCTGTAGTGATTGTTTTCCTGTTTTCGCATCCCGCGACTCTCTGTGTCAATTTCTAGTTCTTGTAACAGTCCCTGAAAAGCTTCAATGTCGTCTTTGCAACGTCCTGCTAAAATAATATGCCGTAAATGTTCAGGTAATTTGATTAAGCAAATGCGGATGAGTTCTGAGGGGCTGTATGGGTTTGAAAGATACTGATTCTTATGCAACATGTCTTCAAAATATTTCATAAGATTGGAAAATTCAGATTGTTCGAAACGTTTCATCATTATGATGCTATATTTTACTCGGTCTTGTGTGACTTGAGACCAATATGCTGAGAGGAAGGCATGGTAAAATTCTCCTTCACTGTGGCAATCGTGAATGACCGATCGCATTCTTACAGCTGGTTCACTCTCTAAGTAGCCACACATAAATTCTAATCTGTGTTCTAAAGACCAGTTGGGAGGAAAACAATGAGAGAATTGATGGAGCCACGCTTGTGGATGAATGTCGTTGGCAGAATTCTTAAACGTTTTGAATTTACGTGTAGTAATGAACAGCTTATAGTCAAAATCATCATGTCGGCGAGTCGCATATCGGTCATTGTTAGGTCGTGTCGGCCGTTCCATCTCAAAATTCGGTGCACATTGCCAATTTCTTTCATAACTTCCGAAATGCCCCGTGTTATTATTTTGCGGCTTTTCCGTATTTCTAAGTCCCTCATCCCGTATTGGGGCGCGAGTGTCCTCTCAAATACGTAATTCTTGTATTACTTGTGTCAGCTGATCTTGTACTTCCCGGATTTCTCTTTGGTGTTGATTCAGATTTTGTTTCAGTTTCCTAATTTGTTCTCTCTCTTCTGTGTCATTAAAGACTACCGGTTTTGTGTCATTCAGATTATCATCAACCTTCGTAGATATATATGTGAACTGATCCGAAAGATCTGCTACTTTCTCCGATAGTGTACTTATTTCCTCAGTGTATGTTTCTGAAACAAGTTTCAGAGTATCTACTGTGTCCTTTAAGTTTTCCTGAGATTTTGCAAGTTGCGTAACCGAATTGGTAGATGCAACTGAGTCAAATTTAGCTTGCAAGGTCTCATGATTTTCATGAACAATAGTTTGCAGTTCTTTTATGGCTGCTTCGTGATTCTGTAATGCATTTTCATGCCGCGAAAAAATAGGTTGAAAATGCTCACAAATTTGTGTTTTTACGTCGTTACAAACTTTTTGACATTTCGATTCGATTTTATGTATCTCAGTAGTTAAATCTTCACGTGTTTGTTCAAGTGTGGTGTGAAGATTTTGTTCCATTGCGTCTAACTGTTGCTGTGTTTGTCTCTGGTGTTGTTCCATTGTGTCGAACTTTTGAAGATTTTGTTCCACTGTGTCTAACTTTTTAAGATTTTGTTCCACTGTGTCTAACTTTCGAAGATTTAGTTCCATTGTGTCTAACTTTTGAAGCTTTTGCTGTGTTTGTCCCATTTGTTGTATTAATTGTAATAACAATGCACTGGTGTCTGGAATGTATTCCTCAGTGCTTTTCGGCAGTGAATTTGCACCGGCAACATTCACATTTTGACAAGTGGAAAATGTGTCTTGACTCATTTGAGAAAATGGTGAGGACCCAAAACCTGAATCTACAATATTTGCAAAATTGTGTCCTGTCATTCCCGATTCCTGAGGCGAGCTGTTGCCGACCAATCGATCGATAATGCTTCCCTCTTCACTAATTGTTTCACTGTCCGCGCCATTGTTTGCCGTCCGCTCCATTTCCCTATGCACAATTACCAAATTACTACTTTGAACATCAGTTAATTCATTACTCGGTGGCGCTGACACACTGCTTTCGTTTTCACTGTCATTTCTCAGTTTACTTTGGAGCCTAGTATTACGTTTTTCACACGCCATTATTGTCACAGTATTTCACACGACAACACAGAAAAACACAATTTGAAGAGCAAAAATAAGAGAACACATTAACATAACACTGAAAATAATATCTAGTTAATTGCAGCTGCGAAATACTTGGTGCAAATCTACATGCATGCCACAACTGTTTTACTGTACAACAATGAAAAACTACAACTACAAAGGAGATTTTCTCTACAATTACGCGCTAGCAATAAACAAAAGCTACACTAATTACACAAACTACAAGAAAAAAATCAGAAGATTCCAGTGAGGTATCCTCGGCTAAGGGTTGACATATGAAACGTCCCCTTTTAATAATTATACACGACTGTGCTTAACCTAATACACAATATTTTTTAGCGCAACGCAATCTGACTTTCAAAATTCCCTACAAAAGAATGGCCCTGACTAACATTAAAGTATACCTTTCACGAATCACTTACCTCACAAAAATCTTCGCTACTCAAGCTACTGCAATACAGCGAACGCCACTACTGCCAGCTAAATAAAAGATTCAAACTACTGAAGGCACTAACTACTGATAGGGATAGTTAGCAAATGAAAGATATTAATAGAGAACAAACAATGTATTTACCTTGATATCATCGTATATAAATATAGCAGTTCATGACAAATTTCAAAACTCCGCCATCTCTCTCCCCACATCCACCACTGCTGGCGGATCACCTCCAACTGCGCAACGCTACGCGCTGTTCAGAGCCAGCTGCCTAACACTACAATGGCGAGTATTACAACAATGCAAAGCAGCCACAGACTGCACACAGCACAGCCAGTGATTTTCATGCAGAGGTGGCGTTACCAATAAAAAAACCTAAACAGCCTACTTACACTGTCGCGACACCACTGGAGGCGGGCTGCACGATGTTGGGGCGTGAGCGGAAGACGGCCTAACGGTGTGCGGGACCGTAGCCCAGCTTCATGGAGACGGTTGCGAATGGTCCTCGCCGATACCCCAGGAGCAACAGTGTCCCTAATTTGCTGGGAAGTGGCGGTGCGGTCCCCTACGGCACTGCGTAGGATCCTACGGTCTTGGCGTGCATCCGTGCGTCGCTGCGGTCCGGTCCCAGGTCGACGGGCACGTGCACCTTCCGCCGACCACTGGCGACAACATCGATGTACTGTGGAGACCTCACGCCCCACGTGTTGAGCAATTCGGCGGTACGTCCACCCGGCCTCCCGCATGCCCACTATACGCCCTCGCTCAAAGTCCGTCAACTGCACCTACGGTTCACGTCCACGCTGTCGCGGCATGCTACCAGTGTTAAAGACTGCGATGGAGCTCCGTATGCCACGGCAAACTGGCTGACACTGACGGCGGCGGTGCACAAATGCTGCGCAGCTAGCGCCATTCGACGGCCAACACCGCGGTTCCTGGTGTGTCCGCTGTGCCGTGCGTGTGATCATTGCTTGTACAGCCCTCTCGCAGTGTCCGGAGCAAGTATGGTGGGTCTGACACACCGGTGTCAATGTGTTCTTTTTCCATTTCCAGGAGTGTAGCTCTTCCTACTAAAAGATGGCCGGCCGGAGTGGCCGAGCCGTTCTAGGCGCTACAGTCTGGAACCGCGCGGCCGCTACGGTCGCAGGTTCGAATCCTGCCTCGGCATGGATGTGTGTGATGTCCTTAGGTTAGTTAGGTTTAGGTAGTTCTAAGTGACTGATGACCTCAGATGTTAAGTCCCATAGTGCTCAGAGCCATTTGAACATTTGAACTAAAAGATGTGCGAGGTTCTGCAAATACGGAGTATTGCAATAAACAAGATCCACGATAACTTTCCGTAACACTACTGGAGGAAACTTGTTTCTGTCACGTCGTTTAGAGATTTATCGTGGTCTTCGTCCTCATTGGCTTTTTCTCCGCTGGCTTCATCGAGCACGCAGTAAACAGTGCATGATGTAGTGGCAACTGGGAAATATGCTACTGCTATTATAATGTTACGGAACATATGGATGGCGACTGATTTTATTTCTATTATCAGAACCATAAAATCAAGAAAAAGATTCAAGTGCGAGAATAGTATCAATAACCATAGTAACGTTTCTGGACACAAGTTATCTGTAGAGAAAAGCAAAAGTCACAACAAAATGCTTCATGCTATGTCATAGATCACATGTCATAAGAAAATTCTTTTTTGAGGAAAATTTTAAAATTTCGATTAGTTTTTACTTGAAATCGAATTCACTCATTGAAGTATTTATTACGTCCACAGAAGCGGCTCGTAGCCTCATAGTGAGCTATCTTAACAAGTCGTGGTCTACCCCTCAGGGCGCACCGTTGATTGGTTCACAGTTTTCACCAATGACCATCAACAGTAACTGAAAATTGTAGTTAGTTTTTAATTGTGGACTGAAAGTTTTTGAAATCACTATTAACAAGCCATCAATGCTAGTAACGTCGACAGCACCGTTGGAGATGTATATTAATACTCAGACAATAAATATAAGTGATGAAAGTTATGCTCCTTCGCGCCAAACGTCCAACAAGAATCCGTACTGTCTGTTTAGGTTCCAGCATGTGTTGTGGCTCTTAACCATGTCACCTTTCTCATGTTCTGAGATCACCTGTCACGCGACGTCAGGTGTACGCCTCTCGCTACCTCACAACGACAAATCTTCCTATGATGGATAAAATGTAACGAAATGCGAAATGTAGGTGGAGATGTGGCATGTACGCCACATATCCCCCAAAGAGAAATGTTTCTTCACAAGTTCACAACTTCTAACCTTACCAAAACCTCATGTGCACTGTCACATTTGTTCCTGTAGTTTTCCTTTCAGTATTTCAACATTGCATTCTAAGGCGATAGTCTCTACTGACGAAATACAGTAACATACACACAACTAATTATAATGTATGAAAAATATGGCTCTCATAGGACAATGTTACAATTGATTAAAAAGCTGCCGCGCGGGCTTAGCCGAGCGGTCTAGGGCGCTGCAGTCATGGACAGTGCGGCTGGTCCCGGCGGAGGTTCGAGTCCTCCCTCGGGCATGCGTGCGTGTTTTTGTCCTTAGGATAATTTAGGTTAGGTAGTGTGTAAGCTTAGGGACTGATGACCTTAGCAGTTAAGTCCCATAAGATTTTACACACATTTGAACATTTTGATTAAAAAGCTCTTTTTATTCTTTCTTTCCTTTCGAATACATCAAAACAATAACTTTTATATTCTGCTCTCACGACTCCTTCACATCATGTCCATTGTTTTATTTTGGGTGGCTAATGGCAGAGTCATCAGTTGATTCACAAGTTTCTTGTGTGGTTTAGGTGTTCTGGCCATCATTCTTAACTACCCTCAGACATTTTGACACATGCAGCATACATAAACAATACAAACATTAGACGTATAATTTACTAATTTCAGCTGTCATTCCACATTTTTCATTAGCTATCATAGTAACATTGCTATGTACATTGACTACATTTCCCTTTGTGCGCATCTCATTATCCATATTCTTATTAACATTACTCATCTTGAGTCATCTGTAACAACCACAATCCACCAATTAAATAAACAACAACTATTTAAGGCACCAAAGTGACGTATCATCAGAATTGCATTGAAAGTTCGTTCTTGAATAAAATGCTACTTATATAAAAAACCAATGTTGTTATACTTTTACACTCGTACATTAACTCATTTTCAGTGGTTATTAACTCAATGTTGTTTTCATTTTTACTAAAGTGTACCTCAGTGGTAATTTCGCCACTCACATTATCATCAATGCAACTCGTCTTTCCTTATTTGTTATGGAAGCAGTTCACAAAACATAGAATTGTAAGTCCTAAAGGCTACCGTTTACTAAAACTATTGCAAAAATTCCGTTCTTTAACAAGAGTGTAAGCACAACTTATATTAATCACGGCAAAGTCAGGTGCCGGCCCCACACTGTCATGGAACTGCAGTCACATAGGCCAGTCCTCTCCAACTGCAGTCTGTTGACAGTAGCACATCCCTGCCGACCTCCGCATGTGAAGTCTCGCTTACGGCCAGCCACACGTCGCGGACGCCGCATATTCTAAGACGCGGACGCCGAATCACTTCGCCGGCTGAACTACGTCCAGACGCCAGTAGCGTGTGCCTGCTGTTGCGGCGCTACAAGTCTGTAACATCCTCAGATGATTACGTCACCTGGACTCTACCAGCTCCACCTGCACAGTACACACAAGATTAATATTGTGGCAATAAACAACTACACATAGCACCTTATATCTACAGTGTTCTGTAATAGGAACTATGGGGAAAAAGGCAAATGCGGGCGGGGGGAAAAAGGCAAATGCGGGCGGGGGGGGGGGAAAGGCAAATGCGGGGGGGGGAAAAAGGCAAATGCGGGGGGGAAAAGGCAAATGCGGGGGGAAAAAGGCAAATGCGGGGGGAAAAGGCAAATGCGGGGGGGAAAAGGCAAATGCGGGGGGGAAAAGGCAAATGCGGGGGGGGAAAGGCAAATGCGGGGGGGGGAAAGGCAAATGCGGGGGGGAAAAGGCAAATGCGGGGGGGAAAGGCAAATGCGGGGGGGGAAAGGCAAATGCGGGGGGGGAAAGGCAAATGCGGGGGGGGGGAAAGGCAAATGCGGGGGGGGGGAAAGGCAAATGTGGGGGGGGGAAGGCAAATGCGGGGGGGGGGGAAAGGCAAATGCGGGGGGGAAAAGGCAAATGCGGGGGGGGGGGAAGGCAAATGCGGGGGGGGGAAAGGCAAATGCGGGGGGGGAAAAGGCAAGTATGGGAAAAAGGCAAGTATGGGAAAAAGGCAAGTATGGGAAAAAGGCAAGTATGGGAAAAAGGCAAGTATGGGAAAAAGGCAAGTATGGGAAAAAGGCAAGTATGGGAAAAAGGCAAGTATGGGAAAAAGGCAAGTATGGGAAAAAGGCAAGTATGGGAAAAAGGCAAGTATGGGAAAAAGGCAAGTATGGGAAAAAGGCAAGTATGGGAAAAAGGCAAGTATGGGAAAAAGGCAAGTATGGGAAAAAGGCAAGTATGGGAAAAAGGCAAGTATGGGAAAAAGGCAAGTATGGGAAAAAGGCAAGTATGGGAGAAAGGCAAGTATGGGAGAAAGGCAAGTCTGAGAGAAAGGCAAGTATGGGAGAAAGGCAAGTATGGGAGAAAGGCAAGTATGGGAAAAAGGCAAGTATGGGAAAAAGGCAAGTATGGGAAAAAGGCAAGTATGGGAAAAAGGCAAGTATGGGAAAAAGGCAAGTATGGGAAAAAGGCAAGTATGGGAAAAAGGCAAGTATGGGAAAAAGGCAAGTATGGGAAAAAGGCAAGTATGGGAAAAAGGCAAGTATGGGAAAAAGGCAAGTATGGGAAAAAGGCAAGTATGGGAAAAAGGCAAGTATGGGAAAAAGGCAAGTATGGGAAAAAGGCAAGTATGGGAAAAAGGCAAGTATGGGAAAAAGGCAAGTATGGGAAAAAGGCAAGTATGGGAAAAAGGCAAGTATGGGAAAAAGGCAAGTATGGGAAAAAGGCAAGTATGGGAAAAAGGCAAGTATGGGAAAAAGGCAAGTATGGGAAAAAGGCAAGTATGGGAAAAAGGCAAGTATGGGAAAAAGGCAAGTATGGGAAAAAGGCAAGTATGGGAAAAAGGCAAGTATGGGAAAAAGGCAAGTATGGGAAAAAGGCAAGTATGGGAAAAAGGCAAGAATGGGAAAAAGGCAAGAATGGGAAAAAGGCAAGAATGGGAAAAAGGCAAGAATGGGAAAAAGGCAAGAATGGGAAAAAGGCAAGAATGGGAAAAAGGCAAGAATGGGAAAAAGGCAAGAATGGGAAAAAGGCAAGAATGGGAAAAAGGCAAGAATGGGAAAAAGGCAAGAATGGGAAAAAGGCAAGTATGGGAAAAAGGCAAGTATGGGAAAAAGGCAAGTATGGGAAAAAGGAAAGTATGGGAAAAAGGAAAGTATGGGAAAAAGGCAAGTATGGGAAAAAGGCAAGTATGGGAAAAAGGCAAGTATGGGAAAAAGGCAAGTATGGGAAAAAGGCAAGTATGGGAAAAAGGCAAACATGGGAAAAAGGCAAACATGCGAAAAAGGCAAACATGGGAAAAAGGCAAACATGCGAAAAAGGCAAACATGCGACAAAGGCAAACATGCGAAAAAGGCAAACATGCGAAAAACGCAAACATGCGAAAAACGCAAACATGGAAAAAACGCAAACATGGAAAAAACGCAAACATGGAAAAAACGCAAACATGGGAAAAAACGCAAACATGGGAAAAAACGCAAACATGGGAAAAAACGCAAACATGGGAAAAAACGCAAACATGGGAAAAAACGCAAACATGGGAAAAAACGCAAACATGGGAAAAAACGCAAACATGGGAAAACGCAAACATGGGAAAAAACGCAAACATGGGAAAACGCAAACATGGGAAAAACGCAAACATGGGAAAAACGCAAACATTGGAAAAACGCAAACACGGGATAAACGCAAACACGGGAAAAACGCAAACACAGGAAAAACGCAAACATGGGAAAAACGCAAACATGGGAAAAACGCAAATATGGGAAAAACGCAAACATGGGAAAAACGCAAACATGGGAAAAGACAAATTTGTGGCACAACTTGACAAGAGGAAAGAATCGGTTGGTAGGACATAATTTGAGGTGTCAGGGCATCACGAAATATGGGAAAAACCCAAATGTGGGAAAAACGCAAACGTGGGAAAAACGCAAACGTGGGAAAAACGCAAACGTGGAAAAAACGCAAACATGGAAAAAACGCAAACATGGAAAAAACGCAAACATGGATAAACGCAAACATGGAAAAAACGCAAACATGGGAAAAGACAAATTTGTGGCACAAATTGACAAGAGGAAAGAGTCGGTTGGTAGGACATAATCTGAGGCGTCAGGGCATCACGAAATATGGGGAAAACGCAAATATGGGGAAAACGCAAATATGGGAAAAACGCAAATATGGGAAAAACGCAAATATGGGAAAAACGCAAATATGGGAAAAACGCAAATATGGGAAAAACGCAAATATGGGAAAAACGCAAATATGGGAAAAACGCAAATATGGGAAAAACGCAAATATGGGAAAAACGCAAATATGGGAAAAACGCAAATATGGGAAAAACGCAAATATGGGAAAAACGCAAATATGGGAAAAACGCAAATATGGGAAAAACGCAAATATGGGAAAAACGCAAATATGGGAAAAACGCAAATATGGGAAAAACGCAAATATGGAAAAACGCAGATATGGTAAAAACGCAAATATGGGAAAAACGCAAATATGGGAAAAACGCAAATATGGGAAAAACGCAAATATGGGAAAAACGCAAATATGGGAAAAACGCAAATATGGGAAAAACGCAAATATGGGAAAAACGCAAATATGGGAAAAACGCAAATATGGGAAAAACGCAAATATGGGAAAAACGCAAATATGGGAAAAACGCAAATATGGGAAAAACGCAAATATGGGAAAAACGCAAATATGGGAAAAACGCAAATATGGGAAAAACGCAAATTTGTGGCACAACTTGACAAGAGGGAAGAATCGGTTGGTAGGACATAATTTGAGGCGTGAGGGCATCACGAAACATGGGAAAAACGCAAACATGGGAAAAACGCAAACGTGGGAAAAACGCAAACGTGGGAAAAACGCAAACGTGGGAAAAACGCAAACGTGGGAAAAACGCAAACGTGGGAAAAACGCAAACGTGGGAAAAACGCAAACGTGGGAAAAACGCAAACGTGGGAAAAACGCAAACGTGGGAAAAACGCAAACGTGGGAAAAACGCAAACGTGGGAAAAACGCAAACGTGGGAAAAACGCAAACGTGGGAAAAACGCAAACGTGGGAAAAACGCAAACGTGGGAAAAACGCAAACGTGGGAAAAACGCAAACGTGGGAAAAACGCAAACGTGGGAAAAACGCAAACGTGGGAAAAACGCAAACGTGGGAAAAACGCAAACATGGGAAAAACGCAAACATGGGAAAAACGCAAACATGGGAAAAACGCAAACATGGGAAAAACGCAAACATGGAAAAAACGCAAATATGGAAAAAACGCAAACATGGGAAAAACGCAAACATTGAAAAAACGCAAACATGGGAAAAGACAAATTTGTGGCACAACTTGACAAGAGGAAAGAGTCGGTTGGTAGGACATAATTTGAGGCGTGAGTGCATCACGAAACATGGGAAAAACGAAAATTTGTGGCACAACTTGACAAGAGGAAAGAATCGCTTGGTAGGACATAATTTGAGGCGTGAGGGCATCACGAAACATGAGAAAAACGCGAATTTGTGGCACAACTTGACAAGAGGAAAGAATCGGTTGGTAGGACATAATTTGAGGCGTGAGGGCATCACGAAACATGGGAAAAACGCAAATTTGTGGCACAAATTGACAAGAGGAAAGAATCGGTTGGTAGGACATAATTTGAGGCGTGAGGGCACCACGAAACATGGGAAAAACGCAAACACGGGAAAAACGCAAACACGGGAAAAACGCAAACATGGGAAAAACGCAAACATGGGAAAAACGCAAACATGGGAAAAGACAAATTTGTGGCACAACTTGACAAGAGGAAAGAATCGGTTGGTAGGACATAATTTGAGGCGTGAGGGCACCACGAAACGTGGGAAAAACGCAAACGTGGGAAAAACGCAAACGTGGGAAAAACGCAAACGTGGGAAAAACGCAAACGTGGGAAAAACGCAAACGTGGGAAAAACGCAAACGTGGGAAGAACGCAAACGTGGGAAGAACGCAAACGTGGGAAGAACGCAAACGTGGGAAGAACGCAAACGTGGGAAGAACGCAAACGTGGGGAGAACGCAAACGTGGGGAGAACGCAAACGTGGGGAGAACGCAAACGTGGGGAGAACGCAAACGTGGGGAGAACGCAAACGTGGGGAGAACGCAAACATGGGGAGAACGCAAACATGGGGAGAACGCAAACATGGGGAGAACGCAAACATGGGGAGAACGCAAACATGGGGAGAACGCAAACATGGGGAGAACGCAAACATGGGGAGAACGCAAACATGGGGAGAACGCAAACATGGGGAGAACGCAAACATGGGGAGAACGCAAACATGGGGAGAACGCAAACATGGGGAGAACGCAAACATGGGGAGAACGCAAACATGGGGAGAACGCAAACATGGGGAGAACGCAAACATGGGGAGAACGCAAACATGGGGAGAACGCAAACATGGGGAGAACGCAAACATGG
The DNA here is from genome assembly GCF_023898315.1 of Schistocerca nitens. NCBI lineage: Eukaryota > Metazoa > Arthropoda > Insecta > Orthoptera > Acrididae > Schistocerca > Schistocerca nitens. The sequence continues at coordinate 549,493,719 of NC_064619.1, read as the reverse complement.
GGAGAACGCAAACATGGGGAGAACGCAAACATGGGGAGAACGCAAACATGGGGAGAACGCAAACATGGGGAGAACGCAAACATGGGGAGAACGCAAACATGGGGAGAACGCAAACATGGGGAGAACGCAAACGTGGGGAGAACGCAAACGTGGGGAGAACGCAAACGTGGGGAGAACGCAAACGTGGGGAGAACGCAAACGTGGGTAGAACGCAAACGTGGGTAGAACGCAAACGTGGGAAGAACGCAAACATGGGTAGAACGCAAACATGGGTAGAACGCAAACATGGGTAGAACGCAAACATGGGTAGAACGCAAACATGGGTAGAACGCAAACATGGGTAGAACGCAAACATGGGTAGAACGCAAACATGGGTAGAACGCAAACATGGGTAGAACGCAAACATGGGTAGAACGCAAACATGGGTAGAACGCAAACATGGGTAGAACGCAAACATGGGTAGAACGCAAACATGGGTAGAACGCAAACATGGGTAGAACGCAAACATGGGTAGAACGCAAACATGGGTAGAACGCAAACATGGGTAGAACGCAAACATGGGTAGAACGCAAACATGGGTAGAACGCAAACATGGGTAGAACGCAAACATGGGTAGAACGCAAACATGGGTAGAACGCAAACATGGGTAGAACGCAAACATGGGTAGAACGCAAACATGGGTAGAACGCAAACATGGGAAGAACGCAAACATGGGAAGAACGCAAACATGGGAAGAACGCAAACATGGGAAGAACGCAAACATGGGAAGAACGCAAACATGGGAAGAACGCAAACATGGGAAGAACGCAAACATGGGAAGAACGCAAACATGGGAAGAACGCAAACATGGGAAGAACGCAAACAAACATCGGAAGAACGCAAACATCGAAAGAACGCAAACATGGGAAGAACGCAAACATGGGAAGAACGCAAACATGGGAAGAACGCAAACATGGGAAGAACGCAAACATGGGAAGAACGCAAACATGGGAAGAACGCAAACATGGGAAGAACGCAAACATGGGAAGAACGCAAACATGGGAAGAACGCAAACATGGGAAGAACGCAAACATGGGAAGAACGCAAACATGGGAAGAACACAAACATGGTAAAAGACAAATTTGTGGCACAACTTGACAAGAGGAAGGAATCGGTTGGTAGGACATAATTTGAGGCGTCAGGGCATCACGAAATGTTGGAAAAACGCAAATGTGGGAAAAACGCAATTGTGGGAAAAACGCAATTGTGGTAAAAACGCAATTGTGGTAAAAACGCAAATGTGGTAAAAACGCAAATGTGGTAAAAACGCAAATGTGGTAAAAACGCAAATGTGGTAAAAACGCAAATGTGGTAAAAACGCAAATGTGGTAAAAACGCAAATGTGGTAAAAACGCAAATGTGGTAAAAACGCAAATGTGGTAAAAACGCAAATGTGGTAAAAACGCAAATGTGGTAAAAACGCAAATGTGGTAAAAACGCAAATGTGGTAAAAACGCAAATGTGGTAAAAACGCAAATGTGGTAAAAACGCAAATGTGGGAAAAACGCAAATGTGGGAAAAACGCAAATGTGGGAAAAACGCAAATGTGGGAAAAACGCAAATGTGGGAAAAACGCAAATGTGGGAAAAACGCAAATGTGGGGAAAAACGCAAATGTGGGAATAACGCAAATGTGGGAAAAACGTAAATGTGGGAAAAACGCAAATGTGGGAAAAACGCAAATGTGGGAAAAACGCAAATGTGGGAAAAACGCAAATGTGGGAAAAACGCAAATGTGGGAAAAACGCAAATGTGGTAAAAACGCAAATGTGGTAAAAACGCAAATGTGGTAAAAACGCAAATGTGGTAAAAACGCAAATGTGGTAAAAACGCAAATGTGGTAAAAACGCAAATGTGGTAAAAACGCAAATGTGGTAAAAACGCAAATGTGGTAAAAACGCAAATGTGGTAAAAACGCAAATGTGGTAAAAACGCAAATGTGGTAAAAACGCAAATGTGGTAAAAACGCAAATGTGGTAAAAACGCAAATGTGGGAAAAACGCAAATGTGGGAAAAACGCAAATGTGGGAAAAACGCAAATGTGGGAAAAACGCAAATGTGGGAAAAACGCAAATGTGGGAAAAACGCAAATGTGGGAAAAACGCAAATGTGGGAAAAACGCAAATGTGGGAAAAACGCAAATGTGGGAAAAACGCAAATGTGGGAAAAACGCAAATGTGGGAAAAACGCAAATGTGGGAAAAACGCAAATGTGGGAAAAACGCAAATGTGGGAAAAACGCAAATGTGGGAAAAACGCAAATGTGGGAAAAACGCAAATGTGGGAAAAACGCAAATGTGGGAAAAACGCAAATGTGGGAAAAACGCAAACGTGGGAAAAACGCAAACGTGGGAAAAACGCAAACGTGGGAAAAACGCAAACGTGGGAAAAACGCAAACGTGGGAAAAACGCAAACGTGGGAAAAACGCAAACGTGGGAAAAACGCAAACGTGGGAAAAACGCAAACGTGGGAAAAACGCAAACGTGGGAAAAACGCAAACGTGGGAAAAACGCAAACGTGGGAAAAACGCAAACGTGGGAAAAACGCAAACGTGGGAAAAACGCAAACGTGGGAAAAACGCAAACGTGGGAAAAACGCAAACGTGGAAAAAACGCAAACATGGAAAAAACGCAAACATGGGAAAAACGCAAACATTGAAAAAACGCAAACATGGGAAAAGACAAATTTGTGGCACAACTTGACAAGAGGAAAGAGTCGGTTGGTAGGACATAATTTGAGGCGTGAGTGCATCACGAAACATGGGAAAAACGAAAATTTGTGGCACAACTTGACAAGAGGAAAGAATCGGTTGGTAGGACATAATTTGAGGCGTGAGGGCATCACGAAACATGGGAAAAACGCAAATTTGTGGCACAAATTGACAAGAGGAAAGAATCGGTTGGTAGGACATAATTTGAGGCGTGAGGGCACCACGAAACATGGGAAAAACGCAAACATGGGAAAAACGCAAACATGGGAAAAGACAAATTTGTGGCACAACTTGACAAGAGGAAAGAGTCGGTTGGTAGGACATAATTTGAGGCGTCAGGGCATCACGAAATATGGGGAAAAACGCAAATATGGGCAAAAACGCAATTATGGGCAAAAACGCAATTATGGGCAAAAACGCAATTATGGGCAAAAACGCAATTATGGGCAAAAACGCAATTATGGGCAAAAACGCAAACATGGGCAAAAACGCAAACATGGGCAAAAACGCAAACATGGGCAAAAACGCAAACATGGGCAAAAACGCAAACATGGGCAAAAACGCAAACATGGGCAAAAACGCAAACATGGGCAAAAACGCAAACATGGGCAAAAACGCAAACATGGGCAAAAACGCAAACATGGGCAAAAACGCAAACATGGGCAAAAACGCAAACATGGGCAAAAACGCAAACATGGGCAAAAACGCAAACATGGGCAAAAACGCAAACATGGGCAAAAACGCAAACATGGGCAAAAACGCAAACATGGGCAAAAACGCAAACATGGGCAAAAACGCAAACATGGGCAAAAACGCAAACATGGGCAAAAACGCAAACATGGGCAAAAACGCAAACATGGGCAAAAACGCAAACATGGGCAAAAACGCAAACATGGGCAAAAACGCAAACATGGGCAAAAACGCAAACATGGGCAAAAACGCAAACATGGGCAAAAACGCAAACATGGGCAAAAACGCAAACATGGGCAAAAACGCAAACATGGGCAAAAACGCAAACATGGGCAAAAACGCAAACATGGGCAAAAACGCAAACATGGGCAAAAACGCAAACATGGGCAAAAACGCAAACATGGGCAAAAACGCAAACATGGGCAAAAACGCAAACATGGGCAAAAACGCAAACATGGGCAAAAACGCAAACATGGGCAAAAACGCAAACATGGGCAAAAACGCAAACATGGGCAAAAACGCAAACATGGGCAAAAACGCAAACATGGGCAAAAACGCAAACATGGGCAAAAACGCAAACATGGGCAAAAACGCAAACATGGGCAAAAACGCAAACATGGGCAAAAACGCAAACATGGGCAAAAACGCAAACATGGGCAAAAACGCAAACATGGGCAAAAACGCAAACATGGGCAAAAACGCAAACATGGGCAAAAACGCAAACATGGGCAAAAACGCAAACATGGGAAAAAACGCAAACATGGGAAAAAACGCAAACATGGGAAAAAACGCAAACATGGGAAAAAACGCAAACATGGGAAAAAACGCAAACATGGGAAAAAACGCAAACATGGGAAAAAACGCAAACATGGGAAGAACGCAAACGTGGGAAGAACGCAAACGTGGGTAGAACGCAAACGTGGGTAGAACGCAAACGTGGGTAGAACGCAAACGTGGGTAGAACGCAAACGTGGGTAGAACGCAAACATGGGTAGAACGCAAACATGGGTAGAACGCAAACATGGGTAGAACGCAAACATGGGTAGAACGCAAACATGGGTAGAACGCAAACATGGGTAGAACGCAAACATGGGTAGAACGCAAACATGGGTAGAACGCAAACATGGGTAGAACGCAAACATGGGTAGAACGCAAACATGGGTAGAACGCAAACATGGGTAGAACGCAAACATGGGTAGAACGCAAACATGGGTAGAACGCAAACATGGGTAGAACGCAAACATGGGTAGAACGCAAACATGGGTAGAACGCAAACATGGGTAGAACGCAAACATGGGTAGAACGCAAACATAGGTAGAACGCAAACATGGGAAGAACGCAAACATGGGAAGAACGCAAACATGGGAAGAACGCAAACATGGGAAGAACGCAAACATGGGAAGAACGCAAACATGGGAAGAACGCAAACATCGAAAGAACGCAAACAAACATCGGAAGAACGCAAACATCGAAAGAACGCAAACAAACATCGGAAGAACGCAAACATCGGAAGAACGCAAACATGGGAAGAACGCAAACATGGGAAGAACGCAAACATGGGAAGAACGCAAACATGGGAAGAACGCAAACATGGGAAGAACACAAACATGGTAAAAGACAAATTTGTGGCACAACTTGACAAGAGGAAGGAATCGGTTGGTAGGACATAATTTGAGGCGTCAGGGCATCACGAAATGTGGGAAAAACGCAAATGTGGGAAAAACGCAAATGTGGGAAAAACGCAAATGTGGGAAAAACGCAAATGTGGGAAAAACGCAATTGTGGGAAAAACGCAATTGTGGGAAAAACGCAATTGTGGGAAAAACGCAATTGTGGTAAAAACGCAAATGTGGTAAAAACGCAAATGTGGTAAAAACGCAAATGTGGTAAAAACGCAAATGTGGTAAAAACGCAAATGTGGTAAAAACGCAAATGTGGTAAAAACGCAAATGTGGTAAAAACGCAAATGTGGTAAAAACGCAAATGTGGTAAAAACGCAAATGTGGGAAAAACGCAAATGTGGGAAAAACGCAAATGTGGGAAAAACGCAAATGTGGGAAAAACGCAAATGTGGGAAAAACGCAAATGTGGGAAAAACGCAAATGTGGGAAAAACGCAAATGTGGGAAAAACGCAAATGTGGGAAAAACGCAAATGTGGGAAAAACGCAAATGTGGGAAAAACGCAAATGTGGGAAAAACGCAAATGTGGGAAAAACGCAAATGTGGGAAAAACGCAAATGTGGGAAAAACGCAAATGTGGTAAAAACGCAAATGTGGTAAAAACGCAAATGTGGTAAAAACGCCAATGTGGTAAAAACGCCAATGTGGTAAAAACGCCAATGTGGGAAAAACGCCAATGTGGTAAAAACGCCAATGTGGGAAAAACGCCAATGTGGGAAAAACGCCAATGTGGGAAAAACGCCAATGTGGGAAAAACGCCAATGTGGGAAAAACGCCAATGTGGGAAAAACGCCAATGTGGGAAAAACGCAAATGTGGGAAAAACGCAAATGTGGGAAAAACGCAAATGTGGGAAAAACGCAAATGTGGGAAAAACGCAAATGTGGGAAAAACGCAAATGTGGGAAAAACGCAAATGTGGGAAAAACGCAAATGTGGGAAAAACGCAAATGTGGGAAAAACGCAAATGTGGGAAAAACGCAAATGTGGGAAAAACGCAAATGTGGGAAAAACGCAAATGTGGGAAAAACGCAAATGTGGGAAAAACGCAAATGTGGGAAAAACGCAAATGTGGGAAAAACGCAAATGTGGGAAAAACGCAAATGTGGGAAAAACGCAAATGTGGGAAAAACGCAAATGTGGGAAAAACGCAAATGTGGGAAAAACGCAAATGTGGGAAAAACGCAAATGTGGGAAAAACGCAAATGTGGGAAAAACGCAAATGTGGGAAAAACGCAAATGTGGGAAAAACGCAAATGTGGGAAAAACGCAAATGTGGGAAAAACGCAAATGTGGGAAAAACGCAAATGTGGGAAAAACGCAAATGTGGGAAAAACGCAAATGTGGGAAAAACGCAAATGTGGGAAAAACGCAAATGTGGGAAAAACGCAAATGTGGGAAAAACGCAAATGTGGGAAAAACGCAAATGTGGGAAAAACGCAAACGTGGGAAAAACGCAAACGTGGGAAAAACGCAAACGTGGGAAAAACGCAAACGTGGGAAAAACGCAAACGTGGGAAAAACGCAAACGTGGGAAAAACGCAAACGTGGGAAAAACGCAAACGTGGGAAAAACGCAAACGTGGGAAAAACGCAAACGTGGGAAAAACGCAAACGTGGGAAAAACGCAAACGTGGGAAAAAGGCAAACGTGGGAAAAACGCAAACGTGGGAAAAACGCAAACGTGGGAAAAACGCAAACGTGGGAAAAACGCAAACGTGGGAAAAACGCAAACGTGGGAAAAACGCAAACGTGGGAAAAACGCAAACGTGGGAAAAACGCAAACGTGGGAAAAACGCAAACGTGGGAAAAACGCAAACGTGGGAAAAACGCAAACGTGGGAAAAACGCAAACGTGGGAAAAACGCAAACGTGGGAAAAACGCAAACGTGGGAAAAAGGCAAACGTGGGAAAAACGCAAACGTGGGAAAAACGCAAACGTGGGAAAAACGCAAACGTGGGAAAAACGCAAACGTGGGAAAAACGCAAACGTGGGAAAAACGCAAACGTGGGGAAAACGCAAACGTGGGAAAAACGCAAACGTGGGAAAAACGCAAATGTGGGAAAAACGCAAATGTGGGAAATACGCAAATGTGGGAAAAACGCAAATGTGGGAAAAACGCAAATGTGGGAAAAACGCAAATGTGGGAAAAACGCAAATGTGGGAAAAACGCAAATGTGGGAAAAACGCAAATGTGGGAAAAACGCAAATGTGGGAAAAACGCAAATGTGGGAAAAACGCAAATGTGGGAAAAACGCAAATGTGGGAAAAACGCAAATGTGGGAAAAACGCAAATGTGGGAAAAACGCAAATGTGGGAAAAACGCAAATGTGGGAAAAACGCAAATGTGGGAAAAACGCAAATTTGTGGCACAACTTGACAAGAGGAAAGAATCGGTTGGTAGGACATAATTTGAGACGTGAGGGCATCACGAAACATGGGAAAAACGCAAATTTGTGGCACAACTTGACAAGAGGAAACAATCGGTTGGTAGGACATAATTTGACGCGTGAGGGCATCACGAAACATGGGAAAAACGCAAACATGGGAAAAACGCAAACATGGGAAAAACGCAAACATGGGAAGAACGCAAACATGGGAAGAACGCAAACATGGGAAGAACGCAAACATGGGAAGAACGCAAACATGGGAAGAACGCAAACATGGGAAGTACGCAAACATGGGAAGTACGCAAACATGGGAAGTACGCAAACATGGGAAGTACGCAAACATGGGAAGTACGCAAACATGGGAAGTACGCAAACATGGGAAGTACGCAAACATGGGAAGTACGCAAACATGGGAAGTACGCAAACATGGGAAGAACGCAAACATGGGAAGAACGCAAACATGGGAAGAACGCAAACATGGGAAGAACGCAAACATGGGAAGAACGCAAACATGGGAAGAACGCAAACATGGGAAGAACGCAAACATGGGAAGAACGCAAACATGGGAAGAACGCAAACATGGGAAGAACGCAAACATGGGAAGAACGCAAACATGGGAAGAACGCAAACATGGGAAGAACGCAAACATGGGAAGAACGCAAACATGGGAAGAACGCAAACATGGGAAGAACGCAAACATGGGAAGAACGCAAACATGGGAAGAACGCAAACATGGGAAGAACGCAAACATGGGAAGAACGCAAACATGGGAAGAACGCAAACATGGGAAGAACGCAAACATGGGAAGAACGCAAACATGGGAAGAACGCAAACATGGGAAGAACGCAAACATGGGAAGAACGCAAACATGGGAAGAACGCAAACATGGGAAGAACGCAAACATGGGAAGAACGCAAACATGGGAAGAACGCAAACATGGGAAGAACGCAAACATGGGAAGAACGCAAACATGGGAAGAACGCAAACATGGGAAGAACGCAAACATGGGAAGAACGCAAACATGGGAAGAACGCAAACATGGGAAGAACGCAAACATGGGAAGAACGCAAACATGGGAAGAACGCAAACATGGGAAGAACGCAAACATGGGAAGAACGCAAACATGGGAAGAACGCAAACATGGGAAGAACGCAAACATGGGAAGAACGCAAACATGGGAAGAACGCAAACATGGGAAGAACGCAAACATGGGAAGAACGCAAACATGGGAAGAACGCAAACATGGGAAGAACGCAAACATGGGAAGAACGCAAACATGGGAAGAACGCAAACATGGGAAGAACGCAAACATGGGAAGAACGCAAACATGGGAAGAACGCAAACATGGAAAAAGACAAATTTGTGGCACAACTTGACAAGAGGAAAGAATCGGTTGGTAGGACATAATTTGAGGCTTCAGGGAAAAACGCAAATGTGGGAAAAACGCAAATGTGGGAAAAACGCAAATGTGGGAAAAACGCAAATGTGGGAAAAACGCAAATGTGGGAAAAACGCAAATGTGGGAAAAACGCAAATGTGGGAAAAACGCAAATGTGGGAAAAACGCAAATGTGGGAAAAACGCAAATGTGGGAAAAACGCAAATGTGGGAAAAACGCAAATGTGGGAAAAACGCAAATGTGGGAAAAACGCAAATGTGGGAAAAACGCAAATGTGGGAAAAACGCAAATGTGGGAAAAACGCAAATGTGGGAAAAACGCAAATGTGGGAAAAACGCAAATGTGGGAAAAACGCAAATGTGGGAAAAACGCAAATGTGGGAAAAACGCAAATGTGGGAAAAACGCAAATGTGGGAAAAACGCAAATGTGGGAAAAACGCAAATGTGGGAAAAACGCAAATGTGGGAAAAACGCAAATGTGGGAAAAACGCAAATGTGGGAAAAACGCAAATGTGGGAAAAACGCAAATGTGGGAAAAACGCAAATGTGGGAAAAACGCAAATGTGGGAAAAACGCAAATGTGGGAAAAACGCAAATGTGCGAAAAACGCAAATGTGCGAAAAACGCAAATGTGCGAAAAACGCAAATGTGCGAAAAACGCAAATGTGGGAAAAACGCAAATGTGGGAAAAACGCAAATGTGGGAAAAACGCAAATGTGGGAAAAACGCAAATGAGGGAAAAACGCAAACGTGGGAAAAACGCAAACAAACATGGGAAAAACGCAAACATGGGAAAAACGCAAACATGGGAAAAACGCAAACATGGGAAAAACGCAAACATGGGAAAAACGCAAACATGGGAAAAACGCAAACATGGGAAAAACGCAAACATGGGAAAAACGCAAACATGGGAAAAACGCAAACATGGGAAAAACGCAAATAAGGGAAAAACGCAATTATGGGAAAAACGCAATTATGGGAAAAACGCAATTATGGGAAAAACGCAAATATGGGAAAAACGCAAATATGGGAAAAACGCAAATATGGGAAATACGCATTTATGGGAAATACGCAAATATGGGACAAACGCAAATATGGGAAAAACGCAAATATGGGAAAAACGCAAATATGGGAAAAACGCAAATATGGGAAAAACGCAAATTTGTGGCACAACTTGACAAGATGAAAGAATCGGTTTGTAGGCCATAATTAGAGGCGTCAGGGCATCACGAAATATGAGGAAAACGCAAATATGGGGAAAACGCAAATATGGGAAAAACCCAAATATGGGAAAAACGCAAATATGGGAAAAACGCAAATATGGGGAAAACGCAAATATGGGGAAAACGCAAATATGGGGAAAACGCAAATATGGGGAAAACGCAAATATGGGAAAAACGCAAATATGGGAAAAACGCAAATATGGGAAAAACGCAAATATGGGAAAAACGCAAATATGGGAAAAACGCAAATATGGGAAAAACGCAAATATGGGAAAAACGCAAATATGGGAAAAACGCAAATATGGGAAAAACGCAAATATGGGAAAAACGCAAATATGGGAAAAACGCAAATATGGGAAAAACGCAAATATGGGAAAAACGCAAATATGGGAAAAACGCAAATATGGGAAAAACGCAAATATGGGAAAAACGCAAATATGGGAAAAACGCAAATATGGGAAAAACGCAAATATGGGAAAAACGCAAATATGGGAAAAACGCAAATATGGGAAAAACGCAAATATGGGAAAAACGCAAATATGGGAAAAACGCAAATATGGGAAAAACGCAAATATGGGAAAAACGCAAATATGGGAAAAACGCAAATATGGGAAAAACGCAAATATGGGAAAAACGCAAATATGGGAAAAACGCAAATATGGGAAAAACGCAAATATGGGAAAAACGCAAATATGGGAAAAACGCTAATTTGTGGCACAACTTGACAAGAGGAAACGATCGGTTGGTAGGACATAATTTGACGCGTGAGGGCATCACGAAACATGGGAAAAACGCAGACATGGGAAAAACGCAAACATGGGAAAAACGCAAACATGGGAAAAACGCAAACATGGGAAAAACGCAAACATGGGAAAAACGCAAACATGGGAGAAACGCAAACATGGGAAAAACGCAAACATGGGAAAAACGCAAACATGGGAAAAACGCAAACATGGGAAAAACGCAAACATGGGAAAAACGCAAACATGGGAAAAACGCAAACATGGGAAAAACGCAAACATGGGAAAAACGCAAACATGGGAAGAACGCAAACATGGGAAGAACGCAAACATGGGAAGAACGCAAACATGGGAAGAACGCAAACATGGGAAGAACGCAAACATGGGAAGAACGCAAACATGGGAAGAACGCAAACATGGGAAGAACGCAAACATGGGAAGAACGCAAACATGGGAAGAACGCAAACATGGGAAGAACGCAAACATGGGAAGAACGCAAACATGGGAAGAACGCAAACATGGGAAGAACGCAAACATGGGAAGAACGCAAACATGGGAAGAACGCAAACATGGGAAGAACGCAAACATGGGAAGAACGCAAACATGGGAAGAACGCAAACATGGGAAGAACGCAAACATGGTAAAAGACAAAATTGTGGCACAACTTGACAAGAGGAAAGAATGGGTTGGTAGGACATAATTTGAGGCGTCATGGCATCACGAAATGTGGGAAAAACGCAAATGTGGGAAAAACGCAAATGTGGGAAAAACGCAAATGTGGGAAAAACGCAAATGTGGGAAAAACGCAAACGTGGGAAAAACGCAAACGTGGGAAAAACGCAAACGTGGGAAGAACGCAAACGTGGGAAGAACGCAAACGTGGGAAGAACGCAAACGTGGGAAGAACGCAAACGTGGGAAGAACGCAAACGTGGGAAGAACGAAAACGTGGGAAGAACGAAAACGTGGGAAGAACGAAAACGTGGGAAGAACGCAAACGTGGGAAAGACGCAAACGTGGGAAAGACGCAAACGTGGGAAAGACGCAAACGTGGGAAAGACGCAAACGTGGGAAAGACGCAAACGTGGGAAAGACGCAAACGTGGGAAAGACGCAAACGTGGGAAAGACGCAAACGTGGGAAAGACGCAAACGTGGGAAAGACGCAAACGTGGGAAAGACGCAAACGTGGGAAGGACGCAAACGTGGGAAAGACGCAAACGTGGGAAAGACGCAAACGTGGGAAAGACGCAAACGTGGGAAAGACGCAAACGTGGGAAAGACGCAAACGTGGGAAAGACGCAAACGTGGGAAAGACGCAAACGTGGGAAAGACGCAAACGTGGGAAAGACGCAAACGTGGGAAAGACGCAAACGTGGGAAAGACGCAAACGTGGGAAAGACGCAAACGTGGGAAAGACGCAAACGTGGGAAAGACGCAAACGTGGGAAAGACGCAAACGTGGGAAAGACGCAAACGTGGGAAAGACGCAAACGTGGGAAAAACGCAAACGTGGGAAAAACGCAAATGTGGGAAAAACGCAAATGTGGGAAAAACGCAAATGTGGGAAAAACGCAAATGTGGGAAAAACGCAAACATGGGAAAAACGCAAACAAGGGAAAAACGCAAACATGGGAAAAGACAAATTTGTGGCACAACTTGACAAGAGGAAAGAATCGGTTGGTAGGACATAACTAGAGGCGTCATGGCATCACGAAATATGGGGAAAATGCAAATATGGTAAAAATGCAAATATGGTAAAAATGCAAATATGGTAAAATTGCTAATATGGTAAAATTGCAAATATGGTAAAATTGCAAATATGGTAAAATTGCAAATATGGTAAAATTGCAAATATGGTAAAATTGCAAATATGGTAAAATTGCAAATATGGTAAAATTGCAAATATGGTAAAATTGCAAATATGGTAAAAATGCAAATATGGTAAAAATGCAAATATGGTAAAAATGCAAATATGGTAAAAATGCAAATATGGTAAAAATGCAAATATGGTAAAAATGCAAATATGGTAAAAATGCAAATATGGTAAAAATGCAAATATGGTAAAAATGCAAATATGGTAAAAATGCAAATATGGTAAAAATGCAAATATGGTAAAAATGCAAATATGGTAAAAATGCAAATATGGTAAAAATGCAAATATGGTAAAAATGCAAATATGGTAAAAATGCAAATATGGTAAAAATGCAAATATGGTAAAAATGCAAATATGGTAAAAATGCAAATATGGTAAAAATGCAAATATTGTAAAAACGCAAATATGGTAAAAACGCAAATATGGTAAAAACGCAAATATGGTAAAAACGCAAATATGGTAAAAACGCAAATATGGTAAAAACGCAAATATGGTAAAAACGCAAATATGGTAAAAACGCAAATATGGTAAAAACGCAAATATGGTAAAAACGCAAATATGGTAAAAACGCAAATATGGTAAAAACGCAAATATGGTAAAAACGCAAATATGGTAAAAACGCAAATATGGCAAAAACGCAAATATGGCAAAAACGCAAAAATGGCAAAAACGCAAAAATGGCAAAAACGCAAAAATGGCAAAAACGCAAAAATGGCAAAAACGCAAATATGGCAAAAACGCAAATATGGCAAAAACGCAAATATGGCAAAAACGCAAATATGGCAAAAACGCAAATATGGCAAAAACGCAAATATGGCAAAAACGCAAATATGGCAAAAACGCAAATATGGCAAAAACGCAAATATGGCAAAAACGCAAATATGGCAAAAACGCAAATATGGCAAAAACGCAAATATGGCAAAAACGCAAATATGGCAAAAACGCAAATATGGCAAAAACGCAAATATGGCAAAAACGCAAATATGGCAAAAACGCAAATATGGCAAAAACGCAAATATGGCAAAAACGCAAATATGGCAAAAACGCAAATATGGCAAAAACGCAAATATGGCAAAAACGCAAATATGGCGAAAACGCAAATATGGGGAAAACGCAAATATGGGGAAAACGCAAATATGGGGAAAACGCAAATATGGGGAAAACGCAAATATGGGGAAAACGCAAATATGGGGAAAACGCAAATATGGGAAAAACGCAAATATGGGAAAAACGCAAATATGGGAAAAACGCAAATATGGGAAAAACGCAAATATGGGAAAAACGCAAATATGGGAAAAACGCAAATATGGGAAAAACGCAAATATGGGAAAAACGCAAATATGGGAAAAACGCAAATATGGGAAAAACGCACATTAGTGGCACAACTTGACAAGAGGAAAGAATTGGGTGTAGGACATAATTAGAGGCGTCAGGGCATCACGAAATATGGGAAAAACGCAAATATGGGGAAAAACGCAAATATGGGGAAAAACGCAAATATGGGGAAAAACGCAAATATGGGGAAAAACGCAAATATGGGGAAAAACGCAAATATGGGGAAAAACGCAAATATGGGGAAAAACGCAAATATGGGGAAAAACGCAAATATGGGGAAAAACGCAAATATGGGGAAAAACGCAATTATGGGAAAAACGCAATTATGGGAAAAACGCAAATATGGGAAAAACGCAAATATGGGAAAAACGCAAATATGGGAAAAACGCAAATATGGGAAAAACGCAAATATGGGAAAAACGCAAATATGGGAAAAACGCAAATATGGGAAAAACGCAAATATGGGAAAAACGCAAATTTGTGGTACAACTTGACAAGAGGAAAGAATCGGTTTGTAGGATACAATTAGAGGCGTCAGGGCATCACGAAATATGGGGAAAACGCAAATATGGGAAAAACGCAAATATGGGAAAAACGCAAATATGGGAAAAACGCAAATATGGGAAAAACGCAAATATGGGAAAAACGCAAATATGGGAAAAACGCAAATATGGGAAAAACGCAAATATGGGAAAAACGCAAATATGGGAAAAACGCAAATATGGGAAAAACGCAAATATGGGAAAAACGCAAATATGGGAAAAACGCAAATATGGGAAAAACGCAAATATGGGAAAAACGCAAATATGGGAAAAACGCAAATATGGGAAAAACGCAAATATGGGAAAAACGCAAACATGGGAAAAACGCAAACATGGGAAAAACGCAAACATGGGAAAAACGCAAACATGGGAAAAACGCAAACATGGGAAAAACGCAAACATGGGAAAAACGCAAACATGGGAAAAACGCAAACATGGGAAAAACGAAACATGGGAAAAACGCAAACATGGGAAAAACGCAAACATGGGAAAAACGCAAACATGGGAAAAACGCAAACATGGGAAAAACGCAAACATGGGAAAAACGCAAACATGGGAAAAACGCAAACATGGGAAAAACGCAAACATGGGAAAAACGCAAACATGGGAAAAACGCAAACATGGGAAAAACGCAAACATGGGAAAAACGCAAACATGGGAAAAACGCAAACATGGGAAAAACGCAAACATGGGAAAAACGCAAACATGGGAAAAACGCAAACATGGGAAAAACGCAAACATGGGAAAAACGCAAACATGGGAAAAACGCAAACATGGGAAAAACGCAAACATGGGAAAAACGCAAACATGGGAAAAACGCAAACATGGGAAAAACGCAAATATGGGAAAAACGCAAATATGGGAAAAACGCAAATATGGGAAAAACGCAAATATGGGAAAAACGCAAATATGGGAAAAACGCAAATATGGGAAAAACGCAAATATGGGAAAAACGCAAATATGGGAAAAACGCAAATATGGGAAAATCGCAAATTTGTGGCACAACTTGACAAGAGGAAAGAATCGGTTTGTAGGCCATAATTAGAGGCGTCATGGCATCACGAAATATGGGGAAAATGCAAATATGGTAAAAATGCAAATATGGTAAAAATGCAAATATGGCAAAAACGCAAATATGGCAAAAACGCAAATATGGCAAAAACGCAAAAATTGCAAAAACGCAAAAATGGCAAAAACGCAAAAATGGCAAAAACGCAAATATGGCAAAAACGCAAATATGGCAAAAACGCAAATATGGCAAAAACGCAAATATGGCAAAAACGCAAATATGGCAAAAACGCAAATATGGCAAAAACGCAAATATGGCAAAAACGCAAATATGGCAAAAACGCAAATATGGCAAAAACGCAAATATGGCAAAAACGCAAATATGGCAAAAACGCAAATATGGCAAAAACGCAAATATGGCAAAAACGCAAATATGGCAAAAATGCAAATATGGCAAAAACGCAAATATGGCAAAAACGCAAATATGGCAAAAACGCAAATATGGCAAAAACGCAAATATGGGGAAAACGCAAATATGGGGAAAACGCAAATATGGGGAAAACGCAAATATTGGAAAAACGCAAATATGGGAAAAACGCAAATATGGGAAAAACGCAAATATGGGAAAAACGCAAATATGGGAAAAACGCAAATATGGGAAAAACGCAAATATGGGAAAAACGCAAATATGGGAAAAACGCAAATATGGGAAAAACGCAAATATGGGAAAAACGCAAATATGGGAAAAACGCAAATATGGGAAAAACGCACATTAGTGGCACAACTTGACAAGAGGAAAGAATTGGGTGTAGGACATAATTAGAGGCGTCAGGGCATCACGAAATATGGGAAAAACGCAAATATGGGGAAAAACGCAAATATGGGGAAAAACGCAAATATGGGGAAAAACGCAAATATGGGGAAAAACGCAAATATGGGGAAAAACGCAAATATGGGGAAAAACGCAAATATGGGGAAAAACGCAAATATGGGGAAAAACGCAAATATGGGGAAAAACGCAATTATGGGAAAAACGCAAATATGGGAAAAACGCAAATATGGGAAAAACGCAAATATGGGAAAAACGCAAATATGGGAAAAACGCAAATATGGGAAAAACGCAAATATGGGAAAAACGCAAATATGGGAAAAACGCAAATATGGGAAAAACGCAAATATGGGAAAAACGCAAATATGGGAAAAACGCAAATATGGGAAAAACGCAAATTTGTGGTACAACTTGACAAGAGGAAAGAATCGGTTTGTAGGATACAATTAGAGGCGTCAGGGCATCACGAAATATGGGGAAAACGCAAATATGGGAAAAACGCAAATATGGGAAAAACGCAAATATGGGAAAAACGCAAATATGGGAAAAACGCAAATATGGGAAAAACGCAAATATGGGAAAAACGCAAACATGGGAAAAACGCAAACATGGGAAAAACGCAAACATGGGAAAAACGCAAACATGGGAAAAACGCAAACATGGGAAAAACGCAAACATGGGAAAAACGCAAACATGGGAAAAACGCAAACATGGGAAAAACGCAAACATGGGAAAAACGCAAACATGGGAAAAACGCAAACATGGGAAAAACGCAAACATGGGAAAAACGCAAACATGGGAAAAACGCAAACATGGGAAAAACGCAAACATGGGAAAAACGCAAACATGGGAAAAACGCAAACATGGGAAAAACGCAAACATGGGAAAAACGCAAACATGGGAAAAACGCAAACATGGGAAAAACGCAAACATGGGAAAAACGCAAACATGGGAAAAACGCAAACATGGGAAAAACGCAAACATGGGAAAAACGCAAATATGGGAAAAACGCAAACATGGGAAAAACGCAAACATGGGAAAAACGCAAACATGGGAAAAACGCAAACATGGGAAAAACGCAAATATGGGAAAAACGCAAATATGGGAAAAACGCAAATATGGGAAAAACGCAAATATGGGAAAAACGCAAATATGGGAAAAACGCAAATATGGGAAAAACGCAAATATGGGAAAAACGCAAATATGGGAAAAACGCAAATATGGGAAAAACGCAAATATGGGAAAAACGCAAATATGGGAAAATCGCAAATTTGTGGCACAACTTGACAAGAGGAAAGAATCGGTTTGTAGGCCATAATTAGAGGCGTCAGGGCATCACGAAATATGGGGAAAACGAAAATATGGGGAAAACGCAAATATGGGAAAAACGCAAATATGGGAAAAACGCAAATATGGGAAAAACGCAAATATGGGAAAAACGCAAATATGGGAAGAACGCAAATATAGGAAGAACGCAAACATGGAAAGAACGCAAACATGGAAAGAACGCAAACATGGAAAGAACGCAAACATGGAAAGAACGCAAACATGGAAAGAACGCAAACATGGAAAGAACGCAAACATGGAAAGAACGCAAACATGGAAAGAACGCAAACATGGGAATAACGCAAACATGGGACTAACGCAAACATGGGAGTAACGCAAACATGGGAGTAACGCAAACATGGGAGTAACGCAAACATGGGAGTAACGCAAACATGGGAGTAACGCAAACATGGGAGTAACGCAAACATGGGAGTAACGCAAACATGGGAGTAACGCAAACATGGGAGTAACGCAAACATGGGAGTAACGCAAACATGGGAGTAACGCAAACATGGGAGTAACGCAAACATGGGAATAACGCAAACATGGGAAGAACGCAAACATGGGAAGAACGCAAACATGGGAAGAACGCAAACATGGGAAGAACGCAAACATGGGAATAACGCAAACATGGGAAGAACGCAAACATGGGAAGAACGCAAACATGGGAAGAACGCAAACATGGGAAGAACGCAAACATGGGAAGAACGCAAACATGGGAATAACGCAAACATGGGAATAACGCAAACATGGGAATAACGCAAACATGGGAATAACGCAAACATGGGAATAACGCAAACATGGGAATAACGCAAACATGGGAATAACGCAAACATGGGAATAACGCAAACATGGGAATAACGCAAACATGGGAATAACGCAAACATGGGAAGAACGCAAACATGGGAATAACGCAAACATGGGAATAACGCAAACATGGGAATAACGCAAACATGGGAATAACGCAAACATGGGAATAACGCAAACATGGGAATAACGCAAACATGGGAATAACGCAAACATGGGAATAACGCAAACATGGGAAGAACGCAAACATGGGAAGAACGCAAACATGGGAAGAACGCAAACATGGGAAGAACGCAAACATGGGAAGAACGCAAACATGGGAAGAACGCAAACATGGGAAGAACGCAAACATGGGAAGAACGCAAACATGGGAAGAACGCAAACATGGGAAGAACGCAAACATGGGAAGAACGCAAACATGGGAAGAACGCAAACATGGGAAGAACGCAAACATGGGAAGAACGCAAACATGGGAAGAACGCAAACATGGGAAGAACGCAAACATGGGAAGAACGCAAACATGGGAAGAACGCAAACATGGGAAGAACGCAAACATGGGAAGAACGCAAACATGGGAAGAACGCAAACATGGGAAGAACGCAAACATGGGAAGAACGCAAACATGGGAAGAACGCAAACATGGGAAGAACGCAAACATGGGAAGAACGCAAACATGGGAAGAACGCAAACATGGGAAGAACGCAAACATGGGAAGAACGCAAACATGGGAAGAACGCAAACATGGGAAGAACGCAAACATGGGAAGAACGCAAACATGGGAAGAACGCAAACATGGGAAGAACGCAAACATGGGAAGAACGCAAACATGGGAAGAACGCAAACATGGGAAGAACGCAAACATGGGAAGAACGCAAACATGGGAAGAACGCAAACATGGGAAGAACGCAAACATGGGAAGAACGCAAACATGGGAAGAACGCAAACATGGGAAGAACGCAAACATGGGAAGAACGCAAACATGGGAAGAACGCAAACATGTTAAAAGACAAATTTGTGGCAACACTTGACAAGAGGAAAGAATCGGTTGGTAGGAAAAATGTGGGAAAAACGCAAATGTGGGAAAAACGCAAAAATGGCAAAAACGCAAATGTGGGAAAAACGCAAATGTGGGAAAAACGCAAATGTGGGAAAAACGCAAATGTGGGAAAAACGCAAATGTGGGAAAAACGCAAATATGGCAAAAACGCAAATATGGCAAAAACGCTAATATGGCAAAAACGCAAATATGGCAAAAACGCAAATATGGCAAAAACGCAAATATGGCAAAAACGCAAATATGGCAAAAACGCAAATATGGCAAAAACGCAAATATGGCAAAAACGCAAATATGGCAAAAACGCAAATATGGCAAAAATGCAAATATGGCAAAAACGCAAATATGGCAAAAACGCAAATATGGCAAAAACGCAAATATGGCAAAAACGCAAATATGGGGAAAACGCAAATATGGGGAAAACGCAAATATGGGGAAAACGCAAATATTGGAAAAACGCAAATATTGGAAAAACGCAAATATGGGAAAAACGCAAATATGGGAAAAACGCAAATATGGGAAAAACGCAAATATGGGAAAAACGCAAATATGGGAAAAACGCAAATATGGGAAAAACGCAAATATGGGAAAAACGCAAATATGGGAAAAACGCAAATATGGGGAAAACGCAAATATGGGAAAAACGCAAATATGGGAAAAACGCAAATATGGGAAAAACGCAAATATGGGAAAAACGCACATTAGTGGCACAACTTGACAAGAGGAAAGAATTGGGTGTAGGACATAATTAGAGGCGTCAGGGCATCACGAAATATGGGAAAAACGCAAATATGGGGAAAAACGCAAATATGGGGAAAAACGCAAACATGGGGAAAACGCAAACATGGGAAAAACGCAAACATGGGAAAAACGCAAACATGGGAAAAACGCAAACATGGGAAAAACGCAAACATGGGAAAAACGCAAACATGGGAAAAACGCAAACATGGGAAAAACGCAAACATGGGAAAAACGCAAACATGGGAAAAACGCAAACATGGGAAAAACGCAAACATGGGAAAAACGCAAACATGGGAAAAACGCAAACATGGGAAAAACGCAAACATGGGAAAAACGCAAACATGGGAAAAACGCAAACATGGGAAAAACGCAAACATGGGAAAAACGCAAACATGGGAAAAACGCAAACATGGGAAAAACGCAAACATGGGAAAAACGCAAACATGGGAAAAACGCAAACATGGGAAAAACGCAAACATGGGAAAAACGCAAACATGGGAAAAACGCAAACATGGGAAAAACGCAAATATGGGAAAAACGCAAACATGGGAAAAACGCAAAAATGGGAAAAACGCAAACATGGGAAAAACGCAAATATGGGAAAAACGCAAATATGGGAAAAACGCAAATATGGGAAAAACGCAAATATGGGAAAAACGCAAATATGGGAAAAACGCAAATATGGGAAAAACGCAAATATGGGAAAAACGCAAATATGGGAAAAACGCAAATATGGGAAAAACGCAAATATGGGAAAAACGCAAATATAGGAAAATCGCAAATTTGTGGCACAACTTGACAAGAGGAAAGAATCGGTTTGTAGGCCATAATTAGAGGCGTCAGGGCATCACGAAATATGGGGAAAACGAAAATATGGGGAAAACGCAAATATGGGAAAAACGCAAATATGGGAAAAACGCAAATATGGGAAAAACGCAAATATGGGAAGAACGCAAATATAGGAAGAACGCAAACATGGAAAGAACGCAAACATGGAAAGAACGCAAACATGGAAAGAACGCAAACATGGAAAGAACGCAAACATGGAAAGAACGCAAACATGGAAAGAACGCAAACATGGAAAGAACGCAAACATGGAAAGAACGCAAACATGGGAATAACGCAAACATGGGAATAACGCAAACATGGGACTAACGCAAACATGGGAGTAACGCAAACATGGGAGTAACGCAAACATGGGAGTAACGCAAACATGGGAGTAACGCAAACATGGGAGTAACGCAAACATGGGAGTAACGCAAACATGGGAGTAACGCAAACATGGGAGTAACGCAAACATGGGAGTAACGCAAACATGGGAGTAACGCAAACATGGGAAGAACGCAAACATGGGAAGAACGCAAACATGGGAAGAACGCAAACATGGGAAGAACGCAAACATGGGAAGAACGCAAACATGGGAAGAACGCAAACATGGGAAGAACGCAAACATGGGAAGAACGCAAACATGGGAAGAACGCAAACATGGGAAGAACGCAAACATGGGAAGAACGCAAACATGGGAATAACGCAAACATGGGAATAACGCAAACATGGGAATAACGCAAACATGGGAATAACGCAAACATGGGAATAACGCAAACATGGGAATAACGCAAACATGGGAATAACGCAAACATGGGAATAACGCAAACATGGGAATAACGCAAACATGGGAATAACGCAAACATGGGAAGAACGCAAACATGGGAATAACGCAAACATGGGAAGAACGCAAACATGGGAAGAACGCAAACATGGGAAGAACGCAAACATGGGAAGAACGCAAACATGGGAAGAACGCAAACATGGGAAGAACGCAAACATGGGAAGAACGCAAACATGGGAAGAACGCAAACATGGGAAGAACGCAAACATGGGAAGAACGCAAACATGGGAAGAACGCAAACATGGGAAGAACGCAAACATGGGAAGAACGCAAACATGGGAAGAACGCAAACATGGGAAGAACGCAAACATGGGAAGAACGCAAACATGGGAAGAACGCAAACATGGGAAGAACGCAAACATGGGAAGAACGCAAACATGGGAAGAACGCAAACATGGGAAGAACGCAAACATGGGAAGAACGCAAACATGGGAAGAACGCAAACATGGGAAGAACGCAAACATGGGAAGAACGCAAACATGGGAAGAACGCAAACATGGGAAGAACGCAAACATGGGAAGAACGCAAACATGGGAAGAACGCAAACATGGGAAGAACGCAAACATGGGAAGAACGCAAACATGGGAAGAACGCAAACATGGGAAGAACGCAAACATGGGAAGAACGCAAACATGGGAAGAACGCAAACATGGGAAGAACGCAAACATGTTAAAAGACAAATTTGTGGCAACACTTGACAAGAGGAAAGAATCGGTTGGTAGGACATAATTTGAGGCGTCATGGCATCACGATATGTGGAGACAACGCAAATGTGGGAAAAACGCAAATGTGGGAAAAACGCAAAAATGGCAAAAACGCAAATGTGGGAAAAACGCAAATGTGGGAAAAACGCAAATGTGGGAAAAACGCAAATGTGGGAAAAACGCAAATATGGCAAAAACGCAAATATGGCAAAAACGCAAATATGGCAAAAACGCAAATATGGCAAAAACGCAAATATGGCAAAAACGCAAATATGGCAAAAACGCAAATATGGCAAAAACGCAAATATGGCAAAAACGCAAATATGGCAAAAACGCAAATATGGCAAAAACGCAAATATGGCAAAAACGCAAATATGGCAAAAATGCAAATATGGCAAAAACGCAAATATGGCAAAAACGCAAATATGGCAAAAACGCAAATATGGGGAAAACGCAAATATGGGGAAAACGCAAATATGGGGAAAACGCAAATATTGGAAAAACGCAAATATGGGAAAAACGCAAATATGGGAAAAACGCAAATATGGGAAAAACGCAAATATGGGAAAAACGCAAATATGGGAAAAACGCAAATATGGGAAAAACGCAAATATGGGAAAAACGCAAATATGGGAAAAACGCAAATATGGGAAAAACGCAAATATGGGAAAAACGCAAATATGGGAAAAACGCACATTAGTGGCACAACTTGACAAGAGGAAAGAATTGGGTGTAGGACATAATTAGAGGCGTCAGGGCATCACGAAATATGGGAAAAACGCAAATATGGGGAAAAACGCAAATATGGGGAAAAACGCAAATATGGGGAAAAACGCAAATATGGGGAAAAACGCAAATATGGGGAAAAACGCAAATATGGGGAAAAACGCAAATATGGGGAAAAACGCAAATATGGGGAAAAACGCAATTATGGGAAAAACGCAATTATGGGAAAAACGCAAATATGGGAAAAACGCAAATATGGGAAAAACGCAAATATGGGAAAAACGCAAATATGGGAAAAACGCAAATATGGGAAAAACGCAAATATGGGAAAAACGCAAATATGGGAAAAACGCAAATATGGGAAAAACGCAAATATGGGAAAAACGCAAATATGGGAAAAACGCAAATTTGTGGTACAACTTGACAAGAGGAAAGAATCGGTTTGTAGGATACAATTAGAGGCGTCAGGGCATCACGAAATATGGGGAAAACGCAAATATGGGAAAAACGCAAATATGGGAAAAACGCAAATATGGGAAAAACGCAAATATGGGAAAAACGCAAATATGGGAAAAACGCAAATATGGGAAAAACGCAAACATGGGAAAAACGCAAACATGGGAAAAACGCAAACATGGGAAAAACGCAAACATGGGAAAAACGCAAACATGGGAAAAACGCAAACATGGGAAAAACGCAAACATGGGAAAAACGCAAACATGGGAAAAACGCAAACATGGGAAAAACGCAAACATGGGAAAAACGCAAACATGGGAAAAACGCAAACATGGGAAAAACGCAAACATGGGAAAAACGCAAACATGGGAAAAACGCAAACATGGGAAAAACGCAAACATGGGAAAAACGCAAACATGGGAAAAACGCAAACATGGGAAAAACGCAAACATGGGAAAAACGCAAACATGGGAAAAACGCAAACATGGGAAAAACGCAAACATGGGAAAAACGCAAACATGGGAAAAACGCAAACATGGGAAAAACGCAAACATGGGAAAAACGCAAATATGGGAAAAACGCAAACATGGGAAAAACGCAAACATGGGAAAAACGCAAACATGGGAAAAACGCAAATATGGGAAAAACGCAAATATGGGAAAAACGCAAATATGGGAAAAACGCAAATATGGGAAAAACGCAAATATGGGAAAAACGCAAATATGGGAAAAACGCAAATATGGGAAAAACGCAAATATGGGAAAAACGCAAATATGGGAAAAACGCAAATATGGGAAAATCGCAAATTTGTGGCACAACTTGACAAGAGGAAAGAATCGGTTTGTAGGCCATAATTAGAGGCGTCAGGGCATCACGAAATATGGGGAAAACGAAAATATGGGGAAAACGCAAATATGGGAAAAACGCAAATATGGGAAAAACGCAAATATGGGAAAAACGCAAATATGGGAAGAACGCAAACATGGAAAGAACGCAAACATGGAAAGAACGCAAACATGGAAAGAACGCAAACATGGAAAGAACGCAAACATGGAAAGAACGCAAACATGGAAAGAACGCAAACATGGAAAGAACGCAAACATGGAAAGAACGCAAACATGGAAAGAACGCAAACATGGAAAGAACGCAAACATGGAAAGAACGCAAACATGGAAAGAACGCAAACATGGGAATAACGCAAACATGGGACTAACGCAAACATGGGAGTAACGCAAACATGGGAGTAACGCAAACATGGGAGTAACGCAAACATGGGAGTAACGCAAACATGGGAGTAACGCAAACATGGGAGTAACGCAAACATGGGAGTAACGCAAACATGGGAGTAACGCAAACATGGGAGTAACGCAAACATGGGAATAACGCAAACATGGGAATAACGCAAACATGGGAATAACGCAAACATGGGAAGAACGCAAACATGGGAAGAACGCAAACATGGGAAGAACGCAAACATGGGAAGAACGCAAACATGGGAAGAACGCAAACATGGGAAGAACGCAAACATGGGAAGAACGCAAACATGGGAAGAACGCAAACATGGGAAGAACGCAAACATGGGAAGAACGCAAACATGGGAATAACGCAAACATGGGAATAACGCAAACATGGGAATAACGCAAACATGGGAATAACGCAAACATGGGAATAACGCAAACATGGGAATAACGCAAACATGGGAATAACGCAAACATGGGAATAACGCAAACATGGGAATAACGCAAACATGGGAATAACGCAAACATGGGAATAACGCAAACATGGGAATAACGCAAACATGGGAATAACGCAAACATGGGAAGAACGCAAACATGGGAAGAACGCAAACATGGGAAGAACGCAAACATGGGAAGAACGCAAACATGGGAAGAACGCAAACATGGGAAGAACGCAAACATGGGAAGAACGCAAACATGGGAAGAACGCAAACATGGGAAGAACGCAAACATGGGAAGAACGCAAACATGGGAAGAACGCAAACATGGGAAGAACGCAAACATGGGAAGAACGCAAACATGGGAAGAACGCAAACATGGGAAGAACGCAAACATGGGAAGAACGCAAACATGGGAAGAACGCAAACATGGGAAGAACGCAAACATGGGAAGAACGCAAACATGGGAAGAACGCAAACATGGGAAGAACGCAAACATGGGAAGAACGCAAACATGGGAAGAACGCAAACATGGGAAGAACGCAAACATGGGAAGAACGCAAACATGGGAAGAACGCAAACATGGGAAGAACGCAAACATGGGAAGAACGCAAACATGGGAAGAACGCAAACATGGGAAGAACGCAAACATGGGAAGAACGCAAACATGGGAAGAACGCAAACATGGGAAGAACGCAAACATGGGAAGAACGCAAACATGGGAAGAACGCAAACATGGGAAGAACGCAAACATGGGAAGAACGCAAACATGGGAAGAACGCAAACATGGGAAGAACGCAAACATGGGAAGAACGCAAACATGGGAAGTAGGCAAACATGGGAAGAACGCAAACATGGGAAGAACGCAAACATGGGAAGAACGCAAACATGTTAAAAGACAAATTTGTGGCACCACTTGACAAGAGGAAAGAATCGGTTGGTAGGACATAATTTGAGGCGTCATGGCATCACGAAATGTGGAGACAACGCAAATGTGGGAAAAACGCAAATGTGGGAAAAACGCAAATGTGGGAAAAACGCAAATGTGGGAAAAACGCAAATGTGGGAAAAACGCAAATGTGGGAAAAACGCAAATGTGGGAAAAACGCAAATGTGGGAAAAACGCAAATGTGGGAAAAACGCAAATGTGGGAAAAACGCAAATGTGGGAAAAACGCAAATGTGGGAAAAACGCAAATGTGGGAAAAACGCAAATGTGGGAAAAACGCAAATGTGGGAAAAACGCAAATGTGGGAAAAACGCAAATGTGGGAAAAACGCAAATGTGGGAAAAACGCAAATGTGGGAAAAACGCAAATGTGGGAAAAACGCAAATGTGGGAAAAACGCAAATGTGGGAAAAACGCAAATGTGGTAAAAACGCAAAAATGGTAAAAACGCAAAAATGGTAAAAACGCAAAAATGGTAAAAACGCAAAAATGGTAAAAACGCAAATGTGGTAAAAACGCAAACGTGGTAAAAACGCAAACGTGGTAAAAACGCAAACGTGGTAAAAACGCAAACGTGGGAAAAACGCAAACGTGGGAAAAACGCAAACTTGGGAAAAACGCAAACGTGGGAAAAACGCAAACGTGGGAAAAACGCAAACGTGGCAAAAACGCAAACGTGGCAAAAACGCAAACGTGGCAAAAACGCAAACGTGGCAAAAACGCAAACGTGGCAAAAACGCAAACGTGGCAAAAACGCAAACGTGGCAAAAACGCAAACGTGGCAAAAACGCAAACATGGGAAAAACGCAAACGTGGCAAAAACGCAAATGTGGGAAAAACGCAAATGTGGGAAAAACGCAAATGTGGGAGAAACGCAAATGTGCGAAAAACGCAAATGTGGCAGAAACGCAAATGTGGGAGAAACGCAAATGTGGGAAAAACGCAAATGTGGGAAAAACGCAAATGTGGGAAAAACGCAAATGTGGGAAAAACGCAAATGTGGGAAAAACGCAAATGTGGGAAAAACGCAAATGTGGGAAAAACGCAAATGTGGGAAAAACGCAAATGTGGGAAAAACGCAAATGTGGGAAAAACGCAAATGTGGGAAAAACGCAAATGTGGGAAAAACGCAAATGTGGGAAAAACGCAAATGTGGGAAAAACGCAAATGTGGGAAAAACGCAAATGTGGGAAAAACGCAAATGTGGGAAAAACGCAAATATGGGAAAAACGCAAATATGGGAAAAACGCAAATATGGGAAAAACGCAAATATGGGAAAAACGCAAATATGGGAAAAACGCAAATATGGGAAAAACGCAAATATGGGAAAACGCAAATATGGGAAAAACGCAAATATGAGAAAAACGCACATTAGTGGCACAACTTGACAAGAGGAAAGAATTGGGTGTAGGACATAATTAGAGGCGTCAGGGCATCACGAAATATGGGAAAAACGCAAATATGGGAAAAACGCAAATATGGGAAAAACGCAATTATGGGAAAAACGCAATTACGGGAAAAACGCAAATACGGGAAAAACGCAAATACGGGAAAAACGCAAATACGGGAAAAACGCAAACGTGGGAAAAACGCAAACGTGGGAAAAACGCAAACGTGGGAAAAACGCAAACGTGGGAAAAACGCAAACGTGGGAAGAACGCAAACGTGGGAAGAACGCAAACGTGGGAAGAACGCAAACGTGGGAAGAACGCAAACGTGGGAAGAACGCAAACGTGTTAAGAACGCAAACGTGGGAAGAACGCAAACGTGGGAAGAACGCAAACGTGGGAAGAACGCAAACGTGGGAAGAACGCAAACGTGGGAAGAACGCAAACGTGGGAAGAACGCAAACGTGGGAAGGACGCAAACGTGGGAAGGACGCAAACGTGGGAAGGACGCAAACGTGGGAAGGACGCAAACGTGGGAAGGACGCAAACGTGGGAAGGACGCAAACGTGGGAAGGACGCAAACGTGGGAAAGACGCAAACGTGGGAAAGACGCAAACGTGGGAAAGACGCAAACGTGGGAAAGACGCAAACGTGGGAAAGACGCAAACGTGGGAAAGACGCAAACGTGGGAAAGACGCAAACGTGGGAAAGACGCAAACGTGGGAAAGACGCAAACGTGGGAAAGACGCAAACGTGGGAAAGACGCAAACGTGGGAAAGACGCAAACGTGGGAAAGACGCAAAC
The DNA here is from genome assembly GCF_023898315.1 of Schistocerca nitens. Classification (NCBI taxonomy): domain Eukaryota; kingdom Metazoa; phylum Arthropoda; class Insecta; order Orthoptera; family Acrididae; genus Schistocerca; species Schistocerca nitens. The sequence goes on along the minus strand of NC_064619.1, from coordinate 549,464,969 downwards.
GTGGGAAAGACGCAAACGTGGGAAAGACGCAAACGTGGGAAAGACGCAAACGTGGGAAAGACGCAAACGTGGGAAAGACGCAAACGTGGGAAAGACGCAAACGTGGGAAAGACGCAAACGTGGGAAAGACGCAAACGTGGGAAAGACGCAAACGTGGGAAAGACGCAAACGTGGGAAAGACGCAAACGTGGGAAAGACGCAAACGTGGGAAAGACGCAAACGTGGGAAAGACGCAAACGTGGGAAAGACGCAAACGTGGGAAAGACGCAAACGTGGGAAAGACGCAAACGTGGGAAAGACGCAAACGTGGGAAAGACGCAAACGTGGGAAAGACGCAAACGTGGGAAAGACGCAAACGTGGGAAAGACGCAAACGTGGGAAAGACGCAAACGTGGGAAAGACGCAAACGTGGGAAAGACGCAAACGTGGGAAAGACGCAAACGTGGGAAAGACGCAAACGTGGGAAAGACGCAAACGTGGGAAAGACGCAAACGTGGGAAAGACGCAAACGTGGGAAAGACGCAAACGTGGGAAAGACGCAAACGTGGGAAAGACGCAAACGTGGGAAAGACGCAAACGTGGGAAAGACGCAAACGTGGGAAAGACGCAAACGTGGGAAAGACGCAAACGTGGGAAAGACGCAAACGTGGGAAAGACGCAAACGTGGGAAAGACGCAAACGTGGGAAAGACGCAAACGTGGGAAAGACGCAAACGTGGGAAAGACGCAAACGTGGGAAAGACGCAAACGTGGGAAAGACGCAAACGTGGGAAAGACGCAAACGTGGGAAAGACGCAAACGTGGGAAAGACGCAAACGTGGGAAAGACGCAAACGTGGGAAAGACGCAAACGTGGGAAAGACGCAAACGTGGGAAAGACGCAAACGTGGGAAAGACGCAAATGTGGGAAAAACGCAAACATGGGAAAAACGCAAACATGGGAAAAGACGAATTTGTGGCACAACTTGACAACAGGAAAGAATCGGTTGGTAGGACATAATTAGAGGCGTCAGGGCATCACGAAATATGGGGAAAACGCAAATATGGGAAAAACGCAAATATGGGAAAAACGCAAATATGGGAAAAACGCAAATATGGGAAAAACGCAAATATGGGAAAAACGCAAATATGGGAAAAACGCAAATATGGGAAAAACGCAAATATGGGAAAAACGCAAATATGGGAAAAACGCAAATATGGGAAAAACGCAAATATGGGAAAAACGCAAATATGGGAAAAACGCAAATATGGGAAAAACGCAAATATGGGAAAAACGCAAATATGGGAAAAACGCAAATATGGGAAAAACGCAAATATGGGAAAAACGCAAATATGGGAAAAACGCAAATATGGGAAAAACGCAAATATGGGAAAAACGCAAATATGGGAAAAACGCAAATATGGGAAAAACGCAAATATGGGAAAAACGCAAATATGGGAAAAACGCAAATATGGGAAAAACGCAAATATGGGAAAAACGCAAATATGGGAAAAACGCAAATATGGGAAAAACGCAAATATGGGAAAAACGCAAATATGGGAAAAACGCAAATATGGGAAAAACGCAAATATGGGAAAAACGCAAATATGGGAAAAACGCAAATATGGGAAAAACGCAAATATGGGAAAAACGCAAATATGGGAAAAACGCAAATATGGGAAAAACGCAAATATGGGAAAAACGCAAATATGGGAAAAACGCAAATATGGGAAAAACGCAAATATGGGAAAAAAGCAAATATGGGGAAAACGCAAATATGGGGAAAACGCAAATATGGGGAAAAACGCAAATATGGGAAAAACGCAAATATGGGGAAAAACGCAAATATGGGAAAAACACAAATATGGGAAAAACGCAAATATGGGAAAAACGCAATTATGGGAAAAACGCAATTATGGGAAAAACGCAAATATGGGAAAAACTAAATTATGGGAAAAACGCAATTATGGGAAAAACGCAATTATGGGAAAAACGCAATTATGGGAAAAACGCAATTATGGGAAAAACGCAATTATGGGAAAAACGCAATTATGGGAAAAACGCAATTATGGGAAAAACGCAAATATGGGAAAAACGCAAATATGGGAAAAACGCAAATATGGGAAAAACGCAAATATGGGAAAAACGCAAATATGGGAAAAACGCAAAAATGGGAAAAACGCAAAAATGGGAAAAACGCAAAAATGGGAAAAACGCAAAATTGGGAAAAACGCAAAAATGGGAAAAACGCAAATATGGGGAAAAACGCAAATATGGGAAAAACACAAATATGGGAAAAACGCAAATATGGGAAAAACGCAATTATGGGAAAAACGCAATTATGGGAAAAACGCAAATATGGGAAAAACTAAATTATGGGAAAAACGCAATTATGGGAAAAACGCAATTATGGGAAAAACGCAATTATGGGAAAAAACGCAATTATGGGAAAAACGCAATTATGGGAAAAACGCAATTATGGGAAAAACGCAATTATGGGAAAAACGCAAATTATGGGAAAAACGCAAATATGGGAAAAACGCAAATATGGGAAAAACGCAAATATGGGAAAAACGCAAATTTGTGGCACAACTTGACAAGAGGAAAGAATCGGTTTGTAGGCCATAATTAGAGGCGTCAGGGCATCACGAAATATGGGGAAAACGAAAATATGGGGAAAACGAAAATATGGGGAAAACGAAAATATGGGGAAAACGAAAATATGGGAAAAACGAAAATATGGAAAACGCAAATATGGGAAAAACGCAAATATGGGAAAAACGCAAATATGGGAAAAACGCAAATATGGGAAAAACGCAAATATGGGAAAAAACGCAAAATATGGGAAAAACGCAAATATGGGAAAAAACGCAAATATGGGAAAAACGCAAATATGGGAAAAACGCAAATATGGGAAAAACGCAAATATGGGAAAAACGCAAATATGGGAAAAACGCAAATATGGGAAAAACGCAATATGGGAAAAACGCAAATATGGGAAAAACGCAAATTATGGGAAAAACGCAAATATGGGAAAAAACGCAAATTATGGGGAAAAACGCAAATATGGGAAAAACGCAATTATGGGAAAAACGCAAATATGGGAAAAACGCAAATATGGGAAAAACGCAAATATGGGAAAAACGCAAATATGGGAAAAACGCAAATATGGGAAAAACGCAAAAATGGGAAAAACGCAAAAAATGGGAAAAACGCAAAATGGGAAAAACGCAAAACATGGGAAAAACGCAAATTGGGAAAAACGCAAAAAATGGGGAAAAACGCAAAAATGGGAAAAACGCAAAAATGGGAAAACGCAAAATGTGGAAAAACGCAAATGTGGGAAAAACACTAATGTGGGAAAAACGCAAATGTGGGAAAAACGCAAATGTGGGAAAAACGCAAATGTGGGAAAAACGCAAATGTGGGAAAAACGCAAATGTGGGAAAAACGCAAATGTGGGAAAAACGCAAATGTGGGAAAAACGCAAATGTGGGAAAAACGCAAATGTGGGAAAAACGCAAATGTGGGAAAAACGCAAATGTGGGAAAAACGCAAATGTGGGAAAAAACGCAAATGTGGGAAAAAACGCAAATGTGGGAAAAACGCAAATGTGGGAAGAAACGCAAATGTGGGAAAAACGCAAATGTGGGAAAAACGCAAATGTGGGAAAAACGCAAATGTGGGAAAAACGCAAATGTGGGAAAAACGCAAATGTGGGAAAAACGCAAATGTGGGAAAAACGCAAATTGTGGGAAAAACGCAAATGTGGGAAAAACGCAAATGTGGGAAAAACGCAAATGTGGGAAAAACGCAAATTGTGGGAAAAACGCAAATATGGGAAAAACGCAAATATGGGAAAAACGCAAATATGGGAAAAACGCAAATATGGGAAAAACGCAAATATGGGAAAAACGCAAATATGGGAAAAAACGCACATTAGTGGCACAACTTGACAAGAGGAAGTAATTGGGTGTAGGACATAATTAGAGGCGTCAGGGCATCACGAAATATGGGAAAAACGCAAATATGGGAAAACGCAACTATGGGAAAAACGCAACTATGGGAAAAACGCAACTATGGGAAAAACGCAACTATGGGAAAAACGCAAATATGGGAAAAACGCAAATACGGGGAAAAACGCAAATACGGGAAAAAACGCAAATACGGGAAAAACGCAAATACGGGAAAAACGCAAATACGGGAAAAACGCAAATACGGGAAAAACGCAAATACGGGAAAAAACGCAAATATGGGAAAAACGCAATTATGGGAAAAACGCAAATATGGGAAAAACGCAAATATGGGAAAAACGCAAATATGGGAAAAACGCAAATACGGGAAAAACGCAAATATCGGGAAAAACGCAAATACTGGGAAAAACGCAGATATGGGAAAAACGCAAATATGGGAAAAACGCAGATATGGGAAAAACGCAGATATGGGAAAAACGCAGATATGGGAAAAACGCAAATATGGGAAAAACGCAAATATGGGAAAAACGCAAATATGGGAAAAACGCAAATATGGGAAAAACGCAAATATGGGAAAAACGCAAATATGGGAAAAAACGCAAATATGGGAAAAACGCAAATATGGGAAAAACGCAAATATGGGAAAAACGCAAATATGGGAAAAACGCAAATATGGGAAAAACGCAAATATGGGAAAAACGCAAATATGGGGAAAAAACGCAAATATGGGAAAAACGCAATATGGGAAAACGCAAATATGGGAAAAACGCAAATATGGGAAAAACGCAAATATGGGAAAAACGCAACGCAAATATGGGAAAAACGCAAATATGGGAAAAACGCAAATATGGGAAAAACGCAAATATGGGAAAAACGCAAATTTGTGGCACAACTTGACAAGAGGAAAGAATCGGTTTGTAGGATATAATTAGAGGCGTCTGGGCCTCACGAAATATGGGAAAAACGCAAATATGGGAAAAAACGCAAATATGGGGGAAAAACCGCACATATGGGGAAAAACGCACATATGGGGAAAAACGCAAATATGAGGAAGAACGCAAATATGGGGGAAAAACGCACATATGGGGAAAAACGCACATATGGGGGAAAAACGCAAATATGGGGAAAACGCACATATGGGAAAAACGCACATATGGGAAAAACGCACATATGGGGGAAACGCAAATATGGGGGAAACGCAAATATGGGGGAAACGCAAATATGGGGGAAACGCAAATATGGGGGAAACGCAAATATGGGGGAAACGCAAATATGGGGGAAACGCAAATATGGGGGAAACGCAAATATGGGGGGAAACGCAAATATGGGGGGAAACGCAAATATGGGGGAAACGCAAATACTGGGGGAAACGCAAATATGGGGGGGAAACGCAAATATGGGGGAAACGCAATATGGGTGGAAACGCAAATATGGGGGAAACGCAAATATGGGGGAAACGCAAATATGGGGGGAAACGCAAATATGGGGGAAACGCAAATATGGAGGGAAACGCAAATATGGGGGAAACGCAAATATGGGGAAACGCAAATATGGGGGAAACGCAAATATGGGGGAAACGCAAATATGAGGGGGAAACGCAAATACGGGGATAGGGGGAAACGCAAATACGGGGGGAAACGCAAATACGGGGGGAAACGCAAATACGGGGGAAACGCAAATACGGGGGAAACGCAAATACGGGGGAAACGCAAATACGGGGGAAACGCAAATACGGGGGGAAACGCAAATACGGGGGAAACGCAAATACGGGGGAAACGCAAATACGGGGGAAACGCAAATACGGGGGAAACGCAAATACGGGGGGAAACGCAAATACGGGGGGAAACGCAAATACGGGGGAAACGCAAATACGAGGGGAAACGCAAATACGGGGGAAACGCAAATACGGGGGAAACGCAAATACGGGGGAAACGCAAATACGGGGGGAATCGCAAATACGGGGGGAAACGCAAATACGGGGGAAACGCAAATACGGGGGAAACGCAAATACGGGGGAAACGCAAATACGGGGGAAACGCAAATACGGGGGGAAACGCAAATACGGGGGAAACGCAAATACGGGGGGAAAACGCAAATACGGGGGAAACGCAAATACGGGGGAAACGCAAATACGGGGGAAACGCAAATACGGGGGGAAACGCAAATACGGGGGAAACGCAAATACGGGGAAACGCAAATATGGGGGAAACGCAAATATGGGGGAAACGCAAATATGGGGGAAACGCAAATATGGGAGAAACGCAAATGTGGGAGAAACGCAAATGTGGGAAAATCGCAAATGTGGGAAAAACGCAAAAGTGGTTAAAATGCTCTAAGATGGCTGTTTAGGTTTTTTTATTGGTAACGCCACCTCTGTATGAAAATCACTGGCTGTGCTGTGTGCAGTCTGTGGCCAGTTTGCATTGTTGTCTGCCATTGTAGTGTTGGGCAGCGGCAGCTGGATGTTTAATAGCGGGTAGCGTTGCGCAGTTGGTGGTGAGCCGCCAGCAGTGGTGGATGTGGGGGAGAGAGATGGCGGAGTATTGAAATTTGTCATGAACTGCTATATATATTATGACTATTGAGCGTAAATACATTGGTTGTTCACTATCAAAATCTTTCATTTGCTAACTATGCCTATCAGTAGTTAGTGCCTTCAGTAGTTTGAATCTTTATTTAGCTGGCAGTAGCTCGAGTAACCAAGATTTTTGTGAGGTAAGTTATTTGTGAAAGGTATAGGTTAATGTTAGTCAGGGCCATTCTTTTGTAGGGATATATGAAAGTCAGATTGCGTTGCGCTAAAAAATACTGAGTGTCAGTTTTAAGTCCAGTCATATACAATTGTTAAAAATGGGGACGTTTCAATGCAAACTTGGCAAAGACACAAACGTGGCGAAGACGCACATTTGCGTTTTTTCCCACGTTTGCATCAAACGTAGGGAACGACGCAAGCGTGGGAACGACGCAAGCGTGGGAAAGACGCAAGCGTGGGAAAGACGCAAGCGTGGGAAAGACGCAAGCGTGGGAAAAACGCAAATATGGGAAAAACGCAAAAATGGGAAACAACGCAAAAATGGGAAAAACGCAATTATGGGAAAAACGCACATTAGTGGCACAACTTGACAAGAGGAAAGAATTGGGTGTAGGACATCATTAGAGGCGTCAGGGCATCACGAAATATGGGGGAAAACGCAAATATGGGAAAAACGCAAATATGGGAAAAACGCAAATATGGGAAAAACGCAAATATGGGAAAAACGCAAATATGGGAAAAACGCAAATATGGGAAAAAACGCAAATATGGGAAAAACGCAAATATGGGAAAAACGCAAATATGGGGAAAAACGCAAATATGGGAAAAACGCAAATATGGGAAAAACGCAAATATGGGAAAAACGCAAATATGGGAAAAACGCAAATATGGGAAAAAACGCAAATATGGGAAAAACGCAAATATGGGAAAAACGCAAATATGGGAAAAACGCAAATATGGGAAAAACGCAAATATGGGAAAAACGCAAATATGGGAAAAACGCAAATATGGGAAAAACGCAAATATGGGAAAAACGCAAATATGGGAAAAACGCAAATATGGGAAAAACGCAAATATGGGAAAAACGCAAATATGGGAAAAACGCAAATATGGGAAAAACGCAAATATGGGAAAAACGCAAATATGGGAAAAACGCAAATATGGGAAAAACGCAAATATGGGAAAAACGCAAATATGGGAAAAACGCAAATATGGGAAAAACGCAAATATGGGAAAAACGCAAATATGGGAAAAACGCAAATATGGGAAAAACGCAAATATGGGAAAAACGCAAATATGGGAAAAACGCAAATATGGGAAAAACGCAAATATGGGAAAAACGCAAATATGGGAAAAACGCAAATATGGGAAAAACGCAAATATGGGAAAAACGCAAATATGGGAAAAACGCAAATATGGGAAAAACGCAAATATGGGAAAAACGCAAATATGGGAAAAACGCAAATATGGGAAAAACGCAAATATGTGAAAAACGCAAATATGGGAAAAACGCAAATATGGGAAAAACGCAAATATGGGAAGAACGCAAATATGGGAAGAACGGAAATATGGGAAGAACGGAAATATGGGAAGAACGGAAATATGGGAAAAACGAAAATATGGGAAAAACGAAAATATGGGAAAAACGAAAATATGGGAAAAACGAAAATATGGGAAAAACGAAAATATGGGAAAAACGAAAATATGGGAAAAACGCAAATGTGGGAAAAACGCAAATGTGGGAAAAACGCAAATATGGGAAAAACGCAAATGTGGGAATAACGCAAATGTGGGAATAACGCAAATGTGGGAATAACGCAAATATGGGAAAAACGCAAATATGGGAAAAACGCAAATATGGGAAAAACGCAAATATGGGAAAAACGCAAATATGGGAAAAACGCAAATATCGGAAAAACGCAAATATGGGAAAAAAGCAAATATGGGAAAAACGCAAATATGGGAAAAACGCAAATATGGGAAAAACGCAAAAATGGGAAAAACGCAAATTTGTGGCACAACTTGACAAGAGGACAGAATCGGTTTGTAGGATATAATTAGAGGCGTCAGGGCATCACGAAATATGGGGAAAACGCAAATATGGGACAAACGCAAATATGGGACAGACGCAAATATGGGACAGACGCAAATATGGGACAGACGCAAATATGGGACAGACGCAAATATGGGACAGACGCAAATATGGGACAGACGCAAATATGGGACAGACGCAAATATGGGACAGACGCAAATACGGGACAGACGCAAATACGGGACAGACGCAAATACGGGACAGACGCAAATACGGGACAGACGCAAATACGGGACAGACGCAAATACGGGACAGACGCAAATACGGGACAGACGCAAATACGGGACAGACGCAAATACGGGACAGTCGCAAATACGGGACAGACGCAAATACGGGACAGACGCAAATACGGGACAGACGCAAATACGGGACAGACGCAAATACGGGACAGACGCAAATACGGGACAGACGCAAATATGGGACAGACGCAAATATGGGACAGACGCAAATATGGGACAGACGCAAATATGGGACAGACGCAAATATGGGACAGACGCAAATATGGGACAGACGCAAATATGGGACAGACGCAAATATGGGACAGACGCAAATATGGGACAGACGCAAATATGGGACAGACGCAAATATGGGACAGACGCAAATATGGGACAGACGCAAATATGGGACAGACGCAAATATGGGACAGACGCAAATATGGGACAGACGCAAATATGGGACAGACGCAAATATGGGGGAAAAACGGAAATATGGGAAAAACGCAAATATGGGAAAAACGCAAATATGGGAAAAACGCAAATATGGGAAAAACGCAAATATGGGAAAAACGCAAATATGGGAAAAACGCAAATATGGGAAAAACGGAAATATGGGAAAAACGGAAATATGGGAAAAACGGAAATCTGGGAAAAGCGGAAATCTGGGAAAAACGGAAATATGGGAAAAACGGAAGTATGGGAAAAACGGAAGTATGGGAAAAACGCAAATATGGGAAAAACGCAAATATGGGAAAAACGCAAATGTGGGAAAAACGCAAACGTGGGAAAAACGCAAACGTGGGAAAAACGCAAACGTGGGAAAAACGCAAACGTGGGAAAAACGCAAGCGTGGGAAAAACGCAAGCATGGGAAGAACGCAGGCCTGAGAAAAACGCAGGCCTGGGAAAAACGCAGGCATGGGAAAAACGCAGGCATGGGAAAAACGCAAACATGGGAAAAATGCAAACATGGGAAAAATGCAAACATGGGAAAAACGCAAACATGGGAAAAACGCAAACATGGGAAAAACCCAAATATGGGAAAAACCCAAATATGGGAAAAACCCAAATATGGGAAAAACCCAAATATGGGAAAAACCCAAATATGGGAAAAACCCAAGTATGGGAAAAACGCAAATATGGGAAAAACGCAAATATGGGAAAAACGCAAATATGGGAAAAACGCAAATATGGGAAAAACGCAAATATGGGAAAAACGCAAATATGGGAAAAACGCAAATATGGGAAAAACGCAAATATGGGAAAAACGCAAATATGGGAAAAACCCAAATATGGGAAAAACGCAAATATGGGAAAAACCCAAATATGGGAAAAACCCAAATATGGGAACAACCCAAATATGGGAAAAACCCAAATATGGGAAAAACCCAAATATGGGAAAAACCCAAATATGGGAAAAACCCAAATATGGGAAAAACGCAAATATGGGAAAAAGCCAAATATGGGAAAAACCCAAATATGGGAAAAACGCAAATATGGGAAAAACGCAAATATGGGAAAAACGCAATTATGGGAAAAACGCAAATATGGGAAAAACGCAAATTTGGGAAAAACGCAAATTTGGGAAAAACGCAAATTTGGGAAAAACGCAAATTTGGGAAAAACGCAAATTTGGGAAAAACGCAAATTTGGGAAAAACGCAAATATGGGAAAAACGCAAATATGGGAAAAACGCAAATATGGGAAAAACGCAAATATGGGAAAAACGCAAATATGGGAAAAACGCAAATGTAGGAAAAACGCAAATGTAGGAAAAACGCAAATGTGGGAAAAACGCAAACGTGGGAAAAACGCAAACGTGGGAAAAACGCAAACGTGGGAAAAACGCAAACGTGGGAAAAACGCAAATGTGGGAAAAACGCAAATGTGGGAAAAACGCAAATGTGGGAAAAACGCAAATGTGGGAAAAACGCAAATGTGGGAAAAACGCAAATGTGGGAAAAACGCAAATGTGGGAAAAACGCAAATGTGGGAAAAACGCAAATGTGGGAAAAACGCAAATGTGGGAAAAACGCAAATGTGGGAAAAACGCAAACGTGGGAAAAACGCAAACGTGGGAAAAACGCAAACGTGGGAAAAACGCAAACGTGGGAAAAACGCAAACGTGGGAAAAACGCAAATGTGGGAAAAACGCAAATGTGGGAAAAACGCAAATGTGGGAAAAACGCAAATGTGGGAAAAACGCAAATGTGGGAAAAACGCAAATGTGGGAAAAACGCAAATGTGGGAAAAACGCAAATGTGGGAAAAACGCAAATGTGGGAAAAACGCAAATGTGGGAAAAACGCAAATGTGGGAAAAACGCAAATGTGGGAAAAACGCAAATGTGGGAAAAACGCAAATGTGGGAAAAACGCAAATATGGGAAAAACGCAAATATGGGAAAAACGCAAATATGGGAAAAACGCAAATATGGGAAAAACGCACATTAGTGGCACAACTTGACAAGAGGAAAGAATTGGTTGGTAGGACACAATTTGAGGCGTCAGGGCATCACGAAATATGGGGAAAAACGCAAATATTGGAAAAACGCAAATATGGGAAAAAGGCAAATATGGGAAAAAGGCAAATATGGGAAAAAGGCAAATATGGGAAAAAGGCAAATATGGGAAAAAGGCAAATATGGGAAAATCGCCAATATGGGAAAATCGCCAATATGGGAAAGTCGCCAATATGGGAAAGTCGCCAATATGGGAAAGTCGCCAATATGGGAAAGTCGCCAATATGGGAAAGTCGCCAATATGGGAAAGTCGCCAATATGGGAAAGTCGCCAATATGGGAAAGTCGCCAATATGGGAAAGTCGCCAATATGGGAAAAATGCAAATATGGGAAAAACGCAACTGTGGGAAAAACGCAAATATGGGAAATATGGGGGAAACGCAAATATGGGGGAAACGCAAATATGGGGGAAACGCAAATATGGGGGAAACGCAAATATGGGGGAAACGCAAATATGGGGGAAACGCAAATATGGGGGAAACGCAAATATGGGGGAAACGCAAATGTGGAAAAAACGCAAAAGTGGTTAAAATGCTCTAAGAAGGCTGTTTAGGTTTTTTTATTGGTAACGCCACCTCTGTATGAAAATCACTGGCTGTGCTGTGTGCAGTCTGTGGCCAGTTTGCATTGTTGTCTGCCATTGTAGTGTTGGGCAGCGGCAGCTGGATGTTAATAGCGGGTAGCGTTGCGCAGTTGGTGGTGAGCCGCCAGCAGTGGTGGATGTGGGGAGAGAGATGGCGGAGTATAGAAATTTGTCATGAACTGCTATATATATTATGACTATTGAGGTAAATACATTGGTTGTTCACTATCAAAATCTTTCATTTGCTAACTATGCCTATCAGTAGTTAGTGCCTTCAGTAGTTTGAATCTTTATTTAGCTGGCAGTAGTGGCGCTGCCTTAAATGCAGTAGCTCGAGTAACCAAGATTTTTGTGAGGTAAGTTATTTGTGAAAGGTATAGGTTAATGTTAGTCAGGGCCATTCTTTTGTAGGGATATATGAAAGTCAGATTGCGTTGCGCTAAAAAATACTGAGTGTCAGTTTAAGTCCAGTCATATACAATTGTTAAAAATGGGGACGTTTCAATGCAAACTTGGCAAAGACACAAACGTGGCGAAGACGCACATTTGCGTTTTTCCCACGTTTGCGGCAAGCGTGGGTGAGAAAGACGCAAGCGTGGGTGGGAAAGACGCAAGCGTGGGTGGGAAAGACGCAAGCGTGGGTGGGAAAGACGCAAGCGTGGGTGGGAAAGATGCAAGCGTGGGTGGGAAAGACGCAAGCGTGGGAAAGACGCAAGCGTGGGAAAGACGCAAGCGTGGGAAAGACGCAAGCGTGGGAAAAACGCAATTATGGGAAAAACGCAATTATGGGAAAAACGCAATTATGGGAAAAACGCAATTATGGGAAAAACGCAATTATGGGAAAAACGCAATTATGGGAAAAACGCAATTATGGGAAAAACGCAATTATGGGAAAAACGCAATTATGGGAAAAACGCAATTATGGGAAAAACGCAATTATGGGAAAAACGCACATTAGTGGCACAACTTGACAAGAGGAAAGAATTGGGTGTAGGACATAATTAGAGGCGTCAGGGCATCATGAAATATGGGGAAAACGCAAATATGGGAAGAACGCAAATATGGGAAGAACGCAAATATGGGAAGAACGCAAATATGGGAAGAACGCAAATATGGGAAGAACGCAAATATGGGAAGAACGCAAATATGGGAAGAACGCAAATATGGGAAGAACGCAAATATGGGAAAAACGCAAATATGGGAAAAACGCAAATATGGGAAAAACGCAAATATGGGAAAAACGCAAATATGGGAAAAACGCAAATATGGGAAAAACGCAAATATGGGAAAAACGCAAATATGGGAAAAACGCAAATATGGGAAAAACGCAAATATGGGAAAAATGCAAATATGGGAAAAACGCAAATATGGGAAAAACGCAAATATGGGAAAAACGCAAATATAGGAAAAACGCAAATATGGGAAAAACGCAAATATGGGAAAAACGCAAATATGGGAAAAACGCAAATATGGGAAAAACGCAAATATGGGAAAAACGCAAATATGGGAAAAACGCAAATATGGGAAAAACGCAAATATGGGAAAAACGCAAATATGGGAAAAACGCAAATATGGGAAAAACGCAAATATGGGAAAAACGCAAATATGGGAAAAACGCAAATATGGGAAAAACGCAAATATGGGAAAAACGCAAATATGGGAAAAACGCAAATATGGGAAAAACGCAAATATGGGAAAAACGCAAATATGGGAAAAACGCAAATATGGGAAAAACGCAAATATGGGAAAAACGCAAATATGGGAAAAACGCAAATATGGGAAAAACGCAAATATGGGAAAAACGCAAATATGGGAAAAACGCAAATATGGGAAAAACGCAAAAATGGGAAAAACGCAAAAATGGGAAAAACGCACATTAGTGGCACAACTTGGCAAGAGGAAAGAATTGGGTGTAGGACATAATTAGAGGCGTCAGGGCATCACGAAATATGGGGAAAACGGAAATATGGGAAAAACGGAAATATGGGAAAAACGCAAATATGGGAAAAACGCAAATATGGGAAAAACGCAAATATGGGAAAAACGCAAATATGGGAAAAACGCAAATATGGGAAAAACGCAAATATGGGAAAAACGCAAATATGGGAAAAACGCAAATATGGGAAAAACGCAAATATGGGAAAAACGCAAATATGGGAAAAACGCAAATATGGGAAAAACGCAAATATGGGAAAAACGCAAATATGGGAAAAACGCAAATATGGGAAAAACGCAAATATGGGAAAAACGCAAATATGGGAAAAACGCAAATATGGGAAAAACGCAAATATGGGAAAAACGCAAATATGGGAAAAACGCAAATATGGGAAAAACGCAAATATGGGAAAAACGCAAATATGGGAAAAACGCAAATATGGGAAAAACGCAAATATGGGAAAAACGCAAATATGGGAAAAACGCAAACATGGGAAAAACGCAAATATGGGAAAAACGCAAATATGGGAAAAACGCAAATATGGGAAAAACGCAAATATGGGAAAAACGCAAATATGGGAAAAACGCAAATATGGGAAAAACGCAAATATGGGAAAAACGCAAATATGGGAAAAACGCAAATATGGAAAAAACGCAAATATGGGAAAAACGCAAATATGGGAAAAACGCAAAAATGGGAAAAACGCAAAAATGGGAAAAACGCAAAAATGGGAAAAACGCACATTAGTGGCACAACTTGGCAAGAGGAAAGAATTGGGTGTAGGACATAATTAGAGGCGTTAGGGCATCACGAAATATGGGGAAAACGGAAATATGGGAAAAACGCAAATATGGGAAAAACGCAAATATGGGAAAAACGCAAATATGGGAAAAACGCAAATATGGGAAAAACGCAAATATGGGAAAAACGCAAATATGGGAAAAACGCAAATATGGGAAAAACGCAAATATGGGAAAAACGCAAATATGGGAAAAACGCAAATATGGGAAAAACGCAAATATGGGAAAAACGCAAATATGGGAAAAACGGAAATATGGGAAAAACGCAAATATGGGAAAAACGCAAATATGGGAAAAACGCAAATATGGGAAAAACGCAAATATGGGAAAAACGCAAATATGGGAAAAACGCAAATATGGGAAAAACGCAAATATGGGAAAAACGCAAATATGGGAAAAACGCAAATATGGGAAAAACGCAAATATGGGAAAAACGCAAATATGGGAAAAACGCAAATATGGGAAAAACGCAAATATGGGAAAAACGCAAATATGGGAAAAACGCAAATATGGGAAAAACGCAAATATGGGAAAAACGCAAATATGGGAAAAACGCAAATATGGGAAAAACGCAAATATGGGAAAAACGCAAATATGGGAAAAACGCAAATATGGGAAAAACGCAAATACGGGAAAAACGCAAATATGGGAAAAACGCAAATATGGGAAAAACGCAAATATGGGAAAAACGCAAATATGGGAAAAACGCAAATATGGGAAAAACGCAAATATGGGAAAAACGCAAATATGGGAAAAACGCAAATATGGGAAAAACGCAAATATGGGAAAAACGCAAATATGGGAAAAACGCAAATATGGGAAAAACGCAAATATGGGAAAAACGCAAATATGGGAAAAACGCAAATATGGGAAAAACGCAAATATGGGAAAAACGCAAATATGGGAAAAACGCAAATATGGGAAAAACGCAAATATGGGAAAAACGCAAATATGGGAAAAACACAAATATGGGAAAAACGCAAATATGGGAAAAACACAAATATGGGAAAAACGCAAATAAGGGAAAAACGCAAATATGGGAAAAACGAAGATATGGGAAAAACGAAGATATGGGAAAAACGAAGATATGGGAAAAACGAAAATATGGGAAAAACGAAAATATGGGAAAAACGAAAATATGGGAAAAACGAAAATATGGGAAAAACGAAAATATGGGAAAAACGAAAATATGGGAAAAACGAAAATATGGGAAAAACGAAAATATGGGAAAAACGAAAGTATGGGAAAAACGAAAATATGGGAAAAACGAAAGTATGGGAAAAACGAAAGTATGGGAAAAACGAAAGTATGGGAAAAACGAAAGTATGGGAAAATCGCAAATATGGGAAAATCGCAAATATGGGAAAAACGCAAATATGGGAAAAACGCAAATATGGGAAAAACGCAAATATGGGAAAATCGCAAATTTGTGGCACAACTTGACAAGAGGAAAGAATCGGTTTATAGGCCATAATTAGAGGCGTCAGGGCATCACGAAATATGGGAAAAACGCAAATATGTGAAAAACGCAAATATGTGAAAAACGCAAATATGTGAAAAACGCAAATATGTGAAAAACGCAAATATGTGAAAAACGCAAATATGTGAAACGCGCAAATATGGGAAAAACGCAAATATGGGAAAAACGCAAATATGGGAAAAACGCAAATATGGGAAAAACGCAAATATGGGAAAAACGCAAATATGGGAAAAACGCAAATATGGGAAAAACGCAAATATGGGAAAAACGCAAATATGGGAAAAACGCACATGTGGGAAAAACGCACATGTGGGAAAAACGCAAATGTGGGAAAATCGCAAATGTGGGAAAAACGCAAATGTGGGAAAAACGCAAATGTGGGAAAAACGCAATTGTGGGAAAAACGCAATTGTGGGAAAAACGCAATTGTGGGAAAAACGCAAATGTGGGAAAAACGCAAATGTGGGAAAAACGCAAATGTGGGAAAAACGCAAATGTGGGAAAAACGCAAATGTGGGAAAAACGCAAATGTGGGAAAAACGCAAATGTGGGAAAAACGCAAATGTGGGAAAAACGCAAATGTGGGAAAAACGCAAATATGGGAAAAACGCAATTATGGGAAAAACGCAATTATGGGAAAAACGCCATTATGGGAAAAACGCACATTAGTGGCACAACTTGACAAGAGGAAAGAATTGGGTGTAGGACATAATTAGAGGCGTCAGGGCATCACGAAAAATGGGAAAAACGCAAATATGGGAAAAACGCAAATGTGGGAAAAACGCAAACGTGGGAAAAACGCAAACGTGGGAAAAACGCAAACGTGGGAAAAACGCAAACGTGGGAAAAACGCAAACGTGGGAAAAACGCAAACGTGGGAAAAACGCAAACGTGGGAAAAACGCAAACGTGGGAAAAACGCAAACGTGGGAAAAACGCAAACGTGGGAAAAACGCTGGCATGGGAAAAACGCAGGCATGGGAAAAACGCAGGCATGGGAAAAACGCAGGCATGGGAAAAACGCAAACATGGGAAAAATGCAAACATGGGAAAAACGCAAACATGGAAACAATGCAAACATGGGAAAAGACAAATTTGTGGCACAACTTGACAAGAGGAAAGAATTGGTTGGTAGGACAGAATTTGAGGCGTCAGGGCATCACGAAATATGGGGAAAAACGCAAATATGGGAAAAACGCAAATATGGGAAAAACGCCAATATGGGAAAAACGCCAATATTGGAAAAACGCCAATATGGGAAAAACGCCAATATGGGAAAAACGCCAATATGGGAAAAACGCCAATATGGGAAAAACGCCAATATGGGAAAAACGCAAATGTGGGAAAAACGCAAATATGGGAAAAACGCAAATATGGGAAAAACGCAAATATGGGAAAAACGCAAATATGGGAAAAACGCAAATATGGGAAAAACGCAAATATGGGAAAAACGCAAATATGGGAAAAACGCAAATATGGGAAAAACGCAAATATGGGAAAAACGCAAATATGGGAAAAACGCAAATATGGAAAAAACGCAAATATGGGAAAAACGCAAATATGGGAAAAACGCAAATATGGGAAAAACGCAAATATGGGAAAAACGCAAATATGGGAAAAACGCAAATATGGGAAAAACGCAAATATGGGAAAAACGCAAATATGGGAAAAACGCAAATATGGGAAAAACGCAAAAATGGGAAAAACGCAAAAATGGGAAAAACGCACATTAGTGGCACAACTTGGCAACAGGAAAGAATTGGGTGTAGGACATAATTAGAGGCGTCAGGGCATCACGAAATATGGGGAAAACGGAAATATGGGAAAAACGGAAATATGGGAAAAACGCAAATATGGGAAAAACGCAAATATGGGAAAAACGCAAATATGGGAAAAACGCAAATATGGGAAAAACGCAAATATGGGAAAAACGCAAATATGGGAAAAACGCAAATATGGGAAAAACGCAAATATGGGAAAAACGCAAATATGGGAAAAACGCAAATATGGGAAAAACGCAAATATGGGAAAAACGCAAATATGGGAAAAACGCAAATATGGGAAAAACGCAAATATGGGAAAAACGCAAATATGGGAAAAACGCAAATATGGGAAAAACGCAAATATGGGAAAAACGCAAATATGGGAAAAACGCAAATATGGGAAAAACGCAAATATGGGAAAACCGCAAATATGGGAAAAACGCAAATATGGGAAAAACGCAAATATGGGAAAAACGCAAATATGGGAAAAACGCAAATATGGGAAAAACGCAAATATGGGAAAAACGCAAATATGGGAAAAACGCAAATATGGGAAAAACGCAAATATGGGAAAAACGCAAATATGGGAAAAACGCAAATATGGGAAAAACGCAAATATGGGAAAAACGCAAATATGGGAAAAACGCAAATATGGGAAAAACGCAAATATGGGAAAAACGCAAATATGGGAAAAACGCAAATATGGGAAAAACGCAAATATGGGAAAAACGCAAATATGGGAAAAACGCAAATATGGGAAAAACGCAAATATGGGAAAAACGCAAATATGGGAAAAACGCAAATATGGGAAAAACGCAAATATGGGAAAAACGCAAATATGGGAAAAACGCAAATATGGGAAAAACGCAAATATGGGAAAAACGCAAATATGGGAAAAACGCAAATATGGGAAAAACGCAAATATGGGAAAAACGCAAATATGGGAAAAACGCAAATATGGGAAAAACGCAAATATGGGAAAAACGCAAATATGGGAAAAACGCAAATATGGGAAAAACGCAAATATGGGAAAAACGCAAATATGGGAAAAACGCAAATATGGGAAAAACGCAAATATGGGAAAAACGCAAATATGGGAAAAACGCAAATATGGGAAAAACGCAAATATGGGAAAAACGCAAATATGGGAAAAACGCAAATATGGGAAAAACGCAAATATGGGAAAAACGCAAATATGGGAAAAACGCAGATATGGGAAAAACGAAGATATGGGAAAAACGAAGATATGGGAAAAACGAAGATATGGGAAAAACGAAGATATGGGAAAAACGAAGATATGGGAAAAACGAAGATATGGGAAAAACGAAAATATGGGAAAAACGAAAATATGGGAAAAACGAAAATATGGGAAAAACGAAAATATGGGAAAAACGAAAATATGGGAAAAACGAAAATATGGGAAAAACGAAAGTATGGGAAAAACGAAAATATGGGAAAAACGAAAGTATGGGAAAAACGAAAGTATGGGAAAAACGAAAGTATGGGAAAATCGCAAATATGGGAAAATCGCAAATATGGGAAAAACGCAAATATGGGAAAAACGCAAATATGGGAAAAACGCAAATATGGGAAAATCGCAAATTTGTGGCACAACTTGACAAGAGGAAAGAATCGGTTTATAGGCCATAATTAGAGGCGTCAGGGCATCACGAAATATGGGAAAAACGCAAATATGTGAAAAACGCAAATATGTGAAAAACGCAAATATGTGAAAAACGCAAATATGTGAAAAACGCAAATATGTGAAACGCGCAAATATGGGAAAAACGCAAATATGGGAAAAACGCAAATATGGGAAAAACGCAAATATGGGAAAAACGCAAATATGGGAAAAACGCAAATATGGGAAAAACGCACATGTGGGAAAAACGCACATGTGGGAAAAACGCACATGTGGGAAAAACGCAAATGTGGGAAAATCGCAAATGTGGGAAAAACGCAAATGTGGGAAAAACGCAAATGTGGGAAAAACGCAAATGTGGGAAAAACGCAATTGTGGGAAAAACGCAATTGTGGGAAAAACGCAAATGTGGGAAAAACGCAAATGTGGGAAAAACGCAAATGTGGGAAAAACGCAAATGTGGGAAAAACGCAAATGTGGGAAAAACGCAAATGTGGGAAAAACGCAAATGTGGGAAAAACGCAAATGTGGGAAAAACGCAAATGTGGGAAAAACGCAAATATGGGAAAAACGCAATTATGGGAAAAACGCAATTATGGGAAAAACGCCATTATGGGAAAAACGCACATTAGTGGCACAACTTGACAAGAGGAAAGAATTGGGTGTAGGACATAATTAGAGGCGTCAGGGCATCACGAAAAATGGGAAAAACGCAAATATGGGAAAAACGCAAATGTGGGAAAAACGCAAACGTGGGAAAAACGCAAACGTGGGAAAAACGCAAACGTGGGAAAAACGCAAACGTGGGAAAAACGCAAACGTGGGAAAAACGCAAACGTGGGAAAAACGCAAACGTGGGAAAAACGCAAACGTGGGAAAAACGCAAACGTGGGAAAAACGCTGGCATGGGAAAAACGCAGGCATGGGAAAAACGCAGGCATGGGAAAAACGCAGGCATGGGAAAAACGCAAACATGGGAAAAATGCAAACATGGGAAAAACGCAAACATGGAAACAATGCAAACATGGGAAAAGACAAATTTGTGGCACAACTTGACAAGAGGAAAGAATTGGTTGGTAGGACAGAATTTGAGGCGTCAGGGCATCACGAAATATGGGGAAAAACGCAAATATGGGAAAAACGCAAATATGGGAAAAACGCCAATATGGGAAAAACGCCAATATGGGAAAAACGCCAATATTGGAAAAACGCCAATATGGGAAAAACGCCAATATGGGAAAAACGCCAATATGGGAAAAACGCCAATATGGGAAAAACGCAAATATGGGAAAAACGCAAATATGGGAAAAACGCCAATATGGGAAAAACGCAAATATGGGAAAAACGCAAATATGAGAAATATGGGGGAAACGAAAAATATGGGAAAAACGCAAATATGGGAAAAACGCAAATATGGGAAAAACGCAAATATGGGAAAAACGCAAATATGGGAAAAACGCAAATATGGGAAAAACGCAAATGTGGGAAAAACGCAAATATGGGAAAAACGCAAATATGGGAAAAACGCAAATGTGGGAAAAACACAAATGTGGGAAAAACGCAAATGTGGGAAAAACGCAAATGTGGGAAAAACGCAAATGTGGGAAAAACGCAAATGTGGGAAAAACGCAAATGTGGGAAAAACGCAAATGTGGGAAAAACGCAAATGTGGGAAAAACGCAAATGTGGGAAAAACGCAAATGTGGGAAAAACGCAAATGTGGGAAAAACGCAAATGTGGGAAAAACGCAAATGTGGGAAAAACGCAAATGTGGGAATAACGCAAATGTGGGAAAAACGCAAATGTGGGAAAAACGCAATTATGGGAAAAACGCAATTATGGGAAAAACGCAATTATGGGAAAAACGCACATTAGTGGCACAACTTGACAAGAGGAAAGAATTGGGTGTAGGACATAATTAGAGGCGTCAGGGCATCACGAAAAATGGGAAAAACGCAAACGTGGGAAAAACGCAAATGTGGCAAAAACGCAAACGTGGCAAAAACGCAAACGTGGCAAAAACGCAAACGTGGCAAAAACGCAAACGTGGCAAAAACGCAAACGTGGCAAAAACGCAAACGTGGCAAAAACGCAAACGTGGCAAAAACGCAAACGTGGCAAAAACGCAAACGTGGCAAAAACGCAAACGTGGCAAAAACGCAAACGTGGCAAAAACGCAAACGTGGCAAAAACGCAAACGTGGCAAAAACGCAAACGTGGCAAAAACGCAAACGTGGCAAAAACGCAAACGTGGCAAAAACGCAAATGTGGCAAAAACGTAAACGTGGCAAAAACGCAAACGTGGCAAAAACGCAAACGTGGCAAAAACGCAAACGTGGCATAAACGCAAACGTGGCATAAACGCAAACGTGGCAAAAACGCAAACGTGGGAAAAACGCAAACGTGGGAAAAACGCAAACGTGGGAAAAATGCAAACGTGGGAAAAACGCAAACGTGGGAAAAACGCAAACGTGGGAAAAACGCAAACGTGGGAAAAACGCTGGCATGGGAAAAACGCAGGCATGGGAAAAACGCAGGCATGGGAAAAACGCAGGCATGGGAAAAACGCAAACATGGGAAAAATGCAAACATGGGAAAAACGCAAACATGGAAACAATGCAAACATGGGAAAAGACAAATTTGTGGCACAACTTGACAAGAGGAAAGAATAGGTTGGTAGGACACAATTTGAGGCGTCAGGGCATCACGAAATATGGGGAAAAACGCAAATATCGGGAAAAACGCAAATATGGGAAAAACGCAAATATGGGAAAAACGCAAATGTGGGAAAAACGCAAATGTGGGAAAAACGCAAATGTGGGAAAAACGCAAATGTGGGAAAAACGCAAATGTGGGAAAAACGCAAATGTGGGAAAAACGCAAATGTGGGAAAAACGCAAATGTGGGAAAAACGCAAATGTGGGAAAAACGCAAATGTGGGAAAAACGCAAATGTGGGAAAAACGCAAATGTGGGAAAAACGCAAATGTGGGAAAAACGCAAATGTGGGAAAAACGCAAATGTGGGAAAAACGCAAATGTGGGAAAAACGCAAATGTGGGAAAAACGCAAATGTGGGAAAAACGCAAATATGGGAAAAACGCAAATATGGGAAAAACGCAAATATGGGAAAAACGCAAATATGGGAAAAACGCAAATATGGGAAAAACGCAAATATGGGAAAAACGCAAATATGGGAAAAACGCAAATGTGGGAAAAACGCAAATGTGGGAAAAACGCAAATGTGGGAAAAACGCAAATGTGGGAAAAACGCAAATGTGGGAAAAACGCAAATGTGGGAAAAACGCAAATGTGGGAAAAACGCAAATGTGGGAAAAACGCAAATGTGGGAAAAACGCAAATGTGGGAAAAACGCAAATGTGGGAAAAACGCAAATGTGGGAATAACGCAAATGTGGGAATAACGCAAATGTGGGAATAACGCAAATGTGGGAAAAACGCAAATGTGGGAAAAACGCAAATATGGGAAAAACGCAAATATGGGGAAAACGCAAATATGGGGAAAACGCAAATATGGGAAAACGCAAATATGGGAAAAACGCAAATATGGGAAAAACGGAAATATGGGAAAAACGCAAATATGGGAAAAACGCAAATATGGGAAAAACGCAAATATGGGAAAAACGCAAATATGGGAAAAACGCAAATATGGGAAAAACGCAAATATGGGAAAAACGCAAATATGGGAAAAACGCAAATATGGGAAAAACGCAAATATGGGAAAAACGCAAATATGGGAAAAACGCAAATATGGGAAAAACGCAAATATGGGAAAAACGCAAATATGGGAAAAACGCAAATATGGGAAAAACGCAAATATGGGAAAAACGCAAATATGGGAAAAACGCAAATATGGGAAAAACGCAAATATGGGAAAAACGCAAATATGGGAAAAACGCAAATATGGGAAAAACGCAAATATGGGAAAAACGCAAATTTGTGGCACAACTTGACAAGAGGAAAGAATCGGTTTGTAGGATATAATTAGAGGCGTCAGGGCATCACGAAATATGGGGAAAACGCAAATATGGGGAAAACGCAAATATGGGGAAAACGCAAATATGGGGAAAACGCAAATATGGGGAAAACGCAAATATGGGGAAAACGCAAATATGGGGAAAACGCAAATATGGGGAAAACGCAAATATGGTAAAAACGCAAATGTGGGAAAAACGCAAATGTGGGAAAAACGCAAATGTGGGAAAAACGCAAATGTGGGAAAAACGCAAATGTGGGAAAAACGCAAATATGGGAAAAACGCAAATATGGGAAAAACGCAAATATGGGAAAAACGCAAATATGGGAAAAACGCAAATATGGGAAAAACGCAAATATGGGAAAATTGCAAATATGGGAAAAACGCAAATATGGGAAAAAAGCAAATATGGGAAAAAAGCAAATATGGGAAAAACGAAAATATGGGAAAAACGAAAATATGGGAAAAACGAAAATATGGGAAAAACGCAAATATGGGAAAAACGCAAATATGGGAAAAACGCAAATATGGGAAAAACGAAAATATGGGAAAAACGAAAATATGGGAAAAACGAAAATATGGGAAAAACGAAAATATGGGAAAAACGAAAATATGGGAAAAACGAAAATATGGGAAAAACGAAAATATGGGAAAAACGCAAATTTGTGGCACAACTTGACAAGAGGAAAGAATCGGTTTATAGGCCATAATTAGAGGCGTCAGGGCATCACGAAATATGCGAAAAACGCAAATATGGGAAAAACGCACATATGGGAAAAACGCACATATGGGAAAAACGCACAAAGGGGAAAAACGCACATAGGGGAAAAACGCACATATGGGAAAAACGCACATATGGGAAAAACGCACATTTGGGAAAAACGCAAATGTGGGAAAAACGCCAATATGGGAAAAACGCCAATATGGGAAAAACCCAAATGTGGGAAAAACGCAAATGTGGGAAAAACGCAAATGTGGGAAAAACGCAAATGTGCGAAAAACGCAAATGTGCGAAAAACGCAAATGTGCGAAAAACGCAAATGTGCGAAAAACGCAAATGTGGGAAAAACGCAAATGTGGGAAAAACGCAAATGTGGGAAAAACGCAAATGTGGGAAAAACGCAAATGTGGGAAAAACGCAAATGTGGGAAAAACGCAAATGTGGTAAAAACGCAAATGTGGGAAAAACGCAAATGTGGGAAAAACGCAAATGTGGGAAAAACGCAAATGTGGGAAAAACGCAAATGTGGGAAAAACGCAAATGTGGGGAAAACGCAAATGTGGGAAAAACGCAAATGTGGGAAAAACGCAAATGTGGGAAAAACGCAAATGTGGGAAAAACGCAAATGTGGGAAAAACGCAAATGTGGGAAAAACGCAAATGTGGGAAAAACGCAAATGTGGGAAAAACGCAAATGTGGGAAAAACGCAAATGTGGGAAAAACGCAAATGTGGGAAAAACGAAAATGTGGGAAAAACGCAAATGTGGGAAAAACGCAAATGTGGGAAAAACGCAAATGTGGGAAAAACGCAAATGTGGGAAAAACGCAAATGTGGGAAAAACGCAAATGTGGGAAAAACGCAAATGTGGGAAAAACGCAAATGTGGGAAAAACGCAAATGTGGGAAAAACGCAAATGTGGGAAAAATTCAAATGTGGGAAAAACGCAAGTGTGGGAAAAACGCAAGTGTGGGAAAAACGCAAGTGTGGGAAAAACGCAAGTGTGGGAAAAACGCAAGTGTGGGAAAAACGCAAGTGTGGGAAAAACGCAAATGTGGGAAAAACGCAAATGTGGGAAAAACGCAAATGTGGGAAAAACGCAAATGTGGGAAAAACGCAAATGTGGGAAAAACGCAAATGTGGGAAAAACGCAAATGTGGGAAAAACGCAAATGTGGGAAAAACGCAAATGTGGGAAAAACGCAAATGTGGGAAAAACGCAAATGTGGGAAAAACGCAAATGTGGGAAAAACGCAAATGTGGGAAAAACGCAAATGTGGGAAAAACGCAAATGTGGGAAAAAACGCAAATGTGGGAAAAACGCAAACGTGGGAAAAACGCAAACGGGGAAAAACCCAGGCATGGGAAAAACGCAGGCATGGGAAAAACGCAAGCATGGGAAAAACGCAAGCATGGGAAAAACGCAGACATGGGAAAAACGCAGACATGGGAAAAACGCAAACATGGGAAAAATGCAAACATGGGAAAAATGCAAACATGGGAAAAACGCAAACATGGAAACAATGCGAACATGGGAAAAGACAAATTTGTGGCACAACTTGACAAGAGGAAAGAATTGGTTGGTAGGACACAATTTGAGGCGTCAGGGCATCACGAAATATGGGGAAAAACGCAAATGTGGGAAAAACGCAAATGTGGGAAAAACGCAAATGTGGGAAAAACGCGAATATGGGAAAAACGCGAATATGGGAAAAACGCGAATATGGGAAAAACGCGAATATGGGAAAAACGCGAATATGGGAAAAACGCGAATATGGGAAAAACGCGAATATGGGAAAAACGCGAATATGGGAAAAACGCGAATATGGGAAAAACGCGAATATTGGAAAAACGCGAATATGGGAAAAACGCGAATATGGGAAAAACGCGAATATG
Organism: Schistocerca nitens; assembly: GCF_023898315.1. NCBI lineage: Eukaryota > Metazoa > Arthropoda > Insecta > Orthoptera > Acrididae > Schistocerca > Schistocerca nitens. Next base: position 549,438,848 of record NC_064619.1, on the reverse strand, counting down.
GGAAAAACGCGAATATGGGAAAAACGCGAATATGGGAAAAACGCAATTATGGGAAAAACGCAAATATGGGAAAAACGCAAATATGGGAAAAACGCAAATATGGGAAAAACGCAAATATGGGAAAAACGCAAATGTGGGAAAAACGCAAATGTGGGAAAAACGCAAATGTGGGAAAAACGCAAATGTGGGAAAAACGCAAATGTGGGAAAAACGCAAATGTGGGAAAAACGCAAATGTGGGAAAAACGCAAATGTGGGAAAAACGCAAATGTGGGAAAAACGCAAATGTGGGAAAAACGCAAATGTGGGAATAACGCAAATGTGGGAATAACGCAAATGTGGGAATAACGCAAATGTGGGAATAACGCAAATGTGGGAAAAACGCAAATGTGGGAAAAACGCAAATATGGGAAAAACGCAAATATGGGAAAAACGCAAATATGGGGAAAACGCAAATATGGGGAAAACGCAAATATGGGAAAACGCAAATATGGGAAAAACGCAAATATGGGAAAAACGCAAATATGGGAAAAACGCAAATATGGGAAAAACGGAAATATGGGAAAAACGGAAATATGGGAAAAACGGAAATATGGGAAAAACGCAAATATGGGAAAAACGCAAATATGGGAAAAACGCAAATATGGGAAAAACGCAAATATGGGAAAAACGCAAATATGGGAAAAACGCAAATATGGGAAAAACGCAAATATGGGAAAAACGCAAATATGGGAAAAACGCAAATATGGGAAAAACGCAAATATGGGAAAAACGCAAATATGGGAAAAACGCAAATATGGGAAAAACGCAAATATGGGAAAAACGCAAATATGGGAAAAACGCAAATATGGGAAAAACGCAAATATGGGAAAAACGCAAATTTGTGGCACAACTTGACAAGAGGAAAGAATCGGTTTGTAGGATATAATTAGAGGCGTCAGGGCATCACGAAATATGGGGAAAACGCAAATATGGGGAAAACGCAAATATGGGGAAAACGCAAATATGGGGAAAACGCAAATATGGGGAAAACGCAAATATGGGAAAAACGCAAATATGGGAAAAACGCAAATGTGGGAAAAACGCAAATATGGGAAAAACGCAAATATGGGAAAAACGCAAATATGGGAAAAACGCAAATATGGGAAAAACGCAAATATGGGAAAAACGCAAATATGGGAAAAACGCAAATATGGGAAAAACGCAAATATGGGAAAAACGCAAATATGGGAAAAACGCAAATATGGGAAAAAAGCAAATATGGGAAAAAAGCAAATATGGGAAAAACGAAAATATGGGAAAAACGAAAATATGGGAAAAACGAAAATATGGGAAAAACGAAAATATGGGAAAAACGAAAATATGGGAAAAACGCAAATATGTGAAAAACGCAAATATGGGAAAAACGCAAATATGGGAAAAACGCAAATATGGGAAAAACGAAAATATGGGAAAAACGAAAATATGGGAAAAACGAAAATATGGGAAAAACGAAAATATGGGAAAAACGAAAATATGGGAAAAACGAAAATATGGGAAAAACGAAAATATGGGAAAAACGAAAATATGGGAAAAACACAAATTTGTGGCACAACTTGACAAGAGGAAAGAATCGGTTTATAGGCCATAATTAGAGGCGTCAGGGCATCACGAAATATGCGAAAAACGCAAATATGGGAAAAACGGACATATGGGAAAAACGCACATATGGGAAAAACGCACATATGGGAAAAACGCACATATGGGAAAAACGCACATATGGGAAAAACGCAAATGTGGGAAAAACGCCAATATGGGAAAAACCCAAATGTGGGAAAAACGCAAATGTGGGAAAAACCCAAATGTGGGAAAAACGCAAATGTGGGAAAAACGCAAATGTGGGAAAAACGCAAATGTGGGAAAAACGCAAATGTGGGAAAAACGCAAATGTGGGAAAAACGCAAATGTGGGAAAAACGCAAATGTGGGAAAAACGCAAATGTGGGAAAAACGCAAATGTGGGAAAAACGCAAATGTGGGAAAAACGCAAATGTGGGAAAAACGCAAATGTGGGAAAAACGCAAATGTGGGAAAAACGCAAATGTGGGAAAAACGCAAATGTGGGAAAAACGCAAATGTGGGAAAAACGCAAATGTGGGAAAAACGCAAATGTGGGAAAAACGCAAATGTGGGAAAAACGCAAATGTGGGAAAAACGCAAGTGTGGGAAAAACGCAAGTGTGGGAAAAACGCAAGTGTGGGAAAAACGCAAGTGTGGGAAAAACGCAAATGTGGGAAAAACGCAAATGTGGGAAAAACGCAAATGTGGGAAAAACGCAAATGTGGGAAAAACGCAAATGTGGGAAAAACGCAAATGTGGGAAAAACGCAAATGTGGGAAAAACGCAAATGTGGGAAAAACGCAAATGTGGGAAAAACGCAAATGTGGGAAAAACGCAAATGTGGGAAAAACGCAAATGTGGGAAAAACGCAAATGTGGGAAAAACGCAAATGTGGGAAAAACGCAAATGTGGGAAAAACGCAAATGTGGGAAAAACGCAAATGTGGGAAAAAACGCAAATGTGGGAAAAACGCAAACGTGGGAAAAACGCAAACGTGGGAAAAACGCAAACGTGGGAAAAACGCAGGCATGGGAAAAACGCAAGCATGGGAAAAACGCAAGCATGGGAAAAACGCAGACATGGGAAAAACGCAGACATGGGAAAAACGCAAACATGGGAAAAATGCAAACATGGGAAAAATGCAAACATGGGAAAAACGCAAACATGGAAACAATGCAAACATGGGAAAAGACAAATTTGTGGCACAACTTGACAAGAGGAAAGAATTGGTTGGTAGGACACAATTTGAGGCGTCAGGGCATCACGAAATGTGGGGAAAAACGCAAATATGGGGAAAAACGCAAATATGGGGAAAAACGCAAATATGGGGAAAAACGCAAATATGGGGAAAAACGCAAATATGGGGAAAAACGCAAATATGGGGAAAAACGCAAATATGGGGAAAAACGCAAATATGGGGAAAAACGCAAATATGGGGAAAAACGCAAATATGGGGAAAAACGCAAATATGGGGAAAAACGCAAATATGGGGAAAAACGCAAATATGGGGGGGAAACGCAAATATGGGGGGGAAACGCAAATATGGGGGGAAACGCAAATATGGGGGGAAACGCAAATATGGGGGGAAACGCAAATATGGGGGGAAACGCAAATATGGGGGGAAACGCAAATATGGGGGGAAACGCAAATATGGGGGGAAACGCAAATATGGGGGGAAACGCAAATATGGGGGGAAACGCAAATATGGGGGAAACGCAAATATGGGGGAAACGCAAATATGGGGGAATCGCAAATATGGGGGAAACGCAAATATGGGGGAAACGCAAATATGGGGGAAACGCAAATATGGGGGAAACGCAAATATGGGGGAAACGCAAATATGGGGGAAACGCAAATATGGGGGAAACGCAAATATGGGGGAAACGCAAATATGGGGGAAACGCAAATATGGGGGAAACGCAAATATGGGGGAAACGCAAATATGGGGGAAACGCAAATATGGGGGAAACGCAAATATGGGGGAAACGCAAATATGGGGGAAACGCAAATATGGGAGAAACGGAAATATGGGAGAAACGCAAATGTGGTTAAAATGCTCTAAGTTGGCTGTTTAGGTTTTTTTATTGGTAACGCCACCTCTGTACGAATTCACTGGCTGTGCTGTGTGCAGTCTGTGGCCAGTTTGCATTGTTGTCTGCCATTGTAGTGTTGGGCAGCGGCAGCTGGATGTTAATAGCGGGTAGCGTTGCGCAGTTGGAGGTGAGCCGCCAGCAGGGGTGGATGTGGGGAGAGAGATGGCGGAGTTTTGAAATTTGTTATGAACTGCTATATATATTATGACTATTGAGGTAAATACATTGGTTGTTCACTATCAAAATCTTTCATTTGCTAACTATGCCTATCAGTAGTTAGTGCCTTCAGTAGTTTGAATCTTTTATTTAGCTGGCAATAGTGGCGCTGCCTTAATTGCAGTAGCTCGAGTAACAAAGATTTTTGTGAGGTAAGTTATTTGTGAAAGGTATAGGTTAATGTTAGTCAGGGCCATTCTTTTGTAGGGATATTTGAAAGTCAGATTGCGTTGCGCTAAAAAATACTGAGTGTCAGTTTAAGTCCAGTCATATACAATTGTTAAAAATGGGGACGTTTCAATGCAAACTTGGCAAAGACGCGAACGTGGCGAAGACGCACAATTGCGTTTTTCCCACGTTTGCGTCAAGCGTGGGAACGACGCAAGCGTGGGTGGGAAAGACGCAAATATGGCAAAAACGCAATCATGGCAAAAACGCAATCATGGCAAAAACGCAATCACGGCAAAAACGCAATCACGGCAAAAACGCAATCACGGCAAAAACGCAATCACGGCAAAAACGCAATCACGGCAAAAACGCAATCACGGCAAAAACGCAATCACGGCAAAAACGCAATCACGGCAAAAACGCAATCACGGCAAAAACGCAATCACGGCAAAAACGCAATCACGGGAAAAACGCAAATGGTGCAAAAACGCAAACATGGGAACAACGCAAACATGGGAACAACGCAAACATGGGAACAACGCAAACATGGGAACAACGCAAACATGGGAACAACGCAAACATGGGAACAACGCAAACATGGGAACAACGCAAACATGGGAACAACGCAAACATGGGAACAACGCAAACATGGGAACAACGCAAACATGGGAACAACGCAAACATGGGAACAACGCAAACATGGGAACAACGCAAACATGGGAACAACGCAAACATGGGAACAACGCAAACATGGGAACAACGCAAACATGGGAACAACGCAAACATGGGAACAACGCAAACATGGGAACAACGCAAACATGGGAACAACGCAAACATGGGAACAACGCAAACATGGGAACAACGCAAACATGGGTACAACGCAAACATGGGTACAACGCAAACATGGGTACAACGCAAACATGGGTACAACGCAAACATGGGTACAACGCAAACATGGGTACAACGCAAACATGGGTACAACGCAAACATGGGTACAACGCAAACATGGGTACAACGCAAACATGGGTACAACGCAAACATGGGTACAACGCAAACATGGGTACAACGCAAACATGGGTACAACGCAAACATGGGTACAACGCAAACATGGGTACAACGCAAACATGGGTACAACGCAAACATGGGTACAACGCAAACATGGGTACAACGCAAACATGGGTACAACGCAAACATGGGTACAACGCAAACATGGGTACAACGCAAACATGGGTACAACGCAAACATGGGTACAACGCAAACATGGGTACAACGCAAACATGGGTACAACGCAAACATGGGTACAACGCAAACATGGGTACAACGCAAACATGGGTACAACGCAAACATGGGTACAACGCAAACATGGGTACAACGCAAACATGGGTACAACGCAAACATGGGTACAACGCAAACATGGGTACAACGCAAACATGGGAACAACGCAAACATGGGAACAACGCAAACATGGGAACAACGCAAACATGGGAACAACGCAAACATGGGAACAACGCAAACATGGGAACAACGCAAACATGGGAACAACGCAAACATGGGAAAAACGCAAACATGGGAAAAACGCAAACATGGGAAAAACGCAAACATGGGAAAAACGCAAACATGGGAAAAACGCAAACATGGGAAAAACGCAAACATGGGAAAAACGCAAACATGGGAAAAACGCAAACATGGGAAAAACGCAAACATGGGAAAAACGCAAACATGGGAAAAACGCAAACATGGGAACAACGCAAACATGGGAAAAACGCAAACATGGGAAAAACGCAAACATGGGAACAACGCAAACATGGGAACAACGCAAACATGGGAACAACGCAAACATGGGAACAACGCAAACATGGGAACAACGCAAACATGGGAACAACGCAAACATGGGAACAACGCAAACATGGGAACAACGCAAACATGGGAACAACGCAAACATGGGAACAACGCAAACATGGGAACAACGCAAACATGGGAACAACGCAAACATGGGAACAACGCAAACATGGGAACAACGCAAACATGGGAACAACGCAAACATGGGAACAACGCAAACATGGGAACAACGCAAACATGGGAAGAACGCAAACATGGGAAGAACGCAAACATGGGAAGAACGCAAACATGGGAAGAACGCAAACATGGGAAGAACGCAAACATGGGAAGAACGCAAACATGGGAAGAACGCAAACATGGGAAGAACGCAAACATGGGAAGAACGCAAACATGGGAAGAACGCAAACATGGGAAGAACGCAAACATGGGAAGAACGCAAACATGGGAAGAACGCAAACATGGGAAGAACGCAAACATGGGAAGAACGCAAACATGGGAAGAACGCAAACATGGGAAGAACGCAAACATGGGAAGAACGCAAACATGGGAAGAACGCAAACATGGGAAGAACGCAAACATGGGAAGAACGCAAACATGGGAAGAACGCAAACATGGGAACAACGCAAACATGGGAACAACGCAAACATGGGAACAACGCAAACATGGGAAGAACGCAAACATGGGAAGAACGCAAACATGGGAAGAACGCAAACATGGGAAGAACGCAAACATGGGAAGAACGCAAACATGGGAAGAACGCAAACATGGGAAGAACGCAAACATGGGAAGAACGCAAACATGGGAAGAACGCAAACATGGGAAGAACGCAAACATGGGAAGAACGCAAACATGGGAAGAACGCAAACATGGGAAGAACGCAAACATGGGGAGAACGCAAACATGGGAAGAACGCAAACATGGGAAGAACGCAAACATGGGAAGAACGCAAACATGGGAAGAACGCAAACATGGGAAGAACGCAAACATGGGAAGAACGCAAACATGGGAAGAACGCAAACATGGGAAGAACGCAAACATGGGAAGAACGCAAACATGGGAAGAACGCAAACATGGGAAGAACGCAAACATGGGAAGAACGCAAACATGGGAAGAACGCAAACATGGGAAGAACGCAAACGTGGGAAAAACGCAAATGTGGGAAAAACGCAAATGTGGGAAAAACGCAAATGTGGGGAAAACGCAAATATGGGAAAAACGCAAATATGGGAAAAACGCAAATGTTGGAAAAACGCAAATGTGGGAAAAACGCAAATGTGGGAAAAACGCAAATGTGGGAAAAACGCAAATGTGGGAAAAACGCAAATGTGGGAAAAACGCAAATGTGGGAAAAACGCAAATGTGGGAAAAACGCAAATGTGGGAAAAACGCAAATGTGGGAAAAACGCAAATGTGGGAAAAACGCAAATGTGGGAAAAACGCAAGTATGGGAAAAACGCAAATTTGGGAAAAACGCAAATTTGGGAAAAACGCAAATATGGGAAAAACTAAAATATGGGAAAACGCAAATGTGGGAAAAACGCAAATGTTTGAATAACGCAAATGTGGGAATAATGCAAATGTGGTTAAAATGCTGTAAGTAGGCTGTTTAGGTTTTTTATTGGTAACACCATCTCTGTATGAAAATCACTGGCTGTGCTGTGTGCAGTCTGTGGCCAGTTTGCATTGTTGTCTGACATTGTAGTGTTGGGCAGCGGCAGCTGGATGTTAATAGCGGGTAGCGTTGCGCAGTTGGAGGTGAGCCGCCAGCAGGGGTGGATGTGGGGAGAGAGATGGCGGAGTTTTGAAATTTGTTATGAACTGCTATATATATTATGACTATTGAGGTAAATACATTGGTTGTTCACTATCAAAATCTTTCATTTGCTAACTATGCCTATCAGTAGTTAGTGCCTTCAGTAGTTTGAATCTTTTATTTAGCTGGCAGTAGTGGCGCTGCCTTAATTGCAGTAGCTCGAGTAACCAAGATTTTTGGGAGGTAAGTGATTTGTGAAAGGTATAGGTTAATGTTAGTCAGGGCCATTCTTTTGTAGGGATATTTGAAAGTCAGATTGCGTTGCGCAAAAAAATACTGTGTGTCAGTTTAAGCCCAGTCATATACAATTGTTAAAAATGGGGACGTTTCAATGCAAACTTTGCAAAGGCCCAAGCGTGGCCCGGGCGCAAGCGTGGCCCGGGCGCAAGCGTGGCCCGGGCGCAAGCGTGGCCCGGGCGCAAGCGTGGCCCGGGCGCAAGCGTGGCCCGGGCGCAAGCGTGGCCCGGGCGCAAGCGTGGCCCGGGCGCAAGCGTGGCCCGGGCGCAAGCGTGGCCCGGGCGCAAGCGTGGCCCAGGCGCAAGCGTGGCCCGGGCGCAAGCGTGGCCCGGGCGCAAGCGTGGCAAGGGCGCAAGCGTGGCAAGGGCGCAATCGTGGCAAAGGCGCAACGTGGGAAAGGCGCAACGTGGGAAAGGCGCAAACGTGGGCTAAGGCGCAAACGTGGGCTAAGGCGCAAACGTGGGCTAAGGCGCAAACGTGGGCTAAGGCGCAAACGTGGGCTAAGGCGCAAACGTGGGCTAAGGCGCAAACGTGGGCTAAGGCGCAAACGTGGGCTAAGGCGCAAACGTGGGCTAAGGCGCAAACGTGGGAAAGGCGCAAACGTGGGAAAGGCGCAAACGTGGGAAAGGCGCAAACGTGGGAAAGACGCAAACGTGGGAAAGACGCAAACGTGGGAAAGACGCAAACGTGGGAAAGACGCAAACGTGGGAAAGACGCAAACGTGGGAAAGACGCAAACGTGGGAAAGACGCAAACGTGGGAAAGACGCAAACGTGGGAAAGACGCAAACGAGGGGAAGACGCAAACGAGGGGAAGACGCAAACGAGGGGAAGACGCAAACGTGGGGAAGACGCAAACGTGGGGAAGACGCAAACGTGGGAAAGACGCAAACGTGGGAAAGACGCAAACGTGGGAAAGACGCAAACGTGGGAAAGACGCAAACGTGGGAAAGACGCAAACGTGGGAAAGACGCAAACGTGGGAAAGACGCAAACGTGGGAAAGACGCAAACGTGGGAAAGACGCAAACGTGGGAAAGACGCAAACGTGGGAAAGACGCAAACGTGGGAAAGACGCAAACGTGGGAAAGACGCAAACGTGGGAAAGACGCAAACGTGGGAAAGACGCAAACGTGGGAAAGACGCAAACGTGGGAAAGACGCAAACGTGGGAAAGACGCAAACGTGGGAAAGACGCAAACGTGGGAAAGACGCAAACGTGGGAAAGACGCAAACGTGGGAAAGACGCAAACGTGGGAAAGACGCAAACGTGGGAAAGACGCAAACGTGGGAAAGACGCAAACGTGGGAAAGACGCAAACGTGGGAAAGACGCAAACGTGGGAAAGACGCAAACGTGGGAAAGACGCAAACGTGGGAAAGACGCAAACGTGGGAAAGACGCAAACGTGGGAAAGACGCAAACGTGGGAAAGACGCAAACGTGGGAAAGACGCAAACGTGGGAAAGACGCAAACGTGGGAAAGACGCAAACGTGGGAAAGACGCAAACGTGGGAAAGACGCAAACGTGGGAAAGACGCAAACGTGGGAAAGACGCAAACGTGGGAAAGACGCAAACGTGGGAAAGACGCAAACGTGGGAAAGACGCAAACGTGTGAAAGACGCAAACGTGGGAAAGACGCAAACGAGGGGAAGACGCAAACGTGGGGAAGACGCAAACGTGGGGAAGACGCAAACGTGGGGAAGACGCAAACGTGGGAAAGACGCAAACGTGGGAAAGACGCAAACGTGGGAAAGACGCAAACGTGGGAAAGACGCAAACGTGGGAAAGACGCAAACGTGGGAAAGACGCAAACGTGGGAAAGACGCAAACGTGGGAAAGACGCAAACGTGGGAAAGACGCAAACGTGGGAAAGACGCAAACGTGGGAAAGACGCAAACGTGGGAAAGACGCAAACGTGGGAAAGACGCAAACGTGGGAAAGACGCAAACGTGGGAAAGACGCAAACGTGGGAAAGACGCAAACGTGGGAAAGACGCAAACGTGGGAAAGACGCAAACGTGGGAAAGACGCAAACGTGGGAAAGACGCAAACGTGGGAAAGACGCAAACGTGGGAAAGACGCAAACGTGGGAAAGACGCAAACGTGGGAAAGACGCAAACGTGGGAAAGACGCAAACGTGGGAAAGACGCAAACGTGGGAAAGACGCAAACGTGGGAAAGACGCAAACGTGGGAAAGACGCAAACGTGGGAAAGACGCAAACGTGGGAAAGACGCAAACGTGGGAAAGACGCAAACGTGGGAAAGACGCAAACGTGGGAAAGACGCAAACGTGGGAAAGACGCAAACGTGGGAAAGACGCAAACGTGGGAAAGACGCAAACGTGGGAAAGACGCAAACGTGGGAAAGACGCAAACGTGGGAAAGACGCAAACGTGGGAAAGACGCAAACGTGGGAAAGACGCAAACGTGGGAAAGACGCAAACGTGGGAAAGACGCAAACGTGGGAAAGACGCAAACGTGGGAAAGACGCAAACGTGGGAAAGACGCAAACGTGGGAAAGACGCAAACGTGGGAAAGACGCAAACGTGGGAAAGACGCAAACGTGGGAAAGACGCAAACGTGGGAAAGACGCAAACGTGGGAAAGACGCAAACGTGGGAAAGACGCAAACGTGGGAAAGACGCAAACGTGGGAAACACGCAAACGTGGGAAACACGCAAACGTGGGAAACACGCAAACGTGGGAAACACGCAAACGTGGGAAAGACGCAAACGTGGGAAAGACGCAAACGTGGGAAAGACGCAAACGTGGGAAAGACGCAAACGTGGGAAAGACGCAAACGTGGGAAAGACGCAAACGTGGGAAAGACGCAAACGTGGGAAAGACGCAAACGTGGGAAAGACGCAAACGTGGGAAAGACGCAAACGTGGGAAAGACGCAAACGTGGGAAAGACGCAAACGTGGGAAAGACGCAAACGTGGGAAAGACGCAAACGTGGGAAAGACGCAAACGTGGGAAAGACGCAAACGTGGGAAAGACGCAAACGTGGGAAAGACGCAAACGTGGGAAAGACGCAAACGTGGGAAAGACGCAAACGTGGGAAAGACGCAAACGTGGGAAAGACGCAAACGTGGGAAAGACGCAAACGTGGGAAAAAGGCAAACGTGGGAAAAAGGCAAACGTGGGAAAAAGGCAAACGTGGGAAAAAGGCAAACGTGGGAAAAAGGCAAACGTGGGAAAAAGGCAAACGTGGGAAAAAGGCAAACGTGGGAAAAAGGCAAACGTGGGAAAAAGGCAAACGTGGGAAAAAGGCAAATGTGGGAAAAAGGCAAATGTGGGAAAAAGGCAAACGTGGGAAAAAGGCAAACGTGGGAAAAAGGCAAACTTGGGAAAAAGGCAAACTTGGGAAAAAGTCAAACTTGGGAAAAAGGCAAACGTGGGAAAAAGGCAAACTTGGGAAAAAGGCAAACTTGGGAAAAAGTCAAACTTGGGAAAAAGGCAAACTTGGGAAAAAGGCAAACTTGGGAAAAAGGCAAACGTGGGAAACGGCAAACGTGGGAAAGACGCAAACGTGGGAAAGACGCAAACGTGGGAAAGACGCAAACGTGGGAAAGACGCAAACGTGGGAAAAACGCAAACGTGGGAAAAACGCAAACGTGGGAAAAACGCAAACGTGGGAAAAACGCAAACGTGGGAAAAACGCAAACGTGGGAAAAACGCAAACGTGGGAAAAACGCAAACGTGGGAAAAACGCAAACGTGGGAAAAATGCAAACGTGGGAAAAATGCAAACGTGGGAAAAACGCAAACGTGGGAATAACGCAAACGTGGGAAAAACGCAAATGTGGGAAAAACGCAAATGTGGGAAAAACGCAAATATGGGAAAAACGCAAATATGGGAAAAACGCAAATATGGGAAAAACGCAAATATGGGAAAAACGCAAATATGGGAAAAACGCAAATATGGGAAAAACGCAAATATGGGAAAAACGCAAATATGGGAAAAACGCAAATATGGGAAAAACGCAAATATGGGAAAAACGCAGATATGGGATGTTGTGTCTAGACAAGACAGTCGAGACACAAGGCGAGGAAGCCGAAAGGGCACGCGTCAGCTCACGCAGGCTAGTTTAGGTCTGAAACAGGATACGTAATGAATGCTATAAAGAAAAGTACGTAGCTGCTATAATACTTAACTTTAATCCATCATTTGTATACAGCATTCTTGATGATGCAAGTGAGACTATCTTGAAATGGTTAATGGCGCCTTGCTAGGTCGTAGCCCTGGACTTAGCTGAACGCTATTCTAAGTGTCTCTCGGCAAATGAGAGAAAGGCTTCGTCAGTGTGTTCGCTAGCAAAGTCGTCGTACAGCTGGGGCGAGTGCTAGTACGTCTCTCGAGACCTGCCGTGTGGTGGCGCTCGGTCTACGATCCTTTTTTTTTTGTGGTTTTAGGGCGCACAACTTCAACGGTCATTAGCGCCCAGACTACGTTAGGAATGCACCGCGAGTCACAAGTTTAAAACAGCAACGAAACGGAAAACACGATAAAAGACAGACTGACAAGCATAGGATTAAAAAAGAAAACAGCATAATCAAATGTCCTTTGAGAGGGTTGTCAAATTGATAAAATGAAGAACGCGAGCAGCTGCTCGTGGGTCATCCGCTAAAATGGCTTCTACAGTACAGGGCAGGCCAAGATCAAGACGCAGGTTGTTAAAATCCGGACAGGACGTTAAAATGTGGCGGACCGTCAGCAATTGCCCACATGGGCAGAGCGGCGCCGGCGCAGCCGTCAGCAGATGGCGATGGCTGAACCGGCATTGTCCAATTCGTAACCGGGCCAAAACTACCTCCTCCCGCCGAGAAGTGCGTGAGGAGGACGTCCAAGCCACGGGAAGAGGTTTTAAGGCCCGAAGCTTGTTGTCTGTAAGTGCAGCCCAATCGGCATGCCACAACGATAAAATGCGCCGACAAAGTACCCTGCTACAATCTGACGAAGGGACACAACAAGAAGCTGTCCGAGGCTGGAGGACCGCAGCCTTGGCCGCGGCATCTGCAGCTTCGTTCCCGGGGATACCGACATGGCCAGGAACCCACATAAAGCTAACCGGAGAACCGACGTCCACCAGCTGCTGAAGAGAGCGTTGGATCTGGTGCACGATAGGGTGAACCGGGTACGGATCACTGAGGCTCTGGATAGCGCTCAGGGAATCGGAGCAGATGATATATCCAGAATGTCGGTGGCGGCAGATGTAAAGAACAGCCGGGTAGAGGGCAAAGAGCTCAGCTGTGAAGACCGAACAATGGCCATGGAGCCGGTATTTGAAACTGTGTGCCCCGACAATAAAAGAACACCTGACCCCGTCATTGGTCTTAGAGCCATCCGTATAAATGGAGGTCATATTAATGAACTTCGAAGTTCGACAAAACGGGAGTGGTAGACCGAACTGGGGGTACCCTCCGTCGGGAGCGAGCAGAGGTCAAGGTGGACGCGAACCTGAGCCTGGAGCCAAGGTGGCGTGTGGCTCTCGCCCACTCGAAAGGTTGCAGGGAGTGAAAAATTAAGGTGTTGAAGGAGGCGACGAAAGCGAACTCCAGGGGGTAGCAGGGCAGAGACATACAACCCGTATTGACTGTCGAGAGAGTTCTCAAAAAAGGAACGATAAGACGGGTGGTCGGGCATTGCCAGTAGCCGACAGGCATACCGACAAAGCAGTATATCGCGCCGGTAGGTGAGTGGCAACTCACCAGCGTCAGCATGAAGACTCTCGACGGGACTAGTATAAAACGCTCCGATCGCAAGTCGTAAACCCCGATGTTGTATGGAGTTGAGGCGGCGTAAGATGGATGGCCGTGCAGAGGAATATACGAAGCTCCCATAATCCAGCTTGGAGCGGACGATCGACCGATATAGGCGAAGTAGGACGGTTCGATCCGCTCCCCACGACATACCACTGAGAACACGGAGGACATTTAGAGAACGGGTACAACGGGCGGCCAAATATGACACATGTGGAGACCAGCTAAGTTTCCTGTCAAAGGTAAGGCCTAAAAATTTGATTGTCTCCACGAGTGGGAGAGCAACGGGACCGAGTCGTAAGGACGGTGGGAGAAACTCTTTGTAGCGCCAGAAGTTAATACAGACCGTCTTCTCAGCAGAAAAACGGAAGCCATTGGCGACACTCCAGGAGTAAAGACGGTCAAGAGAACGCTGAAGACAGCGCTCCAGGAGACACGTACGCTGCGCGCTGCAATAGATGGTAAAATCGTCCACGAAAAGGGAGCCTGATACATCAGCTGGGAGGCAATCCATTATTGGATTGATCGCTATGGCGAATAGAGCGACGCTCAAAACTGAGCCCTGTGGCACCCCATTCTCCTGGCGAAAGGTGTGACAGGATAGAACCCACACGTACCCTGAACTGTCGATCCATTAAAAAGGAACGAATAAAAAGAGGGAGGCGACCGCGAAGGCCCCATGTATGCATGGTGCGGAGAATGCCCGCCCTCCAACAGGTGTCGTAAGCCTTCTCCAAATCAAAGAACACAGCCGCGGTCGGGTGCTTCCGCAAGAAGTTATTCATAATGAAGGTCGACAAGGTAACCAGATGGTCAACAGCAGAGCGGTGCCTACGAAATCCACATTGTACATTGGTAAGTAGGCGTCGAGACTCGAGCAGCCAAACCAATCGAGAGTTAACCATTCGCTCCATCACTTTACAGACACAGCTGGTAAGCGAGATGGGTCGATAACTGGAAGGCAAGTGCTTGTCCTTCCCCGGCTTAGGAATCGGGACAACAATAGACTCGCGCCAGCATGCGGGAACATGTCCCTCAATCCAGATGCGATTGTAAGTACGAAGAAGAAAACCTTTACCCGTAGGAGAAAGGTTCTTCAGCATCTGAATATGAATAGAATCAGGCCCTGGAGCGGAGGACCGTGATCGGCCAAGTGCGTTTTCGAGTTCCCGCATGGTGAATGGGGCATTATAACTTTCACCATTCGAGGAGCGGAAGTTAGGTGGCCTAGCCTCCTCTGCCTGTTTGCGGGGGAGGAAGGCAGGGTGGTAATGAGCGGAGCTCGAAACCTCTGCGAAAAAGCGGCCGAAGGCATTGGAGACAGCCTCAGGGGCCACAAGGACGTCATTCGCGACCGTCAAGCCAGAAACTGGTGAGTGGACCTTAGTGCCAGATAGCCGGCGCAGGCTACCCCAGACAACAGAAGGAGTAAAACTGTTGAAGGTGCTTGTGAAAGCAGCCCAGCTGGCTTTCTTGCTGTCTTTAATAATACGACGACACTGTGCACGTAATCGCTTATAATTGATACAATTCGCCACTGTAGGCTGGCGTTTAAAGGTGCGTAAAGCACGTCGACGAGCACGTAAAGCGTCTCTACATGCCGCGGTCCACCAGGGGACCGGTACGCGACGTGGAGAAGAAGTAGGGTGAGGGATGGAATATTCAGCAGCAGTGAGAATGACTTCCGTGAGGTGTGCGACCTGACTATCGCAGCTTGTGAATGTTTGATCCTTAAAAATCGCCCTGGAAGAGAAGAGCCCCAGTCTGCTTTGGAGATGTTCCAACTAGATGAGCACGGAGAGGGGGTATGCTGCAGGAGATGGATAACACACGGGAAGTGGTCGCTCGAATATGTATCAGAAAGTGCATACCACTCGAACCGGCGTGCAAGTTGGGGAGTACATATAGAGAGGTCTAAATGGGAATAGGTGTGAGATGTGTCCGAAAGAAAAGTAGGGGCGCCAGTATTGAGGCAGACAAGATGGAGCTGGTTGAGAAGGTCTGCTAACAGGGAGCCCCTCGGGCAGGATGCTGGAGAGCCCCAAAGGGGATGGTGGGCATTGAAGTCTCCAGTTAACAAAAAGGGTGCAGGTAGCTGAGCAATAAGTTGCATCATGTCTGCCCTGGTAACGGCAGACGACGATGGAAAGTAAACGGTACAAATGGAAAATGTAAAAGTGGGGAGAGTAATGCGGATGGCAACTGCCTGCAGGCCGGTGTGCAACGTGATGGGATCGTAGTAAATATCATCCCGGACCAGCAACATAACCCCAAAAATGGTTCAAATGGCTCTGAGCACTATGGGACTTAACATCTGTGGTCATCAGTCCCCTAGAACTTAGAACTACTTAAACCTAACTAACCTAAGGACATCACACACATCCATGCCCGAGGCAGGATTCGAACCTGCGACCGTAGCAGCCGCGCGGTTCCGGACTGCGCGCCTAGAACCGCTAGACCACAGCGGCCGGCAACATAACCCCTCCATGAGCTGTGATACCTACCACAGGGGGTAGGTCAAAACGCACAGAGGTGTAGTGTGCCAAGGCAATTTGATCGCAAGGGCGTAGCTTCGTTTCCTGGAGGGCGACGACGAGCGGACGGTGCAAGCGGAGCAGCAACTTCAAGTCCTCTCGGTTGGAGCGAATGCTGCGAATATTCCAGTGAATAAGTGCCATCGTAAGAAGAAAAGGAAGATGAAAGAAGGGGTCACCTCGAAGGCCGCTGAGGACCTGGCTTCGAGCGAGCACCGCCGCCGC
Source organism: Schistocerca nitens (assembly GCF_023898315.1). Lineage (NCBI taxonomy): Eukaryota > Metazoa > Arthropoda > Insecta > Orthoptera > Acrididae > Schistocerca > Schistocerca nitens. Next base: position 549,422,371 of record NC_064619.1, on the reverse strand, counting down.
TATCAGTAGGCGGACAGTCATCGTCCATTGGGTCTATAGGTTCATCGGCCATCTTGGAAAGATGGCCGGGAGGGGGAGCTTCCTCCGCCGGTGAACGGCCAGATGTTCGGCTACCAGCGGTGCGGCCAGGCGAAACGGAAGACGGCCTGGGGCGGCAACCGCTGGGTGGCGCAGGAGAAGAAATGCGCCGTGGCGGAGAAGGAGAACTGTGCTTCCTATTTGCCTTCTTGGAAGGTCGTTTGGTGGAAGTACCGGTCGAAGGCTGGGAGGTCGAGGTGCGTAGGAAGTCTGCACGGGACGGTTCCTTCCTGAAGGCCCGTGCATCTGACTTCTGGGTCTTCGTCTTAGCAGAAGCTGATGAAGGGGCTGGTGCCTGTGGGGTGATAGGAGGAAGAGGAGACGTCGACCGCGCGATCTTAGCACTGGCCGAACGGACGACCGTGGTGCTGAAGGTCAGATCGCATGTCTGGGTTGCCACCTCCCTGGTAGTCCGAGGAGAGGCGAGGACAGTACTGTATTTCCCCGCTGGGAGCAGCGTGGGCTTCCTACTAGCCAATAGCTTGCGAACAGCCGAGGTAGACACTTTCTCTTTGACCCGAATTTCTTGGAGACAGCGTTCTTCCTTATAGACAGGACAGTCGCGGGAGGATGCGGCATGGTCACCCTGACATTTCACACAACGAGGAGACGGAGGTGGACAGTCACCCTCATGGGCATCCCTGCCACAAGTGACACATTTAGCCGCATTGGAACAATACTGTCGAGTGTGACTGAAACGCTGACACTGGTAGCAGCGCGTAGGTGTCGGGACACAGGGGCGAACAGAAATAACCTCGTAGCCCGCCTTGATGCGCGATGGCAGCTTAACACTATCAAAGGTCAAGAAAAGTGTCCGGGTCAGTACAAGGTCATTGTTGACCTTTTTCATGACCCTATGGACAGCCGTCACGCCCTGCTCAGCGAGGAAAGATTGAATCTCCTCGTCAGTCAATCCGTTGAGGGATCTAGTATAGACCACACCACGAGACGAATTCAAAGTTCGGTGAGCCTCCACCCGGACAGGGAACGTGTACAGGAGTGTGGCCCGAAGCAGTTTTTGTGCCTGAAAGGCGCTCTCAGTTTCGAGTAATAAGGTACTGTTACGCAACCTGGTACAAGATTTAACAGATCCGGCTATGGCATCTACGCCCTTCTGGATAACGAAAGTGTTGACAGAGGAAAAATCCTTTCTGTCCTCAGATCGAGAAACGACGAGGAACTGTGGGGCAGGCGGTAGTACTTTTGTCACTGGTAGCTGGTAACGTTTCCGTTTTTGGGCAGAAGTCGAGAGAGATGGAGTGGAATCAATTGCGGAGGAATCCCCCATGATTGCCAGCGTCTCCGATGGCGCGCTCCTTCCTTGTGGGGACCCTCTCAGAGGGCACTCCCGCCTTAGGTGAATGTTTACACCTCAGGTCACACCTCCCGAGAAACAGACGGAGGGACCAATCGGCATGGTCAGAAGGTATCAGCTCAGGCAATCACCCCTCCCCGGGCCTGGCCTTTACCAGGGGGTACGCGCGTGCCTTACATGTCTACCCAGGGCGGGGAATTACGCGTTACCCCGTCACCGGCTACACGTGCGAACGCGTGGGTCGGCCTACAGGCGCGCACAGGGAGGAAGGAAGAAGAGGAAAAAGGAGAGAGAGGGAGGGAGAGAGAGAGAGAGAGAGAGAGAGAGAGAGAGAGAGAGAGAGAGAGAGAGAGAGAGAGGACAGACTGTCTCAAACGCCGAGGCGGAGACCAGAGAAGGCAAGGAGAAGAAGGCAATGAGAAGGCAAGGAGAAGAGGGCAATGAGAAGGCAATGAGAAGGCAAGGCGAAGAAGGCAATGAGAAGGCAAGGAGAAGAAGGCAATGAGAGGGCAAGGAGATTTTGCAGGGGAAAGTGTAAGGGAGACAGTGAGGTGGAGAAAAGGCAAATGTGGGGGGAAAAGGCAAATGTGGGGGGAAAAGGCAAATGTGGGGGGAAAAGGCAAATGTGGGGGGAAAAGGCAAATGTGGGGGGAAAAGGCAAATGTGGGGGGAAAAGGCAAATGTGGGGGGAAAAGGCAAATGTGGGGGGAAAAGGCAAATGTGGGGGGAAAAGGCAAATGTGGGGGGAAAAGGCAAATGTGGGTGGAAAAGGCAAATGTGGGGGGAAAAGGCAAATGTGGGGGGAAAAGGCAAATGTGGGGGGAAAAGGCAAATGTGGGGGGAAAAGGCAAATGTGGGGGGAAAAGGCAAATGTGGGGGGAAAAGGCAAATGTGGGGGGAAAAGGCAAATGTGGGGGGAAAAGGCAAATGTGGGGGGAAAAGGCAAATGTGGGGGGAAAAGGCAAATGTGGGGGGAAAAGGCAAATGTGGGGGGAAAAGGCAAATGTGGGGGGAAAAGGCAAATGTGGGGGGAAAAGGCAAATGTGGGGGGAAAAGGCAAATGTGGGGGGAAAAGGCAAATGTGGGGGGAAAAGGCAAATGTGGGGGGAAAAGGCAAATGTGGGGGGAAAAGGCAAATGTGGGGGGAAAAGGCAAATGTGGGGGGAAAAGGCAAATGTGGGGGGAAAAGGCAAATGTGGGGGGAAAAGGCAAATGTGGGGGGAAAAGGCAAATGTGGGGGAAAAGGCAAATGTGGGGGGAAAAGGCAAATGTGGGGGAAATAGGCAAATGTGGGGGAAATAGGCAAATGTGGGGGAAAAAGGCAAATGTGGGGGAAAAAGGCAAATGTGGGGAAAAAGGCAAATGTGGGGAAAAAGGCAAATGTGGGGAAAAAGGCAAAAGTGGGGAAAAAGGCAAATGTGGGGAAAAAGGCAAATGTGGGGAAAAGGGCAAATGTGGGGAAAAAGGCAAATGTGGGGAAAAAGGCAAATGAGGGGAAAAAGGCAAATGTGGGGAAAAAGGCAAATGTGGGGAAAAAGGCAAATGTGGGGAAAAAGGCAAATGTGGGAAAAAAGGCAAATGTGGGAAAAAGGCAAATGTTGGAAAAAGGCAAATGTGGGAAAAAGGCAAATGTGGGAAAAGGCAAATGTGGGCAAAAGGCAAATGTGGGAAAATCGCAAATGTGGGAAAAAGGCAAATGTGGGAAAAAGGCAAATGTGGGAAAAAGGCAAATGTGGGCAAAAGGCAAATGTGGGCAAAAGGCAAATGTGGGCAAAAGGCAAATGTGGGCAAAAGGCAAATGTGGGCAAAAGGCAAATGTGGGCAAAAGGCAAATGTGGGCAAAAGGCAAATGTGGGCAAAAGGCAAATGTGGGCAAAAGGCAAATGTGGGCAAAAGGCAAATGTGGGCAAAAGGTAAATGTGGGCAAAAGGTAAATGTGGGCAAAAGGCAAATGTGGGCAAAAGGCAAATGTGGGCAAAAGGCAAATGTCGGCAAAAGACAAATGTGGGATAAAGGCAAATGTGGGATAAAGGCAAATGTGGGATAAAGGCAAATATGGGAAAAACGCAAATATGGGAAAAACGCAAATATGGGAAAAACGCAAATATGGGAAAAACGCAAATATGGGAAAAACGCAAATATGGGAAAAACGCAAATATGGGAAAAACGCAAATATGGGAAAAACGCAAATATGGGAAAAACGCAAATATGGGAAAAACGCAAATATGGGAAAAACGCAAATAAGGGAAAAACGCAAATAAGGGAAAAACGCAAATAAGGGAAAAACGCAAATAAGGGAAAAACGCAAATATGGAAGAAGACAAATTTGTGGCACAACTTGACAAGAGGAAAGAATCGGTTGGTAGGGCATAATTTTAAGCATCTGGGCATCACGAAATATGGGAAGAACTAAAATATGGGAAAAACTTAAATATGGGAAAAACTTAAATATGGGAAAAACTTAAATATGGGAAAAACTTAAATATGGGAAAAACTTAAATATGGGAAAAACTTAAATATGGGGAAAACTTAAATATGGGGAAAACTTAAATATGGGGAAAAGGCAAATATGGGGAAAAGGCAAATATGGGGAAAAGGCAAATATGGGGAAAAGGCAAATATGGGGAAAAGGCAAATATGGGGAAAAGGCAAATATGGGGAAAAGGCAAATATGGGGAAAAGGCAAATATGGGGAAAAGGCAAATATGGGGAAAAGGCAAATATGGGGAAAAGGCAAATATGGGGAAAAGGCAAATATGGGGAAAAGGCAAATATGGGGAAAAGGCAAATATGGGGAAAAGGCAAATATGGGGAAAAGGCAAATATGGGGAAAAGGCAAATATGGGGAAAAGGCAAATTTGTGGCACAACTTGACAAGAAGAAAGAATCAGTTGGTAGGACAGTTAGCAGCATCAGGGCATCACGAGATATAGGGGAAAAACGAAAGTATGGGTAAAACGCAAATATGTGAGAAGACAAATTTGTGGCACAACTTGACAAGAGGAAGGAATCGGTTTAGAGGACATAATTTGAAGCATCTGGGCATCACGAAATATGGAAAAAACGAAAATATGGGAAAAAAGCAAATATGGGAAAAACGCAAATACGGGAAAAACGCAAATACGGGAAAAACGCAAATACGGGAAAAACGCAAATACGGGAAAAACGCAAATACGGGAAAAACGCAAATACGGGAAAATCGCAAATACGGGAAAAACGCAAATATGGGAAAAAGGCAAATATGGGAAAAAGGCAAATATGGGAAAAAGGCAAATATGGGAGAAGACAAACTTGTGGCCAACTTTACGAGAGGAAAGAATCAGTTGGTTGGACATAGTTTACAGCATCAGGGCATCACAAGATATAGGGGAAAAGCGAAAGTATGGGTAAAACGCAAATATGGGAGAATACAAATTTGTTACACAACTCGACAAGAGGAAAGAATCGGTTTATAGGACATAGTTTGCAGCATCAGGGCATCACGAGATGTAGGGGAAAAACGAAAGTATGGGAAAAACGCAAATATGGGAGAATACATATTTGTGGCACAACTTGACAAGAGGAAAGAATCGGTTTGTAGGACATAATTTGAAGAATCTGGGCATCACGAAATATGGGAAAAACGAAAATATGGGAAAGTAACGCAAATATGGGAAAAACGAAATATGGGAAAAACGAAATATGGGAAAAACGAAATATGGGAAAAACGAAAATATGGGAAAAACGCGAATATGGGAAAAACGCGAATATGGGACAAAGGCGAATATGGGACAAAGGCGAATATGGGACAAAGGCGAATATGGGACAAAGGCGAATATGGGAAAAAGGCGAATATGGGAAAAAGGCGAATATGGGAAAAAGGCGAATATGGGAAAAAGGCGAATATGGGAAAAAGGCGAATATGGGAAACTGGCGAATATGGGAAAAAGGCGAATATGGGAAACAGGCGAATATGGGAAAAAGGCGAATATGGGAAAAAGGCAAATATGGGAAAAAGGCAAATATGGGAAAAAGGCAAATATGGGAAAAAGGCAAATATGGGAAAAAGGCAAATATGGGAAAAAGGCAAATATGGGAAAAAGGCAAATATGGGAAAAAGGCAAATATGGGAAAAAGGCAAATATGGGAAAAAGGCAAATATGGGAAAAAGGCAAATATGGGAAAAGGGCAAATATGGGAAAAAGGCAAATATGGGAAAAAGGCAAATATGGGAAAAAGGCAAATATGGGAAAAAGGCAAATATGGGAAAAAATGTAAATATGGGGAAAAAGGCAAATATGGGGAAAAAGTCAAATATGGGGAAAAAGGCAAATATGGGAGAAGTGAAACTTGTGGCCAACTTGACGAGAGGAAAAAATCGGTTGGCAGGACATAATTTTAAGCATCTGGGAAAAAAGCAAATATGGGGAAAAACGCAAATATGGGGAAAAACGCAAATATGGGGAAAAACGCAAATATGGGGAAAAACGCAAATATGGGGAAAAACGCAAATATGGGGAAAAACGCAAATATGGGGAAAAACGCAAATATGGGGAAAAACGCAAATATGGGGAAAAACGCAAATATGGGGAAAAACGCAAATATGGGGAAAAACGCAAATATGGGGAAAAACGCAAATATGGGGAAAAACGCAAATATGGGGAAAAACGCAAATATGGGGAAAAACGCAAATGTGGGGAAAAACGCAAATGTGGGGAAAAACGCAAAGAATGGGGAAAAACGCAAATGTGGGGAAAAACGCAAATGTGGGGAAAAACGCAAATGTGGGGAAAAACGCAAATGTGGGGAAAAACGCAAATGTGGGGAAAAACGCAAATGTGGGGAAAAACGCAAATGTGGGAAAAAACGCAAATGTGGGAAAAAACGCAAATGTGGGAAAAAACGCAAATGTGGGAAAAAACGCAAATGTGGGAAAAAACGCAAATGTGGGAAAAAACGCAAATGTGGGAAAAAACGCAAATGTGGGAAAAAACGCAAATGGGGGAAAAAACGCAAATGGGGGAAAAAACGCAAATGTGGGAAAAAACGCAAATGTGGGAAAAAACGCAAATGTGGGAAAAAACGCAAATGTGGGAAAAAACGCAAATGTGGGAAAAAACGCAAATGTGGGAAAAAACGCAAATGTGGGAAAAAACGCAAATGTGGGAAAAAACGCAAATGTGGGAAAAAACGCAAATGTGGGAAAAAACGCAAATGTGGGAAAAAACGCAAATGTGGGAAAAAACGCAAATGTGGGAAAAAACGCAAATGTGGGAAAAAACGCAAATGTGGGAAAAAACGCAAATGTGGGAAAAAACGCAAATGTGGGAAAAAACGCAAATGTGGGAAAAACGCAAATGGGGGAAAAACGCAAATGGGGGAAAAACGCAAATGGGGGAAAAACGCAAATGGGGGAAAAACGCAAATGGGGGAAAAACGCAAATGGGGGAAAAACGCAAATGGGGGACAAACGCAAATGGGGGACAAACGCAAATGGGGGAAAAACGCAAATGGGGAAAAAACGCACATAGGGGAAAAACGCACATAGGGGAAAAACGCACATAGGGGAAAAACGCACATAGGGGAAAAACGCACATAGGGGAAAAACGCACATAGGGGAAAAACGCACATAGGGGAAAAACGCAAATGTGGCGAAAACGCAAATGTGGGGAAAACGCAAATGTGGGAAAAACGCAAATGTGGGAAAAACGCAAATGTGGGAAAAACGCAAATGTGGGAAAAACGCAAATGTGGGAAAAACGCAAATGTGGGAAAAACGCAAATGTGGGAAAAACGCAAATGTGGGAAAAACGCAAATGTGGGAAAAACGCAAATGTGGGAAAAACGCAAATGTGGGAGAAACGCAAATGTGGGAAAAACGCAAATGTGGGAAAAACGCAAATTTGGGAAGAACGCAAATGTGAGAAAAACGCAAATGTGAGAAAAACGCAAATGTGGGAAAAACGCAAATGTGGTAAATACACGAGTATGGGAAAAACGCGAATATGGGAAAAACGCGAATATGGGAAAAACGCAAATACAGGAAAAACGCAAATACGGGAAAAACGCAAATATGGGAAAAAATGAAAATATGGGAAAAAATGTAAATATGGGAGAAAATGTAAATATGGGAAAAAGGCAAATATGGGAGAAGACAAACTTGTGGCCAACTTTATGAGAGGAAAGAATCAGTTGGTTGGACATAGTTTACAGCATCAGGGCATCACAAGATATAGGGGAAAAGCGAAAGTATGGGTAAAACGCAAATATGGGAGAAGACAAATTTGTAACACAACTTGACAAGAGGAAAGAATCGGTTTGTAGGACATAATTTGAAGAATCTGGGCATCACGAAATATGGGAAAGTAACGCAAATATGGGAAAAAATCGCAAATATGGGAAAAAAACGAAAATATGGGAGAAAAACGAAAATATGGGAGAAAAACGAAAATATGCGAGAAAAACGAAAATATGCGAGAAAAACGAAAATATGGGAGAAAAACGAAAATATGGGAGAAAAACGAAAATATGGGAGAAAAACGAAAATATGGGAGAAAAACGCAAATATGGGAAAAAATGCAAATATGGGAAAAAACGCAAATATGGGAAAAAACGCAAATATGGGAAAAAACGCAAATATGGGAAAAAACGCAAATATGGGAAAAAACGCAAATATGGGAAAAAACGCAAATATGGGAAAAAACGCAAATATGGGAAAAAACGCAAATATGGGAAAAAACGCAAATATGGGAAAAAACGCAAATATGGGAAAAAACGCAAATATGGGAAAAAACGCAAATATGGGAAAAAACGCAAATATGGGAAAAAACGCAAATATGGGAAAAAACGCAAATATGGGAAAAACGCAAATATGGGAAAAAAGCGCAAATATGGGAAAAAAACGCAAATATGGGAAAAAAACGCAAATATGGGAAAAAAACGCAAATATGGGAAAATCGCAAATATGGGAGAAAACGCAAAATGGGAAAAACGCAAAATGGGAAAAACGCAAAATGGGAAAAACGAAAATGGGAAAAACGCAAAATGGGAAACAATGTAAATATGGGAAAAAGGCAAATATGGGAGAAGACAAACTTGTGGCCAACTTGACGAGAGGAAAGAATCGGTTGGTAGGACATAGTTTGCAGCATCAGGGCATCATGAGATATAGGGGAAAAGCGAAAGTATGGGTAAAACGCAAATATGGCAGAAGACAAATTTGTAACACAACTTGACAAGAGGAAAGAATCGGTTGGTAGGACATAATTTTAAGCATCTGGGCATCACGAAATATGGGAAAAACGAAAATATGGGAAAAACGAAAATATGGGAAAAACGAAAATATGGGAAAAACGAAAATATGGGAAAAACGAAAATATGGGAAAAACGAAAATATGGGAAAAACGAAAATATGGGAAAAACGAAAATATGGGAAAAACGAAAATATGGGAAAAACGAAAATATGGGAAAAACGAAAATATGGGAAAAACGAAAATATGGGAAAAACGAAAATATGGGAAAAACGAAAATATGGGAAAAACGAAAATATGGGAAAAACGAAAATATGGGAAAAACGAAAATATGGGAAAAACGAAAATATGGGAAAAACGAAAATATGGGAAAAACGAAAATATGGGAAAAACGAAAATATGGGAGAAACGCACATGTGGGAGAAACGCACATGTGGGAGAAACGCACATGTGGGAAAAACGCACATGTGGGAAAAACGCACATGTGGGAAAAACGCACATGTGGGAAAAACGCACATGTGGGAAAAACGCACATGTGGGAAAAACGCACATGTGGGAAAAACGCACATGTGGGAAAAACGCACATATGGGAAAAACCGCACATATGGGAAAAACGCAATTATGGGAAAAACGCAATTATGGGAAAAACGCAATTATGGGAAAAACGCAATTATGGGAAAAACGCAATTATGGGAAAAACGCAATTATGGGAAAAACGCAATTATGGGAAAAACGCAATTATGGGAAAAACGCAATTATGGGAAAAACGCAATTATGGGAAAAAACGCAATTATGGGAAATACGCAATTATGGGAAATACGCAATTATGGGAAATACGCAATTATAGGAAAAAATCAAATGTGGGGAAAAAACAAATAAGGGAAAAACGGAAATATGGGAAAAAGGCAAATGTGGGAAAAAGGCAAATGTGGGAAAAAGGCAAATGTGGGAAAAAGGCAAATGTGGGAAAAAGGCAAATGTGGGAAAAAGGCAAATGTGGGGAAAAAGGCAAATGTGGAAAAAAGGCAAATGTCGGAAAAACGCAAATATGGGAAAAACGCTAAGATGTGAAAAATGCTAATATGTGAAAAACGCTAAGATGTGAAAAACGCTAAGATGTGAAAAACGCTAAGATGTGAAAAACGCTAAGATGGGAAAAACGCTAAAATGGGAAAAACGCTAAGATGGGAAAAACGCTAATATGGGAAAAACACTAATATGCAGAAAACGTTAATATGGGAAAAACGCTAAAGTGGGAAAAACGCTAAAGTGGGAATAACGCTAAAGTGGGAATAACGCTAAAGTGGGAATAACGCAATTATGGGGAAAAACGCAATTATGGGAAAAACGCAATTATGGGAAAAACGCAAATATGGGGGGAAAAACGCAAATATGGGAAAAACGCAAATATGGGATAAACGCAAATATGGGAAAAACGCAACTATGGGATGTTGTGTCTAGACAAGACAGTCGAGACACAAGGCGAGGAAGCTGAAAGGGCACGCGTCAGCTCACGCAGTCTAGTTTAGGTCTGAAACAGGATACGTAATGAATGCTATAAAGAAAGGTACGTAGCTGCTATAATACTTAACTTTATTCCATCATTTGTATACAGCATTCTTGATGATACAAGTGAGACTATCTTGAAATGGTGATGGCGCCTTGCTAAGTCGTAGCCATGGACTTAGCTGAACGCTATTCTGTCTCACGGCAAATGAGAGAAAGGCTTCGTCAGTGTGGTCGCTAGCAAAGTCGTCATACAACTGGGGCGAGTGCTAGTACGTTTCTCGAGACCTGCCGTGTGGTGGCGCTCGGTCTACGATCCTGACAGTGGCGACACGCGGGTCCGACATGTACTAATGGACCGCGGCCGATTTAAATCTACCACCTAGCAAGTGTGGTGTCTGGCGGTGACACTACATGGGAAATGACAAATTTGTGTGCACAACTTGACAAGAGGAAAGAATCGGTTTGTAGGACATAATTTGAAGCATCTGGGCATCACGAAATATGGGAAAAACGAAAATATGGGAAAAAACGCAAATATGGGAAAAAACGCAAATATGGGAAAAAACGCAAATATGGGAAAAAACGCCAATATGGGAAAAACGCAAATATGGGAAAAAAGCGCAAATATGGGAAAAAAACGCAAATATGGGAAAATCGCAAATATGGGAGAAAACGCAAATATGGGAAAAACGCAAAATGGGAAAAACGCAAAATGGGAAAAACGCAAAATGGGAAAAACGCAAAATGGGAAAAAGGCAAATATGGGAAAAAATGTAAATATGGGAAAAAGGCAAATATGGGAGAAGACAAACTTGTGGCCAACTTGACGAGAGGAAAGAATCGGTTGGTAGGACATAGTTTGCAGCATCAGGGCATCATGAGATATAGGGGAAAAGCGAAAGTATGGGTAAAACGCAAATATGGCAGAAGACAAATTTGTAACACAACTTGACAAGAGGAAAGAATCGGTTGGTAGGACATAATTTTAAGCATCTGGGCATCACGAAATATGGGAAAAACGAAAATATGGGAAAAACGAAAATTTGGTAAAAACGAAAATATGGTAAAAACGAAAATATGGTAAAAACGAAAATATGGTAAAAACGAAAATATGGTAAAAACGAAAACATGGGAAAAACGAAAATATGGGAAAAACGAAAATATAGGAAAAACGAAAATATGGGAAAAACGAAAATATGCGAAAAACGAAAATATGGGAAAAACGCACATATGGGAGAAACGCCCATATGGGAGAAACGCACATGTGGGAAAAACGCACATATGGGAGAAACACACATGTGGGAAAAACGCACATATGGGAAAAACGCAAATATGGGAAAAACGCAAATATGGGAAAAATGCAGATATGGGAAAAAAGCAGATATGAAAAAAACGCAAATATGGGAAAAACGCAAATATGGGAAAAACGCAAATATGGGAAAAACGCAAATGTGGGAAAAAACGCAAATGTGGGAAAAAACGCAAATGTGGGAAAAAACGCAAATGTGGGAAAAAACGCAAATGTGGGAAAAAACGCAAATGTGGGAAAAAACGCAAATGGGGGAAAAAACGCAAATGTGGGAAAAAACGCAAATGTGGGAAAAAACGCAAATGTGGGAAAAAACGCAAATGTGGGAAAAAACGCAAATGTGGGAAAAAACGCAAATGTGGGAAAAAACGCAAATGTGGGAAAAAACGCAAATGTGGGAAAAAACGCAAATGTGGGAAAAAACGCAAATGTGGGAAAAAACGCAAATGTGGGAAAAAACGCAAATGTGGGAAAAAACGCAAATGTGGGAAAAAACGCAAATGTGGGAAAAAACGCAAATGTGGGAAAAACGCAAATGGGGGAAAAACGCAAATGGGGGAAAAACGCAAATGGGGGAAAAACGCAAATGGGGGAAAAACGCAAATGGGGGAAAAACGCAAATGGGGGAAAAACGCAAATGGGGGACAAACGCAAATGGGGGACAAACGCAAATGGGGGAAAAACGCAAATGGGGGAAAAACGCACATAGGGGAAAAACGCACATAGGGGAAAAACGCACATAGGGGAAAAACGCACATAGGGGAAAAACGCACATAGGGGAAAAACGCACATAGGGGAAAAACGCACATAGGGGAAAAACGCAAATGTGGCGAAAACGCAAATGTGGGGAAAACGCAAATGTGGGAAAAACGCAAATGTGGGAAAAACGCAAATGTGGGAAAAACGCAAATGTGGGAAAAACGCAAATGTGGGAAAAACGCAAATGTGGGAAAAACGCAAATGTGGGAAAAACGCAAATGTGGGAAAAACGCAAATGTGGGAAAAACGCAAATGTGGGAAAAACGCAAATGTGGGAGAAACGCAAATGTGGGAAAAACGCAAATGTGGGAAAAACGCAAATTTGGGAAGAACGCAAATGTGAGAAAAACGCAAATGTGAGAAAAACGCAAATGTGGGAAAAACGCAAATGTGGTAAATACACGAGTATGGGAAAAACGCGAATATGGGAAAAACGCGAATATGGGAAAAACGCAAATACAGGAAAAACGCAAATACGGGAAAAACGCAAATATGGGAAAAAATGAAAATATGGGAAAAAATGTAAATATGGGAGAAAATGTAAATATGGGAAAAAGGCAAATATGGGAGAAGACAAACTTGTGGCCAACTTTACGAGAGGAAAGAATCAGTTGGTTGGACATAGTTTACAGCATCAGGGCATCACAAGATATAGGGGAAAAGCGAAAGTATGGGTAAAACGCAAATATGGGAGAAGACAAATTTGTAACACAACTTGACAAGAGGAAAGAATCGGTTTGTAGGACATAATTTGAAGAATCTGGGCATCACGAAATATGGGAAAGTAACGCAAATATGGGAAAAAATCGCAAATATGGGAAAAAAACGAAAATATGGGAGAAAAACGAAAATATGGGAGAAAAACGAAAATATGCGAGAAAAACGAAAATATGCGAGAAAAACGAAAATATGGGAGAAAAACGAAAATATGGGAGAAAAACGAAAATATGGGAGAAAAACGCAAATATGGGAAAAAATGCAAATATGGGAAAAAACGCAAATATGGGAAAAAACGCAAATATGGGAAAAAACGCAAATATGGGAAAAAAAGCAAATATGGGAAAAAACGCAAATATGGGAAAAAACGCAAATATGGGAAAAAACGCAAATATGGGAAAAAACGCAAATATGGGAAAAAACGCAAATATGGGAAAAAACGCAAATATGGGAAAAAACGCAAATATGGGAAAAAACGCAAATATGGGAAAAAACGCAAATATGGGAAAAAACGCAAATATGGGAAAAAACGCAAATATGGGAAAAAACGCAAATATGGGAAAAACGCAAATATGGGAAAAAAGCGCAAATATGGGAAAAAAACGCAAATATGGGAAAAAAACGCAAATATGGGAAAAAAACGCAAATATGGGAAAATCGCAAATATGGGAGAAAACGCAAAATGGGAAAAACGCAAAATGGGAAAAACGCAAAATGGGAAAAACGAAAATGGGAAAAACGCAAAATGGGAAACAATGTAAATATGGGAAAAAGGCAAATATGGGAGAAGACAAACTTGTGGCCAACTTGACGAGAGGAAAGAATCGGTTGGTAGGACATAGTTTGCAGCATCAGGGCATCATGAGATATAGGGGAAAAGCGAAAGTATGGGTAAAACGCAAATATGGCAGAAGACAAATTTGTAACACAACTTGACAAGAGGAAAGAATCGGTTGGTAGGACATAATTTTAAGCATCTGGGCATCACGAAATATGGGAAAAACGAAAATATGGGAAAAACGAAAATATGGGAAAAACGAAAATATGGGAAAAACGAAAATATGGGAAAAACGAAAATATGGGAAAAACGAAAATATGGGAAAAACGAAAATATGGGAAAAACGAAAATATGGGAAAAACGAAAATATGGGAAAAACGAAAATATGGGAAAAACGAAAATATGGGAAAAACGAAAATATGGGAAAAACGAAAATATGGGAAAAACGAAAATATGGGAAAAACGAAAATATGGGAAAAACGAAAATATGGGAAAAACGAAAATATGGGAAAAACGAAAATATGGGAGAAACGCACATGTGGGAGAAACGCACATGTGGGAGAAACGCACATGTGGGAAAAACGCACATGTGGGAAAAACGCACATGTGGGAAAAACGCACATGTGGGAAAAACGCACATGTGGGAAAAACGCACATGTGGGAAAAACGCACATGTGGGAAAAACGCACATGTGGGAAAAACCGCACATATGGGAAAAACGCAATTATGGGAAAAACGCAATTATGGGAAAAACGCAATTATGGGAAAAACGCAATTATGGGAAAAACGCAATTATGGGAAAAACGCAATTATGGGAAAAACGCAATTATGGGAAAAACGCAATTATGGGAAAAACGCAATTATGGGAAAAACGCAATTATGGGAAAAACGCAATTATGGGAAAAACGCAATTATGGGAAATACGCAATTATGGGAAATACGCAATTATGGGAAATACGCAATTATAGGAAAAAATCAAATGTGGGGAAAAAACAAATAAGGGAAAAACGGAAATATGGGAAAAAGGCAAATGTGGGAAAATCGCAAATGTGGGAAAAAGGCAAATGTGGGAAAAAGGCAAATGTGGGAAAAAGGCAAATGTGGGAAAAAGGCAAATGTGGGAAAAAGGCAAATGTGGGGAAAAAGGCAAATGTGGAAAAAAGGCAAATGTCGGAAAAACGCAAATATGGGAAAAACGCTAAGATGTGAAAAATGCTAATATGTGAAAAACGCTAAGATGTGAAAAACGCTAAGATGTGAAAAACGCTAAGATGTGAAAAACGCTAAGATGGGAAAAACGCTAAAATGGGAAAAACGCTAAGATGGGAAAAACGCTAATATGGGAAAAACACTAATATGCAGAAAACGTTAATATGGGAAAAACGCTAAAGTGGGAAAAACGCTAAAGTGGGAATAACGCTAAAGTGGGAATAACGCTAAAGTGGGAATAACGCAATTATGGGGAAAAACGCAATTATGGGAAAAACGCAATTATGGGAAAAACGCAAATATGGGGGGAAAAACGCAAATATGGGAAAAACGCAAATATGGGATAAACGCAAATATGGGAAAAACGCAACTATGGGATGTTGTGTCTAGACAAGACAGTCGAGACACAAGGCGAGGAAGCTGAAAGGGCACGCGTCAGCTCACGCAGTCTAGTTTAGGTCTGAAACAGGATACGTAATGAATGCTATAAAGAAAGGTACGTAGCTGCTATAATACTTAACTTTATTCCATCATTTGTATACAGCATTCTTGATGATACAAGTGAGACTATCTTGAAATGGTGATGGCGCCTTGCTAAGTCGTAGCCATGGACTTAGCTGAACGCTATTCTGTCTCACGGCAAATGAGAGAAAGGCTTCGTCAGTGTGGTCGCTAGCAAAGTCGTCATACAACTGGGGCGAGTGCTAGTACGTTTCTCGAGACCTGCCGTGTGGTGGCGCTCGGTCTACGATCCTGACAGTGGCGACACGCGGGTCCGACATGTACTAATGGACCGCGGCCGATTTAAATCTACCACCTAGCAAGTGTGGTGTCTGGCGGTGACACTACATGGGAAATGACAAATTTGTGTGCACAACTTGACAAGAGGAAAGAATCGGTTTGTAGGACATAATTTGAAGCATCTGGGCATCACGAAATATGGGAAAAACGAAAATATGGGAAAAAACGCAAATATGGGAAAAAACGCAAATATGGGAAAAAACGCAAATATGGGAAAAAACGCCAATATGGGAAAAACGCAAATATGGGAAAAAAGCGCAAATATGGGAAAAAAACGCAAATATGGGAAAATCGCAAATATGGGAGAAAACGCAAATATGGGAAAAACGCAAAATGGGAAAAACGCAAAATGGGAAAAACGCAAAATGGGAAAAACGCAAAATGGGAAAAAGGCAAATATGGGAAAAAATGTAAATATGGGAAAAAGGCAAATATGGGAGAAGACAAACTTGTGGCCAACTTGACGAGAGGAAAGAATCGGTTGGTAGGACATAGTTTGCAGCATCAGGGCATCATGAGATATAGGGGAAAAGCGAAAGTATGGGTAAAACGCAAATATGGCAGAAGACAAATTTGTAACACAACTTGACAAGAGGAAAGAATCGGTTGGTAGGACATAATTTTAAGCATCTGGGCATCACGAAATATGGGAAAAACGAAAATATGGGAAAAACGAAAATTTGGTAAAAACGAAAATATGGTAAAAACGAAAATATGGTAAAAACGAAAATATGGTAAAAACGAAAATATGGTAAAAACGAAAACATGGGAAAAACGAAAATATGGGAAAAACGAAAATATAGGAAAAACGAAAATATGGGAAAAACGAAAATATGCGAAAAACGAAAATATGGGAAAAACGCACATATGGGAGAAACGCCCATATGGGAGAAACACACATGTGGGAAAAACGCACATATGGGAGAAACGCACATGTGGGAAAAACGCACATATGGGAAAAACGCAAATATGGGAAAAACGCAAATATGGGAAAAATGCAGATATGGGAAAAAAGCAGATATGAAAAAAACGCAAATATGGGAAAAACGCAAATATGGGAAAAACGCAAATATGGGAAAAACGCAAATATGGGAAAAACGCAAATATGGGAAAAACGCAAATATGGGAAAAACGCAAATATAGGAAAAACGTAAATATGGGAGAAGACAAATTTGTGGGAAAACTTGACAAGAGGAAAAAATCGGTTGGTAGGACATAGTTGAAGCATCAGGGCATCACGAAATATGGGAAAAACGCAAATATGGAAAAACACAAATATGGGAAAAACGCAAATATGGGAAAAACGCTAATATGGGAAAAACGAAAATATGGGAAAAACGAAAATATGGGAAAAATGCAAATATGGGAAAAACGCAAATACGGGAAAAACGCAAATATGGGAAAAACGCAAATATGGCAGAAGGCTAATTTGTGGGACAACTTGCCAAGTGGAAATAATCGGTTGGTAGGGCATAGTTTAAAGCATCAGGGCATCAGGAAATATGGGAAAAACGCAAACATGGGAAAAACGCAAACGTGGGAAAAACGCAAACGTGGGAAAAACGCAAACGTGGGAAAAACGCAAACGTGGGAAAAACGCAAACGTGGGAAAAACGCAAACGTGGAAAAACGCAAACGTGGGAAAAACGCAAACATGGGAAAAACGCAAAAGTGGGAAAAACGCAAACGTTGGGAAAACGCAAATATGGGGAAAACGCAAATATGGGGAAAACGCAAATATGGGGCATTCGCAAATATGGGGTCATTCACAAATATGTGGAAAACGCGAATATGGGAAGAACACAAATATGGGAAAAACGCAAATATGGGAAAAACGCAAATATGGGAAAAACGCAAATATGGGAAAAACGCAAATATGGGAAAAACGCAAATATGGGAAAAACGCAAATATGGGAGAAACGCAAATATGGGAGAAACGCAAATATGGGAGAAACGCAAATATGGGAGAAACGCAAATATGGGAGACGACAAATTTGTGGCACAATTTGACAAGAGGAAAGAATCGGTTGGTAGGACATAGTTTGAAGCATCAGGGCATCACGAAATATGGGAAAAACGAAAATATGTGATAAACGCTAATATGTGAAAAACACTAATATGTGGAAAACGCTAATATGTGAAAAACGCTAAAATGTGAAAAACGCTAAAATGTGAAAAATGCTAAAATGTGAAAAACGCTAAAATGTGAAAAACGCTAAAATGTGAAAAGCGCTAAAATGTGAAAAACGCTAACATGTGAAAAACGCTAACATGTGAAAAACGCTAACATGAGAAAAACGCTAATATGTGAAAAATGCTAATATGAGAAAAACGCTAAGATGGGAAAAACGCTAAGCTGGGAAAAACGCTAAGATAGGAAAAACGCTAATATGGGAAACACGGTAATTTGGGAAAAACGCAATTATGGGAAAAACGCAATTATGGGAAAAACGCAATTATGGGAAAAACGCATTTATGGGAAAAACGCATTTATGGGAAAAAAAGCAAATATGGGAAAAAAAAGCAAATATGGGAAAAAAAGCAATTATGGGAAAAACGCAAATATGGGAAAAACGCAAATGCGGGAAAAACGCAAATGTGGGATAAACACAAATATGGGAAAAACGCAAATATGGGAAAAACGCAAATATAGGACATGCACAAATATGGGAAATACGCAAATATGGGAGATACGTAAATATGGGAAAAACGCAAATATGTGAAAAACGAAAATATGAGAAAATCGAAAATATGGGAAAAACGCAAATACAGGGAAAACGCAAATACAGGGTAAACGCAAATACGGGGAAAACGCAAATACGGGGAAAACGCAAATACGGGGAAAACGCAAATACGGGGAAAACGCGAACACGGGGAAAACGCAAACACGGGGAAAACGCAAATATGGGGAAAGCGCAAATTTGGGGAAAACGCAAATTTGGGGAAAACGCAAATATGGGGAAAACGTAAACATGGGGAAAACGCAAACATGGGGAAAACGCAAATATGAAGAAAACGCAAATATCGGGAAAACGCAAATATGGGGAAAACGCAAATACGGGGAAAACGCAAATATGGGGAAAACGCAAATATGGGGAAAACGCAAATATGAGGAAAACGCAAATATGGGACAAACGCAATAATGGGACAAACGAAAATATAGGATAAGCAAAGACATGGTGTTGTGGACTGGCAACACAGCCAATCCACTATGACGGAAAGCAGAAAGGCACGTGTTTAAGCTCATGCATGCTGCCGTGAGGTCTTGAGACTAGCAAAAAAGGTACGTAGCTTCTGTAATACTTAACTTTAATTCATAATTGGCGAACATCGCTCTTGACAGTACATGTTTTACAGCATCAATATTGACTGGTAATCGCGCCTTGCTAGGTCGTAGCAATTGAAGTAGCTTAAGGCTGTGCTAACTATCATCTCGGCAAATGAGCGCGTAATTTGTCAGTGAACCATCGATAGCAAAGTTGGCTGTACAACTGGGGCGAGTGCTAGGACGTCTCTCTAGACCTGCCGTGTGGCGGCGCTCGGTCTGCAATCACTGATAGTGGCGACACACGGCTCCGACGTAGACTAACGGACCGCGGCCGGTTTAAAGGCTACCACCTAGCAAGTGTGGTGTCTGGCGGTGCACCACATATGGGATAAACGAAAATATGGGAAAAAGAAAATGTGGGAAAAACGAAAATATGGGAAAAACGCAAATACGGGAGAAGACAAATTTTTGGCACAACTTGACAAGAGGAAAGAATCGGTTGGCAGGACATAGTTTGAAGCATCAGGACATCACGAAATATGGGATAAACGCAAATGTGGGAAGAACGCAAATGTGGGAAAAACGCAAATGTCGGAAAAACGCAAATGTGGGAAAAACGGAAATGTGGGAAAAACGCAAATATGGGGAAAAACGGAAATGTGGGGGAAAACGCAAATGTGGGAAAAACGCAAATGTGGGAAAACCGCAAATGTGGGAAAAACGCAAATGTGGCAAAAACGCAAATGTGGGAAAAACGTAAATGTGGGAAAAACGCAAATGTGAGAATAACGCAAATGTGAGAAATACGCAAATGTGGGAAAAACGCAAATGTGAGAAAAACGCAAATGTGGGAAAAACGCAAATGTGGGAAAAACGCAAATGTGGGGAAAACGCAAATGTGAGAAAAACGCAAATACGGGAAAAACGCAAATGTGGGAAAAACGCAAATACGGGAAAAACTCAAATACGGGAAAAACTCAAATACGGGAAAAACTCAAATACGGGAAAAACGGAAATATGGGACAAATGCAAATATGGGACAAACGCAAATATGGGACAAATGCAAATACGGGACGAATGGAAATATGGGACAAACGAAAATATGGGATAAAAGAAAATATGGGATAAAAGAAAATATGGGATAAACGAAAATGTGGGATAGACGAAAATGTGGGATAAACGAAAATGTGGGATAAACGAAAGTCTGGGATAAACGAAAATGTGGGATAAACGAAAATGTGGGAAAAACGAAAAAGGGGGAAAACGCAAATGTGGGAAAAACGCAAATGTGGAAAAAAGGAAAATATGGGAAAAATGCAAATACAGGAAAAACGCAAATGTGGGAAAAACGCGAATACGGGAAAAACTCAAATATGGGAAAAACGGAAATACGGGAATAATGAAAATACGCGAAAAACGCAAATACGGGAAAAACGCAAATACCCGAAAATGCAAATATGGGAGAAAAGCAAATATGTTAAAAACGCAAATATGGGAAAAACGCAAATATGGGAAAAACGAAAATATGGGAAAAACGCAAATATGGGAAACAGGCAACTAAGGGAAAAAAACAACTATGGGAAAAATACAACTACGCGAAAAAGGCAACAATGGGAAAAAGGCAACTATGGGAAAAAGGCGACTTTGGGAAAAAGGCACCTATGGGAAAAAGGCAACTATTGGAAAAAGGCAACAATGGGAAAAAGGCAACTATGGGAAAAAGGCAACTTTGTGAAAAAGGCAACTATGGGAAAAAGGCAACTGTGGGAAAAAGGGAACTATGGAAAATCGCAATTATGGGAAAGCCGCAACTATGGGATAAACGCAACTATTGAAAAAGCGCATCTATTGGAAAACCGCAACTATTATAAAAACGCAAATATGGGAAAAACGAAAATATGGGAAAAACGCAAATATGGGAAAAACACAAATATGGGAAAAACACAAATATGGGAAAAACGCAAATATGGGGAAGACGCAAATAATGGAAATCGGAAATATGGTTAAAACACAAATATGGGGAAAAACGCAAATATGGGAAAAACACAAATATGGGAAAAACGCAAATATGGGAATAACACAAATATGGGAAAAACGGAAATATGGGAAAAACGCAAATATGGAAAAAACGCAAATGTGAGAAGAACGCTACTGTGGGGAAAACACAACCATGGTAAAAACGCAACTATGGGAAAAAAGCAACTATGGGAAAAACGCAACTATGGGTAAAATGCAACTATGGGAAAAACGCAAGTACTGGAAAAACGCAACTATGGGAAAAACGCAAATATGGGAAAACCCCAAATATGGGAAAAACGCAAATATGGGAAAAAATGCAAATATGGGAAAAACGCAACTATGGGAAAAAGGCAACTATGGGAAAAGGCAACTATGGGAAAAACGCAACTATGGGAAAAACCACAGTCACTTCAACTCTTTGAAACGTTTCTTAAAATATTATTCCTCCATTGCCAAAAGGTTTCTACACCATTTAAAACTATTTTCTGTAATCTCTTCGCACAAAACCTTTTTCCTAACAACAGTTAAAAAATAATTTTGTCCCAGTGTTCATTGTTCATAATGGATAAAACTACGCATAATCAATAGTCACATGAAAGTTTCAAAGTTAGTATCATTGTAAGTAGGCTGTTTAGGTTTTTTTATTGGTAACGCCACCTCTGTATGAAAATCACCGGCTGTGCTGTGTGCAGTCTGTGGCTGCTTTGCATTGTTGTAATACTCGCCATTGTAGTGTTAGGCAGCTTCGTCCCTTAGTTTAGCATCTGAGCTCAGTAGATTTAAGTTAGCTTAAGAGGGCCGGCCCCGGTGGTCTCGCGGTTCTAGGCGCGCAGTCCGGGACCGTGCGACTGCTACGGTCGCAGGTTCGAATCCTGCCTCGGGCGTGGATGTGTGTGATGTCCTTAGGTTAGTTAGATTTAAGTAGTTCTAAGTTCTAGGGGACTGATGACCACAGCAGTTGAGTCCCATAGTGCTCAGAGCCATTTGAACCATTTGATTTAGCTTAAGAGGGGGTAGACTATATAAGAGAATGAGTTGCGATGAATTGGAAGAAATGCATTGAGAAGTTATATGTAACAGATTTGGCAAAAATGAGTATTGTGCACTGAGAAACAATTATTTTGAAAGAAATATGTATAGAATACAGGAAGGAGGTATAGATAGGACTTTTTGGGAATAATGATGAATGAAGGGAGATCTCCAAGAAGTAAAGAAAGTTTTGTTTGCAAAATACTGCAGTAAAACAAACCCTGTCCTTTCCCCCTGTGTCATTCTGGTATGTGTTTGTGTACTCTTGTATATTTGTGTTTTTCCTGTCTTTATGTGTTTAGCTAATAAGAGTTATGTTGTAGAATTTTTCTGATAATATGTTATTTTCTTTGTAAAGATGTTTAGACATTATTTATTCTGTTTTGTTTTAATGCTCATGTGTGAAGTTGATGTTTCGAAAGTTATTCTGATCTTTTATGTATGTACTCATGTCATAATTCCTGTAACACTGACGTATATGTTATTTCGATTCTTTTGTAAAGCCTGTATTACAAATGTTCTCTGTATTGTTATGTTCTTTAATGATGTATTTTGTACCTTTGTAATTGTATTCTTATGTTATAAAATTGTAATAGACACCAGGTCAACAAATTAAGTAACTTGTAAGTTCCATTTCACTGCACACGTTTCTGTTGGTCATAGTATATGGACAATATGTGAGAAGTAGGGACTGATAGTGTTTGCATGTGTGTTAATAATTCAGCAAGGGACTGGATAACAGCATTGCTGGTTCTAAGGACAATTAAGAAACTTTGTGAGTGTACAAGTGGTGGTTTATGGACTTGCTATATTGTCCGCAAGACTCTTCGATGGTGATTGTGCACCTGCACATTTGCAACAGATGGCTGCTGGCCATCTCTACAAGGACTACAGTGGGTCTGCATCGTTGATGACCCACCAGTGCCATTATCTCTACAAGGACTACAGTGGGTCTGCATCTTTGATGACCCACTAGTACCATTATCTCTACAAGGACTACAATGGGTCTACATTTTTGATGATCCATCAATACCATTATTTCTACAAGGACTGCAGTGGGTCTGCGCCTCTGGTGGCCCACTAATACCGTAATCTCTACCAGGACTACAGTGGGTCCGCTCTGTGATGACCTACCCACCAATACTCTTCAGAACTTCGACTGACTCCACTGTGGGTTTGCTCTGTTGTGGCCCATTACCTGTCAGCATGTCAAGAGTCAGCACTGTCTTTCCGTTGGAAGGACAACACTACTTCTTCAAGACTGCATGGAAATCCACTACTTCTGTGTGCAATTTCTTTTACTAATGAGACTTTGTGAAAAAAAACTGTAATTACTATTATGATGAATGATCAGGACTATCTTTATGGACTGTGAGAAAATTTTAGCTTTTGACCAATATTGTATCAATAAGTGTGTGCGTTTGATTTCTTTGTTATTGTAATTACGATTATGAAAAATTTTAACAAATATGTATTGCCCAGTGCCCAAAACAATTTGTAAAATTTTTTGTGGGGAGCATGGGGGCTATGTAAGTAGGCTGTTTAGGTTTTTTTATTGGTAACGCCACCTCTGTATGAAAATCACTGGCTGTGCTGTGTGCAGTCTGTGGCTGCTTTGCATTGTTGTAATACTCGCCATTGTAGTGTTAGGCAGCTGGCTGTGAACAGCGCGTAGCGTTGCGCAGTTGGAGGTGAGCCGCCAGCAGTGGTGGGTGTAGGGAGAGAGATGGCGGAGTTTTGAAATTTGTCATGAACTGCTATATATACACTCCTGGAAATTGAAATAAGAACACCGTGAATTCATTGTCCCAGGAAGGGGAAACTTTATTGACACATTGCTGGGGTCAGATACATCACATGATCACAGTGACAGAACCACAGGCACATAGACACAGGCAACAGAGCATGCACAATGTCGGCACTAGTACAGTGTATATCCACCTTTCGCAGCAATGCAGGCTGCTATTCTCCCATGGAGACGATCGTAGAGATGCTGGATGTAGTCCTGTGGAACGGCTTGCCATGCCATTTCCACCTGGCGCCTCAGTTGGACCAGCGTTCGTGCTGGACGTGCAGACCGCGTGAGACGACGCTTCATCCAGTCCCAAACATGCTCAATGGGGGACAGATCCGGAGATCTTGCTGGCCAGGGTAGTTGACTTACACCTTCTAGAGCACGTTGGGTGGCACGGGATACATGCGGACGTGCATTGTCCTGTTGGAACAGCAGGTTCCCTTGCCGGTCTAGGAATGGTAGAACGATGGGTTCGATGACGGTTTGGATGTACTGTGCACTATTCAGTGTCCACTCGACGATCACCAGTGGTGTACGGCCAGTGTAGGAGATCGCTCCCCACACCATGATAACGGGTGTTGGCCCTGTGTGCCTCGGTCGTATGCAGTCCTGATTGTGGCGCTCACCTGCACGGCGCCAAACACGCTTACGACCATCATTGGCACCAAGGCAGAAGCGACTCTCATCGCTGAAGACGACACGTCTCCATTCGTCCCTCCATTCACGCCTGTCGCGACACCACTGGAGGCGGGCTGCACGATGTTGGGGCGTGAGCGGAAGACGGCCTAACGGTGTGCGGGACCGTAGCCCAGCTTCATGGAGACGGTTGCGAATGGTCGTCGCCGATACCCCAGGTGCAACAGTGTCCCTAATTTGCTGGGAAGTGGCGGTGCGGTCCCCTACGGCACTGCGTAGGATCCTACGGTCTTGGCGTGCATCCGTGCGTCGCTGCGGTCCGGTCCCAGGTCGACGGGCACGTGCACCTTCCGCCGACCACTGGCGACAACATCGATGTACTGTGGAGACCTCACGCCCCACGTGTTGAGCAATTCGGCGGTACGTCCACCCGGCCTCCCGCATGCCCACTATACGCCCTCGCTCAAAGTCCGTCAACTGCACATACGGTTCACGTCCACGCTGTCGCGGCATGCTACCAGTGTTAAAGACTGCGATGGAGCTCCGTATGCCACGGCAAACTGGCTGACACTGACGGCGGCGGTGCACAAATGCTGCGCAGCTAGCGCCATTCGACGGCCAACACCGCGGTTCCTGGTGTGTCCGCTGTGCCGTGCGTGTGATCATTGCTTGTACAGCCCTCTCGCAGTGTCTGGAGCAAGTATGGTGGGTCTGACACACCGGTGTCAATGTGTTCTTTTTTCCATTTCCAGGAGTGTATTATGACTATTGAGGTAAATACATTGGTTGTTCTCTATCAAAATCTTTCATTTGCTAACTACGCCTATCAGTAGTTAGTGCCTTCCGTAGTTTGAATCTTTTATTTAGCTGGCAGTAGTGGCGCTCGCTTTATTGCAGTAGCTCGAGTAACCAAGATTTTTGTGAGGTAAGTGATTTGTGAAACGTATAGGTTAATGTTAGTCAGGGCCATTCTTTTGTAGGGATTTTTTGAAAGTCAGATTGCGGTTCGCTGAAAATACTGTGTGTCAGTTTAAGCACAGTCTTATAGAATTGTTAAAAAAGGGGACGTTTCAACATATCATCCACAACAAGAATAAAATTCACTGTTCTCCTACACACTGTTCAAAATGCCTTCGAATTCAATCAACGACTGCCTGATCACTGTTTTTCAGAGGTCACGCATTATTTCCACTTCATAATTTTAACAATTCTGCCATGTCTATAACACACCGTTTACTAGCCATTTCCCCAGTTGGGGATGCCAATTATATTGCATGTATCCGGGTAGTTGCATCCGACTGACATTAACATCTGTCGTACGGCGTTTTCTTCACCACAATCACAATCACACCTCAAAGCATGCTCCCATTTTCGCATGTACCCTCCTTCGCGCCAACCGTGACAGGTAAAACCCTGCTTTTATACAGGTTCCAGCACGATACGTCTTTAGACTCTGTAGAAAATTGTTTTCTCAAGTTGATTCGCAGAATTTGTCCTACGTTGATCTCCTGAGTAAATCATGAATCTCAAGTATTTGTGGCTGCCTGCTCGCCCCAGAGTTTTCAGAACGTATTAACAAGCTGCAAGTCATATTAAAGAATGATTACAGATCTTAAAGACGAGACTGATTTAACTCTACTTGTGGCGCATCATTTAGGGACGAAATGCCGTTGTCCAGAATGTAGCATACAGTCTAATGAGGGTAGAAATTTTAAAGGATCGCATCCCTTGTCTGAGCGACCTACTACAATTCACAGATGCTAGGGAAGTGGAGTTAGATCTCACGAGCCTGTAGTTATATCTGTCTTTTATAGTGGCCCTTCCAGTCGCGAACAGTTCCTGTTGCTCAGCGTCGAGAGGGCGAACACTTGGCAATGCTAACGAGCCGGCACAATAGCCGCCCCGCGCCTGAAGTCATGTGCCAAGTGCTTCATAATGCACCGCCATAAATATTGCTTTTCCCGCCAAGCAGAATTCCGAAGTTGTCATAAAATCGGATACACACAGCAAGTCTGCTTACACAAGGTCAAATGATTTGAGTTCCTTGTACACTGCAAATGTAGAAAATGGGAATATTCACTGAGCTGGCAAAAATAATGGGATACCTCCCAATATCGTGTTGAACCTCCTCCTGAATGGCGTAGAGCAGCATCTCGACGTGGTGTGGACTGAAAAGTCGTTGGAAATACCTCATAGAAATATCGAGCTATGCTGCCTCTACAGCCGTACAATATGCAAAAGTGTAGCCGGTGTGGGATATTGTGCACGAACTAACCTTTTGATTATGTCCCATGAATGTTCAATGGGAATCGTGTCGGCAGAACTGGGTGACGAAATCATTCGCTCAAAGTGTCCAGAATGTTCTGCAAGCCAATCGTGAACAACTGTGACGTGGCACATTACAATCCATAAAAACTGCCTCGTTGTTTGAGAATATGAAGTCAATTCAAATGGTCTCCAAGCTACTGAACGCAACTGAAGATACAGCCCATTCCATATTAATAGATCCCACACCGTTATGGAATGACCGCCCGCTTGCACAGTGCCCTGTTCACAACTTGGCTCCATGGCTTTGTGCGGTCTGCGCCACACTCGAACACTACAGTCAGCTGTTACCAAACTGAAATCGGGACTCATCTGACCAGGCCAGGCTTCTCCAGTCGTCTAGGGTCCAACCGATATGGACACGAGTCCAGAAGAGGGGTTGCATGCGATGTCGTGCTGTTACCAAATGCACTCACGTCGGCCGTTGGCTGCCATAGCAAATCTTAATGGATACGTTCGTCTTACGCCCCACATGGATTTCTGCCGTTATTTCACGTAGTGTTTCCCGTCCACTAGCACTGGCCATAAAGGCCGCTGCTCTCGTTCGCTAAGGTAAAGCCTGAAGTCTGGTGGTCTCGGTACACTCTTGTCACTTTGGATCTCACTGAATTCTCTTACGATTTCCGAAATGGAATGACCCATGCGTCTAACACTAACCACCAGTATAGGGCCGGCCGGTGTGGCCGTGCGGTTGTAGGCGCTTCAGTCTGGAACCGCGTGACCGCTACGGTCGCAGGTTCGAATCCTGCCTCGGGCATGGATGTGTGTGATGTCCTTACGTTAGTTAAGATTAAGTAGTTCTAAGTACTAGGGGACTGATGAACTCAGCAGTTAAGTCCCATAGTGCTCAGAGCCATTTGAACCATTTTGAACCATTCCAGGTTCAAACTCTGTTAATTCTCGTCGTCCTGTCATAATCACGTCGGAAATCTTTTCACATAAATCACCTGAGTTAAAGAGCCAGCTGAGACAATGTACTGTCCTTTCATGCCTTGTGTATACGCCACTACCACCTACCGCATAAGTGCGTATTTCTATCCCATGACTTTTGTTACCTTGGTGTATATGATTTCACTAACGCATTTCGCAGGTACTCCGCCCAGCAGAAATCTGTGTAGGTGAAAGCGAAATCGCACGAAGCGCAAACTTAAAAGTGCATACGAAATCTTTTTTTTTCGAAAAGTCACATCAGATGTCTCCTAACAGATGAAAATTACATCGTACACCCAGCCAACATTTAAAGCCTGACAGTTTCCCGCAGAAGAAGTACGACAGATTCCAAAGCAACAAACTCAAATTGCTCTTTAGTGTGGGGTCTTGCCCACTCGTCGCTAACAGGGTGCGTAAGTGATGCAGCGTTCTCGGAATATAATACAACAGTTCAAACAAACAACATTAGTAGTTTTATTTCTATAAAGCAAATGACGATACTTAACTTTGGTGATACAGCAAATGTCGCTAGTGAGAGGCGACATGAAAACAGTAATATTCTTGCTATACACAAAGTCATAGTAAGCAGATGATACGGATCACGACGTAGCGCAAATGTCCGTTGCAGACTCGGGCGATCTGAGCGGTCGAGGCTAGCAGGAGCGGCGTTTCTATTCGCTTCTTCCAGGTGTCGCTCTTGGCGCGGCGCGGTCCAATTCCGCTCACCATTGGCCGACGTTTCCTCACTGTCTTCTCTGGTCTTGCGTTCCGCATCTTCGTTCCGGCGCTTACACCAGAACAATTAGTTTACAGGTTGTCGATGAAAATGTGAAATGTCCGCTAGATATTACGGGGTGGGGCAATAAAAATTGCTCGGAAGTGCGTATACGATTGGACGTGAATGTGTGCATATAACCACACCCCGTGACGCACACACCACGCGTACGCTCACCCTGTGATCCCCACCGGTGCGGGCTGTGTCTGTGTGATTGCAGTAGTGTAAAGGAAACCATGATACTCACAGTGGAGCAATGGGTGTTCATTGTCGAAATTTACTTGACATTAAAGTCGTGGAAACGGTGTGGTCAGTTATTTGTTAAGAAGAGAGCCCGAAAAAGACAGGAAGAAGAAAAAAAAATCCGAAACTTACCCACACACCAGAAGAAGTGGCTGCAGTTCACCAGAAAATTCTTCAGAGTCCTACCAAATCAACTCCACGCCTGCCGTAAGAGACCGTCATATCACGTCGAATACTCCACGCGGATCTGCACGTCACCTGATCTGCCAGTGAGCGATTACTTTGTGTGGGGAGCCTTCAGGGCCAATATGTGTCGCAACAACCCTCATAGTCTTTACGAATTGCAGCAAATTATTTCGGATGAAACTCCAGCAATTCCAGCAGTCCAGCTTCGATCCGACTTCAGCATTTTTCTGACAATGGCCCAGAGGTGTCAGGAAATGAATACCGGACACTTTCAAGATTTGCTGTAATCAGGTTAGTACTGCATTTCCTTTCCTCTGCTGTGTTTCTTTGTATTCTGGGACTTTTGTCTTCGGGTCACTTTTATTTGCCCCAGCCTGTAGCTTCAGTTACCTTATTTAATCAGAAACAGGCGAACAATTAGAACTCCCAAGTCTTCAGCAGTCAAATCTACATCTCACCTTATAATGGCGAAAGAATTTCTATTCTACGAATGTGTATAGTAAGAGCAAAAAACCAAAAATACGGCCAACAAAGTAACATTCACTGTAGTACTATCCCATACTAATCCAACAAATATTTGAATGAACACATTCGATTCTTCCGGTCTGGGAATTCAAGACAATGTCTTGTCACTGATCAGATGTCACATGAGAGCATCAAATGGCTATTTGGCAAATATAAACATTTGTCCGTTGACACTGGGTTATGTGAAGGATTTCAAATCCCGTTCTATCTTTAAAGATAATGCCAAGCAAAATTTCACAGAGGACGTCCTGCACCACACTCACATCGCAATGAAGTCGCTACTGAACCCAAAAGACTTGAAGTAATCGAAGTCCGGAAACCCATATCACTAGGTCAATGGGCTTCTGCTCTGGTGATCTCTAGGATGAGAAAAGTCAAAATTAAACGGCGTGAAGATTTCAAGGCCACGATAAATGCTCAAACAGGTGATAGATTCATTTCCACTACTACGTACCGAAGAATTAATGGATTAGAAAGCGAAAGATGTTTCTCGAAATTAAGATTTAGCAGATGCTTACCTACAACTTCCCCATGACGGAGAGCAAAGAAATTCGTGATAATTAATATGCTTGAAAACTTGTATTATGAGTTATCATTTTAAATATATGTTAGTGAAAATGGATCTTATAATCTCCCCCCTCCTTTCTGCTGTCCACGTTAAACAATGTCCAGTCAAGTAATCAATAAGCAAAGTGTTTTATGAAGATTTGAGAGGAGCGAAGCTTACATTATGCTTTCAAGTTTACTTAGCTTGTCGGCCCTAGTTCTTCTGGTCTAGGGATCTGATTCGTGAAGCTGAAAATCTCACATCACCTCCTCACGGATGGTTTGAACTAAATAAATTTGAAGATTGTTGTTGCAGCATGTTTTACGTAAATATATATTCTCACATTTTAGTATATGATACAGTATTTTGATTTTTTCCAAAGCGGAAATTACATTGTTCGCACAAAAATACTTCCGATGACATCAGAGGCATGCTTACCAGTCCCATACCCTGCGGAAATAACAATATTCCAAAGGGTTTACAATTTTTCTTGACAAATGAATTTCAACTAGTTACATTATTAATTTCGATTATTATTTCATTAACAAATCTAGGAATAAACATAATAAGCAGTACAGGATTGCGTAATTAATAATAGAAATTTTAAGTGTAGCAATAATTCGTAATTTCAAATGTTTCTAAAAAAGATATTTTAATTGTATATTCAGAACTAGTACTTATCAATTATAACATCAAAAATAAAATATTTTATAAAGTAATTCCTTTTCATAGATTTAACATGAAATATGACATACTGTTTATAAAATTACATGAATGTTTTTTAGAAAAAACAACTGAGATGATATTGACTTGTCCAAAATTCAGAAAATGATACTGGTATCGACAACGACTTTTGAAGAAGGTTAACGCTACAGGAGGATGTCCCTTTACAATCAGTAACGGTGATTCGTGTTTTTAATGCTGAAGTCTGTGTTAGACGCTGCACTTCGGGCTTCTTGCGCTCTAAAGCTGATAGCTCATGTAATACAGTTGATTACAAAATTCAACTACCAGAATGCAAACAAAAACTTATTGTTATCACAAAATTTGACTATGAATTTTGGTGAAAAACTGATTACTTTTAAAGTAAAATTGGTTCCCTGTGAAATATGATTAAAGAAAGAATCTGTTTTCTACACTGTTTGGCTTACCTGGGTCGCACTCCATAACGACGTAAAAACTGATATCATAGCTACAGAGCGTCTTGATATAAGAGCTGCTAATCGAGCTACTGAGATGAGCAAAGGTGCAATGTGTTTATTTCATAAATAAATCTAGGAATAAACATAATAAGCAGTACAGGATTGCGTAATTATTAATAGAAATTTTAAGTGTACCAATAATTCGTAATTTCAAATGTTTCTAAAAAAGCTATTTTAATTGTATATTCAGAACTAGTACTTATCAATTATAACTTCAAAAATAAAATATTTTATAAAGTAATTCCTTTTCATAAATTTTTAAATATGACATACTGTTTATAAAATTACATGAATGTTTTTTAGAAAAACAACTGAGATGTTATTGACTTGTCCAAAATTCAGAAAATGATACTGTTATCGATAACGACTTTTGAAGAAGGTTAACGCTACAGGAGGATGTCCCTTTACAATCAGTAACGGTGATTTGTGTTTTTAATGCTGAAGTCTGTGTTAGACACTGCACTTCCGGCTTATTGCGCTCTAAAGCTGATAGCTCATGTAATACAATTGATTACAAAATTCAACTACCAGAATGCAAACAAAAACTTATTGTTATCACAAAATCAGACTACGAATTTTGGTGAAAAACTGATTACTTTTAAAGTAAAGTTGGTCCCTGTGAAATATGATTAAAGAAAGAATCTGTTTTCTACACTGTTTGGCTTACCTGGGTCGCACTCCGTAACGACGTAAAAACTGATATCATAGCTACGGAGCGTCTTGATATCAGAGCTGCTAATCGAGCTACTGAGATGAGCAAAGGTGCAATGTGTTCTCTAAAAACCTTGCTGTCATTCTTTGACAATGATTTTAAATAAATTGAAAATTAATTGACATTAGAAATGTGGACAATCAGTCTGCGTTAAATGAGCTCACGGCAATCTCTTATCATTTGACTTCATATCATTTAATGAAACTTCAATAACAGGTAAGCTACCTGTGAAATCACATAACTGTAATCCAAGAATTACAAAAATTAAACTTCACATTTCCCCTAAATAAAATTCCAAAATCTAATTCTTATATCCATCGACAAAGGCTAACAAAAAAGTGAAAAGCAAAAAGATTCATTATATGGATTGTTGCATTTTTCAAACTGCTGACACAAAATTAATCACTACCTATAATTCATTCTTCACATAGAGTATAATCGTACTAATATAAACATCAATTCTGTTTCTCTCTACATTAAATCTTCCATTAATCCGTAATATAATTCTCAAATATGTCTGTTGCTTGCTGCGTCTACTACACCAAAACTTGACTATTTACAAGTAACACCAAAGCACTGTTGTCCCGTCTCCTCTCCTCTCCTTGCGATTAACATCTCGTGCACATCTTCGTAGACCATAGATCACCTGTAACTCATCTCTATGGAGAGCAGGTCCTCTGCTGAGGCTGCGCGAGCTTTCTAAGCAATCCAAACTTGTTTGCTTTTTTTTGAGTTATTATTCTTCTAACTGGTTTAATGCGGCCCGCCACGAATTTCTCTCTTCTGACCACCTCTTCATCTCAGAGTAGCATTTGCGACCTACGTCCTCAATTATTTGCTGGATATATTCCAATCTCTGTCTTCCTGTACAGTTTCTGCCCTCTGCAGCTTCTTCTAATACCTTGGAAGTCATTCCCTGATTTCTTAATAAATGTCCACTCAACCTGTCCCTTCTCCTAGTCAGTGTTTCCCACATATTCCATCGAGAGAGAGGGCGCAGTGCTTAGCATGCAGGATTCGCATTCAAGAAGACGACGGTTCAAACCCGCGTCCGGCCATCCTGATATAGGTTTTCCGTAATTTCCCTAAATAGCTTCAGGGGAATGCTGGGATGGTTCCTTTGAAAGGACACACCCGCTTCCTTCCCCATCTATCTCTATTCCGATGGCGCCGATAACCTCGCTGTTTGGTTCCGTCCCCCGGGTCAACCATCGCGCGGGGTAGCTGTGCGGTCTAGGCGCCTTGTAATGGTTCAGGTAGCTCCCCCCCCCCCCCCCCCCATGGAGGTTCGAGTCCTCCCTCGGGCATGGGTGTGTGTGCGTTGTCCATCGCGTGATTTATGTTATATTATATTAAGTAGTGAGTAAGCCTAGGGACCGATGACTTCAGCAGTTTGGTCCCTTACGAATTCACACATATTTGAACATTATTTTCAACATCCGTCTGTAGCACATATCAAATGCTTTGATTCTCTTCTGTTCCGGTTTTGTCACAGTCCGTGTTTCACTAACATAAAATGCTGTACTCCCAGAGTTCATTCCCCGATCTTTTCCTCAACTTAAGGCCTATATTTGATACTAGTAGCGTTCTCTTGACCAGGAATACTCTTTTTGTCAGTGCTAGTCTTCTTCGATGTCCTCCTGGCTCCATCTGTCATTGGTTATTTTGCTGCCTAGGTAGCACAATTTCTTAACATCGTCTTCTCCATGGTAGTGAAGTTACGTTTCTGCTACTTCTCATTACTTTTGTCTTCCTGCGATTTATTCTCGATCCACGTTCATTCCATCATTTGATCATGTAATTATTCTTCCCTTCCACTCGGGATTGCAGTGTCATCAGCGAATCGTATCATTGACATCCTTTCACCTTGAATTTTAATTCCACTCCTGAAATTTTCTTTTATTTCCGTCATTGATTCTTCGATGAACAGCCTGAAAAGTAGGAGTGAAAGACTACATCCCTGTTTTACACCGTTTTTAGTCTGACCACTTCGTTCTTGGGCGTCCACAGGTACTGTTCCCTCCGGACACTTGTACATATTGTACATTATCCGTCTCTCTCTAGAGCATACCTCCATTTTTATCAGAATAGCGAACATCTTGCATCATTTACATTGTCGAAAGGTTTTTCCAGACTGACAAATCCTATGGCCGTGACTTCATTTTTCTTTAGTCTTAGCTTCCATTATCAATTGCAACCTCAGAACTGCCTCTTTGGTGCCCTTAACGTTCCTAAAGAGAAACTGATCGTCACCTAACATTTCCTCAATTTCCTTATCCATTCTTCTATATATGATTCTTGTAAGCAACTTTCTTCCCCTACAGTTGTATTCCAGTCCCCCATTACTATCAGATTTTCAGCTCTCTTTACTTACTGTGTTACCCACTATCGTTGTCGGTGTTGGTTTGCTGATGATTCTGATAACAATAACCCCATCTCTCAAGTGTTCACAGCAAGATACTCTCTGCCCTACTTTCCCATTTATAACGAAACCTAATCCGTTACACCTTTTTATGCTGACTAGAAATCCTTGTTTGCTTTCCATTTCTCTTCACTGCACCCTACATATTTCTCGACTGAGCCTTTGCATATCGCTTTTCAGATTTTAAAACTTTCCTACCATGTTCATACTTGTGACATTCCACGCTCCGGCTCGTAGAACGTTATCCTCTCGTTGGTTACTCAATGTTTTTCTCATGATCTCCGTCCCAGAGACCCGAGTGGGGGACTATTCCGGGCCAACGGAGAAATCGTCTTGACACTTTTACAATGATAGACCACATGTCCTGTGGATACACGTTATATGTTTTAATGCAGCGGCTTCCATTGCCTTCTGCATCCTCATGCCGTTGATCATTGCTGATTCTTCAGCCTTTAGGTGCAGTGTTTCACCCCCAAGAACAACAGAGTGCCATGAACCTCTGTCCACTCCTCCATCCTCATTGACAAGGCCATTGGCAGAATGAAGGTGACTTCTTTTGCGGGAAGTCTTCGGCCGTCAATGCTGAATATTAATTAAAATTTGAGCGATGACGGATTTCGAACCCGGGACCGCGGTCGAAGCGGTCCGTTGTGCTCTGTGGCGGGTCGCGAGTCGCGTTTCGTGGTCGTTTCGTTTGTTCTTGGCTTTCCAGCGTTGAAATTTTTGCGGTGAAATGTCGAACCGGTCGAACAGTATACAATGTGTATTCGACAGAGCAGCGAGACGGCCAACGGCCTTTGAAATACAGGAGTGGATATTTGGTGATTTGCAAGTACCGGAAAATGACGTTGACACCTTTCAACTGGATTTTGTCTTATTCTCGCTATTTGTGAAATTTCTCAACCAAGAGAAATACGAAAAGTATGGCCTGGCACTCGCAGGCGAACATCCGTTCCGCTACTTCGATGGAACAGTCGGAACAGTACATATAGTGCCATCTGGCTTTGGGATACGGACTGTGCAGGTATTTAACGTACCCCCTGAGTGTCCCAATGACGCAATCGGCCGCGTTCTATCGCGGTATGGCAAGGTGCTTAGCATCATGAATGAAAAATGGGGCAGTGCCTACCGTTTACAGGGCAACAGCGGAGTCCGTAGTGTTCGTATGGACCTCCGCCAGCACATACCGTCATATTTAAATATTGCGAGTACAAGGGCCCAGGTTACCTACATAGGGCAACCACAGACATGCTCCCTCTGTCAATCTACGGAGCATCTACGCGTGGACTGCCCGCGCAGGCGCCCTGTGCAACTGCCGCGGGAACGCACTGAAGGTGACAACCTTGTGCCCCTTCTCAGCGAGATAGTGGCGGGTGCTGCCCACCGAACCGCTGATCGAACTGCCGAATCGACTCCGGGTCCGTCAGGAGAGGTGCAACCGGTACCTAATGCATCTGTTGACAGCCCTATTGAGATTGTCCCGGACCAGACGCCCGTAGTGGCAGTACCGCCGGCGGCGACTAGTGCGCCTGCTGTGGCCGGTGATGTTGGCACTGTTGAACAGATGGAGGTAGTTCTTCCTACCCCACCCGCACCGGCAGATGACGCTAAGTCGCCCCGCCGTCGTCATAGGCGCAAGAAGGCGAGCCAAGAACAGCAGGCGGAGGAGGAGGGCGTCATACGTCCCCCTCCCGAGAGCAGCAGTGAGGCTGAATCTCAGGCCTCATCAGTTACACGGTCTGCTTCCGCTGACCGCTCGGACGGTATGCGGAAAATTGCTCGGCAATTAGAGTCGCTTATTAGTTCATCACGAGATCGGGGAGCGATCCCCGCAAAACGTAAAAATGAACAGGGTAGCGAACAGCCGCTGCAGCGCACTCGCACCCTCTCACATACCGCTGCGACTGAGCCGTCTGCGCCGCCTGGTTCGGACTATCCCCCCGATGGGGGAGGACTGAACTGGGCTGACGACGAAGACGACGACATGCGTGATTGAGTGGGCTCGTTCCCACATGAGCTGCCTGATACTTGGTTTTAACATCCGGGGTGATGTAGCAGGGTTACAGCTTCGATGTTCACACACCTGCTTACATCCGACCATGACCTTATCTGACGTTACTTTCTCTGTGTTGCTTTTTCATGCCTGCTATTGACCGTCCGCCGAGAGCCCTCTCCCTTTTAACAGTCAATATAAACTCCATCTCCAACCCAGTAAAACTACGCTCTCTGAAAGACTTTCTGCACCTTGGTGCATTCGATGTGGTTTTTCTCCAGGAGGTTTGTGCCCCCTTTCTCTCTGACCTGGTTGGTTATGAGGCACTATATAACATCGATCCTGATGCCAGGCGGGGCACCGCCTTGCTATACAGATCCGAGTTAACTCCATCTGATATTACAACAATACCCAATGGTCGCGTTCTTGCATGTATCATTCGAGATGTACTTTTTATTAATGTCTATGCTCCTTCAGGAGCTAATCACAGGCATGACCGAACAACACTTTTTACGTCAGGTATCACCCCTTTCTTGACAGCTCGTCGTCCTATCGTATTTGGCGGAGATTTCAACTGTGTGGTAGCCGATGCTGATCAGGTCCCAACGCCTAGGAGGTGTGAAGCGCTCGCCTCACTCCTTCGGGCGGCTGACCTTAATGATACGTGGCGCCGCTTTCACCCCGCCTACACACAATTTACTCACATATATCCCACTGGGGCAAGCCTTATTGATGGTGTTTATGTCTCTACTGATTTGATTCCTGCCCTTTGTGCCGCCCAAGTCATTCCTGTGGCCTTCAGTGACCACTGTGCATACTCTTGCTCCTTGCATATCACGGGTCCAACCCCGTTTCCTCGGGGCACCTATTGGAAGATGAATACACGTCATCTCCCAACGCCCGAACTTCGCACTCTTGTCACGAAAACATGGCGGGATTGTATCGCTACTGCTTCAAAGTACCCTACCACTGTGGTTTGGTGGCTCCGCTGTGCGAAGCCACGGCTGCGACGTGTCATCCAGCAACATAGTCGCGAAGTCGCACACTGGAAGCGTAGCACATTAGACTTCTATCAACAATGTCTCAATGATGCACTAACCCTTCCTGCCGACAGGTATGACCAGCTACGCATGCGTCTCAACAAAATTAAAGCGACAATTCTTCGCTTCTCTCGGGAGAAGGCCGAGGGGATGATGGTGAGGTGTCGTTCTGCATCCCTGATTGAGGGCGAGAGGGCATCCATCTATCACCTTGCCTCTGAAAGGAATCGTGCAAAGAAGAACACCATTCTACGCCTTAAAACAGACAGATCACCGTGAAGTCCTCAAACACCTAACAGACCATTATACGCACCTCTTCCAGGATGTTGCGGTAGACGTCGCCACCCAACGAGCACTTATCGGTGGGGTCCCGACTTCATTGGACCGTCGAGACCGCGACTGTTTAACCGAGCCACTCACACTCGCTGACCTCACCTCTGTCCTCCGCGCCTGCCCGGGAAACAAATCACCTGGCCCCGACGGTCTCCCTTACGAATTCTACCAACAATTTTGGGACCTGTTAGGAGACCGCTTCTGCAAAATGTGCGAGGAGATTTTTGCTGGTTGCGAACTACCCGCCGAATTTCTAGCTGGACGTATTGCCCTTATTCCAAAGGTCACCGGTCACTGTCGGGCTAAAGACCTGCGTCCCATCACCGTTCTTAACACTGATTATAAGTTGATGGCACGAAGCGTGGCTTCACGTCTTAAACAAGTCATGAATACGGTACTTTGCCCCACTCAATCATGTGGCGTTTCGACTCGAACCATCTTCACCGCCGCTTCTATATACCGTGACGCGGTCTTACTCACCGCCGACGCTCGAACCCCGGCTGCAATTCTGTCCCTAGATTTCGCCGGTGCCTTTGACAGGGTCTCCCACCATTACCTGCTGGCCGTTATGTCGCGGATGGGTTTTGGGGAGCGCTTCATCAGAATAATCCGGCACTTCTTGGATGGAGCAAATTCCACAATCGTTGTGAACGGCTGCCGATCACGACCGATTCCCATCAGACGATCAGTTCGACAAGGGTGTCCCCTGTCAATGTATTTGTTCGCTTTAGCGCTAGACCTCATGCTGCGTGACATCGGACGGATGGTCGGTGGTGTCGCTCTCCCAGGCGGCACCTTCCGCAGTGCGGCATACGCGGATGATGTCGGTGTGTTCGTTGCAAACGCCAGGGACACCGATTCCTTTCGCCGAGTTCTCAACGTTTACGAACGGGCATCCGGTGCCATGTTAAATTCCAACAAAACGGTGCTGATCCCGCTAGGACCACGATCATTGACCATCGAACGCCCATGGTACCGAGTTGTGGGGGAACAACGTATCTTGGGCCTTGAGGTAACTGCCTGCCCGCAGCGCATGTTAACGCTCACGTGGAGGCGGCTGCTCACGCGCATCAGAGGACTTTGCATGAGCCACGCTGATCGACGACTCGACCTCCATCAACGAATCCAACTGATTAATACTTACATCCTATCACGGGCATGGTATGTAGCGCAAATCCTTACGCTACCGAAACAAATCGGCAGAGCCATCTCACGAGCAGTATACTGGCTCTTGTGGCGGCATACACTGTTCAAAGTTGATGCGCAGACTTGTACACTGCCAAAGGTCGATGGTGGCCTTGGACTCATCGACTTTATCTGCAAATGTGCGGCCCTTTTGATTCACCATATTGCCACTTTGCGTGAAACTGACCCAGGTGGGACAACAGCGGTTCTTTTCGACTGTTATCGCCCACAGTCGGCGCGTGCACCAGTATGTTTGACACATATTCCGTTCCGGATGACGACAGTCAAGGACTATTACCTCAATCAAAGTTACGTCCTAACAGTGGCCACTGACAAGGCACGCTCATCGAAGCGCCTTTACCAAGCACTTCGAGGCCAGCCCACACCACATAAATTTGAAGACAGACGACCGTCGGTCATCTGGCATCAAGTTTGGGCTAATATCAATAACCCAGCCCTTCCCACCGACGTCTCAGCGCTATGGTATCGTGTCGTAAACAATTTAATACCCACTAATCATCGTCTGGCGGCCATCCGCCTACGGCCATCGGCTGCTTGCGGCCGATGTGGTGACGTAGACACCAGAGAGCATCGTCTCTTATGCCCTCACGTCACAGAAGTGTGGAACCTTGCACGTGTGCTATTAGCGCTGATCGGTGGGACGACACCAGACAATGTGCAAATCGACTGGTTCCTTACCCCTGATATTCAGTCCAACCCCCGAACACGACGTAACGCAATGGTGTGGCTCTTGGGCCACACCATTTTCACGATCTATGACCTTTCCCTCACCGATGCTGTCTCTTTCATGGACTATCTGTGGAGCCAGCATCGCCTGGCGGAATCTGACCAGAAATATACCATTACCCTTGCACGATTTTTGAAAGTTGCAATGGTTCATGGTTATCAAAAGGTGTTCCGGGTTGACTAAGGCACCTCGTCCAGGAATTGCCTGAGTTTACCCCTGGATCTTTGTTGCTCGGACTTTCAAACCACCCTAAACTTGACAATACCCAAGATTTGACGTTGGCCTTCTAGGCATCACTAGAGCAGACTGTTCTATGATACTGATAATATGGCGATTGGTAACATAAGAATTGTGCGAACCTTGTACGAAACACTATTGAAAAAAAAGAAAAAAGAAAAGGTAAAACAACGTATTGAAGACAATGTAATATGGGATTAGTAGCACATACAACCAGTTTTGGCGTTTGTTGACATTAATATACTTACTAGTATTTGTCATGCAGATTGACGTTGCGCAGAGATTACAACGTAATTGCGTACACGTCAAAGAGCAGCCAGTTAGCGACAAAGGCGATTATCGATCACGATATTCTAATTTGTATACTGTAATTTTGAGTGTGCAATGTAAGTATATCACAACAGGTTTACGCATCAAAAGTGTGCACTTATCTTACATTAGAGTAAATGTCTTACACAACCCAGAAAATTCTGATTCCTGTGGCCCGTTTGTTCATTTAGTATAAATTATGGTTGTTCTGTGAAGGCACTGCAAATCTCAAATTCTTATTCAGCGTCCATTATTCTGTCTTTCTCTACCGCCGTACTTAGTACCTTCAAAGATTCCTCGATGCTGCCGGCACTATGACTGTAGTATGGTAGATGTGTAATGAATAGGAATTAAAAATTCTCGGTGATATTGGTGTGCTCTCTGGTGGATCCACATCTGCCTGTTTGGTCCTGGAAGTCACTTTCATCTTCATCACATCTGATTTGATAAATTCTTGATTATGTAAATGGGTTTGTTTTGTGGGTGGTGTGTCTGACTGCTGTCCCTATTTTGTTGTTCGTGAGAAACACAGTCCGTGCATTATGCTTCTGGAACTTATGGGATATTCTGTCTGATACGGTTCCATAGGAGGGTAGAGCAATGTCTTCAGTTTCTTCTCTTTTTGATCTAGTGTATATGTTATTTCTTTAGCTTTATTGTCACTTTTGTTCCGTTATTTTTGTAAAACATATTGTAGCGGTCCTGGGCCCAAATCTCAATGGCACAACCTAAGTTCAAACAATTTGTAAACTGGATTGGAAAACAAAAGGAATGCAAATTCTAGGAAAAAGATTAAATAACGTGAATTGAAACAAAAAACATTAAAAATGTTTTCCTCTTTTCTTAGAATACTACAATAGTTCCAGAATTTACCATTTCCAACCTCAATGACACAGCCTAGGTTCCCAAAGTTTATTTAAAAAAACTGCAAAAATATTTATCTCTTTCCTTGGAATACGATAATACTTGCAGATTTTACCATTTTTCACTTACCACTACATTAAGAACAAATTTTACCATCGCAAATCCGCTAGACTTAAATTTTGGTTCAAATGATGAAAATGGCTCTGAGCACTGGAAAAAAAAAAAAAAAAAAAACTGTAGACGCTGCGCTCAGAACATGCGTTCAGACTTTATGAATGCGGTTCGAGACATCCAAAACAAGAAAACCTCCTACGGAAATTTACACGCACACCTGTCGATATCAGTGTCAGAGCCTTCCTTTCGGAAGCGCCTCAGCTCCTTCTTTCTTTCAAAGGCTTTTTAGAACAAGTAACAGTAATGATCCTATAATATTCCAATTACGTGTACAGTACAATAGTGTCTGCGTAACACCGGAAGAACATCTCAATGATTTGGACTGTTATTTTCATTGAAGAATGATGGCTGGCCATCGTCGACGCTTTCAATACATATTCTTTTTTCACTCATATGATTTCTACAACCATCGCCGGCACCATCAGAGCACTCAGTTCTGTTTTTTGTCTCCAAGGACTGCTTCAAGTGATCGTTTAAGAACGAAATTGCACACATCGACGGCACAGAAACAAACTTCGATTCCGTCAATACGTTAATCTGGCACCGGTTTCCATTTTGCGAAACTCTGTCAGAATAACAGTCCACTGCCTGTACGGGACCAATGGCGAAGTGAGAGGTGCAGGTGCATGGGTCTGCCGAAGCCGTAACGCGCAACCGTTTACAGAGCTGTAATCTCAACCACCGACGTAGCGCCTCTCTCCAGCATCAGTGACATGCTTTATTGACATCCAGACTTAATCTCCTCCGGCTTTTCACAATTTGTTTCCGGGTATTCGTGAGGTGAGTTGAGGTGAGTGCAGGGACGCCGATTGGTCGGCACCATCTGCCGTTATCTTCCCGCCCCATAACATCCACCGCGGCACAGAACTTCCCCGCGATGTTGCTCACACCCGCACTACACGACGATGGTGCGAATGTTTGAGGAAGTGGAGGGGCAGGGAGGTTCAATGTGCGATCGTCAGTGTGCCAGTTGCACAAGATGCTGCGTATAAACTGCAGTCTGACCAACAAACGTTCCAGACCCACCATCACTCGCTGCAAGTACGACTAGTAGCACTAATTATGCAGTTAGAGATCGTCACCAATGTCTATACCTACTGTGAAGCGAATTGTTTCTATCTGCACCTTTTTATAAGGCGCAGAACTCAGAGAGGACATGCAGACGACACGGAGAAGATAGAGAGAAGATACGCCGGTGCGACAATCATCAGGTTCTATAAGGGACTACTCAGCGTTAAGGACAGTATTCTGAGAGAAACCATTGTAAATACAAAATTATTTGGCTAATATGCAAATACTGTAAATAAAAGTGTGCGAATTTTAACCATGCAGCCGTATGTCTTTGTGCTTGTAGTGTAATGATCGGCCTCGTTCTCATAGCCTTCAGCTGCAACTACAAAAATAAGAACTGTTATTCGATTCCTCCAGATAATCTTTTCCATCCGCAAACTCAACACCAATAATCCAATTGTTACCTTTCTACTTTCCAACCCTAATATACTAAATCCACAAACTCGACACCATCCAATTGTTACCTTTCTACTTTCCAACCGTAATATACTAAATCCACAAACTCGACACCAATAATCCAACTGTTTCCTCTCTACTTTCAAATTGTAACATGCTACCTCACCTTTATCAACACATCATACCAATCTCCACATACAAATTCTCCACATGCTCTCAAAACCAAACTTCAACAATCTCCCCATTCAAGACCATGAACAAACCACGAAATTTACCCATCCTACCAGCTATAGGTCCATCCCACCCAACCCTCCTTACCAGGGCTCCTCTTAATCCCCTCCCTACATTTCCTTATCATCTATTTTCCTCTTCTGGCATTCATTCCGCAGCCTCCTTTTCCCAACAACCTCTCAGGTTCAACTTCTCTTATGTCAGAACAGTCATTGCTACCCCATAGCTGCTGTGCACCAGCCATCCATCGTTATACCACTACATTCCTACTCTCCTCACTAGCCAACCATTGCCGCTTCACCAACTGACTCCCTACCGAAAGGCAGGTTCTTCCTGTGTCTAGTGACAGGAAAGTGTAGTGGACTGTTAAGGCAGCCAGTCCACAGTGAAGTAGCCGAAAGGGCATGCGTCAACTCACGCCGTCTGGCGTTAAGTCTGGAACAAGATACGTGATGAATGTGATAAGAAAAGAACGTAGCTACTAGAACACTTAACTTTTATATCGTCCTTTGGTATACAGCATTATTGATGATACAAGTGAGACTATCTTGAGATACATGTAATGGTACAAATGGCGCCTTGCTAGGTCGTAGCCATTAACTTAGCTGAAGGCTATTCTAACTGTCTCTCGGCAAATGAGAGAAAGGCTTCGTACGTGTAGTCGCTAGCAATGTCGTCCGTACAACTGGGGCGAGTGCTCGTACGTCTCTCTAGACCTGCCGTGTGGTGGCGCTCGGTCTACGATCACACAGTGGCGACACGCGGGTCCGACATGTACTAATGGACTGCGGCCGATTTAAAGCTACCACCTAGCAAGTGTGGTGTCTGGCTGTGACACCACATTCCTCCCCCGCAAATCGGCGAACGGTCGTGTGATAAGGCTTCCGCCCGCCGTGGGGAGGACCCCATGTCGACGTATGCGATGAGGTGGGGAGCCTAACAACAGGCGAGGCTGTGCCACCCGCACCCTGCCATTCGGTCCGAGGGGAGCACGGAAACGCCTGAAAACCTAGTCCAGGGTGCACGTCAACATGCGGTGTATGCGCACGTAATGAGACAGGAGGGGCCGAAGGGTCGACCTCCATTGCGTCGGGGTATCCGACGCGCGATGACGCCATGTGGTCCGGAGCGGGCAAGAGTTCCATGGCGGAGGACAGCTGGTCACGGGAAGTGGACGGCGGCGCGGGACCCAGGGAGGCGCCCGGCGGCAGCAGCGACGCGTCCGCGGCGGGCGGCGCCGGCGGGAGAACGGGCGGCGGCGGCGGCGGCGGCGGCGCGTCGCCATGGGGCAAAATGGAAGGCATCGTCGGTAACACCTGGGGATGAGGCGAGCCAGTAGATGGGTCCCCAGAGCGCTGACCGGACGGCACCGTCGCTGAAAGCAGACGGGGAGCGGCAGAACCCAGGCGACGACAGAGGCGCAGCTGATTGAAATGCCGACGCACCTCACCAGAGGCCCCCAAAACCAAATACATCGCGCGGCCGAGG
Organism: Schistocerca nitens; assembly: GCF_023898315.1. Taxonomy (NCBI): domain Eukaryota; kingdom Metazoa; phylum Arthropoda; class Insecta; order Orthoptera; family Acrididae; genus Schistocerca; species Schistocerca nitens. The sequence goes on along the minus strand of NC_064619.1, from coordinate 549,377,984 downwards.
CAGCGAAGAATGCGCCCTGCGAGCCAACGCCGTGAACCTCGATAGTTGCGATAGAAGACAACGTCGCCAGGAGCAAAAGCAGGAGTCTGCCGCTGCACAGGAACCTGATGCGGCGGATGCAGCAAAGAAATCAAGGTTCGATGAGGACGACCGTGGAGCAACTCAGCCGGCGAGCGACCATCGCGGGGCTGAGAGTGACACGAGGACAAAAAGAGCAATAACGCGTCCTCCCGAGAATGCGACTCTTTCAACTTCAACATCTGTGACTTGAAAGTCCGGACCAAACGTTCAGCGGCACCGTGGGACTGAGGCGAAAACGGCGCGGATGTCAGATGTTGAATACCATTGGCCTTGCAGAATGACTGAAATTCTGTGGACATGAATTGTGGGCCATTGTCGGAAACAATAGTCTGCGGAAGACCTTCAACGCAAAAAATAGCAGACAACGCATGGATGGTGGCAGAAGACGTCGTGGAAGACATCCGGACAACAAAAGGAAAATTACCGAAAGCATCGACCACAACCAACCATCGAGCATTCCAGAAGGGGCCAGCAAAATCTATGTGCAAGCGTTGCCAAGGGGAAGTGGCTTGTGGCCACGCAAAGAATTTCCGCGGCGATGCGGATTGTTGTTCGGCACATGCCACGCAAGAAGAGCACATATTCGTAATCGCAGCATCGATTCCAAACCAAGTACAGTGCTGACGAGCAAGTTGTTTCGTACGCACTATACCCCAATGTCCTTGGTGAAGAAGCCGTAAGACAGAGGACTGTAACGAACGTGGGATCACTACTCTGGACTGATCATTATCAGAACGCAACAACAAAACACCACGTCGTACAAAAAGTCTCTCCTTGTGAGCAAAAAATCGGCGAACCAACGGATCCGTGGTCCGCGACTTTAACAAGGGCCATTGCGTAGTAACAAAACGCAAAACAGTAGCAAGGACAGGGTCAGCAGCTGTGGCTGTATCTACACGACGAAAATCAATCGGAAACGATTCGACCACGTCATCGGTTTCCGAATCAATGAACATGCAAGCAAGTTCGGAAGAATCGAATGCTTTATCCGCAGCAACAGGCAAACGGGACAACGCATCGGCGTTGCCGTGCTTAGCAGTGGACCGATACAAGATATCGTAGCGGTACTGCGAGAGGAAAATAGACCAGCGAATGAACTTCTGCGCTGTACGTGGAGGTACAGGCTTGTGCGGATGAAAAAGCGATGTCAAACGTTTGTGGTCTGTGATGATGGTAAAGTGACGACCATACAAGAAATCGTGAAACTTCGTAACACCAAACACGAGAGCCAAAGCTTCTTTCTCTATTTGTGAATAATTGCGTTGCGCAGACGAGAGCAATTTTGACGCAAAGGCAATGGGGCGATCATGCGATCCATCTATGTGCGCAAGCACAGCACCGATCCCGAAATCCGATGCATCTACCATCAACAAAAGTGGTTTCTGGGGATCGAATGGCGTAAGGCAAGTATTAGAAAGCAACGCCGATTTCAACTGGCGAAAGGGGCGTTCGCATTCCGCCGTCCAGACGAACGGAACACCTTTACGGCGTAAGCGATGAAGCGGAGCTGAAATGGAAGAGGCATGGGGAACATATTTATGGTAGTAATTAATTTTTCCCAACACACTCTGTAGCTGCTTCACATTCTGTGGCGAAGGCAACTCCTGTATGGCACGGAGGTGCTCTGGACTCGGATGTATGCCTTGGGCATTGATGACATGTCCCAGATACGGTAAGTCACGAGCAAAAAACACACATTTGTCCTTCCGCAAGCGAAGACCATTGTGTCGCAATACCTGAAATAATGCGCGGAGGTTGGCCAAATGTTCGGCTTCTGTCTTTCCGGAGATCACAATATCGTCCAGATAGTTCGCAGCAGTAGGGACCGACGCACAAACAGTTTGTAAATATTGCTGAAACAATGCAGGGGCGGATGCACACACGAATGGCAGTCTTTTGAAGCGATACAACCCAAGATGCGTGTTAACCACCAAGATGCGCTGGGATTCTTCGTCCACCGGTATTTGCAAGTACGCATCTGCTAGGTCCAACTTGGAAAAATATGTTCCCGGGCACAGTTTGTCAAAAAGATCTTCCGGGCGGGGCAAAGGAAAAGTAGCAGTCACAAGTTGTGGATTCACAGTTGCCTTGAAGTCCACGCAAAGTCTCAATTTTTCGGAAGGTTTTTGCAAAATTACTAAGGGTGATGCCCAGAGAGAAGCTTGCACATGTTCAATTACACCTTGCGATTCTAAATCGTTTAATGTTCTGGCGACCTCATCACGCAATGCGTGGGGAACATTGCGCGCTCTGAAAAATTTCGGTTGCGCGTTGACTTTCAGTTCCAAATGTGCTTCATAGTTCTTAGCGCAACCAAGGCCCGGTGAAAAAATGTCTGCAAATTCTTCACATAGACTAGAAACACTGGCTGAAGGCACAGTCTGATTCACTGATAGGACCTGATTTACTATAGACATGTTAAACAACTGAAATAAATCTAAACCAAACAAGTTCACTGCAGTAGAAGAACGAAGGACGTAAAAAGACACAAGTTTTGTTTGTCCCTCGTATGTGGCAAGAAGAGTGCACTGTCCTAATACAGGGATAGCTTGTCCAGAATAACTATTTAACTTAACATTTGCGGCACGCAACGGAGGTGCGCCCAGTTGTTTGTACGTGGCATGATTGATCAATGAAACTGCAGCTCCGGTATCGAGCTGGAACGGTATCACTTGTCCGGCAAAGTCCAAATCTAAAAAAAGTTTATTGTCCTGCTGACGACAAGAGTGACTGTTTTGTGCAACGTGAACAGACACTGGTACAGAATCACGTGCGACGTGACGGGATTTGCGTCGACGTCGACGCACACTGTTTGTGGGACGAACACATTCACTGTTAGCGAGAGGAACACTGGGCGGAGTGGCACTAACTACATGAATGTCCATGGGCGAAGGTTCCCGAGCCTGTGTGTCCTTGATTCGATTCCGGCGCGAAGCAAAGGGCCTGGAATGGTTGTGATTGTCTGATCTGAGCTTTTTCTGGCAAACACTTTGAACATGTCCTTTCTTATGACAGTAAAAGCAAATAGCGTGGCGTGACGGGCAATTGTCACGCGAATGTCTAGTTGCACACCGCGGGCATGATTTCACTGCATTTGCTTGCCTACACGGGACACGTGTTTGCGAGCTAGGCTGCAGCTGTGCGGACGTGCGCGAGGGCAGGTTAGCGGTCCGCGCAGCGGGCCCAGCGGGCCGGGTAATGTGACACACGGCTGGCGAAGTTGCAAATGAGTCCTGAGCAAAGTCAAGTGTATCTTGCCTATCTAAAATGTCTATCACTTGTTGAAGGGAGGGATTTACTAGTTTCAAAATCTGTTCCCTTATGCGAACATCAGAAACGTTCTGTGCTATTGCATCACACACCATAGTATCTGAATAAGGGAGGCCACAGTCACATTCAAATGCACACTCCCTAGTAAGTCCTTGCAAAGTTGCAACCCACTCCCTATTAGTCTGACCGGCCATACGTTTTGTACGGAAGAACGTATACCGTTTTGCAACTACATTAACTGTTTCTTTGAAATAGGCATCTAAAGCAGAAAAAATTTCTTCGTATGACAGAGTTGCTACATCACGTCGGGGAAACAATTTCACTATCACACGGTAGGTGGACACACCTACACACGAAAGCAAAAACGGCTGCCGCTCATTACCTTGAATTCTGTATGCGGCGAGATGAAATCCAAATTGTCGAGACCATTCTGTCCAAGATTCTAGGGCTGCATCAAAACTACGGAAGGACGGCGCAACGGCGTGTTGTGGCTGCGGTAGCGATGAAGCGGCGGCGGCCTCATCGTTTTGCAGCGCACGTTGACCCTGGACGAGCTGTCCCAGGGCATCCAATAACGCCTGCGTCTGCTGATTCTGCAAGCGATAAAATTCGGACAGTACATCTGGCGAAGCCATGACACAAGGAAATGTAAGCAATTAGAAAGAACAAGATCCTGATTGATCCGCGTCGCCAATGTAGTGGACTGTTAAGGCAGCCAGTCCACAGTGAAGTAGCCGAAAGGGCACGCGTCAACTCACGCCATCTGGCGTTAAGTCTGGAACAGGATACGTGATGAATGTGATAAGAAAAGAACGTAGCTACTAGAACACTTAACTTTTATATCGTCCTTTGGTATACAGCATTCTTGATGATACAAGTGAGACTATCTTGAGATACATGCAATGGTACAAATGGCGCCTTGCTAGGTCGTAGCCATTAACTTAGCTGAAGGCTATTCTAACTGTCTCTCGGCAAATGAGAGAAAGTCTTCGTACGTGTAGTCGCTAGCAATGTCGTCCGTACAACTGGGGCGAGTGCTCGTACGTCTCTCTAGACCTGCCGTGTGGTGGCGCTCGGTCTACGATCACACAGTGGCGACACGCGGGTCCGACATGTACTAATGGACCGCGGCCGATTTAAAGCTACCACCTAGCAAGTGTGGTGTCTGGCTGTGACACCACAGAAAGTGTTTCTTTTAAATATCAGTGTTTCGACACATTTTTTTATATTTTTTAAATGTGCGCTTATCTGTGTTTCATTTTACCTTTTATGATGACTGTAGTTACCAATAGAAGAAGTCACTTTAAGTTATTTTTCATCTTTAAAAAGTTTTAAATTTAATGTAAATACATCCAATAGATGTTTCTTGTTTCTCGTCTCATTTATTTTTGTATTATCAATTGGTTGAAGAGGGTGTCGCCTGTACCGCTGAGAGCCCTCCTCAATTCCGACAAGACCGGGGGAGTTCGGGAGAATTAGTGACAGAGTGAAGAGATCAACAGTTTAGGAGATTCGATTTTAGCAAACAGTATGGTGGCAACACTGAGATGACAGCATACTGAAGTGGAGCCATACATTCTGTATTGCGTTGAATGATAAAGAACAAATTTTTTTTGAATAAAACCCTGTGGACTGCTAAATAAATTTCTACGCCACTTCGGTTACTGCCATCATCAGAGATTAAAAAGCCTTTGAATCTCTGAAACAGGGTCCAGTGTCATTATTAAAACCTGTTCCTAATTGGGTCTTAAACTAAAAACTAACTCACCGATGAGGCGTAGCTTTTAATATTCGGAATGAATTCTGTTTCACAATTTCACTGGTTTTTATGTTTGATAATGACAGTAGCCGAACCGGCGTAATAAACAAAGAAATTAAATTGGCTATCCAGGTGGTTCTGTTCACCATACTTTCACAGTCATCGTGTACTCCCTTAACGATAATAAGCGAAAGCACGTGAAGTATTTCCCTGTTTTTGATTTTTTTACGCACTCTAAAATTGTCTCTATGATTAAAATGAAGTACTGGAAGTGCAACCTTGGACAAACCAATGTACTTAAAGGGCCTTTTAGCTACCTATCAAAAAGAAACAGCAAAGCGTTGCAAGATCTCAACGCACACAAGCTTGCACACTGATACAGTTAAAACATGTAGTACATGGTTCGAGTGTAGCGTAATTTGTTCATCAGGCGGGCTAGGTTTCGTAGTAAAGCCATCACAAGCATCGTACCTCATGGCGAGCCTCAACGGGTGACAGAGAGAGAGAGAGAGAGAGAGAGAGAGAGAGAGAGAGGGTACGGGTAGTTCACAGAGAAGGTGGGGTTGGTCGACTGGGATGAGTTTGATGGGAGGGGGAGGGGGGGAGGGGGGGAGTGGCCCGCATCGCCCTGGACGGCGCGACGTCTGGCCTGCATTATTCACGACTGGCGAGCAGACCGCGGAATTATTCACGCTTACCTGACGGAACTGTCGAAAGCCACACACCTAAGGCTTGTGGTTAATTCAAGGGGAAACTTCATTAACTCCCCAGAAAATTCCCCGTCGTCCTGTCGCCAGCGAAAAAGAGGTAGCTTCGCTCACGATCGCCAATAAAGTTTCGAAACCATGTTTCACTGAAATTGACACGCTGTCAGAAGCATTATTGCGGAGCTGGAGTGCTCAGAACGGTCAGTCACCTCCCGTTCGTGGAAACAGACTTACTTTACAGCGCTCGCTAGGTGTTGACCATTCATGTTACAAAATACTGACATTGCTGAAGATACCATTCAGTTCCGCAATAAACTATAGATTTGCTGTTGCTTAGTTAAATCTACTGTTCTATAACTGTGTAAATGAAAAGGAAGAAAGAAGAAAAAAGTCGACCATAGCTGTAGCTGTAGGGTGAATATCCTCTTAGCGAAATTTCTTTCCATGCCCCTACGTCCAAAGTGATGATGCATTTATTAACTGGAATCATTTGTCTTCTACATTGGACAGAATCATTGGTAAGTAAAGTTGGCCAGTTTGGACTATCTTGACATCATACAGATGAGTGGCTCACGAAGCACGACGGTAGTGATCTAGTAGTTAGTATTGCTACCGCTGGATCACGGGGTCCCGGGTTCGATTCCTGGCCGGTTGGGAATTTTGTCTGCCCGGGGACTGGGTGTTTGTGTTGTCCTCATCATTCCATCATCTTTCGTGAAAGTGTCTAGATTGGCTGTGTACAGATTGGGAATTTTTTCGGACGCTGATGACCTCGCAGTTGAGTGTCCTACAAACCAAACATCATCATTATCATCATCATCATCACCACAAAACACGATAGCGTAACACATCTGTAACTTAAGATGTTACTGTGGTTTGCCTATATTTTTGTAGTTGTAGTGTTTCTGTCTTTTGTTCTTAATAATAAGATGGAAATATTGTACAAAAATTACAATGTTTTCGAAATATGTTTACCGTTAACTTTTACATTGGGGTGTCAAAATCATGGGATAGCGAGATACAGAGATGGACGTAGTATCGCCTAAACAAGGTATGAAAGGGCAGTGCTTGACAGATCTGTGATATGTACTTAGATAATAGATTAATAGAGTTTGAACATTGAATGCTAGTTGGATCTAGATACATGGGACATTCAGTTCTTGAAACTTAGGGAATCCAGTATGTCGGAATCCACAGTGTCAATAGAGTGCCGAGAATATCAAATTTCAAGCATTACCTCTCACCACGGACGACGTGGCGCAGCGGCGTTTGCGTACAGTTGTCACCGCTAACAAACAAGCATCACTGTGTGAAATAACCACAGTAATGAATTGGTTGTAGCAGCAGATAACCGACGCAAGTGTCTACGCTAACAGCACGACATTGGCCGAGGCATGTCTCATGGTCTCGTAACGATATCTGTTGGACCCTAGACGACTGGGAAACCCTGGCCTGGTCAGATGAGTCCCGACTTCAGTTGGTAAGAGCTGCTGGTAGTGTTCGAGTTATGCGCATACGCTACGAAGCCATGGACCCAAGTTGTCGACACGGCAAAATGAAAGTTCGTGGTGGCTCCGTAGCGATGTGGGCTGTGTTTACATGGAATGCACTGGGTGCCCTGGTCCAACTGAACCGATCATTGACTTGAAATGATTGTGTTTGTCTACTTGGAGACCAATTGCAGCCCTTCATGAACTTGATGGTTCCAAAAAATGTTACCGGGCCACAACATTTCATGACTGGTTTGAAGAACATCGTGGACACTTCGAGCGGAAGATTTGCCCACCCAGATCGCCCCACATGAGCCCAATCGAATATTTATGGGACATAGTCGACATGTCAGTTCGTTTACAAAATCCTGCACAGGGAGTACTTTCGAAACTATGGACGCCTAGAGAGGCAGCATGGCTCAGTATTTCTGCATGGGACTTCCAACGACTTGTAGAGTCCACACCACGTCGAGTTGTTGCAGTAAGCCGGGCAAGAGGAGGTCCGACACGATATTAGAAGATATCCCATGACCTTTGTTACCTCAGTTAAAATACTTCTCTTTGATAAAATAGCAGCCTTAGACGATAAATGCTTTCATATAAACAGGTTATCGCTCTCTCCAGTTAAATATGTGAAACTACATATTTTTCTCTTGCTGTTATTCCGCTTCCGTATGGCTGCAGTGTGAAGTTTTTCATTCATCCCGCGAATTTGTGTTTTACAATATCGTGTCGTTGTGCTTCACTCGCCATCCTTTTGCGTGTTTTAGCGAAGAGTCCAGTGATTACATAGGTTGCACTTGTTCGTCGGAATTAATTGCCATTTTTAGTGATCGAAGGGAAAATACCATCATTGGTAGTGAAACGTATGAAAAAATTTGCGCGGCCATTAGGCATCACTATTGAGTTTTAATTTTGGCGTTGGAAATATAAGTTAGACAGCAGTTGTTTGTTGTTGATGTTTTAATTACTTATACATAACCTTCCTTTTGTAACACGTTTCGGGGTCACCGTCCCATTTTCAATGTCCCATTCCGGTACACTGCCAAGCTGTCGTACTGGGAAAAGGCACAGTCGTTGGCTGTGCGAAAATTGGGCTCAGACTATTTGTCGGTTTCTTCCCTATTATTCCAATGGAACTAGTGTTCCTCTGCGTCAGACTAACGTGTTTGTTGGCGTAATAATATTTTACAGCCTTTCTTTTTCTCCGACGTTTGCCCAGCTTCAGAAAGTCTATTTGTGGCCAATGATGATGCCAGATTCCCCGACAACACTTTGTCAGTTTACGATGATAAGCAGTTGTAAATAGGACTGTGACTCCGAAACTTGTCGCTAAAAATGAAATACAGAAAGCAAAATAAAATAAAAACCATGAAATGTACTCGAGAAACTTCTGTTTGTAAATCAAATGCTGTATCAGCTACGAACCTGCTACTAGAATTGTCCTTCAGAAGTAATGGAAACTATGTACCATAGCGCACGATCTACCGTGATGTGGTAATGTAGGTAGGAAGCGAAGATGGTAATGCTATTCCGTCTCCGACATATGTAACTATGCTTCAGTTCTTGCGACGGCGATGTAACAACAGAAACGAAATATTGTCATTGTGTATATAAGAACTCATTGATAATGACCAGTATTTAATTTGACCTAGTTTAGCATGTTGTTCAAAGAGTACCTATTAAGTAACTTCAATTTTAGTATTTGGTTTATGTGCGGTTGCCTACTCCAAGGCAGATACGCGTAGTAACCAGCCTATTGATATAGTCAGACCGATAAAGGTCACCAGGACGATGTTACAAGCGCCGGGCGCCTGGACACTAGCTTTCACGTTCAAGATTACCTCTAGTTGAGAATACTAAGTCTCCAGTTGGTACAGAACGTTACACCGAATTGTTGATAGTTAGCTCTACTGACAAACATAGACACCCACCCTCTGCTTATAGCTAGCCGCGGCTGACCCAAGTCGTCAACAGTGTTCCAGTTTTTTCGCACACTTTGAGTATAACACGTTTATTTAAAATGCAATGGTCTCAACTAATCCTTTGCTTGCCTGTCCAGATTCCTGCGGGGACAGATCCTTTGGCCACATTCCACCCAGTTGTGATTAGCGACGAGGACGTAACTTTCGGCTCCCTGGAATATAACGGTTGCCGACTCGCATGGGTTTCTGTTACCACTTCTAGGAATGCTTTCAAATGGACCGGTGGAAAAGGGCAGTTACGTAGAAACTCTATGGGTCTGTCACAACGCAATATTAAGGATACATGGAAGCGCTGTATTCAGATCCATGTTCTGTCATTCTGAATTTAGTTTGTAGTGGTTCCAAAATCAGTTCAGCCATATGCATTCGTTCCACACTATTGCATAACTGATTTGAAAGTGATGGCAGTCGATGATGACGACATGTTAGCTGCAGCCTTTCCTTTCCTATGACGTTTGCCCTAATTCAGGAAGGAAGTATTTCTTCCAATCCATATGTGTCATACAGCAAACCAGTGCTTAACAGTATTGGTTAAAAACAGTCTTGGTTGCAATTTTAGTTCTTTTTATTTTTCAACGACGCGTTTCGCCATATTTAGGCATCTTCAGGTTATCTAGATGGACGCGAGAGACACAAAGATCTGCATAACGCGTTACCGTTCACATGAGCGAGTAACAGAATAAGATGGGGGCTCAGGTAGTAAGCATAATGCTTACTACCTGGGAGAAGGAATTTCCCGAATAGAAGGGATATTTGTGGATGTGAAGTACATGTGCAGATATACAGATGATTTCAATTTCAGAAAAAAAAAAGATTTATTCAAGATAAAGAGCTTCACAAACTGAAAAAGTTAACAAGCCCTGGCCCTTATGCAAGCAGTTATCTGACTTGACACTGGTTGATAGAGTTGGTGGATGTACTACTGGGGGGACGTCGTGCAAAATTCTGTCCAGTTGGCATGTTAGATCCTCAGACGCCTGAGATGGTTTTAGGGCCCTGCCTACAAGCTCCACATGATCTCAATGGGGAGAGATCCGACGATATTACTGTCCAAGGTAGGGATTGCCAAGCACGAAGACAACCAATAGAAACTCTCGCCTTGTGTGAGCGGGCGTTATTTTGTCGAAATGTCATCCCAGGATTGCTTATCATGAAGGGCAACAAAATAGATGGTAAGTCGGGTGATGTTGAGGGTATTAGATTAGGAAATGAGACACTTAAAGTAGTAAAGGAGTTTTGCTATTTGGGGAGCAAAATAACTGATGATGGTCGAAGTAGAGAGGATAATAAAATGTAGACTGGCAATGGCAAGGAAGGCGTTTCTGAAGAAGAGAAATTTGTTAACATCGAGTATAGATTTAAGTGTCAGGAAGTCATTTCTGAAAGTATTTTTGTGGAGTGTAGCCATGTATGGAAGTGAAACATGGACGGTAAATAGTTTGGACAAGAAGAGAATAGAAGCTTTCGAAATGTGGTGCTACAGAAGAATGCTGAAGATTAGATGGGTAGATCACATAACTAATGAGGAGGTACTGAATAGGATTGGGGAGAAGAGAAGTTTGTGGCACAACTTGACCAGAAGAAGGGATCGGTTGGTGGGACATGTTCTGAGGCATCAATGGATCACCAATTTAGTATTGGAGGGCAGCGTGGAGGGTAAAAATCGTAGAGGGAGACCAAGAGATGAATACACTAAGCAGATTCAGAAGGATGTAGGTTGCAATAGGTACTGGGAGATGAAGAAGCTTGCACAGGATAGAGTAGCATGGAGAGCTGCATCAAACCAGTCTCAGGACTGAAGACCACAACAACAACAACCGCAATACTGTAAGAGTGCGGCGGATGACAACCAAAGGATTCGTGCTATGAAATGAAACAGCACCCTAGACCATGTCTCCTGGCTGTCGAGCTGTATGGCAGCCGACAGACAGTTTAGTATCCCACTTCCATCCGGGGACCAGACACATTTCCGCTGGTCGTCGCTGCACGGCGGGACTCACCACGGAACACCTGTTCCTGCGACTGAGATCTCCGACACCTTTGTAAAAGGGCTTGTTGTCAGAGGAAGTCTTCGTAAGGGGCTGTGTGAGCTCGGCCTGCTTTCTGTGAGACGCCTATTAATGGTCCTTCTGGTCATTAGACCGCCAGTTGCACGTCGGGTCGTTGATAATCATGATTCCGGTGCTCCGAGTGCTTCTCTGCCGATCGCTCGGTCCTCTCATTCTGCGTTTACTCTCGGTCGACAGCTTACTTCTTGACGTTCTGTTCGGCCACGGTTCAACCACTCCTACCAACATAGTCGAATAGTAGCACCATTCCTATTCAAATCTTGAGCTGCTGGCTGCAAGGCATAGTTATCGTCCGACTGAGAACACAGAATTAAAATCGGGAAGACTTTATGCCCTGCAGCCCTGTTTACGCTCCTTGCCATATGCGTACTCAAATTGCGCTGCAGTGAGACGCATTCATCCACCGGCTACGGAGTTTACAATTCTGCATTATCCGTTGATATCTGCATGAATATCAGTTTATGACCATTTTGCGTCGCTTATTGGTTTCTGTCTTAGAGTGTATCCATACTCCAAAATTATTAACCAACGGAGGTACCACATATCTAATTATGGCAACAAAATACGTAACTAAATATAAATTAAAAAATAACAACCCTCTCCCTGTGTTTTTCATCGCATTTTGGCTGTTAATGACAACAGTTCACTTGGCGTTTGAACTTCGTTCATTGACGCGTTTCGGACATAGCCCATCATCAGAACATGAGAATAAAGTACATAATACAGATTATCGTGTCGTGTGATTTTGGTCTTAACGACCGTTCTCAGTTCACACGGTATAAGATTAGCAGGTTCCTACCCTACTTTTCGATATAACTCAGACTATATTTTCCGTTATATTTACAAAACCAGCTCAAAAGACTTAGTTGGCTAATTTTAAAATAACGAGCGATAAATGTGTTTTCTCTCTGGCATACTTACATTCGAACTTTTTCCAAGAACCTCTTCTTGATTGTCTACAGCCCTTGATTTACCGCGTGAAAGAGAGATAAGACACAAAAGGAATTACCGACCATTCTTTGCTTAATGAAGGTTCCGGTCTTATCTCCATACGGGATCGAGTCGTTCCGCCAATTACCGATCACTTCAGCTGTGATTACAGGACATTTCGATTATTCGAGGCGCAGACATTAATGTCAAGCAGAACTGACACTACAAAGCGAACATAGTCCAGAATTAAAATGCGCTGGAACTATTCAGCAGCAACATGCCCTTCAAGTGCAAATCGTCTTATGACAATGTTTGCTATTGACAAGGCCTTCATCGGGTCTTCTTCGATCCATCCTGTTAAAACTGGATGGATATCTTTCCTTTTATTTCTGAATGTAAGCACCCAGAATATTTGTTCCTTAATAACACATTCCCAGAATCAGTTTTCGTCATCTGTCTCCTCTGAAACACATCTTTATTACAGAAGTGTCTCCAGAAAATGATGTAGCAGGTACTTAAACTGCTCGTTCTGGGAGATTTTTCTTATTACACAATTTTAGTTATTGCGATAAATCTGATTATTACTATTCCATCTTACCATTTCAGGGCGATGAAGGAGCATAACTTTTTCTACTGAATGACTCTTTTGTAAACTACTACACAAAATGCAACCGAGCTACAATCTTATGACCATCTTACGATACGAGATCTGGTGATTTCGTGGGTACGTGAAACGGTAAGGAGGCGGAGCAGAGACGAATGGCAAATAATTCTAGTAACGATATGCACTGAATATCCATAAATCCAGTGGCAGAAGCAGTTTTAACAAGGGGCACAGTCGCAGGCCTTCGGAGACAGTATTACGACGCTCCGGAGATTAACACGAGCTTAAATGGCACCTATAGTTGTAATCGAAGGCATCATGAGAGATGTGACATATGTGAACTTTTTTGCGAGACATCTGCAGAAGTTAATGCTCTATTTGTTCCTCTGCGACGACTGGATCTAGTAACTCGAAAACTGTGGGCAGCACAAGACCATAATCGTTACACACTCACTGGCGGAGCATGATGGTTGATTCTCGTTGTTGTCTTGGCCATAAAATTTTCCTGATCCTAATGCGTTATAACAGATCTAGGCTACTATCGGTGGGAAAGTTTCGCGCCCATAAACCGCGAGCCGTTAATTTAAGGGAATTGCGTGACCTATCGCGTAGATATTACGGTATATATATATATATATATATATATATATATATATATATATATATATATATATATATATATGTTGTTGTGGTCTTCAGTCCTGAGACTGGTTTGATGCAGCTCTCCATGCTACTCTATCTTGTGCAAGCCTCTTCATCTCCCAGTACCTAGTGCAACCTACATCCCTCTGAATCTGCTTAGTGTATTCATCTCTTGGTCTCCCTCTACAATTTTTACCCTCTGCACTGCCGTCCAATACTAAATTAGTGATCCCTCGATGTCTCAGAACATGTCCTACCAACCGATCCCTTCTTCTAGTCAAGTTGTGCCACAAACTCCTCTTCTCCCCAATTCTATTGAATACCTCCTCATTAGTTATGTGACTTACCCACCTAATATTCGGCATTCTTCTGTAGCACCACATTTCGAAAGCTTCTATTCTCTTCTTGTCTAAACTATTTATCGTCCACGTTTCACTTCCATACATGGCTACACTCCATACAAATACTTTCAGAAACGACTTCGTGACACTTAAATCTATACTCGATGTTAACAAATTTCTCTTCTTCAGAAACGCTTTCCTTGTCATTGCCTCAAAGTTTTTATTTCTTCTCCATGGATTTTAATACCTACTCAGAACTTTTCTTTCGTTTCCTTTACTGCTTGCTCAATATACAGATTGAATAGCAACGGGGAGAGGCTACAACCCTGTTTCACTCCTTTCCCAACCACTGCTTCCCTTTCATGTCCTTCGACTCTTATAACTGCCATCTGCTTTCTGTACAAATTGTAAATAGCCTTTCGATCCCTGTATTTTACCCCTGCCACCTTTGGAATTTGAAAGAGGTCTTCAGTCCCCTAGAACTTAGAACTACTTAAACCTAGCTAACCTAAGGACATCACATACATCCATACCCGAGGTAGGATTCGAACCGGCGACCATAGCGGTCGCGTGGTTCCAGTATTGCGTTCCGAAGGTGAACCAACATGCCATTAAGTAGGAAGTTATAACGTTTTGGCTCATCTGACAATATGCAGGGTGTTTCCTTAAGAGCGTGCAAAAATTTAACAGATCGTAGTGGATGCTTAGCTGAACAATTTGAGGTGCTAAACCTGGGATCGGAGAAGCCAGCTTAAGCAGATAATAGGAATCAAATCATAATATTGTTAATTTTTTATTTACATTACTTTCGGTTAACTGCAAATACCATCAATGACACGATGAACGTATCATTTGTACTGTACCTTACAAAATGTGCTGAAAATGACGGTCATCAACTTCAATGCAAGTATGACATCGGCGATCATCTTCAGAAACGGGTAGGCGAGTGGACCACATATTGCCAGGCCCCTTGTTTCTTGTTTCAAATGAATCAATTTCCGGCATTCGGCGATCGAGATAAATATTCATTGTAGCAGATGATGCCTGTTAGGATACCGTTCCCTGTGCGACCTTTGAGCAGCAAGAGCGTTGCAACGTGCATGGCAGTGAGTTCTGCGAAACTGCACCAGTACTGTTCCATCGTATTGCATTGTACGTCTCTGAATATCATGAATAATAAATGGGGTCTGTAGTTGATACACAGCACGTTCCGTCATGGGGAAATGTAAATACGATACAACAGAGCTATCTTAGGGACAAGTAATGTAAACGAGACCTGCACCATGACTTCCTAGTAATCAGTCTCGTCCTCCTTGTTTCCTTGCTGGCAATAAAGAATGTACATGTAAATAAACAGCAGAGTGCGTGTAAACTGGGAAGCATATTGGTTACAAATAAGGTGGAAAATAGTAATGTTAGACAGAGCGGTATACAAGGTCTCTTCTATATTTCCTTAAGCTGGCTTCTTCCGTTCCGAGTTCCCTACGTCAAACTGTTCAATCGAGCATTCACTACGTCCTGTTACATTTTTGCACTCTCTTATGGAAAACACCGTGTATATACTGCAAGGCCGGCCGAAGTGGCCGTGCGGTTAAAGGCGCTGCAGTCTGGAACCGCAAGACCGCTACGGTCGCAGGTTCGAATCCTGCCTCGGGCATGGATGTTTGTGATGTCCTTAGGTTAGTTAGGTTTAACTAGTTCTAAGTTCTAGGGGACTAATGACCTCAGAAGTTGAGTCCCATAGTGCTCAGAGCCATTTGAACCATATACTGCAAGGCGCCAACTCAGCTTTTGACACCTGAAGATGGCTGGCAGTTATCCAGCCGAAATATAGTGCAATGAATTTTACAACGACCGGCTGCAAGCCCGAAATCTTTTTGAACAGTTGATTGGCCGGGAAAATTTCAAATTTTACTTTAATGAACGTTTCGGTATATGAAGATCCTAATGGCTCACCAGGTACTGTTACGCATTGTGAATGGAACTGATTGGTATCTTACTTGCCTGAAAATCACTTATTACGATTTTTTTATTAGATTACGTCACATATAGGTATCACGGAAGCGTTCTACGTTGTTTTATGTTTTATGTCAGCGTTTTAGTGGAAAATTGCTGAGGACGAACGCTGGGTCATCAAGTTCTCGTTCGATCGGAACAACTTTCGGAATATGTGTGTGTGTGTCAACACCAAAGCGAAAATGTGAATAAATAGTACAGGAAATCAATATTAAACAATGCTACCCCTGAAATCTACCTTTATCTTTTATTAGTGCATACTCCAGGGAGAATTAGGTTATCGTTTCGATGCTGTACGAGCCTTTTTGAACAAAACTAACACACAAAGGAAATTAGTGTGGCTTGAAACCAGTTCATGATGAAGCAGAGGTAATTCCAAACTGTATGTACAACAAAAAGTTTGTAGACTTTCTAATGTTTTCCACAATGTAGAAAGAGTTCTTTCCGTTGCTTATTTTAAACCACTTAACATCTTTTACTATTCCGAGAGTAATAAAATATAATCATGTTGTAGTGACGCCTCCCTCTACCCCTACACCCGCCCACCCCATGAACGTCAGTAGGGGCAGGATTTCCCTCCTATTGACCCTTACACGTTTGCCAAAATAGTCATTATTTCTGTTAATAACCTGTACATGAATAGAAAATGAAATGGCTTTAACAAAAAAGTGGACTTACCTCCTTTTTCTATATACTAATATACTACTCAAATGAAAATATTAATGCTACAGTTCGAAAAACAATGATGGTAAAGAAGCAGAACACCTATGATATCACAGAAAGTCTTCCCGTCAAAATACCGGAGGGCAGCTACGAATAGGCCCAAAAGCTAATATGTACAGGAGGCACACAAAAATCTTAAATCTGCCAACCGTTTGAAGACTGGAAACAGTTACATCCCGGCTATCTGACCTGATACAGATCATGAAAGCTTTTGGAGAGTACCCACTATCCTTATTCGAGCAAAGTTTACAGAGAAGCAATGTAATACTTGGAACAATTAGGTGTATATCAGCATGTCACTTTATTGCGTTAGATGGAACAGTAGGTCTTGTGTGTGAAATGTAATGTTGCAAGATAATTTTTTTTAAATAACATATCAATTTATATAACCTACAGAGAAAGCACTAATTATTAGAAAAAAACCTAGACCGACACATTTTCCTAATTTCAGATTTGTTTGTTATGTAAAACTTAACAAGATACTTTTCTCAAATACTGGCACAGTTCAGTTAACAAAATCATTAAAATATCTATTAATAACATCTACAAAGTTCATTGAATTTAATTTTAGTTCAAACCACGTGATTACTAGTCATCATACTTTCACTGTCTCTAAGGGCGACGATCTTAAGGGCCTGAATGTACTTAATATCTACATGGCAAGAATTGAGCTGTATATAGCAAATAATTGATATCAGTTGCTGCTTCGTAATGAATGGTATCTTCGTAGTATAAATGGAACTCTGAATGTTTTGAACAGCATTGTAATCATTCAGAAAGATTAAGGGATAGCGTAGCTTCCTTCAGACTGAGTCGCCTAAATCACTTTTTACTGTTATTTGATGCTAGTCTTAATGAACTGGAGGAGAATGATCTTCAAAATGTTCTGTCCTCGGGTCAAGTTTGCTAAATATGATTCCGTTTGTAGCAGTGTTTCATTTCATAATCCTACAACAAAAATAAATTTCTTTTTTTTTTATTACATTATACGGTACACTTGCACTCTTGGTGATATGCTCATTTCCAAGAACCCAGGAGCAGCTCGTTAATACTGGGGTGGAATGTCTCCCGGAAGAAGGGAACCGTTCCGTCATCCAGATAAATCGGGGCGTGGACTGAATTATTCGCCCGATAAAACGCACGCACCGAGGCGGCGTGCACGCTCACCCTTCTTAATGGTGGCCGGGATTTCCCCCACCTGAGCATTTGACTGTGATGACAAGTAGTCGGCACCACCTTATCGACATCGTGTGGCCGCACATTAAGCTCCTAGTGTACATCCTGACAGCCCATTAATGACTAATTCAATCAGCATTTAATAGTTTTCGCTTGTAAATTGTGAATCTGACGAGTACGTCACAGGTAACACAGTTGTCTAAACATAAAACTAGTCATCGATGAAGAGCGAATGCTTAGGATGTGACAATACATTGCTAATGTTCAAGAAGCACGCACAGAATGAAGTAGTAGAAGTGATCAAGGCTAAGGAGTATTGAAAAATTTTGCTGTGTCGTTAAGTAAGAAAATTTTGCTTTGTGTCTGCTCCTTTAGCGCCTATAGCTCACATTTGGTAACTAATCTTGACGTCAGTGAGCTACAAAGTATCGTCGAGGTAATGATTTTCTTAACATTGGAGCCGATGTGAGCATTGACCCACCTTCATTGCTGTTATACTCGAGGAAGAAGTCCAGTGAACTAACACCAATGAATGGTTCCATCGGAATTTGCTGTAAAAAGACACTTATAATTAGGGCACAAAAGATTATGAGACTCTAGTCATCGACAATTTTTCAGTGAATACTTTTTTTAGGTCATCGCTGTTCTGGCTGGTTTGGTGCTGCCTGCCACACCACTCCCCTGATTGTTTGTTGGATGCACTCCAATCTCTGTCTTCCTTTAGGGGTTTTACCCTGTACAGTCCCTCTAGTATCCTGGAAATTGTTCAGTAATGTTTAGGCAGTGTTCCTATCAATGCCTTTCAAGGATTCAGTTCTCTGTGACTTCTGCGAAGAATTTCATCTTTTATCCTATAAATGCAGATAATTTTCAATATAACGCTGCAATTTCCTTTTTTACCGGTTTTCCCACAGACCATAATTGTCTTCTACACAATGCTTTGCGTCAAATGTACGGCCTCTGTGTCTGTGGTAATCTACTTTTTAAGTCCTTGCTTCGTCCGTTATGTGCTATTTTGTTTCCAAGGCAACAGAGTTCTTTCGCCTCTTTCTTGTAGTCTTTTTTTTATATGTAAACCCGTGTCTGTCATTTCCTATCACGTTCTTCTGTTTACTCTCAATCCAAGTTCGGTACTCCACTAGACAGCTCATCGCATTCAGAAAGTTTTGTAATGCTTCTTCACTATCATTGAAAACAGCAATGTCATCAGCGAATTTTTTCATTGACATCCACTCACCGGAATACAGCTCTCTATTCTTGATCTCTATGTTATTTACATAATTGCTTTTTCGGCGGACAGATTGAACAAGGGGCCAAAAGACCTTAACTTTGTCTCACACCACTTTGAAACCGAGCACTTCGTTCAAATGGTTCAAATGGCTCTGAGCACTATGGGACTCAACTGCTGAGGTCATTAGTCCCCTAGAACTTAGAACTAGTTAAACCTAACGAACCTAATGACATCACAAACATCCATGCCCGAGGCAGGATTCGAACCTGCGACCGTAGCGGTCTTGCGATTCCAGACTGCAGCGCCTTTAACCGCACGGCCACTTCGGCCGGCGCACTTCGTTCTTTGTTGGTATTTCTTCTTGGTTCCAGCAAACACACACACACACACACACACACACACACACACACACACACACAGACACATGCAAAATGACTTACACTTTTACTCTGCCCCTTCTTTTTGGCATACCTGTCAGCTACAACACAGTTCATGTGCTCTATTGGTACTATTTGTATGTAGCAATTGCGAGGAGACCTCGAAGCAGAAAAGTGTGCATGTTTAACAAAATGCATAAGGACGATGTCATTTCAATTCTTAGACAGATTAGTCTGTTTAAGAACGGTGGATCAACTTGGAACGAGTAGTCTACCAAGCTCTATAATTAAAGTTGTGGTTCCAATACGTTGGACAGCAATTGAAGAATTGCGCGTGTAAGAGATGTATTAGTTGTAAAAGAGTTTTCTACTTGATGCACCACTTGTGTAAGCCGGTAAACAGGTATCCACTGAAATTAGAATCAGGCCAAGGACGTACTTTAGCTTCTACTCCATTCAAAATCTATTTAGAGGAAGATGTGAAAAAATGGGAACGTAGATGTTGCTACACGGTAATTCCAGTTGGAAGAGAAACGTATGCATTACTTTTTGTAGACGAACAAGTGAACATTGCAATAGATATTGACTGGAGAACAATATGAGCACTGGGCCTTTCAAGAAATCTTCAGCAACGGTGTACCCTGGAGTGGGAGAAAATGAGGCAAGAACATAATACAACAGTTTAATTCTGCCTGTGGAACAAAATACAAATCGTAAAAAGTAATATACCATACAACTGTTGACAGTATCGGAATGTATTGGCCAGATGCATGGGAAGTAATAAATGAGATAAGCAGAGGCTTCTTGATATGCAAATGGATAGCGGTGGAGAAGCAGCGGAATGTCAGTATTGGATCAGAAAAGAAATGAAATACGTATAAAACTGGAATTTAAAAACATTGAGGTTGGCACTATTGAAACAAAAATACTAATTTGGTGTGGGCATCATAAATAATTGCTGGTGTTAGGCGGCTGAAACGAGTATGGCAGTAGATACCCCCTGAGGATAGGAATAGCACCTGCCACTTGGGTTCTGAGGCCATTGTCGGTACCTATCGGCAGATGGCTGAATTGGTTCAAATGGCTCTGAGCACTATGGGACTTAACTTCTGAGGTCATCAGTCCCGTAGAACTTAGAACTACTTAAACCTAACTAACCTAAGGACATAACACACATCCATGCCCGAGGCAGGATTCGAACCTGCGACCGTAGCGGTCGAGCGGTTCCAGACTGAAGCGCCTAGAACCGCTCGGCCACTCCGGCCAGCTTTGGCTGAATTGCTGAACGCGACTAGCATAGCACACGAGGTGCGGGCGAAGTCGCTAATTGTGTCATCGTTCCCTGAGCCGATCGCGGTCCCCTGGTTTCGGGCAGAGTGGAACGTTTAAACCTGAGGTTCAGACGATTCTACGACGGTATCGGACGCGTATCGTATTTCTCGATCTCCACCATCGGGAGGAAAATGAAGATGGAAATGAGCTTATGGCATTTTCTGTCGGGAGGCCTCATCTGGGGTAGTTCGGCCGCCAAGTGCAATTCTTATTTCAGTCGACGCCAAAATGGGTGACTTGCGTGCCGGTGATGAGAATAAAATGATGATGAAGACAACACAACACCCAGTCCCCGAGCGGAGAAAATCTCCAACCCTGCCGGGAGTCGAACCCGGCCCCGCTTGCATGGGAAACGAGCACGTTACCACCCATCTAAGGAGGCGGACAGTGGGAGGAGAATTGTAAGCTTTGGCTTACCAGGTTGGGCATGCACTACTTGCAGGAAGCGGTACTAGATTAGTGGAGGAAGTGTGGCGTGCACATTTTCTTTTTTTAGGAACAGAAGGTTGGTTGGAACCGAAAGCGAACCGAAACGGAATCATAAGTTCATATTGGAACATTTAACGGAAGGATAGGTTAATCGCCAGTACTGGCGGCATATTTATTGCAGTACACAAATCGATAACATCAGGCTAGGTTATCTGGATTCCGAATGTGAATTAATCTGGGTGAAGCTAAGCGTT
The DNA here is from genome assembly GCF_023898315.1 of Schistocerca nitens. Classification (NCBI taxonomy): domain Eukaryota; kingdom Metazoa; phylum Arthropoda; class Insecta; order Orthoptera; family Acrididae; genus Schistocerca; species Schistocerca nitens. The sequence goes on along the minus strand of NC_064619.1, from coordinate 549,356,568 downwards.
AAAGGTCAGTCGGAAACGGTAACTTCGTGCTTTTATAGACCGCTTCGGTCAGGAGCTGTAGTGGCAGAGCGCTTGAGACAGAAGTTGCCACATATTGTTCATAACTTCCCTGATCATGCCATTGTAATAGGAGGTTCAACTTGCCAGGGATAGATTGGAATAGTTGCTAGAGAAAGGGATACGTGTGGCATTATTCAGAACGTCTTGTCCGAAAATTACTCCTAGCAGGAAACTAGAGAACCATCTCGTGAAGGTAACGTCTCAAACCTCCTAACAACAAAGTGACCTGAACGTATCGAATCAGTTAACACAGAGGAATATAATATGAATGCTGTAATTTATTTTATTTTATTTGGACGTCAACTTCCCTTGGACCAAATTGAGGAGCAAATCTCCAAGGTCATGAAACGTGTCAGTATATGAAATTATAACATAAAAGCAACAACACATAAAAATAAAATGTTTATGAACCCGAAAAAGTTCAAGCCATAAGTTTAAGTAAACGTAATCAACAATACAACAAGAATAAGCTTAATTTTTCAAGGAACTCCTCGACAGAATAGAAACAGTGACCCATAAGGAAAATCTTCAGTTTCGATTTGAAAGCGCGGGGATTACAGCTAAGATTTTTGAATTCTAGTGGTAGCTTATTGAAAATGGATGCAGCAGTATACTGCACACCTTTCTGCATAAGAGTGAAGGAAGTGCGATCCAAATGCAGGTTTGATTTCTGCCGAGTATTAATTGAGTGTAAGCTGCTTATTCTTGGGAATGAGCTAATTTGGTAACAAGAAATGACAATAATGAATGTATATATTGAGAGGCCAATGTCAAAATACTCAGACTCGGGAACAGGGTTCTACAAAAGGTTCGTGAACTTACACCACTTATTGCCCGAACCGCCAGTTTCTGAGGCAAAATGTCCGTTTAGAACAGAAAGAGTTACCCCAAAACACAATACAATACGACATAAGCAAATCAAAATAAGCAGAGTAGACTAATATTCGTGTCGGACTATCACTCACTTCAGATACCACTCGATTAATAAAAATGACAGCATTAAGTTGTTGAACAAGATCCTGAATGTGGGCTTTCCACGACGATTTACTATCTATGTGGACACCTAGAAATTTGAACTGTTCCGTTTCACTAATCATATGCCCATTCTGTGAAATTAAAACGACAGGTTTTGTTGAATTGTGTGTTAGGAACTGTAAAAACTGGGTCTTACTGTGATTTAGCTTTAGTTTATTTTCAGCAAGCCATGAACCTATGTCATGAACTGCACTATTTGAAACCAAGCCAATGCTGCACACAACGTCCTTTACTGCCAAGCTAATGTCATCAGCAAACACAAATATTTTAGAGTTACCTGTAATACTAGAGGGTATGTCATTTATATAGGTCTAAAATTGGCTACATTATCACTTTCTCCCTTTTTATCAAGCGGATTTACTACTGAGTACCTTAATCGTTCAGGAAACTGACCATTCCTAAGGGAAAAATTACAAATATGGCTCAATACAGGGCTAACATGTGTAGCACAGTACTTTAATATTCTTCTAGGCACTCCATCATAACCATGAGAGTCCTCAGGCTTCAGTGATTTAATTATTAACTTAATCTCCCCCTTGTCTGTATCACAGAAGAGTATTTTAGACATCAGTCTCGTGAAGGCAATTGCCAGGAGACTTATATGATTCCCCGTAGAAACTAAATTTTTATTTTATGTAAATAAATTATACACAACTGCAACCAGTCACTTTTTTCATTAATAATGCTTTATTACATTAACCGGTTTTCGAACCCTTTCAGGTTCATCTTCAGATGATTTCGGGAGAATCCGGGAAGTTACATCATTACTGGTAGTAGCATAATGCTGGGTGCTGGTTCTATGGCAGAAAGATGGGTCACACTTTAATGTATCGCCATGACTATAGATTATCTGTCGATATGGATGTGAATTTAGTTTTTACTTACTGCGACAGTATAGGCGGCTTTTTTCGTATCTGTCTGCATCCATTTTGAAGTCCAGAACACATTCACACGAACTATATTAGTTCACACTTTAACAGTGACACTTCACCAGCATCCAGCACGCGCTTTACAACTGTTGCTTATAACAAAGATCTTGACAGAGAGATATGGCATAAGCCTACTTTGTACAGAGATGAAATTTGTTGTTCTTTACATGTGTTAAAGTCGATATAAGGGCAAGTTTTTTCGTCAGAATGGTGATAACATGAGAGCACTAGAGAAAATAATAATAAATTACTACAAGAATAAATTTCAGGTGATCTGTTATGTTATTTCTATTTGTATGTTACAGGCAGTTTTTTTTAATTTTTTAAACATGAACAAAAATTCTTTAGCTGTTGACTTATTTTTATTCTAACATTAGAGTGATCTGGGATATTGGTAAAGGCAGCTTATGTTTGTTCCAGCTAGAATTAATATGTATAAAGTACTGATTTATGTTAGCAATGGAGGGCTTTAACATTTAGAGATATGGTACATGTCTTATTCTGTGGTAGTATATTACATTGACACCAGTGTGGTTAGGATGTAAGGAGAGAGGGGGGTCATTGGGAAGGGGGGGGGGGTTGGGGAGCTGGTGTAGGTTTTATTGGGTGGTTACTTGTTTTGAACTACTAGATTTTCAAAGTTCTGAAGGAAAAATTTGTTTCTCAGTTCAGTTTGATCATTGAGTAGGCAGTCAGGTGCTGTATTTGTGTAGACAAATATTTCAATTTCTTCAAGAAGGTCAAGTATTGTGCCTTTGTTGGCAAAATGTAGTATTCGGAGATTCTGTTCTATGTTGTTTGCAGAATGATTGTGTTGGGCAAGATGTGAGGCAAAGCTGGACTTGTTCAGGTTGTTAAGACGGAGTGCATCCATGTGTTCTTTATATCTTGTTGTGAAGCTTCTACCAGTTTGTCCAATGTAGAAGCTTGGACATGAGTTGCAAGTGAGTTTGTACACACCTGACTTTTGATATTTTTGTATAGTGGTTTTGGTGGTGTGTATGATTTGATTTTGTACTTTGTTGGTGGTGAAGAAACTTATTTTTATGTTGTATGTCTTGAAGAGGTTGGCAATTTGGTGAGAAATCTTCCCCAGGAAAGGCAGGCTAACAAATGTGGTTTTCTTGTTTGTGGGTGGTTGTTCAGCAGTTGGGTGATTTAGTTTTGCTGTATGGATTAGTTTATCTATTATTGCAGGGTTGTACCCATTGGTGGAGGCAATTGATTTAATAATTTCTGTTTCTTTTTGTCTTTCATTTGTGTCTATTGGGATTTTCAGCATGCGATTAACCATTGTTCTGAAGAATGCTTTTTTATGTTGGTCTGGATGGCAAGAGGATTTGTGTATGGTAACATTAGTGGTTGTTGGCTTTCTGAAAATTTGAAATTTATGCTTCTGATTTTTATTTGAGATTGTTAGATCAAGATAGTTAATGCCTTCTGGTGTTTCATGTTCTACTGTGAATTGGATTTTATTGTGTATTTTATTAAGTTCTTTGGCTAGATTATTTATTTCTTCTGTTGCTCCATTGAACAGAATGAGTGTGTCATCAACATAGCGTTTGTAATAAAGCAGCTTATCTTTTAGTTGTGTTTGGGACCTGAAAAAGTTATTTTCAAGGTTATTGATATACACTCCTGGAAATGGAAAAAAGAACACATTGACACCGGTGTGTCAGACCCACCATACTTGCTCCGGACACTGCGAGAGGGCTGTACAAGCACTGATCACACGCACGGCACAGCGGACACACCAGGAACCGCGGTGTTGGCCGTCGAATGGCGCTAGCTGCGCAGCATTTGTGCACCGCCGCCGTCAGTGTCAGCCAGTTTGCCGTGGCATACGGAGCTCCATCGCAGTCTTTAACACTGGTAGCATGCCGCGACAGCGTGGACGTGAACCGTATGTGCAGTTGACGGACTTTGAGCGAGGGCGTATAGTGGGCATGCGGGAGGCCGGGTGGACGTACCGCCGAATTGCTCAATACGTGGGGCGTGAGGTCTCCACAGTACATCGATGTTGTCGCCAGTGGTCGGCGGAAGGTGCACGTGCCCGTCGACCTGAGACCGGACCGCAGAGACGCACGGATGCACGCCAAGACCGTAGGATCCTACGCAGTGCCGTAGGGGACCGCACCGCCACTTCCCAGCAAATTAGGGACACTGTTGCTCCTGGGGTATCGGCGAGGACCATTCGCAACCGTCTCCTTGAAGCCGTTAGGCCGTCTTCCGCTCACGCCCCAACATCGTGCAGCCCGCCTCCAGTGGTGTCGCGACAGGCGTGAATGGAGGGACGAATGGAGACGTGTCGTCTTCAGCGATGAGAGTCGCTTCTGCCTTGGTGCCAATGATGGTCGTATGCGTGTTTGGCGCCGTGCAGGTGAGCGCCACAATCAGGACTGCATACGACCGAGGCACACAGGGCCAACACCCGGCATCATGGTGTGGGGAGCGATCTCCTACACTGGCCGTACACCACTGGTGATCGTCGAGGGGACACTGAATAGCGCACGGTACATCCAAACCGTCATCGAACCCATCGTTCTACCATTCCTAGACCGGCAAGGGAACTTGCTGTTCCAACAGGACAATGCACGTCCGCATGTATCCCGTGCCACCCAACGTGCTTTAGAAGGTGTAAGTCAACTACCCTGGCCAGCAAGATCTCCGGATCCGTCCCCCATTGAGCATGTTTGGGACTGGATGAAGCGTCGTCTCACGCGGTCTGCACGTCCAGCACGAACGCTGGTCCAACTGAGGCGCCTGGTGGAAATGGCATGGCAAGCCGTTCCACAGGACTACATCCAGCATCTCTACGATCGTCTCCATGGGAGAATAGCAGCCTGCATTGCTGCGAAAGGTAGATATACACTGTACTAGTGCCGACATTGTGCATGCTCTGTTGCCTGTGTCTATGTGCCTGTGGTTCTGTCAGTGTGATCATGTGATGTATCTGACCCCAGGAATGTGTCAATAAAGTTTCCCCTTCCTGGGACAATGAATTCACGGTGTTCTTATTTCAATTTCCAGGAGTGTATATGTCTGCTAGCAAGCCTGCAAGACTACTACCCATTGCCACATTAAAGTGTGACCCATCTTTCTGCCATAGAACCAGCACCCAGCATTATGCTACTACCAGTAATGATGTAACTTCCCGGATTCTCCCGAAATCATCCGAAGATGAACCTGAAAGGGTTCGAAAACCGGTTAATGTAATAAAGCATTATTAATGAAAAAAGTGACTGGTTGCAGTTGTGTGTAATTTATTTACATTAATATACAGTCACGGTTCTAAAATATCCGTAATGGATAAGCATAAATTTTTATTTAATTCACCAGCAATGCACAGAAAATGATTGTTAAATACTGTACATACATCTGATTTATCAGTAACAGAAATATTTATACTACGTACTGACTTTATGTCGTCGTTGTGCTGCTGACGAGACACTTCCTTCACAACTGACCATATGGTTTTAATTTTTCCCTGCGAATTAGCTATTCTGTTTGCATACCACATTCTCTTTGCCTTCCTAATAACATTTTTTAAGCATCTTACAGTACTGTTTGCAATGGGCTACCCTGTTTCTTGATTATGACAGAAGTAGTCACAATTCCCGCTTTGTTCTACATGATATCCTTAACCCATTAGTCAGCCACCTGGGCTGCCTGTTACTGCTACTACCCAGTTTAGAACGTTCTAATGGAAAACTCGTCTCAAAGAGCATGAGAAATGTGTTAAGGAAAGCATTATAATTGGCATCTATGTTATCGGCACTATAAACATCCTGCCACTCTTGTTCTCTGACGAGGTTTAAAAAACACTGTACTGCTAATGGATTAACTTTCCTACGGAGTTTGTAGTTATACATGACATTAGTTTGAGTACAAAAGCCTTTTAATGTTAAAATTGTGCATCATGGTCTGAAAGGCCATTCACCCTTTTACTAACATAATGCCCATCTAGTAATGAAGAATGAATAACAATATTATCTATGGCTGAGCTCCTGCCCTCTGAACCCTAGTTGGAATTCATATTCTCTACTCATTAGACTGTTCATTCCGTTCAGGGGATCGCGTAATTTTTCTCCACTTTCATTCAGGATAGCAATGTCAAATAGCAATGTCATCAGCGAATCGTATCACTGATAAATTTTCACCCTGAATTTTAATTCCATCCTTGGACCTTTCGTGTGAAAACAGAAATGGTAATTTTTCTAAAAAAATGGGACACACCATGGAGGAATTATCCGAATGGCATGAAAATGTGACGTACATGTACAGACAAACAAATGATTGCAATTTCAGAAAAATTGGATGATTTACTCAAGACGACGAGCTTCACAAATTGAGCAAGTCACTAGGGCCGTTGTTCCACATCTGGCCCTTATGCAAGCAGTTATTTGGCTTGGCATTGATTGAAATTTTTGTTGTATGTCCTCCTGATTGACATCGTGACAATTCTGTCCATTTGGTGAGTTAGATCGTCAAAATCTGAAGTGTCTGGAAGGCCCTGTCCATAATGTTCCAAGCGTTCTTTATTGGAGAGAGATCCAGCGACCTTGCTGGCCAAAGTAGAGTTTGGCAAGCGCGAAGACAAGCAGTAGAAACTCCCGTCGTGTGCAGGCGAGCGTTGTCTTGTTGGCGGAGGTTCGAGTCCTCCCTCGGGCATGGGTGTGTATTCTTGTCCTTAGGAGAATTTAGTTTAAGTAGTGCGTAAGCTTAGGGACTGATGACCTTGGCAGTTAAGTCCCATAAGATTTCAATCTTGGTAGTCCACTCTTTTTATTCCCTCTTCGCTCTTGTACATGTTGTATATTACTCGCCTCTCCCTATAGCTTACCACCTAATTTTCTAGATACTTCGAACATCTTGCACTATTTTACATTCTCGAAAGCTTTTTTCCAAGTCAACATATGCTATGAACGTGTCTCGATTTTTCTTTGTCTTCCTTCCTTTATCATCTGCAACGTCACTGGTGGGTCTACATTTCTTGAAGCCAAACTGATCGTCATCTAACACATCCTCAGTTTTCGTTCCCGTTCTTCTGTTTATTAGTCTTGTCAGCAACTTGCATGGATTATATTTAAGCTGATTGTGCGATAATTCTCGCGCTTGTCATCTCTGGCAGTCTTCGGAATTGTGTGGATGATATTTTTTCCGAGGGTCAGGTGGTACGTCGCCGGACTCATACATTCTACACACCAACGTAAATATTCGTTTTGTCTCAAATTCCCCAATTAATTTAAGAAATTCTGGCGGAATGTTATTGATGCCTTCTTCTTATTTGGTCTTAAGTCCTCCAAAGCTCTCTTAAATTCTTATTCCAATACTGGAGCCGCTACTTTCTAAATCGACTCCTGTGTCTCCTTCTATCCAATCAGACAAATCTTCCCCCCTCTTAGAGGCCTTCAGTGTACTCTTTCCACCTTTTCATTATCTTCTCTGTATTTCACAGTGGAATGTCCGTTGCACTCTCAATGTTACCACCTTCGCTTTTAAATTCACAGAAGGCTATTTTTACTTTCCTATATGCTGAGTCAGTCCCTCTGACGATCATTTCTTTTTCGGTTTCTACACATAGAAACAGTATGTACCGTAAAATATACAGATATAATCATCCAGGGACTTAGGTGGAGTGATTACATAAAACAAATAGGAAAAGTTGATATTAAAGTGATATTTTAATAAGAATCTCTGGGAAATGTAATTCATTCACGAAAAAAGAGGCTTACAATCCACTTGTACGACCGATTGTTTAGTACTGTTTATCAATTTGGGACCCTTAGGAGGTCTAACTGATAGGAGTGATATAGATGATCCAACGAAGAGCGGCGCGTTTCGTCACAGGATCGTTTAATTGGCACTAAAGCGTTACGGAGACAGGGGAATCAGTTAGTGGTAACGAAAATTCCTCCGTGACACTACGTTAGATGGCGTACATAGTAATGTTGTAGATGTAGATGAAAAGCTGGTACAAAGCCAACTTGCATGAAAACGATATAGAAACAGTATTTAAGTATTACCCCTACCAAGCAATGTATACAAAAGAAGCACAATTCTTTTACAGATGTTAATTGAAACACGCTCGGCTCCTATAATGGGACAGTATTGTGACTATCATAGAAAAATATTTTTAGAATCTCTGTCCCGAAACGGTAATAAACTTTTGTCATGTATTGCAGTACTCAGCGGCATAAAAATCGGTCTGTTAGACTCTTCCTGGCGAAATAGGTACCGAATTAGACTATAGCACAGTAATGGCAAAATATTGATCTCTGTGTCAAAAGGCCCTTCACAGAGAAATGTTAACATCATAAAATAGTCATTTCACTGCTGAGGTGAGTGAATTAGAGATCAGCATGTCGTGTTACAACACAACTAACACGTTTACGCCAGAGCAGGGTATTGCGTTTCTTGCTGTGGGGTAACACACACAGTCATGCTTTCCTTTATCTGGTGGCACTACTTTTCCCGTTCCCCTACACGGGGCAGAGGTCCTATTAAAACGCTTGGACTACTATTGTAATACACTGACCACAGAGACCACACAAAGTAATTTTACTACTCACAAATCCTTCGACATCTCTTTGCTTCAAAAATCTGTCTCGTCGAAAGGTTACACAAAATTGTATTCACAGCCTTCGTAGCACCTGGGTATCAGGTAATAAATCACACATTAATGTATTTCTGCTAGCATAATAATTTGTAGATACGAGCTTTAGCCAGTGGTTGCACACGCCAAACAATGGGAGGATGTAGCGTCATGCCCGATGGGAGAATCTAGCGTGATTCACACTGCTCGATGAGAAAATATAGGCTTAGTCAATGGTAGTATAAGCCGCCTGGTGGGAGGATCTAGCCAGACATAGTGGTGGTACACACCACCCGATGAGAGGAACTACCTTGCGCCACCGCTGGTACATACTGTCAGATTGGAGTCTCTAGCGTGAGTCACCGGTGGTACACACTGCCTGGTTGGAGGATCCACCGTGAGTTGTCAGTGGCATACACCAATGTGAACATGCTAAATACACTACGTGATCTGGCGGAAAATGACTTACAAGTTCGTGGCGCCCTCCATCAGTAATACTGAAATTCAATATGATTCTTTCTCACGTGTGTGATCCTGCGAAGGCAGTAGGGAATATTTATGTCAGAGCAAGCGGGACTGGGAAAATGGGCATGAGAGAACTACAACTATAATATGAGCTGTGGTGTGCGTACTGTAAGACCTTCGGTACACATACCATCAGATTATTTGACTTGTCGCTCTAACGAAGTAGGCGAGTGTCAGCAATATGTCTCGTGGTCTTATTGTGGCGTGTTTATCTTCTGCCGTTAGGTCAGACGATAGAAATGCCACTTGCACGCTTAGAGTAGCAGATTGACGGTGACCAACTTTAAACATAACTTGATTAATTTTCACACACATTTATTAAAATAATAAAAAGAATAAATCTTACGTAACTTGATACTGGATGCTATATACAATTGACAATCTGAAGTTCCTTTGGTCTTGGTACGTTAATCTTATTCTCACATATCTCTGATACTTGACCAAGTGTCTATACGTTTATCTTCATGGCTATGTACAGTGATATGATAATCTTGTTAGGTGCAGACTGAAACTTGACTATAGACTGGTACAGACTAATGCAGACTGGTACAGACTGGTGCAGACAAATGCAGACTAATCCAGACTGACTGATCGGAGGTCTGTACTCTCATTATAATACCTCGCGCGTTCAGGTAACACTGCGCGAGTGTGATCCGCAAGGAGGAAAGGTTCTACGTTAGCAGCAATCTCATTGGCTGCATTACATATTAATACGCGGATCCGTCTCTAAGGCAGCGCCATCTCGTAGTGCGGAGACGGACGAGTTCTGCGCCTGCGCTGTTGTGCTTACAAGGGAACCTCCCCATCGCACCCCCCTCCGATTTAATTATAAGTTGACACAGTGGATAGGCCTTGAAAAACTGAACACAGATCAATCGAGAAAAAAGGAAGAAGTTGTGTGGGACTATGAAAGAAATTAATAAAATATAAAAACTGAGTACTCAATGCGCAACATAGGCAACATCGAGGAAAACGTGTGCTCAGGAGCGCCGCGGTCCCGTGGTTAGCGTGAGTACCTGCGGAGCGAGAGGTCCTTGGTTCAAGTCTTCCCTCGACTGAGAATTCTACTTTCTCTATTTTCGCAAAGTTATGATCTGTACGTTCGTTCATTGACGTCTCTGTTCACTGTAATAAGTTTAGTCTCTGTCTTTTGCGACCGCACCGCAAAACCGTGCGACTAGTAGACGAAAGGACGTGCCTCTCCAGTGGGAACCGAAAACATTTGATCCCAAGGTCATAGGTCAACCGATTCCTCCACAGGAAAACGTCTGATATATTCTATATGACACTGGTGACAGCATGTGTGTCACATGACAGGAGTATGTTGTCGGCCCACCTAACTTGTAGACTTAGCGAATGGGTAAAAAGATTCTTCTACCTTGCCCGATTTAGGTTTTTTTGTGGATGTGATAATCACTCCCAAAAAAGTGATGAAAACATAAAGAGTTTGTCACATAAACTGAAAAAAAAAAGTAAACTTTTCACTCGAGGGAAGACTTGAACATAGGACCTCCCGTTCCGTAGCTGCTCTCGCTAACCACGGGACCACGGCGCTCCCTCACTCCTATTCACCTTGTTGTTGCCTATCTTCGCATGGACTACTCAGTTTGTATATTTTACTAATTTTTTTCATAGTTCCACACAACTTCTTCATGTTTTCTCGATTGATCTGTGTTCAGTTTTTCAAGGCCTATCCACTGTGCCAACTTATAACTAAATCTGAGGGGGGTGCGATAGGGAGGTTCCCTTGTTAGCGGGGCGAGCTCTAGTGTGAAAGTTGTGTACGTGCTGACTATGCAGAACTATGTACACAACATGAGTACTGATTTTTAGTAATAAGTGGTCAAAATAAGTTGCTTTGAGTCTTGGTCGATGTATAAAACTCATACTCCTTCAGAGCAAACTATACCTCCTGAAAAGTGTGTGACATTTCAGTTCTTACCACCTGGAACCACTGCACAGACGAGTCCTCTGGATGTCTGATTTCTCCGTGCCTACATAACACGTTACTGCGCAACCTGTAGCTACACCTTTAAGGATAGCCTGTTTCACAATAAGCTTGATGACATACTGATTCACATTCAATTGCATGCCGTCGCATTCCGTTTGTTCTCATCACTCTGTTACATCAATATGATTCTGATGACAGCTTCCACTCTCGCAGGCATGCGTTCAATCAAGTGCTGGAAGGTTTCTTCGGAAATTCTTCATGGAGTGCTGCTTTGAGGAGAGGTGCCGATGTCAGTCGGTGAGGCCTCGCAGAAAGTCAGAGTTAAAAAACATCCCAAAGGTGTTTTATAGCATTCAGGTCAGGACTCTGTGAAGGCCAGTTCATTACAGGAATGTTATTGTCGTGTAACTACTCCGCTACAGGTCGTGCGCTACGAACAGGTGCACGATCGTGTTGAAAGATGCTACCGACATCCCTGAATTTCTCTTCAACAGTTGGTAGCAAGAAGGTGTTTAAAACATCAATGTAGGCCTGTGCTGTGTTAGTGCCACGATAAACAACAAGGGGTGCAAGACCCTCCATGAAAAACACGACCACACCATAACTCCACCACCTCCGAATTTTACTTTTGACACTACACGCGCTGGCGGATGACGTTCACCGGGCATTCCCATACCCACACCCTGCCATCGGATCGCCACATTGTGTACCGTGATTCGTCACTCCACACAACGTTTTCCCACTGTTCAGTCGTCCAATATTTACGCTCCTTACACCAACCGAGGCGTCGTTTGGCATTTACCGAAGGTATGCGTGGCTTATGAGCAGCCGCTCGATCATGAAGTCAAAGTTTTCTCACCCCCCGCCTAACTGTCGTAGTACTTGCAGTGAATCCAGATGCAGTTTGGAATTCCTGTGTGATGGCCTGGATAGATGTCTGCCTATTACACATTACAACCCTTCGACTGTCGGCCGTCTGTGTCAGTCAACAGACGTATTCGGTTGTACGCTTTTGTGCTGTACGTGTCCCTTCACGTTTGCACTTCACTGTGACATCGGAAACAATGGACGTAGGGATGTGTAGGAGTGTGGAAATCTCGCCTACAGACGTATGACACAAGTGACGCCCAATCACCTGACCACGTTCGATGTCCGTGAGTTCTGCGGAGCGCCCCATTCTGCTCTCTCACGATGTCTAATGACTACTGAGGTCGCTGATATGGAGTTCCTGGCAGTAGGTGATAGTACAATGCACCTAATATGAAGAACGTACGTTTTTGGGGGTGTCCGGATACTTTTGATCACATAGTGTACCTAATTTCAATAGGTCTTCAGGTTCGAACGGATCTCCGTCAAAGTTTTTACTGAACTAGGGGGCTCCACTCGTGACTATAATTTATCATTATCTTGAGGAAAGAATATTTCCTCTTTAATGGCAAAGAACATAGTCTTCAATCATCTACAACAAAGGAAGTATAACTGATCGACAGAATGACCGTCTTCCACAAGAATGTTTCAAGATTCATATACGAGTTTAAAGCTTTGTAGCATTTGTTACATTAGATGTGCAATTATAATTAATACATGGAATGAAAGAGCAACTCAAGAAATTTTTGTAACAAGTATTCAATGCGCACCATTCGTCACACTTCGAGTCGATAGGCCGAGCCCTTCCCAAACCTTGATCAGCGTGTCAGTAGTAATTGTTACAAGAATGCTCTTTCTAAAGTCAGGTAGATCAGCAATTTGCGGAGACACATAAACATGATCCTTTTTATAAAGGTAAAAATTGCATGTTGTCTGATAGTGTGTGATCATGGAGGTTAAGCAAAACAAATTCTCTCATCCGGCCCCTTGCACCCAGTCCAGCGGTCAAGTACAGCTTCAGTTAAGTAGTCACCTACTGACTTATGCCATCTTACTGCCAAAAAAGTTCTGTGGTTCGGTTTCTTATTATTCAGGAAAGAGCCATAGCTGTAGCGCCTCAAGATAAGAACCAAAAATTACAAGCGCTTCGCCAAAACAGAAAGGCCCATAATACTTCTGCTGAGAAACGGCACAAAAAACGTTCAATTTAGGGGAGTCTCGGTGGGAATTTGCTGACTCCCAGATGCACAAATTATGTGTGTTCAAATTTCCATTTAGGTGAAATGTCGATTCATCATTGATGAAAACAGGATCCAGGAAATATTCATTGTCATGTAGCAATATTTCGTCTGCGAAGCAGGCACATGAACTGTAGTCTGTAGGCTTTAGAGCTTTTAGCAATTGCAAACGATAAGGACATAGTTGTAAGCTTCACCTTAAAAGTCTCCACATAGACGTCACTGGAACTGCTAATTCACGACTAGTCTCCAGAGCTGCTTTCTAGAGTCTACGCATGGGAGACTCTCACTCGTTCAACATGTTCTGCAGTCGCTGTCCGTCATTCTGTGCTCTCCTTTTTCTCACAAGTATACAAACAAGTTTAAGTTGTTCTTTCTTTTGACATCTTCCTTATAATATTGTAAGTTGAATGTAATAAATGCTAAAAAGCCTAAAAACCGTTTTCCTTCATTTTGGGAAACCCTGTACTACATCTGATACTAGTAGACCTGGAACTGCGTGGACTACCTGTACCAGAAGAACTGTTTTCATTCTCCATTATTACCTGCTGGTGCAGCGTATGAAACTACAGTAACAGACGTTTTAAAAGTTTACAATGGTACAGAGATGTAAATAAGGGATTCCAATATCTTACAAACAGCGCCACTTGAATATATTATCGCGTTGAAAACTAGTTTCGTCAGATCAAGCTGCTAGCCTCCAAAACTAGGTATACCCTAAGAGTAACTATAAATTCACAGAAAAGCAGAGCACAAATAGTTGCTTGTCTAGTGCCGATCTTGCATATGCTTGAAACGCAAGTGATAAACAAGGAACAACTTTTGTTTCAAAGTTATGATCTTAATTTTCCCTACATCGCAAGTAAATTACTTGTTGGCGTCAGGTGAAAGTGGTCGTTTTGTCAGCACGATACCCCTGACTTTAGTAACTTGGGACTCAAGCGCCTGTCACTGCCATGCTATTAAGTTCTTTAATCCTTAGCACACATGTTAAAAGTATTTTGCTCTTCAATGAAGCTGCATTTCTGTATTTCCATAGGAAACTGAATTCAGAGGACAGAGATAAAAACAAGCTTTAGTTAATACTGTCAGCATGAATGCTTCAACAAGAGGACGAGAGACGATTCTGAAGTTCTGTTCAGTGCGAAGGACTGTGATAGCAGCGCCAACGATCATAAAGACAGATTTCATTCCTTTCTTTATGCATCGCTCCAGAATAATAATGCAGTTTTATTTAGGATTTCGGTATCAGGACTCACTACCGTAAAGATAAATTTCATTTCGTTTTTTATGCATCGCCATAGAATAAGGAAGTAGTTTTATACGTTCTGCAAAGTTTATGAGTCCATCCTTCTTGGAGCAGAAGATAAGTGGAAAAGGACTTGCGAAAAAATTTCTGTATCGTTGTACAACATAAACAGCGCTAGTTGAAACCAGTAACACCTTGTCTCGTCGAATAAAATCATTTGAAATAAGATTCCTGCAATAGATAAACATTACAAGCGACTTAAAAGTCCCCAAGTTTCTGTGGTCAAAACCACTCTATTGTGAAATAACTCCCCACACGAAGGGAGTCGATTCTGTCATGGAACTGCACGAAGCGACAAGTGGTTGGATACAGAAATGTTCATTTCAGGATTGTGTAACAATGCCTTGGGCTAAATTCAGAACTTCAGTGTTTCATGGAATGAGGGTATGTGACACTGTTGATGCTAATCCATTTAATGAAGAAATAGAGAAAGTAGCGTCTCTCCTTCCATCCCCTCCCTTCCACCTCTGCGCTGCTGGCATCTTCATTTCTTCTTTAGTTCTAAGCATGTTTATTCGTTGAATAGATTGAATACGACTTCACAATGCACTGGCTGCTGAACGTTTCCTCGTTCTGCCACCAACCGCCTTGTCAAAGAGGGCGAAAGAGCGCACATAGGTTCAGGGCACTCCCTTTTTCTTGGGATGGGTAACTGCCCATGAAGGCGAAGGAATCAGCAATGATGCCTAAAGGCATAAAATGTCTGATAGGTGGCAAATCAAGTTTTAAATCCAACCCAAAATCGTTTCTGCTAGAGAACTTCTATTCCATGGAAGAATTTATACTTAAAAACTCGTAGCCCTTAAAAAACTCATAGTTTGTAAGTGCAGTTGCATGCAGTAGGACTAAAACAATGATATGTTGATTAATATTAATACTAATCATGTATACATATCCTGTAAACTGACTCATTACACATCGTTTCGATAGATGATATCATTCATATCATCTGAGGATTCGATGCCAAACCAACCAGATAACTAAACTTTAGTAGAAACTCTGATGATAACTAAAGTATATCTTGCATAGTCTTCATTTTAATCACAAAAATTGAAGTCCGGTCCTTAGCTATTCAAAGGTTGTTCTTTCATCAGAAGATGTAGTAGGGAAGAGTGTTCTACCTTGAGGACAGGGTGCCTCAGACCAAATGATGTTTCCTAGCCCGCATTTCAATCTGATCACTGATCTTAGAATTATAGTCTGCACGGTTTGCTGTGGTGGGTAGATGTGCAGATGGTACGGCATGCATGAGGAGAGTGGTAGTGGCTGTAGTCAGGTGCGGGCGTTGTAAGGGAAATGCCGATCGCTGGAGGGGAAGTGCCTTTCTAAACTGAAACCTACGCTTACAGTTTTTGTAGGTATTAATTCGGGTCCCTCAGCGCCCACGCTTGCATTGTGACCATTCAAATAGATCTACTGTCACCTCTGCTTCGGTTAGTATGTAGAAACAATTCCACCGAAAATGCGGAGATTCATTTCCGCCTGGCTTGTTAACCATTTGCAACTTTCATACAAGCGTCACGAGTGGAGAATTTTGAGTAAAATCTACACATTTCTCTGGCTGCTTCTTTTGTCAAAACACGGCGGAGATTACAGTCCCAAATGGTTCAAATACCTCTGAGCACTATGGGACTTAACATCTTTGGTCATCAGTCCCCTAGACTTAGAAATACTTAATCCTAACTAATCTAAGGACATCACACACATCCATGCCCGAGGCAGGATTCGAATCTGCGACCGTAGCGGTCGCGCAGTTCCGGACTGAAGCGCCTAGAACAGCTCGATCACAACGGCCGGCTTACAGTCGCACCTCACTAACGTATCGCGCAGATGCAGTTGCGAGAGAATTCTGAAACAGTGATTAATTATTAAGTTTACTATGTGAGGAACTGAGGAAAACTCAGGCAGTAGCTTATGAAAGAGCACACCTTCGGTACAAGAAAACATTTAATATTTTCACTTATGTTGATCCAACGCCCATAGCATCCTATCATTGACCCTTAAAAATTACGTTACTTCATCGAAAAAGTTTGTAATTAGTGGAATAGCATGGTAGATAATGAAAATATGGAAAAATACACTCGTGTCTTCATGGTATCATTTGTCAAAATCTCACTTCGATATCTGAAACCACCTATGAAATATGAGGAATGTTGTAAATATTTCACGCCGGTTTATCGCAGCGCTGGACAACAGAAAATGAGTGTGCTACGTCGGACCAATTTTTTTTCCATATTAGAGACGCATAGATGCCTCCACCCAAGTCTAAAGTAAAATTCTATATGTTACTTAAATTTCGTACAGAACAACATTTTATGTAATATGTACCAAACGTAAAATCATAGCAACCTCTATTTTTCGTGGTAAACGTTTTTGATTTTCGTACAGTGTCTTACTTCTACGTAAATGTCACAATGACTATGAAAATCAACGAAATGATCGGTACATCGTCATGAACCTAACATATAAAGCTATAATTAAAGCAAAAAAAAAAAAATTTTTACCGGATAGAGCGTGTAAAATCGATTGATAATGATTAGAGGACGTGTGCCTTGATTCTGTCATCGCTGACCGGCGATAGGTGGAAAACATTTGTCGGCCTCGTCTTCCGAACAAACGAACGAATTCGCTCAGCGCTTTGGACGAAAGCTGCTCACTGCGCGTCGACCACTGTGTCCTGCGAGACTCTGATGAAGGGATACACACCACAGGCCGCCATGAAAAGTTTCCAGTATTTTCAATTTTTTTGTTGTTGCGCAGCATGAGGTTGTATTTTGTGCAGATTTCGCGAATATTATAAGTTATACAAATTTAAATGTCGTGTCATGTATTTAAAGCGATATGGAGAATAATTATAACTCTTCAGTAACAGAGTTTCATGGAAAGTATTCTATTTACTTTCAATACGAGCTGTGTAATGTGTGAACTGTAAAGCCATACTTTAAAGGTACACTGCACACCATGTAATTGTTTCAACAGAGTTATCAATATGTCTAGCCTTAGCTAAATGTTAGTACCACAATACCCAACAATTTTTCCACGCAGTATTGTCAGTGATCTATTTTAGGCATAATAAAGGATTGTCTTCGTTTATGTTATAACGTTTGTAAATAGCTGTTCGTCTCTGTTAAGCAGCTGCAATGTTGTTTTTATTTTTTATTTTTTTATATGTCTGTGAATGTAGCTGCTTCATGTGTAATACTGTATTACCCCACTGCATACAAGTTAAACGTAGTTAGGCTCAAACGCGTATTGTGTCTGACATTCTGTTGACAAGGACTTTATTGTGCCAAGTTTCCATTGTGACCGAGCAGTTCTAGGCTCTTCGGTCCGGAACCACGCGGCTGCTACGGTCGCAGGTTCGAATCCTGCCTCGGCCATAGATGTGCGTGATGTCCTTAGGTTAGTTAGGTTTAAGTAGTTCTAAGTCTAGGGGAGTGAAGACCTCAGATGTTAAGTCCCATAGTGGTTAGAGTCATTTGAACCATTTTTGTGCCAAATCTGTCTAAATTAAAGTATGTTCTAATATGAACATTATACGTGTTCACCCATCTGTGATCACAAAAAGTTTTATGTAAGGATTTAGGCAGGCATTTGGAACCGCGTTGGTAAAGATCATGCTCTCTATTATTATGGGATGCTTCCAAATGTTTTACTAAGCACAATCGTTGAGCAGTCGTGAAACCACGATAGTAACTCAGTGTATCGAGCAAATTTCACTCAGGATGCACAGACGTAACACTGATATGCACTATCAACATCATTTAGACACATACACAAAATGTTTTCCTCATTATAAAGCTCTGTATCGTTCACAAATGCTTGCGCACGTATTTATATCTGAACTCAAGTGCCTCGGTTCACCATTATTTTTTCATCTGTGTCGTGAAGTACCACAGGGTTCTCCGTTCTCCACTACCTGCCAATCAGAAAGCAGAATTTTCTTCATTACCGTGTAAGGGAATTTTTGCAGTTACCAACTTGAGGCATGAGATTTTTTATGTTCATCTTTCTATTGGCCGTCCATGCATCCAGTGAGTGATAAAGACGCCGAACGCTACTCAAAAGTTTCATAACACCATTTTCGAAATTGCATATCTTTGCATGTTTAATAATAGCCAAAATTGAAATATTAAACAAAATTTCCTCAGACTGAAACATCATTTCCTGTATTATAAGATTAGTCGCATTCAAGAAGAGAGCTAATTAGCTGTAATGCTGCAACTTCAGAGGGTTCTATAGATGAGAGTCTGTATGACAACAGTCTGCCTACCTCCAGATGTATGTGCTGATTCCGCCATCACAGCATGATATCCGTAATTAACTGATGCTATACAGTTATCAGTGATTGACAATTTTGTAATAAGTAATAGAGATTCCTTTCATGTAATAAGTAAAACAAGTTCCTTTTCGTAGTTAAATGCATTAAATTTAACATAACGAGGAATAACGTGATTTAGAGAGCATAAGGATGCTCGCATAATGCTGCACTCATTCTGATATATATGTAGCTGCCTCCTCAGTCCCAGTCTGCATATAGACTGAAAAGAAAATGCCTTCGGAACACAGGGCTATCGGATACAGTGTAATATGTGCGAGTAAGTATTTCCTGAGCAGTGCATGTATCGAATTATCCCGCCTGACAGAGTGCTTGCATGTCATAACATGATGAAATACGAAGACGGCAGAATTTCTAAAAAATTTCATCCACCAAACACACAGATTTCAGCCTCGTTAAAAAATTTATTCCCAAAAATACTTAAAAACCATAGCTTGAGAGCTTTGATGTAATCCATTAACCAATAGCAGCCAGTTTCCGATAAAATGTGTATTAATTCTGTTGCTCACATTTTTACAGCCGGTTTATAAGTGCTCACGATGTACTCTGCATGTAGCAGCATTTGGCCACTAAGTTCAAGACTCGTTAAATCCACCACAGAGAATGAATTACGCGTTTCTGGCTGCATTGACAGTATTCAACAAACAATTCACGTAACATCCATATCAATGTAATCAGCCAGTTTCCGCAAGAAGGCTTTATTCAACTAGGAAAAGACGGGAAACATTTAGCAGTCCAGTTCATTCTTATGCAAAACAAAATATAATAACCTGTGAACTGGAGTGAAAACCAAATATTATTCATCACTCAATTGTTTCTTCAAAAAACGTGTAACTTTATTGTGATGTTCTGATTAGATTTAGGCTCTTTACGATGTGATCTAAAGACCAATTTGGAAATGCTTTAGTTCACAGGATCTATTATGGGCAAAGATGGCTGTCAGCTGCTCTTCTGAAACAAAAAACAAACTTAATATAAGTAATTCAGACTTCTAAAAAGTGAGGCACTGCAAAGAGCTAGATGTTGAAATAGGAATGAGGAGAAGAAACATGCAAGGCTGCAAAAGCACGCAGAACTGGGGGAAGAATAGATGCGACGTACAGGAAAATGAAAGGAATCTCTCAAGAAAAGAGAAGCAGCTGTAAGGATGTCATGAACTCAGACGGCGAGACAAGAGAGGAGAGTATAATATCTTGATGTTACAGACTTTCTCCTCCAGCCAGAGCTATAATTCTACTTAGTAAATTCTCTTATTCCATTTTTAAATGATAGTATACACTTTTTATGTGCTGCAGCAAGTTTCTGATATTTCTAAACTTACTCCGGGAAATTACTGTTTTTCCCAACATGAAAACATGTTCCGAGGAAAAAGACGCTCATGTATCTAAGAACAAATATTCGACTAAAATTTAAAGGCGTTGGAATCGAGAGAATCTTGTCAATAATGCACGAGACTCGGTCCGTTACATTATTACTCAACTGAACTCCAGTTATCACTAAGTGAAAAGAAATTAAGCAGAAGCGCTATCAAATATTAGCTAAAAGTTAAATACATTTGCAACAGAAACTATTAGAAACTAAAACAAGTTTCTATTTTCAAAATCTGTCAAGCCTAGCCGGCCAGAGTGGCCGAGCGGTTCTAGGCGCTACAGTCTGGAACCGCAAGATCGCTACGGTCGCAGGTTCGAATCCTGCCTCGGACATGGATGTGTGTGATGTCCTTAGGTTAGTTAGGTTTAAGTAGTTCTAAGTTCTAGGGGACTGAAGACCTCAGAAGTTAAGTCCAATAGTGCTCAGAGCCATTTGAACCATTTTTTGTTAAGCTTACTCGATTTGAGCCTCTAGGGGCGATCTGTGGTAATGGACCAGAGAAGCTAAACTTCTATGCCAAGATTGCTAATAATAACCTCGGTAAAGGGATTCGATTATCAATGTTACCATCTTCAGATGACTGTCTGTCAGGATCTGAAGATGGTACCTTCGATTATGTAAACCGGTCACCGGGAACAAATATTACTAGCGGTCTTGACAAATACGTTTTAGCAAAACTACCTTTGTAGCATTTGAAGATACAGGGAAATCTTTTAACAATGTTGACTGGCCTACACCCCTTGAAATTCGGAAAGTAGATGGGATAAAATACAGGGCGTGTAAGGTTTGTAACAATTTGTAGAATAACCAAAAAGCCGTATAAGAGTCGAATGACATGGAAGGGAAGCCGTAGTTGAAAAAGACGTTTTATTCAATCTTTATATTGAGCAGGCAGCAACCAAAACAAAAGAAAAATTTTGAAAGAAAATTAGTTCATGGAGAAGAAATAAAAACTTTGAGGTTTGCTGATGGCCCTGTAATCCTGCCAGAGACGGCACAGTATTTGGAGGACCAGTTGAAAGGAGTGGATGGTGTCTAGAAAATAAGGTAATTAACTGTAATCGAGTTCAATCAGGAGAAGCAGAGGGGATTAGATTAGGAACTGAGGAACTAATAGTAGTAGATGAGTTTTGCAATTTGGGCTGTAAAATAACCGAAGATGGCCGATGTAAAGGGGCTATAAAATGCAAACTGGCAATAGCAAGAAAACAATTTCTGAAGAAGAGGGTTTGTTCGTTTGGAAGTCTTTATTGTGGGTATTTGTCGGAAATGTAGCGTTGTATAGAAATGAAGCGTAGACGATCAGCAGTTCAGCCAAGAAGAGAATACAAGCTTCGGAAATGTGGAGCTATAGAAAAATACTGTAGATTATACTGGCAGATCGAATAACAAAGGAGGAAGCACTAAATCGAACTGGGGAAAAATAACTAAAGATGAACTTCCTGTATATTGTTCATTTTTTACAGTATAATTTTATTTGGCTCTCTCCTTTTATTTACTTTGCGAGCAATAGCGTAAATACACTCTCTGCTTCTAATATTCCCTATTATTATTGCTTTTAGTCTTTGGAGTTGGCTCAGTTGCCGAGGGGTTTTATTATTAGCTTGTGACTCTTGCATTTCGCTTCTATTGAGGAAGCACTGGTATATTAAAAGTCTCTGATGGTGTTTTGGCTACCCTGATGATTGAGGTAAGACAAAAACTTTTTGTGAAGTTATTGTAAACTGGTATTTTATGTGACTGTCCAGTAAAATGGTGAAAGCATGTGTTCAGTCACAGCTTAACACAGCTGTATAGTTTTCGCCACCACCTGTACAGAAACTGACCCTACAAGGCACAAGTATCAGCAGTGATCAACGCTGTGACGACACAGAAATGAACATAAACCATAGTCTTTAAGGTACTTCATGTGTATCCACAGGACAGGTGACCTCTGACTGAAAACATGTAATCAACAGATTTTAGATTAGTCCCCCATTTGGGGCACCAAAAGGACCCTTGCAACGGGAAGGTAAACTTGAGAAAAAAATTGAATAACCAGCGAAAGGGTAATCCTCTACAAGTCGAAGCATATAATCGGATTGGGGAGTCAGGAATTATGAAAAGGGAAAAGTAAAGGCTCAATGTAGCACTGGGAGTCATCGAAGAGAATTATAAAGAAGATAAAGGATTTCTGCTCGCTCGAATGTAAGGTATTATCAATAGCAGCAGAGAGATGTTTAACTGGAGTACGATTCGTTATGAACAGCAAGGTAGGTCATAAAGTGAGTAACTTACAACAATAGATGGATAGGATTATTCTCATCAGAATCGGCAGTAAACAAACAGTGACGAAAATATTCCAGTTATATTTCAGTTACACAGACCGAAGACGCAAACAGAAGATGAATATATGAGGGCACTCAATGGGCAGTTCTGTATGTTACACTTATTGTGGTCTTTAGTCCGAAGTGGTCTGATGCAGCTCTCCATTCTACTCTGTCCTGAGCAAGCCTCTTCACCTCCAAATAACTACCGCAATCTACATGCTTCTGAATCCACTTACTGAATTCATCTCTTGGTCATCGTCTGCGATCTTCCCTCCAATACTGAATTCGTGATCCCTTGATGTCTCAGAATGTGTCCTGTCAACTGATCTCTTCCTTCAGTCGTGCCACAAATTTCTTGTCTCCCCAGTTATATTCATTATCTTATCATTAGTTACGTGATCCATCCATCTAATCTTCAGCATTATTCTGTAGCACCACATTTCAAAAGTTTCTATTCTCTTCATGTCTAAGCTGTTAATCGTTTGATCACTGCTGATACTTGCGATTTGTAGGGGCAGTTTCTGTACTGGTTTCTGTTAATCGTCCAGACAAATATCTTCAGTAAGGCTCACGGACACTTAAATCATATTTTAACAAATTTCTTTTCTTAGGAAACGCTTTTTTTGCCACTGGAAGTCTACATTTTATATCCTCTCTGCTTCGGCTAACATCAGTTAATTTGCTGCCCAAACAGCAAAACTCATGTACTACTTTAACTGTCCCGTTTTCTAATCTGATTCCATAGCATCACCTGAATTAATTCCATTATATTCAGTCAACTTTGTTTAGGATTTATGATGTACTTCTCAGGCCAACGGTCTTGCCGCTGTGGTAACACCGGTTCGCGTCAGATCTCCGAAGTTAAGAACTGTCGAGCTTGGCTAGTGCTTGGATGGGTTACCGTGCAGGTCTAGTTAGAGTTGTTGACAAGCGGGGTACACTCAGCTCTTGTGAGGCAGGTTGAGGAGCTATTTGACTGACAAGTAGAGGCACCGTCTCGAGAACTGACAACGGCCGAGAGAGCAGTGTGCTGACCGAATGCCTCTCTGTATCCACACCCAGTGACGCCTAAGGGCTGAGGATGACACTGCGGTGGTCAGTACCGTTGGGCCTTCGAGGCATATTCGAACAATGTTTGTTTGTTTTTACGTTCATCCTCAGTGCTCATTTCAAGATGCGGTCCATTTCTTTCATCGTCTCATCCTAGTCTGTTGCTGCCTCTGGCAGAGTTACGGTGTCATGCGCAAACCAAAAAATTTTTATTTCTTCCCCCTGCAATCCAGTTCCTACTCCAAATTTTTCTTTGATTTTCCTTACTGCTTGTTCAATGTACAAATGAATAACATCGGGCAGGCTAGAATCTTGTATCACTCCCTCCTCAACCAATGCTTCCCTTCCGTGCTCCTTGACTCCCATAATTTCCAAGTTGTTCCAGAACAAGTTGTCAATAGCCTTTCGCCCCCAGTATTTTACCGTGGCTACCTTCAGAATTAAAATGAGGGTATTCCTCTCACCATTGACGAAAAGCTTTTCTAGGTCTACAAATGCTATAAACGTGGGGTTGCCTTTGTCTTGAATACGTAAAATCAGTTATCCATGTGGAATTAGAACACTATGCTAGAGGACCCATTGAGTTCTGCAGAAAATTTCACATTGCAAAAACGAATACGATGTTCAAAAATGACAAGAGGAGGAGTTATACCTGGAAAACGCCTACTTAAAAGGGGTAGATACAAAACTGCAATAGATCATCATCATAATCATCGTTTAAAAGTTCCAGTTTCCCAGGCACTGGTAATGAGTCTCTTCCACTTCGTCCTCTCCTAATACACCCGTTCACGGAGGACATTATCCATTGTCCATGCTGTGGTCACTAGATCAGCTTTTATCAAGTCCATCTGTCGGGTTTGAGGTCTTTCTTGAGGTCTTTTCCCATCCACCTGTCTTTCAAAATTTATGTTGGCTGTCCTAGTTGGCTCCTTTCTCATCACATGCCCGTACCATCAAAGTCTAGATCTGCCAATTCGATCTGATAGGGATGTCTTTATTCCGCGGTCCTTCCTCGCCTCCTCATTCCTTAACTTGTCCATCTTGGTCTTTTGGATAGTGGATCTAAGAAATTTTATCTCTGATGGTTGCCACTTTGATGATTAACTTTTTGTGAGAGATAAATTTCTCTAAACCATCGGATAGTATGGCAGCCCCAGTAGCAGGTATAGACTCTGACCAAACTTCAGTAATGACGAAGATTAAGCTGAAATCGTTAGTGTTATAGTGAATCACTGACTAATGACGATGTGCGTTTAAAACTGTGACTATAGATACTACGACAATGGATTCCACGATAGGCAGTCCAGTCGAAGACGAGTAGATACGTCTACAAAGGGCAGTCACAGATGTTGGACAGACAAAGAAGGAGGGTAACTGCTGAAAAATCTTGGGTAAAAGAAGACGTACTTTAATTGATCGACAAAAGAAAGAAGTGCAATAGTGCCTCAGGGAAAGACAGAAATATAGCAATATGAGTCACTTACGATTGAAATAAATAGAAAATGTTTCAAGAAAGTCAAGACGTAATGACTGGGGGGGAAAAGTTCGGAGAAGTCGAAAAAGAATGGTCATCAGAAGAACACATTCAACATACATGAAAGTCAAAACAATCTTTGGTGAAAGAAGAGCAGATGTGTTAACAGTGAGAGTGCCGGAAGAATTACACGTCCCGTCGATATCGAGATCATTAACCACAGAGTACGGGCTCGGATTGTTTGAAGGTGGAAATGAAATCGGCCGGGACTTTTCAAAGGCATCATCCCGGCATTAGCCAGCAGACATTTAGTGACATTACAGAAAACCTTCATGTGAAAGATCAGGCGCGGATGGTCTCTACAAGATGGAGAGATTGTTTTCTGACGTGATACAGGAATAAATGGAAGTTATTGTGGAAGGTAAAGGGGATCCGATGGTTCCAGTCAGAGTTTGAAAGAGTTTTAGGAGACATGTGATCAAATAAGTCAGAAGGCAGAGATAATATTCTTTCGGACTAAACTGGAATCCATTGGATCCCTCCATGGGCAGCGACCACTGCGAATTTCAGTATTAAGGAAAGGATAGTAATCGGTCGTATAATGATTGTTTATTGGTACAGATCTACATTTCCATTAGTACTTAGTCATCATCGGCTTTAAAAAGTACAAAGATAGGTGGAATCAACAATCGATACAAAATATTTCCTACATCTGTGGTATATGATCTATTTCTAATCCGTTTTTGATTCAACCTGTCTTTGTATCTTTTAGCACCCACGACGTATATGTAATAGACGAAATCTAGATCGTCTCCAATAAACGGTGGAATTGGCGACTAACTGCTGTCCGTTTCTTAATATTGAATTCTTTAGGAATTTTGATAACTCTGCTTCGAAGTGGTAACCCAACGGCAATTCATGTTGCTGTGTAGGAGCTATGAGACTGGGAACATACCATCAGACTTTCCCTAAAATATCACCCTCATAATCTCGACAGTAATAAGGGCAAGTAAGCACGAGAAATATCGCACAAACAGCCATACAGATCATGCGCCCAAGTTGCTGACGAGAATCAGACACAGATGAATGGAAGTGATACTGATTATCAGGCGACGATCAGAAAGTATGCGCAATCTAGGGGAGCCTGCACAGTGGCTCATCGTGTTCGGTCGGAGCCTGCGTGCGTTGCCCTGATGGCAGATGCCATCTTTCCGAGAAAAGACAAACTGTGTGTAGAGGTGGACATGTTTTCTACGGATAGGTGCATACTTCTGTTGAGCCATTGTGCCTTTCAGAATGACGAGATAACCCAGGGAATTCCACGAAAACATTCCCCAGACGTAACTGATGCAAGGTGTTTGCTTTTGGGCTTTATACGCCGCACATACCAACGACCATGAGCCCGATGGAGCATAAAACGTGATTCATCTGTAGAGGCCACCTGAGGGCACTAAGTGGATGTCCGGTTGTGGTACTGATAAGCAGCCTTTTGCTAACCGAAGAGGCCCGGAATCGATTCCCGACTTCACTTCTCGTGGTCTGGGTGTTGAGTTGTCCTTACAGTAATATCGTTATTACTGACAAGAAAGTCACGTCAAACACACTGTCGTATCGTCTTTTCACAATTGAAATCTCTATATACGTACGAACCGAAACGGGGTACCTGTTGCGAAGCCTAATATTCACAAACCTTCGCTGAACACTCGTAGATGAAACAGTGTTGGTAGCCCATTGGTTCGTCAGAGCCGTGGGTTGCTCAACCATTGCTCGCCTTTTCGCTCGTGCACGTCTCTGTAGCCGTCGTTTAGTCCTGTCAGCTACGGCTCGTGATGCACAAAAGTTGACTCGGGACTGGTTTCGGGTAGCAACGTTTTACCACACACGGTGGCACGCCGGTAGTTTACAAGCTTCGCCCTATTGGAAATGCTTCCAACCTTGGTCCGAAAGCCAATGTTCATGCCATTCACGACGTCAGATAAATCGCTCCGTTTCTTCTTACGCCGACGACTGCTCTGTTTCAGCGTCCCCCTGTCAGGTTTTATACCCCCTCCACTGCTGGTTCTGCCACCTACTGTAAGTGAATGTTTGACGTTGATGTCGACCATGCGCAGTGGTTACATCGATGTCATGGAACATATAGTTCACTCTTGTCAGCAAGCAAGACCGGAACGACAGTCCACTTAATTTGCGTAGCTAAAGATACATACGATATTACACACAATGAAGGTATCGGCCAGTTAATAAAGAAGTGGCATGAGCTCCAAAATCTGTGACATTGATAATACCTTTGACGGCTTTCAGCGGTAAAATACAGAATCAGGAACAAATTAAAAAATGTGCAGCCCAAGCCGAAGAGTAAAGAATTTGTAATTATTGTAATATTAGTACAGTTGCTACATTCTCTCACGACAACTATGTCGGCAGTAGTGTAAACGATAAGGGGCTTAGCCTGCGCCTGTTGGACGTTAGGACGGTCGGTGGAGCAATTTCTTACTCTGAGGTTTATTCCACCTGACTACCACTATAACCAAACCGAATGCTAGAATGTGATGTAACTTGAGTTGTATACTATTATTAATGTATCCGTGCTAGTGGTTAGTCGCTTGAGAGCCTTGGTTCCACATAGCTTGGATTATATCCGGCGCGCTGCGGGCCAACGTCAACCTAACTTTTATTAAGGTGTCGTAAGCACCACAGACCACGACCTCTGAGATTCTCTAAAATGTTTGGCTCTTAGAGATAGCCCTGCTCTCCCGCTCTCGATGCTGCTCACTGTAAGCAATCTTGGAAAGCAACAAATCAACCAAGTAATACTGTAGTGAAAAAGGGTGTTACAGCAAATAATTACACTGACCTATTGTGATAAATAAAATGTAATTCAGTGTCGCAGTGTCCTTCAACAAAGCACATGTTACAAACTGAAACGGATTGTTATTACAGTAGTGTTTGGCTCCTGTAGTTAATCCGAGAGCACACAAATGGCACAGTATCAGGCTAACGTCTTCCCTTACATGCCTTGTGATGACACATCTCTCATTTACGTTCATAAATTATCTTCACAATCAATCAGGCACTGTCCTTCAGAACAGTGCAATATACATTATCCCCTTCTAGAACAATCTGTCTTCTCTTTACGTATATAGAATTTAGATACCAGTTTCACTCAGAGCTAAACAATTAATTTTCCACTGCCACACGAGACTTCAAATGATGCTACTACTTTAAACACTCGCTCGCCTGAACATTGCCACATTACACAATGAATTTAGATTCATTTAACTGCACTCTACTCTATTGCCATATTGCACACAGTAAAATCTTGAATTCACACCAGGAACGAACCATGCAAGAAATCACTTACCCATGATGATGAGACTGAATATTGATTGCGATACGCGGTTCTACCGTTGTTTTTAAGTTCATCAGAGTTCCAATGAGCCTTCATATAACACAATCAAAATCACTGCCTCGTGTACACTTTTACTGGCGTATTAAATTGTGGGATAACCTGTTGCTTCTCAGCTGCTGTTCCAGACACTCAGAGCATTGCCCGGAAAGCCATTTGTACTCTAAAAGTGCTTACTACCCGAATGAAGTTAGCATTTCATCGGAGCGGTCAGATACAGGTCTGTCCATCATGAGGGACCCGGAGCAAATCTCCAGAGCGAAAGCGCCAACCCAAAAAATAGCGCTCCCCTCCACTTTGTTCGTACCTCCGCACCAATGAGTAATCATTTTATAAACTGAAGAAGGAAAATAGCATTTTCTTAAGCCCTTTCCTCAATTATGTGCTTAAGATTACATTTAAAATATATTTTTCTTAACCTGAAGCGTTTAGAACAAGTGGGACTATTAACTCTCGACGCCGATATCTCGCAATATCGCCATCCAACTCTACAGGTGGGGTTCCGCCAGGAGTCGACAATTAAGTGCGCTTTCTGATACTGGAACGGTATTACTATGCTGAAAAGGTACTACAAACCTATCATTTACCCGCACAACTGGCACTCCCATCTACATCCAGCCACACCAGCCAGTTTGCCTTCTCACTCGAGATGACTCGGAGCCTTGTATATACCGATCGTTCGACGTATGCCTGCCCACTGCCTTCTGCATACTTTCATTTACATTTACTCTGATTAATAACGAAAATATATTAATTTGTGTCGTCTTACAGGTGGCATGAATTAATTTGGTTTTAATTTGGGTGAAGCCCTTACATTATTATTATTAAACTTACTATTGAAGTCTTTAAATAAAATTACAAAATAGATGGACACATTTACACAGTACTATGCAACGTAGTTGCTGTGTTACACTGTGTACAGAACTTTATTCGGAAATTACTGTCTTCTTCCGATTTTATGATACCCAGAGATATAAAATGCATTATCCGCATTACATTTGACCACAGATTCTTCCCGAACCATCTCTGAAAAACAGAGATGTAAGAGACTTCAGCTTTACAATATGATGGGCGAATTCTGTCTTATAGTTCCATGTCCTTTGCATAATCCACCTTGTTTGAGAAAATTAATTGTCTCCTTTCTCTCTGTGCTCAAAAATCCTCTCAGACATAAAAACCTTTAAGGGGCAGTTAAATGAAAACAAGGCAGATGGAAAAGAAGTAAGTTTGTAACACCATAATTCTACTGCTCTACTGATTTATGATGCCTTTTGTTTTATTTAATATTACATAGTTGAGTTAATGTAAATGTTGTTGGATTGAAACCATACCATGAGAGTGTTTATTGTTTTCTCTGTTATAAACATGATGTCTTTTGGAATGAGAGAAGTTTGACCTACGTAATATGTACGATATGAGCAAATGATATGTCTGTCTTTCTCACTTAATGTCTTTGGTTATCTTTGAGATTGAATAATTTTGTTTAAATAATTTTTTTGTAGAAATACCAGTAAGTGCAAATGTTCTGTTTTAATTAATACGTTTGGCTGTTGTTATGTAACTGCTGATCCTCACTTAGGATTCTTAGTTATTCTGTATGTAAAAGTTGTTGTGGTTCCTCTCGGGAACAAAACTGTGTAGCGCGCGGAAATTGTGGTTGGCCTAGGTGGAAAAGGTGGAACCAAGAGTCAGTCGGAGACGAGCTACTAAACTATCAACTGCTCAAGTAAATGTTGTGTATTGTGTTGGTTCCGAGAGAGGCTTTTCCTGATGCCTTCCAATGCCTCGGATGGATGGATAAATAGCTGAAACTATTTTGAAATTGGTATCTATCATCGCCACCAAGAAATGACAGAGTCCAGCAATTATGCCTGCAAATCCACCTACCAATATGCAACGGCCACCACATTGCGCATTCACTGTAATGGAAGATTGTAGTAATGTACAGTGAACGATCAGCTTATTGGATTTGTTAGTGTGCTCAAATATAAGTTAATTTATAACTGAACTCTTGTACCAACCGTGATTTAGCCCCAGTCACTTATCCACTTAGGGTCCCTTCCACGCTAAAGTGCTTACCGAGTGTCCTTTATTGAAAGAAAGTTAAGGTTAATGTGGCAAGAGAGTGAGCTAAAGTACATGATGCTTGTTGAAAATAATTTTCCTATGAAAACTGCTTATTAATATGGTGTTGCCAATTTCAAAATTAAAAGTTCTTAAACTGAGGATGGTAAAGTTTTACTTAGTAAATGATAACATTGCTGCTTATTGCAAATCGCAAAAGGTGATTCAGTTTCTGTCAGATATGTCCAGTTGTGTTTTACTGCAGTAAGAGTTGAGAACTAATACCATGTTTCTTTAGTGTATTGAAAGTGTGTTGAGTATGCTCTGTTAAGTGGTCAAGATCAAGGGCCCCTCTCCACTGAAAGTAGTTCAAATGCACAAAGTTACTCAATTATAGCAAGTTTCAATTACTCTTACTATTCAAGTGAACTTCTGTACAATATTGGACACCCCTTGTCTGTTAAAAGTGCATATTAATGTTGTAACAGGATCTATAGTTTGTCTATTGTGCTCATACTGCATAACGATTAGTTGAAAGACAACTATCTATGAAAACAGTAAATTCTTTATTCAAAAGCCAATGAAAAGTAATCTGTTAGTGGATTCCTTTTAACTTTCACTCTAAACGGAAGAGTATTTAGCTGAGAGAGACTTAACCTGTGACCAGTTCATAATTTTGCAGTGAACTGCATTTATATTGTTATGTAAACTAGGAAAGTGTTTGAAAAATAATACTTAACCCATGTCCAATTTATGATTCTGCAGTGAATATTAATAGTAATGTTATAAAGCTTATTCAGTTTGAATAAGCCTTGAAAGTAATAGTGTGTTCCGTTATCTGTTACAATTTTGCAAATAGTTTGTGCTGCTCTATCTGTTAGTTCCAACCTAAACGTTGAGATATGCAGGTGCCAGAGTTCATTGCACTCACGTGTGGTAAAGTATAGGTTGTGTTTGTCTGTTAAAGTTACTAGTAACTATTTTCTTGAACAAGAATTGTGGTGTCACCGCCAGACACCACAAGAATGTTAATCATTCTCTTGCCTAATTAGGCGGGCAACCGTTTTCCTTACTCTTAGAACAGTGTAGATAGGTAAATTATTGTTTGTTTCTACTTAAATGTTTAATTAATTCTAACTTTCACTTCCGATACGCCACCTCCGTTAGGTACAACACGGTCAACATAGCAAAATTCCTCTCAGAGGGTAACACTACTCTGTTGCTTTATACCATAATTACTTTAACAGATTAGTTCCATTTTACAAACTGCCTCCAGCTTTGAAGTAATGGTATAGCAGTAGCGGACGGTAGTATTATTGGCTGTTTATTAGTTTAAAAAAAATGGTTCAAAAATGGCTCTGAGCACTATGGGACTCAACTGCTGTGGTCATAAGTCCCCTAGAACTTAGAACTACTTAAACCTAACTAACCTAAGGACAGCACACAACACCCAGCCATCACGAGGCAGAGAAAATCCCTGACCCCGCCGGGAATCGAACCCGGGAACCCGGGCGTGGGGAGCGAGAACGCTACCGCACGACCACGAGATGCGGGCAAAAATGGTTCAAATGGCTCTGAGTACCATGGGACTTAATTTCGAAGCTCATCGGTCTCCTAGAACTTAAAACTAATTAAACCTAACTAACCTAAGGACATCACACACATCCATGCCCGAGGCTGGATTTGAACCTGCGACCGTAGCGGTCTCGCGGTTCCAGACTGTAGCGCCTAGAACCGCTCGGCTACCCCGGCCGGCTATTAGTTTAAAAGTAATCACCATAACTATCAATACAGTTATCCCATTGTGAGTCAAGATTGTCAGTTCCTTCATGAAAAAATGTTTGTTGAACCTTGACTGTATTCAAGCTTGTACCTCTTCGTCTGAAGGAAGACGATGGACAGGAATGTCTTTCTTGAAGGCTCCAAAAATATAGAAATTGCATGGAGAGAGATCGGGACTCTATGGAGGAAGTGCAAGGGATTCCTAGCGAAACACGTGCGGCATAGTCAAAATAAACTTGGCAACAGTGGGCAGGCCCACTTGTTACCTAGGTTGGTTCCTCTACGGTGCAGAGGTTTCGCTAGTGAGCCGCTACAAATAGTCCCTATCTGTTCCCATGCAATTTCTATAGCTTTAGGTCTCTGGAGAAGGGTAGTCATGTCTGTATTCTTTTTCCTCAGGCCACCAGTTTGTAACGTTTGGCGTCATTCGCCGGGAGGACCCTTGCAGGGCAAGTCCGGCCGCCTTGGTGCAGGTGTTATTACATTAGAAGCCATATTGGGTGACCTGAGCGCCGGATGGGGATGGAATGATGATGAAGACGGCACAACACCCAGTCCCTGAGCCTGGAAACGAACTCGTGCCCGTAGGACGGCAATCCGTCACGCTGACCACTCAGCTATCGGGGCGGACTGTAAAAAAAAGGGCGTCTATAGAATAGAAATTGTCCAAAATAAATTATTTTAGGTTAGATTTGTAAATATGTCTTAGTACCAGGTGGTTGTAATTAAAAAGCGGTTACTCACAGAGGTAGATATGCTCACTTGGTAGTTAAGGTAATGCGTAAATGCAGAACCGATTCACGCTGAAAAAAAAAGTTTCAGTTTTAAGCGCCAGTTGCAAATCTTTAGCTTTATAGCATCTCACCCACATCTCCGGTGCTCATATTGAACAAGCTGTGAAATAGGCTGTTAATAATAAAGTCAAAAGACAGCTTCAAATACTAGCTTATGTATATCTTTTGAAAAAAAAAAGAATACCTACAAAAAGCAAGTGTAACGAGAAATTTGTTTCTTTCTTGAAGACGTTGTCCCGCGTCACGAGGGGTCAGCCGTGTTAATATTTATTTGGCAGTGTTAGTTGGAAAGGGTGGCCAGATGCCCTTCCTGCCGCCACCTCGAACCCCCCGTGACTGAATGAGTGTACCCCAGCTGTCTGCGTCTAGTGCAAGCCATGGAATTGTGCGAATGTTTTCAGATGTCTGCGAGTCGTGTAACTAAGTCGGAACGTCGGGACCAGCCCAGTATTCACCTATCGGGATGTGAAAAACCGCCTAAATACGACTTCCAAGCTGGCCGGCATACCGGCCCTCGTCGTTAACCCACCGGGCAGATTCAATCCGGGGTCGGCGCGCCTACCCGAGTCCAGGAAGCAGCGCATTAGCGCTCTTGGCTACCCTAGCGGATCATGTGAAAAGAGAAATCTATTTCCATGAGAAACTCCAGGACTGCGATGGGTCATTAAACCAGAATATCTTCATGCCTTTCGTTAAATACAGCTCATCAAATAGGTGAAATAAAAAGGAGGAAAGGAAAAAACTCGGGAAAGTCTTCATACCAAAATATGAGAGTAGGAAACGTAAATTGAGAAGTAATAAAGAAATTTACGAAACAATTAAGAACGGCAGAGTTGTATTCTATGGACAACCAAAACAGATAGATGGATAGAGTACAACAAAAAGAATTTTTAATTTTTTGACAGAATCGCAAAAACAAAGAAGCTAAGTAGACCTGAGAGGAAAAGAAATAACGGAGAAAATAAATAGAAAAGAAACGTTCAGAGCAACAGCTAAAAGTTTAAGGACTCCCAGAAGAAAATAAAGAAAAAGACAGGTGGTATATAGACAGAAGAAAGAAGAGAAAATAACAGCGAAAGAATGAGAACTGTTGTAAAGGAAGGAATGAGAAAAAGAAGACATAAGTTATTTCATGTGATACTTAGTTGGCGAAACAATTTTAAAAAACCAAAATTATGCATTTATCACTTACCTGATCTTTTCTGCCAACGTTCCGTTCCTAATCGGTTACATATTAAAATATTTCTAAACATCTTTCTTACATTAACAGCATCAGATTTGCACCCGTTGGCCCAAATAGGACATATTTTCGACAGTAAATCGGTTCCGCATTAACTTATTAGAATATATACCAAGTCTAACTGCCATACGTTAATTACAGCCCACATCTGAGCAGGTCCACTTTATTTATAACCAACCGGTAGGTAGACATTTTGTGTTGTTGGGAAAAGATCAAAAATTTTTGTTGGTTCTATTGAACTCTTTCTGAGCGTATGACACCTTTACTGTTCTGGTTTTGTACGTTTGGGTAGATTAGAATAAACTAAGGTTGAGAAGGAATGCTCCCATGACCTGCAAACCTTAATCAGAATAGCCGAAACAGGATTTATCGCCACTCCGTCTCCAATACGAGTCCATTTAAAAACTGTAGGCTTCAAACATGAAAGTGCTGTCACTATGAAATGAATTTAGCAGATGCTGGTGATCACAGATTTTTCCTTGGAGCGGCTTTTCGATAACTGTAAAATCAACAGGGTGTAATATTCTCGAAACCACTCTTAGCACGAGCACGTGCGGATGGAAGAACACGCACGCTTAACGTAGCTTCCACAGAGGCACGCTCGCTGCCGTTGCAGGTCTGCGCGCGCTGCTGGGGACAGACAGGATGGCGGCAGGCGGTAGCTTTGTGGGTGGCTCTCCGTGGTCGCCTCCGCCGCAGCCGCAGCCGCCGCCGTGGTCGCGAGTCGATATTTTCCATTTACAAAGTTCTTCTCCATTTGGAGCGAGCTGGAATTCGGCTAGTCTCTTGCTCGTCGTCCTCCAAGAACTCGCTGACTTCCTCTTTTTGTCCCTGGATCTTTTTGTGTGGCTGTAAGAGCAACAGATTCATCTGCCTGAAAAATGAAAGCGAAGTCGCACAATACTGACATGGACGCCGTACCACGATAAAGCCACTTTGCCTGTTGCCTTCCTTTCACGTGCAGCTGGGAGAATCTCGCTGATGTGTAAAGTGTGGGACCCTATCAAGTACTTTCACTTATACTGGTTAACACACAGATATCAAACACGGCGCAGTAAGTGGAATATCAATAAGTGGAATAACATGCCCGAAATAAGTCAGTTCGATGCAGTTTAGTATTTTTTTGAAGCGATGCACATCGTTCGGAGTTCTTTCGGATTTTAGATCTTAGTACAGCACCAGAATACTGCCTAGTCATGCTGTCTTCATAAATATTCTTGCTTTCTAAGATAGAACGGGTTCTAATAGATTTATATGGTATCAACATAATTGGGGAATTTATGTATCACAGTAAGCTACACTTTATGTGATACAGGGTTAAATGATAAAGCAGACAAACGATGAATGCTAAACTACACGAACTGTCATTATGATAAATTTTCGCACCCAATAACTTAAGAGCTACTAAAGGAACAAAACGTTTAATCGCCGGCGTGCGTGCAAATTAAGACCTACGTTCGTATAATAATGACGATAAAATCATTTTCTCATCGACTTTACTCTTATTAACTTAATTACCAAATTACGTAATTTTTCGTTTTGTTAAGTTGACCTAATTTTCTTTTCCTTTTGAAGGCGGGGAGCAACTTTTTCAACTTTGTTACTTTAGTTTTCCGAAGCACTTTTTATCCTGTATTTACTTCGCTATTAACATTTTTATTACCTAAAGAATATTTCATTTCTACTGAGGTGATGTTTAGTAGTAAGCAGGCTATACCTGTATCACGTGTTTCGTTGAAAAACGTAACGCGTTTAATGTAGATGCAATCCGTAGTGTTGTTCTTAGTGGATTGTGTTGGACTTCCCACCTCATGGACACCATTCCATTCCTTGTATGGATTAAGTTTTACAAAGTTAAGATATGGAAACTGTTGAATTTACCATCCTGAGGACCACTGAGAAACTACATAACTGTTTCGATTCACGAAAATCGAAGATTAACGGCCAGGGCCGTGAAATGGTAATTACGTGCCCACGCCCCCGATATAGCAACGCCAAATTGACGTCGTTCGTGCACAAACGATATAATAGTCGCCTGGGACACCCATGTCCCTTCAGTCGCGAACATACATAAAAAGATTGATTATGAGATCCTCTTTTGCCACATATACAACTAACTATCCATTACCTTTCTTGGGCACTGATGACCCCAGATGCTAAGTCCCATAGTGCTCAGAGCTATTTTTTAACTGCTCTTAAATACACTACTCTTAATTCCCTCACTCATGTGGTATTTCATAACAGAACACTTAAAACATTCCTTAACGTTAAACATTCTAAAACATCCAAAGCAGTACAGTAGGGCACTGTGTGTACTTTACAGTGCCTGTGTAGTTCGATGCAATGTTGGTTGCCCCCTGTGTTCGAATCATAAGATTTGTATACGAGCGGTATGACTTATGGAAATGTAAATCTAGCCGTGACTCACGCAAGTACAGACAGAGCGGTTAAGGTAACCACTCGCTTAAGGCGGTAAATGCGGGTTCGAGTCCCGCTCCGGCACAGATTTTCGTATATTACTAGTAAATCGTACCATCCCTGTCCAGATGTACATTCCGAATTTGCTAATAGATGTCATAATATCCTAAAACATTCGGAAAATTTCCAAAACATTCGTAAATAATATTCGAGAACGTTAAACATAACCCAGGAAATTCCTTTTGTCATCAAGAATGAAATACACTTTCAATAATTTATAAGAATCTTTTGGCAATGGTATGATATCATTCTATGACAGATTTCTCCTGTAAAAGCTAATATAGAACGGAATTGAAATTCGTCAGTCCTCAAGGAGGTAGCATCAAATGACGTCATTTCGAAGCAAGCACTGGATGCTCTTATGTTTTCTACAATTTTCCATTATTCCGGAGATTCTTCAGTTATGTTACAATTCTGTCAGTGGTGCTGATGACATTGTTCCAGTCATGTAACACGTACAGGTATGTGGTATTTCTCTGACGAATTTCTTGACTCCATAGGACTGACAGACTGGATCCATTTGGACAACGACAACGTGCTTGTGTTTGTTGTACTCTTAAGTGTGATCCTAACGCAATGATCAATCAGCTAGTCTACAACCTCCATTGCTTTTGCTCGTCACCAATAACGACGCTTTCGAGGTCTCACGTCCATTTCGGTATTCGATTCCCAAATTCTTCACGGCCTTACCGTAAGATTCTATTCGTGCAACGCCTCTATGAAACCAACCGCTTCAGTTCCAAACCGAAATCTTCCTCATGAATGGGGTTTGGAGGGCTCAATTACCATCTAATCCCCATGGGACTATGGGAGGTGCCTTTGCGAAGTTACAGTGACCGTCACTGAAACACCACACACATTTTTCATCTCCATCTACATTATTACTCAGTAGTGCACAATAAAGTGCCTGGCAAAGAGTTCATCGAACCACTCTGAACATACACTCCTGGAAATTGAAATAAGAACACCGTGAATTCATTGTCCCAGGAAGGGGAAACTTTATTGGCACATTCCTGGGGTCAGATACATCACATGACCACACTGACAGAACCACAGGCACATAGACACAGGCAACAGAGCATGCACAATGTCGACACTAGTACAGTGTATATCCACCTTTCGCAGCAATGCAGGCTGCTATTCTCCCATGGAGACGATCGTAGAGATGCTGGATGTAGTCCTGTGGAACGGCTTGCCATGCCATTTCCACCTGGCGCCTCAGTTGGACCAGCGTTCGTGCTGGACGTGCAGACCGCGTGAGACGACGCTTCATCCAGTCCCAAACATGCTCAGTGGGGGACAGATCCGGAGATCTTGCTGGCCAGGGTAGTTGACTTACACCTTCTAGAGCACGTTGGGTGGCACGGGATACATGCGGACGTGCATTGTCCTGTTGGAACAGCAAGTTCCCTTGCCGGTCTAGGAATGGTAGAACGATGGGTTCGATGACGGTTTGGATGTACCGTGCACTATTCAGTGTCCCCTCGACGATCACCAGTGGTGTACGGCCAGTGTAGGAGATCGCTCCCCACACCATGATGCCGGGTGTTGGCCCTGTGTGCCTCGGTCGTTAGCAGTCCTGATTGTAGCGCTCACCTGCACGGCGCCAAACACGCATACGACCATCATTGGCACCAAGGCAGAAGCGACTCTCATCGCTGAAGACGACACGTCTCCATTCGTCCCTCCATTCACGCCTGTCGCGACACCACTGGAGGCGGGCTGCACGATGTTGGGGCGTGAGCGGAAGACGGCCTAACGGTGTGCGGGACCGTAGCCCAGCTTCATGGAGACGGTTGCGAATGGTCCTCGCCGATACCCCAGGAGCAACAGTGTCCCTAATTTGCTGGTAAGTGGCGGTGCGGTCCCCTACGGCACTGCGTAGGATCCTACGGTCTTGGCGTGCATCCGTGCGTCGCTGCGGTCCGGTCCCAGGTCGACGGGCACGTGCACCTTCCGCCGACCACTGGCGACAACATCGATGTACTGTGGAGACCTCACGCCCCACGTGTTGAGCAATTCGGCGGTACGTCCACCCGGCCTCCCGCATGCCCACTATACGCCCTCGCTTAAAGTCCGTCAACTGCATATACGGTTCACGTCCACGCTGTCGCGGCATGCTACCAGTGTTAAAGACTGCGATGGAGCTCCGTATGCCACGGCAAACTGGCTGACACTGACGGCGGCGGTGCACAAATGCTGCGCAGCTAGCGCCATTCGACGGCCAAGACCGCGGTTCCTGGTGTGTCCGCTGTGTCGTGCGTGTGATCATTGCTTGTACAGCCCTCTCGCAGTGTCCGGAGCAAGTATGGTGGGTCTGAAACACCGGTGTCAATGTGTTCTTTTTTCCATTTCCAGGAGTGTATTTCCCTACCGTTCCACTCTCAAATAAGGCTCGTTTAAAAGGAGCTCTTAATTCTTCCCGAGCGAGTTCTGATTTCTCTTCTTTTATTATGATGACCATTTCTCCCCGTGTATGTGGGCGTCAATAAAATGTTTTCACAACGGAGAAATCTTGTGACTGAAATTTCATGAGAAGTTCCTGCCACAGCATAAAAACACTTCGCTTTAGTGGCTGCTACCTCAGTTCGTGTATCACATCTGCGGCACTCTCTCCCTCATTTCGTAATACGATAATTCAGAACGAGTTGCCCTTATATGAATTTTTTGGATATCCGTCACACTTATCTGATGCGGATCCCACACAGCACAGCAGTACTCCAGAAGAGGGTGGACAAGAATAGTTTGTGAAATCTGTTTAGTATATCTGTTACATTTTCCAAGTGCTCTGCCAATAAAGCGCGGTCCATGGTGTGCTTTCGCAACATCATTTTCTATGTGGTAGTTCCTCTTTAAGATGTTTGTAATTCTAATGCCTAAATACTTGGTGAAATTTGCAGGATTTAGATGTGTGTGATTTATCGTGGAATTCGGGGATTCCTGTTAGTACACATTTACACTATGTGATATAAAGTATCTGGACACCCCCAAAAACATACGTTTTTCATATTAAGTGCATTGCGCTGCCACCTACTGCCAGGTACTCCGTATCAGCGACCTCAGTAGTCATTAGACATCGTGGCAGAGTAGAATGGGGCGCTCCGCGGAACTCACAGACTTCGGACGTGGTCAGGTGATTGCGTGTCACTTGTGTCATACTTTTGTAAGCGGGATTTCCACACTCCTAACCATCCCTACGTCCACTGTTTCCGATGTGATAGTGTAGTCTAAACGTGAAGGGACATGTACAGCACAAAAGCGTACATGCCGACTGCGTCTCTTGACTGACAGAGACTGACGCCAGTTCAGGCGCTCAGTCCGGAACCGCGCGACTGCTACGGTCGCAGGTTCGAATCCTGCCTCGGGCATGGATGTGTGTGATGTCCTTAGGTTAGTTCGGTTTAAGTAGTTCTAAGTTCTAGGGGACTGATGACCACAGATGTTAAGTCCCATAGTGCTCAGAACCATTTGAACCATTTTGAACTGAAGCCAGTTGAAGAGGGTCGTAATGTGTTATAGGCAGACATCTATCTAGACCACTACACAGGAATTCCAAACTACATCAGGATCCGCTGCAAGTACTACGCCAGTTAGGCGGTAGATGAGAAAAGTTGGATTTCATCGTCGAGCGGCTGCTCGTAAGCCACACATCACGCCGGTAAATGCCAAACGACGCCTGGCTTGCTGTAAGGAGCGTAAACATTAGACGATTGAACAGTGGAAAAACGTTGTGTTGTGTGACGAATCACGGTACCCAATGTGGCGATCCGATGGCAGGGTGTGGGTATGGCGAATACTCGGGAAACGCCATCTGCCAGCGTGTGTTGTGCCAACAGTAAAATGTGGTTGTGTTATTTATTGAAGAGAGCTTGTCCCCCTTGTGGTTTGGGTTGGCACTATCACAGCACAGGCCTACATTTATGTTTTAAGCGCCTTCTTGCTTCTCACAATCTCATATTCGAGCACTTGTACATAACGCACGGCCTGTGACGGTGTGGTTACACGACAATAACATCCCTGTAACGGACTGGCCTGCACAGAGTCCTGACCTGAATCTTATAGAACGCCTTTGGGATATTTTGGAACGCCGAATTCGTGCCAGGCATCACCGACTGACATCGATACCTCTCCTCAGCGCAGTACTTCGTGAAGAAAGGGCTGCCATTCTTCAAGAAACCTTCCAGCACCTGATTGAACGTATGCCTGCGAGAGTGGAAGCTGTCATCAAGGCTAAGGGTGGGCCAGCACCATATTGAATTCCAGCATTGCGGATGGAGGGTGCCACAAACTTGAAAGTCATTTTCAGCTAGGTGTCCGGATACTTATGATCACATAGTGTAGATACCTTCACGCTTTTCATTATTGTCGTTTCCTTTTCCACTCGTAAAGAGAGCGAGGAAAAGGTTGTCTGTATGCCTCTGTATGAACCCTAACGACCCTAATTTCTCGTGGTCCTTACTTTCAAAGTATATTGGCGGCAGTAGTATCGTCCGGCAGTCAGCTTAAAAAATTCCAGTTTTCTAAATTTCCTCAATAGTGTTTCTCACGGTTTGCCAAAAGATTGGCACACCTTCACTTATTAACAACCGGCCACCAGCACTCGATACAGAAAGAGTTCGATTGCTGTCCCGGCGAACACCTTCTCCTGCTCTACAGATTATTGAAATCATCTGGTGATGGTTTACAAAATATTGACGCACCTCCACATATTACGACTAGCTACTATCACCCTACACAGAAATTTCTGAATTTTTGATCTGGCCAACACCATCTGCTGATCTCCAGTTTATTCAAAACATCTGGTCATGGTCATGGTTTGGAAAAAGACTACCACACTTCCACATATGGTTGTGCAACCGGCCCCTAGCACTCGATACAGAAAGTATTCGATTGTTGCACTGGCCAACACCTTCTCCTGATCTCCGATTTACTGAAAGCTGCTGGCCATTATCTGCCGAGAGACTGACATGCCACCACTAGCCAGCCACAACGATTTACGAACGTTGACGCAGAGTTTGAGAAGAGTGGGATGATGAGCCTTTAAATATCATCCAAGCTAAGTCTGACTTGAAGATCAGTCTTTTGAGATCCGCTATTGTTACCAGCATTCGCAGAGTGGTAGATCTGTGTATTATGAGAACGTGCTGGTAAATAATATCTCTGAATTTTTTATATGGAAACTCTTAACCGGTTTGAAATACAACGAACGTTTTTAATATTCTGTATCCTCTTTCTCCGTGTCCACATATTTATTTATCAACGTAGTCACCCTGGCGACAAACACATTTCCCCCAATATGAGACCAGTTTGTTGATACCGTCGCAGTAGACAGTTTGACTCTGTTGCCGGATCCACGTTATCCTGTTTGCACCACTTCATCACTGTGAAACTGAAGTTGTCGAAAACGTTCTTCAAGTTTTCTAAACATGAAAATTTGAAGGGAGTAAGTCGACACTATATGGAGGATAATCTAAGACCGTGTACCTAAGGCATCGGGCTGCTGCAGTTGTCGTAGCGCTCTTGTGGTCTTGAATTGTTATGCTGAAGTAGACGTTGGTTCCTGTGTGGACGAACTGTTAGTATTCTAAACTCGATTACAGCACGCTGTTTCTCGCACACTGACGTAGTTACTTTACACGATGCCATGTGACACCTTACAATCTGTAGCCCTTTAGAGGCAGAGGGCTGCAGATATGTAGACATGATGCATAAAGATGTAGAATGTTAACAAAATTTATTTACTTATACAGCACATTTTCCACATAAGAAATTCAGAGGCATTACTTTTCAGCACGCCCTCTCTGTTTCTCAGTATACTTCCAAAACCACATGCGAATATCACAAGGTGTTCATCCTATGCGCAAAATAAATAAAAATCCTTCAATTTCCATCCTTCCTTGTGTTGCAATTTTAGGGGCACTATGAGTGTAATACTGACGTGCATGGGTTGGAGTAAAATATGGAAATGTCACAAATGCAACACACTACCAATATGCTATAGGAAACCTTCTGTCTTTCAAAAGGGGTTCTAGTCGTCTTGGAATGAATAAATACATGTCCTGCATATTTTAGATGGAATCTTGCACCCTTCTTCTCGCCATATAACACTGGGTTAAGGTAACGATGATGGAGGTGGATAGCGATCATGTACCCTTCCCTATAGACAGACCACAAAGGCCCAGTAATATTTAGATCTGCTGACAATGGTGACCAGGGGAGATGTGATAATTCATCCTCGTACTCACGAAATAAGTCCTGGAAAATGGGTCCTGGACTTCATCAGCCGTGTAAACAGCTGTCCTGTCGTCTCGTAACCATAAGTGGGAACGGATATGTTACAATGGTATGGACCTAATCTGCCAAAAAAGTCGCACAAATCTTGACATTAATGTGACCTTAGCAGAGTAACTACGAAGCCCATGGAATTCCACAACACGGATGCCATAATCATCACTGATCCCCCGCACTGATTCACTCTTGGAACGTAAACTCTGCACGAAGACAAAAATAGAATGAAGCATGAGCCTTCCGACTAAATTATATTTTCTCAGTGCTATCTCAGATTTTATAACTTCAGTATTTGCTTCCCCCCCCCCCCCCCCCTAAGGGCATTTGCATATTTGATGAGTGGGTTTGAAAATCCAACTCGATCACTTGTTTTCTTCATCGTTCGTGTTGTTTTGGTGCTGGCAGGATTCGCTAGTACGACATTCGGTACTGCAATGACCTTTACAGCTGTCATCCTCCTACTTTTCGTAAAAATGCTCCGCAACCACCGTCTGGCACGATCACTCAACGTGTCCTTTCGTCCGCGTTGGGACTTGGCGGTTGACGTTTCTCCACTTCCCCCGTACGCCGCAAAAATCTTCGATGCGGTGCCTCTTGAAACACCAAACATTTTGCCTACCTTGAGTAGAAGGCACCCTTCATACGAGCTCCAACAATTTACTCACGTTCGAATTCACTTAACTCCGAGATAATGCAATCACAACTACACAGAAAATAGTTATGACTACGATTGACACTTGCAACGTATTTAAGCACAGGTACGGTTCGCGGTGAAACACAACAGTGCAACCTGCAGGCTTTGCTAGCATATTCATTTACGTTCAAGCATTCATTTCACGGGGTAGGTCGTTACGTTTTGTCCAACTCCTGAAGTTAAGGCAGGAATAAGGGACAGAGAATCAAACTTGTACATGACAGCTTCAGCACTAATGGTGAACGTGAAAGCAGCAGGTTTGTGTCAACTGTTATATTCGAAAATGAAGTACCGTCAATAATTACGTGACATGGATGACCTCTTGCATTCCTTGTGGATCGTGTTTGTTCTATTTTGCCTTGATTTGTGAAATCTCTTTTGACTGGTTTTATGGCCCCCGACACGACTTTAAATCCTGTGCGTACTTCTTCAACTCA
The DNA here is from genome assembly GCF_023898315.1 of Schistocerca nitens. Lineage (NCBI taxonomy): Eukaryota > Metazoa > Arthropoda > Insecta > Orthoptera > Acrididae > Schistocerca > Schistocerca nitens. Next base: position 549,312,333 of record NC_064619.1, on the reverse strand, counting down.
GAGTAGCACTTGGATCTAGGGCCCTCAATTATTCGTTGAATACACCCTAATATCGATCTCCCCTACAGTTTTTACTCTCTACATCCCCTTCACATACCATGTAAGTCATCCCTTAAGATTTGTCTTATGATTATGTCGATCTTTTCCCCACGCTCCTCTCTCGTCGATTCTGTGGTGAACCGCCTTTTCCCTTATCGCATAAGTCCCCATGGTCTTCAACATCCCAATACAGCCGCCCATTTCAAACGCTGCGGCTGTCTCCTTTTCCGGTTTCCTTACAGTTAACGATTCAGTTCCATACTATGCTCTGTTCCAAACATTATGCTGACAGAGACAGAAATTACGTCTGGACGTCTTCTTCTGGCTAGGAATGGCCTATTTCCCTTTCCTAATGTGCTTTCCTTCTCCTCCTTGATTCGTTTACCGTGTGTCATTTTGTTTCATCTACGTCATGGCCCCCAATAACGATAATTTTATCCGTCATTTCATTTCTGCTACTCTTCATCAGTTTCTTCACTTATTGCGTTCATTCCTTTCCTACGTCTTGTGATTTTATCCAGAGATCGCAGTGCCATAACAAAGTCGGCACCTCACCTGAAGATAGCGATGTGTTGCTGCATACTGCAAGGACGAATGCGAGGTACTGGGGAAGCTACGTTCTCTCTTCCATCTCCGCAACGCCACTGCACAGAGGCCGATGTCCAATAGAGCAGAGGAAGGTTCTGCCCAGTTCGTGACCTACGATCAAGCAGAAAACATTTTCTAGTTAGCACACATGCGTTACTCATGTATTAGATTGCACAACCCTTCTGAACTTCGTAAACTTCGTACTTCGAGAGAAGAGTTTAGTAAACGTGTTTCTCAGACGATGGTTTAATAGTCGAACGCAGTTGTACACATTTCACACATTCATGAGGTAATGGACTGTATAAATATGGATATATCTTTTTATCATTCTTGTAATAATGTTAACGAATATTTTATATGTTGTAGTTCCATTCCATCATCTCCCAGAGCAATTAGAAACCTACTGTTATACTGGAAGATTGTAGTCTCATAACTTTCTCATTTCCACTGAGGATAAAAATATCGTCAGCTATTTTTTAACATTCACGTCATTTCACAATGAATCGTTCCTGAGGGTACCTCCCTCGTTGAAAACTGATTGTTAATCCACTGTTCGCTAGTTAGGCTTACCAAGCTTCACCAAAGACTCGTTAGCCGCCAGTTTTCGGAGTTCCTCAAGGCCTTCGCAGCTACAGTATCTGTCGCAGGGCACTCAAAGTACCTACTATATTTCACCCCTGTAAGTCATCCCCCCACTCTGCTGTGGCGTTGGACGAGGGGTTGGTCTTCTGTGAGGTCAAGGGGTTAACCTCATCTTTAGTGAAGTAGCTTCAGCAGAACTGCTACGAATTTTGGGAAGACCTTGTGATGGTGTTCGTCGATATAAAAAAGGTATTTTATGGCATCTGTAGAAGAAGGTCTGGGAAGCACTAGTAGAAGAGGGAGTGGAAAAAGAGACAACAATCAGAGTGAAGTAGATGAACTGTGGAAGTCTGAATTTTTTGAAAGTGGAAAATGAAAGGATGGACTGGTTCCAGCAAAGAGCTGGGTTAAGCAGGGCTGTGGATTGTCACCTCTCCTCTTCCTTGTGCCCATGGTTGAGATAATGACTAAGGGGGAGAAAAAGACAAGACGAAAGCAATGGTGTTCGCATATAATTAGCCGATATGGGCAGGGGATGTGGAGCAAACAGCGAGTCACCGGTCCCATCGGATTAGGAGAGGGAGTCGGCATCGCCAAGGAACCATTCCGGCATTTGCTGAAGCGATCTAGGGAAATCACGAAAAAATTTAAATTAAGATGGCTGGTAGCGGATTTGAACCGTCGTCCTCCCAAATGCAAGTCTAGTGTGTTAACCACTGCGCTATCGCGCTCGGTGATCGGTTCAGCGAAAACTGGATGCTTGGGGAGATACTGTGAGACAGTACGGAATAAAAGTAAGTGTACACAAATGTGCGATCCTTGTTGCAACAAGGAAGAAAAATAGACTAATTAGCGGAATAAGTATTGGATGCGAATAGTTGAAGAAGGCGGGAAGAGTCAACAGAAAAAAGAAAAATATACTAATTAGTGGAATAAGCATTGGATGGGAACAGTTGAAAAAGGTAGGAAGCGTCAATTACTTCGGAAGTGTGAAAGAGGAAAATGGGAGGAAAGAGATTGAGTTCAGTGAACGTGGGAGACAGGCAGAAGCATTCTTGCGAAATGTTAGGAGCCGTGTTTGGAACAATGATGTCCCACAAAAAACGCAAAGAAGTATTACACAGAAATTACTACAGCCCTGTACGTCTAAAACATGGGTAATGAAGAAAAGAGAGGTAAGTAGATTGCATGGATCTGAAATGAAGCTCCTCAGAAGTAAGATAGGAGTAATAAGGAGAGATACGGTGAAGTATCGACGAGTGATGGAAACAGTGGGAGAGGAATCCTTGCAGACCACGATAGAGACATCAAGGCTAAGAGAATGGAAAACAAGAGAATTTCTAAGAAGGTACACGAAATGGAGACGCGAATGAAACGACGAGTGGGAAAACGAAGGGGTAGGCGTGTGAAAGGTGTGGGGAAATGTGTTGAAAAAAGAGGCGAGGACTGGACCAGAGTGAACGTAGGTAGAGGGTCGGAAAACAGGACTGCATGGCGAGACTTGTGCTCCAGGCGCAGCCCGAGGCTGGAAACTGTTCACGATGATGATCCTTTCACCATGAATTGTAATCCTACTCGCAAATCTTTCTTTTATTTCTTCAACTGCTTCTTATAAGAACAGTAGGAGAGAAAAACTGCAATCTCTTCGTACACTATTTTATCGGAACACATCACTATTGCACTGAATACTCGTGAAAATTTTTAAAAGAAAAAAAGCGTATTTTCACGAGACGGTGTCTCCAAAGACCATGAAACGGAATGAAAGGACGCTCTTGTTTTGATGTAACAGATTATGAGTTCCTGAAAAAATTTTAAATACATGGTTGCTCACTTTGTATGCACGAATCTCTGTGGATCATCGGTTTCGTTCCATGAGTACCGAGAGGGTTGTCATTTAGCGGGACTTGGCGCCCCTCGATAACCGGCGACATGAATGCAAAACGTCCACCGAAAACATCGCGCGTCACTCTGGCTGTGTAGTTTCAAAGGACTGGAAGGCGCGACCGGCGTGGGCGTGAGTGAGTCACGGCCAGGCGAGCGCCGACCGCTGCCGCCCCCTCGCGTCTCTTCATTTCACCGCCTGAAAGCGGCGCGCACGCCCGGAGACCATTCTCGCCGTTATTACAGCCGCCTCAGATTCTCGTAATACGCCCTGGGACCTCGTAATAGTTCCTTTAGCTGCGTGGAGCTCTCCTCGTAGATGCCACGGCGCTGAGCTCCTGCGTCTGGTTAGAGTAAGAGTCGAAACGTTGTACACACAATGCAGCTAGCTATATTTCTTTGTGTCAGAGTGCTACTACAGTAGTGGAAATCAGTATAAAGTCATAGAAATTTCTACAAAAATTGACATTGACAGTTCGAATAGTTGCGCTCAGCGTATACGTAACAATATGAGACCCAGTATGCAGGGTGAACATTAATAAAACCGACAAACTGCAGAGACAGATTTGTGACGGAAAATTGAGGAAAAAATGTCCAATGAATAGCTGTCCGGAAATGCATCGTTGCCCTAGTAGATGGCACTGACGAATGACAGTTCCTCTCACCTTACGCCGTGCGTTGCTTATGTGTTGCAGGGTGTGAGATCGACGCAGTCTAATGTACGCAGCAAAATGGCCAGGTAATCATGTCGGTAACAAGCCGAGAGGGTGTTTGTGTACGTCCATGCAGAGGTCGAGAGGAAGCTGGGCTATACCAAAACAAGTACCCTCACAAACCACATCACACAATATATATGTGTGATCAGGAGTCCTTGAGACAAACAAACGTGTAGGGAGGCGGTGGACTGTGCGCGCTCTACAGGTTATTGAGACGAACCGTAGTACATTCTCAATGCAAGTGGCCCGGGAGCATGGTGTAAGGCACAGTACAATTATGTGCATCATGCTTGACAACCGCTATTATCCCTATCACCTGCAATCCCATGTTCACTTTGAACATCTGTTGTGACGTATCACGCGATGCAGCTCTGTTCTATGTTTTGGACAACTTCTTGTTGCACGTGCAGCGTTTATTTTCGGATACATGTTCATAGCACCTTTCTTCCTCCATTTCGAGTAAGGATTCCGTCCCTGAAGTTTGTCGGCTTCATTAACGTTCACCCTGTACTCAACAGTCAGTCAAATGGCATCGCATTTGACATCAGTGGCACAGTATATAACAAGACATCAACGATCCAGGTGGTAGACGTGAAACTCGGTATAAAGGCAGTCGGCTCTTTGCGCTGTTAGTGTCTGCTTAAGTTCCTTTTCTGCAGAAAAGAAACAGACACATTAGTTACAGTGCCTACTGTGTGCATAAAACATGATTCTGACATAGCCACTAGGAAAAAGTTATAATGTGATGAGAAAACAGAAATTGGTGCGTAAAAGGAAATGCGACTCTGTAATCGTCAAGTCGCCAAGAAGTTGAACCGTACAAGTACAGCGATTTACAATTTCGTTAGATTCGGTGCCCATATGGACGGAACGGAAAATATGGGCAAACCAGAAAATAACCTGAGGCATCGAAGCGGTTACTTTTGCGCAAAGCAATGGTCACAGCCTCCATTCTTCTTACCTTTTTGGTGGTTTACAGTTGCCAGTAATTGTCAGACGTGTACGACAAATTTCGTCAAACGAAAATGTCTTGAATTCAAGAAACGACTGCAGAAATCTGCTCTAAGAGCTAACATAAAGAGACTAGATTGGAGTTTGCCAAAACAAATACGGACTTCAGATGGGATAAAGTGATCTTCAGTGATGAGAAGAAGTTTAATTTAGGTCGTCCTAATGGATTTCAGTATGATTGGCATGGTCTGAGCAGCAGATAACAAAGAGCAGAAATTTTGGTGACTGAAATGTTATGATTAGGGTAGCAGACTGCGCTAAAGGAAACTCACACTATGGCTTGGGTTAACACCAGAACTAACTCTCGTATGTGCGGCAATATGCTGGAGACAGAATCTATTGGAATGTATGAGGACATACGGAAGTCTAATGGTTCAACAAGTTAATGCATCTGTGCAGGTTTCTGCACAAAAGAAAGTGGTTTAAAATACAGATATCGATGTCTTGTCCTGGTCTGCACGTAACCTAGATTTGAACCCGCTGGAGAGCATTTGAGGAATACTTGCAAATAGTGTTTATCGCAGTAGAAGACAATTTGATGCCATATGTGACCTGAAAAGAGCGATACGAGATGAGTGGGCGACAATTTCACTGCATGAACTTAAAACCCCAATAAAATCCTTGCCGAAGAGATTTTTGAGGACATTAGGAAGAACAGAGTAAGGATAAAGTACTAACAATGCAAAAACACAATATGTCATTCAGCGTCATTATATCAGTCTGCATCCAGGCAATGCTAACGCCTCATTTTGTTACTCGTGTTGTGAAAGAAACCATGTAATTTCGTAATGATTGTTTCTGTCTTACATGCATCTACTACATCCCTAATAAGTTCGAAGCATGTATGCTTCAGACATTGTATACAGCTTTCATAGGAAACCTACTTTTATGCTGGTTTGAACTACTGCTAATGTCTTTGCATTCTAACATACCGAACGGGGTGGTTAGTACACTGGACTCGCATTCGGGAGGACGACGGTTCAAACCCGCATCCGGCCATTCGTGATTTAGGTTTTCCATGATTTCCCTACATCACTACTGGCAAATGCTTGAATTGTTGCTTTGAAAGGGCACGGCCGACTTCCTTCCTCATCCTTCCCTAATCGGATGGGATCGATGGCCTCGCTATTTGGTCCCCTCCCCCAAATTAACCAACCTTTCTACATGAAATAATTTTGAATAATATAGAAAATATTTTTAAAAAACTGGTTTGTGGATGTAGCGTTTATGCCACGCACCTGCAGCGGCCGTCATGAAAGTAAGTACCTCAAGGTCATCTCACTGTCCTACTGCATTGCCACTTAGTGACAAATTCAAATGTTGGTAAATATTACGAAAAATGTAGTAGACATCTCTGCTCTCAGTCCAGAATATGATGACGTACTTTATAAAGGGAAGTTCTTGCCAACTAACGTTACAAGAAATTTAGAAGAAATTTATATACAGGGTCTTCCATTTATCTTGACCACCCTAAATAACTGTTTGTCCAGATGCAAATTACAAAATTTTTCAAGCAAATATTCTTTAGCCGTCAGGGGGACATCAATCAGCATTATTGCCTTCGTTGTAGCTTTGTTTTTTTCCAAAGATATGAGCAGCTGGGGACTTTTTGAAATGGTACACTGTATTTTTTAATCAGTAATTCATTTCCTCTCCTAAAGATCTATTCAAAAATGTATCACAGTGTACCATTCCCTGAAACACTACGTTATTAATTACATAACACAACATTGTTATGTAAGATAAGATGAACATCAACAAAAGCAAAACGAGGATAATGGAATGTAGTCGAATTAAGTCGGGTGATGTTGAGGGTATTAGATTAGGAAATGAGACACTTAAAGTAGTAAATGAGTTTTGCTATTTGGGGAGCAAAATAACTGGCAATGGCAAGGAAAGCGTTTCTGAAGAAGAGAAATTTGTTAACATCGAGTATAGATTTAAGTGTCAGGAAGTCATTTCTGAAAGTATTTGTGTGGAGTGTAGCCATGTATGGAAGTGAAACATGGACGGTAAATAGTTTGGACAAGAAGAGAATAGAAGCTTTCGAAATGTGGTGCTACAAAAGAATGCTGAAGAATAGATGGGTAGATCACATAACTAATGAGAAGGTACTGAATAGGATTGGGGAGAAGAGGAGTTTGTGGCACAACTTGACCAGAAGAAGGGATCGGTTGGTTGGACATGTTCTGAGGCATCAAGGGATCACCAGTTTAGTATTGGAGGGCAGCGTGGAGGGTAAAAATCGTAGGGGGAGACCCAGAGATGAATACACTAAGCAGATTCAGAAGGATGTAGGTTGCAGTAGGTACTGGGAGATGAAGAAGCTTGCATAGGATAGAGTAGCATGGAGATCTGCATCAAACCAGTCTCAGGACTGAAGACCACAACAACAACAACAACATTGACTTTGAGACCGGGATCACAAACTCGTTCACTTTGATGGAGTTGTCGGAAGACAAATGTAAACCAAATAAAAACATAACACAAATTTGACTTTGACTCTCCTGTACCATTGCCCAGGAGTAGAACATTCAAAGGCCCTCAAAGTGGTGACCCTGGACACCGATACACTGTTGCACTCGTTGTATGAAAGAATTATTTACTGCATCCAGTGTTGCCCGCTGAAGAGAATTACAAGCAAGCACGATACGTTCCTGCATGTCCTCTGGAGTCGTCGGAATATCGCGACTGACAACGTCTTTAATGCATCCCCAAAGAAAAAAGTCCAGAGGATTTAAATCAGGAGATCTAGCAGGTCAAGTAACTGTTCCTCCTAAACCAATCCATCTGGCAGGATACCTTCGGTTCAGAACATGACGTGCACTCAAGGCATTATGTGCTGAACTTCCATCGTGTTGATACCACATAATCATTCTGGTTCTTAGCGGAACTTCATCCAGAAGAGGAGTATGAATTCGTCTGAGGAAGTTGGCATAATCTGTGCCGTTTAGAGTATGACTGCTGAAATAAGGGCCGATAACTGTATTAGCAAGCATCCCACAGCAGACGTTAACCTTCCATTGACGCTGATGTTCCACCTGTCAAAGCCATGATTGGTTGTCGCTGAACCAGTAATGCATGTTCCTTGTATTTACCTGTCCTTCGTTTGAGAAAGAACATTCATCGGTAAGTAGAACATCGGAGAAGTAGTTCGGGTTGGCGAGGATTTGCTGCTGTGCCCACTGATAGATCTGTACACGATTCTGGAAATCATTTGCATGCCATTCTTGATGTAGGTGTAAGAATAGAACCAGTGACGTGGAAGAATACGATGTGCACTGGCTTTAAGAATGCCAATTTCGTGTTCAAGCTTCGTGTGCTCACATGTGGATTCAAAGCAATGGAAGCGATAATAGTAACTTCTGCAGCTTCGACTGTGCGAGTGCTACGACGACTGCGTTGACATCGGTTGAAACTTCCCGTTTCCTGAAGCGTCACAACAAGACGAGAAAACAACCGTCGGAAAGGTGGGTTCTTGTCAGGATATCGCTCTCTGTACAGTTCCCCTGCCTGCGTAGCATTTCGCCTACCTTCAACAACAACAATGATAGAAACGTTGTGTCGACGCATTTTTTAGGAAGGACAGCCTTTACTATATGTTTACTCTCTACAAAAGTACACTCCTGGAAATGGAAAAAAGAACACATTGACACCGGTGTGTCAGACCCACCATACTTGCTCCGGACACTGCGAGAGGGCTGTACAAGCAATGATCACATCACGGCACAGCGGACACACCAGGAAACGCGGTGTTGGCCGTCGAATGGCGCTAGCTGCGCAGCATTTGTGCACCGCCGCCGTCAGTGTCAGCCAGTTTGCCGTGGCATACGGAGCTCCATCGCAGTCTTTAACACTGGTAGCATGCCGCGACAGCGTGGACGTGAACCGTATGTGCAGTTGACGGACTTTGAGCGAGGGCGTATAGTGGGCATGCGGGAGGCCGGGTGGACGTACCGCCGAATTGCTCAACACGTGGGGCGTGAGGTCTCCACAGTACATGGATGTTGTCGCCAGTGGTCGGCGGAAGGTGCACGTGCCCGTCGACCTGGGACCGGACCGCAGCGACGCACGGATGCACGCCAAGACCGTAGGATCCTACGCAGTGCCGTAGGGGACCGCACCGCCACTTCCCAGCAAATTAGGGACACTGTTGCTCCTGGGGTATCGGCGAGGACCATTCGCAACCGTCTCCATGAAGCTGGGCTACGGTCCCGCACACCGTTAGGCCGTCTTCCGCTCACGCCCCAACATCGTGCAGCCCGCCTCCAGTGGTGTCAAAATGGTTCAAATGGCTCTGAGCACTATGGGACTCAACTGCTGAGGTCATTAGTCCCCTAGAACTTAGAACTACTTAAACCTAACTAACCTAAGGACATCACAAACATCCATGCCCGAGGCAGGATTCGAACCTGCGACCGTAGCGGTCTTGCGGTTCCAGACTGCAGCGCCTTTAACCGCACGGCCACTTCGGCCGGCTTCCAGTGGTGTCGCGACAGGCGTGAATGGAGGGACGAATGGAGACGTGTCGTCTTCAGCGATGAGAGTCGCTTCTGCCTTGGTGCCAATGATGGTCGTATGCGTGTTTGGCGCCGTGCAGGTGAGCGCCACAATCAGGACTGCATACGACCGAGGCACACAGGGCCAACACCCGGCATCATGGTGTGGGGAGCGATCTCCTACACTGGCCGTACGCCACTGGTGATCGTCGAGGGGACACTGAATAGTGCACGGTACATCCAAACCGTCATCGAACCCATCGTTCTACCATTCCTAGACCGGCAAGGGAACTTGCTGTTCCAACAGGACAATGCACGTCCGCATGTATCCCGTGCCACCCAACGTGCTCTAGAAGGTGTAAGTCAACTACCCTGGCCAGCAAGATCTCCGGATCTGTCCCCCATTGAGCATGTTTGGGACTGGATGAAGCGTCGTCTCACGCGGTCTGCACGTCCAGCACGAACGCTGGTCCAACTGAGGCGCCAGGTGGAAATGGCATGGCAAGCCGTTCCACAGGACTACATCCAGCATCTCTACGATCGTCTCCATGGGAGAATAGCAGCCTGCATTGCTGCGAAAGGTGGATATACACTGTACTAGTGCCGACATTGTGCATGCTCTGTTGCCTGTGTCTATGTGCCTGTGGTTCTGTCAGTGTGATCATGTGATGTATCTGACCCCAGGAATGTGTCAATAAAGTTTCCCCTTCCTGGGACAATGAATTCACGGTGTTCTTATTTCAATTTCCAGGAGTGTATTTAAAAGGACTAAACTACTGTACTAAATGTACCCGTGCAATAGAAAACAGTATTGCAGTTACTGTTCTGCTAACTTACTTTCCCCTTAGATGCTACTCACACAACTCTTCAATTGACGATGGTTGACGGAATGAAGGGTGTACATTCTACATATGTTTACATTTGTCCTCTGTCAACGTCAGCACGTGGTTGTGTTCCATTACCCCGAGTATCTGCACTAAGCTCTGGGAGCACCAATGTCAATGTTGTATTATGTAATTAATAATGTTGGGTTTCAGCGAATGGTACACCGTGATACATTTTTGAATAGGTCTTTAGGAGAAGAAATGAATCACCGAACAAAAAATACAGAGTGCCATTTAAAAGAGTCCAACCGCTGTTCATATCTTGGTAAAAAACAAAGCAACAACTAAGTAAATCATGCTGATTGATATTCCCATGACGGCTAAAGAATATTTGCCTACAACATTTCATAATTTTCATTTGCACAAACAGTTATTTAGGGTGGCCAAGATAAATGGGACACCCTGTATATATTCTTTTACTTGAGCCTGCGGGATAAGTACAACCACTGACATATTCGGACTGAAAATATTACATGAACACTCTCGAAGTTTATAGATGCAAGTGATACATATTTTATTGTGAATCACAGAAGTATTGCGAGATAAAGAATGAAGTATCGTAAGAGGTATGAAACTGATCCACCAGCGTAACGAAAAAAAGTCCTCGTGAATGAATCTCTGTTCAGTAGGACCTGGCAGAAACTTCCACTGAGAACACTGCAAAAAAAAAAAAAAAAAAAAAAAAAAAAAAAAAAAAAAAAAAACAAAAAAAAACTCTAAAATTAATATTGGTAACATCTGAGACATCATTATGGTATCGTTTCGCGTGTGAACACTCTTTGTGCGACAGTGCTTTATTATTCGTGTGCCGTCATTATTGGACCGAGGGTATTCCCTACCTCCCGAACATTTATTTGCAGCTCTTACTGACTCTTTGTCACTGCACCCATCGCCAAAATCGCAGATATACGCTGTACAGAAGTAACTGCATGTATTTTCTAGCCAATATTTACGCTCAAGTCCAACAAAACATGATTTTGCACGTGGTTTTATGAAAGCCCAATTTCATTGAAGTATACTACAAGACTATGTCCTCAGCAAACAGTAGGTGTATTTTACTCAAAACTTCGTTATTGCTGCAACAGTGTCTCTGCATTCCATTAAAATATTCGTATATCATTCTAATTTCTGGATGAAAAGCCAAGTAAGAGGAGAAGACAAAGAAATGAGTTTTCTGAGACAGAATCATTAACTTTTTCATGGAGATCACTGTGTATTTTTCTAGCCGTTGGATTCTCTCCTCTGTCGTAGTGTTGAAGTACAGTTCGACGCACTAACCTTTTGTCCAAATCGTCAGAGTCCATAACTTCCGTTTTCATTTATATCCGTTTCTTGGAGAATGAAAAGACATTCTCACATCTAGAGATTCTGCCGATGTTAATACACTGGTAATATTGCCGATGTTAATACATTGGTAATATAGAAGACAGTCGATTCCGAAACACCATAAGGTTATTTGAGGTTTTATGAACTTGCGCAATATTTATATTGGTCCTGGTATTTTCACTGTTGACCAGACGACTAGAAAATCTTCACAACGTTCGATAAGACAGTTTCAGAACGTTTTCGAATGTCTTTTCGCTCTTTACGTATACCGACCTGATTAAAACAACACCTGGGACGTTACTTCTGAATGACACTCACTACCAAACACACGTCAGTGCCCAGTTCAACAGAAGACCGAAACCACACGGTAACACAGAGCACTCAGCTGCCGCTGACCTGACGCACAGGGAACACTGTGCATGCGGTAACAAAGCAATAGGGCGGGCGAATCACAGCGCTTAGCGCCGCCGGCGGACTGCAGGCAGCCTCCATAATCTTGAGGAGTCTGATTTCGTAGTGGACGCTCCTGTCAGTTTATTTCAAAACAGATTTACATTTACTGCTTTTGCTTCGCATGTCAGAACAGATTGGCAAGTAACCCACTTTACTATGACAGATGGTTAAGACACATGGAGCTGGGTTGTGGACAAGATACAGTCGGTGAAAAGTTTTTCTCTGAATTTCGGCAGACCGTAAAAGCTCCCGCCCAAAATTTTCGACGTTATGAGTAACTTCAAGTGATATTTGGTAGGTTTATACTGATATGTTGTGGGTAAACTGGTGGCGGTGCTTTCACTTGATGATCTCTGGCAAGCCGCGGGAGCGTGCTGCTTTTGAATGGGCGGTCTTGAGATAGCGCAAAAGAGCAAAAGAGAAGAGAGGGGCTCAAGAGGACGTTGATGGTCACTCTACTAGCAGCAAGGAAGACGTGAACGTTGTCCAGGATAGCAGAGAGTGTTGACTTTGAAAGGTGACAAGTTTTCCTATTTGGAGGTGGTCACATTGTAGGTAGCCATCACCATTTCTGTTGTAGAAATTTCAGAGTAGTGAAGTCAGGTTTCAATTCCGCCACAAAATTTCTTCATCAAGGTACACCTACTGCGGTGCTCTGTGGCTTGTAGTGAAAGTTAATGATGAGCTCCCGTCTGCTGTGCTGCATAATTACTGACTTGTACCAAAGGCGAGTCTACATCTACATGGATACTCTGCAAATCACATTTAAGTGTCTGGCAGAGGGTTCATAGAACCATCTTCACAATTCTCTATTATTACAATCTCGTACAACGCGCGGAAAGAATGAACGCCTATATCAATTTCCGTACGAGCTCTGATTTCCCTTATTTTATCGTGGTGATCGTTCCTCCCTATGTAGGTCGGTGTCAACAAAATATTTTAGCATTCGAAGGTGAAAGTTGGTGATTGGAATTTCGTTAGAAGCTTCCGTCGCAACGCGAAGCGCCATTCTTTTAATGATTTCCAGCCCAAATCCTGTATCTTTTCTATGACGCTCTGTCCCATATTTCGCGATAATACAAAACGTGCTGCCTTTCTCTGAACTTCTTCGATGTACTCCGTCAGTCCTATCTGGTTAGGACCCCACACCGCGCAGCAGTGTTCTAAAAGAGGACGGACAAGCGTAGTGTGGGCAGCCTCCTTAGTAGGTCTGTTACATTTTCTAAGTGTCCTGCCAATAAAACGCAGCCTATGATTAGCTTTCCCCACAACATTTTCTATGTGTTCTTTTCAAATTAAGTTGTTCGTAATTGTAATACCTAGGTATTTAGTTGAATATACGGCTTTTAGATTAGACTGATCTATCGTGTAACCGAAGTTTAACGAGTTGCTTTTAGCACTCATGTGGATGACCTCACACTTTTCGTTATTTAGGGTGAACTGCCACTATTCACACCATTCATATATCTTTTCTAAATCGTTTTGTAGTTTGTTTTGATCTTCTGATGACTTTATTAGTCGATAAACGACAGCGTCATCTGCAAACAACTGAAGACGGCTGCTCAGATTGTCTCCGAAATCGTTAATGTAGATAAGGAACAGCAAAGGGCCTATAACACTACCTTGGGGAACACCAGATATCACTTCAGTTTTACTCGATGACCTTCCGTCAATTAAAACGAACTGTGACCTCTCTGACAGAAAATCACAAATCCAGTCACATAACTGAGACGATATTCCATAAGCACGCAATTTCTCTACGAGCTGCTTGTGTGGTACAGTGCCTTCCGAAAATCCAGAAATACGGAATCGATCTGAAATCCCTTGTCAATAGCACTCAACACTTCATGTGAATAGAGAGCTAGTTGTGTTTCACAGGAACGATGTTTTCTAAACCCATGTTGACTGTGTGTCAATAGACCGTTTCCTTCGAGGTAATTCATAATGTTAGAATACAATAGATGTTCTAAAATCCTGCTGCATATCGACTTTAACATATGGGCCCGTAATTTGGTGGATTACTCCTACTACCTTTCTTGAATATTGGTGTGACCTGTGCAACTTTCCACTCTTTGCGTACCGGTACGGATCTTTCGTCGAGCGAACGGTTGTATATGATTGTTAAGTATGGAGGTAATGCATCAGCATACTCCGAAAGGAACCTAATCGGTATACAACCTGGACCAGAAGACTTGCTTTCATTAACTGATTTAAATTCCTTCACTACTCCGAGGATATTTACTTCTACGTTACTCACTTTGGCAGCGGTTCTTGACTCTAAGTCTGGAATACTTACTTCGTCTTCTTTTGTGAAGGCATTTCGGAAGGCTGTGTTTAGTAACTCTGCTTTGGTAGCACTGTCTTCTATAGTATATCCACTGCTATCGCGCAGAGAAGGCATCGATTGTTTCTTGCCACTAACATACTTCACATACGACCAGAATCTCTCTGGATTTTCTGTCAGGTTTCGAGACAAAGTTTCGTTGTGGAAACTGTTACAGGCACCTCGCATTGAAGTCCGTGCTAAATTTCTAGCTTGTGTAAAAGATTTTGTGATTTGGCATGTTTGTTCCGTTGTTTCTGCAACATTGTTCTAACCCGTTTTGTGTACCAAGGGGGATCAGCTCCGTCTTTTGTTAATTTATTTGGTACAAATCTTTCAATTACTGCCGATACTACTGCTTTGAATTGAAGCCACATCTGGTCTACACTTATATTATTACTTTGGAATGAGTGGAGGTTATCTCTTAGGAAGGCGCCAAGTGAATTTTTATCTGCTTTTCTTAATAGGTATATTTTTCGCTTATTTTTCGAGGATTTGGGGATTACAATATTCAATCTCGCTACGACAATTCTGTGTTCACTAATCCGTCAATCCTTTTTGATGCCCGTTATTAACTCAGGATTATTTGTTGCTAAGAGGACAAGTGTGTTTTCACTACCGATTACTATTCGCATGGGCTCATGAACTAACTGCTCGAAATAATTTTCAAAGAACGCGTTTAGCACAATTTCGGATGATATTTTATGCGTACCTCCGGAATTAAACATGTATTTTCGCTGATATATCGAGGGTAAATTAACCACCAACTATTATCGTATAAGTCGGGTACGTGTTTGAAATCAAACTCAAGTTTTATTTGAACGTTTCAGCAACTGTATCATCTGAATTGGGAGGTCGGTTAAAGGATCCAATTGTTATTTTATACCGGTTGCCAACAATGAACTCTGCCCATACTAACTCACAGGAGGTATCTACTTCAATTTCGCGACAAGATAAACTACTTCTGACAGCAACAAACACGCCACCGTCCACCGTGATTAACGTATCCTTTCGGAACACCGTTAAGTTCTTCGCAAAAATTTCGGCTGAGGTTATATCCAGCTTTAGCCAGCTTTCAGTGCCTATAACGATTTGAGCATCAGTGCTTTCTATTAGAGACTGGAGCTCTGGTACTTTCCGAACACAGGTACGACAATTTACAACTGTTATACCGATGGTTCCTGTACCTACGTTCTTCCTATGTTTGGTCTGCACCCTTTGTCACTGAAGCCCTTTTTATTTATTCCCGAGACCTTCTAAGCTAAAAAACCGCCCAGTCAACGCCACACAGCTCCTGATACCCGTGTAACCACCTCCTGCGTATAGTGGACACCCGATCTATTCAGCGGAACCCGAAACCCAACCACCCTTTGGCGGAAGTCGAGGAATCTGCAGCCTACACGGTCGCAGAACCCTCTGAGCCTCTGATTCAGACCCTCCACTCGGCTCTGTACCAGAGGTTCGCAATCGCCCCTGTCGACTATGCAGCAAATGGTCAGTTCTGCTTTCATCTCGCAAGCAAGCCTGGCAGCCCTTACCACTTCTGTAAGCCGCTCGAAACCAGAGAAAATCTCTTCGGATCCAAAGTGACACACATTATTGGTACCGACGTGAGAAACCACCTGCAGTTGGCTGCACCCTGTGCTCTTCACGGCATCCGGGAGGACCCTTTCCACATCTGGAATGACTCCACTCGGTATGCACACGGAGTGCACATTGGTTTTCTTACCCTTCTTGTCAGCCAAGTCCCTAAGTGGCCCCACAACGCGCCTAACGTTGGAGCTCCCAACTACCAATAATCCCACCCTCTGCGATTGCCCGGATCCTGCACGCTGAGTTGTATCCTCTGAAACCAGACGGGCGACAGCATCTGGCTCAGCGACAGTGTCAGCCACTGAGAGCAGCTGGAACCTTTTTGTCAGACAAATTGGGGAGACGTTACGTGCGGCCGCCTGGGAAGTCTTTCGCCGCCTGTTTCGCCTCGGGGCGACTTCCCACTCGACCACAGGTGAAGGGTCAGCCTCAGAGCGAGCAGTAACTGGGTTGGCCACCGGTGAGGACCGATCGGAGGACTCTGACGTGCTGGAAGGCCGGCCCACAACAGTGGAGACCACCCACTGCAGCCTCAACCTGTGTAACAGTAGCCATCACAGCCTGAAGCTGAGGGCGAAGTGTCACCAACTAGGCTCGCATCCGCACACAAGAGTCGCAGTCCCTGTCCATACTAAAGACTGTGGGAAACCAAACTATGCAGATAATCGGACTATCGGCACGTGCTGCGCAACTCTACTCTAGATCCTGACAGAAGCGCAGGAACTGTTTCTAGTAATACGCAGATATTCGGAAAACCTAACTACCGAAGCACTCAGGTGAAACTAAATAATTTTCCCATGATTAGGAACTCGTATTATGGCACAAAATCGGTTTACTTTCCGACGCACACGAAAACGCGACAACTGTGGCTATTAGATATTAAATTTACATGCAGAAGCTCAAGAACCTAAACTATTAAAGCACACAGATGATACAATAAAATTCGCTCCTGGTTAGGAACTCGTAAATGACACAAAATCGGTTACTTCCCTGTTGCTGCGTCACTGTCGATCGGCTACTGCTGCTAGTGAACGGGTTGATTCCTGTGCGAGTTCGACAGCTCGTTCATTTTAGTGTTTTTTTTATTCACACTCATAAGAGAATAATCTGGGTGTGTATTTTGGGGGATCTGGCTGTGCCTCTAACTATTGCACCTCCTGGTTGGCTTTTGGCAATCGGATAATTGTGCGGTTTTTGGCCAAAGAGGCTGTCCAGTAACTGATTATATACTGTCAAATTTATTTATGCCGTTGCTGTACCTTACATGACATGTAATTAATTTTAAGGTACTGCTCTATGTGTGGTAACATTGTTTTTTCTGTTTTAGAGTCTAATACTCAGATTTTTTTATTTTACCTCTGTGAAACTAGTGGAATGTCCTTTGCACCCGGTGTCGCATATAACTGCCATCTTCTAGGCAAGGTTTCAGGGCGACATATCTGTATTTTAATTTAACCTGCGTCATTTGAAGTCAGACTATACTGAGTTTAAATCTATGTAACGGTGCAGTGTTCGTTCTAATTATTTGATGCCTCTACAATAATTTTTGATGTTACATTGTTTAATTTGGTCTTTGATGTTTAAGAGGACGTTTGATGCTAAACTGTCTTATCACTACCGCTTTTAGAACAAAATTTTGCTCTTACATTAATTTGGCCTTCGTGGTTTTTAAAAGCTTTTGATGCTACACTATCCTTTTATTGACACTTCATAAGTATTTTATTAATAGCGATTTCTAACCAAATTACTAACGTACCTTTAAATAATTTTGATATTAAATTATTAACTAATTCACTTGTGGCTTTAAATATGTTTTTATGTTAAATATAGACTACAAGTAGCGGCACTTTAAATATTTCTTTCTGTGTTACAAAAATGGTTCAAATGGCTCTGAGCACTATGGGACTTAACGTCTGAGGTCATCAGTCCACTAGAACTTAGAACTGCTTAAACCTAACTAACCTAAGGACATCACACACATCCATACCCGAGGCAGGATTCGAACCTGCGACCGTATCGGTCGGCCACTCAGGCCGGCTTTGTGTGTTACACTATGAGATCTTTTTATTGGCACCATTTTCGTAGTAATAATACCTGGTGTACTGTTGACACTCTGATAATAACTTACGTTTGCTCGGCTGAATAATCGATCAGTTTACTAGCATGTGGCTTATGTAAACTGTCCGTGTTATATGAATCTGAGGAACGATTTTCTGTTAAGTTTGAGCTCGCTCGCTTACAACTCCCGGACCCCCACGTAGTTAACCAGTTTAATAATAACAAATAACTTATGAAATAGCCAAGCTGACCATAATGGAGTCCTTAGCCTGGATTTATAGTGTTATTTACTAAAAAGAACTTCGGAAAGACAAACAAATGGATCATATTAACGCGACGAATATCAACAGTCATAGCTGATCTGTGACGTAAAAGCGCCATACGCTGGCATATGTGGGACTGTTAGGTATGGTCATTTGACATTTTACTCCGGTGCCCAGAAATGTTAACCATAACATCTTATCAAATGACAAGTTATAATTTGAGGCGAAATCTAAAATTTAAAATTTGAAAAAATTTCGAGATTGCAGCCGGTCGTCGTTATCTACATACACTCGGTGCTATTTCGACAGGGTACCTGCCAGTCACCATCATCGAAGACTAACGACCCCATCCTCCGTTCCGCAATATACTTGTGTAGAGCGCTGTGGCTATTCTACGCATGCGTCGAAATCATGTTGACAAACGGACCACACTACACCGCAGCAGCACCCTCACTGATGAAACTGCGGAACTCAGCTGTCCCCTGCAGTACCGATTGCCGCGGCCATCAACGCACTACAATGAGGTGAGTGAAGTCATCGGATACCCATATTCACATATGCAGATGGCGGTAGAGTCGCGTACACAACTTATAAAACATCACTGCATTTGCGGAGGTGTCAATTGTACTGAAGTGATTCATATGAAAAGGTTTCCGAGGATATTAAGGCCACACAATGCGGAATTAACAACTTTAAATGCGGAATCGTAGTTGGAGCTACACGCGTGGGACATTCCATTCCAGAAATAATTAGGGGATTCGGTGTTCCGAGAGCCACAGCGTCGAGAGTGTAGCGAGAATACCAATTTTCAGGCATTACCCCTCTCCACGGACAATAAAGTGGCCAAGGGCTACACTTAACGTCCGAGAGCAGCGGTGTCTGCGTTGAGTGTAGAGTGGTAAGAGACGTGCACCACTGTATGAAATGACCGCAGGAATCAAAGTCGGAAATACGACGAACGTAACCGTTAGGAGTGTACGGCAAAATTCGGCGTTAATAGGTTGTGTCAGCAGATGACTGATGCGAGTCGAGTATCCCTGGTAACAGTACAACATCGTGTGCAGCGCCTCTCCTGGGCTCGTGACCATGTTGGCTGGACCCAAGACGACTGGAAAACTGTGGCCTGGTGAGATGATTTCCGATTTCAGTTGGTAAGAGCTGATGGTAGGGTTCAAGAGTGGCACATACTCATGAATCCATGGAGCGTAGCTGTCAACAAGGCACTGTGCAAGCTGGTGGTGGCTCTATAGTGGTGTGGGCTTTGTTTACATGAAATGGACTGGATCCTCTGGTCCAGCTGAACCAATCATTGACCAGGAATGGAGACCATTTGCAGCCATTCATGGACTTCGTGTCCCCAGACAACGATGCGCAACGTCACCGGGCCACATTTGTTTGTAATTCGTTTGAAGAACGTTTTAGATAAGTCGAGCGAATGAGACGGCCAGTCAGATCGCTCGGCATGAATCCCATCGAACAACCGAACATCTATGAGACATAATCGAGTGATCAATTCATGCAAAAAATTCTGCACGGGCAATACCGTCACAATTAAGGACGGTTAGAGAGGCAGAATGGCTCAATATTTCTGCAGGGGAACTCCAACGAGTTGTTGAGTCCATGCTCTAGGCCGGGCAAAAGGCGGTCCCACACGACATTCAGAGATATCTCACGACTTTTGTCGCATCAGTGCATATCGTCTTCAGTGTGAGTCATTCTTGTTGATGATAGGATTCTTCGCATTATCCAGCCCGCTAGCCGCTGTTACGGTTCGATTTTCCGTTTGCCGTTTTACCTAGCAGTTTTAGTAATGAAGTCTGAAAAGTACGTTTCCTTAGCCAAAATTATTGTTTTACCGCACTCCATTTAATCCCTGGTGACGATGCGACTGTAACTATGGCAGGCTAGCTCGGCTGCAAAAAGCAAGTGGCGCTTTGATTTTCGTTACGGTGTTCTTCCTATATAAGACATACCAAACTGGCAGTGAAATTGGTATATTCCAACCATCCGCAAAAACTTTTACTTCAGTGATCCTAGCACATCAACAACCTTAGATGGTAAATGAAACCAACCTTCACCTGAAAATTATGGAGATTTCTTGCTATTAGAAACAAAAATTGGCGTCGTACTCAAGGAAACATAAAAAAAAAAAATTGCCGGCGTACTCTTCCCTTTATCGACTTTCTGATTCTTGGGTTCAAATGATAGCGCCCTGTCTATCTGCCGGGTAAAATATTCATTTTGCTCAAAAACTGCCTTTATCTGGGCGAGCTGCTTAGGGAAACTTCTTGCATCTGAGACTGTGTGAACTCTGTACACTCACAATTTGCGACGTGTGATGAGAACGCTATGACCGTTAATACAAGTAGGCACTTGTGGGATTTCGATAACCTGAACGTTCCAGAGAGACATCATTGTCCCCGCTAAACCGCTAACCAAGATACCCAGGAAAGACAGGTAACCATCTTTCGCTAATTCCATAGTGAACTGGTTGCTCTCATGCGTGACGCTGAGGTAATGTAAACATTCCCTTGACTGATCTCTTCCATGATGCCACACTACGAAAATATCGTACATTACTACCTAAATACAGCCACATTATCAGTTGAAAACAGAAACCAGGAAGTGGATGAACAGGAGAGCACGCCAGCAAAATTTCTAGCTTTTCATCCCTAGGATGGCAATTTTTGTTTCAAATAGCGAGAAACGACCGTAAATTTCAGGTGAAAGTGGTTTTCCGCCTACCATCTAAGACGCCGAGACGCTCGGCTCAGTGAAGGACAACTTTTTATGGGAAAAGGCTGGAATTTACGAAACTTCTTGCCAGTATGTTGTGGCCTATACAGGCCAGACCGACGTATTGTGGGAGAACGCTGCGGTGAACATCAACGCTGCACTCGCCGTTTACAACGGAGCGTGTCTGCCGTTGGCAAAAACAGCATTCCCACCGCGAATTCAACGGAGTATGAGAAAATAATTTTGGAAACAGCAATATCTTTCTGGGACTCCATTATTAAAGAATCGGGGAAACAGGCGTGGCGGAAAGTGTGACGAAACGTGGCAGCAACGTCCAGCTGGACGGAGTGAACCGAAGACCGTGGAATACACACAGCATGCTATACCGGCTCTATCAGAAATGCTGCTGCAAACTGCGAATTGTTGTAGAGGCTGTCTTAAGGAACAAATCGATGATAGGAACCCGTGTCCAGAAATGTCATCCACTGACGCTGCAGAGCGTCGAAGTCACAGGTGCCGGCGTCTGCCTGCCACTAGGTCGCTCCTTCGGCAGCAGACGTGACTTTGTACGCTGACGAGTTGTAAGTGAAGCGTCTCGCAATGCTGATTGTTATTCAATGATCGCGACTGATTTTCACGATCGCCAGTGGAAAAGAGGGAGATAGTGGCCGCGTAGAGAGGTCTTGTCTCTTATGAATGCGACGTTCTGCAACCTCTGTGGATGACTGGTTCGGACACGGATCTTATCCGAAATTTATTGTTCTCCAATATGTCTACTGTTTTTCGGTATACGCTGAGTGGTAATCATCACTGCGAGGCGTTCCGCCTACGGTCCGTCAGTGTACATTGTTTCGCTTGGTGCTGTAAGGGTGTCCTGGCGACGGGTTCCGGCGCCTGCAACTTCGATGCTCTTTAGTGGTGTTGGGTGACGTTTCCGGACATGGGCTACAATCCTCGACTTGTACCTCAAGATATCCAACATATATGGGCCAAATGATTAACTTCTCATGGTTGGGATTCACAGTCATATAATATTTCTTAAAAGACAACATAGTCGCCATTGACTGTAATAAATATTTACTGCAATAGTAATAATAAATATTCCATACAGTCAACGGTGACTATGATATCTGGGACACTCTGTGTGTCGCGAACCAAAGACGTTTTGTCAGTCTTCGATGGTGCACCTGAGGATTACTGTCAATTGCTCAGTCGAAATATCATGTAATGTAGCTGACGACGACCGGCTGTAAGCCTGAATTCTCTTCGACGCTATAGTTTGGTTGTTGAAAATGGAATAAATGTTGACCGAGACCATGTCAGCATATTATACCATATCAAATGACACTCGGTAACCGACAGCCCCATTATGTGAAATAGATGTGGAGCTCGATCTCGTGAGTAGAGATGGTAATCGTAACATTGACTGATGTATTCTTACTGGCACTCGCTTGGTATTGATTTTACCATATCACCTAACAAAAGTGTCTCCTTATTTCGCACAACTGAACAAAAATAAATAAATAAAAAAAGTACCCTCCATTTCTCTTAAATCAGTATTGTAGTGCCAGTATTAGCGAACCTATTGATCACACCTGCCACTGTTCGAATTGAGTTGTGAACGGCTGACTCGGTACACGTTTAGTTTCTCGGTTACGGTTTGCCTATATGACGGCTTCCACAAGTGATAAAAATTTGGACTTCATTATTTATATTATCTGAATTTTAAACTGTAAAATGCGTCATAATCTACTCATAAAAAGGTATAATCTTAAGTTACAGGTTTAACACAAAATTATTAAAGTTAGAAACCGTGTTTATGTCTTCAGGTACCGCAGTTCACGGGGCGCCAAGTACCCAGACTATATTCACCCAGTATTCGAGACTGAGAGCCCTTAGCGACTTCCTACAATATTTACTCATAGTTTCAAACCATTGCAAACTTTTTGTCGCTGACAATCCGAGAATAATAATGAAATGAAGAAAAAAAAAAAAAGATCGCTTACTTCATTTATACTGATCTTGCAGTAGAACATCAGGCATGAAATATGAATTTATTACTCTTTAGTACATTCTATTAATAAGATACTTTTAAAACGTTATCCTCATGCGATGCTTAATGTAGGCCTGGCAGCAAAATTATAAACTTGTTCGACACGTAGTTCTGGAGATATGACGTCATAAATATTGAATCGCGTGAAAAACTTACTTTTCTAAAACAGAGTTGAATTCTTTGAACAACTGGGGCTGGAGCTTTTAGAAGTCGCGATCTACGATAAAGATTTAATTGTTCGACAACGAGACATCTTACAAGATATAAAATAAGCAGGGCCCTCTTCCAACAATCAACGAGCCACCTAAGGCCGACATAAAGGATTTATCTCACAGGCCATCCAACGTAGCCCCTTATCTGAAGCTATTTAAAGAGAATAAACTTACGGAATTAATGATATTGGCACATTCATATGCACCACTGATCCGCAGCACGAAGATTCCAGGAATCGCTAGAAGACACTGCATACACATATTTGTTATGCATAGATCGCGTGTACCGAAGTTTGTAGCCAAGAACCTCTCTGATCTGCAAAGTACTGTTTTATTCTATGTTTCATTCTCAGGTCGCGCAAATAGCTACATTACCGACTGTGCCTTCTTAGTAAGTCATTATTATCATATGATCCTTTTAAAGGCAAAGAAACGTCGAGCGGTAAAATACTTGGAAACTAAAGTACAAAACAAAACATACCAATTTCTGCACACAGCTGTACGCATCTGAGTAAGTTACACAGTAACTCAACTGAACAGGCCAGGCGAGGCACTCGCATTATGAACATACTATGAGACAGAAGGCTAAAGTTACTACGTAATGAGCTTGTAACTAATAAAATCCATGAAATGTACTCGTAGTTGCATAAACGGACAACAATTAGTTGTATAATAGAATGACGATAATGAAAATCTGAGCGGAACCAGGACTCGAATCCAGATTTCCATCTTAACGCTGGTGGTTGCATTACCATTAGGCTATCCGTGCACGCTTCACAGCGAGACCCAGACTTCTGTATGTCGTCGGCCATTTGTCTACAACCTGCATCCGTACATCCATTATGTATATTCCTTTACAAGGGAGCCACTTTAGTTGAAACTCAGTTACCCAGAGTGGCGGATAAATACTTCATTGCAGTACCTATGTTGTTCCAAAAGTACGAGGCATGACATGCGTGCATGTCCGAAGGAAGACTGCGTCATACTTAAGGCCAACACAGGCACTGCACCATCATAATTTTCAAATATTAGAATAGAAATATCCACAATATAAAACTAACTACGTTTTGGCGCAAGAATGTCAGTACTTTCCTCAGGAGCAGTGTGTGTAGACTATACATCACGAAGTCAGCGACTTCAGTAGGTATGAATTAGAAGTAATACAGCAGATTTAATTTATTATTTATTTTGTTTTGATTCGGCCAGCCACGAACTCCTCTCCTGTGCTAACCTCTTTATCTCAGAGTGGCTCTTGCCACCTACGTCCTCAGTTATGTGCTAGATGCATTCCAACCATTGTTTTCCTCTACAGTTCTTGACCTTTCTAACTCCCTCTATTACCATGGAAGTCATTCCCTCACGTCTTAACAGATGTCCTATCATCCTATCCCTTTTGTTCGACAGTGCTTCCCACATACTCCTTTCCTCTCGGATTTAACGCAGAACCCCCTCATTCCGTACCTTAACGGTCGATGTAGTTTTATACATTCGTCTGTAACATCACATCTCAAATGCTTCGATTCTTCTACAGCTTCGTTCTACGCTGTCCAGAAATTACGTTTTTGTCAGAGCTAGACTGCTTTTGATGTCGACCTTGCTCCCTCCGTTATTGTTTGTTTTGCACCCTACGCAACAGAATGGCTCACTTCATTTACTTCGTGACCATTAATCCTGATGTAAACTTTCTCGCTGTTCTCATTTCTGCTACTTCTCATCACTTTCGTCTGTTTTCGGGTTACTCTCAACCCAAATTCTGTACTCATTAGATTGTCCATTCCGTTCAGAAGATCACGTAATTCTTCTTCACTTTCATTCAGGATAACAATGTTATTAGTAATCGTATCATTGATACCTTCTGATCTTGAATTTTAATTCCACTCCGAAACCTATCTTTCCATCATCGCTTCTTCGATGTACAGATTGAACAATAGGGCGAAAAACTACATTCCTGTCTCACACCCTCTTTAATCCGAGCATTTCGGTCTTGGTTGTCCACTCTCATTATTTCCTCTTGGCTCTTTTATATTACCCGTCTCTTCCTACAGCGTAGCCCTACTTTTCCCAGAATTTCGAACATCTTGCACCATTTTACATTGCCGAACGTTGTTTCTAGGTCGACAAATACTACGAACGTGTCTTGATTTTTTTTAGTCTTGCTTCCATTCTCAACCGCAACATCAGAATTGCCTGTCTGGTGCCTTCACCTTTCCCAAAGACAAACTAAACGTCATCTAACACATCCTCAATTTTCTTTTCCATTCTTCTGTGTAATATTCTTGTCAGGAACTTAGATACATGTGCTGTTAACCTGATTGTGCGGTAATTCTCACACTTGTCAGCTCTTGCAATCTTCGGAATTTTGTGGATGATATTTGGCCGAAAGTCAGACGGTATATACCTACACCCATAAATTCTACACACCAACGTGAATAGTCGTTTTGTTGCCATTTTCCCTAATAATTTTAGAAATTCTGATGGAATGTCATCGATCCCTTTTACTTATTTGATCTTAATCCCTCCTAAGATTTCATAAATTCTGATTCTAATACTGGAATTACTATTTCTTCTAAATCGACTCCTGTTTCTTCTTCTATCACATCAGACAAAGCTTCCTCCTCATAGAAGGCCTTCAATATTCTCTTTTCACCTATCCGCTTTCTCCTCTGCATTTAATAGTGAAATTCCGGTTACACAGTTAATGTTACCTGCCTTGGTTTTAACTTCACTAAAGCTTGCTTTTACTTTCCTATATGCTGAGTCACTCCTTCCAAATATCATTTCTTTTTCGATTTCTTCACATTTTACTTGCAGCCATTTCGCCTTAACTTCCCTTCACTTTCCATTTACTTCATTTCTCAGTGACCTGTATTTTTTATTCCTCAATTTTCCTGAACATTTTTGTATTTCCTTCTTTTATCGATTAGCTGAAGTATTTCTTTTGTTAACCATGGTCTACCTTCTTTGTACCTACGTTTTTCTTTCCAGTTTCTGTGATTGACCTTTTTAGAGAAGTCCATTCCTTTTCAACTTTACTGCCTACTGGATTATTCTTTATTGCAGTATCTACAGCCTTAGAGAACTTCAAGCGTATATCGTCATCCATTAGTACTTCCCTATCCCACTTATTTGCGTACTGATTCTCTCCGACTAATCTCTTAAACTTCAGCGTACTCCTCATCACTATTACATTGTGATCTGAGTCTGTATCTGCTCCTGGGTCCGCTTTGCAATGAAGAATCTGATTTCGGAATCTCTGTCTGACCCTGATGTAATCTAACTGAAATCTTCCCATATCACCCAGCCTTTTCCAAGTATACCTCCTCCTCTTGTGATTCTTGAACAAATTATTGCCTTTTACTAGCTGAGATTTATTACAGAACTCAATTAGTCTTTCTTCCCTCTCATTCCTTGCCCCAAGTCCGTATTCTCCTCTAGTATTTTCTTCTACTCCATCCCCTACATCTGCATTCCAGTCCCCATGACTATTATATTTGTATCTCCATTTGCGTATTGTATTATCCTTCCAATATCCTGATATACTTTCTCTATACCTTCACTTTCAGCATGCGACTTCAGTATGTATACCTGAACTATCGCTGTCGGTGTTGATTTACTGTCGATTTTAATAAGAATACCCCTATCACTGAACTGTTCACAGTGACACGCTCCCTGCTCTAGCTTCCTATTAATAACGAATCCTACTCCAATTATAATATTTTCTGCTGCTGTTGATATTACCGTATACTCATCTGAGCAGAAATCCTTGTCTACTTTCCATTTCACATCACTGTCGCCTACTGTATCTAGATTGAGCCTTTGCATTTTCCTTTTTAGGTTTTCTAGCTTCCCTACCACTGTAGGTAAAGAAAGAAATTTCGGAAGTGGTGTGATATTATAGTTGCAGCATTGTCTGTAGAATGTTAATGGTCCTATCCACCTTTTACTACGACATCTGTGGACGTAGTTCTTGCTGTGAGAAAAACTGTGACTGTAGTGGTGCTTAACTGTTGTACGGGAATTTACTGATGTCAGACGAGGTGAAGCTGTTTGGAAGGAGCGCTGTTTGCTCGTCGATATTAAGAAACTCATATGTACCAGGAGTGAATAGAGCTGTAGTACCTATTTCACGGTAGCACACGGAGTTCAAACTTCGTACGAAAAAAAATTATACCAAAAAATATAAGCTTACATATAGATAGTAACGGAATGTAAAAGACGCTGTTATCGGCAGTAAACAGGTCACTATCGTGGAAGTGTGCGGTGAGGTGGATATCAGTTTGCAGAACAATACTTCAGGCAATGAATGAATAAATAAACAAAATAAAATAAAAACTGACAAGTTGCTGCTGCAAAGAGCAGCGAAGCCAGGTGAATGTAAACACGAGAACTCAATGGTGTTGGGAGTAACCTAGGACAGCAATTAGTGACTGCATGTCGTACGTTTACTGCGCATAACGAGTCCCCATTTACAGTGTTTCCTGTCGTACGATGTATTTACATATATAAAACAACGCTACGTGCATTAAATTATGAAGCATGGTAGAGTGTCTGTTATGGTTTCCGCAAAGAGCACCGTCGTTCTGGCCCGAGACTGGCCAATCAAGCTCCAGCTAAGAGAAACGTATCTCCTCACTATTATTTTATTTGTCCGAATTCTCGTTGCGTAAGATGGATGTAGAGTTGAATAGTGAAACAGTGGCGTGTAGTCACTGGAAACATACTGAAAAATGTTTCTATTTATTTCACATGCTAGGCTTTTTCATTACCGCAACAAAAAGAGACCTCACATGTTCTCACTGGCAGAATGCGTGGAGCAGTGTGAAAGAGCAGCCGCACTTTAACGAATTCCTTTAGCAAGAGACTCTGTACTGTAAGGTTGATGAACTCTCTGGGAAAAAGTTACAGGAAACTGTAACATCCACGAGATAAATTTTAGCTACAGTGCGACGAGAGGAAATAATGCCTCTAACAGTTATAAACATTATCTGTCCGACATATGAAAAAACAGTGAAATAAAACGATGATAGATATTTATTATTTATATAATATTTTATGATGTAATTGGACATATTGATGTGTATCATACAAAGACAATGATAATTGTAAATTCCTTTTATTATCTGCGTTTGTCTTCCTTTGTTTTTACATTTGTTGGTTGGCTTTTGCAGGTTGCGGATGCAAGACGCAGTTCCAACTGAGGTCTGTTAAGAAATTGTAATTATTCATTAATTATTACTTGAGAATAGAGTTCATTATTATAAGTATGACTCAATAATTATTTGTAACTTTAATTCCTCTCTCATTAAGCATTATCTGTGATAATTTTTTCTTTCCGCTGCAAGGAGCGCAGCCATTGATGATAGCGATTTGTATCGCGTTTTTATCTGTGTTTCTTACGAAAGTATCAAAGGTTTGCTTGATGAAAATTAGTCGAAATAGTGCACAATATGAAAGTAAAGTTTAATAAGCATTTCAAATACTTATCCTGTTAAAAGGAAATTTGCTTTAACAACAGAAAGTCTCTATCAATTGTCTGCCGCCATCTGAACAATTATCTCAGCGGCGAATTCAAATTACGCGATTCTGCAGACATAAATGCCGAAGGTAATAAAAATGTGTAAAAATAAATGTGGACCGGTGGTCCCGAACTCATTTTAACGAAAATAATTCGAATCAGATTGGTTCTTTATAAAAAAACAGTGCTCATAGCACGATCCATATAACAAACTTTTCTTGCTGATGTATGGAGCCAAAATTAATTACGCACGAGTTGCGAAGAATATTGTTTCAGGTAACATACGCCAGTGTTGTGCGTGGCTGATATTCGGTGGTTTTAATGGTAATTTTGGTGAAGATAACTGTTTCCACCATAATCAATAATTGTATAGAATCTGTTGTATGAACTGTGATTTAGTGACACTTACACACCTTACAGACAACAACAACAACAAAAAAATGTTCAAATGTGTGCGAAATCTTATGGGACATAACTGCTAAGGTCATCAGTCCCTAAGCTTACACACTACTTAACCTAAATTATCCTAAGCACAAACACACACACCCATGCCTGAGGGAGGACTCGAACCTCCGCCAGGATCAGTCGCACAGTCCATGACTGCAGCGCCACAGACCGCTCGGCTAATCCCGCGCGCTACAGACAACACTTTAACACAACGTTAACTTTGAGTTCTTTAGCAGATTGACGAAATCTTCAGCCAGGAGAAAAAATTATTTACTAATTACTCACTATAATGAAATAAGATTATCGTTTTCATTTACAAATTAGTTAAATACCAAACCACTGAATAACACAGCGAACGCCACAAAACTCAGCGGTTGCATTCAGAAGTGTCAGACTGCTTAGAGTGGGATGTAAGTTAGACGTCTCTTACGACAGCTTGAGCTATCACAAAATCTTTCATACTATCAAGAAATAGCGAAAATGATATCGCCAACTATTTTACTTCTTTACCTTCTCTGGCCGCCCTGAATGAATACAGTTTTGTATTGTACAACCATACGCTCCTAGAGACATGGGCTTCCTGTAACGAGTCGATCTACTAGTTTCAGTTACACAACCATTCGCTGGTCGACATGGATTTTACCTAAACAACAAAGTGAAATGACACACGAAGAGTGCAATAATTTTGGAAGATCATCATTTACATGGAATATGTTACTTCCAATGTACGAAATATTTGGCTTGGCATCAGTGACGACAAAAACAAATATTTGACGAACGGTGATGTAATATTGAAATAATTCTCAAATTTTTCTATAGAGTAAAATTAGAGTATGTGTATGTGGTACGCAACATGTACAGGGAATATCCACACAAACAGGTGTTTCATTACCAAAAATTCCTGAGTCCACAGGAAGCTTATGAGATAGTAAAAAACAGTACGTGAAATTCAAAATATGCCAGTTGGCTTTAAAACACTCAGCTTACTTGAAGTGAAAGTTCATGAAAAGTTAGAACTGACCTTTATAGTCAGGAGTGCTCTTCAATACTCAACACACATCAGTCATTTACTTCATCCTCGAGACACACATTGGAACCACGTTCTCTCAACGCATGGTTTTTCTTAACGAGTGTATGTCATTCTGTACAGAATCTTAAAGAACTCTTAAGTCGGTTTAATCAGGATCATCATGCGAAATGCTATTTTAAAAATAAGTAAAAAATTATGACTTTCAAAGTATGTAATTTTATACTCAAAATTGGGTTTAAAACTAAATGTTCATAGAAAATTAATATTTAAATTAAAACGAGGAAGTACAGAATTTGTATAATAACCAGTACAAGAGCACTACAATCGATGTAGGAATTTAGTTACACCCAGGCGGTCTTGGGCGCCTTGCCACGGTTCGGACGGCTCCCTCCGTTGGAGGTTCGAGTCTCCGTCGGGCAGAGTCGTGTGTATTATCCTTAGCGTAAGTTAGTTTAAGTTAGATTAAGTAGTGTGTAAGCCTAGTGAGCTATGACCACAGCAGTTCGGTCCCACAGGAACCTACCACCACCATAAAAATGAGTTACACATTCAAGCTCGTCTTCTTAAGATGATTTAGAGATCCATGTCTTCTAATATTTTTAACAAGGCAATAAACCATCAAAGTAACACAATGATGAATCTACACGGAGAAAAGAGATCTCTGGCGGCTGGCGGGAGATTATTAATAATTTAAAATAATTAATCAAAATGTTAGATTGTTAGTAAATCACAATTAATTTTAATATACAGGAACTATTTGGCAAAGGTTGTTATGTGGTAAGGTATTTATTATTTCCACACATAATTACTGGCAACAGAGGCATTTTCCAAAAGAAAATCTTTTTGTATTGACAAATTAAGTCTTATTTGGACTGGTTTTCCATTTTCAAACATGATTTTACTACTTACACTACTGGCCATTAAAATTGCTACACCAAGAAGAAATGCAGATGATAAACGGGTATTCATTGGACAAATATATTATACTACAACAAGCAGCTCTGGCCGTAATAACGGCTTTCGTACGCCTGGGCATTGAGTCAACCAGAGTTTGGATGGCGTGTACAGGTACAGCTGCTCATGCAGCTTCAACACGATACCACACTTCATCAAGAGTAATGACTGGCGTATTGTGACGAGTCAGTTGCTCGGCCACCATTGACCAGACGTTTTTAATTGGTGAGAGATCTCGAGAATGTGCTGGCCAAAGCAGCAATCGAACATTTTCTGTATCCAGAAAGGCCCGTACAGGACCTGCAACATGCGGTCGTGCATTATCCTGCTGAAATGTCGGGTTTCGCAGGGATCGAATGAAGGGTAGAGCAACGGGTGTTAGAACATCGGTAATGTAACGTCCACTGTTCAAAGTTCCGTCAATGCGAACAAGAGGTGACCCAGACGTGTAACCAATGGCGTCCCATACCATCACGCCGGGTGATACGCTAGTATGGCGATGACGAATACACGCTTCCAATGTGCGTTCTCCGCGATGTCAACAAACACGGGTGCGACCATCATGATGCTGTAAACAGAACCTCGATTCATCCGAAAAAATGACGTTTTGCCATTCGTGCACCCAGGTTCGTCGTTGAGTACACCATCGCAGGCGCTCCTGTCTGTGATGCAGCGTCAAGGGTAACCGCAGCCATGGGCTCCGAGCTGGTAGTCTATGCTGCTGCAAACGTCATCGAACTGTTCGTGCAGATGGTTGTGTCTTGCAAACGTCCCTATCTGTTGACTCAGGGATCGAGACGTGGCTGCTACTGATACGAGGCCGTTGGGATCCGGCACGGCGTTTCGTATTACCCTCCTGAACCCACCGATTCTGTATTCTGCTAATAGTCATTGGATCTCGACCAACGCAAGAGGCAATGTTGCGATACGATCGACCGCAATCGCGATAGCGTACAGTCCTACCTTTGTCAAAGTCGGAAACGTGATGGTACGCATTTCTCCTCCTTACACGAGGCATCACAACAACGTTCACCAGGCAACGCTGGTCAACTGCTGTTTGTGTATGAGAAATCATTTGGAAACTTTCCTCATATCAGCACGTTGTAGATGTCGCCACCGGCGTCAACGTTGTGTGAAAGCTCTGAAAAGCTAATCATTTGCATATCAGAGCATCTTCTTCCTATCGCGTCTGTAGCACGTCATCTTCGTGATGTAGCAATTTTAATGGCCAGTAGTGTATATGAGATTGCAGCAGTTGCCAAGTATTCAGTATTCACATTGCATTCGTTCATTTACGTAATACTGACGAACGAAGTAACCAGTATCCACGTTCAATCATTTACTTGCTCGTTTCCGCAATAAAAGCAAAAATATCTCTCACTTACCTAACGCAATATTATCCTAGCACTAACAGATTATAAAGAAACGAAACTGCCAAAGAGACTAGCATTCGATTGTTAAATATGGAGGTATCGTGTGTACTTCACTGGTCCAAGTTAACGTTCAGTACACTTTTCCTTAGCATAGCAGAGTCAGTTACATTTCAATACCTTCATTTTGTTCTCGCGTGAGGAAGTCGCACACTAAAATTTATCAATTACATCTGATCCATCCTGGGTGTAAATAAATTAGAGTGTTAATGTTAGTGCAAGTACAGCAGGTAGTGAATGCGTCTGACGCGTGTCTTCCGCTTTATTCTTAAACAGTGCGCCGTCCACCTACCTTGTGAAGAGCCGAGAGCGGGGCAGCGACCGCGTGCGGCGCTCCCATCTGTTTTTGTTATGACTCTCGGCGAGTGGCGTGGGTTTTCAATGGCGCAGCACGAGCGCCGAACATAATGCGTGGCACCTGCTGTGATGGATGACGCGCCAATCGTCGCCCGCGGCCCCCCGCCGTAAGCGATATTGAAAAAACCGCCCCTCACGCCGTCATTAATAGCTCAGGGGGTGGCGACAGCGTGGGAAGAGGAAGCGGACACCGGGGAAACAGTTATTTGCACGCACCCGTACTGCAAAGGGCGCACTGCTTCCGGCTACCTCACACAGTCGCTGTGGACATATTGTCCTCTTTTGCAGTTTTGTTGAATATGTATGTAAGTTTGTGCGTGTGTTTGTTCGTTTACGAGAACGCACGCGCAAGCAGACGTGCGCTTTTTCAGGAGCGGCTCCACAGCTCTCATTTGATAACTTTGTAGCAGGAAACTACATTTACTAATTTATATGCTGCTGTAAATGTGGCGCCGGCCGTTGCGGCCGAGCGGTTCTAGGCGCTTCAGTCTGGAACCGCGCGACCACTACGGTCGCAGGTTCGAATCCTGCCTCGGGCATGAATGTGTGTGATGTCCTTAGGTTAGTTAGGTTTAAGTAGTTATAAGTTGTAGGGCACTGATGACCTAGATGTTAAGTCCCATAGTGCTCAGAGCCAATTTTTTTTTTTTTTTTTGTAAATGTGGCAATACGTCATATTATACGCCGAGATGACCATTGTGCAGGAACTCGACGTGCCATGGACTCAATAAGTCGTTGGAAGTTCTGTGCAGAAGCATTAAGCCGTGCTTCCTCTACAGCCGTCCATAATGGTGAAATTGTTGCCGGTGCAGGAATTTGTGCACTAGCTGACCTCTCGCTTGTGTCCTCTTACTGATCGATGGCATTCGTATCGACCGATCTGTGTGGTCAAATCGTTCTCTTGGACTGTCCAGATGGTTCTTCAAATCAGTTCTTCAAACCAGTCACGGACAATTGGGATCCTCTGACGTAGTGCAATGGCATCATTGTTGGGAAGATGAGGTCCATAAATGGCTGCAAATGATCAAGTAGACGAACATAACCATTTCCAGTCAATGATCGGTTCAGTTGAACCAGAGGACCCAGTATATTTCATGCAAACTCAGCCCACACTATTATGGAACCACCACCACCTTGCACAGTGTCTTGTTGACAACATGGGTCCACGGCTTCATGGGAACTGCACCGCACATGAAACTTGACCGTCAGCTCATACCACTGAAATCGGGACTCATTTGACAAGACCTCGGTTTTCCTGTCTTCTAGGGTCCAACGAATATGGTCAAGAGCTCAGGAGAGGTGCTGCTTATGACGTCGTGCTGTTAGCAAGAGCTCTTGACTCGCATCAGCCGTCTGCTGCCAAAGTCCATTAACGCCCAGTTTCAAATCAAATGGCTCTGAGCACTATGGGACTCAACTGCTGTGGTCATAAGTCCCCTAGAACTTAGACCTACTTAAACCTAACTAACCTAAGGACAGCACACAACACCCAGCCATCACGAGGCAGAGAAAATCCCTGACCCCGCCGGGAACCGAACCCGGGAACCCGGGCGTGGGAAGCGAGAACGCTACCGCACGACCACGAGATGCGGGCTAACGCCCAGTTTCGCAGCACTAATCTAACGGAGACGTTCGTCGTCCATCCCACATTGGTTTCTTCGTTTATTTCACGCAGTGTTGCTTATCTGTTGAACAATGACATCTCTAAGCAAACGCCACTGCTCTCAGTCGTTAATTGACGATTGAAGGCCATTGGGCACTGCGGTGTCCGTGATGAGAGGTAATGCTTGAAATCTGGTGCTCTCGGAACACTCTTGATACTGTGGATCTCGGAATACTGAGTTTCATAACGCTTTCCGAAACGGAATGTCACATGCGTCCAGCTCCAACTACAATTCCGGGCTCAAACAAGGACCGATGAAATTTTCAGAAATATCGGGAATCCGCTGTATCGATATTTAAAATTGTATCACTATCAGCAATCGATAATCGAAAAACATCGATATAACGATATGTGCTGAGAAGCATAATACACCTATCGTTAAAATATAAATTAAATAAAATATCGGCTGACAGGCTTGAAGCTCTATATCTGGGTACTGATTTATTATTAGATATTCCGTGCATCAAAATGCTAGAAGCCAGCTTATCCCCCTTAGAGCAAGAAATGAAAAGAAAACGATGCCCGTTGACGCTTGACGATAACCGCTTTGGTAATAATGGTAAATACAGGTAATGGGCACAATGAAAGGTGTTCGATGGGCCCGTCGCTCGGTTTCGTCAGACATCGGACTTGTCCGGGACACTTCATGTCGACTTCCCTGTTTTATCATTAATGCAAACGCCAGTGACGTAGCAGTTGTAATGTCAAAATTGGGTGCTGTAGTTAAAAATTGCAGTTGCTCTTGGTAACACTAAGCGCCGTTTACATCAGCTTATCTTGTTCTTCCTTTCACACTGCCATAACCAGTTCAATCGGGCTTCTTCTTTGTTCCATCTAACTGGCTTCACACAATCAGAGGGAAAGACTGGACATTACGAAAGCTCAGAAAGAATTACGACATCTTCATACAGTGAATGTAAAATTATGTTGTACTTTTTGGTCATCAGTCTACTGACTGGCGCGGTGGCAGTGCGGTTCTAGGGGCCTCAGTCCGGAACCGCGAAACTGCTACGGTCGCAGGTTCGAATCCTGCCTCGGGCATGGGTGTGTGTGATGTCCTTAGGTTAGTTAGGTTTAAGTAGCTCTAAGTTCTAGGGGACTTATGACCTAAGATGTTGAGTCCCATAGTGCTCAGAGCCATTTGAACCATTTTTTTCTTCCTTAAATTAAGGTCGATATTTGATATTAGTAAACATCTCTAGGCCAGAAATGCCCTTTTTGCCATTGCTAGTCTGCTTTTGGTGTCCTTGATCCGTCCATCATTGGATAATTTACTGCCTAGGTAGCAGACTTCCTTAACTTCATCTACTTCGTGACCATCAATCCTGATGTTAAATTTCACGCTGTTCTCATTTCTACTACTTCTCAGTCCATACTCTCTACTCATTAGACTGTTCATTCCGCTCAGAAGATCACGTAATTCTTCTTCACTTTCATTCAGGATAGCAATGTTATCAGCTAATAGTATCATTGATACCCTTTCACCTTGAATTTTAATTTCACTCCTGAACCTTTCTCTTACAGTAGAGGCGAAAGTCTACATCCTTGTCTCAAACCCGTTTTAATAGGAGCACTTCGTTCTTGGCTGTTGTACATATTGTATATGACCCATCTCTCCCTATAGCTTACCCCTCATTTTTTCAGAATTTCGAACATCTTGCATCATTTTACATTGTCGAAAGCTTTTTCCTGGTCGACGAATCCTATGAAATTGTCTTGATTTTCCTTTTGTCTTATTTCCATTATTAACCGCAACATCAGAATTGCCTCTCTCGTGCCTTAACCTTTCCTAAAGCAAAACTGATCGTCATCTAACCTATTCTCAATTTTCTTTTCCATTATTCAGTATATTATTCTTGTAAGCAACCTCGATGCATGAGCTGTTAAGCTGACTGTATGATAATTCTCGCACTTGTCACCTCTTGCCGTCTTCGGAATTGTGTGGATGATGTTTTTCCGAAAGATAGATGGTATGTCACCAGACTCATACATTCTACACACCAACGTGAATAATCGTTTTGTTGCCACCACCCCAAATGATTTTAGATATTCTGATGAAATGTTATCTATCACTTCTGCCTTATTTGATATTATGTCCTCCAAAGCTCTTCCAAATTCTGATTCTGATACTGGATCCCCTATATCTTCTATGTCGACTCTTGTTTCTTCTTCTATCACATCAGACGAATCTTACCGCTCATAGAGGCTTCAAATGTATTCTTTCCACCTATCCGCTCTCTCCTCTGCATTTAACAGTGGAATTTCCGTTGCACTCTTAATGTTATCACCCTTGCTTTTAACGTCACCGAAGGTTGTTTGACTTTCCTGTATGATGAGTCTGTCCTTCCGACAACCATTTCTTTTTTGATTTCTTCACATTTTTCATGCAGCCATTTGGTCATAGCTTCCCTTCACTTCCTATTTATTTCGTTCCTCAGCGATTGTATTTCTGTATTCCTAAGTTTCCCGGAACATTTTTGTACTTCCTCCATTCATCCATCAGTTGAAGTATTTCTTCTGTTACCCATGGTTTCTTCGCAGTTACCTTCTTTGTATCTATGTTTTCCTTCCCATCTTCTGTGATGGCCGGTCTTAGAGATGTCCATTCCTCCTCAATTGTACTGCCTACTGAGCTATTCCTTATTACTCTATCTATAGCCTCATAGCACTCCAAGCGTATTTCGTCATTCCATAGTACTTCCGTGCCCTACTTCGTTGTGTATTGATTCTTCCTGACTAATGTCTTAAACTTCAGCCTACTCTTCATCACTACTGTATTGTGATCTGAGTCTGTATCTGCTCCTGGGTACACCTTACAATCCAGTATTTGATCTGACGTTGATGTAATCTAATTGAAATCTTCCCGTATCATCCGGCCTTTCCCAAGTATACTTCCTCCTCTTTCGATTCTTGAACAGAGTATTCGCCGTGATGTCCTTAGGTTAGTTAGGTTTAAGTATTTCTAAGTTATAGGGGACTGATGACCATAGATGTTAAGTCCCATAGTGCTCAGAGCCATTTGAACAATTTTTTGAGTATTCGCTATTACTAGCTGGAACTTGTTACAGAACTCAATTAGTCTTTCTCCTCTCTCATTCCTTATCCCAAGCCCATATTCTTCTACTCCTTCCCCTACAACTGTATTCCAGTCCCCCATGACTAGATTTCCATCTTCCTTCACATACTGCATTACCCTTTAAGTATCCTCATGCCCTCTCTTTATCTCTTCAACTTCAGCTTGCGATGTCGGTACGTATACCTGAACTATCGTTTCGGTGTTCGTTTGCTATCGATTCTGATAAGAACAACCCTGTCACTGAACTGTTCACAGTAACACGCTCTCTGCCCTACCGTCCTTTTCATAA
Organism: Schistocerca nitens; assembly: GCF_023898315.1. Classification (NCBI taxonomy): domain Eukaryota; kingdom Metazoa; phylum Arthropoda; class Insecta; order Orthoptera; family Acrididae; genus Schistocerca; species Schistocerca nitens. Next base: position 549,274,355 of record NC_064619.1, on the reverse strand, counting down.
CGAATCCTACTCCCGTTATACCATTATCTGCTACTGCTGGTATTACCCTATACTCATCTGACCAGAAATCCTTGTCTGCTTTCCACATCACTTCACTAACCGCTACTGTATCTAGATTGGACATCACACACAGCCATGCCCGAGGCAGGATTCGAACCTGCGACCGTAGCAGTCGCACGGTGACACTTCTTCCATTACAGGCCACATGTCCCATGGATACACGTTACGTGTCTTTAATGCAGTTCGCCCGCATCTCGTGGTCGTGCGGTAGCGTTCTCGTTTCCCACGCCCGGGTTCCCGGGTTCGATTCCCGGCGGGGTCAGGGATTTTCTCTGCCTCGTGATGGCTGGGTGTTGTGTGCTGTCCTTAGGTTAGTTAGGTTTAAGTAGTTCTAAGTTCTAGGGGACTTATGACCACAGCAGTTGAGTCCCATAGTGCTCAGAGCCATTTGAACCATTTTTTTAATGCAGTAGTTTTCATTGTCTTCCGCATCTGCATGCTGTTGATCACTGCTGATTCTTCCGCTTTTAGGGGCATTTTCCAGCCCGTAGGGCAAGTGAGTGCCCTGTACCTCTGGCCGTTCCTCCACCCTCTTTGACAAGGTGGTTGGCAGAATGAGGGTGACTTCTTATGCCGGAAATCTTCGGCCGCCAAAGCTGATTATTAATCAAAATGTAAACAGCGCAGGCATTCGAAACAGAACCAAAGACGTTTTGATTATGAATTAAGGACGCTACATTTCTTTATATATTTTTTATTTTTTTATACCTATCTTCTCATTTAGACCAGTTTATTCTCCAAAAATAAAAGAAACAAAATCATATCAACCCCTACTTTGTACCGCCACTTTAACTCTGCCATAAAAAAGAAATGAACTAACCCTTTCCAGGCGTTGCCCCTATCTATTCCCTCGCTTTTTTTAAAAAATTATTTATTTATTTATTTATTTATTTACGTGATTATATTTAACCTAGATCGCGGATGTTGTGCTAAAATTTCAAAAGAACTCTTCAAATATTTATCGAAAATCGCGAAAAAAGTATAATATAAAATAAATATATGGGCACTCGATACTGCCATTTCGGTATCGCTATATCGATATATCTGTGAAAAGTTTTCGCACATGTATATGGAAATTTATGGAATATGTATCGATATAGCTATATTTTACCATCAGCCGTCGCTGAACATGTGTTAATTCCTGTTGTGGGACCACAATCATGTCGGAAATCCTTGACTTGAGTCACTTGAGCACAAATGAAAGCTACGTCGCTGCACTGCCCTTTTGTATCTTATGTACGCCACACTACCGGTATCTGTGTTCATGCATTTAGCCATCCCATGGCTTGTCACCCTTTCGTGCAGCTTCAGTCGTACTCAAGGACTGCAAATCTGAAAAAAGTGTAAACTTTGTTATTGAACATACCTCTACAAGCTGAGCCGTGTAGGCTCGAATTGATTGCAGTTAGTAGGTTGAATCTCTGGTTGGTTTTCTTTCTGGTAGTCGGACGGTGCTCTTGTGGCGCGCGTTCCGGTCTGAAATGTTTGCGAGGCAGGCGGCGTCGGAAAAGTCACCAGCGTCGAAGAAGAAGGATGTCGGTTTGAGGAAACGGATGTTGTCTCGCGCCGGTGGTCGGTGTCCTGAGCGATTCTCTCTCAGGGAACCGTTGTAAGGGGAACCTCTTTGATTGTGATCAGCTGTTTTCGGCGCGCTGAAACAGCTCGTCATTCTGGAGTTGTTGAGACATGTTGTGTGATCTAGTCTGGCGTTATTACCGGACTCTGTTTTTGCTGACCTGGCCTGTGTGATTCTTCCCTGAGTTGTGAATTTGCTGTTTCCGGGAATTTTGGATCCGTCGTTACTGTGTTCTCTATCGCTTATACAGGTTGAAAAGTATTTAAACCGACAAACTCTGGGAGGTTGTAGGGGACATCAAAACAAATATTTTTCTCTTGTCATTTTTTCCTATGAGGATTATTTAAACCGGTGGAGGCTGTATTACGCTCTGTAGTTGTTAGAGGCCGTATTACGCTCTTCAGTTGTAGGCAACTGCTTTCCACCAGTGTAGTAGTGCATTGTCTCTGTTTACTAATGGAGCGATACACCTGGAGTGAGTACCCTGATATGGTTGGTGCGTACTACGTAGCGCACCACAACGGACGAGCTGCACAGCGGGTTTATCAACAACAATATCCTAATCACCGTATCCCGCATCATACGACCTTTGGTGCTTTGTACCAACGTCTGTGTGAGACCGGGTCATTTAGCACATTACCTGGACAGGGATGCCGTCGCACGGTAAGAACGCTGCAATTTGAGGAATCTTTCTTGCAGCATGTGCAGCGGGATCCTTCAATTAGCACTCGTGCAATTGCACGTAACACGGAGACGAATCAGACGAATGTAAGAACAGTCCTTCGAGAGTAATTGTTATGTCCATTTCACTTACAGCGTGTCCACAACCTGGAACCAGTTGATTATCCACCCATAGCACAGTTTTCGCAGTGATACCTGGATCAGTGTGAAATGCATCCTACATTTCCATCCTCTGTGTTGTTTACCGATGAAGCAACGTTCGGGCGTGATGGAGTCTTCAACAAGCACAATTCGCATGTTTGCAGTGAGGATAGCCCACATGCCACACTTACTGCGCTCATTAAGTGCGGTTCTTCGTTAATGTGTGGGTCGGTGTTGTTGGGGACTGTTTAATTGGGCCGTATCTGCTACCTAGGCCATTAAATGACAGGCACTATTGCAATTTTCTCGCCAGAGCACTGCCAGAATTGCTGGAAGACGTCCCGCTCCCTACAAGTCAACGTATGTGATTCCAACATGACGGGGCGCTGGCACATTTCAGTCGTCGTGTGGGTCGATTCCTGGACCGACGGTTCCCAGAAACGAGGATTGGCAGAGGTGGCCCTGTACCAAGGCCTGCTCGATCCCCAGATATGTCCCCTCTGGACTTTTTTGTGTGGGGAGAGAAGCGCAACCTTGTTTACGCAACTCCTGTTGCATCAGAAGAGGATCTGGTTGCCTGGATAGTAGTAGCAGCATGAACAATTCAGATCCGACGGTGTAACCTTTGTTTACGTGTCAATGGAGGCATTTTTGAAACTCTACTGTAACTGAAATTGGGTTGTGTCAATGTGTTGTCTTTTGGTCATAAAAAAATTGAAAAGTGTTTATTGGTTTAATTAATTTGCCGCCAGAGAAATCTTCCTCTACCGGTTTAGATACATCTCATAGGAAAAAATGACATTAGGGAAAAATATTTGTTTTGATGTCCCCTACAACCTCCCTGAGTTTGTCGGTTTAAATACTTTTTAGCCTGTAGAAACATTCTGATCCTGCTCACCTCGTTGTACGTTAAGTACCCTGTGTTCCTTTTATGAAAAATAGCTGTGATCACCGCGTGTGACGATTATGTTTTATTGTTTGGAGTGAACAGTGTTTCTCCAGGCCAAATAATGCCTAACATTATTACTGTCATCGTCTGTGCAAGCGGCGGGAATGTGACGGTGGTCTCAGTTGCTACTTGTGCTGCCAAGAACATTTGTGATTAATTTGCTCATTTAATTATGATTTAGATTCTGATCTGGCTAGATTTATTATTATACCTTTTATGGTGCCGGTGAGCTGTGAAATTTTCTGTGTTGGAACCCCTTGGTGTCGCAAGGCGAGATTTCGTACCCGATTCTGGGACCCTGTCTGGGATCCGTCTTGTACTGGTATCTGACCATTATACTATTTAGAGAACCGTGATTTGAACTCAGAAGGGAAGTTCAAAATTGTTATTTAAAATTCATTTAAACTATGTTTACAACTTGGTCATGTTAATAAACTTAATCTGGGTTCTCGCTAGTGTTTAAATTGTTCTATTCTTGTAATTCTTAGTTTAGTCTGTTAATCGCCGTTTGCCAGCTGTTGTACCTTATTCTGTATTTCTTGTTCAGGCAGCTATTTGCTGATTGTGTGTTATAGTCCTAACTGACCTGTTGGTATTTCTAGGCGTCTACCTGTTTCATTACGCTTATTTTACGAGCTTCCTGTTGTTGCCTCGTATGTCAGCTACTGTTTCCGCAGCCCATGCGCACAACTGGCCCGGCCTGGCAAGGGTGAGTGCATGGGTGGCACGATATTACTGACCAGCATTTGCGATTCCACGCTACCGTTACATTGTCTGAAGCAGCTCTGTGGCACGACGGTGACTGCTGTTTAAGCTGGGCTTGGGTCCCTTTTGGTGCCGTGCCCTTTCTGTATCAAGTTGTCCCTAATCAGCCTGGCCATATGCTGGCCCTTGTATTGTTTCAATTCTCTCGGGTCTCTTAAACGAGTGTTTTAAATTTTGACCTGAAATTTAAAACCATTCTATTGGCTTGGACATTTAAATATCTTTATACGTTTCACCCGTTACTAAATTTCTTCTAGTCGTTGTTACATTTGGCCTTCAAGAGCTTTGGACTGTAATTTAAACAATTCTGGCCGCGCGGGATTAGCCGTGTGGTCTAGAGCGCTGCAGTCATAGACTGTGCGGCTGGTCCCGGCGGAGGTTCGAGTCCTCCCTCGGGCATGGGTGCGTGTGTATGTCCTTAGGATAATTTAGGTTAAGTAGTGTGAAAGCTTGGGGACTGATGACCTTATAGTTAAGTCCCATAAGAATTCACAAACATTAGAACAGTTTTTAAAACCATTCTCCTGGCTTGTGACATTTAAATTTGTTTAAACTTTTTACCTGCTACTAAATTTGTGCTAGTCGTTGTTACATTTAACCTTCGAAATTTTTTCTGTAAATTTGCCTGCTCTCTTAAACGACAACGTTAAATCTTGGGTCTGTAATTTGAAACCTCTGTATTAGCCTGGTATCACTTTGATTAAGCCATTGTGCTCCTTTGAATCCAAAGCATTAGACTCACTGTTTTAAGAACCGCTGATTTCGAAAAGATCATTTCATTTTTATTATTGTTACCCTTTTAACGAATTGATTAATAAATGTGTATCACTTGGCAAATAATAAACTGTGACGTCCTGGGGGCGCAGCACTTCCATGAATTCCTGTTGATCTGGCTTGCCGGATCTCACAAGCTCCTTATGCAGTTATCATTCCAAATAGGTTTAGTTTGCGTATTCATCAACTCAGCCCTCGAAACGGACAACTGTGCGTTTCCTTAACGGGGTCTCACGTCAATGATTATCACTATGAAGGGTCATATGAGGTCCACTTTTTCGACTGTATGTACAAAAATGGACACTCAGCCAAGATATGCATTGCTTCATTTATTTTGGTAAACTGCCTCACTGACCATCAATAGACGACTACAATGCTTACATGTCATAAACAGGTAAAGTATTATTATAGAGGGGCTAGTTTTGCACACTGTCATCGGGTTTCGCATCTTTCTTTTAAGTTCAAAACATGTGTTATTGCATACAGTATAAGGTGGCATTTCGCACACGTGGAGTCAGCACGGCGATCGGCATATTGTAACTCTCTGAACAGCACAAGCTGGGCCACAATATTTTGTTATCCTTTTGATAAAACATTTCAGACAGTGGTGGTCATCATCAAAATTTACAAATATATTTTGAAGAATTGAAATTGCTATGTGTTACATGCAGCAAATGTACCATCCGGAAAAAAAGTGAGTATAATAGTTTATAAGTGAACGTTGTCGGCCTCCTTAGACATGTGGTCAGGGTGCCTGACCCTCACGCTGAGGGCAGGGTTTTATCCCTAATACTTTCAGGAATTTTTCTTTGCTGCGAGGACAGGAACCGAATGCACTCAGCCACGCGATGCCGATCGAGGAGCTACTTCAATGTGAAGTAGCGGCTCCAAGGTCTGAAAGTCGACTACGACCGAAAGAGCGGTGCGTTGAACTCATGCCCCTCCATACTGCATTAGCATGACGCGACCTGGCGGAGAATCACACAGTGGCCGGTCGATATCACGTGGTCATTAAAGCCTGATCGTGGAGTTTAGTTTTATAGATGATTGTAACTGGTTACCTAAAATATCACACCGAGCGAGGTTACGCAGTGGTTAGACACTAGACTCGCATTCGGGAGGACGACGGTTCAATCCCACGTCCGGCCATCCTGATTTAGGTTTTCCGTGATTTCCCTTAATCGTTCCAGGCAAATGCCGGGGTGGTTCCTTTGAAAGGGCACGGCCGACTTCCTTCCCCACCCTTCCCTAATCCGATGAGACCGATGACCTAGCTGTCTGGTCTCCTTTCCCAAACAACCCAATCCAACCCCCCTAAAATCTCACAGAAAAACTGTAGCGAATCTACCCTACCCATACTTTTAATCCAACCCACAACACCTTCAAAACTCACACGCGGGAGTTTCGTATTTTCCTGCTCACTGAATTCAAACTGTTAGTCCTACAGAAAAAACTCAACTGGAAATTTAATGTTGTTAAATTTTGAACCAATATATGTTCTCGGTGGAGGCCACAGTTTCCAAGTTATTCAAGAAGAACGCGTTTAAAGGTAACTTTTCTACGTTTTTCTTGAATAATTCGAAACTACAACCTTTAGCAAAAACGTATCGCAGGACAAAATTTAACTACATTAAATTCCCTACAAAAAGTTCCCGTTATTTTTCCTATAGGACTAACAGTTTGTGTGTGACGAGTGAGATAACACGAAAATAATTTTTCTGGTGTTTGAACGTTGCATACAACCAACGTGCAGGCGCAGCTGAATCGCACTGTATAAATGTGAAAATGCCACATGCGCTCACATCGCACAAAAAAGTAAGTCATGTCATTGCAGTCAGGGACAACAGATCATGTAATGACGAATAAAAGAAACGAGATACAAGATAATTAGCAAACTAGTCAGATGTTCCAGCTAAATTTGCATGGAAGTTCTGTACTATTGTATTTTATTGTACTTTCGACTCGTTAATTGACCCCTATTACCACTGAGAGTATACTGAAATAAATTAAATGATTTGTCTCACAGCCATTTTTACTAGTAAGCAAGTATATACTCCAAATCCTTTTTCCAACAGTTTCTTTTCGTTGCAACTACGGGTCTGGACCTAGGCGTTCCACTTCGGGAGCGGTTGGTGGGGAGAAAATGATGGCAAAGAGAACGGGGAGGTGGAGGGTAACGAAACGGGGCACTGGAGAGCAGGGATGCCTGTAGTTCCGTCTTTGCTCTGTTTCCCTTTTATTTACGAATAGACAAACTGTGTGTGAATGTAATTTGTTGAATACTGCTACGATAACTACGACTGAAATTATCTAGCGATCAGCATACAGTTAAAACTGTGAAACGTCCCCTTAGAAAAATTAATGACTTACTGTGCTGGAAAACCTCTTACGTTATTTGCTTGTCAAACAGCTGAGCAAAACTGGACGTGCTCAGACATTTCGCTCTTTACCTATTCTGATCAACACTAAACTGACACACAATATTTTTAGCGCAACGCAATCTGACTCAAAAATCCCTACAAAAGAATGGCCCCGACTAACAATAACCTATACCTTTCATGAATCACTTACCTCACAAAAATGTTCGTTACTCAAACTACTCCAATACAGCGTGCGCCAATACCGCCAGCTGAATAAAAGATTCTATCTAACTACTAAAGGCACTTTCTACTGATAGGCATAGTTAGCAAATGAAAGATTTTGATAGAAAACAAACAATGTATTTACCTTAATAGTGTTCAAAAGTCATGATATATATATACACTCCTGGAAATTGAAATAAGAACACCGTGAATTCATTGTCCCAGGAAGGGGAAACTTTATTGACACATTCCTGGGGTCAGATACATCACATGATCACACTGACAGAACCACAGGCACATAGACACAGGCAACAGAGCATGCACAATGTCGGCACTAGTACAGTGTATATCCACCTTTCGCAGCAATGCAGGCTGCTATTCTCCCATGGAGACGATCGTAGAGATGCTGGATGTAGTCCTGTGGAACGGCTTGCCATGCCATTTCCACCTGGCGCCTCAGTTGGACCAGCGTTCGTGCTGGACGTGCAGACCGCGTGAGACGACGCTTCATCCAGTCCCAAACATGCTCAATGGGGGACAGATCCGGAGATCTTGCTGGCCAGGGTAGTTGACTTACACCTTCTAGAGCACGTTGGGTGGCACGGGATACATGCGGACGTGCATTGTCCTGTTGGAACAGCAAGTTCCCTTGCCGGTCTAGGAATGGTAGAACGATGGGTTCGATGACGGTTTGGATGTACCGTGCACTATTCAGTGTCCCCTCGACGATCACCAGTGGTGTACGGCCAGTGTAGGAGATCGCTCCCCACACCATGATGCCGGGTGTTGGCCCTGTGTGCCTCGGTCGTATGCAGTCCTGATTGTGGCGCTCACCTGCACGGCGCCAAACACGCATACGACCATCATTGGCACCAAGGCAGAAGCGACTCTCATCGCTGAAGACGACACGTCTCCATTCGTCCCTCCATTCACGCCTGTCGCGACACCACTGGAGGCGGGCTGCACGATGTTGGGGCGTGAGCGGAAGACGGCCTAACGGTGTGCGGGACCGTAGCCCAGCTTCATGGAGACGGTTGCGAATGGTCCTCGCCGATACCCCAGGAGCAACAGTGTCCCTAATTTGCTGGGAAGTGGCGGTGCGGTCCCCTACAGCACTGCGTATGATCCTACGGTCTTGGCGTGCATCCGTGCGTCGCTGCGGTCCGGTCCCAGGTCGACGGGCACGTGCACCTTCCGCCGACCACTGGCGACAACATCGATGTACTGTGGAGACCTCACGCCCCACGTGTTGAGCAATTCGGCGGTACGTCCACCCGGCCTCCCGCATGCACACTATACGCCCTCGCTCAAAGTCCGTCAACTGCACATACGGTTCACGTCCACGCTGTCGCGGCATGCTACCAGTGTTAAGGACTGCGATGGAGCTCCGTATGCCACGGCAAACTGGCTGACACTGACGGCGGCGGTGCACAAATGCTGCGCAGCTAGCGCCATTCGACGGCCAACACCGCGGTTCCTGGTGTGTCCGCTGTGCCGTGCGTGTGATCATTGCTTGTATAGCCCTCTCGCAGTGTCCGGAGCAAGTATGGTGGGTCTGACACACCGGTGTCAACGTGTTCTTTTTTCCATTTCCAATATATATATCAGTTCATGACATCCAGACTTACAAATTTACTGTCTCTGATGGACACGCGTCCAGATCATCCACTCTCAAAACTCCGCCATCTCTCTCCCCACATCCACCACTGCTGACGGCTCACCTCCAACTGCGCAACGCTACGCGCTGTTAACAGCCAACTGTCCAACACTACAATAGCAAATTCCAACATTGCAAACCAGCCACAAACAGCACAGTCAGTGATTTTCATACAGAGCACTACGTGGCGTTACCAACATAAAAACCTAAACAGCCTACTTACGACTGGAGAATAGAAAAATTTAAGAAAGTCGTATCAATCACCATTGTTATGAAATAAATAGTCACGGGAAGCTTGCAAGGGATAAGTCCGCAGTCGCATTATCCTCTGTGCAATCGGTGGCTCAGATGGATTGCCGGCACGGTAGTTCAGAGTGTTCGGTCAGAGGGCTGCTCGCCCTCTGTAATAAAAAAAACTGAGTAAAGGAATCAACGATCAACTTGAATGGATGTTTTGTGGCGTCCACCTAGACCAAACGCAACGAACAAAATGTAAAAAAAAGAATATGGATAGAGCGTCTGCCATGCAAGCTGGAGATGCCGGTTTCGAGTCCTAGTCGGGGCACACATTTTCAGCTGTCCCCATTGAGATATAACAACACCTGTTGGCAGCTGAGGGTTTCGATTATTTATCATTTCAAATAAATAGTTGTTTTAAAAAAAGTAAACTTGAAAAAATTCAGCCAAAAACGTTTAAAAAATAAATAAACTTGAAATATATTATCCTTATTAATGGTATTACACTGATGGAAATGGACAGTGCTACACAAAGAAAACCTTGACCGAACAGTACCAAATGAATACACTGGTGTTGCGTCATGCTTTTGGGGGGTAGTTAGTTAAAATTTCTTTATCATGTCGGCTTATTTACAGTGTTTTCGGTAAGTGAACAGTCAGTCCCACGAATGAAAAATGTTGTGAGTGCAGGATGGCCGTCTGGTGAGTCCAGCGTTACTAGAACTTTTCTGGGTATCACCAGAGGATATGCAAGTGCAGTATTTCTGATACTTGGAAAAGTCGGATCATTGGCATGACGGAAATGGGAGCACCATAATTACAGATTGTGCAGACATCTGGCTTCAGCTCGATGACTTCAGAACAAGTTGTTACGATGGGCAGATGGATTTAAAATTGTTGGATGCTGAATAGCGGGGTAATCAGCGCCTTTTAAAAATTCGTTGTAGTTGTTTACGAGTAGTTACTCTTGCAGAAACGAAAAGCAAAGGTCATAGAACTACAACCAGAGATTATACAGACTTACGTATTTAATCTGCGGTAGATCTGTTCCTACCGATGTCACACGTTAGAAGTGTTACCAAATGAACACAGAATCACAACGTCGCAGGAAGTGTAGCGAACTTCCTAAGGTATTAGGATTGAAGGATCGACACTGACAAACGGACAGAGGGCAGCGCTGGAAACCGGGGAGAAGTTTCATGTACATTGTCAGCAAGAACTGTCAGGGAGACGTTCTGTGGTATTCGGCGATGAGTCTCGTATCTGTCTGTGACGGTGTTATTGACGCCAATGTGTCGTTTGATAACCCGATAGAGGACTGAAAAGGGGTTAATAGTGCATCATTCTACCTTCCTGGCCACCTATAAAACAACCTTGCCCAAAAAAGATGGGATGCGAACATACTCCTTTTTTTTTTTTTTTACAAAAAACTCACATCTATCTCCCACAAGCTCCCCTAACCGTAACTCATACACACTACTCCTACCCATGCACTCCTTGCTGCCCTTCCTCACTCACTCATTCAGCCCAATTCGTTGTCATTATCTCTTTGTGTCTCCTGTGTCAGCCACAACTGCCAACGTTCTGTCCTACTACTACTACAACTACCACCGCTACAACTACAGTCTCCTCTTACTGTCACTGTTTGTCTCCCTCTTGCTCTTTCTTGCCGCTAATATCTCATCCCATCCATCCTACTGCTGCTGTCTGTTCTCGACGCCACTAGCTCTCTCTTCCACGTTGCCGTTTTCACACACTCTGTCCATTATCACTGGCTCTCACCAGTTTCAACTTTATCTTTATTCCTCCTCGTCCCCCTCCGCCCCACTTCCTGGCGCCGTCGCCTTTACTCTTTCCCTAGCACTGTTCCGTCACTGTCAACTAAGTTCCATTGCCACTGTGTCCCTCTCTCTACCACACACAGCCATTGTCTCCTTCGCTTGTTCTACGATATGGCCACTGTTCACTATCATCCAGTATTTACTTTTTTTCCGTCCCTTTGTGGCTGCCGCCGTCTGCTTCTCACTCATCATAAAAAAGCGCGAATATGTTCACATGCCAGAAATTGTAGGAAAATTGTTAGAGGTGCTGAGAATGTTGAATGAGGCAGCGGATACCCCACTTTTCAGTCAGAGTCTTTTGAATAAACAGGAATATACTCCCCCTTATTCGTGCTCCGATAGGAAAATTTTTTCACTTGTTCCACTGTTTTCACAGGTGCAGCAGGGCATGCAAATAATACGAAAAGAAGTGTACTGGTCGGTAAAATTTAGATAGTTCAGTAATATTGAAGTAAAATAACGCAAAGCTAATTTTACACCTCAGACCGGATTTTATGTGCAAAAACAATTGCATGTCCCTCAGTATTACAACGTGACGTTCCCAGGTGAAAACTGAGACACTTTAGAGCGTATTTCTCTTGGATATGTCACCCTATAAACTACGTTTTCGCCTTCCAGCGGATTTACGTGCATATTACGTTTACAATCGGGGCGACTTTCAACTTCTATATCTCGGTAACGAATAAAAATATGAAGAAAACTGTCAAGGTTGTTCTAAGTCGGAATTATAGGAATACAGAGGAAAAATTACAGCCATTTTTCTGAGCGTAGCGGTCTTGGGATCTTCGGCTGGGTTTTGGTCCGCTGGTGGCAGAGAAAATTTAGTAACAAAACGCTTATTGTGGGATTTGCCGAGGAATCACCTGTGTACTAACATTGCCTCGACTAGCTCCATCAAGCCCACCGTCGACCTCCTACTGGAACTGATGTTAGGCATCAGATCCGGCTCGAATGCAAGCCGTTACGTGATGAACATCGCCATAATGACAAACACTGGACTGGTACTTCATGGCCTAAGGGTTTGAATTTTATAGGTTTATGTATTAAAAATAACCAGTTTTTACAGCTGTGAGATTGACAGTAGCTTCAACATAAGACAGTTTATATATAACATATACTACGATGCAATGACAGATGGGATAAGGCTGAGGGTTGGGGGTGCGACAGAGCATTGCAGTGGCCACATTCCACGGGAGCAAGAGGGCAGTCATGGAAAAAGTTCAAGAAACACTGCCTTAGGTGGTTATAAACTGAATAAAGCTGCGCAACATGGCGTGCAGTACAGTGAACGAATGTCCGTAACTTTATGTACTGTAGGCAGTCTTCTTTCGTTGTAGCCGTGTGACTGTTAAGAAGTCGCTTATTAATTTCCTTCTGTGCAGGAAAGATCGGCCTGTAATGATATATATGAGGAGCGTTCAATAAGTAATGCAACACTTTATTTTTCTCAGTTTTGGTTGGAAAACGTGGAATTTGTTGTGGAGCATCGTGGTATATTCCCGCTTCAGCCCACGCAGTTTCATGAAGTTCCGATAGGTGGCGTCGGTACACGTAGCCTAGAAAATGGCATCTGTAATGAAGGTGCGTTGAAAGAAGAGGGCTGTTACTGAGTTTGTTTTGGCAGAAAATTAAATCATCGCGGATGTCAACGGGTGCATGCTGAATGTCTACGGAGGCCTGACAATAAACAAAAGCACGGTGAGTCGTTGAGCAGGCGTCTGACACCATCGTAACAAGGTCGCGTAAATCGGTTCGAACTCCCCAGTTCCGGGCGGCCGCACACAGTTGTGACTGTAATGTTCGAACGTGTGGACACTTTCATTCGAACTGATAGACGGATCACAGTCAAACACCTCGTTCAGAGCTTGCATCTCTGTTGATAGTGGTGACACACTCGTCCACCAACAAAAAACAAAGCCTAGACGGCATAAATATTTCTTTATTTACAACAGTCGATTAGGACAGGCATTGCTGTCATCTTGAGGTCTTAAAAATTCTTTTTTTTATGAAACGTGTTATTTTAAGTCGGATTTCACTCCAAGTTGCCATGTGCAACTTACAATGAACACTTTTCATAATAAAAAGATTATTTAACATCTCAAGATGACACCGAATTCTGTCGAGGCAGGTTCTTTTAAAATAAAGAAATAAATATGCGATCATGCCATCTTGAATCTAGAATGTTTTAAACATGTAAGATAAGATCGCTCCTTCTCTTTTTTCAAAATTGGAAAATTCCCTCGTCCACCAGTTGGGATATTCAATGATTTGTGCCAGCTGGGTTCCTCGTTGTCTAACAGAAGACCATAAAGAGTGCGAAATTGCTTGCACGTGATCGTGAAAAATTTTTGTCGAACGTCACAGGCGGTGAAACATGGTCACTTTGAACAGGAAACACATGGGTAATCCATGGACTGGCGGCACAACACCTCTCCTGTGAAGAAAATGTTCAGAGCCGCACGCTCAGCCGGTCTTCTGGGACTCTGATGGGGTTATTCTGTTTGATATCTTACCTCATGGTGCAACGATCAACTCAGAAGTGTATTCTGCTACCATCAGGAAATTGGAGAAACGACTTCAGAGTGTTCGTCGCCACAAAAATTCAAATGAACTTCTTATTCTCCAGGAGAACCTCACAGCCTCACACAAGCCTGCGAGGGGAGTCACAACACCTCACTGGACTGTTCTTCCTTATCCATCCTACAGCCCAGATCTCGCAACTTCAGACTTCCACCTCTTTTCCAAAAAGGATGTACTCCGCCGAAAGCAGTACGTGGTAATGGGATTTTTACTGATGCAGCAGGACGTTGCCTACGACGTCGACCAGCAGAGTGGTACCACGCGGGCATACAGTAAGGTGGAGTTGGGCTGTCGCACTGAACAGAGATTTTGTTGAAAAATAGGATTTATTGGCAAAATAAGGAGGAATAATACAGTGTATTGGAATACTGAATGAAACCAAGCTGGTTTCAGAAAAAGAAGTGTGGCATAACTAAACTCTGCTCGTACATTATAACTCCACAAGTGATGTCATTTATTTCTTCTTTCAACGTGTATGGTACAACGAATTATTTTCAGGAACGATGAGATCTGTCCTCGGCAGCTTGGCTCCACTCTCCTGTATATCTGGCTGTCTCCTGAGACCAGCTTCCCGAGGCCAGCGCCTTCTCGCCGACGTCTTCGGCCGCACATTATCTCGCCGTCCAGTAATGAGCATCGAGCCGGGCAAACTTCGACGTGGACATAGAGCTTAGTCCGCTAGCTTATCTGCCAAGCTGATAACCGTAGAATGAAGCTCGGCGGTCTCAACAATCCCTCCTTGTGTTAATGGACACCGGAGGAGGGAACTTTGCGCACGCGTGGCGTCCAACTGGGACGTGACTTCGCTTCCTGTGGGGAACGATAGCTGGAAGCGGACATAACGATACTTGTTGCTGTGAAATACTAACATACAGTAAAATTTATTACTGTGTGTTTGCTCCTCTTGCTGTTCTCTCAGTTGTTTTGATTTCCTCTTATTCTCGAGTCGAAGTTAATACCTGTTGCAGACAGATATTCGTTGTGGATCCTAAATTTCACAGTTTTCTCGTGGGTAATAGCTGAGGAATCTGGAATACGTCAACCGTGACCTCTATCATATTACGCAGTAATAATTAATGGGATTTATTGCTTCAACCAGCTGAGTACCCGGCGTTTCCCCACTATGTGTTTACTCCAACCTTCAGCCCCTTCTGTCTACTTCATTCACCGCCCTCCTGTCCCTATCATCCTGCTTCTTTTTCCATCCATCTCCTCCTCCCTCCTCTCTCTGTGAATATGCTCCTCTCCCCTCTGTCCACCTGCTATTTCCTCCTGTTCATATCCTCCTTCCTCCCTCTAATTCCATCACCTACTCCCCCTCACTTTTTCCATCTCCTCCTACCACGTAACCCTACCCTTCTACTTCCCTCCGCCCTCTTCTCTCTGTTCATCTGTTCTGCTTTCATTTCTCTGGCTTTCTCCCCCTCTATCTGTGAATCTCCTCCACTTTTCTCTTCATTTCCTTTTCCTCTCTGTCTGTTCAGCTCCTTCTCCCTCCTCTCTCTAGCTTCCTCCTCCTGTCCATATCCTGCGCTTTCCTTTTTCTGTCCATCTCCTCCTTTCCCCTTTTTTTCTGTTTGCCCATCGCTCTCTCTCTCTCTATCTGACTGTTCCTCTCCCTTGTCTATGCCCCTCTTTCTCCCTCACAATGGGTTAATCATCTCCTTGTCGCTGTTCTCTCCACGTTACAGCGCTCACCGCAGTAAGTTGGTCCTTTTCCCTGCAGTTTTTCGTTCCAAATTGTGACTAATACATGTACTAAATTCGACTGAAATCGTTCAAGGGGTTAAGGACGAGCTTTTTGTCTGTGGCTTTCAAAACGGTTAAAATGGCTCTGAGCAATATGGGACTTAAATTCTGAGGTCATCAGTCCCCTAGAACTTAGAACTACTTAAACCTAACTAACCTAAGGACATCACACACATACATGCCCGAGGCAGAATTCGAACCTGCGACCGTAGTGGTCACGCGGTTCCAGACTGTAGCGCCTAGAACCGCTCGGCCACCCCAACCGGCTATCTGTGGCTTTGCCTGCGGACATACATGTCTTACATATTTCACTTACATTTTATTTCACGCGTATTTGATACATATTTCACTTGCATAGTGAATTTCGCTTGCAGTTTTATTTCACGCAGTTCAGTGTTTATGACGTCGTATCTCCTGTACTATGTGCTGTACAGTAATATAATTTTGCAGGTATACGTGGCTACTGTTTGCGAAAAGTGTTGTGAACAGAGTAAGTAGTAAGGAACCAATAAATTAAACGTCATGAATGATGGAAAAGTATATGAAGCATCATAGTTTTTATGACGTTATGTCTCGTGAAATATGTGTCCTAGAATGATATAATTTCTCTGGTACGTTCAGTGATATATGTGAATACTGCTTGCGAAATGTGTCGCCAATACAGTTAGTAGCAAGGAAGTAATCAATTAAAACAACATGCGTCATACGCTATGTTTACTGCATGAACAGCGAAAACGTCTTCAGCGATAAACTTTTTCCTTTCATCCTATCGTGAATGCCGTCAGCGAGAAGACGTTTCGTGAAGATATGCAATTAGGTATAAACTTTGTTATAAGTCTTTAAGTGCTACCATTCTCAAATACTGGATCACTGAAGTATGAGTATTCAAAGGTCGTGTCAAACACTTCTTTTTAACCTCCCCCCCCCCCCATTCTTCAACCAGCCCCCACCTATTCGATAGGTGGTTATTAACCAGGCAGAAATTCTTTCCTAACGGTGCGTAACATTTGTTGCACGTTTGACTGAAACTGGTCCAGTGGTTAAGAGGAGATGTTGAACGAGCGTATCTTCATACTTGCATACATGCATATGTATGTATGCACATAAATTTTTATAATATACTACTGGACATTAAAATTGCTACACCACGAAGATGACGTGCTACACACCCGAAATTTAACAGACAGGAAGAAGAAGCTGTGATATGCAAATGATCGGCTTTTCAGAGCATTCACACAAGGTGGCGCCGGTGGCGACACCTACAACGTGCTGACATGCGGAAAGTTTCCAACCGATTTATCATACACAAACAGTAGTTGACGGCGTTGCCTGGTGAAACGTTCTTGTGATGCCTGGGGTAAGGAGGAGAAACGCGTAACACCACGTATTCGACTTTGATAAAGGCCGGATTGTAGCCTATCGCGATTCAGTCGAGATGACAGGCATCTTATCTGCATGACTGTAACGGATCGTGCAGCCACGTCTCGATCCCTGAGTCAACAGATAGGGACGTTTGCAAGGCAACAACCATCTGCACGAACAATTCGACAACGTTTGCAGCAGCATGGACTATCAGCTCGGAGACCATGGTTGGGGGTTACCCTTGACGCTGCATCGCAGACAGGGGCGCCTGCGATCGTGTACTAAACGACGGACCTGAGTGCACGAATGGCAAAACGTCATTTTTTCGGATGAATCCAGGTTCTGTTTACAGCATCATGATGGTCGCATCCGTGTTTGGCGACATCGCGGTGAACGCACATTGGAAGCGTGTATTCGTCATCGCCATATTGGCGTATCACCCGGCGTGATGGTATGGGGTGCCATTGATTACACGTCTCGGCCACCTCTTGTTCGCATTGACGGCACTTTGAACAGTGACGTTACATTTCAGATGTGTTACGACCCGTGGCTCTACCCTTCATTCTATCCCTGCGAAAGCCTACATTTCAGCAGGATAGTGCACGACCACGTGTTGCAGGTCCTGTACGGGCCTTTCTGGATACAGAAAATGTTCGACTGCTGCCCTGGCCAGCACATTCTCCACATCTCTCACCAACTGAAAACGTCTGGTCAATGGTGGCCGAGCAACTGGCTCGTCACAATACGCCAGTCAGTACTCTTGATGAAGTTGGTATCGTGTTGAAGCTGCATGGGCAGCTGCACTTGTACGCGCCATCCAAGCTCTGTTTGACTCAATGCCGAGGCGTATCAAGGCCGTTATTACGGCCAGAGGTGGTTGTTCTCGGTACTGATTTCTCAGGATCTATGCACCCAAATCGCGTAAAAATGTAATCACATGTCAATTCTAGTAAAATATATCTGTCCAATAAATACCCGTTTATCATCTGCGTTTCTTCTTGGTGTAGCAATTTTAATGGTCAGCAGTGTATGTATGGATTATCTTTGTGTCTGTGAAAATACCTTCCTAACAGTGAAAAACCCTGTCGTATGTAATCATCCAAACGCACAACACAAACGCAGAGAAGTGCAACCACCCTCAGACCAAGCAGAGGTACTGTGCTGTTGTTGCCATCGCTTTGGGAACAGTTCTGCATAGCCTCGTTTTGCTGGGTTTTCACAACAAAAAAATGGCTCTGAGCACTATGGGACTCAACTGCTGTGGTCATTAGTCCCCTAGAACTTAGAACTACTTAAACCTAACTAACCTAAGGACACCACACACATCCATGCCCGAGGCAGGTTTCGAACCTGCGACCGTAGCAGTCGCACGGTTCCGGACTGCGCGCCTAGAACCGCGAGACCACCGCGGCCGGCTTTTCACAACATTCAGTGAATTCATACACGAGTTACGCTAGGTTATTCTTAATCAGTTCCCTAAAAATAACAATAATTTCGGAACCACTGACTGACTTTCCTGCTGTAATTCTTCAAACATCGCACTGTGTTCTCGAGTTTCAATCCTATGCCTCCAGATGACACTCCAGTCTGTTGTAATACGGAAACAGCTTATGACCTCAGTGACACGGGAGACGTACAACATTGTTGAATGTGCTAAGTGTTGACTGTACGCTACGGTCGCAGGTTCGAATCCTGCCTCGAGCATGGATGTGTGTGATGTCCTTAGGTTAGTTAGGTTTAAGTAGTTCTAAGTTCTAGGGGACTGATGACCTCAGACGTCCCATAGTGCTCGGAGCCATTTTTTTTCTGGCTGTAGTAGCACGAAGCATAATCACCAATTGTTGAAAAAAGACCCTTCGTAACGTAGTATCACAATGCCCCAGTTTACGCGAAGACCATAAAAGCGTGGTACGATCGATTTGTGAAAACAGGTTGTGAGGGAAGGTCAAAGTCGCCCAGGGGTAGGAGGCCACGTTTTTGAAGTCATGAGGGGGACGTATGCGTAGAGTCCTAGGAAGTTCATAACGGGAGCAAGTTTGGAGCTGAACGTTACTCAGCCTTCAGTACAGAGAATTTTACGATGGCGACTGCAGTATAATCCACACAAGTTGCAACTGTTACGGACGTTAAGGGGTAGTGATCAGCTAAGACGGTGTGGAGATGACGAACAGGATGGAAAGCGAAGATTATTTCTGAGAAAACGAGGACACTCTCCACATTAGTGGTAACGCTGACCGGAGCAGCCTGCTGATGTGGGGTACACAGAATGCGAATGAAACCTTGGAGGCTCACCGAAAGTTGGTCGAGATGCAATGACTGTTAGAAGAATATGGAATAAGTAGGTTCAGGAGGCTAATACGAAACGC
The DNA here is from genome assembly GCF_023898315.1 of Schistocerca nitens. NCBI lineage: Eukaryota > Metazoa > Arthropoda > Insecta > Orthoptera > Acrididae > Schistocerca > Schistocerca nitens. The sequence continues at coordinate 549,255,035 of NC_064619.1, read as the reverse complement.
CGTGCTGGATCCCAACGGCTTCGTATCACTCGTAGTCGAGATGACAGGCATCTTATCCGCATGGCTGTAACGGATCGTGCAGCCACGTCTCGATCCCTGAGACAACAGATGGGGACGTTTGCAAGAGAATAACCATCTGCACGAACAGCACGACGACGTTTGCAGCAGCATGAACTATCAGCTCGGAGACCATGGCTGCGTTTACCCTTGACGCTGCATCACAGACAGGAGCGCCTGCGATGGTGTACTCAACGACGAACCTGGGTGCATGAATGGCAAAACATAATTTTTTCGGATGGGTCCAGGTTCTGTTTACAGCATCATGATTGTCGCATCCGTGTTTGGCGACATCGCGCTGAACGCACATTGGAAGCGTGTATTCGTCATCGCCATACTGGCGTAACACCCGGCATGATGGTATGGGGTGCCATTGGTTACACGTCTCGGTCACCTTTTGTTCGCATTGACGGCACTTTGAACAGTGGACGTAACGTTTCAGACGTGTTACGACCCTCGGCTCTACCCTTCATTCGATCCCTGCGTAACCCTACGTTTCAGCAGGATAATGCACGATCGCATGTTTCAGGTCCTGTACGGGCCTTTCTGGATACAGAAAATGTTGGACTACTGCCTGGCCAGCACATTCTCCTGATCTCTCACCACTTGAAAACGTCTGGTCAATGGTGGCTGATCAACTGGCTCGTCACAATACGCTAGTCACTATTCTTGATGGACTGTGGTATCGTGTTGAAGCTGCACGGGCAGCTGTACCTGTAGACGCCAGCCAAGCTCTGTTTGATTCAATGCCCAGGCGTATCAAGGCCGTTATTACGGCAAGAGTTGGTTGTTCTGGGTACTGATTTCTCAGGATCTATGCTCCCTAATTGCGCTAAAATGTAATCACATGTCAGTTCTAGTACAATATATTTGTCCAATGAATACCCGTTCATCATCTGCATTTCTTCTTGGTGTAGCAATTTTAATGGCCAGTAGTGCATTTATTTAACAATTTCACCACCTTTAAATGTGTAAAATATGTACATAATTCAGTACAAAATTTTGTAAACAAGTTAAAACCTAGTAACGTTTTAACAAGCCATCGAAGTACCAGGCCGTGTTGTAAAGTAATGCCTCCGAAGTTTTTATGTTAAAACCATTACAGTTATTTTGGAACAAAGCATACGTTATTAATATTCTTATTCTTGGATTTTTATATCTACATAGCTATTTCTCAACATAGTCACACTGACGGCAGACAAAATTTACGCAACGAGGCACCCGTTTGTTGTTACCGGCACCGTAGAATGTTTGTTTTCGATGAGAAAGGTACAATCTCACCTCTCCTTACGCTGGTGCATCATTATCAAAGTGAAGTCCTTTAGGATCTGGAAAAAAGGCGAAAAGTGGTTGCGGCCAAGTGTGACCTGTGTGGAGAATGACTGATGAAGTGAACCCAAGACTTCAGGTTGTTCCTGACGTCGCATTACTCGTGTGTGGTCCGGCGCTGTCACGCTCAAGGAGAGGGTGATCCATGTGTGGACGAAGTCTTCGCACTTGAAACTCAATTGCAGCACGCCGTCCCTTACGAATCAACAAAAATTGCGCTACACACCATCAGGTGATACCCTACAGCTAGGAGCCTTCTAGTAGCAGAGCGCTGCAAATATATAGGCTTGGAAAATGAAGATGGTATTAATAACGATTGTTTTATTTGAAAAGCTGTAAGAGTTTACACATAAAATATTCGAGCCATTACTTTTCAACACGCCCTCGTACACCGTGTGTTATCGTGAATGACAAAACGTAACAATATAATACACAGGAATATAAAATATGATACGAAGACAGGAAAAGCATTTATTACGTAAACTCCGGTGGATACCGATATTTTATGACAGAGTGCGGCATGTATATGAATACGTGATTCATTTGGAAAAAAATATGTGATGTATATAAAACATTGCTAGGATTGAAAATACAACGTAGCATAAAATTAATATACAGGTGTTGTATTCAGCAGCAAGCGAAGTGTGTTCTTGCCAAGTTTTATTATAATGGCCGTCCCTGAGCACTAGAAGTTACGGAGGAATAAAAATGAAGTAAGAGGCGTGTAAGATATCACACGCACTTCAGTAAACAAAACAGTGGCACCTAGCCGTCACTGGATTTAGTGTAAAGAAGACAATTAAAGATAGCAACCATTCTATGAATGGTTCAAATGATTCTGAGCACTATGCGACTTAACTTCTGAGGTCATCAGTCCCCTAGAACTTAGAACTACTTAAACCTAAATAACCTAAGGACATCACACACATTCATGCCCGAGGGAGGATTTGAAACTCCGGCCGGCATTCTATAAATGATTGTGCCTCTCTGTCAAACAGACAACATAGTCGCACTGTGAAGTCACCCCACTTATTAAAATATTACAGTATTGATATACATTAAAAGATACGAGTTGAGCAGAAAATGTTTGTGACTGTTGATTGCTGTTATGTAAGCCATTTCCGTGGCACCACTAGCTATTAAACTGCTGTAGAGTATATCCCATGAGAAAATATCATGCACTTCTTACAATTCTCTTTTTTTTATTTTGAGTCATCAGTCTTCTGACTTGTTTTGAAGTGAGCAGTCTCGAATCTCCCTCCAGTGCCAATATTTTAATGTCAGATTAGCATTTGTAACCTACGTCCTCAATTACTTGATGGATATATTCAAATCTCTTTGTTCCTCTACCGTTTTCACCCTCTATAACTCTTTCTCATACTATGGAAGTTATTCCCCCATGTCTTAACCGATGTCTTATCATTCTGTCCTATCTTCTTGTCCGTGTTTTCCATGTATTCCTTTCCTTTCCGACTCCGTGCGGAACCACCTTATTTATTACGTTACTCGTCGTCTTAATTATCGACATCCGTCTGTAACACCACATCTCAGGTGCTTGTGCTCGCCGCAGCGCATTGTCGCCAGAATAACACGGGCACTGCAGTATTATATTTATCTGCCGTACCGGGCATGCGACTTTCAAGTACGAAGTCTGATCTGTACGGGAATACACATAATGGATGTGCGAGTACAGATCGTAGATGTATGTTGACGACATATGGAAGTGTGGGTCAGGTGGTGATTCGCGCACGGATAGCCAGATGGTAAGGCGACCGCTCGCGATAAACGGGAGCTGCACAAATGTTCATTGTCGTCATTCCATTGTACAGGTGATGGCAGTCATTATTCGCAATTGCGATTTCGTCTGATGTGTATCGTAAGGGCTGTGGTCGCCGCAGTGCATTGCCATCAGAATAACACAGGCACAGCAATATCATGTTCAGTTACGGGCCACATGTCCTATGGACACACATTATGTGTCTTTAACGCAGTGGTTTCCACTAGGTTCTGCGTCCTCATACCGTTGATCATTGCTGTTTCTTCCGCGTTTAGGGGAATTTCCCACCCCAAGGGCAAGAGTGTTCCCTGAACCTCGGGCCGAGAAGCGGCCCGGTTTGACAAGGCCGTTGGCAGAATGAGGGTGACCTGATAAACCGGAGGTCTTCGGCCACCACTCCTGATCATTTTAATTCAAAATTTAAACTGTGGCATGGGACAAACATGGGACTAAGAATGTGTCAATTACTGATCAGAGAAGCTAACATTTTTTTCTTATTGCACACATGAGGTGATCTTGAAATTGGAATCCGAAATAGGGAAAAAATGTCAGGTTTTCGCCTCGGATCGAATAGGACATCCTCTATGCGTAAAGCAGCTATACCGCCTTTTTTAATAACAGGAATTTACTGAGTTAACTTACATTTAAATAACGGTCATAAACGTGAGTGTTAGAGGCATGCAGAATCAGTAAACCATAGATATTAACTGGCAAAAAACAGATGGTCATCATCTCCTTCACCACCAACGACAAACTGTACAAAATGACCAATCAGTCAAATTTCCGTATTAATCTTCGTCCTGGGTAAAAAAGTAGCCGGCCGCAAAATGATATCTGTGGAACATGCAGCTTCTGCTGAACAAGAGAGGAGAGCCGGGACCAGTAAACCGGTGTTGCAGCATTTCTAGGGGTACAGACCTACTGCATTTATCCGTTTCACTAATCCCGATACGATATAGACAGTCGTTGGTGGAAATTCAATTTTGGTCGCCCGGTACCAGGTGGAGACCACTGCCATTGATAAAACACGGACGCTGATGTTGGCTCACACAATTTTTTAGGAAATATGCTATGATAATTGTTCAACAGAATCTGGGCATGGAATCCCTTCCTGACGGGTCAACAAAAACATGGTCATGTGCACCGGCCACTGCAACGCGACAGCCACCAAATTGCTCACAGCTAAGTAGAACGCTCGAATGTGTCTCTTCTTAAAATTCAGAGAGCCAACATCAACAGGGCGATCAATAGTCGCTCGATGCACTAAAGCGAACAGCCGAGACGTAACGGTATGTAACAACTGAGCAATCGTCAAAATGGCACGCTGAACATATACAGTCAGTTCCACAACAAAGTGTAATCCATAATTTTAAATGTAACGTCCGCAGAGACATTTCTGATAGTGTCTCGAATCTGTGATCAATAAGTTTTTCTACAGTGTAGAGCTAAACAGTGGGAGAGGTTAATGTTTTGTTTTGTCGGTTTTAGTTCAAAATGAGTGCAAAATATTTGAAGCGGCACGAGACAGCGTTACTTGTAAATCATCCAAAGGGACCAAAGCTTTCAAATGAAGCTGCTGTTAAAATTCTTAGAAAGTCAAAGACATTCGTTGCGAAGTGGGTCCAACGATATTTAGAGGTTGGAAACGTGGATGATTTACCGGAGACAAGTTTAAGGTGATTGGCGATTGGATTAACCATTAGGTAATTGTGAAATTAGTAATAACGTGTATTTTCATGTAAACACATATTTATAAAAGTGTCTTTTATTTCTTACAGATAACTTCGTACACTTTCTTGGCGTACACTGACTGTAGGACAGACAGACGCCTTCCTCTTCATGTCAGAAAGGCCCAGTCCGCTGAGAGAACGTAGATTCGTCACAGTCTCGTATCGCAACCTGAAGAAATGACGCTGCCATAAAAAGCGAACTGACATATGCTTCAGTTTGTCAGTCCTTATAGAGAGAAGGAGGAAAAGTTGTGCGATGTAGTAGGTCTTGCACAAGACATACACTCCTGGAAATTGGAATAAGAACACCGTGAATTCATTGTCCCAGGAAGGGGAAACTTTATTGACACATTCCTGGGGTCAGATACATCACATGATCACACTGACAGAACCACAGGCACATAGACACAGGCAACAGAGCATGCACAATGTCGGCACTAGTACAGTGTATGTCCACCTTTCGCAGCAATGCAGGCTGCTATTCTCCCATGGAGACGATCGTAGAGATGCTGGATGTAGTCCTGTGGAACGGCTTGCCATGCCATTTCCACTTGGCGCCTCAGTTGGACCAGCGTTCGTGCTGGACGTGCAGACCGCGTGAGACGACGCTTCATCCAGTCCCAAACATGCTCAATGGGGGACAGATCCGGAGATCTTGCTGGCCTGGGTAGTTGACTTACACCTTCTAGAGCACGTTGGGTGGCACGGGATACATGCGGACGTGCATTGTCCTGTTGGAACAGCAAGTTCCCTTGCCGGTCTAGGAATGGTAGAACGATGGGTTCGATGACGGTTTGGATGTACCGTGCACTATTCAGTGTCCCCTCGACGATCACCAGTGGTGTACGGCCAGTGTAGGAGATCGCTCCCCACACCATGATGCCGGGTGTTGGCCCTGTGTGCCTCGGTCGTATGCAGTCCTGATTGTGGCGCTCACCTGCACGGCGCCAAACACGCATACGACCATCATTGGCACCAAGGCAGAAGCGACTCTCATCGCTGAAGACGACACGTCTCCATTCGTCCCTCCATTCACGCCTGTCGCGACACCACTGGAGGCGGGCTGCACGATGTTGGGGCGTGAGCGGAAGACGGCCTAACGGTGTGCGGGACCGTAGCGCAGCTTTATGGAGACGGTTGCGAATGGTCCTCGCCGATACCCCAGGAGCAACAGTGTCCCTAATTTGCTGGGAAGTGGCGGTGCGGTCCCCTACGGCACTGCGTAGGATCCTACGGTCTTGTGCATCCGTGCGTCGCTGCGGTCCGGTCCCAGGTCGACGGGCACGTGCACCTTCCGCCGACCACTGGCGACAACATCGATGTACTGTGGAGACCTCACGCCCCACGTGTTGAGCAATTCGGCGGTACGTCCACCCGGCCTCCCGCATGCCCGCTATACGCCCTCGCTCAAAGTCCGTCAACTGCACATACGGTTCACGTCCACGCTGTCGCGGCATGCTACCAGTGTTAAAGACTGCGATGGAGCTCCGTATGCCACGGCAAACTGGCTGACACTGACGGCGGCGGTGCACAGATGCTGCGCAGCTAGCGCCATTCGACGGCCAACACCGCGGTTCCTGGTGTGTCCGCTGTGCCGTGCGTGTGATCATTGTTTGTACAGCCCTCTCGCAGTGTCCGGAGCAAGTATGGTGGGTCTGACACACCGGTGTCAATGTGTTCTTTTTTCCATTTCCAGGAGTGTACATATCCCAGATTGGTGCCTTCTGAAGATGGGTAAGAGAGCGAGGTTGATGTTCCACTAGTGCCTCCTGAATTTTATCACTAACCAATTTCCAATGAGTCGACATTTGGAGCAGACAGCGATGAATAACGACTGATAGTCACGTGTGACGGTATACAGCTGTGGCCCACTGATTACTGCTCCACTGATTACTGCTCCACCGAAACCCCGTAAATTAAAGAGTTTACTTTTGCCGTCTTTAAGTCGCACTCCAGAGATCGGTAATAATCATCGTTGACAGCCTTCAGCAGAGGTATCTCTGCACGTCGACGGAGTAAAACCATCACATTATCAGAGTATTCGCAAACAGCGAGTGTCCTTCCAGAAAGCGTCCAAACTCAAGACTGGGACGCAACCTTTCGAAGCAGCGGCTCCAGATATAGTACAAAAACATCAAAAGCGAGCTCTTCTGTGGCACTCCCCGACTTACGGCAATTGGAGGCGCCAGGCACTCATTCACAACTATCGAAGCTGAAATGCCTGTGAACATGTTGGAAAACACTGTACGAGCCTCAAGGGTGAACCGAGCAGAATTAGCGGCAGCAACTGAAACCACCTCATGGTACTTGGCCACAGTGTTGAGCGATCATGGAGACAACTCTGATGTTCGCCGACAACGTCTGCCAGCAAGGTAGACATCCTATGAATTACAGCCCTCGCCACTGTGTTACAATCAAAATTCAGTGACGTCACAGGACGAAAATTATCAACAGTATTACGACCAAGATGTTTAGGTATCAACGAATTTTCCCCCGCCGTGAATTGAGAGGACATCTTATTCAACATGGACGTACATTTGACGTCCAAGAGAGGCCAAAAAGGCACATAAAATTCCTTGGGGAGCCCTTCCGTACTTGGCGATTTTTGAGTTGGGGAAGAAGCATTGAGATCGTGTACATCATCTGGGTGCAAGGTGAACATGAATTCGGTGTGATGCTCAAGTGTAGCGTACCTAGGGTCCCAACGGCCGGGTCGAAGAGAAAGCCACTAGGTGTATTCACGTCGTAAAGATCCACATAATACTAATGTAAGGCGTTAAGTACGTCAGCTTGTGCTGTTAGCTAGCGGCCGTCGGCTGCTGTAAGAGAAGCAGTGCAATAGTGGCGTCGCCGAGCTTCATGAGGAAGCAAATGGTATAACCAACCAATTCATCCTATACGAATGATCGTGGTTTCGACCGTAGCCGCAACCATTCTATCTGCCGCCGCTTCAACTGCAACAACCTTGCTTTTATACATTGTACATCTGCATTCCTTAGGAGGGCGATCTGCACTGCCTTACAAGGCGCGAAGAAGAGATTAATAATATTTGTAAGTTCTTCGAAACTCCCACGCCCTAGCTTCAAATTAATAATCAAATTTGGCAGTGCTTCGGTTTAGTCGGGGTAGTCTACTATTCTAGAGTGATAGAGTACGTCCCAGAGCACCGAAGACGACGCTCCCAACCATTGTGTATCACATCATCGAGAGAAGTGTCTGTCGAGTGAGTGACATTTAACAGCTGTGAGAAAAGGATTACTTTTACAGGTTGCCAAAGTACAATGACCAGAAAAGCTAGCATGGATAACGTCGACTGTAAAAATGCGACCGCGCATCCAATCCGATAAATAGCAGCGGTGAATCCTGGTACTAGAAGTCGCAGCTGAGTGCGTAAATTTAACCAGAGTCTGATATTACACACTCAAACATCTTTCAAGCGAATCGAGCTGATCATCTCGTTTAAATATCAACAATAATTAAAATTAGGAAACTTGACAACAGGACGCAAAACACAGTTAAAATCGCCACCCAATAACACACCCCGACGACTCCTACGTAAGAAAAAAGAAAGTTCAGATGTGTGTGAATTCCTAACGGACCAAACTGCTGATATCATCGGTCCCTAGACTTATACACTAATTAATCTAACTTAAGCTAACGCATTATAAGAGCAACACACACACACACACACACACACACACACACACACACACACATGCCCGAGGGAGGACTCGAACCTCCGGCGGGAGGGGCTGCGGAATCCATGAAATGGCGCCTCTAACCGCGCGGCCACTCCACGCGGCGACTCCTACGTAAAAGATAAATAATCTCCTCTTTATAATAACGCGGACTTTCCACTGTGTGCCCACAGCCAGACGGAGTATAGAAGACAAAAAAGACGACGTCGTAAATGCTACATCCTATTCCTCTGCCAGATTCAAAAATCTCTACCTCATCAATGGGAATGCCTTCTCGAAAGAATATTGCAGTTCACGTCGAAATTTCGGGGGCCACGTTAAAAACAGTGCGAAATCCAGGAAGAGCGAAACTGGTAAATAAAACTTCTTGCAGAAACTGAATCTTCATCCTAGGTTGTTTTTCTCAGTGCCGTCCGTTCCGACTGTACACGTTGTGAATCACAGAGACAGCGGGAGGCAGCTCTGGGATAACAAAAATGGTTCAAATGGCTCTGAGCACTATGGAACATAACATCTCAGGTCATCAGTCCCCTAGGACTTAGAACTACTTAAACCTAACTAACCTGAAAACAGCACACTCATCCATGCCAGAGGCAGGATTCGAATCTGCGACCGTAGCGGTCACGCGGTTCCCGATTGTAGCGCCTAGAACCGCTCGGCCACCGCGGCCGGCTCTGGGATAACAGATTCCGCTATAGCAATACAAATCACGATCTCCATCGCCGAGAGCAAACAGAGGACCAGGAGGGTAGTCCCCAGGTCGTGGTCTCGCGGTCGCGTTCTCGCTCCCAGAGCCCGGGTTCCCGGGTTCGATTCCCGGCGGTGTCAGGGATTTTCTCTGCCTCGTGATGACTGGGTGTTGTGTGATGTCCTTAGGTTAGTTAGGTTTAAGTATTTCTAAGTTCTAGGGGACTGATGACCATAGATGTCAAGTCCCATAGTGCTCAGAGCCATTTGAACCATTTTGAACTGGAGGGTATTGCTACATTAACTTTTGGACTTCTGATGGAGGCTGCGAAGGAGATGACTTCGACAAACTCTCGCTCCGGGGCGGCGCCATCCCTGATGCAGCAAGAACGCCTGACACTGCCTATCCGGTCTCCATCTCGCCAGGGCAAGGTGATACCATACAATGGTACCACACTACTGGTAGGAGTGATAGACAAACACGTCTCACAAGGGGAGGCCGCCAATTGTGAAATTCAGATTCGATTCATACCGCCCATAATTAAAGCTCATGGCCAGAGGTGTAATGTGGAAAAGCACCAAGATGCACTTCTCAGCCGTTGTCGAGAATTTCGACAGTTAAAAGAAACCGTTGCGGTGAAATACACTCTACGATTAACAACTTTCTACAGTGTCGTGGCGCAGCGGTAAGCGCTCGGGTTCGTAATCCGAAGGTCGCCGGATCGAATCTCGCGCCATGCAACCTTTTTTTTTTTAGTATTTGTCTTTTGTAATTCAAATATGTGTGTGTGTGTGTGTGTGTGTGTGTGTACATATATACAATTCCCGGCAATCAGTTGCAACAATTATGCATATAGTAAGTTGTTGAAAGTCGTTTGAGGTGGAGAACTGGCGACTTCGAACATCATTATGTTTTCCGCAAACAAAGTTGTATTTCACAAATGTTATTAATTGTCTTCATAATGTTAACCACGTATAGTTAACGGAAGACGTAGAAACGGTATTCCGAAACGAATACGTATAGCGTAAGTCAAACGTTCGAATTAGAATAGAGACCCCACGAACACAAATTTGCTGCGGCAGGTATGAAATATAAACTCCGTTACTCGCTCGTTACACTTGAAGGACAGATGTTGAATGGGCCGAAACGAGCCGCCGCATAACAGCGTAGTTGCCTGCTAACTTTGAAAGAAGGTAGATGCGGTCCCTAGCGCAACTTATAACATCGTCGAAAATCAGTGCGGACGGGAGAGCTTTGGTACACCCTGTTAAAAAAACGGAAACATGGAGGCGGTACAATTGGAGAGCGATCCGCCTTCACCAACATGCATAAGCAATTCATTAATTACAAAAAACTAATAATAAAAAAATTGCATTGCGCGAGATTCGATCCGGCGACCTTCGCATTACGAACCCGAGCGCTTACCGCTGCGCCACGACGCTGTATAATGTTATTAATCATAGAGAATATTTCACCGCAACTGTTTCTTTTAACTGTCGAATTTCTCGACAACGGTTGAGAAGTGCATCTTGGTGCTTTGCCACATTACACCTATGGCCGCGAGCTTTTATTATGCGCAGTATGAATCGAATCTGAATTTCACAATTGGTGGCCTCCCCTTGTCAGAGGAAGGTGGGACAGGGTAGGGCACCATCTTGTGTACAGAACCGCTTATTACGAGTCACGCGCGCCGCCGTCCAAGCAGTTGTGGGAACGGTGTCAGACTTTATTTGAAGAGAGATCTATCGTATGTTCTCCAGAATCGTACAAAGATGTGACGTTAAGTTCTTCACTGGAGAGGACAAGGTCAACAACCGTTAACTTGCGGCGCCATTCCAAGGAGGACCATAAAACAAAAATCCTCAGCAAGCAGTTAGTTCGGAGATGGCCACTTTTGTTGCACTGAAAACAGATCCCCATCTGTCTGCTGTATGTGAAATGAATACGACAGTCACAAATATGCGAATCAGACGAAGTGTACTTTATGAATTGCATATGCACCTATGGTATGCCGCAATAACATTGTAATTTGTGTTGAATTGACAAACGTTAACGGCGAATGCTCTCACGTCACCATATTGCACCAAAACTCCTTTGAGATAAATATCCTCTACCTCCGGAGGAAGACCGAATATTTGAACGTTCGCATATTTAATGTCCGCATTTTCAAGCAGCACTATACTGCCCGAAACATCTCTATGTCGGAAGGAAACCTGAGTACCGTGCTTGAAGAAGAACTTTTCCACTTCTAGCGGATGTACGAATTTCACAAAGGACACATAATTCTTAGTGTCAAACTAGGAGGTATGCACTTGGTCCGAGGTAACATGCAAAGTATCAATTAACCTGTCATGGATTTCCAAAGAACCGATCTGCACGTTACATGTAGACTTGTCAAAAAAAAAAAAAAAACTCACAGTACCTGTGGATGAAATGCTCTTGGATGCCGTGCGAAACACACAAGAGAGGAAAATTGGAAATCTGTGGTAAGTTTCTATGGAAACAAACTGCTGAGGTCATCGGTCACTAGACTTACACACTACTTAATCAAACTTAAACTAACTTACGCTACGGACAACACACACATCCATGCCCGAGGGACGACTCGAACCTTCGTCGGGGGGAGCCGCGCGAACCGTGACAAGGCGCCCCTGACCGCGCGGCAACGACGGTGTCACACGCACAGAGGCACAAATACCACTGAAGTGCTGAACTGCAAACACTTGCGACGCTTCGGCGGAGCAAAAACGAAAACACCGACTTTGCTCGGCTGAGCGGTTCTAGGCGCTTCAGTCCGGAACCGCGCGACTGGTACGGTCGCAGGCTCGAAACCAGCCTCGGGCATGGATGTGTGTGATGTCCTTAGGTTAGTTAGGTTTCAGTAGTTCTAAGTCTAGGGGACTGATGACCTAGGATGTGAAGTCCCATAGTTCTCAGAGCCGTTTGAACTATTTTGAACCGACTTGCTCGCTCGGCGCACGAGGCAGAATTACGATCGCTATACCACGCGTGCACGTTACACTTTTCATACGCAGCATTTTTTATAAAATGACAAAGATACTATGTATGGCATGTAACTCACCTTCAGTACGTGAGTGTAATTATCTTTTCTCTGCATTGTCTTCCGTTACAATATTCTACCACAGAATGATAATGGTGATACTGAAACGGGTCATGAGGATTGAGAAATAAAGAAAATATGATTTTAGGAGAGAAAGACAAGTGTAATCATTAGTGTCAAACATCGTTACGGATCCCGTGAAAGATTTCTTGTCTACAGTGTCTCAATTCTTTTGTAACTGTATTCCGAAGGGGCCTTACGTAACTGTTCAGAAGATATTAATATAGATTCCAAGGTCGTGAAACAAAAGCCATCAAAGTACAAATAACAAGAAACACTGAAAACTGTACATGTTCATTTAAATTAGTAATTGGCGAAACGGTTCCGATTCACCTTCGCACATGAAGCATTAAATACATACTGTGAGACGAACTATTTGCCACAGAGTAGTTCGTTTGCGGACCAGTGCTTGCAGTTACGTATAAATTTCTGAGAAGCATGTCAAGTAACTGAATTCGATGACAATCATAAGGAACGTGAAGTATGCAGCGCATACAAGGAAAGTTATCCGAAGGCTTGAACGCTTAAAAGTTAAGTGTTCTGTATTGAATTGAAGTTTGGCGTGACATCTTATGGCAGTAATAGGAGCACATCGGAAGGTATTGTTTGTGGTTAGAGTTTGTGGGTGTGTGTGCTTATGAGTGATTCAGCATGTGTCACAAACAAAAGAAAAGATAAGAAAAACCATGGGTGATGTAAATGTTTAGCATGTTTCAAAACACTCCTCTTGTTATGCTTAGTACACACTATGATGCATTGTTGAGACTCATTGCCACAATCCTTTGTCGTGGGCTCTTTATGGCCCACTTCTTCGCTCTGCCAAGCAAACAATCCTGTCCACATCTAGGTGTGAGTCAAGGAAGATGCAAAACTGAAAGCTGAGTCATCCACAGCGCTGCATAAAGAACGTACCGGATGTAAACGAAACAAAGCTGGTGAAATACTATATCAGAAAATATTTTAATTTTAACATAAAAAATAGAGCACCATATATTTTGAATTCGCTTCACAATTGTTCTCAGACGACTGCAGGGGAACTATTGGTCAAAAATATTTGATTATATCAAATTGCAAGTTCACAACACATCTTGATGATCAGGAGATTATAGTATCATTATTGGCCGTATTTATCAGAATTCTTCATAGTTGAGAAATTCACTGCCCATTGTGAATCTACAGTGCCAATTGCAATTGCTAATCTGAGGGAAACAGAAATTGGCTGTCAGAAGTTGTTGTCATGTTTTAAACAGCGTATCTCCACATCATTGGAAGGTGACTGCAACGTTAAAAGGCAGAGTGTACAGTGCCTCACACTCTTTCAGGATATGAATGTCTCTAAAATACTGGGCAATGTGTAACTCACTTTATCTGTAGAGAGCAAGACATGTGTTCCTAAGGTAAGTGGACAAATAAAACGCAAGAGAAGTTACTGCAGTTCCACGCATACAGTTATAATACGCAGAAGTAATTATTAATACCGATGATAAAGTAAACGGTCGCCAGCAGTGCGTAGCCTTAATTGATCTTTGAAAACGTTTAGTTCACTCAGAAGCTATGTGTAACTACTCTCAACTGTAAAATCTCCTTGTTAATCCCAGAAACACCATCCAAATGCATTTACCCACATCAGATAATGAAAGTACACTACTTATTACTTTTCCCCTAAAAGAAATCATGAGCTGAACATTAGACATATTATGGACAGATCACTGAACTTCACTAATGAACACAACAGAAGGTCATTGCTTACATCACGTGAAATGTTACTGATTTATAGGTTCTCGTTCTGGCTTGTACAACAACAATAAATCTACAAACAACAACATGTTTAACATTTTGGAAAATGAGTGTAAAGTTTGTTACCAGTACAGAAGCGGTAATTTCCGCTTGAACTACTCTTAACAGCTGCACCAGTAATAACATGTCATTGAAGTACCATTTGTGTAACAATTTGCGAAGTGAGTTAAATGAAATACTAGTGAAACTATATTAGTCATAGGACAATTAACATTAGTATCCATTTCACTGTGATACAAAATGACGTAACTTACTTGAAGTCCACATCTGGCTGCCTTCCAGCCTGACAATAGCTTGATCATTTAAACAGGACTCTTTCACACTCCTATACTAACAGTTTTGACTTGCCAAAGCATATTTAATGATATTAGTTATTTTATTATTTTAAATACTCAGAGAAAGTTGAAATAAGTCTTTGTAAGTTAACAGGTAGAGCGATAGTTAACATTTGCTTTTCTCAACAAATATTACATAGTTTTTAATACAGTCCACAGAAGTGGAGAGTCAATTACATTTACTATTGTGAACATCTTAGTAACCTTAGCAAAAGCCCTACTGTAGTACTCATAGAATTGAAGACTAGTGCAGTTACGACGAAATGGCTGCATACCAAACGCTTATCTCTGTATTTGTGTGGCTACTGTGCTGAAGTGCGGTTTAACCAATCTTCGCAAACTCCATTCCACTGAATCATAACTGCAAGGCGTATTTGCCAGCCCACACGTAAACAAGCCACTCTTTCAACACCAATCCATCGTTGTCACAAACATAAATTGTAAATATTCGGCATACCACACAGTTTTTACAATTTTTCCCTTCACAACGTCGTTTTATGGCATAGCCCGTAGCAGTAATTGCACTTAAGTCAGCCAATACTGTCTTACTTCAGGTCATGATATTCAGCTCAAACGTAAGCATACCACACATTGTCGTTTAAGCTACCTCTTGCCAAATTATCTCTTACAAAATCTATATCTTCAAAAGCGTCAAAAACCAATCTCAGAGATATGTTCTTCCTTTATTGTTGTCATCTGTCTTGCCAACTATACTTAAATAAGTTATTATATTTACATAATGAAATTCATTCCTAAACTTTCTTGTATTACAAAGAGATTCTACGCATTATTATACGATTAATGATGCTTTTCCAAAAAGAATTACATTAGAGACTCGCAAAATATATTAAGTACAACTGACACAAATATGTTTAATATCTTACATTAAGAATTAGTCTTTCTTGTTACTATTTGTAATACGAATTTCCACACAGAGGTGGCTATCAGTAAACAACTTCGCTGTTGTGCAATTCAGCTACAGTATGGCATAAACGTGCTCCTTCCTTCCATAGCATAGGTATTACCTTTACTCATTCACGTTTCCCTGTTGCTCAACTTAGGTCACAGATGGCGCAGTCATTTATTTGCAGTACTTGATGTGATGTAGACCTCTGAGACATTACAAGTGGGAGAGAGTGACTCCATCAGGATTCGACCCCACTACCATTTGATTTCAAGCCACACGTTTTACCACTAGACCACCATACCAAATACCAGCCAGATCCCACTTACAACCTTCTCAATGCACTACTGCTTCTGCGAGACATGGTAGATGTTTACTAGGTGGCAATGATATCTATTTCACAAGTTTACTCTCATTCCTTACATGTCAGATAAGTTCTACGAAATATTTATAAATTATGTACAAAAGCCTCCTATTAGTCAGAACTGGATCAACATCCTTACAGTAGTTCTTGAGACTGTATATATAGATAGACACAAGCAAGTGACTTAAACTATTGTACTTAGAGACAATAAGGTCGCCTCGTTTCATAGACTGGAGACTCAAGTGATGGCTGCACTATTTTCGTTCTTTCATAACATTTACTGAGGTTTCCAGTTTACACAATCTAAGCCTTAGCTTTCAACAGCAGGTCATATAAACACAGCTCTCTATTTCCATAGTCAATCAAAGCATTGATGTCACTCGTCTTTGGATATCTTTCATTATAATGTGCAGACAGCAGTACCGTACGTCTGTGGTGATCCCAACCTTTCTACTCACCGAACTAGATAGACACTGATTACCCATTGTTATCAGCACACTGAACGAAAAAATTATGTTAATACGGTATATCACCACATCTATTCGAGATAGTGACCTCATTTCGAGGAAGATGATAATCCTAATCTGTCACCAGTTGTACCTGTTGAAGCCACAACAACTAAATTGCAGAGATGTTGTTTGCTGAGTGGATCCCATTGTTGCAAAACAGTTGTAAGTGAGTATGCTGGGTGCACTTGGGAGGCCTGTAGTAGTCTGACCTTTCTTCAACACATTAATTTGTTTCTGATTTTGATTTGTTTGATCAGAGGTGTTTAATATAATCAAAATCAAATTTAGCTAATTCGTTTAATTCGTTGAAAAAGGGTTAGACTGTTAAGAACTCACAATTGTACCGAATGTACCCACTTACTTCTTAGTAAAAATTTTATCTGGGAACTTACAGTGCCATAGAATTGTCTTAAGAAATTAGAGACGTTTTAAAATCCAGTATTTTGTATGCTCTCGCTTCACAGTGTATATAATTCCACAATTAACCAAATAAATTTAAACCAAAAATTTCAAATCATGGAATACTTTACCATTATTTTTAAGTTTCTTCATATCTTAATATCTCAGTTTAATATTACCTTCTTCAAGAAACTGAAAATCCCAATTACAGATTATTTTGAAAATCGGTCTGGCAAAATAGTTTTAAGTTCATTATCATGTTCCAAACATATTTTATCTCCATATCATGAATGAAGATATTCACGGCCTTTAATGCTATATGAAACATATACATGTAACTCACTAACCTTTTTAAATTTATTATTATTACTAATTAAGTTTAGCTCTTTCAGAAAAGCTTCCATTTGTATAGAATAAAAACTGTCTCAAACTGTTGAAGAACAATTCATTGATCATATTGAAATCTGAATTCTTTTTTAAGTTGTTTGTCCACTACATTTTTAGAATTTACATCTCTAGCTATTTGGTTGTATTTTAATTCTATTTTATTTTTTGCTTCATCGTCAGTTACTTTTACCATACACTTGCTATTCAAGTTTGGAAGAATTACCTTCATATCTGTTTTTCCATAGTTTCTCTCATAATACTAACTTTTAGCTGCCCATTCACCTAACATACAACACTATTCCGTAGTATTGCCGCTATTGTCAGTATATATTACAATGTCCATGTGAAAATATACAAACACTTTTCTTCGGTTGTCTAACATATACAATCTAAGCCTTGCATTTGATGCAATTAATACTACTATAAAAATATTTGTAGCAATGTTATTTTCCACAGAATTATCCTCGGAACTGGAAATGGGCCTAATTTTCATTAATGCAATTTACATCTATAATATCTAATTGATTATCCAATAGTATTTCATAAAGTTTTTCTAAATCTGTGACATAGTATGTTACGCTCAAGTTTCTGTGTCATCCGAATTTTCCCTATAAAGTATTCAGATATATTTTATCAATGGCATATATTCCAGCATTTTGTTTCATCTTACCAGGATCAGAGGCAACATCCAATTTCTTTTTATTTCTTTGATATACCTCTGTTAACCTTCAAAATTAGTTTTACTTGTTTCTAATTTTATTTTTATGAAGTCTTTCACATAACTTTCAAACAACAAGTTGTGCATATTTCTAAAGTTCAGAACTCCATACATCTAAAATTTTGTATTCTTTTCCTACAGTCAGTTTTCCTTCTTCCAGTAACTTATTTCCTCACAGTTATGATCACATGTATTAATTTGCTTTTCTACACATTTGACACACAAAGGAAACAACAGTTTTTCATTTTTATTAATCTTTGTTCATAAGGCAAAACAGGGTGAGTCAAAGTCTGAGTGCCATACCTTGTATTTTATAAATCTGTACCGTACCTTTATATAATAGTTTGGTTTATATCTTTGTATTGCGTGTTGTACAGGATAAAAATCGTAAAACTGTTCAGTTGGGTAAAGACTACATATGTCGATATAACTTATTTTTATGATAATTTATCGATTTAGCTGTTAATTTTAATGCATTTGTATCTCCACTGCAAGAAGCATCTCTCAGATTTAACGTTTTGACCATTTCCAGTAATTCTTTTAATTTTTTTAGGTTTTTTTTTACACTTCTGAGTTAATCCAATTGTATTACCACATCTTAACTAAATTATATATAGTGATCTGTATTTCTGTTCCTCTCATTAATATCTTTTCATATAAATTATCCATCCATCCTTGAGTTTTATTGTTAATCATTTCTGGTCTAAATCATTTTTAACAACTATCCCAAAACAGCAATGATTTTCCTGAACAATATTTGTTTCCTCATAAAAGCACTCTACTTTTTCTCCAACTGTTTTTACTTCTCCACCGTTAAGCATGTGGTGAAGATTTTTATTGTTTAAACAACTAAATCAAGTTATGGATTCTTTACTGTAGTTTCCTTTCTGTTGTTTATCACCTATGACAATTGCACATTTAGGCAAATGTTTGGATCTGTAAATACCCACAAGAACTCCAGTGATTGTTAAATAACAGAATGGAGCAATATATATTTCCAAAAATTGGTTTCATAGTTCTAGATGACCTCTTCCCATCATGTCTACAGCAGAATTACAGCATCTGACAATTTCTTTTTCTCATAGTGAATACATGATTTTCTTTAACTTCTTTAACTTGCTTATACTACTCAATAAATTGTTCTCTGTGTTTTGATTTAATAGTGTCAACACAGTAATACTTGATAACAGAGATCAATGCTAAGTAATTTTCATTTTCTTTGGAACTGAATAAATGTGGAAAATATTCTTTTTTCAGTTCTTTCACATAAAATATATCTGCTAATTTGCTAAATTTTTCATGCACGAAATTACTTATATTTAAAATTTTTTAAACTAACTGTTTATCTCAGGTAACATTAATTTAGTTCTTGTTTAGATAGCACAGAGTTTTATTGTATTTTCAATGCAGTACTTCAGAATCACTTGTGATCATACCATTTTGCGTAGTGAGCTATGAATGTATAATTCTTATTTTCTTCAGTTGTCATCCACCTACAGCATTCTTCATTTGTTTTAAATTTATAAGCATGTAGCTGTTGAAATTGTGAGCAAGTGTGAGATTTGGAATACATGTTCCTGTTTCTTGTTGAGATTCATAATAAAAAACCATGTGTTTTTTAGTACCTATGCAAAGAATTTTCTAGAGGAGGCCTACTTCATGGTGTTTAAACTCTTTAGTGTGAATATGTTATTGCAATTGGTACATTTAATAACATAATAGTTTTTAAATTCATCACTAACATAACTATTTTTAGTACAATTCAGACAAACTTTCACTATATAGCCTTCACCAAATATTCTTTTTACAAATCTCAACTGTTTGCAGTCTGCATTGCATGTAAAATGGATGTGTTTAGATTTTTACTTTTTTTACAGTTTCTACTTTTAACAGTGCCACATTTATATTCTTTTGATCTTGAACAAACTTATTTACATTTATAATCTCTATCACAAACTCTTTGGAGATTCTCTAAACGTTGTTCATTATAATAGTATCTATTGCAGGTCTTTTATTTTCAATCGTGTTGTGTTTAGGGCGAGTATAACACATATATTTTTCATTTCCTTAGCATTGATGTTTGTTGTTGCTGTTATATGATTTACTACATTTATCATAGTAACATGACGATCATCAAGATGCTCCCACGCTCTTTTCACAGTGTGCAGTGCAATCATGCGAAGATATTGTGTTATTCCATCGCCCCTCAACAAACATCACGTTTCTAACTCAAAACTTTAAAAAATGGTGCATACATATGGTGGATTGGTTTTACATCCACATGAGGTACCTAAATACTCTTCATGGCATGAGTATCAAACATGCCTCTCAACAACTGAAGAATAATTTTTAAGTATGTAAGTATCTCGAACAACTGGTTTAATACCAAATTTTTATATAATGACGATCGCCTTTGCAACATGGAGTCGAATGAGGCACAGTTAATAAATGTCTCTTTTAAATTAGAGAAAGAAAGAAATCCGAAATATAGATATCATTGGTGGCGAGAAACGATAAAGTCAATATGGGGCGCAAAAGCATGACATATTGATAAACGCAAACAGCTGCGAAGATTATCGTCATTAATACTCGATCGAAACCTTGATTTACTCATTTCATTATGGTGAAAAATTTTTCACATACATAAGTACCAGTGGATCCTAACATGGACGCAGCTCTCGCAGCTTCGTGATGCAGCCGTGAAAACTCTTGCTGAGAAAAGTTTTAATAGAATTCCTTTATACTTCGCCCTGCAAAGAACTTGTCCTTAGGCCTTGTATTGTACTGCAGGTCGAACAGTTCCAGTTATAGATTATTGGGAGCATCTTTAGTTGATACTGAAAATAGTTGTGTGACGCAATGAATGACAGGAGACGCTTGTAACATCTCCAAATCATGCTCGAAAGTGTAAAATTATTGGCACGATTTCTTGAAATCTAGCACTTCAGCAGGCCAAACCAAGGGTAGGGAAATGTGCAGTGGTTTCAGAAAATACTTGGCTTTCCCAAAGAGCAACCTTCCTTTCAATAGCACTTATTTTTCCCAAAATGTCAGAAATTGAATTATTGGGAGCCTAAAAGAAAAAAAGTGAAAAAAAATCGGAGTAACATTGCCTTAGACGGAGCTTGTATGGTACACATTTCTGTCGCTAGATGTGTATAGCGCAACACATTGGCAGTTCAGGGCGGCCTCTGTTGTCGACCTGGCTTGTTGTGTTCATCTGCAGTGATCGTTATGTTATTTATGATCGCACGTTTAACTCAACAACATGCAGCTGTGAAATTTGGTTTTACATTTGGTAAAAATGATGCTGAAACTGCTTTAATTTTGATAACCACTACCAAGGTGACGCTGTGGGAAAAACTCAAGCGTATGAGTAGTTCTCTCGATTGGAAAATGCCTTGTGTCTAGGACCTCCTGTCAGGTAGACCATTCTCCTGGTGCAAGTCTTTCGAGTTGACGCCACCGCGGTGACTTGCGTCTCGATGATTATGAAATGATGACGATAAGGAAAACACCCAGTTCCTGTTTGGAGAAAATCTCCTACTTATCCGGGAATCGAACCCGGGTCGTTAGGTG
This sequence comes from Schistocerca nitens, assembly GCF_023898315.1. NCBI lineage: Eukaryota > Metazoa > Arthropoda > Insecta > Orthoptera > Acrididae > Schistocerca > Schistocerca nitens. The sequence goes on along the minus strand of NC_064619.1, from coordinate 549,233,643 downwards.
TGACATTCCGTCACGCTGACCACTCAGTTACCAGGGGCAATCGTTTCCTCGATTTAAAAATGGTGACATGTTGATTGATGACAGAAGTCGTTCTGAAAGCCCATCAACTGTCTGAATAGACTAAAATATTGAAACGTTCATTCAGACTTGTTCTCCCAGGTCAGGCTGTGAATGAAACTTTTTATTTGGAAATTTTAATAAGATTGCGCAGACTCGATTTGTGGCAGACAGGAGACTGGTTCTTCCACCACAGCGCACCAGCACAAACAGCCCTCTCTGTTAGACAGTTTTTGGCTAAAAATGGCCTAGTTCCGCTGCCCTACACATCTTACTCGGCTGACCTGGCTCCGTGCCGGTTTTTCTTACTTCCACATTTGAAATGGGGCATGAAAGGACACAGATGTGACAACATTTAAGAAGTCAAGGAAAAAACAACGGAGGAGCTGTCAGCCATTTCCAAATACGTGTATAAAAAATTTTTCGACAGCGGAATGCATCGCTGGGACTAACGTATTAGTTGTATTGGAGAGTATTTAGAAGGGGATAAGGTAGTTTTGACAGCAATTTGAAAATAAGTAGCTTTCAAAAAATAATTCCGGGTTTTTGGGTGCTCCCTCATATTTTCACCTCCCAAACTGACGTTTCATGTGAGACGTCCATGAGAAGTTGAAGATCTGATGTCCAGAAGGGTCTTCCAATTTCAATTCACTTTTTCCCCTTTCATGTAAGAAATATACTAAAGCCTAACACAAACAAATAACTCTTTTCACCATTTTACTTCGGCTGAACAGGCGTACTTCAGTAGATTAAGGTCTGCACTCCTCTCCAGATCCTCCAAGAACTGGTGAAACTGGCGATGTGTAAGCCCAAGTGTTTTCAGATAGTTTGCAGTAAGCAAAGTGATTTCCATGACGTTTTCTGAAGTCATGATTTTGCACAAAGCGCCTCTCGATATAGAATACCGTGAATTCCATACGACGTCTCTTCTGTACGTCTTAAGTTTTTGTGGACCAGTGCTATGAGTTCTCTGTGGTGGCCTCTCATTTTCGATGCTCTGTCCGTGGTCACAGAGGATTAAACGATCTCAATTCATATCGATACTATCAATAGCTTGCTTGAGAGGTTGGAGCAAGTCTACACCTGTTGTAATCTCTTTCAAAAGCACTAAGTCTGAAACGTCCGCTGTTACCCGCGAGCGTTTTGGACACATCTTATGTATATCACTACCGGATGTGTACCTGTAAGATCTCTAGCTTAATCCAAGGGAACAGAGTAAGCAACGAAATCCATTCCTTTATTTATTAATCGCCTGTGCACATCGCTGGTCATAACCTTATACATTTTGACAATGTTAGAAAAGGCAGATTTCTTGTCACCTGCTAACGTTCATGGGACACAGAACTTTTGCATCATCGGAAAACGATTTCACAGATCTTCCTATTCTTAATAGTGGTTTGAAACTTGCTCACAGGGCAGATGTAATGTGATTGTCATACCAGAAAACTGAAAACAGTACGTTGTACAGGAAAATAGATACGAATGTAATATAAGAAACGAAGAATTCAAGAGGTACCAATTATTATGAGATAAATTATAAAATTATTGATGCCCCCTATTCATATTCTTAAGCACACTTAATCTGGCTTCACTGTTCATGTTGTGCCTTCCAGTCGTGAACTTGTACTGGAAGCCTATTATTCGGCGGCACATCCAACAATGTAAGTTTTTAGCTGATGCTATATAGAAAAACTACAGTTTCCAGTCCTGTTCAAATGACTGAGAACGCAGGTCTCGCCGATTGTCAGTCGTCTCAAGTAAGGCCCCAGACGTCAGATGGAAGAAAGACTGGATGAGCTTCGGTCCTCCTGATACTGCGTAAACAAGGAAACGGAACTGTAGCTACTTATTTGGTATGTGCCTAGTCACAGATGTCGCTGTTCTGCTTTGTCTGCTGGTTGAAATATATGGACTTGTGCTGCACTTCCACAGTTTTGCGGAGTGTGCAACATTGGCGCTGCCCCTGCACTAGAGTAAATCCTTCTTTGTAGCTGTAACTGATTACATAGCTGTTCTTGTAGTTGTATTTATCTTCTACTCTAATTTTCTTAATTTAAGCTTCAGTTACTTTTTCACCTAAGATAACATTTGTGTGATATGTTACTGCAACTATTACCATTCTTGGACTACACGAGCTATCATTTGTATTAAATCTGGTAGTGCATTTTCCAGTCTTTGTATCATAAGTTACATTTATTGTTTTATTACCTTTACCATCTCTCGGAATTGCTAACATCAGAAAATTACATTCAGGGTGTCACAAAAAGAATGACCCGATTTTAAATAGAATTATTTATTAAGAAGAAGGGCTTAACACGAACAAATTGCGTACCAAATTACTCCGAAATGGCAGACGATTACAGGAATCCATTATAAATGTTCAATATGTCCTCCGTTGGTTGCATGGAGGATATCTAGCCGATAGCCGAATTCATCGCAAACTGAGCGTAAGGTGCCTTCTGTCGCTGAAGCTACAGCAGCTCATATTCGGATTTTTAGTTCATCAATGTCATGAGGTAAGGGGGAATGTAAAGGACCTAGGAGGCCAAGAGCGTAAAGCGTGGTCTTGCAGTCCTGCATGCTCTATCCAACTTTGACACATGTTGGCCCTGAAGAAACTGTGCATGTTGTTGTGCCAGTGCTGTGGTGGTCCATCTTGCTGATAGATGGAATTGTCAGAGCCAGGTTGTGGGAATAACCAGTTCCCCAGCATTTCAAGATATCATTGTCCTGTTACGATTTCTTCCTCAAAAAAGTAGGGTCCATAAAGATTGCTTTGCGAAACAGCACAAAAAAATTCACTTTTGGTGAATCACGTTCTCGTTCAATTGATTCATGAGGATTTTCGAGCCCCCATATCCACACATCATGATGGTGAACCATAACACTAACATGGAAAGTTGCCTCATCACTGAATGTCAACTGTGGCCTAAAAGTGTCAACCTCAATGTCCTCTAGAATACCATTGCTAAAGTCCACTCACTTATCTGTGTCAGTATCTCGAAAAATTTGTACCAGTTGTAATCGGTATGGTTTGAGGGCTAAATAACGCCGTAACACATGCCACATTGTCATGTGCGGTAATGCAAGCTTTCAGCTAGCACAACACGTAGACTTGGGGGGGCTCCACTCAAATGCTCATTGGATTTGTTCCACTGTTTGTTCAGGAACGCCTGGCCAGACCGGACTTTGGCCTTTACATAGGCACTCTGTATATTTAAACTGTTTATACCACAGTCAAATGTTCTTTGGTGATGGTGGTTTAGCACGAAATCGAATATGAAACGCCTGCTGAAGTGCAATCACTGATTGAGTACGACTTCTGTTGCGCGGACACCACATTGTGTGAGACTGGTTGCACAATCCTGGTCAGCGCTCAATGTGGCATCTAGTGGATTTTTTCTGAAACTCTGGACCTTGCTGATTAAATCTACCGCTGTTTCAGTTCCCTGGCGACATTTCTCTCAATATTATTACAAGTTAAAATCGGGTCGTTCTCTTTGGGACCCCTGTACAGTAATTGCTATACCTGTAGATTCATTGTATGTTAATATATAACTGATTTTATTACACAAAACCTGAACCAATTGTTTACTATTATTTGTTGCTTTACATCCTGTAGAAATTGGATAAGCCAGCATATGATTTAAATCTTTTATGTTCAATTTGGCACCTTTTCCAAATTTATTTCTCTTTTTAGCTGCTTGTAGCACAGAATTAAGTGCTTTCATTATAGAATCTGTTTTCTATAATTCTATCGTGTTTACTAATATAAATGTTGTTAAAAATTATCTTATAGTCAACAGGTCAACATTGAAACTTCTGATTCAATGTAGATTTTACTTCATTAATCCCAAATAAATAACTTTTGGATGGCTTTTTCTCTTTTCCTTGTGTGAATGGTGTGCTACTGAATGGATAAATTTGATCTAATTTCACTATTCATTCCTTTCTCAGTGGCCAAGTCTTTTCAGTAATGTCATCACCAAATCTGTAAAAATAATTTATGTTAGATATGTATTTTGGTCGTGTTCAGCTCCTTTCTTATTATTGAGAGTCTGTGTAGGAACAGGTAGATTGTGTGATATAATTAAATTAGTTAATGAATCTTTTCTTAATTTGTTGTAAGTAGTTACATCATTTCTTCCACAATAATCATGAAGCTGGGCAACAATGAATTCCTCCATTTTAGCCTCCTATTTATTAAAAATAAAGTGTAACAGACTTTTAAAAACCTATGTTGTGCTGTGCTGAGATTTTTTACTTATAATTTAATAGGTTTTAGAAAACGAAGTATGATATTTTCAATTTTTTTTAGTTTAATAGGTTTTTAAAAATAAAAGTATAATGATTCTGAGATTTCTTATTTTTAGTACTTTCTGTGAGATATTTTTTACATTTATTATTAAGTTTACCTTTATACAATGAGTAAACATGAAAACAATATACATCTTTAATTTCCTGAAGAGCATTACATTTTTCAGCATGGATCAATTTGTACTTCATATTTTTCCATCTTGAGAAATGTCTTTGAGCGTTCATAATTCAGACTCCATTGTAAGGGATTTTTATAATAATAAAAGAAACATTTTTTCCACATAGACAAGGTATTCACTTTTCACTGTACACTCTGACATTATATTCAGTTACACATTGCCTACACATTTTTCTGTAACCATACTTTGTGTATCTCTGTGAAGTAAAATTATCAGTTGTCTTCTCAGTAATGCAGTATTTACTAAATTTGGATTTAAGAGCTTCCATTTATGTAAAATAATTGATTTTAGATTTTTTAATTAGTTTCTTGTTTTTGCAGTGTATCTTTTAATGTATTTATTATCTCAAGAACCACTTCTAACGATTTATTAGAATCGATAGTAAATGAAAATAGAACATTTGTACCAGCTCTAGCTACTTTATTTATGATACACTATATTTACAGAAAATATCATCACAAAAAACACAAAGGTCCATAAATGTACCTACACACTGACTTTATATCGTTAAGTGCTCCAGGAATTTCTCTTGTTGTAATTATACATATTTTATATTTTTAATCATATTCATCAATCAATATAAAGAAAATTTCAGCAAAGAATACATATTCTTTATCCAAATGTGTGTTGACTACACATTTTAATTTGACATTTTCACATAATCCCACACTACATATTGCGTAAGGATATACTGCTATAATTGTAATGTGGTGAAATTCATCATGTATATCATACTGCCAACAAAGAAAAACACTTCACCACTTGGTCTTTGATTTATTTCATCCATTTTTTGCAAATCTTCTGGTAAATATGTTAATCAATTACTTATTTGCTGGGATTTCATGTCACTCTCCATCCAAACCAAGTTTTGATAAATTTCTTTATAAAATTCCATACACAAATAATAAGAAGTAGAACTCCCTAATTTGGCATTATGTGTGTACTGATACTTTTATAGCATATAAGCTTTGAATAGCATGGATATCATCTTGACTGAATGCGAACCATTACAATATGGATATATCGTTGCTCCATCAGCATCTGTGTATTCAAAACCAAATCCATAATCAATATTATGAATCTAAAATTCAAATATATAAATAATTTTTAGCGCTCAGGGAATTCCTATCATTCAGCAAGAACCATCACCCTTCATCAATAATATGTATTTTGAAATGATGATTAATCAAAGTTAATGCATAATCTACCATATTGCCTTTCCATGTAGATAATTTGGACAATGGTGACCATATTTTTCTTAATTATGTACATGTCTTTTATTTTTAATTTAAATATCAGTATTAATTTCAGTCATCTTCATGAATCTGAATTTTAAGATAGTTTAGCCAAAAATGAAATGCTGCCTTTGTTATTTGTTATATCTTTTTATTTGCATATTTTTAATGTCATTTTATATTATTCCGATTCCACCATTTATTTCTTTTATGCCACATGATGCTTATCTCAACAGTTATTTCAATACCATATGTCTCCTGAATTGATCATCAGTCACTTGAGCTAGTTTTGTATCATCACTTGTATCATCAGTGGCAACATCTGACACAGCCTGCCCTGCTGCACCAATCTTCAGATTGTGCCTGGTTATCTAAGCAACCTAATCATTTGAATGTCTCATTACTTTATTTCTGTCATTTGCAACTACTATTTTCAGAAACAATAATACAAGCAGTAGCTTCATTAATATAAAAATAAAGTGTTATGAGACTATTGTAAACTTGAACATTTTTGATGTAATGGAAACTGGGCTATATTTGTTAATGAACCTAAACTACACATAAAAATTGTATCAATACAAATAAAAGCTCTAATGAAAAATGTTTCTACTACACAGCTGCTATTGCAAGCTTAATGAATTTATTGGAACTTACTCAAAATAACAATAAGACTATGAGAATAATAACATCCTTTCAGGCTAGACATGTTTGTGTTACACTGGAATATAAAGTGATCAAAATGATGTAAATCAACTTGTTGATAAGCAAGAAAAACAGAAAATGGTAGATATAATAAGAGGTGATGTATCACTGCCTCTACATTTTCAAGAAACACTACTATTTTCATTAGATAATATGGCTTGTATGACCTAGTTATAAGATCCAAATTATCAGTGATCAACAGTTTAAAAAATGAAATACACATGAGGTTCTACTGAAGATTCATAAAACGGAGAATGTAAAAGGAAGGAAAAAGAAAGTCACTTAAAAATTTTAACAAAATCTAAAATGAAAGTATATAAGGGTTCAGAGAAGTAATTCATGATGTGATAGCAATAATAACTCAGACAAACAGAGAAATAGGTGCATTAATACCTCATTTGGTTCCCCAGACAATTGACCAGAATATATGAGCAATTTTTATTCTTTCAAAATTATTGGACAATAACTGTGAATATCATTATGATGTCAATACAGCTCAACTAAAATATTTAAAAAACAGTTTAACAGAAACAAATGACAGACATGTGGATTTTAAAAACGTTAGAATTAATTACCATCCTAATTCTGTAAACCTACACCTGAAAATGAGAGAACTCTTACTTATTATTTACTATCGCAGTTAAACCATATTTTGAGTGATTACACTCATGAAGAATTAGTCAATGATATATTCAATCTCATTGGCCAAATTTTTTAATTATATCCCTTTAATAACACATCTAAGCATTGAAAGGAAGACATGATCTATTAACAACTCATCAACACACTGAAAATAATGACATTTAGTTCTGACAAATTTCTAATTCTGAGAAATTAAGTGTACAGAAAATTCAGAATGAAGGATCTGTTATTTCATAATATTTTACTATTTTTAGGATAAAAGATACCGATAGTTGTAAGTATTTAAATGTAATAAAATCTTCAGAAAAAAAGTTTATTTTTTTTAATTCCAGTATAATCTTTCCTAAAATTCTTTTAAAAGTCTTCAGACCATTCTTGATCAAATGATAGGTATTCCCACATTATTTTATCTTGTAATTCTCATATAAAAACTTAAGATAAAGTTTTACTATATGATACATCATTCCTACATTTTTTATATATTCTCTTATAAATTTGTGAGCTAATTGTTGATGTGCTGATATGCCTTTACCATTTCTTTATCTTGGAATTCTCTTATAAGATCTTCAAATACCTTAATATACACAACTTATTTTTAATTCTCTTATGAAGTTTTCAGGTATTTCATGGCACCTCCATAGATAATCCAGTCTAATTTATCACGAAATTCTCTAATAAAATTTTGAGATAATTACAACATTGTGAAATTAGATGTTTCTATTCAGATTTACATAATAAATTTTCCATTTTAATATAAACAACAACTATATCTCCAACATTTAATTTGTTAAATACAATTACTATACCAGCCAGAAACTTAATTTCTTACATAAGATGAATCATTTGAATAAATAGTTGTTTTTTAGCTTTTAGTTATTCCAGCTAGTTATTTTTAGCAAGATCATAAATATTCAGTGCATTATTCTCACAGAGATGATCAGCAAGTTCTTGTTTTCTCAGTTGAGACTTTCATTTTATTCATAATTGTTTTTCTCTAGCTTATAATTCATTGACTTTTTGGACTTTCAGACTCTTCATTTGAAATAATTAGTTTTATTAGAAAAGTAAAAAATGACTATTTATATAGTTCAGCACTTATGAAGATTTTATACATTATTTATGAAGATCTCCAAGTCGTCAAACACTGACCCCCCCTCCCATGGTGATATAGATTTTCATCACAATAAAAGGAATCTACTGGGTCACATTTGTATGTGGGACCTGAAATGATTTTTTAAATGATGTATATCTTTGATATGCTTTATATCACTGATTGTGTAAGACCGCAGACCCAGAGATACTGCTTTTGGCCTAAGATTACTATAGTGTTGGAGTAATAGAGCGCTGGGCACACAGTTGTAGCTTGTGGTTCATGATTGAAGGATGATGAAATAGGCAGTTTTTGTCATGTGCTGTGTGAAGCCACGAAGTTAGTGATTAAGTTAGGTATGTCAATATTGTTGACCTTAGAAGCAGAAGCCTTCATGCAAGGAAGGTAAAGGTGTTAAATAATTATGATTTTTTGTTTTTTCGAGTGTGGTAGTAAAGATGAGATGGCTGATAATTTGTAATTGGTGAGTAATCTCGGAATATAAGTTAACTGATTTGATAATAAGGCTGCTAAGATATTTCACCTTTGTAATGAAAGTAGTCAATGGTTCACATTTTTATGTGGCGCCTGAATATAATTTTTTTTAACGATGTATATCTCTGATGTATGTCAGAGATGGCAAAGGACTTGGAAGAGCAGCTGGACGGAATGGACAGTGTCTTGAAAGGAGGGTATAAGATGAACATCAACAAAAGCAAAACGAGGATAATGGAATGAAGTCGAATTAAATCCGGTGATGCTGAGGGAATTAGATTACGAAATCAGACACTTAAAGTAGTAAAGGAGTTTTGCTATTTTGGGAGCAAAGTAACTGATGACGGTCGAAGTAGAGAGGATATAAAATGTAGAATGGCAATGGCAAGGAAAGCGTTTCTGAAGAAGAAAAATTTGTTAACATCGAGTATAGATTTAAAGGTCAGGACGTCGTTTCTGAAAGTATTTGTATGGAGTGTAGCAATGTATGGAAGTGAAACATGGATAATAAATAGTTTAGACAAGAAGAGAATAGAAGCTTTCGAAATGTGGTGCTACAGAAGAATGCTGAATATTAGATGGGTAGATCACATAACTAATGAGGAGGTATTGAATAGAATTGGGGAGATGAGGAGCTTGTGGCACAACTTGACCAGAAGAAGGAATCAGTTGGTAGGACATGTTCTGAGACATCGAGGGATCACCAATTTAGTATTGGACGGCAGTGCAGAGGGTAAAAATCGTAGAGGGAGACCAAGAGATGAATAAGCAGATTCAGAAGGATGTAGGCTGCAGTAGGTACTGGGAGATGAAGAAGCTTGCACAGGATAGAGAAGCATAGAGAGCTGCATCAAACCAGTCTCAGGACTGAAGACCACAAGAACAACATGTGGTTGATAGGCTTTATATCTCTGCCTGTGCAAGACTGCATACCCAGAGATACTACTTCTGGTCTGAGATTATTATAGTGTTGGGATAAGAGAACGCCGGTGTTACTGATCTCTGATTATTTTATTGTTAGTTTTTGGCGATTAATTTCAGAGGATCTGTGCACTGCTGTTAGATTGGAATTGCAAATGAGTGGGCCTGATATATGTGGAGCAGAATTTTCTTTTCGTTGGAGTAGCAATACATTGCTTTGAAGTTAGCTGTGACATGCTATTGTGCAGCCGGACAGTATTGTTGACTGTGCTGCTGCTGGTTTCAAGGATGGCATAACACTTACCTGTTGTAGATAACACACTTCCTCTGGCTGTCGGCTCAATGCTTTCAATAAGCTATTCATTAATTCTTAAATAAAAAAAGGAATAAGTCAGGCAATGTATAAAATTTGTTGCACATAATGTCTCATGTTCTATCAGAAAGTATGGGGAATATAAAATACAATCAACAATTGAAAATTTAGAAGAAAAATTGAAGATTTACAAATTGTAGAAGATATTCAAAATTTAAGAAGGCGAGAGGACATTCTTGTAGAAAAAATAAATGTATTACAAGCACATGTAGTTATGCTAATTGAAGATGTTAATTTGAAAAATATGTTTATTATTCTGAATTAATTTACAATGACTTTGCATTTGACTATGATGTGATTACATGTCAAAAAAAACTTCAAATAAGATTAAAAGTACCTTTAGTCACACATCCAACTTTTGACGAAATGATAAAAATAGAACATAAACCAAAATTAATCAACATGAACAATGAAATGAAAGAAGAACTGGATTAGAACATTAATTTATATTGAAACAACTTTTCATTAGTTAATGGATCACTGATCCACAACTTTGACGGGATATGTAGAACCTTTCATAGTATATTAAAATTATACAGAATTAAATTGTAAGCAGCAGTTGCACATACATTGAGACACAAATCTTATTAATGAATCAGATTGGAATTCACAATAGAGATCTGAAGAAATATAGGATATATCTCTTATAAAATAACATTATTTTTATTTACCCAACTATTACGTGATTTATCATACCCTAATAATGTAAGATATAGCTGATCTCCTTTCCTTCCCAAACATTTTTCAAACACATATACAACTGGTGATTCAGTTTTCTGTAACTAATACACATATAAATTTCCTTTTACTTCTTGACAATTTGAATCTCTCTATTTGTATATGACTGGCTTAGATTGAATAACATCATAAATTTTTAGATGTCTCTTGACCAGGTACACGTGTGTCCTTACCCAAAAATTGTTTAATCTTACTAATGCTAATATTATCTCCTATTATAAATTTCACTTTATCATTGGATACAACAATAGATAGTTTCTAATTTTTGATTAACTTCTATTGGTTTCATTTTTATTGTTATTAGTTTTGTGTTTTTTGTATTCACCTATATATTTTGCACTAAATCAACCCAGTAATAGTTTCCTTGAGGACTAAATCTTCTAGCAGTCCATAAAATATTTCTGCAACATGCTTTTAGTTCAGTAAAACTTGGATAATGATAAATGCTTCTTGAAAATGTTTATTGTAGAATTCTTTACCCTTACCTGTGTGCAAATATCTCTGACTTCTCCCTCTAAATATTCTTTCAAAACCATCAACTACATTCTTAACAATTTTGTCTGGAATAGGTCAACCATATTTTGAAAAAGCATTGACAACAGTTAATACAAATTTATCTCCTACATTTCTTTTTATAATCTGCTTTAAGTTACAAAATTCATTTCCACTACATCTATCAGTAAATGTTTTACATTCGAGAATGTAGATATGATCCTGTTCCATTCTATCATTTGATTCTAAAACCAGTTCTCCAAAAATCAGTAACTCTCCTGAAACAGGTACAGTTTTAACAGATTTATTTATAGATATAAATTTTTTATCTTTCATTTGTACTTCAAGTAATGGATTATTGATATTTGTTAGCTATAAAATTTGCCATTCATCAACGTTGTATCTTTCTATTTTTGTTTTAAAATTAGTAGTTTTTGGGTCACCATTTATATTGGCTTCTAACAAAATAAACCCCTTGATTTTTACGTCATGCACAAATGTGTAATTTAGTATTTCATCTCATACAACAAATTTAAATGTCAGTTTATATTTGCTATACGTTCTTTCTTGACGAGAAGTTATTTAACTTAGATTTGGTGTTAAATCTGTCTTTGAGAAATTATGTGTAATACTTTGTTCGACTTCTGTCTTTGTAAATTAATATGTAAAATTTTATTCTTATAACTATGAATTTGGTTAATCTTTTCATTAAATTATGTTTTAGAGAAAAATTATTGAATTGTTGAAAAACTAGTGTATTCAGGTTTTCTAAATATTCTTTGGTAACTGCATCATTACCGCTTATTCGATTTTTAAATCTACTGACCTTCTACCTTTAAAACCGGTATAACCTTGAGTTACTTTAAAAATTCCTTGTTATTCCTTATCAAACAATTTGATTAAATTTTCAATTTTTAGATTTATTTTTGTTTCTAAATCGTTTCAGTTTTTTTTCATTTCACTGCTGTGCTTAGACTGGCAGCAGCTGGAGTGCTTCAGACTTTGCCTTCAGCTTATTTCCAAAAACGTCCACTTATTAAATTCAGTACATGACTAAATTTATAATTGCAGGTAATAGCTTCAACACAAACATTCACAAAAGACAACAAACTACTTCTTTAGAATGGCATATTCATTTTTAATATAGTACAGCTCACTTGACCAAGACATTTAACCAATTCTTTAAGTATATTTCCTCCAAATGAAACAAATATAGTTTTTTATTGTTAATCTTAGAGTAACAAATCCATTACGTACTGGGATTATTAGCTGTATCTAAATTTGCTATTCCAGAGTTTTTTTGGTTTTTGAGGTAATTTATCAATCATATTAACACTTCAAAATTATCTATTTATTAGTTGCTTAGCTGACTTTTCTAAATGAAAATGTGATAACTATCAATCATACTTAATAATTATTTTTTCAAAGTTATTCTTCTACACCCACTTCCGTTCTGCTTGATTTACCTGTTTTGTTCTTCCAAATGTTTATCACCATTCTTCTTACTTATAGCTGAATTTGCTACAGCAGTTGCTCTGGCAGCCAGTGAACCAGAAGTTAATTTTAATGTTAATTTTAAAAATCAACAGCCTCAGTTGCACAGATTACCTAGATTTACCTAGGTTGCTGTTGGTATAGCACAGCCTTCTTCAGAGTAAAAGTAACTACAGTTTGTCCATAGTGGACATCAACAAGCTAAAACTACAAATCCATAAATTTTCGTCAGACTGTAAAAACTTGTTTGAAACTGCCTCAGCCCCACTTCGCGAACGTGATGCACCAGGCATGAGTGCTGTACTAGAACTGACCGTAGTCTCATGAGGCCTATTTGGGCGACCACAATACCTTGCACCTGCGTGTAAATTGTGTGAAGGGTACTTGCTGGGACAAGATGCCAACCTAACTCTTGATCTTGAATTTGCTAGTAAAGTGAAATAAAAGAAAGGTGCCACTGAGGTAAATGATGTATACGTTGCCCTCTGCAGAACATACTTAGGTCGTCTATTTTAACATTTATGAACGTTGGTCATGATATAAGGAAGACATCACTTGCTTACAATGTGTGGCCTGTCTAGGAAAACTTGTTGCTTAAGCACGAAGTTTAATCACCGTAAATAACTTAGGAGTGGGAAGGATATTATAAAGCCAGCATCGTTATTATTATGACAGGAATTAAAATTTTTGTTTGAGATCTAAATTTTAAGCATTTGCTTAGCTATGGTTACAACATATAAACATCCTATTGATTTAGCACACAAATGCTCATGAATGATCTTATGAACAAATCTACATCTAATCTGTAACATTTGGCAATATGGGCCATGTAATATAGATTAACATTATTCAAGATTAGTTTATTTGACCTGAAAAGGTCAAAACAAAACTGATGCATGTGCCTGATTGAGCTTCATTACAAAGTTGTGGTAATGAGTTACAGAAAACACTGAAGTATGGGATAATGTGGCAGCAATGGGGTATTCAATTTGTCTTCTTGGAGGTGTCCACTATGGACAAACAGTAGTTACTTTTATTCTGAAGAAGGATGGCTTATATCGACTGAAATGTAGGTAAATCTAGATAATCCGTGCAACTGAGGCTGTTGATCTTTAAAATTAAAATTAATATTTATACAGTTGCTGACAGGGCCGCGAAATGTTGAAAATATTTATGTTCTAACTAGTAATTGCTTTTTTTTGTCATCAGTCTACTGACTGGTTTGATGCGGACTGCCATGAATTCCTTTCCTGTGCTAACCTCTTCATCTCAGAGTAGCACTTGCAACCTACATCCTCAATTATTTGCTTGACGTATTCCAATCTCTGTCTTCCTCTACAGTTTTTGCCCTCTACAGATCCCTCTAGTACCATGGAAGTCATTCCCTCATGTCTTAGCAAATGTCCTATCATCCTGTCCCTTCTCCTTATCAGTGTTTTCCACATATTCCTTTCCTTTCCGATTCTGTGTAGAACCTCCTCATTCCTTACCTTATCAGTCCACCTAATTTTCAACATTCGTCTATAGCACCATATCTCAAATGCTTCGATTCTCTTCTGTTCCGGTTTTCCCACAGTCCATGTTTCACTACCATACAATTCTGTACTCCAGACGTACATCCTCAGAAATGCCTTTTTTGCCATAGCGAGTCTGCTTTTGATGTCCTCCTTGCTCCATCCATCATTGGTTATTTTACTGCCTAGGTAGCAGAATTACTTAACTTCATTGACTTCGTGACCATGAATCCTGATGTTAAGTTTCTCGCTGTTCTCATTTCTACTACTTCTCATTACCGTCGTCTTTCTCCGATTTACTCTCAAACCATACTGTGTACTCATTAGACTGTTCATTCCATTCAGCAGATCATTTAATTCTTCTTCACTTTCACTCAGGATAGCAATCTCATCAGCGAATCGTGTTATTGATATCCTTTCAGCTTGTATTTTAATTCCACTCCTGAACCTTTCTTTTATTTCCATCGTTGCCTCCTCGATGTACAGATTGAAGAGAAGGGGCGAAAGGCTATAGCCTTGTCTTACGCCCTTCTTAATATGAGCACTTCGTTCTTGATCGTCCACTCTTATTATTCCCTCTTGGTTGTTGTACATATTGTATATGACCCGTCTCCCCCTATAGCTTCCCCTACTTGCTACAAAACAGTAATGCAGCCAACAGTGATGGAAGAAATCTCCCTTCCAATTTTGTCAGTCCAGAACCTTATTGCTTTTTTGTTAGATATTCAATAATATTTTTACAACTGGAACAACTAATGTTATAAACAAATTTCCACCAGTTTTTTATCATTGTTTCTTTTTTGAGCATCAGTTAAAAAACGATAATTACTACTTAATTGTTCATTGTTCATATCATATTTAACTGATTTTGATTTAATCAG
Organism: Schistocerca nitens; assembly: GCF_023898315.1. NCBI lineage: Eukaryota > Metazoa > Arthropoda > Insecta > Orthoptera > Acrididae > Schistocerca > Schistocerca nitens. Next base: position 549,218,513 of record NC_064619.1, on the reverse strand, counting down.
TGCTCAAGTTATTTGTTTATATAGATAAAAAATTTGATAAGAAAGAATATTTTTAATTGGCAGTCAATTTCTGCTACTTCAGATTTTAGATAGCAGAGTTTTATTACTATTGCAATTTCTATAATCGCCAACCTTTTTCTTCAAGATGAAGTCTAAGGTCTGTTTAAGCTGCTACAAGATCATACATTGTACTCAACCCTTCAGGAAGATCAATTCTCATCTTAAATCTTGCTTTACATACAGTGTTCTGCTATCTGCTGTCGTTGCTAATTTTTCTGCTAATGACGAATCAGGAGCATGCATCCCTTCTTTTGCATATAAAAGAAGTTCTTTATCAGTTTTGTATCTTTTCTCTAAATCTTTGTTGTCTCTTTTGCAATATCATATTTTTTGCATTATTTGTCTAATGGATTTATTCCTTGATCTCCCCTAGCTAATCTTTCATCTAGTTTGCCTCCTGCACCACAGAATCTATAGCTTTAAAGATTCATTTTGAATCAAGAACCTCATGAAATACAGAATTTCTTTTGGATTGTTTGATTATAAAATCAGTAACTTTATTCATTAACATCCGTGTTATGGTTGCTTTTTCATTATGATAATTTTTATTTCCAGCTAATTTCTCTCCACGAACTGCTGCTAGTCTATCGATTAAATCTCTAACATTATTGAAATAATTATGATAGTAAATAATAAGTAAGATTTCTCTCATTCTCAGGTGTAGATGTATAGAATTAGGATCATAATTAATTGTAACATTTTTAAAATCCACATGTCTGTCATTTGTTTCTGGTTAACTGTTTTTGTAAATTTTTTATTTGTGCTGTAACAACATAATAATGACATTCACAGTTATAATCCTATAATTTTTAAAGAATCAGAGTTGCTCATATATTCTGCTCAATTATCTGAGGAACCAAATGAGGTAAAATGCACCTATTTCTCTGTATCTTTCATTATTGTTATCACATCATGAATTACTTCTCTGAACCCTTATATTCTTTAATTTTAGATTTAGTTTAAATTTTTTAAGTGAGTCCGTTTTTCCTTCCTTTTACATTCTCCATTTTATGAATCTCTGGGAGAACCTCATGCATATTTCGTTTTTTAAACTGTTGAGTCACTGATAATTTGGACCCCGTAACCAGGTCATACAAACCATATATATTCTGTAATGAAAATAGTATTTCTTGAAAACATAGAGGCAGTGATACACCACCTCGTATTATATTTACCATTTTCTGTTTATCTTGCTCATCAACAATCTGTGTTATATCATTTTTAATATCTTTATATTCTATTGCATCACAGACACATTTAGTCTTTAAGTATGGATTATTCTCATAATCAATTATATAATTGGGTCCTTTATTTTATTAATACAAATTTTATGTGTAGATTTGTTTCATTAACAAAAATAGTCCAGTTTTCATTTCGTTTCAGTACATCCAAAATGTTCAGATTTACAATAATCTCATAACACTTAATTTTTATATTAATGAAGCTACTGCTGGTATTATTGTTTTTGAAAATAGTAGTTGCAAATGACAGAAATGAAGTAATGAGATATTCAAATGATTAGGTTGCTTAGATAATTAGGCACAATGTGTTCCAGCTTTTGTGGAGCTGTCCAATCACTATGAGCTTCGAGGTTCAATGACCCAGGACGTCAAAGTTGAGTAGTTGTTTCAACTACTCAAGCCACGTCCATTCATATTGCGTCGGTCCGTTTCAGTGGTTTGCTGTTGAGGAGGTTTTCCTGTGAGCAACACCGAGTATTTATACTGCTGGAACTTAGCCGCCATGTGGCGCAATTAACCTTTTTGGTTGACTATAATTTGATTGCACCAGTGGAATTTTCTGCCTTGTGGCCATTAGTGACCTGGTTACCTGCCCTGGGCACTGACATAAATTCAGGCACTGTTCTTTTGGGTGAAGTTAACTATATTACTGTGTACCAGCGGAATTTTCTGCCTAGTGGCTGTTAGTGTTCCAATTACCTGCCCTGGCCACTAACGGAATTTCAGGCAGGTCCCTCTCCTCACCTGTTGTCGCTGTCCAACATGGTGTGTAATATAGATTGCTAACACATACACTGTTGTGGATTATCACGTTTGTAAACTTTTGTGATTGAGTTCTCATGTACTGATTGATGGAAAGCAAGTCCTTGTGTTGATCGGTCCATAGATGTTCCCTGGTTGGTTTCCGATGGATCATGTGTATTTAGGATCACCACCTGTTTTGCCTAAGTGAACGAGGGCAGACCGACCTCCCTGGAATCTTCTGAGTGCGGTTGTCTTTAATGTCTTTCCCACCGGTGTTTAATTATCTGGTTTCAGTTGCTTAAGATTTAAGGCTTATGGTTATTTTTTCTTTTTTTTCTTAAAAATTTTGCAAAATTAATTGTGGGCTTTCAGTCTTGCAACCTTATTATTAAAATCGTCTTTCAAGCTTAAACATTGTGGCCTTCTGCCTTTAAAAGATTATGGTAATATATTTTAAAATTTTGAAACTTAATTGTGCCCTTCAGCCATTGGTATAGCATGTTGCATATGTTTGTTCTATCTGCTTTGCCTTGAGGCTTTCCACTTTGCCGTGATATATGTTTTTACTTATTTACTTTATTTGCTTTTTTAATTGTATTTTTATCTTGTTGATTTTTAAGATTTCTTGTTTTTAAACATTGTGGCCTTCTGCCCTTAAGAGTCTATGGTAATATATTCTAACATTCTGGAACTTAATTGTGGCCTTCAGCCATTTGTATTGCACCTTGCATATGTTTGTCCTATCTACATTGCTTTGAGGCTTTCCACCCAGCTGTGATAGATTTTTTTAATATTTTATTGTTACTTTAATTGGATTTTTATCTTGTTGATTGTTAAGGTTTCTTGTTTGGAGACCTTCAGCCATGAAAGCATTGCATTTTGTAAAGATTCCGCTATGAGTCGCTGTGGTTCTAAATGTGTTATTAAATTACAATAAATTATAATTAGAAGGTTAAACTGACCCCAACCTTATCTGCCCCTTTCCACAATCCTAATTACTTGTTCTGCCCAACAGTTTTAGTAGGCATTACAGTATTCAACCAGCTAGGGACCAACAACTTACATGTGCAACCAGGTTTTATTCCAAAAATTGTATCTTCGCTATTCACAATAAATACTAACATTCTTTCACTTATATTTAGTTCTTTAACATTACTGTGAGCATTGTCTTTTAATTTTTCCTATGTTTAGTCTCTTCTTGTATTTCTGTTTTCTTCCTTTTAGTCTCTTCGTATTTATGCAATAGATTTTGTATTTCTGACTCACTTACCTTATTGTCACACATTGGACTTTCATAATGTTTAATTAATGAAAATTCTCTTAAATATTCATAATGATATGGAACCATTTCTTTGTTAACCTTTTTATTTTCTTCAGTAGCTTTCAGAATATTATCACCCAAACCTTTAATTACTTCTTTTACTTTCTCTGTACAATCAATAACTGGTTGATGTTCTTTTTCATATTTTTCACATACTGTTATTGATTAGTTTTTCCAAACCTTTGATTGTTCTTTCATCTGTGCTTTTTAGCTGTTTTAACAACCTCTGTATCATATTTTGAAACGATTTAATATTGATAAGAAAATTAACAATTATTTTTGAAACATTTATGTCTGATAAACGAATTATTCACCCCCTATTATTAGGATTTTTTTTATTTTATCTCTGAACTGACTTTCTTTGGGTTTACTAGTCATGACCCAAACTGGTCATTCCAGCATATACTATACATTTTTTTAAATCATCAAATTTTAAGTGTCCACCAATAAAATAATGCTAATGTGATTTAAATTTGTGTCATCTTGTCTGAAAATATTTAAAACATTCATATTATCTCAGACTAATTTTTTGGTATTTTTTAGTAATTTTCAGGTAAATTACAACAGTCTGTTCCTTTACATTTTTCACCAATAAAATATTCTCTAACTATACTCTGATTTTCAAGAATGAAATCATGGAGTACTACAAGTGAATTATTTTTACACTGAAATAGTGGTGTAATTTCAATTATTTGCAATAAAAGCAGCAATTATCTCATTATGAGAGTGTTCAGATTTTTGGACATTTTTCTAAATTCTTGATATTTTGGTCGATCAAGGCTTTTAGAGTAAATATACAAATTATTCATTTTATTCCAATTGAACCAACCAGGGGTAAAATATAATTATTACTCATTAATGTCCTTTTTCCACATCCACTTGGTCCTGTTATTATGTACCAAATACAGTTTGACAAAATCTTACCATGTTTGTATTTTGATTTCCTCTTTGGAATTATGATTTTGGATTCCCAATTAATTTTTATTTCATTAAAATAATTTTGTTAATATAAATGAGTAGGTCATTTCAATTGAGTGGTAAGTTTTCTGTTAGCAGAATGAAATTTTTAATTTGTAGTGGAGTGGGCACTGATATGAAACTTCCTGGAAGATTAAAACTGTGTGACAGAACAGGACCCCACAAACATAGGACCTTTGCCTCTCAGAGGAAAGTGCTCTGAGTTTGAATCTTGTTCTGAAACAGTTTTAATCTGCTAGGAAGTCTCAAGTCATTTGTTCTGAAAAAAGATTAACTGTAGCTACATGAGGCAGCTATACTAATGTAGCCCTAATTTTTTTCATACAACATTTCTATACCCAAATATTTCACCAAAAAATAATGAACTTTATTGTCAAGGAGAGTTTCCTGTTGATCAGTACATGTAAAAAATATTAGAAAAATTTTTCCATAGAAAAATGCCAATTATTCACATTAAAGCAGATGACATTTTAAATAGAATTATTATTGAGAGTGATGTTAAATTGTGTGTAGATATAAGAGACACTATCGGAGGTGGCGTTGGATTTAGTGATCAAACTGTTCAAGGTAATAAAAGCACTATTTGCTAACGACATTCCTAAAATTATGCAATTATAATTAGCTTATATAAATTCTAATGTAGCTGATGGAATGTTTGTGATGCATACCAATTATTTTCATTGAGAATGTACATTATTGCTTCATTCAAAACAACTGCAGAATTTGTTGTACAAATATTTCATGAACCAAATTATCATGAGTCTATTCCAACATTTGATGCCATTCAAGACTTAGAAACAACTGTAAGTGATGAAAATGACAATTTGATTGACTTCAACTGTGTTTGTGTAATAGTTGTTTTAGAAATGGTTTAGTCATGGACTAACTGTCTGCTATTGCTGGTGCTTAATAAAATGTATTCTTTAACAAATAGTGAACAAAATCGAGAGTAACCAACTCTTCTCTCTCAATGTGAATAAAAAATCTAAAAATAATTTAAATGTACCAAACAATGATACAGAGATTAACATATATCCTGTTGATCGATAGGTAGTCCTAGCCATAATCAGTTATACAGGGACTTCAATATTATCCAGAATACGATGGAGAATCGAATAAAAATTAATTGATAATGAAGTACCAAAACTGTTTGCTTTTGTAACCACAAAGGAAGGAAATGGTGTTTCCTCTACAACTGAGCACCCTTTTATTTCTTCATGAGCTTTGTTGTTGTAGACTTCATCTCTTATCAATAAGTATGGCAAAATAATGAGTAAGAAAAACTAGGGTTTTTATCCACTGATTATACTTGGTGGTTTCTTTAAGGACTAGAATGAAACTTTTTTTTGAGGGGATCTTAATGTAATTCGTCTTAGATTGTCTCACTACAGCCAAGCTGGATTCAAAATAAATGATGCACTTCTGAAAGAAGAAAACTGAAATAGAATCTGTTGAATTTTTATGTACCAATCGTTAAACATGAGGAAATTTCGAGTTAGTACAATGAGAAAAACCCTAAAAAAACAGTTTTATGGGCAGCAAACTGTAGAACATGCTGGACCCACTGATAAGAAAAATTTTGAGTTAGACATTAAAAATTTTTATAACTCTCTGGAGTTTGATGTGCCACATTTTGTATTTGTTGCATTTCAAGCAAATCATAAAATTAACAAGTGCCATCCCCATAAGTGTAGAGGACTCGCCTGTCCAAATGTAGACACACGGTGGGAAACTGCTGGGATTTGGGTTGAAAGGTAGAATCTATGTAAGTCTTCAGTGTGGCCTCGCATTATTGGCTTGCTCAGTTTGTGGAGCACTTTCTCTTGAATAGATCATCCAACTTTATGGAATTTTAATTATTTGTTTGTTCACGCACATGACATCTACCGATTTTCGTCCCATTCGGATAATTCGTTCAATGGCGCGTTGCCTATTTTTGTCGTAGATTGTATGGCAGGGATACATGATGTACGGTCAGAGATCTCGAAGAAGGGATTCTGCTAGTTGTTAACGAAAAGAGACACTGAGGTCGGTCAGTTGGCCGCTACTTGAAATTTGTTGCTCCAGCGCGGCGGTACCATCGGCGCACAGTTGTGTGCGAGAGACAGAGCGAGTTTGTGTGTAGGAGGGTGTTTTTCCGGGCGCTCGCGCCTGCGCGGGGCGTGTCCGCCGCTGGTGGCCGGTGACGTCCTAAGTAACGACCCCAGCCGCGGGCTACGGATGGCCACCATAAAGCTCGTTACGGCACGCTACACTGGCCGGCCGGACAATGGGAGGGGCGGAGCGGCAGGGCAGCGGTGCTGGCTGCACAATGCGGCCCTGTGTCGCGGTACGCTCGCCCGCCCTTTCCGGTTCGCCGCGGCGACTGCTGCTGCTACTGCCGCTGCTGCTACTGCGGTGGCTCGGCGTGCGACCAGTCCCGGGGAGGGGACTGCGTATCTATTACTGAGGACCAGTCGGACGAGTGCACAATGCCTATTATGAGATCCGTCAACAGCCGCGAGCGGTACGCATCACGCGGCTCAAATGTAGCGCAACTGTGAACGAGCCAGTATCTCCGGGTATTGTTTTCAAATATTGCCTCATATTGCTTTTCTCTTAAAAAGGAGATGGCAAGTTTTAAATTAGGAAATTTCTAATGAACATAAATAGTGACTTATAGAAAAAAATTTAAATTTCTGTAAAACAGTCTCGATTGCACAGTAGCTGATGCCGTGTTCTTACAGACCTTGCTCCTTCCACCGCCATCATTCGCCATCACTGTGCTTACGGCCTGAAGATGGTCTAAAGCAGAGCTTCCCAACGTGTGGTTCGCGGACCCCTTAGGGCTCCGCCGGCTCTTTCTAGGGAGTCCGCGGCCAACCTTCACCAAATCGTGTAAAATAATGAGTAAAATTATTGAATAAAAATGTGAAAATCAAATTCATCACTTTTTTTTCGTGTGAAAACATGTGTACTTTTACTTCAGGTCGTATTCCCAAGCAGCCTTTGCGGTTCCTAGGTGAGAGTGCATACACAGTTTAGTGCCGGAGAATGCGGCTTCTCTGATTGTTTCGCAACAATACGAGGGTCGTTTGTGCGCCGGCTCACAGCGGTAGTTGCGCTGAAACCTTTTACGCATGCGCGGAGCGAGCTTTGTCGACCAATCACAGTGCTCGCTGGCACGTATGCTGCCCCAGGCGTCATTAAATGTTAAACTTGCTTTGTCAGTGCACTACCTATTTCGTAAGTCGATTTTTGACCTTCAAGTTCTTTTTATTCATCTCTAAACCAAAGGCTATTGATACTTGGGGGGAGAGGGGGGGGGGTCATTGGGAACATGAAACTTGCATTAAGAAACTTTCAGTTCCCATGGGTTTCGCTCTGAAATTTAAAGTTACTGTGCTCTTGACTGACTAGGAGTCCGCCATGGATTTTATACTGAAGAAGGGGTCCACCAGCTGAAAAGGTTGGGAAGCCCTGGACAATAAAGTAAGGACCGAAAGCGTTTGCCAACTACGAGGGCTATCCAGAAAGTAAAATAAAGTAAAAAAAAAAATTACCAACATGGAAAAAGCAAATTTCATTCTCTACATTTTAAAGATATACTCCCAAGCTGTTTTCTACTTTAGCCACTCAAATTGAGGCTCTGATCACCCTATGGCACTAGATTTTCAGTACCATCTCTGTAGAAATCTGCCACTTGCGACCGCAACCACTGATTTACACCGGCATGCCGTTCGGCTTCAGTATGAACGCGCTGTGTAGCGATCCATGTGCTCTTCGTTGGGAAGTGGTGATTGTCGCTCAGCTCCAAATCTGGTCTGTATGATTGTTGCTAGACCTCCCCGTCCAAAACGGTGTAGGAGCTCTCGAATACGACTGTCCTTGTAAGGACGTGGGTCGTCATAAAAAAAAAGACAACGAGAATAGCTCCCTTAACGTACCAAAATACAGTAGCCAATGATCTTTCTTCCTAACAGCGATTTAAAACGATTCCTCAGTTTTTTGGGATATTTTGTGTGTCCCTGTCCCATAAACTGCCGTTTTGGTTTACAACTGAAACGCTTCACCCAAGTCTCATCCCCAGTTACGATCAGATCATCAACTTTGTTATAATTTGCCTCACAATCTTCGAGGAAAGTCAGAGCTGCAGCTAGTCTCAGTTTTTTGTGGTGTTACGTTAGGATTTTGGGAACCCACCTAGCAAAGGTTGAAATGTTCAAATGTGCCCGAGGGGGGACTCTAACCTCCACCGGGATCGGCCGCACAGTCCATGACTGCAGCGCCACAGACCGCTCGGCTAATCCCGCGCGGCACCCACCTAGCGCAAAATTTGTGGTAACCAAGTTTCTCTGCCACAGTTTGATGCACCGAGCTCCGTGAAAAATGGTGAAAATATTGCTAAAGTTCCACAGTCGTGAAACGACGATTTTCATGAATTTGGTCGTTGATTTTTTTATTACCAGTTCATCAGTCACAAGGCTAAGCTTACCACTGCGGCCTTCATCGGAAGCATTAGTACAGCTATTTCTAAAGTCAGTGCACTACCACTTCACTAATTTTTCACTCATTATTCCTTTTCCGTGCACATTACAAAGGTCGCAATAAATTTCAGTCGATTTGCAATGTTTTGCCAACCACAGAGAGTACCTCACATGTGGTGCGTTTTTGTATTGCAGTACAGATTTTAACACATCACAGAAAGCAAAGTAGCTGAGACACACACCACACGCTACCACTACTGGATGATAACTGAGTGTAGGAACATTGTGGCACCAAGATGGCAGCTGTAGTCCCGCCCATCGTTGCAATAGTTAAAAACGTCTGTTACGTTCTGGATAACGGTCAGATAACAAACATCTGTTGCGATCGAGAGTGTTTTATTAATATTAATTTTTTATCGACACTCATTAATTGATTTTTAATGTTTCCCAACGACTACTATTAAATCTCCAGAAAAAGAATACTTCCTAAAATTTTACAAAATACTGTTATTTGGAGAAAACGACAATCTAGGCTGTGATGTGACTCATACTTAGTATACATTATGTTTTATGTGTGACAATACTTATAACAGACAGTTTGTTTGTTGTATTGTAATGTGACAAATTGTTCGACGTGTTACGTTCCTCGAATGCTGAACTAGGTTAGGTGAGTTTCTGTTATTTTTAAGTGATGCTTTCATTGCATTAAGAACAACGTAGTTGATGTTACTATATACACTCCTGGAAATGGAAAAAAGAACATATTGACACCGGTGTGTCAGACCCACCATACTTGCTCCGGACACTGCGAGAGGGCTGTACAAGCAATGATCACACGCACGGCACAGCGGACACACCAGGTACCGCGGTGTTGGCCGTCGAATGGCGCTAGCTGCGCAGCATTTGTGCACCGCCGCCGTCAGTGTCAGCCAGTTTGCCGTGGCATACGGAGCTCCATCGCAGTCTTTAACACTGGTAGCATGCCGCGACAGCGTGGACGTGAACCGTATGTGCAGTTGACGGACTTTGAGCGAGGGCGTATAGTGGGCATGCGGGAGGCCGGGTGGACGTACCGCCGAATTGCTCAACACATGGGGCGTGAGGTCTCCACAGTACATCGATGTTGTCGCCAGTGGTCGGCGGAAGGTGCACGTGCCCGTCGACCTGGGACCGGACCGCAGCGACGCACGGATGCACGCCTAGACCGTAGGATCCTACGCAGTGCCGTAGGGGACCGCACCGCCACTTCCCTGCAAATTAGGGACACTGTTGCTCCTGGGGTATCGGCGAGGACCATTCGCAACCGTCTCCATGAAGCTGGGATACGGTCTCGCACACCGTTAGGCCGTCTTCCGCTCACGCCCCAACATCGTGCAGCCCGCCTCCAGTGGTGTCGCGACAGGTGTGAATGGAGGGACGAATGGAGACGTGTCGTCTTCAGCGATGAGAGTCGCTTCTGCCTTGGTGCCAATGATGGTCGTACGCGTGTTTGGCGCCGTGCAGGTGAGCGCCACAATCAGGACTGCATACGACCGAGGCACACAGGGCCAACACCCGGCATCATGGTGTGGGGAGCGATCTCCTACACTGGCCGTACACCACTGGTGATCGTCGAGGGGACACTGAATAGTGCACGGTACATCCAAACCGTCATCGAACCCATCGTTCTACCATTCCTAGACCGGCAAGGGAACTTGCTGTTCCAACAGGACAATGCACGTCCGCATGTATCCCGTGCCACCCAACGTGCTCTAGAAGGTGTAAGTCAACTACCCTGGCCAGCAAGATCTCCGGATCTGTCCCCCATTGAGCATGTTTGGGACTGGATGAAGCGTCGTCTCACGCGGTCTGCATGTCCAGCACGAACGCTGGTCCAACTGAGGCGCCAGGTGGAAATGGCGTGGCAAGCCGTTCCACAGGACTACATCCAGCATCTGTACGATCGTCTCCATGGGAGAATAGCAGCCTGCATTGCTGCGAAAGGTGGATATACACTGTACTAGTGCCGACATTGTGCATGCTCTGTTGCCTGTGTCTATGTGCCTGTGGTTCTGTCAGTGTGATCATGTGATGTATCTGACCCCAGGAATGTGTCAATAAAGTTTCCCCTTCCTGGGACAATGAATTCACGGTGTTCTTATTTCAATTTCCAGGAGTGTATTTCGCTTTATTCTGTCTCTTGCACGTCACTGAGGGAGAGCACAGGAGAGTAATGGCATTACGTCCTTTCTAATGGGTCTGAACAGTGCAGATCGCCCACATGCCAAGATGCTGCTGGACTCGTCTGCACCACTGATATTTAATTGTTGTACGTTGTGGAAGAGAAAAGAATTGTACTATTCTAAATGGATCAGATATTGTGAGACTGTCAATGAGTCAGTCTGTGTCCACCTGTCAGACTTTAAAGTTTAATGAGCTTCCAAGCTATTCACAGCCCTCAAACTATTACATCAGATTAAGCTGGTGAAGAATAGAATTAAACTGGATCAAATTTTTTTCTGTATACAATGAGTGAAATATGTGGTGGAAAATTTAATAAATTTAGTAGGAAACAGGGGGTCCGTAAATTATTGGACACGTCTGAAGAACTGATTTTACGTAAACTGTCATGAGCAGTGATTTTTTATGCATTTTCAAAGGAATTTTAACCAGAGATACAATGTGAGTAGTCCAAGTTATACACACTCGTCTATTTATTTGCTTTCCGAGGCATTTTAAGTGTATAATCAGTAATACAATTTCTACACGTCATAAATCTGTAATGACACATGGAATATTTTTGGAGCAGCAAAGTCAGAGCATCTTTGAACAGTTCCACATCCACAGAAAAACTCAGTACAATAAAAAGAATATTTTAATGACATTTTCTGCTGCCATTAGTTTCAATTTACTTCAAGCTAAGAACATGTAACAATGAATGAAGAAAATAGGTCACAAATATACCTATGAATAATGTTTGCAGAATAAAGAGTATATCTAAACGGTGATAGATTCTAATTAAAGTAGTAAAACATGTGGCAGTCATTTAGATGGACTCCCATTACAGTTTACGGTACCGAGTTAGTGCTCATGCAGTGCAGTGGGACATTCAAGCAGGTTACAACGTAACACTGCAATATGCTACCTATGATATAAGTTCATAAAATGGCCAATATGAAGGGTATATTTCAGGGGCACGTACCCATAAACTGTCACACAACATTTTTCATAATGTCAGTGCTCATCCCCATGGTCTATCCACTCGACTCTTTAAAGCTGTGTAATAACCACAAACCGTATTCAGTAATCCCAGTGGCTGCTCAGCTATTTTACCTCGATTTTCGTGACTATGGAGAGGCTTTGCTAGCTAGCTCACAATAAGGGAGTTTACTTAACGGAACATGGAGAGTCATAAATTGGTTAAGAGCTGAAAGATGCCGTTGAGAGGAAGTAAATAACGCAAAATTTGCTTTGTCTCAACAACCCACGGTGGGCGACTGCAACCGGCTTTGTGAATGGGTCATTGCATTTACTTCTGTAGTGTGTACTTCATCCTGTGTGTCTGTGAGTAAGCCTTTCTGTTCTTCCATTACAGAATCTTCTCGTGCAATGGGAGAGGTTGTCTGCCTTCCACCTCAAGTCTCAGGATCACTGGTTACTCAAAAAAAAGTCCGCAGGAGTAGAGTTTATTTAATATATTTACAAAGTAATAGTTGGATGGAACTTACAAGGTCTGATGCAAGATTCCTACACTACCAGAAACAATCAAGTTTCCGGGGGTAATATAGACAACTGAAGCCGGTTGGAGATAGAACAGTAAAGACTTATTGCCAGGTGATTGGAGACGAGTTTTGCTGTCGTTCTCAAGGATGTCTCCACTTAAAATGAGTACAGAGACTGAGCTAGACTCAGATTTGTCAGTAATTACTACCGCCTTCTTCCAGCTCCAAGCTGTAAATAACGGTAAGAATCAGACTGTGAATCAGTTACCGATTCTGTATGGAGAAAGAATGCTGTTTACCTTTCATCAGGGGCTAACTGCACAGCTTTAATGTTCGCAGCCAGCTAGTTGCTTCCACCACGTGCTTTGGCGGTTCTAATGTTTGTACTTATTTCCTTTGCATTTTTTCATTAAGCTACTAACCGTTCTTGCAATCATTGGCCATATTCGTGATTCGTTCTCATGATTGTGCTTTTATTCACCTCATATCAAGTATTTGTTTCCTGGTGTCAGCTGATTATTCGAATTTAAATGTTATATGGCACGAACCTAGCAATTAAAGTCACGGTTTGTTTCTGTTATAGACAGATGCTGCTGAGAGAGGACAAGTTAATCTCTCACCTATTTTTCGCATACGGAAAATTATTAAATATATTATTACAACCTGATGGACCTTGAGCGAGACTCCAGAAAATTAACGGCCTGAGCAGACGTTAATGGAGCTGTTAGGGCACTAAAAGCTTGAGATATTTATATGATTCTTAGCTTGTAGAAACGGCTTGTTGGAAGTTGAAAGCAATTGGCGGCAAGCACATCCGTTAGTAAATCTTGCTGGACAGTCCCACAGCCATACAGGGCAGACAGGTCAGCCTGTCATTGAGACAGGACTCCAGCAGGATGCCGCAATACCTGCGGCAGCGCCAGCAGAAGCCTGGGCAGCGGCAATAGTTTACAGGAACCCGTCTACACAGTGGAGTTGTAAACAACTGTGTGCCGAGTCACATGTAAAAAAAGTTCACATGTTTTCGTGTTCGCTGATAGTGCAAGTAGGTCAGAGAACCAGTTCCCTTGGCTGCCTCTGTTGTATAAGAAAACTCCAGCATCTGAGAAACGTTGAGAGATAGAATCTCTATCACAGGTCACAGCTAGGACTAAAAAGATCCAAGGCACAGGCGATTTAGATAAAGATCTTTGATACTGTATCTGTTCGCTTGTTGCTGTGGGAAGCAACACAACTTTGGAAAAAATTATCTCTTCCACTTCTGCCAGTAATAGGCGGTTTCTTCTTTCCTTTTTTTTTAGAGACACAGTTTTCTTAACTCTTGCCTGGTTCGACATGAGTTTGTGCTGTCGTGTAGGAGGGGAGATTAAGCGCTTCTAGAACACTGTGATTGGCTCAAGGCAGCGCGAAGGTGGAGTCGTTCGTTCACTTTGCAGGAAAATGTTTTTTTTTTTTTCTGTAGGGATGTGAAGCACGGGGATGCAGGACTTTGGTCTGGTAAGGGACTTTCGGACGAAGCTGTGGCATGTGTGTTGCAGTTGGGAGCTGTCCTGAGACTGACTTCTTTATGATTACTTTAGACTGGGGAGCCTTTGGTGAAGTCCTTACTGTACCGTCAGTGTGACTTCAAACCGATGGCACACTTATTCGTTTTTGGTTTACGAGTCTTGACGTTTGGTATCCTTGTGCGCTCCGTTGTATAAGTGAGCCAAATTGGTCATTGGTACGACCAGTGAACGGGTGTGTCACACACATATATACCATGATTTCAGGGCTCTGGTTGAGAGTTAATTGCGATCCGTCTGCCTTATCTCTAGACCATGAGATTTTTGCATTTCTTTCGTGGCCGTGATCGAGACATAGGCGCCACCTCTTCACATCTCATCTCCTCCACAGCACACATCTCGCCAGCTGCAAGTCACATCGCTACACGAAATAAACAAGGTAACGTACTGCCTCTCCACTTGCTCTCAACTGCACATACGTAGAGAAACTTCAGTAGATTTGATCAGTCAAAGTCTGCTCAGCGTCAGGTCAGTTCAGTTTGCGTTATCCACATTTTTTACGGCCAGAGTACTAGACTCACTGATCACTTAGTTAGACTGTCTTCACCAACCAGGATCCACCCAGTGGAGAATTAAATCATCTGTTAGTTGTTTAGGGAATTCAATCTATAGCTTGTTTAGTATAATTTATGTCTTGTTTTGTAAAATAAATGTTGTTAGCACACTAAATTTTTCCAATATTCCCAATCAATGTAGTAGAACGAATAAGTTACCTTTCTCTACCTTCTGTCATTAACATATTGATCTGTGGTGTAGTACCCATATTTATATGCTTCATTGGTTCATCTCTATTAAGTATCGTTCAATATGACGTTTCTGTTGTGTGACATTGTCATTTGCTTTCAAATTGCATGATCTCATAAGGATTTCCCTTGTCTGTAAGTCACTAGAGATCTGATTTAATGTACCTTAAGTATATGCTCAACATCTCAACTGACATCTAAAAGGCAATAATAAAGTTATAGTTCTCACCTTGAAAAAAATAAAGCTACGTGATTACAAGATGGTGCAGCTCATCTGTACTACATCAGTGGGTTATTCCACTTTATTTTGGTTTTCCTAGCACCATACTATGGCACTGCGGATGGGGAATTATGTTGTACCTACAAACAAACAAACAACAAAGTGAATACGTAACTTTACTTCTTAGAGGTCAAAGTAAAAGTTTCTGATACCAAAAATATACAGGGTGAGGCTGATAAGACGGGCCACTCCACATACACTATATGGGGAAAAAAGGAAAGAAAAGACATGCCACGAATGCGTAATACGAATGTGACAGAAATCGGTAGGTATCATTTACATGTATAGACAAGAAAGTGATTTCAAGAAGACTAGATGGTTTATTCAAGAGAAAGAGCTTCAAAAATTGACCATGTCACTGACGCGTTGGTCCGTCTCTGGCTATTATGTAAGCAGTTATTCATTTTTGATTGACTGGTATAGTTGTTGGATGTCCTCCTGAGGTATATTGCACCAAAGTCTCTTCAATTGCGGTGGTAGATAATGAAAATCCCGAGCTGCTTGGCTGATCGTGCCCTTTATACTCTAAACATTCTCAATTAGGGAGAGATCGAACGACCAGTTAGGGCGACATCCAATGACTTAACTGGCCAAGGTATGTTTGGTAAGCACGAAGGCAAGCGTTTGTTTTTGCTGCCCCTGGATCAAAGGGTGCTCGGTTCGACTCCCGGCTGGGTCGGGGATTTTCTCTGCCTGGTGCTGCGTGTTGTATTCATCATTTCATCGTTATTATTGACAGTGGGGAGAATGGACTGTGTAAGAAATGGGAATTCGGACAGGCTCCGATAACTGCGCAGTTGAGCACCCTTCAACCAAATATCATCATCATTATCACGAAGACAAGCAGTAGAAACTCTCACTCTTAGCAGGCAGGAATTATCTAGATGAAACTTAAGCCCAGGATGGCTTGTCATGAAGGACCACAAAATGCGATGTATAATGTCGTCGAAGTACAGCTGTGCTGTATGACTACCTAATGGGTTCTCCTATGAAGAGAAATGGCGTCCCATACCATCAATCCCTTTTTGTTAGACCTTATGGTGGGGTCAGTATTCTATCTGACCATTGCCTGGGGCGTCTCCAGATAAGTCTTTGGCCTGGAATCTCATCGAATGGGGTAGAACTGTCTTCAATGATGAGTTCTGCTTCGAACTGAGCCATGGTGATGAGCGTTTCTTTTAGATTTAGGAGGTAAATGAATAGGTATGGTTTGTCATATTAGACCTCCTTCCGCAATTGTGAAAGTATTTGAATATTGTTGAATCATTGACAGTGAATTTTATGAGTAATTGTTGTTTATTATGTCTAGGGGTAGCGTCTTTGATTCATAATCAAAACGTCTTCGGTCCCGGGTTCGATCCCCGCCACTGCCTAAATTTTGATAAATAATCAGCATTGGCGGCCGAAGACTTCCGGCATAAGAAGTCAGCCTCATTCTGCCAACGGCCTTGTCAAAGAGGACGGAGGAGCGGATAGAGCTTCAGGGCACTCTCTTGTCCTAGGGGTGGGAAATTGGCCCTAAAGGCGGAAGAATCAGCAATGATCAACGACATGAGGATACAGATGGCAATGGAAACCACTGCATTAAAGACAACGTTTATCCACAAGACATGTGGCCTGTGATTGAATAAGTGTCATGATGATCTCTCCATTGGCAGAAGATTCCGGAATAGTCCTCCATTCGGATCTCCGGGAGGGGACGGCCAAGGGGGAGGTTACCATGAGAAACAGATTGATTAATCAACGAAAGGATAACGTTTTACGAGTCGGGGCGTGGAATGTCAGAAGCTTGAACGTGGTAGGGAAACTAGAAAATCTGAAAAGGGAAATGCAAAGGCTCAATCTAGATATAGTAGGTGGTCAGTGAAGTGAAGTGGAAGGAAGACAAGGATTTCAGGTCAGATGAGTATCGAGTAATATCAACAGCAGCGGAAAACGGTATAACAGGTGTAGGATTCGTTATGAATAGGAAGGTAGGGCAGAGGGTGTGTTACTGTGAACAGTTCAGTGACCGGGTTATTTAAATCAGAATCGACAGCAGACCAACACCGACAACGATAGTTCAGGTATACATGCCGACGTCGCAAGCTGAAGATGAACAGATAGAGAAAGTGTATGAGGATATTGAAAGGGTAATGCAGTATGTAAAGGGGGACGAAAATCTAATAGTCATGGGCGACTGGAATGCAGTTGTAGGGGAAGGAGTAGAAGAAAAGGTTTCAGGAGAATATGGGCTTGGGACAAGGAATGAAAGAGGAGAAAGACTAATTGAGTTCTGTAACAAGTTTCAGCTAGTAATAGCGAATACCCTGTTCAAGAATCACAAGAGGAGGAGGTATACTTGGAAAAGGCCGGGAGATACGGGAAGATTTCAATTAGATTGCATCATGGTCAGACAGAGATTCCGAAATCAGATACTGGATTGTAAGGCGTACCCAGGACCAGATATAGACTCAGATCACAATATAGTAGTGATGAAGAATAGGCTGAAGTTCACGACATTAGTCAGGAAGAATCAATACGCAAAGAAATACGGAAGTACTAAGGAATGACGAGATACATTTGAAGTTCTCTAACGCTATAGATACAGGAATAAGGAGTAGCGCAGTAGGCAGTACAGCTGAAGAGGAATGGACATCTCTAAAAAGGGCCATCACAGAAGTTGGGAAGGAAAACATAGGTACAAAGATGGTAGCTGCGAAGAAACCATGGGTAACAGAAGAAATACTTCAGTTGATTGATGAAAGGAGGAATACAGAAATACAAGTTCAAAATGGTTCAAATGGCTCTGAGCACTATGGGACTCAACTGCTGTGGTCATAAGTCCCCTAGAACTTAGAACTACTTAAAACTAACTAACCTAAGGACAGCACACAACACCCAGCCATCACGAGGCAGAGAAAATCCCTGACCCCGCCGGGAATCGAACCCGGGAACCCGGGCGTGGGAAGCGAGAACGCTACCGCACGACCACGAGATGCGGGCCAATACAAGTCGCTGAGGAATGAAATAAATAGGAAGTGCAGGAGAAGCTAAGACGAAATGGCAGCAGGAAAAATGTGAAGACATCGAAAAAGATATGATTGTCGGAAGGACAGACTCAGCATACAGGAAAGTCAAAAAAACCTTTGGTGACATTAAAAGCAACGGTGGTAACATTAAGAGTGCAACGGGGATTCCACTGTTAAATGCAGAGGAGAGAGCAGATAGGTGGAAAGAATACATTGAAAGCCTCTATGAGGGTGAAGATTTGTCTGATATGATAGAAGAGGAAACAGGATTCGATTTAGAAGGGATAGGGGATTCAGTATTAGAATCGGAATTTAAAAGAGCTTTGGAGGACTTACGGTCAAATAAGGCAGAAGGGATAGATAAAATTCCATCAGAATTTCTAAAATCATTGGGGGAAATGGTAACAAAACGACTATTCACGTTGGTGTGTAGAATATACGAGTCTGGCGATATACCATCTGACTTTCGGACAAGCATCATCCACACAATTCCGAAGACGGCAAGAGCTGACAAGTGCGAGAATTATCGCACAATCAGCTTAACAGCTCATGCATCGAAGCTGCTTACAAGAATAATATACAGAAGAATGGGAAAGGAAATTGAGAATGCGCTACGTGACGATCATTTTGGCTTTAGGAAAAGTAAAGGGACGAGAGAGGCAATTCTGACGTTACGGCTAATAATGGAATCAAGGCTAAAGAAAAGTCAAGGCACTTTCATAGGATTTGTCGACCTGGAAAAAGCGTTCGACAATATAAAATGGTGCAAGCTGTTCGAGATTATGAAAAAAGTAGGGGTAAGCTATAGGGAGAGGCGGGTCATATACAATATGTACAACAACCAAGAGGGAATAATAAGAGTGGACGATCAAGAACGAAGTGCTCGTATTAAGAAGGGTGTAAGACAAGGCTGCAGCCTTTCGCCCCTACTCTTCAATCTGTACATCGAGGAAGCTATGATGGAAATAAAGGAAGGTTCAGGAGTGGAATTAAAATACAATGTGAAAGGATATCAATGATACGATTCGCTGATGACATTGATATCCTGACTGATAGTGAAGAGGAATTAAATGATCTGCTGAAGGGAATGAACAGTCTAATGAGTACACAGTACGGTTTGAGAGTAAATCGGAGAGAGACGAAGGTAACGAGAAGTAGTAGAAATGAGAACAGCGAGAAACTTAACATCAGGATTGATGGTCACGAAGTCAATGAAGTTAAGGGATTGTGCTACCTAGGCAGTAAAATAACCAATGACGGACGGAGCAAGGAGGACATCAAAAGCAGACTCGCTATGGCAAAAAAGGAATTTCTGGCCAAGAGAAGTCTACTAATATGAAATACCGGCCGTAATTTGAGGAAGAAATGTCTGAGGATGTACGTCTGGAGTACAGCATTGTATGGTAGTGAAACATGGACTGTGGGAAAACCGAAACAGAAGAGAATCGAAGCATTTGAGATGTGGTGCTACAGACGAATGTTGAAAATTAGGTGGACTGATAAGGTAAGGAATGAGGAGGTTCTACGCAGAATCGGAGAGGAAAGGAATATGTGGAAAACACTGATAAGGAGAAGGGACAGGATGATAGGACATCTGCTAAGACATGAGGGAATGACTTCCATGGTACTAGAGGGAGCTGTAGAGGGCAGAAACTGTAGAGGAAGACAGAGATTGGAATACGTGAAGCAAATAATTGAGGACGTAGGTTGTAAGTGCTACTCTGAGATGAAGAGGTTAGCGCAGGAAAGGAATTCGTGGCGGGCCGCATCAAACGAGTCAGTAGACTGATGAAAAAAAAAAAAAAAAAAAAAGAGAGAAGATTAAATCTGTAATATAAATATTAAAAAAACATTCAGACGTTCGCTGTATGGATGATACCAACAAATCATTAATAAAAAGAAATTGAAAGAAAAACAGTTATTAACAGCGGATACACATGGGAGATTCTCACTCACATCTACAGATACCGTGCTTTTCAACGACGTCAATCAATCCGCCTGTCCCCTGATTTTCTGATTTTGCCTTATTAAGTTCGCCACAGTATCTCTTTTCTGCCTGCATTTGGATATATTTTGTATGCCAGAGAGGAAAATCAGGCTGGCTACCTAAATTGTGTTTACTCTCGCTTTAATTACAACTGATCGCCAGCACGACGTGTACCTTTAGCCACCTGTCTCAAATATTCAAGATCGTTCGTTTTGAATGACTGCTGATGTAATTAAGAATTCAGGTGGAAGGTGTTGGTTTAGCTTTGCTGTTGCAGGAAAGGCACTTGAATATAATCTCTGAAATCGGGTCCGTTGACAACACCTTGTCGCATCATTCGGCTGCATGTCCCTGGACATACGGCCATGCGATTGGTCTTTTCGAATCCAAGCGTTGGGACTTCATCTTCAAAAGTTCAGCCGTTGAGCGGAGTGGAAAATTTTACGCTGGAAGAATCGGGCGATGTCTCTCCTGTCTTCTGATTGGAGAAGACGCCGGTTTTTACTGGCAAACTCCTCAAGGTGATTGGTCAGTGCAACCCCACCAAGGTTCTTCATTCTCTACACACAGAAGCAGTTTGTTTTTCAGACAAAACTGAGCCTGGCGCACGTGACTGGAGTCGCAGGAAGCACGCCCTGCTCATTAGTCAGGTAAGTGCTGTTTCTGTACAGTGTGGTTTAAGGATGGATAGGAGTCACATTTATCTACAATGAGTAAACTAAGCCGTTAGGAACAACCCAGGATTTTTGCAAGTGGCGATTTCAGTATCACTTCACATAAATTCCCAAGGAACCGAATGTGGTCCTTAATCGATCATGAATCACTTCATGCTTCCCGTGCCATGTTAACCTTCATGCTTCTTTTCGCTGTGAGTCGCAAGCCAGCTTTGGCGATTCATTACTAGTAAAAAGTGGTCAACTTTGGTTTTGGTTACTCGGTAAGTCTGAATCTTTGTGTGTGAACTACTGCAGGTCCATGTAGCATTTCCTTAGACGTTAGGTCCTTGCTGACTAGTAACGATAGGTAAGCTATTATCGTTTGCATGCATGGAACCATAGGAGTAGTATTTATGTTTGTGTCCCATGTAAGTGCAGTTTCAGGAGTATACTCCATCTGTTAGACAAATGTTCGTTATGCAGCTAGTTAGTTCGTTAAATTCACCACAATGTGTTTATCTCCTCCAGTAATATCTAAACTCAAATATATTGTGAGAGGAAATTACTTCAAATGGTTAGTAAATTGTTATCCTTTGAGTTCCCTAATTAAGTTCCTGTTGCGCAATTTTCTCCTTAATATAGAGACTGCGTTAATTCTTAATTGCTGTTCATGCAACGTCAGACGATAGGGGTGTTCAGGGCCAGGCAGATGATATTAAGCACGATATTTGTGCATCAGATACCCGTCAGATTAAGAAAGTCCTTGGTATAAGGCGAAAGGCAATCCTACCGCAAACAAACCAGGAAGCTATTTTTATTTTCTCGAGTTCTTTCCATAGTTTTTGAAGTGTATGCTGTGACTGAGTCATATTCAGAATACGATAGTCGAGACTGCCCTAAGGAAGACAGATTTGGTGAAGGTATGTGAATTTAGGGCCCATGAAAGTAATCTGAAGTGATGATTGAACTTTTGCAGTAATTTCCGAAATTTCCAATAGTATTCTAGAGTTTTCGCTAGATGAATCAACCATCGTCTTAGTACATGCTACCCTCCATCTTTTCCTCTCGTATGTTAACTTTTTCAACTCCACGTACCTTGCACTGCGTCCACCATCCTCTATAATACGTCACATATTTTAGTCTTTTTCTGTCCTTGCTATTCTCCCCCCGTTCCACCTTCCACTTTATTGACTGTACCTAGCTGACGTATTAGATGTTCTACTAATTCCTTGATTACCGAGTCGTTTTCAACTTAGATGCTAAGCAAGCCGTTATATATCTAACTTTCCATCATCTTTGGGTTCTTTTCCTTTCCTTAGCTATATGCTGATTTAAGAGTGTTGTCAGTGCATTCTCTTGCCTTTGTGGTGTGAAAAGCCCATAAAGGAGGAATAATCAGCAATGATCAACACCTTGAGGATTAAGAAGACAATGGAAAAGCTTCATAATGATTTTTCCATTGGCAAAAGATTCTGTAATATACCCCGATTCGAATCTCCCAGAGGAGACTGTCAAGGGGCAGGTGACCATGTGAAAAAGAATGAATAACTGAGACTTTAAGGAAGGGAACAGAAGAAAGCGTTACTGGAGAATATGGGCTTGGTAATAGGAACGAAATAGTGGAAATCCTAGTTGAGTTCTGCAATAAATAACAGTTAGTCGTAGACAATACTCTGTTCAAGAATCACAAAAGGACGAGGTATACTTGGATTATGCTGGGAGATACGGAAGATTGCAGCCAGCTTACATCATCGTCAAGCAGAGATTCCTAAATAAGATATAGGACTGTCAGTCTTATCCAGGAGCAGATATTGAATCTGATCACAATTCAGTGGTCATGAAGAGTAGGATGAAGCCTAAGAGACTTGTCAGGGGAATGAATTTGCAGAGAAGTAGAATAAGGAAATACTAAGGAATGATCAGATACGCTTGAAGTTCTTTGAGGCTATAGATACAGCAATAAAGAATAGCTCAGTAGGTAGATTTCTTGAAGAGAAATGGACATCTACAAAAAGGGCAATCACAGAAGTTCGAAAGGAAAACACGATACAAGGAAGGTGACTCCGAAGAAACCTTGGGTAACGGAATAAATCGATGTTCAAGGAAATTCAGGAGTACAGAAATATAAGTCGATGAGGAATGAAGTAAATAGGAAGTACAGGGAAGATAGGACGAATTTTCTGCATGAAAAATGTGAAGAAATCGAAAAACAAATGATTGTCGGAAGGACTGACTCAGCGTATAGGGAAGTCAAAACATCCTTCGGTGAAATTAAAAGCAAGGGTGGTTACATTAAGAATGCAGGTGGTGATAGAGGAAGAAACAGGAGTCGATTTAGAAGAGACAAGGGATCCAGTATTAGAATTTAAGAGGACTCTGGAGGACTTAAGATCAAATAAGCCAAAAGGGATAGATAAATTTCCGTCAGAATCTGTATTATCGTTGGGCAAAGTGCCAACAAAACGACTATTCACGTTGGTGCGTGGGATGTACGAATCTCGTGACATACCATCTGTCTTTCGGAAAAATATCATCCACATAATTCCGAAGACTGTAATTGCTGACAAGTGCGAGACTTACCGCACAGTCAGAGTAACAGCTCATGCATCCAAGTTGCTGACAAGAATAATGGACAGAAGAATGGAAAAGAAAGTTGAAGATGTGTTAGATAACGATCAGTTTGGCTTTAGGAAAGGCAAAGGCACCAGGGAGGCAATTCTGACGTTGAGGTTGATAATGGAAGCAATACTAAAGAAAAATCGAGACACATTCACAGGATTTGTCAATCTGGAAAATGCGTTTGACAACGTAAAATGGTGCAAGATTTTCGAAATTCTGAGAAAAATATTTTAAGCTATAGGGAGAGACGGATTATATACAATACGTACAAGAGCCAAGAGGGAATAATGAGAGTGGACCACCAAGAACGAAGTGCTCGAATTAAAAAATGGGTAAGACAGGGATCTCGCCCTTTGTCCGTACTGTTCAATCTGTACATTGAAGATGCAATGGGGGAAATAAAAGAAAGTTTAAGGAATTGGATTAAAATTCAAGGTGAAAGGATATAATAGAGAGGATTCGCTGATGACATTGCTATCCTGGGTCAAAGAGAAGAAGAATTACATGATCTTCTGAATGGAATGAACAGTCTAATGATTACAGAATATGGATTGAGAGTAAATCAGAAACAGATTAAAGAAATGGGAAGTAGCAGAAATGAAAACAACGATAAACTTAACATTAGGATTGATGGTCACGAAGTAGATGAAGTTAAGGAATTCTGCTACCTGGCAACAAAATTACCAAACATGGACAGAACAAGGAGGACATCAAAAGCAGATTAACACTGGCAAAAAGGGCATTTATGACCAAGAAAACTCTAGTATAATAATTTCAAAAATAGGCCTGAATTTGTGGAAGAAATTCTTGAGAATGTACGGTTAGAGCTCAGCAGTCTTTACAAGTGAAAAATGGGCTGTGGGGAAATCGGAATAGAAGAGAGTCGAATCATTTGAGAAGTGCTGCTTCAGACGAATTCTGAAAATTAGGTGGTCTGACGAGGTATGCCAAGGTTCTGCGCAAAATCGAAGAGGAAAGGAACATGTAGAAAACCCTGACAAGAAAGGACAGGATGATAGAAGATCTGCTAAGCGATGACTGAGTGACTCCCATCGTACTACAGGGAGCTGTAGAGGGTAAGAACGGTAACTAAGACAGAGATTGTAGTACATCCAGCAAATATTTGAGGTCGTAGGTTACAAGTGCTACTTTGAGATGAGGAGGCTGGCACGAGAGAGGAATGCGTGGCAGTCCGCATCAAACCAGTCAGAAGACTGATGACTCAAAAAAAGGTAATTTAATTATTCAAATTCTTAACAGTTTACGAAGCTATTTTTACGTAGTTTCCTGTAATGATTTTCTGAAAGTATATTAAATGTTCACATTAGGTGTTGTTCCTCATCCATAATGATTAGTCATCTATATATCAGATCTGTTAATGTGTTAAAGTGTATCTATCAGAGATTAAAATCATGTATTCCATTGCTGGTATTTAAGTACACTTGCTAAAAATACAGTGTTTTGACAATACGCCGCAGTTTTTGGACACCATTAATGCTCCAAAAGGACCCACTGCAGAAGCTATTCGAAAACTCTTCCCCAAATTGGAACTGACACTCAGCGTGGCTGAAGATCTTGTGGGGAATGTTGGCCCAGTCTAAATGTAGGTAATCCCGAAAATGCTTCCATTATCTGTGAACTTATTCAAAGGCGTCCGAGGAATTCCGTCCGAAGAATTGCAACAGGTAGTGGTATACAGTATTGAGAAACAGTCTACACATGTTGTCAGTCAAATTCTGAATTTATCAAGTCATGCTCGTACCCGCTGCGAGACGAGCTGTTGAGTTTGCGAACCGCATTCTCAAAATTAGTGATAATGAATATCTGATTTTGGCTGGATCTGGCACACAGATATGAAGAATACTTCCACCAGAATGGATATGTGAATGAACAAATCTGTTGGTTCATGGTTTGTGAAAATTTCTATCTCTGTGAAGCGAAACTACTAAATTTTCACAGAGTTACTTTCCTCATTATAAACTCGACAACTAACGAACGTTAGTGGCAGTTTAAGAATAAGTTGTCGTCACACATCAAGAGTTGGAGTATCGACCAAGTATGGGGTCCGAACTCATTGCACGGATAAGATGGTTCCCTTACCTGATGAATACTACACAATGCTGCTTTGGATTATCCCAAATCTCTTGGCGTAGGCGTACATTGGCGTCCATATTCAGGCTGTAGATTACCTGTGAGTATTTTTTTTGGGGGGGGGGGGCATAGACATTTGGGAAGCATCCCACCACACTGGATGAGATGGACCGTCGATCGGTGAGGCACCTGAATCAATTTCCATTGGGACACAAGATGTTTGATGGCAAAAGTTTCATTGCTCCTTGTTGTCACCCACGTAATGTGAAAGGTGGACATTTTGAGATGGCTGTGATGGGACTGTAAAGATTGTTTGCAGAAGACAATTTTATTACTGTATGCTGTCATAAACTGTACAACAAACAGTGCCATTTGTTAGCAATTTTTGCGACTACAAGTTTGAAACGTCTGCAGGAATTAAATGCAGCTTTGCATTGTTGCGTTGTTCTGTCCACCTTTGTTTTCATGTTTATTTAACTTGAAAGTGACGGAGCCTATTGTTGGACTCACTATATGATCACAGTAGGATCTTAGAATACGTCGAACTACAATGAGAATAATTATAACATTCATTAAGTAACTAACTCCAAACATTTGGAATTTAACATACTTTCAAACAGAAAATTTAAATATCAATTTTTAAATAGTTTCTTAAGTTAATGTTAATGAATGAACTGTTTTTCAAAATTAACTATTTTTCAAAATTTGGAATTACACATGTTCTTAACAATAAACACAAGTATCAATTTTCTACAACAGTTTAGTAAGTTAATTCTAAGGAAACTATAACGGTTTACTGTTTGGAAACGTGAGAAATTGGCAGTATGGAGCTTACTTTGAAGTCAGTGTTTATGTTAACCTTGTAAACAATGTTAGTGCCATTGATACCAATAATCGTAAGAAGATACCAACAGACAAGTCACTGCACACTTATATAAAACAAGCAATTAAATGTGTACAGGCTAGCCTTCTGATAGAGATTGGCATTTGGAAATATGATAGATCCAGACCACAACTAGATCTCTTGCAGTAATTTTAGATCTACGAGAAGCTCTTAGGCTGCAATACATTTAGCCATGTTAGTAAAAGTCTGAAAGCGGAAATGCACATTTTAACGCAGTTCGCTAGCTACAATGTTATACCAGTGGCCAGTGTGGCTTAGAGACGGCAGAAGGCACCGTATAGCTGAGTTACTGGACATGGACCGAGGCTCAGTGCTGAAATCCTGAATGTTGTTTCTCGAGCTTTGCAACCCCATCTGTTGCTGAGAACAACGTTACTACAGAGAAGGCACGAGTCGTAAACCTACGAATGTACAGCGAGATGTGACGTCAGCACTGGTACCTTGCCACCTCATCTGCATAACAAGGATGGAGCGTGGCACTCAGACCAAATGGTCGCGCGAAGTTGGAGCAGTGATGCACAGTGCACTGGCGCACAGCAGAGCCATTATCGCAAATTCTTGACAGTACAAATATTTTATATTCTCACTACAATTTGCTGAAACAATAAATTTATAAATTTTTACATATTTGGAGTCTGTACTAACTAGCAGAATATTACGATGCACCCAGTAATTTCTAAAGCTCTGTGAGATTCAAAGATACAGTCTTAGAATTTTGTAGCTCTCCAAATAGATTTTGTCACACATCCAAGACTGTGTGTTCGCGGTTTCGGGACGCTGGCGACGAAGTTACCAGCGCGCAACAGACGTAATAATAGCGATATCCAAAATTTAATAAATGCTGTTATACAAAAACAGTGGAAGGGCAGATGCTTACATACGAGAGATTCTGTCAGAAAGAGTTGTTTTATAGTAATTTGTATTATAATTTGTTACAGATGTTGCAGTAGATACGGTTATGTCGTAGAGGAATTGCGTGTGATAAAAGCGATTTGCTGTTGTGCTAACAAGACGCATATTTAGAGGCGAAATTACAATGCATATCTTCAGACACTTATGCGCCCATAAATTTTTACCTATCCTTGTCCCGGAAACTACCTATCTTAGAATAAATCTGCTTGACGGCATACATCCTTTTCTCTCTAACGTCGGTGCTCTCTTATCTGTAACATTGTCAGTAGTTCGATAGGAGACCTTCAGATCTTTTTCCAAGCGATTATTTTATCCAATTTCAATACTAAATTGTAATTTAAGAGCATGTTCATTGTAACACACACGATCCAAAGTTTAAACCAGAAATTCTCTAAAAATAATAGCAACTCCACACAAGGGAACACTTGATTTTAATCAGGTAAAGGAGCAAACTTTCTTTAGTTGAGTACAGCTTATGACGTAAATTACAGAACGCGGCACGCGGCTGTGGCTAAGAAAGACAGCTTCACCCGAGAGTCAAACATTTTGTGAAAATTATCGGCTCCTTCAAAAAAATCAATTCCAACAGTTCTTAAAAAATAAGGCATTGATGAGAACGTAATCTTCGACCCTGGAGGAGATGAATCTCGATAATGAACGGAAGTATTTAACAGAGTAAAAGTCATAATTGTCTTACGGGTCTATAATAATACAGAAATAATGTTAACGACGAATATAGAATGAGGGTAATAAACAACGAAGTTATAGTACCTGTTGGTGAAGATTTTCGTACTTCGAACTGTCGTATGGGTAGCATATAATACAAAAAGAGGTGTCACAATGGACTCGAAATCTTTTGGTAAACAAACAATGGTTTTAAGAACAAATTTTTCGGTGTGCCTGAAAAGAAAAGTGCACAATCATGGTGCATTTTTTTTCCTTACTTTTCCCAGTGACACGTCGGAATTTATTGCGAAAATCGACAGTTGTCAGCGAAGAAGCCAGAGATGTATGTTGCTTTCCAATTACTAGTACAAGCAGTAAAAGTAACAAACGAAGAAGAGACCAGACTAGAACGGAATATTTCATCAGAAAAGTGAAGAAAACTAAATGTATGTGAGGGTAATTTAATATCTGTGGTAGTGATATGTGGACTTAAGAAGATTGTTGCTGGCTGTCGAAGAGAAGCAAAGACGAATTCGTAATAATGCATGTGTAGCTGGCATTAAGACAGCTGTATAAGCCTCGATGATGCATACACGCTGCGGGAATGTAAAGCTCTAGTCTAGACCATTAAGATCGAGTCCTCTCTAAACGATATGATAGGTCCAGAATGAAATTTTCGCTCTGCAGCGGTGTGTGCGCTGATACGAAACTTCCTGACAGGTTAAAACTGTGCGCTGGACCGGTACTGGAACTCGGGAGCTATGCCTTTCGCGGGCAAGTCGTCTACCATCCCGAGTTCGGGTCTCGGTCCGACACACAATTTTAACCATCCAGGAAGTTCGATATGTTAGATAGTCTCAGCACTCTAAGCACTGAGCCTACTTTCAACTGCAGAACCGCATCGCTACTGGTTAGTTGTAGATTGATCTGAAAGACGCAAAACAGTATGTCCAGTTTGTGTACAGAATGTGGAAACACTCAAGATGACGCAAATGAAGAACAGAAAGATTCTGCCTGCAAAAGAATGTCACTTCCTTCAAATACCTGGGATCTACACAGCGGAGACACATGAAATTGTAAATTATATACATACAAAACTGGGACGCTATGACGCAGCGTATCTTGATGTAATTCATTGATGTCTGTGAAATATCAGAAACGACGTGTTTGTTATTTGCGTGAGTACTACTGAACCTGAGCGACGTTACTTGTTATCGGGAAATACGTTATATTTTCTCGAACTGTCATATATAGTAAAATGTTCCACAGTTACGTCTAGTACATCAGTAATCGTCAATCATACCTAACGTTTCTGCACACTCCAGGATAGTATATCCTCATTTCTGGAAATATCAGCCCAATATTCTGTTTCAAAATTTCATATACAATATTTGTTTCCCTTTAGGGTATGCGAATATTCCTTGAGTGCAAGTATACCATTGCAGTCTACGACTTTTACAAAATTATTCAGCTCTCTTCTTATTTCTTGCTCCGATGGAACAGCACTGAAGAACATGTGACTAAGATCTCGTCGCTCATCTGCGGTACCGCCAGCAACCTCTTTTTGAACTACAATATGTTGAGCTGCTCTCCAGCGATACAACTTTGTACACGATGTAGTGAGACAGCACAGTTAACAATCAGTTACATCAAAAACACTTCCACAATAAAGTTAACGCAGCCCGCCAGAGCCGTTTATTACCAGATATTCATTCAAGCCACGATGGGCTATTCCGACTGGAGCGGCCACCACGCTAACATCTGCCGAAAGTGTAATTTTATTCGCATGCGATAGGGTGGGCAGGATGTCAGCACACCACTCTCCCGTCTAACGTTGGCTTCCCATGCTTTGAAACTGTTGCTTCTCACTCAATTAGCACCGGAGTTGCCATTACGAGAGTCCGTGCATCCCGTTTCACTCCCTGTATTGTGGAAAATTCCGTGGCGGTATCAGGAAATGAATCCGGTGTGTCCGCTTTGCAGTTACACACAACGATCACTCAGTTACTGCAGCATGGGGGAGGGGGGCTGCTATATTACTTGCTATACTTATAACATGTTTAAGACTTCAGTGCACTAGCTTTCACAGAAATATGTTGAAAATGATGTAGTAACACGTTGAATATTACAGCAAAATTGAACAGTTTCAGTTTCGTAATGCCTTTATTTCCTGTGTATATTCACAGTTGAACAGTGACTGTTTGTGCTCTAGATAATTGTATTAAACATCTGGGCGTAACGTTACAAAGTGATACGAGGTGGAACGAGCATGTTAGAACTGTCGTAAGGAAGCGAATGATCGACTTCGGTTTATTGGGTGAATTTTAGGAAAGAGTGGTTCATTTGTAAAGGAAACAAAATATAGGACTCTGGTGTTACCTGTTCTTGAGTACAGCTCGAGTAATTGGAATCCGCACCAAGTCGAATTGAAGGAAGACGTCGAAGCAATTCAGAAGCGGACTGCTACATAAGTTACCGGTAGGTTCGAACAACACGTGTTACGGAGAAGCATCGGGAACTCAAATGGTCCCTGGAGGAAAGGCGACGTTGTTTTCGGGAAACACTATGGTACTTCTTTTCTCTTTTTTTACAGTTGCCATTATTACAACTTCTACAAAATTAAAATTAAAATCTGCAATGAAATAAATGTATTATGATATAAATGTTAAAACCGGTAAGGTGCTATCTAATCAAAACAAGTAGATATAATTATCACTAATATGTTTCACAATGTAAAATTGGCATCAGACCATTAAGTGTGACACAGATGTGTCTTTCTACCAGTCTTTCAGAATTCACTAAATGACAACACCGTGGTCCCATCGTTTGACGTAATAGCAAAAGGATTTTAGGAAAATTGTGCTTCATCACAAAGTTGAAAATCAACCACATAAATTGCGCACTAGTTAGGGATTTCTGGAAAAGAAACCCCAATATCAGAAATTATTGTGTGTGTTACGTTAGTGGTCTAGTTTGGCAGAAGTAATAGCTATAACAACAAGGACAATACTGTGACGTGTTAGTGTAAATACCTTAGCAACTACAACAAGCCTGTAGCAATCATTCTAGCCACACCAGTCTCGAAAAGCATGAGAGTATTTACAGGGTGTTTCAAAAATGACCGGTATATTTGAAACGGCAATACAAACTAAACGAGCAGCTATAGAAATACATCGTTTGTTGCAATATGCTTGGGACAACAGTACATTTTCAGGCAGACAAACTTTCGAAATTACAGTAGTTACAATTTTCAACAACAGATGGCGCTGCGGTCTGGGAAACTCTATAGTACGATATTTTCCACATATCCACCATGCGTAGCAATAATATGGCGTAGTCTCTGAATGAAATTACCCGAAACCTTTGACAACGTGTCTGGCGGAATGGCTTCACATGCAGATGAGATGTACTGCTTCAGCTGTTCAATTGTTTCTGGATTCTGGCGGTACACCTGGTCTTTCAAGTGTCCCCACAGAAAGAAGTCACAGGGGATCATGTCTGGCGAATAGGGAGGCCAATCCACGCCGCCTCCTGTATGTTTCGGATAGCCCAAAGCAATCACACGATCATCGAAATATTTATTCAGGAAATTAAAGACGCCGGCCGTGCGATGTGGCCGGGCACCATCTTGCATAAACCACGAGGTGTTCGCAGTATCGTCTAAGGCAGTTTGTACCGCCACAAATTCACGAAGAATGTCCAGATAGCGTGATGTAGTAATCGTTTCGGATCTGAAAAATGGGCCAATGATTCCTTTGGAAGAAATGGCGGCCCAGACCAGTACTTTTGGAGGATGCAGGGACGATGGGACTGCAACATGGGGCTTTTCGGTTCCCCATATGCGCCAGTTCTGTTTATTGACGAAGCCGTCCAGATAAAAATAAGCTTCGTCCGTAAATCAAATGCTGCCCACATGCATATCGCCGTCATCAATCCTATATCGTTAGCGAATGTCTCTCGTGCAGCAATGGTAGCGGCGCTGAGGGGTTGCCGCGTTTGAATTTTGTATGGATAGAGGTGTAAACTCTGGCGCATGAGACGATACGTGGACGTTGGCGTCATTTGGACCGCAGCTGCCACACGGCGAACGGAAACCCGAGGCCGCTGTTGGATCACCTGCTGCACTAGCTGCGCGTTGCCCTCTGTGGTTGCCGTACGCGGTCGCCCTACCTTTCCAGCACGTTCATCCGTCACGTTCCCAGTCCGTTGAAATTTTTCAAACAGATCCTTTATTGTATCGCTTTTCGGTCCTTTGGTTACATTAAACCTCCGTTGAAAACTTCGTCTTGTTGCAACAACACTGTGTTCTAGGCGGTGGAATTCCAACACCAGAAAAATCCTCTGTTCTAAGGAATAAACCATGTTGTCCACAGCACACTTGCACGTTGTGAACAGCACACGCTTACAGCAGAAAGACGACGTACAGAATGGCGCACCCACTGACTGCGTTGTCGTCTATATCTTTCACATCACTTGCAGCGCCATTTGTTGTTGAAAATTGTAACTACTGTAATTTCGAAAGTTTGTCCGCCTGAAAATGTACTGTTGTCCCAAGCATATTGCAACAAACGGTGTATTTCTATCGCTGCTCGTTTCGGTATTATTGCCGTTTCAAATATACCGGTAATTTTTGAAACACCCTTTAAAACCTCGGTGAAATTTGTAACGTCCCCTTAGAAAATTTATGAATTGCTGTGCTAGTAAACCCCTTACGTTATTTGATCTTCAAACAGCTGAGCAGAACTGAACGTACTCAGACATTTCTCTCTTTACTTATTCTGATCAACACTAAACTGACACACAATATTTTTAGCGCAACGCAGTCTAACTTTCAATAATCCCTCCAAAAGAATGGCCATAACTAACAATAAGCTATATCTTTCATGAATCACTTACCTCACAAAAATCTTCTTTACTCGAACTACTGCAATACAGCGAGCGCCAATACTGGCAGCTAAATAAAAGATTCTAACTACTGAAGGCACTAACTACTGATAGGCATAGTTTGCAAATGAAAGATTCTGATAGAGAACAAACAATGTATTTACCTTAATAATATTCAAAAGTCGTCACATGTATATCAGTTCATGATATACAGTATTACAAATTTACTCTTTCTGATGGACACACGTCCAGATCGTCCGCTCTCAAAATTCTGCCATCACTCTCCCCACATCTACCACTGCTGGCGGCTCACCTCCAACTACCCAACGCTACGAGCTGTTCATATCCAACTGCCCAACACTACAATAGTGAATATTCCAACAATGCCAACCAGCCACAGACTGCACACAGCACAGCCAGTGATTTTCGTACAGAGCGCTACGCGACGTTACCAATATAAAAACATAAACAGCCTACTTAAAAGTTGATTGGTGGCGCTTTGCTCATAGAAACCTGGCAATGTTACAGAATTTTATCGAAATGCTGAGGATCAAATGTTGGACGCCTAGCAGTGAATCCTCATCATGTATATTAGTAACATGTTGCGCGAAAAGATAACTTATAATTGATATACGAATGCGATATTTATGATCAAACACTGGGGACAGTAAAAAAAAAAAATCTACTTGCACGTACTCGGAGTGATCTAATGTGGAATGGCTGCAGCGAAGATGTATTACAAAATAAAAATAGGTGCCAGACTGCTCTTTACTGGATGAACTATGAAGAACTGTAATTTATCCGTGGAAGATGCCGCTTACAAAATTATCGTTTAGCAAATTCTTGAGTACTGGTTGTCACGGAATAGTAATTGAGGAGTTAGGGAAAATTACAAAAAGAGTGGCGAGTTTCACTATGAGTAAATTCAGAAGGTGAGTGAGTGTTGCAGCAATCTCAACATTCAGTAGTAAAGATGCTGCACTGAGAACTGTACTGGGTAAGTTTCTAGAGCTAAAGTGTCCAGAAAATTCTTTCACATACATTCCTCAACATCATCAAGACTCGAAAATCAGATAATTACGAACCAGTTTGGAATATTTATTAATTTCTGTATTTTTTAGGCCAGTATTCTAAAATAAGTAGTACTTATTTTGTAAGAGAGTTTTAATTATCAGCTACTTTCTTAAATTTAGGAGGCTGGGAAATACAGGTAGAATGAAAACTACAGACAGCTAAAACGTGAAAAGCTACAGTAAGAGGGGTAAAAAGACAAGTAGGCAAACTGATGCAATCGATCCAAATAGGAGGAAGGAATTGAACCAAAAATACGTGTATATTGACTGGGACGAAAAGGAGCTAAGCGTGTATAAACTAGCTGAACTACTGGGAAGGTAGCAAAGGAAAAGAAGCACATGTGTTCGAACAAGGAACGTGGAGAAGCGGTGGAGAATAATTGAAAAATCTGCTGAGACTGGTGTGACGAGAAGAACACGGAAATATTGGACGTTTTCCTGGGAAGACGGAAGGAAGCGTCCAGAACAGTAAGACAGACAATAAGAAACAAAGCAGGAACTGAACGAGCTTGACAACAATTTTTGGGAAACTGAAATAGAGTCAGACTAGGTACAATGGCAGAGAAATATTCACTGGAGATACGAAAGGGAAACTGACCGTTAAAGGGAAGGAGAACTCAAGGATGCTTACATAGTACTGTCACGACCTGCTGAACTGAACCTAAAACGACCTGAAATTGGGGACAGACGAAGATAGAGAGTCACACCTTCCAACCAGGAATGAGGTCGCACAGGCCATAGGCAATCTGAAACATAATAAAGCAACTCGAGAATGTGGGATATAGGCCAAGATGATAAAGTAGGGAGGTGACAGATTTTCAGAACGAAGTAGTTACCAGTATGGAACATGGAAGAACACGCTCGTACTGCCATTCATCAACAAAGAAGGAAAAGAGGAATGAAAAAAAAATTTTTTTTAAGTCAACAGTTTACCTTACGTCATCTATGTTGGACTGTTGTAAGGAACTGCGACTGTTTAAGACAGTGAACGTTCAAATGAAACAATTATCTGCTTCAGTCACTCTTTTTATTTCTTACCACGACACCTTTCTAGTGTTAACATATTCATCTTCGGGCGGAACAATGATATTACTTTAGATCTATTGCTTGCTGGGTGCAGCCAGTTGTTTGTCGTGGTTTCATTTTGCTAACAATACGTACAACACGCATTTGTTAGCGTAATGTGGCAGTAAGATAATAAATTTTTGACGGTGATACAGTTACCTTCAATCTGTTCCAGCGCACTGAGCCCTGCGGTTAGCCATAAAAATACATTTTTAGCTTCATTTGTCTCACAGAGGACTATACAACAACATAAACAAATGAATGATTATAACCATTCGTAAGACATCATTCATTACTAGCTTACATTCTGTGCCACAGATACGTCGTACGTTTGATGTATTTTTTCTGTTAGCTGGGGTTTCTTCAGTTAACATCAAAAGGTGGCTACACTGAGCCACAGCGCCAGAGATCGCGCTAGAGAGTATTGTTCCGCCGCCTCCACTGGCAGTGATTATTGAGATGTCGTAGTGGGCAGTGCTTGGGGAGAGCTCGTGGTAGTCAGTGCTTGTTAAGAACTCGTAGCAGAGAGTGTTTGTTGAGATGTGCTGGTAGGGAGTGCTTGCTGAGATGTGATACTGAAAAGTTCTTGTTGAGATGTGGTAATAGCGAGTCGGTGTGGAGATATATTGTAATGATTAGAGTGAATTTGGTCAATATATGAAGGTAACGAAACTTGATTTATTTTTCATTATTTAATGTCGTAAATAATGCTTCATTACAGGTTCAGTCAACAAAGCATCTGGCTTGTGTTCTGGGATTAGAGTGTAATTCTGGTTCTCTTGAGTAATTATGGTATTTTTATTTTCTTTAATTAATCCAGTATAAATGATATTTAAAATTTCTTGTGTTATTGAAGAAGAACCGTGCCAGATGCGTACGTTGAGTCATACTTCCACACACAGAACAGCTATACTTGTGCTTTGGTTTCGTAGGTTTTATAGTTGTTGGGGACTTAATTAATTAATTGTGTTAATGAAAATTTCCATTTCATTCTTTGTTGTTGTTCTATGCAGTCAGATTGCGTAATAATACTAGTCAGGGCCAACCGTTTACGAGACTTCGTAATCGGACAGACAGCTACTAAAGCAAAAATACCAAAAATTAAAATTATTTGCATTCTATTTTAATTTAGCCCCCAAGCACGTCCCTTGGAATCTTCTGATTGTAAAAATAGTAGACAGTAAGATTGTTGTAGTAATTTGTAGTTTAGTAATTGTAGTCTATATTGCATGTGTAGATTTGGTAATTGTCATTCTTCTAATGGTATTTATTTTGCAAAATTTCATTTCTGTTGTCTTGTCTACGGGTTTGACAATTAGTGCAATTATTTCAATTGTTCGATTAATCGTGTTTGAGGGAAACATTTCGTGTGAATGGTATTGTTGGAGATAAAGTGGCATTGTGTGTAATTTCATATAGTGACGAGTTTTGTATGTTTTGTAAATGATTACGCAATCAATGAAAAAGGCAAAAATGATGAATAGTGAGAATGACGAAATTGTTAACATGGTGAACTCGCCAACAGGGGAAAACAGTATGATGGATAATGAAGTGGAAAACAATTTAATAAGTCGGGAAAATAGTCCGGAACCATTTCAAAATTTTTCACAATCAAAAAATTTTCAGAATCCGAGATTAACGACAGAAGATTCTGGAATAGTATCGAACTCAGATAGCTTTACAGCTATGCAGAAGGAAGTTAGTTTTGCGGGAAATGTTAGGGGCGAAAAGAATTTCGAACCGGGTAATATGGAGCAGTTGATGGGTGCTATATTACATTTGGGATCACAGATGGGAAATTTGGGATCACAAATAGGAACAATTAAAACTGAGATGGGAACTTTGAGATCTGAATTAAAAACAGAGATGGGAACATTAGGATCTGAATTAAGAACTGATATGGGAACAATGGAAACACGGTTAGACTCACTGGGATCACAGCTACGATCTGAATTAAAAACAGATAGGAGAACAATGGAAACGCGGTTAGACTCACTGGGATCACAGTTGGGATCACAAATAGGAACAATTAAAACAGAGATGGAAACAATGGAAACACGGTTAGATTCACGAATAGGGACATGTTTCAAAAACATGAAAGATGAATTAAAGAAAGAAATTAGAGAAGAAGTACAACCGATTTTGAATTCTCACAATAATAGATTAATTGCAGTAAAGATTAGACAAAGGGAACAAGATAGAGAACAGGAAGAAAGAGATCGCGTGATAGTACAAAAATTTTCAGAGTTAAATTTACAACGTGCACACGATAAGGAAGAAATATTTGAGAGAATCGAGGAATCCGTACCAAATGACAGAATAAATAACCTAACACAACAATATGAACAGTTAACTACCAAATGTGTTAATACTGAAACCCGAGTCGCGACACTTACGGAAGACGTCAATAAACAGAAAGAAAAAATAGGTGACTTATCGGAAAGAGTTGAGGAGATTTCAGATAAATTGACAAATCTTAGTTTACATTGGGACAGAGAGTCGGATGATACAGCTCCATTACCATTTGCAGAAACCGAAGAGTACCAGAACATAAATAAGCATGTTGAAAATCAGGGAAAATTTAATGAGCGCGTTAAAAGGGAAGTTGAGGCATTACAAAAGCAAGACAAATATATTAAAAGCGAAATTGTAGGAAAAGACAGTAGAAGAAATTTAGAATCACAGATAGCAGAGGGGTTTCAAGAAAGTAATTTATTTCATTTACGGGATGCAACAAGAGAGCGCCAGGCGCGCGAACTTGACAATAATCGACATTGGGACTGGGACAGACGCGGTAGGTCTTTGTCGCCACAGGGAGAAAACTTTGACTATAAACACTTTTTGACTGTTCGGAAATTTAAGATCTTCCGTAATTCTAAGAATGACATACATCCATGTTCATGGTTAGATCGATTTACGTACGCACTTCCGCCAGATTTGCCACTGAGTCACAAACTGAAATTTATGTGCAGTTATTAATGTCCTCAGGGGATTCACTACACTAAGTGAATATGTGCCGTAGCGCTCACAGGGCCCCGAGCTGTAGTGGTGCTATTTCCCTTTTAGTTTTCTGCACCGCTGCCTACTCTTTCACTATTCTTTGCATCTATAAAAACAATTCTTCTACTATCAATCTATCTAGACAGTAGGTAAAGATTAACCGGATTTGACTGTTTTACCCAAAAGTGACTTTGGAAATTACCGTTTGGACTTACTATATTTTCTGCAGCATTCATTCGTAATTTAAACGAAATCTTACCTGTTTATCTTCGTGACAATATTACTTCATATGTTGACGATATTCTTATTGCTAAACGTTCTTGGAGTGAGCACAACAAAATTTTGTATTCATTATTACATATTTTTGCAAGAGTTGGCATTATAGTGAACTTGGAAAAATCTGAATTTGGTCGTTCTCAGGTGAAATTTCTCGGTCACAATATTTCTACAGACGGTATTCTTCCTGATCCAGAGAAACTAGACGCTATTCGTAATTATGCTGTTCCTACCACAAAACGTGATGTTCGTAGTTTCCTTGGTGTCTGTAATTTTCTTAGACGCTTTGTTAGATTGGACAATTTGGCCACACCTCGTTTATGTGAACTATCTGGAAAAAATTCTAATTGGTGTTGGGATGAGGAAGCCCAGTCAGAATTTGAACAACTTCGTGATGCTTTAGTTGCTGCTCCACTTCTTTCACATCCGGATTTATCTAAAGATTTTTGTTTGGCGACGGACTCATCATACAAGGGCCTAGGTGCACACTTATTTCAAGAGATAGAAGAAGACGGCGTTGCAGTACAGAAAACTATTGCCTTTGGAAGTCGTGTTCTCTCTAAATCAGAAAAGAATTATTCGATTACGGAACTTGAAGCTTTGGCTGTTGTTTGGGCTTTCACAAAATTTCGCACATTTTTGTATGGCAGACATACTAAGGTTTACACCGATCATCGAGCTCTGGAATTTCTTATGTCGACAAAATTAACTCATGGAAGATTGTCACGATGGGCGCTGTACCTACAGGAATTTGATTTTAGTATTGTTTACATACAAGGATCTTAAAATATTGTTGCTGATGCTTTATCACGTGCACCTATGGGTTTGAAACAAAGTGCTGAAGAGGACTGCAAAGAAAACCATTATTGTTTGATGTACATTCAAGGTGTTGCGTTTGAGAACTTTATTTCGTCTTCGCTCCAGGACATCGCTAAGGAGCAAAATAAGGATCCAATCTGGAAGGACATTAAGGAGAAGTGGAGGAGAAAGGAAAGCGTAGCGATTAGACAGCATTATTTAGTTCGCAATGACATTCTTTTCAAACGAAAATCGGTCGACAACTCTGTTTGGTTAGTTTGTATTCCTGATGAGTGGGTCAATAAATTGATTTGGTACACACATTTCAGTTATGCGCACTTTGGTCCCAGAAAATGCTTTCATAAATTACGAGAAAATTGCTACTTCAGTAATATGGAAAAACGTATTCGATCTGTTCTTGCCAAATGCAAATTATGTCAAAAGGCTAAGCCGCCAACTGTTTCTCACAGAGCACCGTTGTTTCCTATCATTCCAGCGAAATTAAAGGACATGGCTGCAGTCGATTTGTTCGGTCCAGTGGTTCGTTCTACTAATGGTTTTGCGTACATTTTCGTAGCAGTGGAATTGACATCAAAATATGTGTGTTTTACACCTTTACGCAAAGCAACAGCTCGTTCAGTATCTAATGCTTTCATCAAACATTTTCTTAAAGAAGTTGGTCATGTTGATAAGGTTATATCAGATAATGGATCACAGTTTCGCTCTAAAATTTGGCTTCGTACTCTATGGCGTCGTAAGATTAAACCGATTTTTATTTCACTTTTTCACACTCAATCTAATGCTTCAGAAAGATGGATGAAGGAAATCAATAAATTGTGCCATCTTTATTGTCATCAGAATCACAGAACTTGGGATCAGTATCTTCATATTTTTCAAAACATTCTGAATGAACTTCCAAATGACTCAACTTCTTTACCGCCTCTATTGATATTAAAAAATAAAGTACCAACAAATCACATTTCTGAAATCGTTCCTTTTCCGCCTTC
This sequence comes from Schistocerca nitens, assembly GCF_023898315.1. Lineage (NCBI taxonomy): Eukaryota > Metazoa > Arthropoda > Insecta > Orthoptera > Acrididae > Schistocerca > Schistocerca nitens. Next base: position 549,178,465 of record NC_064619.1, on the reverse strand, counting down.
ACGGAAACTGCGGCATTCTGAAGTTGTCAACCTGGCTCTACAAAATATTGCATCTGCGGCTGCTAGAAGAGAGAAATCAGCTAAGCGTCCTGGTCGTTTAAAAACTTTGTCAGTTGATCAGAAGGTATTAATTAAGTCCCACCGTTTGTCTCATAGAGGAAAAGGCTTGTGTCGCAAACTTTTTCTGCTTTATAACGGTCCATATAGGATTCGCAAAATTATACATGATAATACTGTTGAAGTAGAAACTCTTAAATCTCGGCGCTCTAAGGGAATACATCATATATCGAACGTAAAAATTTTTGTGCAATGACATACTTTTGAGAAACCAACAGTTATACGTAAACAGGTGGAGAATGCAAGGATACCGCGCCGTGTTCCAGCGGCGGCAGATACTCAAAGCAACAGTGAAGTCTGCGCGCCGCAAAAGGCAGTCGTTGACCGCAAACAATTACTTCATACGTCACGCGCCTACAGCTGATCGAGCGCACAGTGTGAATGCACTGACAGCCGTAAACAAATACACAGTCTAATTTTTCCGACTAAATTCTGTATAAAGCTATGGTGACTTTATAAATTATGTTATTAACGTTCAGTATTTTTCAGGATACGGTTGTGTAAAATATTTAAGACCTTTAGGTAAATTCTGTGCGTGTCCGACGTTAAGACGACTTGCTATGGAGAAAATTTCAGGAAGAATGTAATTTCGAAGAAAAAAGTAATAAACTAAAAAGGGTAACTATTAATTGAGTTTATTTTTCAGGTAACATAATTCCACCTAGGTACGTACTTTAGACGTAATTTGCTGCTTGCGATTACGTGACTCATACTTTGTGCTAAATTTCGTGTTCTATGAATTTACTTGTGAAGCGATGTGCTTGTGTACATTTACTGATTTTGACAATTATTGATTAATGAACAGTGTTATTACTTGTGTATATTATACATCGCTTGGCTGCTATGCCTTTTCACTGATGTTATATATTTTTTTTTATTATGTGCCTGCTGTTCTTATTTATTTAAATTGTAATTGTCAACTGTTTAATTGTGCTGACTGTGGTTATGTATGTAAGTTATACTTTGTGATTTATCTGCTTGCGCCTTCATGTTTACTTATTAAGATTACGTATGAACATTTATTTGCTTATGCTGATATGATGATAATGGCCTGTTTATTATGTAAGATACATATTTGCTGCTTTGCATATGGATTGTATATTAACACATTTCCTTTTGTTGTCATAACTACTCTTCAATTTAGAATATAGCAATGCTGATGTACAGTGTACAAACATGAAGATTAGGTTACACTATTGTATTAATTGTAGATTGTTCGCTTGGCAGAGCCTCGTTATAGGGATTGTGCTGCATCCACTTGTTGACATTCTGTTCGCTACTGGTATATTGTCGCGATATTGCATGTATTGCTTACGCTCAGTGCCTTATATTTTTAAGATAAGGAAATGAACTGCTATAATTCGACGAACGATATTAGTACAAGAAACTTCATAGAAGTCACATGAGCTGGAGGTTTTATGGAAGCTGTATAAATTTATGTTACTAGGAAGGAAGCTAACGACATGACATACCAACACTAGAGTTAGACCAATGACAGTTATTACACTGCATTCTTCGTGAGCAGTTGAAATAGGAAGTGACACTTGACACAAGAAATACTCCACATGTTTGCTTCTGTTTGCCATAATTCTTGAAGTGGTGTACACACTGTGAAATATTATGATCATTAACACTTCGTAATCGTACTTAATTACTGAGAGTTATTCGAACTAAGTCTGTTAGAGGTCATGTATGCATTTCTTTTATTTAATGATGGACAAGGTAACCAAAATCCATCTTATAATTTATAATGAGTAGAAAATTTGGGTCAGATGGATTACACAGAGGTTGTGTGTGGACACTGTGTCTTCGGATTGTATGGGATGCTGAATTGAAGTTGCACTAGGATTTTGTCTGTACTTGTTCAAGGAGACTGACTAGAGGAAAGAGTTGTTATGGAAGTGAAATGATATTGGTGCTGAGGTTTATATGTATCAACGTATTGAAGAGGTATTATAGAGGTATTGAGATTATGTGAAGTTGATGATTATTGGAGTTTTCGTGGACAAGAGGTAAGGTAAATGATATTGATGATAAGGTTTATATGTATCGACGTATTGAAGATGTATTATTGAAGTATTGAGATTATGTGATGCTGATGATTATTGGAGTTTTGGTGGATAAGAGGTAAAGTAAGTGAGGAGCATATTTTTTTTGTTGGTCTATATGGAACAAGGAGGATGAAGATAGCAGACTAGAACACTAAAGTAGAAGGAAGATAATCTATACACACACTTTGTTAAATCACTAAGCAGTATATACTTTTTTTTGAAGAGAGGAAGTAATTGCATATCTTGGCTCACTGACAGTTGTTCAGAAACAGTACATTTTGATCTGGCTTGGCAAACATTGGTCTTGACATGATGACTATGACGTTGACTAACTATTATTGACTGTTATACATTGCTGCCACTACTACTTGATACACATGATGAACTTAAAATTTTGACAGAATTGCATTTACACAGTTAACACTATTCAACTACACAGTAGCACTAAATGTGGATGAAAGATGAGTGAGTGTGTTTTGTGTGTTTTCCTTTTATAATCCCAGAGAAGTGATCCCAACCTATCTCCTAAATATTATTTTACTTGTTTGTTGTGGCTTGCACTGACACCCATAAATATTATAGGTTTACTGCTATTTGTGTATTGTAATAGTTAATATGACAATTATCTGATATCATTTGTGTGTTTATTATGATTTGTATGTTTAGTGTAAGAGCATTGATAATAATTTGTTAAAGAAATTGTATGTGCATTCAAACTATTGTTCATGACTGAACTGTCTCAGTAGTGATAGTGAATATTATGGACTGTTACCTGCACTTATTCAACAGGGTGTTTGCCACCTGGACATGTTTAATTTCTGCTGATGAACTGTCTAATTAGTGATAGTGAATATTATGGACTGTTACCTGCACTTTTTCTACATGATTGGTGCAACTAGGACATGTTTAATTTCTGCTGATGAACTGTGTGATTAGTGATAGGGAATATTATGGACTGTTATTTGCACTTTTTCTACATGATTCGTGCCACTACGACATGTTTAATTTCTGCTGATGAACTGTGTGATTAGTGATAGGGAATATTATGGACTGTTATTTGCACTTTTTCTACATGATTGGTGCCACTAGAACATGTTTAATTTCTGCTGATGAACAGTGTGATTAGTGAAAGTGAATATTATGGACTGCGGTCAGCACCTATTCAACATTACTGGGTGCCACTGATGGACTGCTTATACTGAAATGGTGTCACTTGTTGTTGTGTGCACCTGCTCAACATTGCTGGTGCCACTAATGGAACTGCTTATACTGAAATGATGTTATTTGTTGGTGTCTGCACCTATTCAACATTACTGGGTGCCACTGATGGACTGCTTCTACTGAAATGATGTCACTTGTTGGTGTCTGCACCTGCTCAACATTGCTGGGTGCCACTGATGGACTGCTTCTACCGAAATGATGTCACTTGTTGGTGTCGGCACCTGCTCAACATTGCTGGGTGCCACTGATGGACTGCTTCTACTGAAAAGATGTCACCTGTTGCTGTGTGCACCTGCTCAACATTGCTGGTGCCACTAATGGAACTGCTTATACTGAAATGGTGTTACTTGTTGGTGTCTGCACCTATTCAACATTACTGGGTGCCACTGATGGACTGTTTCTACTGAAAAAATGTCACTTGTTGGTTTTTGCACCTGTTGACCATTACTGGGTGCTACTGCTGGAACTGTCAACTACTTGTTTCTTGGGCTATGGAAAGCGTTTATGTGAATATTTGTATAAACTGATTTTTTGTGTATTACTGTTTGCGAAAAGTTATGAGACTCTTACCTGCACATATTCGTCATTGATGACGCTATTGATTGAACTGTTTAACCACATAATACTTGTGTAAACTATTATGTAAAGTCACATGTATCAAAGAATTTGTATTGCTTACTGTATTCTATATATTAGGTTATTGAAAGGTCAGTGCAAAGCCAAAATTTTATCTAGTTATATGATATTTACGCATTAATATTATCTTTTATTTTTGTCTGTATTTTTTTGACGAATTTGGTGATATTTTCACCACCAATGCTGGCAAAACACCATCAAATTCTAGCCCGTGGAGGAAGGGCATATGAAAGGTGGCTACACTGAGCCACAGCGCCAGAGATCGCGCTAGAGAGTATTGTTCCGCCGCCTCCACTGGCAGTGATTATTGAGCTGTCGTAGTAGGCAGTGCTTGGGGAGAGCTCGTGGTAGTCAGTGCTTGTTAAGAACTCGTAGCAGAGAGTGTTTGTTGAGATGTGCTAGTAGGGAGTGCTTGCTGAGATGTGACACTGAAAAGTTCTTGTTGAGATGTGGTAATAGCGAGTCGGTGTGGATATATATTGTAATGATTAGAGTGAATTTGGTCAATATATGAAGGTAAGGAAACTTTATTTATTTTTCATTATTTAATGTCGTAAATAATGCTTCATTACAGGTTCAGTCAACAAAGCATCTGGCTTGTGTTCTGGGATTAGAGTGTAATTCTGGTTCTCTTGAGTAATTATGGTATTTTTATTTTCTTTAATTAATACAGTATAAATGATATTTAAAATTTCTTGTGTTATTGAAGAAGAACCGTGCCAGATGCGTACGTTGAGTCATACTTCCACACACAGAACAGTTATACTTGTGCTTTGGTTTCGTAGGTTTTATAGTTGCTGGGGACTTAATTAATTAATTGTGTTAATGAAAATTTCCATTTCATTCTTTGTTGTTGTTCTATGCAGTCAGATTGCGTAATAATACTAGTCAGGGCCAACCGTTTACGAGACTTCGTAATCGGACAGACAGCTACTAAAGCAAAAATACCAAAAATTAAAATTATTTGCATTTTATTTTAATTAAGCCCCCATGCAACATTCTTGTGCCTATGTCTGACTGTCCAATACGTGTGATTGCCTTTACTAGAGTTATCCACTCCTCCTCAGCTGAACCACCCTGCGTGACATTCCTAACTGCTGCATCCACATCTTTATCAAACTTCAAACGCTTCTCATTAAACACTATGTGATCAAAAGTATCCGGACACCCCCAAAACCATACGTTTTTCATATTAGGTGCATTGTGCTGCCATTTACTGCCAGGTACTCTATTTCAGCAACCTCAGTAGTCATTAGGCATTGTGAGAGAGCACAATGGGGCGTTTCACGAATCTCATGGACTTCGAACGTGGTCAGGTGCCACTTGTGTAATACGTCTGCATGCGAGATTTCCACACTTCTAAACATCTCTATGTGTAATGTTTCCGATGTGACAGTGAAGTAAAAACGTGAAGGGACACGTACAGCAGAAAAGCCTACGGGTCGACGTCGTCTGTTGACTTACACAGACTGCCGACAGTTGAAGATGGTCGTAATGTGTAATCTATCCAGACAATCACACAGGAATTACAAACTGCATCAGGATCCAATGCAAGTACTATGACAGTTAGGTGGGAATTGAGAAAACTTGGATAACATGGTCGAGCGGCTGCTCATAAGCCACACATCACACCAGTAAACACCAAACGACGCCTCGCTTGGTGTAAGGAGCGTAAACATTGGACGATTGAACAGTGTGAAAACGTGTGGAGTGACGAATCACGGTACACAATGGAAATGGAAATGAATATGGCGATCCGATAGCTGGGTGTAGGTATGGCGAATGGTTCAAATGGCTCAAATGACTCTGAGCAATATGGGAGTTCACATCTGATGTCATCAGTCCCCTAGAACTTACAACTACTTAAACCTAATTAACCTAAGGACATCACACACATCCATGCCCGAGGCAGGATTCGAACCTGCGACCTTAGGGGTCGCGTATGGCAAATGCCCGGTGAACGTCATCTGCCAGCGTGTGTAGAGCCAACAGTAAAATTCGGAGGTGGTGGTGTTATGGTGTGGTCGTGTTTTTCATGTAGGGGCCTTGCACCCCTTGTGGTTTTGCATGGCACTATCACAACACAGTCCAACATTGATGTTTTAAGCACCTTCTTGCTTACCACTGTTGAATAGCAATCAGCGCATGGCGATTACATCTTTCTACACGATGGAGCACCTGTTCATAATGCACAGCCTGTGTTCCAGTGGTTACACGACAATAACATCTCAGTAATGTACTGTCCTGCACAGAGTCCTGACCTGAATCCTATAGAAGACCTTTGGGATGTTTCGGAATGCTGACTTCGTGCCAGGCCCCACCGACCGACATCGGTACCTCTTCTCAGAGGAGCACTGCGTGGAGAATGGGCTGCCATTCCATAAGAAACCATCCAGCACCTGATTGAACGTATTGCGGTGAGAGTGGAAGATGTCATCATGGTTAAGGGTGGGCCAACACCATATGGAATTCCAACATTACTGATTGAGAGCGCCACGGACTTGTAAGCCGTTTTGACCAGGTTTCCGGATATTTTTGATCTAGTAGCGTACCTCAGTACTTCAGTACCCACTTTCTTCCACACAGATTCTTCCGTACTTCAAAGTAGTCTCCATCATTACTAAATTATGATTTTAGTCAATATCTACTTCTGGTAAGCCTTAAAATCCGATATCTCATTTCGGAATCTCTGTCTGACCATGATGTAATTCAGCTGCGTTCATCCCGCATCTCCAGGTCCTTTCCAAGTATACCTCCTTCTCCAGCACTTATTCATCGGAGTACGTATATAACCATCTGAAATTTACTGTCTTTTTCCTCTCTCATTCCTACTGACTAGACCACATTCTCCCGGAACCCTTTCTTCTATTTCTTTCCCTACAACCGCGTTCCAGACCCCACGATTACTAGATTTTCATCTACCTTTATGAACTGAATTACTTTTCAATATCCTCATCTTCTGTTGGTGACGTCGACATATATACCTGAACTATCATGGTCGGCACTGGTTTTCTGTCATATCCGACGGGAACAACCTTATCAATGCTCTGTTCACAGCAGCTCACTCTCAGGAATGCTTTTACACTCCTGGAAATGGAAAAAAGAACACATTGACACCGGTGTGTCAGACCCACCATACTTGCTCCGGACACTGCGAGAGGGCTGTACAAGCAATGATCACACGCACGGCACAGCGGACACACCAGGAACCGCGGTGTTGGCCGTCGAATGGCGCTAGCTGCGCAGCATTTGTGCACCGCCGCCGTCAGTGTCAGCCAGTTTGCCGTGGCATACGGAGCTCCATCGCAGTCTTTAACACTGGTAGCATGCCGCGACAGCGTGGACGTGAACCGTATGTGCAGTTGACGGACTTTGAGCGAGGGCGTATAGTGGGCATGCGGGAGGCCGGGTGGACGTACCGCCGAATTGCTCAACACGTGGGGCGTGAGGTCTCCACAGTACATCGATGTTGTCGCCAGTGGTCGGCGGAAGGTGCACGTGCCCGTCGACCTGGGACCGGACCGCAGCGACGCACGGATGCACGCCAAGACCGTAGGATCCTACGCAGTGCCGTAGGGGACCGCACCGCCACTTCCCAGCAAATTAGGGACACTGTTGCTCCTGGGGTATCGGCGAGGACCATTCGCAACCGTCTCCATGAAGCTGGGCTACGGTCCCGCACACCGTTAGGCCGTCTTCCGCTCACGTCCCAACATCGTGCAGCCCGCCTCCAGTGGTGTCGCGACAGGCGTGAATGGAGGGACGAATGGAGACGTGTCGTCTTCAGCGATGAGAGTCGCTTCTGCCTTGGTGCCAATGATGGTCGTATGCGTGTTTGGCGCCGTGCAGGGGAGCGCCACAATGAGGACTGCATACGACCGAGGCACACAGGGCCAACACCCGGCATCATGGTGTGGGGAGCGATCTCCTACACTGGCCGTACACCACTGGTGATCGCCGAGGGGACACTGAATAGTGCACGGTACATCCAAACCGTCATCGAACCCATCGTTCTACCATTCCTAGACCGGCAAGGGAACATGCTGTTCCAACAGGACAATTCACGTCCGCATGTATCCCGTGCCACCCAACGTGCTCTAGAAGGTGTAAGTCAACTACCCTGGCCAGCAAGATCTCCGGATCTGTCCCCCATTGAGCATGTTTGGGACTGGATGAAGCGTCGTCTCACGCGGTCTGCACGTCCAGCACGAACGCTGGTCCAACTGAGGCGCCAGGTGGAAATGGCATGGCAAGCCTTTCCACAGGACTACATCCAGCATCTCTACGATCGTCTCCATGGGAGAATAGCAGCCTGCATTGCTGCGAAAGGTGGATATACACTGTACTAGTGCCGACATTGTGCATGCTCTGTTGCCTGTGTCTATGTGCCTGTGGTTCTGTCAGTGTGATCATGTGATGTATCTGACCCCAGGAATGTGTCAATAAAGTTTCCCCTTTCTGGGACAATGAATTCACGGTGTTCTTATTTCAATTTCCAGGAGTGTATATTCGCAAAGAATCCTACACCCGTCACATTAATTTCTGATGCTGTTGTTGTTGACCTATATTCATATGATCAGAAATACTTACCTTCATTCCATTTCACTTCACTGACTCCTACTATATCTGGGCTGAGCCTTTCCGTTTTCCTTTTCAGATTTTCTAACGTTCCTGCTACGTTCAAACTTCTCACATTCAATGCTGCGACTCGTAGAATGTTACCTGTTTGTTGATTGATCCATATTTTTGTCATGGTCACCTCCCCTTTGGCTGTCACCACTGGCATTTACGAATGGGGAACTAATCCGGAATCTTTTGCCAATGTAGAAATCATCATGTCACTTTTACAATCACAGGCCACATGTCCTGTAGATACACTTTTTGTATTTATAATCCAGTGGTTTCCATTGCCTCGCGCTTCTGCATGCCGTTGATCATTCCTAGTTCTTTAGCCTTCTTGGGGCATAAATTCACCCCAAGTTCAAGAGAGTGTCTCGAATCTCTGTTTGCTTCTAGGTCTTTTTTGACAGCGCCACTGGAGGAGCGGTAATGACTTCTTATCCTGAAAGTCTTCAGCTTCCATTGCCGATGACTTCTTCAAAATTTAAAATGTGGCTATGTTCGAACACACGACCCTTGTTATTCTGATTATCAGTCAAAGACTGTTACGGTAAACCTGTACAGAGGAACATTGCTGCTAGAGGTCACCTACAAGGTACTGTCGAAACTCCTTCTCATTAGAATGCAGAAGGAGATCATCAAGCAGGGTTTAGAAAAGAAAAAAGGGTGCTTAGAACAGATATTTGTCTCGAAACAACAGATAGAAAACATGACCCTAAAGAACAAAAAGACGGTTGTAACCTTCATGGACTTCACGATAGCACATGTCTCCATCGACTGACAGACTCTTGAATGCATTTTGAAGAATCGAGGACTAGACGACTGTAAACCAGAATTAATAATGGAAATCCGGACAAACGCATGTCTGAGATTCGGAGGAGCAATATGAAAAGAGATATAGATCAAGATACCTGTCGATCAGAAAGATGGATATTTGACAGTTACTTTCAGCGTAGCATTGAATGGAATGGTTAAGCTGGGGAGAGCAATAAATAAGGAAATAGGGTATACTAAAGACGCAAGTTGGAAACAAAAAGGCAATAGGCCCCAAGTGGACTGCATAGCCTTTGCGGACGGCATGCTGATAGTATGTGAGACGGAAGATGATGCAGAGACATAAGTCGACAACCCAAGTAGGGCAGACAGAAGTGTGGGACCGATGATCACCAACAAAAAGACATTGTTATTAAATACCGTCATGAGCTAGAAAAAACAGGACATCGCGTTAAGGGGGGAAATATCGCATAGCTGGCAGAATATATAACAGAAACAAACAGGAGCAGTGACTGAATACCAAAGTGTATAAAAATATGTCAGCCTTTTGTATGACCAGAAATATACACTATGAAAAGAAAATATTTACAGACACAAAAATCATACATTACGAGGCAACGGTGAGGAATGCAGTATTACATGCAGCAGCAACAATAACAGCAGGAAGACATGGTGCAGAAGAACTAGAGAAAGAGTAGGGAAAAATATTGAGGAAAATGCTAGTCCCTAAAAGACGTTGTGAGAGGTAGACGCGAAGGTATAGCGAAGAACTGCACTGGGCTGAGGACAAAATCAAGAGAAATCTGACTGAAAAGGGTCAAATTTGCTGGACATATAATCAGCACAAACATTGATTTATTTTTAGAATCATCATTCTTATGAATGGTTTGATGCGGTCCGCCGTGAATTCCTCTCCTGAGCCAACCGTTGCATCTCAGACTAGCAGTTGCCACCTACTTCCTCAATTATATGCTATAAGTATTCCAACCTCTGTCTTCCTCTAAGATTTTACCATCTGCAGCTCCTTCTAGTACCATGGCAGTTATTCCCTCATATCTTAACGTATGTCCTGTCTTCCTTTCCTTTCTTCTTGTCAGCGTTTTCCAGATATTCCTGTAATTTCCGATTCTGCGCATAACGTCCTCATTCCTGACCTCTTCGTTACCAACATTCGTCTGTAGCACCACATTTCAAATCTTTTGACTCTCTTCGGCTACGGTTTTCGCACGGTCCATGTTTGACAACCATACAATGCTGTGCTTCAAACGTACTTTCTCAGAAAATTCTTCCTCAAATTAGGTCTTACGGTCGATAATAGTAGACTTCTCTTGGCCAGGAATGACTTTTTTGCCAGTGTTAATATGCGTTTTAAGTCTTTGCTCCATCCGTCATGAGATATTTTGTTGCATAGGTAGCCGATTTCCTTACCTTCATCTACTTTTTGCTTATCAATCCTGATGTTAAGTTTCTCACTGTTCTCTCTTCTGATACTTCTCATTACTTTCGGCTCTCTTCGCTTTACTCCGGCCGTATTCTGTACTTTTTAAATGTGGTGCTACAGAAGAATGCTGAAGGCTAGATGGGTAGATCACGTAACTAATGAGCAGGTACTGGACAGAATTGTGGAGAAGAGGTCTTTGTGGCACAGCTTGACTAGAAGAAGGGATCAGTTTGTAGGACACGTTCTGAGGCATCAAGGGATCACCAACTTAGTACTGGAGGGAAGCGCGGAGGGTAATAGCCGTAGAGGGAGACCAAGGCCTGAATACACTAAACAGATTCAGAAGGATGTAAGTCGCAGTAGTTATTTGAAGACGAAGAAGCTTGCACAAGATAGAGTAGCATGGAGAGCTACATCAGACCAGTCTCTGGACAGAAGACCACAATAACAACATTACAATCTCTGTCCTCCTCTACAGTTTTTGCCCTCTACAGTTCCCTGTAGTACCATGGAATCCACTCCCTGATGTCTTAACAGATGTCCTGTCATACTGCTCCTTCTCATTCTCAGTATTTCCCACATATTCCTTTCCTCTCCGATTCTGTACGGTACCTCCTCATACCTTACTCTGTAAGTCCACCTAATTCTCAACATTCGTCTGTAGCACGACATCTGAAATGCTTTGGTTCTCTTCTGTTCCGGTTTTCCCACAGTCCGTGTTTCACTACCATACAAAGCTGTGTTCCAAAAGTATATTCTCAGAAATTTCTTCCTGAAATTAAGACCTATGATTGATACTAGCAGAGTTCTCTTGGTGAGAAATGCCCTTTTCGCCAGTGCAAGTCTACTTTTGATGTCCTCCTTGCTCCGTCCGTCATTGGTTGTTTTGATACCTAGACAGCAGCATTCCTTAACTTCACCTGCTTCATGACTATCAATCCTGATGTAAAATTTCTCGCTGTTCTCATCTCTGCTACTTCTTTATACTTTCGCTTTTTTTCGATTTACTCTCAATCCATATTCTGTACTCATTAGACTGTACATTTCATTCAGCAGATCCTGAAATTCTATTTTAATTTCACTGAGGATTGCAATGTCATCAGTGAATCTTATCATTGATATCCTTTCACCTCGCACCTTAATTTCACTCTTAAACTTTTCTTTTATCTCCATCATTGCTTTTTCGATGTGTAGATTGAAGGACGGAAGACTACATCCCTGTCTTTCGCAATTTTTTGGTCTTCCATTCTTATTATATCCTCTTGGATTATGTGCATTTCTTCTGTTTTCCCCAGTATTTCCTAAGCCTTGCACCATTTGACATTGTCGAATGCTTTTTCCAGGTTTACAAGCTCTGTGAAGGTTGATACGTGGCGCCGTTGGCCCCAGTCGCTTCTCTGTATTCCTTTAAAATCTCTGCGATCGACTCTGTATCGCGTGGCCGCAGTTTTCCTCTTTGGTCGCTTTTCGGCTATGTAAGCGCACGACGCTGTGGGGAGAGGGATGGTATTAGTCGGTTGGTTGGCACTTCGATGTGCAGTCTGGTTGTCGGCGGTCGCTCTTTGCGCATGCTCTTTACCCTTCTGTCACGGTGGCAATGGGGCTAAGGTCGGAGACGTACTTGCAGTGCTGCTAAACGATGTGAACACGTGAAAGTTGTAAGTAGGCTGTTTATGTTTTCTTATTGACAACGTTACGTAGCGCTCGGTATGAAAATCACTGGCTGTGCTGTGTGCAGTCTGTGGCTAGTTTACATTGTTGTCTGCCATTGTAGTGTTGGGCAGCTGGATGCGAACAGCGCGTAGCGTTGCGCAGTTGGAGGTGAGCCGCCAGCAGTGGTGGATGTGGGGAGAGAAATGGCGGAGTTTGGAAATCTGTAATACTGGATGTCATGAACTGCTATGTATATTATGATTTTTCAACACTATTAAGGTAAATACATTGTTTGTACTCTATTAAAATCTTTCATTTGCTAACTATGCCTATCAGTAGTTAGTGCCTTCCATAGTTTGGTTCAAATGGTTCAAATGGCTCTGAGCACTATGGGACTCAACTGCTGAGGTCATTAGTCCCCTAGAACTTAGAACTAGTTAAACCTAACTAACCTAAGGACATCACAAACATCCATGCCCGAGGCAGGATTCGAACCTGCGACCGTAGCGGTCTTGCGGTTCCAGACTGCAGCGCCTTTAACCGCACGGCCACTTCAGCCGGCTTCCGTAGTTTGAATCTTTTATTTAGCTGGCAGTAGTGGCGCTCGCTGTATTGCAGTAGTTCGAGTAACGAAGATTTTTGTGAGGTAAGTGATTTGTGAAAGGTATATGTTAATGTTAGTCAGGGCCATTCTTTTGTAGGGGTTATTGAAAGTCCGATTGCGTTGCGTTAAAAATATTGTGTGTCAGTTTAAGGACAGTCATGTATAATTGTTCAAAGGGGACGTTTCATATGTCGACCCTTAGCCGAGGATACCTCACTGGAATCTTCTGATTTTTTATTTTAGTTTGTGTAATTAGTGTAGCTTTTGTTTATTGCTAGCGCGTAATTATAGAGAGAATTTCCTTTGTAGTTGTAGTTTTTCATTGATGTACACAGTTGTGGCATGCATGTAGATTTGCACCAAGTATTTCGCAGCTGCGCTTACAATTAACTGGATATTATTTTCAATGCTATGTTAATGTGTTTTTTATTTTGCTCTTCAAATTGTGCTTTTCTGTGTTGTGTGAAATATTGTGACAATAATGGCGTGTGAAAAACGTAATACTAGGCTTCAAAGTAAACTGAGAAATGACAGTGAAGACGAAAGCAGTGTCTTAGCGCCGCAGAGTAATGAATTAACTAATGTTCAAAGTAGTAACTTGGTAATTGTGCATAGGGAAATGGAGCGGGCTGCAAATAATGGTGTAGGCAGTGAGACAATTAGTGAACAGGGAAGCATTATCGATCGATCGGTCGGCAACAGCTCGCCTCAGCAATCCGAAATGACAGAACACAATATTGCAAATACTGTAGACTCAGGTTTTGGGTCCTCACCGTTTTCTCAAATGAGTCAAGACACATTTTCTGCTTATCAAAACGTGAATGTTGCCGGTGAAATTGCACTGCCAAAAAGCATAGAGAAACACATTCCAGACACTAATACATTATTATTGCAATTAATGCAACAAATGGAACAAAATCAGAGACAAACACAGCAAAAGCATCAAAAGTTAGACACAATGGAACAACACCAGAGACAAACACAGCAACAGTTAGACACAATGGAACAAAATCTTCGGAAGGTAGACACCACACTTGAACAAACACGTGAAGATTTAACTACTGAGTTACATAACATTGAATTGAAATGTCAAAAAGTCTGTAATGACGTAAAAACACAAATTTGTGAGCATTTCCAACATTTCAACACAAATGGACACTCTGAAACTTGGTTCAGAAAAAGACACAGAGGAAATAATTTCACTAACAGATAAAGTAGCCGAACTTTCAGATCAGTTCACTAACTTATCTACAAAGATAGATGATGATCTGAATGACACAAGACCTGTAGCCTTCATGGACACTGAAGAGTATGAACAAATCAAAAAATTCAAACAAAATCAAAATCAAACCAATACACAGTACAAAAGAGAAATCCAGGAAGTACAAGATCAGTTGGCACAGGTAATACAAGAATTACATATTTCAGAGGACACTCGCGCTCCAGTATGGGAAGAGGGAAATAGAAATACGGAACAACCACAAAATGATAACACAGGACATTTCGGAAATTATGAAAGAAATTGGCAAGGTGCACCGAATTTTGAAATGGAACCGCCGAAACGACGTAACAATGACCGATATGCGACTCGCCGACATGATGATTTTGACTATAAGCTGTTCATTACTACACGTAAATTTAAAACATTTAAGAATTCTGCCAACGACATTCATCCACAAGCGTGGCTCCATCAATTCTCTCATTTTTTTCCTCCCAACTGGTCATTAGAGCACAGATTAGAATTTATGTGTGGCTACTTGGAGAATGAACCAGCTGTAAGAATGAGATCGGTCATTCACGATTGTCACAGTGAAGGAGAATTTTATCATGCCTTCCTCTCAGCATATTGGTCTCAAGCTACAGAAGACCGAGTAAAACATAGCATCATAATGATGAAACATTTCGAACAATCTGAATTATCCAGTCTTGTGAAATATTTTGATGACATGTTGCACAAGAATCAGTACCTGTCAAACCCATACAGCCCCTCAGAACTCATCCGCATTTGCTTAATCAATTTACCTGAACATTTACGACATATTATTTTGGCAGGACGTTGCAAAGACGACATTGAAGCTTTTCAGAGACTGTTACAAGAATTGGAAATTGACACTGACAATCGCGGAACGCGAAAACAGGAACACAACAATTACAGGTCACATCCGTCGCAATTCTGCGATGAAAGAAATAATAACTGGACACGACGAGGCTATTCTCACAACACAAATCGTGACCAAAACAGACACCACCCGTATGACAACCACTGGCAGAGTAATAGTTACAGAGAAAGTTCGTATTTCCGTAGTAATGAATATGACAGAGACAATCATAGAGACAGACAATATGGTAACCAGAACTATTATTATCAAGGGAGACAGAATAATTTCAGACGTAACAGTTCAGCGCGCAGTTACGATTCAGGGAGAAATTCTCCACCACGTGACCAACAAGAAAGAAACGGTGGAATCTACCGACATGACGACAGACGATATAATCATAACGACAGACCTGAATTTTATCAGAACTGGCGGGATTCAAACAGAGCAGGGCACTCTCGACAAGGTGAATTTGTAGAAGTTAGGTCTCCTAATCCCAATAACGACGCACGCCAACAAAGAGACAGACAATGACTCGCACCGCAGGCAGTCACGTGCGCCGGCTGGCTCAGGGAAAAATTACATAGACGCTAACCTTGAGAAAAATTTTAGTATTCTTTACCAATGTACCGTATACCACATGATAATTCCACTGAAGCTGAAAGTCTGCGTACTAGGAAGAGTAAAGGTTTACACCACATTTCACATGTAAAACCGTTTATTGAAAGATAATCTGCTTTTTTACTCTGTCTTTGCCATAAAACTTTTCACTTCACATTTCTAGTATGCATTGTCACACTTAGAAACTGTTAACATGCAACTATGTTTTAAATTTAACCATCCAGTCAAGAACCTAGGGAACTTATTTAGACAAGTAATTACAAATGCATTGTTATAGTGAAGAGAGGACACAGTGTGTGTACATTCTTGCTTGTTAGTTGCACGATTACGTAACGAATATACGGCTTACATACTTAAAACATATACTCATAATGAGATTCTAATGCAACATTTTGGTTTACTTGAAAATACATTCTGGATTTAAAGTACTTTCTGTGAGATACCAGAAGAGACTGGTATCTCACAGAAGAGACCCCCCCATGAACCATGGACCTTGCCGTTGGTGGGGAGGCTTGCATGCCTCAGCGATACAGATGGCCGTACCGTAGGTGAAACCACAACGGAGGGGTATCTGTTGAGAGGCCAGACAAACATGTGGTTCCTGAAGAGGGGCAGCAGCCTTTTCAGTAGTTGCAGGGGCAACAGTCTGGATGATTGACTGATCTGGCCTTGTAACATTAACCAAAACGGCCTTGCTGTGCTGGTACTGCGAACGGCTGAAAGCAAGGGGAAACTACAGCCGTAATTTTTCCCGAGGACATGCAGCTCTACTGTATGATTAAATGATGATGGCGTCCTCTTGGGTAAAATATTCCGGAGGTAAAATAGTCCCCCATTCGGATCTCCGGGCGGGGACTACTCAAGAGGACGTCGTTATCAGGAGAAAGAAAACTGGCGTTCTACGGATCGGAGCGTGGAATGTCAGATCACATAATCGGGCAGGTAGGTTAGAAAATTTAAAAAGGGAAATGGATAGGTTAAAGTTAGATATAGTGGGAATTAGTGAAGTTCGGTGGCAGGAGGAACAAGACTTTTGGTCAGGTGATTACAGGGTTATAAATACAAAATCAAATAGGGGTAATGCAGGAGTAGGTTTAATAATGAATAAAAAAATAGGAGTGCGGGTTAACTACTACAAACAGCATAGTGAACGCATTATTGTGGCCAAGATAGACACAAAGCCCATGCCTACTACAGTAGTACAAGTTTATATGCCAACTAGCTCTGCAGATGATGAAGAAATAGATGAAATGTATGACGAGATAAAAGAAACTATTCAGGTAGTGTAGGGAGACGAAAATTTAATAGTCATGGGTGACTGGAATTCGTCAGTAGGAAAAGGGAGAGAAGGAAACATAGTAGGTGAATATGGATTGGGGGGAAGGAATGAAAGAGGAAGCCGCCTTGTAGAATTTTGCACAGAGCATAACTTAATCATAGCTAACACTTGGTTCAAGAATCATGAAAGGAGGCTGTATACATGGAAGAAGCCAGGAGATACTGACAGGTTTCAGATAGATTATATAATGGTAAGACAGAGATTTAGGAACCAGGTTTTAAATTGTAAGACATTTCCTGGGGCAGATGTGGATTCTGACCACAATCTATTGGTTATGAACTGCAGATTGAAACTGAAGAAACTCCAAAAAGGTGGGAATTTAAGGAGATGGGACCTGGATAAACTGAAAGAACCAGAGGTTGTAGAGAGTTTCAGGGAGAGCATAAGGGAACAATTGACAGGAATGGGGGAAAGAAATACAGTAGAAGAAGAATGGGTAGCTCTGAGGGATGAAGTAGTGAAGGCAGCAGACGATCAAGTAGGTAAAAAGACGAGGGCTAATAGAAATCCTTGGGTAACAGAAGAATTATTGAATTTAATTGATGAAAGGAGAAAATATAAAAATGCAGTAAATGAAGCAGGCAAAAAGGAATACAAACGTCTCAAAAATGAGATCGACAGGAAGTGCAAAATGGCTAAGCAGGGATGGCTAGAGGACAAATGTAAGGATGTAGAGGCTTGTCTCACTAGGGGTAAGATAGATACTGCCTACAGGAAAATTAAAGAGACCTTTGGAGAGAAGAGAACCACTTGTATGAATATCAAGAGCTCAGATGGAAACCCAGTTCTAAGCAAAGAAGGGAAGGTAGAAAGGTGGAAGGAGTATATAGAGGGTTTATACAAGGGAGATGTACTTGAGGACAATATTATGGAAATGGAAGAGGATGTAGATGAAGACGAAATGGGAGATAAGATACTGCGTGAAGAGTTTGACAGAGCACTGAAAGACCTGAGTCGAAACAAGGCCCCGGGAGTAGACAACATTCCACTAGAACTACTGATGGCCTCGGGAGAGCCAGTCATGACAAAACTCTACCATCTGGTGAGCACGATGTATGAGACAGGCGAAATACCCTCAGACTTCAAGAAGAATATAATAATTCCAATCCCAAAGAAAGCAGGTGTTGACAGATGTGAAAATTACCGAACTATCAGTTTAATAAGTCACAGCTGCAAAATACTAACGCGAATTCTTTACAGACGAATGGAAAAACTGGTAGAAGCTGACCTCGGGGAAGATCAGTTTGGATTCCGTAGGAATGTTGGAACACGTGAGGCAATACTGACCTTACGACTTATCTTGGAAGAAAGATTAAGAAAAGGCAAACCTACGTTTCTAGCATTTGTAGACTTAGAGAAAGCTTTTGACAATGTTGACTGGAATACTCTCTTTCAAATTCTGAAGGTGTTAGGGGTAAAATACAGGGAGCGAAAGGCTATTTACAATTTGTACAGAAACCAGATGGCAGTTATAAGAGTCGAGGGGCATGAAAGGGAAGCAGTGGTTGGGAAAGGAGTGAGACAGGGTTGTAGCCTCTCCCCGATGTTATTCAATCTGTATATTGAGCAAGCAGTATAGGAAACAAAAGAAAAATTCGGAGTAGGTATTAAAATTCATGGAGAAGAAGTAAAAACTTTGAGGTTCGCCGATGACATTGTAATTCTGTCAGAGACAGCAAAGGACTTGGAAGAGCAGTTGAACGGAATGGACAGTGTCTTGAAAGGAGGATATAAGATGAACATCAACAAAAGCAAAACGAGGATAATGGAATGTAGTCAAATTAAGTCGGGTGATGCTGAGGGAATTAGATTAGGAAATGAGACACTTAAAGTAGTAAAGGAGTTTTGCTATTTAGGGAGTAAAATAACCGATGATGGTCGAAGTAGAGAGGATATAAAATGTAGACTGACAATGGCAAGGAAAGCGTTTCTCAAGAAGAGAAATTTGTTAACATCGAGTATAGATTTAGGTGTCAGGAAGTCGTTTCTGAAAGTATTTGTATGGAGTGTAGCCATGTATGGAAGTGAGACATGGACGATAACTAGTTTGGACAAGAAGAGAATAGAAGCTTTCGAAATGTGGTGCTACAGAAGAATGCTGAAGATAAGGTGGGTAGATCACGTAACTAATGAGGAGGTATTGAATAGGATTGGAGAGAAGTTTGTGGCACAACTTGACTAGAAGAAGGGATCGGTTGGTAGGACATGTTTTGAGGCATCAAGGGATCACAAATTTAGCATTGGAGGGCAGTATGGAGGGTAAAAATCGTAGAGGGAGACCAAGAGATCAATACACTAAGCAGATTCAGAAGGATGTAGGTTGCAGTAGGTACTGGGAGATGAAGAAGCTTGCACAGGATAGAGTAGCATGGAGAGCTGCATCAAACCAGTCTCAGGACTGAAGACCACAACAACAACACCAGAAGAGACAGTGGTTAGTTTATGTGACAGCTACACGATTTTATCACGACGCTACTAATGGGTGACAATTTACAATGTTGTTTTTGCGGTGTATCTGTTTTATATCTGCACTGTTTTTCTAAATTCTTCTGGAAAGTGAAACATGTTTTAGTAGTAACTTTTGTGGTATAGCTACAATGAGACAGTCTTTTTCGTAGCACAACAATACGTTACATTTTAGTTCTTTCTTTATCATGGCAATAAGCATAATAACTACGATATCTATACGCAAAGCATTTCACTTTTGTTTATGATGAGGTGAGTACATTGACTTCAGCAGAACTTTGCTTACAGAGGACGATAACTACGACACTTCAACAGAATTATCTTAGAGCAAGGCGCTCATTTAGCGCTACAGGACACGCATTTCAGTGATTAATTTTGTACTTAAAACACTTATTTTTAAAGATTTTTGAATTACAAAGAAAGTTTTCCGTGATACATTTCATTCCATTGCTGTAATCTGTAACACCTGAGGGTATAATTACATTAATCCTCAGGGGGGTACACACTTACTTTGTGTACCATGTGTCTGGCAAACACAAGGACCTAATATGGTATGTGCTTATACAACTTTACACAAATTACACAGCTATCTGATCATTTAACTGAGAGACAAACTTTTTTTTACTACATCAGTGACACATGTTTACGCAATTACACAGTTGGATAATTTCATACTTATGAAATTGTATTTTGTCTGTACTTTGTGAACTTCATATTTTTTCAGAACCATTGTGATACTATGAGAGCTTTGAATGATATATTTGATATGGGATCATGATTTTTATAGTACATTTGAGGTAGATGACACTATTTAAATGAGCAGAGAATTTTCTTTAGGTTTTGAAATTATTGCAGAAAGCTACGACGTTTTCAAAATTTGACTGAGGTGATATGATGTTATTATTACGACGACGATGTGTATTATGCTGCTGAGGTATGTTTATGATCAATAAGATGATGCTACTGTATATGAGGAATTTTATTATGCTACGTATTTCTTATGGCGAAATATTGAAGAAGTATCGACGAATATGTATGTGTGTAATAAAGTAAGGAGTAATGAACAGTGGTTAGGGTCTCTGATATGTGAAAAAGGATGTTGGAAACCAAGTATTGTACTTTAAGAATTATGAAATGTGTGTACATGCGTGAATGTATTACAATGCTGTCGAAAATTTTTTGGACACTGTTACATTTATAGGATTTTGTTTCTACACTTTTCTACTGTAATTTCTCGACTTGTGAAATTTTATTTGTATATGAGACTGTCACTGTAGTGCAAACTGGTGTCGTAAATATTTCGGTAAGAAAGTTAAGTGACCACCTGCACGTAATGCGTCGTGGGCACCCAGCTGCGCGACAATCGCCTGGAAAAAAGCCATTTGTGTGTGCCTTTCAGAGGCACAGGTAAAAAAAAAGGGGCCATTATCCTCGCTATTGACGTTCCTTTGTAGAAAGCATCGCAAATACGACACACTCAAACTTGAAAACATATGATAACACTGTGGAGCTCTTAATTTATGATAATTACTGAAATGCCTAATGAAATGACGAGAAATATTTTATGTCTATACACCTGATTATGACTACTGTCTTTCTAGTTGAGAGATTTTTTTTACTACCTTATGAAATGCCATATGGCTAATGAATGATGTTTCATGCCTTCCTTTGTACATATTTGCTCATTTTCTTTAATATCTAGTTTCTAGCGGCACTGCAGCATTGATTATTATAAAATTTAATAGATGTACTAATATCACTATTTTCTGTCTACAGACCCAGTAAAGAATACATTTCTCATATACTTTCTTAGAAAAGAGAGCTCAAATAGACATTTCCCTTCACAGGAATTGCATAGATAATTTTTTTAATGACTTGGTAACTTTCTTGCAGAGTAAGTTTTTGTGATGCATCACTCTAGTGTTAAGATGTGACATAGGTATTAAACATGGCCATTTTTACTGTAATATTTTTTCTGCTTGAGCTTTGTCATGTTTAGATATAAGTTATTGCATTTGCTGCTGCTGTTTGCCAGGCATAGTGCTACTGAATTTTAATTTGTGTTACTCTGCTAAGCCAGATTTATTTCTCTTGTTTGCTGCAGATTGCCTTATATTAGTTGTAATATTGCAATTGCTTAGCTAATTTCTATAATGCTGCTTCCTTTGCAAATCTGCATTTTTTGTCATTGCTGTTTATGTTAATTGTTTTGTGCTGCTGCATTGCCTCGTCCCTTAGTATATATATCTGAGCTCAGTAGATTTAATTTAGCTTAAAATAGGGTAGGTTATATAAGAGAACGAGTTGTGATGAATTGGAAGAAAGGCATTGAGAAGCTATAAGAATATGGTTTGGCCAAAAAAGTATTTGAAAGAGGATATGAACAAAAAAGTGGTGTTTAGAGACAACAAGTTTAGGTAGGATTTTCTTGGAAATAAATTATGTAAGATAATGGAAAATTAATAATGAGGTAAGAAATATGTGAACATATAAATACAGAAAGCAGGGTTGGATAGGATGTTTTGGTGAAAACAAATGTTGAAATAAGACGAAAGATCTATGGAATGAAGTTTTGGGTTGGACAGCAGTACCAAATGTTACAATGAAAACGAACCCTGTCCTTTCCATTGTGTTGTCCCCCTATGTGTTTGTGTACTCTTGTATATTTGTGTTTTTCCTGTCTTTATGGGTTTAGCTAATAAGAGTTATGTTGTAGAATTTTTCTGATAATATGTTATTTTCTTGTAAAGATGTTTAGACATTATTTATTCTGTTTTGTTTTAATGCTCATGTGTGAATTTGATGTTTCAAAAGTTATTCTGATCTTTTATGTATGAACTTATGTCATAATTCCTGTAACACTGATGTATATGTTATTTCGAATCTTTTGTAAAGCCTGTACTACAAATGTTATCTGTATTTTATGTTCTTTAATGATGTATTTGTACCTTTGTAATTGTATTCTTTTGTTATAAAATTGTAATTGACACCAGTTCATCAAATTAAGTAACTTGTAAGTTCCATTTCACTGCACACGTTTCTGTTGGTCATAGTATATGGACAATATGTGAGAAGTAGGGACTGTTAGTGTTTGCACGTGTGTTAAAAATTCAGCAAGGGACTGGATAACAGCATTGCTGGTTCTAAGGACAATTCCAAAAACTTTGTGAGTGCACAAGTGGTGGTTATGGACTTGCTATATTGTCTGCAAGACTCTTCGATGGTGATTGTGCACCTGCACAGTCGCAGCAGATGGCTGCTGGCCATCTCTACAAGGACTACAGTGGGTCTACACCTTTGATGATCCATCAATACTATTATATCTACAAGGACTGCAGTGGGTCTGCATCTCTGGTTGCCCACCAATACCGTAATCTCTACCAGGACTACAGTGGGTCTACTCTGTGATGACCTACCTACTAATATTCTTCAAAACTTCGATTGATTCTGCGGTGGGTTTGCTCTGTTGTGGCCCATTATCTGTCTGCATGTCAAGAGTCAGCACTGTCTTTTCGTTGGAAGGACAACACTACTTCTTCAAGAATGCATGGAAATCCACTACTTCCGTATGCATTTTCTTCTACTGCTCAGACATTGAGAAAAACACTCCTATTTTACTGTGATGAACGATCAGGACTGTCTTTATGGACTGTGACAAAATTTTAGCTTTTGACCAACATTGTATCAATAAGTGTGTGCATTTGATTTCTTTGTTATTGGAATTATGAAAAATTTTATCAAATCATTATTGGCCACTGCCCAAAACAATTTGTAAAATTTTATTGTGGGGAGCATGGGGGCTATGTAAGTAGGCTGTTTATGTTTTCTTATTGGCAACGTTACGTAGCGCTCGGTATGAAAATCACTGGCTGTGCTGTGTGCAGTCTGTGGCTAGTTTGCATTGTTGTCTGCCATTGTAGTATTGGGCAGCTGGATGCGAACAGCGCGTAGCATTGCGCAGTTGGAAGTGAGCCGCCAGCAGTGGTGGATGTGGGGAGAGAAATGGCGGAGTTTGGAAATTTGTAAGACTGGATGTCATGAACTGCTACGTATATTATGATTTTTCAACACTATTAAGGTAAATATTTAAGTCTTTCATTTGCTAACTATGCCTATCAGTAGTTAGTGCCTTCCGTAGTTTGAATCTTTTATTTAGCTGGCAGTAGTGGCGCTCGCTATATTGCAGTAGTTCGAGTAACGAAGATTTTTGTGAGGTAAGTGATTTGTGAAAGGTATATGTTAATGTTAGTTAGGACCATTCTTTTGTAGGGATTATTGAAAGTCAGATTGCGTTGCGCTAAAAATATTGTGTGTCAGTTTAAGGACAGTCATGTATAATTGTTATAAGGGGACGTTTCGAAGTGGCTTTGGAATGTATTACCCTGACCGGATACGCAACAGAATCAAACTGTGGGGATTATTCAGGTTCTTAAATTCCTGCTTTTTATATATACTGGCCATTAAAATTGCTACACCACGAAGATGACGTGCTACAGACGCGAAATTTAACCGACAGGAAGAAGATGCTGTGATATACAAATGATTAGCTTTTCAGAGCATTTACACAAGGTTGGCGCCGGTGACGACACCTACAACGCGCTGGCATGAGGAAAGTTTCCCACCAATTTCTCATACACAAACAGCAGTTGACCGGCGTTGCCTGGTGACACGTTGTTGAG
Organism: Schistocerca nitens; assembly: GCF_023898315.1. NCBI lineage: Eukaryota > Metazoa > Arthropoda > Insecta > Orthoptera > Acrididae > Schistocerca > Schistocerca nitens. Next base: position 549,154,147 of record NC_064619.1, on the reverse strand, counting down.
ATGCCTCGTGTAAGGAAGAGAAATGCGTACCATCACGTTCCCAACTTTGATAAAGGTCGGATTGTAGCCTATCGCGATTTCGGTTTATCGTATCGTGACATTGCTGCTCGCGTTGGTCGAGATCCCATGACTGTTATCAGAATATGTAATCGGTGGGTTCAGGAGAGTAATACGGAACACCGTGCTGTATCCCAACGGCCTCGTATCAGTAGCAGTCGAGATGACAGGCATCTTATCCCACATGGCTGTAGCGGATCGTGCAGCCACGTCTAGATCACTCAGTCAAGAGATCGGGACGTTTGCAAGAAAACAACCATCTGCACGAACAGTTCGACGAAATTTGCAGATGCATGGACTATCAGCTCTGAGACCATGGCTGCGGTTACCCTTGACGCTGCATCACAGACAGGAGCGCCTGCGATGGTGTACTCAACGACGAACCTGGGTGCATGAATGGCACAACGTCATTTTTTCTGATGAATCGAGATTCTGTTTACAGCATCATTATGGTCGCATACGTGTTTGGCGATATCGCGGTGAATGCACATTGGAAGCGTGTATTCGTCATCGCCATACTGGCGTATAACCCGGCTTGATGGTATGGGGTGCCATTTGTTATACGTCTCGGTCACCTCTTGTTCGCATTGACGACACTTTGAACAGTGGACGGTACATTTCAGATGTGTTACGACCCGTGGCTCTACCCTTCATTCGACCCCTGCGATACCCTACATTTGAGCAGGATAATGCAAGACCGGATTGTTGCAGGTCCTGTACGGGCCTTCTGGATACAGAAAATGTTCGACTGCTGCCCTGGCCAGCACATTCTCCAGATCTCTCACCAATTGAAAACGTCTGGTCAATGGTGGCCGAGCAACTGGCTCGGCATAATATGTCAGTCACTACTCTTGATGGACTGTGGTATCGTGTTGAAGCTGCATGGGCAGCTGTACCTATACACACCATCCAAGCTCTGTTTGACTCAATGCCCCGGCGTATCAAGGCCGTTATTACGGCCAGAGGTGGTTGTCCTGGGTACTGATATCTCAGCATCTGTGCACCCAAATTGCGTGAAAATGTAATCACATGTCAGTTCTAGTATAATACATTTGTCCAATGATTACCCGTTTATCATCTGCATTTCTTCTTAGTGTAGCAATTTTAATGGCATATATAATTTCATGCTGTTTTCAGTTAACGGCTCTCCCAGTGTTTGGAGGCCCGTGTATCTGTTTCGCATTGATCACTGGTGCACAACTTATTGAACATTGGTTACCTGTGTGAATGAAGTTTGCCTTTTTTGGACGCAATTGAGATACGGACAAGAAGTGTATATCTAAGTTCGTGTCTGTGCGCTCAGAAGTAACCACAAGTTCGATTTTCTGGCTGTATGCAGGTTTTTAGGTCATGTGTTCAGAGGTAAAGAAGCAGGGGCTTAATGATGAAAAATTTATTGTATCCTAGAGTCCTGCCGTATTGTGATTATTAAGTGTGTGTTGGTGTAAAAGATATAATATACTTAATCGGCTTTGGGTTGTAAGTTAAGTTACGAGTCCGTGATTTAGCACTATGTTCAGCATATTATAGATTTGAGTATATTATCACTCTCTGCTCTGGCAGTAATAAGCCTGTCAGCTCATACTAGTAATGAAAAAATAGTGCCGCGCGGGATTAGCCGAGCTGTCACAGGCGCTGCAGTCATGGACTGTTCGGCTGGTCCCGGCGGAGATTCGAGTCCTCCCTCGGGCATGTGTGTGTGTGTTTGTCCTTAGGATGATTTAGGTTAAGTAGTGTTTAAGCTTAGGGACTGATGACCTTAGCAGTTAAGTCCCATAAGATTTCACACACATTTGAACATTTTCTTTTTTTTTAAATAGTGCAGATATTTAAAGTGGTTTGTTTGTGGGTCCCCTGTGGCCGTATTTCTGCTTTGAAATTTTTCTGATGTTTTTGTGTTACTCTGGATAATGCCCAGTTGCTGTGTGGTTTTATGTTGTTCTTTCAGTGGTTTAATCAACGGTGCCCATCGTGCGTTGTATGCTGTTATTTAACTTTGGACAACGCCTCGGTGGCGGCCAGTTTGGATTTTAACAGATAGCACGGTCGCTGTTTTTGTCAGTGGACTCCAGTTCTTCGGCGAAATTAAACTGAGTGTTTTATTATTTGTTCCTGGTGAAGCCGAGGCGTCCGTCTTTCCTTCTTCGCCGTTCTTTCAGCTTTCATTCAGGCTCGATCTGAGTTGTACTTCCCGCGCACCTCTGATGTGCCGTTACTTGTCAATGAAATTTTGTAATACCTGAAAGGTGCCTTTCATTGTACTGGATTTTTATTATCTTGTACAGGAAGGGGAAATGTGAGTTGTTTCTTCTTTTGCATCTTATAAGGTGTCCTGCTTCTGTGGAAGTTCTTCTCAGTACAACATTTACTGTTTGTATGATTCGTAAGATTTCTGTAAAGTGGGTTGTAAAATTATTTATTGTTTGGGTTGGGCTTTGACTCTCTTAGACATTTGTCTGTTGAATAATGTTTCAAATTCTAGGACAATTATGTGTATTATTCCTGGGTAACTGCAGTTTACTGTTGCCATGCAGTTGTTAACTAAAGTCTGTTGGAAATTTCAAGCCAGAGATTATGTTCGGTTGGTAATTATTGCCTCGTTTTTATTAAGTTGAAGTATCCTTGAGCGTGTGTCCCACGTCTCAACGGTGTCTATATTTTTCTTTAGTTTGCTTATACTATCAACGGGGACGTCAGAACTACCTCTGTGGTGCCTTTTACCTTTCCTAAAGCCAAACTGATCGTCATCTAAGAAATCCTCAATTTTCATTTCCATTCTTCTGTATATTATTCTTGTCAGAAAGTTGGATGCATGACCTGTTACGCTAATTGTGCGATAGTTCTCGTACTTGTCGGCTCTTGCAATCTTGGGAAATGTGTGGATTATGTTTTTACTTCAGATGGTACACATCTAGACTCATACATTCTACACACCAGCGCGAATAATCGCTTTGTTGCCACATTCCACAATGATTCTAGAAACTTTGATGGAAGCAATTTAAGGTTTGATTTTAATACTTGACTCCTCATCTCTTCTAAATGTACTTCTGTTTCTTCTTCTATACCATCAGACAAGCCGTTTACCTTACAGAGGCCTTAAATGTGTTCATTCCACCTGTCTGCTCCCTCCTTTGCAGTTAACTGTTGAATAACCATTGTACTCTTAATGCCACCGACCTTTCTTTTGATTTCAGCTTCCTGTATGCCGTGTCAATCCTACAGGCGTTGATTAAGTTTTCAATATCTTCGTATTTGGCGTGCAGGCATTTCGCCTTTGTGACCCTGCACTACCTATGTATTTCATTCCTAAGTGACTTATATTAATGTATTTCTGAATTTCCCGGAACTTTCATATATTTCCTTCTTTCATAGATCAACTGAAGTATTTCTTCTGTTACCTATGATTTTTTCGCAGTTACATTCATTATATGTATGCTTTTCTTTCCAACTTCTGCAGTTGACCTTTTTAAAGATGTCCATTACCCTTCAACTGAACATTCTACTGAGGTATTCCTTGTAGCAGTATCTATCGCTGTAGGAAACTTCAAACTTATCTCCTTATTGCTTAGTACTTACGTATCACACTTCTTTGCGTACTGATTTTTTCCTGACTAATCTTTTAAACTTCAGCCTACTCTTCATCATTACTAAATTGTGATCTGAGTCTGTATTTGCTCCTGGATACGCCTTTCAATCTAGTGTCTGATTTCGGAATCTCTATCTGACCATCATGTAATCTAACTGAAATCTTGCCGCAACTTCCTTTTTTTATCAAGTATACCTCCTCCACTCTTGATGCCTGACGAGAGTATTCACTGTTCCTAGCTGAAATGTATTACAGAACTCAATCTTTCTCCTCTTTCATTCCTAGTAACAGGGCCTTATCTCCCTTAATCCTGTCTGCTGCTCCTCCCTCTGCAACTGCATTCCAGTCCTCCATGACTACTAGATTTTCAACTGCCTTTACACAATGCCTTGCCCGTTCATTATCCTCATATACTTCTTCTATCTCTTCATCTTCAGCTTGCAAAGTCGACATGTATAACTGAACTATTGGCTTTGGTTTGCTGTCGATTCTGATAAGAATAACCCTATCACTGAACTGTTCACAGTAACACGCTCTCTGCAATACCTTCCTTTTCATTACGAATCCTACCCCGTTATACAATTTTCTGCTGCTATTGATATTGCCCTATAAACGTCTGACAAAAAATCCTTATCTTCTTTCCGTCTCACTTAACTGAGCCCTACTATATCTAGATTGAGCCTTTGCCTTTTCAGATTTTCTAACCTCCCTACCATGTTAAAAGTGCTGATATTCCACGCTCCAAATCGTACAGCGTTATCCTTTCGTATATTATTCAATCTTTTTCTAGTGGTCACCACATTGGCTGTCCTCTCCTGGAGATCCAAATGGGGGGCAAATCTTTTGCCAATGGAGATATCATAATGACAGTTTTTCATTTATAAGCCACATGTCTGATAGATACAGAGTATGTGTCTTTAATTCAGTGGCTTCCATAGGTCTGTCGAAAAGAGCACGAAAAGCAACTGAGAGTTGAAGAGGAAAGAGAGAAACCAAGTGAGTTGTCGAACTCTGAAAGGATTGGTCGCAATTTGGGATCAAGTTGGAGGTAAATGAAATTTTGAGCAGCAAACACAGCGACTAATATGTTGGAGGTGGATGACAAGGGAGGATATAGGAAAGGATAGAGAGTCACCAGTTGAGCGGACAAGAAGGCACTGAAGATCTCGGAAGAAGTTTGGGGAAGAAGGAGACGGGAGATGAGGAGGGTCTGCGACGTAAAGAAGAAAATACAATCCCATGTTCTTATTCTCCACGTAACAACAGCCAAAGGAACAGAAGGGTGACGTGTATGCTTGGGTGGGGGAGGAGGAGGGGGAGGGGGGAGGCGTAGGGAGGCATAGGGAATGGAGGAGGGAGGAGGAAAAGGAATATCGCCCGATGAACACCCTTGGATGGCTGTTTGTAGATGGATATGTAAGGTAAAGGTTCTATTCTGCATTGTGCCCCTAATGGGTCAAATGGGACCGAACGACGACCGTGTCATTTTTTGTTGACTGGGCCACTGGTTGCGGTTTGGAAAGTGTGGGGGTCAGCAAACCGCTCTCCTGGAAGTTATCGGTATTCTTGATCTGTTGTTGTTATTGTAGTCTTCAATCCTGAGACTGGTTTGATGCAGCTCTCCATGCTACTCTATCCTGTGCAAGCTTCCTCATCTCTGAGTAAATGAATCTGCTTAGTGAATTTATCTCTCTGTCTCCCTCTACGATTTTTACCCTCCACGCTGCCTTCCAATACTAAATTGGTGATCCCTTGATGCCTCAGAACATGTCTTACCAACCGATCCCTTCTTCTTGTCAAGTTGTGCCACAAACTCATCTTCTCCCCAATTCTACTCAATACCTCTTCATTAGTTGTGTGATCTACCCATCTAATCTTCAGCATTCTTCTGTAGCACCACATTTCGAAAGCTTCTATTCTCTTCTTGTCCATACTATTTATCGTCCTTGTTTCACTTCCATACATGGCTACACTCCACACAAATACTTTCAGAAACGACTTCCTGACATCTATACTCGATGTTAACAAATTTCTCTTCTTCAGAAACGCTTTCCTTGCCATTGCGAGTCTACATTTTATATCTACTTGGACCATCATCAGTTACTTTGCTCCCCAAATAGCAAAACTGCTTTACTACTTTAAGTGTCTCATTTCCTAATCTCCTCAGCATCTGGGAACCGTTATTTCTCATTTAAGTAGCTCCTCATTTGGCATCTCGAGGCTGACTGCAACGTTTTCCAGTGTTCCCAAAAGGGAAAATCTGGGTGCTCGACATTCCAGTTATATTCGCAGACGAAAGAGCATTGGTGGCCGACAGAGATGTACGATACAATATAAATTACCCTCAGCCCCAAATTAAACACGCACTGACGTAAAGCTAAATGTGTGGGTGTAAACATGCGGTGTATACAGAAAAACCAGGTTTTCGAATACGTTCAGAGCTGTCATCCGTCGAGTGCGGAACCGATGTTTCGCTTCTGCACTGTCGAGAGGTATTTGTACGGCGAATACCCTCATATTCAGGTGCAATTCCCGGAATGCCCGTCAGAGCGGACGTCTGAATTTGTGGGATTCCAGCAGGATGGATCACAGCCCATACCTGGCCGCACCCTCGGCTCCGTCCCTGCGGTCTGGCCTTTAGCCGTACTCGACTCGTCGCTTCAGCCGCTGCTGCCGCCCCCAGCCGACCGCCGCGCCGCTAATGAACCGGCGAGGGCCGCCTCCCGCCCCCAGCCCCCGCGGCCGCCCGTGTTTTTGGGCGCCGAGGTCGGCAGCGGCGGCGGCGGTGGAGGCAGCGGCAGCGGCAGCGGCGGGGGCGGCGCGTGCCAGCCGGGTGGGACGCGCGCCAGATTTATCGGGGGCGGATGGGGGCGCCGCGTGACTGATGCGGGCCGCATTGTTCAGCCCCAGCCGGCGGGCACGCCCCCGGCCGCCCTCACCCCTACTCCCACAGCCCTAGAGCCCTCCCGCCGTGTTTCCACTCGTATCTCTTTTTATTGCCGCGCGATCGAACACACTCGTCAGACCGTGCATCGGGGAATAACAGTGACGGCCAAGATATGACTACGGTGACACGAAAGGAAACAATATCCGTTATCGTAAAACATTTGGTCGTACGTCGCACACTGCCCGTTTGTGGGGCACATTTAATAGCACTGAATAATTAGTGTGTTACACTTTTCGGCCCTCCACGTTCCTGAATGATGTTAGGTGATATTGCATTATTTAAAGCAAATCGTTTAGTATGTTACGATGAAAGTAATTATGTTTGTTTTGTCAGCTGCATGTCAGATAGCGAGCGCTGAGGAGACCAGAGTCGTACACGTCCTGTGTAATAGGTATTTTAAGGGACGGTCGCGGAAAACCTAGCACCTTACGACCAACACCATTAGATGATACTGGAGCCGTCCGCGTTATAGCGATTTAATTACCATACAATGTTGATGAAAAAATATTACTTTGTTCTAAGCAATACAAATATTTCGAATCACATCGTCTATGTTGCTCTTCAAATCTGTAAAATTTTAATTGCCAAGATACTCACTTTTTCGAAAGTATTACATTTTATTATGGCAGACAGTTTTCTTATACTCTTCATATGATTATTTATTAATAATACAAAAAAGCTGACCCACAAGATTGTTATGGTCAAACAAAACTACTTGGAATGCATTTTGTCCGAATTTTAATTAACAAATGAAGAGTAGGAAATAGACAAACGGATACCAAATTGCCGAGGATGAGGTCTATTATGAAAAAAGAAAAAATTCATTGCTTGATACTAATCATGGTAATTGAGAAATGTTAACTATGGTTCTGAGTAAAACTGAAATATTTCACGAGCAGCTATTGCTAACTATGTAAACCAAGTGTCAAATATATCAATTCACAGAATAAATTGAAACTTCCCTGTTTTCTCTTGATCTGCATACTCTTAATAATAACAGTATTCAGATCAATATTAAAATATTATGTTTACTGACTTCTTAACGAAACTTGAAAAAAATCAAAAAGAAGTTGAAAAAACCGGTCAAATGTCTTTCGACATGATTTGTCTAAAAATGAGGAATGAAACACATTAGAGAATCATTTGACACGCCTTTGCATGATTGCTCGAAATCATGTGCCGCAAATGAGATTCCGAGTGAGAACTTGAAGCCCAATGTTTAACTGACAATATTAGAACTTTCAAGAGTGTAGAGGATGTTTCGTGGTGAAAGTCCACTCAGTGGTCTTCCTTACGTCACTAACGTGCGAGCATCTCAGCTGCTGTTCATCATTTGGCTAGTCATTCAAAGACGGGTCAAATGTTTGTCTAATTGTATTTTCAGACAATTTATTTAAAAAAAAAACTTGAGCATCCTATTCATGTTTCTAAATCTAATCATATAACATGGGTGAAAGATGTGACGAAAATTTAAAAATTATTAACAGGAAAGCTTATAATAACATTAATGAACGTCTATGTGGGACTGACTTTACGTGAAACATTAAGATAATTTACAGTGATTTTCAAGTACATTCAGTTTTCCCGCCTAATTACGAGGGCAATTTTTTATTCAACATATCATCAGTAGCGAAATGGAAACTAAATCGAATTCGAAAATGTTTTATTTGAAAAATTTTCCCACATCTTCCATTTACCTTCCTCCATATTCAACGCTCCGACTTAGACACATTCTGTAACGTGGTACTAACTTTCGAATACCCTCGTCAAAGAACAAAGCCGCCTGCGGTTTCCGCCAATTCCCTACGTCGGTCAACATCTCGTTGTCTGTGTAAATGCTGTCCTCATCGCCAGACGTTCATGTGAACGAAGAGATCCAAATGAGGGGGAGCCAAATCTGGGCTGCATGGTGGAGAGTCAAGAGATGGAAACCGGACTTAGGCAAGTCTGGGCTATACGTTGGGTGATAGAACACTTCCCATGTTATACACAGCAAGAGCGTCGTTGCTGTACGTGCACTATGCGGTCGAAATTTGACGTGAAGAAGGAAAAATATGACAGTTATGTTGCGTGGACTGCATGAAATCAGCCGAAACCCTTTGCACCCATTTTATGCTTGGCTGGAGATTCTGTTGCTTTAAGGATCTTCGCACATTGATCAGCCAGATCATCATGACCGCTTACCTAGTAACCAGTAAGTGCATCTTTGGCACTGGTAACAGCGCCAACGCGTCGTGCCATGTCAGTAACAAGGCCTTGGTAGGCCGCTAGAGAGAGTTGGAACCACATCTGCACACAAAAGTAACGTCATTCCCGTAAATTCCGGGGGGGGGGGGGGGGGGCACGAGCTCTGACGCCATTTTCAATCACACTCCAGATGTGTTCGATTGTGTTCAAATCGAGTTGGCGGCCCAGCTTATCAAGGGGTGAACATGGTCTTGAGCCAGTGTGTGATACTCCTTGGCTGTCACGGTGCCTTACACGAGCTCCACGGGACCCGTGGATGACCACACGAACGTTGCCCAAGGGCAAATGGCGCCCTGCCAGCTTGTGTCCTTCCTGCAGCAGACGGGTGTGAAGGGGCTGTTTCCTGGAAGACGAGGGCTTCAAGACCTCCCATCGGCATGATGAAGAAGATTTATCAGACCATGCGACGCTCTGCCACAGTGCCAACGTCCCATGCCGATGGTCACGTGATCATTTCAGTCGATGCCGGGGTGTTGGCACATGCTTGGATCGTCGCATGTGGAGGCCCATCGCTAGGCGTGTGTGGTGCACTGTGTTTCAGACGTACTTGTACTCTATCCAGTATTAGAGTCTGAAGTTAGTTTCACCGCAGTTCGCTGCCTACCCTGTTTTACCAGTCTGCACAGCCTAAGCGTCCGGCATCTGTAACAACAGGTGGCCGCCCAACCCACGACACCTGGACGTTTCGTCACCTTGGTTTCGCCACGTGTTTAAGACACTTAGCAGAGCACTCCTTGAACACCCGACGGACCATCCCGTGTCCCAAATGGTTGTGCCGAGCCTTCGGACAATCACAACCTGTTCTCTGTCAAACTCAGACAGACTACGCACTTTCCCCATTCTACACATAGACCGCACTCTCACTGATACTACGCAGCTGTCGCCTGGACGGGATTTTATCGATAGTAGGTCGGTGGTCAGAATGCTCTGGCTGATCAGATCGTGTTCACTGTGCGCTCAGACCAGTGCGACGTAACGCAATAGATGGGCGGTGACACATCTCCGCAAGGCTCCAGCGGATTTTCGCTGTTGTTTTAATCTCACGACTCGTCGGAGTCTGAAAACAAAAATAGTTCTCGCAGTTTGGTTTTTCGATAGCGTAAGAAGAACTTGTAATGTCAGATAAAGATAATATAGCTTTGATACAAAAATTAGAAAAAAAATATCGCGAAACAGTGATCACTCCGAACCAACATAGTGCACACACTGCGAGGGTTTGGATCCACTCTCATAGTATGTAACCGATTATTGCTATTACGTGGCACAAGGAAATGATCGCAAACAAAAAGATAACACTAAAATACTGAGAACTTTTTCATGAAATGGAACCACTGAGGAATGTTTTGAAGCCAGTGTGAAGTATCATTGCAAAAGGGTCTACAAATATTTAAATAATTCTATTATATTTGCATAAATCGCTTAGTACGTATGCAGTTTCTTAGGCTGTTGTAGTGATGTACAGCAAGGCGTATCCGGTTTACGTGCTTAACGAGGGGAAACAGAAGTTTAGCTTCGTGAAGGGTGACGAAACAGTTCTGGGATTACGTGACTGATAGCTCTGGATATCTGTCAGTATTCATTACACGCACTTTGTCTCTTCCGACTGACAGTTATTTCTACTTTTTGTAGATAGTTATCTACGCCTATCAAGTATTTGAAGAAAAGCATTTGGAGGCACCATATGTACGCAAGAAGTTTACTCTCAACCGGTTTCAGTCTTAGCAAGCATCATCACAGAGAAAAATCTGCACTCTGATGGGCCAAAAATATATTAAATTCAAACAGAACACAGATGTATGTCAGCTTCAAATTTGCTCCATAACACCTATGAAAACAATAAGATCCATTAAAGTACAATACTGAACGCGTGACGACTTTTAGCTGTTACCAGTCCTTATTAACAACTAAGAGACGTTATGTACGCACTATTGAAGTTTTGTGGATCATAGTGTTTTGAAGGTTGTTATGGAGAAATTTGTGCAGGACATACCGCTGTATCTTGTGTGAATGTAATGTATTTTTGATCAGCGATATACAGCTTTTCCTCCATGATGCTGATTGCTAAAAACTGAAACCTCTCGAGAATTAAGTATATATGTGCAGCTGGTAGCTCAAAATACCTCTCTTTTGATACTAATCTAATACGTCTGTCAGTTTAGTAGAGTAGGATGTTAGTCGACTGATGAAATTTTTGGCTAGTGGTGAGGGGATGGGTAGTCCCCTGTTGCATAGCATGTATTTTTAAATATCTGACAAATTTTAGTGTTTGAAAAATTATGAATAAATATACGTTCGCTCGTACTCAATGGATCTTAATGTATGAAGAAACTTAAAAAAAATTATTTATGCATTAGACTTTTGATAGAGCACACCAACATGTCATGGAAATCTGACCTTGGTGTCATTTTTTGAAGAACGCCACAGTGCATGATTCAATAACTTTATTCTTATGTCGATTCAAAATTACGTGTCAACAAATGCTGACATAGTATGAAATTGTAAGCTGTTATTACTCCGGATTCTGGACACATGCACCGATGACTTCGTTTCCTTGTTATGATGTACAGAATACACTTCTGACGTTTATCCACGTAGTCCAGATGGGTCTTCTTGGACATAATTGTAGCTGCAGTAGCCACAAGATGATTGAAATAGATATTTACATCGACGTCTCCCCTTGTCATTAGAATGCTCTAATATATGCCCACACAAGACAAACTGAAGCACATGAATTAAACAGGAGATTGTGCTATACACGCTAAACATTCTTCTTTCCTTTTGACTTGTTTTTGCTTTCGTTTTCATGTACTGCTACTAGTTATGGTAGTGAAGCGTGGCGAAGTGTACTACCTGATTAACCTGTTTCACTTTCCAGTCTGTTATTCATTAATCAGCAACTTCGCCATCAAGAAAGACAACTTCGCCATTGAAGAAACGGCTGACTAAAATATCAGATTCTGACTTACCGGTGCAGGTATTTTCACCTGTTACAGTGTTGTTTCGAATTTATTAGAATCTACCAAAAATAGTACAGTTTAATGTGGGTGATTGTCCAAAAGGAATCCTTGGAAAGTACAGGACTAGGCCATCAGGTAAAAGATGTCTGTTACAAGCATTGACTACATTTCTTTATTACCCAAGAGTGATAAATTGTTCGATAGCGTAGAAACGAAAAGAATCTAAATGCTAGTGACTGAGATATCAGCTTTGAAACCCAAGCGAATTTGGACAAGTTGTAACTGGGAATAAACCTGTATTTTTAGCGTCTATCGTTACAATGTGATGGTGAGTGTCTAGTAAGAGGTAGAGCCAAGCCTTTCTTCATTCTTCACATAGGAGCATCCTCCTTAATTGGTCTGCTAGGTCCTTCCCAGTCCCCAGCCCATTCACTGAGCTTCAAACTTTAGCCCCCTTTGAGTCATGTCGGTAACACGAGAAATGTATTATCAGTCATTTAGAAAGACGTAATATTTTCATTTTACGGTCAAACGTTTCTAGAAGCACGCTTCAAGTCTTAAAACTTCCACTCTAGAGTAAAGGAATCGTGCTACAATATCTCAGTAGATCAGCGACAGGAAAGTTACCGTGAGTTTGTTTCCAACTGCACTTCTTTGTGTTTAGAAAAGACGCGATATTCAAATACAATTTGGACCACTACATTAGGCTCATAATTTTCTGTTCAACCATTATAAGGAGGTCACCGGAGTGGACTGATTGCATAACGTCGTCGCTTGGCACAACTTTCGTGAAACAGTGATTGGTGGAGGAAATATGTCCAACTGGCAACAACATTACCGGTCAATAAAACTGCAACACCACGAAGGCAGCATGTAATAAAAAGTCGAGTTCACTACTGTCTTAAAGAAACAAATGATTAGCATTTCATCGCAACCACATAAAGAAGAACGAGTAGCATTACTTACAGTATGGATATGATGAAAGATTACTAAGCGGGCTTTTTATTCAGAAATTGTTCACCTGTGAGAAGCTCGTGTTAAATCTTATCTATTACGGAGAAACGTCTGTCGGCAGGAGTCGCTATTCGACAACTACAGTGCTGTGGCCAATCGCGACCGCAGTTCATCATTTCTGGATACATCTGCTTGCGTTGGTCATGATTCAGTGACTGTCACGCCAATATGGAATTAGTGGGTGCAGCAGGACAACACGTACAGCCATGCAGGACCTCAATAGTCCCATGCGACTTGCACCTGAGCAGACAGATTTACTATTCGTTCACGCTTCCAGGACGGTAATCACAATACATGGCTCTGTTTGGTGCAGGACACGAATTTAGACAAACAGTGCGACAACGTCTGGAATATTGCGGACAGCCTGCAGGGTGTCCACTTTTGCGACTTCCCGGAAACAGCAAACATAGAGGGGCACTCAATCACGTGGTGCGTCCTAACAACAACGAACACTGGCGATGTATTTATTATTATTTTGAGTTTTCCCTCATTACAGAGGCTTTTCTCCAACATAAAAATTTACTCGGAATTTACTATACAAAGAATAAACAATCTTAAACTACACTCCTGGAAATGGAAAAAAGAACACATTGACACCGGTGTGTCAGACCCACCATACTTGCTCCGGACACTGCGAGAGGGCTGTACAAGCAATGATCACACGCACGGCACAGCGGACACACCAGGAACCGCGGTGTTGGCCGTCGAATGGCGCTAGCTGCGCAGCATTTGTGCACCGCCGCCGTCAGTGTCAGCCAGTTTGCCGTGGCATACGGAGCTCCATCGCAGTCTTTAACACTGGTAGCATGCCGCGACAGCGTGGAAGTGAACCGTATGTGCAGTTGACGGACTTCGAGTGAGGGCGTATAGTGGGCATGCGGGAGGCCGGGTGGACGTACCGCCGAATTGCTCAACACGTGGGGCGTGAGGTCTCGACAGTACATCGATGTTGTCGCCAGTGGTCGGCGGAAGGTGGACGTGCCCGTCGACCTGGGACCGGACCGCAGCGACGCACGGATGCACGCCAAGACCGTAGGATCCTACGCAGTGCCGTAGGGGACCGCACCGCCACTTCCCAGCAAATTAGGGACACTGTTGCTCCTGGGGTATCGGCGAGGACCATTCGCAACCGTCTCCATGAAGCTGGGCTACGGTCCCGCACACCGTTAGGCCGTCTTCCGCTCACGCCCCAACATCGTGCAGCCCGCCCCCAGTGGTGTCGCGACAGGCGTGAATGGAGGGACGAATGGAGACGTGTCGTCTTCAGCGATGAGAGTCGCTTCTGCCTTGGTGACAATGATGGTCGTATGCGTGTTTGGCGCCGTGCAGGTGAGCGCCACAATCAGGACTGCATACGACCGAGGCACACAGGGCCAACACCCGGCATCATGGTGTGGGGAGCGATCTCCTACACTGGCCGTACACCACTGGTGATCGTCGAGGGGACACTGAATAGTGCACGGTACATCCAAACCGTCATCGAACCCATCGTTCTACCATTCCTAGACCGGCAAGGGAACTTGCTGTTCCAACAGGACAATGCACGTCCGCATGTATCCCGTGCCACCCAACGTGCTCTAGAAGGTGTAAGTCAACTACCCTGGCCAGCAAGATCTCCGGATCTGTCCCCCATTGAGCATGTTTGGGACTGGATGAAGCGTCGTCTCACGCGGTCTGCACGTCCAGCACGAACGCTGGTCCAACTGAGGCGCCAGGTGGAAATGGCATGGCAAGCCGTTCCACAGGACTACATCCAGCATCTCTACGATCGTCTCCATGGGAGAATAGCAGCCTGCATTGCTGCGAAAGGTGGATATACACTGTGCTAGTGCCGACATTGTGCATGCTCTGATGCCTGTGTCTATGTGCCTGTGGTTCTGTCAGTGTGATCATGTGATGTATCTGACCCCAGGAATGTGTCAATAAAGTTTCCCCTTCCTGGGACAATGAATTCACGGTGTTATTATTTCAATTTCCAGGAGTGTATATTTTCAAAATATTCCTCTAGGTGTTCGGTCTTGTGTGTCCTCTTCCTCTGCACCCATTCTCCTCATTGTGTGCTGTACATTTTGGAACCAGGTGGTCATAGGTCGTCCTCTTCTTCTTCTCCCCTCCGGTTCCCACTCCAGTATCAATTTTGGTATTCTGGCTTCCTCCATTCGTCGTACATCATCGTACAACTGTAATTTCTTCCTATGCATTACGTCATATATTCTTTCTTTTATTTCCATTCCCCTTATTATTTCGGCGTTCCTTATCTTCTCTTTCGTGGAGAGTCTTGCCGATCTTCTCCAGAAGGCCATCTCTAGAGCTTGTAATTTTTTAATGTGCTTCAGGTTCACTGTCCAGGTCTCCGTTCCATACAGAACCACGCTCTCTAATACAGATTTGTATATTAATTTTTTAGTTCTGCTCATTATATTTCTGCTCCATAAGACTGAGTTAAGCATCCCAATGACCTTCCGTACGCTACTAATTCTTTTATTGATTTCTGACTTTGATTTTCCCTCGATGGCTACAATGGATCCCAAATAACACTGGCGCTGTACCTCTTGATATTTTCAGACGAGCCTGGTTCAGCAAACACCATCACGATAGACATACCCGTGAATGGACGTTCCAGGTTCCGGTGAAACGACCGTTGCAATGGCATTCGTCACGATCTTACGTTCCTAGCACTGGCGTGATTGTCCGTTTGGCGTTGTGTAACAGCATCACGTCTTCTTTGCATACCTAGCGCTTTGGACGGGGATTATTATACATTTGCCATGTTGAGTGCGATGCCTTAACACTCTCTTCCTGATTTCCACGATGTTATCTTTTAACAATATGGTGCTGTGTCACATGATTCCCTTGCTATCGCGTGCTACCTCGATGAAGCAGGCGTTTGCTGCCCAGATCTCTTGCCCGCTGAAAAGCTACGGAAAATCTGACGCTGCCTATGAGCCATTCCGAATGAAGAAACACAGCCAAATCTATACAATTTGTTTCACATTACGAAACGTTAAAGAGATGAATCATTTTCAAAATATCATAATACGATACTGTTAAATGTAACTTCATATCCTTTCGGCTATACTGTAGGGGCAAACTGCGCCTAAAGGGCAACATTCATAGGAAAACACAACGTTTTCTGGTCATTACTAAGAGTTTGTCTATGGAGGAATGCACACTAGAGCCCGCCATAAGTATTTTACGCCATTTTCTGATATTTATATTCTTGTGAGACATGAGGTTGTGTTTTGTGCAGCATTTGCAAGTATTTCACGTTCTACACATTTAAGCGCAGTGTAATATTTTAAAGCTAGTTGGAACATATGTTTAACTCCTCAGATACAGAATTTTGTGGTGAGTGAAATGATATATATCTCTTGGACTGTTTATATAACATGTGGACATTTGAACTATACTTCAATGGGCATGCACCCTCTTGTACCTTGTGACAGAAGAATTTCTTTTACCGTGGAACGTGTGATACATGCAGATGAACTAAGATTCCTTTATATCTTAACAACATACCCAGTCTTGAAAATGGAATTTTTTTTTGGTTTCAACAGCTTCTGTTCAATAATTTATTTACGTTGTAACTGGTTTATGATACTATTACAGGTTAATTTGGTGACACTTGTTGATTATTGGTGTCTTTCAGAATAATGAAGCTACAGACAGAATATTAAATACAGTACTGACAATATTTTCTTGACTGCAACGTTTTTAAATTTCAGTGTAATATTTGTTCCCAAGAACATGACGACTTTGTATCTTGTTATACGTTTTCACATTATCATAATCTTTAATTTTCCGAAATATCTTTTTCTTATTTAAGAAAACAGACTGCAGCACATAAAAAGTGAGTCCCATCATTTAGAAATGGAGTAAGAAAATATACTGAACTTCTGTTGACCCACTGGCTTGAGGGGAAAGTGTGTAAAGTGTACCAAGACACATCACTCTTCCCTAATAAGCAGTTACGACGATGGTGGTTGTGACAAAGCAAACTGCTCTTAGGCCCATTAAACAAATGTTCCTGTTGACTGAACGAAAAATTACTGAAAAAGGAAAGGAAACGGCAAAATATGTAAGAGACCTGCCCGTACCACAAAACACAATCAAACAGTAGATGTAGTCGCGATTCCGTCCTGTGAACTCCCGTCGTCGTCAATCACTCATCTTACTGTTCGTCCTCACGAAGTTCCTGTTAACCACTTCCTTAGTCGATCTGTGTCTTTCCTTCCTTTCGGGCTGTATTTCAGTGTTTTCGTCGGCATTCTCTAGTCCCCGATATTACTCACATGATGTTACCACCTATCTGTCTTTTACGTATACTACACTCCGTAAGTTTGGAAACACATAGTAATTATAGACAATGGATAGGAAATACAGTATAAAAACTCATTTTGTTGTTTTCCAAATGTTTATTAAGCTCAAATAATGCACAGGAAGATACAACAATTAACTTACAACAATTAACTAAAGGCAAAGGTCCCGAGTTCGAGTCTCGGTCGGGCACACAGTTTTAATCTGCCAGGAAGTTTCATATCAGCGCACACTCCGCTGCAGAGTGGAAACATCCCCCAGGCTGTGGCTAAGCCATGTCTCCACAATATCCATTCTTTCAGGAGTGCTAGTTCTGCATGGTTCGCAGGAGAGCTTCTGTAAAGTTTGGAAGGTAGGAGACGAGATACTGGCAGAAGTAAAGCTGTGAGGACCGGGCGTGAGTCGTGCTTCGGTAGCTCAGATGGTAGAGCACTTGCCCGCGAAAGGCAAAGGTCCCGAGTTCGAGTCTCGGTCGGGCACACAGTTTTAATCTGCCAGGAAGTTTCAATTAACTTTTCGTTTACTCAAAATAGCCACCCTTTTCTTTCATGACTGCCTTGCACACTCTCGGCATTGCCGAGGTTTCAGATGGAATTAATCTCCATTCTTCCTGCAGGACCTCCCACAGTTGTGACCCACTCTTGATTTCCCGTTTTCGGATCCTCCTGTCCAATTCATCCCATAGCAGCTCGGTTGGGTTACAATCAGGGGATTGGGGCGGCCATTCCACGTTTTTCAGTATTTTACGAAGCTCTAGAGACTTCACGTAGTTGTGAAACAAGCGAGACGTATGTTTCGGGTCGTTGTCTTGCTGCAAGACAAACCCTTTCCCAATCAGACGCAAACCAGATGTCTTCGCATGTCGCTGGAGAATGGCACGATAATCGTTTTGGTTGAGTTTTCCATCTATTTTCACCAAATCTCCGACTTTATTCCCTCCAAAGGATGCCCGAACCGTCACAGAAGTCCCCCCATGCTTTACATTGGGAATTACGCACTGAGGATTCAAGCGTTAATGGGGTAAGCGGCGTACTAATTGACGGCGTTTACTTCCAAATAATTCCATTTTGGATTCATCAGTGAATAAGACTCTTTGCAAATCCCCCGCTGTCCAATGTTGGTGTGTCTTAGTCCACTGAAGCCTTTTCTTCTTGTTAACAGGGTGCAACAGTCGTTTCCTTGTTGTTACATAACCTCGGAGACTGTTGCTTGCCAGGCGTCGTCTCACTGTTGACTCGCTCACCGGTGTCTTCCTCGTTGCGTTTAGTTCAGCAATCAATTCACGTAAAGTTTTTAATCTGTTACGTTTACTGGTCACTACCAAGTACTTTTCCTGGCGTTCTGATATTTCCTGGGTGCTCCTGAGCGAGAACGATGTCCATAGGAGCCTGTTTCTCGATGCCAGTCTATGGTTTTGACAACTCCGCTGATGGAAATCATCAGTTTCTTTGTTTTTGTCGGAAACTATAGTTCTCTTGGTGTAAAGTGATTATCATTACCCGTGATTCATAAGGAATCTGGCAGTTTGGGGACATTTTCAGTTACTTTCGCGGCGTGTTATACCTTCATGCAAACGCAACTACAAGTCAACAGAAATGTAAACATCATACCTCTACATAGCCATGCGTGTTTAGTAGAACTGCTTGGACAGGTAAAGTCGGTTTACATAAAAAGGAGCAATATTAGTATATTCCAATATGTATCTATATGTACAATAATTAAGTGTACAATAGTGTACGTGTCATTATTAACCGTTATTTGAGCTTGCTATTCCGTATTATAACCAATAACTCAAATAGATCACTTCCATCTAGCTCCGTTGTTATAGGCAGATTCCACACTTATGGAGGGCAATGTATTTCCACATTAATAGCTCGTGCATTTAAATCTTTTCGAGTCTTTTCATTTTTGCTAAACATGCTTTTGCTTTCTTTACCAGCAAAGGTTTTTTTTTTATTTATGTTCTGTTCACTGTTACACATACTGCATAACATTAATGTAACTTTTAATCTTCATCATATTATAAATCGTGTACTAGCTCAAACATTCGTATTTAAAATGTTTTACCTTTAAAATTATTTGGTCATTTATTACTGAGTTAGAGGTACCTGGAAAGTACATGATTTTTCCTCTTATGGAACGACATCTTGAGATTGTACTGTTTATGTGGTTGGCAAACAGCAACTAAATATAGGCAAACTGCACTTTTTTGTACTTTAATGTTCTTAAAGGCAAATAGTAATGCACTTAGCTATTTTAGCGACTCTGCTGGAAATAAAATTACTACACCCCTTTAGAGGTTTCTTATTCACTCAAGATTTATTGCTCCAAAAGAGTATATGGAGTACATTAAATTATTACAGTTACAGTTCAATAGCACAAAATGTTCTAAGGCACCACGTATCGATCCATGCTTGAACACCCATATTATTAAGTGGTATAGCCTCCACGAGCGGCAATGCAAGCACTGACTCTGGAATCCAGCCGGTCGTACAGATGGTGGATACTGTTGTGGGATACGTTATTCCACGCCTGCTCGACCTGCTCACATAGTTCCGTAAGAGTTGTTGGTTGACGAGTCACACGACTCACTTCTCTTCTCATCATATCCCACAAGAGCGCCGTTGGAGACAAATACGGAGATGGTTCTGTCCAGGTAAGTTGCTGCACGCCTTGCAGAGTAATTTGAGTCCCGCGGGCAGTACGTTGGTGAACATTATCCTGTCAGAACAACAAACCACCAAAAGAATTGGTTTAATAGCCGGCCGCGGTGGCCGAGCGGTTTTAGGCGCTTCAGTCAGGAACCGCGCGGCTCCTGCGGTCGCAGGTTCGAATCCTGCCTCGTGCATGGATAAGTGTGATGTCCTTACGTTAGTTAGGTTTAAGTAGTTCTAAGTTCTAGGGGACTGATGACCTCAGAAGTTAAGTCCCATAGTGCTCAGAGCCATTTGAACCATTTTTTGAATGGGTTTAATAACATTCTGCACTTACCGAGCGCAGGTTAGCGTCCTCTCCAGAAACACCAGTGGTGAACGAGAGTTTATCGCACCATAGACCTTCAGATCTGGAATGGGGCCAGTGTGTTTTGAACGAATGCACTCACGAGACATCGCTTATGAGGTCTGCGTCGTACTCGCAAACCAGCGTCGCAAGCGCTCAGGCCGAATCTGCTTTTATTGCTGAAGCCCAAGCCGCGGCATTCCATCTTACAAGTGATCCTCTGACGGCACCAGTCGAGCCGTGCACGTCGATGCTGTGGCGCGACTGGAAGACAGGCTGGAGGAGTGCTGGCCCTTAGTTCAAATGGTTCAAATGGCTCTGAGCACTATGGGACTCAACTGCTGTGGTCATAAGTCCCCTAGAACTTAGAACTACTGAAAACTAACTAACCTAAGGACATCACACACATCCATGCCCGAGGCAGGATTCGAACCTGCGACCGTAGCGGTCACACGGTTCCGGACTGCGCGCCTAGAACCGCGAGACCACCGCGGCCGGCGCTGGCCCTTAGTCCCATTGCTGATCACCAGTTCGCAACGCTATATGTTGACCCGCAAGCCTTCTTATCGGTGCTGTGATGGGTGTACAATCTACCATTGCTACACTCACAAATGTGTGAAATCTTATGTGACTGAACTGCTAATGTCATGAGTCCCTAAGCTTACACACTACTTAACCTAAATTATCCTAAGGACAAACACACACACCCATGCCCAAGGGAGGACTCGAACCTCCGACGGGGCCAGCCGCACAGTCCATGACTGCAGCGCTACACTCACAATATGCAACGATCATGGCGGACGTCTGTGTCACATTGACGTCCAGAACCTCGCGTACTGGTATCAGAATGCTCACGTGACCACTGAGAACAGCATCGTTGCACAATAGATGCAGCAACGTGTGTAGCAGTTCTTCGAAAGGAAAATACACAGTTTGATCCCTTTAAAATTTGCCCATTTGGCTGTAGGAAGCATGAGTGCATCTCCGTGGCATCGTCGTCTGCTTGTTTCACAAGTATGCACCACACGGAGCCTATTGGCTATGAGCATTTCCTGTTAACGGGTAGACACAGATGGCCCACTGGTAGCTATGCGACTACGCTACCTGTTGGCGGACGACGCTGAAACCATTTTCAGTACATTTAATATCCCCGAGGTGGCACATGCTGTCATCGGATCATAATCGACGTCGTCTTTCCAGGTGTACTAATTTGTTTTCCCGCCAGTGTACGTTGCTGGATACTTCTCTTACTCCAGTTTTTAACGATATTCTCTATATAGATGTTCAGGAGTGTAAATGCAGGAGACCATAGCTGTCTGAAAGGGCTGCCGCCACCAGCTAACAGTGGGAGCTATTAAGTTGTATTCCATACTGGGAGGGAAATTTGTTTACCTCCTGACAGGAATCACTTCGTTAAGCTGGAAATTTCTGTATTAGGATTCTCTTGTCATAAATTAATTGGATCTTCGATTCCGACACGCATCGAGGCGTTTGTTGTACAATAATAAATAAGTGAATAAAAAGGGAAACACCCCCCGAGGGGGCAGAACGCATGGGCGGTCGCGGAACGACCAGTGTCAGTAGGCAAATTCCCGGCTTTGTTCAGCCGGCGGGGCGCCCGGGCTGCAGTATGCGAGTCACGTCCGGAGCGTCCCTTCCGCCCTTCTCGCACACCACCTCCGCCACTGTTCGGGGGCTGAGCCGCCACCGCTGGCTGCAGCACGCCTGCAATCGTGCTGGTCAAAGGGTGGCCAAGGAAGAGCCGCCGTCAGGGATGTATCTGGCCAAGTACGGATAGGGGCTCTCAGTACATACGGTTCAACCGTTCTGCAGCAAAACTTAAAGCATTTTGCAAGTTATTTGGAAAGCTATTACACTGTATGTGTTTGTAATTAAAACTGGCGGCATCCAACATACTTAAGACTGGAATGATGTATACTGCGTCCAGCAACACTGGAATGACTAGCACTTCAGGACGACTGCTAAAGTAGGTAGGAGTAGCACCTCCTACATTCTGTATGCAAGGAAATATTACTCTGGTAGTTTCTCATTCAGAAACCGCTTTTAAATGCTGCTACTTTGTGAAAATCTACTATGCCTCGCGCAAGGACGAGAAACGTCCACCGGTTCGTGTTACAACATGGATAATGTCAGGATAGCGGTGTAGCGAGAGTGGTTCTGCAGTACTGCTGTTTGCGTTGATGGGTATCCCAAGACCTATTTGTGAATGTGGTATCGATGGTGTCAGGATTAGCATACTCTAAGTCATAAAGGACGTCGTTGGCCCAGCGTGCCTTGGACATACCCATAGTCCAAAAGTTCCGGATGGCACAGCCACGACACATACCTCGAGCAAGATCACACACAATGCTAAAATGTCAGTAGCACAATAGACCGTCGGCACGGAGACTATTTTTTCTAACTAGCGAGAGCAGAGAAATGAGAGTTGACATAAATGGACACTGTGTTGACACCACGTAGCCTTTTGAGACGAGGCCCTAAGTAGTATACAGCACCGCAGTGCACGTATCCGTGTGTGGAGGCTGCGAGGAGAAGTAATGTTACCAGATCGCATTGAACATCACCATACAGGCACAGCTCCTTACGGTGTGGGAGGGACTGGATGTGTAACACGATTCCTTAAACGACGCTCCACAAAGTCGCGAATGGGACGGAAATCGATATATGTGGTGTAAATGTATGGAATGGAAATGAAATCCCATGCTTCTTCACAGAGCGTAGGGGAACTATGCGGGAGACCCTCACCGCCGTACTAGGCAAGGTCCTGATGAAGGTGGTTTGCCGTTACATTCTTCCGACCGTAATAGGGTTAAATGATGATGATGGCGACACAACAACACCCAGTCAACTCGGGGCAGGTGAAAATCCCTGACCACGCAGGGAATCGAACCCTGGACCCCGTGCTCGGGAACCGAGACGGCATGTATAGACAAACAAACGATTACAATTTCAGAGAATCTGGACGATTTATTCAAGAGAAAGAGCTTCACAAATTTCGCAAATCAGTAACACGTTTGTCAATCTCCGGCCATTACACTATGTGATCCAAAGTATCCGGACACCACCCAGAACATACGTTTTTCATAATAGGGATATTGTGCGGACACCTACTGCCAGGTACTCCATATCAGCGACCTCAGAAGCCATTGCACATCGTGAGAGAGCAGAATGTTGCTCTCCACGGAATTCAGAGACTTCCAACGTGGTCATGTGACTGGGTGTCACTTGAGTCATACATCTGTACGTGATATTTTCACACTCCTAAACATTCCCTTCTCCACTGTCTCCGATGTGATAGTAAGGTGGAAAACGTGGACGAAACATACAGCACAAAAGCGTACTGGCCTACCTCGTCTGTTTTGACTGACAGAGACCGCCGACAGTTGAAGAGGATCGTAATGTGTAATAGGCAGACGTCTATCCAGTCCATCACATAGGAATTCCGAACTGCATCAAGACTATGCAGATCAGACTATGACAGATATAAAACTTGGATATCATGGACGGACGGCTGCTCATAAGCGACACATCACGCTGGTAAATGCCAAATGACGCCTCGCTTAGTATAAGGAGTGTAGACATTGGGCAATTGAACAGCAGAAAAACGTTGTGTGGACTGACGAATCACGGTACACAATGTAGCGATCCCATGGCAGGGTGTGGGTATGGCGAATGCCCGGTGACCGTCATCTGCCAGCTTGTGTTGTGCCAACAGTAAAATTCGGAGGCTATGGTGTTATGGTGTGGTTGTGTTTTTCATGGAGGGGGCTGGCGCCCCTTGTTGTTTTGCGTGGCACTATCACAACACAAGCCTAAATTGCCGTTTTAAGCACCTTCCTGCTTCCCACTGTTGAAGTGTATTTCGGGGATGGCGATTGCATCTTTCAACACCTGTTCATAATTCACGGCCTGTGGTGGAGTGATTACACGACAATAACATCCCTGGAATGGACTGGCCTGCACAGAATCCTAACTTGAATCCCACGGAACACGTTTGTGATGTTTTGGCTTGCCGACTTCATGCCAGGCCCTACCGACCGACATCGATACCGCTCCTCAGTGGAGCACTCCGTGAAGAATGGGCTGCCATTCCCCAAGAAACCTTCCAGCAACTGATCGAACGTATGCCTGCGAGAGTGGAAGCTGTCATCAAGGCTATGGATGGGCCAACACCTTATTGAATTCCAGCATTACCGATAGAGTGCGCCACGAAATTGTAAGTCATTTCCAGCCAAATGTCCGGATACTTTTGATCAGATAGTGTATGTAAGCAGTTATTCGATTTCGCGTTAATCGATAGAGTTGGTGTATATCTTCCTGAGGAATGTCGTGCCAAATTCTATCTAATTCTCGCGCTAGATTGTCAACATTGTGAGCCTGCCCAGGATGCTCCAAACTTTTTCAATATGGCAGAAGTCCGGAGACCTTGTCGGCCAAGGTAGGGTTTTGCGAGCACGAAGACAAGCAGTAAAAACTCTTTTCGTGTGTGAGCGAGCATTATACTGCTGAAATATAAGCTCTGGATGGCTTGTCATGATGGCAGCTATATGAGGCGTAGAACATCGTCGACGTACGAAGTGCTGTAGCGGTCCCGCCGGTGACAACCAAAGCTGTCCTTTTATGAAAAGAAATGGCATCTCAGACCACCGCTTATGACTGTCGGTCGGTAAGGCGGGCGTCAGTCATGTTAGTACCACACCACTGTCTGGGGAGTCTCCAGTCATATCTCCTTTCCTTATGGGGCTCAGTTCACAGCAGGACTCATCACTGGAGACAATTCCACTCCTGTCATTGTGATTCCAGGCTGAAGACATTCCTCGAGACTCCCAGACAGCTGTGGGATACCAACCTGGCTGTTGTCCACCATATACGACCCGCCAACCATTTCTTTTCATAGCAGCACCCCTCTGATGTCATCTATTGCACCCCTATAGCCTACCGGTACGTCGACGATATTTTGTCCCGTTTTGTTGCCCTTCATTACAAGCCATTCTGGGCTTACATTCCAGAAAGATAATGCCCGCTCACACACGGCGAGGGATTCTACTGCTTCTCTTAGTGTTTGACAATCCCTACCTTGACCAGCCGCGTCGCCGGATCTCTCCCAAATTGAAAGTTGGAAGTGTTATGGGCAGGGCCTTCCAACCAATTTGAAATTTTGACGATCTCACTCGTAATTTGGATAGAACTTGGCACGACATCTCACAGTAGGACATCCAGCAAGTGTGCCACTCAGTTACAAACCGAATAACTGTTTGCATATTGGCAGAGTTGGATCAGTGCATTACTGACTTTCTCTGTTTGTGAGCTCTTTTTCTCTTGAACAAATCATCCATTTTTTTCTGAAATTGTAATATTTTGTTGTCTGTCTACGTACATCACATCCAACGACATGCATCCCATTCGGATTACTGATGTGGTGAGTCGTTCTCTCTTTCTCTCTCTCTCAGTAGCTTCTTCAATTACGAAATAACTTATTTTCAATAATAAATAAAGTATTGTTACTCGGGGTAGACTGTGCTCTTTCTCAAATAGATATGGCTGGATGAAGTCTCTAATCTTTATCAGGTCATCCTGGTTCAAGTTTTCTGTGGTTTTCCTAAATAACAAATTCCGGAATGGTTTTCGCAGTATCCTCCAGAAAGTGCACCGGCATCGATGTATGAAATTATGAAATTCGCTTTCTTGTAGTACATTTAGAGAATACATAAACACGCTGACAGCAGTTTCCCATCTCAGGTATTTAAAATGAAGGCAGGCATATGAAATACTCTACTGCACTGCAGGCAAGAGCTCTTTGAAATTCACTGTGATTACCTGAGAAGACTGCACTTGTATTTCGCCAACAAAATCCTGAATGACATACACCAATGATTTAAGCTAACAAACAAAGAAAAATGTCGCAAGGAGTTGAGTCACTTAAGTTCAGTGGTCATTGTTGGTCACCATCAAGCGAGATGTGGCGATCCGAAAACATCTATTGGAGCTACCCAATTGTTACGCGTGAAGTGTGATAGGGTTCCCCATCTTGCTAAAATCTTCTCTCTGCAGCAACTACACTCCTGGAAATTGAAATAAGAACACCGTGAATTCATTGTCCCAGGAAGGGGAAACTTTATTGACACATTCCTGGGGTCAGATACATCACATGATCACACTGACAGAACCACAGGCACATAGACACAGGCAACAGAGCATGCACAATGTCGGCACTAGTACAGTGTATATCCACCTTTCGCAGCAATGCAGGCTGCTATTCTCCCATGGAGACGATCGTAGAGATGCTGGATGTAGTCCTGTGGAACGGCGTGCCATGCCATTTCCACCTGGCGCCTCGGTTGGACCTGCGTTCGTGCTGGACGTGCAGACCGCGTGAGACGACGCTTCATCCAGTCCCAAACATGCTCAATGGGGGACAGATCCGGAGATCTTGCTGGCCAGGGTAGTTGACTTACACCTTCTAGAGCACGTTGTGTGGCACGGGATACATGCGGACGTGCATTGTCCTGTTGGAACAGCAAGTTCCCTTGCCGGTCTAGGAATGGTAGAACGATGGGTTCGATGACGGTTTGGATGTACCGTGCACTATTCAGTGTCCCCTCGACGATCACCAGTGGTGTACGGCCAGTGTAGGAGATCGCTCCCCACACCATGATGCCGAGTGTTGGCCCTGTGTGCCTCGGTCGTATGCAGTCCTGATTGTGGCGCTCACCTGCACGGCGCCAAACACGCATACGACCACCAAGGCAGAAGCGACTCTCATCGCTGAAGACGACACGTCTCCATTCGTCCCTCCATTCACGCCTGTCGAGACACCACTGGAGGTGGGCTGCACGATGTTGGGGCGTGAGCGGAAGACGGCCTAACGGTGTGCGGGACCGTAGCCCAGCTTCATGGAGACGGTTGCGAATGGTCCTCGCCGATACCCCAGGAGCAACAGTGTCCCTAATTTGCTGGGAAGTGGCGGTGCGGTCCCCTACGGCACTGCGTAGGATCCTACGGTCTTGGCGTGCATCCGTGCGTCGCTGCGGTCCGGTCCCAGGTCGACGGGCACGTGCACCTTCCGCCGACCACTGGCGACAACATCGATGTACTGTGGAGACCTCACGCCCCACGTGT
This sequence comes from Schistocerca nitens, assembly GCF_023898315.1. NCBI lineage: Eukaryota > Metazoa > Arthropoda > Insecta > Orthoptera > Acrididae > Schistocerca > Schistocerca nitens. The sequence goes on along the minus strand of NC_064619.1, from coordinate 549,126,882 downwards.
TGAGCAATTCGGCGGTACGTCCACCCGGCCTCCCGCATGCCCACTATACGCCCTCGCTCAAAGTCCGTCAACTGCACATACGGTTCACGTCCATGCTGTTGCGGCATGCTACCAGTGTTAAAGACTGCGATGGAGCTCCGTATGCCACGGCAAACTGGCTGACACTGACGGCGGCGGTGCACAAATGCTGCGCAGCTAGCGCCATTCGACGGCCAACACCGCGGTTCCTGGTGTGTCCGCTGTGCCGTGCGTGTGATCATTGCTTGTACAGCCCTCTCGCAGTGTCCGGAGCAAGTATGGTGGGTCTGACACACCGGTGTCAATGTGTTCTTTTTTCCATTTCCAGGAGTGTATTTTATTACAATGTGGCCACAAAAAATCTATCATCACACGATACCAGTTTCCATTAACATTTTCCTCCCTCATTAAAATAAAGAAAAATCCATGAAAGTGGATGTGCGTCTCGTCACTGAAGATGAATTTTCTGTAATCTTCTCAGAAAGCAATCAACAAAATGTCGCCTTTTCTAATGGAGATCATATCGGATAATTCACCGTACAGAAGTGGATTTTAAGCCCAATTTCACACCACTCTATATCAGTTTGACCCGCACTACTGTTAGTGAAACGCTCTCTCCATGCGAACCTGTTTTCCATATGAGTGTAAGTTCAACGTTATTCTAGTACTGTCAAGATACAATGTGACTCTTCACTATTGATTACCCTTATAAAAGTTATTAGGAAATGAATAAAACTTTTACTGACACTAGATTTTTAACTAAAAATATAAGATTAGCAGTAATGCAGTCCAAAAGCAAATGTTATGACGGAGGCAACATCGTATGAAACATATGATTCCTAAAAAAGAAAATACGTCAGCATATAACTGAAATAAAAAATAGCGAGCAACAAACCTTCAAGCTTTAGTTTCATTGACTTCCGACAGGTGGCAGCGCTGTACGGAGCTGTTAAAATGGCGTCTGTAACGGATGTGCGTTGCAAACAACGGGCAGTGATCGAGTTTCTTTTGGCGGAAAACCAGGGCATCTCAGATATTCATAGGCGCTTGCAGAATGTCTACGGTGATCTGGCAGTGGACAAAAGCACGGTGAGTCGTTGGGCAAAGCGTGTGTCATCATCGCCGCAAGGTGAAGCAAGACTGTCTGATCTCCCACGTGCGGGCCGGCCGTGCACAGCTGTGACTCCTGCAATGGCGGAGCGTGCGAACACACTCGTTCGAGATGATCGACGGATCACCATCAAACAACTCAGTGCTCAACTTGACATCTCTGTTGGTAGTGCTGTCACAATTGTTCACCAGTTGGGATATTCAAAGGTTTGTTCCCGCTGGGTCCCTCGTTGTCTAACCGAACACCATAAAGAGCAAAGGAGAACCATCTGTGCGGGATTGCTTGCTCGTCATGTGGCTGAGGGTGACAATTCTTGCCAAAGATTGTTACAGGCGATGAAACATGGGTTCATCACTTCGAACCTGAAACAAAACGGCAATCAATGGAGTGGCGCCACACCCACTCCCCTACCAAGAAAAAGTTTAAAGCCATACCCTCAGCCGGTAAAGTCATGGTTACAGTCTTCTGGGACGCTGAAGGGGTTATTCTGTTCGATGTCCTTCCCCATGGTCAAACGATCAACTCTGAAGTGCATTGAGCTACTCTTCAGAAATTGAAGAAACGACTTCAGCGTGTTCGTAGGCACAAAAATCAGAACGAACTTCTCCTTCTTCATGACAACGCAAGACCTCACACAAGTCTTCGCACCCGAGAGGAGCTCACAAAACTTCAGTGGACTGTTCTTCCTCATGCACCCTACAGCCCCGATCTCGCACCGTCGGATTTCCATATGTTTGGCCCAATGAAGGACGCAATCCGTGGGACGCACTACGCGGATGATGAAGAAGTTATAGATGCAGTACGACGTTGGCTCCGACGTCGACCAGTGGAATGGTACCGTGCAGGCATACAGGCCCTCATTTCAAGGTGGCGTAAGGCCGTAGCATTGAATGGAGATTACGTTGAAAAATAGTGTTGTGTAGCTAAAAGATTGGGGAATAACGTGGTGTATTTGAATGCTGAATAAAACAACCCCTGTTTCAGAAAAAAATGTGTTGCATTACTTATTGAACTGCCCTCGTATTTCAGTCTTCTATGAGTAGCACATACTCCATTTTAAAAGGCCAAAGATACTTAACATGCCTTATGAAACAACTCTAAAATGGCAAAACAAGAGGGCGTAATATAATATGGACATTAAGAAAGGAGACTTATGTATAAAATGATATTAATCTGTTGGCTGTCTCGAGAACTGCATTTTTCATGAGAAAATGACCTATCAAGGTCTGTAGCGGCAAAATTATGTCTTGCTGTGGTTCAAACGGTCTAGCCTCGTGTGAATGGAGGTATGTCGTGACGGAGGTATTTTAGCTTTGCAGCATGCTACCATGAATGCCAAGAGCTAAGTGATAATCAATAAAATTTCATTAAGGGAAACTAGGTGGAGTGTACGTACACGGTAAGTGGAGTTGGGGCGTTTCTACGTAACAGATGGTATATATGTGATAACAACGAACCATCGAGATGGCATTTATAGCCTCTAGACTCTGAATGTCCTTGCTGATTTTCTGGACACGAACATGTGGATCTATTGCAGTTCCAGAGCGTATAAACTATGGCGATTTCATATAAGTGTAGACACTTTCACTTGCAAGTATTGTCGGGAAACGGTTCACAGTTAACCAGCTACAGCAAATGACTGGTGAACAATGTCAATGAAGTGTTGCAACTTTTCTTTAATTTATGTATTAAAAGTTGATCACAGCGTGATCTCAGTCGTTTAGGGCATTCTGTTTAATCTGTATCTATGAGTATGACCTAACTGCAAACTGCGACGATTATGAACAGATATATATTATGCTTGTGGATTCACTTCCTCAGCAAACCGTGAAATATGACCGTTTACAAATGAAGTTTAACATTAATAATCTCTACTCATTGAGCAATAAAATTAATATTTCGTTGCTGATCAGTTTGAACTTAATGTTATTGAGCACTAGTTGAGTGTTGTTGATGTGACGAGCCAGCAGATATCATAGTAAGCTCCATGGGGCCTGGCCTTCGTAAAATGTTCGTGTACGACATTTTACTGATTCGGCGATGCAGCTAGCTGAAGGTGAAATAACATCACTCACCATAAAGTACTGATATTTGTATTTTATATCAACAGCTGTGACGACCTAAATGAAATCTTGAACGCATTGTGCAAATATCTCTTAAACGAAGATGAACGCCAACCATTGTGAAATACATCACAAAAGATAACCTCAGCTCGGCTCCATCGTCTATTTTTATAAACCGTCATCTTCAGTAGAAAGGTACCAACTGATTATTATGAATATTTAGACCGCCCATTTTCTGTAATTAGTGCACGACGTGCATTCTATGACCGTGGAACTGCCTTAGTATATCATGCTCTTTGTAATTATGGGTCCTAGGCTACAACGTGGTACTCAGTGTACCAGATACGCTCACAACAGGTAAGATCCAAGAAAATGCTGAACAATGTGTACACAACATTTACCAAGATGCTCCTCATTCCTCTCTATAAGCGTACATAATGGAAGGTAAATCTCTCACGACCTTCGCCGATGATCTCATTCGAAGGTGAACACATGCTAGGTATGGAAAAATTTAGGAGGAGTAATGGCTCAAATGGCTCTGGGCACTATGGGACTCAACTGCTGAGGTCATTAGTCCCCTAGAACTTAGAACTAGTTAAACCTAACTAACCTAAGGACATCACAAACATCCATGCCAGAGGCAGGATTCGATTCTGCGACCGTAGCGGTCCTGCGGTTCCAGACTGCAGCGCCTTTAATCGCACGGCCATAGGAGGAGTAATGGCGACCTCTTTCAAACGACATAGCAATATCGACCCAGGGAAACCCCAGGAAGCCTAAATGCAGAAGGACGGAACGGAATTTGATCCTATCTCCTTCGTAAGGCGATTGCTTTTCTTAATCTATCGCAGTACTGTAACGGCCTTAACTTCTTCTTATAATTTACTTTTTCTTATCCGGATTTACCACTACAGTTCAGTTATGACTGGTTAATGAAAATCTGAAGGGACTCTCATTCGGCTTTGTGTTCTATAATGATTTCCTCAATGACCTACAAGCAAATATATCCTACAAGTAAATACGCAGCTGGTAAGTTCGCGCACATTGTCAGTTAGCTTGTAAACCTCAAATCTGCTTATCTCAGGTAACCGTAAAGGTTTTGTGACCACAATTTTCACCTAATCGCCTCGTAAACCGTTGCAATTAAAACGCCACGAACCTGTTCATTTGATACAACCCTAACCAGACTGTGTGTATTCTGGACTAGTTGTCTCTAATATTTTCTATTATACAACGTGCATCCGTAGTCTAGGGATATCGTCTAGGATAAGTAATCAAAACATTCTCGGTCCCAGGTTCGAACCCAGCCACCATATAAATTTTTAATAAATATGAGACCGCCTGGACTGGCGGCCGAAGACTTCCGGAAATGAAGTCTCACTCATTCTTCCAACGACCTTGTCAAAGAGGGCGAAGGAACAGACGAATTTTCAGCACACTCTTTTGCTCCTGGAGTGGGAAACTGCTCCTAAAGGCTGAAGAATCAGCATCGATCAATGGCATGAATATACAGAAGGCAACAGAAACCACTGTACTAAAGATATATGAAGTGTATTCACAGAACATGTGACCTATATTTTAAAAAGTATCACGATGGTCTCTCCATTGGCAAAAGTTTCCGGAATAGTCCTCCATTCAGACATCTGAGAGGGGTCTACCAAAGGGGAGGTGACCACGAGAAAAAGACTGAATGATCAACGAAAGGGAAACGTTTTACAGGTCGGGGCGTGAAATGTCAGAAGTTTGAACCTGGTAGGAAAGTCAGAAAATCTGAAAAGGGAAATGCAAAGGCTCGACCTAGATACAGTGGGGGTCAGTGAAGTTAAATATAAAGGAAACGATTTCTGTTCAGATGAATATACGGTAATATCTGCAGTAGCAGAAAATGGTATAACGGGAGTAGGATTCGTTATAAATAGAAAGGTAGGGCAAAGAGGGTGTTACTGTGAGCAGTTCAGTCATAGGGTTGCCTTGATCACAATCGACAACGAACCAACGTCAACAGCGATAGTGATAGATCAGGTATACATGCCGAAGTCACATGCTAAAGACGAAGAGATAGAGAGAGTGTATCGGAATTTTGAATGGGTAATGCAGTATGCAAAGGGGGATGAAAATTTAATAGTCATGGGGGACTGGAATGCAGTTGTAGGGAAAGGAGTAGAAGAATAGGGTACAGGAGAATATGGACTTGGGACAATGAATGACAGAGGAGAAAGACTAATTGAGTTCTGTAATAAGTTTCAGCTAGTAATAGGGAATACTCTGTTCAAGAATAGAAAGACGAGGAAGTATACTTGAAAAAGGCCATGTCATACGGGAAACTTTAAGTCAAATTACATCATGGTCAGTCAGGGTTTCCGAAATCAGATATTGGATTGTAAGGTGTACCCAGGAGCAGATACAGACTCAGATCACAATATAGTAGTGATGAAGAGTCGGCTGAAGTTTAAGATATTTGTCAGGAAGAACCAATACGCAATGAAGTGGGGTACGGAAGTAATAAGGAATGACGAAATACGCTTCAAGTTCTCTAAGGCTATACGTGCAACAATAAGGAATAGCTCAGTAGGCAGTACAGTTGAAGAATCTGAAAAGAGCAATCACAGAAGTTGGAAAAGAAAAACACAGATACAAAGAGGGTAACTGCGAAGAAACCATCGATAGCAAAAAAGTACCTCATTTAATCGATGTGAGAAGGAAGTACAAAAATTTTCAAGAAAATTTACGAATATAGAAACACCAGTCGCTGAGGGATGAAATAAATAGGAATTGCAGGGAAGCTATGAAGAAATTGCAGCATGAAAAATGTGAAGAAAAACACCTGGAACGGTTGTCGGAGAAACTGACTCAGCATATTGAAAAGTCAACGCAACCTTCGGTGAAATTAAAAGCAAGAGTGGTAGCATTAAGAGTGCAATTGGAATTCCGCTATTAAATGCTGAGGAGAGAGTGGATACGTGGAAAGAGCATGTTGAATCAGGCTTCCATGATGGGGAAGATTTTACTGACGTGACAGAAGAAGAAACAGGGTTCGATAAAGAAGAGACAGGGTACCCGATATTAGAATTTAAAAGAGCTTCGGATAGAAGAAAAAACACAGGAGTCAGTATAGAAGGGATAGGGGATCCGGTATTACATTCAAAATTAAAAAGAACTTTGGAAGCCTTCAGTTCAAATAAGGCAGAAGGAATAGGTAAGAATCCATATGAATTTCTGAAATCATTGGTGGAAGTGGCGACAAAACGACTATACAGATTGGTATGAAGAACGTTTGAGACTGGCGATATACCATCTGATTTTCGGAGAAATATCATCCAGACAGTTCCGAATACTGCAAGAGCTGACAAGTGCCAGAATTGTCGCACAATCGGCTTACCAGTTCATGAGTCCAAGTTGCAGACAGAATGGAGACGCAAATTGAAGTTGTGTTAGATGACGATCAGTTTGGCTTTAGGAGAGTCAGTTATGACTTTGCGATCGATTGTTAATGGAAGCAATAATATAGAAAAGTCAACACACGTTCATAGGATGTGTCCATCTGAAAAAAGCGTTCGACAATGTCTAATGGTGCAAGATGTTAGAAATTGTGAGGAAAATGGGCGTAAGCTATAGGGAGAGACAGGTAACATACAATATGTACAAGAATCAAGAGGAAATAATAATAGTGGATGACGAAAACGAAATGCTCGGATAAAAAAGGGTGTAAGACAGGGATGTAGTCTCTCGCTCTTGCTGTTCAAGTCGTACATCGGAGAAACAATAATGGAAATTAAAGTAAAGTTCAGTAGTGGAAATATACGTCAAGGAGAAAGGATTTCAACGATACGATTCGCTGATGACAATGCTATCCTGAGTGGAAGTGCATAACTATTACATGACCTGCTGATCGGAATGAACAGTCTAATGAGTAAAGTATATGGACTAACAAGGGAACCTCCCCATCGCACCCCCCTCAGAATTAGTTATAAGTTGGTACAGTGGATAGGCCTTGAAAAATTGAACACAGATCAATCGAGAAAACAGGAAGAAGTTGTGTGGAACTATGAAAAAATAAGCAAAATATACAAACTGAGTAGTCCATGTGGAAGATAGGCAACATCCAGGTGAGTGTGAACCCATGAGCGCCGTGGTCCCGTGGTTAGCGTGTGCAGCTTCGGAACGATAGGTCATTGGTTCAAGTCTTCCCTCTGGAGAAAACTTTAATTTTTTATTTTCAGACAATTATCAAAGTTCAGGCACTCACATAAAATCAACTTCGCTCTCCAAAATTTCAGGACATGTTCAGATTTGCTTGGACATATGCAGGATTTGACGGTCTACACACGGAAAAATTTGAAAAGGTTAAAAACATGTTTTGACAGAGCACAGACAAAACTGTGCGACTGTGAAACTTCGCATTCATTTGTTGCAGTTTATGTGACAAACTCTTATGTTTTCACACTTTTTTGGGAGTGGTTATCACATCCACAAGAAAACCTAAATTAGGCAAGGTAGAAGAATCTTTTTACCTATTCACCAAGTGTACAAGTTAGGTGGGTCGACAACATATTCCTGTCATGTGACGCACATGCCGTCACCAGTGTCGTATAGAATATATCAGACGTGTTTTCCTGTGGAGGAATCGGTTGACCTATGACCTTGCAATCAAATGTTTTCGGTTTCCATTGGACAGGCACGTCCTTTCGGCTACTAATCGCACGGTTTTGTGGTTCGGTCGCAAAACACACACACTAAACTTATTACACTGAACAGAGACGTCAATGAACGAACGGACAGATCATAACTTTGCAAAAATAAAGAAAGTAAACTTTTCACTCCAGGAAAGATTTAAACTAAGGACCTCTCGCTCCGTAGTTACTCACGCTAACCACGGGACCACGGCGCTCCTGAACTCGAACTCTCCTAGATGTTGCTTATCTGACACATGGACTACTCAGTTTGTATATTTTGCTTAGTTTTTTCATAGTTCCACACAACTTCTTCCTGTTTTCTCGATTGATCTGTGTTCAGTTTTTCAAGGCGTATCCACTGTGCCAACTTATAACCAAATCTGAGGGGGGTGCGATGGGGAGGTTCCCTTGTAAGAGTAAATCGAAGAAAGACTAATGAGAAGTAGCAGGAATGAGAACAGCGAGGAACCTAACATAGAGATTTTTGTCACGAAGTTAAGGAATTCTGCTATCTGGACAGAAAGTAACCAATGATGAACGGGGAAGGAGAACACCAAAAGCAAACTAGCACTGCCAAGAAGGTAATATCTGCCAAATAGACGTCTACTAGTATCGAACATAGGCCTGAATTTAAGAAAGGAATTTCTGAGAATGTTCGTTGGGAGTACAGCATTGTATGGTAGTGAAATATGGACTGTGGGAAAACCGAAACAGAAATGTGGTGCTAGAGACGAATGCTGAAAATTTATTTATCAATGAAGTAAGCAATGAGGAGGTTCTGCGCAGAAACGGAGAGAAAAGCAAAATATGAAAAACGCTGACAAGAAGAAGGGACACTGAACTAGGACATCTGTTAAGACATCGGGGAATAATTTCCATGGTACTAGAAGGGGCTATAGAGGGTAAGAACTGGAGAGTAAGACAGTCGAATACACCCTGCAAATAATTGAGGACGTAGGTTGCAAGAGCTACTTTGAAATGGTTCAAATGTCTCTAAGCACTATGTGACTTAACATCTGAGGTCATCAGTCCCCTAGACGTATAACTACTTAAGCCTAACTAACGTAAAGACATCACACACAACCATGCCCGAGGCAGGATTCGAACCTGCGACTGTAGCAGATGCGCGGTTCCGGACTAAAGCGCCTAAAACCGCTCGGCTACAGTGGCCGGCTACATACTTTGATATGAAGAGGGTGGCACAGGAGAGAAATTCATGGCGGCCCGTATGAAACCAATCAGGACACTGATTACCCCTCAAGAAAGATAATATACACATACACAAAAGTATTATTTGTACTAGAGAAATCAGAGCTCGAACAGAAAGGTTTAGGTGTTCGTTTTTCCCGCGCGCTGTTCGGGAGTGGAATGGTAGAGAGATAGTATGATTGTGGTTCGATAAACCCTGTGCTAAGCACTTAAATGTGAATCGCAGAGTAGTCATTAGATGTAGATGTAGATGTAACAATGAAGGTGAATGTGGAGGAGGGTAGGCAGTGCAACTCCGTTATAGGAAAACGTCTTTCACCAGGCTAGTAAATTAGATGTGTGTTGGCTTATTACTATTAGCTACTTAGATCTGTATTCATAATGTCCTTGGCGAGAACCTTAATTATTAAGTAGGGCAATCAACAAAGAAGCAAATGATCCCTGTTTGGATTACAATTAATTGCACAGCTAGGAAGTAATTGATGAACTAGCTTGAAATAACGGAGCTATAAACAGTTTCGACTTCATGTAGTTGTTAACTAATTTCAGATGCCTCTATCGCTTCATGGACACTGTCCTTAATAACGTGAGTACACAGAATCAATAGAACCAAATTGTTCAGTCTTCATGCCCAGTGCATTCAACATTAAACTATGGCGTCTGTACTGCCGCAAATAAACAAAACAAAGGAGCACCGATGTCCTCAACATAATTGTTACGTCAACACACTTTTTCAGGAGACAACTACGCAAAGTTCTGACATGCCCTCAACAGCGCAAATGTAATTTTCATTTGGGGTGTTACTGGAGGACAGCGGTTGGAATATAAATCGAAAATTGACTTGCACTTACGTCATATACTTCAATATTTATCGATGCGAGTTCGTACTGACGCCTCCCAGCAATGAAGAGTCAGTTGACAGTCGGCAGTGTGACTAGAGATGTGCGTGCTGAGACTACCTACCTAATAAGAGTGCTGTTGGAACTCTAGAGCCAACGTTCCGTGGGCTCGTTGACCACTCGCCCGTCAAAATACACCATAATAAACAGTTACTGTTTCTGTAGACGGAACAGAACAGGGCTAGTTGGGTTAATTTAATACTAAGAACATAAATTTTCAGTGGACGGCTTGTCGAATATAAAGCCCGACTTGCAGTGCTACAGATTACTTGCCCATCACCAAAATTAAACTGTTCAGAAGCCCCGCACTGCCGTATATTCCGATATAGCTTTGAGTGTACTCAACCAGACAATACGTCGGTTATTGCCGCTAATGACAACCGTACGTTATGATCATGGTGTTTAGCTCCGTTCACCGTTACCACTCCTCAAAGTTCACTATCGCTCCTCAGCTGTCTCTTAGTCATATTATTCACAGATATTAATTTCACTAACGGGCCAGAACTCCTAAAATTACAACGATATTATATACATAACATTGCACAATAAATAACAGTACTGATTTTATTTAATGCATTACACTGCATCTGTGCACTTGAAGTCATAATCCAAAATATGGAACGTTAAAAGAGAAGAAAAAATATTACAGAAACAAAAATACATACGTACTGCGTTAATGTTTGACAGAACTGTAAAACATTAATAGTAGCAGATTTACAATACATAACATATGTCAAATAAGGCAGTTACAGTACCCCCACTTGTATGCGAGACTGTAGTAAGTGCTATCCAAAAATAACTCACGGGAAACGTCAAAACTAACTTCCCTACGAACTGAATAAATGCATTTTATTTAACCCTACAACGAAGCCGCAGAAAGCGCTTATGATCTTAATGGAATAAGGTACTATACACTATAACAACTTTCGTTCTACGGTCAATATCAGCAGTTTGTTAGACAGCATTAGGTACTGAGGAAAATTTATCACTGGAGATGGCGTATCCTGCAAGAACTTTATGCGAAACAGCACTATACGTTTCCACTTAACGACAAAACTATATACATACTCATCTCTCGAGTCACAAGGTTTCAGTGCCCACTGTGATCGTATCTGACAATATCCTTGGGCAACAACAAAATTCGCTATTATGGTAGGCGTTTAACATGATTTCCGTCTTATTTCCACAGGATATGTTTGTATTTGAGCAGAATTATACTCGTCTATTAAGTGATCCACAGATTCTTGTAGATACCTTCTACAGACTGTGAAAGCCCACAGTCCTCGAAGAGCACTGGACACCGACATTCTGTCGCCTACCGGGATTGTTCCCGCCAGTCATCAAACGTCGACAGGTACTGCTGAGAAAAAAATCTCACCTTCTCAAATCTTAAGATTTCAAAATGCTCGAATACCGTGCAAATGATCCAAGGAACATGAAACTAACTACAGCCGTCGATTATCATTTCTGCAGTTATTTTTTATGTCTACCTTATTAATTAATGTTTTGGTGACACCCGACGTCTTACGGCGATGATTAGTTTATCTTGAGAGATTAAATGTAATTCGGATATTGATCTTTCAAATTATTTTCAGTTGGCAGCGCCATAACCACGACACTGGCGTATAAAATATTCTTTATAACCCAAATTAATTATACTATGAATTATTTCCTTCTTTCAGTTGTTTGGGTCTTGAGAGGAACATTTTAAATTTTTTTATCACTTTTTTATATACAGTACATGAAGATTAATTGGAAAAAATTTCAAGCATTATCAGTCTACATTACTGAAGGAAATGGTTCAAGGAATAGGTTACTTTCATAGCAATAATTACGCCTGAATTCAGAGCTCACGTATTTCGTGGGGGAAACATGCTGTTATGGCAAAATGAATCCAGCAGCGGAAAGCTGCTCTAATTATGCAATGAAGGTTTTCATGCCCGCTATTTAGTTGTATTAAACCTCCAGGAGTAAGACACCATGGTCAGTATGTAAGACTATTTACAGAAGTTTGGTTCCCATGTACGGCAAACTTCTTCAGAGTTCGTCCAGTTTTATCTCTGAAGCTGTTTCCCGTACATGCGTACAAAACGTAAGTTAATAGTTTCGTAAATAGACCACGTCCGCTAAGAACATGAGTGGTAACATATATTACTGAAATTGCTGGAGGTAATATTGGTCCGTTACCTTGGTAACTAAATATAAAGAGCACTTTATTTTTTGTACCAGAAATACAACGAAGAATTAGCTTAACATCGATAACAGACAATATCTTTCATGTAAGATTTTCCGCAACACTACGTTTTTTAACATTTATCTTAACAGTCTCAGCTGTAAATTGGGAAAAATGATCGCTAGTTTCAATTATATTTAGGTGTGATTCATCAGTAGCTTCAAGACTAATTGTTTTTTGTACAAGAACGCAGGCATAAACAGTGAAATGAGACGAAATGCACTGTACCGATCTTGTAACAGCATTCAATGGTACGAAACATATTACTCATTTGAGTAACGTGTTGCATTCCTCTCATAATCTGTCATGCCTGAAGCTGATCATCAGTTCATAAAAATTGGTAATAATCTGTGTGAAGTAAAACTGCCAGTTTTTATAAACATTTATGCTAAAAGTTTTAAGTTAACTTTACTAAATAATCCCCATTTATCTAGGGAATTTGTGGGAGAATCATGAGGATTCACCAGAATATTTCATAATGCTAAGTCCTGTTCTCTGCATACTTTACGAAAGAAGATAAATTACTAATACAAAACATTTTATGCCAAGTGTTACGGCATTTTAAAGAAAAGAGAATCGAGCTACAAGCGATTGCTGTATGCAGGTGTCACAACCTGCATTTATTTATTTGTTACTTGTGATATGTATCGATACTATGAGGGCTGTTGCTTGTGTAAGAAGAGTGCCATGCTGCTGCGCCAGCGATATGCCTTCCGGTATCGCGTGCTCCGTACGCCTTCCGCTCGCCGCGTGTAGCGAAACAACACCACGAGGCTTTGGCCACCCCTGCCTAGGCAGGCGCCGCCGGATATTGTCTGTAAAATACGTGTTTAGCCTGGGGAACACCGGAGGCCCCTTTGCTCGCCGAATACCTGACTCTGGAGAGCGCTGGAGGGGCGACAGCGAACCTCCCATTCACCAGCAAACTCGATTGAGACGTTCAAATTGAATTTGTCTCCTCCTATCCGTGTTAATACAAGAAAGCTCGAAATCCAGCGGGGGAAGGGAGGGAGAGGTGCTCTTCAGATGCCTCTCTTGCGTCCGATTCAGTCTCGCTTTTTGTTCTCAAAGTAACGGAAGCCTATCACTTCGAAGTGTTCGACTGTTCTCTTCTGCAGGGCGAAGACTTGTGGAAATATCGGCCGCAAGAATCATCCGCTTTCGTGGCGAGGAACATCCGCAGAACGTACGAAGGGTACGAAAAGATTAAAGCGACAAAAGTGAGATGGCTGTTGTTTGCCTAAGGCGTCTCGCACAGTACCTTCTCGACATTCAGTTCCACGTTGCCGTTCTATTCTTGCAATTCGTGGTGCAGTCATATGGCAAGCAGAAAGTTTTGAAAAAGTTACCATTTCCACCTCCATGTTTTTTCAGGTGCTGATTCCGGATTTGCTCGAAATAATATTTCACAAGAATATGATCAGTTTTGAAAAACTCAGTACCTTGGTTATATGCTCAAAACTTGAAAACTACTCATTTTTGAGTAACATTATTAAGTTCTAAACTAATCAGGAATAAATACCCTATTATTGTACCCATGACAAGCACGTTGTTTTGTAGCTAGAGCGCTTCCTAGTAATGAGCTTTCTTTTTTCTTTTTTTGCATTTTCACTCCCACTCATAACCCATACTTAGACTTGCACGTGGATTTCTTGTGTTTTACACCCTGACCTTTTCCCTTAGTCATTCGCTGATAACCACATATCCAAATAAAGGTGCCTGTTGTTTGCCTCAAAAGGCTGCAAAATGTAATACGGTTCCTAGTTCAATCAGAAATCTCTTTCACAGGAACAGGAACGTCTTCAAATAGGTGAGACCCACCTATGTTTTCACAAATCCCTCGTTTAACGATTAATGGGTTGAACGTTTGATGGTCTTGAAAAGAAGTGCTGCCTCAAGGTTGCTGTGGCAATGCGTAAGAGGGTGACTGTGTGTTGCTTTTTCGAAGTGCAGTGACACATCTGTAACAAAAAGAATTAAAATATTTTGTAAAGGAGGTTTGAAAAGAAAGGGTCAGAAGAGCATTTATGTCAACGGGAAAAGTGTCTATAACAGTCACATGACATTTCCAGAAGTAACGTACCAATGTAAAATTCATTGCTGCCTATTTTATGGCAGAAGGAGGTCAGGACGAATAATAAAGATCTGTATGTATCTTGTCAATCGAAACCAGTGCTTCCTCCACTCTGCGGATCGGTGAAGAAACCACAGTTTCTGATTGAGCAAAGACGGTTGCCCGAAGCTAAACGCAATTTCATGTCCAATGTTTAGAAACTAAAAGTAATTACTAAGTTACTAGAAGTCACTTAGTTACAACAAATCGTAAAAAAATTGTTCCATCTGTTTCAGACTTCACAGCAGCTTGTGAGCACTGTTGTTTTTGTATGGAAAAGCTTCATACTGGTCCACAGAGTGAAGAGTGAAGAACTGATCGTTTCAAGAATGACACTGAGGAAGGGTGCAGTTGGTGTTTTCGCGTCTTGGTAATAACAAGGAAGCTTGCCAATTCTCTCTAGATGAATTGTTGGACAAAATATCAACTGACTTGGGTCGGCTCATAAACACTTAGAAAACCCAGCTTCTAAAAACTTGTGATGAAAGCAATACACTGACAATCATATGTCGAAACAGAAGTGACAGCTGTGAGCTGTCAAAATCTTCTTCGCAGGCGACCAAAGTTTTGAAACAGCTGAGGTGACTGTTACAATTATTGTCAAAGATACATGGTTTCAGATTTTCATTGATATAATATACCCATCACCACAACGGTTTCTGGGAAGATAGGATTAGCTTATTCCTGACTTTATTTCGCTTTAATTGAAACTGATAAAGGAGAATACGTGGCGATATTGATAAACCTAAGAAAAAGTCATCCTGTGTGACACAAAATATTATGGCTGGTATAAGACAAAATTTATTTCCTTCGCCATGGGAGGCAGGTTCGTCCTGAGGTGTTTAAAAAAGTTTAGCTTCCGAAATGAACTTCACATATTCTTACAACAAACAATGAAACTGTATATTTTCAGTATCAGCTATCACGAATCTGCCCCTGTAAGTTTATGGACAGCATTTCTCTCAAATTGTTTATGGCAATGTGTATTTTAATACTTGGTTCCCAGAGGGCTAAAATACACCTCACTTGTTGGAAATCACTCCGTAAACTGACATTATCTTGAATAATCTCAATACAATACAAAGGGAATCGTTCAGCTAATATCTGTTGGAAGGCGGCTGATAGATCGTTTATCCATCTTGAGGTGTTCTTTATATTTTATAGCTTTATAGTAAAACCGAACAACTAGTAAAAACCCTTAACTGAATGGAATTTTTTGAGAAGCTGCCTAAGCTATTCCTTACAAAATAATCTTTTATAACTCTTCCTCCTAATGTCTTCGTTGTGTCAATGGAACAGTCTGAAGATACGCTTCAGAAAACTAACTTGTTAGGTTTCTTCACTTAAAACTTCCGGGCTGATAGGCCGTGGTCGAAGTATAAAACTGTCTCCTAACGTTTCGTCTCCGACTGCGGGAGACATCATCGGAGGTAAAACAGCGATCACATTTTTATTCTGTTAATAGTGAATAGGGAACAAGTGACCAAGTGATAGAAAAAGTCCGTTGGCAAGGCAAGCAGTACATTTTTCTGCGTTAATAACAGATTTTGGATTTTGAGGACTACCAAGGAGGAGATCTCAATTTAGTAACGGCGTATACCAAACTGAAATTTAAAAGAATCGCTAAGAAGAACGAATGTGTAAAGAAGTAGGACACTAAGGCAGTGAGGAATGACGATGTACGTTTGAAGTTCACTAGGCCGGTATATATAATGATAATGAATATTACAACAATATGCACTTGAGTTGGACAGGAATGGACATCTTAAAAAAAAAAAAAGGGAGCGAGAGAGAGAGCGAGCGAGAGAGGCGAATCGCAGAACACAAAACTTGCATAGACAAACATACATGAAAAAATTTGATACGAAATAGTGTCGGCGGGACTCATTCAGCGTATAAAAAAATTTAAAAGAAGCTGGGTGGCATGAAAGCAAAAGGCCCATTAGTAGCAGCTGAATAACAGGTCCTGTGTCAAAGGCAGAGAAAAGAGCTCAGCCGGCCGTTCTGACCGAGCGGTTCTATGCACTTCAGTCTGGAACCGCGTGATCGCTACAGTCGCAGGTTCGAATCCTGCTTCGGGCATGGATGTGTGTGTTGTCCTTAGGTTAGTAAGGTTTAAGTAGTTCTAAGTTCTGGAGGACTGATGACCTCAGGTGTTAAGTCCCATAGTGCTCAGAGACATTTGAACCATTTGAAAGAGCTGATGGGAGGAACGATTATATGGTAGGCCTTTATGAGCGAGAGGAATAGTTTGCTGACGGGTTACAACAAAGGAGACATTCTGTGAGACATAGGAGATCCAGTATTAGGGTCCGAGTTTAACACTAGAACGGCGGAGTTTCTGACATTCCTAAAACGGAAGAATTTTTCATATTTGACTTGATCGAGTACTTTTCTTAGTGTTTGTTAATCCAGACTTTATTTCTAGAAATCAAAATAGTTATTTACAGTTATAAATAACAATTTCCAATTTATTTGAACAACAATGTACAATACAAATTTATTGTTGCTACTGGTAACAAGTTTCTTAACTGTAGATTTAATTCATTAACTATTAATACAACCTTCTAGACGCATTGACTACATTTGGTCCATTTTACTCTCACATGTGTTTTACAAGCAGCTCTGTATTACTTTCTACTCAACTCATTTTAAGCTGCTAGACGCACTTAGCACAGGTGATTTCTGTCTTACGGTCACGTTTTCCGGCGCTTAACACAGCTTTGCCTGGGTTGCTGCCTTTGCGGAGGCTGATTTGGCACTTCCTCCACTTTCTAGGTGATTTCAGTCCCATGTACTCTTCCTTCGTCTGATGTTATTGCTCTTCCGTTTCCTTTAGTTCGTTTGCAAGTTGAAGTATGACCTTCATCTTTTCCATTTTCTTGTTTGTTACTATGTAATAGATAGCCTATGCGTTTATTGCAAACAAGTCCAGTATATTGTACAAGACATGCATTGGCCATCTCCTATACGCAACCTTCGTACTATATCTATGGGTCATTTGATCAACCACGTCCACCCCGTACTTTGTTGTATTGTACAGCGTTATGGTTTCTGGTTTTTTCTTTCCTTCCTTGCTTATTGCTACTTCAGCATGCAGTGTACTCAGAAGAATGAAATTTTTATTCTTCTTTCCATGGCATACACTCAAGGTTGAGTCTGTGTTGGCACTATTGTGCAGTATTGTCGTGGAGTGCATTTCAGAATTCGGCTTCCTTACTACATCGGGGATTGAAGTTTTCTTTTCTTTGAGCTTTTAGCAAGTTGAAGAGACATAAACAAGTTGTCTGTGGTCACATTTCTTCGTTGGTTTACAAATGATTCCACGAGACGCAGAACGACGTACTCTCCAAGTGGTTGTTTCTCTCTACGCGTGTCCTCTTTGCCGAGGTATGGGAAAGCATTAGATCTATACTTTGTCGTAACATCAACAGCCAACAAGAATTTGGGACCATATTTGTCTGGTTTGCTGGATATGAACTGAGTAAACCTGCATCTTGCTTTGCTTGGTAACAGTTGCTCGTCAATGGTTATATTTTCTCCAGGGCTCTAAGCACGAATACTGTTTTCAATGAAGTTTCCCCAAATTTCGGATACAAGTGCGAATTTGTTGGCTGCCATGCGTTCATCCCCGGTTGATTTTTCATCAAAACGGTGAAATCTGAGAGGCTCTTGAAATCATCCACAGACCTACCTTTTGTGCACAATACACACGAACATGCATGATGGCTATCAGTTTCTCCAGTTCCTCAGGTGACACTGTCCAGTCATTGTTTTTTAGTACTTTTCGAGCATTGAATTCTGTGTGTTTCTTCATGAGATGTAGCATTGCTCCATCAAAAATAAGACGGAAGGCCCTGATGACAGACTGTTTACTCGTTGGCAAACATAAGCAGTAGGACCTCCTCTCTCCTTCAGAACATTTACAGCTGATCACCTTCCAGAAGATGAATAATTTCCAGTCTCCCACGCCGTTTCATCACTTGCAATCATCTTTGTAGACGCTTCTCACTGTACATGCTGTGGTGATGATTGACATATATCAGCATCTGTATCCTCTTCCACTAATCGCCCCTCGTTCATAATGTCTTCACCTTGACTTGTGTCAGGTACGAAGTAATCACTTCATCAGTGAAGTCAATTTCCGATTCAGTTTCGGAATTCTCTAAGAGATCTACCACTTCTTCATCAGGAAGTCCACGCTGGCGATTTATGGTCGAAAACGTGTTTCACAGACAGACTGCGTGAGTGACACAACATAAGCTCAAGCGGACTGGGTTCTAGGTATACAGAACGAAATGGCGAAGAAAATTAAAATATTCTGTAAATACTAAAACATCTTCAATAAGAGTAGAAAAAATTAGAAAAAGTCTTACAATTTCATTAACGAAGTAAATAAATTGGATATGACAATGAACGAAAAACGTATGACAGGAGTCACTTTGACCCCTTCCGCTGTTCTAGTGTTAACAGTGCTTTGGAAGAATACCGATCACATAAGGCAGTAGGTACTGTTAACACTCCATTTGACTCTACATTAATGAGGAGGAGTGTCAACAACCGTCTTGGGTCGGTGGTGTGCAGAATCTGTGAGATTTTACTTATACCAACAGACTTCCCCAAAAACATCATCCACACCATCTCATAGCTAACAAGGGCAGATAAGTGCGGTAACTTCCCCATAATCAGCTAGAACTCTCATCCATCGACGTGGCTGACAAGAATATTATGCCCAAGAACCGAAAATAAAATTTTTGACAGACTTCGTTTAGTCTGACTTTATAAAAGATAAGGCCACGGAAAAGGCAGTTCTCGCGTTGGCCTTGATAGTGGAAACAAGACTGGTGAAAAATCAAGACACCTTCACAAAATTTGGTGACATAAGGAAAACCGTTCGTCAATGACAAATGACGCTATACGCTCGAAGTTCTCAGCAAAATATCGAGAAAGACGGAATAACATTTAAGAAGGAACAAAAATATTAAACACCAGAAGCAGTCCACGCATATTAAACACGGTATGTAGAAGTACTGACGGAAAGAAAGTTTCAGGAGAGATATTAAAACGCAACCGGGATGGATATCAATGACAAGATTTGTTGATGACATTTCTGTGTTCATTGAAAGTGCTGGAGCATTACACGATGAAATGAACAGGCAGCGTGCGGTATGTGAATTGACAGTAACTGAAGGACGACGAAAGTAACGTGGAGTATCAGCAATTAGATCATGGATAAGCCTGCCATCTAAATTAGAGACTACGACGAAGGCGAAGTGAAGGATTGTGCCAGTTTGGAAACAAAACACTACATGACGGTCGAAGCAAGGAGGACACAAAAAGCGGAGAAGCACAGGTGAAGAGAAAATTCCTGGCCAAATGAAATCAGCGAGTACGAAATGGGGTCTTAATTTGAGGAAATTACTTACGGGAATGTAAACGAAAATGAATTTTCGAGTGTGGGTAAACCGAAAAAGAGGAGAGTTGTAGTGTTTCAGATGGGATAATATCGAAGGATGTTAAAATTAAGAAGTGAGGAGGTTTCCACAGAATCTGCAAGGAAAAGGACACGTGGACCATTGAACAGGGGGAGGGACAGGATGATAAGCTATGTGTAACATCTCATGAAAAAATGTTAATGGAGTCGGAAGGAACTGTAGAGGATAAAAGTTATAGGGGAAGAGCGGAGTATGAATAAGTACCACAATCTATTGAGGAGACAAGGATATAGTCAGGTGTACCTCAGGGAAGTTCGATGAGACCGTATTTATTCTCTATATACGTTAATGATCTGACAGACAGGGTGAGCAGCAGTCTGCGATTGTTTACTGATGACGCCGAGATAAGGATAGCAGTTATCGCTGAAGCAACCGGCTGAAGTAACCGGTTTCTTCCGTCTCTTATTTAGCCTGTCTGTTAAAACTGTTCAAAATAACCGGTTTCTGAAATAACTGATTTTCTGTTTTTTGTTGCTGTTACTGTCAGTGCTAAACGTGGACTTCGCACGAAGGTTGAAGAATTCCACTGAAGGTGAAGGAGTAGGAGCTCACGATCGATTTGGAGCTGAGGATTCGGCACAAATCGTTCTCATTGTCGCCAGCAAAGACTGTGAAAATGAAAGAGACGGGTGTGACGAAAAGAGTGGAAGGTCACAAGCTAATGCTTTCCCTGCATCGTCACTTTAGGATGGTGTCACTTTTCTACCGTGGAAAGACCACAAAATTAATGATTCAGTTATATTACCCCGATTGTATAGCATGGCATTAAAATTAGATCAATGAAATTTTCCAGAGAACGTTGACGTTTTCTCCTTATACGATGTCCCAGGTTTCTTGTGCCTCCTTCTGTTTATTATCCTTTTCAAGCAAATGTAGCACTGTACTTCATTGCTACTGTACTTCGTAAAATACTTCCAAACTTCGAATAGTACCATTCTGCAGTACAACTGATGTCTCATGACGAGTCCTGTATGGCCTGGTTGTGCGGTAGCGTTCTCGCTTCCCACGCCCGGGTTCCCGGGTTCGATTCCCGGCGGGGTCAGGGATTTTCTCTGCCTCGTGATGACTGGGTGTTGTGTGCTGTCCTTAGGTTAGTTAGGTTTAAGTAGTTCTAAGTTCTAGGGGACTGATGACCATAGATGTTAAGTCCCAGTGTGCTCAGAGCCATTTTCAGGACGAGAAACCAGGTGGGGAAAAAGTAAGGAAGGATGGTTAAGGGCTAACGTCCCCTTGACGTCGAGGTCATTAGAGAAAGAGCTCTATGTTTTTCTCTGACGGGGAACGAAATCAGTTGGGCTCTCACGAAGAAACCGCCCTAGCATTCACCTAGAGCGATTTAAGGAAACCACGGGAAACCTACACCTGTATGGCCTGATGCGGGTTCGAACTCTCGTGATCCAGAATGTGTGTCCAGAATGCTGACCATCGCTCCAGCTCGGTCGGTTCAAATTGTTTCAAATAGTTCTAAGCACTAGGGGGCTTAACATCAGAGGTCATCAGTCCCCTAGACTTAGAACTACGTGAACCTAACTAACCTAAGGACATCAGACACATCCATGCCCGAGGCAGGATTCGAACCTGCGACCGTAGCAGCAGCGTAGTTCCGGACTGAAGCGCCTAGAACCGCTCGGCTACAGCGGCCGGCACCTCGGTCGGTCTCTTGTTGTAAGTCTCGCATATAACTCTGTACTTCCACGCGAACCTATAGTCTACACCATACGGCGACAGGTACGGTGTTGTCACTGGAATGTTGCACCTATTCTTTTGGCAAGTGTTTCATGCTAAACTATAGGTGTTATTAAAATAATGCTGTTCGTTTTTCCCAATTTCTATAATAATCAATGGAAATTCTGCGAACAAACATTACTTATGGCAAATTGATATGACGGTTTTCTTACACTGTTATTAGTAAAAATAGAAGGAAACCTATTATAACCAGAACTAAACAAATACTGAAAAATACCAGTATTGGTTTTAACAGGTCAGTTTTTCCCATCTCTACTCTGAGATGTAGGGAAGGCGTCGTCGTTGTGTGTCTACAGGAAGATACAAGATAACTCAGACAAAATTTCATGCTGCTGCGGTAACCGGCAGCTTTCTCTACATGCAGAACAGGTTGATTTAATGCTCATGAGTAGAAGAAAAAGTTCCACAATTTTCGACGAAATCATTAGTAGTATGCTGCTTGACACAACAAAGTGAAATGAAATAGAACGAACGCATAAGCAAGGTAGTGTAGATGCGGCATTGTCTACTTCAGTTTGTTGGAAGAACTTTGGGAAAATGTAGTTCTTCTGCAAAGGAGACCGCGTGTAGAACATCATTTCGGCCCATTCTTGTGCATTGATCGAGAGTTTTGGATTTCCCACCAGGTCGGATTAAAGGGAGACTTCTAAGCAGTTCAGAAGCCGAGGTGAGCTGTTACATTTGTTACAGGTAGGTTCGACCAGCATACGAGTTATGGACTGAAGTGGGTATACCTGGAGGGAGGCCAGCATTCTCTCCGCGAGACCCTACTGAGAAAATTTCGAGAACCGGAATTTGAGGATGACTGCAGTACGATTCTACTGCCACCAGCGTGCATTTCTCTTAAGGACCACGAACATCAATTAACAGAAGGTAGACAGTCGCGAAGGTCTGTTAAAAGAAGTTTAACTGACATCGTTCGGAGGCACATATGCAGTGATTTTTCCCTTGTTCTATTTGAGAGTGGAGCAGGAAAGGAAATGACTAGCTGCAGTAGTCACTCTTTGCTATAGATCATACGTGGCTTACCGAGCATGCTTGTAGATGCAGATGCGCATGCTGAGTGAGGACATGAGATGAAGAAGTAGCACAGAAGAGAGATTATTGGCACGCCGTATCATATTTGCCAGATGACAGCTGAAAGAAGAAGTAATAATAATAATAATAATAATAATAATAATAATAATAATAATAATAACAGACTTGTAATTGTTCCAGCATCATCTAGTTCTTCATATAAAGAACACCAATTTCGTAGTGATATGATATCGTTTATTAACCTTTGAAGTCGAACCTGCTTTCAATAAGCAAAAGTGATAACACCGAGCTGCGGTAATCAAAACAGATAATATCTTGATACCTTGGAAAGATATTACTCGATGTAAGCCAAACAACTTTTCATTGTGGACTAGTCCACATCGAAGTTACTTCTTTGTTGGTGATTGTGTAGTGTTGTCAGTGTGAGCGACGAAACTGACTTTATATTCAAAAAATGTTATGGTCTTACCACGTGGTTAATATAGAGCCATATCTTCTTGGATAATGCAGTCAGTGGCATCATTAAGAGAAATTGGAACTTAAGAGAAGCTAGAGAGAAAAAGACAATAGGATAGCAGTTAGGTCGACTATTAGAACTGTTGTAATGTTTCAGATATTTAAAACGTTCGAATAATACTGTTTAATTATGAAATACTTTGGGAACTGATACAACCTTTAGTTTAAGGAAGACAACTAAAGGCCCGCATCTCGTGTTCGTGCGGTAGCGTTCTCGCTTCCCACGCCCGGGTTCCCGGGTTCGATTCCCGGCGGGGTCAGGGATTTTCTCTGCCTCGTGATGGCTGGGTGTTGTGTGCTGTCCTTAGGTTAGTTAGGTTTAAGTAGTTCTAAGTTCTAGGGGACTTATAACCACAGCAGTTGAGTCCCATAGTGCTCAGAGCCATTTTTGACAACTAAAGCAGTGATCAGCAGGTTAAAGTGATAACTACGGATACATTTGTGATGAAGATTGCTGGTGTCAGTTAAAACTACATAAATTTCAAACTACCAGCTAATGAACTTCTGATACAGCTTATGGAAAACTAGTTTATTATCTAATTATTCGAATAACTCTATCCAAATATTAAATATTGTACTATCTCACAATAAGAAGTAATATGTTTGCAACTATGAGGGTATACAGTGAAGTACAACTGGAAACCCCCACGCGAGATTTACACATACTTGCATAACTGGATACAAACATAGATAACAATGACCAATTAATAATTAGTATATCTCTATTTCCGTGAACTAGTTTCCGAGTCTGTTCAGATTTAACTTCAGAATGAGCTGAAAAGGCTCGAAATCTACTTGAAAGAAATAGTGAAATATTTCACAAGTGACTGGTCGCAGTTATTTGCATTTATGTCCAACGAATGTACATTTGTAGTATTCTTCAGTATCCATAATGGATGAGTTTAATCTGTTTTTAACATTTCTGGGACCACTGCAGATTGTCAGAATTTCATCGTGATAGGAGAGGAATTTCCGAAGTTATTTTAAGGTATGCACTAACAACCAAGAGCATTTTTGTTCAGTACTCTGAAATTACGATCTTGTGATGTTGTTCTCATACTGATCCCTATCATATAATGAATACTTAGTGTAAATGGTTAAATGCTACAACTGTCAACGTGAAACGTTTCTTGTGACAAATTAGCAATAGTTCAATCTACATATATAAGTAATTACTGAAAATCTCAGTGTAAGCGATTTAGCGAGGAGAGAATGCGCTTCACGTTACTGTTATTGAGATTATGTAGTAGTAACACTGACTCTTGAGTTCCTCGCCGATTTGTACTGCTGAACCTACTCAAGAGGTATTCAGTACGAGTGACTATTTATACTATGTATAAGCCGTAGGTTTCATGTTTTTGTGTAATAGTGACGTTTAGGACTGCGGTGGTATTTCAAAGTACAACGAGAAAGATCTGCAGCCAGCTTTGTTATTCATACAGTTATCTGGACACCGACTGGGCCAATAGGTACACACCAAGAGTTGGGAAGAGTTCGAGATGTCCCAGTTTAGATAATGTGTTAGTATCAAAAATATTTCGAAAGACACAATCCCTAACATGTTGTTAATCATGAACAGATTTGAATTACCACTGGTTAGGATAGTAACAGAATAACAATTTGTCCCGAGAAAGTCAAGAATTGATTACCCTAAAAGACTAGAGCGTTTCTTTTAATCTGTGATATCAAGATCTGTGACATTTATTTACTGTCAGGCTATTTTCATACTCCTGACTTTGTAACTAAAGATATATAGTAGTTTAGTCGATAACCGGCATCAGTGTAGCATGTACACTCCTCTTGTCCAACGATGTCCTACACTGGATGGTACTTCTTGACTAATAAGAGGCAGTGAAAGCCTATATTGCCTCAGTATTAATGCATTCTACGTGTCCGTTCATAATTGACACGACAAGCGTGACATTTCACTGTAATGGAACACGATTCGACCATCCTGTCCATTAGATGCAATCAACAAACCCTCCAATGGCGATTCATCTCAAAGTCCAAATCGCTCTCCTCATGACAGAATCGGAATTCCTCCAGTTAACGGAACAACTGGCGCCGTGAAGCATGACTGTGTAATGCTAACACTGACATGTTAATAATTTATCTTGATGCCTCCATATAAATACGTACACAGTACGCAGAGATACCATTGTTCAGTCGTTACGGTTCCAAGTATCAGTGGAGACACACACATATATGTCCATCTGCTAAATGTAGAGTCGGAAAAAACCGCAGTCGTCATAGCTACCGAAACAGCGTACACTGCAACACTATGTAAAGATAAAATTTTATAGAGGCAAGCCAATGTCATTATCCACAGTTGGTGAAAGTGATGACCATAGATGATGAAGCGTGTTGGTAAACTGGAAAGATATTTATCAGGTTGTGGATTTTTAGGCAGTAATCAGTATTTCAGCAGCTGTTCTGATGGCAATCATAATTAATTACTTCAAACAAAAATTTCTTCTTTATAACTTTTAGTGTAGCACCCTTGACTATCATAAAAATACATTATAAAATTGAAGCAAGTGGACATGAACTGGTACCTCGCTTGGAATATGCTATCGAATAATTACACTCATAGTGGAGACAAAAGAGGCCGAATAACTATTCCTACTGTGCTACTGTATATAGTGTTTGGTATCAAATAAACACAATACATCTAACTTTGTTTCCTGGCATTTTTAACATGATAGGGCGAACATTTTACAATTTAGAGTCTGACTTATCATTCAACAAATTATTAATCAAGAAAAGGATTAGTAATTAACTTCACTAGTATGTACCGAAGGTTCTTGCAAACATTATTAGGAATTATGACTCAAACAAAAGCCGTTTTTGTTAGTCGCACTCTGCTCTCTTCACATAGATTTCAGGCACTTTTTATTCTGATGAGACAATTTTGTTTTTTGCTGCCACCAGGTAGAAAATGTAATTAAAAATGTTAAACGTAACGTAATAATACGGATGGTGGAGCATTGACCTTAGTAATTTGTAGTGAATGTAATTAGTGTGACTGACGCAACTATTGGCTGATACTTGTTTGTTAGCTGTTCAGTCACTCGCAGCCCTCTAAACAAAAAACTTTAGCAACAAATTACAATTTTAGAGGTCATCTCAGTAGAAAATGAGAGTAGATTATAGCATTTCAGGAGGAAATGAAACACTCTAAGAGAAGGAAAACAGTCTTGTGGAGATTGCAGCGTTTGGTTTTACGTTACACTATGAAAAGTAAAATTTTTCTTTTGCCATTACACTCTTTCGGAGGATCACAAAATTATCGGACGAAGTGTTCTGAAATAAAAGCCCAGTTATTTCACACGATTAGTGTCTTTGTATTTTTTCTTCCTCTGATGCCTTAATTTGACCCTAAAATTCATAGACACATTATAAGACGGTAACTGTGGTTCACTTAATGTATTAAAATCGACCCTGTGAGATTTACCCCATAGTTTGAACTTATGAGTGCACAAATTATTTATTTGCCTCAGTCAGCAACACAAAACAGTAGTCCTCCCCAACAATTTTCAATGAAGTAAACACAGATTACGACAATGGTTGAACGTAAAAGGCTTGCTGAAGTGCCAAAAGTACAGAGGTGTGTACTGAAACGTTGGAGTTGAGTTAGTAGTGACAGTTAGCGGAGTTCCATTATATTAGTTTCTACGTCGGTTGATGTTTGAACAATGCCAGATGATTTATTCATTCGTAAAACATTTTGCATGAGACAAATAAGATGGTAACGTTGTGTAAATCGTGTGATCGTTATCAGGCAGAAATACAAATGCTAAAGTGGAGAGTGAGTCTCTGTTTTTCCCAAGTTCCTTGTGCTTCTCTTTTTGTCCTTTTTGTGCTTTGTACGTGCCAGAATGATGTGGATGTGGTCGACATCTTTGGTGTAGCACAGATCGTCCTTGAGTTTAACCTGTGGTTTGAAAAACATAAGCGCATCATACTGATGGACGTGGAATGCCTTACTCTGAGATTCAATTTAAAAAAAAAGACTTTCGTGAAATTTGAACTCTGGAACAGAATGTTCCTCTACACATTTAGTTAACCAGTTTGCGGACTAATTATTTCAATGGAATAAATCATATAAGGCAAAACAATGCCTTCGATACCAATTTTTGTGATAGGTTTCTAAAAGCCGCCACTTTTTGGCTGTGGGTTTCCAACACGAATCTCAAACTATTTAAACCAGTGGAACAATTCTCCTATCGGAGCACAAAAAAGGCGAATATGCTCCTGTTTAAAAAACTGTGACTGAAAAGTCTCGTTCTACTTTCCTCAGCAACGTTAATATTTTTTCCAAGAATTTTGGCATTTGAACATATTGGAATTCTTCTTAACATGCAGCTTACTCGTCACTCTCACAAGTTCCCCTGACTGTAACTCGCTCACACCCGCTAGTCCATTGCTGTATTTCGCTCATACCCATCCACTCCGACTTACCCATTCAGCCCAAGTCACTGTCATTATCGCTGTGTGTCTCTCTGCCATTGTCTCCTGTGTCACAGCCACAGTATCCTTCGTTCTCTCATACTACTACTGTTTCCTCTCTGTGACACTGTCTCCCTGTTGTGCTTTGTTACTGATACTATCTCATTCATCCCTTCCCACTGCTGCTGTTTCTTCTCATTGTCACTATCTTTCTCTTCTACTTTATTTCTGTCATAGACTCTCATCCACTTCCACAGTCTCCTTGACTTTATTCCTCTAACACTGGCATTGCCTCTCTCACTCTTTTCCATGCACTGTTCTGTCACTGTCAACTAGGTTCCCTCTCTTTTTCTCACACGGTCATGTCTCCTTAGCTTTCTCTACAACACAACCACTGTCTACAATCTCCCATGTTAATTACTTTTCCGCATCCTTACCACTGCCATTGCCTTCTTTCCTCTCGCGAAAAAAGCGCGAACGTATTCGCATGCCAACATTTTTGGGAAATTTTTTAAAGGTGTTTACGTAGGTAGAATGAGGCAACTGGTATCCCACATTTCAGTCGAAGTGTTATAAATATTCTCATATTTTGTGCTACGACTGGAGCATTTTTATGCTGGTTCCCTTCCTTTTCGTGCCACAACAGGCCATTTCACTCATATGAAAAGATCTTCAAGCGCCAGTAAAACTAATTTTACACCCCAGGCCGGATTTTACATGCACAAAAATTCTGCTTGTGCTTCAGAGCTACATGAAGTTTCCATATGCCTTTTGATGATAACGAAGAAACTTTACAGCATATTTCTCCGCGCTACGTCAGTTTATAAGGCACGTTTCCGCCTCACACTGGATTTTACGTGGGTATTATACAATAATTCTTAGGAATACGTCGGTCGTAAAAATGAAGCTCATTTGCTGTACATACCCGTCTTGGAATATGCGGCTCGGTTTTGGTGCTAAAAAAAAAAAATAAAAAAAAGTCTATTTCTCTATAATGGTCAATATTTTTGAAAATAGAAACGTGTTACTTCTAGATAAATGCCTAGGGAACATTACATTACAATTGCGGGATAAATCACACCCTGGGTCAGTATGGTGTGACATACAAAACGTGCTTATGAACTACAGTTAAGGCATTTTTATCGGAAATGATGCGTCCGTTCTGCTTTGAGTTGATTGCATGTTAGGTTACCCGACTAGAGTGAATAGGTTGGTTACACATTAGTTGCTTGGAAGCCGTAGAGAACTGGAGAAATTTAGCTCACAGAATTCGAAATAGCAGCACGGGGAAAATTTTTTAGACCCGTACCATTGGTAAGATCTGTCAAAAGAAAACATTTTTCAAATCTGGAAACTTTTTTTTATCGATAGAAAATTATATGATGACATCAAGGACATCTTTCTGGAACAGATGATTTGAATAACGCTTAAGATAAAGAAAGTTTGGTTCTGCTGTTACGGCGAATAGAAAAGTTATTCTAACAGTTTTAACTGTTTACTTAAAATTTTGTTTCCCATTAGTGATAGACGGCAGTGTAATTAATATATTTCAGGTGAGCCTGCTTTTGCGGTAAATAAATGACGCATTTGGGTCTACACATCATTTAGTATGTAAATGTAAACATTAGTGCTCTAAAGGTTCACATGCATGTCCGAAATTTACTTTAGTGTTGTAAATGTGATTTGTACCGTGCAAGAAGCTACGTACAGCGTGATTCATGAACAACCATGTGGATGTAATAGCTTTCTGTTCCCACAGGGATTCTTCATTTCGGTGAGCCTTTGTGGTGCTTTATTTTGGTGAGTATCAATGGCAGGTGCGCCTCTCATTATCGCTTCTTGGATGTTTTACCTGATTACAGTGGATGTGGTCTGCATTCCGCTGGTAGCCTTGTAGCTGCTACCGCGAGAGATACGGCATTCGAATGGAAACACACTCCGAAATAGCCACCGTGGTGGCGGAGTTCGAGGGAGACACCGACTTCTAGCAATCCGATGCTCTGGCGACCCACCTCAGTAGACCCCGTAGGGAATAGAAAACTACGTTAGCATACAAGTAACTTATCTGACAGGAACGTCTATATCAAGCTATATTATTTGTATAGCACAATCACGTTTTGAACACTCAAGTAACGTTTGAACATCAGCATCAACCATTACAAAGCAAAGGCTTACATTTACATCGTAAATGAAATGTAGAATCCAGTGCTCAGGTTCTTAACTACAAAAACAGATACATTTGATATTTGTCGATTACAGCGCCATCTACCACGAATGGGAAAACAATGATTTGAGTAAACCGTACGTATCTTTTTGGCGCAGAATCCAAAAATCCATAAGGGGTTCCCATTTGAAAGTATGGAGTTCATCCCCGCCCACGATGGAGGGGTGGTTAGGAGATGGCCACCTGTAGTGCAGACAGATGCCACCTTTATTAATATTAACTTTTCACATAGAACATTCTTTCGAACGATTCATTTCCGAAATATTTAGTTGTCTCAAGTTAAAACACCCCGCACGGTGGTTAGAGGCTATCGTCGCTAACGACCATAAAACTCACATTATGCCGATTCTTTAGATTTGTCACATTTCACATGGGCGTGTTACATTTCCATGTGTGCATAGAATACATCTGGTAACACATCCAGAATATTGATATAATTAGTAGCTTTTGAATGATAGCTGAAGGAATACATAGATTTTGTATCTCGTTAAACTAATCACAAAAGTGCTATGCAATTATATAACATTTTTGGATCATACGAGTGGGCAAGTCACCAGCGTTTAAGTGATGTACGATGGACTGGGATTCAATTTTTGATTCCGGGTCGAACGATAATATTACTATCACTATTTCTTCTGTGTCCTCTGTGTTGTCGCACATCGGTCACTTAGCCATTAACTAGTTAGTTTTATCCAAGTTACTATTCCTTGAAGTATCAAAATACGAGTCCACCAGAAATCCCAAACTTCTGCTTACGTTCACTTAATAGTTTTTAGTTCTGCGACTGGATTATTAATCTACGTTAATTTCTCTGTGGTTGAAATTACTGTTCAGGTGTGTGGTACCCTCCTTTAATCTTTACTTAATTGGTTTCAAATGTATCTGGCATAGCTGAAGACAATTTTTTGGATTCTCTACCTCGTCGGATGCAGATCATTATCTTAGCTAGAGGTGGTGTTATGTGAGTACGATAGTCGCTGTCACTCTACTGTTTTGAATTTCATATTTTTAGGTGCACTCAACTACTGTATTTTATTAGTATTCAGTCGGTTTATATCACTATTGAAAATAAGTCATCCACGAAGCAGCTCGCCAATGGCATTTAATACTACCTCTGTCTACGGCAACGAACCCCTTTTGGGAAGAATGAGAGTCGACAAGCCTCTTTAGTTACGGAACTTTTGGTATCACTCATTAATCATTCGATTCCCTAGTGCTCACAAACTGTGGGGATGCTGACTGCTACGTTTCACCCACTGCTCCGAATAGCCCCTAAAATTTTGTAGAGGTTTACTATCGGATGGTTCAGCTGGCCATCCGAGGAGCGTTAGTTTATCTGGTATTCGTCAAAACTTATAGTCCTGTGAACACTGCATTTGTCATATGGAACAAGGAAGCTTCCGCAATATGCTGTTCATAATGATGTAGGGAAAAGGGCAACACTTGGTCCCGACAGCGTTGAAGCAAGTAGCTGGTTTCGCGTGCACGATAACCAGAATGATTGCACTCAGACTCACTGTTTGAAAAACAGTCCCCAAACGCCACACAACCACCTCCGGCCAGAACCACTCATTTCACACACACCCTGCAGAAAAACGCCTCATTGGTCCGTGGAACGTGAGACATACTCGAGCAGAGACAAAAGCGCCTCCCATTGACTCGTGATTCCCGTAGGCGTGACGCTTGTCTCTCTCCCTTATCAGCCTGCGTACTTTTTACGACCACTGGTCTTTATTCTGCCTTGTTACGTGGCTGCTAAAGGTACACCATTCCTAATAGACATGTAGAACAATCGGAATTGACGCGTCAACAAATCGGGCAACTTTACCAACCAGTTAGGCACCATCTGCAGCGCCCCAGAGCGCCCTTTGTCTTCATTAGAAAGGAGTTAGTGATGTTTTCTCCACTGAGTTTGTTTACAGAGCTCTTGACATGACATTTCCTGACTTGTCAAACAGGTTGCAGTACTCTCTAATAACCAAATAAGTTCGGCTTGAAGAGAGAACGCTGCTGTCTATGATGGCCACTGGGGTAGTTCACTATAGCACCTAACAGGGGTATCAACTGCCCTTCAACTGAGTCAACATAGGATCGCGGGAAGGACGTTTTGAGTCCCCCTAGTAACAGATCAAAATGGATTGCATTCTAAGAAGCAAGTTAGATGTATGTTGACAAATTCACAGGATCAGTTATCTTTTTTGCAGGAATAAGAAACAGAAAGATAACATTGGAGATGTAGGTTTATCATACTGTCATTGATGAATTCAAGCCTTAAATGCGATGAGCTGTGTAGCTGTTGATACTTCCATGTTTCAACTAATAATGTGTGACTTCCGTATATAGCCTGTTAGTGGTAATTAGCATTGGGTATACTTCTAATTCTGCAATTTCTGTGTAGACTGTACCATAACAAATGCCTAACCTTCATGGTTTACCAACTTCCCTTTAATGTCTCCGCGTAGCATTTCAAATGCAGATTGGAATTTTCTAATTGTACTTGCTGTGTAAATGTTAAGCTGCTTAGCCTGTATACTTTAACATTAACGTTAGATAACAACGCAGACTTCTCTATATGGAACGTGTCTGTGCAACGCTATATATTCAGAATGATAAAGTATTCTCTTAATGCAGTAATGTGAAGGAAGTGTGAAATAGCATCAGTAAGAGTTAACTTTTCAACAATCAAGATCTGATATTGACTCGCATTGAGCAACCGTGCCTAGTATCTATCACTAAACTCAATCTGTATAGAGATATGTAATCTTTCGCTGTCCCCGGATTAATGTGAGTAAAGATTTGTCATTGACATATTATTAATACCCACGTGCACAACAACGACAAAGAAGTTCAGCTCTGCTCTGCGAGCATACCTGTAATCGGACACTTTGCGGCTTTTACTCAAAGCGCTTGCAAACGATCGCTGTTGAATAAATCACACAAACAGCAATGCGTGTGACCTTGTCTCAAATTACGCAGCTGCAAGCCTACACTCAGTAGATTTTCAGTCATCCAATAGAGATGTGTAGTTACAGGATTAAGTAAGTCATAAGGGATAGCGTCTTTGATTAGTAATCAAAACATCCTCGATTGTGGGTTCAAACATGACCACCGCTTAAATTCTGAATAAATATCATAAGCAACGGCGGCCGAAGAATGGCAAAAGAAGTCACGCTCGTTCAGTCAACGACATTGTTAAAAACGGCGGAGGACTGTCAAAGATTCAGGACACTCTCTCTCCCTAGTCGTGGAAGATTGCCCCTAAAGGCGGAAGAACCAGCAGTGATCAACGTCATGAGGATTCAGAAGGCACTGGAAACCACTGTATTAAAGACACATAATGTATATCCACAGCTAAAATGGTCTGTAATTGTAAAAAAAGTCAGGATAAATTCACCATTAGCAAACGATTCTGAACTAGGCCTTCATTCGAATCGGAGAGGACTAATAAGGGGAAGGTGAACACGAGAGAAGGATTCAATAACCAACGAAAGAATTAACGATCTATGAGTCAGGGCTGGGAATGTCAGAAGTTTGAACGTGGTAGGGAAGCTAGAAAACTTGAAGAGGAAAATGCTATGGTTCAATCTACATTTACTGGGGGGTCAGTGCAGTGAAATGGGAAAAAGACAAGGATTCTGGTCCGATGAGTAGAGAATAATATCAACACTGCAGAAAATGGTAACGGGAGTAGGATTCGTTACGAATAGGAATGTATGGAAGAATGTGAGTGACAGTGGCAATTCAGTAACAGGGTTGTTTTCATGAGAATCGACATCAAGCCAAAAAGATAGCTCATGTATACTTATCGATGTCACAAGCCAAAACTGAAGACTGAGAATGTATACGCGGATATTGATTGAAGACGAAAATCTAGTTCAGCTACTAACAGTGAATGCTCTGTTCAGGAATCACCCCGGAGCAGCTGTAATTGCAACAGGCCTGGACATAAACAGTTGGATTACATTGAGGTCAGGCAGAGATTCCAATTCAGATACAGAATTTTCAGGCGTATCCAGGAGGAAATATAGACTCAGATCGCAATCTAGTGGTGATGAAGAGTAGACTGAAGTTTATGAAGAAGTCAGGGAGAATCATTGCCAAATAAGTGGGATACGGAAGCACCAAAGAATGAAGAGATACGCTTGCGATAAGGAATAGCTCAAAAGCCAATTCAGTTGAGAAGAAATGGACATCTCTAAAAAGCACAATAACAGTAGTTGGAAAAGAAAACATAAGTACAAAGAAGGTAAATGCGACGGCACTATTGGTAAAAGAAGAAAAACTTCAGTTGACCTATAAAAGAAGGGGTATACAAATGCTCAGGAGAGCACAGGAATGGAGAGACAAAAGTAACTTAGAAATGAAATAAATATAAGCGCAGTGAAGCTAAGGCGAAATCGCTGCATGAAAAATATAAAGAAATCGATAGAGAAATGATTGTCGAAAGGGCTGACTCAAAATATAGAAAAGTCAAAATAACCTTCGCTGAAATTCACATTACGAATACAGTGAGAATTATATTGTTAAATGCAAAGGAGACAGCGGACAGGTGGAAAGAGTACACCGAAGGTGTCAGCGAGGGAGAAGGCACGTCTGATGACATGATAGAAGAAGAAACACGCATCCACTTTGGTAACGAGAATAATACACAAAAGAGCCAGAAGGGAACAATCGGTCTGGAATAGGAAGAACGATGTGCTCCAATTAGAAAGGGTGCAAGAAGTACCTGTAGTCTTTTACATCTACTGTTCAGTCTATACATCGAAGAAATAATGACGGAAATAAAAGGAAGGATGAGCAGTGGAATTAAAATTCATGTTGAAAGGATATCTGTGAAAAAATTCGCTGATGACATTGTTATCCTCAGTGAAAGTGATGAAGATTTACAGCATTTCCTAAACGAAGTCAACAGTCTGACGTGTATAGAATACCGACTGGGAGTAAATTGAACGGAGACAAAAGTAATGAGGAACAGCATAAGTGAGTACAGCGGAAAACTTAGCGTCCGAACTGATGGTCACAAAGTAGATGAAGTTAAGGAATTCTGCTACCTACACGGCAAAATAACCATGACCGTCGGAGAAAGGGGGAGATAACAAGCAACCTAGCACTATCAAAACGGGCATTCCGGACCAGGAGGAAACTACTAGAAGCAAACATAGGCCTTAATTTGAGGAAGAAATTCCAGAGAATGTACGGTTGGAGCACTACATTGTATGGTAGTGGAACATAGACTCTGGGAAAACCGGAAAAGAACAGAATCGAAGCACTTGAGATATTGTGCTACAGAAGAATGTTGAAGTTTGTTGAATGAAGAGTTTCTCCGGCAAACAGGAGCGAAAAGAAATATATGGGAAATACTGACAAGAAGAACGGCAGGACGTCCTTTAAGACATCGCGGAAAACAGGGATTAGGATATTTCCAGTAGTTAAATGTGGACGTAGGATTCAGGTGCTACTCCGAAATAAATTTGGGGCTGGAGAGAAATTCGTGGCGGACCGTATGAAATCAGTCAGAAGGCTGATGACTCAAAAAATTCCTAGTTCGTGTATTTTAACTGAGAAATCATGGGTGGTTAAAAACTTAGTATTTGAAAATGGGGACATTTATCTGATTATAGTTGAATTCACAAGAACAGAAACGTAAAACGATGTTAGTCACCTGAACATCTTCAACTGGCTACAGCTTCTGCATTTGGTACATTTAAACGGGTGAAGTGTTCTATAATGTTTTCATGAGTTCATGCATAGTAAGTGCGAAATAACTAACCAAACGGGGTTCTGTTAACCAAGAACTTAAATTCACATTATGACTCACGAAATGAGAAATATTCTTTAGTTTTTTCGCTCACACAACATGTGGCTGCAGCAGACAAAAAGTCTTATTGGATATAACCTGATTCAGCAAACTCCAATATGGAGGAAATGGCATCCCGAAAGAAAAACTCCACATCAACGCTGACAACGGTACAAACCCAAATAAAACGTGTGTCTGAGAAGAAGTAAGAGAGCCAGTAAAAACAATGTCACCTTCTCGCGACAAGGTTAACTCTGGTAAACCAAAGACATTTTCTCCACTCATGTACTCTACAACTACGATTCCTCTGGCAGTGACTATAAAACCATAGATATTTCTCCTTATTGAGGCATATTACGTTGTAAAGGGATTTCTATCATTTTCTCACCTGCTACGGTATCTATCTCTTCCAAATTCTAAAGGTGGCAGAGGTAAAATACAGGGAGCGAAAGGCTATTTACAATTTTTACAGAAACTAGAAGGCAGTTATAAGGGTCGAGGGACATGAAAGGGTAGTAATGGTTGGGAAGGGTGTGAGAGACGGCTGTAGCTTATCCCCGATGTTATTCAATCTGTATATTGAGCAAACAGTATGGGAAACAAAAGAAAAATTCGGAGTAGATATTAAAATCCATGGAGAAGCAATAAAAAGTTTGAGGTTCGCCGATGACATTGTAATTCTGTCAGAGACAGCAAAGAACTTGGAAGAGCAGTTGAACGGAATGGACAGTGTCTTGAAAGGAGGATATAAGATGAACATCAACAAAAGCAAAACGAGGATAATGGAATGTAGTCAAATTAAATCGGGTGATGCTGAGGGAATTAGATTAGGAAATGAGACACTTAAAATAGTAAAGGAGTTTTGCTATTTAGGGAGCAAAATGACTGATGACCATGCATCCACGGTAACTGTTCTTTCGGGAACAGATACTACCGTCATATATAGTTAAATGTGGCTTCCCGGCCATTGACCTTCTTGTGCGAACGCACACGCTATGCCCGAACTCGTACGGGACTTGGTAGTTAATCTGCCACGAGTAATGAGTATGAAGGGCAAACATCTATTAGGCGTACTACGAATGTAGTGGTGTGGACATGTTGGGAATGTGGATCTCACGGGGAGCGTGCAAGGGATAAGTCCCTACAGTCGCACTATCCTCTGTGCCCACGGTGGCTCAGATGGATAGAGCGTCTGCCATGTAAGCAGGAGATCCCGGGTTCGAGTCCCGGTCGGGGCACACATTTTCAACATGTCCCCAATGAAGTACATCAACGCCTGTTTGTAGCTACGGTGTCCATTTAATTATCATTTCATTTCTAGCAAAGCTGCATGGTCATCCACGGTAACTGTTCTTTCGGGAACAGATACTACCGTCATATATAAATAAATACGTAACTTTGTTGGTCAATTTGCAGCGTCAATTCCTAAGAGTAAACCCGAATATATTTATAAATCTGTCACTCCTCAATACAATGTCTATTAAGAAGATGTCGAGCATTGGCCAACATGAATGCACGAACGTATGAACACCCGCCGCTGTAGCCTGTGAGGATATGCTTGGGTCTCATTGGCAGCAGCGTAATTGTTCGTGGCAGCGCCCTCGCGCTGCTGTGGCTGTTTTAGTTCCTATTAAAATATTGTTAGTCGGTGCATCCTCACAACGATAAATGATCCCACAGCTTGTCAAAATATGAGTGCATTCCATTTTTAAATAAAATAAAGCTTATCCAGCTTGCTAAGCGGTCCACGTAAATCACTACTGGTAATTTAACTACAAAATAAAAAAAGACAGTTGTCGCCTGGATCGATATTTGAACATTGCTGCAATTCACTTTAAGCTGCAAACTGGATTGTAGGGATGTAGTGTGCAGAGAGGGTACAACTGTTCGACTTATGAACACCGGTATGCCGCCGTGATTTACGCAGTGTTCTTGTACAGTGTGTGGTGTTCATCGTATATGTGTACTAGATATAGAATCACAACTAGCCTCAGATATTGGTCATTATCGCATAGTTTTAGGACCCTGCAATTAAAGAAGCGGTGGATAGTCGTCTATCAGCAAATCTGATAAATCGAGATAATGATTTGTTTAGACAATGCATGGAGCCCACTCATATCCCTTATAAACTGGTATGGAAAGTTTCGTTCTGACGATTTAAATAAACAACAATTTGATGAATTAACATTAAGAGATGACTTTTTTGAGCCTCTGTTTTGGCGTGTCAAACTATACATAATACGTATTACTTGTGACTTCACTATTTAATCAGGTTGAGGCCTCAAGAAATAAACAAGAGCAGCATAGAACTCAGGTGGCATTACAGTTTACGAATCTGCTTGTTAATTGTCATACAGTTTGTACCATAAACATATTCTTGCAATATTCCGGGTTCTACCAATTGGAAGATTCTGGCAGTGGTTGCCAACTGTAGGATGGTGGTTGTTTTTGTCAACAATTTGCAAACTGTTGCTTGGTGAGTAAAAGAAAACGTTCTGATTGACAGGCAAATGAGTCAGTAATTTTTAAAAAGGCTTCCGCTATTATACAAAGCTTCACATGTTTAAGTTGTGGAGTATGCGATCCGTTATTCTGTAAAAGTTTTTTTCGTCTTGATCGCAAATTATATTTCAGACAATTCGCAATCAATACTAATCATAATTGTATTTTAGCCCCCTTGTTAGGTGAAGAACTTCCAATGGGATTTCACATTTATTCAGTATTTTTTGGGTTATTGTAATCTTCTCTTTACCATTACATTGTAGGAAAAACAAGAATGCTACAGTGTATTGTCATGTATTG
Source organism: Schistocerca nitens (assembly GCF_023898315.1). Classification (NCBI taxonomy): domain Eukaryota; kingdom Metazoa; phylum Arthropoda; class Insecta; order Orthoptera; family Acrididae; genus Schistocerca; species Schistocerca nitens. The sequence continues at coordinate 549,088,496 of NC_064619.1, read as the reverse complement.
CGATTTACTGAATATTTATTTCATCTGTAATGGATGTCATCACCATAACTCCGGATTCGATGATGCAACAAATTATTATTATAAATGATCGTTGCTAACTAGACTTACGATTTCACCTGAAAAGCCATCACTGGTCACATTCACTAGAAATGGAATAACTTATGTGTGCCACACCTTCTGTCCATGTAGGTCGTTAACTGTTTGTCATTTGAGAATTTTGCTCTATAGCAACCTTAATTGCAAAAGTCATTAATAATTGCTTATAACAAAGACTGAGAAATTGCTAAATCTATTAAGGGGCTCCGGAAAGGCTCAAAATCATGAAAAGTTCAATTTTTACTTTTTTGCGTTTTCTGAATCTACAGACTATTACCTTTTAATAGATATAAAATTCATTCAATTCCGAAGGCTACAACTATTTTAAAATTTTTTTTGAAATGTGTTCTACATGGGCGTGACCCACTGTGGCGCTGTTAAACTGCTGTCAAATGGTGTTATTATTAACGTCCGTGTTCATCAGGTACATTTTAGTGATGTGAGATAAAGTATGTGTTGTGGCTAACCTGTGATGGTTCAATATATATCGCTGGTGTGATTGTCGATTGTTTCATGTTTATTTACTCTGTCGTTATCTCGAAGATATTCGTAATTAATTCTGTTTCTTGAGTCTCTGTTTTGTTGAAGTATAATAATGAGTAAAAATAAAGTTATTAGAAATCCTCTGAAGGCTTTTAAGAAAAGGAGAAATGTTGGAAAGCCAAAGGTATGTGTTATTACTGTAAACAATAAAGACGAAGAAAATCCCCAACATAGCTTGTGTCCCAAAGAAGAAGACAGTTGGTGTAAATATAACAAAGGATTGCTAACTGGTGAAGTGTACACTCATAAGCATAATCTGCCTCATGCAATAATGGAGGTGATAAAACCTATTTTCAGAGACTTAGCAGCACCTGAACTGTTGAAAAAGTGAATTCACGGAAAAACTCAAAACCCCAATGAAAGTGTAAATAGTGTTATATGGTCGAGAATCCCCAAGACTGTACTTGTTGGAATAGAAACACTTCACTTTGGTGTGTATGATGCTGTTGCGACTTTCAATGATGGCAACATTGTAAGGTGCAAGGTATTTAGAAATATGGGAATGAAGATAGGTTCTAACATGGTACGAGCGATGCTTGCTTTAGACAAGAAACGCCTTCGGGCTGCAGACAGGGCTGTAAAGAGTCTAGAAATACAAGCAAGAGTAAACAGGAGGAGGAACAAGAGGAAGCTTGAGGAGGAGTTTGCAGAGGATGAAGATAATCCATCCTATGGACCTGGAATGCACTAAAAGTTAATCCAATCTTTGTCGCTCGATTCCCAAAACTTTTATTTTCTCATACTATTTACATGTTTTCTAAGGATCTTCCAAACATATTTGTTTCAAACTTTCAGTAAATGTTACACAGTACCTTCTGCATAATTTAACACAGCCTTTTTCCAAAAAACTGTATATTTTTCAATATATAAATAAAAAATTGCAAAAAAATGTTGTGAATTTTCATTACAATTGAAAAAAAATCATCTTTAATAACTGAACGAAAATTTTGTAAAATCCCTGTGTTAAGTTGTAGCCCATATTCCAATAAATTATCTGTAAAAAGTTCAACTTCCTACCTCAAATACTTTGTGAGGAAAGATGTATTTTATAAGCGTTATTTTAACATTGCAAGTATAGGGCGTTCCGGAGCCCCTTAAGGTCTGTATCAGGAGTCTCTAGAGGTATCGACCTTTGATCATATTTGCCTATTGTAATGTCTGGTTTAGTAACTTAGTGCGTTTACGTTGACTCAAAAATATGCAGTTTAGAGGAATTACATCGTTTCTCATTCCACACCGACAAATGTCATGCTCGTGGAAACTACAGAAAATCCTCTTTTTTTCCTTTTATCCTAGCCCTTACTGCAACTACAGGAGGGCGCACGAATAGCTGACACATTTTAATACTGAATAAAAATTGTACATTTAGTTACATTTCATTCAAATTTACTGCAATGTCGGCAGTCAGTTCTTTTTCCATCTAGCGTTTCGCCATGGCCGAGCATGGACGTTTATGTATTCAGCAGCTTGTTTAGGTGGTTCTTTATGCTGAACAGAAAAGTTCCACAGCAACGAGAAAACGATGTAGAACAATGTTCCACATGGGTTGGGCTCCATCAGGGAATACAATTCTCCGACGAACAAATAATTTGAAGAAGAAGGCAGTGTTTTTGGAAGGGAAACGGCCTCGTGTTTTCTGGAAAACATGGCAGCGCTACGCGTCGCCATTCAATCAAGCTGCAAAAGTCATCCCTGGTGGGTAGCAACACAAGTGAGGATACTTCTACTTCCTGTACAAAAACATTTACTCAGTGATCTCAGTCTCTCCGCTTACAAAATGGCTATGTTACAGGAACTAACTGAGCAGAACAAAAAGAGAAGACTGTAGTATTCATTATGGGCAGAAGGAAAAGGTGCTCAACACGTGATTCTCAGACGAAGCTTATTTCCATCTCAGTAGAACAAAATGGTAGATTCTGGGGTAGAGAAAAACGAAAAAATTTTCATGTTCACGATAAAAGACGTATATGAAAAAAAAGAGACAATGTAGGTAGCTCTATCCAGTCATGGACAAATTCGACCGGTGTTCTTAAATGAAACTCTCAATGCTGACGGGCAAAAGACAACGTTGGAAAATGACTTTGTGTCACATCTTCTTGCCACCAATCTTACAATGAAAGCACAGTTGTTCATTCAAGATGGCGCAACACCTCTTACGGCTAATGCTGTACTGGATTTTCTACACGAAATATTCGGCAATCGTCTGATGTTCCATCAATACCCGCAGAGCCATCACGAAGGGAATCTTTTGGCCGCCTTTAAGTCCAGATTTAAGCCCAAGTGATTTTTAAGTGGATATTTAAAAGAGAAACTATTTTGAGACCACAGAACATTACTGAAATGCGTACCCAGATAGTGAAATTGCGCAACGAGGTAAATGAAACGTCCTAAACTTTTCAGAAATATGTGTACTCGCCTACCCGACGTTGTCCACTATAGTGGTGCGTAGTCCACTATAGTGGTGCGCATATTGAACTCGTGATGAACTTAAACGCATTTCTATGGACCGTAAAACTTGCGTATAAAATTCAAAAATGTTCATTGCACGTTAAATATATCAGCTATTCGTCCATCACCCTGTATTAATCAGCCTGAATTGTTCTCGGGTGCAGCGTCGGATAATATTGTCTTAACTGCACAGTATTTCCACGAGACAGCTACTCGCCACCTTCAGGTGCGTCTGTGAGTAGTTATCGTAGCTCGCTAGTTTTTACAATGGTTCGCTAGAAAAGCGTAGACGTCAAGAGGCGGGGCTGTAACATCATAGCAGTGGACGTTAATATCCAAAGACCCCTGCTGATGAAGCGCGCCGTGGAACCCGCATACGCGGCACGGGAAAAGTTCGGCTGCAAACCGCAGATCCTATCTATGCTCATGGACAAGTTATTGATGGCCGGCTTAGCTGCCCTGACTTAAAGTCCCGATTAGCGTAATCCCGCTGACTTGGTTTGTCTGCGGCTGACGATTCCTTAGTGCCGCGAGTGCTGTTTCCCATGCTTTTCACGGTTGAAAACACTTGTCTCCATTAGTTAAAACTTGCTACATTTCTTCAGTGACAGTCTCAGAACATTTACGCAAGCGTTAGGCACTTGATATTTCCGCAGTTAATGCCGTGTCCCATATCAAGACAATGTTCAGCAACAGCAGATTTTTTTGACCGATCTAGTCTTGTGTGACGTCTGTGTTCACCTCACATTGCAACACGTCCCGCCGATGACACGGGATCTCTTATATTCGTGGTCCCCTTAAGCCTAACTCGTCCTTTGCCGAACGCATCACGGTTTGCAATCGCCATGGAAGAGAAATTTCATTTGGGGTTTCTTGAGGACTCTGCTGGTAGTGAAGGGCGGACCGCCAACATAGGACATTAAAACAATGTTAGTTGTTTTCTCAGTTTCTTTTGTAAGTCTAACGAGTGCTGATCGGAGTGCTTCGAGAATCTAGTCATCGGAATACAGGATCTGGACAAACACAGTATGGAGGTCTCTAGGCTTTGCTGACAAACTCTCTGGAATTGAGATAGCTCGAGCCCTATGAACAGGCCTTCATAATAAACAACTGCCTTGGGATGATAATGAGCAGCTGCCTCGTGGAAATATTTTGCAGTTAGTCAAGACGATCCGACATTAAGCCAGTTCAACTCTCAAAAGTTTGTTACCTCGGGAAAGCCTCAAACTACATGGTTATTTTAATAATTATAATAATTACAAAATGCAAACACTGTATATCATGGATGCAGCAGGTCGGTAACTCGAATACCCTAGTTAGTAAGAACCCTTGTCGATCTGCTTTTAGCTATACCACATGTTTTGCACAGTTATAGCCCTCCCATTTTTCACTGTTCCTATGAAATCTGCTGCCAGAAATCTCAACTATATTATGAATACATTGCATTGAGCAATATTTGCAAAGGGACACTCATGAGTTCAATAAGTATAGATGCCACCAACCCATAAATGTTTACCGATAGGTATAAGACTATTTACTGATGTATACGAAACGTATGTCAGGAAAACTTCATATATACAGCTGGGACCTTGTCATTATTAAGGAAGCTGTGAAATACGAAAGAACCAAATAGTCAAAATCTTTAGTGCTGACACACAGTAGAAATTCGTTAAAAAAATTATTATATCGTAACTGCAGAAATATAGTAGTCTGATGGTAGTTACGAGATCAATAAATGTTGAAGGTTATTGGATTCTTATAAATTATCCTATATTAGTCAAGATCGCAAAAGTTAATTATAACTGTTGATAACAAGTTTCGGCCAAAACAGGAAGCCATCTGCATTCCAGAAATTTTGTAAAAATTGCACATAACGGAGAGTAGAGTGTGACAAACTGTCATTATGACAAACGTCACATCACATCAATACAAACCAAATAAGACATGGACAGCAACATTTGTCATATTTGGTATGTATTGACTTTGCGAAACTTTTGTCGTATTGATCGCGTCACTCTAATTTCTCTCATTCCAATTCCACATTAAACTTTATATCTGAAGCTGGCTGGCTGTTAGTAATTAATATAAATAATTTTTTCGATCTTGACTAACAAAGGATTAATTATAAGAATCCACTAACGTTTAAAATAAAACGTTTTGAATGAAATATCGGTGGCCAAAACTTTGGTACTTAGTTAATAGTTACGCAGGCTACAGCAAACGCTACCTAAAAACTTCCAGAATTCCGTGCATTAAAACATAATTCTTCTGAGAATCTTACTTCAGGTTCTATTGGTCCTAGAAAGACCAAGTGAAGTGTTTTGATAGCCCATGGGCTAGGGACGATTTGTGTAGCCAACAGAAGGATCGTTTTAGTGTCACTGTCATACAGTACTGTAAGTATGAATATTTAACAATTCCTCCTGTTTAGGCAAGTACAACAAAACGGTTGGTTCTTTTTGCATTTGATGCAGTCCACGGAGCGCCTTAAGGGATTAAAGGAATCTCCATTAGTTCATCGGCGATTCCTTAGCAAACAACAGAAAAAGGGATTTTTTTGCAATTTTTTCCCAACACCAATGAGCGGCTAATTCCAAGATTGCTGTGGACAGTAAATGGCTGAAATTTTTATTATATAGTTCTATGTTTCCAGTCTCGAATAAAATTGAAAATTTTCTTGATATCTTTATCCCTTTTCTAAGTACAGACGTTCGAAGCTACCCAACTTCTACACACAAAGTGCGTACATAAATTCTAAATAACCTAAATAATAAATAACTGCTGAAAATTGCTCAAAATTTTCTTGGTTATTCTCAAGGCATTTATTTCCAAGTGCAATCTTGCCGTTTTGAAAAATCATTATTAGTTCATTGGCAATTCCTTAAGAAACCCTAGAAAGAGCTTTCCATTATCGTTCCCCGTACCGAAACTGAGCCGCAGATTCCAAGACAACCGTGCACAGGAAATGGCTGAAATTTTCACGCTATATTTCTAAGATCTCGGTTTCTAACGACCTTCCAAATTTCATTGATATCTTTATCTTTTCCCGAGATACAGAGATACAAAGTAACTTTTCATGTAAGAGTAAAATACGCACGTAAAATCCTGTATGGTACGAAATGTAAATAACAAATAGCCGCAAAAAATTACTCAAATTGTAATGTAATGTTCCCTAGGCATTCATCTAGAAGTAACACGTTTCTATTTTCAAAAATATTAACCATTATAGAGAAATAGACTTTTTTTTTTTTTTTTAGCACCAAAACCGAGCCGCATATTCCAAGACGGGTATGTACAGCAAATGAGCTTCATTTTTACGACCGACGTATTCCTAAGAATTATTGTATAATACCCACGTAAAATCCAGTGTGAGGCGGAAACGTGCCTTATATACTGACGTAGCGCGGAGAAATATGCTGTAAAGTTTCTTCGTTATCATCAAAATGCATATGAAAACTTCATGTAGCTCTGAAGCACAAGCAGAATTTTTGTGCATGTAAAATCCGGCCTGAGGTGTAAAATTAGTTTTACTGGCGCTTGAAGATCTTTTCATATGAGTGAAATGGCCTGTTGTGGCAGGAAAAGGAAGGGAACCAGCATAAAAATGCTCCAGTCGTAGCACAAAATATGAGAATATTTATAACACTTCGACTGAAATGTGGGATACCAGTTGCCTCATTCTACCTACGTAAACACCTTTAAAAAATTTCCCAAAAATGTTGGCATGCGAATACGTTCGCGCTTTTTTCGCGAGAGGGAAGAAGGCAATGGCAGTGGTAAGGATGCCGAAAAGCAATTAACATGGGAGATTGTAGACAGTGGTTGTGTTGTAGAGAAAGCTAAGGAGACATGACCGTGTGAGAAAAAGAGAGGGAACCTAGTTGACAGTGACAGAACAGTGCATGGAAAAGAGTGAGAGAGGCAATGCCAGTGTTAGAGGAATAAAGACAAGGAGACTGTGGAAGTGGATGAGAGTCTATGACAGAAATAAAGTAGAAGAGAAAGATAGTGACAATGAGAAGAAACAGCAGCAGTGGGAAGGGATGAATGAGATAGTATCAGTAAGAAAGAACAACAGGGAGACAGTGTCACTGAGAGGAAACAGTAGTAGTATGAGAGAACGAAGGATACTGTGGCTGTGACACAGGAGACAATGACAGAGAGACACACAGCGATAATGACAGTGACTTGGGCTGAATGGATAAGTCGGAGTGGATGGGTATGAGCGAAATACAGCAATGGACTAGTGGGTGTGAGCGAGTTACAGTCAGGGGAACTTGTGAGAGTGACGAGTAAGCTGCATGTTAAGAAGAATTCCAATATGTTCAAATGCCAAAATTCTTGGAAAAAATATTAACGTTGCTGAGGAAAGTAGAACGAGACTTTTCAGTCACAGTTTTTTAAACAGGAGCATATTCGCCTTTTTTGTGCTCCTATAGGAGAATTGTTCCACTGGTTTAAATACACTCCTGGAAATGGAAAAAAGAACACATTGACACCGGTGTGTCAGACACACCATACTTGCTCCGGACACTGCGAGAGGGCTGTACAAGCAATGATCACACGCACGGCACAGCGGACACACCAGGAACCGCGGTGTTGGCCGTCGAATGGCGCTAGCTGCGCAGCATTTGTGCACCGCCGCCGTCAGTGTCAGCCAGTTTGCCGTGGCATACGGAGCTCCATCGCAGTCTTTAACACTGGTAGCATGCCGCGACAGCGTGGACGTGAACCGTATGTGCAGTTGACGGACTTTGAGCGAGGGCGTATAGTGGGCATGCGGGAGGCCGGGTGGACGTACCGCCGAATTGCTCAACACGTGGGGCGTGAGGTCTCCACAGTACATCGATGTTGTCGCCAGTGGTCGGCGGAAGGTGCACGTGCCCGTCGACCTGGGACCGGACCGCAGCGACGCACGGATGCACGCCAAGACCATAGGATCCTACGCAGTGCCGTAGGGGACCGCACCGCCACTTCCCAGCAAATTAGGGACACTGTTGCTCCTGGGGTATCGGCGAGGACCATTCGCAACCGTCTCCATGAAGCTGGGCTACGGTCCCGCACACCGTTAGGCCGTCTTCCGCTCACGCCCCAACATCGTGCAGCCCGCCTCCAGTGGTGTCGCGACAGGCGTGAATGGAGGGACGAATGGAGACGTGTCGTCTTCAGCGATGAGAGTCGCTTCTGCCTTGGTGCCAATGATGGTCGTATGCGTGTTTGGCGCCGTGCAGGTGAGCGCCACAATCAGGACTGCATACGACCGAGGCACACAGGGCCAACACCCGGCATCATGGTGTGGGGAGCGATCTCCTACACTGGCCGTACATCACTGGTGATCGTCGAGGGGACACTGAATAGTGCACGGTACATCCAAACCGTCATCGAACCCATCGTTCTACCATTCCTAGACCGGCAAGGGAACTTGCTGTTCCAACAGGACAATGCACGTCCACATGTATCACGTGCCACCCAACGTGCTCTAGAGGGTGCAAGTCAACTACCCTGGCCAGCAAGATCTCCGGATCTGTCCCCCATTGAGCATGTTTAGGACTGGATGAAGCGTCGTCTCACGCGGTCTGCACGTCCAGCACGAACGCTGGTCCAACTGAGGCGCCAGGTGGAAATGGCATGGCAAGCCGTTCCACAGGACTACATCCAGCATCTCTACGATCGTCTCCATGGGAGAATAGCAGCCTGCATTGCTGCGAAAGGTGGATATACACTGTACTAATGCCGACATTGTGCATGCTCTGTTGCCTGTGTCTATGTGCCTGTGGTTCTGTCAGTGTGATCATGTGATGTATCTGACCCCAGGAATGTGTCAATAAAGTTTCCCCTTCCTGGGACAATGAATTCACGGTGTTCTTATTTCAATTTCCAGGAGTGTAGTTTGAGATTCGTGTTGGAAACCCACAGCCAAAAAGTGGCGGCTTTTAGAAAACTATCACAAAAATTGGTATCGAAGGCATTGTTTTGCCTTATATGATTTATTCCATTGAAATAATTAGTCCGCAAACTGGTTAACTAAATGTGTAGAGGAACATTCTGTTCCAGAGTTCAAATTTCACGAAAGTCTTTTTTTTAAATTGAATCTCAGAGTAAGGCATTCCACGTCCATCAGTATGATGCGCTTATGTTTTTCAAACCACAGGTTAAACTCAAGGACGATCTGTGCTATACCAAAGATGTCGACCACATCCACATCATTCTGGCACCAAAGCACAAAAAGGACAAAAAGAGAAGCACAAGGAACTTGGGAAAAACAGAGACTCACTCTCCACTTTAGCATTTGTATTTCTGCCTGATAACGATCACACGATTTACACAACGTTACCATCTTATTTGTCTCATGCAAAATGTTTTACGAATGAATAAATCATCTGGCATTATTCAAACATCAACCGACGTAGAAACTAATATAATGGAACTCCGCTAACTGTCACTACTAACTCAGCTCCAACGTTTCAGTACACACCTCTGTACTTTTGGCACTTCAGCAAGCCTTTTACGTTCAACCATTGTCGTAATCTGTGTTTACTTCATTGAAAATTGTTGGGGAGGACTACTGTTTTGTGTTGCTGACTGAGGCAAATACATAATTTGTGCACTCATAAGTTCAAACTATGGGGTAAATCTCACAGGGTCGATTTTAATACATTAAGTGAACCACAGTTACCGTCTTATAATGTGTCTATGAATTTTAGGGTCAAATTAAGGCATCAGAGGAAGAAAAAATACAAAGACACTAATCGTGTGAAATAACTGGGCTTTTATTTCAGAACACTTCGTCCGATAATTTTGTGATCCTCCGAAAGAGTGTAATGGCAAAAGAAAAATTTTACTTTTCATAGTATAACGTAAAACCAAACGCTGCAATCTCCACAAGACTGTTTTCCTTCTCTTAGAGTGTTTCATTTCCTCCTGAAATGCTATAATCTACTCTCATTTTCTACTGAGATGACCTCTAAAATTGTAATTTGTTGCTAAAGTTTTTTGTTTAGAGGGCTGCGAGTGACTGAACAGCTAACAAACAAGTATCAGCCAATAGTTGCGTCAGTCACACTAATTACATTCACTACAAATTACTAAGGTCAATGCTCCACCATCCGTATTATTACGTTACGTTTAACATTTTTAATTACATTTTCTACCTGGTGGCAGCAAAAAACAAAATTGTCTCATCAGAATAAAAAGTGCCTGAAATCTATGTGAAGAGAGCAGAGTGCGACTAACAAAAACGGCTTTTGTTTGAGTCATAATTCCTAATAATGTTTGCAAGAACCTTCGGTACATACTAGTGAAGTTAATTACTAATCCTTTTCTTGATTAATAATTTGTTGAATGATAAGTCAGACTCTAAATTTTAAAATGTTCGCTCTATAATGTTAAAAATGCCAGGAAACGAAGTTAGATGTATTGTGTTTATTTGATACCAAACACTATATACAGTAGCACAGCAGGAATAGTTATTCGGCCTCTTACGTCTCCACTATGAGTGTAATTATTCGATACCATATTCCAAGCGAGGTACCAGTTGATGTCCACTTGCTTCAAATTTATAATGTATTTTTATGATAGTCAAGAGTGCTACACTAATAGATATAGAGAATAAATTTTTGTTTGAAGTAATTAATTATGATTGCCATCAGAACAGCTACTGAAATACTGATTACTGCCTAAAAATCCACAACCTGATAAATATCTTTTCCGTTTACCAACACAATTCATCGTCTATTGCCATCACTTTCGCCAACTGTCGATAATGACATTGGCTTGCCTCTATAAAATTTTATCTTTTCATAGTGTTGCAGTGTACGCTGTTTCGGTAGCTATGACGACTGCGGTTTTTTACGACTATAAATTTAGCAGATGGACATATATGTGTGTGTCTCCACTGGATTGCTAGAAGTCAGTGTCTCCCTCGAACTCCGCCACCACGGTGGCTATTTCGGAGTGTGTTTCCATTCGAATGCCGTATCTCTCGCGGTAGCAGCTACAAGGCTACCAGCGGAATGCAGACCACATCCACTGTAATTAGGTAAAACATCCAAGAAGCGATAATGAGAGGCGCACCTGCCATTGATACTCACCAAAATAAAGCACCACAAAGGCTCACCGAAATGAAGAATCCCTGTGGGAACAGAAAGCTATTACATCCACATGGTTGTTCATGAATCACGCTGTACGTAGCTTCTAACCAGACATGGGAATGGCTAAACATCTTGCACGGTACAAATCACATTTACAACACTAAAGTAAATTTCGGACATGCATGTGAACTTTTAGAGCACTAATGTTTACATTTACATACTAAATGATGTGTAGAACCAAATGCGTCATTTATTTACCGCAAAAGCAGGCTCACCTGAAATATATTAATTACACTGCCGTCTATCACTAATGGGAAACAAAATTTTAAGTAAACAGTTAAAACTGTTAGAATAACTTTTCTATTCGCCGTAACAGCAGAACCAAACTTTCTTTATCTTAAGCGTTATTCAAATCATCTGTTCCAGAAAGATGTCCTTGATGTCATCATATAATTTTCTATCGATAAAAAAAAGTTTCCAGATTTGAAAAATGTTTTCTTTTGACAGATCTTACCAATGGTACGGGTCTAAAAAAATTTCCCCGTGCTGCTATTTCGAATTCTGTGAGCTAAATTTCTCCAGTTCTCTACGGCTTCCAGGCAACTAATGTGTAACCAACCTATTCACTCTAGTCGGGTAACCTAACATGCAATCAACTCAGAATAGAACGGACGCATCATTTCCGATAAAAATGCCTTAACTGTAGTTCATAAGCACGTTTTGTATGTCACACCATACTGACCCAGGGTGTGACTGATCCCGCAATTGCGTGCTCCCTGGTTGATGGTCATGGTTGGGAAAATATTCTGTACACGGTTGTTTAAGATTTGCCCATTGTTTTGGATAATGCCCTTTGTAAGTTTACTACCGCTCACCTATGCGTGAATATTGGACTGTTCAATACAATTTATTCCTAAAACAGTGTGTTGCGTGTACTAAAAATGACAGAGGAAAAGTAGAACTAAACTTTCATATATCTGAAACTTTATACGCTTGTTACTCAGCTGCTACTGATATCCTGGATCCTATAGATAATTTGCATACATGAAATGATCTTAAAATTTGAGATTTAACTTGTTAATCATCATCATCTTTTAGAGTTTTCTACAAATACATCATTTGTTATTGTTCTTCAGAATACAGCCACAATTCCATGTTCTGACTGGCTTCCCGTCATACTGTTTTACTTTGAGAGTAAAAGCTTGATGGGCAATAATAAACATTTCAGAGATATAAAACGAATATTCTTAATTGTTTATATTTTGTGGAACTGATTTATATTTAGAATTTTTATATGACTTTTGCAAGATTTCAGATTACGACCATGGTTTTACAGAATTAAGTAACGCTTCAAGTCATCAAAGCCTTATAACATGATTAAAAAATTACAATTTGTGTCATAGCTGTTTTGTGTGTGGCAGAAGGACACATGCACACACGCACACACACACACACACACACACACACACACACACACAGCTGGTAGTATCCTAACATTTACATTAAAAAATATAAATGATGAAGCTGGACCTTACGTCCAGAAAATTAGAAAATGCGGCAACCAATACCGTGCCTCGACAATAAGTGAAAAGACATATACCGCATGCTGTGAAGGGCTTAAGCCCGCTAAAAACCTTCCCGATACACAGTTCCATACCCGTAAAATCACTGCAGACTATAGGTACTTGCAAAAGCAATAACGAGCGTCCCGTAGGTTTCGATACACTCCCGTTTTAAAGGCTGTGCATCTCATATATATACTTTCGTATTCCTTGGCGAGATTCCTGCTTCAGACATCGCCACGCAAGTCTCAGTGTCTCAGCGTTCGCTCTTCTCCAGCTACTTAAAGAACAGAGAGAATGGTAGGAAACAGTCTGAATAGCGTGAAAGGGCGTTGCATTGGAGAATGCGATGAGAAATAATGGTTAAGAAAAATGCAATACGTTGCAGCGTTTCCGAACTATTTAATATCGAAATTAGATAATCAGGTCGTGGGACGAGCCAGCTCTAGCACTTGCAAGCACTAACACGCGTTAATGCACATACATCTGTGGGTAAATAAGTTACCACTTGTTGAAACGTTCATTACCAATTAAAATAAGCCATTTTCGGATGTGATAATTTACGCTAGATGAGAAAAAGCTATGCCTGAGGAAACCAAACGAAGAAGATGTTGGCCTCTGGCAGGCTTGTTAAAATCGTGCATGCGACGATCTGACTGGCTAATTTCAATTCTAAATAACTCAGAAATGGTGCAACATATGCTACTTCTTGCCAAACAATTTTATTCCAACAGAGCCTTCTCTGGAATAGCCTTCCAAACTTTCTAAATGTTTCTTAACAACTCTGTATTTTGCGATATGCCAAAAGTAAATAAACCTTCGAAGTCTGTTTTGATTGTAACGATGCCGCGACAAAATGTTACGAGTAAGTGTCATTTGCTGAGAAGGGAACTGCTGTATCCCTTCCTACTCGTGCAGTACTGGCTATTCGTCCAGAAACGATCTGGACTACCTCGACGGTTCGACTGTATGCTGTCTGAGAGGGACAGCGCCGTATCGGTAACACGGCAGTAACAAGGTAGCCGCCCCGGTGGAGCTGAGTGGAGGCGGCAGCTCCCTCTGTTGGTGTAAACTCCGCAGAGCGCCGGAGAACTGTGTAAGTGCAAACATAGTTGCTAAAACAGGCGGCGCCGCGCCGGCCCCCGGTTCGCAAGGTGGGCGCGGGCGCGCGCGCGCTAACTACTGTACTTGCTGCTGGCGGCGTGTTTCGTGTTTCCCGGCGCTCGCTGCTCGCGCCAACTTGTTACCAACTTGTGCTGTATCGGCAGCGGCAGCAAGGCTGCCGACGGCGCCTGGTTCGTGACAAATGACCGGCGTACAGCTCAGGGCGTCGCCCGCGCCACGTGCGTGCCGACACTAGTGGGTTTCAGCCCTCTGTAGGTGACTGTTGCCGGGCTACTGCACCCGTATCTTGAGGGAGCAGGGAGCCGCTTTATGTAACATCTCGCCCCGTTCTAGGTAATTATATCATACTACTCGTGTTTGGTCCTAAATTTCAGGTATCTACAGTGTGCAGGCCACAGTACTAGGAGATCTCAGAAACGCTACAGCAATAAGAAAAGTGTGGGAAAAGTAATGACACTGGTAATGCTGTATTGTTCTACTTGTGTAGACCGGTGTGTTCATCCTTTCCAGATGCTGAATACGAGTTTCAGCTCCGTACAGCCATCACATGATCTTTGAGGGTGCAATCAGCGAAGTTGCAGTTTCGTTATGTGTTATGATAATGGATCAGCGGGAGTTACACCAACGTTATGCCATAAAGTTTTGTGTTGAACTTGGAGAATCAGCGAGTGTGACCTATGAAGTGTTGAAACAGGGACAATCTGTATCACGAGTACAAGTTTTCGCTGGCGCAAATCACTTTTGGAAGGCTGAGAACACACTGAAAATGAACCTCGTTCAGGGAAGCCTTCAGCTTCAAAAACCGAGGAAAGCCTCGAAAGTGTGCGTGTTCTTGTGATATCGGACCAACGTTTAACAATAAGGATCGTGGGTGACTTGTAAAGTTTAAACACTTCTATCGTACATAAAATTTTCACCGAAGGTTTGCGCGTGCGAAAGGTTTGTGCCAAAAGTGTGCCGAAACGCCTCACAATTGAGCGGAAGACCAATTACAAAAAAAAATGGTTCAAATGGCTCTGAGCACTATGGAACTTAACATCTTAGGTCATAAGTCCCCTAGAACTTAGAACAAACCTAACTAACCCAAGGACATCACAGACATCCATGCCCGAGGCAGGATTCGAACCTGCGACCGTAGTAGCCCCGCGGTTCCAGACTGCAGCGCCTAGAACCGCACGGCCACCGCGGCCGGCACCAATCACAGAAACGTGTACGTTGATCTTGAGAGGAATGCCAATGACCACGAATGGTTCACCCGTGTGATGAATCCCGGATTTTTGAGCACGATCCTGGAAAAAATGCGGCAAAATGAGGAGTGACACACTGAATATCTCCTCGACTGAACAAAACTCGAACGAGGAAATTAAAAATCAAATCAATGCTGAACTCCTTTCTCGACTGTGCAAAAAGATTTTGATCCTCCATGACCAAGTGTTTCACAAAGACGTTCTTGAAATGCACAGAATAAGGGCGAGCAGAGTGTGAAGAGACATTGCAGGCAAGTGGACGCTCCACCACGACAACGCCCCATGTCAAAAGGCGATTACCATCACGGAGATTTGAATATCAAAAAGCCATGCTTGTTTCTTAGCCTCCCTACTCATCTGATCTTTTTATTTTCCCGAGATTAAAAGCGTTCTTAACAGAAAGTCTTTTGGGGACCCGGGAGACCATTTAGAAGCATATGACCGACATCATAAAGGCCCTACCAGTAGAAGCCTTTCGACACTCCTACGAAGACTGGGAACAACGACTCCGACGTTCTATACCTGGTGAAGACAACTACTTTGGAGGGGGCCATATTATTGTTTGAAAAAATAGAAACTGTGGTAGATAAAAAGCAGTGTGATTATTTTCCTCGTACGTACTGTATACACTACTGCGACCGTCGCTGTGCGAGACTGAATCTCCCTTACCAAGTTCGGTCACAAAGACGATCTAATCTTTTCCGCCGCTTGCATTTTATGCTGAATAGGAGTATTCCATTTTGGCACTATGTCAACAGAATTAGTGATTTTTTACACAGCATTATTTGTGTATCCAACTACTTCAATACAACGTTAACAGGAAACATCTCATCAACATACAAGAAATAGGACGAGTGAAATACGCCAACCGTTGTGGCCGAGCGGTTCTAGGCGCTTCAGCCCGGAACCGCGCGACTGCTTCGGTCGCAGATTCGGATCCTGCCTCGAGTATGGATGTGTGTGATGTCCTTAGGTTAGTTAGGTTTACGTAGATCCAAGTTCTAGGGGACTGATGACCTTAGATGTTGAGTCTCATAGTGATCAGAGCCATTTGAAACATTTTGAGTGAAATACATGCACGACTACATAGTCGTGTTCTCGCGCTAACAACCGTTCTTGCTGTTTATGGCGTGATTTACATGGGGGACGTGAAGGAGTAAATAAGGGAAAACACGTTGACGAAATAATACGTTGTTCTCTCTCTTGTTGTCGTCTATTCATCATTCTTGAAAAGGTAAATAGAATTATAAAGAGAAATGAAATAAAATTAATCCGCTTTAAATGGTCGAACTGCGTTAATGTTGTTTTAAATAACAGTGAAATAATGTGAAATTTGTATTGATTTTCCCTCTTCATCCCTTACCATTTCATCATAATGACAAAAAATAAGTACGATTTCTGCAAATCATCAAATTTTAGGTTTAGGAAGATTAATAATACACTACTGGCCATTTAAATTGCTACACCAGGAAGAAATGCAGATGATAAACGGGTATTCATTGGACAAATATATTATACTATAACTGACATGTGACTACATTTTCACGCAGTTTGGGTGCATAGATCCTCAGAAATCAGTACCCAGAACAACCACCTCTGGCCGTAATAACGGCCTTGATACGCCTGGGCATTGAGTCAAACAGAGCTTGGATGGCGTGTACAGGTACAGCTGCCCATGCAGCTTCAACACGATACCAGAGTTCATCAAGAGTAGTAACTGGCGTATTGTGACGAGACAGTTGCTCGATCACCATTGACAAGATGTTTTCAATTGGTGAAAGATCTGGAGAATGCGCTGGCCAGGGCAGCAGTCGAACATTTTCTGTATCCAAAAAGGCCCGTACAGGACCTGCAACATGCAGTCGTGCATTATCGTGCTGAAATGTAGGGTTTTGCAGGGATCTAATGAAGGGTAGAGCCACGGGTCGTAACACATCTGAAATGTAACGTCCACTGTTCAAAGTGCCGTCAATGCGAACAAGAGGTGACGAGACGTGTAACCAATGGCTCCCCATATCATCACTCCGGGTGATACGCCAGTATGGCGATGACGAATGCACGCTTCCAATGTGCGTTCACCGCGATGTCGCAAAACACGGATGCGACCATCATGATGCTCCAAACAGAACCTGGATTCATCCGCAAAAATGACGTTTTGCCATTCGTGCATACAGGTTCGTCGTTGAGTACACCATCGCAGGCGATCCTGTCTGTGATGCAGCGTCGTAACCGCAGCCACGGTCTCCGAGCTGATAGTCCATGCTGCTGCAAACGTCGTCGATCTGTTCGTACAGCTGGTTGTTGTCTTGCAAACGTCCCCATCTGTTGACTCAGGGATCGAGACGTGGCTGCACGATCCGTCACAGCCATGCGGATAAGGTGCCTGTCAGCTCGACTGCTAGTGATACGAGGCCGTTGGGATCCAGTGCGGCGTTCCGTATTACCCTCCTGAACCCACTGATTCCATATTCTGCTAACAGTAATTGGATCTCGACCAACGCGAGCAGCAATGTCGCCATACGATAAACCGCAATCGCTATAGGCTACAATCCGACCTTTATCAAACTCGGAAATGTGATGGTAAGCATTTCTCCTCTTTACACGAGGCATCACAAGATCGTTTCACCAGGCAACGCTGGTCAACTACTGTATGTGTATGAGAAATCGGTTGGAAATTTTGCTCATGTCAGCACGTTGTAGGTGTCGCCTCCGGTGCCAACCTTGTGTGAATGCTCTGAAAAGCTAATCATATCCATATCAGTGCATCTTCTTCCAGTCGGTTAAATTTCGCGTCTGTAGCACGTCATCTTCGTGGTGTAGCAATTTTAAAGGCCAGTAGTGTAATTACACTGTCTCAAAAAGTAGTACATCCTTCTACAAGTTTCAGATTTACACATGATTTAGCGTTGCAATTGTGTATATGAAGAAAATGAAACGGTTATATTTACAGGTTAACAACAAAAGCGGTTCTGAGGTACCAGGTATCGACCCATGAGGCAAATCCACATTAATACGTGGTGTAGCCTCCACTGGTGGAAATGCAGTCAGTGACTGTCCTGCTCGACATGTTCATGTAGTCCTGTAAGATTTGTTGGTTGATGGGTCGCGTAAGTCACAACTCGTCCTATCGTATCCCACAAATCCTCGATTGAAGATTGAGCTGGAGATCGTGCTGGCGACAGCAGCTCCTGCACGTATTGCAGAGAAGGTTGAGTTTCAAGGGCAGTGTGTGTGTGTGTGTGTGTGTGTGTGTGTGTGTGCGTTTGTGTGTGTGTGTATGGGTGGGTGGGAAGCATACATCAACTCCCTGCTGTAAGTACAGCAAATGAATGAGTCTAACAATATTCGCTCGTATCATTTGCATGCAGAGAGAATATGCTTTCATCGCTGAAGATCACAGCGCGGCGTTCGACTTTCCAGGTAATCCTCTGACAGCATCAGTCGAGCTGTGTACGTCGATGCTTTGGCTTGAGTAGAAAATGGTCTAGAGACGTGCGTACCAGTAGCCCCATAGCCAATAACCGGTTCGCAACAGTTTTTGTTGACACGTGTGGGCTCATAAGCCCTCTTATCTCTGCTCTGGTAGATGTACGACCTGCCATTGCTGTCCTTACAATACGAAGATCCTTGGGGTCGTCCGTGCTGTGTGGACATAAAGAACCTCGTCTAAAGGTGTGAGAATGTTCACTTGACCAGTGATACCAGCATTGTCGCACAGCTGGCGGAGAACGTGCTACTTCTGTGGCATTTCTCAGAAAGGGCTGTCTCACCACTTGGAAGACCACAAATTGACCCTTTCGAGCTCTTTCAGCTGGCTGTAGGAAGCAGGAGTGCATCTCCGTGGCAGGGTTGCCCCCTTAATTTACACGTTTGCTCCACACACAGCTTTCTGGCTGCTAGCGTTCCCTGTTCAGCATAGACACAGGTGCCGCTCTGGTAGCTATGCCAATACGATGCATGTTGGAGGACGACGTTGAAACGATTATCAGTACATTTACTGTCCTCCAGGTGGCATATGCCATCATCGGGTCAAAATCGGCGTCTCCTTTAGAGCTGTGCTATTGTTTTTTTCAGTAATGTAGTTCCGAAAAGCGTTTTGAAGCATGTCCTCGTGTGGATTCCTGATAGTTAAGTATCATATAGAGATATTTAACAAAAAATCTAGGTTGTGCGGTTTGGCAATGGTGGGTGTTCGATCAAACACTGTTACTCTAGACCTTGGGGAATTTTTGGTAGCTCTGCTTTAAAATGTTCTTTCTTTCAGTCACAATATTTTTAGTAAGATTCACGAGCCCCAGAATCGTTCTTGTTCAGTTCCATGTGATGATTTTGTAACTGCATTGGATCATAAGACCTAATGACTCGATAACTCGACAGTCGGTGGGTTTGGTGGTTGGTTGATTTTGTGTTTTTTCTGTTTCGTCGTGCTCGTTTCTGTAAATAATGTACCTTATGAAGTACCTTGCAATGCACGTTGTCGAAAATAACGTAACAGTCGCAAAGTAGAAGGCTATTGCATGGGGTGGATGCTATAGCTGGGCCTTGTAAATGTGGATCGTCTACATTTTTAAGTACTCCCCGACCAACATAGGTATGATCGAGGCTTGTAACTGTCTAGGAATATTGATCTGGGAAGAACTGTTAGAACATACTCCGTGTCTCTTAGGTATTGTATTATTCACAGGTACAGGGTGACAATTATTGAACTATATTAAAAGATAAACGTAAATTAGTTACAAAATACTGCGTGCACACACTTTATTCAACATGTAAACGCTACTACAGATATTCGGATTTAGGTTAGAACATATTCTAGATGCCTGCCATCTTTGGCGAACCGTTCTGAAGAACATGGCGACCAATCAAAGTTCATGCCAGTTGTGTCTGGGTACCCCAGAGCCAGAAAGTGGTCCCCGAAGCACTCCTCCAGGATACCAAACACTCTCCTGCTTCGATGGGATCGAGCACCGTCTTGCATGAACCACATCTTGTGTAAATCTGGGTCGCTTTGTATAATTGAGGTGAAATCATCTTCCAAAACCTTCGCGTGCCTTTCGGTAAACACTGTGCCATCAAGGAATATCGCACCGATTATCCCGTGGCTGGACTTTGCACACCACACGGTCACACGTTGAAGGTGAAGGAACTTCTCGGTCGCCAAATGTGGACTCACAGTCCCTCAAATGCGCCAATTTTGTTTATTGACGAACCCATCCAAATGAAAGTAGGCTTCGCCGTTAAACCAAACTATACAGTGCATAATAATTCCCATCATGTCCCGCGTCCAACTGTGCAGCATGAAAGTCCTAACATAAACCATTCAGAAGTTATGACGATTTTATTTCATATAGTTCAATAATTGTCATCCTGTATATGACATGACGTGTGATCAGAAAAACTAACCGGCCAATACATATGCTACCAGCCATTCCCTATTATGTAGGTGTAGGCGACTGTATTTAGATGTAGTAGCTACAAGATCGGCTAGATTTCATTTCCAAACGTGTGTGTGACACTGAAGTTGAGAGTCTAATCGTTTTCTCAAACGACATTGTTTAACCACAACCCCAATCAGCTACTGGAATACGTATTGTATATCAGTATATTAATATGCCACGTCGCCTTTGTTCAAGTCACATCTTTTTCTTCTGTTATGGGAATTTTGGTATTTATGAGTAACACGTTATGTAGGGCTGCAATATTCTCGCCTATATAAAAGAACCACTTGCAGGGTGCATAAAATGCCTTGCTTGTATCTTGTCATTGTACCATTATCCTTTGCCCATTGTTAGAATGGAATCGTAGCTGCCGGCCACTGTGAATCGTAGCTTAAATCATCACAAACTCTCGGAGAGTTAGCCTCTCGAAGAAGAATGATGGCATTCGTTGTTCACAGATATTGTCAGAAAATATGAATATTTAGATGTGATGTAATGAGACTGTTATTAAGTAACGCACAGTTATCACAGGGCAGCACTTAGTCTTCAATCTTGTCTGCCCGTAGTGTGTGAGAGTGGTGTACCTGTGTACTGGACTGAATCTGAAGGTCGTGAATAGTGGCAATGGGAGTTGTTTTCGGGTTTCTGAATTAGAAATCTAGTACCAAGCCATGTGTCCTGTAAAGAACGTCTCAGAATTTGACAGCGACCTGATCGTTCCGGTCCAAATAGCTCTGAGCACTATGGGGCTTAACATCTGAATTCATCAGTCCCCCAGCACTTAGAACTACTTAAACCTAACTAACGTAAGGAAATTACACACATCCATGCCCCAGGCAGGATTCGAACATGCGACCGTAGCGATCGCGCGGTTCCAGACTGAAGCGCCTAGAACCGCTCGGCCACGATCGTTCCGGAATGAGGCTTCTCGCGTTGTTCGGTGTCCTACGACTGTCATGTCGATATTGCTTTGACATGTTCAGGAGAACCAAACTTAGCATCAAGCAGGATCTCAAGGCCCTTCGAGACTAGCATCCGAGAGGGCAGGATCTTACAGCCAGACACGCACCTTCAGACCGGAAATGTGTTTTTCTGCTGGAAGCCAGGAAAGCTCACAAACAGTGCAATGGCGTCTTAATCACGATGGACTGTCAGTAAGGCTATCATTGTCACGTCTTACTCTGACGAGGCCACTGAGAGTGCTGAGCCGATAGTGTTAAGTATAACGATAACAGCCCACACAGAAATGGGAGGTTAAATTTTTCCTGCGTGAAGCATCAAAAAGGATGTATCCCAGCGTGGAGGCTCGTAGGAGAAGCTGCGTTGCAACACTGCATTCGTCATTAGCACACAGGACAAGTAACTAGTGAGTTGATATAGAGTGACACTGGAAACAGAACACAGTCACTTCTAGTTTGCGTAGATGTTATTTTGGAAATCTGTTGTTAAATTTCTTTCGGAAAGAAAATTACCAACAGTGTAGCTGCATGTCATATTCATGTGTGAAGAGGGAGTGCTAGGGGCTATAGATCGATTCATTTTTATGTCGTAGTGAATAGAAAGTTGGTAGGACTAGTACATGATATAAGAGAACCTAGAGGTGGAGGGCCCACAGTCAGATCACTTCCAGGTAATTGCTCAGGTACACTAGATTGAAGGAAACGAACTTCTAACCCCGAAGACGAAATTTTGAAAGTGTACCTCCTGCAACAGGGCAGTGTAAAAAGTCTATTTCAACAGCGATTCGTTCATTATTTTAAAAATAAATTTATAGAATATAATATTAATGCAGATTAGGAAAACATAAAAGTATGTGTGATCCAAGTGGCGACGCAGGTAACAGGAAAGAAAAAGAAATTCAGGGGAACAAAGGGTGTCAAAATTTCAGTACGGTAGTGGGCGAGGAGCTGGGAGTGGCAAAGTACCAGCCCACAAAGATATAACACGTAATCCAGAATGTCTTCTTTAGCAAAAAACCTTTGTTTTTGTTTTTCTTGCTAAACGCATGAATTTTAACAACTGTAATTAAACCTAAGGAAAGCAGCAATATAATTTTATAATTGAAATTTGAGAAACTTTCTGGTAAAGTATAGCATTGGTAAGCAGGGCACATGGGCTGCTTGGGTGGAATGCTGACACCATTTGAGGATACAAAAGTATATTTTCACCACGTTAATTAAAACAGAACATTTTTAGTAACAAAATGATTATTAAATTATATAAAAGCAATCAGAATAAAAAAAAATTAATAGTAAAACAGCCTTATGGCCCCAACTTTAAATTAACAAAAAAATTACTTTACGCTAATATAACTCTAACATACCTGCAGATCTGAGCTCATTAGTTGTGAAATTAAGTCAATTACCAGGCCTTGTGAATATGAAAAAAAAAAATTGTAAAAGCTATTACGTTTCCAAAATACGTGAATTAACTATTATGGAAATCATTTGGCAATATGATGTTATGATAGCCTGAAAGATCTACACAGCAATCAGAACATTCTCGACGTCGGGCGTTCACATCGGCCGCGCGTCTGAATTCCGTGCTCGAGAGCTCAAGTGATAACAATAGACAGGAGCGCCTGCGCACAGCAGTAACGACTTTTAGAACACAAAGACCTAGTATTAATACACAGTTTACTACAATACTAAAAACAACAGCCAAGCACTGGGTAGCGCAAGTACAGGAAGAGATGTAAAACGTCATGGTGTGACAACCGCAGTTACTAGTAAAGCAATAATTCATTAAACACTCTCGAATGACATGGAAGTTCACTAGATAAATTTATAAACCACAACTAGCTCAAGGTGATAATTACGAGACAATCCATACACAACATTAAATACCGAAGCACCTGTTGAAGGCGCAAAATTGTTCTATGATAGTTGACCACGAGAGGTTTGCAATTCCAATGTAAATAGGCGGCTGAAGTTTTATATAGAGAATAAACTTTCATTAACAAAGTTCACCACTTAACATATTAACAATAAAAAATTAAAAAAGGAATCACCGAATGTCGGTCACACTTGTAATGGAACGGAACCAGGGCAAAACGCAGTTAGATATACTTGCAACACCAAGTATCCCGGACCCACGTCCAAGTGGTTTTAGGAATGACTAGCGAAAACTTAAGTGGCTACACGGAGCAATGACAGCCTAAGGTTCCACCACAAAATGGCTCACCAATTAAGGTTAGACCAGGAGCTCGCGGTTAACATGCACGCCAGTGTAAACTCTCGCTCCCTCCTCAGGATTCCAGATAGACACGACTCTTAAACAGAACCCATATTGGCCGGTGACTGCTTCTGGACTCCAGCTCCGCTCACCGCCAGACCCAGCGGCCGGAACGCCAACAGCGTGCGTCCTCGCAGTGCACCACGAGCCGACTGACTACTCGCGATGCACCGTGCGCTGTCTTCCCTCCGTCACTGCCCCCGACCGAGTATCACCTCGCGAGCCTCGGCCGTCCTAAATAGAGGAAGCTAGCCAACCAAGACGCCGCAAAGCGCGTATCTTCGACAGAGAAAGTTTCCTGCCAAGAGCATCGCAGGAAGTCAGGGCTCACTTTCATCTGATATTAAGCAGCACATTAACGATTCCAATTAAATGCAAAAAGAACAAGCAAAAATTTAGTAACTGAAAACTGACAAATTTTCAGTTGATGTTCGTAAGCACTAGATAGCGTTAAACTGCTATGAAAAAAAATTCAAATCCCACGGCATGACATCTAGGCGTTACTAGAACACACCAAGAAAGTTTCAGTTAACACACGTTCCAAAGAAAAAGTACATCAGGCCAGCAAATGATAATGAAGAACGCGCGAACGTAAAATATATGCTTAGCTACGTAGAACGTTACCTGTGTAGTTGGGAGTTGTATGCTGAAACTGTGTGTAATTGAATTTCTCGCTAGCAATCTAAAAACTGTCTTACTTCTAGAATTCCCATTAGAGATTCAGATCTGGAATGGGTGGAGGTACCCTACGTTTGAACATCATCGTATTTATGTACATTACTTTTAGGAATGTGACTGAGGTTAGTCTGAAATGCATAAGAGTGTCCGTAAATTAGATTGCATAAAATAATGACACACAATATTATTTAGAATAACTAACGGTTACGTAATTTAAATGAGCCCCCACTACAAAAACCCATGTGTTGAAAATGTAATTCCACTAACTGTCAGCTATTCCTAACACTGTGTGAGAAACGTTCATCTAGGTGTTACAACAAATTATTACTCTGTAAAGAATAAACTGACTCTACTCTGGTTGCATAGGAAACAATTATCAGAAATAAATCACTGCGAGGCAGTTTGCCTTCTTGTTCTTTCTTCTTTTAAGTTGATGTTTTAGCAACTTAGTTTTTGATTGTCGTTTCAGGATTATCAGTTACTGTTCTGGCAAAAGAGCAAGGCATGACAATGCAAATTCTATAAACATATTTCTCTGAGCATTGGGGATATGCTTTGTGAAATATTTATGAATAATAAAAGAAAGTACTTAGCAATCCTTTTAATGAAACAAATGTAAACTCCGACTAACCCGCCTGAAGGTTTCATTTTAATTTGCTACCTAATGTGTCAACTAATACACGCATGAATGAGACGCATGAATGAGACGTAATCATAAAATCTTTATGGCGATGAAATAGAGTCCGTTCTCTGTCGATGAACAGGTCAAAGGTCAACGTCTTCTACAGCCTTTGCTGCGTGTTTATTTGGCATTTGAAAAACAAAAGAAAAATAACATACAGTATGTACAGTTGATGGAAACAGACGCGAACATGATAAACAAAATTCGCAGTCGACAGCCACCGTCAGACATGTTATTGTTGAGTCACGCGGGTCGCTTCACTATTAAATACTCAGGGACAAGACATTCTAAGTTGAAGATGTTACCAGTAGAAAGCAAGTTAAAGGGCAAAGTCCTTCATAGTCGAACACGCGAAGTGGATGCAAACGTCTACCAGTTTATGAAGAAAGAAACTGTGCCTGGTGCTCCACTGAAACGAAAATCCACTTTGAAAAGAGTTACTGGAGAGGGTCCGGGCAGGTGACTCCTCGACATTTTCAGCACCTCATAAGGAAGGTCATGAAAATATTAGAAGGCCAGTTTAGACCATTTTGATCAGCAAGTTGCTTGCCGCATGGTGAATAATTTCTGCATTGCAGATAAAAGAATACCCAAATTGAAGGAAATTCATAAAAAGAGTTTAATAAATGCTGAAGGCAATATAAAAACACCTCGTAAAATTCCTCACGCTCTAGATTTTAGATGGAAGAAGACGGCGAAAAATCGGAAAGTTCCCCAGGAACGGTAGAATGAGGACAAAACAAACTGCTTACTTAAAAATATCTGAGGGTACAGATGCGAGTGTTGTCCAGTTGCCTATAAGGACGAGATGTGTGTTCACACTTGTCACACAGCAACGTACCGTAGAGAACCAGTTCAGCAATGGATATGATGAAACTTGTTTCCAAAGGAGACAAAATTATCATCATCCATGCTGGTGGGGAGAGCAATTTTTACTGAATTCTACGTAGCAGTTAAATGTAGTAAGAAAAAGGGGATAATAGCAACGATATGAGCCTCTCAAATTGAGAACAGTAGGTCTACCGCCTCACACTGTTCTCATTATAGATAATACCCCTTACTGCAATGAGCAAGTGACTCTTGTCTAGCACCCAACTCCATGAGGAGAGAAATGATGTATTGGTTTACGGAAAGGGTGTCCTTTCCACAAGTACATACTAAGCAAAGTAGTATTTACTGATCAAAATGAACAAACAAGGCCATATCAGTTATAAAAAGACAGTATTTTAACCAAACATTGTAATACAGTGTTATGTCTTCCTCTATACCATCCAGAATTGAATCCTGGAGCGTTGATACTGGCAAGAGTCCATAACTGCTTTTCTGAACGTGGTGTGACCATAATGGACACATTATTAAAACTTATAGGCGAACAAATTGCCTCCATTAAAAGAACATCGGTACACAGTAAGTGAAGGTGTACTGGACGAAGTGCTGGACACGATCATAAATGTCAAATGTAGCACAGATTCGAATATTGGTAGTTATTACTTTTTTGCTATCGTTTCAGCCTGCTATGGAGCACGAAGATTTTTATCTCTTCCCTGATTGTGATTTCCTCTTCTGCCAGTAGATTTTCATTTTGGTTGACTGTGTTTCTTTTCTCTGTTTTTACCATTTGCAGGCAGGACGTGGCACTAGCATAGTGAGCGAAATAACGTTTTTAGTAATTTTGACTTTTTCTGTGAAAACTTCTCGATCCTGAATGTCATCAAATGATATTTCAGCTTCCTGTAAATCCTTTTTAACTTGGCTTGCCCAATTTGAATTCGATTTTGTTTTTTAAAATTGATGAATGTATGCGACGAGTAAGTCTTTGCGGGTTCATTCTTTCCAGATGACCAGAAAACATCATTCTCCGCTTCCTCATGCTGGTAACAATGTCTTCTGTATATTCATTTAATTCACAGTTGTATCTTCGGCGGAATTCTCCGTTTTTTTTGATAGGGCCAAGGATTTTCCTCAAAATTTTCCGGTCCTTTATTTCAAGTTTACATAGTGGCCCTTTCTTCGTCTTGTTTAAACATTCAATGCATACAAAGCTGTTAGTTATAGTGATGAAGCGTTACTGATTCCGCAAGTGAAGATGACAGTCCATCATCTGACTTTTCCAGTGCAAGTGAAACAGAAACGGCTACTAAAAATGAAGAAACGTAGGGTGAGGCATTTTCGAAATGTGTTTTTTGAAAGGAAATACTGACATTGAAATATCCATAGTATGATGTCAAACGATGAAGTGTATTATTTGTATACTCTGAAGATTTATGAACGTGTTCTTAACAGTGCTATTGTTTACGAAGAAATTGTACGTTTCACGTGGCTACGCTTATAAAATATACCCGCTTATATCTTCTTATGTATGATAGTGCCACCTCAAACCACTTTGTTCACCCACTACACTGAAACACCTTGCCTTCTCTTGGATTTCCCCTCCTGCTCATACTAGTGTCCTCCGCTGTTTGCATGACACGTACAGGGATAACCCGAACCCCAACGACAAAATTTCAGAGGCTGTTTGTTACAGAATATTTACGACTTTGGCATCAGTGACTTCTGATCACTGACGGTTTGTTTGAGAGTGATAGTTTATTCAATTTTATACCACTCTTACCTTTTTTCTGAGCGAATCCCATCACAGCAGTAAAAAGCGTGTGACATATCACCACAAAGATTTACTATTGAAATTTCGAGACAGCACTTTTCAGGAGGAGTAGAACAACATATTACTTCCCCCCACATACAGTACACCGCGTATTGATCACGAGGAGAAAATTCGAGAAATTATAGCCAATACGGCGGCTAACCGACAATCATACTTCCCAATCACTATTAGTCAGTGGAATAGAGTTGGAGGGCTCAGATAGTCGTACCTAAAGTACCCTACGCAATACAACATTATATGGCTTGGGGACTGTTATGTAGATGTACTACTCTAAACAGCGCAACAAAGCGTTGATATTCCTCTCTTTCATAGCGTTCAGTGAACCCATATACTAGGTGCATATCGGACAACAGTTCATCAGTAATGCTGTGTATTACAACGTTCAACTAATACTGCCGAAACAACAAACCTGAGAGAGAACCGAATAGTAGTGAACGGCAGCTTGAGGGCGAAGTGTAAAGCGGACATTACTGTTGTCAACAGCAAGCATCGTGATTGAATGGAACAAGATTATTTCCAAAGAAGCCACAAAGCCAATTAGCACCGTTGTCTGCTGGTACAAAAATAAGAGGGTAAACTGTCACAGGAAATGTCATTAATCTGTAAGGATTCGAAGGAGACCAGGGTCACTTGTACCAAAATACACTGACGAAAAAAAATCATACCAGAAAGAAAGAGTTTTGCGACATAAACGAAAGTTGATACGCGTGGTTCTACATCTGAAATATGACTATTCAAATTTAACGCTGGTCGCTTAAGAGTGGCGCTAGAAGCCGCACTATGAGAATTCAAATCAGGTTTGTTTTAAATGCATGCTGTAACGGTCGGGAGCGTTTGAGATTGAACGTGGTGAGTCGATGTTAGTCCAGAATGACTTCAAAAAACAAAGACGCCACTGAGTTTCAACAAGGTCGTGTTATAGGGCTCCGACACTCACTTACTCACTCCGTCGTCAGGCCACAAGTGGCCCATCGGGACCATCCGACCGCCGTGTCATCCTCAGTTGAGGATGCGGATAGGAGGGGCATGTGGTCAGCACACCGGTCTCCCAGTCGTTACGATGGTTTCCTTTGACCGGAGCCGCTACTATTCGGTCGAGTAGCTCCTCATCTGGCATCACGAGGCTGAGTGCACCCCGAAAAATGGCAACAGCGCATGGCGGCTGGATGGTCACCCATCCAAGTGCCGGCCACGCCCGACAGCGCTTAACTTCGGTGATCTCACGGGAACCGGTGTATCCACTGCGGCAAGGCCGTTGCCCATAGGGCTCCGAGGAGCTGGATATTTCTTCTGTGATACTACAGAAAGTTCTAAGCAAAGAAGGGAAGGTAGAAAGGTGGAAGGAGTATATAGAAGATTTATACAAGGGCGATGTACTTGAGGACAATATTATGGAAATGGAAAAGGATGTAGAAGACGATGAAATGGGAGATAAGATACTGCGTGAAGAGTTTGACAGAGCACTGAAAGACCTGAGTCGAAACAAGGCCCCGGGAGTAGACGACATTCCATTAGAACTACTGATGGCCTTGGGAGAGCCAGTCATGACAAAACTCTACCATCTGGTGAGCAAGATGTATGAGACAGACGAAATACCCTCAGACTTCAAGAAGAATATAATAATTCCAATCCCAAAGAAAGCAGGTGTAGACAGATGTGAAAACTACCGAACTATCAGTTTAATAAGTCACAGCTGCAAAATACTAACGCGAATTCTTTACAGACGAATGGAAAAACTGGTAGAAGCGGACCTCGGGGAAGATCAGTTTGGATTCCGTAGAAATGTTGGAACACGTGAGGCAATACTAACCTTACGACTTATCTTAGAAGAAAGATTAAGAAAAGGCAAACCTACGTTTCTAGCATTTGTAGACTTAGAGAAAGCATTTGACAACGTTAACTGGAATACACTCTTTCAAATTCTGAAGGTGGCAGGGGTAAAATACAGGGAGCGAAAAGCTATTTACAATTTGTACAGAAACCAGATGGCAGTTATAAGAGTCGAGGGGCATGAAAGGGAAGCAGTGGTTGGCAAGGGAGTGAGACAGGGTTGTAGCCTCTCCCCGATGTTATTCAATCTGTATATTGAGCAAGCAGTAAAGGAATCAAAAGAAAAACTCGGAGTAGGTATTAAAATTCATGGAGAGAAGTAAAAACTTTGAGGTTCGCCGATGACATTGTAATTCTGTCAGAGACAGCAAAGGACTTGGAAGAGCAGTTGAACGGAATGGACAGTGTCTTGAAAGGGGGATATAAGATGAACATCAACAAAAGCAAAACGAGGATAATGGAATGTAGTCAAATTAAATCGGGTGATGCTGAGGGGATTAGATTAGGAAATGAGACACTTAAAGTAGTAAAGGAGTTTTGCTATTTAGGGAGTAAAATAACTGATGATGGTCGAAGTAGAGAAGATATAAAATGTAGACTGGCAATGGCAAGGAAAGCGTTTCTGAAGAAGAGAAATTTGTTAACATCGAGTATAGATTTATGTGTCAGGAAGTCGTTTCTGAAAGTATTTGTATGGAGTGTAGCCTTGTATGGAAGTGAAACATGGACGATAACCAGTTTGGACAAGAAGAGAATAGAAGCTTTCGAAATGTGGTGCTACAGAAGAATGCTGAAGATAAGATGGGTAGATCACGTAACTAATGAGGAGGTATTGAATAGAATTGGGGAGAAGAGGAGTTTGTGGCACAGCTTGACTAGAAGAAGGGATCGGTTGGTAGGACATGTTTTGAGGCATCAAGGGATCACAAATTTAGTATTGGAGGGCAGCGTGGAGGGTAAAAATCGTAGAGGTTCAAATGGTTCAAATGGCTCTGAGCACTATGGGACTCAACTTCTGAGGTCATTAGTCCCCTAGAACTTAGAACTAGTTAAACCTAACTAACCTAAAGACATCACAAACATCCATGCCCGAGGCAGGATTCGAACCTGCGACCGTAGCGGTCCTGCGGTTCCAGACTGCAGCGCCTTTAACCGCACGGCCACTTCGGCCGGCAAAATCGTAGAGGGAGACCAAGAGCTCAATTCATTAAGCAGATTCAGAAGGATGTAGGGGGGGGAGATGAAGAAGCTTTCACAGGAGGAGGAGGAGGAGGATATTGGTGTTTAACGTCCCGTCGACAACGAGGTCATTAGAGACGGAGTGCAAGCTCGGGTTATTGAAGGATGGGGAAGGAAATCGGCCGTGCCCTTTCAAAGGAACCATCCCGGCTTTTGCCTGAAACGATTTAGGGAAATCACGGAAAACGTAAATCAGGATGGCTGGAGACGGGATTGAACCGTCGTCCTCCCGAATGCGAGTCCAGTGTGCTAACCACTGCGCCACCTCGCTCGGTCTATGCTTGCACAGGATAGAGTAGCATGGAGAGCTGCATCAAACTAGTCTCAGGACTGAAGACCACAACAACAACAACAACTACAGAAAGACTTATCTGGAATGTAGGCACTGTATATGAATGCTGGCAGCGGTGGTTACGAGTGTGTACGGTAGCTACAAGACCGGGCCCAGACGGCCACTTCAGACTACAGAGAGGGAAGGCCATCATGATCGGCTCATGATTCTAGCTGATCGTACTGCATTTGCAGCAGCAGTTTGAGCAGGTGTTCGTACCACAGTAGCACAATGGGTACAAATCGGTAACTAGGAAGGCAGGGTAGAGGTCTGAGTGATACATACGCAGCACCTCCACATGGAGCTATGATCTGGGGTGATTTTGTGTGACAGCACGAGCACTGCCGTCGTTTTCCCATACAGCATAACTGAAAATTTGTACATTAGTGTAATGATTGTACCTGCTGTGCTGAAGTTCGTGAACAGCATTCCAGGGAAGGTGGGGGGAGGTTCCAACAGGACAACGCTCACCTAGATATCGGTGCTGTAACCCAATATGTTCTACAGAGTATCGACGTGTTCTCTTGTCATCCTAGATCATCAGATCTGTCTCCGGATCGAGAACATATGAGACATCATCAGACGATAATTCCAACGTTATCCACGAACAGCATTTGCCGTGCCTGTACTGACCGACCAACTACAACAGGCGTGGAACTCCATCCCACTAATGAGGTACGGTACCTGTACAACACAATGGATGGACGTTTGCATGCGACATTATGGCGGTTAGATCGATTATTAACGTACCACAACTTTACATTGGCAATAGACTATCTCAAGCACGCATTAACTCTTGATAATAATAAGAATGAGTGTATGGCATTGGTGGCCGGGAGACCCCTCGCGGGGCTGTTCGGCGACCGCTCCACAAGTTCTTCAACGCCACTACGGCGACTTGCAAGTGAATGAGGATGAAATTAGGATGAAATACACACAACACCCACTCATCTCGAGGCAGAGAAAGTCCCCGACCCCTCCGGGAATCGAACCCGGGACCCCGTGCGCGGGAAGCGAGAACGCAAGACCACGAGCCGCGGACAACTCATGATCTTGCATCGTTAATCACTTAAATATGTTACCTAGACAGATGTTTCCCGAAATTTCATTACTCTACATTAAGTATTTTTTGGTGCTGTGATTTTCTTCCGTCAGTGTACTAAGAGAATTTTCCTGATACTCACACATAGTTTCGGTGGTGGAGTTCGGGTTCACTGTGTACTTCAGTATGTATTTAATTTGGCTACGTCGACAATAATTTCAATTTAAACATATAAAAAATAGTATTTATGTGTTGCGTCGAGAAATATTCTTCGTGTAAATGGGAAGTGCAGCTTCGTCGTGCTCGCAGAATGGTGAGAAATTTTGTAAGTGTTTAGGCACTGAGAAAATAAAACGCAGTTGCTGTTAAAGACTGTGGACTTTAGAACCCTGCGCGACGGTGACGCAGTGGAGGACGTGTGCCCTGGCATACACTGAATGGGGGGAGGGGGGGGGGGAAGACGCGGGCTAATTTCTGCGTCTGTGTGCGCCGGCGCTGGCCCGCCTCCAGACGTGGCCAGCAGGGGCCTAATAAGGCCCCAGGCTTTTACCATGCAAATTCCCTGCCGAAAGGCAGCGGCCGCCTCCCAAATAACTTCCCACTCTGTTTTAAAAATGGCTTACTTTATCTGATTGATGGAGCTCAATCTTCTCTCCAGATACATCCGCGGCGCATGTAAATAGGGAGAAGAGTGGATGCAGCGGAGGGGAGAGGGGCGGAGACCGAGAGGCGAGAGGAGAGGAGAAATGGAGAGCCTTGTCACGAATTGCGCGGCCCCGGATTTCGTCGGGCGCAGTGGTTACGGCTCGTGGTGGTAGGAGGAGGGGTTTGCTAGTGAAGCGGCTCTTGGAAGCGACGCGACGGGGCTGGGGTCGGTTTCTCTTCGGGGTTGAGCGCAATTTGCAGAGTCGGCAGGAGGGCTGTGCCGCTCTCCGTTAAACAGTATTAAAACGTGGCGGTGTGAAGCCTAGCGTAACGGGGCTCGAAAAATTAAATTAGCACGCCAGGCAGCCGCCAATGACGCGAGCGCTCCTAGTGGCCGCTGCGAGTCCGTTTGTCTGCCCTGTGCACCCATCTTTCAGCGCCGTAACTTTGTGTACGACGTAAGCTCTCTTTCTCCTTGCACGCCGCAGGTTAAGTCCTTCAGTGTTCTTCCCCTCCCTCCATCCCCCCTCCTCACAGAGAATTTTACTGTTTCGGAAACACAGAAATTCTTCTTTAACCATGTGTACCTATGATCTTGTTCTGGTCTTCAGTATGAAAACTGTTTTGATGCTGGTCTTCATGCTGCCCTATCCTGTCCATGCCTCTTCATCACTGAATAACCATTGTGACATACATCCTTCTGAATCTGCTTACGGCATTCATCTCTTCGTCTCTCCTTATGAGTTCTGCCCCCATACTTTCCTCCACACTAAGCTTGTGATACCGTGATGTCTCAGAATGTGTCCTATCAATCGATCCTGTCTCCTAGTCAGGTTGTGCCACAATATTCTTTTCTCTCCAATTCTATTTAGTAGCTCTTCATTAGTTACATGATTTACCCGTCTATTCTTCAGCACTCTTCTGTAGCACCAGATATCAGAATCTTCTATTCTCTTCTTGTCTAAACTCCTTGCCGGCCGGTGCGGCCGAGCGGTTCTCGGCGCTCAGTCCAGAACCGCGATGCTGCTACGGTCGCAGGTTCGAATCCTGCCTCGGGCATGGATGTGTGTGCTGTCCTTACGTTTCAGTAGTTCTAAGTCTAGGGGACTGATGACCTCAGATGTTAAGTCCCATAGTGCTTAGAGCCATTTGAAACATTTTTTAAACTCCTTGCTGTTCGTGTTTCACTGCCACACATGCCCACATTCCCTACAAATACTTTCAGAATAGCATTCCTGGCGGTTAAGTCTATATTCAATGTTGACAAATTGCCGTTCTTCAGAAACGCTTTTCTTCCCATTGCCAGTCTACTTAGTACATACTCTCTGTTCCGACCATCATCAGTTATTTTGCGGTCCCAATAACAAAACTCATCTGTTACTTCAAGCATCTAGTTTCCTAACTAATTCCTTGTTTTGCTTTTGTTCATGTTCATCTTACATCCTCCTTTCATGACACTTTCCATTACGTTCAACTGCTCTTCCAAATCGTTTGTTGTCTCCGACAGTTGTATTGAATCTGATGTTCTGGCTATTTTTTAATTGATGGTCGTATTAAAAGTTCGATGCGCTTACGTGGCTTCTTTCATGTTAAGTTCTAGCAGTAGATATTATTATGAAGAACAAATCGACATGTATAAGGGACGAGGAAGAAGACACAACTATCCAGGATCCAGGTTAAATACAGTTTAGTTTTATCGTGAACTAAATGTCGTTGATTTACTACCCTGACGGAACTTAATCAGATAGAACTATGTCTCTCAGTATCTGGTTTTGTAGTCCTGGGCCTAGCAAACTCAAATGAACTTGGGTTATATTTTAAAACTACTTTTTTGTAGCAAAAATGATTTCAATGCTTGCTTTCAACAGCGACCAGAGTGCTTAGACCGACAGTACACATTGTCTGGTTATTGAAAAATGGACTATCGGTTAGCACAATGTTCGCTAGGTTAAATTTTTTACAAAACTAATATCAAATATTATCGGTTTAATGTTTTACGCTGTCCATATGCTTTATCTGTTAATAATTTCAGTCTTATTAACTATCTCCGAAAATAAGACTTTCTATTTCCTTAACTGATTTATCACAACGACGACCACACGGCTAATTGAATTTTTGGAATAACTCGGGTAATAATACTAGTACATTGTTTGAACTTTCAGGTCACAATTACACATCATAACGAAGTGATTAGTGCTAATGGACAAGGTTATTACAAAACAAATCTGAAAAGAATGAGACTGAGCCATTATTTTCTCTTTTACTTGTAGATTAATAGAAACAAACGAATTCTAATCAAGATGCTTCTTACTACTTTGGCTCTCTTAGGAATATATTGTATTCTTTTTTATAACTAATACTTAATATGTCAGTTAAACTATTTAAATTTTATTTTTATAAATTACGGCTTAAGGAGTCAAAGCGTGGCTACATTGCCATCCGGACTGGGCCAGTGAATGATTGGATCACTGGCCTCAGTACCGTAGATCAATTTCTTATTCATAGTTAAATATTTAACACGTACTTGAATATGCTGGTGACTGCTCACTACAAAATCCAACTTATTATTAGGTCTTAAATATTCCATTCTAATACTATACGAGCTTAACAAATGCTGCTCAAGTATTCCAAGTATTTCAAGCCATTTCGCAGGTTTTTTTTTTTTCTACATTACCTCACAGTTTGCTGTATTGGCTTTGTCTCGATTTTCTTCTCGTCTGCTGGAGACTAATGACCTGGAATATTGAGACTGTGGCTGGCAGTTTAAGAACTGAGCCCAAACGGCTGATTTTCTCGAGACCTTCTTCCCACAAGCTACAGACGGCCGTTCTTGGGCAGCTTCCAGCACTCCATCAACGTGAATATGCAACATTCGCACACATTATGAGGTTACTGTCAATACTAATAACATCTGGGAACACGTACAGTTATATATTAGTTTCTGTCATTCCAGATGTGCACGTCACGATTTGCTCTGCTTCTCACATTTCATCGTATCATCTACGCAGCCCATACATTGCTTTCTTGTTTTCGTAAACACAAGTCACATGTATTTTTCGTGATGTTTGTTCTGTTTGTCTCCTGCGCAACCTGAGTTAAGAAACTCGTGCATTGTTGTGATGATTATAAGAACAGTTTCTGTCTCAATTTATGCTTCGGCGCGTGTCAACGAGTCCATAGTTTCACAGCAGAATTGATCACAGCTAATTGCTCTCATTTAAAGTTACCAGATTCAGTACACAAAAAGTAAAGTATACATAAGCAGTGACAACAGTGTAATCGAGAGCTTAGCAGGCGCTGGTATTCGCTATTAACCTTTATAAGAAGATTTACCGCTAGAAAAACCACTAGTCTCATATAATGAAGTGAAAATAACAGCCGGCCGAAGTGGCCGTGCGGTTAAAGGCGCTGCAGTCTGGAGCCGCAAGACCGCTTCGGTCGCAGGTTCGAATCCTGCCTCGGGCATGGATGTTTGTGATGTCCTTAGATTAGTTAGGTTTAACTAGTTCTAAGTTCTAGGGGACTAATGACCTCAGCAGTTGAGTCCCATAGTGCTCAGAGCCATTTGAACCATTTGAAAATAACACACGTTACGTTAAATCGAACTTAGATCTTACGTTTAACTCATCAACAGCCATAAATCTTATCTGCGCAACACGTACACCCCTGCATCAGTAATATATTGCACACACTGGAAATAATAAATAACTAGTCTTACATCATTTGTGAGAACATTAATTGTCATTTAATAAAAATGAAATCAAGTCATAGCTGAAAGCTATTTGGTCTATGTCTCTATCAGATTACTACAGAGCTTTAGGATCGTTGTGAAAGCTATTAAAACAATTTATTACCAAGTTCATGGTCGAACTGAAAGCAGAAAATTCACTTAGGAAGTAGCAGCTAAATATTCCAACTCCAAGCCAGCAGTTCATGATCACTGTAACTTTAACTAAGGACTGAGAACTCAAAATTCTTTCAATATTTGTCACGAAAATCAGTTTGTCTACAGTTTTTACTGCTCTTGAACAACCAGTCATTTATTTAAAACCATACATCATAAAACATTTTTCGAGGAACAGATACTTAAATCTAGAACAACTGACACAAAGAACCGTTTTGCTTAAAAGTATGTGACTACTATTTAGTATATGTACAGAACAAGCAACAACTTTATTTGTAAATTCCTTTAATGTCCTCTGGGGAAAAGGCCTTTTATTTTCCTTGTTTCTGGGTGAGTTAGCAGAGAGCTTCGTTCATGAGGGATATCTAGAATGACATACGGTCCAGAAAAGAGAGTTTGCCATTTCTTACTTTGTCATTTTAAAGTGACGCTTTAGGATGGGTTTTCAGAAGAATTTTCTCCCCTATTCGGTTCTGTTTGGTTCGTCCTAGTTTTTAATCGATTCGCAATTTTCTCGTATTGGCGCTGTGCCGTATTTTCCCACCAGTGGGATAAAGTCTTGAATGAGCCTCCTGCTAATGGTTGCAGCTGTTGGAACTCTTACTGTTTACATATTAACACAGTAAATAAGTCATAAGGTGCTACAACATATTTAATGCCACATCTGACTGATAACAGTGCACCAGCAACATCACAA
Source organism: Schistocerca nitens (assembly GCF_023898315.1). Lineage (NCBI taxonomy): Eukaryota > Metazoa > Arthropoda > Insecta > Orthoptera > Acrididae > Schistocerca > Schistocerca nitens. The sequence continues at coordinate 549,051,003 of NC_064619.1, read as the reverse complement.
GATACCAGCTGTAATGGTCTTATAGCAATGATACGATGTAGCAGCATTCTACTATATTTATTGCTAGGTTTAGCCTTTTGACATTAAATGCAAGCTTCTAATACTCTATGAAATCGAGAATTACCAGGATCAGGGAGACGACATGGAAGAACTGTTCCCATTTAACTAACATCATTTATCCTTGAGCAACAAGATTTACTTTAATATATATTTTTAGTAACAAAAGATCCCCTTTGAAAAATATGTAGGGAAATCGAAGTTAATTGGCCATTACAAAAATGAAGGCTCTTAAAGTGGTGAATGATACGGGCACTGAATTACAATGATAATAACCTCATACAAATTCAAGAACATTGGCCTCTTTAAATTAATTATATTGAACAATTGTAAATAACCAGCCAATTACAACAGTTAAAAGAGTTCTAGATACATTTCTTCAAGAGAATTCAAGACCAAGACATTAAGCAAACCCTCAAATTGTACATATTAACAAAGGAATCATACCCTTTAGGGATCAGACAAAAAGTTTACACCAAAGAAATTTTCATTTACACTTAAGACAAGAGTACAAAATGTATTAAACGTTAAAGAGAAAATATCTTGTGGGGAGGCAGTTAATCCAAACTTCGTTTACAATGAAATTCAGGTAACATAAGATACTCAGCCTGAGCACAGACTACTAGGGCGCGCTACTGCAAACAGATACCAAGCCGCGTTATGAAATGCTCAAGAGCCGTGCACACAGTCACAAGTAAGCTACGACCACGTGACAAGAAGTCGCCAAGACAGAACACTCTTCCAGAAACATTGTAAGTGCATTAGCTGGAGCTCACAGCATGCTTAAACGACCTCAAAATCGTGATCCCAGAGAGCCCACGAGCTTATAAAACACCGGGGAAGCAAATTTTAAAATTCAGAAACAGCTGCTTCTCGTGCATGAGAATTTTAAAACAAACACGTTTTCTTTTTTAAACTAGATAAGGAATAGGCCCCTGGAATAACTATGATTGAACGGCTGGGAACATTACGAGTACATAACCATTACAACGTTAACCATAGCAAATTTCTTTGAGAGAGAACTCTGTCACGCAGGTTAACATAAGTTACTTCAAAATGGGACAGAACATTCAGGGAAATACAGTAGTCGCTCAATGACAGAGCCAAATATGAAGGCTTGTATAAAGGCTCAATGAACATAAACACGAACAACTGTTCAAAAAGCTTGTGGAGCTAGAAATCGGTGCACGGAGCTGAACAACTAGTTGCACACAATATAAGCGAAGCAGACCATTGCCTTCTGCCCGGTCCTGGCGAGGAAGCGTGAACGACGACCCGGAAAAGACGCAGTACCGATCCGCACCGCGTTCCGTTGCTCCAAGCACTGCTGCTGCCCCCGGCTCCATGCTGTGATAAAACTACCCGTCAACTGCCAGCGCTGCGCTCTTCAGAGTCCTCTCCCAGACGTAGCTTTAGCGGCCACTTTTGAATACTAGGCGAGGTAGCGATAACTGCACAAGCGAGTAATACGCACCCCCGCGGTGAGACGTCAGCTACAAGTTATCGATAGCTGGGAGGTGATATGAGCTGCCACGGCTCACAGTAGTTACCTTTCTCTTTAAGTATGGATAGTAACAGTGTCGAAGTATTTTGGCTGTACACTTTTGAAGTCCGAAACGTCCCCAAACGTAATGAGTAAACCAAATGAAACTTAAAAGACACTACAAAGGGATGCAAGCTTTCCATGTATTACCTACATCGCTACTTTTGTAGAATAATACATCAGAATACAGTTTATACTTGATTCAACAACTGGATCATTATGTTGAAGTAAAGTTTGCTTTTCTCCACTGAGGGTCATTATCTTGTAAATTAGCTACGTTCCTACTCATGTTTAGGTACTGTTGCCGAATTTTTTAACTGGTAAGCCTTTGAAACTGGAAGACTGCTCTGCTGTTTCTTGTAGTTTAGTTAGACCTTGTGGTAGTCTCGAAAGAACATCTGCCACGATACTGTCCTTTCCTTTTACATGTATTATTGGTATGTCGTGACTTTGCACTATAAACGACCATCTGGCAAGCCTAGCCTGCAGGGGTCGACACATAATAAAAAGTTTTACGACAACTGGTCACTGCACCCTGTAATTTGTTTGCCATACACGAAAAAATTAAATTTTTCGAAAGCCCATTTTATTAGAGATACTTCCGATTCCATTACAGTGTAACATCTCTCGCAGTCGGACGAAATCTGGGTTGCAAAACCTCTCATTGTGATTTCCTGTTGATCGTCATTGTCAGGTACTTGAAATAAGCAAACACCTAATCCTGTTACCGACAGCAACCAAGCATATATCCTCATCCATATTTGGGTGATGCAAAACATCTGATTATACAAATCAAGTTTTTATTTGTTCATACGCTTCTGGACATTGAGGTGGCGACTACCATTGCTTATTCTTCTGTAATAAACTCAACAACTGATCATTGTTTGACAACTGATTGAGCACGAATTTGCGGAAAGCGAAGTAAATCCAGAAACGCTTTTTGTTGTTTCTTCTTAATGTGATGTTGGAAATTCCTGATCATATCTAACTTCTTCAGATCTGGTTTTATTCCTGACGTTATTATAACATGGCCTAACAACGTAATCTGATTCCTACGAAATTTAGATTTCATCAGGTTCGTAGTAACCCCGAATTCTGTGAACTTCTCAGATACACTTTCTCGTAATTCATGGTGTTCTTCTCACCTCTCTGTGGTATTTAACGGATCATCTACATCCAGAGTAACTTTATCAAGCATCTCTGGTCCCTACTCAGTATCCAATTCTGTGACAGATACGCCTGTGCTCACATTTAGACCAAACTGCATTACTCGAAACTGATAACTCCTACCAGAGAAGATTAAGACTGCATACTTCCTTGGTTCTTTGTCTATTTCAACCTGCCAGTGCGAGAATTTTACATCCATGGAGATTAAGTATTTAACTCTGTAGAATTTCTTTGATAGATCCTCTAAGTTTTCCAGTCACATCTAGACAGGTCCCATAATTTTTTAATGTCCTGCATCTCCAAAACCAAGCGAATACTACCATCTGATTTGACCACAGTGAGTAACGGACTGGTATACGTAGAATCTGACTGCTCAGCGATCTGACAACCTAACATTTTACATATCTCTTTGGTTATTGCTTCTTTTTTGGACCAAGGTGCAGGATAAGAATATCGACAGAAGGTTCCACGGGGATAAATTTCCTCATAGTACATGTAACCTTATATAATTCCAGGCCTATCGTCAAATACCTAAGTAATTATTCAACAGATTACCAGATTTCTTTTGTTGCTCCTCTGTCAGATACGTGGACTTATATGTTATGAAGTTTCTACCTCCTTCCGACTATGGGCATCATACAATCTAAATTAACTTGACTGACGCATTTTATGTCAATTAGCTGGTAGCATTTACTGTGAAGTTCCATCAATTTCGCAAATCCCAGACTTATACTGATACCTTCACTTCCCAAAACTAATATTCCTGCCTAGGGGTCGATTATAGTTTTCCTCTTGCTCAGGAAATCCCATCCCAAGAAACTGATAATTTATTCAATACCGAGAAGTTGCTTCTCAGTACTTTCTTCTCAGTTACAACCTCGACCCGTATGTGAAACTTTATAGTCTGTGACTGCCGCCCAAAAACTCCAGTAACGTTACATTTCTGAGTGGGGAAAACCGAAACATTACTTTTTAAACTGAACAGCTTGTACAAATTAAAACCCATCACATACGCAGTAGCTCCAGTATCTATATCTACAGGTATATCATTGACTGATACCTTAATCATAGCCTGTACCATATTATCTTTGTCTGATTTACGCTTTCTGGTTTTTTTGCTAAGTTCGTCCTGTAACTTAATGCTGTCATTATATAGTAACATTAGTAATCGGTTTCCTTCATCACTTCATTCGTTCTCTGCAACCAACCTTAGCAGCAAACATTGGTGGTCTCTGCTTTTCCGCATGAGTCTTTCCGTTATGGCATTCTTCCGTAACATCTACTATGTGCACACTATGACTCGTTTACGGCCACAGCTTTGAGCTAGTTGGGGTCAGTGAAGTGTTATTACTGTGGTTATTTAATTGGTGTTCCATCAGTATATGTTGTTCAGTACTGAGAGCAGCAGCAGAAGGAGGAGGAGGAGATTAGTGTTTAACGTCCCGTCGACAACGAGGTCATTAGAGACGGAGCGCAAGCTCGGGTGAGGGAAGGATGGGGAAGGAAATCGGCCGTGCCCTTTCAAAGGAACCATCCCGGCATTTGCCTGAAGCGATTTAGGGAAATCACGGAAAACCTAAATCAGGATGGCCGGAGACGGGATTGAACCGTCGTCCTCCCGAATGCGAGTCCAGTGTGCTAACCACTGCGCCACCTCGCTCGGTCAGCAGCAGAAGGATACCAAGAATGTTGAGCGCAATCTTGGCGCGTTTAACTATTCATTTTTTATTATCATGCAGATAATTCCCATTATTATAATAACTGTTATACTATTTGCGGTTATTATGTTTGGGTTCTTGGCACTGGCTTAAAGCATGGTTGGTGTATGACTGGAAGTTCTCATTAAAATTAGTGAACGAAGCTAGCTGACAGACAAAGTTTCCATTTCCGTTCCCTCTTCCATTTCCATGGCCAGTTCTATTTCGGTTGTACTTAGTACTGTTCCGAATCTGCTTATATCGATTATTATGCATGTGGTTATTTTCCCTAGAATTTCCACCAAAATTTATATTATTCCCATTTTCGCTAATTTTTTGAAGGCTTGCATTAACACTAGGAAATCAACCATTGACAAAAAGTATTCAGGGTCGGTATCTAGTACGTAAATCAGTTTTCTTGAATACTGACAGATAAGTCGGCTTTCACTATTCACAGTAACTCGCCAGGTGAGATAGGTTCGTTCCAATACCGTGTTTTATGGATGTAGCGCTCGAAATATTTCCGTAAGCTTCCTTTCTTGGGACTGTAGTAGTCCCGAATACAAATCTCTTTTATCAACTTTTCTTTTTTGCTAACAGACCAAAATTTGGCAATGAATCTGCGTTCGAATACTTGTACGTGTCACACCAATCCACAACTTCATTTGCCCACAAGGCAGCATCGTTGGTTGTGTGCGGCACAACGAACTGTACGCTGTGATGCTGGTTCCACGATTGTGGAAAGATGTTTCTAAAACTTTTATGAATACTGTCGGATGTGGGATATCCTTTTCTGAAGAATAAGTTTGGAACCTTCGATTTTTAAAGATGCTCTGTTCAAGTTTTAATAACGACAGAGATGGACAGAAACTTCTCGTCACTATGGTTTCCGAATTCGGTCTCGGCTTTATATGCTCATTACTGTGTCTGTGCTGAGGAGATTCATTTTCGGTCAGCATCGTCGTAGTTGTAAAAGTGCCTTGCTCTCTTCTGTTACCAACTGAGAGGTCGCCTTCCTTTGAGTGATTCAACATTTCGGTTAATTTCGTCCCGCCATTTTTTTTTTGGAGTCATCAGTCTTCTGACTGGTTTGATGTGACTCGTCATGAATCCCTCTCCTGTGCCAACCTCTATCTCAAATTAGCACTTGCAATCTGTGTCCTCAAATATTTGCTGGGTGTACTCCAATCTCTGTCTTAGTCTACAGTTTTAACCGTCTACAGCTCCCTGTAGAGCCATGGAAATCATTCAATGATGTGTTAACGGATGTCCTGTCATCCAGTCCCTTCTCCATGTCAGTGTTTTCCTCATACTCGTTTTCTCTTCGATTGTGTGCACAACCTCCTCATACCTTACCCCATCACTTCACCTAATTATTCAATTTCTCGTTGTTCTCACTTCTGCTACTTCTCATTACTTTCGACTTTCTTCGATTTACTCTCAGTCCATATCCTGTACTCACTAGACAGTTCATTCCATTCAGCAGATCATGTATTTCTTCTTCACTCTCACTCAGGATAGCAATGTCATCGACGAATCGTATAATTGATATCCTATCACCTTGAATTTTAATTCCACTTCTGTACCTCTCTTCCATTTCCATCACTGCTTCTTTGATTGAACATCCCTGGCTTACAAACTGTTTAATCCGAGCAGTTCGTTCTTGGTCGAACTGCTGGTATTCCGTCTTGGCTCTTGTGTGGACTGTATATTACAAGCCCCTCCTTATAGCTTACCCCTATTTTGCCCAGAATTTCGAACATCTCGTACCATTTTAGATTGCCTAAGACTTTTTCGGAATCGAAAAATTATGAATGTATTTTGATTTTTTTTAAGTGTTGACTATCGACCGGATCGTCAGATTTGCCTCTCTAGTGCCTTTTTCCTTTCCTAAAGCCAAATTGATCGTCATCTAACACATCCTCAATTTTCTTTTCCATTCTTCAGTACATTATCCTCGTTAGCAACTAGGATGCTTTAACTGTTCTATAGCCATAGAGAACTTCACGCGTATCTCGTCATTCCTTAGTACTTCAATATCGCACTTCTTTGCCTATTGAGTCTTCCTGACTAAATATATTAAACTTCAGCCTTCTCTCCATCACTACTACATTGTGTTCTGAGTGTACATTTGCTTCTTGTTATGCCTTACAATCCAGAATCGGATTTCGGAATCTCTGCCTGACCACGATGCAATCCTACTGAAAACTTCCCGTGTCACCCGACCTTTTCCAAGTATACCTTCTCCTCTTGTGATTCTTGAACAGAGTATTAGCTATCACCAACTGAAATTTATTACAGAACTCAATTAGTCTTTTTTCCTTGTCCCAAACCCATATTCTCCTCTAATCTTTTCTTCTACTCCCTCTTCCACAATTGCGTTCCAGTTTCCTCCACCCATAACTATAAGATTTTCTTCACCAAATATGAGCTGTATTACGCTTTCAATACCCTTATATACTTTCTCTATCTCTTCATTTTCAGCTCGCGACGTCAGCATGTATACCTGAATTATCGTTGTCGGTGCTATTTAGCTGTCACTTTGCATGAGAACAAACCTGTCACTGAATTGTTCATGGTAACACACAGTATGCCCTACCTTTCTATTCATAACGAATCCTGCTCCCGTTATACCGTTTTCTGCTGCTGCTGAAGTTATCCTAAACTCATATGATCAGAAATCCTTGTCTTCCTTCCATTTCAATTCCCTGACCCATACTATATCTAGATTGAGCCTTTGCATTTCCCTTTTCAGATTTTCTAGCTTCCCTACCTTGTTCAAGCTTCTGACATTCCACGCCTCAAATCGTAGAACGTTATGAAATGTGGAATCTTACGTGTGTGGAATCTTATGGGACTTAACTACTAAGGTCATCAGTCCCTAAGCTTACACGCAACTTAACCTAAATTATCCTAAGGACAAACACACACTCGAACCTCCGCCGGGACCAGCTGCACAGTCCAGGACTGCAGCGCCTAAGACCGCTCGGCTAATCCCGCGCGGTTAGAAGGTTATACTTTTCTTGGTTATTCAGTATGTTTCTAATGGTCTCCTCCTGCAAAGGGGAATATTCCGGAATATATAGACCAATGGAGAGGTCATCAGACCCTTTTTCAATTACAGGCTACATGTCTTGTGGATACACGTTATTTGTCTTTAATGCAGTGGTTTTCATTGCCTTCTGCATCCTCATGCCGTTGATCATTGCTAATTTTTCCGCCTTTAAGGCAGTTTCTCACCTCAAGGACTAGTTCAAGTGCTACTTTGCTTTAATTTGTCGAAATTCTGCTTTGGAATCTTCGATGATGGCTAGTGTGTCCTTGTCTGTACCTTCATTAGCTGACTCAAGAGCAGTATTTTTGCTCTCGAGTCATTCGGACATCTCATTTTCCCACTTTCGACTCCGTTTCCCGAGATATTCGTTTAAGTTTTTCTTGGTTTCAACTTCATGGTACGACAGTTTATCAGTCACTGACTAGACAGTGTTTTCAATCTGAGTTTGCTTCTCTTGGAAACTTTCTACGTCTAATTTTTACTGAGCAACAAAGGCTGGTAAACTTTCTTACGTCCTGTTTATTTCAGTCAACTCATTGTGGATCGAAGTAAGTCGTCAAAGGTTTTTTATACCATTCCACGAGTTTTCTGTCTTGTTCTGCTTCCCTTTTACTGCCCTTTCCTTTCCGTCTTTTTTCTCTAACCTTATCTTTCTCCGCTACTTCAGTGAGTAAGGCCATATTCCTTTCTTCCTGTGTATTTTCTTTTTCTTTCTCTTTATCTCCTAGTTCAGTGAGTAACTGGTAATTCCTTTCGTCCTGTTTTTCATTGGTTGGTTGGTTGGTTGATTTGGGGGAGGGAAATAAACAGCCAGGTCATTGGTCCCGTCGGATTAGGGAAGGAACCTATGTGTTTCTTAATGGGTAAAACTGTTTCCGGATTAGGTTCGCGGTGTTGTTCAATAATCGACGTAGGGGCACTTGGGTTCGATGACTTAAGTTTCTTGACTCTGTTAACTGCTGGCATAGGTGTGCTTTTTGTTTCAATATCAGTAAAATCTGCTAAATATTCTAGTGATCCCAGATCTATAAGTCTGTGGCCATCCATCCTTCCTTTTTTGGTCCTAGCCATTGCCGTTTGAATACGATAGCCATAGATGCTATCCTGATAATTATAATGTACTAGCGCCAAAAAATCCAACAAAATAATTGAGGCACGGGCACCTGGGTTCGATGAGATCAACGTTATTGACTCTGTTAACTGCTGGCATAGGTGTGCTTTTTGTTTCATTATCATCAAAATCTGCTAAATTTTCTCGTGATCCGAGATCTATATGTCTGTCGGCATCTATCTTTCCTTTTCTGTTCCTAACATTCCCGCATGTACACGATAGCCATAGATGTTAGCCTGATAATTATAATTTACTATCGCCAAAAACCCCAACAAAACTCCCCCAACAAACCTATTCCGTATCGATGTTACCACAGACCTAACCGTGGAAATATAGACTGTTCTAACTACTTAGCACTAACTACAAAATATCTTGCCTTGAATCAATTACTAATCTAAATTACTGCACTACTACTCATCAAGGTAAAGATGCTGCGCAAAAGGCAAGTTTTCAAACATCAGTTTATTTACCTTTCGTACAAATGAACAATTTTACCAGCATGATTTCGGTATTCAAATAAATCCCCACTGATGAAATATTCTCTCAGTGTGGTTATGGTGAAATCGTGAATTAATACATGAGCATGAAACAAAAAGAATCACAGATTAGATACAAAAAAATTTACAATATACACAATTAAATAAGTAGACTTCACTAATTTTTCGTGGTGTTTCAAAGAATAAAGTATTCAAATAAACGATATTTACCTATTACGTGTTTTTTGTTTGGCCCTGATTGCTTTTAATTAATTGTAGATTCCAGTCGTCTCGTAGTCCGGGTTGAGCTCCGAAAATTTCTTCGTCGATCTGTTGAATTCTGCCTTCTCTCTGCAGTGGGTCGAACTCCGTTTCTTCTGCGTTGGTGAGGTAAGGATCAAAGTTTTCTCCGTCGTATTATTAGGTTTTTCAAAATTTTTCTTGTAGTTTCGAGCAAGGCTCCTGAAGTTCTTGATGCCGTGCCCCACGTTAGGCGCCAGTGCATTTACTCTAGTGTTTTCCGGGCTACCTTTTTCCTTATTACTCAAGGTCATATTAAAACTTCGATGAGCTTACGTGGCTCCTTTCTTGTTAAGTTATAGCAGTAGATTTTATTATGAAGCACACATCGATGTGTCTCAGGGACGCGGAAGAAGACAAAACTATCCAGGATGCGGGTTAAATACAGTTAACTTTTACTGTGAACTAAACGTTGTTGGTTTACTTCTATGATGGAAATTAGTCACAGACAGGCAAATGTCTTTCACTATCTGGTTTCGTAATCTTGAGCCTAGCATATTGAAAATATTTTGGTTGTATTTTAAAACTCCTTCTTCTCAGCAAAATGAGTTCAGTGCTTGCCTTCTGCAGCGACAAGAGATTCTAATCTGATATTTTAGTTATGATTGGCCGATTATCGAAAAAGAACAATGGCCTATCGTTTAGTGTAATGTTCACTACGTCAAAATTTCGGAAAACGAATATAATGTATTATCAGTTCAATGCTGTTCGCTGACCACATTTTTTACCTGTTAATAACTTCAGTCTCTTTAACTATCTCCAACTGATTTGTCACACTTGGGAAAACTCGTGATTTTTGTAGTCAATGCGAGCCATACGGGAATTCAGTTTTTGGACTGAATCGGGTAAAACACAATTTTAATAATACTGGTTTATTGTTTCAACTTCCAATCCACAACTACACACCACATCGAAGTAATCAGTGCTAACGGATAAGGTTCTCACAGAACAGATCCGAACATACTAAGAGCGAGACACTATTGTCTCTATTACTTACAGATCAGTACAAACAAACACATTCTAATCTAGAGTCTTCTTACTCCTTTACTTTCTTAGCATTATATTGTACTCCTTTTTATAAATAATACTAAAATATTTCAATTAAACTAATTACAGTTTATTTTTATTAAAATTCCGGCTTACGGCAGTAATAGCGTAGCTACACGGTATGTATGAAGTATGACTGGTATTTAGAAAGAGGAGATATAGGAAGCATAAGTCTTTTACGTTTTACTTTAGAGTTATTTTATTCCATTCTGACAGTATATGGATTAATTCCATTCCTGAGCTGCAACAGTTTAATGTTTATCTCGGTCTGTCTCTCTCTCTCTGTGTCCCTCTCTCTCTCTCTCTCTCTCTCTCTCTCTCTGTAACTCACTCACTCACTTAACGCACTCTTGCACGCCAACACTTCCCCTTTCCATCTCTCCATCTCTATCTGTCTCATTCTACAGATAGTGGTGCAGCCGTGGTCTTAGTGGTTAACTGCTGGTGATGGGTTCTATGAAATATTTTTGTCCGTCATGTACTTCCGGAGCTCCGATGGATATATTCAGATGCACTTCAGGTCTCACTGAGTCTACCGATTGATAGATCGACATCTGAGGGGGAGACAACCAACAGTAACCTCTTATTAACCACGGCTGTGCAGAGAAGCTAACGAAACACAGGGGGGAGGGGGCAATAATATGGAAGCATCCCGAGCTGTGCAACATCGTCAAGAAGTTTCAGATGTCAGTTGTGGACCGAACAGTGTTCTGTACAGTTGTGGGTGTATTGTGTCGGAGCTAAGTGCATTCGAACGTTGGCAGGTTCTTGGTAGGCGTGTCTTCGGTACTTCTGCCGAAGTGTTTGGTGTTTCAAGACCCACCTTAGCATGTTTATACCACATACAGGGAAAGAGAAAAACATCACCTGCTAAGTCACAACGCGGACGAAAGGGTGTGTTGAGTAATCATGACAGACGGTCATTTAAGACGAAAAACAAGAGGAATACATCTTCAAATCCACTGTGGAACAGAATGCAGCACTCGCAGAACCCTCTCAGCACCAAAACAACGCGAAGGGTTGTTCATAACGAGGGATATGGATGGCGACAAGGAATTCGAAGACTATTTGTCAGTGATGCAATTGCCCTTAAGAGGAAAACATGGTGCCGAAGCAATAACGTCTGGGCTGTGGAGTTATGGAAGAAAGTCGTTTAGTTGGATCTGTCTTGTTCTACACTGTTTCCATCTTCTGGCCCTGTCTTCATCCCAAGAGTGAAACCTGATGGGAGTTCGTGATGATTTGGACAGCCATATCGTGGTATTTCATGAGTCCTATTGGTACTATGCTATGTCGCTCTACTGCTAAGTCTTGTGTGACAATTTTGGTTGATCAGCTCAAATTCACGGTACAATACTCTTTCCATAATGTTGATGCTGTGTTCCAAAATTAAAGAGCCCCTGTTCACATAGCTCAGACCGTCCATGTTTGATTTTGTGGGTACGAGAATGAATTGTCACATCTCGCCTATCCACGGCAGTCACCAGACATCAGTATTTGGGAACCTTCGTGACTACTTTAGGTGAGAATAGAGCTTTCTTGCTATCCATATACATGATCGTTACCTGAACGTGTTACTATTTTTCAGGACGAATGGTATAAGATTCTCTTGAAAACCTGTATGTGTCCCTTCCGAGACGACTGGAAGATGATCTCAATGCCAACGGTTATCCTACTCGATACTAGGCATGGTAATGAGTTGCGTATTTGGTCATTACACATTTTTCTTCAGATCCTGTATAAAAAATTGAGACAATTTTAACAGAAAAGGATGGGTGAATTTTGTGATATATGGCATTACATCTACAGAATCGACAGATATAATTCATCTTTGACTGACAACGTATCAAAAATTATATTTAATCTAAGACATCTTTTGTCTCTCCTAACCACGAGTCTATTATCGCGTGCCATTGGCGACAGTATTCATGCCGCTTCCCGACCAATGAGTCAACCGGCAAGACTTCAGGACTGGGAACATGTCTGAAGCCGGGCAGCGCAGCTCTGGACGAAACGTCAGGAACGAGTGAGGTTCAGGGACGACGGCCATGCTACCTCGTACATCCACTTGTAGGTAAGGCAACGGACTGAAAAAGCCTTGGTTCCATAGTCGTAGTAGTAAACTCGGTGGACTCCATCGAGATGACCGGCGTTCAGTTCTCCGCCCACCTACTCATATTATGATTTTCTTGTGGATTTCCGAATTCGTTAGCAACGGATACCAATAGTCTTCCTCGACGTGAAACATGGCCGTCATCGCTCGTTATCATATCCGAGATCACGCTCTATTCGGTTACGCAGTCTACGACACATGACAAATATAACGTTCATGTCTTCTATTTATTTCCTTTTTTTTTCCTACCTATTGCCCCAGTGATTTTCCTTTTGTACCATCATCCATTCACTTTCCTATTTATTTTACTTCTACACTCCTGGAAATGGAAAAAAGAACACATTGACACCGGTGTGTCAGACCCACCATACTTGCTCCGGACACTGCGAGAGGGCTGTACAAGCAATGATCACACGCACGGCACAGCGGACACACCAGGAACCGCGGTGTTGGCCGTCGAATGGCGCTAGCTGCGCAGCATTTGTGCACCGCCGCCGTCAGTGTCAGCCAGTTTGCCGTGGCATACGGAGCTCCATCGCAGTCCTTAACACTGGTAGCATGCCGCGACAGCGTGGACGTGAACCGTATGTGCAGTTGACGGACTTTGAGCGAGGGCGTATAGTGGGCATGCGGGAGGCCGGGTGGACGTACCGCCGAATTGCTCAACACGTGGGGCGTGAGGTCTCCACAGTACATCGATGTTGTCGCCAGTGGTCGGCGGAAGGTGCACGTGCCCGTCGACCTGGGACCGGACCGCAGCGACGCACGGATGCACGCCAAGACCGTAGGATCCTACGCAGTGCCGTAGGGGACCGCACCGCCACTTCCCAGCAAATTAGGGACACTGTTGCTCCTGGGGTATCGGCGAGGACCATTCGCAACCGTCTGCATGAAGCTGGGCTACGGTCCCGCACACCGTTAGGCCGTCTTCCGCTCACGCCCCAACATCGTGCAGCCCGCCTCCAGTGGTGTCGCGACAGGCGTGAATGGAGGGACGAATGGAGACGTGTCGTCTTCAGCGATGAGAGTCGCTTCTGCCTTGGTGCCAATGATGGTCGTATGTGTGTTTGGCGCCGTGCAGGTGAGCGCCACAATCAGGACTGCATACGACCGAGGCACACAGGGCCAACACCCGGCATCATGGTGTGGGGAGCGATCTCCTACACCGGCCGTACACCACTGGTGATCGTCGAGGGGACACTGAATAGTGCACGGTACATCCAAACCGTCATCGAACCCATCGTTCTACCATTCCTAGACCGGCAAGGGAACTTGCTGTTCCAACAGGACAATGCACGTCCGCATGTATCCCGTGCCACCCAACGTGCTCTAGAAGGTGTAAGTCAACTACCCTGGCCAGCAAGATCTCCGGATCTGTCCCCCATTGAGCGTGTTTGGGACTGGATGAAGCGTCGTCTCACGCGGTCTGCACGTCCAGCACGAACGCTGGTCCAACTGAGGCGCCAGGTGGAAATGGCATGGCAAGCCGTTCCACAGGACTACATTCAGCATCTCTACGATCGTCTCCATGGGAGAATAGCAGCCTGCATTGCTGCGAAAGGTGGATATACACTGTACTAGTGCCGACATTGTGCATGCTCTGTTGCCTGTGTCTATGTGCCTGTGGTTCTGTCAGTGTGATCATGTGATGTATCTGACCCCAGGAATGTGTCAATAAAGTTTCCCCTTCCTGGGACAATGAATTCACGGTGTTCTTATTTCAATTTCCAGGAGTGTATATGCGAAACGTATCCGGACACTCCTCTTCTGAGTCATCATTCTTCGACTGGTTTGACGCTTCCACCAATGATTTTTCTGCAATGGCAGACTTTTCGTCTCAGAGTAGTACATGCAACCTAAGTTCTCAATTATTAGCTGGATGTATTCCAATCTCTGTCTTTCTCTACAGTTTTTACCCTCTACAGTTCCCTCTAGTACAGTAGAAGTTATTCCTTGACGTCTTAATAGATCTCCTATCATCCTGTACCTTCTTGTCAGTGTTTTTCCATATATTCCTTTCCTCGCCGTTCCCGTGGAGAACGTCATCATCCCTTGCTTCGTAAGTGTGATTAATTTTCAACGTCATTCTGCAACACCACGTTTCAAATGTTTCGATTCTCCTTTGTTCCGGTTGTTCCACAGTCCATTCTTCACTATCACACACTGCTCTCAAGAATTTATTCCCCAAATTATGTGCTATTTTTGATGCTATTAGACTCCTGTTGTCCAGGACTGATTTCTGTAGGTGTCAATTTACTTATATCCTTCTTGCTCCGTCTGTCATGGGTTATTCTGCTGAGTTGGTAGGAGGATTCTTTAACCTCATCTATTTCGTGACCAACAATCTTGATGTTAAACTTCCTGGCAGATTAAAACTGTGTGCCCGACCGAGACTCGAACTCGGGACCTTTGCCTTTCGCGGGCAAGTGCTCTACCAACTGAGCTACCGAAGCACGACTCACGCCCGGTACTCACAGCTTCACTTCTGCCAGTACCTCGTCTTCTACCTTCCAAAGTTTACAGAAGCTCGCAGAACTAGCACTCCTGGAAGAAAGGATTATGCGGAGACATGGCTTAGCCACAGCCAAGGGGATGTTTCCAGAATGACATTTTCACTCTGCAGCGGAGTGTGCGCTGATATGAAACTTCCTGGCAGATTAAAACTATGTGCCCGACCGAGACTCGAATCTATCAGCGCACACTCCGCTGCAGAGTGAAAATCTCATTCTGGAAATCTTGATGTTGTTACTCGCTGTTCTCATTTCTACTACCTCTCATTGCTTAAGTTTTCTTCAATTTATTATCATTCCATATTCTGTACGTGTTATCCTAGTCCTTGAACAGATTCAGTAATTCTTCTTCGCTTTCACTGAGGATAGCCACCTCATCATTGGTAGCCATTCACCGTGATTGCTAATTCACACTTGAAAATTTATTTTATTTCCGACACTGCTTCGCCGGCCGCTGCGACCGAACAGTTCTAGGTGCTTCAGTCTGGAACCACGCGACCGCTAATGTCACAGGTTCGAATCCTGGATGTGTGTGATGTCCTTAGATTAGTTGGTTTTAAGTAGTTCAAAGTTCTAGGGAAATGATGACCACAGATGTTCAGTTGCATAGTGCTCAGAGCCATTTGAACGTCACTGCTTCCTCGATGTATAGGTTAAATAGTATTGGTGAAAGACTACATCCTGTGTCACATACTTTTAATCCGAGCACTTCGTCCTTGATCTCCCATTCTTACTATTTTCTCTTAGTTATTGCACATGTTTTGTATTAGCCGTCTTTCCCTACCATTTTCGCCTACTGTCCCCAGAATTTTAAACATTTCGCGCCATTTTAAAATGTAAAACGCTTTTTCCTGTTCCACAGATCCTATGAATGTCTTTTGATTGCTGACCGGAGTGGCCGAGCGGTTCTAGGCGCTATAGTCTGGAACCGCGCGACCGCTATGGTCGTAGGTTCGAATCCTGCCTCGGGCATGGATGTGTGTGATGTCCTTAGATTAGTTAGGTTTAAGTAGTTCTAAGTTCTAGGGGACTAATGACCTTAGAAGTTAAGTTCTATAGTACTCAGAGCCATTTGAACCATTTGTCTTTTGATTTTTTTTCAGCCACAAAGTCGGGACTGTCTCTCTGGTGTCTTTACCCTTCATCATCTAACATATCCTAAATTTTGTTTCCTTTCTTCTGTATATTATTCTTATTAGTACCTTGGATGCATGAGGGTTAAGCTGATTTTGTGATAAATCTCGTAGTGGTCGGCCCCTCCTTTCTTTAGAATTGAGTGGATTAAGTTTTTCCGAAAGTCTGATGATACATCGCCAAACTCATAATTCTACACATCAACGCGAATAATTGTTTTGTTGACACTTCTCCCAATGATTTAGAATTTTCGGTATAATGTTATCTGCCCGTTTTGCCTTATTTCAACCTAAGCACTTTAAAGCTCATTTAAATTCCGATTCTTATATTGGATCCCCTTTATCATCCCTATCGCTCCTTTTTCTTCTTCTGTCACGAAATCAGACAAGTTCTTCCCGTCACAGAGGCATTCAGTATGATCTTTCCAACTGTATGATCTCATCGGCGTTGAACAGTAGAATTCCCATTGCGGTCTTAATGTTAACGCCTTTGCTTTTAATTTCACGGAAGGTTGTTTGGACTTTCTTATATGCTGTCAGTCCTTCCGACATTAACTCCTTTTTGGATCTCTTCACATTTTCCATGTATCCATTTTGTCATGGGCCGGCCGGAGTGGCCGTGCGGTTCTAGGCGCTACAGTCTGGAACCGCGAGACCGCTACGGTCGCAGGTTCGAATCCTGCCTCGGGCATGGATGTGTGTGATGTTCTTAGGTTAGTTAGGTTTATGTAGTTTTAAGTTCTAGGGGACTGATGGCCATAGATGTTAAGTCCCATAGTGCTCAGAGCCATTTGAGCCACTTTTTTGGACTGATGACCTCGGAAGTTGAGTCCCATAGTGCTCAGACCCATTTGAACCATTTTTTTTGTCATGGTTTCCATGCACTTCCTGTTTACTTCATTTCCAGGTAAGTTTTATCTCTTTATTTCTTAATTTCTCTGAACATTTTGTTCCTCCTTTCGTCGATCAGCTCAAATATTTCTTCTATTATCTCTGGTTTCTCCACGGCTATGTTCCTTGTAACTATATTTTCAGAGATGTTCCTTTCTCTTTAACCAATATGACTACAGAGCTGTTCGTTATCCCAGTATATATAGCTTCAGAGAGCTTCAAATTTATTTCTTCATTCCTTAGCCCTTCCGCATCCCACTTCTTCGTCCACTGATTTTTTCTGACAAGTCTTCATGATTTCTAATTGACAGTTGAGTCTGCACCTGCTCCTTACGACAGTACTGGGCACTAAGCAATATAAAAATTAGCTGAAAGTGATGAAAATATTTATATTATTGGTGTTAGCGCTGTTCGCCGATTTTTGATAAAAAAAAGTTAGTTATAGATTAGCCCCAGCTATGTGGCTGGTCTCAGTGTATTTCGTCATAGGGTGCCAGCTCACACATGTCGTAAACTCAATTTTAAAGCTGAAATAAAATACAAAAAAAAAAAAAACCAATGCAGGCAGTAATTGTGGTGAAATTTAAAATACTGACTCACCCACGTTGATTTATAATTAGAACAAGTAGTTTATTTCTATTTTTCCACGAAAATCTTCAATATATCAACTAAACACTTAAATTGCAGTCTGAGGGGCTTTTACGTTAGCGCGACCGTTGATAACTGAGGCTACAACACTTCACTATAAAATTCATGTGTCACGATCACGGCACTCGACAGTCTTTTCACAGTTCACAAAATACACAGTTGTCTGCTGTCCTAAACCACTACATCGCGCTCAACTTGATCGTTTTCGAACGTCGCAACTTACATACTTGGCTCCGATCGTGGCTACCAACCCAATAGTACCCCGAGATGGGCGGCACGTCCGGCTCTTAGCGTATCTCCAACTCAACCACTGCCAACATGGCCGCCCATTACACCCTCGAAACGACTGCCTAATTCGAAACAATAATTGACAAAAAAATTACGAATATTCTAAAACTAGACACAAAAACACGATACATTGAAAAATATGGAAATTACCCTGGAAATAACATTTTAAAGTCCAATTTTTTGCATCTGCCACCGTTTTTTCGCAAAAAATGCTATTGTGGCGTGATTTTGATTTTCCTGTGTTTGTGACACTAAACATAATTAAATAAATAAAAACACATACTTCATTCTTCACCTGTCTCTTTAAACTTAGAATAGTGCCGGTAGTTTCTTCTCTTTAAATTTATTTACTACCGGAACCACAGTATCTCTCAGTCGAATTCCATATTCCGACCTCTCATTCAAAAACGTTACATATTCTGCTAAATCGGCTATGACTGAGGATGCAGCTGTACTAGCCACGTCGCTGGCCGCTGTGTCCGAGCGGCTCTAGGCGCTTCAGTACGGAACCGCACTGCTGCTACGGTCGCAGGTTCGAATCCTGCCTCGGGCATGGATGTGTGTGATGGCCTTAGGTTAGTTAGGGTACTTAAGTCTAAAGAACTGATGACCTCAGATGTTAAGTCCATAGTGCTTAGAGCCATTTGAACTAGCCACGTCCGTAAACACTTACTTCATATTAATAGGTCGAAGCATTGTCGAGATATTAGCTATTGAACTTTCATAAATTTAAATTTTTTTAGACAACAATAACTTTTAAACCATTATATATTTTTGTCGAACATCTAGATAATTTAGCTTTACATAATTTTCTTTCTGTGAGTGCCAACTCGAACCTTCGTGTCACTCTTAGTTCTGTTTTTATCATCTTTTCTCCACCATATAAATTCCTCCAAGTGCGCAAACACGGCAATACGATCCCCTGCTAAGCTTCCACTCGGGTTTTTCTAAGGCTGCGAAATCGCTAGTCGCTTGCCAGGGGCTTGTAGCAACCACTAGTCACTGGCTCTGCTTAGGAAAACTGCCGTTCTAATCTCCCCCCACAGCTTGTTCGCTCACATCCTGGATAAGCCTTACAATCCAGTATCTTATTTCAGAATACCTGTCTCACCATGATGTAATATAATCGAAATCTCCCGGTATTACTCGGCCTTTTCCAAGCATACCTCCTTCTCTTGTGATCGTTGAACAAAATATTTGCTATTACTAGCTGAAATTTGTTACAGAACTCAGTCTTTCTCCTCTCTCATTCCAAGTACCGTGTCCATATTCTCCCGTAAACCTTTCTTCTACTCCTTCGCCTACAACAGCATTCCAATTCTCCATGCGTATTAGGTTATTACGTCCCTTTATGTACTGATCTACCCTTTCAGTATCCTAATACAATTTCTCTCTCTCTTCATCTTCTGATGTCGACGTAAACATGTATACCTCAGCTACTGTGGGTTTGCTGTCGATTCTGATAAGAGCAAGCCTATCACTGAACCGTCCACAGAAATACATTTCCTGCCCTACCTTCCTATTCATTATGAATCATACTCCAGTTACTCTATTTTCTGCCGCTGTTGGCATTACTTACCGGGCCAGAAATCTTTGTCTTTTTTTTCATTCATTTCCCTGACCCTCTCTGTGTCTAGATAGAGGTTTTGTATTTCCCTTCTCAGACGTTCTAGCTCCCCTACGACGTTCAGGCTTCTGACATTCCAAGCCACGAGCCGTAAAACGTAAAACTTTTCAAAGTTTTTTCTTGTGGTCACCTCCTCCTTGGCAGTGCCCTCAGCGACTTGCTAATTGGTGACTAGTCGATAATGTTTTTCCAACCAAGACTTCATCGTGACACTGCTTTAATTACAGACCACATGTCCTGTGGATAACCATTATGTGATTTCAGTGTAATAGGTTCCATTGCCTCCTCCATCCTCATGCTGTTGCACATTCAAGATTCAATCGTCTTTTTGGGTAGTTTCCCAACCCAGGGGTGACATGTTAGAGTAGGAATGAAAATATCTTTGGTCGTGATTTTTCACCCCTTCGTTGCTTAAATTTTGAATTAAAATAGTCAGCAGTGGTAGTCGAAGACTTCCGGCATGAGAAGTCAACCTCATTCTGTCAGACACCCTTATATAATGCTAAATTAGCCGCTAGAGGTTGAAAGGTCTCTGTTGGATTCCTATCATGTTAATTTCCTAAATCTGTTGTCATTTACGGCATAAATTCCTCTTCTAAATTTACTGTGGTTTTTCTATCTGGGAGGAGACTGAGCAGTGGAACGTGTTACTTTTACACATAAACAAGAACGATCTGTCACACTACTACACTTTAAAACACAGTTTATATGTAATTCATGTCACACAATCTCATACGGAACCTACATCCACTTTCTTTTATATACTGTATCTGATAAGGTACTGTCATCCCCCTTCCCTTCTGTGTGAGAGGATGAATGAGCAAATGTATTTCTAGTCGCATGCTTGATGGTAGCAGACAAGCCTGTCTGCTAGAGAACAGTAGGATCAAAGTCGGAACAGGTAGCTACGCTTTCTAAAAGCAGAGAGCTTTCTATTCTTAGTATGGTCCTGTCCGTCCCTTGTCATGTTGGTATAGGAAGCTGCCTCTCCGGTCACTTCCGTTTGTATCGGTTAAGCACGCTCGGTAGGGGTCCAGGTCAGTCTGTCCACGGCGAGCGTCTGAATTGGTAAGAACTCCGGCTAAGCGCGTGTCTGCTAAGTCTGTAGGACAATGGATTTCTTAAGTTCAGCCTAACTGAAAATTTAATCACCTTTATTTCAGGTTTAACTCTAAAATATCTAATGTTATCTTAAATTGCAACGCAGTGTAAGTCGAGTGTGAAGTTCAGAATATCTTCCGGTAGTTGCTTTGTACTACTTTGTGAGTAAAGTGGAACCACGTGTTGATCAGTAACTCTAACTAAGATCATCAATCTTAAATGCGAATGTGTGTGAGATTATAACGTCTCGTCTTGACAATATTTTTCAATATAGCAACTTTTCTTTATGTTCAACCCACGTGGGATATACTTCGTGAGACCAGTACCACGTGGTTATACAATTGTTTGACCCATCAGGTTAATAGTAAGACGATAGTAACCAGTTCGAGGTTTTTCTTTTATAAATTGCGTTTCGATGTAATTTATTTTCATTATCAAAATTTTTTGGAGTTACACTCTTTGTGTAAACCAAGTTGACCACGTGAAGTATATGGTGTAAGCATCAAAGTAGCCCTCAGCTGTTCTTTTCGGGAAGATTTCACAGAGAGTTAGTATGAATTTAGTATACCAGTGTGTGGTAATTGCATGACGGACAGGATTGCGCTACGAACGTAACTTATTTGGGTGAATATTGAATCGGTTGGTTGTGGTTAATTTCCTCTTGCATATGTTTCAACGTTCTTCGTGTGTTATTTTATGAATGCAGTGTTGTATGTAGTCTCCCAATCTTGGCTCCCTATTTGATGTGTTCCGTAAGATTACAAACTCACATTTTCACAATCCTAAATAAGGCACCAGTTTAGTTATGAATCAAATTTAATATGCTGAAATTTCAATGATCAATGTTAAAATAAATGTCCAAATACAAACTGATTTATTTCTTTTTATTGAAATTGTCTGTTATATATACATATACATATACATATATATATATATATATATATATATATATATATATATATATATATATATCACCGGTTATCGTAATATGAGTACTAAAAGATTATAATTAATGTTAGTCTGGTTGTAAATTTGGTAAGCTAGACTGGATACCTGGTGAAACAGTTGCGCCGTAATGCAAGGTTAACTTCCTCAGATAGCTCACAGCTTTCAACGCACTTTTATGGTCTTGAATATCAGCACCGCTTTCAGAACAAATTAATGCAACAACATTACAAGGTTACGAGGAGCGGACCAGCCAGCGTAACATGAGACGGGATATATTTAGTGCTCAATAGAGAAGCAATAACAAAAGAATCAGTCGTTCAGACGCCAAAGGTAGACTATTGATGAAGGTCACCCGAGCAGACAAATGCATCAAAAAAGGACGTAACAACCCTTCTGAAGCGGCCGAAGTCTACTGTTGGTGAAACGTCCCCTTAGATAAATTAATGAATTACTGTGCTGATAAACCCCTACGTTATTTGATTTTCAAACAGCTGAGCAAAGCTGAACGTACTCAGACATTCACTGAAGTGACACACAATATTTTTAGCGCAAAACAATCTGACTTTCAGTAATCCCTACAAAAGAATGGTCCTGACTAACAATAACCTATACCTTTCATGAATTCTTACCTCACAAAAACCTTCGTTTCTCGAACTATTGCAATACAGCGAGCTCCAATACTGCCAGCTAAATAAAAGATTCTAACTACTGAAGGCACTAACTACTGATAGGCATAGCAAATGAAAGATTTTGATAGAGAACAAACAATGTATTTACCTTAATAGTGTTCAAAAGTCATAATATATATGTATATATCAGTTCAAGACATCCAGTCTTACAAATTTACTGTCTCCGTTCAGATCATCCGCTCTCAAAACTCCGCCATCTCACACCCCAAATCCACCACTGCTGGCGGCGCACCTCCAACTGCGCAACGCTACGCGGTGTTACCATCCAGCTACCCAACACTACAATACCAAACAACAATGCAAACCAGCCACAGACTGCACGCAGCACAGCCAGTAATTTTCATACAGATCGCTACGTGGCGTTACCAATAAAAAAAGCCTAAACAGCCTACTTACATTGGTTATGTGATTGTAAACCGGAAACGCGAAGCAACAACCACACTAAACTTAGACCAGTCTGATACCATGTGCTGCGAAGGAACAACTACAGCTAATACAAGGCAGTTTGACAGGCATCACTTGTGAGTTCTAAAGTGCTACTAGCCTTAGACCTAGAACAATGATTGTGCTTAGGGAGTTAGCTACACGTTTCTGCGGACAGTGCCTAGCGACGCTCATTATTGTGAAAAGAGCAACGCCAGTGGACGGTGTATTGCTGTAAACGAGTGATTTCTGGGGAAGACTCCCTCTACAGCCTGTGGCAATTCGATGGATGTGTTTGAGTTTGGTGAATACCAGTAGAGCGTTATCAGCCATCGTGTGTAGTGCTGTCAGTGATGTACGGAGGTGGCGTTACGGCACGAAGGTGTAATACGCCGTCAGGTTTTAGTCCCCTTAGAGTGGTTAACAAAAGCTAAATGTACAAAGATATGAACACATTTTATTGCATTATACACTGCGTACGGTGGACGAACTGTTCGTAGACCATGATTATTTCTATCACCATGACAATGTAGTCTTTAATGAACTGTGACAGGAGCCGGAGCAACAGCACTGATAATGACTACGTACTAGCCGAAATCTGGATCTGCTTAAATGAAGCTAAAACGGAAACGACGACTGATTGCTGCTCTCTCCCATTTTGAAAGTCACATCACAGTCGTTGGGAGCATTCAACTTTCCTAATGCAAGGTAATTTATTGTTGTCTATCGTAAAGTGGCATCTTTGAGGGATTGGTTTGTGGACAATGTTGTTGTTGTTGTTGTGGTCTTCAGTCCTGAGACTGGTTTGATGCAGCTCTCCATGCTACTCTATCCTGTGCAAACTTCTTCATCTCCCAGTACCTACTGCAACCTACATCCTTCTGAATCTGCTTAGTGTATTCATCTCTTGGTCTCCCTCTACGATTTTTACCCTCCACGCTGCCCTCCAATACTAAATTTGTGATCCCTTGATGCCTCAAAACATGTCCTACCAACCGATCCCTTCTTCTAGTCAAGTTGTGCCACAAACTTCTCTTCTCCCCAATCCTATTTAATACCTCCTCATTAGTTACGTGACCTAAACACCTTAACTTCACCATTCTTCTGTAGCACCACATTTCGAAAGCTTCTATTCTCTTCTTGTCCAAACTGGTTATCGTCCATGTTTCACTTCCATACATGGCTACACTCCATACAAATACTTTCAGAAACGAATTCCTGACACTTAAATCAATACTCTATGTTAACAAATTTCTCTTCTTCAGAAACGATTTCCTTGCCATTGCCAGTCTACATTTTATATCCTCTCTACTTCGACCATCATCAGCTATTTTACTCCCTAAATAGCAAAACTCCTTTACTACTTTAAGTGTCTCATTTCCTAATCTAATCCCCTCAGCATCACCCGATTTAATTTGACTACATTCCATTATCCTCGTTTTGCTTTTGTTGATGTTCATCTTATATCCTCCTTTCAAGACACTGTCCATTCCGTTCACCTGCTCTTCCAACTCCTTTGCTGTCTCTGACAGAATTACAATGTCATCGGCGAACCTCAAAGTTTTTATTTCTTCTCCATGGATTTTAATACCTACTCCGAATTTTTCTTTTGTTTCCTTTACTGCTTGCTCAATATACAGATTGAATAACATCGGGGAGAGGCTACAACCCTGTCTCACTCCCTTCCCAACCACTGCTTCCCTTTCATACCCCTCGACTTTTATAACTGCCATCTGCTTTCTGTACAAATTGTAAATAGCCTTTCTCTCCCTGTATTTTCCCCCTGCCACCTTCAGAATTTGAAAGAGAGTATTCCAGTTAACGTTGTCAAAAGCTTTCTCTAAGTCTACAAATGCTAGAAACGTAGGTTTGCCTTTTCTTAATCTTTCTTCTAAGATAAGTCGTAAGGTTAGTATAGCCTCACGTGTTCCAACATTTCTACGGAACCCAAACTGATCTTCCCCGAGGTCCGCTCCTATCAGTTTTTCCATTCGTCTGTAAAGAATTCGCGTTAGTATTTTGCAGCTGTGACTTAGTAAACTGATAGTTCGGTAATTTTCACATCTGTCAACACCTGCTTTCTTTGGGATTGGAATTATTATATTCTTCTTGAAGTCTGTGGGTATTTCGCCTGTCTCATACATCTCGCTCACCAGATGGTAGAGTTTTGTCACGACTGGCTCTCCCAAGGCCATCAGTAGTTCTAATGGAATGTTGTCTACTCCCGGGGCCTTGTTTCGACTCAGGTCTTTCAGTGCTCTGTCAAACTCTTCACGCAGTATCTTATCTCCCATTTCATCTTCATCTACATCCTCTTCCATTTCCATAATATTGTCCTCAAGTACATCGCCCTTGTATAAACCCTCTATATGCTCCTTCCACCTTTCTGCCTTCCCTTCTTTCCTTAGAACTGGGTTGCCATCTGAGCTCTTGATATTCATACAAGTGGTTCTCTTCTCTCCAAAGGTCTCTTTAATTTTCCTGTAGGCAGTATCTACCTTACCACTAGTGAGATAAGCCTCTACATCCTTACATTTGTCCTCTAGCCATCCCTGCTTAGCCATTTTGCACTTCCTGTCGATCTCATTTTTGAGACGTTTGTATTCCTTTTTACCTGCTTCATTTACTGCATTTTTATATTTTCTCCTTTCATCAATTAAATTCAATATTTCTTCTGTTACCCAAGGATTTCTATTAGCCCTCGACTTTTCACCTACTTGATCCTCTGCCGCCTTCACTACTTCATCCCTCAGAGCTTGTGGACAATAACATTCCTTAAATGGCCTGGCTTGCCTACAACCCTAACCTGAACTCAGTAAAACCCTTTGGGATTAGTTGGAAAGTCGACCCCAGCGTTCTACGTCACTACCTGTAATGGTTTCAGCTCATGGGGAACAATGGCTGCCAGTCGGTCACAGGCAAGCAGATACTTCACTGAAAGTGTTCCCGCAGAGTCCAAGCACTCATAAAGCCGAAAGGTGAACACACCCCAAATTGATGTACACTATTAGCTGTCCAATATTTTTGATCTTGTATGTCACTGTAGATACGTATTATCTTGGAAATTATTGTACTTCCTTCTTAGGTCGAAACGTCGAATTATTTCTTCTGTTCTCGAATATCTTCTGGCAATTACCTTCGATGTGCAAACATGTTTTTGTCCAACTTCTGCGACTGGCGTTTCTAGAGACGCGCAATCGTCTTCAAATGAACTGTGAAATGTAGTTTTTACTATAGAAGTATCTATAGCCTTAAGCAACTTCAAAGAACGCTCACTCCTCAGAAGTTCTGTTCCACAGCACTTCACACATTGATTCTCCTGGTCGAAGCCGTAACAGTTCAGCCTCCAGTTCATCAGTATTAAACTGAGTATAAATCTGCCTCTGGGTACGCGTTACAATCCAATCTTTCAGTTCAGAATCTGTATATGACCGTGATGTAAACCTAATTTGAATCTTATCGCACCTCCAGGCCTTTTCCATGAATACCTACCTCCTCCTCCTTCTTAACTTTGGCTTTTATTCCTTTCACTACCACGTCGTTTGCCGTAATATGTACGTATTTGTATTAAACAGTTACAGATTTCACTAAGCAATAAATACACTCCTGGAAATGGAAAAAAGAACACATTGACACCGGTGTGTCAGACCCACCATACTTGCTCCGGACACTGCGAGAGGGCTGTACAAGCAATGATCACACGCACGGCACAGCGGACACACCAGGAACCGCGGTGTTGGCCGTCGAATGGCGCTATCTGCGCAGCATTTGTGCACCGCCGCCGTCAGTGTCAGCCAGTTTGCCGTGGCATACGGAGCTCCATCGCAGTCTTTAACACTGGTAGCATGCCGCGACAGCGTGGACGTGAACCGTATGTGCAGTTGACGGACTTTGAGCGAGGGCGTATAGTGGGCATGCGGGAGGCCGGGTGGACGTACCGCGGAATTGCTCAACACGTGGGGCGTGAGGTCTCCACAGTACATCGATGTTGTCGCCAGTGGTCGGCGGAAGGTGCACGTGCCCGTCGACCTGGGACCGGACCGCAGCGACGCACGGATGCACGCCAAGACCGCAGGATCCTACGCAGTGCCGTAGGGGACCGCACCGCCACTTCCCAGCAAATTAGGGACACTGTTGCTCCTGGGGTATCGGCGAGGACCATTCGCAACCGTCTCCATGAAGCTGGGCTACGGTCCCGCACACCGTTAGGCCGTCTTCCGCTCACGCCCCAACATCGTGCAGCCCGCCTCCAGTGGTGTCGCGACAGGCGTGAATGGAGGGACGAATGGAGATGTGTCGTCTTCAGCGATGAGAGTCGCTTCTGCCTTGGTGCCAATGATGGTCGTATGCGTGTTTGGCGCCGTGCAGGTGAGCGCCACAATCAGGACTGCATACGACCGAGGCACACAGGGCCAACACCCGGCATCATGGTGTGGGGAGCGATCTCCTACACTGGCCGTACACCACTGGTGATCGTCGAGGGGACACTGAATAGTGCACGGTACATCCAAACCGTCATCGAACCCATCGTTCTACCATTCCTAGACCGGCAAGGGAACTTGCTGTTCCAACAGGACAATGCACGTCCGCATGTATCCCGTGCCACCCAACGTGCTCTAGAAGGTGTAAGTCAACTACCCTGGCCAGCAAGATCTCCGGATCTGTCCCCCATTGAGCATGTTTGGGACTGGATGAAGCGTCGTCTCACGCGGTCTGCACGTCCAGCACGAACGCTGGTCCAACTGAGGCGCCAGGTGGAAATGGCATGGCAAGCCGTTCCACAGGACTACATCCAGCATCTCTACGATCGTCTCGATGGGAGAATAGCAGCCTGCATTGCTGCGAAAGGTGGATATACACTGTACTAGTGCCGACATTGTGCATGCTCTGTTGCCTGTGTCTATGTGCCTGTGGTTCTGTCAGTGTGATCATGTGATGTATCTGACCCAGGAATGTGTCAATAAAGTTTCCCCTTCCTGGGACAATGAATTCACGGTGTTCTTATTTCAATTTCCAGGAGTGTATATATGAGAATCGTCAACGCTTCCCGTCTCGACTGGTTATAAATGCATCTATTCACCACGACCGCTATTTCGGCATACTGCACCATTTTCAAGTGAAAGCTTCCTAAGAAGTGCGCCAGTGCACCGTTCTCTTTTAATAGCACTATCCTCGTGTGTCCCATGTTTAGATACACTGACGGCAAGAATAATAGCGTCAAGGGGTTGTGCGACGCAAACTAAAGTTGATAGGCATATTCCTATATCTGAAAGATGATATCTGTTCAGATATCTCGCCATTCATATCAGAGTAGCACTGGCAGCGTCACTATGAGGATGCAAATCAGGATTGCTTCAAATACCCGCTGTTACGGTCTTGAGCGTTGGTTACATTTGAAACTGAAGTGTTGAAGTTGATCAAGAATGCCTTTAAGGCGAAAAAGACGCCATTATCAACACCTCAACGAATTTAAATAACGTCCTGTATTAGGGCTTCGAGAATTTGGATGTTCCTTCTGCAATACTGCAGAAAGACTTCGCAGATATGTAGCCTCTGTACATGCTTGCTGGCAGCGCCGGTCACGACTGTGTACGGTTTCAAGAACACCGGGCTCCGAACGTCAACGTGACGTTACTGAGAGGGAAGATAATCGTGCTCGACGTCTGGCTATACAACAACGTACTGAACCTGCAGCAGCAATTTTAGCAGAATTTGACATCACAGCGACACGACGAACTGTTACAAATCGGTTACCCGAAGAGCAGCTCCGAGCCACACGCCCTGTAGGATGCATTCCACTGTTCCCAAATCACTGCCACTTGCGATTTCTGTGGTGTGAAGCGAGAGCTCACTGGAGGGCACAGTTGTGTTTTCTGATGAAAGATGGTTCTGCCTCGGTGCTAGTAAAGGCCTTGTGGTGATTAGAAGGCGGCCAGCTGATCGCCTGCAACCCACCTGCTTGTGTGGTGGACACACTGAACTTAAACATCGAGTGGAAGCACTCTCTTGGCGGTCCCAGGCATTCTGGCTGCAAGTTTGTACGCTAATTAGGTACTTCGACCTGTTGTGTTGTCATTCATGAACAACATTAAGAGGGTGTTTTCCAGAAATTTGACGCTTGTCAGGTGTTTTCCAACACTATAACGCTCGTCCACATAACGGTGTTCTAACCGACATGTTGTACAGAGAGTCGACATGATGCCTTGGCCTGCTCGATCACCAGATCTGTCTCCAGTCGAGCACATGGTGTGGGACATCATCGGGCGACAACTCCAGCGTCATCCACAAACAGCATCAATCGTCCGTAAATTGACTGACCAAGTACAACAGGCATAGAACACCATCGCTCAAACTGACATCCCTCGCCTGCATGCTTGCATTCAACATTCTGGAGGCTACTCCGGTTGTTAATGTATCAGAACTTCACATTTACGATGCCATACCGCGCGATTACATTATCCAGTGGTCCTGCATTGTCAATCTCTTAAAAATGGTACCTAGAGAAATGTATTTCCGCAATTTCATTACTCTAAATTAATTATTTAATGGTGTTGTGATTTTGTTCCGTCAACGTATATGATGTTCATATATGACAAGAGTATTGGTCATTTGTGTAAAAGAACGTAGCACTCTATGTGTTAGACGTTATCAGCATTGTTAAGACGTTTGGGAGACGTTTTATTACGTTGGGAATCGTGTACACCACGGACGTATTGTTGTCAATATATTTTCGATAAATGGCAGTATCTGTCGTAAAGCCTGAAATCCTTTATTTTACAGATCGATCTTGGTCACTGTGAGACCATCTTCAGTGCTAAAAATACATAAGAACCATTAGACATGAGGATCTTAAGACAAATGTGACCTTATTTCTAACCACCATCAAAGAAAACAGGAACAGGAAAACATACAAATATACAGAATCTCATACATACCAAACTATTCGAACCTTGTAGGCCCACATCATAATAACATAAAATTTTTTATGAGGTGTAACCTGTACTGTGATGATTACTTCCAATAGATATCTTCACTTTTACTACATACAATAATTCTGAACTACAGAACAACCAGTCCTGTTCCCATAGCAGTTGTCGCTCCAGCATATAGTGAGCTTGTAGCTGACACAGCCTACTAAGTAAAGCAAGCACCATAGTGCCATCTACATTCCAGCATACAACACGCAGACATGAAATTTTTACGTTAGGTACATTCCTCTAAAAAAAAAAAAATTGTTATACAGAGCTTAGCTAGTTGGATGTGTCAGCTACAAGCTGTATGTTGGTGCGGCAACTGCCGAGGCCAGAAGACAGGTTGTTCTGTAATTCAAAATTATTGTATGTAGAAAATGTGAAGATACCTGTTGGAAGTAATCATCACAGTACTGGTTACACCTCATGGAAAATGTTATGTTATTATGATGTGTGCCTGCAAGGTTTGAAAAGTGGCCAGAACCTACTGTTCATGTGATGAACATGGGCATGTCATGTACCTGATCATGTCATGACTGCATAATGTTAGAATTATGACAGGGTCAGCCAGAGCAGCTGACCTCATATATTTGGAACCTGATATTTACTGATAAAAGTATGATTACAGGTAATAGCTGTAATTCGAAACACAAAACTCATCTGCGATCTTAGCATCAGTTTTTATTCAGTCGTAGAAGCATATCATTTCCGTGACATTTAGTGTGTTGCACAACGTGACTGGAGGTCATTTTTACCTATTTTAGCTACTTTTTTCCTTTTTTTTACATCGAAAAATTACCTGGTGTCACATTAATCATGTAGAGCTTAGTAGGAAATGTAATATGCATATTGGTTAAATTTTGTTAACTTGGTTGGTCCGTCTGTTATCTGTTACCTTGTTGGCACTGCATATTAAAGCGAAATGTAGGAAGGGAAATTTTTTGCTTTCTTCATTCTAAATGAAACGCAAGTTACCGATAACTTAAGTCAGCCTGTCCTATCTGCTTGGAAATTTTGAAAAAAGTAAAAGAATCACGGGTAAGAAGATATACGTTCTTGCAAGAAATAGAATTACCAAGAATTGTACATTCAAATTTCATGCTATTTTGGCAAAATTTTCCAAACTTATCTGTTGTTGCACTATCTAGCAATAAATGTGGACGTCATTTCCTGGACTCCGCTCCATTGATTTCAATAAAGTCCATTAGCTCACCATGTGCGTGGCATTTTATCCACTTGTAGGTTATCAGTTTGCATGGATAACCAGCACAGCGTCGCAAATGGGGAATCTTAATCCAGTAGCTCAAATGATCGGCTTCCCAATATCTCTTCGGTTTATGTGTGCTCGTCTGATAATTATCGGCTTTAGTGTCTTTTCGTATTTATCATTAACTGCTCACTTCAGTTATTCCCGTATTTTGAGGGAAGCTTCCACGGTAATTATACAATGACAAGCTGAAACATTGTGATCGCCAGCTTCAAATGTTGTTCCCTGTTTGGTACTCAGCACTTCAGTGATTTTGCGTAGGACGTGTTCGACAAGTCCATGGTAGGATTTCAGAGGTAGTGGCACCAGATATCGAAACACAGGTCACGGAGTTACTGTAAGTTAAGAAACAGTAGTTTGAGAGCATAGCCCATATGCTTTTATCCGGTCCAGGCCAGGTGAATATGGCGGCCAAATATTAAAATAAGTTCACTACTACCTCAAGACACTGTAGCACAATCGCGGCCAAAGGACGCTTATCTTGTTGGAAGATGCGATATTCACCAGGGTAAACATTAAGCTGCTGTCCAGGTGCCTTCGATTAGTACCACAGGTCTCATGGGATCTCAGTTATTGGTCTTCATAGTACAATATTGAGTCAACCGCCCTGTCTTCGTGGCGGGGTGCATTTATTGAGCATCCGTTCCCCTAGATATTGATGTTGGTGAAGATGTCGATAACGCCGCATGAAGACACACCATCGACCTGGATTAACAAGAAACGCGATTCATTCGACAAGGCGATATGTTTCGATTGATCCGCTGTACAATCTCGGTGACACTGTGACGTCTACAATCGTCTGCTGCCGAGGAAATGCTCAAAAACGTGGGCTGAACGGTGTCCGACCACCTTTGTACCCCGTCGTCAGACATTCCACAGGTCGCAGCCTACCATGCTCTACAGAGTGGGCAAGCTAATACTTTGTAGCTTACTCGTTGTTACTGTCAAAAAAAAAAAAAAAAAAAAAAGTTCTGATGGCTCTGAGCGCTATGGGACTTAACTTCTGAGGTCATCAGTCCCCTAGAACTTAGAACTACTTAAACCTAACTAACCTAACGACATTACACACATCCATGCCCGAGACAGGATTCGAACCTGCGACCGTAACGGTCGCGCGGGTCCTGACTGTAGCGCCTAGAACCTCTCGGCCATCCCGGCTGGCGTTGTTACTGTCCTTCAATCGATTTCCACAGATGCTCATACACAGCAGTCGACCAGTGTCGTGGTTTCAGAGATCCTGATGATGATGATGATGATGATGAAAATATACAAAAACAAATTCCTATATTTGCATACCATCAAAATTCTCGCTTTATCCGATTCGATAGTCAGGTTCCTGTGTATTCTATGGCACTAAAACAATCAAAAAATCTTCCGTCAGTAAGTATATCCTAGAAGCAATGAAGAAAATAGAAGAGTAGTTGATATTTAGTGTCAAGTTAATCACCAGATTCGTTGACGCCATTGGTATCCACCGTTAAGCTAATGAAGAGTTTCGGGACCTGTTGAACGGAATCAGCGCCGAGTTTGGATTGAAAATTATCAAAAAAGAAAATATAAAAGTAAGGAAGAGTAGCAAAAACAAAGTTAGTGATAAACCTAAGGTGTGAATTGGGGATGACTTGGGCCGCTAAGTGAAAGAATTCTGAGAATTTGAGAAGTGATGTTAGAGAAGGATGCTAAAGATTAAACAGTCTGATAAAATAGACTATGTTGTGAGAGGAATCGGCGTGGAAGGACATTGAGGTTCAAGTCTCTCGGTATTAGAGAGACCTGTATAGAGCTGAATTGACAGAAACTGTAATACAACCAAGAAATAATTGTGAAAGTTGGTTGTAAGTTTTATTCTGGGATGAAGAGTTTCGGACATACATATACTATTGCGAACACATCTGAGAATGTTTCCGAAAACTGGAGGACATCAATATCAAGGTAGACGAGCATTGTTCTTTTGAATAATGGCACCACAGATGTAACACGCTAGGACGCAGGATGTTCGTGAAGTACAGCTGTAATTTGAGAGTTCCCCTGAGGTCACACTCGAAAGTTCCCAATACCTTCACGACAGAAGTAACACCACTGTGACTCTCGAAAAATTGCAAGAATGGAACTTCTGTCCGCGTTATTGTCCTTCAACCAGTGACGCAGAATGACACAGAATGTTACAGCGATTGCGTTCTCTGTTGCCTATGTGCCTATGTGCGTAGTGCACAATACGGCTATCGTCCCTTACGGTGATCGAAAGTCGTCGACCAGAACCCTGACGACTAGTATTTCTTCCTTCGCGTTTCAGGTAAGTCCGACATCGTGCCACCATCACATCTGAATCCTCCACAGATCTGGGTATTACACGATTCGATTAACCGCCCAAGGGAGGACCCACTAGGAGGCCCATGTCAGTCTCTGTCTGGTATTTATAACGTTGTCTACATCTACATCTACATCCATACTCCGCAAGCCACCTGACGGTGTTTGGCAGAGGGTACCTTGAGTACCTCTATCGGTTCTCCCTTCTATTCCAGTCTCGTATTGTTCGTGGAAAGAAGGATTGTCGGTATGCCTCTGTGTGGGCTCTAATCTCTCTGATTTTATCCTCATGGTCTCTTCGCGAGATATACGTAGGAGGGAGCAATATACTGCTGGACTCTTCGGTGAAGGTATGTTCTCGAAACTTTAACAAAAGCCCGTACCGAGCTACTGAGCGTCTCTCCTGCAGAGTCTTCCACTGGAGTTTATCTATCATCTCCGTAACGCTTTTGCGATTACTAAATGATCCTGTAACGAAGCGCGCTGATCTCCGTTGGATCTTCTCTCTCTCTTCTATCAACCCCATCTGGTACGGATCCCACACCGCTGAGCAGTATTCAAGCAGTGGGCGAACAAGCGGACTGTAACCTACTTCCTTTGTTTTCGGATTGCATTTCCTTAGGATTCTTCCAATGAATCTCAGTCTGGCATCTGCTTTACCGACGATCAACTTTATGTGATCATTCCATTTTAAATCACTCCTAATGCCTACTCTCAGATAATTGATAGAATTAACTGCTTCCAGTTGCTGACCTGCTATATTGTAGCTAAATGATATGTGCTCTTTCTTTCTATGTATTCGCAGCACATTACAGTTGTCTACATTGAGATTCAATTGCCATTCCCCGCAACATGCGTCAATTAGCTGCAGATCCTCCTGCATTTCAGTAGAATTTTCCATTGTTACAAACTCTCGATATACCACAGCATCATCTGCAAACAGCCTCAGTGAACTTCCGATGTCATCTACAAGGTCTTTTATATATATTGTGAATAGCAACGGTCCTACGACACTCCCTTGCGGCACACCTGAAATTATTCTTATTTCGGAAGACTTCTCTCCATTGAGAATGACATGCTGTGTTCTGTTATCTAGGAGCTCTTCAATCCAATCACACAATTGGTCTGATAGTCCATATGCTCTTACTTTGTTCATTAAACGACTGTGGGGAACTGCATCGAACGCATTGCGGAAGTCAAGAAACACAGCATCTACCTGTGAACCCGTGTCTATGGCCCTCTGAGTCTCGTGGACGAATAGCGCGAGCTGGGTTTCACACGATCGTCTTTTTCGAAACCCATGCTGATTCCTACAGAGTAGATGTCTAGTTTCCAGAAAAGTCATTATACTCGAACATAATACGTGTTCCAAAATTCTACAACTGATCGACGTTAGAGATATAGGTCTATAGTTCTGCACATCTGTTCGACGTCCCTTCTTGAAAACGGGGATGACCTGGGTCCTTTTCCAATCCTTTGGAACGCTACGCTCTTCTAGAGACGTACGGTACACTGCTGCTAGAAGGGGGGGGGGGGGGGGCAAGTTCCTTCGCGTACTCTGTGTAAAATCGAACTGGTATCCCATCAGATCCAGCGACCCTTCTTCTTTTTAGCAATTTTAATTGTTTCTCTATCCCTCTGTCGTCTATTTCGATATCTACCATTTTGTCATCTGTGCGACAATCTAGAGAAGGAACTACAGTGCAGTCTTCCTCTGTGAAACAGCTTTGGATAAAGACATTT
This sequence comes from Schistocerca nitens, assembly GCF_023898315.1. Classification (NCBI taxonomy): domain Eukaryota; kingdom Metazoa; phylum Arthropoda; class Insecta; order Orthoptera; family Acrididae; genus Schistocerca; species Schistocerca nitens. The sequence goes on along the minus strand of NC_064619.1, from coordinate 549,015,891 downwards.
AGTATTTCGGCCTTTAGTTTGTCATCCTCTGTTTCAGTACCATTTTGGTCACAGAGTGTCTGGACATTTTGTTTTGATCAACCTACCGCTTTGACATAAGACCAAAATTTCTTAGGATTTTCTGCCAAGTCAGTACATAGAACTTTACTTTCGAATTCGTTCAACGCCTCTCGCATGGCCCTCCTCACATTACATTTAGCTTCGCGTAATTTTTGTTTGTCTGCAAGGCTTTGGCTATGTTTATCTTTGCTGTGAAGTTCCCTTTGCTTCCGCAGCAGTTTTCTAACTCGGTTGTTGTAGCACGGTGGCTCTTTTCCATCTCTCACGATCTTGCTTGGCACATACTCACCTAACGCATGTTGTACGATGGTTTTGAACTTTGTCCACTGATCCTCAACACTATCTGTACTTAAAAAATGACTTTTATGATGAGCCGTCAGGTACTCTGAAATCTGCTCTTTGTCACTTTTGCTAAACAGAAAAATCTTCCTACCTTTTTTAATATTTCTATTTACGGCTGAAATCATCGATGCAGTAACCGCTTTATGATCGCTGATTCCCTGTTCTGTGTTAACTGTTTCAAATTGTTCGGGTCTGTTTGTCACCGGAAAGTCTAATATGTTATCGCCACGAATCGGTTCTGTGTTTAACTGCTCAAGGTAGTTTTCAGATAAAGCACTTAAAAAAATTGACTGGATTCTTTGTCCCTGCCACCCGTTATGAACGTTTGAGTCTCCCAGTCTATATCCCGCAAAATAAAATCTCCACCCAGAACTATAACATGGTGGGGAAATCTACTCAAAATATTTTCCAAATTATCCTTCAGGTGCTCGGCCACAACAGCTGCTGAGCTAGGGGGCCTATAGAGATATTCAATTACCATGTCTGAGCCTGCCTTAACCCTGACCTTCACCCAAATTATTTGACATTTCGGATCTCCGTCAATTTCCTTCGATACTATTGCACTTCTTATCGCTATAAACACGCCTCCCCCTTCACTGTCCAGCGGTATACACTCTCTGTGTCTCTGCGGTATACATTCCAATCTGAGTTTAGGATTTCATTACTGTTTACGTCTGTTTTCAGCCAACTTTCTGTCCCTAGTACTATATGGGCGTTGTGACCGTTTATTAATGAGAGCAGTTCTGGGACCTTTCTATAGACGCTCCTGCATTTTACTACTAGCACATTAATATTGTTATTCCCTGTTGCATTTTGCCTACTCCTACCTTGCCGCGTCTCAGAAGGCGTCTTGTCGGGCCTAGGGAGGGAATTCTCTAACCTAAAAAAACCCACATGTGCACTCCACACGTACTCCACTACCCTTGTAGCCGCTTCCCGCATGTAGTACACGCCTGACCTATTCAGGGGGACCCTACATTTCTCCACCCGATAGCGGAGGTCGAGAAATTTGCACCCCAGATCTCCGCAGAATCGTCTGAGCCTCTGGTTTAAGCCTTCTACTCGGCTCCAAACCAGAGGACCGTGATCGGTTCTGGGAACGATACTACAAATAGTTAGCTCAGATCCACCCCGCGAGCGAGTTTTTTCGCCTTCACCAACTCCGGCAACCGCCTGTACGACCTGAGGATGACCTCTGAAACCAGACGGCATGAGTCATTGGTGCCGACATGAGCAACAATTTGCAGTCGGGTGCACCCAGTGCTCTCTATCGCCGCCGGCAGGGCCTCCTCCACATCTCGTGTGAGACCCCCCTGCAAGCAGACAGAGTGGCCTTCTTCCCCGACCTTTCCGCTACTTCCCCAAGGGGCTCCATCACCTGCCTAACGTTGGAGCTCCCAATAACTAATAAACCCCTCCCCCCGTGTGCCTGCTCGGACCTTGCTGAAGGAGCAGCCACATGTCCACTAACAGGCAGAGCGGGCGATGCCACACGGCCAGCCTCCACATTGACCCTCCACCTCGTGCGCCGCGAACGCCGCTGAACCCGCCACTTCCCTTGGGGAGAAGGTGGCCCAACCGCGCCCGGTACCCGCGAAGATGTCTCAACAGCAGGGACAGTGGGTGAAGCATGTAACACCTGGGGTGTACTATGTGACGCACCAGACTCCCCACTACCGCTACACTCTGAGGCAGCAGTCTCAGGACGGCTGACCGCGGCCATCAACACGTTCAGCTGTTCGCGAACAATGGCCAGCTCCTCCTGCGTCCGTACACAGCAGTCGCACATCCTATCCATCCTAAGAAATAAATTTACTGTAGAGAGTTAATCAACTTTTAACTAGCCTGCTAATTCACTAAAGGCGGCTGATAGTTGACTAAACTGTGGTTACTAGACACTTCTTGTAGATAACAGTGAACATAGCACTACCTGTCTCTGGACTGTATTGAAAACAAACACTAGCACTACTGGCACTATGGTTGACTAAAGGGACTCTCTCTGACTGTATTCAAAACAAACACAAAATCTATGGAACACTATTACTAGCACTCGACAATTAAAGCTTCCTAAAAGCAAAAACACACGGAAGAAGAAGTGACAAATAAGAAAAATACAGTTAATACTTAAATTAACGTAGCTCGCTGCATAGCAGACGTCACGCAGACAGCAGTTACGACGACACTAACACACGAGTGTACGACATCTGCGTGTTCTTCAAAGTGGTCACTCAACCCTATCAGGCGTCGCAACAAAACTAAACGACAACAATGCTTATACACTCTGGTGGCCTTTCTACCTGTCACAGTTAAACCAACTGTAATCATTTACATACCCGCCCATGATACGTGACTGTACAAAGTTGCATTGATGTCCGGCCGTATGGTCAGGGTGCTTCACTCTTTTGTCCTAATGGATCCTGTCAACACATACACTCACACAGTGGTATTCATCTGTGTCTACCTAGGTAACTGAAGAGCGCGGATCATTAACGAGCTATACTGTGACAAATGGTGGCTACGTGGTAAACCTAGCATGAAAATAGCTACCATCTGCCAGTTAGGGATGGGAAAGAAATCACGTTTGAGCTAAAAATCACAAACACTGAGAACTCACAGTTTCCATAATAGCGACTACAGTATCTGGCTGCGATTGCTGGAAGTAGAAACTAAAATAAGCATTTAACTATCAGTCCCATGTGTCATGTGTTGACGTAAGTTGGTACTCCTTTTAAAGGACCATGTGCCACACTACCGACTTTGGATAAGGTTTCAGTAGCAAGACGCAACTAGAAACTAAAAGTAGTAGCATTTAACATTAAACGGCGCAAGCTATGTGTTGGGCGAAGTTCATACATACTACCACGACTTTAATGCAACGCTGACTAGTCTGGTTGCAATTTCCGTGACAAGTCGCAACTGGAAGGGGCAAGTAGCAACTAAAAGTAGCATTTAACGCTCAATGCTGGGTGCTATTTGTTGACTAACATTCGTACTTTATTCTAAGAATCTCATGTATGATGGATGTATAACCTGACTATGCTCGAAGAAATGACAAAGAAGCTAATTTGTTCAAGGAAAAATTTGGTGTTTTGTTGATATGTTTGACTAGAGAGTGGTATTGGACCCCATAATATCTTGGTCGTGAAGAGTAGCAATAAGTCAAGTTTAGAGTGAAAGGTGATTTTTCGATCGAGAGTCAATGAAGCCAAAGAATGTGAAAGCCAATTAGAGGTTGTTGTAACAGATTGACCTGTAATTTAGCCAAATTTACTTTTGCGCGATATTTAATCACACTTAACGCATTTCCATCGTAAAAACTAAAATTGAAGGTAAATTCAGGAAAGGTATGTTAGATAATGGACGAGGCTCCTACGAGTATTTTGATAAGTGCTGTACTCATATACCGTACATGAATTACGAAAAATGCAAGACGGTGTACACTATATAACTTATGAACTTTTTTAAGGACTACTTACAATACACAAGTAAAATATGTATCTTCAAGTATTGCACTTAAGCTATTCATGATGTCAACTTTTAACTGTAAGACCTGTACTTCCTACTCTTTTCACTTGCGTATCATCAACCTTAAAACACATGTCCAAGTCTTTATCAATAATTAGTTGGCATAAAATGTAGGGGCACGGGACGTCTTTCACAAAAGGGAAATGGAATTTTCTTTATTTACTCACAGTATATTTCATTTTTATTAATCACCCCTTTCAAATTACACAACGACTTTAATGACACCTATTGACGTTCTCAGTTTGCACAGTTTGTAGGCGAGACGTTATTGCTTCTGTTGAACTGACACACTTTGCGTGGTCAGAAATACCAGTTAGCAGAAATACATTCGAGTGCCTGCTAGTTGCTGCTTGCGACTAATCACAATGTAAGATCTACGGTTATAAATCGGGGATGATGGAGAAATACGGACAGTTGTAGAGATCGCATTTTAACGTTGGTATTGTGAGAAGCAATACAAGTTGTGAACTCGAAAACTGCGATTTTACACTGTGAAGTGTAAATCGCAATTCCCGAAAAGAAATATTCACAGAAATAACTCGTACTGGAAAGTGACAATTTAAAACATCACTACTGTCATTGGATCTGTCACCGTTGTATTTATTACATGGCTGTATGCTAGAGATTACTGATATAGTACGCAACTACTGAACAACCCGTAACGGAATTAGCAATCCTGACAAAGGGACATGCTATAGTGCTTCGCGTCTAAAAGCCAGTGACGCGAAATCACACATTTTGTCAGTGTGACAAGCAGGGACACGCGTCGCAGTGACGGGGCAGCGGGAAATGGGATTAGTGCGCGACGTCGCAGCCCGGTTCTGTGGCTTGAGGCGCTGTGGCGTCTCCCAGGTGACCGCGTTCGTGTCATATTAGCGGCTCCGTGCCTCGCATGCGCAAAGTGGCCACACCTCTGGTTCCGTATATTCCACGTCTGTCGGGGACCTGTATGCCAAGTGACGTCTAATCACTATAAGGAATAGTCTACGTTAAACAAACTCCGCCATTCCTTTCATTTCAAATCTTGTGCCTTCTTTCACACATTATATTGTCACATACCTATGTTTGCCATGTTGTTTTTCAAATGTTCTATCCAAAAACTAGTTTTGTGCAGCACTCCTGTGGAAGCCTTTTCATCTCTACATAAACGCTGCAGCGCACATCCTTTTGAACCTGCTTACCATACTGAAGTCTTAGATTCTTGCTACAATTTTTACCCATCGCACTTCCTTCCCATTATCAAAGAGATGACCCCTTGATGCTTCAGGATGTAACCTGAGGGTGACTTTTTGTTATGTTTATCTATTTTCTTCTACAAAATTTTAATTAAAGGAAGTAACACATTTGATTGCAGTGGTTGTTACTTCATAAACCGCTCTGTAGTACCTAAAATCGTTGCGCTTAATTAAAAATGGTTCAAATGGCTCTGAGCACTATGAGACTCAACTGCTGAGGTCATTAGTCCCCTCGAACTTAGAACTAGTTAAACCTAACCAACCTAAGGACATCACAAACATCCATGCCCGAGGCAGGATTCGAACCTGCGACCGCAGCGGTCGCGCTTAATTAACAGAATTAAGATGTGATAAGAGAAAGAGAGCTTCATACAATTTTGCAAAGATATATTCGTAAAATAAGTGAACATTGTGACTGTACAACAATGTTCACTAATTCCTATGTGCTTTGGCTAACTTGAAAATGTTACTGAACTGAACAAGTATCGTTTCAAAGTCAATGTCTGACAGATCACTGAAACAGCTCTGAGCCCCCAGCATTACCGTGCCAATTATCTGTTTATTAAAGATGTAATTAATTCACTACTGGCCATTAAAATTGCTACACCAAGAAGAAATGCAGATGATAAACGGGTATTCATGGGACATATATATTATACTACAACTGACATGTGATTACATTTTCACTCAATTTGGGTGCATAGATCCTGAGAAATCAGTACCCAGAACAACCATTTCTGGCCGTAATAACGGTGTTGATACCCCAGGGCATTGAGTCAAACAGAGCCTGGGTGGCGTGTACAGGTACAGCTGCCCGTGCAGCTTCAACAAGATACCACAGTTCATCAAGAGGCATGATCTGGAGAATGTTGGTTGGTTGGTTTTGGGGAAGGAGACCAGACAGCGTGGTCATCGGTCTCATCGGATTAGGGAAGGATGGGGAAGGAATTCGGCAGTGCCCTTTCAGAGGAACCATCCCGGCATTTGCCTGGAGTGATTTAGGGAAATCACGGAAAACCTAAATCAGGATGGGCGGACGCGGGATTGAACCGTCGTCCTCCCGAATGCGAGTCCAGTGGATCTGGAGAATGTGCTCGCCAGGGCAGCAGTCAAACATTTTTTGTATCCAGAAAGGCCCATAAAGGACCTACAACATGCGGTCGTGCATTATCCTGCTCAAAAGCAGGGTTTCGCAGGGATCTAATGAAGGGTAGAGCCACGGGTCGTAACACATCTGAAATGTAATGTCCACTGTTCAAAGTGCTGTCAGTGTGAACAAGAGGTGACCGAGACGTGTAACAAATGGCACCCCATACCATCACGCCGGGTGATAGGTCAGTATGGTGATGGCGAATACACGCTTCCAATGTGCGTTCACCGCGATGTCGCCAAACTGCGACCATCATGATGCTGTAAACAGAACCTGAATGCATCCGAAAAAATGACGTTTTGCCATTCGTGAACCCAGGTTCGTCGTTGAGTACACCATCGCAGGCGCTCCTGTCTGTGATGCAGCGTCAAGGGTAACCGCGGCCATGGTCTCCAAGCTGATAGTCCATGCTGCTGCAAACGTTGTCGAACTGTTCGTGCAGATGGATGTTGCCTTGCAAACGTCCCCATCTGTTGACTCAGGTATTGAGACGTGGCTGCACGATCCGTTACAGCCATGGGGATAAGATGCCTGTCGTCTCGACTGCTAGTGATACGAGGCCGTTGTGATCCAGCACGACGTTCCGTATTACCCTCCTGAACCCTCCGTTTCCATATTCTGCTAACAGTCATTGGATCTCGACCAACGCGACCAGCAATGTCGCGATATGATAAACCGCACTCGCGATAGGCTACAATCCGAGCTTTATCAAAGGCGGAAACGTCATGGTACGGATTTCTCTTCCTTACACGAGGCATCACAATAAAGTTTCACCAGGCAACGCCGGTCAACTGCTGTTTGTGTATGAGAAATCGGTTGGAAACTTTCCTCATGTCACCACATTGTGGTTGTCGCCACCGGCGCCAACCTTGTGTGAATGCTCTCAAAAGCTAATCATTTGCGTATCACAGCATCTTCTTCCTGTCGGTTACATTTCGCGTCTGTTGCACGTCATCTTCGTGGTAGCAATTTTAATGGCCAGTGTTGTAGCATACCGTAACAGACCACAGTGAAAGCCTGGATTCTTCTAAAGTTTTTCTGCGTTAGCTTCTAGGGATTAACTAATCACTCGTTTCATTTGCCCAAATTATTCAATTGATCGCAGGCACGGATTTGCGTTGAAAAGTTCAGAGCCCACAAAGGGTTTCAATGTCACGAAATAGTTGGATTTACTTTCCTTATGACCCGCAACAACAAGTTTAATCAACTTCCAAAAAGGAATGTTTATGGTATGCGAGAACGTAAATAACCAGGCAAATCTTAGTTGGATTCCTACTAACTCTAGCTTGTTTCACATTCATATTAAACATCTCAGATGCTAACTGGAAAATATCACAAATCTGAATCTACACTCTACATTGGCGGTAAAATCTCAGAGTTCAGAATCGTCCCCTGACGGAAAAATACTAAAAGTCGACAGCTCTAACAAATGTTCTCTTGCGACACACGCGAAAATTTTCTAAGTCCACAACTCGGCACTTTCACTCGCCACCTATCCAACTCATACAGACACTGCTCGAGAATACTGCCCAAACCAGCCTGCCTCAGCCAAGATGGCGGCCATATTTGCTGATTTGTTAGTGGGTTTAGGGTAGAGGACCAAACAGCGAGGTCATCGATCTCATAGCATTACCGAAGGATGGGGAAGGAAGTCAGCCGTTCCCTTTCAAAGGGACCAAACTGGTATTTGTTTGAAGCGATTTAGTGAAATCACGGGAAACCTAAATCAGGATATCCGGACGCGGTTTTGAACCTTCGTCCTCCCTAATGCGTGTCCAGTGTGCAAACTACTGCTCCACCTCGCTCGGTTGGCGTCCAAGTATTTATACTCTCACATAGGTCACATGAGTCAAATCAAGCGCAGTTGCTTCCTGATCATCTAAAAATTTAAATCTACTTATAAATACAAGTAATATATATGAAATTGATTCCAAATTTCAGAGCTGAAATTAGATTTTAGTGCACTAAGTGGCTTTCGCATAAATTAAATGAAAAACATTACTTTCGGTGATGTTATTGTTATTGTTAACAAACACAGACAAATAATTAAGAACCTATTTCTTCTTTGCTAACAATTGTTATTCTTTAATGCTGCTTCTTTTACGATATAAATGAATCCTAATGCTAAATTTGCAGATTTTTCAGCATAAAATATACATACCGGCCTATGTTTCAAAAATTTTGGTGTTTATCGCAGGTCCGTTTAATCGTCAAAAGTGGCGGACACATTCGGGGGGCGCTCGTTACGCCCCCCCCCCCCCCCCAAATCCCCCTTGCATTGCCACCAGCGCCAGCCGCGTCAGTCAGCCTGCACGCTATTCTTTCGTTTCTTTCATCAGTCGACTCGAGTGAATCGAGCTATCGAGTAGTTGTGCTTTCCTATGTAGCATGCTTGTCCGCGTCATCGTATTTTATACGTTTGTGTCTGGCACATGGATAGGTTACACATAGCTACGAGAAGAGTGGCGTTCAATCTACTGATCTCAATACGTTATTCTGTCTGACATGTGTCCGAGAAAAGTCGCGAATATTCTACCGTTTTCTTGTACAGAGAACCTTCGATACGTAGCATCATAAATAAGGACTATACGCCGAATAGTAAACTAGTTTACATTCAGAAGCATAAACATTTTCTTGTCTAACTGCATCTATCGCTACAGTAGAAAGAAGTTTTTCAATATTGCGGCGTACAGAGACATGGCTGAGGCCGACAATGGAGGAGGATCAACTTAATGGCTTAGTTCTGTTGATCACTCACCCTGACATAGATTGTCCTAGTTACGATGTAATTAACCAATTTGCCAGGAAGAATAGGAGCATTGATTTCATCATTTAAGGAAGAGAACAACAGTAGTAACTTTTTTACATAATAAGATGGTATTGTCTTGTACAACATATGTGTGTAATCTGTTTAAATAAAACTTTCTTAAACTTTGCATGTAACTTGATTATTTTTTTACTACGGTATATGTAAAGGTAGCTCAAGATATCTTTAGAGTCCCCTCCTTGAGGTTTTTCTGTATCAGTCATTGGTTCTCACCGAGTTACAAGTTCATATAGTTTATAAGTTGTTTAACACAGAATAACTTCAAAACTATTCATCGCACTAAGTGGGCACCTATACCCTCGTACTCGCTATAATTTTCCATTCGTTTCCTTGGTAATGGCTCGAAAATGGTTCAAATGGCTCTGAGCACTATGGGACTTAACATCTGAGGTCATCAGTCTTCTAGAATTTAGAACTACTTAAACCTAACTACCCTAAGGACATCACACACATCCATGACCGAGGCAGGATTCGAACCTACGATCGTAGCGGTCGCGCGGTTCCAAACTGAAACGCCTAGAACCGCTCGGCCACTCCGACTGGCTGGTAATGGCATTTCAGTACCTTAATAGGTTCACATTTTATTCGAACATACAGATCTTTCAGTTTTTAACAAGGTCCTATCGTCTCTCGTGGAGGCCGTTTCCACCATTTTCCTACCCAACGACTTTCGGGCACTGGAAATACCGGACATGGGCTTTCAGAGCGAGTTAGTCGAATTTCTCATACATTGTTTCGGCTCCAATAGCAGAGCTCAAAGAACGCCGACCTCTAGCGGACGAAGTACAAAGATGCTGCCGCTAAGAACAGGCACGCTCAGCCACCACTTTGCTTGCTACCACCCCCTCTCATCTGTCAAATGTGATCTCGCGCGCTGGCAGCTGTCACACAACGTAGGGCGTAACTGATTCCACACACTCGGCCGCGACCAAAGGGCGTTCTTGGGGGCTGTGCCGTCATAGCGTACACATGAAAACTGTTTAAAAAGATTATCATTAACAACGTTTCACGTCTCCCCAACACTCCCCCCTCCATATCACCCTTCCTCTCCCCTCCCTCCCACAGTGTGTGTATCGCTGAAAGATGGGTTGTGAACGTGACAGAGTATTTCACCAAACATTCTAATACCTCACTGGAACAATTGGAAAGACTTCGTATTCTGGGCAACCAGCAGGTCGTTCGACGTCTTTTGATTCTCATGTGCTTGATTATCTGAAAGGAAACGGGCTATATACAGTCGATCAATATAAATACTGAGTGTCTTTCATCTTGATGGTGAAGAACTGATGTAAACATTGAATAACTTCACACGGAGCTTTATATGTTTTTTTGAGTCCACTCTCTACCCTACCATTTCTAAGGAACACAATTTTTGACTGTAGTATTTTTCTTTAATTCACCTCTCAGTTCCAAGCTCTTAGTATGTCTATTCTAAAAGAAAAGAGAGAAGAAAAGAAAGAAAGGAAAAAAATGAAAAGAAAAGAACTGCTGACGCCGTAACAACCTGGGAGTTTCATACAAGCTTGCAAAGACATCTTTGGCAAATAAACTCTTAATTTCTTCTGCCTCGAATGTAGTTCCCGTTCCAAGATAGAATAATACCCAAGAAAGGCTAAAACACTATCTCATTTACTTTTTCAACTACTGTTTCCTTTTCACGTTCTACTACTCTTATAACTGCAGTCTGGTTTCTGTAGACGTAGTAAATACCTATTGTTTACCTGTATAATAGCACTTGTGGCTTCATAATTTCAAAGGATTTATTCGTTTCTACGTTGCCAAATGCTTTCCTTAAGTCTACAAGTGGAAGAAACGTAGGTTTGCCTTATATCTCACAAGGCAAAGTTATCACTTTTAACAAAAAATTGGTATTAAACGACATAATGTCTTATCGTCCGTAGCTCGTGATCTCGCGGTAGCGTTCTGGCTTCCCGAGGAGAGGGTCCCGGGTTCGATTCCCGGCGGGGTCTGGTATTTTCACCTGCTTCGAGATAACTGGGCGTTGTTGTGTCATCATCATCATGCATCCCCATTACGGACGGAGCAAGGCAATGGCAAAACAACTCTACTAGGAACTTGCCTAGTACGGCGGTGCGGATCTCCCATATTGTTCACCTACGCTCTGTCGAGTATGGGACTTCATCATAATCAATGTCTTATCAGCCCGATACTGCACACACAAATTAAGGAATTTCCTAGATATTGCTTTTGGAGCATGGTAGCTCAAAGATGAGCTGCTGGACTCTCATTTGAGTAGCGCGTTATTCATATCTCTGCCCTTTCAGTCTTAGTTGGCTACTCCTCAGTTTCCTCCAGTGCAGGTGAATTCAGTGTTGTCGCAAGTAAAAAATATCTGCTGATGACCCCGCATTACATTTTAGTCCGGTCAACTGTCATGATCTCGTCACGTACAGAACATAAAACCCTCAACTTCGTTCCTTGCACAAATATTCGAATGGAGAATACTGCTGATATTAGTTTCGTCCGATGTTACAAGGTATCGAAGCATATGTTTACTTAGAGGAACCTAACAATGCATCTATTAAATTCTCTGTGTCAGCTATCGCTAGTTATTCATTTTAAATTTCCTTGGGCGATAATTAACTCAACTTGTTATTGCTGTATTCAACACTAAGTTTCTAATTGTATTCTGATGTTAACCTACACCCACAATTGAGTTTAATAAATAAAACCTAAACCAAGCAGATTTCAGTTCGGGAATTCTGTAGAGTGTGAGGAGTTGTTAAGGAGCAAAGTTCCCAATTTGTTTTCAACACGGATTTCAATGTCTGGCAGCAGGGCGGGTAACCAGCTACACAGGGTGATTCAGATGCCTTACCACGTGCGCGACGCTACACTGCTGGGAACGTGCACGTGTTAGAAATACTTCGGAGTACATACTACGTCACTGTTTCATCGTTTTAAGCATTAATTTCACCTTTTGTTACACCCCGTCATCAGGAACGTCACATTAACATACAGGGTGACTATGTTACACTTGCCGAAATTGTCTGATGCAGTCGGTATTACCCTACTGTCTAACTGTCTGGTACTAATATTCAATAAACTCATGTTGCAAACGCTTCTGCACACACGTGACAGATATTACAAACCGCTCACAAAATATCAATCCTTTAAGTAATTTATCTACATCCATCTATCATGTAACCAAGTTAATTCCTCGTCAAATGTTTTTTATTCCAGTCTTTGATCACAGTATGAAGTCCTTCGACGATGACAGGTTTCAGACAGCAATGACCGGCTTCAGATCTGTTCTACACCAGGTCCTAATGTGATAAAGCCGTAGTGGCACCGTCAAAACATAGAAATACACTCGGCAAAGCATTGTCATGTAGAACGGAAATATAGTGTAAAAAAGGCCACATCGTCCACACAGCCATTTTACAAAATTAATATTGTGATCAAAGACTGGAATAAAAAACATTTGACAGTACCGGGATCAATTATTCTATTCACGACTATGTCGCAGCTTGTGAAATTAATTCAAATGGCTCTGAGCACTATGGGATTTAACATCGGAGTCATCAGTCCCCTAGAACATAGAACTACTAAAACCTAACTAACGTAAGGACATCACACTCATCCATGCGCGAGGCAGGATTCGAACCTGCGACCGTAGCGGTCGCGAGGTTCCAGACTGAGGCGCCTAGAACCGCTCGGCCACTTCGTCCGGCCTGAAGTTAATTCCTCGTGCCAAGTGACTGTGTGCAACAAAGAGCGAAGTTAAAGCTTAAAACGAAGCAACCGTGAAGTAAATAGTGTATTAAACGCCGAACTGACGAAATATACAGGGTGAGTCACCTAACATTACCGCTGGATATATCTCGTAAACCACATCAAATACTGACGAATCGATTCCACAGACCGAACGTGAGGAGAGGGGATAGTGTAATTGGTTAATACAAACCATAAAAAAATGCACGGAAGTATGTTTTTTAACACAAACCTACGTTTCTCTAAATGGAACCCCGTTAGTTTTGTTAGCACATCTGAAGATATAAACAAATACGTAATCAGTGCCGTTTGTTGCATTGTAAAATGTTAATTACATCCGGAGATATTGTTACCTAAAGTTGACGCTTGAGTACCACTCCTCCGCTGTTCGATCGTGTGTATCGGAGAGCACCGAATTACGTAGGGATCCAAAGGGAACGGTGATGGACCTTAGGTACAAAGAGACTGGAACAGCACATTACGTCCACATGCTAACACCTTTTTATTGGTCTTTTTCACTGACGCACATGTACATTACCATGAGGGGTGAGGTACACGTACACACGTGGTTTCCGTTTTCAATTACGGAGTGGAATAGAGTGTGTCCCGACATGTCAGGCCAATAGATATTCAATGTGGTGGCCATCATTTGCTGCACACAATTGCAATCTCTGGCGTAATCAATGTCGTACACGCCGCAGTACATCTGGTGTAATGTCGCCGCAGGCTGCCACAATACGTTGTTTCATATCCTCTGGGGTTGTAGTCACATCACGGTACAGAGTCTCCTTTAACGTATCCCACAGAAAGAAGTCCAGAGGTGTAAGATCAGGAGAACGGGCTGGCCAATTTATGCGTCCTCCACGTCCTATGCAACGCCCGTCGAACATCGTGTCAAGGGTCAGCCTAGTGTTAATTGCGGAATGTGCAGGTGCACTATCATGCTGATAGAACATACGTCGACGCGTTTCCAGTGGGACATTTTCGAGCAACGTTGGCAGATCATTCTGTAGAAACGCGATGTATGTTGCAGTTGTTTGTTACAACACGCAACTGAACGTCGGAGGTTTGGTTCAAATGGCTCTGAGCACTATGGGACTCAACTGCTGTGGTCATCAGTCCGCTAGAACTTAGAACTACTTAAACCTAACTAACCTAAGGACATCACACACAGCCATGCCCGAGGCAGGATTCGAACCTGCGACCGTAGTAGTCGCACGGTTCCGGACTGCGCGCCTAGAACCGCGAGACCACCGCGGCCGGCTGAACGTCGGAGGTTTCAAGCGTCAACTTTAGGTTACAATATCTCCGGATGTAATTAACATTTTACAATGCAACAAACGGCACTGATTACGTATTTGTTTAAATGTTCAGATGTGCTAACAAAACTAACGTGGTTCCATTTAAAAAAACGTAGTTTTGTGTTAAAAAAACATACTTCCGTGCATTTTTGTATGGTTTTTATTAAACAATTGCACTTGCCCCTCTCCTCACGATCGGTGTGTGGAATCGGTTCATCAGTATTTGATGTGGTTTACGAAATATATCGAGCGGTAACGTTAGGTGACTCACCCTGTATATTCTAAATCTATTTGTAATACAAGCGTGTTTCTATATGTGTAACGTGACGCATGTGTTTAGTCATTCCAGGCTGCATAAAACTAGAACGGTAGAGGCAGCTGATTCACTCTGTAGAGTCAGGGATGACCCCTACAGCTGCAGGATGGCGAAGCATGTAGTGAGGTAGAAAGAACCTGTCGGACGTACGAGAGCGCTAATGAAACAGCGTTAGCGGTTAAACATTAATGATATTTGGTTTTACAACAATGTACCATCTTCTCCGTGGCAACGACTATAAGAGCAGAAGCGGGCACGCAGGAAGGGAACACGGTGACACGATTATCTTAGCCATCCTAATGGCGTGCGTCGCGGTCAGAACTGCAATAAAAGCTACACAATGACGCTGTGCAACGTAGCCAGCTCACCTGGTTCCAGGCATTGCCCATTCGGCCACGACACCAGACAGGGTGGAATCGTGTACATAGTGCAACACTATGCTCCCAGCAGCTATGCAAAGGACGGTGGCAGTTACACCGAGTTACGTCATGGAAGCATCACCAGAGGAAGGTCATGGACGCTGTTGTCCGTACGCAGATGCAAGCCAGGGGACAGTAGCAGCTGATACACCTCCCCAACAAAACAGTACATCGACAATGTGCAAAACACTGTCAGTCTGGCCTCCAGTGTGCAGTTAGTAGAAGGCTACACGTCTTTACATCAGTGGAAGAGGAGCCACCAGCTCAGAACAGTTGAGTCAGCAGACCGTGTTGGCTGCTGTCTCGAAGGCGATAGTCATCTGGCCAATGGTAGGCAGTGTGTCACAGGTCCCGCCTCGGAACTGGCTTTCTGCACTTCAACAGACGATTTGTAGCTGTCAAGAATCACCGAATGCTGCCTGGTTTTTTGAGACCATCGGCACTCTTCATCGCACAGCAGTGTCCCCACATTTCAGTTCAGGCTCTCAAATTGTTACTCTCTGCATCTTCAGTGTACTAAATGTAGCCCCTGCATGTGATTTACGCGTTGTCACTCCAGTGTGCGTGGTTCGCAAAATGTTATATTCCTTTCTCGGGTAGCTCGTACAGCTGAGTAGGGGGCTCGGACATGGCATCGGTTGTGTGCCACGCTATTTGCGATATCGGATTTCCCACCTTGTTTTCCAATGTTGACTTTGCGCACGAGCCTGCCTTGGCTTGGCTCGGCGATGGCCATAGAATACTTCAATAATTTTATGTCTCTTCAAAACACGTTTCTGGAGTGCAACAATATCCACAGCTTCACACATTACTCTTTCCTGTGCAGAAGTCATGTTAAGCTGTGTGTCTTAGTGAAAATAATCTACTTTTGAATGCTTGTATTGTTTTCAAACTGTAGCTGGTCTTTTTTGGTACACCAGGTTTGTTAAGCAGTTCACTGCTCGAGGATCGAGAATGTTATTCCTAGCGCAAGTTTCAACCACATCCACATGACAATAGTGAATTGGAGTTCGTACAGAAGCAAAAGTTCTGATGCTTTCATACGAGGAACAAAAATTAGCGATCACACATAGAAAAAGTTTCAGAAGATGTAAACTATGTGATTTACTGATATATCTTACGTTCTATAGTGGATGAACTGAGTTTTTTATTAACATAACGCTGTCAATAGTTTTTCTGAATTTTTTGATTTTTCTTCCTAAATGACTATTGGGCTTGGTTATAGCGCTCGTCTCATCAGTGAATGGCACATTTCTGCTTCATCAGCGTCAGATCGTAAGTAAATTTAATACAGCAATAACTGGATCAATACCAATATTGAAACATGTAGACTGTTAGGTCGGGTTCACAAGTATATAAAGGTTTTTGCAGTACTTCAGAACAAGTTTTAAGCCATTTACCAGCTGACGGATCGTTAAACTTGGAACAAAGACCGGCCGTGTGGCCGAGAGGTTCTAGGCGCTACAGTCTGAAACCGCGTGACAGCTACGGTCGCAGGGTCCAAACCTGCCTCGGACATGGGTGTGTGTATGTCCTTAGGTTGGTTAGGTTTAAGTAGTTCTAAGTTCTAGGGGACTGATGACCTCAGAAGTTAAGTCACATAGTGCTCAGAGCCATTTGAACCATTTGGAACAAAGATGTTAACGTTCTTCCATTCTGCCTACCATTTTGAAGAATACGAAGTCATGAAATCACTTCCTGGGAAACAACTTATTAATTTCACTCTACCCTGGTTATAGTGTAATATTCTCAGTTGGAAGTAAATTGAATCCCCACTTTCACTACACATGTTTAACAAATACTATAATTTACAATACAGAAATGGGAATGCGTATTGATATTTCCGAATTGTCACTTGGATGTTTTTTATAGTTAGACATTTCTTCATTTGAAAACCGAAGTAAAATCAGTCCAGACTTGAAAAATATCGCTAATAACACTTTCAACCAGATATCGCGAAATAAAGTCACCTCGAACTCAGTAGAGTAAGTGCAATAATTCAGAGGTTTTACGATTCAGTTCTTATGATACGTATGTTACATAACAATTCAACATACATTTACAAAAGTTCACTTAAGTGAAGAGAACTTTTCTTTAGATTAATAATGCACGAAACTGTTCTTCGGGTAGAATTTAAAATCTTTACACAATTTTCGTTCACTTCTTAAATCTTTATTACGGAAGTATTACACACTGTGGTAGTATAACAACGTCTGAAACTATAAAGAAATGTTTTAATGAGCTTCTACTAATCGTGGCAAAAGCTGAATTTGAACTGAATACATCGTTTAATTTTATTACAATTCAAACTGCAATTTTTCTTCTGTTATCATAATTAAGACAGAGTCGGGCGCATTTCTTCAGGATGTTTTCGTTGGAAAACGGCCGTCGATTCGACGCCTGTGAAAGCCAGCAACGATGGGTGCGTCTTGACGGAAGGACTTTTCCTTCCGCCACTGCCACACTCCTAACATGAAACATAAGAAATAATATACATTTTTAAAGCATCATATAATCAAACAATATATAAGAAATCCTTCCTTTTTGGTAACGTTACGAAACTTACAACTACTTGCTGTCCATGTGTCGTGTTTTACCGGATCACCGCTTTGAATTAGAGTTTTACTTTCCGTCATTAATTGTGATTCAATTAATTCAGATCTCAAATGCCACGTAAAAAAACACTGTGTGCTATTTACTTCACTTGCGGCAACGACAAACACAGTAAATAAGACCCAAAAATTATCTTCGACTTACACACTGATTTCTGTCTTTAATACAATTAATCAATTATTGAAAAATCTCCGGCGTTTCTCTACTGCTACTTTCAGAAAAGCAACGACCCACAGTTTGGTTAGAAATAATTCATTTGGTTCAATTGGCTGACATGGTTAATATTTTCTTCAACTGTATGAATCTCAAGGTTCGAAAAGACAATCGCACTTCTGAATAAATGAAAGTGAACGGAGGTTGTAACGTATTTAATGAATGAGAATTTATGCTGCTGTAATTAGCAACTAAAATTAATCACTACATCCAAACGGAAAGCTACCGCACCTTTTGTAACAGTTCTGAACTTTCATATTTAAATAACTGGAGAGGAAATTCGGAATTTTGAAATTAAACTCTTTTATTATCATTGTCCCACACAACATTCTACAAAAGACAGTGCGACAACTTATATTAAATCTTATGAAATCTGCGAATGCGGATAACAATGGAATGACCGATTTCGCGATTGGTTGTTCCATTTATAATAAAGTATACAAACGGATCTTTGTCCTCTTTCTTTTACTTTACAATTATCATAGCACAATCTGTAAGACGATCGCTGAGTTTAATACAGACGATTAATATTTCATAGTAACTAATTTTATTTTGATTACAGTAGTGATGACTTGAATAAAAATATGAGGGGAAAATGGCTTTAAATATAGCTGTGATATAGTGTGTGGAGACTTATCGATGGTACAGGGGACTTACATGGCACGGGCTTGTTTTCCTCTAAAAAGTGTAAATTGGTAGAGCGCATATGCTTATGCATGAGTACCTTGAATGAACTATAAAAAGTACAGGATTTTGTACTTTAATTTGTGTGACTTAAAAAAATTGGACTAACGGAAGATAAGATAAGAAAACATTTAATTAACAAAAACGCATCAAAGTACCATCAAGCCTATAGAGGCAGAACAGTGTTTAAATATATATTGTTTACTGATGTAGAACGAAAAGAAGGCCAGATATGTTTTCTAGCTAGACAGAGTTATCTTACTTTGGAATGGAAGCGAGACCTCTAGGCCTGCACTCGCATGACGATAATGAATCACTGCAAAATAAATCAAATTATGCATTACCAAGACAGGGGACACTGAAATTACTACAAGAAGAAAAGATAGGTATTGTCGAAATATGGATCCAAAGGTGGTGCTTAAGTAAGTTAGATAATTAAACTGGTTCGTTACTACTAGCACAAAATTTCTTTAATTGGCATCTCATTTAGCTGAACTGAAGTGAGCTGCGGTCTCACTAACATTGTGATGGCGCTTTGACTCAAATTAACGCAGATTTAAGACCATTAACTTAATGACAATATGGCAACGAACTTGACAGTTGGAAATATACGTTCATCTGTTCTGTTATGTTATGTTCTTTCATAAGATTCACGAAACGGAAAAATATTATACGCTTTCTCGTAGCTAAGTCCACTTTGTCCTTCAGAACCTCTGGCTCTCTAACTATAAACATCGCACTTTCCACCAACAGATTAAATTGTGAGAGTTGAGATTTTATGAGAAAACGTCTGAAATAAAAATGAAAAAAACTGTGTTTCGTCAGTGATCTGCAAAATGCCCAGTGCAGTAAACAGTAATGATGATGACGCAACACGGCTAAACATTCCAGAAGGTCCTTAGCAGTCCCATTTCTAATTCAGAGCACTTTATGAATACTGTATCAGTTTCGCTGACTTACCCTTTGTTCGTGACGGGAAGGCACAGAGGAACACGCGATCTGTCCTCTGCGTCACAATGGCTTTGACGGAAGCGATCGGTTGTATACACAGGGAACAAACAACAAAGCTGAAAAGTGCGGAACAGTTAAATGGCCGTGAACTGGCAAAAGTAGGTAGAATGCTACGAAGTACTAGCGTACATGAATGAAATATTTGGCATTACGAAGGCAATTATTTCTCGATGGAATGGAAAGATTCCGTTTCACGTGCAGAATGACCTATAAATGAAACCTTAATTCATCTACAAAGTCTATGCTTAGTAAACTCAGCCTGATGCAATACCAACTTAATGTTAAAAAGCAAAAACAATACTTCCACGTTCATGTGAGATTGTGATCTACCAACAGAAATGTAAAGAAATTAAAATTTGAAGCTCTTTAGTTATTTAAAACGAAATGTGGAGGAAGATGGAATCTTGTTTCAGTTTTTTTCCCGATCTTTGCATTGCCATTTTTCCATTTAAAACCAAGGTCGCTGTTTCCGATGAGCGTCCCGAAAAGTAGTTCCTTAATTTTTGTTTATTGTGCAAAAAGTTAGGCGAGACGGATGAGCCACATATATATCTGGAAACGAGTTTAGCATCATTGCGCATCTGCGAACGTGTGTCGGCCTAGATTCAATGGTAGCAAACGTTGTAACTTAAATAGGTACAAGAAAAGAAAGTGAAATCAATATTTACTGCTGAGCAACAGTCAGAGTCATGTTACTCTACCTCATGCGTTGCAAAGTGTTTGTTTACTCCTTTGCATGCTATTCATAAAGATGTCGAGATGATGCAGCCTTAGCCATTCGCTACTTTTGACGAATGCCCTCATTTGTCTAGGTAGAAAATATTTCTTATCTGCTTTTATGTGTACCTCTTATTTGTGAGTGCCTTGTCTTTGTAGGCTGTTTGGTGCTTCTTTGCGTGTTTCTGTGACGACGTGTTGCATCTCTCAACCGCTCCCATGCTAGTGGAACCAGATCCAAGTCGGAATATATCATGCTCTATTCGGTTCGATAGACACTCGTCCCTTCCCAGAAAGCGATCACAAAGGGCGCGCGAGATGCTCCAATATTATGGTCTTGAAAGATGAACAAAATGCCGCAATATTGACTAGTGAGCTAGACAATAGCTTGGATGATACTGTCGTGGTACTTCGCAGCCTTCAAGTTACTTTTGTCACCTACGGGAGGCGCCTAACGTCCATGCACAGTGTAATTCATACAGACGGCGGACAAAATATTGAGACACAAAAAAGAAAACACACCACCAAGCCCAACCCGGAGGCATTGAAAAACAGCTAGTGGTGATCTCGGAGTAGATGAATACACGTCCCACGTGGTTTTCAAGAGACTCTTACAGTAGTACTCCAGGAAAAGGTGGCAAGTTCAGCTAACAACGATGAAGGTGGACAGCGTTCGCTCAGCCTTCTCTGTAAAGGTGACCATAAGGACTCAATAATATTAAGATCAGGTCAGTGCGGTGGCCATGGAAAATACCTCAGTTTCATCCTTGTGCTTACACAATCAGTACTGGACGATAAGAACTGTGTCAATTGGCTCCTTGTCGTCTTGGAATACAGCTTTACCATAGGGGAACAAACAATGGAATAGAACTGATCAGCCGAAATGGTCTCTGTGGTATACACCACTTCTAACAAACACCGAACAACGCGCTCCAGTACGCGGCCGCCAAATACATTGCTGGCAAATACTTCTCTGGGCAGCCCGCTGCTTCCATCGCTGGCCGTCTTTACACGCACGCTCCTTTACGTGGCCGAGAAATACATCGCTGGCCGCACTTCTCCGGGCGGCTCGCGGCTACCATCGCTGGCCGCCTTCGCGCGCGCGCGTTTGTCAGCACACAACAATTGGCTACGCCAGGAAACATTGCGATTGGTTTTCCCTGGAAAACAGCGACCCCAGCCGACGGCTCCATTAACTAGCAAGCCTTATATAAACCCGGCCGCCGCCGCAAACGACAGTTCTCATCGGGAAGTGCAGTATGCCGTGTTCCAGCTGCTTGTGGATGACTCGCCGCACCACTCGAGGTTACCTGGCTGCTCGGCGGAAAATCTTGCGACTTCACTTGGAAAGACTGAACTTCACTGGACTTGGGAATAATTACGGGACGTGCACCCCACCATGCACATTCGGACATTGGTATAACCATACTTTAATTCTGCATTACTTCTGAGTGTGAACCTGGGTAGACGCTTGGCTAACATAATAGTTAAAAAGTGATTTGTGATTTAATAAACCAGACTGAAGAGGTTATTGTGTTATTCCTGGTTATAACAGTCTCATAATGATCGACATTAATACGACACCCCAGAGTAACTGTGGGTCCATGGAACACCACGATATGATTACAAAAACCATCACAGAACTCCCAACATGCCGCGTCCGGCCATCCTCATTTAGGTTTTCCGTGATTTTCCTAAATCGCTCCAGGCAAATGCCGGGATGGTTCCTTTGAAAGGACACGGCCGACTTCCTTCCCAGTCCTTCCCAAATCCGATGAGACCGATGACCTCGCTGTCTGGTCTCCTTCCACTTACAACCCAACCCCCCCCCCCCCCTCTTCAACCCCAACATATTTCACTTCTGGGACGCAAATTAGTCCACGAGTTGAAAAAATACGAAATGAGATTCATCAAAGCAAATGAGTTTTTTCTGTTACTAGAGTCCAGGTTTTATGACCTCAGCACCACATTTCCACGTTTAGGGTATTTCCATCACTGGCTAACCTGCTCTCCCTGGAATTCTCTGGTCATGGAGCTCCCTTTGTGTTGTTTCGGTGCTGACATGTTTCGTGGTTGCGACATTCGGGGCTGCAGAGCCTTTTGCAACTTTCGTCCTCTAATTTTTCACCACAAACCTATTTAGTGACTATCTGCCACTATCGAACTCTAAAGACATTCGCCCGCGTAGTGGCTTAGTACACGACGATGTCTTTCCACTTTCCATGCATATGGTACAAATCTTCCATACGAAATCCAACACTTCGGCTCACTCCATTAAGGAAGCACTTGCACCAACAGTTTTCCCACATTCGAATTCACTTTGTCCACTATAATGCACAATCAAATGCACAGAACAGTGTTCTGACCCAGACTAACACCTGCAACGTACTGAGGACGTTCCACAGGTGCCGTTCGTAGTCAAATTCAACAGCACAACCTGTAGACTTCGCTAGTATCTGCATCTATGTTGACCCAAGCGTTTCTGACGGTGTTTCCACTTATCTCCAACCCGTATAACTCCCTGCTGAGATTAGATTAGAGCAGTAAACTCCTTATTCTTTAACGAATCCAACGGCCGTTTACATGACATGTTCTAATTTCCAATTAATTTACAAAAGAGTTAATTTGTTAAATGTGTGAAACTAAGTGTGTAAGCAAGAAGAAGTTCATAAAAGCATCGAAATGATCAATTTTATTGGAAGTCACTAAGTACACCTATTATCAAACGTTTACGAGTGTGGTTTGTGTTATTCGAGATCCGCTTTAAGCAGAAGCTATTCTTCGGGCGTCTCAGTTTATGAGGTAGTATCTTCTTCACTATGTGTCATACACATATCGTAAAATGCGATCAGAACAACATTTTTCAACTTCAAGATAAAAACATGATACTTTTAAAAAGAAATATGGAGACACAAATTCATGGTATTATAGGTCATACGTCTACATACAAATTTAAAATAGGTTCGGGACCTAGCTCATGCTTTTATAACATAAAAATAAAAAGTTGGTGTTTGAGATCGGGTCGCTAGATGGATGATTAGGAACTGCAGTGTATATCGCATTTTGTTTTCTATCTATAGGTCTTTGGGATGAACAGAAAAGTTACTAATCAATTTTCAATTTAGGAGACTAGGTAAGAAAATTTATCTGATTCCAAGAATTTTATTTAGTAAAATAACTAAAAAAATTTCATGACATCTTGTTTTTATTCTGTTTTCCAGATAAAAAGTGTTGTACAATGAAGTACATTATTGTAAGGTTAAATTTATGAACATGATTTGTTTGTTAATACCTTAAGTCACATATATCACGCTTAAATATGAATTAAAGAAGAGCTTTCGAACAACGCCTCCTTGTCTAAAAAATTATATCTCATCTCTTGAAGTGAACATGTTAATCAGCTATGTTTATTCACAAAAACGTCATCATAACATGTGGATACTATGTAACAAATTTTACATGCATACAATGTAAATGACTGCTTACCTTTTCCAGATACTTCATTCACAGCCTAATCTTTGGTCTGAGAACAGTGACATTTACTTTTTTCGTCAAAATCTTGGTCTTTGTCTGAAGAAACACTGACGATTATTATTTCTAATCACCCCAAAAATTGCGAAAACACAACTACATGTTTAATTAGCCACATCACATTACAAGTTAAACTAAACTTTAAAGCTATACACTTTGTTATTGTAACTGGGTTGCAATTCTTCTTATCATGTACTTAAAACATAGGAACTCAATTCAGGCTGATACTTACAAGTAAAGTTCTACCTACGAAAGTTCGACAAAACATTAGATGTACATAATAGAGCGTTCAAACATCGTCTGACAGTTTATCAAATTTTAAGTTCACAATTTCCCTGTAATATTGGTTGACTAGCAGTGTAGACAGGTAACTCTGAATAATATTGCCATTTTTCTTTTGAAGCAATAGCATAGAACTTTTAAGATGTTTCATTTCAGCTCATCTCACTGTTTCTGTTCACCCCATTTGACACTGTAAAATTTTGCAGGTACATTCAGTGGTATATGTGGATACTGTATTCAAAATATATTGAAACTACAGTTGTTCATGAACTAATAAATTTAAACGTTTTTGAGATGAAGTTGTTTTATTGCAATTACACCGAAAATGTTCTAAGTGATAAACTTTGTTCCCTTCATCATTTATGGCAGGTGTCAGCGACAAAAAGTTTCGTCAAAGTTTCATGTTACGTGTGAACGTTGTTGCAAATCACTAAGCGTTTTCATTATCAAATATTGGTGAGTGATGAATAACAGGACCTGTTGGGGACACTCACATGTTATTAAGGTGCAGAAATGTCTCTGAATGAACTTGGGTGATGTAGCGATTGGATGCACATGCCTGGTAGTCCCTCATTTAGTCATGGACTCTGTTATTGGACTTCAGTGGCTGAGAGAAAAGGAGCAGTTAATAGATCTTTCCTCAGGCAAGCTCCACTTACTGATGAACAAGGCCCTACAATATAGCAGGTACTCTCAAGGACTAACTATACCGCAGATGAGTAGAGATACTGTTGCCACATCGAAACAACTGCCTGTCATCAGTGAACCTTAAACAGCACAATAACAATCTCGAGTCAAAATAGTTGAATCTAATGCTTTATTGCTATCCCTGCAAATTGAACTATTCGAGATGTTACAAGATTATGCCCAGGTATTTGAGGAGAAACTAGGACTAATTCAAGGTTATGTTTGCCATCGTGGATTAAGACGTCACATACACCTACTGCCACAATCAGTATTCAATTCCATGGACACTAAGATCTGACACTGACCAAGAAATTAAGAGAATGCTTTAGAGGGACATCATCGATCCTTCAGATAGTCTTTATTGCAGCCCGCTACTCCTAGTTGCGAAGTCAGGAGTGAGTATCTGATGTGTATTAGAAGCCATCGAATGTCTTTTTTTGAGAGTTAAACCGATTCATCCAAACATACTGACAGCAAAAGTAAACAATGTACATCGAATGCCAACGATCGTTTGATGAACTATGAAAAAATCTAGCCCATGTGCAATGAACGCAACTCCCTTTGAACAGATACTGAAGTAACTTTAATGCAATGTATAGATCGATTTCTGGGAACTTCTGATGACGATGAGTCATTGCAACAGAATGTTAGAGAAACACTGATTAGTCTGATATGAAGGTACTCCAAAGAAAAGGGCATTGCGACGAAAATATTAAGAAAGTGCAGCACTTCGATGTTGGGTGGCCTCTGAAATTTTCACTTCTTCGGAGAAGAAATAAGAAATTGCAATTACTGTGCTCCAGACCATTTTAAATAATTGCCGTGACAGATCCTGGTGCCTACCTCTTACGATATCAAAGAAGTAACAATATTAAAGGACTACATCCACATAAAGATTTGGGGAGTTAATTTCTTATGAGGGTCTGTTAGAGGACTAAATGTGAAAGTGTGACGTGAATAACTCTAGTGTCTAGCACTAAGTAGTAGAAATGGCTAAATGCTTTCTATCAATTGTTCTCTGTTCTAAGTGTATAATAACTAATTCAATGTATAGATGTGTAACTATGTAGATGTGGAATGCCCTTCCCAACGATACAAAATAATACTTTATTAGGCAGAGAACTAGTTGATATACTTGAGATATTGTAATGTTATATATCTGTGTAGCAATGATTACTATTATAGTACATAGAGGTTTCCAATTAAGCTCCTAGAGAAGGTTTGGCTGGTTCAAATGGCTCTGAGCACTATGGGACTCAACTGCTGTGGTCATAAGTCCCCTAGAACTTAGAACTACTTAAACCTAACTAACCTAAGGACATCACACACATCCATGCCCGAGGCAGGATTCGAACCTGCGATCGTAGCGGTCGTGCGGTTCCAGACTGTAGCGCCTTTAACCGCTCGGCCACTCCGGCCGGCTAGAGAAGGTTTCTTTGTCAGTTAAGGAATAATACCTCTGGTGACAGCTTTACCACGGGATACAAGCTTTGCTAAAGCGAACAAAAATGACAATCTGCCAGCTCGGAACTGTCAGTTATGTGAGGGATTTAAATGGGCCTTTGTAACTTCTGGTTTTTCCTTGTTGTGAGACTACCATGACTAGATTACTGAAACAAAACCATTTGTCCCTCTTGCTAAGTCGTGAAATGAGTGTATAGATGTTGCTGCATAAACCCTTTGCAAAGCAAGTATGGTACTGTTAGCTTATGGAGCTAATAACTAAATAAATAATCACTTGTGTTAATTCTAAACCATGTCGAAGAATGTGGGACAAACAGAATTTTCTGGACATTCAAAAAAACCATATGCTCAAACCCGTGTATCACATGTACAATCAGAGTGTGGTCTATCAACGGACATGTGTACATTTTGTGTTATGTAACATGTCATTTGTGCAAAAGAACCTATGTACCCTATGCAGTACAGACATGATCACTTCTTCTAGTGTCATGTGTATGCATCGATTCCAAAACACACGAGTTTCTAATGGCCATCTTCTCATGGGAAAAACATTGCACTTTGGCAACATTTGTCAAACGCTACTAGAGGTTGTTGCAGGAGTATCTTTTTTATTCACATCTTGATAAATTACTAAGTGTGAACAGTGTTGTGCTCTGTCTGAGAGCGCTGAGTGACTACGTCTTAGGCACAGTCAGACATAACTGTTGTGACTCCTTTCATGACTTTCATGACTAAGTTCCACAGTGTAACTAACTAATCTGAGTATCTACAGAGGACACTTCACTCTAACAGAACTGAATGCAAACAGGAACTAATCTGTTTCTTTCAGCCAGTATAAACAATGAATAATTCTGTTCTATCTCTGAGAGCATTGTTCGACTGTTTCGTCTGTGCTGTCAACATTTCTGCTTGGGGCCGGCAGGAGACCGTTCCTGTTTGAGACGGTGTTGCTGACGCCACACCGCACCATTCCTGGTTGACTGATTGATTTGGGGACGGGGACCAAAAACGTCATCGGTCACTTTTCCCGATTCCACTGGTTCACATCCTGAAGTACTTTCCCATCTTACCAACCTCACGCAACCACCATTTCAACACCAAATCCATTCATCACTGATTGTAAGTGATCCACATACTGAACACTGAAAGACCTTTCTGATTAAAATCCTCTTACTTACACAGTTACCAACCAGTTGCGTTCCACTTTGCTTATGAGAGTTAATTTTCGATGTGAGCTATATACGTATGTAATTGAATGCTTACATATACCATATTATTAAAACGTAATAAACGCTTTGGAAATATTGCTTATATTGAGTGCTGACCTTAACCTAAAACATCTCAAGTTGTGGCGTCTAGTGACAGTTTTTCTCTGATTAACGACTGACAGCTTTTGCAACTGCTTTCTTTATCGTCAGTGTGAAAATAAAATGAACACTGATGTTCGTAGCGATTACTTGCCTCAGAGTTTCAGCGTTGAAGCTCTTGTCCTCGTTTTACTTGGTTTCCCTCAGAACTGTGCGCAGATGGGAAAGCGATGTCAGAAACCCAGTTTATGTTTGTTTTCCAACTCTGAGATATGTAGTTGTATATAGTTGTAGGTAGATGTAGCTACACTAAACTAATACACCATTCAAGCTAATTGACTACTCGTAATTCGTAATAAGATACAAACATTTTGGCAACGTGCATCCAACAAGTTATGTTTTTGCGGACAATGGCTGTTTCATGAGAACTTTACCTACCGTACATGCATGTTGAGCGATGATTCACTAATGAGTAACTGAAAGAAAAGTTTTGTTCCCATTAGGGGCAGATATAACATTAATTTGTTTTTCAAAGCTGTTATTCAAGCTAAATATGCGTATAGCCAGTGTGCCACTTTACCGACCAGAGTTAGCATTTCTACGTACATCAGCAGCCTTATGCTCTCAGTCCGCCTTTTATGCTTTGTTGCTTCCTATCGTTACGATCTGGATGAAGAAGAACTATGTCTTATCTTGGTTTCTGGTTAACGTGAAGTCCACCTCATTATACTTGTAATTACTGACTGTGGAATTCTAATGCAAGATGGGCAACAAACATTTCATCACGAGTCCGATGGTGAGGCTTAACTGGAATAAAGCTATTGTATTTATTTCATTAATCCATTTAGCAACAACCCAGATACTCAGCGGTATGGAAATAATGGGAGTCTTGGACGATCATGAGCGAACCTACTGCTGGTCATAAAATACTCCACAAACTCGCAGTAAGATTTTCCAGCTCCACTATCGACTCATTTTCTATTCACTCGATCGCTAAATTCAGTTCTTCTTGTCACTTTAGACTTGTGAATGATTAATAATTTTAAAGACTCGTCTCAAACAGTAATTTCAAATTAATTCAAACTTAAGTCAGTAGCATAGAAAAGGGCGCTATTTTACTCTGCTGGTACTTAATCTCCTTATGGCTGCTGACAAATTATCGAAAATGTGTTTTCCTGAATAATGGACATTTTTCTGGACCAATGTATATGACTTTCAGACTTTTGTGAAAATTATTCCTATTTACAGCGTTGATTCCGAGTACTTAGATGCTAGTTTGAAAAAGAGATTCATTATATTTGACAAATATCTTTCAAAATGTAGTGGAAAGCATTAATTAGCATCTACATTTCAGCTTGACATGATAAGTTACCCGAAAAAAGTTATCCTGTATAACGTTACAGAACGAAAGTAAGCGAAGTGTCTTATATTTTGTATTTTTGTACCTCCCACTTGTGATAACACTCGAATTGTAAACAAAGATTTGTTTTGGCTCTTCACCAGTTATGTGGAATTCTTCTCCCAGTTGAATTCATTATCAATTTGCAATTCCAAGCACTTAACAATGTCAGTCTTTTCCTGCGATCGTTATATTTTAGGCGGATACTGGGGGACACTCTCATACAAATAGTTCTGAAATGCTGTTAAGAAAGTTTAGTGACAAATGAATGGCTACGAACCATTTGTTTAGGTCCATGAAAATTCGACTAGTCGATATTTCTCAGACTATAGATATTTCACTGCTTATTCGAGGAAACGATTGCGAGTATGTGGGAAACACTGACAAGAAGAAGGGACAGGATGATGGGTCGTCTGTTAAGGCAAGGAAAATAGCGGCCATGGTACTACTGTGAACTACAGAGGCAGAAAATTGGTGAGTAAGACAGACACCACAATACATCCGGCAAATAATTGAGAACGTATATTGCAAGTGATCGGAGCTCAACTCAGAAGCGAGACTCATCACTGAAGACAGTTCTACTCCAGTCAAGAGATTCCAGGCCAAAGACGTGTCTGCAGACGTCCCGGACAGCGGTGGGATAACAACCTGACTACCACACATTATATGGCCCAACAGCCAGCAATGGTAGTATGGGTGCCACTTCTTTTCATAGCCGGACTCCTATGATTGTCATTTGCGGTACACTTACAGAACAGCAGTACGTCGACGATATTCCACTTCCTATTTTGTTACCCTTCGTGGCAAGCCATCCTTCGGTGAAGCAATATAACGCCCACCCGCACACGGCAAGAGTTTCTCAGGCCTGTGTTCATGCTTGCCAAACCCTACGTTGGTGAGCAAGGCCACCGCATCTCTCTCCCCAGCTGAGAACTTTTGGAGCATTATGGGCAGAGCCCTGTCACCAGATCGGGATATTGACGACGTATCTCGCCAATTGGACAGAATATGGTAAGACTGCTCTGAGGCAGACATTCAATAACTCGGTCACTCTATGCCAAGCCGAATAACTGCGTAAGTGCTAGAGGTAGACTAACACATTATTAACTTGCTCAAATTGTGAAGCTCTTTCCTCTGAATAAGTCATCCAGTTTTTCTAAAATTGTTATCTTTTTTCTGTCTGAACATGTAAATCACATCTACCGATTTTCGTCCCATTCGGATAATTCCTTCGTCCTGTGCCGTTTTTTTTTTCTTGGAGTGTATATTGGAGTAATCGGAATGGTCAGTTGCTCAGATAGATGTATTCTGATGATATTTTCACACAGAACCGCTGCTACAGTTTTAGGTCGGGTTTTATGAGTAGTACCGTAAAAAGATTGCGTTGCCATGACAAAGTCAGCAACTTGCAGCGATACCTCAGAAGACAGCGATGTTTCACTGCATACTGTAATGACGAATGGGAGGTGCTGGCGAAGTCATACCATCTCTCCAAGCTCAGCAGCGTTACTGCCTGGAGGCTGATTGCAATCGAGGAGAGGAAGGCGTGGCCGATTTCGTGACTTTCGATCAAGCAGACAACATCGTCTAGTTCGGATTCACGTGTTACTCACGTCTTAGATTAAGGTTTCACTTTGAACTCTTTGATAAATGTGTGAATCAGTCATGCTTTAATATTCAAAGACAGTTTTAAATATCCGGCGTATTCGTCTACCAATGCGTTTTATACGGTTGTGTAAATCTTTTTATCACTCTTCGAGTACAGTGATGTAGCGTTTCATTTGGAACTTTTCGACTCCACCATGTCCCAAAGCAATCACAGAACGCACAGTTCTCCTCAACTATTGTAGTTTCGTGAGTTCATAACATAAATGCTGTTAATATCTCTTACATTTACCAGTGAATTTAGGACGGTTTCCAAATTATGAACTCCTCAAGACGACAGTACGTAAGAAAACCCAACTAGTCTCGTTTCATCTTCGGGTTACATACTTAGAAATCAAGAGACGTAACATAACCTCATTCTTGAAAGAAGATTACCCAGCTTGTCTTCGTGTCAAGGTAGGCAACCAAGATAAAGCATAAGCACTACACAGCGTACTCCTTGCTTTTGTTACGGTATTAAGAAAGTGGATACAGAGGAAGCAGAAATCATAATGTTTTGGAATTCTGATGATCTGGCAAAAGCAAAAACAAACTCATCAATGGTTGTTATTTTGCATTGTAAAATCAGGGGTACGCAACAATAAGAGTAGGCTATTAACAGCACTGTACAGGGTTATCATCATTAAAGTTAAGCATTCAAAAAGTTGTAGAAATAATACCACTGATCAAAATGACGTCAGATTGCAACGGAATATTATCGGATAAGGGAGGAAATGTATGGCAGAAGAAAAAAAATGTGAAAATTGATCAGTAGATGGCGCTGTATGTGTCAGAATAAGTAAACGAAAACACCTGTCATGCTCACGACCCATAGAAGACGTTCGCCAAGACAGTCTCAATGCAGGGTCGCCCTCTTCTTGTAAAGCTGTATTACAGGAATGATGACTGTTCACACGTGGCTCTACAGAAGTTCCGGACACTGAAGGATTCGAAAAAAGGCGTTGGTCCAATGAATGCCGTAGATCTGGAGATAATGATTCGGAAATTCGAAAAGACGAGTTGGTAGAGCGAGTGTTTTGATTGGCAGGAGAGCCAACACCGTGTTCCTAGAGGAGGCCGAAAGGCACGCGTTTTAGCTCACGCAGGCTGGTGTGAGGTCTGGAACATGACAAGGAAATTAGAATTTATAAAAACGGACGT
Source organism: Schistocerca nitens (assembly GCF_023898315.1). Taxonomy (NCBI): domain Eukaryota; kingdom Metazoa; phylum Arthropoda; class Insecta; order Orthoptera; family Acrididae; genus Schistocerca; species Schistocerca nitens. The sequence goes on along the minus strand of NC_064619.1, from coordinate 548,984,268 downwards.
AACTGGTGGAATACTTAACTTTAATCCATTAATGATGAACGTCGGTCTTGACGGTACATGATTCAATATCAATAGTAACTGATAATGGCGCCTTGCTAAGTCGTAGCAAATGACGTAGCTGAAGGCTATGCTAAACTATCGTCTCGGCAAATGAGAGCGTATTTTGTCTGTGAACCATCGCTAGCAAAGTCGGTTGTACAACTGGGGCGAGTGCTAGGAAGTCTCTCTAGACCTGCCGTGTGGCGGCGCTCGGTCTGCAATCACTGATAGTGGCGACACGCGGGTCTGACGTATACTAACGGACCGCGGCCGATTTAAAGGCTACCACCTAGCAAGTGTGGTGTCTGGCGGTGACACCACAGCGAGCAAACGAATTGATTCGACGTCAGTGGAAGCAGTGTCCACAGCAATGCAGGAGGAGACGAGTGGTGATGTGCAAACGCGTAGTGTACGGAGAATTGCCCGAACATTGGACATACCCGTGAGCACAGTGAGTAAATCCTACGAAACATCCTCCCTTGATATCCTTTCAACGTTACCCACGTGCACGAGTTACTTCCTGTTGACCTGCCAGCAAGAAATACCTTTGTTTTAGAATGTCTTTCTCGCATGGAAGTGTACAGTGACGCTCGTGGAAGATTTTGTGGACAGACGAAGCCCACTTCCATCTGACAGGATATGTCAATATAGAGAATTGTCGAGTTTAGGCAACGGAAAATCCAAACACAAATCACCCAGTACCACCTCATCCTGAAAAGGTTACTGTATGGTGTGGGTTTACGGTATCATTTATCAGAGGGCCATATTTTTTCGAAGAGACAGATGCTTCCGGTCCTGTTACCTGTATCGTCACTGGTAAGCGCTATGTCTTTTGCACAACCACGTAATTCCAGCTCTCCAACAGCGTGGATGTGTGGATGGGATCCTTTTTATGCAAGATGGTACACCTCCGCACAGTGCAGATCCAGTTAAGCAGCTGCTGAAGCGCCATTTCGGAAATGGTAGAATTATCAGCCGCCACTTCCCTACAGCCTGGCCGTCCCATCACCCGATCTTAATTCGTGTGACTTCAGGCTGTGGGTCTATCTGAAAGATGCTGTATTCAGTGTTCCGACTGCAAACTTAGGTGCATTTACGGCACGCATTGCGCAATACATTCTGAATGTGACCCCGAAAACACTTCGATCAGTTGCGGAAAATGCTGTTTCTCAATTTCAACTTTTTGCAGAAAACGGTGGACAGCATACTGAACATATTTTGCGCCAGTCACACGGAAATTAATAATCCGATTTGATTTTGAATGATGCTTTTTATGTGCATTTTGGCCTCAGGGCAATTAAAAACCGATGATTGATGCTTTTTATGTCGTTTTTGGCTTCAGGACATCTGAAAACCGATATGATTGATGCTTTTTATGTGGTTTTTGGCCTCAGGAAAATTGAAAACCGATATGAGTGAAGCTTTTTATGTGGTTTTTGGTCTCAGGACAATTAAAAACCGATTTTTCCATCCGATGTGATTTGACCTGGCCGTGGTGGATGGGCTTACGTAACTAACAGTATCACAGCTGCACACCCATGTACGTTGAGTACTACAGCTTGTTTAACGTCAAACGAACACCTTAGGCATTGTTGTTTGATTCATTTGTAGTTGATCACTATTAAATTGCGAAATCTACTGCTACATCTTGTAACAATTTACTTTTCTTCGGCCGTACGGTTGCTCCCTTCTCAATAATAATCTGTTGCAATTCGACGTCTTTCTGACCATTGTTGTTATTTATACAGGGGTTTGAAGTTTAACTTTAATTATAATCACCCTACATATCCATACCTGAAATCAGCCATCAGGGCGGTAAACATGGATCAAGCATTCCTGTACGTAACCTACCTGTAACTATAGAGTCATCATCATCGTCATCGACGTCATAATCATCTGATCCTACAGGCGGTGATGAAATTTTGATGCCCACAGAAGAATTGAAACCATAGCTGTTAACATAAGGTGAACTAAATAACTCACTTAGAGTTTTGGGTCCCTGAAAGAAGTTATTTCAAGGATAAAAGACTGATATCCCATGGTACAACATTCTCCTACAGGAGAAGGTGAGTTTCATGAGTACTTCACTGAAGGTGGCCCTCTTGTTTACTGTAATAATATTGTTGGGGTAATGTAAGCATATGGATTCACTTACAATAAGAACGAAAGGATATTCTAAAAATTTCAGCTCTGTACTATTACACAATACCAATAAGGATGGTTCGATATCAGTAGGATACTCTCACGTCTTGAAGGAAAACTAGGAAGTCCTTGGAATGGTGTTAACGGCTATAAAGTATTCACTTCACGAGACTGTTGTGTATTGTGATCTAAAGGTTATCGGAATACTTCCTGGACAACAATCAGTTTACACGAAATATCACTGCTTCCTCTGCTTGTGGAATAGACGTGGATGTGATTTGACTGGGTTACAAAGGAAAATGGTAGCTACAACAAATCTGTATCCTGGCGACAAGATTGCTATGAAAGCAACTTCGGTGAAACAAGACTAAGTGATTTTGCCATCTCTCCAATCAAAACTCAGTAACATGAGACAATTCGTAAAGACACTGAATACAGTATGTTTTAAGCATATTTGTCAGAAATTCTCTTTCTCTATGCTGCTGAATTGGAAGAAGGATTCTTTGTGGGACCAGAGATAAGGAATCTCATGACAGACGTAGCATTTGGGGAAATGATAATTTATTAGGAAAAACTGGCTTGGGTGGGACTGAAGACTGCTATAAACTGTTATCTGGGGAACAAAGAGTACCAAGATTACAAGAAATGTGTGGAAGATATGTTGATGGGTATCGAAAATTTCTCTTCATAATCATCTCGACGTTTTCCCTAAAAACTTGGGAGATTTTAGTGCATAACAAGTGTAGTGGTTTCACTAGGACATGAAAGACATAGAAAGGCGTTATAAGGGTAATTGTAGCCCTGAGATATTAGCTGAGTATTAATGGCTGATGAAGAAGGTCAATGAGGAATCGCAACACATAAGGCAATCTCTAAGATAACATTTCAGCATCAAAAGAAAGCGAGATTAAGTCATCACTGAGTTGGACTTGCGTCGTGCCAGAAACCTTATTATATGCTGACAATGTAATAAATACACCGTTTTTTCATGATTTCATTTAAAGATAGTTACAGGTACCTTTCTGTGATTAATTTCCTGTAGAAATATTATAGGTTAAACAAAAGTTGAAACTGAAGTTCTGTAAAATCCTTACGTCATAATCAAATCTGACTTCAAATTGTTAAACAAGAGAAAAATATATAAAGAAATTAAAGCCTTGACAAAAAATAGTAATCTTGTAACTCTGTGTATTGGTGAATACTTACTCGATATATTGAAAAATGGCAGATGTGTCTCTAATTTCAAGTTCTCACTAACGCCGTGTAAGGATGCGCGCTTGTAAACAGTGGCAAGTGCTCAAAATATGGATGCTATTATTAGTAACTTGTCTGTGTTCCTGCCAGGAAGATGCTGTTTATCGTCGATTTGTACAAATTCAAGGACGATGTGGATAGCTTCTGCTCAGATAAGGATTCTGAATGTGTCCCTGAACAAAGATGCGACTCAGAAGCTGTTGCTCGTCAGGCAAATATGAATAATTCTTTAAGCAAGTAAACAATGTTAAGTTCCTTTCAAATTACGTCATAGTGAGATAGCAGAAATGTTAGGGACTAACCTTAAAATGGTTTACGTGCAGTAGTAGGCCAACATGAAGTTTAATTTATACTGTGCTGAACGACAGTTTACGTTTTCAGGATATTATGCTTCATTATTTTAGAAATTGATCATGCAAATTTTAGTATCATAAAATGAAACAATTTGGATGTTTTAAATTTGTATTTGTGAGAGGTTTCAAGTAATATTTCGTTACAATAGCCAGCAAGGAAACAGTTGTAAGTTAACGGTAACTGTCAAAGTATGGCAGTTCATGTTAAATGCATTCAGGTTGCAAGTAAACAATGTTAAGTACTCACTGAAGCGTTTCCAAGAATAAAATTTGGGATAGAAATTACGATTCAAGAAACACTTCGTTATTCTAATTGGAAATGGTTCGGAACAACGATCTATCCGAATAGAATACAATCACAATGGCCTCACTTGAAGTATCTCTTAATTATGATATTTTATTATAACGTCAATGTACAAAAACCTCAAAACAAACAGCTTTTCCCTTACCGTTGTTGACGGTCAAGCTTTTCAGCTTGAATTATGGAATTGCTTCCGATAATTAAGCTGAGAGGAAGAAACAATGACAAAAGTGAAAATCAAATTAATTATTGCTCTCTCAGGAAAGCATCACGTTACCTAAGGTACTCGAATAGCGGCAGCAGCGGCGAGGTCTATCACACGCCACGTCCTATACGTAAGTGCCCCAGAACGACTCCATGACAGTGTGTATGTGACCCTTTGTTCTGCTAAGCCCTTTATCACTAGACCACTGTCGATACATGGTTGTACTCAGCTCAACTGTGACTTGTTTTTACTGAACACAGCTAACATGGCATCTCTGACCAACAAGAGATCCAGAGTATGCGCAGGAAATGAATGACAGTTTACAATACATGAAAAGTTCTCTTTCTGTTCGCACATGCAAATATACGTGCGACTTTAATTAAAACAGGTAAAAATCCTAAAACATCACGAAGCTACTGAGTCAGAATCACGTAGTAGGGACCCTTGATTGTGGATAAATACGGGTGAAGTATTCACATGTGAGATGAAGCGAAGGATTACTACAACTAGGTACTCGCAAGAAAGCCAGCCGGTGTAGTCGAGTGGTTCTAGGCGCTTCAGCCTGGAACCACGTGATCGCTACGGCCGCAGGTCCGAATCCTGCCTCGGGCATGGATGCGTGTGATGTCCTTAGGTTAGTTAGGTTTAAGTAGTTCTACGTTCTAGGGGACTGATGACCTCAGATGTTAAGTCCCATAGTGCTCAGAGCCATTGGAAATGGCAAAAGAAATTCGCTTCTCTGTGAGTATAGCTGAAAAACATCTTCCTCAAAGTTATCACAACATTGGGTTTACTTTATGATAAAAGTGTCTACATAGTGATTATGCGAATATAGTGATCGTAGCATGCGAGACCTGAGATTGCCAAAGACTTTCATGTTTCGACTGCTACTTCATGATCTGCAAATAGTTTATTTCGATTCTGAGGCCAGAAGTTCTCTCTGCCGTACAGTCGTCAATTACCTATGGCAGAATAGCCGTTTTCGTTATAATTAGTTGAATCGTTTAAAGTTTGCTGTGTATGGTATCCTATTTTAGCCGAGTATCGTATTTTCTAAGATGGTGATTGGAAACATTTGCACAAACGAGTGTGCAAAAATACCTAAAATCACATTCTGGCTAGATAGTGGACCAGACAGATGGTCGTTAATCCACTGGGTAGACTCAAACTGCACCTGATCCACTTCCCTATTCCCGATCTAATGCGCTGAGATTAGATTAGATTACATTAGTTTTTCGTTCAATAGATCCGTGCTGAGCAGATCCTCGTGGATGTGGAACATGTCTTTTTTTTTTTAAGCTGAAATAACAATACTAATAGTATGAATATATACAATACATCATTTGTCTCTATTAAAAAATTCGTCAATGGATTAGAAGGAGTTGACCACTAGTAAGTCTTTCAGGCTCCTTTTAAACTGATCTTTATTTGTAACTAAATTTTTCTTGTTTACTGGCAAATTATTGAAGATGAGTGTTCCTGAGTAGTGTACCCCTTTTTGAACTAATGTAAGTGCTTTTAAGTCCTTGTGCAGATCACTTTTGTTCCTGGTATTGTATGTATGAACTGAGCTGTTTGTTGGAAAAAGAGATATATTATTTAGGACAAATTTCATTAATGAGTAAATATACTGAGAGGCAGTAGTTAGTATACCCAGTTCTTTGAAGAGGTTTCTACAGGACGTCCGTGAATTTACTCCACAAATAATACGTATTACACGCTTTTGGACTCTGAAAACTTTTGTTTGACTTGAAGAGTTACCCCAAAATATTATACCATATGACATTATGGAATGGAAGTAGGCAAAGTATGCAAGCTTTTTCATTTTTATGTCGCCTATGTCTGCTAACACTCGAATTGCAAATACAGGTTTGTTAAGGCGTTTCTGCAGTTCTGTGGTGTGCTCTTCCCAACTGAATTTATTATCAAGTTGTAATCCCAGGAATTTAAGACTGTCAACCTCTTCTATCTGCTCTTCTTCGTATTTTATGCATATGCTGGGTGGAAACCTCTTACAGGTCCTGAATTGCATATAGTGAGCCTTATCGAAGTTTAATGTCAGTGAGTTGGCTTTAAACCATTTATTAATATCCACGAAAATGTCATTAGCAGATCTTTCTAGAACTACACTTGACATACTATTTATAGCAATACTTGTGTCATCTGCAAACAAAACGAACTCTGCTTTGGCAGTGTAACTGATGAGAGATCATTAATGTACACAAGAAAAAGCAATGGCCCTAAGATGGATCCTTGTGGGACACCACATGTAATTTCTTCCCAGTCTGATGATGACTGATGACTTCATTTAATAGTCCCTTGCACTGACACCCTTTGTTTCCTGTTAGTGAGGTATGACTTGAACCATTTTGCAGCACTGCCCGTGACACCATAGAATTCTAATTTACTTAAAAGGATGTTGTGGTTCACACAATCAAATGTCTTTGACAAATCACAGAAAATACCTGCTGCTTGTAATTTGCTATTTAATGAATTAAGTACAGAGCTGTGCTTAGCTGTACCAGCAAGTCACTATCAGTTGGCTGATGCTATAACAGTAGTACAATCATTTAGGTTTCTAACTTAGGAGAATATGACACTGCCGGGTGACACAGAATTAACAATTTGCCTATAATGTTACTCCTATGAGAGGATTTTAATGTGACCATGATAGTGCGTAACTGAAAGATGTTTGTTTCGTTTCTGGAAATATTATTACTGAAAGCAAGCAGTAGCAAAATAAACGGGACTCGGACTAAGATTTAATTAGTAATAAAATGGACTGTGATTACGTAAAAGGAAACGGTCGCCAGCATAGTTACGCACGTTTGTACAAAGTACCTGCACTGTTTGTAAAGAACTTTAGTTGTATTGGACTTTACTAGGTACTGAAATTATGTTTTACATATTACGTACGAGATAGTCGCTCTCTTCAGCCAGAAACGTACCAGTGGTTTACCATGAATAACACAGAATGAGTATAAAAACGCTGGAGCAACAAATAGCTATCAGTAACATTAACTATCTGTATACTGAAGCAGAAAGCTAATGACTATTCCAGATAAATTTTGACTGGTGGTGGGGCACTACTAACGAGGACTTGAGGTCCCTTTATCAGCCTAATTATTGGGAAATACCGTCACTGAAACTGTTTTGTGATAATTATGTTCTCTGTTCCCAAGGATAACATCTTTGTGCTATATCGCTCAAATGAGACCTGTGTGGCTGTGTGTGATGTCATTAGGTTAGTTAGGTTTAAGTAGTTCTAAGTTGTAGGGGACTGATGACCTCAGAAGTTAAGTTCCATAGTGCTCAGAGTCATTTGAACATTTTTGAGACCTTTGATCCATAAATCTGACACAGTCTGACTAATTGTAATCAGTTACTTATTACAGCACACAAATGCTATAAGATTGGTAGTAGCATTTCATTTAAACTGTTATTGTAATGTGGAAAGTGAAGTTGACGCAACGATAAGCAAGGGGGAGGGGGGGCAGCAGGAAGCAATCTGTCAGTGCAATCAGATCAAGACTGAACATTTTAGTAAAGACACAATAGAAAAGAACACTTTTTAACTACATGTAAACGAAATTATAATCACTATTACTTACAACCGTGTACACCAAATATTTCTGACCCTGGTTCTTGAAGTCTAATAGTTAGTGAACTATTCTGAATGGTCATAGTTTCATGCTAATAACTTGAATGCTGCACCGCTATTTCAATAAGAGTAAGTTTTGAGCAAAACACTTTGGATCACATCCTTTCAGTTGTGCTCTGATGAAACTTTAACTATCCTTTTATGAAAAACACGGGGAGTTACTAACCGATATAAAGTTTATTAAATGTATTTAAAGGAGGAAATTTATTATTTTTCTCAGTTCAGTAAATTGGGATACTGGGAATAATCCTAGCACTTCGAATAGGACCATGTCTAGGTAAGTGACTAACGATAAAAGACTGGTGCTCGACACAAAGCTTAAAGAAAATAAACATATTATTGGAAAACACACAACTAGTCCACGCCACTATACAGTACTCAACCGATTATTTGAGGCGGAGATCGTGTCTGTGGCGACTTTATGTGGTTATTCGAAAACGCGGCAAAAGTATCCATCACTCTCGCTGTATAACAAGCTCTGAAAAATCTCTTCTTAACGTCGTATTTTCGTAGTACAGAGCTAATCAACGTATGCCATGAATGATGAGCCCTAATTCTTCCGAGTCTATATTACATAATCCTGCCGCCATTCTTACCTCATTCAGGACTCGAGATGCGAACGCTAGCAGACGACTAATACTTGCCAGACAGGAGATTTATAGTTCGATGGCCAGACCCACCTTTTCTACTCCTACCAAGCCAATTTCGTTGCGGAGGGACTTCCCTCCATGTTTTGCATGATTACAATTTTAAGGTCGCAATGCATGATCCAGTACAAAAAATTTAAGACTTGCAGTATTTTAGAGAACGTTATTTTTAAATTTATATATGTACATAAATTACAACGACATAAATAACGGACAAAAAATTTACGCATATTTTATGTCAGAGGGATTGGTGATACTGAAGTCACATTAAGTAACAGCAAACAAAGAAGTTAGATAAGCATAGGCATTTCCGACGGTGTAGGCCATTTAATTTCCATTATCACATCGCTCTTCAACAGTACTTTCTTTCAATACTTCATTTCAGCACTATTTTATTTTGAACTATCACACCTTTTTGGTCCATGAAGGATATACCGAAAGTAAAAGAGAAGTCTTTGAAACTTCCTCTGCTTCCTTTGCGGTAAACTGTTGTCGCTGCCTATTTGTGCAGTGCCTCCGGGAGGACCTCCAGGCTAGATTTCGTCGCGGGACCAACGGAAGGAAGGATGTGGAGAGGAATTTTTTTGTCTTTCTCCTACAGAACTCTCCCGTAAGAGTCTTAATTAGCTCGTCAACCGGCTTAGACTCGGAAGAAGTCTCTCGTTTTAATTACTGGGCTTTGTACTTGTGGAATGGTTTACAGAAAAGCGTTGTCGTAACAGCGTTTCTTGTTCTGCTGCGCAATCCACTACTTGTTAGCTTAATTAGGAAACTAATTTAAAAACTGGAGAAAAATGTGTATATTTGGGACACTGTTAAAGAACTTTCACTCGGAATAAAGTCCAGCAAACTTATTTACGAAACTGAATCAGAAGTTCATCAGACCATAAGCACTTACGCTGGTAGTAAACAGTTCATCCTATTACTTGGCTGTCGTACTACGTAATTCCCAACAGGACTGTGTTTCATAGTCTGTCTGACCACCAATGTTTGAAGTCTAGCACTTTTTCGATGTCAAGTAGTCACAACATTAAACCGAAGGTACAGAAACAAGAATAAAGAACATTGTTTCGAAACCAAAACAGACGAAACAATGGCAATATTTATCCTCCTTTTTTGCCACATTCGTCTTGGCTCTTACCAGATCACGCAAAATGTATAACATCCCTGTTGTGGTGTTACTTCCTGATACGTTCACTTTTGATATAGCGATAACTAGGTAGTTCTTTACTGCTGCTGATTTAGTTACAACAACACACAGATATATTTGTTATTATTAGGAACACATTCTGCAGACATACCTCGGGTGACCTAGAAATTTAAAAATTATGTGCCACTCTGTCGACGCACTGGAAGAAACTGTCAATGGCCGGAAAATATGCCCTTCATACCTGTATTTCAACTGTACAGGATGTTTTTGGACAAAATTAGTATTCCATGTTATAAATGGTCATTTATAGCAGGTGAGTAGATACCCGTAAGTAGTTTATAGTCTGTTCAAAATTAAGTGTTCATTGGAGGGGAACGCACAAGCCATCAATAATTCTGAAAAGGGTGTATTGTATGTCCATCATCCCAGAAATACAGACCGGCGAAAGTAAGACGAAACAGAGCTCAGTAGTACAAATGAAAGTGTGTATTACTCTATCGCTTTATATGTGACCGTCTGTTGCATGTTGTTATATTTTTCTGTATTATTGAAGCCATCGGCACAGCGTATGATGTGACTTTGACTAAGCAGATATTCTTATGACGAAGAATATAATATTTTAGTAAAAAATGGCGTAGACGCCTGAAAATTGACATGATAGCCCGAAACCAGCAATGGTTAAAATGTAAGTTTTCTTAAAAGTATTTGTGGACGGTTGGGGTTTTCATCAGAAATAACTAACTGAATAACAACCAGAGTTCAAAATGATATAGCTTGGATAAAAGACGTATTTTTTAAAGAAAGTTAGGTTTGACTATTATGACAGAAATAAAGCGTTGATGTATACGCTCAAGACACGCCACGTGTTCCGCCGTTGAAAGGTGTCAAGTCCGTTGAGCTCACCTTCATTTCACTTTGTTTATTCAGATCATTCGGAAGCAGGCGATTAAGGCACCTGTATCGAGTTAGAGTGATACGGTGAACGACATGATGTTTGTTAAAGAGTTCAATTGGAGCTAACAGCATGGAGTAATTTTGCGGTGGCAGGACTGTGTTTATGTTTTGTTGGACAGTTACGACTGCTAAACTGACATCAAATGGTTCAAATGGCTCTGAGCACTATGGGACTTAACTTCTGAGGTCATCAGCCCCCTGGAACTTAGAACTACTTAAACCTAACTAAACTAAGGACATCACACACGTCCATGCCCGAGGCAGGATTCGAACCTGCGACCGTAGCGGTCGCGCGGTTTCAGACGGTAGCTCCTAGAACCGCTCGGTCACCCCGGCCGGCAAACTGACATCATTTCGGGGAATTAGGGACTCCTAAAGGTATACCTACTGGCTCTGGGAAACTCGGCCACTGGTTTCACACAGAGGAAGTAAATGCTCTGTGTTCTTTGCGAGCTTACACCACATTGTCCCAGAGGCTTGCATCAGAGCTTCTACAACTTAGCGGTGGACCGGTGCCACGATAATAGCTTCCTGTCAAGGAGAGTGTCTCCCTCAGATGATACAGGCATCAACCTAATGTTTCGTGTGAACCTTTCTGCCAGTTCCGTACCTCTTAGGAACACGAAAACTTTTTGCCTCGGCGGCGGAAATGGGTCGAATGGCAGACCCGCAACAAAATGTCAGCATGGCACGCCACCCTGTCACTTTAACAACATTGGCAGTTTGGCTACAGTATATCGTTCAGGTCATGATCTCGGTGTTCCACATTACTACGTTTAGTATTTACATGGGTAAATTGTGGGCAGAATTTGTCTTATAATTGCATATGTAACCTGTAGAGATCTTGTACCCACGAGGGCCATAGTGGAGATGACAAAATACAGAAAGAGAGGGAGGGATGGATTGGGAGTCATAAATGCTGAGTGCAGCGACCTGGCTGTGTGAATGAATCTGGAAAGCAGAATTCAGTGGATCGTACGTGCAGAGGGACTTCTGGCCAAAGCCATCTCCTCCTTCCGCTTAGGGTCGAAGAGAAGGCCGCCAGTTTGCAAAATATTCTACCTGGGCCAGGCGGCCAGTTGGCGGAAAGGGGATGGAGAAAGCCATTTAAGAGAGGTTTTTGTGCAAACAGTGGGAGTGTAACAAAACCCCATGCGATCTCGTGTTACAAGCTGAGACGATACGAACAAAGTCTGAATTCATCATTATCGGCATTTCAGCTGGCACCATGATTACCAAAGCACGTCTGCAGGATTTGTCTAATCAAACAATCGAGTTTGTAAAAGAAAGGGGGGAGGGCGGGGGGAAGGTTGTGCTGTTTCTCACAGTCATTTTCGCCTTCTTGACAGTGGCACTGTATAAACGCTGGACAGGTTGCTAAGCAAAAAGCTATGCTTCAAAAATAGAGTGTCTTTACTGCTCGTAATTAAACGCCTTTCGGACACAGCCATCTTCAAAATGGTTCAAATGGATCTGAGCACTATGGGACTTAACTTCTGAGGTCATCAGTTCCATAGAACTTAACTAACCTATGGACATCACACACATCCATGCCCGAGGCAGGATTCGAACCTGCGACCGTAGTGGTCGCGCGGTTCCAGACTGTAGCGCCTAGAACCGCTCGGCCACCAAGGCCGACAAGCCATCTTCAGATATCCAGGAGCAACCTGCTGCTCGTGGACATAAAGATAACGAGATATGCACGTAAAATCATAAGCAGGCTAATCTGTGCATTACATGTATCATGTGCGGATCTACAGACATGGACTAGATTTCATTTGATGTTTGCTTTAAACTATGATTAATCAAGTAGAAGAGAAATGTTTTTTAAGTTTCATGTTTGAAATTCGTTTCTGAGTATTCTATTGTAGTTTCTGATGATCGCATCAGAACTTAAAATAAAATAAAATAAATTGTGATGAACTCCCATCAGTGGCGAATACTCCTCATCGCGGGGCAGCCCGCATTGCCTCCCGTGCCGCCGCCGCCGCCAGTCAGCCGGTACGCTATTCGTTCGGTTCTCTCGTCAGTCGATTCGAGTCGATCGGGTTATCGAGTAGTAGTACTTTCCTATGTAGCACGCGCGTCCGCGTCATCGTATTTTATACGTTTCTGTCTGGAACATAGATAGCTAACAGATACGTACGAGAAAAGTCGCGACCATTTTGATGATCTCGATACGTTATTCTGTCTGGAATCTGTTCGAGAAAAATTGGGAATGTTGTGCTGCTTTCTTGTACAGAGAACATTCGATATGTTTCGTTATAAATATGGACTATTCGCCGGATAGGAACCTAGTTTACATTCAGGAGCAGGAGTATTAGGACTGAAGAATGTGGAATATTAGGACTGAAGAATATTAGGACTGAAGAATTAGGGCTGAACTCATATGCGTGTATCTCCGGTAATAGTGACTTTCGGGAAGATTCCTAAAATCTTTCTTAAGATTTGCATGTTACTTAATTATTTTATATTGGGGTGAAGGTAAAGATATCTCAAGATATCTTTAGCTCCCCCTACTTGGGGTTTTTCTGTATCCGCTACTGATTCCCATTGTAGTACATTTTTGGCATTACTCCTCGTGTTAGAGCATATGCAGTCCTCTACGTAAGCTGTCATGATGATGCCTTCAGCTTGACCTTTCCTTGACCCTCGTGGGTGCAAATTTCACAGATAGAAGTTTATAGGACACCTGTCACACATATGCACTCTCGAAACGTGTATGTTTTGCTTTTGGCAGCAGGTACAGTCTGGCTGTGAATGGACACCCTCACCTGCCTAAAATATTCTTCGCAGACGGTCAGTAGGCAAGCTGACCCGCAAGGGTGAAAGCTTCTTTCAGTATCCTATAATTCCGTACGGTTTCCGATTTGCTGCTTTTATTCTCTGGAAGACAGCTGAGAAATTCGGAAATTTATGTCCATAAAACTAGCAGAGGTATTGGCGTTGGCTGGGTATGTATTTATTCCACAGCATCTACTTCTTCCCCTTCTCTCTGTCCGTCTCCTTCTTCCCCATCTCTGTCAACCTCCTCCACTCCTCCTCTCTAGCCAACTGAAATACCTCTCTCTGTCCACCAGCTCCTCCCCTTCCCTCTATTCATCTACTTCTCCTCCTCTGTGCATTCCCTCCTCCTCCCTTTGTTCATATCCCCCTCTAACCACATCACCTTCCCCTCATTTGTTTTTCGTCCATACCTCCACCCACTTTTTGTGTATCTCATCTTCCCCTTCTATCTTCCCATCTTCTCATCGCCATTTCTCTGTCCCTCTTCTCATCCTTCCTCTCGCTATTCATTTCACCATTCCTCTTTTCTTGCCCCTCTTTTCACCGCTATCTGTGTCAACCAGATTACCTTCCATTCGGAAAGTGGATGCACTCAGCTACTGTATGTGACTTATAAATTATAGAGTGCAGCAATTAGTCGGTGTAAATTATAGAGTGCAGCAATTAGGTCCTTTTTAGATTTTATTCTGCAGATACAGATTTAGGCTAGTAGCTAGCCACTCTCAATGCGCTATTTTCTATTCTCGATGCATGTAAGTCCCTGCTGTTCGGGCGTTATTCACAGTTCTTTGAATACTACATTTTGTTGAAACAGATGGCGGTATAAAGGGGTTGTACATTGACGAAGTTGTTATGTGGACTCAGACGATTCATGTGAGAAAGTTTCCTAAGTGATTATGGCAGAAACAAGAGACTTTGAATGCGGAATGGTGGATGGAGCTAGACGCATGGCCCGTTCCATTTCGGAACTAGTTAGAGAATTCAGCATACGGAGATCCGCAAAGTGTGCCGAGAACACCAAATTTCAGGCATTGCCTCTCACCACGGACAACGCCTTTCACTTAATTATCGAGAACAGTGGCGTTTACGTAGAGTTGTTAGTGTTAACAGACCAGCAACACTGCTAGAAACAACAACAGAAATCAATGTGGGACGTACGAGGAACTTATCTGTTACGACAGTGCGGTGAAATTAGGCGTTAATTTGCTCTGGCAGCAGACGACCGACGCGACAGCCTTTCCTCACAGCATTACATTGTATGGAGCACCTCTTCTGATCTGGTAACATTATTTGGACATTAGGCGACTGGAAAACTACGAGATGGTCCGATAAATCCATATTTCAGCTGGTGAGAGCTGATTGTAGAGTCCGAGTGTGGCACACACCCACGACGCCGTGGACCCAAAATGTCGACGAGACGCTGTGCGAGCTGATGGTGGTTTCACAATGGTGTGGGCAATGGTTATATACAATTTTGTATGGAATGGACTGCGTCCCCTGGTCCTATTGAACCAGTCATGGTAAACTGGTATGTTCGACTAGTTGGAGACCATTTGCAGCCATTCATAGACATCATGTTCCCTAACAGTACGGAATTTTTATGCATGAAAATGCGTCATGCGATTTGTTTGAAGAGGGATTCTGGACGAGCGTATGAGCTGACGAATCTCATCGAACAAATATGAGTCATAACCGAGAGATCAGTTCGTGCACAGAATCCAGCACCGGCTACACTTCCGCAATTATGGATGGCCATAGAGGCAGCAGGGCACAGTATTTCTCCAGGGAAATTCCAACGACTTGTTGACTCTATGCCATGTCGAGTCACTGCACTGCGCTGAGTAAAAGAAAGTTCGACACCATACTGGGAGGTATACCATGACTTCTCTCACCTCAATATATTACCCATCTTGTACTATAGCTTAACCTATTTTTCTGCGACTTTCGAACATATTAGCCCATTCCACATTGTCGAACACTGTTTCTAGGCCAGCACATACCGTTAGAGTGTCTTGATTCTTGTAAGTCCTACCTCAATTATCAGTCCATATTTCTCATGTATCTATTACATTTCGCATTCATTTCCACACACATTTCGCATCTATCTCTAGCGAATTTCACCTTACAGTTTCATTTTCACGCTACTCAATGTTTATGACATTATATCTCTTGAAATAAGTGCCGTAAAATGATATAATTTTGGAGGTACATTTAGTGGTATATTTGAATACCGTAGGCGAACTATTTTGAGAATATAGTTAGCAGTAAAGACGTAATAAATTAAAAGGTCACGCATGATGTGGAAGTATTTCGCACGTCGTTTGACATCATATTTACTGAATTATGTAGAATCATATTCCTTTGTAGGCACATTCAGTGACATATGTGGGTACTGTCTGCGAAATGTGGTACAAGTAGAGTTAGTAAGAAAAAAGTAATAAAATTAAACGGCATGCATGATGTGGCATTTTTCACGTACGTCATTATTTGACGTCATATCTCCTGCGCTATGTGTCGTACAATCATTTATTTTTGTAGGTACATACAGCGACTTATGTGGACACATTCGGAAAAATATGTTGCGAATGAAGTTAATGGCAAAGATGTAATAAATTTAAGAGTCACGTTAGTGCGGCAGTTTTTCAAGTATCTCCATGTTTATGAGGTCATATCTACTCAACTATGTGTCGTGCAGTGTTATAATTTTGGCAGTGCATTAGTATTATATTGGAATACCGTCTGCAAAATGTGTCGCGGCTATAGTTATTAGTAATGGAGTAATAAAGTAAAACGTCGTGATTCATGCGGTAGTTTTACAACGTGAAAGCGAAAATGTAGCAATCGATAATTTTTTTTTCTTTTCATTATTTTGTGTGAGTTGCCAGTTTGGTAATGATTTGAAATTATATGCAAGGATTGTTGCAAGATACTAAGTATTCTCAATCTCAACTACTGGATGGCTGAATATGGATATAAACGCTTGAGTAACGTCCCTATTGTACACCACGTACTCTTGGTTGAGTATACTACTGTGATTTGTTCTTTCGCTCGAATTAATCTGCCATTTACACATTACAGCACATAATTCAGAATAAGATGAAGCTACAGATTTGTTGCGCTCGTTAATGTGTCGAAATGTACAAACTCAGACAAAACCTGAATTTCCAACTGCGTAAAAAAATATTAATTTTTAATCGCAAACTCATTCTCGTGAACACTGAGCGTAAGGCAAATGTGCCACCGCTATAAAGATAATCGGTACGAGAATAGCTGTACGAAACGTGTGTTGCAACGGAAGGGAGGGAGCCAAAAAGGGCAACTGGGCGTGCAGGAAGAACAGAAAAAGTAGTGTGCACTCATGTGAAAAATTTTATTTCGCGCAAACCGGCTTATTCTTAACGTCGTTAAGCCGGTAGCCCGCTGTTCTGCTTTGCGCTTACGCATAATTTATGGAATCATATTTTTCGCGGGGCCCGTTGTTGTGCAAATGGGCGCGTCGCGGACCGTCCTGCCCTTTTATTTGGCCCACCCTTCCTGCCCTTTGCCCTTCGCGGCCGCGTCGTTTCTCTTTCCTTTCCGCCGGCGGCCCTACGCTACACTACGTCGAGCTGGCCGAACGAGGAAGCAATTCCCGGCGAGACAATGGCGGACGCCCTCGTGGCGGCCACACGTCCCCGTCTGATAATGTTTCCTTATGTCACATTACATCCCGCGTCTTCCTCCACCCAGCTGCGGGCGGTCCGCTCGCTCCAGATGTTCCCCGCCTCCCTTTCTGCGGGAAAACAAAAGACGACCGTCCGTATCAGCCCTCGCGCCATATTGTGAGTGGATCTTACCCGGAGGTCAGCGCCAGCTTTGCCAGGCTCCTACAATTCATGGTATTGCTTTCCCGAACGCCGTCAATTTAGTGTCGATCGTTTCATCCTGGAAGTCCTACCAGGCTGTGAGAAATATCCATGCAAGTCACCAGATTTCACTGCGATTCTCATTTTTTGTGATCGGGATGTGTGACTTTAGAGTTCAAATAAATAGTTCTGTATTTGTGGTATCTGTTCTTTCGGACATGTCCGAATCACACTCAATGCAATCAAAACAAAATGGAATTAAAGACATTTATGTCAAGAATTTGAACGTGGCCGTGCTTCAGCAACTGTGCATGACCTTCAACAGATTAGAAATAACAGCCAACCAGTTCCAAAATACAGGTTTATTGAACACTGTCCATGGTTTCGTGGTTTTAAAACCGTGTTCTTCAATAGACGTATCACGAAAGATCACATTATCAACAGTCAGTGCCGGAGTTGTTGACTCTATGTAGTACATGTCATCCATTTAATCACCATTTAAAATACGTTATATCAACGGGGCTACTTGAAAACATGTGTCTGATGGGATCTGAACTCATGTCTCCTGCTTGCTAGATAGATGCGCTGACCACCAAGCCATCTGGACACGGCGGTCACCGCAACTGCTCATACGACCCGAGCCCATCTCCCGTCAGACCCAAATTCTCATCTAACACAAAATTGTTAATGCTTTCGTGGCCACTTATTGACAAACTGCCTATTGGCTTGTGTCTCGGGTTCTTCGGTCGACGTTCGTCTGATGATTTTACTGACGTTTCGCCACCACGAGTGGCTGGCATAGTCAAAGCTTCAACCTCCACTGCTGGTGGTGAACTGGAAACGAGCTCGCGGCTGCAGACTATACTGGCGTGCCAACATCCAAGGCCTCCTCCGGGATCATTTCCGGTATGGTTTTCCTCTTGCTGCCTGCGGCGGTCGTTTGCTGCAGTACGGGATGCCAGGACCTGTTTACGTTCAATGTTTCTTCTTTTTTGTTGCAGCTATTCCTGTGTTTTCGTATTTCTATAGCTTCTCTGAAGAAGCAGGTGTGATAGTGCTTCTCTACAGCCGGAACTTCCGTGTAGGCGAATCTTTATTACGTGGTGGTCTCACTCAATGCGTGCTCTGCCACGGCCGATTTCTCTACCTGCCCCAACCTGCAATGTCACTTATGTTCTTTGATCCCGGTGTTGATGGTTCGTCCAGTCATTCCAACATAGACTTTTCCGCGTGTGTATAGTATGCGGTATATTAACGACATCGCATGTGGGCCCCTTTTCTCCTTTGCCGATCTAAGACACTCTTTGATCTTCTTTGTCGGTTTGAAAATCGTCTTTACGCCGTGTCTGCTGAATATACAGCCGATTCTGTCCGTCACTCTGGTAATTTATGGTGGAATGGCGGTAACCGATATTTCTTTTTCTGATTTGTTACTTCGCTTAGTGTTTGGCTCTGTTAAACTTGTAATATAATTTGTGGAGTACGGCGAGGAGATTTGCAGATTGTACCGACGCCCTGACTAACGACAGAAGAAGAAAGCGCAATTGATGTCTTCTCTTGCCTTTCTGTCGCGGAGCCGGGATGAAACTGCTACACCTAAGTTCTTGAAATATAAGAGCCTATTCACCAGCGCCCAAGCACATGACTATGACTGAATGGAACGATCTTTTCTTCATGAGCGAATCCATACAAGACCGTCTCAGGAACTTTTAGACATTTTCTATCAACTTAGCAGCAGAATGCATCGAGACGACTGGGACAAGAACGACAGCATCACTCAAAGGAGCATGCAGAACGAATTCAAGCGGTATACTGAGCGACAGAAGAAAAAGTCTGAAACATGCCGGAAGCAGACTGATAAAGTGATTCCCGACGTGCCACACACAGTGGTCAACCTCATTGAACGACAATTGACCGAAGAGGAAGTGTCTGTTCTTCGAACAGGAGGGAATTTCGCTGTCATCCCGAGAACTATACATATGGAGGACAAAATTGTGAACACCGAAGCGGCCATTCTGACCCTTCCTTGTGGAAGAAAGGAGGAAATACGCACTGAAACAGCCAGGATACTGCACCGTGCAAGACCACCAGCTTATAATCTGAAGAAAGAAGAGGTACAAGCTATTAACAATCTTAACCCCGACAATATATTGGTACTGCCTGCCAATATGGGAAATTCGACCGTCGTAATGAAGACCGAACTTTATGAGCCAAAGATCCGGGACCTATTAGATCCGACGAAGTACAAAAAACCAAGCGCATATCAGACGCAGCGTATTACAGGGAACACGAATCGGCTAATCAAGGCGTCTTCTCTTCCGGCGGACATACAGAGAAACCTGCGCAACACGGAAGCCCTACCACGTAAGCTGTATGGATTACCTAAGACTCATAAGAACAACGTTCCACCAAGACCTATTTTATTAGTGTTCCAGGCTCACGGACGTACAAACTGGCAAAATACGTAGCCTCTCTGCCCCAGCCGCACGTGAGGAAGACTGACTCATACATAAAGGACTCATTACATTTCACTGAAAAGCTGAAGAAACTAAAACTAGCATCAAACGACATCCTGGTCAGCTTTGATATTGTTTCTTTGTTTACAAAAATGCCACTCAGTGACTCTCTGGAGCACATCAGTTCCATTTTCCCACAAGACATCACAAAGCTCATTCAGGCATGTCTCACCACGGGCGATTTCACGTGGAATGGTAGTTTCTACGAACAGCTGGAAGGCGTCGCCATGGGTAGTCCTCTTAGTCCAGTGGTCGCCAACTTCTTCATGGAACATTTCGAAGCACAGGCACAGGAGTTGGTGACATGTAAATGTAGGGTGTGGTACAGATGCGTCGAAGATACGTTCGTTGTGTGGAGTCATGGTGAAGAACAGCTCGGTGATTTCCTAAGACACTTTAACACCCTCCACACCAACATAAAATTTGCCAAGGAAATAGAAAAGGACAAAGAACTACCATATTTAGATGTGCTGGTCACAATGGATGGCGACAACTTGGGACACAGCGTGTATTGAAAACCGAAACACACGGACCGATACCTGCAAGAACTATCAAACTACCATCCGAGCCAAAAAAGAGGCATGATTAATATGCTCGTAACGCGATCAGGAGAATTATGTGTCCTGCAGCACAAGACGCGAAATACAACACTTGGAAAGTGTTCTAGGGAGAAATAGGTATTCAACAGATTATATTACAAGTGTAACAGAGTTAAACACTCGCCGAAGTAAGAAATCAGAAAAAAATGTCGGGCACCGCCTTTCTGCCATACATTCCCAGAGCGACGTACAGAATCGGCCGTATATCCGCAAACACGGCGTAAAGCTGATTTTCAAAACGACAAAGAAGATCAAAGAGTGTCTTAGATTCGCAAAGAAGAAAAGGGACCCACTTGCGTTGTCAGGCCGACCGCTGTGGACGAGCGGTTCTAGGCACTTCAGTCCGGAACCACAATGCTACTACGATCGCAGGTTCGAATCCTGCCTCGGGCATGGATGTGTGTGATGTCCTTAGTTCTAAGTCTAGGGGACTGACAACCTTAGATATTAAGTCCCATAGTGCTTAGAGCCATTTGAGCCACTTTGCGATTTCGGGAATATACCACATACCATGCACACGCGGAAAAGTTTATTTCTGAATGACGGGACGACCCGTCAACACCCGGATCAAAGAACATAAGTAACATTGCAGGTTGGGACAGGTGGAGAAATCGCTCGTGTGACCGACCACGTAGTAAACTTCTTCGACACGGAAGTTCTGGCTGTAGAGAAGCACTATCACACCCTCTTGTTCAGAGAAACTATATCAATACAAAAACACGTTAATAGATTCAACAAGAAAGAAAAAAGCTTTAAGGTAAACGGATCCTGGCTTCCCATAATGCAGCGAACGACCGTCGCAGGTAGCAACAGGTGGATCACACCGGAAATGACCGCGGAGAAGTCCTCGGACGTTGGTGCGCCAGGTACACATAGTCTGCGGCCGCCACTTCGGTTCCAGTGACCACCAGCAATAGAGGGTGAAGTTTTGACAATACCAGCCACTGATGCTGGCGAAACGTCAGGAGCCGTGTGCAGTGACCACGCGGTTTGCGGCGTCATGTCACTGACTGGGCGGCCCCTCCTGCCGGAGGTTCGAGTCCTCCCTCGGGCATAGGTGTGTGTGTTGTTCTTAGCATACGTTAGTTTAAGTAGTGTGTAAGTCTAGGGACGGATGACTTCAGCAGTTTCATCCCTTAGAATTTCACACAAATTTGAACATTTGTTTGATTACACTTCCGTATATTTTGAACAATATCTTAATTACTTTTGTAAACTAGTACCTTTCTTCCGAGATATTTAAATAAGTTCAACTGTTCCTATTATTATATTATTTATCCTGTTCTTTGCTTCTTATCTGTTTTTTTTTACTCTTGGAATTACTTTCATTTTATGTAGAGTTATAACAGGATTATTAGTTTATAAAACGTTATTAAGATTAAACTCGTTTCCCTGTGTCTGCTAGAAGGACTTAGTCGTCGGTAAATAAATTAGTGTTAGTAAATTTGTTCCTTCTCAGATCACTTTCTCGGGGCTGTTACCAGATTTCCATTTATCTAGAAACCTGCGGATACACAGAGTGCCCCATCTAACTTTGGCACCTCAAATATTTCCTAAATGAAATAAAGAGTGAAAAATCCAGTTGATCAGGAATGCACCCATGTCAGCGGCTCATACAATTGGCAGGAATACACAATCCATAAACGTAAACAAATATTACTTTTACTTTCACTTTATCTTTTTCGAATGGCACAAAAACTTTTTGTTTTTATTTCATTGTATTTTTTCGACCGAAATGAAAACTAGAAGTACAATTAGTGGTGGCAGTCTTGGTTTCACTGCTCTGAACATCTTCTGGAATTATTAGACTTTAAATAAGGGTTACAATGCCACAGTTTCTGCCGTAATATTGTAATAGCCTAATGCGGGTTGCCGGCTCTGTCCACAAGCCAGTACGCAACCCCTGCCTTGGGCATTACGGCAGAAACTGCGACGCCACTGTCGCTCTTTTAAGTTTGTATAAGGTTTAGAACAGTGACAACAAGTGTGCCGTTACTAATTATATCTCTAGCTTTCACTTATGTAGGACATACCTGTGCTATTGAAAAAAAAAACCGAAACTTTATGTTGAGAGTGTTGTTTGTTTACATTTATGGATTATGTATTTCTGCCCATTGTGTCCGTCCCTGACTTACGTGCGTGCCCGGCCAACTTCATTTCTCACATGTTGTTTCGTTTAGAAAATATGTGAGGTGGCTCAATTATGTGGGACACCTCGTATACATCCAAAAGAATTGGTAAAGGACACACCCTCCTTTTAGTCCCGTTGACAGGAGCGAGTAACAGAGTTAGATGGGGGCTCAGGTAGTGAGCATACTACCTGAGCCCCCATCTTACTCTGTTACTCGCTCCTGTCAACGGGAACGCGTTATGCAGATCTTGGTGCCTCTCGCGTCCATCTAGAAAAGATAACCTGAAGATGCCTAAATAATGCGAAACGCGTCGTTGAAAAATAAAAAACTAAAATGGCAACCAAGACTGTTTTTAAGCAATGCCGTTAAGCACTGATTTGCTGTATGCCACATATGGATTGGAAGAGTTTCCATATTTTTTTCTCATAGCGGTACTTGTCAAATACATACAGTATCACAAGACATGCTTTCACTAATTTTAATAACAGAGCGGCTATTGTAACAAATGACGTTTTAAAGAAATTTTATTTTGCATTTCATTCCTTTGTATAGTATAACTGTATACTATATACCTTTTCACCGATGCAGAACTTTTAAATACTGTTGTGAATTCTGTGATCCACGAAAGTTTGAAAAGAATTATAAATCCACGCGCACTTCCTCAAATAACTACTCCAAGCTTTCATGCACAGTTTGATTGTTCTGTTCCTACTGAAGTTTCAAACACATTGCTTGACTGTTGCTCTGCAACAGATCTTTCATAAATTACCAAAGTTTTCTTTCTGACAACACATTTATCTGTTTCTGATGACTTTGGAAGAAGTATAATAATGTCTTTCGTCACGATCGACATAAGTAAACGGACTGTATGGAAAGCGTTCAATCTCCCACTGTCACCGCTCAAAGATTTCCTGAAAACATGGACCGATGTAGAGCGCCCAAGTACAGCGGTAGAAGAGAGACATCTAGTGCCATAAATGGAAGTTTCATGCACAAAATAGTGGAATTCAGCATACCAGCCACTCGTTTAATACGTTACACTGAAATAGGAGAAGGAGAATTTGTTTTATTGAATCACAATTTTTTCATTTGTTTGACATTGTAAATTTAATAGTTTCGCACCACCCTTGATGCAACTACTCGGCACTCCTGGGTTTCGAGACACCCACTGTGGAAAGTTCTGACATACATTGTCATTTGTCCTTCGGTTGATGTGTTAGTGGAACAAGAAAACTGGTGACAAGCAGCAGTACAAGATACACCCCGTCATGCACCGTACGGTGGCTTGTGGAGTCTGTATAATGATGTAAATGTAGATAACATTGGCTATGCTCCGCTGTGCACTATACAATAGCTTTCGGGAAATGTGTATGCCTAACAACCCGTCACAGCTGTGAATAAGATTATCGGCTGAGACGTGACATGTCGTTGTGAAAACTCCGCAATATTTTGTCGGCGCATCTTCAGGTGCGGTGAACACACTGCTCAGGCTGTGACCGAAGCCCCCTATTTATGACAATCAGAGAAGAAGATCTGGAGGCGTCAACGCATCAAACTTAGGTGACGCACGAGCCATAACGGATTCTGGCAGCTTCACTGATGAGCTACGCCACCTCCGTGCCGTATTTGAAGACAATGGATATTCTGCCTTACTTCCGGCGCGTCCTAGAGAAAGGAGCTGAAGAAAGTGTGCAGTCATGGACTGTGAGGTTGGTCACGGCGGAGGTTCGAGTCCTCCCTCGGGCATGGGTGTGGGGGTTTGGCCTTAGGATAATTTAGGTTAAGTAGTGTGTAAGCTTAGGACTGATGACCTTAGCAGTTAAGCCCCATAAGAATTCACACAAATTTAAACATTTTTTTTAAGAAAGTGGTGAACAAATAGGAATAGTCGCCTTACCGTACGTCGGTGTTGTTTCTTAGAATATAGGAAGATTATTGGAGAAACATAAAATTAAATGCGTCTTTCGTCCGCCAACGAAACGCAGAGCTCTATTAGGCTCAGGGAAAGATGATCCTGGTTTAAGAAGGCCTGGTGACTATGATATTCCCTTTAGCTGAGAATTGTCGTACACTAGACAAACTTGTCGCACCGTGGAGGACGGACATGTCGAACATCGACGACACACACGTCTGGACCAGCAAGAGAAATCAGCAGTGGCCAAGCATTGCCTCAG
Organism: Schistocerca nitens; assembly: GCF_023898315.1. Classification (NCBI taxonomy): domain Eukaryota; kingdom Metazoa; phylum Arthropoda; class Insecta; order Orthoptera; family Acrididae; genus Schistocerca; species Schistocerca nitens. Next base: position 548,959,509 of record NC_064619.1, on the reverse strand, counting down.
TACAGGACATTTCATGGAATACAAAAATACATCGACGCCTTCGTCCTGGGGCAGTGTTATTAAGGAAGCATTGGAAATTCATATTTCGTCTAACTTGCTAAACGGGTACATAGGATACCAACTCAACACGCTATGGGGTTCAGCACTGGCCATGTTAAAATCATATTGTGGTCTTCAGTCCTGAGACTGGTTTGATGCAGCTCTCCATGCTACTACTCTATCCTGTGCAAGCTTCTTCATCTCCCAGTACCTACTGCAACCTACATCCTTCTAAATCTATTTAATGTATTCATCTCTTGGTCTCGCTCTACGATTTTTACCCTCCACGCTGCATTCCAATACTAAATTGGTGGTACCTTGATGCCTCAGAACATGTCCTACCAACCGATCCCTTCTTCTAGTCAAGTTGTGCCACAAACTTCTCTTCTCCCCAATCCTATTCAATACTTCCTCATTAGTTATGTGATCTACCCATTTAATCTTCAGCATTCTTCTGTAGCACCACATTTCGAAAGCTTCTATTCTCTTCTTGTCCAAACTAGTTATCGTCCATGTTTTTCTTCCATACATGGCTACGCTCCATACAAATACTTTCAGAAACGACTTCCTGACACTTAAATCTATACTCGATGTAACAAATTTCTCTTCTTCAGAAACGCTTTCCTTGCCATTGCCCGTCTACATTTTATATCCTCTCTACTTCGACCATCATCAGTTATTTTGCTCCCCAAATAGCAAAACTCCTTTAATACTTTAAGTGTCTCATTTCCTAATCTAATTCCCTTAGCATCACCCAACTTAATTCGACTACATTCCATTATCCTCGTTTTGCTTTTATATATGTTCATCTTATACCCTCCTTTTATGACACTGTCTATTCCTTTCAACTGCTCTTCCTAAGTCCTTTCTGTCTCTGACTGAATTACAATGTCATCGGCGAACCTCAAAGTTTTTATTACTTCTCCATGGATTTTAATACCTACTCCGAATTTTTCTTTTGTTTCCTTCACTGCTTGCTCAATATACAGATTGAGTAACATCGGGGATAGGCTACAACCCTGTCTCACTCCCTTCCCAACCACTGCTTCCCTTTCATTCCCCTCGACTCTTATAAGTGCCATCTGGTTTCTGTACAAATTGTAAATAGCCTTTCGCTCCCTGTATTTTACCCCTGCCACTTTCAGAATTTGATAGTGAGTATTCCAGTCAACATTGTCAAAAGCTTTCTCTAAGTCTACAAATGCTAGAAACGTAGGTTTGCCGTTCCTTAATCTAGCTTCTAAAATAAGTCGTAGGGTCAATATTGCCTCACGTGTTCCAATATTTCTGCGGAATCCAAACTGATCTTGCCCGAGGTCGGCTTCAACCAGTTTTTCCATTCGTCTGTAAAGAATTCGCGTTAGTATTTGTCATCCGTGAGTTATTAAACTGATTGTTCGGTAATTTTCACATCTGTCAGCACCTGCTTTCTTTGGGATTGGAATTATGATATTCTTCTTGAAGTCTGAGGGTATTTCGCCTGTCTCATACATCTTGCTCACCAGATGGTAGAGTTTTGTCAGGACTGGCTCTCAAAACGCCGTCAGTAGTTCCAATGGAATGTTGTCTACCCCTGGGGCCTTGTTTCGACTCAGGTCTTTCAGTGCTCTGTCAAACTCTTCACGCAGTATTGTATCTCCCATTTCATCTTCATCTACATCCTCTTCCATTTCCATAATATTGTCCTCAAGTACTTTGCCCTTGAATAGTCCCTCTATATACTCCTTCCACCTTACTGCTTTCCCTTCTTTGCTTAGAACTGGGTGTCCATCTGAGCTCTTGATTTTCCTACAAGTAGTTCTTTTTTCTCCAAAGGTCTCTTTAATTTTCCTGTAGGCAGTATCTATCTTACCCCTAGTGTGATAAGTCTCTACGTCTTTACATTTGTCCTCTAGCCATCCCTGCTTAGCCATTTTGCACTTCCTGTCGATCTCATTTTTGAGACGTTTGTATTCTTTTTTGCCTGCTTCATTTACTGCATTTTTATATTTTCTCCTTTCATCAATTAAATTCAATATTTCTTCTGTTACCCAAGTATTTCTACTAGCCCTCGTCTTTTTACCTACTAGATCCTCTGCTGCCTTCACTATTTCATCTCTCAAATCTACCCATTCTTCTTCTGGCGAACACGAAAAGGAACAGTTGCTCTTACGAGGGATGGCAGTGCGGGGATGACAAAGATATTTGATTGACAGCGGCGGAGACGGGAACGCGCGAGCGAGGACACGTATTTCCGGCAAGCGGCTCCCGACAGAGGGCGCTGGGGCCGCCGACGTAGCGCACAGTGTGACTGAAAGCCGTTGCCCTCAGTCTTGTTGCAACCCTTGTCCACAGTACGAGCAGCCCTTCGCGGCTCGCCATCTGACAAGTGTTCATGACGTCGCCTTTCCGGCTTAGATCTTTTTTAATATGTGACTTGTAAGTACTGCATCTTTTCGAGTCAGTACAAACTTTAATTTTATTAATGTACTATATACCTAATGTTTGAGTACAGTTAGTCTAATTCTGAAGACGACGCTCATAGTAGCGTCGAAACCAGGTGAATTTTTACTTAATATTTGTGACCGAGGGCTTATTTGTTAGAATATAATTCTGACACGGTCACTGAACCTTGGCAGCTATGTTCAAAAACTTTAATTATCGTTCCATCAGTCAACGAAAGGAGACAAAAAATGATTCAAATGGCTCTAAGCACAATGGGAATTATAATCTGCTATGGGACTTAAAATCTGAGGTTATCAGTTACCTAGACTTAGACGTAGTTAAACTCAACTAATCTAAGGACATCACACACATCCATTTCCGAGGCAGGATTCGAACCTGCGACCGTAGAACTCCTGAGCCACAGCGGCCGTCGGAGAAAAAAATTGCACTATCAATTATAAGTAACGTTTACACTACCGACACATTGAATCTTCATGACTGCTACGCAATGTTTTAAATAAGCACTTTGTCAGTCATGCTCTGATTGTGATAAGACTATCGATCTGACTCTCAGTCAACCTGACCTTAAAGGAATATCAGTCGCTCATACAACTTTTATCATTCCACATTGTATCTCACTTCTGAATTTTTTTCCATTTCGTCTTAAGTGGTACAAAAATTAAATTCTGCTTCGAGAACGGGGGACCTGTCGTAGTGGTGATCAGCCTATACATGGTAAACATTATTGAAACCAACGGCAGCATGGACGAATTCCTGACTGCAAATGGAGGAAAAAAGTTCCTGTGACTGTTTGTCCCGAAATGCATCGTTGTGCCAGCTGCTGAGGCCAAGCGGTTCTAGGTGCTTCAGTCCGGAATTTCGCTGCTGCTACGGTCGCAGGTACGAATCCTGCCTCGGTCATGGATGTGTGTGATGCACTTACGTTAGTTACGTTTAATTACTTCTAAGTCAAGCGGACTGATGACCTCAGATGTTAAGTCCCATAGTGCTTAGAGCCATTTGAACTACTTGAAATGCATCTTTGCCACGGTAGACGGTGCTGACGAATGACAGCTCCTCTGAACAAGTGCCGTGTGTTCATTGCGTGTTTGCAGGCTGTGTGATTGACGCAGGGTGCTGTAAGCAGAAGAACGGTACGGTATTCACTTTGGGAATAAGCCGAGATGGTGTTTGTGCACGGCCAAGCAGATGGAAACGGCTGAAAGACAGTTCGGATGTACCGTAACAAGCATCCTCGCAGACCAACCAACTCACACATTTTAACTCCTTACACGTTCATCCGTCAGAAAATACCCATGATTTTAAAAAAAAGCCAGAAAAGAGCATGAAATGTTGTGTGATATGGTTGGTGTCTGTGAGGGTACTTGCTTTGGTATAGCGCAGCATCTCGACCATTTCCATATACATGGCCGTACAGCAACACCATGTCGGCTTGTTTCCGGCATGAGTACCGTGCCATTCAGCTGCTTACAGTTAGCTGCGTCAATCATACAACCTGCAATACACAGGGAACGCTGGACACTTGGTCATAGGAACTGTCATTCGTCAGTGCCATATACCGAGGCCTCAGTGCACTTCCGTAGTTCATAGCACCTTTTTTCCATACTTTCCAGTCAGGAATCCGACCCTGTAGTTTGTCGGTTTTATTAACGTTCACCCTCTGTAACTTGGTCTGCAATTTGCAACATTGCAAGAGTGTCACTGAATTTACTCATATAATTAAAACTAAATAATAGCTTTCGTGTAGAGTTCAAAATGAAGCTCGTTCAAAGACAAGTACTTCCAATTCTCGATTATGGTGTCGCCACTTTAAAAAACTGCTCGCACCCTCAGGATCTAGTGAGCGACGCGTTTGTGCTGTTCAACTGTAACGATAGTGTTACCGGCCGCATCACTGCATCCTGATTGCCGACAGTCGTAAGGGCAACCGCATTATCACTGATTTGGCATCAGCAAAATTTTTTAAATTTTCTCTTTCGCCCTTGGTCATAATACTTAAATGAGAATAATATAGGAGATGTATATGTTCTCAGAAGAGGGAAAAATCATCTCTACACCATTCTATAACGTTGGTCATTGCCAAAAATTTTTCTTTCTGACTCGATCTGCCAAGTTTTTGGGGAGCAATTATATGCGTTACTAGATTCAGTCTCTTTCTTGTACTTGGTTTTTAGCTCTCTCATCATATCATTAACCCTAGAGCTCTCAACTTAAACATGTGGTTTTCTTTCGGGGAGTAGCTTTCACTGCCTCCGTGATCTGCTATTCAGTCAGGATTCTTAGAGTTCTAATGTCGCTAACATGGCTTGAAAAATATTATTCAGATAACTTACTATTACCAGTTCTTCTTATACTATTATTAACATCACTGTCATTAATCGCTTTACTAACTAAATGAATAAAAATTATACAAATTGAGAAATTTGAGCAATTAAGTTTTGTAAGTGATGGGCTGATGGCTGATCCGAGCACTTGACAAAGCTCTTTGAACATTATGAATTCAACAAACGTATTTCAGTGAACGTGCAGATTATCGTCATATGGTAAAAAGACAGATATTAAAATACCACCTTCTGCTGTTATACGGGGGTTATGGGAGAGGAGTGTGACGGGAAAATGGGGGAAGGGATACAAAGAGGCGGAGGAAACACAGGCAAAACGGGGCGGATAACAGGGTACTTGAAATCATTTAAAATTGATGTTTTAAAAGCGTAGGTTAGAGCACAAATAATTAAACTTATATAACTTTTAAAAATTTTAGAATATTCTTTAAAACGCTTTAAAATATAAACTGAGAGCTTCTGCACACATCAATGACTGTCGTAGAAAAAAATCATAAGCGTATTGACGTTTTCACGCCTAATGTAACATTCAAAACAAATATAAAAAAAGTTTAAATTTCCACGTGCTCGTATCTAGTTCCTTACGTGGGTATAAATAGTAAACAATCAACGGAACGAAAATGAAATACATTTTGTAAAACGTGTTGAGATTCGTCAAGCTCCAGCCAGCCTGACGCTTAATTCTGATTAGGCATGTTTATTAGATGACTGACATGATAGGCAGATTTCATTCTCGAGAATGTAACGTAGGGCTTAACTTCTAAGGGATATGAGTGACGATTTCTGAGATTACCAATCTCTAATTGTAATATGTCTGGCTGTGCTGTATCTCTGTGCAGTTAGAGGGTACAACGGCAGAGTAGTGGCTAAGGGGAGCCTATAGAACTGGGTTGCAGAAACCAGGTCAGCGTCTGAGGAGCCGCTCGGCCTCCAAGACGGTGGCCGCGGGCCGTTTCACCTTAGTCCTTCAGGTGGACGGGTGGTTTCCGTGTTCCAGAGTATTAATGTTTGTACGAACTAGAGGCGTCTGGGCTGGTGTGGTGTACCAGCAGTCTCCTGCGCTTCCGTAGGGCCAAATTTTTTCTATAGAGCGCCTCAAAACTGCTATTCACCGTTCTCATAGTGGACAGGGGCATCCGGGCGTCATGCGGTAAAAGGGTGCATTTCCAGGCACCTCGGCAGGACTACATCGCTTCGTAATTCGGCGAACAGCGAAACTCCTCTGTGAGGACCAGCTTTGTCGCTTTCTGACGCCTCTCTGGCGCTGCTATTGCTCAAATGGAGTATAAGCGGAGAGTCGAGACTGTGTTGCGGCTCGTCGGCGTTCACAAACTATCGGAATGGTAAGATGCCATTCGTCGGAATTAGCAACTTCCCGAAAATGATCAGACTATTTTGTACAATGAGCATGCCAGTTTTTAGACGAGATTTCCCAATGTCAGTGTTGGAACGTTCATTTCCACAGACTTACTAGCAGTTTTGGGGGCATCGAGAGAGCAAAAATAGAAAGGGCTAGTTTTTCCAGACGCTTGGAGTTTTTTGGAGACACTTGAGCAGGACAGAGCACAGGGCGGAAGCTGACGTAATGCGTGCTTACTAGACCATCACTCACTCTAACCTCAACTCACCTCGGTTTAGTTTTGACTTGTGTAAGTTTACGCAACAATGTGGCGAGAGACTTACTCTCATTATTAATTAATATTAATTAGGATTCACTATAAGACACTTATAGACAAGTCTAAGGCCAGAAAATTACTGTGAGACTTTACGGTGAGAATACAGCTTCTCTATGCACTTGTCTCTATTGCTGCGAGCCACCGCATATGGATGTGCATCTACATTTCACGTCGTTTTTGTTAGATATACTGAACCTGAAGTGTTCACTTTGGAACGTTACTGAAAAATGGAACTCAAAAGCAAAAGTTGCAAAGTTCGTGCAGTTAGCTCTCTTATTTACTTATACTTGTTTGTATAAGCTGATTCCGAGTATATCCATTGTCTCGAAAAAAACCGCGAGCGTCACATAAACCCATTTCGAAAACTTAGGAACAAGGTCTTGAAGTAAAATTTATCAAAACTCGTGCGGGTGTCACGATATATTGTGCAGAATTAAATCGTAAATTATAAATATAACCTGTGCTCTGCATACGTTCTCTCCCGTTCTAGTTGTATTTGGAACAGGTCTCACACCCTTGAGCAATATTCTATGATGTGTTGCTCACATCATTAGTAACCAATCTCCTTTGGAGATCTACTGCATTTCCCTAGTATTGTACCAGTAAACCGAAGGCTGCAACTTGCTTTACCCACGACTAAGTCTGTGAGGTCTGTCCATGTCATGTCCCTACTAAGTGTTACACTCGCTTATTTGTATGAGTATACATATTCCGACTGACTCAGTCATACGATAGCAAGTGTTTCATTTCGTGAAGTGCAAAATTTTGCATTTTTGTACATTTAAAGCGAGTTGCCAGTTTTTGCAGCACTTTGATACATTATCAAGGCCTGACTGGATATTTGTGCAGCTTCGTTTGGATAGTACACCATTTTAGATAACTGCGCTATCTGTGAAAAGTCCGAAGTTGCTATAAACGCTGTCTGGAAGCTCATTAACATACAAATTAACAAGAAGCCCAATTCACTTCCCTAGGGTACATACTTAGTTACTTCTACATCTGTCGATGACTCACCATCCAAGATAACACGCTGCGTCCTCTTGACCTACATATCCTCGGCCAGTCTCTCTACCTACATATCCTCACGTCAATCACCAGATTCACCTGATTCCCAATTCGATCGCGCTTTTGATAATCGTAGGTGTAGTACTGAGTCAAATGCTTTTCGGAGATCCAGAAATATCGCATCTATCTCACAGCTCTGGTCTATGGCTTATACGAAGTCATGTAAGAAAAGTGTGACGTGAATGTAACATGATGTGTTATAAGATTCTACAACAAATATGTGTCAAGGCTATTCGACGGCAGTTCTGTGGAGCACTTCTGCTACCCTTTTGCAGGTAGATGTGACCGGTGCTTTCTTTCATCTACTGGGCACGCCTTTTTGTTCGAGGATCTACAGTAGCTTATAGTTAACAGAGGGGCTAACTCAGCCATAAATTCAGTATAAAATGTCATAGGGACGCCATCGGTTCTCGGTTACTTGTTTAGTTTCAACGGTTTCAGCTGTTTCTCAGCGCCACTGACATTAATATTTCACTCAACTCTTCAGTGGTACAAGGAATAAACTGGGGCAATCCGGCTGGGTTTTCCTTTCCGAGGATCGTTTGAGAACGGAGTTGATGATTTCTACTTTTTCTCTGCTACTCTCAGTTTAAGTTCCTGTCTTGTCCATTAGTGACTGGATTCTAACTTTGATGCCACAAACAGCCTTCACATGCAACAATAATTTCTTTGGGATTTGTGAAAGATCTTACGACCATATTCTCCTACGGTAGTCGCTGTCCTGATCTAAGAGTTTCAAGTAAAAAAAAAAAAAGTTCAAATGTGTTTGAACTCTTATGGGACTTAACCTAAATTATTCTAAGGACAAACACACACACACACCCACTCGAACCTCCGACGGGATCCCCAGCACAGTCCATGACTGCAGCGCCAAAGACCGCTCGGCAAATCCCGCGCGGCCCAGTTTCAAATTCCTCTTTGAAATATGACACTACTGTTGCTCTGTCTAGTTTAGAGAACATATAAATCTTTCTACTTGTTTTAGTTCCCCTTTGCACTTTGTTTCCATTGTTGCTACAACTGCCTCATGGTCACTGACACAAGTTCCGATGTGTGCCTCCTCAAAGGGGTCAGGTCTGTGTTTGTTATTAGATCCAATGAGTAGATTTTCGAACTACTCCCTCGGGCGTGTGTGTGTGTGTGTGTGTGTGTGTGTGTGTGTGTGTGCGTGTGTGTGTGTGTGTGTAGTTCTTAGCATAAGTTAGTTTAAGTAGGAAGTAAGTCTAGGGACCGATGACCTCAGCAGTTCGGTCCCATAGGATTTCACACACATTTGAACATTTGAACTGAGATTTTCTCTAACGTTTTCAGTAAAGTCAGGTAGTGAGTCGGGTGAGTCCTTCTGTCGAGAAGGATCGAATTATAATTTTATGCGCACTCTTGATACTGAGTCTTTCCCAAACAGTCTCACGTTAAGCTTCAGCTGATTTGACTTTCTTGTTTATTTCGACAAATATACCGTCTGCATTTCCCATTTCCGTATCCTTTTGGTATACGCTTTAATTTTGACCAAAGATTTACCACTGTGTCTGCATGTCGCAACCGGCTTTCTGTGCCTTCTATTATGTGAGCTCCAGTGATCTTCAGGAGCGCTTTAAACTCTGGCACTTCGTTGCGAACGCTTTGACAGCTGGTACTTTAATACCCTCACCTGTAGGGTCATTTCTTTATAACATCGATTCTTCTGGATTTCCTGCAGCTGTTGTCGTCTATCGAATGGAAAGTCGGCTAATATAAAATCCCATTGCATGGACCTCACACGCCTTCATCTACCTGATTAGCTGCCTCTGATGTGTAGTGGACACCTGGACTACTTACAGCTACCCTACAGTTCCCAAAACTATGACGCAAGTTTGTGAAATCACAGCCTAGTTTGTCTAAGAACCATGAGAAGCTCTGGTTCAAGTCTTACACACAGCTTAGAACCAAGGGGCAACGAATTTTTCTAGGGACAATACTGCAGATTGTGAGTTTCGTTGAAACTTCTAACCTACCCCTTACTAATCCACCTATCCTGCTTCCGATATAAAATATGACCGTGGATCGCATATATGCCTAATGGATTTTTACTAATTGGATAAGGCTGTCTTTCCCGAAGAAATAATACCGACAAGTAGGATGAGAGTGTACAACAGACCCTTCTGATGGAAACGTCTACAAAAAGTTAAAAGTAATTAAACCGAATAGGGTTATAATTTGGAAAAATGAAAGTTATTTTGTGCATTCACTCACGAACAACACTTGACAGAAAAGGGGTACCACTGATATGGATCCAAAAGTTACACTAATGAACGAAGAAGATATAATTAACAGTCGCCAGCCCACTAGGGTAATTTACATCCAAAATCCTGTACAAGCTGATGGGAAAGAAAACAAAATGTATTATTAAACACTGACGTGGCAACTGAAGGTTGCCACGTTTTTTGATACTAATTTTATGTGAATATATAACTGAAAAGTCACTCTTACATTGTTTACCATTAAATTTTGAAAAAAAAAAACAAAACAATCGAGTAATGATTTGAAAATTAGCAATTAAACTGTATGTTAGTATTGAACTTCGTTACATGAACAATGACTTTCAGTGGCCTCAACGTAATGTCATCAAAGAAATTTAGAAAAAGTAAGCACTTTTACTTTACAGTTACTTATTCTGCAAATTGGATTTCATATTATTGTCTGAACAACTGAGCCTTTTTTACTGACTTCAACAGAAATAAATAATGGAATATGGACAAACCCAAACGGCCATGTGCTCCAAGCTACATGTAAAATAAATAAGACTTCCGCACCCTTTATTTGTGCATTTCTTTAGATTTAATTTTTTTCCAGTGATTGATTCTCAAATTTGAAAAATGAAATTGCTTTACTTTATCCATATTCTGAAGCCTCTGTTGTACAACAGTTAATTGAAAGTAGAGTGAGGCTACAATTTAAAAGTGAAATTATTCATTAATAAACTGGCTGTAACCATTCAATTTGTTTCTTATGACACTCGGTTTGCACATAAGGCAAAAAAAAAAAAAAAGAGAGGACGCTGCTTGGTAACAATGTCTGAGGACAATGAGGACACAATCGCCCTGAGTTTAACTGATTATTATTTAAGCAAATTTTATCAATCATATCACATTGAGTTGTGCTGCTGGGTTAGCCGTTAATACTTTCTACCAATCAACAGTCTTACTTCATTGTTGTGCATACGACAAAACTCGGAGCCGACGACGAATCTGTGTTTCTGCAGCTGCTGTTGTTGAAGACTGTAGCATCTTGTGGAGCATGACTCATTACAGGAAAGAGGGAATCGTAATTAATACAGCCTCTTCCGCCCGTCCACTGTGTTTCCTCCTGCTACTAGACATCTGGCCGGCGCGCGTACATGATGCCGCCGAAATGGTACACTCTACTGCGAGAGCTTAAACACCATACTTCCGCACACTACCAGCGCTAGAACCCGTCTCTGTCTCTCTCTCTCCGCGCACCCCGCGCAACACTCCCTACCCAAAGATTTTACGATGAACAAGCACTACTGTTATTGTTGCTAGTCGATGCAAATAAGTTCTTTTGGCTTTTCCTCAGAGCTTTTAACTTTCACAGTAGGACACAGATAAATACAATCAAATGTCAACAGACTTCTACCTAAATTTACACATACAGTGAAGCAATGTCCTTACTTATTAAAAGAAAACGTTTAAATTACGGATACTTACATACCATAAAGCAAAAAAATATATATCGATAGCAGGTGGCATGCATCATGCACTTTTTGGAGTTAAAAAATCCGTGAAAAAGTTTGATATTGTCAATCTTCTCTCCTCATCACTGGAATGATCGAGGTATGATCATGGAGACCAGATTATAGGCATTGTTTGCTTCAACGTGCTCCACAGTCTGTAGTTGATTACACCTGTTCTCCTAAGGGCTGCTGGTATAGCCTCTTTAACAAAGTGACTGGGGCCTCCAGGCATACACGTTCAGTTCATATATTTCTTCCCATCCCTTGCAGCCGTTTCCATAAGGGGTACTATTATTCACCGTAAGTAGTTTGAACAGCCGACTATTGCAGACCCCTGTCCCTTTACGGTTGCCAGCCGGCCTTTGTGGCCAAGCGGTTCTAGGCGCTTCAGTCTGGAACCGCGCGACCGCTACGGTCGCATGTTCGAATGCTGCCTCGGGCATGGATGTGTGTTGTACTTAGGTTAGTTAGGTTTAAGTAGTTCTAAGTTCTAGGGGACTGCTGACCTCAGATGTTAAGACCCATAGTGCTCAGAGCCATTTGAACCATTTGAATCTTTACGGTTGCTTGTGTTTATAACAGGACGAAGGGATGAAGCGGCTCTCGCTGGCTCAGTTTCGGTCTCGGTGGAAGACTGAACCTCGATCCTGTTGGTTAGTTGGATGGGTGCACCATTATGAGGTGTCTCTCATCTCTCTTGCCGGCGAATAGGACGCCCAAACCTCCCATTGGCACGCTATTCGCACTCAAGTCGACGAGTAGTGATAGGGCTTGTATTTCCTGCAGGAGAGACAGTATTCACGCGGGAGGATAATACCTGAGATACCTTTGGTATCTATGGCGCACAACTCCAGATAGCCCTCCCAGAACACCCATTCATACCAGCTCCTAATCGTGTGACGGAAGTCAGGGCGATTTCCAGCTGCTAATGAACAGCAGTCAACTTATTCCCTGCCCGAGAACAGCAAACACCGTGGGCCTGAATTATGCATGGTACAATGTTTTACAGAAATAACTTGCGCCTGATGCAGTATTTTGCATAATAGTGATCAGATAACATTATACCAAGTTTTGCCAGTTCTCTTTTAATCTGATATGCTACGAGTACTACAACTTCCTTTAAAACGTTTCCTGATAATGGTCATCAAATAAATTCCACAATAACTTTAAACATTTGTAATTCACGAAAATGTTAGCGTGTCAGAATTTTCACAAAAATATGCGTTTCTTACGTAAATATACCTTCAGTATAATGACATTTTGAATATGCTGGTTGTGAAAAAGGATACTGTGGCCCAAGTTTCTGAAACCATAGTTAAATTTACGATTGACGATATAGTACTACACAGTATAGAGCAGGGCAGGACAAAAAGTATGATCAGAGGTTTGTTTGACTCCGGAAGCGTGTCACAGAGGTGGTGAAAGATCCCAGTTCGATAACACTTGAAGATATACGGAAACCCTCCCGAGAACCGACTGTAATTAATAACTAGGAATTTACTAAAACTCATACATATCGCTCCAATAATTAATATGAGTGAATGATAAGATTAATTACAGCACCCACTCGAACAATCATTCTTCCCTCGCTCCACACGTGAATAGAACTCGAAAAAGTCCTCATAACTGGTATAGTGCGACGCACCTTCCGTCATGCCCTTCACAGTGTTTCGCAAAGCAGACGTAGATTTAGTTGTAGATATCCTCAACATTGGAGAAATTAATCAGAGAATCTGATGTACACCATGTCATCAAACGTATCCGGACACACGGCTGAAAATTACTTGCAAGGTCGTGGTTCCCTCCATCGGTAATGCTGGAAGTCAACATGCTGTTGGACCACTCTTAGACTTGATGATAGCCTTCACTGTCGCAGGCATGCGATCAATCACCTGCTGGAAGGTTTCTTGGGGAATGGCAACCCATTCTTCACGGAGTTTTGTACTGAGGAGAGGTACCTATGTCGGTCGGTGAGGCCTGTCTTGAAGTTGGCGATTCAGAACATCCCAAAGGTGTTCTATAGGATTCTGTCAGGACTGTGTGCAGGCCAGTCCATTATAAGAATGTTACTGTCGTGTAACCAATCCGCCACAGGCCGTGCATTATGAACAGGTGCTGAATAGTGTTGAAAAGATGCAATCGCCATCCCTGAATTGCTCTTCAACAGAGTTGCAGCTGTAGCGGCGCATCGAAAGCTAAGTACTAATTAATTGTTTGTGCATAGTGATTTATTTAGGAACTTTAGTAGTCTTCAACCGGTGTTCGTGGTGTTTTCTGGTGAAATAATTTCAGAAGAACCTTTTGGGAACTGTTTACAGCTCGTTACTGTGTGATTAGACGTTTGATTCTCTTTCTGTATTAGTCTTTTGTTATATTCACATTTGTTGTTTATTAATACTGTTAATAATAGTAGTTACTTCCCTTGTAGAGTAAGTTTGTGATTATTGTAGTCAGGTTTTTAGCATCTTCTTATTGTAGTAGCGGAACTTAGAAAAAGTAAAATTTTACCATGAGTGAGAAGTGTGGGCTTTGCCGTAGGTTCGTGAGTAGTGGATTGCGGTGTGACCCTTGTTCGAAGTATTTTCACTGGGGGGAATGCAGTGGGGAAGCCAGTGGGCATTCTGGTGAGATCCTCTCCTGGAACTGCAGGTTATGTAGCAAGAGTAAACTGATAGAGGAGCAGGAGCGTAAGATCTGTGCCCTTCAGGTGCAGTTGAAAAACGCACAGGAGGAGCTAGATAGGATGAGGAGGGAGAAGGGGGTTGGGGAATGGGAGCTGGCTGTTGGCAAGAGATCTGCTAGGAGAAGAAGATTTTCAGATAGTTTTACTATTGATGTTTACAATAGATATGACCAACTGTCAGAGTCTAGTGGAGAGGAATCTCTAGTAGCTGTAGATGTAGGAAGTATGCAGCAGACCTCAGTAGTTACTTTGCCTAGAACAGTTGCAAAGTCGAAGAGGAAGAAGAAGGTTCTGCTGTTAGGTAGTTCACATGGCAGAGGTGTAGGCCAGCAGTTGCAGGAAGTGCTGGGAAGTGAGTACCAGGTCACCAGCATTGTGAAGCCTAATGCAGGGTTGGCTCAGGTGACTGTTAACATAGGGGGGTTATGTAGGGATTTTACTAAAGAGGATCAGGTAGTGATTGTTGGTGGGGCTGGTAATAGTATTGGTAGGGATAGGGAGTATAACATAGATGGTGACCTGGAAAAGATAGCCACTCAGACTGGCAACACGAATGTGCATTTCGTGGAACTGTTTCAGCGTCACGATCGGCCTCATCTTAATACAGCCGTCAGGCGTAATAACATGAGACTTGGGGGTGCGCTGATGACAGAAAGCATGGGTCACATTTCAGTGGTGTCGGTGGAGTCTATCAGCAGGACGGGTTTCACTAGACACGGCCTGCACCTCAACAGGTATGGGAAGGGGAGGTTGGCAAAGCTTATAGGTGACAGCATAGGTGGGGTTGGTGGGATCACTCATGGGAAAATTCCTGCAGTAGTGTGTGTTAGAGCTGCACCTTTTTTAGATTGAAGTCAGCTGATAGGTATTCCTGCTTAAGGGAAGTCTCTCTAACAAGGGAATCACTTTTGACAAAGCTTAGGTATCCGAGTAATGAGGGAATTAGTATATTTCATCAAAATATACAAGGTATTAGGGATAAAGTTAGTGAACTGCTTATAGATGTTGACTCTGAAATTATTGGTATATCTGAACACTTCTTAAATAAGGAGATAATTCAGAGGCTTCCTTTACCAGGATACAGGTTGGCTGGCTGCTTTTCGAGGAGCTCTTTGCGGTGTGGGGGAGTAGCCATGTATGTGAAAAACGGCATCGCATTTGAGTCAATTGATGTTTCAAAGTACTGCACTGAAAAGGTGTTTGAATGTTGTGCAGGTGTGGTTAAATTTAACGGAGTTAAACTTGTAACTGTTGTTATTTATAGATCCCCAGACTCCGATTTCACAGCATTTTTGCTAAAGCTAGAGGAGGTTCTTGGTTCACTTTATAGGAAATACAAAAAGTTAGTTATATGTGGTGACTTCAATATTAATTGTATAAGTGATTGTGCAAGGAAGAGGATGCTGGTAGACCTCTTTAATTCATATAATCTTATGCAAACCGTATTCTTTCCAACGAGAGTGCAAGGGAACAGTAGAACAACCATAGACAACATTTTTGTTCATTCCTCATTACTAGAAGGGCATTCTGTTAGAAAAAAGGTGAATGGCCTTTCAGATCATGATGCGCAAATTTTAACTTTAAAAGATTTTTATGCTGCAACTCGTGTTAAATATAGTCATCAGCTGTTCAGGAAAGCTGATCCGGTTGCTGTAGAGACCTTTGTAAACCTTATAAAGGAACAAGAGTGGCAAGATGTTTATAGCGCTGAGACAGTAAACGATAAATATAATGCTTTTCTAAAGACTTTTCTCATGCTCTTTGAAAGTTGCTTTCCGTTACAACGTTTAAAACAGGGTACTAGCACAAACAGGCAGCCTGGGTGGCTGACTAGAGGGATAAGAATATCTTGTAGAACAAAGTGGCAATTATATCAAAACGTTAGAAACAGTCAAAATCTAAATGCAGCAGCCCATTACAAACAGTATTGTAAGGTGCTTAAAAATGTTATTAGGAAGGCAAAAAGTATGTGGTATGCAGATAGAATAGCTAAGTCTCAGGATAAAATTAAAACCATATGGTCAGTCGTAAAGGAAGTTGCTGGTCTGCAGAGACAGGTCGAGGATATAGAATCAGTGCGTAGTGGGAATGTCCGTGTTACTGATAAGTCGCATATATGTACAGTATTTAATAATCACTTTCTGAATATAGCAGGTGAACTAAATAGAAACCTAATTCCAACAGGGAATCATATAGCGCTCTTAGAAAAAAGTGTTCCGAGACTGTTACCTGAAATGCTCCTCCATGATACTGACAAGAGGGAGATTGAGTTAATAATTAAATCACTAAAGACCAAGAACTCTCATGGATATGACGGGGTATCTAGCAGAATACTGAAGTATTGTTCTATGTATGTTAGCCCAGTACTTAGCCATATCTGTAACTTTTCCTTTAGGAGTGGTCGGTTTCCTGATCGATTAAAATACTCGGTAGTGAAGCCACTTTATAAAAAGGGAGACATTGATAATGTTGACAATTTTAGACCTATTTCTATGCCATCGGTGTTTGCTAAAGTTATCGAGAAGGTTGTATATACAAGGTTACTGGAGCATTTAGATTCACATAATTTGCTGTCAAATGTTCAGTTTGGTTTTAGAAATGGTTTAACAACTGAAAATGCTATATTCTCTTTTCTCTGTGAGGTTTTCGACGGATTAAATAAAAGGTTGCGAACGCTAGGTGTTTTCTTTGATTTAACGAAGGCTTTTGACTGTGTTGACCACAAAATATTACTGCAGAAGTTGGACCATTATGGAGTAAGGGGAGTAGCTTACAATTGGTTCGCCTCTTACTTTAAGAACAGAAAGCAGAGGGTAATTCTCCGCAATATTGAGAGTGGTAGTGATGTTCAGTCCCAATGGGGCACTGTTAAATGGGGCGTTCCCCAAGGGTCGGTGCTGGGGCCACTGCTGTTTCTTATTTATATAAATGATATGCCTTCTAGTATTACAGGTGATTCAAAAGTATTTCTGTTTGCTGATGACACCAGCTTGATAGTAAAGGATCTTGTGTGTAATATTGAAACAGTAGCAAATAATTTAGTTCATGAAATAAGTTCGTGGCTTGTGGAAAATAATTTGATGCTACATCACAGTAAGACTCAGTTTTTACAGTTTCTAACTCACAATTCAACAAGAACTGACATTTTAATCAGACAGAATGGGCATGTTATAAGCGAGACGGAACAGTTCAAGTTCCTAGGCGTACGGATAGATAGTAAGCTGTTGTGGAAAGCCCATGTTCAGGATCTTGTTCAGAAACTAAATGCTGCTTTATTTACCATTAGAACAGTATCTGAAATAAGTGACACTTCAACACGGAAAGTAGTCTACTTCGCATATTTTCATACGCTTATGTCGTATGGTATTATTTTTTGGGGTAATTCTTCTGATTCAAAAAGGGTATTTTTGGCTCAAAAACGGGCTGTTCGAGCTATATGTGGTGTAAGTTCGAGAACCTCTTGTCGACCCCTATTCAAAAATCTGGGAATTCTGACATTGCCCTCACAGTATATATTTTCTTTAATGTCGTTTGTTGTTAGCAATATTAGCCTATTCCCAAGAGTTAGCAGCTTTCACTCAGTTAATACTAGGCAGAAATCAAATCTGCATGTAGAATGCAGTTCCTTGACTCTTGTGCAGAAAGGAGTGCAGTATTCTGCTGCATCCATTTTCAATAAGCTACCACAAGAACTCAAAAATCTTAGCAGTAGCCCAAACTCTTTTAAGTCTAAACTGAAGAGTTTCCTCATGGCTCACTCCTTCTATTCTGTCGAGGAGCTCCTGGAAGAGCTAAAAAATTAAGCAAATTCCAGTGTTACATTGTTGATTGTCTTCATTTAAACTTATGACTTGTCACCTGAATATGTTTTTTTTTCTATATTTCATTTTATCTGTTTCTAATATCGTGTTATAATTTCATGTATTGACTCGTTCCATGACCATGGAGATTTCTCCTTAATTTGGTCCCATGGAACAATAAATAAATAAATAAATAAATAAATAAGGAAAGCAAGAAGGTGCTTAAAATATCAATGTAGGTCTGTGCTGCGATAGTGCCACGCAAAACAATAAGGGGTACAACCCCCCCCCCCCCAGAGAAAAGCACGACCACACCGTAACACCACCGCCTCCGAATTTTACTGTTGGTACTACCGTAACACCACCGCCTCCGAATTTTACTGTTGGTACTACACACGCTGGTAGATGACGTTCACCAGGCAGTCGACATACCCATCAGATCGCCTCATTGTGTACCGTGATTCGTCACTCCACACAACGTTTTCCACTGTCAATCGTCCAAGGTTTACGTTCCTTACACCAATCGAGGCTACTTTTGGCATTTACCGGAGTAAAATGTGTATTATGAGCAGCCGCTCGACCATGAAATCCAAGTTTTTAACCTCCCGCCTAGCTGTCATAGTACTTGCAGTGGATTCTGATGTAGTTTGGAATTCCTGTGTGATGGTGTGGATAAATGTCTGCCTATTACACATTAGGACCATCTTCAACTGTCGGCGGTCTATCTCCCTTGAGTCGCCATCGGAGCTGATGGACATTGATGTCGAACGGGGGCGATCTTCTCGCCCCAGGAATAAATCCCCGGCCAGTACGCGCTCTCCTCCAAAGCACAGAGGCAGGGTGAAAGTTCAGCCACCCTGATCACTGGCTCCCATATTACTGTGGAACCTGAATGGGTTCAGGACGCATTTGGCCGAATTAAAACCCCTTGTACGAGAGCGCTCGTTGTGCTTATGTCTCCAAGAGACATTTTCGGGCCACTGATGCTCCTTCTTTACGGGGCTATACCGTGTATCGAAAAGATGATCAGATTGGGGAAAGGGCAAAGGGTGGTGTTGTGGTTTTTGTCCGTGATATGCACCACTCATATGAGATCCCTCTTGTTACGGACTTGCAAGCAGTTGCAGTTGACCTTCTTGTGGGGCGGAGGCTCACAATCTTTTCCGTTTACTTACCGCCTCAGGATGCAATAGACTCTGAGGCTCTCACAGACCTTATTAGCCAACTCCCCCACCCATTTCTCCTTCTGGGGGACTTCAATGCTCATAATGTCTTATGGGGCTCTACGACTACTTGCCCCAGTGGATCCTCAACTCTGGTGCTCCCACTCATTTCTGTACTGCTTCTGGGTCGTCGTCAGCTGTTGACCTTTCCTTTTGCTCTCCAGCACTCGCGGATTCTGCTCTGTGGGAGGTTGCTGCTGACCTTCATTCTAGTGACTACTTCCCCCTTTGGATTCGCCTCCTGGATGAGGCTGTGGCATTGCCAGTGTCGCCCAGGTGGCACCTCTGCAGAGCTGACTGGACACTTTTCAGCCATCTGGCTGTTTTGGAACACCGTGCTAGCGTCCACGAATGGGTCGACCATGTTACAGCCGTGATCTCCCATGCTGCTGAATTGTCTATCCCACGGTCCTCAGGTCATCCCAAGAGGCGTCCTGTCCCTTGGTGGACCACTGAGTGCCGCTCAGCCATTCGAGCCCGCCGTGCAGCTCTGCGCCGCTTCAAGTGCCGTCCCTCAGCTGACAATCTTGCGGCCTTTCGGGTGGCAAGGGCCAAGGCGTGGCGTGTGACTAAAGAGAGCAAACGACGGTAATGGCAATTGTTCTTGAACTCCATCTCCCGCTCCACTAGTTCTACGAAAGTATGGGAAGCCATCAGGAGGATTTCCGGGAAACGCAGCCAACTACCTGTCACGGCATTGCTGCATCAGGGATGTCTCCTCACGGCGCCGAGAGACATTGCCCAGACACTGGCCATGCATTTTGCGGAATCTACCGCCACTATTAACTGTGATCCAGATTTTTGTCGCTACCGCACTGCCATCGAGAGGGATCTCTTGGACTTCCGGTCTCCAAATTCTGAATCCTGCAACTGCCCCTTCACAATGTGGGAACTGGATTCGGCGCTGTCTGTGGCTCATGATACTGTGCCCGGTCATGATCAAATCCGGTACAGCATGCTGCAGCACTTCCTGCTGCCATCCAAGGAAGTTCTCCTGAATTGTTTTAATATGATATGGTTACCCGGCACGTTCCCTGACTCGTGGAGGGAGGCGATTTTTATTCCCCTCCTCAAACCGGGGAAGGACCGAACGCATCCCAGAAGTAATCGGAGTATTGCTTTGACGAGCTGTGTCGGGAAGACGTTGGAACGCATGGTCAACCGTCGCCTGGTTTGGCTGCTCGAGACCCGGCAGCTCCTTAGCCACTCCCAGTGTGGCTTTCGGAGATGTCGTTCAACTATAGACAACTTGACCCTGCTTGAGGCGGCCATCCAGCATGCCTTCCTACGTAACCAGCATTGTCTAGGTGTATTCTTCGACATTAATAAGGCGTATGACACTACTTGGCCCAGCCTTATCCTCAATCAACTCCATCAGTGGGGCTTTCGTGGGCATCTCCCAATCTTCATTCGGTCCTTTCTTTCCCTCCGCCTCTTTCGATATCGGGTTGCTAATGTGCTATCTGACTTTTACGTGCAGGAGAATGGTGTTCCTCAGGGAAGCGTTTTAAGTGTTACCCTCTTTGCCGTCGCCATTAACAGTATCACGTCCACTATCCGGAGTCCTGCCCAGTGCTCCTTGTTTGTGGACGATTTTGCTGTTTCCTGTTCTTCCTCCGGTCTTGTCACTGCTAGTCGGCAGTTGCAGCTTACGATAAAGCGATTAGAGGCATGGACTGCGAAGACGGGTTTTACCTTTTCTGCAGACAAATGTGTGTGTTCATTTTAATCGTTCTCGACGTCTTTTTACCTCCCCTGAATTGCGTCTGAGGGACACCATTCTTTCTTTTAGCGACACTGTGAGGTTCCTGGGCCACACCATTGATTTCAAGTGGTCGTGGTTGCCGCACCTTGAAGACCTTAAGGTGCGGGCCCTGAAGGCACTGAATATTTTGAAGTGTCTGAGCCATCGGTCCAGGGGGGCAGATCGGGCGCGTCTGCTGCAGTTTTATGGGGCTTTCGTCCGGTCGCGTCTTGACTATGGATGCACCGTGTATGGGTCAGCGAGGCCTTCGTATCTGAAGATTCTTGACGCAGTACACCATGAGGGTATCAGGTTGGCCACTGGTGTCTTCCGTACGAGTCCCATCCCCAGCCTGTGTGCTGAGGCAGGGGAACCGCCGCTCGCCATCCGGCGGAAACTAATCATGGTGCGACGGGTGTGTCAACTCCTTGCCTGTCCTACCTCCCCTGCGTACCATACCGTTGCCCGACCGCCTATGGAACGTCTCTTTTCCAGTCGTCCCAAGGCAACGAGACCATTTGCGATGCGTGCCAAGCATTTGCTTGAGTCCCTTGGTGTGGAGCGTGTGGCACCTCAACTCCAGAGTTTTACCCGCCTACCTCCTTGGTTGCTCCAGAGGCCCAGCGTCCTTTTAGACTTGTCAGAGTATCGGAGGAGCTGCACTCCTGTGTTTGTTTTTACCTCCTTATTTTACGA
Organism: Schistocerca nitens; assembly: GCF_023898315.1. Taxonomy (NCBI): domain Eukaryota; kingdom Metazoa; phylum Arthropoda; class Insecta; order Orthoptera; family Acrididae; genus Schistocerca; species Schistocerca nitens. The sequence continues at coordinate 548,938,063 of NC_064619.1, read as the reverse complement.
TACTTTAAACCAGCATCCCGACCATGTACCAGTATTTACGGATGGTTCTGTTGGTTGTGCTGTTGTTTTCCCTGATCGAGTCGTCAAGTTACGGCATCCTGCGGCGTTTACCATCTTTGATGCCAAATTGTTTGCGATCTTGCGGGCATTGGAGCAGATGAGATGTGTTCCCAGTCTTAAGTTTGTCATCTGTTCTGACTCCCTGAGTGCCCTTCAGACCATGCAACACTTGTACCCAGCGGATACGGTCGTCCGGAACATCCACGAAGCCCTACTCCACCTGCAACGGCAGGGGAAGGAGGTTTCTTTCTGCTGGGTGCCGGGTCACATGGGTATTAGGGGAAACGAACTGGCGGATGTGGCTGCCAAAGATGCATGTTCCCTCCCTCACGTTGTTGAACGTGCCGTCCCCCTCCATGCTGTTACCTCCCTTTTGCGTTTTCGTGTTATGCGTCAACGGGAAGAGGAGTGGCTGGCAGTCGGTGAAATTAAGCTGCGTGTGGTCAAGGCCACCACGCGGCCATGACGTACGTCCTACCAGTCATGCAGGCGGGATGAGGTTCTCCCCACTCGCCTCCGCATTGGGCACAGTCCCTTAACGCATGGTTTTTTACTCCGGCGGTAGGACCCTCCAATCTGCAGTGCCTGTGGCGTCCAGATTACTGTCCGCCACATTTTACTTGACTGTCTTTTATTCTCTGACCAGAGGGCGGTGGGAGGGCGGTGGTTTCCTTGCCACCGGATTTGCCCTCTATTTTGCAAGATGACGAAACGACTGTGGTTAAGGTCTTACGGTTTTGTGTCCTGTCCAATCTGTTGCCTCGGATTTTAGGGAGAGGATTTTAATGTGCTGCAGGGTGACTGGCTCACCGAGGTTTTAGGTATGAGGTCAGCCAGTCACGATTACCTACATGTTTCACTTCGATCTCTATTCTCTTTTCCTTGTTTCCTTTTCTTTTTTAGTGCGTTTCTTCTCCTCTTGTTTTGCCTCTGTATGTGAGGATTTGGAACTGCGTCAGGTCCGTGTGTTTTAACCGTTCTCCTTGTTCGCTGTCCGTCTTCGTCCCTTCACCGCATGTGTTCCTATGCGTTTGGGCGCTGATGACCATGCTGTTTAGCGCCCGAAAACCTCAAACCACACACACTCACACACTCACACACTCACACACACACACACTGTTAGTCAACAGACGCTGTCGGCCTGTACACTTTTGTGTTGTACGTGTCCCTTCACGTTTCCACTTCACTATCACATCGGAAGCAAAGCAGCTAGGGATGTTTAGAAGTGTGGAAATCTCTCGTACCGGCGTGTGACACAAGTGACACCCATTCACCTGACCACGTTCGAAGTCCTCGAGTTCCACGGAGCGCCCTATGCTCTCTCACGACGTCTAATGACTTCTGAGGTCGCTGATATGGAGTACCTGACAGTATGCGGCAGCACAATGTACCTTATATAAAAAGTATGTTTTTGGGGGTGTCCGGATGCTTTTTATGGCATAGGGTGGTTCAGAAGTAAAAAAGCAAATTAACATAGAAAGAACAGTGAAGCTTTGTATGACACTAAGCAGTCTATATGTGAATCATAGATTCCTTGAGAGAATTTTCAATTGGCTTGGCCAAGGCAATCATTATATCCAGCCCCTACAAAAGAAGAGCATTTTGTAAATGCAGGAATTTGTATTCAGATCACAGATTCTGACAGCTGAACAAATGAAATCATGGTTCGAATGAAGGAGGGAAGGAAGATTGGGTTTAATGTCCCGTCGACATCGAGGTCATTAGAGTCGTAGCACAAGCTAGGATGGTGCCAAGGATAGGAAAGGAAATTGGATGTGCCCTTTCACAGAAACCATCCCGGTATTTGCCTGGAGCTATTTAGGGAAATCATAGAAAATTTAAATCCTGATGGCTGGACGGGTTTTAACAGTCGTCCTTCCAAATACGAAGTCATTGTTCTAAGCGTGCACACCTTCATTCTGATCATTTTTCGATTACACATTCATTAAGCAAGTACATAAAGTTAATATGGAAATATCTCCAAATAATTTAATTATATTCAAAGTTTAGAAGCTCCCAATGTGATGTGGAAGGACCTGCGTATCAGGCAGTGATACTATAATAATGATCGAATAATAATGAACTACTTTAAGAAATCCCTCTGTAGCCGAGGTCGTCAGGAGAAGCAACCTCCACTCAAATTTTGTTTGTGATAGCGTGGTCACACGTTTCTCTTCATGTCTCCGCGTTGTGTCACATGGAGAGGGCTATCCTAGACCTAAGTGGGCATCGCTCCTGACATAAAGAAGTTACAGGAGTAGAATAGTGCAGCTACCCGGTAGGGTTGGCAACGTGGATTATATTTTTGCCCGCGTAAACACATTTCCCTTGGTTTATCCGTTCCTTGTCACTGTGTACACTGGCGCACCAGTCGCCCGCCATGCTCCAACCTCCATTACCTACTACTGACACCTGCAGAGCCCAGCCTGTTATTAGTTCTACCGTTCCGCGGGATTATGCCATCGACACACTCCATAGTTAAGACCGCGTACGGCTGCTGTCAATGGTGCGATATTTCGCCCATCTCCGGGCTGTCGATGAGATGATAAGCGTTTCTGTGTTGCCCCATGCAACCCTCCCTCCCCCCTCCCCCCCACATGCCCTATCCCAACCGCACACTCCACGAGTGTATGTGAAATTCGAACCATTTTCCTTGTTTCCTAGGCAAGCATGGTTCTTACGAAGTTCTGCTGTCGTTTGTTTTTGTTGTTCTCTTTCAGCATGCTACTGTATGTGCCCGAGTAAGCGAACTTCTTTGCCTCTCTAACATTTTTTTCGTGTTCAAACAATTTCCTGCATGTAGCAGTTATTTCTGCAAATAATCCGGAGTTGTATATTAGTGGCTCCTCTTGCATTAATATTGAAGAATATATCTAAAGTGCATTAAAAGTCTACTGTATATTTATTGCCTCTAACCGCCTCAGCTGTGCCATGTCCCATACATACTGACTTTTTTGGCAGAAAAACCTACAATAAGACAAGTAGTCTGACGCTACTACGGTGGTGATCACAGGATAATTCCACCGTACGTAAGAAATTATGTATGCAGGAATGGAAGAGCCAGTTAGGGAACGGCTTTAACCAAGTTTTACAGACTGAATGAATCACATAGAATTACGTGTGATACAGTGAATAGGACAACAAGGGGGGGGCACCAGTCGATTGTGTTAGTGCGGGTTGCTTAAATCAGGGGTGGGTGTGCCCCCACGGGCAAACCTATTGTTCTCCTTTGATTCACTGTTACTTAACCTATTATTCTCCTTCAATTGTTCTGGTAAAGGGATCCTTCTTCTTGATTGACAGACACTAAACCCATTGTTCCCCCCACCCCCCAACCATTCCCCCTCCCCCCTCACTAATACAGGTACACTTTAAAATCTGAGTTATAGGAATAGGCCCCACTCTCACTCTTATCAATTTAATTGACTACTTAATTAAACTGACCAAATAATTAACATCTCCCCCTCTGATATACCCCCACCACCTCCCACCCACCGTCCTGGAAACTGGCGGGAAAAAGACTCAAGTGATCGGTCATTTTGAGGAAAATCGATTCTTATGAGTGGAATATTGTTCATTTAATTAATTAGGGCATTCAAAGCAGTTTGTGGAATATGGTAGAGAGGACCGATCTCATAACAGGAAATTCAAGAGTATATTGTTTATTTATAAAATATTCAGTTTGTGGGGGTTGGATTTTTCTTGCTCATCACTCTCTGCAGTTTGGAAACATGTGGGTCTGCAAGAGGCAAATACATGGGGCAAACATGTTGCGTAACTTAATGATTGGCACTGTACTCTGGGTGCCTTAACCTAACGTTACGGCCTTTGTCGGCACTTAACCTATTGTCCTATTATGTAGTTTCAGATATCACCCCCATTTCCTTAAATTATTGTACCACCTTTGATACCAAATTAAGTAATCAGTTACGTCCTCCCACCATTTTCTGGTACATTTTTCGAATTTCACATGCTTTTGAACGCCATCTCTGGCGCATTTTTTTCCTTGTCATCCAACCCCCTTAAACTATAGTACTGCGTTTTACATAAAAATTATGCAAATTAGCATAGTGTTCTGAAGTTAACCAGCTGTTCTGCTCCACGTCACCCACTCACACAAACCCTCCCATTAACTATTGTACCGCTAGATCATGTTGATATAAAAAAATTATGGAAATTAATTAAATCGATATTCTTCACATGTATGGGGTAGGTTTTCTTAATTCGTAGCATCCTATTGGTTGGTCAAATCAATGGAATATAGTTTAAACAAAAATTTGTTAGTAAAGAAAGGGCTCCAACATGCACAGCCACCAACCGCCACCATCTGTCCACTGGACCACACAGGAGGCTACAGCACACGCACCCACAAGTTGGGATGCACCGACAGCCCCCATGGCCATCAGTTGCCAAGCCAAGTACAGGTGCCCATTCAGGTCCCTCAGTCATGAGGCAGCAGCATCCCTTTCATACTTGACAACTAAGAAATTCCTCTCGAAATACATGTTAACTGAAGCACCATTACTCATATGATCAGACGGGGCGAAGACCCGACGCAGACACACCAACGGCGCTCTTCCATCGACACCACCACAAATTGCCGCCAGAAGCAAGCACGTGTGAGCCATCGCTCTCACGCTGCTACTGACTGCAGCGAGCAGGTGAAAGTTGGTTCCATTTTGAGGGTATACTATTAGAGTTCTTTGAGTGATATACTCACGTCACAGAACTCCAAGGCGCACTCACGCTGGTCCCACACATGAGACACCTTGGCGGAGCGTGTGTGTGTGTGTGTGTGTGTGTGTGTGTGTGTGTGTGTGTGTACTGTTGCTAATGCTATACCTGTGGATACTGACATTACAGATTCGCACAGGGTGCATTCCTCCTAGCAATCGTAATGGGGCAGCGCATTTGTCACTGAATTTACCTGTCAAACGACTGCTGCTGCTGGTGTGGGAGCAGTCTGCAGTGGATTTCTGCAGATGAGACTGCCAATGCGAAAATAATTTTTTACACATCGCTACATTGCACTGACAGTTAAACCCCGCAAAAGTTGTCCACAGATCATCAAATACATACGAGACTCACAAGAATATTGGGAGCCAGGAACATATTTACCAGTGTAACTACAATTAAATATTACGACTGTAACTACAGTCTGGCACCGATCGATGTACGGGTAATGTCTCTTCTTGACGGCTGTGGCTCTGGAATGAATTTCATTATAATTTTCTACGTAAAATCTCTCTCATACCTGCTGAATCTATTCATCCCTCACCATAGGACATACACTCATCTTCTCTGATCATGCAACTACTTAAGCCTCAGTAACTTCACACTGCATTAGATACGAATTCCAGTCAAACAGTGCAGTTATCTTTTCTATTTGTATAGCACCTGAAGAAATTATGGTACGCCTACTCTCGCACCAGCTATTTGTCTCAATTCTTCTCGGTCCTAGGAAATTATATGACAAAGACTGAATCGGCGCTTCTGGAAGATGCTGCATCCTGCCAAGTTTCTCTCAAACAAGAGTTATGAAAGACAGGCGTCCGGCACTATGTGTGTTAATGAATACCACACCTGCGGACATAATGCTTGGAAAGACATCACCAACATGGGTTGGTGTACTGTAGTTAACATCACTATCGGTAGAACAAAAAGGAAAATGCGAGGGTACGCATAGGGGTGCCGATGAGGGGACACATTCTTACAGCCATATTGCCCGCCCTGTTTGTACACTATAGCACGTCCAGTTGAACACTTGCATTGCTATATTGTGCAGCTGTTTACGAAATGTATCTATTACCACTAACGTTCGGATATACTTCTCGTTGCGTTAAATTAACAGTTCACCATGACCAGTCTATCCTTCCATTACGACTAGACATACGCAATCTTCTTTGTTTTTACGTAAATATTAGTTTGATTACTTCCCACAAACGCATGTTGGAACATAAGTCACGGTACCTTCACGTTCAAGCAGCAGCATAACATTTCTGACTATCAATTACAGGTGTATACCGAGCGAGGTGGCGCAGTGGTTAGACACTGGACTCGCATTCGGGAGGACGACGGTTCAATCCCGCGTCCGGCCATCCTGATTTAGGTTTTCCGTGATTTCCCTAAATCATTCCAGGCAAATGCCGGGATGGTTCCTCTGACAGGGCACGGCCGACTTCCTTCCCCATCCTTCCCCAATCCGATGAGACCGATGACCACGCTGTCTGGTCTCCTTCCCCAAACCGACCGACCGACAGGTGTATAAAAAAAATTATACACCCACACTTGCACCAGCTGGGTGTCGTTTTCGCACTGCAAAAAAGTCTCCCGCCATTACGTATTTATCGATGAATAAAGGATGTAACTACAATTTAAGAAGGCCATAGAGAATTTCCGGTTTATCGATTTCACCACTTCCACGAAACCTTTTAGTATTTTCGATATTTGTAAATCAAACCAACACTGAGTGGCGTCTTTTATGTATTCAGAGCGCCAGTTCAGGGTTGGTGTCAGTGCGTTCCATGCATAGCTTCCACCACACATTATTTTCCCCTGATTAAGAAATCATTGTGAGGGCAAAATATACTAGACTACATTCATTTGGAGTTAATTTTGACAGGCGGAGCAGGTGGGTGGAGAAACCGCAAAACTGCTGTAGTCTAAGCCCATTTTTAAGTTCATGTTGCTAAGCACCATACCTGTTTAACATTTTGGAGCAGGAGTAGGATCACAGCGGGACCGATATGGTGTTTCAACTGGCAAAATTGAGTTTGTTACGAAAGACAAAAGACGCTGTTAGAGCGTCATACAAAGATTTTGTTTGGCACATGTTTTAGAAACGGTGACAGAGCCCTGTTTAGATCCTATAACGTTATTTCATGCTGTGTAGAAACCTCCTATAGGCCTGAATGCAAAGAATGCTTTCTTACAAGCGTGCAATAGACTTTGTCTCTTTCAGCACACTAGCTTTATGTAACTGAATAATCACTGATTCCATCGTCATTCAGTTATTCAGTTCAAGTCTGTCCTGGATGTCTGTGAATAAGGTAATGCCATAGTTCCGAGGAGTGGTAGTGTGCGAAGTATGGTCATGCTTTAGTTATCGCTATTAAAGGGGGGGGGGGTAGTGAATGCGGAACTCTGATAGTTCCACAACAGAGCTGTAGCCACACATTGGAAAAAATATTCCATCGCTCTTACTTCTTTAATATGCTATGACAATTAACCTTGAGAACTGTGAACTCAAGGGAGAAGAGAAAGTTACTGCTTACAGCATACACATATTGTACCATTACCACTTGATATATATTTTACTTGCTACCAGACCTATGTCAAAGTACGAGCCACGCTTTAAGCACTATGACTCGAATGCGTAACGCCACACTGATGAGCCGCTATCAGTGTCCCTTATGATACTTCAGTTTAAGCTTTACAGCAACGTCATTCTCTGTTTTCTGAGTCATGTAGCGGTTAATTTTTTCAGAAAACGAGGGAAGCGTGACTATGAATCAGAATGAGGATGGGGGCATAGGAGAATTAAGTATCATCTAGCTGATGTAAAGCAAAAATCAAACATACACTTTTAAAGCACCTAAATAATTCAAACAGAGGCAATTAGTAACAGCAGCGAAATTAACAAATGTGTTGTGATACCGTTAAAAATCATCATGTCTTGGAAATCGGTGAACTATACTTTCATGCTAAGCTGGAAATTGTTTAATGTTTCCAAAGCCACAAAAAGCGTGACGTTGGCATAACAAAATCAACAGCAATTCTAAAATAATTGTTAGCGCCAGACACTGGAAAACAAATACTTAGCTGCAGCTGTTCGCAAGTAAAAGGCAGCATTTGCTCCAATCTTTGACTATTGTACGCTTTAGTGAAGTAGCCCGCTTTGCTCGATTTCTCCTTCACAAATTACATCGATTTTTAGTCAATTTGAGAGAAATGTCCCAATTTGTCAGATGTAAATTGTGGCAGCTCTAGATACATAGGATGCTGAACATAAAGTTATCGCAAAATATTACGTTCGGTTTTGTCCAATAGGAAAAATTCCACAACTAGCTGGACACAGGCAGTGCTCACAGAACAATGGCAACAGCAGCAGCAGTGGCAGCACCAACAGGGGTTGCAGCTGCTCCAGCAACAGTTACCTGGATATATGCTGAAACAATAAGACGTGTTTTCAATACGATTGGTACGTAGAGAAATGTGTGTGCTATATTCCAAGGCAACAGCCGTCAAGAGGAGACATTATCCATACATCGATCGGTGACAGACTGTAACAACAGTCGTAATATTTAATTGTAGTTACAACGGTAAATATGTTCCTGGCTCCCAATATTCTTGTGAGTCTTGTATGTATTTGATGATATGTGGACAACTTTTGCGGGGTTTAACTGTCAGTGCAATGTAGCTATCTGTAAAATATAATTTTAGCTCTTAGAGTCTCATCTGCAGAAATCCATGGAGGATGGTGCTCCCACACCAGCAACAACAGCATTTTGACAGGGAAATTCAGTGACTAACAGGCTGCCCCATTAGGAATGCAAGGAGGACTGCACCCTGTACTCCTCTGTGACGTCAGTGTCCGCAGGAATTGCATCAGCAAAGGTAGACACACCTGCTGCCCACAGGCCTCTCACATATGGGACCAGGGTGAGCGCGTCTTGGAGTTCCGTGACATCAGTATAACGCTCGAAGAACTAACTGTATATCCGAGAATAGACCTAACCTTCACCTTCTTGCTGCAGGCAGCAACAGCGTGAGAGTGATGACTCATGCTGCCTTGTGTCCAGCGGCGATTTGCGAAGTGTCGACGCACGCGCGCCCTTGGGATGGCTGTGCTCAATAGGTTAAGTTCCTGTCAAGCAAAAGGAAGGATCCTCTTAGTAGAACAATAGATCATGCACCTGTCAATCAAAGGAGACCAATAGGTTTGCCCCTGAGTGCAAAATGGTTCAAATGGCTCTGAGCACTATGGGACTTAACTTCTAAGGTCATCAGTCCCCTAGAACTTAGAACTACTTAAACCTAACCAACCTAAGGACATCACTCACATCCATGCCCGAGGCAGGATTCGAACCTGTGACCGTAGCAGTCGCGCAGTTACAGACTGTAGCACCTAGAACCACTTGGCCACACCGGCTGGCCCCTGACTGCATACCTGCCCCTGATGTAGGCAAGCTGCACTAACAAAATGGACTGATGTCCCCTTTGACCTCGTACTACAGTGGAAGACAATTGTAAATTTAGAATAATCATCTGTAGGGGTAATAGAATCGAGCTATGGACGACCTGTACACAAGGGACGTGATGTATGGATGTGTCACAGTTTAACTGTGCAGAAAGACTTCAAATTATTTAGGACGTAAAGTGAGTTATTAAGATACCACAGAATATAGCAAAATGCGCAAGAATACGTAGTTTTATAAAGTAAATTGATCTTTTCTTTTGGGAAGCTTCCTCAAAATAGCAGTTTTTTAACTCCGTCTAGCCATTACTTCTTAGTTCTAACTAATGATCTTTCCCTTGATGCATTCATATTGACAGCTTTGATAACCATTCAATTCTCATTCCACTCACGTACTCAGGCCTTTCCACTCTTTCAGCGCGCTGCTGCTACGGTCGCATGTTCGAACCCAGGCTCGGGCATTGATGTGTGTGATGTCCTTAGGTTAGTTAGGTTTAAGTAGTTCTAAGTCAAGGGGACTGATGACATCAGATGTTAAGTCCCATAGTGCTTAGAGCCATTCGAACCACTCTTCCACCTTCTCCACTCAACAGTGGTAGGCTCTTGGACTACAGCAGCTCTTGGACTACGCACAGCACAGATTCCGCTCTGGGTTTTCCTTTTTGAACTTTACGTTTGAGATCTGGGAAAACAGATTTTAGCTGTTATGACCATCAATTTTATTAATTTTTTTAAAGAATTCGGATGTTACATTTTTTTCTATCCCAGAACACAATTATACGGTTTATTTACCGTCTGAGATGTAAACATTTTACGGCGCGTCTACTTTCCGTCACCGTTTTTGATCTACAGACTTACGTACGTAAGAATTTCTTCGTGTCAATTCATAAACATCGCAGTACTAATCTATTTCTTTGAAATAAACAGTCCGCAGCTCGTGGTCGTGTGGTAGCGTTCTCGCTTCCCGCACCTGGGTTCCCGGGTTCGATTCCCGGCGGGGTCAGGGATTTTCTCTGCCTCGTGATGACTGGGTGTTGTGTGATGTCCTAGGGTTAGTTAGGTGTAAGTAGTTCTAAGTTCTAGGGAACTGATGACCATAGATGTTAAGTCCCATAGTGCTCAGATCCATTTGAACCAATTTTTTTGATGTAAACATAATTTGATACACACGCTCTCTAAGCACAAGATCCAAATACTACGACTCTCACATATAATTTTACTTGTGAAGTGTCAGTTCAGTAATGTTCTGCGACTGCTTTCCGCGACCGATTATAAGGCACGATCCACAGACGAAGTGAAAGACGGTGCCATGGTGAGCGCCGCTTCCCCGCCTGCCGAAACATGTCGGCTCTCACAAAACCCAAGATTAAGACGATGTTGATCTCCTTTTTCGACAGCAAGGACTTGATCCATTACGAATTTCTACCAGAGGAAAATTTGGGAGAAGATGAACACCATGATACTGACTGTCAACTGGTGACCATACCATATTGGTAACACCAAGTCTCATCCCCTGTCACGATGCGGATATCCAACAACGTGCGACCACGGTGCTTCGAGCGATTCCAGAAGCATTAACTGACTGTTACTAACAGCTTTACAATCGATGTCAGGACTAAGCTGTAGGTGATGGTGATTATTTTAAAGGCCATTTAAGGTACTCTGTTGGTAACACTTGCTTCCTTTATTTTCTGACTTCATTCACCGAGCTTTTCAGAAGCACCTTTTATGTCGTCTGAAGACTGAGGATACCCCATTATCTGCGACTTCAGTCAGGCCTGAGCGTGTCCTCAGTTTGTTATGAATGGTTGGTCATCTCACGGTGTTATCCAGAAGTGCCCGATTTGTTAAATTATCGACTCTTGCTATAATTCCATGATATTTCGTGAAGTTGGTAGCTTAAACAAGTTTCTTTGGAACTACAGGTTCCAGAAAAGTCTTAAAGACTGTTCCAGCAGATGTTTCCGTGCGCCTTCTGAAAGCCTACGAAAACCGTACTTAAAACCTAGTTGTATTTACAAGTCTTCTCACATCTATGTTGGGAATAAAGATTTTGTCAGGGTCCTTTTATTTTCTTTTTCTTTTTTTTTTTTTTTTTTGTTTAGTCATCAGTCTCCTGACTGTTTGATGCGGCCCGCCACGAATTCCTCTCCGTGCCAACCTCTTCATCCCAGAGTACTCAGATTAGCACTTGTAACCTACGTTCTCAGTTATTTGCTGGATGTATTCCAATCTGTCTTCCTCTACAGTTTTTGCCCTCTACAGCTCCCTCTTGTATCATGTCAGTCATTCCCTGGTGTCTTAACAGATGTTCTATTATTCTGTCCCTTCTCCTTGTCAGGTTTTCCACATCCTTCTCTCCTCTCCGATTGTCCACAGAACCTCTTCATTCCTTACTTTACTAGTCCAACTAATTTTCAACATTCGTATGCAGCACCATATCTCAATGCTTCGATTCTCATCGGTTCCGTTTCTCCCACAGTGCATGTTTCACTACCATACAACCCTCTGCTCCAAACGTACATTCTCAGAAATATCTTCCTCAGTTTAACGCTTATGTTTCAAATTAGTAGACTTCTTTTTCCCAGAAATGCCCTTTTTACCAGAGATAGTCTGCGTTTGATGTGCTCCTTGCTCCGTCTATCATGTAATTCTACACTCTCACTAAGGATAGCAATGTCATCAGCGAATCGTATCATTGACATCCCTTCACCAGTGAATTTTAATTCCACTCCTGAAACTTTCTTTCATTTCCATCATTGCTTCTTCTATGTACAGACTGAAGAGTAGTGGCGAAAGACTACATCCCTGTCTCACACCGTTTTTAATCCGAGCACTTCGATCTTGTCGTCCACTCTTAGCATTCCCTCTTGGCTCTTGTACAAATTGCATTTTACTCGTCTCTCCCTATAGCTTACCCTTAATTATCTTAGAATTTTCAACATCTTCCACCATTTTACACTGTCGGACGCATTTTGCTGGTCGACAAATCCTTTGAACGTTCCTTGATTTTTCTTTACGGTCTACAAGATAATAGTGAACTTGTTTTCATTTTATAAAGTCTAGTAATAAATCAGTGTATGTCATAATCTTCTAAGATTGGTTAATCAATTCAATAATTCTCTAGGTTTGGAAATATCTCCTCCGTGCTGGAATGTCGCATATGTCGAGCGACTGACAGAGCTGTGTAGTAAGTGGTAACGCGGAAATATCAACAGTTGACAGAGAAATATTCTATGAAGCTGGCATACACCAACACTCACGTGTAGGCTGGAATGCAGTTCATTTCGAGAGCATTAGTGCAAAATTGTATAGCGAGATGCACGGAAAATAAAGATGTGGGAAAACTGAAAACAAACAGTCCACACTCGAAAAACACGTAAAATATCGTAATAATCAACCCATATACACTACATGTAAACCATCATTGATAAACAGTCATCAGAAATGATGATGCCAATGTTAGAGAAACAGAGTAAACTAAAATTCGTGACAGAGTTCAAGTGAGTGATAAACGGAAAATCAAAACAAAACCTTACCAAAGAGACAAAATGTCAAAATTCGTGCACCAACTGAGCAGGGCATGAAAGAAGAAGAAAAAAACTATAAATTCAGTAGGAATGGGCAGATATGTGTGAGTTGAGGGGAGGAAGGTATTTCACAAACGCTTACTATAAGAAACACTCAAAAACAATATACCGGCTACTACAGGTGTCACACAAAAACATTTGGTTATTGTAAACATTACTAAAACAGAATAAAGCATCATGGTAGCAAAGTATAAACATATTTTTGTTTTACGCAGTCAGACAAATATTTGTTTACGTCCTCCATAAAAAAGAGTCCCACAACTTACTTTTTATAAATTTGTATGTTTATGACATTATAAAATGCTTTTAAATTATTTTAAAGGAGTGTTTCCAATATAAACACGGATTACATTTGACGCTACTGACAAAAGCGTATGAATAAAAGTAGGAAGCAGTCGTGGACTAACATACAGCGGCAAATGATTCAATATTGTTGGCGGAAACCTTATTATATTATGAGCAGTGCGGTGACATTAGTAGATGAATACTGACAACGCACTTAGTTCAATTATGTTGGTTTCTTGTAACTTGCAAAATTGATGAGGATTTATGCTATGAGGCATAGTGCTGGGTAGTTACCGTTCCCCGAAATTATGATTTATATATCTGTCTTGAGGCCAGCATCGTAAATCATGGCACGTCAAGTCGTATCTTTTTGCACCATAACGAATGGCTTCTGCAGCACACTCTGACACTTTAACAATGGCTAGGAGAGGACGAGAGCAGGTGTAATTCGCATTCCTATTCATTCACAGCAGCGTACGTAAAAAATGCAATGCGCTTGTGTTCATGATGTGTCTGTGACAGAGACAGAGAGAGAAAGAGAGAGAGAGAGAGAGAAAGAGAGAGACATTCCGTGGGGTGGGGGTTGATGGTGTGAGTACGTGAGTACATGACGTGCGTCTGGACGTGTATGTCTGTCTGTATGCGTGTGCGCGTGTACGTTTAAATGTGTGTGTGTGTGTGTGTGTGAACTGGGACACCCGAGGAGACTGCAATTGACGAAGCGTCATTCGGCTATTTTCGACAGGTCAATCAATCACGAGCGTAGTGTCGCGCAATAAGCTGCCTGCCCGGACGAACAGGTCGGACGTGTCGCTCGCTAAATCATTACCGTTTTTCTGCCTGTCCGGCTGACGTGTTCGCTGACTCGCATTCACCGCGAGGAGCATTGAGGAGGAGGACGCCGACGTATTTTTATTGACGGAGGGCCCTCGGAGTGTGCCAGCAACAGAAAACAGCCTGTTGCGCCCCCGCGCTGTATTGGCAGGCGGCCGATATGACGTGCTCGATGACGCACTGTGCGGCACCGCGGTTCTCAATGGAACCTCAGATTTGCCATTTTTTTTTGCGTCTTCAATGCCTTTACTCCCACAGCAACACGTTTCTGTGACTTTGGTTTTTAATATTTTTCTGCCTGATGGAGTCTCTTGCCCTGATTCCACCCGAATTGCAACGATTTTGCACGGTCTGCGATGCGTATTTCTCTTGTTTATTATGCCACTCAGCTCCTGTGGATCATGGCACATGTAACTTACTGTCTTAGTAGCTTGTAATTACGTTAAATTGAAAATGAATTAAAGATGGGTCCTCCTTTCTGCAAGTACTCTATTACTGTTTTGCTTTAAGTCCGAAACATGTTTCACCACAGGTTTGACATCAGTTGGCTTTTCCTTTATTTTTCCTGAAATACAATCATAAAGAATTTACAGTAGGTAAGAAAAATGTTACATCGGATTTTGCTGTTATTTTAAACTTACGCACTTAAATTTTTATTTACATTGTGTGTCGATATTAAGACACTATGTCTTCAGCGAATATTAGGGATGTTACGTGGCATGTCTCCGTTTTTATTTTTTAGTCTTATCTTTGCGGTATTTAGCTTCCATGCGCTCTGGATGGTTTTTATTTGCCTGCCAAATGTGTTTTTGTTCTTGTCTGTGTATTTAGAATGACGTGTTGACAACGATAAAAGTTGTTGGTGAGGCCTTGGCATAGAGAAGAATTTGATATGGTTTGTTACTCGTGGGTTACGTTTCGTATTTTAATAGAATTTACTCACATTTTCTCCTGTTCGTTGGTGTACGCCACGTTTTGTTATGTTATTGTGGCTCGAGAACACGTTTCACTACAGAATTTTGAGTTTCTTGTGCGGTTTGACGGTCGTTTGTTTCACTTCACTACTTTGTTTTCGAATGAAGGCCGCGAAATTTGAATTATTTCCGTTTCTTTTCATTTCGTGTGTGTGAGTGCGCGTGTGTGTGTGTCTCTGTGTGTTTGTTTTCTTGCTTGTGTGTACGTGTGTTGTTTGACACTTCGCTGAAAGTGTTCAACATTTAATTGCAAACTACCGTTTGACCGTTGATGAGTCTGTTGCGATGGGTGATATCTTTCTGGTTGTGGTAAAATTCTCTTATTTTTAAAGAATGGTAGAAATGATTACTGTGTTTTAAGATCTGGAGGTCAGTTTCCACGCCAGTGGAATGGTGTTCTTCTTAATGCGGTTATCAACAGTTCAGAAACGTGCATTGTCACTATCCAGTGCTCTTAAATATTCTGAGTATCTTATCCTGAAATTTCAGCATGTTAGTCCGATGTACATGGAATGTATCCATGGTGGTGAAGGGTATTTCAGTAGTGTATCGGCTTTTACATGCCACATTTACACCTTGTTATCTCGTAATGTTTTGCGTTCTGTTTGTTATTTTCTTGTCAAATGAAGTGTCTCCCATGTTTTGCTGTGGTTTCTTGATCTTGTGTTCTATGTGAAAACTATTGTGTGGTTGTTAATTCTGTGTAGTGCTGTAATATTGCTGTGCGTGTTTGGTGTCAGTTGTGTTACTCTTGGCTTAATTTTTGTACAGTGTTTATTTTGTAATGATATTTCTTTGAACGATTGACGTTTCGACACCTCTACTGGGATCTTCTTCAGGACCTTGTGTTTGTGGGAGGATATATGATGCGGCCTAACAACCCAGACGATTTTAAATTTAATATTTTTTTTTTGTAAGCAGGGGAACAGAGCTTAAAACTCCAATATGAACGTTAAATATAGGTCTTAGATCTGTTGGCTATCGTCGAAAAGAAATTAATTTGTGTTGTGGCGCTATCGACAGTTATTAGTAATCTCATGTTGATGCGCAATAACATTGTGTTAAATTTACCCTAGCATGATTTTTCAGTTTATGTTTTTAACGTGTAACTTTAGCCCAGAACAGACACGGCTGTGAGCTCGCCCCAATACTACATTTCGTACTTTTTTATGGGAAAGCTTTGATGCACTTTACCTTTGTTATATGCTGGTTTAACGGAAGGTCAGATACTTTGTGTGATCGACGATTCTGATTTTAGTAGCGTGGCATCAGCATTTACTGCACGTCATAGAGACAATTGTATTGTACGGCTACGTAGGGGCACTGTTGTAAAAACGAGACCGTGAAAAAGAGCATGGCGGACCTGCTTAACTTTAGGATGAGTCAGGAATTGGCTTTCTTGGTTTGACCAGACAGAAAAAGGATGGCAGAAGAGTGTGAACCACTGTTAGATGAGTTGGTTATCAAACAAAAATCAGAAATATGCCAAATTTATCGGAAACCGGGTCTCCACAAGTGACACAATGAGAATATGGCCTCCAGAGTTAAAAGTTTCAACACGAGCAAAACAATATTACCGTTGCAATGGCAGAACTGCAGCAAATTGCGTAATATGCACTTATGTCTTGCTAAGGGAAAGGACTGTTTCAAATTTTTTCACAAAAAGTGGAGTCTGCACCATGTCTTAGAATTACAATAATTACAACTTTGTTATGATTATTACATTTTAAATTTTCAAGCATTTCTAGTAAATAAAAGCAAAATAAGAACGAGCTTTAATGCACTAAATTTCTCAAACAGGTGTCAGGAAACTTCCTGGCAGATTAAAACTGTGTGCCGGACCGAGACTCGAACTCGGGACCTTTGCCTTTCGAGGGCAAGTGCTCTACCAACTGAGCTACCCAAGCACGACTCACGCTAGTTCTGCGAGGCTCGCAGGAGAGCTTCTGTTAAGTTTGGAAGGTAGGAGACGAGGTACTGGCAGAAGTAAAGCCGTGAGGACGGGCCGTGAGTCGTGCTTGGGTAGCTCAGTTGGCCGCCGGCACGGTAGCTCAGCGTGTTCGGTCAGAGGTCTAGCTGCCCTCTGTGATAAAAGAAACTGAGTTAATGGATCAACAACGAACTGAAACGGGTGTCTTTCGACGTCCGCCCAGAGCAGATACAGTGAACGGAACGAACAAAATAAGATTAAAAAAAAAAGTTGGTTGAGCACTTGCCCGCAAAAGGCAAAGGTCCCGAGTGCGAGTCTCGGTCCGGCAAACACGTTTTAATTTGCCAGGAAGTTTCCTATCAGCGCACACTCCGCTGTAGAGTGAAAATTTCATTCTAGGTGTCAGGAAGTCAGAGGGCAATTAAGCCGAAAAGAAACATGCCCCACTTGATCGTACTACTGCTTTTTCCTATAAATTTTTGGAGAATGTTTTTCTATCGTCCGATAATTCAAATTAATGAGAGTATAGAACTTAATTCACCATTGTCTTAAAAAGAGAGTTCGGTGTGGAAAGGGGTAAACCAGAGGTGCATTCATAATAATACCATAGAGGAAAGTTGCAATTGTTAAGCGCTTGGTTCATGACAAAGCAGAAGAGCTAGGCGCCTTCAATGCAGAGCACCAGCAAAGCGATGCTTAGTGATGCTCGCGAAGCAGTTTTTAGACTGCTGGAGTCTTGGCGCTACTGCTGTCAGAGCCTCCAGTTTCTCGGAGTCAACAGAGAGCGAGGAAATTTCTCAAGGTAGTGTTGCTTCCTGCAGTCCCCTATCTGTTCCACCTACAATACTTATCGATACGCTTCGAAACACTGTTAACTATTTTCAGTTTTTATGAATAGTCACCTTGGCCTCTTAAATTCCTAAAAGGGCGTGTTATCGTAGCCTCACCAACAACCGAGTGCAGGTGTCACATTCCATTTTGAAAATGAAACTATGGTGGTTTTTGATGAAATAATGTCGCTTAAACTATTAAATTAGACACTAATATGTTATTTGAAGTATAAACTAAATTAACTTCGGTATAAGTTCTCATGCACCAGCTCTACTAGGATTCCACTGTATTTCGTTTAAATCTTCAGAAGGGCCGTATACAATTAGTTCGTCGAAGCATTTTATTGTTGCGAGAAATATAAAATTACATGTGATGCGGATTCAACCGATGATAAGATCAGGAAAAAAAACCAACCTTAAACACATTTTAACCACATTATTGTTCTCTCTACATTTTTCCCATTATCAGTCGACCAGACCACAAGTTAGTGTTTTCATGTAATATATATATTTTTAAATGCTGGTGCTTTAAAATTTCCGCTACTTTGACAGTGATAAACTCACGAATCAGTGCTCATTTTTTACACAAAGTCTTAAAAATTGTCACAGATTCATCACAGGAAAAATTTTCGTCAGTGCGAAACCATGCGTGCTAGATAGGTCCCATTGAAAACTCTTAATTCCAGTAAATTGAAGTGTTTTTGAGCTGCAGAGATATGATGGATTTGCGAGGTGTGACAATGCTAATTCGTACAGAGCTTCAGGCAACATTAAGAAGGTCTTATCTACGCAAAGTAAACTCTTAGAACTGCAAATTGACTCAAGCCACCATGCAATCGTCGTTTTAATACGCAGAAAAAGCCTGGCCGCTTAGGTTGCCTGTTGGGCAGAAATACGTCATCAAAGGAAAGGTTACTAACAAAACATGCTTTGTTTCTTTTTCCTGTTGCTTAACTGTTTTGCGTTCACGTATTCTTGCATTACATATTTCACCTATGAACTGGAAAGCTTGTATTTAAATGAACTAGATCTTTACAGTTGTCGTCTTGAAATACACTACCTGATCCAAAGTACCTAGACACACCCATGTAATGTGGAGTTGACCACTAGATGTCAGGAGAGGCGGACCCGCCATTTTAAATGAAAGGGAGGCGGTATGGCTTTTATGTTGTCAGAAGAGAAACAGTGACAGCTGAATGGGTCGGTTGGTGACTTAGAACGTGTCACTCTATGATACATGAGTAACAAATATGAAAGGCATATTTCAAGCGGTTCTAGGCGCTACAGTCTGGAACCGCGCGACCGCTACGGTCGTAGGTTCGAATCCTGCCTCGAGCATGGATGTGTATGATGACCTTAGGTCAGTTAGGTTTAAGTAGTTCTAACTTCTAGGGGACTTGGCTCAAATGGCTCTGAGCACTATGGGATTCAACTGCTGTGGTCATCAGTCCCCTAGAACTTAGAACTACTTAAACCTAACTAACCTAAGGTCATCACACACATCCATGCCCGAGGCAGGATTCGAACCTGCGACCGTAGCAGTCGCATGGTTCCGGACTGCGCGCCTAGAACCGCGAGACCACCGCGGCCGGCTTCTAGGGGACTAATGACCTCAGCAGTTAAGTCCCATAGCGCTCAGAGCCATTTTAACCATTTTTGATATTTCAAGTCTATTATAGCAAAGTGCACAATACTAAGGACGGTGGTCGTAAAAAGTCGCATGAAATCAACTGAAATAACCGATGCCGAGATGCAAAATGGTATCAGCAGAAAAGCTAGGTAAATGACTGTTAGTAGGAAGTTAAACAGAATTTGTTACCATGTTCGAGCAGCTCCTTATCAGCCACACATTTCTGTAGAGAGTACTAAGAAACGTTCGAGGTGGTGTAATGAGGGACACCACTGGAAAGTGGTTGACTGAAAACAAATGATTGGGGTTGATGAATTATTCTCTATCTTTCGGCAGTTCGATGGGAAAGTTTAGGATTGGCAAATGGCTCCAGACCGCTTAACAGCAATCATGTGGAGTCCCATAAGTGAAATAAGGAGGATGTGGTGTTATGGTATGGGGTGTTTTACTACAGTTATTGCATTAAGTCCTGAATTTAGAAGGATTTGAACACAGTACACAGTATTGTGTACTGCGTGTAGAAGAGGAACACTTACTTTCTATCAGCATGACAATCCAACCTGTCAAAAAGGAGCATCTGTGAGACAAATGGTTGTGGACTGTAATCCTGCTATAGCGTGGTCTGCCGAGAGTCGCAACCTGAACCCAGCGACTATCTTTGAGGCTGAGTAAGATAGATGACTACATTGCAAATCCCAGCGTCTAACATCACAACCTTCTCTTGTTTCGGATCTTAAGGGAGATTGAAGGGTCATTCCTCCTCAGACATTCAAACAACTCATTGCAAGTATCCCAGCAGATTCAGTCCGTTAGTAAGGCGATGGGGGAACACACTCCATATTAGCGCCTGCTATTAGGGGGCCTGGATTCTTTAGATCATATAGAGTACATATTTGTATAAACTGAAATGCTTGTCAATTCATTCTGATTGGAGGATGAAATTTTAATTGCATTTCATATCTTAGTTAGATTTCTCTAACGTCTAACAGTAATTTCAGGTGAGTTTGAATCGCTGGCGAGCTATTATTGTTGGAGCTTTTCAGTACCGTAACATTCGCAGATGTTGCGAGTCATCCAAGGGACTTTACCCACGCACTAATAACAGACTAGGTGGTTGCATGTGCGTGTGTCACCACAAATTGCGATGACACCGAGTGCTCAGCAAAGTTGCGCAGCCCTGGCCCGAGCTGTGCCCTTTCAGGGAGCGGTTTATTTTTTTCACCTCTTGATTTATATCCAAGTTTTCAGGATTCACGTGTCACGGCTGCTTGCTCAACTCAGATTTCTGGACTTTATTTACAAAACCTCTTGCTATTCATGTCACCATATATGATGACCGAATGTCGTACGAGGCGATACTGTTTACATTGTCCATGAATTATGAAATCATGCTTTTGTGTACTGTCGTAGTTGAGGACAGTTTTAAAAAAACTTCTGAAGAACCTGATAACCGAGAATAACCAGGAATAGATGGAACAAGTATCGAATTGACTAAACACGGAGGAATTATCTTAAAGAATGCTACATCAGGTTAACATATCTTTGGTAAAATACGAGATACTGGAGGAATGGAGAATAGCAAGTGGGATTTCAGACCATAAGAAAGTCGAATATTTGGCACAATAAGAACGCTTAAGTGAATAACAAGGAATGACAGACATCAGAAACTTTCTAAAGCCAACCCAATTCGTACTTTATTATTTATGTTAGAGAGTTGGCCACTATAAGAATCAGAAATATAGGTTTTGGAGTCTGTAGGAGGCTGCATTAGGGAAGACAAAATTTGAAACAAAGTAATACTACACCGGCGCATTTGTACGTGCGTAATTTCCTGGAAATGGAGGCCACGCGTAAGGCGCAATGTTACCCCACTTCGGTGGGAATCTTTGCCCTTTTAGCGGACGACAGGTAGGTGAGGCCCATGTGTGTTTGACCATGTATTGTGTTGAGGTTATGCTGTGATGCTAAGTAAGCGCAATAATGTCTGTTGACTCCAAAGGAAGCACGCTTAAGTTAATAGATGATTAAAGGCAATGAAGAAAGTCGTGTGGAGTGCCCCTTCTGAAGGTTATTTGAATAAAAATTTGACATCTGTTGCCTTGAGCGTCAAGTATTACGTATTAGGTCCCCGATCACATTTCTGCAAAGAATAAGATACCATAAGTTCAGAAGTAGAAAAACTAAGAAGAATAAGCCAAAAATTTATGAAAAATTTAGGCCTATACGGAAACTGTGGACGAATACCCATGGTATAGCGACTTAAAATCAGAATAACTGGGGAGCATGACACTTGAATAAAAGAACTGATGGGATATGTTACACTCCTCAAAAACTACTGAAACTTGAAATGAAGTATAAAGATGATGCAAAAAATACAATCGTGAAGAAAACAAACGCCGCTGCCCTAGGTGATTCTGGTGTCTATGAAATTCCCAAATTTGTCTAGTGCTAGTCAGTTAATCTACGTAACATCTTTCGTAATTAACATTGTACAAACGAATAAAATACAATTCACGCATTGAAAGTTAATTAACTTTCCCATAACGACGATAAACGCCTCTACAATACTTCTATGTTTCAAGAATAATCATTAAAATGCTTTGGTTTGAAAAGAGGAATAAATAGTTGAATCAGGTATATATCTAAATAGTAGCTAACAAATTTTTTTACCCTTGCAGATTTACAAGCAGAAAATCTAAATCATTAATTAGAACTTCCGGGCTGAATTGCCGTGGTCCATATATAAAACTGCTTCTCCTACCTGACGTTTCGTTGCCTACTGCGGGCAACCTCATCTGAGGTGAGTCGGCGACTGGCTGCTAGGCACTGGAGGTCCCGCTTATATAGAGCGCTTAGATAGCGCCACCACTCATCACGTGCTTTCGACTTTAAAACTATCTCTGGCTAGTGCCATCTCTCTCGATTATAGGTAATCGATAGTCACTTCGTTGGTACAGAGTCGACCGCCATATCTTGTCTAGTTTTAATCCTTCTTTTTTATTAAAATTATTTTAGTGCTTGTAGATCTCTACAGCTTCTCTATACATGTGCATATAATAATGTGAGGATCTAGCTATCACGTTTGTATCACTAAATTTTATTTCGGGACCTCCAGCGCCTAGCAGCCAGTCGCCGATTCACCTCAGAAGATGTTGCCCGCAGTAGGCAACGAAACGTCAGGAAGGAGAAGCAGTTTTATATATGGACCACGGCAATTCAGCCCGGAAGTTTTAATTAATGAAGACGCCGGGCGTGAAAGCTTGCATGTTATGATTAGAAAATCGAAAATCTCGCTGTGACCTCCTTTGAAATTTGCGAATTAAACGTTATCATCGCTTCGTATTTCTCGCACCTCTGTAATTTAGATACTTCTTTACCTACAGCCGCTCTTGTATTTTCTTTTTCTGTCGCCTTTTTATCGCAATAAACGCAACAGAAGCTCCCAATCAAAGAAGGGAAATCATAGCAGTCTGCTTGCACAATGGGGCAACGTGTGGGCACGAGAACGCCCACGCGCAAATGCGTTGTTTCCACAAATTTTCGTCTATGCCCTTTTATCCCCGTGCATCTGCAATTGCGCACGACGAAAGGGGCGTCATTTGGACATATCCTAAGAGGTACTACGAACCCAGTCGAAAGGGCTAGTGAATTTCTGAGTTGACGAGATCACGCGGAAATTATACGAACTTTGAATATAGAAATATTTTGAAGCATATACATAAGATAGAGTATATCTCTGAAGAGTAATTAGTGAGTAATTAGTGATTTACTACACTTGAGAATTATTAAGACTCCTGCTAGAACTATTCGCACTAACTGGTCTTGGTGTTAAAGGAGATCACTGCTCGGCATAGTAACAGCAGTCAACGGATAGTGAGAATGTTTGAATCAAGTTACGTAATTGCATTTTGAAGAAGACTTTTAAAAGAACAAATACTGTTCTTTGCACACGATTCGACTACTGTAGCAGAAAAGAACCATTCCAAATAATAGTATTACCATTCTTCGGAGATACTCTCCTAACATTCCTCATCGTTTCTGCATTGCGTAGATGGAGACAACTCGAAAAATTACTGCTCGTCACGTCTTTCATGCGACTTCCAGTGACAACAGAGAGCGCCGATGCGTTTCCAATTAGAAAAGAAATTATTTTAAATTGGAATTTTTCGTGGGCGTTCGATAGAGTGCTCCTATATTAGTCTAGATCGACATTCGTTTTGTCGCTATGTATTAACAGGGACAGTAAAACACGGAGAATAGAAATCCAGCAGCGATTCAGTAGCGTTGCATGGTTGGCGGTAACATCGCTTGCCAGGGCAGTGCAGTTGCTATCGGGGTAGTGTTTAATGTTTTTATTTAACTTCCCTGTTACCATATATCAATAAAACAAACTAGACTAAACCGGGATAGCTCTACACAACAGGCATGAGAAATTCCTCTAGAAAATCATTTTCTTTGTTACGGGAAACAAACCGACGCTTTCTGTCGACAGTGGGCGCTGCATGAAAGACCTGATGAGTACTAATAGCTTCCCACTGCAGTTCTGACGATTCTTAAGGAGAGACACGCTCTATATTTGATTCGCCTCGATTCGTGGAACGAAAGCAGCGGACTTTAGTTTCATAAGCGAACTACGTAGGCTACGCTCGACTAGATTACACAAGCTACTGTTCCATTGTACCTGGTGTGATGCAAGGACTTGGGATGAATGAAATGCGTGTAGGGCACGAAAGTATTTAAGGGAAGGCGGTGGCAGAAATCACGAAAAAAGTCACAATTTCTTATATTTGCTTATTAGAAAGTAACTATAATTAAGATTATTATCCCAATTTTTTTCACTGAAATTCGAACTACAAATGGTATTAAAAAATCAAAACACTAAGCAGTGTAATGCACCAAGCCCAATTTTCAAGGTACCCAGCGAAATAAAAAATTTCTTGCTCAATTATGAGTGTGAACCTGGAAGATATGTCTTTAGGAAACTGTGATTTTGTGGTCCAAGCAGTATTGTATAGAAAGCTTTGGATCTTCATAAACAAGTTTTGTGTTGTTTAGTGGAATTGGAGTGAAGTTGGAATTATTGTGTGGTTCTTTGCTCAAGGTTGAACATATCGAACGTTTTTTACAATGTATAGGCTTGGTAAGGCATTTAAAAAATGTAGTAAGCCCCATAATTCAAATATATAGCAAAAAATTTATGTTGATGTCTGGCTGCGGATTCAAATATTAGCTTGTCTCCAAGAGCGTCTGCACTAAAACTTGGGAAAGGTATTGTTCAAAAATGGCTCTGAGAACTATGAGACTTAACTTCTAAGGTCATCAGTCCCCTAGAACTTAGAACTACTTAAACCTAACTGACCTAAGAACATCACACACATCCATGCCCGAGGCAGGATTCGAACCTGCGACCGTAGCAGTCGCGCGGTTCCAGACTGTAGCGCCTAGAACCACTCGGCCACCCCGTGAAAGGTATTGTGTCAGAAGAAACAAATCTAGACAAAATACGGGTTTCAGAATTTTTGATCTGGAATTGGTGACACAGGCCCTTACGAGGGGCGGGGGGGGGGGGGGGTGTTTGCTGATTTGAGGAAGGGGACCAACAGCGAGATCATTGGTCCATCAGATAAGGGGACGGAAATGGTTGGAGGTCGACCGTGCCCTTTCGAAGGAACCATTCCAGCATTTGCCTCATGCGATTTAGGGAAGTAATCTAAAACCTATATCGGTATGGTCGGACGCGGGTTTGAACCATCGTCCTCCCGAAAGCGAGTCCAGTGTGCTAACCACTGTGTCACATCGCTCGGTGTGCATAATGGAAAGAGATACTGGTTTGGTTTGCACACTACACATTTTACGTCAAAACTATGATGCTGACACACCTTTAAAGACATCGAAGGCCAGTAATGGAATGTATGTTGTCTGTTCCACCTCTAAAATTTATTGCCATGAATACTAGTCTCCTCCATGCAGTTGCAGAGGTAAGTGTAAATGGTAGTCCAAGGGGCAACTCAAGAAAATTGTGATGCAAAATACAGCAGTTTCCTCTGGCAGCTCCTGGATGAAGAGGGGTCATACTTCATTGCATGGAGTTTCAACAATCATAAGTGTCGACACTGGAAAAGTAGTAGACTTACAAGTGATGTCTAAATATTGATCTGCATATGTATTGCACCAGAAATATAATGATGCAGGTAAAGAAATAAAATGGCAAGAAGCTCACAAAGCTGTTTGTGTCATGAATTATGTGGGCCCCAGTGGTTAGATGGAAGCTGTTGGGATTAAACTCATTTGCCACAGGTCTTTGCGAAAGTATGGAGTAAGATACACACAGTATTTAGGAGATAGAGACTCTAGTGCTTTCAAGAACGTAGTTGAAAGTCAGCCTGCGGAAAAGACTGCTCTATTGAGAAACTGGAGTGCTTAGGCCATATTCAAAAGAGGATGGGTAGACAACTCAGAAACCTTGTTGCATACAATAACGGAAAGCTACTAGAGAATGGGAAGCCACTGGGAGGTAAAAACAGACTAACAAAGAAGAGAACTGACAGTCTGCAAGTCTATTATGATGCTGCAATTAGAAATAACCCTACTGTTTTGGATAGTATGGGCCCTATTTTTCATTACTTATCGACAAATAATACACCTCAACATGGCCAATGTTCTAATGGATTGTGCAAATCTCTGAACAGCAAGGAAAGTGGGGAAGGGTATGGACATAAAAATAACCTCCCTTATGAGGCTGAAATGGCCATTAAACCAACTTTTTGAGCACTGGCTTCACCAGAAACTGCTAGAAAAATGTCTGCATGGCAAAACGTAGAACCAAAATGCACAAACAATTGCGAGGCAAAGGAGCAGAGGAGCTATAAGAGCAGCAGAAGATTATGAGGAAGAACTGGAATATGGATATGGTCAGTTTTAGCAAAATATGATTACAAAATTTTTAAAAAATTCATCCAAACTTTAAAATGATTTTTTTGCTACTAGAGGTTTTTTCCTTTCTGGAACACACATATCAGAAAGTATTGGAATGAGTTAGATGAAATTTGACACGCCTATGCTTTTACATCGAAGCAATATTTAAGTGGAACAAAATTTTAATCTAGAGATTATAAATAGCATTATTGTTGGTAATATATGGTAAATTTGTCCGTAAAAATGTTCAAACCCAAAATATCACAGAAAATTATAGCAATAATTTATCAAAATGTTACTGCACTTTATTGTACATTTGTTTGTGTAGATTATTTTACCATAGATAAAATTTGGCAAATTTGCCTTTAAATAATGAAAAAGTGTATCTTAAAATAATAATGTAACAAAAAAAACTAAATTCTCTCACAGCATTAAAATTCTATTAAATATTTTGTAAAAATTGTTTAAAGTATATTGGATCCCTATACATAAATGTGCAAAATTTCTATGTGCTTCAACAAAAACGACAGAGATATGGATTTACAAAGATATTAGTGCAAGACTGCCACTGTCCCCTCTTAAGAAGACTAAACTGTTTCTTTCTTGATCCTTTACAATATTTAATGCACCCAGCACAAGTGAATCAATGAACCACGAGGACAACATATCATTACCAAATTTAGCATTTCATAACACGAAGAACACTTCAGATTTGATTTTACAACGATGCAGACCCTACTCACAGGGATGGACACTCGAATTTGCCCCTTGGACAGTTATGGAACAACTAAAACAGAGAGAAGGTAAATTGTAAAAGATAAAATCTTAAGGCCAGTCAAATTCTGAGGATTGCTTTTAACAGCTGAGCAGCAAGACCTTAAATAATAAAGCCTTTAAGTTTGTAAGTAGGCTGTTTAGGTTTCTATGTTGGTAACGCCACCTAGCGTTCTATATGACAATCACTGACTGTGCTGTGTGAAGTCTGTGGCTGGTTTGCATTGTTGGAATATTTGCTATTGTAGTGTTGGGCAGTAGGATGTGAACAGCGAGTAGCGTTGCGCAGTTGGAGGTGAGCTGCCAGCAGTGGTGCATGTGGGGAGAGAGATGGCTGAATTTTAAGCGGACGATCTGGACGTGTGTCCGCCAGAAAGAGTCAATTTGTAATACTGGATATCATGAACTGAGATACATATACTTTGATTTTTGAACACTATTAAGGAAAACACATTGTTTGTTCTCTATCAGAATATTTCATTTGCTTGCTATGCCTATCAGTAGTTAGTGACTTCAGTAGGTAGAATCTTTTATTTAGCTGGCAGTATTGGCTGGGGTGGCCATTTTAGTGTTATCGTAAGATCTATACTGTTCTTCTAGAGCGCTCTAGCTTTTAACATGGGCTGGGGGGTGGTCCTAGCGGTTAGCTGGCGACGTGGGTGTCCGTCACTTATCATAGGGCCTTCTAGCTTAACACGGTTCTGCTCTCGGCTTCTGTTCTCGTTTCTCCCCTCGGAACAGGCATTTAGGTATTCTTATGTTAGTCTGTGGTATTCCATTTGCTCACTCGTTACTCGTATTACTTTGGTTAATTTAATGTCACGATTTATTCGTAGCTATGCGACATACTACTTGATTTGCTTGTCATGTCAGGGTTTTCATGGAAGGTGTTGGATTTGCCTGACACCTTACACGTAATGACAGCATTTGAGAAAATGGTCTGTACTGTACAGATTTCCATTGACTGTCTTGACATATACGGTTAGACTAAAGTACTAAATACCTGCAACTGTAATGATGAGTCAAGTAGTGAACTATGAATGACAGGAAAAGTAAATCGGCCCTAGGAATGTTTATAAACTGACAACGCCAGAAGACAGTGCAGATTTGCAGAATTACCTGCAAAGAATTGATGAATGGTGCAAGATCTAGCATTTGATCCTTAACGTAAATAAATGTTGCATACTGCGCATTCATACGAAAAGAAACCCACAAGTGTACAGCTACAATACTGATGAAAAATATCTGGAAACAATATTTTCGTAAAAGACTCCAGAGCTACCTTAAGCGGAAGACCATGTAAAACAAATAGTAGGAAAGGCAGATGCCTAACAGATTCATAGGATGAATATTACAGAAATGTAACTCACCCATCAGAGAAGTGGCTTACAGAGCGCTTGTCCGATCGATTCTTATAGTCGATCTATCTGGGACCCTTACCAGATGGGAGTGATGGAGGAAATAGAGAAGTTGCAATGAAGAACAGCACGTTTTGTCGAGGTATCGTTTAATCTTCGCGAGAGCGTTACACAGATACTCAAACTCCAGTGGCAGACACTACAAGAAAGACATAGCGCATCACGGAGAAGATTACTATCGGAATTTAGAGTGAGTACTTCCCGGGAAGAGTCGGCTAGCGTATTACTGCCTTCCACATGCATCTCGCCAAATGACAACTACGATAAAATTCGAGGAATTAGAACTGATACTGAGGCTTACACCCATTCTTCCACGCGGCATTCGCGATTGGGTCAGGGGAAGGGAAGTCGGTTAATGGTATCAGGTGTACCCTCCGCCACACACCGTCAGGGGCTTGTGGAGTACTGGCGTAGATGTTTCTGAAATACGAAATAAATCACAAGTAGTCAAAATATTTGGCAGCCGAAGTAAACTGCACAAGTCAAGATCGCTAAAAAGCATTTTATTGGAAGACTGGTTTCAACAGAGCAATACTGTCATCATCGGTTCTTAGCTTTGTAATTTTTACAACTTACTATCAGCGTTACAAGTCTCTTCACACTGCATATTCCCTTCCCACTGCCACCAAGAGCACTACACATCGGCATGTCAAATGTTATAGTACATTTCACATGCCCGATAGTATTACCTGTACTGTACATCACATTTGCTACGTTCAAGAGCCGTTTGAACATTAGTAACAAATGTTATAACCCGAAAGTTTACATTTAAAATCTAAATGAAATGTAGAGTGGCCAACAATCGTTTGAGTGAACTGTACGTAGAATACGAATATTCAATAAAAATGGGGTTCCCATCTGAAAATACGAAGTTGACCCCGCCCACGGAGGAGGGGTGGTTAGAAGGTAGCCAGTTGTAGCATAGACAGATGTTCCCTTTACTTTTTCTTACAATGCGTCGTTTTCGAGATAGTTAGTTACCTCCAGAAAAAAAAAAAAAAAAAAAGCCAACGCGGAATCTGAATCACAAATAAGACCAGTTTTAATCTGGAATTTTCTAAGAGATATGAAGAGGCAGAACTGGGATATTTTCTTCCTAAACACAGTAATATGGCTATCCACAGAACTAATAGTTCGTACCTAAGACAGTGAGTGACTAATTTTACATCACTGAAATGTAACACGCAGAGTTGCCTGACTCACAAGGGAAGGCCTCAGACACGACCAACCGATTCGGCTCAAATTTGGCAGGTCGCTTGTGTACAACCTAAAACGAAGGACTCTAAGATATTTTGGGTCAACACCCCCGCAATTGTGAGAAATTCCCCCCTAAAGGTTATGACGAGCAATCGACTCAAAATTAGCGAGATCGATAGATAATTGTAAATAGAGCATTTTTCGTCATCAGGTATGGGGGTCTGCAAACGCAAACTTTTCCAGAAATCGAGGAAAGAAACTTTTACAACTGCCGCTTCTGTATCCACATGGTGAACGCTTTTCGCCGACAGTGCAACGGCCAAGGTAGCTGACTGGGAATCGGAAAACCCCGGTTCGAATCTCGAAGAAACCTAGCGGATGTTATTGTTTTCGTTTGTATTTTTCCACATCTCAATTGATAGGGATAGGAGGGTTAATAAGGTAAGTAAATCAATAAGGAATGATGATAATAATATGGTAGGCAAACAAATTTCCCAAACGCCGTGAGTTAGTAAAGTATGAAACTTTTAAGCCTTGTCACATGAAAACAACTCCGATTAAGAGTGCTGCGAATTTCTCACGAGGGATCACTGATTGCCAACGGCACAACGCTTGTTTACAGCGAGACACAGGACTGTATGCACGCGGGGAGAGTAATGTTGTTCCGGTTGCCTCTTCGTCATATCATAGTTGTGAACCTGGAAGAGTGAAGGTGTCCAGCACGAGCCTTATTGAAGTCAATCGGAAAGAGTTGTTTTCCGTCATTAGGCTGCCGCGAACCTCGCGGATGCATGTAGTGATTTTTCCATCGTTAATGCGCCGAATGAAATACGTTTTGTGAATGAATAGAGTATTCTTCCGTAAGTAACGTATGACGAGTACTCTATGTAGTTTGTAGTAATTACCTCGTCTGTTTATGCCGTAGTAACTAGTTATCGTTTGTTGTGTCATATCTTTAAGGTGCATAATCTGAATAATGGAGGATGTACACCCTTCGACTGGCGCTGTAATATATACCTGGGAGCCTGTCACAGATGATGTCGAGCTGAAAGTTACCGACGCTGTGTTTTGGTTTGTAAAAGTGTTGCAAGACAGATGCATTATCAATGCACTTCCCGAAGCTGGCAGTTCTGTTTATCGGCGTTCCAGATTGATAAGAGCGGCTATCGTCGAGCGATTTTTGCAGCTGACGAACGAAATGACTTTTGTTGATACTGAAGTACTATACCATGAAGACGAAGCAGAAGGGGAATCAGTGGAAGATATCCTGACAAGTGAACCGCAAAATGGTCATAACACTTTGGAAATCTCCACGTCACTGGCAATATGTGATTCATCTGTTCCCGATGAGTACTACGAACCGGTTACTAAACGATTGAACTACGGCGCTATACCCCTTGAAGTAAAAGTAAAGGCGGTAGCGCCAGCAAGGAATCATCCAAATTGGAACATACAAACACTGCAAAAGAATGGAGCAACAACAGCCCTGAAAAGGAAGAAGGACTTGAAATTGTGGGAAAGTGATATCGTTAAAGGAGGGACAAGATACGACAAATACCAGCCGATAAATAAGTGGACATACGACCAATTTGTCGAATCTCGTTGTAACGAGAATGTAACAACGTCAGTACTTCAGGAGTGGACTGCAGGTGCAGCGCTTCAGTATACGGCAACAAGGATTTTACGTTTGCTGCATCATTATCTTGGGCAAGAAATTTCAAAGAAGAGTATAAGATTCGTCAACGGCACGTCACTAAATTCGTCTCTCAAAAGGAGGTACAAAATATAGAAGATATACAGAAAGTGGCGGCTCTTTTCAGCACGCAAACGGCGTCACTTATGACCGGTTTTAATTGTGATGACATGATCAACACCGGTCAAACAGGATGCGAGTATCGGGTGAACATTCGACGCACGTTATCTCATAAGGGAGAAAAACGAAGCCTTGTCGCAGTTGGTAGTAAAGACAAACTAACACATTCGTACACGGCGCAATATGCCATCACAGTCTCTGGAAAAGTGTTGCGTAAGGTTTTCCTGTGTTCACAAGAAACGCATGTTACATTTGGTCCTCGAGTTATAGAAGAGGTCAATTGTTTAACCGACTCGTTGAAAAATGTTTACATTAACAGCTCCAAATCCGGGAAACTGACGAATGCGATTTACACAACATTTCTTGAGAATGTTTTAAAACCATACGTTTCTGATAACAAGTTTTGTCTAATATTAGATTCCTGGAGTGGACAAATTAATACTACAATATATGACACGATGTTTATACAGGGTGTTTCAAAAATGACCGGTATATTTGAAACGGCAATAAAAACTAAACGAGCAGCGACAGAAATACACCGTTTGTTGCAATATTCTTGGGACAACAGTACATTTTCAGGCGTACAAACTTTCGAAATTACAGTAGTTACAATTTTCAACAACAGATGGCGCTGCAAGTGATGTGAAAGATATAGAAGACAACGCACTCTGTGGGTGCGCCATTCTGTACGTCGTCTTTCTGCTGTAAGCGTGTGCTGTTCACAACGTGCAAGTGTGCTGTAGACAACATGGTTTATTCCTTAGAACAGAGGATTTTTCTGGTGTTGGAATTCCACCGCCTAGAACACAGTGTTGTTGCAACAAGACGAAGTTTTCAACGGAGGTTTAATGTAACCAAAGGACCGAAAAGCGATACAATAAAGGATCTGTTTGAAAAATTTCAACGGACTGGGAACGTGACGGATGAACGTGCTGGAAAGGTAGGGCGACCGCGTACGGCAACCACAGAGGGCAACGCGCAGCTAGTGCAGCAGGTGATCCAACAGCGGCCTCGGGTTTCCGTTCGCCGTGTTGCAGCTGCGGTCCAAATGATGCCAATGTCCACGTATCGTCTCCTGCGCCAGAGTTTACACCCCTATCCATACAAAATTCGAACGCGGCAACCCCTCAGCGCCGCTACCATTGCTGCACGAGAGACATTCGCTAACGATATAGTGCACAGGAATGATGACGGCGATATGCATGTGGGCAGCATTTGGTTTACTGACGAAGCTTATTTTTACCTGGACGGCTTCGTCAATAAACAGAACTGGCGCATATGGGGAACCGAAAAGGCCCATGTTGCAGTCCCATCGTCCCTGCATCCTCAAAAAGTACTGGTCTGGGCCGCCATTTCTTCCAAAGGAATCATTGGCCCATTTTTCAGATCCGAAACGATTACTGCATCACGATATCTGGACATTCTTCGTGAATTTGTGGCGGTACAAACTGCCTTAGACGACACTGCGAACACCTCGTGGTTTATGCAAGATGGTGCCCGGCCACATCGCACGGCCGACGTCTTTAATTTCCTGAATGAATATTTCGATGATCGTGTGATTGCTTTGGGCTATCCGAAACATACAGGAGGCGGCGTGGATTGGCCTCCCTATTCGCCAGACATGAACCCCTGTGACTTCTTTCTGTGGGGACACTTGAAAGACCAGGTGTACCGCCAGAATCCAGAAACAATTGAACAGCTGAAGCAGTACATCTCATCTGCATATGAAGCCATTCCGCCAGACACGTTGTCAAAGGTTTCGGGTAATTTCATTCAGAGACTACGCCATATTATTGCTACGCATGGTGGATATGTGGAAAATATCGTACTATAGAGTTTCCCAGACCGCAGCGCCATCTGTTGTTGAAAATTGTAACTACTGTAATTTCGAAAGTTTGTCTGCCTGAAAATGTACTGTTGTCCCAAGCATATTGCAACAAACGGTGTATTTCTATCGCTGCTCGTTTAGTTTTTATTGCCGTTTCAAATATACCGGTCATTTTTTAAACACCCTGTAGATGGTGAGGATCAGCCGACGTGCACAGTAAAAGTAATACCGCCAAACTACACACCTGTGTGCCAGCCGTGTGATGTTTATTTCTATCGCCAGGTTAAAAACTTTATTTCCAGGCATCAGAATTGCAGTGTGCTTCTGTAAACCCAGCGGGAATTGCACAACCGCACGGATGCAATAACTATTCACAGCATAATTCATAACCAACTTTCAGCACCGATTTTTCAAGCAATAATATCGTATGCGTGGTACGCATCAAAATTAATTCCCAAAAAAGATATATTTTTAAATGTAAACCAAGTTTGTTTTCCGCTGACTTTTAGGAAGGAACAGTGTAGCTGTCGAAAGATTGCATTCATTAGATGTTCTTGGTGCCGTGAATACATTTGTTTCGAAGTTTGTATGACAAGTACCATGAATCTAGTTGTTCGAAGAAAAGTGAGGACACGTAACAATGAGAGCCATTGTAAAGTGACCTGGAGTAACATTTTAGTTGTTTACTATCTCAAGAGGTTTAAGAAATTTATTTGCCTACCTTATTCTTATCATTCCTTATTGATTTACTTACTTTATTAACCCTTCTATCCCTATCAGTTGAGATACGGAAAAATACAAACGAAAAGAAGAGCATCTGCTAGGTTTCTGCGAGATTCGAACGCGGGTTCTCGGATTCCCAGCCAGTTACCTTGGCCGTTGTGCTATCTTTTTTTTCCGGGGCGGGCGTCCCATGGCGCTTGTTCAAGTTCATCGTGGATCCATTTTTTATTACAGAGGGCAGCTAACCCTCTGACCTAACACGCTGAGATACTGTGGCGGCAGCTATCGGTGCTGTCTGTGAAAAGCGTTTACCATGAGGGTACAGAAGTGGCAGTTGTAAAAGTATCTTTCCCCGATTTCTGGAAAAGTATGCGTTTGCAGACCCCATATCTGATGACGAAACATCCTCTATTTACAATTATCTATCGATCCCGCCAATTTTGAGTCGATTGCTCGTCATAACCTTTAGGGGCGATTTTCTCAAAAACGCGGAGGTGTTGACCCAAAATATCTTAGATTCCTTCGTTTTAGGTTTTACATAAGCGACCTGCCAAATCTGAGCCGAATCGTTTGGCCGTGTCTGAGACCTTCCCCTTGTAAGACGCCATTCATATTTAGAAGTCGAGAGTGACTGTTGCATTCAACCGCGACTCCTGTTGTACCGCCGGACAGTGCGAGCTCCACATGTGTGCGCCCGTCACTGGCTGAATCGGGGATCGTTATTATTTGTATTTAAAAATGACAGCGAAATAGTGCTTTCTAAGTAGTCTGTCGTTTATGGACATTGAAAGACAGTGCAGTAGCATGAATGCCTGTCCGTTCAGGAAGGGAGTCCACTGACCAGTCAACGCAGACAGGACCAAATCCGTTAAAGAGCTGTTACACCCTTTTACTGCTTGCTGTTTGTAGTCGTTGTGCTCAATTCAGAACCCACTACTCAAACATTCTGCCCCCCTTTTTTGTTTTTCGCTTCCTCAGCCTTCTTACGGTTTCGATATTTCTACTGTGCCAATATCATAACTGCACAGCAGAACTTGAGGACAACATTTTCAATTACACACTTGACATGTTTCTATCTCTGTGTTCTACAATTTTTGCCTTTCCTAGTGCCCACTAGTACCATGGGCGTTATTCTCCGATTAGTTAGCACAAGTCGTGGCATCCTCTCCTTTCTTCTTGTGAATGTTTTCTACAGTTTCTCTCCTCGTCTTTTTTCTCCCATCACTCCATCTAATCTGGATAATTATGCAGCACAACATCTCAAACACC
Source organism: Schistocerca nitens (assembly GCF_023898315.1). Lineage (NCBI taxonomy): Eukaryota > Metazoa > Arthropoda > Insecta > Orthoptera > Acrididae > Schistocerca > Schistocerca nitens. Next base: position 548,902,797 of record NC_064619.1, on the reverse strand, counting down.
TTTATTCTCTACCTTTTCCATTTTTTTACACATCTTGATTGACTTACTGGCAATGCTTTGCTTCAGGTGTATATTCACAAAAATTTCCTCTTCGAAATGAGGCTAATTCTTGTAGCCTACTTGAACTGCATTTTAATCCTGCTCTTGGACAATACCAAATTCCGTTCCAACAGTTCTTCTCATCCCACAGACGTCACTAGATGCGGATATGGCGTGGCATATGGTCAGCACACCGCTCTCTCGGCCGTTTGTCAGTTTACGAGACCGCATTCACTACTTCTCAGTCAAGTAGCTCCTCGGTTTGCCTCACAAGAGCTGAGAGCAGCCCGCTTGCCAACAGCACTCGGCAGACCGTATAGTCATCCACCTGAGTGATAGCACAGCTCAACAGCGTTTGATGTACAGGTTCATCAGTAGGGCGAAAGACGTCGCTGTCTTAACCCTTTTTCAATTAGCGCATCGTTTATGGTCTTCCACTCTTATCGTTTCCACTTTTTCATCAGCTGTACGATTCCCGGCGCTGTGCAGCATCTCGACGCGGCATAGACTCAACAAGTTGTTGGAAAGTCGCTGCAGAAATACTGACCCATGCTACCTCTATAGCCGTCCATAGTTGGCAGTGTTTCCAGTGCAGGATTTCGTGCACCAAGTGAATTTTCTATTATGTCCCATGAATGTACGATAGGATTCATGACGGGTGATCAGGGTGGCCAAATGATTCGCTCGAACTGTCCAGAATGTTCTTCAAACCAATCAAAAACATTCGTGACCCGGTGACAATTCCATCTTTGTTTTGGTACATGAAGTCCCTGAATGGCTGCAAATGGTGTCAAGGTAGCCAAATACAATCGTTTTCAGTCAATGGTCGGTTCAGTTGGATCAGAGGACGCAGGCGATTCCATGTAAATACAGACCACACCATTATGAAGCCATCACCACCTGGCACATTGGCTTGTTCACAACTTGGTTCCATGGCTTCGTGCAGTCTGGGCCACTCCCCTTTTCAACCAACAGATGTTATCAACTGAAATCAGATCTGTTTTGTCCACGGTTTTCCAGTCGTCTAGAGTCCAACCAATACGGTCGCGAGCCCAGAGAGCAGTTGCAGACGATGTCGCGCTGTAAGGAATGGCAATCGTCGGTCGTTGCTGCCATTAACGCTAAATTTTGCAGTACTGTACTAAAGGATATTAAGTGGTGGTCGTCGGCCACTGCGTTGCTTGTCGTGAGAGGTAATCCCTGAAATTTGGTATTCTCGGCACAATCTTGACACTTTGTATTTCGGAATACTGAATTCCCTAATTATTTCCGAAATGGAATATCCTATACGTTCAGCTGCAACTACCATTCCACGTCCAAAGTCTGTTAATTTTTGTCATACCGCCATAATTACGTCGAAAGCTGTTTCATATGGAACATCTGAGTATGAATGACAGCTCTGAAATATTATAACTTGTGTACGCGATACTACCACTATCTGTATATGTGCATGTTGCTATCCCATGACTTTTGTCACCTCAGTGTATAATACCCACGGTAACCCATAGCTTACACCTGAGACTTCCAAGCATATTACATCAATTTCCATTGACGAATACTGCTTCTAGGTCACCACGTCATGTTAGCGTGTCTTGATTCTTTTAAGCCTGAACTCCGTTATGAGAAGCGACTGAACAGCCTCTCCGGTACTTAACTAAAGCCAAGCTAAGGATCATCTGAAGGCTTCCAAGTTTTCTTCTGTTATTATTCTCGCCAGCGAAGTGGGTGTTTGAAGTGTTAAGTTGGTTACGAGATCGTTCGAGTACAAATTTTCTCTTACTACTTCAAGGATGATATTTTCCTGAAAGTGTGGCGGTACGTCTTCATTCTCTTAGGTTCTACAAACTAACTTGAATTGCAGTTTAGCTCCCAGTTCCACCAATGCTTTAAATTTCCTGAAGGAATGTTGTCAGTGCTGTCCTCACATATAAAATCAAGTCTTTCGAATTCTGTCAAACTTATATTAATACTGAGTACTCTAGGACTTCCAAACTAGCTCCCATTCTTCTTCTGTCGTGTCACCAGACAGTTCCCCAGCCTCTCAATGGCGTTCAGTAAACTCTTCCCTCCCATCCTGCCTAGGGGCAGCGTCTTTGACTAGTAATCAAATTGTTCTTGGTCCCTGGTTCGAAACCTGCTGCCGCTTAAACTTCGAACAACTATTATCAGCAATTGTGGCTGAAGGCCTCCGTCATAAGAAGTCACCCTTATTCAGCCAACGGCCTTGGAAAGGAGAGCGGAGCAGCGGATAGAGGTTCAGGGCACTCTCTTGCCCTTGAGGTGGGAAGGATCAGCAGTAACCAACGGAATGAGGAATCAGAAGCCAATGAAAACCACTGCATTACAGAAAAATAGAGGAACAGCGAAGGGGCAAGGGCAGTCGACCCTGAGAAAACGTTTTGAATATATAACGAAAGGATCACTTTATGTCAGGCGGGGAATCTAATATCAGAAGTGTCTATGTGGTAAGGATGGTGGAAAGTCTGGAAAGGGAAATGCTTAGGTTCAGTCTAGATATAAGAGGGATCAGTTAAGTGAAATGGAAAGAGGGCAAGGATATCTAGTCAAACAAGTAGGGGGTAATATCAATCGCAACAGAAAATCGTATGTCGTGAGTAAATTTCGTCATGAAAAGGAAGTGAGAACACAGAGTGAGCTATTGTGAGTATCGACAACGATACTACAGGTGTACATGGTGACATCACAAACCGATTATGAACAGACAGAGGAAGTATATGAGGATATCGAAAGGGTAATTAAATACACACAGGGAGATAAAGATGTAATAGTGACGAGGGATTGGAATGCGGCTGTAGGGGAAGGAGTGGAAGAAAGAGTTATAGGAAAATATGGCCTTCGTACCAGGAATGAAGGAGAAGAAAGACTTATTGATTTCTGTAGTAAATTTCAGCTTGTAATAGCGAATACTCTGTTCATCAAATCACAAGAAGAGGAAGTATACTTTCTAAAGTCTGGGAGATAGTGGAAGATTTCAGTTTGATTACATCGTGGTCAGACAGATAATCGAAATCAGAAAGTAGACTGCAGGGCATACGCTGGAGCAGATATAGTCTCAGATCACAATTTAGTAGTAATAAAGATTAGGCTGAAGTTTAAGTCAGAAAGAATTCATGCGCAGAGAAGTGGCATACGGAAGTACTAAAAAATGAAGAGATACGCTTGAAATTCCCTGAAGTTATAGATACTGTGATAACGAATAGCTCAGTAGGCAGTTCAGTAGAAGAGGTATGAACATCTCTAAAAAGGATAATCACAGAAAGTGGAAAGAAAAACATAAGTAGAAAGAAGGTAACTGCTTAGAAACTATGGATAACATAAGAAATAGTTCAGCTGACCGATGAAAGAAGAAAGAACAAGAACGTTCAGAGACATTCAGGCAATGAACGGCGTAAGTCAGTTAGAAATAAATTAAATCGGAAGTTGAGGGAAGCTAAGACGAAACGGCAGCATGAAAAATGTGAAGAAATCCAAGAAATAAAAAAAAAAAAAGACTGTCGGAACGAATATCTCAGCATATAGAAAAAAACAAAAGAAACTTCGCTGAAATTGAAAGCAAGGGTGGTAACGTCAAGAGTGTAATGTGAATTCCACTGTTAAATGTAGAGGAGAGAGGAGGTAGGTGGAATGAGTACACTGAAGGCGTCTACGACGGGGATGGCTTCTCTGAAGAAGTGACAGAAGAAGAAACAGAAGTCCATGAGAAGGGATAGGGGATACTGTACTAGAATATGAATTTATGAGAGCTTCGGAAGACTTATATCGAATAAGGGAGAAGGGATACATAAAATCCAAAAGACTTTCTAAAATCGTTGGGAGAAGCGGCAATAAAACGACTATTCACGCTGATGGTATAACGTGCGAGTCTGGTGGTATACTACCTGACCTTCGGAAATACATCAACACAATTCTGAAGATTTCAAGAGCCGACAAGTGTGACAATTATTGCATAAACAGCTTAACAGCTCATTCCTGCAAGATGCTGACAAGAATATTATACAGAAGAATGGAAACGAAAAGTGAGGGTGTGTTACATGACGGTAAGTTTGGCACCATAGAGGCACCATAGAGGCAGGTCTGACAGTGCGGTTATTAATGAATGTAAGACTAAAGAAAATCAAGATATACTCACAGGGTCTGTCTGCCTGCAAAAATCATTCGACAATGTAAAATGGTAGACGATGTTCGAAATTCTAAGAAAATAGGGGTAAGCTATAGGGATGCATGGGTAAGATACAATATGTAAAAGAGCCACGAGGGACGAGAAGATTCGAAGACGAGGAATGAAGTACTCCGATTAAAAATGGGTGTAAGACGGGGAAGTAGTCTTTTGCCTCTACTGTTCAAACTATACATCGAAGAAGCAATGACGGAAATGAAACATTCAAGAGCGGAATTAAAATTGAAGGTGAAAGAATGTCAGTGATAAGACACGCTGGCGACGTTACTACCCTAAGTGAAAGCGAATAAGAATTACAAGATGTGCTGAATGGAATGAACAGTCTTATGAGTACACAATATGGACTGACAGTAAATCGAAGAAAGACGAAAGTAATGAGAAGTGCCAGTATTGAGCACAGCGAGAAACTTAACATCAGGACTGGTGATCTCAAATGGTTCAAATGGGTCTAAGAAATATGGGACTTAACATCTGAGGTCATCAGTACCCTAGACATGTTATGTTGTTGTTGTTGTTGTTGTTGTTGTTGTTGTGGTCTTCAGTCCTGAGACTGGTTTGATGCAGCTCTCCATGCTACTCTATCCTGTGCAAGCTTCTTCATCTCCCAGTACCTACTGCAACATACATCCTTCTGAGTCTGCTTAGTGTATTTATCTCTTGGTCTCCCTCTACGATTTTTACCCTCCACGCTGCCCTCCAATACTAAATTGGTGATCCCTTGATGCCTCAGAACATGTCCTACCAACCGATCCCGTCTTCTGGTCAAGTTGTACCACAAACTTCTCTTCTCCCCAATCCTATTCAGTACTTCATTAGTTATGTGATCTACCCATCTAATCTTCAGCATTCTTCTGTAGCACCACATTTCGAAAGCTTCTATTCTCTTCTTGTCCAAACTATTTATCGTCCATGTTTCACTTCCATACATGGCTGCACTCCTTACAAATACTTTCAGAAATGACTTCCTGACACATAAATCAATACTTGATGTTAACAAATTTCTCTTCTTCAGAAAGGCTTTCCTTGCCATTGCCAGTCTACATTTTATATCCTCTCTACTTCGACCATCATCAGTTATTTTGCTCCCCAAATAGCAAAATTCCTTTACTACTTTAAGTGCCTCATTTCCTAATCTAATTCCCTCAGCATCACCCGACTTAATTAGACTACATTCCATTATCCTCGTTTTGCTTTTGTTGATGTTCATCTTACATCCTCCTTTCAAGACACTGTCCATTCCATTCAACTGCTCTTCCAAGTCCTTTGCTGTCTGTGACAGAATTACAATGTCATCGGCGAACCTCAAACTTTTTATTTCTTCTCCATGGATTTTAATACCTACTCCGAATTTTTCTTTTGTTTCCTTTACTGCTTGCTCAATATACAGATTGAATAACATCTGGGAAAGGCTACAAACCTGTCTTACTCCCTTCCCAACCACTGCTTCCCTTTCATGCCCTTCGACTCTTATAACTGCCATCTGGTTTCTGTACAAATTGTAAATAGCCTTTCGCTCCCTGTATTTTAACCCTGCCACCTTTAGAATTTAAAGAGAATATTCCAGTCAACATTGTCAAAAGCTTTCTCTAAGTCTAAAATTGCTAGAAACGTAGGTTTGCCTTTCCTTAATCTTTCTTCTAAGATAAGTCGTAAGGTCAGTATTGCCTCACGTGTTCCAGTGTTTCTACGGAATCCAAACTCATCTTCCCCGAGGTTGGCTTCTATTACTTTTTCCATTCGTCTGTAAAGAATTCGTGTTAGTATTTTGCAGCTGTGACTTATTAAACTGATGGTTCGGTAATTTTCACATCTGTCAACACCTGCTTTCTTTGGGATTGGAATTATTATATTCTTCTTGAAGTCTGAGGGTATTTCGCCCTTTTCATACATCTTGCTCACCAGATGGTAGAGTTTTGTCAGGACTGGCTCTCCCAAGGCCGTCAGTAGTTCAAATGGAATGTTGTCTACTCCGGGGGCCTTGTTTCGACTCAGGTCTTTCAGTGCTCTGTCAAACTCTTCACGCAGTATCGTATCTCCCATTTCATCTTCATCTACATCCTCTTCCATTTCGATAATATTGTCCTCAAGTACATCGCCCTTGTATAGACCCTCTATATACTCCTTCCACCTTTCTGCTTTCCCTTCCTTGCTTAGAACTGGGTTTCCATCTGAGCTCTTGATATTCATACAAGTCGTTCTCTTATCTCCGAAGGTCTGTTTAATTTTCCTGTAGGCAGTATCTATCTTACCCCTAGTGAGATAAGCCTCTACATCCTTACATTTGTCCTCTAGCCATCCATGCTTAGCCATTTTGCACTTCCTGCCGATCTCATTTTTGAGACGTTTGTATTCCTTTTTGCCTACTTCATTTACTGCATTTTTATATTTTCTCCTTTCATCAATTAAATTCAATATTTCTTCTGTTACTCAAGGATTTCTACTAGACCTCGTCTTTTTACCTACTTGATCCTCGGCTGCCTTCACTACTTCATCCCTCAAAGCTACCCAGTCTTCTTCTACTGTATTTCTTTCCCCCATTCCTGTCAATTGTTCCCTTATGCTCTCCCTGAAACTCTGTAGAACCTCTGGATCTTTCAGTTTATCCAGGTCCCATCTCATTAAATTCCCACCTTTTTGCAGTTTCTTCAGTTTTAATCTACAGGTCATAACCAATAGATTGTGGTCAGAGTCCACATGTGTCCCTGGAAATGTCTTACAATTTAAAACCTGGTTCCTAAATCTCTGTCTTACCATTATATAATCTATCTGATACCTTTTAGTATCTCCGGGATTCTTCCATGTATACAACCTTCTTTTGTGATTTTTGAACCAAGTGTTAGCTATGATTAAGTTATGCTCTGTGCAAAATTCTACCAGACGGCTTCCTCTTTCATTTCTTCCCCCCAATCCATATTCACCTACTATGTTTCCTTCTCTCCCTTTTCCTACACTCGAATTTCAGTCACCCATGACTATTAAATTTTCGTCTCCCTTCACTATCTGAATAATTTCTTTTATTTCATCATACATTTCTTCAATTTCTTCGTCATCTGCAGAGCTAGTTGGCATATAAACTTGCACTACTGTAGTAGGTATGGGCTTCGTATCTATCTTGGCCACAATAATGCGTTCACTATGCTGTTTGTAGTAGCTTACCCGCATTCCTATTTTCCTATTCATTATTAAACCTACTCCTGCATTACCCCAATTTGATTTTGTGTTTATAACCCTGTAGTCACCTGACCAGAAGTCTTGTTCCTCCTGCCACCGAACTTCACTAATTCCCACTATATCTAACTTTAACCTATCCATTTCCCTTTTTAAATTTTCTAACCTACCTGCCCGATTAAGGGATCTGACATTCCACGCTCCGACCCGTAGAACGCCAGTTTTCATTCTCCTGATAACGACATCCTCTTGAGTAGTCCCCGCCCGGAGATCCGAATGGGGGACTATTTTACCTCCGGAATATTTTACCCAAGAGGACGCCATCATCATTTAATCATACAGTAAAGCTGCATGTCCTCGGGAAGAATTACGGCTGTAGTTTCCCCTTGCTTTCAGCCGTTCGCAGTACCAGCACAGCAAGGCCGTTTTGGTTAATGTTACAAGGCCAGATCAGTCAATCATCCAGGCTGTTGCCCTTGCAACTACTGAAAAGGCTGCTGCCCCTCTTCAGGAACCACACGTTTGTCTGGCCTCTCAACAGATACCCCTCCGTTGTGGTTGCACCTACGGTACGGCTATCTGTATCGCTGAGGCACGCAAGCCTCCCCACCAACAGCAAGGTCCATGGTTCATGGGGGGACACTAGACATAGAACTACTTATTTAGGTTTAAGTAACCCTAGACATAGAACTACTTAAACCTAAATAACCTAAGGACATCACACACAATCATGCACGAGGCAGGATTCGAACCCACGACCGCAGCAGCAGCACGGTACCGGACTGAAGTGCCTAGAACCGCTCGTCCACACTGGTGATCTCGAAGTAGATGAAATGACGATTTTCTGCTACCTGGGCAGCAAAATAATCCACGAAGGGTAGAGCAAGGAGGACGTAAGAGGTAGATTGGCACTGCCAAAACTGCATTCTTGTCGAAGAGAGTTCTACTGGCATCAAGAAATGTCAGAGATTGAACGATTGGTGTAGAGAATGGTATGGTAGTGATAAATGGGAACCGCGGGAAAACTGGAAAGCAAGGGAATCGAAGCGTTTGAGATGTGTTGCTAAAGAAGATTATTAAAAATTAGATGGACTGATGAGTTATGAAAGGAGAAAGTTCTTCGAAGATTCGATGATGAAAGAATTATATTTAAAGCAAGACGAGAAGAAGCGACACGATGGTAGGACGTTAAGACATCAGGGATTAACTCCCACGAACTTCCATGGTAGAAGAGGGAATTGCAGAGGATAAAACTATAAAGAAAGGCAGAATGACTAAGAAAAAAACCCATGGTGTTTACTCCTCATCTTCATCGACGCGCGAGCCACCAAAGTAGCCGAGAAGTCCCAGACGCAGTCAAATGGTTCAAATGGCTCTGAGCACTATGGGACTTAACATCTGAGGTCATCATTCCCCTAGAACTTAGAACTACTTAAACCTATAATCAACCTAAGGACATCACATACATCCCCGAGGCAGGATTCGAATCTGCGACCGTAGCGGTCAAGCGGTTCCAGACCGAAGGGCCTAGAAAAGCTCGGCCACTGCGGCCGGCCAAGACGCAGTCATGCGGCCAGTAATGCCGTAGGAGCATTTCATTTTTTCGTCTGCTTTTTTTGTACGCATAACGTTGACAATTTTGCTATTAATTTCACAGAATGTGTTTTGAGATTTCTACTGAAACTGAACTTCAAACGACCTTTTTTTCGATTTCTTCGCTTTTCTCCCGCTTCCACTTGCCTTGATTATCTCTGCAATGCCTTCTAACTTCGATTCCAGATAACAGCTAGTGTAGTGTTCAGGTATTACCAGATTTATTATATTTCCTTCTTTTTGAGATGTAATAATTTAAGTTCGTAGTTATCTTTCTTGTATCAATATATTTGTGTCCACCTTCTATCAGGGCCACTTCTTGAGATATTCATTCCTCTTCTGTTGTTCTGGCAATTGTGGTATTCCTTACCGCAATGCCTAGAGTCACAGATAAATCAAAGCACATCATCATTCCTCTGTAGTTCATTATCTCGCTTCTTCCCACATTGATTCGCCTTGAGGAAGAAATTTCTGCCTATTGTTATTCATTAAATAAAAGTGTGAACTGAATCTATAAACCTGGGTATGCTTTATAATATCTGATTGCGTAGTCTCTGTCTATGATGCTTTCCACATGGTACATTCCTTTGTCTCCAAGCCTCTTCCAAGCATGAACCTTCTTCTCGTGATCTTTGAACAGTATATTCGATATTACTAGCGGACGCATGTCGCTATCCATAGAGTCTAGAAACACATAACTGTCGTAGCACTGTGCATTCAGGAGATGAAGTACCGCGATATGTCAAATCGCTTATTTTATGAAACTCACTCACTGGCTGCTATTTAAGATTTTCACGATGACGTAGCACACTGACACTTCCCAATAGTATTTATTTTTTTATTTTTATTGCTGTTCTTCACTCAACGAGTGAGGCGTACCAATTCGTGTCTCACAAGAGAGGAAACTGCAGGGCCAACTTCTATTTTACTTCAATGCAGTTGGAATCACTTCTCTCTGGGTTATTGTAATCCACGTTCTTCGAGGCGCAGTGATTCACACTCCAAAGTCATACTGGTAAAACGTATGTTATTCATATTTCCCTTAATACTTGAGAGTTATGTACTACTGTTGTACGCCATCTCGATCGTCTGCTATTCTGCGCAACACTGCAGGTGCAATCCCAAGGAGAAATTTATGTGCACGTATAACTTGCTGGACAATCTCACAGTCTGACACGTGTGTATTTGTCACTGGTCGAATCTATTCGATGTATCTTTTTGGGTGCTGAAATTTTCAAAACAATAAGATTCATTCATGTCTGAACAACATTTGCATCGAATCACATAAATACAGTAAAATACAGACACCACAGTAACTCTATTTCATGTCAAAGCAAAGGTAAAATTGACGATCAAGACATTCTCCATCCCTGTTCTGGAATTACAAAATTTGCTAGCAGTATGGGACGAGACACTAGACCATATAGACCTCTGGATCGGTCCGGGCGGCTTTCACGCAAGTCGAAGTGCTTAAAAGGAGCGCTTGCGGTAAGCGGGAAATTCGGGTCTGAATCAGAGGCTGAGACGGTTCTGCGACCATGTGGGCTGCAGATTCCTCGACTTGCGCCATAGGGTGGTGGGGTTTCGGGTTCCGCTGGATAGGTCAGGAGTCCACTACACGCAGCAAGCGGCTACACGGGTAGCAGGGGTTGTGTGGCGTGGACTGGGCGGTTTTTTAGGTTAGATGGCCTCGGGCAAGTACAGAAAGGGCAACAGCCTCAAAGGGTGCGGAGCAAAGTCAGGACATGCGGGGACCAAGCAGCAATCGGTATTGTAATTGTAAACTGTCGAAGCTGCGTTGGTAAAGTACCGGAACTTCAAGCGCTGATAGAAAGCACCGAAGCTGAAATCGTTATAGGTACAGAGAGCTGGCTTAAGCCAGAGATAAATTCTGCCGAAATTTTTACAGAGGTACAGACGGTGTTCAGGAAGGATAGATTGCATGCAACCGGTGGTGGAGTGTTTGTCGCTGTTAGTAGTAGTTTATCCTGTAGTGAAGTAGAAGTGGATAGTTCCTGTGAATTATTATGGGGGGAGGTTACACTCAACAACCGAGCTGGGTTAATAATTGGCTCCTTTTACCGACCTCCCGACTCAGCAGCGTTAGTGGCAGAACAACTGAGAGAAAATTTGGAATACATTTCTTATAAATTTTCTCAGCATGTTATAGTCTTAGGTGGAGATTTCAATTTACCAGATATAGACTGGGACACTCAGATGTTTAGGACGGGTGGTAGGGACAGAGCATCGAGTGACATTATACTGAGTGCACTATCCGAAAATTACCTCGAGCAATTAAACAGAGAACCGACTCGTGGAGATAACATCTTGGACCTACTGATAACAAACAGACCCGAACTTTTCGACTCTGTAAGTGCAGAACAGGGAATCAGTGATCATAAGGCCGTTGTAGCATCCCTGAATATGGAAGTTAATAGGAATATAAAAAAAGGGAGGAAGGTTTATCTGTTTAGCAAGAGTAATAGAAGGCAGATTTCAGACCACCTAACAGATCAAAACGAAAATTTCTGTTCCGACACTGACAATGTTGAGTGTTTATGGAAAAAAATGGTTCAAATGGCTCTGAGCACTATGGGACTCAACTGCTGAGGTCATAAGTCCCCTAGAACTTAGAACTACTTAAACCTAACTAACCTAAGGACAACACACACATCCATGCCCGAGGCAGGATTCGAACCTGCGACCGTAGCGGTCGCGCGGTTCCAGACTGTAGCGCCAGAACCGCTCGGCCACCAGCGGCCGGCTGTTTATGGAAAAAGTTCAAGGCAATCGTAAAATGCGTTTTAGACAGGTACGTGTCGAGTAAAACTGTGAGGGACGGGAAAAACCCACCGTGGTACAACAACAAAGTTAGGAAACTACTGCGAAAGCAAAGAGAGCTTCACTCCAAGTTTAAATGCAGCCAAAACCTCTCAGACAAACAGAAGCTAAGCGATGTCAAAGTTAGCGTAAGGAGGGCTATGCGAGAAGCGTTCAGTGAATTCGAAAGTAAAATTCTATGTACAGACTTGACAGAAAATCCTAGGAAGTTCTGGTCTTACGTTAAATCAGTAAGTGGCTCGAAACAGCATATCCAGACACTCCGGGATGATGATGGCATTGAAACAGAGGATGACACGCGTAAAGCTGAAATACTAAACACCTTTTTCCAAAGCTGTTTCACAGAGGAAGACCGCACTGCAGTTCCTTCTCTAAATCCTCGCACAAACGAAAAAATGGCTGACATCGAAATAAGTGTCCAAGGAATAGAAAAGCAACTGGAATCACTCAACAGAGGAAAGTCCACTGGACCTGACGGGATACCAATTCGATTCTACACAGAGTACGCGAAAGAACTTGCCCCCCTTCTAACAGCCGTGTACCGCAAGTCTCTAGAGGAACAGAGGGTTCCAAATGATTGGAAAAGAGCACAGATAGTCCCAGTCTTCAAGAAGGGTCGTCGAGCAGATGCGCAAAACTATAGACCTATATCTCTGACGTCGATCTGTTGTAGAATTTTAGAACATGTTTTTTGCTCGAGTATCATGTCGTTTTTGGAAACCCAGAATCTACTATGTAGGAATCAACATGGATTCCGGAAACAGCGATCGTGTGAGACCCAACTCGCGTTATTTGTTCATGAGACCCAGAAAATATTAGATACAGGCTCCCAGGTAGATGCTATTTTTCTTGACTTCCGGAAGGCGTTCGATACAGTTCCGCACTGTCGCCTGATAAACAAAGTAAGAGCCTACGGAATATCAGACCAGCTGTGTGGCTGGATTGAAGATTTTTTAGCAAACAGAACACAGCATGTTGTTATCAATGGAGAGACGTCTACAGACGTTAAGGTAACCTCTGGCGTGCCACAGGGGAGTGTTATGGGACCATTGCTTTTCACAATATATATAAATGACCTAGTAGATAGTGTCGGAAGTTCCATGCGGCTTTTCGCGGATGATGCTGTAGTATACAGAGAAGTTGCAGCATTAGAAAATTGTAGCGAAATGCAGGAAGATCTGCAGCGGATAGGCACTTGGTGCAGGGAGTGGCAACTGTCCCTTAACATAGACAAATGTAATGTATTGCGAATACATAGAAAGAAGGATCCTTTATTGTATGATTATATGATAGCGGAACAAACACTGGTAGCAGTTACTTCTGTAAAATATCTGGGAGTATGCGTGCGGAACGATTTGAAGTGGAATGATCATATAAAATTAATTGTTGGTAAGGCGGGTACCAGGTTGAGATTCATTGGGAGAGTGCTTAGAAAATGTAGTCCAGCAACAAAGGAGGTGGCTTACAAAACACTCGTTCGACCTATACTTGAGTATTGCTCATCAGTGTGGGATCCGTACCAGATCGGGTTGACGGAGGAGATAGAGAAGATCCAAAGAAGAGCGGCGCGTTTCGTCACAGGGTTATTTGGTAACCGTGATAGCGTTACGGAGATGTTTAATAAACTCAAGTGGCAGACTCTGCAAGAGAGGCGTTCTGCATCGCGGTGTAGCTTGCTCGCCAGGTTTCGAGAGGGTGCGTTTCTGGATGAGGTATCGAGTATATTGCTTCCCCCTACTTATACCTCCCGAGGAGATCACGAATGTAAAATTAGAGAGATTAGAGCGCGCACGGAGGCTTTCAGACAGTCGTTCTTCCCGCGAACCATACGCGACTGGAACAGGAAAGGGAGGTAATGACAGTGGCACGTAAAGTGCCCTCCGCCACACACCGTTGGGTGGCTTGCGGAGTATGAATGTAGATGTAGATGTAGATTTTCCTGTGTATCTAGTAAATGGTACAGCTGATGCATAATCCCATTAGCAAATTGCTAATACATTTCATGTGTTTAATACTGCTGCTACTCGCATTCTCAAGGAAATTTGCATCGTATTACAAGGACACTGTAAAATAAAGACACTGCAATAACACTATGATGCCTATCGAATTCTGTATCAGTATATTTTATTCTATATACTAGTGTTTATTCTTGGAGTTAAATGGTTCAGATGGCTCTGAGCACTATGGGAATTAAAATCTGAGGTCATTAGTCCTCTACACGTAGAACTACTTAATCCTAACCAACCTAAGGACATCACACACATCCATGCCCGAGGCAGGCTTCGAACTTGCGATCGTAGCAGCAGCGCGGTTCCACACAGAAGCGCCTAGAACCACTTGGCCACAAAGGACGTCTCTTGGAGTTAAGAGCTGCCCTTGCACAACTGGTGAACATACGTCACGTAAACATTATGCGCTTCTTCCGATTTCCTATCTATGTGATCCAAACCTCAGCACCAGAACGGGATCTATCAATATACGACTGATAAAAATATAAAACATTAGCGGAAAGCTGACCAAAGTACGAGGCAAGTTAACGAAGATATCGTTGAAGAAGCTATCTGGTTCACGAGATGAGTTCACGAACAAGCTACGAATGCAAGTCTGTGGTAGACAAAGTAAGCGCAACGCAGCACAGCCTGTAGACACAATGTTCCTGGTACCTGGTCGAGCATAAGCAAATACAATACTGTGACGAGGGCAGGGTAAGGAACCAGTTATCGTTGTTGGAATGAAACGAGACGTCACAATGATCAACCTAAGCGACCGGCAGGAAGATGAGTCGTATATAACAACAAATATTGCTAGAAAGTTTCGTCACCGAGAAATAATAATTTCAATCCTTCGACTTATCTGTGAAGTAAGGATAATTACATTTCAAAAGAAGGCGTGATCAAAAGCTATTAGGTGTCGGTAAAAAACTTTAGTCCAAGTAGAATATTATCTGCACTGTTTCCTGTGTTACGCATTGCGTGCACAGCGAATGATGAAGTTTAACGTTCCGGCAACATACTAAATTCTCACTGCACAAATGAAGTTTAAAGTGGATGAATTCCGGAAGACAAATTCCAGAATATTACTCAGGACTAACAGAGAGATCTGTTATTTCTGTTTATACCTGTGCGCGCTGCATTTTATATAGAAACTGCTGAGAGGAAAGAAACCAGGAGCAGGAAAGATTCAGATATTTATTTAAACCTTTTGACTTTAGGCTATTTTAGAAATGGCAGTGAAGAGAGATTAATTAATAACAGTTCTCTTGTGAGGACTGTATCCAAGAAATACAGCGTGAATGTCGAAAAATCAAAAAAGCTGTCCTTGCGTGGAAAAATCCAATACAAGGTATGAGTTCCTTAAAAATAAAATTCTGGTATGAGTGAATACATTCACATGTCTGGCTAATACTATGCTTTCTGGAAAAACAGACCTAACTGCAAAAGTATCAGGTATACAAAAACTAAGGGAGTAAATTATGTAACGAAACTCTCCCTAGTCATGGATCGTAGGAGACTACGCCTTTATAAGTCCTGTCCTGTCCTAAGGCAAGAGATTCTGGACAGTAAACATGAGAAGAGCCTTACAGGTTGCGAAATAAGATTCGTGATACCAACATCTGGTTACAAAATGGGGTTATTAGTGAAGATAGACTGGTGGAAGTTTAAGAGGGATCTGTGACACATATGCGGAACTACTAAGACAACTGCAGAAATCATCTGCAACGAATGAACTCAAAGATGAGCAGACACTCCATTCTACATTACAACACTAGTGGTATTCAATCTCTATGTCGACCAGTGGAAAGACAACAGTAGAACTTCGTGACGAGACCTAAGAAGTAGGCTGAAGAAGAAGAAAATTTTGTAAGTAGACTTTAGCGGTATGATTTGCGTCTAGCATTGTCCCCTAATTCACTTTCTTCCACACATCCGTGACTTTCTCTCGAGAGTCAAACAAATACATGGCCATCTGTGCTGCCCTTCTGCGTATACACTCAGTATTCAGTGCACTGCATCTCTGTGTGTTGCACCATAGCAGGGGCAATACCCTGTAAACTGACTGCATTTTCTCTGTTTCCTGCAATGAACTCAAATCTGCCACCTATCTTACCTACGAGTGAGCCTTTGTGATCACTCTATTTCATATTCCTGCGAACTGTACCACAGACATATTTGCGTAAATTGACAGATTATAATTTTGAATAATAGATGATGTAGTCATGTTATATGTTTCCTCGTTTTGTGAACGCCATAATTTTACATCTCTGGACATATAAAGGATACTGCCAATCTTAGTATCACTTTGAATTGACTAAATATTTGTTCAACCTTTCTTCGCTAACCTAGTATAAGTTTTTATAGGACTGTCAACCATTGTTTTGCTCGATGCTCTTCCACTTTTGAATTTCTTGGTGTCCTTTATATATGAAATGGGAACTGTACTGTCACGCAATATACAAATTCAAGGTACATCAACGTCTTGTGTTTGAAGAATTGTTAGTACCATGTACCCCAAAGAATGTGCTAATATATTCTCATTGCTCCACATTAATGTTTCATTCACGACATACAAATGGCCATTCCCGCTACATCCAGCCCTGATTCCAATTTGTTTCTTTGCGTAATTGAAATGCGATTTATTTTTATTCATGCGATAATCTTAGTGACTCTCTTGTAATTGTTATACGACATACCTTTTCCAAGTGCGTCAAATTAAAGTAAAACTTGTGCTTCGAGATTATATGCTAGAATGAAATTGTTATTTTAAGGTACTTTATTTATTCATTTTAGTAACTTCATGACAACTCAGCGCCAAAACGCTCTGGTTTACTTATAATTAAATTAGACTTCTAGAGTACACCTACATTCTTTAAACTTTTGGAAAACATGAGGTATCTAATGCCAAAATTACGACCTGTTGTTATCTGTGGCATCCATAGAATAAGCTGTTATACTCTTTTGACTGATTTTTGATGAGTAAACTTCATGATGCCTGTTCATATACACATCAAATTGTGTATAGCAATGAGGGACATAAGAAGTGGATGGCACTGCATTCCCCCCTCCACCCCTTCTCTCTCCCCCCCCCCACGTCTTACCCTCTTGCTCCATCCCACCTATCTCACCTTCCGACCTCTACCACTCGGGCCTCCCATCAGTCATCCTACCGTCTCTGTCTGACCTGAAAAGAATACAAGCATCGTCTGGCTTATCGCAGAGCATGTTCGTTTTGGGAATTTACTGTAATAGCAAACTAATGTAAAAGCTATCAGTTCCTCGTATTTGATTCACATCATCGACCCCCGTCATTCAGTGACACATGGAACAGTCGGTTTGTGTGAACAGTTCTTTTCTAGAGGTAAAAATGTGTAATCTACCTGCTACCAGCTGTCCTTGCCAGTTTCACAGTAAAGCTAGAAGACATTGCAATGGATGTGTGGAAAGAATTGAATTTCCCTCACTAAATTCGTTATATAGATGGCTCGCAAACATCTAAAGGCATTTGATGTCTCTGAGCTTTTCAGATAAGTTCATACATCTTTAACTATTGCAGTCGTTTCGTCCTCTGTTGCATGTAATATTACGATATGTTGATAATTTTTTTACTTTTAGACCCAGTTTTCGTGCCACACATGTTTCGCCTTCATTTCGTCAAGGCATCTTCAGTGGCCTGGAATATGTACATAGTTTTGTTAATACTATTTAGTCTACGTTTTGAGACCACACGTGTACAGGTTAGAGACAGTTTTGGTAGTTGGCTTTTCTATGGTGTAGTAATAATTTGAAATTCTATTTGCAGGCTCCGTAGATGTTCTACGTGTTGTGTTTTTGTTCCATTTCTTGTGCAGTCTTCTTCTTGAAAAAATTGTACATATCATATACCATCACATAATCATACCAAAGGAGTCCACACACACACACACACACACACACACACACACACACACACACACACACACACACACAAAGATCACAAATATCACAAAATTCGACATTTGGCAATACAGTCGGCAGTTTTTGTTTTTGTTTGTAACCTATATATATATATATATATATATATATATATATATATATATATATATATAGGTTACAAACACTCGTGGTTCTTGGTTTTTATATGATGCATTAATAATTTGAAATTCTACTTACAGGTTCCGTGCATGTTATTCTACACGTTGTGTTTTTGTTCCATTTTGGCGCTGTCCTTCGTATAACTGCCATTTGAAATTTTGTTGGTGAGACTTCACACCACCAGGTGATATGTTCCTGCACTAAAAAAAAAAAAAAAAAAAAAAAAAACCGACGACTGTATTGATAAATGTCGAATATATATATATATATATATATATATATATATATATATATATATATATATATATATGTGTGTGTCGTCCCAAAAACGAAAATAAACAATATAAACAAAAATATGTTCATATTGCAGGCCACCGAAGATTTCTTGCAAATAATAAAAGCGAAACGAGTGTGGCACGAAAACTGTGTTTCATTCAGTTGTAATTAGACGGTCCAAATATAAAAATTACCAGCAAGCGGTAACAATTCATTCATATTCCTTTTGATATTTTGATGAGAGAGATCCACATGTTGGACAATACTGCTCATATGAAGCTCAACATAATTATTAGTGTGCCACAACTGAAATGGATCCGCCGGCCGTGTGAACACATACAGTAGTTGGCAACACGCGGGAAAAAAATTGTACGTAGGCTGTTGTTAGTTAATATCATTATTTACTGCCATGTTCTACATAATCATCTTATTCAGATTCTACTAATTATTTGTATATGTCATCAGTTTAGAAGCAGTTACTTTTCTCATTTCGTGCCCCAAGAAAAATTCACACCATAGCACAGTCGTGTAAGTTTTAGGTTTTAATTCTTTTAAACGGTGTACTTGGACAGGCAGCTACATTATTTATACTTGAGTGCTTTTAACTGTTAAACTGGTCGCTGTAAAAAAACACTAAGCAGCTGGAGCCATGATATCTTTGTAGTATAGTTCTGTCCGTTAGTGAGTAAGACTACAGTGAATGTACATTGGCAGCGCTTCCTAATTACCGTCCTTAAGAGATACTACTTTGACATTGAAGACTTTCTGGTTTTGGCTCGATCCCATCTACTGACAATATAGTGGCTTTAGGCATAGAGCATACAAGCTTGACTCTCAAGAAGCACAACAGGAGACTGATTAAAGACAGACGTCTATTAAAGCGAAATGTAATTAACAAAATAGCAGATTAAAAATTCTAACGGCTTTTAGACACGTGTAAACATTCTGGAATGCTGAAAGGTTTCATAAAATAATATTTAAATTAGACTAATGGTGCCTAGCATGAGCTTAAGTTTTTGCGAATGGAAGGATTGGAAAAAAGCGGGCGCGGGGAATTTTCATTTTGAAATATCAGAAGTGGTTTCTTCGATAAAAAATAGCTCTGAGCACTATGGGACTCAACTGCTGTGGTCATCAGTCCCCTAGAACTTAGAACTACGTAAACCGAACTAACCTAAGGACATCACACACATCCATGCCCGAGGCAGGATTCGAACCTGCGACCGTAGCAGTCCCACGGTTCCGGACTGCGCGCCTGGAACCGCGAGACCACCGCGGCCGGCGTGTTTCATCGATAAATTAAGGTATGTAGCTAAACAGAAAAATCGAATGTACAATGTGTTGAAAATACATTCTGAATACACAAGTTAAATTATATTCATACGTAGAAATAGGTTGTATAATAAAACCGATCAAATGGGGATCACTGAAAGAATTAACCGGTTGTTGAAAAATCAGTGATGCTATTCTTCAGGGACGAAATACCTACCAATATAATCGAGCTAGTAATAGATGTAAATTAGTTTGGTGAAAGATACGATTATACTTCAAGCTTTAACATTGTACTATAGAAATGGTGTTATTTAACTTTCAGAACGAACCTCTACATGTCTCCGCAGCTGGGCATCCAAACTTTCGGCAGGAGAATCATTAAATTGTTATAAGAAATGAAGGTCTTGTTACACAGCTATGGAGCGCAGGAACCCACAACAGTTTCTCGAGGCTATCCAGGCAAGATCAGAGAGAGAATATACGCCGTTCCAGAAGACAAATGTTGTGACAACATACCGCGCCGTAAGGACTGAAGGCGACCGTAAGAAAAGAGGGTTACGTAATAAAGACTCAACTGCAGTGGTGGGCAGATAAGACATTATCAAGGGGAACATGAATAGAAAGAAGAATGGCGCCCTAGATAACAGTGCAAAGTTACTGGAGAGTCACAGTCTTTATGGTGCTCATTATACACAGAGCATATTAATGAACACCTGAAATGGCAACCACTTTAAACTACGGGAAGCGGCACTATCTCGTGACGCAGAACAGAGACGGATGCAGTAAATACGGGAGCGTCTTTAGGGATCGTTATATCTACTATGACGTAGATTGTGAGCGTTTTCTCTGACCAGCCAAATTACGGGTAATATGCCTGCTGTTAAATGTTTGACTGCCACGATATTGTGAACGCGTCTAACTCCTTGCATAAAAATGTATTTAACCTAAAACTTCATAAGAGAGAGTACAAATACGAGGGACGCACTATCGCCTTCTGAAAGACTTCTTAGGAAGAACCTTAACATGTTTCAAGTATCTTGTGGTGACTGTAGAGGACGTGACCGTCTTAATGTGGTTTAATTGCCCACACAACATGGTTCACTCAGTAAAGAAGTGTTATGGAACGTATGGTAAAGATTAAATTCCTTTAATTGACTTACTGGTACTATAGAAGTAATTCCAGGCGAGACACCTCTATGAAGCCTATGGAAAAAAAGCCATTACGGGACATAGATGTCATCTCCAGTCGTAAGTATGGCCACTTTAGAGTGAGAGGCGTAGTGATTTCATAGCAGCAAATGTAGTGAGCTGAACAGTCATCACAAGAAATAGAGCTTGGAACATCACTTGGACAGAAAATTGAACCTGCTACACTTGCTCTGGTGCAACACTTTCTTTGTCACAAAGAAAGTGTTGTTACAGTATAATCACGTGACAGTTCACAGTTGAAGTCTACGCTGGGTCCTCGTTAATTGTAGAACACCGTAAAGAATACTTATTCGGACGGTCCAGGGTCAAAGAAATCCACCAGTAGCCCGCAGAACAGCAATCACAAACATAGTCCGATTGAAGTACAGTAAACCATCAGCTAACAGCATGGTGTTAGTGAGGTAGAGACTTAAGCAGGGGCCAATTCGAACTGCCTTGAAGTACCTGATGGACAGCGTTTATCCCTGGGTGGACGTTAGCGTGCAAAATGATCGGTACCGACCAGTGAAGGGAAGGTATCGTTGAACGAGCGAGCTAAAGATTCAGTGTATTGCAAGAGGGTCCCATTCCATGGCAGACCACCTGCATAGACGTTGAAGTCGAGAATGTGAGTTTTCCAGAGGTCTGAAGCAGAATCTAGCCAGCTCCAAGGAACAGTGGTTGTCGTCTTTAGGTGGAAACCACTAAGCTTGGCACGCAGCTGGTTGGTGCGTCATACCAGAACTGCGCAATTTGCGTCCACTGAGAACATTTGTCGTCCATGGAGGGCTCTGGCGATACCTGTTACAAGTCCTGGGACTATCATGTACGTAACTGCTGTAGTTAGCCTTGTAGCAGTCTCACCAGAGAGCATCCCTGCACCGGACTAGTCCTATGGGAGGCCAGGAACTGTCAGCGCGTCGACCTTCTGTTCGATTGACAGAAACGTCTCCAACTGCACCTTAAAAGCGCGAACGAACTGGTTGTGCACACCACATAAAGCCGAATGGAGCAACCAGTTGTCGAGTGCTTTATGCCGATTCCAGAACAAAATTCGGGAGACAGCCTGAATGAAAAACGAGGGCCATTGAACGAAACGATTGTTTAGGCGGCGCCTTCAGTGGCCAATATTTTCTTCGAGTCACCTTCTATCTCCCTTGCTGTTGTATTTGAGATTTAAAGTACAGAAGGTAGCCAGGAAAATGAGTGCATCGCAATGAGCCACACCTATTAACAGCTTGACGGAATCTTCATGGATGGGCCCCCGTGGCCTACGCTTTCGAACAGCTCCGGGGAAGCTGACTGGATTGACATACAGGTGTCATAGGAGCAGGATGTACTTTCGATGTCCTTCGTAATTACGGGCTAATAGGCATGCCGCCTTGTATATGTTCATATTGTACCATAGCCCAGTCGTCACCGGACAAGATTTGTACCGACGCTGTGCGATGAGGATGACCACCTAAAAGTCATCGTCATCTGATTTTAGCATCAATACTTCTTGCACCATCTGGATCATGATTTAGGAGAAAATATGTGCGGAGACTGAGGCTATAGATGCTTCGATAGTGAATAGCTCCGTCCGAATAGGCCTCGGGAGGCCAAACGGTACCGACCAACCGCGGTGTCATTCTTAACCGACAGGCGTCACTGGATGCAGATATCGAGGGGCATTTGGTCAGCATACTTCTCTCCCGGCCTTTGTCGGTTTCGAGACCGGAAGCCACTACTTCTCACTGAAGTAGCTTCTCAACTGGCTTCACAAGGGCTGGGTGCACCTCGCTTTCCAACAGTTCCAAAAGCATTCGTGATACGCCCAGACGGTCATCCAACTAAGTGCTAGCCAAGCCCGACAGCGCTTTAACTTCAGTGATCTGACGGCAACAATCAGACTTTAGGAATAACATCATTCACATAGCTCCGAAGACTGGAACAGCTCACAAGAACGAAGATTATCGCAGAATCAGCTAAACAACTCATGCATCCAAGTTGCTGACAAGACTAATATACACAAGAATAGAAAATGAAATTGAGGATGCGCTAGATGACGATCAGTTTGGCTTTAGGAAAGGTAAAGGCACCAGAAAGGTAGTGTAAAATGGTGCAAGGTGTTCGATGTTCTAAGATAAATAGGGGTAAGCTATAGGGAAAGACAGTTAATGCCCAGTACGTAAAAAGACTAAGAGGGAACAATAAGAATGGAACACAAAGAACGCAGTGCTCGGATTAAAAAAGTTATAAGACAGTGATGTAGGCTTTCACACCTATTGTTCAATCTATACATCGAAGGAGCTATGACGGAATAAGAGAGAGGTTGAACACTGGGATTAAAATTGAAGGTGAAAAGATATCAATCATAATTGAATGTGCCTAGCCATTATCAACGCACTATTTTCTAGTCTCGATACATGTCAGTTCCCCGTTGTTCGGGCGTCAGTTACATTGATAACAGCTAGGCACTAGACGAAATTTCGATTTGCCCAATATAACCTACAAAAAAGGATGACTGATTGCTGAGTGCACCAACTTTCCTAATGGAAGGTAGCCTGAACTACGGGAGATGTTGAATGGAAAGAATAATCTAATGAGTGAAGAATGTGGATTAGGAATAAATCGAAGACAGACGAAAATAATGAGAAATAGCACAAATGAAAACAGCGAGAACTTAACAATAGAATTGGGAATCAGGAAGCAGAGAAAGTGAAGGACTTCTCCTACCTAGGCAGCAAAAATGATAAACGGAAGAGGGATGACATAAAGAGCAGAATAGTACAGGCAAAAAGGACAATTTTGGAAAGTGAAGTTTAATGTTATTTGACATAAGCCTTAATTGGGGGAAGAAATTTCTAAGTATGTACGTTTCGAGCACAGCATTGTACGGCAGCGAAACATGAATTGTGAGAAACGGGAAGAGAAGAGAGTCGTAGTACATCAGCTGTGGTGCTACAGATGAACGTACAAATTAGTTGGACTGAAAAGGTAAGGAATCAGGAAGTTCTCTGGAGAATCGGCTAGGAAAGGAATGTATAGAAAACACTAACAAGAAGAAGGAATAGGATGATAGGGCACTTGTTAAGACATCAGAGAATCAGTTCCATGGTGCTAGAGGGATTTGTAAAGGATAAAAAGTGTACAGGAAGACAGATATTTGGATACATCCAGCAAATAATTGAGGGCGTTGGTTGCAAGTGCTTCTCTGAGATAAAAGAATAGCACAGAAGAGGAATTCGTCGCAGGTCGCATCAAACCAACTCAAAGAAAAAAGTAAATTTTGTGTCATCGGACTTTCAAGTCTGTCTTTACGAATGAAATTGTTTCGAGACAAGATCCTCAGCTGTATACAACTCATTTAAGAATATAGTGACAGTAAACTCTTGTAGGTGATTTTATAAGGAGTCGTCGCTTCGGAAGCACAGTGTTTCCCGCCAGTCAAATGTGATATTGGTACCCACTAGTAGTCCTGATAGGGCATCGGCGTTAGCATGTCGTTCTCTTTGCCGACAGTGGATTGAATAACTGTAATGTCTGAGAAAGAAGTGCCGTCGTATAAGTTGCGCCACTTTTTCTGTACGGCGGTTCTTAAGAACGAATGAGGAAATTAGAGGTGTGTGATGCGTTGTAGGGTGTAGTTTTGTGTCGAAATGAAATACGTAGAATTTTAGCTAGTGCTACTTTTTCGATTTATGAGTAATTGATCTGAGCCGAAGTTACAGAAATGTACACATGGTTTATCCACGTCCATCACCGCTTTTATGAGAAGTAACGGCTCTGACTCCATGATTAAACTCGTCGATGGCCAGGTGGAGGCACTAGATGGATCATTGATCGCCAGACGAGGAGTGGGCATTAGATAACGTTTGAGCTTCTGAGAAGTCTCTTGGTACTGCTGTGTTCAATCATTTATTGCACCTTCCTTACATAGATTATTGAGGGATTTGGCAATCTGGACATATTTGGTACAGATTTTGCATAATAAATTGTTTCTTTTGAGAAAAGATTGAAGGTCCTTTACGTTGTTGATTCTTCATGTTGATGAGCTGGTTCAAGTTATATTAACACATTATATGTCCTGCCGGCCGCTGTGGCCGAGCGGTTGTAGGCGTTTCAGTCAGGAATCGCGTGACTGCTACGGTCGCAGGTTCGAACCCTGCCTCTGGCATGGATGTGTGTGATGTCCTTAGGTTAGTTAGGTTTAAGTAGTTCTAAGTTCTAGGGGACTGATGACCACAGAAGTTAAGTCCCATAGTGCTCAGAGCCATTTGAACCATTTTTTTGCTAGGTCCCATAGTGCTCAGAGCCATTTGAACCATTTGAACCACTATATTTCCTAACTATTGCGCTTGCTCTTGAAAGATTTAACGATTTTGGATGTTGGCACTTTAATCCACTCCGTTGCAGTGTCTGGAGCAGTAGGAGTAACAGTGCAAGATCTTCTCTTGTAATGATAGTTGCTAATAAAATGTCCAGATAACTTTCTGTGTTCGGATTGTTTCGAATCAGCTGCGCCAAGAAACGTCGGGAAAGTGCTAATGTTCTAGCTACTCCGAAAGACAGGTTGTTGAACCTGTGCAATTGAAATGACATGTAGATGACCAAAAATTGACGGGACTCTTCGTATATCGTCAACTGCGAGTAATATTATACGAATGCGTAGCGTCTGTTCTTTCGGATGTGCCTAAAAGAACAGACACCATGCATTCATATAATTGATTACCCTCGATGGGCTACGAATCTGTAATCTTTAGTGCAGATGCACATTTACGTTCAACCTCCAGCCGGAATCTAAACTTAGCGAGCACGGACATGGACGGATACTGCGGATAGGTGGCACTAGACGGGAATGTGGGTTGGCTGGGGAGCGTGCCGAGATTTGCAATAAACGCTGTTTCCGGGTGGCGTAGTGATTAATGCAACTGCCTAGTAAGCAGGCGATTCCGGGTTTGAGTCCTGCTCTAGCTCGCATTTTCACTCGTCACAGCTGATTCTGCATAAGTCCTGAAGCAGATGATATTATTAATTCTTCCTCTTCCTTTTCCAACCTCTCCATTCAATGTCAAGTTACGTTGTTGTTGTTGTCGCCTTCAGTCCTGAGACTGGTTTGATGCAGCTCTCCATGCTACTCTATCCTCTGCAAGGTTCTTTATCTCCCAGCACCTACTGCAACCTACATCCTTCTGAATCTCTACGATTTTTACCCTCCACGCTGCCCTCAAATACTAAATACTAAATTGGTGATCCCTTGATGCCTCAGAATATGCCCTACCAATCGATCCCATCTTCTAGTCAAGTTGTGCCACAAGTTTCTCTTCTTTCCAATTCTATTAAATACCTCCTTATTAATTATGTGATCTACCAATCTAATCTTCAGCATTCTCTGTAGCACCAAATTTCGAAAGCTTCTATTCCCTTCTTGTCTAAACTATTTATCGTCCACGTTTCACTTCCATACATGGCTACACTCCATACAAATACTTTAAGAAACGACTTCCTGACATTTAAATCTATACTCGATATTAACAAATTTTTCCTCTTCAGAAACGCTTTCCTTGCCATTGCAAGTCTACATTTTATATCCTCTCTACTTCGACCATCATCAGTTATTTCGCTCCCCAAATAGCCAAACTCCTTTGCTACTTTAAGTGTCTCATTTCCTAATCTAATTGCCTCAACATCACCCGACTTAATTCGACTACATTCCATTGTCCTCGTTTTGCTTTTGGTGATGTTCATCTTCTATCCTCCTTTCAAGACACTATCCATTCAGTTCAGCTGCTCTTCCACGTCCTTTGCTGTCTCTGACAGAATTACAATGTCATCGGCGAACCTCAAAGTTTTTATTTATTCTCCATGGATTTTAATTCTACCCCGTAATTGTAAAGAAGTCTGGGGTACATCTACACTCCTGGAAATGGAAAAAAGAACACATTGACACCGGTGTGTCAGACCCACCATACTTGCTCCGGACACTGCGAGAGGGCTGTACAAGCAATGATCACACGCACGGCACAGCGGACACACCAGGAACCGCGGTGTTGGCCGTCGAATGGCGCTAGCTGCGCAGCATTTGTGCACCGCCGCCGTCAGTGTCAGCCAGTTTGCCGTGGCATACGGAGCTCCATCGCAGTCTTTAACACTGGTAGCATGCCGCGACAGCGTGGACGTGAACCGTATGTGCAGTTGACGGACTTTGAGCGAGGGCGTATAGTGGGCATGTGGGAGGCCGGGTGGACGTACCGCCGAATTGCTCAACACGTGGGGCGTGAGGTCTCCACAGTACATCGATGTTGTCGCCAGTGGTCGGCGGAAGGTACACGTGCCCGTCGACCTGGGACCGGACCGCAGCGACGCACGGATGCACGCCAAGACCGTAGGATCCTACGCAGTGCCGTAGGGGACCGCACCGCCACTTCCCAGCACATTAGGGACACTGTTGCTCCTGGGGTATCGGCGAGGACCATTCGCAACCGTCCCCATGAAGCTGGGCTACGGTCCCGCACACCGTTAGGCCGTCTTCCGCTCACGCCCCAACATCGTGCAGCCCGCCTCCAGTGGTGTCGCGACAGGCGTGAATGGAGGGACGAATGGAGACGTGTCGTCTTCAGCGATGAGAGTCGCTTCTGCCTTGGTGCCAATGATGGTCGTATGCGTGTTTGGCGCCGTGCAGGTGAGCGCCACAATCAGGACTGCATACGACCGAGGCACACAGGGCCAACACCCGGCATCATGGTGTGGGGAGCGATCTCCTACACTGGCCGTACACCACTGGTGATCGTCGAGGGGACACTGAATAGTGCACGGTACATCCAAACCGTCATCGAAGCCATCGTTCTACCATTCCTAGACCGGCAAGGGAACTTGCTGTTCCAACAGGACAATGCACGTCCGCATGTATCCCGTGCCACCCAACGTGCTCTAGAAGGTGTAAGTCAACTACCCTGGCCAGCAAGATCTCCGGATCTGTCCCCCATTGAGCATGTTTGGGACTGGATGAAGCGTCGTCTCACGCGGTCTGCACGTCCAGCACGAACGCTGGTCCAACTGAGGCGCCAGGTGGAAATGGCATGGCAAGCCGTTCCACAGGACTACATCCAGCATCTCTACGATCGTCTCCATGGGAGAATAGCAGCCTGCATTGCTGCGAAAGGTGGATATACACTGTACTAGTGCCGACATTGTGCATGCTCTGTTGCCGGTGTCTATGTGCCTGTGGTTCTGTCAGTGTGATCATGTATCTGACCCCAGGAATGTGTCAATAAAGTTTCCCTTTCCTGGGACAATGAATTCACGGTGTTCTTATTTCAATTTCCAGGAGTGTATTTTAGAAAAGTACTGTCTACTCGAAAACTTGACATGATTTCTTCTAGAGCTGGAATGTGATAATGCCGATCTGATAAGTGTTTTGTTATGTTTTTAAAAAAAGCTGCGCATTCCGTTTCTTACAGGCATCCAGCCATGGTGATATGTCGAAAAGCTTACCTTATACTGAGAGGAACATGTCCTCAAGCTGGGGAGGCGCTCATTTTCATTGCATCTCAGTAGTGGAAAAGGGTGTCCGTTGAGGGCAAATTTAGAGCTCTGTGACGTTACTGAAATAAATAAGCAGCTGAGAACAACTAAATACTAAAAAACGCCTATTGGAAATCAAGCAATAAACCTCAAATACAAAAGAAAAGAATTGGAATAGTTTCTTGTGAAGAGGCAAGAAATTATAGAACTGTGCCTTAGCTCCTTGTAGGTAAGAAACACAGTTTCAGCAGGCTGTACTGACAGGGCATGACCGGAGCACATAAAACTAAATATTACTTCTTCTGTCACGTAGGATCACGAAATCTTTGGAAGTTTGTACTATCATGTACTACGATGTTTCGCCATTCTTGTGATACGTTAACAATCGTAATGCATAGACAGGATTCTCATATGCTAACGAATGGTGCACTTGCTTAGAACGGCACAATTTCACGCGTTGCAAGTTGCGCACAGCTGCACGGTGCATCGGTGCAAAGTGAGGGTGAATCTGTCCTTGATCGACGTTAACAGGCATTTACAAATGAACCATAACCAGGAGAAAATACCTTTGTTTCCTCTAAAGATATAACTGCTTTGCCGAAAAGAAGATATCGCCAAAGGGAAGAAATCAAAACAAATATTCGCGATCCCATTTCAGAATCATCTCCATGTGCAATTTAAGAGAACAGGAAACAAAGAAACCCGATTGGTAATTTTTGATTCTGATAGAACAAACCAACATTCCAATGGCCAACTTTAATGGTACAACAATCCAACAACAAAATCTTACGTTTAATATCTAAAGTGCGAAGAGTACTGTCGTGAATCTGGATCTTGTTAATTCGATTCTGGACACTTCATTTGTGTTCTGTATTAAGTATCATTTGCTCTGAGTGAAATTTTTTCACAATATTTTGTGTGTCTTAGTTGATCACAAGTCCGAGGACTGTTTATTAAGTCAAATTTTGTAGAACAGTTACTATCATATTCTGACTAACAAGATGTGGTACCGTAATCTATCGTCAAAGTAACATAAGGAATAATAAATTAATTACGTATGTTCTTCCCATTTTAATAATGATGCACAAATTTACATCACTAGAAACATATTCTGACCCAGTGGTCATGTAGACTATACTTGTATCACTTTCTTTTAAAAAGTTTCCAAAGCTGTTTACTGTTTATTTGTCCCTTTTGGATGCTGTAGCAAAAAGTTTGAAGAAATGTAATTTAAAATATTACTGTTATTTATTACGTACCCTACGTTATATTAGTATTCAAACCACAAAGACGAAAATAATGTAGCACAAACAGAGCTTGAAGGCGTGAATGATAGGACAATGTGAATTCATTGTTACAGATTCGCTTACATTCGAATGTGAGACCACGTGCGTGGCACAATGTTACAACCGGAGGAAACGTCTGGTCAGAACGGAATGGGACTGAGACGCACATGGCGTTCAGCCTGCTTGTATGCGAAGACGTTTCGCGGAACTGTCAAGGACAGGCAATAAATCTGAACTGTCCGAAGGCCACCGGCCCATATTTCACGCTAAGAAAGCCCAGGGAGCCACAGCCGTGGACCCGAATCTGCTGCGTCGACGCTGTGGTTCCGCACAGGGAACGCATATGCGTCAACTTGTCCTCTTGTATAATTTATTTCTTTTAATATTGGCGAGGATAAAATCTGATACAAGGCCAAATTTTTACTCAAACTTTCTGGTCACAAAAACATTTGGTTTACATTGCAATTCAGCACTAAGGGACAAGCTGCTACATCCGTCTAAAATGTAAAGAAATTCATACACATTATAAAAATAT
This sequence comes from Schistocerca nitens, assembly GCF_023898315.1. Taxonomy (NCBI): domain Eukaryota; kingdom Metazoa; phylum Arthropoda; class Insecta; order Orthoptera; family Acrididae; genus Schistocerca; species Schistocerca nitens. The sequence continues at coordinate 548,872,827 of NC_064619.1, read as the reverse complement.
ATGTATGTTTGTATGTTCCATTCCTCCTCCTCCAAGGGACCGATTACAACGAACGTTGGTACACATATCACACAGGTGTCTGGAAATAGTCACTGTGGGGTTAAGAAACACCTACTTATCAAAGTAGTGGGGGTGAGAATTTGACCATCTAGTATTTGAGAATGAGAGCATTTAGTGATTTGCAACAAACTTACACAATTTCAAACCCTTGCGAAACATTTCTTCGCTGACGATCCCTACAAAATGATGAAAGGAAAAAAGTTTATGGAATACTACATTTTCGCTGTTCATGCAGAAAGACTACCGCATCAGGCAAAATTTTAATTTATTGCTTCTTTGCTACTAACTCTATTGGCAACATATTTCGCAGACAGTATTCACATATGCCGGTGAATGTACCTACAAAATTATACACTCCTGGAAATTGAAATAAGAACACCGTGAATTCATTGTCCCAGGAAGGGGAAACTTTATTGACACATTCCTGGGGTCAGATACATCACATGATCACACTGACAGAACCACAGGCACATAGACACCGGCAACAGAGCATGCACAATGTCGGCACTAGTACAGTGTATATCCACCTTTCGCAGCAATGCAGGCTGCTATTCTCCCATGGAGACGATCGTAGAGATGCTGGATGTAGTCCTGTGGAACGGCTTGCCATGCCATTTCCACCTGGCGCCTCAGTTGGACCAGCGTTCGTGCTGGACGTGCAGACCGCGTGAGACGACGCTTCATCCAGTCCCAAACATGCTCAATGGGGGACAGATCCGGAGATCTTGCTGGCCAGGGTAGTTGACTTACACCTTCTAGAGCACGTTGGGTGGCACGGGATACATGCGGACGTGCATTGTCCTGTTGGAACAGCAAGTTCCCATGCCGGTCTAGGAATGGTAGAACGATGGCTTCGATGACGGTTTGGATGTACCGTGCACTATTCAGTGTCCCCTCGACGATCACCAGTGGTGTACGGCCAGTGTAGGAGATCGCTCCCCACACCATGATGCCGGGTGTTGGCCCTGTGTGCCTCGGTCGTATGCAGTCCTGATTGTGGCGCTCACCTGCACGGCGCCAAACACGCATACGACCATCATTGGCACCAAGGCAGAAGCGACTCTCATCGCTGAAGACGACACGTCTCCATTCGTCCCTCCATTCACGCCTGTCGCGACACCACTGGAGGTGGGCTGCACGATGTTGGGGCGTGAGCGGAAGACGGCCTAACGGTGTGCGGGACCGTAGCGCAGCTTCATGGAGACGGTTGCGAATGGTCCTCGCCGATACCCCAGGAGCAACAGTGTCCCTAATTTGCTGGGAAGTGGCGGTGCGGTCCCCTACGGCACTGCGTAGGATCCTACGGTCTTGGCGTGCATCCGTGCGTCGCTGCGGTCCGGTCCCAGGTCGACGGGCACGTGCACCTTCCGCCGACCACTGGCGACAACATCGATGTACTGTGGAGACCTCACGCCCCACGTGTTGAGCAATTCGGCGGTACGTCCACCCGGCCTCCCACATGCCCACTATACGCCCTCGCTCAAAGTCCGTCAACTGCACATACGGTTCACGTCCACGCTGTCGCGGCATGCTACCAGTGTTAAAGACTGCGATGGAGCTCCGTATGCCACGGCAAACTGGCTGACACTGACGGCGGCGGTGCACAAATGCTGCGCAGCTAGCGCCATTCGACGGCCAACACCGCGGTTCCTGGTGTGTCCGCTGTGCCGTGCGTGTGATCATTGCTTGTACAGCCCTCTCGCAGTGTCCGGAGCAAGTATGGTGGGTCTGACACACCGGTGTCAATGTGTTCTTTTTTCCATTTCCAGGAGTGTATCATTGTACAGCAATTATTTTAGGCTACATGATGCCATAAACATTGAGCTGCGTAGAAACGAACCTGCAGGGCGAAATTCGTTAGAGATACCGGTGAAATGTATTAAACATGTGTGAAATGTATGTGACATGTGCGTGTATGAGACAAGCTACGGACAAGGAACTCATCCTAAATTCATAGATCTATCTCAGTCAAACCTGATACACATATTTATTACTATCTGGAAAGAAATACTGAGGAGATAATAAACAGTAACCTCCTATTCGGTTTGGGGATGATAACGTAGGGAGCGAAAGGGAGGAGAATGGACTGACAAAGGGGGAAGGAGGTGATGCACACAGATATTGCGGGGAAGGAGATGGACAGAGGGATTGGGGAATATGGGCAGAGAAAGGAAAGAGGAGGAAATGGAGGTAGAGAGGGTGAAGGAGGAGATGGACAAAGGAAGGAAAGAGTAGGAGATAAAGGGGGGAAAGTAGATGGACTGGAAGAGGGAGGAGGAGACAAAGACATGGGGAGGGAAAAATGGACAGAGAAAGGGAAGAGGAGATGGAGTGAGAGAGAGATGCACAGTGAGCCGGTGGAGGAGGTGATACAGGAGGTTAGGAGGAATAGAGGGGCAGGAGGAGAAGGATTTAAACAGGGTAGGTAGGGATGGACAGAGAAAGTGGGGAGGAACAGATTGAGAGAAGCAGTGGAGAGTAACGAATGGACAAAGAGGGGCAAGAGGACATTGACAGAGGGAAGGGTGTGTAGTATGTGGTCACAGAGAGGGTAAGAAGGAGATAGCGGTGTGGAGGAGATGGACAGAGAGGGGAAGAAAGAAATGGACTAACAGAGTTGGAATAAACACATACCCGGGCAACGCCCGATATTCAGCTAGTAGTATCATGACAACTACATGAGAAGTAAAATACCTTTTGTCTTTTGAAAAACCGCATTTGGACCTGATAACTTTGAGAAAGGTTTTTACTGCCCACGAACAGTGTGGGAGAATTCTTCTTTTGGAGTTAATAAGGGCTCTGATGCCATACATGTTTGGGTGCCCACGGAAATGTGAGATGGACAGCTGACCACACAATTGACGGAAGATATGGATCTCGGCCTCCAGTGTTTTCGAAACCGCAGACATTGCTACTCGTGTTACCTCCAGCTGCAAAGAGTTTGTGCAGCAATAATTATAGACGTATCTTCTTACTGTGAACGAATGTAAATGGCTTGACATCGTTGACTTGGAGATAATCGAGGTTTTTCTTGTCCGCCAAATGGGAATAGGCTTTTCTCCCTTGGGCACAATGGCACCTCCTCTTTGCTAAGTGTGAATTAAGGCTCTCAAACGTAACTGTGACGTGCACGCGTTTATTATAGAGACATGATTGCAGACAGGAACCAGAAGCAAGAACATGAATCCTGTTGCCGGGTATAGCGCATGGTTCTATAAAAACAGTCAGGTTTTCACCAAATTTATAGTTACCACTCTACGAGCGTATCTCCGTCAACAGTGTTACATGCCTGCACTCCGTGAGGTACAGCAGAGGCCTTTCGAATTTAGTCCAGACATGAAGCTGTTATGTCTAGCGATCAGGAAGTCTGTGTCACCACTTCCTCTCATTGTAGTCCAATTACTGCCAATGGAAATGTATTCCAGTATCAACATTCTTATCAGGTACAGAGGTTGGTTACTTACCAAGTATTAGTAACTGATGGCGTTTCTACGGTCCTTGTCAATTCCTAATTGATGCAACATAAATCTCAGAACGAATTACGATATTGCAGTGCCTGCGCTGTTAAGAAGAACGATGTGATGTTCCTGCGCACCTACACGCGTGACCGAAGGAACATTGCATCTTTCGTCTTGATAAAACAGGCACTGGAACACCGTATCTATTCGCCGATATCAGGCAGCGAATTTCAGTTAAAGTTCTCGTCCCTTGTACGGCAATAATGTGTGTGTGTGTGTGTGTGTGTGTGTGTGAGTACAGGTTGGGACGCAGGAACGACGACATATGGAATTTGGGTCCATCTTGGGTCAGGCACGGATAACCAAATTGCTTAAGGTAACCGTTCGCGTGAAGCGGAAAATCTGGGTTCGAATGCCGTCCGGCACCAATTGTCACGTCATCATTCCCTTGAACAGAAGGTGGTTGTTCACATTTGCAACTGTGAATACATTTTATGTACTTAAGAACGAACTGCTAGGCTGCGTCGCCTTCCCTTGCAGCTGATAACATGTCCATTCTGCGTTGCATTGTTTTACGGCGTGTGTTTACCTGTTCATTATGTCATTCAAAATGTTCAAATTTGTGTGAAATCTTATGGGACTTAACTGTTAAGGTCATCAGTCCCTAGGCTTACACACTACTTAACCTAAATCAGCCTAAGGACAAACACACACACTCATGCCCGAGGGAGGACTCGGACCTCCGCCGGGAACAGCCGCACAGTCCATGACTGCAGCGCCCAGCCGGCCGAAGTGGCCGTGCGTTTCTAGGCGCTGCAGTCTGGAACCGCGAGACCGCTACGGTCGCAGGTTCGAATCCCGCCTCGGGCATGGATGTGTGTGATGTCCTTAGGTTAGTTAGGTTTAAGTATTTCTAAGTTCTAGGGGACTGATGACCTCAGAAGTTGAGTCCCATAGTGCTTAGAGCCATTTGAACCATTTTGCAGCGCCCAAGACCGCTCGGCTAATCCCGCGCGGCTATTATGTCACTGTGTTCGTTCGATTACAGCAAACATTTCTGCTTCAGCTTACCGCGTTCGATACAATGAGTAGCCTCTAGCTGTAACTCTCCATGCACATGCCAATGCGAGGATTGTCAGCAACCACGGCCATTTAAATAGTAGCGTACACAGATTCTAGTATATTCAGTAGTTACCTTATGCGTATTACTAGTATATTCAGTAGTTACCTTATGCGTATTACAACAGTAAATCTGTGTAGGACATTAATACTGCGCTGAAATCGACAGTGAAAAGTTCAAACAAACGACTTTAAATCGACAGGAGCACAAACGTTGCGCAATAAAAGGACGCAGTCCTGCTCTCATGATGCTTTTTGAGCCGTGACTTCCTGCGATGCTCTTGGCAGGATAGTTTCTCTGTCGAAGTTACGAGAGCTAGCGCCCTCTATTTAGGACGGCCACCGATCGTGAGGTGGAACTCGGTTGGGAACAGTGAAGGAGACTCGGTTGGGAACAGTGAAGGAGACTCGGTCGGTGGCAGTGACAGATGGAAGACAGCGCATGGCGCATCGCGAGTAGTCAGTCGGTATACTGCGAGGACGCATGGTGATGACATTCCGGCCCCTGGGTCTGGCGGCGAACGGAACTGGAGTGCGGAAGCAGTCACCGGTCAACATAGGCTCTGTTTAAGAATGATGTCTATCTCGAATCCCTAGGAGAGCACGGGAGTATACCCTGGCGTGCATGTTAACATCGAGTTCCCGGACTAACTTTAAATGGTGGGCAATTTTGTGGTGGAACTTATGGATGTGATTGCTCCATGTAGCCACTTCGATTTTCGCTAGTCATTCCTTAAGCCACTTGGACGTAGGTGCGGAATACTTAGTATTGCAAGTCCATGTAACTACGTTGTGCCCTGGTTCCGTTGCATTTATCTTGAATGACAAGTGCGGCCGATATTCGGGGATTCTTTTTTATTATTATTGTTAATATGTTAGGTGGTCGATTTTATGAATCAAAGTTTATTCTCTGTACAAAACTTCAGCCGCTAATTTAATCTGGAATTTCAAACTTCTTACTTGTTACCAACCATGATTGTAACTATTCTGCGCCGTCAAACGGTGCTTTGGTATTTAAGGTTGTGTGCGGATTGTCTGGTCATTATCACTTTGAGCTAGTTGTGGTTTATAAATGTATCAAGTGAAATTTCAAGTCATTGGAGACTGTGTAATAAACTACTACTTTAATAGTAACTGCGGTTGTCACACTATAACGTTTATCATCTCTTCCTGTATTTGGTGCTAGCCAGTGCTTGGCTGTTGGTTTTAGTATATTAGTGACCTTTGTGTTAATACTGTGTTTGTGTGTTGTGGAAGTCGTTATTGCTGTGTGCATACCCTATTGCCTATTGCTATCACTTGACCTCTCGAGCACGCAATTCTGATGCGCAGCCGATGTGAGCGCCAAACGTCCAGACAAGGGCTTAACAACTGGCCGGTTTTGAGCGCGAGTACTCGCGTCTGCTCAGGCACCTGCTCGCGAGCAGCTGCACGGTCGCGGAGTGGGGTGGGAGGGGAGGGAGGGGAAATGCGCGCGCACGTTTGAATACGGCCGCAGCGTGCCTATTGAATTCGCGCCGACTGTGTAACGTTTAAAGTACTACGATCAGCTCTTAACAGTCACTTCGCTGGTTAAGAATCATGTGAAGTCGCCGTTGTGTAACCCCAACCATGCTTTCGCATTTCAACCCCATTGGGAGGAATTGTATCTGTTTACTGAAAAAGATGGTGTTGCAAAATGATTAGTATGTCACAAAACGCTGAATTCTTTTACGACATTTAATTTGCAGCGACATTATATGTCGTACCACGCGAAAGACTACGGACGTGGAAAATGTGATTGACCAGATCGTGCACAGGAAGTTATTAAACTTAAGAGGAAGCTATCCGAAGAAGATCTGGACGACGAAGAAAAATCAACTGAGGCAGCTCTCAGAGTGGGTTACAAAATTGCTTTGCTTTTAGCAAAATCCCTGCGCCCCTTAACTGATGGCGATTTAATAAAAGAATGTTTGGTAGCTGCAGCGGAACATTTGTGTCCATCTCAAGTTGAACAGTTTCTGATTGTGCCATTATCTAACATGACCATTATGCGTCGCATGCAGGACATGGCAGACGACGTCCAGAGCCTGTTTGCAAATATCTGTAAAGATTTTATGGCGTATTCTCTAGCTCTGGACGAAAGTGTTGATATCACTGGAACAGCGCAGCTTGCCATATTTATTAGAGGTGTTAATAGAGATCTTCAGGTGAGGGAGGAGCTCCTCGATGTAGTAGCCATGAAGAACACTACAACCGGAGGTGATATTTTAAGTAGTGTTGAAGAAAGTGTTGAAAATATAGGATTGTCGTGGAATTCTTTAGTTTCAGTGTCTACAGATGGTAGAGGCATACACTAAGCTAATAAAATTATGAGGCATGTGTACATTCTCCTTTATTTGTTTCATTTGTCGCAGTAATAATTCGTGAGTGATATCCCTGCAGGGGGCCGCGGATTTACATCGACTGGCGGCAGCTGTTGTGTACCCCACGTGACTCTCCCCACTCTCCACTCTGGTCCGGTAGTGGGGGTAGCGTGCTCGCGCTGCTCCGTGCTCGCGCCTTGCTGCTCACAGCTTGCTCCGCGAGCACGTATGTTGTGAAGCCCTGGTCTAGACTGTGCTGATTTATGTGTAGATCTTTCTGGCTATCATTACATAATAGATAATTCACGTATTTATGAGATCTTGCTATCTGAATATTTTTGAAACCTAATAGCCTTTACAAATTGTTATTTTTAAAATTCACAAGGTCTGATAATTGACTTAATTTCATAATTAGTGAGCTCAGATCTGCATTTATGTTAAAGTTATATTTGTATAAAGTAACTTTTTATTAACTTAAAGTTTGGGCCATAAGGGTTAATCATTGTGTTGTTACCAGTGTTCTGTTTTAATTAACGTGGTGAAAATAATTTTTTTTTATCCTGATATGGGGTCAGCATTCCACTTCAGCAGCCCATGTGCCCTGCTTACCAATGTTCTACCTTACCACTTTTATTGAAGACAGAAGAAAAAATTATGTGGTATAGACTCTGGACGTGAAACGCGATCAGCATCTCTTAATAATACTGTAATAAGGATGAACACACAGGATCAAAATGTAATGTCATATTAGATGAAAGTCTTTCTACATCAAATTTTTGAAATTCCTTTCGTTAACAATGTATGTAGAGTCAAGGAGCTATGTACAAGCTGCTGCAGGAGCGTCAAATGACTTTCGCACCACAGTGGGAGTCCACTAGCGTTGGGCCTTATCACTAGTGCTATTAATTCTTTTGAAGGACAATGTCAGAGCAGAGCTGCACGTGCCACTACCTTGGACAATTGTCTATTCTGATGATGTAATGTTGGCTGTGGAGAACAAGTTTGATCTACAGCAGCAAACCGTGAGTGGAACTCCCGATTCGCGAAGAATGGCCTGCGGCTCAACAAGAAGAAAACTAACTACATGACATTAGATCGGCAAGAAGTTCGGATCAGCAACGTTCACAGAGAGTATCAGAATTCAAATATCTCGTTTCTAAAATCTCTAGCGATGGCCATCTTACAGACGAGGTCAACGAAAGGACACAAGTAACCTGGATCAAGTGGTGAACGACAGCAGGCTCACCTGTGATCGTCGGATTAAGGATAAGCTTAAGTCATAGATCTACTGAACTGTCATCCATGTTCTCTACGGCACCGAGTGTTGGCCAGCTGCCGGCCGCGGTGGTCTAGCGGTTCTGGCGCTGCAGTCCGGAACCGCGGGACTGCTACGGTCGCAGGTTCGAATCCTGCCTCGGGCATGGGTGTGTGTGATGTCCTTAGGTTATTTAGGTTTAAGTAGTTCTAAGTTCTAGGGGACTTATGACCTAAGATGTTGAGTCCCATAGTGCTCAGAGCCATTTGAACCATTTTGTTGGTCAGCTACGACAGATGCAAAACTACGATTGCGGGTCAGATGGACAGGTGGAATCGCTCAATTGGATCACGATGGGTACGACACAATCAGGAAACTTTTCGAGGTGGAACCGATCCAGAAAAAAATGCGAGGAAGCCATGTGCGATTGTTTCGACATGTGGTGGGTACAGAGGACATCATGAAAATGCAGCCTACACGGTGGAAGTTATGGGAAAGATACCAAAGGGTCGACCAAGATAGCGATTTACAGACACTGGGCAAAACGCTCTGAAAACTGATGATCTTGTGGTGTTGCAGCTCTTCTTATTATGTCTGTGCTTGCTACGTAATGGAAACAGGAATTCCGCCTTATGCAAGACACCTTTTTTCTGTTTTGTTTCACCCAGACATGTTTCAACAAATTTTGTGCTATCTTCAGTGGGTCGTTTTTTCACAGTCGAGATATTTATTAACGACCTGAAGCCCTATGTGTTGTTTATAACATTATGCCAAAGTTATTTTCATAGCTAATTGTCAAAAGGGTGGATTAGTTTACGTACGTAGTTTACGTACCTTACATGATACTATTGGACATTTCTTTTGGTAGCTATTCTGCTACACAATCTACAACAACTCATCTGCAAACAGCAAAACGTAATTTAACTTGTTTATTGTGTATTTATCATGAGTATATATCACGTTTTTCACGTGTAACTTACAGTTCTGGTATTGTGGTGCTGTCTTATATGTTGTTGGCGAAGTGAATAGGTAGATGTTGAGGTTGGAGTCTTTCGACCTGTAAGTGCAGAATAGAATCTCCATGATACTGTGAACACAGGAAAATTGGATTTCGAAGTCACTACGTACAATGAAAAATAAAATCCCACTGAAGATGCTGCAACTGCAGTGAAACATGTTTAGGTTAAAAAACAAAATTGTGTTTTGCTAAAGGCGGACCCTATCCAAAAACATACGTATGAATAGGTAGATTTCGTGACCGATTGTCGCTTACACTCGTCTACCTCCAATTTTTCAAAAGATAGGCAGAGTTTTCGCCTCCATTACGTATTGTTGCGGCTATGTAGTATTCATTTGTTTTTTAACATGTTTGGTTGGGTGACGCGCACGTGTTTGAAGTGTATCTGGCATGTGTGGTGTTTGGTTTGTTTGTGTGTGTGTGTGTGTGTGTGTGTGTGTGTGTTCACGACTTGGGCAAAGAGAGAGAGAGGGAGAGAGAGAGAGAGAGGGAGGGAGAAGGAATTTTTTTCTTTTTCTCATCAATAGTTTTGGAGTGGGTGTTATTTGTATAGTTCTTCTATTGTGGCGAAGACGGTTTTATTGCACAGTGATGTGTATTCATTGAGTATTTTCTTTCCTTGGGCTATTGACTTTTGGATGTGATAGTTTTCTTCTGTAGTTAATTTTTGGTATAAACTGCTACTAGTTTTAGGGACGGGTAAGTCAGTTTCAATGTTTTTGGATGTTGATTGTGTGATATCAGGTGGTCTGCAAATGTTGAGTGTGTGCCACTGCTTTTCGGTGCTCTGAGGTGTTCTGTGTACCTGATTCTGAAATTCCTGCATGTTTGGCCCACATATACAGACTGACTGCAGTTGCAAGTACGTTGGTATATACTGGACTGGCTGTATTTGCCAGTGTTGGTGGTATTTCTTCCATGTCTGTTTTGTATTGTGTTGTTGATTCTGATGCTATGTTGAATCCTCGTTTCTTTAGTATACCGGGTGGTCCATTGATAGTGACTGGGCCAAATATCTCAAGAAATAGGCATCAAACGAAAAAAACTACAAAGAACGAAACTCGTCTAGCTTGAAGAGGGAAACCAGATGGCGCTATGGGTGGCCGGCTAGATGGCGCTGCCATAGGTCAGACGGATATAACCTGCGTTTTTTAAAAATAGGAACCCCCATTTTTTATTACATATTCGTGTAGTACGTAAAGAAATATGAATGTTTTAGTTGGACCACTTTTTTCGCTTTGTGATAGATGGCACTGTAATAGTCACAAACGTTTACGTACGTGGTATCACGTAACATTCCGCCAGTGCGGACGGTATTTGCTTCGTTATACATTACCCGTGTTAAAATGGACCGTTTACGGAAAAGGTCGATATCATGTTGATGTATGGCTATTGTGATCAAAATGCCCAACGGGCGTGTGCTATGTATGCTGCTCGGTATCCTGGACATCATCCAAGTGCCCGGACCTTTCGCCGGATAGTTTCGTTATTTAAGGAAACAGGAAGTGTTCATCCACATGTGAATCGTCAACCACGACCTGCAACAAATGATGGTGGCCAAGTAGGTGTTTTAGCTGTTGTCGCGGCATCAGTAGCAGACAAATTGCGCGAGAATCGGGAATCTCAAAAACGTCGGTGTTGAGAATGCTACATCAACATCGATTGCACCCGTACGATACTTCTATCCACCAGGAATTGCTTGGCGACGACTTTGAACGTCGTGTACAGTTTTGCCACTGGGCACAAGAGAAATTACGGGACGATGACAGATTTTTTGCACGCGTTCTATTTAGCGACGAAGCGTCTTTCGCCAACAGCGGTAACGTAAACCGTCATGATATGCACTATTGGGCAACGGGAAATCCACAATGGCTGCGACAAGTGGAACATCAGCGACCTTGGCGAGTTAATGTATGGTGCGGCATTATGGGAGGAAGGATAATTGGCCCCCATTTTATCGATAGCAATCTAAATGGTGCAGTGTATGCTGATTTCCTACGTAATGTTCTACCGCTGTTACTACAAGATGTTTTACTGCATGACAGAATGTCAAAGAACTTCCAACATGATGGATGCCCGGCACATAGCTTGCGTGCGGTTGAAGCGGTATTGAATAGCATATTTCATGACAGGTGTATTGGTCGTCGAAGCACCATACCACGGCCCGCACGTTCACCGGATCTGACGTCCCCGGATTTCTTTCTGTGGGGAAACTTGAAGGATGTTTGCTATCGTGATCCACCGACAACGCCTGACAATATGCGTCAGCGAATTGTCAATGCATGTTCGAACATTAAGGAAGGCGAAATACTCGCTGTTGAGAGAAATGTCGTTAGACGTTTCGTCAAATGCATTGAAGTTGACGGACATCATTTTGAGCATTTATTGCATTAATGTGGTATTTACAGGTAACCACGCTGTAACAGCATGCGTTCTCAGAAATGATGAGTTCACAAAGGTACGTTTATCACATTATAACAACAGAAATAAAATGTTCAAACGTACCAAGTTCTGTATTTTAATTTAAAAAAACCTACCTGTTACTGCCATCTATCATAATGCGCAGTAAGTGATCCATCTAAACCATTCATATTTCTTTACGTACTAAACGAATATGTAACAAAAAATGGGAGTTCCTATTTTAAAGAAACGCAGTTGATATTCGTTTCACCTTTGACAGCGCCATCTAGCGGGCCAACCATAGCGCCATCTGGTTTCCCCCTTCAAGCTAGACAAGTTTCGTCCTTTGTAGTTTTTTCGTTTGACGCTTATTTCGTGAGATATTTGGCCCAGTCACAATGGACCACCCTGTATTACCCATCCTGTAAGTGACTTTGTTGTTGTAAGTCATTATGTGCCATTTGTTTCTTACTGTCCGTTGATTTGTTGTGTGTTGCGTTGCGTTTGTTTTTGTGTGTGTTTCTTGGTTATGTGTTGTTGGTTTTTGTATTTTGTGGTTTATTTTGTCTACTCTCTTTGCATCATATCCATTCTCCTGTGTAATTTGTTTTATTGTTAAGTTCTTGTGTGTAATCGTGTTTCTTCATGGGCATTAAGTTTGTGTAGTAAATATCTGAAGCTGCCTTCTGTGTGAGTTATGGGGTGATAGGACTGGTTGTGAATAATGGTGTTGGTTATTTTGGGTTTTCTGTAGATTGTGAATTCATGTTTGTTGTTTCTTTCATGCATGGTGAGATCTAAGATTAAGTTTTTCATCTCTTTGTGTTTCAATGGTGAACTGTAATTGTGGGTGGATGGAGTTCATGTTGTCATGAAGTTCTTTCATGCAAGGCAGTAGTTCATGTATTAAGCAAATTATGTCAGCTACATATCTCTTCTTATTAGTTTCTACTGGTTTGGTATTACTTTTTTGTCAAAGGTTTGTTTTTATATCTGACTGAGGATAATGTCGGCTAGTAGGCCACTGATTGGGTATCCATGGGTGTTAATCTAGTTGAGAGTAAAATCTGTTGTTGAATGTGATATACTTTTGCTCTGTGATGAGCCTGAGAATGTCTGATAATTCTTGTATGTTTTTATGGGTATATTTCTTTGCAGTTGGAGGTTTCTTTCAATGATGATGGTTTCTTCTGCTGGGATGTGTGTGTACATGGAAATTATGTCAAATGAAATCAATGTTGCTGTGTTTGGTAGGTTTTAATTTCTTATTTTTTCTATTAAGCCACTTGAGTTCTTTAGACTTCTGTTCTCAATGTTTTTGTATATTGTCTGCAGCAGAGTATGTGTGTGTTTGGCTAAGTAGTACGTCGGTGTTTTGGTAAAATTTATCAATGGATGTATAGGTATTCTGGGTTTGTGAACCTTAGACAATGATTTTAGGGTGGGGACCTTGGGATTTTTCTGTTTCATTACTTTAATCTGTGCTTATGTGAAAATTGTTTCTATGTTTTTCAGCGTTCTCTGTAACTTACTTTGGTATCGGTTTGTTGGATCACTTCTCAATTTCGTAATGTTGTTTTGGATGAATTCTAATGTTTCGTCAATGTTTATGACTATTAATGAATTACCCTTGTTACATTTTGTGATGATGGTATTTTATTGCGTTAATTTGCTGTGTAGTATTCTGGATGCTTTTTACTTCAGCAGTCCATAACGTTTTATTTTATGTTGATTTTGTTCTCTTTGATTATGTTTCTTATTTCCTCATAAACTAGTTCCCTGGTTTGATTTGCATTGAATTCAGGTGTGTTTAGTTTTTCTTGTTGCTTTATAGTGTGTTCAGTTTCTGTTTGATGTTTTCTACCGTCCTGTGTGACACCATTGTGTTTGGGACAATTTTCAAGTAAGCTGCTGTTATGTCTTTTGGATTAATCACTCATTTGTGAAAGGTGTGTGTTTGTTGTATTGGTGCTGGATTGGTAGTGTTTGTGCGGTTTATCATTTTGGTGAGTTTTTTTTTTTGGATTTTCTGTTTTCTGCCTATCATGGTATCTGTGTATGTTCTAATTCTGTACATTAATTCATTAAAGAATGGTGGTTAATTTATGTGACCTGCTAGTTCTATATGCGATCTGTGTAGTTCAATATTGAGAGCCTTTTTATTTTTGGAATACAAACACCGGATTTATTGCTCTATCCACCTGATTTCAGCCTTACCTTTTGTCAGTTGTGCTTCTGATGGCATTACAGTTATGATTACATAGTCAGGTACTATTTTAGAAGCCAAACATAGTTTGTTGAATTTAATTTGAGTATGGTTTTTTGAAGTTCTATGGCTAGGTTCCGGAATTTTTTGAAGAGCTGCGAAGGAAATACCTGGGTTGGCATAGAAATAATCACATTTTGGTGTTCTTCTTATTATGTCTGTGCTTGCTACGAAATGGGAAGAGGGCTTCCACCTTGTGCAAGACACCTTTTTTATGTTTTGTTTAACCCAGACGTGTTTCAGCGCATTTTTTGCTATCTTCAGTTTTTTTCCCCAGTTGAGATATTTATTAAGGACCTGATGCAATATGTGTTGTTTATAGCATTATGTGAAATTTCTGTTTATAGCTAATTGGTAAAGGGGCGGATGTATGCATTAGTTTACATACCTTACGTGATACTATTGGACATTTATTTTGGTAGGTATTCTGCTACACAATCTACTACCCTCTTAGCCACAAAAACTATACAAATAACACCCACACCAAAACTAGGCATGAGAAAAAGAATTCCTTCTCCCTCACCCCCTACCACCCCTCCTCCCTCCCCCTCCCCCCGTCTCTCTCTCTCTCTCTCTCTCTCTTTCTCTCTCTCTCTCTCTGACCCAGTCCTGAACACACACACACACACATTCACACACACAGACAGACACACACATAAGCACAAGCACACACACGCACACACATACTCACACACACCTAAACACACTCACAAACAAACAAACCAAATACCACACATGCCAAATACACTTCAAACTAGCGTGCCTCACTAGCCCAAACGCGCTACGAAACAAATGAATACTACACAGCCACAACAGCAAATAGTGGCGGCGGAAACTCAGCCTATGTTTTGAAAAATCGGAGACAGACCAGTGCCAAGCGATCATAGATCAAGAAATCTACTTATTCACTTCGCCAACAACAAATGAGAAAGCACCACAATACCAGAACCGTAAGTTACGCGCGAAAAACGTGATATATACTCATTTTCGTTTGTAAATGCATAATAAACAAAAATAAAAATTATGTTTTGCTGTTTGAAAATGAGAAGTTGTAGGTTGTGTAGCAGAATAACTACCAAAAGAAATGTCCAATAGTATCATGTAGGGAACGTAAACTAATGCATACATCCACCCTTTTGACAATTAGCTATGAATATAACTTTGACATAATGCTATAAACGAAATATAGGGCATCTGGTCGTTAATAAATATCTCCACTGTGAAAAAAAACCCACTGAAGATACCACAAAATATGCTGAAACATGTCTCGGTGAAACAAAACAGGAAATAGGTGTCTTTCATAAGACGGAATTCCTCTTCCCAGGTATGATAACCTTAAATCTTCAGACATTGTCCACGATAGAACAACATGCAGACAGCGAGTCGAATTAGAGGACTCTGCTGCCAGGAGGGACAAACGCTAAAGAAAAATATGACCACCCAATAAGAATAGAAATTCATTAACGTGTCGTCGTTTTTAATTCCAGATGCGCTGATATACGGGGCGCAGTCAGGTTAATGCGACCACTGCCTATGTTTAGCGTCCGAGCGAGCAGTAACCACTCACAGACAGTAGGTGAAAGGACTAGTGAATAGTTAGATGTCTTGATTTATGGTCGCTTGGCACTGCTCAGTCTCCGATTTTTCAAAACCTAGGCAGAGTTTTCTCATAAAGCGTGTCGGGGGATCGTGGGAAAAATGCAGTTTTCGTAACGTGTAAAGGAGCAGTTTATTTTACATCTAAAAGAGTTGACCATTGGCTTTCCGGCTAGGGGGTGAAAGCATTTTTGAAATAGTTAAGCCGCCGTGATTAAAGTATACTGAGCAAGAAAACTGACGGTATCCAAAACCGGTGCTGAGGCACTGTGGTGCACCAGTTGTGAATGACGGCTGCTGAGTTACGTACGAGCGAATAGACGTGCAGTTGTTGAGCAGCTGACAACCCAGACGAACCAACAGTGTCTCTTGAACGAGTGTTCAGGAACGTTGCAGTGAATGTACCTAGACAGCTGGCGCCTGGTTCATACACTCTTGCTAACTGCTGCTCATCGGTGACGAAGACTGGAATCTTCAGGACAATACCGCATCTGGACGTGCACTGAGTGGCTACAGACAGCCTTTTTAGATGAATCGCGTTTTGTGGTCCTTCGGACAGATGGCAGCCAGCGTGTACCACGCGAAATGTCTGAAAGAAAACATACTGCAACAATCCTCGGGAGGGTCATTGGCAGAGGAGGGAGCGTTATCATCTTTGGAGTGTTTTCGTGGGATTTCCTGAGTATCTTCGTCATTCTGGAAATCACAATGGATCAACACAATTATACATCTAAACTTAGGGACTATTTAATTTTAGTAGGCATGCATTCATCTCATGTATTCAGTTATGGTGAATAGGTACACCAATCGACATTTGCAATAGTTTCGGCATCATTACCTTCTTGTAATTTTAGTAGTACAAAATAAATAAACACTTAATTGTAATAATTTGATCTTATTGATGACGTTTAAGGATTCTGCTTTACAAAAAGAAAAAAAAACTGCCACTTCACCCCCTGTCTTTCTTTCGTCTTTTCAGCAACTAATAATGTTAACGATTTGAAATGTAAAATAGTTTTAAGAAATAATAATAAAGAAAGAAGTCCAAATGGTGGTCAAAATTTGAAAGGAAGGCTGCTAGATTAAGTAAAGCATACGTAATTTTTTATATTTATGATACATGACGTTTAGAACTAAAATATCAAGGCGCTAAAGCAGTTGAACACTGCTGTAAGAAATTTTCGAGAGAACAGACTATGAAGTATGTGTAATACTCAAAAGGAACCCCGCTGCCTCGACGAGCAACGTAGTAGCTATGTGGCACGATGCTAGACTATCATGTATGCCGGGCCGGTAGCTCAAGGTGTTTGGTCAGAGAATTAGCTACCCTCTGTAATAAAAAACTGGGTGAACGGATCAACGATGAACTTGAACGGGTGTCACGGGACGTCCGTCCCGAACAAATACAACGAACAACAACTAACAAAATTGTTATTAAACATAGTCGCATGCTCTGCAAGCATTACCGTGAATTGATGAAGACATAAAGTTTAAAACAAATATTAGTCGAGGCGTAATTGCTGGATTTCTGGTTAGAGTCTAGTTTCGGTCATTACTCCTTCAGTTTCTTTCCGGTTAGTTCGAATACTTACGCTATATAATTGAAAAATTTTGAGTCTCTTTGTCATTGCCGACTTATGGTAAAAAAAGTATGTTTCAGTTCAAGACGAAAATTGGTATCGCGGTCAGCAGGGTCAACTAGTTATAGGACCTAAGAAGAGGAAGGTTACATAGGGTTGAGAAGTTTTCAAGACAAGTGAACTGTAAACAATTTTTTTGTTGAATATAATACAAAACCCGCATGTCTGATAAGCAGTGAATCTATCTCGGTTCCAGATGAATATAATATCAAACGGCGTTACGAGACTAAACGTGAAGTTACGTTTTATAAGTACGAAGGACAATTTAGACAAGAACACGTAAACTTTCTGCTGGGCAGCAGATATTTACAAGAGCGAATTCAGAGTCAACATGCTATACGAAAGAGAGTTATGTAGTACCTTTCTACTTGCAAAGAAATCAAAGCCACATTCAGAAGGCGAAATGGCTGAAGAATGCTTAGACACCCTCGTCGAAATTTTGCGTCCGTAAAAGAAAAAGGATTTCCCAAAAATATGTATGTCTCTTCAGACTACTGCTAGACGTGTGGATGACAGTGGGAGACAAACTGAACCTAATTTAAAATATCATGTAGCTGAGTTTATATTTTATTCTCTACATTTGGATGAATGTACAGATATGGCGGATATGACCCAAGTTGCGATTTATGTCTGTGGTTTGGTTTCCATTTTAATAAAACAGAACAATCAGCGGCATTGTATCCACTTAAGGGAATCAGTTATATTGGCATTGTATCACTTTTCAGTAAAACTTAACAACCTATTGGAGCTAACAACGTATGGTGCTTCAGCAATGTCTGTGAAACACGAAGGTGCAGTTCAATTGACTGAAAACGAGGCCCGCAAAGTAGGCAATACGTCGTTGCTAAAATGTCATTGCATTATCCATTAAATCCCTCAAAAATGGACTATTTCATGAAGGTAGCTGTCACAACTGTCAAGGAATTGAATCACCGTGAGTTCGAATAATTTCTAAAGTTTTAGGATTCGCAGTATGATAACATTTCGTATTATACAGTAGTAAGATGACTAACACGTGCAAAAATGTTTAACAGAGTGTTTGACTTGAAGCAAGAAATACAGTCATTCTTTGGAAGCAAATCAAAGAAACTCCTGGAGTTCGAAGATAAAGAATGGTTTTCCGACTTTGCGTTCTTGTTCGATATAACTAACTACTAAATGATTGATTCTCGATTCCAAGGAAAAAATAAGCTGATTTTATTTATTTAACCGTGTGGCTGGGGCGCCCCGTCGGGCAGGCCGTTCTTTCAAATTGAAGCCAATTCGGCGACCTGCAGTCGATGTGGATAATAGGATGATGATGAGGACAGCACAACACCCAGTCACTGGGCGGAGAAAATTCCCCGACCTAGCCGGGAATCGAACCCAGGCCCAGAGGATTGACAATCTATCACGCTGACCATTCAGCTACGGGAGGCGGATTGTAAGCTGATTAATGATATGCATCATCTTATTTCCGCATTCCAAATGAAACATGGGCTTTTGGAACAATAGTTACGAACAAAAAACTTCACATGTTACTACACTGTCAAGGCAATCGGACGACACAGATGCGGAGCGATTAAATACGCTTCTTTGGACTTGAAATACGAATTTGAAAAGCGATTTCAAGATTTTAAGAAACGTCTTCTGCTTTTTCCTGTCTGCATTTGCTACGCCATTCTCCGTAGACATGAGTTCACTACCGGGACATTTATCAATGGTTTTACAAACCTGCTTTAAAAATGATTTCATTATTTGGAAACACGTGTGTGAACTGCGTTTTAGTCAGGTGAATTACATCAAAACTTAACTGCCAACACCAATTACTGATGTTCATTTGGAAAGCTCTTTGGGTGTAGAAACAGTTTCAACAGATGTCCACACTGACTCAGTTCAGTCAAATAACGCCAGACATCACACTAATATTGCATTTCATTAAATTATGCAATAAATGTTCTTTCCTGAGATTTTTTATTTTCTGTAAGAAATAAATTTATATTTCTCTCTTGTTTTGGTTCACAAAACAAAAATTAGTAATATGGTCCGTGGGGATATCTCCTCTCAAAAATTTTGTCCTCCTGGCGAAAAGGTTTGATACCCCTGCAGTATATGGAGAAAAAAGTAGCAGTAGTATTAATAGTTAATTATTAACAGTATTAGAATTACGTAAGAAAATTTAATATAATGCGTAAAAGACTTGGAACGACACACTACGTTATCAAAGTTAAACAGATACGCCCGAAATTATAATTAATTTTGTTCCTATGAACAGATTAACAAATGCGGAAAGTTTTGCAAATATGTTTACCCTTCCAAATTAATACTGGACGTTACATCGTCTCATGCTTATTCATTCTGCTTACTTATACATTTTGTAGGGAGTTACAGAACAAGCTAGCAATTGGAATATCTTTGTATCTTAGCCACAAGAAAAAAAAAAAAAGAAAAAGAAAACAGTGTGGTAAATCTTCAAAACTCAATGTCCCCACTCCTGTACCATTAAGGATATTTGTAGATATCTATGGCCAAAAATTTTTAGGGTCAGAATCTTAAATGAGAATACATCAGGTACAGTGTTTCATGACCACAGGAAACACATCTGCACCGTCCAATTGGTGGTCATTTCACTCTGCACACGACATAAAGTGACATCTTGACTGTCTCCAAAAAGCTTTTTAGACTTTTTGGTTTTTTTATCTTTAAAGTAGCTTGTCTCTTCACTGGTTCGATGCTGCCCTTTGTCCTTTACATTGTCGTACTAACATTTTCGTCCATACGTTACAACTACACCCAAAATGATCTTTCATCTGGTTCTCCATAATCTTGTTCTGCTCTCATACAACACATTTCTCCCCCCCCCCCCCCCACCCTTCCCAACAGATACCATGGTCCATCTTCCCCTCTTAGCGCGTTGTTAACTACACCAGGATTCCGTAGCTGATATTCCATCATTAACCTGTGCCTCCTTAAAAATAACAAATAAGGTGGTCCATACACTTCCCACGGAAGAATGTTGAAAATTAGGTAGTCTGATTAAGTTAGGAATGACGACGCTCTCCGCAGGATCGGCTAGAAAAGGAATATATGGAAAACATTGACGAGAGAAAGAGGTAGCATGATAGAACATGTGATAAGACATCAGAGAGTACCCTCCATGGCATTAGAGGGAGGTACAAGGTAAAAACTGTAGAAGAAGACGGATATTGGAGTAGATCCAGCCTTCCTCACTTATTTGGCTACGAAAAACCACCCCAATTATCTGCTAATTAGAAAACTCTTGTTTTTAATGATGATCTTTGTCTGTACATAAATCACTAGCAATAGGAAATTTTGGTCGCATTATAAACGTATTTAACAAGTGTATTTCTCACATTTTCATAACTTAACGAGCATACGCATATTACGTAGTTACGTGTTTACGTCGCATTTGTCAAATGACTGCTTGGTAAATTAGGGTTTCCCTAACGTGCGACACACGGGTCGGACAAATCTGAACTTAGAGGAAAAAAGAGGAAAGGAAAAAAAGGCTAAGCTGGTACATGCGTGTCGGTTGTGATTCATGGAGGCTGTTTTTAACTTTGGATGGAACCGCGGTCTGATAAGATCCGCCAATTTGATAGCAATCGTTCCGCTGAATTAATTGTAGTAATTAATCTCGCTGCATACAAATGGGGACACGAGCCGGCCGCGCAGACTGATACGCCCACCATTATCATACGTCCCATTATGTCGCCGCGGCGCCACACATCATCGGAGCGGCAATTTGGAATGGCAAACGACAGGCGGCGCGTCATGAAAATTCATATATTGCAATGTTATTAAAAACTTCTCGTTTTAACGTGCGGTCCGGTCCGGGTCGGATGTGCCGGGCAGGGGACAAGCGAATGGCCACCTATAGATTTTCATCTCTTGAAAAAAGCTGCCAGCTGTGAGATGTTATATGCTAATGAATGTTACCTCTAACCGTGAGGTGCCCCTTTCCAAAAATTCCCTTGGCTTCGAGTTCAGTTGCTAGAAGTGTCTATAGAGTGGTACAGAGTGAAGGCGATCATAAACCTTGGGAATGAAAGAAGTACTAGCGACTCAGTCATTTATTAACGCTTGAACTGATGACTTTCTGGTCGTTATGAGTGGCCGGCGGTGTCGCAGTATTCTGAAGTAATAGGAGAAATTTTGTTGAAACCTAGAGGAACGTCAAATGCACACAGATCATGACGGTGAGTTGAAAAAGGAATGTCTCCGAATTTTTTATGTGAAAACTCTATAAGCTTTTTAAATAAGGCCAGGAAGCCTAAGACTTGTAGAAGGTTTATCACCATTAATTTTCAACTGGTCTCTGAAGTACGCATCAAGGGAATGGTACCGTACTAGCACAATGTGAAATACAGCCAAGAAAGGTCAAACAAATTGCTTTGGATTCAGATATGTTTACCGTTGCTAATTAACGACATGCAAAAGTGATTCAAATGGCTATGAACACTATGAGACTTAACATCCGAAGTCATTAGTCACCTAGATCTTAGAACTACTTAAACCTAACTAACCTAAGGACATCACACACATCCATGTCCGAGGCAGGAGTCGAACCTGCAACCGTAGCGGTCGCGCCGTTACAGACTGAAGCGCTTAGAACCACTCGGCCACACCGGCCGGCTGACAAGATAGAAACCAGAAATTAAATAACAAGCCTACAAAATATAGCACATGATATTGGTCTGAAGATATCATCCGAAAAGACTGAGGTAATGGTAGCAGATCCACTAGTAGTCAACCAAATAATAGTGAATAACAAGGAAGGAAAAATACCGAAACAGTTTAAATACTTAGGAGACATTATAATATACAACTTGCATAGCAAGAAACAATTAAAAAAACGATAAGAACTCAAAATTTAACATGGTCTACATACACTAGAAATGTCTATGGCTCAAAACTAAATTAAAACATTACAAGACGGTAATTGGACAAGAGATGATATGCGAAAGTGAAACTGTTCTCAAAATCACCCAGAGAAACAGAATCAACAAAATCCTTAAAACAGAAATAAATATAGCTACAACATACACAAATAAAAAATAGCAAAAGACAGCCAATGGTGGATAGTGCCAAATGTAGTGGTGTACAGTGAACTGGAGCACATTACATATACTGTACGAAAAAATGGATTTTTTTGGCCACATTAAGAGGGCACCACGAGGAGAAATTATAGAGAAACTCTGGGACATGAAACAAGTAGTTTGGATAGAGGAAATCAGCGAGGATATGAAAGTCTGGAAATAATCGTATCGGCGCAAATGTTGATGCCGTGATCTTTGACTCCTCGATGATGTGCGAGAAAGCCCCGTGCTGTTTGTTCCCTAGTGAAGATGCATATGCGTACAGAATATTAAATCAGCTTTGTGACTGAAGAGTTCCTAGCAAATGAAGCACAGCACGTCATTCATAGGTTTAGCTTCGGGCGTTGTCCAAGGTGTTGTTTTAGGACAATTATTTTTCCGTGTATACGTGTATGAGTGTGTGAACAGCATTAGAAACTTCATGAGGGTGTTCGCAGAGGATGCGGTTGCATTTAGGGAAGTCGCAACCCTGGAAGACTACAACGAAACGCAGGAAGAACTGCGGAGTCTCTACGCTAGGTGCAGGGAGTAGCAATTGACCCTCAGCCTAAATGAAAATACTGCGCGTAATAATTAATATGTATTAAGCACTCGAAGTAGTCTCACCCGTTAAATATCTGGATGCACGCAATATTTGAACACAGCTCGCCAATCTGTGACACCAGCCAGGGAGGACTGACAGAGTGAATAGAGAAGATCCAAAGAAGAGCAGAGTGTTTCGTGACATATTCATTTAGTAAGAGCGAAAGCGTCAAGGAGAGCTCATCCAACTGTACTGGCAGACAGTACGCACAATCGTTGCCCAACACAACGTGGTTTAGGCGTACTGTTACAACGAAGTGAGCTTCCATTCCGAGGACAGTCTTCCGATAAATTGCTTCCTCCTACGTGTCTCAAACGAAAAAGAACATGGAAGTAAAATACAGAAGATTAAAGAGTAATACTTGACAAAAGAAGTCCACAAGAATCAAACACAGGTCTTAATTTTAAAGTAAGATTTCGGTACGTGTAGTTTTGGAGCACTATCTCGCATGCTAGTGAACAATGCGTAACGGGTGATGAATGAAACAAGAAAATGGAAGAAAATTAGGTGTTTCACAAGGATGCTGAAAGTTATGTGGTTCTCAGCATCACTGGTGATAACTTGAAGCAAGACATTAACTAAAAGGGACATTGTGGTTGGACATGTCCTAAGTCATCAGGGATTATCTTCATGCTAATAGTATAGGGAGTTGTAGAGGGGAAAGTTTGTGCAGGAAGCTGTTGGAGAAATCAGACTTTCGGGATGTTGAGTGTAAGTGCTACTCCTGGAAAGAGAGACCAGCGCAAGAGAGGTAGTTGTGGCGGACGGCATGAAAAGAATCACCCCCTCTCCCTCTCAGCAATAAAGGAAAGGGAAACAGATGTTTGCCGGCAGTAGCTTAGGACTCTACCAGTACATTTCGTACTAGCGTACGCTGGCTTATGCTGCACAGTTTGCAGGTGCAGTTGTGATTCTCATCATTTTTTTTTTCACAATCTGTGTATTTTGAAGTACAGCCACTAAAGAAGTTGTGTTGTAAGTTTCCTAGATCTCCATTAAAGGCACCGAAAACCTAGAGCCAACTTTTATTTTAGGGCCGGCCGGAGTGGTCGAGCGGTTCTAGGCGCTACAGTCTGGAACCGCGCGACCGCTACGGTCGCAGGTTCGAATCGTGCCTCGGGCGTTGATGTGTGTGATGTCCTTAGGTTAGTTAGGTTTAAGTTTTAGGGGACTGATGACCTCAGAAGTTACGTCCCATAGTGCTTACAGCCATTTGAACCATTTTTTATTTTACATTTTTTGTTCCAAATTGACGATTTTCTGCATTTTCTTCTTTTGCTGTATATTTTAATAGTGTAAAGATATTTGAATGTTAGCCAGAACGATCGGAGGAAATCGTGAAGCATCTATTGCGTAGCCGAAGTCGTTATCACATGGCATGGAGGTGGAGCTTTAGTAAGAAGTGGAAGAAAATTTCATCTCCCTGAAATGACCAACAAGGAAGGGAGAAATGGAAACGTTGCGACTTTGATCACCACATATTGTGGTAACTACTGTCGACTAAACTAGAAACCGCTCCACTGAGTCTCATTCAGTGGGAACAGGTGGAACAGTTGATGGTGATTCATCCGTAGGATGGGAACGTAAAACTCAAATGCTCCCTTGGTGCTGTCAGTGAACTATGTGCTGGTATGGTTACTGCAGCTCCAACATCTCTCAACATCGCCAACATTATACCCTCTCATCGCAGTCATCTACACTAAATGTTTAGCAGTTTTTCGAACAAGATTAACGCGAAATTATGCGAAACTTCCAAGTTCTGAAGCCCACAGTCTCTGAATGGAATACAAAAGGCATACACAGAACAAATCGGTAGTCCCTCTGTCCAAAACGTTGGTTTCATCAGAGAAATTAAATGAAATGTGCCTGTGGCTAGGGATCCGTCGGGTTCAGCGGTTGCCTGGTAAAAGTTTTTTTTAGTTGACCCAGTTCAGCGAGTTGGGTGTTGCTGGAGATGAAATGACGTTGAAGAAAACATTGGCTCTCCTAGAGGAGAAAGCCTCGGACGTGGTCGGGAATCGAACCTGTGCGTTTCACGTCATATTCTGCCTCGCTGGCTACTCGTCTATGAAGACCGTACGACTCATCACACCCATAAAACTTTCACGTTAATACACAACTTTAACGCAAACACTAGCTGAAATGTAAAATGGTTACACAAAACGACAATCGATAAATAAAAGATCTGAAGAAAACCAACCTTTTTGGCATTTCGTAAGACGTAAGAATAATGTTATCTGCAGTTATGTAATAGGCAAATTTCGTCGCATTAGATTAAGGCTGCATCCAGCCAATCTACAACTGTTTGTCCATGTGTGATTTAAATGGTGGGCGGAATTATCTCAGTCATTACGGTAAGTATGTTAGGTGTCTGTAATTGGCGCAGAGTACTTGTATGATTTTATACATCATGCTGTTGTCCATATCTGTTATTTTGATGGTTTGAATCAACTTTTCTGACAGGTTTCCTTAACGAAGTGCAGTATGTGCAACTGATAAATTTTGTTAATGCAAGTTTAATGCATTATTGTAAGTACATTACTAGATTGAGATTTCTTGATGCATCACATTCAGGCTAATTTATAGTCGTTGTTAAATGTAACAGTTTCATAATGAGGACGCAACATTAAAATTTTTATGCATATTCGCAATTCTTGTACGGTGCATTTGTGATTTGTATTTCGTTTGATATCGTAATGTTAAGTGAGTATTCATTATCCGTGCTATGTAGAGCTTTCACTGAAACGAGGAAAGTCACATAGAAAGATTAATACAAATATAGAGCGAAAGGCCTAAGTTCATACGCACCTAAAATACCTATATCGACATTAAACGACAAGTTAGATTGCACAATGAACTAAATCACAATAATTATAGACCGAAAGGGGGATCTGAAGGCTGTATTTATTTACAAAAAAAAAATACTTGAGTGACTTATCTGAAAGAATCTAAAAAAATATCCTTTTAGACTGGAAAGACAGAAGAACAATATGAGACACAATAATCACCAAGTTTGATGTAAGGTATTAATGAAGAACAACGTAAAGCTAAAATTAAAGCAAGTGTAAAACGATGGGGCTCGTTGTCTCATTTGTTTAACCTCTTCATTGAAGGAGCTATGAAGATGTTCAATGTAAAAACAAATCTGATTTAGTTGAATTCTATTTGCATTAGACACTGTCCATGGTGAGCATGCTATAAACTTTTAAAGAAGTTGTACCTCAACATTATAAGGTAAAGCAAAACACTTATTACCTTAACATCTAACACGTTAACTAAAAGAAATAAAATAAAATTAATTGACTTTTTTTATTCAGGCACATAAAAATGGAAACAAAAGCTGCCTAGAAATTGAGGAGAGACGTCAACCACTGAAAGGGATGTTGATTTAATATCAGCTTCCCCTCTGGCCGGCCGGTGTGGCCGTGCGGTTAAAGGCACTTCAGTCTGGAACCGCGTGACCGCTACGGTCGCAGGTTCGAATCCTGCCTCGGTCATGGATGTGTGTGATGTCCTTAGGTTAGTTAGGTTTAATTAGTTCTAAGTTCTAGGCGACTGATGACCTCAGAAGTTAAGTCGCATAGTGCTCAGAGCCATTTAGCTTCCCCTCTGATTCTGACACGCAGATGGCAGTCGCGCTTACCTTGTTTCTCAGTCAGTGTACGTCATCCGGTACTCCCTGCATCTGATACAACTCTCTGCCTCGGCTGCTCAGCTCTGATGATGGTCACAGAGACAGTCATTTCGCATTGGGTAATGGTGAAGTGAGACACGACAGAGGTAGCGGCATTGCATGAATAATAGATTTTCATCATTGAGAAAAATGATTTTATTAAACTTTTTTGAAACCTTTACTGCGAGAAAGAAAGATTTTTTGACTGATTTGGTGAATACTTCATAATAATAAGGAAATGCATAATGTTCTTTGCTTTAATTGCCCACTAACTGCTGCCTGCACACCATTATAACAATTTGGTGTCCAACACAGAGATCTCCCCTTTTCTTAATTCGGTAACATTAGCAACCATTTGGGAAAGATTAACTTAGTCGGCGCAACCTTTCGTAATCTACGATGAACATATAATATATTCTTAGTATCATTTCTTAGCTGCTATTGATAATAACGACTAAAACTTTTGTAAAGTGACTTTCCTAAATTTGCCTGTACACATATGAAACGCATCAACATTAACTTAACATGTCATCATCAATTTCTCCATCTTCGTCAATCACTAGATAAACTTTCACAATTGAACTTTAAATTTCAGACACATTGCCTGATCTCGTTGCACACGGAGTTAACCTGTAGTTAGTTTTCAACTCAATAAATGAGACTCGACTTTTTAGTAGCTTTCAATAGCAGCAGCAGTATTTTCCAGAGAGAGGTTGCCCGAACGTTATTCATTGCCATAGGTGACCCTTAAGGGGAAAAAAAATTGTATTTCAGATTTCAAGGGGCTTCCTTTCAAAATGCAAGAAATCAGTTAAGGTTTCATCAAATTTCATGTCAGAGAAGTGAAGAAGTATGAAACAGTGTTACGGTTTTTGAAGGGAACTTACGTAGAATCTGGTTTCCTTTATTAGGTAACTCAGTGAACTTTCTTGTAAATCACGGGGTCTGATTAACTTATCTTCAGATGCATTGTCTAAAGTAGATGCATCTTCTCAAACACCCTTTCAATCAAAGCAAAGAAATTGCCAATGCAAAGGCAATAAATACACTCCTGGAAATTGAAATATGAACACCGTGAATTCATTGTCCCAGGAAGGGGAAACTTTATTGACACATTCCTGGGGTCAGATACATCACATGATCACACTGACAGAACCACAGGCACATAGACACAGGCAACAGAACATGCACAATCTCGGCACTAGTACAATGTATATCCACCTTTCGCAGCAATGCAGGCTGCTATTCTCCCATGGAGACGATCGTAGAGATGCTGGATGTAGTCCTGTGGAACGGCTTGCCATGCCATTTCCACCTGGCGCCTCAGTTGGACCAGCGTTCGTGCTGGACGTGCAGACCGCGTGAGACGACGCTTCATCCAGTCCCAAACATGCTCAATGGCGGACAGATCCGGAGATCTTGCTGGCCAGGGTAGTTGACGTACACCTTCTAGAGCACGTTGGGTGACACGGGATACATGCGGACGTGCATTGTCCTGTTGGAACAGCAAGTTCCCTTGCCGGTCTAGGAATGGTAGAACGATGGGTTCGATGACGGTTTGGATGTACCGTGCACTATTCAGTGTCCCCTCGACGATCACCAGTGGTGTACGGCCAGTGTAGGAGATTGCTCCCCACACCATGATGCCGGGTGTTGGCCCTGTGTGCCTCGGTCGTATGCAGTCGTGATTGTGGCGCTCACCTGCACGGCGCCAAACACGCATACGACCATCAATGGCACCAAGGCAGAAGCGACTCTCAACGCTGAAGACGACACGTCTCCATTCGTCCCTCCATTCACGCCAGTCGCGACACCACTGGAGGCGGGCTGCACGATGTTGGGGCGTGAGCGGAAGACGGCCTAACGGTGTGCGGGACCGTAGCCCAGCTTCATGGAGACGGTTGCGAATGGTCCTCGCCGATACCCCAGGAGCAACAGTGTCCCTAATTTGCTGGGAAGTGGCGGTGCGGTCCCCTACGGCACTGCGTAGGATCCTACGGTCTTGGCGTGCATCCGTGCGTCGCTGCGGTCCGGTCCCAGGTCGACGGGCACGTGCACCTTCCGCCGACCACTGGCGACAACATCGATGTACTGTGGAGACCTCACGCCCCACGTGTTGAGCAATTCGGCGGTACGTCCACCCGGCCTCCCGCATGCCCACTATACGCCCTCGCTCAAAGTCCGTCAACTGCACATACGGTTCACGTCCACGCTGTCGCGGCATGCTACCAGTGTTAAAGACTGCGATGGAGCTCCGTATGCCACGGCAAACTGGCTGACACTGACGGCGGCGGTGCACAAATGCTGCGCAGCTAGCGCCATTCGACGGCCAACACCGCGGTTCCTGGTGTGTCCGCTGTACCGTGCGTGTGATCGTTGCTTGTACAGCCCTCTCGCAGTGTCCGGAGCAAGTATGGTGGGTCTGACACACCGGTGTCAATGTTTTCTTTTTTCCATTTCCAGGAGTGTAGAAACTACCAGTAAACCTAGTACATTTTTTAAAGAAACTTTCAACATCAAAATGTAATTTCCATGACAACGAAAATTGTTTGATACTGAAAGTAAATTATAGAAATTCGTCACCATATTTACCTCCAAAGTGTTGGTGTAAGACTATCAAAACCGGACACTGTTGACTGAATGCGCTTATTAGCGACGGAAGAGTGTCCGCGGAGATGCTAGTTACTAGAATACCAGTGGGAAGATAAACTGATGACAGCGTATTGAAACCAATGAAAGAGTGAAGAAACTTTCTAGCAACTGTTCGAAAAAGGAAGAAAAGATATTATATTTATTCCAACAAGATGTTTTTGACATATTTCTAGTCAAAATTCGCTGAATAAACGGGATGAAAAAAGAAAAACAAATTAATAAAGAAAACATGAAATAAAAAAGTAAAAAGACCCCTATGAAAGTGAAAATGAGTCTTGACTTGAGAATGTGAGAAGGCGTGATCGTGGAGGGGGCGGTGAGGCTGAGAGGGAGAAGGGGGTGGGCGGAGAAGAATTCGTCGTCTCTTTCACTCCTCCACGTCCCGTTGTGTTCCCCCGCATATAGGGACAACCTGGGAGCAATAAATTTGTAGAAGCCGCGGAGGCAGGAGAGGGCAGGGCTGCGAGGGGCCGTATATCAGGAAAGATGCTGCGTGCTGCGTGCGGCGCGCGGCGCTGTGCTGAGGTATTGCTGCGCGGCGATCGGTTATTGGCGCCGACTGCGCTGTCGCGGCTCAGGGGTCGCAGCCGATATTAATATGGCAGCCGGCGAAATTCGATCAGGTGCAGCTCGAAGTTGCTGCTTGTGGTAAAGTTCGACACCAGTGGGATCGACAATGATCAGCCAAAGTCATACCCACACATAGACGATTAGAACGAAAACCCGCTAATGAAGACACAGCGTAATGTGGTACTAGAATTTATAAAGGTTGCTTTATACACATCAGTGTTGTGACAGTGTCGTGACCAGCCCGTTACGCTGCCGAGGTGATTGACGGTATTCGGCTAGGAGGTTAAAGCACAGTGTTCTCGCTCGCTCGTGGCGTGACCCTGACATTGCAAACCGCGCTCCCGCCGACGCCGTATCAAATGGCTCTGAGCACTATGGAACTCAACTGCTGTGGTTATCAGTCGACGCCGTATCCTGATCGCTGTATTTCTTACGGCCGATATTTCCTCACTTCGCTGCAGTGGCAGCGTCAGGTTGTTGTGTTGTGGTACAGTAGTTGATCATCAGCGACGTGAATCAGTGCGCAAAAATCCTGTGTTGTATGATCCCTCCAGCCCCAAATACATGGACACAGAGCTGAAGAATACACTCTGGAGTAAAATAGGAACATAAAAAAACTGGAACTTAAAAACTTGTGTATTTCTGAATTTACATCAATGAATACAAGCAAGATAAACAAAAGATTTGTATTAGTATTTTGATAGTGTTGGCTATAGCTATAACAATTCCTTCAAAATGGTTCAAATGGCTCTGAGCACTATGGGACTTAACATCTATGGTCATCAGTCCCCTAGGACTTAGAACTACTTAAGCCTAACTAACCTAAGGACACTACACATAACAATTCCTTATACGAGGTGTATTCGCAAGGTAAGGTCCGATTTGGTGCGAAATGGAGACCACTGTGAAAATCCTACGGAACTTTGAACATATGTGTCTTTAGTGTACCTGTCGATCGCTTCACGTCGCTCTTTTCAGTTCAGAGCGCAAAGTCATCACGTATAAATTCCTAAAAAAGTAGTGTCTCCCGCCAAGTATGAATATGTGGTGAGAGATTTCACCTGAAGCTATGTAGTGCACATAACATAAACGTCATGCGTTTCTTTGTCCACGACAATTTTCAGCCACATTCTGCAGGGACAACGAAGATGTTCTGCAGCGTTTTCGATGGGAAGTGTTTCATTACTCACAATACAGTCAATGGTTCTCTCCCTCCGATCTTCATCTCTGCTCACATGAAGTGCTGGCTACGAAGACATCATTTTGGCACAAACAACGAAAGGCAGAACAGCGTACAGAATTGGCGGAAAGGACAGGCGGCTGCTTTTTGTGATGAGGATACAGAGAAGTTTGTACAACACTACAACAAATGTCTAAGTCATAGCAGCGACTATTTGTAGAGGTATCTGCAAGGTGTGTGTAACTGTTGCTAATAAAAAGTTTTTGGTTTCTGCTGTGGTTTCCATTTCGGGACTGATCGGACCTTACTTCCGGAACAACGCTCGTATCTAGGGGTTTGGTAGCCAAGGCAGAGACCCAGAAGTGTTCAGTGATGATTACTCTCACATAAAATGTGATTCCTTTGTAAGGTTCATGGCTGATCAACAACAACTGTGTAAGCTGTAAATAACTTTGGTTTAATGTTGCAAACTTATCACAGAAATACAAGCATTTACACAGTTTACAATGTGACCATGTTACATCATCTGTCAAACGAATGCAGCTCGTTCTCAAAAAGTGAAAGAATTTTAACTAGAAGTTTCGTTACAAAATTATTCTTAGGACTATGTCATGTTGTTGGCCAGTACTATGATAAATCATCCGATTATGGTTCAAAGTTTGGTACTATTTAGGATGACAATCTAGTCTACAGAGTTTTGTGAAAAGCTGAGCAAAAGGTTACCCAAGGTCGCTCGAGTTTACACTGGACGCAAGCTGGTGAACTAATAAGATTACACCTCTGAGCGCGGTATTTACCGTAGCGGCGATGGGCTGTCGTCTGCATGGCTGCTCTCGCCCACTGAATTCCTATAAAAGCTAATTAATCCTTTGCTGACTTTCTCAGCAGAAATTCTCCCTATGTTTCTCGTGATATGAGAAAAGATGCACTCACCCCTAGTTTTTGAATATGGCGAAATGCACGTGTATGGCTGAAGCAGTGTGCATATTAAAATGCCCTCCCAGTCCTCACAAGGACAATTAACTAAGTGGCTGGTTCGTTTCTCCACAGGTGGAGCTCAACGACGCAACAGCTAATATCTAGCTGAATGTCAGCCGCAGTGAACGCAGTGTTCACTCAAATTTCTCCTCTGTGTCGTACAGAGCATAATGCACTCCATTCTGCACTTGATGCCAGTTCAGAGAAGAGTCTCTGAAAATTTCTCTCTTGTCTTTCTCGTAGCCGAACTCTCTTCTCTCCCCACATGGGTTCTTTCATTCTCCACGTCACGGCTTTTTTCAACCAATAGGAGCGTTGCTCTTATTTTGTGTATACTAACTCTACCAATCGCAAGGGCCCTACCATTGAACTGCTCCGATATTTCGGCACTTTACTCTTTCCTAGCCCGTTTCTGCCAATCAGACCTTTCGTGCCCGCTCACATGTGTACCATTCGCTGTTCACATGATCAACTGAATCACTTTTTTTGTTGTTATCCATTTGGAATTTCGAAACACAGTTTTCTAAAGCTTCTTTCTGTCCTACTACGGGTGGTCCATTACTTGGTCTGCAGTATGCGTCACCTGTCTGGTTGCTGACCCCCACCGCAGGAAGCCCCACGTAAGAGCTTTCCGTAGTGCCTGCCGGGGTGTGGCCTCTGCGTCTTCCCACGCTGGCTTGCACAGAAAACGTTTCCTCTCACTGCTTGCTTCACCTTCTGCTCACTGACATGCGTTATATAGGAGTATTGTGTTAATACCATCGATTGAGTGTCATCCCTTTTGCTTTACATACTTACAGGCAAAGCTGCCCACTACTGCCGAAGTAAGTTAGGTGACATATTCACCTTTCCGTTACAATGTCTGTAACTCGTATGTAAGATGCGTAATTGACCTTCATTTACTCTGCCACCTTAAACCTTGTAAATGTAAATTTTATAATGTCTGACGAGTGCAATGCTCACATCAACTTGCTGACTGACCTAATTATATGTAGCTCCATCGTCCTTTTTAATAAAGTTATGCAGTAAGCAAATGGCCATAATTATGTAATCATACTTTGGAGGGGCTTGAATCCACCAACTACTTGTATAAATCAGTACGGAAAACAGTGATCATCCAGTGATAGTTTGCTACTTTTGCATATTATTAGGACATTAGCGACTGCATTTTCAACCTATTAAATACTGCGTATTTACTGAAATTTAGCACACCAGGTATGTTGTTCTTTTATTCACACAATCAGTTTCGACTCAAATGCGAAATATTTTCTTGTATATGGTATTAAAATTTTATGCCGAATACGGCACGGTCATAAAGTAAGAGTATAATTAGGCATTCAATCCTGCATTACCAAAGGGGGTAAAATTTTTATTCCGGTTGACAACTAAGCTTGTCATCCAAACTTAAATATTTTATTATATGGCGTTCCTGTCCTCGGTTTAAAGGCGTAACACACCTGAAAAAATACACGTATCAGAACCAGCCGTCGAAAAATAGTACAACATGTCTCTAAACAGGAGCGTTTGATTTCAATAACCATGCAGTAAAAAACAGCATCTACATGACCACTCTGCAATTCACACTTAAATGAAAGCCAGAGGGCTCTTTGAACCACCTTCAGACTATTTTTGTGCCATTCCACTCTCTAACAGCACGTGGGGAAGTGAACAGTTATATCTCTCCGTACGAGCTTTGATTTCTCTTATTTTATTAGGATAATCATTTCTCCCTATGTAGATTGGTGACAATGTAATATTTTCACATTTAGAGGAGGAAGTTCGTTACTGAAGTTTCGTGAGAAAACCTTGGCCCAACGAAAAAGTCTTCGTTTGAATGAGTGCAACTCCAACTCAACCAACCCGTGGTGCTCTCTCCCCTATTTCGCGATAATAGGAAACGAACATAGGCAGTCTCCTTCCTAGACCTGTTCTGTATTGTATGTGTTCTGCCAATAAAACGCTGTCTTTGGTTTGCCTTCCCCACAACAGTATCTATGTCATCTTTCCAATTAGAGCTGTTCGTAATTTCAATTCCTAGGTATATGGTTGATAGCCTTTAAATTTGTGTGATTGTGGTGTTTCGAGCAGTGGCACCTTGACCCTCTCTCATGATCAAAACAATGATTCTTAAATATGCGTATTGGACCCTCAGTTCATGCGACAATAATACCGTACAACGTCGTTTCTGGCCTTGATGAGGGCTTTAATTTGATGAAGAAGGGCACGCCGTAAGTTTCTTCAGGTATGCCACATTCAGGTGAAGTCACTAAATTGTAACTAGATTCAACACAACTAGCATAGACTTCCAAAAGATCAGAGATCTCTGCGAATTATGAATTTTAATAGTGTTAGTCGCACTATAGTGTAAGTAAAGCTTACAGTAAAAGGTTTCGATTGACTGCTGACCTTCCTCTGATCAAGCTTCTACTATAAATATTACCTAAGTGTAGTGTGAACCACAACAACGTAGTAAGTATAGGAGGTCCTACTGGTTTAATGATATATATCACAGCCTTCTAATATCGATAAGTGTCGTTTAATATGTTGTTGTGGTTAACACTGTGCGTTAGATACCATCTGTAACGTAATGACGGTGGTTGCCAGTCAACCGAAGGCGGTTTAGATTTAGTCGTAATTTAGTTCTAATTACATTATAGTGCTACCAACACCACTGTCATTGAAAGTAAATACTACAGACAACTGTTTGTACCTCACCTAACGATGTAGCCTCTATAGGTCAGGACTGTCTTTTATGATCAGTGGTCTCATGACGCGAGTGTTACACCATTCCATGTAATCACGCTGGACAATCGAGATCGATACACCAAGAGTTCTAACTACTTCAGTGAGGGTTTGGGGTATGCGCGCATCCTAACACCGTAACTCGTCTCGGCTATTGAGTCATACCTCCACGTCGACCCATCTGAATGCCCTGATTTCATACAACTGACTCTCTCATACACCACCTGAACTACACTCCAACAACACTATCGTTGGTTGAAAATGTTACTCACATAGGAAGCCAGTGACTCAAAAGATCGTAGCACTACCGATTGAATACAAGAAAATTGAGCAATAGCGAGCTGTACAGCTTTTTGAGTTCTGTGCAGTATGCAACTCCTCCGAAACCCACCATAGGTGTTATGTCATATCACTAATGGTCTAAAGTACCTACATGTATATACCGTACTAGGTATGCGAGGCTGCAAACATCAAGCCTGCTCGCAATATGGGGCGTTTCAGGCGAAGGATGCTGTAATAAATTTCTGTCAACGAAAAATGCTTTCATATTCCTAGAAAAACAATCTCGGGCATGGTTAAGTTTTCAAACTAAGGATACATCTGGTTCTAAGCTACGACACAAAGCTTGGGGCAACAGCAACGAATATTGAGAAACTGGTGTCTACGAGTTCTACTTCAAAGATAGTGACAAGTTTTGTTTATATTGGTCAGACAGGAAGAAGTTTCTGGACTCGTTTCAGTGAACAAACAAGTACATATAGCCAAAACATGAGCACATTCGGTATACATTTGGATAAATAAAAACATATGGCAAGAAGAATGGAGGATAATGTGGAAGTGAAGCAGAAGGCATCAAAAGAACAGTTATTGAACCTACTGGAAGAAATGGTAGTTTACGGACAAAGAAAGCGTCATCCGTGTTACTGCTTCATGAAGATATTGAGTTTAGCTTGAATGCTTGTTTCGGTGTATTCAGAAACCTGCTAGTCTGAGAAGCGTCGAGCGCCGCAGCAGCTTGAAGTGTGGTTGTGTGCGCCGGCCACCAGCGGTGAAGAGACTGGGCCTTCTTCCGCAAACTTAACCACAGCAAAACAAAAATCTCTTACAGGAAAGCCACGAGAGGGCACCACTGTGATACTATTCCTAATGTGTCATCGACTAGGAATATCTTAATTTAGAGTCATTGTCTTATTAATTATCTTAGACTTACGGTTACGTTTAATTGTTTGTCATGCTGGATGGCTTCGATTCATGGATGTGTTGTTAATTTCACACTTTTTACTCTGCACTTTACGTAATTATGTGTTATTTAATCTGCCAGGCTAATAACTGTCTATTATTACTCTATACGTGTTGCATGTGCTTTTTAAGTATGGTTTTTACCTTCACACGCCTTATGTCAGTCGATGTTTTATTGGCATACGCTCATTTTGCCATATGAGGCAATTTATGAAACTGCTTCACACACTACATTTTAAGTACTGAATATACGATACTGCTTACCCATGCACCCTAGCATCAGTGTCTTCCACTGGCCTCAATTACTCGTATAAATAAAAACGTATCCAGGTGATCACTGGCACTTACTATGCATCTAGATTATAGATTTTGACGTTGATATCTACGTCAGAATATTTCGATGGTATGTACGGATAGAATGCACGGGTGTTAATAATATTAAAATTTATATTTTTATGTATACTTGGTCTACTGTAGATTTTGCTTCGAGTAATTGAATTTAGTTAGTTACTTCATTGTTTTTCTATTTCTAACAGTCTGAAGACGGCAGTGGTCGAAACAGGTAATTCTGAAACGTACAATTAATATTATCAAGGCGGAACTTGATAAATAAAGTGCCATAACATGGCGTCTACAACTTTATCTCTTCATTTGACAACACATTTTGCCATCACGCGCCAATTGTGGTGATCGTGTGCTATTGAGGTCTGAGCCTTAGTGTTATGAAGATAGTGCAGGCTGACGCAATGGCACGCTGTAAGCGTACTTTTCGCCCTGAAATTCTACGAGGTTATTTTCTAAGTAATTTCAGTTGCCGAGCGATTGTTGCGGGTAAATGATGTATGTACACAATAAAATATTATATATGAAAAAATTTAAGAAAAACTGAAATGATTTTATTAAGACTGGAATAAGAAATATTTTTCTCTTTCGTATTACACTCCATGACCGAAGGCTTGTGAATTATTTTACTCGTCCAGAGAACTGCGATCTCTTAAAATTGCAGACACAAACGAGACGAATGTATCTGTCACCAGAGCTATAGAAAACAAAACCTCCGAGTCAACGATATTTTACGATTTTCGTCGCGGAATTAAAAGAAAAGGAAGTTTTACGTTTTTCTAGCAGAATGCAATGGTGGTGATATAAGTGGACGGAAAGGAGGAATAATATGAGAGATGAGTGGAAATGATACACATTCTGTTATACTGAATGTGGGGTACTAATTTTATACGGGGTGGTCAGCAACGATCTGAATCCGGCCGGAGTGGCCGAGCGGTTCTAGGCGCTTCAGTCTGGAACCGCGCGACCACTATGGTAGCAGGTTCGAATCCTGCCTCGGACATGGATTTGTGTGATGTCCTTAGGTTACTTAGGTTTAAGTAGTTCTAAGTTCTAGGGGACTGATGACCTCAGAAGTTACGTCCCATAGTGCTCAGAGCCATTTGAACCATTTGACAATCCGAAAAGCTTGTAAGAATGTTGCAGTGCAGATTGTGGTGAGAAATAATTGTTACTAGAAAGGGATACTTTGAATAGTTTCCGAGTTAATTAGCATTAACGTTAGTCACTGAGAACGCTGCGCATTCAAATTCAAGCCGCCCCTCCAGATACAATAATTAGTGTCAGCGTACACTGAGGTGACAAAAGTCGTAGGACAGCGATATGCACATATACATATGGCGATAGCAGCGGGAACACGAGGTATAAAACGGTTGTACATTGTCGGAGCTATCATTCGTACTCAGGTGATTCAAGCGAGAAAGTTTCTGACGTGATTGTGGCTGCGCGACGGGAACTAACAGAATTTGAACGTGGAATAGTAGTTGGAGCTAGAAGCATGGGACATTCATTTTCTCAAGAGAGAGCTGACAATAGCAAAATTCAGGCATTATCTTCCACCAGGGGCAACGCAGTGACCGGCGGAATTTACTTAAAGACCGAAAGTAACTGCGGTTGCGTAGTTTTGTCAGCGCTAATAGATGGGCAACACTGCGGGAAGTACCCGCGAAAATGAATGTGTGATGTCCACGAACGTATCCGCTTGGACAGTGCAGCGAAATTTGGCGTTAATGGGCTAAGGTAGCGGGCGACCGACGCGAATGCCTTTGCTGACAGCACGACATCGCCAGCATCATCTCTCCTGTGCTTGTGACCACATCAGTTATACGCTAGACGACTATAAAACCGTGGTATCGTTGGATGAGTCCCTATTTCATTTGGTAAGAGATGATGCTAGAGTTCGAGCGCCAGCCGCTGTGGCCGAGAGGTTATAGGCTCTTCAGTCCGTAACCGCGCTGCTGCTACGGTCGCAGGTTTGGCTGTGTGTGATGTCCTTAGGTTAGTTACGTTTAAGTAGTTGTAAGTTCTAGGGGCTGATGACCTCAGATGTTAAGTTCCATAGTGATTAGAGCCATTTGGGGTTCGAGTGTGGTGCAAACCCCACCTAGCTATGGACACAAGTTGTCAACAAGGCACTGTGCAAGTTAGTGGCGGCTTGGTAATGGGTTGGGCTGTGATTACATGGAAGAGTTCAATTGAGATCACTGACTGGAAAAGGTTAATGCACTACCGCATGTTGCAGGTCCTGTACGGGCCTTTCTGGATACAGAAAATGTTCGACTGCTGCCCTGGTCAGCACATTCTCCAGATCTCTTACCAATTGAAAAGTGTGGTCAATGGTGGCCGAGCAACTGGCTCGTCACAATACGCCAGTCTTGAAGAACTGTGGTATCGTGTTGAATCTGCATGGGCAGCTGTACCTGTACACGCCATACAAGCTCCGTTTGACTCAATGCCCAGGTGTATGAAGGGCGTTATTACGGCCAGAGGTGGTTGTTGTGGATACAGATATCTCAGGATGTATGCACCCAAATTGCGTGAAAATTTATTCACATATCAGTTGTAGTATGATATATTTGTCCAATCAATATCCTTTTATAATCTGCATTTCTTCTTGGTGTAGTAATTTTAATCGCCAGTAGTGTAGATGATATTTCTTATACTGGTGGGTCTAAATATATTTGGGTGGGTTTAGTGACATCTTTGAACAGTCAAACGGACTGTGTCTGTGATACAGTATCCACAGTCAACGTCTATCTTCAAGAGTCCTGGGAACCAGGGTAACGCAAAATTTCTTTTCATGTGTGTACATAGCGAAGTCTGTACGGAAACCCGAGTACCCGAATTCTACTCTCGCACATGGCCAGTTTTATCACTGTCGTAACGACTTTCGTCGATGACGTAGTCGCCTGAAGTCCATATTCTTGCGATCGCGGAATTGCGCAGCACGGTCGGAAACAGTCAGTTCTGTGGCGTGGCTGCCGATCGCTTCAAATGGACGTCGCTCCCATGCCACATCGCTCTGTGAAAATCATGCAGAAAAGTTACTACAAGAAATCAATACGTACAAAATAGCTCTTTTATTGACCGTAGCAGGATAGCATAACCATCGCAGCTTACTTTTTATGACACAACAGGTTAATATCGTCTTTCACCGATTACGCGTATCACAAGCACGTCGTTGTACACTGTGAGCAGACTTTCACGACCAGAGTCCGTTATGTGGACGCAGAATCACTAATACTGTTTCACAGGTGACTAGTACGGATAAAACAGACATTGCGGTTACGTTTGTAGTAAGCTCTCTCTGCATCTGTCAACAGTGATACTGTTCGTCCACTGATTCAGACGATTGCCACTGAAAACTTAAATGGAGCAAGTGTTTCAAGTATCTACTGATTCGTTTTAGAGCATGACGTTTCTCTCACTAAGGTGA
The DNA here is from genome assembly GCF_023898315.1 of Schistocerca nitens. NCBI lineage: Eukaryota > Metazoa > Arthropoda > Insecta > Orthoptera > Acrididae > Schistocerca > Schistocerca nitens. The sequence continues at coordinate 548,833,176 of NC_064619.1, read as the reverse complement.
ATAAAGTTATGGGATACCTCCTAATATCGTGCCGGACCTCCTTTTGCTCGGCATAGCGCAGCAATTCGACGTGGATTGGACTCAACAAGTCGTTGGGAGACCCCTGCAGAAATGTTGAGCCATAGTGCCTCTACATCCGTGTATAACTGCTAAAGTGCTTCAAGGGCTAGAAAATTGTGCAGGATCTGAGGTCTCGATAATGTTCGATGGGATTCATGTCTAGAGTTCTGGGCAGACAGATATTTCGCTCGAATTGTCCATGACCAATTGCTAACAGCGGCCCAGTGCATGGTGCATTGTCATCCATAAAACACGAAGTCCATGAAAGGCTACAAATGGTCTCCAAGTAGACGAACATAACAATTTGGAGTCAGTGATCGGTTCAGTTGGACCGGAGGACTCAGACCATTTCACACCATTATCGTGCCACCACCAGCTTGCACCGCACTCTGTCCAAAACTCCTGTACATGACTTATTGGAGCCTGCGCCACACTCGAACCCTACCATCAGCTGTTACCAACCGAAATCGGGACACATCTGACCAGGTATCGGGACTCATCTGACCAGTCCAAGGTTTTAAAATTATCTATGGTTCAACCATTGTGATCAATAGCTCTGGAGAGGCGCTGTAGGCGATGTGCTGTTACCAAAAGCACTCCCATCGGTCTGTTTCCATAGCCCATTAACGCCATATTTCTCCGCGCTGTCCTAACGGATATGTTCGTCGTACGTCACACATTGATTACTAGGATTATTTCACGCAGTGCTGCTTGTGTGTTAGCACTGACAACTCTACGCAAACGTCGCTGCACTAGACTGTTACGCGGAGGCCGTCGGCCAATGCCTTGTCAGTGGTGAGAGGTAATGTCTGAAATTTGATAATATCGTCAAACTCTTGTCACTGTGATCTCTGAACAGTGAATTCCGTAACGAGTTGCGAAATGCAACGTCAAATGTGTTTGACACTATCTACCACTCCACGCTATTAATTCCCGTTGTGCAGCGATAATCACGTCGAAAACTATTTCACATGAATTATCTGAGAATTAATGACAGCTCCACCATTCTGCTGCCCTTTTATACCTCGTGTACACGTTAATATCGCCATTTGTATTTGTGAATATCGCTGTTCCAAAATTTCTGGCGCCTCAGCGTATGTGTCACTATATTAGGGCATGTCTGTGCCAAAAGATGGCAATATGGTAAAACAGTTTCCCTGAGGTATAGCATTGCGTTCTATTCAAACTCCATCCCATACTGATTTTGTAATCCTTAATGTCGTCGAGACAAACCGGCACTTCCTTCTCGCTTCTCTACTTCATTTGATGGTTCCTACAAGTCTAAACTATAAGGGACGTTCAACAAGCAATGCAGCACTTTTTCCGGATCCAAATACATCATACTATTTAATTTTAAAAACCAACAGCCTCAGTTGCAAAGTTTACCTAGATTTAAGTAGGTTTCAGTCGGGATAACACAACCAAGACATCACGTGTTTACAACGTATGGTCAGTCTAGGAAAAAAAATAGACCTAGTCATAATAATGACGATATTGGCTTTATATTATCCTTCCCACTCCTAAGTTCTTTTTAGGTGATTAAACTTCGTGCTTAAGCACAAAATTTTCCTAGACTGGCCATACGTTGTAAGCACGTGCTGTCTTCCTCATATCATGAGCAACGAATACTTCACAAATGTTAAGATAGTCGATCTAAGTACGATCTGCACATATACGCCATTTTCCTCAGCTGTACCTTTACTAGTAAATTCAAGGTCAGGAGTTAGGTTCGCGTCTTGTCCCAACAAGTACCCATCACACAGTTTATGCGCAGGCGCAAGGTATTGTGTCCGCCTAGGCGGGCCTCATGACGGTACGGTCAGTTCCAGTACAGCACTCGTGGCTGCCGCACCGCGGTCGCGAAGTGGGGCCGAGGCAGTTTCAGATAAGCTTTTACAGCCTGACGATAATTTATGGATTTGTACTTTCAGCTTGACGATGTCGACTATGGACAAACGGTAGTTACTTTTATTCTGAAGAAGGTTGTGTTATCCCGACTGAAACCTGGGTAAATTTCGGTAAACCTTGCAACCTGAGGGTGTTGGTTTTTAAAATTAAAATTAATATTTATACAGTTGCTGACAGGGCAGAGAAATGTTGAAAATATTTAACATCATACTGTTACCCACTCTTTTGGCTACGATCCAGGTACCGCTTCCCGCAGAGTAAATCCTTCAATGTCCAAACAGACGGAAGTGGGAAGTTTCGAGATCCAGGCTGTAGGATGTATGAGGGAAAACCATCTAAGGAAGTTTAGTTCGCTCCTCTCATACGCGCAGAGTTTTGTGACACCTTGCGTAGTCATGGAAGGCGAGACGTTTCCTTGCATTTTCATGGCGAAGAACACGCTGAAGTGGCATCATGAGGGACTGCATCAAACAAAATAACTTCTTCAGAGTCCCAGAAGACTGTTACTGTGCCTTTTCCGGCTGAAGATGTGGTTTTGAACTTGGGAGGTGAGGTGGTGAGGCTCCAATCCATGGGTTCCGTTTATTTCCGGTAAGAAGCGATGAACAAATGTTTCGTGGCCTGTGACGATATCCGAGGAACTATTTTAACGAGCTGCCAGGTAAAGCGCAAGCAATTCCGCACAGGTGGACTTTCGTTGCCCTTTATGGTCTTGTATTAGGCGGCGAGGGACCCAGCGTGCACACACTGTGTATCCCAGCTGGCAGACGAATGTGTCAGCATTTGCAACACAAACGTCGAGTTGGACAGGGAGGTGTCTCATTGTTATTCGTCGAGCAATTCGAATGGGACTCTCCACATGTTTCGACATCATAGGCTGACAGCTAGCTGTGTGCTGTCCGCCGGCACGAGAGAGATCGGAAAGATCTGTACGACCTTGTTGCAATAATGACGGACGCATCGCTCAACGACTAGTCGTGACTTTGTTCACTGCCAGGTCTCGTTAGACATTCGGCCACTCCTATGAATGCGATGCTCTGGTTTTCCGCCGAAGGAAACTCAGTGACAGATCCCTACTGGGGACACACCTCTGTTTTTTTTTCATCAGTCTACTGACTGGTTTGATGCGGCCCGCCACTAATTCCTGTCCTGTGCTAACCTCTTCATCCCAGAGTAGCACTTGCAACCTACGTCCTCAATTATTTGCTTGACGTATTCCAATGTCTGTCTTCCTCTACAGTTTTTGCCCTCTACAGCTCCCTCTAGTACCATGGAAGTCATTCCCTCATGTATTAGCAGATGTCCTATCATCCTGTCCCTTCTCCTTATCAGTGTTTTCCACATATTCCTTTCCTCTCCGATTCTACGTAGAACCTCCTCATTCCTTACCTTCTCAGTCCACCTAATTTTCAACATTCGTCTATAGCACCACATCTCAAATGCTTCGATTCTCTCCTGTTCCGGTTTTCCCACAGTCCATGTTTCACTACCATGCAATGGTGTACTCCAGACGTACGTCCTCAGAAACTTCTTCCTCAAATTAAGGCCGGTATTTGATATTAGTAGACTTCTCTTGGCCAGAAATTCCTTTTTTGCCATAGCGAGTCTGCTTTTGATGTCCTCCTTGCTCCGCCCGTCATTGGTTATTATACTGCCTAGGTAGCAGAATTCCTTAACTTCATTGACTTCGTGACCATCAATCCTGATGTTAAGTTTCTCGCTGTTCTCATTTCTACTACTTCTCATTACCTTCGTCTTTCTCCGATTTACTCTCAAACCATACTGTGTACTCATTAGACTGTTCATTCCGTTCAGCAGGTCATTTAATTCTTCTTCACTTTCACTCAGGATAGCAATGTCATCAGCGAATCGTATCATTGATATCCTTTCACCTTGTATTTTAATTACACTCCTGAACCTTTCTTTTATTTCCATCATTGCTTCCTCGATGTACAGATTGAAGCGTAGGGGCGAAAGGCTACAGCCTTGTCTTACACCATTCTTAGTATGAGCACTTCGTTCTTGATCGTCCACTCTTATTATTCCCACTTAATTGTGGTACATATTGTATATGACCCGTCTCTCCCTATAGCTTACCCCTACTTTTTTCAGAATCTCGAACAGCTTGCACCATTTTATATTGTCGAAGGCTTTTTCCAGGTCGACAAATCCTATGAAAGTGTTTTGATTTTTCTTTAGCCTTGCTTCCATCATTAACCGTAAAGTCAGAATTGCCTCTCTCGTCCCTTTACTTGTCCTAAAGCCAAACTGATCGTCACCTAGCGCATTCTCAATTTTCTTTTCCATTCTTCTGTATATTATTCTTGTAAGCAGCTTCGATGCATGAGCTGTTAAGCTGATTGTGCGATAATTCTCGCACTTGTCAGCTCTTGCCGTCTTCTGAATTGTGTGGATGATGCTTTTCCGAAAGTCAGATGGTATGTCGCCAGACTCATATATTCTACACACCAACGTGAATAGTCGTTTTGTTGCCACTTCCCCCAATGATTTAAGAAATTCTAATAGAATGTTATCTATCCCTTCTACCTTATTTGACCGTAAGTCCTCCAAAGCTCTTTTAAATTCCGATTCTAATACTGGATCGCCTATCTCTTCTAAATCGACTCCTGTTTCTTCTTCTATCACATCAGACAAATCTTCACCCTCGTAGAGGCATTCAATGTATTCTTTCCACCAATCTGCTCTCTCCTCTGCATTTAACAGTGGAATTCCCGTTGCACTCTTAATGTTACCACCGTTCGTTTTAATGTCACCAAAGGTTTGTTTTGACTTTTCTGTATGCTGAGTCCGTCCTTCGATGTCTTCACATTTTTCCTGCAGCCATTTCGTCTTATTCCCTGCACTTCCTATTTGTTTCATTCCTCAGCGACTTGTTTTTCTTTATTCCTGATTTTCCCTGAACATGTTTGTACTTCCTCCTTTCATCAATCAACTGAAGTATTTCTTCTGTTACCCATGGTTTCCTCGCAGCTACCTTCTTTGTACCTATGTTTTCCTTCCCAACTTCTGTGATGGCCATTTTTAGAGATGTCCATTCCTCTTCAACTGTATTGCCTACTGAGCTATTCCTTATTGCTGTGTCTATAGCGTTAGAGAACTTCAAACGTATCTCGTCATTCCTTAGTACTTCCGTATCCCACCTGTTTGCGTACTGATTCTTCCTGACTAATGTCTTGAACTTCAGCCTACTCTTCATCACTACTATATTGTGATCTGAGTCTATATCTGCTCCTGGGTACGCCTTACAGTCCAGTATCTGATTTCGGAATCTCTGTTTGACCATGATGTAATCTAACTGAAATCTTCCCGTATCTCCCGGCCTTTTCCAAGTATACCTCCTCCTCTTGTCATTCTTGAACAGGGTATTCGCTATTACTAGCTGAAACTTGTTACAGAACTCAATTAGTCTTTCTTTTCTTTCATTCCTTATCCCAAGCCCATATTCTCCTGTAACCTTTTCTTCTACTCCTTCTCCTACAACTGCATTCCAGTCGCCCATGACTATTAGATTTTCGTCCCCCTTTACATACAGCATTACCCTTTCAATATCCTCATACACTTTCTCTATCTGTTCATCTTCAGCTTGCGACGTCGGCATGTATACCTGAACTATCGTTGTCGGTGTTGGTCTGCTGTCGATTCTGATTAGAACAACCCGGTCACTGAACTGTTCACAGTAACACACCCTCAGCCCTACCTTCCTATTCATAATGAATCCTACACCTGTTACACCATTTTCTGCTGCTGTTGATATTACCCGATACTCATCTGATGAGAAATCCTTGTCTTCCTTCCACTTCACTTCACTGACCCTTACTATATCTAGAATGAGCCTTTGCATTTCCCTTTTCAGATTTTCTAGTTTCCCTACCACGTTCAAGCTTCTGACATTCCACGCCTCGACTCGTAGAACGTTATCCTTTCGTTGATTATTCAATCTTTTTCTCATGGTAACCTTCCCCTTGGCAGTCCCCTCCCGGGGATCCGAATGGGGGACTATTCCGGAATCTTTTGCCAATGGAGAAATCATCATGATACTTCTTCTATTATAGGCCACATGTCCTGTGGATACACGTTACGTGTCTTTAATGCAGTGGTTTCCATTGCCTTCTGCATCCTCATGTCGTTGATCATTGCTGATTCTTCTGCCTTTAGGACAAGAGAGTGCCCTGAACCTCTATCCACTCCTCCGCCCTCTTTGACAAGGCCGTTGGCAGAATGAGGCTGACTTCTTATGCCGGAAGTCTTCGGCCGCCAATGCTGATTTTTTATCAAAATTTAGGCAGTGGCGGGGATCGAACCCGGGACCGAAGACGTTTTGGTTATGAATCAAAGACGCTACCCTTTTTTTTAATTTTCATTTAGTTCACTTTTGTTCGTTGCATCTGTTCGGGGCGGACGTCGTAAGACATCTGTTCAAGTTCGTTGTTGATCGATTAGCTCAGTTTTTTTTTATTACAGAGGGCTGTTAACCCTCTGACCGAACACGCTGAGCTACCGTGCCGGCGGCCCCTAGACCACGGGTCTATTTCCTCTGTAACAGACGCCATTTTGAAGGCTGTGTATAGCGCCGCCGCCAGTCGGAAGCTGCTATATTCCACTATTTCGCACAAGTTCGGAACTTTTTCATCCGAAACTGGCAGAGAATAAACGTGTTGCATTACTTATAGAGGGCCCTTCGTAAATGAAACTGTGCATCAGAATGGTGAGCTCGTTTTTGTTACAGTTTTGAACATGACTGTCTTTCAGCAAGCGTATATAAGTTTCAAAGGGAAATAACACAGCCAGCCGGTTGAAAATCATTCTTTAAAGCAGTGATTTAGGTTTAGACGCCTCTAAGGACGTCTTCATCAAAATGAAAATTTGAAAGCGGTAAAGCTACATTGCGAGACGACGCAGTCGGAGTTTAGAGCAGATATGCACAAGTCGAAAAATTACAAATTAGAAATGTAACAAAGCCTGGCACGTTTTCAATTTTTGACTGGAGCTAGTCTGCTCAAAACTTCAGCTTGTCTGCTCTAAACGTCGAGTATTGTCTTCTCGCAATGTAGCTTTACGGCATCTAATTTTCATTCTTATGACGATGTTCTTAGAGGTGTTGAAACCTAGGCAAATGTATCAAACAATGTTAGCAACAGGTTGGCTGTGTTATTTCTCCGCTGAGGCTCCTGTTTGTACACTACTTTTTTTCCAATCACAGTCGATGTTGGTACTCTGTTCTACAAGCACTCAAAATATGAAATCATTAGTGTCACATCTTCTGGGTGTTCTTGGAAACATTAGTGTAATCTCGTAGCGGGCTTTTTTGCTGCTTTCCAACCATTAGAAACAGATGTCTGACACAACGGCAACAGCAATAACAACACAAAAAGTAGTCACTAAATCTCAGAGCTTCCTGGGGGGAGGGAGGGGTAACAGATATGTGAAATGAAAAAATTCCTATGTAACTGTCTGTACCGGCTACGACATTAATAAAGATGGCTACGGTGCCATCCTAGGGGGCAGGAAAGCAGACGAGATTGGCGCGAGGCGCAATTAAGTGACGAGATGACATTTAGCAGGCCTACTCCGTTCCGCGTGATGGGTCTAAAAGCTCGCCGTTTATTGTGTCCAAGCCATGGGTATGGAGAGTGTTGAAACAGGAGGGGAACAGGTTTAATTTCCGCCCAATAACTTCGTGTCGAAAATTGCCAGTGCCTTTGCCCCTTGCTGGTGCGCCCGCAGATGCATCCAGCAAAAGGCAATTAGCCCTGCTGCTTCCTCCCTCCCCTCCAGACTCTGCCCTCGACGGCGTTCCCAGGAGCAGATGTTTGAACAGCCCCCGCAACCAGATACCGGAGATTCTTTCTGGTTTGTTGGCTGAGCAAATTGTCTCTTCGACCATTAACGAGCTCTGTAGTAGGACATTAAATGCCTCTGTTGCAATACATCACACGCGTAAAAGCTCAAGGAACCGTTTTTAATGATGTTTGTTGACCGGGGGTTGCTTCTGAAAAATGTGTAAGGTTACTAGCTCATTTTTGGTATTAGATAAGAGTGATGTGAGTTCTCTTTATATATGATGAGCCCTACCATATACTTATACACTAAATATTTTACACTGGATATTTTTGAGACGTAATCGATATGTTACGCCTCAGGTGATCTGAGCAATATGATCTTTGCTGTCAGTAGTACTGTCCCTGCCTGTGTAGCATTCGAAAGTACATGGTATGCCACATAAAATCGGTACGTCCCACGCCCGACGTTCAAGTGGCAATGGAACTGCCTAAAAATTGTAATAGCGTAAAAAACACGAGGTTACCGGCTTATAAGAAAATAGATAATAGTAATGCCGTTAAAAACTCGAGATTAACTGTTTATAAGAGGTACTGGAAGTGGCGGCCTTGGGGTACAGGCATCGCTGAAACAGTATGATGACGTTAACAGCAGCACGCTGTAACTCTGCAGGCGTGATGTTGGTAATTTCTTTAGTAATATTCCGTTTAAGAGCGTCTCTTGTGTGAGCGTTAATAGCATACACTTTGCTTTTACGGGTGTCCCATAGGTAAGAATCACTCTGTCAGTTCCGGGGACCTTGGATGACAGAGGCCTCTACTGACAAGTCAGTCTACAAGGAGCACGGTGGTGATGTCTGCCATGCTTCGGTTGGACGTGTGAGCTGTTGCTCCATTTTGTTGGAATACTACATGTAGCTTTTCTGCATCTGTTAATTGTGAGTAGAAAGGATCAAAGAACTCTAGATATCTGGCGCTCTTTAATATGTAACCAAAAAATATGGAGCCAATAATGCACATGTCGGTCGATGCACACCAAATACTTATCTTCTCAGAGTAGGGAGGCTCTTCATGTGGTTTCTCCTGGTACCAGTATGTGCAATTCTTGGGGTTTACATATGCTTACAAATGAAACCAGGCCTCACGGGACAAAAGTAAAAAAAAAGAGGTCCAAGCAGCCGTTAGCAATTGATGTCAACAGCCAGTTATAATTATGAACAATTTTTTCATGACCCTCAAATTTCAACTCTTGCATCACGCTCACATGACAGGCTTTTAATTGCATATCTTTTAGTACACGATGATACGATGCACGAGATACACCAATCTGCTGTGATAACCTCCTTACCAACTTGTAACGACTTCTCATAATATCCATGCCAATTATCTATGTAGTTCAGGGATACTGACTGTCGGTCGCCTATTCCGTTGCACTTACTGAACGGATCCTACAGCCTCCATTTCTGACACAGATCTTGAATAGTGCTAGCCGTGCGGAGATTCCTACTAGGATATTTAGCTTGAAATATGTCTTTAAATTTCTTGATGGAGCCTGTCCTTACGTAAGACTTCACAATATCAATCCACTGTTCTAATGCAAACTGTCCAATTTCTGTTACAAGTCAACAGTGCGAGTCTCGCGGCAACTGACGCACGAACGTGTAGCCAACATTCGAGACAGTGTTGTCACTTCACAAGCACTTCGAGAAGAGATAATTAACCGGTAGTTGAGGAGTATGAGGGCTGTTGATGACGCTGTTGATCGGTCTGGGAAAACTAGCAGAAGACGGAAATGCAAACGCAGAGGATGTAGATTGTTTGAAATTTGGTTTTGTAAATAATGTTTTTAGAAGTGTGAAGATATTCAGAAAATGTTGGCGCTGCTTTTCTCGCTCTTGCGTAATTCATGACGAGTCTGGGTAAGGTAAATTTTCTAAGTGAACAGGAGGTGGTATATTTGTGAAAGAACAGAACTGGATGAGCTGTGCGTGTGCGTGTAATTTTTTCTTTTTTTCAAAAGTTAACGGTAGCAAATTTGTTTAAAACCACTCAGCAACTTCCAAGAAAACATCATTTACTATTTTATTTATTGATAGTTCTTTACTCATCTTTACAACTACGCTTGCATCATCTGCTAGAGGACTCATTCCGGCTCTCAATTTTAATAACTTACATTTTTCTCGTACTTACTCAGGTAATTTGCATCGTGTGCTGCTGTATCCTCATATATGACAAAGTCAGCCTATATGGGTGTACACGGTGGCTATGTCTCACGTTCGTAAACGGGGTGTTCCGGGTATAAGTGCTGATGTTTGGCTCAAATGGCTCTGAGCACTACGGGACTTAACTGCAGAGGTCATCACTCCCCTAAAACTTAGAACTACTTAAACATAACTAACCTAAGGACATCACACACATCCATGCCCGAGGCAGGATTCGACCCTGCGACGGTAGCGGTCGCGCGGTTCCAGACTGTAGTGCCTAGAACCGCTTGGCCACTCCGGCCGGCGCTAATGTTTGTATTGACGACTGAGGACAGTGTACTGAACATTACATCAGTATTTACTTCACCTGCAGATTATTAATTATACTGTAACTAAAAGGAACAGTGCGTTTTTAGTATGGTTAGCACCTCCAAGTACAAGTGGCCCTAGCAAGCTAACAATATTTGTTTTCTTTTGAGCAGCAGGTCAGGTATTCAATTGTGGACACGTAGACGTAAAAAGGATAGTCTATACCGACAAGCGCAGTCCGCCCTGGGCCGATGTTACGACCATGCAGAAAACATCACTTAGTAAATTTTCTGTATGCGGTAAAACTGTTATACGCCGAAAAAACAAGTAACACTCTGAAGTGGTTATGTATTACGCTATCAGTTATAACATTAACTGTACCTATACACCTGGGTAATACTGGCACCGTAAACTCGAATGAGAACACTGTATTGCACTAGTCAAATACACTCCTGGAAATTGAAATAAGAACACCGTGAATTCATTGTCCCAGGAAGGGGAAACTTTATTGACACATTCCTGGGGTCAGATACATCACATGATCACACTGACAGAACCACAGGCACATAGACACAGGCAACAGAGCATGCACAATGTCGGCACTAGTACAGTGTATATCCACCTTTCGCAGCAATGCAGGCTGCTATTCTCCCATGGAGACGATCGTAGAGATGCTGGATGTAGTCCTGTGGAACGGCTTGCCATGCCATTTCCACCTGGCGCCTCAGTTGGACCAGCGTTCGTGCTGGACGTGCAGACCGCGTGAGACGACGCTTCATCCAGTCCCAAGCATGCTCAATGGGGGACAGATCCGGAGATCTTGCTGGCCAGGGTAGTTGACTTACACCTTCTAGAGCACGTTTTGTGGCACGGGATACATGCGGACGTGCATTGTCCTGTTGGAACAGCATGTTCCCTTGCCGGTCTAGGAATGGTAGAAGGATGGGTTCGATGACGGTTTGGATGTACCGTGCACTATTCAGTGTCCCCTCGACGATCACCAGTGGTGTACGGCCAGTGTAGGAGATCGCTCCCCACACCATGATGCCGGGTGTTGGCCCTGTGTGCCTCGGTCGTATGCAGTCCTGATTGTGGCGCTCACCTGCACGGCGCCAAACACGCATACGACCATCATTGGCACCAAGGCAGAAGCGACTCTCAGCGCTGAAGACGACACGTCTCCATTCGTCCCTCCATTCACGCCTGTCGCGACACCACTGGAGGCGGGCTGCACGATGTTGGGGCGTGAGCGGAAGACGGCCTAACGGTGTGCGGGACCGTAGCCCAGCTTCATGGAGACGGTTGCGAATGGTCCTCGCCGATACCCCAGGAGCAACAGTGTCCCTAATTTGCTGGGAAGTGGCGGTGCGGTCCCCTACGGCACTGCGTAGGATCCTACGGTCTTGGCGTGCATCCGTGCGTCGCTGCGGTCCGGTCCCAGGTCGACGGGCACGTGCACCTTCCGCCGACCACTGGCGACAACATCGATGTACTGTGGAGACCTCACGCCCCACGTGTTGAGCAATTCGGCGGTACGTCCACCCGGCCTCCCGCATGCCCACTATACGCCCTCGCTCAAAGTCCGTCAACTGCACATACGGTTCACGTCCACGCTGTCGCGGCATGCTACCAGTGTTAAAGACTGCGATGGAGCTCCGTATGCCACGGCAAACTGGCTGACACTGACGGCGGCGGTGCACAAATGCTGCGCAGCTAGCGCCATTCGACGGCCAACACCGCGGTCCCTGGTGTGTCCGCTGTGCCGTGCGTGTGATCATTGCTTGTACAGCCCTCTCGCAGTGTCCGGAGCAAGTATGGTGGGTCTGACACACCGGTGTCAATGTGTTCTTTTTTCCATTTCCAGGAGTGTATATGAAACACACAACTTCCGCGAGATGTGTTTTCTTTTTTCTTCTTTAGTGACGTAGCATTTGAATAGTTGCATAGACGTTTCATGACTCCGTCTTCACGGTATTTCTTCTCTGCAGGCACGAAAAATTACCAACATAATTACGATATATAACTGCTCTGAAGAGATTATATCGTGATTCCGACAGAAGTGTAAGCATTCGCTTAAAGTCAACAGGGGTTCCTACGTAATGACAACATAGTTTCAGTATTAGAGGCTAGTTTCATTTTCATAACGTACTAATATATTTAAAATTTGCACAAAAGTGTCCAGTCCTGGCGGAAACATGATTTTAAGCTGTTACTAGAACAAAAGAATGTTCTCAGCAGCAACTGAAAATTGTAGCCAAAATCGTAAAATAATGCACTGAAGAAAAAAATTGCTACACCAAGAACGAGATGGTAGCATAAACGGAAGTTGGTAGGTGTGTTTCTACATCTGAGAGATGAATCTGGCGCCAGTCGCCTAAGAGCGACGCTGGTAGCGCCGCTAGAAGGACGCAAATCAGGTTTGCTTCAAATAGACACTGCGACGGTTGTGGGCGCTATTTAACTTTGAGATTGGACGTTGTCAGTTGATGTTAGTCATTAAGGCCACAAACATACCACTCTCAGCACCTCACTGACTTTGTACGATGTAATAGGACTAGGAAAAGCTAGATGTTCTTTCTGCGATACTGCAGGCAGACATGGCAGGAATACAGCCGTTGTATCTGACTGCTGGCTGCGGTGGTCACGAGAAAGTCCGTTAGCAAGAAGACAGGTGGTACTACCAAGACGGAAGACCATAGTGTTCGGCGCAAGTCTCTGGCGCATTGTACTCCATCTGCAGCAGCAATTTAAGCAGCAGTTGATACTACACACTACAGTGACACGACTAAGTGTTGCAAATCGGTTACTTACAGGACAGTTCCTGGTCACACCCCCTTCAGGATGCATTGCATTGACCCCAAACCACCGCCTTTTCCGTCTTCATTGGTGTCAAGCGAGAGCTCGTTAAAGGACATGGTGGAGGTCTGTTGTGTTTTCTGATGAAAGCTGGTTTTGCCTCGGTACCAGTGATGGCCGAGTGTTGGTTAGTAGGAGGTCAGTTGAGGGCCTACGAACAACTTGTCTGCGAACTAGACTCACTGGAACTACACCTCAAGTTACGAACAGGGGTGTGATTTTGTATGACGGCAGGAGCTCTGTCGTGGTTTTCCCACGCACCCAGACTTCAAATTTGTACGTCAATCCGGTGATTCGACCTGTTGCGCTGACATTCATGAGCAGCACTCCAAGGGATGTCTTCCAACAGGATAACGCTCTCTAACATACCGCTGTTATAAGTTAGTGTGATCCACAAAGTGACGAGTGCCTTGGTCTGCTAGATCACGAGATGTGTCTCTAGCCGAACATATGCCGGACATCACTGGAAGACAACTGCAGCGTCGTCTACATCCAACATTAACCGTCCTGTGTTGACCGACCAAGTGCAACGGGCATGGAACTCCATCCCACCTATCGACATTTGATGTCTGTACAACACAATGGATGCGCATTTCCATTATTGTATTCTACATTCTGGCAGTAGTACCGCTTTTTAATGTACCAGCATTTCACATTTGCAATGGCTTATCCCGCGCTCTCATTAACAAGTGATCTTGAAGTAGTATAATTACGATTTTTTAAATTATCACTTTGGGGTTTTTGATCTTTTATATTACATTTGACATTACTGAGAGCTACATGAAAACTGAAGCCAGTAACTACTCAGTATAACACACCATCCATGAAGTTGTTTTATTTCATAACTTCTGTACCCTAATATTTCATTTATTCACTCGGTCCGATCACATTCATTACTGTATAAATAATTGCCACTTGTGCCTTTATTGGAGCATGACGCTTTGTGTAGGTTCTTAAGACGATGAATTTTCGAAATTTATTCATAATCATTAATTCATTTGTAATATAATTCGTCAACAACGGTGTTCATCATGGCATATTCGTGAACTTTTCCTCACATCTTAGTTCAAGAACTAGAGCTATGTACAATTGAAATAGGAAGTATTTCGTAAGAAATTATAAGTTCCATGAACGACTAATTAAACAGATGTATCCTTCTAGTTCTCTTAAGATTAAGAACTAAAACGTCATTACGACACCGCATTCGCATTGGGAAACCTTTAATGGTATCCACATTTTTTCACTTGAACATTGTTCGTGTTCCATTTCCGTTAATATCTTCAGCAGATTGTTTGAATAGTTCTCCTCTATCGAATACAGCTAATTTTCTTCGCTATGTACTTCAAGGAACTATATGAGTATTAGCTGTTAAGTAATTTACTATCATACTCAAAAGTATTCTAAACGCTTTATTGCGTCCCGCCTGATTTGCGTGCAGTCTACGTAACCTTTCTTGCATGTTATCTAATCTCTCTCTGGCACAATCACTAGTACATAGAAAATAGTTCGAATAACAAACCACTAGAGGACACGGAATAGTATCAATCAATCCAAATGTAAGTTAACACTACGGCGCCATCAAATGCTGTTGAGTGGAAGGACTGGACCTCGTGTAAATTAAAATGTGACAATATATTTATTTCACACTTAGAATTTAAAAGGATTGCCAATAACTGTTTCGGACTTAAACAAAGTTAAAAGTTCTTTGTACTTCACCATCCAAGAAAACAGTGAGTTTAGCAACCTGAAATTACGTGAGCAACCTTGTAAAGTGTCCTAGTGTGCAGCAGATGGCCTCAAATTTATAACACCTCGAAATTACATGAAACAATAACTGCGCCCAAGGTATAACAGCAGTGAAATAAATAAACAGTCTTAATGAATAAAAATACTAATTGACGGTGAAAAGCAGGCTTTAAGATTCAAATAAATTAAAGAACCACAGAAAGAGTCATAAAATTAAAAGAGTTTTAAAAATTAGAAAATACTTAACCCCTACTTTAGTCGTGACGACAAGGTAGCTAACAATAGTAATTAGCAGAACACACACAGGTCAAGTTGTCTGAAATGATCCTTCTAATACATTTGCTGCCTGTGACTAAACATGAAGGTACCGGTGTAATCTGGCCGGTCACACTGAATGCCCGCCGTTATTGCAAGACAAAATCCAGTTCTGAGATAGATGAAAACATAGCAACGCTGTAACTTTTATCAAGATTCTAAATAACAAACGTCTGTCCAGGCGCAGTTCGTGAACAATCTTTGTGGCCAAATTAAGAGAAAATATATCAATGAGGGTTAGCCTAAGTACAAGCTGCACCTTGACTCAGCTATTAATGACACTTATCAGCAGGTAACATACATAACAGTAGTGCACATTAAACATCTGTTGCCTTAGCGACACAATAACACAATTACAACGATTTCATATAGTGGATAATTATGCACCCTGTGAGGTCTTGCTAAACAAAAGGCAGATACTCAAAACAAATACCTTTAATAGTATATGCACTACGAACTATCAGTAGCCTTTAGAGTAGCTCAAACATCGAAACTCAAATACACGGCACCTAAATAGCCAAAGGCACATAGAGACGAGTTATTTTTAACATCATAACTGCTTACAGTTTTCAACCTGCTTTTCTTCACCCAATACATAAGCAGGTACAAACAAACCCATGCCCCGACCTTCAGACACAGCAGCCGGACCATGCCACAGGAAGCAACGACTCTAAGCGGTGCTCGAAGAGGATAACAACTAAAACACACAAAAGTTTCAATTTTACAAAAAAAAAAAACGAAAAATGGTTCTATACACTTTACTGTCAGTATCATAGAAAGAGCTCCTTTCTCATCAAGATAAAGTCTACGTCACTCAACAGGCAGCTTAAGTAACAATGATAAGGAGATAAGCTCCAATTTTTCTTTCCTTCTTTTTCTCTTTTTTATTGGTAACCATACAATATATCCAGGATCCAATCCCATAAACAGCTTATATGTCTTGTTTGATTAACTAAATAAAAACGCAACAAATTATACACTACACTAATTATAGTAATACTAATATAAGTGAATTACAACTTATCATTATAACGTTATAACAATTTACAAGAAGAACCGCTACCAGTGGGATCCCCATTGTCAGAAGCCCTACCCACCATTTTGATAAACCATGCAGAAAAACGGATTCTTAGATAGACTGTCGCTAAGAATTACAAGCCTACTTTATTGAATCAGATACGTGGATGATATCCTTCATTTAATTCACGAACCTCTAAAAAACTTGATCAGTTGCATGCAGATATGAACACAATACACATAAAGATACGAATCGCAGTAAAAAACAAAACATGACCACCAAAAACACTTTTAAGGTATAAAAATTAAAAAAGGAAAACAATCAGGATGGCTTTGAGATTTGCCTCAAACCCACAACGATGGGCACTATAATACACCAGACTTCAAATCACCCACACCCACAGAAGCAATCAGCACTCAGATACATTTTTCATATACTCAGGACAGTACCGCACAGCACATAAAGCTACCAGAAAGAACTAGACATCATCATACAAATAGCAACAAGGAATGGGTACAATGAAAATATAGTCACGAAGATAGAAAAAAAAATAAACAATAAATAAAGACAATTACCATGACACATATGCAGCCAAAAACAACAGCACCACAACACCACACAAAAAAACGAACACAACAACAGAACATCAGTGGCATAAAGGACATGAAAACAAGAAACAAGGATCACGATACTACAAAGTGACCTACAAGCACAAACTCACTAATGAGAAACAAATTTTTTTCAAAAGACAAAGGAATAAACACAGCATTTGAAACACACAGTTCAGTCCAAAAGTACATTCCAAAAATTTGCCACTCTCCCACTCTCTATCGGCTGTTCGAGCGCCCAAAATAACACAGATAGAGCTAGAATTCTTAGAGATTAAACAGCAGTGAAAGAGAAGAGCGTAGGCGCAAACCAGATGCGCTCCTACGCGCGTTCGACGCCCATTACCAGCGGGCATCGTGGTGGGGATCACCAGGCCCCCACAACCGCACGAGTGGTCGACTGTGAAGAGCGGACAAATTGAATAGCTGGCCGGCGGCCATTAGAGTGGTAAACTGACGCGCCGAGTTCGAATGTTTATACATCGCTTTTGGTTATAAAATGCCTTCCCTTCAGTTAGGGCACAAACATAATGCCTCATTTAAATGCGTTACTACAATATACTTTTTAATTTATGAACAAACAGCAACTAGTCACGGTTTATGAATTTATCTTACGTACTACAGGGAATCTGCCGTAGCTAAAAGTTACGTACCGGACCCCTAGCATTTTTCGTAGTTCATTTACGATAGATGTACGCAAAATGCATCAAAATACTCGAAGATTTGCCCACTATATTATTAGATATTTTCTGACTCTACCTTGCTTTAGATTTTATGACGAGAAGTGCGTTATATATGGCATAGTGCTTTGGCAACTCACGACAAAATTATCAAGTTTCAACCTAACCTAGACCATGAAAATACTACAGATCAGCCAACTTTCTTCAAAATGGTCAGAACATATAAAATGGTATTCTGTCGGTCGGAAATGTTGCCTCCTGACAGCGTGTAACCATTTTTATAACAGCTGTGGTTTTGAGAAAGGAAACCTGCAAATAGATGCACAGATATTATGCTAATACCGTGTTACAAAAACATTTATCAAGCAAGTGCACTGACATACAAAACAACTTAAAATATCCACATACCTGTGAAATGTAATATTCGTTCCTTTCTCGAATTTATTTGTACAATTAATCGCTGCGCGACTCTTCACCATTGTACTTCTTTTGATTGTAACGTACAGACAGTAGAATTACGAGTAACAAATACTGTATGTACGTCCCAACAAATATACAACGTTGAATCAGGGTCTTCATAAACAACAGTACTACACAACACATCAGATTACAACCACTATAATGGCGTCCAGCCGAAGGTTCAAATTATCCCGCGACTGCAGCGCCATCAGTGAGTCTAGTTATTTTTTACAAGGTCTTTGGGGATCACCGAGCCTCACCCAGGTGGGAGCTGGCAGCGCCCTGCCAGTGCGCGCACAGCGGCCGGCCGGGCAACGACGGAACAACGCCGAGCCGCCGACGGGTGCAACAAGTAGAAGCATGTAGTGGCGAGAGGCATCCGAAGCAGCCACTGCACCGCACCTCACACTCCGTTTCCCAAGCCTCATCAATCGAGGATAGTTGGGAGCCACAAGGCTTGATTGTTCCGACCTCGACCTCAAATTCCAACGATTTCTTTCTAAATAAATGTATCATACAGAATAACAAAAACCAGCACACACAAATACACGTGGACTCGGCAAAGCCGAAGGTGCTGTCTTCACACCACGACACAAGAAAACAGAAAAATTACCAGAAAGAAGGAATATACCAACTACAATGCAAGATATATGAATACCCGAAGAACATTCGACACCCGTTACAAAGAAACATATCAGTGCATGGAAATATGAGACATGCCACTCAACTTTTGCGGAATACTTCGGAGAAAATAATCACAAATCTACAAGACGCAGAGTCAAGAAAACGGAATAAATAGTGAAAGACAGCGCCCCAACCTTACAAGATAAATACTACATATACAAAGCAAAGGATGAAAGGAAGATACTACTAAATGTTCAAGTGAATTTGACTAACTATTCACACTGATTGATTATACAGTGTAAGTAGGCTGTCTAGGTTTTTATATTGGTAACGCCACGTAGCGCTCTGTATGAAAATCACTGGCTGTGCTGTGTGCAGTCTGTGGCTGGGTGGCATAGTTGTAATATTCCCTATTGTAGTGTTGGGCTGTTGGCTGTTTAACAGCGCGTAGCGTTGCGCAGTTGGAGGTGTGCCGCCAGCAGTGGTGGATATGGGGAGTGAGACGGCGGAGTTTTGGCCAAACGCAGCACATTTGTAAGACTGGATGCCATGAACTGATTTTATATATATATATATATATATATATATATATATATATATATATATATATATATATATAATGACTTTTGAACATTATTAAGGTAAATACATTGTTTGTTCTCTATCAATATCTTTCATTTGTGCTTACTACGCCTATCAGTAGTTAGTGCCTTCAGTAGTTTGAATCTTTTATTTAGCTGGCAGTAGTGGCGCTCGCTGTATTGCGGTAGTTCGAGTAACGAAGATTTTTGTGAGGTAAGTGATTTGTGAAAGGTATGGGTTAATGTTAGTCAGGGCCATTCTTTTGTAGAGATTTTTGAAAGTCAGATTGCGTTGCGCCAAAAAATATTGTGTGTCAGTTTAAGCACAGTCATGTATAATTTTTCTAAGGGGACGTTTCATATGTCGACCATTAGCCGAGGATACCTGACTGGAATCTTCTGATTTTTTTCTTGTAGTTTGTGTAATTAGTGTAACTATTGTTTATTGATAGCGCGTAATTGTAGAGAGAATGTCCTTTGTAGTTGCAGTCTTTCATTGTTGTACAGTAATACAGTTGTGGCATGCATGTAGATTTGCACCACGTATTTCGTATCTGCGCTTGCAATTAACTAGATATTATTTTCAGTGCTATGTTAATGTGTTCTCTTATTTTAGCACTTCAAATTGCGCTTTTCTGTGTTATCGTGTGAAATATTGTGACAATAATGGCGTGTGAAAAACGTAACACTAGGCTCCAAAGTAAACTGAGAAATAATAGTAACGACGAGCGTAGTTTATCAGCACCACTGTGTAATGAATTAACAGACATTCGAAGTAGTAATTTGGTAATTGTGCATAGGGAAATGGAACGGGCGGCAAATAATGGTATAGAAAGTGAATCAAATAGTGAACAGGGAAGCATTATCGATCGATCGGTCGGCAACAGCTCGCCTCAGGAATCCGAAATGACAGAACACAATATTGCAAATACTGTTGACTCAGGTTTTGGGTCCTCACCGTTTTCTCAAATGAGTCAAGACACATTTTCTGCTTGTCAAAATGTGAATGTTACCGGTAAAAATGCACTGCCAAAAAGCATAGAGAAACAGATTCCAGACACTAGTACATTATTATTGCAATTAATGCAACAAATGGAACAAAACCAGAGACAAACAGAGCAAAAGCTTCAAAAGTTAGACACAATGGAACAAAATCTTCAAAAGTTAGACACAATGGAACAACACCAGAGACAAACACAGCAACAGTTAGACGCAATGGAACAAAATCTTTAAAAGTTAGACACCACACTTGCACAAACACGTGAAGATTTAACTACTGAGTTACACAAAGTCGAATGGAAATGTCAAAAAGTCTGTAATGACGTAAAAACACAAATTTGTGAGCATTTCCAACCTATTTTTGCGCGTCATGAAAATGCATTACAGAATCACGAAGCGGCCATAAAGGAACTGCAAACTATAGTTCATGAAAATCACGACACCTTGCAAGCTAAAATTGACTCAGTTGCATCTACCGATTCGGTTACGCAACTTGCAAAAACTCAGGAAAACTTAAAGGACACAGTAGATACTCTGAAAATTGGTTCAGAAAGACACATGGAGGAAATTAGTTCATCATCAGAGAAAGTAGTTGAACTTTCGGATCAGCTAAATAATTTATCTACGAAGGTAGATGATAATCTGAATGACCCAAAACCGGTAGTCTTTAATGATACAGAAGAGTGCGAACAAATTAGGAAATTCAAACAAAATCAGAATCAAATTAATACGCAACACCAAAGAGAAATCCGGGAAGTACAAGATCAGTTGACACAGGTAATACAGGAATTACATATTTTAGAGGACACTCGCGCTCCAATACGGGAAGAGGGACATAGAAATACGGAACAGCTACTAAATAATAACACAGGGCACTTCGGAAATTATGAAAGAAATTGGCAAGGTACTCCGAATTTTGAGATAGAACCGCCGAAACGACGTAACAATGACCGACATGCGACTCGCAGACATGATGATTTTTACTATAAGCTGTTTATTACTACACGTAAATTCAAAACATTTAAGAATTCCGGCAACGACATTCATCCACAAACGTGGCTTCATCAATTCTCTCATTGTTTTCCTCCCAACTGGTCATTAGAGCACAGATTAGAATTTATGTGTGGCTATTTAGAGAATGAACCAGCTGTAAGAATGCGATCGGTCATTCACGATTGCCACAGTGAAGGAGAATTTTATCGTGCCTTCCTCTCAGCATATTGGTCTCAAGCTACACAAGACCGAGTAAAACATAGCATGATAATGATGAAACATTTCGAACAATCTGAATTTTCCAGTCTTGTGAAATATTTTGAAGACATGTTGCACAAGAATCAGTACCGGTAAAACCCATACAGCCCCTCAGAACTCATCCGCATTTGCTTAATCACATTACCTGAACATTTGGGACATATTATTTTGGCAGGACGTTGCAAAGACGACATTGAAGCTTTTCAGGGACTCTTACAAGAATTAGAAATTGACACTGACAATCGCGGAACGCGAAAACGGGAACACAATTACAGGTCACATCCGTCGCAATTCCGCGATGAAAGAAATAATAACTGGACACGACAAGGCTACTCACACAACACAAATCGTGACCAAAACAAGCACCACCCGTATGACAACCGTTGGCAGAGCAGTAATAATTACAGGGGAAGGTCATCTCTCTGTGGTAGTGACTATCACAGAGACAATCAGAGAAACAGACAATATGGGAACCAAAGTAATTATTATCAAGGGAGACAGAATAACTTTAGACGCAACGGTCCAGCACGTAGTTACGATTCTGGGAGAAATTCTCCACCATGTGACCGACAAGAAAGAAACTATGGGATTTACCGACATGACGACAGACGACATGATCGTAACGACAGACCTGAATTGCATCAGAACTGGCGGGATTCCAACAGGGCAGGGCCCTCTAGACAAAGTGAATTTCTGGAAGTTAGGTCTCCAAATCGCAATAACGACGCGCGCCATCAAAGAGACTCATGCCGCTGGCAGCCACAAAACGTACTTATGAAACTGACGGCGCAGCTGCCGTAGCTAGTAATTACGTAAAAATGGAAGACATTAGGCACATCTTACTCGAGGAACAACATTGCATATCCTGTGACTCACTCAGGCGTACATACTTATAACTTATACTGCTAATGAGATTTTAATGCAACATTTTGGTTTACTTGAAAAGATACTCTTTATTTGAAGTACATTCGGTGAGATTAAAGATGACTTAGCATTTGGTTTCTTTGATAGCTACACGATTATATCACGACGCTACTAATATGTGACACAATTTACATTGTTGCTTTTGCGGTGTATCTGTTTTATATCTGCACAGTTTTTCTGTATTATTCTGGAAAGTAAACATGTTTTAGTAGCAACTTTTGTGGTATAGCTACAATGAGACAGCCTTTTTCGCAGCACAACAATACGTCACATCATAGTACTTTCTTGATCATGGTAAGGTACATAATAACTACAATATCTATACGCAAAGTATTTCACTTTCGTTTATGATGAGGTAAGTACATTGACTTCAGCAGAACTTTGTTTGCAGAGGACGATAACTACGACACTTCCTCATAATTATCTTACAGCAAGACGCACATTTAGCGCTACAGGACACGCATTTCAGTGATTAATTTTGTACTTAAACCATTTATTTTTCAAGATTTTTGAATTACAAAGAAAGTTTTCCATGATACATTTCATTCCATTGCTGTAATCTGTAACACCTGAGGGTATAATTACATTAATCCTCAGGGGGGTACACGCTTACTTTGTGTGTCATGTGTTTTGCAAGCACAAGGAGCCCTAGCTAATATGGTATTTGCTTATGCAACTTTACACATCGGTACCATATTTCTCTAGCACAGAATTACACATCTATATGATTATTTAACCGAGAGAGACAAACATTTATTTTACTACATCAGTGACAGATGTTTACGTAATTACACCGTTGGATAAGTTCTAACTTATGAAATTGTATTTGTCTGTACTTTGTGAACTGTTCATATTTTTTCGGAACCATTGTGATACTATGAGAGCTTTGAATGTCGTATTTGGTAGGGGATCATGATTTTTAAAGTACGATTGAGGTAGATGACACTATTGAAATGAGCAGAGAATTTTTTTAGGTTTTGAAATTATTGCAGAAATCTACCACGTTTTTGAGATTTGGCTGAGTTTTTATGATGTTATTATTACGATGACAATGTATATTATGCTGTTGAGTATGTTTATTATCAATAAACTGATCCTATATGAGGAATTTGATTATGCTACGTATTTATTATGATGAAATATTGAAGAAGTGTCGACGAATATTTATATGTGTAATAAGGTAAGGAATAATGAGTAGTGGTTAGGGACTCTGACTTGTGAAAAAGGATATTGGAAACC
Organism: Schistocerca nitens; assembly: GCF_023898315.1. Classification (NCBI taxonomy): domain Eukaryota; kingdom Metazoa; phylum Arthropoda; class Insecta; order Orthoptera; family Acrididae; genus Schistocerca; species Schistocerca nitens. Next base: position 548,809,597 of record NC_064619.1, on the reverse strand, counting down.
AAGAATCTTACTTTAAGAGTTATGAAATGTGTGTAAATGCGTGAATGTAACACAATGCCCACGAATATTTTTTGGACACTGTTATATTTATAGGATTTTGTTTCTACAGATTTGCTACGCAAATTCTCGACCTGTGAAATTTTCATATGAGACTGTCACTGTAGTGCAAATTGGTATCGTAAATATTTCGCTAAGAAAGTTGAGTGACCAGCTTCACATAATGCCTCGTGGGCACCCAGCTGCGCGACAGTCGCCTGGGAAAAAGCCATTAGGTAGAAAAAAAAAGAGAGACCATTAACCTTGCTATTGACATTCCTTTGTAGAAAGCATCGCAAATACGACATGCTCATTACTTGGAAACATATGATTACTCGTACTTTGTGCTACTTAGTGAAATGCTTATGAATTGATGGGAAATATTCTTACATCTGCATACCTGATTATGACAAGTGTCTTTCTACGAGAATTGAGAGAATTTCTACTAACTTATGAAATGCCACATGACTATTGAATGATATTGTTATGCTTTGCTTTACATAGTTTGTTATTTCATTTGATATCTGTTTTCCAGCTGTGTTGCAGCATTGGTTTTATAAAATAAAATGAAATGCATTTGTTAATGTGAACACTTTCTGTCAACAGATCTATTAAATAATAATTTTATGACCCAAATTCTTCGAAAAAGGAGCACTTGGAAACAACAATAAGAAGGAACTAATAACAGTAACTGTATACATAATTTTGTGTTCAAGTACTTGATAATTTCTTTTGTAGAATAAATTGTGATGCATCACTCTATTGTTAAGATGTGACATAGGTATTAAACATGGCCATTTTTAGTGTAACATTTTTTTTGCTTGAGATTTGTCATGTTTAGGTATAAGTTATAGCATTTGCTGCTGCTGTTTGCCATGCATAGTGCTATTGAATGTCACTTTGTATTACTCTGTTAAGCCAGTTTTACTACTGATTTATTTTTCTTGTTTGCTGCTCATTGCCTTATATTAGTTGTAATATTGCTGCTTGCTTTACTAATTTGCTTTTTTTGTCATTGCTGTTTGTGTTAATTTGTTATGTGCTGCTGCATTGCCTTGTCCCTTGGTATATATATCTGAGCTCAGTAGATTTAAGTTAGCTTAAGATGGGGTAGGCTATATAAGAGAACGAATTGTGATGAATTGGAAGAAATGCATTGAGAAGCTATAAGAAAATGGTTTGGCCAAAAAAGTGTTTTGAAAAAGGATATGAACAAAATAGTAGGGTTTAGATACAACAGGTTTAGGTAGGATTTTCTTGGAAATAGATGATGAGGTAAGATAATGGAAAATAAATAATGAGGTAAGAAATATGTGAACATATAAATACAGAAAGCAAGCTTGGATTGGATTTTTTTGGAGGAAACAAATTTTAAAATAAGACGAAAGATCTATGCAATGAAGTTTTGGGTTGGACTGCAGTACCAGATGTTACCCTGAAAACGAACCCTGTCTTTCCTTTTGTATTATTCCGCTATGTGTTTATGTATCCTTGTGTATTTGTCTTTTTCCTGTCTTTATGTGTTTTGCTAATAAGAGTTATGTTGTAGAATTTTTCAAATACTATGTTATTTTCTTTGTAAAGATGTTTAGGCATTATTTATTCTGTTCTGTTTTAATGCTCATGTGTGAAATTAATGTTTCGAAAACTATTCTCATTATTTTATATATTCACTTATGTCATAATTCCTGTAACACTGATGTATCGGTTTATTTCTATTCTTTTGTAAAGCCTGTACTACTACAAATTTAACTGTATTGTTATGTTCTTTAATGATGTAGTTTGTACCTTTGTTATTCTATTCTCGTGTTATAAAATTGTAAATGACACCAGTTCATCACATTAAGTAACTTGTAAGTATTCATTTCACTGCACATATTTCTGTTGGTCATAGTATATGCACAATATGTGAAAAAAAAGAGGACTGTTAGTGTTTGGACGTGTATTAATAATACAGCAAGGGACTGATTAACAGCATTGCTGGTTCTAAGGACAATTCCAAAACTTTGTGAGTGCACAAGTGGTGGTTTATGGATTTGTTATATTCTCCGCAAGACTCTTCGATGGTGATTGTGCACCTGCACAGTCGCAAATGGCTGCTGGCCGTCTCTACAAGGGCTCCAGTGGGTCTGCACCTCTGGTGGCCCACCAATACCATAATCTCTACTAGGGCTACAGTGGGTCTGCTCTGAGATGACCTACCTACCAATATTCTTCAAAACTTCGACTGACTCTCCTGTGGGTTTGCCCTGTTGTGGCCCATTACCTATCTGCATGTCAAGGGTCAGCACTGTCATTCCGTTGGAAGAACAACACTACTTCTTCAAGACTGCATGGAAATCCACTACTTCCGTGAGCATTTTCTTTTACTGCTCAGACATTGAGAAAAACACTGCTATTTTACTGTGATGAACAATCAGGACTGTCTTTATGGACTGTGAGAAAATTTTAGCTTTTGACCAATATTGTATCAATTAGTGTGTGTATTTGATATCTTTGTTATTGTAATTATAATTATGAAAATTTTTTTTCAAATCTGTATTGGCCAGTGCTCAAAACAATTTGTAAAATTTTTGTGGGGAGCATGGGGGCTATGTAAGTAGGCTGTCTAGGTTTTTTTATTGGTAACGCCACGTAGCGCTCTGTATGAAAATCACTGGCTGTGCTGTGTGCAGTCTGTGGCTGGATGGCATTGTTGTAAAATTCGCTATTGTAGTGTTGGGTTGTTGGCTGTTAACAGTGCGTAGCGTTGCGCAGTTGGAGGTGGATGTGGGGAGTGAGATGGCGGAGATTTGGACAGAGACAGTAAATTATTAAGACTGGATGCCACTAACTGATATATATATATATATATATATATATATATATATATATATATATATATATATATATATATATAATGACTTTTGAACACTATTAAGGTAAATACATTGTTTGTTCTCTATCAAAATCTTTCATTTGCTAACTATGCCTATCAGTAGTTAATGCCTTCAGTAGTTTGAATCTTTTATTTAGCTGGCAGTAGTGGCGCTCGCTGTATTGCGGTAGTTCGAGTAACGAAGGTTTTTGTGAGGTAAGTGATTTGTGAAACGTATAGGTTAATGTTAGTCAGGGCCATTCTTTTGTAGAGATCTTTGAAAGTCAGATTGCGTTGCGCCAAAAAATATTGTGTGTCAGTTTAAACACAGTCATGTATAATTTTTCTAAGGGGACGTTGCAACAGTATGTTGTTGTTGTTGTGGTCTTCTGTCCTGAGACTGGTTTGAAGCAGCTCTCAATGCTACTCTATCCTGTGCAAGCTTCTTCATCTCCCAGTACCTACTGCAACTTACGTCATTCTGAATCAGCTTAGTGTATTGATCTCTTGGTCTCCCTCTACGATTTTTACCCTCCACGCTGCCCTCCAATACTAAATTTGTGATCCCTTCTTCTAGTCAAGTTGTGCCACAAACTTTTCTTCTTCCCAATCCTATTCAATACCTCCTCATTAGTTACGTGACCTACCCATCTTATCTTCAGCATTCTTCTGTGGCACCACATTTCGAAAGCTCCTATTCTCTTCTTGTAAAAAAATATTTATCGTCCATGTTTCACTTCCATACATGGCTACACTCCATACAAATACTTTCAGAAACGATTTCCTGACACTTAAATCTATACTCGATGTTAACAAATTTCTCTTCTTCAGAAACGATTTCCTTGCCATTGACAGTCTACATTTTATATCCTCTCTACTTCGACCATCATCAGTTATTTTACTCCCTAAATAGCAAAACTCCTTTACTACTTTAAGTGTCTCATTTCCTAATCTAATTCCCCTCAACATCACCCGATTTAATTTGACTACATTTCATTATCCTCGTTTTGGTTTTGTTGAAGTTCATCTTATATCCTCCTTTCAAGACACTGTCCATTCCGTTCAACTGCTCTTCCAAGTCCTTTGCTGTCTCTGACAGAATTACAATGTCATCGGCGAACCTCAAAGTTTTTACTTCTTCTCCATGAATTTTAATACCTACTCCGAATTTTTCTTTTGTTTCCTTTACTGCTTGCTCAATATACAGATTGAATAACTTCGGGGAGAGGCTACAACCCTGTCTCACTTCTTTCCCAACCACTGTTTCCCTTTCATGCCCCTCGACTCTTATAACTGCCACCTGGTTTCTGTACAAATTGTAAATAGCCTTTCGCTCCCTGTATATTACCCCTGCCACCTTCAGAATTTGAAAGAGAGTATTCCAGTTAACATTGTCAAAAGCTTTCTCTAAGTCTACAAATGCTACAAACGTTGGTTTGCCTTTTCTTAATCTTTCTTCTAAGATAAGTCGTAAGGTTAGTATTGCCTCACGTGTTCCAACATTTCTACGGAATCCAAACTGTTCTTCCCCGAGGTCCGCTTCTACCAGTTTTTCCATTCGTCTGTAAAGAATTCGCGTTAGTATTTTGCAGCTGTGACTTATTAAACTAATAGTTCGGTAATTTTCACATCTGTCAACACCTGCTTTCTTTGGGATTGGAATTATTATATTCTTCGTGAAGTCTGAGGGTATTTCGCCTGTCTCATACATCTTGCTCACCAGATGGTAGAGTTTTGTCGGGACTGGCTCTCCCAAGGCCTTCAGTAGTTCTAATGGAATGTTGTCTACTCCCGGGGCCTTGTTTCGACTCAGGTCTTTCAGTGCTCTGTCAAACTCTTCACGCAGTATCTTATCTCCCATTTCACCTTCATCTACATCCTCTTCCATTTCCATAATATTGTCCTCATGTACATCGCACTTGTATAAACCCTCTATATACTCCTTCCACCTATCTGCCTTCCCTTGTTTGCTGAGAACTGGGTTGCCATCTGAGCTCTTGATATTCATACAAGTGGTTCTCTTCTCTCCAAAGGTCTCTTTAATTTTCCTGTAGGCGGTATCTACCTTACCCCTAGTGAGATAAGCCTCTACATCCTTACATTTGTCCTCTAGCCATCCCTGCTTAGCCATTTTGCACTTCCTGTCGTCTCATTTTTGAGATGTTTGTATTCCTTTTTGCCTGGTTCATTTACTGCATTTTTATATTTTCTCCTTTCATCAATTAAATTCAATATTTCTTCTGTTACCCAAGGATTTCTATTAGCCCTCGTCTTTTTACCTACTTGATCCTCTGCTGCCTTCACTACTTCATCCCTCAGAGCTACCCATTCTACTTCTACTGTATTTCTTTCCCCCATTCCTGTCAATTGTTCCCTTATGCTCTCCCTGAAACTCTCTATAAACTCTGGTTCTTCCGGTTTATCCAGGTCCCATATCCTTAAATTCCCACCTTTTTGCAGTTTCTTCAGTTTCAGTCTGCAGTTCATAATCAATAGATTGTGGTCACAATCCACATCTGCCCCTGGAAATGTCTTACAATTTAAAACCTGGTTCCTAAATCTCTGTCTTACCATTATGTAATCTATCTGATACCTTTTAGTATCTCCAGGATTCTTCCAGGTATACAACCTTCTTTTATGATTCTTGAACCAGGTGGTAGCTATGATTAAGTTATGCTCTGTGCAAAATTCTACCAGGCAGCTTCCTCTTACATTTCTTCCCCCCAATCCATATTCACCTACTATGTTTCCTTCTCTTCCTTTTCCTACTGACGAATTTCAGTCACCCATGACTATTAAATTTTCGTCTCCCTTCAGTACCTGAATAATATCTTTTATCTCGTCATACATTTCATCAATTTCTTCATTATCTGCAGAGCTAGTTGGCATATAAACTTGTACTACTGTAGTAGGCATGGGATTTGTGTCTATCTTGGCCACAATAATGCGTTCACTATGCTGTTTGTAGTAGCTAACCCGCACTCCTATTTTTTTTATTCATTATTAAACCTACTCCTGCATTACCCCTATTTGATTTTGTATTGATAACCCTGTAATCACCTGACCAAAAGTCTTGTTCCTCCTGCCACCGAACTTCACTAATTCCCACTATATCTAACTTTAACCTATCCATTTCCCTTTTTAAGTTTTCTAACCTACCTGCCCGATTAAGGGATCTGACATTCCACACTCCGATCCGTAGAATGCCAGTTTTCTTTCTCCTGATAACGACGTCCTCTTGAGTAGTCCCCGCCCGGAGATCCGAATGGGGGACTATTTTACCTCCGGAATATTTTACCCAAGAGGACGCCATCATCATTTAATCATACAGTAAAGCTGCATGTCCTCGGGAAAAATTACGGCTGTACTTTCTCCTTGCTTTCAGCCGTTCGCAGTACCAGCACAGCAAGGCCGTTTTGGTTAATGTTACAAGGCCAGATCAGTCAATCATCCAGACTGTTGCCCCTGCAACTACTGAAAAGGCTGCTGCCCCTCTTCAGGAACCACATGTTTGTCTGGCCTCTCAACAGATACCCCTCCGTTGTGGTTGCACCTACGGTACGGCCATCTGTATCGCTGAGGCACGCAAGCCTCCCCACCAACGGCAAGGTCCATGGTTCATGGGGGAAGTTGCAACAGTATAACAGACAGTAATCCAAATGGATGATCACAAATCCCACTTCTCTCCCAAGAATATAAATGTATACGGAGATAAGTAAATTAAAGAATAACTAATAATAAAATAAAAGTACACACACACACACACACACACAGAGAGAGAGAGAGAGAGAGAGAGGGAGAGAGGGAGAGAGAGAGAGAGAGAGAGAGAGAGAGAGAGAGAAAAGTGCAAACGATCAACAAATTTGCCACACGAGAGGAAGCTCTTTGGCTTACAGATATTGAATTAGACGCTGATCTGTAAGTAATTTACTAATTTACTATAAAAACCTCAACGAACAGCTTCATATCTACAACCTTTATGTGCAAATTGTGTAATACTTCAAAACGCTCGATGAAGACTTCGTAACTGAGGTGAAACGCGTCTGGGTGCAGAAGATAAATAGAACAAACATAATATGAAGCATGCAAAAGGCGTTTTTCTTTTGAACTGCTACAATTTCGGTACGCATTATTGGACTACCACTCAAGTACGGATATATGGTAGTGTGAGTGGATGCTTATGAACCAATAAACATTTGTTTCCACAAAACATTAAAAACTATGTTCATAGAAGCAGAAAACATGAAGCATTACACAATCAAAAACACTGACACAACATATATCTTCAACCTTTCCTGAAAATAGTGAGAAGTCTTACGAAGGAAAAAATCTCTGAAGATTACCCAACTGATTTTCGATATTGCTGCTTGTAGGTCTGTCACAGATGAGGTAAGAAGCTCTTTACACATAGGAGTTGAACCGAGGTATATCACACGGCCTTTAATTTACAGTGTCACCTTATTACTGCGAACCTAATAAATAGCTGCTCCCTCATTGTCGAAGTGGGAACGAAGACAAAATTTACAGCGCAAAAGACGAAATTAACTGAAGCTTTGAGTGGAACGGCCTCCCTAGATACAAAAAGAAGGATTTCATAACTCAGTAACACATCGCAACTGATGATCATTTACAATATTTGCCTGAAATGTCAAGAAAATATGAAGTGAATTTAGCAGGATATACTGTGTCACTCCAGGAAGTAAGTCACGATAACGGAATTACACACATACTCTCCAAGACTGTCTCTTTAAAGTTGTACAAGAAGGAAGAGTACGTTTACACGGCTAATGTGTTTCTTGAGCATACTGGCAGTTAAGAAGGAAGGCTTGTGTTTCAAAGACGCGGGAGAAACAGCCTTCAAAACTGACAGATGGCTTCAATATGACAAGTATGAGCCATCGTGTAAAATTCAAAATGAGCGCCATAAATTAAACACATGAAAAATTAATTGGTTGGATCTCTTCATCAGTAGCTGTCTTAATTACATTTGTTTTAGCCTCTGGTTTATCAGAGTATTCAAATGAGAAGCAACTGCTAAAATAGGCTGCTACATTAAGTGTAAGTAGTAGCATAACATAGTGTTAATCAGGCTGAAGTGCTGAATCACAGCTGGCCCTTAAACAGAGAGAAATTTGAAAAAATTAGCTTGATAGGACATACATACAGCAAACTACACCAGTATTTCGACGTACGCATGTGACTGAGTACATAGGGCGAGGCACTCTAAACATAGACAGGCGACGAAAGTTGCAACTTATCGTTAACAGTGATTTATAAGTGATGCTCCCATGCAACGAACTCCTAGCTTGTTGAATTCACTGAAGGTCTAAGAGCTCATTAAGTTGTTAACGAAAATAATTTTTCAATTATGAATAATAACCTGACCTCTTTAAATTACTTTTACACCATCGAGAATGTCATCCCTAGTAGTTCGTACTAACTGTGTACACCACGAAACGTAAAACAGTAGCGTCTTTTACTTGCACACTAGCGGAGAAACAAGGCGTTACCCAGATATTTATTTATACATGTGCTTTCCTGCCCGTACCATGCGGCGTATGGACTACTACTTAATGTTTATGACATATCTCCTGAGCTATGCGTCATGCAATGATAGAATATTTCACGTACATTCAAGGACGTATGCGGATACTGTTTGTGAAACTGGTGGCAAATAAAGTTAGTAGCATAGAAGTAATAAATTCAAATGTCATGCAAGATGCGTGAACTATGAGTGATGCAGTGTTATAATTTTGCTCTTACATTCGGAGGAATGTATGAATATTGTTCAAAATGCGTCATGAATATGGTTAGTAGTAAAGATGTAATAAATAACAATGTAAAGCTTCATGCAGAACTTTTACTGCATGAACAGCGGAAAAGTAGTATGCGACAGATTTTTTTAACACTTTACAAAGTTTTTCAGCAACAACAAGATTCTTGAAGGTTTGAAATTATCTATAAAGTTGGTTGCAGTAACTAAGTGCATTTATTCTCAAATACTGGATAAGTGAAGTCTAGGTATTCACTCGTCGCCGGCCGGTGTGGCCGTGCGGTTCCAGGCGTTTCAGTCTGGAACAGCGTGGCCGCTACGGTCGCAGGTTCGAATCCTGCCTCGGGCATGGATGTGTGTGATGTCCTTTGGTTAGTTAGGTTTAAGTAGTTCTAAGTTGTAGGAGACTGATGACGACAGATGTTAAGTCCCATAGCGCTCAGAGCCATTTGAACCTTTTTATTCACTCGCCGCGGACTACGCTTCTTTTTCACACCAATCCCACCCGTTTCATAGGTAAGTGGTACTTACCCCAAAGTGATGTTCGCCTGAAAGAATGTCATAATGGTGTCATGTTTGTTTGAAATCGATCCAGTACTTTAGGAGGAGATGTGGAACACACAAACACATACACACCACACACAGATACATACATCCACTTCGCACTGAGGTGACAACACACATGGAGTAGCGTTATGCACGTATACAGATGACGGTAACATCGGGTACAGGAAATATGAAGTGGTACTGCATTGGCGATGCTAACATATGTACTCAGGTTATTCATGCGAAATGGAAGCACAAAGGAAAGCAACAGACCAGTAATGGTAGGTGGAGTGAAACACATGGGATATTCCACTTCGGAAACATTGGGGATTTCAACATCCCGCGATCCACAATATCAAGACTGTGCCGACAACACCAAATATCAGGCATTACCTCTCACCATGGAAAATGCAGTGGCCGACGGTCTTCACTTCACGTTCGAGAATCGCGGTATTTTCATGGAGTTGTCACTGCTAACAGACAATTACTACTGGGGGAAAGAAATACAGTAGAAGAAGAATGGGTGGCTTTGAGGGATGAAATAGTGAAGACAGCAGAGGAACAAGTAGAAAAAAAGACGAGGGCTAGTAGATATCTTTGGGTAACACAAGAGATAATGAGTTTAACTGATGAAAGGAGAAAATACAAAAATGCAGTAAATGAATCAGGCAAAAAGGAATACAAACGTCTCAAAAATGAGATCGACAGGAACTACAAAATGGCTGAGCAGGGATAGATGGAGGCCAAATGTAAGGATGTAGAGGCTTTACTCACTAGGGGTAAAATAGATACTGCCTACCGGAAAATAAAAGAGGCTTTGGAGAAAAGAGAACCACTTGTATGAATATCAAGAGCTGAGACGGAAAACAAATTCTAAGCAAAGAAGGGAAGGCTGAAAGGTGGAAGGAGTGTATAGAGGGGCTATACAAGTGCGATGTGCTTGAGGACAATATTATGGAAATGGAAGAGGATGTAGATGAAGGTGAAATGGGAGGTATGACACTGCGTGAAGAGTTTCACAGAGCACTAAAAGACCTGAGTCGAAACAAGGCCCCAGGAGTAGACAACATCCCATTAGAACTACAGACAGCCTTAGGAGAGCCAGTCCTGACAAAACTCTACCATCTGGTGAGCAAGATGTATGAGACACGCAAAATTCCCTCAGACTTCAAGAAGAATATAATTATCACAATCCCAAAGAAAGCAGGTGTTGTGAGATGTGAAAGTTACCGAACTATCAGTTTAATAAGTGACAGCTGCAAAACACTAACGCGAATTCTTTACAGACGAATGGAAAAACTGGTAGGAGCCGACCTCGGGAAAGATGTTTGGATTCTGTAGAAATGTAGGGACACGTGAGGCAATAATGGCCTATCGACTTATCTTAGAAGAAAGATTAAGGAAAGGCAAACCTACGTTTCTAGCATTTGTAGACTTAGAGAAAGCTTTTGACGATGTTGACTGGAATACTCCCTTTCAAATTCTGCAGGTGGCAGGGGAAAAATACAGGGAGGGAAAGGCTATTTACAATTTGTACAGAAACCAGATAGCAGTTGTAAGAGTCGAGGGACATGAAAGGGAAGCAGTGGTTGGGAAGGGAGTGAGACAGGGTTGTAGGCTCTCCCCGATGCTATTCAATCTGTATATTGAGCAAGCACTAAAGGAAACAAAAGAAAAGTTCGGAGTACGTATGAAAATCCATGGAGAAGAAATAAAAATGTTTAGGTTATCCGATGACATTGTAATTCTGTCAGAGACAGGAAAGGACTTGGAAGAGCAGTTGAACGGAATGGACAGTGTCTTGAAAGGAGGGTATAAGATGAACATCAATAAAATCAAAACGAGGATAATGGAATGTAGTCGAATTAAGTCGGGTGATGCTGAGGGAATTAGATTAGGGAATGAGACACTTAAAGTTGTAAAGCAGTTTTGCTATTTGGGGAGCAAAATAACTGATGATGGTCGAAGTAGAGAGGATATAAAATGTAGACTGGCAATGGCAAGAAAAGCGTTTATGAAAAAGAAAAATTTGTTAACATCTAGTATAGATTTAAATGTCAGGAAGTCGTTTCTAAAAGTAGTTGTATGCAGTGTAGCCATGTATGGAAGTGAAACATGGACGATAAATAGTTTGGACAAGAAGAGAATACAAGCTTTCGAATGTGGTGCTACAGATGAATGCTGAAGATTAGATGGGTAGATCGGATAACTGATGAGGAGGAATTGGATAGAATTGGTGAGAAAAGGAGTTTGTGGCACAACTTGACTAGAAGAAGGGATCGGTTGGTAGGACATGTTCTCAGGCATCAAGGGATCACCAATTTAGTATTGGAAGGCAGCGTGGAGGGTAAAAATCGTAGAGGGAGACCCAGACATGGATATACTAAGCAGGTTCAGAAGGATGTAAGCTGCAGTAGGTACTGGGAGATGAAGAAGCCTGCACAGGATAAAGTAGAATGGAGAGCTGCATCAAACCAGTATGAGGACTGAAGACCACAACAACGACAACAACAACATAACCCCAGAAACCAATGTGAGACGTACGACGAAGATATCCTTTACGACAGTGCGGAGATATCTGGCGTTAATAGGCTACGGCCGCAAACGATCAACGCGAATGCATTTGTTAAAAGCAGTACATCGCTGAAGGATCACCCCTGAGCTATGCCAGTTGGAGTCCAGGCGACTGGAAAACCGTGGCCTGGTCAAATCAGCTCCGACTTCTGTTTGTAAGAGATGATGGTAGAGCTCGAATCTGACGCAGATCCAGTGGGGCCATGGACCCAAGTTGTCAACAAGCCACTGTGCAAGCTTATGGTGGCTCAGCACACGTGTGGGTTGCGTTTACGTGGGATGGCCTGGGTCCTCCGGTTGTTCGGCGACTTGGAGACAATTTACAATCATTCGTCGACATCATGGTCCCAAACAACAACGGAATTTTTAAGAATGACAACGCGCCATGTCACCAGGCCACAGCTGTTTGCGAATGGTTTAAAGAACATTCTGGATAAATCGAGCGAATGGTTTGGCCACATGTGCCACGTTTAGTTTCTGCACTACGGTGGGCAAAAGGAGATCCGACACGATAATAGGAAGTATCTTATGACCTAACTGTCTAATATGTACAGATAATTTAATTAAGTATAGCTTGAGTCTGTCATGTCATATAAACAAAATATGTCGAATGTCTCGTTAAATGTTATTTAGAAAATTACAAGGCTCGGTTTTCTGGACTGGTCTTCAGTGCTTATGGCCGATCACGTAGAGGTCGGACTGTGAAACGAAAGTTACATAAAGAGCACTTCGCAGAGACGTATAGGGACCGTCATTCTTCTCACTATCCCAATGTTGTTGTTGTTGTGGTCTTCAGTCCTGAGACTGGTTTGATGCTGCCCTATCCTGTGCAAGTTTCTTCATCTCCCAGTACCTACTGCAACCTACATCCTTCTGAATCTGCTTAATGTATTCATCTCTTGGACACCCTCTACGATTTTTACCCTCCACGCTCCCATCCAATGCTAAATTTGTGATCCCTTGATGCCTCAGAACATGTCCTACCAACCGCTCCCTTCTTCTCGTCAAGTTGTGCCACAAACACCTCTCCTCCCAAGTTCTGTTCAATACCTCCTCATTAATTATGTGATCTACCCATCTAATCTTCAGCATTCTTCTGTAGCACCACATTTCGAAAGCTTCTATTCTCTTGCTGTCCAAACTATTTATCGTCCATGTTTCACTTCCATACACGGCTACACTCCATACAAATACTTTCAGAAACGACTTCCTGACCATTGAATCTATACACGATGTTAACAAATTTCTCTTCTTCAGAAACGTTTTCCTTGCCATTGCCATTCTACATTTTATATCTTCTCTAGTTCGACTATCATCAGTTATTTTGCTCCCCAAATAGCAAAACTCCTTTACTACTTTAATTGTCTCATTTCCTAATCTAATTCCATCAGCATCACCCGACTTAATTCGACTACATTCCATTATCTTCGTTTTGCTTTTGTTGATGTTCATCTTATATACTCCTTTCAAGACACTGTTCCATTCAACTGCTCTTCCAAGTCCTTTGCTGTCTTTGACAAAATTACAATGTCATCGGCAAACCTCAAAGTTTTTATTTTTTCTCCATGGATTTTAATACCTAATCCGATTTTTTCTTTTGTTTCCTTTACTGCTTGCTTAATATACAGATTTAATAGCATCGGGGAGAGGCCACAACCCTGTCTCACTCCCTTCCCAACCGCTGCTTCCCTTTCATGCCCCTCGACTCTTATAACTGCCATCTGGTTTCTGTACAAATTGTAAATAGCCTTTCGCTCCCTGTATTTTACCCCTGCCTTCTTTAGAATTTGGAAGAGAATATTCCTGTCAACATCGTCAACAGCTTTCTCTAAGTCTACAAATGCTAGAAAAGTAGGTTTGCCTTTCCTTAATCTTTCTTCTAAGATAAGTCGTAAGGTCAGTATTGCCTCACGTGTTCCAATATTTCTACGGAATCCAAACTGATCTTCCCCCATGTCGGCTTCTATCAGTTTTTCCATTCGTCTGTAAAGAATTCGTGTTAGTATTTTGCAGTTGTGACTTATTAAACCGATAGTTCGGTAATTTTTACATCTGTCAACACCTGCTTTCTTTGGGATTGGAATTATTATAATGTTATTCTTGAAGTCTGAGGGTATTTCGCCTGTCTCATACATCTTCCTACCCAGATGGTAGAGTTTTGTCAGGACTGGCTCTCCCAAGGACGTCGGTAGTTCTAATGGAATGATGTCTACTCCCGGGGCCTTCTTTCGGCTCAGGTCTTTCAGTGCTGTGTCAAACTTTTCACGCAGTATCGTATCTCCCATTTCATCTTCATGTACGTTCTCTTCCATTTCTATAATATCGTCCTCAAGTACATCGCCCTTGTATAGACCCTCTATATACTCCTTCCATCTTTCTTCTTTCCCTTCTATGGTTAGAACTGGGTTTCCATTTGAGCTCTTGATATTCATACAAGTGGTTCTCTTTTCTCCAAAGGCCTCTTTAATTTTCCTGTAGGCAGTATCTATCTTACCCCTAGTGAGATAAGCCTCTACATCCTTACATTTGTCCTCTAGCCATCCCTGCTTAGCCATTTTGCACTTCCTGTCGATCTCAATTTTGAGACGTTTGTATTCCTTTTTGCCTGATTCATTTATTGAGTTTTTATATTTTCTCCATTCAGCAATTAAATTCAATTTATCTTCTCTTACCAAAGGGTTTCTACCAGCCCTCATCTTTTTACCTATTTGATCCTCCGCTGCCTTCACTATTTCATCCCTCTAAGCTACCCATTCCTCTTCTACTGTATTTCTTTCCTCCATTCCTGTCAATTGTTCCCTTATGCTCTCCCCGAAACTCTGTACATCCTTTGGTTCTTTCAGTTTATCCAGGTCCCATCTCCTTAAATTTGCACCTTTTAGCAGTTTCTTCAAATTTAATCTGTAGTTCATAACCAATAGATTGTGGTGAGAGTCCACATCTGCCCCTGGAAATGTCTTACAATTTAAAACCTGGTTCCTAAATCTCTGTCTTACCATTATATAATCTATCTGATACCTTTTAGTATCTCCGGAATTCTTCCATGTATACAGCCTTCTTTTGTGATTCTTGAACCAAGTGTTAGCTATGATTAAGTTATGCTCTGTGCAAAATTCTACCAGACGGCTTCCTCTTTCATTTCTTACCCCCAATCCATATTCACCTACTATGTTTCCTTCTCTTCCTTTTCCTACTGACGAATTTCAGTCACCCATGACTATTAAATTTTCGTATCCCTTCACTATTTGAATAATTTCTTTTATCTCATCATACATTTCATCAATTTCTTCATCATCTTCAGAGCTAGTTTTCATATAAACTTGTACTACTGTAGTAGGCATGGGCTTCGTGTCTATCTTGGCCACAATAATGCGTTCCCTATGCTGTTTGCAGTAGCTTACCCGCATGCCAATTTTTTTATTCATTATTAAACCTACTCCTGCATTACCTCTATTTGATTTTCTATTTAGAACCCTGTATTCACCTGATCAAAAGTCTTGTTCCTCCTGCCATCGAACTTCACTAATTCCCACTATATCTAACGTTAACCTATCCATTTCCCTTTTTAAATTTTCTAAACTGCCTGCTCGATTAAGGGATCTGACATTCCACGCTCCGATCCGTAGAACGCCAGTTTTCTTTCTCCTGATAACAACGTCCTCTTGAGTAGTCCCCGCCCGGAGATCCGAATGGGGGACTATTTTACCTCCGGAATATTTTACCCAAGAGGACGCCATCATCATTTAACCATACAGTAAAGCTGCATGTCGTCGGGAAAAATTACGGATGTAGTTTCCCCTTGCTTTCAGCCGTTCGCAGTAACAGCACAGCAAGACCGTTTTGGTTATTGTTACAAGGCCAGATCAGTCAATCATCCAGACTGTTGCCCCTGCAACTACTGAAAAGGCTGCTGCCCCTCTTCAGGAACCACACGTTTGTCTGGCCTCTCAACAGATACCCCTCCGTTGTGGTTGCACCTACGGTACGGCCGTCTGTATCGCTGGCGCACGCAAGTCTCCCCACCAACGGCAAGGTACATGGTTCATGAGGGAGGGGGTGTGCCTTCCCCAAAGTATGTTAGAGGGTAGATTTTATTTTATTTGGGGGATTGATAAAATCTCCCAAATAAAACAAAATCTACCCTCTAACATACACTCCTGGAAATGGAAAAAAGAACACATTGACCCCGGTGTGTCAGACCCACCATACTTGCTCCGGACACTGCGAGAGGGCTGTACAAGCAATGATCACACGCACGGCACAGCGGACACACCAGGAACCGCGGTGTTGGCCGTCGAATGGCGCTAGTTGCGCAGCATTTGTGCACCGCCGCCGTCAGTGTCAGCCAGTTTGCCGTGGCATACGGAGCTCCATCGCAGTCTTTAACACTGGTAGCATGCCGCGACAGCGTAGACGTGAACCGTATGTGCAGTTGACGGACTTTGAGCGAGGGCGTATAGTGGGCATGCGGGAGGCCGGGTGGACGTACCGCCGAATTGCTCAACACGTGGGGCGTGAGGTCTCCACAGTACATCGATGTTGTCGCCAGTGGTCGGCGGAAGGTGCACGTGCCCGTCGACCTGGGACCGGACCGCAGCGACGCACGGATGCACGCCAAGACCGTAGGATCCTACGCAGTGCCGTAGGGGACCGCACCGCCACTTCCCAGCAAATTAGGGACACTGTTGCTCCTGGGGTATCGGCGAGGACCATTCGCAACCGTCTCCATGAAGCTGGGCTACGGTCCCGCACACCGTTAGGCCGTCTTCCGCTCACGCCCCAACATCGTGCAGCCCGCCTCCAGTGGCGTCGCGACAGGCGTGAATGGAGGGACGAATGGAGACGTGTCGTCTTCAGCGATGAGAGTCGCTTCTGCCTTGGTGCCAATGATGGTCGTATGCGTGTTTGGCGCCGTGCAGGTGAGCGCCACAATCAGGACTGCATACGACCGAGGCACACAGGGCCAACACCCGGCATCATGGTGTGGGGAGCGATCTCCTACACTGGTCGTACACCACTGGTGATCGTCGAGGGGACACTGAATAGTGCACGGTACATCCAAACCGTCATCGAACCCATCGTTCTACCATTCCTAGACCGGCAAGGGAACTTGCTGTTCCAACAGGACAATGCACGTCCGCATGTATCCCGTGCCACCCAACGTGCTCTAGAAGGTGTAAGTCAACTACCCTGGCCAGCAAGATCTCCGGATCTGTCCCCCATTGAGCATGTTTGGGACTGGATGAAGCGTCGTCTCACGCGGTCTGCACGTCCAGCACGAACGCAGGTCCAACTGAGGCGCCAGGTGGAAATGGCATGGCAAGCCGTTCCACAGGACTACATCCAGCATCTCTACGATCGTCTCCATGGGAGAATAGCAGCCTGCATTGCTGCGAAAGGTGGATATACACTGTACTAGTGCCGACATTGTGCATGCTCTGTTGCCTGTGTCTATGTGCCTGTGGTTCTGTCAGTGTGATCATGTGATGTATCTGACCCCAGGAATGTGTCAATAAAGTTTCCCCTTCCTGGGACAATGAATTCACGGTGTTCTTATTTCAATTTCCAGGAGTGTACTTTTTTGTGAATTTTTGAGTATGGAAGAAACTGCAGTCGCAGCGTGATTCAGGAGTAAGGTGGTAGCAAAGAGAATTTGCAGAAGTAAATAAATTAATACTGTAGACATACGTCCTTATCTATTCCCCTCAAGATAAAGCTTCTTGATACAAGATCAGGAGCGATGAAAGAATTAGGAGTTTACTCGAGGGCAACTACATATGGAAAGGGAATTTAGTGACAACACATTTTTGTTTCCTGGACAAAAATGGGACGTTTTCAGTTAGTTGTTATTGTTTGCGGTGGCAGAATTATCTAGTGCCTGTGGTAGCGATAGATACCTGCTGCCTGTGGTAGCGACAGTACTTGATTTTGGTATTAAATCATTAGAGTGGTTAATTTGGCCTAAACCTGTAATGACGTTATGGAAAACGTTATCCATTCTGTTGTGTTCGATAAATTAAGAGATTTAATTTCTTACTTTATTGAATATCAGATACAAGACTGAGCTTGGATGTCGTGGGATGCAGGACGAAGTATATTATCCTGAATGGTTACTGTTAGGAAGAAGTAGGAGGACAGGTGTATCACAGGGAAGTGTGTTGGGACCCTTGTTGTTATTATTGTATGTTAGTGACTTTGCATACACTATTAATTGCAACCACAGAATTTTCGTAGACAGTCTACTTGTATTTGAGGAACTATTGTCTGAGAAAAGCTGAAGAAATATTGAAGTAGATCTGGATAAGATTTCAAAATGTTGAAAAGACAGATAATTTATTTCAAATCTACGAAAAAGTAAAATTTCGCATTGTAGAAAATGAAAAACTCCTATAGCGTCTTACGACTGCAGTATGAATGACTGACACTTGTAAATAATCAAACTTACACAAATACCTGGTTACAGCAGTTTGTAAGGATATGATACGGAATAATATCACATCGGTTCAGTCGTAGGTAAGGCAGGCGGCAGATTCAGGTCATTAAATACACTACTGGCCATTGAAATTGCTACACCACGAAGATGAAGTGATACAGACGCGAAATTTTACCGACAGGAGCAAGATACTGTGTTCTGCAAATGATTAGCTTTTCAGAGCATTCACACAAGGTTGGCGCCCGTGGCGACACCTACAACGTGCTGACATCAGGAAAGTTTCCAACTGATTTCTCGTACACAAACAGCAGTTGACTGGCGTTGAATGGTGAAACGCTGTTGTGATGCCTCGTATAAGGAGGAGAAATGCGTACCATCACTTTTCCCACTTTCATAAAGGTCCGATTGTAGCCTATCGCGATTGCGGTTTATCATATCGCGACATTGCTGCTCGCGTTGGTCGAGATCCAATGACTGTTAGCAGAATATGGAATCGGTGGATTCAGGATGGTAATACGGAACGCAGTGCTGGATCCCAACGGCCTCGTATCACTAGTAGTCGAGTTGACAGGCATCTTATCCGCATGGCTGTAACGGATCGTGCAGCCACGTCTCGATCCCCGAGTCAACAGATGGGTACGTTTGCAAGACAACAACCATGTGCACGAACAGTTCGACGACGTTTGCAGCAGCATGGACTATCAACTCGGAGACCATGGCTGCGGTTACCCTTGACGGTGCGTCACAGATAGGAGCGCCTGCGATGGTGTACTCAACGACGAACCTGGGCGCACGAATGGCAAAAGGTAATTTTTTCGGATGAATCCAGGTTCTGTTTACAGCATCATAATGGCCTCATCCCTGTTTGGCGACATCGCGGTGAACGCACATTGGAAGCGTGTATTCGTCATCGCCATACTGGCGTATCACCAGGCGTGATGGTATGGGGTGCCATTGGTTACACATCTCGGTCACCTCTTGTTCGCATTGCCCGCACTTTGAACAGTGGACGTTACATTCCAGATGTGTTACGACACGTGGCTCTACCCTTCATTCAATCCCTGCGAAACCCTATATTTCAGCATGATAATGCACGACCGCGTGCTGCAGGTCCTGTACGGGCCTTTCCGGATACAGAAAATGTTCGATTGCTGCCCTGGCCAGCACATTCTCCAGATCACATTCTCCAGATCATCAACTGAAAACGTCTGGTCAATGGTGGCCGTGCAACTGGCTCGTCACAATACGCTAGTCACTACTCTTGATGAACTGTGGCATCTTGTTGAAGCTGCATGGGCAGCTGTACCTGTACACGCCATCTAAGGTCTGTTTGACTCAATGCTCAGGCGTATCAAGGACGTTATTACGGCCAGAGGTGGATGTCCTGGGTACTGAATTCTGAGGATCTATGCGCCCAAATTAGGTGAAAATGTAATCAGAAGTCACTTCTAGTATAATATATTTGTCCAATGCATACCCGCTTATCATCTGCATTTCTCCTTGACGTAACAATTTTAATGGCCAGTAGTGTACATTTCTGGCAACTTAATGTTTCGGACTTCAGCGCACAATTAGCTACACGATCTCTATATCTTACGAATGGGTTTCTGTGGTGGCTTCTTCTACATTGAAATTGTGTGGCAACTGGTTTCCCTCTGCAATGTCGAACGCGTGTTTTCCAAAGTCCGACATACTTAACGAACATCTCTTCAAATGTAAGAGAGTTCTCTTCGAATCCGTTTTCAGCTTAATCGGAAAACATTTGACTGTTATAAAATATTTATCTATCTCGTTTTGCATCGTCATTTTTATTTTCAACATCCTATTTAATTGTTGGCTTAGGTTTACCTTGCGTATTCATACTAATTAAATCATAGATCTCCACTTCATTATAGTGTTACTGCTAAATTTGACTCGTTTGTGCTCGACTTCCCTTAACGCCTTTTGTTGCAGTACTGCAATACAAAACAATTAACTAATAATGGGATAAGGTACGTCCCGGTACAGTATCGGAAACGTATGATGGTACATTACAGGCTAAGTCGTAATTTTGTCTATGTCAGTCTCCTACATACGAACCTCAACCACTACAGATTTTTTACTGTCTGAAAAATAAGATTATTTCATTACTATACGCCCTTAAATGAACGATTCAGGCGGCATATACCTTATAACAATAATTTTCTTAGCAACGTACTCAAAAGTACAGCTAAACGAAACGTGTCTTCAGATGAGATGTACGACACATAGAGGATATGGCTGGCAATGTGTCTTCAAAGACGAACGTAGTTCACGCTGACGTCACTAATTTTCGGTTAGTATAAGAGGTACTAATTTTGTAGCAGTAGTACGAATTAGGAGCTGGTACAATACAGGCAACCCTTCCCTTTGACATTTCTCAAGAGGCAACCAGTATAAATCGAAAGCGTCTGCTGCTGATGTTGTTCTTTGTGTATGTGTATCTGTGCCTGTGTGTGGGTGTGCACGTGTGTATGTGTGAGGTTTCGTCACCAGTGATGTTAAGAGGAAAAAGCGGGAAAAATGTAGCTTCCCAATACCCTGCGGCAATGCGATACGAAACGAACGTATTTATTAGAATTGAATTACCGACAGGACAAAACGTGGGTGATGCCACATGTGCCACAAGTAATAGGATTTTTCCAATCCAGTTTCCGCCATAAATAAAATGCCAGCCAGGCTCCTGGAATGGGTGTCCGGCACTCTGAATGCGACGCAGGTACGGGTCTTGTTGGAGCGTCAGTGTGGGCCGTTAGCAAGTTAATTTACAATTTGAATGCGCGCCCTTGACGGCCAAACACTGAACGTGTGGCCTGACATGCGACCAATTAAAGCGTGTTGTTAGTGTCAATTGCACTTGTTAATTAATCAATTTGTATTTATGATGTTGTATTACCAATTGTGCAAACGTTACCCGCAGCCTTGCGTGGGAAGCACATACGTTTTGCATGAGCCTTACAAAATGCTATGCCGTTAGCCAGGCTAATTACGACTACAGGTCGCTAGATTTATTTCCAGTCTATCGATACCCAGTTTTACTTTATATGGTTCCTGTTGCGGGACTGTAAATTTAAACAACATGTAGAACGGCAATATGCATGGTAATTTCAGTTTTAGTTTACCTAAAGGAAGAAAGCCGTTAAGTGGACTACTTTGTTATCATACAGCACGCCAAAATTCCCAGACAGGGTTACGTTTTGTTCTGTTCGCATGAACTGTAACTCCTTCATGCTCGTTTCTCTTGTCGCAAATCTCACAAATTCTGGGCCAGTAAGACGAGCACATCGGTCATCTCCCATTGTCACGTTATTCTGCATCCAAGCGGTACTTTCCAGGAAATGGGTTCCTTATCAAAACTTCACCTCTGAGTGCCGTCGTCAACCACCACAAGCACGTAATAGGAATTGTGAAACACCCTGTTCACTGAAGAGAATGGCTTAGACAAGTTTTTTTCCGATCTGAAAATATTACAGTGAGTTGTAATATTTAATATTCTGAGGAGTCGAAAGACAGTTCGAATCAAGTTCAGTGTGAAAGCTTTTTCTAATTTTTTCTTTTTGATAGGATGGTAGCGTTTATCATTATTCTGACTAGTTTGACGATTCACACCAATAGTTCCCCTCATGTGCAGACCTCTTCACCGCAGCTCAGCACTTACACTCAACGCATTTAAGGGGATCCGGAACGCCCTATACTTGCAATGTTAAAATAACGCTTATAAATTACATCTTTCCTCACAAAGTATTTGAGGTAGGAAGTTGAACTTTTTACAGATTATTTATTGGAATATGGGCTACAACTTAACACAGGGATTTTACAAAATTTTAGTTCAGTTATTAAAGATGATTTTTTTTCAATTGTAATGAAAATTCACAACATTTTTTTGCAATTTTTTATTTATATATTCAAAAATATACAGTTTTTTGGAAAAAGGCTGTGTTAAATTATGCAGAAGGTACTGTGTAACATTTACTGAAAGTTTGAAACAAATATGTTTGGAAGATCCTTAGAAAACATGTAATTAGTATGAGAAAATAAAAGTTTTGGGAATCGAGCGACAAAGATTGGATTAACTTTTTAGTGCATTCCAGGTCCATAGGATGGATTATCTTCATCCTCTGCAAACTCCTCCTCCAGCTTCCTCTTGTTCCTCCTCCTGTTTACTCTTGCTTGTATTTCTAGACTCTTTACAGCCCTGTCTGCAGCCCGAAGGCGTTCCTTGTCTAAAGCAAACATCGCTCGTACCATGTTAGAACCTATCTTCATTCCCATATTTCTAAATACTTTGCACCTTACAATGTTGCCATCATTGAAAGTCGCAACAGCATCATACACACCAAAGTGAAGTGTTTCTATTCCAACAAATACAGTCTTGGGGATTCTCGACCATATAACACTATTTACACTTCCATTGGGGTTTTGAGTTTTTCCGTGAATACACTTTTTCAACAGTTCAGGTGCTGCTACGTCTCTGAAAATAGGTTTTATCACCTCCATTATTGCATAATATTGCATAATAACACCATTTGACAGCAGTTGAACAGCACCACAGTGGGTCACGCCCATGTAGTACACATTTCAAAAAAAAAAAAAAAAATTTAAAAATAGTTGTAGTCTTCGGAATTGAATAAATTATATATCTATTAAAAGGTAATAGTCTGCAGATTCAGAAAACGCAAAAAAGTAAAAATTGAACTTTTCATGATTTTGAGCCTTTCCGGAGCCCCTTAAACTCAGTAATTTGTTGGACGTATTCCAAAATCAGTTTTTCCCCTTCACTTTCTGCCAGTGACAACTTCCTCAAGTACCATGAAGTTTATTCCTTCGATGTCGTAAGAGATAACATGTGGCTTCTTATTTTCAATGTTTTGCTCACGTATCTCTCCTCGCTAATCCCTCCGTCTCATTTCTCGGCATCTTTCTATTGCTCCACATTTCCAAAAGTACGACTCTCTTCTCTGATAATCCTGCTAGTTTTTAACATCCACTTTGTCAAACGCTTCGAAATACGTGCAGTAAAAAACGATATATTATCAGGCAAAAAGACAGTGCATTACCATACATCATACGTAGAAAACACAGTTGTTGTTTGTTGTTGTGGTCTTCAGTCCTGAGACTGGTTTGATGCAGCTCTCCATGCTACTCTATCCTGTGCAAGCTTCTTCATCTCCCAGTACCTACTGCAACATACATCCTTCTGAATCTGCTTAGTGTATTCATCTCTTGGTTTCCCACTACGATTTTTACCCTCCATGCTGCCCTCCAATGCTAAATTTGCGATTCCTTGATGCCTCAAAACATGTCCTACCAACCGATACCTTCTTCTAGTCAAGTTGTGCCACAAACTTATCTTCTCCCCAATCCTATTCAATACCTCCTCATTAGTTACGTGATCTACCCACCTTATCTTCAGCATTCTTCTGTACCACCACATTTCGAAAGCTTCTATTCTCTTCTTGTCCAAACTGGTTATCGTCCATGTTTCACTTCCATATATGGCTACACTCCATACAAATTCTTTCAGAAACGACTTCCTGACACTTAAATCTATATTCGATGTTAACAAATTTCTCTTCTTCAGAAACGATTTCCTTG
This sequence comes from Schistocerca nitens, assembly GCF_023898315.1. Taxonomy (NCBI): domain Eukaryota; kingdom Metazoa; phylum Arthropoda; class Insecta; order Orthoptera; family Acrididae; genus Schistocerca; species Schistocerca nitens. The sequence goes on along the minus strand of NC_064619.1, from coordinate 548,785,765 downwards.
CCATTGCCAGACTACATTTTATATCCTCTCTGCTTCGACCATCATCAGTTATTTTACTCCCTAAATAGCAAAACTCCTTTACTACTTTAAGTGTCTCATTTCCTAATCTAATCCCCTAAGCATCACCCGATTTAATTTGACTACATACCATTATCCTCGTTTTGCTTTTGTTGATGTTCATCTTATATCCTCCTTTCAAGACACTGTCCATTCCGTTCAACTGCTCTTCAAAGTCCTTTGCTGTCTCCGACAGAATTACAATGTCATCGGCGAACCTCAAAGTTTTTACTTCTTCACCATGAATTTTAATACCTACTCCGAATTTTGCTTTTGTTTCCTTTACTACTTGCTCAATATACAGATTGAATAACATCGGGGAGAGGCTACAACCCTGTCTATCTCCTTTCCCAACCACTGCTTCCCTTTCATGCCCCTCGACTCTTATAACTGCCATCTGGTTTCTATACAAATTGTAAATAGCCTTTCGCTCCCTGTATTTTACCCATGCCACCTTCAGAATTTGAAAGAGAGTATTCCAGTTAACATTGTCAAAAGCTTTCTCTAAGTCTACAAATGCTAGAAACGTAGGTTTGCCTTTTCTTAATCTTTCTTCTAAGATACGTCGTAAGGTTAGTATTGCCTCACGTGTTCCAACATTTCTACGGAATCCAAACTGATCTTCCCCGAGGTTCGCTTCTACCAGTTTTTCCATTCGTCTGTAAAGAATTCGCGTTAGTATTTTGCAGCTGTGACTTATTAAACTGATAGTTCGGTAATTTTCACATCTGTCAACACCTGCTTTCTTTGGGATTGGAATTATTATATTCTTCTTGAAGTCTGTGGGTATTTCGCCTGTCTCATACATCTTGCTCACCAGATGGTAGAGTTTAGTCACGACTGGCTCTCCCAAGGCCATCAGTAGTTCTAATGGAATGTTGTCTACTCCCGGGGCCTTGTTTCGACTCAGGTCTTTCAGTGCTCTGTCAAATTCTTCAGGCAGTATCTTATCTCCCATATCATCTTCATCTACATCCTCTTCCATTTCCATAATATTGTCCTCAAGTACATCACCCTTGTATAAACCCTCTATTTACTCCTTCCACCTTACTGCCTTCCCTTCTTTGCTTAGAACACAGTATGATATCGAAAAATACAGAATAATAAAGTGTGTATACACTGTTGAAAATAATTTAATAATTTTTACAAACTTTAAGTCTGAGCTGTTATCTGGAAGCACTCACTAGCACCAAGAAGGCTGTTTACAAGCTATCTGTCAGTCTAGCTCTACCTGTCTACAGGGACACGTCTCCTGGAACTACAATTCTGGAAACTCAGTTTAAGTTAATCGTTCGGTAAAATTATATAACAATGGTACGAGAAAATTCCTGAGTTCAAACATCGATGTAGAAATAACTACTTTGTACTAATAGGTGTGTAACCTTCTTGCTTCGCAGTCTGTTTTGTATGTGTATATTCCAATTCAGGATTGGCCTCTAACCTGTTTCTTAAATTTTTCAGATCTGATGACGGCAAATTAATCTTCTGAAGCTACTCATCAATGTACAGATATTTTCAACAAATTGCTCCCACAAGAAGACAACAGGATTTATAGTTATAGATCGCTCCTACAGAACTGACAGTTTCAGGTAACGGTAACAATGAGAGGCACCCACATGCCTTGCTCATACTGTGGCATCAAGCAGTCAGGCCTGCAAGATGAGTAGTCTGCCAAGCGAGTGGATTCATTCTTATTTATCGAGTAACATGAACTCTAGTACTCACACTTAAGTTACAAGTTATCCTCCTATATGATTAATACGCAACGGAAACACGCATTTGACTATCAGTAATTTACAGAACTCTGACTGTACACTACGCACTGGCAATACCACATTTTCTTTTTGTCTTTTATTTAACGGCTTTTGTCAACACGTGGCCACCGCACTGAATATGAATGGCGCACACATTATAAATTCGGGATATTATGACAACATACAATTCGAAGGAAAAGTCCACCAATCTTTTTCTTTTCGCTATCTTATTTATTCCGATAAATTCTCTAACCTAAACACACAAATTCTATAACCTACAACAATAACACATGAGAAATTCCGCCCAGTGGGCATGGATTTACATTGCTGAATCTCTATATTATGGTCTCGTAATTATTTAACGCTATAGTGCACTTTCTCGATAGGATGGTGGATCTTTTATTATACCTCACATTTCGACTCTCACAATCATCATCACGAAACTTTCCTCCAGACCGAGCGGTACCGAAGGAACAAGCATAACCTACTAATCTTTTGAAACTACCTTGCTACTCTCCCATGCAAACCACACATACCCAAATTACATGACATAGACCACACTACGACATGAAATACAAAACACTAAATAGTCACAACATTATCACTTTCAGCTTTCCCACTTCAATTAGCATTTATCCCAGTTTCACACGACACTGTCCCACTTTGTTATTCTACTTTCCTACTATGAACTCTGGAGATATTTGCACGTCTTGCTGTGCAATGCAAGCCAAGTTTCGTTGCTGGATAGACGGCCGACTCACCTTGCTTCTCTCTCAGAGTTTGAATCTAGCGTCACACGGAATCATATCACACAAAGTAATATTAAGAACGTATTCATCACACACGCGAGTCCTCAACTGATACCATGGACGAGTACTTCTCTTTATCTTTTGTCTCATACACAGTTTGAGACTCACACAGTACTCACCACGTGGAAGTACTCGTCTCTAATTTCAAGTCCTGCACACGCCATTTCTTAAATATTTCAACTTATGGTACACACGCTATTTCTTAAATATTTCAAATTATTGTACACACGCTAGTAATTCAGCTTAACTTAAGCACACGGAAGTATTTCAACTTATTGCTACACGTGGTTTCATTGTGACCGTTGGTCACTTCCGAAGATTACTACAATCCCATTAATATTACCTACCTGACATTTAATTCTCCCCACAAAAGTCCCTGAAATAGAGAAATTAATATTTCAAACTACTCTTAAACATTCCACATGCATACCATGTCTCCACTCTTTCGTCATTACTGAGCACAACTAAAACAGGTCTTAACAGCACAAGATCTAGCGGCAGAGTGCCGAAACGTGGCCGTTCTCTAGGTCCTCTTGCACCTGTGTCGAGGTGGGGGAAGCACCTTTCTACCGTATTGGTCAGCCACATTTCAGGCGCTCAAAGCTCAGGTAAATTTCATCTCTTTGGTCCCACCAAAGGTGGCCAAAGGATCGTCTCAAAGATGATTATATACTCACATTCACCATCTGCAGTTAGCAGACGACAATACATTCATTCATTTCACAGATCTCACCAAACTGGATGTAGGTATTTATTTTGTGGGAGTGCACATGTGATCAATTAAATAAATAAATTGTCATTCTTTCCCACACTGGTATCTGGCTTCGCTGTATTAATTGAAATTGAGTTATTTTACAAAAAAATGTGTTGTTCTGACAAAAATAATGAAGTATGTTGTACCTATTTTCAATGTCGGGCAGTACTGTACCCTTTCAACATATAACTATATTCTATGTCAGAAAAATTATGTTTATCATATGGAATTTACTTCATAGAGCCACTTTGCATTTTATATCTGTCCGATTTCCTGACCTATCAAAATCACCTTACTTAATTTGGCTACATTCTATTATCCTTATTCGTATTCGTCCATTTTGTTGAACTGTTCTTCCAAGTCTTTCCCGTCTCCGGCCGAATTACGTAATCGGAAAAGATCAAGCCGAATTACGTCAAGGGAAAACCTCAATATCTTATTTCTTCTCCCTTTTCAAATTTCTCGTTGGTCTGATTTATTTTTTGCTCATTGTGCAGACTGAATAAAAGTGGGAAGGGACTAAAACCCTCTGTAACTCCCTGTCTACCAATGCTTCCCTTTAATGACTTTCTGCACATAATAACTGCAGTCTAGTTTCTGTGCCAGTTGCATAATTCTTCTTGTTCACTTTATTTAGCCTCTTGTACCACTGGAATTTCTAAGTGTGTATTCAAGTTATCAAAAGTCTTCTTTAAGTCTAAACTTAATGCAAAAGTAGATATGTTTTACTTTAAGCTATCATCTAAGATTTCTTGGGTCAGTATGATCTCGCTTGCTCCGATAATTCTCCACAAACCAAAATGATCTTCCCAGAGATAGGCTTGTACGAATTTTTACATTCTTCTGTAGGTAATTCCTGGCAGTATTTTTACAAACATGGCTTACTAAACCGATGGTTCACTTATATTTGCAACTGTCAATAACTGCCTTCTTTGTAACTGGAATGTCACAGTCTTCATTAAGGCTGACGATATTATGGGTGTTTCATCATTTTGCGTAGCAAGTTTAATATTTTTGTTGTGACTTTGAGGGGATGTCGTCTACTTCAAGCGCCTTATTTGCACTTAGCTGTTTCGGAGCTCTTTGAAGTTCTTCTAGCAGTTGATCTCCCAACTCAGTTTAATTTACTTCTTCATCTCTTTACATAATAAACTGTTTCCTTGTGTATCCTTTCTAGATATTCCCTCTAAGTATCCCTTCTTGGTCTTGTATTGACTCTTTATCTGAGGTCTTCACATTCAAGCTGTTGCTTTTATTTTCTACAATGGTGATTTAACCAGAATGAGATTTTCACTCTGCGGCGGAGTGTGCGCTGATATGAAACTTCCTGGCAGATTAAAACCGTGCGCCGGACCGAGACTCGAACTCGGTAACTTTGCCTTTCGCGGGCAAGTGCTCTACCAACTGAGCTACCCAAGCACGACTCACGCCTCGTCCTCACAGCTTTTCTTCTGCCAGTACCTCGTCTCCTACCTTCCAGTTTCATTCTGGAAACATCCCCCAGGCTGTGTGTAAGCCATGTCTGCGCAATATCCTTTCTTTCAGGTGTGCTAGTTCTGCAAGATTCGCAGGAGAGCTTCAGTAAAGTTTGTAAGGTAGGAACGAGGTACTGGCAGAAGTAAAGCTGTGAGGACGGGGCGTGAATCGTGCTTGGGTAGCTCAGTTGGCAGAGCACTTGCTCGCAGAAGGCAAAGGTCCCGAGTTCGAGTCTCGGTCCGGTATACAGTTTTAATCTGCCAGGAATCAAGGTGATTTACGTTTACAGTAATGCACATGTATCTTTCCTCTAGTCCAGTCTGATCACACAGCCTTGCATAGTTTGCACGTTCTTGTGTTGCAGTTGCGAAGCTGCATTTCCTGCCTTTGTTTTTTATCTGCTTCATTTCCTCCAACCTTACATACTTCCTTTTGTTACTTATATACATTATCTAAGGATTTCTACTGCACCTTCCCTTCTTTCTCCCTTGTGCCCATTCGATCATCTGGTGCCTTAATTATTTCATCTATCAAGGCTACACAATCTCCTGTTTCAGTCCTTACACCCAGTTCTGAATCGTTGCCTAATGCTGCCGCTGAAATTCTCATCATCCTGTGATTCTTTCAACTTATCCTACTCATATCACCTTAAATTCCTCCATTTCTTAAATTCCTTAAGTTTTATACTGCAGTTTGTAAGTAACGTAATACGACAAGAAAGCATCAGGATAGGTTTTGCAGTTTAAAATCTGATTTCTGAATCTATGTCTTAACATTATGTAATCTAGTTGAAGCGGTTATTTGTGTCCAGGTCTTTTCCACGTGTACCTTCCTTCATGGAATATGCTGATTTTATGACTTATAGTACTTTCATGACTTAAAATCATGCATATTTATCTTATCCTGCACATTTTTGGTCTTCCTTCTTTAGTCATGAAGTGAATTATGCCTCTTACCAGGGTTTCATCTCAGCTACCTTCTTTGTATTCTATTTGTGGTTGCCCTTTTTGGAGATGACTCTTCAAAAAAATTTCTTGTTAAGGTATTATTTATCACAGTATACACGGCCTTAGATAACTTCAAACGCATCTCCTCATTTCTCAGTTAGTGACACACATTCTTGCACTTAATTTTTCTGGACGTGTGTCTTGAATTTCAGGCTATTCTTCATCATTATTAAATTGTGATCGGAGTCTGTATGTGCTCCTGGGTACGCCGCATAGTCCAATATCTGATTACGGAACCTCTGTCTCATTATGCAATTATTAGGTTAGAATATTCCTTGCCTGGGCCTTTTAGAAGCATGTCTCCTTCTCCTGTGAGTTTTGAACAATATTTCTCTATTATCAGCTGGAAATGCGGAACTAAATTTGTCTTTCTTCCTACTTCCAGGCACAAATTCTCTACTAGTTCAGCTTCTATTCTTGCTACAGTTTTTCAATCACCCATGAATATTATATTTTGACAATCTAGTGAGAAGGTTATTCCCGAAACTCGTAAATTAATGTTTTAACAACTGACTGTTATCATTAGCGAGCAAAAAACGGTAAAAAACACGTCTTCAATACTAAAGTTTCTACACCGGATTTTCTGTAGTGCATTCGTTCTGTGTACAATGGTAACACTTTCAAAACATTCACTGAAGCAATAAGAAATTTTTAAATTAAATTAACTCAGTGTGAAACCCTGTAACGATTCAAAAAAAGTATCAGGTCTCTTTTACTAAAGCCAGAATGAAGTGAATTTCGCTTCAACATTTTGTTGACATAGACAGTCAGCTACACAGATGAAGGTGAATACCAGTGGCATTGCCTGAAGATGAAGTTTCTGACTCTAAAAGCGCCACTGCCAACGAATAAATTTGGTATGAAGTAAACTGCGGTCGTTATTGTTTTGTTTTTATTAGTTTTGTATAGGAAATAATTCTGACACTTTTTTCGCTGTCATTGCGTTCAGTCCAACAGGAGCATTATTATTCAGTTATTCATAGAAAATAAATGGGACATAGAGCAATAAAGTCTGTAATTAGTGCAGCTGATTTTGAATGCAAAATTTGATAACACTTTCAGAAGGTGATTTGGGTTTCGCGATTTTTGTGTAACAGCTGTGTAAGCACGAGCACATAGCGATAGGTTTCATTCTGCGCAGTAAATTAGTATTACGTTGATTAAGAACAAGTATTAAAAAAAATTCGGATCTACTCACAAAGCAAAGAGGTTTAAAGTAATTCTGACGCAGGTTCGGACAGTTAAAAGATAGCGGCAATGGAGATGATAATACATTACAAAACATTATCCTCAACAACGCGGACAATATGTAATACCCAGTAACGTGCAGTCAAGTTTTGAAGGAGTGACTGAGCGACAATATTTTCGCAAACGTAGGAGAAACCGTGACACCACAGGCCGACCAGCGTCTTTCACATAGATTCAGCTATAGAATAATGCTTAACACCATAGGAGCAGTCAGAAATGTGTCCTTGTAAATGTTCCAGTGACTAGAGACAGAGATTTTAAGGGAAAAGGGGAAAGACAGTGAGGACTGAGACATGGCAAACTTTAAAACAATAGATGTTTCTTAAACAACTCATCGATTGGGAAGGACAATTAATTTCTTCATACTCGTGTATTTCCATATTTTGTTATGCCTCAGACATCTTCAAACCTGTAAGGTTTAACAGGTGATTACGCTAGATCTTTCTTGCACTGAGCACGATTCGTCTCTTTGTAAAGAGAGACACAACTACTACTGAATTAGGAAGTATTTAGAGGTGTTAACAGCCCATTTGTGGATGAGAAAGAGAAGTCATGTTTGTGTTTAGGTGATTAGGCTACATTTGGTGGGATGCTGTCTCCCGTCACTTTTGTTATCACTGACTCGTATTTTCTTTACTATAAAACATAATTTCAGATGATATCGTTTCGAATAACAATCTCCGTCGTGGGACATGACTTCCTCTTCATGCCACAGGAACACATACTGAAGAAAAGGGCTTCACTCTCTACCGTCTGTCGGATCAAAGAGCGACTTAACTCGAGTAGGCGAAAACGATTGAGATAGTATTCCTGGAATAAGCAATTTTCATAGTGGCTGAACCCATTTATGACAAAATTTATTGAAATCGCTCTTCAAACAAGCTGTAAAATAATAAAGACTGACCGATAAAATATTGCAGTATCTTGTTACAATCAAGTTAGGGGACTACATTTGACTAATGTTTTGTAATGTTTCCAGTCTATCTAGAATCTGTTACGATCTTGTTAGCAGTTCCCAGCGGTAAGCTTGACTCGAATGCCGCCATTCACGCGCCTCATTAAATAATGTCTCATTTTCATCCGCTCCTCTACAAAAACAATGGTCACCGCAGCCTCTTGTTACATTATCGGTTACATTATCGGTAAACGGCATGCTGTCACTTATTCACTCTTGTAGGACCGAAAATAAATGCGTGTCTGTGTAGAAACATTTTTTTACTAACATTGTCCTTCCTTCCTCCTTTACATTTTCGAGGATTTTTCCGATGAGAATTCGGAAAACAACCACTCCCCTCGTGCCATGCCCTCCACTGTCTGATGATATGCTGTACTCAACAAATGGTACGACGCATTTAAGACTAAAGTGTTCTTAGCGTGGACATTTTTAATTTGCAGTTACCACAGCATTTATCCCGATAATACTACAAAGTATCAGAATAGTGAGAATACTCAGGTAAAAACTATGTTTTAAAAAAAATTACACAGTATTAAACAATGCCCAGACACTTTCATACGTAAACAGTTCTATAAGTCTAGGAAGGTATTGCAAATGAAACTAAGCAACACGTAAATCATGCATGAATCTCGAGGTTACACAAAGACGAAAGATGCAATTAATTAACGGAGGAACCTTAACAAAAAGTACAAGCCATCACAAATACGTAAAAGAACCTAAAATTTGAAACAGAAAAAGACAGTTGTGCGTGGGAGGATGAGAGTTAAAATGAACGAAAGTATGACGGTTATAGGATTTGCTGAAGTGGACTACTCCTAGATGGATGATAAATAATGCGAGATAGTACAATGAAAATTTATTAGGTGAAAGCAACAAGGAAGTGAAGAAACAAGAGGACAAACATAGACAACTCATAGCGCTACTTGCAGAATTTGTAAAGCAGTTTCAAAATTTTATTTATGGAGAAAGCCAGTTATGCCGTGCCAATATGCAACCCATCGACGACTTTACACAGAATACAATTTATCGCCTTATCCTTTCCAGCAATCCGACTCGCTCACTCTCACCGAATATCAAATGAATACAGGATAAAATCGGGCGTTTCCTTCATTTACGTCCTTTTACATAAAATTTTGAGGTGTGTTTTAAAACTACGTTCTTTACATGAATATATGATTTGCTACTACACGCTAAATAAAAAACAATTTGATCTGTCAGTTTAATTTTACGCACTGTATTTTTATGTCCGAGGTCTCTCTTGTGCAGTCGCATTTTTACTGTTAATGTGGAAGTTTCTCCCTCTTTTTCTCCGTCTTTTGAGACTGTAATAATTACTTAGGCTAGAAGCGTTTCATTTCGATGAAAGCATCTTCAGACTTATTTGACCTATAGATGTTTCGTTTCATTTCAAATATATCAGTGGTTTCTCTAACAACTGTCGTTTTCCTTAAAAACAAAGTAGATCATGAAAAGTCCTGAGGATTAAAACTACTTTTATTACTCAAGGTTACTGGATCCCACATAATTTCCATAAATTCTTCTACACAGGACATTTTCAGCAACCTTTGCGTGTATTTATGTATCTACTTTCAACTTGTGTACTTCAAGCAGTTTTTGATATTCTTTTGTGACATATACTGACGGAAAAAATCGCAGCACAAAAAGTAATTAGAGTAATGAAATATCAGAAATACATTTGTCTAAGTAACATAATTAAGTGATTAACATCACTGGGTAATTTAAGCGTGGGATAAGCCATTGCAGATGTGAACTGCCGCTGTAGCCGCCAAAATATTGAATGCAACCATGCAAACGTACATGCATTGTGTTGAACAGGTGCCGGATGTCAGTTTGTGGAATGGAGTTCCATGCCTGTCGGTCAGTTCAGCGGGAGTTAATGCTGGCTGTGGATAACGCTACAGTTGTCGTGCAATGATGTCCCACATGTGCTCCAGTGGAGAAAAAATCTGGTGATCCAATACGCCAAGGCAAAATGTCGACACTCTGTAGGTCATACTGGGCTACAACAACGGTTGTGGGCAAGCGTTATGTTGTTGAGAAACACTTCTCGGAATGCTGTTCATGAATGTCAGCACTGCAGGTCGAATCAGCTGACGCACGTATTGATCTGCAGTCAGGGAGCATGGGAAATCGCAGCCCACACCATAGCTTCAGGTGTAGATCCAGTGGGTCAGGTTGATCGCATGACCTCAGCTGGGCTCCTTCCAGCCAACATAAGCCCACCACTGACGCAGAGGAAAAACCATCTTTAAAGATAATACAACGCACCTACACCCTACCCTCGAATGAGCACAGGCTCGCAAATGGCGGTAGTTTAGGAGCAGTGGACTTCAAGCAACAGGATGTGTGGATCAGAGCTATCCTTGAAGTTGCCGATTTGTAACGGCTCGTTGCGTCACTGTGGTGCCAAGTGCTGATCACATTGCTGCTAGAGATGTAGTACAATGCGCCAAACACAGTCATCTTCCATCTGTGTTGTACTCCGTGGCCCATTTTTCTTGCTACCGTACATTCTCGCGACCACAGCTGTCAGAAATCATGTACAGTGGCTACATTTCTGCCATGTCTTTCAGCAGTGCCGCAGAAGGAACATACAATTTCTCGTATTACTATAGCACGACCTCGTTTAGACTCAGTGAGGTGTGTATAATGGTGTCTTTGTCGGTTTAAAAGCATTCATCTCTAATATCAACTGACCACGTCAAGTCTGAAAGGTAACCAACGGTCACGACCGCTACAGCGAGTATTTAAAGAAAAAACGATTTGCATCCTCACAGTAGCGGTAATAGTTCCACTTATATACGACTGGCGTGATGTTTGAGTAGACATCACCTTTCAGATGTACGGGGTGCGACAATAAAGTAATGAGACTGGCGTGAGAAAAAATGTTACTTACCGTTTTAGTCAAGTTCAGTGTTGTCTCCCTCAAAGTAGTTCCCTTCTGATTGCACACACTTTTTTCAGTGCTTCTGCGATTGATGGTAACATTTCTGGAACTCATCTTCTGCAATATCCTCCAAGACCCTCGTCACAGCTTTTCCGACATCTTGTATTTTTTGAAAGTGGTGTCCCTTGACACCCATTTTGTATCTTGGATATAGAAAAAAAGTCGCACGGACCAATATCTGATGAATGAGGTGGCTGTGGTAGTCCTGAAATTTGTTTTGAGGTTAAAAATTGCTGTACTGACAGAGCAGTATGGGATGGCGCATTATCGTGATGCAGAATCCAGTTATCAGCAATGTTGGCACGAACTCTTTTGCGAAGTCTTTCTAAAATATCTTTGTAGTAATATTGGTTAACTGTTTGTCCAGGAGACACCCACTCTTTATAAACAATTCCCTTGGAATCAAAGAAGCACACAAGCATGCATTTCACTTTTGGCTTTGACATGTGGGCTTTTTTCGGTCTGGTCTTTGAGCACCATTCCGAACTTTGGCGTTTTGTCTCTGGATCGTAGGATCGTACTGAAAAAAAAAAAAAAACTTTCATTACCAGTGATAATACGGCTCATCAATTCTCAATTCTGGATTGATTTCCGTTTGCTCTGACAGATCGGCTGCCACATTTTTCCGTGTTTCTCGCTGTTGTGGTGTGAGACTTTTGGGGACCATTTTTTCACAAATCTTTCTCATACCAAGATCTTCATTTATTATTAGATGAACCTTTTTTCGATTGATGTTCAGTGTTCAGTTCTTCTGTAATCTTATTCACTGATAAACTACAATCAGCTCGTACGAGTTCACTCACCCTGGCCAAGTTGACATCCGTCCATGAGGTTGATGGTCATCCACTGCGGTCCTTATCTTCAACATTCGTTCCGCCTTCACTAAACATTTTATGCCAACGAAAAAGTTTAGCTCTTGACATAAACTCCTCCCCAAAAGCCTTCTGAATTTTACCGTAAGTTGTCGTCGCCTTTTCACGCAATTCAACGCAAAAAGAAGTAGCATACAACTGCGCCATATTTTGCGGTTCCATTTCCGTGACGTGAGACACAAACTCGTGTTAACTTAGTACAGCACAACTCACAACTGAGCCATTGCATCGATGTGCCGCTTGGACTAGAAGCAGCTTATAGACCAAAGATATTGTGCCTACGCAAGCCAGCAGGGTTGCCACATCTTGCAAAGAAAATCAGTCTCATTACTTTATTTTCGCACCCCGTAGATAGAAGCCTACTCACTTTCGTTTATCTCACGCAACTCCTTTGTATTGCGATTTGTTTTTCTGGCAGAGTATATACGGAGGTATTTTGCAAAAACATGGACACACTGCAAGAAATGCATGCTTGAAGATTAATGCAGATGGCACCCAAGCCCGCAAATTGTGATGTATTTCACAATGAACGGCAGATGTGACGAGCCCTCTGTACCTTGCAAGTGTCGTTTGTCATCAGAATAGTATTCTGTGTAGTTTTGAGTGCATTTTGTGAAAGGTAACTTTATTACAAGACTGGCGCACTGATGGTGTTCGTATAGTGGGTGTTTCCGCAGCTAAGGTAGCCGGACTACTTGGTGTTTCAATAGGCGCCGTATCGTAGATTTGCACAGCATATAGGGAAAGCGGAAAAAACAGCATCCACTGAGTCACAACGTTGGCGAAAATGTGTGTAGATTGAACATTGCAGAAGACTGCGTGGGAAAACAAGAGGACGACAACTGAAAAAGTCCACTGGAGCAGTGGAAGTATGTCGTTCGGTGGGACTGGTCTTGTTTCACACAGTTTGTACACGGGCTAGTCACATTAACGTGACCACCTATGAAAAGTCTGACTGACCATCTTTCGCAGCAAGGACGTGCAAGAAGATAGTCAACGAGTTCTGGAAAGGTAGCGATAGGAATGCGGAGCTATGTCGACACCAGTGCAGTGGCCATCCGAGCTAGGTTTCGCGGTTTAATGGCCAAATGCGTGCTGTAAACTCATTCTGGTGCACTTCGATCCACGCGCGTACACTGCGAGCTGTGTGATGGGTTGCATTGGCCAGTGGAGGATGAAAACGAACTGCCTGTAGGTGTGGGCATGGTACACAATGATGGATGTACACTTATGTTGATCCATTGCGCCGTCCACAATGATGATATCATCCAGGGATGCCATTAAAGCATTCCGCGGATCATAACGCTCCTTTCTCCGGCCTCGACCCCTACAACAATTTTTGCATGGACATACACACCAAAAGGCATCTGGCCGATGGAGCACGAAACGTGATTCAACGGAGAAGGCCTTCAGTGGAAGTTCAGTTGCGGTACAGGAGTGCAAATTCCAGCTACCATCGCAGAGGAACATCAGTTATCATGGGTACATGAAACGTGATCCTGTTGCTGTGGCCCGTACGCAGCAACGTTCGCTGAATGGTGGTTGAGGAGACACTACTGGTAGCCCCTTGGTTCATCAGGGTGCTCTGTTGGCCAACACTCGCATGTCTATTCTCCCGTATACATCTCAACCTCTTCGTTCTACTACCTGTCACCTATTGCCCGTGGTGCACTTCATTTGCCTCTGCACCGGTTTTGGAGAGCGCCGTTTTGCCATGCACGGTAGGTTTTAATCATGGCGACAAGCGAACAGTTTACAAAATTAGCCGTTTCCGAAATGCATCCATCGTTGATCCGAAACTCGCTTTATATACCTTCCACTACTAGTGTTGCCACCTACCGTCTGTGATTACAACACGTTGACGTCGACCATGGGCGGTGGACACATTAATGTTGTTGGGCAATATAAATTCTAGCTGGTAAATTACGTCCCACGATTGACTCATGACGGTGTTTTGGTGACTATTTGGTCAGCCATGTCGTGGTATTCTATGAGCCTCACGGCCCCATGGTTACTCTGAAAGGACGGATTGCTACAAGGGTTACGTGACTAGTTTGGATGATGAGGTCCATCCCATTGTAGAATGTTCTGTCCCCAATGATGATGCTGTTTTATAAGACGAGAGGAGACGTTTTCACGCGACTCGCTCCGCCTAGGACTTGTTTTTCGAGCACGAGGATAAATTGTCGCATTTCTCTTAGTCATTGTACTCAGTAGATCTCACTATTACCGAGTTTTTGTATTTTGATTTAAAGAGATGGGTGCGTGATCGCTATTCATCTCCATTATCATTAGCTGAACCGGAAGGAAGAGTGGTATAAGATTTCATTGGAAGCCATACAATGCCTGTAATTATCCACTTAGAGACGGGTTTCCTATACCATGTTAGGCGTGGTGATCTGTTGTGTCACTGGTGTTTTCATCTTTCCTTGTTCCCTGTACATATACGCGTGCAAAAAAATACACTACACACACTCGCGCGAGTATAGTCAAACACGGACACAGACAGACGCGCGCGCACGCACACACACAGGCAAACACACCCACACACACACCCACTGAGAGAGGTCAGGGGTAGCAGGGAAAGTAAGAGTTTGATACAGAGGAATACAGTACGCGAGGTGAGTGTGGAAATATAAAACACATAAACGAAAAAAAAAAAAAAATTGTACGTCGCTGGAGTGTAGTGTGTAGAATCTAGAAAATTATGTGGGAGCCCAAAAATGAGAGTAATAGAAGTATTTTTTTTTAATACGAGAACTGTTTACGATATCGTTAATACGATTTACAAGGAAAACCGCAATGTTGCTGTGACCACTAACGACGCATTCAATACAGCGAAAAGCGTTTGAGCCAAATAAGACCTCATTACAGTGGCAAAAAATAACTTCTATTTTCCGTATTAATTTTTATGTTGTACCGTATTAAAGATGCTTCGAGATTCCTCTTGTTCCTTCTTCCCAAGATCGCCACTTCACGTCCCGCGCGCCCCATATGTTTGGTTCGATGTTATTGGCGCCATTACAATTCCGGAAGCTGTGACTCAGCGAGTCGAAAGTAAGCTTCCCCAGGATGTCAGCACGCGCGCCCCTGGGGTGATAATGCCTTCGATATAATGCATTTCGCGAAAGACTTGCAGCCCTTGCTGCCCTGCGGAAGAGAGGGCTGATCGGCTCGAGAGGAAATGACCCGGCCACGGGGCCCGCGGGAGGCGAGAGGATTAGGCCAGAGGCGGAGGCGGAGGCGGCAACGGTGGCAGGGAGGTTATAAACGGGCGCCCGGCGCCGCTGGACGTCATGTAAGTCAATTGGCAGCGGCCGGCTGTCGGCCCCAGATTTACTGGCGGGTGTGCCTGCGTGCGTGCGCGTGCGCGTGTCTGCGTGCCTGCGTGTGCGAGCAGCAGCCTGGGGCGCGCACCTCCCGTGTCGTGCGGCTCTCGACGCACGCTCTACGAGTCTTCCAGCACGTACTCGTACTACCTAAGTTGTACAACTGCCTGTGACACGTTCCATATGATGTTAACCCTTTCAGTGCTACAGACGAGCTCTTTGCAGTCTGTGCTGAGGCTGCTTTTGTTAGGGCTGTACTGCTCCCCAGATTATAGTGCCTGTGCAGATTTTTCTAAAACTGTTGGGTGAAAAAGTGTGATATCTGCACATCTTAGAGCCTGATACCTTCATAAGGAATTTCGTTTCGTTATCCATCATAACTACTGGGCTGCATCAAATTAACTAAACCATTGGACGAAATTTTAAAGAGTTTGCAGATGTAAAAACACATTGTGTAAACTTCGAGTAAGGTTGTCTCTGGCTCATACACTGCAGTGAATGACTTGTAGAGATGATATCTTTTTTTTTAGTTCTCGAGTTATTCGGTTCTATGTCCTATTGACAGTAGCAAGCGACGGGCCTATTCACGTCCTTTAGTATAACGAATGATGTGGTCTTAACAATAGTCATAGCTCATTAACGACTCAAGATACCGAAACTAGGTTTTGGGGAATGAGGAACATACTTTGTATGATAAACATTCGAAACTTCTTTATTAACCGAGATATGGAAATAACTCGTCCGCAGCAGCGAGAGGTCGGCAGTTTAGGACACATTCAGAAGTCCTTAGCAGAGTAGGAAAATCCCAGCTGCGCGAGTGGACAAGTTCGCAACACCTGGGGAAGAGCGTAGCAGGAGGAGTATGAGAGAGGTGTTACGAGTAATCAAGGAAAACCACGAGTTGGGAAACGGGGCCAAAATTAGTTGGTTACTGTCTAGTTGCAATTTGCAATTTCTTTATTGATTACTTCAACCATTAAAAGTCATTTCTGTATCGCTTGACCAGGAACAGATCCAAAAAAGCTAGTAGGCATGAGTGCCTTTTCAAAACAATTTACTTTACAGTTAACGGCCAAGCCATTTTAATTAAAATCGACTTTGATAAAACATTTGATAACAAATCAGAACTTTCCTAGTAATGAAATTAAAAACTTTACTTTACCGTTAATAGCCAAGCCATTTAACTTAAAACAGACTTTGATAAAGCATTTAATAACAAAATTAAAACTTTCCAAGTAATGAAACAAAAACCACCAATTTGCATACAATGTCGCTACCGAACATGTAGGAAGCCAACTTCTTTTAAACTTTGGCACAACAAGATATTAAATTATAAGGGCTCGCTAACAGGGAGGCAGGACTAGCATTTTCAAAGGATGTAAAGTAGATTAAAACAATCAAAGTAAAGATACAGTCATTCACCTTTTACAATAACTAACAATTTTAAATCCACGTAATTTTAAAAACCCACCAATGAAAGGCTAACTTAACATTTTTAAACAGTGGCCAAAAACAAATCAGAGTAAAATACAACCATTTAACATTTACAATAACTAACAACTTTACTACCATGTCCTGCCACCAAAATGTCCTGTGATAGAAATAATTAACCGACCGGGTGTAAGGGCGGCCACAATTGTCACCCGAAGGATGATCAGGTCAGAAGCGGACTAACAGACCCACAACGCCTGACATTCAGCAATAGCATCGACCTCAAGCGAGGCCAGGGGAGGAGGAGGAATCAAATCAGGAACCATAATACCTGCCCAAAAATACACTTCCTCCCAGGCAGTACTAATAAGAAGCCAAAAGATCACTGTCTATAATTACACCAACGACAGGGACAGGGAATCCGAACGCAGGAGGCCACAAGGCAGAAAAAATGTAATCTAAAACAATAATCACTGCCCAAAAATACACTTTCTACCAGGCAGTACTAATAAGAAGCGGAAAAGATCACTGTCTATAAATACACCGACGACAGGGACAGGAAACCCGAACGCAGGAAGCCACCAGGCAGAAAAGACGCTGGTTGCCCAAGCCAAAATTCTTCAATTAACATCTAAACCATTAACCAACTTCACTTGCAGTTTATCAGAGAAACAGTAGCGGAACTCCGATGCAAAGGTTGCTCACACCCGACTGTGTACACGTCGCCACCGTACCCAACTGGGCACAGTCACGCAGCCACGCGCTCTGTCACCGGAGCCCTCGTCTTCTTTTCACCCACGACGGCGAAATACCACTCCTCAGGTTAGGCGAGTTACTAGTCCGTCATTGCCGTCTCCAGATGGGAAATTTAAAGACATCCATTGCCGCTCCCACCAAGTAGTGACTCGGAACCACAGCCGTGGCCCCCGGGTGCTCACAGCAAGATCTTACAGCCTTGTCCCGTCAACCCGTCCCACTCGTCTCGTACCGCCAGGATGGACCACGCGGCTTCTCGGAACAACAGCCAACTCTCCACCGCCACGCCACGCCGCGGTCTCATCGTACGACATTCTCTAATTCCCCTTTTTAAAAACCGACCGAACGACTCGTCACCGCTAGGCAACCAACCGGCCATCCCCCCATGGATCTTATTCCCTTACGCAAGGCTAAAAGGAAGCAACGACTCGAAGATCGATAAGACCAGACACGCCGCCAGAGGGGAATCTCAACAGAATCGTACGCAGCATAACGATAAATATGAAAGAATCAATTAACGATGGAATGGAAGGACTCAGCACAATCTTTACAGCGCGATATATGTTGAGAGCCGACACACGGATAAGTGTATATACTTTCACAGCAGCAGAAGGGTTAAAGTCACTGAAACTGCTGCCTAGAACTAAAAATTGAGAGAACATTTTTATTTATATTATCACTGTTTTGGCAAAATAAAAAATACGCACTCGTTATGGCTGTATCAAAATATGTTGCACACTTTTTGCGTCAGCAATTGAATATGCGGGTAGAGAATGGAACTTGGTCGTACAGGACGGGCGTAATGAAACTTTATATCATGCTCCATTACAATATTTTTAATACTACATATATGTACTGTATTGTGTGTGTGAGTTTGTGTGGTGTCCAGTGTGGAGTTTGTGTTTTATGATGCTGAGAGCAGGAAGGATATGGAACCCGGCGCCGGAACATAGCCTGCTCTTCGCGAATAGCATCAAGGAAGCCGCTAATTTTAACGCCCTCATCCTACGGGCGTATTATTTCATGAGACACTCACTACGGAGAGGCTTGGTATTTAAACCAGGAAATTGGTGAAAAGTCTGGTGGTGAGGAACTTCACGCCAACACCACTCCTCTCCCTGTCGGCCAAATACCGGCAACGAAAATTTTTTCCATCGTCAAAATTCGAACCAGCTAACCGACACACCTCTAAGTCGAATGCCACATTGGTGACTTACTTTTTCCTCATTTTGTTCGCTATTGATCGTTGCATTTGTTCGTGGTGGAAATCACAACACCCGTTAAAGTTCGTCGTTGATCTTTTCACTCAGTATAATTATTATTATCCTCAACACACGTTTAAACAGTCAACTGAAATCTGGGTTCGCAGGACGGAGCGGATCAGGTTGTGGGAAGGGGCCAAAATCAGTTTCTGCTAGTTGCACAAAGATACAAATTTTATTCGCTAGAAACACTTAATCACACATGCCTTTAAATAATTCAGAAACAATACGGCTGAAGGCCAGAACACAAGTTATTAAAATTGCATTAAGGAATACACACGGCTGAAGGCCTCAATTATAAATAGAAGAACTCGAGGCTTAAGGCATGGATAAGAAGAACTCCAGTGAGGAAATTTTAAAAGGTTTTAGAGAAAGACCTTTCCAATTTTGATTTAAGTAGACTGAAGGCCTAATCTTGAAATATTTCACATAAGGGTCGGCTGAAAGCCCCAAACTGAACATTAAAACAAACTAAATTAATACACGGCTGAACGCCTCGCACAGTACTTGAGACGAAAGGAAATCACAATCACAAACAACAGAATAGTGGTGCTCAGAAGTTCCAAGGGTCCGCCTGGAGAGGAAACTCCCAAGCGTAACACTAAATAAAAGGGTGGCAGCACAACCTAGGGATGGATGAAGAACCAACCAACAACCTAATCCATTCTGGCCTGACAACACGCCGCGAAGACTTCCTCGCTGCTCTGTCGCAACCGACCAGCTGACTACTCCAGTACGCAGTCAGCATTCATCTGCTCAGCGGAAACCACTTAAGCTACACACAGTTCCACGTAAAAGCTTGCATCAAGAACTCCGACAATCCTTAAACCAATCACCGTGGAACAACAAAGAGAAATGACAAGTTGGCATACACAGAGCTTCCATAAGCGGTCGGCGACCAAATACACGTCGTCCGATGAGACGAACAACCGAACGACCAACCAAGGTCGTCCCCACTTAAATTATATGTGTCGGCAACGGTCGGGCGAGTCTTGTCTATAGCTCAGACCCGACTCAACTCGATGTCCGTTCGGAGCTCGGAGACACGGCAACCCAGGCACACAAGCTCGGACCCACCCATGCACAGGTAGCTCTTGCCCATCGGTGACGACATCTCTGTACGAGGAAGGAACCGATCCACGTTCGGCAAGGTGACCAACTGGCGAGGCCCAGAAACGGTCAAAAGACCATATACACGTCGCCCAATGAACGACCAACCGGCGGTCGTTCCCGCTCCAATCTCCTTCCGTCGGACAGATCAAGCGAGTGGCCAGCGGTCGGCAAGTACTGGCTGTCCACGCCTCATTGGCGCTCCGTCCCCGACTGAACTCCCGACAGACGACGACCCGGAAATACCAACTGTCGATTCAGAGATAGTGCATTTATCGATAAGCGCTGCTGGTGCCACTCACGGGCAAGCAAACCAGCAACTTAGTGACGCCAAAGAATTGAATAAGAACGAGGCGATAGAACCATAAAAACAAGATGACTAGCAATAAACGGCATGACCGCGAGCGGCGCACGGCTCGCCAACCGGTTGCACATAAACGGTAGGTAGATTGACCTAAGTTTAGACCCATACTAGGGGTGTCTTCATAGGAAGAAATGTTCCCAATCATGAAATTACATTGCTGAAATGGTTCAAATGGCTCTGAGCACTATGGGACTCAACTACTGTGGTCATTAGTCCCCTAGAACTTAGAACTATTTAAACCTAACTAACCTAAGGACATCACACACATCCATGCCCGAGGCAGGATTCGAACCTGCGACCGTAGCAGTCGCACGGTTCCTGACTGCGCGCCTAGAACCGCGAGACCACCGCGGCCGGCTACATTGCTGAAAAGCAATAGTCAGAATCTGGAGCAGCTATGCTCCTGTCAAAACTAGAGCTGCTCCACATTCTGAATATTGCTTTTTTAGAGAAGTAGTTGTACGCTTCAGCAACCTTTATTCTGATGAAGACACCCGTAGCAGGCGCCGAAACGTAGGTCGATGTACCTACCGTTTATGTGGAACCGGCTGGCTGTTAAATCCTACGCTGATATTAATATACTGTTTCTTATTAACAGCCATGATCAAAAGTGTATTATTATTATTACAGAGAGCAGCCAGCTCTCTGAGCGAACACATTGAGCTACCGTGCCGGCGACTTCGGCCACCGAGGTGAGTCCTGAAAATATTTCACGCACCTTAAGACAGGCAACTCAGTACACATCAACCGCCCCAGGTGTGGTTGTGAAACTACCGCAGCCTGCCGAGGACTACCTTCAGACTGCAGTACTTTTCCTAGGAGCTTTGCTCAGTTACGATAGCAACGGCGTTACCTATATGTTAGGTATGCTGCATAACTATCTTGCGTTACCACATTTCGATCGCTTTGTTTGCATATGCGATCAATATCTTACTAGATTCCGCTAGAAACTCGAAACACTGAACCGTTTAGAAACTGAGTGAGAATATAATTAAGGGCTGCTTAACATACGGTACATTTTTGATCTACATAGCTATCCTCATGTCTGTTGCTTAAAAATAAAGTATTCATAGCACAACTGATACTGTGAATGTTCGAGCTTTTATTCGAAAATCGTTGATTTGTAATGGAAAACAGAGGGACGTTTTAGTAGAAACTTCAAAAAAATCAGTTATATAGCGCTATAAACCCGAATTTCGTCAAAAAAATTTAAATAAAAAAGCGGGAAACAAGAACATATCAAACATCGCTTCAACACTTCGTCTAGCTTACATACAACATTCATCTGTTATTGCCGAAA
Organism: Schistocerca nitens; assembly: GCF_023898315.1. NCBI lineage: Eukaryota > Metazoa > Arthropoda > Insecta > Orthoptera > Acrididae > Schistocerca > Schistocerca nitens. Next base: position 548,764,313 of record NC_064619.1, on the reverse strand, counting down.
AACTTTCGCACTTATCAGTAATGAATGGAAATCTTGCCTTTTATCATAATGAAGAATGCTCTACTCAGCACAAATTAGCAACAATAATTATATACATTTTTTTTATGTTTCTGCGTGCTACCTGTACTTGCATGAAAGGCCATTGCTTTGCTTGCAGAAAAGAAGTTACATAAGAAGCTAATTTTTATGTTACTTATGGAATGTAATTTTTATTTTGTATGGATATAAAATACACAGTGGACTAACGCTGACCGATGTACGGTTGCAGTTATGTGAAAAAGGAGCAACCAAACAAACAAGAAACAAAGAGATGTCGATGACTCCCAATTTCTCTCTGACACATTCATTTATCATGTCCATTATAATTATCCGGACTCTTATGTCGTGGTCGGTTGATGAATTCTGTGTCAATTCCCAACGTTTCGTCTCCGACTGCGGGAGACACCCCCTTGAAGATGTCTCCCACAGTCAGAAACGAAACGTTGGGAATTGACACAGAATTCATCCACCGACCACGGCATAACAGCCCGGATAATTATAATGGACATGATATTTCCGGCCGTGAAAGTCTACATTTTAGTAACATTCATTTATGTTTCTTCCTGTACGAGTGCTACCGATACTCATCCTGTAAATGCAGAGCGATATTGTGTTCTTTGTTTTACCACGGATAGCGTGGAACTGCCTTCATTTATGGTTCAAAAGAGGTACATGTAAGGAAACAAGATGTATGAGCGGCATTCATATGAAAACCGAACATCTGCTACAAATGGTTCATGGAATGGTTCCGTTCATAAGTAATCACCGCACCTGTGAAGACGTTCATCCCACTTACCCACTTAGAGACGAAACGACCAACTCCTGTTTCAATGAATGCGATCACCCACTGGAAGATCCACAACTACAGCCACTCTTACGCTTCCTCGTCCGACTGAAACCGAAGTGACGTCGACGCATGTTTATCCTCCAGTCGCCAAAGACGTAAAAATCACACAGTGAAAGATCTGGGCTGTAGAGAAGATGTTGCAGTGTTTCACAACTAAATCGTTGAAGCGTAGCACGTAGCATTCGTCCAGTTTGGATTCCACGCCCGCGGCACTTCTTTCAATGTGATCGTCGAAGGTCGTTCAGCGATCGGGCGAGAAATGCAGGTCACATTTCCTACACAGATGTCTGAATGGTAGCCGAATCGAAGTCGCTAGTCTTGCGGTATTATGACAGCTGGACAACACGCTAGGTCAGTTGACAACAAGATAGGTCACAATCCAACAATTGCGTGCATATGTAATGTGGGACTATGCCGTTTCCCTGCCACAGTGGTGACGGTATTCAAACGTAACTAGACTGAGTCAGCTGTCACGGGTGTTTAACTTTGATTTGAGTGCCTCCTATATATATTAGCATGTCAGAACAAAGCACTGAAGGTCTAATAGTCCCACCCAGCACAACAGAGATAACACGTAGATCTAGATACCGTCGCTTAAGAAGAGTGGTTTTGTAAAATATCAGTGAAACGGGCTAAGACTTCTAAGTCTAAATAAGAAGTTGGTAATTCAGAGGGATGTTAAATCATCGATTACTGTTTCATAGTGGCCAGGGATAGACATCTTATGAATAGAAATTGTATTGAAGAGTGTCAGATTTATAAATTATTGTGCTTCTATAAGTTTCTGCATTAAAATCTGCTGTTGGCAACTGACGCTTCTACTTCAGTAACAGAGTTAGGTATTACTTTTATTATTTAATATTAGATGTAGAATAAATTAATATCTCAACATTCTGTTCATGAAAAGCATCTGTTCCTCGCTCATGTGTTCACTAAAGAACTACACAGCATGCAAAGGAAGAATTAACACAACTCACAATAAACTCTACGTCGCTCATAGACAATCGAGCTTAAGTTCACAATTCCCAACGTCATTTCAACAGATTTAACTTTGAATTTTGGCGTGAGACACTTCTCTGGACCGTCATTTTCGATGTCCGGGTCATTCGTGTCTTCTTTGGAAATCAGTTGCTCATCTAACCTTCACAGTAAAATAGTGCTCTAAATACATTATTACAGTACAGTACTGAGAGGGCCTCCCGTATTATTTGCACTATATCTGAAGCTTAATTTGGGTCTTATCAGTCGTAGTTTAGCAGAGCTTTACGGCCCCTGACAATTACATAGCTTTTTTGTCTGATTTGCTGTTTACTATTGATGGATCTGCCACACATGCCCTCAGACGTACCAACACAGTTTGGCAAGTTCAACCTCTCTTTTGAAGCAGCTGTCAGTCGATCACGAAGTGTTTTGCCACTAGTGGGGACTGGAAGTACATCTGTTGTCTAGAGGTAGCATCTTTAAATCGTAATAAAAACGTCCTGGGTCCCGGGTACGAACCTCACCACAACATAAGTCGTAAATAAAAATTATTACCAGTCGCGGCCGAAGACTTCCGGCATAAGAAATCATCCTCGGTTTGCCAATGGCCTCGTCAAAGAAAGCGGAGGGTTGGACGTGTGCTGAGGGCGCTCTTTTCCGCTTGGAGTGGGAAACGGCTCCTAAAAGGCGGAAGAAAAAGCAGTGAGCAACGACACTATAATGCAGAAGGCAGTGTCAACCACTGCGTTAAATAAACACATTGTGTATCCACAGGACATGAGGTCTGTAGTTGCAAAAGTTTCATGATAATTTCTCCATTCGTAACATACATTCCCCATGCAGATCTCCTAAAGGGGACCGGCAAGAGGGAGGTCGTCATGAGAAAAAAGATGGAGTAACCAACAACGGGGTAATATTCTACGAGTGAAAGCTTTGAATATCAGACGATGAATGTAGCGGGAGAGCTAGTAAATCTGAAAAGTGAAATGTAAATGCTCACTCTAGATATAGTGGTAACAGGTGAAGTCGAAAGAAGACAGGTATTTCTGGTCAGACGAGTATAGCGTAATAGGGGAAAGATGGGTAAAGTGACCACCCTAAGAAAAACGGTTTGTTTCATTTACCTTATTTGACATAAAAGCATGTAGAATGTATCTTATTAAGCTATGCACATTCTAGAACCATAAAAAAGTTGTATTATTACTCAATACCTTGTTCTGTAGTAGAGAAGTGGGCTTAAATGAATGTCTGCAAAATGGCCACAATGCCCAGTAGGTAGGGCAAAGTGGCCACAGGTGGATAAAAGATAAAAAAGAATCAAAGAACAAGTCTAGGACACTGTGAATAGAAAGGAATTGCGAAATGGATAACGTAGCCTACACATTTACAGAATGAAATTTATTTAAATTTGAGAAAAATATTGAAACTTATTAACAATTTACCAAATTATACAAAACGTTGATAGTTTTACTTTCCAAGTTACAGTTCATCATTTGTCATGAGATCAAAGTCAAATTAGGGTTTTAAGTCACTTATCTCTACAGTATTCACACACGAACATGTCGTCATCTTCATCACATCCGGCACAGTTTGCAATCAGGGCATCTAATCCAACCTGCACTGTCTTTAGATTTAGAGAGAGCCTCATTACAATAAAGACATTCAGTGTCCTTATCTTCCTCACTGTATTCTTTTTCGCTGTATTCTCCTAAAACTTGATTTTTGCACTTTATCCCTATCTTTCCTTTTTGCACTTTTGCATTGTTACTAGGCCTTTTTATTTCAACAGCTGGTATAGACGCGTTAGTCATTTCTTCTTTTTCTACAGGGTTTGTTCTCCTTTTCTTGATCTGATTTTTTTTCTTTGCCTTATCTTCTAACAGCTCGGTTTTGTAAGGGCTAGAGGTTATTATCGTTGCCCGACCCCTTCTTTGCCCTTTTTTTCTTTGTTGTTGCTGCTGGCCTAATTTTAATTTTGGTAAAGGTAGGCCTTAATATCTTTTGGGCTTACTGCAAAATATATTGACTGTGTTACTTTCTCATTTCCGTCGGCCATGAAAGTGCCCTCATTATTGTTATTGTCACTTACTTCTCCTTCCGGCACAGCTTCATTTTCATTAGTAGGACTATCAACTGCTTCTTCGCTAATTGCTGCTATATCAAATTCATCTTCTTCAGTTTGCATAGGCCTATCAACTAAGTCTTTAACACTCTCAGTTCCTTTTTTGTCTCATTTATTGTGTCCCTTCTCTTATCGTTTAAGTTTTCTCCACAGATTATGTCTATGTCCGATATGCACACCTCTGCAGCAAACGAAATCTGCACTTGAAAATATAGACGGGTCCAAATAGACAATCCTTTTATCGCTGTACAGGGACTGCTTCCAGCAGAACTGCCTCTCCAAGAAGCTTACTTATTTGGAATTGTGGTATTACCCTTCCTGTGTGGTTTCGGAGAAACTTTTCACAAGCTGTGGCATAGAATGTTTTGAAAGGTGCCATAAATGATACAGCTATAGGTTGTAGTTTGTGGCTACTATGTGGTGGCAAACACACTACGGTTGTATGATTTTTCTCTGGCTTTTTCTATGAAGTCTATGTTTTTTGTTTGGGTGGCGTGTCCATCCAGAATAAGTAGGACTGGATCGTCAGCCGTAGGTTGTGTGTAATTCAAGAAATGATCAAACCATTCCATGAAAATATCCATCTGCATCCATCCACTGTGATGGCAGGCAAATGCGGTTCCTGGAGGAACACCACCTTGAAGTTCAAGTTTCATTCTTTGTCTGGGAAACATCACGAAGGGTGGAATGAATGTCCCCCCTGCAGACATTCATATGGCTACTGTTGAAAACAAACCTTTTTCTGCTGACGTAATAGCACCAACTTGGTGTCTGCCTTTACAAGAGAAAACTTTGAAATTTCTAGACTGAACTGTCGTTCGACCAGTTTCGTCAACGTTGTAGATTCTATGAGCAGGGTGAAAGTGTTTTTCTTGCACTTTCTGGAGAGCGTTGAAAAGTCTTTGCACATTAGCTTTGTTAAAGCCCTGAGCGCTGGCCATTGAAGTGGATTCTGGTTTCCTAAGGCTTATGTTTCTAAGTCTTTTCCGAAACTGTGCCACCTAGTCCTTGCCTGCCATCTCTTTTTCTTTATTAAATGGGTGTGGTAGATCATTCCGCTCAGCAAGTTGAAACGTCAAGTGTCGTAAATCAGTTACTGATAGTCCATAATATCTTCGTTCCATGTCAAAACATGGCTAAGAAGTTCATCTTCTTGCTTTTCGTCGAAAACACATCAAAAGTTTTCAAGAATATTTTTATTTTCAACAGAATCATGCTTTTTCATCTGGAAACTTCGTTTATGTCTGTTTCAAGGAACATTGAACTGTTTGGCTGCTGTTGCAAAGGGCATCTTTTCTTTTCTCGCACCTTCCAGTGCCTGTTGCATAGCCTGGGAATCCCACGGTTGTTGCTGTGATTTTCTCAAATAATTTGACGGTATCTTAGCACATTCCTGTTATAATAGAATATACGTTTCAAAAATCTGCTAATGTATTAATGCTTTCGTACAACTACGTATTTTCAGACAGAGTGTTTTCTTATTATCAATCGATTGTTTTAAAATAGATACGCCTAAGCAAGTTATTGAGAGTATGTTCGGGCAAAGTGGCTACTTGGCTGCTTTGCCCTGCCAGACAACTGGCCACTTCGCCCGACTGGACGAAATCTGATTGTTGTCTAAAAACGACAATACGTCACTAATAAACACTTAAATACATAGTTCCCAAGGTTAAAATATAACGTTTTACGAGCACTATAGCAATTAAATGTCGCAGTACATACATTGGAAATATACGCAGTTGCATTGGTCACTTACTTTCCATCAGACGTACAGAAAACACAAAATATATCAGTGCAGACTAGTGCACCCGTCTATCTCGACGAGACTCGCTGGCAATACCAAATAAGTCTCTTTGAATAGTTTTAAGTGTTTTCCCCTAGGCTGCAACACTCTCGAAAGAGGGACAAGGGAATCAGGATTCGTTACAAATATGAAAGTGGGGCTGAGAGTGAACTACTGTGAATAGTTCAGAGATAAGGTCTTTCTCATCAGAATCGATAGCAAACCAACATCAAGAACAATAGTTCAGGTATACAAGTCGACCTCGAAAGATGAATATACAGCGTAAATGTGGAATTGAACGGTTATTTCAGTACTTAAAAGGAGATGAAAATCTAATAATATTGGCTGAATGTAATGAGGCTGTAGGAAAATGAATAGGCGTAATGGTTACGGGTAAATACGGACTTTTCAGTAGAAACGAGAGAGGAAAAAGACTAATTGAATTCTGAAATAATTTTCAGTTAATAATAGAGAATACTCTGTTCGAGAATGGCAAGAGGATGAGATGTACCTGGAAGAGACCGGGAGATACAGGAAGATCACATCATGGTCAGGCAGAGATTACGAAATCACATGCTGGACTGTAAGATGTACACAACAGCAAATATAGACTCAGATCACAATTCAGTAATGATGAACAACAGACTGAAGGTTAAGACAATCTTTCGAATACTAAAGTACTGAGGAATAACGAGGCAAAATTAGAGTTCGCTGTCATCAGTTAATGGGGAGTGGACATGTCTAGAAATGGCAGTCACCGATGTTTGACAGTCTAACTTAGGTACACGGAAAGTAACTGGTTGACAAAAGATATACTTCAACTCATCGACGAAATAAGGAAGTACAATAAATTTCAGGACAAAACAGCAATGCAGCAATATAAATTTCCTAGGAATGGAGTAAATTGAATGTGCTGGGCAACCAAGGTGAAATCGCTGCAGTAAAGGTGTGAAGATATCGAAAAAGGAATAATTGTCGTTAGGACTGTCTCAGCTTACAGAAAATTCAAAACAACCCTTTGTGAGATAAGTGCAGGAATGGTAATGTTATCAGTGGAATGAGAATTCCACTGTTAAACACAGAGGAGAGAGCGTATAGGTGGGAAACGTACACTGAAGTCACTATCAGGGGGAGGACTTGCCCGATGACGTCGTAGATTTGGAGTCGATATAGAAGACGTAGGGAATCCAGTATTGGGGTCGCAATTCAAAAGAGCTCTGGAGCACTGTAGATAAAATGAGGCAGAAGGGCTATACAAAATTCCATAGGCATTTCTAAAACGATTGAGAGCAGTAGCCACTAAACTACTACTTGCGTCGTTGTGTGAAATCTGTGAGACTGGCAACGTATCATTATACTTTCGGAAAAATATCATCCATACATTCCGAAGATAGCAACGGCAGATGATTGCGAGAACTATCAACTTTACAGCTCACGCATCCAAATTGATGACAAGGATAGTACACACATGGATGGGAAAGAAATGACAATCAGTTTGGCTTTAGGAAAGGTAAAGGCACCAGTAAGGCAGTTCTCACACTGCGCTTGGTAATGGAAACACGTCTGAAGGAAACACAAGAAGGCTTCATACGATAAATCACCCTACAAAAAGCTTTCGCAACGTATAATCGTGAAAAACTTTTTAAATTCTGAGAAAAAGAGGAGTGAAGTATAGGGAAAGAGCCTACATAGAACAAGGAACTGGAAGATCAAGAACGAAAAAAAATGGCTCTGAGCACTATGGGACTCAACTGCTGAGGTCATTAGTCCCCTATAACTTAGAACTAGTTAAACCTAACTAACCTAAGGACATCACAAACATCCATGCCCGAGGCAGGATTCGAACCTGCGACCGTAGCGGTCTTGCGGTTCCAGACTGCAGCGCCTTTAACCGCACGGCCACTTCGGCCGGTTAAGATCAAGAACGAATTGCTCGGATTAAGAAAGCTTTAAGGCAGGAATGCTGCCTTCTGCCTCTGCTGTTCAATCCATATCTCGTAGAAGTTATGACGGAAGTAGGAGGAGTGTACAATATAGGGATTAAATTATGGGCGAAAGCATATCAATGATAAGATTCGCTGATGATATTCTTGTTGTTGTTGTGGTCTTCAGTCCTGAGACTGGTTTGATGCAGCTCTCCATGCTACTCTATCCTGTGCAAGCTTCTTCATCTCCCAGTACCTACTGCAGCCTACATCCTTCTGAATCTGCTTAGTGTATACATCTCTTGGCCTCCCTCTACGATTTTTACCCTCCACGCTGCCCTCCAATGCTAAATTTGTGATCCCTTGATGCCTCAAAACATGTCCTACCAACCGATCCCTTCTTCTAGTCAAGTTGTGCCACAAACTTCTCCCCAATCATATACAATACCTCCTCATTAGTTACGTGATCTACCCACATATCTTCAGCATTCTTCTGTAGCACCACATTTCGAAAGCTTCTATTCTGAAACTCCCTGGCAGATTAAAACTGTGTGCCCTGACCGAGACTCGAACTCGGAACCTTTGCCTTTCGCGGGCAAGTGCTCTACCAACTGAGCTACCGAAGCACGACTCACGCCCGCTACTCACAGCTTTACTTCTGCCAGTACCTCGCCTCCTACCTTCCAAACTTTACAGAAGCTCTCCTGCGAACCTTGCAGAACTAGCACTCCTGAAAGAAAGGATATTGCGGAGACATGGCTTAGCCACAGCCTGGGGGATGTTTCCAGAATGAGATTTTCACTCTGCAGCTCAGTGTGCGCTGATATGAAACTTCCTGGCAGATTAAAACTGTGTGACCTGACCGAGCCCCAGGCTGTGGCTAAGCCATGTCTCCGCAATATCCTTTCTTTCAGGAGTGCTAGTTCTGCAAGGTTCGCAGGAGAGCTTCTGTAAAGTTTGGAAGGTAGGAGGCGAGGTACTGGCAGAAGTAAAGCTGTGAGTACCGGGCGTGAGTCGTGCTTCGGTAGCTCAGTTGGTAGAGCACTTGCCCGCGAAAGGCAAAGGTTCCGAGTTCGAGTCTCGGTCAGGGCACACAGTTTTAATCTGCCAGGAAGTTTCATATCAGCGCACACTCCGCTGCAGAGTGAAAATCTCATTCAGGTTCTATTCTCTTCTTGTCCAAACTAGTTATCGTCCATGTTTCACTTCCATACATGGTGGCTACACTCCATACAAATACTTTCAGAAACGACTTCCTGACACTTAAATCTATACTCGACGTTAACAAATTTTCTTCTTCAGAAACGATTTCTTTGCCATTGCCAGTCTACATTTTATATCCTCTCTACTTCGACCGTCATCAGTAAGTTATTTTACTCCATAAATAGCATAACTCCTTTACTACTTTGTCTCATTTCCAAATTTAATTCCCTCAGCATCACCCGATTTAATTTGACTACATTCCATTATCCTCGTTTTGCTTTTGTTGATCTTCATCTTATATCCTCCTTTCAAGACACTGTCCATTCCGTTCAACTGCTCTTCCAAGTCCTTTGCTGTCTCTGACAGAATTACAATGTCATCGGCGAACCTCAAAGTTTTTACTTCTTCTCCATGAATTTTAATACCTAATCCAAATTTTTCTTTTGTTTCCTTTACTTGCTTGCTCAATATACAGATTGAATAACATCGAGGAGAGGCTACAACCCTGTGTCACTCCTTTCCCAACCACTGCTTCCCTTTCATGCCCCTCGACCCTTATAACTGCCACCTGGTTTCTGTACAAATTGTAAATAGCCTTTCGCTCCCTGTATTTTACCCATGCCACCTTCAGAATTTGAAAGAGAGTATTCCAGTTAACATTGTCAAAAGCTTTCTCTAAGTCTACAAATGCTAGAAACGTAGGTTTGCCTTTTCTTAATCTTTCTACTAAGATAAGTCGTAAGGTTAGTATTGCCTCACGTGTTCCAACATTTCTACGGAATCCAAACTGATATTCCCCGAGGTCCGCTTCTACCAGTTTTTCCATTCGTCTGTAAAGAATTCGCGTTAGTATTTTGCAGCTGTGACTTATTAAACTGATAGTTCGGTAATTTTCACATCTGTCAACATCTGCTTTCTTCCTATCCTCAGTGAAAGTGAAGTGAAATTACAGAATTTACTGTATGGAATCAACACCTTATGAGCACAAAATATCGAATGTTAAGTAACCGGAAAAAGAGAAAAGGAATGACTGGAAGCAAAAATGAGAATAGCGAGAATCGCGAATGTTCTTTCGCCCCTTCTGTTCAATTTGTACGTTGAAGAAACAATGACATAAATACAAAAAAGGATCAGGAGCGGAAATAAAATTCAAGGTGAAAGGATATCAGTGTTAAGATACGCTGATGGCACTGCTGTCTTCATGAAAGTGAAGAAGGATTACAGGACCTGTTGATCTGAATGTACAGTCTAATGTGTACAAAATACAGATTGAGAGAAAATCGAAGATAGCCGAAAATAACGAGAAGTAGCAGAATTGAGAACAACGAGAAACTTAACGTCAGAATTGGTGATCACGAAGTAGATGAGGTTAAGGAATTCTGTTACCTAGGCAGCAAAATTACATATGACTTACGGGTCAAGAAGGACACCAGAAGAAGACTAGCATTGTCAAAGAGGACATTCCTGGCCAAGAGACGTCTACTAGTTTTGACCGTAGGCCTTAATTTGAGGAATAAATTTATGAGAATATACGTTTGGAGCACAACATTCTGTGTTGGTGAGACACGAACAGTGGGAAAAGCGGAAGAGAAGAAAATCGAAGCATTTGAGAAGTGGTGGAGCAGAAGAATGTTGAAAATTACATGGACTGAAGATATAAGGAATGAGGAGGTTCTCCGCACTATCGGAGGGCAAAGGAGTATATGGAAAACATTCACAAGAAGAAGGGACAGGATAACAGGACATCTGTTAAGACATCAGGGAATTACTTCTATGGTTCTAGGGGGAGTTGCAAAGGATAAAAACTGTAGAGGAAGACTGATTGGAATCATGCAGCAAACAATTGACGACATAGTTTGCAAGTGCTGCTGCGAGATGATGTGGTTAGCACAGGAGAGGAATTCCTGGTAGGCTCCTTGAAACCATTCAGAAAACTAATGACTCAAAACAATGAAAAGTATAAACGTTCCTAACGGTGACAACGTGATCTCTGGGGTCAACAATCGGCAATGAGTACCAGTTCTGCTAAGCTCGGAGCGGGAGCCGCAACGACAGTAAAGAGAGTTGTGAAAGGAATCGTCACGTTTCGAGTAGAATGATTCTGCCGTGTGCCATTAATTATACTCAATAACAATCCACAAGTAGTGAGAATCTTCCAGGTCTGGGGTAATTATGAAAGTAAAAATTTCATTGGCCTGGTCAGTTGGCCATGCGGCTTTCCGAGCAGGAAGGAACGCCTGGTCCCGGGCACAAATCCGTCGGGCGGATTTGTGCCGAGGTCCGGTGAACCGGCCAGTCTGTGGATGGTTTTTAGGCGGTTTTCCAACTGCCTCAGCGAATGCGGGCTGGTTCCCCTTATTCCGCCTCAGTTACACTATGTCGGCGATTCCTGCGCAAGCAAGCTCTCCATGTACGCGTACACCACCATTACTCTACCACGCAAACATAGGGGTTACACTCGTCTGGTGTGAGACGTTCCCTGGGAGGGTCCACTGGGGGCCAAACCGCACAATAACCCTGGGTTCGGTGTGGGGCGGCGGAGGGGTGAAGTGGACTGCGGTAGTCGTCGTGGGGTTGCGGACCACTGCGGCTGCGGCTGCGGCGAGGACGGAGTCTCTCCGTCGTTTCTAGGTCCCCGGTTAACATACAATACCTACAATACAATACAAAAATTTCATTTAAGCTTTACGCCATAACTTTGCAGCGAGAATCTCACATTTTCTTTCAATAGCGGATACAATCAAAGGGTATTTCTATTGTACCCAGTTAAGCTCAATCAACTTTATTTATGTGAACTAAGATCTGAGAAGCGATCGAGAGAAGGCGGAATTTGAATTGGTGAGTGGAGGACAGAAAGCCCACAAGAGAAAAACAGAATTGGGAATACGTCCAACAAGTAGCTGAGACAGAGGGTGCAACTGCTGAGTAGCAGAGATTTTGCGCAGGCGACTGAGATGCGGAGGTTCACATAAAACTATCCGAAGTCGCTGACCCAATGATAAAAGTTGAATACAAAGGAAACTTCCTCAATAATGCACAGAGTGGTGTCACTGTCTCCATCTGTTTAGCTGAGTGGTAACGTGCTTGCCTACTATGCAGCGGGTCATGGTTCGATTCCCGGCCGCGATGAAAATTTCAACGGTCAGTGGGCTGGGTGCTTCATTGTGCTTATCATCACAGACGCGCAAGTCGCTCAAAGTGGTGTCACGTGAAATAAGAAGTAAAGCCGGCGGTCGAGCTTCTCCGGACGGGGTCTGTCGACCACCAATACCTGACGAACATATTATTTCATTTTTGCATTATTGTGGATTGTTTGATGCAACAACAACGAAAGTTACGTCAGATATAATTGGGGGCTCAAGAAAGAAGCTGTGTACTCTAACATAAGTTTTGCGAGAAATAGAAATGGATATTGCAGGGGTCTCGGGTACTGTGACTCAAAAGACCGGAGGTTGTACATGAAGATCTAAACTTCACGACGAAAAACCCAACAGAAATCCACAGTGCGTTAACCGAAGATTATGGTTAACTTGCAGTGGACCGTAGTACAGTTTCACTTTGGATTAATCGTTTTCGCAGTGTCCGTATGAGCATAGACGATAATCCAACACCCGGAAGTGAATGGATGAACTAAACGTGAAATGTGCAGCAGAAGCTCTTGAAGAAGATCGCAGTGCTACTTGTGAGGAACTCACTGAAGCCACAGAAATTCCCCCAACATTAGTTTTCCATAATCCGACAAATGATCTGAAGAAGAGAAAAATTTCTGCGAAATGGGTCCCCCCTGTTAGATTGCTGAAGAGAAGCAGAAATACCTAGTCATTACACCCTTGCTCAGAGAACGATTCGACCGTTAAGGTCAAGGGATTATGGTGTGTAATTTTCGCTACTGATTAGAGACTTTGAACCGGAGTTGAAATCACAGTCCAATTAGTGGAGAGCTTCAATTTTTCCACGTTCAAAAAAATTTAGAGGCGCTGAATCAAAGCTCAAGCAAACGATAATTTTAGCTTCCTTCCTTTGCAAGGAATCATCATGGCAGATAGAGTCCCATGTGGAACAGGTGCCGCAACAATGTGTTATCGTAACTACATTTGAAGAATGCACGGAACCCGACTTCACTTGCAAGAGGCTAGACCACTCATTCTCCACGACAATGAACGCCCGCCTATCGGTCATAGTGTACTTCAAAAACTGCCCGAATACGGATGGTAAGGGTTGCCGCATACTTCCCCCAGACCAGACATGAGTGCACCAGACTTTGGCTTGTTCCCGAAATTGAGGAAACCTATGCGTGGACGTCGGTATCTTTGTCTGGAAGAGCTTTCTGTCACCTTTACCTGAGCCACTCGACAACTGAACAGAAGTGATAGCCTGGATAGAATAAAAGAGCTTGCGAGAAATTGGCATTTGGTCATGGTGAAGCAGGGACATTATAACGAAGGGCTCTAAAGAGATATTGAAACAAAAATAATCATGTAAGTAAAATAAAATTGGGAAAATTATGGATGAAGTGCCCCTCGTATGTTTATGTATACACTTGCAGATTCTATGTAGAATATTCAAACTGCACAAAAGGAAGGAAGAATAAGTCGCTTATTTGGAATAACAAAATACATGTCGGGCAACAGTCTGAGGCCTAGAGTTCTAAAAACTTAGTACTGGGAGTCGAGAGAGTTAAAATCTTTCTGAAAACATACAGGAGATATTTCTGGAAAAAATTAGCAACGAATTTCTTTGTCACAAAACTGATTTCAAACGAGGAAAAGATATCTACAAGAAAAATTTATCTCATCGGTCACAAGTGTAAGAAACTACTACAAAGTAATCAAACTGAAGTTTATTTATGGGGCTGAAATATTCACACACACGGATTAAGAGATATTCAACTAATCCAATATTTAACAGAATAGAATTCAAAAGTAAAGATAAAAATCTTGGGACCACATTATACTGAAGAAAGAACAAACGTCGTAAGAGCAAATATATTAATTGCAACCTTTACTAGTGCAAATTCGCGCAGGCTACAACTTCTTGTTGGTTGAAAAGAATGAACCAACCGAACTATCAGGCAGGTAAAGGAAATCTACGAAAGTCGCAGTAAAGCAAAAATACAAACAATTAAATGTGTCGGTGTGGGTAGAGGACACTAAAAGAAACTAGGGCTAAGACTACTGGATACACAGAGTAGAGGAATTCTGTGGCACAAAAAATCAAAAAGCCCGAAACAGCTTCGTATTACGAGAGGGAAAGAGCCAATTGAAAGAGAATGAAAGCAATATAGGCACAAGGGAAAACCTAAAGAAATATTTGAAAATGCCATAATTACGTTGTTCATCACGTGGTCCAGTAGAGTCCAAATGTGAGTAATAATTATGTATGAATACCAATCTTAACGGCAATCGTATATTTGTTTTTTGTGCAGCCACTAAAGACCTGACTGTCACGTACGCAAAGCAATGTACCATCATCATAATAGACATCCCCTCTTATAGTCGATCAGTCAGGCTACTTAGGTGTTTGACTGTTACTTCCGACATTTGTCTGTTCCCTCTTCCTTTAATTCTGTACCTGCTTCTTTTTTGTCACTGAACAAAGGTTCAGTACTGCAGTAACTGGACCCAAAGATTAGCGATGCTGTTGAAGCAACAAAGTAATAAACTCGTGGTTATGTGTACTTTTGATATATATTCATCCTGTGAGATTCGTCTGCATTTGCGAGTTTCACTCCATGTTTTGCGTGCAAAACCGCAGTTACTTCGATATGTAGCGCCCTGCATGCAATTGTAGTTTAGGGCAGCTCAGGTTCGCACATTATTCCCTTCTCTTTCCAAGAGGCCCAGTTCTGTTACCGTAAGGCAGAATCCCAGCATAGAACAAGGCGTCTTTCATCACCAAACGCTCTTCGGCCCTGCGGTGTTGGTTTGCTTCTGTTTTCCTCCAGAAAATATAGCCGGTCCGAAAATAAACACAAAGAAACAAAGCAAAAAAAAAAGAAAAAAAAAGGAAGCCACGCCCAGTATTTCACGGCACGGCTGCGCGGCCAGTTCCATTAGCGGCCGACGCCCGCTCTCTCTTTTCGGAGATTACGCCTGGCCCGTCGAGGTCAGCGTTATCGGAGCCGGCACGCGTTGTGCGTTTACGCAGACGCAAGGATGCGCCCGAGGTGCTTCCAGCCACCGGGCCGAGGTGGGCCAGCGTCTCCCTCGTGAATTATGGCTTTATTTCCTGCCGTTGCACGCAATCAATTTTCCCTGGCGACGCAGTTATTTTCCTTGCGCGCCGCTCGTTGTATGTTTTATACGGAAAAGAGGATTCCCTCCCGCATGGAGGATTTCCCAAGGATGCGACGCTGCTGCGCGTCGCCTCCCGAGCGACGACAAAGCCACG
Source organism: Schistocerca nitens (assembly GCF_023898315.1). NCBI lineage: Eukaryota > Metazoa > Arthropoda > Insecta > Orthoptera > Acrididae > Schistocerca > Schistocerca nitens. The sequence goes on along the minus strand of NC_064619.1, from coordinate 548,749,023 downwards.
CTCCAGCAGAGATGTACTGCAGCTAATGCTTCCGCGATACCCATCTTTTTTCAAGTAGAATTCATACAGGGATTATCTTCATTGTACAAAAAGTGACACCACAGTAGCGTGACGCAGTGAGATAGCTATCGGAGTAACAAAGTTGCGGTAAAGTGTCAGAAATTCTGCTTCTTTTAAAATAGTTTCGAGGCTATTTTTATTTCAAGGTCCGATCGGTCGCGGAATGGAAACCAAAGTAAAAAATCAAAAATGTTTTGTTCACAACTGTTAGCTACATTTCCCAGCTACTTCCGTATATAGTCTCCTTTCCAAATCAGAAATCTGTTGTATTACAGTACCAACTTCAAAATACCCTCGTCATACGTAGAAAGCAGACCCCTGCACTTTTTTTTCCTGCTTTCTACGTTTGGTTTGCAGCCCATTGTCAAAAAATTATCTTCACCTGTTATTATGAGCAAAGAGATAAAAATCTGTGGAGGGCAAAGGTAGGTGCTAAGACTCTACCCATTGAGAACACCAAAAGAACGTCTTCGTTTCAGCTGTATTGTGGGGTCGAGCATTACCACGAAGAAGGACAATACCTGATGACAACATTGCTTGTTACGAATTGCCCTTCATAGACAATTTTTCTCGAATCGCCTGATCCATTTGCTGAAGAAGATCTTCGGTTGACACTTTCTTCTGTACATCGCTACATGCATCATGAATGTCTATACCTCTTACTTCAAAATTTCTGCACCACTGTCACACTTCGCTGCATAAAATCAGGCAGAGGCCCTCAGCATACAGAAATCGAATGACACCAGGCACTTCACAGTTGGCGAGAGGCTCTGTTGTTTTAGGCATCTTTAAACGCTCACTGAGTCCTCAGAACTGAAAAGTGCGGCGGGCGTGATCGACGGGTATACTACGGACACACAGTACAACACATCTGCACACAGCTTCATCGAATTTTATAAGTAATCGGGTTCTGAAAAAAATACCTCTTGTATTAAAATAGTGGAATGACAATGTCAGAATTCTGTACTCATTCGGGAATTTTCAAAAATCTATACACCTGGGAAGAAGAGAGCTCCAGCGGACAGAATAAAAGTACAGGTGTCATGTGTGGCGTAAGCCGGTGACTGGACTATCGGACTGACAGCACTAGGAGGTGGATGGGTGTCGGGAATCTCGCCCCTGCCTCCGTTTACCTCCCGGAATGATCCCTTATATTCATTTTAACAGAAAGCTGAATGGATTCAGGTGGGACTGAAAAGAGGAGAAACCCCCCTACGTGGGAAAAACAGGTCGGAGGCTAAAGCTTTTTCCATTTGTCCTACGCGGGCATCCAGGAGACAACGACTAAAGAGAAATCACTAATACGGCAACGCAAGCAAACTAGCTTTCAACAGGAAATGTAGGTTTCTTGCTGTAAGAAATGGAAATATCTGGGACATAACATCGAATGTAGATAATATTTCCACGTTATGCTTAATGCTGCAGTAAACAAAAAATACAGACAGTCAATAGATGTAAGTAACAGCGAAAACTACTACAGATACTAAAATCTGAATCACTGTCGCAGCTATTGGAACAAATTGAGAATTTTCCCTTGAACCCACGTATCATTAATAAGTTATCTTACTATTGATATCACACTAATGTGTTAAAAGTCACGGGATGGCGATATGCACATACACGGATCTTTTACACATGGTATGAAAGGGAAAATATTACAGACATCATTATGTCAGACTGTGAACGCGGAATGTTTGTCGGAGCTACACGTACGTGACATTCCATTTCGGAATTCATCAACTAATTAAATGTTCCGAGATCCACACTGTGTAGAGTGTGCCAAGAATACCAAATTTCAGACATAACCTCTCACTATGGACAAAGTGGTGGCCGACGACATTCATTTAATACTCATATGGATGTGGTGTCTGTCCTTTCGGACATATCTGAAAGAACAAACACCCCCTGATGACTTGCAGTTGTCGAGAGCGAAATTAGAATTATATTTTTATACCTCCCCCCCCCCCATGAACAATGGACCTTGCCGTTGGTGGGGAGGCTTGCGTGCCTCAACGATACAGATAGCCGTACCGTAGGTGCAACCACAACGGAAGGGTATCTGTTGAGAGGCCAGACAAACGTGTGGTTCCTGAAGAGGGGCAGCAGCCTTTTCAGTAGTTGCAGGGGCAACAGTCTGGATGATTGACTGATCTGACCTTGTAACACTAACCAAAATGGCCTTGCTGTTCTGGTACTGCGAACGGCTGAAAGCAAGGGGAAACTACAGCCGTAAAGAGACCTTTGGAGAAAAAAGAACCAGTTGCATGAATATCAAGAGCTTTGATGGAAACCCAGTTTTAAGCAAATAAGGGAAACCAGAAAGGTGGAAGGAGTATATGGAGGGTCTATACAAGGGCGATGTACCTGAGGACAATATTATGGAAATGGAAGAAGATGTAGATGAAGATGAAATGGGAGTTATGATACTGCGTGAAGAGTTTGACAGAGGACTGAAAGACCTGAGTCGAAACAAGGCCCCCGGAGTAGACAACATTCCATTAGAACTACTGACGGCCTTGGGAGAGTCAGTCTTGACAAAACTCTACCATCTGGTGAGCAAGATATATGAGACAGGCGAAATACCCTCAGACTTCAAGAAGAATATAATAATTCCAATCCCAAAGAAAGCAGGTGTTGACAGATGTGAAAATTACCGAACTGTCAGTTTAATAAGTCACAGCCGCAAAATACTAACGCGAATTCTTTACAGACGTATGAAAAAACTGGTAGAAGCCGACCTCGGGGAAGATCAGTTTGGATTCCGTAGAAATGTTGGAACACTTGAGGCAATACTGACCCTACGACTTATCTTAGAAGAAAGATTAAGGAAAGGCAAACCTACGTTTCTAGCATTTGTGGACTTAGAGGAAGCTTTTGACAATGTTGACTGGAATACTCTCTTTCAAATTCTGAATGTGGCGGGGGTAAAATACAGGGAGCGAAAGGCTGTTTACAATTTGTACAGAAAGCAGATAGCAGTTATAAGATTCGAGGGGTATGAAAGGGAAGCAGTGGTTGGGAAGGGAGTGAGACGGGGTTGTAGCCTATCCCCGATGTTATTCAATCTGTATATTGAGCAAGCAATACAGGAAACAAAAGAAAAGTTCGGAGTAGGTATTAAAATCCATGGAGAAGAAATAAAAACTTTAAGGTTCGCCGATGACATTGTAATTCTGTCAGAGACAGGAAAGGACTTGGAAGAGCAGTTGAACGGAATGGACAGTGTCTTGAAAGGAGGGTATAAGATGAACGACACAAAAGCAAAACGAGAGTAATGGAATGGAGTCTAATTAAGTCGGGTGATGCTGTGGGAATTAGATTAGGAAATGAGACACTTGAAGTAGTAACGGACTTCTGCTATTTGGGGAGCAAAATAACTGATGATGGTCGAAGTAGAGAGGATATAAAATGTAGACTGGCAATGGCAAGGAAAGCGTTTCTGAAGAACAGAAATTTGTTAACATCGAGTATAGATTTAAGTGTCAGGAAGTCGTTTCTGAAAGTATTTGAATGGAGTGTAGCCTTGTATGAAAGTGAAACGTGGACGATATATAATTTAGGCAAGAAGAGAATAGAAGGTTTCGAAATGTGGGGCTACAGAAGAATGCTGAAGATTAGATGTGTAGATCACATAACTAATGACGAGGTATTGAATGTAATTGGGGAGAAGAGGAGCTTGTGGCACAACTTGCCTAGAAGAAGGGATCGGTTGGTAGGACATGTTCTGAGACATCGAGGGATCACCAGTTTAGTATTGGAGGGCAGCGTGGAGGGTAAAAATCGTAGAGGGAGACCAAGAGATGAATACACTAAGCAGATTTAGAAGGATGTAGGCAGCAGTAGGTACTGGGAGATGAAGAAGCTTGCACAGGATAGAGTAGCATGGAGAGCTGCATCAAACCAGTCTCAGGACTGAAGACCACAACAACAACAACAACAACAACCTTCAGATGCTGATGGGCGTTGATATATATCAACGAGGACGGGTGAAAATGTGTGCCCCGACCGGGACTCGAACCCGGGATCTCCTGCTTACATGGTAGAGGCTCTATCCATCTGGGCCACCGAGGGCACAGAGGAGAGCTCTTAGTGGCAGGCCTCCCACTCCAACACACTCATTACTCGTGGAAGACATACTTACCAAGTCCCGTAGGAGTTTGGGGAGTATGTGTGCATCCGTACAGAAGAAGGTCATGACCGATATTGCCAGAACTATATACTTATATGGATATTGTGTCTGTTCTTTCGGACATGTAGAGTGTGGACATACAAAGTGAGAATGTGGGTCTCGCGGGAGGAGTGCGCGATAGAGTAACTGCAGCCGCGCTATCCTCAGTGCCTTCGGTGCCTCAGATGGATAGAGTGTCTACCATGTAAGCAGGACATCCCGGGTTCGAGTTCCGGTCGCGGTACACATTTTCACCTGTACCCGTTGATATATATATATATATCAACGCCCATCAGCGGCTGAAGCTATAAATATATAATTCTAATTTCGTTCTAGACAACTGCAAGTCATCAGTGGTGTCTGCTGTTTCAGACATGTCCGAAAGCACAGACACTATATTTATATAAATATGAAGGGAATGTTGTAGGCCACCTCTTTGTCCATAGAGAAAGGTTATGTCTGAAATTTGGAATTATCGCCACAATCTAGACAGTGTGGATCTCGGAATATTTAATTAGTTGATGAAATCCGAAATGGAATGTCACACGCCTCTAGCTCCAACTACCATTCCGCGTTCAAAGTCTGACATAATGATGTCGATAATATTTTCACATGAATCACCTGGATACAAATGACAGCTCTTGCCAATGCACTGCCCTTTCATACCATGTGTAAAAAATGGTTCAAATGGCTCTGAGCACAATGCGAATTAACTTATGAGGTCATCAGTCGCCTATAACTTAGAACTAATTAAACCTAAGGACATCACACACATCCTTGCCCGAGGCAGGATTCGAACCTGCGACCGTAGCCGTCGCTCGGTTCCAGAATGTAGCGCCTAGAACCGCACGGTCACTCCGTTCGGCCATGTGTAAGTGATCCGTATATGTGCATATCGCTACCCCATGACTTTTAACACATTAGTGTAATATCAATAGTAAAATAACTTATTAATGACACGTGGGTTCAAGGGAAAATCCTCAATTAGTTCCAACAGCCGGCCGGTGTGGCCGAGCGGTTCTAGGCGCTTCAGTCAGGAAGCGTGCGACCGCTGCGGTCGCAGGTTCGAATCTTGCCTCGTGCATGGATGTGTGTGATGTCCTTAGGTTAGTTAGGTTTAAGTAGTTCTAAGTTCTTGGGGGCTGATGACCTCAAATGTTAAATCCCATAGTGCTCAGAGCCATTCGAACCATTTTTTGAGTTCAAATAGCTGCGGCAGTGATTCAGATTTTAGTAATTGTCTGGTGCTGAGACCTTACTATGGCAACGGCTGAATCTCTCTCTCTCTCTCTCTCTCTCTCTCTCCGTGTTCCCCCTCAGTTGCTTGTAATTCTTGTCAGTGTCCAATGAACACGTTAGAGGGAAAGGGCGTAAGCGCGAGCTAAACACGCTAATCAGTGACGGCTAACTTAGGTGAGAGGATTTACGGCGCCGGCGTCGCGTAGCAGCATTTCACGCGGCGGTGCCAGATTGCGCTGCTGACGCATTGCCGCGCCTGCTTCCGGTGTTAATTTTGATATAAATCACAGAGCGGAGCCCGCGCTGCCTTGCCTCCTCCCCCTCCGCAACACCCCGCGGGCACCACGCCAACGGGACCCACTTCGCAATTCGCCTGTCCACCGCACATCTCAAATAGCCTCAGTGGCAGCGACTGCCCGCCATGTTGCGACTGCGTCAGCAATGAAGCCGGCAGTGAATGGTAGACGGCCAGTGGTGGGGTTACGCCAAATATTTGCTCGGCAAATAGACTGATCCCAGGAATTAATACGTTCGGATCCGTAGCGTTTCCGGCGCGTGGCCGGCTCGTCGGCTGTCAGTACGTGTCAGCCGACGGGGCCACACTCAGGCGTGCGTGTACTGGCGCGGCGCTGCACGAGCGCGGCCATAAATTACCGTAATCTGCGACTCGTTCATGCGGCGCTAGTGCCGTCGACTGCCGCTGCTAGCACGGCGATAAAACTCGGGCTTACGCGCAATATCACAAACACACAGTAGCCGCATTGCCGGCCAGTTTAGACTGTCGCTCGTTTTTGTGCGGCTACACACGTGCGTGGAACACAGTGACCGATGAGCCTACATCATTGGTGTATCTGACTGTCCATCTAGCTCCCCAAAACCACCCCCACCTCCACTCCCTCCCCACCCTCATCCCCAACTCCTCTCGTTCTCTCTCTCTCTTTCTCTCTCTCTCCCTTCTCTCTTTTCCTGACTCACTTACACTTATACACAAGCCCATGCTCCACCCTTTTTTTTCCTGCGTCCGACGTCCGCTTGTACAAAGCCGCGCTCTGTGTTACTCTTCCTGTCCCAGTGACGATGTCCGCTGTAGAGCTCTTTGCCTTTTCATATTAATGCTGCCTACGCGTCACTGAGATACTTTTTCCTGCCATAGCTGTTGAAGGTTTACAAAAAAGATACATGGACCGAAATGTGTAGTTTAACGGTGCCTCAGTAGCTTTTCTATGAGGCTGTTGAGGGTCACCACCGTCTACCTTTTAGCCTTTTAGACAACTGGTTCAGTATGGGATGGGTGTTTTGTAGCATGGCAAGTTGAGATGTTGTTGTTGTTGTTGTGATCTTCAGTCCGAATACCGCTTTTACACAAACCTCCACGTTAGGCTATCCAATGCATCACTCTTCAGCTTCGGATTGTTACTGGTTAATACATCTATTTGGATATGCCTTCCTCTTCAATGATTAATCCTCACACACTACCCCTACGCTAAACTGATGCCTAAGATTACGTTCTATCAACTCTCTCTTTTAGATAAGTTCTCCAATAATTTATTTTGGGCCATACTCGATTCAGTACCTCCTCATTGGTTAGAAGATTCACTCATGAAATCCTTAGCATTCTTCTGTAGCGGCACACTTCGCAAACGTTATTTTACTTTACCGTATGAATTGCTTACTGTCCACGTTTAGGCGGCCGGAGTGGCTGAGCGGTCGTAGGTGCTTCAGTCTGGAACTGAGCGACCACTACGGTCGCAGGTTCGATTTATGCCTCGGACATGGATGTGTGTGATGTCCTTAGGTTAGTTAGGTTTAAGTAGTTCTAAGTTCTACTGGACTGATGACCTCAGAAGTTAAGTCCCATAGTGTTCAGAGCCATTTGAACCATTTTGTCCACGTTTCGCATCCATGCAAGGCTACTCTCCGGACAGATAGATTCAGAAACCGGTTTTCATTCTCAAGCACATAAATTTATATTCGATATTAACAAATTGTCTTTTTCAGAAACGTTATCCTTACTATTGCGTCTCATATCCCCTCTGCTTTCATGATGGTTAGCTATATATCTGCCCAAATAGAATTTCTAAATCTCATTCACTGAGCATCGCATTATTTAATTTTACTGCATTCCACTGCCCTTCTTTTTTTCCTTTTGCTTATCTAATAAGCTCTTTTCCAGACGCTATCCATTCTGGATAACTGCTCAGCCGAAGCCTTAGCTGTATCTGATAGAATTAAAATTTCTTCTTCTACCATATTTCAAACTTTTATTTCTTCCCCCTGAATTTTAGTTCCTTATCCAAAATTTTCTTTCCTACCCTTTACTGGTTGCTCCATGTGCAGAGTGTTGGAAATCAGTGATATTGTAAAACCAGCTTTCGCTCAACTACTGCATCCTTTCCTTGCCCTTTGACTCTTATAACTGCTGTCTGGTTTCTGTACGAAGCATATATAAAATTCTGATCCCTGTATTTTATCTTCGCAACTTTCGTAATTCAACTAGTATATTGCAGTCAACACAGTTAAATGCTTTGCCTATGTTTAAAAATACCATAAGCGTCCGTTGCCTTGCTTTAACATATCTTCTAAGATGCCTTGTTGGGTTAGTAGTTGCTCACGTTCTCCCATATTTTTATGGAACCTACACTGACTTTCCCTGAGGCTGCTGTCTACCAGTTTTTCCTAAATGCTATATATTTCTGACGGTATTTTGCAAGTACGTTTGGTAAATCAACAGGTCGTTAATATTCTCCACTTTATTTTTAATTTACATGATTACATTCTTCTTGAAGTCTGTGAAAATTCATCTGTCTTATATATATGGGGCATCAGGTGGAAAAGTTGTGTTATGGCTGGTTCTCTCAGGGATCTCAATAATTCTGGGAAATATCGTCTACTCTAGGGGTCTTGTTTGGACTCAGACCTTTCAGTACTTCCTCAAATTCTTTGTGCATTGTCATAGCTCTAATCGTCATCTACTTCCTCTTCCGTTTCTACAATCTTCTCTTCAAGTTCCTTTCCCTTGTAGAAGATGTATATTTATTCCTTCTGTTGTGGATTGGCAAGACAGCCAACCCACTATAAGAAAGCCGAAAGGCACGCGTTTAAACTCACGCAGGCTGGCGTGAGGTCTGGAACAGGACAAGGAATTGAGACTAGCAAAAAACGTACGTATCTTCTGGAATACTTAACTTTAATCCATAATTGGTGAACTATCGCTAGCAAAGTCGGCTGTACAACTGGGGCGAGTGCTAGGAAGTCTCTCTAGACCTGCCGTGTGGCGGCGCTCGGTCTGCAATCACTGATAGTGGCGACACGCGGGTCCGACGTATACTAACGGACCGCGGCCGATTTAAAGGCTACCACCTAGCAAGTGTGCTGTCTGGCGGTGACACCACACCTTCTACCTTTCATCTTTCACTTGTTTGCTTTGTCTAGGATCACGCCTGAGCTCTTGACATTATTACAGGTGGCTCTCATTTCTCCAAATATCTTTAATATTCCTATTCACGGGATTTATACGTTGACGCTTTGCCATTTTGCACTTTCTGCCAATTTTCAGACATTTGCAATCCCTTCTCTCTGCTTCAGCGCTAGATTTTTATAATTTCTCCTTTCATCAGTTAAATTCTATATCTCTTGCGCTATCCAAGGGTCTCCACTGGGCCGTATATATTTTCCTGTCTTCTCTATTTCATCTCTCAAAGCTACCCATTATTTTGTTGCTATATTCCCTGTGTTTCAGTCAAATGCTGCGTAATTCTCACTTTGACACCATTAATAATCTTTGGCTCTTACAACTTACCCAATTTCTACTTACCCAGAATTTCTTAAGTGTTACATTACAACGACAGCCAATAAATGATGGTCATTGTCAACATTTTGGCCTGGAGTTGTCTTACAGCTTAAAATATCATTTCTGAATCTCTGCCTTAACATTATACTGTCAGTATGAAACATTCCTGTGTCTGCATCTCTCTTTCCACGTATGTAGCCTTCTTGTATACTTCTTGAATCAAGTGTTAGCAAAAGCAGAATTATGCTCCGTGCAAAATTCTACTAGGTAGGTTCCTTCTTTCGTTCCTTTCTCCCTGGCCATACTCTCCGACTATTTTTCTTCCAGTACTCATCCATAATTAAATTTACGTCTCCCTTAACTAAGTTCCTTTCTACCACTATACATTCTTTAAATCTCTCCATCGTAAGTGAAGCTATTTGACATATAAACTTATATTACTCCGGTGGGTGTTGAAACATCTTTGTTTTGTTTATGATAATATGTTCATTTTGCTGTTCACTGTAGCTTCCCCTCATTTCTATTTTCTGACTTATTAATACACGTAATCCTGCTTTACCCTATGTGAGTTTTCAGTATTCCCTTCAAGTTTACCCATGGTCTAGGGCCAGCGTGTCTGAATAGTCATCAAAACGTCCTGGGTTCCGGATTTGAAATAGCCGCAGGCAGCTCGGTTTGTCAATAAAAGTCATGTGTAAGGGCGGCAAAAGACTTACGACATAAAAAGTTGCCATCATTCTACCAACTGTTTTGTAAGAGACGGTAGAGAACAGAGTTCCTGGTCACTCTCTTGTTCTTGGAGTAGGGAAATGATCCTAGAAGGCAGACGAGTCAGCGATGGTCAATGGCATGACGATACACAATGCAATGGTAGCTACTGCCATGAAGACACATAATGTACTTGACAAAAAAGAAAATTCAGACGACCGCTCCATTGTCAAAAGATTCTGGATTAGACTCCCATTCAGACCTCCACGAGGGGCCTACCAAGGGTAGCTTACCATGAGAAAAAGATGGAATAATCAACTAGTGGATAACATTCCACAACTAGGGCAATGGAATGTCAGAAGTCTGCACATAGTAGAAAAGCTAGAAAACCTGGAACGGGAAACGCAAATGCTCAATCTAGAGAAAGTGGTGGGAGTCACTGAAGTGAAATATATTGCATAAAATGCATAACACAGTGCAGTCTCTTAAGTCTGTATTTATTCTGAATGGTTTTAGTCTCAAACCATCATCCAGGTGAACAGGAAGAAAAAATGTTTCACACGTTTGTCGGCATTAAGGCAAAACCCAGGTGCAGATATAGACAAAAATCACAATTTAGTATTGATACGGTGTAGAGAGAACTCAAAGAGAATGATCTGAAAGAGTCAGTGTGGAAGGAAGCACTGATACTCTAATACACTGAGGAGAGATGAGACATGTTTGAAGTTCGCTAAGCATGTCGACACTACGGTAAGGATTACCAGACAGCTCAATAGGTGGACATCTCTGTAAACTGCAAATACAGCTGTTGAGCAGACAGGTATAGGTACTAGAACGGTAGCTGCAAAGAAACTCTGAAAAAAAGTAAATAAAAGAAGAGACTTTCTTCAGTTTCTATAAAAACAGCACTAGCAGGAATAATAATATGTGTATTTTTCCCAGCTACTGTTTCAGTGTACAAATATGTCTATGCTGGCTGTGGTGGCAACGTCATCTACTGAAATATGACACTGACCAGAGTTGTTAAATTTTGGAAGGTCATATTTTTACAGATGTGCAAGTGGATAGAAAAATCTTAATAGAATGTTTTAGGAATTAGTCCAGCACATTAAACGCATGTAGAGAGATTCAAGCGAATTACACAAAGAATGTGTTCACGAAGTCAGACATGTATGTTGCTACATACAGGTATTGATGATGCAGTAAATTAGATGGATACAGCTCAAAACGTGGGGGTAGCAACAGGGGTAGATAATGCGATGTCTCAGGGGATAGAGCGAAGAAAGTATGGAGTAAAGAGAGGGGATAGGGAGACACTTCTAGAGTATAGAGAACAGACGTGTTCACCAAGAATGTTGATATGAATGGACAAGAGAGTAATTTTGGCTAACCGAGTGTGTATTGTAGAAATTCAAGAAAGAATTAATGCATGGAGGAGCATATAAACGAAAGAATAGAGACTCAAATTAACTGTACCTAGAGTGCCACCAAACAAGACAGATGGGAGCACTGAAACAACGATGCGCGCATTCATGGTTTTTATTACAAAAGAAATGGGAAGTATGATTAAAGAATAAGCTGAGTGTGAGGGGAAAAGACTGGAAGAAACAATCAGGCGTCAGAGGAGAAGAAAGGTTGAGAAGAAAATGTGGGCGAAAAAACTGGAAGAACAGGTAGGACAACTACTGTCACAACTACCAGTAATAAATCAATAAAGAAGTTCTATCAAGGAGAAGCAGAAGGAACAGGTGTAAAAGTTGCAGAGGTGGAAAGATAAGCAAGTAAGTAGAAGGTAGAGTAGTAGAGTGCAAGAACATATAGAAGTATATTTATATAAATTTATAGTGTTTTACACACTGATTATTCAAGAAGAGATACAAAATGAGCACACAGTTTTGTCGAGCACTGCCTTGGTTCTAATTGGTGAGATGCAAGAAGTACAGTTGTTCATTTGAAGAAAGGCAGAAGGTATTTAAGAGATGAAATGGGAAAAAGTAGAGCAGCTGGCAGTGCGGTATGACAGTATGAAAGCACGAGAGATGGGTGAGACAATTACAAGCAACAGTACTGAGGATCTGAAGTGTGCAGAGTGTGATCAGAAATGAATCATGAGCGAATGATGAAGTGCGCAGTTCAGAGATTCAATCAGAAACTAATGTATGGGCTTCAACAATTCAGTAAAAAAGCACTAAATGTCTTTACGCAAGTACCATGTGTTTATATTCAAGAAGAAGAGAAATATGCTGCATCCCCAATGTTGGATTGAGAACCTCAATAATATATATCCATCTTTGTGATAGATAACGCACAAAGTAAGCTTGTAGGTCATCCCCAGGCGAACCAGCAGAGAAGAGCAGAGAATAGCACCAAAATGCACATCGTATCAGAAGTGTAGACAAGTATTTTTAGGTAATTAATGTCAGAAATAAGAGAAAAAATAAGTTAAGAATGAGATAATTATGGGCGTGATTTTAAAGGGTCGGAACACTAAAAACCAGCGAAATTTTTCGAAGGACCGTTGAATGTAAACCAATTTTTGGATATAACACATAGCGCAGAAGTAGTTAGGTCATGTTTTCAAAAGTTACCCTGGAAGTGCCAACATGTGCTGAATGGAAGGTGGAGCCAAGGTATAGACGATCTCTAGAACATCATGTAGGAAATAAAATTTGTACACATAACGAATCAGCCTATTACCCAAGTATCTAACTACTAGCCCACAGAGACCTCGCCAAGATCAGAGAAGCAATAGGAAAATTTCCAGTGGAGGATGGAGCAATATAAATGATCGATGGAGGACTGGCTACAATGACCATTGACGTTGATTTCTTCTTTGATTTGGGAGAGGGGACCAAACAGCTAGGTCAGCGGTCCCATCTGATTAGGTTCAAAAATGGTTCAAATGGCTCTGAGCACTATGGGACTTAACATCTATGGTCATCAGTCCCCTAGAACTTCGAACTACTTAAACCTAACTAACCTAAGGAGATCACACAACACCCAGCCATCACGAGGCAGAGAAAATCCCTGACCCCGCCGGGAATTGAACCCGGGAACCCGGGCGTGGGAAGCGAGAACGCTACCGCACGCATCTGATTAGGGAAGGATAGGGAGGGAAGTGAGCAGTGCTATTTCAAAGGAACCATTCCGACACTTGCCTGAAGCGATTTAGGGAAATAACGGAAAACCTAAATCACGATGGCCAGACGAGGGTTTGATCCGTCGTCCTTCCGAATACGAGTCCACTGAACTAACGACTGCCCTACCTCGCTTGCTGTATTACGGAAATATGGACTCAAGACAGGAGCTGAATGATTGTGTACGGCCAAGACAACAAGCCGATACTGTTAAACTGTGTGGACCTTATCCATGAACTAACCCACTTGCATGGCGATCATCACCACAATAACTTGTGAGATACACAGTTACAGAAAGGGAAGGCCAATGAATGGAATATGAAAGAAAGATAAACGACAACGTGCTTGAAGACTTGTGAAAAGTGTTATTGGGGAGAGACAGGTTACGCAGCCGCAGAACTACATCCAGTAGTCAACGACCTCGTCAGTGAGGCATGTTTTGTGCCCATTCTCAACAGTAGTAGCCAATGTTTGGAAAATTCAGACGACACATTTCAATGATGCATACAATGGAACAAATGGCTCTTGTTAAATTTACGTAAAGCGAGAGTAAGACGTGTGTAACAAGGCAGATGCTTGTAAATAAATGATGGGTGGTACCACCACATGACATAAAGCCATCAGCGAACTACTAACATATAACATAATTGTGAATGAGATGCTTGATGGAATAAATGCTAATAAACATTAAGTTGGAAATAATTGTTTCAGATATCACTACAGGGATAAGTATAAAAGCAAGTTTTAGAATGGCATAATAATTATGTATAGATTAAATAAAACGATCGTAGGGGTAAGACTAACATAAAAACTACTCAAATGCATAGTGACATAATAATGAAAATAAAGTGTTGCAATGAGAATCATGAAATGTGTTGTATGATAAGGAATCGTTGAACAGACCTATGGTGTCAGTTAAGTAAATATTAGTATCAGCAGTAATATGCAGATGGTAGCTGGCGAAGGCAATTTGGACCGAGAATACGATGGCACGCGTGCACGAAGGAGGCAGGAGAAGTCGCAGAGGTGGACTGCGTGGCAGCTCACCGCCTAACACCAGGGTGAATGCCCGGTGGACGGGCCCTCAAGGCGGGGGAACGACGGCAAATGGCCATGTTATTGTTTTGCTGCCAGCCTGAGCGCATCAGCTGTGGCATCACCACAATATGGACACCTTAGGCTAGGCGCAAATTGAGAAGCGTATAGCACGTGTGGCGCGACGCAGCGCAGCGCGCGTTTTTGTAACATCACAGGTTCATATGGGACCGCGCAAATTGCGACGCGACGCGACTGGGACGCGACACGCGCCTGCGCCAGGTCGCGCGGCGTTGTGGTTGAGGCTCAGTTTCTCGCGCCGCGCGTCGCGCTTGCCCCGCTAGCACCGTGGGAAATTCGAGGCGGGGAGCGGAAAAGTAGCACGGCCATATGCTCACATCGGAACGGCGCATATGAGCAGTGGTAATATTGCCAATACGATAAATTTTGCCTTACTGTGTACTGAATTTGATTGCCTTTGGGTAGTGTTTCGTTTGTCGCCATTTAAACGCTCCAGCTATCTTCGTTAGCACGTTATTCTTTTCTGTTATTTATGTCTGCATAGTTTTGTTTTGTTTTTCTTCTGTCAAGATATAATAATGTAATACGACACACTGTACTACATGCATGTGGACAACATATTTCCACTGCAAGCTAGAAACAGTCGAAAAGCAGTCGCAAATAAAAATGTTTTAATTGGTTCGCCGTGATGAGAAAAATCATTGCAATTGTTGCATGGACATATCAGCATTAATAAACTAATTACATAACAACAGGCTACACAAATGAAGAAAATCGTCCGTATTATTACGAAAGTAGGAATATCCTAAAAGAGTGTTATGATTAGATATATTTAATTTGTTGAAATGTGCTGCTGACAAAGGCAGATCTACTTTCGTGACAATGTTTTTCGAACTCCATCTCACAAGGCACACATGGCTAGCTTGTGCATTCATGTCGCGCGCATTATCCTTCGCTGCTGACAATACACTGACCATTGTGTTGTGCAACAGATCAATTGTTTACTTTTCTCAATAACAACTATTTTATTCGCGATCACGCATTGTCAGTTTGGCAAGCCCTATGTGAGTAAACAGTACCTGGCATGTGCCTATCATTCCGTCTGAAGGAACGCTCGTCATTACTGTAATACTACTCAGATCAAGAGAAGGAATAAAATCCTTTGGTAAGTTTCCATTCCAGTCGCTCAGTGTTAAAAATTCGATGGGTTATGGGGAGTCCACCAAAATTCCAACAGAATTGCCAATCTGTTTTTGTGTGAGTTGTTAACCTTTTCTCATTGGAAGAAGCATCACCATTTATGAGTAAAGGCCACATTTCTCTTGGTGACTGGTTTAATTGTACTTCCTTTGTCACAATGTAATTTGCCAAACTCATCTCACATCAGCTATTCAGACAATTCCGAAACGGAGGGCCTCATTAAACAAGTAATTGGCAATCACAGAGCTCAATAGCTTACGAAAAACCTCATAGTATCGGTTTGCAGTAACATAAAAGAAGAAATTTTATGTTTCTTTTCATACTAGGAAGCTCTTGTTTCGCTAGCTGTCGATAACTCTTCAAAAATTACAGTCACTGGAGAGAAATAACGATGTCTCGAGCGGTTTAGAAGATACGAGAGATGTTGCGAGTATTTCATTCTCGCGGGCGTGAGATCGGAAGTGAGCGCGCTACATGGGATCCATTTTCTCGAGATCGGAGGCAGATAGAGATCTACTCCCAAGTCTAAGCTAAAATTCAGTATGTTAGCTGAATTTCATACGCAGCAACATATGGTGTAACACGCACCAAACGCAAAATCATAGCGACCCCTAATTTTTGTTGCAAACTTTTTGAGTTTTGCGTAGTGTCTCACTAAAATGTGTACGTCACAATAAGAATGGTCCAGCGAGGTGATGGGCACTTCGTCACGAAGCTGACATATAAACGCTACAAGTAAGACAAAAATCATACATTTCAGAGAATAGTTTCTGTAAAATCGTTTGAGAAAGATAAGAGGTTGCGCGCGCTTCGGTTCAGTCAGCGCAGAGCGTCGCCAGTCGGCGCATGCGAAGTATGGTGTACGCGTCGCAATATGCGCTGCACCCGCGCGACGCGTGCGGCACGTGCGTGTCGCGCTGTAGTCTAGTGTCACGTCACACGTGCTAAAGTGGGGAACCCACAAAGCAGTGAGTGAAACCATTCCTCTGTTAGGGACATCCATGCATGGAGTCTTCACGTATCTTCCACCATTTGTGCACCAGAAGACACCTACTTAAACCCAGTACAGAGTGTAAAGGTATTCCACGTCCAGACAGAATATACAGTGATGGTACGTATACTTCGGGACTCAAAACTCACGTGCTACTCAGGCTTACATAAATACTACTTGGACCTACACTACTGTGTAAGGGATATAGGCCAACCTATAGTTGCCAGTGTAAGAGATCCAACATCTAGACAGGCTGTTCCTGTGAAGGAGGAATGACTGCCACCATGTCCACACAGGTAGAGCATCTACATTCAAAGAGCAGCACTCCACCTAAACCCTATGCCTAGATACTTTTCACGTACCAGTGGTGTATGACCTTTTCCCTTATGGTTGGTAATGTTTATCAGAGCCACCATGTGATGTACGCTGGTATTATGCTGAGAGACAGAATTTTTTGCTATACAGTGTATAATATTTGTGTGTTTTTTATTTTCAAGTCGTCTGATGACTTACATATTATTAAATATGTAATCTGTACTTCTAAAATTTACATGTAAGAACGAAATGCATTAGTGTACTTATTTATTCAAAAATGGTTCAAATGGCTCTGAGCACTATGGGACTCAACTGCTGAGGTCATTAGTCCCCTAGAACTTAGAACTAGTTAAACCTAACTAACCTAAGGACATCACAAACATCCATGCCCGAGGCAGGATTCGAACCTGCGATCGTAGCGGTCTTGCGGTTCCAGACTGCAGCGCCTTTAACCGCACGGCCACTGCGGCCGGCTATTCTGTTTCATGTTTCATTTGTAGATGCAAAGCACACATTGATGTAACCATACAGATGTACTGTACCTGGATAAAGGTAATGGTGTTCAAATAAGACAATATTTGACTTGCCTTCTGTCACTAGCTGAGTTTTGTTTGTTGAGGTACATGGTACCCCATACACCCCAACCAGAATGCTCGTACTTTCTCTGGAAGATTACTAATTTAAAAGGACATGGAATTGTGATTTTAATGTTCACACGTCATATTTGTTATACATATGATCACACATTGGTAGCGTAGAATGTTGGGAGCTATTATTATGTGCCAGCAGAAATTATCAGCCGGTCGCGGTGGTCTCGCGGTTCTAGGCGCGCAGTCCGGAACCGTGCGACTGCTACGGTCGCAGGTTCGAATCCTGCCTCGGGCATGGATGTATGTGATGTCCTTAGGTTAGTTCGGTTTAAGTAGTTCTAAGTTCTAGGGGACTAATGACCACAGCAGTTGAGTCCCATAGTGCTCAGAGCCATTTGAACCATTTTTAGAAATTATCATCATTGGGTTGTCTGCCTTGCGGCAGGTTTTGACTGCGTAGCCCTCCATGCTTCTCTGTCTTCTGCGTTCCTCTTCATTCTTTCCTACCCTCCTTGTGTCCTGCTGTCATCATCCGGAATCTTCTTCTGCTCTTCCCTCTCTTTCCTGGAACGAAACTCCCAGTTGCCTCTACTAGAAGGCAGTCTCTTCTTAGATTGTGGTCTATCCAGTTTAGTTCCCTGTTCTTCGCCGTCAGTAGCATCCTCTGTTCTTCTCCAACTCTCCTCAGTACTTATTCATTCCTGACTTTATCTGTCTAGCTGATCTTCTCATTCTACACCTTATCCATATTTCACAAGCTTCAATTCTCTTGTCACCCTAATTTCTCAAAGTCCACCTTTCCACTCCATACTAGGCCATATTAAGAACAAAAGCACTTAAGCAGTCGCTTCCTTAATTCCTTGTTTAAACAACTAGTTAGGAGCCTTCTCTGCCTTTGAAATGCCTTTTTCGCCAGAGCCATTTTCACTTTGACATCTTGTTGGCAATCCATGTCTTCTTTAATCCAACCTCCCCAATACTTGAATGCTCTTACCTGTGCTATGATTTCTGATCCCAACTTAATTTTCACTTTTCTTTTCCTTAAGCCTATGACCATGTTTTTGTTTCCTTTCTACTAACAATCATACCACATGCTGCACAGGCTTCATTCAGATCATTTAGAATTTAAGTCAACGTCTCTTGCTTTACTGCGAGGATCGCCATGTCATCTGCAAATCTTATACATTCAATTTTCCGCCCACCTATCCTAACGCCTACTGCCTCATCCAAACAGCTTTCCAGCACTTCCTCCTGATAGATGTTAAATAGGATCGGCGACGGACAACAGCCCTAACACCTCTCCCAATCTTGCTGTCTTCAGAGATCTACCTATTCGTACCCGAGCTTTCTGATTCAGGTACTGTTTTGCGATCAGTCTTCTCTCTTTCAACTTTACTCCCTTCTTTTTCAAGATATCTAATAGCTTATCCCACTGAACTCTATCAAAGGCATTTTCGAGGTCTATGAAGGTCTTGCCCTTTTCAGTGTATCTTTCGCCGATGGTCCTTAGAAGTCCAATGGTATCTCGTGTTCCCTTTCCCATTATGAAACCACACTGTTCTCCACCAAGTGTTTCTACCAGCGTTCCATATAGCCTCGTATACAGAATTCTATGAAGTACTTTTGCTGACTGCGTTATTAGACTGATTGTCCTGTGGTCTTCACACATTTTGGGATTATTATTCTTTGGGATTGGGACTATTATAGTTACGTGAAAGTCTTCTAGCCATTCCCCTTTGTCGTAAATGTAGTTACAAAGAGAGGTCAACTGATTTTTCCCTCTTCCTTTTAAACTCTTTAATATTTCTGAGCAGAAATAAGAATATGTAAGTCACTTGAAATAAGACAACTGCCTGACCTGCCATGATGTCCATATGGTTTTATAAATGTTAATCCACGTTTCAGATCCGATGATGACACCTTCAGAGTGCTGAAATCGGTCATCTAGTAAACGATATTGAAGCGATCGTGGCTTTTCAATTATTTTAAAAATTATTTTATGTATATTTATTGGCAATGACGAATTTCGCGCTTCTGGGGCTGTGAGCCAACATCCGTGCTTTAATGCCAGCATATGGCACTGAGATAAAAATTGTGCCAGCTGCTGTGGCCGAGCGGTTCTAGGCGCTTCAGTCTGGAACCGCGCGACCGCTACGGTCGCAGATTCTAATCCTGCCTCGGGCATGGATATGTGTGATGTCCATAAGTTAGTTAGGTTTAAGTAGTTCTAAGTTCTAGGGGACTGATGAAATCAGATGTTAAGTGCTCAGAGCCTTTTGAACCATTAATTTGATAAAAATTGTAAGTAAACATCGTCCTATCTTCCTAAATCACGTAAAGGCATAATGACAGTACGAGGATACTTCCTTATAATTTTTACCTTAATGCCACGTGCTAGCATTTAAGGTGGATGTTGGCACATGCAAATTACTTATTTTGCTACCGTGAACATGTCCTAAAAGGGTGAAACACGACATTGTCAGTAAATAGGTAAATAAAATTTACGATCAAGACCGTCGTGTTTCAAAAAATTCATAAACGGTTGCTGTACCAGACGCCCAGCATGGTGTGGAACCAATTTTATATTTAAGACATTTACAACTGATTCAGCGCTAATAATGATAAATCTAATAAAGAGATTTATTACTCGATCAGAAATGCCAATTAGTTACATATGGCTTGCATTTCTTGGTTCATGTATATAAATTTTTGGGAATTACTGACAACAGTTTAAGTTATATGCAGGGTGACAATTATTGAAATATATGATAAAACCTTCTGCATGCACACACTTTAGTCAACATCACTACAGATTTTCGGATTTAGGCTGTGGTATGTTCGATATTAATGCCATCATTGTCGATGACGTGACTCACACGAATAGAGAAATTCTACACTACTCGCTGAAGTGTCGGAACGTAGATGATGTGCATGTCCTCCTGAATTGCTTTTTTCAGCTTAGAAATGGTTTTGGATTTACTCTGTACACCTTGTCTTTAATATAGTCCCACAAAAAGGAGTCGCATGTGTTCCGAAAAGCAGAAAGTGGCGGACAATCGAGACCCATGACAGTGGACTCTTGATACCCCCCGAGCCAGAATGCGGCCCTCACATTGCTACTCCAGGATATCAAAGAGTCTCCTGCTTCGATGAGATCGAGCTCCGTCTAGAATGAACCACATCTTATCGAAATCAGCGTCACTTTGTATAATGGGGACGAAATCATCTTACAAAACCGTTCGGTGGTCACCGTGCCATCAAGGAATGCGCACCGGTTATTCCGTGACTAGACATTGCACACCACATAAGTCACCCATTGAGGGTGAAGAGACTTCTCGATCACGAAATGCGGATCCTCAGTCCCCCAAATGCTCCAGTTTTGCTTATTGACGAACCAATCCAAATGAAAGTAGGCTTCGTCGTTAAACCAAGCCATGCATGAGCATACTAATTCCCATCATACTCCGCAGCCAACCGTGCAGTTTGAACGTCCTGACGGAAACCGTGCAAAAGTATTGACGATTTTATTTCATACAGAACAATAATTGTCGCTGTTTGTGTACCGACAGACGAGGAAAGCACATTGATTTTCTTGTTGAATTTCTTATTATACATTTCATTGTCATGTCACATAAATGGCATTGGTACCCGTATTGACTTATTTGTAAGTTATCATCAGATGCTCTACCAGTGCATGTAAGCTAGACTTGCACTAGAAGTAGAATATGCACGATCTGCCTGCAGCAAAGTTGTGCTTGGAGTTTGCAAGTGTATACTAAGCAGTCAGTATTTAAGTTTCGCTAAGTCAAGATTTCCTACTCACGCATCACGGTTGCTGGAGGGGCCATCTAGTATACGTGTAACTTATCTGCACGAGTATATCATTTCACGACGAGTTGGTAATTAATGGACATCGGCATAGGTGTAACAAATTCGTCACCTTAGGCTGAAATGTATACTTAGAAAAAAAGAAATAAATGGTAGTAAATTTCAGACTTAAGTGAGCTTTAAGAGAGCAAAACGAAGTGTCTGTAATGGTTCAAATGGCTCTGAGCACTAAGGGACTTAACGTCTGAGGTCATCAGTCCCCTAGAACATAGAACTACTTACACCGGACTAACCTAAGGACATCACACACATCCATGTCCGATGCAGGATTCGAACCTGCGGCCGGCCGGAGTGGCAGTGCGGTTCTAGGCGCTAGTCTGGAACCGAGCGACCGCTACGGTCGCAGGTTCGAATCCTGCCTCGGGCTTGGATGTGTGTGATGTCCTTAGGTTGGTCCGGTTTAAGTAGTTCTATGTTCTAGGGGACTGATGACCTCAGACGTTAAGTCCCATAGTGCTCAGAGCCATTGGAACCATTTTTCGAAACTACGACCGTAGCGGTCGTTTGGTTCCAGACTGAATCGCCTAGAACCGCTCGGCCACGCTGGCCGGCGTCTGTAATGTCGAGCGAAGTACATCACTAAGGGCGCTTGCGAGCTCTCAACCGGCGAGCACGTGCCTCTCGCGGCACGCTATGGCCGGATAAACGTAAATATTGTGAAATATTTAATTTCATCGCATAACAGCGGGGCCGGGTGAAATATTAAAAGCTTTGGCGCGCGGGCGAGTGCCGTGCGACCCAGGGCCGCAATAGCGCGCCGATGGCAGGCACGCCGCTAGCGCTGGCTGGTCGCGGCGGACGTGACGGGAATGAGGTCAGGCGGGCGACGCAAGCCGCGCCGGACGCAGCCGAGCCGGCGAGGCGACACGGTGGAACAGGTGCACGGCGCCGGCGACGCCCGGCGGGCTAGCCGGCCAGTCCAGGCGCGTCCTGCTGCCGCTTTATCCGGCTGCCGAGTCGAGATGGGCGGATCAGGACCTCTGGCATTTTAGCCACCTAGTCGGACGGGCTGTTTCACTTACGGCAGGCATACGTGACAGTTTTTCACGATACTATCCTTCGTCCGTATTCTTTCCAAATAGCGAGCACGGGCATGAAATTCGAAGCGGTTCAAATGGCAGTCACTTTGAACAGCCCACGTCGACTACTTGGTGAAGCCCTTTTTTTTATGTAAATGCAATTCTGTTCTGGGTTCAGGAGCGAGGGATGGACGTTGGCCGATAAAATGTAATTCTAACAGCTATTATATTGGTATATTGTTTTATTAGGCCACAAATTTGAACCTTTCGACTGCGTCATCTGTAGACCTGTAACATGAATGACATAAACTACCACTTGTGGAGGTATAAGACAACGCATCGATACATGTAACTTGTTTCACAGATATCCGAACTTCATAAGCATATTTCCACAGCTCGTGGTTTCGTGGCTAGCGTTACTGCCTCTGGTTCACGGGATCCCAGGTTCCATTCCCGGAAGGGTTGGGTATTTTCTCTGTCTGGAGACTGGATGTTTGTGTTGTCGTCATCATTTAATCATCATCATCATCATCATTCTTCACAATATCTCGATTGGACTGTTCAAAAACTGCAACTTCATACGGGACCTGATGACGGTGCAGTTGAGCGCCCCACAAACCATAAATCATCATTATCATTCATGAACATACAAGCTTACTGTCACATGTCTCAAGAACGTACATGCTCATGAATTTCGGATATCTACGAAACTGGGTACGGCTATTGGGGCCTTGTCTTACATATGCCAGAGTAGTATTTGCGACAGGTCATAAGATGACATAATTGAAACTTCGAAACTGGTTTTCTAATAAAACAGTAGCAGTATAACTGCCGTGGCGTAATATTATTCATATTAATGAAGTAGCCAGTAATGCCACAGGTTACTAATTTCATAACTTTTCTAGCAAAGGTAGTATACATCCTGTTGGTATCATTCGTCCGTTTGAGGGCAACACACCTAACAACATGACACAACAGTAGAAAATCCGTTTTGATGGGGACTCAATATCACGGAGAACAGGAGCCAGTAACACATGTAAAACATACCAAGAGTTTGCTAAAGCATTCTTAATCAAAATTACTCCACAAGTACACAAAAAATATAAGAACAGAAATATTTGAAGCTTTGAGCTTTTAAAACAGTGGATGCAATAGTTATAAGGAGTTCTTTCAGCACTACTACGAAATGAAACCATATTTAACTGACCCTTTACGTTAATCTGACCTATTAGAAATAATAGTTCTTAAGTTTCCAATGTCTGTACAGGAGAGACTAATACATGTCAACAAGAGTGAAATTAACTACCTCCTACATATAGTACAACGGCTGGACACGCTTTCAGGCAACAGGCAAGTGCCGGAACTCTGGCGTAAAACCAGGTGGCGACCAGACCCACGCAACTACCGTGACCAAACAGGAATAGCATGTCGAACAACAGTAGCGATCATGGTAGAAGCGAGGAAGACAGACCTCACCATAGTAACCGTAGTCCATCTAGAAGGGAAACAGGTGGATTTCGAAGAGGTTTTAGGAGAGGATATAATAGTAATAATAATCAAAATATCCACGGGTGTACTGCCGGTCTACAGTGTCCAACGGGCACAATATTTCGGCGATCATACATGTCGCCATCATCAGGTGAACTGACGGACTGAGCTCCTGTGAACGTGCCGGCACGGAGATCGGTACACTAAGGCTGCTCAGGGGGAACTCGGTTCGGTCGCGGCGGCGACCGATTTAAATACCCTCCGCCCGCGGCGCGCTCACTCCGCCGTCCGCGCCCCGCGCCACGGTCGCGCGGTGGAACAGATTGCGACGGCGTCTGAGATGACGTCGGTGTGTTGGCTCTGTCCGCCGTGGTTGTCACAACTATACATTTGCTCGATTTACTCTTGATTTACCCAATCGCTGGTTCCCAAGCCTTGCTAAGATTATAGCCACAGTCACGGTTTATGAGGTCGTCATTGGTGCGAATTTCGATGGCGTCTCTAACAACGCTGTCCCAGTATCTCGACATCTGTACCAGAATCCTCGTGCGTTCATACTCCATAGCGGGATTTTCCAACAAACAATGTTCAGCGACCGCCGACTTGCTCGGATACATCAGTCGAGTGTGCCTCTGGTGTTCACGACATCGATCCTCGACGGTACGCATCGTCTGACCAATATACGACTTTCCACACTGACACGGAATCTGGTACACGTCGGCCTTCCTCAAACGGAGGTCATCTTTGGCGCTCCCCACCAGTGCACGAGTTTTATTCGGAGGGCAAAACACATTTCCGACCCGGTGTTTCTTCTAAATGCGGGCGACTTCCCCCGAGAGTATTGCTGACTGAGCAACAACAGATTGACCAGATGGGCCATTTCTCTCCAGCAGTATGATTTGACTATCGTGTGCTTTCCTGGAGAAAATAACATAGTGGCAGACGCCTTATGTAGTTTACCTGTTGGAATGGACAAAGCGGACTTTAATGATTCAGGGCAAAAGGAGGTATCAATTATGTATCTCACTCAAGTAAAGAATGAGGACAAACTGCGAGTGATCCTACAAAACCTAAGAATGCAACAAAATAAGGATGGGGATATTAATCTTACTAAAGCAAAATGGAGTAGGAATACTAACAGTAAAATTATGATATTTTATATGATAAATAAAGAGATCTTATATGGGAGAGCATGTCCTGAGAAAAGGCAATGGAAGGTATATTGGCTGAAACAGTGTATCAGTAACCTAATTTTATTTATACACTACAGATATGCGCACTTTTATGCGAAAAATGTGCAGATAAGAGAAAGGAAAGCTGCTACTTCAGCAATATTGGAAAGGAGTCAGGGCAGTATTGAAATCGTGCATTAAGTATCAAAAGATCCAAGTATCTAAATCTGGCATGAAATGCATAACATGATCCCGACCAAAGTACTGGAACGGGTCTGCTTGGATTTATATGGCTGCCTTCCAACACCACAAGGATGATATAAACATCTATTTGTGGTATTGAATATGTAGTCAAAGTATGTGAGATTGTAACTGTTGTGGAAGGCCACTGGTAAGTCGGTAACAAACAAAATAAAGAACGACTATGTTACCAAGGTAGAGAAACCCAAGATAATCATTAGCGATAATGAAATGCGGTTCATTTCAGTGTACTAGAAGCAAATGTTGAGTGATGTAGCTATAAAACCCATTTACATTTCGAAGTACCATCCTCAATCTAGCATGAGCGAGATAGTGATGAAAGATGTCAATAGATTATTGAGAACCTACTGTGCTGAGAATCATTATATGTTGTAACATCCCCACAGAAAAATAACTAAATGAATTTGTTAATATTGTAACATCAGACCAAAATTGGTTTTAATGTAACCTCTGAACAAAATTGGCTCCCCTTTATAATCTGTGTGCAGAAATGCATTCACATTTAATGTAACCACAAAATTCAATTGGTAAATCCGGAAATAATAATAATAAAAAAATTAGTAACCTGATAAATTTTATGAGGACAGCAGCGCTCCCCTTCGGCCCTGTATTCTGAATAAAAAAGCAAAAATTCTTACGTCAATAAAAAACTGCAAATATATCTGCTCTTATGTAGAAATTTTTTGACACAGCTTCATGCAATGCTGGTGTATATTTTTTTGATTCTTGGAAGGAATGATCATGCATTGGAAATAGTCTTTAAATTGAAATGAATGCTTTTTTTTAAAAAAAAGTTACTTTATATTATAACAATTATTATTGGGGCATTTTTTTAAGAAATTAAATGACAATTAATATATATTACTAGATATGCGAAAGGCTGCTTCTTTACCTTCTACAATAATACCCATCCTGCAGAGTCCTGACCAGAGTCCCGAGTAGAGCAGACAGCCGACACGCGCCGACTCCCGCCGACTCAAGACTACTCAAGACTACTGTCGACTCGCGCAGACAAGCGCAGACTAGCGACAAGCAACAACTAACGACATACTACTCTCTGGTCAGGGACTCTGTCATGCCTCGCCCATCGACGGCAAAGCATACGTCTTACATAACCCTCCACTGTGGGGGCAAAAATTTGGCCGCGATGGTGAGTCAATTGGAATTGCCATGAGCAACAAATTTTTCTTAATTACCTAAGTTTACAATCACAGAATATATACATATATATATATCTGCTGAACATGAAATAAAATATAGTGCACATTCCCTAAGTACAGAACATATTAAGCAATGACAAAATGTATACACAATGAGTACATATCATATTAACAAATGACAAAAGTGCACACGCACTGTAGTTCACAACATATCAGCAAATCACAAAATGTATATGCAATGAATACAAATCATGTTAACAAAATGACAAAAGTGCATACGCACTGTAGTACGGAACATATCAGGAAATCACAAAATGTATACGTAATGAGTACAAATCATATTAACAAATGGCATAAAGTGCACACGCACAACAAATAAACATATCAAGGAGTGAAATAAAGTGCACACGCACTGTAGAAGTCTTTAGCATTTTTACATAACATATCATGGAGTGAAATAAGGTGCAAACACACTGTAGATGTCTTTAGCATATTTAGGAAAACTGGTCTTGTTAACAAATGAAATGAAGTGCACACGCACTGTATATGTCTTTATCATTTTACAAGAATTTAAACGCATTGTATAAGTGTTTACCATTTTACAAGAACTAGGAAAGGAATGGGAAGGACTGCATCATGGTTGTAGCACATTAGGTTGCACGCAGCTGCACGAAAAGTCCATATCTTTCTACAGAAGCACAACACCAAGTGAGACAATCAAGTTCTTTCCCTCGAAGTATTAATCAGTGTAGCCAAGACACTGAAATGTCGTAATAATATTCCATGTTATCATTTTGGTAGTACATTAGGTACACCAAACAGTGGGACCATAATAACATCTCCATCGCTAAAGGTGGTGGACAGCATGTCGTGTCAACACCACGTTCTTGTAAAGTACACCAAAGTAGAATTAGTGCAAAAACCAATATAGTGATCCATGATCATGAGGATAGACAGGACAAACGGATATTGCAGTAATTTCTGGTAATTAGGTCAGAAGGTGAAGGACATTAAGTCACATATTAGTCTTCATTGAGAATTACACTAGTATAACAACTGATTTGAGTAATTGGTGGCACTCATCGCCCAGTTACTGAACATTTCTGTATCATGTATGAAGCATTACAGAATAATGTTCATAAATGATCTGTTTACAGGGAACATTGGCACTCATTGGCCAGTTACAAACCATCAGAAGTCATCATTCAAAACAGAAGCTAATGAACAGCATGGTATTAACATAATTCACTTAGTTATATTAGTCATTGGCACTCATTGGGCAGTTACAAACTATCAGAAATCATCATTCAAAACAGGAGCTAATGAATGGCATAGTATTAACATAATTCACTTAGTTATAGTAATCATTGGCACTCATTGTCCAGTTACGAAACATATAGCAAGTATTAAATAGTACAAACCATTTTTCATCATTCAAGTGACATACGACATATTTAAAATAATTATTGACATTCCTTGACCAGTTACAAACCATCAGAAGTCATCATTCAAAACAGGAGCTAATGAATGGCATAGTATTAACATAATTCACTTAGTTATAGTAATCATTGGCACTCATTGGCCAGTTACCAAATATTCTTATATTTTTATAAAACCTTATTCAGTATTATTCAGAAGTAATCACTCAAAATGAGAGTCAATTATTGGCATAGCATTATAGAGTATAACAAAATATTTACAGAAATTATGGGCATAGTATTTATGCATTATTACAAAGCATCATTCAGTATTACTCAAAACTGATCATTCCAGTGACATAGAAGATATTGAAAATGTAACACACTGTAACTATCATTCAAGGTCGGTGACTAGAAAACATTATTCAGTATTACTCCGAATTCACTCCCTTTTTTTGTGCTAGCAATGCATTGCGTTGACATCGATAATTAATTACTGGGGCATAACAATATTTGTTTTTGAGTTATTGCTGCAAATGAAGATGTGTAACGTCATTCGTCATGAGTCAGCTGTAGCAAGGTTATGAAACAAATACAGTATATGTGATCACATTTATGAATGACACAGGTTTAATGACCAACTGCTTATAGCACATTAATTTCATTAATAATTTCTCTTGCAAAAGATACAAAATGTATTATTAAACTGAAAGAAGAAACGCATATTATGCTGAAAAGTAGTGAACTTCGAATTAACAGGTAGTGAAATGTGTATAAATTATATATGTTTTCTAGCTGTCCTTTCCAAAACCTTCAGTCATCATACCATGCGACATAAGACATTCTGTCAAAACGAACTGCAACAAATACTTAAATAACTACATAGCATTAATACATAAACTTCAACATTATCCTCATCTGCAAAGAAAAACTTCATTATCCATATCATCATAACTCCATTATTATCATCACCTGTAAAGAAAAACTTCATAATCCATATTAGCCTATTCTTCATCATTATTCATCACCAGTCATTATCATCTGCAAAAAAGTCACTTCATTATTCATTATACAACTATTCCTTATTTCTAGCATATTTCATCACTAAAACTAAGATGTGAAGTTCTGTCTGAAAGCCTGCATCAATCGCCTCGTATTCTGAAAGAAAAAATTAGTTAAGACTGCTATTCTACGTTGTGTATAGTATATTCTTGTTAATGGTTGTTAATTCTGATCCATTTACTCTTCGTCACGAGGTATTGCATCTTCTTTCGTTCATTCCGAAGGTGAAATTCCCATTTCTGTTTAATTTATTTCTTTTACACGTTATTTCTTTCTGAAAATGATGAACAAAGATTAATGTCTAGCATTTAAATCATATACCCACTAAATAAAAACTGGTTTATAGTAACATAATTGAGCATACGGCATAGCATGACATAAAACGTAATATGTCAAAAACATAGACAGTGTGCAGGTGCAAAAAAAATGTACACAGAGTATCACAATGTAGCAGCAAAAATAAGTGTAAAATAGTCACGATGTTGAGATATCATAAGGCAAAATGTCAAAGTCAACTGGTATTTGTTATATCTTAAATATTTGATGGTGCATACAAACAAAACAGGAAAACAATCATATATACATGAAATATGGAAAATATGGACGGTCTGATATATAACGACAAGGAATGTGACCTTCTTTGTGTTCAGCTTGTATGTTGTGTAGTTAATAGAGGCGAGAATTGCAGACTTTAATGGAGACAGAATTTAATAAAATTAAAATGTCACTAGATAGAATTGCATAATTATTCATAAGATACGTAAGTTTATCTGGAAAAATGTGCACGGTCTGATGTGTAACGACAAGAAGAGCGACCTGCTAACCTTACCTTGCCGGGCACTTGCCAAGAAGAAATACGATAATCATCAGTAAGTAGTCACATAAATATAATTGCATAAGTGGTCATAAAATGTGTAAGTTCATCTGCAAAAATATGCACGGTCTGATGTGTAACAAGAAGAGGAACCTGTTAACCTTACCTTGCCGGGCACTTGCCAAGAAGAAATACGATAATCATCCGTAAGTGTTCTTGTGAATATAATTGCATAAGTGGTCATAAAAAAAGTAGGAAATGGCATTACAGTGTGATAAATCATAAAGTATGTTCATTCAATAAAAGGTTTGACGTTGGAGACGTGGTGGTTCCCTTTGGTTTTTCTGATTCTCAAAGTTTCGACATGTACTACATTGGGGTGAGGAATGCTGCGAATTCGATATAGACCTGCGTATAGAAGCTCAAATTTACTGCATCTACTCTTTCCTCTGTTGGATAAATAGTGTGTACGTACTAATATCTTCTGTCCAATGTGAAAGTCACGGCGTATACAAACCTGTTTTTGCTGTCTTCTCCGGCGCTCTGCGGCACGTTTGATGTTGTTCAGCGCAATGTCAATTATTTCATGGTGTCGTAGTCGACGAGATGTAGGAAAGGTTACTAATTCTTTAATTTTGTTAGGTGGTTCAACATTTTTCAGTATAACAGACGGAGATAGCATAGTAGATTCATTTGGTATGGAATTAATTACATCCTGGAATGAGAGTATGTATGTGTCCCAATCAATATGTTTTTATGGCAGTATATTCTACACAGTTTACCAATTCCTTTCATTAATCGTTCACAAGCGTTCGAAGAAGCATGGTACCTGGATATATATCTCGGAGAAATGTTTCTAGTTCGTAACATACGTGTCCATATAGCAGATCGAAACTGTGATCCATTGTCGGAAATTACTTTCAACACATGCCCTACATGACATAGAAAATGATTTACAAATGCTTTCGAAACAGTTTTAGCAGTAGCTTTGCGTAACGGAGTGAAGGTAACAAATTTTGAAATTAGTTCAACAGCGACAAAAATGTAGCAAAAACTTCTATTAGTTCTGGGAATCGGACCAAAAATGTCTACAGCGGCCATATGTCTTAATTTAATCGGTACAATAGGATGTAACGGAGGAACATGTGAAGTCGTGTCTGATTTAGCTTTCTGGCAGATTTTACATGACGCTAAAACTCGTCGTATACGTTTCTCCATGTTGGCAAAATAACAGTTCTGTCTCAGTATAAGAAAACATTTTCTGGCTCCGTAATGTGCGTAACTTAAATGAGTATACCAGATTAATTTGTTAACAAGTTCGTCAGGAATTCATAATAACCAACTGTTGCTGTCAGGATGAGAGCGGCGAAACAGAATATTATTGCATACAATGTAATGGTTTCTAATGGTAACATTATTCCTATCTTGCCAAAGGTGTTTAATTTCTTTCCACACGTTGTCTTTACTCTGCTCTTGTGCTATGTCTTGTAATGACGACGAAATGAAATTTTCAAATGCAACTTGTTGAATGTACATGACGCTGAAATTTGCTTTGCACAAGTTGGTTGCGATGTCTTGCTGATTGTTGCTAAGAGAACGGGATAGTGCGTCTGCTACAATATTTTGTGTACCGGGAATGTGAACAATTGTAAAATTAAATTCCTGCAAATAAAGTTTCCATCTACTTAATCTGTCGTGTGTAAATTTAGCCGAAAGTAAAAACTGTATCGCTCTATGGTCTGTGCAAACGGTAGTATGCCTTTCATAAAGAAAATGCCTAAATCTGGTAAATGCCCATACAACACATAATGTTTCAAGTTCTGTGACAGAAGAATTGCGTTCAGCAGGTGACAGAATGCGACTTGCAAAAGCGATGTTTTTAATTACTGTACGAGGTGCATTCAAGTTCTAAGGCCTCCGATTCTCTTTCTAATTAACTATTCACCCGAAATCGATGAAACTGGCGTTACTTCTCGACGTAATCGCCCTGCAGACGTACACATTTTTCACAACGCTGACGCCATGATTCCATGGCAGCTGCGAAGGCTTATTTGGGAGTTTGTTTTGACCACTGGAAAATCGCTGAGGCAATAGCAGCACGGCTGGTGAATGTGCGGCCACAGAGAGTGTCTTTCATTGTTGGAAAATGCCAAAAGTCACTAGGAGCCAAGTCAGGTGAGTAGGGAGTATGAGGAATCACTTCAAAGTTGTTATCACGAAGAAACTGTTACGTAACGTTAGCTCGATGTGCGGGTGCGTTGTCATGGTGAAACAGCACACGCGCAGCCCTTCCCGGACGTTTTTGTTGCAGTGCAGGAAGGAATTTGTTCTTCAAAACATTTTAGTAGGATGCACCTGTTACCGTAGTGCCCTTTGGAACGCAATGGGTAAGGATTACGCCCTCGCTGTCCCAGAACATGGACACCATCATTTTTTCAGCACTGGTGGTTACGCGAAATTTTTTTGGTGGCGGTGAATCTGTGTGCTTCCATTGTGCTGACTGGCGCTTTGTTTCTGGATTGAAAAATGGCATCCACGTCTCATCCATTGTCACAACCGACGTAAAGAAAGTCCCATTCATGCTGTCGTTGCGCATCAACATTGCTTGGCAACATGCCACACGGTCAGCCATGTGGTCGTCCGTCAGCATTCGTGGCACCCACCTGGATGACACTTTTCGCATTTTCAGGTCGTCATGCAGGATTGTGTGCACAGAACCCATAGAAATGCCAACTCTGGAGGCGATCTGTTCGACAGTCATTCGGCGATACCCCAAAACAATTCTCTCCACTTTCTCGATCATGTCGTCAGACCGGCTTGTGCGATCCCGAGGTTGATTCGGTTTGTTGTTACACGATGTTCGGCCTTTATTAAACTGTCGCAACGACGAACGCACTTTCGACACATCCATAACTCCATCACCACATGTCTCCAACTGTCGATGAATGCCGGCCGCGGTGGTCTAGGGTTCTAGGCGTTCAGTCCGGAACCACATAACTGCTACGGTCGCAGGTTCGAATCCTGCCTCGGGCATGGATGTGTGTGATGTCCTTAGGTTAGTTAGATTTAAGTAGTTCTAAGTCTAGGGGACTGATGACCTCAGATGTTAAGTACCATAGTGCTCAGAGCCATTTGAACCATTTTTTGCCGATGAATTCAATTGGTTTCACACCAAGCAAATTCAGAAAACGAATGATTGCATGCTGTTCAAGTAAGGAAAACGTCGCCATTTTAAGTACACTCCTGGAAATGGAAAAAAGAACACATTGACACCGGTGTGTCAGACCCACCATACTTGCTCCGGACACTGCGAGAGGGCTGTACAAGCAATGATCACACGCACGGCACAGCGGACACACCAGGAACCGCGGTGTTGGCCGTCGAATGGCGCTAGCTGCGCAGCATTTGTGCACCGCCGCCGTCACTGTCAGCCAGTTTGCCGTGGCATACGGAGCTCCATCGCAGTCTTTAACACTGGTAGCATGCCGCGACAGCGTGGACGTGAACCGTATGTGCAGTTGACGGACTTTGAGCGAGGGCGTATAGTGGGCATGCGGGAGGCCGGGTGGACGTACCGCCGAATTGCTCAACACGTGGGGCGTGAGGTCTCCACAGTACATCGATGTTGTCGCCAGTGGTCGGCGGAAGGTGCACGTGCCCGTCGACCTGGGACCGGACCGCAGCGACGCACGGATGCACGCCAAGACCGTAGGATCCTACGCAGTGCCGTAGGGGACCGCACCGCCACTTCTCAGCAAATTAGGGACACTGTTGCTCCTGGGGCATCGGCGAGGACCATTCGCAACCGTCTCCATAATGCTGGGCTACGGTCCCGCACACCGTTAGGCCGTCTTCCGCTCACGCCCCAACATCGTGCAGCCCGCCTCCAGTGGTGTCGCGACAGGCGTGACTGGAGGGACGAATGGAGACGTGTCGTCTTCAGCGATGAGAGTCGCTTCTGCCTTGGTGCCAATGATGGTCGTATGCGTGTTTGGCGCCGTGCAGGTGAGCGCCACAATCAGGACTGCATACGACCGAGGCACACAGGGCCAACACCCGGCATCATGGTGTGGGGAGCGATCTCCTACACTGGCCGTACACCACTGGTGATCGTCGAGGGGACACTGAATAGTGCACGGTACATCCAAACCGTCATCGAACCCATCGTTCTACCATTCCTAGACCGGCAAGGGAACTTGCTGTTCCAACAGGACAATGCACGTCCGCATGTATCCCGTGCCACCAAACGTGCTCTAGAAGGTGTAAGTCAACTAGCCTGGCCAGCAAGATCTCCGGATCTGTCCCCCATTGAGCATGTTTGAGACTGGATGAAGCGTCGTCTCACGCGGTCTGCACGTCCACCACGAACGCTGGTCCAACTGAGGCGCCAGGTGGAAATGGCATGGCAAGCCGTTCCACAGGACTACATCCAGCATCTCTACGATCGTCTCCATGGGAGAATAGCAGCCTGCATTGCTGCGAAAGGTGGATATACACTGTACTAGTGCCGAGATTGTGCATGTTCTGTTGCCTGTGTCTATGTGCCTGTGGTTCTGTCAGTGTGATCATGTGATGTATCTGACCCCAGGAATGTGTCAATAAAGTTTCCCCTTCCTGGGACAATGAATTCACGGTGTTCTTATTTCAATTTCCAGTATTTAAAACAGTTCTCATTCTCGCCGCTGGCGGTAAAATTCCATCTGCCGTACGGTGCATCCATCTCTGGAACGTATTGACAATGAACGCGTCCTCATTTTAAAACAATGTGCATGTTTCTATCTCTTTCCAGTTCGGAGAAAAAAATCGGAGGCCTTAGAACTTGAATGCACCTCGCACAACCATCTTCTTCAATTTCTTGAAAAATGTGTACGCCTAAAGGGGTGTTAGAACTGTCGGTGGCAATGGAAAAATTTCCGGTAAGATCTGGGTACGATAAAAGTGGTGCATTCAAGAAGGCTTCTTTCAAATAACATTCTCGTGAACAAGATTCTGTGTATCTGAAGTATTGCTTACATTACTGGAAGATACTACCTGTACTGTATTTAGTCAAATTCTATCTGATGTGCTATTATTTTCGGGAGGATGCTGTGGCATTTCCACTATTTGTACTGTTCTGTTATTCCTTCCTGACGTATTATGTTCGGGATGATATCTCC
Organism: Schistocerca nitens; assembly: GCF_023898315.1. Taxonomy (NCBI): domain Eukaryota; kingdom Metazoa; phylum Arthropoda; class Insecta; order Orthoptera; family Acrididae; genus Schistocerca; species Schistocerca nitens. The sequence goes on along the minus strand of NC_064619.1, from coordinate 548,714,331 downwards.
TGTCTGGTTCATTCATGATAATATGTTGTTGCTGATGTTCTTGCTGCTGATAAGACCGACTGTTATTAAATGTACGCTGAAAATTGTGCTCATTATTTTTACGTCTGTCATGATAGTCATTTCTATACGGTGCACTGCGATAGGAATTGAAATAGTGTGTTTTCTGTACGTACTGATTCCCTTGTTCCTGTGCGTTACTATTTGTTGGAGCTGATGCTATACGTGCACGCGGCGAAACATTAAAGCTTGGTTGACCTTGTACATTACATTGTTGGTTAGTTATGCTAACCTGTTGGCTTTCATGCTGTTGCGGAGAAAAACGTCTATTGTTACAAAAATGTGTTTGCGACTGCTGAAAATTTTGTACATACTGATGATTAAAATTTTCTCTGATATTAAAATTACGCTGGTAGTTGTCATTTCGGGAGTGTCTAATGAAAATTTTCACTTTCGGTAAAACTTGTCTTATCGGGTTTTCTTTACTCACTCTTAATCCTAGATAGAGCGATAGTTGAAGAGCTGTTTTAATAGATATAAAGGATAGTAGAAGAGAAGGCAGCAGTGCAGAAAACTAAAGATGAAATAGCACTACTACGGCTCGGGCCCTGTGCACGCTACGGCACATATTCATTAAGGCGTAATGAATTCCCTGAGGTCAATTACGAACTGCAAATAAATTTTAGTTTCCGCGTTACAGTCAATGCCGGTGAAAGTTCAAATGCAAATTGCTGTATCCATGCTAATTCTAGTTTCTGCATTACAGGCCAAGCTGGTGAAAGTACAAAAATAAGTTGTCGTATCCAGTTCAAAGTGTGTACCTGTGCTCTGTCATTTTTAAATACCTTAGATTTTTTTACGGATAAAAATTGCTCATAATCAGCGTTATCGTCTCAATGTGTGAACAGGTTCAGGATTGTATGAGAATCTATTTGTCTGTAATTGTTCGGAATCTAAGTAATGTACTCTCTGTAAATTACCTAAATTATACTGGCTGTGTGAGTGTGACAAATGTTCGGAATGTGCCTTATGCTGTGACGTGTTATTAACTGAAATATTTTTTATCTCTGTCACCTCTTGCTATAAAGTCGACGATTTTCTACGTAATGTATTATTGGACGAATCTATCTCACTGATCGTCTGCTGTAAATTTTGGAATTCAGGTGTTTGATTAAGCGAAATCGGTGAAGTATCGTCTGATTTGGTGTCATTATTACTTTCAATAACGTCAATACGACTGGGCAATTCATCATATTTTTCAGTCAGTATTTTTACCTGATCAACGTTTTTAGTGTCACAAGCATTAATTTGTTTTTGTATTTTACGTGTGGTTTCGTTCAATTTTTTAACGTCTGCTTTGATGACGTCGGAATCCTGTATTAGTTCTAATTGTTCAAGTCTGTCGGTCACTGTCTGAAAGTCTACTGTGTGTGTCTGTTTTTGTTTTAAGATCGGAAATTTCATCACGCAATTCGGTGTTCAACTGTTTGATAGTATTAATTTCGTCCGATACTGTAGCAATATCGTTGTCTACGTATGTTTTTGCTTTCGTAAACAATTTACGTTTATCTTCCTGTCTCTGTGCAGTAATTGTTTCCATGACTTGTTGCTTTACTTTATTCTGTTCCTGTATGAATTTACGGAAACGCGTTTCACTGTTTTGTAGGTGGTGATTAAAGCGTTCGTCAATTTGACTGTTCTGTTGGTCGAATTTCGCATCTACTTTTGCATCCAGTGTGCGCGAAAGTTCTGCTGACACTAATTTAAACTCGTCGCGTAACTGTGTTGCGTTCTCAGAGCATTGTTTACCGACTGCACTAATTTCATCTCTAAGTAATTTAGTTGTATCTGCATGTCTATTATTTAATTCTTGTGCCACAGATCTAATTTCCTCACTACTGTTTCTGGCACAAGCCTTAATTTCTTCACGTAATTGTTCTTTAGTATCATGACATTGCGCGGCAACGGCTGTAATCTGTTCACTAAGCTGTCTGGAATTGTTGTCTAATTTTTCATTAAGTTGTTAGTTCTGTTCACTAAGTTGTTTGAAATTGTTGTCTTCCCTTTCATTCTGTTGTAGCAATATTGCCATAATTTGATCCAAGCCAATATAACCTACTCTATTCTCTGTGCTGTTTGATGGCGTACCTGCAATTGTCACGTTTTGTGTAACCATTTGGTCATTCTGTGATTCTCGAAAAGGTGTTCCAATCGGATGTGCACTGTTAGTCACTACCTCGGAATCAAATAAATCTATCGTATTTTGAGTACACTGTTCATTTTCGTTAGAAAAATTTGTCTGTTCATTACATAAATTTTGCAAACCGGGTGTGTCAAGCTGGCAGCGTTCGTTGTAACAGAACGTGCAACGTCATCCATTGTCGTTAAATTAACAGATGACACAATTGACTTTATTTGCTCATTACTAGGTTCAAAATCAATATTAGTGGTCGGTACGCACTGATTGTCTACAATTATGAGATTATCATCATTACACTCAGTGTCACAAATACTATCGGTAAAATTATTCGAGTCGGCTATTTCACTCATTACACATCGCGATGTACTGTTAACAGTTTTTCGCGGCATTTTTACACAAATCAGAATTAAGCACAAATGAAACAAGGACAATGCAAAATGCAACAAACAATTACAACAAAGAGCAACAAATTGCCGATGATCTGTGAAAGAAAGAGTGACAAATTAGTAAATGCGTTGCGCCAGATGCAAACTACATTTAAATAAATAAGAGCAGATATACGACTACTTCTCAGAAAATTCCCAAAGAAATACGATCCTGGCCGGATGTCGCCAAGTGTAACCTCCCCACAGAAATATAAAAATAAAAATGAACCATGAACCAAACGTAAACTCCCCACAAAAATAATAATTAAATGAATTTGTTATTAATATTGAAACCTCTGAACAAAATTGGTTTTAATGTAACCTCTGAACAAAATTGGCTCCCATTTATAATCTGTGTGCAAAAACAGATTCACATTTAATGTAACCTAAAAATTCCATTCGTAAATCCGGAAATAATAATAAAAAACAAATTAGTAACCTGATAAATTTTATGAGGACAGCAGCGCTGCCCTTCGGCTCTGTATTCTGAATAAAAAAGCAAAAATTCTTATCTCAATAAAAAACTGCAAATATATCTGCTCTTATGTAGAAATTTTTTGACACAGCTTCGTGCAATGCTGGCGTATATCTTTTTTGATTCTTGGAAGGAATGATCATGCATTGGAAATAGTCTTTAAATTGAAATGAATGCTTTTCTTTAAAAAAGTTACTTTATATTATAACAATTATTTTTGGGGCATTTTTTTAAGAAATTAAATGACAATTAATATATATTACTAGATATGCGCAAGGCTGCTTCTTTACCTTCTACAATAATACTCATCCTGCAGAGTCCTGACCAGAGTCCCGAGCAGAGCAGACAGCCGACACGCGCCGACTCCCGCCGACTCAAGACTACTCAAGACTACTGTCGACTCGCGCAGACAAGCGCAGACTAGCGACAAGCAACAACTAACGACATACTACTCTCTGGTCAGAGACTCTGTCATGCCTCGCCCATCGCCGGCAAAGCATACGCCTTACAATGTGGATAGAATATGTGGAAGGATTTGAGAGAATAATCAGTGAGCTGCCTCACTCAACCACAGAACTACCTCCACAGAAATTGATGACGGGGGAAAGCGTGCCCAGTATTATCGAGCAAATAATAAGCTTTCCACCCAGAGACGAATTATATACTCAAGATAAAAGAGACCTGGCATTAAAGAATATAAAGCCAGCTAAACGTAAGAGTAAGCATGATCAGCAAATCAGACAGGTAGCATACCAAGTTGATGAACTGGTGCTAATTATGTCCACACTGAGGTCCTGAAAAGTGTGTTGGAAAACCAAGAAGTTCCATGTAACATATGAGGGTCATTATAGGACAATTAGACTGGCTATGGTGGTGGTCAACCTAAAGACAAAACAGAGCAAAAATTGTATAACATTTTTGACATCAAAAAGTTTTATCAGAAACAAAGAAACCACAGGGGGAAATAGCACTTTTTGCACTGCTAGGTATCTGATGCCTACCAGGCACCCGAGTTAACTAACGGTTTACTTCCTTTCTTTACACGCTGTTAGTTGTTCCCAGTTCATAATTCTGAACTAAAATCTATCATCTATCTTCCCTCTCTATTCAAGATAAAAAGGGGATCAATTGAAATAAAAGACACACTATTTGAATATTTAAGTTACCAATCATAGACTCAACAATTCTATAACAAAAGATAACATGCAGCATAAGGTTTGCAAAATAATTACAGAACCTATGCTATAAGATCTAAAACGATCACCCGTACAGGTAGGAGAACACCCTATAAACTACGTATAGAAAAATTTTATCTATGTTATGAAACACCTACAAATACATACAGAGAAAATAATCTTCTATATTTCTTTATTTAGCTAACTTACAGCTGACGCAGAGGAAGAGGGCGATGAGCAACCAAATAAGTGGACACAATTAGAACAAACAATACACAATGGTTCTGAGATGATTAGATTAAACTTTACAAGCAACATTTGATAGATGCTTCTGACAACGCAGGTTTATCCGTGCTGGGGAACTGCTTAAATTTTGCACCGACGCCAGAGCATTTGACGGTGGTTATTTTATTAGTTCTGAGGAATAGTCTGTTTTTAAACTACTTCCTGATGTTGTAGAGCAGCCTAGGAAGAAGGCATGTCTTGTGTAGACTGCGACACGTCCACCCAAGGGTAACATCACAGCAGCTAAGGGGACTGCCTTACGTACACTTACATTTGATCCGGGTATTGTTTTTTTGCCTGCTGACAAGAACAACGCTAAAGCAGTTTTCGACAAGAAGGATTAAGTTAAAAAATGCTGTGTTTACTGCGTTTTTCACTGTATTATAGAATCGGTGCTGAGCCCATAAAGAGTGTCGAGAGGACGACTAATAGACTCATGAACAAAAGTCCTTTGCCAAAGGAGATAATTAAGAGTTCTAAATCTGCCTGTGATTGCCTTCCTAAGGTCCAAAAGGAAGGGATTCTACATCGTCAAATTGTGAATAACATTGGTGCTCAGATAAATCGCGTAGAAAAATAATTTGCTACACAGTTGAGCCTTCTAGTACGTCGATGTGAGCATTACATTAAAAACTCTACGGAATTCTTACATCGACTAAAAGGAATGCTTCTGGGTGTCTTTGCAATTCCACTAGGTTTTGATGTGGTCTCTCCCTTTACTAGACTGTAGGCTAGGTTTGGTGTTGACTTTTTTTTGTGTTGTCAGTCTTCTCACTTGTTTGAATTAACAACCCTATTTCGACATGTGTTGTCGTCTGACCATTCGTGTTCTAGTTTCTGGAATTTACGGAACTCAGTTGGTTTTTGCCCGCTGCACTTGGTTTCGTTGGTTGCACATGCTGACGTAACATGCTTAATACAGTGTGCTGTTTTATGTGAAGATGCTGGTGGTTAGTGTTTAACGTCCCGTCGACAACGAGGTCATTAGAGACGGAGCGCAAGCTCGGGTTAGGGAAGGATTGGGAAGGAAATCGGCCGTGCCCTTTCAAAGGAACCATCCCGGCATTTGCCTGAAAAGATTTAGGGAAATCACGGAAAACCTAAATCAGGATGGCCGGAGACGGGATTGAACCGTCGTCCTCCCGAATGCGAGTCCAGTGTGCTAACCACTGCGCCACCTCGCTCGGTTTTATGTGAAGACTCGGTTGTTCTTTGTCATTGTGGTTCGTATGTTGCTGGCAGATTGCACTTGGGGTCTAAAGATAACGTTTTTCACCGTCGAAAGTGGTAGCATGTTTTGAAAAAATCGACATTGGATTACATACAACTGCTGGTTTTAGTTACCGTTATAAAAATATTTTATGTCCGAAGCTGTCCCACTGCCCCTATGGATTACCATAGAACTGTACACCGGTTGAGAGACGATAACACCGATGTGGCACAGATGTTTACGGCCTTTTTGAATTACTCAGGGAGCATTTAGAACAGTAGTGGACTTATTTTCCGGAAATACACTCCTGGAAATGGAAAAAAGAACACATTGACACCGGTGTGTCAGACCCACCATACTTGCTCCGGACACTGCGAGAGGGCTGTACAAGCAATGATCACACGCACGGCACAGCGGACACACCAGGAACCGCGGTGTTGGCCGTCGAATGGCGCTAGCTGCGCAGCATTTGTGCACCGCCGCCGTCAGTGTCAGCCAGTTTGCCGTGGCATACGGAGCTCCATCGCAGTCTTTAACACTGGTAGCATGCTGCGACAGCGTGGACGTGAACCGTATGTGCAGTTGACGGACTTTGAGCGAGGGCGTATAGTGGGCATGCGGGAGGCCGGGTGGACGTACCGCCGAATTGCTCAACACGTGGGGCGTGAGGTCTCCACAGTACATCGATGTTGTCGCCAGTGGTCGGCGGAAGGTGCACGTGCCCGTCGACCTGGGACCGGACCGCAGCGACGCACGGATGCACGCCAAGACCGTAGGATCCTACGCAGTGCCGTAGGGGACCGCACCGCCACTTCCCAGCAAATTAGGGACACTGTTGCTCCTGGGGTATCGGCGAGGACCATTCGCAACCGTCTCCATAATGCTGGGCTACGGTCCCGCACACCGTTAGGCCGTCTTCCGCTCACGCCCCAACATCGTGCAGCCCGCCTCCAGTGGTGTCGCGACAGGCGTGACTGGAGGGACGAATGGAGACGTGTCGTCTTCAGCGATGAGAGTCGCTTCTGCCTTGGTGCCAATGATGGTCGTATGCGTGTTTGGCGCCGTGCAGGTGAGCGCCATAATCAGGACTGCATACGACCGAGGCACACAGGGCCAACACCCGGCATCATGGTGTGGGGAGCGATCTCCTACACTGGCCGTACACCACTGGTGATCGTCGAGGGGACACTGAATAGTGCACGGTACATCCAAACCGTCATCGAACCCATCGTTCTACCATTCCTAGACCGGCAAGGGAACTAGCTGTTCCAACAGGACAATGCACGTCCGCATGTATCCCGTGCCACCCAACGTGCTCTAGCAGGTGTAAGTCAACTACCCTGGCCAGCAAGATCTCCGGATCTGTCCCCCATTGAGCATGTTTGGGACTGGATGAAGCGTCGTCTCACGCGGTCTGCACGTCCAGCACGAACGCTGGTCCAACTGAGGCGCCAGGTGGAAATGGCATGGCAAGCCGTTCCACAGGACTACATCCAGCATCTCTACGATCGTCTCCATGGGAGAATAGCAGCCTGCATTGCTGCGAAAGGTGGATATACACTGTACTAGTGCCGACATTGTGCATGCTCTGTTGCCTGTGTCTATGTGCCTGTGGTTCTGTCAGTGTGATCATGTGATGTATCTGACCCCAGGAATGTGTCAATAAAGTTTCCCCTTCCTGGGACAATGAATTCACGGTGTTCTTATTTCAATTTCCAGGAGTGTATATTAATTGTCATTTAATTTCTTTAAAAAATGCCCCAATAATAATTGTTATAATATAAAGAAACTTTTTTAAAGAAAAGCATTCATTTCAATCCAAAGAATCTTTCCAATGCATGATCATTCCTTCCAAGAATAAAAAAAAATATACGCCAGCATTGCACGAAGCTGTATCAAAAAATTTCTACATAAGAGCAGATACATTTGCAGTTTTTTATTGAGGTAAGAATTTTTGCTTTTTTATTCAGAATACAGGGCCGAAGGGCAGCGCTGCTGTTCTCATAAAATTTATCAGGTTACTAATTTGTTTTTTATTATTATTTCCGGATTTACCAATTGAATTTTGAGGTTACATTTAATGTGAATGCATTTCTGCACACAGATTTTAAATGGGAGCCAATTTTGTTCAGAGGTTACAATATTAACAAATTCATCTAGTTATTATTTTTGTGGGGAGTTTACGCTTGGTTGATGGTCCATTTACATTATTATTTTTCTGCGGGGAGGTTACACTTGGTCCATTTTCATTATTGTTTTTTTGTGGGGAGGTTACACTTGGCGACATCCTGCCAGGATCGTATTTCGTTGTGAATCTTCTGATAAGTAGTCATATATCTGCTCTTATTTACTTAAATGTAGTTTGCATCTGGCGCAACGCATTTACTAATTTGTCACTCTTTGTTCCACAGATCATCGGCAATTTGTTGCTCTTTGTTGTAATTGTGTTTGTTGCATTTTGCATTGTCCTTGTTTCATTTGTGCTTAATTTTGATTAGTGAAAATGCCGCAAAAAACTGTTAACAGTACATCGCGATGTGTAATGAGCGAAATAACCGACTCTAATAATTTGACCGATAACATATGCGTCACTCAGTGTAATGATGACAATTCTCCATTTACAGACGATCAGTTCGTACTGATCACTAGTAATGATTTTTATCCTAGTGATGAGCAAACAAATTCAATTGCGTCCACTGTTAATTTAACGACAACTGATGACGCGGCACGTTCCGTTACAATGAACGCTGCCCAGTTTGACACACCCGGGTTGCAAAATTTACGTGACCAACAGACAAATTTTGAACAGAGTAATCAGAATACGTCAAATTTATTCGATTCCGAGGTAGTGACTAACAGTGCACATCCGATTAGCAAACATTTTCAAGAATCACAGAATAACCAAATGGTTACAGAAAACGTGACAAATGCAGATACACCATTACACAGTACAGAGAATAGATCCGATGATCTTGGCTGGGGTAAAGGTACGGCATTATTACAACAAATATATAAAAAAATAGACAAAGAGTACAAACAACTTGATGAAAGACTCGAACGAATTCATGAATCGTACAAACAACGTAATGAAAATCTCGGACAGTGGAATGAAACACTAAACAATAATTTCAAACAAATTAATGAAAAACAAGACAACCTTAATGAAAATTCCAAACAGTTGAATGAAAAACACGACAACCATATTAAACAACCTAATGTATCGTGCAAACAACTATATGAAAAATACGATGACAATCCTTCAAATACAGACAATCAGTAAGTACCGACCACTAGTAATGATTCTAATCCTAATGAGGAACAAACAAATTCAATTGTGTCCTCTGTTAATTTAATGACAATTGATGACGCGGCATGTTCTGACACACCCAGTTTGCAAAACTTACGTAACGAACAGATACATTTTTCTAACGAGAATGAACAGTGTAATCAGAATACGTCATATTTATTTAATTCCGGTGTAGTGAATAACAGTGCACATCCAAGTGGCGAAGCTTTTCAAGAATCAGAGAATGACCAACTGGTTACACAAAACGCGACAAAAGCAGATACACCATCCAACAGCACAGAGAACAGAGTAGGTAATTTTGGCACGGATAGAGTTGTGGCGTTATTGGTAAATGAAAAACAAGATAACCTTAATGAATCGAATAAACCACTTAATGAAAAACTTGACAACAATTCCAAACAGTTGAATGAAATAATAGACAACAATTACAAACAACTTATTGAAATATTCAAACAGTGGTATGAAAGTTTCCAACTATCGAAAGAAAAACACGACAACCTTAATGAACAGAACAAACAACTTAATGAACAGATTACAGCCATTACCGTGGAACGTCATGATACTAAAGAACAATTACGTGACGAAATTAAGGCTTGTGCTAGTAACAGTAGTGAAGAAAATAGATCTGTTGCACAAGAATTAAGTAATATACATGCAGCGACAACACAATCAGAGATGAAATTAATGCAGTCACTGAACAATGTTCAGAAAACGCAACACAGATACGCGACGAGTTTAATTTAAAGTCACCAGAACTTTCACACACTCTGGATACGGAAGTCGATAAGAAATGTGAACAACAGAACAACCAAATTGAGGAACGTATTAAAGTAACAGAAATGAAAAATGTTTCACCCAATAACACGGCACAGCACACGCCACATTCCGAACATTTCTCACACTCGTACAGCCAGTATAACTTAAGTAATTTACAGAGACTACGTGACTTAAAATCCGAAAAGACACAGACAAACAGATTCTTATGCATTCCTGTACCTGTAACGTTGATTATAAGCAATTTGTATGTGTAAAAATCTAAGGTATTTAAAAATGACAGAGCACAGGTATACGCTTTGAACTGGATACGTCGATTTATTTTTGTACTTTCACCGCCATTGCGTGTAATGCAGAAACTAGCATTGGCTTGGATACAACAATTTGCTTTCGAATTTTCACCGGCATTGCCTGTAACACAAAAGCTAAAATTTATTTGTAGCGCGTAATAGACCTCAGGGGATTCATTACGCTTTAATGAATATGTGCCGTAGCGTGCACAGGGCCCTGAGCCGTAGTAGTGCTGTTTCATCTTTAGTTTTCTGCACTGCTGCTTTCTCTTCTACTATCCTTTATATCTATCAAAACAGCTCCTCAACTATCGCTCTATCTATGATTAAGAACGTGTAAAGAAAACCTGATATGGCAAATTTTACGGAAAGTGACAATTTTCATTAGAGACTCCAGAACAACCAGCGTAATTTTAATGAAAGACAGAAGTGTAATCATCAGTATGTACAAAATTTTCAGCAGTCGCAAACACATTTTGGTAACAGTAGAGGCTTTTCCCTACAACAGCAACAAAACCAGCCAGTTAGCATATCTAACCAACAATGTAGTCTGCAAGGTCAAACAAGCTTTAATGTTTCGCCGCCTACACGTATAGCGTCGGCTACACCAAATTGTAACTCACAGCAACAAGGAAATCACTACGTACAGAAGACACATCATTTCAACTCGTATCGCAACGCCCCGTATAGAAATGACTATCATGACAGACGTAAAAGTAATGAGCACAATTTTCAGCGTAAGTTTAATAACAGTCGATGTTACCAGCAGCATAATCAACCACAACAACAGATTATCATGAATGAACCAGACAGTCGGTATCATCCCGAACGTAATACGTCAGGAAGAAATAACAGAACAGTACAAATAGTCGAAATGCCACAGCATCCTCCCGCAAATAACAGCACGTCAGAAAGAATTTGACTAGATACAGTACAGGTTGCATCTTCCAGCAACGCAAGCAATACTTTTTGACACAGAGAATCTTGTTCACGAAAATGTTATTACTTTTGACGACATCCGAGACTCTCTTTTTGCAGGGAAAACCAGTTATTCAAAAAACCATTTCCCACCCTGTCATTGAAGTAAAGATTGGATCATCCAAATTTTCAGCAGTAATCGATTCTGGATCACCTATGTCAGTCATAAATGAAGAAACCTTCAACGAATGTAACAAAGAGAATATTTATCCTACGTTACCATTAGGCAAAACTGAAGTAAAAGGAGCACTATCTAGTAAACGAGTAGATGTAAAGTTTCAGACACACTTATCATTTTGTATTGCAGGTCATTGCAGTTAATACAGACGACGAACGCACGCAACTACGCAAAATTCTTTTACAGCAAACTCCAGTTTTTGACAACGTGCCTGGTACTATGTCCGGTTTTATGTATGAATTTCAAGTTAAACAGCACGACATACTTGAAGCGAAACATTATTCCATTCCGTATATTCACAGAGAACAAGTTAAGAAAGAATTGCAAGCTATGCTTGACCAAGGAATTATTGAACCGGCAGTTAGTCCGTACATAAACCCGCTCCACATTGTTAAGAAAAAGGATGGTTCACTTCGCCTCGTACTTGATTCGCGTCACATCAATGACATTATTATTAATGAAACAGATCGCCCACAGACACTAGAAGAACTTTTACAAAAATTTCATGGTACTGCTGTTTATTTCACATTAGAATTGATATCGGGATTTTGGCAAATTCAACTACATCCGAACTGCAGAAAGTACACGGCTTTTCTGTTTTGGTGACTGTTATCAATTTTGTAAATTACACTCGGTTTAACTATTTCTTCGGCAGCATTTATTCGCGGTTTGAATACAATACTTCCGACAGAACTTCAAGACAGAATCACAACGTATGTAGACGATATTCTTATTGCAGAAGCTAACTGGTCTGAACACAATCTAATACTTGAACAACTGTTACGAACTTTTCGTGCACAAGGACTCACAGTTAATCTCAGTAAATCGCAATTTGGTAAAACTTCTATATAATTTCTTGGACATGTAATTTGAGCAGAAGGCATTGCGCCTGACCCGGAAAAACTTCAAGCTTTACGTGACATTACTGTTCCTACGACGAAGAAACAACTACGCAGCTTTTTGGGTTTAATTAACTTTTTTCGTAAATTTATTCATTACTCTGCTTTAGACACCCCTAGATTATGTCAATTGACAGGTAAAATCACTATTTGGTCCTGGGATAGGCTAGCACACTCTGAATATGTGAACCTGAAAGAAGCCTTGTTGAATGCACCACTTTTATCGCACCCAGATCTTACTAAGAATTCTTCCATTGCCACCGACAGTTCTAACACCGCTTTAGGCGTACATATTTTTCAGGAAATTGAAGAAGATGGTTGTACAATAATTAAAAACGTCGCTTTTGCAAGTCGCATTCTGTCACCTGCTGAACGCAATTATTCTGTCACAGAACTTGAAACATTAGGTGTTGTATGGGCATTTACCAGATTTAGGCATTTTCTTTATGAAAGGCATACTACCGTTTGCACAGATCATAGAGCGATACAGTTTTTACTTTCGGCTAAATTTACACACGACAGATTAAGTAGATGGAAACTTTATTTGCAGGAATTTAATTTTACAATTGTTCACATTCCCGGTACACAAAATATTGTAGCAGACGCACTATCCCGTTCTCTTAGCAACAATCAGCAAGACATCGCAACCAACTTCTGTAAAGCAAATTTCAACGTCATGTACATTCAACAAGTTGCATTTGAAAATTTCATTTCGTCGTCAATACAAGATATAGCACAAGAGCAGAGTAAAGACAACGTGTGGAAAGAAATTAAACACCTTTGGCAAGATAGGAATAATGTTACCATTAGAAACCATTACAATGTATGCAATAATATTCTGTTTCGCCGCTCTCATCCTGACAGCAACAATTGGTTATTATGCATTCCTGACGAACTTGTTAACAAATTAATCTGGTATACTCATTTAAGTTACGCACATTACGGAGCCAGAAAATGTTTTCTTATACTGAGACAGAACTGTTATTTTGCCAACATGGAGAAACGTATCTGCCAGATAGCTAAATCAGACACGACTTCACATGTTCCTCCGTTACATACTATTGTACCGATTAAATTGAGACATATGGCCGCTGTAGACATTTTTGGTCCGATTCCCAGAACTAATAGAGGTTTTTGCTACATCTTTGTCGCTGTTGAACTCACTTCAAAATTTGTTACCTTCACTCCGTTACGCAAAGCTACTGCTAAAACTGTTTCGAAAGCATTTGTAAAACATTTTCTATTTCATGTAGGGCATGTGTTGAAAGTAATTTCCGACAATGGATCACAGTTTCGATCTGCTATATGGACACGTATGTTACGAGCTAGAAACATTTCTCCGATCTATATATCCAGGTACCATGCTTCTTCGAACCCTTGTGAACGATTAATGAAAGGAATTGGTAAACTGTATAGGATATACTGCCATAAAAACATATTGATTGGGACACATACATACTCTCATTCCAGGATGTAATTAATTCCGTAGCAAATGAATCTACTATGCTATCTCCGTCTGTTATACTGAAAAATGTTGAACCACCTAACAAAATTAAAGAATTAGTAACCTTTCCTACATCTCGTCGACTACGACACCATGAAATAATTGACATTGCGCTGAACAACATCAAACGTGCCGCAGAGCGCCGGAGAAGACAGCAAAAACAGGTTTGTATACGCCGTGACTTTCACATTGGACAGAAGATATTAGTACGTACACACTATTTATCCAACAGAGGAAAGAGTAGATGCAGTAAATTTGAGCTTCTATACGCAGGTCTATATCGAATTCGCAGCATTCCTCACCCCAATGTAGTACATGTCGAAACTTTGAGAATCAGAAAAACCAAAGGGAACCACCACGTCTCCAACGTCAAACGTTTCATTGAATGAACATACTTTATGATTTATCAGACTGTAATGCCATTTCCTAATTTTTTTATGACCACTTATGCAATTATATTCACATGAACACTTACTGCTGACTATCGTATTTCTTCTTGGCAAGTGCCCAGCAAGGTAAGGTTAGCAGGTCGCTTTTCTTGTTACACATCAGACCGTGCATATTTTTGCAGATGAACTTACACATTTTATGACCACTTATGCAATTATATTTATGTGACTACTTACTGATGATTATCGTATTTCTTCTTGGCAAGTGCCCAGCAAGGTAAGGTTAGCAGGTCGCTCTTCTTGTCGTTACACATCAGACCGTGCACATTTTTCCAGATAAACTTACGTATCTTATGAATAATTATGCAATTCTATCTAGTGACATTTTAATTTTATTAAATTCTCTCTCCATTAAAGTCTACAATTCTCGCCTCTATTAACTACACAACATACAAGCTGAACACAAAGAAGGTCACATTCCTTGTCGTTATATATCAGACCGTGCATATTTTCCGTTTTATGTCATGCTATGCTGTATGCTCAATTATGTTACTATAAACCAGTTTTTATTTAGTGGGTATATGATTTAAATGCTAGACATTAATCTTTGTTCATCATTTTCAGAAAGAAATAACGTGTAAAAGAAATAAATTAAACAGAAAAGGGAATGTCACTTTCGGAATGAACGAAAGAAGGTGCAATACCTCGTGATGAAGAGTAAATGGATCAGAATTAACATTAACAAGAATATACTATACACAACGTAGAATAGCAGTCTTAACTAATTTTTTCTTTCAGAATACGAGACGATTGATGCAGGCTTTCAGACAGAACTACACATCTTAATTTTAGTGATGAAATATGCTAGAAATAAGGAATAATTGTATAATGAATAACGAAGTGACTTTTTTGCAGATGATAATGAATGGTAATGAATAATGAAGAAGAATATGCTAATATGGATAATGAAGTTTTTCTTTACAGGTGATGATAATAATGGAGTTAAGATGATATGGATAATGAAGTTTTTCTTTGCAGATGAGGATAATGTTGAAGCTTATGTATTAATGCAATGTAGTTATTTAAGTATTTGTTGCAGTTCGTTTTGACAGTATGTGTTATGTCGCATGGTATGATGGCTGAAGGTTTTGGAAAGGACAGCTAGATGACATATATATTTTATACACATTTCACTACCTGTTAATTCGAAGTTCACTACTTTTCAGCATAATATGCGTTTCTTCTTTCAGTTTAATAATCCATTTTGTATTTTTTGCAGGAGAAATTATTCATGAAATTAGTGTGCTATAAGCAGTTGGTCATTAAACCTGTGTCATTTATGAATGTGATCACATATACTCTACTTGTTTCATAACCTTGCTACAGCTGACTCATGACGAATGACGTTACACATCTTCAATTGCAGCAATAACTCAAAAGCAAATATTGTTATGCCGCAGTAATTAATTATCGATCTCAACGCAATGCATTGCTAGCACAAAAAAAGGAGTTCTGAGTAAATCTGAGTAATGTTTCTAGTCACAGACCTTGAATAATAGTTACAGTATGTTACATTTTCAATATGTTCTATGTCACTGGAATGATCAGTTCTGAGTAATATGTCATTTGAATGATGTATTCTGAGTAATACTGAATAATGTTTTCTAGTCACAGACCTTGAATAATAGTTACAGTATGTTACATTTTCAATATGTCCTATGTCACTGGAGTGATCAGTTCTGAGTAATACTGAATGATGCTTTGTAATAATGCATAAATACTATGCCCATAATTTCTGTAACTAATATGTTGTTATACTCTATAAATGCTATGCCAATAATTTACTCTCATTTTGAATGATAACTTCTGAATAACACTGAATAAGGTTTTATAAAAATATAAGAATACTTTGTAACTGGTCAATGAGTGCCAATAATTATTTTAAATATGTCATATGTCACTTGAGTGATGAAAAATGTTTTGTACTATTCAATACTTGCTATATGTTTTGTAACTGGACAATGAGTGCCAATGATTACTATAACTAAGTGAATTATGTTAATACTATGCCATTCATTAGCTCCTGTTTTGAATGATGACCTCTGATGGTTTGTAACTGGCCAATGAGTGACAATGTTCTCTGTAAACAGATCATTTATGAACATTATTCTGTAATACTTCATACATGGTACAGAAATGTTCAGTAACTGGGCGATGAGTGCCACCAATTACTCAGATCAGTTGTTAGACTAGTGTAATTCTCAATGAAGACTAGTATGTGACTTAATGTCCTTCACCTTCTGACCTAATTACCAGAAATTACTGAAATATCCGTTTGTCCTGTCTATCCTCATGATCATGGAGCACTATATTTCGTTTTTGCACTAATTCTACGTTGGTGTACTTTACAAGAACGTGGTGTTGACACAACATGCTGTCCACCACCTTTAGCGATGGAGATGTTATTATGGTCCCACTGTTTGGTGTGCCTAGTGGACTACCAAAATGATAGCATGGAATATTATTACGACATTTCAGTGTCTTGGCTACACTGATTAATACTTCAAGGAAACGAACTTGATATTGTCTCACTTGGTGTTGTGCTTCTGTAGAAAGATATGGACTTTCTGTGCAGCTGCGTGCAACCTAAAGTGCTACAACCATGACGCAATCCTTCCCATTACTTTCCTAGATCTTGTAAAATGGTAAACACTTATATAATGCGTTTAAACTCTTGTAAAATGATAAAGACATATACAGTGCGTGTGCACTTCATCTTCATTTGTTAATATGATCAGTTGTCCTAAATATGCTAAAGAAGTATACAGTGCGTGTGCACTTTATTTCACTCTATGATATGTTATGTAAAAATGCTAAAGACTTCTACAGTGTGTGTGCACTTTATTTCACTCCTTGATATGTTTATTTGTTGTAAAAATGCTAAAGAGCTTTACAGTGCGTGTGCACTTTTTGTCATTTGTTAATATGATTTCTACTCATTCCGTATACATTTTGTGATTTGCTGATATGTTCTGAACTACAGTACGTGTGCACTTTTGTCATTTGTCAATATGATTTTTACTCATTGCCTATGCATTTTGTGATTTGCTGATATGTTGTGAACTCCAGTGAGTGTGCACTTTTGTCATTTGTCAATATGATTTGTACCCATTGCCTATACATTTGTGATTTCCTGATATGTTCACTACTACAGTGCATGTGCACTATTCCCATTTGTTAATATGTGTATACATTTTGTCATTGCCTGATATGTTCTGTACTCAGTGCATGTGCACTATATTTTATTTCATGTTCTGCACTTATATATATGTATATATTATGTGATTGTAAACTTAGTTAATTAGGAAAAATTTGTTGCTCATGGCAAGTCCAATTGACTCACAATCGCTGCCAAATTTTTGCCCCCCCAGTGGAGGGTTATGTAAGACGTATGCTTTGCCGGCGATGGGCGAGGCATGACAGAGTCTCTGACCAGAGGGTAGTAGGTAGTTAGTTGTTGCTTGTCGCCAGTCGGCTTTAGTAGTCAGTCGGCTTTAGTCTTCTGTCCGTGCTAGTAAGAAGTAGTCTTGAGTAGTCTTGAGTCGGCAGGAGTCGGCGCGTGTCGGCTGTCTGCTCTGCTCGGGACTCTGGTCAGGACTCTGCAGGATGGGTATTATTGTAGAAGGTAAAGAAGCAGCCTTGCGCATATCTAGTATTACATATTGATTGTCATTTAATTTCTTTTAAAAAATGCCCCAATAATAATTGTTAAAATATAAAGTAACTTTTTTAAAGAAAAGCATTCATTTCAATTTAAAGAATATTTCCAATGCATGATCATTCCTTCCAAGAATCAAAAAAAATATACGCCAGCATTGCACGAAGCTGTGTGAAAAAATTTCTACATAAGAGCAGATATATTTGCAGTTTTTTATTGAGGTAAGAATTTTTGCTTTTTTATTCAGAATACAGAGCCGAAGGGCAGCGCTGCTGTCCTCATAAAATTTATCAGGTTACTAATTTGTTTTTTGTTATTATTTCCGGATTTACGAATTGAATTTTGAGGTTACATTAAATGTGAATGTATTTTTGCACACAGATAATAAATGGGAGCCAATTTTGTTCAGAGGTTACATTAAAACCAATTTTGTTCTGAGGTTACAATATTAACAAATTCATTTAGTTATTTTTCTGTGGGGAGGTTACACAATTACCGTACGCACGTCGGAAAAACAACAATGTCTTTTTCCAGCATGTCGGTTCTTATAGACCCTCATCGGAGTCGCGCTACGTCGCATATACGCTGCAGCAAAGCCTACAAACGGAAACTTTTTGATCGCCCCTTATACTTCGTTGAACTTAATTTCAAAAGAGCCATTTCATCGATAGAATCCTTACCATTTTCAAAGTATAGTAGGGCAAAAGCTTGATTATTTTCTGTTGCTTAAGGCCATGATATACTCAAATAAGTACAGGGTGATAATTATTGAAACATATGAAATAAAATCGTCGTAACTTCTGAACGGTTTTGCGTTATGATGTCCAAACTGCACGGTTGACCGCGGGGCATGATGGGAATTAGTATGCACATTGTTGTTCGGTTTAGTGTCTAAGCCACTTTCTTTAGGATGGGTTCGTCAATAAGGAAAATTGGCGCATTTGGGGGACTAAGAATCCGCATTTCGCGATCGAGAAGTCTCTTAACCCTCAACGTGTGACTGTGTGGTGTGCAATGTCCAGTCACGGAAAAATCGGTGCGATAATTCTTGAAAGCACGGTGACTACCGAACGGTAATTGTAGCTTCTGGAAGATGATTTGATCCTCATTATCCAAAGTGACTCTGATTTCGGCAAGATGCGGTTATGCACGACGGAACTCGACCCCATCGAAGTAGGAGAGAGTTCGGTGTCCTGGAGGAGTACTTTGGAGTCCGCATTCTGGTTCAGGGGTACCCAGAGGCCACTGATATGGGAATCGGCTGGCCGCCATTTTTTCCGGATGTGAACCACATGCGACTCCTTTTCGTATACGAGACCATTGCTGAGCTGAAAATAGCTATACAGGAGGTTATCGACGGCATCGACGTTACGAAACTTCAGCGGGCCATGTAGGATTTCGCTACACGTCTGAGACACATGATCGCCATTGATGGCAGGCATATCGAATATGTCATAACCGAAAACTGAATATCTGTAGTGATGTTCATATGTTGAATAAAGTGTGTATACGCCGTATTTTGTAAATAATTTACGGTTTCAACAATTGTCACCCTGTGTGTTATAACTTACGTTCATATATCAGAGCGATTTAAAATTACACGCTACTATGTACATTACATCGATTTCACCCTCTTTTTCCTGACCTTACCTCGTATCTTCATGACGTTTGCATGCTATTCTGGATTTGGCAGTGTTAATGCTGGAATGTAGCCCAAGGCCCTTCGTGACGGTTTCTGTGGACGGCATATATCTCCAAGTAGTGTTGTCCCATGTCAGTGTGTGATAACGTTTTCTAAATGTCTACGAGTCTCTGGCCCTTATTAACCTGGTGGGGTGTGGGAAACCGCCTAAAACACACATCCAGGATGACTGGCACACCGGACCATCTCGTTAATTCACCGGGCGCGTTCGATCTAGGGCCATCGCAGCACCTCGAATCCAGAAAGCAGAGTCCTAATGTGCGCAGCTACCCTAGCTAGTAGTAGATAATATCTTATTACCTTAATTTCTATAAAGATGCTCTTCTGTGGAGTGAACAATTCGGCAACTCACTCTTATAGTACGTAATAATACTCTCAATACATTTAGTTTATTCATCTAGTCTGTTGAACACCCGTGTACTCATCTAAGTATTTCATTCCCTTCTACAACTAGCGAATCTTCTTGAGCTGTTTCTGGACGTAGAAATATCCGGCTCTAGGTCTGAACCATCGTCCTCCCTACAATCAGAGCACCATTCACTCAGGTTTTTTTTTTTTTTTTTTTTTGGTCATCAGTCTACTGACTGGTTTGATGCGGCCCGCCACCAATTCCTTTCCTGTGCTAACCTCTTCATCTCAGAGTAGCACTTGCAACCTACGTCCTCAATTATTTGCTTGACGTATTCCAATCTCTGTCTTCCTCTACAGTTTTTGCCCTCTTCAGCTCCCTCTAGTACCATGGAAGTCATTCCCTCATGTCTTAGCAGATGTCCTATCATCCTGTCCCTTCTCCTTATCAGTGTTTTCCACATATTCCTTTCCTCTCCGAATCTGCGTAGAACCTCCTCATTCCTTACCATATCAGTGCACCTAATTTTCAACATTTGTCTATAGCACCACATCTCAAATGCTTCGATTCTCTTCTGTTCCGGTTTTCCCACAGTCCATGTTTCACTAACATACAGTGCTGTACTCCAGACGTACATCCTCAGAAATTTCTTCCTCAAATTAAGGCCGGTATTTGATACTAGTAGACTTCTCTTGGCCAGAAATGCCTTTTTTGCTATAGCGAGTCTGCTTTTGATGTCCTCCTTGTTCCGTCCGTCATTGGTTATTTTACTGCCTAGGTAAGAGAATTCCTTAACTTCATTGACTTCGTGACCATCAATCCTGATGTTAAGTTTCTCGCTGTTCTCATTTCTACTACTTCTCATTACCTTCGTCTTTCTCCGATTTACTCTCAAACCATACTGTGTACTCATTAGACTTTTCATTCCGTTCAGCAGATCATTTAATTCTTCTTCACTTTCACTCAGGATAGCAATGTCATCAGCGAATCGTATCATTGATATCCTTTCACCTTGTATTTTAATTCCACTCCTGAACCTTTCTTTTGTTATCATTGCTTCCTCGATGTACAGATTGAAGAGTAGGGGCGAAAGGCTACTGCCTTGTCTTACACCTGTCTTAATACGATCACTTCGTTCTTGATCGTCCACTCTTATTATTCCCTCTTGGTTGTTGTACATATTGTATATGACCCGTCTCTCCCTATAGCTTACCGCTACTTTTTTCACAATCTCGAACAGCTTGCACCATTTTATATTGTCTAACGCTTTTTCCAGGTCGACAAATCCTATGAAAGTGTCTTGATTTTTCTTTAGCCTTGCTTCCATTATTAGCCGTAATGTCAGAATTGCCTCTCTCGACCCTTTACTTTTCCTAAAGCCAAACTGATCGTCACCTAGCGCATTCTCAATTTTCTTTTCCATTCTTCTGTATATTATTCTTGTAAGCAGCTTCGATGCATGAGCTGTTAAGCTGATTGTGCGATAATTCTCGCACTTGTAAGCTCTTGCCGTCTTCGGAATTGTGTGGATGATGCTTTTCCGAAAGTCAGATGGTATGTCGCCAGACTCATATATTCTACACCCCAACGTGAATAGTCGTTTTGTTGCCACTTCCCCCAACGATCTTAGAAATTCTGATGGAATGTTATCTATCCCTTCTGCCTTATTTGACTGTAAGTCCTCCAAAGTTCTTTTAAATTCCGATTGTAATACTGGATCCTCTATCTTTTCTAAATTGACTCCTGTTTCTTCTTCTATCACATCAGACAAATCTTCACCCTCATAGAGGCTTTCAATGTATTCTTTCCACCTATCTGCTCTCTCCTCTGCATTTAACAGTGGAATTCCCGTTGCACTCTTAATGTTACCACCGTTGCTTTTAGTGTCACCAAAGGTTGTTTTGACTTTCCTGTATGCTGAGTCTGTCCTTTCGACAATCATATCTTTTTCGATGTCTTCACATTTTTCCTGCAGCCATTTCGTCTTAGCTTCCCTGCACTTCCTATTTATTACATTCCTCAGCGACTTGTATTTCTGTATTCATGATTATCCCGGAACATGTTTGTACTTTCTTCTTTCATCAATCAACTGAAGTATTTCTTCTGTTACCCATGGTTTCTTTGCAGCTACCTTCTTTGTACCTATGTTTTCCTTCCCAACTTCTGTGATGGCCCTTTTTAGAGACGTCCATTCCTCTTCAACTGTACTGCCTACTGCGCTATTCCTTATTGCTGTATCTATAGCGTTAGAGAACTTCAACCGTATCTCGTCATTCCTTAGTACTTCCGTATCCCACTTATTTGCGTATTGATTCTTCCTGACTAATGTCTTGAACTTCAGCCTACTCTTCATCACTACTATATTGTGATCTGAGTCTATATCTGCTCCTGGGTACGCCTTACAATCCAGTATCTGATTTCGGAATCTCTGTCTGACCATGATGTAATCTAATTGAAATATTCCCGTATCTCCTGGCCTTTTGCAAGTATACCTCCTCCTCTAGTGATTCTTGAACAGGGTATTCGCTATTACTAGCTGAAACTTGTTACAGAACTTAATTAGTCTTTCTCCTCTTTCATTCCTTGTCCCAAGCCCATATTGTCCTGTAACCTTTTCACCTACTCCTTCCCCTACAACTGCATTCCAGTCGCCCATGACTATTAGATTTTCGTCCCCCTTTACATACTGCATTACCCTTTCAATATCCTCATACACTTTCTCTATCTGTTCATCTTCAGCTTGCGACGTCGGCATGTATACCTGAACTATCGTTGTCGGTGTTGGTCTGCTGTCGATTCTGATTAGAACAACCCAGTCACTGAACTGTTCACAGTAACACACCCTCTGCCCTACCTTCCTATTCATAATGAATCCTACACCTGTTATACCATTTTCTGCTGCTGTTGATATTACCCGATACTCATCTGACCAGAAATCGTCTTCCTTCCACTTCACTTCACTGACCCCTACTATATCTAGATTGAGCCTCTGCATTTCCCTTTTCAGATTTTCTAGTTTCCCTACCACGTACAAGCTTCTGACATTC
Source organism: Schistocerca nitens (assembly GCF_023898315.1). Lineage (NCBI taxonomy): Eukaryota > Metazoa > Arthropoda > Insecta > Orthoptera > Acrididae > Schistocerca > Schistocerca nitens. Next base: position 548,691,429 of record NC_064619.1, on the reverse strand, counting down.
CACCCCCCGACTCGTAGAACGTTATCCTTTCGTTGATTATTCATGGTAACCTCCCCCTTGGCAATCCCCTCCCAGAGATCCGAATGGGGGACTATTCCGGAATCTTTTGCCAGTGGAGAGATCATCATGACACTTCTTCAATTACAGGCCACATGTCCTGTGGATACACGTTACGTGTCTTTAATGCAGTGGTTTCCATTGCCTTCTGCATCCTCATGTCGTTGATCATTGCTGATTCTTCCGCCTTTAGGGGCAATTTCCCACCCATAGGACAAGAGAGTGCCCTGAACCTCTATCCGCTAATCCGACAAGGCCGTTGGCAAAATGAGGTTGACTTCTTATGCCGGAAGTCGTCGGCCGCCAATGCTGATTATTTATCAAAATTTAGGCAGTGGCGGTGATCGAACCCGGGACCGAAGGCGTTTTGATTAAGAATCAAAGACGCTACCCCTAGACCACTTTTTTTTATTTTTTTTTTATTTTTAGGATGGTCAGGGCGTGGTACACGCCGCACTAGCAGTGGGGTCTGTTCACGGCACTGTCAGTGGGTCGAGGCCCAAGCCCCTCCCACCCCTTTTTCATGTTCCCTGATGGGTCATAGCACTAAGTGTGCAGAAATCTTAACACAATATTTAACACAATATTTCCATTTTCCGATGTAAGAAAGACAAAGAAACCTCTTCTGTAAGTAGAAACTGAATTTAAAAAAAAAAAAAAAAAGCTTTCCGGAAGCAAGTTAATAGTAAATAATAATAAGAAACCAAGTGACTTTTAATTTTCTTCTGTTCGTTCTCGTTCAAGGTGTTGTAGTGGTTCCACATATTTAACCAACACCCATTCTTTCAAAAATGATCTTCAGCATGTTGCCGTACTTCTTGTGGTTGCGATACGTGCTGATTTTTGCATATTCACACTTCATGTAAACGCGGAATTCTATCTCGTTGTCCGACCCAAGTGTGTGGATGACATAACTAACATATTTTCCCAGTAACCAGCTAATGGCGTTGGTTTTTAATTTCGGAAAGTATGTCATGTCCGGTCTCAGGAGGAGCGATGGCGTTATATATTCCGTAGAGGATCTGGTGAGAAAAGCGATTTGTTGCCTGATCCAATTCCAGTTATGCACATTGCCACCACAGGTGAATCTGTGGCTGAGTGTATCCACCAGGTTGCATTTTCCACAAAGGTGTGTCTGGTTTAAACCGATCCCATATAGTCCCTCGTTAGTGCTGATGACATTATTAACTGTTTTGTACCATGCGGAAATAGCGTCTGTAGATAGCCCGGCATAGTTGATGTTCCGCCATACAGCTTTCCAGTCACAATTTGGGAATTTCGTTTCAATTTTGTTTCTACCCTCATTTAACTTCCTTTCAAGTATGATGTCGCGCGCTGTGATACGTGTGTTGCTTCTGATTTCGTCACTAAGATAACTTGCTTCGAGGAAAAAGTTCCTCACATACTGCAGACGGGCATTAATTCTTCGCTCATCAATCGGTGCTTGCAGGCTATGGGATGTCACAGCCTCAAAGAGCTTTGCGGTTATACATTGTGGAAGTTTTCTGAGTATATGGAAAGTCCGTTTGAGGAACAGAGCAGACGCTTTATTGCGAATATCCACCAAACCGAGGCCCCCGTTTCTGACATCCAGTATAACGGTAGTCGCACCAACCCTGAATATGTCTCCTCTCCATAAATAATTGGTAACAGTGGACATGATCCCTTCCGCTACTAGTTTAGGGATTGGAAATACCTGCGCAGCGAAATACGCTTTAGACAATACGCAGGAGTTGATGAATCTGACTTTTTGCACCAGGTCCATAGTTCGATGTATGTTCTCCATTACAGCACCATGAACTTTCCTCCTAGTTTCCGTCCAGTTAAAAGCAGCCATCCTCATCGGACATGCCATTAAGGTTATTCCCAAAGTTTTATGTTTGTAGTCTTGTTTTGCCCATGCCAGTCGAAGGTGATCTAGGCCCCGTAGATTCAATATTTGACTTTTGTTTTCATTTGCTGTCGCTCCCGACGCTAGACAATACCTTTGGATTTCTCTTTCCAGTGTAACTGTATCCTCCTTATTTCTTATTACAACGCCCACGTCATCAGCATAAGCTCGTATGACAGTTTTCTCTCCACTCAATGTTATGCCTGTTAATCTTGCGTGGACAGTGCGGAGGAAGGGCTCTAAAGATACAGAAAATAAAAACATAGATAAGGGACTGCCCTGTGGAACCCCTCGCCTTATCTGTATGGGTTTAGATGTTTGGCCATTGATTGCTATTTTCGCATTTACACCTGTTGCAATATTCCTTAGCATGTTCACAATCTGGGGGTGGAAAGCCATTCTTGACAGCGTCGCAAAGAGGTATCTATGACTAACGCGGTCAAAAGCTTTGTTGAAATCTATAAAGATTAACGCACATTTTATACTTGTCACTGAGGTAATTGCAATGACGTCTCTGTATGCAGATAGACTTTCGAATATCGTTCTGGTCGGAGAACAAGATTGATGATGACTCAATATTTTGTTGGAAAAGGCAGAGAGTCTTTTGTTGATAATACGCGAAATTATTTTGTAATCAGAATTTAGTAGCGAAAGAGGTCGAAAATTGTTTAAGTTGGTTTTGCCTTTACTCTTAGGAATCAGTACTATTTTACTTTCCTTAAACTCTGCAGGGACCGGTTTTCCGTTCAGGACCTCATTTGCCATGGAAGTGATCTTGTCCCCAATTATAGGCCAGTAGCGGGCATAAAACTCCACAGGGAGGCCATCAAGTCCCGGAGATTTTTTGAGAGGTGAGTTACGCACTGCCTCATGCACTTCATCTTTAGTAATAGGTGACAGGATGTCAGCGTTGTCTGTTCCCGACAATTGTGGATCTAAAATAGTGAGAAAGTCCTCGAAAGCTGCATCTTCCACTGTGGTAGGGGCATATAAGGTTTCATAGTACCTGTGGACTTCGTCCAGTATTTGTTTCTGGCATGTGAGCCTCGTACCAGTATGCGTCTGGACTTCATCAATTAAAGTTAGACGTCTGTTTTTAGCATGCCGCACCAAGTGATACAGAGAAGCTGTTTCATCTGCTACGACTGATGTGGCTTTCGATTTAATTTTGAGTCCCTCCATCTGTTGCCGTTTAATGCTTAATAACTTGCTTTTATTTTTTTGATATCATTCAGACGAATTACGTCATCATGGGCCTGTTGATATAAGTCTCTTAAAACTTTATAGTAAAACTCCATTGTATTCCTCAACTCCCTGTGCCTCGCTGCACTATACTGCATGACAACTTTCCGCAGCCTTGGTTTAGACCTCCTAGTCCGCCAGTCAATGACTGTTGGGTGCTTGTCTACTGTGCGGAGGCACATAGTCCACGCTACTCTTATTTCCTGTTCTAGTTCTTCGTCAGTTAAAACAGAGATATTTAAATTCCATTGGCCTCTGAATCGACGGGTTGGCTGTACACTTAAATTAAAGCAAGTTAAAAGTGTACTGTGATCGCTAAAATACACGGGAATAGTTTCAACGTTTAATAAATAATTTTGCAAATTTGGTGACACGTAAATTCTATCTAGTCTGCTGCGGGAGTGGCTGGTTACATACGTGAACCCGACTGACGTCGGGTGCTGAAGTTCCCACACATCCTTAAGGTGTAGATCACTTACTAACTTTTTTAACTGTGGCGAGTAGTTGAAGTTGGGTTGTTGATCTTTCTGGTTTAAAACACAGTTAAAATCTCCACCTAGTATAAGAGAACACGGATTTTTGACCACGGGTTAGTCACTCAATTTATGTTATTCTAAAGAAACTCTCACACATTCCCCAAAGAGGTGAATAATGAGTAGAGGCGACTGCCAAGGTCAACTTATTTATCTCAAGGATCGTTCGAGAAACTACGTTTTTAGACCGCTGGTAAACGGAGGAAATAGAAATGGTATTAAAATTAAAAAAAAAGCACTTGATTAACGGTACTGCGTTGTTACAGCACTACTATGGAAGAGAAATGTAATGGAATTTCTTAATGGCAATAGCAAGAATAGATATTTCTTACTGCGGCGTAGTGAATGTCAAGGCCAGAGCGATAATGGTGACTAGCGTGCGGTCGTGCGTCGACAGTCAGCCGCTACCGTTGGCGGAACAAAATCGAAATTTCAGAACACAGAGTGTGGTGTGTGACACGCAAGCCGGCGTGTGGAACGAGGTGGACTCAGGCAGAAAGAGTACAAAGAGAACAGCGACGCACACACACGCACGCACACATACACACACACACACACACACACACACACACACACACACAATGAACACGTGTTGTCGGTTTGCTCCATTATATTTGCGTAAACACGCAGCACTCGCTGGCCAGTAGTTGCGCTGCCCGCCGATTCACCACCCCTAGCGCTCTGTGACCAGAGGCGCTCTCACTAGTTCTCTCATTGTGCACATTTATACCGCTAGATAATAGTTACGACTGGTGAATTACAAAAAGAATATTGTATAGCTTCATCAGGTTGTACTAGCTCGTAAATGTCGCAGTAATTGAAATTTTGTGGCCGCAGTGTCCACATCTACACCTACACGACTGCTCTGCAATTGTCCAGTTTGTGGCAGACAGCTCGAAAAAGCTTTGAGAGTATTTTCCACCGTTCAACACTCTAATAGCACCTGACAAAAATGGACAGTTAAATCTTTCGGGACGAGCACTGGTGTGAGTAAACGAAAAAAAAAAAAAAAAGAATCTTGGCATTTAGCTGACAAAGGTATTCACAGTGGACACAGTTCACAGATGGTGAATGACATGTTTAGCCAGAATGAAACGAAAAATTATGGTGTAATAATTACCCAACCTTATTAGATGTATGGGTATACATAAAGTCCGGGAACACTTTCAATTATTTGTTGCACAAGAACTAAACATTGCACAGTTGTCATACCTATTACATTATGAAGAGAAACTCAGAAAGTTTCTCTTACAAACATTCGATATGCGAACCCTGAGTTACTCCGTAGACGTCAATACGGTAATCCAATTCTTGCCATACCCGTCCCAGCTGTGGCAGTCGCTTTCCGTATTCTCTTCCGGAGCTCTGCTACTTCACGTACTAGGGGCGGTACATGCACTAGATCTTTATTGTGTCCTGAGAGAAAGAAAGTCGCACGGAGTGAGATCTGGTGTTCGGCGAGGCCATTTCATGAAACAGCTGTCGCCTTGTGTAGCACGGCACCTGAACTCGCCATTTTTGCGACTTTGTTAATTTGGCTAATTACCACACTACGCTGTGGCAGTATACACGAAATAAAAACTTTCAGGTTCTCTCTTCAAAATGAAGTATGTATGATATTTGTACAATGTTTAGTTCTTCCGCAATAAATAATTGAAAGTGTTCCCCGACTTTATGTACACCCTATATATAACTTGCTTCAGAAAGTACAGTACCTCAATGTTAACTACGAAATTGGCCAATGCTATTTCCTTGTAATTTTACAACTTAATCTTTTTTACTATCAAATATGAATTATTTTCACACCTCCATCAAGTTTAACTTTAATGCATTCCTGCTACCCTTTAGCTGTTCTTAGGACTAAACCTCCAGCGCAACCTACATTCACTACCTACAATCAGCAGGTACACTGGACTGGAAACCTGTGGACAAATCGGGTTGTCTTCAGGCATGGTGTATCAAACCACGATTTTTAATATAGAAAACAAGAGCAAGAACGCTATTTGCGAAATATACCAAAATCTAAAGTCTTTGTCTACGGCAGTAAGATGAAATTTATGTCCAAGTCATACATTCATTTACATTCTACGCCTCAAATAAAGGAAAACGATGGTGTCTTCAGCAAATAAAAGCTCACGTACTCTAAATGGTATTAGTAAAAGCTTTAGATGAGTTACAACTGAAGAATAGTGGGGAGAGCGAAGAAAAGCGAAATAAGTTTATGTTATTATTAAATGAAATCACATTGAGTTCGTCGTGAGAAGCTTACCTGTAATGTGTTAAGCATTTGTGCCCAAAGGTGTAACGGAAGGAAAATGACATACATGGTATCTTCTTGCGTAGATACCGGAAGATCGAGGTGTTAGATCAACGGAGTTCACTTTAAAATATCCAAAGAACCATCGACCAATCTAGAAGACAGTAAGGTTACGATAGTATATAATAACGCGAATAAAATATGTACGGGGAAATGAGACGGTTAATGATTATCAAACAACAATATGTCTGAATTTCCTCTAAAAGATGAGTACTAACATATAACCTAGTTTAATGTTTGTGGCTCGCTAAGTTAGTGAAGGGATTGATATGATAGTTCTGTTTCCGTGTTTCTACTCACTATGCGTATCACAGTATTATTATCATTGTCCTGTTACAAATGCAGCACCTGTTTTAATTTCTTAATTATATCTGTTGAAGGTCTTTCATCTGTTAAATAATCTAAGAATAGTTTTTTTTAAAAAAAGGCAATTATACTGAGATAAATTAGATGATAATGACGTAATTAATCTTATTTTTTTATTGTAAAATATAAATTGGAAATGAGTAACCTGACTTACTTATTCTTCAGGTGCCGTCTACCTTCGTAGGTTGGTTTTTGAAACTGCGAATTCGAAACACTCGTAGGGAAACGTATCCGAACCACCCTCAGATTATAGAGCCAGGATGTTCGTCCTTTTACTAATTTCCTTTGCTTTTGAGTCATAGCGTATTGTATTTTTCTCCTCACAGGAAATGGCTCAAATATTCTACTTTTAACGTTTCATAACGTAGCGTTATCCGAGCCCTTAGCCTTACATTTTCACCCTAGAATCTCTGAATTGGCAACAATTTCTTTTAAGGATATTTTTTACACTTGTCGATACTGGGACGTCTAGATCTATACATTCCTTTCCATAGAATAATATTCGGAGTACATAACATTTAATCATTTCTGGTCTTAGCTGCAACTTTACATGGGGACAAGTTAAAAACCTTCTCATCCTAAGAAATCAGGCCTAACTAGTTTAGTTGTGATTTGCTGTGTCTGATCGAGATTATCACCGTATCATTGATCCAAGTACCGAGATACTTATATTCTGATAACCTGTCAGTGGGTATGGTGTTATTAGCAACACCTGATGAAACATTTGGTATTTTTGTAATAATAATGATTTGCTGCAACTCATTTTGAAGCAATAATGGTGACGACTGTATTAATATTTCCAAATAGGGTCTCCATTTTTTTTTTTAGCCCATCTTTCGGAGCTTCGTCTACTACCTGATTCACAATTATGATGCTCCGTTTGTCGAGAATCTCGGTTACTGTGTCCCCTGGGCTCTTTGCCCTCTCACATTGCAACCATTCACACAGAAACGTCTAATGGGTGGCGTACATAGCACGCCACAGGCGCCACCTCAGCAGGCGGCAATATTAAAGCTCCAAACGACTTTCTGGCCGGTATGGTGACACGAAGAGTGCCACAAGAGGTCGCTGGCCTTGCGGACCCACTTGCTTCCGCGGATCAAATGGGCGAAAACAATTCCGATAACGCCTCCACAGTATTGAGCGTGGCGCCCGAGTAGAGACAGGCCAGTTCAGTCCGAGCGAGCTCTCTGGGTCAGGCGCCGACGGCAGCGGTTCATCAGTCACTCAGGAACAATCGAGCCTTCCGTTACTTGGACGCCCGTCATCTTGTCGGAAGCCGCCGCTACTTGGAGCAGCCACTGCCTCCGTGGAAGCTCGCCGAAATGTGGCCTCTTCTGCGCAGACTTCTGCGGACAATGGTATTCACCCATTGCTGTATTGTGTTAACTTTCTGTTCATTTGTCAATCCCGATCTTAACTAGATATTCAGTTAGGCCTTCAGCTCTTCAAGCAGATATTGTTATTCTCTGTGAAAACCAGACTCAACGAAGCACCGTCATTTTCCTTTACATGTGTCGCTCCTAGAAGGGGAGTTCAGTTATTACGTTTACTAATAATTCTGATATTCATTGTTTACTTAGACTTAACTTCTTGGGTGCCTCAATCGGTGCAGCACATATAATCATTTCTGCTGTTCGTCATCAGACGCAAAAGTGTCTCTTCGCCCTCCTGGCTACGGCTGACTACTGTACGTGGCTGCCTTTATTCCTCCTTCAGCTGCTACGAATCTTCTACTTTCAGTCACCCGCATCCGTCACTGAATTTACTCGCAATGGGTGTCATACTCTCTTAGTTCTCAGTGTTTCAGTTGTGATACAAAAAAATGTAAGTAATTCCAAAACCACCAATTTGTCTGTAAGTCAAATACGTATACAAAAAAACATAAAAACCTGTAAATGATTGTTTTAGGAGAGTTCTCCAAAATATCTCAAAGTCCCTAAAGCTATTACTGCTCTTAAGAGGAAAAAATGAATTGTTACAGCAAATAACTGAGCACCCGGCAGGGAATACCAAAACTAATTTGCAGCCACGCTTCACGGAGCAATACAATAATCGTTGTTTTATACGCGATGTAAAGCCGGTTTCCGACTGTGTCCCCTGGCGACACAGTGTAGAGTATCACTAACGAAATCGAAGCCCACGGACTCGTTACAAAAGAATTTTAGCAGCCAACGTATCCAGGTCACCGGAAGCGAAGGAGACAGAGTGAGCAAATAAAAGGACGGGGTGGATATGTGGGATAATAGCAGAGTATGAAAAAGAGAGAGAGAAGAGAGAAACGGACAGACAGAAAGAGAGAGAGGGACAAACAGAGAGAGAGAGAGAGAGAGAGAGAAACACAGAGACGGAGAGAAAGAGAGAGAAATAATGGAAAGAGAACAAAAGAGGCACAAAAATCATTAACCTACGGCTGACACGATGACTATGATGGCTACGTCGGCCGTTAATAGCGAATCATAAATCGTTCCAACAAAATGGATGTCAGAGTACGCGAGCCGAGGCGATGACTGATGCTCGCCGAAAGCCGCGGAGGCTGGCTCGGATGTTTGTGGCCGAAGAGCATTTGTCACGTGGTAATCAGCCCAGGGCATGGTCCTCTCCAAGTCCCACCCCTCTCTCCCACAACCACCCCCCTCGGCGGTCCTATCTGTACGGTCAACCGCGCGCTGTGTTAATATTTCAATGCGGCGTCATAACGCTATCAATGAGGCCTAAACCTCTGCCGAGGGATATAATAGAATTCAAATGGCAAATTTTAGCCGGCCCCCAAGAGGCTTATAAATCACTGTCAAGCGTGAAATCGTACTTCACGCCCACGTGGGCTTCAGATGTTGGCAATGCAGCCACATACACAGACCTCTTTGTCTATACATGATTCCGCTCGCTCCCACCCCCACCCCTTTTCCCGGCAATTCCCTTATGGCACATATCGCGTGGCACAGGAATTCCCTATTTACCATACGGCCGGCCGTTCTGCTTCGGCCGTTACCAGAATATTGGTTCTCCGGATTTTAATATGAGGAATCGCGGGTGCGCTACGGGAAGCTTAAGGCGGACTCCAATATTTTTGCTCCCTTAATTTCCCTGGCCTTAGTCATTAGCCCCCTGAGGACAGTAATGTATGTTACAGATATTATCATCTCTTTCCTTATTTCTTTTCCCTTTTATCCTTCATTATGGCCGAGGCTTAGCTTAGAAGCGATTGCTTGCTCAAGCACAGAAAGATAAAAATAATTTAGCGGCAATGCAGACCTACTTTAGTAGCTGTGAATACTTAAGCTTGCTACAGTGGTTACTGGGTTTGCCAAACGATAGTGTTTGCCTCCTTTGTGTACAAGAAACGCACAAAAATACGATAATGCAATTATCTCCCACGCTCAAGTCTCATTTACTATATAAATTGTAACAAATTATTGATCAGTCCGTTTTAACTACTCGAAATGTACCGTACAATCAATGATTTAACAGTACATCCGCGTGTGGTAGAATGGAATGCACGATGAAAACGTCAGCTATACATCTCAACTAGTTTATCGTGATTCAGAAAGCCCCGAAAGTTGGACACAACGGAATATGCAGGCAAATGAGCTCTATAGGTTTTCCGGTGAATTCTCGCCTACATCGACATACAGCACCATCGAAGAGAAAGAGAGAGCTGTTAAGAGGCGTCGTCCTAAAATCTAGGCAAAAGATCGTCATTAGCCGGCTTTTGTGTCAAACTACAGAACACCTACTTATTTAGAAAACTTTATTATTTAAGGTGTGCTCATTAGTTACGACTTCTGGATTCACATAGACAGCCGTAATAAAAACCGTCATGAACGTGGTAAGAGGTTAGTTACATCAACGCACAGATGTGGAATATTGTATAAACGCTATGGAAATATTTCGAGGGTATAGATGAGACTTTAGGTGTACATTAGAGATAACGCTCTTTCTCTGATTTGCAAAGCAGTAAAACCAAATGCTATAGTTTACCGAGCCTCTATGCGGGCACAAACCATCGTGAAAACAGGCATCGTTCAAATCCAGCTAAACAGTTTACTCGTAACAGGGTGAAATCGTCCTTTAATTGGCGTGGATTACAACACGGCTCTACTCATCCGTTTAATTCCTCTGCAATAGGACCACGATAGGAGTCTTTACAAACCTAAGGAATATCCTACAGAGTCTGTCTAGATATAAGTGATTCACTGAGTTTTCCTCTCTCATGCTTCTCTAATCTTACAAAACTTTAAGGTCAATGCTACACTGAACCCAGAAGTGCAGGGAAAACTCTTGCATACACACACCTTGTCATCAGTTTTACGTTTATGACACCTTCAACATGAAAACACAGCAGCGAATTCGAAAATTTATCAGATTAGTCTTTGTAGTGTAATGGATCATAGCAGATACTGCACGTGGCACTAGTTAGCCAGATTTAAAGAACTAATCTCGGGAGGCTTCGCTGTAAACAGTAACTTATCATCTAAAAATAAAAGTTGAAGTGGCAAGGATGAAATGAGAGAGGATAATAAAGCCGAACGTAAACCTATGTTGACTAGCTGTGACAGTTCTAATAAAATCTAGTCAGTCAAAAATGGTTCAAATGGCTCTGAACACTATGGGACTTAACTTCTGAGGTCATCAGTCCCCTAGAACTTAGAACTACTTAAACCTAACTAACCTAAGGACATCACACAGACCCATGCCCGAGGCAGGATTCGAACCTGCGACCGTAGCGGTCGCGCGTTTCCAGACCGTAGCGCCTAGAACCGCTTGGCCACCTCGGCTGGCAATAGTCAGTCACTCACAATTTCACAGCTATGTGTCGATGATGGTCACGTCTACAATCATTTACTAAAAATTTTGTCTTAATTTTCTTGTCTATTCATCCAGATTACAGAAAACAATACCATTGTTAACTTAGCTAACGGACAAAGGTGAATGACCTACCGTCACAGTACCTGAATTACCGCATCGACAGGATAACGGCGGGATGCCTGACTTGTGTAAATGCTGTTACTGATTCTCTTTCCCACAACTACTGCCATGCGTGGCTTTTTAATTAAACAGTTTTATGTACCGTGTTGTAGGTACTCACAAGGGACATCACAAAGGGAGGAACAAACACCTAGTCCGATATGAGGTAATTAACACGATCTGCTTCTCAGGTAGGTGATGGGCTGCAGGAATATATTTCATATACGTGTAAAAGTCGGATAGTTGTAAACGCTGTAACAAAAATGAAGTATTGGTAAAATACACAGTAGACAAAACCGTATTTACGTGCGAAATTTGGAGATAAAAGCATTATTGGAGAATATTGGAAAATATAAGGAAAAGGAGAGAATAATGGAACCTGTCGGGTTCTTATTCATGTGTTCAGCAGGCACAAGCAAAAACACAGTAGGATATAAGGCAAGACTAGTGTTACATACCACCTAGAGTAAAACTACCCAATTTTAAGTAAATGTGTACACTTAACAGAAGTAAATACTCATATGTTTGTTAACATGAACAGTGAAGCTATTCTTCTAGTTACTTGTCTAATAGACGATATATAATGCTACTTAGGTAAAAAATAGCACCTACTAATAGTTGCAGCAAAGGGAGTCAGTAACTGGCAGTTAGTTTCTTCATACCTGCCTTTACCCTGTCGATTCGGTAACTCTGACACTGTGGTCGTGGGCCGTCACCATTTCATGTCCGTTATTCAAAAGCAATGTTACTGCTTTGAGTAGTATGGAAGGGTGGAGGAGAAGATTGAAGAATGTATCCTCTGAAATTGAGTGTACGCATCATTGCGACGCTGAGACCTCTAGTGTAGTACAACGATATGTTTCTTGCTTAGGGACACCCCAGACCAGTTTTATAAAAACTATGCAAAAATTAATATTTCCTAAACACGTGAAAAGAAGGACTAGGATTGTGGATGTTTATAAGGACGGTGATGGGAAAAATATTATTACTACATTTGTCATACCTAAAATGGAAACTGTAATGAATGTTTGGATATTACTTCCATATGAACGAATAATGCAGTCAGCTAGGGACAGAAAATTCATGCCCACCATTGCAGCAATAGTTAATATAGTTGCTGACGTAACTAAGGTATTCAGTGGGCAAAGGAAGGTGTAACTAAACTTTTTTGGTATGAAGGACACAGTACGTAGCATCACAATGTTATCTTTGAAAAACGGAAAGCGCTATGTGTAGGTGAAGCATGAAATGAGCGGTGGTATCACAACTGCATATTACATTTTCCATTTCGTAAAGAGTGCTGCACGCAGGTGACAATGTAATAATGAATGCAGTTTATACCTACCTTATTGCAAAAACTGACTAATGCACGAAAAATAGTGCACTATGACCTAGTCGACACTCATTTCTCACAGTTTATCGTAGCGTGGAGGAGAGCAGAAAACGTTGATATACACGTATGGAAGAAGTTTCAAAGGAAGGTCGTGAGATGCAGTGGCAATTTGACGGAAAGACAGTTTCTCCTCTGCCTCTTCTTTCTTTCCTTCAGTACCCCTCAGTCTATCCTGAGGTTGTCGCTTCATTTTTTTCCTTGGAGGGCCATTTTTTTTACCAGCTTGTAACTTATTTCTTAAGATTTTCATAATCTTCCGTTCATCCATACTGCCTTATGGGCCCATTCATTAATGGTGTCCACTTAACATCCTAGTCTAATGCTTGAACTTCTCTATCTCGCTGACTCATTCGTGTAAGCCTTAGCAGAATTTTCATTTCCATGATGTCCAAAAGTCTTTTTTGTTTTTGATGTTTACGGTCTTGTCTCAGCTGTGTATGTCAAAATTTTCTCGCTGTTGTTTTGTATATCTTTGCCTTTATATTGTGTCCTATACGCATCTTTTCAAGTAAACGTACGATTCAAGTTTGTTGTTGCTCTCTTTGCTTCTGCTGCTTGTTCATTCAATTTGTCTCCCAGCCACCATTGATGATTTGAAACGAGAAATAACAGCAGCTATCCAAACTGTTACGCCTGATATGCTACATTTTCACTGCAGGATAATTCAATAACATGGCAATTAATTGTCATTTTTTCCATCCACTTCCTGAGTGCATTTGACTGGTTGTACAGATATCATCATAAATTTGGTTGAGAGAATATGACCATATTTAGGGTTTTGTCTGCCACATTAAATACAGGGTGATTCAAAAAGAATACCACAACTTTAGGAATTTAAAACTCTGCAACGACAAAAGGCAGAGCTAAGCACTATCTGTCGGCGAATTAAGGGAGCTATAAAGTTTCATTTAGTTGTACATTTGTTCGCTTGAGGCGCTGTTGACAAGGCGTTTTTGTCCCTTTTTCTTCGAAGGTGCTACTGTAACTGGACTACAGTATCTGGAGATGTTAGAGAATTGGCTGTTCCCTCAGCTCGAACAAGAAGCACAACAATTCATATTTCAGCAGGATGGAGCGCCACCACATTGGCACTTATCTGTCCGTAATTACCTGAACGTCAACTACCCGAGGCGATGGATCGGCCGCCAGGCAGCCCGTGACAGAGCACTTCATCACTGGCCTCCAAGAAGCCCTGATCTTACCCCCTGCGATTTTTTCTTATGAGGGTATGTTAAGGATATGGTGTTTCGGCCACCTCTCCCAGCCACCATTGATGATTTGAAACGAGAAATAACAGCAGCTATCCAAACTGTTACGCCTGATATGCTACAGAGAGTGTGGAACGAGTTGGAGTATCGGGTTGATATTGCTCGTGTGTCTGGAGGGGGCCATATTGAACATCTCTGAACTTGTTTTTGAGTGGAAAAAAACCTTTTTAAATACTCTTTGTAATGATGTATAACAGAAGGTTATATTATGTTTCTTTCATTAAATACACATTTTTAAAGTTGTGGTATTCTTTTTGAATCACCCTGTACATCTAAAATTTCTGCAGGTTATCTTCATTGTTTGCGAGTACTTCTGCGTCGACATACTAACGAATGATTTTTATTTCTTCGTCCCCCATCCTTGTCACTACTACCAGCCAATATCTTCTTCATCACCTCATCCATGGCTATATTAAAAAGTAGTGGAGGAGAGGAATATCTTGTTCAATGCCACTGCTAACAGTTATGCAGCAAGTTATCCTTGGAACCAATTTTCGCCTGGGATGTAGTTCTAGTAAAATTATTCAGTGGTTTTAATTAAGTTGAAGTACCCTGGGTTTGTAGAGCAGGTTTACTTCATCTGTTAACTGAATTCTATCGAAAGCCTTTTGTAAATTAATAAAATAAAGTCAAGATGGTTTATTGTATTCAATAGACTGCTCTACAACCTGTCTAAGAATGACTAAGACATCTGTGTATGACTTACTCGATCTAAAACCATTCTGCTTCTCTGCTAGTGTTGTGATGAATTTTATTTGCTATTATTTGTCTCATGTGTTTAAGAGCTGAACTCAGCTGTCCTTTTTTCCTTTTTTGTACATGAGAATTGTAATACTAGTTCTCTACTCGCTGGGAATTTTATTACTACTTTTAACGTTAGGGGACTGATGACCACAGATGTTATGTCCCATAGTGCTCAGAGCCATTTTTTTTTTTAAAGTAATTGTACGGAGTGTAGCCATGTGTAGAAATGAAACATGGACGATTAACAGTTTAGGCAAGAAGGGAATAGAAGCTTTCGAAATAAGGTGCTACAAAAGAATGCTGAAAGTTAGATGGGTAGATCACGTACTAATGAGGAAGCAGTAAACAGAAATGGAGAGAAGAGATATTTTGGTGCAACCTGAATAAAAGAAGGTATCGGTTGGTATTACACTTTCTGAAGCATCAAGGGATCCCCAATTTAGTACTGGAGGGAAGCGTGGGGGGTAAAAATCGTAGTGGGAGACCAAGAGGTGAGTACAGTAAGCAGTTTCAGAGACATCCAGGCTGCAGTAGTTACTCGGAGATGAAGAGGCTTGCACTGGATAGAGAAACAGTGAGAGCTGCATCAAACCAGTTCTTGGACGGAAGACCACAGCTCACAACAACAGAGGATGTAGAGTACCAGATGGTCACGTGACTCACCAATGAACATCAGAAAAAAGTTACACCTGTCGACCCACGCTAAGACCACTACGCGATAAACGTGGCTCATTGTCAGAAGTGTGTACATATTCCGGTTGTCCTGGACCCAAAGTTCTGCTGTGGCACGTGCAACAGGACCATCACGCTCTGTGAGTGAAACGGCGCAGCAACTACAAGAGTTCTCCGAAGATGAAGTACCCGGGACAGTACGAGTCTTGCGGAGAAAACGGTTAAATTACACTAAGATTCACCGTGAAATTTCTTCTGTATGCGAACCACAGGCTACGTCGCGTCCAGTCGCAGTGAAATACAGTCATTAATTTAAACAACACGGCACAGGTGAGGATGATACTGATAGGGAAGTCCAGGTCTTGCACCCTGGGATATCCATCTCTTTAGCAAGGTGAAAGAATATACGGTGGAAGACGTTTTCCAACGATAAAGACGTTCACCAAGGCGTTCTCGAATGAATCTGTGACCGAGAAGCGAACTCCTATCATCGACGAACTGAATTATTTGTAGAACATTCCGTTGGTTGCTTGAGAGATTTGGAGACCATGTTGGAATACACACATCAAAAAAAGTTTTGCATCAACCCTGTTCCCAGATCTCCTGAAGAAAGACGTTCGCTGTGGACATTGTATCACAGACACAGTCACTTTGAATACTCAGACATGCCACAAAACCCGCCCAAAGATGTAAACAATCTTCCACGAGCAGCACCTATTACACGGATTGGGTCCGACAGCCGATCGGTTCCAGTCATTCTATCAGGAAGGAGATACAGGGCTCTTGTTGTCTGTAGCTCAACCATGCATATACGGCAATACCACGGTTCGATCGCGTCCGCATTGTTACTTTGTGCCAGAAAGGGCTCTCAACAAGGGAAGTGTCCAGGCGTCTAGGAATGAAACAAAGCGATGTTGTTAGGACATGGACCAGATACAGAGAGACAGGAATTGTGGATGATAAACCTCGTTCATATGCGAGCGCAGGCTTTCTAGGCGAATTTCATATATGAAGTCTTCACTGGTTGTCAGTCGAGTAGCTACGAGACGACGATGCTACTCGGCTGACAACCCGTGAAGACTTCATATATAAAACCTCGCTCAGTCTGCCCAAGGGCTACTACTGCAATGGAAGGAGGAGTCCTGACAGCAACGCCACCACGTTGAACAATGCTTTCCGTGCGGCCACAGCACGTCGTGTCACGACCTAAACTGTGCGCAATGGGCTGCATGATGCGTAACTTAACTCCCGACTTGGCGAGATCCATCTTTGCAACCACGACACCATGCAGCGCAGTGTAGATGGGCCCAACAACATGCCAAAAGTCATCGATGAGTGTAGCATATGCCTTCAACCAGACAATCGCCGGATACGTGTTTGGAGGCAACCGGTCAGACTGAACGCCTTAGACACACTGTCCAGCGAGTGCAGCAAGGTGGAGGTTCCCTGCTGTATTGGGGTGGCATTGTGTGGGGTCAACGTTCGCCGCTGGTGGTCATGGAAGGGGCCGTAACGGCTGTACGATACGTGAGTGCCATCCTCCGACCGATAGTGCAACCATAGCGGCAGCATATTGGCAAGGCATTCGTCTTCACGGACGACAATTCGCGCCCCCATCGAGCACATCTTGTGAATGACTTCTTTCAGGATAACGACATAGCTCGACTAGAATGACCAGCAGGTTCCGAAACTCTCGGAACAGAGGTGATGCATAAGTTTTTTTGATGTATGTACAACGACATGTATCTGTGTCACCTTGAGGTACAGTGCAGCATTCAGCATGCTCTCCAGAAATGAACCCTGTCGGACATGCCTGTGATAGATTGAAAAGGGCTGTTTATGGAAGGCGTGACCCACCAACCACTCTGAGGTATCTACGCTGAATTGCTGTTGAAGAGCGGGGCCAATCTGGACCAACTGTGCCTTGAATAACTTGTGGATAGTATGCCATAGACATGTATCAATGCAAGAGGACGTGCTACTCGGTATTAGAGGTACCAGTGTGCACGGCAATCTGGACCACCACCTCTGAATGTCTTGCTGTATGGTGGTACAACACGTAATGTGTATTTTTCATGAGCAATAACTGTTCAATCCCGCGTCCGGCCATCCTGATTTAAGATTTCCGTGACTTCCCTAAATCACTCCAGGCAAATGCCGGGATGGTTCCTTTGAAAGGGCACGGCCGACTTCCTTCCTCGTCCTAAACTAATCAGATGAGACCGATGACCACGCTGTTTAGTCGGCCGGTGTGGCCGTGCGGTTCTAAGCGCGTCAGTTTGGAACCGCGTGACCGCTACGGTCGCAGGTTCGAATCCTGCCTCGGGCATGGATGTGTGTGATGTCCTTAGGTTAGTTAGGTTTAAGTAGTTCTAAGTTCTAGGGGACTGATGACCTCAGTAGTTAAGTCCCATAGTGCTCAGAGCCATTTGAACCACGCTGTTTGGTCTCTTCCCCCAAACAATCCAACCCATGAGCAATAAAAATGGCGGAAATGATGTGTATGTTGGTATCTACTCCAATTGCCTGTACAAGTTCCGGAACTCTCGGAACAGAGGTGATGCATAAATTTTTTTGATGTGTATATAACGACATGTATCTGTGTCACCTTGAGGTATAGTGCAACATTCAGTAAATGTTACAGGGCCTGCTTTTAGTAGGACTAAATTACTCTTCCAAGTCATGGCAGTGAAGTGCTCTCATTTGAATGAAATCGGAGTATTAACATAGGCTAGTTGAATATATGACACTGGCAGCGTATCATCAGATTCTCGTGAAAATATCATTCACGCAATTCCGAATATAACAAGGGCAGACAGATGCGAATCCTGATGAACAATCAGCGTCACTTCTCACGCAACAAAGCTGCTGACATAAATACTTTGCAGAGGAACGGAATCAAAAACTGGACATCTCAGAGATAACTATCAGTTTGGCTTCAAGAAAGGTAAAGGCAGCAGAGAGGTAGCGTTGATCTTGCACTTGATACTGGAACCAAGATCTTAGAAATTTCAAAATACGCTCATATTATGTGTCGACAAACAGCAAGCGTTCTACAGTGTAAAGTGATGCTGGATCTTCGAAATTCTGCGAAGATAAGGTTAAGGTACAGGGAAAGACAGGTAATATACAATATGTACAAGAACCATAGGGAAAAATAAGAGTGGAAGACCAGACTGAAATGGATGTAAGACAGGAATGCAGTTTCTCTCCCTACTATCTATCTATCTATATCCGAATCCCGCTGCAGCTATCGCCGGGTTTGGGTGCTGACGAGTCCTCTCCATTTGGCTCGGTCCTCCCACTACTTTTCTTCCTCCACTTCTTGCCAGGTCACACCTCTCCTTTCTACTGATATTCTCACTCCCATTTTCCACCGTGTTCTTGGGCGCCTTCTAGGTCTTCTCCATAATTTTGGGGAGTCTCTGCCCATGCATCCTTTTAACGTGCCCATACCGTCTTAATCTCTTCTTTTCAATTTCTTCTCTCATATTTTCTTGTTTAAGGTCCTTTTTAATTTCTAAATCCCTTATTCTGTTCATTCTTGTTTTTCCCTTAACTGCTCTGAGAAATTTCATTTCCCCTGCTTGCAGTCTTCTCCAGTCCCTTTCTGTCATGGTCCATGTTTCTCCACCATAGGTGACCATAGGGAATTAATAATTCTTATAGATAAGGCGTTTGGCTTTTTCTGAAACTTCCGTACTCCAAATCAGGTGTTTTATTGTTTGGTAGAAATTGCCTCCCTTCTGTAACCTCCTATTAATTTCGTTAGTTAGTCCTTCATCCCTAGATATTTCACCCCCTAACTTTTTACCACTTTGAGGGGTTCTCCATTCAAGGTAATATTTTCGTTCATTCCTTTCTCTCTTCCAAATACCATTACTTCACTCTTATCTTTATTTACTTTTAATCCATACCTTTTCATTACTTCCCTCCACGCATCAAGCAGTAACTGTACATCTACCTCCTTATCACCCCATATTACCATATCATCTGCAAAAATCATCTTTTTGTCTTTTTCTTTTACTATATCTTTAACTGCCCTTTTCATTCCCTCCATCATAACATTAAAAAGTGCAAGAGATAGAATACTTCCTTGCTGAAGTCCTTGCCTTATTTCGAAGCATTCAGAGTTCCCCAGTTGTGTTCTAATTCTACAATTGTGTCCTCTGTACATTCTCTTTATTACAATTAATGTAACCATCTTCTACATCTGTCTTCTTCATTTCTTCCCAGAGTCTTTCCCTGCTAACTGAGTCATATGCCTTTTCTATGTCCATAAAAACCATCATCACCCTTTTGTTATACTCCCAACCTTTTTCCATCAGTTGACGGATAGAAAATATCAGGTCGATCGTGCTTCTTCCTTTCCTAAACCCATGCTGTTCTTCACTCAGCTCCTTTTCTATCTTATCACTTATTCGATTTAGTAAAATTCCTTCAAAAATCTTGGCTGTATGACTCATAAGGGTTATTCATCTGTAGTTTTTACGAAGTCTTGTATTGCCTTTCTTGAAGATGGGAACAATGTCTCCTGTTCTCCAATCGTCAGGTATTGTACTATTTCTCCACACGCTTGATAGTACTCTATACATCCACTGCATTCCCACTGGACCTGCTGCTCTTATCATGTCCACTGATACTTCATCAGGTCCTGGGGCTTTCCCCCCATTCATCTTCTTCACAGCTTTTTCAATTCTCTCTCTACTGTTCGATCTATATACCGAAGAAACAATGAATGAAATAAAACTGAGGTTGAAGAATGGGATGGAAATTCATGATGTTAAGTTATCAATAATATGATTCGCTGTTGACGTTGTTATCCTCAGTGATAGTGAAGAAGAGTTACAACATCTGTTCAGTGGAATTATCAGTCTGATGAGAAAAGAATTTGGATTGTGAGTAAACTGGAGAATGACAAAAGTAATGATAAGTTGGAGAAATGAGAACAACGAGAAACTTAACGTCGTTGTTCAATAAATAAACGATGTTTAAGAATTCTGCTATCTGGGAAGAAAACAACTTGTTACGCACGAAGCAAGAAGGACCGAAAAAGTAGACTGGCACAGGCAAAGACGGCATTCTAGGCAAGGAGAATTTACTGGTGTGAAGCGTTGGCCTTATTTTGAGGAAGAAATTTATCATCTTGTACGTTTGGAGCAAATCATTGTATGATAGTGGATAATAGGCTGTTGGAAAACAGGACCGGAAAAAAATCGAAGCGTTTGAGAGGTGGTGCTGCAGAGAAATGATGAAAATCAGGTGGTCTGATAGGATACAGAGAAGGAGGATCTCCCCAGATTCGGTAAAGGGAGGGACATACGGAAAACACTGATAAGAAGAAGTGACAGGGTGAAACGACTTTATAAAGGGTCAGGTATTAACCTCCACAGTCCTAGAGGGGTCTGTAAAGGGTCAAAAGATTGGAATACATACAGCAAACTACTGAGGACTTCACGCCGAAGGTATTTATGTTTCGGGGCTGTTTTGCGCGCCATGATGTGGGCCCATTCTTTGAGGTCACCGTGACACATGAAACGGGTTTTTAAGGTACACATTGTTCCTTCTCCAATTTCGTAGCAACTATGCTTGGAAACTCTCGTCCTCCAAGGTGGCAGCCGCAGTGTTCACAGGGGTGCACGCATACGAACAGTAAGGAAACCTGTGAAATCTCGACTAGACCGCTAAATCTGCAGATTTTAATACCAAGGAAAGTAAGATACAAAGGAATTACTGACAATGGCTGCGTGTGGGCCCTAATATACACTCCTGGAAATGGAAAAAAGAACACATTGACACCGGTGTGTCAGACCCACCATACTTGCTCCGGACACTGCGAGAGGGCTGTACAAGCAATGATCACACGCACGGCACAGCGGACACACCAGGAACCGCGGTGTTGGCCGTCGAATGGCGCTAGCTGCGCAGCATTTGTGCACCGCCGCCGTCAGTGTCAGCCAGTTTGCCGTGGCATACGGAGTTCCATTGCAGTCTTTAACACTGGTAGCATGCCGCGACAGCGTGGACGTGAACCGTATGTGCAGTTGACGGACTTTGAGCGAGGGCGTATAGTGGGCATGCAGGAGGCCGGGTGGACGTACCGCCGAATTGCTCAACACGTGGGGCGTGAGGTCTCCACAGTACGTCGATGTTGTCGCCAGTGGTCGGCGGAAGGTGCACGTGCCCGTCGACCTGGGACCGGACCGCAGCGACGCACGGATGCACGCCAAGACCGTAGGATCCTACGCAGTGCCGTAGGGGACCGCACCGCCACTTCCCAGCAAATTAGGGACACTGTTGCTCCTGGGGTATCGGCGAGGACCATTCGCAACCGTCTCCATGAAGCTGGGCTACGGTCCCGCACACCGTTAGGCCGTCTTCCGCTCACGCCCCAACATCGTGCAGCCCGCCTCCAGTGGTGTCGCGACAGGCGTGAATGGAGGGACGAATGGAGACGTGTCGTCTTCAGCGATGAGAGTCGCTTCTGCCTTGGTGCCAATGATGGTCGTATGCGTGTTTGGCGCCGTGCAGGTGAGCGCCACAATCAGGACTGCATACGACCGAGGCACACAGGGCCAACACCCGGCATCATGGTGTGGGGAGCGATCTCCTACACTGGCCGTACACCACTGGTGATCGTCGAGGGGACACTGAATAGTGCACGGTACATCCAAACCGTCATCGAACCCATCGTTCTACCATTCCTAGACCGGCAAGGGAACTTGCTGTTCCAACAGGACAATGCACGTCCGCATGTATCCCGTGCCACCCAACGTGCTCTAGAAGGTGTAAGTCAACTACCCTGGCCAGCAAGATCTCCGGATCTGTCCCCCATTGAGCATGTTTGGGACTGGATGAAGCGTCGTCTCAAGCGGTCTGCACGTCCAGCACGAACGCTGGTCCAACTGAGGCGCCAGGTGGAAATGGCATGGCAAGCCGTTCCACAGGACTATATCCAGCATCTCTACGATCGTCTCCATGGGAGAATAGCAGCCTGCATTGCTGCGAAAGGTGGATATACACTGTACTAGTGCCGACATTATGCATGCTCTGTTGCCTGTGTCTATGTGCCTGTGGTTCTGTCAGTATGATCATGTGATGTATCTGACCCCAGGAATGTGTCAATAAAGTTTCCCCTTCCTGGGACAATGAATTCACGGTGTTCTTATTTCAATTTCCAGGAGTGTAAGTCAATGGGGGAAGCTGGAAATTTGTGACGGCCCGGCATTGGGGCCCGAGACTGCTGCTTACTAGGCAGGTGCGCTGACCACTAAGCCACAGTGGTCACCACAGCTGCATGCAGTATCCCAGCATGTCTCCTGTCAGCCGCAAATTTATCCACACGCTACTGACTAGTACCCCATACCCGTGATCCTCAATACTCGCGGCATTTCCCCGATCTCGATACGAGTAAGAGCCTGTTGGGCATCCGCAGTCAGGGGATCACTGGCTGCCTTCTACGTCCGTCGTTCGGATGTATAGGCTTGCGTATTCAAATACAGAGACACGCAAACAGGCAGAATACGGCGCTGTGGTCGGCAGCGTTTATAATAAGACAAAGAGTATCTGATGCATTTGTTAGATCGGTTACTGCTACTTCAATTGCAGGTTATCAAGATTTAAGTGAGTTTGAACGTTGTGTTATAGTTGGCGCATGAGCGATGGGATACAGCATCTCCGAGGTAGCGATGAAGTGGGGATTTTCCCTTACGATCGTTTCACGAATGTACCGTGAATATCAGGAATCTGGCAAAACATCAAATCTCCGACATCGCTGCGGCCAGAAAAAGATCCTGCAAGAACGGTACGGTATCAACGACAACTGACAAAAGTGCAACACTTTCGCAAATTGGTGCAGATTTCAGTGGTGGACCATAAACAAATTTCAGCTTGCGAACCATTCAACGAAACATAATCGATATAGGCTTTCGGACTCGAACTGAACTCGTGCACCCTTGACGACTGCATGACGCAAAGCTTTACGCCTCCCCTGGGTTCGTCAACACAGACATTGGACTGTTGATGAATGGAAACATGTTGCCTGGTCGGACAAGTCTCGTTTCACATTGTATCGAGGGGACAGGCGTGTATGGGTTTGGAGACAACCTCATGAATCTATGGACCCTGCATGTCAGTAGGGTACTGTGCAAGCTCGTAGAGGATCTGCAATGGTGTGGGGCGTGTGCAGGTTTAATGATATGGGACCCGTGATACGCCTAGACACGACTCTGACAGGTGACACGTACCTAAGCATACTGTCTGATCACCTGCATCCATTCATGTCAATTGTGCATTCCGACAGACTTCGGCAGTTCCAGCAGGACAATGCTACAACCCACGCGTAGAGAATTGCTATACAGTGGCTCCATTAACACTCTTCTGAGATTAAACACTTCCGATGACATGAACATTATTGAGCATGTCTGGGACGCCTTGCAACATGCTGTTGAGAAGAGATCTCCACCACCTCGTACTCTTACTGATTTACGGACAGCCCTGCGGGATTCAGGGTGTTAATTCCCTCCAGCAAAGCTTCAGACATTAGTCCAGTCCTTGCCATGTCCTGTTGCGGGGTGTCCTACACGATATCAGCCAGGTATACCAGTTTCTTTATTGCTCTGCAGTGTATATTTAAGGCGAGGATTGCCTATGATCTCTACAGTACGGATGTACAACAGGCTGTAACTGTTACGGAAATTGGCGAAATTCTGCGAGTAATGAGGACTATGGACAAGGAGCGCTACGTTAGCAGTGTGAGGATAAGTGAGAATTTGGTTCTGACAGGAGGCAGGCAAAAATAGTTCGTTCAATTGCGATGAAAACTTTGTTCATATGGCTTAGTGGTCAAAGCATCTGCTTAGTAAGCAGGAGACATGAGTCGAGTCCTGCTCAGGCACAATTTTTCAACTTTCCCCATTTATTTAAATCAATGCTCATTCGCAGCTTATGTGGGCAATTCCTTTGTGTCGTAATTCATAGTGGTTGCTTTATCAAAATGGTATGCGTGCGTTCGGTCACGCCCGAAAGGACTCACATATGTACCACTGAAAATATCTGGGACTGTTTGGAATAGCAGTGAAAACCTGTCAATAAACTTCCTGGCTATTTGCTAGCCTTAAAAAATTAACATAAATGAGGAATGACTGGTTTCAGCTGGATATCACATATTTCTAATAGTTTGTGGAGCATCTTTCTTGTCGAACTGTGGCCGTTATCTGCATGCAGCTATTTCCTTTGCCCATGTCTACAATTACATTCAATGGTAGCGTAGTGGGATATTACGTATAGCACGAGAACTGGGAATCTTCGCTGACAGTTCGATTTTGGTGAGGTTCCTGACTGTTCCGGTACTGTAGCTGAATTACTAACTTCTTAGTAACACATTAGGGGTCTCACTGATATAACGTCCATCACTATGCTACGATTCAGAATTCTTAACAAAAAAGTAAATGATGACAAAATACCCCTATATAATTCAAAAGTACTTTTTGAACGTACACAATGAATTGCGACGTTTTTGGAAACTGAACAGCTCCTCTATTAAAAATCAACATGGGTTGCAGAAACAGAGATCCTGCGAAACTCATCTAGTTCTATTCCTCCATGAGATCCACAGAGTGGTCGACAACGGCGCTCAGGCTGATGCCGTGTTCTCTGACTTCAGTAAGGCATTAGATACGATCCCGCATTGCCGTTTAATGGAAAAAAATACGACCTTACGGAGTATCGGAGCACAACTGCGATTGGATGCAAGACTTCCTTTCAGATAGATTTATTGCAACTGGTTGGCTGTCTCATTCGCCTACTCTTCTGTAACCGTTGCCGAAGTGTAGGCATGTTCAGAATATAATCATATCAAATACTTGCAGCTGATTTATTTATGACAGCATGAAGTTAACTACAAAGCTAATTGCTGCAATGTCGCAAAACTGACAAAAACGTTATGTTAAGAATGTTTCAGTTTTTCAACGAGTTCTTCCATAAATGTATCTATCATTTAGCTACGGTCGCAGGTTCGAATCCTGCCTCGGGCCTGTATGTGTGTGATGTCCTTCGGTTGGTTAGGTTCAAGTACTTCTAAGTTCTAGGGGACTGATGACCCCAGACGTTAACTCCCATAGTTCTCAGAGCCATTTGAACCATTTTTTTTTTTTTGTAATGACACACGATCTGTGCGCACTTGTGTCACTAACGATAAACTGGTTAGAATTGCGGGCTGGCTAATTCTAATAATATAAAAAGTAGTACCACGGTAATGTTCTTCCTTTTCGTAGGGAAGGATTCGGCTGCTGATCGTCAAAGCCAAAGCACTCTTTTCTTCTAATTCTAATGACTACACCTTCTAGGCATAGCAGAGAAAAAAAATAAAGGAATGTTGAAGGTATTGAAAGAATCAGTATCAGTATGTGAGAGTTGTGATTCCGTCACACTTTAATATTTTAGCTTTTCAACGAAAATTTATTTCGTTTCCGCTGTATTATCTACCGGTATTTTTGAGTAAATGATCCCTAATGGTTTATTAACATCATTCGGGTTGTCTTTCCAATTCGGAACGTATTTTTTTCCGCTCCGTATAGCTTCAAAGATTTTAAATGATGTTGCTTCATAAAATTATTTGTAAAGTACCTAGGACACCTTTGTAAGAGTAAGTCATGAAGTACCAGTATCAGTTGAGCCAAAAATATTAACGTATCCCTCGCTATACGCTCGACGATGCTGTCAGTAAGCTAGTTACCGACACCAAAGGTGGTGTATAAATTACTGAAGTTCCTTCTCAGCTATTTTCTTTCAAGACGACAGCAGCCAGCAGTTTCCTATTTCGATAAGCAGCAGACAGGCATTTCAGGCAGCCCGACAAGGGGAATCACTTAAGGCAGTTAATGGTCATGTTTCGCAGAAACATAGATATGCGCTCACACAGATGAAGTACTTCGATGCCCGTTTCCTCCCATATCCGATACCACCGTTTGGTGCGTAGTTCTAGCAAAGATCAATGAATAAGAATGAACAAGATAACGAAGTGTACGTAATCCCATTTTTTATGACAGAACCTAACTAGTCTCAAATATACTCTAAATGTAAGTACGCGGAATTTATGTTTCCTGTCTTGTCTACACGTGCAGATACTGAGGCCTGGAAAAGGGGCAAAAGGAGGAAAGCGATGCCATGGAACGCAGGGCTTTATGCAACAATAGTCATCCGAGGCGAATACTTTAAAAGTGTATTTTGATCTCCTTCTTTACTCGTGCATGTAAGGCATCAATTTTTCCACTGTACTTAACCCATCTCTGCAGCTAAATACCGAATCGGAATATACAAGGAAAGGAAGAGGGTAAAATATTCAACACGAATTGTACGTCTTGTTAAGGAACCATTTGATTAGCGTCTCAGAAAAAGCTGTAATAAACGACAATGAGGAAAAAGACACGTTTCTATACGGAAATTTTGTTTAAGAGGTCATATTATAGCAAATTCGCCTGATGAATATGTCAGAACTTGAGAGGTGGTCGTTACTGCATTATGGAACGTAGAAAGTGTAACAGATGGTAGGGTTAGTTAGGGAAGTCACGCTAGCGATATTGAACGTAAAACACTCATTGACCTAATGGCAAGGTTGTTTAGAATAACGCTGTTTAATTTAAACCAAAAGATAGAGAAGAACCCTTTAGCCAGAAATTACCGTCTCGGTATATTCCCACACCATCAGGTTACACATATGCAAATAATAGTCTTGGGAAATAGGCGTTACATTTCACAAAAATAGCTACTTTCTAGATACGTTTTTCATATTTTGCATCAACCGTTAAAAACCACATTAATTTGCTGACGTAAAGATATTATGGTCATAGAGAAAACAAGGTAATTCCTTGCAGAGAAAGCAAACTAAACCCCCAACGAGGATTACGCTTGGCCAGTATGCAATAAAGTGACATTTAAAGTAAATAAACAAGTGCTACGAATTTCAGTCCGCAGTAAGAAAACAGCACTGGTAATTTAAATGTAGATGGCAGCTCTGTTGACTGCGTAACAAACATAAAATATCTGGGAATGAATACTGACTCTCACCTGAAGTGGTGTGAACACAAAAGAATAGCTGCAAATAGAATGTCATCTGCATGTTATGCAGTTCTGTCATCAGTATATAACAGCCAGTTTCTTTAAGTTGTATACTATTTACATGTACACCCACTTCTCCGCTATGGAATTACTTTCTGGGGACCAAATGTGCAAAATATGTAAACGGTTCTCAAAGTACGCAATAGCGTAATAATTCCTAAAAATAGTAGTCGAGCTCATTCTAAAGATTTGTTCAAAACACTGACGATTTCAACTACACCACGAGCGTACATTTACCACCCAGCTATACACGTCATCAGTAGTATTGATAAGTACTGCAGAAACAGCTCTGTACATGAACATGGCACGGTAGGAAGTCTGAGCATACATTTACCAAAAATGAATAAAGGTACAACTAAAAACAGCATTTTCTGTCAAGTAATAAAACTGTAGGGCCTACAATAAACAGCCAAAGTAGCATAAAGCGTTTACTAAAACAAACTTATTTCTAAAAAGCAGTTACGCTGTAACTATTAAGCAACACATTCTGTGTTCTCAAGGATTACACACATTACACAGAGTATGAGTTTGGTAAAAAATAAACACACACACATGCAGATAATATTACTGATAATAGAACAAATAATTTCACATAACACGTTCAAACTATTCTTTTCTTATTTTTCCCCGGAATAACTTACTCCCAGGGCTATACAGTGTGTAGTATTGAAATGTTATCCTCTTTCTCATCCATAGAGTGATGCTAAGTCAGTTTTTCAGGGTAGGTCGATGAGATGCTGCAGAAGACAGACATCGTAGCCACGGTCTCGACATCAACTGATAGTCTGTGTTTGTATTGTAAAACTATTTGTGTGTATATTGTATAATGTGTCGCCGTGACTTGGAGTGAGAAATGAGTGAACAGGATAGAATTAGCCTTTTCCTTGTAAAACAACACTGGGAGGTGGAGGCAAGGGTGATACCCAGTGACGTGGCACTGTTTTAAACAGTGTGGCCTTATGTTTTGGAGAGTAGAGGCTCTAATCTTTATATGGTCATGTTGATTTAGATCTTCTGTGGTTTCCGTAAGGCTACGACCAACTACCTGTGGCATTCTCTTCAAACTAGACCTTTCAGTATGTAAATGACCTATATTTACACGCACATGGTGTAACAGGTAAGAGTGTATATATCTTTATACGTGTGTAATAATATGTACACACATCACCGTAGTGGTTGTTTCTTTTCCGCGTTCAACATTCTTTCGCAAATTTTACGACCTGATATTTTCTGCACGGCCATAACAGCACCATAGACTCACCTTTCTGCTTCTACGTGTCCACAGTTGAGCACCCGATCTATTGCCCAGGAAGAATTATAATCAATGGCTTGCTCTTGCCGCTTAGAGATACTAAAAAACACTCCTAACAGCTAGTATTACTCCTAACAGCTAGTATTATTAGTCTGCAAAAGAGCTAAATAATGATCTAATATTACTCAGTACACCATCCCCAGTCACCAACAGACATATCTGCACCAATACCCAGTACACCATATATACGTATGCATTTTCTGTTCTTAAACTGTAATGCTAAGATATGTCGAATACCCTTGTAAAACATATCTCAGGACGAACAAACTACTACTACTAATTCTACTACTTCTTTTTATCTCTGTCCTCCGCACTTCCTACATTTTTGTCGTTGTTCTCTGATTTCCTCAGTCCTTGCTTTTCTTTGGAAAGGTACCCATCCTCAATCTTTCGGAACAATTACAGTATATTTTGTAAGTCTCTTACAGCACATTCTTGAAATATGATTGTAAAAAGCAATTCTCCTCTACCTATCCACATCTGCAATTGTTTTTTTCGTAATGTGCGCAAAGTTTAAAATTAAGACGCCTCACGTTTCGTTCTCTATCTTTAAATGGGCGCAGTAGTTTTTCTAAATATCGTCAGTTCAATTACACATTTTATTGTTTATTAACATGAATTCTGCAGCATAAAATAATACCGTGAGGATCACCATCGCTTATCACTGATCAGGTACGTTATCACTGGCAGTTTTCATGGACAACGGCCGTGATCATTGCTACGCTCATTTAATATAACACGTCCGTATGGAAAAGTACAATAAAATCTAAGTATTATCAGAACTATATCTAAAGATTTTCAACAGGTATTGAAATGAAACATTTTGGACTGGGAATTACTGTAATACGTATATGTTGTTCACTTTAATATGATGCGGAACAAGATATACAAGACACTATGAACCATTCATACTAACTACATTCCAACCACAATGCTGTTGTTTGGATGTACCTCATTAGCTGGAATAACTTCAATCAAAAAAAGAGAAACTACTCGCGTAAAACACACTTACACAGACTAGAAAGACTACCTTAATAAACAATTTAAGGAGTGAAGATATTATCAAGCGTCATTTCCATGGTCACTAGGGTGGCGTGATTGGTGTCAGAGCTCGTGCTTCTTGTAAAACACCCCCATGTATACTGCTTGAAAGACTGTGACGTAGTGACACACAGAACTTCTCATTTTAACCGATGCAAAATTTCGAAAATACGCAGTGATTGAATTACAGACAGTAACAAGCCCTAGGATTAGAAATGCTTAATCCTAATTAACCGAACGACATCACACACATCCGTGCCCGAGGCAGGATTCGAACCTGCGACCGTTGCAGCCGTGTGGTTCCGGACTGAAGCGTCTAGTACTGTTCGGCCAAAGCGGCCGGCCTGAGGGATCAACGCCGATTCGTCGTTGAGGAATGGGACAATCTGGGCCCACAGTGCCTTGATGACCTTGTGGATAGTATGCCACAACGAACACAGGCATGCATCATTGCAAGAGGACGTGCTACTGGATAATATAGGTAGCGGTGTGTACAGCGGTGTGGACCACCAACTCTGAAGGTCTCTCTGTGTGGTGGTGCAACATGCAATGTGTAGTTTTCATGAGCAATAAAAAGGGCGAAAATGATGTTTATGTTTATCTCTATTTCAATTTTCTGTACATGTTCCGGAACTCTTGGAACCGAGGTGATGCAAAACTTTTTTTGATGTGTGTAGTAACTCGTTGCATGTAGTACAAACAAGTGCAGTCCTTAAAAGTAAATTGTGCATTATGGTGATAATACACTCCTGAAAATTGAAATAAGAACACCGTGAATTCATTGTCCCAGGAAGGGGAAACTTTATTGACACATTCCTGGAGTCAGATACATCACATGATCACACTGACAGAACCACAGGCACATAGACAAAGGCAACAGAGCATGCACAATGTCGGCACTAGTACAGTGTATATCCACCTTTCGCAGCAATGCAGGCTGCTATTCTCCCATGGAGACGATCATAGAGATGCTGGATGTAGTCCTGTGGAACGGCTTGCCATGCCATTTCCACCTGGCGCCTCAGTTGGACCAGCGTTCGTGCTGGACGTGCAGACCGCGTGAGACGACGCTTCATCCAGTCCCAAACATGCTCAATGGGGGACAGATCCAGAGATCTTGCTGGCCAGGGTAGTTGACTTACACCTTCTAGAGCACGTTGGGTGGCACGGGATACATGCGGACGTGCATTGTCCTGTTGGAACAGCACGTTCCCTTGCCGGTCTAGGAATGGTAGAACGATGGGGTCGATGACGGTTTGGATGTACCGTGCACTATTCAGTGTCTCCTCGACGATCACCAGTGGTGTACAGCCAGTGTAGGAGATCGCTCCCCACACCATGATGCCGGGTGTTGGCCCTGTGTGCCTCGGTCGTATGCAGTCCTGATTGTGGCGCTCACCTGCACGGCGCCAAACACGCATACGACCATCATTGGCACCAAGGCAGAAGCGACTCTCATCGCTGAAGACGACACGTCTCCATTCGTCCCTCCATTCTGCCTGTCGCGACACCACTGGAGGCGGGCTGCACGATGTTGGGGCGTGAGCGGAAGACGGCCTAACGGTGTGCGGGACCGTAGCCCAGCTTCATGGAGACGGTTGCGAATGGTCCTCGCCGATACCCCAGGAGCAACAGTGTCCCTAATTTGCTGGGAAGTGGCGGTGCGGTCCCCTACGGCACTGCGTAGGATCCTACGGTCTTGGCGTGCATCCGTGCGTCGCTGCGGTCCGGTCCCAGGTCGACGGGCACGTGCACCTTCCGCCGACCACTGGCGACAACATCGATGTACTGTGGAGACCTCACGCCCCACGTGTTGAGCAATTCGGCGGTACGTCCACCCGGCCTCCCGCATGCCCACTATACACCCTCGCTCAAAGTCCGTCAACTGCACATACGGTTCACGTCCACGCTGTCGCGGCATGCTACCAGTGTTAAAGGCTGCGATGGAGCTCCGTATGCCACGGCAAACTGGCTGACACTGACGGCGGCGGTGCACAAATGCTGCGCAGCTAGCGCCATTCAACGGCCAACACCGCGGTTCCTGGTGTGTCCGCTGTGCCGTGCGTGTGATCATTGCTTGTACAGCCCTCTCGCAGTGTCCGGAGCAAGTATGGTGGGTCTGACACACCGGTGTCAATGTGTTCTTTTTTCCATTTCCAGGAGTGTACTTAACACAGTGACAAATACACATCTTCTATATGGCACAGTGGTGTGCACAGTTATATGATTATGTTAATCTCAAAATAAGAAAATTAAACAAAATACACAGAAAAAGACTGAGGAAAGATTAACTGGGTGTAGTAAATGAATTTCAAACTGACCACCGCAAATTACGAAGTAATATACCAAATAAAATGCGATATACAATGGGACGCACAAGAAACGTTCTCCGCCGGTAAGTTCATTGCAGCCAGCGGGGGTCGCTTTCTTTAGTTGCGCTCTAAATTCTTGTCTTCAGTCGCTGATGTGTTGCGGACGAATGTACACTCCTGGAAATGGAGAAAAGAACACATTGACACCGGTGTGTCAGACCCACCATACTTGCTCCGGACACTGCGAGAGGGCTGTACAAGCAATGATCACACGCACGGCACAGCGGACACACCAGGAACCGCGGTGTTGGCCGTCGAATGGCGCTAGCTGCGCAGCATTTGTGCACCACCGCCGTCAGTGTCAGCCAGTTTGCCGTGGCATACGGAGCTCCATCGCAGTCTTTAACACTGGTAGCATGCCGCGACAGCGTGGAAGTGAACCGTATGTGCAGTTGACGGACTTTGAGCGAGGTCGTATAGTGGGCATGCGGGAGGCCGGGTGGACGTACCGCCGAATTGCTCAACACGTGGGGCGTGAGGTCTCCACAGTACATCGATGTTGTCGCCAGTGGTCGGCGGAAGGTGCACGTGCCCGTCGACCTGGGACCGGACCGCAGCGACGCACGGATGCACGCCAAGACCGTAGGATCCTACGCAGTGCCGTAGGGGACCGCACCGCCACTTCCCAGCAAATTAGGGACACTGTTGCTCCTGGGGTATCGGCGAGGACCATTCGCAACCGTCTCCATGAAGCTGGGCTACGGTCCCGCACACCGTTAGGCCGTCTTCCGCTCACGTCCCAACATCGTGCAGCCCGCCTCCAGTGGTGTCGCGACAGGCGTGAATGGAGGGACGAATGGAGACGTGTCGTCTTCAGCGATGAGAGTCGCTTCTGCCTTGGTGCCAATGATGGTCGTATGCGTGTTTGGCGCCGTGCAGGTGAGCGCCACAATCAGGACTGCATACGACCGAGGCACACAGGGCCAACACCCGGCATCATGGTGTGGGGAGCGATCTCCTACACTGGCCGTACACCACTGGTGATCGTCGAGGGGACACTGAATAGTGCACGGTACACCCAAACCGTCATCGAACCCATCGTTCTACCATTCCTAGACCGGCAAGGGAACTTGCTGTTCCAACAGGACAATGCACGTCCGCATGTATCCCGTGCCACCCAACGTGCTCTAGAAGGTGTAAGTCAACTACCCTGGCCAGCAAGATCTCCGGATCTGTCCCCCATTGAGCATGTTTGGGACTGGATGAAGCGTCGTCTCACGCAGTCTGCACGTCCAGCACGAACGCTGGTCCAACTGAGGCGCCAGGTGGAAATGTCATGGCAAGCCGTTCCACAGGGCTACATCCAGCATCTCTACGATCGTATCCATGGGAGAATAGCAGCCTGCATTGCTGCGAAATGTGGATATACACTGTACTAGTGCCGACATTGTGCATGCTCTGTTGCCTGTGTGTATGTGCCTGTGGTTCTGTCAGTGTGATCATATGATGTATCTGACCACAGGAATATGTCAATAAAGTTTCCCCTTCCTGGGACAATGAATTCACGGTGTTCTTATTTCAATTTCCAGGAGTGTAGATGGGAAACAACGATATGGTTTTGCTGTGTCTTTGAACACGCCCGATGCGGTAAGCGTAAGAATTGCTATTCTTTCCGTATATTAACGAACTACATTTAACACACGCCGTCAAAATGTCAGATAAATAAAGCAGCTTCTCGAATCTGTTAAAATATTCTGACTAAGCTCGCCGTTTTCATTCAGAATTTGTTCCGTAAAGCAGCTTATGCTGTTAAAACGTTAAATTTCCTCCAGCACAACTAGTAATCTTCCCCTCGATTTCATTTTCTGTCCGTGGCTTCCTATTAAGTGCTTAGCTCCATCAACATATGTACCGAAGAGCGTTTTAATTTGGATATTTGTATGCTCCTAAAAAGTGTTTTAACTATTTAAAACTGATCCCAGTTACTGTATTTCATCTTATACGCTCCTCAGTTCAGTACACATGTAGTAGGGTTGTACGTATTGGCGTAGGAGTACTGTAGATAGTTAACCCACATTATACACCATAAGTACAGAGAGGTGGGAGATTCAGATGTTAGTGGACCAAAGTTGGTTTGAGTGCAATGGGGCACTTGCGTCCTCATGTAAACACTGACGTAACTTGGCCACGCAACTTATGTACACAACCCATGTACATGTGCTCTTAAGTTATGTTTATGCAATTGTAATTTTTGAGAATACTTTAAATAAATTGTGCACCAATATTTTTCTGTTTATTTGTATAAGTCTCATATGTTTACCCATCTTAGGTCCTTCAACTAGCTGCCTCCCTTCTTTAACGCCTCCCAGTCTACACCACTCATCTATGTCAACTGGATGACGTACAAGTATCAGGTTGGTCTGAATTATCTTAATTAATTTGATTTGTGACGTAAAAATTGTATCAGGCCCTTTCCTTTGACAGTACATTAGATAGGGAAAATTTAAAAGAGTTTTAACCTACAGTCACAATTACTATTATTACTATACATTATGACAAGTGAAATTATGTCAGACACTTTGATAGTCACTGGATGTGGGAAATCACATTTTACTGGTTGAATTACTGTAACGTAATCCTGACATAGCTGTGAAATGTCATTTCCTGCGACTTATAATAATGTTCCACTTTTATTTGCAGTTTTGGGGAAACTTATTGCAATCTGGAGGCTATTTCGTACAGTTTTGCCGATTTTATTCCGATATTCAAATAACCACTTTTCAAGATAATTATCCAAAGATAAATAAGAGATTTTAAATGTTTCAACAATTACCACAGCGCATTATTTAAACCAATACACGTTCAGTATGTACCAAGTCTACTTACCTCTGTATGGAATCGGTTCTTGTATTATTTTTGTATTAAAAACGATGGCCGACATGACTGGCCTCTGTGGCCGAGCGGTTCTAGGCGCTTCAGTGCAGAACCGCGCTGCTGCTACGGTCGCAGGTTCGAATCCTGCTTCGCACAAGGGAGTGTGTAATGTCCTTAGGTTAGTTAGGTTTAAGTAGTTCTAAGTCTAGCGGACTGATGACCTCAGATGTTAAGTCCCATAGTGCTTAGAGCCATTTGAACCATTTTTGATGGCAGACATACTATGATGTCACTATGTGGCTGCCTAAGGAGAGTCTCAGATTGTAAGATTATACTAGACTTGTGAAAAACATTGTAACTTAAAAGAATCCAAGCAAGAAGATTTCTAGAGCCATGTGTACGTACAATGAAAGTCACAAACAAGACATGACTAATGTAGAATGTTTAAATCACCTGCCACATTGGTGTATCCTCAACCACAAACCACTGTCGTTTTCTGCCAGAGTGAAATGGGAAACGTGCGTACTCTATTTAAAACAGGCAAAAATATAAGAGGTTATCTTCCATTGTCACCTTCGTCCTGCCAACCTCTGCACTGCTTGTGGCCTTTGCCCGCCTGTGCCAGCTCTCACGGTGGTGCAGAGATGCGATGGGACTGCTGCTGCTTGTACGCCGATTAACGTCTTTCCAACTAGCTCCCGTAGAAGAGACACACTTCCTTTGATTCACTACATGCCAGCCTCATCATCTGCAGTGGCCACAGAGTTTGGTGGAGAAAGTGGCCACTATTCTTAAACACACCCGAAGAATTCAATACAGTCTCTCTGTTAGCCTTTAGGGATAGCAGTGAGACGTTACTTACCCTAATATTCATCCTCTGTAGCTAGACCTGTACAGCAGAAATTCTTACATCATCTGTACTATATCTGAAAGAGTAAAGACGGCTAAGCTAATGTCGCTGTGGTACTGCACCACTGTGCCAAACTCTGTCCACCATACCTGTCACTTGGTTACACAATTATGCTGGCTTTAACTGATGGTCCTTTGTTTTCGATTAAATCTCCACCCTAGCTAACAGCTAACATGAGGAACAGTGAGGGAGCAAATGGCTTGACCACACTGTGCAGATGTGTCAGCCTCCAATCTTAATTACACACTAATCTTTTAATTTTTCCAAGAACGAGATGCTATCTGTTGTGTTGGCGGAAGTGCCAACACCGTGTTACTAGTGGAGGCCAAAAGGCACGCGTTTTAGCTCACGCAGGCTGGCGTGAGGAGGGAAGAACTATACTGACGTGAGGTCTGGAACATGACAAGGAATTAGAATTTAGAAAGCGGACGTAATTAGTTTGATACTTAACTATAATCCATTAATGATGAACGTCGCTCTTGACGGTACATGATTCACAATATTATCTGTTCAGAATACATTCTTGAAGAATATGGTGCCTTGCTAGTTCGTAGCAAATGACGTAGCTGAAGGCTATGCTAAACTGTCGTCTCTGCAACTGAGAGCATATGTACTCAGTGAACCATCGCTAGCAAAGTCGGCTGTACAACTGGGGCGAGTGCTAGGGAGTCTCTCTAGACCTGCCGTGTGGCGGCGCTCGGTCTGCAATCACTGATAGTGGCGACACGCGGGTCCGACGTATACTAACGGACCACGGCCGATTTAAAGGCTACCACCTAGCAAGTGCGGTGTCTGGCGGTGACACCACACTGTCATTTTCTGTTACCTTGGCATAGAATCTCAGTTAACTTTTCGCAGTATGGAGTTACACATACACACATTTTGATTGTGAACTTTAAAAAAATCACTGATAGTGGCGACACGCGGGTCCGACGTATACTAACGGACCACGGCCGATTTAAAGGCTACCACCTAGCAAGTGCGGTGTCTGGCGGTGACACCACACTGTCATTTTCTGTTACCTTGGCATAGAATCTCAGTTAACTTTTCGCAGTATGGAGTTACACATACACACATTTTGATTGTGAACTTTAAAAAAATAATTAAACGTCTGTAGAGTTACAACAAGCGGAACCCAGTGAAAACTGCAAAGGTCATGCAGGGCTCTCCGGAAGAGATAGGCTTTCCCTCACTGATTAAAAGGAAAATTTTATTACCACCCCTCCCCCCGCAGCGACATAAAAAGGTAAAAAAGTTATTTTATAAACGTGTCCGTTACGATCATCATTTAGCATCCGTCCTATTTAATTCGCGAATGGCATACGGGAATAATGTCTGTCAGTTAACTTCTGTATTTGCTACAGTTTCTCGTTGCAGTCATGTTGAGATATGTACGCAGAGGGACGTAACATGTTGCCAGGACTTTTTTTTTTTCCCAACTGTAAACGTCTCATGCATGCACAACTTTTCTCTTGTAGGGTCTACGACAGGAGGTCATCAGTCCACTAGAATTAGAACTGCTTAGACCTAACTAACCTAAGGACATCACACACGTCTATGCCCGAGGCAGGATTCGAATCTGCGACCGTGGCAGCACCGCGGTTCCGGACTGAAGCGCCTAGAACTGCACGGCCACAGAGGCCGGCGAAATCGAAAATGCTGTATGAAATGTCAAGTACAAGTCTGCCTGAAATCCGTAAATCGAAATATCCAACGGTGTGTCTCAAAGACTGGTTTGAGAAAATCTCTTGTGAAAGGGATTGTGGAAGAAGGAAAAAATAAATTTAACGAAAGGTGATGACCTGAGGAGAGCAGCTACAAAATCACAGTGCAAAGTTTGTATTTTATGTTTTTTTTTCATTTACGTCTATTAAAACCATCGACATAGAAAAAACATTAAGGTGGAGTAAATTTTAGGTGCCGTACTGTTGTTTGCAAATGGTGCGTCGTTATCGACTTTCGTGATACGGTCCACTCATTCTGACCGTCAATTATCCGAAGAACCTATCTTCGTGGCATTAGCTGCAGTGTCACGCAGGCGCTACCGAAAGCTGTAGCGCGTAGTTTTCCAGCGTCGGAAATATAAAGAATACTGACGAGCTGTTTTATTTTTCCTCTGACCTGCTGAGAAGGGCCAGAGACACACGCATAGTTTGGGGTTTATTTGCTCGTTTCTGCTGGGAGGAAGTACGTGCTGCGATAATTATGCGTTCGCTGGTGCATTTTCTAATCTGGCTGTCTATCGCCATTTAGTTCGTAATATATCATTAACGTAATAGGTCTTTTTAGCAGCTAGCGACACGCAAAATGTGGGTGTACAGACAGGAAGAGGAAGTGTGCATGAGTGCATGCGTGCTTGTGTGTGTGTGTGTGTGTGTGTGTGTGTGTGTGTGTGTGTGTGTGTGTGTGTGTGAGTGTATGTGTGTGTGCGCACGTGGGAGTGTGTATATGAGCTTGTGTGTGTGTGTTTGTTTGTGTTTGAACGGGCGACTTTTTATGTATTTGTATTTATGTTCTTTCATTATGCCATCTGGAGATAGTGAGTGGAGCTGTGAATGCTTGAAAGTGGAGTGCCAAGTGGACAAATCAGATCATTTCAAACATATTCTCCTGTTTGAGTTAAATGAGAGGGGTGACAGCAGTGGAGGCAGCCTGAGAAAATTCTGCGGTATATGGGGATAATTGTGATTTACAGATCACAGCAAAAAAATGATTTTCCCGTTTTAAGGGGATAGTATCGAGATTAGAGACCCTCCGCGTTCAGGAAGATCTTTAAAGTTTGATGAAGATTTTCTTAGACGTATTAATGCACAGTGATCCACATCAGTGTACTGATTATCTGGCAAATGTGATGCACTGTGATCATTCCAACATCGTGCGACATTTGATGCAATATGGAAGGTTTAAAATTCGATTTATATGTACCGTGTGCCTTACACCAAAATCACAAAATTCAGCTGGTGGCCATACGTGCATCTCTGCTTGTTCGTCATGAATAGGTTCGTAGACAGCACCGACTATTCCTATCCTAAATGTGAATGTATGCTTTCCCGGCGTATACAGCTGGCGAACAGTCCTCGGGCTACCAGCCGGGTGGCGGTGTCTTCAAACTGCGACGTTTCGACGAGCTACATACTCGTCATCTTGTGGCGAAGTGCCGAGACTTTACGGATGCCGGTCCCTTTATACCTGCGATGTGCCCCCCCCCCCCCACCACCTGGCCGCGGGAGACTGGGTACAGCGGAGCCGGCGGGCGGGTGGAGAAGGGAAGCGAGTGCGCCGTTCGTGTCTCCGTTAGAGCATTTCGGTCGCGTCTCGTGAGCTGGACGGTTCTTGGTGCGTTCCTGACGTATTGCGGCTAATGCTGGATTCCAGGCCGCGCTCAGTTGATAACCTTCGTCCCTGTTCGCAAGATTCTGGTGGACCCGTATTTCTATTGATTCTTTAATGACGCTGTCCCAATAGCTCCCGGCTCGGCACAGCACCCTGGTGTTCTCGAAATCAAAGGTGTGGTTTTCTTTGATGCTATGTTCAGCTATAGCAGATTTCTCTATCTGTCCAAGTCGGACATGCCTGGTGTGTTCCTCGCACCTTTTCGAGATGCAGCGCTGCGTTTGTCCAATGTACTGTACACCACATTCGCAGGCAATGCTGTATATACCAGGTGTGTTGAGTTTCAGTGGTTCTTTAGCTGAGCCCAGTAGCTCTTTCGTCTTCGGCGGTGGTCGGAAGACGGTCTTTATGTTTGATTTTCTCAGTAGCCTCCCGATTTTGGCTCATATGGGCCCCAAATATGGAAGAAAGGCGAATCCCTTGTTAACTACCTCTTCTTGAAATTTGTCAGCCTGTCTCCTCTTGAAGGCCCTACCAATCTGTGCTTCACTGTACCCGTTTTTCTGAAATACCTCTCTTAGGTGGTGTAATTCGTCTGAGAGGCTTTCTTTGTCACAAATGACGCGCACCCTATGTACCAAGGTGGTCAGTACTGACTAGCGTTGCGCCGGATGGTGGCAGCTGGTTGCATGGGGGTACCTCCAGGAGACAGGCTGACAAATTTCAGGAAGAGGAAGAAGAGGAAGAGGAATGCTCTAACGGAGGCACGAACGGGTCACCCGCTTCCCCCTCCACCCCGCCCGCCGGCTCCTCTAGACCCAGTCTCCCGCGGCCAGGGGTTGGGGGGCACGCCGTAGGTATAAAGGGACCGGCATCCGCAAAGTCTCGGCACTTCGCCAGAAGATGAGGAGTATGTCACTCGTCGAAACGTCGCAGTTTGAAGACACCGCCACCCGGCTCGTAGCCCGAGAACTCTTCGCCAGCTATTCCTATCCTGTGATGAAAAATGGTATCTTTATGTTAACACAAGGAAAATGAATAAATGGTTGATCCCAAATAAAGTAGCAACTCTCCGTACAAAGACTTGCGCTCATACACGAAAGATATCATGCATCTGGTGAGTTGTAATAAGAATTGCTTCCTCGACGTGTCACTGCTGACAATTATGGTCAACATCTAAGACGTCTTGCAGACGCAGTCCATGAACAACCACCAGAAAGACTGCGTGAAGTGGCGCTATTCCACGATAACGCTCCCCCGAATTCTGCTAGACTAACAAAAAGCACTATGGAGGAATTCGACTGGTAAGTCATTCCGTACCCATCTCATTCATCTCATCTGGCGCCCTTAGAGTTTCGCTTTTTCGCTCTCTGTCGAGCAATCTCCTATGAACGTATTTTCCGGATGAAGATGCGCTCCGAATATGGCTCGACGAGTTCTTCGTCTCATCTGCATCTACATCTACGTGATTACTCTGGAATTCACAATAAAACGCCTGGCAGAGGGTTCAATAAACCACTTTCAAGTGGTCTCTCTACCTTTCTACTCTCGAATGGCGAGCAGGAAAGAAGAGCACTTAAATTTTTCTGTGCGAGCCCTGATTTCTCTTATTTTATCGTGACGATCATTTCTCCCTATGTAGGCGGGTGCCAACAGAATGTTTTCGCAATCGGAGTAGAAAACTGGTGATTGAAATTTCATGGGAAGATCCCGTCGCAACGAAAAACGCCTTTGTTTCAATGATTGTCACTCCAATACACGTATCATGTCTGTGGCACTATCTCCCCTATTTCTCGATGATACAAAATGAGCCGCCCTTCTTTGTACTTTCCCGATGTCATTGCCGGCCGCGGTGGTCTAGCGGTTCAAGGCGCTCAGTCCGGAACCGCGCGACTGCTACGGTCGCAGGTTCGAATCCTGCCTCGGGCATGGATGTGTGTGATGTCCTTAGGTTAGGTAGGTTTAAGTAGTTCTAAGTTCTAGGGGACTGATGACCATAGATGTTAAGTCCCATAGTGCTCAGAGCCATTTGAACCATTTGAACCCGATGTCATTCATCAGTCCCACCTGATGCGGATCCCACAACCCACAGCAATTCTCCAGAATAGGGCGGACAAGTGTGGTGTAAGCGGTCCTGTTGCACCTTCTAAGCGTTCTGCCAACGAATCGCAGTCTTTGGTTTGTTCTCCCCACAACATTATCTACGTGATCGTTTCAATTTACTTTATTTGTAGTTGTAATCCCCAAGTATTTAGTCGAATTTACTGCATTCAGATTTATGTGACATACCACGTAATCAAAATTTAGCGGATTTCTTTTGGAACACATGTGAATAACTTCACACTTTTCTTTATACAGGGTCAGTTGCCAATTTTCGCACCATACAGATATCTTATTTAAATCATATTGCAATTCGTTTTGGTCCTCCGATTAACTTTACAAGACGGTAAATGACAGCATCATCAGCAAACAATCTAAGACGGCTACTCAGGTTGTCTCCGATGTCGTTAATGTAGGTCAGAAACTATAGATGGCCTATAACGATTCCTTGGGGAACGCCGGATATTACTTCTGTTTTACTCGATGACTTTCCGTCTATTACTACTAACTGTGACCTTTTTGACAGGAAATCACGAATTCAGTTGCACGAATGAGGCGGTAATCCGTAGGCACGCAGTTTGGTTAGAAGACGCCTGAGAGGACGGTGTCGAAAACATTGTGGAAATCTAAAAATATGGCATCAATTTGACAGCCAATGTCGATAGCACTTATTACTTCATGAATATAAAGAGCTAGTTGTGTTTCAAAAGGGCGATGTTTTCTGGATCCGTGCTTACTATGTGTCAATAAATCGTTTTCTTCGAGGTGCTTCTTAAAGTTTGAATGTAGTATATGTTCCAAAACCCTACTACAAATCGACGTTAGTGACATGAGCGCGTAATTCAGCGGATTACTCCTATTTCCATTTCTGGATACTGGTGTGACTTGCACAATTTTCCAGTCTTTAGGAACGGATCATTCTGCGAGCGAACGGTTGTATATAATTGCTAAATGTGTAGTTATTGTATGAGCATACTTTGAGAGGAACCTGACTGCTATTCATCTGAACCGGAGGCCTTGCCTTTATTAAGCGATTGAAGCTGCTTTGTTACACTGAGGATATCTACTTTTATGTTTTTCATCTTGGCAGTTGTTCTTAATTGGAATTCAAGAATTGAAGTACGTGCTATATTCCGAGCTTCTGCAAATTTTTGCCATTTATGGGGATTTTGAGTTCTTTTAAATTTGCCATGCTTTTTTCGCTGCTTCTGCAACAGCGATATGACCCGTTTCGTGTACCATGGGGGATCAGTATCATCAATTATTAATTCATATGGTTTATATCTCTCAATGTCAGGCGATACTATCTCTATGAAATCATTCCACAACTTTTCTACGCTTACGTGATCAGATCGGAAGGAGTGAAGACTGTCTTTTAAAAAGCTGTTAACAACATTTTCATCAGCTCTTTTAAATAAATGCACTTTGCATATCTTCTTGATGGTTGTAGGTGTTACGGTATTCAGCCTAGCAGCAATTGCCTTGTGGTCGCTAATCCCTGTATTCGTCACGATACTCACTATTTGTCCAGCATTATTTGTTGCTAAGAGATCAAATATGCTTTCGCAACCATTTACGCTTCGAGTGGGCTCATGAACTAATTGTTCAAAAGAATTTTCTGAGAAACCATTCAGTACAATTCCTGTTGACGTTTTATGCCTCCCGCCGGCCATAAACGTATAATTTTTCCAGCACATCGAGGGTAAATTGAAGTCGCCACCGACAATAATTGTATGAGTGGGGTACCTATTTGAAATTAGACTCAAGTTCCCTTTCGGCTGTTCAGCAACTATGTCTTCTGAGTCCAGGGGTCGGTGAAAAGATTAAATTAATAGTTTTGTCCCATTGTCAGGTATAACTTCTACCCATTCTACTTCGCAGGAACTATCTGCTTCTTTATCACAAAAAACTTCGGCTGAACTTAGTTCCGGCTTTAGCAAGCTTTCGGTACCTATGTTTCAGCTTCAGTGCTTTCTATTAATGCTTGGAGCCCTGGTTCTTTCCCAACAAAGCTACGACTATTTACAACTACAATAGTGATCGTTTCTACAACTAATTTATTGTGTTTTACCTGCCTCCCTTTAGACGGTCGCCCTTTCTCTGGTTCCCTGAGACCCACTAACCTAAAAAAACCGCGCAGTCTCTTCCACACAGCATCCACTCCCCGTGTATCCGCCTCCTATGTGTAGTGGACCCCTGACCTAATAAGTGGAGCCCGGTAACCCACCACCCTATGGCACAAGTCATGGAATCTGCAGCCTACACTCTCACAGCACCGCCTGAGCCTCTGATTCAGACCCTCCACTCGGCTCTGCACCAAAGGACCACAGTCCTGCAGATGGCAAGCTCCACCTTAATCTCAGAAGCAAGACTGGCTCTCTTTAGCATTTCCACTAGTCGCCTGAAACCATAGAGAATCTCTTCCAGTTCAAAGCGACAAACGTCATTGGTACCAACATGAGTCACCACCTGCAGCTAGCTGCACCCTGTACTCATGGCATCCGGAAGCACCGTTTCCACATCCGGAATGACCCCCCCCCCCCCCAGTATGCACACTGGCTTCCTTCCCCTCTTTGGCAGCCATGTTACTAAGGGGCTCCACTATGCGCCTAATGTTGTTCCCAACTGCCAGCAAGCCCAACCTGTGTGAATTCCCAGACCTTGCGGTGCGAGAAACTTTCTCTGGAACAGGGTCAACGACTGCATCCGACTTAGAGACATCGTCAGCTAGAGATAACGCCCGAAACCTGTTCGTCTAACGAACCGGGGAGGCCCTACGATAGGCCCTTCGGAAAATTTTTGCTGCCTACTAGACTTTGGAATGAGCTCC
Organism: Schistocerca nitens; assembly: GCF_023898315.1. Taxonomy (NCBI): domain Eukaryota; kingdom Metazoa; phylum Arthropoda; class Insecta; order Orthoptera; family Acrididae; genus Schistocerca; species Schistocerca nitens. Next base: position 548,647,149 of record NC_064619.1, on the reverse strand, counting down.
TGCTTGACCACAGGTGAGGGGTCAACCTCAGTGCAACCTGGGGCGACCTCAGCAGTGGACCGATCGGGGGACACGAGGGACATGCTGACATGCTCCATGTCACTCGCATCCCCGCATCCGACCCTCCTCAGTGATGCCCCTTGGCAGCAGACTCAAGCTGTGTGACAGAAGCCAATGCAGCCTGGAGCTGTGAGCGAAGGATCGCCAACTCAGCTCGCATCTGTACACAGCATTCACAGTCCCTATCCATTACGGCTGTCACTATTGTTTGATGCTCGTAAAAATATGTAAAAAACGAATGGTGTACTCAGCTTATTAGGAGCAGGAATTCTAAGTGCTCTCTCGCTGACAGTCTATCCGTCATTGAGCTACGCTAACCAAAACAAACAAAAGCTTATACGATACGAGGGTCGATAACAAGGACAGTACAGTAAGCTAAGCTGTTATTAAAATAAAAATGAAAGTTTGTGCCTACTAAGCACTCGAACACACAATAAATTAGAAAAATAAATTAGTAACCACACAGGTATCAGTAAATAAGTCGCTCCTCTTGGAAGCTCGTAAAATATATGACAAACGAACAGTGAACTCCCATGTTAGCAGCAGAAACACGACATGCTCTCTCAGTGACGGACTAACCGACACTGGGGTGTACTAACCAAAACTATGTGAGTTCTACAGTCGCAGAATCGAGAAGTTCCCCCATCTTTGCAGACTATTGAAAATAGTGAAGCAGATTGTATTATTTATGACTAAAGTTTCTGTTCTGCGTATCTGCTGAGTTTATTTAATTTATGGAAAAGCGCTACGAACATATATACCAACACAATATTTATGTTGTTCACTTTAATACTTATTGCTGCTCTAAAATGCACCCAATACATTACGTTTCTAATAAGAGGTTTCTATAGCTCTGTCTTATATTAAGGATCAAAATAAACTGAACACCTATCAACCATGAGGCAGAGACATTTAGCATCCAAAGGAGTATCATAATTAAACATCTGGTCGTGACGTTAGAAACCACCTTGAAAATTAATAACCACGTAGGATTGATGCTATGTAAGGCGAATGGTTGATTTATGTTTATTGGAGAGTTCCAGGAAAGTACAGTTCATCTGTAAAGAGTACCACATTCAGAAAACTTATGCGACCCAAAGGTTGGTACTGCTCGAGTGTTCATCGGATTAATGGAGGAGTTCAGAATAGTCCAGAGGCCCTTTCCTAGATCTGCTACCGGTCGCTTCCATCATTAAGCATTACTGAAACAGACAATGCCAAAACGCTTAGAAGATGCAACTAATCCACAAAAAAGACTGCCTGTAGTACGCTTGTTCGTCCTCTAGTAGTGTACTGTGGTGCTCTTTGACGAAGGAAACAGAAAAAGTTCAAAGATGGACATACGGTGTTTTATTATCGCATAACATGTAGAAGAGTGCCATGGATATGACACATGAGCTGGGATTGAAACCTTTAAAACAAAGGTATTTTCACTGTGGCGAGATCATTTCATGAAATTTACATTTTGGTCTTCCTCCCTGAATGCAGGAATGTATGTTGATGCCAACCTACATAGGGAGCAATGATCATTGTAATAAAATGAGGAAAATCAGAGCTTGCACGGAAAGACCTCCATGTTCATTTGTCGCTCGCGCTGTTCGAAAGAGGAACGGTAAAGAGATTGTTTGGAAGTGGTTTGATGAAACCTCTTCCTGGTACTAAAATGGGACTACTCAGATAAGGAAGAAAGAAGACTTTCTTTTAGCGAAACACTAATGAGAACTGGAATTTGTCTCCCACTGCAAAACGACGCCACTGCTATCTACGTAAATTTCGCTTCTGATGTATGAAACGTCTTCGAAAAAGTTACTCGAACATCTTTTTAATACTATTTACTAGGCATGAGCTATAGTAGGGTCTGATTCAGTTTCTCTGTGATTATGTGGTTCTGTAGTAAACTCTATAAATTATAAAAGTTTTCTAGGTTGAGTCAGTTACTTCAGTTAATTCTTTTGCACATAAAATGACTTACTTTTCCACCAATCTTGGTGGAAACGACTTTGAAATCTATTGAAACTGGAGAAACGATTTGACTGCGCTTATCAGTCTTTGCACAAATTATGGTAAGTCATACAGTTCCGCAGGTATAATTCTCTTCTTTTTATTACATGTTACTCGTATCTGGGCAGGAACCTAAGTGTTCTCTGATTGTTCGAGCTCTGAGAAAATGCTACGATGCCCCTACATCTAATAAATATGACCGCTAAGTTTCGGTATAAACACTTCTCTGGCACTGTGGGTGCAAAGTTTTGTAGAGTATAGATGGCCTCGACAATAAATAGGCTGCTCATTAAGAGAACGTCCGAGACTGAGCTGCTTGTGAAGTAAACTATTTTAAGGTATCCGGACAGTCCGGGAGCATTGTTTTGTCAGTGGAGAAGCAGTAACAACAGAACTGGTGGAATAGAAGACCTCAGCGATTTCGAACGTGGACTAGACATCGTGTAGTGGAAACACAACCACTCCTAAAACAAAACCAAGCAGGCCACATTCAATGACGGATAGGGACCGTCGAACATTGCAGAGGTTGGTTGCAAAATAGCACCATATTTGGAATAATGAATCACACTATACCATGTATCAATCTAATGGAAGGGTTGGGGTTGGCGAATGCCGTCATGTGCCACACCTTTACTGAAGTATGGAGGAGGTGATGTTACGGTACGAGAATATCTTTCTTTGTTAGGTTATGGTCCCACTATTACGCTCCAGAATACGCAAATACGGATGGATATCAATTCATGTAACGATACTGTGTACTGCGTACAGCTAAGGAACAGTTTTGAAACAATGACTGTATTAGCATGACTTTGCATTCTGTCACAATCCTGCGTCTGTGAGACAATGGTTTGCGGACAATAAAACCCCGACCTGAGGACAAAAGTAGTCCTTTGGGATGAATCAGAATGTCGACTTTGCTTCATAACCCAGCGTCTAATACCTGCCTTCTCTGATTTCGACTCGTGAGGAAGAATGGTCTGCCATTCGTCCACAGAGATACAGACACTTAGTTGAGAATATTCGAAGCAGAGTTTATGCCGTCTAAAAGATGAAGGGTGGACACACCCTAAATTAATGTCCACTAATACAAGTCCGGATACTTGATCAGATAGTGTATTTCGTAAACGATTATTTCTCTCGTCACATTTTTCGTTCTCGATTATTAGGGGACTGCAGCTACGCGGCGTGTTGACTTCACGTACATTTTGTTCGGCAGCTGTGTTTGTTCATCTTTCAAAAATGGTTCAAATGGCTCTGAGCACTATGGGATTCAACTGCTGAGGTCATTAGTCCCTTAGAACTTAGAACTAGTTAAACCTAACTAACCTAAGGACATCACACACATCCATGCCCGAGGCAGGATTCGAACCTGCGACCGTAGCGGTCTCGCGGTTCTAGACTGCAGCGCCAGAACCGCGCGGCCACTTCGGCCGGCGTTCATCTTTCGTGCAATAAGTTGAGTAGAAGTGAACGTTGCTGAGCAGTCTCATTTCCAATATCCTCCTCTATGAGGAAGACTACTGATCATTTGGCAAGTACGTTTCTCGGAAATTTCGTCTGAAAGACCCTCATGCATTTAGACGCAGCTATTTTTCACGCGTAGTTTCTCAGTGTAGCCTAGGTTTTGAGTACTGGTTCAAATGGCTTTGGGCACTATGGGACTTAACCTCTGAGGTTATGTCCTCTAGACTTAGAACTACGTAAGCCTAACTAACCTAAGGATAGCAACCACATCCCTGCCCGAGTCAGGATTCGAACCTGCGACCGTAGCAGTAGCGCGATTTAAGTACTCCCACATTCCTGTATGCCTTTGCTCGGGTACTGAGATATTTTCTTTAACACTTTTCAGTGATCGACTCTTGTTTACCTTTCGAAACTGTAGCTTTTTACCTTGTTCAATTTATTGCAGACGGACTTCCACATGGGCAGTAGCACACTTATACTCCACCATTACATCTACATCTACATGACTTCTCTGCAATTCACATTTAAGTGCTTGGCAGAGGGTTCATCGAACCACAATCATACTATCTCTCTACCATTCCAGTCCCGAACAGCGCGCGGGAAAAACGAACACCTAAACCCTTCTGTTCGAGCTCTGATGTCTCTTATTTTATTTTGATGATCATTCCTACTTATGTAGGTTGGGCTCAACAAAATATTTTCGCATTCGGAAGAGAAAGTTGGTGACTGTAATTTCGTAAATAGATCTCGCCGCGACGAAAAACGTCTTTGCTATAATGTCTTCCAACTCACGTATCATATCTGCCACACTCTCTCCCCTATTACGTGATAATACAAAACAACAGTATGTGAAAGGTAATAAAAATGGAACCAAAATTTTTGTAAGAAAGCTGAAACAATATCGGAAAAGGGCCTGCAAATAGAAAAGAAGAAAATATTACGCTTCCTCTAAAATTTACCAGTTCTATTTTTATTTTATGGCGTTATTTGTTACATAGAAAACATCAAGTTAAACTTAATGGAGTGCTGGCTGCGTGTTGTAAGCCTATTTTACATCAATTCTCTTACAGTATGCAGATGGTTCCTGGAGTTTATTCCCTAATCGCGTCCTAAAATTTTATGCCAGTAGAGTCCTGTTTGTGAAGAAGACTAATTACCCAGTCAACTCTACCAAGCCGTTGTTATTAATTTGTGGTAACTTCTGACGAAAGTTCTCTGTCGTCTCTAAACCAGACCATTACTGTTTATTTCTCTTTGCACTTTAGTTCCTTTTTCACTTTCTTCGTACTTTCCTCGATATTCTAATTAAAGAAAACTGTGATACTTTTGTCACTTCGCTTACACTCTTCTTACCACCAAATTGCTTCCCTTGGTATTCACTCTTACTACATGTAAATTCTGTAGCTTACTCGTCGACGGTAGTACTCTATGCTCAATTGATCGATAAAACGGTATTTCACATAACGGTGTCGGAAGCGTTTCGTACATCCATTAAAACAGTAAAGATTTTCGTTTATTTACTTGACCTTATCTCCATTATAAAGTAGCCTACGAGGTTCAAATGTTCAAATGGCTCTTAGCACTATGGGACTCAACTGCTGAGGTCATTAGTCCCCTAGAACTTAGAACTAGTTAAATCTAACTAACCTAAGGACGTCACACACATCCAAGCCCGAGGCAGGATTCGAACCTGCGACCGTAGCGGTCTCGCGGTTCCAGACTGCAGCGCCAGAACCGCGCAGCCACTTCGGCCCTACGAGGTTCTCGAGTTTTCCAAGTAGTTTTACTTAACAATTTTCCGTCCTTTTAGTCAAGAAAATCGTTTTTTTTAGCTTAAAATTTGAGAAGTAGTTTAAAGCCTCCAGATAACAGACTGATCGCTAATTTTCACTTTTATGCTCTCGTTACTTCTTCGGTATACCAGTAGTGATGATAAAGTTCTTCTTTTGTTTGCAAGTCTCTGTTGTCGTAATTTTGAATTCTAGGTAAGGTAACTTCCAAGACCTTAGAGCTTTAACTGATTTCAGCTGCATTCAATGTATTTAAACCTGCGATCCTCACTTGCTTGTGCAATACCAAACTCTGATCAACTGTTTTTTTCTACAATAACCTGCATCTTCTGTTACATTTACTTTTGGAGTAGAAATTCACTATAGCAATGACCACCTAGGCAAATGTGGTACATATTAATTTTTGTTTGCATTTTACTTTTTGCCTGACTAAAGCTACATTATCATGTAGCTCTTGCTAATTTCAGTTGAGAAATTCTGTTTGAGTTTCTTTACATGTACTTCGCATTAAATTTCAAAGTTTTTCGTAGACAAGGATCTTACATTTTTTCTCCTAAGGATGAATTGGAGTGCATCTTAATTATTCGCAGTTTTCAGCAGCTGCTTTCGTATGGCCTATGGTTACAAATCTGCCTTTAGTGGCCTGTCGCTTTAATGCAAGGCAGCTTTATTTACGAGTACTGGCTTACCTCTTCCACTGAACCGTTCTCGATCCTTTTACTCAGATCTGAGTCAACAGCTTGAGGGATTTTACTTCCTCTCGTGATTTCTTAAGGTGTTAATTCACCACTACCTAGTATCGTCACTTTCGTTTAATGTTTCGAATTTAGCGTCTTGTTTTGCACTTCTACGTTACATTTTGAATTTTAAATCTTCGTTTATCAGCGCTGTATTACCTGTAAGTTGACGAAAATGACTGGGGTTGTAAAATATTGATGGGGAGGAGACACTCATTGCAGCAAAACTAGTCAGTTTACGCGGAACGCGATTGCTCTGATTAAGGAAGCGTTACTTACGAAAATCGCCCTGTACACAGGCTCAGGCAATAAAAACCTCACCTGAGGCAGCTTCTATAAAACTCATTTCGGAAGTAATAATTATGAGCCGTAACCGACAAATTGTCTATTATTTTGTAATAACGATAAATTAAAGAACCGAGAGGGACAATATTAGCTTTTGACACATTTATCGACTGTTGTCTTACGGTTTCTGCCCCAACAGCAGTGCACGGTATAATTTTTAACAGCAGGTGCATAAATTAATTTTCCTGTTATGCACCTCTGCTCACGCGTGTAAACCGCCAGTGCTTTTGTTGGTCACTTACATCAGTTGAGAGCATGGACTGCATTTTGCCAAGATATTCGAACCTTTTTCTTTTACTGTTCGTATTTAGTGGCAACTTTACGGCGGTTGGCGCCGTCCGTTGCCCCCAGCCAGCCGCCGCCGGGCGCAGAGCACATCCACGTTCCACGCCCATCAAATATTCAGCGGCCATTTTATTGGCGGCTCATCAGCTATGCACGAACGGCCGTGACGTGATACCGTATGACGCGCTGCAGGCCAGCGTCCCTCTTTGCGCCGCCCGCAGCGGCGGCTGCTAGCACACCACTCCTTCTGTGACCTGCGGTCTGTTCTCTGATCAGAATTATAGCGATCTACATCTAAATCTACATGGATACTCTACAAGTCACATTTAAGTGCCTGGCAGAGGGTTCATCGAACCGTCTTCACAATTCTCTATTATTCCAATCTTGCATAGCGCGTTTCCTGGTGACACGTCGTTGTGTGGCCTCGTGTGAGGAGGAGAAATGCGTACCATCACGTTTTCGACTTTGATAAAGGTCAGATTGTAGCATATCGCGATTACGGTTTATCGTGTCGCGACATTGCTGCTCGCGCTGGTCGAGATCCAATGACTGTTAGCAGAATATGGAATCGGTGGGTTCAGGAGGGTAATACGGAACGCCGTGCTGGATCCCAACGGCCTCGTATCACTAGCAGTCGAGGTGACAGGCAACTTATTTGCATGGCTGTAACGGATCGTGCAGCCACGTCCTGATCCCTGAGTCAACAGATGGGGACGTTTGCAAGCCAACAACCATCTACACGAACACTTCGACGACGTTTGCAGCAGCATGGGCTATCAGCTTGGAGACCAAGCCTACGGTTAATGCACATTGGAAGCGTGTATTCGTCAACGCCATACTGCTGTATCACCTGGCGTGATGATATGGGGTGCCATTGGTTACACGTCTCGGTCACCTGTTGTTCGCATTGACGGCACTTTGAACAGTGGACGTTCATTACATTTCAGATGTGTTACGACCCGTGGCTCTACCCTTCATTAGATCCCTCCGAAACCATACATTTCAGCAGGAAATGCACGACCGCATGTTGCAGGTCCTGTACGGGCCTTTCTGTATAGAGAAAATGTTCGACTGTTGCCCTGGCCAGCATATTCTCCAGATCTGTCACCAATTGAAAACGTTTGGTCAATGGTGGCCGAGCAACTAGCTCGTCACAATACACCAGTCACTACTCTTGATCAACTGTGGTATCGTGTTGAAGCTGCATGGGCATGTGTTCCTGTACACGCCATCCATGCTCTGCTTGACTCAATGCCCAGGCGTAACAAGGCCGTTATTACGGCCAGAGGTGGTTGTTCTGGGTACTGATTTCTCAGGATCTATGCACCCAAATTGCGTGAAAATGTAATCACATGTCAGTTCTAGTATAATATATTTGTCCAACGAATACCCGTTTATCATCTGCATTTCTTCTTGGTGTACCAATTTTAATGGCCAGTAGTGTATAACCAACTCATAAAATAGTGAGAACAAACGAATGATCGAATACTTCAAGCGGAGATGAAAAAACTTAAAAGTCATCATATCGTTGTATTTATGTGGTATATTGCGCCAACGACCATATGTTAGGAAAGAATTTATATTATAACGAGTAGAAAGGACATTATAATAACTGGTGGATTAATGCTAGTACAGTCTCCAACACAAATAATCGTATTGTTGGACGGTTTGGTTATTTCACGACAATGGGAACAGGTTAATTCAACTAGTAGTAATTTAGGAGCCATAAAGCCTGAAAAATATTCAAAGCGAGGAGAAGGCAGAATAGTAGTCGGTTGCTATCACGCGCTGCTGTTGAAAGACAGCCTAGTTCATAACTGTAAATTTTCTGAATACTTTCGAATCGTGTAACTGAGGCGCCCTTGCCTGCATGCCCTTTATTCACATATTAACATAATGGAATGTGGGAAATTACCTTAAACCCACATTCAGCCTGACTGTCACCTCCGCCCTCGTTATTAATTCGCGGGAGTACTCGCTCTGGGATCGGTATGCCTCTTGATCCCGAAATATGAGATTTATCACTCAGAGCTAACAGGCTGGGTAAATAAAATTAATTAAACAAGTGCCACTATAATTTAACCTAAGATTTTCAATTTAGAGTTTAGGACTCAAGCTGAACACTCTAGTGGATTACTGAAGACAACAAAGGGAAAATTAGTTGACTTGCATAGAACGGCCAAAAGCGTGCTCCATATACGGTTTATCCACCCAACCTGTTGCATCTTGTCGATAACTGTGTCACAACGATGCACAATGCAGTGGATGATGCACTTTGTCATTTGTTACCTGTTGCGACTTGTCGATATGAGATCACGATGGCTGCAAACACACAAGATCATTAATTTAGATTCTTGTCACATCATTTTGTGTTGGCTGAAAGAAATACTGAGTATTTCCCTGTGAAGTCTATGTATTACATATCCGAATGTTAAGCTAATAGAGCCTCGTCTTTCCAGTATTTTCTACGAACACCAGTCTCTCGCTTCATCTAATTTCATTCGTGTTTTCATATAGGAACACAGATTCCATATCAAATGGCTCTGAGCACTATGGGACTCAACATCTTAGGTCATAAGTCCCCTAGAACTTAGAACTACTTAAACCTAACTAACCTAAAGACATCACACACACCCATGCCCGAGGCAGGATTCGAATCTGCGACCGTAGCAGTCCCGCGGTTCCAGACGGCAGCGCCAGAACCGCACGGTCACCGCGGCCGGCTACAGATTCCATATGATATGAAAATTTTTATGAGATTTAGCAAAAGATATCTGTAACTCAGCTAGACTCAGTCTGTTCACTCTACAAGCTGACAGACCTTCCACAAATGTTTCGCTAAGCATGAAAACGTTAGCGATAATTTTCTTACAGAATCAGTCACAACATTTCCTGGAATCAGAGAAACTGTCTCGGCATACGTCAAAACAATTTTTTGTTTTCCAACGATATAATTATGTTGTAAAATGTTTGTTTGAAACGTTGATTACCTTCTTTCCACCTCATCAGAAATTTAGTTATTGATCTAAGCACCCCATTTTGCAAATTAGAATATCGATTACAAATATTTGAGGGATAGGATTCTAACATCTTTTAAGGTAACTCCTCATGTACATACCGTGTAGATCAATAGCTGACTAATCGCTCCGTATTAAATAAGACCATAAAGTACTTTCTGTAATAAAATCAAACTGAGGAATGTTAGCTTCTGTAAATCCTATTTCTTAAATGCGCATTATTATACAAGTTGAAGGTAATCGAGGGCTTTTCTTGATACCTTCTCAAGTGCAATAAATAACGTAGAGTATGAACTCTGCGTGACTGGAAGAATTGTCAGCAAAGCAAATCAAATATTCTGCAAATAAATATGAATCTATAAATTTTATTTACATCCTTATACAATGTCGTACCGTATTAAAATAATATAATAAGATCCCTTTAATTTACGTCTATAGTGACAAACGTTTTGTTAACAGATTACCGGTTTCGGTCTTTAATGACCATTACTAGATCCGTTTCATAAAAACAAAGACCTTATGTACTGCAGCCAGGACTTTGTTGACAAAACGTTTGTGACCATTAAAGAAAACTTATTGAAAAGTATTTAAACCGACAAACTCGGGGAGGTTGCAGGGGACATCAAAACTAATATAATTTCCTTAGTGTCATTTTTTCATATGAGGTGTATTTAAACCGGTAGAGGAAGATTACTCTGGTGGCAAATTAATTAAACCAACATAGACTTTTCCATTTTTTTATGACCAACACATTAACACAACCCAATTTCAATTACAGTAGATTTTTAAAAATTGCCTCCATTGACACGTAAACAAAGGTTACACCGTCAGATCATGTTCTGTCTGACACGGGCAAAAACCCCAGGAGTATCCTGAATTCTTCTGGCCGCTGCTACTGTCCGGGCAACCAGATCCTCTTCTGATGCAGCAGGAGTTGCGTAAACAACGTTGCGCATCTCTCCCCACACAAAAAAGTCCAGAGGGGACACATCTGGGGATCGAGCAGGCCATGGTACAGGACCACCTCTGCCAATCCACGTTTCTGGGAACCGTCGGTCCAGGAATCGACGCACACGACGACTGAAATGTGCCGGCGCCCCGTCATTTTGGAACCACATGCGTTGTCTTGTAGAGAGCGGGACGTCTTCCGCCAATTCTGGCAATGCTTTGGCGAGAAAATTGTAATAGCGCCTGACATTTAATGGCCTAGGTAGCAGATACGGCCCAATTAAACAGTCCCCAACAACACCGACCCACACATTAACGAAGAACCGCACTTGACGAGCGCTACTAACTGTGGCATGTGGGTTATCCTCACTCCAAACATGCGAATTGAGCATGTTGAAGACTCCATCACGCCCGAACGTTGCTTCATCGGTAAACAAAACAGAGGATGGAAATGTAGGACGCATTTCACACTGTTCCAGGTACCACTGCGAAAACTGTGCTCTGGATGGATAATCAACTGGTTCCAGGTTGTGGACACGCTGTAAGTGAAATGGACGTAACAATTGCTCTCGAAGGACTGTTCTTACATTCGTCTGATTCGTCCCCATGTTACGTGCAATTGCACGAGTGCTGATTGAAGGATCCCGCTCAAAATGCTGCAAGACAGCTTCCTCAAATTGCAACGTTCTTACCGTTGCGACGGCGTCCCTGCCCAGGTAATCTGCTAAATGACCCAGTCTCACGCAGATGTTGGTAGACAGCAGCAAAGGTCGTATGATGCGAGATACGGCGATTACGATGATGTTGTTGATAAACCCGCTGTGCAGCTCGTCCGTTGTGGTGTGCTACGTAGTGCGCACCAACCATATCAGTGTACTCAATCCAGGTGTATCGCACCATTAGTAAACAGACACAATGCACTACTACACTGCCGGACAGCAGTTGCCTACAACTGAAGAGTGTAATACGGCCTCCACCGGTTTAAATAATCCTCACAGGAAAAAATGAGATCAGGGAAAAATATTTGTTTTGGTGTCCCCTACAACCTCCCAGAGTTTGTCGGTTTAAATACTTTTCATCCTGTATACGAGTCGCTGTTTTATCGCGACAATGTCGCAGCTTGTGAAACCGGTATTAAAATTTGCTTCCGAAAATGCGTGGGATCTCATAAGGATCCGATTAACAAACAAATGTTGCAGGATATAAAATGTGTATAACGTTTTCCAGTTATGTATTGTGTAATTTTTGACCTACAAATATAATGCTTTCATCAAGTAGCTGAATGGCAATTTTAAATTGCGAACGTAATAATAAACCTTTGGTTGCGAAGTAAATATACAAAGCAGCTACCGAGATGAAGCATTTAGACTTCAGTAAACACAGCACCAAAGTTCGTTACAAAGAGCTTTAAACTGTCTTTGGCAAGTAGTTCAACGAGTGTTATTCTGGACAATGTCTTTTTGGGGAAAGGTCAAACACGCATACTGAAGTATTACATGAATAATCACGTACTCGTACTGTATCTCGAAAACGAGTTAAATTTCGACCACTTCATTGTAGACTGGTGGTGACTGCATGAGGTTTAAGTCATTCGGGAGTATTACGGTTACAAAATTATATTTACAGATAGCCACCTCAATGATTACGGAACAACGTATGTATCATTATTAATAGTAAAGTACACTCTAATGTTCAATTATGAATCATTTTCTCATGGACATGCTAACGATTACCAAACACGGAATTAGAAACTTGATGGTTTAAGATCCTAAACAGCTGAATTACAATGACTTTCATTACATGTCTCAGTACTGAGACAATCAACGTCGCCAGAGACAAGTCAAAAACTTCTGTCGAAACCATTCCACGATTGAGCTCATTTAGGCTGAACGTCCCACATAACCAGAATTTGATTAATGTGGAGGACCAGCCATGGTATGTGTACACTACATCAACGGTACAAAAAAGGTAATGTCATTGCATTCTTCACTCAGGATACTCATGCGCGTTATATATGGCGAAGCCCCGTCCCATATTTTAACGTTCATAGAATAGTACCACTAAATCCCCACCCCAGAATTTTCAAAGAAACTAACTCCCGAGCATAAAACAGTTTCACACGTCTGAGTACTTCATAATTAAGTTTATTTGTTAAATGTTTGACATTAGGCGCGTAATCAAGAAAATGTTTGGGAAAGGTTCGAAATTACATTCAAAATGTGTAGGAAGCGACTGACTACATTGATCAAGGAAATGAAGACATAATTTTCTGAAATATGCTGCGTGAAAGTTTAAGACAAACCCTGCTATGTAACACCTAAATTAGCAGATACATCCCATTGCCACATATATTTAGCATTTCGAAGCATTTCCAGGCTAGCTAATAACACAGGTCTGAGACATAAAAATTGTTTCAAATTTATTAAGCGATTATTATAGTGTTTTCAACGCTGATTTTGGGAAAAACAGTGAGAAAATTCCATCACGTACAGTTATTTCACAAACTGTTTGTCTAGTTTTAGCTTTCTTGGATACTTCAGCACTCTAATGAGTTTGTATTTTGGTTTTTAGGATCTCCGTAAACTATTATTTAGCGGTTTTTATACTAAATTTTCGTAAAATAAAGAGTAATTACGAGAAATCAGCAGTATTTTCACTTCAGTGCCTGTGTGTCGTGCAGCCCCTTTCCCCGCCATCACAAAGCAGTGAGCTTTTGCTATTGTCCTTTAGTTCACAGTACCTCTTCACTCTGTGCTGTTCACGTGTTGTAGTTACTAGCGCTTTAAATTAGTGACTGTTTTCTTGTGTTGTGAAGTTGTTTTATGGACAATGGACAATGGCTACCAGAGGATGTATAAACTCGCCAGATTGCTTCTGCTACATTTGTCGTAACTATACCGTTAAAAAGCAACAAAGAAACACTTACGGTGTTGTTGAAAATGTATATTTAGCCTATTTTCGTATAAAGTTAGGCGATTAAGAAAAGCCTTCGCCCCACACAAAGTTTGATCAGTATGTGTTGAAGAACTGAGGCAATGGTTTCAACGTATAAAGCAGTCCTTACGTTTGGAATACCAGTGGTCTGGAGGGAGCCAAAAAAACATAGTGATGACATTTTCGTTCTTACAACGTACGAGGTTTCAATTTGAAAAACAAAAACCGTATTTCTTGCCCTAACATTCAATCAGCCATTCGCCCTGTTCCTCATGGGCCTGAGGTACTAATACCCTCTCCTCCAGATTCTTTGGATGATACAGATGATCACGAGCCATTGGCTCTGCAAGGTGATAGTGAAGAAGACAGAGGTTGCTACGATCCTGACCAAACCGATCCCATTCCATTCTCACAATCTGAACTGAACTGAATTGAACTCTTGGTATCGATTGAGGGAAAAGGAGTTTGTATCTTTCTTCTCTCAAGAAGACGACCTGGTATTTTGCAGTGACGTTCCTGGACTCACGGCACGTTTCAAAATAGACTATGCTCCTGATGACTGGAGACTTTTTATAGATTTTTCAAAAAGAAGTCTTAAAGCAGTACTTCTACACAGTGGCGATAAGTATGCTTTTATACCAGTTGGACATTCGGTTCACTTAAAAGAATGTTATGAAAACCTTGAGCTCGTTTTAAGCGAACTCTGATATTCAGACCACAAATGGACACTATGTGTTGATTGAAAAGTGATTTCATTGCTGCTTGGTCAAAAAAGTGGTTTTACAAAGTTCCCTTGCTTTCTCTGTGAATGGGACAATAGAGACAGAAAGCAACACTACATAGAAAAACCTTGGCCCTTGAGAAAAACTTACAGGTAGGTGTTGAAAATGTTGAGAGGAAAAGCCTTGTGGATCCCAAAAAGGTGTTACTTCCACCACTTCACATTAAGTTTGGGCTGATGAAACAATCTGTTAAGGCATTGCCAAAAGAAGGGGAGTATTTCAAACATATTTGTGGACAGTTTCCTGGTTTATCTGAGGCAAAGCTAAAGGAAGGAAACTTTGTCGGACCAGACATTAGAAAACTAATGACAGATCCCATCTTTGTCGACAAAATGAAAACAAAAGAAAAGGCAGCATGGACAATTTTTAAAATTAGTTGTTACCGGTGTCCTAGAAAACAAAAGAGATCCAGTCTACAAGACAATCGTCACAGACATGCTCGACAACTTTAAGAAGCTGTGTTGTAACATGAGCATTAAAGTTGATTTTCTTCACTCTCATCTTGACTACTTCCCTGCAAACCTTGGTGATGTAAGTGAAGACCAGGACGGAAGATTCCACCAAGACATCAAAGAAAGGAAGATATCAAGGAAGATGAACGTCAACATGATTGCGGTCTACACAATTATAATTGTTTAAAATATCGCAAGTCAGAAATTGAATGCCCAGGAAGCAGTTAGATATTGATACAGCTTCTGCGACGGTGCTCCATGTATCAGGACAGCTATTTAATAATACAGATACGCCACTTAGTAATAAACGTACCGCAATAGCTATTTACTTTGCAGCACGTACCCATTAATCTCACAGGCAGTGAAACAAATACGGATCTAGTCCCATGAAAATTTGCTATCCATTTTCGTCAATCATTCGAATACTTTTGGAGAACCTACTTAGAAGTTACACTTCCTGTTAGCAATTTATGAAACGTAAATAGCAGAGCTGCGTCCTTGAAATAAAGCTGTACTGTTACAGTGTCGGATAAGCCGAATTTTTTCGTCTGTAAAGATTTCAGTAATATTGTGATTACTTAGTTAAATAATTTCTCTACTTTCTTCGAGTTTAAGAACCCACCAGCTAGAGTTCTGGAGCAAACCTTGATGATTGACTGTAAACGGTCCCTTCTTGTTAGAGGAAGTTCTGAAGTAGACAAATCTCCAGCTAGATGACATCACCAGTAAGAAATGCACACAATTCAAAGTTTCGCGTGTGTACTTTTGTCGCATCAAGAAGGTACATTCTAACAGCGACAGGATTTTAACTGTAGTTGGAACCCCGATTTGACGTCTTTCATATGCACCTGTCTGAATCTGAAAAGCATGAGTGATATCGTAAATAGTTCTCTTCGTCATATTACAAAAATGTTCTCCTTTTCCGGCCAACGTGTTCTGGTTGTTTGCCGTCATTGTTCAGAGTCGCTTCACCTCGAGAGTTTAATAAAATCCTTGTACTAGAATAATGTAGGAATTGTGATAATCACACTTCTACATTTACGAAAATTGGTCCTTTTCTATTACGAGAATAGTCAACGAATGAACACAAACCATACCCAAATCGTTTGGTCAATGGACATTCCGGCTACAGCCTTTGAAATAGGGTCCCATTGAAAAGGAGTAACACATTTAATTCAGTAATTATTATTTCAAGTAAGGTATGTGATCTGGTCGTAATAAGAGAGACAAAGCTGAGTAATTAACCCTCGGGTCACTATTTTATAAGCGAGAGTATAAGGAAGTTACAATTTGCCACTGCAACCCTATGACAGGGAAATTTGAGTAAGTGACAAAGGAAGATGAATTTTCACAAATCTAAATAACTTGCGTATATCTAACCTCTAGGGTTTTACGTTGATATATATACATTGATAGTTAAAGATCTTACTTCATTGCATCGTAAACAAAAAGAAAAAAAAACATGTGTGTCAAATTTTAACTTGCGATTTAAATACAAACGTTATTACTGCTGTTTATGAATGCAACATCTATAAGTTTTGATTAAAGTTTGCATGAAAATTCATACACACAAATGTCTATTGCGCAAATATAAAGAGTGCCATCGACATCTGCTACATACTGTAAGACAATGTCCAGGCAGTCTAGGAAGCAGAAATGGGTGGGTGTGGGGGGGGGGGGGGGAAGCGGTGGTGAAGATATTTTCCAACGAGGAAGACGTTCACTCGAATTGCTCCGAGACAAAGGAATTGACTTAGGTTCTCGATAAATTGAACGACTGACAGAAACTTCCGACCCTTCGCTCACAGATATAATGACGCGTAACTAACTTTTTAAGTTCACCCGTACCTAAAATTGGCCCAGTGGCTTATTCGTTTTCGCCGCATCGCAGCTCGCTGCCGATTTTGTAGAGTTTAGCGACGTCTGTAAAGTATTGCCCCATTTGAGCGGCGTACATAGCGATGATATTGTGTGGACTCCCTCTGTCAAACTGCGAGCCTGCAGCATTCAGATTCATTGTTAAAAATGGTAAGACTAACACTCGGCAGACGAAACATTTGCCGTAAAATTATATTTTTGGTAAGAAATTCAAGACATTTCCAGGTCCATAGTCTTCTCACACCTCGTAAAAGTAGCCATCACGATTATAAGTCTTGTCCCGAACGTATTTCCACAGATTCCTAAATGATTGAGTCACAGCAGATATCGCCGTTGTGAAGATTTTCGTGGTGTAATAATCCATAGAGCACGGTTATCGCCGACTTACTGCCAAAGGCGAATGTGGCTATCATATTCCACTATAATAACATTATTTGTTTTGATCACAGAGTCTTATTGACATTATTACACCTGACACTTTACGGCGTTACGCTATTTTCAAATGGGTATCAACGAGGAAAGTGATAACACGCATGATAGGAAATACACCATGACAAAAGAATGAAACTGAACACTTACTGAAAGATGCACCGTAAGGTTTTATGAGTAACTAGAAGCAGAATGACTCTGTCCAATATAAGTACAAGTATCTCGTCAACCCTTATGTGTTGTCATGTAAGTGGCAAGAAGTGGCACTTCACACATGGCGGTTGTGCTACACCATATTTTCGTACTACAAATGTAACTTGAATTTGTGACTATCATACAATTTCGACTAACGGATGTCCATGTATCGATTTTTTTCCAAAAATAGATTACACAATTTTCCCCTTAAATGTAAAGAGTTTGGTGTGCGTGTGCCAAACTAGATGTCACCGGTGTATAGTGACGTCTACACAGTTAGTGAATACTGCGCTTAAGGAATTTATACAACTAAAAGTGAGGTGAAGTGTATTCTTTTAACAGGTGGCACTAAGAGTACTCTGGTATGTGTGATACGTGGTTCCGGGCAGACAAGACGGGTTGCTGACGCAGCGACAGAGATCTGAAAATGATGAAGAGTGATCGAAACGTGAAATATAATTAAAAGTGTGCAGCCGAGACGGAACAATAAATGAAAGTTATCTTAAATATCAGCACAGTTACTGAATCTCTGAAGACGATTATGTCAGCTCCTGTTATAGTGTTAACTTCGTACTCGTCTTTGTGTGCAAACTTCAGTATACCTGCTGAACGTAGTTTTGTCCTTTGTAGCCAAAAGATAAAAAAATCATTTTTATACGATAATCGAAATATAAAAGAATTTTTACAATATTTTTGTGAGCTTGTGTTGTTACCGGCTACTGTAAAATAACGCTTTTTCTGTAGAAGCCCTTCGCACATTATAGACAATAGATAATTATTTCCACAACGGGAGAAATATGTAGGCATGTAGGTTCCATGTGCGCAGTGTAGCTGCTGGTAGTTACTACTCGCTTTTACCTTAGTCCCGAAGTTGACCATTTTTAAAGATGTTTACCACTCCCATCGGTTTAGTGACTCAGTCATAAGTTCGCAGTTATTCTCTCCTTTCTTTTTTGTTTAATTTCTTCAAGTGATGTTGATACATATACACTCGTCGTCATCTTTATCTGTTATATTCTGGTAATACATTTAGGTTATGGCATATGATCAGATTTCAGTGACATGTGTATTCCTGTTCTATTGTTCTTATGTCCTTAGTACTATGCACCAGGTTCTAGACCTTATACATGTCACTCCTTCTTTTCTCTGGTTGAATCATGATGTAAGCTACGTTCAAGTGGTGGCAGGTAATTCATTGTGGCTTCAAACTCATAAAGCTAGTCAGTCCATAATATCTGCTTCTGATAATAGATTCGCATAAATATGCTTCATTCCCAGAAAACACATTTAGATCGGTTAGCTTCTGGGTGCTACCAGGATGTCAATATCGGTGTGTTACGGTTTTGTGCCAATGTACTTATCGAATGGTAGCAGGTGAAGTTGGACGCATTGTCTGACAGAAGAGCATGTGACATACCGTTCAATAGGTGGTTGAGAATTGGTACACTGGAGCTGTCATCAATCGATATAGCTTCAGATTGTAAAAAGTTCGAAAATACTACTATATATATTTCCAATCCCCAAAAGGACTCAGCAACAGACACAGACTTCGGCGTAGAAAACTGCCAAAGGATTGTCAGGTATGGTAAGAGGTGAGGGTTCTTTGTTACCACAGTTGTTTAACTTAGATTTTTGACAAATGTGCAACTCTTCAATAGTTGTTGAACCTTCCATCGTAGATTAGGGAAGTAGCAATACTTTCTTAATTTATTCACATATTTTATAGTCATAGAATACCCCCATGCACAGTATTATAAAGTATCAGATTAGGCTTATACTGCGATACGAACACACCAATTATGAATTTTTTCAGTCCTGTGATGAAATAACTCAGTGTTCACTACTTTGTAGTACAGCTGTACTCTGTGTTTGTTTGGGCGTAGCAGCTGTTGTCGAATTAGATACAATCTCTGTTGTAACAGCAGCAGTCGAGACATATTTCTTTGGGGTGTACTTGATCACTCATCAGCAGGAAGGGAAACTAACTTGATTGTTTTTCAGAGAATATCCTCTTCTAGGCGTTCCTATAGGCGTGATACGACATCAACTATGATGCTGTCCCTTCCATTGACGTAACTGTACCCTTGTTGGACCTCACTGGAATGTAATGATTTGCACTTCTGTAGGAAATTGAATATCTGATGGTCACAATATATTGTAGTTTGAGCGTCGTATAAATATTAATTGAATTCTCGAAATCGCCAAGCAACTGAAAAAGCTTCCGGTTCTACAGCAGTGTCTGACTGTTCACAGTCCATAAGAATCAGGCATCAAATGCTATAGCGTACACTGTATTCCATTTTTTTGTCTGGGAAAGACAAACACTTAGTCCCACTCTCGTGGCATCTATCCTTATGCCCTATTGTAGTACATAGCAAATTGTAGAAAATCTTTGAAGTCACTAGTGCTTACTTAACATCGTTGAACGCTCGTTGACAGTCAATAATCACTGCTAAGTCATATTTCTGCATAATAATCATAACGGCAAGTCCGCATTAATGGATTGTTCAGCGACAAAATGGCGGAAAACTGAAGTTAATCCTGACAATCCCTTTAGTTATCACTTGGCTCAGGAAACTGGAAAATTCTTGATAGCTTTAATTTTCTCCACTACCGGCAAAATCCATTTAGAATCGATTATGTGTTTGAGAAACTTGATTTGTCCAGGTCAAAATATTATTTTTGCAAGTATGCTCTTACTCTCACATTCTGAAATGTTTTTAATACCCAGCAGAGTACCATCATACATTTATTCTATGAAGTAGTTCAGTTAATAAGCCACCAACAAACGAAGCCTGCTGGCACCTTACTTAAAATCCGAGAACAGAATCTAATGCTCGGATGAATACTGTGGAACTGATGTTAAGGCCTGAGGGGAGGACTTTAGAGCCGCCATATAAATGAATGCTGTATATTTCTCGAATCTTAACTGAGAGACACTTGTCCACATGAATGCCACAAATCGATTCTGTTTAGGTGAAGGTCCCCACAGAATTATTAAATCAACTAGTCGACATTATTGTGGTAACTTTGAATCACCTGAGTATCCAAAACACGTTGTACCTTCCCTCGCGGTTTGGAGAACACAAGGAGCAGACAGCGAAAGGGGCTGGTTGATGGTTCAGTGAAGTCCCATTTCATGATCCTCTGTATTTCTTCATTTACTGCTTTTCACTGTTACCACGGAATGGAACAGAAGCTTTAGAAATCGTTTTATGAACTAAAACATTTATTGACCCCTACAGAGAGTTTCTCCCTGAGATTTATTCCATCACTGTAATGGAAGGTACAGGCGTTGGTTTATACCCTGTGTGCCAACTGAAGACCGCTCGTCTTGGATACTGTACAGATGGTTCAAATGGCTCTGAGCAATATGGGACAACATCTGAGGTCATCAGTCTCCTAGACTTATAATTACTTAAACCTAACTAACCTAAGGACATCGCACACATCCATGCCCGAGGCAGGATTCGAACCTGCGAGCGTAGCAGCAGCTCGGTTCCGGACTGAAGTGTCTAGAATCGCTCGGTCACAACGGCCGGCGGGTACTGTACAGTCAGGCTTAGTTTGACTGATCGTTGGAATGGACGGGATTGTCTACCGCTTTCGTAATTATCGGTTGTTGCGGTTGCCGGTTGGTAATTGTTGGCGGCTCTTGCTCCCCACTGCGAGAATTCTGTTGCCCGTTGGTCTTTTACTTCTTTCTCGTTTCACCTGACCTTCTGCTGAGAAAATATCGGAAGACAGATTTTCCGCTGCATCATGAATGCTTTCTTCGACATACTGGGCAACCAGTTGTTCCTCTATCCTTAGCCCATGCAACTGATTTGGTTGAGAACAGTGTTTTATGCTCATTGAACTTCTGTTCAATTAGCTTTTCACTACATGTAAACAAACTCGTTACAGTTTCTGCTAACTGCCCTACGTTAGTTTCAAATGTATCTTGTCTTGTTCATGTTTCCTGTGCTTCCTTGGCGACCTCGTGTGGCAATTGAGCCCTACAAAATTCAGCTAGCTCATTTGCAATCCCCTTCTGCTTTTGAAATATCTCAGTGAACTAGAAAAAATCCTTTTCATAGGATAGCAGTCTCAAATTTTGCAGGATCTCGGCTAAAGGAATTACTACTGTATCACTTGCTGCTGCTAGTTCCTGCACTTACTCTAATTCTTGAACTACCTCAACATTAACATGCTGTTCATATTTCACTTAGAATTGGGCCCAAGTCCTCACTATAACACAAAGGTACACTTAGTAAACGACTATTCCTTCTTAATGGGGACACATTCCTACAAATAACACACAACCTACTCCAAACAAAATGCAGTAAAAAATCCTGGGAAGTATACGCATACATTAAACCCTAAGACTACTTCTGAAGATTATACAAAGAAGAGAGCTACAAATGGAAAGCACTATGCATCTAAGAGCACCGAACATACAGATTGTATCACACACATAATCAGGAGGAAGCTAACAGACTCTTGTGGCACAGGTGAGCAAGTTATAGGATTCTTGCACATGCTTGCCTGTTCGCTGTGTTGCAACGACGCGAGATTCATATTTCATGGATCTGGGCTGCTCTGCTGCTGTCGACTGGACTCCACCATAAGTTGCATAAAGTCCTGTGACCCAGAGCACCACTGAAATATTACCCTACTGCCCTTTTATCAGTTATTTACAATAATAACTGTAGTCCAAAATGAAGTATTGTGAACTGCCTGATTAACTGATCTCCTTTGATTGAAAAACTATAGTGGCTAAGGGGAAAATATTGTCTTTAATACCTACTGATTTTAGAGGCTTCTGTTATTCAGAAAATTACAGCCATTCAGCGGTTTAATGCTCTGCTCTTCCTTCAGAATTCACTAGAAACAGAACCTGACGCTCGGTGGATCCAGAGTTTAACTTTTCTGACAATGTCTTGTTGTTGGCCCGGCCGTTTCTGCAACCTGGGTTAGAAACTGTGGGACTGCTGGTCCTAGAAGCTTCATGAAACCATTACTTTCACCTTCACAGACAGTCCGGAGCTTACTCGTGTGCTAAGAAGGCATTGCCGGGGGGAAATGGATGACAACCGTTGTACTGCCATAAAAAATAAATTCCTAGGTATAAAATTGTTTACAAATTTAAATAAGTCCGAGTGTGCAAGTTCTAACTACTGATCTTTTTGTTAGGGGTCCGCAGTATCTATGAGTCGCCGAGATATCTGGGATACATACACCTCGATTCACAAAATGAGAATTCCGATGTACCTTTAGGAATAACTAAAAACTATATTCTGGAAGAAATAGTTCCTGTTTGCTCTGCACATTCGATCCGATTTCCTTCATAATTATCTCATAGTAATACATGAAGTGGACTTAATGCCGAAATTCAGGGTACTCTGCGATTTTTCACAGGTGAATCGAATGTCTTTATCTCATTACTTGTGTGCACAACTTACGCGACCTCGTTATAATACCGTTTAAACTCCTCACAGGGGAAGAAATTAACGGTAATCAATTAGACCACAGTACACGATAAATTACATGCCAGAGCTGCGACGTTAGCTCGGACGGTATCCTGACTAATATGACATCGCTGTCGTTGTAACTAATAAGACTTCGACGTTACTGCGTAACATCTGTTAATGTATCTAATCGTCTACCAATGGATGTTCTGCGCCTTAGATAGCAAGTACGTGTCTTTTGTGACTTTGGGAAAATTGGAAAGACGACTGCAGCATAACGTGCTCTTTAGTCTACTCAGAAATAATATTTCATGAAACTATTTCTCTAGACCAGCAACGCATGCCCTCTTGTAGAGATGTAGGTAAATTTAGAATTTCCATAATAATTTTAGGCGAAAGCTAGAGTTAAATAAAATAATTCCCACAGTGCATTAACTCCCTCATGAAACTTGTTGTTGACAGTCATTCATAGTTAGAAAATTACAATACTTTTCATAAATACGTAACTATCTGGAAGTGTTAGGCCTGGGCACGAAGCTGACTGATCATAATTTTAAAACCTTTATTTAACAGCATCGGAGAGATTGTACATTACAACCTATCTTTAAACTAGATACAAGATCAGTGGGTTAAAATCCAGTAAAATTGGCTGAATGACATCAAATAATCAGCAGTGGAAACATCAGAATTTATTAAAATTCAAACCCAGGTAGCGGGCCTCAAAGATACTAAGCATAATATCAGAAACAAATAACGTAATTAAATTACAACGGGGGAAACCCAAGGAATGAGAAAATATTCAAACCACATACGGATACAAAAATGATTTAAAGGCAACAGGGTTAGAGCACCCAAGACAATTTTACCACAAAAAATTGTTCAAATGGCTCTGAGGACTATGGGACTCAACTGCTGAGGTCATAAGTCCCCTAGAACTTAGAACTACGTAAACCTAACTAACCTAAGGATATCACACACATCCATGCCCGAGGCAGGATTCGAGCCTGCGACCGTAGCGGTCGCGGTTCGAGACTGTAGCGCCTAGAACCGCTCGGCCACTCCGGCCGGCTTTACTACAATAGTGAGAATGTAAATATGGAAGTTCCTTTGAGTAATTATGGCCACCGTCTCTGCTAAATAATACAGTGACACGAAACCAGCAGTATAGACAGGCGTAAGAACTTTAGTTACAGTCAAAAATTACAACAGGGTGAGAAGACGTTTCCATATAGTTTCAAAAAAACGTTTAGGCCTTGTACTCAGAACTTGAGTTGTGGCGACCGCAGTAACAATAAGAGCAAGGTTTATAACTCACTCATTGCGAAAGGAACCAGAGCAGTTACAGCAACGCTATATCGAAGACACCAAAATATGTCAAAGGTTTGCTTTACTTAGAGTGCTTATATCACCCAGCAAATAGGCACGATAACGTAAGCCGGCGATGCACCCACTACTGCTGTACACCCGGCCAAAGTGATTGTAATACAATTATTTGTAATCAGTGGTAATCTTTTACTAAATGCTTGATAGCCATGTGATAGTAAATAATTACTATTGCACAGACTCAGAAGCTATGTACGCACCAGTAACTGTTTCTGCTATATCCTCTAAACATGACCTAACTGTATAAAGGAGGGAGTTAGTAACAACCGGCACTAGAAATGAGAAAAAATCCTCTATGACAACACACTCATAAATTTCCATTTGCGTCACCCTAATTGTAGCTTTTAAGCAACAGGCCGCTCTGTGGCAAAGATCACAATGGGTGCTGTACCTCCATTACTCGAACAACACAGTCCTTCTATCGGCCGCCAACTACCCAAGAGTCCAGTCGAATCAGTCCTGTTCGCCGGCCTACTCGTACTCCAGGATTCTCTCTCGCGTCACTCACTCTGTCGGACTCTCGGTCCTACCAGGCGTCCAGATGGCCGTGCACACTGAATCACGCCATCGCTGGTGTCGTGCCGAGCTTGCTGACAGCGCCCTCATTAGGCACGACGCCGCAGCTGCAAACTGTGTTCACACAAATATTCAAACTATAGTGGCTAAATAACGTCTCATAACGTCGCAAAAACGATGCTGGAAGGAGAAATGATTTTCACTGTCCCTCGCTCTTCCTTTGTATGACAGAAGTAGGAGTGAAGTATTCAGACAGCTGCCGACTGTAGTAAAGAGTTAAATGGAAAAGTACATTCACTTATAACACACAATACGATCATATCTGATTGCTAACCGTGGAAGAATGTGTAAAACATTATAAATGTAACTTCGGAAGTTACGTGGTTCATCAGCATGTTGGAATATTTTGCGCTGAGAAGTTGTCCTGCCACATTAATGTGACCATCTGTCAAAAGCCCTAAAACACATCTCACAGCGCAGACCGCTGCAAGACGTGCAGGAAGACAGGCAGTCACTTTCTAGAAACTGCCGACAGGGATGTGAGGCCATGCCGACTCTACTGCCGGTTGAATATCCATGCCGCGAACAGCCCGATCGAGGTGATCCCAAAGATTCTCGCCTGGGTTTGGATCCGGGAGAACTGGTGGGCAGTGAATCTCTTTCTGGTGCTCTTGGAACAACGTACATTCGCTGCGAGCAGTGTGACACGTAGCATTGTCCTGCTGATAGATGCCAAAGTGCTGAAGGGAAACGAACTGCATTTAGGGGTGAACATGGTCCCTAAGGATAGATGCCTATTTGTGTTGATCCGTTGTGCCTTCCAGAATGGTGAAATCACCCACGTAACATTCTTCGGATCACAACGCTCCCTCCTCCGGCCTGACCTTTCCGACGATTACTACATGCTGTTTGCTTTCAAACCTTGCACGCCATTCACGCCCACTGCCATCTATCATCTAAAAAGACCAAAACTAAGTGGATGCCCAATTGCAGTTCTGGAGTAAAATTTCCAGGCTTTGTCGGCGATGAACACCAGCAAGAATGCACGAACAAGGCACTTGCTGTGGAGGTCCATAAGCAGCAACGTTGGCTGAACAGCTATCGAGGAGAAAGTGTTGGTAGATCCTTGGTTCATCTGGGCGATCGACTACTCAACTGTTGGCCATCTATTCACCCGTAAAATCTCTGGAGCCGTCGTTCACCCCTATCATCGGTGTTCTGTGGTGCCACATATTGCTTAGACGCCGGTTTTGGATTCACCATCCTGCGAAACGTCGTATACTTTAGCCAGTGCGGCGTGTGAAGTTTACAAACTTAGCGGACTTGGAGTTTCTTCCACCTTTGGCCTGGAAGCCTATGATCATGCCGTTTTAGACGTCCGATAAATAGATACGTTTCCGCTTTGCGACAACGGCTGCACTTTTTCTGCATCCCCACCTCCACTGCTAAAGCTGTCATCTGTCGTCTGCGTATGGTTTTTACATGTGGACATCGGACATAGGCGGTAGTCAAGTTAATGTGATGCACCGTGTATAATTTTGAAACACTAGTTCCATATCATACTGAGAGGTCGCAATTATTACACATGGAACATGCAAATAACATGACCTGGCAGACAACCAGTGCAACTCGGTGACTTTCTCTAAACTGGAGATTACTATTAACACAACGTGTAATATTTGCTCAATGTTGCCCACTACATTTGAATTTTAAGAGTTCAAAAGATACTGTGACCCTGGTTTTAGTGTCCTGAACCATTCCTCTTTAAATGAAATCCGACCCATAAAGAGAAGATGCGTGGCGACGCATGTCTTGTTGCACAAAGGGAAACCTCTCGCTTCCACCTGCTACCGTGAACATGCTCTTCTTTCCTTCTGGTTAGATGTGCTGATCCATTTAGCACAGACATTTGCATTTTGATGCTGAGACACTGAAGCGACGTCATCCGCTAACTTGTGGAGCTCAACGCTTGCAGCGTTGCGTTTGCAAAACTTTCCATTACGCTGTTTGCTAATTTATTCACGCGAGGTGGTTTCTAACTGCATTTCATGTGAGGAAGTTGAGCTTTTTTATCGAATCTAACTATCTAACTACTTGGTTTGGACGCGCGGGAGTCTCCAAGTACATCCTGGCCAATAAAATTGTTACACCACGAAGATGACGTGCTACAGACGCGAAATTTAACCGAAAGGAAGGTGATGCTGTGATATGCAAATGATTAGCTCTTCAGAGCATTCACACAAGGTTGGCGCCGGTGGCGACACCTACAACGTGCTAACATGAGGAAAGTTTCCAACCGCTTTCTCATACAGAAACGGCAGTTGACCGGTGTTGCCTGGTGAAACATTGTTGTGATGCCTCGTGTAAGGAGGAGAAATGCGTACCATCACGTTTCCGACTTTGAGTAAGGTCGGATTGTAGCCTATCGCTATTGCGGTTTATCGTATCGTGACATTACTGCTCGCGTTGGTCGAGATCCAATGACTGTTAGCAGAATATGGAATCGGTGGGTTCAGGAGGGTGATACGGAACGCCGTGCTGGATACCAACGGCCTCTTATCACTAGCAGTCGAGATTACAGGCATCTTATCCGCATTGCTGTAACGGATCGTGCAGCCACGTCTCGTCCCTGAGTCTACAGTCGTCTGCACGAACAGTTCAACGACGTTTGCAGCAGCATGGACTATCAGCTCGGAGACCATGGCTGCGGCTACCCTTGATGCTGCACCACAGATAGGAGCCTTTTCGATGGTGTACTCAACGACGAACCTGGGTGCATGAAGGACAGAATGTCAGTTTTTGGGATGAATGCAAGTTCTGTTTACAGCATCACGATGGTCGCATCCGTGTTTGGCGACATCGCGGTGAACGCACATTGGGAGCGTGTATTCGTCATCGCCATACTGTCGTATCACATGGCGTGATGGTATGGGGTGCCATTGGTTACACTTCTCGGTCACCTCTTGTTCGCATTGACGGCACTTTAAACAGTGGATGTTGCATTTCAGATGTGTTTCGACCCGTGGCTCTACCCTTCAGTTGATTCCTGTGAAACGCTACATTTCAGCAGGATAATGCACGACCGCATGTTTCAGGTTCTGTACGGGCCTTCATGGATATAGAAAATGTTCGACTGCTACCCTGTCCAGCACATTCTCCTGATTTCTCACCAATTGAAAACGTCTGGTCAATGGAGGCCGAGCAACTGGCTCGTCACAATACGCCAGTCGCTACTCTTGATGAACTGTGGTATCATGTTGAGGCAGCATGGGCAGCTGTACCTGTACACTCCATCGAAGCTCTGTTTGACACAATGCCCAGGCCGTTATTACGGCCAGGGGTGGTTGTACTGGGTACTGATTTCTCAGGATGTACGCACCCAAATTGCTTGAAAATGTAATCACATGTCAGTTCTAGTATAATATATTTGTCCAATGAGTACCCTTTTATCATCTGCATTTCTTATTGGTGTAGCAATTTTAATGGCCAGTAGTGTAGTTTTTCGCATTGCATTTCCTCTCGTTAAGTAATATTCTGGGATTCCTTGAGCATTAATCAACTATTGCCAACAGGGCAACATTGAAGCATCTCAGCAGCATTCTGAAGACGTCTTACCGTTAGACTCGACGAATATGCGATCAACATATTTGTCGAAATCAAATGGGATATGCTAGAAAAAAGATGACGTTGTTTTCGCCGAACAGCTTTGAGAAAGTTTAGAGAAGATGTATTTGCAGCTGAATGCAGGACGTTTCTACTGGCGTCATCGTACGTTTCACGTAAGGACTGCGAATGCATGATAGGAGAAATTAGGGCTCGTACGGAGGCATACGGACAGTCGCTTTTATCTCGCTTCAATTGCGAGTGGAGTAGGAAAGGAAATGTTTAGTAGCGGTACTTTCCGCCATATACTACACGCTAGTTAGCAGAGTATGTTTGTAAATGTAGATGTAGTTGTACTACGAATATAGGATTGTTATTCCAGTTTTTCTAAATGTATGTAAATGTTAAGTCAGGTGTTATGTTCTAATTCATCCGGATTTGTATCCTTTTTCTGCATAATGCGTTAATGTCTGCTCTATTTTCACATAACTCGCAACTCTTACGTAATAATTTTCTGCCCCCGTTATGCATTTTAAATCCCCATGTGTGCCCCCTGAAGAACCTCGTTCACTAGAGAATTAAGTTCATTATCATTTTATGTTACGAAGATAGTGAAGGAACGGCCTTCAACAGATTGATTATTTTACTGGCAGCTAATAACGTAAGTGTGGGTCGCAGTGGAACTTCAAGGCACATGTATGTGGTGACGAAAACTTCGATGTTTAGCTACCATACCATCTCGTTCCAGAATGCTGGGTGATGTACAAAGCAACACGTGATTTACACCTACGACGTAATTGTTGAAAACGTTATGGTTTCATGCAGTCTTCGTTTAGCTGATGTTAAATTTCCTTTCATTATTATGTTGCTCTATAAGGAAGATGGTGGCTACTACATCACATGAAGTAGTCAATTGTGTTCTTGTTTACTTATAGGCCAAATTTCATTCAACACGTTAAGCGCGCCGTCAATGGACTCTTAGTTTGGGTAACGTCAGTCCTTTGGGCTTGACAATGTACTTTTCGTTTGTACAAAATCCCTCCATGCGGACTGGCAGTATAGTTTCCGACTGGACGACATCCGTGCATAGGAACGGCAGTAAGAAGGCTAAAAAACAAATGTAATTTTAATGAAGTTTTTAATAACATTGAGTCCACATGTGGGATTTAGATTTGGACGTATTACAAAAGGGAACCACTTGTCAAGTTAATATTCTAGGTGCACTGCGGCCGAGTGTTTCTGTGTCTGTTTTGTAACATTCAGAAAAATGTCTATGCAATTTTTGCAGCTTTCTTCCCTTTTTGCCCATTTATGCAACTTTTCTCCATTTTGCCCAACCGGTATTTGCTCTTTTGTACGAGGGCTATTCGGAAAGTTAGGAACGATCGGTCGCGAAATGGAAAGCACCGCGAAAATCCGATGAGGTTTTGCACAGGTGTGTCGCGCAGTGTCTCTAGTATGCCCGTCGATCGCGTAACGTCGTCCTTTTTAGTTCTGAGCACACAGGGAGCACACAAAGATACCGAGAACAATAGTCTCTTCCGCCAAGTACGAGGGCCTGGTGAAAAATTTCACCTGAAGCTATGCAGCCAACATTACATAACTGTCGCGCGTTTTCTTCTTCAAGACAATTCTGAGCCGCATTCTGCAGTGGCAATGAAGATGCTCCTGCATCGTTTTCAATTGGAAATGTTTGATTTACCACAATATAGCCCGTAATTGTCTCCCTCTGAGTTTCATCTCTGCTCACATGAACCGCTGGCTGCGAAGACAACATATTGGCACAGACAACGAGCTGTAGGCCAGCGTAGAGAATTGGCAAAAAGCTTTCTATAACGAGGGTATTGGAAAGTTGGTACAAGGCTACGACAAACGTCTAAGTCGGATCGGCGATTATGGAGATAAGTATCTGGAAGTTGTAGCTAACTGTTGGAAATAAAACAGTTTTGATTTTCACTATGGTTTCCATTTCGCGACATATCGTTCCTTACTTTCCGAATAGCTCTCGTATGTGGGTACTGACTGGGGTAGCTTCATGTAAATTCCGTGTGAGCGCATCTGCCAACTGTTTCCGAAATATCGTGATTGATAGTCTCCGTTCCGTCACATCTTGTAATGCATTTAAAGCATTCACAACAGCGGTTTCAAAAAGTTAACTTAAGATACCATTTTCGTGTAATTCTCAGAGCACTGCCATATGCGCTCATCTGATCGTAAAGATGAATAGCGGTTTCTCTCTTATCTAAACCGCTTTCCTAGTTGTCACATTTTATGTTTCACTCGAATATACACGACAGTAGTCGCCGGAACACGGGACAGCAGCCTCAATTGAAAGCCCAGTAAAACGTGATCTGTGCTCAGCTTGTTAAAGGGGAATATTTCAGGGCATTAAAACGGGGTCAATTTAAAGTCTAAATGTTGTGACCAGCTTTTAACAAGTGCTACAGTAGATCATGTGTGGATAATTGCATTATTTTCAAAGCAGAATTTAAAAGATATTGAATCATTTCCGTGGATAAGTAGAGCATATAGGGTAGACGTCAACAAAACAGACAATCTGCAAGGATGAATCCCTGACTGGAAATGGAGGAAAAAAGGTCCTGTGAACATGTGTCCGAAAATGCAGCGTTGCCGCGGTAGATGGCGTTGACGAACGACAGTTCCTCTCACCATGTGCTGTGTGTTCCTTGCGTGTTGCAGTCTGAGTGACTGAGGCAGCATACTTTTTGCAGCAGAATGGCCCATTATTCATGTCGGGATCATGCAGATATAGTGTTTGTGTAAGGACAAACAGATGGAATTGATCGAGAGGCAGCACGGCCGTACCAAAACAAGTGAAATCACAGATACCAACCACATCACATCCATTATGCCATTTGTGTGACCATGGGTCCTTTCAGACAGACGAACGTGGAGGAATACGGCGGATTGTGAGTACACCAGATATGGAGGACGAGTTCTGCGGGATACTGAGACGAACCCAGTACAAGCTCCAGACAACGTGTAAGCCAAAATCGGAAGATGTGTATCCTGCGTGACAACCGCTGCTGTCCCTATCAGCTGCAATTCCATGAAAGCCACTTTGAACATTGTTGTGACGTGCCAGCCGTAGTGGCTGTGCGGTTCTAGGCGCTACAGTCTGGAACCGAGCGACCCTTATGGTCGCAGGTTCGAATCCTGCCTCGGGTATGGATGTGTGTGATGTTCTTAGGTTAGTTAGGTTTAATTAGTTCTAAGCTCTAGGCGACTGATTAACTCAGAAGTTAAGTCGCATAGTACTCAGAGCCATTTGAACCATTTTTTTGTTGTGACGTGGATGCGATGCAGCTCTCTAATGTGTTCCGGGACGTTCGTTGTCGTTGCACGCACATGTCCATTTCCTAACACATATTCAGAGAACCCTTCTTCTACCATTTACAGTCAGGAATCCGTCCCTGTTGTTTATCAGTTTCATGAATGTTTACCCTGTTCAATGAGACTAACGTGATCCAGAGACGTCAGGTATCTCATTCCACTACAAAACGTCCGTGAGGACACCTCGTGGTCAGTACGCGTACTGTGCAGGTCATTACTGTGTCGGCGCTCCGGCTGCGCAAGGTCACTTGAATATTGCAAACGCCGCGCCACCTCACGCTACCCCAGGGTCAACGCCTGGAGGCGCCGTGGGCGGGCAGCCCCTCCAGCGGCGTCGCGGGCGACGTTAATGCGGCCCTAACTTGTTCCTGGGGAAGGCGGCGGTCCTCGGACATCTTTACACTTCCTCCGGGCTCTTACGAGGGTGGCGTTGTAAGGGCCGCTCGAGTGGCGAGTCACGGGTAATCTAGCACCCCTGAGGACACGCGCTCGCTTGCCTACGGCGGCGGCTTTGTCGCAAATTTGAAGAAAAAAGGCCTGAGGCGCGCTGCCCGCTTTTCAGGTGTCTGTACTCACCGGCATATCAAAAAGTATGGGAATGAAAGTCCTTTGAAGACTTTACGTGCCCTGTTCATCTCTTCCTTCCCCCTCACCCTGTCCATTTTCTCCTCACCCCATCTTTGGACATCCCATCCATTTTCTGTGGCTATTTCCTCCTCCGCACCTTCTTTCTCAAGTTATCACCGTCATACCAATGGCAGGCTAGTGGTACGTAACCCCACAGTATTTCTTTCAAACAGTAAGAAATATATCAAGTCTGGATGAAATCGATCCAGGACCCGTTTAACCCACAGCTTTTCCTGATTACGCCCATGTAAGTAACATGTCAATTGTAGCTAACATATTTCACACATAGTTTTAAACGTATTTCACTTGTACATGAGGCGAACTTAGCAACTGCAACTTTGTTTTCACGTTACTAATCTTTAGGAGGTCTTGATTCTATAACAGTGTGTTGTACAGTGACATAATTTTGCAGGTACATACAGCGGTGTCTTTCAATACCATCTGCGAACAGAATTAGCAGTAAAGATATAACGAATTAAAACGTGCACCCGCCAGGTTAGTCGATAGCGCTAATGCGCTGCTTCCTACACTCGGGTAGACGCGCCGGCCCCGGGTTGAATCCGCCCGACGGATTACCGACGGCGGCCGGTGGGTCGGCCAGCCTATATGTGATTTTTAGGCGGTTTTCCACATCCCGATAGGTGAATACCGGGCTGGTCCCCACGTTCCGCCTGAGTTACACGACTCGCAGACATCTGAACACGTTAGCCCTATTCCATGGATTAACTAGACGCAGACAGCTGGGATACACTAATTCCGTCTTGGGGGGTACGGGGTGGCGGCAGGAAGGACATCCGGCCACCCCTTAAAGCTAACCTTGCCAAATCCGTTAGTAACCGTGCTGACGACCCTGCGAAACCGCGGGACAAGGCACCACCAAAAGAAAGAAAGATAGAAAGAAAGAAAGTCAAATAACAAATTAAAACGTGATGAATGGTGTGGTTATTTCTCATGCATCTTCGTCAACATGACGTCATATCTCCAGAACTATGCGTTGTACACTGATATAATTTAGTAATAATGTGACATATGTGAATACTGTTATATGTTTTTTCTGTCAATGTTCTTGGATAAACCTCAATTTCTTATGCATGTATGCATAACCTTGACATGGTTTATATGCTGTTTTGCAAAATACTGTTTTGTCTACCTGAAACTAGTCATCAATTAAATAAAAAGTGAATCTTGCAACTTTGGCTGTTTCTGTATAGAACTAGTGCGTAATATATATATATATATATATATATATATATATATATATATATATATATATATATATATATATATATATATATAAGATTTTGTTGAAAACGGACCAGTAATTTAGGAAGAGATGTGGCACGAAAATATTAGTATTTATGCCATTTTCAGACTAATAATTGCAGATTACAAGTGATATGATTTTAGGTTGGGTAATACCTCCACGTACGCAGGGCACAAGCAAGTCAATGATACTTATTTTCCCCTGGGTGGTATGTCAGTTGTTGCAAGTTTGAACGCGTGGACACAAAACAGTTATTCAGTACTGACAGGCGTTGTCCAGGTAGAAATGCATTTGCAACTTGGCAGTAAACATCAGGTGTGAAGTTTGTAATGTGTTTGTGGGAAGACTGACACAGAGAAAAAACAACCAACACACTGGTGTCAACCAGCACACTGATTTGTGTACGTATTAAAGTAACACATATAATGTTAGCACTTATGACCGTTACACCATGTATTCATGTGTATAAATTTTTGTAATATGTATGGATATGGATTGCGCAGCCGAGTTTTTGAGTAGTAGGGTGGCGTACATCTGTAGTTCGGAGCCGGCTCGATGTGGCCGAGCAGTTCTAGGCGCTACAGTCTGGAACCGCGTGACCGCTACGGTCGCAGGTTCGAATCCTGCCTCGGGCATGGATGTGTGTGATGTCCTTAGGTTAGGTAGGTTTAAGTACTTCTAAGTTCTATGGGACTGATGACCTCAGAAGTTAAGTACCATAGTGCTCAGAGCCATTTTTGTAGTTCGCATTTGCTTTTGACAATGGCAATGAGGCTTAACAAATACAGACTACTGTTGCATTTCTTCTCGTTGTTCTACATCATTAATGAGAGTAAAACTTAAAAAGAGAACAGTTTCAGAAATTAGATTCAATGGCCTTTGGAACAATAAAAAAAATATTGTACCTGTTTGTTCGATGTCACACAGATGTCTCGGTATGACAATTCCGCGTTCCTATCTAGGTAGTCTTCTACTCGAGATATGTGATTATAGGTCTTCTCTGAACATAAATTCTATTTGCTGCTCCAGTTTCTTCTGATCACATAAGTTGACAGTAGATATACTAGGTCTGTTCGACAATCTCTATATGGCCTTTACAAGCTTATACTAGGTAATAAGAATTTTAAATTACATCCAGTGAATTTTGATCTGTTCTGAACAATGAGTGGTATGCAACTTAATATAGGCAACCAAATTTACGTTTTCTTCATCTGTGGCAGATGGTGTACGCCGGGCTGCCTATCTTACGGTGCATAAAATACTTGCTATTGGCCAGTTATATTTTGCCTTCGCTTCCCCCCCCCCCCTCCCCCTCCCGCACCACCAAGCAATCTTCCCTCCTTCCCCCCACTCCATGTAACCTCTGAACGGATGTCAATCATTGCCACAATACTTGCAAACTTTATCGCTTGTTTATCGTACATATCAATCGTATCCTATGAAATCATTTCGCCGACTTCTCTCTGTGTGAACGTGAAAACTCATCTCGCAATGCAAACACACGCTATCATTCTGCACTACGACAATGTCTTGATTCCTGTTAGGTGTACATCATATAAGGATAACCAATGGCGGAAGGAAAGCGACATCACCCCGGCTAAGCGCAGAACCCGTACACGCAATTTAAACGTGTAAAGTAATTAACCTACAAAACCTTCACTACATTTGAAAAAAAACCTTCGTTGTCAAGCTTTTTTATTTCTTTTTTTTATCAAGTTTCAGTTTTGAGTAGCGTAGATGAAATTTTAACTACAAGTTTTATCCCGGTTACTGTCTTCAGTTCTACACCAACTGACTATTATCATTTACATAACATATAGTGGTACATATAATTTCATCAGAACTATTTCTAGAGGGTCATGTGCCTACATCCTATACATCTTTATCCGCCCCTGCAAAAAGCCTCTGTCTCAATGGACGCTGTTTTGAAACACAATATGCGATAAGGATTATTCGTAATGCGCCTTCGGCCTTTTCTCTTTCGCCTGAAAACAGTGTGTCGTCCAACAAGTGTAGCCTGGTTCGTGAAATTTCCGCAGTACGACAAAATTTCCGGTATCGCGGAATATAAGCATTTCTAACCATTGGAGCCTAATTTCTGGAATGATCTAATTTCTGGAATGGTCTAATTTCTGAAATGATCTAATTTCTGGAATGATTTACTGTACATTGGCTTTGGTACTGAACCCAATCTGTAACATATTGTGCTGTCAACATATAGTTTTTCTTATATAATAAGTAGTTGTCGTTCCATCAATCAACATCGAGCAATTTGTTCTCCAAACTAATCATCCAAAATAAGAAAGCAGTTCTGTGCACAAATGTAAATATAGAGAATAAAGTGTGAGTGAAAGCAAGTAAGGGTGCTGCTAAAAACATACAATTAGAGAGGAGTGTACTCCACAAGAGATCGTGCTGGGTGTAATGAGGAGTAGATATTGTACCAGGATAACTGTCTCACTAGAGGTCTGAATGTGCAGATGCTAACCTATAACCAAAATAACTTAAAATTTTACTGTAGAAGTAATTACGCGCAAACATGTCAAAATTAACTACGTTCCTCGAATCGTCTATAATTAAATCATTTCAAAATTTCAGGAACGAGTCTTCAGGTTTGCTAAACATTATTCATGTACCGTCTGAAATCTAAATGGGAATACCTGCCGTTGCCTGCGATGCAACGGGTGGAATGTACTTGTTTCAAACGGTGGGAAAATGCAGACAATCTGACTACAGAATTTGAAAACCACAATCAACAAGCCTCTGCAAAGCCACCACAACTGGTCGCGAGGAACTGACGAAGACCTTTATGAGTAACGACTATAGCATAGTATTGAAATGAGTACGAGATATATTACAGGTATCACAATAACTGTCAAAAAAATTTCAAAAAACATAAGCACTAAGTGATTTGGTTGGCTCTAACTCGGCGAAACTGCAATGTATCGGACACACAGTAAGAGGACTTAACCCCCCTTTAATCCTAATTTATCTTCGCAACGTAGCATGGAAAATCCCAGTTACAATGAAAGGTATTTGTCCTTCTTTTGCGAACGAATCAAAATAGCGTATGCTCCGTCAGCAGTGCCTAGGTGAACCTGGTACTCGCAATTGTAGCCCTCCTAGTTCTGAGCTTACTCTTCCTGCTGAGATAAAATAGTAATGAATATGCAGTAGAATGGCGTCGCAGCTTTTCACTAGGCAGTAGAAAGAATGTGATGCATATGAGATGTCGACAAACACTTCATGGGGCAACGAAATTACTCAAGAAACCATTAATATATTAAAATAAAACTTCAGAATCCCTAATGGAGAATTATGTGGAGTTTCAGTTCTTTGCTTATTTTGTAGACGAATTCATTAGATGTATTCTATTTTGGCTGTAAACTAGCAATTGTAGCTCAATAAATTAATTATAGCTTTTTCCAAAGATATTACACTGTCATTACCATCACTTTTCTCATAACTGAAGTTAAGTTATAATGCAACACTTCAATCAAAATTGTGGCTTGTGAAGTTGTTACATATTTGAAATTTTCGCTTGCAGAAACGTTTTTGTTTTCTGTTCACACACTACTTATTAAAAGAAACAATGAATTTGACATGGCCCCATAGGCGTTAGGTGGGATAGATACCGGGCAAAACATCACACAACTCCCAAAGGCCAATGTTTGAATACGTGGAAGTAGTAGAGAGTACGGGCAGGCACCGTTTCTCTAAGAAAAGCCTTTTTTTGCCTTTAAAATTGTACACTTTAATAACTTGATTTTAAAATAGTAAGTGAATATTCGTTATCATGAACAACATGATCCTCAATGTAGTTCCTTAATAAAAGTTCCTGAAGTATTATTTTAACAGATCAAAGAACAGCTATCAGAATCAAATTACAACGCTTAAAACTCAGAATCCCTTTTCATGCAAAGGAAAAAAAATAGAAATAGCATAATGCAAGGCTAAATAAAAGATTCTAATGCCACGCGGCAATACCTAAATTGTCGTAGATATCACTTGTGATATCTAAAGGCAAGAAAATGTTGATCACAAAATTTTTAATTAAAACAATTTAAATGCAATAAAATCTGATTATTATCAACGTACACTGAAACCCCGTAGCCTCTACGGTGCGCACAGTATGGTAATATATTTTCCTTCCTTTTAAACACCTTACATCATAAACCTCCTTACATGTGATGCATACTACACCCAACGAATTATGACAAATAATTAAGCATAGATGAAATAATTAACCAGGTATATAATCTTTTCCTTTCACGTTAAATAAAGAAAAACACAAGAATCAAATCTTAATCTCAGTGATTACATCCGTTAAAAAAATATGCAATGCCTATCTTTTCATTTCGTCTTGGTCATGCGCTGTTGTGCGCCGTGCTTTCTTTCAGAATCACAGGCGGCACGGGAAAGATTTTCAACGATGGATAAATGTTAACATGCATACTATGATTATGCATCGATGTGTATGCGGTTCGCAAATCTTAAAACGGGCGGTGCAGTAGATGAGTTACATCTGAACTCTTCGACTATACCACACTGCCCCAAACAGCAGTACCGTAGGGTAAACAAGAGACAAATCCACAACTGTTGCAAGGCAAACTCACCAAGGCAATAAGAAATTATAGGGGCTTCAAACTCTTGAGAGGGCCACACCAAACTACAGAATGACGTCCCAAGCTAAATTATGAAAATAGTATCGGTGATATCGCCGCGAGAAGTAGAACCGTAAAATACCATAAGAAGTGAACTGCAATTAACACGATTCATAAGCGTTCGACAGAAAAGCTCCACAGTCAATCTTTACCTTACTACAAACACTTAACAGTACATCCATAGTTCTCTCGTGGACACTACCAGAGTGTCAATTACTCGTTATGATTGTACGTAACAGAGTTTAACACGCTGGGGCCGACTTAGGTTTCTTAATAAGACAAGCAATGAATGGGTCCTTCACTTGGATCCACCTCCGATCCAAAACAGTCATTTACTTTAAAGCAGCTAAATAGATGACAGTGCCGATATCTACGCTCTCCTCCTAAGCAGCGCTCTAACTGGAGACTGCAGTACCGAAGCGAAGCTTACACCACCCACAAGTCTGATATATGCGCCACCGACTTGCTCCTTTTTAGTATTCTTATGTCAACCTCATGCACCACACTTGCCGTAATTCTTCGTCGGAATCCAAGGCCAGAACCAAGAAATCCCTTTACAGTCCTTGAATGGCCACACGATGATCGCCATCGGGACAAAACCGGCCCTTCACGCTAGGATCTTCGAGCCCACGGCATTCCGTCCCCAACCGACTGCTTCTGCAGGGCCCATCGGCATAGCGGCCTTGCCCTCAGACACCGACTCCAGAGATGACTCCCAGCAAGCACCTTCTTCCTTCTTCCCTTCACCTCGCAGCGCGCGAGAAACCAACTCGCGACAGATATGCGGCGACTAGAGACTCCAATTCGATCTCGATACTGACATCACGGCAAGTACTGAGGAGGCGGGTGGTTTCAATAAACAAAAAAAGAAAAAAAAATTAAATAACGAGCCGTACCAGCTCAAAGCTCTCTTGTGGGAAGTGAGTATCTGTTGTCGACATGTAATAAATTCAATAAATGTTAATACATTAGTTTTCTTCGTTGTAGTAGAATGTTACGCGACCATTTTTCTGGAAACAACTATGTAATGTGTACAAATTCGTACTGAAGACCCATTTGATTGAAATATTTAACTGACGCCGAAGGATATGATTAACAGCAGTACAAGTGATTTTCGGTAACTAAGGCAACCTATTTTATTACACTTGATTCGAATTTGTGTGCCTTGTAGTAGGGAGGAAAGGGTGAAAGCATTCTGAACGGTGAAAAAAAGGACGAATTTTGACTCAATGTTAGAACCGTCATCATTGGCTCATGGAAGCAAACTACTCATCGCAGATACAGAGAAACGGGACGTTGATGATGGGAAACCCCCTCACTGGTCACAGAGAGAGAGAGAGAGAGAGAGAGAGAGAGAGAGAGAGAGAGAGAGAGACAGAGACAGAGACAGAGAGACAGACAGACAGACTGAGAGACACAGTGAGAGATGCGATATTTTTCTGTGAAAGAGGGTTGCGTGGACGGTATTAAGCTACTGTAGGATATGGACGAGTGTTTTCTAACGAGCAATTTTATCGGGTAGCGCTTTGAAAGTCCGGAGTCCAACCAATCTGAATGTAACCAGAGACGCAACATGCAGCAGTGCAAGTTTTCCTTTTAAGTAACATCCGATCAGAAATCACTCGAACTTCGGGAGCCCCCACACTTCCATGCTGAGAACGGCTGCCTGAACCGACCTAATCTGGTCTTTGAAGCTGATCAGCACTTGGCTTGGATTGTCGGTTCAACCAATGCCACCTCAGCCTGCACATGCTATGGTGAGATAGCGTAGCGCATTAATGTCATTTTATAGTACTTCGGTTAGCTCAGGCTTTTATTTTGAGGTCAACGAACAGGTTGCTTTCAGCTCCGACCGCAGGGGTGAGGTATTAACTTTTGTGATACTATCCGTTACCAGTTAACATCACAACCACTAGCCACTTCCCGATTACAATGCACTGAAGCTCTAAAGAAACTGGTATAGACATGCGTATTCAAATACAGAGATATGTAAATATGCAGAATACGGCGCTGCGGTCGGCAACGCCTGCATAAGACAACAAGCGTCTGACGCAGCTGTTAGATCGGTTACTACTGCTACAATGGCAGGTAATCAAGATTTAAGTGTGTTTGAGCATCATGTTATAGTTAGCGCACGAGCGATGGGCGCAGCATCTCAGATGCAGCGATGACGTGGGAATCTTCCAGTACGACCATTTCACGAGTGTATTATGAATATCACGATTCAGGTAAAACATCAAATACCAACATCGCTGACGCCGGAAAAAGATCCTGCAAGAATGGGACCAATGACGACTGAAGAGAATCATTCAACGTGACAGAAGTGCAGTCCTTCCGCAAATTGCTGCAGATTTCAATGCTGGGCCATCAACAAGTGTCATCGTGCGAACCATTCAGCGAGATATAATCGATATGGGCTTTTGGAGCTCTGGGCCTACTCGTGTACCCTTGGTGAATGCCCGACGCTACGTTTTACACCTCGCTTTGGCTCGTCAACACCGACATTGGACTGCTGAGGACTGGAAACATATTTCCTGGTCCAAGAAGTCTCTTTTCAAATTATATCGAGTGAATGGACGTGTACGGGTATGGAGACAACCTCATGAAATCATGAACCCTGCATGTCAACAGCGGACTGTTGAAGCTGACGTAGGCTTTGTAATGGCGTGGGGCGTGTGCAATTGGAGTGATATGAGGACTCCTCATACGTCTAGATACGACTCTGACAGATGACATGTACGTAAACATCATGTATGATCACCTCCATTCCATTGTTCATACCGATGGACTTGGGTAATTCCAGCAGGACACTGCGACACGCCACACATCCAAAATTGCTACCGACTGGCTCTAGTAACACTTTTCTGAGTTTAAACACATGCGATGGCCACCAAACTCCCCAGATATGAACATTATTGAGAATATTTGGCATGCCTTGCAATATGTTGTTCAGAAGAGATCTTCATCGCCTCGTACTTGTTTACGGGCGGTCCTGCAGCAGTCATGGTGTCCGTTCCCTGTAGCACTACTTCATACATTAGTGGAGTCCATGTCACGACGTATTGCGGCACTTCTAGGTGCTTGCGAGGGCCCAACACGATATTAAGTAGGTGTACCAGTTTGTTTG
Organism: Schistocerca nitens; assembly: GCF_023898315.1. Classification (NCBI taxonomy): domain Eukaryota; kingdom Metazoa; phylum Arthropoda; class Insecta; order Orthoptera; family Acrididae; genus Schistocerca; species Schistocerca nitens. The sequence continues at coordinate 548,605,844 of NC_064619.1, read as the reverse complement.
GATCTGCCGATTGTTAGCATCTTTCCACCTGACACCTCTGTATGATATGCCACGGCTGTATTATATTAATGTCACACTGTTTGTCATTTGCTTTGCCAATAGTTTTATGGGAATACATCAGAGTAATTATGTCTGATTTAGGAGTGACAAAATAGTTATTATTTTTGAGGGCAGCCTAGTATTATTGCGACACCTGCTAGGTTCATCTTGCAGTTTTAAAACCAAGCCACTTTCCAAAAACTGATCTTCATGGAGAGAAGGCTGCCGGTGCATTAGCTGTCTTAGCGTACATCTTGATATGTAGCCTGGCATTCTGTGAATATGGTACGGAGACAGTGGTAGAATATGCATGGGGCTCACGCTCTTTTGCATGCAACGATCTTCAGCTGCTGCCATACAAGACTGATGACTACGAAGTATTTGGATGACGTAGATATCCATTTCACCGAAAGCTCCAAAAATACAACACTCCAGGCAGCCGACGAAAGTGATCTACAGGGTATGTGATGCAAAATGTTACAAAGGAACTGACTTCGTGCGTGGATGTCGCATTACTGGCACGAACGGTCGGCGGACGACAGTGACCGTGAACATCTGAATGTATACTCCACAAACCATGTCAGATATGTGCCAAGGAGCTGTTGTCATTATCATACGTCCCTTTCTCTGTTCCATTCGCAAATGGTGCATGGGAGAAACGAGTCGATAGACTTTCGTATGAACTGCCGTTTATGTGACTTCTTCGTCGTAGTCATTTCGCGAGACTTCTGTGAGAAGCAGTAATATGTTGCCAATCTCTTATTCGAAAGTACACTGTCAGAATTTGTGCAGTGACTTCCTCCGTAGTACAGAACGTCTCTTTTAAGGTGACTGATGCAAGAGGTTGTTGAGCATCTCTGCGTTTACTAAGAGATCCCGTGACGTAACATGACGCTCTTCGTTGGATGTCTGTCTCTTCTTCCCACTTGGTAAGCATCCCAGGCTGATGAACAATAAAGAATCAATCGAACAATACTTATTTTGTAAGTCATTTCTTTTCTGGGTGAATTAAATTCTCGTAAGATCCTTCCTGTGAAGCTGAGCCTGGCATCAGCTTTCCATACAGATAGCTTCTAGTTATTTTACGATTATTACTCTTTCCACTGACTTATCATCATTATTTTTATGTATCAGTAATGGACCTCTTCGTCTATTTGCACGCAGTAAGCTACGTTTAATTACGTCCATGGTCAACTGCCAGTTCCTGCACCAAATCATCGATCGCCTACAGGTCTTCCTGGATGTCCATGCAGTCTTCTGGCTTTGCTGCCTCCCATTAGACAGCAGTATCGCCTGCATGAAGTCCCACAGAGTCTCTGGTGATATCCACTACATTATTTATATACACTGAAGGGAAAAAGTAGCAACACTTACAAATAGTTGTGCGACATAAGCGAAACTTGGTAAGCGTGTTTCTACATCTGAAGGGTGATGGCTGTCCAAATCCCGCGACCGTTGCGTATCACTAGCGCTAGTAGCACTACTATGAGAAGGAAAATAAGGTTTACTGTAAATACACACTGTAACAGTCATGAGTATTGTAAAACGTCATTGTCTCCTGACCCTCATTGCTTACATATTCCCCCCACACAATCATATTCCGCACATCAAGACGCTTCATTCGAACCCGAACTCGTTAAGATAAAGTCAATGTTGTAGGAATTCATGTAAACGATATGCAAATAACAAGTGCGCACTGGGGTTGAAATACTCGAGGCTGGCGTACACACATACATTCCAGACACGACGGTCACAGGAGCTTTTAGTTCGAGAGAAGCAGACCACACACCGGGAGGCCGGTCCTTTCAGAGGATGAGTCAACCTCAGCTGCCCGTGGAGTAGGCAGCGTGCGCCCGAGTCAAAGGGGGAACGACCCCGTTTTCGGCTTAAAAGCAAATTCCGCTACATTGTGTGGGAGCGTCCAACCTACGCATTCTTTACACATAGCACGCAGTTTCAGAGATTTCCACAGGGAGACAGAAAACGCCAAACGCCGATACTACAGAATTCCGGATTGGTCGCCTTAAACGAAACGTCATTCTCCCGTTTTAGAAGAGCAATGCTGACTGGCAGACGATATTTCTGACGCCTTGAGCTGAAGGAGTAAGGGAAGAAACTGAAAGATATACCCCTTCACATCTTGCATGGAGAGGGACCGTTGTCGCTCTTGGAGTGGGAACAAGTCTCTCCTCAGTACTTCACTGGGAGAGCACTTCTGTCGAGAGCGAATCGAAGTACGACTCTATATTGAGTCCTTGCGATTTTTGTGCAGTGTGAATGGACAGAGTTATAGTTAAACGCCTGCGAGCGAATTTTTGAGTGGTATCGCGCTGGACTGGTTATCTGACCGGTGTACCACGCCAATAGTTAGACTAGGGGCGAATAGAAATCCTTGACTTCATCAAGGCGTAGGGAGAGTTTGATTGGCGAAGGTCAATCCAGATAGAACGAGAGTTATCTTATTTGTCAGCAGCAAGTGGCGCAGGCACCAGTCATCGCAGCTTACGGTATTGTGCGCTACAGCTATTGCAAGCACCATATTTCCTCCACAACAGTACACTTCACTGCATTTCACACGCGATAGCCTCGACCGTACCTAGCAACATTCTAAAGGATAATTATTCAAGTTGAGTAGGCGTGCCTCTCAGCCATTCTTCCAAGTCAATAACAATCTTAAACTCTGTATAGAAATTTCATTAGCAAATCCTATCCTTGAGAGGTAACTTCACATTCCGAAAAGAACCAGGATATAACTTGTTCAATTCATAACTAAAAGCATCATTGTGATTTTTCAGAATTTTTGCAAAATAAATAATAATTTTCGTTAGTTTTATGTTTTACTTACACTAACTAGCACTACTCCAGTACCAAAGTATCCCACTAGTTACGTAAGGAATTTTGTAAATTTATATGTCATTTCCTTACAGCGGACGACTCCAGAAGATATTTATTGCTGAAAGTTTTTCAGGCATTTCTCTTTAGAACGTTAGGAGCGTCTGTCTGACTTCTGTAGTAGTGTGGGGGTGGAAATTGCATCCTGCAGGAACCACAGGGTAAAAGGTACATCTCAGATTAAACCGTTGCGCAGAATAACAGAATAGCAGATTAACCCAGGCTCACGGCGTGAATGATGTTTGAGACCGGACGTCGTGAGTTGATGTTAGGCAAGAATGCCTTATGGCTACAAGGTCGCAGTTATCAACATTTCTCTGAGTTTGAATGAGGTCACGTAATAGGGCTACGAGAAGCTGCAAATTCCTTTTGCGGTAATGCAGAAAGACATGACAGGTATTTAGCCGTTGTGCATAACTGCTAGCAGCGAGGGTCACGGTAATGTACGGTCGTACGAAGACGCGGTGCCGGTCTGCCACGTGGCACTACAGAAAGGGAAGACCATTGTGATCCGTGTATGGCTTTGGCACATCATACTGCACCTCCAGCAGCAATATGGATTTTGGCACCACAGTCACACAACGGACTGCTACAAATGGGTTACTATAAGGACAGCTCCGAGACAAATGGCCTGTAGCGTGCATTCCACTGATCCCAAACCACCACAGTTTGCGAAGTCACTGGTGTCAAGCGAGAGCACTTTTGGAGGGTGGAGATCTGCAATGTATTCTGATGAAAACTGGTGCTGCCTCGGTGCCAGGGATGGCCGTCTGTCGACTAGAAGGAGGCCAGCTGAAGGCCTTCAACCAACCTATTTGCATGCTAGACACACTGCACCTACATTTGGAGTTATGATGTGGAGTGTGGTTTCATATGACAGCAGGAGCACTCTCGTGGTCATCAAACGGAACCCAGATTGCATAATTCTACGTCAATGTGGCGATTAGACCTGTCATGCTGCCATTCATGAACAGCTTTCCAGGAGGTGTTTTCTAACAGGATAACGCTCTACCAAATACCGCTGTTGTAACGCAATACTCTATGTATTGTGTTGATATGTTGTTTTGGCGTGCTGGATCACTAGATCTGTCTCCGTATGTGGGAACCATCAGACGACAACTCAAGCGTCGTCACAAAAGACATTAACCGTCCCTCTATTGACCGACCAAGAGCAACAGGCACGGAATTCCATCCCGAAAACTGACATCCGGCACCTGTACAACACGTACAACGTATCCTCGGTTGCACGTCCGCATTCAACATTCTGGCGGTTACAACGGTTGTTAATGTACCAGAATTTCACATTTGCAATGCATTATGTCGCTTTTAGATTAACGTGTAACATGCGATAACGTTACGTCCAACGGAAGTCATATGTCAGCGATAGTTGATGTTTGGTCAAATATGCCTCAAACTTGAGGAAGAAACTTCCTGGCAGATTAAAACTGTGTGCCCGACCGAGACTCGAACTCGGGACCTTTGCCTTTCGCGGGCAAGCGCTCTACCATCTGAGCTACCGAAGCACGACTCACGCCCGGTCTCACAGGTTTACTTCTGCCAGTATCTCGTCTCCTACCTTCCAAACTTTACAGAAGCTCTCCTGCGGTAGCTCAGCTGGTAGAGCACTTGCCCGCGAAAGGCAAAGATCCCGAGTTCGAGTCTCGGTCGGGCACACAGTTTTAATCTGCCAGGAAGTTTCATATCAGCACACACTCCGCTGCAGAGTGAAAATCTCATTCTGGAAACATCCCCCAGGCTGTGGCTGAGCCATGTCTCCGCAATATCCTTTCTTTCAGGAGTGCTAGTCCTGCAAGGTTCGCAGGAGAGCTTCTGTAAAGTTTGGAAGGTAGGAGACGAGATACTGGCAGAAGTAAAGCTGTGAGACCGGGCGTGAGTCGTGCTTCGGTAGCTCAGATGGTAGAACGCTTGCCCGCGAAAGGCAAAGGTCCCGAGTTCGAGTCTCGGTCGGTCACACAGTTTTAATCTGCCAGGAAGTTTCATATCAGCGCACACTCCGCTGCAGAGTGAAAATCTCATTCTGGAAACTTGAGGAAATTTCGCTAGAAGTTGTGGAAAGAAGGCGTCCACCTCTGGACGGAACGGGACATTACACGTTAGAACCTCTCACGCTTCGCCCCGTGCGTGCGTTTCCAACCATTCGGCCCACTCTGTCTGACTCTATCTCTCTCTGTCTAAGCCGAAAAAGACACATTTAGTTCCGTGTAGGCCTTCTCTGTAAGATAACGTTGTAGGTATAAACATGTTTGCAGAAGGCTCTTCAAAAAAAAATGGCTCTGAGCACTATGGGACTCAACTGCTGAGGTCATTAGTCCCCTAGAACTTAGAACTAGTTAAACCTAACTAACCTAAGGACATCACAAACATCCATGACCGAGGCAGGATTCGAACCTGCGACCGTAGCGGTCTTGCGGTTCCAGACTGCAGCGCCTTTAACCGCACGGCCACTTCGGCCGGCACAGAAGGCTCTTCTCCTTCGTAATTACTATATGTTTAATCTATCTGATCTTATTTAAAATTAAATACATATAAATAATGAATGTGAATGTATGTGTGTGCGTGTTTATGTTTGTGTGTTTCACATCTCCTAGACCACTCGATCAATTTCAACCAGACGTGGTTCTCGTACCCTTACTGTTGGAATAAGAACCACCTGTCTACCATAGTTCAGGAGATATCACGTTATAAACAATGAGATGAGTGAAAAACTGCCTCATTATACATGAGGTCTTGTTAAATTTATTCTTTACTACTACGACTATTGAACTAACGTCAGCTGAGGGAGACCCCTGACATCTGACCGCTTTCTACTGCTAAGGGCTAACAGCTGTAATTGAAAACGATAACTGTCTATAGCGCTATTAAAAAGCCTTGCTGCAGTTACGTATACAAAATCACTTTGCAGACACGCGAAGCAGCTGCGTACAGCGTACAGAAAGTATCCGGGATCCTGTTTCTTAATTTAGATACTGAACTAATATCTGTACATTATGGATATTTCAAAGGTGTTTTCGCGAAACAGGGAAATGAAATTTTTTTGATACTCCACTACAAAAAAAGTTCATCTTTTGGTTTCGTTTCTGACAGAAAATTGGCAAAATGAATACCCGGGAAATACCGTGTTTGCATACTAGTAAATAAAATAAAATTATAAAAATAAAACAAATGTAGAGAAATATAAACGTAAAACTTCAAACTGCGCTTCCTCATCTTCTTTTGTTTTCAGTCCGAAGATTCGTCGGCAGGTACTCCAGTTCATGTTTCCCTGTCCTCTGCAGTCCTGTTCAGTTCATAGCATCACGCCAATTTCAGATGTTTCTTTATCGGCCTAATGCACTGATGTCTTGGTATTTTATTCTTCGATGGCATTATTCCATGTATTAATTTCGTAATGAGGGGTCTGTATAGGAGTACAGCCAACCAGTCGATCTGTTACCTGATTGCCATTCACAGCGATCTTTCCTCTCCTCTGCCAGGTTCTTAGTGTGATTTGCGGAGTAGTCATGTAGATGTAGATAAGTTGTTTAATTTCATTGGTAGTTCTTTCTGTCCTTGTAATCTTGATGGCACTCCTCCAACATCGTGCCTAGAAAGTTTATAGTCTTTTTCGTTCTGCCCCCTCTTCAGTGAATATCTCTGGGCCTTATACGCCGACACAGTCTTAACAGGAGACTTTACATACTGTGTTCTGATGTTTAAATTAATCTTTCTGATGTCAGTAGGTTTTACTTCATCTTGTGTGCCGGTCTAGATTGTGGTATTGTCCATCCCCTCGCTCGATCGTCCATTCACGATCTGACCATATGGTCAGGCTGAATAAGCAGTAACTAAGTAAACTCAATAAGTGTGTTATTCTGACATCTACGTTCTTTAAGCTGGCGATTACAGTCAGATACTCTCTATCGAGACAATCGTTTGCTGCTACTGGAACTTTATTAAACACGAAGATGTCGCCTTTATTCTTATTCATTCTCATACAGTAGTTCTCAGAAAATACTTTCGTCATGCCTGCAATAGCCTTTAAAATTCGACTAGCTTCGCTACAAAACCTGCGTTTTGTTTACTCTGCGTATATCTATAATTTCGAAATACCTATTTTTGCATTAATTTACTGAATCCTCAACGAATACGTTGAAGAGAAATGTAGAAAGTTTCCATACCTATCGATTACCTGCTCTTGCAAATATTGCGTTACTATCTTTTAATTTGAAAAATGTGTTCTGATTACTGTAAAGCTGGTGGATTGTGTTGTCATCATGATCCAGCGTAATACTTATTAAAGTTTCCGTTATTCTAAACCGGTCTGCATCCCCGGAAACCTTTTCTAAATCAATAAATTTCACTTACAGAAGAGAAAAATCACCTGATCGTGGTGCCTACAAAACAATTCTATTAAAAGCACGCGACTACCGTACGTGGGAATGGTACACATGTAGCCTACAAAGGAAGAACTTGCTTTACACGATGGATCGAACTCTCAACCCTAGGAACGACTTCCGACTCTTGCCATAACAGTCCTCCGCAATGACTCCCCCAATTGGAGGTAAGTGTGGGAAAGCGGAATTCCGATCCAGGTGCTTCAAAGCAGAGGCAGAACTTTGTGTGTCTCGCCCGACACACGGTGGCAAATTATGTATGAGGGCCACCTCGCTTCTCTCTGCCTGGATTACCGTGTGGAGGATGAGTCGTTTCGTAACAAACTTCGACCATTACCAGTCGGCTGTACTCAGGATATTACAGCTCTCCACGACCGTGGCTGTGTCCAGCAGGAAGCATTTCACTCGACTCTAGGCCGTGCAATTAAATTTGGTAACTTCCTGGGTAAGTACCGGTTACGCTGAAAAAATGTGACAGTTCACTGAAATCGGCCGCAATCTCTGCGGCTGCGTGAGCCGTGTAAGGGAAATATTTATAACCGCAGCTGACGTGTACAACCAACGACACAGGATTTTTTTGTGTTACGTGACAATTTCCATTCGCAACTGTGATAGTGGAACTGCTCCGCACACGCTAAGCAGGTGGAAATAGCAGTGGACGCAGATACGCAGATAGGCAAGTCGTTACCGCCAATGTCATCGCTAAACGAGAAGGCTGATAAAATGAACGAACCAACTTGGCATTTCCTAGTCAAGTTGTGGGAACACAATGTTATCACTCTTCCGTTATACCATTCACACACTTTGCCATTAGTAGTAGATTATAAATATATTTGTTTTGGTAATCGGAGTAACGTATCCACTATTATTGATGAAATGAAATGTCCCACGTGTAGAATACCGCACTGTAACACTTTTTCCTGGCCTGCTTTGAGGAGTTTGTGCAAAATTATATTGTAATATGCGTTACTTTTCATTCGGCATATACAGGTATTTTCTCTAAACACGAAAAACTGAAGATAAAAATTTATGTTTTATTTTGTATGCTAGGTATAGTTTAATGAAAACTAGTGTCAGTCCTTTTTTTGTGTAACTTTTCAAATAGACACAGACGCTGCCGAGAAAAAGATACCAGAGCCGATGAAACTTATTTATTTAGATGTGAGAATCTGTACCCAAATTGCTGAATGACTGAGAAAGTGAAACTCCTACGTTATTTGATTCTGAAACAGCTGAGCAAAACTAAACGTACTGAGCCTACTGTCTCTTTACTTTCCCTTACCATGTCAACACTGACCCACAATATCCTAGAGCAACGCAATCTGACTGCTCAAAAAAATTACAGCCTGACTTCATACAATTAATTCAAAAGAATGGCCCTGAATAAGAAGCAATCCTGACAATAACCTATACATTTCATTAAGCACTTACCTCACAAAAATCTTCGTTAGGCGAACTACTGCAATACAGCGAGCGTCAATACTGCCAGCTAATAAAAGATTCTAACTACTAAAGCCACTAACAACTAATAGGCATGTGCTTAGCAAAGGAAAGATTTTGCTGCAAACCAAATAATGTATTTTTTACCTTAATAATGTCACCTCCAGTTCAAACACGAACATAAATCGTCATTGACATCCAGTACAAAGATATATAATCATGAATAATTTGCAATCTCCAAGTCGGATACTTCCAGATCGTTAGCCTACGCTAACACTTCAGACCTCTACCCACTATCAATGCTGACTTCTCACATTTAACATCCATCACTGCTGGCTGTTCACCTACAACTGCCCAACAGTACTCCCATCACTGCTGGCGACTAACTTCCAACTGCGCAAAACTACTGGCGACTAACTTCGAACAACGAGTCCAACCAGCCACAGAGGCTCTTACAAAGAAAGCGCAGTCAGAGATCTAATGCAAAGCGCTACACAGAGCTGCCAACACAAAAGCAGCATCTAGCGGTATATCGAAGACGTCTTTGAGATTACGCCAGCAATGTGCATAGTAGAATATACTCACTTGTCAACTAGAGGACGTTGGTAACCTCGCCTATGAGCGCTTATAAAACACAAAGGCACACACAAGCCAAACAGAGACGTAATCTCATTGTCTAAGATACACAGACCGAAATGGGTCACAGGCTTGATTCTGGAAGGAAAAGAGAACTTACACACGTCAAGACACTCATTGCGGTGAAAACTGATACCGTCTGATAGTTCAAGTGTAGTACCGCTAGAGCAATAAAGCCATTCGTTACACAACGTTATGAGTAATACGATTAATGGTTGTTGTTAATAATCTTGCTACGTGTCTGCGAAAATGTTGATCATTTATCGCGTCCCAATCGTTATCAAAATATCAAGAGATGTTGAACATAGTGTAGTAAATGTTACAGAACCAAAACTCACGAATCAAACGACTTAACTTACAACGTCTCAATGAAGAAATACTCTCGAAAATGCACATAATTGTAATTTATCTCACTGACATGAGGACACCGTGAACACAGTATTTTACTCGCAAGAAAAAAAAATTCTGTTGCTGACTTTTCGTATGACTGTCATTCTCTCTGACTAGTGAAAATTTAGCATGTACTCTCAGGATTACTTACACACCATTCGACTCTGCAAATGAGAAATATATGTGTAATCCAATTACTTCTTCTTGGAAGGTCCTGCGTGCTGATAAATTCTGATGGTAGTGGCTCTAATGTAGAAACAACTGTGAATCTGGTTTCTTTTGAGTCGGAAAGCAGTATTATTGTTATGACTGACTGCTCTTCAGCTACTCTTACGGTGGCTTATCTGGTACGTTATTAAACGTAACCACTTGCTTCCATTTCAGTTTCCTATTTCACACCTTAGTAAACAGGTTTGTTTCGAAATATAGTGAATAAACCTTCACATTATTGTATAGATATGTGACGTCTTTCTGCAATTGATAATGTCTTCTGCTGCTTACTGTACATTTCTTGTCGTCACAAACAAATTGCATTGATTGACGGATCTGTCGTTTCTTCGTAGAATATTTTATGCATTATGAGTGAAACACACAGATCAGTATTTATTATGAGTTACACGAACGGATTTTCGGCTGTTACGCCATCAGGCATTGTAAACCAGCTGCACTGACTTTGAGGATCTTGACATCAGTCGGACAGACGTGGGTCCAAAGTACGACTCTGTTTGAGGAGGAGGGGGGGGGGGGAGAGAAGGTCATAGTTATTTTCTCTGACCATTCTCTACCTCTCCCCGAACCCCACCTTCCCTCACCCTCACCCACCGAGCGAGGTGACGCAGTGGTTAGCTCACTGGAGTTGCATTCGGGAGGACGACGGTCCAAACTCGCGTCTGGCCATATTGATTCATGCTTTCCATGATTTTCCTAAATCGATTTAGGCAAATGCTGAGATGATTAATTTGGAAGGACACGGCAGACTTTCTTCCCCATCCTTCCCTTATCCGATGGGACCGATGACCTCGGTTTTTGCTGCGGTCTCCCAAATCAAGCAACCAATAAACCCAACCTCCCCTCCTGCCCCCCCTATCCCAGAATATAACTTTCTGTCACCCTTAGAATGCTTTTATATCAGTGCTTAGTACATCGGTTTTACATAATTTCCAATAAACAGCCACTCAGAGAAACACGCGATGTGGAAAACATTTGAATTAGTTTTCATCGTGGCCATAATATAAAACTTTGACCAGTTTTATATTGTCATAATTTACACGAAATAAAATTGAAGTGCCACGTTACTGATATCAGTATTTCAGTCACCACTATGATTGTGATCACATGTATGCAGGATATGTGAGGGGAGGGGAAGAAAGTGGAAGGCATTCCGCCACTTTTAATTCTTGGAAAGATCCGCGGTCCTCATTTCATAGCAGGCTGACTGGACCTGGGACCGTCCTATAGAAACAGGAACGAGAAAAACAACCAAACCACATCTGGGACTGTACCCGAGATTCAAGGACCGGAGTTCAGTGCTTTAACAGGTAGACCATCCATCCCAGAAGGAACAGGTGCTTCTACTACAATGTTCTTTGAGTTAGACAGTGGTGGGGGGGGGGGGGGAGGGGGAGGTGGAGGTTCGTGGTGCTATAATAGAAAACTATATATAAAGTATTACACAGAGCGACAGAATCTCAGACCTTATAATCCAGGTACAGCAATGAAACATGTGTCATTGAAAAGCTAATGAGTGGAGATTTACATTGGTGTGCAACATAGAGTGATCCTAAGAATTTTCACGTTCAAGATCATTGACCTTAACCTTTGGCCCTGAATATCTCAAAACAACCCAACTTCAATGTCTCTGAAACAAAAATATTCTATTGATCCAGTATGCTACTACAGACTTTATAAATGCTAAGATGGCACACTAAAAGTATCATGCAGAAAAATTTATTTTATTTAGATCACTACATTACCAAACTGCAGTATGCAGCTATGTACCTGGGTTTTCTCCAGAACAGTAGATAATAGCGGTTACTATTATTCTGACAAGTTGATGAAAATTTCTTACTGGGGAAAGCCAATCAGAAAGCCTTTTATTTCAACCAATCATCATTAGCTTGTTTCATGGGTGTGGCTTATTTACTAAAAGTGCAGTGTACATGTGCTGTGAAATAGAATTCAGTAACAGTTTCTGAAAAATGGCTTTCAAGTCAAAATTGTACTGTTTCAATCAATATAAGGAGGCCATGCAAGAGTACAGAAGAATATGAAGAGTATTCAGGAGTGTAAGGTAATGGAATGTCCTAGTGTACGGGTAGGTGGAAAATCTGCGGGAGATGTAGAAGGCAAGTATCACGAAACTCATAAGTCCCAACAGGTGTTGCCTCAGATGTGCTAGGTACTTCCAGCGAAGATATTAGGTGGAGATGAAATAGCATCTGACCTGGCAGTGAATTTTTCAAACACTAGCCTTCAGTTTTCAGTAGCATCTCCTGTGGGAAAAAGGATTCAGTGCGAGAAAAAATACCTAAAGCATAAATTTAAGAATATTCCCTCAGTGTTGGAGCATACTTATGTAGCACAACTGGAAAAATAAGAGTGTGAAAAAATGGAGAAAAAGAACTCGTAGCCCAGATGAAGTTTCACAATACAGAATGTATGTGTGTCAAACTGCAAATTTTGAGAGAACTTCAAAAGAACTGGAGTGTAAGGAGAACCATTAAAGAATTCTCCACTTCAGATTACATGTTACGAGGAGCAAGACAGTTAGCAGAACGTGATATGTTAGAGACGCCAAATCCAAAGCAAGGTAAGACGTTTTGAAAAACAGTTCAATGTGTGCTTCATTTTCGCTGTGATCATAATGTGATCATGTGATGCCAGGAACAAAAGATTATGTTTCAGTGAAATTAGCGTACTTAAGTAGAAGCGTCTAGAGATGAACAATCTTAAGAAATTGTATACGTATTTCAAAGATATATCCCAAGATGAAGCTTGGATTTTCAGCATTTTGTGAGTTGCTGTCAAAGCACAGTGTTCTTGCCTGTGCCAGTGCGGCCCATGCTGTTTGTTTGTATGTTTGTCTCACACCATAACTGTAACTTCATGGATAAAGAGTTTCAATTGAAAGATCTAACAAAATGTGAAAAACAAACATTACTACCATAAAAGCCCTATGTAGCTTTTGTTTCATGAAATCCTATACTGCCAGAATGTTTCTCAGGTGCGTGTCCGTGCTATACAAATCTGACAAGACTAATTGACTATGACGTTGAATTGTTCGGTATCAAATTCACTGACGAAATCATATACAAGTGTTGGCTAGTCACAGGTAGGGTACTTCTCGAGATTATAAAAAAAATCAACAGACGACTTCATTGAGGTGTTTGCAGCCCCTACCGCACTCATGTATCACCTAGCAGCAGCCACAGACGTTTAAAATCGCTAAAGAAAACTCAAAGTAAATGAGTATCTTGTTGCCGGTATTTTGTAAAGAATTGTTCTTCACCATTCAAGATCATGTACAGGTATTTCTTTGCAACAATTGACATGTCACAAGTCACCAAGCTACAGCTTATTACAGAAACGCAGATGCTATTGAAGTACACCATGTGTTATTGCGGAAATATCTGATTACCTACCTGTGACACAGAGCATTTGTATTTTTTCCAGCATAATTTCATCAATTTCTTAAAATGTCGTGTGCCAACTCCGTATCACATTTACCCCATTTTGGAGGAATGAGTTGCCCAATAGAAAAACAGAAGGAATTTCATGACTGTCCTGCCATCAGGAAGATTTTGAATAGCGTTATTTTGAAGAATTTGGGATGTGTTGCTACAGAAGAATGTTGAGAATTAGGAGGACTGATAAGGTAAGGAATGAAGAGGTTCTCCGCAGAATCAGCGAGGTTAGGAGTATAGGGATAACACTGACAAGACAAAGGCACATGATGGTAGGACGCCGTTTAAAATATCAGGAAATAAGCTCCGTGTTACTGGAGGGACCTGTAAAGCATAAAAACTGAAGAGGTAGACAGAGACTCGAATGTATTCAGCAAATAACTGAGGACGTGGTGCTACTGGGAGATGAAAATGTTGGCACATGAGAGGAATTCTAAGTGGGCCGCATCAAACCAGTCAGAAGGTTAATGAATCAGAAAGAAAAAGTACGAAGTCTGATACTTTATGAGAAATCGTTGAAATGCAAAGAAAATATCAGCACTGAAATACAGATATTTATTCTGATTGTCGTGCATTATCCTGTTAGCAATGAGCCAAGAGTCATTGATTAGGCCGACTTCCGTCTCAGCTCAAATCATTAACTCCACTTTCTCTTCTTGCTAGTAATGTGCTAGAACAAACCTTTAATATCCAGTTCTAGAAAAAGAGAAATTATAGCCCCCGTGACTCCTACCCTCCCTCTCCGGATATCACGCCGATGTCCTATCGTCGGTGTTTAGACACACCAATGTGCTGCAGTGATCTCCATGCCATTGTGGAGGCTCAGTCCGAAGTCCGAATTCTCGGGCTGTCTGCTGAGATGGGGCGTGTTTCGTATTATCAAAACGGTTGGGAGATAACTGTACATCGTGATAACATCTCTCTGCATATGAATACCTAATAAAGGTTTCTAGATCTGACACCGAGATTCCAGCAGTTCCATCTGGAGTTTTATCTAGATTTCTTTGTTAAATACAACCTTGTGGTACAGTGGCGAGCAATTCGTCGATCAGTAGCAAGACTCGTACGTATGTATGTATCTATGTATGTATGTATTAAACCGGGGACCTAGAAACGACGGACAGGCTTCGTCCCCCGTAGCACTCAGTGGTTCACAACAAGCCACAGCAGTCCACCCACCTCACCGCTCACCGCCGCCCCACACCGAACCCAGGGTTATGGTGCGCTTCGGTTCGGCCCTAGCCAACCCCCCCCCCCCCCTCCCCTCTGGGAACGTCTCATTCCTGATGTGAGTGTAACACCAAATGTTTGCGTGGTAGAGTAGCTACGGTGTACGCGTACGTGGAAACGGTGTAACAGAGGCGGAGTGAAGGGAACCAGCCCGCATTCGCCGAGGCAGGTGGAAAACCGCCTTAAAGACCATCCACAGACTGGCCGGCACACCGGACCTCGACACTAACCCGCCGGGCGGGGGATTTGTGCTGGGAACCCGCACGTCTTCCCGTTCGGGAATCAGCGCGTTACAGGCGGCTAGCCGGGTGGACTACCTAGGATCGTGGTACAGCTTCAGTCTGTAGAAAAGCAGACCATACTGGTTATTGGTGTGAAGTGATTGTGGTATCTTATTTGGAAAAAGATTCTCTCTGCAGCATGGTAAGGCAAACGAAGAACCTAATGCTTTCACGTAGTTGGTTCAGTGCGGACCGGGGTAGCTTGATCGATAATCGCGTAGGCGCCTTAGCGGCAACGACCGCAGCGCATGTCGGTCCATTATTTAGTGCACGTTGCGTTTGGACTGCCTCACATCTCGCGGCATCGCCTTCGCACATTTTACAGCGCTACTCGCGCGGCAGTTTATCGCTCCGCCCTGTCATCGACCAGTGAGCTCAGCCAAAGTCTTCATGTAATTCCATCTGAACATGACGAGCAAAGTTTGCCTTCTCCCTCCAGACAAGCGCCGAATCGTAAATAAAGCACTGACAACACAGAGAGAAGCTAGTTAAGATGGAGATAAAATGTCTTTTTAAAGTAAAACATGATTAGTTCACCTTCTTACCGATTAATCATTATTAACTGAGTCATTTTTTGTGATACTTGTACTCTTTTGGGTGTATTAATATAATTTCGTTCTGTTGTACGAGGTGTCGCTATAAAAAAATGAGACTGCAAGTGTGCATGTGCCAAATATGAACGATCAATACCTCCGAAGTGTGAAGCCTTCTCAGTCTAAAGCTGCATCTCATGTCAGTAGACAAAGCAGTACGGATGTGGCCTTCGTTTATATAAAAACAGTTATTTCGTTTTGCCGGTAAATGAGAAGTGTAACAATGGAGCAATAATTTATCGTGAAGTAGCAGATGAAAATAGGAAAAACTGCTACTGAAACCTCTCTTTTGCTAAAATAAAAGAGTATGGTGAAGACTTTTTATCACCTTCGCAACTTTTTGTGTGGTTCAACCGTTTCCAAGGTGGCCGAGAAGACGTTGAAGATGACTAACGCCCTGCGTGAAAATATCGAAAAAGTAGATAATCTGATTTGATATGACAGTTGGTTGAGGATTTGATCGATTGCTTAAAGTGTAGTAACTGGTAAGGAATTCCTAAGACAAATTTGGCATAACCAGTTTAACATGAGAAAATTGTGAAAATTGTGTGGAAATTGGGATCGAAAATTCTCACAATCGGACAAAAAGAAGCTCTGGAAAATGATTGTATTCCCGCCACTGTCTCTACAATGCTGCATGTGAATTTCTCATTGATGGAAAAAGTGCTGGAAGTCTTCCTCTGTGAGCTTCCTAAAGGCATGTGCTGACGCTTTCCATTGCTTCAGTGAACTGAAATCTTTTTTCTTTTAATGCAGATTTCACCTTGCGGAATAGATAAAACTCACATGTTACTAGGTTAGGCAAATAAGGTGAAAATGATCCTAATTTCTTGGAAATAGTCGTAACGAGTGACGTTTACTGGTTTCTTACTTATGATCCAGAAACTAAACGCCAGTCCATGAACCGGAAGGGCTCAACTTACCCGAAGTGAAAAAAACTCGAATGAACAAACCAAGATTCAGAGCCATGATGATTATCTTCGATATTAATAGAAATGTGTATCATCGGTGACTCAATGAAGATCAAACTGTTAATCAACATTACTGCGTTGAGGTTCTTGCTCAATTCTGTGAGAGAGTAAGAAAAAACAATGCGAATTGTGGAAAAACAAATCGTACTTTTTAAATAAAGACAACGCACCTTCTCACACCGAATTGTCTGTTAGCAGGTTTTTACTGAAGCACAGCATGCCAATGTTAGACCACACACCTTATTCGCCTGATCTACAGCGAAGTGACTTTTCTCTATTCCATAAAGTCAAATTTGTATTAAAAGGAACAAATCTCAGTCCCTTGAAGCAGTCCAAATAAAAGGCACGTGCCTTCAAGGAGCTCGAAGAGGAAGACTTCCAGCACAGTTTCCCTTTATGAAATAATCGCATGCAGCACTCTAGAGGTAGAGGCAGGGAGTGTATTTAGGATAACAATAATTAAATATGCGCGTATCTGATATAAAATGTTTTACAGTAATAGTCTTTCTATTTTACAGCCACAACTCGTATTCTGCTTAGTTCAATATTTTTTGTTACAATACAGTCTCAACTATGATGCTAAATTACCAATTAATAGCAATTCACTTTTCCCTTCAGCACGACGTAAAATGGCAGTATTGATAAAAAGAAAATAATCTTCTTCTTAGAAAGTACAACACAGTGCTCTAATTAATGAAACATTGAGCTATATTTCTTATTAAATAACATCAATCAGTTCTCGAGAAAATAAATAAAAAAGTAGATCGGTGTACCTCACTCCCAAAAATCACACATAAATCTTCCTGTATCAAAGTTCGACCAGTCCACATGACAATATTGTGACATTTGCGACAGTCTGTCCAGTTTTCTCAAAAAATGGCTCTGAGCACTATGGGACTCAACTGCTGAGGTCATTAGTCCCCTAGAACTTAGAACTAGTTAAACCTAACTAACCTAAGGACATCACAAACATCCATGCCCGCGGCAGGATTCGAACCTGCGACCGTAGTGGTCTTGCGGTTCCAGACTGCAGCGCCTTTAACCGCACGGCCACTTCGGCCGGCCCCAGTTTTCTCGTGGTGGATCAAATAGATCTCATCATATACAGAAATCCGCAAAATACTTTGTTTGGAAGTTTTCACCTGTTGCTTTAAATGTGGTTTGAGTTCAAAAATACTCGACGCCTTTCCGGAGCTATAGGAACACCGTTTGTTGCAGGTACCGGTTCTCCATTTTTTTCTCTACTAGCTACTTGCAACTTCGAGCCTGATGCGGCTGTGCATCGAATCGCTAGCTTCCATCTGCCGCCTGTTATGCATTGGGTGAGCCCAAGTTACGTATTCAGCTACTTTTCTGTTATTTCGTAGTTTAATTCCTAAACTCCTTGCTTCCGTGGTTTGTTGTTTACGAGGAGTAATCTCGCGGTTCTTACCGTATCAGTCCATCTAATTCCCAACGTTCTTCTGTAGCATCACATCTCAAATACTATGATTCTCTTCCGTCCCGGTTTTTCCACTGCCCATGTTTCGTTACCACACAATTCCGAACGTACATTCCCAGAAATTTCTTCCTAAAATTAAGACCTATGTTTGACACTTCTCTTGGCCAGGAATGCTCTTTTTACCCGTGGTGGTCTGATTTA
Source organism: Schistocerca nitens (assembly GCF_023898315.1). Classification (NCBI taxonomy): domain Eukaryota; kingdom Metazoa; phylum Arthropoda; class Insecta; order Orthoptera; family Acrididae; genus Schistocerca; species Schistocerca nitens. The sequence continues at coordinate 548,587,653 of NC_064619.1, read as the reverse complement.
TATGTCCTCCTTGCTCCGCCCGTCATTGGTAATTGTGCTGCCTAGGTAGCAGAATTCCTTAAATTCATCTACTTCGTGATGACCAATCTTGATGTTAAGTTTGACACTGTTCTCTTTTTTATATTTGTCATAACTTACATATTTCTTCTATTTACTCTCAGTTCACCCTCTGTACTCATTAGAATGCTCATTCCAATCGGCAGATGCTGTAATTCTTCTTCGCTTACACAATAAAGATAGCAATGTTATCAGAAAATCTTATCATAGATATCCTTTCACTTTGAATTTCAGTTCGTCACTTGAACCTTTATTTTGCTTTCATTATTCTTTCTTGGCTGTATAGATAGTACAGTTGGGTCGAAAGACTGCACCCCTGTATTACACTCTTTTTAATTCGAGTACATCGTTCTTCGTCTCCCACTCTCATTGTTCCCACATGGCCCTTGCACCGTTTAATGCTTTCTAACGCTTTTCTGTGTTGTCAAATCCTTGCTCCCATTATCAGCCGCAACGTCAGAAGTGCCACTCTGTTGCCTTTATCTTTCCTAAAGCGATACTGACCGTCATCTAGCACATCCTCAATTTTCTTTCCTATTCTACTGTATATTGTCAGTAACTTGGACGAATCAGATGTTAAGCTGATCGTTCGATAATTCTTGCACTTGTCAGCTCTTGAGGAATTGTGTGGATGATGTTTTCCCGGAAGTCAGATGGTGTCAGCAAGACTCATATATAGCCAGTCTCAAACACTGTACATAACAACGTGAATAATAGCTTTATTACCGCGTCCACCAACGATTTTAGAAACTCGTGTGGAAAGTTATCTATCCCTATGTTACCTATCTCAAGTATTACAGAGCTCTGTTAAATTCTGACACTTATACTGGATCCCCTATATCTCCTACATAGATTCCTGTTTCGTCTTCTATCACATCATCAGACAAGTCTTTCCCCTGATCAAAGTATTCATTCCACCCATCTTCTCTCTTCTCTGAATTTAACAGTCGAATTCCCGTGCATTCTTAATGTTACCACCGTTGCTTTTAATTTCACCGAAGGTTGTTTTGACTTTCCTATATACTGAGTCAGCCCTTCCAACAATCATTTCTTTTACGATTTCTTCCAATTTTTCGTGCAGCCGTTTCGCTTAGCTTCCCTGCACTTTCTATTTCTTTCATTCCTAAGCGACTTGTATTTCTGTATTCCTGAACTTCCCTAGACATTTTTGTACTTCCTTTTTTCATCGACCAAGTGAAGTATTTCTTCTGTTACTCATGGTTGCTTCGCAGTTCCTTCTTTGTACCTATGCTTTTCTTTAAGAGTCCTGTGATTGCCCTTTTTAGAGATGTCCATTCCTCTTCAACTGTGCTACCTACTGAGCTGTTTCTTATTGCTGTGTCTATTGCCAGTGAGAATTTCAAGCGTGTATTTTCATTCCTTAGGATTTTCGTTTCTCACTTCTTTGCACAGTTGTTCTTCCTAACCATTCGCTTAAAGGTCAGTCTTTATTCATCACTAAATTTTGATCTGAGAATATATCTGCCCCTGGGTACGCCTCACAATGCAGTTTCTGATTACGGAATCTCTGCCTGGGCATTAAGTAATCTAACAAGCGTCTACCCGTATCTTCCTACCTTTTCCAAGTACATCTCGTACTCTTGTGATTCTTTAACAGAGTATTCGCTATTACTAGGTTAAGTTTATTTCCGAAGTCAGTTAGTCTTTCTGCTCTCTCATTCAAAGTACCAAGCCTATATTACCCCGTAAACCTTCCTTCTAGTGCTTCGCTTAGAACTGCGCTCCAGTCCCCCCCCCCCTCCCGCCCTTCCCCTGGCCATTAGATTTTCATCTCCATTTAGTACCTTAAATACCAGTTTAATATACATTTTCTGTTCCTCTTTATCTTCCTTCATGTACACCTGAACTATCGTTGTCGGTGTCATTTTGCTGCCGATTGTGATGAGAACAAGCCTATCAATTAACTGTTCACAGTAACTCAATCTCTGCCCTACCTTCCTATTAATAACAAAGCCTACTCCCGTTACAGCATTTTCTGCTATTGCTGATATTACCCTATACTCATCTAACTTCACTGATCTTCAAAAAATCTAGATTGATCCTCAAGCATTTCCATTTTAAGATTTTCCAGCTTCCCTACTACGTTCAAATTTCTGACATTCCACGCCCCGACTCGTAGAATGTTATCCTTTCGTCGGCTATTCAGTCTTTTTCTCATGATCAGCTCACCCTTGCTACTCCCCTTCCGGAAACCCGAACGGGGGACTATTTCAGAATCTTTGGCCAATGGAGAGATCATCAAGACACTTTGTCAGTTACAGGCCACATGTACACATTATGTGTCTCTAATGAAGTGGTTTCCATGACTTTTTGCATCCCCGTGCCGTTGATCATTTACTAAATTCTTTTGCCTTTAGGGGCAGTTTCCCACCGCAACAGTGTGCCCTGAACCTCTGTCTGCTCCCACGCCCCCTTTGACAAGGCTGTTGGCTGAATGAGGGTGACGTATTGTGCCAGGAGTCTTCCGACCCGCTTAGGACGGGTTTTTATTGGGAATTTCAGCAGTGGCGGTGTTCTGACGCGAGATCGAAGACGTTCTGGTTGCTTATCAAAGATGCTAACCCTAGATTACTCGGGTTACTCGCGTTCTAGTAATTTTATAGATGTGTGTAATCTGTAGCGCACTTGCCGTTTATTTTGCACGATCAGCCCAGTAAATCGTAAGGCTCTTTTGTTGACATGTGAGGAAAGTAGCAGTTTACATTTTGAGCTTCCTGTGTGAGCTTTTGCAGTTGATCCTTAAGGTAGTAGTACTACGTTTTACAGTTGATAGAACTAAGGGAAGTTCTAAACTGTTTTTTTAAAATCTGCTTAAAATATTTTTGTAGCTTAGTTATGTTAATATCCTGGGTTTTTGCCAGTGTTTGAATTGTACTATTTTTGACATTCTTGGTTGAGTCTGTTATTCGCCGTTTGCTGGTTGTTATTGTATCTTATTTTGGATCGCTCGAGGTGTTTTTGGTGTTTCTAGGCATCTTCGTCTCGCATGACGATTATTTCACTAGCCCCCTGCTGTTTCCTGATGGGTCAGCTACTGTTTCTGCTGTCCATGCTTGCAGTAAGTGCAGCCTGAGAAAGGTGAGCGCACTGGCACACGATATTACCGGACAGCGTTAGGGATTCGCCGTCGCTGTAACCTTGTATGAAGCAGCTATACCGCACGGTGACTGCTTTGTAGGTTTTTTCCTCACTGGTTCGCGTGGGCCTAAGCCTTTTCAGAGTACAGGAATTTTTGCCTTTTGACTTTCATGCCTTTCGGATGATGATGATGATGATGATGATGTTTGGTTTGTGGGACGCTTAACTGTGCGGTCATCAGCGCCCGTACGACGTCCCAATTGCTACACAGTCCATTTTTTTCACAATCCTATTTAGACGCTGTGACAAATAATGAAGGCGATGAAAATTATAAGGACAACACGAACATCCAACTCCCGGACAGAAAAAATCCCCAACCCGGCCGGGAATCGAACCTGGGACCCCATGATCCACAGGCAACAACGCAAGCCTCTAGATCATGAGCTACGGACTTGTATTTTGGAACCATGCCCTTTTGATCTGCAATTTAAAAACGTTCTTAGGCTGAACATTCAAATTTGTTTGAACATTTTACCCATTTCTAAATTTGCAGTAGTCGTTGTTACATTTGACTTTCAAAAATCTTGCTTTAAATTTGACAATCTCTTAAAGGACCGTGTAAAAATTGGACCTGTAATTTAAAACCATTCTGTTAGCATGGGACATTTAAACTTCCTTAAACATTTTACCTATTACTAAATTTGTGCTAGTTGTTACACTTGACGGTTCTCTTTGAAACAGTTAGATCCCTAAAAGGACCTTGTTATATATTGGGTCTGTAATTTATGCCATTATGCTAGCCTGGTATCATTTGGCTGTCGTTCTTTATTTGGTTAAGCCATGGTGCTCCTTTGAATTCAAAGCCTTCCACTCTTAGTTTAAGAACTGCTGATTCCTGAAGCATTATTTCATTGTTCTACTACTGTTTTTTAAACTGTTTAATTAAGTGAATTACTTGGCAAGTAATGAATGATGTCATACCCTGAGATCTTGCCATCCTATGAATTACTGCTAATCTGGCTTGCTGGAGCTCAGACTGTACGAGGGCACAAGATGATTTCGACAACATTTCTATTTGGGTGTGATGAGTGGTAGCTGGTTCTAATATAGGCAAATGTGAGGTAATGCATCTGAGTACGAGAAACATTCCCATATTGTTCGAATGCAGCATTAGTAGTGTACTAACTGATACAGTCATTTAGATTAAATATCTGGGCGTAACGTCGTAACACGGTATGAAATTATACTAGCAGCTAAGGGCGGTAGTAGGGAAGACGAATGGTAGACTTCGAATTATTGGGAGAATTTTAGGAAAATGTGGTTTACATGTAGAGGAGACAGTATACGTGACACTGGTGAAACTTACTGTTGAGTACTGCTCAAGGGTTTGGGATCACCTATAGATCGCCGGCCACTGTGGCCGTGTGTTTCTAGGCGCTTCAGCCTCGAACCGCGATGCTGCTACGGACACCGGTTCGAATCCAGCCTCGGGCATGGATGTGTGGGATGTCCTTAGGTTAGTTAGGTTTAAGTAGTTCTAAGTCTAGGGGACTGATGGCCTCAGATGTTAAGTCCCATAGTGATTAGAACCATTTGAACCCTATAGATCGGGTCAAAGTGAAACACCGAAGTAATTCAGAGGCGGACTGCTAGATTTGTTACCAGCAGGATCTATCAACACAAAGTTATTGCGGAGATTATTCACGAACTGAAGAGGGAGACTCGGAGGGAAGACGATGTTCTTTTTGTGAAACACTGTAACGAAAATTTAGAGAATTGGTATGTGAACTCGACTGCAGAAGAGCACTATGATGAAATTACAGAAATTAGGGCTTCTACGGAGGCGTATCGACAGTCATTTCTACCTCGGTCTATTTAGGTGAGTGGTACAGGAAACGTAGTGACTAATAGTGGTAAAAGGTATAATCCCTCACGAGCTATTAGGTGGCTTGCTGATTGTGCAGGTAATGTAAGTGTTGGAGTTCTGAGGTTCGACTGCAGATACAGATATTCCAATCAATTCTGCTTCAAGACAATGCTGGATTTCATCAATCTTAGTGGCCGAAACATTGTGTTGTAAGAGCCTGTCACACCCTATGATCAGATGTCCTTAATGGGTAAATCACCGTAGCAGCGGTAACATATGGTCTTTTATTATGCTGATGAAAGAAAATATCACGGAGAAATCGAAACTAGGGCGGAGCAGACGACAGAAAGATATTCCTGCTGTCCAAATTACCTGCTATGTGAACCAGACATGACTGTGTTACACTTCATTCTACCACTGTAGATGCCAGGCCCGTGAGACGGTGATAAACGCTCTGTGGCAACGTTAATTGTACTCGAAATTTCCACACAATAGATATGGCCATCATGATGCTGCGCATAGAATAGGAACTAATCTGAAAAGAATCTGTGATGCCGCTCCTCTGTCTATTGTTTTCGTTGGACGGACCACTGTTGACGAACCTCCCTCTTCTGCCACGTCAATCATAGCCTCCATAATGTTCTCACTGACGACAATACGTGGTGCTCTATCCGTCGTTGCACTGTCCGTAAGGATACTAACCTCATTGCAAACTAGCATATCTCCTTACCAAAGGTACACGACTTGATTTTATGATACTGCACGGTTGAGCATAAGTAGTCCTCTCGATCCTCCATGGCGCTGAGTAAAGCCCTCACGAGCCCGTTGCTCCCCATTCGCATGACAGTCGTGGCCGTCTCGATAGACGGCTGCCGAATTCCAGCACGTACCTGTGGACGAGTTTCCTTCTTACACGAATTTTAACGTCATCTTCTCACAAACAACAAACATTCAAACGCTATTTTTAGAACGAGACGAGTGTTTCGTTATCTTTCCTTCTATACAGAGTGTAGATGGTGGTACCGTGGTCTGTTTCGTGCGGCTGTGCTCAAATGCTGATAATTTGTATAGCCAAGCATGTAGTACAATTCAACCCAATTCAATGACACGTTTGATACACGCTGCTATTGTAATGCTGGAATTTTACAATGATCGTCAGTGCAGATCACATACAGCTAGCTGTTCTTTCTGTCAAAAAAGTTATTGATAAGTACTGTATAATGTTATTCTTAAAATTAAAGGTTTGGCTGCTGAATACTACTCTTACTCTATCGATAGACAGTGTAGAAATACATTCCACCTTCAACAGGAAGCCACGTAAATGACTGTGTCAGTAGCCGTAACCACAACTACATCTTGTCGTCATAAGATACGAAGCGATGGTACCTGGGATAGGGTGTTCAAGGAACGGCTGTTGGCAGATTTCTGAATGAGTCGACTGTTTTTTCTGACTTTTCTCTTACAATTAATTCTTCAAGCGACAACTCGCTTGATTCTTCATTCAAGATACCCAGTTGGGGTTTTAACAGTATACCCCTACATCATGTACACCAAATCTCTTGTAGCATCTCTATGACACCGTCGTGTTTACGAAACGAGTCAATGGTAAGACCACACAGCTTTTCTTTGCAGATAAAAAATAAAAATACTCCATTTGCATGTAATGTTCGAATAATTCACTGTTCACTGTTTACATATCGACAGTCTAAACCATCTTCCCTGTTAACGGTGTCTGGGACGAGTCCCAGTCTTACTAACCATACTCGTTAATACATCAAAGAGGGATTAGAAGTTAGCTCTCCCATTGGTGAATTGTTTCCCGTTATGGGGCTTCCAGTGTGTTGTGGTCTGGTATATACCATTTCCACATCTGGTTTTATGTGCTCTTTTCACTTTAAGGCGCCCTGCACGCACAATCTCATATATTTTATGGCTGTTACGGTTTCCGCTCAGTGAGTACCAATTTTGTGATCAAACAACAGCGGCTCTTCCACCATTCAACGAACACTACTGTATATTCAAATAATTTTAGGGTTAACTGTCAGTTCATGTACCTTCATTATATTTTCGAGCATCTACATAATTCACCAAATACTTAAGTGAAAATGTGCATTCTGTTAAAACTTGTACGAATTCGTAAATTCTACATCGATGAGCCAAAACACTATGACCACCTCTTTAATAGCTTGTTTGTCCGTTTTCGAATCTGGTAATTTGCTGGTAGGTTTGTGGGGATATGTGGTATTAGAAGTCTACGCACAGGTCGTGTAATTCGCTAAATAACAGGTCGCTGCTTAGCGTACGCGGTGATAGCACCCGTTAGCGACCCTGATGGGTTCCACAGGATTTAAATCAGTCGAATTTGGTCGCCGACACAACAACGGGAGTTCGCTATAAAGCTCCTCAAACCACTGTAGCACTCTTCTGGTTCCGAGACATGGATAATAAATTCTATCTATATCCGAATCCCGCTCCAGCTACTGCCGGGTCTGGGTGTTGACGAGTCCTCTCCATTTGGCTCAGTCCTCCCACCACTTTTCTTCCTCCACTTGCTGCCAGGTCAAAAAAAAAAAATGGCTCTGAGCACTATGGGACTCAACTGCTGAGGTCATTAGTCCCCTAGAACTTAGAACTAGTTAAACCTAACTAACCTAAGGACATCACAAACATCCATGCCCGAGGCAGGATTCGAACCTGCGACCGTAGCGGTCCTGCGGTTCCAGACTGCAGCGCCTTTAACCGCACGGCCACTTCGGCCGGCCTGCCAGGTCACACCTCTACTTTCTACAGATATTCTCACTCCCATTTTCCACCGTGTTCTTGGGCGCCCTCCAAGTCTTTTCCCATCCATCTTTAGTTCTTCCATAATTTTGGGGACACTCTGCCCATGCGTCCTCTTAACATGCCCATACCATCTTAATCTCTTTCTTTCAATTTCTTCTCTCATACTTTCTTGTTTAAGGTCCTTTCTGATCTCTACATTCCTTACTCTGTCCATTCTTGTTTCTCCCTTAACTGCTCTGAGAAATTTCATTTCCCCTGCTTGCAGTCTGCTCCAGTCCCTTTCTGTCATTGTCCATGTTTCTCCACCATGGGTGACAATAGGGATGTAATAATTCTTATACATAAGGAGTTTTGCTCTTTCTGAAACTTCATTATTCCAAATCAGGTGTTTTATTGTTTGGTAGAAATTACCTCCCTTCTGTAACCTCCTATTAATTTCGTTAGTTATTCTTCCATCCCTAAATATTTCTCTCCCTAAATAAGTAAAACTTTCTACCACTTTGAGCGGTTCTCCATTCAAGGTAATATTTCCGTTGATCCCTTTCTCTCTTCCAGATACCATTACTTCACTTTTATAATTATTTATTTGTAATCCATACCTTTTCATTATTTCCTTCCACGCATCAATCTGTAACTGTACATCTACCTCTTTATCACCCCATATTACCATAGCATCAGCAAAAATCATCTATTTGTCTTTTTCTTTTACTATATCTTTAACTCCCCTATTCATTCCTTCCATCACAACACTAAAAAGTGCAGGAGATAGAATACTTCCTTGCGTAAGTCCTTGTCTTATTTCGAAGTATTCAGAGTTCCCCAATGGCGTTCCAATTCTACAATTGTGTCCTCTGTACATTGTCTTTATAACATTAATGTATCCATCTTCTATATCTATCTTCTTCATTTCTTCCCAGTGTCTTTCCCTGTAAACTGAGTCATATGCCTTTTCTATGTCTATAAAAACCATCATCACCGTTTTGTTATACTCCCAACTTTTTTTCCATCAGTTGGCGGATAGAAAACATCAGGTTGATCGTGCTTCTTCCTTTCCTAAAGCCATGCTGCTCTTCACTCAGCTCCTTTTCTATCTTTTCACCTATTCGATTTAGTAAAATTCTTTCAAAAATCTTGGCCGTGTGACTCATAAGGGTTATTCCTCTGTAGTTTTTACAAAGTCTTTTATTGCCTTTCTTGAAGATGGGAACAATGTCTCCTGTTCTCCAGTCGTCAGGTATTGTACTATTTCTCCACACACTTGATAGTACTCTATACAGCCACTGCATTCCCACTGGACCTGCTGCTCTTATCATGTCTCCTGATACTTCATCAGGTCCTGGGGCTTTCCCCCCATTCATCTTCTTCACAGCTTTTTCCATTTCTTCCCGTGTAATTTGTCCTAACTCTGCTTTCCAACTTCTCTCAATTTCTCCATTATTTGTTGTTTCCTCATGTACCTGCTCATCGGCGTTTAACAGCTCCTTAAAATGTTCTTTCCAGAGGTCTTTTATATTCCCTGGATCTTCAATAATGGTACCGTCCTCTGTTTCCATCTTTACTGGTACTTCAGAAGCCTTCCTTTTATTTTTCATCATTTTATACAACATTTTCTTAATGCTCTTCACATCTTCTTCAAGTTTTTCTGTATCATAAATTATACGGCTAAAATACGACATCTCCTACGGCAAAGACACCAAGCATGAAGGGATGCAAGTGGTCGCAGCTGCCACAGATCCCATGGAAGCGCAGGAGAATTCTCACCACAGCATAATGTTGCTCCCACCGGCCTGCGTCCGTGGTGCGCTATACGTTTCGAGCCGCCGTTCACCACGACGACGGCGTTTGTGGAGATTACCAACGACCTAATGTTGCAAAAAAGTGATCCACCCGAAGAACCGACACGTTAACATTGACTGACGGTAGAATCCCCATGGTCCCGTGCCTACTGGAATCGTAACTGACAGTGTCGTTGGGTCAACTTGTGAGCACGTAGGGGTGGTTTACTACGGAGCACCATAATCAAAAGTATACAATGAACGGTGTGCCCCGAAACACTTGCACGATCACCAGTACTGTGCTCTTTCGCCATGGATACCACAGATCACTATTTCCCCTACATTACAGAGACGACAACCTCAAGTTCTGTGAAATGTCGTCGACGTTCAAACAATTAGCGCTTAGAGGTAATTTTACGTCCTCCTACCGCTTTCTGCAGATGCTCACGACAGTAGCACGTGGACGGACATTCAACCAGCTTCGCCGTCTTCGAGATATCCTTTCACAGGCTCTGCCTAATAATACGAGGGTCACTCCAAAAGAAATGCACACTATTTTTTTTAAATCTATCTTTTATTCTGCATATTTGAAAGTTTTACATCGTGTAGGTACATCCTTTAGGAACAATATTTTCATTTCTCCACATAATTTCCATCCCTCTCAACTGCCTTACCCCATCTTGTAACCAGCGCTTGTATACTTGCACGGTAAAATTCTGGACCAACCTGTTGGAGCCACTGATTGGCAGCGTGCACAAGGGGTCATCATCTTCAAATCTTCAGTTTACCAAAGAGATGATAGTCACATGGAGCCTGGTCATGATTGTAAGGCGGGTGTTTCAGTGTTGTCCATCCGAGTTTTGTGATCGCTTCCATGGTTTTTTGACTGACATGTGGCCGTGCATTGTCGTGCAACAGCAAAACATCCTGCCTTTGCCGATGTGGTCGAACACGATTCAGTCGAGCTTGAAGTTTCTTCAGTGTCGTCACATATGCATCAGAATTTATGGTGGTTCCACTTGGCATGATGTCCATACGTAAAAGTCCTTGGGAATCGAAAAACACCGTAGCTGTAACTTTTCCAGCAGAAGGTGTGGTTTTGAATTTTTTTTCTTGGGTGAATTTGTATGATGCCACTCCATTGATTGCCTCCTCGTCTCTGGTGAAAAATGATGCAGCCATGTCTCATCACCTGTCACAATTTTTCCAAGAAATTCGTCTCAACCATTCTCGTACTGTTCCAAAAGTTCGCTGCATACCGTTTTTCTTGTTCCTTTGTGAGTCACTGTCAACATGCTGGGAACCCACCTGGCACAAACCTTTTTTAACGACAACACTTTCAGTATTCTGCAAAAACTTCTTTCCCCTATCCCAACGTAGCGTGATAATTCGTTCACTGTGATGCGTCTGTCAGCAGTCACCAATTCGTAACTCTCTGCACATTGTCTGGAGTGTGTGCAGTACGAGGCCTGCCGCTGCGAGGACAATCCTCAATATTGCAGTGCCCGCTTTCACCACGTAACCTGCTTGCCCACCGACTAACTGTACTGCGATCGACAACAGCATCTCCATACACCTTCTTCAACCTATTTCAACCTCTTGTGGATGTTTCCCACTGTCTCGTTTTCGCAGCACAGGACTTCTATGACAGCACGTTGCTTCTGACGAACGTCAAGTGTAGCAGCCACCTTGAAGGCATGCTGTGACGGGAACAGGTTGAACTAGGTTTAAAAACAAGCGGGAAGGATGTATCTACACACTGTAAAACTTTCACACATGCAGAATGAAAACTGTATTTTTACAAAAATAGTGTGCGTTTCTTTTGGAGTGACCCTCGTAATCTGCCCTGTGTCAAAGTCGCTTATCTCAGCGGATTTCCCCATTTGCAGACCACATCTTTGCTAGGGTGAACCTCCGTTCGTCTCTGATCCACTGTTACCGTGTCACGATTCCGCAACGACATAAGGCGGTATCCAACGCCGTAGTTGGCAGTTTTCATCATCCTTTTGGCTTATCAGTGTATGTAGAGTGTGCAGCTTCTAGCGGAATCCCGTCAGTGTATAAGTGAATTATTGTTAAATAACTGACGAAGTGTTGCTCAGTAATTTGGAGTAATTTGGAGATATAGAATTGATTACGGTTAATTCAGAAAGCGGTTCTACCAACTAATTTCGTTAACACTGCTCGTTGCAGAGAGATAACAGTTAAAACTGTATTCCTCTTTCTGTTTAATGCTGTAGTTGCCGTTGTGGTTGTTGTCACTCGTCGTCTTGAGAATAAACGGGATACTATTTAGCCGAGAGGTTTCCTGGATCTTGAAACTGTTTAAGAAAAGTATGTTAATCTTCTTCTTGCAGTCAGTGTTGCAGCATAATTCCTTCATTCAGTAAAGTCGATAAAAATGCAGATGATCGGTACTGTCTAGATGTGACTTCTTTAAAATGAGATTCCAGATAAAGTTTCTCTGCTATGTTATCTTAACTTGCAGTCAACCACAAGAGACTTCCTTACACTTCATTTATCGTTAAAAATATAATCCTCAAGGGTACATCAGACATGAGTTACATTTCGACTCGTCTCCACCACAGATCACGTTCAGCTCTCCACCGAGCCAGAAAAAGCATAAGCCAAAGAAATATCAGTCTTACGTCGATAGCTCATAGAGTATAATATATCGATTCTCAAGCACTTGTAATACTTGCTTAAGTATTTTGCATCATATAGTATTTGCATTTTAGTATGTTCTGAACAGTTAGTTCATTTTGGACATTCTTTCATCATGACACAATGTAAACAAACATGACATAAAAATTATTGGTCCCCAAACATCGAATTATACCAGTGAGTTAACATTGGGAAAATATGCATTACGAACGTTACGAAATATTTAAAACGGCTAAATATGTGTCGTGTCGTACGACTGATTACATCTGAATCGCCAACTACTACACTCCAGAATCACAAACGTGTAGGCTCTTTATAAGGTGTAAATTTACCTTTTTTTGTAATAAATGCATCTTTTTAGTAAACTCTGCTTCACAGTTACAGCCCATCGCGAAACCATCAACAGCTATTGCAATAAATGTACTATTTGCCATCGGACGATTTCACAGGTCTAATCAACGCTATAGCATGTAGATTGTACAGCTTCGTGGGCTATTCGGCTTCCTCTGCTTTAGTACTTTTATGCATTGTAGGAAACCATATGTATAGTTATTGAAACTTGTGCCTTTCGTTTGAAGCTAAGATCAATTATCCTAACTTGTAAACAATATCGCTGGACTCCTCTGAAAGCAGATATCAGATGATTCAATCGTCACTTTCCGACTTTTATTGTGCAGTGTGCTGAACAGACGCAATGGAAGATCAATTTGTGCACTTAGTGCATAATAAAAGATAATGGATGCATGTTTAAGTAATAGGTACTCATATTAGATTTGTATATTCTATATTCTGTAGTTATAATGTGTTCATTGTTCATCCATATTGTAATTTTAATTAATTAATTAATAATTCTAACTCTTCATTTGGATTCTGCAGCTGATAATAATTTTGTTCTTGACGTCAAGGAACACCCTTTTACCTGGTGTAAGGTTTGATTTGTAGATGTTTGCTTCATCGAGACTTGTTGCTGTAAGGAATTACAAATTTGTGCAGCTTTAGAAGGTGTCATGGTGCCATTCCCTTAAAAAAGTGCATCGTTGAACTAATGTTTACAGGACGCAGGGAAACTCTGAACAGTAAAGGAGGTGGTCTGCTAGAACGTTATGTGGCCACTGCAGCATGCTGTGTGGTTAAAGATCATTTCTTCAGATTGGGAGACTAGGGGTTTATGTTTTTTTTTTTTAGGTCCTTAGAACTGGTCATTTCGTTAGTTACTAGAAAAGGAGAGTCAGACACACACACACACACACACACACACACACACACACACACAAGACCCTGGTATTTGTATGATAATTATCGTTGTTATGTTATAAAACCAGTCATACAAATACAGATTTAATCATGGTCTATTCTTGAATAGTACATCAGCAAATGTCAATTAAACGATATGTGTGAATGTTCATAGTGTAGCACATAATAATTCTCGCATACAACAAATACAATCAGTTTATTTCCTGTGATCTCAGCGAGCCAAGAAAAGTTATACGTCTACAAAGTATTTCTTTTAAATATATGTTTATTTCTTGTTGCTAGTTCCGATGATTACTGAAAGTTACAAAAAATATCATTATTCATGGATGTAATTGTGAGTTAACTCTCCAGAGTCTTTCGAGCGAAGCGATAGCATAATCCCATCACTGCAATCAAGGCTACAGAGGTTTTACTCACAACAGCTCTATACGAAAAGGGAAATCAAAATCTAATAGTCATGGGTGGACTGGAATGCGGTTGTAGGGGAAATATAAGAAGGAAGGGTGACTATTGGCTAGGTATTAGGAATGAGCCAGGAGAAAGACTAATTGAGTTCTTCAATAAATATCAGCTAGCAATATCGAAAACTCTGTTCGAGAATCGCAAGAGGACGAAATATACTTTGAAAAGGCCAGGAGATACGGGAAGATTTAAGTTAGATTTCATCATAGTCAGGCAGAGCACAATTTATTACTGGCGAAGAGTATGTTGAAGTTCAAGAGACAAGTCAGAAAGAATCATTGCGCGAAGAAGTGCGATACGGAAGTACTAAAGACTGAAGAAATACATTTGTAGTACTCTAAGCCTATAGATACTATTTCCACAACTAGCACAGTAGGCAGATTGGTTAAAAAGGAACGGACATGCTAGAAAGAACAATCATAGAAGTTGGAAGAAAAGTAGGTAAAAAGCACGTAATTGGCGAGAAGCCATGGGTAACAGAAATACCTCAGTTGTCCAATGAATGAAGGACGCACATTAAAAAAAAAGTATGGGGAAACTGAGGAATACAGAAGTATAAGTCACTTAGGACTGGGAATTCCACTGTTAAATGCAGAAGAGAGAGAGAGAGAGAGCAGATAGGAGGAAAGGGTGCACTGGAGACCTCTGTGATGGGGAAGACTTGTCTTACGACTTGTAGAAGTAGAAACGGGAGTCGATACCGAAAAGGTATAACATACAATGTTAGAATCGGAATTTAAAAGAGCGTTGAAAGAGCTAAGATCAAATAAGGCAGAAAACCTAGACAAAAGTCCATCAGGATTTCTAAAATTATTCGGAGAAGTGGCAACAAAGCGGCTATTAAATTTTTTGCGGAAAATATCTGAGTCTGCCGATATACCATACGACTTTCGGAAAAACGTCACCACATAATTCTGTAGACTGCAAGAGTTGACAAGTACGAGAATTATCACACAATCTGATTAGCTTCTCTGGCATCCAAGTTGCTAAGAAGAGTAATATGCAGAAAAACAGAAAGGAAAATTGAGAATAGGTTAGAAGACGATCAGTTTCGCTTTAGAGAAGATAAAGGCACCAGATCTGACATTGCAGTTGATGATGGAATCAAGACACGTTCATAGGATTTGTCGACTTGGAGAAAGCGTTCGACAAAATCACGTGACGCAAGATGTTTGAAATCCTGAGAAAAATGGGGTAGGCTACAAGAAAAGACAGATAATATACAATATTTGTAGGGCCACGAAGGAACAATAGGAGTGGGAGACGAAAAACGAAGTGCTCGGATTAAAAGGGGACTGTACGTCTGTAGCACGTCATTGTATGGTAGTGAAAGATGGACTGTGGGAAAATCGGAACAGAAGAGAGTTGAAACATTTGAGATATGATGCTGCAGGAGAATGTTGAAAATTTGGTGGATTGATAAGGTATGCAGTGAAGAAGTTCTCCCCAGAATCGACGAGAAAAGGAATGTATGGAAAATACTGACAAGAAGAAGGCACAGTATTGTAGGACATCATGGAATAACTTTCATGGAAGTAGAGGGAGCTATACAGGGTAAAAACTGTAGATGAAGACAGTGATTGGAATACATACAGTGAATAACTGAGGACTATGAGATGTGGGGGTTGGAACAGATGAGGAATTCGTGGCGGGCCGTATGAAACCAGTCAAATGACTGATGACTCAAAACAATCTCAGAGAGGAGCTATAGCATTATCTCCCTGCTTTTATTCTGCAAGCCTGGTACGCAGGAAGCCTCATTTTATTTCATTACGGAAGTGTAGATTTGCCAGTTGCCTTACTTTATTTCAGTAAAGTGACCGTTATAACGAAATGAAGCAAAGCCTAAAGGTTACTGATTAAAATTTGTCACTTGTGGAATGGTCGATAGTGTAAGACAATTGCAGCTGTGAAAGTCGGGTTTCTGAGTACGTATACTACAGCTTTCGACAGTGCTGGACAACTGCACATGGGATGGTACAAGGTCATGTAAGCAACAAATGATGTAATGTACTGCAAATTAAACAAAGGGTTCCACTACCGTCTGATATGCTATTGGCGACGAATCACTGAAAAGATTAATTACCGTCAAATACCTGAAAGTAACCATTAGGAGTGACGTAAAGTGGAAGGATGACGTAAAACAACATGTAGCAGATGCCAGACTGGGGTTTATTGGGAGAATCTTAAGGAAAAGCTAGTCATGCGAGGGAAAACAGCCGTACAAAATGTCTGTCTGATTCTTTAATATTGTCGATTAGACATGGCTCCTTCCCAAGTAGGATTAAGAGAAGAGATATAGAAGATCAAATGATCGGAGGCACGTTTCGTGACGGGATCGCTTAGTCGGCGAGACAGCGTTACTGAGAATCTCAAGAAACCCCAGTGGCAGACGCTACATGGAAGATGTTGTGTATCACCAAATTACTACGGAGATTCCAAGATTCCTAAGACTTTGTTACTTCTTCCAGCCAACGAGCTTGTCGCATTGAATACACTGGTTTTCATCAGATCGCCGAAATTAAGCAATCCCGATTGTACCCAGTACTTGGGTTGGTAACTACCTGTGTACGCGACGCGTTGTTGGATGCTTTTCCTTTATCTGTTCCGTCAAGGGGAGGAGAGCTTATGGTTACATCAATGCCTTGAGTATCAGTCTTTGCGTGAATGTCCTGAATGTAATTCGAAACCTCTCTTGAGATTCTCATGAACTGAGGGCTATGGCACTATTGATGGCGATACTTCGTCGGACAGTTACCCAATACATTGAAACACACAACCCTTACACTTCGAGGTGAAAAGCAGCAGTGTGTGGGATAGCAAAATTAGCATTAGAGGGTTTACCTGCATTTCGGGGTCTCCAAGCCAACTGTGCCACTTGCCTTTACTTTACTTTACTTGCTTCCACAAATGACAACAACAAGACAATCCAGATTATTACAGGCAATATGTAAGTATATCGGAAAAGATTCTTTTCTAACATAATTTAGGAATATAAGAGGTAAAGTGGGGGAAGACAGAGGTACATGTAAGTATGGGAATAAA
Organism: Schistocerca nitens; assembly: GCF_023898315.1. Classification (NCBI taxonomy): domain Eukaryota; kingdom Metazoa; phylum Arthropoda; class Insecta; order Orthoptera; family Acrididae; genus Schistocerca; species Schistocerca nitens. The sequence continues at coordinate 548,570,646 of NC_064619.1, read as the reverse complement.
TTCATATTATCGTGTAATGGAGAAAAGGGAACTTGCGTATTTTTAAATAATTTTTGCACAATCTTTCAAACTGTCTTGCTCACAAAATTTAAATTGCGTACAGATGATTAATTTCGTTTCCGTTGATAAGCTACCATCTTCAGATCACTCTTGTTAAAGACACTGTCTCTACGCACAATGCAGGATAGAAAGCTGTCGTCTGATAATATAGCGCGGTACAGGCTCACGAATTAGCCCTGTTCCAGTAGCCTGATGGCTATACCAACGAAGTGTAGCTAACAATGTATTGAAACTTGCCTAATTCACGAGCACGTACCGAGCTATAACAGCAGACGATGGCGTTCTGCCCTACAGTGTAGGTAGACGCAGTGGCTTTACCGTCAATGATGTAAAGATGGTTGTTTAGCAACCGGATGTAGAAGGGGCGTCGAATAATTAATCCAGCACAGTTGTTTTGCTATAAGTAGGTTGGTTTATCTCATAATTCAAATACACCATATTATTTTACACTGCTTTGGCTAAAAATCTCCGCTCAGAGCGTCGGCCTTACGACACCCTAATGGCAGGGTCTCTGTGTCCCCATAAGTACCATTTCATTGGCTGACGTTGGAGCCAACGACTTGCTGTACCGATAACCTCCCTATCATCCACTTCTCCTTCCCGGTGCTTTTGGTCAGTGCCAGATTTCCGTAGACATTCCATAGCACCCATCTATAATTGTACGTAATGCTCTAGTTTTATGCCAAGGGAAACACAGCGACAGCTCTCTGCTTGGAACACATCTCCTTTACTGACGCCTTTTCAACGAGAATATGAAACTAGAGGAGCTGAAGTGAGAATATTTCACGACCTTCCACAACAAATTCAGCATTTCTTTAACTGAAATTGGCGGAGAAAAAAAGTGTTCCCTTATTTATTGAACACCCTCCGTAGTAATCAGTTGCATAATAGATTCTTTTGCGATAAAGACAATTAAAATATTTTGAAAAAAAATTTTTAAATGCCTTAAAATTATGAATTGGTATTAGTTTTAAATGTGTTGAAACTGCGAAGTTCCAGATGCCTGATGTTGTGGTCTTTACCGCAGGCGAGATCAAAACTTACTGGACTGACGAGTCGCCAGAAGTGTCGGCGCCCCTGGCAGAGAGGCGACCCGCAGTGCGCACAGTGCTGCCCGGGGCTGGCTTGTTTAGCCGGCCGGGTCGGTTCTGCGCTGTCCTTTGAAGCGCTGCTGCGGAAATGAAACGCGAGAGCTGAGCCGCGGCTCGGATACGACCTGTAGCGGCTGCCGTGTCTACCCCCTCGTCTCTCACCTCACAGCCACTGGCGTCCCGGCCGCTACGCTCTGGCTTTGTGTCGCCTCGGTCAATACGGCGGCCAGCGAATGCACTCTCTGTTTTAAATGCCGACCGAATACGCCTGGAAAAACTTCATTCCAATTGATTGACTCCGGTACTGAGTTCCTCTCTCAGATCACATGGCTTTCGATCCATCGCTGTTCCAGATATTTGTAAAATGAAAGACGCGAAACCCTGTAAGCCCGAATTCAGACACGAGGGAATTCCATTTTGTCCTTACTCAAAGAAGTATGTCAGTCAAATGAAAAGGTCTTCTCAGCGCCATGCATGTATGTTACTGGCTATTAAACCTGCAACACAAAGGAGGTAACATGAAACAAACGGTAAACTTTCATGAACTGTATACTACACGACTGGCTATGGAAACTATTAGTACTTCAGCCTAGCTACACAAAATAGTTAGTAGCAACGATGTTATTATCAGAAGATTACGTAGCGAGTTTCTCATACGAAAATGTGAATGCTGTTTGCAAGAAATTCTTATTATGCCTCTTGTAAGAAGGAGACACGTGTTTCACTAAGTTTCAGAACTTCAGAGTGGCCAAACGAGACTGCAGTTTATCGTTCCGCGATACTCCTGCTTGCGATGGTTAGTATCTCACAACTGTCATACGAATATCAAGTCTATGGATTCTCGAGGGCCACAACGCCATACAAGACCTCAAAGGCCCCCCGCTCCTAGCGCACAAGAGGACAGACGTACAGTGTCTCTCCTCCTTTCAGGATCGTTGTAGCGTGCTGAACGTGTTGAGTGAACTACGTTGTGATATTTTGAAGCAATGATTTTAATGTATGAAGTTCAAAGTAACAACCAAAACTACATATTAGTGTTTATTTGCTCTGTTGCACGTCAACAAGTGAGATCAGAGACCACCGTGGTATACTTCTTTTGCAAAGTGTCTAGTTAGTGGCGGTCGCGCAAAACTAAACAGCCGGCGGTTAGTATGCGGCAGTATATGCCTGTGGACTCATCTGCGTCACTGACTTTAAATTTCGTACATTGTTATCGAAAAAGTAAATATATTATTGTAAATGAATCAAATTTTATGAGACTGTAAAGGAGCCAGTCTACTTTCGTTTACCAAACTGTAAGCATTTATTTGCCAAGCTATTCAAAACATTGAAAGTACTATATTTGATAATAGTTGATTGATTCGCGACGTATTATGTGTGATCACTTGGCTAAAATATAATACAGTTGATTCATAAGATTGTTTTTACCTATGCATTGAATGAACCATGTGTCGAAAAAAAATTTAAATGTTTATTAATGAAACCATGGAATGTATGTTAATGAACATCTGTGGAGAATCGAAAATGACATTAGACATTAAATAATGAAACTTCCTGAAAAATGAAAACCATGCTTTTGCGCTGGGACTCGAACCAGATACAGTTGCCTTTCGGGGGGCGGGGGCGTGTACTGCACTGAATGAGCTACCTGAACATCATCAGAACCGTTCCTCACAGCATTACTTCTGACAGTGTCTCATCTCCTAGCTTCCAAACATTCCTATAACGTAAAATAATATTGTAGCAATTAAAGCAGTTCTAACCGAAGATAGGAAGTGAATAGTCCATGTCGTACACTCACATGTACTAATTTTTACGAAGAGTCATAATAAAATTAATCCAGGATTCACTAATATACAGCCGGCTGCAAAATACACACCTAAAAAAAATTTTGCATTACCCCGGTTCCCAGACGTTGAATGTAGATATTTTATCATAGAAACGGTCCCTCTGACTGTGCAGAGATGACACTACACCCGCCCAAAGATGTAAACAACCATTCATGAGGAGCGCCTATTATACGGAGGGGGCCCGACAGCCAATCACTTCCAGTAATTCCACCAGGAAAGAGGTACACGGCTCGTGTTGTCTGTAGTTCAATCATGCCTAGACGGTCAATACCGCGTTTAGATATCGTCCGCATTGTTACTATGTGCCAGGAACGGCTCTCAACAAGGGAAGTGTCCAGGAGTCTCGGAGGGAACCAAAGCGATGTTGGTCGGACATGGAGGATATACAGAGAGCCAGGAACTGTCGATGACAAACTTCGGTCAGGCCACCCAAGGGCTACTACTGCAATGGGTAACCGATACCTGCGGATTATGGTTCGGAGGAACGCTGACAGCAAAGCTACCATGTTGAATAATGCTTTTCGTGCAGTCATGGGACGTCGTGTTACGACTCAAACTGTGATCAATAGGCTGCATGATGCGCAACTTCACTCCCGTCCATGGCGAGGTCCCTCTTTGCAACCGGGACACCATGCAGCGCGGTACAGATGGGCCCAACAACATGCTGAATGGACCGCTCAGGATTGGCATCAAGTTCTCTTCACCGATGTGTGTGGGATATGCCTTCAACTAGACAATAGTCACAGACGTGTTTTGAGGCAACCCTGTCATGCTGAATGCCTTAGACACACTGTCCAGTGTGTGCAGCATGGTCGAGGTTCCCTGATGTTTTGGGGTGGCATTATGTGGGCCGACGTACGCCGCTGGTAGTTATGGATGTAGCCGTAACGGCTGTACGACACGTGAATGCCATCCTCCGACCGGTAGTGAACCATATCGGCAGCATATTGGCGAGGCATTTGTCCTCGTGGGCGGCAATTCGTGCCCCCATCGTGCACATCTTGTGAATGACTTCCATCAGGATAACGACATCGCTCTACTAGAGTGGCCAGCATGTTCTCCAGACATGAACACTAACGAACATGCCTAGGATAGATTGGAAAGAGCTATTTATGGATGATGTGACCCACCTAGCACTCATAGGGATCTACGCCCAGTCGCCGTTGAGGAGTGGGACAATCTGGACCAACAGTGTCTTGATGAACTTGTAGATAGTATGCCACGACGAATACAGGCATGTATCAATGCAAGGGGATGTGCTACTGGGTATTAGAGGTACCAGTATGTACAACAGTCTGGACAACCATCACTGTACAGTGGTACAACATGCAATGTGTGGTTTTCATGAGCAATGAAAAGGGCGGAAATGATGTTTATGTAGATCTCTATTCCAATTTTCTGTATAGGTTCCGGAACTCTCGAAACCGAGGAATTGCAATACTTTTTTGATGTGTGTATGTTATATTGAAATTCTTAGGACCAGTAAAGCCGCTGTATGTTTCGTAAGTACAGTAAATTGAATAAAACGTAAATATTTTCAGCACCAAAAAGATTTCTTCACCATTATCTAAATTCGAAGAGAGCGTACTAATAATCTGAAATAAAGGTACAATTAAAGTGAAATGCCTGGGATAGGACAGAGCGGATTAGGTTGTGGAAGGGACCAAACTAAATTGCTGTCAGTTGCACTCCAAATGCAAACTTTATTTATAAACACACAATATTCCAACAAGGATGCAAAACGCTCAAAACCTTAATCGACCTCCTTTGATTAACTTTAGTTCAGCTGAAGGCCACACTCAAAATGCAAGACGCAAGGTCAAAGCAAAAAATTGAAATATAAGGTTCTTCTGGAGGTTTCACACCAAAACATCTATAAGTCTCCAATCTAAACAGGCTGAAGGCCTTAGAAAGTTAGTCTTAATGGAACTTGGCTGAAGGCCGCATATTAAGCAATAATAAGTGTTGCAGTCAAAAGGCACAAGGGCTTATCTTAAAACTTTTCATGCAAAATTCGGCTGAAGGCCCCATACAAAAGCATAACAATCTTATGCCTTAAGGTCAGAATCAGAAAATTAATCTAAGAGATATTAAAACTCGGTTGAAGGCCGCACATCAGCAAATAATTTAACGGCTTAAGCCCTAGAGAGAAGAGTTTCAATTTTAGAAGGCAGAAGGCCATTTCTTAAAACATTTCATTCAAAGGCGCCTATAACGAACAACAATCTCATGCCTTAAGAGCAAAACAAGAACATTAATTTAAGAGAAATTAATACTCGGATGAAGGCCACATAGCAACAAAATATGTTTAACGGCTTAAGGCCTAGAAAAAGAGTTTCAATTTAAAAGGTAGAAGGCCTTATCTTAAACATCTCATGTAAAATTCGGCTGAAGTCTCCATCTAAAAGAAAAACTATCTCATGTCTTAAGGGAAAGGCAAGAAAATTTAAGAGATACTGATACTCGGCTGAAGGCCTCACGTCAACCAAATTACTAAAACCCAGACAGGGAAATTACTATGTAACACACAAGGAACGGCGCTCAGAAGTTTCCAGGGGTCGGCCTGGGATTATAGCACTAAGTGAGACAGACAGACTGTCCAACGACTTCTTAATCTGAAGGCAACCCAACCGACAGACAGCTGACCGACCAACCAACAAGCTCAGTCCGCTCCACGCAACCAGCGAAATAACCACAAGATTTCAATACCACGACACACAGAATATTGGCGCCCACAACGACCAACAACTCCTGAGCTGTCGAACAACATGCCGCACTGGACAGCAACAGCACGACGAAGAAAATACACTGCCGAAAATTACGTCAACGACTATGGCAGGTAACCAGAACTTCAACGGCCACAAGGCAGAAGATACTGCTGGTCAACTTCAATAATAGGGAAAAATTAAATTAAGTTAAATTCCACAGGAAGACGGCTGGAATTTAGCCAACTCGAATACATACACGTTGTTGCTCGTGGGAATGCCCCAAAAGCGGCAACCAGGATCAACCGAAGAAATGTAAACAGTCGAGGCTCGATTCTAGGTTAAGTGAGTATTCAACTTTCATGTCCAAGTTCGGTGGGCGACGAACTTCGTAGCACTCGCAAGCAGCGCCTCACACTCCAACCGTGCAAGCACGCCACCAGCGGTCCCGGCCAGAGTACACGCGACGGAGACTTCCTCGCTGCTCCACGCCAACCGACCGACTGCCCAGGCCCAGAAACGGTGAAAGGACCAAATATACATCGGCCGATGAGACGACCAATCGAACGACCAACCAACAGTCGTCCCGCTTCAATCTCCCTGCGTCGGAGAGTCCATGTGTGTCGCCAGCGGACGGCGAGCACTGGCTGTCTGCGCCTCACCGGCGCTCCGTCCCCGACTTTACTGCTGCTTCGTCCCGACTGCACTGCTGGTCCGTATCCAATTGACTGGCAGACACACGACGACCCTGAAATACAATCGGTCGTTCCAGATATGGTGCGACAGTGCGCTTATCGATACGCGCTGCTGCTGCCGCTCACGGGCAAGTAAGGGAGGAAGCTAGTGACGCCAGTCAATGAAATAAGAAATCGAGGCGGCAGTACCGTAATAGAAGATGACAAACAATAAATGACATGAACACGAGACGTACACATCTCACAAAATTTACAGAAATACACTCCAGGAAATTGAAATAAGAACACCGTGAATTCATTGTCCCAGGAAGGGGAAACTTTATTGATACATTCCTGGGGTCAGATACATCACATGATCACACTGACAGAACCACAGGCACATAGACACAGGCAACAGAGCATGCACAATGTCGGCACTAGTACAGTGTATATCCACCTTTCGCAGCAATGCAGGCTGCTATTCTCCCATGGAGACGATCGTAGAGATGCTGGATGTAGTCCTGTGGAACGGCTTGCCATGCCATTTCCACCTGGCGCCTCAGTTGGACCAGCGTTCGTGCTGGACGTGCAGACCGCGTGAGACGACGCTTCATCCAGTCCCAAACATGCTCAATGGGGGACAGATCCGGAGATCTTGCTGGCCTGGGTAGTTGACTTACACCTTCTAGAGCACGTTGGGTGGCACGGGATACATGCGGACGTGCATTGTCCTGTTGGAACAGCAAGTTCCCTTGCCGGTCTAGGAATGGTAGAACGATGGGTTCGATGACGGTTTGGATGTACCGTGCACAATTCAGTGTCCCCTCGACGATCACCAGTGGTGTACGGCCAGTGTAGGAGATCGCTCCCCACACCATGATGCCGGGTGTTGGCCCTGTGTGCCTCGGTCGTATGCAGTCCTGATTGTGGCGCTCACCTGCACGGCGCCAAACACGCATACGACCATCATTGGCACCAAGGCAGAAGCGACTCTCATCGCTGAAGACGACACGTCTCCATTCGTCCCTCCATTCACGCCTGTCGCGACACCACTGGAGGCGGGCTGCACGATGTTGGGGCATGAGCGGAAGACGGCCTAACGGTGTGCGGGACCGTAGCCCAGCTTCATGGAGACGGTTGTGAATGGTCCTCGCCGATACCCCAGGAGCAACAGTGTCCCTAATTTGCTGGGAAGTGGCGGTGCGGTCCCCTACGGCACTGCGTAGGATCCTACGGTCTTGGCGTGCATCCGTGCGTCGCTGCGGTCCGGTCCCAGGTCGACGGGCACGTGCACCTTCCGCCGACCACTGGCGACAACATCGATGTACTGTGGAGACCTCACGCCCCACGTGTTGAGCAATTCGGCGGTACGTCCACCCGGCCTCCCGCATGCCCACTATACGCCCTCGCTCAAAGTCCGTCAACTGCACATACGGTTCACGTCCACGCTGTCGCGGCATGCTACCAGTGTTAAAGACTGCGATGGAGCTCCGTATGCCACGGCAAACTGGCTGACACTGACGGCGGCGGTGCACAAATGCTGCGCAGCTAGCGCCATTCGACGGCCAACACCGCGGTTCCTGGTGTGTCCGCTGTGCCGTGCGTGTGATCATTGCTTGTACAGCCCTCTCGCAGTGTCCGGAGCAAGTATGGTGGGTCTGACACACCGGTGTCAATGTGTTCTTTTTTTCCATTTCCAGGAGTGTATATCTGTAGAGACCACGCCGAACCAGAGTATCGAATACACTTCCATGTGCCCCCATTTCATTCCCCTGCTCCATGTTACTGTACTATAGCGATACCTGATGGCAAGCTATAACTTAACACTACAACGTACAGTCACGTAAATTAAGTCAGTAAATGGTCATAGTTGCTGCGAGAAAAATATCAATACAGACCGTTAGACAGCGCTTGGAGCACAACAACCATTGTTGTATCTTCCCTTGATGTGGCACAAGAAAGACGCCCGACGCAGGGTGTCATGGTTTACAGTGCCGTCAGTTACGAATTATAGCGGGTAATACGGAAAGCTGCCGTTAAACTCCTTATGTCTTAAGACCGATATCCGTGCTCTGTTTTCGAGGTCCACTTAAAGTTAATTTTGAACAAACTGTTAGAGTCTTTTTTGAAATATTACGTAATTGATATTGCACCGACAGAAAAAGAGATAATTAACGTAGAGTAATGAAATTTCTCGACTACATTTGTCTGCCTAACATATTGAAATGACTATCATTGCGGGATCACAGGTTAATGCAAGTGCGAGATAAGCCTTCGCGAATTTGAAACTGTCGTACGTTAATAACGGGTGCAGCCACCATCATGTTGAATGCAAGAATGTAAGCGTGAATGAATTGTGCTGGATGTCAATGCGTGAGATGTAGTACCCTGCCTGTTACACTTGGCCATTTAATAGAGGGACGGTTATGCTGATTGGGAATGACTCTGGACCTGACGTCCGATGACGTCCCATATGTGCTCGACTGGAGACAGATATGGAGATGAAGCAGACCAAGGCAACATGCCAACACTCTGTAGACCATGTTGGGTTACAACAGTAATATGCGCGCAAGCGTTATCCTGTTCGAAAATACCCCTTGGAATGCTGTTCATAAAGGCAGCGCAACAGGTTGAATCACCGAATATTGAGGTACAAATATGCAGTCAGGAAGCTCCTGTTGCCACACAGAATCAACGCCGCACCACAACTCGAGCTTTGGGTCCAATGAGTGTACCACACAGGCAGACTGGTTACAGGATCTCAACGGCCCTCTTTCTAACCAATTCTCGATCATCACTGACATCAACGCAGAACCAGCTTTCACCAGAAATCACAACAGACTTCCAACCTGCTCTCCAATTAGCTCTCGCACTGAAGTCGGCCATGGCGGTGATTTGGAGTCAGTGGAATTCACGTTACAGGCCGCCTGGCTCGGAGCTGCCCTTGAAGTAACCGACTTGTATCAGTTCGCTGTGTCACTGTAGTGCCGACTACTGCACAGATTGGTGCTGTAGATGCAGTACGCTGTGAGAGAGCTATACGGCAAACATTATGATCTTCGTTGGCTAATGACGCAACCAGGGGTTCACAAGATCTAACAATTATAAAGTAACTATGTTCTTCTATCTCTCGTAAGTGCCGCGTGGCAGTTCTGAGTCTGGTCTTCTTTTGACAGTACATTTTCGTGACCACCGCTGTCAGCATTCGTGTACAGTGCTATTTAATTCATGACAAGTTTTTCTGCAAAATTGCAGATGGAACATCCAGTTCTTCATAGTCCTCCTACACGATCTCTTTCAAAGTCAGTGAAGTACTGATAATGGCTTCTTTGTCTCGTTAAAAGAGTTCTTGAGTACCAGTAACTCACCACATCTAATATCAAAGGTAACTATCGCTCATATTCGTTTATTCGTTAAAAGGTTCTTTCAAAGCAAAGCTGATATTCGTTCTCGTAGTGTTATTAGCGCCACACTTATGCGACTGCCAAGAAATTTGAATTTCAGCTGTAGAAACACGCCTACGGGCTTCCGTTTATGTCGCTCAACTGCTTCATGTTGCGACTTTTTCCCCGTCATTGTAGTACGTAATGATTTAAAGGATAAAGACATCCGAAAATGCATTTCAAGAATCCGAAAACACTCGTGTCCTTTCTGTAAAGGACTTTAACAGCCTGAGTGGATAGTTTTTTATTCTAAATGCCGTATATTCGGCTATTTATGCCCTCATTTTAAAGTTACGCTTCGATAATAAGCATTATTCAGCTGTTTTAGTCACCTACGTGGATTAGAGGTAGTAGGACTGGTGCCACTTAAGTTCTCTATATCTTTGAGCCATTAGAAACATCTGGGTGATGGGTTGCACGAAGGACTGGCACAACATTAATCACCTGTCTTCCTTGATGAACTGTGATATTGAGCTGAAGCAGTAGGATACTCTCATCCAATCTCCGACTGGATGACCAGCAGGGTAGAACCATTTCTCTGTATACCTTCTAAACTAGCTACAAATGGAATGATTTCTTCCAGCTATATTACATATGCAAATATTTCGTTATCTTCTGTTCACGGTATTCGAATTAAATTGTCAGCAGTATATAATAGCCAATAATTTTCTCCATTCACTGCGGGATACGGAACGCTTCGGAGTATGGAGTATTACAGCATCACTTGTTCTACATTTCCAATTCTAGTTCGTCTTCTACGTGCATTGAAAACAGCACAGGTCAGTTACCACTGAACTGCAAATTCATGATGAATAACGGTTTTGAGATATCATGACAAATGGTTAACTGAAAATTAGCTACCAGTCAATACCCATTACATTTCCTGCTTCTGTTCAGGTTCAGACTGATAATGGTTTAATATGACTGATCTGATTTTTGTGGGAAGGATGAGGGGGGGGGGGGGGGCACTCGCTGAGTACAACCTTGATAATTCTTGCTAAGTTTCAGTAGACTCGATTGTGAGTCGTTATTCCAAATCGCAGTTTACTTCGATCCTTCAATTGTATTAAGTCTTCGTGTAACATACAGGGTGTTTGAGATTACGGTTTTTTTTCTCTGTAACACTGAAATTAATAAATGAAAAGAATGTTTATTTAGGAACGTAAACTTTAGAAACATTACTATTACTGTGGAGCTCATTTTCCAGTGCAACCTGTCGTTTCTTTTCCAGTCATGTAGCTGATGAGTTTACCAACTGTGCACAAATCGCTGTAAATGAAATTCATAAAAACTTTGGCTGGGTAGCTAGAAACTTTCAGAGTTTTTGAGTTGGTTGCCATATTCTGTATATTATTGGTTGTGGTGAAATGGATGTTCTGATACAGGATTTCTCATTTAATTGAAGTGTTAAAACGACTGCCCATTTTATTGAATGTACAACTCAGTGCACAATCTAATCGACCTGTGGATGAGATATAAAATTGCTGGTGTCACAGACATGAGGACGAAACTTGTAGTGACAACACCAACTTTACATCCCACTCGCAGATTGTTTAGACAATGTACTGAATTTTAGATTCTGGAAAATTGGCACTTGTGCGAACACCTACCTTCAATGAACATTTCGACACCAAAACAAAACAGTCAGCCATGTTACTAGTTGTTGCGGTCCCTAAAGTTTTTAGCGTTTCTAACTCCATAATTAAAATTACTAGAAATTTTAAATGATATGTACACAGTTTAACTATATCAGCTATATGATAGAGAAAACGTGGTATTAAAAAACTGAAACTCGTTGCTGTAATTCTCTTGAAGTCAGATTAATAATCAACGATAATATCCCTGCAGGAAGAGTAACATTTCTTGCATTTACCTAACTAAATAAGCATTGCTCTCAATTATCATTTTATAAGTCACAGATAAAAACACCTTATCGGAAACTCCCTGTATGTGCAACATTTAGACTGCCGAGCATATACAACTCATCAGTATTATTGTCCATTACCGTGACGTGTGTGTCCGGTTGTCAGGGAGTACATCGCAAAAACCATATCTAATTGGTTTCATAAAGGGTAAGTCCTTACTTTCACTCTTGCACTTTTGGTAAAATGTTATTTCAGTGTTTATTGGTTTTCATTGCATCTGCAGCAAGTTTTTTAATCAGTATGCCCAAAATACAGTATCACCAATCCGTGGGTAATAGGGTCCATGAACCTTAGCCGTAGGCTATAGATGTTTACTGATCATTTACTTTCAAATCAGTAATCCTACAATCGTTTCGGTGTCTTTACTTAGATTTTTTGGTTTATTGAATAAATGTACATTTTTAAGCGCACAAAAAAAAAAACAGAAATTTCTTTCGATAATCAACTTTATACAGAAAGAAACAGAGTTTGTCACGGTAAAGAATCATAGCGCTACAATTTAAGAGTCATATCTTGAAATATTCATATTTTATTATGCTGATTCGTCATTCGAATGACTGATCGTCGCTCATATTCTGTTGCTATCGTGTCCTTCATGTCATCGCTTAATTCCTGACACTCACTGTTCTCTCCATTCTGTACTAGATATCGTAATATTTCTCTGTATCCCGTTTAATGTCCAACAGCAGCTACTTGCAGTTCTCGGTCAACTATTCGTGGATATCTTTTCTTGATAGTATGAACACCAGTCTCTTCCTTATAAAATGCATTTTAGCCATCAGCTGTTTATCTGTCCCGTCAATCATTTACCGATTTCTGTTATTAACTATCATCCAGTATGTAGGGTACAACGGATTAGTTAAAGGCATCCCATATTTCTTTGAAGCTGAGCCGTATGTTGTACCCTATACCGTCGATGATGCTTAATAACCAAAACTGGTAGATGAAAAATGGGACAAATAAACAGTTCATGGTTAAAATTCATTATATAGAATACGTTACAGCTGTTGAACCTCATCATATGGGAGCTTGAATATTAGTCAATCTTCAGCACATATTTGAGTATTTCGACTCCTTTTAAGACAGTCCTATAATAATTTAATTCTAGCTGTTGCGTAGTTGTCTTAATGCATTGTTACACATATCCAGATTTTAGTTTAACAAGTACACCGTGCTCACTTGTCATCACCCAATTTGCCCAAATTTATGGTCTACTCAGAACTTGACCATAAGTCAGAATGACACAACTGGGAGTGCCAGATGTTCAAACGAGAAGAGAAGTAGCAGTATTTCTGCATCGACCGGGTGAGCGCGAGCCATTTAAGTTAGAGTCATTTACAGGCAGTGGTCGGCGCAGCGCAGAGAGTACACAACGGTAATTCGAAGATGGTGCGGTCGAGTCTCTATCCAGAAACATATTTTTACTTACACTGCATATAAACCGAAACATAGCTTAATGCATTCCGTTTATTAATACAATACTGGCCACTATCATTGCTACACCACGAAGATGACGTGCTACAGACGCCAAAATATAACCAACAAGAAGAAGATGTTGTGATATTCAAATGATTAGCTTTTCAGAGCATTCACACAAGGTTGGCGCCGATCGCGACACCTACAACGTGCTGACATGAGGAAAGTTTCCAACCGATTTTTCATACAAACAGCAGTTGACCGGCGTTGCCTGGTAAAACGATATTGTGATGCCTCGTGTAAGGAGGAGAAATGCGTACCATCACGTTTCCCACTTTGATAAAGGTAGGATTGTATCCTATCGCGATTGCTGTTTATCGTATCGCGACATTGCTGCTCGCGTTGGTCGAGATCCAATGACTGTTAGCAGAATATGGAATCGGTGGGTTCAGGAGGGTAATACGGAACGCCGGACTGGATCCCAACGGCCTCGTATCACTAGCAGTCAAGATGACACGCATCTTATCCGCGTGGCTGTAACGGACCAAGCAGCCACTTCTCGATCTCTGATTTAACAGATGGGGACGTTTGCAAGACAACAACCATGTACACGAACAGTTCGACGACGTTTGCAGCAACATGGACTATCAGCTCGGAGACCATGGCTGCGGTTACCCTTGCTGCATCACAGATACGAGCGCTTGCGATGGTGTACTCAACGACGAACCTGGGTGCACGAACGGCAAAACGTCATTTATTCGGATGAATCCAGGTTCTGTTTACAGCATCATGATGGTCGCATCCGTGTTTGGCGACATTGGAAGCGTGTATTCGTCTTCGCCATACTGGCGTATCACCCGGCGTGATGGTATGGGGTGCCATTGGTTACACGTCTCGGTCACCTCTTGTTCGCATTGACGGCACTTTGAACAGTCGGCGCTACGTTTCAGATGTGTTACGACCCGTGGCTCTACCCTTCATTCGATCCCTGCGAAACCCACCATTTCAGCAGGATAACGCACGACCGCATATTGCATGTCCTGTACTGGCCTTTCTGGAGACAGAAAATGTTCGACTGCTGCAGTGGCCAGCACATTCTCCAGATCTCTCACCAAGTGAAAACGTCTGGTCAATAGTGGCGGAGCAGCTGGCTCGTCACAATACACCGATTACTACTCTTGATGAACTGTGGTATCGTGTTGAAGTGCACGGGCAGCTGTACCTGTACACGCCATTCAAGATCTGTTTGACTGAATGCCCAGTCGTTCAAGGCCGTTATTACGGCCAGAGGTGGTTGTTTTGGGTACTGATTTCTCAGGATCTACGCACCCAAATTGCGTGAAAATGTAGTCACATGTCAGTTCTAGTATAATATATACGTGCAACGAATACACGTTTATCATCTGTATTTCCTCTTGGTGTAGCAGTTTTAATGGCCAGTAGTGTAATCCTTATTAGGAATGAAAAGGAAAGGCAAATAAATTTCCAGAAGGAAATTGTACTTTTAGCGTCCACGGGACTCCTAAATATTGTTGCAAGAAGAAACTGAAAGTCAAAGATACTGGAGAGAACGTTTTATCAATGTAAACCATCTGTGTATCTCACTAGAAACTTTAAAACAACCGTGTAGTTATAAAACGCAAAATTTATAATCTGTATCAGATGCCAAAAAAAAACTGATTCTTCTCCTGCATTTACAATTAATATCACTTCAGTAAGTGTAAATCATCAACTGTAAAATGACAAAAGGATCTAATTTTATACATGAATTTCTTGTGTACGCAATAAAATCCCTTCCTAGAAATTCATTCGCAGTGCCAAATGCCCCTTAGTATTTCCTTTGAACGCCTTTTAAAAAAACTCTTATAAATACAATATACCGAGAAGTATTTCGAGAAAAAGAAATGGCTCTGAGAACTATGGGACTTAACATCTGAGGTCATCAGTTCCTTGGAACTTAGAACTACTTAAACCTAACTAACCTATGGACATCACACACATCCATGCCCGAGGCAGGATTCGAACCTGCGATCGTAGCAGTCGCGCGGTTCCGGACTGAAGCGCCAAGAACCGCTTGGCCACCGCGGCCGGCAAGTATTTCGAATTTTTTCCTGTGTAAGTAATATAGAAATTGAAAACAAAAATATTTCGCGTAGAGGCTCACGGCAGGTACCCTCAGATTACCCGATTCAAAAATGGAGGAAAAAAGTTAAGATCACGTTATTGTAATTTATTAGTTGATTTTTTTCTCCAACTGAGTTCGGTTAGCAGTTGAGGTCTGCTCATCTCACAACAGTAACCTGAACAAATCAAAGAAATTCAAGCTCTTCTTTAAAGAGGTCCACCTGGTCTTAAAAGAAAAATATCAGGACAAGTAACTCTAGGGAATTTTAAATCAAAGTGTAAATTTAATTTATGTCATACTGTCTGAAACTGGTCATCGTCTAAGGACTTAATATTGTGATCAAATTCTGGAATAAAAACCATTTGACAGTACCTGGATCACTGTTTTTACTAGTGACTATGTCGCAGCTTGTGAAACTTGTTCCACGTATGGCTTACGACAGTGTCAGATGTATCTGTAAACTGAAGCAGAAAATCAGTACTGAGGTAATGAACATTAAATTCAATAAGCAGTATCCTGCAGCAGGTGTCACACCGAACTATGAGAAAGTCGAAATTAAACAGCGGTCAGCCCTCGCCTTGTGTATTAAAGCCAAACGTGGGGTGAACTGGATTAGGGCCCAATATGTGAATCGTATAAGCATAAAGACTTGTTAAGTAAAGAAGCTTTCGATTTAGATTTGCAATTAAGTAACGAACTGTCTAGTGCTCAGTCCCAGTTTATTTGGACGGAAATTTCTAACAGAGTAACGATTAATGTTGAAAGAATAGAAAAGAGGCATAACAAAAAGTTAGGCATACTGATAAAGCGTCCGAAGGTTAATGTTGTAAAAAGTAAGGTCGCCGTTGGGCAACAACGTTTTTATGTTAGGGACGCTAAATTGACAAATATCGAATTGAACAACGATCAAAATACTTTGCTGAATAAAGGTTTATAACATAATGTCACTGGAAATGCTAATAAACAAACCATTACAAGTCATAGTTGAAATTAAAATGGCGTGTGAAGCAGCTAAGAAGGCGAAACTAGAAGATGCGGACACAGCCTTTAAAGTTAATAAAGCCTTATCCAGACAGTGTAACGCTTCTGCTGCCGCCAATCACGAAAGTACTATCTTAAAAAATCTTAATACAAAGTTGTAAAAGATAAGGCAATGGCCAACTGCGCAGATAGTGGAATACAGCGGTCCGTATATATGAAGAAGACTACATTAGGAAAACCGAGGAATTCTTTTCTGAAAATGAAACAATAGAAGTTCACAAAGACCCGACGCATAAGTTCCAGGTAGATCTACGAAAAAAAATAGTCAGCTCCCAATCTCTGCTTAGCCATTACGAAAAGAAATCACTAAAAAAAATGAATCTTAAACTCCCCCAATTGAGATCGCAGATTAAGATACATAAGAAAGGAAACCCAGTCCGACCAGTTGTTAACAATTTTTCATCGCCATGTTGTTGTTGTTGTTGTGGTCTTCAGTCCTGAGACTGGTTTGATGCAGCTCTCCATGCTACTCTATCCTGTGCAAGCTTTTTCATCTCCCAGTACCTACTGCAACCTACATCTTTCTGAATCTGCTTAGTGTATTCATCTCTTGGTCTCCCTCTACGATTTTTACCCTCCACGCTGCCCTCCAATACTAAATTGGTGATCCCTTGATGCCTCAGAACATGTCCTACCAACCGATCCCTTCTTCTGGTCAAGTTGTGCCACAAACTTCTCTTCTCCCCAATCCTATTCAATACTTCCTCATTAGTTATGTGATCTACCCATCTAATCTTCAGCATTCTTCTGTAGCACCACATTTCGAAAGCTTCTATTCTCTTCTTGTCCAAACTATTTATCGTCCCTGTTTGACTTCCATACATGGCTACACTCCATACAAATACTTTCAGAAATGACTTCCTGACACTTAAATCTATACTCGATGTTAACAAATTTCTCTTCTTCAGAAACGCTTTCCTTGCCATTGCCAGTCTACATTTTATATCCTCTCTACTTCGACCATCATCAGTTATTTTGCTCCCCAAATAGCAAAACTCCTTTACTACTTTAAGTGTCTCATTTCCTAATCTAATCCCCTCAGCATCACCCTACTTCATTAGACTACATTCCATTATCCTTGTTTTGCTTTTGTTGATGTTCATCTTATATCCTCCTTTCAAGACACTGTCCATTCCATTCAACTGCTCTTCCAAGTCCTTTGCTGTCTGTGACAGAATTACAATGTCATCGGTGAACCTCAAAGTTTTTATTTCTTCTCCATGAATTTTAATACCTACTCCGAAATTTTCTTTTGTTTCCTTTACTGCTTGCTCAATATACAGATTGAACAACATCGGGGAGAGGCTACAACCCTGCCTTACTCCCTTCACAACCACTGCTTCCCTTTCATGCCCCTCGACTCTTATAACTGCCATCTGGTTTCTGTACAAATTGTAAATACCCTTTCGCTCCCTGTATTTTACCCCTGCCACCTTTAGAATTTGAAAGAGAGTATTCCAGTCAACATTCTCAAAAGCCTTCTGTAAGTCTACAAATGCTAGAAACGTAGGTTTGCCTTTGCTTAATTTTTCTTCTAAGATAAGTCGTAAGGTCAGTATTGCCTCACGTGTTCCAATATTTCTACGGAATCCAAACTGATCTTCCCCGAGGTTGGTTTCTACTAGTTTTCCCATTAGTCTGTAAAGAATTCGTGTTAGTATTTTGCAGCTGTGACTTATTAAACTGATAGTTCGGTAATTTTCACATCTGTCAACACCTGCTTTTTTTTGGATTGCAATTATTATATTCTTCTTTAAGTCTGAGGGTATTTCGCCTTTTTCATACATCTTGCTCACCAGATGGTAGAGTTTTGTCAAGACTGGCTCTCCCAAGGCCGTCAGTAGTTCCAATGGAATGTTGTCTACTCCGTGGGCCTTGTTTCGACTCAGGTCTTTCAGTGCTCTGTCAAACTCTTCACGCAGTATCTTATCTCCCATTTCATCTTCATCTACATCCTCTTCCATTTCCATAATATTGTCCTCAAGTACATCGCCCTTGTATAGACCTTCCATATACTCCTACCACGTTTCTGCTTTCCCTTCTTTGCTTAGAACTGGGTTTCCATCTGAGCTCTTGATGTTCATGCAAGTGGTTCTCTTATCTGCAAAGGTCTCTTTAATCTTCCTGTAGGCAGTATCTATCTTTCCGCTAGTGAGATAAGCCTCTACATCCTTACATTTGTCCTCTAGCCATCCCTGCTTAGCCATTTTGCACTTCCTGTTGATCTCATTTTTGAGACGTTTGTATTCCTTTTTGCCTGCTTTATTTACTGCATTTTTATATTTTCTCCTTTCATCAATTAAATTCTATATTTCTTCTGTTACCCAAGGATTTCTACTAGCCCTCGTCTTTTTACCAACTTGATCCTCTGCTGCCTTCGCTACTTCATCCCTCAAAGCTACCCATTCTTCTTCTACTGTAGTTCTTTCCCCCATTCCTGTCAATTGTTCCCTTATGCTGTACCTGAGACTCTGTACAACCTCTGGTTCTTTCAGTTTATCCAGGTCCCATCTCCATATATTCCCACCTTTTTGCAGTTTCTTCAGTTTTAATCTACAGGTCATAACCAATAGATTGTGGTCAGAGTCCACATCTGCCCCTGGAAATGCCTTACAAATGAAAACCTGGTTCCTAAATCTCTGTCTTACCATTATATAATCTATCTGACACCTTTTAGTATCTCCAGGGTTCTTCCATGTATACAACCTTCTTTCATGATTCTTAAACCAAGTGTTACCTATGATTATGTTGTGCTCTGTGCAAAATTCTACCAGGTGGCTTCCTCTTTCATTTCTTAGCCTCAATCCATATTCACCTACTATGTTTCCTTCTCTCCCTTTTCCTACTGACGAATTCCAGTCACCCATGACTATTAAATTTTCGTCTCCCTTCACAATCTGAATAATTTCCTTTATTTCATCATATATTTCTTCAATTTCTTCGTCATCTGCAGAGCTAGTTGGCATATAAATTTGTAATACTGTAGTAGGTGTGGGCTTCGTATCTATCTTGGCCACAATAATGCGTTCACTATGCTGTTTGTAGTAGCTTACCCGCATTCCTATTTTCCTATTCATTATTAAACCTACTCCTGCATTACCCCTATTTGATTTTGTGTTTATAACCCCGTAGTCACCTGACCAGAAGTCTTGTTCCTCCTGCCACCGAACTTCACTAATTACCACTATATCTAACTTTAACATATCCATTTCCCTTTTTAAATTTTCTAATCTACCTGCCCGATTAAGGGATATGACATTCCACGCTTCGATCCGTAGAACGCCAGTTTTCTTTCTCCTGATAACGACATCCTCTTGAGTAGTCCCCGCCCGGAGATCCGAATGGGGGACTATTTTACCTCTGGAATATTTTACCCAAGAGGACGCCATCATCATTTAATCATACAGTAAAGCTGCATGCCCTCGGGAAAAATTACGGCTGTAGTTTCCCCTTGCTTTCAGCCGTTCGCAGTACCAGCACAGCAAGGCCGTTTTGGTTATTGTTACAAGGCCACATCAGTCAATCATCCAGACTGTTGCCCTTGCAACTACTGAAAACGCTGCTGCCCCTCTTCAGGAACCACACGTTTGTCTGGCCTCTCAACAGATACCCCTCCGTTGTGGTTGCAACTACGGTACGGCTATCTGTATCGCTGAGGCACGCAAGCCTCCCCACCAACGGCAAGGTCCATGGTTCATGGGGGGGCGCCATGTTGTACAGTAAATAATTTTCTTAACAACAAACTTACAGCAGTGTACACGTTCACTCCCAATTTTAGCGTGAAAAACAGTTCTAAACCTTGCTAACGCGATTAAGGGTACCCATATTACAAATAATGCGACACTAGCATCGCTAGATGTAAAAAACCTTTACAGTAGTGTCCCGATAAAGGAAACGATTCAGATCATTAAACGTAATCTGCTAACTCATAGCAGATTAGTACTGCAGAATACACAGAATCAATAGAATTTTTAGAATTTGCTTTAACTTATAACCTTTTACCTTCGATGGCAAAATTTATCTACATAAATATGGTCTTGGGAAGGGTAAGTTTGGCTGGTTCATTAGCCAATATTTTTATGAACGATGTAGAATGTAAGTTCTTAGCTAAGTTTCCACAACTACAAGACGAGACTATATATTTTAAACGCCATGTGGATGACATCTTGCTACAATTAGAGGCTGACGAGAATGAGGTTACCGCATTTGCTCAAGTCATAGGCAGCAAGCACCAAAATATAGCCTTTACTATAGAAGTAGAAGAAGCGAGCTACATTAACTATTGGGACTTTACTAATAAGAAAGTTGAAAACAGACATAAATTTTCGATTTTTAGAAAGCCTACATATACAGATGTGTTATGGGTACCAAATGTGCCATCAGCCACGATATAAAAGGGCTTTTCTCACCGCAATGATTCACTACCGACTTATTCGATTATCATTGGCTGACAATGAAACATGCCAAGAAATTAGTACCTTAAAGCAAAATGCAGTGGCCAACGGTTTTTCGGCAAATGATGTTATGCGTCCGTATAATAGAAAAAAAATAGAAAATAAATAGTAGGCAGACGCACAGTTACTTAGAAAAAAGAAGTACTAAAGAAAACCTGGAAACAATTCCAATGAAATTTTACGGAAGAATGACCCAGAATACAGCAAAATGCTTCTGGAAATCTAAGGTTGGATATTGTTTTCAAGTTAACAACGGTCTGAAACTCCGTGTAAAATATAATTTAATAATTCTGATAAATCTTGTGGTTTAGGGGCTTACAATATCGTTCTCTGAAACTCCGTGTAAAACATAAATTTATAATTCTGATAAATCTTATGGTTCTGGGGCTTACAATATCGTTTGTATTAGTTGTGACAAATTTAATATCGGTCAAACCGGTCGTTCTTTTAAAGTGAGGTTCAAGCAGCATTTGTATGCACATAACAAAACTGCATTGGGAATGAACTTAGCTGAAACTGGTCAAATTATAGGGAATGTTGAGAATTATATGCGTATTCTGCACAAAAGAGAAAAACGTAATGCTCATGATTTGTTGGAAGAGTTAGAGATTTCCAAGGCCAAAAAGAATGAGCCCTCAAACGTGCTCAATATACAAAGCGATTCTGTACCCAATGCGTACTTCGCTTTGTTTGATAGCATACTACAACAACCAATTAATGCCTCACTTATTTATATCTAGCCTTGTTGCTGATTTATGTCGAGAATATTATGCGTATCCATTACTGCCATCCATTCGTCACTCTAAGCCTGTAAGTGATTATATACTGAATGAGATTTTCACTCTGCAGCGAAGTGTGCACGGATGTGAAACTTCGTTGTGCAGATTAAAACTGTGAAGAGAATAAATGCAATCGTTTTAAAAGCATCTCGTGACCAATGAAAATATCTCTGACAACTAGAAATGAATCCTAGAAATGTGACAAATGGAGAACCAAAATGGATTTGCCCTGAAAGGGTCCATGTCACCATTAACTTAAGCAAAAAGGGTTATCTCAGAAGACCTAAATCACGATGGTCTGTTGGTAACTTAAGATCTGATTTTCGGGAAAGGAGTTCACTGCCTTAGCGGTGACGAAATAGTTTCGCAACAGCAATTTTGTACGTATTAGAGGCTCATGCGTGATAGAACTTGAGACTAGGTTTTCCAGTGTCGTAAATATCATTAAGCCGCATATGTGGAAAGAACTTTTCTGACTGGAGACTTTGCAGAAACTGATCCACTGTATTCCTTACTCTAGCCTCGTTTCACTGCATGTGGTCGTCTGAGATCTACTTGTGTTAAATTAGACAACAGGCTAATGAATTCATGAGATGCTTATTTAAGTATGTCAGTGACAGTTCTCAGTCGGTGAGTTAGACGTTAATGTTGCTGACACGATTGTTTCCAGCCAGCAGAGGAGCACAGTTTACTCGCCAGCACAATCGATTATGCTAATGTAAGTACAGAGATAACAGCCGGTTTTCTGATAATGACGTTCTTCGTCTTAATTTATTTAGATGAGTATGTTAACCTTTTTGTCCTTAAAGTAACAGTATGGTCAAGTATTAGGCTAGATATTTAGGACGAGGGTATTGTACGAGTATTGACGGTGCTTCGAAGACCTCATATTAACTTTTATGTTGAATAGCTTGTTCCTTATGTAGCTCATGCACACCACACTTTTTATTGGAATTGGTATAGTCTCCACTGTTTGTAACGTCCACTTACGATATCTACTTAATCTTGCTGTGTTTATTCTGATTTGGAGAGTTGTGAATTGTGTGTTTGCTAGAACAATCGTGTCTGTATTCAAAACTCTGTTGTTCGCGGCGTCTCGATTGTGAATAGTTTCAATGAAAGTGGAACAAACACTAAGCCTTGATCAAGTCCGCTTTTCATCATGCATCATTTACGTCATAATTTTTCGGCAGTGAGCTTGAAAAAGTGATCTATATGGAAAGAGTATTAAAGAATGATTTATAAGCACAATTTACAGAGGAGTAGTGAGCTTAGCACAGCTCATGGTTCGTTTGATCAGTAGTCCACTTGTCGATACAGCATTGTACGTGGCAGTTAAATGAACAAAACTGACACTATTCTGGCCTCTATGGCAACCCGTCTCAATAAACGAAGTTAATCACAACAGCTTCTGTTCGACTGGAATACAATCTGCTCTGGGGATACTATACTGTCAGTAATTGAAGATCTTCTGTTGTAACTTATCGTTTGTAATAGTTAGTATTACACATTTGAGCAAGGTGATGGGACAATTACTTGATGGATCATTCCTAAGTTTTCTAAGTAGGACTGCCGGTAGTCTGAAATTTTTGTTTGATTCTTCCAGTATTACGAGTACTCGCGAAGGACTGCTGAACAATCTTCTAGCTTAAAAAGGCCATAATTTTAAAGTACTTACAAATCATTTCTTCGTTTCCTGCAACATTTTCCAATTTAAGTATTTTTATTACTGTATTAAAATTGTCTTCAATAGAGAAACTGGTAATATGTTGAGAATCCTTTACTTTTTTGTCTACACCTTCCCGTTGTTTATCTCTCCTTTTAAAACGTAAATGAAGTTGCAGTATTTATATAGTTTTTGATGTAGTGCTATATTCACTATTAGCTTTTGCGTCCTCAGTATCTCACAAATTATTTGTTAGCAACTATCACGCCCCTTTTTGCCACGCATTAAATCATACATAATCCACGAAATTTTTCCCTCTAGAAGGATGTAGTAGCAGAATAGTGTTTCGTGGAGTCTGCAGCTCGTCGTCTAGTGGCTAGAGTTGCTGCCTCTGGATCTCGGGGTCCCGGATTCGATTCTCGGCCGGGTTAGGTATTATCTCTGCCCGGAGACTGGGTGTTTGTGTTGTCCTCATCATTTCATCACCATCATCATCATTCGTGTCAGTGACTAAATTGGACTGAGTAATGAAATTGTTCCGTGTAAAAAATTGGGTGTTTGTATGGACGCTGATGACCGCGCAGTTGAGCGCCCAACAAAACCAAACATGACCATCATCAGTATTTCGTGGATTATTATTTTCCTCATAATCTACGAACTCAGCGTGCTACAGTGTCCTAAAATATTTAATTGTGTCGCTAGAGCTCCTGATGGCCCATTGCGATATTTGACCATCTTTTTGTGGATCCGTTCGATCATCCTTCTTGCAATCGTGGCAAGAGCGACAATAAACACGAGTTCGTCCTAGAATCACAACGGCCCTCGTGGAGGAGCATCTGAGGTGTCAGGTTCCTACTTCACAGGTACAGTTTTTGAGCCAGTTATGTAACTTTAATTATAGTGTATGAATAACAATTTTGTGTAGAAGATTTCCGAAACAGTCTTGGACCGTTCAGTTTACGTACTGTAGGAAGTTTGTCGCTTGTCGTTGCTGAGTGTTCCGCAGTGGCTGGCTGCGGACGGAGTTGTTGTGAATTTAGTGCCCTCCACTGTAACGATGGCAACGGGTTGCAACCGGCGCCGTGCAGCAGTGGCATGCACAGCTCCTAGACACCGAGGCGCGCTGGTGACGTGCCACAGTGGCGTGCGAACGGGCCATCGCCGAGCCGCGCCGACGGCGTCCAGCGCCGGTTTTTTTGTCAGCCTGGGCGCTACCTCTATGTGTGTGTGTGTGTGAGAGAGAGAGAGAGAGAGAGAGAGAGAGAGAGAGAGAGAGAGAGATTGAAAGAGAGGAGGGGGAGGGGGGGGGGGCAGAGCAGCGGGTCGGACCGCGCCGTGTCGTGGCGTTATCGCTAACGAGGGTGGCGCTCGCGTGCGCACCCGCTAAGTGAATATTACGACGGCGCCAGACACGGGAGTGACGGAGAGGGTGGGGAGGGAGTTTAAGGGGAGGGGTGCTGGTTGTCTGACCCCCGACTTCGGACTCACGCCTTTCGCTGTCACACACGTGCTTTCCGTTTCCGACTCTATTCAGGAACTGGCCATACTTTACTGTCTGCCATTCGCACATTCGTGATCAGCCAAAATGCCATCAAAGCATCGCCATCATCATCATCATTATCCTTTCAAGGATTAAGACCTTCGGCCTCTTCTGGGCTCAGTTCATCTTTGCCTCAATCTTTCAGCCAATAGGTCCGTATGACAGTGCCATATTCGGGATCCTGGTATCGTCAAGTCTTTCTGAATCAGTGGTTGTCAAACTGCGTCCCCTTGAGCTTGATGCTGTCGGAATCAAGCGTTCGGGCTGTCCGTGGTTCTTAGTTGTATTTTTCAATATTACGCTTCTAGTAACTGACAAATTATCAGTTGTGGAAAGGTTCGTTCGAAATCCAACCTGGTAATCTTGAATAATGTTTTGTGCGTAAGGTTTATGTTTTTCCAGAATGGTCATTGACAGGGTTTTGTATGTTATGTTCAGCAAACTGATTCCTCTGTAATTTCCACATTCCATTCTGTTTCCTTTCTTGTGTATGGGACAAATTATCGCAGTTTTCCAATCTTCAGGCAGTGTTTCAGTTTTCCAGATCATTATGGCAAGGTTATAAATTTCTTTGTGTAGTTTGTTTCCGCCCTCTTTTAACATCTCTGCTGATATCTGGTCCTCGCCTGCTACTGGGAATTTAACAAAAACATCCACTGTCTCTTCATTGACTTCCAGCGAGCCTACGACAGCATACACAGAAGTGGCCTCTACAACACATTATGAGAATTTAGTATATCCAGTAAAATCATTAGGATGATACAACTGTGCGTGGGTGGCTCCCAGGCAGCAATGAAGTTCAGAGGATACATATCCCCCACCTTTCCTATTAAAACAGGCTTACGGCAGGGAGACGCTCTTTCATGTGCCCTCATCAACCTTGCATTATAGAAAGTGGTTCGGGAGAGTAATTTACATCTATACAATGGTCTCCGATTCGAACACACTGATGTTTAAAGTCTTGGCTTATGCTGATGATATAGTGTTGCTAAGTGAAACTGAAGAAGAAATGAAGGATATGTGCCGATCTCTCAGGCACAATGCCAGCAAAATCGGGCTTTTCATTAGCCAAGAGAAAACCGAATATATGGAAATGGGTCGAGTCATAAATCCAAATCCTTACTTTGAAATTGACCAACATTCTAAATTCAGAAAAGTTCTCCAGTTTAAATACCTTGGGTCACGTTTCAACAGTAAAAATACCATAACAATGGATATCAATGAAAGAATAGCCTCAGGGTCAAGATGTCTGTACCGACTAAGCAACCCAGTCAAAAGTAAAGCTTTGTCAATCAATACAACAAAGCTTTGTCATCAATTCAAGATGAAGATATACAACACTATTATCTGCCTCATAGTACTATACGGATCAGAAAACTGGACGCTTACAAAGAATGAAAGCGGAAAAACTGAATGTTTTCGAAAGAAAAGTAATGAGAAAAATCTGGGGACATGTGTTGGAGAATGGCGCATGTAGAATCCGAAAGAATAATGAAATTTATAAGTTAATGAACCAACCCACTATCATCCAGAAATTAAAAAGTAGGAGACTGCAATGGGCTGGACATGTGGCCAGAATGGAAAACAACAGGATCACCAAGAAAGCATTTGAAGAAACTCTCCAGGCAACAAGACCATCGGGCTGACCTCGTACAAGGTGGAAAGATGACATGGAGAAGGACATCGCAGCATTAGGAATTTCCGCAGGGTGGAGAGAGGCTGCGAGAGTTAGAAGGCGGTGGAAGTAGATCGTTGATGCAGCGCGTGGTCTACAGGGCCTGTGATTGCTGAGAAGAGAGATAGATAGTAACTGACAGCAGAAAAAAAAAAAAAACGTGGAATTATTAAGAACGTATATACGAGTACCTCGCTAACAGAGACAGTAATACCGTATATTATGATGTGCTTAATTTTAATTGATGTTGATGAATATCGTGAACCAAGTAAAGTTTGCCGATTACGTCAGGGGCAGAGTGTTAAGTGTTGCGGCTACTGCAAGATTAATAGAACTGAAAGGTTGAATATTTTGTTGCTTGTCTTCCATGCCCCTATGAAGTGGGGCGAGGACGAGAGAGAGGGCCAAACAGTGGTATCTACTCAGGCAATTTCAGGGAACGCCGAATTCATATTCTCGCAGAAAAAAATCTGGTTTCACAAAGTGCCTAGTAGCCAGCGCAAGTTGGTCAATCGATTGTTCATATGACTTTCATACGCATCCCTGTTGGCTTCTGAACATTTTTGAACACATTCTAAGTCGATTTCTGAACGAATCATAAGCTGATTTTTTTTAATGAGTGCTTAGTGTACTTGATGTCTCTGGCAGGGGAATCCCCGTCGCATTTAGAAATAAAAAACTCTCCCGCAGACAAAAGAGGATGAGGCTATACGAGCTGAGCCGAATACCTCCGAACGGGTGAATGCCAATCGCTGATTGTTTATGTCTTTGACTGGGTGTGCCAATTATAGGCGTTGTTATAACCATTAGCGAAATATATAGGTTGAAACTACGAGAGTGGGAATAAACGACTGACAGGAATAACTGGTAATAAAATGAAAGTTCGACAGAATTTTTTTCCAGATCACTACTCTACTCAGGGCCGCCTGTACAGTCCTCGGTTAGCAGCCGCTTAATTCTGTTCTCGGAATAGTGAGAAAACAGGTTGCACGAAAGCATAATGATGTCTAACCGGAGAACTAACGCCGTGATTCTGGCAGGGTTAGTAAAGTCAACTCGAGAATAAATATTGAAAATGACTGGAATAGTTGCAGAATTAGTGATGACAAGATTGCTTGTTAGAACGTGGAAGGAGAAGTAACTGGGACATCAAACAAATTATGTGGAAGAATATGACGATTCCAAATAAGTAATAAAATTTCTGATACTGCTACTTTTCAGCCACATGCATGAAAAACTGGAGCATATGAATGAAATGTCAAACTATTACCTAATATAAACCTTTTTGCCTTTAGTAGGCCTAATAGGCATCTGATATTGGAACTTCGTACACTCTGTCGTATTATTTATATAAATGACGTAGATGAAAATGACCGTTTGCGACAAAAGTCTCTCTCTTTTGACGTGTGTTACAACTGCTGTAACATTAGAAAGGCCTGCTTCGTTTTACCTAACAGACAGAGCCAAAATAGGCGTAATGAAATGGAGAAAACACACGAATCTTGTGTACTATTCGTATTAACACCTTTTGCAGTATTAGACAACGACATTTTTTTATTTTTCATGTAACAAAACGTTTGACGAACTTTGATGAGGTAATAGATCCTTTCGCAGAAAGGAAAGCACGCCATGTAAAGCTGTAGTAAGACTAGAGAGAAAAAATGCTGGGACTTAAGGATTGAAGAAATTTGTACTGTCTTGCATTTCTCTTGTCTTTACTGCTTTTACGTATCCTTTAATTAATTTTGTCACATAAAAGAGAAAGTTATTAGCTAATAGGAATTAGAAAGTACGAAATTTCTGAAGAGTTCTTTTTCTACCGGTCACAAATAATCCCAAGTAGTATTTTTTGTGAGTTTCTATTTAGGGGGGTGGAGGAGGAGGTAGGGCATCGGACCAGCCGATTGGGAGCACCATAGGACATTTTAATTTCCACTGCCCTGATTATGGATTTCAAGTCTTCCATAGCAAAATGTTCACGTTTAAATTCCACAGAGCGAAATATAGCGACGTACGATAGAAGATTGCTGTGTGAAGAGGCGTGGCCCTGCACTTTGGCACACTTAATACCAAATAACATGTCTTACATTTTCTCGAAGATATGTTTTATAAATCAAACTCTTCAGAAAGAAGTGCACTAAAAATGAATATATTTTTCAAAAAAATTTTTTAATACCTGTCTTCCGATCACGAGCGCACGAGGAGGAAGGAAAAGGGGGCGGCGGGGCGCCATTATCAAGTTTTTGTCCCGGTTTCGAAATATCGTAGATCCGGAGCTGTTCTCTTCCAACACGGAGAAATCACGAGCATGCGCAGCTGCTGTGGTATAAATACCAAACGTAATTAACAGTGTTTCTTCAGTGTGCGTTACAGAGAAGGTCATCTTGAATTGTGGTGCACGTTTGTAGCAAGTAACATGAACTCAAATCAAGACTGTTGTAATAATTTTGAAGTGAGTACAAGGAAAACTACATTCAAAACGTTTAGTAAACACTTGTGATCGTGTCTCACACTGCAGTTACTGTTAATAACTAATATAACTAACTCATTTTTATATAGGTTTCCAACAAATAGTAAGAAGGGAGACGAGTGGTAAAGTGGCCAGGACGGAGAAAGCGGCCATACTATTTTTTGTCCTGGTACCTTCCGAAAACTGATGACACTGGATCCAATGTAAATCGCCATTGCTTATTAGTATGGTTGACAGAGGAAGCGTGTTCCGTTATTCTCTTAGTAAGAACATGAGTCGATAGACGTGACAACAGTCATTTATATTATTCTCTGTCATCAATCGTTTATATTATTTTCGTTACATCCCCTGTATGGAGGGAAATGTTATTTTACTTTGTCTACGTCCAAACAAAGTCTTTTGGCCTACAATTATAGTTCCTTGTTATTTCTTACCGACTGATAGTTTCTTCTGTGGGTCACTTACGGCGACATGGCATCCGATCGGGAAATGTGGCCACATTACTCACCGGAGAAAGTGACCAAGATGTTCACCTCAATAAGAGTTAGTTACTTCCAAAAAATACGCAAAGTACAACAGATACGAGTAAAACTGACTTCTAAACCCTTTTATGTACAAAGCTATCATCCACAGTTCTACCCATTTGTGATGATTTTGAATTAATTAAGTTATATTACTTAAAACCCTCTTTTCCTGTTATATTTTGCCTAATACAAAACTCCGATTGAAAACTGTGTGCTGCAACCGCTTGGTATTCTTTCAGACAGTGGGACGTGGGGTGTGTCGAGAATGCGTCCAGACATCAGGAAAACAAACATGGGATCGTGTTGTGATACTATTGGCCGCATTACCAGCTTAGGTACGAAAACTTGGTCACTATGAAAGCCTTCCGAAAAATTCGTGTAGTACCAGTACATTATTATCCATATAACTTAATAATTCTTGAGTTCCTCCTTATTCTCTACATCTGGTCCCCTTTTGTTCACAATTCGAGCATAGTGGAGCACAGAGGAACAAGCCGAGGAGTAAAAATAGGAGGAACAGCAAATAGGAAAAGACCTTACATGGGGAGAAGTGGAAGAGGCACTGGGCAAGATGAAGGGAGGGAAGTCACCAGGTCTGGGTGAGCTAAGTGTAGACATGGTGAGAGCAGCAGGAGAAGTGGGGATAATATGGCTATATCGAGTAATGAAAATTGTGTGGAGACAGAAGATGATCCCAGAAGACTGGAAGAAGTGAAAATTGTCCCGATCTTTAAGAAGGAATATAGAAAACAGTGCAAGAACTATCGGGGGATAGCCGGCCGAAGTGGCCGTGCGGTTAAAGGCGCTGCAGTCTGGAACCGCAAGACCGCTACGGTCGCAGGTTCGAATCCTGCCTCGGGCATGGATGTTTGTGATGTTCTTAGGTTAGTTAGGTTTAACTAGTTCTAAGTTCTAGAGGACTAATGACCTCAGCAGTTGAGTCCCATAGTGCTCAGAGCCATTTGAACCATTTTTTTATCGGGAGATAACATTGATGAGTCATTGCGCAAATATTTTTGAGAAAATTTTGGACGCACGGATTCGGGCAAAGTTAGAAGGAAGAATGAGAGAAGAGCAACATGACTTCAGAACAGGAAGGTTCACGGTCGATCTAATTTTTGCTGTTAGAGAACTGCGGGAACAGCACTATGAATATGGAATAGATCTACTAATGACCTTCCTGGACATTGAAAAAGCATATGATAGTGTACGTAGAAGCAAAGTGTGGAAAGTCCTCGAGAACAGAGGAGTAGCAAAACAGATTATTTGGAGGATAAGGGAAGTGTACCGTGGAAGTGTCAGCTGTGTGAAAGTGGGAAGAGAGAGATCAGCTTGGACTGAACAGAGGAACAGCTTGAGGCAGGGTAGTGCTCTTTCACCGTTACTCTTCATTGTAGTGATGGATGATATAATGAGTACAGTAGCACAAGTAATTGCTGAAAGGAAGATGAAAGGTATGGTGTTTGCAGATGATCTGATGATCTGGAAGAATAAGGAGGAGGAAGTACAAGAGCAGCTGGACGTATGGGAGCGAACAGTACAAGAATGTGGGATGAAATTTAGTATGAGTAAGAGTGAGATGATTATCACAACAAGAAAGAAGGTGAGAGGAACAACGGGAATAAAAATTGGTGGGAAACGATTGAGGAGAGTGACGAGTTTCAAGTACCTAGGAGGCTGATACAGGAAGATCGAAAAAACGACAGAGAAGTAAACGAGCGTAAGAGAAAAGCGGAAGTATTTCGGAAGAGTGTCAGAACCCTGATATGGAGCAAGGTTGTACACCAAATCAGTAAAAAGGTTATACACAAGTCATACAATGTCCCGATCCTGACATATGAATCAAAAACCTGGGTTATGAAAGGAAGGGAGAAAAGAAAAGTACAAACTAGTGACATGAAATTCTTGAGAAACAGTATTGGAGCGACAAAGATAGACATGTTAAGGAATGAGATGATCACAGAGTTAGTGAAGGTGGAACCATTACAGGAAGAGATAGAGAAATCAAGGCTGAGATGGTATGGACACATTAAGAGAATGGAGGAGAATATGATAGCCAGGAGAATACAGGAGATGAAACTGGAAGGAAAGAGACCAAGAGGAAGACCGAGAGACAGGTGGCTGAAAGGAGTAGAAGAATGCGTCCAGAAGAAAGGAGAAGACTCGACCAAGGTGAAGACGGATAGATGGTGGCAAGACAGAAGACGATGGAGAGGCCTTTGTTCCATACAGATCCGGTCAGAGGCTAGAAACTGTCCAGAATGATGATGATGATAACTTAATAACATTTTACGTGATACGGTATAAAATACACTCCTGGAAATGGAAAAAAGAACACATTGACACCGGTGTGTCAGACCCACCATACTTGCTCCGGACACTGCGAGAGGGCTGTACAAGCAATGATCACACGCACGGCACAGCGGACACACCAGGAACCGCGGTGTTGGCCGTCGAATGGCGTTAGCTGCGCAGCATTTGTGCACCGCCGCCGTCAGTGTCAGCCAGTTTGCCGTGGCTTACGGAGCTCCATCGCAGTCTTTAACACTGGTAGCATGCCGCGACAGCGTGGACGTGAACCGTATGTGCAGTTGACGGACTTTGAGCGAGGGCGTATAGTGGGCATGCGGGAGGCCGGGTGGACGTACCGCCGAATTGCTCAACACGTGGGGCGTGAGGTCTCCACAGTACATCGATGTTGTCGCCAGTGGTCGGCGGAAGGTGCACGTGCCCGTCGACCTGGGACCGGACCGCAGCGACGCACGGATGCACGCCAAGACCGTAGGATCCTACGCAGTGCCGTAGGGGACCGCACCGCCACTTCCCAGCAAATTAGGGACACTGTTGCTCCTGGGGTATCGGCGAGGACCATTCGCAACCGTCTCCATGAAGCTGGGCTACGGTCCCGCACCCCGTTAGGCCGTCTTCCGCTCACGCCCCAACATCGTGCAGCCCGCCTCCAGTGGTGTCGCGACAGGCGTGAATGGAGGGACGAATGGAGACGTGTCGTCTTCAGCGATGAGAGTCGCTTCTGCCTTGGTGCCAATTATGGTCGTATGCGTGTTTGGCGCCGTGCAGGTGAGCGCCACAATCAGGACTGCATACGACCGAGGCACACAGGGCCAACACCCGGCATCATGGTGTGGGGAGCGATCTCCTACACTGGCTGTACACCACTGGTGATCGTCGAGGGGACACTGAATAGTGCACGGTACATCCAAACCGTCATCGAACCCATCGTTCTACCATTCCTAGACCGGCAAGGGAACTTGCTGTTCCAACAGGACAATGCACGTCCGCATGTATCCCGTGCCACACAACGTGCTCTAGAAGGTGTAAGTCAACTACCCTGGCCAGCAAGATCTCCGGATCTGTCCCCCATTGAGCATGTTTGGGACTGGATGAAGCGTCGTCTCACGCGGTCTGCACGTCCAGCACGAACGCTGGTGCAACTGAGGCGCCAGGTGGAAATGGCATGGCAAGCCGTTCCACAGGACTACATCCAGCATCTCTACGATCGTCTCCATGGGAGAATAGCAGCCTGCATTGCTGCGAAAGGTGGATATACACTGTACTAGTGCCGACATTGTGCATGCTCTGTTGCCTGTGTCTATGTGCCTGTGGTTCTGTCAGTGTGATCATGTGATGTATCTGACCCCAGGAATGTGTCAATAAAGTTTCCCCTTCCTGGGACAATGAATTCACGGTGTTCTTATTTCAATTTCCAGGAGTGTATATGCTCAAAATATGAAAGTGGTAAACTTCTAACAATAAACGTGGTTTGGTGAAAATTGAGTTTCTCTTTGAGCGGGCACTTTACAATCAAGAAGCGTCCCCCACCCCTCACCCCACTGGTCCCCGTTCCATCCTATGCGGCTCCAGGTGTCCTTACCGAGCCAGGTGGCGCAGTGGTTAGCACCCTGGACTCATGTTCGGGAGGATGGCATTCAACCCTGCGTCGGCCATCCTGGTTTATGTTTTCCGTGGCTTGAATAAAATTTTTCTAGGTTTGTGTCCGCACTGTCAATATATAAAACTACCGACGTTTCGACCCCTGTTGCAAGTGACCGTCTTCAGTGAGTCACTTGCAACAGGGACCGAAACTTCGGCGGTTTATGTATGAACAATGCCGTGACAAACTCATAAAAATCGTACTGAATGTGACAGTGGCCGCGGAAGTCAACGTTTACACTTCCCCTAAATCGCTTCTGGCAAATTTCAAGACGATTCCTTTGAAAGGGCACAGCCGCTTTCCTTCCCCATCCTTCCCTAATCGGACGGGACCGATGACCTCATTGTTTGGTCCCCTCCCCCAAATCAACTAACCAACCAACCAAAAAACCTTAAAAAGTACAAAGTTTTCATTACAGTGTAACTACATTTGGCACCATTGTTAAAAATGTTATACGTACATACGTTTCGAAGCTTCATTTTATTTATTTTAATTATAAACAGTTAAATTTTTTTCTCCAATGTGAGTACTAATGTCGCTTTCCGAAAAATCTTAACGCATTTTTATAAAGAGTTTGTATATCATTATTAAAAATATCTGTGGAACAGAATTTTGATATCTTTTTTTCCTGTATTTCTATAGACTTTCCTCTTACATAAGGTCATTACTGTTGCACTAAATGAAAATTCCTTCCACAGAATATTGCACTATAGTACTGGCTAGTTACCACGTTAGTGGTTTGTGTGGAAAAGGTACATGAATTTTCCAAAATGTAAGTTGCAGGAAACCCAAATCAAGGAATTGACATTGTTTGTGTAAGGCCTTGCCTTCTGTGGGTGGACTAGTGTAAAGTAGACCGCTTTGCAGATTCCTTTTCATTCTCAAGCAATCTTCGCTTTGGTTACATCTTTGGTTAATCTGATTTTCAAACCGAGTAGCAAAAATGTCACCTATTGTGTTACCGATGTCCATCAGTATCGAGTGTGTGAAAACTCCTGTAACAATCCCTAGTCTCTCTGGAGTGTAGTAATTAAACCTTACTGGAACGAGGCTTGCCTTAGATTGTAATAACACATATGCGTACAACTTCCGTAAGTCTTACTCCTTTGCAACCAATGGTAAACGAACAACATAAAGCAAAGTATACAAAATCAGCGGCAGTTATGCCATTCCACAGCCTTATTGATATGCTGTAGAAGCATTCCCTGCATGGTGATTGCGTAAGACTGAAAGAAAACGTCGCAGAAATAAATAATATCAGGAAATACAGAACAAAAAAGCGGCATGGCCCTGTGCAAACTTGCACCAGTTAATATTTTAATCACCCTTACGAGTGTAATTGAAACGTAATATTCAGAATGAAAATTTCAACACTATGCAGTAAATGAAGAGCAAATAAAAAATATTTTACAATTTTGGTAGCTTTCACGTTCCACCTTAAGTGAAAAAGTTTGACGAGCACTGTCATAAATTTTGCTCGCAGTTTCTTCTATATTCGTTTGTTTTTCCCGTTTTGCAAATATTTGTAACTGATTCCGTATACCCTTGTTTATTATTTTGTCAAGATCCGAACACGTGTTGCCAAGGTTGTGTCGACTAGACCTGCCGAAATATCGCTGGGAAGCCCTTACCAAACCTTTATTTAACCTCGAGCTCTCCCCATGCGATTTCCATGTTTTCCATTTCCTTCTGTAAGACATTTGTGGCCGTCAATTTGCTTCCGACGAAGATGCACACGCCTGGGTACAAAAATGTTTTCATAGGTAACCGAAAACTATTTTCCATGAAGACTTCGCTCGTCTTGACTCACATTCGGATAATCGTTTTAACGGTTACGGCGATTACTTTTGAAAGAATGAACTGTTACTTACTATTTTTCCATTTGTCTCGTTTTCATTTGACTGCTCGTTATATATTTAGCCCATTGCAGCTATATAAACTGAGTCTGAATCAAGTACCACTGTAGAAACTTTTTACACGCTTTATTACGTGCTGAAGGTAGGCCCGTTAGGCACTATATTCCGTAGTTCATACCTCACCCTACCTGAGGCCTTCTCCAGATCTACTTATGCCATTGCCATAACTTATCCGATGTTTCCACAACATTCGACATCACGGACTGTTCACTGATTTAGGTACAAATTACCACAAGATAGTCAGTGCTTTAAGCAGACAGTAACACTTATCTCCATGTCATATTTATAATGTTATCCAAATAACTACAGTGGATACTAGATATCACTATTGCACTTCTGTCCAAGTTCTCTCTTGGATATCGTTTTACATTACGGTCTGATTCAGCAAGTAATCAGCGGAAAACGATATCCGTGTAGTTAAATAGAATCATAAATCACTAACCACCAAATTATTGTGAACGAAAATACTATGGGAATGCCTAAGCAGACGATTTGAAGATGACCATGAATGTTTGAACGAAGTCCACCCTAAATCGAGCACTTGTTGAACTCTCTCCCGTAAGTATTGTTATCTACGCACATTCCTTCATTTTGTTACCTTGACCTTCTCTTAGCTCTTGAAATGGAGTAAATAAGGTAGATGAACCTGACTAAATGTCCCCTACACCTCCGTTTGATTCTAAATACAGTAATAATTACGTTTTCCTCTGAAGTTCGTTCCCCGATCCGTTTGTTCCCCTATCACTCCTACTCATCCCTAACATATTCTCCTCCATTACTTGCTGACAAATGTCAAGGTTGGAATACGTTTAGCTTTAAAAATCTGTCTGTGTAGGGAGAGTCTTGCACGAAGCGTTCCAGTTATTCGCAAGTAACATTCTATCTACCAACTTGCCGGAAAAGTCTTAACAAGTTAAGGTCTTAATTTAATCAGTAAACAGAATGTACACAGGTATCAACACATTCTGTGCTCAAGAAGCGTCGAAACGGAGGATATAGAAAATTCCAAAATACACTCCTGGAAATGGAAAAAAGAACACATTGACACCGGTGTGTCAGACCCACCATACTTGCTCCGGACACTGCGAGAGGGCTGTACAAGCAATGATCACACGCACGGCACAGCGGACACACCAGGAACCGCGGTGTTGGCCGTCGAATGGCGTTAGCTGCGCAGCATTTGTGCACCGCCGCCGTCAGTGTCAGCCAGTTTGCCGTGGCATATGGAGCTCCATCGCAGTCTTTAACACTGGTAGCATGCCGCGACAGCGTGGACGTGAACCGTATGTGCAGTTGACGGACTTTGAGCGAGGGCGTATAGTGGGCATGCGGGAGGCCGGGTGGACGTACCGCCGAATTGCTCAACACGTGGGGCGTGAGGTCTCCACAGTACATCGATGTTGTCGCCAGTGGTCGGCGGAAGGTGCACGTGCCCGTCGACCTGGGACCGGACCGCAGCGACGCACGGATGCACGCCAAGACCGTAGGATCCTACGCAGTGCCGTAGGGGACCGCACCGCCACTTCCCGGCAAATTAGGGACACTGTTGCTCCTGGGGTGTCGGCGAGGACCATTCGCAACCGTCTCCATGAAGCTGGGCTATGGTCCCGCACCCCGTTAGGCCGTCTTCCGCTCACGCCCCAACATCGTGCAGCCCGCCTCCAGTGGTGTCGCGACAGGCGTGAATGGAGGGACGAATGGAGACGTGTCGTCTTCAGCGATGAGAGTCGCTTCTGCCTTGGTGCCAATTATGGTCGTATGCGTGTTTGGCGCCGTGCAGGTGAGCGCCACAATCAGGACTGAATACGGCCGAGGCACACAGGGCCAACACCCGGCATCATGGTGTGGGGAGCGATCTCCTACACTGGCCGTACACCACTGGTGATCGTCGAGGGGACACTGAATAGTGCACGGTACATCCAAACCGTCATCGAACCCATCGTTCTACCATTCCTAGACCGGCAAGGGAACTTGCTGTTCCAACAGGACAATGCACGTCCGCATGTATCCCGTGCCACACAACGTGCTCTAGAAGGTGTAAGTCAACTACCCTGGCCAGCAAGATCTCCGGATCTGTCCCCCATTGAGCATGTTTGGGACTGGATGAAGCGTCGTCTCACGCGGTCTGCACGTCCAGCACGAACGCTGGTCCAACTGAGGCGCCAGGTGGAAATGGCATGACAAGCCGTTCCACAGGACTACATCCAGCATCTCTACGATCGTCTCCATGGGAGAATAGCAGCCTGCATTGCTGCGAAAGGTGGATATACACTGTACTAGTGCCGACATTGTGCATGCTCTGTTGCCTGTGTCTATGTGCCTGTGGTTCTGTCAGTGTGATCATGTGATGTATCTGACCCCAGGAATGTGTCAATAAAGTTTCCCCTTCCTGGGACAATGAATTCACGGTGTTCTTATTTCAATTTCCAGGAGTGTACTTTACATAGTTTTTCAAAACTGTTACACAGAGGAATAACACATTGCAATTCTTTCTCTAAATCTTCAAGATAAAATGATGGATATCAGAATAAGTGATCACGGGATAGGAAAGCAACTTAAATCGCTCAACAGAAGAAAGTATTCATTCCCTTACAGGATGACAATACGATTCTGCATAGAATAACCGAAAGATATGCTTCTAGCAGCAATGTACCAAAGGTCTTTGGAGGTGCGAAAAGTTCATAGTGATTGGAATAACACCATAGGTTATTCGCGGTTACAAGAAGGGTCGTCAAACAGACGCACAGTACTATAGGCCTGCGTCTCTGACATCGGTGTATGTAAAATTCTGAAACATTTTTTATGCTGGCTTAATAGACATTCCTGGACACAGGAAAACTACTCTGTAAAAATCAACATGTTTCCCGAAAACAATGACCTTGCAAAACCCAGCTGGCTTTGATTGTCCATTAGACACGGAAAGCAGAAAATTTAAGCGCCCAGCTAGGTTCCACGTTCCTTGGCTTACAAAAGGCTTCCGACACAGTTCCGCGCTGCCACCTAATGAATAAAATTCTATCGCACGAAATACCAGAATAACTGTTTGAGTGGAATGAAGAGTTTATAGCAAACAGACAAAAAGGAGCCTTGAGACATAAAAGTAACTTCAAGGACAAGGGAGTGCTATACGATCATTAGTTTTCACACTATATGAAAATGATGTAATGGATAGTGCTGCAAGTTGCACGAGGCTTTTCACGGATAATGCTGCTTTTTACAAAGGAATTGCGATGCTAGAAAACTATAGTAAAATGCAGGAAGACATGCAGAGGATCAACGCTTGATGCAGGGAACAAAACCAAATGAAACGTATTGTAAATACATAGACAGAAGGAACCTACACGATTACAGAGCAATCGTTGGAAACAGTCACTTGTACACAAAATATGTAGGAGAATGTGTACGGAGCGATTTGTAGTGTAACTACCACATAAAGCTAATCGCAGGCAAGCCAGACGCACGACTGAAATGCTTCAGAAGAATCCAAAAAAAAAATTAGTTCATCAGTGAAGTTGGTAGCTGACAAAACACATATTCGACAGATACTTGAATACTGCTTGGCAACACAGGATCTGTATCGGGTCTGGTTGACAGACGAATCGGAAAAGATCCAAAGAAAGCAGTACGTTTCGTTACAGGTTAATTTAGTGAGAACGTAACCGTATGAAGATGCTCAGACCAGTGCCAAGAGACACGTTCTGCATCACAATGTGGTTTATTACTAAAAATCAGAGAGCGTACGTTCCTAGAAGAGTCAACCAACACACCGTTTCCTCGCACTATGTCTCGCGAAAAGATTACGAAAAAATTGATGCTATTGAAGCCTACATAGAAACCGCGCGGCTAGCCGCGAGGTCCATCGCGCTGCTTCCCGAGCGGGAAGGCGTGCCGGTCCCCTGCCAGTATCCGCCTGGCGGATTAGTGTCGAGGTCCGGTGTGCCGGCCAGCCTGTGGATCGTTTTTAATGCGGTTTACCATCTGCCTCGGCGAATCCGGGCTGGTTCCCCTTATTCCGCCTCAGTTACACTGTCTCGGCGATTACTGCCCAAATACTATTTGCACGTACGCATCCACCGTAATTACCATGCATAGTTTTGGGGCAACACTTGTCTGGTATGAGACGTTCCCGTCGTGTCTAGGTCCCCGGATTAATAAGCACATACAAGCCTACGCATGGCTTACCAGCAGTCCTTCAGGCGAACCATCGTAAGTGGAACCAGATAAAGTGAGAAGTGCAATGGTAAACAAAGTATTCCCCGCCACACACTGTAAGGTGGCTTGCAGACTATTGATGTAGCAACAGTCACCGTCATTCTTAAAAGCGAGTACGAAACACTGACTGTATAGTTCTGTTTCAGACGTATGCCATCCACTGAGACTATCAAAAGCAATCCTGGTCATTTTTACCAGTATGTTTATTTCTTTGGTTTTCCGTCCTGCCGTTGTTTTAGTTTCCTCTACAAAAGAGATTTTCAAAGAATACTATGACTACTTTTTTATTGTTTTTGATGTGTCGTACGTTATTTTAGTATTATCATTTTTTATTTGCAAGTCTGCTTTCATAACTGATCTATTCTGTTATCCCTGTAGTTGTGAAATCATCTCCATTGGAGACATATTGTGCAGTATCCTTAGGGCACAGAGGTGGTTCAGGTATATCCTGTTAAAAGGGATTCATTCATGGATTTGACGATTTACGAATTTTGAAATCCCTCCCACAACTACTTAAAACTAAAATCTTAATGCTGAAATATTTCCATGACGGCGAATTCCATTTATTTTGATTTTTATGATTTTCTTCCCTTCGTCGTGAATGATGAATGGCACTTGTGTGTTACAGGTGTTGATGATATCGTAATAGACCGCCCATCAACAACAACGATTCTATTTACCTCGTGCTTTCACTATGTGTATACTATAGTTCAAAATCTGCCGCCAGTAATTAAGCTAAAATATTCACCATGATATAAAATTCCTCATTTTACTAAGGTTTTAAGTCATGTATCATCAAATTTACGTGATTTTCTCAATCTGACTTCTAGATCTTCCACACACATTGCAAAAATAATTTTAAGCTTGTATTAACTAATGTATTTAGTATAAGGCCACAGAGTTCTTAAGACAGAGTGTGAAAGTGATTAATCAGACTCTTCAGAGCATCATCGACAGAAATTTAAGTCTAGAATGTGCGGAGAAACTATATACTTCTCCGTTAATTTATATGAAGAGAGTACATGTAATTAGAAAACATTAGTTCTCAAAGGATGATAAATGTTGTTCACACTAAAGAAATAGGTTACTCGAATCCGAACAAATAGCTCAACTCGTACTCGCACAACAGGTGACTCTGGATCGTGCGCGGCTAATTGAACACTGCCGTTAATTGTGATTGATGATCTTCCACCCATCACTGGCAGCTTGTATCAGGTAGATGTCAGTATAATCAATAACATTTTAGTCACATTATAATCTACATTCACATTAGCATCAGCTTTATTTCCACATCATACAATGGGTAGTCGTTACTAACGGATACTTCTAGTATTTACTATATATATATCTGACAACATGCTCCTGTCCCAGACTTGTATGCGATGGTAAATATATTTCAAAATAAACTGGAAACTATATGACGTCTAGACTGAAATAACTGATGTTAATTTGTACACTTCAAGAAATGAACACGGTGCATAAAAAATTAGTCAACAGCAAGAGACGATTCGCTAACACCGTACAACACCTTAAGGACCTGCGCTCAGCCAGGAACGAAGGGCTCCAACTTCTTCTCGCATGACGTGTCCGTCTGCTGCCATTCTTTGACGATTAGAGCCCTTAGCGATACCAAATGCCGTAATTATAAGCTGCTACGTTTCACGCCCTGTTAGAAACATTCAGTTGGATTGAGTGGTTTAATGGGTCAGCTGCTAGTGCACAGAATGACTGCGTGCATGTTTTTCAAAGCACAATGCTGTTTCCTTCTCAAACACTTACAACAAAACCTTTTTGACGTCTGTAATCTAACAGGAGCCAGCACATTTCATCTCCATCCAAGAAACACCTGAACATTTTTAAGAACAATAAAGTTAATACATCGCGATATCAAAGAATAATTGTTGTTTACGTAGGTATAAAATCGATGCGAAATAGCAGAAATGAGAATATCGAGAAACTTAACAACAGGATTGATGATCAGGAAGTAGATTAAGTTAAGAAAATCTGCTACGTAGACACGAAAATAACCCATGACGGACGGAGCAAGGAGGTCATAAAAAGCAGAGTAGCTCTAGCAAAAAGAGCATTTCTGACTAAGAGAAGTCTAGTATCAAACATAGGATTAATTTGAGGAAGAAATTGTTGAATGTACGTTTGGGCCGCAGTGTTGTAAGGTAGAAGACAATCGAAGCATTTCAGATGTTGTGCTACGGAAGGATGTTGAAAATTAGGTGAACTGATAAGGCATGCAATAACGAGGTTCTCCACAGAATCGGAGAGGAAAGGAACATACGGACAACACTGACAAGAAGAAGGGACACGAAGATAGGACATCTGTTAAGACATCAGGGAATACCTTAGGTTTAGAGGGTAACAACTGTAGATGAAGTCAGAAAGTGGAATAAAAACAGCAAATGAGGACGTTGGTTGTAAGTGCTACTCTGAAATGATGAGGTTGGAACAGACGAGGAATTCGTGGAAGACAAATAAAAAGCGCTGGCAGTAACTACATTTTCTCACTTGTATATAGATGTCAATCTCGTCGACAGGTCATAGGAAAAACGAAATAAAACCAATTTTTAAATACTGTTACCTCTTTGCTATATAATTTAAAACATCTTACATAAATTACATTGCGCTGGTCCCGGCGGAGGTTCGAGTCCTCCCTAGGGCATGGGTGTGTGTGTTTGTCCTTAGGATAATTTAGGTTAAGTAGTGTGTAAGCTTAGGGACTGATGACCTTAGCAGTTAATTCCCATATGATTTCACACACATTTGAACAAGCACAATGCGCTTGTGTGCTGTGAGAAATTATCTGCATTTCATGGGGTACAAAAAACGTATTTCACGCGAACGAAATTCGTCTGGAAGTACACACGCGAAAATACGCCACCTTACACAGTCGATGTGTACAGGATGTGTGAGTGTTTGTCAAACCAAGATCGCGTGCGTGAAGCCCTCTGAAAACGGGTAAATTCATCTCGGCAGTGTGCATTACAACTCGTCATGAAGACCTAGAAGGAACGGTTTGATTATCAAGAATATTGAGCTATAACCTGGTTCATGATCG
This sequence comes from Schistocerca nitens, assembly GCF_023898315.1. Lineage (NCBI taxonomy): Eukaryota > Metazoa > Arthropoda > Insecta > Orthoptera > Acrididae > Schistocerca > Schistocerca nitens. The sequence continues at coordinate 548,528,058 of NC_064619.1, read as the reverse complement.
TATTGAACCGAATGAACGCGCTCGGCTTATGGTACGATAGAAAAAGTCACCTCCACGCTGAACTACACCCTCACACACTGCTACTTACACGCCACCTTTCATCCCCGGTAAGGACAACGAATGCTTACTATAAAGTACAGAGCCTTTTAGATCTAATGTTTTAGTTACATGTTCTCCGGAAAATGTGGCTTTTAGTACCATGAAACCGCTAGTGATCTAAAACTAAAGGACTAACTACAACTTAAGACAATTATTAAGGCTCAATATTTTTTGGAAAAGGTATTCTTTGCGCCAGTCTTCGCCAGTGTAGCCACTGCAAACTGCTTGTGCTGTGGCGTGTCCGTCGGCTTCAGTGCCTTCAGCAACTGTACCTTGTAAGTGTAGATACACGGTGTGTTCAGAAGTATCCTGACACCGCCAAAAACGTACGTTTTCCATATTAGGTGCATTGTGTTCCAAGCTACTGCCAGGTGCTCCATATCAGCGACCTCAGTAGTCATGACACATCGTGAGAGAGCAGAATGGGGCGCTCCGCGGAACTCACTGACTTCGAACGTGGTCAGATGAATGGGTGTCACTTGTGTCATACGTCTGTACACGAGGTCTCCACAGATCTAAGCATCCCTAGGTCCCCTGCTTCCGATGTGATAGTGAAGTGGAAACATGAAGGGACACGTAAAGCACAAAAGCGTACAGGCCGACCTCGTCTGTTGACCGACAGAGACCGGCGAAAGTTTAAGAGGTTAGTAATGTGTAATAGGCAGACATCCATCCAGACCATCACACAGATATTCCGTACTGCATCAGGATTCACTGAAAGTACTATGACAGTTAGGCGGGAGGTAAGAAAACTTGGATTTCATGGTCGAGCGTCTGCTCATCATTTTGGATCTTGCCCACTCGCCGCTTATAGGGTGCCTAACGGATGCTGCGTTCTCAGAATGCTATACAACAATTCAAGCAAATAACACTAGCAGTCTTATTTGACAATAATTATTTTTAGAGTTACATCGGTATCGCAAGTAACCTGCAAACAATGATGTTCGTGCCGGCCGAAGTGGCCGCGCGGTTCTGGCGCTGCAGTCTGGAACCGCGAGACCGCTACGGTCGCAGGTTCGAATCCTGCCTCGGGCATGGATGTGTGTGATGTCCTTAGGTTAGTTAGGTTTAACTAGTTCTAAGTTCTAGGGGACTAATGACCTCAGCAGTTGAGTCCCATAGTGCTCAGAGCCATTTTTGAATGATGTTCGTCGCTAGAGACAAAGTTCCTGCAAGTAGACAAACGGTACTGATAACTGATCTACGATACGGAGTCCGGTCTACACCTGTACCCATCCTGCCCCTATACGGCGCCGATCTGAGCGGTCGAGGCTGGCTTATATTCACTTCCTGCAGGCGGCGCTCCTGGCACGGCTCGGTCCTTGTCAGCGGGCTGTTGGCTGACGTTTCCTGGCCGCCTTCACTGATTTTTCGTTCTTCGTCTTCGTTCCTGAGCTTGTGGTAACGCCAAACATTCCTGCCCCTCAAAGCGATGGACCGTCGTCGTGTATGGAGTGCGACTACGGCGGGGAATGCAGGAGTGTGGGCGCAACGTCCAGCCGGAAGCTGTGGCTTCAGGTGACGTCAACCTTACGGCTGTACTCCACAATCCGGCCTGCGCTCTGGCGGAAACGTCCCCCGGAAAACGACCAGAAGGGTACGCGTCCACCTCCTGCTGCCATGAACCACATAAGAAAGGTGGCGACTGCTGCGGTGTGCGCTTGTCCGGCTCCATCGGTAGGACGAGAGGAGGCGGAGGCGGCGAAGGCTCCGTCTCCATAGGGTCATCCCGCGGTGTCGTGCTGACACCCTCTGTCAGCTGCTGCGGACGCTCTATCCTCTGGACCCGTCAATCTGGGGTAACAAGAGACTGAAAGATCATCGTATACATGACAGAGGGAAAATTGATTTTTATGGTGGCGCCATCTGGACCTGAAAGAAGATACACGAAAGCGCCAAGTCGACAGATAATTTTGCCATGCGCCCACCATCTGCTGCCACTAAAACCACTGTAGAAGACAATTTCATGCGGTGCGAAGCTATACCGGCAGCCTTCCTTCGTCACCGGATGCCGAGGAGTGTGGAGCAGGTGGAGCAGTGTGCGATGGCCGTGAAGCAATTCCGCCGGCGATGGTCCATCTCGTGGGTGTGAACGATATGAGGCGAGAAACCGTGTGTGAGGATCGAAGTTTGGCCATCTGCTGCTTCAATGTTCTGACCAAAGGTTCCACTTCGCCGTTTGACTGCGGACGGAACAGTGCACTAGTTATATGGTGTATGCCATTGCGTTCACAGAATGTTTAAAATTCATTTACGTGAACTGAGGGCCGTTGTCTGACATTATTACTTCAGGTAAACCTTCTACGCTAAAAATCCATGACAACACCTGAATTGTGCTCCGTGACGTTGTCGAGTTCATTGGCACAGTAAAAGGAAACTTGCTATACGAGTCAACCACAATTAACCAACGAATGTTCCAAAAAGATCTGCAAGTTCTATGTGCACATGTAGCCATAGCGATTCCGACTTAAGCCAAGCCTAGAATTTTTGTGGCAAAGCGAACCGTGACGTCATCTGTTTTATTAGGATGTCCATACCTTGGTAAGTACATTGTCGACGCCCTAACTGTTTTGTAAGAACAATCCCCCAGTGTCTTTGGTGAAGTAACTGCAACACTTCTCTTTGCAAAACTTTAATGATCAACACACGTGACTGTCCACTGTCATTTTGAACAAGAATGACTCCATTCTGTACAGCGAGGCTATTTCTATGTGCAAAGTATCGGCGCGCTGCAGAGTTCCTTATGCTATTCAGTGAGTGAGGCCAAGATGCGCGAATATAATTTAGCAAAATTTTCAAATCTGAATCAGATTCCGTTGTCTGTGCAATTTTCTTATAGTTCAGCGGGAAAGACTGAAGCAGTTCAGAATCCTGAGCATTGATGTGCCAACAACACGCAGCAGAAGCGTCGAATCTGTATCAGGGACAATTGTAAGACGTGAATGTACGTCCACATTACCATGTTGAGCTGTCGGACGATACACAGTCTTGTATTGGCGCAACCACAAAGCCCATCTTTGCAATTTTTGGTCAGTTCGTACAGGAACCAATTTCGTCGGATAAAACAAGGACAGCACAGGCTTTTGATCCGTAACTAAATAGAATTTTCTGCCATACGAATAGTGTTGGAATTTGGTGACACCATACACAATAGCCAATGCCACGTTTTCAATTTGTAAATAGTTACGTTGAGCTTTGGACAAAACTTTTGACTCAAAAGTAGTAAGACTGTCTATGTCACCAATTCTGTGCGAAAGCACTGCTCCGAATCCGTAAGAGGAAGCGTGAAATTTCAGTACAACTGGTTTTTCAGGATCAAAGTGAACTAAGCATCGATCACGGAGCAATGCATCTTTAAGTTTTCGAAAAGAGACTTGACACTCATCTGTCGAAAAAAAGGGGACATTCTTGCGACGTAAGCCATGCAATGGAGCTGCGATTTGTGCAGCATTCGGTATGAACCGAATATAATAGTTCATTTTCCCTAAGATTGCCTGCAATTCTGTGATATTGCGAGGAAATGGCAAGTATCGTATGGCTAACAAATGCGACTGAAGAGTATTTACAACTTGACTGTTAATGACGTGACCATGATACTGCAACTGAGGTTTAAAAAAATCACTTTTGTCCAGTCTACAATCTAGTCCTGCTGCAGATAACACACGAAACAAACCACTTACATTTGCAATATGTTCTTCGGGTACACGACCTGCTACTACAATATCGTCCAAATACTGTAGTTTGAACAAAAAAAAAAAAGGCTCTGAGCACTATGGGACTTAACTTCTAAGGTCATCAGTCCCCTGGAACTTAGAACTACTTAAACCTAACTAACCTAAGGACGTCACACACATCCATGCCCGAGGCAGGATTCGAACCAGCGACCGTAGCGGTCGCGAGGTTCCAGACTTAAGCGCCTAGAACCGCTCGGTCACTCCGGCCGGCGTAGTTTGAACAGTTTGGCAATTATGCAGTAAGCTGTTCCTAATACCGTTGGAAAATGGAGGGTGCGGAAGCACTGCGAAAAGACAAACGCAAATATTTCTACAAGTCCAAATGAGTATGTACTTCACACACTTTTAGAGATTCTTCATCGAGCGGTATTTGAAGATACGCGTCGCGCAAATCAATTTTTGAAAAGTAGCGTCCAGCGCCTAATTTTTCCATGACGTCCTCTGGGCGTGGCAACGGATAAGTATCAATTACAGTTTGTGGGTTGAGTGTAGAAGTCAACACGCAGGCGAATGGACCAGAAAGTTTGAGGAACTAAACCACTGGACTTTGCGCATTGACTAGCTGATATGGGCGCAATAACTACGTTATCTTACAATTCTTTAAGTTCAGCAGCGACTTGGTCCCATAATGCAATGGGAAAAATTCTGGCCCGGCAAAAATTCTGATGAGCATTTTCTTTTAAAAGTACTACGTGCAACAGAATTGTTAGCCTTTCCTACACCCCCAGAAAAGGGTTCTGAGACTTCTTTTAGCAGGCTAGCTACACTGTCTTTTGAATTCAGTGTAGACACTGACAAGCAATTGTCCTGGATATCAAAGCCAAACAAATCAAATGAATCAAGACCAAATATGTTCTCATACTCGCGTGATCGTAGCACAGTAAAAGTCACTGTTCGCGTATGCGAGCGATACATGGCAGGGAATGTATATGTTACGAGAAAGGAAATGTCTTGTAAATTATAAGCCGGCAGTTGCGTGCTAGTTTTAGACAGCCGTGGGCAGCCCAATAGTTCATATGTACAACGATTGAGCAAAGTGACAGAGGCACCCATGTCCAACTGAAGAGTCACACTTTTCCCTCAAATAAGTAAATCAACAAAACGTTCGTTTGACTGACGTATCAGTGACGAAACTGCACGCTTGCTAGTTGCAGACTTGGAATATACTGCATTAATGACGTGAGCCTCGTGACTAGAGTTTTGTGAGTGGGACTTTGCGTTCTCGGAAGGCAAACAGCAATTCAAGCAAATAACATTAGCAGTTTTATTTCTATAAAACCGATTTGACAATACTTAACTTCAGAGTACATCGGTGTCGTAAGTAACATGCAAACAGTAATGTTCACCGCTATAGAGAAAGTTCCTGCAAGCTGACATACGTCACTGATAACAGATCTGCAGGAGCGGCGCTTATATTCACCTCTTGCAGGTTGCGCTCTTGGAGCGGCTCGGTCCTTGTCAACTGTGTATGGCAGGCGTATCCTCACATCCTTCTCTGGTTTTCCGTTCTTCGTCTTCGTTCTGGCGCTTGTGGTTACGCCAGAACACATAAGGCACACATCACGCCGGTAAATGCAAAACGACGCCTCGCTTAGTGTAAGGAGCGTAAACATTGGACGATTGAACAGTGGAAAAAATAAAGAGTGTGGAGTGACGAATCAGAGTACAAAGTGTGGCGATGCGATGGCAGAGTGGGGGTATGGCGATTGCCCAGTGATCGTCATCTACCAGCGCGTGTAGTGCCAACAGTTAAGTTCGGAGGCGATGGTGTTATTTTGTGGTCTTGTTTTTCATGGAGGGGGCTTGCATTCCCTGTTGTTTTGCTTGGCACTATCACAGCACAGACCTACATTGATGTTTCAAGCACCTTCTTGCTTCCCATTGTTGAAGATCAATTCAGGCATGGCGATTGCAGCTTTCAGCAAGATCGAGCACCTTTTCATAATGTACGGCCTGTGGCGGAGTGGTTACACTACAATAACATCCCTGTAATGGACTGGCCTGCACAGAGTCCTGACCTGAATCCTATAGAACACCTTTGGGATATTTTGGAACACCGACTCAGTGCAGCACTCCGTGAATAATGGGCTGCCATTCCCTAAAAAACTTCCAGCAGGTGATTGAATGTATCCCTGCGAGAGTGGAACCTGTCATATACGCCAAGGATGGGCCAACACCCTAATGAATTCCAGCTTTATCGACGGAGGGCGCCACGAACTTGTAAGTCATTTTCAGCCAGGTGTCCGGATACTTTTGATCACATAGGGTACGTGGCATAGTATGCATGTCTAGTGCGTTTGTGACCGACGTAATTTAAAGTGATTTAGATCGATTTCTTGCAAACTCCCTTACCTACAGTAGTTGTCCACGGGGGTGTCTGAAACAGATGAGGAACCCCTCCCTTGTTTTTATACAACCGCGCCCGTGTTAATAAATGCCAAACCTGAACAGTTAGTGCTTCTCTTCCTTCTGCATTCTATGCCAGAAAGTTTCGTTGCTTTTGAGCATCGGACAGCATCTCCATGAAACGGGTTACACATTGAGATTTCTCCCATAACGTCTACATATTTCTTAAACCTGTGATGCCAGGAAAGTAAAGAACTCAACTGCTTACCCCGTTACGTGTTGAAGAGCAGTTATTATCATCTAGTATAGTTATAACGTCTTAAGTTTTAAAGATAATTTATGGAAACATTGTATAACTGTATTGCGTGCAGTACAGACAAATACGAAAGTTTCTTAAAACTATAAACGCGCACGTGCGAATGTCAAAGACTCATTAGAGTTCATGAATAACTTGTGTGTATTTTCAGCACATTGTCGATACCGACACTGTTAGGAATTAGATTTAGAACTGTGGTAATGCCTACAGACTATGATTTACCAGAATATGTGTATCGGCACTCAAAACAGTCAAGATGAAAATCAATGTGTTCAGACAGGTTGCACAAGGGAGGAATGGCTACACTTGGATACATTCTAGATTGACCTTTCATACGCAGATGGTAGAATACGATTGTTTAGTTCATACATTGCACACGATGAACGGTGGACAGCATCTTTTACCGCAGCTAATAATTCCACGTGCAGATACAAGGAGGAACAGCGACTATCAGTTTGCTCTGTATGGAGTCAGATTTCTCTTGTCTTCGCGATCCGTTCAAATGAAGTACCTTGGTGGTAGTAGAATCTCTCTGCAGCTGTTCTCTAAACTTTCCTCACAATATTTCGTCAAAAGAATGTTTTATTCCCTCCTGCGAAGGAAATGTCTTGCCAGATTTTAAGGAAAGTGTAGCTCATCTATGAATGAGACGACACATAGATTTATAGTACGACCAGTTCTTGGGTACTGCCCGAATGTTTTCTGTCCGTAGTGAGTTGGACAGAAGGAAGGCATCAAAATAATTCGCATTTGTGTTACAATGATCGTTACAGCTCGATTGAATGAACAAGCAGGTGTTATGGAGATGCTTCGCGAAATGAAATGGGAATCCATGTAGGGAAGACGAGGTTTTTTTCGTGAACCAGTACGTGAAAAATTAAGGAATCGATATTTACAGCAGACTGCAGAACGAGTCTACTGTGAGCTACTTACTTTTCTTGTAAAGACTGCAAAGGCAAGCAAGAATGGAAACATACACTGAGATACAAAATTGTTGAGGCTTTCGTGGCCACTTGTTGACAAACTGCCTATTGGCTTCTGTCTCGGGTTCTTCGGCCGACGTTCATCTAATGATTTTTCTGACGTTTCGCCAGCACGAGTGGCTGGCATTGTCAAAGTTTCACCCTCCATTGCCGGTGGTGAACTGGAGCCGAGCTCGCGGGCGCAGACTATATGTACCTGGCGCGCCAACGTCCGAGGGCTTCTCCGCGGTCATTTCCGGTGCGGTTCTCCTCTTGCTACCTGCGACGGTCGTTCGCTGCAGCACGGGAAGCCAGGATCCGTTGACCTGAAGGCTTTCCTCTTTCTTGTTCAAACTGTTCGCGTGTTTTTGTATTTCTACAGCTTCTCTGAACAAGCGCGTGTGATAGTGGTTCTCTACAGCCAGAACTTCCGTGTCGGCGAATTTTATTACGTGGTCGGTCTCATTCAGTGCGTGTTCTGCCACGGCCGATTTCTCCACCTGCCCCAACCTGCAATGTCGCTTATGCTCCTTGATCCTGGTGTTAATGGATCGTCCAGTCATCCCGACATAAACTTTTCCGCATGTGCATGGTATGCGGTATATTCCCGACATTGAAAGTGGGTCTCTTTTCTCCTTCGCCGATCTAAGACACTCTTTGATCTTCCTTGTCGGCGAAGGAGAAAAGAGACCCACTTTCAATGTCGGGAATATACCGCATACCATGCACATGCGGAAAAGTTTATGTCGGGATGACTGGACGATCCATTAACACCAGGATCAAGGAGCATAAGCGACATTGCAGGTTGGGGCAGGTGAAGAAATCGGCCGTGGCAGAACACGCACTGAATGAGGCCGACCACGTAATAAAATTCGCCGACACGGAAGTTCTGGCTGTAGAGAACCACTATCACACGCGCTTGTTCAGAGAAGCTGTAGAAATACAAAAACACGCGAACAGTTTGAACAAGAAAGAGGAAAGCCTTAAGGGCAACGGATCCTGGCTTCCCGTACTGCAGCGAACGACCGTCGCAGGTAGCAAGAGGAGAACCGCACCGGAAATGACCGCGGAGAAGCCCTCGGACGTTGGCGCGCCGGGTACATATAGTCTGCGGCCGCGAGCTCGGCTCCAGTTCACCACCGGCAATGGAGGGTGAAGCTTTGACAATGCCAGCCACTCGTGCTGGCGAAACGTCAGAAAAATCATTAGATGAACGTCGGCCGAAGAACCCGAGACAGAAGCCAATAGGCAGTTTGTCATACACTGAGATGTCAGAAGTCGCGGGATTCCTCCTAACATGCTGTCAGGCTTCCTTTTGCCCGACATTGTGCAGAAATTCGACGTACCATTGACTCAAAAAATTCGTTGGAAGCCATCTGCAAAAATACTGAACGATGCTGGCTCCGCTGCCGTCCATAAACGCGGCAGAATTGCCGGTGTAGGATATTGTGCATGGATGAGCTCTCAATTACAACCAATAAATGTTCGACGGGATTCAAGCCGTGCCATGTGGGTGGCCAAATCATTCGCTCGAATTGTCCAGAATCTTCTCCCAGCCAATCGCGAACAATTGTGGCCAGATGACATGAAGTCCATGAATAAATTCAAATGGTCTCCAAGTAGCCGAACATAGCCATTTCCAGTCAATAATAGGTTCAATTGGACCAGAGGACCCCACGTAAACACAAAAAATAGCGTTATGGAACCGCTACCTGCTTTCGCAATGTCTTGGTGACAAGTTCGGTCCATGGCTTCGTGGGCTTTGCGCCACACTCGGACCCTGCTACAGCTATTATCAACTGAAATCTTAATTACTTGATAAGGCCCATGTTTCCCAATCGTCTAGGGTCCAACGGATATGGTTACAAGACCATGGGAGGCGCTGCAGGCGATGTCGTGCTGTTAGCAAAGGCATTCGCGCCCGTAGTCCGCTGCAGTAGCCCATTGACGCCACATTTCACACCACTGTCGTAACGGACACGTTCGCCGCACGTGCCACATTGATTTCTGGGATTATTTTAAGCGGTGTTGGTTGTCTATGAGGGCTGATAACTCTGTTCAGACGTCGCTACTGTCGATATTTAAGTTAAGGCCGTCACCCACTGCGTTGCCCAAGCTGAGAGGTAATGCCTGAAATTTGGTATTCTCTGCACACTCTTAACACTGTGGATCTGAGAATATTGAATTCCCTAACGATATCCGAAATGGAATCTCCCATGCGTCTAGCTCCAACTACGATTCCGCGTTCAAAGTCAGTTAATTCCCGTAGCGTGGTCATAGTCACTGAACCGTGAATTAACTTTCAAAACCTTTTCTTAAGAATTTACTTCATTTACTAGCGATTCATCAAGAACATTAACACATTTAATCACACTATGTGAGCGTGGAAGTAGTTGCCAGCGGGTAACTGATGAAAACAAATTAGATTTCTTTCAACAAATGGAAATTGTATTCCTAATAGCTCTTTTTTTTTAAAACAGATTTGAAATTATAATCAGAAAGCACCCTCTAAATATCAAGTTACAATTTATTCAGAGGCAGAAAGAACAAATTTTCACATATGAGCTTTCGGGCTGAGAACCTTGCCACTCCCTTTTGACACGGCCGTAGTCACGACCGCTCATAACAACCTTTGAAAGACTACACTGGTGCAAATCTACAACACACCAGATTACTTTAAAATAAAAATTTAACAACTCACACAAGCACATAAAGTATGCACCACGTAGGAGGGATGGAAATGGTACAAAACAGTAACATTAAAAAGAAAAAAATTACTTGCCACCGAAGGTGCTACTTGAGAAAAAAAAAACCTCTTACGGTGGAAGGGTGTAAGTTTATTTACTAAAATGATGATTTAAATAAAAACCCATGAAATGTAGTCTTATATAAAATATACAAACATGCTCTACATTACACATACATCGCCTCTGAAGATGATAGGCAAGATAAAAACATACTTCAGAAATTCGGTCGTTACACTTCAAGCAATAAATTCGTTAACACCGAATCCGACAAACATGACAGAGGCAGCTATTAACGTACGGCAGACAGACGGACAGACAAGCAGACACTAACTGCCTAACAAAAGCGGACGGGAGACAGACGAGCAAGCTGGAGACGAGAGACTGACCAAAAAAACAAGTAGAATTTAACAAGTAAATGAAACAACGTATCACGAATCACTTAACTTCTAATAAACTGCGATGTCTGGCGAAGACCCGGAGCAGCACCCCCAAAAAGCTCTTCCGAAACGTCCGCTGTCAGCCGCTTCAACGGACGCAGGAAGGCGCGTTGATCTCCCTTCTCAGCGCGTCGCAGCTCGCACCGGCCACACCGATGTCGTGGGTTGACTCCTGTTGCTCTTGTGTCGGCCGCGAAGCCACTACCCCTCGCTATACGGCACGGCCCACTGGACTGACGTGGCGACCACAAATGCGCCGACGCTCAAGACGGACAAGTCATCTTGTGTCCCAGTGCGCGACCGACCAACCGATCGATCCAACCGCGAATGACCATTGCCTGAACAAACTCGAGCAGACTGGCGGCCTAACACATACTAGCACTCCGGACGACAGACAGACACTGACTGGCCCACACTGACTCGGCTGACCAAGTGACCCATCTCGCCACTAGTGAGCTCATAGCGCCCCTTAAATGCACATGAGGAGGCTGTCTTTCCCCTTTTACACCAGAGGGAGACACCAAAGCTGCGATTGCCACATCGGCGCCACCGCCAGAAACGGAGGGCGACTGCTTGACATTACGCGCTGCGGCGCGCTCTTCAAAACAGCAAATTTTATAACGGCTCAGTGACGTCGGACATATTATCACTTGAATAACCTGAGTGCAAATGACAGCTTCGCCAATACACTGCTCTTTTATACCTATACACGCGTTACTACCGCCATCTATATATGTGTATGTCGCTGACTCATGACCTCTGTCACCTCAATGTTCTTAAGTCGCTTTCCTTAGAGCTGTTTACGAGTGTGACAGGAAAGAAAATGACTACTAGTGGTACAAGGAACCCTTCGCCATATATCATATGGTGGTGGCTTGTGAGGGATATATGTAGCTGTGACTGCCGCCATATTGAACTTGTCAAATATTGTTCAGGGGCTGCAGAACACTAAGACAGTAAATATAAAACTTTCATATAGGGTGCCCATTATGAATTAAACGTCACATTGCAGACTTTCAAGAGAGAAAACAGTTTCGTAACACGAGTAAATAATTTATTTTGACTCTATATTTGGATTTGTATGTTAATTACTAATAACTTTCCGATTCTTTTGGTTCCCAAGTGGAATTCAAATGGCTGTGACCCTACTAGAGAACGCATGAGAGTTTTCCTGCGCAGTCCTCTACTTTTTGTAAGTTGAGGAATTGAATCACGTACCCTAGGGATTCGCGCAGTCGCCGGCTGGCTGCGCGAGGGCACACGTCCCCTGCACCTTTCGTGGGAGCCGCTCATAAAACAAAAGAGCGGGTGGGTTGCGACGCCGCCCCCGGCTAAGTGAATATTAGGGGCGTGCAGGGCGGCGCGGGCCGCCCCTGCATCAGCGCAACACGGCGTGCGTGACGCGTGGCTGCCGCCGAGGTGGGGGCAGCGCGACCTTTCCGGCCGGCGATTACCGAGCCACTCGGAACGCAGAAACGCCACGTTTCAACGAGCGACTCGCTAGATCTCAGCATGAAATCTGTGCGGAGCAAAACAGCAAGTGACACTTTGAGTAGTGGTGTACGTACGGGTTATTTGGAAGAAAGGCCTGTAGCTTTGGAATATATCATGAGACGATTTTCAGTGGACTCGGAACAAGCAAGTGGCGTAACAAGTGTATGGTGCTATTTCGTGTAAGACGAAAAGAATGAGGAAGGGAAAAGGAACAAAGAAAAAAGTGAAGAGGCAGTGCAAAGTAAAACGGGGAGGAAGATGATGAACAGAATCCAATGGGCGATCTGCCTGTGTGGAGAAAATTCTTGGCGTCACACTGAGTAATGATGTTTCAACGAATATAAGTTGAGTCTCTGAGAAAGAACTTCTCTAGCTTTTGAGTACATCATTAGGTGACTTCCACTGAACTCGGTGACACCCTGATCAGAAGGTAGGCTATGTAAGCTAGTAGGCTTCCACTGGGCACCGTTTCTTCGGAGCCTGAAGGTTTTCTACAGACCAGGTAAATGAGGAATGACCACAGAAGGCGAAGGGGGAGGGGGGGGGTGAAGGGAGATGTGACAAAGTAGTAGGAGAAAGAAAAAGAAGAAATTACTTGGAAAGCAATTGCAACACTGGATGGAAATATTATGTTCACTACATTTTGTTGAAGCAGTTGCATTCAGTACTCTGCACGAAAAAGTCTTAATGTTAGTGAAGCAAAAAAAGGAAAATAATAATCATCTGAAACAGCATACTTTTTTTAACTGTTCCTGTCCTGTAGACGAATACCCATTTAATATCTAGCATCACTTGTAATTCTCACGATATAGGCTTCTATATTTGTTGTTATATTTAGCTGTTGTCTGATTCATTAGTGGGTAATATCAGAGACTGTTATGTTCATTTAAATTTGAGTTAATCCTCTGTGGTATATAACAGTCTTTGTAATTTTAATGGTCAGCACGTAGGTGTATATGAAAGCGTATAAGCTGACTACGTGGGCAACTGCAGCTTAATTTATACATAGCTAAGAGATCTTTTAAAATTAATGTGGAAAAAATCTTCTAAAACATTGTGGATAGCGCTTCCAGCTGCTAATCCTCTTTCTTTATGAGTCCAAGATAGAACTGCTTTCGCGATAATGAATCGTCCTCAGGTTAATTTGGCTGTATTACATTAAGCCATTAAGCCATTATGATCTTTCCACGCTCTATAAGGCACTTATCCTGGATATATGAGTTGCAAAGGATCAAGTGATCTTAGATAATTATGCGTCACCGTTGAGGAGCTTAATAAATGTTCAAATGTGTCTGAAATCTTATGGGACTTAACTGCTAAGGTCATCAGTCCCTAAGTTTACACACATTACTTAACCTAAATTATCCTAAGGACGAACACACACACCCATGCCCGAGGGAGGACTCGAACCTCCGCCGGGACCAGAGGCACAGTCCATGACTGCAGTGCCCAAGACCGCTCGGCTAATCCCGCGCGGCGAGGAACTTAATAATTTGAACCGATTTTGAATTCCTGATAGCACTTAAAAAGTAGCTATCTCTGCTCCAGTGAGTGCGTGATGACATCGGGTGCATTCCAAACAAATAGTAAGTCATAGCGGATATTGGCTATGACTAGTAGTTACAAGCAGACTCTACAAGTGTGCAGAAGATTTTACCAGATAAAAAAATAGTAATTCTTTTAACTGATACGAAAGCTGACTCAGTCCACTTTATTTTAACAGAAAACGTGCTGCCAGGATATAGAATTTGCTAATTAAAATTATAATTAGTAGTACAGAAAAAGGATCCAAGATGGAACAGGAAAGGTTCAGCTGAGGTTTTTGAAAAGCAAAATATATTTTATTCAGTCTTGCAGACACATAACATTTTGATCGTTGCTACTCATCGAATCGCTGGCCAGTATACTTGTGTTTGAATGATTCTTCTATGAATGAGTCTCATGCCCTATTTCTCTCTCTGAAATGAGATGACGATATTTCCCTTAACATTGTCAGGGAGAAGGAGTCGTAAGATTTCACGACGACGAGATAAATAATAGTCTGGGACTGAACAAGGATGCGGCAGGAATTGTCAATGTGCCTTTCAAAAGAGGCATCTCCGAGACCACAGCTGGCCATGACAGATTTAAATCAAGATTTGAATCTCGATGTCTGTGAATACTCGTCTTGTGTCCTAACCGTTGCGTCATTTCTCTCGATAGCAGAATGGAATCCTCGTCTGCAGTTTGTGCAGTCTTCAGTGTTGAGTAATATTACTACCATAGACTACCTAGGTTAGATGTTCGTAAAAGTTTCTTGTACAATTACAGACACGGAACACTTTCTGAGGACACCAAATTGATTTTAAAGGAGTACGATTTTCTTTTGAATATTGAACACTTCGTTGTTACTTTTGTTACAATAGCTGTTGCCTGAGTATTTTATTTATTAAACTGATGAGCCTACGTAGATGTTATCCGGTGTTACAACTCGCTTGTTGTGTTTATTAAAAACAGTCTTCTGTTACTTTACACTAATAACGACGGCAGGCGTCAAGCGTTGTAACAATCTAAATCTGGCAGCGTTTCCATTGTTCGTTGACCGTGGGGGTCCGCAGGGGGGAAGGGCAGGAGTTACGGCCAATATAGTTAATTGCCTGAGACTGTGCAAGCAGCATCGCACAATAGCAGTAATAACGGATATTGCCCTGGGCTCAGTTCACTGATGGTTATATATAAGCCGCAATTGATCCCTTCTGTCAACATCGACCACCACTTAAGTACTCATTGCTGTCTTCTTAATCACTCTCTGCCACTAGAAGCAGTAATTCACTACTGATACATCAGCATGATGGATGCTTCTGTTACAGCTAATTCGCTTAATGGAAAACCAGAAGTCTTGGCAGTATAGTTGTTCATCTGTTTTTAGTATTGTGATCAATAAACAATGGAGCATAAGATTCATGGAACTAGAATACAGTAATTTCTCTTCCTAATACAAAGGAGAAATGTACTGTATTAATCTGGATGTGTTTGACAGTCTCCGAAAGTCGCGCAAAGATGTCGTCTGAACTTTACATCGTGTAAACCCTGCATCTTTAAAAGGATCTACCTACACCCTTAAAATGACCTATTATTTGTTAATGCACTTCATAGTAAGATAGGAAGAGAAACAAATGTTTCACAAAAATTTTTGGGAACCGAAAGTATACTTAAAGCAGAATAGGTCTTTAAAAATTTGTGTTGTTACAGCTTGAGTGTGACATAATACGAAGGAATCGCGCACTAATCGACCTTATTTCACAATAAGCAGTATATTACAGCGTTTTACCAACACAACCAGTAGTAATAGAACTGTATATAGAGTTGCTTTCTAAAGTTACAGCATAAAAGGGGAATCAGTAATGAATCTTACAACATACGTATCGATGTCACAAATAAATTATTGAATTTTTATGTGCAACCACCATAAAGTTGCTAAAACATTTATTATTCAAAAAGTTTTTTCAAAATATATCATGATTTGGTTGAATTCAAAATTATGGAATGGTTTGTGCCACATGTTATACACCGTTCGTACAAAAAGTAAGTTTTATACGGGCTTACAACCGTCGTAAGCGCAGTCATTACGGTGGGAGCTTGCACTAATATCCGTGAGCTACAGATGTAACCACAAGCTTTGAGCATTCTTCAGTTATAGTCGTGTGACGCGGCGGTGAAACCAACCAATTGTGAAGATAAAAAACAATTTAAAAAATTATAGACTCAAGGTAATGTGTGCGTCGATGAGATGCACGGCTGTTGAGGTAGAACAGCAGATAGCGGGCAACCTCCGGGTAACCTGCTGCACGTCGTCTACATAAGATCTACACGAGCTAGTGGGGCCCTGTTTGGGTGGACCCTTATTACCCTAGCTGCTCGTGGGACTGTGATAAAAACATTTAACTTACCCAAACCATCTCCCTGTGAAATGGGTGAACCGTTGGTAGGTGTAAACACCCAATCCAACAAAGGATTCGTATACCCAGTCCTCCTGATACAGGAATTATTGAAATTCGTCCATAAAATACGTGCCCCAAACGTCGAGTTTTGCAGAGTCATATGATGTCTCAGGAGATGTGCATTTTAAGCATACGGAATCCAGACCTTTTCATTGCTGCTAGGGGTAGCGTCAGTAATTAAAACGTCGTCGGTCCCGGGTTAGAGACCCGCCAACGATTAAATTTTTATTAATAATCAGCATTGTCAGCCGAAGACTTCCGGCATAAGAAATACCACTCATTGTGCCAACGGCCTTGTTAAAAAGGGCGGAGAAGCGGACAAAGGTTAAGAGCGCTCTTGGGCTTAGGCTGGGAAACTGCCCCTCAAGTAGGAAGATTCAGCAATGATCAACGGCATGCGGATGCAGAAGCCAAGCACTGCAATTAAAGACTCATAACCTGTATCCACAGGACATGTAACTTGTAACTGAAAAAGTGTCATCATGATCTCTCCATTGACAAGATTCCGGAACAGTCCCCCTTTCGGAATTCCGGGAGCGGACTGGCAAGTAAGAGGTGAACATGACAAAAAGATTGAATAACCAACAAAAGGATAATGTTCTACGAGTCGGGCGTGGAATGTCAGAAGCTTGAGCGTGATAGGGAAGCTAGAAAAACTGAAAATGAAAATGCAAAGGCTCTATCTAGATATAGTCGGAGACAGTGAAGTGAAATGGAAAGAGACAAGTATATCTGGTCAGATGAGTAGATGGTAATATCGACAGCAGGAGAAAATGGTATGAAGGGAATAGAATTTGTTATAAAAAGAAAGGTAGGGCAGGAAGTGTGTTCAGTTCAGTGATACGGTTGTTCTTACCAGAATCGACAGCAAACCAACACCGACAACGATAGTTCAGGTATACATGCCAACGTCGCAAGCTGAAAATGAAGAAATAGAGAAATCTAATGAAGATATTGAAAGTGTAATACAGTACATAGAGGGAGATGAAAATCTAATAGTTTTTGGGGACTCGAATGCCCGGAACCGTGCGACTGCTACGGTTGCAGGTTCGAATCCTGCCTCGGGCATGGATGTGTGTGATGTCCTTAGGTTAGTTAGGTTTAAGTAGTTCTAAGTTCTAGGGGACTGATAACCACAGCAGTTGAGTCCCATAGTGCTCAGAGCCATTTGAACTCGAATGCAGTTGTAGGGGAAGCATCTGAAGAAAAGGTTGCAGGAGATCATGGGCTTGGGACAACACCCAATGAGAAAGAAAAAGCACTAATTGAATTGTGCAATAAATTTCAGCTAATAATAGCGAATAATCTGTTCAAGAATCACAAGAGGGAGATATACGTCCAAAAGGTCTGGTGATGCGGTAAGATTTCAATTAGATTATATCGTGGTCAGACACAGATTCCGAAATCAGATATTGGATTGCGAGATATACCCAGAAGCAGATATAGATTCGGTTCATAAAGTTGTAGTAATGAAATGTAGGCTGAACAAGAGATAAGTGAAGAAGAATAAAAACGCTAAGAGGTTGATACGGGAGTAGTGAGGAATGACGAGATACACTTTAAGTCCTCTAAAGCTGTAGATACAGGAATAAGGAATAACTCAGTACGTATACATCTACATGGATGCTCTGAAAATCACATTTAAGTACCTGGAAGAGGGTTGATCGAACCACCTTCAGAATTCTCTGATATTCCAATCTCGTATAGCGCGCGGAAACAAGGAACACCCATATCTATCAATACGAGCTCTGATTTTCCTGATTTTATCGTGGTGATCGCCTCTCCCTATGTAGGTCAGTGTCAACAAAATATTTTTTCGTTCTAAGTTAGTCACTGGAATTTCGTGAAGAGAATCCGTCGCAACGAAAAACACCTGTCTTTTAATTATGTACACCCGAAATCCTGTATCATTTCAGTGACACTCTCTCCCATATTTTGCGATAATACAAATCGTGCTGCCCTTCCTTGAACTTTTTCGATGTACTCCGTCAGTCCTATCTGATAGGGTTCCCACACCGTGCGGCAGTATTATAATAGAGGACGGACAAGCTTAGTCTAGGCAGTCTCCTTAGTAGATCTGTTACATTTTCTAAGTGTCCTGCCAATAAAACGCTGTCTTTGGTTAGCTTTCTCCACAACATTTTCTGTGAGCTCATTCCAATTTAAGCTGTCCGTAATTGTAGTTCCTAGATATTAAGTTGAATTTACGGCCTTTAGATTTTACTGATTTATCGTGTAACCGAAGTCTAACGAATTCTATTTAGCACTCATGTGTATGACCTCACACTTTTCGATATTTAGGGCCTACTGCGAATTTTCCCACCATTCAGATAACTTTTGTTAATCGTTTTGCACTTTATTTTGATCTTCTGATACTTTTATTGGTCCAATGACGTCATCTGCAAAAAACCTAAGACGGCTGCTCACATTGTCTCCCAAATCGTTTATATAGATAAGGAACAGCGAAGAGACTGTAACACTACCATGGGGAACGCCAGAAAACACTTGTTTTACTTGATGACCTCTCTGACAGGAAGTCACAAATCCAGTCACTTAACAGAGACGATATTCCATAAGCACGCAATTTCACTACATGCCGATTATGTGGTACAGTGTCAAAAGGCTTCCTGAAATCCAGAAATACGGAATTTATCTCTAATCCCTTGTCAATAGCACGCAATACTTCATGTGAATAAAGAGCTAGTTGTGTTTCACAAGAACAATGTTTTCTAAACCCATGTAGACTGTGTGTCAACAGACCGTTTTCTTCGGGGTAACATATAATGTTCGAACACAATATATGTTCAAAAATCCTGATGCATATCGAAGTTAATGATATGGACCTGTAATTAAGTGGATTACTCCTACTACCTTTCTTGAATACTGGAGTGACATGTGCAACTTTCCAGTCCTGGGGTACGGATCATTCGTCGGGCGAAAGGTTGTATACGATTAATAAGTATGGAGCAAATGCATCAACATACTCTGAAAGGAAGCTAATTGATATACAGTCTGGACCAGAAGATTTGCTTTTATTAAGTGATTTAAGTTGCCTCACTACTCCGGGGATATTTACTTCTACGTTACTCGTATTCTCAGCTGTTCTTGATTCGATTTCTGGAATATTTACATCGTATTCTTTTGTGAAGGCATTTCGGAAGGCTGTGTTTAGTAAGTCTGCTTTGGCAGCACTGTCTTCGATATTATCTCCATTGCTATCGTGCAGATGAGTCATTGATTGTTTCTTGCCTCTAACATACTTGACTTACGACCAGAAGCTCTTTGGATTTTCTGCCAGGTTTCGAGACAAAGTTTCGTTGTGGAAACTGTTACAAGCATCTCGTATTGAAGTCCGCGCTAAATTTCGAGCTTCTATATAAAATTTCAAATCTTTGGGTTTTGCGTCTCTTTAAATGTGGCATGTTTGTTTCGATGTTTCTACAACAGTATTCTGACCCGTTTTGTGTACCAAGGAGAATCAGTTCCGTCTTTTCTTAATTTGTTTGGTATAAATCTTTCAATTGCAGCCGATACTATTTCTCTGAACTGAAACCACATCTGTTCTATACTTAAATTATTAATTTGGAAGGAGTGGAGATAGTCTCTAAGGAAGGCGTCAAGTGAATTTTTATGTGCTTTTTTGAATAGGTATATTTTTCGTTTAGTTTTGGAGGATTTGGAAGTTACAATATTCAGTCTCGCTACGACAACCCTGTGTTCAGTAATCCTTTTATCCGTTTTGATGCTCGCTATTAACTCAGGATTATTTGTTTCTAAGAGGTCAAGTGTGTTTTCATAACCGTTTACTATTCGAGTGGGCTCACGACATTGTATTGCATGGAATTAGGGACCTAGAAACGACGGAGGGGCTCAGTGGTTCACAACCCTACAACAGGTTACAGTCATCCACTCACTCCACAGCCGCCGCACACCAAACCCAGGATTATTGTGCGGTTCGGCCCCTAGTGGACACCTCCGGGTAGCGTCTCACACCAGACGAGTATAGCCACAATGTTTGCTTGGTAGAGTAATTATGGTGTACGCGTACGTGGAGACAGTGTTTGCGCAGCAATCGCCGAGATAGTGTAACTGAGACGGAATAATGGGAACCAGCCCGCATTCGCTGAGGCAGATGGAAAACCTCCTTAAAACCATCCACAGACTGGCCAGCACACCGGACTTCTACACTTATCCGCCGGGCTGATTTGTGCCGGAGACCGGCACGCATTCCCGCCTGGAAATCAGTGCTTTAGACCGATCGGCTAACCGGGTGGGCGTCAGCTCATGAACTAAGTGCTCGAAATAATTTTTAGAGAATGGGTTGAGCCCAATTTCGGATGATGTTTTATGCGTACCTCCGGAATTAAAAACGTATTTTCGCCAACATATCGAGGGCAAATTAAATTCACCACCATCTATAATCGCATGAGCCGGAAGATAAACTACTTCTAAGAGACACGCCACCGCCAACCGTATTTAGCCTAACCTTTAGGAACACCGTTAGGTTTTTCACAAAATTTCGGCTGTGCTTATCTCCGGCTTTAGCTAGCTTTCAGTGCCTATAGCGATTTGAGCATCAGTACTTTCTATTAGCACTTGGAGCTCTTGTACTTTCCCAACGCAGCTACACGGTTTACTACTGTTATACTGATGGTACGTATATCTACGTTCTCCCTTTGTTAGGCCTGCATCATTTGTGACTGAAGCCCTTCTTGTGTTTTCGCGAGACCTTCTACCCTAAAAAACCACCCAGTTCACGCCACACTATCGCTGCTACCGGCCGCCTCCTGCGTACAGTGGACACCTGACCTATTGAGCGGAACCCGAAACCCAACCAACCTTCGGCGCAAGTTGACGCATCTGCAGCCTACACGGTCGCAGAACCGTCAGAGCCTCTGATTAAGACCCTACAGTCGGCTCTGTACCAGATGTCCGCAATTGTCCTGTTGACTATGCTGCAAATGGCCAGCTCTGCTTTCATCTTCCAAGCAAGACCGGCAGCCTTCAACACACCTGTTAGCCGCTCGAAATCAGAGAGAATATAATCTGATTCAAAGTGGCACATATCACTGGTACCGACGTGAGCAACCACCTGCAGTTGGCTGCACGCTGTGCTCTTCGTGGCATACAGGAAGACACCTTCCACATCTGGAATGACCCCACCCGGTATGCACACGGAGTGCACATCGGTTTTCTTTCCTTCTTAGCAGCCATGTCCCTAAGGGGCCTCATAACGCTCCTAACGCTTCAGCTCCCAACTATCAAAAATCCCACCGTCATTGTCCGGATCTTGCAGGTTGAGAGGTTTCCTCTGAAACAGGAGAGGTGACAGCATCTGGACCAGTGACAGTGTCAGGCTCAGACAGCACCTGGAACCTGTTTGTCAGACAAACCTCTGAGGTCTTACGTACGGCCGCCTGGGAAGTCTTTCGCATCCTGGTACGCCCTGGGGCAACTTTTCACTTGACCACAGGTGAGGGGTCAACCTCAGTGTGAGCAGTAACTGGGTTGGCCACCGGTGAGGACCGATCGGAGGACTCGGCCGTGCTGGACGTCCGTTGTATCCCAACCACTGCAGCCTCAAGACCGTAGGAAATTAAACTATGCAGATAAACGGAATAATGGCACGTGCTATGCAACTCTGCTGTAGACCGTGAGGAAAACGCAGGAACTGTGTATAATAAAATAGATTAATGAGCACAGATTCAAAAACCCAACTACCGAAGCACTCAGGTGAAACTAAATAATTCGCCCTTGATTAGGAACATGTCACAAAATCGGTTTACTTTCCAACGCATACGAAAACGCGAGAACTGTGGCTATTAGATATTAAATAAACACGCAGAAACGCAAGAAAGTAAACTATTAAAGAACACAAATGATATTATAAAATTCGCTCCTGGTTAGCATGTCATGAAAGTCACAAAATCGGTTACTTCCCTGGTGCTGCTTGTGTCTCGGCTGGCTACAGTATGGTTGAGGGAGAAAGAAACTGTGTGTGACAGAAGAGTTACTTCAGTTGATCGATGAAATACGAAACTACAAAAATGTTTAGGGAAATTCAGGAAGCCAGAAATACAAAACGCTGAAGAATAAAATAAATAGGAAGTGCAGGGAAGGTAGGACAAAATCATTGCATAAAAAAGGTGAAGAAATTGATGGACTGAATAGATTTTTTTGAGAGGTCCGAATTCTTACGTTTGTACCATTGCAAACATGCAGATTGTACATGCCCTTTCTTGACACAAGCGTGACACTGCGCTTGTTGAGAGGAGCAGTCTTATCGTTTGTGCCGTGAATAACACTGAGGACATGATTTAAATCAGTTCGCCTGTGTAGCCACCTATTTAGCAAGGTCCTTACGGGGCATAGAGAGTTGTTTAAGCGGCGTGGCAAGTGCAAACTGCCGCTCCAAATGGGCCAGTCGCTAACAAGGGACTCAAACTGACAAACTGCTGCCTGCTCAAATTTATCGGCCGACAGGACACCTGAATCCTACTGATCTAGTATTTGCTGAAATGGTGGATCGGACTGTTTCAAAATGCCTTCCCTCAGTTTGACATCAATTACATTGTATATGATCGCATCACGCCACATAACATCTGAATATAAAATATCGCGCGACTGCTACGGTCGCAGGTTCGAATCCTGCCTCGGGCATGGATGTGTGTTATGTCCTTAGGTTAGTTAGGTTTAAGTCGTTCTACGTTGTAGGGGACTGATGACCTCAGAAGTTAAGTCCCATAGTGCTCAGAGCCACTTGAACCATTTTCTTTTTTTTTTTTTTTTGTAAAATACCACAAGCGCGTGTGAATTTTCATTTCCCTGTCATGCCCTGCAAATCTGTTATCCATTCGCGATAAGTTTTTCTGATCGTTTCTTATAAATAAACAATTGCTATCTAGCTGTTACCACATTCACTTGTTGGTCATAATAGTTGGTTAGCGAATCTACAACCTGATCATACGAAAGTTCACTCGGAGTGGCATTAGGAAACAGTTTTTATAGGAGCCTAAATACTTCCTACTATGCACAGCAGATAGGGAAGTTTTACAGTACGTAGTATGTTGTGAGCAATTACGATGGGCTTCAAACTATTGCAACCACTCGAGCCATGCCTCTTGTGGTTCATGAAACAAACGAAAAGGTGGAGTAGCACTTCGAGCCGTAGCAAGCGTTGCTTGTGCTGCATTATTAGTTTGGTTTGCCAGGAGTTGCTATACAGTGTTTAGCAGTGAGAATATTTGCTGGTTCTGAAACTGAAACATCCACATTAGATGCGTTGCATCTAACGCTTTCAACTGTGGCGCCTGAGCGGGAGATGGGATACGTGGAAGAGACAAATGCAAAAAACAGGAAAGGCAAGTAAGAAAAAGAGGTACAAAAGTAAAGAATTTCTGCAACGCCCACCTGATAAGCAAAAATACGCTGCGTAACTGTTAAAGCAAGTAAACACCCCTGCAAAGAAGAGACAAGAGAGAAGTAAAATTCCGTGGCCGCGAGGCACTGGTTTCTTCTTACAACTCGTCGCCAATGTACTATCCTGCTCACTCGTGTAATATAGGGTGACTAGGAATCTTTTTTCTTGGATCGCTAGACAACAATTCAAGCAAATCATATTAATGGAGTTTACAATAGTAAGTTAAATTGACAATACTTAACTTTCCATATTCACAAAGGTGTGCCGCAAGCAAATGGCGACATACAAATCATCAATGTAGTTTGGTATAGGCAATTTAAACGCAAGTAAAACATTACAGTTCATAAGTCACTGCTGTAGCGTTTGCATGACGGTTCTTCTACCACTCAGGCCGCAGTTAGGGGGCGCTATACTTATATTCTCTTCATACACGTGCCGCGCTAGTGGTGGTGTCGTCCTAGTGAGCGTGCTATTGGCTGACGTAGTCTCACAGCCGTCTTTGATCTTTTGTTCTTCATCCATGCTGGCGCTTGTCGTTACACCGGAACAGCAGTGAAACATGGGATGTGGAAATATGAAACAGAAGAGAATCGAAGCATTTAAGATGTGGTGCTACAGACGAATGGTGGTAATTAGGTGGACTGATAATTAAGGAATGAGGAGGTTCTGCGTAGAATCTGGGAGGAAAGGAATATGTAGAAGACACCGACAAGGAGAAGGAACAGGGTGATGGGATATCTGTTAAGACACCAGGGAGTGATTTCGGTGGTACTAGTGGGAGCTGTAGACGGCAAAAACTGTAGAGGAAGACAGTGGTTGGAATACATCTAGCAAATAATTGACGATGTAAGTTGCAGTTGCTAGACCAAAGTGAAAAGACTGGCACTTGCGAGGTATTTGTGGCAGGCTGCATCAAACCACTTAGAAGAGTACTGATTAAAAAAAAAAAAAAAACCAGAAGGGTTGAGAGGACATTGCGGGTTCTTTGACATCGATTAAGCAAATGAGGAGTGGAAAACTGTTGGCTGAAACGTTTAGTTCCCAAGAAGCAGTAAGCCTTAGTGAAACTTCCTGGGAGATTAAAACTGTGTGCCCGACCGAGACTCGAACTCGGGACCCTTTCCTTTCGCGGGTAAGTGCTCTACCAACTGAGCTACCGAAGCACGACTCACGCCCCGTACCGACAGCTTTACTTCCGCCAGTACCTCGTCTCCTACATTCCAAACTTTACAGAAGCTCTCCTGCGGTGGCTCAGCTGGTAGAGCACTTGCCCGCGAAAGGCAAAGGTCCCGAGTTCGAGTCTCGGTCGGGCACACAGTTTTAATCTGCCAGGAAGTTTCATATCAGCGCACACTCCGCTGCAGAGTGAAAATCTCATTCTGGAAACGTCCCCCAGGCTGTGGCTAAGCCATGTCTCCGCAATATCCTTTATTTCAGGAGTGCTAGTTCTGCTTGGTTCGCAGGAGAGCTTCTGTAAAGTTTGGAAGGTAGGAGACGAGGTATTGGCAGAAGTAAATCTGTGGGTAGCGGGCGCGAGTCGTGCTTCGGTAGCTCAGTTGGTAGAGCACTTGCCCGCGAAAGGCAAAGGTGCCGAGTTCGAGTCTCGGTCGGGCGCACAGTTTTAAGTCTGCCAGGAAGTTTCAAATCAGCGCACACTCCGCTGCAGAGTGAAAATCTCATTCTGGAGTAAGCCTTAGTAATTTTAAAACTGGACAGACACAGTCTTGACCGCAAAAACATATATTTTGATGGTAACCAGTTTCGGTCAGATTTTGATCATCCTTAGACACTCATTCCAAGGTGGTAGGCAGCGGCGGTAAACGGAGCTAGTGTTGTAACTCAAGAGCATCGACTACTCACTTGACATTCGTGAACACCCGTTCCATTCACCGCCACAGCCTACCATCATGGCATGCGTTGTTCATTCGTCTCAGCCGTAGTCTGTTAATTGTTCTGAGGATCCCTCCCCCCCTTCTGAAGCAGACACAAAGTGTATTCCGTACCATGAGGATCTTTATGCCCTCATTGTACGGAATACGGAAGAACGACAAAGCAATGAAGCTTCTTAGTTTCGCTGCTTGGTTTGGTTCAGCTCACTCAAAACCTTTTCTAAAAGCCGATATCTCAAGTGAAATGGAGGATGCTAGTGTCGGCACTAATATCTGCTTTTGTAAGTGCTGTTGTAGAGCTGTTGCCATTCCTGCAGCCATGGCTCTCCTGAGTAACAAGAAGTTCACAGAAACAATTAAGGCAGAATCTAATAAATAGCCTCCACAGCCACCACAACTTCTGCAGTCATTTGTCCGACTTCTCTTCTGGTAACCAAGCTGGATGGGACACGTCTACTACTGAATAAGACAGGTCGTAAACCATCACACCATATTGATCTCATTCTATTTAACTGATTCGTTGATCTGACTTCGGAGACATTGAAATATTTGGATAATCATCAAGCCCCACGACGGGTTCAGGACGCATATAGAGGAACAAATTCGTAGAGTAGGGATGTCCGCTGTGATTGTGTTTACATCAAACATTTTAAAGCTACTAACGCCCCAGTCTTATGTCGCCATATGCTTCACCACAAGGAAGACCTGATTTGTCAAATGGCAGGGGGATGGATAGCTGCGTTTGTCACTAACACTCACTACTCCTATTCTGTATTACTGGGACCTGCAAACGGTCGGTCGCAGGTTCGAATCCTG
The DNA here is from genome assembly GCF_023898315.1 of Schistocerca nitens. NCBI lineage: Eukaryota > Metazoa > Arthropoda > Insecta > Orthoptera > Acrididae > Schistocerca > Schistocerca nitens. The sequence continues at coordinate 548,501,818 of NC_064619.1, read as the reverse complement.
CCTCGGGCATGGATGTGTGTGATGTCCTTAGGTTACTTAGGTTTAAGTAGTTCTAAGTTCTAGGGGACTGATGACCTAAATGATAAGTCCCATAGTGCTCAGAGCCATTTGAACCATTTGACTATTTGCTCAAAAATAAAAAAAAACATCGATACTGGAGCTTTCACAGATGTTACATAGATCAATATCCCCGCCAGTCCTGTGAGACTTCAGTGCCCTTAATGTGTTATTTGGTTGCCACTACAGTTTCAGAAAGCCTCATGATGTCTCAGGAGCTGTGAATCGGCAACAAGGGTAGTCCCACTCATTTCAACGCTGGTACTGGGTCGTTCTCTACCAACCCCTCTGTTTCTGCTCCGGATCCTTCACCAATACTATTCAGTGGAGGGTGAGTAAGACCTTCATTCCAGTGACCACTTCCCATTCACCATCTCCCTACGAGATGGATCAATACTAGGAACGAAACTACGAAGAGGGACGAAAATTAGAGTCAACTGGAAACCATTCAAACCTGTGTCTATGTTTGAACGCTGAGGGAGTGTTCAGGAATGGTTGGCATGCATGCGTGAAGCTCTGGGAGACTTTAAGTGTCGCTCAATAACAGAAAACCTCACAGTTTTTCGAGTAGCGACACCCGAAGCTCAAAGCAGTAACACGGAGAGCAAGGAAAGATCATGGCACCTGTTCATGTACTACATAATCACTCCAGTCTTTTGACGACACTATGAGGATCCATCTGGAGGATTTCTGGTAAATAGAGGTGGTGCTGCAGCAGATTTGTCTCCAAACGACGCGGGGAACATCGACCAAAGAATGGCAGAGCATTTCGAGACGACTACTAACATTGCCAGCAAGGCTGCAGCGTTCCGCTGATACGGTGCGACCATGGAGAGAGGTTCGCGGGATTTGATGTACAACAATTCTCAATGCTACAATTGCCGCTCATGGCCAAATCCAATAGAGTATGCTGCAAAAATAGCAAACAGCGTCATAGGAAATCCTCTTCTTAGAGTATTTTTAATTCAGTGCGTGGACGGTCACTTTGCGAACTCATGGAGAGAGGCAGTTTTCACACCTCCCCTCAAGACAGGATTCGCGTTTAAGAGCTGCGTAGGAAAGACCTTGGTTCAAATGATCAACCGTCGTCTGGGCTGAATGATAGAGACGGGGCAGCTCATGTTGTGAGTTAAATAATTTACTCTATTTATACTGAATTAACCTTTGTAGTATGTATATTTCTGACTAATAACATAGTAAGTGTTGTCTTGTCAGTTAATATACGCCATATAAAATGGTGCCGAAACCCGGGAACTGTAACACGTTGCGGCGAGAAACCAACTGCAAGACGAAAAAAGAGAAGAAACGACGTACGCTTGTTTCACTTCGACAGCCCATAGCAGCAGATCTTGAGTCGAGGAACCTCATCACCTTCATTTTGAGTAGTAAGCTTTTTTTCATGGTAGGCGCATATTAACAGACTTGGAAAATATTGTGAGTTACTTGCTCTGCGTTTTAATGCAAAATATTGGGATTATAGGAGCACCTTCTATTGTTCGTTGTACTACAATTCTTTTCTGCTGTTCCGTAGCGGTAATCAGAGACAGCGCAAGATGGACGTTCCTCGTTTCACATTATCTTACTGTTCGTGCATCACTTGAGTTCAAGATACGGTGACGGAGACGGATATAGATATGCACATACGCTACTCGAAAAGGAAACGAAAGTCCGGAAGAACAATAGTAATACGAAAAAAATGGTTCAAATGGCTCTGAGCACTTTGGGACTTAACATCTATGGTCATCAGTCCCCTAGAACTTAGAACTACTTAAACTTAACTAACCTAAGGACAGCACACAACACCCAGCCATCACGAGGCAGAGAAAATCCCTGACCCCGCCGGGAATCGAACCCGAGAACCCGGGCGTGGGAAGCGAGAACGCTACCGCACGAGCACGAGATGCGGGCAATAATAATACGAGTTTAGTGTGGAAATTGACGAAGGATGTGTAGGCGAAGATACAGATTATGAGATGTTCGGGGTCGATTGGAATAGATGCTAGATGGTTTGAGAGTGCATGACTATGCAATTTAGTATCTTGTTTCTGACACAGACTATGACGCAGACGTCAGTAAGTGCGGGGAATATGTAGACATCACTAGGAACGCAGTCATGAAAGCAACAAGACAGGCTGTTAACTTTTATTCATGGGTTACAAACCTGACACATGCACTGGCTTTAGATGTAATAGCACTCCGTTAAATGTGGCACATATTGTCAAAATTCTCACCATCAAATTGGAGTTGTTTTCAGGAGAAATGGAGAAGTGCTCTCGAATTTGGAAACACTGTCACTCATCCGTAGACAGCAATCTTTGGATTTCTATTTTAGTCGAACTCATCATTCTCCGAGGAATTATAGAGGCCGTGCCAAAGAACTTGGTTGAATGTCCCTACGAGTTCGTATAAGGAAACGAAAAGTATATTATTTTCCCTCTATAGAGACCAAAAGTTTATAATTCATGCTCATCTCGAAACTATTAAACCGATTGGACATTCATCAACAGATCCAATATAATCGACGCGTACACGCCTCGTGAGACTGCTTGCACTTCCAATAGATATAGTTAGACGCTGGGTTATTCACTCTACAAGAGAGAGATTTGCCAAAAGTAACGCCATGAAGCTAAGGGAAATTTTGGAACGACAAAGGAAAAGACCCAGTAAATTAGAGGTAGTAGCGTTTTATATACATTCACATCCGAAAGCGGCGACTCTACAACTGAATACTAAGGAGGGGGAGGGTGACAGCTGGGAGGAAAGACGAGAAGAGAGCAGTCTAAATACTACGTGTTTTGTGACTCATGTCTTCATTGGACGCAGGAATTGATGAAGATATCGAGCATCAAGAATAGGATTAACAAACTGAAAATCTCACCACTACTTTTCTTGCATCCGAAAATGGGGCCTAATATCTACGAAGGCAACAGGAAAAACACAGTAGCTTTGTAGCTTTTTCTGAATGCAAGATGTTCCAACATGTATCTGTCTACAATGTAGAACTACGAGTCTCGATCATAAAGACTGATGTTCAACTGCCTATCTTCAGGACTGAAGAGCCTAACGCGCGATTTACTCGGCACTGGAAGACAATGCAGTTTCATTTGCACGAGTTCCGTCGAGAGGATTACGCCAGCAGCTTGCTTTTACGTTTTATCACTCTCCAAACATCTCAACAAATGACAGTGTTGTTCTGTTCAAGTTTACAGGAGTTTCTACAAAAAATACCTTAACTTTCTCCGACTTTTGAAATAGGAGCACGCACTCATCGCTTCCACCTGTTCCACATGATATTACCATCCATAAGCTGCTACTTGCTGATCACAAGGACGACGAGCACCAGTGCCCTATTGAAGTTCTTACAGGTGCCTACCAGTACTAGAAAATAATAAAGGACGGCACACCAATACGCCTTACTGACCTGACAGCTCTTCTTCCTTCTAGATCTGGATAGATTTTCAGTGTGCGCAACTCGGGTGTTATTGTCAGCCATACTACTGTTAGCCCCATGCACCTCAACGAAGATTCATCTTCATTAGATAAGAACATGCGTTTAGGCTTAAAAGAGCAACAAGAAAGATCACTCTCACCGAAATGTGCCGCCGGTTTGCAGAATTTCAGTGACACATTCCAAATGGCGGAAGATAGTTTCATTACTAAGGCTGCAAGATATGATCCTTTCTTCACATCGTTGCAACACACGAAAACGTGTTATGTGGTTACAAATAAAATAGTGTAGTAACGTTCATTTTCGTGAGATGTGTTACGCACAAATGCCGATTTACATGCTGAATGAGCATGTTGAAGGATCAGCTTGCAGGACACTTGAAATGAAGTATTTCACATATGTCATCACGCAGTGAAGGACGAAAGACAGGGGTTGCAAAGTGAAGAAACGTCTTCGAATCTTTATCACAAGAAAATAATACACGGTTACTTATTGACAATCTCAATTTACGACCAGATTTGCTGCTGTTAACTTTAATTCTCTTCAGGATGTAGCAAAAGTCAGTTGTAGGGGTGGCATTCAAGCATTCTTACGTCTATCATTGAAGGAAAAGGCTGACGTTCAATGCGATTCTTCTGAACATGTGCTGAGAGAAGGGAAGATACAGTTCGGTAAACTACGAATAAGTACAGATTTACACGTTTACAATTTGGCTTACAGGCAACCCTTTCCCGGTTTCTACAGCTTTGCATGATTTGGCTACAGGGTTTATGGACACGTAGTCCATGGCAGCTGATAAAAGCACCTTAACTCCACACTTAGCACGCAGACGCGAATTTTGGACACCAGAACCAAATCATTCTGATTACCCAGATGGAAGGGACTGCATGGTTAAAATTCGTAAATTTCTAAGTTCTAGTATTTTGTGATGCCTCAGAAAGGGTATAAGCAGCAGTTCTGTACATTACAAGATCCGAGATTAAAAATCCACTTGTCCATTTTGTTGTCAGTAAGAACAGATTCTCCAATCAGAAAGATAACCTTTCCACAATATGGATTACTACTTGCCTTCCTGGGTTCAAGACTGGAGGTATTGATGACGCTCTTCTGGATTTGACATCGCAAACTGACAAATGTATACTGATTCCATGGTGGCACATGGCTGGATACGAAGCGACCCAAATCACTGAAATACTTTTGTTGTTAATAAAAAAATGAATTGCACGGAATTTAACGTTATCGCAGTGGTGACACTGCCTCGCCTCAGTCAATCGGAAAAGTTTGCTCTCACGTACATCAATAGAGCGATTATAATCTTCCATTCTGCTGGCATGGGCCTTAATGGTTCACACTTGAAACTTGACATAAACGACACGTCTCCTACGACCCTTGGCCCGAGAAACAATCAAGGCTTGGCTAGTAATGCGTGGGTTACCTATTCAACACATCAAGTTACAGATCTTACTGGGAGCTATAGGTGTTGCACATAATGTCATGACTTTTCCATTTCATTCATAACGTTAAAGATCCAGAAAAGAGAAACGGCAGATTCATTATCCACGAACTAGATTCAGCAAACCGAAGTAGGCTACGAATGTCCTAGCACGTTATCTCTCTTGCAGAATACTATGAGCGTAACAACAAGACCTGAGTTTCCAACAAAATCAAAGAACGCTACAACCCATTTCATCAGGATGGACTCATACCGCTATGAGGACGATATCAGTTTGTATACTTGAAATTACAGGAAAAGCCTGAGAGGAGGAGTCACTCTCTCACTATTTTTCATATTCAAAAGCTACTATGTAGTGTTGATTTTTCTCAAAAGATATAAATTTTGCGAGATAAATGGAAGTTATCAACATGAGCGGGCTCTGATAGGAGCATGTACATTGTTAATGCATGAAGTATGTGTATGCTGATTCTCCTTTGAATAGCATTTTCTGGAGTTGAGAATAAGCATACGGTTTGGTCATTGAACAGTAAATCTTGCAGTGGACGTTTGTTCCTGTAAGCCTCTTACAGTCATTGGGGAAAGGAACGTCTCGAAGCTGTGAGTTCCAAGAATTTCTTGCACGAGAGTGTCTAAAATGATTTCGGCTGGAGAGGTGGAAAAATCTGCCTGCCTGGATCCACCTGTTAGGTGCCTTTAGCCATAAAAGGGGCAGGAGCAAGAGACAAATTTAGGTCACCTTGTCAAGGCATTTGGACAGTGTAGTAAACGCCCTTTGTTCAAATGGTTCAAATGGCTCTGAGCACTATGGGACTCAACTGCTGTGGTCATCAGTCCCCTAGAACTTAGAACTACTTAAACCTAACTAACCTAAGGACATCACACACATCCATGCCCGAGGCAGGATTCGAACCTGCGACCGTAGCAGTCGCACGGTTCCGGACTGCGCGCCTAGAACCGCGAGACCACCGCGGCCGGCTAAACGCCCTTTGTGAACAGGGGTGGCTGTCAGTAAAGTTCCCTCTGCTTGCGGAGTTTCTGGGTAGCTTCAGGCCTTTGAAACAATTTTAGAATGGAATGCTACATTTATCGGGGCTCTGACATGGTCTATGCTGGGACACAAAAGCATTTCCCTTAGTGTAGCTGAGGCTCCTGGTCAGACACGCTGTAAGGTTTGGACCATCCTGATAATGATCTCCATGATAAATGTGTTGTTCACTTTATGGCTAAATGGAAACTCAAAACACGCTGCCTAAGGCGGCCAATGGGAAAAAAATAAGTCAGGAGTCAAACGGGAATTTACAAGTCAGAGATGGCCTGCTTCTCCAGAAAAGAGAACAGTATTGTTAATTTTGATTAGGACTGGAAGAAGAGTAGGGTAGAAGAATTGAGGGGAGATGTGGAGCATGTGGATTCTTGTGATTGACACGAAACCCTCGTGGGGACAGTTGCGTAAGTGCTTTTGTGGAGTTTACCGAGGTTTGATGGAAATTGAGGAGAGGAGAAACATGGTCTTGTGGTTCAGATTCCCGTTTGGAGAGGTTTCTGGTCTTGCCTCTTGTTATGAGTGGCTTGCACTTGGCATACTTGTCCTGAGCATGACTTCGCACTAGCATTGGTCTTGACTGGGGAGCCTGTGGTGAGAACCTGGCTATACCAACAGTTTAGACATCAGTCACCCTGGACGACTTGCTGTGCCAAGGGCAGGCTTATTCTGCCACCCTGAGGTTTGATTTCCTTATACACACTGCCATATAAGTGAGTCAAATTGATCCATGGTCTGACTGGCGACAGGGTGTGCCATACACTGTAATCTGATGAGATTTCAAGGCTCCATTAGAGAGTAACTGTGATCCTTGTAATACATCGCCAGTGGTGACTTTGCATATCTCGTGTCTGCAGTAACGAATTACATGCGCTGCGCACAACTGCACTGCAAACACTTGAGCTTTGACAGTCACCTGGGGCAGTACTACACATCGAAAAAGGGTTATAATATTGCTGCTGTGGCTTGTTAGGTCAAACATTATCACGATCGCTCCACTTGTTCTCAGTTTAGTATAACTTATGTGTAGGCCAAATCCATCAGTCTGTTCAGCATTAGATAATTTCAAATTGTGTTATCCATGTTTTCAGCCAGAGTAAATAGTTTACTCAGAAGTACCTTAGTCTTTGCCAACCAACCGCCACCAAGTGGAGTGTTAACTATTTGTTGCAACTGTTTCTGTTGCCAACAGATCATGGTTTACCTATCATCACGCTTAACTCTTATGGTATCTCCTATTGTGTTATCAATAAACTTTTGCCGTAATTATTATAGGAGATCAATCCCGTGTTGACATATTAATCACCCATCAAAAATTGACCACAATAATGACAGTGCCAACATTTCATTGAATTTTTTCAGCATTCAAGTTAATTTATATTCTGATGAAAGTGATAACCTCTAATGCTGCCTATCAGCAACAACCACAGTCAAAGGGCAAAGACAATTTAACAGACGCATAGGCCAGTTGGTCAAGTGGAAGGCTTGCTAGTTAAAGTGACTACTGTCAGAGCATGAACTTATAGTCACCATTAGCCTTTCAAATCACTCCTCGAGACTAGTGCAGTCTTGCAAGTTTCCAGTTCTCTTAAAAGGTTCTCATCCATTTACGTGGGTGCTTCTTTAACAGACGTACAATTACACCACCTAGGGACTACTGTAGTATTAACTGAAATACGGTATGAATTTTAAGGGGAAGACAAACAGTAAAAGAGTTCACGAACATGGGTGCCCCTAGCAGATAGCCAGAAGAGTACACAGACATGAGATAGATTCTCTTCTACGATGGGCCGGCCAGAGTGGCCGAGCGGTTAAAGGTGCTACAGTCTGGAACCGCACGACCGCTACGGTCGCAGGTTCGAATCCTGCCTCGGGCATGGATGTGTGTGATGTCCTTAGGTTAGTTAGGTTTAAGTAGTTCTAAGTTCTAGGGGACTTATGACCACAGCAGTTGAGTCCCATGGTGCTCAGAGCCATTTGAACCATTTGAATCTTCTACGATGGCATTAAATTCACTATCAGTTTACAGTGACCGTCTTAGATTTTGCAGAATCACATTACGACAAACTTGGCAGCTTGCTGCAGAAGTGCTGTATCTTACTTCTCACATGTGCTACAACCAGAACTCTCCACCTCCATTATCAGATAGGCGCACAGATAAATTTGTGACAGTCTGTACTGCACAACATTACTTCAATAATTGCGTTATTTTCAGAAAACTAATGGCATTTATTACAAATCGCGTGTTTTTAGGTTGGTTAGTACTTCCAAGTACATGTGACAAGAGCAAACAACCGATACTTACTTTCCACTGGGCAGCTAGTGAGGTGTCTAACTGTGGAAGTGTGTTCCCACAACGGATAATCTATACTGCCAGGCGTTGTTCACTTCATGGTGCAGGTACGACCGTACCGTAGACATCAGGTTATAAAGTTTGCGAGGTGTTTGTGATAAGACTGTTCGACGCAGAGAAAAAACAACCAACATAATCATGTGTGTACATATTAAGGTACCACACATATCAATAACTGCAGTTATGCGAGTTACACTCTGTCGATTAGGATGATGCAAAAACGTTTCAGGCTGCAGACACAGATCTCAAAGACATTACAAGATCCGAGAACCACCCATCACTTCGCTCGCCAAGGTGTCTCATGGAGGTTTAGTATACCACAAGCGGCTATATGGGAAGACTGGTAGGAAAGGACGGTAGCAACAACGAAACATTGCCTCGGGCAGGTTCTGGGGAAATCGCTAGTAGATGAAGAAATACTCAGGACTTTATCACCAGGAATTTAAGAAGCCTTCAACTCACGAAAAACCGCACATGGGGCACTATAAGCATTGACTTAAAGGCATATCTTATGGGAGAACAGTTAGCTACGATAAGGTGGAAGAAAGATTATTTATTGTAATTCTGGAATTTCCGTGAAGTACAACGTCCTAACATGAAACTGAACTGGCCGGAAGCTGTGGTCTTACGGTTCTAGGCGCTGCAGTCCGGAACCGCGGGACTGCTACGGTCGCAGGTTCGAATCCTGTCTCGGGCATGGATGTGTGTGATGTCTTTAGGTTAGTTAGGTTTAAGTAGTTCTAAGTTCTAGGGGACTGATGACCTCGGATGTTAAGTCCCATAGTGCTCAGAGCCATGAAAATGATCTGATATCGTGTGGAACACATTGTACTCTTACAAGAAGATAAACTGCCAAGACACATGTGGAACAGTGCTCTCGTTGTGGAAGCTGTGCCGCGGGCCTTAATTCTTCGAACCACGGACGGTAGAGCTATTACTCTGCCTATGCAACTGGTCATCCCACTGGAGATTGACCTGGTTGCGAGAGACCAGTGTGGGGAGAGTTTTTGTACTGCATTAATCTTTATCAAATGTATATCACTGTGAGCCGAGGCTGGCTCGCGTTATGCTTTGCATTAAACATTGGTTGCTATTCTGTGATTAGTCTCCCGCGGTTATCGCGTGTCGATTTTCACACCCTTGTACTATCTTTGGACTCACGCCTATAATTTCCGGCTGTGCCGTGTGCAGGCAGTTGGTCGGTTGACGTGGAGCAACGAGGAAATCTCCATGGCGCGTGTCTGGCCGGGGCCACTGGCGGCGTCCCCGCGCGGTTGGAGTGTGAGGGCCTCTTCCCATTGCTTGGACCTTGGCTCACCGAAGCCAGACACGAAAGTTGAGTCTTTACTTAATCTACCGGCCAGCCCCAACTGTTCACATTGTGTCGTTCGAATTTCGTTGTGGGCTGTTGGGATACTTCCGCGAGCAACAACGTGTGTTTCCAAGTTGGCGAAATTCTACCCGCCCTCCTGTGAACCGGCGGAATCTTCTGCCTTGTGGCCGTTAACATTCCGGTTTCCTGCCCTGGCCATTGACGTAGATTCAGGCAGTGTATTTTCCTCGCTGTGTTGTGGCTGTCCAACACGGCGTGTAGTTTGACAGCCGAATGAGTGATTCGTTGTGGGCGCCGATACCTTCTGCATTGTTCCGTTGAACTCCCTGTTGTGTGCTGGTCGGGTGGAGGGGAAGCTGTCCTGTCGCTTGTTCCACTGACTGTCTGTCGGTCGGGTTGCCGTCGGATTGAGAACTGTGGGGCCGGCTGCCTGTCTCACCTATGTGAGCGTTAGTGTTTGAATTCCAGGCCGAACCTTGGAAAGTTCTGAGCACCGTTTGATGTGCTGCCTTTTCTTATTTGTCCTTATTGTTTGTTTATGTATGGCTTCTAGTCGATTTTAAATTAAGGTTGTTTTGCCCTTAAGGCGTGAGATTGTTTTGGCCTTCAGCCTGATTTAAAGAAATTATGGGATAAGGCATTCTACCTCTCAGAATTCAAATGCCTGTTTTGAGCCTTCAGTTATTGGCCTTTTGCTGATTTTAAGTTAAAGTTGTTTGCCCTTAGGGCGTGAGATTGTTTGGGCCTTCAGCCTAATTTAAAGATATGTTATAAGATAAGGCCTTCTACTTTTAAGTTCAAATTCCTCTTTTTGGTTCTTAAGTTATTGGCCTTCAGTTTTGCCATCGAGGTGCGAGATTTAATATCGCATTTAGCCGGGAATTAAGTTCTAAAATTCATTATTTGGCTTGGTCTGTTTTTAATGTTTCCTTTACTCTTGCAATGTTTGGCAAATGAATAAAGTAGTATGTTCGAGTGCAACTGACAGCCACTCATTTTGGCCCCTTTCCACTAATTAAACTATCTGTCCTGTCCTGCGGGTATAGCAGGAGCATGTCACACTGTTTAGTAACATAAAAAGGCTGTAAAACAATATACGACGTTCTGTCATTTAATATATGATATGTAAGAGCTCTGTAGTGTGGATTCAGGAGATATCGATCCACTGTCGACAACCTGACCCTTCTAGAGTCTGCTATCCTGTAGGCTTTCCTACGTAGACAGCATTGTAAAGGCATATTTTTTGACATGGATGAGATGTACAGTACCGCTTGGAGGCATAATGTTTTCTGTCAGCTTCACCAGTGCGACTCCCGTTGCCCCCACCCCCTTTCATTCTATCCTTGTTACTTTGCCTTAGTATGTACCGAGTTGATGATGTGCTGTCAGATAATTTTGAGCAGGAGAATGGTGTTCCGCAGGGAAGTGTTTTAAGTACCACCCTCTTTTCCCTATTCATTATCACTATAACGTCTACAGTGTGTTGTCCTGTACGGTGTTCCTTAACAAAAGCAACATCGTCTCCTCAGTTACAATATACTGTGAAGTGCTGGGAGGAGATGGTTTCAAAGACGGGTTTTAACTTTTCTGAAGATAAATTCGTCAGTTTCTCTTCAATCGTTCTCACTATATTTTTAATTTACTTGAGACATCCCTTCTACATTTTGAGGACTCGGTAAGGTTTCTGACATAATTCTTAATTCCGAACTGTCGTGGTTAACACACCCAAAGTTACTGGATGTAGGGAAGCAGAGGTTGTTGAACTTTTAAAGTGCCTCAGCAACAAGACTCTGGGAGCGGAAAGGGCTTGTCTGCTAGAGTTTTATAGGTCTTTCGTGCGATCGCTGTTAGACTATGCGTGCACAGTATAATAATGATGAGACCTCCTTGCATGGAAATCATTGCCGCTATCCACCATAAATGGATTCAGCTGGCCACTGGTGTTTACAGGACCAGGCCCACACTGAGTCTCTGTACTGAAGTTGTGGAACCGGCTGTCACCATCAGGAGGCAACTCCTCATTGTGCGTCAGTTGTATAAGGTTCTCGCTGCTCTGCATTCACCATCGTACCATACTGTTGCTCGTCCACCTACGTAGCGCCCTTCCTACAGTCGCTCATTCGTGAAATGTGTGCTGGAATCACTTGCGTGGATAAAGTATAAGCCCTAATCCAGAGTTTTAACCGAATGTCACCCAGGTTGTTGTATAGGCTCAGAGTAGTTTTAAATTTAGTCCGTTGCAGAAGAGATAGTTCCCCTCCGTCTTTTTTTACGACATTTGAGATAAAGAAGAAAACTGTGTAGTATTCTCAGATGGCGTACTCCTTTGGCTGCTCTTTTGTTCCTATTGATCGAATCTTCAAGAGCAGGTTGCCTCAGGAATTCATCGAATTCTATGGCAAATTATATGCTGACTTCTGATCGTATCCTCAAGATCCTGTTACCTCAGGAATTCACTATGTGTTATGGTGTCTTACTTACATTCTTCATGACTCTGGAGCAGATGAGATGTGTGGCGAATTATAAATTCCTCGTCTTTTCCGACATCCTGAGTTATCTTGCATCTCTATAACATTAGTAGCCAGGAGATAAGGTAGTCTAAATTATCCAGGACGTTCTCCTGAACCCATAAAGTCTGCGGAAGATGGTGTCTTTTCCTTGGGTGCCAAGGCACATGGGTATTAAAGCAAACGATATGGCAGATGTAGAAGCAAGACGCATGTCGTGATCAGCAGAAAGTTCAGTGTACTATCCCCATGCTATCACCTCGCAGTGAAGTGCAGACACACTCGTCCATGGGAAGAACAGTGCCTGGAAGTGACAGACAGTGAGCTTGGACTGTTAAATCCACAATGCGACAGCGGCGCACCTCTTACCGGACGGCATAATGCCCCTCGCAGTCGTCTTCAAGTAGGATAAGCCAGTCTTCTGACTCCAGCGAGAGGCTATTGTGTTGTGCGGTGATTGTGGCATACATATCACTGTGTGCTACATTTATTTATATTGAGACCACAGTACATCAGCTCATTTACCGACAGATCTACCTTCTATTTTAAATGACAATGACACGAATGTGGTACGTTCTGTGAAATGGTCGACTAGTTCCCTAAAATTTTAGAGAAAAGTTTTTAATGTGTTAGTAAGAAAGCAGGCTCATCCATGCTTTTTAGGGTTGGTTAGCCAGTCACGTTTTGATAAATTGTTATTCTAACTGTCCACTTGTATTACTTATGATTTAATTACCAGTTGTAGAAAATTTCACTGATTTTGTTATCTTAAGTGATCTGAGACACTATGAGAGTGCGCATAACCATTATTGGGGTCAGGAGAGAATGTAACTCAATAGAGCTTGGTTCATTATGTTCTTTCTAGCCACTTTGCTCATTATCACTCTTACTAATTTTCGTATGTGTGCTGACAAGCTCCTCGTTGAGCGCCCGTGAACCGCGCACGCACACACGCACACACATACATAACACACACACACACACACACACACACCAGTCAGTTATCAGGCACTTTAAGTAGTGGACATGTTGCTATAGTTTGTCAGTGGAGAAAAATCTCTTAGTCATATGTTCAACACATGCTCCAGAGTGTTATGAAGACGAGTAGAGTGGTGTGTAAAGTTTGTCCAACACAACTTGACTCCCGAACAAAGAGAACGAAGCTTGGACGCCTTCCACGATGACTGAGATACGAAATTCGGACAATTATTTTCGGGAAAAAATCATGGCATCATCACCGGAAATGAGACTTGGTGTTATCATGACGATCACAAACAGCTATATGCAGAAATTCTCATGAGGGTCCAATGCTTTGTCATCATCATTGACATTCAAGACAGTGTGAAGCACAATTTGAAGAACACCGTAAAGAACGATTTCTCTGATAGTTTCACATGGTTTTAAGGGTGTTCTGTAAGTTTTATTCAAGTGCGAGTGGGTGGGGGTGGGAGTGGGGGGGGAGGGGGGGAGAGAATACGTAGATACGTAGAACAGCAGAAACATTAAAACCAGTTTTCTGTTTCTTGTTAACTCAGTTTTGAAACACTTTGTACTGGCTGGGTATACCTATTCAGTGTTGTGAACCTAAATATAAATACAATGTGTTTTAAAACCATGGGTTGGTGGTATACACCGTTTTAGAATTTTGAAGTTCAAAACAGTCGCAGAACAAAAGAGGTTATAGTAGCCTTGTTGTGGTTGTATATAAAAATTTAACTTATGAAACACGTAGAGCGTAGTTGAAAGAAGAATAAATTACTACAACCATGCACTGGTTGATCACCTACGTTGTGGAGTATTGTTACATATATCAGTAACCCGGTGAAAAGTTGTAGTGGTTAGCTTTCAGCCCACAGGAACTAGACTCCTCCACAGGTTGAACAACTCTGAAATCCCGAATTGCTATTCAAGTAATGTCCTAGTAGACGTTGTTCATTAACGCATACCTAAAGTGGACGAATGTTACTACATACAATTATTAACCACTTTCAGTTATATTTCATTCGCCTGAAGTCCTCTGTACAAATCCTAAAGCTGACTTACTATTCTCATTATCCCTCCAAGAGATATACGATACTGGCAGCACAATAGTCATACAGGCACTCTCGAAGACAGGTTCTCAAAATTTTCCAAACAGTTTCTTTAGAGGATGGGGACAGCGTGGCACCCTGTGCCAGCTCATAGGTACTCATCTCCAATAGTACCAAGAAATGACGAACCCATTGTCTTCAATTAATGGACGAATCACCAACTACAATTCCACTCGGGTTTCCCATAAGCGCCGTTCGTGAACAACAGGTTGTATGGCAAGAGGTTCCCCTCTACCATTCTACTCTCATCCGAAACATAACAAACATGACTTTGTTCTGCTCAACAATGGAATTTAATACACAGTGGTAGGTAGCCACAGGGCGACATATCCTCACTCCACGTGAAGAGTGGAGACGTCCACCGTAACATCACTTTGCAGCATGGCATGTTGTTGTGTAACTTGGGGGCATCACCTTTCCACGTCTTCCCTCTTGCCATAAAATATTCTTTCATTAGTTGTATTCGCATGTAAGAAGTGGTGTCACAAAAATGAAGCACGAGCGGAAGACTCCGAGCGAAGGTAAACGGGTGAGACAATAAAATATATCCTCATCGTGGGATATCAAATACTAGTCGCTTTATCGTCATCCCAGCGAAGAACAGCAGAACATCACTTTACGTGTTATCCAACTTTCTACTATGGCCAGAAATTGTTTCAATTGATAGACTACTAGTCCTATTAGCAAGCTCCATCTGTCTCCAAATATACCCTTGACAAAGGAGGACTCGTCTTTGCACAGAGCGACTAATCTACCAAGATGGGGTATGTGAAAACTGCGCTCGGTGAAATTAGTGCCCAAATGAGGATGTGTGAAATTTACAACCAGTATTGCCGGAAACTAGTTAGGCCTTAAGTTACGGGCTAATTACATCCAGAGAGTGCTCATCAGGCAAAAATGCGCCATATATCCAAAGCAAAGATGCTGTGCTGTGAAAATAAACAGCAACGTAAACATATCCTGTTGCCGGAAGAAGAGCGTCATCAGTGGTCGACACAATGTTTGACAATATGCCCTCTTAGATAAACATATTGCGCCAGTTCTAATTGTTTTACCGCGTAAATACTACGTTTCCTTTTTTGTGGTGGATATTCTGTACGATTTTATCAAGTTGAATATCATACATTGTCACCTTAACTTTCGTTTGCTTGTATCAGGTGAGTTATTTTACGAGGCATATTCTGTTTTTTTTTTTAAAGGAATGTGTTACGTAATATGCAATTTCATAATGCTCATGTGCCATCTGAAAGTAATGAGAAAGATATATAGGATTATAATGAAAATTGTTTTCATGTATTGAATTCACGAGTAGAGGATGTGCACTACTAGTGGGAGGAGATGCAAGGTACAGCTTACGTCAACATTATCTGTTTATAATCCTGGCCTTTATGTTAACAAGACAGAACATCTTATGCACTTGAACCATATTCTTATCTAAATTTTATTTTCTATTTATTTTGAATTTATCTGTGTCAAGTATAAGAGATATGATTTTCCAATTCCGTGTTTGTAATGTGAGTTTTATGTTTTCTGTTGCAGTTTTTGAAAGTCATATAACCAGTAAAAATTTTGTGTTTGCGCCTGACATAAAGTAAAACAAATAATAATGACCCCCAATGGAAAATGTATGTCATTTTGAGCGTAGCCAGTCCTCATTTATACTTAAGGACATTTTGCAGTTCCACCTGCCTTTCATGGTCCGGAGCTCTAACAGGGAATCAGTACGCCTTTCTTCTCTGGGCATAAACAGAACTGGGCCAAATTTCACTGGACACAGTTCACAGAACCCCACGATTGTCACCTTCTCTGGGTTTCCGGATTGCAACTGAAAACAGAAATTTGTCGTTCCTTTGTAGAAATAGATCTTCGAGATTGCTAGAGAATATCCAGTTTCCATAAGGTTCACGGAGACTTTGCCGTAGTTTTTGACATGTGTCGCCTCTTTCAAATCTCTCTCGCTTTAGGCTGTAGAATTGACCGTTTGGGGCTAAAAGGAAATTATTTAAACTACCTTTACGACGTTGATGTAAGACACGAAAGACGAGCAAGGTTTGGACTAGGATGGAAGGTGGTCGGGTCCGTCGAAGTTCTCGCCTTAATCGATTTAGAGAATCACGGAAACCTAAACCTGGATGAAGCGTAGTCCGTCTCCCGAATGAGAGCACAGTAGTTGAATCATGCGCCACCTCTACGCTTTTAATTTGGACAGTTGCTATTTTGGATGTCTTTCTCAGAAAGGAATGCGAAAATTATTATGTTAGATTAGATTAGATGTACTTTTTATTCCAGTTGATACACAGTGAAGAGGTCCCCTGGGGTGTTCAACATGCCAGATAACAAGAATACACAATAAATATTTTGAAAACGTGAACGGATATGGAGATCACAGTTGAAATTGCCCCTGTGGATGTGGAATCGATAAGAATAAATAAATAAATAAAAATAAGAAAGATCTTAAGCATATGTACATTTAAAGGGATGTAAAACATGTCACCAAGTGTTAAAAGTTCAATGCACTTATGAGCATGTGGCAACTCTTAGGCTGTTGTAGTCATAAAATAAAAAAAAATAAAATAAAAAAATAAAACGTATTTTACTGCACTTTTTTTCAATCTTTGAACAAAATTTTCTCCGAATTCAGATTGTACGGAATGCTCACATTATGCAACATTATTAACAACATACGCGCATCAGTCGGTTCTGCTACTAAATTAATCAGTGGAGTAAAAGGAGTTTTCCGCCACTAAATCCTTTCGAACCTTCTCAAACTGAACTTTATTCTTAGTTAAATTTTTTATGGTTGCTAGCATATCATAGAAAATGTGTACTGTTGAACAGTGGACACCTTTCTGAACCAAAGTAAGTGATTTTAAATCTTTTCGAGAGTTGTTATTATTTATACTATCGATTCCATGAACTGACCTGTCGCTTTGAAACGAAAAAAGACATATTATAACGATCAATTTGATTAAGGTTTCAATATATTGGGAAGCAGTAGATGATATACCTACGTCGTTAACCAGCCCTCTGGAGGACGTTCTTGAGATCACACCACAAATAATTCGTGTAGCACTTTTTGGACTCGGAAAACTTTTGCTTGGCCTGATAAATTACCCCAGAAACAAGTCCCGTACGACGTTATGGAAGGAAAGTAAGCATACTATGCTAACAGCTTTTGTTGTTTTTACACCATCTATGTCTGAGAACGTTCTCATAGGAAAAGCTTTGTGGAATGCTCCTTTCAGTTAAATTTATTATCAAGCTGTAATCCAAGTAATTTATCACTGTAAACTTGTATGTGCTTGACGTCATATTTTAGGCATATACAGGCAGAAAATCTTTTACAAGTTGTGAACTGCATATAGTATGTATTTTAGAAGTTTAGTGACAGAAAACTGGGTAGGAACATTTTCTGATTCGATGTCATGCTGTTTGCGTTTCGTGGGAGTACTAATCATAACGACCAAAACTTGGGTTTTCACCCTTTAAATATAACTGTTATTGTACCACACTTATATACGATTATACGTCCACTAAGTATTAAAAAGACTCCAGTGAATTCGTCATGGCGTGGCATTTTATTCGACATGTTGCTCGTTTCAAATTTTTCCTCTTTATTTTAATAAAGTATTTGTACGAAGTGACTGTCTACATTCTTAAAAATGCCACGTTTCTTTGTTACATAAAACTAAATTCAAAATGTCGCGCACGGAAAGTAGCACAAAAGTTGGAAATCATGTAAGGCTGCGTCTGCTGAGTAAGTCTGACAACACTCGAGGGGTGAATTTATCACGCCTACCGCTATCTGAACGAGAGGGGAGATCTGGACAATAAAAAGGTGTAATTAATGAAATTTGGGGTTTCGTGGATATCGCTACGGTATCAGCTGTCGTGACCGGGAGATGTAAGTGAAAATTAAAAATCCCCTGACCACAATGCGTGCACGAGGGAAAATGTGTTAGCCAGCCGGGCAGGAAGCACAGTGACTCATTCATTTCCAACCGAATTATTCCAATTGCCTTCACAACTCAGGCAATGCCCCAACCAGAGGCTCTTGTTGACAGCATTGCTGGAAAACAAAGGTGTTCATAATGAGCTACAGGTAGAGCGTTCCACCATAACAAATATATGTAAACACTAGTTGTCATCTTAGGCGAATTTCTCCGATGACTTAAGTTTTCGTAGCTTCTTCATGGAGTGAAAATCCTACATCACTACTCACTATTATGTTCGGGACAGTAGCTGTTCCGAAGCAGCTAGGTAAAAGGAACATGAAAATTTCAGAAAAGCGATTGTGACTCGGTAGTCAATAACGGAAAGACACAAGAAACGTTACCAACCATTCATGGCGTAGATCTATAAAAAAAAAAGCTACAGCGCTGTAAGACAGAATGTGACATACGAAATATAGAGATGAGCAGTACAAAGCACATAATTTGCCGATTAATCTACACTCATAAGAAGAAAACTCACTCTCAGAATGAAAACCAAACAGAAGAAACAAAATTCTTCTAAGAAAGGGAATGCAGTATCGCAGCTTTCGGCTTCTTTTTTCTAACTAGAGCATCTGAGAAATAATGAAAGGAAAGAAGAAAAAAGTCAGACGAGAAATAGAAGAACGATGGATAAGAAACACAGCCAAGGAATCACAGACGCTACTGTTTTCCTCGTAGAAAATAAAGAAGACGTAGGTGATATGTATAGCGCAATGGACAGTGTAATGATCACTGATAATTGCTGAGAAATGAAAACAGCAGAAGCATGAATGATGATTAGTGGTTGAAGGGATTACTGCAACTTCAAAAGCGGCGAAGACACGGCAGTTGAAGAAGTAAAGATGCTGCTGTCTAGGAAGCAAAATTGTACACTGCGATCAAAAAAGTAAATAGATACAAAATGATAAGACAAACGAGTGAATTTTTCTAACAACAGTTATTGCTTCGGAACTGAGGGGAGAAGATACTATATTAATATTTCCACATTGTTTTTATCAACTCTTTCAAATGTGAGAATATTTCTTTTTCCTAAACTTTACACAGCCACTAGACCCGGATAAGCAAGAGAATATTCACGAATATTCGATTGGCTCTAAAAAAATTTTAAAGTATGAAGTAAGTTTGGGTGTGCCACGAAGACATGTAATCTGACTTCAAATGTTCTGAGTATACGTGAACGACTGATTAGGTAGTGTTAGGTGTCCTAAACTTTATGTTGGTGACAGTAAGCGTCGTCGATGGATGAATTTGAGAAAATGTAAATAGTTTTGGCGTAATTTACCACTTGTACTTAAGTATAGCAGTTCTCTACAATAACGATAAATGAAACGTTATACCTAGTATAAAGAGACATTATTTCTCTATTATCAATAATGAGAAGCACTGGTCATTAAGGATACGCTTGGTGCAAAGTATAAAATCTACGCATCCCGAAAAACATGTAATACAGTTAATGACTGTATTCAGTAGCACTTTGGTATAACATGTACATAGTGTGGGGTTATAGTATTAGTGATGCATTTGTCACGGTCATCAGCGATCAGGTAGCGAGAAGGAGAAGTGTCTGTGCACCTTCTGTTTTTACTCTGCAAGCAGTAACTGTGCTGAGATTACAGATGAAAATTGTTTACAACATTCATTCTGGCGTACAACCCACGTCACGTAGACGAGTACGTACACAGCTTTTGAAAAGGGTCGTATAGTGCATGTGCGATATGGCCGATGGGCATATCTACGGTTTGCTCCGCATGTTGGGTTCAATGTATTAATGTTGTGTCGCTGCTTCCTACAGTAGTCTGTGGCATATTCCCACACCTGTAGACCACGTTATGGACGTCCACGTATCACAGTCACACGTCAAGATCGATGAATTTTGTGGGCAGTGGTGGCCGACCAAACAAAATCTACGGATGATATCGTAATACCTGTAGCACCTGCTGGGTTATCAGCGACCGCTGGGATTCTTCAGCTTGTAACACAATTAAGATCACGTGCACCTCTGACCAAGCTACAACTGACGGTGCGACACAGCAAAGCATGGCTACTCTGGTGTCGTGAAAGTATTGACGGGAAAGTGGAATGGCGCTCTTTTGTCTTGCGTTATTAGGGCAAGTTCTGTGTGTATGCGGGTAATGGATGCACACGTGTTTGGTGTAGTCCTAGGTGTGCTGCCTATTCAAGAGCGCATTCGCCCACAACACACAGGCCCCATCCCAGGCTTGATGGTGTGGTAAGCCATTGGCTACAACTCACTGTCACATCTGGTGTTTCTGCTGCGTAAAGTAACCAGTGCGCGCTCCAGCTATCCCCGTGCTACTGCCATTTCTTCGACAGAAAAGTGATAGGTTTTTTCAGCAGGACATTGCAGATCCACATACGGATGCTACGCATCAGCAAGATCGCAGGATCTGTCGACAGTTGACAACGTATGGGATATTATGAAATGGGAATTTACCCGTTTTCCATGGTCTGCAAGAACCATTGCTCAATTACAACAGAAGGCGCAACATTCTTGGGATGCCATTATTGTAATTTTTTCTCCTATCTACGTAATTATGTAGCTCTCAATTCGTTCGAGCAATCAATCATTCATGATAGGAAACACAGTCATAGCTCAGTCACTCAAAATGATTCTGAAATTTTACTTGTTAGAATGAAAGCAGGCGATGATTCTTCTTCTCTGCAGGCTCGTGCTTTGCGGCAGTCTGCTAATCTGTACAAATAAAATGCCTCGTATTTTTGGGAGCGTTGTATAATCAGTCGGGAAACCTCAGATCAAGCGGATATTTGGCTTTGATGAAGTTTAACCTTCCGAAGAAATAATGGAGCTCTTGGATTATTAAATGCAGGTTCGTATCCAGTCTTTCGGAAGTTCCCTTCTGATTAACAACTACGCAATATATCGATGAATACCATTAATTCTCAAAAGTCGAATACACACCTTTTGTGTGAAGGAGCCATATATATGTATTTCACTTTTAATCGTACAATTTCGTATCCGTTATCTTCTGTCATAAATCTCAATAATCAGATTACAGTTCTTCAAACCAAGCTCAGGCTAATCGGCACGAAGACAATCTCGGAAGCTCCCTTTCTTTTTTTTTCTAACAACCACCAGAGAGAGTACTACAAAGAATACTTATGCGCTCATGGCATAGCTATTGTATGAACTACTTTTCGCATGGATTCTGCGAGTATGAAGATAGAAAATTAGTAAACGTCATTGAAGGGTAGAATTGTATCTGAATAATTCATCGAATATAAAGAGATATTACAATTGCCCCTCGCAGCGAGCAAATTTAATGATAATACACTTTGCGAGCTAACAGAAAAAAATTTGTTGGGTTGTTTATTCAAAAGAGGAATATTTTGAATTAGTAGAATTTTGCTATAGAGAGTATGGGTAACATGTCAAGACAATACGTTACAAGAATACCTAAGCTGTAGCTTTTACATGTACCGGGGTATATCCGCATCCCGAGTACATAACCAGGGAAGATGTAGATTGGTGTAATTACGGAAAAGGTCTACCCATTTGGGAACTGGCATTCACAGGGAAACCCTGGAAAACCCGGAAGAATAGATCCCAGCTCAGGTATTAAAGAAGATAGGAAAGCCTAAATCCAGTAATTTTGAAATATATAGAAGCTCTATAGATTAGATCGCAGGAAAAGTGCCTCATAGCCAAAAAAAAATTTTACAATATTGCTCAAAAAAAATTTTTTCAAAATTCTTCTTTCGACGATGTAGCCGGCGATCTCGTTGTGAAGTCGATGGAACAGGAACACTGGGTACGGCCACCGGGTAGGCGACGTTCAGCGTTTGGTGGACGCGGCAAGGACAGGCGATGGCTTATGGTACAGGATAGAAGCTGGTAACGTGCCGCAGAAACACGAAGATGATCTCAGGAACAGATGGTCAGGGACGTGAACATGAAACAGGTTTAAAGTGGAATAAGAAAAGGTTCTTACTGAATAAATCCCTGGAAGAGAGTGGATTAAGGCAACGAAGTCCATATTTCATCGTTGAACTCAAAATCTGAGTGGATTCTTATATTCTTCCATCTGTACTAGACTGGAACATCCATCAGTCCTGACAATCGCGAATTTTTGTGTAGTCCTCAATACCAAAGGTGTTTTGCATTACAACTGCTGATTGTCCAAAACATTGCCAAATAGACTGTGGACATTTAAATTTTGTTGTAGCTCATATTGAATGTATTCCTCTCAAAAAAATTTTTAATCTAATCTTCGTTTTCTTATAGTGCAGGTGGAAGTAGAGCATTGAATCTGTCCAAGGTCTGCTTTCAATTACGAAATTATGGATAAAATTTAGGTTTACACCTGATGAAAAATTTTAAACATAGGCATATGACACTGACTCCACAAAAGGAATAATTTGAAAAATTTTCGTTATTCTTATAATTAATTGATTTATAGATCCACTTGCAAATAAATATCATTAATGATGACATATGTTCATTTAACGAATCATCCACTCGCAGAATCTTCTTCATCCTCTCATGAACATTTATGGAAATATATTTCAACAAATTATGTCCATAATATGAAACACACAAACTGCTATTCTTAAAAAGTTAATTAAAATTCTTAAATTAATTCTCATGGTAAAGAAGGCATAATGAAAAATCTAAAAATTATAATAATTTTCTCTCGTGCAACCAGAGAATTTCTTCAATTGTTTTCAACAGTGACATTATCGACTGTTGCTTCATTTCACAGTTCATTTGTTTTCTTGCGCGAACAGCGCACATCATACTCACAGCGTATTTACCTACATATCCCACACTGTTCAAGTTTCACACGCAATTCTCACATAAGTGCCGCGTCTTGAGGAAATGTAGATGCACTTTCCTTGTATATCACTGTCGCTTCTGCTCATAGTCCACACTTACAAACACTAGTAATTAACATATTCTTCTACCTATCTTAAAATTTTTTTTTGTGTTAAACTATCACAGGAGTAATCTCACTGTCTCTTAACATATCACAGGAGTAATCTCACTGTCTCTTAACCTACCACAGGAGTAATCTCACTGTCTGTTAACCTCTAGACAACATAAACTTCTTGATATTTATATACACATTCGACTCATAGTCAAATTCCACTCTAAATTCTCCTCCATATTTGGTATCACAGATCTACGATCCTTCAAAAAATTTCTTAATATCATTATGCGGCAATAATCCCTTTATTCTTTTCGATTCGGGATATGCCAACAAGTATGATCCCGGATTTGGTATATTTACAATAACATATGGTCCAGTATAAATAAGATTCCATTTCTTTATGTTCTTCATCAGTTTCGAGGAATGGATGTGTCGTCTCAATAAAACCTTTTCTCCCAGATGAAACGTCTGAATCCGGTGAATCCGTTTATCATATGTCATTTTCCATTGTATTGCCTTTTTAGTTAAATTGACAAGTGCGAGTCGAATCTTTTCCTCCCATTTTAAATTCTGGTCTTCATACTTTTCTTACGTTGCCTCCAGGTTTTGGAACGACTAAGAGCGGAGATCAATATGGACTAGTTGATGGCTCAATCAAATTCCATTCTAACATGCTATTTATCTCCCTTTGAACAGATTGTTTTAAACGCCAGGGGATCGGATAGTGCGTGTAACAGTAAGTCTGATGTGGCTTCACTTATAGGTGACAAATATACCCTTTAATAATTCCTGGTTTCTCATCAAAAATCTCTTCATATGCCTCTAACAAATAATGAAGCTGCTGCCTATGTTCTCCGGTAAGCTGATTTGATTCACTAGCTTTTATCATTGTTGTTTGGTTAAAGTCCTCCTGTTGTATCAAATCCTTTGAAAGCTCCTTCCAACGACCGTTTGTAGTGTCAATTAATTGAATTATGGCACCGCGACAATATTTCTCATGCACCGTTTCCTTTCTATTTAAATCAAGTGCTATCCCTTCTCCATTTAATCTAAATTTAACTATTCCTTCCAAAAAATCAACCTGACAATCGTACTTCTGCATACTCCCAATACCCAGAATACAGTCCACTAATAACTTCTCCACTACAAAGAACGTGCATTTTATTGCTACATTTCCCATTTTCATCTCTAATTGTGTTTGTATTCTGACATTGGGAGAGCGTGCTCCAGCAGCTCCGATGATTTTGCAGTTCTGTACTGGCAAAATTGGTACCTTCTTCTTCCTAATAATTCTCCGAAAAAGAGCGCCTGAGATGACATTGGCGGAAGCGGCGGTGTCTAATATCACATTCGTTGAAACTTCCTCTATTTCAACAAATACTTCCGATACCGGAACACTCGATCTGTCATTATGACACGTTATTAAATCCTTTGTTAACTCTTCGGTCAACAGCTCACCATCATTATATCTTAACAATTGTAATTTTACTGTTTCGCCCCTAACAGATCCCCTGACCGCTCCTCCGGGGCACGATGCGGTCATGTTTAGTTTGACTGATTGTTGGTCCGATTGGTATTTGTCTCTTCAGCTACTTCCGTGATTATCGGTTGTTGTGGTGAATTCGGTCTATATTGTCTTGCTTGATTCGTGTCATTATTGTTGTTGTTCTGCTGGTGTTGGTAGAACTGTCTTGTGTTGTCATACATTGGATTATATCGATTAAAATTCCTATTGTTCCTAAAATAGCCCCTCGCTGCACCATTACCAAAGTTTCCATTATGGTAATAATTATTGTTTGCATTTTGTCCATTTCTAAGTCTCCTCGGAGAGTGTAGTTGGTTATGATTATTGTTACCACTACATTTACTGCCATTCCCATTCGAGTTGCAGCTCGGATTCGCTTCTATTACACTTCTTTGATATGACATTTCTCTTGCCCTTTTACTGTCCTCTTCAATTATATCAATACGATCAAGCGTAGTCATAAATGAGTCTATATCCTTATCATCTATATATAACAGCTGATTCTTTATACTGGTGGGTAGTCTGGACTTGAGAATTCTAAGTATATCCGACAAAGGAATCGGTACATCCCAATACAAAGATTTATTCATGTATTTCTCAAAATATCTCTTTAGAGATCCTCTAGAAAATGAGAAAGGCTCAGGGTATAATACTTCCTGCCTAAGTCTTTCTTGTACTCCAGCAGACCAATATTTTGCTAGAAAAGCCTGCTCAAATTCTTTGTCACATTTACAAGAAGATGTTTGTTCGGATGCCCACAATGCTCCTGATCCTTGTATATATCCTGATACAAAACTAATATTTTGCCATTCTCTCCAAGATCGTGGAAATAGACCTCTGAAACTTCGAATGAAGACTACAGGATGGGCATTCTTTTTGTCAGGGTTAAAGATTTGAAA
The DNA here is from genome assembly GCF_023898315.1 of Schistocerca nitens. Classification (NCBI taxonomy): domain Eukaryota; kingdom Metazoa; phylum Arthropoda; class Insecta; order Orthoptera; family Acrididae; genus Schistocerca; species Schistocerca nitens. The sequence goes on along the minus strand of NC_064619.1, from coordinate 548,476,203 downwards.
TTGTCTTTGTTTAATCATCTTCTCAACGGTACTACGATTCCAAAAATCCTCCTGTTCGTACTCTTCCCTGTGGCTATCCGTTATATCGAATCTAACTGGTGACGTTCCGGTTCTGTCTACATCGGATCTTGACGTGGACGGGATGTCACGCGCAGATTGAGAATTTTGTTTCCTACTTCTCGCTGTTTCTAAATCCTCCTGCGAGAGATTTATTGATCTTTCGATATTTTCTTTCCAACGCGAGAATTCTTCGCCAAGTTGTTCTCGAACTTTCTTTAACCCTTTGTTGAAAAAATTCTCCTCCGAACTCTCTGAAATTGACTGTAAAGCTACTTTCACAGTTTCTTCTATGGTTTCCAAAGGAAAATTTTGCCGCTGTAATGACATTTCTGAAAACATTCCCGCAAGTACATTCATTCAATGTTCCACTGTCTCCTGTTTTTCCTTCACTTCGTCAAATTGCTTCTTTACATTATCTTGGGATTCTATAATTTCTGGTATCATAGCTACGGAACACTGTATGTCGTCTTGAGCTTGTGTTACTTGAGGAAACAGTTCTACTTGTTTTTGTATCGTGTCAATTTTGACGGATACATATTCGGTTAGTTCCGCTTTTAATTTACTATTGTTTTCTTGGCATTGTTGGCGGACCTGCTCAATCTGAGCAATAAGATTCTGTTCGGTCCTTTCTGCCTGTTCTTTTATTTCCTGTGTCTGGGTATTTAATCTCTGATCTAATTCGGTAAAGGTTGCTCTTAACTGATTTTGTAATTCTGTTTGATTTTCGGCTAATTGATTTAGGAGTTCATTTTGTATAACGGATAAGTCTCGTTTTACCTCCGCTTGCCCTTCGGCTAATAGAGACAACTGTTGCATAATAACAACTAACGTGTCAACAACAGTCTGATCAGCTGTTGTATGAGTTTTCTGAACCAGCGGGATTATTTATATTGCTACCGCTAGCCACAACAGTCTCAGAATTGCTATCCGTGGCCTCTGCTTCTGCGCAAACAGCTGAAGGCTGTTGCACGTCTCGTTGCTGATTCAATGACATTTTAAATGCCGCTCTAGTCAATACCATTAAATAACTGTCAATATCAGGTTCTAATCACTAAATACAGTTTCAAATTTACTGTCGTAGACACACTTAACTTTCAAATTACTTCACAGATGGTATAAAGTTCAATGTCCAGATACGAAAATCACACAATATACAGTTCTACAATCTTAACTACTATCTGAAAAAAAGTTCTTTCTAAATTGATTTCAAACTATTTTAACTACAGGCTAAAAAAATTAGTTTTCTCTGGCCTTTTTCTGTAGTCTCGGTGTTGTCCAATAGTTGAAATCGTTTCTTGGTATCAGCAATCTTTTACTATGGACACCGTATCTCACTTCAGGTTCATTACTTCTCGTTCTCGTTGGTTTTCATGAAACAAAAAATACATATATTACATAACAATCCAAGAGAGTCCTGTCACACTGGCGCCATTGTAATTTTTCCTCCTATCTACGTAATTATGTAGCTCTCAATTCGTTCGAGCAATCAATCATTCATGATAGGAAACACAGTCATAGCTCAGTCACTCAAAATGATTCTGAAATTTTACTTGTTAGAATGAAAGCAGGCGATGATTCTTCTTCTCTGCAGGCTCGTGCTTTGCGGCAGTCTACTAATCTGTACAAATAAAATGCCTCGTATTTTTGGGAGCGTTGTATAATCAGTCGGGAAACCTCAGATCAAGGGGATATTTGGCTTTGATGAAGTTTAACCTTCCGAAGAAATAATGGAGCTCTTGGATTATTAAATGCAGGTTCGTATCCAGTCTTTCGGAAGTTCCCTTCTGATTAACAACTACGCAATATATCGATGAATACCATTAATTCTCAAAAGTCGAATACACACCTTTTGTGTGAAGGAGCCATATATATGTATTTCACTTTTAATCGTACAATTTCGTATCCGTTATCTTCTGTCATAAATCTCAATAATCAGATTACAGTTCTTCAAACCAAGCTCAGGCTAATCGGCACGAAGACAATCTCGGAAGCTCCCTTTCTTTTTTTTTCTAACAACCACCAGAGAGAGTACTACAGAGAATACTTATGCGCTCATGGCATAGCTATTGTATGAACTACTTTTCGCATGGATTCTGCGAGTATGAAGATAGAAAATTAGTAAACGTCATTGAAGGGTAGAATTGTATCTGAATAATGGGAATTTACCCGTTTTCCATGGTCTGCAAGAACCATTGCTCAATTACAACAGAAGGCGCAACATTCTTGGGATGCCATTATCATTTTTTTAAACGGTATCATATTCGTCGTTGATTGCGGAAGTTATCTTTTTAATACATAACTTTTACAGTCAACGACGATTAGGTCCTTTAAAATTTCTACATGACTATGAACCCTGACCATGACAAGTTAAACATTTATAATCGTTTACATGAGAGAATGGAGGCCTACGATACCGCCAGAGGTGGAAACACTAGGTAATTAGGCGACTTCAACTTTTATAGTCCTGTCTTCCTCAGTTGCGTGTAATATTATGGTATATTAATAATTTTTACTTGTGGACCGTCTGACAGCAACTGAATAAAACACAATTTTAGTGCCATACGCGTTTCGCCTTTATTTTCTGCAAGGCATCATCAGTGGCAGGTTAGGTGGACAATTTCCTACATATTGCGCTCCTGTTGCATTTGTGGTGTTGTTCTTCTTCTTATGAACGCCAATTTTCGGTTTTTTTCCCCATTCCACAACACTATGCACTGAACGCTTGTTTTAAAGCAATGTTTTAGGGTGAAACGGTCCATAAGTAAAATTTATTAATATACTGTAAAATTAGGCGACTGTTTGGGAACTCTTTACTGTTACAAGTGTCTTTCGTTTGGTCTGAATTTGTCATCATATACCACTACGACGAAGAACTACCTGACACATCACTTGCCAGTAAAATAACCATGACCTCGAAGGTGTTGCACTTTTTCCCCAGCTGTGTATACTGCGTGCTTAGAGAATTGGTCAGAGGAAATTTTTCTTATAATTGTGTGAGGGATACTTGGACTTCATGGTCACACTAATCAGCACAAACAAAGTAACCTCTAACGTAAACATACCTATTCTCGTAGGATGAAACGAAATAATCGGATTCTTTCTCCCACGAAAACTTCAACATTTTTAAATGAAATCCCTTTTATGGTTTAAGTAGTTTGTATCCAGGGGATATCAAACGGATGGAATTCCTATCTAAATCGATACTATGGATTCGGTTTGGCTTATGTGGATTCAGTTTTCATAATATATGCTCTAGTAGATGTGAAATTATTGCTATCAGTTGCTGCCACAGGACAGGACAAGACCACTGCCATCACATTTATTTATTTACTATTTCCGCGTACCCTTTGCCTGCTGCAAGCGATGTGTTTGCGCTTCTGATTTATAGAATTTAACAGCACTAAAATCTATATATGAAACAAATGGGTCAGTCTTTACTACACCCATTGCTGAACGTACCTTCGGAATAAAAGAATCTTCAACGTCCAAGAAAGTAGCAAATTCGGAACCTTGCCTGCTGATCAGTGAGAAAGATATTGTAGGCAGCTTTTAACCGAATAGATGTGGGATTGTTGTTTTCGCCACTATACCCCGATAATTAACTACAAAACTTCAAACCTTCTAACAAGTTGTGTGTCAGAATGGACTTAAGTTTTGACGTATGGGTAATTACTAGTGAGTTATATAACCTTCTTAGCATCTAAATCGACAAAATAAAACAACAGGAACCAATCTTTCGGTCTACATAGAAAACAAAGTGACCATATGCATCCAGTCTTAATTCCCTTGTACATATTTGAGCATCATCCAGCAATAACAAAATATGGCTAGCTGTCTGCAGTGACTACGGTGTTTTGTACGAGTATCTTTGGTTAGCAGATTAAAGCAATTGGAAACATTTTTCATAAACTCTGTTGTTCACAGTCGTCTATCAGTAATTTTTGACAATCAATTCAAGGACATTAGCTACACTGCGACTCAATATCTGAACAGCTTACATTCAGTTTATGGCAGATCCACCCAACATGGTTTATCCTTGCCTTCGTGGCAAGACGAAGTGTTCCACCCTTCAAAAAACGTGTAATTTCGTTGCACTTTCCGTTTAATAAGCCTTCTGCTGTAACTAAAAACCAAGTCCATACCAGATAACATATTATCAGTACATAGTAACTTCAACATGTGACATAGACAAAGAGGAACAGATACACTAACATTACACAAGAGTTGTTCAAAAAAGACTTCATTTTGCACACTGAAATAGGTGCACCTATTTTATGCACCGTTGCAGAATTTACACAAGTACCATGAAAAGTTACTCAAAATCACCTCAACATCATCATCAAAGCTAAACGTTAGGGCCTCATTAAGTAGGTTACGTTTCTCAAGCTGTTACCAGCTAAAACATTATCGGTACATAGTAGCTTTAAAATGTGATATGGATCAAGAGAAACACATATATTATCATTACACAATATGTGTTGAGAAGAATATTTCATTTTGTACACTGAAAAAGAAGCACCAATTTCATGCGCCGTTGCAGTACTATTAAAAGCTATCAATATGACTACAACACCATGATCAAAAATGATGTTTTGAGCCTTATTAAGTGGGTTAAATTTCTGAATGCTACTTTTGAGCATTCTTTGCGGCGGGAGGATTATCACGATCAAGGTCTGCACCACAATTTATATATCTTATAGCAATTTCATAAAAGGAAATAGCACATAGCAACTTCTAGCCCTCGTTCATGAATTCCTTATCTTTTAAATCAAATGCTACTTCTTTGCTGACATCTATTCTCAAATCTATAGCACTGTATCACTTTCTCAGTGTAGGCAGATGTGGCAGGGACATTTTGAATTCTCTCTGGGCGCAGCTATATGATTTTCTACCATACAGATTCAAAGTTGAAGCAGATGGGTGCTTTTCTTTTGTCTGACATCTTTGCACAGAGGTACATGCTGGCTGCAATTGAAAGCATTATGTTACCATTACGCGGGCGTATGTATGAAAACCCTAAATGTACAATAGGTCGGATAACGAAGAGAATCTACATAGGTGTAAAATGAGAAACCAACAAAACTGATATAAATTAAATTTTTTCTCAATGGCAACAAAAAATCATCATTGTTTTTACTATTTGTGCCCATTCACCCAAAACTGAACAAAGTCAAGTTGGCAGGAAAAGCCTCCACTTTTATAAAAGTCACTCCATCTGTTATGTACATGAACATGTCGCTGTTTGACAAAACAGTGGCGACAATTGTGGTAATACTGACTTGTTCATAATCAACTGTGTTACATGGCATACAACTAACAGACTGCTACAATACAATAGTGTAGATAATGAGATAATTTTTTAAGTAGTAACTAATTTACTACACTTTTATTTCACATGTCAAAAAATTAACACATAGTTATCTTATTCATCAAGGAGATGGTAGTTGCAATTTCCTTAACATTCTAGATTTTTTTTCTCATTTGCATTTTTGTCACACTTATACTAGTTGAAGAAAAAGGAAATTTCTGCTGTACTAGTCCACTAAACGATCATGTTTATTAAATAAAATTTCTAGAGTTATTCTAAAGTATTTTAATAATCTTCAATGGACCACACTAGTCAGTTATACAAAGTTTTATACAAGTTCATGTTGCTTAATAATACAGTACAGCTCAACAATAACTCTATAAGACAATTCATCAATACAATTGTTGTACAAGGGTTATTATTATTTAACCGAGCGAGGTGGCGCAGTCGTAGCACACTGGACTCGCATTCGGGAGGACGACGGTTCAATCCCGCGTCTGGACATCCTGATTTAGGTTTTCCGTGATTTCCCAAAATCGCTCCAGACAAATGCTGGGATGGTTCCTTTGAAAAGGGCACGGCCGACTTCCTTCACTAATCCGATGAGACCGATGACCTCGCTGTTTGGTCTCTTCCCCCAAACAACCCAACCCCAACCCTATTATTATTTATTATTGTTTGAAGGGTGTTTTGACCACCTGTCTGCCCAATACTTCTTCATTCTTTCAGGTATTATCTTTGTTTCTTCGTCTGACATTACTTTTAATGTAGCCCTTTTACTGATCTTCATTTGTAGCCTGGGTTATAAATCATGCAGTTGCTCGTGTTCTCTGCTTTGTTTTTAGGTCATGTACTGTAATTTGAAGTTCTCTTATGTCTGCCTTAATTTCTGTGATCTATTTAACGTATCTCTTACTATTCCACCACTTTTCTATTTTCCCTTACTAATTCTGTTTTCAAGTTTTCTCATCAGATGCCCAAAGAATGAGATACGTTTCTTTCTGATTGTGCTCATAACTGGTTGTATATTCTTCTGGACGGTTTCATTTGAAGCTGTTCTCCAGTACTCATTTACTTGATATTGTTTGTTTGTGTATGCCCTAATTGTTCTTTTTTCTACCTTTAGAATTTTGCCAGTTTCAACTATATTAGTTGTTTTAAGTATATTTACAACAGTTTAAGTTATATCTGGTTGTGTAACTGTTTTATAATGTTTCATTTTTACAACAGTGTACAAACTTTTTTTGTGCTGTGTTGTTTTGGTCATGTAATTTGCATAGTTCGTTGTTTTTTCTACTTTGGTATTAAGGGTTCATCATGATTTCCCCTAATATTTAAAGTTATCAATAATTTTCATTCCTTGTTCACATACTGTAATTTTGATTGCAAGTTGTGCATCAGTTAGTACCACCATTTTTCAAATAATATCCTGATGTCAGTTTCCTGTGCTATTCCTTGTAGTGTTTTAACTTGTTGCCTGGTTGCGTGAACATTGTTGGCTAGCAGAACAGGATCACCAGCAGTTGAAACCTATATCATCTTATCACGTCCAGTTTTTATGTTCTTTGTGTCTCTCATTTTGTTTTCCGTTGCACAGTTGAATAATAACGGTGATAGACAGTCACTTTGTCTGAAGGCTGTTTTTATAAGGAATGGGTCCCCTCTAGGCTTCACTTTCGAAATGGTATTGGTTAGTGTAAGACCTATTATTTTAACTAGTTTTATTGTAGCCCCAGGTTTATTAAAATTTTAATGGTGCAGGTCTATGGAGACAGACACACGCCTTCTTAAAATCTGCAAATGTTTGTTCCATTTCCTATAGTATGCCATAATCAGTTTTAAGCTAATGACCTGCTCTGCACAGCTTCTCCAAGGTCTGAAACCTCCGTCTATTTGCTGTACTTCTTGTTCATTGATTCTTCCATATATGATTTTGGATAAAATCTATGTGCAGCTTGCTCTTTTCCTCCATTTTGTGTAGCGGGTGGATGGTGGTCGCGGTCCAATCTTCTGGGAACTGTTCTGTTATCAAAGTTGTTGTTAGAACATTGTGAAAGGTGGTCTTGATTGTACCACTTGAATATTTTGAAATTTCGGCAGAGACCTGATCTTCTCCACATGTTTTATAGTTGTCTTTCTACTTCCTGAAAGTTTGGAAGTGTAATTTGTTGGGTCCGGTTTTGTTTGAGGTACTTACATTAATTTGTAAGAGTTCTCTGGGTTCTTCACAATTAAAAAGTTTATTAAATTTTTATATATACGGACTGTAGCTGCGAGTGAAAGATTTGTGCCAAGAGTGGTAATCAAACCCAGGTCTACTGCTTACCAGGCAGATTCTCAGTGCCATCCCAGCATACTTTAAATTCCCCCTTACACGAATAGAATTGCTAGGGCTCTCCATGCTCTGGAATAGCATCTCAGCATTGAAGTAAGTGGGAGATCCAGGATGGAACCCATGTGGTAGTACTTATACAAATGAAAAGACAGAGTCTCCGAAACTTTACTGTTTTCATACCGATACGATTTCACTTGTCGCTACAATCTGCCTACATATAATCCTATCAAGTCTCAGAGACTGTGTCGTTTCATTCGTTTTTAAATGCCTTTGCCAAAATTTCAGAACTTTCTTTCTAGCTGTGGGTCATGCTTCCACCTTCATCTTCAATAGTAGCGTTGGGGAGGATGTCATACTACTGGAGTTGTTTCCTAAGGATTTTGTTGTAGTTCCTGGAATTAGTTTTGTGGTAATTATCTTCTATACATTTTATTATGTTTTTATAAAATCCTCTCTACATTCTTAAGATTTTTGTGAATTTTTTTCCTTTCATTTTTTACACGTCAGATGAATTCGCAAATGAGAATAATGACTACCATCAGCTGTAGAATGGGATTAGGACAGTGAAAATGTGTTCCAGACCGGGACTCGAACCCGGATTTCCCTCTTATCGCGAGCGGCTGCCTTACATTTTGCTATTCGTGCACGACTCACGGCCAGACCAAAACTTCCATATGTCATCAACCACGCGTCTACGATCTGTGCTCTCACATCCGTTATGTGTATTCCCGTACAGATCAGACATTGAGCATGAATGTCGCATGCCCGGTATTCGCAGATAAATACGATATTGCTGCGCTTGTGTTATTCTGATGACAATGCATTACGGCGGCCACAGCTACTACGTAACACATCAGATTAATTCGCAACTGCCAATAATGACTACCTTCAGTTGTAGAATGGAATGATGACAATGCATTGAAATCAGAACAACACACGCACTGCAGTACAGTTATTTAATTTTTTTTTTTTTTGGTAATGACATTTCCTTCCGTTTTCTTTGTGTGAAACTTTGAACATGCTTTGTGTCTTTCTTTATGTAATTGAATACATTCTGGAGTCTACCATGGATGTTATCTTTGTGGGTTCAAGGCAGCTAGATTCTCGCCTTGCTTATTGAGACTTGGTACCTGTTATAGTTCATTTGTTACTTCATTGGTCTGCGTGACTTGTTGATATTTGTCATTTTTAATTAGCTAACGTGAGTCATACCTCCTTGTTTTGTTAGTTTTCCCATTGTTTTTATTTAAGATAAGTATCTGATTTTCATTTTAACTAAGTAGTTCTCTCAACCTGTATCTACTACTGGCATTACTTTACAACATAACCTTCGCGTTGGTGGTGGTATAGTAAAGGCTATAAATCGGCCTGGTACGTAGATTACCCTCACTTATCATGCCCTACAGCTCCTGCAAGCTACACTCTGTACTAATGGTTTAACAAATTCGTGTGGTTGACAAAATTACAGGCCCCTGCGAGTTAATGCTGGATATTAATAATCTCTAGCGGATGGTTTTAAGCAACCGGTAAAAATTTTAACGAAACGGATAACGCAATATTATTTTAGAACCACTATAGAAGGCATCCATGTAGGGATTAATAGTGAGCATAGAGCCATTATTGAATTTCATGACTCAGCATTCCATTAGAACTACTGATGGCCTTGGGAGAGCCAGTCATGACAAAACTGTACCATCTGGTGAGCAAGATGTATGAGACAGGCGAAATACCCACAAACTTCAAGAAGAATATAATAATTCCAATCCCAAAGAAATCAGGTGTTGACAGATGTGAAAATTACCGAACTATCAGTTTAATAAGTCACAGCTGCAAAATATTAACGCGAATTCTTTACAGACGAATGGAAAAACTGGTAGAAGCGGACCTCGGGGAAGATCAGTTTGGATTCCGTAGAAATGTTGTGAGGCAATACTAACCTTACGACTTATCTTAGAAGAAAGATTAAGAAAAGGCAAACCTACGTTTCTAGCATTTGTAGACTTAGAGAAAGCTTTTGACAACGTTAACTGGAATACTCTCTTTCAAATTCTGAAGGTGGCAGGGGTAAAATACAGGGAGCGAAAGGCTATTTACAATTTGTACAGAAACCAGATGGCAGTTATAAGAGTAGAGGGGCATGAAAGAGAAGCAGTGTTTGGGAAAGGAGTGAGACAGGGTTGTAGCCTCTCCCCGATGTTATTCAATCTGTATATTGAGCAAGCAGTAAAGGAAACAAAAGAAAAATTCGGAGTAGGTATTAAAATTCATGGAGAAGAAGTAAAAACTTTGAGGTTTGCAGATGACATTGTAATTCAGTCAGAGACAGCAAAGGACTTGGTAGAGCAGTTGAACGGAATGGACAGTGTCTTGAAAGGAGGATATAAGATGAACATCAACAAAAGCAAAACGAGGATAATGTAATGTAGTCAAATTAAATCGGGTGATGCTGAGGGGATTAGATTAGGAAATGAGACACTTAAAGTAGTAAAGGAGTTTTGCTATTTAGGGAGTAAAATAACTGATGATGGTCGAAGTAGAGAGGATATCAAATGTAGACTGGCAATGGCAAGTAAATCGTTTCTGAAGAAGAGAAATTTGTTAACATCGAGTATAGATTTAAGTGTCAGGAAGCCGTTTCTGAAAGTATTTGTATGGAGTGTAGCCATGTATGGAAGTGAAACATGGACGATAACCAGTTTGGACAAGAAGAGAATAGAAGCTTTCGAAATGTGGTGTACAGAAGAATGCTGAAGATAAGGTGGGTAGATCACGTAACTAATGAGGAGGTATTGAATAGGATTGGGGAGAAGAGAAGTTTGTGGCAAAACTTGCCTAGAAGAAGGGATCGGTTGGTAGGAAATGTTTTGAGGCATCAAGGGATCACAAATTTAGCATTGGAGGGCAGCGTGGAGGGTAAAAATCGTAAAGGGAGACCAAGAGATCGATACACTAAGCAGATTCAGAAGGATGTAGGTTGCAGTAGGTACTGGGAGATGAAGAAGCTTGCACAGGATAGAGTAGCATGGAGAGCTGCATCAAACCAGTCTCAGGAGTGAAGACCACAACAACAATGACTCAGCATTCAACTGTGGTACTGACTTTAGCCTATTATTTGTAATGAAGGGTGGAAATAATCAGTCGAGCGTATGGTTAATTTATATCTATTCAATACCGATGGCATTTCAATAACTAGCTGTGTGTCTGCCGGAATATACATCATTAGAACAGGTCTGTCTAGTTAACATGATTCACTTCGCCAAGTAATTATGGAAAGGGACAGGGGGAGAGCAGACAGGGCTTCAATGTAATTTTATGCAGGCACACAATTGTAACTAAACCCATGCTTATTACCATCAATTACTGTAGGTCATGCAGAACAAGTTCCGCAAAGACACTACAAGCGAACTTGGTCAGGGCGGAAGACTATTTGCCTAAATATTCCGATTTTCTTTAAAACGTACGCTGAAGAAGGGGTAGCAAGTGGTGCACTGAACTATGAATGACAAGTTTGGTTTAATCTTGCTTTCAGAAGAATCATGTTACTGCGCTTGGGGGAAAACATTTACTATCACATGGCTGTAAAATTTTGCAGTTGTGTATTTCATCAATGGGCATTAAAGTCTGAACTTTCCCAGATACAAGAGTTTAAAATTTTTTCTAACGCGCTTCACTGTTGGGGAGTCAAATAGTTATGGGGGGCACAAGAACTATCACATCAATACTCCCACACACGTGGCCAAGTAGCAGTAGCCAACAGAAATACATAAAATACGGACACATGAGATTATTCCTTCTCTGTCTTACATTCACCCACTACCATATGGTTATACACTCGACTACTATACATTTTCAAACAGAAACTGCAGTTTGCCAATGTAGCGGTTGCTCCAACCGACCAGGTGACGGGAAAGCAAGTACATAGAGGACACATGAATAACAAATAAATATTACTATAAAAGAAAGACCACGTTAAATTACATTAAATGAGTGAACTTCGGTTAAACACAGAGCAATAATACGACTGTGAGCTTAAGGCCCATGCTGCGTGGCCTGACCAAGACACAAACGCCAAGTTCTACTGAAATTTGACTAAATTATGAAAATAAGCTCCCTTAGGGGGGTTTCGTAGTAATATCACACCTAAGTTCGTCTGGACCATAATAACGAGCAGTTTTGAGACATTCTGATTCCTTTGTTAACATTACCAAAATCGAGAGCAGCGTTTCCACGTGTGTCCAGTGCCGCTACCCAGGAACAAGTGGACCTGCAGACACCCCGGCTAACCGTTGTTCGTTCAGAGGGTGGTGGAGGGGATGATTCACCAAACTGAAAAGCCAATACTCGTGCCTTCACGACCTCTCTGACCTGACTTTCACACTATCTTTTCCAAACTTGTTCGCGCTTTGGGATTGGTACTGTCCTACCACAGAACCACTCTACTCATGCAATGCTAGGACCCCTGACCAAAGCTTTCAACTACCTAGTATAATATCTCAATCATACAGTCCAAGGTCATATAAGAGAAAGGACGCAAGGAAACGTGGCACACACAAAATAAATATCAATGAAAAAGTAAGTAAACACCACTTGATCCATTCTCTTCAGCTTGTTACCCACCGACTTACTTTTGCCGGCCGGGATGGCCTAGCGGTTCTAGGCGCTCCAGTCTGGAACCGCGCGACCGCTACGGTCGCAGGTTCGAATCCTGCCTCGGGCATGGATGTGTGTGATGTCCTTAGGTTAGTTAGGTTTTCTAAGTTGTAGGGGACTGATGACCACACCAGTTAAGTCCCATAGTGCTCAGAGCCATTCGAACCATTTTTGACTTACTTATGCAGAGTAAAAACACTCTCGCTATAATTCTCCGGTATCGGAATTTATTGAGAAAAAGTATGGAACTGGACAAAAATTTCGGTTTCTACTTTAACATTGTAGATTTCCTGATTAAAACTTTCGTCTATGTTGACATGGTCTAGTTGTGACTCCCCCTTCCTCCATTCTGGGTGTTTCCTTGTTTTAAGTTTATTTGGCGTCCTCCTGATGGAGGTTTATTCAGATATGAGGTATTATCTGCAGAGTTCAACAAGTCGTAGACTGTTCTTGTTTGTAAAGTTATGTGCACTCCAATTTTCCACTTATATTTTTGTAGTTCCTTTTATTACCCAGCTGGGTTTTGAAGTCCTCCAAAAAGATTTTTACATTCCTTTTACTGAGTCTGTTCGCAGTTTGTCGAGAAGGTACCAAAATTTATCTACCTATTCCTTTCTTTTTGTTAGAATGTAATTTTTCATTTGTACGAGCATATTAAGACAAAGTTGCTTGAAATGCTACATTGCTGAAGTTATACTTTTACAGTTATTCCTTATTCCCCTACCTCTGCTATGCACACACTACTACAATGAAAACGTCCAGACTGTCAAGAAATATAAGTCGGTTCAGTCCAAGAAGTTCTGTCTAATGACAATTGGTACTCGGAGTGTTACGGAGCTTAGGTCACTTTGGCTAAATGTGGCCAGTACAATCTAATTTTGTTGGCATAGCACTTCGTTGACGCCAGTTCTTTCCAGTCTTTGATCTGTCTAAACAATTTTCCTGGAATGTTTGTAACAAATGCAAGTGTCCACAATTGACCTGAAATCTTTTCTTTACAGCATTCGTATTCATTTCTCCGTGTGTCATTCTTCTTCAGGGACCTATATAGAAAGAGAAAACTACTTTGCAGCCTAATATTCACAGAAGTATTTTAGATTGTGACGAGTGGCTGGAAGAAACCCATCACTTCCAAGATTTAATTTACGTGACGGGCCTTTCCTTGGTGTCAAAATAATATTAACAATAATTTATTAGCTATCAAGAAAATGCCTAATGTTAAACTAGTCACACTCCCTTCACAAGAGTCTCCGCACAACCTTAAGAGCAACATGTTGCCACAACTCTTTTACGAAAAATGATGCTGTAAAAGTCGTAGATGTGTTGGAATCAAAGAAATGTTGGCATACCCAGTCGACCAATATCTATAGAAGAAATTGCTGGCTTAGCCCAGAACGTGTATATTCTGCAGACCACTTAAACACACCAACCTGTGATCTAATAAAATATTTTCCCATACACTAATCCTTACGAAATTTTATGTAGTGTTTCACATTAACAATAGTTAACTGCTGGATTGGTCTTAGTTCTATACTTGAAATGTTATCAGATATATTCAAATTTAGCTAAAAACTAAATTTTATAATTTCCCATTAAAATCAATATAGTGACATATTATTATGTTGATACTGATATTAATGGTGTACATCAGGACATCGAAATATGCCTTAACACAAACGTTTTGTCACTAGATAGTCAATTAAGTAATATTTGGTTCATAACTGTGTAAGTCCTCTGTTTTCAACCTCTAATTATTATTTTAAATCGTTTGATATTATCAATTTAATTTGTAATGTTGTCAGATTATGTTTGGGGTGAATGAGTCATGTATGGGACATATGATATTGGAATTTGTTGATAACTGATTATAACTTAGTGTGTGAATGGTATTGTGCAGTCGAGCAGTGAATCGTATACATATTGTGATATTCTCAATGTAATCAGTTTATGTATTTTAGCTGAGATATCTTTACTTCTCTCCTTGTATCGATTACCGTATATCTGTTTCTGGGAACATACAATACAAGAATAATCACTAAATTAAATTTAGGACATAACAGAAGCTGCCAGCGAAATGCTGTAAAGCTGATTGCTGTAGCCGATCAGTGAGGAGAGCGATCTCCAGTCCTGAAAGCGAGAGAGGTTTGGATGTGTCCGTGTGATAGTTTATGAGTTGCTCTCACCGACAAGCAGGAAGATTCGCCAAATCATAAGATAATGTGTAAAATATATTTCCGAAAGCTTTGGTATTTATTAGAACATTTGGTGACCTTATTGGGATAAGCTAAATAATCCCACTTCACATGCTATGAAGTCGTAGCCCTGAAATTTCAGGGTACAAAGTATGAACCGTGTAGCATGTGAGCAAGCTTACGAAAATTATTCGAAAGGAATAATAAATATCTAGAACGTGAATAGATGACTGGTTTTCGTTGCTGAAGGACAGCATCAGGTGACGGACGATGGAGACTAAGCAGGCGGTATCGAGTGATCGAGGTTTAACTGGGTTATCGAAAGGAGAGAAAATGGCAGTGTTGACGTGGAGAGTGACACATAGTCATTCAAGTGGAGTGGCGGTGGAAAAGTGACAAGAATTAAAACAGAGCTTACAACGAGTCGGTGTACTATTTTTCATAACTGGATATGTACTATGGTTTTGATCTATGTAATATGAATGCAGAAAGATGTAAATTTATTTGGTTTATGTGTCATAAAAAGTGTAACTAACTCTATGAATTTTAGTAAAGTTGGTCTGAACAAATTTTAACTTAATTGTTACTTGTGATAGCTCTCTTGGTATTTCGAATATATTTGTAATTTTTTGAATATAGTAGGACAAAACTAAATATGAAAACTGTTTTTTATTAATCTGAAATTTCCAGCTATCTAGTTTTGAATTTGCTGAAAAGGTGTACTTTGGCGAAAAGTAATAGTCACAACAATCCAACAATGGTCTCCTGTCTGTAGCATCGACGTATTTCTTTATCAAGTAGTGGGGTCCTACAACCGACAATCCATAATTTTTACTGCAGGCAAAATAACTGCATTATTTATTCACGCAGTATCTACTAATTCTCCGTAACTAAAATTGCACAGATTTAATAGTGAAACTGTCCTTTTTAATGTGAGGACTTAATTTTTTGGTTTATGGTTATCGATTATGGCCGTTAATGATACCAAGAATCTTCCTATATTCTTGTGGATTGTCAGTTAGGGGGAGAAATATTAATGAAATTTGGAGTGGCGAAGTTAACGTTTGGTTGGGAGTACTGAGTAGTTCAAAGAGTCTTGTTACCGTCGCATACCAAATATTCCATTACAGTATAAATCACGTGAAATATCCAGTTGTTTATTGACTGACAACAGTGGTGATTCTTTGAACAGCAAGTCGCGATTTCTATGCTTATGCTGGCTGCCGGTGAAAGACTATGGCGCGTGAACGTAATATAGCAAAGTCTCATACATTATTTCATTTATGGTTACGAATTGCTTAACAGGGCTACTTGGTTGCAGCATGTCTATTTCAACAATGAGAATACAGCAAAAAGGTTTTCTCGAAACATGGTGTTATTAATTAGCTCCATTCCCACTTAATAGAATGACGCTACAGGAAGTTAAACGACAGAAAATTTGATGCATCGTACTGATGCAAAGTGCAGCTTGTCTTCTGTACAGTCTGAATCACATTATATGTCTCTTAAGGGTAAGCCGTACATCTCAGAAGCTAACTAGTATAAGTAAACACTTTCCAATGGGCGGAAATGTCGCACGCCACGACAGATAATATAAGGGAATGTTCGGTAAACTTGAATGAGAATTATTGAAATTAAACTAACAGTATTCTCACGAAACTAGATGGACACCGTGCTGCAGCCACCGCAATACATTACACAAAGTGAATGGGATAAGAATTAACTGTTATTGGCATTAATTAACCTCCGCCACACCACTTTTTTTTCAAAGGGAGGAAAGGTAGTTGTAGATAGGTCCTAATCAGTTCGTGCTACACCACACTCATGCGTTACGTTCTATATCTGTCTGCCTCATGGCAGGATGTCTTACAATAGCACTGGTGATGGTCCATTAAACTAATCCCGATCTTAATGCACTCCTGGAAATTGAAATAAGAACACCGTGAATTCATTGTCCCAGGAAGGGGAAAATTTATTGACACATTCCTGGGGTCAGATACATCACATGATCACACTGACAGAACCACAGGCACATAGACACAGGCAACAGAGCATGCACAATGTCGGCACTAGTACAGTGTATATCCACCTTTCGCAGCAATGCAGGCTGCTATTCTCCCATGGAGACGATCGTAGAGATGCTGGATGTAGTCCTGTGGAACGGCGTGCCATGCCATTTCCACCTGGCGCCTCAGTTGGACCAGCGTTCGTGCTGGACGTGCAGACCGCGTGAGACGACGCTTCATCCAGTCCCAAACAGGCTCAATGGGGGACAGATCCGGAGATCTTGCTGGCCAGGGTATTTGACTTACACCTTCTAGAGCACGTTGGGTGGCACGGGATACATGCGGACGTGCATTGTCCTGTTGGAACAGCAAGTTCCCTTGCCGGTCTAGGAATGGTAGAACGATGGGTTCGATGACGGTTTGGATGTACCGTGCACTATTCAGTGTCCCCTCGACGATCACCAGTGGTGTACGGCCAGTGTAGGAGATCGCTCCCCACACCATGATGGCGGGTGTTGGCCCTGTGTGCCTCGGTCGTATGCAGTCCTGATTGTGGCGCTCACCTGCACGGCGCCAAACACGCATACGACCATCATTGGCACCAAGGCAGAAGCGACTCTCATCGCTGAAGACGACACGTCTCCATTCGTCCCTCCATTCACGCCTGTCGCGACACCACTGGAGGCGGGCTGCACGATGTTGGGGCGTGAGCGGAAGACGGCCTAACGGTGTGCGGGACCGTAGCCCAGCTTCATGGAGACGGTTGCGAATGGTCCTCGCCGATACCCCAGGAGCAACAGTGTCCCTAATTTGCTGGGAAGTGGCGGTGCGGTCCCCTACGGCACTGCGTAGGATCCTACGGTCTTGGCGTGCATCCGTGCGTCGCTGCGGTCCGGTCCCAGGTCGACGGGCACGTGCACCTTCCGCCGACCAGTGGCGACAACATCGATGTACTGTGGAGACCTCACGCCCCACGTGTTGAGCAATTCGGCGGTACGTCCACCCGGCCTCCCGCATGCCCACTATACGCCCTCGCTCAAAGTCCGTCAACTGCACATACGGTTCACGTCCACGCTGTCGCGGCATGCTACCAGTGTTAAAGACTGCGATGGAGCTCCGTATGCCACGGCAAACTGGCTGACACTGACGGCGGCGGTGCACAAATGCTGCGCAGCTAGCGCCATTCGACGGCCAACACCGCGGTTCCTGGTGTGTCCGCTGTGTCGTGCGTGTGATCATTGATTGTACAGCCCTCTCTCAGTGTCCGGAGCAAGTATGGTGGGTCTGACACACCGGTGTCAATGTGTTCTTTTTTCCATTTCCAGGAGTGTATTTTCCAACTCCGGGGAACGCTACTCTAAAGGCCTAGGCTACGTCCAGTCAGAATGTTTCCATCGCATTATCGAAATCATAGGAACAACAATCAGTACTTAATTAACACTTTGGAGTAAGGTAATGACAAACCGCCACCAAAACAATATGCAGTGATCAGCCAGGACATTATGACCATCGACCTACTATCGACATAAACCCGTCCAGCGGATAGCAGCGTCACCTGGCGAGAAGTAATCAGACACGTGCACGGTGCATGCAGTATCAGTGAGCGAGCTGACCGTGTGTAGAATGAGGAAGACACGCGATTTGTCTGGGTTTCACCAGTGGCAGATGTCATGGCACGAAGGCTCGGCACAATTATTTCTGAAACTACATGACTTGCCGAGTGTTCGAAGAATGCTGTGATGAGTGTCTTCAGAACGTAGCGAAACCAAGGTGAAGCCATGTCCAGGCATCGGGGGTGGGGGGTGGGGGTGAGAGCGGAACGGGGGGGGGGGGGATTGGATGGCCACCTTTCAACACACATGTCGGACATCGTAGGCTGGAAAGACAGGTAAAATAAGATAGGGGGAGAACTATGGCGGAACTATCATCAGACTTCAATGCTGCGCAGAGTACAAGTTTGTATCAACACACAGTACACCGAACACTAGTAACATTGGGCGTCTTCAGCAGACGACTCATACATGTGTCAAGTACGACTGAAATGGGCACTTGACCATCGGCACTGGACGCTTCCACAGTGGCAGAACGTTGCATGGTGTGATGTATGCCGATACCTTCATCACGGCGATGGGAGGGCGCCAATTCGTCGTTTTCCAGGGGATCAAGTCCATGACATCTTTACAGTGGAACAGAGACAATATGGCTCCATCCATGGATCCAGGTTAGCTCGTGGAGAACATCACTAGGGCCAAACCGTGTCATACACTGGTTGTATGTTTCCCGACGGCAGTTGTATTTTTCAACAAGATAATGCTCCATGTCACAAGGCCAGGTATGTGAGGGAGTGGTTCGAGGAACACAGTGGCTACTTCTTATTGATGTGCTGGCCATCCAACTCGTCAGATCTGAACTCCATAGAACACATCTGGAATTTGATTTTACGTGGCGCCAGAGCTCATGGCCCCCTCCCCGGAATCTTCGGGATTAAATTGAGTTTTGTGTGCCGATGTGGTGTCAACTCCCTCCAGCGACCTACCAACGTCTCACAGCTTCCATGCCACGATCCGTCACCGCTGTTATTCGTGCGAAAGGTGGACATACCGGCTGTTAGATAGATAGTCATAACGTTCTGTCTGAACGGTAAGTAGATCACAGAATTTGATGTCACCGGTTTAACAACTGTACGCACTGACCTTCGTAAAATTTACTGTAATTCTTCATCTAAATCGCTTTTATGCAGTTGGAGTGACTCTTATGCAGAATCTGCTTAGAATGCATGGCGCATTTTCAGTACACGATAAAGATACAGCTTATCGAACAGCTGTCCTTAAAATCTGTCAGACTATGTATAGAGAAATTCCCTACTACAACCAAGAAAATACTTTGAAGCATTCTCATTCACAGTGAGCAACCTGCTTGCGTTCACGCACTGATACATGCTCGCATACGTACGTATGAATAATGGTCCCACTCACAAGTAGCAATGCACCACTAACTACGGACAATACGCCTGTTTTCCCGTATGAAGTCTATCTGCCGGGACTTGGCCACAAAACGTGCTTTCATTATAAAGCACGCAAAACTGACGTTGCGCATTCCAAAAATAAAAGCTTCCAGTTATTACGGTTGAACAATAACAGGGGCGTTGTTCCATGCACACGAACAGTGCTAAGTGAAATATTACGCAGCCGCGGGCCATTAGGATTATTCTTCTGCTGCTCGTACGTGGACGGTACTACAGCAGTATTACTGTATGGTTGTCATAACAAATTATTTGTCACTTAATTTCTCAGTATAACGATCGTCTAATGTTAAACATTTCTACTGATCGATTTTCCACCTACAACAGTTTCATAATTCAACTTACTCAACACGGAAATGATGATTTCGGTAGCAGGCGTCTCCCTAGAAAATGAGTAATGGAAATCCTGCAATTTATCATCTGGATAAAGCTCATTTTATTCAAACTGCGGTATGTATAGTCAAAAATTTGGAAACTGTCACTGCTCTCATTTACAACGTGTACACGTATTTTATTGGTTCTACTTTGAGACTTAGTGAGTTGTATATAAAAAACGTGGAACTTTTGTTACGCGTCAACTTCTAGTCGACTGAGAAATTACTTAGCTACTAATGTTTGCGAAATACTGTATGTCGTTCCTTATTTTAAATGTTCTGAAGAACCTAATTTCAAAAATACTCTGACCAGCACTGGTTGTGATGCAGAAATAACGGAAAATACGTGTAGTTATTTACGAAACTAAAAACTGAGAAACCAGCATAGAGAAATCCACAGATGTCAAAACACAATACAAAAAATCTGTAATTATAAATGCAGACAAGTTTCTCCTTAACACGTTAAAATATCCTAGTCGAAGGGAGATATGGCCTAATGTAAAATAAATCAAAATTGTTAAAACTTAACTTTGATGTTATTCCATACTCTCAACCTGTAAATGACAGCATATTAAATAACAGACAGAGGAAATGTGACAAACTAAAAGGATTTTCGGTACAGTTGACTTTTACCGGAAGCTGTAGTAAAACAACAGAAATGGAAGGTGCCAGTGTAACGATATTCTTTGTACTCCAATCAAGTTTCATCTATGAGCGACAGAAGATTTTTGATCCTATTAAACAATATTCGTTAAAGCAAGACTGTGCACCTAATAACGAGCCGTTGCAAATCAGGATTGTAACCTAAGGAAGAAAAGATATTGCTACGAACTTTTACGTGGAAGTTATAACACAGGTGTAGCAATATGATGTAGATGAAGAAAAAATATTGTGAGGTACTTACAATATGATGTAGATGAAGAAAAAATATTGTGAGGTACTTACTATAAGTACAAAGTCAAACAGTTCAAAGCCTCAGTCGATGCAGTCATGAAGACAGTCTTGTAACTCTGAAGTTGTTGTTCTGTTCGATGCCCCTCGCGATGCAACGACAACTCTAACGTATTTTATGCCACCCCGAGGAAAATGAGTAAATGTCTTCAATGTGTCCATCTCCACAGAATCACAAACGAGCTCCTCCCTCTCCAAGACAACGCAAGGCCTCACACAAGTCTGGGCTCCCGAGAGGAGCTCACTGAACTTCACTGGACTGTTCTTCATTATCCTTTCTAGAGCCCGTATCTCGCACATTCCCACATCCTGATTTCGATCTGTGTGGTCCAATCAAGTTTGCACTCCACAGGAAACAGTGCGTGGATGATGAGGAGGTTATTGATGCAGCAAGACGTTGGATCCGACTTCGACCGGCAGAATGGTACCATGAGGGCATAGAGGCCCTCCCAGTAAGGTGGGATAAGGGCGTCGCATTGACCAGAGATTATGTTGAAAAACAGGGTTTTCTAGTCGGAAGAGTGGTGTACTGGAAGCTTGAACAAAACCAACCTGCCGACATATAAAAATTTTTTACATTACTTATTGAACGACCCAGATATTGTACTCACATCAGAATTAGGCTGATTAGAGATTAACAAGCCTATGGGGCCAACACCGATATTATTCATTTTTGGCTATAATTTAATTGGAGATTCTACGTATGTCGCGAGTTCGAACCAAAGAGAAATGATGTAAACCTATTGTCTATAATTTTGACTGGTCGCAAAGGTAATGCATTCGAAACTTAGTCATTTTCGGCAAAAGATGTTTTCTGTTGTGAAGGAGTCTTTGTGCTGGGTTTGAACGGTCCTTCACGCACGAAGGGCCTGTTACAGAGGGGAGAGAGAGAAGCAGTTCTGCGCATTAGTAGAAATCAGAGTCTGCATCCTAACTCAAGAAAGTAACTTTCCCTAAACTGCGCAAATGAACTCAGGTTCGCTGTGAAATGAATGTACCCCTGCACAGACGGCCGTTCTCTTCGACACCCGAGATGTTAAATAGCGCCATAGCCAGACATCTGCCTCTCTAAGATTAGAGTTCTCACACCGTCAAGAATCGTTGCCTTTGAGTGGCTGGTACAGTATCCAGACCACGTAGTTCAGCCTTTCAGGCACCACGTTCAGATAATTTAAGTGAGTGCTACAAGAACCAGAAGGTTCCTTAACTGGCTGTAACTTGTAAATAGTATGCGATCTTGCTGCTCCGTATTTGCGACAATCATTTCATCATCCGGAATTACGAAGCCAGCTTGTAATTAATACTGAAACTCTACTAAAGACCTCTCCAATCCGCCGCAGTGGTAATCTGGAATGTTGTACTGCCATGCAACATCATTGATATCTTGCTCGCTCGGTCTCAACTACGTGTTCTATGTCTCTATTTTGCAGCCTCTGATTACTTACGAGCGTATTCTGTCGGTCGAATAATAACTTTCTGGTATCCAGATGCTTTTGACACCTATTTGAGTGTATTTTTATCTTATTCGATCTGTGAGCTTAATCGATTACGTATTTGTGGGTCTTTATGAAGGTCTGTGATCGGCTCTTATATAAGAGGGGACGTGGTAGCCCCTCCCAGCCTTAATCTCTCCACTGCAACTGTGGAGACTATGTCTAATCACGCCTGTACGAGGAGACCAACTCGAAGCTTCAAGTACAGTCAGGATAGAGGCAAGGATATCGTCAGAAGTGCCCCATGGAAGTGCGACACGACCACTGCTATTCTCTGCATACAGAAACAATCAGACGGACCGGATGAGCAACAATATGGGGCAGTCTGCTGATGACGCTGTTGTACACGTGAAGGTGTCATCATTGGGTGACTCAAGGTGGACACAAGATGATAGGAGGATACAAGATGACTTGGACTAAATTTCTAGTTTGTGTAATGAATGGCAGCTAGCTCTAAACATATAAAAATTAAGTTACGGCAGAGGAAGACATCGTAGCAATTCAGAGGCGGGCTGTTAGGTTTTTTACCGTCAGATTCTACCATCCCGCATCTATTACTCCGGGCTAGGGTGGCTGCGGCCGGACAAATTGCGTGACTACCACACTCTATGTCTACTTCACCGACTCCTCGTCGCGCAAGCACCCCAGTACCTTGCTTCAGAGATTAAAAACCTGTCATGCCATCATAATCGAAACACGAGGTCACTCTTATTTGGTATCCTAACTGTGCCCACTCACAAAACAAAAACTTTTGCAAAATCCTTCTCAGTTGCCGCTGTCCGCCTCTGGAACAAACTGCCCCTTACCTTGCGAAAAATTCAATCTCCAGCTGCTTTTAAGAAGAAGTTGAAGCATTTCCTACTATCATCCTCATAAAGTTCTCCACAAAATTAATGTACAAGGGCAATCCCCTCATCTGTCAAATATCAAAGCTAGCGTCTCCTATCTTGCTCCTGAGATGCCTTCCTCTTCATCTATCTCTATTAGCCACGCAATCTTCTTTCCATTTATATTTCCTTGATTATGTTTCATCATGTCTCTCTATTCTTCTCCTCCCTTCACCATGAGTCTCCCTCATACTCTGTGCTGCCAGCACTCCTATATAAAATCTGTCTCTTCAATAATGTCTAATTATAACAGTACTTATGATCTACGAATATAAACTCTATATGTATGTATTTTTCCAGGTGTACCTTTCTAATTGTTTATTTCACTTTTTGTACTAGATGTAGTTTAACATGCCTACTAAAACATTTGAATGTAAAATAAGTAGAATGCCTGGTTAGATGTAAGAGAGGGCCTGATGGCCCTAATCGTGCCAGGTTAAATAAATAAATAAATAAATTACGGAGATGTTTCGGGAACTCAAATAGCATTCCCTGCAGTGAAGGTTACAATCTTCTCAAGCAACACTAGTCTACTGAGAATGTTGACAGAACCGACATCTGAGGCTGACAGCACAACGATTCTACTGGCGTCAACATACATTTCGCGTAAGAACCACGAAGATACGGAAATTAGGGCTCGTACGGAGGTGTGTATACAGACGTATTTCAGTCGCTCTACTTGCTAGTGGAACAGGAAAGGGCATGACAAGTCGTGGTACAGGCTACCATCCGATGCGCCACATATGGAGGCTTCCGGAGTACGTATGTAGATGTAGATAAAGTAGTGTAGTGATTTTCCGTCCCATACCATACGCCTGGGAACGCGGTTTCACCTTTTCACATTAGGCTACGTATAAATACTATTCTTTGCCTCTAGTGCGCTGCATATGCAAGCGGAAATGTATCTCAGTAACGATAATTAGGCTCATGTATACTTGAAACAAGTCATTAAATTTGAAAATTTAACTCTTTGAAACAAATCCATCACTCACAGAACATCACATTTATTTTGATACTGAGGGTAATCTTTACTCCTCTCTTTGCTTACCCTTACGCTTCGCTACACAATTAATTAATACTGTTTCATTTTTTAACAGAATTCCTTTTTTTAACTCCATGCTGGTTTGGGTTGAAGAGCAGGTGAACATCTTGCACTACAAAAAACGGTTTTCGATCGATGTTGTTGAATGAGCATTGTAACTTCATGTTCATTCCGCTGTAATTTTGGCATAGAGAGGAATTCACACTCAGCTCTGGTCCACACACATAGCTAATCAAGACGAATGAAATTCGTAGCTGGCCGCTGTGGCCGAGCTATTCTAGGCACTTCAGTCCGAAACCGCGCTACTGCTACGGTCACAGGTTCGAATCCTACCTCGGGCATGACCGTGTGTGATGTCCTTAGGTTAGTTAGGTGTAAGTAGTTCTAAGTCTGGGGGACTGATGACCTCAGATGTTAAGTCTCATAATGCTCAGAGCCATTTGAACCATTTGAATGAAATTCGTAAAGTATTATAACTGTTAATGTCACCAGCATGTACTGAATATTTCCCTTATTCCCTCGTGCGATGAAGGTGACAGGAACGTACTGGTTTAAAGGCCTAGTTGTGTATGTAAAACCCTCACACATGTATCGACTTTGAGCTTTTCATCGCAAGCTGTTAGCATTGTTCGCAAATGGATTACATTTGTTATAATGTTCAGGGTAGATGGGGAGAGATAGCATGTTAACAGATGTTTACGTGTCATCGTTTTGTCGTACGCCGTGTAGTCTCCATTAACAAGTTCTGCTTGTGTGTTTTAACGTACATGGGTGATCACTGGAACTCCGCAAAGCTACTCAGGTACTATCTGCGTGTTAATCTGATCAGTTGCACACGGAATGTGACACGAAAACATCCGCATGAAAACATAACGGAAACATTTTAGCGGTACTTACAAAATGAAATCACTTTGCTTAAATCATGACTAAAGCTCACATTGCTCAAACTGGTAGGATTAATGGCACATTATTAGCGCTCTGTGAACAAGTAGTTCACGATACATGCCGATTTTGAAGAAAAGGGACTACATAACAATCACTTGAGGTGTCAACAGATATAACTAGCTTAGACTATAGAACCATAAATTGAGGAATCAAAAGTTATAACTCCTAATTCCTAAAAACAATTATGAGTTACGGTAAAGTGATAGAACTCCCTTCCACTGGACTTTCGTTTATCTCTCGGTCCGTTCGTTCATTTGTTCGTGAAGAGTAATAAGTCTTGTACTAATTGTGTCTCGCATATTTTCGGCAGTACTAGTTGTAATGAGTTTTCTTTAAGTTGGTTATAGGACGGTATAGAATCTATCCACATCAAAAATAATAAAAAAAACTGCTAAAAGTTTTACATGTGTGTGTCAGTTATAAGATCAAGAAAGATTATACACCGTGTTGAATTAAGAATAATATGTTGAAAATATTTAGTTTTTCATGTTAGTGCCGATATTATATACAACATACATCTTAGTAACGTGAAAGTCCTTATACAACAAAACGTTACTTAACACGTTTGCTGTTTCTAAAGAGATAAACTTGCTATGAATAAATATGTGTAGGGGTTGATCCCAAATTCTCTGACATACCTAGTATCTCATAATGCAGTTCATAAGTAGTGATTTATTAGAGTGTAGTAGACAGTTACAGTCAATTTCTTGGTGACTGTTTGGTTTCACGCTACAAGCAAAAGATGTTTTGGAATTTTAATTGCTTCTAGGTAACAAAAAACAATAGGAATGGTAGACCAAGAAAGCAACTGCTTGGATTAAGGAGGGGGCAAACCTGGGATGCTGTCTATCACCCTTACTACCCATTATAAAGAACAAACGACAGACATGTAGGAAAGGTTCTAGAGTGGGATTAAAACGCATTATGAAAGCATTTCAATACTTACATTCGCTGATGACATTGCAACCCTCGGTGAAAGTGAGGAAGAATTAGTGGACCTGTTGACACAGATACAGAAATGTGAACTGCGAGACACTGAATATCAAACATGCAACCTTGAGATAGTAGTATTTTGCTCCCCTGGAAGCATGACGAACGTAGAATAGAGGATTGAAGGACCAGACTAGCACATGCAAAGAGGGTATTTCTGGGCAAGAGAAGTCTACCAGTATCTAATGTAGGCCTTAGTCTGAGAAAAAAATACGACAATGTACGTTTGAAACACAGCATAGTATAGCAGTGAGTGTAGGACTGTGGGAAAACTGGATAAGAAGGGACTCAAAGGGTTTGAGATATCGTACTATAGAATTACGTTGAAAATTTTGTAGGCTGATCAAATAATGAATGAGGAGGTACCCCGCAGAATGGGTGAAGAATGGAACATGTGGAGAAAAGTCACAATAAGAAGGCACTGTATGGTTGAACATGTGTTAAGGCGTCAGTGAATAACTTACTTGGTACTAGGGTGAACTGTAGAGGCTATAAACCTTATGGAGTAGTACAGATAGCAATAAATCGAGCAAATAACTGAGAGAGTTGGACAAAGATGCCACTCCGAGGTTAAGAGATTGCACAAGAGACGAATTTGTGGCAGGCCGCATCAAAACCACTGATAAGGCTGATGAGCCAAAAAATTTAAATAAATAACTAGCAAATTATTTGTCTCATATTATACGCTTCCTGCACCAATATAGTCCCTAGTGGAGCGAGATAAAATGACTGTCAGACTGCGAGTTTGTACTAATTTCTCTTACTTTCACATATCCCTCCGCGAGGCAGTAGAACTGTTGCAACGTTCTACATTGAACAGTGAATTTCTAAGAAAAAAGACAACGTCTTTGCGATACCTATATTTTAAACAAACACTGATAAGATTAAACATTTTGACCACTGCCCACCGCGACTTTGGATGCCGCCTGTTGACGCTGTGGGCACATGACCCACTATGAAAAGCGTGTAGGCCTAGCAGAGAAGGACGAGGGATCACCTTAACGAAGATATTGGCTGCAAGTGGGGAAACCAACTAAAATAAGCTACATTGTCAAGGACCAGATTATTATTACGCAGGGTCTGTGAACGAGTATCTCGGAAACGGCGAAACTGGCCGTAACTTCGCTTTCTACTGTCGTGAGTATCTATGGAAAGAGGTATAAGGACAGTGAAAATACCACTAGGCGGGAAACGGTTGTACGTTCACGACTCTATACAGCTCGAGGGGCTCGGAGGCATGTCTGCTCTGTGAAGTACGATATACGAGGTGCGGCTAGAAAAAAACCGGACTGATGCTGGGAAAAACATTTATTTACAATTATTTACAATTTCATGTTATCTCCTTCAATCTACTCTCCTCCTCGGTCTCTACACCGCTCCATACGAATTTTCCACTGTTCATAGCAATGCTGCAGATCATTTTCGGTAAGTCCATACATTACTTCCGTCGCTTTTTCTTTTACTGCTTCAACAGTCTCAAATCTAGTTCCTTTCAAAGCTGACTTGACTTTAGGGAAAAGAAAAAAGTCACAGGGGGCCAAATCAGGTGAGTAGGGTGGATGATTTAAGATGGGAATGTTGTGTTTTGCCAAAAACGTCTTCACTGACAACGCACTGTGAGCTGGGGCATTGTCTTGGTGAAGGATCCATGACTTTTTTCTCCACAAATCGTTCCGTTTTCTCCGTACTCGCTCACACAGGGTAGCCAGGACGCTAATGTAGTAATGCTGATTCACTGTTTGTCCCTCTGGTACCCAATCAATGTTCACAATCCCTTTGATGTCAAAAAAAAAAATCATCATTGCCTTGAATTTCGATTTTGACATTCGTGCTTTTTTTGTCGTGGAGAACCAGGAGTTTTCCAATGCATCGATTGGCGTTTAGTTTCGGGATCGTAAGTAAAAAACCACGATTCATCGCAAGTAATAACATTTTGTAAGAAGGTGGGATCACTTTCAATGTTTTCCAGAATGTCAGAACAAATCATTCTTCGGCGTTCCTTCTGTTCAATTGTGAGACACTTTGGAACCATTTTTGAACACACTTTGTTCATGTTGAAACTTTCATGAAGAATCTGTCTAACACTTTCCTTATCAACTCCTGTTAACTCAGACACTGCTCTGATTGTCTGGAACCGCGCTGCTGCTACAGTCGCAGGCTCGAATCATGCCTCGGGCATGAATGTGTGTGATGTCCTTAGGTTGGTTAGTTATAAGTAGTTCTAAGTCTAGGGGGCTGATGACCTCAAATGTTAAGTCCCACAGTGCTTGGAGCCATTTGAACCATTTTTTGAAGGGGCAAACAAGCTATTAAAAATGGCTCAAATGGCTCTGAGCACTACGGGACTTAACATCTGAGGTCATCAGTCCCCTAGAACTTAGAAGTACTTAAACCTACCTAACCTAAGGACGTCACACACATACATGCCGGAGGCAGGATTCGAACCTGCGACCGTAGCGTTCGCGCGGTTCCTGACCGAAGCGCCTAGAACCGCTCGGCCACACCGGCCGGCACAAGCTATTAAGCTGGTAATCATATTGTTTTGGCTCGTCAGAGTATTAGCTGCAAGCCAGTGTACTGTGCTAATGATTTTCTGTCTTAATTCATTCACGAATTAATTGAGAGACGACTGATGATATGCAACCATCTAATCTCTCTTACCTTACTCGCATCTTTCCTAAGCGAGTTAAGGGGCGGTGGCTACAGTACTTCTGTTAGAAACCTAATTTATGTAGATTAACATCTCCGTTGCACTCCGATATTGACAACAGAGATTTGGATCATAGTTACGTGTCTCAGTATCCATCTAAGGTATTATTATATCACTAATAAGTTTATTCTTTTTCTTCTTCTTCTCATGCTGACGTTGCCCCTGACGTCTGCCTCATTCCGTGGATATTCTGGAACAAGTGAGTCTCTACCTCCTGGATTATCGTTCGGGTAATGTTTTCCCATGTCGTCGTTCGAATTTACAGATTTCCGCTATTCTTCTGGGATTCATCCTTTCCATATGATCCTTCGGTTTTGTTTTCTTGTCTTCATCCATTTATCTGTATCTTGTATTCCACACCGCTACCTTAACGATTCACTTGTGCTTTTGTCCCACATGGTTTCTTTTGGCTCTGTCTTAGTACCTTCATTTCCACTCCCGTTAATTATCGTTTCATATTTTCCGTTTTTGCTGTGTTTTCTGTTGCATATATCATACCACGATGCTCCATTGTTTTATTTATTTATTTTTACCTTCTGACATTACTTCCTCCACTTTTTACTATTTTCTATAGCCCTGACGTAGCTGACTTGTTTTTTGGAACGCAAGGCTTGGGGACCCAGAGTGTCTTTCATTTTCGTCTTCACTGTCTCCAGGGGAGATGGGGCTCTGAGAGGAAGACTGCCTAGGGGAAGGACGCCCCCGAAGAACGAAATCCTGGTCCACCAGATTGAGTTTCAGGGAAAAAAAATATACGATTGCTCACAGAAATAATAATGAGCCTTGGATTACTAATAACCATGCGTTCACAGTTAGTTTTCAAAGAGTTTCAAACATCTACGTGACCAGTTTTAGTTCTGAACGGCTGTTTAGTAAATAGTAAACAGGCGACCTGCGTAATTTCTACATTACCTGCACGCAACCAACGAGAAATTCATCAGCTCCAGGCCGCTCTGGGTGTTATTTGTTTTTACTACTCCGTACTTATGATAGTGACAGAAGCTGAGGCCGGCCGGAGTGGCCGAGCGGCTCTAGGCGCTACTGTCTGGAACCGCGCGACAGCTACGGTCGCAGGTTCGAATCCTGCCTCGGGCATGGATGTGTGTGATGTCTTTAGGTTAGTTAGGTTTAAGTAGTTCTAAGTTCTAGGGGACTGATGACCTCAGAAGTTAAGTCCCATAGTGCTTACAGCCATTTGAACAGAAGCAGAAGAAATTCTATCATTATTATAGAATAAGTTAAAACACATATGTCTCATAGAAAATTTAATTATATATTTATTTCCGAATTCAAGAACTATCTATACAGTTAATGTAATACATACGTACAGTAAAAATGTATATACAGTATACAGGGTGGTCCATTGCTCGTGACCGGGCCAAGTATCTCACGAAATAAGCATCAAACGAAAAAACTACAAAGAACGAAACTTGTCTAGCTTGAAGGGGGAAACCAGATGGCACTATGGTTGTCTCGCTAGATGGCACTGCCATAGGTTAAACGGATATCAACTGCGTTTTTTAAAATAGGAACCCCCATTTTTAATTACATATTCGTGTAGTACGTAAAGAAATATGAATGTTTTTATAGATTGCGCTGTAATAGTCACAAACATATGGCTCACAATTTTAGACGAACAGTTGGTAAAAGGTTGGTTTTAAAATTAAAATACAGAATGTAGGTACGTTTGAACATTTTATTTCGGTTGTTCCAATGTGATACATGTACCTTTGTGACGCATGTTGTCAGGCGTTGTTGGTGGATCACGATGCGAAATATCCTTCAGCTTTCCCCACGGAAACCAATCCGGGGATGTCCGATCCGGTGAACGTGCGGGCGATGGTATGGTGCTTCGACGACCAATCCACCTGTCATAATATATGCTATTCAATACCGCTTCTATCACACGCGAGCTATGTGCCGGACATCCATCATGTTGGAAGTACATCGCCATTCTGTCATGCAGTGAAACATCTTGTGGGTAACATCGGTAGAACATTACGTAGGAAATCAGCATACATTGCACCATTTAGATTGCCATCGATAAAATGGGGGCCAATTGTCCTTCCTCCAATAATGCCGCACCTTACATTAACCCGCCAAGGTCGTTGTCCACTTGTCGCAGCCATCGTGGATTTTCCGTTGCTCAATAGTGCATATTATGCCGGTTTACGTTACCGCTGTTGGTGAATGACGCTTCGTCGCTATATAGAACGCGTGCAAAAAATTTGTCATCGTCACGTAATTTCTCTTGTGCCCAGTGGCAGAACAGTACACGACGTTCAAAGTCGTCGCCATGCAACTCTTGATGCATAGAAATATCGTACAGGTGCAATCGATGTTTTTGAGATTCGCGATTCTCGCGCAATTTGTCTGCTATTGATGTGCGGATTAACCGCGACAGCAGCTAAAACACCTACTTGGGCATCATCGTTTGTTGCAGGTCGTAGTTGACGTTTCACGTGTGGCTGAACACTTCCTGTTTCCTTGAATAACGTAACTATTCGGCGAAGGGTCCGGACACTTGGATGATGTCGTCCAGGATACCGAGCAGCATGCAATGCACACGCCCGTCGGGCGCTTTGATCGCAATAGCCATACATCAACACGGTATCGACCTTTTCGGCAATTGGTAAACGGTCCATTTTAACACGGGTAATGTATCACTAAGCACATACCGTCCGCACTGGCGGAATGTTACGTGAAACCACGTACTTATACGTTTGTGACTATTACAGCGCCATCTATCACATAGCGAAAAAAGTGGTCCAACTAAAACATTCATATTTATTTACGTACTACACGAATATGTGACAAGGAATGGGGGTTCCTATTTAAAAATACGCAGTTGATATCCGTTTGACGTATGGCAGCGCCATATAACGGGCCAACCATAGCGCCATCTGCTTTCCCCCTTCAAGCTAGACCAGTTTCGTTCTTTGTAGTTTTTTCGTTTGATGCTTCTTTCGTGAGATATTTGGCTCGGTCACTATCAATTGACCACCCTGTATATGTGTGTACGTTACGCATCTCTTCTCAAACCACTGGACCGATTTCAACCTAGCTTGGTGCATATATCCGTTGTTGCCACCAACAATCGCCGTGTGGTTAAGAACCACTTATGACGTCATAAGATGCGTGAGTAGCTGCCACATCATGCAAGATGTATAAATTTACTACAATACTTTTGTGCTCATAATTCTATTCGCTTTACATTTCGCAGAGAGTATCCACAAATATTGCTAAATTTACCTGCACAATCGTGTCATGGTACCACACATAGTTAGTAGAAATGGCGTCATAAGCACTAAGATGCGTGAAAAAATGACGCATCATGCTGGGAGTTTTAATATATTTATTCTTTGCTGCGAAGACACTTCTACAGTAGAGTCGACTTACTGACATTCCTGGTTGCAGCCAGGGCTTTGACAGCTTTCAACTGAGAAGCGGAAATGGCTGTAAGCTAAAATAATAGCCGTCTACAGAGCTATGAAGGGGTGCTGCCATAAAGACGTTAAAAAGTCATGTTGCAGAAACGAGAAGCAGTTGACCACAGCGCGTAGAAAGTCAGGGATCATCCCGCAGCAATTCTACTGTAAGAGTACATGTAAGTCTCTTTTCTAACAGAAAATTAGGAAAAAGATTATCCAGACAATTCCAGTTCGTCAGCTAGTAATGTAATAAAAAAAACGAGTTAAGTGAAAATTCTGCAACCTTAATTGCCAATAAATCGACGTAGACTCTGACAGTTTATTAACATAAAGGAAAAGAAAAATACCGTGGTACTATGCCATCTAGAAGATATGGCTGATCCTGTCAGCATGCCATTTAAGAGGAAAGTCGAGACTGCTGTAGAACTAAAGGCTCTCTGAAGTGTGCTAGATGTTGGCTCCTGTGTTGTCAGGTTAAATAAGGAGAAAGGAAATTATTATAGTCCGAGCACTGAAGCCAAACTAAAGCGTCCTCGTCAACGTCTCCCTTCCCCTCTATCTGTTACAGTGGCTGAAACATCGTCTGTTGCCAGGCAAGCAGTTGAACTGCAGCGAGAGCAGCTGGTGTTGCAATTTCACGGGTAGGTCGCGTTCCATGGGTCATAAATTGTGAAAGATGTGTACGAGCGCGTCGAGGGCTGCAGTCAGAACGAGAATGCGATTCACGCTCACCTGCGTTTTAATTACGCAATCTGCGGACGCCGTGCGCGTCATCGTTCATGCGCAAGAGGAAATGCAAACACGGCAGCCTCGGCAAACGGTTGATCAAAAAAGTACGTGGTGTTTCACGGAATTACATAGGGGGACACTAGAGAATGCATGGTGGCTGTTTGTGTGTGTTGTTCCGGCAAAAATCATTGTTGTAAGATTGCCAAGAAAACAGACAACGTGATGTACCGTCTTTCAACTACTGTTTTGTATGACCAGTGGTAGAGTAAAAATAAAAACGTAGCCCTCTTAACTGTCTGATATCAAGGAATAGGTATTAGCATCCCCACTTTTTGTAATTGTATGGTGGGTCGCACTTGCACCCTGTAGTAGGAACGTTTCGTATCTGCAAGCTTATTTTTGAGCAAGTACAGTGTTTAATGTTGTCTGGCTGCCCTTAAGTTGCAAATCATATGAAGTTCCACAAGTCTGAATTGAATGTTAGCCCTAGTTTCTACAACAAAGAAAAACGCACAATGGAAATCTGGCTATAGAACTACAGATCGACCGACTAGGCTCTGCGCTTCACTATATATTAGGTTGGTACGTAAGTTCACAGCGTTTTTTCGTAAGTGTAATCAACACAACACATAGGCATAATATTGAATTTAGTCACCATTAATATATTCCCCTTCACTGTTTGCAACAGTCTGCCAAGCCTTGCATATCTTTTCGATTCCGCTACTGCAGAAATCACATGATTATGAAGCGAAGAACTCGTCCAGCAATGTTCAGAGAGCTTTTTCATCCAGAAGGGATATTTCTGGAAGGTTGTTCGATAGAGAGTGGAAATGGTGAAAATCTGTGGGATTGAGATCAGGTGAATAAGGTAGGAGCGGAGTGACTCCACAGCCCAACTCCCGTATAGTATTTTTGTAAGTCTAGCAAATAAGTGCGAGCGTTAGACGTCTCAGTTGTTGACGATAAATGTCAGCACAGATGGTTACAGCTCGGGGAAGCAATTGGTGGTACACCATACCCACGCTGTTCCATCAGATGCGTAACATTACGTTTGTGGATGCGCGCATGGCTTTGTACAGGAAGTCGCTGCTCTGTTCGGACTGCACTATTCCTTTCTTTTCCTTATGTTCGAGTCGGCCGACGTGACCGAGCGGTTTTAGGGGCTTCAGTCCGGAACCGTGCTGCTGCTACGGTCACAGGTTCGAATCCTGCCTCGGACATGGTTGTGTGTGATGTCCTTAGGTTAGTTAGGTTTAAGTAGCTCTAAGTCTAGGGGACTGATGACCTCAGATGCTAAGTCCCATTGTGCTTCGAGCCATTTGAAACATTTGAACCTTATGTTGGCATAAAAACATCACATCTCTCGCCAGTAATAATACAGTATAGGAATGTTCGGTGTTGTTCACCAGCCAGTTGATGACGAGCAAGCATAAATACAATTTTGACCACCTGCTTATTTTTGTGATTTTGGATTAGAGGATGTCGTATGCGTACATCTGATTTTTGAGCCTTCCTCACTGTATGAAAACGTGTCACGGTGGTGCACTGATTACACTTCATCTCATTTGCAAGTTCTCGAGTACACTGACGTGGATCATTGTCCATTTACGTCTTTAAACAATTTTCGTCAAAACAGAAGAATATATCGGACACGTTCAGATATCTCCACTTGAAACTCTATTTTCTAGCATCCACAGTTCCACTCACTGCCTCCAAATTGAAAAATTAGAACATGCAAACTCAAACAGCAATAATGAACTACAGATAAAAAATGACCATCATTATTAAAATCATAGCAACCAGCCGAATACCAGCAAACAAAACTAAAACTCATGGTTGTTCGGCACCAACCTAATATTTCCTAGTAATTCCGTCCCGGTTGGTACGTGACGTTAGGGATCGCAGCCGGATGGGAGATCGGTTGGTATGCTCATTCTTGCCAAGTTTAACGAACACAAGGGTGGAGTGTACTCTGAAGTCTTTTGAGGTGTAATGCATATGCCAGCCGAACTCTATGTTTTTTACTTTTTCGTTCCTTCCAAACAACCAAACAAACTGTAACAACTTACTGATCATCATAATTCAGCAAGGATTAATGTGACTAGGGAGCGCAATGGGGACGCCCAATTGCATACACACACACACACACACACACACACACACACACACACACAAAATAGAACTGACGGAGAAGTGAAAGCAAAATTCCGACTTGTGACTCGCAGTCAAAAAAAAAAAAAAAAAAATCATGAGAGTTAACTTGACGCACAATGAATGTGGTGAGGCATATCAAACTACGGAACAAGTTCTGTTACGTCTGAATCTAAGTAAAACAGTAGCAGGAAGTTCACTCGTGAATATACCACACTGCTCCTAACGATAGAGGTTTAATGTTACAAAGAACACTAGATCGAATCTGGACTAACTCAAATCCAAGATCACCGCTCAAGTGCGCACACAGACAGTACGTAATACTGTAGGAAGAGCAGCTCTTTGTTGTTAGATGTGAGTTAGTTTAGTTTTCAGTTAGAATTCCCTACAACGATTAACTTCTACAGTTAGGGGCAGTGGAGGAGCACTGCATCCCCGAACAACTCATGCAACCTACATCCTTCTGGATCTGCTTACTGTATTCATCTCTTGGTCTCCCTCTACTTCTTTTACCCCTTAATCTTTCCTAAAATACTAAATTGGTGATCGCTTGATGTCTCAGAATGTGTCCTGTCAACCTGTGTCTAGTCTGGTTGTGCCACAGATTTCTGTTCTCTCCATCTTTTATTTAGAACCTCCTCATTAGTCAGTTGATCTACCCATCCAACCTTCGCATTTTTCTGTGGCATATAAAGGAACTTAATAATTTTTTTCTTATTGACAATTGTATAATGATTATTCGATTCTCATACCAAAGATTAATTTGAAAACTATTGAACACTGAGGGACAAAAGAAGATTTACGGTCTTCGTTTATTTGTTTTAGTTACCTTTCGTTGTTCTCATGTCCTGGTGATAAGAAGAGCTGCGTAATGACTAGTGAAATTGTGCTAAATAATGAAAGCTACTTCTGAAACCAAACGACTGCCTCATTGCAATATTTATGTCATATTTGCCGCGACATTCAGAACCTGCAGTCTTTGTTATCATTTAATTACGAACTCCGTCTAATTTCTTTCTTCGATGAAAAAATGCCTTTTAACCACAATTCTTTTTACCCAGGCCACAGGGAATGATAGTACTTAGAAAGTACGTGCCTCTGTGCCGATCGTACGTTCGATTATAACTGAGTGTGTACCGATGTAACTATACTTATGACCCATTCCCCTTACAGTATTAATTCTAATTTTGAACCACTCACTCGCGAATGAACGTGCCCTCTTATTTTGTAGTCAGTCCGTTGTATTCTTTAATAACGTTACTTTTAACGTTCAGTGGCTTAGTTTCCACAATTGACTTTTACCTGTGTCGCAATGACGCTTCACGTGAAATATTTATTACGCGACATTCATGCGAACTCTTATTTCTAAATTACGACACCGGCTGACTAAGTTTCTAACAATTTAACAGGGCGGTTACAATGTGCCATGACCTTTTTTCCACAAAACACTAGTAAAAATTTTAAGTAGAAATATTTAAATAATTTGTTTTCAGACATTACTGTGACAAAACCGATTGTTTCTGTTACATGTTACGCCAACTGCGTATCAGATAAGAGAATTATTACCGAAACCAGTCCATAAAATTCACAAAAGTTTCACCCAAAAATTTGTAGAAAAAGGAAGGTTTGGGACGTTTAACTTTAAACCGACTACAAGAAAACCGACCGGCAAAAGAAAATACGTAAGGTAAGAGCAACAGCACTACTACGCTTTTGGTTCATCGTAAATGAGGTATAGAAATGCATTTTTTGGACACTCACTGGGAAGCATGCATTTTTTTTAATTTCTTTTTATCTTAGTTTTTAAGATTGTTGGAAATATATTACATGTGAATGTATGACAAGATAGCGGATAATTTTCATTGACTGCGCGCATAGAAGTCATTTATCATTCCTCTGTTTCACCAGAGACATATTTTACTACATTGAATTTCAAGAACGAGCACGACGTCATCTCTGATTTATAAATGCCTTCTTGTTTATGTACAAGTTGTAAACAGCCTTTTTTTCCATGCATTTTGCTCTTGCTATCTTCAGAATTTCAACGTGACAATTCTAGCCAACATTGACAAAACTTTCTCTAAGTTTACAAACTCTATAAACGTAGGTTTGCCTTTCCTTAAACTACCTCCTAAGAGAAGCGGTAGGGTCAGTATTGCCTCTCGTGTTCCTACATTTCTCTGGAATCCAAGCTGATCTTCCCCGTGAGCGGTTCCTTCTGTAAGGAATTCATGTTAGTACTTTGTAACCATAACTTACTAAACTGATAGTTCGGTAATATTCACACCCGTGAGCACCAGCTTTCTTTGGAACTGGAAATTTTTAATTCTTTTTGAAGTGTGAGGGTATGCCGCATGTCTCATACATCTTATGCTATAGGTGGAACAGTTTATAATCGCTGTCAGTTGCAAAGCTCTCAGTAGTTCTGACGGAAAATCGTCTATTCGTGAAACCTATTTCCCACTTAGGTCTTTCAGTCCTCTGCCAAATTCTCCTCTGAGTATGACATCTCTTATTTCATCTCCATTTACGTCCTCTTCCTTTTCTATAATATTGCCTTTAAGTTCATCTCCTTTAGTGACCGTCTGCAAACACCTTCCACCTTTCAGTTTTCCCTTCATTGTTTAGTTTTTGATATTCATAAAGCTGCCTCTCTTTTTTCCAAAGCCCTCTTCAATTTTCCTGTGGGCAGTATTCCCTCAGTGATCTACGCTTCTAAATATTTAAGTTTGTCCCATAATCATTTCTGCTTAACCATTTTGCACTTCCTGTCAGTCTCATGTTTTAGACGACTGCAATACCCTTCGCCTGCTTCATTAACTGCATTTTTAAATTTTATTCTTTCGTCACTTAAATTATCCTCTGTTATCCAAGAATTTCTAGTAGGCCTTGTCTTTGTATTTATATGATCCTTTGCTGCCTTCACTATTTCATCATTCAAAGCTACCCTTTCGTCTCGTACTGTATTCCTTTCTCCTGTTCTTGTCAATCATTGTCTAATGCTCTCGCAGAAACTCTGTAAAACCTCTGGTTCTTTCTACTTACCCAGGCCCAATCTCCTTAATTTTCTTCCTATTTGCAATTTCGTTGGTTTTAACGTACAGGTCGTAACCAGTAAAGTAACCAATAGGGGTCCACACCTGCCTCTGGAAGTGTCTTACAATTTCAAAACTGCTTCCTAAATCTCTGTCTTTCTGTTGTCACTACCTGTTTTTAAAGTTTATTGAGAATGAAGTTCATTTTAATGAACAAAGCTCGAGTCTCGTCGGAAGTGGAAACTACAGTTCGTAGAAAATCCGAATAAAGAAATCGAGAAGTCACTCCCAAGACGCATATATGCCGTGTGACACCACCTTTAACCTTGATAACAGCCTCAGTCTGGCCAGGAGGAGCGTCCAGCGGTTTCTTCAGGTATTGCCATGTCCAACTGGAGCTGCTTAAGACTGACTGGATCCCGCAGAACTACCAGACAGGGAGTTACGTTGTTGCTAGTTTTCACTCTATATCTGGGACGGTTCCAGATATATTCTACGGGTTTACAATCGCATGATTTACCTGCCCAAT
Source organism: Schistocerca nitens (assembly GCF_023898315.1). Lineage (NCBI taxonomy): Eukaryota > Metazoa > Arthropoda > Insecta > Orthoptera > Acrididae > Schistocerca > Schistocerca nitens. Next base: position 548,437,363 of record NC_064619.1, on the reverse strand, counting down.
TGGGGCACGATAAGGTGCCTGAATGACGTTAAACCAGAAACGTATGTGTAGAGTTCTCAGATCATATTGTCACCCTGACGGACGTGAGTGTCCACAGCATACTGATCATGAAAGTTCAAATAACTTCTGAGAATACAGTAGACCAGCGTACTATACTACCGCCGATATTTCGACGTGGAAAGCTTCTCAGTGACGAGGTCTTCATCTGTAGACATGGCGGTGATTGTCGACTAGAGTACCACTCTGCTTTTCCGTAAGTTACGTCTATGACTGTATTTACATCTATACTTCGCAAGCTATATCACTGTGAGTGGGATAGGGTACTTCCTCCCTTGATGCTGAAGTCACTAATGGTATTTTCTGAAGATATCGACTACGTACGAGGAAGCTAGATATTGGTTGAGTCTTCTAGGATCAGACGCTCTCGGACTTTCAACAGTAAACTACACCGCGGTGCACAACATCACTTTCGCAGCGTCTGCCAATAGAATCGGCTGAGCGCCTACGTGACGTTTTCGCGCTTAGTAGTTGATCCTGTAACGAAACGTGCTGCTCTTCTTTGAATCTTTTGTCTTTCTTCTATCGTTTCTATCATGTATTTTTGAAACGACGGTTTTGTAAGCTGTATTCTCTGTGTGTAGACTACAGTTCCTGAGAATTCTTCCAAAGAATTTCAGTCCGGAAACTGTCTTACCTACGATTCTTTTTACGTAGTCGTTCCACCTTAAATCTCCCCATACGCATACTCCTATATATATGTTACGGATGTTACTGTTTGCACTGGCTTTACTGCCATCGTGTAATCTTACAATAAAGGGTCTTTCGATCAATTTCAGCGCATTACGCTACATTGGTTTACGTAATTTATTCCAACACGTTTCAATAGCTCCAATTTTAATTACTGGTTCGGTCTTTATGTTATTTTTTAATTCTAAAATATGTGCAATGTCAAACTTTAATTTTTTACTTTGAACGTAACTGCTAAGTTTCAGTGACCTTGTCAGAATTATATTGTAACAAATAAGCCCTCGGTCACAAATATTGAGTCAAAATTGACCTGGTTTCGACGCTACTATGAGCGTCGTCTTCAGAATTAGACTAACTGTACTAAAACATTAGGTATATAGTACATTAATAGAATTAAAGTTTGTACTGACTCGAAAAGATGCAGTACTTACAAGTCACATATTAAAAAAGATCTCAGCCGGAAAGGCGACGTCATGAACACTTGTGAGATGGCGAGCCGCTAAGGGCTGCTCGTACTGTGAACAAGGGTTGCAACAAGACTGAGATGCCCACTTTAGATAATATTTGTGACCGAGGCTTATTTGTTACAATTTAATTTTTAACTTTGATAAAAATGTATGTTTTAATTACACTACATAGCACTAGAATAGTAAATCACAGAAGTACCGTTGACTTATAACTTCCGAATAGTATGAATAAATGCCTATAAAAGTAAAATGGAGAAAATGTAACCAGGCACCTTCACAACGGTCCTCTTGTTTGCATGGAAACGAAATTCAGTACAAATGAGGCATGGTACCTTCACAACGGTCCTCTTGTTTGCATGGAAACGAAATTCAATACAAATGAGGCATGGTACCTTCACAACGGTCCTCTTGTTTGCATGGAAACGAAATTCAGTACAAATGAGGCATGGTACCTTCACAACGGTCCTCTTGTTTGCATGGAAACGAAATTCAGTACAAATGAGGCATGGTACCTTCACAACGGTCCTCTTGTTTGCATGGAAACGAAATTCAGTACAAGTGAGGCATGGTACCTTCACAACGGTCCTCTTGTTTGCATGGAAACGAAATTCAGTACAAATGAGACATGGTACCTTCACAACGGTCCTCTTGTTTGCATGGAAACGAAATTCAGTACAAATGAGGCATGGTACCTTCACAACGGTCCTTTTGTTTGCATGGAAACGAAATTCAGTACAAATGAGTCATGGTACCTTCACAACGGTCCTCTTGTTTGCATGGAAACGAAATTCAGCACAACTGAGGCATGGTACCTTCACAACGGTCCTCTTGTTTGCATGGAAACTAAATTCAGTACAAATGAGGCATGGTACCTTCACAACGGTCCTCTTGTTTGCATGGAAACGAAATTCAGTACAAATGAGGCATGGTACGTTACGTGTATCCATTACTCGTGGCTCCTCACGTTCGAGTAAGGACTTTACGTCCCTGTTACTGGCCGGCCTCATTTCCAGCCAGGTATCATCGCTACACCTCTGTCTGCCAAATTCTCGAAGTTATAGCGCGTTAAGGGGTAGATGTACTGCCGTAGCGTGCTTCTGGTGCTAGTGTGTTTCGCTGCTGCGCATGAAGTAACGTTTGTTTTGGTACTCCTGCCTATCCAGTTGCCTACGTGATAAATGTCTCGTTTGGGTTAACTTCTCTCCCTTGCGGCTGTGAAGTGCTTAAGTAGTTAGAGTAAACCAGGAATATCGCAGTATAACCGAGTTTCATGTTCTACAGTTCTGACTCTTTTGACACTGCATAAGAAAATGAGAGCAGTTACAGGGAAGATCGTCAAGACTCACGCGGTGAACGCTCCAAACCGTCTACTGATAACTATGCTGAAGATTAGCAGTTAAAACTTTACCATCCCTTTGTTGCGTGTCTCAATTTGCATTTTTTTATGAGTTCAAAGTTTTTTCAACTATTTATCTAAGTTAGAAGACCCGGAAGTATTAGGAACTACACTCAGTTACTGTTTCGTAACGCACGTTTGACAGAGAAACAGAGGGTAGGATTAATTTTAAATGTTCATTTGCTAAGATAAATAAAAGATATTCTCTGGTTAAGTACGGTGCCTATCCTGGAATGTATACTGGATATCAATAAAAACAACAATCAGTATCAATAAAAAATTAAGCAGCTAAATGTAGCGTCTAAATCGTTCACTGAAATTGATACAGTTATAAAAATTCTAAAAAACGTAAGATCATAGGGGACTTAATAAGTAATGTATTTGGTGATGTATATCTATATTGCGTCACTGCCACTGGGAACTTTCCCAGACTGATTAAAATATATAATTGTTAAGTCCCTTTGTAAGAAAATTGGCAAGAGTGACTGAAATAAATACACTACTGGCCATTAAAATTGATACACCACGAAGATGACGTGCTACAGACGCGAAATTTAACCGTCAGGAAGAAGATGCTGTGATATACAAATGATTAGCTTTTCAGAGCATTCACACAAGGTTGTCACCGGTCGCGACACCTACAACTTGCTGACATGCCGAAAGTTTCCGACCGATTTCTCATACACAAACAGCAGTTGACCGGCGTTGCCTGGTGAAACGTTGTTGTGATGCCTCGTGTAAGGAAGAGAAATGCGTACCATCACGTTTCCGACTTTGATAAGGGTCGGATTGTAGCCTATCGCGATTGCGGTTTGTGGTATCGCGCCATTGCTGCTCGCGTTGGTCGAAATCCAATGACTGTTAGCAGAATATGGAATTGGTGGGTTCAGGTGGATAATACGGAACGCCGTGCTGGATCCCAACGGCCTCATGTCACTAGCAGTCGAGATGACAGGCATCTTATCCGCATCGCTGTAACGGATCATGCACCCAGGTCTCGATCCCTGAGTCAACAGATGGGGACGTTTGCAAGACAACAACCATCTGCACGAACAGTTCGACGACGTTTGCAGCACCTTGGACTATCAGCTCGGAGACCATGGCTGCGGTTACCTTTGACGCTGCATCACAGACAGGAGCGCCTGCGATGGTGTACTCAACGACAAACCTGGGTGCACAAATGGCAAAACGTCATTTTTTTTTATGAATCCAGGTTCTGTTTACAGCATCATGATGTTCGTATCCGTGTTTGGCGACGTCGCGGTGAACGCACATTGGTAGCGTGTATTCGTCATCGCCATACTGGCGTATCACCCGGCGTGATGGTATGGGGTGTCATTGGTTACACGTCTCGGTCACCTCTTGTTGGCATTGACGGCACTTTGAACAGTGGACATTACATTTCAGATATGTTACGACTTGTAGCTCTACCCTTCATTCAATCCCTGCGAAACCCTACATTTCAGCAGGATAATGCACGACCGCATGTTGCAGGTCCTGTACGGGCCTTTCTGGATACAGAAAATGTTCGACTGCTGCCTTGGCCAAGACATTCTCCAGATCTCTCACCAATTGAAAACGTCTGGTCAATGGTGGCCGAGCAACTGGCTTATCACATTACGGCAGTCACTACTCTTGATGAACTGTGGTATCGTGCTGAAGCTGCATGGGCAGCTGTATCTGTACACGCCATCCAAGCTCTGTTTGACTCAATGCCCAGGCGTATCAAGGCCGTTATTACGGCCACAGGGTGGTTGTTGTGGGTACTGATTTCTCAGGATCTATGCACCCAAATTGCGTGAAAATGTAATCACATGTTAGTTTTAGAGTAATATATTTGTTCAATGAATACCCGTTTATAATCTGCAATTCTTCTTGGTGTAGCAATTTTAATGGCCAGTAGTGTATCATCCATTTTCCTTATTCAAATCGTTCCCAGAAATATTCTAAAAAGTAATGTACTAAAATGCAGTCTCAGCAGAAATGGTACTTTGTACACACGACACAAGTTTTATAATGAACGAATGATGAAGTGGTTCTTTGAACAATTGACTCTCCCATGATTTTGAGAAAACTCAGTGTACTCAGTTTCATAGAAAAGTCATGCAAAAAACTGAAGTGGCATATGTGCAGGACTCAACTAATTTTTTGGGTGTATGTATTGATGACAACCTGAACTGGAAGAAGCACATTACTGATCTTCTAAGACAACTGACTTAAGGTAGTTCTACTCTTCGTATAATCGCTAGCCTCTGAGACAGACAAATTGCCCTCCTCCCATACATATTTCAAATCAATTTTGCCTCACGGGATAAATTTCTGGAGTTACTCATTACTTAGAAAGAGAATACTGAGCGAGCTGAAAGAATAATGCTCGTGTTCACCTGCAGTCAACATGTAACTAGCGTCTTAAATGCCAGGAATGCCCTTTTTGCCAGTGCTACTCTGCTTTTGATGTCCTCCTTGCTCCGTCCGTCAGTGGTTCTTTTGTTGCCTATGTAGTAGAATCCCTTCATATACACTCCTGGAAATGGAAAAAAGAACACATTGACACCGGTGTGTCAGACCCACCATACTTGCTCCGGACACTGCGAGAGGGCTGTACAAGCAATGATCACACGCACGGCACAGCGGACACACCAGGAACCGCGGTGTTGGCCGTCGAATGGCGCTAGCTGCGCAGCATTTGTGCACCGCCGCCGTCAGTGTCAGCCAGTTTGCCGTGGCATACGGAGCTCCATCGCAGTCTTTAACACTGGTAGCATGCCGCGACAGCGTGGACGTGAACCGTATGTGCAGTTGACGGACTTTGAGCGAGGGCGTATAGTGGGCATGCGGGAGGCCGGGTGGACGTACCGCCGAATTGCTCAACACGTGGGGCGTGAGGTCTCCACAGTACATCGATGTTGTCGCCAGTGGTCGGCGGAAGGTGCACGTGCCCGTCGACCTGGGACCGGACCGCAGCGACGCACGGATGCACGCCAAGACCGTAGGATCCTACGCAGTGCCGTAGGGGACCGCACCGCCACTTCCCAGCAAATTAGGGACACTGTTGCTCCTGGGGTATCGGCGAGGACCATTCGCAACCGTCTCCATGAAGCTGGGCTACGGTCCCACACACCGTTAGGTCGTCTTCCGCTCACGCCCCAACATCGTGCAGCCCGCCTCCAGTGGTGTCGCGACAGGCGTGAATGGAGGGACGAATGGAGACGTGTCGTCTTCAGCGATGAGAGTTGCTTCTGCCTTGGTGCCAATGATGGTCGTATGCGTGTTTAGCGCCGTGCAGGTGAGCGCCACAATCAGGACTGCATACGACCGAGGCACACAGGGCCAACACCCGGCATCATGGTGTGGGGAGCGATCTCCTACACTGGCCGTACACCACTGGTGATCGTCGAGGGGACACTGAATAGTGCACGGTACATCCAAACCGTCATCGAACCCATCGTTCTACCATTCCTAGACCGGCAAGGGAACTTGCTGTTCCAACAGGACAATGCACGTCCGCATGTATCCCGTACCACCCAACGTGCTCTAGAAGGTGTAAGTCAACTACCCTGGCCAGCAAGATCTCCGGATATGTCCCCCATCGAGCATGTTTGGGACTGGATGAAGCGTCGTCTCACGCGGTCTGCACGTCCAGCACGAACGCTGGTCCAACTGAGGCGCCAGGTGGAAATGGCATGGCAAGCCGTTTCACAGGACTACATCCAGCATCTCTACGATCGTCTCCATGGGAGAATAGCAGCCTGCATTGCTGCGAAAGGTGGATATACACTGTACTAGTGCCGACATTGTGCATGCTCTGTTGCCTGTGTCTATGTGCCTGTGGTTCTGTCAGTGTGATCATGTGATGTATCTGACCCCAGGAATGTGTCAATAAAGTTTCCCCTTCCTGGGACAATGAATTCACGGTGTTCTTATTTCAATTTCCAGGAGTGTACTTCGTCACCATCAATCCTGATGTTAAGTTTCTCGCAGTTCTGATTTCTGCTACTTCTCGTTACTTTCGTGTTTCTTCGATTTACTCTCGATCCATATTCTCTTCACTCATCAGCGAATCACATCATTGATATCTTTTCACCGAAAATTTAAATCCCACTCCTGAATGTTCGTTTTGTTTCCAATATTGTTTCTTCGATGTACAGTTTGAACAGCAATGGCGAAAGGCTACATATCTGTCTTACACGCTTTTCAATCCGAGCATTTCGTTCTTGGTCGTCCACTGTTGTACATATTGTATGTCACACGTTTCTCCCTATAGCTTATCCTATTCTTCTCAGAATCACGAACATCTTATATCATTTTACATAACCGAATACTTTTTCCAGGTCGATAAATCCTGTGAACGTGTCGTGATTCTTTTTTTAGTCTTACTTCCATGATCAGCCGCAACGTCAGAATTGCCTCTTTGGTGCCTTCACGTTTCCTAAATGAAAATTGATCGTCGTCTAACATATCCCCAATTTTCTTTTCCATGATTCTGTATATTATTCTTGTCAGCAACTTGGATGCATAAGCTGTTAAGCAGATTGTGCGTTAATTCTCGCACTTTTCAGCTCTTGCAATCTTTGAAATTATGGACAAGATGTTTTTCTGAAAGTCAGATGGTATGTTGCCGGACTTAGATATTCTACATACCAAAGCGAATAGTCGTGTTGTTGTCAGCACCACAAATTAATTTAGAAATTATGATGGTTTGTAATCTATCCCTTCTATCTAATTCGGTTTTAAGTCCTCCAAAGTTCATTAAAATTCTGATTCTAATACTATCTCCTGTAAATCCACTTCCGTCTTTCTTCTGTCACATCAGCAAAAACTTTCCCCTCATAGTGACCTTCAATGTATTCTTTCCACCTGTTCTCTCTTTCCTCTGTATTGGGCTGTGGAATTCCCGTTGAACTCTTAATTCATGTAGCCATTTCGACTTAGCTTCCCTACACTTGCTATTTATTTCATTCCTTAGCGACTTGTACTGTATGTACGTATTCCTGAATTTTCCTATTTTTGTAATTCCGTCTTTCATCAAACATCTGAAGTATTCCTTCCGTTACCTATTGTTTCTTCTCAATTCCCTTCTTTGTACCTATGTTTTTCTTTCCAACTTCTGTGATTACCCTCATTTGAGACGTCCATTCCTCTTCAACTGTACTGCCTAATAAGCTACCTTGTCATACCTTAGTACTTCCGTATCGCACTTCTTTGCATATTGATTCTTGTGGACTAATCTTTTAAATTACAGCCTCCTTTTCATCACTGCTAAATTGTGATCTGAGTCTATATCTATTCCCGGGTACGCTTTACGATCCAATATCTGTTTTCGGTATCTCTGACTGAACATGATGCAACCTACGGAAATCTTCCCATATCGCCTGGCCTTTTCCAAGTATACCTCCTCCTCTAGCGATTCTTGAACAGAGTATTCGCTATTACTAGCTGAAATTTACTACAGGTTCAATTAGTGTTTCTACTCTCTGAACCATTTGTCCCAAGTCCCTATTCTCCTGTAACTGTTTCTTCTATTCCTTTTCCTACAACTGCATTCCAGTCCCTCATGACTATGTGATTTTCATATCCCTTTACATACTGTATTAAACTTTCAACATCCTGATATATTATCTCTGTTTCGTCATCTTCAGCCTGCAGTGTCAGCAGGTGTACCCGAACCACATTGTTGTCGGCGTTGGTTTGCTGTCGATTCTGATAAGAACAACCTTAACACTGAAATGTTCACAGTAACAGACTCTCTGCGTCATCCTTGTATTCATAAGGAATCCTACTCCCTTTATACCATTTTCTGATTCTGTCGATATTACGGTATACTCATCTGACCAGAGATCCTTGTCTTCTATTCATTTCACTTCACTGACCCCTACCATATCTAGACTGAGATTCTGTATTTTTCTTTTCAGATTTTCTAGTTTACCTACCACGTTCAAGCGTCTGACATTCCATGCCCCAACTCGTACAACGTCATCCTTTCGCAGTTTATTCAATCTTTTTCCTATGCTAATCTCCCTCTTGGCTGTCCCCTGCCGGAGATACGAACGAGGAACTATCCTGGAATCTTTTGCCAATGGGGAGACCATCATAACACGTTGTCGATTACAGGACACATATCCTGTGGATACGCTTTAATATGTCTTTAAAGCAGTTGTTTCCATTGTCTTCCGAATCCTCATGCCTTTGATCTTTGCTGATTCTACCGCCCTCAGGCGCAGCTTCCCACCCCAAGGACTACAGAGTGCACTGATCCTCTGCCCGCTCCTCCACCCCCTTTGACACTGCCATTGACAGATTGAGGATGACTTCTTATGCCGGAGGTCTTCGGCCGGCAATGATGATTATTAATCAAAATTTAAGCGGTGTCGGTTTCCGAACCCGGGATATTTGGACTGCTAATCAAAGCCGCCACCCGTAGACAACGAGTAGCCTAGTCTTTAGATGCCTTTGATAAGGATATCTGTCCTAAAGAATTTACCACACTTTGAGAAGAATAGTGATGTCCACGCCTGCAATATTAGAGGAAAAATGACCTTTATTGCAAATGATTAACGGTATCAGTCACTCAGGAAGGAGTTCAATATGCAGCAACGAAAAATTTTGATCTTTCGCCCTATAACATAAAATTTCAAACCGGTAGCAAACAAGTTTTAAATCTGAAAATGGTTCGAATGTCTCTGAGCACTATGGGACCTAACTTCTGAGGTCATCAGTCCGCTAGAACTTAGAACTACTTAAACCTAACTTACCTAAGGACATCATACACATCCATGCCCGACGCAGGATTCGAACCTGCGACCGCAGGCGACTGAAGCGCCTAGAACCACTCGGCCACACTGGCCGGCTTTGAATCTAACATCATATTAATTTTCCTGGAGAACTTCTTATATTCCATCGACGAATTTGTACTTAAAAATGGTATCTTGTAAACAAAACTTATTCTAAGTGTAGTCAGTTGAGTAGTATTAGAAAGTGATATGATCATTAATGTTAAAACTAAATGTCTGTCATATCGTGTAAACGGGTCCGTTCCATATCATGTAGATAACAGAATCGCTCAAATGATCTGTGGAACATGGAACTGACAGAAGAAGGGAGTAGTCGCGTTGGGTGCTGTTTCTGATGACACAAATCTAAGTCACTGTAGGACGAGATTCAACAATCAGGAAACAACCTGTCTTGCAGTTAATGAAGTAAAGTTTTAAAAATTAACTTGATAAATACAAAGGATGTTAGTTCTGTACGTAAAACGTAAAAGTCTTTTCAGGCCACACCTGGTCAGAGGGAAAGCACTTGATAACCACAAAGGATGTTAGTTCTGTACGTAAATTGTAAAAGTCTTTTCAGGTCACACCTGGTTAGAGAGAAAGCACTTGTCAGCCGACATGCAATATCACAGTAGTTTCAGAAATGTTTTACAATGCACGGAATAGGTCTTAAATCTGGATATATGAACCGAATTTAACAGCTGAAGCAAGACAGCTTCTTCTCTCTGGCCTCAAGAAAGTTTCTAGTTTGATGGCAAGGTTTCATAAATATCTGAGACATTTTGAGGTAAAAATTGACACAAGAAACACTATCAAAGATACTCTAACAGTGATGCAAAGATGAAATTTTTACGTGAACCCTTTGATTTTAAAAAGCCGGTTAAGCCAAGCGGATAGGCTAACGCCTAAAGAGCTTGTGGTGTTTCTATTTCTCTTCTGTTAATATATGCCTTAACTCACTGCCTGAAGTTTCTGCTGCTTAGTAGGATCTACGGAACACGATCATTGAAAGAATTAATTGATTTATTCTACACAAGAAACATCACTAAAGCTAGAACAGCTCTACGAACAACTAGTAAAATTAAGACTTACAGATTTATTCGGAAAGAAAACAAAACTTACAACTAACTTCAAGGGTTTACTGAAGAAAATAAAAACTATGTAATTTGACATTCAAACCGTCGAAAACACAAGAAGTCTGTTTGTCTGGTTCAAATGGCTCTGAGCACTATGGGACTTAACTTCTGAGGTCATCAGTCCCCTAGAACTTAGAACTACTTAAACCTAACTAACCTAAGGACATCACACACATCCATGCCCGAGGCAGGATTCGAACCTGCGACCGTAGCGGTCTCGCGGTTCCAGACTGTAGCGCCTAGAACCGCTAGGCCGCCCTTTGCCGGCTGTTTGTCTGGAAAAGAATTAAAGCTAGTGCAAAATTAGTCACTGAGGAAGTAATTAATCTGAAATCATTCACCTGGAAAACACTAACACAATGGAATGCCATGATAATTCGTTTAATCATTATAAGACAAGCAAATCTGCGTATAGCTGAAATTTTGAACTTGTTGCAAAAGATTTCGAAGATTACTTGAGAATGGGAACAAAAATTCGGTAAAAAATATATTATAGCTGTAAAAATAAGAGGAGTGGGGAAGAGTTGGAAGAGTGATGAGTAGTATAAAGATGTGAGAGAGAATAAAGACAGCACCGAGAAAATGATTTCGTTGTCGCCCTTGTGTTCTGCATGAACGACAGCAAACTGACAGAAATTAATCTGACACACGTTTGAATGTTATGTGGCAAGCAACTGGGTACAAGTTAAAAACTAAAGGAAATTCCATAGTAATTAGGAGGAAATCAAATATCTGAATATTTGAAACTGAGTGAATGAGGAATATGGCAAAATAAGGACAAGCTTCTAACCTTTGTCGGATGACACACGGAATGCTCGTGTTAAGCGTATGGAGGGTCAGTAAAAGTGAATGAATGGAATTCGTAAATACTTGTTATTTTAGCAATAGGTGCAGTGACTCCTCCAGATTCACGCATGTGAAGGATTCCAAACAAGTTATGATTGGTGCCACTTCATTCCTTAACAGACGCATTTACGAACGCAATCCGACAGATTACAAACACCCGTATACAAGTGAGTGTTTGCTTGTGTGCAGAGACACATAAGCATTGGATCTTGGAAAATAAATGCGTAAAGGTAGTGATTCAGTAGTATGTAATATCCGTCAACCAGAACAGTGGAAGTGAACGATAAGAATGTCGTTCAATAGTAAAGAGGGACCCGAAAGGAAACAAGGTCTCAGCTGAAGGAGATGCCAGATAACAGCTCTATCTCCACTGCTTAAATGGAAGAAGCTCGGCTTGGGGTTCCACTGCTGCTGCCGAACCATAAGGGATCTGCTTACGCAATGCTAGCCGGAGGGCAAGGATCACTGCCAGGGCAGGAAGGAGTCAATCACTATTCTCACGGTGTGTGTATTCGTTGTTGCGACAGGCCGAATGAAAGCTGGCTCCCTAGCTTTCCTCTTATCACTCGCGCTTCGCTTTCGTTTCGTTCCAAGTGTGTGTGTGAGCCCGCGAGTGTGTTTCAGTTCGCCTTCGGGACAAATATAGAGGGAAAAGGCAGGAGGAAAGAAAGAGTCGCAGGAATAAGGCCAGTCAAGTGAACAAAAACATGATACAAGGGACAAAAACGGACAAATAAATGACAATAGAGTGGCACTAAAGGCAGGAGCGAAATATAATGAATCTGATCCGCATAAGAGACGTTCGGACACGCATCTGATATATCACATTACATCATTATAACTGTTTAAAAAATTCTAAATTAATTTGCACAGATTTTCTGATAGAAAAATCAGCTGGAATACAACCTTTTTTATTTCCATTTGTAAATTAAATTTTATACTGAAATTTTACACTAAAATCTTATTTCGCGTGGCCGATGCTTTTAGGTAAATATTTGTAAAAGTGACATTTAAAAACCTTTTAGATATTCATTACTTTACAAAAACTCACGCTCTTGCCAATATCATATTGTTTTCTTCATTCAGTTGTCTACACTGCACGGTGTATCTGAGTTCCTTAAAGAACTGCCTGTCTTATTTAAGCATAAAATTTAGAAAAAATATTATGTGTTTCCTTGCTACAAAGACGTTGAGCATGTCCGTTTTCGGTACCGGTGGCTCGCCTTTGTTATCTCTGTCGTAAGAATCGATCACGTTTGAATGCAGAATCTCAGACGAGAAAATCTGGATATCTTCCAAAATACATTGAAAAACGTTGTAATATTACTTACTACGTTTACATGACGATGACAGTAAATACATGCGAGGTGCATCATTTTTGAAGAAACAGAGGGGGTGCAGAGAATTCTTTTCAATTGCACTGAATGACTGTTGTTATAACTGTTACTACCACGAAAGAAAGTGTGCAATGAATTAGTATCGTTTGTCAGTCTTCAACTTTTACAGTAAATGTCGATGTTCATTTCCTCTAGACTCACGAATTGTACGTAAGCTATAGTGGCCTCTAAATTGCATACGATGTAACAAAAGAGCCAGAATGTGACAAAGAGAGGGAGAGTCAGAGAATGTGAGTGTGTAAGAGAGAGGCAGAAATATACAGAGAGAAAAAGACAGAGAGAGATAGGGGCCCCCGAGGCAATCTAGCAAAGTTTTTTCTTTGATATCTTTCAGTTTGTATTTTAAATGCTTCCTTTGATTTTTTGATGCGGAAACATTTGTACATTAACTCAGCACCCTTATATCTGAATAATTAAGGCGTTCCACTGTTTTTTATTTATAAAAACATTTTGAATGGGACTTTAACTTTCAGTTTAGTTTCGTAATTGGTTATTTATTTGAAAATATGGCGAATATGATACATATTATTTCAATACGAATTCCTAAAGATTTATGACAAAAAATTTTATTGTTTCATTCTTATTAGAATAAATTTGACGGAAAGGTATGTCCAAAATATTTATCAGTTTTCGCCTCAGTGCTCGACTGGATCTTCACAGTTCAATCATACATAAAAAAGTCCTTTCCCGTCACTTTTAACACATGACAGATGTGCCCACCTCTCACAACGTTTCCATTGAATCAATTTATCACTTACACTGAAACATGTAAGTTTGAAAAAGGAAATGCATGCCAACCAGTATTATATGCGCTTTGCACTGTACTAAACTTTTCTGACTGTGAGAATGTGAACTGTCAATAACTTTAAACCAAACCAAAACTGCATAAATTTACATAACACAAAAACTGAATCTGATGTAACAGTATCGATTTAAAATTGGCCCTGGTAATAAAACTTGATCAATTTGAAAATAATGGTCCCTGTGCTTAATGAATAATATCACTGAGACAGTAAAATTTCTTACCTTCATCTTGTAAGTAGGCTGTTTAGGTTTTTATGTTGGTAACGTCACGTAGCGCTCTGTATGAAAATTACTGGCTGTGCTCTGTGCAGTCTGTGGCTGGTTGACATTGTTGGAATATTCGCTATTGTAGTGTTGGGCAGTTGGATGTGAACAGCGTGTAGCGTTGCGCAGTTGGAGGTGAGCCACCAGCAGTGGTAGATGTGGGAAGAGAGATGGCAGAGTTTTCAGAGCGGACGATCTGGACGTGTCTGTCAGAAAAACGAAATTTGTAATACTGGATGCCATAAATTGATATTTATATTATGACTTTTTAACACTATTAAGGTAAATACATTGTTTGTTCTCTATCAAAATCTTTCATTTGCTAACTATACCTATCAGTAGTTAGTGCCTTCAGTACTTAGAATCATTTATTTAGCTGGAAGTATTGGCGCTCGCTGTGTTGCAGTAGTTCGAGTAACGAAGATTTTTGTGTGGTAAGTGATTCATGAAAGGTATAGGTTATTGTTAGTCAGGGCCATCCTTTTGCAGGGATTATTGAAAGTCAGATTGCGTTGCGCTAAAAATATTGTGTGTCAGTTTAGTGATCAGAATAAGTGAAGAAAGAAATGTCTGAGTACGTTGAGTTTTGCTCAGCTGTATGAAAATCAAATAACGTAAGGGGTTTACCAGCACAGTAATTCAATAATTTTTCTAAGGAGAGGTTTCAATCTGCGCAATGGTAACGCTCTTTGCACTGCTCTCTGTTAGTATTTTAAATTGTAGAGTTCAAATACAGCTATTGTGCAAGCTGTTGCTTACTTTAAATTTTAATCAAATCGAATATGACTGATGCAATAACTTCTTGAGCAAAACAGTTAATTAAAAACGACATGGATCTGTGAGCTCGTGTTTACTTGTTGTAAGTAACAATCTGGCACTAAGTTTAAAACTTGTATTTTGACTCTTTGGAAATTAATAACGCTCAAAATTAACACACACAATAAACTGATTATGCATTAACAATTAGCTTTACGCAATCATTGGATGTGAGTGCTATAAATAGTCTCAATCGTCACTTATGAATAAGCACAATACATTGTTAAAAGAAATGGCTCTGAGCACTGTGGGACTTAACTTCTGTGGACATCAGTCCCCTAGAACTTAGAACTACTTAAACTTAACTAACCTAAGGATATCACACACGTCCATGCCCGAGGCAGGATTCGAACCTGCGACCGTAGCAGTCGCGCGGTTCCGGACTGAGCGCCTTAACCGCGAGACCACCGCGGCCGGCATACGTTGTTAATAAAACAACTTTCAGTACCTGAATTATTTCCAGTATGGTACCTCGAAAATACAGAAATTATTACTGCCCGTAGTGAGTAAGTATATATCTAGCACACATCAGATACAACACGTCTTTACACTTGAGTCCTCCATACGTCTCCTTATCTAAAGTTACTTTAAAACATTACCCATAACACGTTGAACCGGCGATCGCTGTTACTACACAGTCGATCTAAATTTGACCTTTTCTGGTTCAATATAATATTTTCTTACAAAATTTTGCCCTGTATATGTACCTTTCAACATTACTGTGAGAAAATATACTGAGACACTTAAGACTCAGAGCATCCTTAACCAGCTATATTTTTGTGTTTTATTTCAGGAGTTTTATCATTTGATTTAGCATCACCAAGGCCATCATTTTTAAGAAATTAGGTCTTGTACGCATAACATCTATATGTCCTTTTGAAGTGTCTTCTTTTATGTGCGTGGAAGCTTGTTGTTCACATTGCGACGCATCTTTCACTGCAGTGACTGTATTAATGAAGTTCTTTATCGTTAGTTGGATGTCTTTTTTCTTGGTTGTCATTTTTCAAGTGATCTGACTTCTTCAGGGATTGGGAAGCACAGTTGGTCGGGCGAGGAACGTTTCACTCACAGGCGTTGTTTCGACAGTAGAGGTCTCGCTTTTTGTTCTGAAGCAGTTGAAGGGCCCGCTTCAGCAGTTGAAGCACGACCAACAGCATTAGGATGAAGTCTGTTATGTACGGAGGAGTCGGTGAAAAACATAAAATCAAACAGAAAAAATTTAAACGTCGAATAGATGTGACTGGTTCGATTACGTGTAGAACCATTACATAAGAGTACTTACATAAAGAAAGCGGGACAACTTGGCCATATGGACCGAAACGTTCTTGTTTAATTGGGACATTGTGCCCCATCATACTATTGGAATTATCTTAGTTTCTTTTACGAAAACGGTTGAAACATGTATTGCAGTATACAATGTCAAAATATTACTTAACTTATTGATTTTAATCGTTGTACTTGCTTATATACCGAGAGAATTGTCTTGGAGCATAGAACAAAATATCTTGAGGGGGCAAATTTTATTTTCTCTAACAAGGAAACACAAAGCTATGCCTTCCCTCGTTTGACAATCTAACGCACTGTTGTAATTGAGCGATGACGACAGTACTGCTGCTACCAACTTACTGTTAGGTGTACGGTAAGATCGAGCTTGTTTCGTGCTAGTATGTTTTTGCTAATGTAGTTTTCAGTCCTTAGACTGGTTCGATGTATCTATCTACGCAAGTACATCCTGGAGAAGTTTCTTCAGCTCAGCTATAGCCAATACTCCTTTTAATGTGTTCACTGTAAATAAGCCTTGATTCCCCCTGCTGCTCTCACCCAAACACATCCCTGAATCACACATTGTGTGTTCTTCGATGCTTCAGGATGTGCCTTATCAACATATTCCTTCTTCTAGTCAAGGTAGGTCATAAAGCTTTCTTCGCCTCCATTCGGTACAATCATCTCTGCGTTTCACGATCCACTAATCTAGTCTTCAATATTATCTTATGATATCACATTTCGCAAGACTCTATTCTACTCTTGCGCATATTGTTTATCTTCGACTATTCACTTTCATAAGGGAATGCATTCCAGACACATATTTTGAAAAATGTTCTTGTCGCATCCGAAAGAAACAGTAGAAAGAATCGTCTGCAAATCAAGGTAAGGAGATAACATAGATCTGACACATACTGCGACAAGAAACTGTCAGCACGAGTGAGGAAACCAGTTGTCCCACAATTTAAATTGGAAAATGGCCTGAAAAGCTGCGTCTAACGGTTTATTCCCTGTATTTCCATCACTTCTTTTTACCTTAGAAATGTTAGATTTTCCTATGTTTAAAGTTTTATTATATAGCCCATTATTGTAGATTCTTATCTTACCAGCAACGTATGCATATTTTGCAACGAACAACGCTTCGTTAGTGGACATTATGCGCGACCAACTAACGCTGCATAGCCTCAGAAGATACGCTGTGGCTCTGTATTCCAGTGGAGCATGACCTAGCCAAAACATGGGCAGTTGGACTCGGCCAGGTAAAGTTGATTCACCTGATTAAGCACCGCAAGTTCATTAGGTAAGCCGCGGTCGAGAAATTTAATCCTCTGATTTATGTGCCTGCAGCTTTTGTCCGTGAGAGCTTTACTCGCAGCGGCCAGTTCTCGGCGAAATATTACACCTGGAAACTTCACAGGCGCTGGCCACTCCCCTACTTCCCGTCGCAGGAACCGTGTTTTGTATGCCACGTGTACTTGACAGGTCCTAACCGTCCACAATCCACCCTTATCCCATTCAACTCATTCCAAACATCGTATCTCCCGCAAGCAGACACAGCTGTGTGACAAAACTAACTCAAAACAGAATAAGTGGCTAAGATTTTAATGCTCGTGAGGTAGTTAATATAGCGACAAGTAATATCAGGATTCTAATTTGATACCACATTTCCAGCACCATGGGATATGATTTAAATGAGGGATTATAACCTTAGACTAATAGCAGCCTAGGCTCTGATACATACTGTTATCTCTCTAGGCGCTGAACACAATCTTAAAATTATGTATAAGTTCACAATATCTCTTGTGAATGACGCAGAGCAACTTTGATATAATTTAGCAAATAATGTTGATATAATATGCAACCAGTCGCTTTTCTTAAATTTTTTATAAGACTTCTTTGCTGTACTGTTAACTACTTTTCAACTCACTGCAGTCGCATTAGCAAATGTAAAATAAGGAACAACCGTCTCCCGTAACAATCGTGATATTATTTCAATACTTGATGTATTTCGAGCCCTGAGGACTCGTCTTCAACTTATTTAACAGTCAATCTCGCTGCTTTGTTTTCAGATTTAGGTGAATTCTTGTCCTGGCAAGGTTACAATGGTACATTACAACGTGTTACATTATAAATATAAGTTTACCAAACTAACATAAACTGAAAGGTAACTTATTGTTCCCGATGGTAAATACATGGTTTTCAAGCACAATATGAATAAACATGTTCATGCACATATATTCACTTTTCATTTTACAGTACATGGTGTGAATACAAGTAAAATAATTTAAGAAGTAAAGATGCAGCATTTCTACAAACTCGCAAGTGTTATTATTTCAGAGAAGATAAAAAGTTATTGCATTATTAATTATACAGGACATCATTTACAAAACCACTATTTGTGACTATGTCAAACGTAGATTATAATTATCAAATGGTTCCACTACTAAATATTTCTTTCTTTAGGAAAAAGTAACCTTTTAAAATTAATGAAAGCCCGTTGGCTCCTAAACTCTCTTTGTTCACTCAACATATGTTCAGAAGATTTTTCATTGAGTAACACTATTTCTAGCTGTTTCAAAATTTTAACCATGGCTGAAGCAGCAATTTTTCAAAATCTTTACGGTAAATCATAACAGTGAAACAGTTAAAGGATAAAGATTTATTGAAATCCTTGACCACATTTTCTGTATATCTAAATATACCTTCATCACAATCAAAAATACACCTAAACACGAAAACACCTTCATTAGCAAAAACCTTAGCACCATACTTAAGATAAAAGAAGAAAACAATCACTTATATCTTTAAGTAACCATGATAATTACTAAAGTATTACAAGCACATAAACTTTTCGTCACTTACTAAAATCACATTCTGCAGTGGAAATACACACCCTATTCACGCTAGTTCACAGGCTAAGCACTGACAATATGCCATGTTCGCATCGACCATCTCTTCGTAATCATACTGTACAGATTGAGGTGATATTTTAATTTTAACTACTGACGACGCCTTAGGCACGATTGTTTTATGCATTTCCACTGCAGGATGTAATTTTAGTAAGTTCTGTTAGTGTGGTATCGATGTTTACTGTGTGAGGCAAGTGGTATCACAGTTTGTAGTTTGTGGATAATGATATTTTAATATTGGTGCTTCTAAATAAGTTAACAATTTTTGTATTATGCTGTACCTAAATTGGGAACG
Source organism: Schistocerca nitens (assembly GCF_023898315.1). NCBI lineage: Eukaryota > Metazoa > Arthropoda > Insecta > Orthoptera > Acrididae > Schistocerca > Schistocerca nitens. The sequence goes on along the minus strand of NC_064619.1, from coordinate 548,418,253 downwards.
TTTGTGAATAAATTTGTTGTGTCTGTTGTTATTCCTGTAGGACTTCTGTTGCTTTTGTTGGCCTGTATTTTGTTGGATACTTTGTCAGTTGGCTATTCTGAATATCAGTTATTTATTTCCATTGCTTTGATCACATCAATTTCTGGTGCTAATGCTTTGGGTTTCGAAGGTAGTGTGCGTACCATCATCATCATGGATCTACATTCAGCATACATGAGTGTGTGTTCAGATGGTGTGAAGATTCATGTATTATGACATCAGTGGAGGTTTGTTTCCTGTAAATGTAGAAGTTAGGTTCTGGTTGTTCATTAACAGTTGCAAGGTCTAAGAAATAAACTTGTTTCATTTTAATTAATCCTAGTGTGATCTAAATAATGTGAGAAGCTCACTAAATTTATCTTCTGTGCCATCAAAAAGCAGCGGAGTGTCATCCACATATCTTCTCTAATAGACAATTTTTTCAGCAAGTTTAGCTTTCCATTCAAAAAATTATTTCGTAGGTGGTTGATGAATATGTCAGTCAATAATTTTGACATGTTGTTACCCACAACCAAGGCTTCTTTGTGTTGGTAGCTATTATCTTTAAAAGAGAAGTAGTTGTGGGATAGTGCTAGTTCAAGTAGATCGACCAACACCGTAATCTCTGGCACAAACACACACACACACACACACACACACACACACACACACACACACACACACACACACACACACACACAGACATACACAAGCATATCAATGCTTGTAATTATTTATTCTTTAACGAAATTGATCTCAAGTCAAAAATCACGATGTGACAAAGTGTGATATGTAAAACATTTCCTTCCTTTGCACGTCTTTGTTTACTTACCGTGAATGAGTGTGAAAAAAGTAGAGAGAAATACTATGTATATGCGTATCTGAAACCTGTAAAATGTGCATATACGAATATGCCATGGATACCACGACGCAGTGCAATGAAAGTCTCCTAAAATATAAGAAACATTTCGTCTCACAAATGTTCGGTACAGTTAAATAAATATCCGTTACTGCTGACAACACCAAGACCATAGAGTCTAAATGCACATGGTGAAGTTAATGTTCCTCTAACGCCATCTGATGAACAGTCTACTGCAGCTTCAGTACTAATGGTGCAGAAAATAAACAGCATCAGAAATTCAAAAAAAGGACTGGTTGCATATCATACGCAAACAAAATGTCAAATTGATGTAAAAGTGATATGAGTGTGATGAATTACACAAATACAGCAATGTCATCGCTGCAGCATGAATTTATATTAATTTTCCACAAACTCCGTGGTGAATCTCGAGTGCTAGCAAAACATTTTAACAGCAAACATCTCAGTAGGTTTCCGTTATATGTTAACTGTACGTTCGTTTTGTACTCTTCTCATGGAGTCAGGATTTCCTAGTTTCCTGAAGAGTACCTTGAGGAAAAACTGATATGTAAGACAGATTGCGTGGCGTTGACTCTGGATTAGAAACAATAACGATTTTTTATAATATAATTATATTTTCAAGCACGAGATACCACGCCATCTGCCGAAAACGAAATTCCTTTTGAGGCTTACTAACAACATATTTGAAAGTGTCATCATCTTTTGGTAGGACTTCAACAAATTATTTCATAATGCCAAGTTTCATACGAAGTGGATGCCAGAGTTCCTTTTCCTTTTTTTTCGTACAGCTTTTAATCCAATAGTACGTTTTCCCCTACAACATTTGAGGGTCTAATTGGCCACATATTTTGAGACGCGCTTGTCTTTTACACGACTGGCCCATTCGCATAGGGGCCAGCAGTTCTCCCTCACACGCCACGTGTGGTCCATAACTTGTAGCGAGCCCCAACCTTTCGGCCGAAGACCACAAAATATACTTGTCTGACAATGTCTGCGATTGTCCGCTGCTGCTCTTTCGCTACAAATTCATCACAGCTCTCTCAGAAGTGGTCAGTAAAGTTAATGTAATCCTTTGAAGCCATCGAATTCGCAAAAGCAGGCACCAATCGATTTGTCACTAGTTTATAGAGTTTTCATGAAAAGTGATATGTAAACCAAACGTATATGACCCAACATCACACCATCATCGAAACGTGTAAACAGACTATAAAATTAAACCTATTTTTCTAGCAGGTTCCGTTACAACGCCTCACAAAACAACACAAAACAATCCTTGTGCTATTATCACGACGAAAGAGCAACATTTGGCTCACCTTACTGAAGCTGTAATTTTGTGTCTAAACTGTGAGTGACTGGACGTTTTAAGTACGTTACCTGAAATCAACAGCTCAAAGCACTCTCGAATGTACACTTTACGAAACAAATATCATTGTCAATCATTTATAATGGGTTACTGGTAAAATAATGAAGAAAGAGGCATTAAACAAATTGCTGACCTGCATAAACCAAACTGCCAAAGTCTTTGTTTAGCTACCTAACCTGAATGGGTTTCCTTTATACGCGTAAAATCTCCTCTGTCAGGGTGATTTGTAGACGTTGGTTCTTAATCGAATCTGTTAAGTGTAAGTGACTGCAAAGGCTGCGTCTGTAGTATGAAGTCACGTTAGAGTGGTACGATAACACAGAGGAGAGAGTTAAATCCGAGGCTATCACATGGCTTTCTACTCTCGGATGCACATCTACATACTCTGATTGACAAAAAAAGTAAAGTTCCCAGGGGTACATAGTCGGATGTCAATGTAAACTGGTACGTAAATTAATAGAGTTGCAATTCTCTGTGACAAGTAGAACTGCCACCACAGTAGACTTTTGCTGTTGAAGTTTAATGTTGTTACTAGGCCTGGTACAATATTTGACGGGTTTGAACGGCTTCAGAAGTTGAATTATCTTTGTGATAAACACGTAGATGCCGCGTTCTCGTATGAACAGCGTTTTCAGCACCGCTGATATTTTGAAACAGGTCTTATAGTGGGTCACCTTCTGACCGGCTTGTCGAATCATGAAATATCCTGATTTGCTGGGCATTCGGATGTGACAGCCGTGAAGGTTCGGTCGACCACGTCTGATAATCACAAGGGAGGATCATCGTACTGTGCACCAAGGACATCGGAAACCCTTCACATCTGCGCCCGCCGTCCGAGAACAAGTAATGGACTCCCTACAACGATCTGTGTTATTCCGCACCATTGGTCGGAGACTATCAGTAGCCCGTGTATAAACTGTAGATAACACCACAACGCAGACGGCTCAGTTTGGAGTGGTGCCGTGACTGGGAAGGGTGGACTGCTGATGAATATTGCGGGAACCGTGGGAGAAGTCCAATTCTTCCAGCGTTTTGGAGGGACTCAGCGACGTTGCTTCAGTTGTCACAGTCTAGGGGCTGTCAGGTATGACTTCACGTCACGGTTTGTAATGAAGGAGGCTCCTCTGACGGCACAGCGGTACGTCACGGACATCATGCCTCCTCACGCGTTACATCTCATGTGACAGTGTTGGTTCAAATGGCTCTGAGCACTATGCGACTTAACTTCTGAGGTCATCAGTCACCTATAACTTAGGACTAATTAAACCTAACTAATCTAAGGACACCACACACATCCATGCCAGAGGCAAGATTCGAACCTGCGATCGTAGCGGTCACGCGGTTCCAGACTGAAGCGCCTAGAACCGCACGGCCATACCGGCCGGCTGTGACAGTGTTGTATCGCTATTTTTCAAGAGAACCATATCCATTCGCCTGAGGCATGTATGTCTACGGGTTTGTGGTGGCCAGCGATATCCCCAAATCTATCCCCGTGGGAACATGTTTGAGACCAGCTCGGACGTCAGTTCTGTCCCAGTGCCAGCATCCAGGACATCAGAGACCAGTTACAACGGTCGTGGTTTACCTTGCTCCTGGAGAAGATACAACGACCTTATTACAAACTCTCTAACTGAATCAGTGCAAGCATCCAGGCCAGATAGAGTGTAACGTCGTACAGGTAAGTGGTGTAGCACTGCCAAATTTTTTGTAAATATGAGTCGATATTGTAACCACTGAAATAACATACCATCACATGAAGTTTCATATCGCTTCTTTCCCCCCTTCTGGGTGCTTCCCTTTTTTTTGTCAGGTAGTGTATATTCTCCTTGAACCACTGTACAGTACTTGGCGGATTGTGTGTTGTACCTATATGACTTTCGTCTTATCCCATACGCCAATAGAACTAGGCCAAAATATTTGTCTGTGCGAACCCTATTCTTTGTTGCCTTATTTTCGAAATCCCTACACGAGGTACACAAAGGTGGTTGCATAATGATCCCTGCCGCTTTGGAACGCCAAAGCTCTAAACTTCCTCTGGCTGTCTCAAGAACTGCGTCGCCATTTTTCCAAGAATTCCGATTCAAGTTCCCCGAGTATGTCCGTTACGCGTTCGGAAGGGCTGCAAAGAATTTTTATAATCGTACCAGCATGATAGTTCCATTTCATATCGGTTTTTAGTGTGGCGTGCTCAAGAATGTCACCTGTAAGGTTGTAACCTGATCTTCCCAGGTGCTTTCTCTTTGTTGTATTATCTCAAATTTCTCAACATTTACGGAAAGCTAACATATATTGCAGCAAATTGAAATTGCTTCAAGTTTTCCTTCATTTCCTTAAGATTCCTGTAGACAACAGCTTCATCTGTGAACAGTGTTATAGTCCTGCTAGTCCCATATGACTAATCATCAGTGTATATTCGAAACACGAGACGCCTTACGACGCCTTCTTGGAGCAAAATCTATGCTCCTTTCACTTCAGTAGAACACTTGGCGTCCGTTGTAGCGCCCACGTTCCATAACGAAATATTTGTCGAGATGTAATATAGACCCCCTCCCCATGTTTCGTATCTGATGACGTGTTCCACCGTCTAATGCCTTTGGAAAATCATGAGTGCGTGGAACTTGTCTTTTCACTTGTAACTACTGTTTGCAAGATGAGTATGAATAAAGCAAACTGTGTTTCACAGGTACCAGTTATCGGACATAAGCTTATTTCTCTCGAGGAACGCCCAAAATAATTGAATTTATAGTTAGTGTATGGTCTGTGATTCTGCAACGGACTGATGTTATGGTCCGTAAATCTGCGCCTTCGGTCATCAGGGATATTCGCTGCTCAAGATATTTTGATAAATCTGAGCTAACACGGTACATTGGCACAAAAGTAAGGTGGTTAGGAACCTTACGCCTCTATTACTCTTCCCCTTAGGCAATTCTGGAGGTGAAATTTTCTTTCATCCAACCTCAGTAATCAGACTATAGGCAAACTCACCTTCGTCAGCGTTTGCTGAGGTATTTCTTTTCTCGAAAAAACATTTATTCTTAATCCTCGGTTATTTTAGAGGTGAATTTAGAATTCTTGGCTGACACTAAATGCCAAAAACAATGAGACATCTATTTTCGGAGAGTGTCAAACCTGACACTGTACAGTGTCATCTTCTCCCAGCAGTACCACAGTAAGATAAATGCAAACCACACGGGCATGGGAATGACACTTGTACAGTACCTGAGCGAGGAATCTTTGCACCAACCATTAGAAACATTATAATGAGTCATGTCATGCCCCACTTCCTGTTGTATGTCATACATTTTGACAAACTCAATTATTGCATCCAAAATTCAATCTCTTACCTCAAACTGAATCTTATTTATCTTCACAGTTTGTAGCCATAAACCAGCCCACGTAATCTAAACATTGCATATTTAACCTAATGATATTTCAAAACCTAACCAGTAGAATGTGAGATAAGACGTAGATGTATTTACACTGAGAATCCTTCATGTTGGCGTCCCATTCCCTCCTGTTGAAGGTCTACGTGAACGCTGCCAATTTTGTTCTATTCACATTGGTCGTTAAAGGAATGAAAGTTGATGTCACCATCACATAGTGGTCTACTCACATTAACGACAATACGCTACTTCGCTTAGTCCAGCACGAAACAGTGAATGCGTGTTCATCAGATACCACCCATCAGACAACAAGTCGGAATATAGTATCTGAATTAAGCAACTAGTTACGCACAGTGTACAGCTCTCCCTTGTCCAGACTTTGTAACAAAATACAATTTTTAGCTGTCCGACATCTGATAATTTTTGTAAAAGTATACTCGTGGAAAATATATCCAAGACGTCTTGAAACTTGTGATATCACGTATCGATACATCCCCACAGGCGTCAAAGTTGTCAATAAAACTGCAAGTTTCCGATAGACGCTGATAGCGGTCAGACGGAGTCAAGCGGACCCAATGGAGCACGCCCGCTGACCCATGCCTCCAGCAGCCAGCTACCACGAACGCTCCCTGTTGCCACAATATACAGGGTTTGTATAAAAAGTAATGAGACTGAGCTTGTGAATCAAAATTTATTGTAGATGTCGCTGCAACCACTTACTACTTTTCATTGTATGACCCTTGAGAGTCAACAACCCGCTGCATGCGAAATGTCCGCGCTTCAAACGCTGCCGCAAACATTCTGTGTGGGATGGCCTTCAAAGCCCTCGTCGTGGCAGCTTGGACCACCCACGGACCCACGACAGTGTCCTTTCATAGAAGTTTTTATTTTGGGGAACAAAAAAAAGTCTGGTGGGGCCACATCAGGACAGTAGGGGGGCTGAGGAATTGTTGGGGTCTTTTCTTGGCCAGGTAGCTGGCCTCAATGTAGCAGGTGTTACTTGGCGCGTCGTCATGATGCAGCTTCCATTCATCGGCGATGGCTGGCCTCACGCATTGGACCCTGCCTTTCTCTTGAGAACTTCGGAATAAATTGGCCTTGAGCGCAAACTCATGATTAACCACGCCCCTGACGTGGAAAAACACAATCAACATTGCATTTACCATCGATTTGCTCATGCGAGCCGTTTTTGGACGTGGGGATGCTGCGGTGTGCTATTCGGCATTCATGCGCTTTGTCTCCAGGTCGTACTGAAACACCCAGGTCTCGTCTCTGGTGACGAAGTTATCCAAAAATTCCACATCAGCTTCAAGGCTCTTGAGATTGTCTTGACAGGCGTCCACACGTGTTTGCATTAGAACTTCTGACAAAATATTTGGGACCAACATGGCACAGATCTTCACCACCGACAATTCGTTGGTGATGATGTTAGGCACTGTAATTTTATCAAGGCCGAGTTTTTCTGCATTCATCCTGACAATCATCCGACGGTCGGTGTTCAATACAACACGCACACGGCTTCCTGGTTGAAGAGCGTCCGGAGTGGCGATCGTCCTGAGCGCTGTCCCAGCCCTCTTCAAAGCTCTTCAACCACCTGAAAACCTGGGCTTTTGACAGGCAATCATCGTCGTGGGATTGCCGACACATGTCCAACGTTTCTGTCCCAGATTTTCCTAGTTTCGAAGAAAACTTGATGGCGTAAAGTTGCTCGATCGTTTGCAGCATGTTGCGCCACGATCGACGACTTTGCGACAAGTCCACTCAACACACGATGCTGCCGAGGCAAGAGCCCCCCGGGCGAGAGCGCGTTGTGAAGAACAGTCCTGTCAACAAAAAATCAGTCTCATTACTTTTTGAACAAACCTTGTAGGACCGCCGGCGGCAGCCAGACATCCGCTTGTGTTTGGAGCCACTTCGCTACACTGATGCCGCCTAGTCGTGGATCCTGACGTCATCTTTGGTGCTTAGTTCAAAGAGCTTCATCTTTGTTGACACTGATAGCTGGACTCTATTTCTCGGAGCATTATTTGTAATAGTCTGCATACACTGGGAGAAATAAAAGTTAAGTAAATTTTCGGTTTACTGTAGCGCTTGACAGTCACGTCGATTAAATATTTGGGCACAACATTGTAGAGCGATATGAAGTGGGACAAGCATGTAATGGTAGTTGTGGGGAAGGCGGATAGTCGTCTTGGGTTCATTGGTAGAATTTTCGGAAGATGGGGTTCATCTCTAAAGGAGACTGCTTATAAAACACTAATACGACCTATTCTTGAGTACTGATCGAGCGTTTGGGATCCCTACCAGGTCGGATTGAGGGAGGACATAGAAGCAATACAGAGGCGGGCAGCTAGATTTGTTACTGGTAGGTTTGATCATCACGCGAGTGTTACGGAAATGTTTCAGATACTAGGGTGGGAGTCTCTAGAGGAAAGAAGGCGTTCTTTTCGTGAATCGCTACTGATGAAATTTATAGAACCAGCATTTGAGGCTGACTGCAGTACAATTTTACTGCCGCCAACTTACATTTCGCGGAAAGACCACAAAGATAAGACAAGAGAGATTAGGGCTATTACAGAGACATATAGGCAGTCATTTTTCCCTCATTCTGTTTGGGAGTGGAACAGGGAGAGAAGATGCTAGTTGTGGTACGAAGTACCCTCCGCCACGCACCGTATGGTGGATTGCGGAGTATGGCTGTAGATGTAGATGCAGATGTACTGTGTTAACTTTTTCGCTAACCATTTCTACTCCTGTCCAGCTTTCCTACGACGACAGTTGCTACAACATTCTATGCCGCGCCTCTTCTTTCTCTTGTGTACGAAGTCGTACACAACCCAAATTGCCATTGTGTCACGAAAAAAAGCAAGCAACGAAAGGACTACTAAGAAGTTTGAAAAGCTGAAAATTCACTACCAGAACATGAGTCTTAGTAGACGGCGCCACTCTCCTCCTACCGCCGAAATTTTCTTCGCGGAAACTTTGACGCTCCCTCCGTTCCATTGATGTCCGGTGAGAATGCCGCCATTTGAGATGCACTGTGGAATGGTTCGACGTTACGGTCCGTTCCGTCAAGTGTGAATCGATCGTTATATGTTAAGCTTATACAGGGATCCTGAGACAGCAAAGTTCTTTGCATTGGCGCTCGTTACAGCAGGGACTGCCTTGGAGAAACGAGAGGCGGTACGGCAAGCGGCGATTACGACCGATATGCGGAATTAGAGTGGACCGGCCGTCCCTTTGTGGTGGCCGCTAATTACTCCCCAGGGCAACCGCCCGCCAGGGCTCAGGGTGGCGGCCCGTTTTATCCGGCCGCTGCGCCAGGCCTAGGGGTGGCCTGAGGAATGCGCCCCTGGGGACTGGGAGGGGGTGTCAGGGCGGGCTGAATAATTGAAACCCGGTCGCTGACATTCCCGCTGGGACTTCGAGCTGAAAACTGGCATTGTCATTCCCACAGTGGAACGTGACAGGTTTCCTGCATTACTATTTCATTCGCAGGGGACAGCCTGCCCTTGAGCATTTAATCTCTGTGTAAAGCGAGATAAGCATGGGTGGTCTTTATCTTTCTCGGACTCTAAGGTATTAGTGTAGCAAAACCAGTGCAAGAATTGGGTGCAATCATCCGACGATCTTATCCCACATAGTAGAACTGTGAGGCGGTTACTAATTTGCATTTTATGTGTGAGCTACTGTTTCATGCAACGTTACATTTGATCCCTTACTTTCCAGTAATTTTATGTTTTTTCTGCTTTAGATTTTTATAAGTCATTGTTCTAATGGATTACACTTTGTCTCAGTTACTAGCATATTACTCATTCAGGCTTACTCTTTGAGGTTGCTGATTACAATGTGACTATTTAGCGCGTCTGTAACTTAATTTTCATAGAAGGTGATGAAAGCGTGCGAAGTGATTTTCAGCCTGAGAAATTAGTTATCTATGTTGCCTCATAAAGTTTTCATTCATTTTCGCCACAGCACATATAATTTTATATTTTCTGTTTTTTATTTTAATTTATTTCGTCTCGTAAATTTACCTGCAATTTAAAGCAAGATATATTTATATGGCCTTCTTGTTTTTCGTGTTTCTCTTTGTGATTATATCCGCAAACCTAACACCTATACCAACGCATCGCCTACATGAGCCAGCTGTTGTGAGCTGTGTATACTAGCCATACACCTTTCGAAGTCCAATACTATATGCACAGGTGGGAAAAAGACCAAACTCACCTCCTATGTATTTACTGGTGGCGCACCTATGTAGACTTTGATCCCATTGTAGCGGATGTGGACGAAGCTGCATAGAGGTGATACGTTTTACAGGACGTCACAGGCGGGTTCATAAAAAAAAAAAATTGCCTGGGGAAACTACCTGCTGGCTCCTTAGTGCGTTCTAAGCGTGACTTCCAGTGTATATAACGTCTTCTATACCAGTAAGTTGTTTTTCATTAATTTTTAAATTTTGTTTGAATGTATTTCTTGCTTTTCCAGCAAGTTGTTTCTCTTCTTGCTAGTCCAATTTTGCTAAATCGAGGTCATGCCATTTACGTGAAAGACTTTCTTTTCTTCACTCTCGCCAAACTGAATATGCTTTGTACAAGCCGAAACACGTCTGGGGAATAAATAATTAAGTCAGTTTAGCAACTAAGACTGTTTATTATTTCATGTGATTACTATTTAATCTCTATTTTAAATTAGTAATTTGGAGCTTAGGTCTGGAATGACAATGTACTAACCAATAAATGAAACGTTGTTTAGCTACCAGAGGGGGATCAAAGATCACAATTGCCTTTCTTGTCTATTTGTGCCTCATAATGATACGAACAAACGCACTCTTTTTAAAATGGCACCCTATATGGATATTTGGTAATGCACTGTTTCTCCTCAGGCGGTGTTCGAAACCGTATCGGGTATTTATGTAAATTTAACAGTCAGCTTCATACGAAAAAAAAAATGGTTATCTTCACCACCATTTTCTGTTACTGTAACCCATTGTCGGAACAAAAAGGGATACAGCTTGTACGGTGCTTAAAGTGTTCACTATGACACCAGTACATTTGTCTACGCGTTGGATGAATGAATTCGTCGCTGCTTCCAGTCTTGTCAGCTGAAGAGAATTAAAAACAAGAATGATAGGTTTCTGCATATTCTCTGGAGTTGTAGGAAAATCATGAAAGGTTTATTTTATGCATACTCTATGGAAAATGTCCAGAGGAGTTAAATCGGGAGATCAGGCAGCCCAGACAACTCTTCCTCCAGGACCAATCTATTTGGATAGGTACTCTATTCAGAACACGAGATACATGCTAGGCATAATATTCTGGACATAGTGTTGATACCATATAAACATTCTGGTTCTTAGAAGACTATGATACTGTTCGCTGACGATGCCGTTGTCTGTTGCATCCCGAAGACGAGGCGCTTACGTAAATCGGGAAATCCTGGTTCGAGTGCCATTCCAGCACAAATTTTCAATGTGGTCATGCTGTTTTACAGCATATAGTTGTTCGGGAATAAAATTAGAATAATTCAATTATCAAGCATCCCACGTCAGATATTAACGCCCAATCGAGCCTGATGTCCCATCTCTCTAGGTTGTCGTGTGTTCTAGCTCTATGCATTCACCGATTCGTCGTTTGATAAATTTGTCAGTAAAATGAACAATGGAGAAGAATGTTTGAGAGGATTTGATACTATGATCACTGACAGAACTGTACACGAGTCTGGAAATCATTCCTGTCCAGTCCTTGGTGTTACGTGTACATGAAAAGAATAGCTGGTGATGCGTTACAGTGCTGTCTGTGTAAGTTTCTCCTGTTAAAACTGTTCTACGGTCACATAGACGGCGAGACGGGTCATATACCATATGTACAACAGCCAAGAGGGAATAATAAGAGTTGTTGACCAAGAATGAAAAGGGTGTAAGTCAATGACTTAGTATTTGGCCCCAACTGTTCAATCAGTAAATCGAGGAAGCAATGATGGAAATAAAGGAAAGTTTCAGGAGTGGAATTAAAATTCAAGGTGAAAAGATATCAATGAAACGATTCACTGATGGCATTGCTATCCTGAGTAAAAGCGAAGACTAATTGCGTGATCTGTTGAACGGAATGAACGGTCTAATGAGTACAGAATATGGATTTAGAGTAAATCGAAGAAAGACTAAGGTAATGAGAGGTAGTAGAAATGAGAACAGCGAGAGACTTAACATTAGGATTGATGGTCACGAAGTAGATGAAGTTAAGGAATTCTGCTGCGTTGCAGTAAAATAACCAATGACATACGGAGCAAGGAAGATATCAAAAGCAGACTAGCAATGGCAAAAAAGGCATTCCTGGCCAAAGAAGTCTACCACTACGAAATATCTGCCTTAATTTGAGGAAGAAATTTCTGAGAATGTACGTCGGGAGTACAGCATTATATGGTAGTGAAACATGGACTGTGGGAAAACCGGAACAGAAGAGAATCGAAGCATTTGAGCAGGAGTGCTACAGACAAATGATGAGAATTAGGTGGACTGATAAGGTAAGGAATGAGGAGTTTCTGCGCAGAATAGAAGAGGTAAGGAATATGTGGAAAACACTGCTAATGAGAAGGGACAGGATGATAGGGCATCTGTTAAGAGATTAGGGGATGACTTCCGTGGTACTGGAGGGAGCTGTAAAGGGCAAAAACCGTAGAGGAAGACAGAAATTGGAATACATCCAGCAAGTAGTTGAGGACGTAGGTTGAAAGTGCTACTCTGAGATGTAGATGTTGGCATAGGAGAGGAATTCGTGGCGAGCCACGTCAAACCAGTCAGAAGACTGATGAAAAAAAAATAATAATAAAAAAAAATGAAACATACAAATTGAAACAGGAACGCGAACAGTAACTTTGGTGACTTCGGATGTACGTTGTCTTGCGTTGAAACACATAGTTTCCCTGCACGTTACATTCGATGAGAAAACATCGCTCGGGAAAGTGGGTTGTTATCAAGATTCTGCCTGCTGCAGAGCTGCTCTGCGTGAGCACACCAATAAATACAATAGCAGAATTTAATAATGATTCAGTTTTTAATCAACGACTGCGTTTACAGCACACAATACGAGGTGTGGCTATAAAACAACGGGACTGTTACTGTAAAACACTTTACTTCAAAAACGCACATATTTATTCTCACCCTTAATATACTCCCCTCTTCTACCCTTACAACGCTGCATGTGAATTTTCGATTGCTGGAAACAGTGCTGGAAGTCTTTCTCAGTGAGCTCCTTAATGAGAAGCGCATTTTTCTTTAGCTGTTTTAACGAACTGAAATCTTCTGCCTTTTAATAGAGATGTGAGCTTCGGAAACAGACAGAAGTCCATGGTGGTCAGGCGAATAAGGTAGGTAGTCTCATACGAAGATGACAGAAGTCCATGGTGGTCAGGAGAATAAGGTAGGTAGTCTCATACGAAGATGACGTACTTAACAGACAATGCGATATGAGCCGTCTGCAGCTCGTGGTCGTGCGGTAGCTTTCTCGCTTCCCGCGCCCGGGTTCCCGGGTTCGATTCCCGGCGGGGTCAGGGATTTTCTCTGCCTCGTGATGACTGGGTGTTGTGTGATGTCCTTAGGTTAGTTAGGTTTAAGTAGTTCTGAGTTCTATGGGACTGATGACCATAGATGTTAAGTCCCATAGTGCTCAGAGCCATTTGATATGAGCCGGTGCGTTGTCTTGATGCAGAACCCATGACTTTTTCTGCTATAATTCGGGTCATTTCATTCTCACTTTCTCATTCAGTTGAGTAAGAATCTCAAGGCGATGATGTTGATGCATATTATCACCTCCAGGATCCCGGTGTAGATACACAGTGACATGAATGTCGTAAAAACATTCATCTTCTCTTTGAATCTTGATTTGCTCATTCAAGCCTTTTGAGTTCTTAGTGGTCCCTTCGAATGTATCGATTGACGCTTAGTATCTGAGGATCATAAGTGAAAAATCTTCACATGTTATCTCTCTTTCCAAAAATTAGAATCAGTTTCAGTGGTATTCAAAGTGTCAGTACAAACATTTTAACGAGCTCCTTTTCGTTGTTAGAATTTTCAGCACCATTTTCGCAGACACTTTCCTCATGTTAAACTGGTCATGTAAAATTTGCCTTACACGGTCTTTGTAAATTCCTGCAGTTCCAATACTCAACCGACGGTCAAATCGAATCAGATAACCCACTTCTTCAATATTTCCAACAGTTTTTGATGAAGGGTGTCCTGTCGTTAGTCATCTTCATCGTATTCTTGTCGATCATGGAAGTGCTTGAATCAGTCGAAAACTACCGTAAGTGATAACCAGCCTTCATGGTTTCAGTAGCAGTTTTTCCAAGTGTCATTTGAAAGTTCACTACAATTCGTTGCCTCCGTTATTCCACTTATCATTTTCCTGGGAAAACAAAATAACAGCTGTTATACAAACGAAGGCCACGGTCACAGTGATTTGTCTAGAGACACCAGAGATGCCGCATTCGACTGAGAAGACTTCACACATATCAGCCATTGGTCGTCCATCTTTGGCGCATGCGTATTTATCCTGGGACAGCTTCAGTGCCGTTATTTTATAGCCACACCTCACATATCGTTTAAAACTACAACAAATGTCTCTGTATCGTAGACCGGAAGACAGTAAGCATTTGATATTCTGATCTCATTCTGCATACGTGAATAGCATTAGTACGTTCTTTTCGTTGGTGTATGTTGCACTCACTAAGATCTTCAACAGAAGACGCTTGGCTGAATGGCCGATGTGCATTCTCCTTGTTTTTGCATTTGTTTACTGTCACCTCCAACAAGTTGACGCAACCCAGCGTACCCCCGTTGTGTGGTAGTACAGGACAAAGTTTATTTAGTGTTGAGTTTCTAATGGCGTCATGTTTACGGGAATGGTCAGCGTGCCACGTATTTGAATTGTTCTAGAGAAAAGCAAGTGAATTACCGAATAAAAATATATGTGAGGCAATTTAAATAAGACTTTCATATCTTCGTAAAGAACAAAGTTACAGGCAAGGCTATCATGCCGATTGATACACCCCTGGGAGCCAACAACCTCTTCTTGGAAGAGTTTTTGTTTATTTCTATACAAAAGTTATTTGGGATAGCAAAGGTAAATGGGACACATTGCATAGCCGTTGTGGTTACAAAACCACCCACCGGCAGTCAGTGGTTTTGGTATCTATTGTTACCGTTTGTTCCTCCATTATGCACTGTGTATGAACTGATCGCATCGTCCTCATAAACAAGACATATTCTGCCTTTTTTCCATCCACGTAATTTTAAAGGGAAAAGGTTCTAGCTTTCTCATATGGCTCTGAAGGTTTTGCGTATACTTCCGAATGTTGAAGACTGGTTTCGGATGTTATAGTTCTCTAGTCGAATTTTGTAGACAGATCGTTGTGCCAGTTTTGTTTTATGGCTAAGAGACTAATAAGATACTCCTTAGAACTGTGAAAGGGTGCATAATACTGGATGGAGTTTAAAAATGGCAGTTTACAGAGAGAATTGGTAAAAGAAACAAAAGATGGCCTCCTCACCTAAACAGAATTCAAAAGAGAAGAATACCGAAGCATGTTTAAGAGTTAGACCAAATGGTAAAACCGGCATTGAAACGCCAACAACAAGCGGTCACCTACTTCCAGAAAGAAGTAAATATCTATACGAGGAAAGTCACCAACCACAGTGGAACCTGATGATTTTTCATAGCGTCTTACATGTCTCAGCGCCCTATCTTCGGGTACACGTATCCGATGTCGATTGGCATCCATCTGCTTTCTTCCGCTATATGGTGGACGTTTCCAGTGGTTGTTGCAGTGTGACTGTGTTTGTCTAGCGAGGATACTGTTAGAGCTTCAAAAATGGTTCAAATGGCTCTTAGCACTATGGTACTTACCATCTGAGGTCATCAGTCCCCTAGAACTTAGAACTACTTAAACCTAACCAACCTAAGGACATCACACACATCCATGCCCGAGGCAGGATTCGAACCAGCGACCCTAGCGGTCGCGCGGTTCCAGACTGAAGCGCCTAGAACAGCTCGGTCACTGCAGCCGGCTGTTAGAGCTTCCAAAACGGGATGCTAATAACGCACAGACGAACGATAACCCAGATACTGTAGACGACGTGTACTTCCGGACGATCTGTTGAGCATATCAGTACACACTGCTATATTAATCAAGTATACTGTGGTCATTTATGAAGTCAAAGATGTTGTTTCCATAGTTTGTTTGTAATTGGAACAAAGTAGAGAACTGTAACGTTAACTTTGCCAGAAACAAGCAAAACATTTACTACATGTGTTATCGTCTACTGCACAGCTGCGATCGGTGATGCTTAATTACTGTATGTCGTCTGTATTTAGCATTTTCTTTCAAGCTAATCTTTATTCACTTGTACATAAATTATACGCGTAAGTAGTTTTCTTTAGTTGCTTTGTGATAAATAATGAATACATTCCTTAATGTACTTAGTTCCAAAGCAGTTCACTTATCTGCGCCATTTTATTAAAGTTTGCAAATAGAACATCAGGCCAGTAGGGAAAGATTTGCGACATAAATACTAAGTGCTGATGACCTAAGCATACATAAAGAAACTAGTTCATGAACTGAAGACTCTACGAAAAAATGCAACTAATATAGCCAATAATCTGTACTAAAGATATATAGTATGGATACTTTACCTTACGCAAAATACTTGTTAAAATATTAAGACGAAGATCATGTGACAAGTAGAAAGGATATACAAACATTTTTACCATGTTATTTAAGAATCTCACAGTAACAGAAATATTTAATGATTACATATTGGAAATAAAACAACTCGGCATTGCTGAACCAAGGAAGGTATTATATATTGAAGGTTGCTAGTGAAAAAATATCGCTCGAGTAAGGAGTCTTACTGGTGACAATTGCTCATAAGGAACAGGGGAAGAAATTCCTAAAAGGTTGTCCCAAGGTATCCCAGAATATCGTAGTGTGGCATGTAAGGATAGCATGTATCGTTTAATATATGGAGATATAGAGGTAAAGAAACTAATAGCAAATGAAGTATGGCTCTATTGAAGAAAGCTAATAATTAAGTGATCATTCTTCGAGTAAGCAGGAAAGATCTGCATGACAACACTTGAGGACAGAAAAATACACACTCCTGGAATACTGAACTTCGAATAACCAATAAAGGGGGAAATTTATGACTAGACTGCGAGAATTTGATTAAATAAGGTGTCAAATGAAATACTTACGCGGAAGTGAAAAGCATCAGTACTCGACAGGAAGAAACGGAGATCGACACGAAAAAGTAGTAAGCATTTTGAGTTTGAAGAAGGAACAAATGTAACATGTGTTGACATAGGGCGTTTCTAAAGGTAACAGTAGAAAGAGACAAAACAATTGTGTTCCGCTCCGTTGGACATAAGAGGTGATAGGACGACAGTAATTTGCTGTGGCTCTACATCTGTACTACTTTGTAACGTTATTGTAATGGTGAGTAGTAAGGCACACACGAAATGTACAGAATTCACTTATCGGGTGTCACTTGTGATGCTGACGTTTGACAATCCACTTCATAACTTCTACTGTGGTTTGCAACGGACATTGTTCCCAATTACTTAGTGGAACATACACGTAGAAACAACCAATGACCCTGAGAATTAGTATCGCAGTTTCAACGACACGAGGCGAAACGGTAGTAGGCACAGTTTTACATCTGTATGTTTGAAGCTGTGTACTTCATCGCATATTCTTTTCAGTATTTATACAGACGACGCCTTCCGAAAACGGAATAGATAGCATCAGGAGGCATCCATATAAACAGGAATAATTATACTAACCTAGGCCTACTATTATATGGTTACAAAAAAGTATTAATGACAAATTCTAAACACGCAGAACAAAAGTCAACTGTAAACGATTATTATTTTAAGCTACCAGAAAATAAAGCTGAGAGTATGGCATTCCATGGGAAATATCCAATACGAAACAAATTTTTAATTGAGGATCAGACTTTGGAACAAGTTCAATACTTCAGTCACCTAGGGAGCTACATCGCTTTTAATGAAGATAAGGATGTAAATATTACATTACAGAGATATTATTGATTATGTGTCACTATAAGCATAACATTAAAAATACACGAAGAGACATAAAAATAAAACTAGATCAGGATGGCTCTACCTACTCTATTGTAAGGCATTGTAATTGTGTTATAAAATATTAGATAGGAGGCTGAATTGAAATTTTTAAGAGAAGTCAATTGTTGCATTACGTTGGACAGTATTCCTAATGAAAACCTTAGACCAGAAATGAATAGTTATGCGGTAAATAATAAAATAAGAGATGACTGATAGAACTAGTGGATACATGTGGACGATTCGAGTATTCCTACGATGCTCTCTCAATTCAAATGCGAAAGAAAGAGAGTCATAGGAAGGCCAGCTAAGAGATGAAACAGACCAGAAAAGACCGAGAAGCCTAATATGTGAAAGGCAGAGGAAGAAGATGTTCGAAACTGGACAGGAAGTCTAATTTGGGAATAGCCCGTATGAGAACACTTCAGGTGTAAGTTGAGTGCACTCGATGTAAATACGACCTTTTGAAAGCAGGATGTTAGTGACAGACCTTTTAACTGAAAAAAAAAAAATGTTATTCTTGCTTAGGAGCATCTGATTTGTGCAGCATTCAGTATTGGAATACTTCAACACTTGTAGGTGGCGATACTTATCTCCTGCCGGAAAGCTAAGACGACTAGTTATCTGTAATTCTCCCCGAGATAGATATTTCGGTTTCCGTCATTGGCGGTAAACACCTGATGATTCCATTTGGTAGAGATTTTTTATTCCCAGTATCGTACGGTCCTGAAACATCTGGGATTGTTGGTTACGAATCGCTAAACGTTGACCAAGATTCCTCAAATTGTTTATTTTTATGTTCTTCAAGATTGGCCATAGACATCGAAAATCTCACAACAGATCACAGGCAGACCTTGTGCCGCAATACAACCGAGTTTTCTGGCTCCCAAGTGACGCTGTCAAGACGTCAGACCAATGCTGTTACGCGCATCCAGCTAGGTCTCGGTTGTTGTTCTTTACATCTTTGTAGAATGAATATTCAGCCATCGCCGTACTGCGAAGTCCATCTAACTCAGATTGCAGTCCTCAACCATGTGCTACCAAGGCGTTCGCGTCCCTGACAGACATGGCTGCAATTTCTATAAGACTTCCATCAGACCAAGGAATTCTCCAACCCACATATGTGACTGACCTGTTCCCGCAGCTCTCAACAACAGACCTGTCGGTATACTCTGTTTCTGGAAGAAGCGGATATTCAGTTATAAGTCAGACACAAAGTATCCCACGTGAGAATGTACGATTGCAGGAAGTGTGGTACTAAAGTAATTTACTGTCCCTAATCTGTATACTGAGACATTGCATACCAAGTTCGTCATTACTTACATCAGTGGTCAAATGATTAACTCCAAAGGACAATAAATAAATTTTCAGTGAGTTCTCAACTTGTCTATATGATTCCTACCATAACCTTTCCAAAGGGATTAAGGAAAACAAAGAAAGAATAACACGAAATCGAAGGCTTTCAACGACGGTTATCGGACATCTCAAACCTTCACTATTCTCAGAGAAAGAAGGAAAATTATTTCAGTATTTTTCAGGACAAGCAAATACTGCCAAAAGTGCTATATCTACGCGAGAAAAATAAATGTTTCTGCTTCTGATTTTGAAATCTGTTTTGGCTCGTGTTTGTCAGAGAAGGCACTGTTGCGTGCAACGTTCTGGAAAGTTGTTTACGACAGTTCTCCGTACAGTTATCGATTCGCTGAGTGGACGTTCGTTACGCGCAACATTAAGTGAAGCTTGTGTGATGTAAGCAAACAGCGTACGCGATGCGATATCGCTCATTAGCCTACATCGTTGGATTCCCTTTAATAGCTTTTTTTCCTCAGATACAGCAACACAAAGCCATTTCTGTGCCTGCGGATAATTCCTAATTCAATACGGCTTTCTCATCTTCCTATATAACCTCCCAGCAAATACGAACAGTCCATGTATCCCTCCCACCCTTTCCTGCACCCTCCCCTCCCTCTCTGTCTCTATGCTATTTCTCTCCCTCTCTCATTCCTTCTGTATCGCAGCACGCTTCTTCTCACGCCAATACAGCGAGATAAAGGTCAACAATATTGCGATTCACATGGCCAACGGTATACGGTGAACTGAAACCTCGTTTATTTCTCTGTCAATGTATCATGTGCAGAATGATGTGCTTAGCTGTAGTTTTATTTCATAAAAGTAAACACTGTAATGTACCGACTTATTTAAGACGAAACCAATTCGTTTAGTGTATCAAAACATGCCAATGTAATAAAAGAAACGGACTCTATCCAACGAGATACGTCAATTAATCCAACAAAAAGTTCGTGTAACATCAGAAAAAACAAAATAAAACCTCAGGCGTATAATTTATTTGACGTAGATTAAACGTGGCAACTAAGCAATTTTCCTAGTGATCCTCAATTGGAGTAAGTGAACTATTTTCAATAAATCAAATTTTCAATTTAAGCTTCGCCTCACATTGTGTATGCATTCCCTGAAATTTTATAATTCTTGCATACTCAGTCCGTATTGAAATTCATATGCTCACAGAGTTCCAACAAGTGATAAAAAATGTTATTCCCAAACATAGACTATTAATTTTCACTTTTGCCAAAAAACAACACATATGATGTTCTACAAACAGATTTAATTTCTGTATGTCAGCCATTATGCCGGTAGCTTTGCAATCACTGTTACGATGTAAATCAAATACAGTCACAGTGAACCTCCTCAGAGAACTCTCATTCACTTTTGACCTACAGAACAGACTGCAGAAATTTATAATAAAACATCCATCTTGATTACAATTGTTTATTATATTACTTTACAGCTTACGTTTTTCAGCATTAAGCTAGTTTCCAAAGAATGTTAACGAAAATAGGAGAGCATCCACTTAGAATCACATAGCCAATAACAATGAATGAAACATAAAAAGCATACGTCGAGAAACATTTGAGCGCTACCAAATGAATATAATATGAACACAGTAGAACTTGCATTTACCTAAATTTTATTGATTGGGAAAGAAATTAAAAACTGTAATAAGCAACTTAATGCTTGTGTAGTTTGCACCAATCCAGGATAGGAGAGTATTAATAAAACCGCTGACTCACAAACTGAGGCTATTAACCCTCTATAGTAAGCAGCCCAATGCTTGTGCAGTTTGCACCAATCCTCTATTAATAAAGTGTATTAATAAACCCGCTGACTCACAAACTGAGGCTATTAACGTCTAAGGACCGATGACCTCAGCAGTTTAGTTCCTTAGGAATTCATAAACTTTTGAACTTTTTTTGAGGCTTTTAACACGTGTAAGGGAAAACACTGAAATCGATATTCAAAATTAAACTCTGTTAGCAATGAACACTCTAAACCTAGCAGTAGAATTTCAAATGTACAAATCAAATGTACTGACAACAATGAGGTAAAATGAGAGAAATCGAAGAAAGGACAGAAAAATTGCTCAAAATGGATGCAGTAACTAATCATGTCACTAAAATAGAGGGGGAAATTAAGTAAGATAAGAAATGTGATACGAAGAATAGAAGAGGAATGGCAGTTTCAGAATATGTGGATCAGCTGGTTATCTCAGTGCAAGAAAATGTCATCATTTCTCAGTAAGAGGTAAAATACACTCCGTGGCATTCATTCAACAGTTTGATACTATTTATTATTCCTTAACATATCTGAGAACAGATAAAAATATGCTGGTCCGCTATATTTATGACTAGGACAATATATCGCAGGGAATGGGAGTAATTAACACTTTAAAGCACTTAGTGGGTGCTTCACACGTATTTCTGAATCAGTAATGGTCTACCAGAATGCAGAGAAATGTCAGAAGTAACATACTTGAAGGTAGAAGATTTGATAGTAGTGGTTGTAGCAGTTACAAAGTCAGCACCGGAAAAATTCATTAACGGTTACAAACATTATATCAACCAAGTAGTGCCTGTACCAAGGAAGTCCGTTACACTATCAAAGAGCCGAGAGGAGCAAGACGGGTGGAGGACAAGGAGAATGAGAAAAGCAGAGGTAGCAGCGGTGGCAGAAATGCCTCACCTGGCCCATGGCAAGAGAATAGACCACCGCCAAAGCTCTTCTAATCATTTCAGGGGGGGTATAAATAAAGGAGGTTATAAAGGAAGCAACAGAGAACGAATTGTGAAAATTCGGAACACTCCGATTAAAGAGATAAAAATCGTGGTATACAAGAAAATTAAAGCTAAAACCTCAGTAGGCATACATTCTTTGTTATTCCAGCTAACTGACAATTACCAGGTGCCCAGGTTAATTCACAATTTTATTTCAATGGCATTTCATATTGTGATTTTTTCCTTTCCTCTCATTCAAAGCTACACCTAACACCATTAATATTCTTCACTGTCAGGGTAAGAGAGCAAATAATAACTTCTTGCAGAGTTAACAGACAACGTTATTCCATCTTTGTGTCATATTGTCAATTGTTTCTCTTGTTACCAGAACGCCGTCTATCACCTTTATTATTCTACAATATCAGGGAAGAGAAAGCGAGGGACCAACTCGCTGCATGTACACTCTATGTAATATTAGGTAACTGATTACTACCAGATGCTCGAGTTACACAAACTATAAATTCAGTCTCATCTCATGTTATTCACACTGATGATGATCGACTGCCACTCGAAGTTAGAGCGAAGTAAATTCGCGGAATGGAAGTAACTTGGCGTCAGCCTTATTAGGTACAGATGTTCTACTTGTCGGTCACCTACGGAAAATTGTGCTGCACCGGGATTCGGGTCCGAATTTCCTGCTTATCGCCGACAGTAGCCATAGCATTAGGTTATTCATGCACGCCTCCGGAATCCACCTGAACCTTCATATGTCGCACTGTCTACAACGCTACAACATAGTCTCTCACTTTCATACTGGTAGCCTAATGGTAGCGTAACCGCTCGCGATAAGCCGGAAATCCGGTGTCGAGTACCAGTCTGGCACAAACTTCCAAAGTCACCAACAGGTAGAACATGTGTACCTAAAGCAGCTGACGCGAAGTTAATGTGTTCAACGAATTTATTTCGATCTAGTTTCTAACGGCTCTCAATCGCCATCACTGTAAATATTACATGCTGAGGCGGCCACTAAATGATGCTTGATAGGTCTCGATTCCCCATAGTCATGTTCTCGCTGGATTACAGAATTAAGATGCGAGTATTCAGTGATGAAAGTAAGTATGGTACAGGAATGTAGACAGTGTGATATATGAAGGTTTGGTCGGTCCAGGACGCGTAAGCGGATAGCGTAATGGTGCCGGCACGGTAGCTCAGCGTATTCTGTCAGAGGGTTAGCTGCCCTCTGCAATAAAAAAAAAACTGAGTGAATGGATCAACAATGAACTTCAACGGGTGTCGGGGGACGTCCGCCCCGAACAAATGCAACGAACAATCACGAACAAAATGAGATTAAAAAAAATGGTAAGGCGGCCGCTCGCAGTAAACGGATATCCGGATTCGAATCCCAGTCCAGCAAAAATTTGTCACCAATAGGAAGAACATCTATTCCTAATACTGCTGACGCCAAGTCAGTCGCATTCTGTGAATTTATTTCTGTCTCGTTTCATACTGTCAATTCTTCCTTTTCTTTCAATCAGAGCTACACCCATTTTTTCAGTATTCTCTACTACTGGGATTCAGAAAGGGAGTAACAATCCGAAGCGGAAGACAGTCTTTGTAATACCAACTAACAGACATTTACCAAGTGCCCGAGTTAATTGGCAATATTATACTAGTTTCCTTTCATATTGTCAGTTTTTCCTCTTCTTTCATTCAAAACTAAAACCTATCGCTTTTATTTCTCTTCATTTTCAGAGTTGAGAAAGGGAGTAACAACATATGGTATAAGTTTTAGAGAAGAGGAACGAGGTAAGGTGAAGTGAGAAAAGTGTAAGATATGTTCACCTGATGGTAGAGTACAGGATGGGCCTCTGTAAACGTAATATGGAAATGGCTTGATATTATCAATATGATACAGTGTTACACGAATATATAACGATATTCTGCAATGAGCAAGCAAATTGTACGAGGTGCATTCAAGTTCTAAGGCCTCCGACTTTTTTTCTCCGGACTGGAAAGAGATAGAAACATGCACATTGTTTTAAAATGAGGCCGCGTTAATTGTGAATACGTCCCAGATATGGCAGCACCGTACGGCAGATGGAATTTTACCGCCAGCGGCGAGAATGAGAACTGTTTTAAACACTTAAAATGGCGACGTTTTCCTTACTTGAACAGCGTGCAATCATTCGTTTTCTGAATTTGCGTGGTGTGAAACCAACTGAAATTCATCGACAGTTGAAGGAGACATGTGGTGATGGAGTTATGGATGTGTCGAAAGTGCGTTCGTGGGTGGGACAGTTTAATGAAGGCAGAACATCGTGTGACAACAAACCGAAACAACCTCGGGCTCGCACAAGCCGGTCTGACGACATGATCGAGAAAGTGGAGAGAATTGTTTTGGGGGATCGCTGAATGACTGTTGAACAGATCGCCTCCAGAGTTGGCATTTCAGAGGGTTCTGTGCACACAATCCTGCATGACGACCTGAAAATGCGGAAAGTGTCATCCAGGTGGATGCCACGAATGCTGACAGACGACCACATGGCTGCCCGTGTGGCATGTTGCCAAGCAATGTTGATGCGCAACGACAGCATGAATGGGACTTTCTTTTCGTCGGTTGTGACAATGGATGAGACGTGGATGCCATTTTTCAATCCAGAAACAAAGCGCCAATCAGCTCAATGGAAGCACACAGATTCACCGCCACCAAAAAAATTTCGGGTAACCGCAAATGCTGAAAAAATTATGGTGTCCATGTTCTGGGACAGAGAGGGCGTAATCCTTACCCATTGCGTTCCAAAGGGCACTACGGTAACAGGTGCATCCTACGAAAATGTTTTGAAGAACAAATTCCTTCCTGCACTGCAACAAAAACGTCCGGGAAGGGCTGTGCGTGTGCTGTTTCACCAAGCCAACACCCGCACATCGAGCTAACGTTACGCAACAGTTTCTTCCTGATAACAACTTTGAAGTGATTTCTCATGCTCCCTACCCACCTGACCTGGCTCCTACTGACTTTTGGCTTTTTCCAACAATGAAAGAGAATCTCCGTGGCCGCACATTCACCAGCCGTGCTGCTATTGCCTCAGCGATTTTCCAGTGGCCAAAACAGACTCCTAAAGAAGCCTTCGCCGCTGCCATGGAATCATGGCGTCAGCGTTGTGAAAAATTTGTACGTCTGCAGGGCGATTACGTCGAGAAGTAACGCCAGTTTCATCGATTTCGGGTGAGTAGTTAATTAGAAAAAAAATCGGAGGCCTTAGAACTTGAATGCACCTCGTACATCTACACTAGGTGTTAATGAAGAGCAAACAAGCAGTATAGTTTTTTAATTAAGATAACCTATGTTAATATTTGCTTTAACAGTAAATACACTCATCAACCGTCCTAACTAAGATATAAAAATGTATTGCTGCTGGACGAAGCAACCAACCACATATACTTCTTGAATGTTTTATTGTACCCCCATAACCGGTTTCGAGCTACTATACCCGTCTACAGGTGGCTAATATTTCTCGTTACATTCATGGTTTGGTTAACAATATGTTGTCTGTTCCACACACCACAAGAATATTTGAGTATTTACTTCCACTTTATCAGTTGTTTCATTAATTAAAAACCGCTAAAGGGCTTGCATTTTATATACACTGAAGCGCCGAAGAAACTGCGTATTCAAATACAGAGATATGCAAACTGGCAGAATACGGTGCTGCGATCGGCAACATATATATAAGACAACAAGTGTCTGGCGCTGTTGTTAGATCGCTTACTACTGCTACAATGGCAGGTTATCAAGAATTAAGTCAGTTTCAACGTGGTTCTATAGTCGGCGCCCGATCGATGGGACACAGCATCTTCGATGTAGGGATGAAGTGGGGATGTTAACGTACGACCATTTCACGAGTACACCGTGATTATCAGGAATCCGGTAAAACATCACATCCCAGACATCGCTGCAGCCGGGAAAATATCCTGCAACAACGGGACCAATTGCGACTGAAGAGAATCGTTCAACGTGACAGATGTGCAACTTACCAGCAAATTGCTGGGCTACCAACAAGTGTCAACGTGCGAACCATTCAACGAAACATAATCGACACGGGATTTAGGCGTCGAAGGCCGACTTGTCTACCCTCGGTGACTGCATAACAAAAAGCTTTACGCCTCTCCTGGGCCCCTCAATACTGACGTTTGACTGTTGCTGACTGGAAACATGTTTGCCTGGCCGGAAGAGTCTCTACATCTACATCTACATGATTACTCTGCAATTCACATTTAAGTGCTTGGCAGAGGGTTCATCGAACCACATTCATACTATCTCTCTACCATTTACACCCGAAAAGCGCGCGGGAAAAACGAACACCTAAACCTTTCTGTTCGAGGTCTGATTTCTCTTATTTTGATGATCATTCCTACCTGTGTAGGTTGGGCTCAACAAAATATTTTCGCATTCGGAAGAGAAAGTTGGTGACTGAAATTTCGTAAATAGATCTCGCCGCGACGAAAAACGTCTTTGCTTTAATGACTTCCATCCCAACTCGCGTATCATATCTGCCACACTCTCTCCCCTATTACATGATAATAAAAACGAGCTGCCCTTTTTTGCACCCTCTCGATGTCCTCCGTCAATCCCACCTGGTATGGATCCCACACCGCGCAGAAATATTCTAACAGAGGACGAACGAGTGTAGTGTAAGCTGTCCCTTTAGTGGGCTTGTTGCATCTTCTAAGTGCCTTGCCAATAAACGCAACCTTTGGCTCGCCTTCCCCACAATATTTTCTATGTGGTCTTTCCAACTGAAGTTGTTCGTAATTTTAACACCCAGGTACTTAGCTGAATTGACAGCCTTGAGAATTGTACTGTTTATCGAGTAATCGAATTCCAACGAATTTCTTTTGGAACTCATGTGAATCACCTCACACTTTTCGTTATTTATCGTCAACTGCCACCTGCCACACCATACTGCAATCTTTTCTAAATCGCTTTGCAACTGATACTGGTCTTCGGATGACCTTACTAGACGGTAAATTACAGCATCATCTGCGAACAACCTAAGAGAACTGCTCAGATTGTCGCCCAGGTTTTTTACATAGATTAGGAACAGCAGAGGTCCCAGGACGCTTCCCTGGGGAACACCTGATATCACTTCACTTTTACTCGATGATTTGCCGTCTATTACTACGAACTGCGACCTTCCTGACAGGAAATCACGAATCCAGTCGCACAACTTAGACGACACCCCGTAGTCCCGCAGCTTGATTAGAAGTCGCTTGTGAGTAACGGTGTCAATAGCTTGCGGAAATCTAGAAATACGGAATCAACTAGAGATCCCCTGTCGATAGCGACCATTACTTCGTGCAGATAAAGAGCTAGCTGCGTTGCACAAGAACGATGTTTTCTGAAACCATGCTGATTACGTATCAATAGATCGTTCCCTTCGAGGTGATTCATAATGTTTGAATACAGTATATGCTCCAAAACCCTAGTGCAAACCGACGGCAATGATATAGGTCTGTAGTTCGATGAATTACTCCTACTACCCTTCTTAAACACTGGTGCGAGCTGCGCAATTTTCCTATCTGTAGGTACAGATCTATCGCCGAGCGAGCGGTTGTGTATGATTGCTAAGTATTCTCGTTTCAAATTGTACCGAGCGGATGGACGTGTACGAGACTGGAGACAACCTCTTGAATCCATGGACACTGCATGTCAGAAGGGGACAGCTTAAGCTGGTGGAGGCTCTGTAATTGTGTTGGGCGTCTAGAGTTGGAGAGATATGTGACCCATGATACGTGTAGATACGACTGTGACAGGTGACACACACGTAAGCATCCTGTCTGTTCACGTGAACCCATTCATATTCATTGAGCATTCCGACGGACTTCCTGCAGGACAATGCGACACCCTATTCGTCCATAATTGCTACAGAGTGGCTCCAGGAACGCTCTTCTGAGTTTAAACACTCCCACTGACCACCAAACTCCCTGGACTTGAACATTATTGAGCATATCTGGGATGCTTTGCAACGTGCTGTTCAGAAGAGAACTTCATCCCCTCATACTCTTACCGATTTATGGGCAGCTCTGCAGGATTCATGGTGTCAGTTCCCGCTAGCACTACTTCAGACATTAGTCGAATCTATGCCACAGCGTATTGTGGCTCTTCTGCGTTCTCTCTGGGCCCTACACGATACTGGGAAGATGCACCAATTTTTTGGTTCGTCAATGTATATATAATGTAAAATAGTCGTGTTCACTTACATATGTTCCAGTAGATGCTAGTTCTTTTTCGTTGTGGTCCATGAGGTTTTCTAGCTCGATGAAATATGTTCTTGAATACTACCACAACACACATATTTTAATTGAGTTATTACGGCACACTTCACTTTATTCTTAAAATGCATGTTGAGAATCGTACGTGTGTCATACATTTGATGGTTTTCTTTACAGTGCAAAGATTGTCACTAAGCAAGGATACAAAGTTATCATTCATATATATCGACCAAGGATGTAAACAGAGCAAAGATGATGTGTGGCATGTGTGAAATGTAACTTGTTAATAACAAAAAAGTGTTTGTTCCTTAGGCACTAACTTATTATAAAAAGACAGTAGGGTAAATTGTATTCCCTACGATTTGTTTTGTACTGTCAGTAACAATTATTAAAGAAATACTTCAAAGCCAAACGACTGTTTATTGTAAAGAAGAGATAAATCTACAATTTGGATATCAGTGCAGTTCATAAGTTAGCTGCAGGAAATACAAAATTAAAAAGTTGGAGAGTGGGATGCGAGGGACACTTTGTTGATCATGGTAGTTTATGTTTGTACAATTACACACTGGTACCTGAAACTGCAGTGTTAGGGGTGCAATTTGTTTTATACTTCTGTGAATAGCACAAGTAAATAATTTAGAAAATGTCTATTAGCTAGCTCCAGCTGTTCATATATAGCGGAGTGGGTTGGGCTGAAGGTCTGATTACATATTTCGAGCTTCTGTAATAGGTCCATTTTCTTACCTTTGTTAGTGATGTGTAATACCTGTAAGTTGTCATTAATGTTAAAAATGTTGGTTCGCGTGAGTGGCTTTTGCGAATTTATTTAAATCTTCTAGTCTATAGACATCGATCTCCTATCGGTTTCTTATACTGAAGCTTCTGCTGGTCTGTCCAGTATAAAAACCGATGCAGTTGTTACAGATAATCTTGTAAACTTCTGATTTTTGTAGGCCTAGGCTGGTGGTTTTGGTGCTGTCGATAATGCAATGTTGCACAGTGTTATTGGTGAGGATACTTATTTGAAATCGTGACCTTCAGAAAAGATTGGCTATTTGGTATGGGTTTGACTCTAAGAAGGGAATGCATGCAAATCTTTTCTTTTCTGTTGCTGGTTTTGAATTTACTGAAGGTATTTTACTATCTTCAAATTTATTGTACAGCCAGTCCATTAGTTGTGACTTACAGCCATTATTTTCAGCTACAGTACTGATAATATAATTATCGTTCTCCTTGGCAAATGGAAAGAGTGAAATTTTATTTATACTGTTAAATATGGATCTGAAATAGGCCATTTTTTGCTGCGTAGGGTGGCATGAAGAATTATTTATAATTACATCTGTAATAGTTGGTAGTTGGAAGTTGGTTCTATATTAACTTCAGAGGTACATGTTTTGTTCTGCTTTTTTATTCTTACATAAAGAAAACTAATATCTTCTTCTGTCTGATGCTTAACGCTGAATTTGATGTTGGGGTGCATGTTACTCACGTAATTTGCAAATGCTTCTGTTTTGTCTACTGTACCACTGAACAAGATGATTGAGCCATCAACATACTTTTATAGAAATCACATTATCTTTCAAATGGGTGTTGGCCCTGAACATGTTTTATTTTCTAGATCGTTAATGTAAATGTGACTGTTTTCCATTGCTAGGTCTGTCTGCATATACATTGTTTGGTTCAATGAGAAGTTACTATGCAGTAAAATTAATTTTAACATCTCAATGAGTTCATATCCCTCTCCCTTCCAAAACTGTTGAAATTTGTTCAATTGCAATTAATTATTTCAGTATTTCCATGGACAGGTATATTTGTGTGCATTTTTACAATATCCAACAATGCAAATCCGGCACTGCTTTATATGTACACATCATTTATAAATCGTTAAGGATCTCTCATAGAGAATTTGTCTTCAAATCTGTAGACGTTGCTAAAAACATCTTTGATTTTTTAGAAATACGATATACTATACTGTCCCTTGGGTCAACAGTCATACATAATGGGAACTGAGGTTAATGTATTTCTGGCTGAGATCTTTGTTTATTAGATACAGGAATCATGACTATGCTAAGTTGAACATCAGCATCTGATCAAAGGTAGTCGGAATTTTTAATTAATTTCTTAAGTGGATCTTGACATTTGGGTGTGGGGTTAGTCTTTAGCTGTTTTTATTATTTAGAAGATGGAAGTGTAAGGTATTGTTGATATGCTCTTCTTCATACACACCTACTGTAGTGTTACTTTTATCTGCCTTAAACACTAGTGCTTTGTTACTCATTGAGTTATTGTGATCGTTTCATAACTTAGGTTGCTGATAATAACTTGACATGAGTTTAATTTGTACACTACAGCACTTAATATGATCACTATGTGAATGAAAATCGATTTGGCTGTCAATAAAGGATCAATATTATGGCAAACGCTGACCTTCCTTCTAATTACTGAAGATTCTGCCAGGCTGTCCAAGATAAAAGTCTGTCTAAGATAAAAGTAATCTAGTAAGCTCCTTACCTTCTGGGTCTAGGCTGTTGGTTTTGGTGCTGTAAGTATTTTTTGTTGGACAGCATTATTGGTGTGGAGCTTATGTGACATCCTGTCCTTTGGAAAAGGTTGGCAGTTTGGTAAAAGATTGTGCCTAGGAAGGGAATGCATCCAAATCACACATAATCTTTGTTCTGTTTTCATCGTTGTCCGTTAATTAATTAAAGGTATTTTTGTATCTTTGCTTAGTGATAATCCTTGCATTGTAAAGGAGAACATCAAGTTTATAACACGTGTGCAGTGCTCAACATGCATTTTAAGAATGTTGTGAATTGTGCCACAGTAGTTCATTAATGGTATGTGTGTTGTATTGCGTGCAAGGAAATATGTGTCGAACAAGAAAACCATATCGACCACAAGAAAACGAACCACCATCTATTGGAATTTAAGCAACTGAACACACTGATAAAAGAAATTCAGTCACTTACTTCAAAATTAACATATTAGCCTACTGAAACGCCTAACACCTCAGAAATGGAATTTAATGATAGCGTAGTAAACTCCACCAGCAATCGGCTTGACAAAGCTGGATATGGTTCACTAAACAAAGGTCTCAGACCTAACATTGTACCAAAACTTGAATCACTGGACATTGTAAACATGTACACATATATACTTGAAAATACTGAAATAATTAAGTAGAATCGAATAAAGATCAACAGCTTTAGAAGGCAGAGATATATGAACTATTAGTGATGTTAGAAGTAATTGTAGCACAGAACTCCTGCCCATTCAACAACAAGAAAATCTGTGTATAGCAAGATCGAGTATCAATTGGAAGCAGTCTTGCACATTTAGATTAACAATCTGAAAATAATTTCTTCAGGGCCAACACCTATTTAAAAGATACACTTATTTTTGTTAAGGGTATGTTGAAGACACTATCATCTGTACTGTGGTACAGTGGATGAAATGGAATCATTTGCAAATTACATAAGTAACATGCATCCCACATCAAATTCAGTGTAAAGCATCAGAAAGAAGAAGGTACAAATTTTCTTGATCACTAAACAAGCCAGTCACATGAACCATTGCTTTGAACATTAATGGCAACTTACAGGCATTACATGCCACTAGCAAAGGCAAGAAAATGGACCTCTTGCAGAGTCTAGAAATATATATTCACACCTTCAGACCACCCCACTACATTATAAATGAACACCTGGAGGCTGCCAATAATCAATTTCCGTTTTCTGTTTGCAGAAATCACACAAATTGGTGCCTTAACAGTGAATCCACAGCAGTTGGATATACCAGGAAGTAATTGCATAAGTATAAACTACCACAATGAAAAAATATGTCCTTCTCATCCCATTCTCCAACTTTTTGATTTTCTATTTATTTTATGAACTGTAGTGATACCCAAATATGTGCATATGTAAATCTGAGTACACATATGTGTTCTTAACAATGTGCAATCAGATGGCTTTAAGTTATTTTATTAATAACTGTCACTGACAGCATACACAAAGTTCTCTTAAAGATAATCTTTGCATTGTAAAGCAAAACATTAACCATATAGCAGAGATCCTGAGTCACAGATATGCACAACAAAAAGACTCTTACAAATAAAGCTTTTGGTCCATAAAGCCTTCCTCATAATTAATCACACACACACACACACACACACACACACACACACACACACATATGCGCAAATGGAACTAACACATACATGACTGCTATCTATGGCAACTATAACCACACTGTGAGCAGCAGCTCCAATGCATGATGGAAGGGGCGACTATTTGGGGGTAAGGAGGAGGCTGGGGCGAAGAGGGGGAGGGATAGTAGGGTAGGAGTGGTAGGCAGTACAGTGCTGCTAGGGAGTGCACAGGTAAAGGGTGGAGAGGGTAGGGCAGCTATGTGCAGTCGGGAGGCTAGATAGGGCAGGGGAGAGGTGGGGAGAGGAGTAATAGAAAAGGAGACAAGTAAAAAGACCGGGTGCGATGGTGGAATGAGGGCAGTATTGCGCTGGAATAGGAACAGGGAGGCTGGATGGGTGGGGACAATGACTAACGAAGGTTGAGGCCAGAAGGCTTATCGGAATGTGTGATGTATTGCAGGCAAAATTCGCATCTGTGCATTTCAGAAAAGCTGGTTTTGGTGGGAAGGGTCCATATGGCGCAGGTTGTGAAGCAGTCATAGAGATGAAGGATGTTATGTTTGGCAGCATGCTCAGCAACCAGGTTGTCCACTTCTTTCCTGGCCACAATTTGTCAGTGGCCATTCAGGGGGAGAGAGAGCTTGTTGGTTGTCATGCCTATACATAATGCAGCACAGTGGTTGCAGCTTAGCTTGTAGATCACATGACTGCTGTCACAGAAAGCCCTGCCTTTGATGGGATAGACAATGTTTGTGATTAGACTGGAAAAGGTAGTGATGGGGGGATGTGTGCTGAGGGTCTTGTATTTAGGTCTATTATAGGGGTGTGAGCCATGAGGTAAGGGGTTGGGAGCAGGGGTTGTGTAAGGGGTGGATGAGTATTTTGCGTAGTTTCAGTGGATGGCAGAATGCCACTGGGAGGGGTGGGAATGATAGTGGGCAAGACATTTCTCATTTCAGGCCACAGCGAGACGTATTCAAAAACCTGACAGCGAATGTAATTCAGTTGCTCCACTCTTGGGTGGTACTGATGTTCGACTACCTCTCGTCACACCCTGAAATGAGAAATGTCCTGCCCACTATTCTTCTCATCCCTCCTACAGTGGTATATGGCCATCCACCGAAGCAACGCAATATACTTGTCCACCCCTACATAACCCCTGCTCCCAACCTGTTACCTCATGGCTCATACCCTGTAATACAACTAGTTGCTAGACTCCCATGCATCCTCCCTCCACCATCTATTCCAGTCTGATCACAAACATCACCTTTCCCATCAAAGGCAGGGCTACCTGTGAAACCAATCATTAGATCTACAGGCTAAGCAGCAATCACTGTTCTGCGTTCTATGTGGACATGACAACCAACATGCTGTCTGTCCACATCGATGGCCACTGACAAACCCGTGGCCAAGAAACAAGTGGCTGAGCATGCTGCCAAACTTAACATCCTTCATTTCAATGTCTGCTTCACAGCATGTGCCATATGGATCCTTACCACCAACACCAGGTTTTCTGAATTGTGCAGATGGGAGCTTTCCCTGCAATATATCCTACATTCCTGTAACCCACCTGTCCTCAACTTTCATTGGTTATCCAGCCTCCCTGTTCCCATTCGAGCACTAAGAGCCCTTATTCCACCATCTCTCAGGGCATTTATACTTCTTTTCCGCTAACCACCTTCCACCTCTCCCCTGCCCTCTGTATATCCTCCTGACAGCAAATAGCTTCCCTATCCTCTCCATCTCGTCCCTGCACACTTCCTAGCAGCACTGCACTGTCTGCCATCGCTAACCCTCCCCACCCCAGTCTCCTCCTTATCCCCAACCAGTCACCACTCCCATCATGCACTGGCTCTGCTGCTCGCAGTGTGGCTACAGTTTCCATAGACTGCAGACATGTGTGTGTGAGTTGTGTTTGTGTGTGTGTGTGTGTGTGTGTGTGTGTGTGTCTGTGTATGTATGTGTCTCTTGTCTGTTCTTGATGAAGGCCTTATGGGTCAAAAGCTTTATTGTATCAGCTTTTTGGTGTTCCTATCTGCGACTCATCATCTCAGCTATATGGTGAGTAGCAACTTTCCTTTTCTTAATATTGCTACATTCCATCCCGGATTTTTCATTGTTTGACAAACAATTAAGCATGTAACACGTGTGCTATGCTCAGTATCCATTTTAAGAATATTTAGTAGTGTGCCACAGTAACCTATTTACGATATGAGTATTGTGGTGTAATTAAAGCATATATAGTTTGAACTAGAAAACACATAGACCACAAGAAAACGAACCACCATCTACTGGAAAATACGTAAGTGAACACAACTATTTAGCGTCACACACACACACACACACACACACACACACACACACACACACACACTCACTTTTATTAATGAAGCAACTAAAAAAATGCGACTAAATGCTCAAATGTTCTTGTGCAGTATGAAGCAGACGCCTTGCTGTTAACCAAAACACGTATCCAACGAAAAATATTAGCTATCTGAAGATGAGCAAGGTTGCCCAAAACTGGTTATGGCAGAAAAATAAAACAATCAAAAAGTATTTGTGGCTGGTTGCATCATTCACCAACTATCATTAATGGCCACATAGTTCATAATATTCAGCATGGAGAAAATAACATATAATATGTATATAACTCAAAACAAACTGCAGAACAATGTTTTTGTAAAACAGATTTTCAAAGATTTCAGCTGCTTACGACTTGTTTTAATCAAAACATTAGATGAACAAATATTCTTTTAGAACTAGAAAAAAACAGGTAGTAAGACTTAATTCACGATTATGGAGACCCCTAAGACGCAAATGAGAAAAGAAGTATAGTAATGTACAATATCGTGTAAGTTCGCCTGAGGAGAAGAAAAGTATCACGCAGAAAAAGGTAAGTAGTCGTGATGAAATAGCTAAGCAATGAAGTAACAGTGATTTACTGAGATGATAAGAGAAAGTTATACAGCTGGAAAACTGTGTCCTGTTCATTATAAAGTGAAGATCGTGTGAAGACTGGGCAATGCTGTATTGTTATAGTGAGTATTCCAAACGATGTGTGTTTCACCAATGTGACTTCCTTATAGGTAAGGGATGGTCCTAGAAGTGACGTTATGATGGTATTCACGAAAAATATTAGGCAACAGGTAAGTCGGCGAATGACAGAGGTTCTGACTATGTAAATCATTTCAGGCGGCTGTTTAATTAATGGGGCTTTAAGCATACGGCGAATATTTCTGAAGTATTATAGTGCAGATATAATGTTGGTAAGTGGGAGAGGTAACATTATCTACACAAATGCTGAAAATAATACTAAATGATGCATAAATAATGCTGAAAATGCCTATATATGTAATTAACATAGAGTGATCTCATGCACTTGTCGAAATACATGTTTACAGGATACAGAAGATTAAATACGCGACAGAATATTTAACTAGCTTTATGAGACGTCATCTACTTTGCACAGGGGAGACCGGGGTTAGTTGGCATATGGGGTAAGTTGGCACACTGCTTCTTTTTTTATAACGCTATCAGGATTAAGCGTTAGGATCTCAACAGTCAAACTCATAAACGACATTGTACCTTCCATTGTAGTTTCCGTCTGATAAGAACTCCCAGAGGAGAAACTTCAGGTTTCTTATTTTTCAGAAGGGTGAGTATTGTTTTTTTTTTTTTTTTTCACTCTAAGTTTTTGTTATTCCGTGAAGCTTTTGATTATGTCAGGGAATTTTAAGCAGCTGTGATGGGTAGAGGAGAAAATAATAGTTGTATTCAAGTATTTAACTGCTTCGTAAACCTTTTTGTGTAGCAACGAGGCCTCCATCTTGTCTTAAATTTGTAGTTTTGACAAGCTGGCATCCTGGTTTAGGGTCATGTTGGCATAGACTACGTGGCGTATGCCAGCCTACCCCTCACTCGCAGTTTTTTCACATCTGTATCAGCTTACGTTTTTTAACTACATTCTCGTACGTTTCGTTGAAGGTTTGTCAAGAGGATTTACATGAGAAAGACGGAACGAGCAAAGTATGCTGGTGAGAACGTAAAGAATGCCTTATATGCTCCGATTATCGACAAAAGAAGCCTAGCCGCCACAGCAGAAGAATTCAACATCGCTGTACGGAACTTAGCTAGGCATCGCCAAAAAGCGAGGGAATATGATCCTTAAACTGATGAAGTCCCTAATGTTCTAAGTATATATAAACTCATAGGAAGTTATGTATCGGCCTAGTAACATTACTTTTAAGAAAATAGTTATGTAAGCTTTTCCCTGCTGGCCTATTGAACTTCAAGGCTATATATCTAGCCACTACACATTCTTGTCATAATATCAGATACGGAACTAATGACATACTTCGTATTTTATGTTACAGATTTTGTCTCTTGAACAGAAGTGTCTGTTAAGTAAATACCTTAAGAAAGCCTCGGATGTTTATTTACGTTTACGCACGAAGGAGGTTAGAAAATTGGCTTCTCAATAGGCTACGAAAAATTACGTTAACGTACAACTTTCTTGGGAGGGAAAGAAAATGGCGGGACCTGACTGGCATCATGGTTTATCCATCCGAACACCTGAAGCCACAAGACTAGCCAGGGCTACCAGATTTAATGAAGTAAATGTGAACAGTTTCTTCAGTTTGCTTAAAAATATTTAGTATCGACTGAAGTTACAAGCTCAAGATATATGGAATATGGAGGAAACGGATATCACAACTGTACAGAAACCAGTGTGGTAGCCGAGAAAGTTCTGAAACAATTTTCAAGGATAACATCTGCTGAAAGACAGCGTCGTAACCCTAGCAATATGTATATCATATGGACATAACATTATCCCTCCACTCTTCATATTTACTATAGCAAAACACAAACCACGTTTTGTTCGAGACGCTCCAGCTGACTATGACGATGATGCCAACAAGTCAGGTTAGATGGTAGAAACTTAATTCGCTGTTCCAGAAGCTCGAAGGATCGCCCAACACTTCTTCTGCTTGACAACCACGACTCTCATGTGTCTATTGAAGCACTTTACTATCGTTGTCCTATCGTTTCCCCCACACTGCATATTGTAGCCTCTGAACCTGACTGTGTTTGGGCCACTTAAATAATATATCAGTACTGCTTGTGATTCTTGGATGAGTAATCATCCTCGGCAAACGATTTGAATGTCATGAACACAGCTTTTCCGATTGCAACAATCCCATCCAGTATCACCGCAGGGTTCAGATTAAGCAGGATTTACCCTTTCACTCCTGACATTTTTCGTGAACTCGACTTTCTGCCATCATCTGTCACTGATCCCACGCCACCTGATGTTTTCCGACTGAGAATACTGACGTTGTAACTGATCCGCCTCCTCAATATAGTCCTTCCATCTCGTCTTCCACTGATGCACCTACTCCAAGCACACCATCATCGTCCTGAATTGTAACACCAGAATAAATCATCCGTTTTCCAAAAGCAGGCCCATGAAAACTGTTTAACCGTGGCAGGAAATGGAGACACACTGCTATCTTGACAGACACACCTACCAAAAATGTACTGGCAAAAAGTAAGCAAGTGTCAATTAGTAGGTATCTTTTGGAGAAGATAGGCAAAAACCCGAAACTCAAAAAAAAGAAGAAGGCAAAACGTTCTCTGGGAAATGATTAACAAATGACTTAATCTAAAGACGAAACGTCATAAATAATGAGCTATGCTGATTCTGACAATAGCCTCGATTTCCCCCGAAGTACAAAAACTGAAGAGGAATATGAGCGCAAGTCTCCATCATCCCGAGAATGCCCACCATTACCGACTACTAAAGAGACAAGCATGAATGTAGTTCAAGAAGGCAACTCGGAGCAGTAGCACTTGGAAGACTTCGTGGTGGTGAAGTATAGTGTACGTCTGTATCCTGGAAATATATTGGAAATTGATGGTGATGAAATATTTGTTTACATAATGGTGAAAGGAAAGAAATGTGGGAGACGGCCTGACGTTCCTGACTCGATCTGGTGCAACAGAAGCAAAATTGTGCGAAAACTATTACCACCAGTTCAAATGAACAACCGAGCTACTTTCTTGATGGACATGAAGTTGTGATTCCATAATTTTGTTGCTATTTTATTATCATATAACTTTTCTGTGTTTATTTATTGAACTAATTATATTTCAATATTGTTACCATTTTGACAGACACTAATACAAAATGTACTTCAGTTGAAATATCTAAAAGTAAGAAAGAGTCAACAGCATTTGTCCTTCTCATTGTATAGAAATAAAATTGTCTTACTGAATAATTTGTGCTTATTCCTCAGAACCTGTTAACCATACCAACTTACCCCAGAAAGTGTGCCAACTTCCCTCACATGCGGGGTAAATTGGTATACATGTAATGTTTTAGTAAACACTATTTTAATCAGTTCAGCTTGCAATTCTAAGTGATATTTTCATCATTAATTAATAGCCGAGGGATACCACAATCTGCAGCATCGACCACATAAGCGGAAAGTACTACAGAAAAAATAGAACAATCTCAAACTCAAAACTATGCTAACTAGCCCGGTCTCGCTTGCGAAAATATTTTATGGTAACTGAAAGGATCATAGATATGAAGGATGTTTTTTTATACTGGTTATACATACATTTCGTTCGAAAATTCAGTTGCACACTTCATGGAAACAGACAAGGCTACAAATACATTGCAGTTTCGAGAAAATAATTAACATAACAGATAAAGCTACAGCAAAGAAAGTACCTCTAGTTGTCAGGCATAGACAACGACGTTTCAAGCCTGTATTCTATTTTCTTTTTTATAATGCAAGCATATCGTCAGAAATTATTTGACATAAAGTCTTATGTGTTCTCTCAAAGCCTATGATTCATAATTATACAACCACCTCCTTTTGTCAAAACAAAACCCGTACAGTCTTTATATAAGAATTTCTTAAGTATTCTATGAGAAACTGTTAATAACGTACATAATTATGAAGCTGTTGATAAGCAATGAGTATGGTAATGATTTACCATATAGTGTAAATGTTTAGATGACTTATTACGAAAATTCATATTTATGGAGATGTTGATAAGCTACGAGCGTCGTTAAGGTTTATGACGATCCCACTCAGGTTTGGCTACGTAAATTAAGTTTCCATTTGACTCCATTTTCTGTTTCTTCATGTACGTATGTGCTGTACTGCATGCTGTCAACGGGGACGAGAGAACTGATAAAAATATTTCTCTCCTATAGCAACGTGGGGGTATTCTGACGTCAAAAAATGCAAGGTAACATTGCAGATGGCTGAGTCAAGTCCAGATGTCGCTGGCACATCTTTGCCACACCCCAATCGCAAGTTAAGTTTGC
The DNA here is from genome assembly GCF_023898315.1 of Schistocerca nitens. Classification (NCBI taxonomy): domain Eukaryota; kingdom Metazoa; phylum Arthropoda; class Insecta; order Orthoptera; family Acrididae; genus Schistocerca; species Schistocerca nitens. Next base: position 548,378,643 of record NC_064619.1, on the reverse strand, counting down.
ATGTAAAACAGTGTTTAATGTTAAGGAACGTCAATGCAACGACTGTAAAAGTAAATTGCTTAAATGTAGTGTCTAGTGGATAAACAACGTCAAAGCGATGGGATTCACTGGTGACACTGTTTTGAGTGGTAAAATGTAAGAGTTAGTGTAAAATTCCGAATAGCATTGCAGGAATACTGCTGCACAATTCCGGCAGAAACACATTTATGTAGATAGTTAGTTAAGATTTTAGTAACAGCACTTTTGTTGTGCAAATGAACTGGCTGATGAAGCGCTCCAGTCTTCAACGTTTTATGTAAATATAAAACAATCAATTTTTGAAATAGCCATGATATATTGTTCCCTGAATGAATTGCAACAATTTTTTGGCAACTGTATTCAAAGAAAAAAGCCAATTTTAATAAATATCTTCTACAGTGATAACAAATCTATGATTAATTAATTAAGCAGAATTAGTAATTGTCCTTCTTCTTTCCTTGTTTTGGAACTACTTCAGTAATTTTTAGCATGTATATTTCATTGTGTTTATGTTAATTAAAGTCGGAGATCTATTAGATTCAGTATATTACTATGATAATAGTACCGTTGAGAGGTACTTGTCTTTTCACTTTTGTTTTTTGATGCTCTTAGTATACCTATTTTAAACACTGTTTTTTGCCTATGAGAACGTTCGAATTTTTAAATCTCACAATGGAGAGCATACGTAATATTTTTTGCAGTGGGAAGTATAATATTCATTCGCAAGCTTAACTTTGTAACTGAGAAAGAGAATGTTATCTGATGTATAAACTAATAGGGGGAGTGAGGTGCAGATATATTTTAATTTATTCAGTTTCCTTAATAAATTAATAAGATGTATTGACAGTGATAGTATAATCCCTTCAGTAGTACTCTATCACACACTTTATTCCAATGCTCTTTACAACGTTTTTTTTTTTTTTTTTTTTAATTTTAGTATTACGAAGCACAATGTGTACCTGTGGTCCACATCACCAGTGCACACCAAGTGAGGTGTTTCGGGCTGACCTTTGGAGTTTGGAGATGGGAGTGAGCAATACCCCATGGAGCGGTAGTACAGCATGTTCGTAGGCAGGAGATAGTACGTTTGTTACCTTATTCGCCAGATCTACTCGAAATTATCGTGATAAATAGCGTCTATGTGAGCAATGGAAAGAGGAGAGGCTAAATAGAAAGTTTGATGTGATATGTGACTGTGATTCAAGCAAAATATTTTATTTGCATTTCAGTTGATATGTACATAAACTGTGTTGCATGTGACATTGCACTCTAACATTTTCTACATCATTTGTTAGCAATTTATAGCTTTGTCAGCTATATCATTCTCAGGTAACGGCTACTGTCATCACTACCTGAAATTTGACTTCTTATTATGAATCGCAGCCTTTCCCCTCACTAGAGAGTATCTTTCAGCCTCAATCAAGAAACATGTTTCTATGATCTTAGTGATATTCTGCGCAGAGACATCTACAGAAGAAACCAGTTGGGAGGACCGTCAGAATTTCTACGTTATTTCTTGATGCGGCAATGTACAACTAAGCCTCTCTCACGTTGAAATTTCCTGGCAGATTAAAACTGTGTGCCCGACCGAGACTCGAACTCGGTACCTTTGCCTTTCGCGGGGAAGTGCTCTACCATCTGAGCTACCCAAGCACGACTCACGCCTCGTCCTCACAGCTTTACTTCTACCAATACCTTGTCTCCTGCCTTCCAAACTTTACAGAAGCTCTCCTGCGAACCTTGTAGAACAAGCACTCCTGAAAGAAAGGATATTGCGGAGACATGGCTTAACCACAGCCTTGGGGACGTTTCCAGAATGAGATTTTCACACTGCAGTGAAGTGTGCGCTGATATGAAAATTCTGGATCTCGCGAGATTTTCACTCTGCAGCGGAGTGTGCGCTGATATGAAACTTCCTCTCATGTTCTGCATCGATAGTACAAATGTGGACAGGCATGTCTAATTAGTAGCTGTACTGAGAAGCGTATACGCTGGACTGAACTTGTCGAAATGTTGTCACTTATTTCCATTTATATGACGTCCTTCGTGTTGCTATTTTTTTATCAACGTAACTGTACTTCACTCAGATAAGAGAATTAAGCTTCTTTTCTGGAAGGACGGTGTTAATGGCGAGTTAAGAATTAACAAGCTATAGACAGTCGCCATATATTTAAATGGCTCTAGGAATGTGTATCATATATCACAAAATACTGAAAGAATATTTATGAAGCGGCGAAGAATTTAACAACTGTATCAGCGAAGTTAGCTTTTACTCATCGGAGAGAATATGGCAACCGAAATTTAGTTTGTTCCCAAATAAAATATTGTTGAATGTCAGTGGGTGTCTAGTACGCGAGATGAAGAAGATGTGGTTTAAATACAAAAGTACGCTTCATGGAGACTAAAGGAATTATGTGATAAGTCGAGCCATTAGGTAGCTGCTATAACTCAACAACAAAAGAAACAGGATTGTATAATATGTTCTGCATTACGTAGCCACTTCTATAGCAGATAATTTAAACGACCGGAATATTTACCCGACTCCACAGAATGAATAACAGAGCGTTCGTGCCGGCTGGCTACAAGTTAACGCTGCATATCTAAATAGTAAGCCAACAGCTTTAAATTTAATGAATAGTGAAGGAGAGAGAGAGAGAGAGAGTGGCACGATTAAGTCTGTAAGAAATGCATCAAGTAGTTAACAGCTGACCGCCGTTAGAAGTGGTCTGTGCCGGAACTGCTGCGGATTATATTTACGGCTGTTATTTTCCTTTCGAATAATGACTTACTTAAACGTGGACTGGACGCACTGACGATTAAGAGCACTCCTTCCGCCTAGTTGAAGTCACCACAATAGAGATCTGATGCCAGTTACATCGAAATGAACGACAGGCGAGAGAATGTGTAAGATACAGCCATCACTTTTGACATCTAATACGAAAGAGTACTTAAAACTGCTGGAAAATACTTCAAACGAAATGCTGTATAGGAACGTACGCTTAAGGGAGATCGTTTCCATGCTGTGTTTTGCCATGTTTAATCACAGTCAACCCGACATTTCGGGACAAACTGAATGTGTCCATGAAATTAATATATATTGACGTGTTCCAGAGATGGAACATTTATTATAACAATCATGCTTGAATGGTTTTAAACATGAGCTGATTGAAGGGCATTTACAGTTCATCATCTATCTGTGCATTTGCGTGAACTGGACTACGAACTAGTTCCTCATTAACCCTTTTCTCCAGGTGTAGCCCCCAGTTATTGATAACCTGTAACCACATTGATACTTGTGGAAATGAAGAGCACAGTTCCACGAGCTCCACTCGCTCTAGAGCGAAGGAACAATGCAAATGCCAATATTTCCCAGCGACACACAGAGCTAGGGTAGTATCATGTGTTGTCATACAAAATGATTTTGCCACAAGTACCTAACTCCAAGTTATGTAACATCAGTTATTAGAATAAGGTTGGGACGCGCATATTTCCCTGCACATATTCACAGGATTGGAGCAACAGACTCTCCCAAATGTAATAAATATACAAAAGACAACGGAGAACCCGGTCGTATCATATTGGGGTCTTCCAAATATATTTCGCGTCAAACTGAACTGTAGAAAAAACTCATAAAAAGGCAGATTTCCATTTCAACAAATAGTAAATCTTTAATGAGTAACGATAGTCTCGAAATTAACAGTTAGACAGTACGTTACTTACAAAAGGCGGGTGTTAAGCTCCGGCATATCAAAGACTAAATTAGTAATTTTATATACGTACAAAATAGTTATGAGTTTAAAATTTAACTATAGTCACTAACGTAAAGAACAGTAATGGTAGTACTGTTCGCAGTAAAAATCTAATACATTTAACTAAAAAAACACGAATGTGTAAGACAAATTATAATTTTTATTACGCTATTTATACTGAGAACGTTTACATCTGTTACTGTTAACTGTGGATAAAGGGAATAATGAAGAATTTTCTCACATCTTGTGTGTGTAACTTCAATCTTGGAGCTCAATATGACGCTGTACATTTTTACGCCTTTATTCATCCTTTCTGTCTTTGTTCTGTACATAATAAAACTGAGGAGCACTCTATCCACTATTTCACTTCGACTTTGTACCTTCTACACCCTCCCCCCACCCCACCCCACCCATTCAACTCCTTCGAATCCACTTACATATTAACACAAATAAAACGACATAATACCGTTATGAGTCATTACAGGTTAGTAGAATTGTATTAGATAAATTGGAAACCAGAACTAACAGTGAAAATGATAACATTACACATGCCTATTCAGCAGTATGTAAGCAAACACAGTTGGTTGTAGTTTGTGCTGTATTTCACGTGAACAAATTTGTAGTACTGTTAAACGATATGAGGATAACACAAAATTGTCGTGCCAAACTCAGGAACATCTGGATGATGAACCAACAGACAACACTCTCAGATGTAAGCGGAAACAGGTAAGAAAATTAGGTGAAGGAAATTCACACATTCATATCTTTTCAAACTAATTGGTTTTTGGACCCAGAAAGCATACCAAATTGTAAATCGGTTTCATTTCAGACGACTGACGATATTTCAAATCAATAATGAGTTGTATGGGGTACCATAAATTCACATTTTCTGGTAGTTGTTCAGATGGTTTCTAAATGTCTTTAGTACTGTATCAGAACCGATTCTCACAATATGTACGATTCCTTTTTATCGCAGCCTGGAAATTACATTTATTCGTTAGTAAATACATAACTGAGCGACACATATTAGTAAACAGTACTCAACCAGCAGCTGAAGGCTGAAGGGTAGCTGCGTGGTTTGCTTCATCCGTAGTGGTCTCTGGTCCTACAAGGGAACCTCACAATCGTAACCCCCCCCCCTCCCCCACCCTCACATTTAATGATAAGACGGCCCAGTGGATAACCCATTAAAAACTCAACACAGACCAAGCATAAAAACAAGAAGAAGGTGTATTGAAATGTGAAAGAAAGCAAAATAGAAACAGTGAACGGTCCAAGAAAAAACCCTCGTCTTGCCTTTTTTCACAACACCTTTAACTGTCCGTCCGGTCATTGAAATATTTGTTTTCTTCCTGTAGTCTATGCAGCTGTCATACTAACACATTGGTTATAGAATATCAGTCATGCGGTAGGAATTGCTACCTTCGCAAGTAAATGTGATGAACGGTGAGAGAAGGCGAGATACCACATAGGCGTCTCACAGAAATGAAAGCAATAAATAAATGGGTGTGAACTGTGTTTCAAGAAAGGAATTTGAGTCAAGACTTCCAAAATGGAATGGGGCTTCAAGAACCTTAAAAACATATGTTTTGACAGAGAACAGATAAACTGTCTGATAGTGAAACTGTTGCGTTCATTTGTTGCAGCTTATGTGACGAACTATTACGTTTTCATAATTTCCTTGGGGGTGATCACATTCATATTCATACAAATACTTATATCAGGCAAGAAGGCTTAGCTCATTCACTTAGCTAAAAGTAAACACCGCCGTGACGTCTTCAGCCCAAAGGCGTCACTTGATGAAGACATGCGGGGGCATGTGATCAGCACATTGCTCTTCAGACCGTTCTGTCAGTTTACGAGGCCAAAGCCGCTACTTCTCAATCAAGTAGCTCCTCAGTTTGCCTCACATGGGCTGTGTGCAACCCGGCAACCAATAGCGCTGTGCGAACCGGATGTTCACCCATCCAAGTGTTAGCCAAGCCTGACAGCGCGTAACTTCGGTGATCTGACAGGAACCTGTGTTACCACTGCGGCAATGCCGTTGGCTCATTCACTTACCAATCACAGAAAGTAGGTGCGTCGATAAGAGATTCCTATCACATGACACACGCACTGTCACTAATGACGCGTATGATACACCAGACGCATTTTCCGATGGAGGATTCGGTTAACTTGTCGCCTTGTCATAAAAAGATTTCGGTTGCCATTCGAAAGCCACTCCCCTTCGTCTGCTAATAGAGAAGTTGTGCAGAGTCAACTGTTATTATAGGTCTGTACCTTATGCCTCTCTTCTGAAAAAGGACGTTACACCATGACACAGACACAAAAGTTAATGAAGTGAACATCGAAAAAAATAATTGGCAGGTGTGAGGTTTGCACATAGCTCGCCCGCTTGGCAGTTCATCAACCGTAACCGCTTAACCACGACGCCATTTTCTTTAGTGCTGCTCTCTATTGCACTTCTTGTTGTTGGACTGTTCACTGTTTCAAGCCCAGGACACATTTTTCCTTTTTTGACGGGCTGTCCGCTGACACTGGGCCCTCTTATCACTAAATCTGAGGGGGTGCGATAGGGAGTTTCCCCTCTGAGTTACGCGAGCGTGACAAAAAGTATGCACGGGCATCCTTACTGTGACTGTTGAAGACCAAAGATTACATATTAACATTTAATCTCTTAGTAGCTAAAAGCTGACAGAAATCAACAAACCTTTCAGGGAGGTTTGAAGTGGGACCACAGTGAACCATAGCACTATTACTCAGTAGTCGTGGTCATGCGGGCACAGATGATAATACAACAAAAAAAAAAAAAAGAAAAAAAAGTTTCAAATGGCTCTGAGCACTATGGGACTCAAATTCTGAGGTCATTAATCCCCTAGAACTTAGAACTACTTAAACCTAATTAACCTAAGGACATCACACACATCCATGCCCGAGGCAGGATTCGAACCTGCGACCGTAGTGGCCTCGTGGTTCCAGACTGCAGCGCCTAGAACCGCACGGCCACTTCGGCCGGCCGATGATAATACATCTCTAAAGAGATCAAACATGTCAACATGTCTATGAAATTTTTAATTTGTGACACATGCTTTCGAAAAATATTGTACAGTCCTACTATGAACTGTCCTATTCACAGGGACTAGCTGTTCATCAATATTCTGAAATCATTTAGTCAACAGAAATAATTTCTGAACAGTTGATCCCCCACCACTGGACTCTTGAAACTAAGCAGAAACAGTTACACATCGCAGCCGCAATGTAAAAATGATTCGGCATGGAATATGAAGAACTATTGCATCTAATGGCCGCTACTGACGAAACGTAAGTTGAAAGTAATAGAAAGCGACGAAGTCAAGCTTCGCCCCTCCATGTGTATCCACAGTCTTTTCTTTTGTATCGTCATCTAACGTAGACAACGAAAACAGAAGTCCACGAGAGACGTCCATAGTTCCCCGCGGCTGAAGTCGTTCTCCACAACATAGGTACCGTTACTTAGGAAACGTTACTACAGTAAAGTTGTGAGAATACTGTTAGGATGCATTACCTTGTGCTATCTTCATTATGTACGTAATTCCGCATCACTTCCACTCATTTTCAATTTTGAAACGATCCATACAGTTATGTCGTTTCGCTGGAAGAGTCATCTGCCAGAGTTACAAAATATTATAATTCTGGAAGCGAGAGACACACTGCAACTGAATTGTTTTCATTTTTCTAATGTAAAGATGGTGACACAAACCGTACTAATTAAAATTAAGTGTATAAAACAAAGTCTGTGGACAGTAACGCAAACACACGAAAGAAGCGGGTGCGATTGTGACATAACTCACATGTTATATTATAGGTCTTCGGGCATGATTTACTTTACTAAAAATGATATAGTAATGAAATTCAAATACAGTGTTCAAGTAACATAACAGCCGTTTAAAAATTCGAATAAGACCTTCGATGCGACCAAACTCTGGTCTATTTCGATAACAGATAGCCATTACAATCATATATGCTAGCTTCCAAACTATTGCGAAACATAATCTGTTTATGATTTTCATCAAGACGTATTGCTGCAATTTGAAGATACAAAACATTTCTGTTTCTTTAATGTTGTACCTCAATAACTGAGAAATGTAACTAATACGCAACATACTACAGGGTACAATATTAAAACTTAATCTGTGTGTTGGAAAATGGGTCAAGCCCCATAAAGAAAATTTTTCAGGAGACAGGGATAACTATATTACTACACATAGAGCCTAAGAATGGTGTAATACAGTTGCTACGTAGCAACTGGACCCAGGCTGAAATAGTATACAACATTACAACATACTTTATCTAACGAGTGTGGTCAGAAATCCCCTTTTTGGAACTTGATGAGGCGGTGGAAGAACTTTATTATGCAATAATAAAAGAGTATCTTACGAACATACAGTCTTATACGTAACGTACCAAAACTCCAACCACAACCAAAACACACCAAAGGAGACTGTGATGAGTATCTTTCAATCATCTTTATCTTGTCCATTCTTCGTTGGCTACTACTAGATACCCTTATAAAGAGGTTTCTCTTCAGAAATGTTTTGTAGAAATTTCTTTAGATCGTCTTGTTTCCCGTTTTCTGGCTGCTTTGATGCGGCCCGCCACGTATTCCTCTACTTTCATTTCCCTTCAGGAGCCCTTGCTACCTACATCTCAATTGTTTCTTGGACGTATCCCAATCTCCGTCTTCCTCTACAGTTTTTACCTTCTGCAGATCTTTCTAGTACCATGTAAGTTACTCCCTGATGACTTAGCATATGTTCTACCATCCTTTCCCTCCTTCTGTTAGTGTTTTCCATACATTCCTTTGCTTCCCGATTCTGCGGAGAACCTCCTCATATGTTAGTTTATCAGTCCACCTAGTTTTCAACTTCTTCAGTAACACCACACCTCAAATTCTTTTATTCTCTTCTGTTCTTGTTTACCCACGGTCCTTGTTTCACTACCGTAAAGTGCCGTACTATCGTATGTTCTCAGATATCTCTCTCTCAAATGAAGGCCACAGTTTGATACTAATTGACATCTCATGGCCAATAACGGCCTATTTTCCGGTGCTAGCCGGCTTTTTGTGTTCTCCTTGGTCCGTTCATCACGGGCTATTTCGCTGCCTAGGTAGCAAACACCTTAACCTCATCCACTTAGTGATCCCCAATTATGATGCGAAGTGTCCTGCTGTTTTCGTTTCTACAACTTTATTACTTTAGTCTTTCTGTTATTTCCGTCATTGCTTCTTCGATTTATAGATTGAACAGTAGGGACGAAAGACTACATCACTGTCTTACACCAAATTTATTACAGGCATTTCGTCTTCCAGTCTTACTATTCGAACATGGATCTTGTACTTATTGCATATTTACCGTCATTCCCTACAGCTTACCTCTGTATTTCTTAGACTTTCGAGCATCTTGCCCCTTTTTACATTGTCGAACGCTTTCTTTCAGATCGACAGCTCCAATGAACGTATCTTTATTTTTTGACAGTCTTCCTCGCATTATCAGCCGCAACGTCGGCCGGCCTTTGTGGCCGAGCGGTTCTAGGCGCTTCAGCCCGGAACCGCGTTGCTGCTACGGTCGCAGGTTCGAATCCTGCCTGGGGCAGGCTTAAGTATTTCTAAGTCTCGGGAACTGATGACCTCAGATGTTAAGTCCCACAGTGCTTAGAGCCATTTGAACCATTTGAACCGCAATGTCTGAACTACGTCTCTGGTGCCTCTACCTTCTCTGCAGCTAAATTGATCGCCATCTAATAAATCCTCAATCTTGTATTCTTGTTTGCAACTTGGATGCATGAGCTGTTAAGCTGACTGTGTGTTAAATCCTGCGCTTTAAGACTCTTACTTTCTTCGGGGTGACTGAATAATGTTTTTTCGAGTCTGAAGGTATATTGCCAGTCTCACATGGTGTGCACACTAACTGGAATAGACGCTATTTCTGTCACTTACTCCAATGATTTTAGAAATTCTGATGAGCTCTTATATTTCCTTTCTGCCTAATTTGATCTTAAGTCGTGTAAATCTTTTTCACATTATAATACTCGATCCCCTTCCTCTTCCCTGTCGATTTCTGTTTCTTCTTCTGTCGCATCATGAGACAAGGCGTCTGCTCTTGCCTCTGCATTTTAACTGTGGAATTTCCATTGCACTCTTAAGGTAACCCCCTTGCATCCATCATTGCTTTTAATTTCACGGGAGGCTGTTTTGACTGTCCTACATGCAGAGTGAGACCTTCTGACAATCATTTCTTTTTACCTTTCTTCACTTCTTCGATGCGGCCATTTCGCTTTAACTTCTCTGCACTTCCTGTGTGTTTCATCATTAAGTGACTTGTATTTCTGTATTCCTGATCTTTCTGAACATTCTCGTATTTCCTTCTTTCGTCGATCACCTGAAGAATTTCTTGGTTATCCATAGATTTTTCGCAGTTACCTTAATGGTACATATGTTCCTCTTTCTAAATTCTGTGATTGCCCCTTCTAGAGATGTCCTTTCCCGTTCAACTCAACTGCCTACTGAGCTGTTAATTATCAATCTGTAACCTTAGAGAACTTCAACTGTATTTCTTCATGTTCTTAAAAGTCTTAACAGCAAGGGTGGTTACAGTAAGAGTGCAATGGGAATTACATTTTTAAGTGCAGAGGAGAGAGCAGGTAGGTAGAAAAAGTACATTGATGGCCTCTGTGAAGGGGACGATTTGTCTGATGATGTGACGGGAGAAGAAACAGGAGTACGCAGGGAAGAGATAGGAGGTTTAGAATAATAATTTGAGAGAGCTTTACTCGACTTAAGATCAAATAAGGCAGAAGGGATCGATAACATTTCATCAGAACTTCAAAAAATCATTAGATTAAGTGGCAAAAACACACACACACACACACACACACACACACACACACACACACACACACTATTTCAGTTGGTGTGTACATGTTTTGAGACTGGCACTTGCTTGTGCGCTAGTTTTTATTGACTAGTCTCTCAAACATCAGCCTGCTATTCATCATTAGTAAATTGTTACCTCAGCCCGTATCTATTTATGAGTAAGCCTTATATTCTTGTTTGTGATATCGAAATCTCGGCCTGACCATGGCGTAACCTAACACAGAAATTTTCCCGCATCACCTGGCCTGTTCCAAGTATACTCCTTCCATTTGTGATTATTGAACAGAAGATATTCCCTATTACTAGCTGGAATTTATTATACACTCCTGGAAATGGAAAAAAGAACACATTGACACCGGTGTGTCAGACCCACCATACTTGCTCCGTACACTGCGAGAGGGCTGTACAAGCAATGATCACACGCACGGCACAGCGGACACACCAGGAACCGCGGTGTTGGCCGTCGAATGGCGCTAGCTGCGCAGCATTTGTGCACTGCCGCCGTCAGTGTCAGCCAGTTTGCCGTGGCATACGGAGCTCCATCGCAGTCTTTAACACTGGTAGCATGTCGCGACAGCGTGGACGTGAACCGTATGTGCAGTTGACGGACTTTGAGCGAGGGCGTATAGTGGGCATGCGGGAGGCCGGGTGGACGTACCGCCGAATTGCTCAACACGTGGGGCGTGAGGTCTCCACAGTACATCGATGTTGTCGCCAGTGGTCGGCGGAAGGTGCACGTGCCCGTCGACCTGGGACCGATCCGCAGCGACGCACGGATGCACGCCAAGACCGTAGGATCCTACGCAGTGCCTTAGGGGACCGCACCGCCACTTCCCAGCAAATTAGGGACACTGTTGCTCCTGGGGTATCGGCGAGGACCATTCGCAACCGTCTCCATGAAGCTGGGCTACGGTCCCGCACACCGTTAGGCCGTCTTCCGCTCACGCCCCAACATCGTGCAGCCCGCCTCCAGTGGTGTCGCGACAGGCGTGAATGGAGGGACGAATGGAGACGTGTCGTCTTCAGCGATGAGAGTCGCTTCTGCCTTGGTGCCAATGATGGTCGTATGCGTGTTTGGCGCCGTGCAGGTGAGCGCCACAATCAGGACTGCATACGACCGAGGCACACAGAGCCAACACCCGGCTTCATGGTGTGGGGAGCGATCTCCTACACTGGCCGTACACCACTGGTGATCGTCGAGGGGACACTGAATAGTGCACGGTACATCCAAACCGTCATCGAACCCATCGTTCTACCATTCCTAGACCGGCAAGGGAACTTGCTGTTCCAACAGGACAATGCACGTCCGCATGTATCCCGTGCCACCCAACGTGCTCTAGAAGGTGTAAGTCAACTACCCTGGCCAGCAAGATCTCCGGATCTGTCCCCCATTGAGCATGTTTGGGACTGGATGAAGCGTCGTGCCGGCCGCGGTGGTCTAGCGGTTCTAGGCGCTCAGTCCGGAACCGCGCGACTGCTACGGTCGCAGGTTCGAATCCTGCCTCGGGCATGGATGTGTGTGATGTCATTAGGTTAGTTAGGTTTAAGTAGTTCTAAGTTCTAGGGGACTGATGACCACAGATGTTAAGTCCCATAGTGCTCAGAGCCATTTGAACCATTTGAAGCGTCGTCTCACGCGGTCTGCACGTCCAGCACGAACGCTGGTCCAACTGAGGCGCCAGGTGGAAATGGCATGGCAAGCCGTTCCACAGGACTACATCCAGCATCTCTACGATCGTCTCCATGGGAGAATAGCAGCCTGCATTGCTGCGAAAGGTGGATATACACTGTACTAGTGCCGACATTGTGCATGCTCTGTTGCCTGTGTCTATGTGCCTGTGGTTCTGTCAGTGTGATCATGTGATGTATCTGACCCCAGGAATGTGTCAATAAAGTTTCCCCTTCCTGGGACAATGAATTCACGGTGTTCTTATTTCAATTTCCAGGAGTGTAGAACTGAATTGGTCTTTCTTCTCTCTCATTACTCATACCAAGCCTTTATTCTGCATTATCCCTTTCTTCTAGTCCTTCCCCTACAATCTCCTGCCAACCTCCATGATTATTACATTTTCATATCCATTTAAGTACTTAATTACCCTTCTAATATCCTCATATACCTTCCTTGCCCCTCATCGTCTGCTTGCTGTGTCGACGTGTATACTTGAACTGTTGTTGCCGGTTTTGTCTTTCTGTTGATTAATGAGAACAACTATAGCACTCAACTGTTCAAAATATCTCTCTGTCAGCCCTACCATCCCACTCATAACAAATGCTACAGCAGTTGTACCATTTTACGATGGTGTTGATATTACTCTATACTCGTCAGACTATAAATCCCATTATACTTTCTCTTAATTGACCCACCCTATAGCTAGATGCAGCCTTAGCATTTCCCTTTATGACTTTCCTACCATGTTCAGTCTTCTTACATTCCAGTCATCAAGTCGTAGAACGTTACCCTGTCGTTGGTTATTCCATCTTTTGTACATGGTCACGTCCCCTTTGGCAGTCACTCCAAGATTTTTGAATGCGCGACGACCTGGATCTTTTGCCGGTGGAGAGATTATCATAAAAATTTGTAAATAAAAGGCCACGTGACCTGAGGATACATCTTATGTGTCCTTAATGCAGTAGTTCTCATTGGCTTTTGCGACCTCATTACGATGCTCATTGCTGATTCTACCGATTTCTTAGGGACTGTTTCCCACCCCAAGGGTAAGAGAGTGTTCTGTAACATTGTGCGCGTCTCCGCCAGGTTTGACTAAGCCATTGGCAGAACGAGAGTGGATTCCTGTGCCGGAAATCTATGGCTGCAAATGCTGATAATTCTTATTAAAAATCTAACCAATGAGGAGATTCGAACCAGGGAGCCGGAAACGTTTTGATTAGTAGGCGAAAAGTACGTCTACCTTATTCTTATTTATCTGCAAACTGAAAAGCAGGGAATTCGCCAATGTATGGCCTGGCTTAGATAATTCCAGAATAATCTCCACGGAGAATGAACTATCCGTATGTAGCTACTTGAAACTGCATTTTCGTTTTGTTACCATGAGAACACACTGAGCCAGCATCCCTCTTGTAGCAGTTAACGCACCACGTCTTGAAGTCTACAATATCTTATGTTTTCATTTTTAAAGCTCTGCTTCTGGGACGAGGAACGTATCAGAGATTCACACTTCTCTGGGTTCATCTCCAGTCATGGCCAATACCCACTTAAAGAGAACTGATGTTGATGGAACGTGAACCCTTGTTATAGTGATGCCTACAGATGCAAAGGTTAAGTGTCTCTGGTAAAAATAATCTGAAGGAAAAGTGGTCATAGCTGAAATCTCCTTATTTATGATGCGGAAGGAGAAGGACACACTGAATGGTGGACCCAGGTTAATCGCATAATTTTTCCTTTTAATATTCACATTTATTAACAGAACGAAGTACACTAATAAGCGGAAGAGTGTCAACCATGTCAAAGAGTGAGAAAAGACAAGCAAAAAGCAGTAACAACTGCAAAATTTCGAGATAATAAGGTAAGACATTTCTTAACTAAAGCAGTTTGTTGTTGGAATATTCAAAATAAATTGTATTGTATTATACTGAACGGGGGACCTAGAAACGACGGAGAGGCTTCGTCCCCGCCGTAGCCCACAACCGGCTACAGCCGCCCCACACCGAACCCAGGGTTATTGTGCGGTTCTTGCCCCCAGTGGACCGCCCCCCCCCCCCCTGCCGGGTACGTCTCACACCAGACGAGTGTAACCCCAAATGTTTTCGTGGTAGAGTAAGTATGGTGTACGTGTACGTGGAGACAGTGTTTGCGGAGCAATCGCCGACATAGTTTATCTGAGGTGGAACAAGGAGAACCAGCCCGCATTCGCCGAGGCAGATGGAAAACCGCCTTAAAAACTATCCACATACTGGCCGACACACCGGACCTCGACACTAATCCACCGGGCGGATTCGTACGGGGAACTAGCACGCCTTCCCGCCCAGAAAACAGTGAGTTAGACCACACGGCTAACCGGAAGGGCTATCAAAATATATACTCTCTCAAAACTTTAAGAATCAACCGCCCTTATGGCTACTAAAAGGGTCTTAAAGAATAAATTTGTATTATTCTAAATATTAATGAGAACAGCCCTTGAAAAGGACATCTGCAGCAGCGATAACTAAATCGCTAGTCTAAACATTCAGTTTTCTAAACAAATCAACTATGAATGTAAAGTGCCGACAATTACGATCCCACAAGATTTTCTTTTACGTGCATGGAATGAATACACTATGTAACTGATGGCAAATAATTAGAAAAAACATCTCAGATATTGATTTCTACAGGAAGTAAGTTCAAAGTTTCCAAATATTAGCACAATACGTACAGGCCGAAATAATCTGAGTTAGAAAATCTGAAAGTTGATCATAAATCGGTCATATTACCCTTTTCAGGAGAGACTTAAAATACTTGGTGGACAATATTAACATAAGAGGTTGTAATAAGAGCGCAGATTAAACAAACTTAACTTAAAAAATACACTGCTAGCGAGAACAGCTCCACTAAGGTAATGTCGGACAGCCACAAACGCTCCTGGGAAACGCGTACCGATGCGTAACAGCAGCAGGTCCCCATGGCCAAGTCCGCCCCAAACAGCAGACTCACAACTCATAAAACATGAAGTAGTACTTAATGGCTAGCCTTTACAAGTAACTCTCCCTTCCATGGGACTCAGATTTCTCTTCGATCATTGCTATACTGCCGGCCGGGGTGGCCGAGCGGTTCTAGGCGCTACAGTCTGGAACCGCGCGACCGCTACCGTCGCAGGTTCAAATCCTGCCTCGGGCATGGATGTGTGTGATGTCCTTAGGTTAGTTAGGTCTAAGTAGTTCTAAGTTCTAGTGGACTGATGACCTTAGAAGTTGAGTCCCACAGTGCTCATAGCCATTTTAACCATTGCTATACGAGGATGTTGTAATTCCATAATTTCAGCTCAATGCAGAACGCCATCATCCAAATCCACACAGCATAGAATACGGGAAAACAATCAGGTGAAGCACTCTAGAGGTGTGGTGAAGACTTCGATGCAGCTACTAAAGGCACACCCGCAACTTTCCATTCTCCGCACAAATAGAGCCAATGCGGCACGCATCCGACGGACCGATCGCTGTCTGTGTTGTCCTCTCACCACGACCAGAACTCTTCACACACACCACACGCTCCGGCGTGTTTTCCAAACTCCACGCCAGCGATAACACAGGAAGCCACGGATAAATTTTTGTGACGGCTCCCAAACCCAAGGTCCTCGGCGGTACTTTTGGGGAAGCCACCACCAATTGTATAAAGCGTGGGTAGTGACCAGGATGTAGCTATGTCTGTTGGCCGAAAAATAATTAATGACAAGAATTGCGCCAGACAGAATGAGGAGATAACTTATCTTTATTTCTGACGGTACGTGCACCAGCGATACAAGTACAAGTAATATCCAAGAGTAATCAGTGTACTGAGCCTAGTCGAATACAATAGCAAATATCACACTGCAATGGCTCCGCTTCCGATATGAACTCAACGAAACGCTAGCAATAGACAATCGACAATAAACTGTCCGTCTCGGGGCCAGCGCTCCTCCTTATATGCAAAAGGCAGAGGGCGCTGCGGACCCGAGCTCAGCCATGACGCGACCTCTTCCGTCGGCGGTAGCGCCCTGAGACGCCGACGGTCGCGACAGGAACTGTGGCCAGCGATGTCACGGTCAGGGCGCGTGTGCGCGAGTTGGTTGGTTGGTTGGGTCCGTGGATACAACATAATTCATGCCACCTGCCATATTCTAGACGCCAGCATATGAAACGGGTAGGAAATATGAAACGGAACCATCACGGCTCAATGAACTCTTTTTTTGTAACTCACGAATTCAGTTATTAGAACTTTATTGCTTCGTTACATCAGTTACTTCTGTACATGCATACGAGGTGTTGCTACACAGAGATACAGAATGGCATTGATTCTGAGTGCCTGTATCTGCTTGTGCAAAGGCAGTGGGAGGTATCATTATGTCTCTTTGACTCTAGCTACAGAGGTGAGTCAATATGAATAGTCAGTTTTCCTGGTCGAGGTTTATGTTATTGCGTAGTTGATTCTTCTAAAGTGTTTCATGCTGACGAAATAATGGCACTTTTGTGGAGGAATATGTTTTAAATAAAAACACAGAGGATAATGCAATGTGATGCTACCACCACATAATAAATTTCAGAGCTCGTTTCAGGGTCGTCGGAGCACAAGTTCTGACTGGATGAAGAGCGAAGGAAGGAGGGACAAATCATACCACATACTTTAATTCCTATGTATCTGTTATAGTTGAAACCTCAGGTAATCTACTGTGTATATTCTACCATCTGCCTCCCTCAAAAATCTTTGTTCTTAAGTCAGTGTCTCGAAGCTACCTTTATTGCTCTTGGATTTCATACCCCTGTTTCAAATAGGCGTTCGTCATGCAAGAAGTTTTTGCCTTTTCTTTCAGGTACCTACTTAGATTCATATCTTCAGTGTCCACTTTATCTTTTGTAGTGGAATCATAATGCGGTTTGCAAGTTAGTAAAGAGATATGACCTTGCTAGAATCGTATCCTATGGCATTGGAAACGTATGCACTCCCTTGGATAAAGAAATTGCCGGATATAGTTGTGTGCCGGTAAATGAATAGTCTGTGGATGAGCTATAAGGAATTAATAAAAGCACAGAAGCAGTATATTGCTAGAATTAGTGAATGATAGCATCTAAATAACATCTTACACAAAGTTTATATAAGTTTGATTAACTGATCATTTAAGATGGAAAAATTTTTGAACTCCTGAATGAAATTCTCTTACGTCTGAAGATTACTTTAGAAGCTATTGTAACACTAAGGTTGTGGTTCATTCTAAGTATGCAATTGTGTGTGGCCTGTTACCATGTGGTATGACGTACCGCTAGCTGTGCCCTGAGTGGTATAGGGTCAAAGTTTCGACAAAAGAAACTTTATAAGGAGCTGTGACGAGAACCTAACTCTGTGCAGAGTATTACCGTTTTACAAACCGATCCATCTAGTGGAGCCGCGCGGGGTAACCGTGTAGTCTGACGCGCCTTGTCACTGTTCGAACGGCTTCCCCCGTCGGAGGTTCGAGTCCTCCCTCTGGCATGGGTGTGTGTGTTGTCTTTAGGATAAGTTAGTTCAAGTTAGATTATGTAGTGTGTAAGCCTAGGGGCCAATGACCTCAGCAGTTTGGTCCCATAGTCCTTACCACAAATTTCCAAAAATTTCCATCCAGTCGAAGCACAGTTCTAAAGAGTGTATTTTTCTCCATCTCCCTGCTTTCTAGAAAGCTGCGGTGTGGGAACCCTGTAATAGATACCAGACTCTGTTGTCTCGTGGTAATGGTTGCCCTTGTGTTTCATTAAGCAATTCTTTCTTTTTCTAAGGGCGGTGTACTGACATTTCAGCGCCGTTAGAACAGCCTCACATCTAGACAAGAGATTTCATTGGGTAATCTTAGAAAAGTAACAGAGAGTGGGGGGCAGGACGCCACTTCCGAGAATTTCAGGCATTAGAGAACAGTGTGCTGTCTGTAATAAAAACTATACTGAACCGTGGTAGATTTGAACTAAACTGTTTAAGAACGGTATGTACAGGAAGTTAGCCAATCGGACAAAATTATTCAAATTTCCCAAGGTGTGGAGCTAGTTTGTTGAGAATAACAGGGTTGGCCGATGTTCAGAAGAGAGTTTTCGTTTGCAAAGGAGAATTTCGCGGATTATGCAGAGAGGAGAGAGTCCTGTTCCATGGAATTCCCACTTTAGGACACCATCAAATACATAGGAATTTTGGACACTGTCTCAGACAGTCGAGCGTAGGACAGTGTCGGGCATGGGACTTCACTTGGGGAGAAAATCACTTGATTGTCGACGGCGACCTATAAACATCCAGCGAACAATGTGTCACTTTGGACAACCGACAACAGCATTCAATATCCAGAGTGAGGTGAGAATTGGCTCTGGCGTGTGGGGGAATGAAAGTTTTTGACTGTTTGTAGGCGCGCTGTTTCGCTTTTATTAGGTTCCCCGATTTCTATGTTTTTGTTCTTCAGTGACTGAGTGCTCTTTCATGCAAAAGATAGTTAGACTGTTTGCCTGTGGTAGCCACATGCTGTTCTGGCAAAATCAGAGCAGCCACTGGGCACCCATTGCGGTCTTGTCTTTCGATACATGAATTGTGAGATGAAGACCATTCCATTGACCTATCCCAGGCGGACTTTGACAAGAAATTGAGTAGTTTGTTTTCAGTTATTCAATGTTTGTAAATGTTAACTGTCGTGTTCTCTATGCTTTATCGATCTCAATAACTTTCTAGGATTAATACAATGTTCATGTGTGTGAGAAGAGAGGATTTTAAAGTAAACCGGGGTTAATTAGATCGATCATTGATTTAATGAGTTAGACGATCATCTAATACTGCGTTAGGACCAACGTGCAGCGGCACCCTTTCCCATATCGTTATCCCATTGCGCGGCAGTTTTGATTGCGGTATCTGAGCCTATGGGAGCTATCTGACTTTCAGGAGGTCCAACCGAAGCACATTGTTACGACAGCCAAAAAAAGGGTGTCGAGAGCTCTGTTCACATCTGACAGTAATCATGTATTAACTAAAATCAAATAGCAAATTTTCAGTCTCTAATATCGAAATTCACAGTGATGAAACTAAAATTAGGAACGGTTATCGTAGAGAAGTGTGTACGAGAGTAAATTATAAATTTTGAACTATACGCTCGGATACATAAGGCGAGACATTTCGTTTCTTTGTTTCTGGTTTTCAGCAAGTAGATGCCTGCAGACCTGGTACACTCTGTGTTGTGTCTAGTTCATACAGTCTAGACACAATGAGGTAGCTAGGTGCACGCTAAACTAACGCAGACGGGCTTGAAGTTCTGGAACATGAGACTTATTAATGCGCTAAAGAAAAGTACGTAGTTTTATAATACTTAACTTTATTCTCTTGTTGGAATACATCTCTCTTGAATATTAGTAAGCTATAAGCACTGATACAAATGGCGCCTTGCTAGGTCGTAGCTATGGACTAAGCTGAAGGCTATTCGATCTGTCTCTCGGCAAATGAGAGGAAGACTTGGTACGTCTGGTCGCAAGCTATGTCGTCCGTACAACTGGGGCGAGGTCTCGTCCGTATCTTGTGACCTGCCATGTGGTGGCGCTAGGTTTGCGATTACACAGTGGCGACACGCGGGTCCGACATGTACTACAGGACCGCGGCCGATTTAAGTTACCACCTAGCAAGTGTGGTGTCTAGCGGTGACACCACACTCTGAAAGCCTCGTTACGCAATACCATAGTGTTAGAAGGGAAAAAATCAATCAGCCTATTGGTAGCGTGGAGATGGACTGCTAAATTCTGTATAGGTTCGGGGATTTCAGCATGTACTAGGAAGCAAAGGAAAAGAATTAATTACAGAACTTAATTTTTTCGCAGTAATAGGTAAGACTTTACGAATATCTTTTGTATTGGAAAATGAGGCTGTGTAATCCTAAAATAATCGTCACTGCGTTACCTGCAGTAGTAAAATGTACAAAAACAATGTACACTGACGAGAAAAAATCGTAACACCAAGAACAAGTTGTCTGACACAAACGAAACTTGCTAGGCTAGTTTCTACATCTGGAAGATGTTTTCTATTCATATTGCTTGACAGTCCCATAAGAGTGGCCTAAAAGCGCCAGTATGAGGATGGAAATGACGCTTGCCTTACATACACACTGTAACGGTCGTGAGCGTTAATTACCGTTGAGGTTGGGCGTGGTGAACTGATGTAAGTCAAGAATGCCTTTACGCAACAAGGACTCCATTATCAGCACATCACTGAGTTTGAAGGAGGTCATGTAATAGGATTAAGAGGAGCAGATATGTAGCCACTGTACGTAACTGCTAGGAGCGGTGGTCACGAGTGTGTACGGTTACAAGAAGATCGGGCTCCGGACGGCCACTTGGCAGTACAGAGAAGGAAGGCCCATCGTGTTCGACGTTTGGCTCTGGCCCATCATACTGCATCTGTAGCAGCAGTTTGAGCAGCAGCTGGCACCACAGTGATACGACGAAGTTTTACAAATCTGTTACTTTAAGGACAGCTCTGAGCCCGGCACCCTGTAGCGTGCATTCCACTGACCACAAACGGCCATTTGCGACTGCAGTAGTGTCAAGCGATAGCGTATTAGAGGGCATGGTGGAGGTCAGTTGTGTTTTCCGATGAGAGCTGGTTCTGACTCGGTGTCAGTTAAGGCCAAGTGTTGGTTAGAAGGAGGCCGGTTGACGTCCTACAACCAACCTGCCTGGGTGCTAGGTACACTGGAGTACATCAAGAGTTATGGTCGGAGGTGTCATTTCGTATGCCAGATGAAGCACTCTCCGGGCTATCCCGCCCATCCAGACTGCAAATTTGTACTTCAATCTGGTGATTCGGCCATTCATGAACAGAATTCCAGAGGGTGTTTTCCAACAGAATGATTCTCGCCTACATACCGCTGACGTAACCCCATATCCTCTACAGAGTTTCAGCATGTTGTCTTAGCCAACTTATTGACCAGATCTGTCTCCAATGAAGAACATATGGGGCATAAGGGGCAACTGCAACGCATCATGGACAAAGACCCTGTAATGAGGGACCAAGTGCAACCGGCATGGAATTCTCTCCAAATAACTGACATCTGTTACCTGTACAACACAGGGTATGCGTGTTAGAAGGCTTCCATTCAACATTCTGTAGGTTACACTCCTCATTAATGTATCACTATTTCATAATTTCAATGCCTTATCTCGCGGTTACATTAAACCGTGATTTTACAATGTAAATCGCTTAACTATGTTGCCTAAACAAATTTATTCCAGAAATTTTGTTGCTTTACATTAATAATTTTTTGGTTTTGTGATTTCTGCTTCCGTCAGTGTATTTAAGCAGAAGTTGAAGGAGATGAAAATATCCAATAGTTTTTATAACATTAAGGAAATTGTAATATGTTCACATTGACAGAGGGGCACGTCCTGGTTCAAGAATAGACGCGATGTGTTTTCTACATCTTTCATACGAAGGAAATTTCTGTTGCTGTTCTTTTTTGCATTGTCTGCTTCATTGCGATCGCTTACGCAAAAAAATTTGTGAAATCGTCTTGACGCAGTGTGGGTAAAGGTGCTTGAAGTGGGGCGAATTTGGTGGTCTCATTGTGTGTGTGTGTGTGTGTGTGTGTGTGTGTGTGTGTGTGTGTGCATCACTCAAGAAGTAATGAGATATGTGAAACAATTAAGATACAAAATTATCATTTGCTTTCATGTAGTATGATCTACATTTTACGTATTGTGATTGTGTGTAACTGAACGAAATGTAAAGAGAATGAAAGGATATTATTATTCCTAGTATTTTTACCACCCATTTTACATGCTTCAGCAGCCAGTGAGCCAAGTTAATGCGTCGTTTTACTGTGCCCCTTTGTCCCTGCCACTTGGCCAACGTCTTTCCCGTAAAGGACTCGTAGGACACCTTAATGGCTGCAAAGTCTCGCTTCCAGTAAACGAGTGGCGCGCCCAGGAGCGGGAAGGACGAGTTCTTTTATTCTGTTAGGCCCGCTTACAGGAGTCGGCCGCTCCCTGTGGCGGGCTGGGGGTCTTTGCCTCTCCCTGGCGACGCTCAGCTAATGGAAGCGACGGCGCGGGGCGTCCCACTGCTGTGGCCTCTACTCTAGAAGGCTCACCGCTGTACTGCGGGCGACCAGTTCCACCCGTTCATCTCTACCGAGTACGTCTCCGAGAAGGGTTTATCAATGTCGAAGTAAATTTTTCCATTGTAAATGGATGCACTTTTGTTTAGAGGTCAGTAGTAAGATTTTCACTGATAAGTGTCGATACAGAGTGTTAGATATTTAGTATTGCTTTCATTATACATGGTTTCGTGCTCTTTATTAACAAATTTGCTACTATAGTTTCTCGTGGATTATGGTCTCCGCACATAATACTACTAAATACCTAGAATTACAATTACGAACAATTTAAATAGAAAATGTTCTGAGGAAGGCTAACCAGACTGCGTTTTATTGACAAGACACTTATAAAATGCAACAGATCTGCTAAAGAGACTACCTGCACTACGCTTTCCTGTCCTCTTTTAGAATACTGTTGGGCGATGCAGGATCCTTACCGGATAGGACTGACGAAGCACATCGAAAAAGTTCAAAGAAGGACAGTACGTTTTGTATTGTCTCGAAATAGGGGATATAGTGTCACTGAAATGATACAGGATTTGGGTTGGACATCATTAAAATAAAGACTTTTTCTTTGCGGCGGATTCTTCTCACGAAATTTAAATCATCAACTTCCTCCTTTTTGGCGCCGACCTACATAGGGAGAAATGATCACCATAATAAAATAAGAGAAGTCAGAGCTTGCACCGAATGATGTAAGTGTTCGTTTTATCCGCACGCTCTACGAGATTGGAATAAAAGAGAATTATTGTAAAGGTGGTTCGACGAACCCTCTGCCAGGCACTTAAATGTGATTTGCAGAGTATGTGTTTGGATGTAAATGTATATGTAGACGGACTTGTCATTCGTAATTGTGTCTTTCGGAGCCGAAGGTGATGAAACAGTAAAAGCAGGGTAAACAGAGATAGGGTATCGAAGAGACACATGTACAGTAGCTAATATAGAACATGAAGTATTCTGCAAAATATCTAACTTTAAAATGAGAGCCACCTTGGCCAAAATTATGCGTCTTCGATAAAGTCTTCTGCTCTGGCTGGTAAAATCGTTTATTGAAAGGTCACAACCTGTTCCGCTTTCTTAAAATGTATCATCAGGTGATATACAAATAAATGAGATAGTCAAGTCCCATCGTTCATCGTCAAGCAATAAAATAAGTAATTCACTGTAAAGCTGTGGTCCAGGTTAAAACGATTGGGTCCAGAAAGTGAGTTTGTTTTAGGCTGCTAAAGGAGGCAATACGGCATGAAACCAATGCCGTATCAACCACAGAATCCTATAGAGCACAAATATTTTACGTTAGGAGCCTGAGACATGTTTACGCTCTGTAGGATCCGATGTCACGTTCTATATTTAAATGTCGGTTTTATACAAGTCAGTCAAGTGACGTGTTACACTTTGTATCTTTTTGTATCCAGCGTCACATAAGTGATGTTTGAAACTATTTTGAGATGAAGCCCTACAGCAGACTGGTACTACTTTTATACAATCTATCTTAAATGGTAATCAAGTGGATGACATCTACTAGACAGCAACGACTCCAACACTGGCTATGGATAATATATTACGTACAGCATCGTCTGAAGAAGATGGTTTTAAAACCATCGAAACCATAGTCATGGTTCAATATATCTCTGTTTTGCAACTGGTTGGCTCCTATTTCTAAAGCATAAAACTGTTTTTATTTTACAGCTTTTTGTTGATTTCTAACTTGTTTTCGACTTATTTGCTCAACATAAGGAAACAGCTGACTGACGTCCACAAAGGACGCTAGTTCTTACATAAACAAACATTATAAACAAAGATACAATCCACTTTCACAGCATTTTGTGTGCCAGAATCGATTTTTAACGTTGTTAAGTTATCCTTTCCGCAGTTAACACTATTAAACGTAGGCCTACTAAATGATTCAGTTCCACAACAGTACAGTGTTACAAGATACATGATTATAATGATATTGAAGTGTCTTGATCGTACATCTTTCTGAATAGATTTACCTGTTTTCGCCATGCAGTATCAGTATTCACATTCTACAGTAGAACAAAGGAAAGTCCATTACTAGCTAACGTATTAACAGAGTAAAAAAAATGATCAAAGTTATAATAAGATACAATAGACTACGTCGGTTTCCGTGCCGTTTCCATTGTTATTATTTCATGTCCTAATCTCAGTACCGACTAGAATATGAGAAAGAGGACAATATGCATGTTCTCTAAGTTAATTTCGTCTTTTTCCTTTGTAAGGCTGATTTTAGAGCCCTGAAAATACATTCTTGGTATAATTTTTCAATTCTGTTTTTTATTTTTGAGCATTTTCTTAAATTCTGACCAGTTTAAACTGTCCGACGAATACATCTTTCAAATGGATAAGCATGTTTCTTTTTTTTAAATTTTGCTTCCTAATATTCAAGTGAGAATACTTTGAACAACTGTACTTTCTAAATAAATTTTCCTTCAATCACTCTTACAATTATCTGATCATTTGCGTCCTTCAACGAACTCTCGCGTCACTTTGCATCCTGCATATAACAGGTACGCACACGCATGTTATAACTTTTCGCAGCGCAGCGAAATGCGAAGTATCTTGTTTTTTCTTTTATTATGAGTTCTGTCATACATTTTTAATCTCTAAGTTTGTCGGCCAGTAAGGTTCTTTCTTTAACTCCTATTGCAGTCTGAAAATCGGCAATTCTATACAGAAAGCTGTTTGGTCAAAACAATGAAATATAAATTATGTGCATCATTATCGCTCATAAAACGGTAATTTTATGCCAAATTGTTACATGATTATAATAACAAACTTTATAAGGTCGCGACGTTGACTGAAAAATGGTCAAACTGAGCACTCCTCAGCTGTGTTGTGCATCGGACATGTTTGTTAACATAATTAATTACTCTTTATGTAATGGACAATATTAATCAAAATAGATAATTAAATACACAATATTACAGCATCATATGGCTATGATGATACTGTTTTTGAGGTCTGTAACATCCACGAGATAAATTTTTGGCTACAGTGCGACGAGAAAAAAATGGTTCAAATGGCTGTGAGCACTATGGGACTCAACTGCTGTGGTCAAAGTCCCCTAGAGCTTAGAACTGCTTAAACCTAACTAACCTAAGGACATCACACACATCCATGCCCGAGGCAGGATTCGAACCTGCGACCGTAGCGATCGTGCGGTTCGAGACTGTAGCGCCTTTAACCGCTCGGACACTCCGGCCGGCTGTGCGACGAGAGGAAATTATGCCTCCAACAGTTATAAACATTATGTATTCGACGTATGAAAAAACAATGAAAAAATTACAAATATTAATTATTTATATAATATTCTATGATATAATTGGACATATCGATGTGTATCATACAAAGACAATGATAATTGTAAAGTGCTTTTATGATCTGCGTTTGTCCTCCTTTGTTTTTACCTTTTGTTGGATGGCTTTTGTAGGTTCAATACGCAAGGCGCATATCAATCTGAGGTATGTTAAGAAATTGTAATTATTTGTTAATTATTACTTGAAAATAGGGTTCATTATTATTATAAACATGAGTGAATAATTATTTGTAACTGTAATTCCTCTCTCAGTAAGCGTTATCTGTGTTAATTGTTTCTTTCCGCTGCAAGGAGCGCAGCCATTGATGATAGCGATTTGTATCGCGTTTTTGTCTGTGTTTTCCTTAGAAACAAACCGAATGTTTGCTTGATGAAGTCTAAATATTGCACAATACGAAAGTAGAGTTTCTGTAAAGTTTAATAAGCAGTTAAAATACTTATTTGCTCTAACAATAGAAAGTCTCTATCAATTGTCTGCCGCCATCTTAACAATTGTCTCAGCGGCAAATTCAAATTACGCAACTCTGCAGACATAAATGGCGAACGCAATACAAATGTGTAAAAATAAATGTGCACCGGTGGTCCCGAACTCATTTGAATGAAAATAATTCGAATCAGATTGGTTCTTTAAAAATAGTGCTCATAGCACGATCGTTATAACAAACTTTTCTAGCTGATGTATGGAGCCGAAATTAATGACGCACGAGTTGCGAAGAATATTGTTTCAGGTAACATACGTCAGTGTTGTGTGTAGCTGATATTCGGTGGTTTTAATGATCATTTTGCTGAAGATAGCTACTTCCATCTTAATCAATAGTTGTAAGGAATCTGTTGTATGAACTGCGATTTAGTGACACTTACACAACTTACAGACAACACTTTAACACGACGTTAACTTGGAGTTCTTTAGCAACTTGATCAAATCTTTAGCCGGGAGAAAAATTATTTAGTAATTACTCAATGTAATAAAATAAGATTATCGTTTCCATTCACAAATTAGTTAAATACCAAACCACTGAATAACACAGCGAACGCCACTCTGGCGCCCAATGTGGAGCCACCAATGCACATTTATTCATTTTAATAATTGAAATTGTGATCTATTACAGGTACGGAGTACCAATAAAAACTGTTAATCATTGTTTATTTACTTGTTTCATGAGCATTGTCATCTTCCTACCGAACTGCTGTACGAATCTGTATCTGCACTGGTGCCAGACCCACAAGTAACTTCACATAAGCAGTACAGTCCACAACTGTCAATCAATTCAGGTAGGAACAGACTTACATATTCAGTGACTGATCAGCAGCACACTGGCAACATATGCAGGGTGAGCTATCTGATAGCAAAGTCAGTACCTGCAGCCATAAGTAGTAATAATTGAATATTCTGGCTGCGAGAATAATATTTTTGAGTGTTATTTGTGTATACGTGTTAGTTGTAAGATCATTTTGCGTCAATTGGTGCTTGTCAGTTATTTATATATTTGTTGTGCTATATTGGTGATAGAATGGTTAAACAAAAGAAAAATAAACCTAATGTGCATACTGATGCAGAGATGACATCAGAGTCTACTCATATTTCTGTCGAATTATTAGGAAATTTAATTATGAATGATAATTTAGAAACTGATGTCCCGAGTGATAGTAAAGCCGAGGAGTTGCTAAAACAAACTGACAATCCTGGATTCGACCAGTTAGGAATTAATGACAATGTTTCTTCTGGACAAGGGGCCGACGTTATCAATGCTCGAGCTACGTCCATACAGGATATGCTAACAGCATTATATGAAAAGTTTACTATTAAAGAGCAGGAGCGTGAAAGACAACGTCGGCGGGAAAAGGAAAAACGTAGACAGGAAAAGCTTATAGGAAAACAGCAACAGGAGCTCAGGGACCAAGAAAAGGAAAAGAAATTTATGGAAAATATAAACAATATTTTTCTGGAAAGAGATAAAGAAATTGTCCGTAGGATAAATCAAGTGTTGGTCGATCGTGATAATGGTATTACTACCCATTTTAAGCAGGAGATCAATGAAGTAAAAACCACTATTGACCGTTAACAAACATTCCAGTTCAGGTCAGTAGTCTTCAAACTGAAGTAGATAGACTAGAGAACCAATTAAAAGCCTTGGCTACCGCTGAGGAAACAATGCAGGAGGACATTCCCTCGGAAATCCGAAAGCAAGTCCGAACAGAAGTAGCCAGAGTGCTGAAGTATGAAAATCAAAACTTTGAAAATCTGACAGTATGCAGTAATGACAACACTGGTACTGACAGCCAAAAGATCGCAGATAATCTGACGGCGAATATTAATGCACCACAAGGAAGACCAAGTTTTGGTAATCAACCGATATTACCAGAGCAATATGTGACACCAAGGAACAAAATAGTGGAATAGAATGTACTTGTAATAAAGTAACCACACCACCTGCGAATGATAGCAATTCCATGCACTTAACTACATTGATGCATGAAGAAAGCCTGATTAAGCATAGACATTTTCAAATATTTAACGAAGAAGGCAAGAAAAACTTACATCCAGTAGTTTTCATTCGAAACTTCAAAAGTGTTCTTCCAAAATGATGGTCGGAAGAACAGAAAATAAAGTATGTGGTTTCACATATTTCTGGTGATGCGTCGCTCTGGGCATTAAATGCAGCAGAAACTTGCAAGACTTTCCACGACTTTGAGAAGGCGTTCCGTGATCAATTCTGGTCAGCGTCTACTCAAGAGCACCTCCGTAAAATTGTTTGCTATGCAGAAATGTACAATCCGAAGCCAGGTTCTTTAAGAAAGTACCTTGAAAAATATATTAACATGACCCGGTACTGAGATGAGCCAGTAACCACCAGAGACTTATTGCGAGTGTTAAAAGCTAGATTACCCATGTCTGTAATTGATTCTCTGGATCTAGTGCTAGAAGACGCCAGAAAAAATTCTGACGAGATCAGAAATAATAATAGTCCTAATAGAAAAAATTCATGGAATGGAAATAGGGGCGATGGAAGTCCAAAGAAAAATAAAATTAAAGCATATAGTAACGGAAAATACAATAATAATAGTAGTAGGAATCCCTACAACCAAAATTTTGGTTATCCTAATAATAATAATAAGAGCAATTATCAGAAGGCCGAAGAACACCAACAACCGAATGGGAATCAGAGGCCGTACCACAATGGGTTTTCATAAGAATAGCAACCGAAAGAGACGAAATGACAACAGGTCAGACAGTCCATATAAAGACAAGCCTAAAAATATTCGGGGTGACAGTGAATATTGGCGACAGCCAGGGCCAAGTCATTGGCAGCCGCAGCAAAATTCTGTCAATTCAGGTCAGCCAATAAATTATGTACAGGCTATACCTATACCAAGCAATCAATATCCACCGTGGTGGGATCCAAGCAGACCTTCTCCGACCGAAAACTCACAAAACGTTAGAATCGTGGAGGTACCTTTGGAAACAAAACAAAACACTCAGAATCCAACAAACTAATTTCGGTCCCTGTAAGCCTTTGACAGGTGACCGAGGCCAACAATGAAGGCATTAGGTCGACGGAACAAAAAATAAACATGATACGGTATCAGGATGGCAACAGTATCGAAGATGAGCTATATCAGGAACCTGCTGTCTCTTATAAGCCACAAAGGGAAAATATTCAAGCAAGTGTCACCGGAGCTGTAAATGGTGTAACAACTACTATTCTGCTTGACACAGGTGCGAATGTATCAGTTATGAACACGCAGTTTTTCAAGAAGGTATCGGAGATAAGGAGATTGCCGATTTTGCCGGTTGCAAATTGTAAAGTTATAGGGGCATTGGGAAAAAAAGCACAGAGTATAAAATACCAGACACAGGTGGAAGTTTCCTTGGGAAATGATCGCTTATTATGCACGTTCCTACTAATGGATAACTTGTCAGTACCGGTGCTTCTGGGTCTTGAGTTCCTTCGGGAAAGGGAAGCTGTAATTGATCTCGCCCGTGGGACATGTGCACTTAAGTACCAACAGCGATCCATAACATTAATGCTGAATTGGGAGTTCGGTGCGAACCTTCCGCTGATGAGAAAAATGAATCTTTCTGTCAGCAAACAGAAGTTGTTAGTGTTGGATCACAAGCACCTGCAGATGTGTCACAAAAATCGAAATAACGATGCACCCAGCAACGTGAGTGACATCGTCACAACAATAGAAGAGAAAGTACAGGAGGCAACTTGCATTAATGCTTCAGAGGCTAGACAATTAACAGAATTATTATCCGGATACCTCGAAGTAGTCACTGAACGCCCTGGAATCATAAAAGATTACCAGTATAATATGAAAGTATAACCGCACAAGACCTATTGCAGAACATCTTACTCGGTCCCCTGGACTAAGAAAAACGAAGTGATACAAAGGACCAATCAGAAGTGCATGTGCACTACCCCACAACTGTAAATATAATGTTTATGCTAAAATAATTAGCAGTAATAATTTGATAATATTATGTATGTATTAGTTTATAAGCTTTTATGTCAAGTATTACACTGTAATGTTGTTGAATTATTTGAACAAGGAGTAGAGAATCGCCATAATAAATGTATTTTTTCTCTAAAAGGATAAATAACTTGATAAACACTTGAGTGTTGTTGCATTAAATGTGAGGAATTTTACCTTCCTATACGTAGGATAGAAACGATTAAAATGCTTAAGTAATATATTTGTTCGTGTGTAAGAATGGATATAACAAAACTATTTTCATAAGATCGAGTCATGTAGTCCCACACACGTAGTGAGTGTTGGTGGTGTGAGAGCTGTGTGACTGAGGAAAAAAAAATAATAATAAA
Source organism: Schistocerca nitens (assembly GCF_023898315.1). Classification (NCBI taxonomy): domain Eukaryota; kingdom Metazoa; phylum Arthropoda; class Insecta; order Orthoptera; family Acrididae; genus Schistocerca; species Schistocerca nitens. The sequence continues at coordinate 548,348,035 of NC_064619.1, read as the reverse complement.
AAATAAAATAAACTGCTGTCACCACTAGTGAAGCGAAATCTCAATGTGTACTGATTTACGTACACGGTTTCACTACAAAGTCATTTAAAATGCTCCTATGAGCAACATTACGGTTAGATAAACCGAACATGGACATCTGTCCCAAAAACATGGTAAATAACAATCCCAATAAAAAAATTAAAAATAGAAATATATAAATTATTGTATCTGTAATAAAAATGGAAATGTACTGTTATCTGGACAGTTCAGTAATGATCTCATGGTCAAGATAATGTAGAAGATTCTGAAAGTTTTATATTGTCTCATGTTTATGTGACAGTGTAAAATTTTAAAATTTGTTATTCACTCATGATAATATGAACTTATGTGCAAGTGTACCAGACTTCATTACTTGAAAAGTGTCATTTGCATGTAGATTGTAAAGTACTGTGGAAAACTACTGACAGCAATCAGAACAGTGAAACATGTTTCGCAGGAACTAGTGGACGCGTGAAGAACTGTGATTTACATTGTGAATAATGATGAACTGTGATAAAACTGTGATCACGTAACCTTATGAACGCTCTTGGAGTGTCAAAGTTAGCAGCAACACTATGAACGTTGAGTACTGTTGACTGTATTAACAATTAATTTGAAATGATGACCTTTAGTAGTTTGATATGAAGCGTCTCCGCGTGCCAAATTTAATGTGACAGACTGTACAGCCAGCCGCGCGGCAAAACAATAATGCACCGTTGGCTACGCAGCGCGTCGCGAAAATGCTTACATTCCGCTTAAGTAAACGAAGCACACTACGGACACTTGTATTGTAAGTAGGCTGTTTAGGTTTTTTTATTGGTAACGCCACCTCTGTATAGAAATCACTGGCTGTGCTGTGTGCAGTCTGTGGCTGCTTTGCATTGTTGTAATACTCGCCATTGTAGTGTTAGGCAGCTGGCTGTGAACAGCGCGTAGCGTTGAGCAGTTGGAGGTGAGCCGCCAGCAGTGGTGGATGTGGGGAGAGAGATGGCGGAGTTTTGTAATTTGTCATGAACTGCTATATATATTATGACTATTAAGGTAAATACAGTGTTTGTTCTCTATTAATATCTTTCATTTGCTAACTATCCCTATCAGTAGTTAGTGCCTTCCATAGTTTGAATCTTTTATTTAGTTGGCAGTAGTGGCGCTCGGTGTATTGCAGTAGTGGGTGTAATAAAGATTTTTGTGAGGTAAGTGATTTGTGAAAAGTACAGGTTAATGTTAGTCAGGGCCATTCTTTTGTAGGGAATTCTGAAAGTCAGATTGCGTTGCGCTAAAAAAATATTGTGTGTCAGGTTAAGGACAGTCTGGTGTATAATTGTTAAAAGGGGACGTTTCATATGTCGACCCTTAGCCTAGGATACCTCACTGGAATCTTCTGATTTTTTCTTGTAGTTTGTGCAATTAGTGTAGCTTTTGTTTATTGCCAGCGCGTAATTATAGAGAGAATTTCCATTGTAGTTGTAGTTTTTCATTGTTGTACAGTAAAGCAGTTGTGGCATGCATGTAGATTTGCACCAAGTATTTCGCAGCTGCAATTAACTAGATATTATTTTCAGTGTTATGTTAATGTGTTCTCTTATTTTTGCTCTTGAAATTGTGTTTTTCTGTGTTGTCGTGTGAAATACTGTGACAATAATGGCGTGTGAAAAACGTAATACTAGGCTCCAAAGTAAACTGCGAAATGACAGTGAAAAAGAAAGCAGTGTGTTAGCGCCACCGAGTAATGAATTAAATGATGTTCAAAGTAATAATTTGGTAATTGTGCATAGGGAAATGGAGGGGGCGGCAAACAATGGCGTAGACAGTGAAACAATTAGTGAGCCGGGAAGCATTATCGATCAGTCGGTCGGCAACAGCTCGCCTCAGGAATCCGAAATGACAGGACACAATTTCGCAAATACTGTAGATTCAGGTTTTGCGTCCTCACCGTTTTCTCAAATGAGTCAAGACACATTTTCCGCTTATCAAAATGTGAATGTTGCCGGTGCAAATTCACTGCCGAAAACCACTGAGGAACATGTTTCAGACACCAGTGCATTGTTGTTACAATTAATGCAACAAATGGGACAAAAACTTGAAAAGTTAGACACAATGGAACAAAATCTTCAAAAGTTAGACACAATGGAACAACACCAGAGACAAACACAGCAACAGTTAGACACAATGGAACAAAATCAGAGACAAACACAGCAAAAGCTTCAAAAGTTAGACACCACACTTGAACAAACACGTGAAGATTTAACTAGTGAGTTACATAACATTGAATCGAAATGTCAAAAAGTCTGTAATGACGTAAAAACACAAATTTGTGAGCATTTTCAACCCATTTTTTCGCGGCATGAAAATGCATTACAGAATCACGAAGCAGCCATAAAAGAACTGCAAACCATTGTTCATGAAAATCACGACACCTTGCAAGCTAAAATTGACTCAGTTGCATCTACCGATTCGGTTACGCAACTTGCAAAAACTCAGGAAAACTTAAAGGACACAGTAGATACTCTGAAACTTGGTTCAGAAAAACACACTGAGGAAGTAAGTACACTATCGGAGAAAGTAGCCGAACTTTCGGATCAGTTCACTAACTTATCTACAAACGTAGATGAGGATCTGAATGACACAAGACCTGAAGCCATCACTGACACAGAAGAGTATGAACAAATTAAGAAATTCAAACAAAATCAGAATCAAATTAATACGCAATACAAAAGAGAAATCCGGGAAGTACAAGATCAATTGGCGCAAGTAATACAAAAATTTCATATTTCAGAGGACACTCGCGCTCCAACACGGGAAGAGGGACTTAGAAATACGGAACACCCACAAAATAATAACACAGGACACTTCGGAAATTATGAAAGAAATTGGCAAGGTACACCGAATTATGAGGTGGAACCGCCGAAACGACGTAACAATGACCGATATGCTACTCGCCGACACGATGATTTTGACTATAAGCTGTTCATTACTACACGTAAATTCAAAACATTTAAGAATTCTGCCAACGACATTCATCCACAAGCGTGGCTCCATCAATTCTCTCATTGTTTTCCTCCCAACTGGTCATTGGAGCACAGGTTAGAATTTATGTGTGGCTATTTAGAGAATGAACCAGCTGTAAGAATGCGATCGGTCATTCACGATTGCCGCAGTGAAGGAGAATTTTACCATGCCTTCCTCTCAGCATATTGGTCTCAAGCCACACAAGACCGAGTAAAACATGGCATCATAATGATGAAACATTTCGAACAATCTGAATTCTCCAGTCTTGTGAAATATTTTGAAGACATGTTGCACAAGAATCAGTACCTGTCAAACCCATACAGCCCACCGTATAACAACCGTTGGCAGAGTAGTAATAATTACAGGTAAAGATCACCTCTCCGCGGTAATGACTATCACAGAGACAATCGGAGAAACAGACAATATGGAAACCAAAACAATTATTATTACGAGAGACAGAATAACTTTAGACGCAACGGTCCAGCGCGCAGTTACGATTCAGGGAGAAATTCTCCACCACGTGACCGACAAGAAAGAAACTACATGAACTACCGACATGACGACAGACGATGTGATCGTAACGACAGACCTGAATTGCATCAGAACTGGCGGGATTTAAACAGGGCAGGGCCCTCTCGTCACGGTGAATTTGTAGAAGTTAGGTCTCCTAATCCCAATAACGACGCGCGCCAACAAAGAGACAGACAATGACTCGCACCGCAGGCAGCTGCTTGCGCCGGCTGGCTCAGAGAAAAATGACATAGACGCCAACCTTGAGAAAAATTCCAGTATTGTTTAACGATGTATACTGCATGATAATTGCGTTTAAGATTAAACTCTGAGTACTATGAAGAGTAAAGGATTCCATCACATTTCACATGTAAAACCGTTTATTGAAAGATAATCTGCTTTTTAACTTTGTCTTTGCCATAAAACTTTTCACTTCACATTTATAGTAGGCTTTGTCAGACTTAGAATCTGTTAACAAGCAACAATGTTTGAAGTTAAATATCCAGTCAAGAACCAAGAGATCTTATTTAAACAGAAATTACGAATGCGTTGTTATTGTGAACAGACGACACAGTGTTATTGTGTGTGTACATTCTTGCTTGTTAGTTGCTCGATTACATAACGACTATAAGGCTTACATAGTTAGAACATAAACTGCTAATGAGATTTTAATGCAACATTTTGGTTTACTTGAAAATACATTCTGGATTTAAAGTGCTTTCTGAGAGATACCAGATGACACAGAGGTTAGTTTATGTGACAGCTACATGATTTTATCACGACGCTACTAATGAGTGACAATTTACAATGTTGCTTTTGCGGTGTATCTGTTTTATATCTGCACAGTTCTCTGAATTCTTCTGGAAAACATGTTTTAGTAGTAACTTTTGTAGTATAGCAACAATTCGTGGCATAACAATACGTTACAGCACAGTACTTTCCTCATCACGGCAATAAGCGTAATAACTAAGATATCTATACGCAAAGCATTTCACTTTTGTTTATCATGAGGTAAGTACATTGACTTCTGTAGAACTTAGCTTTCGGAGGACGATAACTACGACACTTCCACAGAGATTATGTTGCGACAAGACGCACAGTTTAGCGCTACAGTACACGCATTTGAGTGATTAATCTTATACTTAAAACACTTAATTACAAAGAAAGTTTTCCGTGATCCATTTCATTACATTGCTGTAATTTGTAACACCTGAGGGTATAATTACATTAATCCTCAGGGGGGTTCACGCTTACTTTGTGTACCATGTGTGTGGCAACCACAAGGAACCCTAGCTAATATGGTATTTGCTTATACAACTTTACACATCGGTACCATATTTCTCTAACACACAAATTACACAGCTATCTGATCATGTAACTGAGAGATAAACATTTTTTTTACTACATTAGTGACAGATGTTTACGTAATTACACAGTTGAATAACTTCACATGTATGAAATTGCATTTTGTCAGTACTTTGTGAACTGTTCATATTTTTTTTGGAACCATTGTGATACTATGAGAGCTTTGAATGATGTATTTGGTATGGGATCATGATTTTTAAAGTACGTTTGAGGTAGATGACACTATTGAAATGAGCAGAGAATTTTTGTGAGGTTTTGAAATTATTGGAGGAAGCTACGACGATTTTGAGAATTGACTGAGATGTTATGATATTATTACGACGACGATGTGTATTATGCTGTTGAGGTATGTTTATGATGAACAATTTGATGCTATATGGGGAATTTGATTATGCTATGTATTTATTACGATGAAATAGTGAAGTGTCGTCGCAAGATTCACATGTCGACGAATATGTATATGTGTAATAAGGTAAGGGGTAATGTAAAGTGATTAGGGACTCTGACTTGTGGAAAAGGTTGTTGGAAACCAAGAATCGTACTTTAAGAGTTATGAAATGTGTGTATATGTGTGAATGTATCACAATGCTGGCGAAAATTTTTTGGACACTGTTATATTTATAGAATTTTGTTTCTACAGATTTGCAACGCAAATTCTCGAACTGTGGAATTTTTATATGAGACTGTCACTGTAGCGGAAACTGGTGTCGTAAATATTTCGGTAAGAAAGTTAAGTGACCACCTACACGTAATGCGTCGTGGGCACCCAGATGGGCGACAGCTGCCCGAGAAAAAAAGCCATTAGCGTGTGCCTTCCAGCGGCACAGGTAGAAAGAAAAAGGGAGGCCATTATCCTCGCTATTGACATTCTCGTAAATACGACACGCGCAAACTTGAAAACATGATTACACTGTGAAGCTCTTAATTTATGATATTTACTAAAATGCCTAATGAAACGATGAGAAACATTTCACGGCTATTGTCGTGCTAGTTGAGAGAAATGCCATATGGCTTGCTTTATGTATTTATTAACTCATTTTGTTTAATATCTAGTTTCTAGCTGCACTGCAGCATTGGTTAAAATAAAATTTAATAGATGTACTAATATAAATATTTTATGCCTACAGATCCAGTAAATAATTTTATGATCTATTCAAAAAAACAAAGGAGCATAAAAAGATATTTCCCTTCACAGGAATTGCATACGGAATTTTCTTTTCAACTACTGGGTAATTTTTTTGGTAGAATAACTTCCTGTGGTGCACCACTTTAATTACTTAGACATTAAGATGTGATTATACATTTCCCTTATCTGCATTGTTGTCTTTACTGTAATATTTTTCTACTTGAGCGTTGTCATGTTTAGATATAATTTATTGCTTTTGCTTCAGCTGTTTGCCAGGCATAATGTTACTGAATTTGACTTTGTATTACGCTGTTAAGCCAGTTTTACTACTGATTTATTTTTCTTGTTTGCTGCGCGTTGCCTCATATTAGTTGTAATGTTGAATTGCTTGGTAATTTAGATTTACTGTAGCTTGCTTTGCCAGCTTGAAATTTTTGTCATTGATGTTTGTGTTACTTGATTTGTGCTGCTGCATTGCCTCGTCCATTAGTTTAGCATCTGAGCTCAGTAGATTTAAGTTAGCTTAAGAGGGGGTAGACTATATAAGAAACTAACTATGATGAATTGGAAGCAATGCATTAACAAGGTATATGAAAACGATTTGGGCCTAAATGAGTATTGTACAATGAGCCATATTTATTTTGAAAGAAATATGGTTAGAATAAAGAAAAGAGGTACAGATAGGACTTTTTGGGAATAATGATGAACGAAGGGAGATCTCCAAGAACAAAATAGGTTTTGTTCGCAAAATACTGCAGTACCAAAAGTTACTGAAAACGAACCCTGTCCTTTCCATTGTGTTATCCCCCTATGTGTTTGTGTACCCTTGTGTATTTGTTTTCTTCCTATCTCTGTGTACTGTTTCATAGACCTTTTTTCTCTTCTAATACTAAGTTACATTCACTATGATGAGGAATACTGTTATCCTCAAATATAATTGGTTTTAATAATATGTTATTTAACTTGTAAATATGCTTAGACATTATTTATTCTGTTTTGTTTTAATGCTCATGTGTAAAGTTGATATTTCAAAAGTTATTCTGATCTTTATGTATGTACTTATGTCATTATTTTTGTAACACTGATGTATATGTTATCTCGATTCTTTTGTAAAGCCCATATTACTACAAATGTTATCTGTACTGTTATGTTCTTTAATGATGTATTTTGTACCTTTGTAATTGTATTCTTATGTTATAAAATTGTAATTGACACCAATTCATCATATTATTAACTTGTAAGTTACATTTCACTGCACACGTTTCTGTTGGTCATAGTATATGGACAATATGTGAGAAGTAGGGACTGTTAGTGTTTGCACGTGTGTTAATAATTCAGCAAGGGACTGGATAACAGCATTGCTGGTTCTAAGGACAATTCCAAAAACTTTGTGAGTGCACAAGTGGTGGTTATGGACTTGCTATATTATCCGCAAGACTCTTCAATGGTGATTGTGCACCTGCTGGCCATCTCTACAAGGACTGCAGTGGGTCTGCATCTCTGGTGGCCCACCAGTACCGTAATCTCTACAAGGACTACAGTGGGTCTGCATCTTTGATGACCCACCAGTACCATCATCTCTACAAGGACTACAGTGGGTCTGCATCTTTGATGGCCCACCAATACCGTAATCTCTACCAGGACTACAGTGGGTCTGCTCTGTGATGACCTACCAAACGATATTCTTCAAAACTTCGATTGACTCCGCTGTGGGTTTGCTCTGTTGTGGCCCATTACCTGTCAGCATGTCAAGAGTCAGCACTGTCTTTCCGTTGGAAGGACAACACTACTTCTTCAAGACTGCATGGAAATCCACTACTTCTGTGTGCAATTTCTTTTACTAATGAGACTCTGTGAAAAAAAAACTGTAATTACTATTATGATGAATGATCAGGACTATCTTTATGGACTGTGAGAAAATTTTAGCTTTTGACCAACATTGTATCAATAAGTGTGTGCATTTGATTTCTTTGTTATTGTAATTACGATTATGAAAAATTTTAACAAATATGTATTGGCCACTGCCCAAACCAATTTGTAAAATTTTTTGTGGGGAGCATGGGGGCTATGTAAGTAGGCTGTTTAGGTTTTTTTATTGGTAACGCCACCTCTGTATAAAAATCACTGGCTGTGCTGTGTGCAGTCTGTGGCTGCTTTGCATTGCTGTAATACTCGCCATTGTAGTGTTAGGCAGCTGGCTGTGAACAGCGCGTAGCGTTGAGCAGTTGGAGGTGAGCCGCCAGCAGTGATGGATGTGGGGAGAGAGATGGCGGAGTTTTGTAATTTGTCATGAACTGCTATATATATAATGACTATTAAGGTAAATACAGTGTTTGTTCTCTATTAATATCTTTCATTTGCTAACTATCCCTATCAGTAGTTAGTGCCTTCCATAGTTTGAATCTTTTATTTAGTTGGCAGTAGTGGCGCTAGCTGTATTGCAGTAGTGGGAGTAACCAAGATTTTTGTGAGGTAAGTGATTTGTGAAAAGTACAGGTTAATGTTAGTCAGGGCCATTCTCTTGTAGAGATTATTTAAAGTCAGATTGCGTTGCGCTAAAAAATATTGTGTGTCAGGTTAACCACAGTCTTGTAAAATTGTTCTAAGGGGACGTTTCAGTATGCTTAACGGTGCAGTGTTCAAAATGTGCATATTGTGATACACTTACATGTGAATCGCTACATTGTGTTGAACAGTGTCAAAATACAGAACATACTCCAAAAACAGTGTAATTCCATCCGTGTGAATGCAAGTGAAATGGACACTAATAAACTTTTCCACAGGATGAGAATAGTAATTATCTGGTCACTGATACTTACGTTTTGACATTTCATGTACCCGTCTTAAACTGAGTGACGTGGGAAAGGAGAAACAAGACCTGCTGCAGCGCGACTTCTAGCCAGCAGCAGATCCAAACCACGATGCAGCCGACGGCAACCGACGCTCCACCGACTCGGCTGGGGGCGGTCCAGCAGCAGCCACTACCTGTCTGCGGTCCAGCGGCTCGACACGAGGGCGGTCTTACGACGGCAGCAGCAAATTCTTATGACATTCGATAAATGAGTGACTTTGGAAATTATGATACATCACCATGAAAAAACATTCATTATCTCATATGCTTACAACAGAGTCATAAATTTGCATTTTACAGCATATTTTATTACATTCATGTCAAGCCTGACTTAAAAGTAGGTGTCTGTATTGTCTTGAAGCCCCTTGGACGGTTTTATTCCCGGTTTTCCGAGTCTAGTGAACCCAAATTGGGGGGGGGGGGGGGGATAAGTTGATCCGGGAAGTATACGCAGCAATTTCCGAGATAATAGAGTCACTGAAATCATTTAAAGTACTCGATTCAACTATAATTTTATCATGTCTAAAACAACATTGAAAATAAACATTTGCATCTTGAGAGCAGCAAGTCTACGTGGATTACGTGGACTGAAAAAAAAAAATACAATTAATAAACTAATTTTTTTCTCAGCCCAAGGGGCATTGTAACATCCACGAGATAAATTTTTTGCTACAGTGCGACGAGAGGAAATTATGCCTTTAACAGATATAAACATTATGTATTCGACGTATGAAAAACAATGACAACTTATAAATATTAATTATTTATATAATATTCTATGATATAATTGGACATATCGATGTGTATCATACAAAGACAATGATAATTGTAAAGTGCTTTTATGATCTACGTTTGTCTTCCTTTGTTTTTACCTTTTGTTGGATGGCTTTTGTAGGTTCAACACGCAAGGCGCATATCAATCTGAGGTATGTTAAGAAATTGTAATTATTTGTTAATTATTACTTGAAAATAGAGTTCATTATTATTATAAACATGAGTGAATAATTATTTGTAACTGTAATTCCTCTCTCAGTAAGCGTTATCTGTGTTAATTGTTTCTTTCCGCTGCAAGGAGCGCAGCCATTGATGGTAGCGATTTGTATCGCGTTTTTGTCTGTGTTTTCCTTAGAAACAAACCGAATGTTTGCTTGATGAAGTCTAAATAGTGCACAATACGAAAGTAGAGTTTCTGTAAAGTTTAATAAGCAGTTAAAATACTTATTTGCTCTAACAATAGAAAGTCTCTATCAATTGTCTGCCGCCATCTTAACAATTGTCTCAGCGGCAAATTCAAATTACGCAACTCTGCAGATATAAATGGCGAACGTAATACAAATGTGTAAAAATAAATGTGCACCGGTGGTCCCGAACTCATTTGAATGAAAATAATTCGAATCAGATTGGTTCTTTAAAAATAGTGCTCATAGCACGATCGTTATAACAAACTTTTCTAGCTGATGTATGGAGCCGAAATTAATGACGCACGAGTTGCGAAGAATATTGTTTCAGGTAACATACGTCAGTGTTGTGTGTAGCTGATATTCGGTGGTTTTAATGATCATTTTGCTGAAGATAGCTACTTCCATCTTAATCAATAGTTGTAAGGAATCTGTTGTATGAACTGCGATTTAGTGACACTTACACAACTTACAGACAACACTTTAACACGACGTTAACTTGGAGTTCTTTAGCAACTTGATCAAATCTTTAGCCGGGAGAAAAATTATTTAGTAATTACTCAATGTAATAAAATAAGATTATCGTTTCCATTTACAAATTAGTTAAATACCAAACCACTGAATAACACAGCGAACGCCACAGGTCGTGTCAATTTTTCTGAAGTGTCTAACTGATCACTAGTGGCTTATGTTGTGCAATGAACACGTTTAACGTTGCAAATTATAAGTATTAGTTAGATTTCACAAGGCAACGATTTCTCTACCGGCGGACAAAGCAGCTTAGTATTACAGTATTTTAAAGATAACACCTCGAAGCCGTTACAAGCCCCACGTGTAACACAGTCTTTGAGGCTGTAGTGTTATTGTTGCCAAAGCTCCACAGGCAGATCAGTTGTGATAATGTAAATGGCTGTTCTCTTCTTTAGGTCATAGCGGTTTTTGTTTTTCGTGTTGGAATTTCGGTTGCTATGGGTTCATTTATCGATTGTCATTTTTATTTGTTGTTCACTACAGCTATCTGAATTTTTCATTTAGACGTACTGAGGGGAATCGTGGACGTACAAAGTGCAGTGACAAGTGGATAAATCCAAACATTCGGACATATTCCTCTGCTTGAGTTCATTAGTTGGTGACCGCAGCAGACAAAGTCATAAACATTAGCGCTGTATGGGGTAACGCTTTTGAACACAGCACCTCAAAAAATGGATCAAATGGCTCTGAGCACCATGGGACTCAACTGCAGTGGTCAACAGTACCCTAGAACTTAGAACTACTTAAACGTAACTAACCTAAGGACATCACACACATCCATGCCCGATGGAGGATTCGAACCTGCGACCGTAGAGGTCGCGCGGTTCCAGATTGTAGCGCCTAGAACCGCTCAGCCACCCCGGCCGGTACAGCACCTCAAGAAAATGGTTTTCGCTCTTTGATGAAGCTCGTTTTGGCATTATTGACTCTCCACGTCCAGGAAGATCTTCTGAGTTTGATGAAGATCGTTTAAATGCATTAATCCACAACGATCCACGTCAGTGTACTCGAGAAGTGGCAAATGTGACGAACTGTGATCTCTCCACCATCGTGAGACGTTTGCATGCAACGGGGAAATTGGAAAAACGTGTGTACAGGTAGCACATGTTCTAAGCCAAAATAACAGCAATAAGCGCGTGGCCATATTTGCATATCTCTGATCGCTCGTTATCAACTGGCTCGTGAACTGACTATAGAAAAAAACTATACAGGAGTTGGGCTGGTACGTCATTCCGCACGCACCTTATTCATCTGAGCTTGCGACCTCGAATTTTCACCTTTTCCTCTCCCTGTTGAATAAATTTCAGTGAACTTCCTTTCCGGATAAAAATGGGCTCGGAACATAAGTCGACAAGCTGTTCGCCTCAGAACTGTGTTTTCTACAATCGCGGAATCGAAAAGTAACCCCAACGTTGGCCGAATGAAGTAAATAGTGAAGTAGATTATATTACTCATGACGACAATCTCTGTTACGTGTCTCTGTCGTGTTTATTTAACAAAAACGCTATGGACTTATGAATCAACTTCGTATCTATATATGAACCATTGTTATTGCTACGTTTCTTTGATTAAAAAGTATCTCGAAGCAGAATAAATTTTTCAGTCATTGTATCCATATGGACAGATACATGTTGGTTTTCCCACCTCCCACTTCATGCAGACACACGCACTGCACAACAGAACTCTATTCATATAATTTTACCTCATCAGTAAACAATCGTTGAACAGTGCCTCAGAAGACATCGGTATGTTACATCCTAGAAAATATGACCTTTAATTACATTTCTCTCCTGGTAACCTGCTGGGAAGTTGCAGGGATTAGTCTGCGGTGAATCCCCACTCCTTTCCTACCATACCTTCCCACCTCTTTTACCACCTCTCCTACCTCCCATGTTCGTCGGATTATTAACCAATATCCCACTTTGTCCAAGTGAAGCTGTCTCTTGGTGTCTCCCTCCACGAGGGACATTGAGCAAATGCATGTCTCTTAGAAAAAAATGGAAACGCTTCCATTTGGATTACCACCTTGGATCAAGGGGGCATTTGCCGGCATCACGAAAACTTTTTTACCCTCCTAAAAGAGTTTTTACGTCGTACGGAAAATGTACTGGTTCAGGCCTCCCACCAACATTTTTTCGAGAGAACAGAGCTCAAATTAGCCTTTGGATACTTGTTTTACGCGTTTTTCAGTGTTTCTAAATGAAATGTGGCGAGTTATTGTGGTTCACTTGAGCTGCGGTTAAATTTTCTCATTGTGCTTAAAACGAAAATACCTCCAGAACGGCCTTTTTTCATGGTCACGAGGATGGGGGAATTTATACATCGTCGTTTCACATTGATTGTACTCACAATTATGATATTTCACCGAAAGGTAGGCTGCTTAGCTTTAATAAAAGCTTCGTAAACGAAGAACAATTATGTAACTGCTGATGTTATTAGAAGGCTTTCATACACCGATTAAGACTCGCACTGTGAAAGCTGTCAGATAAAGTGATACGGGCAATCAACTTAGTTAGAGCTACGCGGGAGAGTGGAAAAGTAATTACGAGATATTAATCACTACGCTTGGCTGTGGCGTAGTAATTACAGTTTTCTTTCTAACCGTTATAGCGGACCACTCAAATATTCCTATCCCTTTCATCCTTGCTTCTGAGTTCAGCAGTGCCTACAGAAAACCAGTGTTAGAGAAGAAACAGCTTGAAGACATGCCGCAAATCAGGACGAGCGTAATTTTCCTCTCATGTTTCTACTGTAAAATAAGCCATGATGTACCCAAAAGCACTTGCTTACACGTCAGAGGTTTTCAAACAGAAGTTCAGTATCTATTCACGAGCTTCGCATTTCATCCTCAATCGAAAGCTAAGTATTTTCGGTACTTCGCCCTCCTATTTAGGTGCAGATGAGTGGGAGCAGGGGAGGTGGTTATTTCCAGTAAAAGCCTAGTGACTGGCACTTGGTTACGTGTTCGCGAAATACGGATTAAAAAGATCATGTAAAGATAGGTTAAATAACTTAGTTTCTAATCGAGGCATGTGGTGATGTGGTGAAGGAACAAAGGAAATACTGGGTTACTTGTCAGAAGCAATTCACATGTAATTCATCACTGTTAAGTTAAATAAAACCCCTAATGTTTTTTTTAGAATCTGGTGCTAGGTTACCAATTTGCTGAGAAACCTAAATGTTAGGTAATTGCTGTTTCTACGTCGCACTGAATGGCTAGCAATTATCCAGCCGTATAGATAATAACATTCTTGTATAATTTCAAATATTTGCAAAGTATAATTGACCTGCTTTGCTGCACAAGTTTGACCAAATATTTATTCATTTTGTGTCGAATGGGAAGTGAGCCATGAACCAATTCACTTATATTAGTATTTTACATGTAGGTAGATATAAAAATAGTTGATATTTCTGACACCACTGTGAAATACTTATCGTTTTATGTCACTTTGATTCACTCTCATTTTTCGATAACACTCCATCTTTAAGCAAAACGTGAGTTTGATTCCTGAGACATCTCCGAACCGTCCTACTTTTATTTGAGAATGCGAATATATCCTCTAACGTTTTGACACACAGAAAGAAGCCAATTAACTCTAATTTCTTTCATGCCTTGCTTTGAAATTATCACTTAAATACTTTCATTGAGTTATGACCCATTATTAACGTTATGGAGCTGTAGTTCTCCGTATACATGGTAACAGACCGATTATTAGAATACATCATTATTTTCAGTACCAGAACGTTGTGGTTTTTTAATAAACATTGTGACGATTCCTAAACACTACATTTCTGTTTACAAAACATTCCGAAACATTGAAATTTATTGATAATTATAGAGCACACGAATACATTCGTTGAATACCTAAAAAATTCCACAGATTTACTGAATTATTCGCAACATTCGAGAATACTGGAAATCATTGTTGAAATTACTGATTAGTTTCGAATGCAGTCATATCTCAATATTTTCACTATCGAAAATTTGTTCACTGAAAGTGCGCAGGACTGAAATAGGTAACTGTACATCAGACAAACCTCACCGCCACAACTTTGCAAACTTCAGGTTAAAGTTCGTAACACACACTGGAAGATGAAGGGCGGCGTGCAACCACGCGCACACACACATACACACACGTACATGCACAGAAATGAACTGTGAGAATAACAGATTAGATAAAACACTGAGATTATAAGAAAATGGTGGTATATCTGAATAAGTAACTGTAAAGTAATGCATAGAACATGAAGGATGTTTTTACAGTTTCTCTCGATATGTGGCTATATCGTGTTACTCGATGACTGTGTGCCCTCGAGTGAAGATTTATGCCGGCGAACAAGTAGCTTGTTCATTTCGTGTAACAAGTGGTGAGGGCCATGTAAAAGTAATGCCATACATATTTAACGTTGGTTAAAAAAATTCGAAATTTGTTACGAGACATCTTGTTACATTCCCGCTTCAGCCCCTATAGTTTCATGAAGTTCTGATACGTGGCAACACTATACGTAGCCGTCAAAATGGAGTGTGCAATGGAAGTGGGTACGAAGCTGAGAGCAGTTACTGAGTTTCTTTTATCGGAAAACCAGAACATCACAGATATTCATAAGCGCTTCCAGTGAACAAAAACAGTGGACAATAACACGGTGGGTCGGTGGGCCAGGCGTCTGTCAACGTCGCAACGAGGTGGCTCAAACGTGCGGACACTCTCATTCGAGGCGATCGACGGATGACAATCAAACACATCGCCGTTCAACTGAATGTCTCTTTTGGTAGGGCTGACACCCTGGAAGTTATTTCTAATCGATTAAAGCTCTTACATACACAGTTGCTTAAGTGTAGCCACGTCCAAAATCCTGAAAAACTGTTTACTTATTATTCGGCCTTACCTATACAGTACTTGTAATCACTGCGTTTTTTGTTTCGATCAACTTCTTGGATTCTGTGATTTTATGATCGCATGACGAAAAGCTTGAGTACTGTCCTGACAAAAATTAATTTTGATTTATGAGTTCATTATCAATGTTTCTCGATCCCTAATGAAAGTTGTAGTAAGTCTGTAAATAATCATAATGTAAAAGTTGCGGGACGAAGGCACTTTGTGACTTTTCCAAGGATCTGAAAGTACCCTTCAGCAAAATCGTTTGCTTCTAATAGTTTCGAGACAAGAAGATGGGTGAGTTGACCACTGCCATATCAACAAGTAAATCACTGTTTGAAATTGTGAACCGTGTAGCACACAGTACATGGATCTGTCCCACGACTCACTAAAGAACACTGATAGGCAAGTAAGATAAATTGAAGCTTGTTCTAGCCCGCACGGCCTAAGAAGCCCCTGATTTTGAGCGTGGGCACTCGCGCCTTCTCAGGCACCTGCTTGTGAGCGAGTTGTAATGCGCGCGTACCACGGTTTCGGCAACACACGAGAGACACTAAGTTAGAAGCGTCGTGGCGTTCGGCAACACACGAGAGACACTAGGTTAGAAGCGTCGTGGCGTACAAATCGCAGCGCATAACACTGCTCATTTTCACAATGTCAGCAGTCGAGTCCGGAGGCGTGCGAGTAACAATTTCAGAGAGGTTTTATAATTCTTGACTGGGAGTTTCAATGCATGCATGCCCTCGATAGCATACGACACAGATAAGATACTTAGTGAGCTCTATTTGAATTACATATTGGCCTACCAAGGTCCTGCGCGAAGACGAGCGTTCTCGACGTGTGGCGGACAAGCCTAATAGTGTGGCGTCACGAATTCGTTGCAGGGCCCGTATTTCTCGTAAGCCCCGGAAATGGGAGAAGGTCAGCGGAACCGCCATAAGCAGCAATCATTAGTAGGTGTCGTGTAACACCGACATCATCCTCCCGTTTCACTCTGTAGCGGCAAAAATCTTCAGTTTCAGAAGGCGCCTTTATCAAACATGACAATCATCAGTGGCATACATGATACGATGGACAATGTTCACCGTCAGATTGTAAATTCTTGATAAGAGTTTGTTACGTAGAAACTAGTTCCTTGACTTGTTAGGATCAATGAAGAACATTCTTAGTAGCGTTGAAGAAATTATAGAATATACAAGTTTACCATGGAATTTATTACTTTCTGTGGCTTAAGACAGAGCGTCAACGACGTTGTAAATAAATTAGGAGTTGTAGTACCATGTCACTTGAAAATTTTGATGAGTGTAGTTCGGTTGTCAATAGTATATGAAGATATGGACTTCGACAGCACCCACAGTCAACATTATTGAAGATATCGATAGGTATCAAAGAGACTGACATTTCTACAAAATGTTGCGCTGGAGTGGCGGGAGGGAATTGCTTAATCGGTCTTTCTTTGTTTTCTTTTGCACGAGATACGTTCATGAAACGAGTAACTTGTGGGTTCCTGAAATGAAACAGTATGGGTGGAAATGTGGCTTTGTATTCCTTACCTATACAAACAGCCATCCACAAGTGTTGATAACGCATATCATCGGTCGTACACTGGAACTCAAAATGAAATTCTCACTTTGGAAAGAATCAAATGGACAAAGAAAATGCAGTTCATTTTGCAAAAAAATATTCAAATCTGTGTGAAATCTTATGGGACTTAGCTGCTAAGGTCATCAGTCCCTAATCTTACACACCACTTAACTAAAGTGTCTTAAGGAGAAACACACACACCCATGCCCGACGAAGGACTCGAACCTCCGCCGGGTCCAGCCGCACAGTCCATGACTGCCGCGTTCTAGACGGATCGGCTAATCCTGCGCGGCTTCATTTTGCAAATTTGTCTTCATCGAAGAATGGAGGTGTTAATATATTCCTAAGACTGTCCACGAATTCTACGTAATCGCAAGGAAGTTTTCCAGTTTGCCGAAAAATGCCCTGCAATGTTGATGTGTGACGCTACTATGAGACAATCCAGTAGACTACAAAAACATACACGCATGCACGACATTGCTAAATAATGTACACTGAAAGCAATAGAAGAGTCAGGAAAGAATAAATGCCATTTAATTGAAAAAGAAAGCGCGGAGATGGCCGCTGCCTGGTTGCCAAAGACTCTGCCATTGCCTCCACTGGACCATTAGTCATCGCTGGTGCCCGGTGCTCTCCAGCCGTCGCCAGCGACCTATCGGAATGGAGCAGACGACAGAGCCGGTCGCCTCATATCAAAAGTAGGCCGCTGTGGACTCAGAACGCCGCTTCCACTGCCACCACCGCAGCCCATGAGGGCCCTCTGCCAGGCGAGGTCATCATTTCAGACCCCGTTCGTTGTACAGTGTATCAGTACCTCCTAGTCCATGCAATTTTTAAATTGGTGGTTTCCAACGCCTCCTTCCTACTCGCCCTCCGTAACACCAATTATTCCTTCTCACAGCATTTGCTTTTAAGAGGAACTCCTGTTGGCGACCTAGCGGTTACCTGCTAAGTTTAACAGACCCTTATTTCCCTGGAGCACGCCTGTTACCACCCCTGTAGCCTTGTTGGTTGTATGTACCTCACGTACTTGTATTCCCGTTATATCACTGGCCGACTCTATTAGCTCCTTCAATCTTTCATGGCTGGTACCACTACCTCTGCATATTACCTGTTTGTCCACAGTCAAAACACTACACATCCGATGCAAATACAGTAAATATCTTCGATCCCTCACCCCTGACGATCTGTCAATTTCCTCGTATTCCAGGGCTATTATAACCCCAATACGGATATCCTTAGGTGCACTACACGCCCTGTCCTAGAGGTGTCCGCCGCCAAACCCCTCAGAAAAGCATTGAGTGCTCGTTGCTCGGACTCTTCCGGCACCACTTTGTTCATCTCGTTGTTCCACGACAACATATATGCGTACTTTCAATTTCGTAATGCTGCTCCCAAAGTCCTCCACCTCTTCGTTATACCTTCTGGACACAGTTCCCAAATGCTCCCAAAAAAACTGCACAGTAATCTGCTTCTTATACCGTTGTTCCAGCCTCTGTCTCAGATGATTAAAAGGCCTTGCATTATGCAGAGCTCCTGTGCAGCTTACGGACAACTTGGCTACCCCTGTCGAAGGTAACCTCGCACTCTGCAATAAGTGCTTATCCGATCACCTCCCTAAGTTAACTCATGACTTAATATCTTCTACAAACGCTACCATATCAGGGTAATCCCAAAAGTAAGGTCTCCTATTTTTTTATAAGTACATAGACCTGTTTATTTCTACAATGGTTGCACATCAGTTTAGAGCTCGAACATTTAGCTATTTTTCTGCATAATCACCATTTCTGTCGATGCATTTTTGTAGACGCTGTGGTAGTTTTTGTATGCCCTTGTCATACCAGCTCGCCACCATGCTATTTGTGGACTCAATTATCACCGGTGACGAAAACTGGGCATATCGCTTTACACCTGAGACCAAGCAACAATCACTCCAGTGGCGGCATCCTTCTTCCCCAAAGCAGCGGAAATTCAAACAAACACAGTCTGCCGATAAAGTAATGACAACCGTGTTTTGGTATCGGAAAGGGGTATTATTGGTCGACTTTCTGCCCACTGGGACGACAATTAACTCTGACAGGTACTGTGAGACTCCGAAAAAACTCAAACGGGCAACTCAGAACCGGAGAAAAGGAATGTTGAGCAAGGGCGTACACATTTTCCATGACAACGCTCGCTTACACTTCGCTCGGCAAACCGTTGCTCTCCTGCAACAGTTGGTCTGCTGTCGATTCTGATTAGAACAACTCGGTCACTGAACTGTTCACAGTAACACACACTCTGCCCTACCTTCCTATTCATAACGAATTCTACACCTGTTATACCATTTTCTGCTGCTGTTGATATTACCCGATACTCATCTGACGCCGGCCGAAGTGGCCGTGCGGTTAAAGGCGCTGCAGTTTGGAACCGCAAGACTGCTACGGTCGCAGGTTCGAATCCTGCCTCGGGCATGGATGTTTGTGATGTCCTTAGGTTAGTTAGGTTTAACTAGTTCTAAGTTCTAGGGGACTAATGACCTCAGCAGTTGAGTCCCATAGTGCTCAGAGCCATTTGAACTCATCTGACCAGAAATCCTTGTCTTCCTTCCACTTCACTTCACTTCACTTCACTGACCCCTACTATATCTAGATTGAGCCTTTGCATTTCCCTTTTCAGATTTTCTAGTTTCCCTACCACGTTCAAGCTTCTGACATTCCACGCCCCGACTCGTAGAACGTTATCCATTCGTTCATTATTCAATCTTCTTCACATGGTAACCTCCCCCTTGGCAGTCCCCTCCCGGAGATCCGAATGGGGGACTATTCCAGAATCTTTTGCCAATGGAGAGATCATCATGACACTTCTTCAAATACAGGCCACATGTCCTGTGGGCACACGTTACGTGTCTTTAATGCAGTGGTTTCCATTGCCTTCTGCATCCTCATGTCGTTGATCATTGCTGATTCTTCCGCCTTTAGGGGCAATTTCCCACCCCTAGGACAAGAGAGTGCCCTGAACCTCTATCCGCTCCTCCGCCCTCTTTGACAAGGCCGTTGGCAGAATGAGGCTGACTTCTTATGCCGGAAGTCTTCGGCCGCCACTGCTGATTATTTATCAAAATTTAGGCAGTGGCGGGGATCGAACCCGGGACCAAAGACGTTTCTGATTATGAATCAAAGACGCTACCCCTAGACCACGGGTACATCCCCTATACTTGGCGCCCAGTGACTATCACCTGCGATTCAGCTCCGGCGACGAGGTGAAAGAAGAGTTTCATAACTTTCTGAAAAGCATGGCGGCGAGCTGATATGACGTGGGCATACAAAAAATGCCACAGCATCTACAAAAATGCATCGACTGAAAAAGTGATTATGTTCAAGCTGTAAACTGATGTAAGCCATTGTAGAAATAAACAGGTCTATGTACTTATAAAAAAAACAGGAGACCTTGCTTTTGGTATTACCCTCGTATTTTCAGATGCCCTGCCAGAGGATGGAGAAACAAGGTTAGCAATACCTGGATCCACCACTATAGTCTGAGTTAACAGTTCTATTCCGTGATGTTTTGCCGTCAATAAATTATTTGCACCCACATTATTCATCCTCAGATAAGCTATCTGATTCACTAACGACTGTAAAGCCTCCTCGATGGCGACATCTCGTGTCTCTGACTTTGCCTTTGTCTATTAATCGACTTCTGCCTAATCATAACGCACCTGGACTCTCTACACTGTCTATGTGCTCGAAACAATTACATATAAAACAATTCACTGCTACCCATTTGCCACATCAGGCAGAGGGCCCAAGCAAGAATTCCTCTTAAACTGCGGTAAGTCAGATGGATCCTCCAGTCCTGTACAGGTAACCTCGTATAATTACATCTCTTACACTTCGACACCATGACTATCACCACGCAAGAGCAAAAATAGCGTCACTCACGCCAACGGCGATACTGTGGGCTGGTCTTGCTGACACCCTCACCAGCGTCCGAGAAATGGTGACGGAGTCGAGAGCGCCTTTGGCCAGTCACTGTTAACAATTACAAAGAACTTTTATTAATTTCGGTATGTAGCGCAGTGAGGCATGCGCACCTCTCCTCGCTGATCCTGGTTGGGGCTGGTGAACAGAGAGTGGGTTCCGTCTGTTGCTGCTGAGCCAGCGACACGTACTGCTGAGGCCGGCAGCATCTTTAGGCCATGGCTCTCTGAGTCAGCAGCACATAGTGCTGTGGTGTAATAGCGCCCCAATCGTGAGACTGCCCCTCCGCTCTGCACGCAGCTATGCTGGCAGTGTGGAGTCTGCTGTGCGTGGGGTACCTTCCCCTCTGCCCTCAGACCTGAAGTCAGTCGGGCGCTGGTGCTATGGTAGTAAGACCCACTAGGAATAGCATCGGAGGCAGCAGGCACAAAGTGGAGGTCAACAGGGCAGTGGTACTAAGTGAAGTGAAGGACTTAGTGGAGGTGCAGCCCAGTCTCAAACCTGTGGCGGCAGCTGGCGAAGCCCAGTTGTCTTGCTGTTCGGCGTCCCCCTGGCGTCGCAGTAGTACTGCCGACTTCTGGAGATGAGTGCGCCCTGCATTAAAATCCAGACTTATTTATTACACCGCCAGTGCTCGTTTCACTAAAACCTGGCGCCTGGTCGCGTTGCCGTTACAGGAGCCTCACGTTCGTATGGTGCCACTGCCCCCCTTCTACACGGTTACCGCTGTGCGGCGCCAGTGATCGCTGAGCTCTGCTATCATGACAGCATAAGCCACTGGCTTGTCTGTTGTTGTGAGCCGCATGTCATCGCACTGACAGCTACCGATCACTGTCTGTTAACCCAAAACTCTATGGCGCTTCCATGCTAATTCCTTTTACTTTTGTTAAAGGCCGGCCGATGTGGCCGAGCGGTTCTAGGCGCTACGGTCTGGAACCGCGCGACCGCCACGGTTGCAATTTCTAATCCTGCCTCCGCCAAACATGTGTGTGATGTCCTTAGGTTGGTTAGGTTTAAGTAGTTCTAAGTTCTAGGGGACTGATGACCTCAGATGTTAAGTCCAATAGTGCTCAGAGCCATTTGAACCATTTATTTTTATTTTTATTTTTATTTTTTGTTAAAGACTTATAATTTTGTGACCAAAGACTGTCACGACACTACACAGGAGATCAAAGAAAAAGATGTGAAGAGATATAAAGGGTGTTACAAAAAGGTTCGGTCAAATTTTCAGGAAACGTTCCTCACACACAAAGAAAGAAAATATGTGATGTGGACATGTGTGCGGAAACGCTTACTTTCCATGTTAGAGCTCATTTTATTACTTCTCTTCAAATCACATTAATCATGGAATGGAAACACACAGCAACAGAACGTACCAGCGTGACTTCAAACACTTTGTTACAGGAAATGTTCAAAATGTCCTCCGTTAGCGAGGATACATGCATCCACCCTCCGTCGCATGGATCCCTGATGCGCTGATGCAGCCCTGGAGAATGGCGTATTGTATCACAGCCGTCCACATTACGAGCACGTGGAGTCTCTACATTTGGTACCGGGGTTGCGTAGACAAGAGCTTTCAAATGCCCCCATAAATGAAAGTCAAGAGGGTTGAGGTCAGGAGAGCGTGGAGGCTATGGAATTGGTCAGCCTCTACCAATCCATCGGTCACCAAATCTGTTGTTGAGAAGCGTACGAACACTTCGACTGAAATGTGCAGGAGCTCCATCGTGCATGAACCACATGTTGTGTCGTACTTGTAAAGGCACATGTTCTAGCAACACAGGTAGAGTATCCTTTATGAAATCATGATAATGTGCTCCATTGAGCGTAGGTGGAAGAAACTAAAATGAGCTCTAACATGGATATTAAGCGTTTCCGGCCACATGTCCACATAACATCTTTTCTTTATTTGTGTGTGAGGAATGTTTCCTGAAAGTTTGGCTGTACCTTTTTGTAACACCCTGTATAGAGGCGATATCCTGCCTGTAGGTGGAAATGAATTTCTTAGCCAGAGGCTCGGTGAGGTGTAAAAACTCATGTCCAAAGGCTGTATGGAACATGACCACCGGTGGTACAAAAACAACATAGCTGCTTCCAGATTTTAAGTGTATTCTGGACCATTTCTCGACCACATTATCGTACAGTCTTTGTCTTACTTGAATTTTTAGGGAACATTTACGTTCATCACAATCCTACATCAGTGTAGACCACCAGAAGACCAGTTTTATAAAAGTTTTTCGTCAATAATTAAGAAATAATTCAGGGAAGTAACGAGGGGAAAAACCCTACCAAAGATTTACTCTCATAAACAACCCGGCATACTTGTTCCCCCTGACTCCCCACCCCACCCCCTCCAGAAAGAGAGGATATCGCATTTCAGGCCGATAACATTATTACATGTACCCTCGAAAATCGTATCTCATGTCACAGTCGCAAGATTAAAACAAATCCTTTCAGATATCACCTGGCTGAAATGGAAGTGTAGTGCATCCTGCAAAAACACTGTAGATGGAATTTGTTCGTTCAGAGAAACACTGCCTTCTTATGACAGCGTCAGGCATAAACATTGGGGTACTGACACCTCTGTCTAGCCTTCTTTGAAGCCAGCCATTATTATCAAAGGAGAGTATTACAACATTTCAAACAAAATATCAGAATTGTTCATACCAAAGAGATGGTAGAAAATTAAGGAAGTTCTCTGATAGCAGAAAGATACTGAACTTCATTCAAAGGATTGAATACATGAGAACTCCGGTGCCATCTAGGACGTGGTATATTTCGCAAATCATACCACTGATAAAAACCTAATTTGGTCAGCCAAACCATCAGCTTCCAGATATATTTATAAATGATGTAGCGACAGCATTGCGTCACCACACATAAAACTAACGAGTCACCTATACTGCCAGTGCTGCTTCATTGTTGCCACTAAATCACAGGTCCGTGGTCTTACGTAAAGTTTAGATCAGTGAGAGATAAACACCAAGAAAATAATGTACCACGTGGTTATTACTAAGCTGACGGTGTCTGAGGGCTACAGTGAGGGCTCTATACATCGAAGGGTGTTGAAACATCGTAGGTATTGTAGGGAAGCAGCCTACTCACGCCTTATAAAATTCACATCAGTCCTTCCATTGTGTGACAGCCAGTCCGCTGTAACTAGCTCTGACGTCATAAGTGTTGCGCAATACTTTAAAAATCAAGCAAATAACCTGAAACGTTTCTAGCATGTCAGGAGTAATACTAAATTAGTATGTGCTGAATATCAGTTGAATAACTTTAACCATTTTCGAAATTTGGACATTTTTCTGAAAAAATCATTGGCGCAACAGAAAAGAGCTAGAACTTTAAAATTTATATTTAGATTCCTTTTGCATAATAATTTAGTACAAACAGTATTCTGGATCTCACAAATTAAAATTTTAGTTGAAATTCATGATTTCTGATTTTTGTCTTAGAAATTAAGGAAGCAAGATAGATTAAGTAGGCGAAAAAATAAAGCTAGGATGTTTAAATTTAAGTAGAAGGGAGATCCGCTATAATCATAAAAATTTGAGAAGTTTTAACAGAATAACTATAAAACTACAGCTATAGCGTATCTCCAAAGAGCAAGTTCAGAGCTCGTCTACTGCGTGTAGTGTAATTAAATTAATTCTCTCGCCCAAAATATCTGACTTAGCCACGTCAGACTTTTATTGTGATTACTTACTTGTGTGCTGATTGCACAATTAAATTGAAAGCTTCATCGGCCATCAGCAAAGGAAGCAATGATTTATTCGATAACTTAAAGTGGCGCATTATCAGCCCAGCAGCTGGGCGGAAGAGCAGATTTGATCAGGCGTTCTCTCAGCCGTCCGCACCGCGGCTTTATATGTAAGAACGCTGCGCGAGAAAAGGAAGGCCCCAGTTCTCTCCAGATGCTGATTAGCGCACCACCTGTGCCGGGAGTCACGTCGCGTCAGTATCGTTGATAGAAACAGCCTCGGATGCAGTAATAAGTTACTCGGGATACGCGTAACCATGAAATCGTTTTCGAGTTAAGCGTTAAATTTGGGATGACGTTAATGATCTATCTTTAGTTTGCGTGTGTCGTATTTTCACGTGCTGCCGCAGGACAGACATTCTACCATTATTAGCGTGTCGTTTGATGAGCATTATCATCAAATTATGGCGAGCATTCACTTAAACATTTAATTTTAACAGTTATAGTTGCATCAGCTCATTAGACTCTGAACTGCTCTGGTAGTTGGATTGTGTGGATTCTTTTTGGTCTGTGACTTTCAGAATATAGTGAACATTTTAGAGAGAATGGTTTTTGATTATGTATCCCAGCCAATCTCCTAACTCCTCAGAGCTATAAGCTGTAGCTATAAATGTATTTCTCAGATGAAGTGGGCACTAGGAATTCTAATTACAGACTTCACGTTTTGCTAATCACTTTCTGCTTGCCAATACTGTAGTTAGAGAGCCAATGTTGAGAACGGCAAACAACAGCATAAATACAAAACATATATTCTATTATTCCACCCACCGCCCCACAGTATGTTCATTAAATAGTGTGCTCACGCTGTATGCTACAAAAATAATAGTTCCACTTTCTACCGCAACGTGAAAGTATGGCATTGTAAGGAGTCAGTTTGTGTTGTGGATGGAAGGAAAGGGAAGGAAAGGACAAACACACGGTAACTGTTGTTCTGGCTCTTTTATTAGGATATTGCAACAAGTTACAACATGATATGGTCTCCTGACTCAGCAACATGCTTCATTCGTAACGCGGCATGGTCGATAGTTGCTAGAAGCTTATTCAGTGTATTTAGAGTGATATGTTTTCATACGATATTCTCCATAGCAGAAAGAATGCGCATACATCCCTGATTGACAGAATATTTCAGATAGCCCTACAAGCAGAAGTCATGTGGATTTAGGTAGTGGGATCTGTATTTGCCTAGAGACCATTCGGTCGTTACCGTAGGTTTCTGACAGCAATAGTGTCGTCCCATCCTGCATTAAAACAGTGGTGTGGATATAGTTGCGTTCTTGTACAGTGGGAACCACCTTTGCACAAGGAGGTCCTTATAAACTGTACATGTCACTGTATATTTGACATAAATTGAGGTTGATGTTCCTCCACAGCATGTAAGGGCGTAAAACCCCATATGCTGCATTTCTGTGCATTCAACGCACTATGCAGAGTATGATGTGCCTCGTCCATCCAAAGAATATTTCCTGGCCGTATATCACCCATTTCCATGAGTGCCAAAAAACGAAGGGCAAAGTCACGGCCCTGTAGCCTGCCTTCGGGCTTCATTTGGTGCATATTCTGAATTTCGTCGTGGTATCTCTGCTCATTCCTCTCACAACGGAGTCTGCTACAGACTGGGTTTTCCCGCATTTTTTTTTTGGTCCCCTACCCCACTCGGTAAAACCGGAACTCTTATACGATCACTCTTGATCTCTGTCTGTCTGTCCGAGTGCTAAACCCTTTTCTCTAAGGAACGGGTACAGGTATGAAGTTGGAATTTGTCACATACCAAGTTCTACGATAACTAGGTGGTGTGAAAGATTTAATCTTCTAAATCAGTGAAGTCAAATGATATGGTCGCTTTTGTCACATATTTCGAAATGCGCAAATTCGCTCACCGAAATCCATAGGATAATCATAAAATTTGAGAACAAGAAAGTAAAGGAAAATAATGTGAAGGTGGTTAATTTATATAGATGCTATTTCTGAGGGTCCCATACCTCAGTCGGTGGGAAAGGAATCTAATACGCTCACTACATGTTCGTCTCTCTGTCTGTTTGACTGTTAAGATGCGTTGTACTCAGGAGCGGGTAGGGGTATCAGGAGGAAATTTATATTACACAGAAAGGTCTGAGGTAGCCTGGTGGTGTGAAAAATTTAAACTTCTAAAGCAATATTATGAAATGATGCAGCCATTTATGTTACATGTAGGAAACGTATTCGCAATAGCGCATATGGATAACCATCAGCCATATAATGCAATGACTACAATGACAATCTTCGCCAGACTAAAACTCGAACCCGTATTTCCACAACTTATCACGATCGACCGCGTTATCATTAGGCTATCCGAACACTACTCACGACAAGATCCTAACCTCCATATGTGGCTATGGAGGCTGTACTCATACATCCATTATGGATATTCCCGTATAGGGAGATATTTCACTTGTACTTGAAAAATCTATTGCCAGGTGTTCAGGTATAGAACCGATATTCCACTGCCTGTGTATAAAGCTGATGATTGTCCATATTCGCAACTGCAAATACATTTCACGTGTTTGATAACTGCTGTAGACGCCTAATTGGCATGCATATCCGAAGGATATTGTCGACCAAGCAAGGGCTCCATTGTCTCCTAGCGACTGCGCTGTGTCGATATCGATCTATGAATCGGAGACTGAGATACGTCAGGTTGCAAGATTGGGCAGTTATAGGAGGAACAGAAAAAACATAA
This sequence comes from Schistocerca nitens, assembly GCF_023898315.1. Taxonomy (NCBI): domain Eukaryota; kingdom Metazoa; phylum Arthropoda; class Insecta; order Orthoptera; family Acrididae; genus Schistocerca; species Schistocerca nitens. The sequence continues at coordinate 548,320,548 of NC_064619.1, read as the reverse complement.
AATGTAACAGACCAGAAAGGAACTGAGAATGTGATAGTCACAAAACTGAACTGTAAATTTCCTTCGGATGCAGCGACATGAAAAATGCGAGAAAAAGTGAGGTTCTTGTTTGATTTCTCGATACATGGAAGATATTTTCAAGACATAAGGAAATAAATTTGAACGAAGCTGGATGCACAAGATGAATAATGCAAGGTAAGGAGAAGTCTCGACATGGCCTATATTCAGCAGTGGATAACAAATGGGTGAGGATGGTCATGTTTAACTATTGTGATGTTCGCACACCCTTAGCTGTCTAAGCTTCCACTCTCGCAGGCAGGCGTTTAATCAGTTGCTGGAAGGTTTTTTCTGGAATGGCAGCCCATTCTTCAAGGAGTGCTGCACTGAGGAGAGGTATCGATGGCGGTTGGTGGGGCCTGGCACGAAGTCGGCGTTCCAAAACTTCCCAAAGGTGTTTTTAGGATTCAGGTCAGGACTCTGTGCAGGCCATGCATTATGGACAGGCGCTCGATCGTGTTGATTGATGCAATCACCATCCTCGAATCGCTCTTCAACAGCGGGAGGCAGGAAGGTGCTTAAAACATCAGTGTAGGCCTGTGCTGTGATGGTGCCACGCAAAACAACAAGGGGTGAAAACCCCCTCCATGAAAGACACGACCACCCCATAACACCACCGCCTCCGACTTTTTCTGTTGGCACTACACACGCTGGCAGGCGATGTTCACCAGGCATTCGCCATACCCACACCCTGCCATCGGAACGCCACATTGTGTACCGTGATTCGTCACTCCACACAAGTTTTTTCCACTATTCAATCGTCCAATGTTTAAGCTTCTTACACCAAGCGAGGCATCGTTTAGCATTTATCGGCGTGATGTGCGGCTTATAAGTAGTCGCTCGACCATGAAATCCAAGATGTCTTGCCTCCCGCCTAACATAGTATTTGCAGTGGATCCTGATGCAGTTTGGAATTCCTGTGTGATGGTCTGGATACGAGATGTCTGCCTATTACACATCACGTCTCTCTTCAGCTGTAGGTAGCCGGCCGCGGTGGTCTCGCGGTTCTAGGCGCGCAGTCCGGAACCGTGCGACTGCTACGGTCGCAGGTTCGAATCCTGCCTCGGGCATGGATGTGTGTGATGTCCTTAGGTTAGTTAGGTTTAAGTAGTTCTAAGTTCTAGGGGACTGATAACCACAGCAGTAGAGTCCCATAGTGCTCAGAGCCATTTGAACCATTTTTTCAACTGTAGGCAGGCTCTGTTAGTCAACAGACGAGTTCAGCATGTGCGCTTTTGTGCTGCCGTGTCCCTTCAAGTTTCCATTTCACTATCAAATCGGAAACAGGGAAAGTAGGGATGTTTAGGAGTGTGGAAATCTCACGTACAGACGTATAATATAAGTGACACCCAATCACCTGACCACGTTCGAAGTCCGTGAGTTCCGAGGAGCGCCCCATTCTGCTCTCTCACGGTGTCTAATGACTACTGAGGTTGCTGATATGGAGTACCTAGCAGTAGATGGCAGCACAATGCACCTAATATGATAAACTTATGTTTTTGGGAGTATCCAGGTACTTTTGATCATATATATATATATATATATATATATATATATATATATATATATATATATATATATATATATTAGCCACTCTGAGAGTCTATGTAGCGAGAGTGCTACCCACGACCGTTCCAGCGAGATTTGAACAAAGCCCATAGGTGGTCTGGAATACGGAAGCAGGAAAGCAGCGCCCATTAATAGTGTGGGAAGCGAGTTGCGTTTATGCAACCCAGATATCTTTCGGCCAGTCATAAGGCGAGAGATAGTGTTCTGCAAACTTTAGTTCGTTGACAGAAAATGCAACAAATTCTCAGTAAGATAATTCCGCAGGCTTTCCCTGTACGCTGAAGGAGAGAGATTTTCTATTATCATAGTGACAAACCTTCCAATATCGCTCCCTCCTATGGTAATTTTGGGAAGTGTGAGGGACAAATTCTAGTCGGAGATAGCTTGAAGTGTGGATTTCTGGGCGAGCACGCTGCGGCTGCTCGTGTTCCTTTTGCTGGAGAATTGCTGTTCAGTGCTTTAGCGGGCTTCGAATAAGTGTAACGTTTAACAATTGCGTTTGTCTTTGCATAGCATGTATCACAGTTTGTATTTTTTGTAACATGTGTTTGAATTTAATTGCCAGTTAGTTATGGTAATGGGATCTAGATTTTACGGTGTCGAGTGTATGTAAGTTTGGTGGGTTACCTGGACTTTGGAAAGAGATTTGCGTAACGATCTACGGTCTTCCAGAGAGCATTCATGTGCCCTCTGCACGGATACAGTGTTAGTTACTTTGAATAGTATCACACTCGTGGTCCAGAGAAACATAGAAATTGTTGGCATTTTACTATTTACTTTTTTGAATAAAGTAATTGTGAATCAATAAAGTCTCGAGTTAGATCACAGTAATTTAGACCAAATAATTTAGTATATTAGGAAATAAAATTTTTACTATATCGATTCCACCAACAATATTCTGATGGGGATGTGGTAATTAAAAGAAATCATCAGTGGTTTCTCGCCCACTGAACTGCAGTCTTAGTGTGACGGTGTTTCCAGCGTTATACAGGTGGCATGATGAAAAACATACTGTTTTCTTCTAATATGGAAAGTTGGTAAGTTAGCTAGGTCACTTTAAATATATGAACTAAATTAAATTTTTATTTTGTTGGAAATGTAATTTTAGCTGCGTCAGTACTGAGCAGTGTGAATAATTGCCTACTTAACTATTGTAGGATTGTGTTGGATTCAATACAAGCGTAGAATCGAGCGTTTGGCCTTGTGTGTGTGTGTTGAGTTCACGAGTGTGGCAGGTAGCTTGCACTAACACTGTAGAACTCCGGTCGAGTGGGACACACACATGTAACAGCAGGGCTAGCAGCCATATATCACATCTGAAGACTGTACGTGAACCGATTAGGTTATATCCCATTTGCTGTTCGACATCTTTCAGTTCTTTAAAAAGTATGTGTACCTGATACTTTTTGCTTTCTATATGAAAGTTTTTATTGAGGTTCATATTTCCTGGAATGAATATATGACCAGGCGATCTACGTACGAGTAATTGATCTGGCCTTCTGGTAAGAATCTTTAGATCTATTCAGGTGGGCATTGGTTCAAATTCCCGTATGGTCGCCATGATTTACGTTTCTTCGTGATTCCTTGAATCCCTTAAGGCGAGTGCCGTGTTTTTTATTTATTTTTATTTACACGTCAAGTTCCGTAGGACATAATTGTGGAGCAAATCTCCAAGGTCATGGAATGTGTCAGTACATGAAATTACAACATAAAAGTAATAACAGATAAAAATAAATGCTTATGAACCCGAAAACATCCATCCACAAGTTTAAGTAAACGCAATCAACAATACAATAAGAATCAGCTTAATTCTTCAAAGAATTTCTCGACACAATATAAAGAGTGACCCACGAGGAAACTCTTCAGTTTAGATTTGAAATCGCTTGGATTACTGCTAAGATTTTTGAATTCGATTGGTATCTTGTTGAAAACGGGTGCAGCTGTATACTGCACACCTTTTCGCATAAGAGTTAAGGAAGTCCGATCCAAATACAGATTGGATTTCTGCCGACTATTAACCGAGTGAAAGCTGCTTATTCTTGGGAATAAGCTAATATTCTTAAAAAGAAATTACAGTAAGGAATATATATATTGAGAGGTCAACGTGAAAATACCTAGACTCATGAACAGGGGTCGACAAGAGGTTCGTGAACTTACACCACTTATTGCCCGAACAGCCCGTTTCCGAGCAAAAAAATTCTTTTAGAATGGGAAGAGTTACTCCAAAATACAATACCATAGGACATAAGCGTATGAAAATAAGCAAAGTAGACTAATTTTCCTGTCGAACGATCACTCACTTCTGATATCGTTCGAATAGTAAAAATGGCAGTATTAAGCCTCTGAACAAGATCCTGAACGTGGGATTTCCATGACAGCTTACTATCTATCTTAACACCTAGAAATTTGAACTGTCCAGTTTCACTAATCATGTTCTCGTTCTGTGAAATTAAGACGTCAGGTTTTGTTTAATTGTGTGTTAGAAACTGTAAAAACTGAGTCTTCCTGTGATTCAGCGTTAGTTTATTTTCTACAAGATATGAACTTAGGTCATTTACTGCCCCGTTTGAAACTGAACCAATGTTGCACACAGCATCCTTTATTTCGAAGCTAATGTCATCAGCAAACAGAAATATTGTAGACTTACCTGTAATACTAGAGGGCATATAATTTATATAAATAAGGAACACTGATCCCTGGGGCACCCCCCCCCCCCCCACCCGACAATACGCCACCACATCAGAGCCATTGTCAACATTGTGAACAGTGACCTTTTGCTGCCTGTTGCTAAAGTAAGAGGTGAACCAATTGTGAGCTACTCCCCAATTTCGTAATGCTCCCACTTCTGGAGCAGTATTTTGTGATCAATACAATCAAATGCCTTAGTTCAATCAAAAAACACGCCAAGCTTTCGAAACTTTTTTAACCCATCCACTACCTCACAGAGAAAAGAGAATATAGCATTTTCAGCTGTTAAACAACTTCTAAAGCCGAACTGTACATTTGATAGCAAATCGTGTGATATGGAGTGATCAATTATCCTGACATACACAGCCTTTTCAACATCTTTTGAAAACACTGATGGCATGGAAACACGTCTAAAATTATCTACATTATCCCTTTCTCCCTTTTTGTAAAGCGGCTTTAGTACTGAGTACTTTAATCTCTAAGCAAACCGACCATTCCCAAAGGAAAAATTACAGATATGGCAAAATACAGGGCTAACATGTACAGCACAGTACTTTAATATTCTGCTAGACACTCCATCATAACCATGAGAGTCCTTAGTCTACAGTGATTTAATTATTGACTCAATCTCCTTCTCCTCTGTATCACAGAGGAGTATTTCAGACATCAATCTCGGAAAGGCATTTGCCAAGAAAGTTATATGATTTCCAGTAGAAAGTAAAATTTATTTAATTCACCAGCAATCCTCAGAAAATGATTGTTAAATACTGTACATATATCTGATTTCTCAGTAAAAGAGATATTTTTACTACGAACTGACTTTATATCGTCGACCTTGTGCTCCTGACCAGACATTTCCTTCACAACTGACCATATGGTTTTAATTTTATCCTGTGAATTATCTATTCTATTTGCATACCACATACTCTTTGACTTCCTAATAACATTTTAAGCACCTTGCAGTTTTGTTTGTAATGGGCTACTATAGCTTGATTGTGACTGCTTCTAACTTCCAGATATAAATCCCACTTTGTTACACAAGATATCCTTATCCCACTAGTCACCCACCTGGGCTGCCTATTATTGCTAGTACCCCATTTAGAACGTTTTAATGGAAAACAACTTTCAAAGAGCATGAGAAATGTGTATTGTATTTATCATGTATGTTATCAGCACTAACAACATCCTGCCACTCTTGTTCCTTGACAGGGTTTAAAAAATTCTCTATTGCTGTTGGATTAACTTTCCTACATAGTTTGTAATTAAATATGATATTGGTTTGAGTACAAAAGCCTTTTAGTGTTAAAATTTGTGCATCATGGTCTGAAAGACGATTCACGCTTTTACTAACAGAATGCCCATCTAGTAATGAAGAGTAAATAGAAATATTGTCTATCACTGTGCTACTGTTCTCCTGCAACCTAGTTGGAAAAAACGCAGTCTGCATCAGATCATACGAATTTAGGAGATCTACCGACTCGCTTTTTCTTGCACAATCATATACAAAATTTATATTGAAGTCCCCACATATAACTAATTTCTGGTACTTCCTACAAAGTGAATCAAGAACCCACTCTAGCTTGAGCAGAAATGCTCTGACGTCGGAGTTAGGGGACCTATATACCACAACAATTAGAAGTTTAGTTTCTCTAAATTCAACTGCCCCTGCACAACATTCAAATATCTGTTCAGTGCAATGTCGTGATACATCAATGGACTCAAGTGGAATACTGTTTTTTACGTAGTTAGCCACTCCGCCACCCCGCAAGGAACTGCTTGAGAAACAGCCAGCTAATTTGTATCCTGGTAAAGGAAGCCTCTGAAGTTCACTTTATCTCTAATACCTCTTATATTTTAATGGAATAAGCTAATTTCTTCTCTACTTGGAAACATTACATCCCTGAAAAGTGAGTCCTTAGTTAGAGGGACTTCCTTTAAGCAGGTGTACCTATCAGCTGCCTTTAATCTAAAAAAGATGTAGCTCTAACACCGACTCCTACAGGAATTTTTCCAAGAGTGACACCACCACTACCACCACCTACACTGTCACCTATAAGCTTAGCCAGCCTCCCCTTCCCATACCTATTGAGGTGAAGGCCATGCCTAGTGAAACCCAACTAGCACCCCTGAGATGTGACCCATGCCCTCTGCCATCAGTTCCCTTCCCAGCCCCATGTTAACGACCCTCACAGCCGCATTAATGTGAGGCCGATCATGACACTGAAACAGTTGCACGAAATGCACATTAGTGCCACCAGTTTGAGTAGCTATCTTTACCAGGTCACCACCTACATCATATTCCTCGTCCCTATCAAGACTGTTCCCTGCTCCACCCACTATCACTACCTGATCCTCCTTAGTAAAATTGCTACATAACTCCCCTATGCTGTCAGTCACTTGAGCCAACCCTGCACTAGGCTTCACAATGCTGGTGACCTGGTACTCACTCCCCAACACCTCCTGCAACTGCTGGCCCCCACCTCTACTGTGAGAACTACCTAGTAGCAGAACCTTCTTCATTCTGCTAGACTCTGCAACTAACCTAGGCCTCTTAATTGCTGAGGACTGCTGCATGTTCCCTACATCCACAGCTACACGAGGCTCCTCACCACTCACCTCTGACAGTATTGCATATTCGCAAAGTAAAACTCTCTGAATACCTCTTCTCCCTAGAGGCCTTCTTGCCAACTTCCAGTTCCCATTCCCCATCACCCTTCACCCTCCTCAACCTATCTAGTTCCTCCTTGGCCCGTTGTAACTGCACCTGAAAGGCACAGATCATACGCTCCTGCACCTATATCAACTTATTTCTATTACAGATTCTTCATTCCTAGGAGAAGATCTCACTAAAATGACCACTGGCATCCCCACTGCATTCTCCCCAATGAAAATACTTTGAACAAATCCCACACAGTAACGCACTACTCATAAACCTACGACAGAGTCCACACTTCTCATTCATGGTAAAATTTTACAGTTACTGAGGAAAACTATACGTCTACGTTACTAAAGTTCAGTTACACTAGTAGAACTATTCATAGAACTAACAATTATGGTCTCGAAATTCTCTGCGTGCTAAGAAAGCAACTACTTGTATTAATACTACTACGACAAAGCTAATACCAATACCAACAAAACTTCACAAAATTATTAGCTAAAACAAAAAAATTCGAACGGCCACTGGAACACTAAACGAAGTTAAAACAGAATGATATTTTTACTGAAATATTTCACTAGAAACAATAAGAAACGTCAGTTGAAAACTAATGCATGAAATTTACTAAACGACTTCAAAGCACAGAAAACTTTAAAAAACACAGCAAACGAACGTTTCCAAAAGTTTATTAAATCGTTATTTCGTCACAAACGACAATAACACCTCTGAAAACTATGAAATTTGATAACTGTATAACAGTGCAAGAATAAGTTTGTCAGTACTTAGCTTTATAACCATTACAGCTGCAGTGCACGCCACAAAACTTAAACACACTCCAGACCACTGTTTCTCCTTTGAAATGTGCCAGACGAATTCCTTTCCTATTTTTTCCTTCCGAATTTATGCTCCGTCTCTAACGACCTCTCCGTGGACAGGACTTTAAAGCCTAAACATTGTTCTTCCCTTTTAAGAATGAGTCTTTCACCGAGCAGCAGAGTGTGTCTTTTTTAGGGTTTCATAGCTTAATCGGTAGAAATGCAGCCCCTACTAAACACTCTGTGGCCCGTCTCTCTATGTGTGCGAATGTTGAGGCCACGGTTTCTATGGAACAGGTAAAAGTATGATGTTGGAATTTATGTCAGGTATGAGGTCTACAGTCCTTTGGTGGTGTAAAACAACTTAAACTTGTAAGACAATTCAACGGAAAGATACCGCCATTTATATCACATATGTCGATATTCTGTAAATCACTAATGTATACCTACAGGGTAGTTCCCTTTCACCTATTATCATAAAACTTGGCAATAGAAATTCAGGAAAGAATCAGAAAAGTGATCATTTGTTACTATATCACATGTATTTTCTTTTTACCATTTGATGTCCGTATGTCTATATGTTAAGACCCCTCGATAAAGTAGCCGGTAGAGGTATCAAGTTGAAATTTATGTCAGGTGCTGGGGATTAGGGTCCCTTGACGGCGTCATTAATAGATAATGAGAAAATATTGCGGAGGAACAGACAAGAGGAAAAAAAATTCATTTTATCAGTTTCGAACCTAAGTTCATAGGCCCCCTTTCACTGGTTGGATAACTGGGTTAGATTGGGCACACGTATCTCTCCGAAGTGGCGTCCAATAAAAATCATGCCACTAAGGCACAAGAAGTTATTACTATTAACATCTACATATGTAATTAATTTTGTATGGAGCCTTCAGAGCGTGAGTCCTACCCGCACTTGTGCGGTTCTTTAAAACATAAAAACAGATTTCAGTGTACCAGAAAGCACATAATGCCCTTACGCATGCAATGCGTTTAGCATCTGCCCTTACGCACCCAATGTGTTTAGCAACTGAGCTATCCAGGTGCGCCTGACAGACCACCATTTTTTTTTAAACGTACCACTACCTCTGTTACATCTCCCCTTGTAATCTACCCCCTCCTTCCTACTTGCAGCTATAGTCCTCGTTGCTCTTTTACGAAGATTTGAGGGGAGCGAAGATTACAGTAAACTTTCTGTTTAATTATCTTTTCACGCAGAGTTGCCTCCAGCTGTTCTTGTGTAGGGGTCAGAAACGTGAAGCTGAAATTCTTACATTTTAGGTCCTATTGATTGAATTGATCTAAATAAATTTGAAAATTTTTGCTGCAGAATTTGTGTTGTTACGTTAATATATTTTGTCACATTTTAGTATATAAAACAGTCTTTTGATTTTTCGCATTAACAAAGCCGAAATTACATTTCTTGGTCAAAATACAAAACTATGTCCAATCACATCGGAGGCATGCTTACTACCTTTCACTCAGCGGAAATAACAATATTCCAAAGGGTTTACAGTTTTTCTTGACAAATGAACTTCTATTAGTTTCGATTATTATTTCATAAATGAATCCAGGAATAAACATTATAAAGAGCACTAGATTGTCTAGTTAATAACAGAAGTTTTAAGTCTGCCAAATAACTCGTAATATCAAATGTTTCTAAGACAAAATAACTTTAACTGTACATTCAAAAATAATACTTGTCGATCGTAAGATCGAAAATAAAGTAATTCCTCTTCATAATTTTTAGCTTGAAATATAAAATACTGTGTATAAAACTCTATGAAAGTTTCCAGAAAAGCAACTGAGATAATAATGATATGTCCTAAATTTGAATAAAATACTGGTATCGAAAGCAACTGTTTTAGGAAAAGTAATGCTAGAGGAGGATGTCCCGCTACACCCTTCTTTGCAGACTGAAACGCCCAGCTTAACCCGCAGGACGGAACAGGTAGTTTAAATTGTGGGAAGGGGGCCAAAGTAAGGGTCAGTCAATACACTGTAACATATAACATTATTATTGAGATCAAACATTACAAGAGCCCAAAAAAATTTTTTTTGCACACAGCTTCAATTTTTGGGACTTAATTACCAGCTGAAAGCCACTTTAATTTAAAAACGGCTGAAGGCCAAAAACTTAAAACGCAAGCATAATCAGAAGTTTAAAAGGCAAGCCTTATCTTACAACAGTTCTTTAGTTAGGCTGAAAGCCCACAGAATCTGAGATTTGAAGAGCAAAGAATTTGAATTCAGAATCAGCTGAAAGTCCATTACTTAACGCTAAACAATATTAAATTTAAGAAAAAACAAAAGGCATTATGGAAAACAGTTCTTAATTAGGCAAAACTCAACCAACAGAAATTTAAAAGGCAAAGCGTTATCTTAAAACAGTTCTTTAGTTGGGCTGAAGGCCCAAAGAATCAGACACTTCAAGAGCAAACGAGTTAAATTCAAATCGACTGAAGGCCATAACATTAATCTTTTTTTTAATACGAAAGGCCTCACGTGGGGAAGGCCTTAAGAGCAAAACAACTCAAACTCAAAATCGGCTGAAGGCCCAACACTTAAAATTCAACAACATTAAAACCTTTAAAATGCCAAATTTCTTACGTGAAACAGTTCTTTAAATCACGCTGATGGCCTAAAGAATCTTACACCTTAAGGCCAAAACAGCTTTAGTTTAAAAAAGAGTCGGCTAGAAGCCGTACAAGTACAAACTACAAGAACAAGTAAAAAAAGGCAGTACACCCAAAGGCGCTCAGATGTTCGAGGGTCGGCCTGGCATTAAAACACTAACGCTCGCTGAGGTGACACAGGCAGTCGGGCCACCCGTTCACGATCCAATGACAACCCAACGGACCTACCGACATGATCATTTCCACTTCACCCGACCAGGGCACAACAAGAAATTCAACGGAACAACGTAGAAGATATTGACGCCCATAACCTATCATACATGGAGCTGTCAAACTACATACCGTGCAGGACAGCAACAACACGATGAGGAAACTACACTGCCGGAAATTTATGTAAACTTCCAGGGCAGGTAACCGGAATGTTAACGGCCACAAGGCAGAAGATTCCTCTGGTGCACTTCAATTCAAATAACCAAATACAGTGAAACTCCACCAGACGGTACTAGAAATTTCCAACCTGAAAACCACGTTGTAGCTCGCAGGAATATCCCAACAGCAGACAAAGAAATTCAAACGACACAATGTGAACCGTCTTGACTTGCTAGTAGATTAAATCAAAACTCAACTTTCGTGCCCAGTATCGGTGAGCCACTGACCTCGTAGCAATGGAAACAGCCCCACACATTCCGACACTGTGTAGAGACTGCCAGCGGCCTCAGCCAAACTACACTCCTGGAAATGGAAAAAAGAACACATTGACACCGGTGTGTCAGACCCACCATACTTGCTCCGGACACTGCGAGAGGGCTGTACAAGCAATGATCACACGCACGGCACAGCGGACACACCAGGAACCGCGGTGTTGGCCGTCGAATGGCGCTAGCTGCGCAGCATTTGTGCACCGCCGCCGTCAGTGTCAGCCAGTTTGCCGTGGCATACGGAGCTCCATCTCAGTCTTTAACACTGGTAGCATGCCGCGACAGCGTGGACGTGAACCGTATGTGCAGTTGACGGACTTTGAGCGAGGGCGTATAGTGGGCATGCGGGAGGCCGGGTGGACGTACCGCCGAATTGCTCAACACGTGGGGCGTGAGGTCTCCACAGTACATCGATGTTGTCGCCAGTGGTCGGCGGAAGGTGCACGTGCCCGTCGACCTGGGGCCGGACCGCAGCGACGCACGGATGCACGCCAAGACCGTAGGATCCTACGCAGTGCCGTAGGGGACCGCACCGCCACTTCCCAGCAAATTAGGGACACTGTTGCTCCTGGGGTATCGGCGAGGACCATTCGCAACCGTCTACATGAAGCTGGGCTACGGTCCCGCACACCGTTAGGCCGTCTTCCGCTCACGCCCCAACATCGTGCAGCCCGCCTCCAGTGGTGTCGCGACAGGCGTGAATGGAGGGACGAATGGAGACGTGTCGTCTTCAGCGATGAGAGTCGCTTCTGCCTTGGTGCCAATGATGGTCGTATGCGTGTTTGGCGCCGTGCAGGTGAGCGCCACAATCAGGACTGCATACGACTGAGGCACACAGGGCCAACACCCGGCATCATGGTGTGGGGAGCGATCTTCTACACTGGCCGTACACCACTGGTGATCGTCGAGGGGACACTGAATAGTGCACGGTACATCCAAACCGTCATCGAACCCATCGTTCTACCATTCCTAGACCGGCAAGGGAACTTGCTGTTCCAACAGGACAATGCACGTCCGCATGTATCCCGTGCCACCCAACGTGCTCTAGAAGGTGTAAGTCAACTACCCTGGCCAGCAAGATCTCCGGATCTGTCCCCCATTGAGCATGTTTGGGACTGGATGAAGCGTCGTCTCACGCGGTCTGCACGTCCAGCATGAACGCTGGTCCAACTGAGGCGCCAGGTGGAAATGGCATGGCACGCCGTTCCACAGGACTACATCCAGCATCTCTACGATCGTCTCCATGTGAGAATAGCAGCCTGCATTGCTGCGAAAGGTGGATCTACACTGTACTAGTGCCGACATTGTGCATGCTCTGTTGCCTCTGTCTATGTGCCTGTGGTTCTGTCAGTGTGATCATGTGATGTATCTGCCCCAGGAATGTGTCAATAAAGTTTCCCCTTCCTGGGACAATGAATTCACGGTGTTCTTATTTCAATTTCCAAGAGTGTACATCCCGCAAAGAATTCCTGACTGCTCCACGCCAACCGACCGACTCCAAGGCCCGGAAACGGTGAAAGGACCAAATACACGTCGGTCAATGAGACGACCAACCGAACGACCAACCAACGGCCGTCCCTCACCAGTCTCTCTCCGTCGGACTGTTCATATGTGTCGCCAGCGGTCGGTGAGCACTGGCTAACGTCGCCTCACCGGCGCTCCTTCCCCGACTTCACTGCTGCTGCGTCCCGACTGGACTGCTGCTCCGTCTCCAACTGACTGCCAGACACACGACGACACGGAACTATTATCGGTCTCTCCAGAGATGGTACTACAGTGCACTTATCGATACGCGCTGCTGCTGCCGCTCACGGGCATGTAAGGCAGGGAGTTAGTAACACCAGTAAATGGAATAAGAAAACGGGGCGGCCGTACCGTAATAGAAGATGACAAACAATAAATAGGATAAACGCGAGCTGAGCACGGTTCACAGACTATAGAAGAACCCCCTATTTTTCTTGTAAGCTTCCAATTATTGAAAAAAGAAAGGTGTTACTGAGAATGCTTTACCTACAGTTCAGAGTACAAAACTGCTGAGGCTTTCGTAATGTTTACGTACTGTCTCTTGACTTTTTCCTCGGGCTCTTCGGCTGTGCCGGCCGTGTGGCCGAGCGGTTCTAGACGCTTCAGTCTGGAACCGCACGATTGCTACGGTCGCAGGTTCGAATCCTGCCTCGGGAATGGATGTGTGTGATGTCCTTAGTTAGGTTTAAGTAGTTCTAAGTTATAGGGGACTGATGACCTCAGATGTTAAGTCCCATAGTGCTGTGAGCCATTTTTTTCTTCGGCTGTCGGTTGTTTAACGGTTACCCAGAATGGGGGTGAGTCTTTCACAATGCCAGCCACTGATGCTGGCAAAACGTGAGAAATACAAGTCGACCGAAGATTTCGAGACAAATGCCAACAGACAGTATGTTAGTGTAGGGAACTTTTCAATAATATGTAGCAAATCACTACCTACACTCCGCTTTTAGAGCGAATGGTGTTTTGAAACCTAAGCACATACTATGGCTACTCCTTTCGTGGTTAAGTTTTCTTTCGTACTTGCTATTTCGTCGAGGAATGCAGGCAGAATTCTCCAATATACAGTGTACACTTACATTAACGTGGCCACATGTCAAAATCCTCAATAACAAGCTTTCGCAGTGCGGACTCCTCCGAGACATACAGACAAAAGAGTCAATGAGATTCTGGAATGTAACGACATGGATGTAGAGCTACTACAACTCCAGGACCATGGGCAAGTGAACAAGGTTTTCGGTTTGGTCCATGGCGTGAACAGCCGGATCGAGATGGTACCACAGACTCTCGATTGGTCTTAAATATGGTGAGTCGGTTGTTGGGGTAGTGCTCTTCGAAACACGCAAGTATACTATGAGCTGTGTGACCCGTTGCAGATGCCATCACGGCGCGGATAAACGAACTGCATGTAGGGTTGGACATGGTCCCCAAGGATAGGTGCCTACCTGTTTTGACCCACTGTGCCTTACAGAATAACGAGATCACTAAGGGAATGTCACTAAATCATTCAGCAGACGACAGCGTTCCAACCTCCAGCCTGGACCCTTTCAGGGCGTTAGCGTTCAGCCATTCCACGCTTTACGCACTAGGGTTTACAACATTTGGTACCAGAAGCACCGTGGACGCCCGACCGCAACATGAACAGCGTTGCCCGCAAACCAGTCACGCTGCCCGCGAGAATAACACCCCATGGAGCGACAGCGCCATCCAGTAAGAGAGACGTGCGCTTATGTAACCGTGCAGGAGCCGATGTTTGTTCCTGGAGAACGTTCCTCGTGTTAGAGAGCCTGCGCAGAGATGTAACTATTTTTAGTATGTATCTGTTTTTTGAAGACAAGTTTTCTGCCGAGTTAGCTCAGAGATCGTTATTTATTTTGTGTTTATGTAACTGTAGTCAACACGCAACAGATAGGAGGAACCTGGATTCTACAACTGCTGTAACCAATGTTACCAAAGTTGACTACTACATTTTAGCAATCAGTAGTCTGTGTTACTTTCATTTTTTATGTGCTGTCCTAGAAGCCACGTTCTATCACGATGCCTTTCTTAATATTTTTGAGCGGCGGCGAGATTTTCATCGAATTGGACGGCCACTTTCCACAACAAACGTTACTCAGTGGACGTCCGGCTGCGGAACGAACTGGCGTGCGAATTCCAGCCTTCGTCGCCGGTGACAGCAGTCGGTATGGGTGAATGAACCTGTCGTGTGCAACCTTCATTGAACAATAGTTGATAAGACGGTGCTGCATCCTGTAATGTCACCTGGGCGGTCAATTGCTCAACAGTTGCACGTCTGATCACCCGTGCATGTCTCTGCAGCCATCACGTTCACTTCACCCCAGTCACTATGGCCCGTGGTGTGACACAGTTGCCTCGACACTGGTTTTGGACACTGCCAATTTGACATGCACGCTATACTTTAACGATTTGCTTACAAAGTTAGGCGTTATGGAAATGTTTCCATCCTAGCCCCGAAAGCCAATGATATGTCCTTTCACATTGCGATGACAACGCTGTTTTCCCTGTCCCCCCTCCATTGCTAGTGCAGCCACATGCCATGTGTGAGTGGGTACTGCACATTGACGTCGAACATAAGCAGTGGGCACATTGATGTTGTAAGATGGCAATAACTATGACCCTTACATGAAGTCATTAAAGATCACCTAACTCACGTTGAGCGAACAGTAGGGCTGAACTAAATTGACTGACAAGGCACAATGCATCTTGTAGAGCATATAGTATGGACGTATTGGAATAATTAATGTCGGGTGATGGTTTCAAAGTAATTCACAAGACATGAAAACTTTGTGGAAACATGTCGATTTACTGGAGGCTAGTTTACACCAGGGAAGTACTCAGAATTGACCGTGGCCGCCAGGGGAGCGGCTAAGAGAAGCGACAATAGGCAGCTTAGGGCGGCTCAAGCTCTGAGAAAGCGGTAACAGGGCGCGGCCTCCAGCCACCTTAAGATGACTGCCAGCGAGTGGGTGGTTGACACCTACTCCATGCTGGTGTACCGGGAAACAGACGGAGAACTTGTACGCCTGTTGATAAATGTCCGTCGTCCCGTTTTCTGTGAAACATGCGAGAAAGCCGTGCAAAGCAACTTCACGCTGAATTCACAGTGTGCAGAGTCTGAAGCAAATCAGGTGAAGTGCAACAGAATGAAATACGCCAGCCTGCGATGGGAACGTAGGACAAAGGAATTTGAAGTACTCTCCTGGGAGTCAGAATTCCAGAAAACTTGGTGTCATGCAGACACTAACCTTGATGGGTGGCCTGGGAGGAGCTAATTAAAAGAAGTTGAGAGGAAGGGAAATTTTGTGGGTATTGTTCACTTCCCAGAGAAGGCATTGGTCGACACTGGGAAGCGACACGTAATTGATGCGACTTGTGCTGCAATTGACGTAAGTGGTTTTGCTAGAGGGGAAACCGAGGTGAAGAGCTTACTGTGAGAAGTCTCCGTAGAGGTCTTCCCTTCCCAGCTTCCCTAGAGTGCGGACATGGCGTTCTTCACCCAGCTTGCCTGAGAAAGAGTGAGCATCTCTGCAGTTTAGGACTTAGCAAATGGAACGATTGAGCTTGGAGATAGGAAGTTTTGGTTCAGCTATGTACTGAGCAAGATAGCTAGGAGTGAATAGACATGCGCAGCCTTGCAGCACCACAGGGTCAGCCAACGTCTGCACAACGACACCGCTACACCATGCTGAATTCGGTGACATTGC
This sequence comes from Schistocerca nitens, assembly GCF_023898315.1. Lineage (NCBI taxonomy): Eukaryota > Metazoa > Arthropoda > Insecta > Orthoptera > Acrididae > Schistocerca > Schistocerca nitens. The sequence goes on along the minus strand of NC_064619.1, from coordinate 548,304,180 downwards.
GCCCGCTCCGGCCACTGATTAATTTGCTGGATCACGTCGGCAAAGTTTCCATGAGGGTTTCATGGGCCGTGTATTGTACAATTCTTCTCGCACTTCTCATTACGCCTGGTCAGTCGATTGGAATTACTTCTGATTTATCGTGCTTTACTCCACGCAAACGCAATTTATTACCACTGCCTGTTAGGAGAGTCATGTAATGTGATGATTGCAGGTCGTGAGTTAAAATAAATCTGTGCTGATCGACTGCATCTGTTTTCAATCAAGTAGTTGAAATCTCAAGTCACCTTCTTAATTAATTTTATTTTCAACATTTGCATCTGGTGTTCAATAGCTGAATATAACATCAATGTGCACAACTTTTTAATTAAAAGGGATCAATTCTGAACCAATTAATGTCAACACTGCCACCGCAGTTCAATCAGGAGTCACAGGGCCTTATTACCTTCTTTGCGTTACGCGACATTGCGGCAGTTTTGCTCTCTCTGTTGACCTGTTAGTGAATTACCTGGGGTGAACACACACCAAAAACCAGATAAGTGACGGGTGGGGTGTTACAGTGTGACTGGACTGTGTAGTCAAAAATGTAGGAGAAAAACTTGTACTGGTGGAATGCCATTATACACTACTGGCTATTAAAATAGCTACAGCACGAAGATGACGTGCTACGGACGCGAAATTTAACCGACAGGAAGAAGATACTGTGATATGCAAATAATTAGCTTTTCAGAGCATTAACTACCTACAACGTACTGACATGAGGAAAGTTTCCAACCGATTTCTCATACACAGACAGCAGTTGACTGGCGTTGACTGGTGAAACGTTGTTGTGACGCCTCGTGTAAGGAGGAGAAATGCGTACCAACATGTTTCCGAATTTGATAAAGGTCGGATTGTAGCCCATCGCGATTGCGGTTTATCGTATCGCGACATTCCTGCTCGCGTTGGTCGAGATCTAATTACTGTTGGCAGAATATGGAATTCAGGTGGGTAATACGGAACGCCGTGCTGGATCCAGACGGCCTCGTATCACTAGCAGTTGAGATGACAGGCATCTTATCCGCATGGCTGTAACGAATCGTGCAGCCACGTCTCGATCCCTGAGTCAGCAGATGGGGACGTTTGCAAGACAACAACCATCTGCACGAACAGTTCGACGACGTTTGCAGCAGCATGGACTATCAGCTCGGAGACCATGGCTGTGGTTACCCTTGACGCTGCATCACAGACCGGAGCGCCTGCGATGGTGTACTCAAAGACGAACCTGAGTACACGAATGGCAAAACGTCTTTTATTCGGATGAATACAGGTTATGTTTACAGCATCATGATGGTCTCATCCGTGTTTTGCGACATCGCAGTGAGCGCATATTGGAAGCGTGTATTTGTCATCGCCATACGGGCGTATCACCCGGCGTGATGGAATGGGGTGCCGTTGGTTACACGTCTCGGTCACCTCTTGTTCGCATTGACGTCACTTTGAACAATGGACGCTACATTTCAGATGTGTTACGACCCGTGGCTCTACCCTTCATTCGATCCCTCCGAAACCCTACATTTCAGCAGGATAATGCACGACCCCATGTTGCAGGTTCTGTACGGGCCTTTGTGGATACAGAAAATGTTCGACTGCTGCCCTGGCCAGCACATTCTTCAGATTTCTCACCAATTGAAAACGTCTGGTCAATGGTGCCCTAGCTACTGCCTCGTCACAACACGCCAGTCACTACTCTTGATAAGCTGTGGCATCGTGTTGAAGCTGCTTTCGTAGCCTGCACACCCCATCCAAACTCTGTTTGACTCAATGCCCAGGCGTACCAAGGCCCTTATTACGACCAGAGGTTGTTGTTCTGGGTACTGATTTCTCAGGATCTATGCATCCAAATTGCGTGAAAATGTAATCACTTGTCAGTTCTAGTATAATATATTTGTCCAATGAATACCAGTCTATCATCTGCATTTCTTCTTAGTGTAGCAATTTTAATGAGCAGTAGTATAAAACGATCCTTAAGTCGCTTCTGAATTCTTCAGTCGGTATTAAGTTTGATTGATCTTATTTTTAAGTACTTTCTACTTTAAATTTTGTGATAAACGTAGGTAGTAATATGACAAATTGCTCTCTCCAGGGTATGTTTGTATTGCGACATAGGTTTACCACCGGAGAAATTTGAGGACCAGAGAGTAAGTGTCTGAATATTTTTACAAGCATGACAGTGCCTTTTCCCCTGAAGGCTTTTATGTGACCCGACTACATCTCCAGCTCTCGTCGGGTGTAATAAGCACTGCCATTTTGCTCTGGAATGAGCTGGGGAGTTGTGACCACAGAGACTTCAGAGGGATGGGCAGAGCCAGTGGACAGCGTTCCGGCGCCAGCCCGCCCCCGGCTGCTGGTTACATACGTGAAAATGCGCGTGCGGACTCTTCATAAAGCAGCGGCGGGGTCGTAAACAGGCGGTGCGTTACACGCGTCGGCAGCAGACGCTGCAGTCGCCAGCGGGCGCGACGCGTCGGCTGCTCCGCACTGCGGGTCCGGCTGTGGCTGCCAGCCACATCGTGGGCAACCTGTTGTGGCTGCCGTGGCACCGTCTTTCCCCCAGCAGGCCTTCCATTTCACCATTTCCATGTGCAAATTTACACGTCTGTCTCTCATAATGACATGGAAAACATCGGATGCTTTATGACCATGTCACGCCACTCCCTCAACGGATGGCGACAAAACTGTAAAAGCTGTAAAATAAGGGAAGTAAATATGCGAGTGCAGGCTTTCTCGGCGAATTTCATATACGAAGTCTTCACGGGTTGTCAGTCGAGTAGCATCGTCTTCTCGCAGCAACGTTTCGATGGAATGCGTCTCCATCATCTTCGCCTGAAGATAATGGAGACGCAGTCCATCGAAACGTTGCTACGAGAAGACGATGCTACTCGGCTGACAACCCGTGAAGGCTTTATATAATGGAAGTAGAACACTAGAAGCAAATAAATAAATAAATAAATCTGTAACTTGTGAGCCCAGATGCCTAGGAAAGATTATGTTCTTATTGCCTGATAGAGGTACTGAAAATACGAAAGTACGGTTACTGTAATAAACGGAAGCAGGAATCAGTGTAATCGTTCAAAAGTCTCGGTGACACACCAAAGTCGGCAACGAGAATCGATGCCAAAAATGTTAGCGAGGTCATGCAACACTCCGACGTAAAGGAGGCACTCCTCAAGACCACGCCCACCTCTGAGCACTGCAACGCTATCAAGCATGCAAGAGCTCTGTCCTGTTCGAGATCTCGACTACAGCAGTCAACATCATCTTGTAGGACAGTTGCCGTTTAAGTTCCTGATGAAATGTACTTTTGTAAATGTTGCATTTTGTACTACGAGATAGAGTTGCTGAATTTGTGCACCAAGTGATACTTTCATAGTCAATGAAAGTTGTAAATAAGTCAGAAATCATGTGGAAAGGAACTGTGCCAAACTTAAAGAAAACTGTTGTTCATTTATGTAATAAATTCAAATAATATCTGATCTCCTGTAGTTAAAAATGAATTATCTCCCATAGCACTCGAAAAACCCACAGTTGTGGCTATACAAATGTGGTATCATCTGGCCACTACACATTTTAATATTCATATTTACCTCATTCTTCGAAATGGAATTATGAAGCAAAGAAAGCATTTAAGTGAACGAAAGGTAATTAATTCTATGTGCTTCTGTTTGAATACGTTACTGTTCAATACAATGAAGATGACCTCTGAAATCTGGATTCGCAGGACAGAACGGATCAGGTTGTGGGAAGGGGCCTAGGTCAATTACTGTTAGTTATGCAAGAACACACAGAAATTTATTTCTCAAACCGATGCACAGTTTTCTGTTTAAAACAACAAAGATCAAATCACGGCTGAGGGCCCAAGTGACTTCACCACAATAAGTTTAAATGATTGCTTTTAAAACACCAGGTTCAAAAATGGGTCAAATGGCTCTGAGCACTATGGGACTTAACATCTGTGGTCATTAGTCCCCTAGAACTTAGAACTACTTAAACTAACCTAAGGACATCACACACATCCATGCCCGAGGCAGGATTCGAACCTGCGACCGTAGCGGTCGCGCGGCTCAGGACTGAGCGCCTTGAACCGCGAGACCACCGCGGCCGGCAAAACACCAGGATTTAGAGTAACGGCTGAAGGCCTTACTTAAGTAAAATTACAATATCTTCTCGGGTAAAGGCCGAAATAATATTTCAGATCAGCTAAGGAAATTCTTCAAAAGCCAAGAATTTACAAATTCTGGCTAAAGGCCATATTAAGGAAAATTCAAGTTAATTCATCGGCTGAAAGCCCAATTAAAAAAAAATATTTACATAAAAAAGGAGGGACTTTAAATATAAACCTTTACATAGTACAACAGAAAAACATCTTAAGGAAACTGAAAATATCTTTTCGGCTGAAGGCCCAAACAATTACTCCAGCATTACAAAAGACAACGTTAAGATAAACATTTACAGAATATTGCTGATTGCTGTTTCAAGAATTGAAGATAATGAAGGAGAAACCTTCCAGACAGGGATTTAAATATAAAGCCACAGATCCTGAAACAAACGTGGCTGAAGGGCTTTATACAGAGCAACAAGAATTTTAAAAGATACACGGCTGAAGGGCTATGAAATTTCTATGAAATTCGGCTGGAGGCCTGCCACAGTACCTGCGACCAAATAAAATGACGGTCACAAATAACAAATAGTGATTCTCAGCAGTGTTGCAAGGGTCGGCCTGAAGAGGAAACTCTAACCACGGTTTAGGTAAGACAGACAGCCAAGCGTAACACTGAACAGTCAGGTTGCAGCACGACCTTCCGACGGCTGACGAACCAACCAGTCGCCAAATCAATTTCCTTCCGCCCGACCAACAGCACGACAACCAAAAGTACCATTTAAGTCGAGGATTGCAGCAGGATTATGTCTTAATAATTGGCGTATAAACACAGTCAATGCACAATAAACACTCAAAGATATCGCTGGTGCACCTCACTAATAAATTATAATCATTTCAAAGGTTAAACGCCATACAGGGAGACAGTTGCTAAATTTTGCTGTCTCCAACACACCATCACGTTGCTGCTTGCGGGGACAACCCAGGACGCAACAACCACCAATCAACAAAGATATGTCACAAAGGTTGAGCTTTCATGACACGTTCACTGACTGCTCAACTCCAGCATGCAGGTGCGGTGGGCGCCGAACTTTGCAGTTCTTGCAGCTAGTGTCATACAACTCCGACCGCGCGTGCACTCCGCCAGCGGCCCCGGCCAGATGCCACGCAGCAGAGACTTCCTCGCTCCTCCGTCGAAACCGACCAACTGCCACACACACCTTGACACGGAAATATATCTGCCACACCAAAGAAGTTACAGCAGTACTATTATCAATAAACGTTCCTGCTGCCACTGATGGAAGCAAGTGAGCAGCTCGTTCAGATAGTAACTGAGGGAGGTATAAGACGCCACTCGATTGTGACAAAATGCTCAAAAGGAAAAACGGCATTATCTCCAGCCGACAACTACGAAACCTCTAAGGCTCAGTGTTCCAGCTGAAGTAAATAAGAAACGCAATATAAAATTTTCTGGCAATAAGACGAACGTTATGGTATTCCGAGAAAATATCCAGTCAGATCAAAAACTGTTTTTCCTAGTTTGGTTTTAGAACAAGTCTCTCAAATTCCCTACTTAGGCTATGATAAAGGCACTTTCTTAATTTTGAATCACTTACTGATAATGAAGTATACAAATTGCAGGGTGTCTTTGGTACCATTAGCCATGAAGTGACCTCCATGTCATTCTCTGAAGGGATGAGGGCTTCTGTCTTGTCCTATGGGACTAAAAGCTTCAGTATGTTTAGAATTGAAGATATTAAAGTAGAATTAAATGTTTTCAACACGAATAAAAAATTTAAAAAATGCGAGTCGTGCTGAAAACTAATTTCTTCGATTTTTACACGAAAATTCTTAAAGGTTTTTCGATAAAAGAAACATTATTAGCATTCTACATTTTTGTACTTCATGTCTACATGATTATAGCCTACTGTCTCTGGAGGGCTCCGAATTAGGGCGTGTAACGTGGTGATGTGTTACTTATGTTAGTGCCGGCCGGAGTGGCCATGCGGTTCTTGGCGCTACAGTCTGGAACCGGTCGACCGCTACGGTCGCAGGTTCGAATCCTGCCTCAGGCATGGATGTGTGTGATGTCCTTTGGTTAGTTCGTTTTAATTAGTTCTAAGTTCTAGTGCTCCGAACCATTTTTGAACATATGTTAGTGCGTGGCAACCAGCGTGCTGTTATCGATTTTTGATTTCGAAGAGTCCGTCCACACATGGTGCACCGTCTCTTTCAGCATGACAAAGCCACACCTCATGGGAGTGACATATGCAATGTTGTGTTGGCAGAAGAGCCAACACCGTGTTACTAGTGGACGCCGAAGTGCACGCATTTTAGCTCACGCAGGCTGGCTTGAGGAGGGAAGAACTATACTGACGTGGGGTCTGAAACATGACAAGGAATTAGAATTCAGAAAGCGGACGTAATTAGTTTGATACTTAACTTTATTCCCTTAATGATGAACGTTGCTCTTGACGGTACATGATTCACAATATTATCTGTTCAGAATACATTCATAGTAACTGAATATGGCTCATATCTTGGTCGTAGCAAATGACGTAGCTGAAGGCTATGCTAAACTGTCGTCTCTGCAAATGTGAGCGTATGTAGACAGTGAACCATCGCTAGCAAAGTCGGCTCTACGTCTGGGGCGAGTGCTAGGGAGTCTCTCTAGACTAGACCTGCCGTCTGGCGGCGCTCGGTCTGCAATCACTGATAGTGGCGACACACGGGTCCGACGTATACTAACGGACCGCGGCCGATTTAAAGGCTACCATCTAGCAAGTGTGGTGTCTGGCGGTGACACCACATTCCTCCCCCGCAAATCGGTGGACGGTCGTGGTATAAGGCCTCCGAACGCCGTGCGGAGGACCACATGCTGACGTATGCGACGAGGTGGGGAGCCTAACAACAAGCGAGGCTGTGCCACCCGCACCCTGCCATTCGGACCGCGGGGAGCTAGGGAACGTCTGAAAACCTACTCCAGGGTGCACGCCAACATGCGGTGTAGGCGCCCGTAAAGAGACAGGAGGAGCCCAAGGGTCGACCTCCATCGGGCCGGGGCACCCGACGGGCGAAGACGACATATGGTCCGGAGCGGGCGAGAGTTCCATGTCGGAGGACAACTGGTCACGGGGAGAGATCGGCGGCGCGTAACCCAGGGGGACGCCCGGCGGCTGTAGCGACACGTCCATTGCGGGCGTCGCCGGCGGGAGAACAGGCGGCGGCGGCGGCGCGTCGCCATGGGGCAAAATGGAAGGCAGCGTTTGTAACACCTGGAGCTGACCGGACGGCACCGTCGCTGAAAGCAGACGGGAAGCGGCAGATCCCGTGCGACGACAGAGGCGCAGCTGATTGAGATGCCGGCGCACCTCACAAGAAGCCCCCAAAACCAGATACATAGCGCGTCCGAGGTAGCGAAGAATGCGCCCTTCGAGCCAACGCCGTGAACCTCGATAGTGGCGATAGTAGACAACGTCGCCTGGGGCAAAAGTAGGTGTCTGCCGCTGCACAGGAGCCTGATGTGGCGGATTTAGCAAAGACATTAAGGTTCGATGATGGCGACCGTGGAGCAACTCAGCTGGCGAACGACCATCTCGGGGCTGAGAGCGATACGAGGACAAAAAGAGCAATAACGCTGCCTCCAGAGAATGCCACTCTTTCAACATCAACATCTGTGACTTGAAAGTCCGGACCAAACGTTCAGCGGCACCATTTGACTGTGACGAAAACGGCGCAGACGTCAGATGTTGAATACCATTGGTCTTTTAGAATGACTGAAACTCAGTGGGCATGAATTGTGGGCCAATGTCGGAAACAGTTGTCTGTGGAAGACCTTCAATGCAAAAGATAGCAGATAACGCTTGGATGGTGGCAGACGATGTCGTGGAAGACATTCGGACAACGAAAGGAAAATTTGTGATTGAATCTATCACAACCAACCATCGGGCATTCCAGAATGGACCAGCAAAATCGATGTGTAAGCGTTGCCAAGGGAAAGTGGCTTTCGGCCATGCAAAGAATTTCCGCGGTGGTGCTGATTGTTGTTCAGCACACGTCATGCAAGAAGAGCACATATTCGTAATCGCGGCATCGATTCCAAAGCAAGTACAATGCTGACGAGCAAGTTGTTTCGTTCTCACTATACCCCAATGTCCTTGGTGAAGAAGCTTTAAGACAGACGACTGTAACGAACGTGGGACCACGACCCTGGACTGATCATTATCAGAACGCAACAGCAAAACACCACGTCGAACAAAAAGTCTCTCCTTGTGAGCAAAAAATCGGTGAACCAACGGGTCCCCGAACCGCGACTTTGACAAGGGCCATTGCGTAGCAACAAAACGCAAAACGGTAGCAAGGGCAGGGCCGGCAGTTGTGGCTGTAGCTACACGACGAAAATCAATCGGAAAAGATTCGACCACGTCATCGGTTTCCGAATCAATGAACATGCAAGCAAGTTCGGAGGAATCGAATGCCCTGTCCTCAGCAAGAGGCAAACGGGACAACGCATCGGCGTTTCCGTGCTTTCTTAGCAGTGGACCGATACAAGATATCATAGCGGTACTGAGAGAGGAAAATAGATCAGCGAATGAATTTCTGCGCTGTACGTGGAGGTACAGGCTTGTTCGGATGCAAAAGCGATGTCAAAGGTTTGTGGTCTGTGATTATGGTAAAGTGACGACCATACAAGAAGTCATGAAACTTTGTAACACCAAATACGAGAGCCAATGTTTCTTTCTCGATCTGTGAATAATTTCTTCGCGCAGACGAGAGGAATTTGGACGCAAAGGCAATAGGACGATCGTGCGAGCCATCTTTGTGCGCAAGCACATCAACGATCCCACGGCCGATTGAAAGGCTACCACCTAGCAAGTGTGGTGTCTGGCCGTGACACCACATGCAACAATTTTAAGTCTTTTCAGTGTCATCGATCATCCCCCATACAGTCCTGATGTGGTCTCATACGATATTCACACATTTACATATAACCTGAGGACGTCACTGTTATAGTGATGAAACGGTGCAAGCAGAGGTGATGCTGCGACTTCGTCAACAAACATTCTACAGCTACGGTATCAGCAAACTGGTCTCTCATTAGAAGAAATGTGTTCGTCGCCGGAGTATATCGAGAAATAAATATGTACACACGAAGAATAACGATGTAGAATGTTAGTAACATCTGTTTTATTTAAAATGCTGTTAGACTTTTGACATAAACATTTGGAGACAGTACTTTTCAGCACGCCCTGTATCATTAAAATTGGAGACATGACACTGTTTGATTACAGAGTTCCCCATAAAATCCGTAACTCCAAGCCAAACAGAATAGAGATATTCTGGAAGACCTCAGAGAGCATGGGTATGATATTATCATATATTATATTGGACACAGGCAATATCCTAATCCCAGAAAGAAGACGGCCACTTTGGTAATTAATGAGTGTGCCAGACTGCATATCATTTTTATGTGTGAACCCAAGGCCATGTAGAGATGATAAATATATACTGACGATACCTGTCAGTAGAGGTACTTGGTTCTATTTTTTGTGAGTCGAAGCCTAACTGCACTAAAAGCTACTGTTGCTAATATGGGATGTCCATTAATATCACACTGCCACTCTTAGTTGAGAAAGTTGTTCGCGACGTGTAACGTTAAATTTCCTGAATTTATTGTAGCATTCCCTTTTTTTTGGGGGGGGGGGGAGGAAGGGTCTTTCGGGCTAGTGTATGACACACAGCAAAGTATGGATCAATAGACACACGGATGATTTGTCTACTGCTGCACCTATTCCTTAATAAAAGGATTGGCTCTATACGAAAGCTTCCGTCAGGCAAGCACAATTTACACACGCATGAACTTTTTCATGCACTGCAACAAGTAATGAACAATTAAGTGAGCTAAATTTAGTTAGTGAAAATCCTGTAATACAGACCAACAGAGTATTGAAGTTGAATTAATTGCTGTATACTAGTCGAATTAAGACGGGTGATGCTGAGGGAATTAGATTAGGAAATAGACACTTAAAGTAGTAAAGAATTTTTGCTATTTGGAGAGCAAAATAACTGATGATGGTCGAAGTAGAGTGGATATAAAATGTAGACTGGCAATGGCAAGGAAAGCGTTTCTGAAGAAGAGAAATTTACTAACATCGAGTATAGATCTAAGTGTCAGGAGTCGTTTCTGAAAGTATTTGTATGGAGTGTAGTCATGTATGGAAGTGAAACATGGACGATAAATGGTTTGGACAAGACGAGAATAGAAGCTTTCGAAATGTGGTGCTACAGAAGAATGCTGAAAATTAGATGGGTAGATCACATAACTAAGGAGGAGGTATTGAATAGAATTGGGGAGAAGAGGAGTTTGTGGCACAACTTGAAAAGAAGAAGGGACCGGTTGGTAGGACATGTTCTGAGGCATCAAGGGATCAAAAATTTATCATTGGAGGGCAGCGTGGAGGGTAAAAATCGTAGAGGGAGACCAAGAGATGAATACACTAAGCATATTCAGAAGGATGTAGGTTGCAGTAAGTAATGGGAGATGAAGAAGCTTGCACAGGATAGAATAGCATGGAGAGCTGCATCAAACCAGTCTCAGGACTGAAGACAACAACAACAACATTCACTCACAACACAGAGAAACCATGATACCCTGATATAAAATTATTAAATGCTTACAGGTGCCAATATGAAGATAAAAAATGAAGATTACATCAAGAACAGTTGAGAGGCCTCAATAGCAAGTAAAGTTTGCCCACCTCAGCAGCCGAGTGTGCCGGCACGGTATCTCAGGGTATCTCCCCTCAGCCAGGGTATTGGCCGCCCTTCGTAATAAAATAATAATAAAGGAAGCTGAGAGAAGATTCACACAGAACCCAGGTGAAAAAATGAATTAGTAACACATCGAAAGAAAGAAGTCAAATTAAAAGGAAAAAGTGGTCACGGAGTCACACTCAAAGGTTCCTTTTCAGTTACTTACAAGTGTTTTTCCTTGGTGGCATGACTGGATCGCGGAAAGTCTCGTGATGTCAGCTGAGCTGAGATTTCATTGAGAAGTAGCGGTTTTAAGGGCTGGGTAGTCGACAAGGCCGGGAGAGCGGTGTTATGACTCCATGTCCCGCCAAAGCGCATGCGAATGACGCCATGCTGCAGAGCATGACACGGCTGCCAGTCGACATCACGTGTTTTTCAGGGCCTGATTGCAATGTTCAGACTACCCATTTACATCAGCCACCGAGTAATCAAAACTAGTAGTTGTGAGTCTTAAAATTTATCATTGACGCGGCTTCACTGTTATGCATGAAAGTGAAGTATCACTTGCGCTAAGTTAAAGTCTTTCGGTAGCAAAAATATGCACTCTACGGCAGATTGAAAACGTCTAATTGTTCCCGAGCTGCTCAAAATTTCATGTGTAAAAATTTAAGACTCCAAATTGATGCTTCCAGATTGCCGAATGCTGCCCAGACTCATCACAAACTGTCCACCAGCACCGGTCTCGTGAAAACGACTGACCACAAAAGACCAAGGGGCGCACGGGCACTGCCCATTTTAAATCTCGAGACATATTAGACGATACCAATGCTCTCGACTTCTCATTAATTTATGTTAAAATCTAAATCAGAGAAACTGCACTGTTTTTCTCTAAACGAAACATACAGTATGAAAGAAAAAGGTATGGACAAACTTCCAGGAAGCATTCCTCGAACATTGATGAATAAAATGTGATAATGAACATCGATATGGAACGCTTTCTTTCCATGTTAGATTTTATTCATAATCACAGTAATCATGGAATCACACGGGAAAGGAACGTATCTTCACAGGGTGAAACACTTTCCTTAAAGAAATGTCCTAGGTGTCCTTCGTCCACAAGAATACACGTATCAGTCCGCTGTCGCATCGAACCCCTAAAGTGCTTATGTATGCCTGGAGAAGTGCGTATTGTTGCAGTGCCTTCCACAATACGGGCACGAAGACTCTACACATCTTGTACCGGTGTTCCGTACATAAGAGCTTTAATGACCCCACAAGTAAAAGTGTAGTGGTTATCGGTCCGGAGAGCTTGGAGGCCAAGGAATTTGTCCATCTCGAGCTACCAGTTCGTTATGTTGAAGCCTACGGGAGCTAGCACTGAAACGAGGAGCTCCACTGTACATAAAGTAAATGTTTTGTCGCACTTCGACACAGGCATTGAGTTCAGCGACATCTCAACATTACCTTCGTTCAGATAAAAAAAAAAAAAAAAAAAAAAAAAACACTGTCGGTGAACTTAAGAATTCCAGATTACCGCGTATTCTAACTAGACGCAAGCGAGAGGGTATTTTGAACATTTCATGGAAGAAAACGTTTCATGTAATCTTGAAACGTTCCGTTTTGTGTGTTTCTCATGAATAACGTGGTGATAACGAGAAGTAGAAAATGAGCTGTAACATGGAAATAAAGCGGTACCGACACGTCTACATACACTCCTGGAAATGGAAAAAAGAACACATTGACACCGGTGTGTCAGACCCACCATACTTGCTCCGGACACTGCGAGAGGGCTGTACAAGCAATGATCACACGCACGGCACAGCGGACACACCAGGAACCGCGGTGTTGGCCGTCGAATGGCGCTAGCTGCGCAGCATTTGTGCACCGCCGCCGTCAGTGTCAGCCAGTTTGCCGTGGCATACGGAGCTCCATCGCAGTCTTTAACACTGGTAGCATGCCGCGACAGCGTGGACGTGAACCGTATGTGCAGTTGACGGACTTTGAGCGAGGGCGTATAGTGGGCATGCGGGAGGCCGGGTGGACGTACCGCCGAATTGCTCAACACGTGGGGCGTGAGGTCTCCACAGTACATCGATGTTGTCGCCAGTGGTCGGCGGAAGGTGCACGTGCCCGTCGACCTGGGACCGGTCCGCAGCGACGCACGGATGCACGCCAAGACCGTAGGATCCTACGCAGTGCCGTAGGGGACCGCACCGCCACTTCCCAGCAAATTAGGGACACTGTTGCTCCTGGGGTATCGGCGAGGACCATTCGCAACCGTCTCCATGAAGCTGGGCTACGGTCCCGCACACCATTAGGCCGTCTTCCGCTCACGCCCCAACATCGTGCAGCCCGCCTCCAGTGGTGTCGCGACAGGCGTGAATGGAGGGACGAATGGAGACGTGTCGTCTTCAGCGATGAGAGTCGCTTCTGCCTTGGTGCCAATGATGGTCGTATGCGTGTTTGGCGCCGTGCAGGTGAGCGCCACAATCAGGACTGCATACGACCGAGGCACACAGGGCCAACACCCGGCATCATGGTGTGGGGAGCGATCTCCTACACTGGCCGTACACCACTGGTGATCGTCGAGGGGACACTGAATAGTGCACGGTACATCCAAACCGTCATCGAACCCATCGTTCTACCATTCCTAGACCGGCAAGGGAACTTGCTGTTCCAACAGGACAATGCACGTCCGCATGTATCCCGTGCCACCCAACGTGCTCTAGAAGGTGTAAGTCAACTACCCTGGCCAGCAAGATCTCCGGATCTGTCCCCCATTGAGCATGTTTGGGACTGGATGAAGCGTCGTCTCACGCGGTCTGCACGTCCAGCACGAACGCTGGTCCAACTGAGGCGCCAGGTGGAAATGGCATGGCAAGCCGTTCCACAGGACTACATCCAGCAACTCTACGATCGTCTCCATGGGAGAATAGCAGCCTGCATTGCTGCGAAAGGTGGATATACACTGTACTAGTGCCGACATTGTGCATGCTCTGTTGCCTGTGTCTATGTGCCTGTGGTTCTGTCAGTGCGATCATGTGATGTATCTGACCCCAGGAATGTGTCAATAAAGTTTCCCCTTCTTGGGACAATGAATTCACGGTGTTCTTATTTCAATTTCCAGGAGTGTATGTAGCATTTTAATACTGTATGTGCGAGGAATGTTTCCTGCAAGTTTGGCCATTGCTTTTTGTTATTCCTGTAATGGAATGTGCGCCTCCCTATTCTCAGTTAAGGTGTACCACAAATACATTTTTTCCGCAATTTGATTGAGTACCTCGTCAGATATTTCATCTACCTGTCCAATCTTCAACATTCTTCTCTAGCATCACATGTGCAAAGTTTGTATTCTCTTCCCGCCTGAACCGCTTATCGTCCTTTTAGGGTCTTATTTCCAAATTCCCTCAACGTTGTTCCATTTAATTGTACACTGTTTAGTTAGCGCTGTGGTGGTTTTGCTGTTTTGTTGATGCTAATCATATAAACTCTTTCCAAGATTGTATCTGTTGCGATCACATGCTCGTTCAAGTCCTTTGCCGTCTCTGACAGATATCAAAGCTTATATTTCGTCTCCCTGAACTTCAATGAGCCTTCCATATTTCTTCTTGGTCTCCTTTTCGGCCTGCCAATGTAGAGGCCGACTAGCATCGGGGAAACTTTACGACACTGATTTTCTCCCTTACTTTCCTTCTATACATATCGGCTCCTGTAACTGCAGTGCGGTTTGTTGAAAATTTAAAAGTTGTAAGTAAACACTAACGCCTTGTATTTTATCATGGATAAGATCAGAATTTCAAAGAGTATAGTCCAGTCAAAACTGTTTCAAAGTTTCCCTAAATATACACATGCTACATACGCAAGTTTACTATCCTCAACTTATTTTCTAAATAATACGGGGGTTCAGTTTTATAAACGTTGTCTAGTCAGTGCTATGCCTCTAGGATGGCCTGCAACAGAGTATACTGAAAGTGTTTCGTGTCAATATGTGGCATCAGTGACTTATTAAACTGATGGTTTAATGGTATTCAAACATGTCAGCACCTGTATCCATTGACATATCTGTCTTCAGACAGACCCATTCAGAAGACAGCATATGTCTTCATTGAATTGGAATGATTACATTCTTTAAATTTGAAGCGTTTCTCCTCTCTCGTATACAGTTTTGTCGTGACTGGCTCTCTCACAAGAATTTCAGTAATTCTGAGGGTAATGTTTCCAGTGTCATATCTCCAATCTAATCTTTCTCCTTTTCCTCTTTTCTTTCTTCAGTATTTCCCTCAAGACTTTTTCCCTCATCAAGGCAATTTATATATTTGTTCTACCTTTGGGCAGACACTTCTTTGCGTAGTACTGGTTTGGAGTCTCAGCTATTTACATGCGTACAGCTAATTCTGTTATCTCCAGCCTCTTCAGTTCTCCTATAGGTGGCATCTGGCTATTCTCGAGCTACTCCTACTATAGAGGGTGGTCGGAAATTCCCGTTACAAAAAATGGTTCAAATGGTTCTGAGCACTATGGGACTTAACATCTATGGTCATCAATCCCCTAGAACTTAGAACTACTCAAACCTAACTAACCTAAGGACAGCACACAACACCCAGCCATCACGAGGCAGAGAAAATCCCTGACCCCGCCGGGAATCGAACCCGGGAACCCGGGCGTGGGAAGCGAGAACGCTACCGCACGACCACGAGATGCGGGCAATTCCCTTTACAAACTTCTAGGACATGTAGAGGGTAGTGAGAACACAATATTTTGAATAGGAACCCACGTTCAGAATCGTGTAGTTCCCGTTCTACGACAGTTTCAATGCAGATGATTATCTCATCCACACCCACGTGAGGAATGTACTTAGCCGTGACCCAGTACAATTGTTGTAATCCATTTGAAAAGAATACTGACTCGTTCCGTTATTACTTACGCATTTGCATTACAACTTACACCTTATGGTTTACATTAGTCGACAACAACAAGAGCCCAGCATTTACGGCAGCAGCCGCAACGTACGGATGCATTACAACAGCGGCTCGATGTGGCGACCACCAGCGTTGTTACACACATTGTACCCCCAAAGCATGTTGTGGTACACTCTCTCCATCCCACCTGGTGTCTCTTCAATATCTTGTGCAGTGGCCAGAACTCGTGCCAGCAGATCTTCCTCTGTCTCTACAGGTGTCTCATAAATTAGGCTCTTCATACGACCCCAGAAAAAGTAGTCCATAAAGGTTAAATCCGGCGATCGTGCCGGCCACGCGGTTGGATCACCACGGCCTATACACCTTTCACCTTACCGTCTGTTGAGATGTCTCCGGTCAGTCAGTGAAAAGTGAGGTGGTGCTCCATCATGCTGAAACCACATTTTCTGACGGACATTCAATGGCACAGCTTCCAAGAACGGGTCAATTACGGGTCGTAGGAAGACTAATTATGCGGGACCCGTAAGCTTCGATGGAAGGAGGTATGGTCCGATCACATGACCGTCCAGAATACCTGCCCGCACGTTAATTCCAGACCTGAAATCCCAGAACATGCGTGGCATGAGGGTTTTCTTCCGCCCAGACATGGCTATTTCGAGCATTCAGAACACAACCCTTTGTGAACCTACATTCATCTGTGAAGAGACCTCGACGTGGGAACAGGGGCACGTTGATGCAACGGTGGAGCAACCATGTGCAGAAGGCGACGCAGTGTGGAAAGTCTGCTGGACCCATAGCGTGTACCCTTTGCAAGTGCTACGGATGTAATTGTTGCTCATGCAGGATGTCCAAGACGGTACTGTGACTAACAGCCATTGCACGCGCAATTGTTCGCGAACTCGTTGACGGGCTACCTTCAATGCGACGCAGTACACCTTCCTCAAATTCGGGAATGTGGCGTCGCCGTGGAGCACCCACAGTCCTGCCTCCTCACGGTGAAGGTACCCGTTTCTCATAGCCTTTGTGCAACTTGGGCAAACAGTTTGTGCGATGGAGTGTGAAGGTGTGGAAAACGTTCGTGATACAGACGACTAGCTGCGCTTCCGTTACCTCCAGCTTCGCCATACACAAGGAGCATATCTGTGTATTCCGCTAACGTGTACTGCACCACGTTTCCTCAAACGATGATGCACAGGTTTTGACTCGGTCTCACAGCAAAGAGGGCAATAAGTGACATCTGTGGATCGTTTGCGTAGTACACGTCATGGCGTCCACGCTGTTGCATACCAGGACAGGGAACTCTGAGAAGTTTAAAAAAAAAAAAATGGTTCAAATGGCTCTGAGCACTATGGGACTTAACATCTATGGTCATCAGTCCCCTAGAACTCAGAACTACTTAAACCTAACTAACCTAAGGACAGCACACAACACTGAGCCATCACGAGGCAGAGAAAATCCCTGACCCCGCAGGGAATCGAACCCGGGAACCCGGGCGTGGGAAGCAAGAACGCTACCGCACGACCACGAGATGCGGACTCTGAGAAGTTTCTCTTGCCCTAAGCAGACGTTGACGAGGTACACATCTGAATTGAAACTGTCGTAAAACGGAAACCTTACGATTCCGGACATGGCTTCATACTGAAAATGTTCTGTACTCACTACCCTCTCCATGTCCCAGAAGTTTGTAACGCTAATTTCTGACCACCCTTCATATTTAGCGTTTCCCGTCAGTCTCATTTTCTCGGTTTCCATACTCCCCTCTCCAGCTGCATTTGCTGCAACTTTATATTTTCTCTTTCAGTTATATTCAGTATTTGCAGTACCATACAAGGAATTCTATTAAGCCTTCTCTTCCTACCTATGTGATCCTCTGCTGCCTTCACTACATCGTCTCACAAAGCTACCCATTCTTCCCCTGTCGTTTTCTTTTCCCTTGTTTCAGTCCAGCCTTGCTAATGCTTCCTCTGAAAAAATCGACAACCTCTTTCGATTATTCCAGGTCCCACCTCATAAAATTTTTAGTTTTTTCAGCCCTGAAATCTCATTGACTGGAGTGAAATTGTATTCATTGATGAATCCCATTTAGAACTGAGACCAGATGACCAGCGGAGAGCTGTCTGGAGACGCCCCCAACAGCAGTAAGATACCGATCTGGGTCTCAACACTTTGAGTGATGGTCTGAGGTGCAATTTCATTTTTAGCAGGAACCCTTTGGTTGTCATTCGCTCCACTCTCACAGTACAGCGGTACGCCGACGATATTCTACCCCTCGTTGCTTGCCCTTGAAGGCTAGCTACCCTGGGCCTATAATTTCAACAAGATCATTCCCGTCTTACAAGGCGTGAGATTTTACTGCTTATCTTCGCGCTTGCCAAAACGTGCATTGGCCACGAAGGCCGCCGGATCTCTCCCCGACTAAGAACTTTTGTAGCGTTACAGACAAGGCCCTCCAATAAGCTCGGGATTTCGACGATCAGACGCACCAACTGGACAAAAGTTGGCATGGATTCTCTCAGGAAGACACCCAAAAACTCTGTCACTCACTGCCGAACTCGATGTCTGCTTGTGTAAGGGTCATAGGGTACTGACTAGCTCAATATCTAAAGCACTTTCTCTTTAATAAATCGTCCAATTATCGAGTAATTGTACTCATTTTCTTTTCTCTAAGTGTACATCGCATATGCCGATTTCCTTCCCATTCGGATAAACCCTTTGTGGTGCGGTGTTTTCTTCATCTGGCTACATTATTCCGCGTTGCACTTTACAAGCTTGACTTGTAACAATCTTCAGTTAGTTCACATATACATTTGCTTCTGCCTCCTTAAAAATAGAGTACACATGTGCTACAGCTTGTCACTCACATCTAAGGCAGCCAAGGTTGCTGACGAGAAAGAGTTATGAACGGCTTGTTCTATGTCACCATATGAACTCTCGTGGTATAGGTAGTCATGGTCTATGTAGATAGATTATATAAATGCAATTCCTCTTTTTTCTCTTTGGACGGCAGCTCTTCTACAGACAGAAGTGGTCAATCTGCGAACGATATCGGGTTGCTCTGGTCATCTGTTCTTTCAATGGCATACTCAAAATCTGGGGTTTAGGACATGCGTGCTCTCAGGAAGATAAATGGGTGCAGACGTTTCAGTGTATTGATAAACTGTAGAAGACAATAGTTACGACCAATTGTACGAACAATTTCGCTCCTGTTTCCCACATATGTTTACAAAGCGTGTTGGTCTGACTATACATGTACATTTATCACCTTTAACAAATAAAGTGACGTAATATTTTTTCTGCTTCCCAGGTAAATGGCTGCAGATCTCGTAGACGTCACAGCACCGGTGCGTGCTGATAGAGGAGTCAGAACAAAGTGATGCAGACTACTGATATAGTGGGGAATCGTGGAATAAAGTTTTTCCCGCATTTGATGGTGAACTACACCGCAACAATCCGTCCTTAGTGAACAGTAAGAACCTACCATCTACATCTACATACATACTCCGCAGTCCACCATACGGTGCGTGGCGGAGGGTACCTTGTACCACAACTAGCATCTTCTCTCCCGGTTCCACTCCCAAACAGAAAGAGGGAAAAATGACTGCCTATATGCCTCTGTACGAGCTCTAATCTCTTTTATCTTATCCTTATGGTCTTCCCGCGGCAGTAAAATTGTACTACAGTCAGCCTCAAATGCTGGTTCTCTAAATTTCCTCAGTAGCGATTCACGAAAAGAATGCCTCCTTTCCTCTAGAGACTCCCACCCGAGTTCCTGAAGCATTTCCGTAACACTCGAGTGATGATAAACCCTACCAGTAACAAATCTAGCAGCCCGCCTCTGAATTGCTTCTATGTCCTCCCTCAATCCGACCTGATAGGGATCCCTAACGCTCGAGCAGTACTCAAGAATATGTCGTACCACCTGTAATGAATCCATAGACATCCCAGTAGGTAGGCTGAAGTCGCCTCCGACTAATACAGCATGATCTGGAAACTTCTGCGATACAGAATGTAGACTCCCTTTGAATGATTCTAGAATCGTCACGGTGGAACCTGGCGGCCGGTAATAACACCCCACAATTAACTTTATTTCCCCTAGTCCTGTAAAACGTGTCCAGATAACTTTACAATCACACTCTACTTTGACCTCAGTAGACAAAATATTTCTCTCAACTGCAATGAAGACACCACCTCCTACGGTGTCTAATTTGTCTTTCCGATACACATTCCAACCCCCACTAAATATTTCAGAACTTCCTATCTCAGGGTTCAGCCAGGTCTCAGTCCCGAGAATAATTTGCGCGCCACACGCTTCCTGGAGGGTAGTAAATTCATGAACTTTATTCCGAACACTCTGAAAATTTATTGCTAATATTTTGATAGTTGAAGGGTCTTTACACTGAGCGCATTCTGATTTCCCTGCCTGCACGTCGACTGGTGAGTGTTCATCAGGACACCTCGCACTACTGCCTAGCCTAAAAAACGCCCATGCGCACGCCACAAGTACTCTGTTACCATGATATGGGCGGTAGCGTGATGGCGCTTCCAGTGTCGCCAAACTACTCAGAATGACGAAGAACGAAGTGGTAGTCCGTCGCTCGCTCTGTGAAGTACCGGGCCTCGCAGGAGAACGACAGGCCCTGCCTGGTGTAAGGAAGCATCAGTATCGAGGTGACAGTGTAAAAAGTGAAAATCGATCTGAAATAATTGCTCAGCTTCTTGCCCGACATTTTAACCAAGAAAAACTGCACTGGGTGCTGTAACTGCTCACAATTAATCGTAAAACCCACGGAGTCGAGGTGGCAATGAAAATGTTTTCATTTATGTCCGGACAATCCATTCTTTATTCCTCTTAACACCATAGACTAGTGTTCGGGGTATCACTATATCCCCAAGCCAAAGATGCAAACCACTGCTAGTTAGCGAAAACCGTCAGTGGAACACACACAGTACAAATATTCCGACCAAGTTACTCGAGGCTGTCGACCAGAAGTGACACAGGAATCTGTCTAATGGGTTCGTTTTGCTCAGCTCATCATACAGTTTATAGTGACACATATTGCATTTTGTGCTAACAAATCTTGCTTTACCACCATTATTCTCCTGACATGGCGTCTAGTGACTTCTTCCTCTATCCTCTGATGAAGAAGACATTGTGTGGCAGGAATTTCCAGTAAGATCACGCGGTGATATTCGACTTGAAACATATCCTGTACAACCGAAGTGCATGCTTCTGCAAAAGTCTTTTCCAAGTGATCCATCGTTGAGATCAGAGTTGTTGTACTGAAGAATGAATGTGCAGAGAAGGGCCTTCCCCATTAGCAAATACCACTTTATGACTACACACGCAATATCAGCAGTTCTATGGTACAATTCTATAATTAATTAAAGTACACGTGAGTGAAAAAATTAAGCTCGAAAATAGCTTTCGTGTGATGTGTTATGCACTGAACCGAAGACGGAACGCCAGCACTCGTCCTGGTGCACTGGATCAAAATGGCATCGCCTAAGACTCAGCGGCAGTGCACTACAGACAGAACGTCTGGAACCGAGCAAGTAGGGGGAATGCCACATTGATAAATACTGCACCCGATCCACTCGATGAGCACAACAGCTCTTTCCGGGTTTTGTAGGTTTGCGTTAGCTGTTAAGGTGAGTACTACTGGTTTTGTAGGTTTTGTAGGTTTGCGTTAGCTGTTAAGGTGAGTACTATTGGCGCTGTCCCCTAGATCTCCTGCAAATAAATTACCAACTGGGACATGAACCACACCCTTTTTATCCCTGCCAACAAATGAACAAAATAAACAGTGTCCCAATAGTATAAACTAGTTACAACAGTCAGCTGAATAGTGCAGTGAAAGACAATAACAGTCTGCCTTCCTCCTTCAGAGAAAGGACTAAAACGAGCCAAAAAATAAATAAATAAATAACTGAAACTCGACGAGAGTTCTCAGACAGCGTCTAATGAAGATAAGGAGTCAATTTGTCTAAATATTGTGATGAACGACTGCAGAATACCCGACATCTCAAGATGCCAACACAAAACATATGGACTGGACAGCAGTAAAAGGCGAGCCACACTAAGCACTAACACAATTATATGTTTTGAGCAGCGACACATTATGTTTAGGTTTACATTATGTAGATTTATTTGCTCTCCTGAAAGACAATAGCAAAAACATATCTGGATAGTAATCACCGACGGAACTTGATGGTTGCAGCAGCACGTCTTTACCTAGAATATTTGTGGAACACCTGTAACATTCTGGGTATAATCTACATGTCACAATGTCACATCACGGCGGCAGCACATCTCGATACCACAGATATTAGAGGTGTCACGCTGCAATCCGCAACGACGAATGGGAGAGGCTAAAGGAAACACTTTCTCTCTCTCTCCGCACGGCAGTGCCCTCGTACTGAGGTTACTATACAGCCGAACGCTGAAGCGCCTTCCCAGCGCTCTGACCACATCCAAAGCAGTAACCATCATCGAAGAGGACTAAGCAGTTATTCACGTCTCAGATAGAAATGTACTCTTCAAGATAAAAGTCTGTTAATACACTACTGGCCATTAAAACTGCTACACCAAGAAGAAATGCAGATGATAAACGGGTATTCATTGGACAAATATATTACACTAGAACTGACATGTGATTACATTTTCAAGCAATTTGGGTACATAGGTCCTGAGAAATCAGTACCCAGAACAACCACCTCTGGCCCTAATAACGGCCTTGATACGCCTGTGCATTGAGTCAAACAGAGTTTGGATGGCGTGTACAGGTACAGCTGCCCATGCAGCTTCAACACGATACCACAGTTCATCAAGAGTAGTGACTGGCGTATTGTGACGACACAGTTGCTCTGCCAGCATTGACCAGACGCATTCAATTGGTGAGACATCTGGAGAATGTGCTGCCCAGGGCAGCAGTCGAACATTTTCTGTATCCAGAAAGGCCCATATAGGACCTGCAGCATGCGGTCGTGCATTATCCCGCTGAAATGTAGGGTTTCGCTGGGATCGAATGAAGGGTAGAGCCTCGGTTCGTAACACATCTGAAATGTAACGTCCACTGTTCAAAGTCCCGTCAATGCGAACAAGAGGTGACCGAGACGTGTAGCCAACGGGACCCCATAGCATCACGCAGGGTGATACGCCAGTATGGAGACGACGAATATACGCTTCCAATGTGCGTTCACCGCGATGGCGCCAAACAGGGATGCGACCATCATGACGCTGTAACAGAACCTGGATTCATCCGAAAAATTTACGATTTGCCATTCGTGCACCCAGGTTCGTCGTTGAGTACACCATCGCAGGCGCTCCTGTCTGTGATGCAGCGTCAAGGGTAACCGCACCCATGGTCTCCGAGCTGATAGTCCATGTTGTTGCAAACGTCGTCGAACTTTTCGTGCAGATGGTTGTTGTCTTGCAAACGTCCCCATCTGTTGACTCTGGGATCGAGACGTGGCTGCACGAGCTGTTACAGCCATGCGGATAAGATGCCTGTCTTCTCGACTGCTAGTGATACGAGGCCGATTCGATCCAACACGGCCTTCCGTATTACCCTCCTGAACCCGCCGATTCCATATTCTGCTAACAATCATTGTATCTCGACCAACGCGAGCAGCAATGTCGTGATACGATAAACCGCAATCGCGATACGCTACAATCCGACCTTTATCAAGTCGGAAACGTGATGGTACGCATTTCTCCTCCTTACACGAGGCATCAAAACTACGTTTCACCAGGCAATGTCGGTCAACTGCTATTTGTGTATGAGAAATCGGTTGGAAACTTTCCTGATGTCAGCACGTTGTAGGTGTCGCCAATGGCGCCAGCCTTGTGTGAATGCTCTGAAAAGCTGATCATTTTCATATCATAGCATCTTCCTCCTGTCGGTTAAATTTCGCGAATGTAGCACGTCATCTTCGTGGTGTAGCAATTTTAATGACCAGAAGTGTAAGTGTATCAGCCATCCTTAGATAGTCAATGACAGTTGTAAATTATCAAGCACTCGTGTGTGAAAGGACTTTGTCAGGTCAACTAAATCTTTTTAATGATTCATGTAATGAAGTGAAATAATAACTCATATATCATCTATCAGAGCAATGAAAGAACCCTGAATTATGCCCGGAAAACTGTAGTTACATTTCGTGATATCACCATTCAAGTAGTTAAGGATTCTTGTCCCATGGTAATGTGAAATGAAATGTTGTGTATCTCACACATTTGAATAATTTGTTGCAAGGCGCATTTATTTCAAACGCCTTGAGGATATAGCCTATTAAAAGTAGCACTGTTAATTCCCAAAGGAAACACACAAGCCGAAAATACTAATGACAGCAACTCACTAAATATACACACACACACAAAAATCTTCACAAAATCTTACAGTCAAACAGGATAAAAGATTATAAAAAACCATGTTGCACAAAGATTCATATTTTGCCAGGTTTAACTGATTGTAGTGGGGAGCAGAATTTCTCAATTCTGTTCTCGTGAAACCGCAATTATCTCTCTCTCTATCTCTCTCTCTCTCTGGGTAGTTCTGGTCTCTGACTATTTATTGATTCATTTCTGCTCATTCCTACATTTTAACTTAAGCGCTCATATTACCACGAAGCTCTGCGCTCTCTTCTCTCTGTTGCACCACATGTACTTTCCTCTTCTCGCACGTATTCATCAACATCAGTAGAAATTCCATTGAATGCCTCCAGTCGATCTTCACAACGCAAATGAGGGCTGTCATATGCTCTTTAGGCATTGTGTTTATGTATAGTTTGATCACCTCCCCGCTTTTGTGTAGACAGTGAATGATCTGGGTGCGTTTTAAAATCTCCTCGAAGTATGTTGCATATGATTTAAACTGTGCTGCAGCGAGTGACAGAGCTCTTAAGACGCTCTGTAGACCAATACAACTTCGCGATTCCTGACTCTAGCGCTGGCGCTGCACAGTTTTGTATCACTGGCAAAACCTTCGAATTTGCTTCCTCACCCATATCGTTACTAGTGAATTAGAATTTGGTCTGGATTGGCCAGGAGTCCGTAAAATGTCTTTAAATTGCGCCATCTAAGTTTTGATATTTAATTCTCCGCTTGCAGTATAAGCCAGTAAGTTTCTGAACGAGATGAAGTGTTTTTCGAAGGCCGGCGTGGCCGAGCGGTTCTAGGCGCTACATTCTGGGACCGCGCGACCACTGCGGTCGCAGGTTCGAATCCTGCCTTGGGCATGGATGTGTGTGATGACCTTAGGTTAGTTAGGCTTTAGTAGTTCTAAGTTCTATGGGACTGATAACCCAAGAAGCTAAGTCCCATAGTGCTCAGAGCCATTTGGTGGACGTGGATTCTATTGCTCCAAGAGGTTCTCTCATAATGACGCTATCTGGTACCGACCAAGGTACGTTGCTTGACTGCGATCTCTACCGGGTAGTCTGTGCGTTATTGATCATTCTGATATCTGCTTACTGACATTCGGGGTTTCGCAGGTTGAGGTCGCTTAGTCTCCTTTCTTAACAGTTCGCGTATGATTATAATATACTCTTATGTTTGTGCAAATTGTACTGGTTCTGCCGACTTCTATAGTAGTGGCTCCCCCAGATTTTGCACTATTTGATACAATGACGTATTAATTTCTTCTACCTTCTCCAATCTCGATTCAGTCTGAAAATGTCGCTTACCAAAGCTTTTGCCATGTTTACATCAACTGAGTTCAGTTCAGGATCAAATGTTCCTATTAACTTCTTTCATTTTTTCCCAATTTTCTCTATCCTCTTTTGCTTCATTCCCATCTGCGTTTGCCTTCCTGTATCTCTCCTGAGCTGATTTCCTGTCTGCCTCTGCTTCTTTCCTTTCTATTTTTTTCCTGTCTGTTTCTGGTTTTCTTCAATCACCTTTACCTTTCCTATCTCTCTCTTTCCTGTAACTTGTTTGAGCCAGAGCGAAATGTCTGCCGTAAATCCTAAACTTGGTTCAAATGGTTCAAATGGCTCTGAGCACTATGGGACTCAACTGCTGAGGTCATTAGTCCCCTAGAACTTAGAACTAGTTAAACCTAACTAACCTAAGGACATCACAAACATCCATGCCCGAGGCAGGATTCGAACCTGCGACCATAGCGGTCTTGCGGTTCCAGACTGCAGCGCCTTTAACCGCACGGCCACTTCGGCCGGCTCCTAAACTTGACCCTGTTTCAAAAGCAATGCTACAGCCACCTATCTCGGGTGCCGGTGCAGTTATATTTCATATAATTCAGTTTCTGACATTGCCTCTCATGTCCGACATGAGATCCAACGGACCTGATAAATACTCTTGCAACCTACGTAGAATGCAGTCTAATAGCTCTAGCCAAGTGAAATAGTGGAATTAGAAAACCTAACACCAATCAGATACAAATAAACAACCAGAAACATATTAAAAATCTTCACACGAAAGAGAGACAAATTTTCAAACGCGAAGTGTTACAATCAAATCTCCCAAAATTAATCACATAGAAGCAAAGAAAGTACACTTCGCTCTAGCAGTGCTACAACTGTTGAACAATGAGACTTGGGACTGTAGATGGTTGCTAAAACTGATTTTGCATGCTAAGATATACCTCACTACGCTGTTCTGACAGCGAAAAATCAAAGGATTCCAGAAACAAAATCCTGGGAAATGATGACTAAGAAACGCCTAGCCCTCCTATCTTTCTAGTTAAGAAAAACTAATAAGGAATTGGAGGGCCATACTTGCTTTTACAGGATCGGCTAGCAAGGATCAGTTGTAGGTCAATAGCCTGGTTCTGAGATTTAAATTAAATCTTAGTTTTATAAGTCGCTTATTTACTCTAAAATCTCAGTAAATATCACATTAAAATGAGAGGCGAGGCCAAGACTCAAGTTACTCAATGAATCTGGTAACACAAGTTGCTTAACAAATCCCTAAAATTGTGAACTGCCCAGACAGTGCATATCAGTATTGTGAAATGCGACGCTTTCTAAAAATTCGGCAAACGTGCACCCCAGTCGGCGCCAGGACAAGCAATTTCTCTCCCTCCACGGCAGGAGCAGAACCGCTAGTCTCTCTCTCCCTCCACGGCAGGACAGCAAATGCCCAAAATTTTTCTTCTCCAGGCCAAACTCCCCCACATGGAAAACTCTACCGTACGTCAGAGGAATGACACCCAGCCATTGATAAATATGGACTGAGCAGAGAAATAATCAAATATTTCATGTGAGCCTTTGTTAGTGCTTGGAATCTTATATTGTTATCATATCGTGTGGTAAGCTCACTTGGATACTGGCTAAAACAGCTAATATAAGAGGCTCTTAAATATAGCTGATTACTGGCCACTATACAAGGTAGTGGTTTCAAAAGTCATAAGAAATGAGTTAATTACGATCACATTTCAGAACTCGCCACAGACAGATATTTTCGGGTACTAATTAGAACGATCTATGTGTGAGAAAATAATTATATAGCAAGTTATTCCTCTGCTCAAGGCCATAAGTAGGAAACATTCACTGAATGGGCGGTAATTCAGGAGTTAGTCAGTACATTAATACAGACTGTTATTTCATTTAAGAATGAGTGCTATCGACGTGACCGAGAAGGTAGAGCAGATTGATTCAATTACGCCGAAATAATGTAGGCGTGCTTGAAGCCATGTGGACTGGGCAGTATCGTAATGACGGGAAGGGGGAGAAGTGATGGAACGTGGAAGTTATGGCAGTATGCAACATATTAATACGAGCTACATGTCACACCTTGAGGCCTAGTTCGTGAGAGAAAATGTCTGAGATTTCCTGTTAGTGAGTACCTAATGCTGGACCTGTTAGTACCTTAGAGACTCTAGTATTAATTTCATGAAATGAAAAACCAAACAAAGGGAAAACGGTCACCCGAAGAATAGGAATCTTTCCCGTCCTCGGAAAAATATTCAGAGGATGACAGGAAAAGAGTTAGAGGCGTTTTACAAATCTGGAGTGCGGTGCAATGAACGCAGTTTGTGGCAAAATGAAAAACTTTTGTGTGAAATCAGAATGAAAGTGAAGGGCGATAATAAGTCCAAACTTTTTCGACTGTAGCCTCCGCTTGTAACTAGGGAAAAACATTCAATGTACCGCGCGTGAATGGGTGTAATAAACGCCATAAGTCGACTATAAACCACTTTACTAATCAAAAATATTTTTAATCTTTGGGAATCAAAGATAAACAGTGAAGCATTGTGAAAGCTGTGTGTGTACAGCTTTATACGTAGTTTTCTTGTTGTGGATGTCTTAGGACGCACGTGTAATGTTTCTATCGTTTAGTTATGCACGTGCAGTCTCGTGAGAGACGCTGAGCTGACCAAAGATTAAGTTAGGCCATCTTTGCTCTTCGAAGATGCAAGTGTGGTAAATGTTGATCGCACTCTGGCGGCGTGCCGTGGCAGTGAGCTTTCACAGAGTCGGATACAGAACCTGGTGCTCCTGGGAACTATTTTATTGACCTTGTGGAAGATATTACTGTGTATAAAAGGAATGATAAAATTATGCATTGAGTCAGATGGATTTTCTGAGAGAGATATCATTTTGAGAAGATTGGGATCTAAGGTAATGAAGAACGTGTTTTAAGTTATTGCGGCAGCATTCAGTTAGGCATTCTTGGTTCAACACGGACAACCGAATTGAGAATTTCTTGTTATTTTTAATAAAATTTCGTAGCAGTC
Source organism: Schistocerca nitens (assembly GCF_023898315.1). Lineage (NCBI taxonomy): Eukaryota > Metazoa > Arthropoda > Insecta > Orthoptera > Acrididae > Schistocerca > Schistocerca nitens. The sequence goes on along the minus strand of NC_064619.1, from coordinate 548,275,681 downwards.
AATGTTAATGGATTTGAATAGTCAACGTTAATGGATATGAAAACGCGAAAAGAATTTGTGTTGGAATAAATTTTCATGCTGAGCTACATTTTTATCTTTGTCGAGTGTTGATCTTACGTAAATGAAATTTGTCATGAAATATTTTTCATTGATTGCTAAGTTTTCATTGGTGAAATCTTGTAAACAGAATAATGTCAAGAATTATCTAGTTTCTTTTAATACCATTTCTTGAGAAGAATTTTTGCCTGTAGAGTAACTTAGACTATCCTACTCCTTATCAAACTCAAATTCCTAAGGAACATTCTTTTTCATGAAAGACAAATTTTATCACAACCATGTTTGCATTGCATGAATTTAACCGATGGCATTGTTTTACCGCGTTTCTCTTGTCAGTCGCAGCTCAGACACTGAGACGATATGGAATTTTGTTGGCTAGCACTGAAGATGTTCTGCGTCACTTTCGTCAGAAAAACCCATGGCTGGTACAGCACTGGACAGCGTTACCCCGACGGAAATTTTGGAGTGTTTCAGGAAACGAGAATTGATCAAAGTCAACAACAGGAGAGCGAAGAAATGGACACGGGTTTCGATGAGGCATGGGGTTACCTTCGTGACAAAATACAACATTCGATGATTTCATAAATTTTTAAGATAATGTGGAAGTTTCAGTGCGCTGATGTTCATACCTGAGGAGTTCCGAGTAACAAGAACGAAGATGATGACGAAAAAGAAGAAGAAGAAGAAGAAGAAGAAGGAGAGGAGGGAAAGGAAGTATCGATTCCCACTGTGTCTAAAATATGTCAGACTCGATGTTTGCGTCATGGCACAACTACTCCTTACAAAGGATGTAGATTAAGTTGTACACTACTGGCCATTAAAATAGCTACACCACGAAGATGACGTGCTGCAGACGCGAAACTTAACCGACAGGAAGAAGATGCTGTGATATGCAAATGATTAGCTTTTCAGAGCATTCACACAAGGTTGTCGCCGGTCGCGACACCTACAACGTGCTGATATGCCGAAAGTTTCCGACCGATTTCTCATACACAAACAGCAGTTGACCGGCGTTGCCTGGTGAAACGTTGTTGTGATGCCTCGTGTAAGGAGGAGAAATGCGTACCATTCCGTTTCCGACTTTGATAAATGTCGGATTCTAGCCTATCGCGATTGCGGTTTATCGTATCGCAACGTTGCTGCTCGCATTGGTCGAGATCCAATGACTGTTAGCAGAATATGGAATCGGTGGGTTCAGGAGGGTAATACGGAACGCCGTGCTGGATCCCAACGGCCTTGTATCACTAGCAGTCGAGATGAAACGCATCTTATCCGCATGGCTGCAACGGATCGTGCAGCCACGTCTCGATACCTGAGTCAACAGATGGAGACGTTTGCAAGACAACAACCATCTGCACAAACAGTTCGACGACGTTTGCAGCAGCATGGACTATCAGCTCGGAGACCATGGGTGCGGTTACCCTTGACGCTGCATCACAGACAGGAGCGCCTGCGATGGTGTACTGAACGACGAACCTGGGTGCACGAATGGCAAAACGTCAATTTTTCGGATGAATCCAGGTTCTGTTTACAGCATCATGATGGTCGCATCCGTGTTAGCGACATCGCGGTGAACGTGCATTGGAAGCGTGTATTCGTCATCGTCATACTGGCGTATCACCCGGCGTGATGGTATGGGGTGGACGTTACATTTCAGATGTGTTACGACCCGTAGCTCTACCCTTCATTAAAACTCTGCGAAACCCTACATTTCAGCAGAATAATACACGACGGCATGTTGCAGGTCCTGTACTGGCCTTTCTGGATACAGAAAATGGTCAACTGCTGCCCTGGCCAGCACGTTCTCCAGATTTCTCACCAATTGAAAACGTCTGGTCAATGGTGACCGAGCAACTGGCTCGTCACAATACGCCAGTCACCACTTTTGATGAACTGTGGTATCGTGTTGATGCTACATGGGCAGCTGTACCTGTACACGCCATCCAAGCTCTGTTTGACACAATGCCCAGGCGTATCAAGGCCGTTATTACGGTGACAGGTGGTACTGCTTTCTCAGGATCTATGCACCCAAACTGCGTGAAAATGTAATCACATATCATATCCAGCATAATATGTTTGTCCGATGAATACCCGTTTATCATCTGCATTTCTTCTTGGTGTAGCAATTGTAATGGCCAGTACTGTATTTTCGGGTTTGATCAATACAGCAAGAGCGTGAGGATGCACTTTGGCGGTCACTGAGGCTGAAAAGGTAAAAGGACCCTAACGTCGTACGTAATCAGGAAATCCGACCTATTCCTCAGGCGTAGATCTACTGATCTGATGTAATTTCATTTTTCAGGAGACATGTTCCATCTCAACGGGAACATATCTGATTCCCGCGTTCTGAGAAGGAGCGGTAGTGTGGTGGAGTGGAGAGCATGTCTGTCTTGTAAACCAGAAACCTTGGCTCAAGTCGCGGCTTAAGCAAAAATTTTAATTCACTGCTTCAGCTTGTATGCCTGTAGAAGTTAGAGACTGAATAGGTCTGCAGGAAAATGTAAAATGGGTCAAATGGCTCTGAGCACTATGGGACTTAACATCTATGGTAATCAGTCCCCTAGATCTTAGAACTACTTAAACCTAACTAACCTAAGGACATCAAACAACACGCAGTCATCACGAGGCAGAGAAAATCCCTGACCCCGACGGGAATCGAACCCGGGAGCCCGGGCGAGGGAAGCGAGAACGCCACCGCACGACCACGAGCTGCGGACGGAAAATGTAATTACATCTAATTAATTATATATTTTTTTAAATTTTCCTAGTTTTCTAAGCGGTTTCATTTATTCCTCCTTGATCAGTGGGTCATTCGTTACGTTGAACTCTTTTATTCGGAGTTATTCTTTTAACTTAGGATTACTAAGATTCGGTTGTATGCACGCAGTATTTACACAGCCATCACTTAGGATGCTTATTTAAGAAATGCTACTAGTGTCTGGTAAAACACTCTTCTAAATTTTAGTATCTTTAACACAGAAGGAAAAGTCATTGAGTTCTTTAAAATGTTTTTGTAACGACTTGTAGGTCAGATAGTTTCATTTAGACGATCGTGGAGAACTGCATAGCTGTTTATGAATAACTGGGAAACTCACTTCAGAGGCGAGCGGTGGTTATACGACATCGGACAGACGGGATCCTGCAGCGAGGCGCTCCACGGCGCAGCGCAGACACTTGGCCGTGTAATGTGACACGGAAAGCCTTTCCCAGGCGCGGCGGTGCTCCCCGGCTCTTATGCCCCCGAAAAGGCCGTGGCTCACCGTGATATTCCATGTCATGCTACAAGAGAGCACCTGCGTTGTACATACACGTGGAAGACTTGTCCTCGTATACACATACACCACCCACCTCTAATCGGAACTCATACCTAAGACGACTCGTCGGTTGCAGTACATTCTTGTTATGACACCTCTTTCCATTTGTATTGCGATACCACACCTGTACTGGTAACACGGTATGTGAAGTGACAGCCATTTTTTTAGATGAATAGGGCTAATATCGAAACCTCATCTGAACATCATATGAACACAGCAAAAAAAAAAAAAAAAAAAAAAAAAAATTGTCAGCTATAGCTTGAAACATATCCTTAGAAAAATTTTGTATTACTGTACGTTATTTGATTTTCAAACAGCTGAGCAAAACTGAACGTACTCAGACATTTCTCTCTTTACTTATTCTGATCAACACTGAAGTGACACACAATATTTTTAGCGCAACGCAGTCTGACTTTCAATAATCCCCACAAAAGCACGGCCTTGACTAACAATAGCCTATCCCTTTCATGAATCACTTACCTCACAAAAATCTTCGTTACTCGAACTCCTGCAATACAGAGAGCACCAATATTGACAGCTAAATGAAAGATTCTAACTGCTGAAGGCACAAACTACTGATAGGCATAGTTAGCAAATGAAAGATTTTGATAGAGAACAAACAATGTATTTACCTTAATAGTGTTCAAAAGGCATAATATATTTAGCAGTTCATGACATCCAGTCTTACAAATTTCCTTTTTCTGACGGATCGTCCAGATCGTCCGCTCTCAAAATGCTGCCAACTCTCTCCCCACATCCATCACTGCTGGCGGCTCACCTCCAACTGCACAAGGCTAAGAGCTGTTCACATCCAATGCCCAACACTACAATAGCGAGTATTCCAACAATACTTACTTTCCGTGTCCGGAACTAGACTTCAGACTTCCAAAAATCAGTAGCCAATATGGCCTTGTCAGTTGCCTCCCATAAGTCATTCATTGTGCAGGGCTGGTCTAAGTATGGTCAGATAAGCAGGTGTTGAGGATCCTGGACAGAACCACACAGACAGAGAGTGTTCTCATTCTCTTTTAGGAAACCCTATTCCTGCAGGTTTGTCTTGCACTTCGGCACTTCTACCCTCATACGGTTTAGGGTTCTCCAGACTGTGTATGGTAGGTCTCCACAAGGCGCCAGTTTTTCTTTTACATCTTTGTGGGGTTTTCTCAGGCCGATTTCCCACCTTTTCAAACGATTCTCTGCAGCCGACCTTTCCGGGGCTCGGGTACGTGACAGGAAACTCTTCCTCGAATAAATCCGTCGGTCAGCAGGCTGGTGTCCATATAAAGGATGACGCTTGTCCTTTTCTTGCTTGGTTTTTTCGGCTTCGGCAGCGATGTCACGACGTATGTTGGGTGGTGCGATCCCCATGATTAAGTACATCTTGTGCACTGGGGTTGGCCTCAAGCATCCGGTAACAATCCGTGCCATTTCATTCACCGCGACATCAACTTTTCTTACGTGCGTTGATGCAGACCATACTGGAGCGGCGTATTCCGCGGCTGACAAACTGAGCGCAAGGGCTGAAGTTCTCAGGACTTTTGGGTTCAAATGGCTCTGCGCGCTATGGGACTTAACATCTGAGGTCATCAGTCCCCTAGCACTTAGAACTACTTAAACCTAAGTAACCTAAGGACATCACACACATCCACGCCCGAGGCAGGATTCGAACCTGCGACCGCAGTGGTCGCGTGGTTTCAGACTGAAGCGCCTAGAACCGCTCGGCCACACCGGTCGGCGGACTTTTGGGTTTGCACCCCAGGATTCGCTGTTTAGTTTCCTGATGATGTTGTTTCTAGTTGAGACTTTTTCCCTTGTGGCATTACACTGATGTTTATAGGTCAGTGTGCGATCAACGTGACACCAAGATATTTGGGCGTTTTACAATGCTCGAGACGTTGACCTCTCCAGATTACATTTAATTCACGATTTGCCTCTCTGTTCTTTAAATGGAATACACAGACCTGGGTCTTGGAAGGGTTCGGCCTTGGGTGGTTTGCCTCATAATACTGGGAGAGAGCTTCCAAGGTACTGGTTAATTTCTCCTCTACATCCATAAAATTGTTACCTTGGGCTGCAACTGCAGTGTAATCGGCATACATAAATTGGGGCGTGATGTTTGGCACTGGTTGGTCATTTGTGTATATATTATACAGAGCCGGGGGGCCAGGACGCTTCCCTGAGGTAGGCTATTCCTCTGATTTCTCCACCTGCTCTTCTTGCCCTCGAGACAGACGAAAAATCTTCTGTTATGCAGGAAAGTACGTATCAGTGATGTTAAATGGTGATCTCTTGTCACATTACATACTTTCCTAAAGAGCCTCCGATGGTTTACAGTATCATATGCAGCTGAAAGGTCTATGAATGCCACTCCCGTGATATCTTTCCTCTCAAACCCATCCTCGATATGTTGGGTCAGGTTAAGGACTTGACCGCGGCACGATTTGCCTGGTCGGAAACGTGACTGCTGTGGGATGATCTGTTGTTCCTGGACGCTTTCTATGCGACTTAGCGTCAGGCGTTCCAAGATCTTAAAACAGTGACATAAAAGAGACACAGGTCGGAAGTTTTTTGGATCATCAGAGTCCTTTCCTGGTTTCAGAAGTGCAACCACTCGGGCTTTCCTCCACATCTTTGGAATATGGAGCCTTTCTACACATGCGTTTATCAAATCTAGCAGCAACTGTAGGGTATTACAGCCAAAGTTTTAATTTGCTCGACTCTAAGTTCATCGATACCAGGAGCTCTGTTAATCTTCAAGCTGGAAATGACTGCAGTGAGTTCTGACATTGTAAATGGTGCTTTGAGGTGATGATTTTCCTCTGCCTGGTCACGTGCTAATGGTTCCTGGTACTTTCTGCCGTGGGTTTTGCCATTCATAAGGAGTGTAGTGGCGACTTGGTCTGCCGTGACGTTAGTAAATTTATCATTTGACTTTGTGGCGTCACCGTTAAGGTTCTTTAACAGTTTCCAAGCCCACCTACTATTCACATTCATATCCTGGTTCTCCATGAGGTCACACCATTTGGCTTTGCGGTTCTCAGCTATGACTGGTAAGAGTTCATCGCCTGCTAGAAGTGTCTCATCATCAAACGGGTCGTTATCGAAGAGCTTCTGGTATCTCAGACAGTCCCGTAATACACTGTGTTCTGCATCCTCGCGGTATTGTTTTCCTAGACACCTTCTGCACGAGTTTGACAAAAGAGCCGTACATCTCAGGTTGTGGGGGGATTTTTGCTATTTCTACATCAATGAGCTCTCTAAATTTCTTCCAATTGGCCTTTTTAAAATTAAACCTTCTTTTGAAAGGAACTAGTTCAGGCTTAACAACTGCATTGACAGTGCAAATTATGGGCCGATGCTGCGTATGGGGAATTGGCTCCCCAATCAGTTTTGCACATTAGCCAGCGAGTTTCTTGCTAACAAAGATGTTATAGGGATTGTACCCTTTCTTCCATCTGCCACTATTAAAGGAGCTTGGCAGTTTCGGGTCATGTATGAGCAGTAGATCGTGTACCTCACCCAAGGTCTCTAGTTCCACTCCGCTGCTGTTAGTTTCCTTAGAGCCCCATGTAGAACTCTGACAGTTGAAATCACCCAATACAAAATTTAAGTCTTGGTAACTGAAATTGCCAGGCTCAGTGAAGACAAAATCTGATTCTGGGGGTTTGTACACAGAGGTACCGTTATACTGCTGAGTTCGAACAGTTAATATCTCGATGTCTTGTCTGTCAGTCAGTGATGCAGAAGTGACTAATTCCTGGCCTGGCGAAGATGGCACTACTGAACCGTTCATGTGGTCTCTCCAAGATCATCTTCATTCCATCTATTTTGGGTGTGGGTCTCGTACTGCCCCGATGAGTTTCTTGAATCAGGAGGAAGTCACATTGATATTCTTTACACAAGTCAGATAATAAAACTTCTTTGTCTCTCGATATTCCTTCAATGTTTATCGACATCATCACAAGTGGCCTTAGAAAAGACCGTTTCGGTAGGGTCTTATTGGTCTTCATTTCCTTAGAAGTCCGTTCCGGTGGTTGAAGGATTAGCCGCGGATAGATCAACGTTGCCCGGGGTGCGCCCGATTGCGGTTCTCGTTTGTATCTTGCTGTCGCAATCTTCGGGTAGCCTCCTTCATTGCACCCCATTCCAACAATGCTAACCAGCCACAGACTGCACACAGCACCGTCGGTGATTTCCATACAGAGAACTACGTGGCGTTACCAACATAAAAACCTAAACGTCCTACTTACAAGCTGTCATAGCACTAATACCCTGTAACACCAACTCTAGTCTTCACAATAGTCTCGATGCGGCGAGGAAGATAGTCCAAAAGCATGCTCAGTTATATAACGCCCTAAACAACCACACACTGATGTGTGCCGTACAGCTACCAGACTGAGGGGACGTTAATTCTTATATTTGACTCGTTATTCTAAATTTGTCTCTACTGTTCCATATGACTGAAGATCCAATGACTTTCCGAGTGAGTAAGATGCGATATAGTGCCTGATTGTTCGTTGAACGAGAAAGGTGTAAGTGCCATCCTTTGAACGTACCTATTGTCACCTCGAAAGATGGGAGTGTGAAGAGTATACTCATTCTGACGATACAGAAAAAAGGCCAAGTTCGTTCACAAAGCATCTTGAAATGATCTTGCTGGACCATTTTCACGGAAACGTGGGTAAGTGTGCCCAAATTCTGGTATAAAAGAGAAACCAAGAATATCAACTACATAATCCACATATTACAGACAAAATGATTCATTTGGAAAGTGCCAAAATCTGGACTCGTCGGACGACACGACAAGCCTCCCGGCAACTACTGTCCAGTAACTTTGTTGTTTCCCACTTGGAAGATATGTAGGACGTGCAGCTGTATGTATAGCTATGAGTAAAGGTCTTGCGGCGAGGTTCCCGATTCTAAATGTCCATTGTACACAGTTTCCTTCGCAATATCCACTCGGAAACTGGTTGCTATCGACCTACGTTCACTAATGGCAGCAATTTCTGTCGGCATTGGAAGTAATTGTCGCAGACAAGGCGAGATATTTGTTCCTTTGCAGTAACGGTTAAGATCTTTTTACGACCACTGGTCCATTTGCTGAGTGACATTACTGCTAATGCCACACCTTTCGACATAGAGACGTTGCATTGTCCACGCTGATACAGCAACTAGTCAGTAACCTTCGCTCTCTTTATTGTCTCGATCACACGCTTCCTGTTATTCTATCACACCTCCACAGTTCCCTGTATTAATGCACTGATTCAGTATAACCGACTAGCACATACACAGAAGTTTACTTCCATGACATGGTCGCCTGGTGCAAGAGCAACAGCATCTGCAGCGCTCCTAAGCGAGCAGGGTGCCTTTTTATAGTGCCAACTTACAGTTCGTGTTGTGAGCTAATCTAAAATTTCATACTGTGTGAAATGCATTGTAATGTAATTATGATCCCCTAGAGCTGCCTTCATATATTTTATTTACTGGTACCGGTTTCAAATGATGACTCATTATCAAGTGATACATATACACAATCAAGTTTTTATCAGCATATATACAAGGTGTAAGGGGCACAGGTACAGATATTTTGATAAACAGAACCTTAATACGTACTCACTGCACTAACTTAGTTGTTTTTTCTCTGCATCTAACGGTCTTCCCGCAGACACATCACAAGGCTTACTACATGATGTTTTCTGCTCGTACATAAATGTGCTGCAATGCGGACTATGCCTATCAGCATAGACAACCCGTTTTCCATTCACACATCCATATTTCAATATTTGATCTGCTGCCTAGGCGTGCTTTCCCCATGCTTGCTTGGCGGCACTACCCAAAATACGAATATACCAATTGGAGTAGCTGTTAGATATATCTGCACTTATGTGCCTAACACGCTACTTCTGTTTGTATATATATGTATATATATACGGCGTACCGCTCCCACGGATCGTCAGGTGCACTATCTCTGGGTTTCGACAGATAACTGAGATTTTGTTTTTGCATTGTGCAGCTGGAGTCAGCCCAAACAAATCTTGCTTTTCATATCCTTCATACGGTGTGCAGCATTGACACAAAGCGTCCGTTTGTTTCCAATGCAAACAAAATCAAATTTAATGTGAAGTTATACGTGTCCTTCTGGCAGAGGTGTCCAAAATTAGCCTAGTGCGATTTTCGTTTTGTCAATGTGTATTAACAGGGACAGTAAATCACGAAGAATTATCAATAATCCAGCAGCGAATGGGCAGCGCTTCTACAAGGCGGTAGTAGTCAGTGCGGTCGAAGACGAAATTTCGATGCTAGAGTAGCGATTCTTCTTCGCGAATTACTTATTGATAAACTGAATAAAGCAGTGGGCTAACTTGGGACAGCTCTGCCGAATAGGCACGTAAAAATGCACTTTAAAAATAATTTTGTTTGTAATGGGCAACAAACCAACGCTTTGCGGGCCGGAGTGGCCGAGCGGTTCTAGGCGCTACAGTCTGCCTGTCTCGGGCATGGATGTGTGTGATGTCCTTAGGTTAGTTAGGTTTAAGTAGTTCTAAGTTCTAGGGGACTGATGACCTCAGGAGTTGAGTCCCATAGTGCTCAGAGCCACTCTTTTTTTTTTTTTTTACCCAACGCTTTCCGTCGACACTCGGCGTCTTATGATAGACGTGGTGACAAGGATCTCTTTGCGCTGACTTCAGCTACACAATACAGAAATGAAACTGCTAATATCTCCGGAAACACTAGAGAAAATGTCCCTGAAAAGGCGTAGGACAAGAAGGACGCAAGGAATATTGAGTTTAACATTCTGCCGACAAAGAGGTTAGTGTAGGTGGCGCTTAAGTTTGAATTGTGTCAAGGGTGCACTTTCAAAGGAACCATCCCGGCATTTACCTGGAGCAATTTAAGGAACTCACGGAATAACTAAATCTGGATGGACTGACGCGTGCGTCCTCCGGCATGCGAGTCGTGTGTGCTCACCACTGGGCCACCTTACTCGGCACGACACATAGGAGAGACACCTTGTATAACTACATATGTATATGAAATGTCGAAAATTTACAAAATACGAATCAAATATTTAAAAAACCGAAAACCACGTGTTTACGTTCAGTATGAATCTCCGAGAAATTCGCCACTCTGCAGTATACATAATCACTAATCTTTCCATTCTTCGTAGAGCCGAAAAAGGAAGCTACGTGACCGTCATGTAGGAAATAGAAGTCTACACGCATTTAGCGAAAAATTCAAATAACGTCTTACACGAACAAACAGAACTCAGAAACAAATATTATAGTCAGAACTTCGACAGAATTACTATCGGAAACATAATTCAGACATATTTCCTAAATTTTACATGCGAAATAAATCGATGTTTATCAAAGAAACTATATTAATAGCGAAACATATCTCTGACACATAAATTGATGATATAACAACCAGTCAAAACGATGATAAAACAAGTAGATCATATTTTTTTTAAAAAAAATTAAGAAAAATATTGTTGTACAACTCTATGTGCATACATAGATATCTGCTGAAAACAGATTGATTGTATCTAGGTATTGTATATATTTCAGACAATTTGTTGAGGTTAGAAAACAGTATCCCCAACAAACCTCATATGGTTTCATTGTAGAAGAACCTAAGAACCTAATACAGCATGTTTGAAGGTAGGCCTCGAAACCAATAACAACGTGTAAAGCCAACATATCGGAGAAGGTGTTGTTTATACTGAAGCCCGAGGATAATTTTGCGAATTATCATGTCAAATCAAAAGCCTTTCAGCAGGGTAATTTCCAAATTGTTATTTTGTCTGGCTACCAGTTTCGGCGATATATTTCACCATCTTCAGGCCCCCTGACCACATTTAAGAAGATTCCAACCTCGGTTCCTTCACGTCGGTGAGGGAGACTGAAGACAGCGTTACATCGCAGAAACCACAGTTTGAAAATTAGATGGCAGGAAAGCGTTTGATTTGATAATCTGTGAATAGTGAATAGCAGAGAGCCGCAACCATCTCTGAAAAGATGATAATACAGGGACTAGAAGTTTGGGACATGTCTTATGCTAGTGTATCATGACGTTTCTGAAGGACAACTGAACATGGATTCCGTAAAGAATTATCATGTGAAACCCAGCTCGCCATGTTCGTCCATGAGAGCCAGACAGCAGTGGAAACTGTGCTCACGAAGATGCCGTATTCATTGCCTTCCATAAATTCCTTGAGATAGTGCGTCACTGCCGCTTAATGAAAAAAATACGAGCGTGCGGGATACCAGACCTGTAGTGTGATTGCAGAGTTCCAAGCAAACAGATCACAACATGTCATTCTTAACATAAAGAAATCTCCAGGAGTAAAAGTAAATTGTAGTGTATCTCAAGGCAGTGATATAGGGCCATTACTCCTTACCATATATACAGATGACCTGGTTGATCACGTAGAAATTTCCATGAGGCTTTCCGCGGATGAAGCTTTTGTAAACAGAGAAGTGGCAGACTAGAAAATTTCACCGAAATGCATGGAGATCTGTAGAGGACCGACCTTTGTTGCAGGCATTGTGCGTTGACCCTCCATATAAACTAGCACCTTACAGAGAGCCCTAATATAGTATGGCTTCACAACCTCAGAACAATAACTGGAAGCAGCCATAACCGTTAAAAATATGGAGTATGCACAAGAAGTGACTTAAAGTGGAATGACCACATAAAAGTATTCTCAGGAATTGCGCCTGCCACACACAGATTCGTTGGAAGATTTATCAGGAAGTGCAGTCAAAAATGTTTAAATGTGTGTGAAATCTTACGGTACTTAACCGCTAAGGTCATCAGTCCCTAAGCTTACACACTGCTTAACCTAAATTATCCTAAGGACAGACACACACTCACACCCATGCCGGAGGGAGGACTCGAACCACCACCTCCGCCGAGACCAGCCACACAGTCCGTGACCGCAGTGCCCAATAGACCGCTCGGCTAATCCCGCGCGGCGAAGTGCAGTCCACCCACAAAGGAGGCAGCTTAGAAATTCCTAGTTAGACAAATACTTGAATACTGTTCGTCAGTCTGTCATCCGTAACAAAGATGATAGGTAGGCGATACATAGAAGATCCAAAGAAAACTAGTACGTTTCGTAAAAGGTTCATGTAGTAAGCAGAAAGCCGACACGGAGATAATCAGACATCTTCAGTGACAGAAGCTGCAAGACAGATGTTCTGCGTCACGTTGTGGTCTACTGTTAAAATTGCAAGCGCTTACGTTCGTAGGAGGGTCAACCTACATATTACTTCCTCCCATGTACAGAGTGTTACTTCTAGGATTCGTATAGGTGAGTCACCACATAATATATTGAATAGAAACCCATGACCATAAACGTACCGTTTCCGTCATACGATGGTTTCAATTCAGATGCGTGCTCGTTTGCTGCTCTAGAAATTGAAGAGACAGGAGGTGGAATGAAGAGTGCGTATCAGAACTTGCTTCGTAAGGACAATGTCTATACCAATGTTCGTAGTTGCCACAACGAACCGCTGTTGTAATTCAACAGTATTATTCTTTACCTACAGTAGGCTGTGTTGTTTGTTAATATAGACAAATGTACTTAAGTACTGAATGGATGTATCTTTATGTTCCCTACCGAGTTGTTACCTAATACTAGCACTGTGTCACGCGTATTTCAATTTCTCAAGTTGAAGTGTATCAGTTAAAGATTTGAACTGAAACCGTCGTAGAATGGAAACGTATGTTTCTTGACATAGGTTCCTACACAAAATGTTATGTTCTCATCCCCTCTACAAATCGTATAAGTTTGTAACGGCGTTTTCCGGACACCTTGCATATTTCACGAGAAGACCATGAAAGAGATTCAAACTTAGACGGAGATTTACCAATAATCTTTTCACCCACGAATCCTTCGCGACTGTAGCAGGGAAAGGTAAAAATGTACATGTATAAATAGAAAAACAAATAAAAATGATAGCAACAATAGTTGGGAAAGCTTTTGAAAAAGTAAATACGACTTTAAGAACAAAGTTTCTGATGTGTACCAAAAGATTAAAATATATGAGTACCAACAGTTTCAGTAAGGGCAGTGAAACATGGGATTTTAATGCGAGACAGTAGCCTGATGGATGGTTTGCAGATGGCCTTGTAAATATGCATCAGGGATTTGTACAGCTGCCGGCCGCTGTGGCCGAGCGGTTCTGGGTGCTTCAGTCTGGAACAGCGCTGGTGCTACGATCGCAGGTTCGAATCCTGCCTCGGGCATGGATGTGTGTGATGTCCTTAGGTTAGCTAGGTTTAAGTAGTTCTAAGTCTAGGGGACTGATGACCTCAGATGTTAAGCCCAATAGTGCTTAGAGCCATTCTCTTAATTTGTACAGCTGAAGATCGTGAATAGGGTCCTTTTATCAGTGGACTTCAACTGACTGAAGCGTAGGTCTGCAAAGACCATGAATTTCTTTGCCTCGTTTGCTCCCTGCGTTGTCTGTAAACTACTCAGTGACACGGCCCCCCTTTGCCCTGATATGACCCACTCATATTTGACTCGCGAAATTAGAGAGCAAGTGTACTAAGGAGTAGAATAGTACCCATCAGGTTACAAGCTGAATTTGTCGTGCAGCATGTGGAACATCTTGGTGGAGATTCCGCAACCGTGTTAAAAGTTTTGAAGAAAATGTGCGCTACACTTCTACTTTTTGTTTATTAAAAACCACGATTGGTTTTGCCCAAAAGTTCATTATGTAGTGGTATAAGTGAGGCATCCTGAGAGGTCGTCCCCTGACCCCTCAGGAGGCCTGACATTTGCCGTTGGTGGATCAAAACCAGTCGTGGTGCAAATGTTGCGGACTCTTTCTTCATAATAAGATTAAGGTGCTTCGCTCAGTATATATAAATCTTTAATTTTATGTATAACTGTATATTCGTGAAATTTAGCTCCAGAGCAAAGGATATTTCCAATCCAGAGGGATGCCACCCATGCCTCATACGGTATCAATTCTTGTACGCTGATACCACAAAAAATATACTTTCGTGAGTTTTATCGTTTGCAACGAAGGCTTATTGCTACATCATTCACTGAAAACTAGACAAAGGCACTGCTCTATGATTTGTGTCTCTACAGGGATACAGTTAACAAAACTGTCGGTTACTCGTCGACAAATATTATACTCTTCAGACTTCCGCGATGTTCTGTGGTGGCCAGTGACATTCTTTTGTATTTGAAACTCAAGAATATCGGTTGGCAAGTCAATCCTCTCTTGGTGTTTTACAGAAATAACTGACATTTCTATTACATTTTCATAAAGAGGAATGCTGCCCGTTGCAGCACTCGCTATTGGAATCCTCTAGTTTTCCGAACTCATTACAGCCAAATACCGCGGATGTCCTGACAATAGGTCAATGCTGTCACCTACGTTCCATGACCGTAAATTAAAAAAAATAATTTCGCGTCTCATATTATTATCATCGTTACAACAGTAGTCACTGCAAATGAGATCGCTGTACCGAATTTCGTGTTTTATGACTCGGCGGACACTTTCCATACACTTAGGACTGAGTAATGTATCGGCGGATAATTTCTGCAGACTGTTTGTTGTTGACAGATGGATATTTTATCAGTCCAACAGGAATTTTTGCACTGCTACTCGTAAGCCAAGAAGCACTGTCATCACTTTCAGTGGTTTTTCGTCTGAGTCACTGCAGTTAGATTTTCGAAGTTCTCATATTTGGCAAATTTTCCAAGTTGTTTTTCGTCAACGTCACCAATCCACCCATTATTTTTATCGAAAGTGCTGGTGTCTGTAATTTTGTGATCCAGTATTCGATCTGCCTCTTCTCAGAAGTCCCACTGTAATTTGGTATGTTAGGTTCCGACAACTGTTTCTGGCTTTAGATTTCATCAGTTCCTTGCTACCGGCAGATGGTAATTTAGGCATAAATTCCTTTGGATCATTTGTACCACAGCATCGTGAATGAACCGGAAAATTGCGATTACTGTTCCGCATCAGCTCTAGAATATTTCACAACCAATGAGAATTTGTGCCACACCGGTACTCGACCCCGGAATTCCAGCTTGTTACGAACGGTCGCCTTCACTGCTTCGGCTATCCGCGCACGCCTCCTGGAGTGGCCCAAATCTTCATTTCTCCTGGTGTTTTCACCTTCAGAGTAGAGATCATCATAAGCAGTTTTCGCCATTTTCTACTGTTTGTTGTTGCGTGACACAAGATAGTGTTATGTGCAGTGTTTTTAAATATTACGAGTTCTACGATGTAAGTGCTATGTAATATATTAAAGCAAACTGGAGGATATTGGTGATTCTTCAGTCATAGAATCTTACGGCGAGTACCATTCCGTGTTTCTTTAAAACTAGTTATGTAACGTGCGGAGGGTTAAACCATACGTCGTTGGTTGTGCTCCTTATATATTCCGAAAACGACAGAAAGTCTTTTGCCACGGCAAATGTCACATTTGAAAACAAACTGAGTGTCTTCAATGCATTAATACTAATTTCCCTCTTATTAACACGAAATACTTGTTCGCAGCCAACAGCTGTATTTCAAAACTTTTAAATTTGTATCTGGTTTTTTATAACGTTCTCCTTAATTTGATTTAACTTACTGATTATTAGCACATAGTACAGTAATTATGTAGCACATAATATATGTGTATATACTTGGTCAAAAATGGTGAAACTTTTTCTTCCATCAGATAATTCTGTAGGATGTTAGAAATATTGTCTCCAATTTGAAGAGTTTAGTTCGTGCCACAAATGATGTAAAACCCATCCTGTTTTGTACACGATTCTGTTCTTGTTAAGTGTTAACTTTCACTGCCGGAAATGTCATAATTAATAAAATGTTCCGTTCTGTTATACCGTGGTCCAATGGATTTCACCTTAAAATCCAATGTTTCGTCTCCATTTGAGGAGGACATTTTCTAGAAGGATCGCAGTTTGAAGCTACGATCCCTCTTGAAAATGTCCTCTGGAGAAGGGAAAAAACGTTGGATCATAATGTGAAATCCATTCGACCAAGGGATGATAGCTCTGGACATTTTATTAATTGTAACTCTGTCCTTGCTTGCAATACTTTATTGTTCCCTGCTATCAGAGAACTGATGTGTAGAGTAGAGAAGGGTGTGAGTCCATTTACGATGTGATTAATTACGATTTGTTATAGAAATGCATACATGATGGGACAAAAATACCGAACAAAACTTAAACAACTGGTCATACGATTTTGATCTGGTCGTCAATGATGGTAACACTGGAAGCATCAGGACCCTTATCAAATTAGGATTTGATGCAGGCTGCTTCACTGCAAACCTGTTGAAGAAGATCGATGATGTGTGTATTACTAGTTCTGAAATGTCAGTGATGATATTGCCGAATGGGCACGACGGAAGGGTAAGACTTGAAGAAAAGATCTGCATGAAGAGCAAAAAGACAAAGTGTACTGTTATGGCAACGTTATATTCCTTCTTTCTGGAATAAATGGTAGTAAAATCTTTTTTCTGCATCGTCCGCGAATTTTATTTTTCAGGGTATAAGAAACATTTTCTGCTGAGTCATTGTAGATAAAAAGGTGATACATTCTACAGATTTTATACATAATATAGTACAACCTCATATGGTACAAAATTTTTCCAAGTGCATTAGTGTCAAATTTATCTAAATTTTTGTACAACAAAAATTTCTATTGATAGTACGCATAAATTTAAAAAAAAGTTCCGAATGTTCTCGGCATGATATTAAAAAACTGGTACATCAGCTTGTTTATCTAATTAGTAGGAAGAACCTACTACATTTTGAAACTGGTAAGTAAAGTAATCTCTTAAAAAATTTTCCTCACGTGATTGTACGATTTATAAATGTATCCAGCAACGACATGACGAAATAATTAGTAAAAAAAATGAAAAGAAAAACATGAGTTTTGTCGTCTATAACACAAGGACAATGTGTGGGTAATTTGGTTCAGGTGTCTCTCAAACGCTAAAAGCTGCATTAGCTTGTATGTACCCGAGCATTCCCTCACATTTCTCCCCTTAAATACAGTACTGACAACATTTTCTTTTAAACTTGAGCGGAGTACTTCTTCCTAAGTAAATGACCATGTACCTTGGAACAGTTTTCCACGTTTAGAAAAACCTTATATTACGGCAGTGCATTTTCACAGTAGAGTAAATTTTTATGAAGAGCCAAAGAAACTGGTACTCCTGCCTTATATCGTGCAGGGCCTCCGCGAGAACGCATAAGTGCCGTAACACGACGTGGCATGGACTCGACTAATATCGGAAGTATTATCCGCGAGAACGCATAAGTGCCGTAACACGACGTGGCATGGACTCGACTAATATCGGAAGTATTAGTGGAGGGAAGTGACTCCATGAATACTGCAGGGCTGTCTATAAATTAGTAAGAGTACGAGGGGGTGCAAATCTCTTCTGAGCAGGACGTTGCAAGGAATTCTAAACATGCTCAGTAATGTCCATGTCTGGGAAATCTGGTGACCAGCGAAAGTATTAAATTCATAAGAGTGTTTCTGGAGCCACTGTGTAGCAATTCCGAATGTGTGAGGTGTCACATTATCCTGCTGGAATTGCCCAAGTCCGTCGGAATGCACAATGAACTTGAAAAGACGCAGGTGATCAAACAGGATGCTTAAGTACGTCTCACCTGTCAGAGTTGTATCTAAATGTATCAGGGGTCCCATACTACTCCAAATGCACACGCCCAAAACCATTACAGAGCCTCCACCAGTTTCTGACATGCACGGTTCACGGCTTCATGAGGATATCTCTATACCAGTACACGTTTATCCGCTCGATACAATTTGTAACGAGAGTCGCCCGAACAGGCAACACGTTTCCACTCGTCAACAGTTCAAAGTCGGTGTTCACGGGCCTAGGCGAGACATAAAGCTTTGTGTCGTGCATTCATCAAGGGTACACGAGTGGGCCTTCGGCTCCGAAAGCCCATATCAGTGATGTTTCGTTGAATGGTTCACACGCTGACACTTGCTGATGGCCCAGCTGTGAAATCTACAGCTATCTGCGGAAGCGCTGCACATCTGTGACGTTGACCGATTCTCTTATGTCGTCGTTCATTTCGATCTTGCAGCATCTTTTTCCGCCCGCAGCGATGTCGGTGATTTCATGTTTTAACGGATTCCTGATATTCACGGTACACTCGTGATATGAGCATACGGGGAAATCCCCGCTTCAAGGTTACCTCGATCATGCTGTGCCCCACCGCTCTTGCGCCGCCCACGTTTAAACTCGCTTAAATCTTTATAACCCGCCATTGCAGCAGCAGTGAGTGATCTAACAACTGCGCCAGACACTTGTTGTCGTATACAATCTTTGCCGACCGCAGCGCCGTATTCTGTCTGTTTGCATATCTCTGTATTTTAATACGCCACCATCAACCTGCAGAGGGCCTTGTTGACAACTTGGGTCCACGGGTCCGTGCGGTCTGAGACACATTCTAACTCTACAGTCCGCCCTTTTAAACTCAAATCGGAGCTCATTTGACTAGGCCACGGTTTTCCAGTCGTCTAGGGTCCACCCGATGTGATCACGACCCCAGGAGAGGCTCTCCGTTTTATGTTGCGCTGTTAGCCTATGGAACTTGGACGTCTGCTGCCATAGGCCACTAAAGCCAAATTTCGCCGCACTTGGCTAATGGGTGTATTCGACGTACGTCCCACATTGATTTCAGTGAGTACTTCGTGCAGTGTTCTTTGTCTGTTAGCACTGACAGCTCTACAGAAGCGTCTCCACTACGTTGTGCGTGGTGAGAGGTAATGCCTGAGACTTTGTGTTCCCGTTAAACTCCTAACGCTGTGGGTATCAGATTACTCAATCTTCAAAAATGGTTCAAATGGCTCTGAGCACTATGGGACTTAACATCTGTGGTCATCAGTCCCCTAGAACTTAGAACTACTTAAACCTAACTAACCTAAGGACATCGCACACATCCATGCCCGAGGCAGAATTCGAACCTGCGACCGTAGCAGTCGCGCGGTTCCGGACTGAGCGCCTAGAACCGCTAGACCACCGCGGCCGGCGATTACTGAATCTCCCTAATGATTTCCGAAATGGAATGCCTCAAGCGTCTAGTTCCAACTACCATATATCGTTCAACAATTGTTAATTCCTGTCGAGCGGACATAACCACATCGGAAAACTTTACACATAAATCACCTGAATACGACAGCTCCGCCAATGCACTGCCCTTTTACACCCGGTGTACGCGACACTACCACCATCTTAGCATATCCACATCGTTATCTCATAACGTTTGAGAAAAATGGTTCTAATGGCTCTAAGCACTATGGGACATAACATCTGAGGTCATCAGTCCCCTACTCTTAGAACTACTTAAACCTAACTAACCTAAGGACATCACACACATCCATGCCCGAGGCAGGATTCGAACCTGCGACCGTAGCAGCAGCGCGGTTCCGGACCGAAGCGCCTAGAACCGTTCGGCTACAGCGGCCGGCCACTGCACAAAACTTTTGACACCTCCGTGTGTAGCAAGACAGTGTTCTTCATTCTCTGCTACAGTCTCTTTAATGTATAAAACGGAATGAAGTCTCACGAAGCCCTGTCAGTTCAAATGCTATCTTTAAAGATACGCACATGCGATGCTGATGGTCATGTCGGAATTCGGGACAGCTGTAGGACAGGAGGAACGCATCCATATTTATTCTGTTAGGTGTCAGAACTCTCTGTAGATCATTTAGGACTCTAGAAGAAAGCCACAGTAAATAGATCAGATTCTCTGTTTCGGAAATGTTCTGTAAAGATTCGCATCTTTCAGGATTGCAAACAGCACAAAAAACTCGGAAAGAATACGGTATAACTTCCTGAGGACAACATGACAAACAAACATTACATAGTAAAAGCCTCTGTGTTATCCATTACATGTGGCTGAATGGGACCGAACACGGTTATGTTTAGAAATGTGTCAGTAAACTGAAATTATACGATCCAGTAACGTTAATATGAACGTATCCTATATTCGACGTCAAGATGCAATAACCCTCATAGGCGGCAGTGTCAGCTCTAGCAGTGAGGAGTAATATGGCGTGTTTGACGGATGCGGAAAGCAGTACATTCGTGGTCGTAACGCAGAAAATCTGCCATTCATCTGACATCCAAAAGCGCAGGATCACTGATTTTTGGTACAAGGGTGGAACGATGTTTAAAATGGCTAGGTTTGTAAACCGGTCACGTGCCACCATGATTGAAGTATAGTATGGATGGAGTACACCACGCCTGCGCTGTACAAAATCGGTGGCGAGGCAACTGTGGTAAACACGTGCCGTAAATGACAGGGGTGAATGACAGCTGCAGAAATGTGTACGGGCGAACAGACGTGCAACTGTTAAGCAACTGACCGCTGACCATCGGCAACGACGATCTTAAATTTTCACTTCAGTACCGAGATTGGTTGGGTTGGGTTGTTTGGGGAAGGAGACCAGACAGCTAAATCATCGGTCTCATCGGATTAGGGAAGGATGGGGAAGGAAGTCGGCCGTGCCCTTTCAGAGGAACCATCCCGACATTTGCCTGGAGTGATTGAGGGAAATCACGGAAAACCTAAATCAGGATCGCCGGACGCGGGACCCGTGATTAATCATCCAGTGAATGGCGAGAGGTGGCCTCTATAGATGAATCACGTTTTATGTTCCCTCGTGCAGATGGCCGTTGGCGGTGTTGGTGTGACACGAGTGAACGCAAACATCTGCAACCATAAAGGAGCGTTATGGTCTGCGGAATGTTTCGTGGTATTCCCTGTCTAATATCTTCACTCTCAAATGGACAATGGATCAACACCAGTATTCATTAATCTTTGCGGAACATGTACACGCCTACATACAGTATGTTTCTCCTTGTCACAGTGGCGTCCACCAGCAGGACAATACAACTTGTCACAAAACTCGCAGTGTACTAGCGAATTTCGAACAGCGCCAGGATGAGTGTAACGTACTCGCATGGCCACCAAACTGGTAGCATCGAGATTCTGTGACCGCCGCGATAGGGCTGTTCGCTCCAAGGATTCTCAACCGAGAAATCTAGCGCAGCTGGCCACAGCACTTTAGACAGTAAGGTCCTACACTCCTATCGGTGCCTTCCAGAAACACAATGACACACGTCCTGCACATCTCGCGCAACAAATGTTAGTCATCTAGGCTTATGACAGGTGGTCACATTGGCGTCACTGGTCAGTGTAACATAAACACCACACATTCTAGTAGTGGTCTACCTCTCCATATTGCGATCGCTTGCGTCTGCAGTTGTTCGTTTGTTTCATTAAGTTCAGCTATGTCCTTAGCGATTCTTATTACTGATACGCTGAGGTGACCAAAGCCTATATATACTTCCTAATACCGTGTCGGACCTCCTTTTGACTAGCACTGCCCAGAAGCTCTACTTAGCAAGGACTCAGAAAGTCGTTGGACGTCTCCATCAGAAATATTGATCCATTCTGACCCTACAGGCATCCGTAATTGCGGAAGTGTGGCGGTACAGAATTTTGTGTAGGAATTGAGCTCTACATAACGCCCCATTATGCTCGATGGTATTCACGTTGGGCGCTCTGAATTGCCAAATCATTCACTCGAACTGTCCAGAATGCTCTTCAAATAAATCCCGAACAATTTTGGCCTGGTGACAGGGCGTACTCTTGTATGGGAACATGAAGTCAATGAAAGCCGGCAAATGGTCTCCAAGCTACCGAGCAC
Organism: Schistocerca nitens; assembly: GCF_023898315.1. NCBI lineage: Eukaryota > Metazoa > Arthropoda > Insecta > Orthoptera > Acrididae > Schistocerca > Schistocerca nitens. Next base: position 548,253,567 of record NC_064619.1, on the reverse strand, counting down.
AGTCATTTGCAGTCAATATTTGGTTGATTTGGACCAGAGGACCCAGTCCATTCAACGCAAAGATAACCCACACCACTTTTGAGCCACTACCTGCCTTCACAGCGCCTTGTTGACAAAGTGGGTCCATAACTTCACGAGTCCTGCGCCAGACTCGAACCCTACAACCAGCACTTACCAACTTAAATGGTGACTCATCTAACCAGGCCACAGTTTTCCTGTAATTAAGGACGCGCCCGAAAGAGGCGCTGCAGACGGTGTCGTTTTGTTAGCAAAGTAACTAGCGTCGGTCTTCTGCTGCCATAGACGATTAACGCCAAGCTTGCCCGTACGCCCATCGCAGCTACGTTCGTCGTACATCCAAAATTAACTGCTGCAGTTATTTCACGCACTGTTGCTTGTGTGTTAGCACAGACAACTCTACGCAAAAGCTGCTGCTCCCGGTCATGAACTGAAGGCAGTCAGCTACTGCGTTATCCGGAGTTAGAGGTAATGCCTTAACAATTTCCGGAACGAACTGTCCCATGCATTTAGCTCCAACTACCACTCTGAGTGCGAAGTCTGCTCACTCCCGCCGTGCGGTCATAATAATGTCGGAAACATTATCACATGAATCACCTGAGTACAAACGTCCGCTCCAGTAACACACTACTGGCCATTAAAATTGCTGCACCACGAAGATTACGTGCTACAGACGCATAATTTAACCGACAGGAAGAAGATGCTGTGATATGTAAATGATAAGCTTTTCAGAGCATTCACACAAGGTTGGCGCCGGTGGCGACACCTACAACGTGCTGACATGAGGAAAGTTACCAACCGATTTCTCATACACAAACAGCAGTTGCCCGGCGTTGCCTGGTAAAACGTTGTTGTGATGCTTCATGTAAGCAGGAGAAATGCGTACCATCACGTTTCCGACTTTGATAAAGGTCAGATTGTAGCCTATCGCGATTGTGGTTTATCGTATCGCGACATGGCTGCTCGCGATGGTCAAAATCCAAAGACTAGCAGAATATGGAATCGGTGGGTTCAGGAGGGTAATACGGAACGCCGTGCTGGATCCCAACGGCCTCGTATCACTGGCAGTCGAGATGACAGGCATCTTATCCACATGGCTGTAACGGATCGTGCAGCCACGTCTCGATCCCTGAGTCAACAGATGGAGACGTTTGCAAGACAACAACCACCTGCACGAACAGTTCGACGACGTTCGCAGCAGCATGGACTATCAGCTCGGAGAGCATGGCTGCGGTTACCCTTGACGCTGCATCACAGACGGGAGCGCCAGCGATGGTGTACTCAACGACGAACCTGGATACACGAATGGCAAAACGTCATTGTTTCGGTTGAATCCAGGTTCTGTTTACAGCATCCGTGTTTGGCGACATTGCGGTGAACGCACATTGGAAGCATGTATTCGTCATCGCCATACTGGCGTATCACCTGGCTTGATGGAATGGGGTGCCATTGGTTACACGTCTCGGTCACTACTTGTTTCGCGTTGTTGGCACTTTCAACAGTGGACGTTACATTTCAGATGTGTTACGACACGTGGCTCTACCCTACATTCGATCCCTGCGAAACACTACATTTCAGCAGAATAATGCATGACCGCATGTTGCGGGTCTTGTACGGGCCGTTCTGGACACAGAAAACGTTCGGCTGCTGCCCTGGCCAACACATTCTCCAGATCTCTCACCAATTGAAAACGTCTGGTCAATGGTGGCCGAGTAACTGGCTCGTCACAATACGCCAGTCACTACTCTTGATGAACGGTGGTATCGTGTACGCAGCTCGTGGTCGTGCGGTAGCGTTCTCGCCTCCCGCGCCCGGGTTGCCGGGTTCGATTCCCGGCGGGGTCAGGGATTTGCTCTGCCTCGTGATGACTGGGTGTTGTGTGGTGTCCTCAGGTTAGTTAGGTTTAAGCAGTTCTAAGTTCTAGGGGACTGATGACCATAGATGTTTAGTCCCATAGCGCTCAGAGCCATTTTTTGTGTTATCGTGTTGAAGCTGCATGGGCAACTGTACCTGTACACGCCATTCAAGCTCTGTTTGACTCAATGCCCAGGCGTATCACGGCCGTTATTACGGCCAGAGGTGGTTGTTCTGGGTACTGATTTCTCAGAATCTATGCACCCAAATGGCGTGAAAATGTAATCACCTGTCAGTTCTAGTATAATTTATTTGTCCAATGAATACCCGTTTATCATCTGCATTTCTTCTTGGTGTAGCAATTTTAATGGCCAGTAGTGTACACTGCCCTTCTATACCTTGCATACGCGATACTACCCACATCTGTATATGTGCTGATCGCTATCCCACAAATTTTGTCCCCTTAGTGTACGAATGATGTGCAACGTTTCACGGACGCCATAAGAATTTTGCAAGCGTTAGTTTCGTACTAATTCCCGATCTGGTTTCCGCTACAACGACCATTAAAAAATACACCGAAACTACGTCCGTAATGGGGTTTAAATGACTTGGAAATGATATCCGGGCCTACCGTCACTCCTCGACGTGTCAAACGGACATAATCGCACAGTGTCCAAATTAAAATACTCGTACCCAGTGCAGCGTCAGCCATCACTTGTAGTTGCGCCGTTTAGCGGTCCGGACGTTGGCCGGCGCTGTTAACATAGCTGCCTCGCACTAATTAGATTAGCGGCAGACGGCGGCGGCAGATGCGAGCTATCGGCTCGGCCACCCACACAGGCGCGGCGCGCGCCTCGTACACACGTTGCCAGCGCGGCGCCACTAACGGGCCGACTGCGACTCGCATTTGTCACGCGCCAGTCAATCACACACGCGCGTGACGCAGCAGCCGGGGCAGGCAGTCCCCGAGCGCCGATAGATCTTTATCAGCGGCCGTGGCCGCGTCAGGCCGACAGATGGGCCACCTGCGGATTTATGCCCCCGCCGCGGCCGTCCCACTCCCCCCACCCACGAACCCCACAGACCTCCTCTTTACCCGTGTCCATTTCCCATTGATATCTACCCGTCCGTCCAAACGACCGTCCATCGCGTATTCGAGCCATAAATTGAACCACCGCCACCTACTTAACGCTAACGATCAAGGATTCCAGTGCACGTCCGGCGGCAGTCGTTCTCTGTGCCACAAAAACTGGCGTGCCTCAGTTGTTTTGCGTGCAATCAGTTTTTAGGCAACCCTTAAATAGGCTTTTGGTTTCCAGAAACAGGTTTCTGGGCGCGCAACCACAGTTAGAGACATTGTGGATAAGAACGACAACACTCAATAACCATTCAAATTATAATAATTAAAAAGTCAAGATTAGTGAGGTGTTTCCAAAAGCTGTGTAGCTGTATGAAGATACTTTACTCAGCTACCGGGTTCAAGTCAATATAGATGCATCTTCAGGTTAACAAAGTTTAAATTTGATGAGATGATGAGATCCCACACGCCGAGGAGCGTAGGGAACGATGCGGGAGACCCGCACCGCCAACTAGGCAAGGTCGTAGCGGAGGTGGTTTGCCATTGCCTTCCTCCGACATGTTTATATTTCCGTAATATAAAAGAACATTTACGGAGTCCCAGCTTTCGCCGGCTGGAATGGCCGAGCCGTCCTAGGCGCTTCAGTCTGGAACCGCGCGACCGCTACGGTCGCAGGTTCGAATCCTTCCTCGGGCATGGATGACCTTAGGTTAGTTAGGTTTAAGTAGTTCTAAGTTCTAGGGGACAGATGACATCATATGTCAAATCCCATAGTGCTCAGACCCATTTGAACCATTTGAAGTTCGAACTTCAGGAAATTGTCCACGTTAAGAGATAAACAACATTGGTGGATATTTATTATCAAATCAAGTACACCCAGAAGATGCTTGTCAAAACGTAGATAGCATGAAACTTCCTGGCAGATTAGAACTGTGTGCCGGACCAAGACTTGAACTCGGGACCTTTGCCTTTCGTGGGCAAGTGCTCTTCCAACTGAGCTACCCAAGCACGACTGACGCCCCCTTCCTCACAGTTTTAGTTCCGCCAGTACCTAGTCTCCTGCTTTCCAAACTTCACAGTAGCTCTCCCGCGAACTTGCAGAAATAGCACTCCTGGAGACGAGGTACTGGCGGAAGTAAAGCTGTGAGGACGGGGTGTGAGTCGTTCTTGGGTAGCTCAGTTGGTATAGCACTTGCCCGCGAAAGGCGAAGGTCCCGAGTTCGAGTCTCGGTCCGGCACACAGTTTGAAACTGCCAGGAAGTTTCATATCAGCGCACACTCCGCTGCAGAGTGAAAATCTCATTCGTAGATAAAATGACTGCTGAATGAGTCCGGCCGAATAACAGCCCGCAGGATATGTTATAAGACCCAGTAGACATCTGCTGTATAAAAACAATTGAAATAAAAGTTAAAATCCCGCGTGATGTGCGTACTTTAGCTATATTGCTAACAAGTCGATGTGGTGTAAGCAGATCGTGGAGGCTACCAATACACTCATCTTTCAGGTGTACTCAATTTTATTAAAACAAACCAGCGCTGTAATTGAGTTTCTCTTGGCGGAAAATCAGAGCATTGCAGATATTCATAGACGCTTGCAGAATTTCTACGGAGGCCTGGCAGTAGACAAAATCTTAGTCAGTTGATGGCCGACGACATCATCCTAACAAGATCGCGCAAAACTGCCCGATCTCAAGCGTGCCAGTTGGCCACACACAGCTATGACTCTCTCAATGTTGGAACGTTCGGTAATTCTCATTGGAGGTGATCAATGGATGACAGTCAAACACTTCGTTGCACAACTGGTCGACTCTGTAGATAGTGTTGACACACCCGTACATCAGTTGTATCACTCAAATATGTGTGCCAACTGGTTCCCTCCCTTCTTGCAGACCCGATCACGCACATTCAGACTTCCATCTGTTCGGCACAGTGAAGGATTCTCTCCGCAGGAAGCAGTATGTGGATGACTGAGGACGTCATAGGTGCAGCAAGACTTCGGGTCGGACGTCGACCAGTAGAGTGGTACCATGCAGGTATGGTAAGATGGCATAAGGACACAGCATTGGACGGAGATTTTGTTGAAACACAGGTCGTTGTAGCCAGACGAGTGGGAAACAATGACACGTATATGAATCCTAGACAAAACCCTCCTACTTTTAGAACGCCCCTCGTAGATCTATTGCAAACATTTGTTACTAATTTACACACCTTCCGTAATGCTCTTCCTAATTTCCCAATGCTCACAATGTAGCCTTTTTGTAACACAATAACTTACGTACGATAGCGTTGCACGAGCCAGCACCTAAATTTCTTTCAGCATTTGAGTTTATTTGCCGCAGTATGAGTCTATGAGATACGGGATAGATACACCAAGATATTCCGTTGCGCTAATGCTTGTTGACTAATATTGCTTTGATGTAGGTCATGGGTAAGATTAATAAGACGGATTTTTAACGCCTATTAGATATGGCATCATTCAGTACTAGAGGCAGTGACGATTTTCTATAATATGGATGACATTAAGAAAATAAGCTTAAGCATGAAACTACCACACTATGCCAGGTAGTACAAAACTAGAAAACCAAATAAATAACATTAAGAACACTCAACACTCAATAACCATTGAACATTACAATTCCAATACAATCTCAATTTCGAAGCTTACGTACGTATAGGGCCGCCACGACGTGGAACTATAGGGGTGGGCGGGTGGGGGGGGGGGGGTGGGCACAACAAATTAAGAATATTTTTCAACTGAAATTGGTGGAGCAAAAATTGTGTTGCATTACTTATTGAGTGTTGCTTGTATGTTGAGCGTAAGCAGCAGATATTGTGAGCGTTCCAATCCTAATATAGGCATAGCCTTGGCCAGATAGTTTAGGTACATAACGCATGAGGTAAGCGTAACATATTTTTGTGCAATATTGTTTCGTTTTCTGCCATTGTAGGGTGGTTATTTTATTGTGAGTACTGGGCCCTTTTCCTACAAAAGGAAGTCGGAGCGTTTCTCAATGGGAAGGTGTACTACCGTTGTGGTCTCAAGTTTATGTTTGTCTCCAGCAGGCAGTAATTCAGTCACAGTAGAAGGGTACGTGTGTATGGTGTGTTTTGCAGTTTTTCACAGAACTGGAGTCGCAATCTGTCCTGCGCTTTTGTTGGTGAGTCAAGCCACGACTACTGTCCAAAAAAATAATTCAGCACGATACTTTGCCTTTTCTGTTTCTGTACACATGTCAAAGGATAGTCTTGTGGTTGACTATGAGTCAGTGGCAGTTTCCGACTGTACAAACAGGGGAATTGCACATTATCTCAGACAGATCATGTGTCATGAGGGTGAACTTATTCGTCCAGTGTGGGCCGTCTGACGTTTGAAAATTCCAGCATGCACCGCCGTGCCTGTGAGTCAATTTGGTTTAGCCAGACGGATGCGCCTAACACTGAAATCTGCAGAGATCTGAGGGCTCTGATAGGGAAGATACCCGTTTTCTGGTAATCACAACGCCGGACTGCATAATTTGAAAATTTTCGAGGGCGCGTCAGAACATTACAGCTGCAGCAACGCACCGCTCCACGCCTGAATCAAGACGAAAGGATAATATACTGTTGCACCAGTGTAGGGTTGTTAAATGATATTCAAAGGTCCCTGTTCTCATGTGTGTCAAAGTGTGTGGAATGCTTGGTCTTTGTTGATTCCATTTGAGTGGAGTTGGGCCTCACAGTGGATTCATGCACACAAAGTTAGATTGTTCCGTAAGATTTCGGGGGGCAGTCACATAAATTTCACTTCTTCTTGTAATATTTCGGCTGTATATCGTCCAGCCATCTTCAGAGTGCGCTGGGGTGACTTACACTCTAGCACTTGCTCCGTCCTTTTAAAGCAGCGGACCGCGCTACTGCGCATGCCCCCACGGAGACATAAGCCGACACAGAAGTTGATCGGCGGCAAGGAGTTAAAAGATATGCATGAAATTAGATCTATGGCTGCAAGGTCGATCCCCACGGTGATATCGATGCATAACTGCGAGCTGCGCCGTCGAGACGTCCGTGTGACTTTATCGCAAGAAGTGCCAGATTACATGATTTTTGCCGGCCGCGGTGGCCGTGCGGTTCTAGGCGCTCCAGTCCGGAGCCGCGCTGCTGCTACGGTCGCAGGTTCGAATCCTGCCTCGGGCATGGGTGTGTGTGCTGTCCTTAGGTTAGTTAGGTTTAAGTAGTTCTAAGTTCTAGGGGACTGATGACCACAGCAGTTGAGTCCCATAGTGCTCAGAGCCATTTGAACATGATTTTTCGAAGCATAAGCAGCTGTCTCTATTAATTAAATTCGTCGTCAACCGAATTTCAATTGCTTCCTTCACCACTGAGTCCCAGAAAGATGAAATTGAGGCTAAAATTTCTATGTTGTACAAGACAGATTGCCCTGTGTCAATACAATGCTCTGCCACCGACGGGAGTACCTGCGGTACTCTTTGCATCTCTCATGGACTGTAAATGTCGTCCTTCCTATGTATGAAGAGCCCCAGGCCTCAGACTACCGAGGCACCAAATCATCCTTAATTGGACCCAGGTTACTGCTGTTTTCGGTGGAGGGCGACAAATCACTTTCGCTTCGTTTTTGGTGAGGATCTGTCCTCTTTTTGACTACAGGCTTCCAACGTATGGCAGAAAAGCCATAGATTTAAAACTTTCCTTGTCTTATTCTGCATTAGTTATGCCCACTATTGGCTTCATCTCTAGTGCCTTACGTATCTGCTGTGGAGATTACCCGTTGGCTTCAAAAATGCTCGTCCTCCAGACCGCTCCCTTCATCAATGACGTGTGCTATGTGTACCAGATTTCTGAGAATACTCGTTGTCTGTGAAGGATGGTGGCAGTTATTTGCACGTAAATATAAATCAGTATGGGTCGGATTCCGATATAATGCATGGCCCAAGGTGCCATCATCTTTGCGTCGTACCAAAATATCCAGAAAGGGAAGGCACCTAAGTTTTCCAATTTCCATCGTGAACTCAATTTGTCTATGGATGAAATTCAGACGATTGAAAAATTCTTTTAATTTGTTTTCACCATAGGGGCCACAATACAAACGTGTCATCAACATGCCTCCTAAATACTGTGGACTTCAAGCTAGCAGATTCCAGCGCCTTCACCTCGAAATCCTCCATAAAAAAATTGACCACTAATGGCGACAAAGACTACCCATGGCGAGACCGTCAGTCTGTTCATAAAATTCACTATTGAATAAAAAAATATGTGGAGGTCGAGACACGTTCAGACAAAGCTGAAACCTCTTTATGAAAGGTTTTGCAAATTAGAAATAATGATTCTGAAAGAGGAACCTTTGTCAACAACGCCACTACATCGAAACTGACTGAAATATCGGAACCGTTTATGTGATTTCAGTTTGTCAATGAAGTCCACAGAGTTACACACGTGATGAGCACATATTTCCCTCCGAAGGCCTTAATAACGACGCTAAGTGATTGGCACAGTCATGGATTGGAGAGCCAATGTTACTCACCATCGGACGCACAGGACCACCATTCTTATGGGTCCTTGGAAGTCCATAGAGCATCGAGGGAACTACACCACTTGGTTTCAAACTTCTGGTGGAAAGGGGGAGGCGCTGAGGAGAGAAGCAGTCTTCCTTAACACCTGGTTGGTGGGGTCTTTCTTGATCTTCCGGTACGTGATGTCACTCTGTAAACAGTTCATTTAATCGTGATAGTCGTCACGAGACATTAAAACGGAGGCATTTCCTTTATCAGCTGGAAGAACCGGGATAGCTAGAAAATTCGTATTTCTGCCCATGCCCTATACTGTCATGCAATGAACCAGCTAAAGCGCCCATTTTCCTTCAGTTTTTTTACTTTTTTATTTTAGTAGAGACTCAATATACAGATGGCGTTTGTCAAGACAATGGAAAATATATCCAGTGTAACTGACAACAAGTGAGTGTTCTTAGAGGACACAGACACAGACAGTTAGGCAGTAGAGGAAGGGTTGGGAAAACCACTGAACGCCATTTATGTAGCTCCTCCAAAAATTTTTCAGACAACAAGAATTTATTTTCAAATACAGTAACTAGGTATAACTATCAATGTTTTCGTTTCTACGATATTAAAGATCACTTTCAAGAAAAATGATTAATCACCAAATACCAGTTGTTAAGCAATTTAGACATGTTTCACTATTTTAAAAGGATCAGAAAAGATAAAAAATATTAAATGTTAATGAATTACAGGTAACCATTCCGATGTCAGATCAGGGCAAAAGTCCGCTGGCGGCACAATAGACTCCAGTCGTAGACCTCTGGCCACAGCCTCTGGCGACAAGGCTAACAAGAGTATGTTGACCGCTGTACAGCAAACACTCTCTAGACTAGTGGAAAGGTAAAACAAAACTAAAGCTTTTGGCCCAGCTCTGGAAAATTTCACACTTGGAGAGAGTATAAACATGGGAGTTGCCACGAATCAAAGGTTATTTACACTTTAAATGTAAAACAAGTATTTATTATCATATAAAATATTTCACTTATTTCGCTAAATGAAGAGGTAGATATACACCCGGCCGCAAGACATAAGTCATTGCCACTGATTAAAGTGGTTCCCCTTTCTTAAGTTCAACGCGGTGGAAAGTGAAATTTGAACCTAAAATGGAGCAAAGGGCACAACGCCATAAAACAAAAAGCACAAGAAAACAACAGTTTGAACTTTTACTTACAATCGGGCACCAAAAAATGTAAAAGAAGAAGAAAAGCTACTCTAACCAGATAAGCCAATTACTGCGCATCAGGGAGTTGAGCACGTGAAATCGGACCTTTCAAACAGCCACCAAGTAAATGCAAAATGCGGGAACGCAGCACAACTGAGGGTGAAAGTCAAGCTGGAGGCAAGCGTCATGCTGCGTCAGACAAACTACAGAGAACCTAGACAAGTTTATCGAGAGCATCACAGATCACGCTCACCCATACAAAGGAGAAGGCAGCAAGTGGCTGTGTCCTCGACCAGACAACCCAAGAAGGCATTGACCCTGTGTTCGGCAAAATCCTACGAAAAAGGCGTTCAGAGCGACTACGGCAACTCGGCACATGATCCGTAAGTTTCACCATATCTCGCTCACTTCAACACAATTAGAGCAGCTAGACAGGTGTAGCCTTGTCAAGCACCTGACGTCAACATCAGCACGGTCCTGGACTGTAACCGTCAGCTCACGACGCTCTCACCAGAAAATCCATGCGCCAGTAATACTGCCCGCCTGATCATCATAAGACTTACGTTCTGTCGGACACCTCTAAAAAAACCACAAACCGGGGAAACTTCCCTCCCTCCTACCTCAGAGAGAGACTAAAGGTCTTCGAACTGGGAAAGAATGTAACTCCCTGGTAGATTGAAACTGTGTGCCGGACCGAGACTCGAACTCGGGACCTTTGCCTTTCGCGGGCAAGTGCTCTACCAACTGAGCTACCCAAGCAGGGCTCACGCCCCGTCCTCACAGTAGGAGACGAGATACTGGCAGAAGTAAAGCTGTGTGGACGGGGCGTGAGTCGTGCTTGGGTGGCTCAGTTGGTAGAGCACTTGCCCGTGAAAGGCAAAGGTTCCGAGTTCGAGTCTCGGTCTGGCACACAGTTTTAATCTGGCAGGAAGTTTCATATCAGCGCACCCTCCGCTGCAGAGTGAAAATCTCGTTCTGGAAACATAACCCCAGGCTGTGGCTAAGTCATGTCTCCGCAATATCCTTTCTTTCAGGAGTGCTACTTCTACAAGGTTCGCAGGAGAGCTTCTGTAAAGTTTGGAAGGTAGGGGACGAGATACTGGCAGAAGTAAAGCTGTGAGGCAGCGGCAATAGTACGCCGCTCTTCGGCCACAGACAGTACAAATAGAATCAAAGAAGACATAGAAACACAAAACATAACGCTGGACAAAAACAGTACACACATGAACAAAAAACACGAAGCCGTTCACAGGCCTAGAAAAATCAAAAATAAGAATAAACTGTCAGCACTGTACATGAACACTGATGATTGAGATGACACACGTGAACGATGGAGCGTGGGCGGCGAAAACACTGAAGCACTAACACGACGACACATTCACACAGAACCGATGGCGATGATCTCCGGCGCGCGAATGTTCACTTGACGTGGGCGAGTCCGGGGACCTGCCAAAAGGGGAAAGGTGGGGGAGGAGGGAGAGTGGAGAGTGTAGCTGCCAGGGGCAGAGGAGGAAGGGGGGAAGAAAGAAGGTACAGAGGGGTAGGCGAAGCCCGGGGAGAGGAGGGGGCAGGAAGGGAGGAGGGAGAGGGGAGAGAGAGGGTGCCCTAAGAAAAAACACAGGATGTGGAAGAGGAGGATCAAAGTTGGTAGGAGGGGTACATGGAAGGGATAAGGGCATCATCAGGTAGGGGGAGTTGGTGGAAGCCACCTTGTGCGAGGGTATCGAGAGTGGAGAGATGGAAAGCAAGTGGGACGTGGGAATACAGGCGCAGCAGCGGATGGGGGTGGGAGAGACAAGTGGATGAGGAGGATCAAGTTTACAGTGTGTCTGTTCGAGGAAAAGGAGGAGGTGGGGAAACGGAGTAAGGTAATACAGGAGCTGCATGAGGGAGGAGAGACGGATGCGATAGGCGAGGCGGAGAGCATGGCGTTCTAGGATTTGAATGGATTTGTAAAAGGAAGGGAGGGGGGGGGGCGGAGGTCCAGGCAGGGTGGGCTTAGCAGAGGATAAGGTGGATGAGGGATTTATATGTATGGAGGGTGGTGGAAGGTTCCAGACCCCATGTGCGGCCAGAAAAGAGCTTGAGGAGATGGGTTTGGGAGTGTGCCTTGGCGTGGATTGTCCGGAGATGGGGGGTCCAGGAGAGGCGACGGTCAAGGGTGACACCAAGGTACTTGAGGGTGGGGGTAAGGGCGATAGGACGGCCATAATGGTGATATAGGTGGCTGAACGAGAGGCAGGCGCTCAAGTACGCTATCGGGGGCGCCGCTATTGGCCACTAGAACCAAGTGTTCCACTGTTGCGCCCTCACACTAAAAGCGGGCCAGGAGGCGCCCGCCGCCACAGCTTACGGCGCGATGGTGCAGAGACCTCTATGGGTCTTCGACGTTCATGACGTCTGGCGCGGATTCATATTTCGCGGCGAGCGGTACCAGACACAATATTTTTGTTTCCTAAAATCGTGATTGTGTCTTGAAAAGTTTTGCAAATTCATTCAGTGGATATCTTCGATTAGTGGTGCCAAACTTTCTGGGTTATCTCTTTGCGTCTCTAGTGAAGCACGCTTGAATCTCTGGTGGACTGCTGGGAGCATCAGCCAATGGGAAACGTTCGCGAGTTTCTAGCCCTGGACCTGTATAGTTCCAATGGGCACCCGCTATTCTTTTCTGCTTTTAGCTCTCGGTTCGTCTCTTTTTTCACTAGAAGAAGCATTCAATAAATAATGCAACAAAATTTTTCTGAAAGGAGTTTGGTTTTATTCAGCATTTCTATACTGTTCCCCTATCTTCTGGCTACAAACAGCTATTTATTTAACACAGTCTCCATTCAATGTGAAGGCTTTAGACTACCTTACTGTGGCTGCCTGTATGTCTGCAGTGTTGCGTCTGCATGTCAACATACTCGGTTCGCTACACAAACAACTAAACAACTCGTATCAATGAGTTTTATTACAAAAGTCAATTACATAACTTCGATATGTGTCGCAACCAAAGGGAGATGTACAAAATAATCAGTCTGCATCAGAATAGACGAACACATATCGGTGCTACAAAGAGGTAGCTAACGAAGTAGCTAATTTTGAAGCTGCTATCGAAGAGGGTGCCATCAGTCGGGCTCGGCGCTGTCCTCTTCACCTAGGGGCTGCTGCTGTCGCATTGCGGTCCTGGAGGAAGGTTGGGCAGCGTTCAAAGAATGTTTCAAATTAATTTGACGTGAACTGAGAGCCATTGTCTGACACTATGACTTCACGGAAACCTTCGAGGCAGAAAATAGAGGACAACGCCTGAACTGTTTTATGTGACGCTGTCCACTTCATTGGCACAGCAAAAGGAAACTTGCTATGAGTCTACCACAGTCAACCAACGAATGTTTCAGAAAGGTCTCGCAAAGTCTATGTGTATACGTTCGCGTGGCAATTGCGACTTAGGCCAGCAGAGAGTTTTTGTGGCGGAGTGGACTGATTTTCTGCACATGCGTGACACTGCGACGTCATCTGTTTTATTCCGGTGTCCACAGCCTGCCAAGTAGAGTGTTCACGCGCTAACTGTTTCATACGAACAATCCCCCACTGTCCTTGGTGAAGTAACTTGAACACTTCTTTTTGCAAGGATTAGGGGATCAACACACGTGACTCTCCACTGTCATTTTCAGCAAAAATCACATCTTTCTGTACAACGAGGCTATGACGACTTGCAAAGCATCGGCGAACTTCAGAGTTCTTTATGTTATGCAATGAGCGAGGCCAAGATGTGCGAATGAATTTTTGTAAAATGTTCAAATCTGAATCAGCTTCCGTGGCCTGTGCAATTTTCCTTTGGTTCAGAGGAAAGGGTTGAAGCAATTCAGAATCGTGAGCATCGATGTGACAACAAGATGCATCAGAAGCGTCAAAGTCTGTATCAGGGCCAATCGGAAGACGTAAAAGTGCGTCCGCATTACCACGTTGGCTGTCAGACGATAAACAATCTCGTACTGGTATTGAGACAACATCAAAGCCCATCTTTGCTATTTCTGGGAAGTTCGCACAGGAACCGGCTTCATAGGATGAAGCAAGGACTGCAATGGCTAGTGAACTGTCAGTAAGTAGAATTTTCTGCCATACAAATAGTGGTGGAGTTTGGTGACACCATACACAACAGCCAATGCCTCTTTCTCTATGTGTGAATAGTTACACTGAGCTTTGGACAACGCTCTTGATGAGGAAGCAATAGGCTTCTCTTTATCACCAAATCTTTGCGAAAGCGCTGCACCGATTCCGTAACACAACTGGTTTGTCAGGATCAAAGTGAACCAAACATCGATCACTGAGAAATGCAGCTTGAAGTATTTGAAAAGCTTCTTGGCACTCATCTGCCCAAACAAAGGGGACGTTATTGCCACGCAAACGGTGCAATGATGTTGCGAATTGGGCAGCATTCGGCAGAAACCGAATATAATAATTCCTTTTCCCTACGACTGACTGCAATTCTGTGACAGTTTGATGAACTAGCGGATCACGTACGGCTAACAAATGTTACTGAAGAGGATGTACACCTTGACTGTTTATGACATGACGAAAATAATGCAACTAAGGTTTAGGAAATTCACACTTGTCCGGTCTACACTTTAGTTCTGCATCAGATAACACACGAAACAAAGCACGCAAATTTGCAATCTGTTTTTCAGGTATACGACCTGCTACGACGACATCGTCTAGTTTGGTACTTGAGCAGTCAGTTGCTCCAAATACCGTTGTAAAATAGCGGGTGCGGAATGACTGCCAAAAGACAGAGCTAAATATTTAAACAAGTCCAAATGAGTGTTCACAACACACACTATTTGAGATTCTTCATCTAGTGGTATCTGCTGATATACCTCATGCAAATGAATTTTTGAAAAGTAGCTATCAGCGATTAATATGTCCATGAGATTTTCCGGGCGTGACAATGGATAAGTAACAATCACAGTTTATGGTTGAATGTAGACTTAAATTCAACACAGAGGCGAATTCGACGTGAAGGTTTGTGGAGCAAAACCGGTGGAGTAGCCCATTGACTTGCTTGTATGGCTGAAATAGCTCCGCTGTCTTGCAATTCTCTAAGTTCGGCAGCCACGCCACTTTGTCCAGCAACACAATGGGAACGGTTCTGGCGAGGCAAAATTGTCTTTCGTAGTAATACGTGCAACAAAATTGTTAGCCTTGTATAAACCTTTGGAAAAGATTTCAGGGCTTTCAGCAAACAAGCTACACTATCGTTGGCATTGAATGCAGTCGCTGACAACACATTGTCCTGAAGTTGAAAGCCGAACAAATCAAATGAATCAAGGCTAAATATGTTTCCAAAATCTCGTATGCGAGCGATACATGACAGGGAAAAGGACATTTTCCGAGAACAGGAATGTCGTGTCAGGTGCGTCCTAGTTTTATACACGGGTGGGGAGTCTAACAGTTCATATGTACTACGACTCTGCAATGTAACAGAGGCACCTGTGTGCAACTTATATTTCACACGTTTTCCACTTAGATGCAAATGAAAAAAATGTACGTCGGACTGGCGTAGCACTGAAGAAACTGTTTGGTTGCTAGTTTTGCTAATGTCTGCAGCAGGCTTTGAATACACTGCATTGATTTTATGGTCCTTTTGAGTAGATTTTTGTGAGTGGGCAGAATTTTTCTGTTTTCTCCGTTGCAAACACGCGGATTGTACGTGACCTTTCTTGCCACAAGAGAAAGACTGTGCGTGTCTGGACGGGCAAACTTGGCGTTTGTGCCTTGAATAACTAGTAGGGTATGAGTTAATTCTCTTCACCTGTTTAGAGACATGTTTACGTGGCGTGGCGAGCCTACTGTTGCTGGCTACTGAGCTGTTTGTGAGAAAGGAACGATTAAACCCGAGAAACTGGTGGCTACTCGTATTTATCGGCTGCTACAGCATTTGAATCATACTGATCTAGAATTTGCACTACTTGCTGAAATGATGGATCTGAGTGTTTCAAAATCTAAGTTTGACATTAGTTACTTTGTACACGATCACATCACGCAACATAACACCTGAACGTGTAGGACCACAAGCAAATTTGAATTTGCATTTCCTCGTCATACCGTGCAAATCTGTAACTCACTCGCGATAACTTTGTTCTGACCTTTTCTTGCAATAAAAGAATTGGTACCTAGCTGCCACCACATTCACTTGTTGGTGCCTCTGAAAGGCACACACAAATGGTTCTTTTACCAGGCGATTGTCATGCGGCCAGGCGCCTGTACAACACCACATCAAGATCACCTACCTTCCTTGCCAAAAAAATTCAGGACTGCAGCTTCTGCTATAGTAACAATTTCGCAAATAAAAACAAATCACAGGTTGAAATTTTACGTTAGAAGCGTGTAGAAAGGAAATCTCATGAATAGCAGTGTCTAAAACTTCCGTCAGCACTTCGATACTCACATTCACACACACACACTCACCCAACATAACTTTTAAGGTACAATTCTTGGTTTCCAACGTTTTTTTCACAAACCAGTACAAAATTTAATAACTCAAATGCGTGTCCTGTAGCGCTAATCTGTGCATCTTGCTGTAAGATAATTTCTGTCATTACTTCGTGGTAAAAATGTCCAAGTGTCGTAGTTATCATCGTCCATAAGAAAAGTTCTGCAGAAGTCATTGTACCTACCTCATCATAAACAAAAGTGAAATGCTATGCGTATAGGTGTCGTAGTTATTACGCTCATTGCCGTGATCAAGAAAGTACTGTACTATAACATATTGTTGTCTAACGGAAAAGTCTGCCTCATTGTATCTATACCACAAACGTTACTGCTAAAACATATTTCACTTTCCAGAAGAATGTAGAACACTGTGCATACATAAACACATACAGTGCAAAAGCAATAGTGACGATTGTGTCACTCATTAGTAGCATCGTAATATAATCGTGTATCTGTCGAACAAACCAAATACTATGTCCTCTATAATGTCTTAGAAATTATTTTAAATAAAATATGTCTTTTCAAGTAATCTACAACCTGATCATAGGAACGTTCGCCGGTCGCGGTGGCCGAGCGGTTCTCGACGCTACAGTCTGGAACCTCGCGACGGTCGCAAGTTCGAATCCTGCCTCGGGCATGGATGTGTGTGATGTCCTTAGGTTAGTTAGGTTTAAGTAGTTCTAAGTTCTAGGGGACTGATGACCTAAGATGTTAAGTTCCATAGTGCTCAGAACATTTGAACCATTTGCACCAATGTTGTTGTGTCTAGGATTCCTGCATACTCGGTTCACTAGACAAAAAATCAAACAACGCGTATTAATGAGTTTTATTACAAAACACAATTACAATTACTTAACTTTCATAAGTGTCGCAAACAATGGGCGACATGCAAAATTATCAGTTTTTCTCAGAATAGACAAACACATATCGGTGCTGCATAGCGATAGCTGACGAAGTAGCTAACATTGAAGCTGCTGTCGTAGTGGGTGCCACGAGTCGGGCGTGGCGCTTATGTCATCTTCATCGAGGGGCTGCTGCTGTTGCGTTGTCGTCCAGGAGGGAGGTCAGTCAGTGGGAGATTGGCTGATGTCTTCTCACAGCCGTCTCTCTTCTCTTTCGTTCCCGACTGACGTGCCGGCGCTGACTTTACGCCGTAACATTCCTCACTCCCTCCCCTCCCTCACCCAAAGCAACGGTCCGTCGTCGAATAAAGATCATGACGATGGTGGAGAGGGGGGGGGGGGGGGGAGGTGGGAACTAGAGGCCGAAGCGTGGACGCCCTGATGGACTGGAAGCTATGGCTGCAGGGATCGTCAGACTTCCGGTCGTATCCCATCATCCAGCCTTCGCTCTGGTGGAAACTTCCGCCGGAAAATGCCTCTCCCCCTCCCCTGAAAGTAGAAGTCGAGAGGAGGCGGAGGAGGCACAGAATCCGTCTCCATGAAGTCGTCCCGCAGAGTCGTGATGACATCCACAGCGTAACATGCATGGTACCACTTAACTGGTCGATATTGGAGCTGAATACTTGCTGCATTAACAATTTCCGTATCATCTACATACTCCATCCTGCAGAGTGCCTTCTTCATTTGGTGACACATATGGAAGTCGGAGAATTCAAGGCAAACAGACTAATCAGTTCAGAGTCCCAGAAGACCATCGCCGTGACATTACCGGCAGAGAGTGTGACTTTGAATTTTTTCCGTGAACTTTCCTCATGGATTGTCGTTTCGTTTCCGGTTCGAAATGATGAACCCATATTTCATCACCTGCGAGGATGTTTCATTAAAAATAATCACCATCAGCCTCGCAAAGCGCTAGCAATGTTACAAATGTGGTCCTTCGTCGCTCGTTATTGTAACTAGTCGGCGAGGTATCCAGCGGACGCGCCCTTTGAGTACCCCAACAGGTGGACAGTGTGTCAGCACTACGGCCAGAGCTGACCAGCTGTACAGAGAGGAGTTTGTTTAGGATCCGTCGACCTGCACGCACCCACCAGCTTTGCAGAAGACACAGTTGTGAGCGGCCCGCCGGCCCGCGGGTAATCGTACAGGTTTGCGTGACCTCGTTGCTGTGATGATAACGCCTCGCCCAACGACTCACTGTGCTTTTGTTCACTGGCAGGAGTTTGTAGACATTCTAAAAGCGCCTATATCTATTTTCGACGCTCTTGTTTTGATGGGTAAGTACAGCACTGCGACCAGTCGGAGCTTCAAGGAATTGTAGGTGCACAGCACGATGTTCCACAACAAATTCAGTATTTTTGCAACCAAAATCGAGATGAAAAGTATGTTGCATCGCTTACTGAACACCCTTCGTAATATCGGTGTGTTGTTGTTGGACCCCTGCCCTGATGGCGATTCTGGGTGAGATCTTTATAGTTATTTGCCGTGGTGACAAATAGGCGTTATAATATTTTGTTCAGTCGTTGCTCTGTATATTCATCAGTTGTTTTCCAATAATTACGCTTACAGAACTTGCATTGAGTTATGATGCAAAATTGTATCCTTTGGCGTAGCGACATAAAGGTTCATAGACGGCTTGTATCTTCTATCATGAATGGTTTCTTGTCTTGCTAGAGACTTGTCTGAAAGACATCCAATTCGTGACTTTTCCTACACTCTCACTTCTTGTTACATACATTGAGAATCAACGTGGTCTTTGTGACTCATTTTCACAGTTTTTAATACACTATTTAATTGTAACAGATCGCCGCCTTATTTCACTCAGCGTAAATCTTTCATTTATCGAAGAAGACGATGTAGTTCTATGCTGCCCCGTCCGCACCTTGCTCACATTTGTGGCTACCAATTTCGTCTTATCAAAGACTATTACTGGTGCGAATAGTTAAATGATACAGTCTGAGCCTGCTAAACCCACACGCCTTCAGAGCAACACAACTCTGATTTAAAACAAAAATTGGCTAGAAGCCATTCAAGTACAAACATGAAGAATACATTACAAAAAAATAGGGCAGAACACCCAAGGGCGGTCTGATGTTCAAGGATCGGCCTGGACTTCAAACACTAACGCTCGCTTACGTAAGACAGGCAGTCGGCCTAACCAATTTCAATCCTCTGGGAACCCAACCGACAGACAGTCAACAGACCAATGATGAAGATCAGTTCCTCTCCACGATGCTAACAGCGGAGACTGGAAGAGCAACCAGAACGGATCACAGCCAACCTACAAGCGCTGAACGACCCAAAAAACAAGTCGTCTAATCAGACGACTGACCAAATGGCCAATCAAGGTCGTTGCCACTCAAACGTGTGTGTCGGCAATCGTCGGGCCAGTGATGGCTATCCTGCTCTTCCTCGCTACTTCACGCCAACCGACCAATTTAGAGCCAGTACGCCGACAACCTTTAAGTAACTCGTCAGTCAAATCACATAAACAACACACACTTTCACGAACACTTGCACGAAGAACTAGATAATGCGAACGGCAGTGACTGAGCAAAACAAGGACGAATCACGAGTTGCCACACACACACGCACACTCATAAGCGATCGAAGGCCAAACATACGACGTCCGACAAGACGACCGACCGACCATCAACCAAAGTCGTCCCCACTCAAATCACGTGTGTCCGCAATCATAGGCGAGTGACGGCTATCCGCGCCTCCCTCGCGCTGCATGCCCCACTAGTGCTACAACGCGACTGCGCCAACCGACCAACTGCTGCACATCAGCACGGAGTACGGCAAGAAAGGAAGAATGAATTGATTGGCTCTGAGCACTATGGGACTCAACTGCTGAGGTCATTAGTCCCCGAATGAATTGATTGTTGGTGTTAATAACGATCATCCTCCTTTAACTCCTCTGCATTACTGCAGGTGATGTGTCACTGAGCACATTTGTTTTGTAATTCAGGTTGATGTCCCCAACGCAGAAAACTGCACGCAGGTCGTAGGTTCTGTATCTTGAGGCTGAAACTGACTTTTAGCGAGGTTCTGTTCTGAAATAATGTATCACTTCTTTGGAATGCCACTCGCGTATTTTAATATAGCCACACGAGAAGACTACATGACCTTAATACAACACCTTCTGATGCAGCGAAGTACATGATCAAACACAATGTTTACGAAAATGTATCTTTACACTATTTGTGGCACGTATCTGGATGTAGGTGGTAATAGCAGAGTGATCTGTAGTGTAGCTACGCTATTATGGAAGTTAACAGATTGATTATCACCTGGCAAAGGCTAAAAGCAGTCTATATTACGCATATTACATTACTCTGAGGAGTTTGATTTCTCCAGCTAGGTCAAGGAATACGTAGGGTACCAGATTTGATTGGAGGCTGGAGAAAACGTTTGCGTTGTAAGGAGCCAGGCCATTAGTAGCACAATTTGCACAAACAATTTTAGTAGCTTAGCTTTCCCAGAAATAAAATTTGACAACATAGAATTTCTCAAAAGCCCATTATCAATATTTGAAAATGGAATAGCACTTAATAAGACCGGGAGGAAGCGTCTTCGACTAGTAATCAAAATTTCGTCCGTCATGGGTTCGGAACCCGATTAAATTTTGATTAATAATCAGCACTGACGGCCGAGGACCTCCGCCATATGAAGTCACTCTCATTCTGCCAAAGGACTTGCCAAAGTGGACGGAGGTGTGGACAGAGGTTCAGAGCACACTCTTCACTTTGGGGCGAGAAACTGTCCCTAAAGGCGGAAGAATCAGTAATGATCAACGGCTTGAGGATGCAGAAGGCATAACGACAGTCCACAGTAAAAGTGGCTTATAACTGAAAAAGTGTCATGATGATCTCTCCATTGGCAAAAGATTTCGGAATAGTTCCCCATTCGAATCTCTGGGAGGGGACTGCCAAGACGAAGGTGACCAACACAAAATGATTGAATAATTAACGAAAGGACAATGTTTTACGAGTCTGGGCGTGGAATGTTAGAAACGTGAATGTGGTAGGGAAGCTAGAAAGTATGAAAAGGGAAATGCAAGGTCTTAATATAAGTATAATAGGGGTCAATGAGGTGAAATGGAAATATGACAAGGATTTCTGTTCAGATGACTATAGGGTAATATCAACAACAGCAGAAAATGGTGTAACGGGAGTAGAATTCGTTTTGAATAGCAAGGTTAGGCAAAGAGTGTGTTACAGTCAACAGTTCAATGATAGGGTTGTTCTTGTCAGAATCGACGACAAAACAACATCGATAGTTCAGGCATAAATGCGACTTCGCAAGTTGAAGAGATAGAGAAAGTATATGAAGATATTGAAAGCGTAATATAGTACGAGGGTGTCAAATGAAAACATTAAATTTGTAGTAACAAATCGAAATTTCGCGCCGTTATCCTGCCAGTTGGTAAGCGTGCTACAAACAGCGTGCAGAATGGCCTGTAGGTGGCAGCATAGTGCAGATGCACACATATCGTCCCAGTATCAGTATAAAGATGGCCACCCCACTTGCGACTTGCACCAGGGAAGAACAGCGTTCTGTTATTCGGTTTTTGCGTAGTGAAGGTGTGAAACCTATTCAAATTCATCGACGAATGACGGTTCAGTAGGGTGATGCATGTTTGTTACAGCAGCAAGTCTACGAAAGGAGAAGGAAGTTCGCAAATGGTGTGATTTCAGTGGAAGATGCTCCTCGTCCAGGTCAGGCACAACGAGTTGTGACTCCACAGAACATTGCAGCACTTGAAGCCATAGTGGAGGAAAACCGCTGAGTGACACTGAATGACGCATTGGGAGGAAAGAAGTTCTGTTCTGATGAAGAGGTACGCCACGCGCTGCATGAGTGGTTGCGTGGACTACCAAAAGATTTTTTTGCTAAAGGAATTTATGCACTTTGTAAGCGCTGGAGGACCTGCATTGAGCATGGGGAAGATTATGTTGAAAAGTGATACAGTTTTGCACCAATTCTGCACAATAAATAATGTAATAAAAATATTTAAGGTTTTCATTTGACTCACCATCGTACATAAAAGGAGATGTAGATCTAATAGTCATGAAGGTCTGGGATGTAGTTGTAGAAGAAGGTGTACAAGAAATGGTTACAGGAGAATATGGGGTTGGCAGAAGGAATGAGAGTTGGGGAAGGCTAATTGAGCTCTGTAATAAATTTCAGCTAGTAGAAGCGAATACTCTGTTCATGAAACACAAAAGTGCGTGGTATCCCTGGAAAACACATGGTGATGCAAGAGATTTCAATTAGCTTACATCATGGTCAGACAGGGAATCCGAAATCAGATAATGGATTGCAAGGCGTACCCAGGAGCAAGATACAGCCTCAGACCACAATGAAGCTGCGATGAAGAGAAGTTCAAGAGGTTAGCCAGAAAGAATAAATACGCATAGAAGTGGGATACAGAAGTAGTAAGGGATGACAAGACACGCTTGAAGTTCTCGAAAGCAATAGGTACAGCAATAGGGAATACCTCAGTAGGCAGTACAGTTGAAGAGAAATGAACATCCCTAAAAAGGCCAATCACAGATGTTGGAAAGAAAAACATATGTAGAAGGAAGGTAACTGCGAAGAACTATGGGCTTCAGAAGAAATACTTCAGCTGATCGACGAAAGAAGGGCGTCAAAAAATGTTCAAGGGAATTCTGGAATAGAGAAATAAAAGTCGTTGAGGAATGGAATAAGTAGGAAGTGCAGGGAGGCTAAGACGAAACGCCTGCACGAAATACGTGAAGAAATCGAAGAAGAAATGACTGTCGGACAGACTGACTCGGCATAGAGGAAAGTCAAATGAACTTCGGTAACATTAAAAGCCAGGGTAGTAACTTTAATAGTGCAACGGGAATTTCACTGTTAAATGCAGGGGAGAGAGGGACTAGGTGGATAGGGTATACTGAAGGCCTCTGAGGGGGAAAATTGGTCTGATGTGATACAAGAAAAAACTGGAATCGATTTACAAGAGATAGGGGATCCAGAATTTAAGAAAGGTTTGGAAAATTTCACATCAAGTAAGACAGAAGGGATAGATAACATTCCAGCAGAATTTCTAAAAGTGGCAACAAGACGAGTATTCACGCTGGTGTGCAGAATGTATTACTCTGGTGACATACCGTCTGACTTTCGAAAAAAATATCATCCACACAGTTCCAAAGACGGCAAGACCTTACAAATGCGAGAGATATCGCACAGTAAGCTTAACAGCTCTTTGCATCCAAGCTGCTGACCACAAGAATGAAAAAGAAAATTCAGGATGTACTAGATGACTATCAGTTTCGCTTTAGGAAAGGTTAAGTCACCAGAGAGGCAATTCTGACCATGCGGTTGGTAATGGAAGCAAGACGAAAGAGAAATCAAGACACGTTCATCTGATTTGTTGACCTGGAGAGAGAGTTCGACAATCTAAAATGCTGCAAGATGCTCGAAATTCTGAGAAAAATTTGAGTAAACTGTAGGGAGACACTGCTAATATAAAGTATGTACAAGAGACAAGAGGGAATAATAAGAGTAACCGACCAAGACTGCAGTGCTCGGATTAAAAAGGATGTAAGGCAGAGTGTAGTCTTTCCCCCCTACTGTTCAATCTCTACATCGATGAAGGAATGATGGAAATAATAGAAAGATTCGCTGATGACATTTCTACACGGAGTGAAAGTGAGAATTACATGATATGCTGAATGGAGTGAACAGTCTAATGGATACAGAATAAGGACTGAGAGTAAATAGAAGAAAAATGAAAGTAATGAGAAGTAAAATTTTAACATCAAGGTTGATGGGCACCTTCTATCGTAGAAGAAGTTAAGGAATTCTGCTACCAAGGCAGCAGAATAAACAATGATGTATAGAGCAATGGGGACATCAAAAGCAGACTAGCAATGGGGAAAAGAGCATTCCTGGCTAAGACAAGTCTGCTAGTATCAAACATAGACCTTAATCTGAGGAAGTAATTATTGAGAATGTAGGGTGGAGAAGAGCATTCTATGGTAGTGAAACATGGACTCTGGGAAAACCGGAACGGAAAAGAATTGAAGCATTTGGGATGTGCTGCTAAAGGCGAATGTTGAAAATTGGATGAACTGATAAGGTAAGGAAAGAGGAGGTTGTGAGCAGAATCGGAGAGGAAAGAAATATGTGGAAAACACTGAAAAGGAGAAGGGACAGGATGATAGTACATCTGTTAAGCTGTCAGGGAATGACTACCATGGTACTAGAAGGAGCTTTGGAGGGCAGTAACTGTTGCGGAAGGCAGAGATTGGGATACATCAAATAATTGAAGACGTAGGTTGCAAGTGCTACTCTAAGATGAAGAGGTTGGCACAGGAGAGGTATTCGTGACGGGCCGCATCAAAGCTGTTAGAAGACTAACGAAAAAAAAAGTATAGTTATTGTAAATTATGCATTTCCTAATGCATTTATCTAATTGCATTAGCTAAATATTTACGACTGCCCTGGAATAGTAATAATATAGAGAGTATAACAAATGATGCAGAATTTTAACAGAGATAGAAGTACTGAATTACAATTACGGAGTTAAAACACCAGTTAAGAGTAGATGTAGGATTGTAAGAGATCCTGCAGCTGAGGTAGTAAATTACATTATTAAACAAGCGACACGGAGTAAGATGAACGCACACGTAAAATATTAACCGTGACAGGCAGAATAGCTAAATGTCCATTGTCAATTTCCTGGTGACATCCGAAGCTCACCGAGTGATCATCCCTCTGTGAATGTCCTGGAGTAACGTAGTCCTGGCGTCCAGTGTCATGTGGCAAACTGAACGCTCGTAGGCGAACTTCTTTCTCAAGGCACTCCTCTAAGTGAACAGCTAGACCTGGACTGCAGAAACGCCCCCGAAATAGGAAGGCGCCAAGACCAACTTCCTCACTCGGTCATAACAAAGAATCGCGAGGAAGTGTAGTACGCCAAGCTAATACCAGGGATATGCCACAAACCACATCAAGAAATGACTGTGAACCGGGATTTATTTTCAAAGAATACACTTAAGAATTTATTTTATTTACTAGCGATTCATCAAGAATATTAACACTTTCAATCATACTACGTAAGCATGGAAGTAGTTGCCAGGGAGTAACTGATGAAATCATAACCAAATTCCTTTTAACAAATGGGAATCTTTTAAAAAGAAACAGATTTAAAATAATAATCAGAAAGCACCCTCTAAATATCTAGTTACAATTAATTTAGAGGCAGAAAGAAACAAGTTTTGACTGGATGAGCTTTCGGGCAGACAACCTTGCTGCTCCCTTTTGACACGGCCGTAGTTACAACCGCTCTCAACAGTCTCAGAAAGACTACCCACTGGTGCAAATCTGCAATACACCAGATTACTTTAAACTAAAAGTTTTAATAATTTACACAAGCACACAAACTATGCACCCCCGTACGAGGAATGGAAATCGTATAAAACACTAAAAATTAAAATATTAACTTTGCCATCGAAGGTGGAACTTGATTTTAACTTCTAAGAAAAGTCTTACGGTGAAAGGGTGGCAACTTTATATACTAAATGATCATTTAAATAAAAACCCATGAAATGCAATATTATATAAAATTTTACAGGTTTGGCCAAACAAGTTAAGAAGCTCTACAGTACACAGATCCCGCCTCTCAAGATGATAGGCAAGATAAAAACATATTTCAGGATTTAGGCCGTTACACTCCAAGCAATAAATTCGTTAACACACCAAATCCGACAAACATGGCAGAGGCAGCTACTAAAGTACGGTAGATTGATGAGGAGATGACCGAACAACCCGAACCGCAGGTTGCTCTGACCCGCCCTTACTCCACATGGGAAAAACGGACCACCCAATTTATAAACAACCACCTTCCCGGCGGTGGGCAAACGGAGAAGAATGGTGGGACGACCCCAAAGCAAAACGGCTGGTGACCTCGCCAAGAAAACAAGTTGAATTTAACAAGAGTAAATCAAACAACGTATCACCAATCACTTAACTTCTAATAAACTGCAATTTCTCGAGAAGACCTGGCGCAGCACCCCCAAATCGCTCTCCCGAACCGACCGCTGCCAGCCGCTTCAACGGACGCAAGAAGGCGATCCGATCTCCCGTCTCACGGCGTCGCTGCTCGCACCGGCCAGACCAATGTCGTGCGCTGACTCCTGTTGCTCTCGTGTCGGCCGCGAAGCCACTACCCCTCGCTATACGGCGCGGCCCACTGGACTCACGTGGCGACCTCACATGCACCGACGCTCAAGGCGGACAAGTCGTGTCTCAGTGAGCGACCGACCAACCGATCGATCCAACCGACAATGACCATTGCTTGAGCAAACTCGAGCAGACTGACGGCCTAACGCGCAAACTCAGATGCAGGTACTAAGCCCCGACCGGACGACCACTCGCTGAGTTCTCTTACTGGCGGAGTGGGAAGACTCTCATTTTGCCGGCATCAAAGGTTGATCCGAGCGACAGACATACTAGCACCCCGACCAACAGACAGACACTAAATGCCTAACAAATGCGGACGAGAGACAAACTAGGAAGCTGTGGACGAGAGGCTGACCCAGACTGATCGACTAGCGAGCTTTTCTTTTTTTTTTTGGTGTGATTTTAATACCCGTACAACAACAGGTAGGCTGGCAGCAGCACATTACGCCGCTCTTCAGCCCAAGAGTTAACAATGTTAAAACATAGAAGACACAGGAGTTTGAACAATCGGCGGGTAAAAAACAGTAGACACAGTAACATAAAAAACATGAAGCCGTTCACACTCTATGACAATCCACATTACAAACTGTTGACACGACGCACAAGCACTGATGATTTCGATGGCACACGTGAACGATGGAGCGTGACGGTGAACACTGAACACAAAACTCGACGGCACACACGAGAAACGGGCGGCGATGATCTCCGGCGCGCGAATGTGACTAGCGAGCTCATCGCGCCCCTTAAATTCATGTGAACAGGCAACCTTTCCCCTTTCCCACCAGAGGGAGACACCAAAGCTGCGATTGCCACAGCGGCGCCACCGCCAGAAACGGAGGGCAACTGCTCCACACTACGCGCTGCGGCGCGCTCTTCAAAACAGCAAATTTTACCACGGCTCAGACTGCCCCGGCGATAACGAGTGATCAGCATAATTCGGCATTAGTCGGCTGCCTCTGTGGGTGCCAGTTAAGGAAAGGTACACGCATACTGTTTAAACACGTTATCGCCAGTTAAAGAAGTATATAAGGAAGAATATACCAGCATATACAGTCGATCACGGGCATCGGCATGCCTCAGGTTGGTGACTTTATTATTAATTTTTTTAATCATCTGCCATCTCATTGATTTGATGCGGACCGCCATTAATACCTCCCTAATTCCTCAATTATTTACTGGATGTATCTCTGTCTTCCTCTATAGTTTTTGCCTTCTAGAGCTCCCTCTAGCACCATGGAAGTCATTCCTTGATGTCCTAACATAAGTTCTATCGTCCTGTCCGTTCTCCTTGTCAGTGTTTTGCACATTTTTTTCTCCTTTCCTATTCTACGCTGAACCTCCTTCTCCGTAATCTTATCAGTAAATCTAATTTTCAAGAATCGTCTATAACACAACATCTCAAATTCTTCGATTCTTTTCCGTTCCGGTTGTCCCACAGTCCATGTTTCAGAGATACATTGCTGTACTCCAGTGGTACATTCTTAGGAATTTCTTCCTCTAATTAAAGCCCATGTTCGACACTAGTAAACTTGGCTTGGCCAGGAAAGCCCTTTTTGCCATTGCTAGTCTGCTTTTGATGGCCTCCTTGATGCGTCCATCATTGATTAGCTTTCTGTCTAAGAAGTGCAATTGCTAAATTTCATCTACTGAGTGACCGTCAATCCTGATGTTAGGTTTCTCGCTCTTCTCATTTCTGCTACTTCTCATTACTTTCATCTTTCTTCGATTAATTCTCAATCCATATTTTGTACGCACTAGACGGTTCATTCCATTCATCAGATCCACATTCAGTGCGCATTAGGCGGTTCATTCCATTCAGCAGATCATGTAATTCTTCTTCACTTTTACTCTGGATAGCAATGTCATCAGCGAATCTTATCATTGATATACTTTCACCATGTATTTTAATTTCACTTCTGAACCTTTGTTTTATCTCCATCACTGCTTCTTCGATGTACAGATTCAACAGTAGGGGCGAAATGCCCTACACCCTTTTTAATCCGAGCATTTCGTTCTTGGTCGTCCACTCTTATTATTCCATCTTGACTTTGTACATATTGTATATTACCTGTCTCTCCCTATAACTTACCCCTATCTTTCTCAGAATTTCAAACAACTTGCATCATTTCGCATTTAGAACACTTTTTCCAGTTCGACAAATCCTGTGATCGTGTCTTGATTTTTCTTTAGCCTTGCTTCGATTATTAACTGCAATTTCAGAATTGTCTCTCTGATGCCTTTACTTTTCCTAAAGACAAATTGATCGTAATCTAGCGCATCATCAATTTCCTTTCCAATTCTTCTATATTTTCTTCTTGCAAGCAACTTCGACGGACGATCTGTTAAGACAATTATGTGAAAATTCTCGAACCTGTCAGTTACTGCCATCTTCGGAACTGTGTAGATGATGCTTTTCCGAAAGTCAGATGGACTGTCGCCAGACTTATACATTCTACAAACCTACGTGAATAGTCGTTTTGTAGCCACATTCCCCAATGATTTTAGAAATTCTTATGGAATGTTATCTATACCTTCTGCTGTATTTGTTTTATTCCTCCATAGCTCACTTAAATTCTGATTCTAATACTAGATACCCTATCTTTTGTAAATCGACTTCTGTTTCTTGTTCTATCAGATGAGACAAATTATCCACAAATTTTCCCCCATATAGTGGAGGTCTTCAAGATAACCTTTGCACCTATCCGCTTTCTCCTCTTCATTTTGCTGTGGGTTTCCCGTTGCACTCTTAGTGCTACCAACATGAATGTTAATTTCACAGATGGCTTTCCTTTATGCTGAGTCAGTCCTTCTGAAAATCAGTTCTTTTTGGATTTATTCACATTCTTCATGGAGCCATTTCGTCTTAGCTTCCATGCACTTCCTATTTACTTCATTCTTCAGTGACTTGTACTTCTGTATTCCTGAAATGTCCGTTCCTCTTTCTCATGTCCGTGCACACGTATCTTGTGTGATGAACTGCCTACAATAAAGTCAGAACAACGCTCTCCAAGTCGTTAATTTTTTTCACAAGACCTTATCCACTATATTTGTTTAATAATGCGACTACACACTGACTTCAGCTTGATCCTTTCCAGTACTGCCACTAGGGAAATATTTGTATATTAAGCGGGATATAATGCTGCTGGTCCCGTGTTGAACACATCTCAGCACAATTCAGTAAGTATTCATGCCACCAAGATGGTTTAGTAAGAATCACAAACCAGGTTACGAAAACGAGCTCGAGTGTTTAAACACGTGCAGTGCATAGATGTAATTGATCATTTTGTCCAATTGCACATATTTCACAGGGATAATCGCTCCATCTGTATGCTACTTGGATAGCCTAGTAATTTCACATTTAGCCTTATAGTTATATTTCGATTGGCAAAAGAATTGCATACTGAGGACATTTTAATTCAAAACGAGGTAAACTTCTGCCCATTGGAATTCAAATAGCCGGAGCACCATTGGAGAACACAGAGTGCCAAACGCGCTTCCCGCACTCTGTCACTGCACGCAGAGCGAGCAGACTGGACATAATGAGAATGATTTATGTCGTGCGGTGGCGATGGCGATGAAAAATACTTTCATGCTGCAGCTGGAATTTCTCTCTCTCTCTCTCTCTCTCTCTCTCTGTCTCTCTCTCTCTGTCTCTCTCTCTCTCTCTCTGTGTGTGTGTGTGTGTGTGTGTGTGTGTGTGTGTGTGTGTGTTTGTCTCTCTATGACACACACACACACACAAACACACACACACACACACACACACACACACACACACACGTGATTCAAAAAATAGCACTCGCATCGCGCACCTGACATTACGTGCCAGTCATGTGAAACAGTTACTGGTTTTGGTGCGGGCAGCAGTATTCGCAGCACGCCATGACAGAAAATATTAACTGCTTTACCTCAGTTACATCCATATTCCACCATCAACTGCGCACTGCAAACGAGACAGGACAAAATTTACGAGTCCTACCGACGTGTACAAATTCTATGTGATCAACAACCGAAACGTGGAATTCTGAAGACCCGAAATTGTGAAACCTTGGCTATGAAAGCCAGAGAAAGGAAACAGGAGAAACAATGGATGGAAGATAATGTTTCAACATCTTTTATGGACTGTTTCCATTATAGAAGAGATGGAAGGTTGGATGAGAAAAGACATTTCACGTGAATAATCTTCGCATCACAATTAAACTGTTTCTGCAAACAACTGGAATTCTGGGATTTTTTTATTACTGGACGGGGACTGCGAGTCCAATTCCCAGTCGCAACGGCACTTGCTTTGGGAAAGAGACTGAAATCACAACGCAGTATTTTTGGATTGCATCTTGCAGTAGAAATAAAAGGAAAATAAGTGAAACATCTCGTCAGTGACTCAATCCAGCGATTAGTCAGCACTCCTTTCATCAAGCTGAGGAGATAGGGTCGCTTTGACAGAGGGGATAAGATGAATAATCTGTATGTTTATATTTCTAGATGGCATCATCGTTCGAGTAGTATAGACGCATACTGAAGACCCGGCCCCAACTTAAGTGTGCAGTAGGTGGCTATCGCGTACATAGCCTGCCAAGGTATAATTTTCAAAAAACTCGCCATAATATCTTGAGCAAAAACTTTTAAGATAATTCTTACACTTCCTTATAGATGAATAAAGAGACTTATATTTATTTATTCTTCATAATTACAGCATGTTATCTGAAAAGCTAAAGTAGGCCATATAAATCACATTTCCTTGGACATCAATAGATTATTTCGTAATCATTTACTTGTGATAATTTAAAAAGATTTTAAAATACTTCAAGTACTTCTATTATTATCAAACCACATTTAAAACCCTTAACCAGTTACCCAGCTACTAATCTGCTACAAACAGTATAGAGTTTGTTGTCTGTTTGTTCATTTATTACGGGCAATTCAACTTATAGATGGTGGTTTCCGCTGCTGGATCCGCCCTCATACTACCCCGGTCAACAGCCATTGCCTGCTAGGTTCACTGGGCGTTGGGCGAAACGTCGGCAGTCTTTTCACTATAGCAAGTAATTTCACCCATTGAAAGGTGGCTACACTGAGCCACAGCGCCAGAGATCGCGCTAGAGAGTATTGTTCGGCCGCCTCCACTGGCAGTGATTATTGAGAAGTAGCGGTGGGCAGTGCTTGCCGAGATGTCGTAGTGAAAAGTTCTTGTCGAGAGGTGGTAGTAGCGAGTCGGTGTGGAGATGTTGTAGTAGTGAGTGCTTGTTCCATGTTTTATGCAGTTGTTTGATGGAGATATTGTAATGATTAGAGTGCTTTTCATCAATATATATGAAGGTAACAAAACTCGTTTGTTTTTTCTCATTATTTCAATGTCTTAAATAATGCGTCATCACAGGTTCAGTCAACAAAGCATCTGGCTTGTGTTCTTGTATTAGAGTGTAATTCTGGTTTTCTTGCGCATTTATAGTATTTCTATTTTTTTTAATTACTTCAGTATAAATGGTATTTAAAATTTCTTGTCTTATTGAAGAAGAACCGTGCCAGATGTGTACGTTGAATCACACTTCCACACACAGAACAGCTACACTTGTGCTTTGTTGGCTTCGTAGGTTTTATAGTTGCTGGGACTTAATTAATTAATTGTGTTAACGGAAATTTTCTTTCATTGTTTGTTGTTATTCTATGCAGTCAGATTGCGTACTAAAACTAGTCAGGGCCATCCGTTTACGAGACTTCGTAATCGGACTTACAGCTACTAAATCAAAAAATTAAAATTATTTTCATCATTTTTAATTAGGCCCCCATGCAAGTGGCGACCGCTGCTTCGGATCGTCCCTTGGAATTCTTCTGATTGTAAAAATAGTAGACAGTAGTAT
Source organism: Schistocerca nitens (assembly GCF_023898315.1). Lineage (NCBI taxonomy): Eukaryota > Metazoa > Arthropoda > Insecta > Orthoptera > Acrididae > Schistocerca > Schistocerca nitens. The sequence goes on along the minus strand of NC_064619.1, from coordinate 548,221,459 downwards.
TGTTGTAGTAATTTGTAGTTTAGTAATTGTAGTCTATATTGCATGTGTATATTTGGTAATTGTCATTCTTCTATTGTTCGTTAATCGTGGTTGAGGGAAGCATTTCGTGTGAATGATATTGTTGGAGATATAGTGTCATTGTGTGTAATTTTCATATAGTGACGTGTTTTGCACATTTTGTAAATGATTACGCGGTCGATGAAAAAGGAAAAAATGATGTACAGTCAGAATGACGAAATTGTGGACATGGCGAACTCGCCAACACAGGAGAACAGTATGATGAATAATGAAGTGGAAAACAATTTAATAAGTCGGGAAAATAGTCCGGAACCATTTCAAAATTTTTCTCAATCAGAAAATTCACAGAATACATGGTTAACGACAGAAGATATGGAGCAGTTGATGAGTGCAATATTAAATTTGGGATCTGAATTAAAAACACGGTTAGACTCAGTGGGATCACAAATAGGAACAATTGAAACAGATATAGGAACAATTAAAACCAAGATGAAGGCAATGACAATACGGTTAGACTCACGAGTAGGGACATGTTTCAAAAACATGAAAGATGAATCAAAGAAAGAAATTAGAGAAGAAGTACAACCGATTTTGAAGGCTTACAATAATAGTTTAATTTCAACAGAAATCAGACAAGAGGAACAGGACAGAGAACGGGAAGAAAAAGATCGCGTAATAGTACAAAAATTTTCAGAGTTAAATTTACAACGTGCACACGATAACGAGGAAATATTTGAGAGACTCGAGGAATCCGTACCAAATGACAGAATAAATAATCTAACACAACAATATGAACAATTAACTACCAAATGTGGTAATACTGAAACCCGAGTCGCGACACTTACGGAAGACGTAAATAAACAGAAAGAACAAATAGGTGATTTATCGGAAAGAGTTGAGGAGATTTCAGACAAATTGACAAGTCTTAGTTTAAATGGGGACAGAGATTCAGATGATACAGCACCATTGCCATTTGTAGAAACCGAAGAGTACCAGAACATAAATAAGCATGTTGAAAATCAGGGAAATTTTAATGAACGCGTCAAAAGGGAATTTGAGGCATTACGAAAGCAAGTCAAACAAGTTGAAGGCGAAATCGTAGGAAAAGACAGCAAAGGAAATTTAGAATCACAGATAGCAGAGGGGTTTGAAGAAAGTAATTTATTTCATTTACGGGATGCAACAAGAGAGCGCCAGGCGCGCGAACTTGACAATAATCGACATTCGGACTGGGACAGACGCGGTAGGTCTTTGTCGCCACGAAGCGAAAACTTTGACTATAAACACTTTTTCACTGTTCGGAAATTTAAGATCTTCCGCAATTCTAAGAATCACATACATCCATGTTCATGGTTAGATCAATTTACGTACGTACTTCCGCAAAATTTGCCACTAAGTCACAAACTGAAATTTATGTGCAGCTATTAAAGTCCTCAGGGGATTCACTACACTAAGTGAATATGTGCCGTAGCGTTCACAGGGCCCCGAGCTGTAGTGGTGCTATTTCCCTTTTAGTTTTCTGCACTGCTGCCTACTCTTTTACTATTCTTTGTATCTATATAAACAACACTTCTACTATCACTCTATCTAGACAGTAGGTAAAGAAAAACCGGATATGACTATTTTACCCAAAAGTGACTTTGGAAATTACCGTTTGGACTTACTATATTTTCTGCAGCATTCATTCGTAGTTTAAACGAAATTTTACCTGTTTATCTTCGTGACAATATTACTTCATATGTTGACGACATTCTTATTGCTAAACGTTCTTGGAGTGAGCACAACAAAATTTTGGATTCATTATTACGTATTTTTGCAAGAGTTGGCATTACAGTGAACTTGGAAAAATCTGAATTTGGTCGTTCTCAGGTGAAACTTCTTGGTCACATTATTCCTACAGAAGGTATTCTTCCTGATCCAGAGAAACTAGACGCTATTCGTAATTATGCTGTTCCTACCACAAAACGTGATGTTCGTAGTTTCCTTGGTGTCTGTAATTTTCTTAGACGCTTTGTTAGACTGGATGATTGGGCCACACCTCGTTTACACATTTCAGTTATGCACACTTTGGTCCCAGAAAATGCTTTCATAAATTACGAGAAAATTGTTACTTCAGTAATATGGAAAAACGTATTCGATCTGTTCTTGCCAAATGCAAATTATGTCAAAAGGCTAAGCCGCCAAGGATTTCTCACAGAGCACCGTTGTTTGCTATCATTCCAGCGAAGTTAAAGGACATGGCTGCAGTCGATTTGTTCGGTACAATGGTTCGTTCTACTAATGGTTTTGCGTATATTTTCGTAGCAGTGGAATTGACATCAAAATATGTGTGTTTTACACCTTTACGCAAAGCAACAGCTCGTTCAGTATCTAACGCTTTCATCAAACATTTTCTTAAAGAAGTTGGTCATGTTGATAAGGTTATATCAGATAATGGATCACAGTTTCACTCTAAAATTTGGCTTCGTACTCTACGGCGTCGTAAGATTAAACCAATTTTCATTTCACTTTTTCACCCTCAGTCTAACGCTTCGGTAAGATGGATGAAAGAAATTAATAAATTGTGTCGTCTTTATTGTCATCAGAATCACAGAACGTGGGATCAGTATCTTCATATTTTTCAAAACATTCTGAATGAACTTCCTAATGATTCAACTTCTTTACCGCCTCTATTAATATTAAAAAAGAAAGTACCGTCAAATCGCATTTCTGAAATAGTTCCTTTTCCGCCTTCACGGAAACTGCGGCATTCTGAAGTTGTCAACCTGGCTCTACGAAATACTGCATCTGGTGGCTACACTGACCCACAGCGCCAGAGATCGCGCTAGAGAGTATTGTTCCGCCGCCTCCACTGGCAGTGATTATTGAGAAGTAGCGGTGGGCAGTGCTTGCCGAGATGTCGTAGTGAAAAGTTCTTGTCGAGAGGTGGTAGTAGCGAGTCGGTGTGGAGATGTTGTAGTAGTGAGTGCTTGTTCCATGTTTTATGCAGTTGTTTGATGGGCTAGACAGCAGATGTTGTTCTAATGGAGATATTGTAATGATTAGAGTGCTTTTCATCAATATATATGAAGGTAACAAAACTCGTTTGTTTTTTCTCATTATTTCAATGTCTTAAATAATGGGTCATCACAGGTTCAGTCAACAAAGCATCTGGCTTGTGTTCTTGTATTAGAGTGTAATTCTGGTTTTTTTGCGCATTTATAGTATTTCTATTTTTTTAATTACTTCAGTATAAATGGTATTTAAAATTTCTTGTCTTATTGAAGAAGAACCGTGCCAGATGTGTACGTTGAATCACACTTCCACACACAGAACAGCTACACTTGTGCTTTGTTGGCTTCGTAGGTTTTATAGTTGCTGGGGACTTAATTAATTAATTGTGTTAACGGAAATTTTCTTTCATTGTTTGTTGTTATTCTATGCAGTCAGATTGCGTACTAAAACTAGTCAGGGCCAACCGTTTACGAGACTTCGTAATCGGACATACAGCGACGAAAAATAAAAATTATTTTCATTATATTTAATTAAGCCCCCATGCACCATCACTGTTACTTCTGAAAGTCTACACTTCCATGACCACTTGGCAACATTTCATTCAGTATCGTCCAAGATGCGGAAGGTCGACTGGCTCCTTAGTGCTGCTTTGGGATCTAATTCCTTAATACCTGATGGTCATTACCTGCTGAATCATCAATGATCTTGCAGTCCCACGATGTGTGCTCTGGTGTTCCCACAATGATTTTGTATAGATATTTGGAAAAGTGCCTTGGCCAGTCAGGCAGTGTAACAATCCAGTAGGTAGATTACAAAATCTCATTTTTAGTCCCTCCCAGATGTTAGAGAGAAATTCGTACTTTCTCCTGACAGTGCCTGAAGTGTCCCATTCATTTTACCACAGTTGTAATATGCGATATATTATTGCCTTTTTCGAATTGGCCTCAGTTCCTAGCACATTTCATATTTCAATCCGCTTATAGTGCTGCTTTTGGATCCAATATCTTTAATACCTGTCGTTCATTACCCGCTGAATCTTCATAGATCGTGCAGTCCCACGATGTGTGCTTTGGTGTGTCCACAATGATTTTGCATCGATATGTGGAAATGGGCCATGGCCACTCAGGCAGAGTATCAATCCACTAGATAGGTTATAAAATCCCATTTTTAATTCCTCCCTGATGTTAGAGAGAAATTCGTTTCTTCTCCTGCCAGTGCCTGACGTGCCCCATTCATTTTACCACAGTTGTAATATGCGATCTCTTATCGCCTTCTTCGAATTGACCTCAGTTCCTAGCACGCTTCGTTTTTCAGTTTGGTTATCTTTCTTTAACCAGTAAAAATCTCCCCTTCTTCTAATTTCCAAGATCAGTGGGCACATTCCTACAATTACTAACATAGCTTCATTCGGTGTAGTGCGGTAAGCGTCCGTTAATATTAGTAACACGCCTCGTTGAACTCTTCTCACTACGGAGGTTGGCTTTACTAGCTGCAACATACGAGTCCAGACTCTCGCACCATACTCTACGTCTGATGCTGACATAGACTGGTGGTATACACTGATTGGCTTCAAGGGAAGCCGAAATTGCCTATTTCCAATGGTTATAATTTTATTCAACACGTTTTTACTTTTCTGCCTGCTTGCTCTACACGAAGTAAAAAATTACGGTTAGTCCAGAAAAACCCCTAGATATCTCGAATAAAGAGACAGCATTCCTTTAACAGTAATTTTTGTACGTGTTTTATTCTTGTTCATCCTACTCCAGAAGTGAAAGTGTCTTCAGTAACCGACAGCGGCAACTTGCTGACCTCTTAATCCAATGAGTGCTATTTATTCATAACAACTGCCATCGATATTAAATTAAATAGGTTCAAAGAATGTTAGATTGATCCTTATGGTGCCCTTGTGTTTAAAGAGCACGTAGTGAAAACTGGAGATCAGGTTCTAGTCACCGACCATACGGACACTGACAAACGCTCCTGCTTAGGCTGAAGTATCTAAAGACCGACCCAATAAAACTCCTTTCGAAAATCATAATATAATGTGGAATGAAAATCAGATCACCATATGCTGCTCTCATTGTTCCAAAACTTTGCCGAAGTTGTATATATTTTAAACCATTCCTTATAGAAAGATTCTGTGTGGAAAAAAAAGCTATTGCGTAAGGTGGAAGTGTTTTTATAACCTCACCTATAAAAATCAACGAAGTTGGTTGCACACAAGGTACAACATGAACATTGGAAACAGAAAGGAAAACTGCCAAAAAACGTATAGTGCAGTTAATAACTTGAATACAAAGTATTAATGTTTTGTAACAATAATTATTAGTTTGTTATGAAAAAGCTTTCGGCTCCTTTCGCCATCGTCAGGTAACTTAATGCTGAACAGACAGTACACATAACTACAGCGAGAATTCGTAGCTGTAAAAAGAATGCTGTGCAAAGATATGAGTCATTTTATGACTATATTGATACAAAACACCTAAATAGCCTCTCAACAAATACATCTTACATTACAGTATGCTCAAATATTAAAACTATGTGACTTTACAAAAGTGAGTAATGGCGCAGGCTACTATGTCGTATGAACAAACCCGTGAATATGACGAACAGACCGAATAAATGGAGGATATAAAAGAAGTCTATGGTATGTTGGTGTGGAACAGTTATAACAAACTTATCTGCTAATGGTAAGAGGAGTAATAATATTATGATTCTTGTCGTCAGTTGATATGATGACAGGTGGCCAATGCTAAATAGAAACATACAGTGCAGGTTTGGCAGTGAAGTCGGCAAGGAGCTGGCTGCATAGTCTGTATCTGCAACGACTAAAATAATTAGTAGTCGTGGGTCAAAATTAACAGATATTGTACTTAACCTGTGTTACAGGCTTCTTCATATGCTGCATACACATATTTACAAACAGATATCTAGAGAGACATTTCTTATGCCATACTTGACTAAGCGCCTTGTTAGAGGTTGCTTCCTATCAGCTGAAGGCTATGCTGCATTCCTAGTTCACGTCCCGAGCAAGAGTGGTTGAGAGCTCGCTAGATACTTGTCACAAGCCGCGGAGCGGCGCTAGCAGCGCTAGTCGCAACTCGCGGGTCCAGCAATATCTATTACGGTCGCGGTCGATATCTGCAACCCCTAACAAGTCTGGTATCGAACGTTGATACCAGAAATAACTGGCTGCTACTTTAATGAGGGTGAGTAATGAAACTGTGTTTGGTCATTAAGGACCAGGCCGTGAGTCTTTGATTCGTGTTCATTAAAGGGCAGGAATTCAACTAATGTTAATTTTCCCCCTTTAGTTTCTGTTTGAAGAACATCACATTTCATACCATCTGAATAACATTCATTCACAACATATTTAACAGAGATTGAATCTTTCTTTTTCTTTCCCCAACTCCTTCCACGCTCAGTCAGTCTAGTAGCTACAGCCCTATCTGACTGGCCTACATATAATTTGCCACACAGACTGGAGAAAATTCTATACATTGCACTCGGTTCCAATGCTGGAATCTCATCTTTACTGTTGAAGAGAAGGTGGTGAACAGTATTCTTAGTTTCCTGGTGAGAGCCTGCGATGTCTTACTTACATATAACATGGGAGCCCATTTTTAATCAGAGTGGATTTGTACTGTATGAGGTTAAGAAGAGCTGTTATCCTCTGTCTCTTCTTTCTGCTGAGTATTTTGTCAATCAGCGTAGGACTGGTTTTGTCGGGGTTGCAGATAATGAGTGTTGCACCATGGAGTGGAAGGCTGCATTTTGATGTGATGGGATGGGATGCTGGGAACTGGCCGGTGTTACTGTGTTTGTTGAGGCTACTTTCCTGTTCATCTTAAGTAATTGCTATTGCTTACTGATGTCGATGGTGGGGTCTAAAATGTTGACAGAGTTCCCTCCCAACTCTAATGTAAACTCTATTTTACCGTGGTGGGAATTCTAAAGTTGAAAAAATTTATTTAATTGTCTAGTGGTACCTGTCCAAAAAACTGAGTACATCAGCCACATACATAGTCCAATATTGTATTTTAGAAATTAGAAGCTCATTTTCTGAAAATGTTTGCTCAAAATTATCGATAAATGTTTAACTAATGAGGGACTCAGTAGGGACACCATTGTTATCCCATCTGACTGCCTGTACAGAGACTGTATGTTTCAGCTGTCATCCTGTCACCACTAGCCTTGTTCCGATTTTATGTAATCATTCAGTAAAGATCTACTTGGTCTCTGCTACAGGAATAATAGAAAACGGGCTGCTAACATCAAAATGACTCTGAGTACTATGGGACTTAACATCTGAGGTCATCAGTCCCCTAGAACTTAGACTTACTTAAACCTAACTAACCTAAGGACATCACACACATCCATGCCCGAGGCAGGATTCAAACCTTCGATCGTAGTGGTTGCTCGGTTCCAGAATGAAGCGCCTAGAACCGCTCGGCCACAGCGGCCGGCAGCTAACGTCGAATGAGACTGGTTTTGTACTAGGAGATATCAGCACATCTTTTAGTTTACTCACTAATGCATGTGAATTAGGTACTCCAAATTTTCGTTGAAATATAGTTTTTGTTTTAATCAATGAATATGGCTCTTTTGCTAATTTATGACAACGTGCTGAAACTGAAGACACTACAGGTCTTATTGTAACACCGTCTTTGTGAAGCTTAGGTAACGCATATAACTTGCTTGCTGCTGGATTCATGTATGTGAGCTATCTCAGTAAACATGGATTTGTAGATTTTAATAAGGTTCTTCATTTCCACAGCATATTTCATTCTGGGATCATTAGATAACACATGGAACTCAACAGGGTTAAGGAATGTAAAAATATTTTTTGAATATATTTTGACTTATTAAGTAACACTAAACTGTCACATATTGAGAAGACAGGTTTTTCTTTAATGTGTACAACACTTTTGCTGCCTACAACTAGCGTTGAACATTTCTGAATCTACAGATAACTGATTTTAGCTTTCTGTTGGAGTTCCATCAGGTTTGTTATGGCAAGCTACTTTTCTCGGACCGCTTTATCAAATATGTCGAATTCACAAGGGTGTAGGAGTGACGTAATTGTCATGCGAACAACGTTCAAATGTAAACACACATTATCACGCAACACATACCACTTTAACATTTCGTCACCACTTTAACATTTCGTCACTCGCCCACGTCCTCTCCACAGCACAGACAGTTTTCTTGGCTGCTTGTGTGGAATTTCTTGACTTCAGCATCACATATTTCGGTGTTATGTTTAGTTTTACACGCGATTGGACCTGATATGCTGTGTGGCTTTGGACTTCTGTTTCACTAACCTATTTTATGTGACTGTTAACTGAGCTACGTTAGGACATTTGATAACATTTATGAGCTGGCGTACGCCTTCGCCAGCACACCAATCGGCACTAGGAAACATTGTATAGCAGGCGCTGAAGTAAGTGCGCCTATGGCCAGATAAGACCAAGACACGACCCCAGGCTACGCGCCGAAAACGCCCCCTGGTCAGCGTGCACCATAGGCCGCAGCCGCCGACCGAGCTGTCTCAATCTCGCAATCTAAGTACCTTAGTAAGTCGAATAGGGACTCGGTGCGCATTGCACCTCAATACGTCGCACTATGCTCTAGACGGCTACAGTGATAATCATCGCCTCGCACCTTAACTAGCTGTGCGGGAACGTTAGTCATTGTATATAGCTGTGATATGGCCACGGAAAAGATTCAAGAATTATTTCACTGAGCCGTGGCTGGCTCATGTTATGCGCTGGATTAAACCTTCATTGCGATTTGTGTTTAGTCTCCCGAGGTTATCGCGATTATGCTGTTATCCTCTCCTTCCGCGGGTTACAGCAGCGGTCTGTATACATATTCGCAACTTGAACCAACTTTGACCTGGCGCTTATGGTTTCCGGCTGGGCGGTGTGAGACCAGTCGGTCGGTTGGAGTGGAGCAGCGAGGAATTCTCGGCGAGGCGTAGTTTCGCCGGGGCCCGCTGGCGATCTCTACACGGTGTCGGAGTGTGTGGCGCTGTTCCCATTGCTACGAGGTCCGTTGCTCACCGACCCTGGACACAAAAGTTGAGTTTCGATTTAACCTACCAGCAAGTCAAGACTGTTCAGTTGTGTCGATTGGAGTTGGTTGTCGGCTGTTGGGATATTCCCGCGAGCAACAACGTGGTTTTCGAGTTGGAAAATCCCAGACACCCTGCGGCGGAGTTTCACTGTATTTGGTTATTTGAATTGAAGTTCACCAGCGGAAGCTTCTGCCTTGTGGCCGTTAACGTTCCAATTACCTGCCATGGCCATTGACGTAAATTTCAGGCAGTATAGTCTCATCGTGTTGTTGCTGTCCAGCACGGTGTGTAGTTTGACAGCTCTGTGTATGATTGGTTGTGGGCGCCAATATCTTTCACGTTGTTCCGTTGATCTTCCTATTGTGCCGTGATCGGGTGAAATGCAAGTTATCTCGTCGGTGGGTCCGCTGACTGTTGGTCGGTTGGGTTGTTGTCGGATCGTGAATGGCTGGTCCGACTGCCTGTCTTACCTAAGTGAGCGTTAGTGTTTAAATTACAGGCCGACCCTCGAAAATCTGGGCGCCCTTGTGTGTACTGCGCTATTTTTTTAAAATTTGTTCTTCTTTTTGATATTAGTATGGCTTCTAGCCGGTTTTGTGTCTCAAATTAGAGTTGTTCTACTCTTAAGGCCTACAGCCTAGTTTTAAGTATTGCTTCACATAAGGCCTTTGACAATCTAAATAATTTTAGAATTTTTTTTTCGGCCTCTAGGCGATTTGAATTTAACTTGTGTTCTTTAACCTATTGAATTTTTAAGTCTTCGGTCTTCTTCCTGAAGAGGGGCAGCAGCCTTTCCAGTAGTTGCAGGGGCAACAGTCTGAATGATTGACTGATCTGGCCTTGTAACACTATCCAAAATGGACTTGCTGTTCTGGTACTGCGAACAGCTGAAAGCAAGGGGAAACTACGGCCGTAATTTTTCCCGAGGGCATGTAGCTTTACTGCATGATTAAATGATGATGGCGTCCTCTTGGGTAAAATATTACGGAGGAAAATTGTCCCCCATTCAAATCTCCGGGCGGGGACTACTCAAGAGGACGTTGTTATCAGGAGAAAGAAAACTGGCGTTCTACGGATCGGAGCGTGGAATGCCAGATCCTCTAATCGGACAGGTAGGTTAGAAAATTTAAAAAGGGAAATGGATAGGTTAAAGTTAGATATAGTGGGAATGAGTGAAGTTCGGTGGCAGGATGAACAAGACTTTTGGTCAGGTGAATACAGGGTTATAAATACAGAATCAAATAGGGGTAATGCAGGAGTAGGTTTAATAATGAATAAAAAAATAGGAGTACGAGTAAGCTACTACAAACAGCATAGTGAACGCATTATTGTGGCCAAGATAGACACGAAGCCCACGTCTACTACAGTAGTACAAGTTTATATGCCAACTAGCTCTGCAAATGACGAAGATATTGATGAAATGTATGATGAGATAAAAGAAATTATTCTGGTAGTCAAGGGAGACGAAAATTTAATAGTCATGGGTGACTGGAACTCGACAGTAGGAAAAGGGGGAGACGGAAACATAGTAGGTGAATATGGATTGGGGCTAAGAAATGAAAGAGGAAGCCGCCTGGTAGAATTTTGCACAGAGCATAACTTAATCATAGCTAACACTTGGTTTAAGAATCATGAAAAAAGGTTGTATACATGGAAGAACCCTGGAGATACTAAAAGGTATCAGATAGATTATACACTCCTGGAAATTGAAATAAGAACACCGTGAATTCATTGTCCCAGGAAGGGGAAACTTTATTGACACATTCCTGGAGTCAGTTACGTCACATGATCACACTGACAGAACCACAGGCACATAGACACAGGCAACAGAGCATGCACAATGTCGGAACTAGTACAGTGTATATCCACCTTTCGAAGCAATGCAGGCTGCTATTCTCCCATGGAGACGATCGTAGAGATGCTGGATGTAGTCCTGTGGAACGGCTTGCCATGCCATTTCCACCTGGCGCCTCAGTTGGAAAAGCGTTCGCGCTGGACGTGCAGACCGCGTGAGACGACGCTTCATCCAGTCCCAAACATGCTCAATGGGGGACAGATCCGGAGATCTTGCTGGCCAGGGTAGTTGACTTACACCTTCTAGAGCACGTTGGGTGGCACGGGATACATGCGGACGTGCATTGTCCTGTTGGAACAGCAAGTTCCCTTGCCGGTCTAGGAATGGTAGAACGATGGGTTCGATGACGGTTTGGATGTACCGTGCACTATTCAGTGTCCCCTCGACGATCACCAGTGGTGTACGGCCAGTGTAGGAGATCGCTCCCCACACCATGATGCCGGGTGTTGGCCCTGTGTGCCTCGGTCGTATGCAGTCCTGATTGTGGCGCTCACCTGCATGCGCCAAACACGCATACGACAATCATTGGCACCAAGGCAGAAGCGACTCTCATCGCTGAAGACGACACGTCTCCATTCGTCCCTCCATTCACGCCTGTCGCGACACCACTGGAGGCGGGCTGCACGATGTTGGGGCGTGAGCGGAAGACGGCCTAACGGTGTGCGGGACCGTAGCCCAGCTTCATGGAGACGGTTGCGAATGGTCCTCGCCGATACCCCAGGAGCAACAGTGTCCCTAATTTGCTGGGAAGTGGCGGTGCGGTCCCCTACGGCACTGCGTAGGATCCTACGGTCTTGGCGTGCATCCGTGCGTCGCTGCGGTCCGGTCCCAGGTCGACGGGCACGTGCACCTTCCGCCGACCACTGGCGACAACATCGATAAACTGTGGAGACCTCACGCCCCACGTGTTGATCAATTCGGCGGTACGTCCACCCGGCCTCCCGCATGCCCACTATACGCCCTCGCTCAAAGTCCGTCAGCTGCATATACGGTTCACGTCCACGCTGTCGCGGCATGTTACCAGTGTTAAAGACTGCGATGGAGCTCCGTATGCCACGGCAAACTGGCTGACACTGACGGCGGCGGTGCACAAATGCTGCGCAACTATCGCCATTCGACGGCCAATACCGCGGTTCCTGGTGTGTCCGCTGTGCCGTGCGTGTGATCATTGCTTGTACAGCCCTCTCGCAGTGTCCGGAGCAAGTATGGTGGGTCTGACACACCGGTGTCAATGTGTTCTTTTTTCCATTTCCAGGAGTGTATAATGCTAAGACAGAGATTTAGGGACAAGGTTTTAAATTGTAAGACATTTCCAGGGGCAGATGTGGACTCTCACCACAAACTATTGGTTATGAACTGTAGATTGAAACTGAAGAAACTGCAAAAAGGTGGGAATTTATGGAAATGGGACCTGGATAAACTGAAAGAACCAGAGGTTGTACAGAGTTTCGGGGAGAGCACAAATGAACAATTGACAGGAATGGGGGAAAGATGGGTAGCTCTGAGGGATGAAATAGTGAAGGCAGCAGAGGATCAAATAGGTAAAAAGACGAGGGCTAGCAGAATCCCTTGGGTAACAGAAGAAATATTGAATTTAATTGATGAAAGGAGAAAATATAAAAATGCAGTAAATGAAGCAGGCAAAAAGGAATACAAACGTCTCAAAAATGAGATCGACAGGAAGTGCAAAATGGCTAAGCAGGGATGGCTAGAGGACAAATGTAAGGATGTAGAGGCTTGTCTCACTAGGGGTAAGATAGATACTGCCTACAGGAAAATTAAAGAGACCTTTGGAGAGAAGAGAACCACTTGTATGAATATCAAGAGCTCAGATGGCAACCCAGTTCTAAGCAATGAAGGGAAGGCAGAAAGGTGGAAGGAGTATATAGAGGGTTTATACAAGGGCGATGTACTTGAGGACAATATTATGGAAATGGAAGAGGATGTAGATGAAGATGAAATGGGAGATATGATACTGCGTGAAGAGTTTGACAGAGCACTGAAAGACCTGAGTCGAAACAAGGCCCCCGGAGTAGACAACATTCCATTAGAACTACTGACAGCCTTGGGAGAGCCAGTCCTGACAAAACTCTACCATCTGGTGAGCAAGATGTATGAGACAGGCGAATTTCCTTCAGACTTGAAGAAGAATATAATAATTGCAATCCCAAAGAAAGCAGGTGTTGACAGATGTGAAAATTACCGAACTATCAGTTTAATAAGTCACAGCTGCAAAATACTAACGTGAATTCTTTACAGACGAAAAAGTGATAGAAGCCGACCTCGGGGAAGATCAGTTTGGATTCCGTGACCCTACGACGATTTTTTTTTTTTTTTTTTTTTGGTCATCAGTGTACTGACTGGTTTGATGCGGCCCGCCAAGAATTCCTTTCCTGTGCTAACCTCTTCATCTGAGAGTAGCGCTTGCAACCTACGTCCTCAATTATTTGCTTGACGTATTCCAATCTCTGTCTTCCTCTACCGTTTTTGCCCTCTACAGTTCCCTCTAGTACCATGGATGTCATTCCCTTATGTCTTAGCAGATGTCCTATCATCCTGTCCCTTCTCCCTATCAGTGTTTTCCACATATTCCTTTCCTCTCCGATTCTGCGTAGAACCTCCTCATTCCGTACGTTACCAGTCCACCTAATTTTCAACATTCGTCTATAGCACCACATCTCAAATGCTCCGATTCTCTTCTGTTCCGGTTTTCCCTCAGTCAATGTTTCACTACCATACAATGCTGTAATTCAGACAAACATTCTCAGAAATTTCATCCTCAAATTAAGGCCGGTATTTGATATTAGTAGACTTTTCTTGGCCAGAAATGCCATTTTGCCATAGCGAGCCTGCTTTTGATGTTCTCCTTGCTCCGTCCGTCAATGGTTATTTTACTGCCTAGGTAGCAGAATTCCTTAACTTCATTGACTTCGTGACCATCAATCCTGATGGTAAGTTTCTCGCTGTTCTCATTTCTACTACTTCTCATTACCTTCGTCTTTCTCCGATTTACTCTCAAACCATACTGTGTACTCATTAGACTGTTCATTCCGTTCAGCAGATCATTTACTTCTTCTTCACTTTCACTCAGGATAGCAACGTCATCAGCGAATCGTATCATTGATATCCTTTCACCTTGTATTTTAATTCCACTCCTGAACCTTTCTTTTATATCCATCATTGCTTCGTCGATGTACAGATTGAAGAGTAGGGGCGAAAGGCTACAGCCTTGTCTTACACCCTTCTTAATACGAGCACTTCGTTCTTGATCGTCCACTCTTATTATTCCCTCTTGGGTGTTGTACATATTGTATATGACCCGTCTCTCCCTATAGCTTACCCCTACTTTTTTCAGAATCTCGAACAGTTTGCACCATTTTATATTGTCGAACGCTTTTTCCAGATCGACAAATCCTATGAAAGGGTCTTGATTTTTCTTTAGCCTTGCTTCCATTACTAGCCGTAACGCCAGAATTGCCTCTCTCGCCCCTTTACTTTTCCTAAAGCCAAACTGATCGTCACCTAGCGCATTCTCAATTTTCTTTTCCATTCTTCTGTATGTTATTCTTGTAAGCAGCTTCGATGCATGAGCTGTTAAGCTGATTGTGCGATAATTCTCGCACTTGTCGGCTCTTGCCGTCTTCGGAATTGTGTGGATGATGCTTTTCCGAAAGTCAGATGGTATATCGCCAGACTCATATATTCTACAAACCAACGTGAATAGTCGTTTTGTTGCCACTTCCCCCAATGATTTTAGAAATTCTGATGGAATGTTATCTATCCCTTCAGCCTTATTTGACCGTAAGTCCTCCAAAGCTCTTTTAAATTCCGATTCTAATACTGGATCCCCTATCTCTTCTAAATCGACTCCAGTTTCTTCTTCTATCACATCAGACAAATATTCACCCTCATAGAGGCTTTCAATGTATTCTTTCCACCTATCTGCTCTCTCCTCTGCATTTAACAGTGGAATTACCGTTGCACTCTTAATGTTACCACCGTTGCTTTTAACGTCACCAAAGTTGTTTTGACTTTCCTGTATGCTGAGTCTGTCCTTCCGACAATCATATCTTTTTCGATATCTTAGAAGAAAGATTAAGGAAAGGGAAACCTACGTTTCTAGCATTTGTAGACTTACAGAAATGTTTTTACATTGTTGATTGGAATACTCTCTTTCAAACTCTGAAGGTGGCAGGGGTAAAATACAGGGAGCGAACGGCTATTCACAATTTGTACAGAAACCAGATGGCAGTTATAAGAGTCGAGGGGTATGAAAGGGAAGCAGTGGTTGGGAAGGAAGTGAGACAGGGTTGTAGCCTATCCCCAATGTTATTCAATCTGTATATTGAGCAAGCAATAAAGGCAACAAAAGAAAAATTTGGAGTAGGCATTAAAATCCACGGAGAAGAAATAAAAACTTTGAGATTCGCCGATGACATTGTAATTCTGTCAGAGACAGCAAAGGACGTGCAAGAGCAGTTGAACGGAATGGACGGTCTCTTGAAAGGAGGGTATAAGATGAACACCAACAAAAGCAAAACGAGGATAATGGAATGTAGTCGAATTAAGTCGGGTCATGCTGAGGGAATTAGGTTAGGAAATGAGACACTTAAAGTAGCAAAGGAGTTTTGATATTTGGGGAGCAAAATAACTGATGATGGTCGAAGTACAGAGGATATAAAATGTAGACTGGCAATGGCAACGAAAGCGTTTCTGAAGAAGAAAAATTTGTTAACATCGAGTATAGATTTAAATGTCAGGAAGTCGTTTCTGAAAGTATTTGTATGGAGTGTAGCCACGTATGGAAGTGAAACGTGCGCGATAAATAGTTAGGACAAGAAGAGAATAGAAGCTTTCGAAATGTGGTGCTACAGAAGAATGTTGAAGATTAGCTGGGTAGATCACATAAGTAATGAGAAGGTATGGAATAGGATTGGAGAGAAGTGAAGTTTGTGGCACAACTTGACTAGAAGAAGGGATCGGTTGGTAGGACATGTTCTGAGGCATCAAGGGATCACTAATTTAGTACTGGAGGGCAGTGTGGAGGGTAAAAATCGTAGAGGGAGACCAAGAGATGAATACACTAAGCAGATTCAGAAGGATGTAGGCTGCAGTAGGTACTGGGAGATGAAGAAGCTTGCACAGGATAGAGTAGCATGGAGAGCTGCATCAAACCAGTCTCAGGACTGAAGACCACAACAACAACAACAACGATCTTCAGCCAGTTTGAGTTTCAGTTGTTTGTTCTTAAGGGCTTCAGCCTAAATTAAAGAACTGTTTCACGTAAGGACCTTGGTATATGTATAAAAAAAATCACGTTTTGGAGTTTTAAGTGTTCGGCCGTCAGCCGAGTAGAATTTAACTTCATCCTAACTAAAGAACTGTTTTAAGATAAGGCTTTCCTTTTAAATTTCTGATTATGCTTGTGTTTTAAGTTATTTGCCTTAAGCCGTTTTTAAATTAATGTGGCTTTCAGCCCTTAATTAAGTTCCAATGATTAAAGCTGTGTATAAAACAATCATTTTGGGCTCTTGTAATGTTTGATCAAATAATAAAGTTGTATGTTCGAGTGTAACTGACAGCCCCTTATTTTGACCCCTTTCCACATTTTATTCTATCTGTCCTGTCCTGCGGGATTAGCAGAACGTCTCATACATATTATTTGATTGCTCTTAGCCACAGAACTTCAGATTGAACATCATTGAAGTTAAGTACTCTATTGGCTCCTGTAATAAAGTGTATTTTAACCACCTGTGCATTTTAGTTGTAGGGAGAAGAGACCAGCCACTCACATATCATACAATCTTCTCCTCAGCCAGCCAGGACGAACAAAACGTTACAAGAGGGTACAGCCACAACAGTTTATGGAATGTTCCGTCGGCCCATAGAGGAACATAGATATATTTCTAGCTTGAATGCAAAGCATTAGTGTAATTCAGTAATATTTAAAGTCCTTTATGAACCGGCTCTAGGCTTCTTAGGCCATCGTCAGATAAACGCTAAACAGACACTCCACACAACTTCATCGAGAACTCATAGCTGTACAATAAATGTTGTATAAAGATATGCGACATTTTGTGACTGTATCGATACAAAACACAAGCATTATGCAATACTTAAAGAGACTCTGAAGAAACACATCTTATATTACAGTATATTTAAGTATTAAAACTATGTGAGTGTATAAAACAGTAATTTTCTGCAAGTGAATAATGGCACTGGCTACTACGTCATATAGACAAACTTGTGAATGTGACGAACAGACCGAATGAAGGGACGAGTGTGTCTCGCGTCTGACGTATCTCCTTTGGTCTTACACCAGAAGATTGGGTAGTGTGTTGTAAATACTAAACATGGTGGGATGAAGACTGTTGAGATTCTGAAGAAGGAAGATTTTAGTCTCTTTTATTAAAGGAGAACACTGATCCAGAATTTTTTAGCTTTAAATGCATCCTTAGTAATATTTCCATTATATACTATGCAATAGGAAATACATCAAAGAGACTAATAATTAGTATACTGTCTTTAACTTCACACGAGTAAAAAGTTATTTAACTGTTATCTGTAACAACACCTTGCCCCGATGTCTAAGCTATTTTGGGCCAGTAATGTTGCGAGATGACAGTTTTGCATCGACATTTAAATTCGTCTATGTAATTGCGATTTTATTGAAATAAAAATTAACACTACTACGTAATTATAGTAAGAGGCCATAGTTATTAATGTGAGCAAAGAAAAACAGACTATCTCGAAAAGCGAATTTATTAATGTGGTTAACCTCTGAAATCGTCAACGCGTCCCAGCCTCCCTCACAAAGAATCAGATACGTTGCGATGTGCTACAGGTCTGCGTGATACGTAGTACACGTGGTGTTTAGAATGCACATACGAGCTAAATTGTTAGACACTGAGAAATCGAGTGTGACAAATCACACTCATCCTCAGAATACATTAAGGGGTTAAGTGATAGAAACATATGCCGGCCGAAGTGGCCGTGCGGTTAAAGGCGCTGCAGTCTGGAACCACAAGACCGCTACGGTCGCAGGTTCGAATCCTGCCTCGGGCATGGATGTTTGTGATGTCCTTAGGTTAGTTAGGTTTAACTAGTTCTAAGTTCTAGGGGTCTAATGACCACAGCAGTTGAGTCCCATAGTGCTCAGAGCCATTTTTGATAGAAACATATATATCCACCGGAAAGGACATAAACATCACCGACAGTGTTAGTACCGTATAGTAATGCTTGTGTTGTTCAGAAATAGGATGCAAAGTTCCTTCCGGAGGAACAAGGAGTGCGGCGACTACAGGCTTTATGAAATGCATGAATGCATTCACACTTGCGAATATGGACAGCCATCAACCATAACGGAATGACGACAGTGAAAAATTTGTGCTGGCCGGGTTTAGAATCAGGATTTCCACCTTTAAGCAAGAGACCGCCTTAACCGCTTTAGCTGTCCGCGCACGAATCAGCGCCATACCAAAATTTCAGTACGTCGTCGTTCCTACGTCACAACCTGTAAACATATAATGCAGTTCCGGTTCCGGGGATCAACGTCCCAACGAACATCGCTTTTTTTAAAAACTCAGGCACTGAATTATTGCATTAGAAATTTAATACTACCAATGAAGACTGTGGAAATCCAGCATTTCAACCGTGCTCATTTTATAGTTCTACCGTAGAGTTTTAGGTTTATTACCTATGGTTATAGCAATTCAGTGACCTTTTTGTTCCTGAGATAAATATTCTACCACTAATTATCTCTGTGATTTCTCTACTCCAAGGGTAAATAATCGAACAGATCATTAAGGAGTGTAGTGTCATCAATATTATGATGATAGAGATCCTACAGAAGAGCTTACTTTGGTTTATAGTAGTTTTGTTATATTTTTACCTCCTTTGACGATGCCTGTCAAGGCTTAAATTTTTTTTTATATCTTGTTAATTAGTGTAAGAAGACAGACACATATGATGATCACGTTGATGGAACTGACAGCAAGATGAATGTCCAGGGCCAAAACGTAACCTTACCAGAAGCCTTTCTCATTCGTGTGGTGAGAGTGAGGGATGTGCATGCCTACAGAGCAGGCCAACTGACTTGGAAACATGGGAGGAGTCGGCTACAAGAGACTCTTTGAAGCCAAACATCCCCAAAGGCCTTCGGTTTTCTTGGTCGAACAAGGGTTGGGCTGCAGATTCCTCGACTTGCGCCATAGGGTGGTGGGTTTCGGGTTCCGCTGGATAGGTCAGGAGTCTACTACACGCAGCAGGCGGCTACACGGGTAGCAGGGGTTGTGTGGCGTGGACTGTGTTTTTTTTTTTTTGTTTTTTTTTTTTTAAGTCAGGACATGCGGGGACCAAGCAGCAATCGGTATTGTAATTGTAATCTGTCGAAGCTGCATTGGTTAAGTACCAGAACTTCAAGTGCTGATAGAAAGCACCGAAGCTGAAATCGTTATAGGTACGGAAAGCTGGCTGAAGCCAGAGATAAGGTCTGCCGAAATTTTTACAAAGGCACAGACGAAAGGATAGATTGCATGCAACCGGTGGTGGCGTGTTTGTCGCTGTTAGTAGTAGTTTATCCTGTAGTGAAGTAGAAGTGGATATTTCCTGTCAATTATTATGGGTGAAAGTTACACTCAACGACCGAGCTAGGTTAATAATTGGCTCCTTTTACCGACCTCCCGACTCAGCAGCATTAGTGGCAGAACTACTGAGAGAAAATTTGGAATACATTTCACATAAATTTTCTCAGCATGTTATAGTCTTAGGTGGAGATTTCAATTTACCAGATATAGACTGGGACACTCAGATGTTTAGGACGGGTGGTAGGGACAGAGCATCGAGTGACGTTATACTGAGTGCATTATCCGAAAATTACCTCGAGCAATTAAACAGAGAACCGACTCGTGGAGATAACATCTTGGACCTACTGATAACAAACAGACCCGAACTTTTCGACTGTGTAAGCGCAGAGCAGGGAAACAGTGATCATAATGCCGTTGCAGCATCCCTGAATATGGAAGTAAATAGGGTGCTTCTAGACAGCTTTTTAGGGAGCTCATGTGCTGCACCACCGTCTCCGTGACAGATGATCCCTTACTAATAAGGCTACTGAGGTGTAATATAATAATTACCGGTTAATAGCGTTTCATGGCGACCCATGAAAAAACAATAAAAACTATTCTGTTATTCCGACAAAATCGTTGCCAAGCCCAACAATAGAGTCCATGTATCCCTGAACTTCACTGCTGTATCCACAATGCACGGTTTGTACTCAAGTAAACCTACCGTCGATTGAAAAACCTTATCTCAGTTGTTCCTTTAAGTTCCTTTAAGTACAGGGTAATGTCAACAGCAGCAGAAAATGGTATAACGGGAGTACGATTCGTTACGAATAGGAAGGTAGGGCAGGGAGTGTATTACTGTGAACAGTTCATTGACGGGGTAGTTCTTTTCAGAATCGAAAGCAAACCAGCACCGACAGCATTAGTTCAGGTATACATGCCGACGTCGCAAGATGAAGATGGAAAGATAGAGAAAGTGTATGAGGATTTTGAATGGGTAATACAGTATGTATGAAAATCTAATAGTCATAGGGGACTGGAATGCAGTTTCAGGGGAAGGAGTCGAAGAAAAGGTTACAGTAGAATATGGGTTTGGGACAAGGAATGAGAGAGGAGAAAGACTAATTGAGTTCTGTAACAAGTTGCAGGTAGTAATAGCAAATACTATGTTCAAGAATCACATGAGGAGGAGGTTTACTTGGAAAGGGCCGGGTCATATGGGAAGATTTCATTTAGATTACATCAGGCAGAGCTTACGAAATTAGATTCTGGGTTGTAAGGCTAACCCCGGAGCAGATAGAGACTCAAATCACAATTTAGTAGCGATGAAGAGCAGCATGAAGTTTTTGACATTAGTCAGGAAGAATCAACACCCAAAGAAGAAGGATACGGAAATACTAAGGCATGACGAGATACGGCTGAATTTCTTTAAGGCTACAGATACAGCAATAAGGAACAGATCAGTAGGCAGTATAGTTGAAGAGGGATTTACATCTCTAAAAATGGCCATCACAGATGTTGGGAAGGAAAACGTAGCTACAAAGAACGTAACTGTGAAGAAACCATTGGTAACAGAAGAATTACTTCAATTGATCGATTAAAGGAGGAAGTACAAAAGTGTTCCAAGAAACTTAGGTATGCAGAAATACTAGTCGCTGAAGAATGAAATAAATCGGAAATGCAGGGAAGCTAAGACGAAATGGCTGCACAAAAAATGTGAAGAAATCGAAAAAGAAATGATTGTAGGAAGGATGGAATCAGCATACAGGAAAGTCAAAACAGCCTTCGGTGACATTAAAAGCATGGGTGAGACCATTAACAGTGAAACGGCAATTCCACTGCTAAACGCAGAGGAGAGACTGGATGGGTGAAAACAATTTATTGAAAGCCTCTATGAGGGGGAAGACTTGTCTGATGTGATAGATAAAGAAACAGGCGTCGATTTAGAAGAGATAGGGGATCCAGCATTAGAATCAGGATTTAAAAGAGATTTGGTGGATTTAAGATCAAATAAGGCAGAACAGATAGTAAACATTCCATCAGAATTTCAAAAATCATTGGGGGAAGTGGCAACAAAACGACTATTCACGTTGGTGTATAGAATGTATGAGTTCGGCGACATACCATCTGACTTTCGGAAAAGCATCGTCTACACAATTCTGAAGGCGGCAAGAGTTGACATGGGTGAGTATTATCGCACAATCAGCTTAACAGCTCGTGCATCCAACTGGCTTACAAGAATAATATATAGAAGAGTGGAAAAGAAACTTGAGGATGTGCTAGATGTCGATCAGTTTGGTCTTAGGAAAGGTAAAGGCACGGGAGAGAGGCAATTCTGATGTTGCGGTTAACAATATAAGCAAGACTAAAGAAAAATCAAGACACGTTCATGGGATTGGTCGACCTGGAAAACGCATCCGCAGTGTAAAATGGCGCTGGCTGAGCGGTACTAGGCGCTTCAGTCTGGAACCGCGCGACTGCTACGGTCGCAGGTTCGAATCCTGCCTGGGACATGGATGTGTGTGATGTCCTTAGTTAGGTTTAAGTAGTTCTAAGTTCTAGGGGACTGATGACCTCAGATGTTAAGTCCCATAGTGCTCAGAGCCATTCGTAAAATGATGCAAGATGTTCGAAATTTTAGACAAAGTATGGGTAAGCTATAGGTAGAGACGAGTCATATTCAATATGTACAACAGTCAAAAGGGAATAACAAGAGTGGACGACCTAGAAAGACGTGCTCGTATTAAAAAGGGTGTAAGACCAGGATGTAGCCTTTCGCCCTTACTGTTCAATCTGTACATCGAGGAAGCAATAATGGAAATAAAAGAAAGGTTCAGGAATGGAATTAAAACTCAAAGTGAAAGGATATCATTGATGCGACTCGCTGATGACATTGCTATCCAGAGTGGAAGTGAAGAAGAATTGCATGATCTGTTGAACGGAATGAACAGTCTAATAAGTACAGAGTATCGATTGAGAGTAAATCGAAGGAAGACAGCGAGGAACTTATCATGAGGATTGATGGTCACGATGTAGATAAAGTTAAGGAATTCTGCTACCTAGGCAGTAAAATAACCAGTCACCGACGGAGCAAGGAGGACATCAGTAGCGCCCTAGCAATGGCAAAAAGGGCATTCCTGGCTAAGAGAAGTCTACTAATATCACATTTCTGCTTTAATTTGAAGAAACTTCTGAGAATGTACGTCTGGAGTAGAGCATTGTGTCGTAGTGAACCAACGACTGTGGGAAAACCGGAGGAGAAGAGAATCGAAGCATTTCAAATGTGGTGCTACAGACGAATGTTGAAAATTAGGTTGACTGATAAGGTAACCAATGAGGAGTTTCTGTGCAGGACCTGAGAAGAAAGGAATATGTGGACCCCACTGATAACGAGAAGGGAAAGGATGATAGGACATCTGTTAAGACATGAGGGAATGATTTCCATGGTACTAGGGGGAGCTGCAGAGGGCAAAAACTTTAGAGGAATACAGAGATTGGAATGAATCCAGCAAATAATTGAGGATGTAGTTTGCAAGTGCTACTCTGAAATGAAAAGGTTGGCTCAGGAGAGGAACTAGTGGCGGGCCGCTATTGATATGAAATTCATGTGCATATGTAGTTTTTAACAGGCATTCTACATTCTCTGTTCAATGATCAGCTCAAATAGCAGACTGTGTGCTGCTATCCCCATCGTTCTCCAGTTGTGTAATCGATCCATGGTCTCAACATCGCTGTTCAGCACTGGAAGTAATAGCGAAATTGCACCCTTAATCCAGAATATACCTGCAGGTAATATTTTAGTTAATGCAGTAGTTACTAACGCTGTGCCGTCGTCGAGAGAAATGATCCTGGCGGCCGTCACTTATCCAAGTACCATTTATCTCCATGAGCTACACAGGCAAATTCTATCAAAGAATTCATAGAGTCACCGACTAATAGCTAACGTCAAGCTGTGACTGTCTTTGGCGAGGGTGGGATTGGGAGTGGGGGCAGCGGTGAGACATACTAGCGCACTTTCCTTATACGAGGAAATCCACTGCTTCCTTCGACGGCAACCTCATGCCAAGTTAGTGTGGTGCGTTAGAGTAATGGCCATTTCTGAGTATTTATCTTACACTCGCAGCGATGTGTCTTCGATACATAAATCTGTGACAATGCTCTATTTGAGCGGCTAAATTCGCATCGTGACTACTAACGTGCAAGCATCCTTACATCTCGTACTGCAGACTACTGACATTCTTTCTTGCAAGAGCATTTACGTCGTTGTAGCATCACTAGGTTTCTTGTATTCTGCCATTAGGCGTTTATTACCACCATTAATGTTGAAAGACTTCATGGTCTCGATGGGGTTTGTTGGCTAAGAAACTATGTTCACTATAACAGTAACACGTTTACATTACCAAGGTATTTTACTATGTGCATCCTAATTCTTTCTGGCTCACCGCTGTCTCCACATTTGCTTATATTGCGCCTTACCTTGACCTGCTGCACAGAACTGGGTATTCGTCCTTTGTCATTCGCAGATTCCATTGAGTTTGGTTGAGTACAGTGAAGAAAATCATATTGATTATAAAATGAAAATGTGCATTTCTAAGCCAGGTATGTCCGTATCATGAGGTTAACATTCGGTTATTCTCTCCCTCCGAGAATTCAATTACCCCAAAAGTAGTCATAGCGGTATTGTAAAGGGCGATCAAATAGTTACATTTGAGGGCGTTGCTACAGCATAGTGCGACTCTGACTCCGATGTAAGTATGTAAGTACCAACATGCAGGCAACGAATCAGTGCGGTATTGCGAGCTGTAGAGGCAGAATCGTGAACTATATTGACATTAGAAAATGCGTCAAAACAGGGCCAGCGTGCTGTTATTCATTTCTTGGCTGCCGAAGAAGGAACACCGGTAGACGTCCACAGGGAATAAATAATGTGTATGGAGCAGCACGTGTTTTGAAAACCACCGCTGTCGAAAACTGCGACAAAGGGTGTTGCTTCTTCAAGTAAACCCCTGTACGGCAGATGTCATAACGCAAAAGTTACGCCAACTCAAGAGGGAGATACCCGAGCACTGTACCTGTAGTCCTCACCTCTACTCATGCGATTATCACGTCATTTAGCACTTACACCCAAGGTATGTAAGGACCGATGATTCCCATCGGAGGAGGACGTGCATCAGACAGTTAGCGACTTCTTCAGGCAGCAGGAGACGGCGTTTTACCAAAATAGTATCTTCTGTCTGATGAGTCGATGAGATAATTCCCTCAGTGCTCACAGCGATTTTGTCTGATTCTGAACTGTATGGCTTTCGAACAGAAACTTTTTGATCGCCCCTTATACTCTATCCGTTATCGGTGAGGTACTGGGCTATCGTTAGAAGTACAATGATAAGAAATAAACTTCTGTAACTAATAAACTGGATGGAATGGGCATTTATTGCTCTGTAATTAATTCCAGCAGCATCGTATTGTCATGGGTCTACATATTGTACCAGCAATGTACAGACATACTACAAACGTCAGTAGAGTAACCTTGGAACTTATTGTAAGCTTGCGCGCACAGTGGAAAACCGGTATTTCCTCAAAAGACTCTGGAAATTATGTGTAATTTGCACCTAAAAGTGAGGACAACGCCTAAAGATGTTCCATGCTAACAATTGTTAAATCTAAATATTTCATGATAGCTTGTAGTGTCTTGTTATATTCATCACTACTGTGAAATTTTAACAAGGGAGAACTAATGAGTATGGTTAGTGGTAACGAAAATATTATTTTCTATGATTGGTTGTAAATAGTGAGGACAACGCCTAAAGATGTTCCATGCTAACAATTGTTAAATCTAAATATTTCATGATAGCTTGTAGTGTCTTGTTATATTCATCACTACTGTGAAATTTTAACAAGGGAGAACTAATGAGTATGGTTAGTGGTAACGAAAATATTATTTTCTATGATTGGTTGTAACCTCAGATTACTGTATTTTTCCAAGTTATAATAGCAACAGCATGTAATAGCGTACCAAATATATTTTGGAACATTGCACAGTATATACATCCCCCTTCCGGGAAAAACATCCCATTTTTTCTCGATGAATGCGCATTCGCTAAATTTTTCAGCAAAAATCTGATCCCATATTTCGTAATACTCTGCGGGATAGTTAACTCAAACAAAATTTTCAATACTGCATTGTTTCTCTGCGCAGTGTACAGTCGCTTTATTATCTGCTGCTATAACATTTGGTCTTTAAGGAGCTCAGACGATTTTCCGCTGACCTGCCAATCAAAAGTTTTATAATTACCTCAGATTACTGTATTTTTCCAAGTTATAATAGCAACAGCATGTAATAGCGTACCAAATATATTTTGGAACATTGCACAGTATATACATCCCCCTTCCGGGAAAAAATTACCCTGGTTGCTATGTAACAATACACGACGTTTTCGCTATGGTAATTAATACGCGTCAATCATGTTGCTTTGCTGACAGATAACATCCCATTTTTTCTCGATGAATGCGCATTCGCTAAATTTTTCAGCAAAAATCTGATCCCATATTTCGTAATACTCTGCGGGATAGTTAACTCAAACAAAATTTTCAATACTGCATTGTTTCTCTGCGCAGTGGACAGTCGCTTTATTATCTACTGCTATAACATTTTCCGTGTAACGTTTTTTTTTTTTTTTTTTTTTTTTTCATCGCTACCTTCCCAGGAACTCTGTTGTGTACTTTCCTCAACACAGAAACTTCTTCTAATTATGGTATAGACTAGGAATAAATATTTTTAGGGTCAAAGATGATGTTTTCGTCCGGGACAATGTCCTTACGTTATTTTCCATTGTTAAGTCACCTTATGTCGTTTTAATTTCTACAACGTAGTGCGCTAAATCTCTTGTGCCCTACCGAATAATGTTTTTTAATTTTGTAGGAGGAAGTTTCAGTGTCTAAATCATAGTTCTTCAACGTATTCGCTTTTGCTTCCTGTATCGATAGTAAAATACCTGCTATTAGTAGCTTGTCTATTTGTAGATACATCGGAATACTTCTACATAAAAATACAAACAGTAGCTTTAAGTTACTAATAACATTGAAATTTTTCAGAAACAGTCCTGTTATGTTTGTCGTGTGCAACGCTATTAAATATACTTTAATCCGTAAAGAAGAATGATAACATTTTATTTACTGCCCTAATCGCAGACAATTTTAAAGCACATCATACATCTTTGCATATCATTTTACAGGTCAGATTATGGCTGCGGTATTGACTTGTTTCCATGTTTAAATGCATCTCTCAACACTGTAGATCTCAGCAACTAGTGGTAACTGTCCCATTACAGATCTTGGCAAGGCAATTGTTTCTAAGAATATTCCATTACATTAGGCCCTCAGCATCAACACGAAAATGATACAGTGGACACTTTTCTACATGTTCTGGAACATTCAATCTCCTTCTCAGTAAAATCCGTTTTACTTTGGGTCAGAGACGTTAATACTGTAGACGTACTTTTTCATAGTATATTTACATTGTTTGTAATTTGAATATTGCGAATATTTTCTCTTATACCGGACGGAAGATGAGGCTGATGGAATTTACAATATAGACAACCAATGGATAACGTTACATCTAATAAAAAGAAAGTAGAAAGCTGTATTTAATAATTCAGGCAAAGTAAGTATGAAAGCATATTCTGACTGGTCAGAAATCACCTACGTAGTTCCAAGAATCCCAGTCTTATGTCTGCTATTCTCAATATGTAAATGATCTGTCTGATATACAAAAAGCTGAATTAGTTCTTTCTGTACGTGACACTAACATAGCAGCCAAACGAAATATAAATACACTAGTGGAAGAAATGGTAATTAATGTTCCTGAAAACTCTCACTATTCCTTTCTGCACATTTAGAGGTATTGTAACATAACTATTTTTTTCTGAGACTTGTCACGGAACATATTTCTAAATATTTCGTGCTCATTCACTTGACCAAGAAGTCGATCTCTGGCATTGCATAATAAATCAAGCTAGGTTCATTACCTCTAGTAAATGTCCTTTTATTGCTTTATTCTCATTTTTCTTTTTAATACAGTGAAGGGACCGACACAGCTGAGCCTCTAGGAGCTGGCTAGCAAAAGATAAATCTTAAAAGTTGCTCGCTGCCATGGAAATGTTCAGAGTGCAAGGATGGATCGTAGCAGCAATAGCCAGTGGCCCCACCCCCGGATTCCAGGTGGACTATCCCGCACAGAAAAACACAGCATTATTCAAAAAAAGCCTTCTCAGAAGAACTTAGCCAGGTGTCGTTCTTCAAAGGCTAGCGCGTGGCTCTCCATTACCTCAGGAGTGATCCCAAAAAATAACATTTGGTTCAAACTTTGGAATCTAGCGTTGTGGTTGGTTGTTACCGTTATTTTCCATAGAGCACGCTCTCCCTAATAAATGCTTACGCGTTAGACATATCACAGGTGTATTTCAGAACTGTACCATGGAATGGGAGAGATCTTCTGCCTGCGTTCCCAGCTCATGATCCTATTGATATAGCGTATTATAAATCTGCAAGAGTAGGAGATTGTTTAACATCTTTATTTGAATTTTACTGGACGGAACTCGCGATGTCTATCATCACTGGGTGGCGAGTCTTGGGCTCTGACAGAGACAAAAAAGTCTCAGAACATCCAGAAAGAGGGCGTCTCATGCTAGGAAGTAGAGGAGAAAGCATTATTAGACTTTTGAGGAATGATAATTGCCACTGGAAGACTTGTTGCTAGACGACTAAGGAGATGAGCCTTGTGGTTGAATGGAAAGCTGTTTCCATCTAAGCAACGAGTACAAAGGCAGACCTGAACTCATAGTTCCCAGAGATTGCTGCCACTGCCTTCCACACTTATGCTGCGAGTTTGGTAACGCTGATCATTATTACAATTACAGAGCCCAACGGATGTGATACAAGCTCACTTCCTTCAGGAGCCTGTTATTCCATTTCACAGCCAGCTAGTTTGCTTTGAGTTTACGCGTTGGGGATCTCACTGGTGTAGAAACCTACACTGGTAAGCTAAGGCATTATGAGCACTCCGCGACGTTGGATGCCGCCTGGTGGAGTTGAAGGCACGTGAAGCGGTAACAGAAGTATGTAAGCGGAGCAAACACTAACGGATGATCACCTTAGCGACGACATGGGCTGCTAATTGGAAAAACCATTGAGATAAGTGAGTTTGACAATTGGCAGAGTATTATCACGTAGTGCCTGTGAACAAGTATCTGGAAAACAGCGGAGCTGTTGGATTTTCGCATGCTACTGTCGTGAGCACCTTCCCGAAAAAGGTACAAGGACGGTGCAACTACCACTAGCGGCTAAGTAGTTGAACGTCCAAGACTAATCACGGAACTTAGGGTTCAGAGGCTTTTCAGCAGGTTCACGCAGAGGTACTTTGGAGCACACTATTCTTCGTACAATGTTGACGTGGAGTTCCTCAGACTCCACATGATGTCCCAACAACATCAGCATTTACGATTGCAGCGTGCACGGGACCAGTGGAATTCGACCATCGATTAACGGAAACGTGCTGGCTCATTTGGTGAATCACATTTTTGCTACGCTAGGTCGACAGTCGTATCCACAAACGCTGTCATCGAGGTGAACTGCGGCTCGAACCGTGCTACGCGTCACGGACGCAGATCGGTGTTAGCAGTATTATGCTATGGCAGACTTTCTCCTGCGCTTGCGTAGGACATGTGATAGTAATCGAAGATACGCTTACTGCTGGGAACCGCTTGCATCCCATCATTCCTGAAGTTTTCTCCAATGGCGATGTCATCTTTCAGCAGCCTGATTGTCCGTGTCCCGAGGCCAGAATCTGGCTCCATTGGTTCTATGAGCATTTTAGGGAACTCACGTTGATGTCTCGGCTACCAGATTGCCTGATTTAAATCGTAGTTAACTCAATTGGGTCACTATCGGATGACGTAACCGCGTACGCAAATCAGCAGCCCGTTATTTACGAGAAATATATGACCTGTGCACAGACATCTCATGCCACTTACCTCCACTAACCTACCAACAACCTTTCGGATCCCTCATAAGCAGAATCAGTGAATTATTTCGTTCCAAATACGGACAAACAAGCTATTAAGCAGGTGGTTCAAATGCGTGTGAAATCTTATGGGACTTAACTGCTAAAGTCATCAGTCCCTAAGCTTACACACTGTTTAACCTAAATTATCCGAAGGACAGACACACACACCCATGCCCGAGGGAGGACTCGAACCTCCTCCGGGACCGCCGGCCGGGGTGGCCGAGCTGTTCTAGGCGCTACAGTCTGGAACCGCATGACCGCTACGGTCGCAGGTTCGAATCCTGCCTCGGGCATGGATGTGTGTGATGTCCTTAGGTTAGTTAGGTTTAAGTAGTTCTAAGTTCTAGGGGACTGATGACCTCAGAAGTTAAGTCCCATAGTGCTCAGAGACATTTGAACCATTTCCTCCGGGACCAGCCGCACAGTCCTCGACTGCAGCGCCTAAGACCGCTCGGCTAATCCCGCGCGGCAAGCAGGTGGTCGTAATGATTTGCCTCATAAGTGTACCTTCTTGTGTTCTTCCTGTAATTTATATTCATATTTATGTAATTTATATTTACAGCCACTGGTTGTATTTATGTGGTATTACGATAACGTTGCTTTTATCGTGCCCACACACCTGTGCTAAGACTGAAGTTCATTAGAATCGCTTATCCAAGTATTAAATATCCAGTGGTCTATCTGAATGGGTACCTCATGTGATTAACTGTTATATAGGCCGATTGTTTTTGCTACAGATATGATGATCCCTCTTCTCATTAATATTTCTATGGACAAAAAATTTGAGGTAGTGTTAGACGTCAATTAGTTTGGCTTTAGGGAAGTAGAGGCACCAGAGAGGCAATTCTGACGTTGCGGCTGTTAATGGAAGCAACACTGAAGAAAACTCAAGTCACGTTCATAGAATATGGAAAAAGCGTTCGACAATGTAAAATGGCGCGAGTTCTTCTTAATTCTGAGAAAAACGGGGATAAGCTATAGGGAGAGATGAGTGATGCAGTCTTTCGGCCCTACTGTTCAATCAGTACGTCGAAGAAGCAATCATGGAAATAAAACAAAGATTCATGTGTGGGATTAAAACTGAAGGCGACAGGATATCGTTGATACGAGTCGCTGCTGACATTGCTATCATGAGTGAAAGTGAAGAGCTACATATGATCTGCTAAATGGAATGAACCGTCTAATGAGTATAGAATATGGATACAGAATAAATCGAAGAAAGACGAAAGCAATGAGAAGTAGCAGAAAAGAGTTCAGTGAGAAACGTAACATCAAGACTGATTCTCACGAAGTAGATGAAGAGAAGGAATTCTGCTACCTAGGTGGCAATATAACCAATAACGAACAAAGGAAAGAGGACATAAAAAGTCGACTGGCACTGGCAAGAAGGGCATTCGTAAGTAAAAGAGGTCTACTAGTATCAAACATAGGCCTTAATTTGAGAATGAATTTTCTGAGTATGTACGTTTGAAGCACAGCACTGTATCTCAGTGAAACATGGAGTGTGGGAAAGCCGGAACAGAAGAGAATCGAAGCATTAGAGACTGGTGCTACTGACGAATGTTGCAAATTTGGTGGACTGATTTGTCAGGAGCCGGCCGAAGTGGCCGTGCGGTTAAAGGCGCTGCAGTCTGGAACCGCCAGACCGCTACGGTCGCAGGTTCGAATCCTGCCTCGGGCATGGATGTTTGTGATGTCCTTAGGTTAGTTAGGTTTAACTAGTTCTAAGTTCTAGGGGACAAATAACCTCAGCAGTTGAGTCCCATAGTGCTCAGAGCCATTTTTTGATTTGTCAGGAATGAAGAGGTTCTGCGTAGAATCGGAGACGAAAGGAATATGGGGAAAACACTGACAAGGAGGAGGGACAGGATGATAAGATATCTCTGTTAAGACATCACGGAATGACTTCCATTGTACTAGAGTGATATGTAGAGGGTCAAAGCTGTAGAGGTAGACAGAGATTGGAATACGTCCAGCAAATAAGTGAGTGCTTAGTTAGAAATTGCCACTCTGAGATGAAGAAGCAGCATCAAACCAGTCAAAGACTGATGACTCGAAAAAAAAAGAAAGTCATGTTTGATTTTGGCATCCCTATCAGTTATCATTCAGTAAGACGTTTTCATAGCGTGACATCATCAATTCCTCTAGTTAATTTACGTGATCGTATGGGTTATTCCTTTCTCTATGGGTCACCAGGGATGGGACTCTAGCTTCATAGGGCTATTATAATAAAACTTTCACCGATAGACTGATAGATTACAAGATGCAGAGATAACATGACCGCATGCATATGTAGTTTAAAATTATTCTGAGACAGTTTCTCAGTTGTATTTGGTTTACGAACAACCACTGAAGCGACAGCATCTGCTACTATCTTTACTTTCTTGGCACTCCTCGTGACTGCAAGCTAGGCAGAAGTTGGTTTCATTCTTTGTTGTATATTTTGTGCAAGTTACAGATTTTATGAGCTGCATACAGCTCTTATTGTTTCAGGCATTTCCTTGTCCTGATTCTTCTCTCTAAATATTTTCCAACGATTAATTTGGAGAGCGTTGCGTATCAGTGATTGACCCTGCCATCACTTGCACTTCTGTTTACGAAATACAACATTATTTTGAAGATTAATGTCTCTCCAAATTCAGTATTGACACTGAACGTCGTAATTTTCTGTCAATGGTAGCGCATCACCTTCTTAACGACGGAACGACAACCACGAGCTATGTACTTTTTCCATTGGCATCAGTGAATTGTACTCTGTCCTTTCTCAATATATTTTCTGTATCTGTTACCTACAACATTAAAAAAAAATACTACAGAAATGTTAAATTACACTATGGAAAACAGCTCAACCGACACCACACAGTACTACACCAATGATAAATTTAACATATGATGTGGGAGGGACGAATCGTTGTAAGTACCAGAAGGGCTCAGCTGTAATGAAGATAGATGAATTTGAAAGTGCGCTTCATCCATATATTTTCCATGCGGCTGTGCCCTCATCACCTCCAGCTGATAATGTACGACACCCCCTTTTTATCAATGAGACAAACACATCTCGCTGGATTTAGTTTGCCAGTGACGTGAAGGAGACTCTTCAGAACTGCGTACAATAATGTTGTGGACTGTTTATATCACCTAAGGAAACTGGTCGTGGGTATAACAAAACGCTTTCTATAGCCAGAGTGGTGTTTTTGCGTTCTTATACAAACGTGGACATTTGGCTGTGGCTGCCTGCAATTAAAAGTAATATGTATAAAATTGTTCTTTCGAAGAAATTGAGATATGTTTGCAGGCGAGTTTATGCCGAAGCTCTCAGACCTTAGTCTGAAAGTGTGGCCAGTCTCAACGTCCTTGTTTCAGATTTTTAGATTG
The DNA here is from genome assembly GCF_023898315.1 of Schistocerca nitens. Classification (NCBI taxonomy): domain Eukaryota; kingdom Metazoa; phylum Arthropoda; class Insecta; order Orthoptera; family Acrididae; genus Schistocerca; species Schistocerca nitens. The sequence continues at coordinate 548,188,514 of NC_064619.1, read as the reverse complement.
GCTGAAATGTAACATAGCGTATTGCAGATACTGACTTCAGAGACAAAAACCAACACTTACCCTGTGTATTCTCGGAGCTGTTACACCTGACCATCTCATAGAGAGGGCAACGTCCTCTCTATGACATATTCTTCTTAAATCACTTCTCTTGATCATAACTGCAGTCTGGACGATAGACTGCTTATATCATTGGGAATAATTCCGAACCAATAATGGAAACGAAGTACTGTGTTTAACACTCTTGACATAACGTGCGGAAATAAAAAAATGCATTTCCTACGAGCCTGTGTTGGCATTCTAAAAGCTCATCCGTCTCCAGAAGACGTGTTACCCTCATACACTGCAGTTATAAGAATATAACGTCAAATACCCGAACTGCCACGATGTGATATCGGCTAAACGTTTTCACCAGAGGAATTAGAAAGTTACAGTCAACTCTCGTGAAAAAAAGACAAATAGTTCATGTTACAGATCACAAATGTCATAAAAAGACGGTGTTTGCCGCTTAATTACCAACAGACATATTAGATTTTATTTACAGCAACATTAAGTGGCTAACATACCTGTCAGTTCATCAGATGTTGTGTTTTATGTTTTCCAGTCAGAGTATATCTGACGGCAAAATATAACGACATCTAATACACCAATCTTCATCCACTTCCATCTACTCCACACAATGAAATTAAGCAAAAAAGGTTTATATGTATATATTATATACATTTATCTAATTAACCATTGCGATCAGTGATTGTTTCTCGGGGAATTTACTCAGTATGTCTCCTCAATGAAAATCACAAATGAACGCAATAAGCGGTTTAATGCACTACGAATTTATTGTGTTCTAAGATTGTCACTCATCAGTTACAGTGTTCTGAATTCATTCATCACAACTTATTCTTATTAAACTACTTTATTTTATGGGTATTGCAGTATCTCCGCTTTTGTGTTATACATTTATCTTCAAATGCTGTTTCGACGTACTCTTAACGCAGTCTTTTCAATTTGCCAGTCAAGTGGCAGGAAACGCTATATGTTAGCTACACAAAACAAATGAAGGAAGTACAACTTAGAGTGTATGAGACTGGCCTAGGTCACCATATTCCACATAAGACAATGGAAAGTTTCGAAATTAGCTATAGACCGATTACTGTAGGATACTACACAGTACCTTATTTCCTTACGTTATAGTTTAAAAGAAGTTTATTAAAATATCGTTTATGAAGCTACTCAGTTTTACAAGAGATGTGAATTGCAAGAATTGCCAAAATAAGCCCTTTATTGTAAATCGATTGCTTCATGTATTACGGAGCTTGACTAGTGGAGTGATGCCATGTCTGCTAGCCTATAGTTTGGAGGCGTTGTGTACAGACCAAGCAATGGCCTGCACTCACCGTGCAGTGTGTTGGTGAACCATATAGAATGGTGGACAAAGCATTCATTCTGTTTTATGACTCGGCTGAGCGTGTTATTCTTCGCTATTGGCTCCTCTCACCGCTTCCATGTTATTTCTATAGACCGCGTGTATTGCAGGTTACTTATGAATGTTGGGTAATTGCGCTGAGGTTACGTTCAGCCGTACATTCTCATTCAAAGAGCTACAAGAATTATGGTGAGGTGGCTGCTGTCACTTAGAGCTGAGCGTAATACTTTGTTTGCAGCATTTTTTTGCCTTTAAATGTGCCTTCGTTCTTGTTGATACTTAATCTCCGTTTTTCAGAGCGATGCATTGCGGTCCGTGCAGGTGGCTCGTTCGTCAGTACGTTAGGCCTACCGGCTACATCACATTCCAACAATTTGAAATCTCTTTAGGATTTTCTGAAGTGTCTAGAATTCTCTTCATTCATTTTCTTATGTATCAAAGTCTTGCTACATCATACGACAAGTATAATATTTCATTTGGTATCACTTTATAACCAAGTGTCAGTAACTCGAAATTTAAGCGAAATATCTAAGATTTATATTCCTCCCCTGTCAATATTCGACTGCAAAAATGTTTGTGTACTTACTCTAGAACCTGTATCTAAAAGCTGCCTTGATCAGAAGTATTAATCACTGTGAAGTTTGACTACAATCATTAGCTACAGCTACCTTTTTTCGCATTATTATGTTTCATGTTCTTGTGCTGGCAGGTGTTAGGCTATTAGACTTAGAAAAACATACTTGTGTCACCTCTTTTAGCTGGAACGGACATCTATTATACCGGGTGGATTTAATTAAACTGACAGTGTTCTGAATGCTGCAATGCGGGCTGTATGCATCGCAGGACGCTCAAACATCGTACGTATGTTCATTAGCCAGCCGCTCGCGGAGGATTTTGAGAAAAAAAATAATAGTTTCATTTTCCGGCACTAGGAAAGAAATGAGGTTGTAAGCAATCAGAATGTGATGAGGGTGCAGGAAAAGGGGTGGAGTGATCAAAAATATAATAACGATGGTTCTAGTAATTTTATTACGACACGGTCAAAAGTTACATGTGTTCAGTACAGTCTCCTGATTCATCAACATGATGCATCTGTAAAACGGCATTACCTGTTTAATCGGAGTAATATGTCATTTTATGCTGTCCTTCAAATCAGGAAAGAGTTTAGATACATCCCTGTTAGACACGATCTTTCAGATGTCGTATGACTTACGGTGGGGAATCTGGAAGGCCACGCACCTCGAAATCACCTAGAGATGATGCGTTCGTCACCAAAGATTTTTTGAAGCCTATCCTTCACCTGGCAAGCCACATATGGTGTCGCCCCATCCTGCAGGAAAATAGAGGTGTGGACACAGTTGCGTTCTTGCAGGCTGGGATCACGTGTTGCACAAGGAGGTGTATATAAACGTGCAGATGTTCTGTACACTTAACGGGCCAACGAGGTGACATCTCCTCGGAGAAGAACGGACCAAGAATGACGGAGCTTGTGAAACCACACCACACAGTCACATAAGCTGTGTGGGTCGGGTGTTCCTGCACGACATATGGAGTAATAGAAACCCATAAGAGACAGCTCTGTGCATTCACGTCACCGTGTAGAATAAAATGTGCCCCGTGCGTCCAATTAATATTCCCAGGCCACAAGTCGTCCAATTCCACGAGTGCCAAATAAACAAAGGGCACAGTCACAGCGTTGACACCTACCTTTGGGTTTCATTTGGTGCACATTCTAAATGTTGTACGGATATCAGCGTAACATAAGCCGCAGAATTTTCTTAATTGGTAACCAGGGGAGAGTCAGTTCACATGACACAAATCAAAGCACTGGCCATCAAGCTTGAGGCATGTGCTGCGCGGTCGGCAATAGCTACAGGCACTTCATTAGGTATAGTCATGGGAATGAGCGACCTCCTTCTTCCTGCTACACTACCTAATTTACTTGTATATTCAGATTTCTTGATTATAATCTTTACCTTATGTGTTGACATGGAGCCTCTTCGCAACGGTTTCTATCCACGATATTACCGCAATGCACAACCGTTATTGCTCACGTCGTGATAAAACAGCTTTACCAGCAGGACACGGTCTTTGTGTTTCTTCTCTATACGGGTCAGTGCGTTGCGTACGGTAAACTTCAACCTACCTAATCTATTACCAACAGTCATTTCACAAAAGAAATCAACACGCGTCACCAAGTGACAAACTCATACTGGCATCTAAATAGGAAACATTTCACATTCTGACTGATTACAGCGCCATATTTTGACCTGGTGGCAGAATGTGGAAGTACTTTTTATTTCAGCACACTCCCCGAGCGCATAGGGTATGATCATGTTTAAGATGTTTCAGCGTCCTGCGACGTATGCAACCCACACTGCAACGGTCGTGACACTCTCAGTTTTATTTTTTATTTATTTATTTATTGTTCCGTGGGACCAAATTAAGGAGAAGTCTCCATTGTCATGGAACGAGTCAATACACGAAATTATAGCACGATATTAGAAACATGTAAAATGAAATATAAAAAAAACATATTCAGGTGACAAGTCGTAAGTTTAAATGAAGAAAATCAACAATGTAACACTGGAATTTGCTTAATTTTTTAGCTCTTCCAGGAGCTCCTCGACAGAATAGAAGGAGTGAGCCATGAGGAAACTCTTCAGTTTGGACGTAAAAGAGTTTGGGCTACTGCTAAGATTTTTGAGTTCTTGTGGTAGCTCATTGAAAATGGATGCAGCAGAATACTGCACTCCTTTCTGCACAAGAGTCAAGGAAGTGCATTCTACATGCAGATTTGATTTCTGCCTAGTATTAACTGAGTGAAAGCTGCTAACTCTTGGGAATAGGCTAATATTGCTAACAACAAATGACATTAAAGAAAATATATACTGTGAGGGCCATGTCAGAATTCCCAGATTTTTGAATAGGGGTCGACAAGAGGTTGTCGAACTTACACCACATTTAGCTCGAACAGCCCATTTTTGAGCCAAAAATACCCTTTTTGAATCAGAAGAATTACCCCAAAAAATAATACCATACGACATAAGCGTATGAAAATGTGCGAAGTAGATTACTTTTCGTGTTGAAGTGTCACTTATTTCAGATACTGTTCTAATGGTAAATAAAGCAGCGTTTAGCTTCTGAACAAGATCCTGGACAAGGGCTTTCCACAACAGCTTACCTTCTATCCGAACGCCTAGGAACTTGAACTGTTCCGTCTCGCTTATAATATGCCTATTCTGTCTGATCAAAATATCGGTTCATGTTCAATTGTGAGTTAGAAACTGTAAAAACTGAGTCTTACTGTGATTTAGCATCAAATTATTTTCCACAAGCCACGAACTTATTTCATGAACTACATTATTTGTTACTGTTTCAATATTACACACAAGATCCTTCACTATCAAGCTGGTGTCATCAGCAAACAGAAATATTTTTGAATCACCCGTAATACTAGAAGGCATATCATTTATATAAATAAGAAACAGCAGTGGCCCCAGCACCGACCCTTGGGGAACGCCCCACTTAACAGTGCCCCATTGGGACTGAACATCACTACCACTCTCAGTATTGCGGAGAATTACCCTCTGCTTTCTGTTCTTAAAGTAAGAGGCGAACCAATTGTAAGCTACTCCCCTTATTCCATAATGGTCCAACTTCTGCAGTAATATTTTGTGGTCAACACAGTCAAAAGCCTTCGTTAAATCAAAGAAAACACCTAGCGTTCGCAACCTTTTATTTAATCCGTCCAAAACCTCACAGAGAAAAGAGAATATAGCAGTTTCAGTTGTTAAACCATTTCTAACACCAAACTGAACATTTGACAGCACATTAAGTGAATTTAAATTCTCCAGTAACCTTGTATATACAACCTTCTCGATAACTTTAGCAAACACCGATGGCATAGAAATAGGTCTAAAACTGTCAACATTATCAATGTCTCCCTTTTTGTAAAGTGGCTTCACTACCGAGTACTTTAATCGGTCAGGAAGCCGTCCACTCCTAAAGGAAAAGTTACAGATATGGCTGAGAACTGGGCTAACATACATAGAACAATACTTCATTATTCTGCTAGATACCCCGTCATATCCATGAGAGTTCTTGGTCTTTAGTGATTTAATTATTAACTCAATCTCCCTCTTGTCAGTATCATGGAGGAGCATTTCAGGTAACAGTCTCGGAACACTTTTTTCTAAGAGCGCTATATGATTCCCTGTTAGGACTAGGTTTCTATCTAGTTCACCTGCTGTATTCAGAAAGTGATTATTAAATACTGTACATATATGCGACTTATCAGTAACACGGACATTCCCACTACGCACTGATTCTATATTCTCGACCTGTCTCTGCAGACCAGCAACTTCCTTTACGACTGACCATATGGTTTTAATTTTATCCTGAGACTTAGCTATTCTGTCTGCATACCAAATACTTTTTGCCTTCCTAATAACATTTTTAAGCACCTTACAATACTGTTTGTAATGGGCTGCTGCATTTAGATTTTGACTGTTTCTAACGTTTTTATATAATTGCCACTTCGTTCTACAAGATATTCTTATCCCTCTAGTCAGCCACCCAGGCTGCCTGTTTGTGCTAGTACCCTGTTTTAAACGTTCTAACGGAAAGCAACTTTCAAAGAGCATGAGAAAATTCTTGAGAAAAGCATTATATTTATCGTCTACTGTATCAGCGCTATAAACATCTTGCCACTCTTGTTCCTTTATAAGGTTTCCAAAGGTCTCTACAGCAACTGGATCAGATTTCCTGAACAGCTGATGACTATATTTAACACGTGTTGCAGCACAAAAATCTTTTAAAGTTAAAATTTGTGCATCATGATCTGAAAGGCCATTCACCTTTTTGCTAACAGAATGCCCTTTAGTAATGAGGAATGAACAAAAATGTTGTCTATGGTTGTTCTACTGTTACCTTGCACTCTCGTTGGAAAGAATACAGTTTGCATAAGATTATATGAATTAAAGAGGTCTACCAGCATCCTATTCCGTGCACAATCACTTACACATTTAATATTGAAGTCACCACATATAACTAACTTTTTGTATTTCCTATAAAGTGAACCAAGAACCTCGTCTAGCTTTAGCAAAAATGTTGTGAAATCGGAGTCTGGGGATCTATAAATAACAACAGTTAGAAGTTTAGCTCCGTTAAATTTAACCACACCTGCACAACATTCAAACACCTTTTCAGTGCAGTACTTCGAAACATCAATTGACTCAAATGGGATGCCGTTTTTCACATACATGGCTACTCCCCCACACCGGAAAGAGCTCCTCGAAAAGCTACCAGCCAACCTGTATCCTGGTAAAGGAAGCCTCTGAATTATCTCCTTATTTAAGAAGTGCTCTGATATACCAATAATTTCAGAGTCAACATCTATAAGCAGTTCACTAACTTTATCTCTAATACCTTGTATATTTTGATGAAATATACTAATTCCCTCATTACTCGGATACCTAAGCTTTGTCAAAAGTAATTCCCTTGTTACAGAGACTTCCTTAAGCAGGAATACCTATCAGCTGACTTCAATCTAAAAAAGGTGCACTCTCAGTTTAATCATAACTACATGGTAATTTCACTTAAACAGCTTATAATACATTGAGATGTCATTCAAATGTTCATACAGGTCCCTATTTCTTTCTGTTGTGGAGTGTAAGCCACCTCTGGTCAGCTGGCGTTACAAATTATTTTTGGGTCAAAATTTTGTAAAAATGGGACACATTTTCGGGGAATTTTACTGTAGTCACATGCTCTTACGTACTTCAGTTTTAAATAAGAAAAAAATGTAGGAGGGTTACAAGTTCTAACTCGACTGGTTGAAAATGGTTTTGCTTAAAGTGACACCAGCAAATAATGGAAAGTGAATTAACTACGTAAAAAATTTGAACGTATTACTTCAACTCCATTTTTATCGTTTGAGCTTTGAAATAATATTTCAGGCTCCTGTAAATTCAGAATAGTTTATCTGAATCAATCAGCTCGTCGCTGCACGGTTTCACATGTACATAAATATTCTGCAAAAATGAAACCGACGTCTCCATATCTATTCCTATTGCGAGACTGTGGTAAGTAGGACAATTGGCCACCAATAACTGTGATGATAATAAATACAGGTCAGAAAGGCCACAGAATTTGCCGTTGGTAGCCGTTTGCAGGTTCTTCTCCGTTGCCGAGGGACAATAATCGCTTATAAAAATGCTTGTTTACTCTCTGCGCTGGAAACAATACGTAGCTCTGAGCCTCGTTTGCATTTTTTAAAACAGAAATTACCTGCTTCACTCGTTTCTCTGAAACGTGAAATGCTGAGTTAAATAAAAGCACTTCTGCTGGAACGTTTGAGTTCGTACAAAGGCTCGACCGTAAGTGGCGCTCTCTACATGTGAGAAATTTAGGCGAATGAAAGCCGACGGAAGGCAATTAAAATAATTAACTCGACTCACTCGATTCACAAAGAACACATTCAATTTGGCAGCAGTACAGAGTAGGCAGCGCTAAATAAGATTCGATATGTTTATTCATTTTCAGCTGTATTTCACGAACACTGGACGAACCGAAAGGCAATAGGATAAAGGAAAAAAAAATGTGAAGCGGAAATCGCCTTCTGCCCCGAGGAAAATATTCATGAATGGAGTTATTTGATTAGACATGAGTCTCTCAGTCAAGTTCTGTAGGTACGGTACTCGCATATGCAAATCTTATTGACTCTTCAGAACAAAATTTCAGCAGTCCCTTAAATAAATCCTCTGTTTCTGACATCTAGCGACTGCTTTGTGCAGTCATTTACCTATACGTTGTTTAGGCAACATTAAAACTACGCGCTATAGACTGAGTGAGATATGTGTTCGGCAATAGCCCTAGACGGTATGTGAATGTCAAAATAACGACGTTAGTACGTGTCCGCAGATGGCTAAGGTAAAGAAGTTAGTTTCTTTTCTTTCTGAAGGACAGGAATTTTCATAAAATGCAGTTTACACAAATTTTCCCGAACTAATACAATGATGGACATGGCTAACTTTAAAATCGGTTGGAAACAGAAGTAATTCAGGTCAGATTCAGAAATTCAAATGAAAAAACGGGACAAATTAGTGCCACTGAATTGTTGCCTGAAAACTAACCATCTTTGTAAGTAAAAATTTTAGGAAAGCTGTATTACCTGAAATGATATTCACGGATGCCCTAATGATTGTTTATTTACAAAAACACCGTAAACTGATAATAATGAGACACTGTACCACTTTTCTTTGAATCATCAGTCTCGACTGGTTTGAAGCGGACCACCACGAACTCCTTTTCTGCACCAACATTTTGATGTGAGTTTAGCACTTGCAATCCACGTCTTCAGTTATATGCTGGATGCACCCCAGTGTCTGTCTTCCTCTTCAGATTTTATCCTCTACAGCTCCGTTTAGTACCATGGAAGTCCTTCCCTGCTGTCTTAACTAATGTCCTGTCATCCTGTCCCTTCTTCTTGTCAGTGTTTTCCATTCCTCGCCGGTAATGCGGAGAATCTCCTCCATCCTTATCTCATCAGTCCCCCATATTTTCAACATTCTTCTGTAGCACCACACCTCAAACCCTTCTGTGTGTTCCGGTTTCCACACAGTCCATGTCTCACTGCCATAGAATGCTGTGCTTCAAACGCACATTCTCAGAAATTTCTTTCTCAAATTAAGAACCTATGTTTGGTACTAGGAGACTTCTCAGGGCCAGGAATCCTCTTTTTGCTAGTCTGGTTTTGCGTCCGTCCGTCATGTGTTACTTTGCTGCAGAATTCCGTAACTTTATCTAGATCGTGATCACCAATTCTGGTGTTAAGTTTCTCGTTAGTCTTAATTCCACTACTTCTAATAACTTTCCTCTTTCTTTAATTTATTCTCAATCCGTGGTCTGTACCCATTAGACTGTTCATTCCATCCAGCAGATCCTATAATTCTTCTTCAGTTTCACTGAGGATAGTGATGCCATCACGGAATCTCAAAATTAATCTCGTTTCACTTTGAACTTTAATTCCACTCCTAAGCCTTTCCGTTATTTTCGTCATTGTTTTTTCGACGTAAAGATTGAACAGGAGGACGAATTTTAATTCATGCACTTCGTTCTTTGTCTTCCATTCTTATTGTTTCGTCTTATTTATTGTACATATTGTACATTACCCTTCCTTCCCTATAGCGTAACCCTATTTTTTTCAGGATTTCGAACATCTGTACTACTTGTTAACTGACAGCCCACTATTTTTTGAGAGCATGATCTGACGACAGAACAGTTTCGGAATGTATCCTATCGGCAACTGACGAGTATGGCGCGCAGTCTAGAAAAAATGGTTCAAATGGCTCTGGGCACTATGGGACTTAACATCTGAGGTCAGCAGTCCCCTAGAACTTAGAACTACTTAAACCTATCTAATCTAAGGACGTCACACACATCCACGCCCGAGGCAGGATTCGAACCTGCGACCGTAGCAATCGCGCGGATTGAGACTGAAGCCCCCAGAACCGCTCGGTCACCGCAGCCGATGCGCAGTCTAGACCTCGTACTTACAAATCGTGAACCATCGTGTTGTTATTACAACTTCGTTATCTTAAACAATGATCATTTTTTATTGAAATGACTGCTTTCTTGCGTCATATAATAGGTGCAAGTAAGTTCTTATATCCAGTAGGCTTCTCCGAATATCGTCAGTAGAAGGAGTGGTTTGGTTAACGATTTGTTAAGTAAATCACTTACTTAACGTCAGAATTGCGTTGGTTTTCCTATGTATCGTGCACTGACGTAACTGTCTTTCACACAGCTAGCTACAGCGCCTTCCACCACCGTGTTCTGGCAGCACCAGATGGTCCAGAGCTTACTTCAGCCAGCGTGAGATCTGAAATCTTACTCCTGGTATGTGTCCTGCACTACTGCCTGAGCTGACGGATGCTACTGAAATCTGCAGACGTGATATAGGATGGTGATCTGAGAAATAAAAACAAAAAAATTTAATTTCGTTAGGAAATAAGGGGTATCGTACGTACAAGGATGTTTTCTAAATTGCAATCGGGAAAAATTTGAACTTACATTTTCTGTTTAAAGTAATTGTAACTTCTGGAACTTTACGACTACTGTCAACAGTGACTTTTTGTATTATAAATCATCAGTGTAGAATGAAGTGATTGACATTTTCACAACCAGATACATTAATCCCATGACAGTTTTGTGATTTTAAATCTGATTCGTATATTGCTAGGTAGGATTAAAATACGGCAGGAGTGAAGGGCTCAACTATTTCATACAAGGAGAAGGCCTCTGACGCGTCTAACCGATTCGGCTCCTATTTAGCAAGTTGCTTCTGTACAGCTTTAAATAATACCCACTCTCCTTCTCGTTTTTGAGAACATCCTTAAATCTTATACGCGCAAACAACTCAAAATTGATGGGATCGATGGATGATTGAAAACTATGCAATGGGATCCACAAACGCATGTTTTTCTAGAAATAAGGGAAAGAAACTTTTACGATTACCGCTTATGTACCTATAATGTAAAAGCTGTTCAGGAGAAGCGCCCCAGGCGTAATGACCAAAAGCATCTGTATGAGTAGGAAAGCACCTGTGTTCGATTCTCAAGAGTGTTCTGCAGTTTCTTCTTTCCATTTGTATCGTTTTCATTATCGACGCTGACAGTAACAGTAGGATTAATAAGAAAAGTAAATCAAAAGTACAAATAAGGAAGAAGTAAAGAGGTAAAATTTTAAGCCTCTTTGTATGAAAACAGTGCCGAGCAAGAGCGTGAATTCGTCATTTGGCACCACAAACAGAAGACCGTCCGTCGTTTGCTTGTAAAGAGGTGTAAGACCGAATGCAGACAGGCACAGTTATGTAATCGACGTTGCCTGTTCACAGTACTATAAATTATCAAGTTGTTCATCACCATTAGTCTATTTCGAAACTTGAATGAACTTGTAGTTCTGGTTTATCGTACAGCCACAGAATAAAATACGTTTTGAGTATTGATTAATGATCTTGTTTTACTAATATGTGCTTTGTGCAGTACGTAATTTGAAGTAAATCGGTTTTTTTTTGTTTATGTTGCAATATTTGCTATGTTTCTTAATTTTGGTGTTCTACTGTCTTAAGAATGAGGGTCGCAGAGACTACGAGCAGCGGTAAATAGATATCTGGGAGCCTGTCACAGTGACGGACGACAAGTGGAAAGCGACCTATTGGTTTATGCAGCTGTCGAAAGACAGATGTAGTATATCAATTCCTTGCCATTGCAAGTCTACATTTTATAACCTCTCTACTTCGACAATCATCAGTTATTTTGCTCCCCAAACAGCAAAATTCATTTACTACTTTAAGTGTCTCATTTCCTAATCTAATTCCCACAGCGTCACCTGATTTAATTCGACTACATTCCATCATCCTCGTTTTGATTTGTTGATGTTCTTCATACATCCTCCTTTCAAGACACTGTCCATTCTGTTCAACAGCTCTTCCAGATTCTTTGCTGTCTCTGACATACAATGTCATCGGCTAACCTAAAGGTTTTTATTTCTTCTCCATGGATTTTAATTCCTACTCCGAATTTTTCTTTTGTTTCCTTTACTGCTTGCTCAATATACAGATTGAATAAGATCTGGGATAGGCTACAACCCTGTCTCACTCCCTTCCCAACCACTGCTTCCCTTTCATGCCCCTCGACTTTTATAACGGTCGTCTGGTTCCTGTACACATTTTAAATAGCCTTTCGCTCCCTGTATTTTACCCCTTCAGAATTTGAAAGAGAGTATTCCAGTCAACGTTGTCAAAAGCTTTCTCTAAGTCTACATATGCTAGAAACGTAGGTTTGACTCCCCTTAATGTAATTTCCAAGATAAGTCGTAGTGTAATTATTGCCTCACTTGTTCCAACATTTCTATGGAATCCAAACTGATCTTCCCCCAAGGTCGGCTTCTAGAAGTTTTTCCACTCTTCTGTAAGGAATTGGTGTTAGTATTTTGCAGCCCTGACTTATTAAACTGATAGTTCGGTAATTTTCACATCTGTCAACACCTGTTTTCTTTCGAATTTGTATTAGTATATTCTTCTTGAAGTCTGAGGGTATTTTGCCTGTCTTATATATCTTGCTCACCAGATGGTAGAGTTTTGTCAGGGCTGGCTCTCCCAACGCTATCAGTAGTTCTAATGGAATGTTTTCTACTCACGAGGCCTTGTTTCGAGTTAGATCTTTCAGTGCTCTGTCACACTCTTCACGCAGTATCGTATCTCCCATTTCATCTTCATCTACATCCTCTTCCATTTCCATAATATTGTCCTCAAATACGTCGCCCTTGTATAGACCCTCTATATACTCCTTCCACCTTTCTGCTCTCCCTTCTTTGCTAAGAACTGGGTCTCCATCTGAGCTCTTGATATTCGTATAAGTGTCCCTCTTGTCTCCAAAGTTTTCTTTAATTTTTCTGTAGGCTGTATCTAACTTACCCCTAGTGATATATGCCTCTACATCCTTACATTTGTCCTCTAGCTTAGCCATTTTGCTCTTCCTTTCGATCTCACTTTTTAAGACGTTTGTATTCCTTTTTGCCTTCTTCATTTATTGCATTTATATATTTTCTCATTTCAACTATTAAATTCAATATTTCTTCAGTTACCCAAGGATTTCAACTAGCCCTTGTCTTTTTACTTAGTTGATACTCTGCTGCCATCACTGTTTCATATCTCAGAACTACCCTTTCTTCTTGTACTGTATTTCTTTCCCTTGTTCTTGTCAATCGTTCCCTAATATTCTACCTGAAACTCTCTACACCCTTTGGTTCTCTCAGTTCATCCAGGTTCCATCTCTTCAAATACCTACCTTTTTGCAGTTTCTTTAGTTTTAATCTACAGTTCATAACCGATATATTGTGGTCAGAGTGCACATCTGCCCCTAGAAATGTCATACAGTTTAAATCCTGGTTCCTAAATCTCTGTCTTACCATTAAATAATCTAACTGAAACCTTCCGGTACCTCCAGGCCTCTTCCATGTACGCAACCTTCTTCCATGATTCTTGAAACAAGTGTTGTATATGATTAAGTTATACTTTCTGCAAAATTCTACCATTCGGCTTTCTATTTCATTCCGTACCCCCATTTCATATTCACCTGCTAAGTTTCCTTCTCTTCCTTTTCCTACTATCGAATTCCAGTCACCCATGACTATTAAATTTTCGTCTCTCTTCACTAGCTGAATAATTTCTTTCATCTCATCATATATTTCATCAATATCTTCGTCATCTGCGGAGCTAGTTGTCTTATAAACTTTTACTACTGTGGTAGGGGTGGGCTTCGTGTCTATCTTGGCCGGAATAGCGCGTTCACTATGCTGTTTCTAGTAGCTTACCCGCACTCCTATTTTTTTATTCATTATTAAACCTACTCCTGCATTACCCCTATTTGATTCTATATTTATAACCCCGTATTCACCTGACCAAAAGTCTTGTTCCTCCTGCCACCGAACTTCACTAATTCCCACTATATCTAACTTTAACCTATCCATTTCCCTTTTTAAATTTTCTAACCTACCTGCCCGCTTAAGGGATCTGACATTCCACGCTCCGATCCGTAGAACGCCAGTTTTCTTTCTCTTGACAACGACATCCTCTTGAGTAGTCCCCGCCCGGAGATCCGAATGGGGGACTATTTTACCTCCGGAATATTTTACCCAAGAGGACGCCATCATCATTTAACCATACCGTAAAGCAGCATGCCCTCGGGAAAAATTACGGCCGTAGTTTCCCCTTGCTTTCAGCCGTTCGCAGAACCAGCACAGCAAGGCCGTTTTCGTTAGTGTTACAAGGCCAGATCAGTCAATCATCCAGACTGTTGCCCTTGCAACTACTGAAAATGCTGCTGCCCCTTTTCAGGAACCACACGTTTTTCTGGCCTCTCAAAAGATACCCCTCCGTTGTGGTTGCACCTACGGTTCGGCTATCTGTATTGCTGAGGCACGCAAGCCTCCCCACCAACGGCAAGGTCCATGGTTCTGAAGTATCCACATTGGAATCTATAAACATTGCAGAAGTGCGGAGCATCAACGGTCCTTTTAAAGGAAGAAAAATTTAATGATGTGAGAAATTGATATCGTCAAAGGAGGGTCAAGATACAAATATCACTCCATAAAAGAATGGACAACGAATCGAATTGTGGACTCTCATCGTGGTAAAGTTAGCGTTACAACCATTTCATTAGCGAGCAGCAGCCGCAGCCGTTGGATATGCGACCTACGTTTATACGGCAGATACCATTTGTTTAGCTGTTCAAAAGGAAGGAGGGAAACATGAGAAAGAGAGAAAAGTAACTATTGTAAGGAGACCAGGACTAAAATTTTCTTTACTGCTACAAGCTGTTATCGAAATTAGTTTAACTACCTTATTTTAATCAACTATTAATTTACTTACCTTATAAACTGTCCTATACCTACAAATTGCAATACGGGAAAAAATGAAAAAGAACTGCAGAACGCATTGTTATGCAGAAGAATAGCAATTAAGTGCAGGAACAAAGTTTAGTTGGATCCGACTGGTACGATGCTAATTGGAGCAAGACCATCGCGTACACAGACACGGTGTTTATATTATTTATTTATTCGTATGGCTCAGAAGCAGTTTAAAAGTACAGGTATATAACATTAGTGTTACTGTACATAACAGGAAGAGGAAAATACAAAACTACGTAGAAACTGACTAAAGGTCAAAATATAGGTTCCTAATCCATATATGAGTCGTATTATCAGCTTTCATGATTTTCCATAAGTTCGCACCTCTGGTTCCACAGGTCTCTCACCCCAATATTACTGGCATCTAGTTCTTCTGTTTGCCGTAAAAGTGGGTTTTTGAACGGAGTTTATTTCGTCGTAAAGTTGGTATGTCTTCCTGTATGGGTAATTCTGTAACCACTGCCGACACTAGGAAGAAATGACGTCCCAACAGAGAATGAGCTCGTTGCCACAGAATGTGTGAAAGAGAACGTCAGGAGCTCCTGATCCAGCATTGAGGAGACTGTGCACAGCTGACACAATGCTCCTTTATAAAGGGGCTGCGTGTTGTATTTTCATCTAAGGGTGACACAAACACGCCATTCAGACTTCTGAGTTTTCACAAAGCAATGTTGTGAAGCCCTGAAGTCCAATATTAGGCTAGCCTAGAATGCTAACAAAGTTAGGAAACTGGAGCACATTTGGTCACCCGTACGGGAGGCACCAAGTCATCGGCTGCAATAAAATCCTTGTCTCCTTCTATCCAACCTCAGTCTGGCTACGACACCACTGATAACGATGGAAGGCCAACTCTGCTAGTAGCAGGATGGCCTGTTGTATTCGACGAAATGCCACCAGACTCTACCAGCATAGTCCACTGCTATGAGGCCGCAGCTCTCTGTCTGTGAAAACAACTTCAATTCTGCAAGCTTCATTCCTTCTGATCACACCCTGAGTACCTGAAGATGGTGGCCGGAACCATCTTCCGTGGATGAAGAACCAATCTGCCTATGAGTGAGCTGTTCAGTTTTGGAAGAGGGCACCTGTGCCTTCACCCCTGGGCAGTACAAACACTGCTTTACTGGCTATGTACTAGGACGCCTCTGGGGCTTTCCTTCGTGTCGCTGTTGGGTCTACCGTCCTCCCGCCGACTCCACAACTGACAAAGGAGCCATGGAGATATCTGGGGCCAAGCCTGAGCGCGGCTTCACTAAGCGAGTGCGCTGGAGCTCCGGCAGACGTTCACAGTCACGCCGGGCGGCAGCGAAGCGCCAGCCGCGGCACTGGCATAGACAACTCCAGGAACCTGAGCCAGCAGATTCCACACCTGACGTTCTCAACGCATTCACATACTGGGCGTTCTGCATCAGAAAAAAAAGTAGCGACCGCCTCCTAAATTCCTTTCATTATACTTCAGGTCATTCACATTTTATCATTAACGACTTCGACTTACTACCAGTTCACCGCCGAGGATTGTGATTTAAAGCGATGAAAAAAGTAGATTGTAAATTACACTCCTGGAAATTGAAATAAGAACACCATGAATTCATTGTCCCAGGAAGGGGAAACTTTATTGACACATTCCTGGGGTCAGATACATCACATGATCACACTGACAGAACCACAGGCACATAGACACAGGCAACAGAGCATGCACAATGCTACGGTCGCAGGTTCGAATCCTACCTGGGGCATGGATGTGTGTAATGTCCTTAGGTTAGTTAGGCTTAAGTAGTTCTAAGTATAGGGAACTGATGACCTCCTATGTTGTCTCATAGCGCTTAGAGCCATTTGAACCATTTTACTATTAGCCTGCCAGTCTCGCCAATGTACGCCTCTCCACATTCTAATTCCACGTTGCACACGCCTGTAGTGTGTAAGGCATCCACCTCGTCCTTAGTGGAGCCTAGCAGGCTCTAGATCCTGCGACCACTATAGAAAACCGGCTGCTCCCCAACCCTGTGAAGGTGTTTGCCTATTCGATGAGTGACATTTTTTACATAAGGTAAGCATACCTCTGGCTGCAGTTTGTCTATTTCTTGCTTATTTTGCTTTCTTGCATTCGGCGATAAGGCTGAATGGACCGACTTACGGCTGTAGCCATTGGCTAGAAACGTTGCGCGCAGCCTTTTAAGCTCAGGTATTTTGTTTTGAGCATCACTTAGGCGTGCTCACGGATTACCAAAGAATGGATGACGGAGATCTTCTGCGCTGGGTGGGGGTAGGACTGAGATACATGTCTGTATGTGTAGGCTTGCGATATACCCTCTGCGCCAGTGTGCCCTCCGTTGTCATGTATACTTCGACGTCTAGAAATGGAATTGCAGCATTCTTCTCTACTTCGAACTAAACTGTATTTTCCCGAGCATGTTGTTCAAATATTCGTGAAACTTGTGTAGCTCCGTTTCACCGTGAGGCATTATGTCGAACGTGTCGTCCACGTATCTGAACCAGCAACATGGTTGTAAAGGAGCTGAATCAAGGGCCGGTGGTTCGAAAGCTTCCATGAATATATCGGCTGCCAGTGAAGTCAGTCACAACTCAACCTGGTCCTGAAGGAAGTGGATAGTTTCGTCTACTGGCACGTTCGTAAATAGTGACTTCACGTCAAAGCTAACCATGATGTCCATAGGTAAAATTGTTTCTTCCTTTAGGCGTTCTTTAATGTGCGTCGGGTTCTTCACATAAGAGTCCGTCTTCCCTACTAGACGTCTTAATTTGAAGGTTACATATTTTGCCAAGTTGTAAGTGGGCGAATTGATCCCATTCACTCTTGGCCTCAAAGTGTAACTCTCCCTATGTATCTTTGGAACACCGTAAATTCTAGGAGTGACTGGTACTCTGGGACGCTGTATCAGCGTCAATTCTCGAGGCCTTAATCGACGCCTGCGTCTTTCCAACTATCTTCGCCGTAGGGTCCGCCCTTATTTCTCTGTAGGTGAGATCATTTAATAATTGTTTCATCTTGTCTTCATACCGCACGATGTCTAAGGTGACAGTGGCATTGCCTTTGTCTGCGGTTAATATCACAATTTCGTCGTTGTTCTTCAGTTCCTTATAGCTGCCCTTTCCTCTTGGCTAACGTTTTCTTTCGGTGACTTGACAAGTAGTAGAACTCGAACGGTTTTCTGCTTAATTTTCTCAACTTCTATCGAAGGTGTATGCCGGAGTGCTGTTTCCACGAATTCGATTATCTCTTCCGTAGGAATCGACTCAGATGTAAGGACAAAGTCTAGTCCCTTAGCTAGTGCTTCTGTGGCTAAGTTGCTGATGGGATGAGATGAAAGGTTCACCACTCTTCGAAATGTATCCAGTCGAGGCTTATTGTTACGTGTCGTCTTTCATAGCTGTTCAAATTTCTTCTTCTGGCGAATAGCGGCGGTTCCACTGTTTGCATACGCTCGTATTAATGGTACTACCCGTTGCTGAAGGAATCACTGGTTTCTGGTACACATCTATCCTTCTTGAGAGTAAACAATGCTTGAAGTCTCCAAACTCCATAACCTAGTCATTCCAGAGGTAAAAACCTGTTTTCTTATGAGCAAAGTAGATTTTATGTTCAATCAGTATTAAAATTGTCAAAAAAACATTTTATATAAATATGATAGTTTTTAATTACACGGTTAATACAATACTTCACACAGCTGAATATAAGCGGAGAAAGGCAACAGAAACTTGCATTATTATTCTAGTACATGTATTCTAGTCACATTCCTACCACTGTTAGACGAAAAATAAATAAAAAATTACTTTTTAAATTATTTTTTTATTTCTAACGAAACCAGTTGTAATATTTTTACATTAATTTGTGGTGTAAGCGGTGCTGATATTCAAGACCATAAAAGTGGGTTAAAAGCTGTGAGCTGTCTGGGGAAGTTAACCTTGCATTGTTGAGCAACTGTTTCACCAGGTATCCAGTCTAGCTTACCAAATTCCCAACCAGACTAACATTAATTATAACCTTTTAATCGTCATACGACAACCGGTGATATATAAATATGATAGTTTTTAATTACACGGTTAATACAATACTTCACACAGCTGAATATAAGCGAAGAAAGGCAACAGAAACTTGCATTATTATTCTAGTACATGTATTCTAGTCACATTCCTACCACTGTTAGACGAAAAATAAATAAAAAATTACTTTTTAAATTATTTTTTTAGTTCTAATATATATAAATTAACATTTCACAGTTACCAGGAACAGTTTCCCAAATAATAATACGGGCAAACATTACAGTCTACTAATGATAAGTCTTCCTTTTTGGACAAAAAGAGAGGGATTTACTAAGGTATGCTACTATGTCACAGACCCTTCAGAAGCGTGATTCGGGCCTATGAGTCTTCCACATAACTAGCGAAGTAAATAAAGATATTTGAAGAAAATTTTACACTGAAGAAGACAAAAAATCCTAATTTTAGACTTGTTAACGTGCGCGATTTGCTCGTGGCGCTTCGAAAATGAAGGAATGGATTATCTTCCTACTCTTGAAGACCAGTACGTTTCATCAAGTGTAGTTGGCAAGTCAAGGCTTGTTTATGCATCATACTGCGAAATTACAAACCCATTCGTCGATTTTGAACGATATGCTTTATTCCCAAACACGAGCTCTGCTTCTTTACGTATTGCTCTATCTTTATGTGTGCCTTAAGAGGTGGCAACTTGAGACATCAGTGCTGTAACAGTTGTTAGAATTCGTGGTGGTCAAAGAGAGCAGAGTGTATGCGATTTATGGAATCCCTAAATGAACTAACAATTGTTACTTGAAGTCGGGAGCGTAATGAAGACCAAAATAGTGGACTTTTGAAAACAAGTCAAGTTGCATGGCTGTTGTTGCAACACCTACACTCTCGAAACCCTGCAACGCGAATACCTGACTGGTCGTCTTGCAACTTTTGGCAGTCTGTAACGAATTGTTTTCGTAGATTCAAGCTCAATATCTTTTCTATATCTTACTTGATGCTCTGTTCAATAAATCTTGTCCGATAGTTATGTAACATTTTAGTTCTACAGTATTCAGATGACAACCCTAATTATTTTGCGGGCATCATCATCCTTGAAAAAGACGAGGTTATTCTTAGGCAGACGTTTGCAAATGCTTCTGAACGCCGTGGGATACTCCAGTAATACATCTCGACCCAATAGGGCTTACTGTCGGTCTTCTAAATTCCTCAAACTTGGGTAACGCCGATGATCAAGACTTACTCACATTTTCTGCACGGGCACTACAGCGTAATTTTCGTGGTAATTTTCTTCATAATTGGAACATTTATTTCACTTGCAATCACGATTTCATAAATACTTGATAAATCTTCCGTAGTGCCACAGAATTGATGAAGTATTACACATGCAGTGATCTATTATTTTTTTACATGTGTACTGTAAGAGTGACTGTTAACAAATGCTCTCAGCTAAGGCGTGGGTTGTTCCTAGACTTAGAGTCGCTATTAGACACTACAAATTATTAAAGCTTCCGCAGCAACTGGTTTGTCATTTGGTCTCTGCGAAGTATGAGGCGCGTAATATTCCGAGGATGACTAAGACCTCTCGTACTAAACAATGCCGCTTCCACATTTTTGAAAGGGCGTCAAAATTATTCACGTGGCAGATGATGCTAAACTGGAAGTTTACATACAAGAACCTGATAATTGGCAAAGAATAACTGATTCTTTTTCGATTTAAACAACTTACACTTCATAGAAACATCTCAAGGTAACAGTAACTGCGGTAACAGTTACTGTCGATGGATGACACGCAGGGATATATTTCAGGGATAAATCCACTGCAAAGTGCCTAAAATTTTGCAGTAATTTTTCATATAGCCCTCTTGTATATAGAGATAAGGACTGAATTTCTGTCAATCAGTTCCTCTTAGGTTTCTATTAGATTTTACGCATCAAAGACTTCATGTAACCCCGCAGAAAATGGTCTATTAGAGTGAGCTCCGGCAGTCCCTCTAGGAATAGATAGGTCTTCCCCTTGCAATCCAGTGATGTGCGTATCTATTATTCATGATCTTACGGACTGTAAGATAACGTACCATCATTTTGAAACCATGTTCTCTCGTAGAAAAGGTACAGTCTTCTACAATTGTGACATACATCTTCAATGGTTGTTTGTAATGTTCAACATTCAAGAGGGGTGCCCTGAAATAGAGATTTAGGGCGCCAGTCCGCAAGTTTACGTCGCTAGTGAATTGAAATTAACCTTCTGCAAGAATTTGATGACTTCTGACTTGGCTGTTTCGGCGACTGAAATAACAGCACGATAAAAGAAGTGCGATTCTTGTAATGTGCTATTCTTGTAAAATAGCCGAGTTCATTGGTTGTCTCTCAGGATTTGTAAACTAACGATTTTTTTGCTAATCTTTCTATTATTTGTTACACGTCGAGCATCCCATCCGTTAAACTAGGTGACATTCCTACAGCCACTATTGACATGTAAATATATGCCCAAGGAACTGGATGTGTATTTGATTGACGTAGTATGTTAAACTTCTTACTATGCTTATTTCTTCTACGATAGAAGCGTTCGTTTCTATTTCTCTCGGTGACGAGTGCAACATATTCCGCCATCGACACATCTCCAAGGCATGGGCTCGGCTCTTATCACAACCTTTCACGGTCCAGGTCTCCTGTCTACTTAAGAACGCAGAAGACACCAATGATCCCACAAAGTGCATTTTCGTGGTTTCAGATAATGCCCGATTCCGTCAGATCTTGGAAGTTTAACCTTTGCGACTCTATTCCTTTACTCCACTTTCCTAGATGTACACAGCCATTCGCTACTTCCAGAATCTTTAAATAACTTGTAATTTGGATTCGATCTCGACCTTGGCGATTAATAACCATTAATTCTGCTTTTTACTGTTCCGACAGGAAAACTGCCTTCACTCTGGAAGTCAGATCACTGAGTTCATCCTGACTTCCTCCAGTGTGGGTAGTATCATTCACAAGGTGTAAATTTTTAATCAACCAGTCACCAACTGAAATTCCACCTTCCCAGCTATCCAGTGGGCTCCTGGTAGAATAATCTGCATAGCTGTTACAGAGCTGGCTTGATAGTGTACAACCTCCCCTGACTGTAATTCTCACATCGACAAATCCTAAGTGTTAATTAACTAATTTTATGGTTGCAGTATGACCGTTTGAAGACGTTTTAGTAGTGACGCTAGGTGTTTTGGAACCTCAAACTCATTTATCACACGCCTTAACTTGCCACACGTGACACAAAGGTCTTGTTATAATGTGGTTCAAGTGGCTCTGAGCACTATGGGACTTAACATCTTAGGTCATCAGTCCCCTAGACTTAGAACTACTTAAACCTAACTAACCTAATGACATCACACACATCCATGCCCGAAGCAGGATTCGAACCTGCGACCGTAGCAGTCGCGCGGTTCCGGCCTGAAGCGCCTAGAACCGCTCGGCCACCGCGGCCGGCTATAATCTGGGAAACAAATGAAGGCTGAAGAACAGAACTCGCATTTTTCAGTCATCTGCCTCAAATTCATTGCTCATTTCCTTGTACCCTTAATTGAAACAAAATCTGCCTCTTCCGCAACAGTCTGACTGTAGGAATTACTTTAGGTGTTGGTTCTACAGGAGGTCTTCTCTAGAGTGGGATATCAGATCCTCTTCTGTGAAGAGGAATTAGAACAGATATAGTGAAGTCTTTAGTCGATTCACGAGTTTTGCAAGTCGTATTAAATATTACGCATGCATGCCTTCCTCTCCTGTAATAGTCGGTATTTCTCTGGAAATACCATTTGTGTCCTAGAGGCTCTGCCGTTTTTGAAATGCTTGGTGGCATTCTCCATTTCAGTGAATAGAATACCAGGCTCCACGTCTGATGTTTTGTTCCTCGATGTTATTTCCTTTTCAGTACAGGGTTTCGCAGACTTGTTCCCATCTAACTATTCCTACTTTCTTGCCACTAATGAGATTGAAACATAGATATTCCGTCACCCACGTGCGAGGCTCGAACACTCGGTTAGTGTTGTTTATGTTCCTGAAGAGGTCATGTGTATGATTCGGCTATCGATACTATGACAAGTACAGATGATATGCTATGTCTAGCCACTTCGGTAGATGCGCTTTACCTTTCAATGCTTCTTCATCTAAATAGCCGAAGAGCCTGGTGCAGTTACACTTTGGCAATATTGACGATGTCTTTTACATAAAATATACATAGTATATAATTATTACTTCACTGATATCAGTTTTTAAGGACATCATGTCCAGACTACTGCGAAAGCTATCGTTAATAACCGAAGTGTACAGTGGATATTATTAGGTCATTATACATAAACACTCATGTTTCTCCAACACTTCACATCTTACCTGAATTATCTTTTGGAAAATTTTGATTTTTCCAACATACTAAAAGACTAGAACAGCAACCAGTACTAGCGTACGTTATCCATTTCCCTTTTGACTAAAGAAATCTGTCCTCGGTCCCTAGGAGAGATATTTTGGGAACTAGTTTTTATAATTCCACTTTAATTTCTTGAAATACTACCACTCTAATGGAAGAGTGAAACAAGAAAGCAAAATGTGTTGCTTTATTTTTGCCGTAAAATTCAAATACGAAGGATATTACTGTTAATATTATATGTAAATGTAGGCTCTCTCGGCGAAGATAACGCTTAGGAAACTTGTCGAAACCTTCCAGAAAAACGATGCCTTGACTCGGCTGAAACCTGTTAATGTTGTGTTTACAAAATACTGGGGAAAACAGAAAAAGAACTTCAGTCACAAAGAGTGCAAACCGAATACAGGAAGAACGTGGATAGCGGAACCGTCGGTATGACAGTTTCAATGGTCGTAGCTGTGTTGGGGAACTACCAGAGCTCCAAGCGCTAATAGAAAGCACTATTGCTCAAATCTTTATAGGCTAAAGCCGGAAATAAATTCAGCCAAAATTTTTGCGAAAAGCCTAACGATGTACCGATAGGATAAGCTAAACACAGTTGGCGGTGGCGTGTTTGCCGCTGTAAGAAGAAGTTTATCTTGTCGCGAAATTGAAGTAAATAATTCCTGTGAGTTAGTATGTTGTTGTTGTGGTCTTCAGTCCTGAGACTGGTTTGATGCAGCTCTCAATGCTACTCTATCCTGTGCAAGCTTTCTCATCTCCCAGTACCTACTGCAACCTACATCCTTCTGAATCAGCTTGGTGTATTCTTCTCTTGGTCTCCCACTACGATTTTTAACCTCCACGCTGCCTTCCAATGCTAAATTGGTGATCCCTTGATGCCTCAGAACATGTCCTACCAACCGATCCCTTCTTCTAGACAAGTTGTGCCACAAACTTCTCTTCTGCCCGATCCTATTCAATCCTCCTCATTAGTTATGTGATCTACCCATCCAATCTTCAGCATTCTTCTGTAGCACCACATTTCGAAAGCTTCTATTCTCTTCTTGTCTAAACTATTTATCGTCCATGTTTCACTTCCATACATGGCTAAACTCTATACAAATACTTTCAGAAACAACTTCCTGACACTTAAATCTATACTCGATGTTAACAAATTTCTCTTCTTCAGAAACGCTTTCTTCGCCATTGCCAGTCTACATTTTATATCCTCTCTACTTCGACCATCATCAGTTATTTTTCTCCCCATATAGCAAAACTCCTTTACTACTTTAAGTGTCTCATTTCCTAATCTAATACCCTCAGCATCTCCCGACTTAATTCGACTAGATTCCATTATCCTCGTTTTGCTTTTGTTGATGTTCATCTTATATCCTCCTTTCAAGACGCTATCCATTCCGTTCAACTGCTCTTCCAAGTCCCTTGCTGACTCTGACAGAATTACAATGTCATCGGCGAACCTCAAAGTTTTTATTTCTTCTCCATGGGTTTTAATACCTACAGCGAATTTTTCTTTCGTTTCCTTCATTGCTTGCTCAATATACAGATTGAATAACATCGGGGAGAGGCTAAAACCCTGTCTCACTCCCTTCCAAACCACTGCTTCCCTTTCATGTCCCTCGACTATTGTAACTGCCATCTGGTTTTCGTGCAAATTGTAAATAGCCTTTCCCTCCTTGTATTTTATCCCTGCCACCGTCAGAATTTGAAAGAGAGTGTTCCAGTCAACATTGTCAAAAGCTTTCTCTATGTCTACAAGTGCTGGAAACGTAGATTTGCCTTTCCATAATCTTTCTTCCATGATAAGTCGCAGGGTCAGTATTGCCTCACGTGTTCCAATATTTCTACAGAATCCAAACTGATCTTCCCCGAGGTGGGCTTCGACCAGTTTTTCCATTCGTCTGTAAAGATTTCGCGTTAGTATTTTGCAGCTGTGACCTAATAAAATGATAGTTCGGTAATTATCAGATGTGTCAACACCTGCTTTCTTGGGGATTCGAATTATTATATTCTTCTTGAAGTCTGAGAGTATTTCGCCTGTCTCATACATCTTGCTCACCAGATGGTAGAGTTTTATCAGGACTGGCTCTCCCAAGGCTGTCAGTAGTTATAATGGATTGTTGTCTACTCCCGGGACGTTTCGACTCAGGTCTTTCAGTGCTGTGTCAAACTCTTCACGCAGTATCATGTCTCCCATTTCATCTTCATCCACATTCTCTTCCGTTTTCATAAAACTGTCCTCAAGAACATCGCTCTTGTACAGACTTTCTATATACTCCTTCCACCTTTCTGCTTTCCATTCTTTGCTTAGAACTGGGTTTCCATCTTAGCTCTTGATATTCATACAAGTTGTTTTCTTTTCTACAAAGGTTTCTTTAATTTTCCTGTAGATAGTATCTGTCTTACCCCTAGTAAGATAAGCCTCTACATCCTTACATTTGTCCTCTAGCCATGCCTGCTTAGCCATTTGGCACTTCCTGTCGATCTCAGTTTAGAGTCGTTTGTATTCCTTTTTACCTGCTTCATTTACTGCATTTTTATATTTTCTCCTTTCATCAATGAAATTCAATATTTCTTCTGTTACCCGAGGATTTCTACTAGCCCTCCTATTTTTACCTACTTGATCCTCTGCTGCCTTCACTACTTCATCCCTCAAAGCTACCCATGCTTCTTCTACTGTATTTCTTTCCCCCATTCCTGTCAATTGTTCCCTTATGCTCTCCCTGAAACTTTGTACAACCTCTGATTTAGTCAGTTTAGCCAGGTCCCATCTCCTTAAATTCCCACCTTTTAATCTACAGTTCATAAGCAACAGATTGCGATCAGAGTTCACATCTGCCCCTGGAAATGTCTTACAATTTAAGACTTGGTTCCTAACTCTCTGTCTTATCATTATATAATCCATCTGAAACCTGTCAGTATCTCCAGGTTCCTCCATGTATACAACCTTCTTTTATGATTCTTGAACCAAGTGAGTTAGTATGGGCAGAGGTAATTCTTTCCAACCGAAATAAAATAATAACTGGGTCCTTTTACCGACCTCCCAGTTCAGATCATAGAATTTCTGAAAGGTTCTAAGAAATCTTGAGTTTGATTTCAAACACGTACTTGGCTATACAGCTATACTTGGTGGTGGCTTTAATTTATCCTCAATATATTGGCGAGGATACATGTTTAATTCCGAAGGTACGCATCCGAAATTGTTCTAAACTCATTCTCTTTAAATGGTTTCGAGCAATTAGTTCAAGAGCCGACGTGGATAGTAAACGAACTCTCAGCAACAAATAATCTTGAGTTAATAACGAGGAACAAAACGTATACATTGATTAGTGAACATAGGGTTGTCGTAGCGCGATGAAATAGTGTAACTCCCGAATCATACAAAAATAAACGAAAAATATACCTATTCAAAAAAAGCAAATAAAAATTCAGTTGACGCCTTCCTGAGAGACAATCTCCAATCCTTCCAAATTAACACCAGATGTGGCTTGAAATCAAAGAAATAGTACTGGCAGCAATTGAGAGATTTACACCAAGCGAATTAAAAAACGACGGAGCTGATCCCACATGGTACACAAAACGTGTCAGAACACTGTTGCAGAAACAACGAAAACTACATGCCAGACGCAAACAGACATAAGATCTCCAAGACTGGCAATCTTTTTTAGAAGATCGAAATATAGCTTGGACTTCAATGCGAGATGCTTATAATAGTCTCCACTACGAAACTTTGTTTCGAAAGCTGGCAGAAAATCCAGAGAGATTCTGGTCGTATGTGAAGTATGTTAGCGGCAACACACAATCGATGCCGTCTCTGCGTGATAGCAATGGGGATACTATCAAAGACAATGCTACCAAAGCAGGGTCACTGAACACAGCCTTCCGCAATTCCTTCACTAAAGAAGACGAAGTAAATGTTCCAGAATTTGAATCAGGAACAGCTGCTAACTTGAGTGATATAGAAGCAGATAACCTCGCACTAGAGAAGCAACTTAAATCACTTAATAACACAAGTCTTCTGGGCCAGACTGTAGACCATTTAAGTTCCTTTCTGAGTACGTTGGTGCAATAGCTTCATACGTACCAATAATATACAACCGTGCGTACCCAAAGACTGGAAAGTTGCACAGGCCACACCAATATTCAGGAAAGTCAGTAAGATTAATCCACCAAATTACGGGACCATATCTCTAACGTCGATATGCAGGGGATTTAGAAACACTTATCGTGTTCGAACATTATGAATTACCTCGAAAATAACGGCCTATTGACACACAATCAACAAGGATTTAGAAAACATCGTTCTTATGAAACACAACTAGCACTTTACTTGCACGAAGTGTTGAATGCTATTGACAAAGGACTTCAAATAGATTCCGTATTTATAGATTTCCGGAAGGATTTTGACACT
Source organism: Schistocerca nitens (assembly GCF_023898315.1). NCBI lineage: Eukaryota > Metazoa > Arthropoda > Insecta > Orthoptera > Acrididae > Schistocerca > Schistocerca nitens. Next base: position 548,160,794 of record NC_064619.1, on the reverse strand, counting down.
GTACCACACAAGTGACTTGTAGTCAAATTGCGTGCTTATGGAAAATCGTCTCAGTTATATTTCTAAGTTATATGACTGGATTCGCGATTTTCTGTCAGAGAAGTCACAGTTCGTAGTAACTGACGGAAAATCATCGAGTATAACAGAAGTGATTGCTGGCGTTCCCCAAGATAGTGTTATAGGTCCTTTGCTGTTCATTATATACATATAAACGATTTAGGAGACAATCTGTGAGCCTTGAGCAGTCGCTGGTGAAGTATCAGTGCGGCAGCTGTGAAGTAATGAGTCGCATAATTAGCTTTCATATTTGTTTTGTGGTTTGATTCTTAATTTCTTTCCGAGTGTTTGTGCGCTTGCATATTTAATTACATAAAATCCTTGCGTATTCTCGTATTTGAGAGGAGTAATATTGCTTATTGATAGCTGTAGAGCATAAATTCGCGGAGTCATTAGATACTAGCAGTAGGATGGATAGGGTGTGTGCGTGTTGTGTGCGGGCGCAGGAGGGACTGGCCGCGGTTCGCGAGCAGCTGAGCGTGCTGTTGGCCACGGTCAGCCGCCTTCAGGCTGCTGCCTCCAGGTGCAGCGACGGCGGAGGGTCTGGGGCGTCGCTTGAGACACCCCAAGTGTCGCTTGCTGCGTCCGCTGACTCAGCCGCCGAGTCACCTTCTAGTGTACCCGGCGCGTTGGGGCCGCCCTCACCTCATTGTGAGTGTCGGACTGCAACGCGTTCGCGTCGCTCAAGGCGGTGGGCCAATGTGGGGGCTGTCCGGCTGGCCTCGCCCATTCGTCCTGTGAGTGGGCAGGCGGCCGCTCCTTCAGCAGGGCCCGAGCATTCACACGGATGCAAAGGCTTGCTGGTTATTGGGAGCTCCAACGTTAGGCGGGTGATGGAACCCCTAAGGGAAATAGCGTACAGGGCTGGAAAGAATTCCGACGTGGACTCGGTTTGTCTGCCGGGGGGCCTCATCCAAGATGTGGAGGCGGCCTTACCTTAGGCTGTCGAGCGTACGGGGTGCAGTCGTCTGCAAGTAGTTGATCACGTCGGCACCAATGACGGCTGTCGCTTGGGTTCTGAGGCGATCCTCAGCACGTACGGGCAGCTGGCGGATTTGGTGAAGACCGCTGGCCTCGCACGCGGGGTGCAAGCAGAGCTCTCTATTGGCAGCGTCGTTCCCAGAGTGGATCGGGGTCCTTTGGTTTTGAGCCGAGTGGAGGATCTCAACCAGAGGCTTCGTCGACTCTGTGACGGTCTTGGCTTCAGATTTCTAGACTTGCACTATTGGGTGGGGAATTGTAGGTCGCCCCTAGATAGGTCAGGGGTGCACTACACAAAGGGAGCGGCTACTCGGGTAGCAGAGTACTTGGGGCGTGCACATGGGGTGTTTTAGGCTAGGCAGTAGTGCGAGGTGTCCTGATGAACACTCACCAGTTAACATGCCGGCAGGGGAATCAGGACGCGCTCAGTGTAAAGACACTTCAGCTATCAAGATATTAGCAGTAAATTTTCAGAGTGTTCGGAATAAAGTTCCTGAATTTACTGCCCTCAGGGAAGCGTTTAGCGCGCAAATTATTCTCGGGTCTGAGACCTGGCTGAACCCTGAGATATGAAGTTCTGAAATATTTAGTGAGGGTTGGAACGTGTATCGGGAAGACAGAATAGACACCGTAGGAGGTGTCTTCATAGCAGTTGACCAAAATATTGTCTACTGAGGTCGAAGTACTGTGTAACTGTGAAATTATCTAGACACGTTTAACAGGGCTAGGGGAAATACAGTTAATTGTGGGGTGTAGTTACCAGCCACCAGGTTCCAACGTGATAATTCTACAATCATTCAAAGGAAGGCTACATTCTGTATCGCAGAATTACCCGGATCATGCTATATTAGTCGGAGGCGACATCACCCTACCTAGTACAGACTGGGATATCTATGAATTCATTACTGGTGGTACAGACAAGCCTTCGTGTGAATTACGTTTAAACACATTATCTGTCAGACATTTCCAGGGGCAGATGTGGACTCTGACCACAATCTATTGGTTATGAACTGTAGATTAAAACTGAAGAAACTGCAAAAAGCTGGGAATTTAAGGAGATGGGACCTGGATAAACTGACTAACCAGAGGTTCTACAGAGTTTCAGGGAGAGCGTAAGGGAACAAATGGCAGGAATCGGGGAAAGAAATACAGTAGAAGAAGCATGGGTAGCTTTGAGGGATGAGGTAGTGAAGGCAGCAGAGGATCAAGTAGGTAAAAAGAGGAGGGCTAGTAGAAATCCTTGGGTAACAGAAGAAATATTGAATTTAATTGATGAAAGGAGAAAATATAAAAATGCAGTAAATGAAGCAGGCAAAAAGGAATACAAACGTCTCAAAAATGAGATCGACAGGAAGTGCAAAATGGCTAAGAAGGGGTGGCTAGAGGATAAATGTAAGGATGTAGAGGCTTATCTCACTAGGAGTAAGATAGACACTGCCTACAGGAAAATTAAAGAGACCTTTGGAGAAAAGAGAACCTCTTGTATGAATATCAAGAGCTCAGATGGAAACCCAGTTCTAAGCAAAGAAGGGAAAGCAGAACGGTGGAAGGAGTATATAGATGGTCTATACAAGGGCGATGTACTTGAGGACAATATGATGGAAATGGAAGAGGATGTAGATGAAGATGAAATGGGAGATATGATACTGCATGAAGAGTTCGACAGAGCACTGAAAGACCTGAGTCGAAACAAGGCCCCTGGAGTAGACAACATTCCATTAGAACTACTGACGGCCTTGGGAGAGCCAGTCCTGACAAAACTCTACCATCTGGTGAGCAAGATGTATGAGACAGGCGAAATACCCTCAGACTTCGAGAAGAAGATAATAATCCCAATCCCAAAGAAAGCAGGTGTTGACAGATGTGAAAATTACCGAACTATCAGTTTAATAAGTCACGGCTGCAAAATACTAACTCGAATTCTTTGCAGACGAATGGAAAAACTAGTAGAAGCCAACCTTGGGGAAGATCAGTTTGGATTCCGTAGAAATATTGGAACACGTGAGGCAATACTGACCCTACGGCTTATCTTGGAAGCTAGATTCAGGAAAGGCAAACCTACGTTTCTAGCATTTGTAGACTTAGAGAAAGCTTTTGACAATGACAGGAATTCTCTCTTTCAAATTCTGAAAGTGGCAGGGGTAAATTATAGGGAGCGAAAGGCTATTTACAGTTTGTATAGAAACCAAATGGCAGTTATAAGATTTCAGGGGCATGAAAGGGAAGCAGTGGTTGGGACGGGAGTGGGACAGGTTTGTAGCCTCTCCCCGATGTTATTCAATCTGTATATTGAGCAAGCAATGAAGGAAACAAAAGAAAAATTCTGAGTTGGTATTAAAATCCATGGAGAAGAAATAAAAACTTTGAGGTTCGCCGATGACATTGTAATTCTGTCAGAGACAGCAAAGGACTTCGAAGAGCAGTTGAACGGAATGGATTGTGTCTTGAAGGTAGGATACAAAATGAACATCAACTAAAGCAAAACGAGGATAATGGTTCAAATGGTTCAAATGGCTCTGAGCACTATGGGACTCAACTGCTGAGGTCATTAGTCCCCTGGAACTTAGAACTAGTTAAACCTAACTAACCTAAGGACATCACAAACATCCATGCCCGAGGCAGGATTCGAACCTGCGACCGTAGCGGTCTTGCGGTTCCAGACTGCAGCGCCTTTAACAGCACGGCCACTTCGGCCGGCGAGGATAATGGAATATAGTCGAATTGAGTCAGGTGATGCTGAGGGAATTAGATTGGGAAATGAGACACTTAAAGTAGTAAAGGAGTTTATCTATTTGGGGAGCAAAATAACTGATGATGGTCGAAGTAGAGAGGACATAAAATGTAGACTGGCAATGGCAAGGAAAGCGTTTCTGAAGAAGAGAAATTTAACATCGAGCATAGATTTAAGTGTCAGGAAGTCGTTTCTGAAAGTCTTTGTATGGAGTGTAGCCATGTATGGAAGTGAAACATGGACGATAAATAGTTTGGACAAGAAGAGAACAGAAGCTTTCGAAATGTGGTGCTACAGAAGAATGCTGAAGATTAGATGGGTAGATCACATAACTAATGAGAAGGTGTTGAATAGGATTGGGGAGAAGAGAAGTTTGTGCCAGAACGTCACTAGAAGAAGGGATCGGTTGGTAGGACCAGTTCTGAGGCATCAAGGGATCACCAATTTAGTATTGGAGGGCAGCGTGGAGGGTAAAAATTGTAGAGGCAGACCAAGAGATGAATACACCAAACAGATTGAGAAGGATGTAGGTTGCAGTAGGTACTGGGAGATGAAGAATCTTGCACAGGATAGAGTAGCATGGAGAGCTGCATCAAACCAGTCTCAGGACTGAAGACCACAACAACAACATATCCGAAAACTGTCTTGAGCAGCTAAATCGACAGCCAATGCGTATTTGAAATATTTTAGATCTGGTAGTCTCGAACATACCAGACCTCATCGTGGGAGTCAGTGTTGAGACAGGGATTAGTGATAATGATGTTGTCATTGCGACTATGGTTACGAAAGTAAGGATGTCGGTCAAGGAGGCTAGGAGAGTATTCGTACTAGAAAGAGCAGATAAGCAGTTGTTAGCATCCCACTTAGTAAAATAATCGACTTCATTTACTTCCGGTACGATGGACGTGGAAGAATTAAGGGCAAATTTTAAACACATTGTAAATCACGCATTGGACAAGTACGTCCCGAAAAAATGGGTTACGGACGGAAAAGACCCACCGTGGTTTAACAGCGCAACTCGAAGAATGCTCAGGAAGCAAAGGCAGTTGCACTCACGGTACAAGTAAGATCGGGAGAATGAGGACAGGCGAAAATTAGTAGGGATTCGTGCTGCTGTAAAAAGAGCGATGCGCGAAGCATTCAACCACTACCACCGTCATACCGTAGCAAAAGATCTTGATGAAAACCCAAGGAAATTCTGGTCTTATGTAAAATCGGTAAGCGGGTCGAAGGCTTCCATCCAGTCACTCACTGATCAGTCTCACCTGGCTACGGAAGACAGCAAAACGAAAGCTGAAATTTTAAATTTAGCATTTGAGAAATCTTTCACGCAGGAGGATCGTAAAAACACACAGCCGTTTGAGTCTCGTACATATTCCCGTATGGAGGGCATAGTGATAGACATCCCTGGTGTTGTGAAGCAGCTGAATGGTTTGAAAATAAGTAAATCGCCAGGTCCTGATGGGATTCCAGTTCGGTTTTACAGAGAGAACTCTACTGCAATGGCTCCTTACTTAGCTTGCATTTATCGCGAATCTCTTGCCCAACGTAAAGTCCCGAGCGACTGGAAAAAAGCGCAGGTGACGCCTGTATATAAGAAGGGTAGAAGGACGGATCCTCAATTACAGACCAATATCCTTAACATCTGTTTGTTGCAGGTTTCTCGAACACATTCTCAGTTATAATATAATGAATTTCATTGAGACAGAGATTGCCCTGCGAAACGCAACTCGCCCTATTTTCACATGATATCTTGCGAACCATGGGTGAAGGGTATCAGACAGATGCCATATTCCTTGACTTCCGGAAAGCGTTTGACTCGGTGCCCCACTGCAGACTCCTAACTAAGGTACGAGCATATAGGATTGGTTCCCAAGTATGTGAGTGGCTCGAAGACTTCGTAAGTAATAGAACCCAGTACGTTGTCCTCGATGGTGAGTGTTCATCGGAGGTGAGGGTATAATCTGGAGTGCCCCAGGGAAGTGTGGTAGGTCCGCTGTTGTTTTCTATCTACATAAATGATCTTTTGGATAGGGTGGATAGCAATGTGCGACTGTTTGCTGATGATGCTGTGGTGTACGGGAAGGTATTGTCGTTGAGTGATTGTAGGAGGATACAAGATGACTTGGACAGGATTTGTGATTGGTGTAAAGGATGGCAGCTAACTCTAAATATGTAGAAATGTAAATTAATGCAGATGAATAGAAAAAAGAATCCTGTAATGTTTGAATACTCCATTATTAGTGTATAAAACATTAATACGACCTATTCTTGAGTACTGCTAGAGCGTTTGGGATCCCTATCAGGTCGCATTGAGGGATGACATAGAAGAAATTGAGAGGCGGACTGCTAGATTTGCTACTGGTAGGTTTGATTATCACGCGAGTGTTACGGAAATGCTTCAGGAACTCGGGTGGGAGTCTCTAGAGGAAAGGAGGCGCTCTTTTCGTGAATCGCTACTGAGGAAATTTAGAGAACTAGCATTTGAGGCTGACTGCAGTACAATTTTACTGCCGCCAACTTACATTTCGCCGAAAGACCACAAAGATAAGAGAGATTAGGGCTCGTACAGAGGCATATAGGCAGTCATCTTTCCCTCTTTCTGTTTGGGAGTGGAACAGGGAGAGAAGATGCTAGTTGTGGTACGAGGTACCCTCCGCCACGCACCGTATGGTGGATTGCGTAGTATTTATGTAGATGTAGATGAGCAGCCGTCTTCGGTTGTTTGCAGATGATGCTGTCGTTTATCGTCTTGTAAAGTCATCAGAAGATCAAAACAAATTGCAAAATGATTCAGAAAAGATATCTATATGGTGCGAAAATTGGCAATTGACCCTAAATAACGAAAAATGTGTGGTCATCCACAAGAGTGCTAAAAGGAACCCGTTAAACTTTGGTTACATGATAAACCAGTCAAACCAAAAGGCTGTAAATTCAACTAAATACCACTGTGCGAGTTGGCGCAGTTGCTAGCACACTGGACTCGCATTCGGGAGGAAGACGGTTCAATCCCGCGACCGTGATTTCCCTAAATCACTCCAGGCAAATGCCAGAATGTTTCCTTTGAAAGGGCACGGCCGACTTCCTCCCCCGTCCTTCCCTAATCCGATGAGACCGATGGCCTTGCTGTTTGGTCTCCTTCCCCAAACAACCCAACTAAATACCTAGGAATCACAATTAGGGACAACTTAAATTGTAATGAACACACAGGAAATTTTGTGGGGAAGGCTAACCAGAGACTGCGTTTTATTGATAAGACACTTAGAAAATATAACAGATCTACTAAAGAGACTGCTTACACTACGCTCGTCCGTTCTCTTTTAGAATGCTGCAACACGGTGACGGATCCTTACCAGAAAGTACTCAAGGAGTACATCGAAAATTTTTAACGTTGGGCAGAATGATTTGTTTTATCACAAAACAGGGGGGAGAGTCTCGCTGAAATACTACGGGATTTGGAATGGGCATCATTGAAACAAAGGCATTTTTCGTTGCGGAGGAATCTTATCACGAATTTCCAATCACTAACTTTCTCCTCCGAATGGGAAAATATTTTCTTGACGCCGATTTACATAGGGAGATACGATCACCATGATAAAATAAGGGGAATAGGAGCTCACACGGGACGATATAGATGCTCGTTCTTCCCACAAACTATACCAGATTGGAATAATATAGAATTGTGAAGGAGGTTATATGAACCCTCTGAGAGGCACTTAAAGGTGATGTGCAGAATTTCAATGTAGATGTAGACTGTTTAATATTGTGAAGTGATCCAAGTACAAGATGTCAAGTAAGTACGTATGCTGTACACGGCGCGCTTGTATCAGAGCGGAAGTAATGTTACTGGCAGTATTTACTTTTTATATAAACTATCCTTATAAAATAAATTACGGTGAAGGAATTATTTCATGGAAAACTGACACAATTTACTACTAATCATGTCACTGTACTTATCAAAAATGGATCATTATTCTTTCCATAGCCTAACTGGCTGCCCTGTTACAATATTAAAATTGGAAAAGAAAAAGGTTTTTGTCTTTAAACAGAAGTTAGGTCGTGCGAGCAATGCGCAGTTAAACATTTCACAGTATCTTCATAGACTGATGACCTCAGAAGTTAAGTGCCAAAGTGCTCAGAGCCATTTGAACCATCTTCATATCTCGTTTTACATATATTATACTAAGCTTCGTACTTCCCTTAGCCACAATGCTTGCTGGTCTTAGGGCGCGACCAGTTACAAGATAGATTTTGCCTGGAGAGTTCTACATTTAATGAGACGACATACTAATGTGTAGGTATCAACACGACTCTATAGTTTCAAATTTTTCATCACTTTACTGCGCAAAGTATAGCTTGTTATTGTGTACATCATTCGTAGTTACAAAGTATCAAGTTAGTACGTGCATATTTTATTCATCGTTACAGCTCATGCTGTGTTTCACAGTTGCAGTACACAGATCACAATCGACATTACATTGACACGAAACAATTTGATATAATGAGCAAAAGTACTGCTGTTACATTACGTAGGACGGCCGCACAGGACTATTCACTGGTGGAACCAAATCCTGGATTCAGTATCCAGTGGCCTCTCTGACTGCACGAGTCGATTTCGTATGGATGTAATTGCCACACCACTAGTACTCTCTAAACTTTGTTCTTCGATGCCTGCATTTCATTACAGACTGATGGGTGCTGATTGATGAATCTTCTCCCATACGATCGAGTAGCATCTCCCCCACTTGTACAATTCGTACATAAATTTGTCGAGGGTCTTGGTCAGCTCGATATTCCTTCCAATATATAGTCTCTAGTGCGTTTCAATCGACAGTGCTAAATTTTTGAGAGTTTGCAAACGCTTTTTCGTACACTCGCACAACGTTTCGAGTACTATGACCTACAGCTCCCTAAGTTAAATACATACTTGTAAGTTGCAAGTGTACCGTGGTATTTAGATGGAGTGGGTTTTGGCCTAGGGGTTGAGAAGATGTGGTATTCGGTGTAACAGTTATTTTATTTAGAACTAATAGCTTCAATTAACGTAACGGAATTCACTTACAATAAAAATATAGAACATTTTGCAGCCCAAATAAGCTTACGTAGTGCTAAAATAACGAAGTACGCAATATCCTTTTACAACAAAAGAAAAGGGTCAACTATAAAAGCAATTCCATTTGGCCATACCATGGGCCATCTGCCAAGAAAATACACCTAAAAATTTCTCGCACTCTGCTGTGATCAGAAAAATGCACCAGAAAATTTATGATGTCAAAGATTACTTAAATTACTTGGGAACAGTAGTATAGCATGTAACTACATCTTGCACTACTATTACTACCGACACCCGACAACTAGGACACCAACTACTATAAATGTGGTGTCACCGCCAGACACCACACTTGCTAGGTGGTAGCTTTAAATCGGCCGCGGTCCGTTAGTACATGTCGGACCCGCGTGTCGCCACTGTCAGGATCGAAGACCGAGCGCCACCACACGGCAGGTCTCGAGAGACGTACTAGCACTCGCCCCAGTTGTACGACGACTTTGCTAGCGACTACACTGACGAAGCCTTTCTCTCATTTGCCGAGAGACAGTTAGAACAGCCTTCAGCTAAGTCCATGGCTACGACCTAGCAAGGCGCCATTAACCATTTGAAGATAGAGTCTCACTTGTATCATCAAGAATGCTGTATACAAATGATGGATTAAAGTTAAGTATTTCTGCAGCTACGTACTTTTCTTTATAGCATTCATTACGTATCCTGTTTCAGACCTAAACAAGCCTGCGTGAGTTGACGCGTGCCCTTTCGGCTTCCTCGCCTTGTGTCTCGACTGTCTTGTCTAGACACAACAATAAACACTACCAAATCAGCCAAGCTTATATGCGAATAAATTCTTATACAATATGTGTGACAAAACTTGCCGTCCGCTGTGACCGAGCGCTTCTAGGCGCTTCAGTCTGGAACCGCGCTGCTGCTGCGGTCGCAGGTTGGAATCCTGCCTGGGGCATGGATGTGTGTGATGTCCTTAGGTTAGTTAGGTTTAAGTAGTTCTGAGTCTATGGGACTGATGACCTAAGATGTTATGTTCAATAGTGCTTAGAGTCATTTGAACCAGGCCTGTAGCAGTGTTGGCTCAGATAGAACAAAACAATCAAATGCCTTCACTGTGAATTGTCCTCCTGCTCTGTATTCTGTACCGCTCGGGAGCGCAGACTGACCAGTAACTAGTACGAGTGTTGGCTCAGATAGAAGAAAACAGTCAAATGCCTTCACTAGCGCCCTGAGACCGCGTCTGGGGGCGTCTACATTTTCGAAAGGCTCTCCCCTACGGTTTGCTTTACGTAACAATATCTCTCCTAGTTTCGTCTGCCCTCAGCATCGTCTCTGCTTCCGCGCCTTGGAGCGCCTGTCCTCCTTTCGCACAGCTTCACAGTAGCATCTCTGGAGGTGGGGAAAACCAGCAATGCCGCTCGACATCGCTTGCCGCAACCGGTCAAGAACTGTAAACAGTATTAAAGTCCACCCTTACACATCACTTTCAAACGCATAGCACTTTTCCATGTTTAACCACAATCGTAGATTCAGCAGGCAAATATTTTTATCAGACGTAAACAGGTGACAAACAGGTTTACTCCTTCTTTCATCCATTTACACATCGTGTTCGTTACCTGAGGTGACAGAAGTCACGGGATAGCGATATTCACATGTACAGATGGCGGTAGTGTCGTGTACCCAGTGCACTTGGGGAGCTGTCATTTGTACTCAGATGATTCAAGTGGAGAAGTTTTCCGATGTGATTATTGCCGCACGACAGAAATTAACAGACTTTCAAGTCGGAATGGTAGCTGGAGATAGACTCGTATGACATTCTACTTGGGAATTCCACAGTGCCAAGAGTACGAGGTGTGGCTAGAAAAAAACCGGACTAGTACTGGTGAAACAATAAAACGAATGCAATAAGGCTGAAAGTCGCGTGGCCTGTCACGTGACTCTCGCTCCGCCTACTGCTCGAGTTTCATCTGCCTCCTGCACTCAGTCTGCCCGTGGCGTCTATTTTAAGTAGTTGACGTTTTGTCTGTGCGTCGGAAAATGTTGAGTGTACAGAAAGAACAGCGTGTTAACATCAAATTTTGTTTCAAACTAGGAAAATCTGCAACTGAAACGTTTGTAATGTTACAACGCCAATCGATGCATTGGAAAACTCCTGGTTCTCCACGACAAAAAAAAGCACGAATGTCAAAATCGAAATTCAAGGCAATGATGATGGTTTTTTTTTTTTTTGACATCAAAGGGATTGTGCACATTGATTGGGTACCAGAGGGACAAACAGTGAATCAGCATTACTACATTAGCGTCCTGGCTACCCTACGTGAGCGAGTACGGAGAAAACGGAACGATTTGTGGAGAAAAAAGTCATGGATCCTTCACCAAGACAATGCCCCAGCTCACAGTGCGTTGTCAGTGAAGACGTTTTTGGCAAAACACAACATTCCCATCTTAGATCATCCACCCTACTCACCTGATTTGGCCCCCTGTGACTTTTTTCTTTTCCCTAAAGTCAAGTCAGCTTTGAAAGGAACTAGATTTGAGACTGTTGAAGCAGTAAAAGAAAAAGCGACGGAAGTAATTCAGCATTGCTATGAACAGTGGAAAATTCGTATGGAGCGGTGTAGAGACCGAGGAGGAGAGTACATTGAAGGAGATAACATGAAATTGTAAATAATTGTAAATAAATGTTTTTGCAGCATCAGTCCGGTTTTTTTCTAGCCGCACCTCGTATGCTAAGAACACCAGATTTCAGGCATTACCTGTCACCACGGATGATGAGTGGCCGACGGCCTTCCCTTAACGAGAGAGAGCTGGGGCACTTGCGTAAAGGTGTCATGATAAAAGACAAGCACCACTGAGAGAAATAGCTGCACAAATCAGTGTGAGATACACGACGAAGGTGTCCGTTAGAACAGTGCGGTGCAATTTGGCGTTATTGGGCTATGGCAGCAGACGACCGACGCGAGTGCCTTTGCTAACAGCACGGCATCGCCTGCAGCGCCTCCCCTGGGCTGGCGACCATGTTGGTTGGACCCTAGACGACTGGAACACCGTGGCAGGCCAGGTGAGTACAGATTTCAGTCGTTCGGAGATGATGGTAAGGTTTGAGTATGGCGAAGACCACAAACCATGGACCAAAGTTGTCAACAGGTCAATGTGCAAGCTAGTGGTGGTTAGATAATAGTGTAGGTTGTGTTTTTATGGAATGGACTGGGTCCTCTAGGTTTTCGGCGGCTTACAGACCACTTGCAGCCATTCGTGGACGTCATGTCCCTAAACAACGATGAAATTGATATGGATGAAAACGAAATATGCCACCGGGCCACAACTGCTCGCGCTTGCTTTGAAGAACATACTGTACAATTCGAGAGAGTGATTTGACTACCCAGATCGCTCTACGTGTATATCAGCAACGATTTGTGGGACATATAGCCGGATTGTGCACAAAATCCTGCATCGGCCACACTTTCGCAATTATGGATAGCTATAGAGGCAGCATGGTTTTAAGTCTCTGCTAGCGACTTGAAACGACTTCTTATGTCCATGACACGACGAGCTGCGGCGCTATGCCTCGAAAAAGATGAGCCGACATTATATTAGGAGGTATCCCATGACTTTTGTCACTTTAATTTAAACCCCGTTGTTAAGAAGAGCTTCCGGGGATATGGAACGATTTAAGATATACATTAACAAACCGAAGCTGGATATCTCTGTGGTGTACTTCAACAACAAGTCATGCCTAGTACCAATCTGCTAATAATGATAGTTAAGGAAAACAGTTCGTTAGCAAAAACTGCTTCTCCTCTTAAACTACTCAGCTACATTTCTTACATGCTACATCTAATAAAGTGAGGAGGGAAAAACAATACCGGTTGCGAAGTTGAAATGACTGTTTATTTATTCATCAGTGATGCGCTTTTCGCCTAATTCAAGGAATATTCAGATTGGTCGATATAGGCATGTGGTCTCAGGATGTAGACCGATGCTCTCAGCATGGACACCTCACGACAGATAGTACAGGCCTGACCCTGCCTCGTATTCACTTAACCACACTACGGTTAACGGAAGTTGTGCTTACATTGCATGATGGTAGCATATATTCGCCTCGGCTACTTTTCTTGCACATGACGAGAGCAATTTGTTTCCGCGGATGTTTCATGATCGATAAACATAATTAGCTCATCAGCATTTATTGGCCTATCTGAAGTGTTCCGGGGCATCGACAAGCGCCGCCATGAAGAATGAGTTCGCAAGAGCAAAGAAGGCGGTGAGACGTCAGCCAATAGCCCGCTGACAAGGACTGTAACACGACAGGGGCTCCCTGTAGCCGAAGAGAATATAAGCGCCGCTCCTGCCTGCCTCGGCAGGGCAGTATTCGGACAGTATTATCAGAGGTGTAGACCGGCACTCGCAGAACAGTCACTACTGGCCCATATTCATTACTTGTTTGGGCATTGTCTACAGCGAAGAACATTACTGTTTTGCATGTCGCCCATCGCTTACGACACTTGTTTAATTCAGAGTATTGTCAGTCTTCTTATTTGTAATAAAAACTATTAATATGATTTTCTTGAATTCTTGTATAGCATTCCGAGAACGCAGCATCCTTTAGGCACCCTGTACGAGACGAGTGGGCAGGGCTCCAGATGAAGATGTCTTAAATTACACTACACGCAAGACATTCATTAATAAACAAACGACAGTTTCTACATCGCCACCAAGACTGTTTTCTTCTCCTCATTCTCCATACTCGTTTCTGTATCAGTATACCACAGAGTGCAAATCCTTTTCTAACGAAGGGCTTACGTAATTTCAAACGGAACACTACCAGCTGTCCAAGTGCCAACAACGTCAAGCTCTCTTTAACAAAATTATCAGATTAACTTCTCATGTTCGGGAATCACATTCATATAATATTTCGTAAAAGACGTCATAGTCGCAGTTGACTGTACGAAATATTTATTATTACGATTGCAATTACCTGAAAATGTCCCTAAGACCGACGTTGCGATCGTAACAATAAATATTTCGAACAGTCACCGCCTACTATGATGTCGTTTAAAAAAAATTATCAGAGTTAAGCAGAATTACATCCATGGGTCCCAATATTCCAGCAAGCTATACTAGGAGTCGCTAATGAGGTATTATTTCATTCAAGTTAATATCCGGGGATCTGAAATTTCCTGTTTGATGTCTACCACTATCTTCTATATCTTTTGCTCCATCATATTGTAAAAGCCAGGATAACTGGATGTTAGTTTGGGTCCTGTGGAGGGCAGATAAAATTCAGGGCGCCGTGGACCACCGCCCCAGGACGTGGGTGAATACCAGCTTAGTGAGTGAGTGCCGTCTGATGCCTACCTAGCGATAGTGAAACACTGTGAAAGAACGAAAATTTTATTGTTGAACAATACGCAAATGACCCCGTAGCTATGGGTGGCAGCTTCAGCTCCAGTGACATAAGAAGACCCTTGACCTCACAAAGCCAGCACACAGCGTCGTCCACTCTGCCCAAGGTGGCTATATTGGCTGTATCAGCTTCGGAAGTTGTTGACTAGTATGTTCATGGAAAGTTTTAGAATGCAAATAGCGGAGTCATCGACTAGCAGCACAGTCTGCCCTCAGGAGAATGAGGTGGATAGCCGAGACAGCATACCCCCACGCGGGGGGAGGGGGGAAGGGAGAGACCCTCAGGGTTCAAGGCAGCAGCTGTCATAGTAGGGCCCACTAGTCGCCATGTTTTTATCGAAATCTGTATGAACGAAGGTACCGCAGCTCGGATTGTTGAAGACTCCAGGGTGGGACCTCCTGTTCCGTGGGAGCTTATATAAAGCTGGATTAGCAGGTGACAGAGCGACATAGAGGCCTTGTCCCAGCTGGTTGACTGCAGATTAATATACTTCCACTGGGAATGAGCGATATTTATTCTATCGTGATGTTAGTGTCATCACTTGACCTGCTTTTCCTGTCTGCTGAGATCTGGTGAAGAGCCTGTGATGCCCCAACTTAACAGTTCAACCGCCCTACCTGATGTATTTTGCAGTGTCAGTTTACTGAACAGTTACCCTGGTTGCATGTAGCTGACGTTGTCAGAATAGGAGAAAGGGGCTTCAAGCAGATAATGAAATACAATATTAAAAAATGTTTAATGGTTTCTATAAAACTTTTTAAAATTTTATCTTCTGTTTAACAAAGTAATGACCCGTTTCGCTAGCTTTCTGTTAGTGACGGTAACGAAGATAATTAGTTAGACGTTTCACTGTATAGGTTCTATGTTTCATTTGCTGTTACAGATATACAACAAATTTTATGTGAAAATTTTAAATAAGAATTTTGTCGACGATGCACTGTACTGCAAGTTGCATTAACACTACGTGGGGCCCGCATCTCGTGGTCGTGCGGTAGCGTTCTCGCTTCCCACGCCCGGGTTCCCGGGTTCGATTCCCGGCGGGGTCAGGGATTTTCTCTGCCTCGTGATGGCTGGGTGTTGTGTGTTGTCCTTAGGTTAGTTAGGTTTAAGTAGTTCTAAGTTCTAGGGGACTTATGACCACAGCAGTTGAGTCCCATAGTGCTCAGAGCCATTTGAACCATTGAATCACTACGTGGGCTCTGAAGATGATAGTTAAGTTACCGAAACTGGTCATTCGTTATCCTACATTGGCTACTCAGCTCATACGGTCTGTAGACAATGGCTTGCTAGTGTGGGTGTAGTACCTGCAGTATTAGTGAAATTTCAAAGTTGAAACTCCGCGTGGCTATTTTGGCTTCATCCCCTCTTTTTGCGTTGACAGGGAATGTGTCCGAATTAGTGCGTGGTAGGACCATATATTATTTGGCAGGGCAACAATACTTATCTGACTTCTAAAACCTTGACAGGTACGAAAAGTTTATAAAAACTCACTCTTATTATTTATCGCAAATGCTATTAGTGGGTATTTGCATTAACACGTGACGTAAGAATACAATATCCATGAAAAGCTTCCTGTAAATGTTCGAGTGTCAAATGGTTCAAATGGCTCTGAGAACTATGGGACTCAACATCTGAGGTCATCAGTCCCCTATAACTTAAAACTATTTAAGCCTAACCAACCTAAGGACATCACACCCATCCATGGCCACGGCAGGATTCGAAACTGCGACCGTAGCGGTCGCGCGGTTCCAGACTGAAGCGCCTAGAGCCGCTCGGCCACACAGGCCGGCGTTCGAATTTCATTTTTACACAGTAGTT
Organism: Schistocerca nitens; assembly: GCF_023898315.1. Classification (NCBI taxonomy): domain Eukaryota; kingdom Metazoa; phylum Arthropoda; class Insecta; order Orthoptera; family Acrididae; genus Schistocerca; species Schistocerca nitens. The sequence continues at coordinate 548,144,744 of NC_064619.1, read as the reverse complement.
TTACTGGGTGCTTCTCTGAACTAAATGCTTTTGATCCTAGCTACACCGCCAATATCGCTCCACGGAAGGTAGTTGGAGCCAAAGTAAACAAAATATACGACCATTTCCATAATTTGGTAAGTTAACACAATGAGAGATATTCCAGTGTAATTGTCATAATATCCATGTATGATATCTGCTAACCCCAAGAAGTGTTGCAGAAATAATCATCAATTTACTACAATAAACGTAACTGTGACTGAATTTTTAATTAGGTGTTTTTCATAGCTAACCTTGTAAAAGAAATATATCGTTGGCCAAATCCTACTGTAATTACAAACATCGCTCCTACATATAATACGTAAAGAAAGTGTGCTACATCACAATAAATGTCATGTGAAACGATATAAGTGGTGGATATATCGAGTTCAGCTGTTTGGTCATTTTACAGATGTGCTGATGCGACACAGTTTTATTACCCTTCTAGATGTTACGAACTTTACATGTGGAACCACATCCAACGCATTCTCGATGATTTCTGCTGCTGATACAGTTAAGTCGTTCCTCGTCGTCTGGAACTGCGTAATATGAGTCAGTGTGTAATTTAGGACTAAGTAATTCGTATAATTAAACGTCAAGAATTTCCTTAGGTACAGTTGTTATCACACAGTCGGCATTACGGTGTCAACGTTCGGAAAATAACTTCACGATAGTCAGATCGATACGTCAGGAAAAAGAGTTGCGTGGTCGCTCAGTAATGGGGAAGTTTAGCAGTAATACTGTGGAAGTAACAGCTTCGTCCCTCTCGACCTCCCCAAGAAGGAACTGGAGCTATTCACGCACGAGGGAATGCAAACGACAGCGTCACCGTGACAGCATGTTTACTTATTTTACAACTCAAATATTTGCAAACGCAATATTGACTTCTAGTGGCTGTATTGAGAGAGAAACATCTCGCTGCGTCGTTTTCGGTGACAAAAGCGTCTCCTAGCTTAATAGTGAAAGTGGGACGTATTCTACAGACCGTAACGCTCATTTTTCAGTTTGTTTTGCTTTTGCAGTATACATTCATTATGTTTGAGAGTAAGAACAAGCTTCGCATCGTAGATACTTACATACCAAAATATTCAGTATGAAGTCAAAACATGCCCACACGTTTTTAAACTCGCCTTGAAGAGCAGTCTAAAGTATCTAGACTGCAATTAATTTCCTGTGTCTCTGGGTTTTTGTATAGAGAAAAGAGATGTCGCACCTACCAATCTTTCACAAGTAAATTGAAATAGTAGACGGCGATGCACATTTCAGGAATAGTATAAACTGACACGGAGGGGATATTAATTTGCATACAAGGATGTAGTTTCACTTTTACGAAAAATAAAAAAAAAAGACCTTGAGTATTCAGACGAATGAATAACAGGAAGTTGTCCAGTCCTTGAGCTGCAGAGGTCCTTGGCTGCTTACATCGCATCATTGTTTCAAAAGAAGTAATTTCATGTTACCAGAGCATAATGTATGTTAATAAACAGGAGGCTAATATGTCTTCTTTCGCGTGGACACGTATTCTGTCTGATTTTTAATAGCAAATCTGATGCTCAACACCCTAAAATCGCAGGTGTATTTATCCATACCCTTAATTTACCTCACTTGTTTGAGCTTTTCAATCCGTCCTTGAAAACGCTAGCTTCGACGTAATTAGTTAACAGCAGCACCGAACGTCGTATTATCGTCGTCCCCAGAAGTGAAGGGGAAACGATAATCCGCATTCATCGTATTGGCTGTTTCAGTCAAAAATACGTATTTTCTATCTGAACTGGCGTATTTATTGAAACTGATAGAAGTTATGTAGATATAAATTACACAGGGTCTCAGTGTAGTTTCCTTTTCGAAATCATCCACATCACTGGAAAAAAAAAGAACACGAAGAAATTGCACACTTAGTAATGGTTGCTAAATACAGCGTAATACTCAACTGTTTCAGAAACAATACAAGATGGGAGAACAGTTGAATGTTCCGTAAACAGTGACAAGATGTATGTTACAGAGTACTGTTTCATGGGGTTATGACAACGTAATGTAAGCTAACACATTTGTATGTCGTTGTGTCAGCTTACATTACGTTGAAATGGCTTAAGGCCGTAATATCAGCACTTGATAATGGCATAAGGCCGAAATTGCAATAGTGTGTAATAAAACCTTGTAACAGTCACTGGGGAAAAGATGGTGTCTTCCAAAAAGCTATTTATGACTGTGAATCCCAGCTACAACAAGTGTATTCAGAAAATGAGTATACTTGAAAAGAGAGACAGCATTGGTCGTATATTTTTATTATCGCAAAATCGATTTTCTGTCACTGAGTGACCATCTTCAGTGCTGTATTATATAACTTAAATTAGTAAGCACTGGTGTCTATGTGATTGCCGTAAGCTTATTGACACCAGTGCTTACTAATTTAAGTTACATAATACAGCACTGAAGATGGTCACTCAGTGACAGAAAATCGATTTTGCGATAATAAAAATATACGACCAATGCTGTCTCTCTTTTCAAGTATACCCATTATCTGGTCGTAGTGCACAGGACACTATGGAGTCGCCAATCAGAAAATGAGTGTATTTGAATGAAAATTACTTGGTTTATGCCGAAATATGTTATCATTTCTCCATGTAAGCGTCGTTGAGATCAATGCACTCCTGAAGCCTGGACATCAGCTTTGTACACCCTCATCACACACCGTCTGTTCCATCTCCTGAAACTACTTTGTCACAGACTAACTGACCTCCCCAACTTCATAAAAGTGCTGTCCACTCAATGGCTCCATCATTTCAGTGAAAAGACGTGCTACGAGAGCGAGAAGCCAGTGAGAAGAGTGTATTAGTCACAATGTCCCATACAAATGACATGACCAGATCATGACTGATCCGGGCGGCATGGGGTTTGGCGTTGTCAAGAGTCTTCGTTTTTTCCTCAGCTTGATTGTGGTCGCTTTGGGCATGGCGTCGACCAACGAGAGCCCTTTCCGGTCCCAAAACAGGGTCGCCATCATTTTCCTCTATGACACACCAACGTTTCTTCCCCATTCACAACCGAGTCGAGACAGTATTCGCTCTCAGTTTGAAAACGTTGAAGAAATTCACCTGCGGGTGACAAGAAATTTACACGGTGTTCCAAAGTCAAAGTTTCTGGTACCAACCGCACACGACTTCAAAAACCCAAGTCTTTCTGAAACGATTTCACTCAAGCGACCTTGCAGAAAGTAAGGAAAGCTCTCTGTAATGGAATAAAGACTCAAACGACGGTCCTTCCGAACATTTTCTTCAACTTGGTTCACAAGAACTTCTCAAATGACTGACGGTCTCCTTCTCTCTTCATCGTACGGCCTAGCGTAAACAACCTAACCCATTTGACACTGGCCGCCGATTCGTTATTTATAGTGAGGAACCGAATGCTGAACGAATCTCACATCTGCCACATGAGGAGAAAACGGTGGGAGCTCAATGGGTGACGTGTTATGCTGCTGCAAATACATTTCGAAAGTGGCTGAGGCGCTCGATGGCCATTCGAGAGGTATGAATCTCATTACATGTCACGGGTGCTAGCTCTGAAAAAAAATTGTATCCCTCTATCTTACTTTTTGTATGTGCCTTGTATCTGGTAAATTCTATGAGAACTTACTCTGACCTGTTTGGAACAGTCGACACTTCCTTGATCATTCTGACAAACTTAAGTTATTCGGAAGTCGCTTTATTCTCGGCCAATAGTACCCGTTCGAGAGAGCTGGAGCGTGTGGTCCCTCTCGTTTGAAAGTTGTGAACCATTATTCTTGGTTACTTGTTGTTCAAACTTGGTATGGGAAAGTCGAACAGGCACATTATGGTCTGTTCTGACGCAGAAAGGGAAGGTGCATATATCTGACACAGATCCACGCTGTTCAGCAGACATCAGAATACGTAAGGAGACAGGTGAGACGATCTAAATTTTTATAGACTGACGGCTAGTAATTATTTTGTATGACCATCCTTTTAGCAGGAGGTCTATGGGACGACGGCCGTTTACTATCGTGACAAGTAATTAAAAACACAGCCGTCCTTAATATTTTATGTTAGTTTGTCACTACCAGTTTCAATGCTGCATTGCGTCATCTTCAGGCTGTTTTGATGCGGTACAGGTTGATATGATCCCCATGCGTAACCCATCAGTTGCCAGCATTACTGGGTACGCAGATAATGTGTCCAACACTCCAACCATCAACTGCCATGTACCGAATCAAAAGAGCTTGAAGATGACGCAATGAAGCGCTGAAACAGTTAGCGATAAAATAAAATCGTAAGGATGGCTGTAGGTGTTTTTATTTACGTGTCACGCTAGTAATTATCTTTGGCGCGGTCAGTTTGGTAATGTTTATTTCTATTAGACCTCTAGCAAGCGTCAGATCGCGTGCTTCCCCAGAGTCATAGGCGCTCGTAAGCTGCTATTATGAACTGTTTAGTAGCACCTTATTGCATCACAATTGGTTTAGTTCACCCCGTGCTATTATAAATTCAAAAATGCCAAACTCTGCTGAAATGAAAAGATTAATTTTTCGAGAAATAAGGCTGTGTATTTTAGACGACGCTGCTTTGGTTTTTAAAGTTAAACCCTTAAGTTGTAGGTTGAAAAATCCTTTCAGGGCTGTAAAGGTTTCAAGCCACCTTGCAGCTGCAGCTGTTTCCTTGTTCACAGTTCCTTCCTAATTGTTGCAGTGTTATATTATACTTTATTTTCAATTGGCTTTTCAAAGCTTTACTTTACCGGTAACCATACAACTTCTTTTTTTAATCTGCTAGTTAGTCGCACGCTGGCTAGTAACCACGAGTCAGTAATTTTCAGAGGTAGACACTCATCTGCAATACTTAGCCGATCTGAGTAATAACAGTAATGAATAGAAATTTTCTGCACACTAATTACGATTCAGGTGCACGGAAACATTACGCCGTCCTGTGCTGGCTTGCTGGCTGCTGCCATGAGGCACCGCGGTGCGTCGCCTCACTTAGCTGGCACACTGTCATGTGCGAAGGGAGTGAGGAGTCTTACGTGATCTTTTTACTAATTAACTGTTATCTGTATTCTGAAGTTATGTACACGCTAGCAGGGAGGCTGCTTCATTGCACAGCAGGATGTTACAAGCGGAAGTCTGACACGTCTTGTGTTCACGAAACAATACCCTCATATGCTACTTACAAATATTAGATAATTATATAAGCGGGTCCAATTTCATTCGTTGTGGCTGAATTTGTGAAAGTGTATGTTGTGCGACTACCTTGTATTTAATTTACGAATAAGATAGTGTTACTAAGTCTTCTCTAGGGCACTAGAAATATACATTTTGTCTATCATCAACGCATCAAATCTTGTTAATTTGTCACCGCCTAGGAGAGTCGTCTGTGCTTCTTCACATACAGCCGCAGACAATTCAGACTGCCTCCGAGTTTCCACTTAAAAAGACACGAGAAATGATCAATGATCAAGGCTGAAAGGCAAAACACAGCTATAAAAATGTGTTCCTCAGCCCGTCCTCCCCCCTCCTTCCCCCAGTAAAAGAGAATGTGAGTGAAAGTAACCAGTGACTATTTACAAGGGGAGGCCACGACTTTCGGATCACTGATTTACTTCATACTATGTACACTTTCAGTGGTCTGTCAGTACAACACAATGAGCAATAATAAGGCGTACTACTTAAGCGATTTCTAGAAAGTAACAAATTTTACACCTCAATGAAGTACCTAAGTGTTGCCACCCTGAGTATGACCTGGTTGCGGACATGTAGTTACAGTTCAAGCTGCTTAATCGGTAGATCGGTGGATCGAGACATCCTAATTTTTAAACATTTTTCAACACTAGTCGCATTATTTCGTACATATTACATTTGGAAGGTAATATCATAGAAACGCAGGTTTATTATCATGATTTTTTTTTTAATTTCCAAAGCTATTTCGCCGTTTACTAATTTTTGTTGGTAAAACAAATATTAGGCGACTTTTTTTCTATAGGCAAGTTAAAAACATTATCAAGCGCTTTCAAACTTGTTCACATCTCATTGACAATGAGATATTCCTTCTCGTGAAAATGCTATTAAAATACATTCAATCGTACATTGCCGATTTTGAGTTCCGATATTTACGAAAATGCTACGTTACACATTGTATGCATCCAGGTTGTCGGAAGAAAAAGAAATTTTTCACAATGCCAACGCGCTTTGTTTTTCCTTAGAAAGTCTAAAGGTTCATGGTGCATGCGGGAAAATTGCCTTAATTCAATGCAGTAGATGCAGTTTTATGTTTTCCGTGTCTGTATGAAGAAGATCGCAGTGCAATTGTAGTGTCGAAAGCACATTCGACGATTAAGCGTACAGTAGCCTAACGTTCTGACATATTGTAGCTCATTGTGTTGTTGAATTACATTCTTTACACGTTTTCTTATCGATGTCTGATTTCGGCTTTTGAAGACTGTTGCTTGTCCTTGAAATCTGTGTTTGCAGATTGAAGTGTCCAGGTGCAAATCAGGTCACGGTACCTTACCACACTGCAGGTATAAGGGATTTCTGGAATCACAAAAGGCATACATTTACAGGAAAGTCTCATACGTTGTTAGTTTACATGTCAAGAGGTAAGTATAATATTTGTTGTGATGATAAAAGTTTAGAAACAGCGAAATAACATTGGGTAGTTCATAATAACTCATGTAAATAGAAGTGTCTTTTCATCATATTACCTTTCGAACGTAATATGTACGAAATAATACGGCTCGTGCTGAAAAAAAATTTAAAGGTGAGTTGGTGTCGATCCAGAAAGCCTCCCATTTAGAAGCTTGAACGTCAACCACATGACCAACACCGACTCCTGCTCATTGATGCGTAAAACTTGAGATTTACTCGAAATCTCCTAAATAGTGCGTCCTACTACTTGCACATTACGTTGTGCTAATACACTACTAAAAGTGTAAAATTCTGAGGGAAAATCGTGGTCCGAACGTCTTGGCCTCCCCTCGTCAGGTTGAGACAGTGCACAATGATTTAGTGCCATAAGAACCCCAATACAAAAGTAACGAACATAATTCAGCCGAAGATATTTTCGTCGTTTCCTCTTGTGTTTTAATCGCTATTTGCAAATAGTGAATAATTAAAACTGCCCAACGTTTTCTAATTGTAAAGCGGTGTCAAGCTGAAAATAACGGTCACTGTATAAATACATCTAAGGTTTCGATATCAGTTGTAATGGATCTACTGGTGCACTTTGCTGTGGATGGTCCATGTTCATTTAACCGTCACCCCTCTACTGCAGAGGCCCACGGTAATTTCAGATTTAGTGATGTACATTAGAGGTATAGGATTTTAATACCTTATTTTACGATACTTCAAACAAGCACCACAACTGTACAGTTGTATTCAACGGATTAGCCGGGGGGGGGGGGGGGGAGGGGGGCAGTTGCTTTTATGTTGTTTTCCCTGATAGCGTCCTCACGATTCAATTGCCCCAAGACTTTACTGTCTTCGATACCGAATTATACACGATCTTGAAACTAATAAGCTAAGGAGATTTGTTGTGCCTCCTAAATTCGCCTGTTCCGACATTCCAAGTGCCCTCTACTCTCTAGAAGATTTGTATACGCAGATAAAGTAGTACAGGATATCCATGACGTTCTTTTACACCTAAAACGGCTGAGAAAGATGGTTTCTTTTGCTGAGTGCCAGAGGATATGGGCATTGAGGGAACAAAACTGTGAATGTGGCAGCCAAGGAAGGGTGTCACGATACTCAGCTAGTTCTTTGGGCTATCCGCTTCCATACTGTCACCTCACCGTTGAGGTACAGAGTCATGTGTATAGGAGAAGACGCGTGGCTGGAAGTGTTGTACAATAAGCTGAGCCTGGTAATGTCAACAAGGCGGACGTGGCGTACTCCTTCGAGCCACGCAGACGGACTGAGGTCCTTGTCAAAGGATACAGTCCTTTGACACAAGGCATCTTGCTACAATGTGAGAACCCTAATTTCTGTGGCACTTGTGGCTTACAGAAGGCTTTGCTGATTTGTTGCGGTGCCCAAGCCGAGGATACCGCCCATACTGCCTGATGCCTGTTGCTAGTGGCATACCGGTTCTGCCAATGCGCAATGTGTGGAGGATCTTTCTTGTCCCTACACCTTACATGTGCCGTTAAACGTGGGCCACCCTGCGAGAAGTTTCCCTCATCGTTCCCTGAAAGCCTTCGCAAATGTAAGCCAGCTGCTGCCTGCTTCTCCTGCTTGCTTGGTGTCCATTTATAAGCTGCCGTGACTACGTATAAAGTTGATCAATTTGGAGTTCCAATGAGGATCAAAAAATGGTTCAAATGGCTCTGAGCACTATGGGACTCAACTGCTGAGGTCATAAGTCCCCTAGAACTTAGAACTACTTAAACCTAACTAACCTGACAAAACACACATCCACGCCCGAGGCAGGATTCGAACCTGCGACCGTAGCGGTCGCGCGGTTCCAGACTGTAGCGCCAGAACCGCTCGGCCACCAGCGGCCGGCAATGAGGATCACACGTTAATTTTTACAATCAATTAAACGCTGCGCGAGAGGGTTAGCAAGCGAATGACTGAGGTCTCCTGCTCTGGGCTACGGTGATACTTGGCATGTACATCCTGTTGTGTTAGTTTCTGGTATACCACACTCACGGAAAAAAGTCGTAACACCGAAAAATAATAAATTTCGGGTAATGAAATTTTGGAATTACATTTGCCTAGGTAACATATGTAAGTATTTAACATTGCAAGCTCACAAGTTAATGTAAGCGCGAGATAAGCCTTGGTAAATGTGATATGCTGGTGCTTTAGTAAAGGACGTAACAACCAGAATGTAGAGTGCAAGCATACAAACGTGCATGTATTGTGTTGTACTGTTGCCGGATGTCAATTTGTGGAATGGAGTTCGATCCCTGTTGCACTTAGTAGTTCATTACAGGGACGGATAATGCTGTTTGGCGCTGACACTGGATTTGTTGTCCGATGATGTCCCAAATGTGCTCGGTTGGAGACAGATTTGGTGATCGAGTAGGCCAAAGCATCATGCCGGCACTCTGAAGAGCACGCTGGTTACAACAGTGGTATGTGGGACAGCGTCATCCTGTTGGAAAACACTCCCTGCAATGCTTTTCATGAATGGAAACTCAACAGATTGAATCACCAGATAGACGTACAATTTGGCAGTCAGGGTGCTTCGAATAACCACAAGAGTGCTTCTACTGTCATAAGAAACCACGCATCAGGTGTGATCTCGAGTTGCACACCACTATGTATCACGAAGACAGGTCGGCTGCATGCTGTCAACTGGCCTCTTTCAAACCAACACACGGCCATCACTAGCACCGAAGCAGAACCAGCTCTCATCAGGAAACACAACAGTTCTCTGCACCTTGCCCTCCAATGAGCTCTCGCTTGGCACCAGCAAGTGGCGCTTGTTTCGATCAGTAGAATGCACGACAAAGGGTGTCTGGCTATGAGCTGTCCTTGAAGTAACCGATTTGTAACAGTTCTTTGTGTCACTGTGGTGCCAACTGCCGCTGAAACTGCTGTTGCAGATGCAGTACTACACGCCAGAGTCGTACGCCGGTCACGATGGTCTTCCCTCCCGGTAGTGCCACGTGGCCGTCCGCAGCCTGGTCTCTTTGCAACCGTAGGTTCGCATAACCATTGCTGCCAGCAGTAGTGTGCAGTGGCTAAATTTCTGCCAAGTCTTTTGCAGTGTCGCGGAAGGAACATCCAGCTTCTCGTACCCCTATTACATGACCTCGTCCAGACTGAGTCGTTGATAATGGCGTCTTAAAGGCATTCCATACTAACATCAACTCATCATGTCGAATCTTAAAGATGACGAACATTCACGACCATTACTTCTTGTATTTGAAGCAAACCTGATTTACATCACCACAGTGGAGCAAAATATGAACATATTTCATCTTTCAGCTACAGAAACACGCCTACCATCTTTTGTTTATGTCGCATAACTCATTCATGGAGTTGTGATCTTTTTTCCGTCAGTGTATGTGACCCAGTGTGCCATCCGATGTCCTGGATTCTTCTACATGAAAAAATGGAAAGGCAGCACTCTTCTCTATCTTGAGCGGGTTGCTGAAATGTTCGGGAAGCCTGTGTAGCGTTGGCATGGGGACATACAACACCATGTATGACTGAAGCATCGGTTTTATTAATCCATTGACAACTGTTTTATAATATGTAGCTCTACTGCCAGAAAATTACTATTTCATCTGACTCTAGAAGGAAAAGTCTAAGAGTTTATAAACGTAATTATATGTGGACGAACGCGAGAGAACGTCAGTAATAAAATGAAAGGACCGACAGTATACGCTTACAAGTGGTTATGATATGGGGAAATAAGCGTGGTTCAAATATTTAGTGATAATACTAAACGATTTCATAAAAGCGGACATAAAGAACATACGTGGATGAGCAGATTTTTGGAAACTTCCAGAGAAAGTGAGGTACATGCGCGCAAGAATGCAAGAAAAACATGACATTATTCTAGTTGCGGTCTTCAGTCTCATAATTGGTTAGACGTAGCTCTCCACAGTTGTCTATTCTTTGTAAGCCTTTCCATATCTCCGTAACTGATGCAACCTTCATCCTTTATAATCTGCTTACTGTGCTCATCCCCTGGTCTCCCTTGCATTATCAAGCTAATAGTTGCTTGTTGCCTCAGAATACGTCTTATGAGTCACTTCTTTTATTCAAGCTGTGCGACAGATTTCATTTCTTCCGAATTCAATTCAGCAACTCCTCATTAGTTACTCAACAATCCACCGACTCTTCAGAATTTTTGTGTAACAACACATTTCATGAACTTTTATTGTTTTTTTGGATGTGGTGTTCATTATCCACGTTTTACTTCCGCGCAAGGCCACGTCCTACAAAAACACCTTCAGGAGGCTTCCTACTGTTGTTGTTGTGGTCTTCAGTCCTGAGACTAGTTTGATACAGCTCTCCATGCTACTCTATCCTGTGCAAGTTTCTTCATCTCCCAGTACCCACTGCAACCTACATCCTTCTGAATCTGCTTAGTGTATTCATCTCTTGGTCTCCCTCTACGATTTTTACGCTCCACGCTGCCCTCCAATGCCAAATTTGTGATCCCTTGATGTCTCAGAACATGTCCTACCAACCGGTCCCTTCTTCTTGTGAAGTTGTGCCACAAACTCCTCTTCCTCCCAGTTCTATTCAATGCCTCCTCATTAGCTATGAGATCTACCCATCTAGTCTTCAGCATTCTTCTGTAGCACCACATTTCGAAAGCTTCTATTCTCTTCTTGTCCAAACTATTTATCGTCCATGTTACACTTCCATACATGGCTACATTCCATACAAATACTTTCAGAAACGACTTCCTGACACTTAAATCTATGCTCGATGTTAACAAATTTCTCTTCTTCAGAAACGCTTTCCTTGCCATAGCCAGTCTACATTTTATATCCTCTCTACTTCTACCATCATTAGTTATTCTGCTCCCCAAATAGCAAATCTCATTTACTACTTTAAGCGTCTCATTTCCTAACCTAATTCCCTCAGCATCACCCGACTTAATTCGACTACATTCCACTATCCTCGTTTTGCTTTTGTTGATGTTCATCTTATATCCTCCTTTCAAGACACTGTCCATTCCGTTCTATTACTCTTCCAAGTCCTTTGCTGTCTCTGACAGAATTAAAATGTCATCGGCGAACCTCAAAGTTTTTATTTCTTCTCCATGGATTTTAATACCTACTCACAATTTTTCTTTTGTTTCCTTCACTGCTTGCTCAATATTCAGATTAAATAACATCGGGGGTAGGCTGCAACCATGTCTCACTCCCTTTACAACCACAGCTTCCCTTTCATGCCCCTTGACTCTTATAATTGCCATCTGGTTTCTGTACAAATTGTAAATAGCCTTTCGCTCCCTGTATTTTACCCCTGCCACCTTTAGAATTTGAAAGAGAGTATTCCAGTCAACATTGTCTAAAGCTTTCTCTAAGTCTAGAAGGGGGGTACCCGTGGTCTAGTCAGTGCGGCTCTCGCAGCCGAGCGAAGCAGACGTGCGGTGTGTGCTCTCCGCTGTCAGAGAGGGCCCGCGCGCCTTGTTTACTTTCTTCGGCCGACACTAACGTGACGCCGTAGGGCTACAAGACCATGGCAAACCAATACAGAAGATCAACCTTGAAATTCACATTTCGGAACGACTTTACCCTCCCAAAGGCGCTCGAAGTCGAACGCTTCTTAAAAGAGGAAGCCAAGATCCCGGCAGCCGACATTGTCGGCATTCACTTTTCGATCGTCAGTAGCACGGTCTATGTAAAGCTCATAAACGAAACCACATGCGACAAGGTGCTTCGTGAAATGAAACAAGAACTCCACTTCTGCCACGCAGATGGCAATGTTGGCAACGTCGAGGTCGGCCATGCCGCAATGGGACTACGGATGATACGCATATTCGAACTTACATTTGAACTCCCGGCGGCAGAAGTTGTAGCGGCGCTCCGCCCCTACGGCACGGTACACGAACACGTGGCTGAAAAATGGACCCAGTTTAAGACGTATCCAGTACTCAATGGAGTACGCCAAGTGCGCATAGATCTCCAACGACACGTGCCATCCTGTCTACAGATAGGAGGATGCCGGGCCATAGTTATTTATGACGGCCAGCCGAAGACGTGTTCCGGATGCGGCAAGGAAGGTCACCTTCGTTCCGAGTGCCTCCAGCGTCGGATCACACAACTCCCACCGAAGGACGTTGCACCACCAGCGACGAAGACTATTCTACCCGTGACTTACGCGGCGGCGCTCACGACGTTCTCCACACAACAGACACAGCCGACCGTTTCAGCGGTACAGGAATCACTTTCCACGGACAAAAACCGGGGTGATCCGCCGACCTGGCCAGTGGTGGAAAATAGTACTATGACTCTGGAGCTACCGAACGCGACAGACATTGACGATAGCAAGATGGCAATTGATTCCCTTATTGTACCGACCGAAGCGTTTGTTCCGGCGGAGCGTGAGTCAGTGCCGTCTTCTGACAATGAAGGCCATGTACGGAAACAGCGATCACCGAAACGCCGAAAGCGCCGTCGTCGGACCGTGTCGGAACACAGCGGTTCGCATTCAGCCGGGGAAGAACAACTGACCACTCAAGAAGCCAGCCGCGAAGCTGAGGCTGTTTCCACTGACTCCAACCTTGCAGAACAGACAGAACAACATGCAGCTTTGGACCATCAGCCCATTGACAGAAACAGTGAGCAGCGGGAAGGTACCAGTGCAGGCAGCGAAGTCGCCCGGTCCCTTACTATCAAACATTCCGAGGCTATGGAACATGAACAGACATCTGCGTTCGCTTCGTGGGCCGAGGACGTCGAGACACAAGATCCCGATCCGCGGCCAGCTGAGGCGCCGCCGGATCATGCCGCATAAGCAGCACAAGGAGGACCGCGTTCGGCGGGGGGTGACATCACTTCCGATGTCCGCTTCTCTCCAACTTCAACATGGATAACCTCGCCCAAACAACGCGTTGCCAGGCTTACCGCCTGGCGACAATGAATATCAACATGATCAGTTCTCCTGTCAAGATCCAACTTTTGAAAGAAACCATGCGAGCCATGGGAGTTGACTTTGCTTTCCTACAAGAAGTGAAAACGACTGCACTCCCGCACTTTTACGGTTACGCCACACATGTGACGCCCGGTAGCCCTGCAGACACTAGAGTGGCAATATTAGTGCGTGAAGGTATTGAAGTTACCGACGTCACGTTTCTTCCCTCCGCGCGAGGAATTGCATTTACGGCACTCAACACCCGATTCACTAATGTTTACGCGCCGTCGGGTACCACAAGACGTCACGACCGCGCCAGATTCTACTCCAAGATGTCGCTCCCCTTTTCCTTGGACGATACGATCACAGCGTCTTCGCCGGCGATTTTAATTGTGTACTTCACCCCAAGGACCAACTCCCACATTACATGCCTTGTCCGGAACTGGGTGCGGTGATCCAAGAACTTCACTTGTGCGACACGTGGGAAAAAGTCCACGGTAACCGCTCTGGCCACACTCATCTTACCAGTCATTCGGCCAGCCGACTTGACCGCATATATGTGTCACAAGATCTCACGCAAGGTGTGATGGACGCCGAACTATGGCCTCAAGCCTATTCCGATCACAGTGCCTATATCTGCACTATACACCTACGCCCCCAACAAGTCTGGCGCAGCAATGGCTTTTGGAAGCTCAACATAACTCATCTCCAAGACCTGGATTGCCGTCGGCAAGTAGCAGCAACGTGGACTGACTGTGAACGCCGCCACCCACGATACACCTCGACCCTGGAGTGGTGGCTCCTTCGTTAACCCCCCACTCAGCTGGGGAGTGCCAAGCTGCGGTTAATGTTCTGTGCCGCATCACACTCAAGGATGAACGTTCTGCCTTGTCAGCCATGAGCGAAGGAAGAGTCAAGCTGCTGCAAGGATGCTGTTTTGCTGGAGGCACTAGCGAAGCAGAATGCCTCCGTTGCAGATGCCCTTCAAAGGCGCTATTGGAGATATCAGATAACGATGGCGAGGCTCCAAGTGGAACCAGTTTACATTATTGAAGAGCCTTTTAGTTGGAATTACATCAGTGATTTATATTTTTTGATTAATCTTTTATGCCACCTTTGTTGTTGTAGCACTTACTTGTAACATTTAGTTACTAGAATTCTCATTTGTACACGTTCCCTAAATGTAATCCTGTAAAAAAAAACTGCCAAAGGATAGCCCTAACCTTGATTTCCCATATTTCCCCTGTTATATAGGCAGCTCTCTGGGGTGGGTTTACTCAGGAGCCAACGCCTGAAGTGGATCAGATTTTTTTCTTATAGGATAAAAAGTGGCCGTGGCACTTTGGTGTTTTTTTAGTTCAATTTTCCTAAGGGGCTTTTTAAGGGAAAGAAGTGGTCAAAAAAAGAAGAAACAAAAAAACAAAAAAAGAAAAAAGAAAAAAGAAAAAACATAAAAAAAGAAAAAAATGAAAAAAAGGGGTAGCGTCTTTGACTCATAATCAAAACGTCTTCGGTCCCGAGTTCGATCACCGCCACTGGCTAAATTTTGTTAAATAATCAGCATTGGCGGCCGAAGACTTCCGGCATAAGAAGTCAGCCTCATTCTGCCAACGGCCTTGTCAAAGAGGGCGGAGGAGCGGATAGAGGTTCAGGGCACTCTCTTGTCCTAGGGGTGGGAAATTTCCCCTAAAGGCGGAAGAATCAGCAATGATCAACGACATGAGAATGCAGAAGGCAATGGAAACCACTGCATTAAAGACACGTAACGTGTATCCACAGGACATGTGGCCTGTAATTGAAGAAGTGTCATGATGATCTCTCCATTGGCAAAAGATTCCGGAATAGTCCCCCATTCGGATCTCCGGGAGAGGACTGCCAAGGGGGAGGTTACCATGAGAAAAAGATTGAATAATCAACGAAAGGATAACGTTCTACGAGTCGGGACGTGGAATGTCAGAAGCTTGAACGTGGTAGGGAAACTAGAAAATCTGAAAAGGGAAATGCAAAGGCTCAATCTAGATATAGTAGGGGTCAGTGAAGTGAAGTGGAAGGAAGACAAGGATTTCTGGTCAGATGAGTATCGGGTAATATCAACAGCAGCAGAAATTGCTATATCAGGTGTAGGATTCGTTATGAATAGGAAGGTAGGGCAGAGGGTGTGTTACTGTGAACAGTTCAGCGACCGGGTTGTTCTAATCAGAATCGACAGCAGACCAACACCGACAACGATAGTTCAGGTATACATGCCGACGTCGCAAGCTGAAGATGAACAGACAGAGAAAGTGTATGAGGATATTGAAAGGGTAATGCAGTATGTAAAGGGGGACGAAAATCTAATAGTCATGGGCGACTGGAATGCAGTTGTTGGGGAAGGAGTAGAAGAAAAGGTTACAGGAGAATATGGGCTTAGAACAAGGAATGAGAAAGGAGAAAGACTAATTGAGTTCTGTAACCAGTTTCAGCAAGTAATAGCGAATATCCTGTTCAAGAATGACAAGAGGAGGAGGTATACTTGGAAAAGGCCAGGAGATACGGGAAGATTTCAATTAGGTTACATCATGGTCAGACAGAGATTCCGAAATCAGATACTGGATTGTAAGGCTTACCCAGGAGCAGATATAGACTCAGACCACAATATAGTAGTGATGAAGAGTAGGCTGAAGTTCAAGACATTAGTCAGGAAGAATCAATACGCAAAGAAGTGGGATACGGAAGTACTAAGGAATGACGAGATACGTTTGAAGTTCTCTAACGCTATAGATACAGCAATAAGGAATAGCGCAGTAGGCAGTACAGTTGAAGAGGAATGGACGTCTCTAAAAAGGG
The DNA here is from genome assembly GCF_023898315.1 of Schistocerca nitens. Classification (NCBI taxonomy): domain Eukaryota; kingdom Metazoa; phylum Arthropoda; class Insecta; order Orthoptera; family Acrididae; genus Schistocerca; species Schistocerca nitens. The sequence goes on along the minus strand of NC_064619.1, from coordinate 548,128,348 downwards.
CCATCACAAAAGTTGGGAAGGAAAACATAGGTACAAAGAAGGTAGCTGCGAAGAAACCATGGGTAACAGAAGATATACTTCAGTTGATTGATGAAAGGAGGAAGTACAAACATGTTCCGGGGAAATCAGGAATACAGAAATACAAGTCGCTGAGGAATGAAATAAATAGGAAGTGCAGGGAAGCTAAGACGAAATGGCTGCAGGAAAAATGTGAAGACATCGAAAAAGATGTGATTGTCGGAAGGACAGACTCAGCATAGAGGAAAGTTAAAACAACCTTTGGTGACATTAAAAGCAACGGTGGTAACATTAAGAGTGCAACGGGAATTCCACTGTTAAATTCAGAGGAGAGAGCACATAGGTGGAAAGAATACATTGAAAGCCTCTATGACGGTGAAGATTAGGCGGATGTGATAGAAGAAGAAACAGGAGTCGATTTAGAAGAGATAGGGGATCCAGTATTAGAATCGGTATTTAAAATAGCTTTGGAGGACTTACGGACAAATAAGGCAGAAGGGATAGATAACATTCCATCAGAATTTCTAAAATCATTGGGGGAAGTGGCAACAAAACGACTATTCACGTTGGTGTGTAGAATTTATGAGTATGGCGATATACCATCTGACTTTCGGAAAAGCATCATCCACACAATTCCGAAGACGGCAAGAGCTGACAAGTGCGAGAATTATCGCACAATCAGCTTAACAGCCCATGCATCAAAGCTGCTTATGAGAATAATATACAGAAGAATGAAAAAGAAAATTGAGAATGCGCTAGGTGACGATCAGTTTGGCTTTAGGTTCAAATGGCTCTGAGCACTATGCGACTCAACGTCTGAGGTCATAAGTCGCCTAGAACTTAGAACTAATTAAACCTAACTAACCTAAGGACATCACACACATCCATGCCCGAGGCAGGATTCGAACCTGCGACCGTAGCAGTCGCTCGGCTCCAGACTGTAGCGCCCAGAACCGCACGGCCACTTCGGCCGGCTTGGCTTTAGGAAAAGTAGAGGGACGAGAGAGGCAATTCTGACGTTACGGCTAATAATGGAAGCAAGGCTAAAGAAAAATCAAGACACTTTCATAGGATTTATCGACCTGCAAAAAGCGTTCGACAATATAAAACGGTGCTAGCTGTTCGAGATTGTGAAAAAAGTAGGGGTAAGCTATAGGGAGAGACGGGTCATATACAATATGTACAACAACCAAGAGGGAATAATAAGAGTGGACGATCAAGAACGAAGTGATCGTATTAAGAACGGTGTAAGACAAGGCTGTAGCCTTTCGCCCCTACTCTTCAATCTGTACATCGAGGAAGCAATGATGGAAATAAAAGAAATTTTCAGGAGTGGAATTAAAATACAAGGCGAAAGGATATCAATGATACGATTCGCTGATGACATTGCTATCCTGAGTGAAAGTGAAGAAGAATTAAATGATCTGCTGAACGGAATGAACAGTCTAATGAGTACACAGTATGGATTGAGAGTAAATCGGAGAAAGACGAAGATAATGAGAAGTAGTAGAAATGAGAACAGTGAGAATCTTAACATCAGGATTGATGGTCACGAAGTGAATGAAGTTAAGGAATTCTGCTACCGAGGCAGTAAAATAACCAATGACGGACGGAGCTAGGAAGACAACAAAAGCAGACTCACTATGGCAAAAAAGGCATTTCTGGCCAAGAGAAGTCTATTAATATCAAATACCGGCCTTAATTTGAGGAAGAAATTTCTGAGGATGTACGTCTGGAGTACAGCATTGTATGGTAGTGAAACATGGACTGTGGGAAAACCGGAACAGAAGAGAATCGAAGCATTTGAGATGTGGTGCTATAGACGAAAGTTGAAAATTAGGTGGACTGATAAGGTAAGGAATGAGGAGGTTCTACACAGAATCGGAGAGGAAAGGAATATGTGGAAAACACTGATAGGGAGGGAATGACTTCCATGGTACTAGAGGGAGCTGTAGACGGCAACAACTGTAGAGGAAGACAGAGATTGGAATACGTCAAGCAAATAATTGAGGACGTAGGTTGCAAGTGCTACTCTGAGATGAAGAGGTTAGCACAGGAAAAGAATTCGTGGCGGGCAGCATCAAACCAGTCAGTAGACTGATGACAAAAAAAAAAAAAGTCTACAAATGCTAGAAACGTAGGTTTGCCTTTCCTTAATCTTTCTTCTAAGATACGTCGTAAGGTCAGTATAGCCTCTCGTGTTCCAAAATTTCTATTGAATCCAAACTGATCTTCCCCAAGGTCGGCTTCTACTAGTTTTTCCATTCGTCTGTAAAGAATTCGCGTTAGTATTTTGCAGCCGTGACTTATTAAACTGATAGTTCGGTATCTATCACATCTGTCAACACCTGTTCTCTTAGGGAATGGAATTATTATATTCTTCTTGAAGTCTGAGGGTATTTCGTCTGTCTCATACATCTTGCTCACCAGATGGTAGAGTTTAGTCAGGACTGGCTCTCCCAAGGCTGTCAGTAGTTCTAATGGAATGTAGTCTACTCCCGAGCCTTGTTTCGACTCAGGTCTTTCAGTGCTCTGTCAGACTCTTCATGCAGTATCATATCTCTCATTTCATCTTCATCTACATCCTCTTCCATTTCCAAAATATTGTCCTCAAGTACATCGCCCTTGTATAGACGCTCTACATACACCTTCCACCTTTCTGCTTTCCCTTGTTTGCTTAGAACTTGGTTTCGATGTGAGCTCTTGATATTCATACGAGTGGTTCTCTTTTCTCCAAAGGTCTCTTTAATTTTCCTGTAGGCAGTATCAATCTTACCCCTAGTGATATGCGCCTCTGCATCCTTACATTTGTCCTCTAGCCATCCCTGCTTAGCCATTTTGCACTTCTTGTCGATCTCATTTTTGAGACGTTTGTGTTCCTTTTTTCTTGCTTTATTTACTGCATTTTTATATTTTCTCCTTTCATCAATTAAATTCAATATTTCTTCTGTTACCCAAGGATTTCTAGTAGCCCTCGTCTTTATACCTACTTGATCCTCTGCTGCCTTCTCCACTTCATCCCTCAAAGCTACCCATTCTTCTTCTACTGTATTTCTTTCCCCCATTCTTGCCAATTGTTCCCTTATGCTCTCCCAGAAACTCTGTACAACCTCTGGTTCTTTCAGTTTATCCAGGTCCCATCTCCTTAATTTCCCACCTTTTTGCAGTTTCTTCAGTTTTAATCTACAGTTCATAATCAATAGATAGTGGTCAGAGTACACGTCTGCCCCTGGAAATATCTTACAATTTAAAACCTGGATCCTAGATCTCTGTCTTACCATTATATAATCTATCTAATACCTTTTAGTATCTCCTGTATTCTTCCATGTATAAAACCTTCTTTTATGATTCTTGAACCAAGTGTTAGCTATGATTAAATTATGCTCTGTGCAAAATTCTACCAGGCGGCTTCCTCTTTCATTTCTTACCCCCAATCCATATTGACCTACTATGTTTCCTTCTCTCCCTTATCCTACTCTCGAATTACAGTGACCCATGACTATTACATTTTTGTCTCCCTTCACTACCTGGATAATTTCTTTTAACTCCTCATACATTTCATCAATTTCTTCATCATCTGCAGAGCTAGTTGGTATATAAACTTCTACTACTGTAGTAGGCATGGGCTTCGTGTTTATCTTGGCCACAATAATGCGCTCACTATGCTGTTTGTAGTAGCTTACCCGCACTCCTATTTTTTTATTCATTATTAAACCATCTTCTGCATTACTCCTATTTGATTTTGTATTTTTAAACCTGCATTCACCTGACGAAAAGTCTTGTTCCTCCTGCCACCGAACTTCACTAATTCCCACTATATCGAACTTTAACCTACCCATTTCCCTTTTTAAATTTTCTAACCTACCTGCCCGAGTAAGGGATCTGACATTCCACGCTCGGATCCGTAGAACGCCAGTCTCCTTTCTCCTGATAACGACGTGCTCTTGAGTAGTCCCCGCCCGGAGATCCGAATGGGGGACTATTTTACCTCCGGAATATTTTACCCAAGACGACGCCATCATCATTTAACGATACAGTAAAGCTGCATGCCCTCGGGAAAAATCACGGCTGTAGTTTCCCCTTGCTTTCAGCCGTTCGCAGTACCAGCACAGCAAGACCGTTTTGGTTAGTGTTACAAGGCCAGATCAATCAATATCCAGACTGTTGCCCCTGCAACTACTGAAAAGGCTGCTGCCCCTCTTGAGGAACCACACGTTTTTCTGGCCTCTCAACAGATACCCCTCCGTTGTGGTTGCACCTACGGTACGGGCCATCTGTATCGCTGAGGCACGCATGCCTCCCCACCAATGGCAAGGTCCATGGTTCATGGGGGCTTCCTACAAATTCAACTGATATGCGACGTTAAGCATTTTCTCTTTTTCAGAATAGCTCTTCTTTCTACAGCTAGTCTGCATTTTATGTCCACACAATTTCGGGTATCGTTACACATTTTGCTACCCAACTATCTAAACAGATTAACTTCTGTCAGGATGGTCGTATGCGTGTTTGGCGCCGTGCAGGTGAGCGCCACAATCAGGACTGCATACGACCGAGGCACACAGGGCCAACACCCGGCATCATGGTGTGGGGAGCGATCTCCTACACTGGCCGTACACCACTGGTGATCGTCGAGGGGACACTGAATAGTGCACGGTACATCCAAACCGTCATCGAACCCATCGTTCTACCATTCCTAGACCGGCAAGGGAACTTGCTGTTCCAACAGGACAATGCACGTCCGCATGTATCCCGTGCCACCCAACGAGCTCTAGAAGGTGTAAGTCAACTACCCTGGCCAGCAAGATCTCCGGATCTGTCCCCCATTGAGCATGTTTGGGACTGGATGAAGCGTCGTCTCACGCGGTCTGCACGTCCAGCACGAACGCTGGTCCAACTGAGGCGCCAGGTGGAAATGGCATGGCAAGCCGTTCCACAGGACTACATCCAGCATCTCTACGATCGTCTCCATGGGAGAATAGCAGCCTGCATTGCTGCGAAAGGTGGATATACACTGTACTAGTGCTGACATTGTGCATGCTCTGTTGCCTGTGTCTATGTGCCTGTGGTTCTGTCAGTGTGATCATGTGATGTATCTGACCCCAGGAATGTGTCAATAAAGTTTCCCCTTCCTGGGACAATGAATTCACGGTGTTCTTATTTCAATTTCCAGGAGTGTATTTGGAACGTAGCTCGTATCTCTCAAATATATGTACGTGGCAAGTCTGCCCGTGACATAATTTTCATGACGTACCCAATATGATTTTCCAGAAAGAAACCACAACTGACTGAGACTGAGTCGTCGAACGCATTAATTTATCCTAAGAGGTAACTCAGGCGCAATATAAACAAAGATCTTCAATGATTCAGTTACAAAGTTACTCAACTATACGACAAATATGCTCCCCTAAACAACAGAATTTTCACCTTGGCTAACTGAAAAACTAAAACAGCTCATGAATCTCACGGACACTGCATATCGGCACACAAACTACGCCCCATGCTTGAAAGTAATATTGGTTTGAAGCAGAAACGTAACAGAGTTAGGCAAGCTGTGAGAAATGGAAAACGAAGGTGTATGCATACTCTAACCGACAACAGAAATAGACCAGAAGTTCTATGGAGAAACCCGTTTGGTCTTGGCGTACTCAAAGTAAAAACGGCAGCTCATTCACTCTCCCAGCCGCAGAAATGAACCGATAGTTCCCTTTACGTACAACCATAACTGAACCATAAACGAAACAAATTGATTACTTCATGGGGCGTAAAAGTCTGTAGCCACGAAAAATTCAGTCTAAAGCACCTTACTTGCAACACCGTCAGAAAAGCCATCACGCGCAACACATCAGCATCGATTGGAATGATGGCATTACATTCCAGTTAATGAAGCTTATTATCAATCTACTATTATCCACTCTAACAGACACCTTCAACAACTTTTTAACCACAAGTGTTTTCCTAACGCCTGGGAACAGTAACTAGTTAAGTCACTAACTGGAAAGTTACTTAAAGAGCTCTTTGTATTCTTCCTGCGCTGACCAGTGCTTTATAAAATTTAGTCCACGACCAACTAACAAATTAGCTAACCACAAACAACCATCTAGACGAATAGCAACCAGGTTCCCGCAAACATCGCAGCACAACTTCTAGACGAACAGCAATCAGGTTACCGCAAACATGCAGCACAATATCTGTCAGAATAAAGGTAACAGATGCTGCATCATGACATGGTTGCACAAGAGGCAATTGTCATGTTATTCTTAGACTTCAGCAAAGCCTTTAACGCTGCCTTGTTCGACATTTTACTTGCCGTACTTTACAGCCTAAATTTCTCGCAAAGTGCAGTGCAGTACTTTCGCTCGTACGCAGATGACCTCTCATTGTATCCAAGTGCAAAACCAATAAACATGAAGACAGAATCTCAATGCCGATCTGTCTGCGCTACCAAAGTGGGTGCGGGTTACAAGTTTAAGACTCATTCTATCCAAAACCCGAGCAGTACAGGTTGGTCATTCTAGGCTCATTAACCAGAAATATCGGGAACCCCTACCATCTTTAACCCCAAATAGGACTAATATCAACTTCTCTCTTTCAGTAAAGCATCTAAGAATAATAATAGATGAAAATATAAATTTGACTGAGCATGTAACTGCAGTGTGCAAGAAAGCATGAGCGTCGCTCCCTGCCCTACAAAAAATTCACCTAGAAAGAAACTTGTATTAACAGATTAGGGACTCTTGATTACAGCGATGTTGTTGTGCAAGGTACTTCCGGGAAAGCTCACGGCGCCTAGGAGTGGTTAGGAATGCTGCGTTCATTATATCTGTGATGTTTTTGATCATATTTCACCACCGCTGCTATCCTGGCTGTGGGTGGACAAACTTAGATTTCCATAGCTTCTGTCTTCTCTACTGTCTTATCAACGTACAATGCCCCAAATGTCTGTCCTCGACCTTAACGCTCTTGTCTGAATGGCATGCCAGCCCCATCAGAGTATAATCCCTTCTGTCCCACTCCAATTTTCAGCCATTTTCTCGAGGTCCTGATGTATAGCAGCAACCCGACTCTGGACTAACCTCCCGCATTGTATAACAGAACTGAATAACATTCCGTGTTTCATAAGACATATCTAGTACAGCAACAATAATGATTACCATTGTCCTCCAGTTACTTGTTGCCACATCCTTATTTCTAACCAGATATTCCTCTTTTTCCAGTATTCTTAGCTAGTGTAGTCCCCTTAAATATCATTGCCCCAAAATTCCCTCGATCAGAAAACATGTATTTTATGTACCTAAAAATTCTTTTCATATATGCAACTATTACTTGTTATTATTGTCATTGCTGCTATTATTACTAACGCTATTGTTATTATTAGTGGCAGCAGCAGCACTACTGCAAGTTCTATTAGGTAACTTTATTAGTTCCATCGTACTAAGGTCGTCTATTCATCTCCTATGTCATGCGGATAAAACTTATTGTTATTTAGATTAAATTTTTATCTGTTGTTTCAGAAGATATTACCATATTCGTTTTTGTGGGACTTGATATTAATTGTTTTGGAATATTATACACCGTATCAACTTTATCTTCACTGCTAAGGGCCGGCCGCGGTGGTCTCGCGGTTCTAGGCGCGCAGTCCGGAACCGTGTGACTGCTACGGTCGCAGGTTCGAATCCTGCCTCGGGCATGGATGTGTGTGATGTCCTTAGGTTAGTTAGGTTTAAGTAGTTCTAAGTTCTAGGGGACTTATGACCACAACAGTTGAGTCCCATAGTGCTCAGAGCCATTTTTTTCACTGCTAAGGGCCACAATAAGTCATTTTCTTTTAACCTTTCTGTTACGTAAGATTTTACAGCAGTGTAACTGAAGGGTGTTTCTGTGCCGTAGAGCATTCCGGAGCAAAATTTCGGTAGAGGTTCTCCACATTCCTTCCACAAAAACGGACACCTCACATCCTCACATGAACTCTCGCCAATCGACAACCAGAGGGAAAAGCCAGACACAAACTAAAGACACATCGAGTATCAAAATTACAGCAAAAAATTGTCGAAGCATTCGTAACGAAGTTTCCGCCAGGAAAGTTCTTGCTCTCAAATTATTCACGGAACCGAGAGATGGCCAACACGAAGCGAAATTACCGTGATCTCATGGGAGAAAACGAACAACTTATACGTTGGCAGCCATCATCTGGCTGTCCTCATCAGGTTTCATGAAACATCAGGAAGCTGCTTTCACAGATATACTGTAGTGTTATATGTGATAAAAATTCCCTGCACATGCTAGGCTAAATCTAGTTCACGAAAAAGCTTCTTACGAAATGAAAAGGGAAAAAGTGAAGCGATATTAAGAGAGATGTTTCATGTGTCTAACCCCAGCAACGTTCGCATGAAAGCCGTCTAGACGTTAGCGGCAGTGTCGTTGTACATAATTCACTGAGTCCACTGGGTGAAAGAACAGCTCGAAACACAGGGCAGTTTTTTTTTAAAGCGACTTTTGCAGACGTCTCCCCGCTGAGCTCCTCCGCCATATTAGCGAAAGAGAAGGACAGATGTGGCAGGGTCCCTGCGGCGCTGGCAGTAGGGATCGGCGCGTGGCGTGGCGCCTGTTGCCGAAACGGCGAGGCTCCACCACGGTGATCTGTCTCTGTGGCCCTTATGAAAGAAAGAAAGACGCCGACTGCTTTCCAGGAAATCGGTGAAAGCAATCCGAGCTCTCATTCCGGGAAAGTTATGAAAGCTGCAGGGTATGGACACAGATGTCGAAACTCTACCCATCAGGCTGCTCTCACCCTCTGAAATGTATTTCGCTGATACATTGCTTTTTTGTGCAATAGGAGAGAAAAGAGATCACGTTGACTCCGTAGATGGCGCACTGGGTTGTTCGGTTCAGGTAAGACCCGATATCACACAGACCGAAGGTGGCCTGTGGAAGGATCATGTGCAACCTATTACGTAAGCAACTGGATTGTCCATATTAAGATCACGGGAAGTATTGTAGTAAGCGTATAATGATATCAGTAGATTCGTTCTGCAATAAATGTGCTACTATTTGTGCAGGTACGGTACACCATTCAAATCAATGGAAGTAAGAAATTGTAGCTCTTTACTTATTTATTTAAGATAATATGCTTAGGAACATGAGCCCCTCCCTTGCATCGGATCAGAGTTGTACTGTACCTCTTTAAAACCACATAATATACATAAGAAATAATTATTTTAATCTAACAAAAAGTGTTAAAATGATTAGAAGTGTCTGTAAAGACAGTGTGAGTTAGTAATACTGACAATGAACTGACGAAGTTAATGAAATATTCTCGAGATTACTGCAGCGATAAATGGTTAATATACGACGAGCTTTCGACTGAGCTATCCTCGGCCATTGTCAAGTGGTAAGTGATGGCCGTGCCCTCTCCGTTATTCAGCGGCGCATTTTATTGGTTGTCATCTCACTGGATTCTCTTCCTCGCCAAAAATGGTAACACATCAAATGAATTCGCAACTGCGAATAAGGACTACCATCAGCTGTAGGATAGAATGACGAGAATGAGAATTTGTGCCGGACTGGGACTCGAACCCGGATTTCCCGCTTATAGCGAGCGTTCGCCTTATCATTTGGCTACCCACGCACGACTCAGGACCACACCCAAATTTCTGTAACTTGTCAACATTGCCTCTACGTCCTGGACTCGTACATCCATTATGTATATTCCCGTACAGGTCAGACAATATGGAATGAGATTTTCACTCAGCAGCGAAGTGTGCGCTGATACGAAACTTCCTGGAAGATTAAAACTGTGTTCCTGACCGAGACTCGAATTCGGGACTTATCAGAGCTACCCAAGCGCGACTCACGTCCCGTCCTCACAACTTCACTTCTGCCAGTACCTCGTCTTCTACATTCTAAACTTCACAGAAGCCCTTCTGCGAACCTCGCAGAACTAGAATTCATGAAAGAAAGGTTATTGCGGAGACATGGCTTAGCCACAGCCTGGGGGATGTTGCCAGAATGAGATTTTCACTTTGTAGCGGAGTGTGCGCTGATATGACGCTTCCCGGCAGATGGTAGATGGTAGAGCACTTGCCGGCGAAAGGCAAAAGTGCCGAGTTGGAGTCTCGGTCCGGCACAAAGTTTTAGTCTGCCAGGAAGTTTCATATCAGCGCACACTCCACTGCAGAGTGAAAATCTCATTCTGGAAACATCCCCCAGGCTGTGGCTAAGCCATGTCTCCGCAATATCCTTTCTTTCCGGAGTGCTAGTTCTGCAAGATTCGCAGGAGAGCTTCTTTAAAGTTTGGAAGGTATGACACGAGGTACTGGCAGAAGTGACGCTCTGAGGACGGGGTGATGGTAGAGTACTTGCCCGCGAAAGGCAAAAGTCCCGAGTTCGAGTCTCGGTCCGGCGCAAAGTTTTAATCTGCCACCAAGTGTCAGACAATATACTTGAAAAATCACTTGCCCGGCCCGGTATTTGCAGATAAATACGATATTGCAGTGCCTGTGTTATTCTAATTACATGCATGCATGTCCAAAGGAACTTTGCATCTTGATCAGCATAAAACAGGCGCTGCAGTATCGTACAAGATAATGTCTTCATCCCGCGTACGATATTCCCCCTTCAACCTCGCGATGATTGGTGTAGCCTATGCTGGGCTGCAAACCGCCATCCTCATTGATTGTATTTTCAATATTCTGTAGCTCCTTTTATAACGCTATCCCAAAATCCCGACGTCCTCACAATGAGAGATATTTCGTCGAATAGCATTTGGTGTTGATTTGCTGAAGCATCTTCTGCCATGGCTGAGTTTTCACGATAGTGTAGTCGTAAGCACCTTCCGTGTTACGTCCAGCGATAGTTCACAGTGCGTACTGTTTGGTGAACGTAATAGCAGCCACACTGCATGGTACCTCGTGCACTCCAGGCATTCTAAGGCCACGATCATCCTTCACCGGCCTCATGAGCTGTTGTAATTTTGCTGGGGACCTGAACAGTGATGAAATCTTGAGGAGCCGGCTAATCTTTCCTGACACTGTGCCACAGAAAGACGAAAACCATGTTTCTTGCTGATTTCTTAGATGGTGTTTCATCTGTGTATTTTACTAGACATAGCCCGTGATAACTGTCGCTGACTGTAGCCATTTTTCACGAAGACTTTTCGGATGTGCCTTCGTTCTAGTGACAGGCTGGGCCTCCTCCACATCTCATCTAAGCCGCACCGGCAGTCCTATTGAGCGCATTTGGACCTCTTTCCAGCCGTGGACGCTGTTTCCCTAAAGGAGCTCCATAGCGTGCTTAGAGTAGGTACTCCCGATGATTAGCAAACCCCTCCACCATTGTGTTCGCTAAGACCATGATGAAGGATAGGCCACTTGTCCATCCACCAGATGCCCAGCCTCCAAATCTCCACATTGACTTTCCATGCATTACTACCGACCACTCCCTCTGCAGATGGGAGATCTTTGGCATCAGGTTCGCTATAAGCTATTCCCACATCAGAGCATATGCTAGAAACTAGCGACACCTGAGGTGTCCTATCCAACGTAACAGGTCATCCACTACACTTCGAGGCAACAGCCTTAGGATAGCTGGCCGTGAACAAAAATGTCTTCAGTTGTTGGTGAGTTGCAGCCAGCTCCCCTGCCTCTACACACACACACACACACACACACACACACACACACACACACACACACACACACACACACACATACAGCATGCACACATCTTATCCACCCTACCGATAATAAAAGGATACTCTTGTAAGAGTGTCACCGTAAGAGGCTGGCACCTTACTGATTTGGGCAGCTGGCCATTCAAAACAAGGAAACGACGAGTTTCTACAGGGTTGGTTCGTTTTTAGAACATCTAACAGTTCAGTCCACATGCCTCGGTAAGCTTCTAGATGTTGTCTCCTTCACTCTGTGTTGGTAAATGCTACCTCCGTTGATAAAAAGTATATTTGAAGAAACACCGACGAAATAGCTGCCAAACAAAGACTGCATAGCTCAAAACTGTAGGCTTTATGAGTAATCATGTAAAAATTTCGGGTCTGCGGCGTTCTAAATAGTATGCTTTACTGGTTCCTGAACAAGTGTTAAATGGCTATCAAGACCGTATTATTTGGCGAAACTATTATTGGTGCAATATGGGTACTGTTTTTGCTACACATTTTACACAAAAACCACCAGAAGTTCACCAGTAGGACCGCATGATTTTCACACCCTGTACAGTCACTGACCGACAGTTGTGAGTGAGTTACCACATCAAATCGTTCAGTGGTACCCTAGAAATATGTGCTCGCCACATGGAGTTTAAGCACGAAAACAAAATTCACACACAAATAACTCCCAAACTAGGTTACTAAAATTCTCCCATTTTCACTGAGCCGTGTGGCTCGCCTCGATCTCTGGATGTCCGTTGAGCCGTTGATTGGCCATCTCTCCTCGCACGCGCTTCCACTGGGGGACTCGAGGCCTCGGCAGTTGTAAGTTGGTCTCCTAGCAGTAAGGGCAATGAGAAAGGACCAAGGCGTGGAGGACGTGGCCGCAGAGTAGGCAAAGCTTTGACCGTGTTGCGACAGGCAGGTCGTTTTGGACGGCCACCCGAGCTGTATGCAAGGAACTGCACGGTGACTGAGCCGCGTCCGCTATTTGGGCCTACCAGGCTATTTTTTGGAAAGCATGCTTATGAGCGACAACCTGAAACGTGGATTTGCGGCCATCAGATGCCAGATGCCACATGCGAGCGGCTGGTGTCTGCTGTGAAAGGAAAAAGGAAAAAAGACTGGAGGGAAATTTCAGACTACACTTTGGACTGTTGGTGCATCGTTATGCTGCCGAAACCTTGCCTCACTGAATTGAAATTTTGACCTTTAATATGAACCTTGCGGTCGTTAAATTGTGCGCAGTTCTTGTGCGTTCAGCCGCAAGGCATCCTACCAAGATAGGTTAAAGTCTGTGCCTATCTGAAACTCTACTATGCCCGAGTGAAATTGTGAGTTTAAATCGCTGTTCAGCTTGTTTAACTGGTTCTGTGGTACACGCCGTAGCTGTCGCCTTATTCTAGGCTATTTTTAAGAATCTGGAAATTTAATAGGTAACCATACTTTTTACGCTTTCAGACCGTTTGTTATATAATAAGTTCACGGTTGTCGGTAAATTGGGGCGTGAGTATGAGCATGATGTTAAGTTGGACTTCTAGGGGTCTACTGTTTACCCGTAGCCGACGGCCATTCGCTACAGACCGAATTATTCTAATTGCCTATTTGTAGTAACTGTTGCCTAAAAATCCGCACGAGCTGTAAGTTTAATAATTTTGGTGGTAACTGTCGGTGTGATTGGGCCTCTTGTGCTGTGAAGTGCTAAAATATTTTTTCTCGGTGGGCCAGTGAGGCTATTTTCGGAAGTTAACCTCGTTGGCAAACACATCAAAAAGTTTTAGTACTCCACTGCAATCTGTAATGTAGAAATAAGAATAGGGTTCCTTACGACGAAAGAATGCTGCCGAAACGGGTCCTGCCGTTGAATACTCGGAAATGTAAACGTGACCGAAGCTGAAAAAGAATCATATTTTATAAAACTGTTTTAATTATTTACGTATTATATTCATCACACAAATCAAGATAAAGTTGAGAACAAACTCACGTCACATATTGAAATGTAAACAAAAAATGAAGGAAATGAGAAGAGTCATGGGTTTGATGAAGGTTGATGCCTCACTCCCTGTCTGCGCCACCACCACATCCCACATCCGTAGTGTGCCAGCTCATGTTCAGTGAATAATGAAAGAGCCTGCCACTTGACGATGCAGCGTCTCTGTATCCCTGGAGACCAGCATCTGTCAGTCTTCGTCTAGTATACACCCTGCGGTTAGCCTCAGTCTTGTGGGCGTAATTGTCTCACTGCATCCCACTGACAGGCGTCGAGTTGGAGGCTACTGGTTTTCGAATCCAGCACCATGCTATGGAGTGAAATTCCCGTTGGAGGAAAATACTATATAAGTCTTGCGTAATGGTTGGAAGACTGAACAATACTAGCAGCAGTTTGTTATGCAGCCTTTTATGTAACTTAGTGCCAACAAGTGGAACTAGAATATAAATTGGTACTGAATTCATGCCGGTTACGCACATTCAATTCTATTGCACCTGTTACTGTGAATGAACGTTACAGCGGTCAGCAGAGGTAAAATTCAGAAGATGACGCGATTGTATTTCATAACATAACCGCTGACTGTCATCATATGATGACTAAGTATCTTAAGAATGTGAATCTGATCCTCAGCTGAGGACACAGAAACGAAAGAGGAGAGCATTATGTTGTATCGTTATATTTAAGTTAGTATTTCACGTTTGATGAAGTTCTTTCAGTATACCAGTTACTAAATATTTGAACAGCACACTTGTTACGATATTGATTAGAGCTAGGTGAATGCAGTAAAATCTTAATACATTACATAAAGATATATGACATAAAGAATAGATCAAAATGTATTTGAACATAAAGTGTATATTCACATCAGTAAGACTATCCAAGACGGCAATTTTTTTAATTACCAAACGAACAAATAGTACTAGAAACTCACGAAAGACTTACTCATTACAGGAAGATGAAGAAACGTAGTGGCATTTTATTTCTATCACCGACTAAGTAGCACACTAAAGTATTGTTAACATTTCAGTACCACGTGAAGACAAGAACATAAGATCATTAATGATATTAAAGAAAGGTTTCGGCAATTCAGAACATTCACTAAAATAAGCACATACAAATATACCGATATGCATTTTTATAAAAAAAATTTAAACTTTAAATAAAATTACGGGAACTTGGATATGACAGACGTGTGTGTATGCATTGGTCCACGTTTAGTACACAACGTTCAATCACTTTTACCGTATAAAAGAAGAGTAATACCGCAGTTTTGTTTATTACAAATGGTTAGATCATCTTTGTCACATAAACCAATAGTGATACTTTTCAAGCAGCCTCCTCCCAGCGAAACAGACAGAGAATTCCACAAAATCAGAATCTCGTATTTCATTATTTATGCAGACACTGCAGTCAGATAGTTGTTGGGCATACTATTTCATGTGTGTAATATTTCTAATGATTGTTGGTATCAACATAATCATCATCATCACCACCATAATCAACACAATTTAAGCAACATAGAGTTGCATATATCAGTGTAAATCGATATCTACATTCACCGTCCTGTAGAAAGGAACCAATCATAAGACGTTTTACATTAATTTCAGAAGAATGTGGGATGATCCTCACAACAGTGTATCTAGTCTGTTATTATGTTTTGCGAATCCCAAGATTCAATTTGAAGTTGATTGTTTGCTGGAATCAGTTATAACAACAATATCTTTAGTTTTTTTATTACACCCATGTTCTAATATATGTTGATGATCTCGTTATAAATCTGTTTGACATCAAAACAAGTTTAAGCACAACTGATTTTCTGATGATAATCAAGCTGTTTGACGCATCTCATCTCGTTGTACGAGGATTGCCCAGAAAGAAATGCGCCGCATGTTTTTCTCAGCCGAAAACAAACTACGAAAGCGAAACGTTAAGTGTGTATTATTTGAAGTCTCCATGTCAGCGCACCTCGTTTCCATCACTTGTGACAGATAGCGTAGCTGCAGGACAGTTTCTAAATGGCGTCTGCAGCGGTACGTTAAGAGCAACGTACCGTCAGTGAATTTCTCACTGCAGAGAAAGAAACTGTGAGTAACATTCACAAACGCTTGTGCAAAGTCTATGGAGCATCTGATGTCGACAGCAGTATAGTTAGAGGACGGGAACGGAGAGTGAAGTGACCAGAAGGCGGTTCGGTGGAGCTCCACGATTTGCAGCGTTCGGCGAGACAATCCACGGCTGTTACACCTGACACACCTTACCTGGCCCCCTCGAACTTCCACTTGTTTGGACCGTTAAAGGATGTCATTCGTGGAAGACATTTTGAGGATGTTGAGGAGGCGATTCACCCAGTGAAGCACTGGCTCCACAACCAGGAGAAGGACTGGTTTATGTTTAACATCCAGCGAGATCGAGGCTGAAGGTAGTAGGCGGTGATAGCGACATTGAAGGCCCTCAGGAACATGTCCACAGCAACAGAGAAACCAGCCAGCCTCTAGCCCAGGTTCAAGCATGCAAACTAACAGGGAGGTGGTCACCAGCAGAAGACTGTAACATGGCAGGTGACCCAGCAGTAGAAAGGCACGAAGCTGATGTACACAGTACATACCGCAATACAGTAAGGAACAGCAAACATCAGTGAGCACCTGAGAACACACACACATATACGAACACACACACACACACACACACGCACAGATAATTTAAAGTTTCATCAACACACATACATTCAAACAAGTTTTCAACATTTACCAAAACAAATGACACTCTAGGTTCAGAAAATAACAGATGAAGTGCATGTTACGAAAACACAGCGTCTCCGTGGAAAATCAGAGGCTTTTAACCAAGTTTCCACATGAGAGAAAGGCTCTTCATATTCGAATTGTAGGCACCTACAATGTGATGGCAAGGTAGGGCAGTGGTGTGGGCTGTTCTCAGGTAGCTGGCCTCCACCAACAATTGAAATCAGCACCAATACTCCAAAAGTTTACACAGACCCGCGCTACAACTCTTGTAGAGGTACTCAGCGGCGACCAAGAACTTCCTTTGGCGCCTGGTGAGAACAGCATGGAGCCAGCTGTGACGCGAACGACCGGAGGAATCCAGGCGGCCAGATTCCACACAGTTGCATGTGGACGACCTATGCATAACACAGCTGCTTGCGGAAAGCCGCTGTAATGTTAATACTCACAGGGGATTTCAGTCTACAGAAAGTGGACTCGATCTAGCAAGCGAAAGCACACGACAGCAGGGCATTCACACCAGAGTAGGAGTGAGAGCGGCTGAACAGCACTGGCCTTGAATAGCTGCTTTTCAGGGTATTTGTCTGATGCGGCCATAGTTAGCCAGAAGTGAGTACCAATGGGAAACCGTCAAGTCCAAGGAGGTGGACTCAGCTAATGAAGTCAAACCATTGTTGGTAAAAGAAGATAATTAATCGAAACTATAAGTTGCCAATACGTATTGTTGATACACTTCAATGGAGACAGCTGAAAAGGAGTGCCTCGACCGGGACTCGAATCTGGGATCTCCTGTTTACATGGCAGACGCCCTATCCACCTGAGCCACCGAAGGCACAGAAGATAGCTGGACTGCAGGGACCCATCCCTTGCACGCTTCCCGTGAGACTCACATTCCCAACTGTCCACAACCTACATCCGTAATCTTCCTAAAGGATATTTGTCCATTCACTCATTACTCGAGCCAGCTAAGGCGACGATTCCCGTAAGAGTTCGGGCACAGTGTGCGCATTCGTACAGAAGAAGGTCAATGGCCGGGTAGCCTTTAACTATATAATGATAGTAATTGTCCCGAAAGAACACCTGTTGGCAGCTGAGAGTTTCGAATAATTATCATTTCTCTTCAGAGAAGCTGCATGGTCATCATTGGTATCTTTTCTTTCGGAACAGTTACTTTCTTCATATAGTTGAAGGCTACCTGGCTATTGACCATCTTCTGTGTGAATGCGCACACTTTGCCAGAACACTTCCGGGAATCGTCTCCTTAGTCTTAGCCCGTAATGAGTGAATGGGCAAATATCCTTTAAGAACATTAGGAATGTAGGTTGTGGACAGTTGTGAATGTGAATCTCACGGGTAGCGGGGAAGGAATAAGTCCCTGTTGTCGCGCTATCCTTTAGTGTCCTCGATGACTCAGATGGATAAAGCGTCTGCCATGTAAGCAGGAGATCCCGGGTTCGAATCCCGGTTTGGGCGCACATATTCATCTGTCCCCATTGAGGTATATCAACAATACCTGTTGGCAGCTGAGGGTTTCGAATAATTATCATTTCTCTTCAGAGAAGCTGCATGGTCATCATTGGTATCGGTTCTTTCGGAACAGTTACTATCTTCATATAGTTAAAGGCTACTCTTCTATTGACCATCTTCTGTGCGAATGCTCACACCGACCTCTTACGGGAATCGTCACCTTAGTTGGCGCGAGTAATGAGTGAATGGGCAAATATTCTTTAGGAATATTACGAATATAGGTTGCGGACAGCTGTGATTGTGAATCTCACGGGAAGCTTGCAAGGGGTAAGTCCCTGAGGTAGCGCTCTATCCTCTCTGCCCTAGTTGGCTCAGATGGATAGACAGTCTGTCATGTAAGCAGGAGATCCCGGGTTCGAATTACGGTTTGGGGACACATTTTCAGCTGTCCCCAGTGAGGTATATCTACAACACCTGTTGGCAGCTGGGGTTTGGATTAATTATCTTTTCATTCTAGAGAAGCTGCGTGGACATAATTGGTATCTGTTCTTTCGGAACAGTTACTATGTTTATGTTGTTGGTAACGGCCCAATCTCGTGTAAGCTGCTTTCAGAACCGCATCACTCTAGCGCATGGCGTAACCTCCTCCTCGCGGTTAAAGCTGCCACGCTGAAACCTAGATATAAAGGGTATTTGTGCGGGTTATGTGCTCATTTGTTGTGCCAATGTACGATTTCTAACTGTGTACGGTATAACAAGTCTCTCGCTCGAAGGTGTGAAAAGCGGCCATCCGGTTCCACGGTATCTCTGTCCGTTTGCTGGTCGTCTTTATTGCGGTGCTCGGCCTGGCTAAACTCGCAGTGGGTAAACAGGCTATTTGCTGCAATTGCTTCTACGGGTTGTCACAATGACGTGCCATAGCTTCTTTGTAGTAGCACCCGAAAAATAGTGGCTGTGCAGTACAATAATGAATTACGCACTGGTCTGTAAGTACCTTACATTCTGTCATGAAAAGCTACCATGAATTGTTCCATATCTACATAATATGTGTGACAATGTTTCAATGATGCAGTATTCCAAGACCCCCACAGAAGATGTCTTATTAAAAAGGTGAAACGTTTCAGGGCGCATAACTAAAATATACCTATTAATGTGTTGCACGTGAATGACGTTTCTCTTGCAATATTTCCTTTATGTTTTGAGGGTGCTCTTCGTACTATGACGCTACCATTCACTCGGATTACTTGTAACGCGGACCACCAGACTGTTTATTACTACACTCACTGTGACATAGTGTTTCCTTTTCTCCTGCACCTTCGTAATGAGTGGGTCAGTCCACTGTGGACACTCCCAACATAAGAAGGTCCTAGATTGATGAAAACTCAGGCATTCCGACTGACCACTCAAATCACCCTTTCTCAATTCTACAGAAAAGTGGGTCTTCCACTAGCCGCAGTGGCGAGAACAAAGTGGCAGCCAACATCCTCACGAGACCTAACCAGGAGTGAATGGCTCAATTGGATATGGCATGGATCCTCATTGTCAGCGAAGTCAAGAGATTATCAACGCCGAAGTGGTCTATCTAATTATTAGTGTGATGCAACCTTGCAGCTGTAAATTTTATGTCCATTGTGCTTACGCCGAGCGACTGTATGAGTTCACTAACGTAAACGTTAGGTCATATTAATCTATTCACCTTACATAAATATCTTCTGAAAGATTTAAAGTCCTTTGCTTCACCTTTCAGAGAAAACGAATGAAACACTCAAAGTTTACAAATTGGTCACATGCAATAAAGTGTGTAACGTTCTTACAGAAAATTAACTTTATAATTATGCTGATTGAATGTCTGAACTGTGGAATGGGTACTGAACTCGTATTATCGTGCTGCGTGTTGTGAGTGCAAGTAGCGTGCTGGCTCTATGTTACTGTCAGCAAAAATTTTATACGAACTGATTGGGCAATGCAACTGCCAATACCGATAAAGCCACTGAAAAATACACTCAGCCCCTTAAGCACTGAATCCTGTGGCCCTGTTCAAAACTAATAACTTTAATCCCTGTTCAGATAAGAAATAAATTACATTGTCTTAACTCTAATGCAGCAACGGTTTAACGCGATATATTCAGGTCTCTCTTAAGAAAGTAAAGAATGCTACATACAGGCTAAGCGGTGTGCAATTTTGGCTGAAGTACTTGTAAATGCACATGACATTGTTTTGGATGATAAATGAAAATATTTATGAAAAATGCTTCTTTTTGAAAAACATTTGACCTGGATAGGGAGGCGGTATTGATTGTGGTGAAATACGAGTACTAACACTGATTTCTTTGGTAAAATTATTCTGCAAGGCAACTTTGTGTTTTCAAAACATTTGACAATTGAATCTGGTTAGAAAAATTCATAATAATTACTAGCTGATTCACGAACAGTGAGATCTATACAGCAAGTATTACCTAACCTCACTAAACCAGCATAAATACAAATCATACAATTACACGTAGCTCTGCTAACATATTTTAGAAACATCACAAAATTTAAACATCTAACTAGCCTTTTTTATCAAGTCAGTTTACGTACATTCTGGGAGAGTTAGTAACTCGCCACAATAAGTACCGCCTCCTTGTCCAGGTAAAAGATTTTTCAAATAAGTTGGATTATTTATAAACGTTTTCATTTATCAGGCAAGACAATTTCATGTGCATTTTAAAGTACAACAGCCAGCGTTGCACATCGCTGAGCCTTTAGCTAGCATACTTGACTTTTTTTATGAGACACCAGAGTACATAGCATTCCAGCGTTGCTGCACTAGAGGTAGGAAAATAAAATTTATTTGGTATGCGGACATGGATCAAAGTTATCATTTTTGAGCAGGGCCGGAGATTTCAGTGCCTAAGGGACTTTATATATATTGCAGCAGCAGTATTTCTTTATTGTTATTGGGAGCTGCATTGCCCAATTAATTCGTGTAAAGTTTCGCTCACAATAACACAGAGTAAGCACACCACTTGCAGTCAGAACACGCTACATGATAATTCGAGTTTAGTATCCATTCCAGAGTTCAGACATCCATTCGACATAATTATAAAGCTAATGTGCAATGCTGGGTGTAATACTTTGAAATGCACATGAAATTGTTTTGGCTGATAATTGAAAACATTTATGAAAAATCCAAGTTCTTTGCTAAACATTTGGCCTGGACATGGTGGCGTTACTTATTTTGGTGAATTACTAACACTGAGTTCTTTTAGCAAAATTATAGTGCAAGTTAAAGTTGTCTTTTCAAAAACATCAGACAGCTTAAGTTGTAAGTAGGCTGTTTAGGTTTTTATATTGGTAACGCAACGTAGCGCTCTGTATGAACATCACTGGCTGTGCTGTGTGCGGTCTGTGGCTGGTTGGCATTGTTGGAATATTCGCTAATGTAGTGTACGTTCAGTTGGCTGTTAACAGCGCATATCGTTGCGCAGTTGGAGGTGAGCCGCTAGCAGTGGTGGATGTGGGGAAGTGAGATGGCGGATTTTTGAGAGCGGATGATCTGCACGTGTGTCCATCAGAAACAGTACATTTGTAAGAATGGATGTCATGAACTGCTATATATATTATGACTTTTGAACACTATTAAGGTAAATACATTGTCTGTTCTCTATCAAACTCTTTCGTTTCCTAACTATGCCTATCAGTAGTTAGTGCCTTCAGTAGTTTGAATATTTTATTTAGCTGGCAGTAGTGACGCTCGCTGTATTGCAGTAGTTCGAGTAACGAAGATTTTTGTGAAGTAAGTGATTTGTGAAGGGTATAGGTTAATGTTAGTCAGGGCCATTCTTTTGTAGGGATTATTGAAAGTCAGATTGCGTTGCGCTAAAAAAATATTGTGTGTTAATTTAGTGTTGATCAGAATAGGTAAAGAGCGAAATGTCTGAATACGTTCAGTTTTGCTGAGCTGTTTGAAAACCAAATAGTGTAAGAGATTTATCAGTACATTAATTCAATAATTTTTCTAAGGGGACGTTTCAAAGTTACATTACTCACAATTGATTGACAAACAATGAGATTTAAAGAGCAAGTATTATCTAACCTCACTAATCCAACATAAATGCAAATCATCAGATTACGTATAGCTCTGTCAACAAATCATAGAACCATTATAAAAGTGAAATATCTAGCTACCCTTTTTATCAAATCAGTTTACATATATTCTGGGGTTACTCAACAATTACAAATTATCAGTCAACTCATCTATACTAACGTCCTGGCAAAACAAAATTCATAATTATTTAACATCTTTACCTTGCTTGCATGAAGACTTCTGCTTTCATCTTCAACAGTGTTGACATACCTACATTAATCTAACATTTGGTGTCTCCACACAGCACACCACAAAAACTGCCTACTCCAGCGTTTTTCGCTGACAGACAGCTACCTACAACTGTGCGCCCAGCGCTCTCTTGCTCTAACACAACAATCTCAGACCAGAAGCAGTCTCTTAGGCTCAGTAAACAGTTAGTGATAACCGTTATAAAGCCTATAAGAGATATACTTCGTTTATAATACGCTAGTTTCATGTTAATTTTTATTAATATTCTTATCATATTCTGGTGCCACATAAAATGGTGCCCAGTAGACTCCTTTCAATTTACAATGAAAATAAATAAAACAAATGCCATGAAATCAGTTTGAAAAGGGAAAACGATACTGCTATTTTAAATATAGATGACACCTCTATATAATGTGTAAATACCACAAAATTTCTAGGAATGAATATTGAGTCTCATTTGAAGAGGTATGAATAAATGCTTGCGAACAGTATGTCATCAGCATGTTAGGCCCCTAGGGTTTTTCCATGAGTGATTAAGAGGCAGTATCTTAATTCTTAGATATGGAACTCTTGTCCAGGGGCGAACGCACAAAAGATCAACATAGTTTTCAAACTACAGAAAAGAATTGTAAATGGGACAAACAAAAATAGTAGTCGAGCTCATTTCAAAGATCTGTTGAAAACTGGGGATCTTAGTTTCACCATGTGAATACTTTCACCAGTCAGTTGCACACATTAGAAACAAAACTGATAATTACTGCACAAAAAGCTCTTTCGTAATTTCACTCGGTTTCAAAGTTTCTTCCTTTCCTGGAGAAACATAATCCCAAAGATGTGCAATATGTAATAGTAACACCTTTTGCTCTTTCAGAAGTCAACGTCTCACTTACTATAGAGGCACGCAAATTCAGTTATTCAGGCTTGCAAATGGGAATCTGCGGTACTCAAAATGGAAACAGAGTATGTCGCTATGTTTCTCATATCAGTTGATAATGTGTGTAGTTTTATGGCACAAAAAATGTGTGTATAGTATGTTCGGTCACTGGGAGTGAGAAATGAATTTACAGCGTAGTCCTAGCCTTTTACATAATTAAACAATTTCTTGATAAAAGAATATTGTACTCTATGAACCAACCAAATTAGGTACCAGACTGACCTGGTATTCGGGAGGGTGCTGACATCCATATTCAAGCTGCAGTCCTAATTTGGATTTTCTGTGATTTCCCTAAACAACTTCATGCACATCTTGGGATGGTTCCTACTATAAGGCCAGGGCCGACTAAGTTTCCATTCCTGCCAAAATAGATTCGTAAGTATGAAAATTCTTATATATATGAATCTTGTTATTTTTGCTGCTCTTAAAGTGCAATGTCAGAACCGAAGTTCATTCAGAAGTAGAACCTGCTCATATTATACTGCCTTTGTCACTGCCAGAGATTTTGTTTTCGTGGTGTCCAGTCCAGAGACTGGCTTGATGCACCTATTCATGCTCGTTTGTCTTGCGAAATTCTCTTCATCTCTGTACTAGTTCTGCAACCTACAATGTCCATGTACTTTTTCCATTTGGAGCGGAGAGAAAATTGCTAAAAATAGTACGAATTATCCTCCACCAGAAACCGAAGGTGGCTTGCAGAGATAATACCGATTTAGATTTGGGCGATACGTTCATGAAAAAAAAAGTGGAACTGATTTCAACATCCTGGAATCCTAAATAATGTTCGTTTACTGTACTGGGAATCGCCAGTTACTATACAGCCAGTGTCGAGTAAATAAATTTGTTGCAACTATGGGTTTCCTGTACTGTTGTATGTTTACATGACGTTATCCATCGTTTGTTACATAAGAAAGCCACGTTTCTAGATGAGTCTAAAAAATTTTCTTAAATTTGGGGCAACATAACGCAAGTAATCTACCGTTGGCTTCGTTTTCTTCTTTATCATTCTTCTCATCTTCCACAGACGACGATCATTTTGGCTTCAGCACCCGCTCGAGCTGTCGATCGGAGTACTCGTTCCTTTACTGTAATACTTCGGCAAGTTTCCCCTTTTCTGATAACGTACGAACTCTATGGACAAAACTTTATCACATAATTGTGCATTAAAACTGGTTTACTGAACTGGGGATCACCAGTTACTATATAGCCAGTGTCGAGTAAATAAGTATATCGCAAAAATGTGTTTCGTGTACTGATGTAACGTTTACATGACGTTCTCCATTGTCTGTTACATAAGAAAGCCAAGTTTCTAGACGAGTCTACAAAACTTTCTAGAGACTGGGGCAACTTAACGCAAGTAAACTACCGTTGGCTTCTTTTTCTTCTTTATCATTCTTCTCATCTTCCACAGACGACGATCATTTTGGCTTCAACACCGGCTCTAGTTGTCGATCGGAATACCCGTTCCCTTGTTGTAATACTTCGGCAAGACTCCCCTTTTCTGATAACTTACGAGCTCTATAGACCAAACTTTATCACAGAATCGTGCATCAAAACTGGGTCCACAGCTTACATGAATATAATAAAGCACACCAGAATCTAATCACGCCGAGAAAATGTGGCTGAGAGATAACATAAGAGAGTATTCGATACTTTTAGTTGGCCTTCCCTTCTTCCTCACTTTAGGAAAGATTTAATTTGGACCCCTTAACGAGCTTCCACCCAGTTTCGCCGAGACAATACGCAGCTCAGTTTGTGATTGCGTTGCTGTACACTTGTCGGAACACAGCGAGGACAGTATCAGCACTTGTAGCCGATCTCGAGCAGCGGGCATTGTGCAGACGTTGGAATTCCGCTTAGGGCACAAAGGGTACGAAGGGAAAGCGGCAAGCGGCGGCCAGCGCAGCTGGGAATTGTTCTATAATGGACGCGGGTCCGGCCGGGCAGCAGTTCTGGCCCGCCCGGGGGACTCGAGTTAATTACCGCTCCATCAGCAGAGTTGGCGCTCGCTCCTTGGCAAACGCCGCCTTACGACGCCCCCGGTATCGATGCCGCAAGGCTGCCGGGAGCGCGCCCGTAGCGCATTTGGAGGCTGGACAACTGATCGCTGCCTCGTATTACAGCTAGCGAACTCCAGTTTAGTTTTAATCGAAAATGACATAAAAACTGAGCACGACTGAACTAGAGGTCCATCAGCTATAACACGATGTTGACGAGGATTAAACTGATATGATTTCCCCATTCTTCGTGATAAGATGTCCCGTAGGGAAGTATCGAAGCGAAACATCGAAGTGTGCACAAGTTGCAAAAAACCGAGAGAAGGGTGTCAGCTAAATCGGAAATTCTCTTTTTTCTTTAGTCAGTCGCAAAATGCGTAGGACTGCATCATCTAGAAATAAAATGAATAAATACTATAAGTGAAACTAAAAGCAAAGGTTATTTTCGAATAAAAACATTAACGTGACCACCTGTTAAAAGCCTGAATAACTACCTTTTGCACCGCTGACCATAACGAGCACTCCGTCTTCAGGCCACGAGTGGCCTACCGGAACCATCAGACCGCCGTGTCATCCTCAGTGGAGGATGCGGATAGGACGGGAGTGGGGTCAGCACACCGCTCTCCTGGTCGTTATGATGGTACTCTTGACCGAAGCCGCTACAATTCGATAGAGTAGCTCCTCAGTTGGCATCACGAGGCTGAGTGCACCCCGAAAAAACGACAACAGTGCATGGCGGCCTGGATGGTCACCCATCCAAGTGCCGATCACGCCCGACAGCGCTTAACTTCGGTGATCTCACGGGAACCGGCGTACCAACTGCGGTAAGGCCGTTGCCTTGACCATAACGAGACGTGCAGGAAAAGAATCAGTGAGGTTCTAGAAGGTACCGATTAGTATGCCGACGCCACTGCCGTGGCCAGCTGTGTTAGGCTTATCAGTTGACGATGCATGGCGCCACCAGCCAGATCGAAGTGGTTGCAGACATTCTCGATTAGGTTTAAATCCGGCGCTTTTGGTAGCCAGGGGAGGAAGCTAAAAGCATCATGGTGCTGTTCGAACCAACCACGTACACTGCGAGCTGTGTTACACGTTGCCACAGTGCTGAGCAGAAACAAATTGCGTGCAGTGTGGAGATGGTCCAGAAGGATAGATGCATACCTGAGTTGATCGTTTGGGCCTTCCAGAATGACGAGGCCAACCAGGTGAATAGTACCGTGAATCGACAGGTAGCGTCCCGATCTCGAGAGTATTCAGCTTTGGCCAGAGGGTGTGGCTGGTGTCCGGATAGGGCGCACCGCCAGCGGCCCCGCTCTCTTCAAGTTCAGTTGTGGGACTGTGAGGTTGCTCGAGGAGCAGAGCCGGGAATGGGGTCGCAATTTGATTCGGTGTAGGATCCAGTGGCGTCATATTCTGGAACCGTGTTTCGTCTCGGCAGTCCATCCTGGCGCACGCGAGGCTTGCTAGCCGTGGAGACTTGGACGTATCAGAGCGGTGATGCGACAAGTAATCCACCCGCCGTTTTCTTGTGGACAGTAGCTAGGTGGAGGGAGTCTTACCAGTTGGAAGGCGGCTCTTGCACTGACATCAACTTGCGTTTTCTAGCAGCTTGCCAGATTTTATTACGGGTGAGTACGCTTTGGAATTAACGTCGTCGACTCGCACGTTGCGTGCCGGCCGCTTTGGCCGAGCGGTTCTAGGCGCTTCAGTCCGGAACAGCGCTCCTGCTACGGTCGCGGCTTCGAATCCAGCCTCAGGCATGGTTCAAATGGCTCTGAGTACTATCGGACTTCACTTCTGAGGTCATTAGTCCCCTAGAACTTAACTCTACTTAAACCTAACTAACCTAACGACATCACACACATCCATGTCCGAGGCAGGATTCGAACCTGCGACAGTAGCGGTCGCACGGTTCAAGACTGTAGCGCCTAGAACGGCTCAGACACTCCGGCCGACCCTCAGGCATGGATGTATATGATGTCCTTAGGTTAGTTAGGCTTAAGTAGTTCTAAGTCTAGGGGACTGATGACTTCAGATGATAAGTCCCATAGTGCTCAGAGCCATCTTTCCGCTCGTTGTGTTCTTGGTGCAAAGAAGTTAGCTATGCAACCAACTCTTTGAATCTCCTCAGCGGTTTTAACTGACGGTGATGTGTATACCGCTCCTCGTGTTACTTGCTGGTGTAGATCCGATTTTCTGTGGCCGGAAAAATTTGTTTTGGCGTTTAAATTATGTGCGGTGTAGCTCAGGCCCCCTTAGTTTGTTTAGCCTTCGTAGTTATGTTTTTAAGAGCTGTACTCTTTTAGATTTTGTGGTTCATGAAAAACTTTGAAATGCAGTACCCGCTTGTGATTCGTTTGAACGGGCTGTCAGGTCAGTGAAATTTATAAGAGGAATTGGTGAATTAATTCTGCTTCATTCTGGTGCGTTGACGGGAGCTCTTTCTTTCTTTATTTTGGAAATTGGTGAAACGTTGCTATGGTACCAAACTGCTGAGTTCATCGGTCCCTGGCTTACCGACTAGTTAATCTAAGTTAAAGTAAACAACGCTAAGGACAACACACACACCCATGCCCGAGAGCGGACTCGATCCTCCGACGGTGGGAGACGGG
This sequence comes from Schistocerca nitens, assembly GCF_023898315.1. Classification (NCBI taxonomy): domain Eukaryota; kingdom Metazoa; phylum Arthropoda; class Insecta; order Orthoptera; family Acrididae; genus Schistocerca; species Schistocerca nitens. Next base: position 548,100,618 of record NC_064619.1, on the reverse strand, counting down.
CGAACCATGGCGAGACGCCTTAGAGCACAGGGGGTAACCGCGAGCTGCCCTTTGCTTGGCACAGTAACTCGGGGTGCAGCAAGCGTCAACTGTCCTTCGTAAGGTGAAGCAGGTTAGCGTGCAACAGGTGTTGGGATTTATCTAACTTGGTATTGTACCTGATTTATCAAGTTATTGTTTTTGGTGTTGCTTCATCAATTGTTCACTCATTATTTAACTGTCGACTTTAGAGTATTACACTAATTCAACTGTGTTCTCTATTCAAATGCCTGTCCACCTGCATTTCTTTAAATCATTTGGGTTCAAAATCAAGTATAAACGCGTTTTTATATATCCTGATAACTGTTAAGCTTTCAGTTCTTGTTCAAACGGTTGTGCGTTCACTAAATCTTGGACACATCGATGCAAAATTTTTGTATCTGTCCATTTGTACCTTCCGATTTTGATGGTAGTTACCTTGAGCTGCGCATTTTGCTCACCGTCCCGAACACACATGCGCTATGAGAAATTACTGAGGATTGTTTTTAAATAAAAGACATTCTTATGATTCATGGCAGCGTCTAAGTTGTCAATCTGGTCAGTTGTTATTACACACAATTTAATGTTACTTTATGTCTGTGTTTTAGAGTGAGTTGTTGTCTCAGTTCCATCACCAGTCAAGAAGCGTCCAATTAGCTGATAGCGTCGGAATTTAAAATTATTCCGTCTGACTTGAGTTGGTACTTTTCATTACATTTTTAAGGAACTTGACCAATGTGATGAAGTGTCTTTTAAATCTGTGTTAACAATTATGTTCAACCTCCACTTTCGCAGTTCTTCCATCCCCCAGGCAACTAATGGGCAGACCGCGTTTCTCCAGAGAATGCAGCCGAAACATTCCACAGAACATAACGCTCCCGCCTCCTGCATGGACCCTTCTGACGATTTTTGCAGGGTGTCTCCTTTCAGATGTTCCGTTTCCTACACGCAAGAAGCCATCTGTTCGGCCGGCCGCTGTGGCCGAACGGTTCTAGGCACTTCAGTTCGGAACCGCGCGCATACTACGTCGCAGGTTCGAATCCTGCCCCAGGCATGGATGTGTATGATGTACTTCGGTTAGTTACGTTTAAGTAGTTCAAAGTTCTAGGGGACTGATGACCTCCGATGTTGTGTGCCATAGTGCTCAGTGCCATTTTCGAACCACCATTTTTTAACCATCTGTTCGATGAAGCATAATATTGGACGTCCAGCTGCTGTATTGGTGTGAAAATTAGAGAATTTGTCCCCAATGGATAGCAGTCAGAATGGGTGTATGAACCAGGCGCCGATTGCGGAGGCTCGGCCATACGCAGCAACGTTCGTTGAACGGTCGTTGAGAAGGCACTGTTCGCAGCCCCTTGGTTCATCTGGTGGTCAGTTGCTCAAACGCTGCACGTCTGTACGCCCGTACACATCTCCGTAGCCGTCGTTCACCTTTATCCAAAAAGTGTTCAAATGGCTATGAGCACTATCTGAGGTCATCAGTCTCCTAGAAATTAGAACTACTTAAACCTAAATAACCTAAGGACATCACAAACATCCATGCCCGAGGCAGGATTCTAACCAGCGACGGTAGCGGTTGCGCGGTTTCAGACTGAAGCACCTAGAACCGCTCGGCCACAACGGCCGGTTCACCTTTATCATCTACGCTTCCTGTTGCCCTACTGCAGCCCCGGCACTCATTTTGGAAATCGTCATTTTGCCGTGTGCGGTGCAGGTGAACCTCGGCAGCACGCGAGCAGTTTACAGACTACGCCGTTTAGGAAACGCTTCAACCGTAGGCACGTAAGCCAACGATTACGCCTTTTTGAATACCGCATAAATCGCTCCATTCAACTATTACGACAACGAGTGCACTGTTTTCCGCGTCGCAATGATACGCTTTCTATACTTTCCGTGAGTGGTTATTGCACATTGAAGTCCACCATAGGCAGTGGTCACTAATTATGAACTTTTCAGGCTTAACATCGACACATAACCAACACATTCGAACATAACAAAATGTGATTTCCTGTGATCTTATTCATTATTGGTGGGCTCCAGATCGGTTCTAACACCAACCTGCTTAGTGACGCTTTCCCAGTAATGACCGCATTTCAGAGTGAAAGGGGTAATGAAGCAGAATGTCACACCAAATGGTGCGTTCCATCATAGTACACTCGTACCTACTATGGAAGTAGTGGAATGGAATACAATCTTTTCCAGTACCACGACATTTAGCCAGAGCATATATGGTGTCCATAAAGTCCTTCAACATTTTATTACAACGGCAGTTGTTGAACTATTTTAACAACAATTCTTTTATTGTAATCAGTGTTTCTAAAAGTTTTTTGACATTGTTTAAAAGACCTCTATATCGGCGCCTTTATTTACTCGAAGCACATCAAGACGGTACTCGATTTCTTGCCATGTTCGCTGTAGCATAGCGTCATCAATTGTGGCAATGACATGACGAATCCCTTGCTTCAAGTCAGAAATGTCCCATATATGTGTCTGATACACGATATCTTCTACATACCCCCATAAAAAAAGTCCAAGGGAGTGATATCCGGTGGACGTGGTGGCCATCCCTCCCGCTCCATTTGCCTGGAAATGTTTCACTGAGGAAGCGACGAACATGGAGTCCCCAATGTGGTCGTGCACCATTTTGCTGGAAAATGATAGTTGGTTGTAAGTCAATCAGTTGTGGTGCTGCGTGTTCGGTCAGAAGGTCGAGGTAAACATCTGCAGTAAATGTTGACTCGTTGAAGAAAAATGGACCAATAATTCGGTTGCACACGATTCCACACCACATACTCACTTTTTGACTATCCCGGTAAAGCTCCCTAGTCACATGGGAGTCTTCAGATCCCAAGATTCATACATTGTGTCTGTTTAATGTCGCAGAAACAATAAACGTTGGCCGGCCGCGGTGGTCTCGCGGTTCTAGGCGCGCAGTCCGGAACCATGCGACTTCTACGGTCGCAGGTTCGAATCCTGCCTCGGGCATGGATGTGTGTGATGTCCTTAGGTTAGTTAGGTTTAAGTAGTTCTAAGTTCTAGGGGACTAATGACCACAGCAGTTGAGTCCCATAGTGCTCAGAGCCAATAAACGTTGCCTAGTCACTGATACAAACTCAACTGAGCATTTTGTCCATTTTGGCTTGTCATTTGGCTCAAGTGTCTGTAACAGTACCACTTTGTAAGCGTACAACCGTGAGTTCTTCTGGAGGACCTTATGCACGGTTGAACGTGGTAGTTGCAACTGTCTGGCAGCAGTGCGGATGGACTTCGTAGGTGAACGAGTGAAGACGTGTAAAACGTGATCGACGCTTTCCTCGGATATTCTTGGTCACCAGCTCCTCCCTTTATCCAACTCTGTCCCTGTCTCCATAAATTTTTTGTTCCATGCACGGATTGATGGACGCGATGGTGCATACTTCGTTCTGAAGGTTCCGTTGAGTTTGAACATCTGATTTTGTCTCAATATACCAGGACACACATTTTGACTTCTTTCGGGGAGTTGGCACTTTATAGAGGTTCAGTCCCTTCCATCAACGGAGTGTTTGAAACACAAAATTTTACTATATATAATGTTAGTAAACATTGATTACAATAAAAGAAATTTCTTTAACATACTTCAATTTGAAGTATATATATATATATATATATATATGCTGCAGAGCCAAAGAAACAGGTACAACTGCCTAATAATATTGCGCAGGGCCCCCGCACATGCTTAAGTGTCGCAACACGACGTGGCTTGGACTCGACTAATGTGTGAAGTAGTGCTGGCGGGAAATGACACCATGAATTCAGCAAGGCTGTCCTTGATTCTGAAAGAGTACGAGTTGGTGGAGATCTCTTCCGAACAGCACGTTGCAAGGCATCCCAGGATATGCTTAATAATGTTAATGTCTGGGGAGTTTGGTGGGCATCGGAAGTTTTTAAACTCAGAAGAATGTTTCTGTAGCCACTCTGGAGCAATTCTGGTCGTGTGGGGTGTCGCATTCTCCTGATGGAATTGTCCATGTCTGTCGAAATGCACAATGGACGTAAGTGGATGCAGGTGATCAGACATGATGTTTACCTACATGTCACCTGTCAGAGTCGTATCCTGACGTATCATGGGTCCCATATCACTCCAACAGCACACGCCCCGTACCATTACCGAGCCTCCACCAGCTTGAACAGCTCCCTGATGATACGCTGGGTTCATGGATTCATGAGGTTATCTCCATTCCCCGTACACGTCCATAAGCTCGATACAATTCGAAACGAGACTCGTCCGACCAGGCAACATGTTTCCAGTTATCAACAGTCCAAAGTCGGTGGCGATGGGCCCAGGCTGGGGATATAGCTTTGTGTCGTGCTATCGTCAAGGGTAAACGAGTGGGCCTTCTGTTCCGAAAGCCCATATCGATAATATTTCGGTGAATTCGCACGCTGACTCTTGTTGACGGCCCAACATTGAAATCTGCAGCAATTTGCGGAAGGCTTGCACATCTGTCACGATGAACGATTCTCTTGGGCTTCGTTAGTCCCGTTCTTGCAGGGTCATAAGAAACGTCTGATCTATGAAACAGTTGTATGAAAACAACGCTGTGCCAAGGAATTCCAAAACATCATCTACCAGTTTCGACCTTCCGTCATGAAAAATCATTGTCACGGCCTGGGGGATAATAATAGTCGTTTGGGGCGCTTGTTTGGTCATCACTGTTTTTAAATATTCGCACTAAGTTTCGGTGACGACTGGACAAGCTGCAGTCCAGTAAATTATTGCAGCGAAGACGGGAAGAAAGAAAACCACTGTTATACCTCCTTTGTAATATATGGAGGCATACGAAGTCAACCCTCGTTCTGCCGACGGCCTTGTCTAAGAGGGTGGAGGAGCGGACAGAGGTTCAGGGCACTTTCTTGTCCTAGGGGTGGTAAAAATGCCCCTAAAACCGGAAGAATCACCATTGATGAACGGCATGAGGATGCAAAAGGCAATAGAAACCACCGAATTAAAGACACGTAACGTGTATCCACAGGACATGTGGCCTGTAATTGGAGAAGTGTCATGGTGATCTCTCCATTGGCAAAAGATTCCAGAATACCCCCCCCCCCCCAATTCGGATCTCCGCGATGGGACTGCCAAGGAGGAGGTTAACATGAGAAAAAGATTGAATAATCAGCGGAAGAATAACGTTATACGAGTCGGGGCGTGGAATGTCAGAAGCTTGAACGTGGTAGGGATGCTAGAAAATCTGAAAAGGAAAATCCAAAGGCTCCATCTAAAGCAGGGGTCAGTGAAGTAAAGTGGAAAGAAGACAAGGATTTCTGGTCAGATGAGTAAAAACTAATATCAACAGCAACAGACAGTGGCACAGCGGGAGTAGAATTCGTTATGAATAGGAAGGTAATTCAGAGAGTATGTGTCTGTGAACAGTTCAGTGACAGGGTCGTTCTTATCAGAATCGAAAGCAAACCAACACCGACAACGATAGTTCAGGTATACATGCCGACGTCGCAACCTGAAGATGAAGTGATAGAGAAAGTATACGCGGATATTCTAAGGGAAATACAGTATGTATAGGGGCATGAAAATCTAATAATCATGGGGCTGGAATGCAGTTTTAGTGGGAGTAGAAGAAAAGGTTAGAGGAGAATATGGGCTTGAGACAAGGAATGAGAGAGGAGAAAGACTAATTGAGTTCTGTAACAAGATTGAGGTAGTAATAGCGAATACTCTGTTCAAGAATCTCAAGAGGAAGAGGTATACATGTAAAAGGCCCGGTGATACGGGCAAGTTTCAGTTAGATTACATCATGGTCAGACAGATATTCCGAAATCAGATACTGGATTGTAAGGCGTAACCAGGAGTAGATACAGACTCAGATCGCAATATAGTAGTGATAAAGAATGGGCTGAAGTTTAAGACATTAGTCGGAAAGAATCAATACGCAAAGAAGTGGGATACAGAAGTACAAAGCAATGACGAGATGCGTTTGAATTTCTCAAGGCTATAGATAAAGCAGCAAGGAATAGCTCAGTAGGCAGTGCAGCTGAAGAGGGATGGGCATCTCTAAAAAGGAAAATCACAGAAGTTGGGAAGGAAAGCATAGGTAAAAAGGAAGTAACTGCAAAGAAACCCTGGGTAACTGAAGAAATACTTCAGTTGATTGATGAAAGGTGGAAGCACAAAAATGTTCCGCGAAACTTAGGAATTCTGAAATACAAGTCGCTGAGGAATGAAATAAATAGGAAGTGCAGGGAAGCTAAGACGACATAGCTGCAGGAAAAATGTGCAGACACCGAAAAAGAAATGATTTTCGGGAGGACAGACTCAGAATAAAGGAAAGACAAAATACCCTTCAGTGACAATCAAAGCAAGAGTGGTAACGTTAAGAGTGCAACGAAAATTCCACTGTTAAATGCAGAGGAGAGAGCGGATAGGTGGAAAGAATAGATTGAAAGCTTCTATGATGGGGAAGATTTGTTTGAAGTGATAGAAGAAGAAACAGGAGTCGATTTACAAGAGATAGGGGCTCCAGCATTAGAATCAGAATTTAAAAGAGATTTGGAGGACCTAACGTCAAATAAGGCAGAAGGGGTAGATAATATTCCATAAGAGTTTCGAAAATCATTGATGGAAGTGGCAAAAAAATGGCTATTCACGTTGGTGTGCAGAACATTTGAGTCTGGCGACGTACCATCGGAAAAGCATCATCCACACAATTCCGAAGATGACAAGAGCTGACAAGTGCGATAATTATGGCACAATCATCTTACCAGCTCATGAATCCAACCAAGTTGCTTACAAGAATAATATAAAGAGGAATGGAAAAGAACATTGAGGATGCGCTAGGTGACGATGAGATGGCCTTAGGAAAAGTAAAGGCACGAGAGAGGAAACTCTGACGTGGTGGTTAATAATGGAAGCAAGACTAAAGAAAAAACAAGTCACGTTCATAGGATTTGTCGATCTGGAAAGAGCGTTCGACAGTGTAAAATTGTGGAAGATGTTGGAGATTCTGAAAGAAGTAGGGGAAGCTATAGGGAGAGACGGATTATGTACAATATTTACAACAGCCAGGAGCGAATAATAACAGTGAACGACCAAGAACGAAGTGCTCGTATTAAAAAGGGTGTAAGACAAGGATATAGCCTTTCACCCTTACTGTTCAATCTGTACATCGAGGAAGCAAAGATGGAAAAAAAAAAGTTCAGGAGTGGAATTAAAATTCAAGGTCAAGGGTAACAATGATACCATTCGCTGATGACGTTGCTGTCCTGAGTGGAAGTGAAGAAGAATTACACGATCTGCTGAATGGAATGAACAGTGCAATTAGTACACAGTATGGACTGAGAGTAAATTGAAGAAAGAGGAAGGTAGTGAGAAGTAACAGAAACGAGAACAGTGACAAACTTTACATAAGAATTGATGGTGACGAAGTAGATGAAGTTAAGGAATTCTGCTACCTAGGCAGTAAAGTAATCAATGACGGACGGAGCAAGCAGGACATCAAAAGCAGACCAGCTATGGCAAAAAAGGCATTCCTGGCCAAGAGAAGTCTACTATTGTCAAATATCGGCCTTAATTTGAGGAAGAAATTTCAGAGAATGTACGTCTGGAGCACAGCATTGTATGGTAGTGAAACATGGACTGTTGGAAAACCAGAACAAAAGAGAATCGAAGCTTTTGTGATGTGTTGCTACCAACGAATGTTGAAAATTAGGTGGACTGATAAGGTAAGGAATGAGGAGGTTCTACGCAGAATCGGAGAGGAAAGGAATATGTGGAAAACACTGATAAGGAGAAGGGACAGGATGATAGGACATCTGCTAAGATATGTGGGAGTGACTTCCATGGTACTAGAGGGAGCTGTAGAGGGCAAAAACTGTAGAGGAAGACAGAGATTGGAATATATGCAGCAAATAATTGAGGACGTAGGTTGCAAGTGCTACTCTGAGATGAAGAGGTTAGCACAGGAGAGTAATTCGTTTTGGGCCGCATCAAACAAGTCAGGAGACTGATGACAAAAGAAATGGAGAAATTACTTCGAAGTATAAATAATTTCTTTTTATTGCAGTAATCACATCTATTTCATTAGTTAAATCCACATTTCGTACATAAGATTTTAGTTTAAGTTTAGCGTCTCAAATCCTTAGGGCAAACTTAACAGGATAGTTGCGTCTCGAGTCGCGGGTAATTTGAGACAAGGAACTAATTGTCGGAGACTGATTCTTAATTTGTTATTGACGTAAATAAAAGAAATCTTACAGACCTGACAATAAATATTAAGTGACGATCACAAGCCTGACTGATGTTTATTGGTGAATCTTTACGTAAGCAGTTCATCACCATCCCTTCATATGTTTCTGAGCGAACACTTCTTTGTCGAGGACTCTAATCAGCTTTTTACTGATGACATGACCCAGCGTTATGTATGATTTACTTACGCCGACTAATTCTTTTAGTTCTCTGCTGTTCCAGTTTACCTACAGACCACGTCTCACTGCCAAACATTGCTAAGCTCGAAACGTACATTCTGACAAATTTCTTCCTCAAATTAAGATCTATATTTGGTACTACCAGACTTCTCTTGGCTAGGAATGACTTTTTTGCTAGTGCTTGTCTGCTTTTTATATCATCCTTGCTCCATCCGTTCTGGGTCATTTTGATTCCTAGCTGGCAGAATTCCTTAATTTCATCTAATTCGTGATCACCAATTATGATCATAATTTTCTCACTGTTCTCACTTCTGTTATTTCTCCTGACCTTATTCTGTACCACATAAGCTGTTCATTCTATTCAACACGTGCTGTAATTTTTCACTTTCATTGAGGACAGCAGTGACACCAACGAATCTTAACGATGATGTCTTTCCACCTTGAATTTTAATCCCAGTCTTGAAACTTTCTTTTAATTCCGTCGTTGCTTCATCGACGTTTAAGTGGAACAGCAGGGGCGAAGACTACTCCCCCGTCATATATCCTTCCTGCTTCATGCACGGCGTTGTTGGTCTTCCAGTATTATTGTTCCCCATTGGTTTCTTGTACATATTTTATATTACCGTCTTCCCGTATAGCTTGCCCGTACCCCTATTTTTTTCAGGATTTCAAGCATCTTGCACCACTTTCCACTGTCGAATGGTTTTCCAGATCGCTAAATTCTATGACCTTGTATTGATTGATCTTTCATCAGTCTGGTTTCCGTTATCAGCCGCAACACCATAGCTGGCTCTCTGGTGCCTTTCCCATTCCTAAGGCCAAACTCGTCGCCATTTAAGAGATTCCCAGTATTCAATTCCATTCTTTTGCATATTATTGTCAGCAAGTTGGATGTTCAGCTGTTAAGCTGATTTGTGATAGTTCTCGCAGTGCTCGGTTGTTGCACTCTTGGAAACCGTATTGATAATTTTTTCCCGAGCCTGGTGATATATCGCAAGTCTCATACATTCTACACAATAACGTGAATTGATTTTAGAAATTGCAATGCAATGTTACCTATCCCATCTACCTTATTTGATTTTGTCTTCCAAAGCTCTTCTAAATTGTGATTCCAAAACCGGATTCCCTATATCTTTGCTACGGACTCCGGCTTCTCCTTCTATCACGTTATCAGACAAGTCTTCCCCTCATAACAAACTTCATTGTCCTCATGCCACCTAACTGTTCTCTCCTCTACATTTAACAGTGAAATTCCCATTGCGCTCTTAATGTTATCACCCATGCTTTTAATTTCACTGATAATTTCACCGAAGGTGGTTTTGACTTTTCTATAAGCTATGATCAGCCATTCCTTCCAACATTCACTTCTTCTTCGATTTCTTCACATTTTTCATGGAGTCATTTTGCCTTGGATTCCCTGCATTTCGTATTTATTCTACTCCTAAGTAACTTGAATTCCTGTGTTCCAGAATTTCCCGGACCATTTTGTATTTCCTTCTTTCATCCATCAACTGAAGCATTTAAGCAATTATCCATTCTTTCATCGCAATTACCTTCCTTGAACCAAGGTTTTTCTCTCCAATTTCTGTGATTGGCATTTTTAGAGATGTCCATTCATTTTCAAGTGAACTGGCTGCTGAGCTATTCATTTAGCAGTATCTACAGCCGCAGAGCCCTTCAAACGCATGTCTTCACTCCTTAGTACTTCCGCATCTCGCTTCAACACGCTTTGCTTCTTCTGACTAATGTCTTACGCTTCAGCCTACATTTCATCATTACCAAATAGCGACCTGATTCTATATTTAGCCCTTCGATACGCCTTACAACCCAAGGTCTGATTTAGGAATCTCTTCTGATCATGTTATAATCTAGTTGAAATTTCCTGTATCTCTCGGCCTTTTCCAAGCTGACCACCGCCTCTTGAAATTGATGAACATGCTATTCGTTATCACAATCTGAAATTTATGACACAACTCAATTAGTCTTTCTCCTCTCTCATTTCTGCTACCAAGACCATATTCTCTCGCAACCCTTTCTTCCACTCCTTTCCTAGAACCGAATTTCAATCCTCCATCACTACTAGATTTTCATCTCCCCTTACGTACTGAATTATCCGTTCTTTATCATCATATACCTTCCCTGCATCTGCATCTTGTGCTTGCGATGTGTTGGTAAAAGTATTGTTTGGCTGACATTCCACTCCTCAACTCTTAGAACGTTATCCTTTCGTTGTACTTCCAATCTTTTTCTCATAGTTACCTGCACCCTGGTTGTCCAATCCAGGAGATCCGAATGAGTGAGTGATCATCATGTCCTATGGATACTCGTTATGTGTCTTTAGTGCGGTGGTTTCAATTGTCTATTGAATCCTCATGCCGTCGATCATTGCTGATTCTTCCGACTTTTAAGGGCAGTTAACAACCCAAGGGCAAGAGAGAGTGCCGAACACGTGTCCATTCCTCCCCCCTCTTTGAAGACGCCGTTGGCATAATGAGGGTGGCTTCCCTTGCCTGAAGTCCATTGCTGGTATTGCTTATGATATTTATTCAAAATTTAAGCAGTGTCTCGACCAGAACCAGAACTCACGACGTCTTGATTACAAGTTAAAGACGCAATATGTCTTTGTATTAACTTTTTTCTATTTTTTAATTGTCCTAAAATACTATTACTTACAATGAAGAGCTAGCGCTGGTGCACTACTTCAGTAATACCAGCGCATCGTCCATGTTACTAGACTAAGCAAATATTGTAGAAAGTTCTTACAGAAGAAAGTTGTTTCTCCAAATTTCGGTTAATGGATGTGCCATATAATAAAGTTATGTGTGAATTGCGAAATATTTTTCACTTTCACTGTACATAGTGGCTACGTACTAGGCGTACCAGTGCTTCCTGATAATTTTACTTCTAAGTGACTTATATTGTCGTAATGTTATTTTTTTTTCTGGACCTTTTGGTATTTCATATTGGCTTCCCTGAACCTCGTCCTTCTTTCATTTCTAAGTGATGTGCACTGCTGTACTCTTGATCTTTTTCTACCTTTTCGTTCTACTTTCCTTCGTAAAGAAGGAGAAGCATTTCTTCTGTTAATAGCAGCAGCAGCACTCCGTCTTCAGGCCACAAGTGGCCCATTGGGACCATCCGACCGCCATGTCATCCTGAGCTGAGGATGCGGATAGGAGGGGCGTGTGGTCAGCACACCGCTCTCCCAGTCGTTATGATGGTTTTCTTTGACCGGAGCCGCTACTATTCGGTCGAGTAGCTCCTCAATTGGCATCACGAGGCTGAGTGCACCCCGAAAAATGGCAACAGCGCATGACGGCCCTGATGGTCACCCATCCAAGTGCTGGCCTCGCCCGACAGCGCTTAACTTCGGTGATCTGACGGGAACCGGTGTATCCACAGCGGGAAGGCCGTTTCCACTCTTCCGTCAACCAATGTTTTTCATTTTCGTTACCTTCCCTGCACCAGTATTTGTATCGGTATTTCAGTATCCCATTTGTTTCCAGAAAATTCTCTTACACTTCCGGCTACTCTTTGTCATTGCAAAATAGTAATCTGGGAGTGTACAATCCAGTGTCGGATTCCGTATCCTCAGTCTCATCACGATGTAGTCCAAGTGGAATCTCCTCGTGCACCGCGGCCTGTTACGAGTACAGCTCCCCCTTTCTTCAACAGCGTATTTGCTGTTACTATCTGAAATTTACTGCAGTACGCAAGCAGATTTTCTCCTCCCTCATTCTCAGAACCTGTATAGTCCATCAACTCCGTTTCGCTCCCCTTAGGTCCCTCTTCATTATTACAGCCATTGTCAATAATTCAGTCTCTGCCTTAACTTTCTAATCACAAGGAACCCTACTGCTATTATATTACTTCGTGCTGCCGTTAATATTTAAATCAGATCAGTTAACTAATCGCTACTATATCTAAACAATGACTCTGCATATCGCTTCTCAGATTTCTAACATCCCTACCCCATTCAAAATTCTCTAATTTCACTGTTTGACACGCAGAATAAAACCACCTTTAGTGGTTGTTGCATCTTTGTAATTCTATACACAGAACCACACCTGAGCCGTGTACGGCTCGTGTTCATGCCATTTATTGTTTGTCATCTTCTATTGCTGTACTGCCTTCTCGTTTTTTTATTCCATTTACTGGCGCCACTAACTTCCTGCCTTACTTTCCAGTGAGTGGCAGCAGCAGCGCGTATCGATTAGTGCACTGTCGTACCATCTCTGGAGCGACCGACAGTATTTCCGGGTCGTCTTGTGTCTGAGTAGTCAGTTCGGGACGGATCAGCCGAGCAGTCGGGAAGCAGCAGCAGCGAAGTGCCGGCCGGTGTGGCCTAGCGGCTCCAGAAGCTTCAGTATGGAACCGCCCGACCGCTACGGTCACAGGTTGGAATCCTGCCTCTACGATGGATGTGTGTGATGTCCTTAGGTTAGTTACGTTAAGCGGTTCTAAGTTCTAGGGGACTGATGACCTCAGCTGTTAAGTCCCATAGTGCTCAGAACCATTTGAACCTTTTTGAGCAGTGAAGTCGGCGACGGAGCGCCGGTGAGACACCGACAGCCAACGCTCGCCGACCGCTCGCGACACACATGCACTATTCGACGGAGGGAGATTGGAGCGGGACGACCGTTGGTTCGTCGTTGGGTTGGTCTCATCGGCCGACGTATATTTGGTTCTGCACCGTTTCCGGGACTGGGCAGTTGGTCGGTTTGCGTGGAGCAGCGAGGAAGTATCAGGGCGCGCATTTTGGCAGGGCCCGGTGCCGGCGTCCACGCGCGGTCGGACTGTGAGGGGCTGTTCCCATTGCTATGAGGTCCCTTGGCTCACCGATCCCGGACCCGAAAGTTAAGTCTTTCCTTAATCCACCAGCCAGCCCCAACTGTTCACATTGCATCGTTTGAGTTTCATTGTGGGCTGTAGGGTCATCCTGTCGATTGGTCCGTTGACTTTCGCTCGGTTGGGTTGTCGTCGAATCGTGAATCGTCGGCCCGACTGCCTGTCTCACCTAAGCGAGAGTTAGTGTTTGAATTCCAGGCCAACCCTCCAACATCTGAGCGCCCATGGGTGTACTGCCCTTTTTTATTTGTTCTTTTTGTTTGTACTTGTATGGCTTCTGGCCGACTTTTTTTAAAAAATTGAGGTTGTTTGGCCCGTAAGGAGTAAGATTCTTTAGGCCTTCAGCCTAATTTAAAGAACTGTTTCACGGAAGACCTTTGCCATTTTAAAGGTTTTAATCTTGTTGACGTTTAAGTGTTGGGCCTGCAGCCGATTTTGAGTTTGAGTTGTTTTGCTCTTAAAGGCCTTCAGCCTAAATTAAACAACTGTTTCAGGTACTGCCCGTGGTATTTAAAAAATAATGGAAATGTAAGTGTCACGCCTTCAGCCGATTTGAATTCAATTTGTTTGCTCTTAAAATCTCAGATTCTTTGGGCCTTCAGCCTAAATAAAGAACTGTTGTAATATGAGGCTTGCCTTTAAATTTCTGATTATGCTTGTGTTTTAAGTTATTGGCCTTCAGCAATAAAAATTATTTTTTAGGTTCTTGTAATGTTTGATCAAATAATAATAAATTTGTATGTTCCAGTGTAACCGACAGTCGCTTATTTTTGTCCCTTTCCGCAATTTAAACTATCTGTCCTCTCCTGCGGGTTAAGTGGGGCGTCGTTGGGCGCATCCATGTCAAGTGTCGTCGTCGGGCGCACTACTGCCATGTCAAAGGGTGCTACAACAATGGACGCCGTCGCAATGTTCATGTGGATACCTGTGTTGCTAAAACGTGCTGAGAGCGAGAGACGTCCCTTTAAGACCCTATACTGTAGAGCGAATGACCATCCTGTCTCGATAAGCTATGATCCTGCTACTGCGGAGCTACGACATATGCTGCTATGTGTTTCTCCTTCTTATAAGAGGTAACGTGATCTTTTCTTGCTCAGTCAATATGAAAATGTGATTTGTGAATCAGAAACCCACCGCTAAACATTTCCTTGTAGGCAGGAAGTTGAAGCGGTCAAGTGGTGAATGAGTGGTGGTGACAGACCGTGGAGTTCAGGGCAAAAACTGTTAACAGTCACAAAGAACTTTTATGGATTCTGATACATGGCGTAGTGCGGCAGACACGCCTCTCCTGGTTGACTCTGGGGGTAGTTGATGAGCGGGAGGCGGGTTTTGCCTGGTGCTGCTGAGCCGACACCTCACACTGTTGAGGCCCGCAACCTCTGTTGACCACGGCTGTTGACGTCAGTGACTTAAAGTGTTGTGCTGTGTTAGTGTCTCACTCGGGAAACGGCCACTCGGCTCTACAGTCGGCTGCTGTGACAGCCTCTGGTTCAAATGGTGCAAATGGCTGTGAGTACTATGGGGCTTAACGTCTGAGGTCATCAGTCCTCTAGAACTTAGAACTACTCAAACCTAACTAACCTAAGGACATCGCACACATCCATGCTCGAGGCAGGACTCGAACCTGCGACTGTAACGGTCGCGCTGTTCCAGACTGAAGCGGCTAAAACCGTTTGGTCACACCGGCCGGCACATCCTCTGGAGTCTGCGGTGTGTCAGGTACAACCCTTGAACACAGATATAAATCGGCTGGTGGCTGGTACAACAGTGCCGAGTCATACTAGGAACGCAGCGTCGATGGCGGCAGACGTGGATGGCAGGTCAGCAGGATTGAGACACCGAAACCTGTGAAGGACCTAGGGTAGACGACAGGTCTCGCATCCATGGCTGCTGGTAACAGAGTCCAGTCTTCTCTCTGTACGGCGTCATCCTGGCTTTGTGGTGGTGTTGGGGATTGTGATGACGAGTAATCCACAGCTGGAAATCCATATTTATTTATATGCCTCCACTGCCCATTTCTTTCACTAGAACCCGATACCCACTCAGGCTGCCACAACAAGTGACCTTCCCTGGTGTGGTGGTGGTACAAGGTTACCGCTGCGCGGCACTTTTTAATCTCGCTCTACAATCCACTGGCGTGTCTGTTAATGTGACCCACATGTCGCCAGACAGACGACTACCGACTCATGGCTGTTAATGCAGCGTTATGGCGCTTCTATGCTACTTCTCCTTACTTTTTTTAAAGAGTGATAATTTTCTGACAGTAGACTGACATAGAGTACTGTAAAGTAGAGAACTTACTCCAACCTATTTCAAGCCCTGAAGAGCAAATCATATCCAAGCTTTTAGTACACTTCGTGGCAATTAGATATTCGTCGAAAATTTAATAGGCAGCAGTGCATAACGCAAAAGGCTTATTTTCAGTTCGCTTCCTTTGTCTGTTACCTAAAAATGTCGTCGGATGATGGCAACTTCCTCTTTTTTAACCTTTAGAGGAGTAAGCATGCCAAATACAGAAGAACGCAAAATCCCAAAGACTGGCTAACTTTCACGGAAACTCGAAATTTAGGGCGGACATCAATGCGAGATGCCTTTAATAGTTCCCGCAATGAAACACTGTCTCAAGATATAGTGGAAAACCCAAAGAGATTCTGGTCGTATGTAAAGTACACCAGTTCAAAATGGTTCAAATGGCTCTGAGCACTATGGGACTCAACTGCTGTGGTCATAAGTCCCCTAGAACTTAGAACTACTTAAACCTAACTAACCTAAGGACAGCACACAACACCCAGCCATCACGAGGCAGAGAAAATCCCTGACCCCGCCGGGAATCGAACCCGGGAACCCGGGCGTGGGAAGCGAGAACGCTACCGGACGACCACGAGATGCGGGCAAAGTACACCAGTGCCAGAAAACAGTGAATACCGTCACTGCGCGATAGCTATGGAGATGTTACCGATGATGGTGCCACTAAAGCGGAGTTACTAAATACCGTTTTCCGTAATTCCTTCACGAAAGAAGACGAAATAAATATTCCAGGATTCTAAACCAGAACAGCTGTTAGCATGAGTGAAATAAAAGTAGATATCTTAGGTGTTGCGAAACAACTGAAATCACTTAAAGCCGGCCGATGTGGCCGTGCGGTTCTAGGCGCTTCAGTTTGGAACCGCGTGACCGCTACGGTCGCAGGTTCGAATCCTGCCTCGGGCATGGATGTGTGTGATGTCCTTAGGTTAGTTAGGTTTAAGTAGTTCTAAGTTCTAGGGGACTGATGACCACAGATGTTAAGTCCCATAGTGCTCAGAGCCATTTGAACCATTTTTTGAAATCACTTAAGAAAGGCAAGTCCTCCGGTCCAGATGGTATACCAATCAGGTGCCTTCCAGAGTACGCAGTCACAATAGCGCCTTTCTTAGCAATCATATACAACCGCTCACTTGACGAAAGGTCTGCTCCTAAAGACTAGAAAGTAGCACAGTTCACACCAACATTCAAGAGAGGAAATAGCAGTAACCCGTTGAATTACAGACCTATATCACTGACCTCAATTTTCAGTAGGATTTTGCAGCATATCCTGTACTCGACAATTATGAATCACCTTGAAGAAAATGACTTATTGATGTATAACGAACACAGATTCTGAAAATATCATTCTTGTGCAACACAGCTAGCTCTTTTTTCAAATGAAGTAATGAGTGCTGTCGACAAGGGATCACATATCGATTCCATTTTCCTAGATTTCCAGAATGCTTTTGATAGCGTTCCTCACAAGCGACTATTAATCAAATTGCGTGCATATGGAGTATCGTCTCAGTTGTGTGACTGGATTCGTGATTTACTCTCAGAGGGGTTAGAGTTCGTAGTAATAGACGGTAGTTCATCGAGTAGAACAGAAATGATATCTGGCGTTCCGCAAGGTATTTTCATAGGCCCTCTGCTGTTCCTGATTTACATAAATGATTTAGGTGATAATCTGAGCAGCCTCCTTAGATTGTTTGCAGATGACGCTGTAATTTATCGTCTAGTAAAATCATCAGACGATCAATTCCAATTACAAATTGGTCTAGAGAGAAGTTCTGTATTCTGCGAAAAGTGACAATTGGCACTAAATAAAGGAAAGTGCGAGGTCATCAACATGGGTACTAAAAGAAATCCGATAAATTTTGGGTATAAGATAAATCCCACAAATCTGAGGGCTAACAATTCGACTAAATACCTAGGAATTACAAGTACGAGCAACTTAAATAGGAAAGAGCACGTAGATAATACTGTGGGGAAGGCGAAACGAAGACTGCGCTTTGTTGGCAGATGACAGCCTACATTACACTTCTCCGTCCTCTGCCGGAATACTGCTGCGCGGTGTGGGATCCTCACCAGATAGGATGGACGGAGGACATGGAAAAAGTGCAAAGAAGGGCAGCTCGTTTCGTGTTATCGTGCAATAGGGGTGAGAGTGTCACTTATATGATACTCGAGTTGGGGTGGCAGTCACTGAAACAAAGGCGGTTTTCTTTGCGGCGAGATCTGTTTACGAAATTTCAATCACCAATTTTCTCTTCCGAATGCGAAAATGTTTTGTTGACACTCACCTACGTAGGGAGAAATGATCATCATAATGTTGATGATGGTGGTGATGAAGTCCCATACTCCGAGGAGCGTAGGGAACGATGAGGGAGACCCGCACCGCCGACTAGGCAAGGTCCTAGCGGAGGTGGTTTGCTATTGCCTTCCTGCGACTGTAATGGGGATGAATGATGATGATGACACAACAACACCCAGTCATCTCGAGGCAGGGAAAATCATAACAAAATAAGAGAAATCAGAGCTCGAACGGAAAGATTTAGGTGTTCCTTTTTCCCACGCGCCATTCGAGAGTGGAATGGTAGAGAAGTAGTATGAAAATGGCTGGATGAATCCTCTGCCAGGCACTTATGTGTGAACTGCAGTGTAGCCATGTAGATGTAGATGTAGAAGCGGAAAATAACGTATCGATCCCGAATATGGATGCAGAGATCTTGATCACGGAGGTCGTCGTTCCGCGATTTGATGTACTTTCTGCATTGAGCAGTCGTACTTCAATCTATTTAAGCGTGAGTTTTGCCTGCGATGTGGTTACCTGTCACAAGTTTAAGGATAATGAAGAGCGACGTGGCACAGCGAGTGCCAAGTGAAACACGGTGTCGCTGGTGAGGCGGGGTGGGGTCGGCAGCGTGCCGAGAACAATGTTGCTGCTGCAACTGCTGCAGGCGAGAACAGCTCCGTGTTCCCGTGGGAGTGACTTGTTAATTACGGGAGACCAGGCTCGCAGTGATCCTCACTCGCCACCTCCACTGCGCCACCAGTCGTGGGCCCAACATGCGGGCGCTGACATCGACCTGCAGCTGTCCTGCTTACTCTCACAAGAGGTAAGCGCAGGGATACCAGAATACGCTCTCACTTCGCTTGTGTTGCCCGTCGTCGTTTCTAGGTCCAACACCACTGTAACGGTTTAATTCCGCCTAAAAAACATTTTGATGCACACCGTTGTACCAAATGAAGAAATATGGTGAGCTGAATAAATTACACTGTTTGAAAAACAATACATTGATGGAATACATTGATGCAAAGCTATCAAATTCCAGTCCAATATTTCGATGTCTGTGAGAGCCAAATTCCATCGTCATGTGAGCTTGTTTCCAGCACAGAGATAAGATAGGTGTACAGATGGAGAACGACATGAATACATAATGACTGCTGAGAATGTCAAACGTTACCGGAATTTCTCAGTTCGAATCAGTGGCATGCGGACCACGGGCGTCAACATCAAATTATTGCGGAGGAGGCGAGGGAGCGAACTGCTCGATACATAGGGTATAGATCACAAGAAGATCCAAACGGGAGATCCCCTTTAAACAACCTTTTGGAGCATCCTGGACAGTTCAGACCGTATATTCAGTGGCACTTGGAACTTGTAAAGCGTGCCAATTTAAGTCTGGTTTAAAATGTATTTTGCCGTTACGAAGTATAAAAACGTTATATCATAATAATATTTAAATATATCGACAATGTGCGTGTGACTATTATATTATTATATATTACGTCGTAAACAACCATGGAAACTATTTCAAACTGAAGAGTTTTTTTAACTAAATTCTGGTTTATTTTTATTGGAACTGTAAATAAACAGCCTATTACAAACACGATTTTATTTCCTTTATTTTTCAAACATGAAAAAAAAAATTAAGAACTCAGACGCAAAGCTATGAAAAGTAGGAAGAGAAATTTAAGCAGTTGGTCAGAAACGATAATTAAATACAGTATCAAGAGCATAACGATAAATAATGTTATTTATCCAACAGCGAGGCGGATACATATCTCGTGTTGTCAAAATTTGTTACAATTATTCTGTCAATGTTTCTTAATATTTAATTCAACAGTAATTAGTGCAGACTACAAACTGCTACCTTACTGAGCCTCTGTTGTGTCACTGTTGAAAGCAGATACTTCTTTAGTCGTTGTAGAGTAGAGAGACTGGGTTCTGCTTTACGGCTGGAACAGACAAAGACATCTACATTTTTAAATACTGTATTAGTTCGATTATTAAAACCATTTCCACAAAGTGAAAATAATCCGCCAGAAACACAACGTATTTCGTAAGGTCAAGTAAAGGGCTAACCTTTTAAGATATGGAAATCGCTGGAAATCTATTATTTTACAATAATACTTTCAAATAAACTCATATTGCATACGTTTTCTTTTATCTAGTGATGCTGGCGAAGCTGTGATAAGTGCTGTCCTAGTTTATAACTATCTCTTTTGTAGGGAAGAATCAGGGAAGCGTGTACAGAGCAAAGACTACATGCTATATTCAGATCAATTTAGAAAACGGGCGACAAATTCCTGTAGCTACGTATTTTTTACAGTGTAGAGGTACTCGTAAAACTGAGAAAATTGGAATACAATCTGTAATAATTTTTCCTTCTCATCATTCCTCTGGTCTCTCTCTCTCTCTCTCTCTCTCACTTTCTCTCTCTCTTTTTCTGTAGGAAAACGATAATTCTGATGAATTGCCTTGATCTTCGTTCGTAGCAATTGTGTTATTGTTCGAGCAACGGAGATCGGGCTTTTCTAATCGGCTCAGCTGCAATAAACCAAACCTGAGATATAATAAGTGATTGTTGCGTTATGCCTCGCTGCCAGAACGACAAAACCGATTTGTGCTTAGCTACCTCGCTTCTTCGTCACTAGTAGTCGTACCAACACAGTTCATTAAAACTTGGAATATTGTCTCTTTAGTGAATATTAAATGCATATTTGATTTACTGGCAGGTCAGTAAATCCTACAAACCATTTAATCTAACTACACAAGATCTTTTAACATGTGTGATCAGTTAAGCTTGTATACACACGTTCAACGGTGTCATATTTTGTCATTGACTCAAAACCTGAAATTTTTTTCATAAAGTATTGGGTGCATATGGCTCAACTTTCCGCCCTTCCACCTCTCCCCCCCCCCCCCCACTCATAACCCGCGGTGACGCCCATGTGAGGGAGGTGGGAGCATCATACCGACAGATCTGCTGTAGAGTGACTACAGAACGACGGTGACGAGGCGGTCTCAGCACAAGAGTGTGCCGCATGAAGAGCAAGCACATGTTCAAACGATCTAAACCACGGCTCTTACCAGCAGAGGGTTGAAAATAGCTGAACCGCTGCTATAAGGTTACACGACAAACTGCTACCATACTTGTCATGAAAGTGATATCTGACAGTCTGTACCATTCATTTATGCGGATGCGTAACCAGCTGACGACTTGGTTCGTGTTTAGGTCTAAAGGAACGTAACTGATAGCTTACTAAACTGTGATAATTTCGGGTAGAGTAAAATGCAATAAGAGAGCAGTAAGAGTTTCCCAACATTGGTGCATTATTTATTTTACTTTGAAAACAACGCATTCGCGTGGTTACAAGACGAGTTTTACCTGTGAGCGCGTATGTATTAGAAGCTGATATGATTGGAGAGCACATCCTAGCGTAACGGGAGTAGATCGAATGCTACTACAAGCACCCTGAATATGTCAGCAGAGGTCATTCACATTCTGATTGTGTCCTACAAATGACTACATCTGTCCCTTCCTGTTTTCTTATTTACTTTGGATGTTGACGTTACTCACAGGAAATGGAATATTAATTAGTATGAACACTATTACAAAATTGTAACCTTTTTAAAAGTAGTGTTCTTCTTAAATTACATGTATTTCGTAATTTTAATAGTTCACTGCCTCATATGTTTCTTTTTAGACCTAATAATGACTACGTCGTAGTAACTACTCGTATTTCTCTTTAATTGTAGCGTTCTCGCTTCCCGCGCCCGGGTTCCCGGGTTAGATTCCCGGCGGGGTCAGGGATTTTCTCTGCCTGGTGATGATTGGGTGTTGTGTGATGTCCTTAGGTTAGTTAGGCTTAAGTAGTTCAGAGTTCTGAGATTGTCGCATGTATGCATGCTCCTGATATCTGTTGATCTTACAGTGAACCACCTTTACCTGAACTGTATCCTTACATTGTCTACCTCAACATCTGCAGAGAACTTTGTCCCTCATTTCTCTGCTATTCACTTCTACGAGGGTCCAATGTAAAGATTTTCATTGCAGCGTGAAGGCTCACAGTCTACGCTGACGCCCACTTTTTCATAAAAGCTGGAAGCTTTTGAAGGAATACGCAACCCATAACCTTACGTCCCATGCTTTCTGTAATCCAGTCTGTAAAATAGACTTCGAGGATTTTAAAACTTTTAAGAGTGTTACATATTTCACTACTATACTAAAAGTTTATGTCCATGGTAGCAACATATATCTCAGAAAGTTTACAGTGATGAAGTTTTCAACAGCTTGCCACAAACTGTTGTTAAAGTAACGTGTTCTTCACTGCAGTCGTGAGAGGCCACCATTTTCCTCAAGTTCGTTATCTCTCCAAAGTTTTTAGATGCCTTGCAAAATCTGATGGCAAAATTCGTAAGCGGAAGGCAAACTTGAAAGAGGAAACTTAACAGAACTACTAGATCAAACTGCTACGGACAACTGAAAGAGGTGGCAAGGGCACTTCCCATGCATGGGTGTTGCATTGTTTTGTAAGAAAGGGTGAAACTTCATGAGAGAGCTCTTACTTAGAACACATCATAGCTGGCGATTGGGTCTGATAACAAAGAGGCTGACTTGGAGATAATTATGGAACACATTAAATAGCCATTTATAAAGTGGAAAACTGTGGTATATTTCTCTGTGTTCATCTGACTTTTAACTTGACACTGTCGTCCTGTTTTGTTTATGGAGGAGATGCTTAATACTGGATTCCTAACCTGTAGTGACTGTTTGCAGTTCTTGATTTCAAATCCAGTGTTCGGATCTGAGGCTCTTTTAAATGTAATGGAACTGTTACAGGGTCCTGGCCAATGACTAATAATGTATTTACAGCGATGCAAAAATTAATCCGGGTCGTGGTCGGCCAACAAACGAATCCGAGAATGTTGAGCAGTACGTCGGGTATTTTGTCTTGTGTGCCGCTCATTGCTCTGTGTGTGTGGGGGGGGGGGGGGGGTGTATTCTGACAGCAACCACGAATGTGATTTCACGCTGCACTACAAAGCATCCAAAGCTGAAACTGAAGGAACGTTTCAGAAGGTCCAGAAAACCGTCGCGGATACATGTATGACCCAGAGAGCTCTGTACCAATATGTCACGGCAAAACATTCAAATCGTCCTTAGACGGTGGCATTTTCCTACCGCACCTGAGCTGCTTTGGGTTTGCACATACTCTTTGCGGATGTCGGAACATAGCAACAGCAATATCGATATATTTGTTCGACAGTAATTTAATGTGAACATAATCATAGGTTTAAAGGTAGAACCATTTGTTGGCTCCGCTTGTAACTTCGTTCTTTATGTACAATTTAACTTAGTAATATGAAAATAAATGTGAAAATTGCGTAAAAATTTGTCATTGTATATATGTCAAAATTTTTTCAAGCATACAAGTTTAAATCAAGTGATAAGGTAAGCATTGACATCACGAGAGCTCACACATCTTTGGGTCGTCGACATAAATGATACACGAGGCACCGCACAGTACAATTTTCATCTAACTTTGAAACTGGCAAGCCTGCTATTACAGTGTTCGTTAGCCATTTGGGCTGTAAAATTAAACACCAAGAAGCTGAAGATTACTGTTGGAGTGAGCACGAATCATAGTGAATATTACATCAGCCTGAATATCCTCACGAAAGATGACAAAGGAAGATGCCTACGTCTGTATCATTAAGTCTGTAAGATGTATGTTCTGCTGCTAACACGTAACGCTTTTTCTTCAGAACGGTGCCTTCTGACAACTGTCGTAAGTGCACTTCAAAATTATCTGAAACAATGTATGGGTGAAGGCGGTATGCCTTGTAACACTTGTAACATTTTTCGGTTGTAAAAGTAGTTTAATATATTTTCTCATTCCATTCAGTTTGTGTGTGGAGCAGTCTATTTCTGAAGTTAGAAGAAAGATTTTTAAATCTGAAAACGTGTACGAAATGGTCATGTACCTAGTAACAAACATTCTATTCACATTTAAAATTGCTACAATCGATAATCGTAAAAATCCTGTCATTCATGTATTTGATAGGGTGTTACACAACAGTAATCACTAAGTGAACTCGAATTAAGAAGTATTATCAAAAACCCGTTACAGGTTAAAAACGTGTTGTGAAACACAAGCTGTCGACAGATGACTAATTTTTAGCAAGGGAAAGCTGCTAAGACATTAAAGAAACTCAGTCATTTGAAGACATCACGTGTTTAATGGTACAAGAGCTTCCTGCTTTCCCGGCTGCTTGTGCACAATCGAAGAGATATGACTTTACCATCGATATTTTATCCTACTAGTTATAAAAATACACTGAATTTTAATTAGCATAGAATATTTTAACTGAAGGTTTAACAATGTCCACCAATAAGCTTTCAAATGTTGCACAGGATTTGAAGATGTAGCACTAGTAATGCAAAAGCTGCGCAGGACAGAAACGTTATGTCTTACAACAACAAAAATCGGTAGAAAACGCCTGACACTGCTTTTGGCACTTTATTTTGCGAATTCCCTCTCCTGATTATAGACAGTCACAACATTAAAACACCGACCATAAAATACAACATATTCATAAGAACAATATTCTTCAGGTACAACACCCTTCCCCGCATACCAAAAGCCTCAAGTAAAACGTGTGTACTTTTCTAATTTTTACTTCTTATTTACCATCAGTTTCCCTTTGTGCAGATTGCTAATTCCTTTCACAATTACAGTTTTAAGAACAATGACTATTAATCTGGAATAATTCTGTCAGTTTTCAACCCACAAACTAATTTGCGCGACACTGCGCAGAACAAGTTTTTAAGAGCCACGTTTCACCATAGTCGTTAATGTTTCATTGTGTCTGTGTGACAGCAATTAATGTGTAAGAATGGGTGTGTGCATGCAAGTGAACGTTATATGTTGATCTCACAATGTGAGTGAGCGAATTTAACTTCTTCTTAATGATTCCATTTGCACTGAATCCGATGAGAGTGTCGAGACTCGAGAACATTGTAGTATTGCGTCGTAATTGCAGAAACCTGTTATTTTGACTCGTGTTTCTAGACTGTTACATGGAACTGATTTATTCTGTTATGTGTTTCATTTTGTGAAGGAGTAACTTGTGTATGTTTGAAGAGGCTAAATAATGTACTCCCAACAGGCAGCACGGGAGTCTGAACCTCACACACTCCGACAGTCGAAGAACACCGGTCTGCAAGACTGAAGGACGAGCTAGACAAATCAACTGACTACACGTTGGAGTTGAATGAAAGTGCGAGAGTATGATGCCAGAGCGCTTCCAGTCGCGCGCAGAAATATACATGTCACGTTGTGCGTCGTCAGCGAGAGTATAGCGCCAAATGTGACTGGCCCCGCAACACGAGGCAGTTGGAAGAAAAGGAAAAGACCATTTGAGCCCATTAGCGAACTGTTACGGTTCTGAGTTAACGAGCATTTCGCTCTTATATAAATATTTGGCCAAAAGAGACAGACTTCCAGGAATTGTGAAACGAATGCTGTAGTCCAGGAACGTGTACCACAAACGACGGGGATTCGCCACGAGATGGGAAAACTCACAGGTGTCTATTGTGCTGAGAGAGCCCACGCTGATCAGGCATAAGCGCTGTAGTGGGCGAGTGAGACAGACGAGACCCTACGTCATAGGGAAACCCAGTAGGAGCTATTCGTGCCCAGGCAGGCGTAGCAGTGTTAAATATGGCGAACCTAAGATCGGCCATAAAGGGAAACAGTTACGAAAACTATTTCATTCTGTAGTAACTTAGGGAATGAAGCCACAGTAATTTTAATCTACCATACTTCATAAATTTTTATGGTGATCCCAATAAAACTTGTATTTGATCATATCGATAACAGTTTACGCCGGCCGCGGTGGTCTAGCGGTTCTAGGCGCTCAGTCAGGAACCGCGCGACTGCTACGGTCGCAGGTTCGAATCCTGCCTCGGGCATGGATGTGTGTGATGTCTTTAGGTTAGTTAGGTTTAAGTAGTTCTAAGTTCTAGGGGACTGATGACCTCAGATGTTAAGTCCCATAGTGCTGAGAGCCATCTTTTTTGATAACAGTTTACGATTTACTGTTGTAGTGAAATTAACAAGTTTTATAACAAAGGCCTAGATGCTAAAATCTGAACGCTTCGGCCGATCTTTACGATCGACATTTCATTTGATAGCGCATCATTATAATGACAAATGACGTAAATATCAACTCAATAACTTTATTTGTTTAAAAGATATATTAAATTTAATTGTCAGTATTATCAATTAAGCATCAGATTATCATTTCCTCCCACAAAACACATTACCCCATGACGGCATGACACCTTATTGAGTCTTTAGGTAATAGAATATTTGTTGTAAAGTTTAGTGCATTATAGTTACTTTTGTTCTTTATTTATTTATCAGAAAGCACATTGGTGCAAGGCTACTGGCCGTGACAGTCAAAGTTATTATGTAATGGATGTTATTGTTACTTCATTTAGAACGTGAAAATAGCCAAGCTTTGATTATTTAAGAATGTTAAAATGTAAAATAATGTAGAACAAGTTGTAGCCAATCAGACGGACTGCTTCAGGGAAGGGAACTGCACTAGTCAGTTGAGTGACGAGTTTCGGCACGCGGGAGACGCAGCCGGAGACGGACAGAGGGACAGTGCTGGTGCAGATGCGAAAGCGGACAGTCGGTTCTGTTCTAGACACCAAAGTGTACGGCACTGGTGAAAAAGCGAAATCAGACGGTCGGTCTTTAGGTAGCCAGGAAGTGGAACGACTTAGAATATTTCGCGTTGTGTGATATCGCGGGACTTAATCTCTGAGCGGTGAGCAGCCGCGCGCCTGGAGTGAACTTTAACTTTTCGCGTAAATAACGAGGCAGAGTATTGGACTCTGTTTCGCGATGAGATTGTGAGTGATCGAACTGTATCTAATGGATATGCGCTCGAGTGTAACAGTACGCTAAACGCGACCACTGCCCCTATTAGTTGGCTTTCTGAATAAACATTATTCTAAACAAATCGCAACTGTGTGGCCTCCATCATTTATGGGTCGTTAATTTAGTTCCCAATATCATTATTATTGTTTTTATATGTTATATTAACTTTGTATTTCTCAAAGTTGCCATCAGCGAGACAATTTAACCAAAGGGTCAGAAGTGTCTAATGTAGGGCGTGTAATGCAACACGTTCAGTTCGACCGCAAGACGAGTTTGAGAAAAGACATTTCGCCGAAGAGGAACCGCATGTGAGCCCGAACATTTTTGGGATGTTAGCTCGCACGGTGCACTATGGTGGCAGTCTTCATTACAGCATCGCTGGGAGGCGATTTCACATAGGCAAGAATAAGCGAGATACTGGAAGAACAGCGAAGTGTGACGAGTGTAACCCAGGAATTTGGTACTGATCACTAGCATGGTGAGCGTTACGAATCATAAACACTGCTGCCCGAAGGAAAGGAGGGATCCACTGCAACACATTTACTAGGACGGACCGGCACCCTATCTCACACTCCATAGTGGCACGGCGACTGTATGGTAGTGGCTGCTTTGTTCGACCATCACTATGTTGCATTCCGTCGACACTCGCTCAGTGGTTGGACCGATTGCGATAATCGAAGAGCAAAGGGGCAGAACCAGAGAGGAGTGGAGTCACGTACTCTTCTCGGATGAGAACAGATTCAGTCTGGGAAGTTTTTATGGATACACTCTGACATAGCGAGAGAATCCCCGCAGGAATACTGCCAAACACAATCGTTTTAGTGATCCAGCTTTTATGGTGTGGGAAGGAAAAATTTTGAGTGGGCGTGCTGACCTTCAGACCTTTAACACGGTACACACACGTCCCAACGGCATTGCAACACTGTACCCCTGCCTCATATAAGGCTATTCAGGATTACAGTCGGCCCTGACTACATTTTTATTGAGGACAATCAGCGACCGCATCGAATACCTCAGTTGGAGGAGCTCTTGGAGCGATAGGGTGTACGGCAAACGGACTGGCGTGCCAGTTCATTTTTACTTAAAACCTATTTAGCACGTGTCAGATGCGTTTGGCAGACGTATTGCTGCTAGTCAACGTGCACCAGCGATCATCCAGAAGTTGGCAACCCCGCTGATGGTGGAACGCCCTCCTACAATAATTCCTTACCTACCTCGTGGCCAGTAAGGGAGCACGTTGCAGAGCATGCACTGGCGTCCGTGGTCATCACACATCCTATTAAGAACTGTGTCCTGCCTCTTGTAAATGCCAGGGCTCGATCATAAGTCGCGATGAATTCCGAGCGGTTCTTTCTGTGTATGGTCCAAATTCCACTGAGCTATGTTTGCTGTCACCGACACATCCCTAAATTCTGCGCAGCAGTGTGTATATTAATATTTTTTAACATCAGTGAAATTGTTAAAAAATGTCTTTGCTATTGTAATAATTTATTAGACGCGCAGACAGTGACGGGGACTTTCGAAAGACATAAGAATTGGAATGAAGGTGAAACGTGACTACCAATGGCTCCTTTAATCCTGCAGAACGCTGTATCCAGGTGCTGTCTCTGGGGTTATAGACTCCGTCTGTCCCTACTGAATACGAACCACATGCTCGGAGCCTGAAGATTGTCGAGCGTTGAAAGAGAGTGAACACGGTCTGTCGTTAATGGCCGAGTGTGCGATTGCAGCTCAATAAATATCGTTTATTGTACAAGTAGTGATGCCGGATTGAACAAGCACACGGACGAGCTGTTTACAGCGTCAGCGCCATGCATCAGAGAGCGCTTAAGGGTTGTTTACGTACCGCGGGTGGCTGAAGACACGGATGTGGCGCGTCCTACGTCTGTAGTAATTGCGTGGGTGTTTATTATCGCGGTGAGAGCATTCTGAAGGGATTAAATTCTTGCACCACATCTTGCATCACATCTGTAGCAGCTGCGAGCAACGGGGTACGCTATTTACTAAAATGGGTGACTAATGTAGACTTGTCAGGTTTTTGATTGCAGCAGATTTAATTAATCTTTCGTTCGTGTAATGGAAGTTCTCTGACCTGACATCAGCTGTGCAGAAATGACCCTGACCTTGGTTGCTGTGAGCAGTTGATTGGAACTGTTCTTCAAAGGATGGTGCGCGACTGAGCAAGAGCTCGCTGGCAAGAGCATTTGTTTGAATAATTTCCTAATAATTATCCGCTCGCTTTTAGACTATGCCACCTTGGACAATAGTGTAGGGTCTAGGATAATTCTATTTATATATGAAACGTAAAGGCACTAAATTGTTACTTATTACAAGCTGCAAAATAAATATATCGGGAATACAAATGGCGGTATAACCCTCAGTACCATATTCAACAAACCACATCGATCAGTACCCTTCCTTCTTCTATTACAAAAAAACAGTTCGATTCTCAATAAAATTGGCGAGCTTTTTCCATATTTCGTCTTAGTCCTTCACTGAATTCCCTGCACCAGTCTTCAATTGTCTCTCCACCTACTTTGCTAACTTGAAGCATTGGCAATATTCCTCCTGTCGCTCTCAGGTCTAGAAAACAACGAAAACGCATATACATGTAAAATACACAGATATACAACATGCAACACCAAAAATACGTAATATAAAGAAAACAAATAAAGAAACAATGGAAAGAAGAAAAATATATGTAGAGGCGAACACTTAAATCCTGAGTCAAATTAGTCCGCCACCAGACATCTAATAGGAAGGATGCAGGTAGTTCACAATAATTATAACGTAGTTCGCAGCTGTCGTTACCACCATAGGCCCATAGAGCTCCAGGCGAATATCCCTGAATCCAAAAACTGCGTCCATCCACCTGTCTCCGTGGCGTGGAGCAGGTTGTGAGCAACCGTTCTCCTGGATAACGACGATCCGGACTCGAACATTGACATGGTGTAACAACGAACGTGATACATCCGACTAAGCGACACGCTTACTTTGATCAATGTAGCAATCTCCATGATACACTGTCTGCTCCAGTCGTAATGGATGGCGTCACTGGGTTAGCATCGGAACACGTAGGCGACATCTGTTCCCCGACCTCCAAGTTGAACAATATTCTGTGAACGATGTGCTTCGAAACGCTTGTGCCTGCATCAGAAGTGTACTCTTGAAACGTCCCCTTTTTAACAATTATACACGACTGTCCTTAAACTGACACACAATATTTTTAGCGCAACGCAATCTGACTTTCAAAAAAATCCCTACAAAAGAATGGCCCTGACTAACATTAACCTATACGTCTCACAAATCACTTACCTCACAAAAATCTTGGTTACTCCCACTACTGCAATACAGAAAGCGCCACTACTGCCAGCTACATAAAAGATTCAAACTATGGAAGGCACTAACTACTGATAGGGATAGTTAGCAAATGAAAGATATTAGTAGAGAACAAAGAATGTATTTACCTTGATATCATCATATATATAGCAGTTCATGACAAATTACAAAACTCCGCCATCTCTCTCCCCACATCCACCACTGCTGGCGGCTCACCTCCAACTGCCCAACGCTATGCGCTGTTCACAGCCAGCTGCCTAACACTACAATGGCGAGTATTACAACAATGCAAAGCAGCCGCAGACTGCACACCGCACAGCCACTGATTTTCTATACAGAGGTGGCGTTACCAATAAAAAAACCTAAACAGCCTACTTACATAGCCCCCATGCTCCCCACAAAAAATTTTACAAATTGGTTTGGGCAGTGCCCAATACAGATTTGAAAAAATTTTTCATAATTACAATAACAAAGAAATCAAATGCACACACTTATTGATACAATGTTGGTCAAAAGCTAGCGGCTCACCTCCAACTGCGCAACGCTACGCGCTGTTCACAGCCAGCTGCCTAACACTACAATGGCGAGTATTACAACAATGCAAAGCAGTCACAGGCTGCACACAGCACAGCCAGTGATTTTCATACAGAGGTGGCATTACCAAAAAAACCTAAACAGCCTACTTACATAGCCCCCATGCTCCTCACAAAAAAATTTTACAAATTGGTTTGGGCAGTGCCCAATACAGATTTGAAAAAAATTTTTCATAATTACAATAACAAAGAAATCAAATGCACACACTTATTGATACAATGTTGGTCAAAAGCTAAAATTTTCTCACAGTCCATGAAGACAGTCCTGATCATTCATCACATTGCAGTGTTTTTCCCAAAGTCTGAGCAGTAAAAGAAAATGCACACGGAAGTAGTGGATTTCCATGCAGTCTTGAAGAAGTAGTGTTGTCCTTCCAACGGAAAGACAGTGCTGACTCTTGACCTGCTGACAGGTAATGGGCCACAACAGAGCAAACCCACAGCGGAGTCAATCGAAGTTTTGAAGAATATCGTTTGGTAGGTCATCACAGAGCAGACCCACTGCAGTCCTGGTAGAGATTACGGTATTGGTGGGCCACCAGAGGTGCAGACCCACTGCAGTCCTTGTAGAAATAATGGTACTGGTGAGTCAGCAAAGACGCAGACCCACTGTAGTCCTTGTAGAGATAATGGTACTGGTGGGCCACCAGAGGTGCAGACCCACTGCCGTCCTTGTAGAGATGGCCAGCAGCCATCTGTTGTGACTGTGCAGGTGCACAATCACCATTGAAGTGTCTTGCGGACAATATAGCAAGTCCATAAACCACCACTTGTGCACTCACAAAGTTTTTTTTTTGTCCTTAGAACCAGCAATGCTGTTATCCAGTCCCTTGTTGAATTATTAACACACGTGCAAACACTAACAGTCCCTACTTCTCACATATTGTCCATATACTATGACCAACAGAAACATGTGCAGTGAAATGTAACTTACAAGTTACTTAATTTGATGACCTGGTGTCAATTACAATTTTATAACATAAGAATACAATAACAACGGTACAAAACACATCATTAAAAACATAATAATACAGATAACACTTGTAGTACAGGCTTTACAAAAGAATAGAAATAAACATATACATCAGTGTTACAGGAATTACAAGTACCTACATAAAAGATCAGAATAACTTTCGAAACATCAACTTCACATATGAGCAACAAAACAGAACAGATAAATGTCTAAACATCTTTACAAAGTAAATAACATATTATCAATGCAAATTATATTTGAGGATAACAGTATTCCTCATCATAGTTCATGTAGCTGAGTATTAGAAGAAGAAAAAATTCTATGAAACTACACAAAGACAGGAAGAAAACAAATACACAAGGGTGCACAAACACATAGTGGGATAACACAAAAGGAAAGGACAGGGTTTGTTTTCAGTGTATCATTTGGTACTGCAGTCCAACGCAAAACTTCATTCTGTAGATCTTTCGTCTTATTTCAACCTTTGCTTCCACCAAAAAAATCCTATCCAAGCATGCTTTCTGTATTTATTTCACATATTTCTTAACTCATTATTTATTTCCAAGAAAATCCTACCTATATCTGTTGTCCCTAAACCCTACTTTTTTGGTTCATATCCTCTTTCAAAATACCCTTTTTTTTTGGCCAAAGCATTTTCTTTAAGCTTCTCAATGCATTTCTTCCAATCCATCATAGTTAGTTTCTTATATAGTCTACCCCCTCTTAAGCTAACTTAAATCTACTGAGCTCAGATGCTAAACTAAGGGACGAGGCAATGCAGCAGAACAAATCAAGTAACACAAACATCAATGACAAAAATTTCAAGCTGGCAAAGCAAGCTACAGTAAATCTAAATTACCAAGCAATTAAACATTACAACTAATATGAGGCAATGCGCAGCAAACAAGAAAAATAAATCTGGCTTAGCAGAGTAACACAAATTAAAATTCAGTAGCACTATGCCTGGCAAACAGCATAACTTATACCTAAACATGACAAAGTTCAAGCAGAAAAAGTATTACACTAAAAATGGCCATGTCTAATACCTATGTCACATCTTAACAATAGAGTGATGCATCACGAGAACTTACACTAGCAGATAAGTTACCAAATCGTAAAGAAATTGTTTATGCAATTCCTGTGAAGGGAAATGTCTTTTTATGCTCCCTCATTTTTTTGGAAATATATCACAAAACTATTATTTACTGGATCTGGAGGCAGAAAATATTTATATTAGTACATCTATAAAATTTTATTTTAAACAGTGCTGCAGTGCAGCTAGAAACTAGATATTAAACAAAATGAGTAAATAAATACATAAAGCAAGCCATATGGCATTTCTCTCAATTCTCGTAGATAGACACTTGCCCTAATCAGGTGTGCAGATGTAAGAATGTTTCCAAGTTATTATTAGCGTGTCGTATTTACGATGCTTTCTACAAACGAATGTCAATAGCGAGGATAATGGCCTCCCCTTTTTTTTTTTCTTCTACCACCTGTGCCACACATTAATGGCTTTTTCTCAAGGCGGCTGGCACACCTGGCCGCTCACAACGAATTACTTCACGGTCACTTACCTTTCTTAACGAAATATTTACGACAGCAGTTTTCGCTACAGCGACAGTCTCATATAAAAATATGTCACAGGTCAAGAATTAGCGTTGCAAATCTGTAGAGACAAAATCCTATAAATATAAGTGTCCAAAAATAATATTCATCAGCATTGTGATACAGTCACGCATTTACACAAATTTCATAACTCTTAAAGTACGATTCTTGGTTTCCAACATACTTCTTCACAAGTCAGAGGCCCTAACCGCTACTCATTACAACCAATTTGTAAAATTTTTTGTGGGGAGCATGGGGGCTATGTAAGTAGGCTGTTTAGGTTTTTTTATTGGTAACGCCACCTCTGTATAGAAAATCAGTGGCTGTGCGGTGTGCAGTCTGCGGCTGCTTTGCATTGTTGTAATACTCGCCATTGTAGTGTTAGGCAGCTGGCTGTGAACAGCGCATAGCGTTGGGCAGTTGGAGGTGAGCCGCCAGCAGTGGTGGATGTGGGGAGAGAGATGGTGGAGTTTTGTAATTTGTCATGAACTGCTATATATATGATGATATCAAGGTAAATACATTCTTTGTTCTCTATTAATATCTTTCATTTGCTAACTATCCCTATCAGTAGTTAGTGCCTTCCATAGTTTGAATCTTTTATTTAGCTGGCAGTAGTGGCGCTTTCTGTATTGCAGTAGTGGGAGTAACCAAGATTTTTGTGAGGTAAGTGATTTGTGAGACGTATAGGTTAATGTTAGTCAGGGCCATTCTTTTGTAGGGATTTTTTTGAAAGTCAGATTGCGTTGCGCTAAAAATATTGTGTGTCAGTTTAAGGACAGTCGTGTATAATTGTTAAAAAGGGGACGTTTCACTCTCTCGGAAGATCTGCCACAGACTGCCACTTACGCTGCTGAACGCCACGGGCATGCCTTCAACCTTCATCTTCTTTGAAAAGGCACAGACATCGAATTCCTTGTTATCCTGTTTCCATCGTCCACCATTCATTTCCACAGATGCTAACGACAACATTAGGGCAGTCGATGCTCCTTCCCTGATGTCAGATCGAAACAATGTGTCGTCTGTCACAGTCGCTCATGTCAGTTGATTTCCCTATTTGAGAATCGTATCGTCGCTAGAATGGATCCTCTAGTTCTCCTTACCTTGCCAGTAGAATCTATAGGTTATGAACTGTAGATTAAAACTGAAGAAACTGCTTAAAGGTGGGAATTTAAGGAGATGGGACCTGGATAAACTGACTAAGCCAGAGGTTGTACAGAGTTTCAGGGAGAGCATAAGGGAACAATTGACAGGAATGGGGGAAAGAAATACAGTAGAAAAAGAATGGGTAGATTTGAGGGATGAAGTAGTGAAGGCAGTAGAGGATGAAGTAGGTAAACAGACGAGGGCTGGTAGAAATCCTTAGGTAACAGAAGAAATATTGAATTTAACTGATGAAAGAAGAAGATATAAAAATACAGTAAATGAAGCATGCAAAAAGGAATACAAACGTCTCAGAAAAGAGAAAATGGCTAAGCAGGGATGGCAAGACGACAAATGTAAGGATGTAGAGGCTTATCTTACTAGGGGTAAGACAGATACTACCTACTGGAAAATTAAAGAAACCTTTGGAGAAAAGAAAACAACTTGTGTGAATATCAATAGCTAAGATGGAAACCCAGTTCTAAGCAAAGAATGGAAAGCAGAAAGGTGGAAGGAGTATATAGAAAGTCTGTACAAGAGCGATGTTCTTGAGGACAGTTTTATGAAAACGGAAGAGAATGTGGATGAAGATGAAATGGGAGACGTGATACTGCGTGAAGAGTTTGACACAGCACTGAAAGACCTAAGTCGAAACAAGGTCCCGGGAGTAGACAACAGTCCATTATAACTACTGACAGCCTTGGGAGAGCCAGTCCTGATAAAACTCTACCATCTGGAGAGCAAGATGTATGAGACAGGCGAAATACTCTCAGACTTCAAGAAGAATATAATGATTCGAATCCCCAAGAAAGCAGGTGTTGACACATCTGAAAATTACCGAACTATCATTTTAATAGGTCACAGCTGCAAAATACTAACGCGAAATCTTTACAGACGATTGGAGAAACTGGTCGAAGCCGACCTCGGGGAAGATCAGTTTGGATTCTGTAGAAATATTGGAACACGTGAGGCAATACTGACCCTGCGACTTATCATGGAAGAAAGATTAGGGAAAGGCAAATCTACGTTTCCAGCACTTGTAGACATAGAGAAAGCTTTTGACAATGTTGACTGGAACACTCTCTTTCAAATTCTGAAGGTGGCAGGGATAAAATACAAGAAGGGAAAGGCTATTTACAATTTGCACGAAAACCAGATGGCAGTTACAATAGTCGAGGGACATGAAAGGGAAGCAGTGGTTTGGAAGGGAGTGAGACAGGGTTTTAGCCTCTCCCCGATGTTATTTAATATGTATATTGAGCAAGAAGTAAAGGAAACAAAAGAAAATTTCGGAGTAGGAATTAAAATCCATGGAGAAGAAATAAAAACTTTGAGGTTCGCCGATGAGATTGTAATTTTGTCAGAGACAGCAAAGGACCTGCAAGAGCAGCTGAACGGATTGGACAGTGTCTTGAAAGGAGGATATAAGATGAACATCGACAAAAGCAAAACGGGGATAATGGAATGCAGTCGAATTAAGTCGGGTGATGATGAGGGAATCAGATTAGGAAATGAGACACTTAAAGTAGTAAAGGAGGTTTGCTATTTGGGGAGCAAAATAACTGATGATGGGTGAAGTAGAGAGGGTATAAAATGTAGACTGGCAATGGCAAGGAAAGCATTTGTGAAGAAGAGAAAGTTGTTAACATCGAGTGTAGATTTAAGTGTCAGGAAGTCGTTTCTGAAAGTATTTGTATGGAGTGTAGCCATGTATGGAAGTGAAACATGGACGATAGATAGTTTAGACAAGAAGAGAATAGACACTTTGGAAATGTGGTGCTACAGATGAATGCTGATGATTATGTGGGGAGATCAGATATCTAATGAGGAGGTATTGAATAGGATTGGGGAGGAGTTTGTGGCACAACTTGACTAGAAGAAGGGATCGGTTGATAGGATATGTTCTGATTCATCAATGGATAATCAATTTGGTATTGGAGGGCAGCGTGGAGGGTAAAAATCTTTGAGGGAGACCAAGAGATGAATACACTATGCAGATTCAGAAGGATGTAGGTTGCAGTAAGTACTTTGAGATTAAGAAGCTTGCACAGGATAGAGTAGCATGGAGAGATGCATCAAACAAGTCTCAGGACTGAAGACCATAACAACAACAATGCGGAACCTATTTACAATGGAAAAAATTCTTTGTTATTTATCGGCCCTTGCTCGATTTGTTCAATGTGAGCACCGGGGAATTTGTCGAGATGCTCTACAAGTAAAATGACGTTATTGAAAGCTGCTTTCAACATTTCCGATGGAATCGGTGCGACGTATTCCTGTATACTGGCCTTGAGACCTGGTAGGGACCGTGTTCTTTCGATATTCCTTAGATATCCCCAGAGCCGAAAGTGGAACCTTTTCCAGCTGCAACACGAGGCTCACCAGTGTCTGCATTATCGTCATCTTTAAACTATTTAATGACATCGGGTCTGCACTCAAACATTTCAGTCGACGGTACTCTCTTAATTGCTCCCATTCACATGAAACAGTTTCAGTAATGTCGCTTGACCTTTCACGTCATGAATGTGTCAGACCTCTGGAAATAACACGTTCGTGGATTGCTCCATAAAGTAGATATTTCACTGGACGAGCGGCATAAAGCGTTGCCCCATCTTGTGTTTCGACACAGTGGCGCTCTTCGAAAGCAGGAATCACATGGTTTACGAGAAGGTCTCGATAACGTGCAGACCTCAAGGTACACTTGACAAGCCCTCTGGTTTTATTCTCTTCAAAGAAGAACAGACCAAAAACGAAAGGTCTTGTGACTCCACACCACACTGTCACGTAGAGCGAGTGCACTGGCTCTTCCTGCGCAACACGCTGTTTGACAGTACCACAAATTTGGCTGTTCTGTTTATCCATTGCGGGCTGTAATGTAAAATGTACCTTGTAACTCTGAATATTACCCGGTCAAATCTCATCAACGTCGATCCGTACCAGAAACCGAAGAGCAAACTCAGGAAGTCCCTGGGGTTAATAGGGTTTCAATTGATGCACCGTCCGGCTCTCGTACAGATGCTAGTTGAGCCATGCACAGCTAGTGTTCATGCCATTTATTGTTTGTCATCTTCTATTGCTGCACTGCCGCATCGTTTTCTTCTTCTGTTTACTGGCGTCACTAGTTTCCTGCCTTACTTGTCCGTGAGGAGCAGCAGCAGCACATGTCGGTAAGTGCACTGTCGTACCATCTGTAGAGCGACCTATAGTATTTCCGGGTCGTCTTGTGTCTGGCATTTAGTTGGAGACGGAACAGTGCATTCGGGACGCAGCAGCAGTAAAGTCGGGGACGGAGCGCCGGTTAGGCGCCGACATCCAGTGCTCGCCAACCGCTGGCGCCACACATGAACTCTCTGACGGAGGGAGATTGAGGTGGGACTATTGTTGGTTGGTCGTTCGGTAGGTCGTCTCATCGTTTTCGGGCCCAGGAGTTGGTCGGTTAGTGTGGAGCAGAGAGGAAATTTCCGCGGCGTGTATTTGACCAGGCCCGCAGGCGGCCTCTATATGGTGTCAGAGTGTGTGGTGCTTTTCACACTGCTACGAGGTTCGTGGCTCACCAGTCCTGGACATGAGAGCTGAGTTTTGACTTAATCTACCAGCAAGTGACGACTATTCACACTGTGTCGTTTGGAGTTAGTTGTCGGCTGTTAGGATATTCCTGCGAGGAACCACGTGAGTTTTCCAGTTGGCAATTTTTAGCCACCCTCCGGCGGAGTTTAACTGTACTTGGTTATTGGAATTGAAATTCACCAGTGGAATCTTCTGCATTTTGGCCGTTAACGTTCTGGTTACAAGCCCTGGCCGTTGACGTAAATTCAGGCAGTGTATGTTCCTCATCGTGTTGTCGCTGTCTATCAGGACGTGTAGTTGACAGCTCAATGTATAATTGGTTGTGGGGACCAATACCTTCTACGTTGTTTCATTGAACTCCGTGTTGTGTGCTGGTCAGGTGCAGCGGAGGTTATCTTGTCGGTGGATCCGTTGACTGTCTGTCGGTTGGGTTGTCGTTGGAACTACAATGGTTGGGCCGATTGCCTGTCTCACCTAAGCGAGCGTTAGTGTTTGAATTCCAGGCTGACCCTCGGAACTTCTGAGCGCCCTTGGGTGTACTACCTTTTCTTGTTTTTTTCTTATTGTTTGTGCTTGTAAGGCTTCTAGCCGATTTTTAAAAAATGGTTGATATGGCTCTAAGGACTATGGGACTTAACATCTGAGGTCATCAGTCCCCTAGACTTAGAACTACTTAAACCTAACTAACCTAAGGACATCATACACATCCATGCCCGAGGCAGGATTCGAACCTGCAACCGTAGCAGCCTCGTGGTTACAGAGTGAAGCACCTACAACCGCTTGGCCTACGCCGCCGGCTAGCCGATTTTAGATTTAGGTTGTTTCGCTCTTCACGCGTCAGATGGTTTGGGTCTCCAGCCTAATTTAAGAACTGTTTTACGTTAAGTCTTTGGCATTTTTAAAATTAATGTTATTGAGAATTAAGTGTTGGACCTTCAGCCGATTTTGAGGGCGTTCAGCCTAATTAAGGAACTGTTTTAAGATAAGGCTTTGCCTTTTAAATTTCTGATTTTGGTTGAGCTTTAATTTATTGGCTTTCAGCCGTTTTTAAATTAAAGTGGTCTTGCCCTTAAAGCATGAGATTGTAAGGCGCATTCAGCCACTAATTAAGTTCCAAAACTAAAGCTGTGTTTTTCTTTTTAAATACAGTTTTTCTTGCCCCTTTAATGTTTGATCAAATAGAAGGTTGTATGTTCGAGTGTAACTGACAGCCGCTTATTTTGGCCCCTTTCCACAACTTAAACGCCTGTCCCGTCCTGATAGTTTAGCTGGGCGTCTCACTAGTGTAAAACAGACCCCATAACTTTCCGTTCTGTTGACCAAGCAATGGACAAATCTCCTGACACTACAGGAGCACTGCACCACCTGGGACACATGCTGCATGGCCAGTTGCAACAACGGCAACCTAGTTCAGTAGCTTTCACCGCGATAAGACGTCTTCGTTTTCTAGGAGCCATACCAAGCTCACCCATGTTTCCGAATTTCATTACCATTTTCTTTAAACTGTTTAATGTCATCGGGCCCCTCCACAGACATTTAAGTCGGCGTTATTCTCTCAAAGCAGCACAGTAATTGCTGCCGTTCATTATTTACTAACAGCGCAGCGCCTCTCTTCCCCATAGCTATACTGTTATCTCACGTTGTGGCTTCACAACTGATAACGGGAATATCAACCGTCATACAGACAGTGTACAGGATCGGATTTGCAGTTGGGGGACCCTATTGGAACCAATTTTTTTACAGCGTCAATATGTTCCACAGCAACGTGTTACCTTATCTAACAAGTTTCGCTGTCATAATGTCATTACAGACCGCACTGGTCTTCCATGAGTAGCGCCACTTTAATTCTAACCACATCGGGTGTAAAATGTATGTTAAGAAATAAAAAACAAAGATTCTTCCAAACTGAATGTGAGGAACTTTCAGCCTATTAATAACTATTGTATTGAGCTTAATGTATAACGTCAGTGCTTAACTATAAAATGTTCGAGAGAATCCAGACAATTTGCATATCAAAAAGTAAAACCGACCTATAAGTAAAAAGCACTTTTCTTAAGAAACAAGCGATTTTTTAAGGAAGCGGCGACTTCATCTTCTTCTAACTTACTTCTCTTTTCACTATCTTGTTGCTGAATCTTATGTTATGTACTTTTATGGAGTAATTATTCATAAGTTTATGGTTTGTGCTATTCGCTGTAGCTAATCTTTTGCTCTGGCGGTTTTTAAGTTGCTAACGAATTTATGTTCTACTTGCGGATGTATCGGGAAATAGTGCTCACTTTGTTTGATGGGAAAAGCGACCGATGCTCATCGCTTTGTGTCGTTTAACTATTTCGTTATTTACAAATTGAGCCTACAGATCTGCTTTTATAAAGAGTGTTCGTTCTCACTTTTTAAGTGCAGGTGACAATCGTATTCTACAGTCAAGGGCCCTTCAGACCATGATGATGCTCAGTAGCCACCAGGGCATAGTACAGCGAAGAACAATTATCGTCGATAGCACAGGAATTGTAAACAATAGTGACTGAGTCTTTCAGAAAGAGTAAACATATTGTGATGTGTGTTAAACTGCTAACGACATCGTGGCATCGCATCTGTAAATCGCCCTTCTTGAAGTTAAGTGTTGCCCTCCCTCTTACCTGGCCCCAGAGAGAGATACGTTACAGATGTCCCTCCTAACAGTGGTAATGCGCATTTTGTCTGGTGTTTCGGTAGATATTTGCAATTTCGTTCTTCCACTGTATAGCTGGAGTCATCCCAAATAACATTCATGACGTATTTCATGCGAGGCCCATTGCCGATGGAAATCGACAAGGCGTCGGTTTGTCTCCCGTTGCGAACGAAATGTTCTTAGAGCGGAACTTTACCTACCCATTCGATAGAGGGGTCCCAGATTAGTGTAGTGTGATTTTAGCTCTGTCGATGTGTGTTAACAGGAGCAGCAAAACACGAACTATGTGGTGTCACCGCCAGACACCACACTTGCTAGGTGGTAGCCTTTAAATCGGCCGCGGTCCATTAGTATACGTCGGACCCGCGTGTCGCCACTGTCAGTGATAGCAGACCGAGCGCCACCACACGGCAGGTCTAGAGAGACGTCCTGGCACTCGCCCCAGTTGTACAGCCGACGTTCATAGCAATGGTTCACTGACAAATACGCTCTCATTTGCCGAGACGATAGTTAGCATAGCCTTCAGCTACATTTGCTACGACCTAGCAAGGCGCCGTATTCAATTGATATTGAGATTCTATTAATGTATCATCAAGAGCGATGTTCTACAAATGTGGATTAAAGTTAAGTATTCCAGAAGCTACGTACTTTTCTTTATAGCATTCATTAAGTATCCTGTTTCAGACCTCACGCCAGCCTGCGTGAGTTTAAGCGCGTGCCTTTCGGCTTCCTCTCATTGTGTCTAGGCTGTC
Organism: Schistocerca nitens; assembly: GCF_023898315.1. Lineage (NCBI taxonomy): Eukaryota > Metazoa > Arthropoda > Insecta > Orthoptera > Acrididae > Schistocerca > Schistocerca nitens. The sequence goes on along the minus strand of NC_064619.1, from coordinate 548,059,158 downwards.
TAGTCTAGACACAACAAACTATAATCAGTTTTCGTTCTCTAGGAGTAACGTTTTCGATTAATAATTGAAACATTCTCGGTCCCGAGTTCGAACCCCGCCGACGATAAACTTCCTTATAAAAGTCATCAGCATTTGCGGCCAAAGACTTCCGCCATAAAGTAAATCTCATTCTGCCCACGGCTTTGTCAAAGAGGATAGAAAAGCAAATAAAGGTAGGGCACTCTCTTGTCCTTGGTGTGGGAAACTGCACTAAAGGCGGAAAATCAGCAATGATCAAAGGCATGAGGATGCGGAAGGCAGTACAAACCACTGCATAAAGGACATACAAAGTAGATGAACGGGATATGTGGCCCGTAATTGAGAAAAAGATTTGATGATATCACCATTGACAAAAGATTCCGGAATAGTTCCCCATTCGGATCTCCGGGAGCGGACTGCCACGTTATAGGTGACCACGAGAAAAGGTTCCAACAAACAGGGAAAGGATACCGTTCAAAGAGTCGTGGCATGGAATGTCCGCAGTTTGAATGTGTTAGGGAAGCTAGAAAATCTGAAAGGGAAATACTAAGGCTCAATCTAGATATAGAGTGGGTGGGTCAGTGAAGTGAAAAGGAAGGCAAGGATTTCTGGTCATATGAATACAAACTATTATCAACAGCAATAGTCAGTGGCATAACGGGAGTAGGATTTGTTACGAACAGGAAGGCAGGGCAGAGAATCAGTTACTGTGGACAGTCAGTGATAGGGTCGTTCTCGTCAGAATCGACATAAAATCAACGCTGACAGTGATAGCTCAGGTATATATGAGATGCCTTTAATATGTTCCACAACGAAACGTTGTCTCGAAATTTGGTAGAAAATCCGAAGAAATTCTCGTCGTATGTAAAGTACACAAGCGGCAAGACACAGTCAATACCTTCGCTGCGCAATGCGTATGGTACTGTTACCGACGGCTGTGCCGCTAAAGCGGAGTTATTGAACGCAGTTTTCCGAAATTCCTTCACCAGGGAAGACGAATGGAATATTCCAGAATTTGAAACACGAACAGCTGCTAGCATGAGTTTCTTAGAAATATATACCTTAGGGGTTGCGAAGCAACTCATATCGCTTGATACGGGCAACTCTACAGGTCCTGATTGTATACCGATTAGGTTCCTTTCAGATTACGCTGATACAATAGCTCCCTACCTAGCAATCATCTACAACCGCTCGCTCACCGATAGATCTGTACCTACAGATTGGAAAATTGCGCAGGACGCACCATTGTTTAAGAAGGGTAGTAGGAGTAATCCATCGAACTACAGACCTATATCATTGACGCCGGTTTGCAGTAGGGTTTTGGAGCATATACTGTATTCAAACATTATGAACATTATGAATCACCTCGAAGGGAACGATCTATTGATACGTAATCAGCATGGTTTCAGAAAACATCATTCTTGTGGCCGCTATCGACAGGGGATCTCAACTTGATTCCGTATTTCTAGATTTCCGGAAAGCTTTTGACACCGTTCCTTTCAAGTGACTTCTAATCAAGCTGCGGGCCTATGGGGTATCGTCTCAGTTGTGCGACTGGATTCGTGATTTCCTGTCAGGAAGGTCGCAGTTCGTAGTAATAGATGGCAAATCATCGAGTAAAACTGAAGTGATATCAGGTGTTCCCCAGGGAAGCGTCCTGGGACCTCTGCTGTTCCTGATCTATATACATGACCTGGGTGACAATATGAGCAGTTCTCTTAGGTTGTTCGCAGATGATGCTGTAATTTACCGTCTAGTAAGGTCATCCGAAGACCAGTATCAGTTGCAAAGCGATTTAGAAAAGATTGCTGTATGGTGTGGCAGGTGGCAGTTGACGCTAAATAACGAAAAGTGTGAGGTGATCCACATGAGTTCGAAAAGAAATCCGTTGGAATTCGATTACTCGATAAATAGTACAAGCCTCAAGGCTGTCAATTCAACTAAGTACCTGGGTGTTAAAATTACGAACACCTTCAGTTGGAAAGACCACATAGATAATATTGTGGGGAAATCGAGCCTAAGGTTGCGTTTCATTGGCAGGACACTTAGAAGATGCAACAAGTCCACTAAAGAGACAGCTTACACTACACTCGTTCGTCCTCTGTTAGAATATTTCTGCGCGGTGTGGGATCCTTACCAGGTGGGATTGACGGAGGACATCGAAAGGGTGCAAAAAAGGGCAGCTCGTTTTGTATTATGACGTAATAGGGGAGAGAATGTGGCAGATACGAGAGTTGGGATGGAACTCATTAAAGCAAAGACGTTTTTCGTCGCGGCGAGATCTATTTATGAAATTTCAGTCACCAACTTTCTCTTCCGAATGCGAAAATATTTTGTTGAGCCCAACCTACATAGGTAGGAATGATCATCAAAATAAAATAAGAGAAATCAGAGCTCGAACAGAAAGGTTTAGGTGTTCGTTTTTCCCGCGCGGTGTTCGGGAGTGGAATGGTAGAGAGATAGTATGATTGTGGTTCGATGAACCCTCTGCCAAGCACTTATATGTGAAGTGCAGAGTAATCATGTAGATGTAGATGTAGGTATACCGACGTCAGAAAACTGAAGATGAAAAGATACGGTAAGTATGTGGGGATGGAAATCTAATAGTCATGGGGGATTTGAAAGCGGTTGTACGGGAAGGAAGAGAAGAAAGGATTACAGGAGAATATGGGCTTGATATTAGGAATGAGAGAGGAGAAAGCCTAATTGAGTTCTGTAACAAGTTTCAGCTAGTAATAGCGAAAGCTCTGTTCAAGAATCACGAGAGGAGGAGGCATACTTGGAAAAGGTCGGGTAATATTGGAAAATTCCACTTATATTACATCATCTTCAGGCAGAGACTCCGAAATTAGAAACTGGTTTGAACTTCGTATCCAGGAGCAGATATAGACTCAGACCACAACTTAGTAGTGAAAAGAGTAGGCTGAAGTTTAAGAGACTAGCCAGAAAGAATCTATAAGCAAAGAAGTAGAATACGGAAGTACTAAGGAATGACGAGATACGCTGGAAGTTCTCTAAGGGTTTAGATACAGCAATGAGGAATAGCACAGTAGGCATTTCGGATGAAGTGAAATGGATATTTGTAAAAAGAGCAACCACAGACGTTGGACAGAAAGACACAGGTACAATGACGGTAATTGTGAAGGTACATTTTGTGGCAGAAGAAATAATTGAGCTGATCGATGAAAGAAGGAAGTACAAAAATTATCATGGAAAATCAGGAATATAGAAATACAAGCCACTGAAGAATGAAATAAACCGGACAGGGACAATAAGGCGAAATGACTATATGAAAACAGTGAAGAAATCAAAAAAAGATATGATTTTCGGAAGGATTGAATCAACATATATAAAAGACAAAATAAGCTACTTTGAAATTAAACGCATTGTTGGTAACATTATGTGCGCAATGGCGGTTCCACTGTTAAATGCAGAGGAGCGGATAGGTCAATATAGTACATTCAAGACCTCTATGAAGGGGAAGATTTGACTGATGTGACAGAAGAAGAAACAGGAGTCAAAGAGTTATGGGATCCTGTATCAGAATCGTAAAGATCTTTGGAACATAACGTTCGGTAAGGCAGGAAGGGTAGATAACATTCCATCAGAATTTCTAAATTCATTGGAGGAAGTGGCAACAAAACGACAGATATGCCATCTGACTTTCAGAAAACTATCGTCCATACAATGCCGACGCCTGCAGGAGCTGACAAGTATGGGGCGAATTTTCGTACTATTGGCGTAACAGCTCATGCATCCAAGTTACTGACAAGAATCGTATACAGAAGAATGGAAAAGAAAACTGAGGATGTGCTAGATGACGATATGTTTGGCTTTAGGAAAGGTAAAGGCACCCCAGAGAGGCAATTCTGACATTGCGGTTGATAATGGGAGGTGGCCTAAAGAAGAATCCGGACGCCTTCATAGGATATGTCGAACAGGAAAAAAATCATTCGACAAGGAAAAATAGTGCAAGATGTTCGAAATTCAGAGGAAAAAAGTGTGTAGGTCGTAGGGAGGGACGAGTAATCATCAATGGGTACACGAGGCAAGAGGGAATAATAAGAGAGGAAGACAAAGAACGAAGTACTCATATTAAAAAGGTTGCAATGGAGGGATGTAGTTTTTCATCCCTTCTGTTCACTCTATACATCGAATAAACGATGACGGAAATAAAAGAAAGTTTCACAAGTGGGATTAAAAGGTGAAAGAATATCAACGACTGGATTCGCTGATGGCATTGCTATCCTCAGTGAAAGTGAAGAAGAACTGCAGGATGTCCTGAATGCAATGAACAGTCTAATGAGTACAGAATATGAACTGAGAGTAAATCGAAGAAAGACGAAAGAAATGAGAAGTAGCAGAATGAGAACAGCGAGAAACTTAACATCAGGATTGATGGTCACGAAGTGAATGAAGTTAAGGAATTCTGCTGCCTAGGCAGTAAAATAACCAACGACGGACGGAGGAAGGAGGACATCAAAAGCAGACTAACACTAGCAAAATGGGCATTCCTGTGCAAAAGAAGTCAAATGTTATCAAACATAGGCCTTAATTTGAGGAAGAAATTTCTGATCATATACGTTTGGAGCACAGAATTTTACGGTAGTGAAATATTGACTGTGTGAAAACCAGAAGAGAAGAGAGTCATTGCATTTGAGATGTAGTGCTGCAGACGAATGCCGATTATTAGGTGGACTGATAAAGTAAGGAATGAGGAGGTTCTGCACGGAATCGGAGCGGAAAGGAATATATGAAAATCACTGACAAGAAGAAGAGACAGAATGATAATAAATCTGGTAAGACAACAGGGAATGGCTAACATGGTACTAGAGGGAGCTGGAAAACGTAAAAAGTGTACAGGAAGAAAGAGATTGGAATACATACAGCAAATATCTGAGGACGTAGGTAGCAAGTGCTACTCTGAGATGAAAAGGTTGGCACAGGAGAGGACTCCCTAGCGAGCTGCATCAGACTAGTCAGAAGACTGATGTGTCATGAAAAACTGATACTGCAGCAGCTGCAAGGGGGCAGCAGTCAGCGCTGGTTAGGGCGTTGATGTCACTCCTATAATAGTCGTTATTCTTGCGTTTTAATGTACCTGTTAATACTATCGGATTAATTGAATATCGCACTAGGCTCTATCGAATGGGCTTGTGAAATTTCACATTAGGTCATTTTGTTTCCTACAAGAAACAAATCAACGGTCTCCGTCGACATTGAGAGTCGCATTAAAGGCGTGATTGGGGGTGTTTGTTTGGACCGACTGCATCTAAAATGGTTCAAATGGCTCTGAGCACTATGGGACTTAACGTCTGAGGTCATCAGTCCCCTACAAATTAGAACTACTTAAACCTAACTAACCTAAGGACATCACACACATCCATGCCCGAGGCAGGATTCGAACCTGCGACTGTAGGAGTCACGCGGCTCCAGACTGTAGCGCCTAGAACCGCTTGGCCACTCCGGCCGGCCCGACTGCATCTACACATCCCAAAAACGAAATTGCAAAAATCTGCCGAAACACCAGATAAAATCGTCCTGAGGTCTCTCGGTAGGAACACCATATGTATGGAATGTTTCAAAAAGGTTCATCCTGTTTTACAATGCTGTGTTATTTACGAGAGTGAGTCAAATGACAACCTTAAATAGTTTTTTTAATATTATTTATTGTGCAGAAGTGATACAAAGCTGTATCGCTTTCCAACATAATCTCGTCCACGCTCAATGCAAGACCTCCAGCGCTTCCGAAGTGCATAAATTCCCTTAGAAAAACATTCTTTTTGTAGTCCGCGCAATCACTAATGCACCGCGTGGCGTACCTCTTCATCAGAACGAAACTTCTTTCCTCCCATGAGTGGTCCAAACACATGGAAATCACTTGGGGCAAGGTGTGGTGAGTATGGTGGATGAGAGGACACTCAAAATGCTGGTCTGTGATTGTTGCAACTGTTGTACGTTCAGTGTGGGGCCTTGCATTGTCATGTTGCAAAAGGACACCTGCTGACAGCAATCCACGTGGTTTTGATTTGATTGCAGACCGCAAATGATTTTTTGAAAGAACTGTGTATGATGCACTGGTGACAGTGGTCCCTCTAGGCATGTAATACTCTAAAATGACGCCTTTTTCGTCCCAAAAGAGAGTCAGCATAGCCTTCCCTGTTGATGGTTCTGTTCGAAATTTCTTTGGTTTTGGTGATGAGGAATGGCGCCATTCCTTGCTCGCTCTCTTCATTACCGGCTGGTGGAAGTGACCCAGGTTTCGTCCCCAGTAACAATGCTAGCAAGGAAGCCATCACCTTCTTGTTCAGAGCGCCGAAGAAGTTCTTCACAAGCATCAACACTTCGTTCTCTCATATCAGGAGTCTGCTGCCATGGCACCCATCTTGCAGACTCTTTGTAAAAATGGAGCACATCGTGCAAAATGTGGTGTGCTGTCCCATGACTAATCTGTAAGCGTGCTACAATGTCTTTCAGTTTCACTTGGCGGTTTTCCTTCACTATGGCTTCAACTGCTGCAATGTTCTGTGGAGTGACAACACGTTGCGCCTGACCTGGACGAGGAGCACCTTTCACTGAAGTCACACCATTTTCGAACTTCCTACTCCATTCGTAGACTTGCTGCTGTGACAGACGTGCATCGCCGTAGTGAACCATCATTCGTGGGTGAATGTCAATACGTTTCACACCTTCACTGCGCAAAAACCGAATAACAGAACGCTGTTCTTCCCTGGTGCAAGTCGCAAGTGGGGCGACCATCTTTGTACTGATACTGCGGTGGTATGTGTGCATCTGCACTATGCTGCCACTCACAGGCCATTCTACACACTGTTTGTAGCACGCTTACCAACTTATAGGACAATGGAGTGAAATTTCGAGATGTTATTACAAATTTAAGGTTTTCATTTGACTCACCCTCGTACATGCACGCTCGTACGGTCTTACGATTGCTTTTTTACGATTGCTTTTGGTACCAACGTTTATATTCACCGTTCATAAATGTTAGATGTGCAGTTCACTGAGTATATGGCAAACTTCTTCAAGTTTGATCCGGGTTACAGCCTTCGCTGTTCTTGCTACACAGTGTTGCATTTCCTGTAAAGTGGTTGGAGCGGAGTTCGGTGAGTTCAAGCGACATAGGTGGCCAATCGCTCAGCGCGAGATACAGTTGCCTCACACGGCTGATCAAACGTATTACCACAATATCCAGCCGCAGAGTTGTGACTCAGCGGTACAATATTGACTCGAGACACTTTGCGTACAGACCGAGCACGGGAGAAAGAGAGCTGCACTTACGAAACTCGTACTGGCAAACGTACGAACTGTCACCGAGATAAACTTTTAGTTCAGGTACGTAAGTAAAAATCTACCCCAAAGTTACTATTGTCAATAATGACGAAGTTTAGTATTGTGAAATCAGACGAATCTCTTTGTAACGCCATGTTTATTATAGACTTTGCAGATACTGCGTTTTATCAAGACAGAGGAGACGATAGGAGGAAAGATGTGTCGCTGTAGCCACCCTCCGCCAGCAACAGCACGTACTGCCAGCTGCCACAGTTTCAGCGTGCTTGAATGAAGTTCCAGCACTGCCGTCTGTATGTCAGAGTTTGTGCAGATTATGCTTACGACAAGAAAAACCGCACCTCGATGTCGCACTTCGACAGATAACAATTTCGCCCAGGAAATTTGTGCCAGATTTCCGTTCCTGAATCATCAAGTGCCGTTTCCCTGGTGACTCTAAAGCTGCTTGCGGTTTTGTTTCTTCCGTGTATAAGTTAAAGACGCTTTATACTGTGTCTCTCGCTTCCTACGTGGGAGAGAGCTGAAAATGGATGCAAATTCAGAAATATATCCTCCATTTTCAAGTAAAATAATTAGGTTGCTGACGACCTGCAGTTAACATAAAGCGATCTAAACTACAAATTCCTGTGCCCTATAAAGAAATAAATCTCAAACTAGTAATTTATGTCTACACCGCGACTTAGTACAGTTGACGTACACAGAAAGAGTGAGGCACACTCCACAGTCAGTAGTTGCTGTGATTTTTCTTCGGGGTGTGCCGTAACGGCCAGTAAATACTCTCGTACCGAAATACCTCACCAGACTTTTTTATTGAGTAGGCACCCAAAATTGCAGTGTACACTGTTTACAAAACTACTCTTACACAGGCAATGTAATTCGTGAGAAACAATCAGTGTGCTATCTTGATCTAGACTTATATATCTCCACAGCAAAAATAAATGCATCTGTAGAATCATCAGTGAACTAGAAGTTCATGGCTCCTAGTACACCAAATGCTATTTATGACATTAAAACTAAATCCAGACCACTAGCTGCTTACAGGCGTTGACAGATATCAACATGGACAGTTGAAAATGTGTGCCCCGACCATAACTCGAACCCGGGATCTCCTGCTTACATAGCAGACGCTCTATTTTTTTTTTTAACTCATTTTGTTCGGTTTCGTTCGTTGCATCTGCTCGGGGCGGGTGTCACAAGACACACATTTAAGTTCGTCGTTGATCCATTAACTCAGTTTTCTTTATTATCAAGGGAAGCTAACCCTCCGACTATTTCGAAATTACTGTCTACTCACTACATTTGTAGTGCCCCTCCCCACTATACACATTACTCGCAGCAGTCAAACTGCCAATTCCCGTAAGAGTTTGAGCAATGTGAGTGCATCCACACTAAAAAGGCCTTACCTATATGAAGATGGTATCTGTTCTTTCGGATATGTCAAAAAGAACAGATACTGTCTTCACACATATAAATGCTATTTCCGTTGTGTCTTTCAACATGAGTTCCTACTTATCTGTTGTCAATGAAATAGCTACGCAGTACTCCTCTCAATGAATCTTTCAATTAAGTGGCCCACCTGTATGACTATAATTTCGAGGACGGACGGCAAGACTCTGGAACAGCGGGTCTGCCCGTGCGAGTTGTGGGGGAAGCAACTTCGGCGAAGCAAGTTAGTCACGGCATGTTACTTGCGTCTACGAGACTCATGCAACCTGAATGAGTCTAATTAGTAACCTTCACAGACTAGTCCAAACAACCATCTTGTGTGGGATTTCCACGCTGTAAGTGATAGCTTAGCTCTCCATTGTTGGTCTAAAGTTGTATGTTTCGGTATTCCACCAGTATATGTGTTTGGCCGGGCAGTTACGTATTGACACCATAACAAGTGGGCAATTTAAGTTATATCTAACACTCAAAGATATTTTTTTAAAAACTTCCAGTCTACTCAATGAAACACACATATACACTCCACGAAGGAATCATCCGAACGGAACGGAAATTGGTAGATATGATGTACATGTACAAACACACAAATGATTAGAATTTGAGGGAAATTGGATAATTTATTCAAGAGAAAGAGCTTCAAATTGGAGCAAGTCAACGACGCTTTTATCCACAACTGGCCCTTATGCAAGCGTTATTTCGCTTCGCATTGATTGAAAGATGTGTTGGATGTCCTTCTGAGGGATATCGTACAAAAATTTGTCCAATTGGTGTGATAGATCATCAAAATCTCGTACTGTTTGAAGAGAACAACCCATAATGATCCAAATGTCTTCAATTGCGGTGAGATCCGACGACCCTGCCGGCCAACGTAAGGTTCGGCAAACACGAGATAAGCAGTTGAAACACTCGTCGCCTGCCGGCTGTCATTGTCTTGCTAAAATGTGTAAGTCCAGAATGACATGTCACGAAGGGCAAGAACAAGGGCATAGAATACCTTCAACGTACCGCTGTGGCGTACCTGTGGTGTACGTGTGCCGCCGGTGACAACAAAAGGGGTCATCCTATGAAATGTAATGGTGCCCATCATCCCTGGTTGTCGGGCCGTATCAAGGGCGACACTCGGGTTGGTATCCAACAATTGTCCAGGCGTCTCCAGGCACGTCTTCAGTGATCGTCGGGGCTCAGTTCGAAGTGAGGCTCATTACTGAAGACAATTCTACTCCAGTCAATGAGGTGCCAGGCTGAATGTGCGCGACACCATTGCGAACGTTGTTACTGGAGTACAGAGATCAATTTTAGTTGGCTCAAGGGATGGCATAAGCTCAGCCACATTTCCGTAAGCTGAATTTTATTTGTCTTTGTGATCACTGAAGTGCCAGTCGCACTTATATTCTATGATAATGATGATTCTGGGTCTTTGAGAGCTCACTGACGATTGCTCGTCCCTCACGTCATTCCTGCCAACATCATCAAATAGTGGACTCGCCCTTATTTAAATGTCGACATTCGATTCTCCGATTGTAATTTAATTCCAGAATTTCAGTATTTAGAAATAAATAATAATTTCAAAACATAATAATAATAATAATAATAATAATAATAATAATAATTTAAAACCTCCACCATAATACACTTCCAAGCAACAGTTATTATTCTTATGTAAGTGTCTATACATAATTTATGTGCGTAGGTGCTTTCTAAAATATGTATTTTATTAATCTCTAGACCTTTTTTTCATTTTAGTAGTTTTAACGATGAAGTAAGCGGCTGCGACATGGCAGAGGTGTGGGTGCAATCTCATAGAAAATTATGAAGTCGTAGCATAAAAGAACCATACATCAATCTTCACGCAATTTTAGAGCAATAAGTCTGATATTTGGTTTCGAGAACTTGCAAGGCACACGGTAATGCAAAAATACTCAACAAATGCAAGACCTCAGCCACCAATGCCATTTTTCGCACACCGGGCAATGTGTGAGGAAATAATATTATTTAATTTTAATACTTTGGTCTGTATTCTCTTCCTCACACGCAGAAGCAAATTATTTATATTATTTATATTGACGACTGTGTGTTAGTACTTTGTTACACATATTATACCACCTGTTCTCTTTTCCATGACAATCAACAACAACCGGAGAAACAATTACTAACCATTATTTGGAAAACAATCAAGAAATCCCGGATATGACCTGGCTGAATTTGCCATTGCGGATCCAAATTTCAGATTACGGTAACACGCAGCATATGCGCATTTGTATTCAGTTTACAGTGCGCACAATGAATCTTTATATTCAGAGTTAAATTTAATGAGAATTCAGATTCATTTCATTTTATTTCATTTTCTGATTATTCGGGAGTGCACCGAAATTACGACAGTAGTTATAAGCTAAGACAGTAGGTTCCTTTCAGTGCACAAAATGGCAGTATTCAAGTTTATTTAATATAACATGGCGATAAGCCAGCAAGATTGATATTTTGCATGTGAAGATTTGGTTTGATTTATTCATATTAACACGACCAGTGACTTTGTTATAGGGATTACACACATGTTTTATACACTAAGGAGCTTAATTACTTTCTTTTCGTATTTTTCATTATGGTCGAAACCAGGAAACAATTCAGCATGCAACAACTATTAGATAACGTGAATACTGATACACACACCATTACCGACATATACGACTACACCATGACTAATCAAGTACAAAATCAGACCGTGATAGAAAATAATTTCATTTATTGGCGTCAACTTCCGAGAGATCAGTTTCCGAAACAAACTTGCGCATGCACGCCTCGGCTAATAACACAGTTGGGACGGCATCATTGTCTAACACTAATTTTATCGCAATATTCAACAAAATCATGAAAGGTATTTCCAACCTAAATGAAAAACAGACAAATAATGACGAACGCATTTCGCAATTTGTGAAAGACCGAAGAAAGACTGACGCGATTACTTGACAATATTAACACTCGTTTGACAGGGCAAGTAAACGACTTGTCGGAGACATTCTCAGAGCTCACTTTGCAGTATTGTCAGACAGTATCATGTGTCAGTGCAGTCGAACATCAGAGAAAAGACCTAGCCACAGTCTGTGAAAATATGGCAACTCAGATTAAGACCAATACTCGTACAAAGGAAGAAATTCACACCAGAGTGTAGGACATTGAGTGTAAACTCAATGAGGTACGCTGACATATACACGACACTGTACAGAAAGAAACTGACACATACATTGCAAACTTCAATGAATAATTTCGGACTTGGCCAGCACAGAAGGATATTGATTTCAAAACATGTTTGAATGAGAAATTGCCAGCCATAGAGCAAGACACAGTGATTTGTTCTATGTCAAAAAACAAACAGGTGATCAACCACAAAGTACAATATACCACATCTGAACAGATACATACACACAATCCTTCACCTACACAACAAACTGACATGAAAACACAAAACTAGATTTGGTAACGAACAATTTTGTAATCATGAATTGCAGCATACAGGAACACCGAACATAAACAGTGACACGAACCGATACATGAAACCAGAATACACTTACAACTACTGCTCAGAAGACATACATTCACAACACCCACAAGAACACTACACATTTTCAGATCGCAGCAGACGAAATGCCTATAAGGAAGAAGAAAGCCTATTTAAACATAGGAAGTTTCAACCCTTTATTCCAGAAAAGAATACCATAGACCCTGTGATATTCCTCAAAACATTCAAAAAAGCCTTTCCTCGCTCTTAGAGCGATAGAAAGAAAATTTTCCCCATCGTTCCTTAAATATTGGGCGTAGCTGCCTTCTGGGCATACAAAAAGAGTGAAAAATGTAACACATACAAGCAATTCGAAAATGCATTCCTGAATAGATACTTGTTAGAGATTCTTAAGAAACGCATTAGAAGACAAGTAATGGAACCTGAGCACTTCAGCCCTAAAACTCGAAACTTGATACTTTGAGAAATATCTCAACATGATCCACTTCCTCGACGAACCAGTCGCACCTCGTGTCATAATACATTCACTAAAATCCAAACTGGCATTTCATATAAAATAAAAATTAGTCCATCTCCCTGACGACGACGCAGAATACTTTTTAGAAAGACTTGACGCTATTGATTGACTCTACGAAGAGAACGAACAACGCCAGTCATGGAACAGAAATCATAATAATTACGTTGCGTATATACCGAACATGCATTCTAGCCAACCCATCTCAGGCGCGCAGTTAAATGTTTCTTTCGTGCAGCCACAAAATATACTGAACAATTTCCAAAACTCAAGACCACAACACAGTGCAAATAACTGCAGTCATAAAAACAGCTACACACAAGGGGGAAATCCCTACAAGAGACGAAAATTTAACAATTTCAATCCGAGAACAAATCGTAAACAATACAGACAAAACACTAACAACTTCCAGAATAGATAATCTTCAAACAGAAAACAATGGCAGATACATAATACGAATTACACAGCACCACAAAACCACATGCATAACGAAAGTTTTATCCACATAAACAGTTTCACTACAATCGGCACTCAGCCACCACCGCAGCCGATACAACAGAACAATTATGTAAATCAAAACAACATGCCGACACCATCGCATACACAACAGCAGCACCAGAATCAACCCAGAGAACGGCAACGCCATTATCCACAGGTAAATATAATTGAAATGTAAAGCAAAACGCCACCTCCAGCTAACATTGACACAAAGAATTTAACTACCCAAGAGTTAAATTAGACGCAGTCATTACTGTGCCCAAGCGCGTGACTGAGGAATATTTGCGGGTCAGGCTCGACACACAATTACTATTTGACAAACTAAACACTAACACATCACACAGCAATACGATCAGATTCACACCAGATGAATCACACATACTGTTCTTGATACACAAGGAACACAGGAACTGGGCTGATAACCAAACGAGTGATTTCACACAGAATCGATCCAAGAAGAAACAAATTGCGCTGTCGTCCACTATAGGTACAGTAGTAGGTGTTCACACGACTGTTGTCGTTTATACAAGTGCTGCAGTCAGCGTAGTATCACAGAACTTTTATGTAAAGATGAACTAAGTAAGGGAAGTTGCAGAATTTCCCGTTCAAAATTGTCAGATACTCACTGCATTAGGTTATAAGTGTGGGGTTAGTAAACAAGTGTTTGTGAAGTTGACGACAGGCAATGAGATTGCATGATGGCCATTCCTCGTCGTTCCACACTTATCTACGAATTATATTTTAGGCATTTGTTTTTCGAGTGAGATGGACTCTACTATATACTTCTCCAAAGCTATAGGTTATTTTTGAAGTGAAGACAGTAAGATCTGCTTGAAATTAGACACGACAACAGTTGAAAATTACAAACATTGCACTAGATATAAACTACAGATGATACACGAGACTGATCAACACTGCACACCTACACCTATGACACAGACAGAGTATGAATGCGAAGACATATTAACATGAATTAATACTAAGCTTTCAGAATGCACAGCGATCGATGAAGAGGAAAAGTCACAGCTAAATGATATTCTAGTGAAAAATATGAATGTATTTACAAAAAGGACCCGGTGTGATAAAAACTTATGCATACACTTTCGAAGTGAAGCCTCACCAGTTATATTTCCATAAGTCTTATAACGTACCTATATCTCTACAACCTGCAGTTTGGTACGAGTTAAAGCAGATGCTAATATTGAGAATTATAAAGACATCCACTTTAACCTATTCTTGTCCGTTACACTTAGTGAGAAAACCTAATGGAAATATATACCTTCTACTTGATAACAGAGTTATTAACCAGATAATATTACCAGTCAGAACAAAACCTGAGAATTTAGAGGAAGAGCTACAAAGAGTTTTGAGAGCAAAGTACTTTTCTTCACTTGACTTAACAAATTCTTTTTGTCAGGTACCTCTCACACCTTATATGTTTACTGGTCGTACCTATCAATTTGGTTTATTACCTTTCGGTCTAAACGTAAGTTCAGGAGTATTTATAAAAGCTCTGAATACTTGTTTAGATGTTGATTTGCTGGAATCTGTTACACAATATGTTGATGATATACTCAGTGCCACAAAAACATGGTCAAAACATGCTGAAACACCAAATACATTGCTACACAGGTTTATACGAGAAGGAGTAACTGTAAATGTTAATATGTCAAAATTTGCCTGATCATAGATCAATTACGTGGGGCACATAATCAATACACAAGATATTAGGCGAGAGCCTACAAAACTTGCTGCAATCAGACAATTTCCAAGCCCTACCACTAAGAAACATCTAAAATCATTCCTTGGATTTTCTTCATATTTCCGTCGTTTTCATCCTGAACAACTTCTCAACAGCAGCCACCTGTTAAATTTGTTGCAGAACAATCAGATACGGATATGGGATCAAAACTGTCAGAATGACTTTAACAGAATCAAGGAATCTTTGATAAATTCACAAATTATTGATCACTCAGATTTTAGCTTATATTTCTGCATGACTTGTGATGCTTCCAAGTAGTGGTCTAGGTTGTTGCCTATTCCAGATTGTCAAAATTGATGACTCTGAGCAGATCAAAATCGTTCGTTTTGCCAGCACAACTCATACAGAACGGGAAAGAGCCTATTCTACAACAGAATTGGAGACCTTATCCATAGTCTGGGCCTTTAAGAAGTTTAACTACTACAATTATGACAAACACACCAAGATGTACCCTACAGATCCCAAAGCACTCACTTTTCTCTTTACATGCAAACTTATGCACACCTGATTGGCACGTTGGGCTGTTTACTTATTTGAAATAATACACAACAAAGGCAAAGATTACATCATTGCTGACACACTTTCTAGGTTACCATAAGGACTACACAATAACAACACAGACCTAGGAAGCACAAATGACTACAGAACCAAACTCATGCAAGGTGAAAATTACACTCAGTACTACAGAGACCTTTACAAAAACGTGGCTACATTACAAGATGAAGACACAGATTGGAGAAAAATCAAAGTCATTTTAACACTACCACAAGATCATCCACTGAAAGCAAGATGCATGCTACACAACAGCGTACCCTTTTACAGATGTCACCCTAAGGCTACAAACTGATGCGTTTGTATTCCTGCTGACTCAGTTACCAATTTCATTGAACAAACACATGCAGTATGGGGGCACTATGGAACAAGAAAATGCTTTGCAAAACTAAATTTCCAATCTTTAATTCAATGCCACTTATAAATCATTTTTCATGTATTAGATTTCACATGTAATGCAACCTTGTAACAGATATGCTCGTTTATGAAAGACTAATCAATGTGAGCCATATAGCTCAGACGGATAGCTAGCACGGTAGCTCACCGCGTTTGGACAGTTGATTAGGTGCCGCTGTAATAATAATAATAAAAAAAAACTGAGTGAATGGATCACCGATGGACTTGAACAAGCGTCATGAGACGTCCGCTCTGACCAGATACAACGATCAACTAGGAACAAACTGACATTAAAAAAAAAATGTTGGTAGAAAGCAGTCATCTCTCAGCCGTGGTAGCATGAGGAACTGCCGCGCATGCAGGCCATGCGCACCGCTCTCGGATTTGTTTACTTCGGCACCGCGGTACTCTCGTTTATAGAGCCCACAACTACCGTACCTCACAGCGAACTCTTACTGCCGTACAACGGCCAAAATAACGTTTCATACCGAACATCCACGACGAAGAGCTTTTGAAGTTCAACAGATCATATGAGGGGCTGTGCGTTTGAACACCCCAGAACGGGATCAGAACACATTTTTCCATCACAGGAAGTGACGTATACATCAAGATGTCGACGGAGGCGCCGCAGGACTACCATTTAAACACTATGAAGGACATGTAGGTGCAGTGACAGTGGACCACTCGGGATTCAGCCTCTGAACTAGGTATGTGTGGGTTGTTTTTGGGTAGGAGGTCAGACAGCGAGGTCATCGGTCTCATCGGATTAGGGAAGGATGGGGAAGGAAGTCCGCCGTGCCCTTTGAAAGGAGGCATCCCGGCATTTGCCTGGAGCGATTTAGGGAAATCACGGAAATCCGAAATCAGGATGGACGGACGCGGGATTGAACCGTCGTCCTCCCGAATGCGAGTCCAGTGTCTAACCACTGCGCCACCTCTCTCGGTACGAACTTTGTGTGTGTTATGAGCTCCTGTTCGTGATGCCTCAGGAGGTGATCATAGCAAAAAAGTGGCTCTGAGCACTATGGGACTCAACTGCTGTGGTTATCAGTCCCCTAGAACTTAGAACTACTTAAACCTAATCACACACATCCATGCCCGAGGCAGGATTCGAACCTGCGACCGTAGCAGTCGCTCGGTTCCGGACTGCGCTCCTAGAACCGCGAGACCACCGCGGCCGGCGGTGATCATAGCAATTTTCCAGCCATATGGAATGGCCTCGCGGAGAAGTGGCAAGTATTTACAACCTACCCAGCGTCCGGTAGATCAAAACTGAGCTGACGAAACTCGTTCCATCGTACCCAATGATTCATGGTGTGCGGGCCATTGTCTTGTAGGATGGCCAGCCATGAACGTGCTCCGTAAGTGGTCAGGAAGGACATGACCAGTCGCAATGTTTACGCCAGCGTTTGATACAGACACCGCTGGCTGAAGTGACCCCGGCACCGACGTTCACGGGCCTACCTGTCACCTACGCGACGGTACCACAAAGCCCTGCCACGTCACTTCAGGATACTCCTGAAGCCTTGTCAGCGCCACCCACCGCACCACAACACAACGACGAAACCAGCAAGGCGTCACCCCCTGTGCTTTTACCGGAAACATTCACTCTCAGGACCGTGGCCGACGACAACCTCCCAAACCATGGACGTCGAACTAGATGTCATGCTGACTGCTGCCTTTACCCAGACAGGTATAGCGTCGGATGATGAGAGACCACATTATGATTTGGATAAACACATTAAGAAACAGCGGTCAGCCAGGAAGCGCAAGAAATGCCGACGATCACCCTCCGATGACGCTCTCCTTCAGAAGGCCTCACGAGGTGATGAGATGGTGACCTTCCATATTGCGTCCAGAAACGCGAAAATACGCTTTATTGTGTCCATAAATTAACTGGTGGTCATCTGAGTTTTCCACTCCACAGCGGGACGAGTCGACTAGATGGATGTGGTGCAGTCGATACCGCTTGTCTGCCATTCACTGTGATGTACCACTCTGATTGGACGTCGGATTCAAGAAAGCGGGCGTGGACAACCTTGTAAGAGGTAAAGACCGGTAGACATAACTGAAGTCCAGGAAAAATTGCCAGGTATGATAAAAGGGGGTGAGGATGTCGAGAACAAAACTGGGACAGACTGGCACATAGTCTTGGGACCGGAGACCAGTGAGTGTGTGCCGGCAACAGTGCCAGAGTTTGAGTTGGGACGTGATGTACAGTGCCGTGTCTTCACGCTGGTCGGCACGTGTATCAGTCCTACCCCACCAGGCTTCTGAGGGAGTGCGAGGGAGTCTTACTGCACTTTCAATAACATCCCTGAGCTGACAAAGGAGCCGAACGCCATCAACAGACGTCGGGCCAGGGGAGTTGGGACCGGTAGTACCTGAGCCACATGTGGTATTCGGGAGGCATGATAGATGTTCACATACTGGGCGCATTGCATAATGTCGAGGGCTTGTAGCCAGTGATCTGCAAGGCTAGCTCTGATTGTCTGCAGCATATGTCGACCGTTAATAGCCACTGACTGACGGAGATGGGCGGTGATTCAAAGCCAAGACATCGAACCACAGCCGCGATGCTAAGGGGGCCGACGCTTCTCTCCGGTGGGTCCTCGCCAGTGAGTAAGACCTTGGATTTGGAAACGTTGAGTGAGCTGCCAGATGCTTCGCCGTCAGTCGCCACCCATTTCAGGACTCCTCGAACTTCATCCTCACCAGGGAGACGCGGGTGACGAGTAAAGGCTATCATGTTTCCATAATGGGAAAGGGCCGTACCGAAAATGTTGTCGCCTCCTAGGAAAGTCTGGTCGCTAAAGGTGACGTAAAGTGTGACCTTCTTGAGTTGCGATGCCAGTAGCTGTGCAAATATTTTGATATCACAGCTCAGCAACGTTATTGGTCGATAATCATGGACGCTCGGTCGCCCATGCAGTTTGTGAATGGGTATAATGATGCCGTCCAGAAAGGTGTTAGGGATCACTGTCGTCGGGGACATCAGCTCATCCGCGATGGTCGTCCGTGTGGAAGCCAACAAAGAATGAAAACTTTTTTCGTACATGACGACGGCCCGCATACCGCCAATCATCACGTACGATGGGACGTGTCTCGTCAGCTCAGTTCGATATCCACACACTTTTATTACCGGAGAAAATCTCGTGAACAGGATCTGTGGCCATACAATCCATTATCTTTTTAATACTGGCCTAAGGTATTATTAATATGTTGGAATTATCTCAACAAACGACACTACGTGCTGACACGCAACCCCCACTATGAGCAGCACTTATCTAATTGCTCAGGAAACACTTTAACGATCCGCCTCGCAGCTGGAACGTCCAAGTCATGAGAAGCTGAAAACTGATCTGATCTTAACCTACCCGAACCGAACAGAACCTATAACAGAATCTAATCCCACTCAAGGAGAACCTACGTTTTGACGTGCTGGGCGACGCAGGGTCCACTACTCCCCATGTACATATAACAAAAAAATTATATAAAAGAACAATAAAAAATAAAATTAAAATAAAAAATATTATGTTAAATTTTCATTGCTCCCTGTGGCTTCCTTTCCTTTATTCTTTCTTCCCCCCTCATAGCTCCAGGTTAGTGTTACTGGGAATAGGATTAGATACGGGCCAGCACCTGAAATGATTTTTTTTTATTTAGGTAAAAGTGACAGTGGCAGTTTTCCTACCCTATTTTTGAATCACCTTTATACACCCAGGGGAATTATTAATAAAAAAACTAAAAAATAAAAGAAAGGAAATGAAAAAACAGTAGAGTGATTGGCTCTCATGCCAAAGGACGTAAGACATAATCCGAGCGAATTCAAATACTTTAATTTCTTATTAATGATATAACATGATCGCAATGATTTAGATATAGCATTATTGTAAGCATTTTCTCATTTTTCTAATAGTTTTTTTATATTTTTCTGTGTTTTCGATGTCATGTTTCACACGTAAACAATCCTCTTTTTGTCGATTTTACCCTGTTTATCTCCGATGAATGGCTGTTGACAATAACTTTCATTCAATAAATTGCTTACTGCTGATTGAGTTACTCAGCCTCACATTTAGGCGGCGATTTAAGGGCTAATCTGCAAGCGAAAGTGATAATACAATTTTTTTCTCACTGTCAAAGACATAATATGAAGCGCTATCGATAAACAATACGTAGTTGCTGTGAAAAAGGGCAAACGTTTTAATATTGTACTTCAGCTCTGACTCATCTTGCGCTACTAAGGGTGGTAAGATAATTTGTTTCTGTTCGGACTCATTTTGTCATTGCTCTGTAACTCCTGACATAATACCGAACATAGACAGATTTAAAGAGGTGCATCGACGTACTCATGTATGTTAATATATTGCCAAGCAACAATTATTATTTATAAGTAAGTGTCTAGTTATAATTTCTTTGCACATGTGGTTACTTGAATATATATTTTATGAATCTCTACGTCTTTTTTCATTTTATTATTTTTAACAATGATGTAAGCGGTTACGACATCGCAGAGATTTGTGTGCAATCTGATGGAAAATTATAAAGTAGTAGCATAAAAGAACCATAAGCCAATCTTCACTGCACGTTTACTGCAAGAATCCAATATTTTGTTTTGGGAACTTGCAAGGCACCCGGTAATGCAAAAATACTCAACAAATGCACGACGTCAGACACACCAATGTGTGAGGCAATAATGTTGTTTAATTTAATACTTCGAAATATTATTCATTATCTGATCTGTATTCTCTTCCTCACACGCAGAAGGAAATTATTTGTATTATTTATAAAACTAAGAAAGACGCTTTTTCGGTATCAAAGAAAATATTTTTGTAATGTAATATTTTACTGTTGAATGTAGATTCATGATGATGCTTTGGTTATTGAAAAGGCATGTTTCTAGTATCACTTACGTTGCTATGTAATGTAAGTCACCATTGCGTATAATTTCTTCGTTAAGTTAGTAAGTCTATGGTACAGGTATACGGATGTTATTTCATGTGCTTGATCAACAGCATCTAGTTTTATAAAGCCAGTCCGTTATTAACACTATATTGTCACAACATAATTAAGCTTTCTGTTATGCACATGTTAAATAGATTTTTCCAGTAATTCCATGTGTTTGCCACTTAAGAACAACTTTTTAAGTATTATAAAGCATTTTGTTACAACGGTAAATACTTGCATGATCATTTGGATCTAAAGGTATTCACCTGTATATTAATTTCTTGCACATCCTACTTATGTAATCTTGGCACAAACTTACAACCACGCAGACCGTGTATAGGCCAGACCTATATCTTTGATAACGTTCATCTCTTTGAATAAAACTTGACTAATACCCAAGTAAATACGTGTTTAGAATTCTAACGAGGTAATCTGTATAAGCACACTCATATCAGATAGAAAGAATATCATATTTAAACAGTTCATTTACAATAAGAATAATTCGAGTATTTCTACGTTTTCATTTTTGTGAGTTAAGATAAAATATTAGTGTATTTGAAATAGGTTCTTCGGTATCATATATATTATGGCATTAATTTTGTTACAATTGGTAACGATTGCTATATCAATATGAATTTTGCTTTTATATTGCTTTGTCAGCAGTTGGGTCCCTCCCTATGGCTGTTCAGGTCCTTGTCGTCTATTTGTGGATGAGGGCCATGGTTTTTGATGGTCTAGGTGGAGCAAATGGTCAACTTGCATTGTATTCAGCTGATCATTCAACAGAAAAAATTCCATTTCTGCTCTTCAGTTAGAGCGGAGTCAGATGGAAGATGCCTGTCAGAATTAGAAGCATCCAAATTTTCTTGGTTTCCACATTTGTGAACTTGGGAGCAACTTTTGCTGTGATACTATATGCCCACAGGTCAATATCTATGGACAAACCATACCCGGCTCAGTTGAAGTAGTTTGTCTTGACGATATTCTCGTAAGTCAGCCAATAATAATAAATTGAGGTTGTCACTGGGAGAAGCATAGCTTGCGTTTCTGAAGAAGGAAGAAAGGTTCTAGGTAGTTATATTCCTTTTTGTCTGTGTTGCGATGTGATTAGAAGCAGGAAGCGTGGCTGCTGTTTTATGCATTGAGGGATAAAAAGAGTGGCTGGTGAATACTATTCGGATTTGTACAGGAAAACTTGCAGTGAGACTTGCGACCAACATTTCTCCATGGAAGAGTGGTAGCAGAGAAGAAAATACCTCCTGCAAATACTTAACGTGGCATGCCACATAGATGTATAGTGTTCACATGTACGCTGAGCTAATGTGTGTGGAACATACGATTTCCATTAATGTGGGATAAAATCTGTTTCTCCATGTGATGCATATTGATTCGCAGCTGATCTGAATAAAATCCATTCTTCATTCACCTAACTATTTGTTGCACTTACACGTTTCATCTGTATATTGTGAGTGAAATCTTTATCTTGCCATGATATAGCAACCACCTGATTCTTGTAACACTGTGTTCTTGCACCTGACGTGGTTGTATTTTAGGTTGTAATAGTCATCAAGTGATATAAGACTTTTCTAAATTTATTCACACGTATCTGCGTTGCTAATTTGAGAATATATTTATATAAATCACTTTTTTCAAGGGGCCATGTGGCCCTAATCTTATAAATTATTTATAAATACGGATCACACTTTGATGACTTGCCTTCAGCACTATTACTTGCTCGAGAAGAACAATTTTTATGTGAGACATACATTCAGTCAGCGTTAGTTTAGTTGCAGTAATGTTAGCAATATTCTTTTAATTTCTATTAGATAGTTATCGTTGAAAGCTTAAAATTAGCAAGTGCTATGTTGTTTTACGGCCAATATTCCCTGAATACTAATATTATCAGATTCTTGTAGAATGATACTTGCAGTTACATTTATGAGACAAGCATGCCGAATGGACGTGTTTTACTAATAGGGTGGGACGTGTCAAGCATTTCTAAAGTCAGTTGGTAGTTCCACTCTTAGGAAAATTAGTCATTAAAGTGAATTAACCATTCTCCATACCTAATTTATAGCTGTGCGAAGTAAGTGCTGCCTGTGCTACGTTATTCATGAAATTATGTCAGATAATGTAAGTAGTACAATAGTACTACCACACTGGAACAGAAAAACGAGCATTTTTGAATAGCGCAAATTTCAGTAGTAATTTTGATATCTTTCTGATTAATGACAAGCACAGGTCATTTACAAACTGTTTTGCTGATTTGTGCCTCCATCGGTAGGTATTCATGTTTTTAAAATGCAACCATATGTAAATTATTAACTAATGGAAAAATTACTAAAGCTAAAACATTCTGTTTCTGTTGCAAATATTGCCTTATCGTGTTGAATGTTATGTTGGATGTTTCTGGCCACATGTTTCAGCGGAGCTAAAACGAGGCCCTCTAGTTATTACACAAAGAAATTTTGTCCAAATTTGCATAGTGAAATGAGTTGTGAAACATAATAAGGTATCAGATTGTCCAGCCTAAGTCTCGTCTGCTACAACAAAGTTAAACTGCTTCATTGTAATTAGAGCGATAAAGTGAGACTTAAGTAGAGATTTGCAAAGAAAGAAAAAAAAAGTAAAATTGTCTGAATATTCAAACACAAACAAAGAGAGGGAAATGGACAAATGGGATAGCAAATTCACCCATTGTGATGTCTAGTTTTGAAAAAGCAGATGTAACTGCTTGAAAGTAATCAGAGTAATAAGGCAAAACTTTGTGATTTAAGAAAAAAATTTTGCCTGAGCAGATCTTTGACGATGATAATAGTAAGCACGAAGGGCGACCATATGGAGAGTTGAAGTTACCAACATTTCACTTCTCGTCACAAAAGAAACTGGTCTTAATCTTTCATATTGCCAAAACGAAAAAAATACCAAATCACAGCATAAACTGAAGCATTCCGGCTTTCTCTAGATTTGTAAACTCTTAATAATAATAGAATACAGATGGATATTTAAACATATTCCATGCTTACTGAAAAAAACTTAAAATAAAAAGAGAGAAACGGTCATATTTTGTTAAATGATATGCCTAAGAGTTAGAAATAAAATACATTAGGAAGACATTTAATGTAACTTCGAATGATACTCGAAACCATAGTCAAAGATCAGATCCATGGTAATTGCAGGGTATCCGTACCCTCCAAACTGCTGCTCTGCCACAAACTGTGAAAGGCCCTCAGACACATGTACTCTTCGCTCTGGCTTTAATTCTCAATCGGTGCCTCTTTTGCTGTACACGGTTTCAAGTGAAAGGTGCGTATAAATTTTCTACAAATTGTCTTTTATCTTACTCTTGGACAGATCATTTCGCAAGACATCTAACCGTTTTCTATTCACTTTCTTTATTTTCGAAGTTTTACGTTGTTAAACGGGTTGCCATATTTAATGAAATGTTGTATTGTTAGGCTGACTGACAATATCACATATTACTTTATTTTTACTTAATTTTGTCGTAGGAAATATTTTTTGCCTATGTGTGCTTGTGTCCACATCCGGATAATCATCCACAGTAGATGTTTTAGGGAGCAAAAATTGCAAGTTAAAACATCCATCTTCACAAATAACACCTGAAATCAGAATGTAACTGTTGTGTACATAGTTCTGCATAGTCAGCGCGTACACAACTTTCCCACTAGAGCGCGCCCCGCAAAGCACAACAGCGCAGGCGCAGTGCTCGTCCATCTCCGCACTACGAGATGACATTGCCATAGAGACAGACCAAATTCTGCTTCCACCGATCCGTGTATTAATATGTAACGCAGCCAATGAGACTGCTGCTAACGTAGTACCTTTTCTCCTCGCAGATCACACTCGCGCAGTGATACATGAACCCGCGAGGTATTATAACGAGTGTACAGATCCGTCTCCGCACTACGAGATGGCGCTGCCATAGGGACGGACGAAATTCTGCTTCCGCCGATCCACGTATTAATATGTGACGCAGCAAATGAGATTGCTGCTAACGTACAACCTTTTCTCCTCACGGATCACACTCGAGCAGTGATACATGAACCCGTGAGGTAATATAACGAGTGTACAGACCTCTGATTAATTAGTCTGCATTTGTCTGCACCAGTCTGTACCAGTCTGCATTAATCTGCACCAGTCTGTACGAGTTCTACATTTGTCTGTACCAGTCTATAATCAAGTTTCAGTCTGCCTAATAAGATTACCATATTCCTGTACATAGAAATGAAGATAAATTTACAGACACTTTTGTCAAGTATCAGAGATATATGTGAGAATAAGATTAACGTACCAATACCAAAGGAACTTCAGATTGTCAATTTTGGTCACCGTCAATCTGCCTAAGTGGCATTTCTATCGTCTGACCTAACGGCAGAAGATAAACATGCCACGATAAGACCACGAGACATGTCGCCGACACTCGCCTACTTCGTTAGAGCGACAAGTAAAATAATCTGATAGTGTGTACCGAAGGTCTTACAGTACGCACACCACAGTAACTGTACACCGGCATCCCATTAACCGATACTAACATTGACCTGTCATATATAAGAATCTCCAGAAATGTTTGCAACTTGTTACTAAAAGTGATCAATAGTAAAACACAACGATTAATTCTTACCACCTCGAGCAAATTCTACTATTGATGACTTCTTAAAAATTAACCAAACTAGCTCCAAGATTCTGACAATTTCGTCTTCTAATGCGGTTTAATTTTCAAAATAGTCACCGGAATGACATTCTCTTGTGAGTGAAGCAGTGAATTTATAAAAGACGGAATACTAGATCTCCTGCATTTCATTCAATAATCAGTAATGTCTACCACCTCCGTCAAGACATACACTATCCGCTTATTGCCACAAGTTAATCGTGGATTTCTAAGGGGCAGTAGTCGACCCAAACTTGCGAAGAAGCCTCTGCTTGAGACACCTCCATGACTTTTCTCTCTAGTCGTTTCTCTCTGAAGACGATAGTTTAACCGTCTCGTCAATGATTTTTTAATTTAAGTTGGGTCAACGCACACATTCACTGACAGAAGAAAGAGTCTCAGCACCAAAAAATAACCAGTGCAGGGTAATGAAATATGAAGAATATATTTGTCTGGGAAACATATTTTAACTCAGACGAAATAAGTCTCGGGTGAACAGCCTGGTATGAGTGTGCATAGGACACAATATTTCGGCAGTCAACCACGTTGCCATCATCAGGTGCTCTGATGTACTGACCGGCGGTGGGCCGGCGCCATGTATATATGACAATCTCCCTCCCTCAGGCGCTTCCTATGAGACGGTGCGGTCCGCGCCCCACGCGCGGTCCAGGTACAGTGTCCGTTCTCCCGCCGTCTGCGTCCTAGGTCTTCTCGTTCAGGGGGTTCTGCCGGCACCGCTCTCGTTATTCTTCCCTCCTCCCCCGAAGTCTGTACACTCTGGGAAATATCCTTTTTCCATCTTAATCCTGGTGATCGCGGGTTCACACGCCTTGCTAAGGATGTAACCACTGTCACGATTTAATTGTGGCTCCCTTACTCTGATCTCTATGGCTTCTTTGATGACACAGTCCCAGTATGTGGAAGTCTGTGTCAAACTTTGGTTTGGTCATAATCCATGCTGTGGAGTTCCGACAGGAAATGCTCAGCGATTGCCGACTTACTGGGCTGTTGCAGTCTAGTGCCCCGTTGATGTTCTCGGCATCGGTCCTCAGTGGTACGAATGGTCTGACCTACGTATACACTACCGCATTGGCAAGGTTTCTGATAAACCCCTGATTTACGTAGACCAAGATTGGCCTTGACTCTACCAAGAAGGTTCTTGGTTTTTCTTGGAGGACGGAAGATAGTTTTCACTTGGTGTTTACGTAAAATGCGTCCAATTTTTCCGGATATGGTCCCACAAAACGGAATAATAGCCAAGGTCGTCTCCTCCTGAGGATCATCCTCAGTTTCCGCCATTGCTGCAGGTGTGGGATGTAGAGCCTTCCGTATTTGTCCTTCCTTGTAACCGTTCCTCCGAAACACGGTCTTCAGATCGTCCAATTTTTGTTGAAGACTGTCCCTGTCGGAGATGGTGTGAGCTCTGTGTACGAGAGTTTTGATAACACCATTCTTCTCTGCTGGGTGGTGGCAGCTATCCGCATGTAGGTACAAATCGATGTGCGTCTTCTTCCTATACACGCTGTGGCCCAAAGTGCCGTCAGCTGGTCTTCTAATCAAAACAGCTAGGAAAGAGAGCATCCCATCCGTTTCGATCTCCAAGGTGAACTTAATATTCTCGTGTCTGGAGTTGAGATGTGTGAGGAAGTCTGCCAGTTTATCTCTTCCATGTGGCCAGATAACGAAGGTATCATCCACATATCTAAAGAAACAGGTGGGTTTAAAATGTGCTGATTAAAGAGCTTTCTCCTCGAAATGCTGTATTTGCGACAACGGGTGAGAGTGGACTCCCCGTGGCTACTCCTTCTGTTTGCTCGTAGCATTCACCGTCAAATAAGGAGGAAGTTGATGTCAGAACATGTCTGAAAAGGTTGGTGGTCTCTTCGTCAAATTTCTGGCTGATGAGTTCCAAGGACCCTTGTAACGGAACTTTGGTGAATATAGATGCCACGTCGAAGCGCACCAATATGTCAGATTCCTTAAGCGCAAGGTTGTTGATGCGTCCCAGGAAATCCACGGAGTTACGGATATGAAGTGTACATCTCCCAACGTAAGGGCTAAGCAGTTGTTTGAGGTGCTTGGCGAGAAGGTACGTTGGGGCACCAATATTGTTGACAATGGGACGTAACGGAATCGATTCCTTGTGCACCTTCGGCAGTCCTAAAGTCTAGGAGGAACAGCAGCCCTCGGGCGTTGCTTCTTGGTAATCTCGTCAGGGAAGCCGGAATCCTTGAGAAGCGCCAAAGTCTTCCTCTCGACCCTCTTGGTAGGATCGGTGTCAATCTTGCGGTATGCGCTGTCACCAAGTAGGCCCCGCATCTTCTCAGCATAATCCTGTCGGTATAGGATCACTGTTGCGTTGCCCTTGTCTGCAAATAGTATTACTATGTCTAGATATTCTCTTAGCTCCATTATGGCGGCCCTCTCCCCGTAGGAGATAATCGGTTCCATCAGCTTTGTTTTGGTTAGAGCTCTGCAGGTTTCGCGACGAACTTCTTCAGCAGCGTCAGGTGGAAGTCGAGCAGCTGTTTGTTCCACTGTGCTAATGAAGTCAGCAATCTTTAGGTGTCGGAGCGTAATTCAATCCTTTCTTAAGAAACGAAATAGCGTCATCATCCAGCTCCTTGTTAGTGAGATTGATGATGGTTTAAATGGTTCAAATGGCTCTGAGCACTATGGGACTCAACTGCTGTGGTCATTAGTCACCTAGAACTTAGAACTACTTAAACCTAACTAATCTAAGGACATCACACACATCCATGCCTGAGGCAGGATTCGAACCTGCGACCGTAGCAGTCGCACGGTTCCGGACTGCGCGCCTAGAACCGCGAGACCATCGCGGCCGGCATTGATGATGGTCTTTCCACTGCCATCAGAAGGTTGTTTCTCCGATAAACGTTCAAACTTGGATGCCTGTCGTTCGTCTGACTTCCTCTGGATTGAGTCCGCTGTGGCCCATGTGACACCATCCGTGGAATCCCACGTCCAGGGGTTGAACTGGTTGGCCATTTGTAGATGTAAGTGTAGGAGTTCTTTGTTGGTAGTGTCCAAGCGCCACCGCGTGAAGCGAACTCTCTCTCGTACCAAAGCTAGGCTGGCACGTTTCTTGATTCTTCTGGCCGCCGCTGAGTCGATGTGATGCTTGACCTTAGCAAAATTCGGTACGACACGTTCTTCTCGGCACTTCATAAGAAAAACAAAAAAACTCAGTAGACGACTTCTCCGATGACGCAGCTTGTCGATCCTTTTCATGCTGCGATACATCTCCTCCCCGTAGAGGTATGTGATGTTATTCTTCAATTTTTCCATGCGTATTTTTGACGAAATAAATCTCGGGCGAAAAGACTGGTATGAGTGTGCATAGGACACAATATTTCGGCAATCGACCACGTTCACATCACCAGGTGCGCTGATGTACTGACCGGTGGTGGGCCGGCGCCAGGTATATGTAGGACAATCCCCCTCCTCCCTCAGGCGCTTCCTATGAGTCGGTGCGGTCCGCGCCCCGCGCGCTGTCCAGGTACAGCGTCCGTTCTCCCGCCGTCTGGGCGCTGCGTCCTAGGTGCACTCTAGAGGGCTTCTGGTTCCTGGTTGTGCTTGCAGTAATCGATTTGTAACTTCTTCGTATCACTGTGCTGCCAATTACTTTCAGAAGAGTGCAGCACGGCCAGACGCTGAACACGACGGTCTTCTTTCTCGACAATGCCACTTAGCTGTCCGGAGCATGGTCTTCTTGCGACCACACCTTCCCGTGGCTACCGCTGCCGGTAATCATGTACAGTGGCTACATTCCTGCCCAGTTTTTCTGCAGTATTGTGGAAGGAACTCCGAGCATCTCGTAACGCTATTACAAGACCTCTTCAAACACAATGAGCTGTCGCTAATGCCATCTTCGTCGTCTTAAAGGCAATGTTGACTTGCAGCAACCCACTACGTCCAATCTCAAAGATAAATAACGCGCACGACCGTCATAGCGTGTATTTAAGGCAAACCTGATATTCATCCTCACAGCGTCGTTACTAGCGCCTGTGTTACGCGACTGGCGCGAAATTTGAGCAGACTCATATTTCAGATATAGAAACACGCCTATCAACTTTCGTTTATATTACACAGCTCCTTCTTAGTGTTGAAATTCGTTTTCCGTCAGTGTATTCACGATAAACCTCCCCTGAGGCATTTCTGTGTCGTCGGTCCTCAGAGAGAAAGATTTCAACGTCTCACTGAGTGATGAGTTCGTTGAAGGTAGAACACGCGCTCTTTTTGACAGGGTAGAAAATATCAAATTATCATGGGGCTTCTCGCTTTCTCGTCCATTCTATTAGATATGTCTTCATTTCACGATTTACCTATCGCTTCATTTAAAGATCCTTGAATAGCAGCGGGTCCCATATGTTTTAATTGTCTTTCACCTGTTCTAAGAGCCTGTGCTACATTTTAATAAACGCTGTGCTCCAATAGAACAGTTTTGGTAACTTCTTAGGCTACATGTTATCGTTTTATTACTTTCAAGTTTTTGTGTCGAAAAATTTTTTATCCCTTAGACCAATCTACTCCTTATAACGTCCTAACCATTGTCTTCATTTGTAATCGTACTAGTTATAAATGATAATAATGATTCAAGCTTTCTGCAGCTGTGTCTTCTGGAATACTATTATTCGACAAGTCATTATTTACTTTTTTATTCTGAATCACTTAGATCTCTTCATGTTTACCAATATTTTGAGCTGATCATCACATCCAGTTCTGTCTGTTAGCTTTCGAAGTGCCTCTTACCTCCTTCCAAACGTTAACATTTATATCAGTATTCCTTCGCTTGCATTTCACTCGTGAAATTTTATTTTACGATGTGTATTGCTGCTTCGACACACAAACTAAACAACAATGACGATGACTACGATTTTGAAACATAATCTACCTGTTACGAACTTTTCTTCAGCCTCCGATATGATTACTATCAGTCGGTTTTTGTAGAGATTGTATATAACTGGTGTGTGTCTGTAATCACTTACCTTCCACTTTAGGATAAACGTCTCATCCCACGATACCTTGTCGAAATAGTTTTTCACACGTCCTCAAATGTTTGAAATCTATGTATTAGATAAAGTAACATTGTTACACCAATTTATTAATGGCTTTGTGTGCAGTATAATAAATAACACCTTAAATGTAATCACGTAAAGCACTGTATTCTTATTGCCTATAACACTAGTTATAATATCATGGCTGTATCACAAGTCACGTACATTTTATAAAGATTTAGTATTCTCTAAAATCGAGTAGGAAGCTAAATCATCAGTGCTGTTTGTTTCCCAAAGCACAATCATATCAATTCGCGACTACGTCAGAACTACCCTGAGGCTCCTGTGGACAGTCTGTTTACACCAAAGGACCCAGCCGCAGAGGAGGAACGAAAAATGACCAGAGAAAAAGTAATAAACGAAGCCAGTTGAAAAATTAACCAGGAAAGATAGGTTTCTCCTGCTGTCGTTTTCCTCAGTCTTCTGCTTACTTGAAGAATCGTTCTCCTACGTTGACAAAAGTTAAGGCGCTCTTTGTCTCATTTATGCACTGTTATTTCGTACCAGTAGTATCACAAAAAGTCTATGACCGATCAGACGTTTTAGCGTAAAGATGTTATATGTGGTATGGCTACACTTGGTTCACAGAGCCCCCACCTACACCTTTCGTTCATGTTGAACAATGAAATTCTTGGTGCTAAGATGTTTCGGCATTGTTCTGTAACGCTGCCACTAGTTTCTGGGCGCTCTTATGAAAATAACATCTCTGCCACAGCAGTTGGGAGTAGCCTTAGAAGCGAAAACACTGGCATGGCAGGTGCAGCAGGTCGAGCACTGCAATATCGATGACACAGCAAAGTGACAGGGCTACAGCATGACTGTGCTGCCGGTTGACACATCTCCAGGTGTTGGACTCGTGCCACACGTAGTTAGAAGTGGTACACAGGAACTACAAATGAGCCGCTAACCAGTTTAAATACGGTCACTGCTAGCCAATGCGTTTCAGGCCTGCCAGCACCAGCCAGGAGTGGGCTGCGCCAAGCGACAGGGAGACATGGTTCTTCAGGCAACCACTACGTGTTTGGATCTTCATCATCCACGGTGTGGCTACAAGTACTTGGTGCCTCCCCATAAGCGAGCCACCATCCGGCACTCCTTCGACGCCGGGGAAGTTCAGCTGCTCGCCATCCTACAGACAGGCGTCATGGTACCACGCTCCCTCACTGACAAAGGGTGGGGGAAGAGCTTCATCTCTGAGGATTGGCCTCCCCTGCAAAAATAGCTGCAAGCTTCCTTGCTGCTCGTACATTTTGCCGCCAACAGCCGCAACGTGCATTGCTGGTTCTAGTGCCAGCATGTGAACCCTCTATATCAGCATTCCTCCGGCCACTTACATCATGGCTATCCTCTGGAGGACTCCAGGGGGAATGTCCTCTTGCAGACACCAGAGGGGGCGTCGTCTGTGCGAAGCAGTACCACCAGTGTTGTAGCTCCAGTCTGACGCTGATAACAATAGTTCTCGACGGCCTACATCCTGAAAATGACCCACCACTGATACCCAGCCCTATCACCATAGGGGACATCCTCCCTGGGCCACTACAGTAGGATGTCACAGTTCTGTCAGCAGTTCCTGAAACCAATATACTACTTGACTGAAATCTTAAAGTCTTCTCGATGTCAGCCGATGGAGGACAAGGACGGAAGCAGAAAGGTAATAGTTTACTTCCCCCTCTGGTCAGTATGTTTCTGGCTTTCAAGTTTCGCTTTCTAGGATCTGCCGCGTAAATGAATAAGCTTTCCGTGGGCGATTAACAATATTACTAGCCTTTATAACCATAGAGAGCTATAGTCTGTTCAGCAAATCTGCCATTGGCCGACGGCTGCAAGGCTTTAGACTATGGGTTTTCAAACTATGCTTCGTGGTTCCAAGAGGCGCTGTGGCCTTGCATTTGGGATACTGTGGTGGCTTTTTTATTTACTTTCTGAGTAAAGTAACAACGCGAGCGCTACAAGTGATATGTAGCGAGCCTGCAAGTAAGTGTTGTTACTATGGCACCGAGGTAGATGGGATTACAATCGCACTCCTTGACTCATTTGTTCTCATTCAGTAACAGTCCATCTGAAGATCAGTTTTGTCGAACGCAGATCGGTTATAATTGATAACTGTCTTCTATGATTTATGTTTCTCTCCCAACATGAACGGTTTTTAGTTAAGGTACGAAACCTGATTTTTCAAACGTGTCATGCATTTCAAATACATGAGTAGATGAAAATGTAGGAGTTAGATACCCGGCCGGTTTGGGGATTTTTCTCTGCCCGGGCACGAGGTGCGTGTGTGGTCCTCGTCATTTCATCATCATAATTCACGACAGTAGATTGGTCTGCGTAAAATCGGACGGTGTAAAAATTGGGACTTCGTATAGTCGCTGATGACCGCGCAGTTGAGCGCTTCACAAACTGAACATCGTCATCATCATCCTCATTATCAAGAAAACGCAGGGATTATGACGACAGTTAAATGAGTTTTGGTTTTACGTGTACAACTCTTGGAAACAGATAACGACCAAGGTGCGTCAACTGCTTGAATGTTGTAGCTAGTGAAAGCAAGCTTTCTAATAAAATGAACGACTTCTCCAGTCAAACAAAATTGCAATAATATATTTCCAAAAGCCAAAAGAAATGAACAAGGAACAAAAGAAACCTTCACTAAACGTTTCCCGCAAAGACTCTCTTATCTTGTTACAAAGTTGCCTACCGTTTAGCAAAGAGCGAGAAATCTCACTCCATGGTGGAAAACCTTATCCTACCAGCTGCCCTGGGCATGGTATCTGTTACGGTAGTGAGTCAGCTACCTACCAGCAAGCGTGCCTTTGTCAGGCAGCACTATTAGTCATATACAAGATAGAGCGTCTTATTGGTCACAAGCCGAGTTCATGAAAATCTTATTTTCTGCGGGAAAATAGCTCTTGGATGAAAAAGCAATAGGCCTGTTTGAAAACCTGCACACTTCTATGAAAGCAAACAAGATTAATTGGGAAAATTGTGTCAGTCTGTATATGGTCGGAGTACGTAGTACGGCTGGATGTTACAACCTACTTCAAGCTCTGATGAGTAAATAAAATTCTTACGCTATTTGGATACTCTGTTTTATTCACCGGGGAGTACTTAGACTATTCATGCTAAATGGACAAACAGTTGTCTTCACTGAGAAGCAGTGGCACCAAGAAGTATGAACACAAGGTTCTTCAATCAGTGATCGAATTGGTAAACTTAGCTCAAAGTTGGTCACTGAAGTCGATATGTTTTCAACCAATGTCCGTTGATATTGGGTACGAGCCAAATTCCCGTATTTATTATGGTGACTCTGGCTGACTTTTACGTGGGAACGGCTAGGAAAGGTTGCACTGACTCAGGATGTCGTTTATCGAGCTCCACAGAAAAATTTGATTTTCGAGGCGTCGTAGAAAGTGACTGTTTTGAAGTTGACCTATCTTTGTGACATCTCTGATGAACAGAGCTCTTTGAATCTCACCGCTGTGTAGATTCTGAAGTACCTGCCAGTTGAACCAGGCAGGATCAAAGTACAAGAAATAGATATAAATTTTGTTTTACCTTCAATTTTTTTGAGATTTTATACATTTCGTTCAGTTTGATTTATTTACCTTTACATCAATATTTGTAACGTAAGTAATATTTCCCTATGATGCTTTATTTTCATTGAAATTAAATTGAAATATTCGCGAAAACCTGCATAGAAAAATTGCAGGATTTTGTTTAGAGGCGAAGGGCACATGCCCACATTGGTATTTCGTACTGCACTTCTCACACCTTTCTTTTTTGTTTTGAGTCAGCAGTCTTCTGTCTGGTTTTATGCAGCCCGCGAGGAATTCCTTCCCTGTGCCAACCTTACCTTCGCAGAGCACCGCTTGTTGCAACCTACGTCCTTAATTATTTGCTGAATGGTGTCCAGCCTCTGTTTTTACCCTCTACAGCTCCCTGTTGTACCACTGAAGTTATTCTCTGATGTCTTAACAGATCCGTGCCATTCTACTGATTCTTATTGTCAGCGTTTCCCATAAATACCTTTCCTCACTGAGTCTGTGGAGAACCTCCTCACTCCTTTCCTCATCAAAGCAAATAATTTTCAACATTCTTCTTTAACACCACACCTCAAGTGCATCGATTTTCTTTCCTTCCTATTGTCTCACAGTCCATGTTCCAAAGTACATTCTCATAGATCTGTCATTCGAATTAAGGTCTATGTTTGATACTATTAGGCTTCTCTTGGGGAATGCCCTTTTGGACAATGCTGCTTTGCTTCTTACACCCTCCTTGTATCGTCGATCTTGGGTTACTTTGCTGCTACGTAGCAGAATTCCTTAACTTCACACACTTTGTGATTCCCAATTCTGATATTACGTTTCTCACTGTTCTCTTTTCTGCTGGTTACCACTTTCGTTTTGCTCTACGCTCTGTTCTTGTCCTCTACTCGTTAGAATGTTCATGAAATTCAGAAAATCCTGTAACACTTCAAACATTCACTGAGGATAGCAATTTTATAAGCGAAACGTACCTTTGACATCCTTTCACATGGAATGTTTAGTCGTCCAAAGCTATTTAAATTTCAATTCTCTTTCCCACCGACTCCTGTTTCTTCTTCTATCACGTCATCAGAGAAGTCCTCCCCGTCATACAGGCCTTCAGTGGAGTTTTTCCACCTATCCGCTTTCTACTTTCCATTTACAGTGGAATTAACATTGTAACCTTACTCTTACCGCCCTTGGTTTCAATTTCATTGAAGATTGTGTTGCTGTGTCCTTCCGACAGTCATTGCTTTTTTCAGTTTTTTCACATTGCGCATGTAGCCATTTCGTCTTAGCTTCCATGCAGTTCTTATTTATTTCATCCCTCAACTACTTCCATTTCTATATTCGTGAACTTCCCTGAACATTTTTTTTTTACTTTTATCGATCAATTGAAGTACTGTTACCCATGATTTAGTCGCATTTACGTTCTTTGCACCTATGTTTTTTTCCAACTTCTGCAAACTTTCCTTTTTGGTGATGTCAGTTCTTCGTTAACTAAATTGACTACTGAGCTATTCACTGCCACAGTATCTTTAGTGTCAGAGAACTTATTATTCCTTAGTATTGTACATCAAGCGTATCTCATCATTTATTAGGAGTTCCGTATCCCACTTCTTTGCGCAGTAATTCTTCCTGACTAGTCTCTTAAATTTCAACCTAGGCTTCATCATTACTAAATTGTGTTCTGAGTCTATATCTGCTCCAGTTCTGATTTCAGAATTTCTGCCTGACCATGACTTAATCGATGTGAAATCTCCCCCAGTTTCCCCGTCTTTTCCAGGTAAAGCTCCTTCTCTTACGACTCTTGACACTCAGAGAGTAATGTGAAAGAGATCTACATCTACATCTACATCCATATTCCGCAAGCCACCTGACGGTGTGGCGGAGGGTACCTTGAGTACCGCTATCGGTTCTCACCTCTGTTCCAGTCTCATATTTTTCGCGGAAAGAAAGATTGTCGGTATGCCTCTGTGTGGGGTCTAATCTCTCTGATTTTATCCTTATGGTCTCTTCGCGGAGGGAGCAATATACTGCCTCATAGGTATGATCTCGAAACTTCAACAAAATCCCGTACCAAGCTACTGAGCGTCTCTCCTGCAGAGTCTTGGCTCAAATGGCTCTGAGCACTAAGGGACTCAACATCTGTGGTCATCAGTCCCCTAGAACTTAGAACTACTTGAACCTAACTAACCTAAGGACATCACACACATCCATGCCCGAGGCAGGATTCGAACCTGCGACCGTAGCTGCCACGCGGTTCCAGACTGACTTGCCTAGAACCGCACGGCCACACCGGCCTGCCTGCAGAGTCTTCCACTGGAGTTTATCTATCATCTCCGTAACGCTTTCGCGATTACTAAATGATCCTGTAACGAAGCGCGCTGCTCTACGTTGGATCTTCTCTATCTCTTCTATTAACACTATCTGGTACGGATCGCACACCTGTGAGCAGTATTCAAGCAGTGGGCGAACAAGTGTACTGTAACCTACTTGCTTTATTTTCGGGGTGCATTTCCTTAGGATTCTTCCAATGAATCTCAGTCTGGCATCTGCTTTACCGACGCTTAATTTTATATGGTCATTCCATTTTAAATTACTCCTAATTCCTACTCCCAGAAAATTTATCGAATTAACTGCTTCCAGTTGCTGACGTGCTATATTCTAGCTAAATGATAAAGGGTCTTTCGTTCTATGTATTCGCTGCATATTACACTTGTCTACATTAAGATTCAATTGCCATTCCCTGCACCATGCGTCAATTCGCTGCAGATCCTCCTGCATTTCAGTACAATTTTACATTGTTACAACCTCTCGATATACCACAGCATCATCCGCAAACAGCCTCAGTGAACTTCCGATGTCATCCACAAGGTCATTTATGAATATTGTGAATAGCAACCGTCCTACGACACTCCCCTGCCGCACACCTGAAATCAATCTTACTTCGGAAGACTTCTCTCCATCGAGAACAACATGCTGCGTTCTGTTATCTAGGAACTCTCCAATCCAGTCACACAATTGGTCTGATAGTACATATGCTCTTACTTTGTTCATTAAACGACTGTGGGGAACTGTATCAAACGCCTTGCGTAAGTCAAGCAACCTGGCAACCCGTGTCTATGGCCCTCTGAGTCTCGTGGACGAATAGCGCGAGCTGGGTTTCACACGGTCGTTTTTTTCGAAACCCATGCTGATTCCTACAGAGTAGTTTTCTAGTCTCCAGAAATTCTTTTAATTTCCATTTAAATGCTATATGGCTATCTACCAGACTTTTGATGCTATTAGGTAAGTGACCAAAGACTTTTGTAGCAACTACCCCTTTCTGAGCCAAAGTAGTGAAGATCATCCTTTCTCCTAGTGTTGTAGCCATGTATATTGCTGTTCTACAAGTGATCGACGTTAGAGATATAGGTCTATAGTTCTGCACATCTGTTCGACGTTTCTTCTTGAAAACGGAGATGACCTGTGCGCTTTTCCAATGTTTCGGAACGCTACGCTCTTCTAGAGACTTATGGTACACCGATGTGTAAAATCGAGCTAGTATCCCATCAGGTCCAGCGGCCTTTCCTCTTTTGAGCGATTTTAATTGTTTTATATCCCTCTGTCATCTACTTCGATATCTACCATTTTGTAATCTGTGCGACAATTTAGAGAAGGGACTACAGTACAGTTTTCCTCTGTGAAACAGCATTGGAAAGAAACATTTAGTATATCGGCCATTAGTCTGTCATCCTCTGTTTCTGTACCATTTTGGTCACAGAGTGTCTGGACATTTTGTTTTGATCCACCTACCTCATTAACACAAAAATAAAAATTTCGTAGGATTTTCTGCCAAATCAGTACACAGAATTTTACTTTCGAATTCGTTGAACGCCTCTCGCATAGCCCTCCACACACTACATTAAGCTTCGTGTAATTTTTATTTGTCTGCAAGGCTTTGTCTATGTTTATATTTGCTGTGAAGTTTCCTGTTAACACAGTGAAGCTGCACGAAGAAACTTCGCTAATGAACATTGATGGTCTGCTTGGAGGTAAGGGTCTGACAGTACATTCCCAGTTCTGTGAGTTACTTCATAGTAGGACGTACATCGGTTTACGTTGGAATGTCTCTGGTCCAGCGGCTCATTTAACCAATACCCACCACAGCTGTCGGCGGCGTTAGGACATTTTGCCAGGACATAACCACTGTCAGCGGCTGCGCCTATTGTGCGGAATAAACCTGGGGCTGAGACAGAGAACCGATTCAGAGTGACGAGGCGTCCTGTTTAATTAGGGAACAACTCGCCGCACAAAACGGGGTCCCGCTTGAATGCGCCCATCAGCAGCAGCCTCCACCGACGGTTATGTAAGCCAGCAGCGCCCGACCCGTTTCGCTGCGCGGCGCAACTAAGTGATTGCGGTTACTCATTTACGAAACATTACGCCCGTCCGCGCACCGCTTTAGGAGGCGTGTCTCCGCAAAACTCGTCACAGAAATTCAGATGCAAAGGGAAAGGGCGCAGGGGCGACTGGACGCGCGTGAACATTCCATGAGGCGTGGGAGCTGCACGGTCTGCTGAATAAGTAACCCGCATCGAGTGGTAGGAAGCTGCATCCTTTCTGCGTAGCAGAACCTGGAAAATCCCTTCGCAGTTGAGACAGAATATCATTCCAGGCCACAGTATTATCAGATTCGCACAACTGAAAGTCTGTTGGTAAGATGGCTATCTCTGTCTACAGGGTATCCCAAACATATTGCACCACACTCGCATTAGCACTGGCAACGAACGCACTTTCTATTACGGTGCTAATGGACGCAACGATAACTGCAGAGAAATGATTTTATAAATACCAATGATATACAGGGTGGTCCATTAACAGTGACCGGGCCAAATATCTCACGAAATAAGCATCAAACGAAAAAAACTACAAAGAACGAAACTCGTCTACCTTGAAGGGGCAAACGAGACGGAGCTATGATTGGCCCGCTAGATGGCGCTGCCATAGGTCAGACGGATATCAACTGTGTTTCATCTTTTTTTTTTATATAGGAACTCCCATGTCCATTACATCGCCATCTATCACAAAGCGAAAAAAGTGGTCCGGTCCAACTAAAACATTCATATTTCTTTACGTACTACATGAATATGTAATAAAAAAGGGGTTCCCATTTTTTAAAAATGTAGTAGATATCCATTTGACCTATGGCAGCGCCATCTAGCGGGCCAACCATAGCGCCATCTGGTTTCCCCCTTCAAGTTGACAAGTTTCGTTCTTTGTAGTTTTTTTCGTTCGATGTTTATTTCGCTAGATATTTGGCCCGGTCACGATCAATGGACCACCCTGTATTGTCTAAAACATTATTCCTTTAGATTTTGGTAAAAAAAATGAAGTTCTAGAGTGGCTAGTAAAGAAATTACGCATCAGGAGAATTACCGGTCATTGTTGTTGTTGTTGTTGTGGTCTTCAGTCCTGAGACTGGTTTGATGCAGCTCTCCATGCTACTCTATCCTGTGCAAGCTTCTCCATCTCCCAGTACCTACTGCAACCTACATCCTTCTGAATCTGCTTAGTGTATTGATCTCTTGGTCTCCCTCTACGATTTTTACCCTCCACGCTGCCCTCCAATGCTAAATTTGTGATCCCTTGATGCCTCAAAACATGTCCTACCAACCGATCCCTTCTTCTAGTCAAGTTGTGCCACAAATTTCTCTTCTCCCCAATCCTATTCAATACCTCCTCATTAGTTACGTGATCTACCCACCTTATCTTCAGCATACCGGTCATTCTACATTGTAAAATAAAAAATCTGCTGGAGTTGTACAGCTGTTACTTGAAGTGGATGTTGGGATACTGTTTTTTAAAAAAAACGCAGATTTTTTTTAATTCATCGAACGGTGCTGAACAGCCTGCTGTTAGTAAAAAGAGATCCAGTAAATCTTATAACTGGATTACGACAATTTTACGCATCATTCTGTAGCAGTGGAACAAAACATTGTTATAACAGCATAACAAGCGACATCTACGTAACTGTGGGGTCGTCCAACGATAAGATCAGATTAGATTCGGTTTTTCTGCCATAGATACAAAAATTAGATGATTCTTGAGGATGTGGAACATGTCCGAAAGTTTAACATGGAAAAACGAAGAACATTTGAATATAATACTCACTTTCCGGATAATTTGTCGGGGTATTGTCAAAATATGTGAATACATTACAGTAAACGAGGACTGCTAATATTTATAGAATTAGAACACTGCCAGAATGAAACATATCTATACTCTTTTCAGAAATATACGATACCAAAAATTCCTGATCTTCACTGTTGTGATCAAGTGCAATCGAAACTGAAATGTAACACAGATGTTTACTTAAGATGGTCTAACAGTCCCTGTTACGATGTTCATCCATAGAGTAAAAGGAGTTGCCTACCAAAAGCAGAAAATGCGTCGGCTGTGTTATATACAATCACCCTAAAGTTGCAGAGCTCTAAATCTAGAATGCCTGTACGAACACGTAATAATAGCTGGAGATATGAACATAAATTTCCTAAACAACAGTCCTTCAGCGTCAAAATTCACGCGCATTCTTTCCTGTTCAACTCTTACACTTATTCCGCTCGGGCCTACTCACCATTAAGTAGACACTCACACATTTATAGATATTTTCGCTACAAAAATACCGAATGGAGTTATTCACATGGACTAGATCTCGGCACTTGGCCTGTCCGCCCATGGTATAATACTCATGACCTACTCGCTGCAATGCCCGGATACCAAACTGCAAGTGGCTACTTTTAGGGATTTTAAGCGCATAAAATATCTGAGATTATAACTGACGCCTATGATACCTCTCGGCAGGTAACGTCTGGTAATAGTTCCGACATCAATAACGATTTGTCGTGTTTCACTGAGCGCATCAATAAATTATATCATAAACATTCTCCCTTAAAAACAGTGAGAGTAAGGAGAAAACCTGCTCCATCGCTCACAGATCACCTCAAACATCTAATGAATGTCAGAGACGCAGCACATATTACATACAAACTACACTCGACCCCTGATAACTGCCGGCCGGGGTGGCCGAGCGGTTCTAGGCGCTACAGTTTGGAACCGCGCGACCGCTACGTCGCAGGTTCCAATCCTGCCTCGGGCATGGATGTGTATGACGTCATTAGGTTAGTTAGGTTTAAGTAGTTCGAAGTTCTAGGGGACTGATGACCTCAGCAGTTGAGTCCCATAGTGCTCAGAGCCATTTGAACCCCTGATAACAATCCACCTACAAACAACTACACAATCGAGTCAGTCAGTCTGTGGAAACGCAAAACTCAGGTATGCCGACTCACTAACTGAGAACATCCACAGGCCTGCTGTCTTGTGGAAAAATCTTCGAGGCCTAGGTACAGGCAAACCTAAATCTGCTGATGAACCTCTCGTTACAGGTGAGGATCTAAATGATTACTTTGCCAAGACGTCTCCACTTGCTCAAGACATAAGGGCTCGAACCATACATGCCCTGGGCCATAACGTTTCAGTGTGTGATGCAACCGAAATTTTTTTCTGCAGCCAGTAAGCCCTAACATGGTCAGGAAATCCTTAGCGCGAATCCATTCGGCAGCTGCAGGACATGATAATATAACGGTGCAAATCATCAATTTTCTTGTCGGCCCATTACTGCCCAAAGTAACTGACATCTATAACCGCTCTCTGTCGTCCAGCATTTTTCCTACAGTATGAAAGAAGGGGAATCTGCCAAACAACCCTCTCTGATTACAGGCCCATTTGCATTCTACCAGCACTGTCCAAGGCATTAGAATACATAGTCCACGAACAGGTTTCCAATTATTTAACACTGAATTATCTCTTAGATGAATACCAGTCTGGTTTTCGGCAAAATCGCAGCACAACGACTGCTATTATAAAAGTGACTGACATGCCATGGACAAACAACAGGCTACTATTATGTGCTTCCTGGACTTCAGAAAAGCTATCGACACTTTTGGCTTTGACGTTCTGCTTCCTAAAATGACACGTCATATTTTTTCTTTAAGCCCTGTATAGTGGTTCGACTCATACTTTAAACCCCTGCAGCAGTGTGTAATGGTAGGTACTATAAGGTCGCAGTGGAAGGATGTTGTATCAGGGGCCCCACAAGGATCAGTATTGAGCCCATTAAATATCTCATTATACACTCCTGGAAATTGAAATAAGAACACCGTGAATTCATTGTCCCAGGAAGGGGAAACTTTATTGACACATTCCTGGGGTCAGATACATCACATGATCACACTGACAGAACCACAGGCACATAGACACAGGCAACAGAGCATGCACAATGTCGGCACTAGTACAGTGTATATCCACCTTTCGCAGCAATGCAGGCTGCTATTCTCCCATGGAGACGATCGTAGAGATGCTGGATGTAGTCCTGTGGAACGGCTTGCCATGCCATTTCCACCTGGCGCCTCAGTTGGACCAGCGTTCGTGCTGGACGTGCAGACCGCGTGAGACGACGCTTCATCCAGTCCCAAACATGCTCAATGGGGGACAGATCCGGAGATCTTGCTGGCCAGG
Source organism: Schistocerca nitens (assembly GCF_023898315.1). Lineage (NCBI taxonomy): Eukaryota > Metazoa > Arthropoda > Insecta > Orthoptera > Acrididae > Schistocerca > Schistocerca nitens. The sequence continues at coordinate 548,016,379 of NC_064619.1, read as the reverse complement.
GTAGTTGACTTACACCTTCTAGAGCACGTTGGGTGGCACGGGATACATGCGGTCGTGCATTGTCCTGTTGGAACAGCAAGTTCCCTTGCCGGTCTAGGAATGGTAGAACGATGGGTTCGATGACGGTTTGGATGTACCGTGCACTATTCAGTGTCCCCTCGACGATCACCAGTGGTGTACGGCCAGTGTAGGAGATCGCTCCCCACACCATGATGCCGGGTGTTGGCCCTGTGTGCCTCGGTCGTATGCAGTCCTGATTGTGGCGCTCACCTGCACGGCGCCAAACACGCATACGACCATCATTGGCACCAAGGCAGAAGCGACTCTCATCGCTGAAGACGACACGTCTCCATTCGTCCCTCCATTCACGCCTGTCGCGACACCACTGGAGGCGGGCTGCATGATGTTGGGGCGTGAGCGGAAGACGGCCTAACGGTGTGCGGGACCGTAGCCCAGCTTCATGGAGACGGTTGCGAATGGTCCTCGCCGATACCCCAGGAGCAACAGTGTCCCTAATTTGCTGGGAAGTGGCGGTGCGGTCCCCTACGGCACTGCGTAGGATCCTACGGTCTCGGCGTGCATCCGTGCGTCGCTGCGGTCCGGTCCCAGGTCGACGGGCACGTGCACCTTCCGCCGACCACTGGCGACAACATCGATGTACTGTGGAGACCTCACGCCCCACGTGTTGAGCAATTCGGCGGTACGTCCACCCGGCCTCCCGCATGCCCACTATACGCCCTCGCTCAAAGTCCGTCAACTGCACATACGGTTCACGTCCACGCTGTCGCGGCATGCTACCAGTGTTAAAGACTGCGATGGAGCTCCGTATGCCACGGCAAACTGGCTGACACTGACGGCGGCGGTGCACAAATGCTGCGCAGCTAGCGCCATTCGACGGCCAAAACCGCGGTTCATGGTGTGTCCGCTGTGCCGTGCGTGTGATCATTGCTTGTACAGCCCTCTCGCAGTGTCCGGAGCAAGTATGGTGGGTCTGACACACCGGTGTCCATGTGTTCTTTTTTCCATTTCCAGGAGTGTATGTTAATGATGTGTCAGCTATTTTCGCCACTGCAGATACCACCCATACGCTGATGACCTTCAGTTATATCTCAGTGCAAGTCCAGCAAACCTGCACACAGCCATCGATCATGTAAATGCTGACTTACTTGCTTTATCAGAATTATCGCAGAACTTAGGTCTGAAACTAAACCCTTCCAAAACGCAAGCAATCTTAATCGCCCACAAAAGACCTATTACAACACAGCACAGAGACCCTCTTACATACTTAATTTTAAATGGCACCGAAATAACCTTTCATCCTTCAGTAAAGAACTTGGGGATAATCATTCACCACCACTTACAAGGGAACCTCCCCATCGCACCCCCCTCAGATTTAGTTATAAGTTGGCATAGTGGATAGGCCTTGAAGAACTGAACACAGATCAGTCGAGAAAACAGGAAGAAGTTGTGTGGAACTATGAAAAAAGTAAGCAAAATATACAAACTGAGTGGTCCATGCGCAAGACAGGCAACATCAAGGAGAGTGTGAGCCCAGGCGCGCCGTGGTCCCGTGGTTAGCGTGAGCAGCTGCGGAACGAGAGGTCCTCTGTTCAAGGCTACTCTCGAGTAAAGAGTTTAATTTTTTATACAGCCTATACGGGACAGAAGGATCAGGCATTGTACAATTTTAGTGTGGAAGTAGTGATTACTATTCCTCCAGGTTTTACACCTCTTGTGCAACCGTTACATGTGTTTGATTTTCGGCAAGTGAAATACTTTGTGAAAAGATTCAATGATTTTGCGAAGCTGCACAGGTACACAGAGCAGTATTGTTTACGTGATCGTGTCTCCATTATCAAAGTTCAGGCACTCACACATAATCAACTTCGCTCTCCAAAATCCCAGGACATGTTCAGATCTGCTTGGACATATGCAGGATTTGATAGTCTACACACGGAAAAATTTGAAAAAGTTAAAAACATATGTTTTGACAGAGCACAGGGAAAACTGTGCGACTGTGAAATTGTTGCATTCATTTGTTCCAGCGCGAAAATAAATAAAGTAAACTTCTCATTTGAGGGAAGACTTGAACCAAGGACTTCGCGTTCCGCAGTTGCTCACGCTAACCGCGGGACCACCGCACTCCTGAGTTCCCATCATTCTTGATGTTGCCTATCTTGCTCATGGACTACTCAGTTTGTATGGTTCAAATGGCTCTGAGCACTATGCGACTTAACTTCTGAGATCATCAGTCGCCTAGAACTTAGAACTAATTAAACCTAACTAACTAAGGACATCACAAACATCCTTGCCCGAGGCAGGATTCGAACCTGCGACCGTAGCGGTCGCTCGGTTCCAGACTGTAGCGCCTAGAACCGCACGGCCACTCCGGCCGGCACCCAGTTTGTATATTTTGCTTGTTTTTCTCGTAGTTACATACAACCTCTTCCTGTTTTCTCGATTGATCTGTGTTCATTTTTTAAGGCCTATCCACTGTGCCAACTTATAACTAGATCTGAGGGAGGGGGGGCGATGGGGAGGTTCCCTTGTTAGACTGGACTGAACACACTACTGCAGTCTGCAAGAAAGTTTCTGCATTTCTTCACTGTCTTCAGAAATATGAAAAATTATTTCCATTCGAGCTTAGGAAGAAGCTCGTGGAACCTCTAACACTCCCTATTGTCGACTATGGCGATGCTATTCTTCAAGGACTTTCGTACGAAAACTCTTGCACGCTTGAACTGGCGATGAATGCTTGCGTCCGATATATTTCTGACGTTCGTTATTACGATCATATCATTCCAGCCTATGAGCAATTATCGTGACTACTTGCTGACAAACGTAGGGACTACCATACTTTATGTTTACTCCATCGGCTTCTCAGTCATCAGACTCCCTCTTACTTATCGTTAGCCATTACCTTACTATGTGAACAGCACAGCAGAAATACTCGTTCTCAACAAAGTAAGATCCTCTCAGTACCACCACACAACACCGTTGTTTTCTAAATCATTCTGTATATAGAACCCGACTTTGGAACAAGCTACCTCAAAATATCTGAGAAATTATATCACTTCCAGGCTTCAAAAAGTAGGTAATGTCTCACCTTCTCTCGCAATAGCTATCTCTCACACATACTGGTCTGCACCCCACACTCTTCAATCCTTCCTTCCCCTACAACTTTTCCCTTCTCCTCGCTTACAGAGTTATTTACTTACATCAAGTCCTCTCCTAGCAGCTTCTATTACTGTCATTCCAATTTTCTTGTTCTTCATCCTTTCTTTTTTCTGAAAGTAAAAAACATGATTTAAGGTGTTCTAAACTAGGCTATAGTATTTTTAATGCACTTTGTTTTATTATTACTGTTATTATTGCCGTCTATCCTTAATTTCATTATTGTAGAACTATTATTATTATTATTATTACTATTATTATGCTTATTATCATTTCTAAGATTGTTACCATTTTCATGAATGTTTTGGTAATACATATGTATGTGTTGTTCCTGGTCAGATGTAAGAGAGGGCTTTATGGACCTAATCTGGTCACGCTAAATAAGGAAATAAATAAACAAAACAAATAAATAAATGCTTTCAAACTCTGTTTAAACGGTGCTTTATTTGAACCCAAGATTTTAATGGTTGCTGGCAATTTATTGAAAATATGTGTTCCAGAGTATTGGACCAATTTTTGGATCAAGGTAAGTGATTTTTATGTCTTTATGCAGATTATTATTATTCCGGGTGCTGATACTACGTATGGGGCTATTGGCTGGAAATAGAGACGTATTACTGTATTTGCAACAAATTTCATTAAAGAATGAATATTCTGAGAAGCAGTGGTTAGAGTACTAGTTCCTTGAACTGGTTTCTACGTGACATTTTTGACTTCACCAAAAACAAGTCTTACACTCTAAAAACTTATGCTCCGTTTGACGAGTTACCCCAAAAATATGACCCCATATCAATTAATAGAATGAAAGTAAGCAAAGTATGCTAGACTTCTGACGTTACGCCGTCACACCTCGCGCCGGTGTTTCAATTTCCCACCGCTGCCGGCAATAGGGAAGAGTGCGCCGTCGGAGAACGGCGGTTGTCCGCCAGCGGCGAAAGACGTTGCCCCGGTGGGTGACGCGAAGCAGTATGGCGCTCGGCTTGGGGGAGCTCACTGGGATTCCTGTCATCGTCCAGAAACGAACAAACGGTCCCAGCAAGCTGACGTGAGGGGAAAGAAGGACGCGTGCGAACATTGGCTATGGCGGTCCGTGTTGTGGAGATGTAATGGTAAATTGTCGGTACAGAGGTTAGGGCAGAATGACGCTGGAATTAGCTGGAGCAAAAAGTATCATTTAATAAAAAAGTGTTCTGCTCACTCGGGATAAAATATTGCGTCAGCTGTAAGCAATCTGCCTTGGGCGCTGAATTTCTAACTGTGTCTTAACGTCTTATGCTAGGCGCTGACGGTTTTGTGAAGTCGGTATATATTGACGAACTTGCCTGCTATGGTAGTTCAGGTTTACTGAACTTGTAGGGATTTGTTGCTGCTGGTGTTGCGCGGTACCTTTGTTTCCACGTGCACCTTAAAAAGGAACTTTGCGTTGTATAGAAACAAAAGAGAAGCCTTCACGATACTTGTCAGCTGTGCCGAAGCAGTGACTTGATGGACAGAAATTCTCACAAATTGGTTGACTGGTTAAGTTGCTATTGCTAGCTTTCTTATCGAGCTGTTGTGGTCTTTTCATGTGTCAGATACTTGTACATGACTTTGTTTCCTAGGTGTTTGGGTGAAGTTAAACACGTTATCATGGTTACTACTATTGTAGAATTTCCCCGGTGGAGAAGGAAATTGTGATTGTGCGTGCTCCTAGCATATCAGTTAGCTTTGGTGGTTAGGGCTTATGTGATAAGTTTGTGGTTGGGCCGATGAGCGGTTGGGGTGTAACTAGAAATATTGGCTCGGGTTGCTGTGTCTACAACGAATGAAATTAGGACCAAATCACTGTCGTGCACTTGTCATTTGTAACCATTTTTCGTGCTAGTTTTGGTAACTGCGCAACAGTTGAAAATATGAATAGTCGATAGTGTATTTGTAATGATCTTTTTGTTTTGCCTTTAGTAGCCATTTGTAAGAGGAGTCGAAAAAATGTTTGTGAAGGTGGGTTGTCAAGATACATTGGAATTGTTCCAACGAAAGCTGTTGGGTGCCAACTAGTATGGTACAGGCGTTGAACTGTGACTGTGTAACATGCAGTGTAATATATTTGCAGTTGATGCCTGATGTTGCTAAATTCTAGTGACAATTGGTTTCTAAGAATGAAAACAAGTGGCTAATACTTCACTGTTGATCTGGATATTCAGTGAAATTAAGTATCTTGTTTATTATTTTTTAATTATTGCAACTATTTCCAATTTGATGCTAATAGTAGCGTATTCTATATGTGCCTTCCGCCTTCCTGGAAGGCAAGGCTGTCAAAAGAAAGTAAATGAAAGTTGTTTGAGCATGTCTTCTCCTATCAACTGTAATGTGTCTTAACTTATTAAAAATATGCGTGATTAATAAAGAAAAAAAAGGTCCACGTTAATGTAAATGTATGCTTTCCTGGTGTATACAGCTGGCGAAGAGTTCTCGGGTTTCCAGTCGGGTGGCGGTGTCTTCAAACTGCGACGTTTCGACGAGTGACATCAGAAGATGACGAGTATGTCACTCGTCGAAACGTCGCAGTTTGAAGACACCGCCACCCGGCTGGAAGCCCGAGAAATCTTCGCCAGGTCCACGTTAATTTACCTAACTTGATTTAATATATAAAACGAGAATCGTTATTGTCAATCTTTAAAGTTTCCTTTGAAAGGGCTTCAAGTTTCATGCGAGGTTCATGTAAATTGGATTATGCAACACTGTTAAAAGAATGATGTTCGTTTCACCTAACAGTGCACGTAGTTGAAGTCGAAGGTCTCACGATTATTACTGTTTGCTTACGGATGTGGCTAGCTTCATAAGAGTGTGACGACGACTGTTCTCTTAAACAATAGATTAAACAGGAGAACATGAGCTATCTTATTTTCAGGGTAAATGTGGTTTCTGCATGTACGGTTGCTGATGACCTGGAAAACATTTAGAAGTAGCTGAAAATAGTAAAAGAAAATGAGCTGCGACGTTCTTTTACATACGCAGCTGGCTGCGTCCAGGTGTACCTGAAATCATATAAAACTCTGACCATGTGTGTTTGTATTGATTGCACATTTTACTTCTCTTGAATAATGATGCCAGTTTTCAGCGAATATCTGGGCACAGCGCACAGCTTTAGGTGAATTTACAGAATGTTGCAGCAATGGTGGCCAACTATTAACGTACATCTGCTAAACTGAAAATGCAAAAACTCGGAGGAAAGGTGCTTTACACACATATGAATCTTAAATAAAATCTGTAACTTTATATTAACGACCAATAACTATGTTAGGAGATGAACTAAAGCTCCTCCCGAACAGTCCATAAGGCCCTATGGTACCGACCGGCCACCGTGTCATCCTCAGCCCATAGGTGTCACTGGATGCGGATATGGAGGGGCAAGTGGTCAGCACACTTCTCAGTTTCCGAGACCGGAGTCGCCGCTTCTCAATCAACACAAGGGCTGCGTGCACCCCGCTTGGCAACAGCGCTCGGCAGACCGAATGGTCACCCACCCAAGTATTAGCCCAGCCCGACGTCCCTTAACTTCGGTGATATGACGGGAACCGGTGTTACCACTGCGGCAAGGCTGTTGGTTTATTATAAGACAACAAATTATCGTATCACAGACCTTTCTATCCTCGTAATAAAATATTAGAGACAAGTTTGCGTCTTATTCTTCCAAGGACTCTCACAGCCCTTACACAATTAGTGTTAACAATGAACAGTGCAGGACTATTCCCTTAGTTTAATGGATTTTATGCTGTTGTCATTTCGCATCTTTTCACACACAACAAAATATTTATTTAGCGCTTTTTGCATTTCCAGGTGGTAAAACACAACCAATCAGAACCCACACCTACTACGAACATGTTAGTGCTACAAGTTTTTCTTTATATTTAAATCTCCTGCACCTGACACCATTCACACTGCAAATACAGACTTGCTTAGGGGCTAGTGGCTCCTGTGGTATGCGCTTCCTAACAGAATTTATTATCGAGTTGTTGTGCCAGAAATTTAATCTCTTCTATCTGCATTTCTTCATATGTTGCACACATACTGGAAATCTCTTACAGGTTGTGAAATTGATGCGGTGGGTCTTTTCAAAGTTTAATGACAGTGAATTATCCTTAAACCATTTATTAACGTCAGTGAAATTTTGATTAGCCGCCATTTCTAAATATATGTTTCACTTGGTATTTATTGCAATTTTTGTATCATATACAAATAAAACAAACTTAGCATCAGGCAATGTGACTGACGACAGCTGGGGGCTAAAGCAGGGCTGGCACCTCGCAACTAAACCACAAAAGAGTACAGTCGCTGCGTACTCCACTGGCGAAAGAACAACGCCGGCGCAGCCACGCCTCCTGGAGCACTGGCAAGCTGTCGCAGCCGATGGTCTGGTTAAGGCTGAATGGACGAAACACAGTCCTGTCCACAGTTGACGGTGAAGGCGACAGCAGCGTCTTAGGTAGCAGTACATTAAATGTCACAGGCAGAACTTAATATCAACACCATATCCCTTATTCTTTTAGCGAAGAGTCTTGTAAATTTATTTGTATAAAGGGATGCTTTCATATTCACAACAATACTCACAACATTTCATGGAAAGGGACTGTAAAAAGTTACGGAAATATTCAAATCTACATTGTTATAAGGTGAAATAATATTTTACTAGCCATAGTTCCACTCAGTTCCCTCCCGGAGGAAACCAAAGAACCATCGTTGTGCCGGCGAGTGTATTTTCAACGGCACAACAACGATTTTTATTGGCCGTATGATATCTGATGCTGTATAATGGCGTAATCTACGTCTCATTAAGCTTAAATACCTTCAGACATACTTTTTTTTGTTATCAGTGTTCTGACTGGTTTGATGCTGCCCGTTACGAAACCCTATTACGTGCCAACACTTTCATCTCAGAGTAGGAATTTCAGCTTGCGTCCGTAATTACTTGCTGCCTTGCTTTACAGATTTTGCCCTCTGCAGCTCCCTCTGGTACGATGAAATTTACTCTATGATGTCTTAACAGATGTCCTAAGATCCTATCACGTCTTCTTTTCAGTGTTTTCCGCACACTCCTTTCCTCGCCGATTCTCGGGAGAAACTTATCATTCCTTACCTTATTAGTCAACCTAATTATTAACAGTCTTCTGTAGCACCACATCCCAAATGCCTCCATTCTCGTCTGTTCGGTATCCACACAGTCAATGTCACAGTACCATAGAAAGCTATGATCGAAACCTACATACTCAGAGACTTCTTCCTCAGATTAAGGCCTATGTTTGATATTAGTAGATTTTACTTGACCAAGGATACCCTTTTTGTCCGTGTCTCGTTTACATGTCTTCCTTGCTCCGTCGGTCACGAACTGTTTTGTTGCCTAGGTAGAGAAATTCCTTCTTCAATTTCGTGATCAGAAGTATCGATGTTAAGTTCCTCTCCGTTCTCATTTATGTTACTTCTCATTATATTCATCTTTCTTCACTTTACTGTTAATCCTTATTCTGTACGTATCACTCTGTTTATTCTATTCAACAGAACCTGTAAGTCTCCTTCACTGTCACTCTGGATAGCAGTGTCATCAGCGCATCGTATGACTGATGAATAGATTGAACACTAGGAACAAAAGATTACATCCCTGTCTTATACCGTTGTCAATCCGTGAGCGTTGTTCTGTATCTTCCACTCTTCTTGGTCCCTCTTGGTTCTTGTATATATTATGTATTTCAAATCTTTCCGTTTAGCTTACACCTATTTACTCAAATTGCGAACATATTGCACCATTGCCGAACCCTTTCTCCTTGGCGACAAATCCTATGAACAGTTCTTGCTTTTTCTTTTCTCTGGATTCCGTTATCAGCCACGAGGACAGAACTGCCTGTCTGGTGCCTTTACCTTTTCTGAAGCTAAACTGATCTTCATCTAACAGATGTTCACTTCTCCATTCTCCTGTATATAATTTTTCTCGGCAGCTTGGGTGCGTGAGCTGTTAAGCTGATTGTACAGTAACTTTTATATTTGCCAGCTCATACAATATTTGGAATTGTGTGGCCTGTGTCTACACAACAACTTGAACACTTGGTTTTCCTTGACACTTCTCCCAATTATTTTAAAAAATCCGAGGGAATGTCATAGAGAATGTCATATATACTTTCAGCCTTCTTTGATCCCAATCCGTCCAAAGCTGTTCTAAATTCTAATACAAGATCCACTATCTCTAACCTATCAATTCTTGTTTTTCTTCTTCTATCACGTCATGAGCCAAGTCTTTCACCTCACAAGGTCCTTCAATGTACTCTTTCTCCCTATCATCTTTCTCCTCTGCATTAAACACTTGAATTTCCATTGCACTCGTGTTGTTGCCCCCCTCCCCCCTCTGACCCCCTTGATTTCAATTTTACCAAACGCTTGTTTTGACCTTTCTATATGCCAGGTCAGTCAGTCATATATAGTAATCGATGTTGTTCCCCCTGTGTATTTTAATATCATCGTCTCGGTCCGTTACTATTGTTTGGAATCCAGCAAAATTTTCGCTGGGTCGTGTTCCACACATTTAATTATCTATATATTCCAACCTTCTTTACTTGATTTTTATTTCCGTAGCCGTTAAATCTTCCACATCTGGTTATACCTTGACCTAGTCATTTGTCGCCAACATAGGCCAAAAATAGAAAAATAACTTTGCTAAATAAACTGGTATCTCCTTGTGATTCTTAGCGAATTGAATCCTAATAAGATAACAAAAAAACCGTATAGTTCATATTGTTTTGCAATTAACACTCAATATTTTAAATAATACCTATTTTACTGATTTTAATTGTTTGTATATCGTCTTTCACTTGATAATAAGAATTAGAAATTTTAGTCGCAGTGATTGCATGGTTTAGTAAATATTAGTAACCTTCTGATCCTGTAAATAGTCGAACTCTCATGTATAAAAATTCGTCAAACGTCTGATTACTTTACAAGCTCTTCACACACCTCAATGTTCATGACGTCATATATCCTGAACTATTCAGCGGATACATTTAGTGATATACTTGGATACAGTCAGAAAAATTGTTGCGAATAGAGTCAGCAGTGAAGAATTAATAAATTAGTACGTCATCCCTGATACTGACGTTCTAGGCATGAACAGCGAAAATATGATAAGCAGCAAACTTCCTTCCTTTCGTCATTTTGCGGGAGATCTCATCGAGAAAGTATTTTGTAACGGTTTCAAATTACGTGTAAAGTTTACTGGACTTTGATAAGTGTTCTCTTTTTCAAATACTGGAAGAATATAGTCTGGCTGTTAATGCGCGCGACGAGTTAATGCTGCCCAAACTTTAAAACGTGTCTTTCTACGTTAAACCTTTAGCCCTAAGACCACACTGTGAGATTTTCCTGACATGAATAACACTAGGGGGTCGATGGTGAAAACTAAATCCACAGATTTAGGTTCGCCTCCTCTCAAATCAAAATTATTATAATGCATCAGGTCCTCACTCTTAAACATGAAAATAATTTGACACAAACAATCTATAACGATAACAGAATTTTCCGTCTGTACTTGGCTGAACATGGTAATAATATAACGAAGGAGAACACTTCCTAAAATTTTGTAAAATTTTCCTTTATTAAATTAGTTAAGCTACATTTATTTAAGCCATTCTGTGATAGTCGTGGCTCTTTCATCTTCACATGCATTACCGTACTGTCCTTTATACTCGTCCTCGATGACATTTTCTTCATTTGTGGCATCATCATCAGACTCATTAACACCAGTTTCCGCAATAACACTGAAGTCACTGTAGTTTATATTGTCAGTTTCGTCATCATCATTCAGTATTTTCGTAATTTCTTCTGCTCAAATACTGCGACGTGAATACGCCATGTTGACTGCTAAAATATTATAAAATAATTTTTAATAGACAATGATGGCTTATAACACCTTGTTCAGTATTGTAACAGGTATGCGTGACAACTATTTTAATCCATATAATGGTAAATTCTACAAAATGTTGTTGCACAGACCACACAGTGAGGTCGTGTGTGATCCAAACATTAAAAAATACACAAAAAAACATAAAACACGCTTGATTGATGTTGGCACTTCATTAGGTGTATGAATACTGTAGGTGGACTCAAAAACAGCAAGTTGCTTGTGCGTAGTTAACCGTTTCAGATGCTCTGGCGACAACAGTGTACATAACATTTGACTGTGTCTTACCTGCAACAGAAGTATTTTTTCCTAATGGAAATCCGAAGTAAACATTCACCCCTTTTCATCATGAAAAAGTGCAGCCAACTGTTGGGCATCACTGTGGAATTACCAGCAAGATGCTATTTTAGTCCATAAAATGGAGCCAAGTGTACAAAACATGTTTTGAAAACGGGTGCATATTATTGTGCAAATGTTGCATCTGAAATCATTAAAAGGTCACCTTAGAGCAATACCACCTGAATAAAAATTTGCCTTCCTCGAGCAGACATTCAGACCTCCAGAGGATTATGAAACTAAAGGGGCCGGGACGCTAGGAAATCCACAGTGTAGTGTTAATGTCAACCTAAAGTTGTGCCTCTTACTGATAGGTAACGAAAGAATTTTAAATTTTTTAGTTCGGTTAGAATTATACGAAAACCTGAAAATCCAGTTTTTGTTCTGGAAGATGTTACAGAGGCGAACTGCGATTAGGATTAGGTGAACGTGCTGTGCGCTACCTGTTTGCTAACATAAATTGGCGTTACTACGACATATTCCTCTTCTACGTTTTCAGGCGTTCGTTTTGTAACGATAAAACCTAATGTAACTGTCTGTTAGCACATGTCGCATTAACATTATTCGGAGCGTACTGCTGCTTCATTAAAAAAAAAAAAAAACTTAAAATGCTGAAATCTTTAAGCAGCCAACAGCTCGACCGTGTTACACCGACCTTCCTCAGAACACAGACTAACAAGTTGGAGACTGGTTGTTTTAATACGTATAAGCATACAGGAACAGCGTATACAGCAAACTGATATTACGATCATCTTTGCCATAAAGCCTTACTCTAACAACGTACGAATAGAAGATACTGTCAGCATCATTCAAAATCAGATACTAGCTGATATGTGTGACATGGTGAGATTACGTTTGTCAACAACCTCTTGTACCCGACGTGGTTAATATTATGAACAGACTGGCGTTGTCACAATGAGATATCAACTGTCGTCCATTGCAGTGGACATCATCGAAGCTTTTGAGCTAACTGCTTTAAGCTCCCCATACTTTTGCCACATCTGTTGGCTGCGATACGTGGATCACACATTCGTCATTTGGATGCGTCGGAAATGTAATCCCTATGAGCGAACTGTTATTAATTCCCAGAAAAGCCTGTGTCTTTGTCAAACTGAGTATATCGTAAGGTACGTGATTCATATAGACTATACCCACCAGCAACACTTCTACTTGTGTATTTGACATTCCAGTAGTTTACCGTTTTTCAGTTAGAAACTCTTAATTCGTTCAAAAACATGTTGTCGGTATTTTCTAAGATTAATTTCTGTATTAGAACCAGCTGTAAACTATCGTTTCCATCTGGCGTTTTAACCAGTAAACGAAAGGCAGGAATTATGCATCCAACGGAAATCTTAACATTGAGAACGCCTAAAACAGCGAATATTCATGTACTCCGTCTTAAAGCTCAAATACCTATTAACTGTACATGTATGTATGTGGTTATTCAAATCTCTGTTCCTCCTGGGGATATTTCAGTCGCAATAACGAAGAAAATATTTGTAATCATCTACATCTACATACATATTCCACAATCCACCATACGGTGCGTGGCGGAGGGTTCCTCGTACCACAACTAGAATCTTCTCTCCCTGTTCCACTTCTAAACAGAACGAGGGAAAAATGACTGCCTATATGCCTCTGTAGGAGCCCTAATCTCTCTTATCTTATCTTCGTGGTCTTTCCGCGAAATGTAAGTTGGCGGCAGTAAAATTGTACTGCAGTCAGCCTCAAATGCGGGTTCTCTAAATTTCCTCAGTAGCGATTCACGAAAAGAACGCCTCCTTTCCTCTAGATACTCCTACCCGAGTTCCAGAAGCATTTCCGTAATACTCGCGTGATGAGCAAACCTACCAGTAACAAATCTAGCAGCCCGCCTCTGAACTGCTTCTATGTCCTCCCTCAATCCGACCTGATAGGGATCCCAAAGGCTCGAGCAGTACTCAAGAATAGGTCGTATTAGTGTTTTATAAGCGGTCTCCTCTACAGATGAACCACATCTTCCCAAAATTCTACCAATGAACCGAAGACGACTATCCGCCTTCCCCACAACTGTTATTACATACTTGTCCCACTTCATATCGCTCTGCAATGTTACGCCCAAATATCTAATCGACGTGACTGTGTCAAGCGCTACACTACTAATGGAGTATTCAAACATTACAGGATTCTTTTTCCTATTCATCTGCATTAATTTACATTTGTCTACATTTAGAGTTAGCTGCCATTCTTTACACCAATCACAAATCCTGTCCAAGTCATCTTGTATCCTCCTACAGTCACTCAGCGACGACACCTTCCCGTACACCACAGCATCATCAGCAAACAGTCGCACATTGCTATCCACCCTATCCAAAAGATCATTTATGTAGATAGAAAACAACAGCGGACCTACCACACTTCCCTGGGGCACTCCAGATGATAGCCTCACCTCCGATGAACACTCACCATCGAGGACAAGGTACTAGGTTCTGTTACTTAAGAAGTCTTCGAGCCACTCACATACTTGGGAACCAATCCTATATGCTCGTACCTTAGTTAGGAGTCTGCAGTGGGGCACCGAGTCAAACGCTTTCCGGAAGTCAAGGAATATGGCATCCGTCTGATACCCTTCATCCATGGTTCGCCAGATATCATGTGAAAAAAGGGCGAGTTGCGTGTCGCAGGAACGATGCTTTCTAAAGCCGTGCTGATGCATGGACAGCAACTTCTCTATCTCAAGGAAATTCATTATATTTGAACTGAGAATATGTTCGAGAATCCTGCAACAATCAGATGTTAAGGATATTGGTCTGTAATTTTGAGGATCCGTCCTTCTACCCTTCTTATATACAGGCGTCATCTGCGCTTTTTTCCAGTCGCTCGGGACTTTACGTTGGCCAAGAGATTAGCGATAAATGCAAGCTAAGTAAGGAGCCAATGCAGTAGAGTACTCTCTGTAAAACCGAATTGGAATCCCATCAGTATCTGGCGATTTATTTATTTTCAACCCATTCCACTGCTTCACAACCCCAGGGATGTCTATCACTATGTACTCCATACGGGAATCTGTAATAGACTCAAATGGCGGTATGTTTGTACTATCCTTCTGCGTGAAAGCTTTTTCATATGCTAAATTAAAAATTTCAGCTTTCGTTTTGCTGTCTTCCGTTGCCAGGCCAGACTGATCAGTGAGTGACTGGATGGAAGCCTTCGATCCGCTTACCGATTTTACGTAAGACCAGAATTTCCTTGGGTTTTCAGCAAGATTTTTTGCTAAGGTATGACGGTGGTAGTGGTTGAATGCTTCGCGCAGGGCTCTTTTTACAAGAGCACGAAACTCTACTAACTTTTGCCTGTCCTCATTCTCCCGATCTTTCTTGTACCGCGAGTGCCACTGTCTTTGCTTCCTAAACATTCTTCGAATTGCGCTGTTAAACCACGGTGGGTCTTTTCCGTCCGTAACCCACTTTTTCGGCACATACTTGTCCAATGCGTGATTTACAATATGTTTAAAATTTGCCCATAATTCCTCCACGTCCATCGTACCGGAAGTAAATGCAGTCGATTCATTTTCTAAGTGGGATGCTAACAAATGCTTATCTGCTCTTTCTAGTAAGAATATTCTCCTAGCCTTCTTGACCGACTTTTTAACATTCTTAACCATAGTCGTAATGACAACAGCATGATCACGAATCCCTGTCTCAACACTGACACCGTCGATGAAGTCTGGTCTGTTCGTGGCTACCAGATCTAAAATATTTCCATTACGCGTTGGCTGTCGATTTAGCTGCTCAAGACAGTTTTCGGATAACGTCGAAGGTGATTATAAAATGTTCAAATGGCTCTGAGCGCTTTGGGACTTAACTTCTGAGGTAATCAGTCCCCTAGAACTTAGAACAACGTAAACCTAACTAACCTAAGGACATCACAAACGTCCATGCCAGAGGCAGGGTTCGAACCTGCGACCGTAGCGCCTAGAACCGCTCGGCCACTGCCGTCAGCGAAGTTGAATATACCACCGTATCCGATTATTCCCACAGTTAGCCTTCCGTTAAATTATGTCTCTGTAAACTGAGTAATTAATTTCTTTCGAAATTACTATTAAGATATTTTACAAATATTTAAAATAAAATTAAGAAAAACTTGGTCTATATGGTAGCGATCATGAATTACTCTTTTCCTTCTTTAGAACGCACTTAATTCATATTCTCCTATGTTCTTACATCAAACAGAATCACAGTTGAAACAGAGTGCAATAATGATGCGAACATCCAAGGTTTAGGGTTGAAAAAAATAAATCGTTTTATTTAACGTTTCACTCCACAGATAAATAGACTATGACCTGAAGAATGGTACCTCAACAAGGCCGTGACGTAGGTCAGTTTAGTGTATTAGGAAACTTTTAAGCATTTTGTACTATGGTACGGCAGCATACTCAGGATTTTAATGTGACATTGTAAGAGTAAGCCTTTGTATTTATGCAATCTTAGTGCATGTGTGTAATACAGTACGTAGTAAGGTTTCTAAAAACGGTAGTGTCACATTTTGTTACCTTTGTGATTTGTTTGTGATTCAGAAACGTCAAAAGAATCATATAGATTTCGTGACGAGCGTAACACTTTCAACACTACGAAAAGAAACATGCTCATTAAGATAATTATTGTGCTGCGCGTAAGGTGTGCTAAGTATGTGAATTCAGTAAGAGCACTATTAGATCAGAAGTATTCGGGCACCCTTATGTAATGTGTAAACAACCACATGTCCCAGGAGGCGGACCCGCCAGTAAAAAAGAAGGAATAATGTGCTGTTATCAGAGAAGCAGTTAAATCAAAATGGCTTGGTGAGGATAGATCAGTGACTTGGAATGTGTACTGGTCACGGAATGGCACCTGAGTAAGAAATCCTTCAGCGAAATTTCAACGCTTCTAAAGCTGCCCAATTCGGCTGTTGTTAACGTAATTGAGGAAGCATGAAGAAATAACTGCTGACGGTTGGTATTGTCATTGTGAAGAGTAAACAGGAAGGAATAACCACAGGTAAACGTGGACCGGGCGGACAGTCTGTACAGACGAACAGAGTCTATTGAGCATTGTGGAAGGAATCACTCTTGAGTTCGAAGATGCTACCATCTAGCGCAGTGATTGTGCGCAGAGAGTTAAAAAGAATGGCGTGCAATGATCTTGCAATTTGTCATAAGCCAGACATTTCCATAGTCAATGCTAAGTGACTTCTGATGTAATGTGAAGAGTGATGCACTGGGGAGTGGAAGACTGGGAAAGAGTTATTTGAAGTGCTAAATCACGCTATACCGAGCTGAAATAGGATGGAAGGGTTTGGGTTTGGCAAATCCTTGGAGAACGTTACTCGCAAAAAGGTGTGGTGTCAGTTGTGCCAAGAGTGATGTAGTGGCAAGATGGTATTGTGGTGTGGCGAGTGGTCCTCGTATTCCTGGAAATTTGAAAAACCCTTGTCCCGGTAAGGAGGGGTCTCATTGATAGTGGCACCACCACACGTCTGGTGTCGCGGCCAAAGGCCTACGGAAGCAGAGGACGGCGTCTTTCTGTTCGTGGCGTTCAATAGTGCGGAGATGGTGTGTAGTGTTATTCGTATCAGTATTCAGGTGGCATTTTGGTTTTGCCTCGTGCCTGTGAGACGTTAGGTTATCTGGCAGATATCTTAGTGGCTGCATTTCGATCTCAACATTGTTTCCAGCAGAGTGAAGTGATACACCACCTGGTAATTTCCTAATTGGCCATGTGCTTAGAGTGTTTAAGCTCAGAAGGTGATGGTGGCCTCCTTTGCGAGAGTTTAATTGTGCTCCTGAGTAATTGCCATCATGGATTTGGAGACTGGATTCTACTCCTGTGTGCGTGTTTCCATGTAAACTTCTTATTGCTGACTGGAAGCAGTTCTGAGTGTGCGAAAATGATGTTGGGTATGGCGCAACTGTAATT
Source organism: Schistocerca nitens (assembly GCF_023898315.1). Classification (NCBI taxonomy): domain Eukaryota; kingdom Metazoa; phylum Arthropoda; class Insecta; order Orthoptera; family Acrididae; genus Schistocerca; species Schistocerca nitens. Next base: position 547,999,015 of record NC_064619.1, on the reverse strand, counting down.
ACTGGCCTTATATCATTTACTGTCAGCGGAAGTTGAGAGTTTAGTGACGTGGAATTGAGGCAGGACTTGTAGTGACTTCTTTGTAAGAGGAGTGCACTATTCGTGTAGACCGTGAAGTGATCTCGAACGAAGATGGAGAAGAGGTGATCCGTAAGTCAGCTGTGGTCTGTTGTTTGAAGCGTCGATTCACCGCTGTTGTGAGTTCTTGGCTGAGTTAAAGTCGGCGGCGCCACGTAAGGGTTAATAATCTCAAGGTCATGCTGTTTGTTTGTATGGGCCGATGGTGCGAGCTGTGCCGGAAAGGAATACTAGTGAACTTTGAGTGTGCTGAGCACAAATATTATACTGCTTCTCGGCTTTATACTCCTTGAATGGTGTTGAATATACGCGCTTTTTTAAGTACTTAGTTGAAGGTGTTCGGTTGATCTGCGCCTCGTTTCCTCTAATCTTTCGGTCTAAACGATTGAAGACAACTTGAATTAGCGGCTTCACTTGGGTTTGCCACTCAATTATAACTGCGAAAAATGCACTGCGGTTCGAGTATTGATGTTATCTGTTCTCCTAACAACTATCACGGTGTTCAGTGCTTTCCTCGACGTGTGTGCTCTAATCTATCATTAGTAAAGTCAGTGAGAAATTAGACTTACGCCCGACCTTCGCGCAAGTTACTGCCATACCCTGGGGCCGCCTTGCATTAACTGGGCTAGTGTCTCCTTAGTGATAAGCGGTTAACTTCTGCCAAGAATTAACATCTAGGTTAAGATGTAGCTAACATCGTTGAAATAGAAGGGTTAGCAGACGTTACTTGCAAATTGTAAGTTATAAGATGTCACAGAAGCTAATACCTACACTGAAGAGCAAAAGAAACTAGTACACCTGACTAATATTGTGTAGGTCCGCCTCGAGCTAGCACGAGTGCTGCACCACGTCGTGGCAGGGACTCAAAAATGTCTGAAGTGGTGCTGGGAAGGAACTGACACTATGAAACCAGCAAGACTGTCCATGAATCCATAGAAGTACGAAAGGTTGGAGACCTCTTCTGAGCAGCACGTTGCAAGCCATCACAGATATGCTCAATAATGTTCATGTCTGGAGAGTTTAGTGGCCACTGGAACTGTTTAAACTATGAAGAGTGTTCCTGGACGACTGTTTAGCAATTCTAGACGTGTGGAGTGTCACATTGTCCTGCTGTAATAGCCAATGTCTGTCAGAATCCACAATGGACATGAATCCATGCAGGTGATCAGACAGGATGCTTAGGTAGGCGTCACCTGTTAGAGTCGTATCTAGATGTATAAGGGGTCTCATATCATTCCAACTGCACACGCCCCAAACCATTACAGAGCCTCCATCCGCCTGCTGACACGTAGGATCCATTGGTTCATGAGGTTATCTCCAAACCCGTGCACGTTCATCCGTTCGATACAATTTGAAACGAAACTCGTCCGTACAGACAACATGTTTCCAGTCATCGACAGTCCAATGTCGGTGTTGACGGGCCCGGACGAGGTGTAAAGTTTTGTGTCAAGCAGCCATCAATGGTACACCAGTCGGCCTTCATGTCCGAAAGCTCATATCGATGCGGTTTCGTTGAATGGTTCGCACGCTGAAACCTTGTCGATGGCCAATTATTGAAATCCACAGCAACTTGGCGGAAGCGTTGCTTCCGCTGTGTCAGTTGTGTCAGCAACTCTCTTCAGCTGTCGTTGGCTCCGTTCCTGCAGGATCTTTTCCCAGCGGCAGCGATGTCTGATTCCTAATAGCCACGGTACACTGGTGAAATGGTCTTACGGAAAAGTCCCCACTTCATCGCTACGTCGGAGATGCTGTGTCCCATCGCTCGTGCGCCGACTATAACACCACGTTCAGACTCACTTAAATCTTGATAACCCGCCATCGTAGAAGCAGTAACCGATCTAACAACTTCCGGGGACACTTGTTGTCCTATATAGGCGTTGCAATGTTCTGCCTGTTAGCACATCTCTGCATTAGAACATAGGCATGCCTATGTCAGTGCCTTTGGCGCTTCAGTGTAATTTAAGGGACACAGGTATATTCAAATAGTGCTCTAAATGAAGAGAAATTTGGGTATCGTTGAATGACTGACCATTTGCCTGTCAGTCCTGGAAATCGTCGCAGCTATCTTAGTGTTTAGTAATACGTGTTGTGTGTGTGCAACTAACATTGCTACCCGTGTGGCGTGTCTACCGGTCCAGTGAACTGCGATGGCTTTAATAGTTAAAGCTCGTACCTAGTATTCACCTGTGTAATTGCATTTTGTCTGTATGTAGTATCGTCGAATACTGAATTCTAATTGTTTCGTTGCATAACTATTGTAAAATCCTTTTATGAAATTTGTTAAATTTCAACGTTATTCAATAATGAGCTTTACAAGATTTTTATAAAGTCTGTGTCAGTTATGCAGTTTATGAGCTTGGTTGATTTATTGTGGACTGCATTCGTAGGGGCCCAGTCTACCAGCTAGTTACGTTGATAAAAGCAGGTTGTCCTTGCAATCTAGCATACCAGTCATTCTTGTTTATGTTACAGAGTGAGGTTGTTTCTGTTTCCACTTGTTTCTTCCCCAACACTCTGACAGCCGCACTGTTCCCGCCACCTACTTGGCGAGTGTGAGTATCACTGAGCTATGGAGCCTGGGTCTCGGCTCAAGATTCGGGGCTCGGAGTCATTTCAAAATTAGAATTCGGAAGACGTAAAATTAAGTAAAACCTCAGTGCTCCACTCCAAAATAATATTTACTGTGTGGCTTAGCAACTATATGTTATGGTTTTCGTAGTAATGGTGTGATCTCCCTATTGAGCTTCAGATAAACCAAAATGCAGAATTATATGAACATATTTTCCAGCACTATGTACCATGTACAGAAGACAAACAGGTAAGGAACGATGACTGTACGAATCACCATAGCAATTCGTTCTGTCATACAGCAGCAGCTTTGAGGAATCTGTGTGCAATCAATACGAAGCTCGAAAAGGGCTGGCCTGAACCGAGTTCAAATGTAGAAATGTGTATGAATTCCTAAGGGACCAAACTGCTGAGGTCATCGGTTCCCAGATTTACATACTACTTAAACTACGAGGGATATTCGGAAAGTAAGTTCCGATCGCTCAAGAAATGGAAACCACTGTGAAAATCTAATAAAGCTTTGCACATATGTGTTTGGCATTGCCTCTAGTATCCCTGTCGGTTGCATCGCTTCGCTCTTTTCAGTTATGAGCGCATGGTGAGAACACAAAGATGCGTAGAAAATAGTGTCTCCCGCCAAGTATGAGGTGCTGGTGAGAGATTTTACCTGATATCATGCAGCCCACACTACAGAACTGTCATACGGTTCCTACTTCGTGATAATAGTCTTTCGGAATCTGCAGGGGCAATGAAAATGCTCCTGTAGCGTTTTCGATGGGAAGTGTTTGATCACCCGCACTACAGCCGGTAACTGGCTCCCTCTGTGTTTCATCTCTGCTCACATTACCTACTGGCTATGAAGGCAACGTTTACGCACAGACTCGAGCTAAAGATAAGCGTAGACAATTGGCGGGAAGCACAGGCTGCCTTCTATGACGAGGATATTGGAAAGTTGGTATAACGGCGCGACAGGTGTCCTAGCTGGAGCGGCGACTGAGAAGTATCTGGAAGGTGGAGCCAGCTGTCGCAAATAAAATATTTCTGATTTCAATGTAGTTTCCATTTCGCGACTAATAGTAACTTAGTTTCTGGAAAGGCCTTGTACCTTAAACTAACTTATGTTAAAAACAACACACCCACCCATGCCCGAGGGGGATTGGAATCTCCGGCGGGAGGGGCCGCGCAATCCGTGACATGGCGCCTCAAACAACGCGGCCATTCAGCGCCGCGCACCGAGTACAGACCTAAATTTAGTGGAGCAGTTTTGGGAAAAACTATAACGTCATTTCCACTCCAGACCCCCGTGTCAGACTTTATTAGTTTAGGATCTTGAGGAAGAACTGTCTGCCACTCCTCAACAGACATTCACACACCTCCATGAAAGTATCCGTGGTATGTCTTGCATCAGCTGAGGCGGAATGAGAATACAGCCCACGTAAACACTGTAGAACGGTTTTATTGAAAAGTTCATCAGCCGAAAGCTACTATTTGGACAAAAATTAATTACGACACTAGTTTTTGAAAGTTCATGAATTGCACTGATTATACCAAGGACAAACTAGGGCTGAAGACCGTAATGATTTAATAGCCGTATTTTCATATTCACACGGAGTAGAACAAGATATAGTCTAAAGTTCACTTGTTAGAAGAATGATGTATGACTGTAAGGTCAACAGCTGATAGGGAAGTTATGGTCGTTGTCAAAAAAAAATGGCTCTGAGCACTATGGGACCATCAGTCCCCTAGAACTTAGAACTACTTAAACCTAACTAACCTAAGGACATGGCACACATCCATGCCCGAGGCAGGATTAGAACCTGCGACCGTAGCGGTCGCGCGGTTCCAGTCTGAAGCGCCCAGAACCGCTCGGGCACTCCGGCCGGCGGTCGTTGTCATTTAAGAGGCCAAGTCGTAGTGATGCCAACGACAAATACTTGCAGTTCCTCCAGTATGTGGTGGATGGAAAGCAACATGTCGTGCTACGTAGAGAAGTTTCCGATAGAGGCTCTAAAGAACTGTGGGCGCCGTCGGCGGCTGCCCCTGTACTCGATAGGAGACTGCTTGGAGCGGTGTTACGCCACTCTAAACATCAAGGCCATGTAGAGGTACCAGAGGACCAGTTGTGATCACGTCGCCCATGGAAGTAATTGGGCTGTGAGGCCGACGATCACTAACGGCGCACGCTTTGGCACCTGCTGGTCCAGTCAGCGTGCATAACTAACGTTCTGTCACCATCTGATGTAAGCCCTTCCATGCTAGGCTACTGGCATGCCGTAGGTGTGACAACAGTTGCAGATCTGTTAGGCACTAGGACCATACACAACTTTCTTCACAAACTTAAGATGAGTGGGTGGTTGTATGTTCCCCATCTTGAAGACACCAGAAGCTCTTTGTGAAACATGATAATGGGCCAGGGTACTGTGGGCGACATCCATCAGCAAGGAAGCTTGGAGCAGAGAGATGCTAGCACCTCTAGAAACTGGTGCCTAAAATCTCTTTGAGGAGGTTGTTGGTTAAAGCTGTCCCAAACACTGGAAGTGAGAAAGTCAGAATCTGGAACACATATCATGAAAATTATATTACAACTAGCACCCCTTACAATAACATTTTAATGATATGTATTCCAGATCGGGACTTCTTCCATCCCAGTGTTTGGGACAGCACCGACCAATCGGGGATACACTCGGTTGATCCTACAGTAGGCATGTGGATCTAGTGTGAAGTGTTGTGTCCCCTATAGGAAGACACGAAAGCAGCGTGACCGAGCTGACGTTCATTTTTGGCAGTGTTGTATCTGTAATTCCCAACAGCTGCACCCATCGGCTCTGATCCTGGGTCATCATGGGGCTATTGTAAGTAGACGTGGAGTGGGTGGCAAGACTGGCAGCAACCGAGGGATGAAGTGTCTGGAGCGAGTCTATAAGAAAACGAAACATGGAAACAGGCATAGAATAGATTGCTGAAAAAGGTGCAACAACACTGAAAAAGGACATGAACTAATAGTACCAAAAGGATGGTTATAGGGAGGGGAGTACTAGGATAGAAAAGTTGGAGAGCACATAGGAAGGAAATGAGTGAGGGAGCATGTAAAAAATTATTCTGATGTGAGTGCAGGGCATAAATGTGTGTGGAAACAGGGGGAACGGAAACTGACAGTACTGGGAGGGTAGAGATAGCTGTGGGAGCGATTGAAATTCAAGATGACATAGATGGATGTGGGAATGCTTGGAAAATGAATGTGCCCAGAGAGCATAGTGGGCTGCAGAAGCACCAGGAAAACAGGAAAACTAGTGCAGCGAATGTGCCTGGAACTTAAAGTGAAAACACGTGTGCAGAGACTAGACACAATGAGACATCTCAGGTGTGGATGAGATGCAAGCTTCTCTCTTTCAATTACAATCAAGATTTTAATAAAAATGGCAAAGGTAATGTAAATGAAGAGGAGTTGTGGCCTAAATAACAATAGATTTATTCTTAACACCACAAGACAAAAAATGGGTAAATAAATGGCAGGAACAAAGTGATCAGCTGGGGATCAACACACGACACAAACCAGAACACCAAGCGCTTTACCTGACTTAATACATGTGAATCTGTGGTACCGCCCAACAACTTCGCTACAGTCATGCATCTGTACTCTACTATTTCACAAAGAAAAATTTGGTTCCAAAGAACAGAGTGCTGTGAAGAATAAATTGGAGCCCTACGACCGTAGCAGCGAATAGTTTACCCTTCTGCAGGTCAGGGCAGCACACCACGATGTGGTCAGTGATTGGAGTCATAGACGGCTGCAATCTGATATTAATGGCTCTCTCCCGAAAACTGCAAGTACGCGGTCTCGCGTTCGGCTAATTCGAAATGCAGGTACTTCCCTACGAGCCTCTGAAACCCTGATGAATTCCAGTGTTCTGGTGGACCCATTTGCTGGTCTGCCAAACCAATTTGACTTCAGGCCATGACTGTGCGTGGCGGAATATGTCAAATGCTTAGATGGTCGACTCATAACAAATAAGAACATCCACGCATCGCTCGTTGTGTGCGTCATGCTAGAAGCAGTACCTCTGATGGTCCAGATGGTGACTGGCACAGGCTCTAAGTAAAACATTTGCAAAGGACACAAGTCTCACGCTTTAGGTAAAGACCTGCAGTTCTTTACCAGCGAAGCACCATTACAAGAGTGACAACTTCTCTTTCTCTCAGCTTTCCTCGCCAGTTCTGTAGCATAGCACATTTACATCTTACAAGGGATCCTCCCCATCGCACCCCCCTCAGATTTACTTATAAGTTGGCACAGTGGATAGGCCTTGAAAAACTGAACACAGATCAATCGATAAAACAGGAAGAAGTTGTGTGGAACTATGGAAAAAATAAGCAAAATATACAAACTGAGTAGTCCATGCGCAGGGTAGGCAACATCAAGGATAATGTCAGTTCAGGAGCGCCGTGGCCCCGTGGTTAGCGTGAGCACCTGCGGAACGAGAGGTTATTGGTTCAAGTCTCCCCTCGAGCGAAAATTTTAATTTCTTTATTTTCGCAAAGTTATGATCTGTCCGTTTCGTTCATTGACGTCTCTGTTCACTGTAATAAGTTTAGTGTCTGTGTTTTGCGACCGCACCGCAAAACCGGGCGATTAGTAGACGAAAGGACGTGCCTCTCCAATGGGAAGCGAAAACATTTAATCGTAAGGTCATAGGTCAACCGATTCCTCCACAGGAAAACACGTCTGATATATTCTATACGACACTGGTGACGGCATGTGCTTCACATGACAGCAATATGTTGTCGACCCACCTAACTTGTACACTTGGCGAATGGGTAAAAAGATTCTTCTACCTTGCCCGATTTAGGTTTTCTTGTGGATGTGATAATCACTCCCAAAAAAGTGATGAAAACATAAGAGTTTGTCACATAAACAGCAAGAAATGAATGCAACAGTTTCACAGCCGCACAGTTTTCCCTGTGCTCTGTCAAAACATTTGTTTTCAACGTTTTCAAATTTTTCCGTGTGTAGACCGTCAAATCCTGCATATGTCCTAGCAAATCTGAACATGTCCTGGAATTTTGGAGAGCGAAGTTGATTATGTGTGAGTGCCTGAACTTTGATAATTGTCTGAAAACAAAAAATTAAACTTTTCACACGAGGGTAGACTTGAACCAAAGACCTCTCGTTCCTCAGGTGCTCACGCTAACCACGGGACCACGGCGCTCCGAAGCTCACATTATCCTTGACGTGGCTTATCCTACGCATGGCCTACTCAGTTTGTATATTTTGCTTATTTTTTTCATAGTTCCACACATCTTCTTCCTGTTTTCTCGATTGATCTGTGTTCAGTTTTTCAAAGCCTATCCACTGTGCCAACTTATAACTGAGGGGGGTGCGATGGGGAGGTTCCCTTGTTAGGCATCTTCCACTTTAGCACAAGCCAATTACGATCTGGAGTCCAGCATACGAATCAGGGATACTGCTCCTTGCTCTGTATACACAGCTTCGCGGACTCTTTCCCATATATTTATGCTGTGTCTTTGATAAAAGCATGACCTTGATGAAACCACAGGCCTCCATAAAAAGTTCGTATCTTCCCTGTTGTGTCCATTTCGAACTTTCCAAAGAACGGCCATAAACTCGCTAAAAGCCTTGTGTTTTCACAAATATATTTTGTAGCTGAGTCTGGACGTCTGAGCCCCACTGACCTGTCCCACAGAAATTCGCAGAAACACACAGCCATCTCTTTGGCATCCTGCCTAACAGGGGCCCATCCTCTGCTTTGTAGCCAGTGGTCAACGTTCTGCCCACAGCAGCAGCGACTCCTGAACGCGGCCGCCGACCGACCGGCGCCATACAACGTGTCTACACAATGAGACTGAGGAACTTGGCAGTCATCAAATGTTTTCACCCAGGCTCCGCAGGAAAAAACGCTCCCCTCGGTCCTCAGTCGCTGTACGCTTTTACTGCTGTCGTTTAAATTGGCACCTTCTTCCTTTGAGCGCAGGTAAAGCTTACTGCTATTCCTTCACTAGAGCACACAAGCAAGAGCTTTAACAACTGCCAACCATTTCAGCATATGAATCAAGTCAGATTGCATCGTGTATAGCAATCATGTAATAAAGATCATCTTCCCTAAGAACATTAAGAAGCAGAACACCATATCAAAAGTGAGAAAGTGAGAGTGTCCTGCAATCTCTCAGAGACACGTAACGTGTGGGGTCCTGCCCACTCGTTTCATATAGGGTGCCTAAATGATGCAGCTTTCCCGGATAGCTATAGGACTGTTCCAGCAATTCACATTAATGTTCTTTATCACAATAAAGTAGATTGACAATACTTAACTTTGGTTCACAAGAACTTGTCGCAAGCGATTGGCGACATGCAATCAATGTCTCTCGCTATATACAATGTCCATGCACGTAATGGATATGGATCACTAATCATGGCTCTTCTAGTGCTCTCTTCTAGTATGGGTCTAGTAGTGTCCGTCCTCTACTGTCCGGCAGAGGCTGGCAGAAGTGGCGCTTATATTCTCTTCGGCTAGACGCTGCTCCTGTCGTGATGCAGTCCTAGTTAGCGAACTACTGGCTGACGTCATCTCGCAGCCTTCTCTTCTCTTGCATTCTTCGTGCTGGCCCTGGTCTTTACGCCGGAACAGAATGAACCAGGTGTTCGTTCAGGTTCTATAAAAGTAAGAAACTACTGCTATGCTCTCCGGGCACTATTAACCCCAGAATAAATGGCTCAAATGGCTCTAAGCACTATGGGACTTGACATCTGAGGTCATCAGTCCCCTAGACTTAGAACTACTTAAACCCAAGGACTTCACACACATCCATGCCCGAGGCAGGATTCGAACCTGCGACCGTAGCAGCAGCGCGGTTCCGGACTGAAGCGCCTAGAACCGCTCGGCCACAACGGCCAGCTAACCCCAGAAGAGTGTCAGGGGTGTTGACTGGGGCCTTTACGAGTAGTTATGACGCTTTGCGAAAGGTTCTGGTGGCGTTTCAGAAACAGGAATCTCTGGCAGACGTATCCTGAGGTGGCTAACACGTGGCCAGCGTCTGTTATGGTGGCTGAGTACCTCCAGTGTAGTGCAGATACTGACAAGCTGTTTTATAAGATTTTCGTAAGGCTTTATGCTGCAGAGTAAAGACAGACTTCAGGTATCTTTTTCATGGTGTGGACAAACAACTGAGAAATATGCATAGTGGTACAGAAAGTCGCTATCAAAGTCTTCACGACATGAAGGGGCATAATCACACAGGCATTGTATACCTTCTGAGAAGAGTACACACAAAAGTTTAAGATCACGGAAAAATATCTCATCAGTACGGGAAGAAACTTGAATCCAATGGGGGAGCAGGCGCTCGAAAGTTCTTTGTCTCCAGCTGATACGTCTTGCACCGTCTGAGACACAATGACAACCCGCTCCAGGTAAACAATATAGAACAGTTTTATTGATGTTGTTGTGGTCTTCAGTCCTGAGACTGGTTTGATGCAACTCTCCATGCTACTCTATCCTGCGCAAGCTTCTTCATCTCCCAGTACCTACTGCAACATACATCCTTCTGAATCTGCTTAGTGTATTCATCTCTTGGTCTCACTCTACGATTTTTACCCTCCACGCTGCCCTCCAATGCTAAATTTGTGATCCCTTGATGCCTCAAAACATGTCCTACCAACCGATCCCTTCTTCTAGTCAAGTTGTGCCACAAGCTCCTCTTCTCCCCAATCCTATTCAATACCTCCTCATTAGTTACGTGATGTACCCACCTTATCTTCAGCATTCTTCTGTAGCACCACATTTCGAAAGCTTCTATTCTCTTCTTGTCTAAACTAGTTATCGTCCATGTTTCACTTCCATACATGGCTACACTCCATACAAATAATTTCAGAAACGACTTCCTGACAAATCTATACTCGATGTTAACAAATTTCTCTTCTTCAGAAACGCTTTCCTTGCCATTGCCAGTCTAAATTTTATATCCTCTCTACTTCGACCATCATCAGTTATTTTACTCCCCAAATAGCAAAACTCCTTTACTACTTTAAGTGTCTCATTTCCTAATGTAATTCCCTCAGCATCACCCGATTTATTTGACTACATTCCATTATGCTCGTTTTGCTTTTGTTGATGTTCATCTTATATCCTCCTTTCAAGACACTGTCCATTCCGTTCAACTGCTCTTCCAAGTTCTTTGCTGTCTCTGACATAATTACAATGTAATCGGCAAACCTCAAAGTTTTTACTTCTTCTCCATGAATTTTAATATCTACTCCGAATTTTTCTTTTGTTTCCTTTACTGCTTGCTCAATATACAGATTGAATAACATCGGGGATAGGCTACAACCCTGTCTCACTCCCTTCCCAACCACTGCTTCCCTTTCATACCCCTCGACTCTTATAACTGCCATCTGGTTTCTGTACAAATTGTAAATAGCCTTTCGCTCCCTGTATTTTACCCCTGCCACCTTCAGAATTTGAAAGAGAGTATTCCAGTTAACATTGTCAAAAGCTTTCACTAAGTCTACAGATGCTAGAAACGTAGGTTTGCCTTTTCTTAATCTTTCTTCTAAGATAAGTCGTAAGGTTAGTATTACCTCACGTGTTCCAACATTTCTACGGAATCCAAACTGATCTTCCCCGAGGTCGGCTTCTACCAGTTTTTCCATTCGTCTGAAAAGAATTCGCGTTAGAATTTTGCAGCTGTGACTCATTAAACTGATTGTTCGGTAGTTTTCACATCTGTCAACACCTGCTTTCTTTGGGATTTGAATTATTATATTCTTCTTGAAGTGTGAGGGTATTTCGCCTGTCTCATACATCTTGCTCACCAGATGGTAGGGTTTTGTCAAGACTGGATCTGCCTAGGCCATCAGTAGTTCTAATGGAATGTTGTCTACTCCCGGGGCCTTGTTTCGACTCAGGTCTTTCAGTGCTCTGTCAAACTCTTCACGCAGTATCTTATCTCCCATTTCGTCTTCATCTACATCCTCTTCCATTTCCATAGTATTGTCCTCAAGTACATCGCCCTTGTATAAACCCTCTACATACTCCTTCTACCTTTCTACCTTCCCTTCTTTGCTTAGAACTGGGTTGCCATCTGAGCTCTTGATATTCATACAAGTGGTTCTCTTCTCTCCAAAGGTCTCTTTAATTTTCCTGTAGGCAGTATCTATCTTACCCCTAGTGAGACAAGCCTCTACATCCTTACATTTGTCCTCTAGCCATCCCTGCTTAGCCATTTCGCACTTCCTGTCGATCTCATTTTTGAGACGTTTGTATTCGTTTTTGCCTGCTTCATTTACTGCATTTTTATATTTTCTTCTTTCATCAATTAAATTCAATATTTCTTTTGTTACCCAAGGATTTCTATTAGCCCTCGTCTTTTTTCCTACTTGATCGTCTGCTGCCTTCACTACTTCATCCCTCAGAGCTACCCATTCTTCTACTGTATTTCTTTCCCCCATTCCTGCCAATTGTTCCCTTATGCTCTCCCTGAAACTCTGTACAACCTGTGGTTCTTTCAATTTATCCAGGTCCCATCTCCTTAAATTCCCACCTTTTTGCCGTTTCTTCAGTTTCAATCTGCAGTTCATAACCAATAGAATGTGGTCAGAATATACATCTGCCCCTGGAAATGTCTTACAATTTAAAACCTGGTTCCTAAATATCTGTCTTACCATAATATTATCTATCTGATACATTTTAGTATCTCCAGGATTCTTCCAGGTATACAACCTTCTTTTATGATTCTTGAACCAAGTGTTAGCTATGATTAAGTTATTCTCTGTGCAAAATTCTACAAGGCGGCTTCCTCTTTCATTTCTTCCCCCCAATCCATATTCACCTACTATGTTTCCTTCTCCCCCTTTTTCCTACTGATGAATTCCAGTCACCCATGACTATTAAATTTTCGTCTCCCTTCACTACCTGAATAATTTCTCGTCATACATTTCATCAATTTCTTCATCATCTGCAGGGCTAGTTGGCATATAAGTTGAACTACTGTAGTAGGCATGGGCTTTGTATCTGTCTTGGCCACAATAATGCGTTCACTATGCTGTTTGTAGTAGCTAACCCGCACTCCAATTTTTTTTATTCATTATTAAACCTACTCCTGCATTACCCCTATTTGATTTTGTATTTATAACCCTGTAATCACCTGACCAAGAGTCTTGTACCTCCTGCCACCGAACTTCACTAATTCCCACTATATCTAACTTTAACCTATCCATTTCCCTTTTTAAATTTTCTAACCTACCTGCCCGATTAAGGGATCTGACATTCCACGCTCCGATCCGCAGAACGCTAGTTTTCTTTCTCCTGATAACGACGTCCTCTTGAGTAGTCCCCGCCCGGAGATCCGAATGGGGGACTATTTTACCTCCGGAATATTTTAGCCAAGAGGACGCCATCATCATTTAATCATACAGTAAAGCTGCATGTCCTCGGGAAAAATCACGGCTGTAGTTTCCCCTTGCTTTCAGCCGTTTGCAGTACCATCACAGCAAGGCCGTTTTGGTTAATGTTACCAGCCCAGATCAGTCAATCATCCAGACTGTTGCCCCTGCAACTACTGAAAAGGCTGCTGCCCCTCTTCAGGAACCACATGTTTGTCTGGCCTCTCAACAGATACCCCTCCGTTGTGGTTGCACCTACGTTACAGCCATCTGTATCGCTGAGGCACCCAAGCCTCCCCACCAACGGCAAGGTCCATGGTTCATGGGGGGGGGGGGGATGGGGGGGTTATTGATACGTTCAACAATTAAAAGCTCCTCTATGAAGAAATGTTTTTCACTGCAACTGTTCGCGAAAGTTCGTGATTAGCAATAAATTCACGCAAGTCTGAGCTAGGGCTGCAAATAGTAATAATATAAAAGTAAAACTGTGATTTTTCCCTTGGTTACAGAACAAGAAACAGTCTAAGGTTGACTTGTCATGAGATCTAGGTACAGAGATAATTTTGATTGCTGAGATTCAATTTCTGGTCTTTCCTGACCGGAGACCAAGTCCTAATGATGATGATGAGAGGCACGGCCGCTTCCCTCAGCCAGTGGTGGCTGGTAAGTGTTATAGTATCATACGTAGTAAAGGTTCCAATAGAGACTCGGATTGAAGAACTATGAGTGCATTCAACACTTTGCTTGAGGCGGCGTAGCGCAGCCAAAATACTCAAGTGTCACAGAAATAGTAAAGAATCTGTTTGCCATCGCAATGCGTGCGGAAGGAGAAAGAGCCAAACGGCCGCCGATTTATAATGGCGCTCGTGCTGCTAACTGTTCATCTAGGCGCCGGCCGGAGTGGCCGTGCGGTTCTAGGCGCTACAGTCTGGAGCCGAGCGACCGCTACGGTCGCAGGTTCGAATCCTGCCTCGGGCATGGATGTGTGTGATGTCCTTAGGTTGGTTCGGTTTAATTAGTTCTAAGTTCTAGGCGACTGATGACCTCAGAAGTTAGGGCGCATAGTGCTCGAGCCATTTTTCTAGGCAGCGTGCATGATTGAAATTCTGTCGTCTGATAAAAGGCCAATTGCAGACCACAGATGTGAGAGTGGTTGCAGGGTCACTGAGAAAGCGACCGAAATAACAAAATACCCAGTAAAGTTTAAGTCGCCTCAAAGTTGGAGAGTTGACACATCCATAATTAACGTCCACTAGTAGGGATTTGGATGCCTTTGATCCGACAAAATAGTCAAAATGGGTAAAGACATTTTATTTACTGTGACATGAAGGAAATCAGGAACTCATTCCAGTAACTGTTATTTTCGCAGACTTGATGTTAGTAGTGACAATTAAAAAGAAAATAATCGTCTGTCTGTTATTCGGCTATTAGGATACGGTCCAAATCTTCTTGTTTCTAAACTTGAATGGGCAAATTTGGCCTCAAGGAATTTCTCGGATGACACATGGAAGGACTTGATCCAAATTCCTGGAACGTCATTCCCCATTTACTTTCAAACACGAATATATATTTACAAAAAACATTCTGAGAAAAACAATATAATTGAACAATTAAACAATTAATCAGTTAAAAAAATTAATCCACAATTTGCGTCACCAATTTAAAGAGTATGTAATATGCCGAATTAATAAAATTAAAATAAAATTTCACAGGTTGGATAATGCTCAAAACAAAACTGTAAATTGAATTTTTTTTCCCTTTAGAACAAAAAATCAGCTTTACCACAGGAGCCAGCCCTTCAGCACAGCTAGTTGAATAAAAATTTGCACCCTTTAAGATAATTAACTGGCTCAAAATTAAAAGAATAATTAACAGTTTATCTATAATACTGTCTTTGTGAAATAAGAGTCAGAACAATACGTAATTAAGAGAAGACAACATCCAAGAAACTACTGCAGTAACAGATCAGATGCAAGACTCAAACAGGACAGTAAGCAACTTCTTCAAACACGACAAACAAACAAGTTTCATTTACAAGATGTATATACAGCCACATCGGTTGCACAAAACTTTTTTGTCAGTTGACTATGGTTTCGACTGCACTAGGACAATGTTCATCACAATAAAAAAATACATAGATTACCTAGAATATATAATGACATGGCTTGAAAACAATATACTAAATAGGGTTACTAGCATAAATTACGTATAAACAGAATGTACTTACATATAAACACACCATGGGTAAAAATGTCGGCACAAACGTGCTCCCGTCAAATAGAAATTTCACAGGAATAAAAACTAAAAAATAGAAGTATAACGTGTTTGTCAACTGGATAAACTATTCTATGGAATACAATGACAGCTGCAAGGTCGCTTAGGGCCAAGAGCGGCATCACAGTCGCTGCCGTCAGACCAAACGGCTAAAAGAAAAATACAATTCAGGTAATGTACAGAGAAAAAATGAAAATGGAAGGGAAACGATGTTTAGGAGACTACATAAGAGAGAGTACCGCCATTCAGACAATTTTAATTAGCTCCTCTATACCTTGAAAAACGTTTTTGTTGCGTAATTGCACCTGTTCGTTAAGAATGAGACCGTCCATCAGAGATGGGTGTTTAAAAATTTCTAGCTTTTCTAAGATGTTAAGCGTAAAGCCTTTTTTCTCCGAGTGCAAGATCTGGACGTCTTTTACATCTTTAGGATTATGCTCTGTTTTTAATAAATGGTAGGCGAAAGTTGAATTGTGAACATTGGTGCCTTTTTTGCCTAGAAGGTGTTCCTTGAATCTTATGTTGCCCTACGTAATAGGCGGGACAATGGCCACAAGTAATTTTATAAACACCAAGATTTTGCAAAGTGTGAAGCTTAGGTTTCAAGTTATGTATGACGTTATTTTGAAGAATTATTAGTCGAGAAGGCTATTCTACAGTTATTTTGAAGCAGGCGCTGTATCTTGTAAGAAACTGAACCCAGAAATGGTATACAGAAAATTTTTTTTCTTTTCATGAGGTTCATTATTAGAAAAACCTAGGGTGCTGACTCTCTTATTGGTTTTACTACTAAAATATTATCTACTATAGAAGGGTCATAGCAATTATTGACTGCAATGGTTTTCAACAGATTGATTTCAGAATTGAGATTTTCACTAGTAAGGGGGGTGAAGGTGGCTCTGTGGATAGCTGAATCAAAATAGGCCTTCTTATGAGACTGGGGATGTACTGAAGCGCAATGTATAATCCGATCAGTAGTGGTTTCTTTATGAAACATATTGAAGCTAATTTGGTATTCTATTATCGTACGAGTGAGATCTAGGAAGTTTAACTGCCGGAACACATTTTCACGTTCACAAGTGAAAGAAATATTTTCGTGAAACTCGTTAAATATATTGAAAAGTCGATCACTACCGTCGTTAGGCCCTTTGTAAATGATCAAGATGTCACCGACGTATCTAGCGTATGAAAGAATGCCTACAACTGATGCTCAGAAATTATCGAAAAATTTTACTTCTTAGTAATTAATGAACACAACAGCAAGAATTCCTCTTAAGGGCCATCTAGTTGATGATATAGTTTTCCATTAAACTCAAAATAATAGTATTTCTCTTCACCACGAAGTAAATTCATAAAATCGGTGATTTGCTCATCAGGTAAGTCTTATCTGAAAGAAAGTAATTTTTTTTCTGTTGTGTCTAAGGTTGCAAGTACGGCCACATTTCTCTAAAGATTTTTAATGTCAAAAGAAAGTAATTTCGTATATCTATAAAAGTGGACGTTTTTGATTTTACTAACTAAATCATGCCTATTGGAGACTGGATAATTATGGTGGCAAACGAACAAATTTTCCAATTTGTCCTGCGGGAATTTGGCTAAGTCGTAATAGGCACTGTTCATACTGTTGGACATTTGGGAGATCAGATGGTCTTTTTTATACTCGTAACTTAGGCGGTTGACGATTCATGTTGATTAGCTGAATTTTTCTGAATAGGTTTAATAAGAAATTTGGCATCGTTAACTGCGGTTCTGACTTCTTTCTGCAAAGTGGGGGTGGGGTCCTCATGTAGCGCGCAACATCGTTTTCCTCAAAGAACTGTAGCGTTTTGTAACATATTCTTGTTTACTAGCAATGACAACGGTGTTACCCTGAAACGTCCCCTTAGAAAAATTTATGAATTACTGTGCTGATAAACCTCTTAAATTATTTGAGTATCAAACAGCTGAGCAAAACTAAACGTACTCAGACATTTCTTTATGATCAACACTAAACTGACAAAGAATATTTTTAGCACAACGCAGTCTGACTTTCAAAAATTCCTACAAAAGAATGGCCGTGACCTCACAAAAATCTTCGTTACTCGAATTACTGCAATACAGCCAGCGACAATACTGCCAGTTAAATAAAATATTCTAACTACAGAAGGCACTAACTACTGATAGGCATATTTAGCAAGTGAAAAATTTTGATAGAGAACAAACAATGTATTTACCTTAATAGTGTTCAAAAGTCATTATATATATATATATATATATATATATATATATATATATGACATCCAGTCTTACAAATTTACTCTCTCTGATGGACACACGTCCAGATCACCCGCTTTCAAAACTCAGCCATCTCTCTCCCCACATCCACCACAGCTGGCGGCTCACTTCCAACTGCGTAATGCTACGTGCTGCTAACAGCCAACTGCCCAACACTACAATAGCAAATTCCAACAATGCAAACCAGCCACAGACTGCACACAGCACAGCCAGTAATTTTCATACAGAGCGGTACATGGCGTTACCAATATAAAAACCTAAATAGCCTACTTACATAGCCCCCATGCTCTCCACGAAAAATGTTACAAGTTGTTTTGGGCAGTGGCCAATACAGATTTGAAATTTTTTTTCATAATTGCATAACAAAGAAATCAAATGGACACACTTATTGATACACTGTTGGTCAAAAGCAAAGATTTTCTCACAGTCCATAAAGGCAGTCCTGATCATTCATCACAGTAAAATTGCAATTTTATGCACAAAGTCTTAGCAGTAAAAGAAAATGCACACAGATATAGTGGATTTCCATGCAGTCTTGAAGAAGTAGTGTTGTCCTTCCAACAGACGACAGTGCTGACTCTCGACATGCTGACAGGTAATAGGCCACAACAGAGCAAACCCACACCAGAGTCAGTCGAAGTTTTGAAGAATATTGGTAGGTAGGTCATCACAGAGTAGACCTACTGTAGTCCTGGTAGAGATTATGGTATTGGTGGGCCACCAGAGGTGCAGACCCACTGCTGTCCTTGTAGAGATAATGGTATAGGTGAGTCATCAAAGGTGTAGACCCACTGTAGTCCTTGTAGAAATTATGGTATTGGTGGGTCATCAAAGGTGCAGACCCACTGTAGTCCTTGTAGAGATGGCTAGCAGCCATGCGTTGTGACTGTGCGGGTGCACAATCACCATTGAAGGGTCTTGCGGATAATATAGCAAGTCCGTGAACCACCATTGATGCACTCACAAAAATTTTTTTTTGAAATGTCCTTGGAACCAGCAATGCTGTTAACCAGTCCCTTGCTGAATTATCAACACACATGCGAGCACTAACAGTCCTTTTTTTCACATATTGTGCATATGCTATGACCAACAGAAATGTGTGCAGTGAAATGAATGCTTACAAGTTATTTAATTTGATGAACTGGTGTCAATTACAATTTTATGACATGAAAATACAAAAACAAAGGTACAAAATACATCATTAAAGAACATAACAATACAGATAACATTTGTAGTAGTATGGGCTTTACAAAAGAATCGAAATAACATATACATCAGTATTACAGGAATTATAAGTACATACATAAAAGATCAGAATAACTTTTGAAACATCAACTTCACACATGAGCATTAAAACAAAACAGAATAAATAATGTCTAAACATCTTTACAAAGTAAATAACATATTATTAGAAAAATTCTACAACATAACTCTTATCAGCTAAACAGATAGAGACAGGAAGAACACAAATACCCAAGGGTACACAAACACATAGCGGAATAACACAAAAGGACAGGGTTTGTTTTCAGTGTAACATTTGGTACTGCAGTCCAACCCAAAACTTCATTCCATGGATCTTTCCTCTTATTTCAACATTTGTTTCCACCAAAAAAATCCCATCTAAGCCTGTTGTCCCTAAACCCTACTGTTTGGTTCATATCCTCTTTTAAAATAAATATTTCTCATTGTACAATACTCATTTTGGCCCAAATATTTTTCATATAACTTCTCAATGCATTCTTTCCCTATTCTCCATAGTTAGTTTCGTATATAGTACCCCCTCTTAAGCTAACTTAAATATACTAAGCTCATATATATATATATATATATATATATATATATATATATATATATATATATATATATATACTAAGGGACGAAGCAATGCAGCAACACACAACAAATTAACACAAACAGCAATGACAAAAAATGCAAATTGGCAAAGCCAGCAGCAGTATATCTAAATTAGGAAAGCAAATGCAACATTACAACTAACATGAGCCAATGTGCGCCAACAAGAAAAATAAATCAGTAGTAAAACTGGCTTAATACAACGTAAAATTCGGTAGAACTATGCCTGGCAAACAGCAGCAGCAAATGCAATAATTTATACTTAAACATGACAAAGCTCAAGCAGAAAAAATATTACACTAAAGATGGCCATGTCTAATACCTAAGTCACATCTTAACACTAGAGTGATGCATCACGATAACTTACTCTAGCAGACAAGTTACCAAATCGTTAAAAATATTTATTTATGCAATTCCTGTGAAGGGAAATGTCTATTTATGTTCCCCTTTTTTTAAGAAAGTAGATCATAAAATTATTGTTTAATGGATCTGTAGACAGAAAATATTTACATTAGTACATCTATTAAATTTTATATTAACCAATGCTGCAGTGCAGCTAGAAACTAGATATTAAACAAAATAGGCAAATATATATACAAGCAAAGCATGAAAAAACATTCACTAGCCATATGGCATTTTATAAGGCAGTAAAAAAATCTCTCAACTAGCAAGACAATAGACATGAAATGATTCGTGCCTTCAGTAGTTCGAATCTTTTATTTAGCTGGCAGTATTGGCGCTCGCTGTATTGTAGCAATTCGAGTAACGATGATTTTTGTGAGGTAAGTGACTCATGAAAGTTATAGGTTATTGTGAGTCAGGGCCATTCTTTTGTGGGGATTTTTGAAAGTCAGATTGCGTTGCGCTAAAGATATTGTTTGTCAGTTTAGTGTTGATCAGAATAAGTAAAGAGAGAAATTGCCTATTGGCTTCTGTCTCGGGTTCTTCGGCCGACGTTCATCTAATGATTTTTCTGACGTTTCGCCAGCACGAGTGGCTGGCATTGTCAAAGCTTCACCCTCCATTGCCGGTGGTGAACTGGAGCCGAGCTCGCGGGCGCAGACTATATGTACCTGGCGCGCCAACGTCCGAGGGCTTCTCCGCGGTCATTTCCGGTGCGGTTCTCCTCTTGCTACCTGCGACGGTCGTTCGCTGCAGTACGGGAAGCCAGGATCCGTTGACCTTAAGGCTTTCCTCTTTCTTGTTCAAACTGTTCGCGTGTTTTTGTATTTCTACAGCTTCTCTGAACAAGCGCGTGTGATAGTGGTTCTCTACAGCCAGAACTTCCGTGTCGGCGAATTTTATTACGTGGTCGGTCTCATTCAGTGCGTGTTCTGCCACGGCCGATTTCTCCACCTGCCCCAACCTGCAATGTCGCTTATGCTCCTTGATCCTGGTGTTAATGGATCGTCCAGTCATCCCGACATAAACTTTTCCGCATGTGCATGGTATGCGGTATATTCCCGACATTGAAAGTGGGTCTCTTTTCTCCTTCGCCGATCTAAGACACTCTTTGATCTTCCTTGTCGGTTTGAAGATCGTCTTTACGCCATGTTTGCGCAACATGGCGTAAAGACGATCTTCAAACCGACAAGGAAGATCAAAGAGTGTCTTAGATCGGCGAAGGAGAAAAGAGACCCACTTTCAATGTCGGGAATATACCGCATACCATGCACATGCGGAAAAGTTTATGTCGGGATGACTGGACGATCCATTAACACCAGGATCAAGGAGCATAAGCGACATTGCAGGTTGGGGCAGGTGGAGAAATCGGCCGTGGCAGAACACGCACTGAATGAGACCGACCACGTAATAAAATTCGCCGACACGGAAGTTCTGGCTGTAGAGAACCACTATCACACGCGCTTGTTCAGAGAAGCTGTAGAAATACAAAAACACGCGAACAGTTTGAACAAGAAAGAGGAAAGCCTTAAGGTCAACGGATCCTGGCTTCCCGTACTGCAGCGAACGACCGTCGCAGGTAGCAAGAGGAGAACCGCACCGGAAATGACCGCGGAGAAGCCCTCGGACGTTGGCGCGCCAGGTACATATAGTCTGCGCCCGCGAGCTCGGCTCCAGTTCACCACCGGCAATGGAGGGTGAAGCTTTGACAATGCCAGCCACTCGTGCTGGCGAAACGTCAGAAAAATCATTAGATGAACGTCGGCCGAAGAACCCGAGACAGAAGCCAATAGGCAGTTTGTCAACAAGTGGCCACGAAAGCCTCAACAATTTTGTAAAGAGAGAAATGTCTGAGTACGTTCAGTTTTGCTCGGGTGTTTGAAATTCAAATAATGTAAGAGTTTTATCAGCACAATAATTCTAAAATTTTTCTAAGGGGACGTTTCAACCCGTATTAGCCTTCGTTAATAAAGTATCTTTTTCTACATGCTTAGAATTTATGGTTTCAATCAGTTTTTTATCGGAGTTAACAAAGTTATGAGAATTAGTTAGGTTTTTGCTGACAGTATTATGAACGTCATGTGCTACTTTAGTCTGAAGGGAACTGTAAATTTTTACACTGCCTAGGCCTGATTTAAATCAACAAGAACGTTTTCTAGTACATTTTGGTTATATAACTGAAGCATAATATGCTTTAAGTCTTTCTCCAGTAGCGACATCTCAGATGTTGTAAAAGTATTGTGAGTCTTATTTAAGACCATGTCACAGAACTTATGATCACTTTTTTTAAAACAAAGCGGATTGCATGATTTTACAGGTACAAGGCACTGAAGTCTGCTTAGTATCTTTTCATGTCTAATGAGAATATTTTGTCTACAGGTGTCTAAGCTTTCGTTAATGTGGAACCAAAAATCATCAATTTAAATGTTAAAATGAAACTTAAAATTTTTTGTTAATTCAAATAGTAAGCTTTTTCTTTTAAAGCATTCTTTTCTGTATATATGGCACTTATTTTTACAGGCATGATTTTTAGCTCTAAACATCTGAAAGTATCCTATTTAGTTCTTCTTTTTTTTTTGCACTACTTGAAGTTCAGATAACACTTCACCTAATTAAGTACAAGTCCTCTCGATTCACACTGTTATTGAAATTAATATATAAACGGAGTCATTTTGGAATGATTACACGCAAGGTCGGATGGCAGATTTGGGGACTGACCAGCGTGACCCTCTCAGCGACCCAAGCATGGAGGAGAAACGCAGGTAAGGTAACTCCACGCAAGAAGGTAGATTCACAACTAGGATGGGAGGTAGACCTAGGCTACACTAATTTAACAGTCGAGATACAGGAGGGGAAACTCGTGTTAATTGCACAGAAGGGTATGCCAAATTTTAATGGTAATATGAATATTAAATTTGCTTTAGCAAAATCTTTTACCAGATCACTACGCTTGGGGCTGCGACAAATTTAATCAATCGCCAGAAGAACTGGGCCTTAGTACCTTCAAAGCTGTTTTAGAATCTGTTCAGCCACCCGATCTCCGTTCGCCGGTGCACAGTTCTTTACTGTACTCGTTCTCATCCAAGTCTGTTAATAGATCCCTTGACTGAGGACTCTAAGCATATTACTGCCTTCTGCTTGCACTGGGATCTGTATAATTGCATTCCTGTAAGGCACTCGAGCGAAGGAACTGCATTGTCACGTCTCTTATTCAAAGTGCCGGGTGACCTAAAATTCAAGTCAATTTACAGCTACTTACTTGACGCAGTTGTCTATAATTATGCATCTTCAGAGCATCTTCGGCATTTGTAGGAGTCCCTGGTTCGCTTTAAAGGGCCTGGGCTTGCTGTTAAACCATCAAAATTACCTTGGACCCCAGACATTTTTTCCTTTTCGGGATATTTAGTTTCAGATAATGGAGTTAGTACCGACCGAGAGTGGACTCGAGATTTTTGAAAGTTTTCCCCTCCGAAGAAAAAGAAGGGCGTGGCCAGATTTACATTCATAGCAAACTCTTTTCGCTAATTTATGCCAAATTTTGGGCAATTAGTAACACCATTAACAGCTTCCGCTAAAGGAGTGAAGGGTCAACCTTTCGAATGGGGTGAAAGTCAGCAAGCATCCTTTGATGCCATTAAGGTGGACCTTAGCAACCCTCTTGCTTTGGTAGCTCCCAGATTTGACCGTTCAAACAGATGTTTTTAATTCGGGAGCTGTGGCTGTTTTCTTGCAGGGACATAAGAGTGAACGATGTCGGGTCTCTTACGCATCAGGGGGAGCAGCGCCCTCTTACGCATCAAGGGGTGCAGCGCCTTCTGTACTTAAATATTCTGTGTACGAGTGACAGGCTTTGGCAGTCCGTTTGGTCTGCCAGAGCTTCTCACTCGTACACGGAATACTTTTGGCCTTCGAGAAGTTTAAGTTTTTCCTGGAACACGGGGAGTTCACCTCAAAAACGGACAACCATGCACATAGTGTCTACCCCAGGAAAACGAGCAGGATTGCGCGGTGGGCTGCCAGCGTCTCTGCCTTCTGGTTGATGGTAAGCACATTAGGGATTCAGAGAACAGGGTCACCGATGCATTAAGGCGCATGTTTGAAGAAATAACTACGGGTACGTTGAAGGTAAAGCGTAACAGGTTGCATCGGTGTCCCGTGTCTGGATGGAAGTATCGGAACTGTTTCGGACCTTCACAGTAAGCAGCAAGAGGACGCCTTGATTATGTCTGTCAAGGAAAAGACACTTTATAGGGTGAGAGATTTTTCCTAATATGCTCTAATTACAAGCGTTGTCCTTTGTAAGAAGCTGGCTGACAAGAATTTTAAGATTTGTTTACCTAAGGAATTGGCACCTCCGATATTCCATTATTTCCGTAATTCCTCGCTGCGCAGTCACTTGGGTGGTACAAGACTCTTACAAAGATCTGAGAGCATGCAAGTTGGCCTTCCATGTATAAGAAGATTAGCTGTTTGGTGGGAATGTGAGAATAATGTTAAGTCGCTAAACCCAACCCAATTCACGTAAGGGCACATGGCAGTCAACCCGAGGGAGCGAGGGAGATGACTTATGGATAAGCTCTTTATTGATTACTGGGGTCTCCTCCCTAGTACACTAGTTATAGGAACCTTTATATCCTTGTCGTGTTGGATGCCTTCTCTAGGTTTACTTGGTTAGTTGCAAGCCGTGGGGTAGCTGCCGCCTCGTCTGTTTCTCCTTTCTCCAAAATATTTTCCTTATTTGTTTTGCCCGAGACTTTGGTGAGCGACTTTGCTCCAACCTTTATTTCTAAAGAACTTAGGAAGTTTTGTTTTGAGGTCACAGTCCGGCATTTTATCACTAGACTTTATTATCCGCAGACGTTCTTCACTGGTCCTACTACGCTTACCTCCTGGCCTCGGAGCCAAAAGACACGCAAGCAGTGATGGGTCGACTCGAAACGATTTAATAAACTACCCGGTAATTATGATGTTTCCCTAGATATGTAGTGGTACTACGGGCACATTGAAGGTAAAGCGTAACAGGTTGCATCTGTGTCCTGTGCCTTGATGGAAGTGTCGGAATTGTTTTGGTCCTTCACAATAAGCAGCAAGAGGATCGAGATGAACCAGTCGCAAACAGAGCAAAATGATTTGTTTCAGGATTTATGTCTAATGAAAATGCTGATCAGTTTGGTTAGAATCACAAATTAATAAGTTATTGATTACAAGAACCAACATTTTTTGTATTGTTGCGGAGGAAATTACGACATACTTTCAGCGCCTACCGCTAGAGTTTCATTACAGTTGAGGACACCACAGTAGAACTGGATGCCGTTCGTATTGATGAAGCCCGGCAGCAAACCGAAACGCAGGCGGCCTAAACATCAGTAAGTCAACCCCGCCACGTGACGCCCCTTCTAGGAGAAGCAAAATAACCAGTAACGGAGGAGCTACAGGGGAAATAAGCAGACATTTTCTCAATGTTTCAACAGATACGGTGGTTTATTGCACGGTATTATTCAGATAAGCCAAGTTAAGTGGCAGAACTTGAAGTTGAAAGAAAAGGGGTATTGGAACATCGAGCCGCGCACAGCTCACGCTTTTCCCACTTATTGTTTGTCATCTTCTATTACGGTAGTGCTGCCTCGTTTTCTTATCCCATTTACTGGCGTCACTAGCTTCCAGCCTTAATTGCCCGTGAGCGGCAGCAGCAGCGCGTATCGATAAGTGCATGGTTGTACCATCTCTGGAGCGACCGATAGTATTTCCGGGTTGTCGTGTGTCTGGAAGTCAGCTGAAGACGGACCAGCAATGCAGTCGGAGCGCATCAGCAGTGAAGTGGGGGACGGAGCGCAGGTGAGGCGCCAACAGCCAGTGGTCGCCAACCGCTGGCGACACACGTGAACTGTCCGACAGAGGGAGATTGGAGCGGTACCACCGTTGGTTGGTCGTTCAGTTGGTCGTCTCCTTGGCAGACGTATATTTGGTCCTTTCACCGTTTCTGGGCCTGGGAAGTCGGTCGGTTGGCGCGGAGCAGCGAGGAATTCTACGCGGGACGTTGTTTGGCCGGAGCCGCTGCCGTTCTCTACGCGGTGTCGGAGTGTGTGGAGATGTTCCCATTGCTTCGAGGTCCGTGGCTCACCGAACCTCGACACGAAAGTTGAGTTTTGATTGAATCTGCCAGCAAGTCAAGACTGTTCACATTGTGTCGTTTGGACTTCGTTGTCGGCTGTTGGGATATTCCCGTGAGCAACAACCTGGTTTTCAAGTTGGAAAATTCTAGCCACCCTCCGGTGGCGTTTCACTGTATTTCGTTACTTGAATTGAAGTGCACCAACGGAATCTTGTACCTAGTGGCCGTTAACATTCCGGTTACCTGCCCTGGGCGTTGACGTAGATTTCAGGCAGTGTAGTTTCCTCATCGTGTTGTTGCTGACGAACACGTTATGTAGTTTGACAGCTCCATGTATGGTTGTGTGTGACAATATCTACTACGTTGTTCCGTTGAACTCACTGTTGTGTCCTCGTCGGGTGAATTGGAAGTTACCTTATCGGTGGGTTCGTTGACTGTCGGTCGGTTGGGTTGTCGGATCGTGAACTGTTGGCCCAACTGCCTGTCTCATCTAAGCGATCGTTATTGTTTGAATTCCAGGCCGACCTTCGAACATCTGAGCGCCCTTGGGTGTACTGCCTTTTTTTATTTGTTCTTATTTGGCCTTCAGCCTAATTTATAGACCTGTTTCACGTAAGACCTATGGCACTATAAAGGTTATAATGTTGTAGAATTTTAAGTGTTGGGCCTTCAGCCGATTTCGAATTCAAATTGTTTGTTCTGAAAATCTAAGATTCTCTGGGCCTTCAGCTTAAATAAAGAACGGTTGTCAGATAAGGCTTGCCTTTTAAATTTCTGATTGTGCTTGCGTTCTAAGTTATTGGCCTTCAGCCATTTTTAAGGTAAAGAGGCTTTCAGGCGGTAATTAAGTCCCAAAGTTAAGGTTGTGTGTTAAAAAGAATTTTTTTTTGGGCTCTTGTAATGTTTGATCACACGATAAAGTTGTATGTGCGAGTGTAACTGACAGCTTCTTATTTGGTCCCTTTCCACAATTTAAACTACCTGTCCTGTCCTGCAGGTTAAGCAGGGCGTCTCAAACCTGTTTATACATTTTTCTGAAAGTTTTTTATAGGCTCTTTAATAAGTAACACTTATACATTGAGGTGATACATGTCATGGGGTACCTCCTAATATCTTGTGGGAACTCCTTTTGCTCGGCTGAGCGCAGCAATTCGACGTGGGATCTGTGCCACACTTGAACCCTATCATCAGCTCTTACGAACTGCAATCGGGTCTCTGCAGACCAGGCCATGTTTTTCTAGTCGTATAGGGTTCATCTGACATCGTCACAAAGCCAGGAGAGGCGCTGCAGGCGACATGCTCATAACAAATGCACTCGTTTCGGGCGTTTGCTGCCATAATCCATTAACGCTGAATTTCGCCTAGCTGTCACAACGGATACGTTGGTCGTACTCCCTGATCGACTTCTGTGGTTATTTCCCGGAGTGTTGCTTGTCTGTTAGCACTGACAACTCTACGTAAATGCCACTGCTATCAGTCCGACAGTCTTTGCGTTTGCTTAGTGAGAGGTAATGCATGACATCTGGTATTCTCGGCAAATCCATAACTGCACATCTCGGAATATTGAATTCCCTAACGATTTCTGGAACAGAATGTTCCATGCTCTCAACACCAACTATCATACGAAACATTTTCACGTGAATCACCTGAGTGCAAATGACAGCACCGTAGTGCTCTTCCATCAGTATATGTCTATATTGCTACCGCATGGCTTTTCTCACGTCAGTGTGCAGTACTATGTGTGGCTCCTTCAATCCGTATGAAGAAAATTTTCGAACATATAGATACAATTTCATATAAAATAAACATTCTCCTCATGATTGGAATATATGTGACAGTTTCAAAAAGTGTATTCTTTGATCTTTAGCGAACAAAGTACCTGTTTCTTCTGTGATGTGTTGGTAGGGTAATAAAAGAGTTTTTATAATCTTCACAAAATAATGGAGTGTATTTCATCCATGTGAGAAATCTCCTCATCCATCAGACGCAAAATCAGAAGAAGGCGCGTTTGTTTTCTCTGACATTACAATTCTGATATTCAACTCCAACATCAAAGATGACTGTGAAGGAAGGGATGGCTTGAGCGTCCTTCAAAGAGGCTGGTGTTACAAAGCTCTTTTTCATCAAAAAGTATCCGCATTAAATTTCTGCTGCAACGAATATAATGAGAAACAAGAAGGTAAAATATCTCAAGAGTCAATGGCTCTGAGCACTATGGGGCTTAACGTCTGAGGTCATTAGTGCCCTAGAACATAGAACTACTAAAACCTAACTAACCTAAGAACATCACACACATCAATGCCCGAGGCAGGATTCGAACCTGCGACCGTAGCGGTCGAGCGGTTCCAGACTGTAGCGCCTAGAACCGCTCGGCCACCCAGGCCGGCTCAAGAGACAACGTTACCTGTTTTCCTTCACATATGGGTGACATCAGTGAGGAATAAGGGGAAAGCTATTACTAAAACATCAAACCGATGTTCACACAGCATCAGGACCGTTGGAATACTGATATGACGGGAAACTGTCGATGGTCATTTCACCGACTCGTTCAAAGCGCAAATCGTTGGGGAAAATACTGAGTTAGATACTTCAAGGATTTGAGAGAAAGCATGTTTTGGCCAATAAACACACATTTACTATGAAATAAAGAGGTGGTTTTGTGTTTGCAATTTGATAAGACCTCCGCTCATATTGGAAAACAACATTGCGTTTCATTTCAGTGATGTGTATAAAAAAATTTCTAGTTTGTACTGGAATTGCGTTGTGACTAAACTGTAATTGAATGAAACTGTGCGCTCAACGAAATATATTTCATTAAACTACTACCTAACAAAAAATAATAAAAAATAGTGAGCGTGAGAAATTTTCAATGCGCAGCTTATATTTCTTGCTGAGAAGTGAGCTCTCGCATTCGCCTCTGAAGTTTATCAGGACTGTATGTAAACAGTACAACGATATCAAAAAAAAGTTAATGCTCTTTCCGATGTATTCAATCTACGCATTTCTTTTGGGCTATTTTGTCTAAAACCGATAATTAGAGACCACGTAGAAAATACAGGTTGATTCTAACAAAGAAGAAACAGGTAATCAGTCGCTGTTAATAATGCTGTATATTCACACAAATATCTCCGTTGCTGGTTTAGAAATGACAGGCTTACTTTCAGATGGCTGTTCTCATTTGAACGCACATTTGTTGATGTTTATATTTGCTTCCGGCTCGTAATCCCTTCTTGTGGTGAAAGTTCCTTAGGGTGGTGGTCCCGTGGAAAATTCCGTGTCATTATGTGAAATGTTAACTGCTAGCGAAGAGCGTATAAAGCAAATTTTTGATGTATAAACGTCCACTTATTGTAATGTACTCCTCTCCCCTCACACACACACACACACACACACACACACACACACACACACACACACACACAGAAACACATAAAAAAGTATTATCCATATGGACGACTGTATATGTAGGATATATATGTGCACTTGAACTTAAGTAGCTATCGGAAGGTAGACTAGTTAGCAGTCCATGGGGCAAAAAATGTTTGGGGTTCCCGTGTGTTGTGTTTGCTGCTTTACAATATGTGAATGTGCAGTTCAGACGCATGAATTCCTGAACGCGTTGAAATAAGTTTCGCCAATCCAATGTACCTCAAAGGGCGTAAAGACAGACTTAGTTGTATCTGCCTAAACGTTTTCTTAGTAGCTACGAATTTCGGAAATATAGGAACCTCACACCAACTGCAATTGTTTTGTATTTTGTAAAATCAACTTGTCCCATTGCCTGTTTAAACCATAATACTCATATCTCAAAGCAACCGTATAAATGTTATTGCAGTGTAATGGTCTTTTATTTATAAATGAGTATCACATTATTTTTGTGCGTAGATGATTATTTTATTTAAAAAATTGTACATAGGACAGAGGAGTCTGTAGGGCTTGACAGTTTTTGTCGTGTTAGTCTCCTCTATTGTAGATCAACTGCAGCATTGTTGCTGTTTTGAAGACTAGTCTTCCTGCAGTGAAATTGTATAAATGTATTTATTAACTCCTTGCGTCACACGTTTTCCCTGGTTTAAATGATTTATCGTTTTGAAACACAATTGTGTCTAGGCGCCTTTGTTTTCTCTTATCATTCATTTTTCTGTTCTTTCAGTGAACGAATGTTCCTTAATCTTATTTCTTTCGATATTGATTAGTTTTGCTTTTTGTTCATTTCTGGCACTTTACAATGAGTGAAAGAGTTCGTAGAGATTTTGTGTAAACTCGTCTGTGTAATGTGTCAGTATGCCATTTCTCACCTTAGTTCATGATATGTGGAAATACTCTCTACATATTTCAGTTTTTGTTTTCTAGATACTGTTGTCGTTTTCAGTCGTTTATCTTACAAGAGTTTTTCCTATCTTCTCACATCCTAACAAAGAGATTTACGACTAATGTCTTCAGACTCTTTTATCTTGACATTTTTTTTTGTTTTTCCTCCTTTTTTTCCCGAAACATTTAATGGTTTTCACATAAGAAGTTTTTTTTACAAAATTATTAGTTCCAATTCGTGTATGGCTGTGTACTTCACAATTTCTAAGATGGTAAACGTGCTGCTTAATTTCATGTGTTATAAACAATATTTCTGATTTCCTATCTAGCGAGTCGGTTTGTTTCTATATCTCTAACTTTGTTTTTTCTACGTCACTCCAGCGTTGCAGTTCGAAAGGGATTCAGCACCTTTGAAGCCTGTATAATTTCTTTATTGTTTTCATAAAATATACTGAGTGTTATTTTCAGGTATGGTTCAAATGGCTCTGAGCACTATGGGACTCAACTGCTGTGGTCATAAGTCCCCTAGAACTTAGAACTACTTAAACCTAACTAACCTAAGGACAGCATACAACACCCAGCCATCACGAGGCAGAGAAAATACCTGACCCCGCCGGGAATCGAACCCGGGAACCCGGGCGTGGGAAGCGAGAACGCTACCGCACGACCACGAGATGCGGGCTATTTTCAGGTATCTAGGACCATTCTGTATCGTGGTCGGTTAGAATATTGTCAGTAATGCTTTGTGTGATTTGCAGCGTCTTCCCACAAACATTCCCCACTGCCGTTTATTCAGAACTTCCGACATATCTGTGGCGGGCAGTACGTATCTTCTCTGATTATTAGATATCTCTTACGTTAATCGAGTTTCGTAATTTTCGGAACCATCTGAGAGAGTAGTACTCAAAACCTGGCCGATCAAAGGTTTAGTAGTGATACCTTTATGAGCGAATTAACTTCGTTAGTATACTTCCAGTGACGCTGAGTCTGACGTGCAACTTCTCCAAGATTAAAAATACGTGGTCTTTCTATCTTCGATCGTTAATGACACAGAGTTCTAGATCACTGAAAATTTAAGTAAATGATCACCGATCACAAAGTCAAGCAATATCGGGCACTGTTGCCCATTCACACGCATTGTCTTACGTCCATTTACTTTGCGAGCAAGTTGCCAATCAGTTCATCATCCACCATCATTTTCAAGTATCTCTACATTTTGTAATATGTTTGTAATGTTACGAGTGGACAGTAAGGTGAGAGAAAACAGACGCTTTACGGTTTCCTCCTTGCGGGATGACTGTCCTAATGTTTCTCGTAATGTTTTCTATGGCATTGTCACCGAGCTCTTGAATTACCGAAAATTGTGTGCACGTTGGCTACCAAAAATGTTGACGGATGTGCACAAAAACCAAACGTTTAGACAGTGCATTGACTTTCCTTGAGCGGTACCACAACGACGGTGATGATTTCTTAAGCCAAATCGTTACGGCCGATGAAACATGGGTGGCCTACGTCACACCAGAATCAAACCAACAGTCCATCGAATGGCGGCATTCAGATTCAACCAGTAAAGTGAAGTTTAAGCGAACAATTTCTGCCTGGAAAATCATGTGCACAGGTTTTAGGGACAGAAAACGAGTATTGCTTGTAGAATTTCTGCCTCATACTGAGAGAATCAATGCAGTATCTTAATGTAAGACATTGCACAATCTGCGCAGTTCAATTCAGAACAAAAGATATGGCAAGTTGAGCAAGGGCATCGTTTTGCTGCAAGACAATGCCCGTCCGCATGTGGCGAATCAGACCAAAGACCTCATCACACCTTTTCGATGGGAAACTTTAGATCATCCACCGTACAGCCCCGATCTTGCGCCCAGTGGCTACCATCTGTTCCTGTACTTGAAGAAACACTTGGACAATCAGCGCCTTCAAGACAATGACGAAGTCAAAACAGTGGTGATGCAGTGGTTAACAAGTTAGGCGGCAGACTTCTATGAGGAGGGTATTCACAAACTGGTACAACGTTATGACAAGTGCCTCAATATTGAAGGAAATAATATAGAAAAGTAGATTAAGGTAGAGTGTTTCATGTAAAAATAAAATTATTGAGATATCGCAGCACGTCTTTTTTTAATTTAAAAACAGTACTTACCTAAAAAATACGCCTCGTATCATCAGCCAGGACACAAGCAGTGTGTTGTCTGCGAACTGACTCAAAGGCTACTGAATTTACCCGCTACATCCGTTATATATACACTGCGAAACTAAAATTAGAGGATAGTTTCTTCGAACCCTCATAATTGTCTCTCATTCCTGTGCGCAAATTTTAAATTTAGCTTATAGTTGCGTACAGCCTTCCTCTGTAATGGTGTAAAACCGTGGCTCCCTGCGATTTCATCCTCAGTCAAGGCGACGCTTCGAATAGAAGGATGTTGACACAGAAAAAAAAATAGAAAGAAACGATGAAAAAACATACGAACCATTTGCTGCTTCGGATCACGTTAAGAAGTCTTCGAATGGATTTTAACAGACCCTCCAAGCTGTACAGCAGAGTACTAACTGCGGCCGTTCTATGCTCAAAAAAGGTCAGATCACGTTCAGTGTGGTTTCAGCCCCACGATGTCTGAGTAGGGTTGAAATGCCCAGCAGGTGACAACAGTGAAGAATTTTGTGAAGAATTTTGTCTTGTTGCTCGTCGTACTGCGGACTGTCGTTTTCGATTGCGAAATCTATGGGTTTCAACGACCCAAGAGAAGGGATGGTTTCATTGCCGCCCTTTATGCAACACTCTGACGCGTTGTCTTGTCGATTCTCAGTGGCGGTGTGTCTGAAATGATTTCGTTGGCCACCCAAGATGTTGGTGATTCTGGCCTCCATTGGTGAAACGTAAAAAGGAGGAGTGAATTGTGGGTAAGAGAGAGTGTGTAGACCTTCCCCCGTGTGACACGTGCAAAGTGGCGTTAGAGCACCTCACATCTGAGCCACGTAATAACTTTTACATAATGTGGGGCCACAGTCATAATATACCGGGTGATTAAAAAGTCAGTATAAATTTGAAAACTTAATAAACCACGGAATAATGTAGATAGAAAGGTAAAAATTGACACACATGCTTGAAATGACATGGGATTTTATTGGAACAAAAACAAAACAAAGTTCAAAAAAAGGCCGACAGATGGCGCTGGACAGCAAAACGTCAGTGACTACGCATGACAATCGTGTATAAAAGGAGCTGTAATGAGAGAGAGAATCAGATGTGCCAGCAGTCGCAGCCTGTTGACGTTACCTGAAAAGGCGCTTTTAGTGAAGCTGTATTATCTGAATGGAGATTGTGCTAATTCAGCGTTATGATCCTATCGCCATAGTAAGGGGATTCGAATGGGTAAAGGTCCGTTAACAAATGCAGCTGTAGCGAGAATGATTTCGAAGTTCGAAGCCATGGGTTGGTTAGACGATAGACCCCGTAGTGGCCGACCGAGCACAAGGCGTAATGCTGATGAGACAGTTCAGGAAGAAATGGAGACTGTAGCAGGTTCGTCTATGCACGGGGAAGTCAGCGCTCGTGCAGTCGCACGTCGCACCGGCATTCCATACACTACTGTTTGGTTGGCACTTAGGCGAACCCTCCGATGCTATCCGTACAAAATCCATCGGCATCATGAACTATTACCTGGCGATTTAGTGAAGCGAAGGGCATTTGCGATGTGGGCGTTTCAAAAGATGGCGGAAGATGACGATTGGTTGAGTAACGTGTTGTGGACCGACGAAGCTCATTTCACGCGGCGAGGGTGTGTCAATGCTCACAACTGCAAAACGTAGGGAACGTATGATGTTTACGCAGGCTTGCGCTCCACCCCATATTGTTAGACGCGTGAAAGATCTCTTGCACGCGTCGTTTGGTGATGATCGTGTGCTCAGCCGCCACTTTCGTCATGCTTGGCCTCCCAGGTCCCCAGACCTCGGTCCCTGCGATTATTGGCTTTGGGGTTACCTGAAGTCGCAGGTGTATCGTGATCGACCGACATCTCTAGGGATGCTGAAAGACAACATCCGACGCCAATGCCTCACCATAACTCCAGACATGCTTTACAGTGCTGTTCACAACATTATTCCTCGACTACAGTTATTGTTGAGGAATGATGGTGGACATATTGAGCACTTCCTGTAAAGAACATCATCTTTGCTTTGTCTTACTTTGTTATGCTAATTATTGCTATTCTTATCAGATGAAGCGCCATCTGTCGGACATTTTTTTAACTTTGCATATTTTGGTTCTAATAAAACCCCATGCTATTCCAAGAATGTGTGCCAATTTGTACCTCTCTATCTACATTATTCAATGATTTATTCAGTTTTCAAATTTATACTGACTTTTTGACCACCCGGAATTTCTTTAAAGTCAGTACCGCCTTTAGACTGTTGTTTATTTACAGTATTAAATTTACATTTACACAATCATGATTTCGGCATCAAAGTGCGATTATAAAGTGTTTTAAGTGTTACACATTATCTAAGATGGCATACTGTCGTATTAATAGTGTATTTTAAAACGACAGTATGTTATCTTAGGCAATTTATAACACTTAAAACACATGATAATGGCACTTTGAAGCCGAAATCATGATCGTTTAAGTGTAAATGTAGCACTGTAAATAAATAACAGTCTAATGGCAGTACTGACTTTAAAGAAATCTGAGCCATGGCTCTTACTTCACATGTGTCGGCACCTTATTGTTCGAAGCGTCGCGGAACCTGAGGATGATGTGGTGGTGGTGGTGGTTAGTGTTTAACGTCCCGTCGACAACGAGATCATTAGAGACGGAGCACAAGCTCAGGTTAGGGAAGGATTGGGAAGGAAATCGGCCGTGCCCTTTCAAAGGAACCATCCCGGCATTTGCCTGAAACGATTTAGGAAATCACGGAAAACCTAAATCAGGATGGCTGGAGACGGGATTGAACCGTCGTCCTCCCGAATGCGAGTCCAGTGTGCTAACCACTGCGCCACCTCGCTCGGTGAGGATGATGTGGCGGAGCCCCTTTTGCGTCTTTACAGAGGAAGATTTTAGGCATATTTCAGCCAAATTTCAAACCTATGCGTCATGATTGGAAGCAGTTACTGGGATTTAGAAAAAAAATTATTCTTTAATTCACTTGCGCAATGTGTATCGCAAACTGTAGTGGCCGTAACACACTGCTTGGGGTACGCCAGACAATGTACTCGCTTCTTACAATGACAGTGCATTAACGACGTGTTCGTTATGGAATCTTCAGTTATATCACGTATGTATTTACTGCCTGCTAGATACTGTGAATTAAACTAGGAAGTTTTCCCACGATGATATGGAAACTTTATTAATTCTTACCTCAGTTATAGTAATGAATAGGTCTGAATGTTAAAGAAATGAGACAAAAGTTGTGGAAAAAGTTCCAAATGGAATACTTAACGCGAGGGAGCACTTACTACAAAATGGGTCGCTGTTTATGTCTATTCGTATGACTAGTTTCGACGCTTGCCACGGCCATCTTAAAATCCAAACCTAATTACTCTAGTTAAAATTGAAACTTCGCAGTGCAATTAGGTGTAATTAGATTTTATTTGAAGATGATCTGTGGAAAATGTCGAAGCTGTAAGTCCGAATAAACATAAAAAGTAACTCAGAGGGTATTTATCTTCATTCAGTATATTAAAAGGCGGGTAGCTACTGGGGTCAAACGACACGGACTTTTTACAACACCCAGTTAGGAAAAAGGGGTGTTGAACATTAGTGAACAGAGACAGACAGTATCTGTTGTCCGCTGCAGAGAAGCACTTAAGAAAACGGTTAAACTGTAATACGTATAAAAACTAAGCACAGATACCCTACGTTGCCGTTGAATGGTGTACGACTGGAGCAGAAACCTTATTACAAATTGAAAATGTAGAATCATACCTTTAAGAAACGTGCCATAATAGCACCAGATATATGATAGGCATTTGTTGCGGAAGCACACAAGATTTGACATCTGCTTTTCGGCTAATATTTGTGTCGTTGCGTCTCACACAAATCCGCACCTTGTTCATATGCCACAGTGTGACATTACTTTCTCGGCAGTACTGAATATTCTGTTTTATTTATTGACAGCGATTATCTCCAAAAATTGCGCGTTAAATCAGTGATGATTGAAGCAAAGGGCCACCAAGCTTTTACAAAACGAAATAATAACGTATTCACGTGGGCGCCAGGTTAATTTAATCTGTCCCGGAGGCTCTGACAGCGTAGTCAATTAATTTTTTACTGTTAACTGTGGTAGATTGTTTCTGGCGTCAACTAGTACGTGCGAGGAATATCGAAATGGGAAAACAAAATGAACGAAATATGCAAGGATTTGAAAAATAGTGTACCGAAGTCTGCGCAAAACATTTGTTCACATTGCGAATGTACAAATCTGAGAAAGGAATAGTCGAACTGCACGTCGATAGCAATGCCATTAGAGACGATACATTAATCCATTTGGAGACGAATTGTGGAAGAGATCCACTCTGACATTTCTCAAAGAACTATCCTGACTTTCATCTGACAAAGGTAGTCAAAATAAAGGACAGTCTAAGTGCATCTCTAGGGTTGGATTCGAACCGCGCACTTCCGAAAACTGAGGCGGTAGATAAGCAGAAACTTTGACTCGCTTATGATTCTCTGCTTCTTAACACTGGTGTGTTCAGGTAGTATGGTATATTAGAAAACCGCATTTTTCTCTTCGTCTTAACACCAGTACGTTAAGGTAGTATGACACATAAGAAAACAGCCACATTTGTTTAAACGCTAACAAAGGTGACTCATTAACGGTGTTAGATTCCGTTTAGAATAAGCAGAGGAATTCGCCTCTATTCTACCGTCAGTTAACCATAAGTCACTGTATTGATACTATAGACCTAGCACGATAGACCTACAAGTACGACACTGACATTTGTATCTTGCTGAATTATGGAACATATATTATTCTTGCCTATGTTGACTCTTCTGGATAGCGGACAATTCTTATGGAAAAGTTATAAAAACGACAGGCTGTCGAAATTTTCAAAGGGAGCATTAGGAAACGATTGAGTGAGAAAGATGTAAGGAACATAACACAAGACCATATGTAGCCATGAGACATGAGATAGTGAAAGCTGCAAATGATCATACGGGCAAAAGGATACGCTTAAAAGAAAGTCTTCGATAATGCATAAGACACTGACTGTGATTGTTGGAACGAGGAAATATAAAAATACAGCAAATGAAACAAGCTAAGAGGAAGTAAGACATCTCAAGAATGAGATTGTCAGGAAGTGCCAGCAAGCAAAGCAGGAATCACTGGACGAGCTATGCAAGGCCGTAGAACTATGCATGACTATTGGATGGATCGATTCAGCATTAAGAAAAATTAAAGAGCTCTTTGGAAAGACGAGAAGCATCTGTGTTAAGAGCTCTCAAGGAAAGCCCATGCTAAGGAGAGAAGGGAAGACTCAAATGTGAAGGCAATACTTAGAGGTTCGGGATAGGGAAAAAGAACTTAAAGGCAGTATTATAGAAACGTAAGAGAGAGTAAATGAAATTGGGATGGGACACATGAAAATGCAAGAAGAATTTCAGAATGAAAAAAATTACATCGAAATAAGTCAGCGGGAGTAGACGACTCTTCTACAGAATTATTCAGAGCCAGCCACGACTATTCCGCCCAGAATATAGGACATGCGAGACAGGTGAAATACCCTCAGATATCGAGGAGAATGTAATAATTCCTGTTCCAAAGAATTGTTGATTAATATTACCCCGTCATCAGTTTAACAAGTCATGTTTACAAAATGATAAAAAGAGTTAAAGACATAAGAGTGGAATAACTGATGGAAGCCGCCATCAGTTCAGATTAGTTTTGGATCCGGAGATATGTAGGAGTTTGCGAGATCAGACTGTCCCTACGACTTATCTCAGAAGGTAGTTCAAAGAATAGCAAACCAACGCTTGGAGCATTTGTAAATGTAGATAAAGCTTTTGAAAATGTTGACTAGGATACACTCTGAAATTCTGTATGTAGCAAGAGTGAAATACAGGGAGATGAAATTAGTTTTTCAGAGATAAGGCTGTACTTTGTTGTGGAACGGAGACAACAACTTAAATGTTAGGTGCTCAAAACTGGTGTTGACGCTGGTTGACATACGGCAAACAAGAACTAACGCCAAGGTGGCTTGTTTTGATTTGAAGGCTCGATTGCTCATACTTGCGCCACTCTGGTGTTTGACGGAAAAAGGAAGGTGCGGAAAAGCGGCGGGACGGGAGGGGCGCTGTAATAGTAGTGGCACGACTCAGATTCGCCAGCATATGGACATGACGTCACGAACATCATGATACGCATGTACGCATATGGAGCTATATGTTAAACGAAAGAGCTGAACGAAATTATTATTTTTATATATAGATTGACTATAGAAGCCGGCCGGAGTGGCCGTGAGGTTCTAGGCGCTGCAGTCTGGAACCGAGCGACCGCTACGGTCGCAGGTTCGAATCCTGCCTCGGGCATGAATGTGTGTGATGTCCTTAGGTTAGTTAGGTTTAATTAGATTAAGTTCTAGGCGACTGATGACTTCAGAAGTTAAGTCTCATAGTGCTCAGAGCCATTTGAACCATTTTGACTATAGAAGAAAAGTATTTAACCAGTTAATGAGTGAAAATTGATCCTGAAAGGATGAAAATTGACTTTAAAACGACTTTTTGCAATCATTGTACTAACATTTACACTAATTAAGTCACAGAGAAGATCCAACTGCCAAATTAAATCACACGTCGAGTTGAGTGGACTCAGGTACTCACATGTTTATTTATGTACCTAATTGGCCGATGAGAGGCGACTGTGTTAAATAATTAATTAAAATAATAATAACTAATTATTCGAAGCACATACACAAAACAGCATCGCAGCATGTGTCGGGAAACGTAATCACTCATTCAGGATTAACATTTAGATTGCAATTTCCAATTTTGCCAATTAATTATGTTTTTTCTATAATTTTGCCCATAATTTAAATTCAGACCTACGAGGATGGCACTGGAAGAAAGAGAGGCTCACTTTTTATAAGACTGATGTGGCACTTCCATGTATGCAGTAAATGTTAAAGGCAGAGGTCTTTAAAACTGAAATCGTCCGAATTATTTTAAATTAGCTTTGCTTTTAATTACCGTTGCAGGTGAAGTATTCACATTAAAAGTAATTGTGACATATGATTCGTAATCAATTTTTTGGCACACATCTTTCAGTACCTTCAGTTTTAAGGTAGCACATAAGGATATAATGCTGCAATCCGGATTGCAGAACTGCAGTTCGGGCGCAGACCTGGCCTCTTAGGTATATTACGCGTGTGATTTCAGCGTTGACTGGCTGATTTCTTGAGATTAATCATGATCGCTGTACGCTGGGACTTTAAGTCTGCCGGGAAAGTGGTTACCAGGGACTTAATTACGATTGACTTTTTTCGTGTTTAGAGCCAGTATGAACTATTAATTATCCTGCAGTTCATGTCGTCGGAATTCTGACTCAACTACAACAGATTTCGGACTAACATTTTCCAGACTCTAAGTTCAATTTTTAAAGCTGATGCAAACAGTTTTTAATTAAATTTGTAGTATTACTGAATCTCTATACGGAGAATCCTGTCACTTTTAGGTCGGAATTACGACAGCAGTTATTCCAGTTCACTCTTGATTGTGAAAATTGTAACCTCCCCACAAAAAATATTAATTAAATGAATTTGTTAATATTGTAACATCAGAACAAAATTGGCTCCCATTTATAATCTCTATGCTGAAATGCATTCACATTTAATGTTCCCACAAAATTCTTTTCTCATTTAATGTTAAGTTCAAAACAGAAAAATTCCTACACACCAAAAATAATAAAAAAAATTAGTAACCTGGTAAATTTTATGAGGACAGCAGTGCTGTCCTTCGGCCCTGTATTCTGAATAAAAAAGCAAAAATTGTTACCTCAATAAAAACTGCAAATATATCTGCTCTTATGTAGAAATTTTCGACACAGCTTCGTGCAATGCTGGCATATATATATATATATATATATATATATATATATATATATATATATATATATATATATATATATATATATATTGATTCTTGGAAGGAATGATCATGAATTGGAAATATTCTTTAAATTGAAATGAATGCTTTTCTTTAAAAAAGTTACTTTATATTATTAAATTATTATTGGGGCATTTTTTTTGAAAGAAATTAAATAACAATTAATATACATTACTAGATATGCGCAAGGCTGCTTCTTTACCTTCTACAACAATACTCATCTTCCAGAGTTCTGACCAGAGTCCCGAGCTGACCAAACAGC
This sequence comes from Schistocerca nitens, assembly GCF_023898315.1. Taxonomy (NCBI): domain Eukaryota; kingdom Metazoa; phylum Arthropoda; class Insecta; order Orthoptera; family Acrididae; genus Schistocerca; species Schistocerca nitens. The sequence continues at coordinate 547,958,384 of NC_064619.1, read as the reverse complement.
CGACACGCGCCGACTACCGCTGACTCACGCAGACTACTGTCGACTACTCAAGACTACTGCTTACTAGCACGGACAGAAGACTAAAGCCGACTGATGCCGACTCGTGACACGCAACAACTCTGCTCAGAGACTCTGCCATGCCTCGCCCATCGCCGGCGACGCCTACGTCTTTCATAACCCTCCACTAGGGGGGGGGGGGGCAAAAATTTGGCAGCGATGGTGAGTCAATTGTACTTGCCATGAGCAACATATTTTTCTTAATTAACTAAGTTTACATTCACACAATATATATATATATATATATAATTAACTAAGTTTACATTCACACAATATATATATATATATATATATATATATATATATATATATATATATATATATATATATATATGTGTGTGTGTGTGTGTGTGTGTGTGTGTGTGTGTGTGTGTGTGTGTGTGTGTGCGCGCAGAACATGAAATAAAATATAGTGCACATGCACTGAGTACAGAACACATGAAGCAAAGACACAATGTATACACAATGAGTACAAAACATATTAACAAATGACAAAAAGTGCACATGCACTGTAGTACAGAACATATCAGCAAATCACAAAATGTATATGCAATGAATACAAATCATGTTAACAAATGACATAAAGTGCACACGCACTGTAAAACTCTTTAGCATTTTACAACAAGTAGACATATCAAGGAGTGAAATAAAGTGCACACGCACTGTAGAAGTCTTTAGCATTTTTACATAACATATCATGGAGTGAAATAAAGTGCACACGCACTGTAGAAGTCTTTAGCAATTTTACATAACATATCATGGAGTGAAATAAAGTGCACTCGCATTGATCCTGTTAACAATGAAATGAAGTGCACACGCACTGTATATGTCTTCATCATTTTACAAGAACTATGAAAAGAATGGGAAGGATTGCGTCATGGTTGTATCACTTTAGGTTGCACGCAGCTGCACTGAAAGTCCATATCTTTCTACAGAAGCACAACACCAAGTGAGACAATCTGAAGTTCTTTTCCTTGAAGTATTAATCAGTGTAGCCAAGACACTGAAATGTCGTAATAATATTCCGTGTTATCATTTTGGTAGTACATTAGGTACACCAAACAGTGGGTCCATAATAACATCTCCATCGCTCAAGGTGGTGGACAGCATGTCGTGTCAACACCACGTTCTTGTAAGGTACACCAACGTAGAATTAGTGCAAAAACCAAATATAGTCTCCATGATCATGAGGATAGACAGGACAAACGGATATTTCAGTAATTTCTGGTAATTAAGTCAGAAGGTGAAGGACATTAAGTCACATACTAGTCTTCATTGAGAATTACACTAGTCTAACAACTGATTTGAGTAATTGGTGGCACTCATCGCCCAGTTACTGAACATTTCTGTACCATGTATGAAGTATTACAGAATAATGTTCATAAGTAATCTGTGTACAGAGAACATTGGCACTCATTGGCCAGATACAAAACATCAGAAGTCATCATTCAAAACAGGAGCTAATGAATGGGATAGTATTAATATAATTCACTTAGTTATAGTAATCATTGGCACTCATTGGCCAGTTACAAAGATATAGCAAGTACTGAATAGTACAAAACATTTTTTTATCATTCAAGTCACATACGACACATTTAAAATAATTATTGGCACTCATTGGCGAGTTACAAACCATCAGAAGTAATCATTCAAAACAGGAGCTAATGAATGGTATAGTATTAACATAATTCACTTAGTTATAGTAATCATTGGCACTCATTGGCCAGTTACAAAACATATAGCAAGTATTGAATAGTACAAAACGTTTTTCATCCTTCAAGTGACATGCGACATATTTAAAATAATTATTGGCACTCATTGACCAGTTACAAAGTATTCTTATATTTTTATAACACCTTATTCAGTATTATTCAGAATTTATCATTCAAAATGAGAGTCAATTATTGGCATAGCATTTATAGAGTATAACAAAATATTAATTACCGAAATTATGGGCATAGTATTTATGCTTTATTACAAAGCGTCATTCAGTATCACTCAGAACTAATCATGCCAGTGACATAGGACATATTGAAAATGTAACATACTGTAACTATTATTCAAGGTCTGTGACTAGAAAACATTACTCAGAATTACTCAGAACTCTCTCCTTTTTTTTTTGTGCTAGATGCATTGCGTTGAGATCGATAATTAACTACTGGGGCATAACAATATTTGCCTTTGAGTTATTGCTGCAAATGAAGATGTGTAACGTCATTCGTCATGAGTCAGCTGTAGCAAGGTTATGAAACAAGTATAGTATATGTGATCACATTTATGAATGACACAGGTTTAATGACCAACTGCTTATAGCTCATTAATTTCATGAATAATATCTCCTGCAAAAAATACAAAATGGATTATTAAACTGAAAGAAGAAACGCATATTATGCTGAAAAGTAGTGAACTTCGAATTAACAGGTGGTGAAATGTGTATAAAATATATATGTTCTCTAGCTGTCCTATCCAAAACCTTCAGTCATCATACCATGCGACATAAGACATACTGTCAAAACGAACTGCAACAAATACTTAAATAACTACATAGCATTTCTTAACTAACAGTAAATATATAAACTTCATCATTATTTTCATCTGCAAAGAAATAATTCATAATTCATTTCATTATTATCATCACCTGTAAAGAAAAACTTCATTATCCATAGTAGCATATTCTTCATCATTATTCATCACCATTCATTATCATCTGCAAAAAGTCACTTCATTATTCATTATACAACTATTCCTTATTTCTAGCATATTTCATCACTAAAACTAAAATGTGTAGTTCTGTCTGACAGCCTGCATCAATCGCCTCGTATTCTGAAAGAAAAAATTAGTTAAGACTGCTATTCCACGATGTGTATAGTATATTCTTGAAATGATAATTAAATGGACACCCTAGCTGCAAACAGGCGTTCATGTACTTCATTGGGGACATGTTGAAAATGTGTGCCCCGACCGGGGCATCCACGGTAACTGTTCTTTCGGGAACAGATACTAACGTCATATATAGTTAAAATATGGCTTCCCGGCCATTGACCTTCTTGTGCGAACGCACACGCTATGCCCGAACTCGTACGGGTCTTGGTAGATTAATCTTGCACGAGTAAAGAGTATGATGGGCAAAACATCTATTAGGCGCACTACGAATGTAGTGGTGTGGACATGTTGGGAATGTGGATCTCACGGGGAGCGTGCATGGGATAAGTCCCTGCAGACGCGCTACCCTCTGTGCCCGCGGTGGCTCAGATGGATAGAGCGTCTGCCATGTAAGCAGGAGATCCCGGGTTCGAGTCCTGGTCGGGGCACACATTTTCAACATGTCCCCAATGAAGTACATGAACGCCTGTTTGCAGCTAGGGTGTCCATTTAATTATCATTTCATTTCTAGCAAAGCTGCATGGTCATCCACGGTAACTGTTCTTTCGGGAACATATACTACCGTCATATATAGTTAAAATATGGCTTCCCGGCCATTGACCTTCTTGTGTGAACGCACACGCTATGCCCGAACTCGTACGGGTCTTGGTAGATTAATCTGCCACGAGTAAAAAGTATGATGGGCAAAACATGTATTAGGCGCACAACGAATGTAGTGGTGTGGACATGTTGGGAATGTGGATCTCAAGGGAGCGTGCAAGGGATAAGTCCCTGCAGACGCGCTACCCTCTGTGGCCGCGGTGGCTCAGATGGATAGAGCATCTGCCATGTAAGCAGAAGATCCCGGGTTCGAGTCCCGGTTGGGGCACACATTTTCAACATGTCCCCAATGAAGTATATGAACGCCTGTTTGCAGCTAAGGTGTCCATTTAATTATCATTTCATTTCTAGCAAAGCTGCATGGTCATCCACGGTAACTGTTCTTTCGGGAACAGATACTACCGTCATATATAGTATATTATTGTTAATGCTTGTTAATTCTGATCCATTTACTCTTCATGACGAGGTATTGCATTTTCTTTCGTTCATTCCGAAGGTGAAATTCCCATTTCTGTTTAATTTATTTCTTTTACACGTTATTTCTTTCTGAAAATGATGAACAATGATTAATGATGTGTTGGTGAATGTGCCAACACCCTGTAGATAGAGGAGGCCGAAATGCACGCTATCTAACGCAGACGGGCGTGAATTCTGGAACAGGATAAGTAGTGAATTCTAATAAGAAAAGTATGCAGCTCCTCTAATACTTAACTTTTATTTATCCTTGTTATGAATACAGCATTCTTGATGAGACATTTCATACGATAATTATCAAACTATGTAAGGCTAATGGCGCCTTGCTAAGTCGTAGCCATGAACTTAGCTGAAGGCTATTCTGTCTCTCGGCAAATGAGAGCAAAGGCTTCGTCAGTATAGGCGCTAGCAACGTCGTCGTACAACTGGGGGCGAGTTCTCGTACGTCTCTCGAGACCTGCCGTGTGGTGGCGCTCGGTCTGCGATCACACAGTGGCGACACGCGGGTCCGACATGTACTAATGGACCGCGGCCGATTTAAGCTACCACCTAGCAAGTGTGGTGTCTGGCGATGACACCACATTTAATGTCTTGCATTTAAATCATATACCCATTAAATAAAAACTGGTTTATAGTAACATGATTGAGCATACAGCATAGCATAACAGAAAACGTAATATGTCAGAAACATAGACAGAGTGCAGGTGCAAAAATGTACACAGAGTATCACAATGTAGCAGCAAAAAAAAAAAAAAAAAAAAAAATGTAAAATAGTCACGATGTTGAGATATCATAAGGCAAAAATGTCAAAGTCAACTGGTGTTTGTTATATCTTAAATATTTCATAGCGCATACAAACAAAACAGGAAAACAATCATAGATACATGAAAAATGGAAAATATGCACGGTCTGATATATAACGACAAGAAGAGCGACCTGCTAACCTTACCTTGGCGGGCACTTGCCAAGAAAAAATACGATAATCATCAGTAAGTAGTCACATAAATATAATTGCATAAGTGGTCATAAAATGTGTAAGTTCATCTGGAAAAATATGCACGGTCTGATGTGTAATGACAAGAAGAGCGGCCTGCTAACCTTACCTTGCCGGGCACTTGCCAAGAAAAAATACTATAATCATCAGTAAGTGTTCATGTGAATATAATTGCATAAGTGGTCATAAAAAAAATTAGGAAATGGCATTACAGTGTGATAAATCATAAAGTATGTTCATTCAATAACAGGTTTGACGTTCGTGGTGGTTCCCTTTGGTTTTTCTGGTTCTCGAAGTTTCGACGTGTACTACATTGGGGTGAGGAATGCTGCGAATTCGATATGGACCCGCGTATAGAAGCTAAAATTTACTGCATCTACTCTTTCCTCTGTTGGATAAATAGTGTGTACGTACTAATATCTTCTGTCCAATATGAAAGTCACGGCGTGTACAAACCTGTTTTTGCCGTCTTCTCCGGCGCTCTGCTGCACGTTTGATGTTGTTCAGCGCAATGTCAATTATTTCATGGTGTCGTACTCGACGAGATGTAGGAAAGGTTACTAATTCTTTAATTTTGTTAGGTGGTTCAACATTTTTCAGTATAACAGACGGAGATAGCATAGTAGATTCATTTGGTTTGGAATTAATTACATCCTGGAATAAGAGTATGTGTGTGTCCCAATCAAAATGTCTTTTATGGCAATATATTCCACACAGTTTACCAATTTCTTTCATTAATCGTTCACAAGGGTTCGAAGAAGCATGGTACCTGTATATATAGATCGGAGAAATGTTTCTAGCTCGTAACATATGTGTCCATATAGCAGATCGAAATTGTGATCCATTGTCGGAAATTACTTTCAACACATGCCCTACATGAAATAGAAAATGTTTTACAAATGCTTTCGAAACAGTTTTAGCAGTAGCTTTACGTAAAGAAGTGAAGGTAACAAATTTTGAAGTGAGTTCAACAGCGACAAAGATGTAGCAAAAACCTCTATTAGTTCTGGGAATCGGACCAAAAATGTCTACAGCGGCCATATATCTCAATTTAACGGGTACAATGGGATGTAATGGAGGAATATGTGAAGTCGTGTCTGATTTAGCTTTCTGGCAGATTTTACATGACGCTAAAACTCGTCGAATACGTTTCTCCATGTTGGTAAAATAACAGTTCTGTCTCAGTATAAGAAAACATTTTCTGGCTCCGTAATGTGCGTAACTTAAATGAGTATACCAGATTAATTTGTTAACAAGTTCGTCAGGAATGCATAATAACCAATTGTTGCTGTCAGGGTGAGAGCGGCGAAACAGAATATTATTGCGTACAGTGTAATGGTTTCTAATGGTAACATTATTCCTATCTTGCCAAAGGTGTTTAATTTCTTTCCACACGTTGTCTTTACTCTGCTCTTGTGCTGTCTTGTAATGACGACGAAATGTACCATGAAATTTCTGTAAAAGTTCTTCTAGTGTCTGTGGCGATCTGTTTCATTAATAATAATTTCATTGATGTGACGCGAATCAAGTACGAGGCGAAGTGAGTCATCCTTTTTCTTAACAATATGGAGCGGGTTTATGTACGGACTAACTGCCGGTTCAATAATTCCTTGGTGAAGCATAGCTTGCAATTCTTTCTTAACTTGTTCTCTGTGAATATACGGAATGGGATAATGTTTCGCTTTAAATGTGTCGTGCTGTTTAATTTGAAATTCATACATAAAACCGGACATAGTACCAGGAACGTTGTCAAACACTGGAGCTTGATGTAAAAAAAATTTGCGTAGTTGCGTGCGTTCGTCGTCTGTATTTTCACTGCTCTGCTTAACTTTATCAGAAATTATCTGTATAACGTCATAGTCGGCTTCGTCTGGAGTATTATAGTTGTGTACGTACGTATCTGTTAACAATGTGGAATGACAGTCTATGTTACGTGATGCGGAAATGACCTCTGTACGATTAATTGTTTGTTCTTCTGCAGATAAAGAGTGCTGAAATTCTAAAGCCAGTTGTACATTTTCATCCTTTAACATCAAATAGGAGTTTTCAAAGTCAATAATTGCGTCGTGTTGTACCAGAAAATTCGTACCTAAAATAACGTCTGTTGTCAATAAGGGAACAATCCAAAAATTTGAGTGAAATGTATGACCTGCAACACAAAATGAAAAATGTGTCTGAAATTTAACGTCTACTCCTTTACTCGATACTGCTCCTTTCACTTTCGTTTTGCCTAATGGTAACGTAGGATAAGTGTTCTCTTTGTTACATTCGTTAAAAGTTTCTTCAATTATAACTGACATAGGTGATCCAGAATCGATTACTGCTGAAAATTTCGATGATCCAATCTTTACTTCGATGACATGGTGTGAAACGGTTTTTTGAATAACTGGTCTTTCCTGCAAAAGAGTGTCTCGGATGTCGTCAAAAGTAATAACATTTTCGTGAACAAGATTTTGTGTATCTGAAGTATTGCTTACGTTGCTGGAAGATGCAACCTGTACTGTATCTAGTCATATCCTATCTGACGTGCTATTATTTTCGGGAGGATGCTGTGGTATTTCCACTATTTGTACTGTTCTGTTATTTCTTCCTGACGTATTACGTTTGGGATGATATCTACTGTCTGGTTCATTCATGATAATATGTTGTTGCGGATGTTCTTGCTGCTGATAAGACCGACTGTTATTAAATGTACGCTGATAATTGTGCTCATTACTTTTACGTCTGTCATGATAGTCATTTCTATACGGTGCATTGCGATAGGAATTGAAATATTGTGTTTTCCGTACGTACTGATTTCCTTGTTGCTGTGCATTACTATTTGTTGGAGCTGACGCTATACGTGCAGGCGGCGAAACATTAAAGCTTGGTTGACCTTGTACATTACATTGTTGGTTAGGTATGCTAACCGGCTGGCTTTGATGCTGTTGCAGTGAAAAATCTCTATTGTTACCAAAATGTGTCTGCTGTTGCTGATAATCTTACACATACTGATGATTAAATTTTTTGTCAGGTATTAAAGTTCTCGTGGTTGTCTTTTCTGAAGCGTCTAATGAAAAATTATCACTTTCGGTAAAAGTTGTCCTATCAGGTTTTCTTTACATTTTCATAATTATAGATAGATCGATAGTTAAAGAGCTATTCAGATAGATATAAAGGATAGTAGAAGAGAAGGCAGCAGTGCAGAAAACTAAAGATGAAACAGCACTACTACGGTTCGGGGCCCTGTGCACGCTACGGCACATATTCATTAAAGCATAATGAATCCCCTGAGGTCTATTACGCGCTGCAAATAAATTTTAGTTTCTGCGTTACAGACAATGCCGGTGAAAATTCAAAAGCAAATTGTTGTATCCCTGCCAAAGCTAGTTTCTGCATTACATGCCAAGTCGGTGGAAGTACAAAAATAAATCGACGTATCCAGTTCAAAGCGTGTACCTGTGCTCTGTCATTTTCAAATACCTTAGATTTTTTTACACATACAAATTGCTTATAATCAACGTTATCGTCACTGAATGTGTGAACAGGTTCAGGATTGCATAAGAATCTGTTTGTCTGTGTCTTTTCGGAATTTAAGTCACGTGGTCTCTGTAAATTACCTAAATTATACTGGCTGTGTGAGTCTGACAAATGTTCGCAATGTGGCGTCTGCTGTGACGTATTATTGACTGAAATATTTTTTATCCCTGTCACCTCTTGCTGTAAAGTTGACAATTTTCTACGTAATGTATTATTGGACGAATCTATCTCACTGATCGTCTGCAGTAAATTTTGGAATTCAGGTGTTTGATTAAACGAAACTGGTGACGTATCGTCTGATTTGCTGTCATTATTACTGTCGATAACGTCGATACGACTGGCCAATTCATCATATTTTTCAGTCAGTGCTTTTACCTGATCATCGTTTTTAGTGTCACAAGCATTAATTTGTTTTTGTATTTTATGTGTGGTTTCGTTCAATTTTTTAACATCTGCTTTGATGACATCGGGATCGTGTATTAGTTCTAATTGTTCAAGTCTCTCGGTCACTGTCTGAAAGTCTACTATGTGTGTATCTGTTTTTGTTTTAAGATCGGAAATTTCATCACGTAATTAGGTGTTCAACTGTTTGATAGTATTAATTTCGTCTGATACTGTACCAATATTGTTGTCTACGTATGTTTTGCTTTCGTAAACAATTTACGTTTATCTTCCTGTCTCTGTGCGGTAATTGTTTCCATGACTTGTCGTTTTACTTTATTTTGTTCCTGTATGAATTTACGGTAACGCGTTTCACTGTGTTGTAGGTGGTGATTAAAGCGTTCGTCAATGTTACTGTTCTGTTGGTCGAATTTCGCATCTACTTTTGCATCCAGTGTGCGTGAAAGTTCTGCTGACATTAATTTAAACTCCTCGCGTAACTGTGTTGCGTTTTCAGAGCATTGTTTACCGAATGCACTAATTTCGTCTCTAAGTGATTCTGTTGCAGCTGCTTGCATATTCCTTAATTATTGAGCAACAGATCTAATTTCTTCACTACTTTTCCTACCACAAGCTTCAATTTCCACACGTAATTGTTCTTTAGTATCATGACATTGCACGGCAACTGCTGTAATCTGTTCGCTAAGCTGTCTGGAATTCTTGTCTAATTTTTCATTAAGGTTGTCTTGTTTTTCACTAAGTTGTTTGTTCTGTTCACTAAGTTGTTTGAAATTGTTGTCTTGTTTTTTATTATGTTCATTAATTTGTAGCAACAATGCCATATTTTGATCCGAGCCAAAATTAGCAACTCTATTCTCAGTGCAGTGTGTTGGTGTATCTACATTTGTCACGTTTTCTGTAACCATTTGGTCATTCTGTAATTCTAGAAAAGGTTTGCCAATCGAATGTGCACTGTTGGTCACTAAATCGGAATCTAATAAATCTGTCGTACTTTGAATACACTGTTCATTTTCGTTAGAAAAATTTATCTTTTCATTACGTAAATTTTGCAAACCGGGTGTGTCAAAGCTGGGCAGCGTTCATTGAAACAGAATGTCCCGCGTCATCAATTGTCGTTAAATTAACAGAGGACACAATTGAATTTGTTTGATGATCACTAGGATAAAAATCATTACTAGTGGTCAGTCCGCACTGATTGTCTGTAAATGGAGGATTGTCATCATTACACTGAGTGTCGCAAGTACTATCGGTCAAATTATTTGAGTCGGCTATTTCGCTCATTACACATCGCGATGTACTGTTAACAGTTTTTCGCGGCATTTTTACACAAATCAGAATTAATCACAAATGAAACAAGGACAATGCAGAATGCAACAAACAATTACAACAAAGAGCAACAAATTGCCGATGATCTGTGAATGAAAGAGTGACAAATTAGTAAATGCGTTGCGCCAGATGCAAACTACATTTAAGTAAATAAGAGCAGATATATGACTACTTCTCAGAAAATTCACAAAGAAATACGATCATGGCCGGATGTCGCCAAGTGTAACCTCCCCACAAAAAAATATTAATTAAATGAATTTGTTAATATTGTAACCTCAGAACAAAATTGGCTTCATTTATAATCTCTATGCTGAAATGCATTCACATTTAATGTTCCCACAAAATTCTTTTCTCATTTAATGTTAAGTTCAAAACAGAAAAATTCCTAAACACCAAAAATAATAAAGAAAAATTAGTAACCTGGTAAATTTTATGAGGACAGCAGTGCTGTCCTTCGGCCCTGTATTCTGAATAAAAAAGCAAAAATTCTTACCTCAATAAAAACTGCAAATATATCTGCTCTTATGTAGAAATTTTCGACACAGCTTCGTGCAATGCTGGCATATATATATATATATATATATATATATATATATATATATATATATATATATATATATATATATATATATATATATTCTTGGAAGGAATGATCATGAATTGGAAATATTCTTTAAATTGAAATGAATGCTTTTCTTTAAAAAAGTTACTTTATATTATTAAATTATTATTGGGGCATTTTTTTTAAAGAAATTAAATATAATTAATATACATTACTAGATATGCGCAAGGCTGCTTCTTTACCTTCTACAACAATACTCATCTTCCAGAGTTCTGACCAGAGTCCCGAGCAGACCAGACAGCCGACACGCGCCGACTACCGCTGACTCACGCAGACTACTCAAGACAACTGAAGACTACTGCTTACTGGCACGGACAGAAGACTAAAGCCGACTGACGCCGACTCGCGACAAGGAACAACTCTGGTCAGAGACTCTGCCATGCCTCGCCCATCGCCGGCGACGCATACGTGTTTCAAAATTCATTTATTGAACAATGGAAGTTCTTAACTACACTGGACGACAGAATTAAGAGATCGTAATGGTCTCCCATTGCGACGCCTACAACATTGCTCTGCAATGATGCAGAAGTTGACGTCCTGCAACGTCACCCTCGGGTAAGGCGACGCTTCAAATAGAAATGTGTCCACACACGCGAAGAAAAGGCCTCAGAAGCACATATGAGGTGTAAGATGGGTTAATGATGTCACATTGGCACCAAATTTACAACAATTCTGTCCAGTGCAACATTGGACGAGTCACACTATGGGAACGTGTTCGAACACTCTTTACACACATTTCACCCTTTCTTTTGGAGCTTCGGCTATGTAGGTCAGAGCCGCGACGTCCAGCGTCAAAAGCACGCTGGTTTCTTATGGGGGACCGAGGAAAAAGTTTCCGACACACCGCCCTTCAGAATTGGCACGAGAAGGCCGCAGCGGTTCGCATAAAGAGCGTCAATTAAATCACCCCTTTCCTTGGGGCGTTTGTTGTACGATGAGCTACAGGGCAATGGTCTTTACAGCCTTTGGCACTAGTGTTTCCAAGTGTACGATTCAACCTGCTAAGCACGTTCTGGGCCAGCAACCCCAATAAGCGTGATCACAGCCCGCTGGAGTGCAGTGTGACCGCGAATTTTATTTTAGTGTACAGGCTGCAGTCACTAAGGACCGTTCAAGACTATTCGACCGAATTTTAATGTGATCTGAAGCAATGAAGAGTGCGTATCTCATCCCCCCCACCAACAACACCACCACTGGTTCGGCAACACCATCGTTGCAGCTTCAGCGAAATGGGTTTTCGGTTGTGTCTGAAAATATTGTGTCATGTATCCCGAAACTTTTGGCGACCTTGAAGTTTTCTATTAATTCCTGCTGCTACTGTAGCTGTTGCATAGTGTTGAGTGTATGCTGTTGTGCAACAGGGCACAGAGTTGAAGACACTGTCGGGGGATCAATTTTGCAAAAGCATTACCAGGTGAAACACGTATGTTGTGTGGCAGCGATGATGAGGCATTGTAGAATCTCTGACCAGAGAGCAGTTGCGCTCGAGGCGCAGTGCAGTACAGTAGTCTGTCGGCAGTTGTAGCCGAGTAGAGTTGCGGTCTAGTTGCGAGAGAGTTCAGTAGTGGTAGCCCAGAGCAGTCGGCGGGCGTCGGCACCGCAATGGTCGAGATTCAGGATGAGGTATATTTTTATTAAATAAGTATTCATGCAGCTTTGCGCTCATCAGATAATCTAGTGTATATTCATTGTAATTGACTTTAAAGAATCGCCCCAATAATAATTTTGATTTCAAAACAATTTTTTAACAAAGGAAAAAAATCATTTGATTCCCTTGCATTTTCTTAAAGAAAATTTTCAGATAACTTTAAAAAAAATAGTTATTGCGATGCATTTCGTCCAAGCTGTGGCGCAGAATAAGAGCAGATATTTCTCATGCAGACATACTGAGGTAAGAGATTAATTCTGATTTTTGCACAGGGCCAAAGACTGACATTTCGGTCTATTTCCATTTTCATTGTCACTGAAATTTTATTATCACTGAATTGACTTTTATTTTATGGGAGCTTATACTTGGGTCAGATAGCTAAATTTTGTTTAATTGTCTTTGTCATTAATGTTTTTGCGGGAAGGTTACACTTGGCTCCATTTCTAATAAGTATTGTCATTTAAAATTTTTTGTGGGGAGGTTACACTTGGCGACACCCGGTCCAGGATCGTATTTCGTAGAGAATCTTTTGAAAAACAGTCAGATATCTGCTCTTATTTCTTAGATATATTTAGGATTTGGCGCAACGCTTTTACTAATCTTGTGACTTTCTTTCTACAGGTCAACGGCAATTCGTTGCTCTGTTGTATTTGTGTGTTGATTTTGCATTGTGCTTATTTGTTTTGTGATTAATTGTGACTATTGTGAAAATGCCGCGAAAGACTGTGAATAGTGTATCGCGAGGCATTATGAACGAAATTACCGACTTAAACAACGTGACCAATAGTACTAGTGACACGCAGTGTAATGATGACAATGCTGTGTTCACTAACAGTCAGTGCGTTCCAATCGCGAATGACGACTTTTACCTTAATGATGAACAAGAGAACTCAATTGTCTCCTCTGTTAATTTGACGACAATTGATGACGCGGGGCGTTCTGTTGGAATGAGCGCTGCCCAGCTTAACACACCCGGTTTGGAAAATTCAAATAACGTACAGACAAATTTCTCTAATGAAAATGAGCAGGATACACAAAGTACGCCGGATTTATTTAATTCCGAAATAATGTCTGACAGTACACATCCGACTGATAAACCTTTTTGTAAAGTACAGAATAACCAAATGGTTACTGAAAGCGAGACAATTCCAGATCGACCATTAAACAGCACAGAGAATAGAAATGCTAATTTTGTGTCGGATCCAATTAGGGCATTATTGTTGCAAATTCTTGAAGAGAACAAACAACAGAACGAAAAACAAGACAAGTTAAATGAAAAATTAGACAACAATTCCAGACAGTTAAATGAAAAATTAGACAACAATTCCAGACAGCTAAGTGAACAAATTAGAGCCGTTGCTGCGCAGTGCCATGACACTAAGGAACAGTTACGCGAGGAAATCGAGGCTTGTTCAAAAAAAAGTAGCGAAGAAATTAAGTCTGTTGCTCAGGAATTAAGGGAATTACAAACAGCTACAACAGAAACACTTAGAGCGGAAATCAGTACAGTCGCTAAACAATGCTCGGAAAAGGCTACACAATTACGCGACGAGTTTAAAGCAATGACAGCAGAACTTTCGCGCACAGTGGATGAAAAGATTGACGCAAAATTCGAACAACAGAACACTCAAATTAACGAACGTCTTAGTCTTCACATACAAAACAGTGATACGCGTTTCCGCAAATTTATTGATGATCAAAATAAAGTAAAACGTCAAGTAATGGAAACAATCACTGCTCAGAGACAGGAAGACAAACGTAAAATGTTTGCGAAGGCAAAAACATATGTAGACAATAATATTGCCACAGTGTCCGACGAAATTAATAAATTCAAACAGTCGAACACAGAATTACGTGATGAAATTTCGGATCTTAAATCAAAAATAGATACACACACAATAGATATTCAAACAGTGACCGACAGACTCGAACAATTAGAACTAACACAGGATTCAGATGTCGTCAAAGCTGACGTTAGAAAACTGAACGAAATTACACGTAAGTTGCAAAAACAGATTAACGCGTCCGATTCTAAAAACGATGATCAGGCAAAAATACTGACTGAAAAATATGATGAATTGGCCAGTCGTATTGATGCTATTGAAAGTACTAATGACAGCAAATCAGACGACATTTCACCGGTCTCATTTAACCAAACACCTGAATTTCAAAATTTACAGCAGACAATTAATGAGATTGATTCATCTAATAACACTTTACGTAGAAAATTGTCTAGTTTACAACAGGAAGTCACAGAGATGAAAAGTATTTCGGTTAATAACGCATCACAGCAGACGCCACTTTGCGAACATTTGTCAGATTCGCGCAACGCGTGTAATTTGGGTAATCTACAAAGAGCACACGACTTTGATTCCGAACAATCACAGTTCAACAGATTCTCTTACAACCATGAACCTGTTCCATCACACAGAGACGACAATTTTGATTACAAACATTTTCTGTCAGTGAGAAAGTTTAAAGTGTTTAAAAACGACAGAACACAGATTCACCCGCTAGATTGGATCCAACAATTTAGCTTTGCTTTTCCACCGTCTTGGCCTGTTACACACAAACTTGAATTTATTTGCATTTTTTTGGAAGGCGAACCGGCAACTCGTATGAGACCGATCGCGAGACAATGTTATTCAGTAGAGGAATTTCAGAATGCCTTTCTATCAGCGTATTGGTCGAAGACGACACAGCGCGGAATTAAAGATCAGTTAATTAGTTTACCGAATTATGAGAACACAAATTTTCCTAGTGTCACGCAATTTTTTGAGCACATGGTGCAACAAAACCAGTATTTAAGTGAACCGTATAGTGAATCCGCACTCATTCAATTATGTATCTCTAAATTACCACGGTCATTAAGAGTTTCACTTCTAACCGGTCAGCAAAAGGAAAATATTTCAGCATTCAGAGATCTGTTGCAGCTTTTAGAAGTACAACAATCTGATTATTCCTTTGTAAACAAAAACTTTTCATATAACAACCAAAGTCAGCAAACTTACAGTAATTACGATCAGGCAAGTAATTTTAATAGGAAAGGTAACAGACGCTTTAGGAATGACAACCACCAAAACTTTAATAACAGACAAAATTCTAATTATCAATATTGTCGAAATTTTGAGCAACAGGAATCATATTTTGGTAACAATAGACGTTTTCCACCACAACAGCATGAAGGTCAGCCGGTTGGTATACCTAACCAACAATGAAGTGCACAAGGTCAACCAGGTTTTGATGTTTCGCCGCGTGCACGTACAGTCCCAGGTACAACAAATAGTAGCACACGGCAGCAAGGAAATGACTACGTACAGAGAAGACAGTATTTCGATTCCTATCGCAGTGCACCGTATAGGAATGACTATCACGACAGACGTAAAAACGATGAGCACAATTATCAGCGTACATATAATAACAGTCGGTCCTACCAGCAGCAAAATGATCAGCAACAACATATTCTTGTGAATGAACCCGACAGTAGGTATCATCCAGAGCGTAACACGTCTGGAAGAAGTAATAGAACTGTTCAAATTGTAGAAATGCCACAACATCCTCCTGATAATAATAACACGTCAGATAGAATCTGACTAGATATTGTACAGGTCGCATCTTCCAGTAACACAAGCACAACTTTAGACACGCAGAATGTTATTCACGAAAATGTTATTACTTTTGACGACATACGAGACACTCTTTTACAGGAAAGACCAGTTGTTCAGAAAACTATTTCACATCCTGTCGTCGAAATTAAAATTGGTTCATCGAAATTTTCAGCAGTTATAAATGAGGAAACTTTTAACGAGTGTAACAAAGAGAACACCTATCCCACATTACCTTTAGGCAAAACGAAAGTGAAAGGAGCGGTATCGAGTAAGGGAGTGGATGTGAAATTACAGACGCATTTATCATTTTGTATTGGAGGTCATACTTTTCATTCAAATTTTTGGATTGTTCCTTTATTGACAACAGACGTAATTTTAGGTACTAATTTTCTGGTACAACACGACGCAGTGGTCGATTTTCAAAATTCTTATTTAATGTTGAAAGATGAAAATGTCCAATTGGCTTTAGAATTTCAGCATTCACTATCGGCGGAAGAAGAAACAATTAATTGTACAGAGGTCATTTCCGTATCACGTAACATAGACTGTAGTTCCACATTGTTCACGGATACGTACGTACATAACTATAACAGTCCAGACGAAGCTGACTACGACGTTATGCAGATGATTTCAGATAAAGTTGAACAAAGCAGTGCAAATACAGACGACGAACGAACGCAATTACACAAAATTCTTTTACAGCAAGCTCCAGTTTTCGATAACATTCCTGGTACTATGTCCGGCTTTATGTACGAATTTCAAGTCAAACAGCATGATACATTTAAAGCAAAGCATTATCCCATTCCGTATATTCATAGAGAACAAGTTAAAAAAGAGTTGCAGGATATGCTCGACCAAGGAATTATAGAACCGGCAGTTAGTCCGTACATAAACCCGCTGCATATTGTTAAGAAAAAAGATGGCTCACTTCGCCTTGTACTTGATTCACGTCACATCAATGACATAATTATTAATGAAACAGATCGACCACAGACACTGGAAGAGCTTCTACAAAAATTTCATGGTACTGCTATTTATTCTACATTAGATTTGAAATCGGGATTTTGGCAAATTCAACTTCATCCAAATTGCAGAAAATATACAGCTTTTCTCTGTTTTGGTGACTGTTATCAATTTTGCAAATTACCGTTCGGCTTAACTATTTCCTCTGCAGCTTTTATTCGCGGTTTGAACACAATACTTCCGACAGAACTTAAAGACAGAATTACGACGTACGTAGATGACATTCTTATCGCAGAAGCTAACTGGTCTGAACATAATCTGATTTTAGAACGACTATTGCAAACTTTCCATGCACAAGGACTCACAGTTAACCTCAGTAAATCGCATTTTGGCAAAACTTCTATAAAATTTCTTGGACACGTAATTTCAGCAGAAGGCATTGCGCCTGATCCGGAAAAACTTCAAGCTCTACGTGACATTACTGTTCCTACGACAAAGAAACAATTACGCAGTTTTTTGGGGTTAATTAACTTTTTTCGCAAATTTATTCATCACTCTGCACTAGACACACCTAGATTATGCCAATTAACAGGTAAAAACACTATTTGGTCATGGGATAAGCAAGCACACTCTGAATTCGTGAACCTGAAACATGCTTTGTTGAATGCTCCACTTTTATCGCACTCAGATCTTACTCGAAATTTTTCTATTGCCACCGACAGTTCCAACACAGCTTTAGGCGTACATATTTTTCAGGAAATTGAAGAAGATGGTTCTACAGTAATTAAAAACATCGCATTTGCAAGCCGCATTTTGTCACCTGCTGAACGAAATTATTCCGTTACTGAACTAGAAACATTATGTGTTGTATGGGCTTTTACGAGATTTCGACACTTTCTTTATGGCAGACATACGACCGTTTACACAGATCACAGAGCTATACAATTTCTAGTTTCGGCTAAATTCTCTCACGATAGATTAAGCAGATGGAAACTTTACTTGCAGGAATTTAATTTTACGATTGTTCACATTCCCGGCACACAAAATGTTATAGCAGACGCAATTTCGCGTCCTCTCAGCAACAATCAGCAAGACGTAGCAACCAACTTCTGCAAAGCAAATTTCAGTGTCATGTACATTCAGCAAGTTGCATTTGAAAATTTTATTTCGTCGTCTCTACAGGATATAGCACGAGAGCAAAGCAAAGATAATGTGTGGAAAGAAATTAAACACCTTTGGCAAGATAAGAATAATGTTACGATTAGGAACCACTACACTGTACGCAATGACATTCTGTTTCGCCGCTCTCATCCTGACAGCAACAATTGGTTATTATGCATTCCTGACGAACTTGTTAACAAATTAATCTGGTACACTCATTTAAGTTATGCACATTACGGAGCTAGAAAATGTTTTCTTATACTGAGACAGAACTGTTATTTTACAAATATGGAAAAACGTATACGACGAGTTTTAGCGTCATGTAAAATTTGCCAGAAAGCTAAGTCTGACACCACTTCACATATTCCTCCATTATACCCCATTGTACCTGTTAAATTAAGACATATGGCTGCAGTAGACATTTTTGGTCCAATTCCGAGAACTAATAGAGGTTTTTGCTACATCTTTGTCGCTGTTGAACTCACTTCAAAATTTGTTACTTTCACTCCGTTACGCAAAGCTACTGCTAAAACTGTTTCGAAAGCATTTGTAAAGCATTTTCTATTTCATGTAGGGCATGTGAAGAAAGTAATTTCTGACAATGGATCACAATTTCGTTCTGCTATATGGACACGCATGTTACGAGCTAGAAACATTTCTCCGATTTATATATCCAAGTACCACGCTTCTTCGAACCCTTGTGAACGATTAATGAAAGAAATTGGTAAACTGTGTAGAATATACTGCCACAAAAGACATGTTAATTGGGACACACACATACACTCATTCGAAGATGTAATTAATTCCATTCCAAATGAATCCACTATGCTATCTCCGTCTGTTATACTGAAAAACGTTGAACCACCAAACAAAATCAAAGAGTTAGTAAATTTTCCTAGATCACGTCGACTAAGACACCACGAAATAATTGACATTGCGCTGAACAACATCAAACGTGCCGCAGAGCGCCGGAGAAGACAGCAAAAACAGGTTTGTAGACGCCGAGACTTTCACGTTGGACAGAAGATATTAGTACGTACACACTATTTATCCAGCAAATTAAAAGGTAAGTGCAGTAAATTTGAACTTCTATACGCAGGTCCATATCGGATTCGCAGCATTCCTCACCCCAATGTTGTACACGTCGAAACTTTGAGAACCAGAAAATCGAAAGGCAATCACCATATCTCCAATGTTAAACCGTTTATTGAATGAACATACTTTATGATTTATCACACTGTAATACATTTTCCAGATATTTATGTGAACAATTATTGATGATTATCGTATTTTTTCTTGGCAAGTGCCCGGCAAGGTAAGGTTAGCAGGTCGCTTTTCTTGTCGTTACACATCAGACCGTGCACATATTTTTCAGATGAACTTACACATTTTATGACCACTTATGCAATTATATTCACATCACTAATTATTGATGATTATCGTATTTTTTCTTGGCAAGTGCCCGGCAAGGTAAAGTTAGCAGGTCGCTTTTCTTGTCGTTACACATCAGACCGTGCACATATTTTTCAGATGAACTTACACATTTTATGACCACTTATGCAATTATATTCACATCACTAATTATTGATGATTATCGTATTTTTTCTTGGCAAGTGCCCGGCAAGGTAAGGTTAGCAGGTCGCTCTTCTTGTCGTTACACACTAGACCGTGCATATTTTTCCAGATGAACTTACGCATTTTATGAATAATTATGCAATTCTCTGTAGTGACGCATTAATTTTATCAAATTCTCTCTCCATTGAAGTCTTTAATTATTGCCTCTATTAACTACACTACATACAAGCTGAACACAACGAATGTCACATTTTGTCTTTCTTATGTATGTACGATTGTTTTCAAGTTTTGTTTGTATGCACTGTGAACTAGTTAAGGTATAACACACACCATTTGACTTTGACATTTTGCCCTATGATATCTCAACATCGTGACTGTTTTACATTTTCTTCTTTTGCTGCTGCATTGTGATATTCTCTGTACATTTTTTTTGCCTTTGAACACTGTCTATGCTTTTGACATATTACGTTTGCTGTCATGTTATGCTGTATGCTTAATTGTGTCACCATTAACCAATCATTATTTAATGGGTATATGATTTAAATACAAGACATTAATCCTATAGTGAATCTGCACTTATACAATTATGCATTTCTAAACTGCCACGATCATTAAGAGTGTCACTCCTAACGGGTCAGCAAAAAGAAAATATTTCGGCTTTCAGGGATCTGTTGCAGCTTTTAGAAGTACAACAATCTGATTATTCCTTTGTAAACAAAAACTTTTCATATAACAACCAAAGTCAGCAAACTTACAGTAATTACGATCAGGCAAGTAATTTTAATAGGAAAGGTAACAGACGCTTTAGGAATGACAACCACCAAAACTTTAATAACAGACAAAATTCTAATTATCAATATTGTCGAAATTTTGAGCAACAGGAATCATATTTTGGTAACAATAGACGTTTTCCACCACAACAGCATGAAGGTCAGCCGGTTGGTATACCTAACCAACAATGGAGTGCACAAGGTCAACCAGGTTTTGATGTTTCGCCGCGTGCACGTACAGTCCCAGGTACAACAAATAGTAGCACACGGCAGCAAGGAAATGACTACGTACAGAGAAGACAGTATTTCGATTCCTATCGCAGTGCACCGTATAGGAATGACTATCACGACAGACGTAAAAACGATGAGCACAATTATCAGCGTACATATAATAACAGTCGGTCCTACCAGCAGCAAAATGATCAGCAACAACATATTCTTGTGAATGAACCCGACAGTAGGTATCATCCAGAGCGTAACACGTCTGGAAGAAGTAATAGAACTGTTCAAATTGTAGAAATGCCACAACATCCTCCTGATAATAATAACACGTCAGATAGAATCTGACTAGATACTGTACAGGACGCATCTTCCAGTAATACGAGCACTACCTTAGACACGCATAATGTTGTTCACGAAAATGTTATTACTTTTGACGACATACGAGACACTCTTTTACAGGAAAGACCAGTTGTTCAGAAAACTATTTCACATCCTGTCGTCGAAATTAAAATTGGTTCATCGAAATTTTCAGCAGTAATTGATTCCGGATCACCTATGTCAGTTATAAATGAGGAAACTTTTAACGAGTGTAACAAAGAGAACACCTATCCCACATTACCTTTAGGCAAAACGAAAGTGAAAGGAGCGGTATCGAGTAAGGGAGTGGATGTGAAATTACAGACGCATTTATCATTTTGTATTGGAGGTCATACTTTTCATTCAAATTTTTGGATTGTTCCTTTATTGACAACAGACGTAATTTTAGGTACTAATTTTCTGGTACAACACGACGCAGTGGTCGATTTTCAAAATTCTTATTTAATGTTGAAAGATGAAAATGTCCAATTGGCTTTAGAATTTCAGCATTCACTATCGGCGGAAGAAGAAACAATTAATTGTACAGAGGTCATTTCCGTATCACGTAACATAGACTGTAGTTCCACATTGTTCACGGATACGTACGTACATAACTATAACAGTCCAGACGAAGCTGACTACGACGTTATGCAGATGATTTCAGATAAAGTTAAACAAAGCAGTGCAAATACAGACGACGAACGAACGCAATTACACAAAATTCTTTTACAGCAAGCTCCAGTTTTCGACAACATTCCTGGTACTATGTCCGGCTTTATGTACGAATTTCAAGTGAAACAGCACGACACATTTAAAGCTAAGCATTATCCTATTCCGTATATTCATAGAGAGCAAGTTAAAAAAGAGTTGCAGGATATGCTTGACCAAGGAATTATAGAACCAGCAGTTAGTCCGTACATAAACCCGCTACATATTGTTAAGAAAAAGGATGGCTCACTTCGCCTTGTACTTGATTCGCGTCACATTAATGACATAATTATTAATGAAACCGATCGACCACAGACTTTAGAGGAACTGCTACAGAAATTTCACGGTACAGCTATTTATTCTACACTAGATTTAAAATCGGGATTTTGGCAAATTCAACTTCATCCAAATTGCAGAAAATATACAGCTTCTCTCTGTTTCGGCGACTGTTATCAATTTTGTAAATTACCGTTCGCCTTAACTATTTCTTCTGCTGCTTTTATTCGCGGTTTGAACACAATACTTCCGACAGAACTTAAAGACAGAATTACGACGTACGTAGACGACATTCTTATTGCAGAAGCTAACTGGTCTGAACATAATCTGATTTTAGAACGACTATTGCAAACTTTCCATGCACAAGGACTCACAGTTAACCTCAGTAAATCGCATTTTGGCAAAACTTCTATAAAATTTCTTGGACACGTAATTTCAGCAGAAGGCATTGCGCCTGATCCGGAAAAACTTCAAGCTCTACGTGACATTACTGTTCCTACGACAAAGAAACAATTACGCAGTTTTTTGGGGTTAATTAACTTTTTTCGCAAATTTATTCATCACTCTGCACTAGACACACCTAGATTATGCCAATTAACAGGTAAAAACACTATTTGGTCATGGGATAAGCAAGCACACTCTGAATTCGTGAACCTGAAACATGCTTTGTTGAATGCTCCACTTTTATCGCACCCAGATCTTACTCGAAATTTTTCTATTGCCACCGACAGTTCCAACACAGCTTTACGCGTACATATTTTTCAGGAAATTGAAGAAGATGGTTCTACAGTAATTAAAAACATCGCATTTGCAAGCCGCATTTTGTCACCTGCTGAACGAAATTATTCCGTTACTGAACTAGAAACATTATGTGTTGTATGGGCTTTTACGAGATTTCGACACTTTCTTTATGGCAGACATACGACCGTTTACACGGATCACAGAGCTATACAATTCTTACTTTCGGCTAAATTTACTCACGACAGGTTAAGTAGATGGAAACTTTATTTACAGGAATTTAATTTTACAATAGTTCACATTCCCGGCACACAAAATGTAATAGCAGACTCATTATCCCGTTCTCTCAGCAACAATCAGCAAGACGTAGCAACCAACTTCTGCAAAGCAAATTTCAGCGTCATGTACATTCAACAAGTTGCATTTGAAAATTTTATTTCATCGTCATTACAGAACATAGCACGAGAGCAAAGTAAAGACAATGTGTGGAAAGAAATTAAACACCTATGGCAAGATAAGAATAATGTTACGATTAGGAACCACTACACTGTACGCAATGACATTCTGTTTCGCCGCTCTCATCCTGACAGCAACAATTGGTTATTATGCATTCCTGACGAACTGATTAACAAATTAATATGGTACACGCATTTAAGTTACGCACATTATGGAGGAAGAAAATGTTTTCTTATATTGAGACAGAACTGTTATTTTTCAAACATGGAAAAACGTATACGACGAGTTTTAGCGTCATGTAAAATTTGCCAGAAAGCTAAGTCTGACACAACTTCACACATTCCTCCATTATACCCCATTGTACCTGTTAAATTAAGACATATGGCCGCAGTAGACATTTTTGGTCCAATTCCGAGAACTAATAGAGGTTTTTGCTACATCTTTGTCGCTGTTGAACTCACTTCAAAATTTGTTACTTTCACTCCGTTACGCAAAGCTACTGCTAAAACTGTTTCGAAAGCATTTGTAAAGCATTTTCTATTTCATGTAGGGCATGTGAAGAAAGTAATTTCTGACAATGGATCACAATTTCGTTCTGCTATATGGACACGCATGTTACGAGCTAGAAACATTTCTCCGATTTATATATCCAAGTACCACGCTTCTTCGAACCCTTGTGAACGATTAATGAAAGAAATTGGTAAACTGTGTAGAATATACTGCCACAAAAGACATGTTAATTGGGACACACACATACACTCATTCGAAGATGTAATTAATTCCATTCCAAATGAATCCACTATGCTATCTCCGTCTGTTATACTGAAAAACGTTGAACCACCAAACAAAATCAAAGAGTTAGTAAATTTTCCTAGATCACGTCGACTAAGACACCACGAAATAATTGACATTGCGCTGAACAACATCAAACGTGCCGCAGAGCGCCGGAGAAGACAGCAAAAACAGGTTTGTAGACGCCGAGACTTTCACGTTGGACAGAAGATATTAGTACGTACACACTATTTATCCAGCAAATTAAAAGGTAAGTGCAGTAAATTTGAACTTCTATACGCAGGTCCATATCGGATTCGCAGCATTCCTCACCCCAATGTTGTACACGTCGAAACTTTGAGAACCAGAAAATCGAAAGGCAATCACCATATCTCCAATGTTAAACCGTTTATTGAATGAACATACTTTATGATTTATCACACTGTAATACATTTTCCAGATATTTATGTGAACAATTATTGATGATTATCGTATTTTTTCTTGGCAAGTGCCCGGCAAGGTAAGGTTAGCAGGTCGCTTTTCTTGTCGTTACACATCAGACCGTGCACATATTTTTCAGATGAACTTACACATTTTATGACCACTTATGCAATTATATTCACATCACTAATTATTGATGATTATCGTATTTTTTCTTGGCAAGTGCCCGGCAAGGTAAGGTTAGCAGGTCGCTTTTCTTGTCGTTACACATCAGACCGTGCACATATTTTTCAGATGAACTTACACATTTTATGACCACTTATGCAATTATATTCACATCACTAATTATTGATGATTATCGTATTTTTTCTTGGCAAGTGCCCGGCAAGGTAAGGTTAGCAGGTCGCTCTTCTTGTCGTTACACACTAGACCGTGCATATTTTTCCAGATGAACTTACGCATTTTATGAATAATTATGCAATTCTCTGTAGTGACGCATTAATTTTATCAAATTCTCTCTCCATTGAAGTCTTTAATTATTGCCTCTATTAACTACACTACATACAAGCTGAACACAACGAATGTCACATTTTGTCTTTCTTATGTATGTACGATTGTTTTCAAGTTTTGTTTGTATGCACTGTGAACTAGTTAAGGTATAACACACACCATTTGACTTTGACATTTTGCCCTATGATATCTCAACATCGTGACTGTTTTACATTTTTCTTTTTTTTTTTTTTGCTGCTGCATTGTGATATTCTCTGTACATTTTTTTTGCGTTTGAACACTGTCTATGCTTTTGACATATTACGTTTGCTGTCATGTTATGCTGTATGCTTAATTGTGTCACCATTAACCAATCATTATCTAATGGGTATATGATTTAAATAAAAGACATTAATCTTTGTTCATCAGTTTCAGAAAGAATGATGCGTAAAGGAAATAAATTAAACAGAAATGGGAATTTCAACTACGGAATAGATGAAAGAAGATAAAAAACCTTATGAGGACGAGTAAATGGATCAGAATTAACAAGCATTAACAAGAATATAATATACACATCGAAGAATAGCAGTCTTAACTAATTTTTTCTTTCAGAATACAAGGCGATTGATGCAAGCTGTCAGACAGAACTACACATCTTAGTTTTAAGTGATGAAATATGATAGAAATAAAGAATAGTTATATAATGAGTAATGAAGTGACTTTTTGCAGATGATAATGAATGCTGATGAAGAATAATGATGAAGAATATGCTACTATGAATAATGAACTTTTTTCTTTACAGGTGATGATCATAATGATGGAGTTATGATGATATGAATAATGAAGTTTTTCTTTACAGATGAGGATAATGTTGAAGTTATGAATTTATGCTATGTAGTTATTTAAGTATTTGTTGCAGTTTGCTTTGACAGCAGGTGTTATATTGCATAGTAGGATGACTGAAGATTTTGGAAAGGACAGCTATGGAACACATTTTTTATACACATTTCACTACTTGTTAATTCGAGGTTCACTACTTTTCAGCATAGTCTACGTTTCTTCTTTCAGCTTAATAATCCACTTTGTATTTTCCAGCAGAAGCTTTTCATGATATTTACTAAACTTGTTACTTACTATACCTGTTCTAGTACTTGCATTTTTTTTTACCATTTGTGTCTATCATTTATAAAGTGATAACCTTGCTACAGCTGACTCATGACGAATGACGTTACCTATCCTCATTTGCAGCAATAGGTCAAAAGCAAATATTGTTATGCCTGAGCAATTAATTATCGATCCCAACGCAATGCATTGCTAACAAAATGTATTACCAGTCCCAAATAATGATAGCAGTTTAACAGAATTCTGTGTAATGCTGATCAGCTATGAATAATGTCACCTGAAAAATGATTGCTACTGATTACTGTATTGAGATGATTACTGTATTTAAATGACCAATGATTAATTACTAATGCTTTGTAACTAGGAAATTAATGCTACTAATTACGCTTTGTAACAAGGAATTGAATGCTATTGATTATGCTTTGTAATTTGGAAAAGAATGCTAGTGATTACTGTATTGAGATGATTACTGTATTTAAATGACCAATGATTAATTACTAATGCTTTGTAACTAGGAAATTAATGCTACTAATTACGCTTTGTAACAAGGAATTGAATGCTATTTATGAAACACGTATGTTGTGTGGCAGCGATGATGAGGCATTGTAGAATCTCTGACCAGAGAGCAGTTGCGCTCGAGGCGCAGTGCAGTACAGTAGTCTGTCGGCAGTTGTGGCCGAGTAGAGTTGCGGTCTAGTTGCGAGAGAGTTCAGTAGTGGTAGCCCAGAGCAGTCGGCGGGCGTCGGCACCGCAATGGTCGAGATTCAGGATGAGGTATATTTTTATTAAATAAGTATTCATGCAGCTTTGCGCTCATCAGATAATCTAGTGTATATTCATTGTAATTGACTTTAAAGAATCGCCCCAATAATAATTTTGATTTCAAAACAATTTTTTAACAAAGGAAAAAAATCATTTGATTCCCTTGCATTTCCTTAAAGAAAATTTTCAGATAACTTAAAAAAAAATAGTTATTGCGATGCATTTCGTCCAAGCTGTGGCGCAGAATAAGAGCAGATATTTCTCATGCAGACATACTGAGGTAAGAGATTAATTCTGATTTTTGCACAGGGCCAAAGACTGACATTTCGGTCTATTTCCATTTTCATTGTCACTGAAATTTTATTATCACTGAATTGACTTTTATTTTATGGGAGCTTATACTTGGATCAGATAGCTAAATTTTGTTTAATTGTCTTTGTCATTAATGTTTTTGCGGGAAGGTTACACTTGGCTCCATTTCTATTAAGTATTGTCATTCGAATATTTTTGTGGGGAGGTTACACAGGTACATCTCATTCTCCTGGTTTCAGCCGGTTTCAAAATCCGCTAGGACAGTACAGCAACAGAATTGTAAGCCCCTAATACCAAAGCCTTTAACCATTGGACGTAATGAGAGTCGAAGGGCTTGAAAAGGAAGCAGTTGTTGAGAAATATGTGAGTCAGAGATGTTATTCAGTCTGTTCACTGTGCAAGCAGTAAAAGAAACCAATGAGAGATTTAGAAAAGAAATTGAAGCTTAGAAGAGGTATAAACTTTGTCGTTCGGCGACGGCATTGTAATTCTCTCAAAGACGGTAAACGGTTTACAAATGGAGTTGAACGGAATGGATAATACCTGGGGAAGAAAACAGTAAACCGATCGATCCAGGCGGCGCTGAGGTGAACAGACTGAACTCGCTTTCGACAGGACGACGGTTCAATTCCGCGTCCGACCATCTCGATTTATGTATTTTTGTGATTTCCCTAAATCGCTACAGGCAAATGCAGCAACGCACACTTTGAAACGGCACAGTCGGTTTCCGTCCTCATCTTTGAAGCAATCCGAGTTAGTGTTCCTTCTCAGATGACCTCGATGTCGACGACGGGATGTCAAAGTCAAACATTTCTCCTTTCCAAAAAAAAAAAAAAAAAAAAAAAAAAGGGGGAAAAGGGAAAATGTGGATAATGGAATGGAGTAAAATTCGGCAAGAAGGTACTCGTTCAATGAGATTGGTAAGCGAGGCCCGTAAAGCAGTTGATTATCTTTTTGAGTTGCTAAATGACAGACATTAACTGAAATAAAAAGAAAATTGAAAGTGTTTGGAAGTCTTTTTGATGGCAGACCTATTTTTATGGAGTACAGCATAGTGTGAAAAGTATGTGCCCTCGCGAGCGATAGTTAGTTCAAACAAGTTGTAAACAAAAGCTTTTGCAATGTGGTCCTTCAGAAGAAGGCTGGAAATCATATAGGTAGATGGAGTAACCAATGAGTAGGTACTGAAAAGAATAGGTGAAGAAAGCAATTTAATTCACTATCTGAAGCAGCAAGGGACGGTCAGTTTGGTGCTGCCTTGATACAGGTGGCACATTCAGATAAAGGTAGGCTTCGATTATTGTGGAGAGATGAAAAGACTAGCAAAGAACACGTTGATGTGGAGAGTTTTCTGCCTGCCAAACAAAGTGAAGCACCCAAAATTGGAGGAAGAAAGGAGATGGAACTCCACAAGATGTGACAGTATATGATGCTCTTTCAGTGATTACAAAATTGAGTCATTTACGAATGGCAGTATGAGTCCACTTATCGGTATGACGAAGCACACACTGTAACCTGGATGCATGTTTTGGCTCAGCTGGGAAGTGTGTCAGAAAGCCGTTGTAATCTATATGGAGACACGGTAACTCGCAACTAGTCCTCGATGTCCAGGATACTGTCACTGGGACGGAAATGAAATGGCTCTGAGCACTATGGGACTCAACATCTTAGGTCATGAGTCCCCTAGAAAGAACTACTGAAACCTAACTAACCTAAGGACATCACACACACCCATGCCCAAGGCAGGATTCGAACCTGCGACCGTAGCAGCCCCGCGGTTCCGGACTGCAGCGCCAGAACCGCACGGCCACCGCGGCCGGCCCACTGGGACCGAAATGACGGCTTAGCTGTTGCCACACATGTCCTCTGTGCGGACTTGCGGGAACCTTCCTGGTCACGAGATTTCCTCGTCATCCCTTAGACAGTTGACGGAGATATGTGCCATGTGTGGATGAGCATTGTCCTGAAAAATGGCACAACTATATTGTCGCATGAGAAGTAACTATTGGATGCAGTATGTCAGAGACATACCATTGTACTGGGAGAGTTGACTCGATCACTACTAGACGTGACCTGAAGCCATGCCCAGTGGCTTCCGACAGTACAATAGCGTCCCTCCAAAACTTCGGAGGAATGTGACTTCTAATTAGATCGCTACCATTCTCGCCGGCGATCGTCATCCCAGATACTGAAACACCGCAATTCTTTACTGAACATAGCGCGACAACAATTATTAACAGTCGCTGATTCCCGCTCACTGCACAATTTCAAAGTCAGCCGTTTATGGAGCGGTGTCTACGGCAGCCTATACAGGGGTTGGTAATTCTTTAGTACAGGTGGTGCTCCTATCTGACAAGTGATGTGGGATCATATAGAATGTGGCAGGAAGTCAATTACTTGTTTGCAAATGGGAGGCGCCGATGTGAAAGAAATGTGATGTAGTTGGTGTACTGTACAGCGATCCTCCCTCGGGGTTGTCAGACTTGTTGACCGAAAACTTGACGACGAGTATGACTGCCACCACGTTCCTATGTAGTCCAACATTGTTTACCGTCACATACGAATGCCCACAAATCTGGATATTACACTATTAGACCAGCCGAGAAAATGGAGACCTACAATGGCTCCCCTTTCATACAGTGCAGATCCTGATAATGAGGTGTTACATCAATACGTACATCTCCCATGATCTCCACAGTGATCACTCAACGTCTAATGATGTTCGCACTTCTTATATATTCATAAAAGCCTGATAATGATACTGACCATCAATAACACTAATGCAATCTGTTGGCCATTGCAGCTGTAACAAAGAAATGCAACTCTAATCATTTACATACTGACGGTGTGTACATGTGTAAAGTTACATTGGCGTACAACCAAACCTTCTGAATTCTTCACCTTTTATGTCAGAAAATGTATTTGGATTTAGCTGATACGATAAAATCGCCACCTGAGTAGGAGTGGGTCCTTGGCCGAGAGGTGGAAACACGGGCAAGTAGGCGGCGAAGGGAGAGAGGTGCATCCGCCTCTCCGGAGTGCGGCGTGCAGTTGCCGAGGAGCGTCGCGTGAAATCGTCGATGACGGGGTCACCGAGGGGGACCAGTGCACTGGCGACGGTGCCCTGAACCCAGCAGCTCGGAAGTGCCCCCCCCCCCCCCATGCCAGAGGAGCCGGTCCGGGGTAAGAGACGGGCTCCCACCTCTTTTTTATCACTCGTACAAAATGGCGACACCAGAGACGAGTGATACTAGGGCGCTTTCGAGAACTTCTTTTGCGCCTGATCCCTCTCCACAGGACGAGGTGCGACAGGCTGAGGAGGATTACTCAGTAATGAAGAGACACGCAAAAATTACGCTGCTCCTGGAGCAAAGTATAAAAAATGGAAAAATAAGCCAGGCAGCAATCTTGCAAATAAAAAATGAATTGGTTGCATGGGCAATCGCTCACGCAAAATTGGAAGGACGTGTAGAGGAGCTGGAGAAAGAGAATACCCGTTTGAGACAACAGCAACAACAACCGAGCAAGTCCTGGGCGGCGGTGGCTGCACAAGCCCCCACCAGACAAAACAATACGAAAGAGACAATAGACAGGGTGACTAAGAAACAAGAGACGGCGGTCTTTCTTAGGACCTTGCCTGGACAAGACACGAGCGTCAAAAGGATCCAGGAACTTTTAACCACCACAATCGACCCTGTGAAAGATAAAATAAAGATTAAGCGAGTTAAAACAAGTCGCAACTCGGTGATTGTAGAAGTTGCGTCTGAGGAGGATAAAAACAAGCTGCTTGAAAATCCGAAATTGAACGCAGTTGTAAAGTGGGAACCGCCAAAGAAGAGGAACCCCTTGCTCATAATGTACGATGTTCCTACAGTAATGACAAACGAGGAACTATGTGAGGCAATCAGGGAGCAAAACTTTGAGGGCATGAACGAAAATGAATTTCAAAACAGCTTCAAATTGAGATTTAAGACGGGTCCCCGGGACCGTGATGTCGTACGTCATGTTGCCGAGGTCTCCGCAACAATGTGGAGACAAATAACAACAATGGGCAGACTATACGTGGGACTCCACGCAATAAACACTAGAGACTACATTGTGGTACCTCGTTGTCATAATTGCAGCGACTTGGACCACATTCTGAGGCACTGCACCAGGGGGTCGGCCTGCTCCAAATGCGATGATAGCGGTCACACCCGAAAAGATTGCAAGGCCACAGGTGTCTGGTCCCCTGCAAGAGTCGTGGCAAATGGTCTTGTGGAGCCACAGGACGGAACTGCCCTACCTACAGGATGCTTGAACAAAGATTAATATCGCGAATTGATTATGGCTGAAAACGGCATACCAAGCAGGATGCCAAAGCCTAAATCCCCGAGCAGAAGGAGGAGGGATGCTATGAGAGCAAGTAGATTCAGCAATTTCCTGAAGTGGCTCATCAGTGCCGACGTACCAACAGTCGACAAATCAATACAAACAGAGTCCCCCACTAGGGACATTGGCATTCAAACTGAGCTCCCCTCAGTGGTCAGAGCCCCCTCCTCCCAATGCCGGGACACGCTGCCGACTAAAAATCCACAACTGCAAGAGCATCCTGTGGTAGCGACAGGTAAAGCTGCAAAACCTGTTCAAGAAAACACGATAACAAGTTCCACCGCCAACTCCGTCACAAAAGACAGCCCGGTGGTCAGGTTGCCACCCGTAGACCCGGTGAAGGTGTACCCGAATCTCGAGTACACCATGGAACTAGCTAGGCTGGAGCACCCGACTACCCTGACCACTGCCTTACGACATGTGGTCCTTGAGAACGGACGGAGGGTAACCTTCTCGGTGATGGAGGCTGTGGACAGAATACAATTGAAGTCAGTGAACCTCCCCACTGACTTCGGAGCACTGCGTGACCTACTCAAAAAAGTGTTTGAAAGACGAGGAGAAAAACTTGACCTACATGAAATTTACCATCAATCAGTGATGGCAAACGGACGACTAGCATATGACTGGAACAAAACCTGGCCACATGACCACGTACACACTTACTTTCCATGACGACCAAAATAAAAATAGGACAACTCAATAGTCATAACAGTCGACTAGTAATGCAGGAGCTCCGTAAGGAAGTGGTGGAAAAGAGACTGGACATACTCTGTTTACAGGAGCCGTACTCTCTGGCTTGAAAAGTTGCGTTCATTGCCGCAACATGGCAAACCGTTAGATGTGGGGATACCCCCAGAGCGGCCATCCTGGTAACAAACACCGCACTACACCTCTGTCACAGTACTCCAATAGTCACTGCAACGTCGTGGAGGTACAATCTCCTGCTGGAATTGTAATTATCATTAACATGTACTTCCAGTACGGAGACAGAATTGAACAGCACATAGACCATCTAGTGAGTGTGGCCACGGCGTTGCGGGGACGCAAAATCATTATAACTGCTGACATAAACGCCAAATCCCCCCTATGGTACAGTGGCACAAGGGATGAAAATGGTGCTAATGCAGAGGAAATGATTATGGCTCTTCAACTAGTGGTGGCAAACAGACCAGGCAATCCCCCCACCTACGTGGCCGGAGGGGGACAGTGTACCAACATTGACGTGACGTTGGTCACGCCAAACGCAGTAAATATGCTCCAAGAGTGGAGAGTGGTAGACAATGCCACCACTAGTGATCACAATCTAATTACCTTTATTGTAGGAGACATGGAGTGCCGCTGGGCCATGGGGTGGGAGGTGCAGAGAAATTTTAGGAAAACAGACTGGGAACGCCTAGCCAGAGAGTGCGACATTCCTCCAGTACCAGAAGGGGACGCACGACAAGACTTTAACGTGGACGACAGAGCCGAGGGGCTGGTACGTGCAATAACAAGGGCGATTGAGGTGGCCGTACCAACCAGGAGGAGAGTCGTGGCGGCCACACCGTCACCATGGTCAGCCGAGCTACAAGAACTGCGTCAGTCAGTCAGGAGACTGAGAAAGCACTACCAGCGCAGTGTCGTCTGGTGGGAAAAGCAAAGATGGCTGCAGTTATACCGGGAGGCAAAAGATAACTTTCAAAAAGCGCTACAGAAGACCAGAATAAAAAGTTGGGAAAATTTTGTAACCAACCAGCTGGCCCTCGACCCTTGGGGTGTGCCATATACACTCCTGGAAATGGAAAAAAGAACACATTGACACCGGTGTGTCAGACCCACCATACTTGCTCCGGACACTGCGAGAGGGCTGTACAAGCAATGATCACACGCACGGCACAGCGGACACACCAGGAACCGCGGTGTTGGCCGTCGAATGGCGCTAGCTGCGCAGCATTTGTGCACCGCCGCCGTCAGTGTCAGCCAGTTTGCCGTGGCATACGGAGCTCCATCGCAGTCTTTAACACTGGTAGCATGCCGCGACAGCGTGGACGTGAACCGTATGTGCAGTTGACGGACTTTGAGCGACGGCGTATAGTGGGCATGCGGGAGGCCGGGTGGACGTACCGCCGAATTGCTCAACACGTGGGGCGTGAGGTCTCCACAGTACATCGATGTTGTCGCCAGTGGTCGGCGGAAGGTGCACGTGCCCGTCGACCTGGGACCGGACCGCAGCGATGCATGGATGCACGCCAAGACCGTAGGATCCTACGCAGTGCCGTAGGGGACCGCACCGCCACTTCCCAGCAAATTAGGGACACTGTTGCTCCTGGGGTATCGGCGAAGACCATTCGCAACCGTCTCCATGAAGCTGGGCTACGGTCCCGCACACCGTTAGGCCGTCTTCCGCTCACGCCCCAACATCGTGCAGCCCGCCTCCAGTGGTGTCGCGACAGGCGTGAATGGAGGGACGAATGGAGACGTGTCGTCTTCAGCGATGAGAGTCGCTTCTGCCTTGGTGCCAATGATGGTCGTATGCGTGTTTGGCGCCGTGCAGGTGAGCGCCACAATCAGGACTGCATACGACCGAGGCACACAGGGCCAACACCCGGCATCATGGTGTG
This sequence comes from Schistocerca nitens, assembly GCF_023898315.1. Taxonomy (NCBI): domain Eukaryota; kingdom Metazoa; phylum Arthropoda; class Insecta; order Orthoptera; family Acrididae; genus Schistocerca; species Schistocerca nitens. The sequence goes on along the minus strand of NC_064619.1, from coordinate 547,924,157 downwards.
GGGAGCGATCTCCTACACTGGCCGTACACCACTGGTGATCGTCGAGGGGACACTGAACAGTGCACGGTACATCCAAACCGTCATCGAACCCATCGTTCTACCATTCCTAGACCGGCAAGGGAACTTGCTGTTCCAACAGGACAATGCACGTCCGCATGTATCCCGTGCCACCCAACGTGCTCTAGAAGGTGTAAGTCAACTACCCTGGCCAGCAAGATCTCCGGATCTGTCCCCCATTGAGCATGTTTGGGACTGGATGAAGCGTCGTCTCACGTGGTCTGCACGTCCAGCACGAACGCTGGTCCAACTGAGGCGCCAGGTGGAAATGGCATGGCAAGCCGTTCCACAGGACTACATCCAGCATCTCTACGATCGTCTCCATGGGAGAATAGCAGCCTGTATTGCTGCGAAAGGTGGATATACACTGTACTAGTGCCGACATTGTGCATGCTCTGTTGCCTGTGTCTATGTGCCTGTGGTTCTGTCAGTGTGATCATGTGATGTATCTGACCCCAGGAATGTGTCAATAAAGTTTCCCCTTCCTGGGACAATTAATTCACGGTGTTCTTATTTCAATTTCCAGGAGTGTAGATTGGTGAGGGAGAAGATCCGCTCCCCAACGACGATATCAACGCTCAGGCACTGGGACGGGATGACGTAATCCTGGCAGGAAACTGCTGAGGTCCTCCTCCGGTCCCTGTTGCCTGACGATGACAGGAATGACGACACCGAAGAGCAGCGTCAACTACGAAATGAAGACCTTGCTAGGTATGTAAATGACGAAGCGGTCCTCCCCTTCTCTGAGGAGGAGGTTGCTGCTCTTATCATGTCCCTAAAGAAAGGAAAAGCACCCGGGCCAGACGGCATTGTGACGGAGGTTGTGCAGTTCTTAGCCCCACAGCTAGTTGCGCCACTCACACATCTCTTTAACGAATGCCTCAGGCAGGGCAGATTTCCAAAAATATGGAAAACCGCAAATGTGGTAATCATTAAGAAAGGCCCTGAGAAGGACCCTGCTGAGGCCAAATCCTACAGGCTCATCTGCCTGCTGGACGGCTTTGGCAAACTTCTCGAAAAGTTATTAGCTGACAGACTGACTGCTGACCGCATGCTGCAAGGGATGAGCGGCAGGCAATTTGGTTTCAGGCCGGGACGATCGGCATCTGATGCAATCGCCCTGGCGGCCGAGGTCTGCGGCTCAGCCCCGTGTAAGTATGTTGTTGGCATCATGGTGGATATCAGTGACGCCTTTGACAACCTGTGGTGGCCTTCGCTCTTCTCCTGCCTTCGGGAGAAGGAGTGCCCAGGGCTACTATATGGATGTCTGAGGAGCTATTGTGAAGATCGGGAGGTATGGCTATCATCCCCTAGCGGGAAAGTCCGGAAAACTATCACCAAGGGTTGCCCCCAGGGCTCCGTGCTGGGTCCCCTTTTCTGGGACATCCACATGGAGCCTCTTCTGGACAGCCTGCAACAGAGCGAAGAGGTGCTAGAGGTGATAGCCTACGCTGACGACCTCCTCCTGCTGGTCGGCGGCCGAAGTCGCGAGGACATAGAACCGAAAATAGAGAGAGCAATAGACAAACTACAACTATGGTGCCGCAACACCAAGATGACTATCTCACCAACCAAGTCGACTTACCTATTACTCAAAGGACAGTTAATGAGAAACCCGACCGTGAGAATTGACGGTACGCCGGTTCTTCGGAGACGAGAAACGCGCTACTTGGGAATCATCATTGATGAAAGGTGGAACTTTGCAAGGCACATTGAAACCGTAACCCAGAAAGCACTACAACTACTAAATAACCTGATTTCCATTGGACATAAGAGATTCCACCTTCCACCTCATCTAATTAAGGTCTATCATAATAGTATACTGACGTCAATAGTGGGTTATGGCTCGGGAGTCTGGGCTCACGGGCTCACGAGGGTGGTGCCCGCCGTGACGGTGAGAAGAGTACAAAGGAACATGATACTAAGGTCCGTGGAAGCATATAGAACATCTCCGGGAGGAGCCCTGTTAATTACAATGGGGTTCTGTCCCCTGGATATAAAGATAAGGGAACAGGCTGCATGGTACTGGGCCAAAACAGATAATATCACCAAAGTAGAGGAAATTATGGGGGCACCAGTCAGGGAAAAAGGGGAGATACGGGGAAGGGGTGAAGATCTATGGGAGGAGATATGGGAGTCAGATGAAACTGGTAGAAGAACCTTTCAGCTCCTACCAGATGTTAAGGAAAGATTGAAAATGAAATACTTCGAGCAAACTAGGGGATTGTTCCACTTTCTCACTGGTCATGGCCCCTATCCGACTTATCTATGTCGGTTTGGGAAAAGGGCGACGCCTGCGTGCGACTGTGGCGCACCGGAGGGTACTCCTGACCATGTGGTTTACGAGTGCCCCCTTTTCGATGATGTAGCCGAAACACTGAGACAACTACCAAGTACAAACACTTATGACCTTCTAAGACAAGGGGAGACCTTTCAGAGACTGAATACGCTAGCCCACGAGGTATCACAAAAAGTATTGAAATCTTTTTTGAGAGACCTTCATGACTAGATAAATAGAAATCACCGATTGTGACCAATGCCCCAGTCCCGTACCGCCTGTTCGTGGATAGGTCGACTTTACAGTTGGAATCCGCCACGTGCAGGACAAGGGGGACTGGGGAGATCCTGAACTGAGACAACGCACCGATTATGACGTAGAATAGGAAGTAGATTTAGTTAATTAGAATAGGATAGTAAGTTAGGAACCTGCAGCGATAAATAACTTCTTGCCTGCCCTGTGCCAGGGGTATGCTCATAGGGATTAGCTCTATGAGCGAGGTATCCAAGTAGGTTTATATTATTAACACTGGCACAACTGTAACGCTGCAGGAAGTTAATACTAACCTTTCGTCGTAACTAGAAATTATGCTAACACTAGTAAAATAAGAAGTAGTCTGCCCAGTAATAATTATAGTACTGTCTGTAGTCAAGTAGAATGTAGAAGCTGCTATTGTAAAACTAGAAATATAGGACCCACTAATCATTAAGTTGGTGGGTCATTTTGTATAATTATTATGTTATGAAATAAAATTTAAAAAAAAAGTTCTGGGGGAGTAATGACCTCAGAAGTTGAGTCCTATAGTGCTCAGAGCCATTTGAACCATTTTGATAATGAATAGCTCGATAGGCAATTATTCTGAAGAGGAATAGACGTCTCTAAAAAAGGCCGTCACAGAAGTTGGAAAGAGAAACATAGGTACAAGGAAAGTAACTGTGAAGAAACCGTGGGTAACAGAAGAATTACTCGAGATAAGCGATGAAGGAAGGAAGAACAAGAAATACAGAAATACACAAATACAGATCAATTAAGACTGCAGTAAATAGGAAGTGCAGGAAGCCAAATCGAAATGGCCACATGAAAAATGCGAAGGAACTGAGAAACGAATAATGGTCGGAAGGACTTACTGAGCATGTAGAAAAGACAAAACAACCTTTGGTGAAATTAAAAGCAGGGGCGGTAAATTAAGAGTGCAATGGGAACTCCTTTGTTAAACACATATGTGACAATAGATAGGTGGAACGAATACACTGAAGTCCTGTATGAGGGGCAAGACTTGCCTCATGATGTGATAGAGGGAGGTACAGGAGTCTACTGGGAAGCGATAGCTGATGCAATATTAGAATGTAAGAGGACAGGTCGACTTAGCATTCAATGAGGCAGGAGGTATGGATCACATACTGTCAAAACTTCAAAAATCATTGGGAGAAGTGGCAAAAGTGTCAAGAAAACGACTATTCACGTTGGTGTATCGAATGTATGAGTCTGGCGTTATACCCTCAGTCTTTCGGATAAATGTCATCCACACAGTTCTGGAGAAGGGCAGATGAATGCGAGCATTATGGCTCAATCAGCTTAACAACTCATGCATCCAAGTTGCTGACAAATATACAGTTGAATGGAAAAGAAAACTGAGGATCTGTTAGATGATAATTAGGTTGGCTTCCGGGAAGGTAGATTCACCAGGGAGATGTTGGGGGTTGATAGTGGATGCAAACCGTAAGAAAACTGAAGATACAGCTATAGGAATTGTCAAACTGGAAAAAGCGTTCGACAACGTAAAATGGCGCAAGATGTTCGAAATCCTGATAAAAATAATGGTAAGCTATAGGGAAAGGCGAGTATTATACAACACTGCTATTCTTAGGGAAAGGGGAAAAGTATTGCAGTATCTGTCGAATGGAATGTGCTGTATAATGACTACCGAAAGGGCTTGAGAGGAAACCGAAGAAAACAAAGCCGGCCGCAGTGGCCGTGCGGCTCTAGGCGCTGCAGTCCGGAACCGCGGACTGCTACGGTCGCAGGTTCGAATCCTGCCTCGGGCATGGATGTGTGTGATGTCCTTAGGTTAGTTAGGTTTAAGTAGTTCTAGGGGACTGATGACCTAAGATGTTAAGTCCCATAGTGCTCAGAGCCATTTGAACCATTTGAAGAAAACAAAAGTAATGAGAAGTAGCAGAAATGATAACAGCGAGGACCGCCCTAGCAGAACTGGGGTCAAAATGTAGACGAAGTTACGGAAATCAGACACGTAGACAGAAAAATAGCTGAAATGGTCGTATGATTTCGGTTCGTACGTCTGAGATGCGTACATGTGACCGTATGGATTTATGGCGTCAGCGCCCTTTATGCAGAGAAAAATTGTTCTGTGGTCAGAATGCCAGGCATGAATAGTACATTACCGGCCATTAAAATGTCTACACCACGAAGATGACGTGCTACAGACGCGAAATTTAACCGGCAGGGAAAATATGCTGTGATATGCAAATGACTTATTTCTCATAGCATTCACACATCGTTGGCGCCGGTGGGGACACCTAAAACGTGCCGACATGAGGAAAGTTTCCAACCGATTTCTCATACACAAACAGCAGTTGACCGGCGTTGCCTCGTGAAACGTTGATGTGATGCCTCGTGTAAGGAGGAGAAATGCGTACCATCACGTTTCCCACTTTGATAAAGGTCGGATTGTAGCCTATCGCGATTGCGGTTAATCGTATCGCAACATTGCTGCTCGCATTGGTCGACATCCAATGACTGTTAGCAGAATATTGAATCGATGGGTTCAGGAGGGTAATACGGAACGCCGTGTTGGATCCCAACGGCCTCGTATCACTATCAGTCGAGATGACAGGCATCTTATCCGCATGGCTGTAACGGATCGTGCAGCCACGTCTCGATCCCCGAGTCAACAGATGCGGACGTTTGCAAGACAACAACCATCTGCACGAACAGTTCGACGACGTTTGCAGCAGCAAGGACTATCAGCTCGCAGACCATGGTTGCGGTTACCCTTGACGCTGCATCACAGACAGGAGCGCATGCGACGGTGTACTCAACGACGAACCTGGGTGCATGAATGGTAAAATGTAATTTTTTCGGTTGAATCCAGGTTCTGTTTATAGCATCATGATGGTCGCATCCGTGTTTGGCGACATAGCCGTGAACGCAAATTGGAAACGTGTATTCGTCATCGTCACACTGGCGTATCACCCGGCGTGATGGTATGGGGTGTCACTGGATACACGTCTCGGTCACCTCTTGTTCGCATTGACAGGACTTTGAACAGTAGACGTTACATTTCAGATGTGTTACGACCCGTGGCTCTACCCTTCATTCGATCCCTGCGAAACCCTACATTTCAGCAGGATAATGCACGACCGCATATTGCAGATCCTGTACGGGCCTTTCTGGATGCAGCAAATGTCTGACTGCTGCCTTGGCCAGCACATTCTCCAGATCTCTCACCAACTGAAAACGTCTGGTCAATGGTGGCCGAGCAACTGGCTCGTCACAATACGCCAGTCACTACTATTGATGAACTGTGGTATCGTGTTGAAGCTGCATGGGCAGCTGTAACTGTACACACCATCCAAGCTCTCCATGACTCAATGCCGAGGCGTATCAAGGCCGTTGTTATGGCCAGAGGTGGTTGCTCTGGGTACTGATTTCTCAGGATCTATGCATCCAAATTGCGTGAAAATGTAATTTAAAAAATGGCTCTGAGCACTATGGGACTTAATTGCTGAGGTCGTCAGTCCCCTAGAACTTAGAACTACTTAAACCTAACTAACCTAAGGACATCACACAAATCCATGCCCGATGCAGGATTCGAACCTGCGACCGTAGCGTCGCGCAGTTCCAGACTGAAGCGCCTAGAACCGCATGGCCACACCGGCCGGCAAATGTAATCACATGTCAGTTCTAGTATAATATATTTGTCCAGTGAATACGTGTTTATCATTTGCATTTCTTCTTGGTGTAGCAATTTTAATGGCCAGTAGTGTAGTTTTAAGCGCGCGCCGGGCGAGACTATTTGACTGCTGGGCTGGACGACAGAGGGCGGAGTAAGCCATGAAGCGAGAGCCGGACGCATGCTAGCTGTGCACTGCAAGCGTTGGAAGTGCTACGGCGTCGTCCTAGTAACGGGTCAGAGGCCCGGGGGTCGTTGTCTAGTCGGTGGATGGCAGAGAGCGCATCACAACCTAACTAGTACCTGGCGCTCCTAATGATTTTCGCGAGTGTCGGCATTTAGTTTGGAATTTGAACTGAATCATCCGCCTTGGCTGGAACAGTAATTCGTCCGTCTTGGTTCGACTCTTGTCGCCTGCAGGTTCATTCTGTAAATTGAACTGTTTTCGGTTACTAAGTCTCGCGAGCATTTTTCCTATTTCCTCTGGGACACATCACATTGGATGTTGCTCCGGAGAGAGACTTGGACTTGTCATTGACTGTGGTGTTACGAAATTTTACCTTGGCAGTGTTCCGCAAATATCCATGTATACGTGGCTAATCGGATGACTTTCTGGCGTAGACTTTCCCGGTTGTGTAAATCAAGTTGAAATATGTGCATGATAGTCTAGAAAAGTGATGTCATCTTCAAGGCACTTCGTAATTGTGAACAGATGTTCTCAGGCTCGACTGGCAGAAATTATCTTATATGGAAGTTAATTAATCTCTGTGATTACAAAGCTGTCATTCAATTCCATCAATGTTTAAGTGTATAGTTCAAAATTATCTCATGTTCATGGGGCAGCGTGGATGTAAAGGTGATTAAGACTGATGGTGATACTTTTCTGCTTACAGAGTTTGTCCTTATCCTGGGATTGTAAAGTGAGGCATGTACTGCCGTATCTGATGCTGATGAGCGTTGATTTGTGTGCTGCCGCATTAGCGCATGTTATGCTTCAGTGAATTGCACTTAATTTCTTCAGTAGCAACTGTAACGTTTGTTTTCTCACAACCGCATTGGTTGAACTGGTGTTAAGTCATTCACATGTCAATATCCCCACAGCCAATTATGGTGCATTAACGTGAAAGACTTCCTCAACTTAAGCTTATTTGGTACAGAAAGAGTGCCTTGGATTATTTTAAATTTTTGAGGATATTGGTTTTAATGCTTTCAGAAAAAGGAAACTTGGGAAAACTAGAATTTCAGTGATTTTTCTAAATACCTTGGATAACTGTAACATTTTTAAGGTTATTGGTTGTAAGATTAAAGGGAAAGTTTGTGTATTAAGCATTTCAGTAATTAATTTTAAAAATTATGAGAGAGCTTAGATTTAACACATTTGCATGGTGTTAATGTTGTAAGGATTATTAGTTTTAATGTTTTAGAAAGCGGAAGTATAAATTTTCTGTGTATCTGTGTGTGTCCGGGTACACTAAGCAAACTGATATATGTTCAGCTACTGTGCTCAGCAGGCTACCACACCAGAACCGTTGTATTCTAGCTTGACCAGCTCTAAAGTTACCTTTAGAGTCCTTAAGAGATGGTTTCCATCATCCACGATGGATGGGGCAAGTAAGACATAAAAAGAAGTTTATCACTGGCAAAAAGACCATTCTTGATCAGGAGAAGTCACCTATTATCAAACAGAGACCTCAATCAGAGGAACAAGTTTCCGAGAATGTGGTTTTGGGGGACAGCATTATATAGTAGTGAAACGTAGACTGTGGGGAAATCGGAACAGAAGAGAATAGAAGCATTTGAGAATTACAGATGAATATTGAAAATCTGGTGTACTGATAAGGTAAGGAATGGGGACCTTCTCCACACAATTGACAAGGAAAGTAACATATAGGGAACACTGAAAAAAAGAAGGCACTGGATGATAAGACTTCCATTAAGACATCAGGGAATAACTTCCATGTTACTAGAGGGGGCTGTAGAGGGTAAAAACCGTAAAACAATACAGAGATTGTAATACATCCAGCAAGTAACTGTAAATGATGCTTTGAGATTAAAAGTTTGGAGCAGTAGGGCAATTCGTGGTGGGCTGCATCAAATCAGTCAGAATACTGATGATTTAAAAGATATAAATGAAAGTAAATCAAGCTGCAATCAAAAGACAGCAACCACTTGACAACAGCCGAGAGCGCGCAGTCGAAAACTTGTGGATTATAAACCGGTTGACGCGAAACTCGATAGAATTTTATCACTGCGTATCGCCATGAATCAATGCAGTCGTGTAGTGAATACACACCATCGCAAATTTGATATATTGCGTTTTTGGAGAAAATCCTTAATGAATGGTTGTGGAACACTATCCTTGTAGATTGCATATATTTCTAGTGCTACGACTGGAGATAAAATATCATTGAAACATTTCTAATAATATGAGTTCCCCCTGCACCCGAAAATTAAATTCATAAAGAACTTTGCGAAAAAATGATGTTTAATCTTCTCAAATTTATCGCTAACAAAGAAAGGCGAAGCATATTTAGGAAATCAACACCTATAAATTTTCTCATCAACGAACGGTCGCGATTTACTCGAGAAGTGGGCGTATTTCAGTGCAGTGGTGTACATGTTATTTAGCATTAATTTGGAACAGAGCTTAACAGTTAAAGGAATTTCAGTTCCTTGTTGCATTCCTCAGACATGCTTTATAGTCCTCCACGGTAGACGGAGAAAAGGGGATCGGAGATAGAGCCCTGGTAACGCGCTTTGGCGAATGCGATTATTTGAGCCGTTAATAGTCACGGCTCAATTCCCGTGCTGGGTACGTGTACTGGATATCTTGAATTGCTCTCAGCGAGTCAGAGATGACGAAGACTTTCGTATTTCGAACACGTCACTTCTGCTCCTGTGATCTCAGGATCACCCGGCATTTCACGCTGTTGACGGTTGCTCATAAATATTTCACGTAACTAAGTATTTCCATTAATTTCTTGCCAATACTGTAATCAACTTCTTCCCGTGTTCTATTTCTTCAGTTAAGGTGAAAGATCAGTAAGTTTATCCGTATCAGCTGTCGATCCTCTGCAGGCCTTCCCGTATTTCTCCACAGTTGTCTGGCGTAGCAACCTTCCTATAGGTAAATGATTGCTCTACGCACAGTCTCCCGTGTCTACAACATTATCCACTAGATCATAAATATCCATTGTAGACTGTAACGATCCATCAGGCCTACTCGCAAGACTCCTGGGAAGCATTGGCACCTGTCGACTTTGTTGTGTTAAGAACAACGTGGTCGGGTCCATCTGCCAACGATTCCTGAATGCATTTAAAAATCTGTTCCGACAGTCTCTAGGCTCGTAATTTGTTCTCCACATGACAGTTTGTAACGGCACTTGATGTACCCCTAGAATCAAGGAACACGGCATCGTAACGCTGGTATCTTAGAATTCCTGATTAAATACTGCTATTTCCGTACACAACAGTTCGTATATGTATGTGTATATCACACACAAGGGCCAGGAGTTATCTGATAAGCTTCAACACATCAACTGACAAAATAAATTATTAAATTTGCTTCCCTACTCGTATTTTGTTACCTTATTACAACACAATGGGCGAATAATCTTCTTTATACTGAATTGAGCGATAGTCTTACTGGCAAGGAAAGGAGTACACATCCAGACGAGGCACATTAGTCAGAATGCACCTGAATACGAATACGAGAATTAAATAACAGAAAAGAGATAATAATTCTGATACATAAGTAGAAGGTAACGTATGTTTCATTGGGAAAGACGAGAGCGAAGTAACTGGACGTCCAGAAAGAAGTTACTTTGTAACGAGGTGCATGTATAAAGAATAAGAATCCTATACGATCAAAACATGGAAGAAAAAGAGTGTTGTACTCGCATATCGTCTACCGGCTATAAGTGTATGTTACACACAATATAACGCATAATAATGCGTTACCTGTACATCGCAGCATCTTCTATGCCCTTTCGAAACAGTTAATTTAATTCCGAGAAAATTTCCAGCGAGCTGGTGGAGTAGGTCAATATCCTAACTATGACGACCGGCAACTTCAAAGTCAAACACTTTGTTACCGAGAATAGCGTTACCAGTCTGATTGAAAAAGTTTTGGTCATGAGATTCAGTCACGAGACACTGAGGAGAATCTAGGAACTTAGCCGCTCTTTAGAGTAATCGCCTCTGCAGCCCTGAGAAAACACTGTCGCTGCTGTTATGAGGCTCTAAATTTAGTCCAAAGCAATTCGAAGAAGTACGACCCTATGGTACCGAATTCATAACTCAACTATCGCTAACTAGATACCAGAGTACCAGTCATTAGTTCTCGTCGTATAACACTAATTAAATATCCTTCCGAGTGACATGTTTCTGGTTGACTTTGGGATAGGTTTTATGAGATACACTAGATTATTTTTTAAGCATATTCTCTTGAAAGGTGGTAAATTCTTTGAAAATATGCTTTGAAGAATAGAGAGTATAATGTTGATTTTGTAGGGTAACTGCCGAAGAGGGGGGATCATCTATGGTATTCAACGTAACGGTACGTGGGAGACAACAACGAAGACGTTTAATAATAAAACGTAGATAAAAAACTGTGAAGCTGAACACGAGTTCAGCTATAAAAAATCGAATCAGCAATGTCTGGAAAATGAGTAACGGTTGGAAAGAAACTGCAGTACAGAGTAATTCCTGTTCTTTCGTTGCAGCTGTTCACCCACGCGTATCACGTTTACTTCCTTTACATTTGTCCACTCTGTCTCCACGTCATATTTACTCTAATAAGTTACTTTTGTCTTATTTCTCATGTTGTCAAACAAAATATGTAGGGGCCGTTCAGTATCGACGGTACTGAGGATTTTAAACCGCAGTCATTTTGGAATTTCTTCTCGTAAAGCTTTCGTCTTGTGTTGACACTTGGTTACTTGACGTCTTCTTCATAGACAAATTCACAATTCTCCCAGACTGCCTGCTCTGTGAGACTCTGTTTCTTTTGCTCCGGCCTGCTCGTTCATTATGGTGGAAAATATGACGTTCACAAACTAAGATGACTTACAGTGAAATAAAAATGTACGTTCTGGCCTAGCAAGATCGTTTCCTTGCTTTACCTTGTAACCTGTGCAAGCTTGTTAATTTGTTCCGTCTATCACTAACGTACTTACATTGGTTACGCGCTAGTTACAGTGTGTGCATTGATGCTATGTGCTTCTCACCGTTCATGTGTTCATTATGTGTCGCATCTTTTGCCATGTGAGGATACTTCCAGCATTATTGTTTCGATGGTCCGGGTGTTACGGTGTAGCGAGACGTAATGTAGCATTGGTTTACTCCGACAACATATTACTCTGTACACCTTCCCCATGTGCGTCTTTTCAGGAGCGCACTCGGCCCTGACTTTATTTTTATGTATTACAATGCACGACCGTACCTTATGGCGCAGGTGGAGGGGCTGTTTGAACGAGGGGATATTCGGTGAACGGAATGACCTGCCCGTTTCTCCGACTTCCATATGGAATGCGTTGCGGTGACGTATTGCAGCACATCAACGAGCAGCGACGACTATCCAGCAGTTGTCCACCGCGTTGATGGGCGAATGAAGCCCCTTACCACCAGAACTCCTTACCAATCTCGCATACAGCTTGTGAGCACGTAGCATTGCATGTACTGTCTACTGTGGCGATCGCACACATTTTATAATGTGCAGGGGACCATCATGAATCGCTGTGACTATAGTCTAACTGCTGTCTGTGTATAAGAGCGTCATCTCTTTTCATCTCATTACGTATTTCCTTCAGTTACCTTCTGTACTATACTGTATCAGTCCTGTCGATGCGTGGTCCAAGTTTCATCGAGCCATACTACTTGACAGTAGCACTTCTTGCGAAATTTACTTTCGTCATTTTATTTTCGCACACTAGTCTACCTCCAGAAAATATGTTTTAGTGCGTTTATCCTTTACTGCTTATTCTGTGTAGTCTAATGATCGTACTTGCATAATGTGATTCACAGAGAGTCAGTTTTCAGCTCTCCTACGCGAGCCAGACCCTCACTGAAACTATGCTCCTAGGAGCAATATTGTGGAACACTGAACAGTGCGTATATGGTTTGCAGACAGTTTCCCTTACTCACCTACTCTGTCAAGGGTGATACACAAGTGTCTCAGCAATCCCCAATGAACTCGTCGTCGATGGGACGTTAAGCCCTAATCTTCCATCTTCTAATATATCCAACACAAATAATTTAAAGAACGAAATTAAACAGACACGAATTACGGGCAGATGGCACACATGTGTTTCCCGCACACCTTAGATTAAGGATGCGAGTAGCATTATTGTCGGCATCTACCATTTATGATCCACTGTTGGACGTACAACCGTCCAGAAGTGTGCAACAACACGATACGATCTTCAGCTTTTCGCATCCAAGTCTGTTCTACTTGCTTCTTTACGTCGTCAACGCCATTTAAGTCTTTCCTTATCAATAGAATCCAATACTAAATCTCCTCCTTCTATGACCCACCGTCTCTCAATAAGACCAGCTCACCTTCCCGTTTCCTAACAGTCTCTCTGAGGCCGTCAAGCCCGGTATTGGCTTTTCCCCATTTATATTAGTTTAAATATCCATCCTCTAGCTCTCTCCACTCGTCCTAACCGTATAAATTCATGAAATTTTTTATACATTCAGCACCTGCGCCGACGCTGCGTGTCTCATTTACAAAGCTCAGCTCACTTAGTGGTGAATTTCTTCTTACACACGCACGCCTCTTTCAAGATACTGGTAAGCATTTCTTAATCGGAAAAAGCTATAGAAAAAACAGTTGCACCCACTATATTCTTCCAGTCACACTAAAATAATTTTGGGAGTGGATTTAAAAATTTAAATGAGAGTATTTGTGCACTAATATTTCACTCTATTACTATAATCTTGCACACACCAGTCACTATCAAGTCTTACTCTAAACTGTTCATCGTTTGAAAAGCTTACACGCACACCTCATTCATAACTATAGCCAATTTATTCACCGACTGCTTACTAACTGATTATTTCTTTTAGAATTGCTCTGTTAGACGTCGCTAGCATTAGTCACACGTAATAAAATGTTGAAGTTCGCCTGTGAGCAACACGCCACGCGGTAATTTACGATTTCGATTTCAATGTCACTACAAGTTCTGAACTTCACCCCTGCATTAACTCGAACTCTCTTCCACACTTTACTGCACTTCTCAAACATACTGGTACCGAAATCTCACAATATTAATAATTTTCAGCGGAGCACGTATCAATACGTCTGATCACCATAGGATCGAATCCGCGACTCTGCTTCTCTCGCTACACAAGCGAAGCTCCTTGTGGCCAAAATATGTCTGAATGTGCTAATTTCTTATTGACAGAGAGACATCATAGCCATTCGAAAAGCAGCACCAAGCCCGCTCATTCTGCGCGTATATACAGAACCAATCAAAATTCGTCACTGAGTCAGAACAGTAAATTACCATAAATAAATTTTGAAAATCTACAAACATAAAATGAATTCCCTTTTATGAAAACTATTTTTCCGAATCCACAATCTCATTTCCGCAGTACCATAAACTGCCGAATTAATTTATAATAATTTGCCCGGTACGAATAACTAATACACATTTCATTCTCGAACACTCTTCACGTCACCCGTTACTACAATGTATAGTACAAAAACTATAGATAAAGAAATATTTCTCATTTGAAACTTCCTGGCAGATTAAAACTGTGTGCCCGACTGAGACTCGAACTCGGGACCTTTGCCGTTCGCGGGCAAGTGCTCTACCATCTGAGCTACCGAAGCACGACTCACGCCCGGTACTCACAGCTTTACTTCTGCCAGTACCTAGTCTCCTATTTCTCATTTACCCATTCGTTTAATCACATTACGAAACACATAATAGTAGTAGTTAATAAACAATTAGAAAAGTAAACAAACAAAATCAGAAAAAAATTAACAGTGTTTTGACTGCATTTCCAACAGTGCAGTCACCTAATGGCCTCTTTACTATGGCGTAGAGACTACGTACACTCGAGCCATCTGACACCACCTGTCTGGCTCGTGACTCACACTGCACACCTGTTCACAGATCTCCCATCTCAATAAGGACGATGTAGAGGCACCCCCCACCAAACTTGAATACTTTCTTACTGGCATTACGATTTTACATAATTTTGATCATACTGCATTTATCAAACGTAGTTTATTAAACAAGGTGGATATTAATATTATTACCCACAAGCGCGTCCTCGGAACTTGGTAAATAACTCCAAAGAAAGTAATGTTAACGATACCGATTTTCAGAAAATTAGGTAGAAATTACAAATAGTATTCGTTTCCTTTAGTCTATAGACATGATTTGGTTATTTACGGATTCTTCCGTTACTTCTTGTTAGTTGGAATAGCAACCAAACTGTTTTTGTTCTACTAATTTTTGTTTATTTTTAAATATCCTAGTTTTCTCTTTGTTGGGAATCAACTGACTAGCGCGAGCAAGAGACACTAGATTTTAGATAACTAAACATTATCAGCAAATATACATTCCTCTTGCATAGTACGTTTGGCATCAGACTTGTTTTTTAAAGTTGTAAATTAGAGTTTATGACGTGGACAATATTAAACACAGTAAACTATTAAGATAAACAAGGTATGTTGTTATAATGCTACAGTCTGTAAGGTCGTGACATTGACTAAGAAACTGTCAAACTGAGCACTATTCATTTGTATCGAGCGCCAAGCACATTTTCTTAACATTGTGAATTGCACTTTATGCAATGACAGTGTTAAACACATTGAATAACTGAAATACACGGTATTATAGTATTGTGGCTGTATGGTTATGGCGGTGTAGTTTGTGACGTCGTCACATTGATTGAGAAGTGTCTGACTGAGCACTTGTCGCTTATATTATAGCACAAGCATTTTAAATAGTAAATTACAGTTAACGCAACGGATAATATCAATCACCGTACATGATTAAAACACTCAACCTTGTTGTTGTTGTTGTGGTCTTCAATCCAGAGACTGGTTTGATGCAGCTCTCCATGCTACTCTATCCTGTACAAGCTTCGTTATCTTCACGTAAGTACTGCAACCTACATCCTTCTGAATCTGCTTAGTGTATTCTTCTCTTGGTCTTCCACTACGATTTTTACCCTCCACGCTGCCCTCCAATACTAAACTGGTGATTCTTTGATGCCTCTGAACATGTCCTACCAGCCAATCCCTTCTTCTAGTCAATTTGTGCCACAAATTCCTCTTCTCCCCAGTTCTGTTCAGTACCTTCTCATTAGTTACGCGATCTACGTATCTTCAGCATTCTTCTGTAGCATCACATTTCCAAATTATCTATTCTTTTCTTGTCTAAACTATCTATCGTCCATATTTCACTTCCATACACGGCTACACTCAGAACATATACTTTCAGAAAAGACATCCTGACACCTACATTTGTACCCGATGTTAACAAATTTCTCTTCTTCAGAAACGCATTCTTTCCCATTGCTAGTCTACATTTTATACCCTCGCTACTTCGTGCATCAACAGTTATTTTGTTGCCAAAATAGCAAAATTCATCTACTACTTTAAATGTCTCATAACCTAATCTAATTCCCTCAGCATCACGTGATTTCATTCAGCTACATTCCATTATCCTCATTTTGCAATTGCTGATGTTCATCTGAAATCCTCCTTTCAAGATACCGTCCACTCCATTCAACTTAAAAGCTTTTTCTAAGTCTACAAATGCTAGAAATGTAGCTTTGTCTTTCCTGAATCTATCTTCTAATATGCTTTTTCTAAGTCTACAAATGCTAGAAATGTAGCTTTGTGTTTCCTGAATCTATCTTCTAATATAAGTCGTAGGGTCAGTACTGTCTCACGTGTTCCAACATTCCTACGGAATCCCCACTGATCTTCCCCGAGGTCGGCTTCTACCAGTATTTCCATTCATCTATAAAGGATTCGTGTTAGTATTTTGCAGCCGTGACTTATTAAACTGTTAGTTCGGTAACTTTGACACCTGTCAGCAACTACTTTCTTTGGGATTGGAATTATTATATTCTTCTTGAAGTCTGAGGCCATTTCGTCTGTCTAGTACATTTTGCTCACCAGATGGTAGAGTTTTGCCAGGGCTGGCTCTGCCAACGCTATCAGGAGTTCTAATGGAATCTTCTCTACTCCCGCGGCCTTGTTTCGCCTTAGGTCTTTCATTGCTCTGTCAAATTCTTCTCCAGCTGCGTTCATGTTCAGTCAGCGTAACTGCTATATTGGTCGTACAGGGGTGGGGGAGGGGGGGGGGAGCTGTAGGAACTAGGCTAATACACGCAGCCACCAAGTTCAATCGGTAGCGCTACATATAGCCAACAACAGAAGAAAACTAATCTTGTTAGTAGTACACAAACATTAAGGTCAAAATCCTGATCTGGGTCTAAGTGATCAGTTAAGGCTGCACACGTCTCCACTTTTCAACTTCACATGATGCAGTCAACCAGCCACATACACACAGGCCTTCACAATGACACATACTGTTACACAAAATAAAAACACAATAGAATTCCTTATTCAAAAAAAATGGTTCAAATGGCTCTGAGCACTATGGGACTCAACTGCTGAGGTCACAAGTCCCCTAGAACTTAGAACTACTTAAACCTAACTAACCTAAGGACAACACACACATCCATGCCCGAGGCAGGATTCGAACCTGCGACCGTAGCGGTCGCGCGGTTAATTCCTTATTCCTTACCTTGCTTATCTCACAAACATCAATATTATTACAATATAGATTGTAATACCGTAATACTGCGTATTTTAGTCGTGTACCATGTTTAATAATGTCCACTGAGTAAACTGTAATTTACGATGCAGAACGTGTTTGTTGCACAACATAAGTGACAAGTGCTCAGTTGTAATGGTTTTAAAACAATGTCACATCTCAAAAACTCTAGCATCATAACCATATAAATTTAACACAGTAGTATTTCGTATTTTTATTATTTATTGTGTTTGATATTGCCCATTGCGTAAAGTGTAATTCCAAATGTTAGGAAACTTGCTTGGTACACAGCTTAAATGGAGAGTGCTCAATTTGACTGTTTCTCATCCAACGTCACGAGCTCACATACTGTTGCACTATAACCATGTAATTTGTAATACTGGAAAATTGAGTAGTTTGAATATTAATATCGCCTATTGCGTAAATTGTAATTTACGACCTTAAGAAAACAAGTCTGGAGCACAACATTCTGTGAAAGGTGATTGTGTCTCTGCTAATAATATTTGGTTACCTAGGAACTAGCGTCCCTTGCGGACACTAGTCAGTCTTATCTTGAAGGTGCCCCAATATACTGACAAGCAGAAATAAACAAAGCTCAGTAGAACAAGTTTACCTTTTATTCAACATAAATATTCTGTATTTATGTATTTACCGTTTTTATAGTCTATTATTTACATACAGGGTGAGTTAGGAGGAAAGGTACAGGCTTTGAGGGGTGTAGTATAAGTGATTCTTAACAAAAAACTTCATATGGACATATGCCCTATGGCGAATGGTTTCCGAGACAGAACATGTGTAATAATAGGGCGTGCTTTCTTCGTTATTTTCTGCATTATTCAAACATTATTATTGTTCACAACGTACGACGGTAGTGTAGACGAAGCTGAGACCACCAGTTCGACACAGGACATTTATGTTCCATCAGGTCGGGAAACTACTTCAAATTGGGCTACAGAGAATATCTAAGCTACAGTGCCTGCGCGTAGCACCAGATTTTGAGTATCCTCGTGCTGTCTTTGCGCAAACTGTAGGTCCTAGATAAACATAAGTAAGTCCTGTTTTTGTAGGAAACTCAATGTAGTCTAATTTTGTTCTGCGAGATGTTTTCGCTGGAGGGTGTGGGCTACGAGAGATTCAAGAATTGGTACCAAAGTGACATTACATGTGTTCTATCTCGGAAACCATTCGGAGCATTGCATCTAGCACCCCGCAGTGCATGTACCTTTCCGCCCTTACTCACACTATATATATATATATATATATATATATATATATATATATATATATATATATATATGTATGTATTTGTGTTTGCTTCTCTTACCGACAGTATGTTGGGAATATACATGACGAATATTCCAATTTATGGAAACTGCAGTTATGTAAAGAGCCTACAACTACATGTGAGGAGGGGTATCCGGCGACTTGTCGCAGGAGAAAAGCAACAAGAAATATGACCGCCAGCTGTGGCGACTGCTGGCGCCAGCACCTGACCATGAATAATGTATCGTGTCTCCGCCAGCGGTGGCGCCCGGGGGGGCGACCGAGGGAGCCTCGCGCGTCAGCTTAATGGGTTGTACATAATTTGCAAACACACGTGTTGCTCGCCGAAACCGCAGCGGTGTCGGACCGCGATTCCCGCCGTGGTCGGCGCGCGTCACGGATTTCCGACCAGAATTTGGAGTGCTGTTGACCCACGCCTTCCCCTCTCCCTGCCATACTGCA
Organism: Schistocerca nitens; assembly: GCF_023898315.1. Taxonomy (NCBI): domain Eukaryota; kingdom Metazoa; phylum Arthropoda; class Insecta; order Orthoptera; family Acrididae; genus Schistocerca; species Schistocerca nitens. The sequence goes on along the minus strand of NC_064619.1, from coordinate 547,905,376 downwards.
CAGTTATTATCGGCATAGATTCTGCAAGGTACAAAACGACAGTACCGAAAGTCACATTCCTAGAGTTTCTTGTACTGTACGGGATCCACTGTTTGTTAGTGTTTGAATGTGTTTTGGCCGGATACCGCTCCTGACGCCACACCGGTTTACGAATGTGGACATGAGCAATCTTTCTATATTAGCTCCTGTAAAACGCGAAAACGCGCATTTCCTCCCTTCGCCATATGCTAGCCACATTCTGTCTGTAATAGACATAAACGAGAACTTTAATATCTGTGACGTGTTATAAGACAAAAAGGAAATTCCCATATCCAGTCAGTAACTTCACGAAATCTGACAAACTCACACGTGAGACAGAGAAAGAGAGACAGAGAGACAACAAGAGAGATAGAGATAGACAGAGAGATAGATAGAGAGTTATATTTACATAACATCGAATGTTACACAAAACGTTTCTGTTAATATACAAGGAAAGTCGCACAACCTTTTAGAAATGGCGAAGGCGAAAAAAAAAAAAAAGAATTAAAATAACAAACTTGTTGGAGGCAAGAAAGCATGAACCCGCTACACACTGTTTCATAATCATGCACCTTCACCAATTACGGCACACCGAAATTCTGCAACAAATAACCTTGAGTATCCGGATACGATCTTCTGAAGGATGTCATCGCCGCTATGCTATTAGCCGAGTAGGCCATGGTGACGTTCGATTTTGGAACTGATATTCATGATTTTTTTATATAAATAACAAACTAATTACAAAATAAATTTAGAAATTTATTGTACACCGTTAAGATTTTATTACGCATTTATTCAAGTAAAAGACTAGCATCCAGAGAATACTACACGAAATCGACGAAAGACTTCGCGGAGGTTAAGGGTGGTTGGTGGGAACTCTGAACTACATAGTTTTTGACCTAGAATAAAATTTCAAAAACTGCTTTGAAACTGATGATATTATGTAACATAGTATGTACGGATTAAAAAAAAATATGATCTTTGACAAAATTGTGGCACTGCGAAGTAAAAGTCAATTTTTTCTACAGAAAATGCATTATGGAATCGTGGACCAAAAATAGAATTTGAAATATATCGCAATAATTCTAAGTACTATAGTAGAAATAACACCGACTCAAAAGTTACAAAAAGGTCTAATGTGACTGCTTCTATATTTCATGGGTTACAGCTCCCGCCAACTTGAAAAATGTTGTTTCGGAAAAAGAAATAAAATTTCAAATTGTGTTTTTAGTCCTGAAATTTAACAAACCTTTAATCGCCAATTTCAGTACGGTACAGTTGACCTTCCTTTCCAAACACTCATTTTGACGATATTACATCGATTAACTGGCTTTCGCTTACCAGTTGAAGCGTTTTTTGCACGATTTGTGCTACTTTTCTGACCTTTTCTATCCATATGAACACTTTTGTTTGTCATTTTCAAGTATTTAAGTTTTATTTTGTATTTAAAAATAGTAGCCAGGTAACAAGCCAACCACACGCGAGAGAAACCCTTTCTTTCAGACTGTTTACCATAAACAAATCATGTTACAAAGAGAAATATGGTTCGGAATAGTAGTTTTGTGATGCTAATGCACTCCGTGACACTATACAAAACTAACGGGATCCCTATTTCGTCGGTAACTATTGTAGTGTTACATCGTTTGCAATGGAGTGCGTGGATGCACCAGACCCCGTGCAGTAAATTGCGGTTTTAATATATTTTCTCGCTGGTAACACACTTTATTTGAATGAATATTAGAAACAGACTTTCGAACGAACATTTTAAGCCAGTAACAAAATTACTTAAAAATATTCTAACCTGGTCTTCTCCCTAAGGTGACTTCATTAAAACAAATCCTACCAACAACGACACGTTTCGACGAATGTTCAAAGTACCGTTGCTTTAAAATGGCGTAATTTCATAATGTGCTTTAGAACATGAAAATAAATAAATGCTAAAATGCTTTAACCATCAATATCACGTTTCCCGCCATTTTGTTATGACAAATCGTACCTATAACGCCGCATTTTCGAGAGATCCCATGTGTGTGAGTGCGTAAAAACAGCAGATATTCATAGGACATAAGTTACAATACAGAAACTATAAAATAAGGGCTCCATCTGAAAACGACAAATCAATATTTGCCCGACTTCAACGTACTGTTTTCTTGGTCAGCTTGTATTGCTTGAAGGGGGACACACACCTCAGCAAATTATGTCTCAGGAAGAACGCAATAGTTCACAGTTAAAGTAATGGTTGGTGTTCCAACCGATTCCTCTCCGTTGCCTCAACGTCATTTGTGTCACAACTGATGTAAAGGTTGATGTAACTGTGACCCCATCAGAACCTATCTATGGAATGTATCTCAAAAGCAGTTAATTTCTACACAGAAGAATAACTATCTTTGAAAGCTGATGGAGATCATAGTTAAGGTAGAATGAGAGCTATTGTTTATGGTACTCATTTGAGTCAGACAAACTAATGAATTTGAGGTAACTTTAATATGTATAAGAATAATGTGCAACAAAAATCAATACTAAGAACGATAATATTTATTTTTCATTGTACTGTCGAGGGATTTGTTCGATGTAAGCCTATTCCTCGTGATTCGATCTTTATGATAGTACTGTTCTTCAGTTATTTATGCAGTTTCCCACTTTCTTCATTGTAGTTTTCTCTTTACACTTTAGTTTCTTAGCTTAGTGTTGACGTTTTTCGAGAAAACTTTGAATGAATTTAGTTAAGTACCGTGTTGTTGTGTTTTAAACTTACGTATCCGAAGACTTTGACAGCACACACACTGAATGATATATGCGTGTCTCAGTGACGGGAGAAGAGGACGCTATACTCTTGATGAATAACCCAAATTGAGGCAAGTACTTTTATCATACTAGCGTAATTTCTGTACTTTAGCAGTTCAGACCAATACATAAATATTTTCGCTGTCTATGCGAAATAAAATTTAAAATTAATAAATAAAAATACAGTAAAAACAACAATAATGGAATACATACTAGAAATATTTACAGTTTCAATTATTATTAATGTAGTGAGTTATAATTCGTGAGGCTGAGTTAGTACGAATATTCATTGTATATTTCAAACTGCATGTATTCCAGATCTCAAAGGAGAAAATGAAATGCTGAAATAAGCATTCTGGAACCGAAGTCATTTATATCGATATGATTTTCTCTTTATAAAATATTAAAATTGTGCGTTCTACAAAGTCCTAAAATTTTAAAAGTGTTATTAGCAGATTCCTCGTGAAACTTGGCTAAAATTATACTGACATGACCTAAAGTAACAGAGTATATTATGGGCAGTCAACAAGGTATATTAAAAACAGGGTATACGTGAGCTATAATCACATGCGCTGCACGTGACATTTTAAAATGTTTGAAATTCTCATTAACAGTTTACATTGCTTTTTTTTTCATCGCAAGCAAATTGGAGATTACTTGTGATCCAAATCCCGAATTAAACCGCTATAGAAAGCGCTTGGAAAGTTTCAATGTCAATGTAACATGGGTGACCGGATAAATTGTGTCGTATCAAAGGCCCGCTTCCCAACACAGTTTTTGCCAAATAAAAGGTAAACAAGCTCCATGCCGGCATCTGCCAGATTACCGTATCACCCTCTTTTGATTTCAAAGCTTCACTGGGGGATCAGTAATGTTTTATGTAACGTATTCATATTCTGTGTTTGCTGTTTCCATATTCAGAGGCCCTCAAATAATTTTTCCACTCCTGCATGCTATCAGGGCTGAGTTGCCTGTGTGGCATCTATTAACGTACTCTAATGTAACGGCGGAACATCTACGGCTGTTGCATTTCTGTGCCCTCGCTACAGTCGTCAACTACGCTTCTATGTCTAACGTGTAGTTCACCTCTTTGGAAATCCAAGCTGTTAGTGTCTTGTCGAGGACAGATGCACAAGGCCATGGGCGGAAGGGATGCAAATGTTGGAATCTGCATTGCGATGTTCTGGTGGTAACTGTCACGTACTGGTGAGAATAATTTGAAGTTAAAATACATAACTAGACATAAAGATGCACACATGTAGTTTTCACTGATAACACTGGTACTAAAGAAATACATAAAAGCATAAGAATGTGGGATCTCACTGCCATTATCAATCATGTTAAAGATCCTTAGTTATTTTTGATGAGTTACTGCCACGAAATATTCTTCCAGAAAGCCCGAACAGGCGATTCTACAATTACGACGCCGAACCAGTAACAAAAAAACCGTAAATTCAATTAAAAAAATACCAACTTACAAATATATTTTACCAGTAATCATTTACACCAGCCAATTTAATTTCGAGCGATACCTGTATTCTCGAATTTATCTTAGGTGAGGAATGCGCGATAGACTTTTCAACTAAAAAACTTACTTATTTTTCGTATTTTAACGCTATCCCCCTTCCCCCTCCAATGTATAAAACAGTTTCAAACTTCTGATGACTTTACGAATAAATTAATGTGTTAAATATTTGATGTTGACCATGTAAGTGGGAAAAATTGCTGGAAAGGTTTCAAATAATGTTCTAAGTTCTTTGGAAATCGCTAGGTGCTCCCATTACCAAACACTATCTGAGTACATTTGGGATGATTTGTGCTCCGTTTTAAGCAAAAGATAGTTTTTTCCGCATGTCAGGGTTTATCTTCTGACATAAGTTTCGTTCAGTATTATAATTCTGTTGGTCCATTCAGTGGTATATGTGAATACTGTCGCAAATTATGTTGTGAACGGAGTTAACAGTAAAGAAGTACTGACTGAAAACATTATGCCTGATGGGGCAGTCTTACTGCATGAACAGCGAAGTTAGTTAGCCAGTTACTTTTATGATCCTTGGATCACTTTGCTCGATGAATCGAAATGATGTGTAACGATTTATTTTACCTTCACGTAGAAAATTAATTTGTAAATACAGTTACTTGTTGAACATTTATCTTGCCTTTCTCTAGAAAATATTTCGGCACATGTGAGGTAGTAATTCCTGGCCACCTTCTTCTACACATTACTGTATTAGTTATTCTTCCACGTAATAGAAAGCGCTGTCAAAGAGGTACTTTTTTAGTTTCTTTTTCAAATTTTACCTTGGTGTCTGTCAGTCATTTTATATTGAGAGGTGGCCTTTGTCTTCGCCAGTGGCAACTCTCACTTACATTTCTAATAATGTAACAATATTTAATGCAATTGATCGTCGTGTTCTTTTGAGAACATGAGGTTGATCGTAATAATATCATTTTTTGATCGTAATAATATCGTTTAATTTACTTAGCACAGACTTACTGTCGGTGTCTGCAAACCAACACCAAGTTATAAAAGAATGACCAGAGGAATCGAACTGTTTTTATTGATTGAATAAGTTAAGAATGCCCACTGTTTCCTATATTTCCTTATCCTATTGAGTCCCCAGTAAGAGGGAGAAAGAAATTAAAGTATTAAAACAACCACAGGAATAATTTTTGGGGAGAGAATAAGGACCGAATGACATTTAGCGATTCTGGGTGTACAATAGGGAACAACTAGTCGATAGGCAGCGATTATGGAAGCTCTGAAACTTCAGCCTTTGACTGTAGCGAGGTGTAGGAAGGTTGGACAGTCTGCAAAACTCACGTTTCAGTCTTTGGGAGGAAAAGCGCGGGATCTTTCCCATTGTGTAGAAGGGAGGTTTTATCGGCAACTTTAAACCGGGGAAATTCTGAGCTGATGATGGGTTGAGAGCCGCCCCCACCATGAGCTGTCAGGCGAGCAGAACGGTAGCGTGGGTCCAAGTTGTGTATTGCTGCTGAAGACTTGGACGAGGGAAGACGCTTTTCTGAGATGGGTCGAGCCATGCTGGATTTGAGTGTGGGAAATGTGCTATACTCATGATTAATGGTTTGACATTAGGCGAAGCACCCTCTTTTGCACCTAGGCGTAAAGTAATATTAATATTTTGGGGGAACGAAATTTATTTAAGTAGGTAATGTCCAATAGTAATTGATGTAGAGATGTTGCTTTGCTTTGTGATAGTAATTCGCAATTTTGGGGTTTTATAACAATTTATTGGTGAATAACTTAATCTTAATTCGTTGAGCAAACTAGTTCATTAGGAAAAATGGAATATTTAAGTGCGTGTGGCAATTTACTTAGATTTACACCTGGCACTCGCCACGTGGGGCTGATCAAGAATCTTATAATTAGTGGAGGCGCTAGTGATAGGGAGCTATAGCACGTAAGTAGTAAGTGTGCTGTTACATGAATGTCGAATTTTAGAAAACCAAGTGCAGGTAATGATTGCTTACTCACGTTGTGAAATTTTCTGAATAATTAATATTGCAAAGCGGGGAAAGAGATTAGTAAACTGATAACGTAGCCATGAACTTTGGCTGCAACAAAGTAAGTAGTTCAACTTGAGCGTGTGTATTTCGTGTGTGTTATTTAGGAAGGGTTTTCATATTTCAATGGGTGAAGTTGCGTCAGGAGTAGGCAGCACTACAGTAGTGGCTATTAAAGTGAATGGTCAAATTAGCGCGGAATTGATATGTGATAATTTTAGTTTTCGGTGGTATAATTTTGAGTAGAGATAGTTGTTGAATGGTGAATATCGGAACTGCTAACGGCTCGATCCTTATGTTTCTCCTGCGCATATGTTGGTGCAGTAATTGTGTGTGCATGTTGATTAATGGATACAGTTGTGTAATATTCTTTCTTCAGATCCAAAAGAGGCCATTTGTAGTAATAAGAGACACCATTCCCTAGGAGACCATAGTTTTAGTAAAAAAGTCAGATGCGTTCCCGATAAATTTAAATACAAAGTCAGATGCGTTAAATTTTACACTGCTAATAAGAAAGTCAGATGCGTTTAATTTACAATGTGGAATCTGTCGCATGTTTCACTCTGTGTAAAGATCAGATGTGTTATGATTTGTTTAAACAAGTGAATTTTTTGTTCTTATAATTATATGAAATGGTTTATGACAAAACCATTTGTTATATAAAATTCAGATATGAGTCGGAACATGCTTTATGTAAGAGTATACAAACCTTTCATTATTTTATTTTATTATCTGTTGAAAAAAGAAGTTTTATTTACTGATTTTATTGTGTGTTTGTATTTCAATCATTAGGTCAAGCAGAATTGACACAGTTTTCAAATTAGGGCATTTAAGCAAAAGACCCGCAAATAAATCCGTTGCCCATAGTGTTGAACTGAAGTAGTAGAGGGAACCTTTCAGTATTACTCGGTAAATGATCAAGAATGTTTGTTACAACATCATGCAGCCCTTTTTGTGTTAAAGGCAATCTTACCGTGGGAGAATAAATGCCATTTTTCCATCTTATATTTTACTTATGTACATCATAGCTCCTTTTCAACTGTAGTAGACTGTATACAACTCAACGAGGGAATACAACAAATGTCAACAAGATGATTATGTGTGAGCAACACATACTATTTTTACTGCACCTTTTTGAGCTACGAATACTTTATTTCTTAAAGATGTGTTTCTCCAGAACAATATTCCGTATGTCATTACTGAAAGAAAGTCTTCAAAATATTCCTGTTTACTGATTTGTCTCCCCCCAAGATTCGCAATGATTGTAAGTGCAACTCCTTCAAGAGTTCCAAAACGTGATTTTTCCGCTTTAAATTCTTAACAACACAAACACCTAGGAATTTTCTAGTTTTTTCCCCATTTATTAGTTTCTCATCGTGTTTCAGATTTGTCATTGGTGTAGTACAACTACATCTGAAAACTGAAAACTATGTGTCTTTTTAAACTGAGAGCGAGACCATTCGGAGAAAATCGTTCAAAGACATTCTTTACTATTTCTTCAGTTTTGTATGTGTGACTGGACCGCTTACAATGCTAGTGTCTCTGCAGGAAGAACTGACACTGCTTGTTGTCTATTAGATGCAAAATCGTTTACAGATATCACAAACAGCAGTGGAGCTGATATTGAGCCTTTGGGAACCACATTAGTGATTTCCCCCCAGTCACTATAACGTCTGCGAACGACACTCTTTGAATTACTAAATGGAATTTCCTACATACTTTTGGTTAGGAGTTACAGTATCCGTTAGTTGGCTATACCATCAGTTCCATAGAACTTCAGTTTATCTGGGTAAAAACTGTGATTCATACAGTCAAATGTCTTAGATGAGTCGCACAATATACTAGCCGGTGTTATTTTATTATTTAATGCTTTTAAGATATGGTGAGCGAACATGTAAATGGCATTCTCAGCAGAGCAACATTTCTCAAGCAAAACTGGGATTTTCTGAGGATATTGTTGTTGCTATGGTGAGATACTATTCTAAAATACAATACCCTCTCAAATTTTTCGAAAGAATGTCAGTAGTTTACATGTAGCAAGCTATAATTTTTTTCCTTTCGTCGTCTTCTTCGGGGTGTCAACGACAGACAGTTTCTTGAAGGTTTTAAATAAGATATAAAACATGTTTCAAGTCACTAAGAGGACTCACTCGCAAATATTGAATGAATATAGTTTGGGCATTTGCCCGCAGTGAGTCTACATTGCCTCATTACATCTACACAACCTCTAATTGTAGTACTCTCTAATATTAGTACTTGTTTTACTCTGTTAAGTCTTTAATGAGTAGGATCTGACACTTTAAATTGAACTGAGGTAGCGTATTCCTCACTCACTGCCAGAAAAACATGCAGCACCCTCAAGGAACAGATAATTTTATTGACATGTGAGATTACAGGTCGTTCATCATTGTAGGAGTATTTTATAGCACATTTAGACCAAATGAAACACACATGTCCCAGTAATGCGGGGGAGGGGGAGGGAGCAAAGAATCGCAACGTTGGACAGTGTATCCTCCTCCGCTAGCGAGTACTCTCCCATGCAAACGATCATAATGGTGCAGAATGGCATTCAGCGATAGATTGTCACCAGCACTTTGCACCTTTGGGTGCAATTCGTCAATGGTTCTTGCTGGTGCTGGAGAGAGAGTAAGTTGCCGCTTCATCTTGTCCCAAACGCCTTCAGGCGGTGAAAGATTTGGTGAGCTTGCTGGCAGTACCAGTTGTAGACAACAAAGAGCACGTTACGTTGCAGCACCCTATGTGGACGTGCGCTGATCTGCTGAAGAGACACGCTAATTTCCTGTCGAAGAAATGCAGTAGCACTTCTGCGAGGTTGCAGGTAGGCGCTGCTAACTTTGCGTTGCACTAAGACCAGATGTGATTTCGAGTAACTGATGCTACCCTCTCCCCGCACCATCCCTCCTCCCCAGCCACCTACAACATTAAACCTGGGATAGGGCCCGTGTAGCGTGCGCGAATGCACTATGAAATAGGTGGCTCACCAAGTCTACGCTATAAACGTGCGCGTCCATTACTCGCATGCAGACAGAACCTACTCTCATCACTGAAGACCACCACCACCACTCGCAGTGTTGTCGTGCTTGGTAGTGCAGTGCTGTCAGTAATAGGTGTCATTGGTAGCTTTGCTGGGACGACACATGACCTAAATCCAGGGGCAATCAGACTCTTCTCAGTGGTTCATGACGACACAGCAGCTACCAATTGTGCCAAGATTTCGTCTCTGAATGATGTTTGGCTAGCCGCCTCTGTTCTCACAACGCGTACCTCTTGATACACGTCTGTACTACGCGGACATTGGCATTCTAGTTTACAGACACGGGGACGCTCCCCAGACTACTGTTCAAAGCATCGTCACACCACCAATACACTGTGCCCAACATGTGCAGGAATCCGTCGGTAATTCCGTTCAGTTCACCAATAGAGCACAAGGCTACCCCGTTCGCTCAAATTGCAAAAGTTGTTTATCTCAAGTAAGTACTCGTCGATAGGGCGTTATTGTATACTAGAATGAATGTTGCAAATACAGCCCACCTCTAAACACAGCACAGTTAGTCCACACTGCATGAAGAGTGAAAACAAAAGGTGCACATAGAGGCTCCTGAATGTTTTCTAATCGCTGACGACATTGACAAATGAAGCACTAATGCTACAAGTCCTCAGTATAAACACGTTAAACTCTGTTGCCACTGAACACATTCCTTGAAGTTTTTTTTTTATTTTGTTCCGGCAGCAAAAAATTCGATTCGACTTCATGAAGCCTCATTTAAGTGCAGGAATTAAACCACTGCTTCCCAAACGGAGGGTCGTGACCCTTGTTAGGATCGCGTCAACACTGAGCTATCATGTAGTAACCTGGAAAAAAAATCAAATTTTTAAGTTAACCCTATCCTTTCTATATCAGTGTTGACATTAGCTGACGTCCAGTTTTAGCTGAAGATCACAGCCAACTCGCAGCTTACAGTCAGTTTTAGTGCAAAAGGCCACAGTAGTCAATAATAATATACATTTACATCAGTTTCTTATTTCTGGTACAATGATTATTGCAGGTGTTTTGTTGAAGTTAGGAGGTTACGGTATGATGAAGGTTATTTGTTATTTGGGACTGAAGTATAATTATTTCTGGTTATCTTTGGGATTATCTGGTGGCGTTATTGCTAGATTTATTTGTTTTCGTCAAGTTGATTTGAAGTCTTTAATTGTAAATTCTTCTGTTGCTGATCCGAAACTTGATGTGTGTTCAGATTTAGCGCCAGCCGCCTAAAGGTGACGCTAGTAGCGCCGCGATAAGGATACTTGTGTGTGTGTATGTGTGTGTGTGTTTGTAGAGTTTCCAAAGTACTACCTTGCTACCATCCGTGTGGCTGGACTTCTGGGTTATGAAGGTAAATGGCTCAAGTTTATCTTTATTAGTATTAGGCAGGGTCTTGTGCTCTGGGTCCATAGACCCTACTGAGGAGGTAATTCATGATTTATTTTAACTTTCTATTTTTTTTATTTATTTCCTTCACTCAGTTTCAAGTTGACATCATAATGGGAGATCTTCCATGATGGCTCGCGCTACCTTGATCTTATGCCACCATGCAGGTGCCACAGAGCCGATATACTGAAAGTGCATGGAGTGGACATAATGCTTCAACCTTGTTGAGAAGTTTCATAGTGGATATCCGAACCATTTCCCTAAGGAGCTGCATGTAAGTTCATGGTGGAGGTCCTCGATCCTGGGCCAGCGAGATACTAAGAGTATGACACGAAAACACCGATCCTTGACAGTCTGGAGGAGGTGTAAGGATGAGGGGCAAACTGTGCCCCATGTCAAGCAGGTGCAAAGAAGCGCCAGGAGTATTGTTGCAGAATAAAAGCGGAGCATGGTCCTGGTTCATATTTTTGTACTGGCCGATATAGGGTAGACCTGGTGGCGAAAGTGTAGCAGCTTCATTCTTTTCTCTCGTAAATATGTGTTAAAAAGTAGCTTCTTATCAAAGATTAACCATGTTGTTTAACTCTGTCCGTTCAGTGTAGTGGTCGATTGTGGAGAATCAGGCGATCACAGAGATCTGAACGTCGTCGTGTAAAATGGGGTTGCAAATCAGGTTTACTTTAAATATACGCTGAGCGGTCGCGAGCGTTGTTTACTTTTGAGATTGGACGTAGTGAGTTGATGTTCCTCACGAATGTCTTTAGGATGACAAAGTCGCCATCATCAACACCTCACTGAGTTTCAACGATGTGGTGTAATATTGCAACGAGAAGCTGGATGTTCCTTCAGAGAGCCTTTGGCAGGAATGTAGCCACTGTACGTACATGACTGCTGCCAACGGTGGTCACGGGAAAGTACGGTCGCACGAAAGCGTGGCGCAACCGAGAGGGAAGAACGCTGTCTTCGGCGTATGGCTCTGGCGCATTGTATTGTAGCTGCAGCATCAAATTGACAAGAAGTTGGCATCACATATGAGTTGGTACAAATCGGTCACTTCGGGGGCAACTCCGAGCCAGATGCCTTGTGGCATGCATTCCACTGATCCCAAACCAGGACCACTGGCGACTTCAGTGGTGTCAAGATATAGCGCACTGGAGGGTACGTGGAGGTTTGTTGCGTTTTCTGATGAAAACTGGTTCCACCACGGATGATTAGAAGGAGCCCAGCTGAGGTCCTGCAACCAACCTGTCTGCGTGGTAGACGCACTGACCTACACCTGGAGTTATGGTCAGGTATGCTGTTGCACATGACAGCAGGAGCACTCTCGTGGTTATTTCACGCACAATAACAGCAAATTTGTGCATCAGTCTGGTTTTTCGACCTGTTGTGCTGCTATTCACGCACTGCATTCCATAGGGGTTTTCCAATAGGATAACGCTCATCTACATACTGCTGTTGCCATCCAATAAGCTCTGCAGACTGTCGACACGTTGCCTTGGGCCACTCCATCACCAGACCTGTGTCCAGTCCAACTTCATCAGATGGCATATCCAGCGTCATCCACAACAAGCATTAACCACCTCGGAACTGACCGAACAAATGAAACAGTCATGGAACTCCTCCCTCAGATTGATATGCGGCACTTGTACAACACAATGCATGCACGTTTACAAGCTTGCATTCAACATTCTGGACGCTACACAAGCAGTTCATCTTTGTAATGGATTATCTCGAACTTACACTAAACAGTGATCTTGCAATGTTAATCACTTAAATATGATACCTAGACGAATGTGTGCCACTAATTTCATTGCTCTACAATACTTATCTTTTGCTTTGTGGTTTTTTTCCTTCAGTGTAAAATGCCAAGTACCTTGGCATAGGTGAGAGGATAAATTTCTCAGTGCCCGAGATAAATGACGATACGGAAGATATAGATCCTGCTGTACCGAGACTGTAGAGCTGTGAAAGATAAGTGCAGGTAAAGTTGCGCACTAGAAAATGAAAATACCATGAAATGTTTCTGCAATATGGATTTACTTTTATTTCTATAAATCCAGAAGACAAACCTGTGTTTCTGAAAGGTAACGGCTGCTTAGCGAGGCAAGCCTTTGGCTGGATAACAAAAGGCTAAGGAAACGTACGGTGTAATATAGGGAAAGACACTGTATTGCTATTTCTTAAAGAAATGGTTCAAATGGCTCTGAGCACTATGGGACTCAACATCTTTGGTCATAAGTCCCCTAGAACTTAGAACTACTTAAACCTAACGAACCTAAGGACATCACACACACCCATGCCCGAGGCAGGATTCGAACCTGCGACCGTAGCAGCCCCGCGGTTCCGGACTGCAGCGCCAGAACCGCACGGCCACCGCGGTGGCTGCTATTTCTTAGTTTTAATACTTTAATATAAAAGCAAGGACAGATTTTCATAAATATGGTTGCGTTCAGTGAGAATGCACTATATTCGTCTGTTATTCGGATTAATGTAAAACGATGCACTGCTGTTAAGAATTACATACAAGAGGCCACATAACAATGGACAGCTAGTAGCAGCTAAATTTTAAATGTACAGTATCACTTATTGCTAAATTCTGGTCATACTTGATTGGTTAAATTTCTTTAAGTGAAAATATTAATATTTAGTTCGAAATTAATAGTATAGGAAACCTGTGAAACTTCTACCGCTTTTCTCACAGATTTATAAAAAAACCAAAGAGGATTGCACGTAAGTACAAAAACACGTTTCACTTACGGGAATACGCATCCATAGCTGAGTGTTCAGAGCTGTTGACTACCATTCGTACGACTCAGGATCGATTGCCGGAGCTTCCAGGGATTTTCTTTTGGTGGGAAACTTTATTCAGCCTCGTGAGGAGAACTGAGGAGCTACTTGACCTGTTAATAGCCGTTTAAAGGTTAATAAACCCAACAACGACCGGGAGAGCGAGCAGTTTTGCTGTCCATATGACCTCCCCCCCCTGTCGCATCCAAACCCGCCACTGGCAGAGGATGACATGGCGGTCGGTCAGACCCGATTCGGACGTCTAGGAGCAGAACGCGGAACTTTTGTTAATTAGCAGAAAGTGATGTTACATGAAATATATTAATTTCGCAAACACGATAATATATGACATCAAGAGCTCAGAATTCTACAAGGCAATTAAAGGTTTAGCCCGTCCACTGTTCTTTTACGGAAGAGAATGTCGTTTTCCCCTGATGATATCGAAACTTACTTTCTAGTGTAAGTGCAGAATCAGTCGTGTTAGATGTGACTTAGCTGATAGTATGTACGCTCTTATTTAACCATAGGTACTGTAACGTCAGTTTGAGATGCTATTGAAACTGAGCACAATAGACTGTTTCACACCTTAAGGTATTTTTAAACATTTGTAACTGTAGCTAACAAAACTAGATCACTGGATCGTAACACTCTGATTCCAACCTTCACGAGCTACCAGTTCCCATCCTCACCATCCTAATTACAGACGTGCTATCGGCTGATGCCAACTTCACGGTGAGCCTCATTCGATTCCGTGATATTAGCACCTCCTTTCTTTTCTTTTTTTGTTTTTGTTGATACTTCAGTCTTATTACTGTTTTTAAGCGGCCAGCCTTGAATTACTGTTCCAAAGTCTTCATATAGAAGTAGCACCTGCACCCTACGTCCTCAATTATCTTTACACTGTGGTTCAATCTCTGTCTTCCTGTACAGTTTTTACCCTCTACAACTCCATCCAGCACCGCGGAAGTTAGTTCCCGATGTCTTAACTCAAGTCCTACCATTCTGCACCTCCTAATTCACTGTTTTCCTTACATTACTTTTCTCGTCGGTTCTGCAGAGATACTCCTCATTTCCTACCTAATCAGTCCACAAAATCTTCAACACACTTCCAAAGCATTTCATCTAAAACGCTTCAAGTTTCTACAGTTTATATTTTCCCATCGTCCATGATTCACTGGCATACAATTCACCAGCGTACAATTTTCGACTTTCGAGAGACTTTCCGTAAAGTAATGCAATACTTATTTTTCTGAAAGCAGATTGGTTTCTTCTAAAATTCCAATTCACCATATTATTCCCCACTCTTTAAGCTACAAAACCCTGTTTTTCAATATAATCTCCGTATAATGCAACAGACCTACACCACCTTACTGGTAGGGCCTGTATACCCTCATGGTACCATTCTACTGATTAACGTCGGAGCCAACGTCTTGCTATATTATTAACCTTCCCGTTACACTTCAGAGTTGATCGTTGCACGATGAGGTAATCACACAAGACCGTCGTCAAGGTTTTGCCAGCTGAGTGTACCGCTTTGACCTTTTTCTTCGGAGAAGCAGTCATGTGGCACACATCTACGAGTACCCCAACTGTCAAGAGATATATCCAGTTGTGCAGGAATGTGTTTGACTGTGTTAGGTCGATCACGTCGCATGAGTGTGTCCGCACCCTCGAACATTACAGAAATCACGTCTGTGTCCGGCGAACCGGCAGTTGAGAGATTGGTTAGGGTTGTGCGACCTTGGTGCAGTGATGTCAAACGCCTCGGCCAACGACTCGCCGTGCTTTCGTACGCTGCCAGCTCACCATAGACATTCTGAAAGCCCTTGTTTATATCTGCGATGCTCTGGTTTTCCGCCAAAAGTAACTCAATATCAACTCTCTCTTTGCCTTCAACCGGTCCTGTAAATCTTCTTCACTTTCACTGAGGATAACAATGTGATCAGTCTTCCCAACCGTAATTTTATTCTTACTCCTGAACTATTCTGTTATCTCCAAATTGCTTCTTCGATGTATAAATTATACAGCAAAAGGCGACGTCCACCCTTTTTAAGCCATCCACAACTATTAGTAGTTGAGGTCCAATCTTTGAACTTCACAGTAGTTTGTATCACTGAGCAGTGGTGTAGAGAACAGAAATCCAACATGTAGTATTATCATTATAAGAAAGGGCAAACTCTTAATGCAGGACTACTTCCAGGGGTGGAGGATCATGCATTTATATCAAAAAAGGAACACAGTTCAAATCAAGATATCACCTCACTACAGTAAGTGAACACTTTGAAATATCAGGTATTGAATTAACAGGGCTTGATGTCACCAAGAAATTAATCATTATTTGTATGTATATATCTCTCAGTGGTAGTGTGTAAACCTTTTGTAGTATATTAACAGAAGTGCGAGATAAAGTCTCAAGTGCAAAGGTCAACATAATTTTGTGTGCAGCCATTAACGTCAACACTAATATCATAAATAAATCCAGCATCACCTTCCTAAACATCCTTCAAAGTTTTGGCAACAAGGGTTACCACAATGACTGCATCAGTGGACACAAATATGGACAGGTAAAAATGTGATGTAGCTGTAAAAGACCTCGGACTATCAGACCGCCTCTGTCCAATAACAACAGTAAAATCAGGCATCGAATCTTTCCCTAAACTACAGGCCTTCAAACAACATTTGTCAGAAATGAAAATAAAAGATTTTTCAAAAGAACTAGAAAAACAAAGCTGGGATGAAGTGTATAAGGAAACCAATGCGAATATGAAATTCTCTAAATTCTTCACAGTGTTTAAACTGAACTTTGAAAAGACGTTTCCCAAAGTATGCATGTCTATATCAACATCTCACAAAAACAAATGGATAACAGTAGATATTAAGAAGTCTTCCCAAACACTCAGACGCCTCAGTTTCATAAAAAAGATTCGCAATGATCCAGAATTGTTAAATTTCTATCATAGATACAAAAAGATCTATAGGAAAGTTCTGACTGCGGCAAACAAGTCATTTAATGACAAAATAATAAATAATGCAGAGAATAAAAGCGAAGCAGTCTGTGATTTTATAAAAAGAAGGAAGCGGGGAGAGGTAAACAGACACAGAATAACATAATGCTAATGGAGGGGGATAAGAAAATAGATGATCCACAACGCTTAACAAACTATGGAAACGAACATTTTTCAAGTTTTGCAGAGAAGTTACATCAAAAATTCTCCAAAGCAAATATAAAACCTGTAAATAATGTTGCACTAAATACAATGATGTTACTTCCAACCACAGAGAATAAAATCAATAAAACTGTTCAAAAACTAAGAAATAAAATTTCACTAGGCTTAGATGAAGTACTAAAGTGTGTACTGACACATTGCATAAGGATTATACAAGGCCCTGTAAGAAATATAATAAATGAATGCTTCACATCACGAACATTACCAGAGCAGTTAAAACAGGCAAGAGTTGTACCTTCGCTTAAGAAAGGTAATGCAGAAGTCATAGAAAACTACCAACCCATTTCCCTGCTGTCACCATTTTCAAATATAATAGAAGCAATTATGAAAGGCAGATTAATGAATTACCTGAATAAATACAAGCTTTTAAGCGAATCACAGTTTGGTTTCTGAAGTGGCGAAAATATGGAGTCAGCTATAGTAGAATTCAAAAAAATTGTACTTGATGCTCTTGATATAGATGTGACAGGCATATTTTTCGATCTTTCTTAGGCCTTTAATACAGTTGACCACAAGATTCTATCAAATAAATTAGAAGCATTAGGAATACGAGTGATAGTTAATGAATGGTTTCGATCATACCCAGCAGATAAGTATGTTCCTGTTCCTAAGTGTAGAATTTCTGATAATGAATTAGTAATTACTGTTGCACCTCAGAATGAAATTTGACCTCAAGGTAAAACATATCCTATAAATGCAGTTGCTACAACTAAGAATAGAGTTACTGTTCCAATTATTCAAAAGAGTGGAGATAAGACATGCTTCAAATAGATCTAAACATTTAGTAAAACACTTATCAGAAGCCAAATACACTAGTTTAGGGGTTCCGCAAGGTAGCATATAAGGACAAATACTATTCCTTATATACATAAATGACTTTCCCAGTAGTGTTACTCATGGTGAAAAATATCTCTTCGCTGATGACAGCAATATTATGGTCACTGAGAAAACAAGAGAACTCCTTGCTGAGAAAGCAAATGAAACTCTCAAGGATGTTTATGATTGATCAATAAGTAATATAGTGACACTGAACATAAAGAAATGTCATGAATTTCAGTATAAAGAGAAAAAAATTACAATGTTAAATTAGATGTAGATGACACATCTATAGACTGTGTAACAAATGCAAAATTTATGGGAATGAATATTGATTCTCAGTTGAAGTGGTGTGAACAGACAGAGGTACTTGCAAACAGAATGTCATCTGCATGTTATGCCCTTAGAATCCTATTATCAGTGTGTAACATGCAGTGCCTTTTAGTTACATATTATTCATAGGTACACTCAATTCTTAGCTGTGGCATTCTTTTTTGGGGAACAAACGCACAAAATACGAACACAGTTTTCAAACTCCTGAAAAGAGCCATAAGAATAATAACTAAAATATTAGTCGGTCTCTTTTTAAAGATCTGTTCAAAACATTTGGGATTTTAACAGCTCAATTTGAATAGATTTACCAGTCAGTTGTACGTATCGAAAATAACATTGGTGATTACAACACAAACAGGTCCGTCCATGACCATGCAACAAGAGATAGACTCAACTTACATGTACCAAGAAACTCAAAACAGCATTTTCTACCAAGGAAGTAAACTGTACAATAAATTAACAAAAGAGGTTAAGGAAATTGCAAAAATACACTTATTTAAAAATGCAGCTAAAATGTACCTGTTATGCAATACATTTTATACATTGAAGGATTACTTAGATAAAACAGAGTAGGGGGTTGATAAAAAAATTTTGTACAAATAAATGACAATAATAATCATGATTATAAAACATCCAACATTTCACATAACACGTTCAATTTACGTTTTCTTCCTTCTTCTTTCCTTTCTAGAAATACTTACCCCCAAGCTACACATAGCACAATGCTAACACCTCTTCAACTTTCTGAGCTCAACATCTCACTCATTATGGAGGGATGCTGCCTCAGTTTTTCGGAAGTTGCGGTACAGAAAAAGACCCAGCGGTCATTAGTGTGTGTGTGTGTGTGTGTGTGTGTGTGTGTGTGTGTGTGTCTGTGTGTGTGTGTGTTTAGTGAGTGAAGTGTTATGAAACAATGTGCGTATAGTGTGTGCAGTGACTGATAGTGAGATATGAGTGAACAGTGTGGCATTACATTATTTAATAAGTTATTTGTAAAAAAAAAAAGTATTGTATACCAGGAGCAAATGTAATGATTGTCTGTAACTAGAAGTCTGTAAATACATGTGTATACGAATTAGCTTATTTTCAATTGGTCTAAAATTGTAATTATTTTAGCATGTCCTATACCCTTGTAAAAAGAGATCTACAGACGAATAAAGCTACTACTACTACTACTACTCCGTTCTTAGTCTTCCATTATTACTGCTCTCTTCTGGTTCTCGAAAATATTGTACATCACTCGTCATTCCCTTTAGCTCTTGCACCATTTTACGCTACTGATTTTTTTTTCTAGGTCAAAAGATCCTATTAACAGGCCTTGATTTTTCTTAAGCCTCGTTTGCACTATCCTACGCAACATAAGTACTGCCTATCAGCTGCCTTTACCTTTCCGAAAGCTAAACAGATCGTCATTGTAAAGTTACTCTGTCTTCTTTTTCATTCACCTATATTGTTCTTGTTAGCAGCTTGGATTTTTTTTTCACTTACAGCTACTTTCGGCAATGGCTTCTAGCATTTTGTATGTCACCGTTCTCCAATTTCTGACAGTCATCTTCTGATTGCATCTGTCTAGGATGACCCGCAGTGTTTCGAGATTTTCCACAATTCGCGCCCACGTTTATCTTATTTGTTGAATCCCCTGACGTTTAGTACTTTACGTTTTCGAGGACAGTTGCCCCCCCCCTTCCAACAGATGACGCTATGTTTGTAATAGCTCATTGATGGGTGCTACGTAGTCTTCATGTCTAATTAGGTCAGCGATGTCAATAGCATCTGACCGCACATGGAAATGTGTGATAATATGGAGCGACAGCATTGAAGTAGGGATTAGAAGCTCTTATGGCGAAGGGGTGTTTACCGCGATTGGGTTGTGGTACCCTTCTTCAGCTTAACAAAACCCTAAATGTGGAGGTATATAGTTACATTTTACAGAGTTCCGCATTGCGTAACCCGAGGATCCGTTCGGAGGCGATGGCTAAATCAGCATGACAGTGCGACCTGACAATAGCCACCATCTGTGAGGTAATGGGTTGTGGACAATAACATTCCTCAAATGGACTTGCTTGTCAAGAGTCGCGATCTGAAGTCAAAGAAACACCTCTTGGCTGAGTCAGAACGTCAACTTCGCTCCACATTCCAGTGTTAAACATTGATACCTTCTCCGATTTTGGCTGCCGTCGTTCCGCAGACATTCAGAGAGCTCATGAAAAACGGCACATCACGAAGGAATTATCCGAACGAAATTGAAATCAGTAGATATGATGTACATGCACAGACAAGGAAACGGTTACAATGTCATAAAAATTGGATGATTTATTTAAGAGAAAGAGCTACACGAATTGAGCCAATTGGTGCAACGCTGGCCCTTATGCCTGGCATTCATTGACAGAGTTTTTGGGTGTTCTCCTGATAGATAACGTGGCAAATTCCTATTGATGCATTACATCGTTAAAGTCCGAGCTCGCTGGAAGGCCGATTCCATAATGCTTCTTACGTTCTCAGCTGGAGAGAGATACGGCGAGCTTGCTGGTCAAGGCAGGATTGGCAAGCACAAAAATAAGGAATGGAAACTCTCACTATTAGCAAGAGAACATTACCTTCATAAATTGTAAGTCCAGGATAGCTTGCCACGAAGGGCAACGAAACAGTGCGCAGAATATCGAAAACGTCCCTCTGTGCTGTAATGGTGCCGCGGATTGCAGCGAAAGAAAATAGAATGGAACCCTGACCCTAACTCCCGGTTTTCGTGCTCTAAGACAGACGGAATCTAGTCACTGTCCAGAGCTTCTCCAGACGCAACTTCAGTGATCATCAGGGCTCAGTTCGAAGCGGTAACAATTCTACTCCAGTCAGTGAGAGTCCAGGCTTGGAGATGCCCCAGGAAGCGATAGGATAGCACCCCGACTGTCGTCCGCCATAGTGTCCGATAACCATGAGTGATGGTGTGGTGCACCGATTGTTTTCATGGCAGGACCGCTTTGGTTGTCTTCCACACCACCATTACAGCACAAAGATACCTCGACGTCATTCTTCGCCCCGTTTTGTTGCTCTTCATGACAAGGCATCCTGCGCTTACATTTCACAAAGGTAGTGCCCGCCCGCATATGGCGAATGTTTTTACTGCTTGCCTAGGTGCTTGCCAAACCCTACCTTGGTGAGCAAGGTCGCCGTATATCTACCCTCAGGAGGACATCCAACAACTCTGTCAATCAATGGCCAGAGCGGATAATTGCTTGTATAAGGGTCAGAGATGGAACAACACGTTATTAACTTGCTTGATTTGTGAAACTCTTTCTCTCTCTCTGTTCTATCGCTTGGGCCTGTGTCCCGCATTGCGCGCGGGGTTGGCGTTGTTAAATCGGATTTGGCATGTTAAATTGAAGAGGTGGCCACATGCCCTTCCTGCCGCCACCCCGTCCCCCCGGGATGGAATCAAAGTACCCCACCTGTCTGTGTCTAGCGTGAATCATGGAGAAGTGCGGATGTGTTTCATATGTCTGTGAGTCGTGTAATTGAGGCGGGATGTGGGGACCAGCCCGGTATTAACCTAGAGGGATGTGGAAAACCGCTTAAAAACCACATCCAGGTTGGCCGGCACACCGGCCCTCGTCGTTAATGTGGCGGGCGGATTATATCCGGGGCTGGCACGTATACCCGAGTCCAGGAAGCAGCGCATTAGCACTCCCGGCTAACCTGGCGGGTTCTCTCTCTCTCTCTCTCTCTCTCTCTCTCTCTCCCTCCCTCCCCCCTTTTAATTACAAGAGACTGTGACTTTCCTAACCGGACATCACAAGTCACCCACTTGGCACGTAATACGACTACAAATCAATTGTGTGAAATGGTGGATTCAGCCTGAGACCCTCTCTGCCAATGTCATTCAGTACTTCATGTGAATAAAGTGCCAGTTCTGTTTCAGAATAGTGATACTCTGGTTATGTATCAATACATAGTTTTCTTTGAGATATTTCATAGCATCGTAAGAGAGTTAGTGCTCCAAAATCCTGCTCCACATCGAGTGATTCAACGGATCACGTCTCCGTTGTTGGGCAATGCTGTGGCCTTTTCAAATTTCCATTCTACCTATCTTTCTTCGAGTGAGTCTTTGTATGTGACTGCAAAAAAGTGAGCAATTTCCTGACCCTAATCCGAAAGAAGTCCAAGTGATATGCATTCTGGACCTGAAGATTTTGATTTACCAATTTATTTTATTTATTTTTTATTTATTTATTTATTGTTCCGTGGGACCAAATTAAGGAGAAGTCTCCATGGTCATGGAACGATAGTAGAAAGAGATAAAATGAAATACTAGAAACGTATTCAGGTGACAATTCGTAAGTTTAAATAAAGAAAATCAACAATGTAACATTCAAATTTGCTTAATTTTGCAGCTCTTTCAGGAGCTCCTCGACGGAGTAGAAGGAGTGAGCCATGAGGAAACTCTACAGTTTTGACTTAAAAGCGTTTGGGCTACTGCTAAGACTGACTTAAGTTGATTCACTTCAGGTGTTTGACTTAAGTTGTTTACGAGGCATCGGGCTTCTAGGACAGTATGATGAACCAGACACATTGAGAGCACAATAGAGTGTTCCGGATACAGTGTAATAGTTATCGCTCTCTGACAATATGGGCGGCAGTCTACTGGTTTCTGTGGGGCTGCCCTAAAGCACGTTGTGGCTCTGGCGAGTTGGTCGAACGTCGATGACCGCAGAAGTGGCTCTGTGGGCGGCCAGTGTTCTGCGGGGAGGCGATCCGGCAGCAGGTCAGGCCAGAAGCAAACAGAGGGCGCTGCGAGAATTGGGGGCGGCCTCTGGGAAACCGCCAGCGTCGGCCGCCGCCTAAATGGGCTGCGGTCGTCCGGCGCTGGCCCGCTGCCTGAAAGTGCAGCCCGGCACCGAGGGGCGGAGGTCAGGTGGCCGCGCCAGAGGAACAATGCTTACGGCGAACGCTTCTCATTCGCTGAGCACGGATCACCTCCATGAGAGTGGTCCATTCACAGACCTCAACTGTAAATAGTGCAAGTCGTAATTAATAACATCACTTACAATGAAATGAACACCCTCAGCTGCTTACATACGTCAACGGGTACAGATGAAAATGTGTGCCCCGACCGGGACTCGAACCCCGGGATCCCCTGCTTACATGGCAGACGCTCTATCCATCTGAGCCACCGAGGACACAGAGGACAGCGCGACTGCAGGGATTTATTTCTGGCACACCTCCCGCGGAACCCACATTCTCAACGTATTGTCCCGCACTACAGTCGTAGTGCCCGCTAGTAATACTAGGTGGGCTCGAGTCACTTTCTAATGGGGCCCGGCTAAGGTGGTCACCCGCAGAGGATGGCCCTGCAGCTCCGAGAAGGTGCGCTGGCAGGCGCGACAACGGCACCTCCCATCCGTCGTCAACTGCAAGTTGTGAAGAGTCTTCACTTGTCCCATGTTGCGTTGTATTATCATTTGTGTTACATTGGTAATCTTCGGCCTGTTGCAGACCACGGGTAGCATTTTCATATCCTTGTCGTGTGAATCCCAGAGCGGGACGGAGATTGTACGCAATCCTGCAATGTCCAAAAGATAATATAGCCTAGACAGCCATTGTGCACGGTAATGTAAACAAAGTTCATACACACATGTACAATGCCACTTCCGTTTCTGTTCTTTCAACTTGTGCACAAGCCTATACTTGTCCCTACCCTGAGAAGGAGACCTCACTGGACGTGAGGCCATTTTCTAGGATGGCGAATAAAATTTGCTTTCCCGCCAACGGACTGTGCGTCGACTGTAACAAGAAAGAGGTGGCTCGGCTTTTTATACGCACGCGAAGCGGTTGCAGAACGAGTTGGAACATGTCCAAGTCTGTCCGGCACGTCGGACACCATCTTTCGGACACCATCTTAGTATAAATAACCTCACTGTCGAATAAGTTTATCAGTCTGTTAATCAGCCCACGATCCCGTTGAATAAGATGTAAATTTCAAAATTAACGGTTTCGACTACTGCCATCTTCATATCGGCTAGAAATAGGAACTAAGGACAGTTAGCTGAGGATAAACCTTAAAAAAAACCTTGGAACAATAATAACTAATAAAATATAATGACTTGCATTCCTGCAATACATATCACCAAAGGTCCGTGCTAAACTTTCGCCGGTTTCTAGTTTCAAATGATGACAGCATTTGGAACAACTGTAGTCATTGGGACAAGGGTAGTTTTGGGTATGAAGAGATAACATCTTAAAAAATGAACCGCACGCCGTGAATTATGAGGTGTGTGACAAAAGTAACGAGACTGATTTTTTGTACTCCAAAGTTTTTTTTTCTTTTTTTTTCAAACAACAATATTGTCCTCATCAAACTGTTTCCCTTCTGCAGCTCCACACATACAGAGGCGTTGTTTCCAGCCTTGGTAGCAGCACTGGAAGGCCTCAGCTGGTAGGGCCTTAACATTACCAAAATAATGGTCACAAAACAATGGCCTTTTCAGACGTGTTTCAATTTTGGGAAAAGACAAATGTCACAAGGACTCGTATCAGGCAAACAGGTGGCCTGTGAAGCAATAGGAATATCTTTTGATGTCAAGTGTTTCGTGATGAATGCAGCATCCATTTGCTTGCAATGTCCTGTCGTACCCGATTCACCCCTTTCCTGAGCCTTTCAAGGACATCACTCTAAAACGCTTGACTGGTAGATTGTACTATAGGAGCAAATGCTTTATGCACGATGGCCCTACTGTGAGTGATTTGATCTCTGATTTGCTCATTCGAGCTTTTTTCGGCAGAGGAATGTCTCAGTGTGCCATCCGTACTTTGCCCCTTTACCTCAGGATCGTACTCAAAAATGTGAGATTAATCAACTGCCATCAAACGACTGAACGCCAGCGGTTCTAGGCGTTTCAGTCTGGAACCGCGCGATCGCTACCGTCGCAGGTTCGAATCCTGCCTCAGGAAAGGATGTGTGTGATGTCCTTAGGTTAGTTAGGTTTAAGTAGTTCTAAGTTCTAGGGGACTGATGACCTCAGATGTTAAGTCCCATAGTGGTCGGAGCCATTTGAACCATTTTGAAACGACTGAGCCCTTGGTACTTACATGGATACGGTGTCTTCTTTAATCTCACATTCTTGAGTATGATCCTGAGATAAAGGACATGTCCGAAAGAACAGACACCGTTCATAACCTGCAGCCGTGTGTTGCGGTGGGACACTACTAATGTAGTGTGTGGACATACAAGGTGAATGTGGGTCTCGCGGGAGGCTGGCGTGATAGTCCCTGCAGTGGCGCTACCTTCTGTGTTCTTCCATATAAGCAGGAGATCCCGGGTTCGAGTCCCGGTCGGGGCACACATTTTCACCTGTCCCCTTTGATATATATCAACGCCACTTAGCAGATGAAGGTATTACTATAATTCTAATTTTGAACTTTGGCAATCCTCTCAAGAAGATCAACGCTCACGTTTCTTAGTTTCCCCTTCCACTTAGTTATGAGGTTTTTTCACCTGAATTTTGGCACAGACCTTTCGAATGTGCAAAGCTACGGTCAAAATTTTGATGTGCTACGAACGTGTTGAAAAGTTTAACAGGCAACCCGTCATCCTTATTGTTAAACGTCGGTCCGATCTCACAAGACCAGGTACAGTTGTACGTTTTCATGGGTTTTGAAACTGGAGGTCCCCTTGAGTGAGGTTCATCTTCAAGGTGTTCTCAGTCTTCCACAAATTACTTGTGCGACGAAAAACTTGTGGTGTCAATAACGAATGTGCGGCATAGAACTGTTTCAACTTTCCAAATGTCACACTCGCAGATTCCCCAAAATTAACAAAAGCTTGATTGCATAACGTTACTCTAAATTGTGATGTTCCATTTTCGTAAATAGACAACAAATACGCAACTTCACTGATGGCGTTCAAAGATCACGTGAGGGCTGAAACTAAAATTGACCATCTGGAAGGGATGAACATACCACACAAGTAGAACAATGTACCGTTGCCGGATTCTTCACAGTGTTGCCAGTCTCATTCTTTTCTCACACACCTGGTAATAACCACGAATTTATGATACATTCTTACATATACGATTCCATATGTCCAAAAATGTGTTTCGGAATCGGAATATTTGTCCCAGTTCATAGAATAGGCAGAGATCAGGAACTGTCAGTAGGGCCAAATAACCTATAACATTAACGCGACGAACATTTTCAGATACAGTAAGCAGGCCGGAGTTGCAGTGATCGAATCAAAATTTAAAGTGAGAGTGACATATATGTTTGTCGTTTTGGAAAGCATATTCGTTTACGGGCAGAGATAATGCACTACCGCAGTGGTCACAATTGTCATCTACGAAAATGCTGTGTACAAATTATCGAGTTAAAAAGTACTTTAAAACAAATAAAACGATATTTGTAATACGATAATACGAAAAGGGAGTCTCTCATTCGTGATTAATGAGTTAGCTTCGCAACATATAGGTATGAAGCTGGGCAACCATAAGGCCCTTTTCCCTATGATGGTTAAAAGTCTCATTTGTGTTTAAGCGCAAAAGCGGTCTGCAATGTCGGAAGTCGGTTAAAAGAAACCTTTTTAACGATTCCTCTTTCGTCCCTGTACCATTGGCATGTGTTGACCAAAGAGATATTGACCTGGGAAACAATACATAAAGTAAAAAAGCGAGGGCGCTCTGGAAAATAATGCCTACGACTTTTTTGTTCTGTTCTCGAATGAGGTACCTCCGTTGAGATCATGCCTATTATTAGGTCGACTTTCTCGCTTCGCTGACGCAAGTTCCAACGCTCAGAAGGTTCCAAATTGTACCGTGTGACATGGTGGTGTGTAACGTAACTGTGTCACAGAGTGAGAAGCACGGTTCGGTAATTAGGTTTCCAGCCGCAAAAACTTTGCACGTGGAGCATGTATTCCCTCAGCATGTCAATGCCAGACAACATACGAGCGGTGCGACATCTGCAACATTCCGTGCCTTGGTCTCACTGTCATCGATCATCCCGCATACAGTACCGACTTGGCCACATTAGATTTTCTTCTGTTTCCACAATACCTTCGAGGACTTCAGTTTGATAGTGGTAAAGCGCTGCAAAGTGCAGGGCGAATAAAAGAAAAAAAAGAGACAGAGAGCAAACACTGTAGTGACACTGCCCGCCGTTACGTAGCCGCACTTTATGGAGGCCAACAACGTTGTTGGAGTAACAGGCGAAACGCTCGACATTTGGACAGGAGCTGTCCCACTATTTGACGATGTAGTCAGGAATGAGCGAACCAGTACCGAATATTAGCGTCAACAATGAAGCGGTCGACCTAGAAAGACGACAGAACCGTGGCCTGGAATCTCATTGACTGTATCTTCACTGACGAGTTCCGTTTCTGAATGAGCCTCGATGACCAGCGAATACGACTCTGGAGACGGCCGGGACAGGTGTGGGATGTCAACATAACTGTCCCGCCATAGGGCCCGACAGCCCGAAGTAAAGTTGAGAAATTAAGAAATTCAGCCTTCAGTTGCAAAGTAAAATTTTATTTGTTTACCGATGTTTCCTTGTTGCTTACGTATGACTCTTATTCCTGGCCGGCGTAGCTCCGTCTACGTTCGTTTTAATGTTTTTAGTTTTGACAGACATAATCTTATGACTATGCGTCTTTATTCTGCTTGGCCTTCAGAGAAGATACCATTATTGGCATCGAAAACTAGGTAAACTAATAAAATTTTACCTTGCAACTGAAGGCTGAATTTCTTAATTTCTGAACAATTCACGGTTGCTGAAGCACAGCACTATGTTAACTATTTTTAGATGTGGAGGTATCGTGTGTCATTTCATTTCATTGGAGGACCCCTCGGGTTGATATTCACAGCACTCTTACAGCATAGCGGTACGTCGACAATATTCTTCGCCTCCTTTTGTTGCCCTCCATGACAAGATAATACGCGCCTGCAAACGGCGAGAGTTTCTGCTGGTTTTCTTCGTTCTTGCCAAACCCTGCCTTAGCTTGCACGGCGCCAGATGTTGCCGAGCTGAGAACGTATGGATCGTCATGGGCAGGGCACTCCAAACAGCTCGTGAATTCGACTGCCCAAAACGCCAAGTAGACAGAATTTGGCACGATGTTCCTCAGGAGGACATCCCACAACTCTATCAATCATTATCAAACCGAATAAATGCTTGGATAAGGCACACAGGAGGGCCAACGCATTATTGATTTGCTCAACTTATGAATATCTTTCTTTTGAATAAATCATCATTTGTTTGATTGCACATGTTCCTCACATTTGTCGATTTCCGTCCCATTCGGATGATTTCTTTGTGGGAAATCTTTTTTATTTTCATAGAGTATATTTAATATAGAAACTCGTCTTCTGATGTTGAAAATGACACATTGAAGGGAAGCCCACATTGCTGGTGAGACGGTTACTTGCGTGCTCGGCCTTTGTATAATAACATGAGACACGGTTTTCCATACTTCCTGCCGGCCGAAGTGGCCGTGCGGTTAAAGGCGCTGCAGTCTGGAACCGCAAGACCGCTACGGTCGCAGGTTCGAATCCTGCCTCGGGCATGGATGTTTGTGATGTCCTTAGGTTAGTTCGGTTTAACTAGTTCTAAGTTCTATGGGACTAATAACCTCAGCAGTTGAGTCCCATAGTGCTCAGAGCCATTTTTTTCCATACTTCCTTACTCGAGGTACTTTGCAGCTGTATTTCGTGGGAGCAGTAATAGTTTCTGCGTTCGGTTCCACAACTTGGCTAGAACATGTTTGAGTCAATATGCATTTTCTCTTCGTTCATGCAGGTCTGTAATTTGTCTGTGCCATTGCTTCTCCACTCATTATGTTGTCTTAATAAAGGATTCATTATCTTCCTTTTACTTGTATACTTGTGGTCATATAAAGTTTACTTGAAGGGTACTTCCATGTAGGACAGGAGACTTTGTATTCATACTCATTCAGTATTCATATAATTTTCGAGTCTTAGAAAGTCATTTTCCATTCCTATGGTCACTGATTTGAATAAACTGGAAAGCTGCGACTTTAACTGGCGCCGGTAACAGCTTTGCTTCCTCCCTAGGCTGTCTACAACGCAGGGTGGGGTTGGCCTTAGCTCCCATGCATTTTATCGTAGACCCTCTCTCATTTGGGAGTCAAAAGTTTTAAATACCTGGATACAAATGTTCGAAATGGCTTTATCCCGTTAGAACAGAATATTTAATATTTCGACTTGGGCCTCCTGAACAAGAAAATTTTATGAGCGAAACCGGTCATTTTCTCCAACAAAGAATTAAAACAGTAGCAGTTCTCCCGTTTATACAAATCATGGCATATTGCGGCTGTGGCTGCTCTACATATAAAGTAGCTCAGATCATTGCTTAGCTCCTCATACGTGCTCACGTGTGATCCTCTTTCATGAGAGAATTACATTCAGTTTCATTATATTTCAGTGCGGAAGAGAGTATCAAAATATTACATGTTCGTCTTTAGGTGTGTTCCCAATCTTTATTTGTCCAATTTCGGTCCGCATATCTCTTTTCCTTATTTCCGTAGGAGCGGTTTCGGGCCAGCTGCCCATCATCATTTTTTACAGTTACAGAGTAACCTGTCTACACAGAACTGAAAGTTTACTACTATATCTCCGTATCTCAGAATTACGTGAACATAAAGAAAAGCGATCAGTCAATTGTAATTGTATGAAATTGTATGAAAGAGAATGATCTGCATTCAGAAGAGAGAATTCTTTAGGTTTGGCCGACCGGAGTTGCCGAGCAGTTCTAGGCGCTACAGTCTGGTACCTCGTGACCGCTACGGTCGCAGGTTCGAATCCTGCCTCGGGCATGGATGTGTGTCATGTCCTTAGTTAGGTTTAAATAGTTCCAAGTTCTAGGTGACTGATGACCTCAGAAGTTAAGTCCCATAGTGCTCAGAGCCATTGGAACCATTTTTTTCTTTAGGTTTAAGGGAAAATTTCAGCTAATGAGACAGTTCGAAAACTAAATTTAAGGTACGTATTTCCAGTGATGAAGTTGTCATCGATTTTTACCTGCTACACAGGCTCTTTTCAGTTTATTAGATGTTGTGGTGTACAGTATGCAGAATTATTTGGATCCCACCAATTACAACTACATGAAGTGATTCACTAACACAGAGAGTAGCTGTATGAGATTTGATGCAAAGGTTATAGTTTTAAGTTATTTTGGCGTTGATTATATCTCCTTTTATTGCTCGTTTGTACAATGAGGATTTTACTATTCACAGCTGCATATAAGGTAAAAAACAGATTGCGCTGTTGTCCAGTTATGGATCAGTTATCATTTGCAGAGGAACGTTTCAGGATGTTGATACTGGAGTCGTTGTATTACACGAACTTACGTGTTGAAGATACTATGGTGACCAGCTTTCACGTATAACCAATGCTGTTCAGACTTGTGTTTGCATCCTACATCTATAGTTACGCCAATACGATGAAAATCACTCTGAAGTGCATAATAGAGGGTGCTTCCAATTGTACCATTCGCGTGTGGAACATAAGAGTTACTTATTAGATGAACCCCTCCG
Source organism: Schistocerca nitens (assembly GCF_023898315.1). Classification (NCBI taxonomy): domain Eukaryota; kingdom Metazoa; phylum Arthropoda; class Insecta; order Orthoptera; family Acrididae; genus Schistocerca; species Schistocerca nitens. The sequence goes on along the minus strand of NC_064619.1, from coordinate 547,874,907 downwards.
CCCTATAATTGGTGTAACCCTCTCTTCGCGGCCCCTACACGGACCATACGAAGTGGTTTGTAGCATATCCGTTGAATCCTCACTTAGAACTGGATTTTGACGCTTTGAGAGGTGGGATAAGTAGTGAATATTTTTATACTTCGGGCAGTTCCAGTACTTCAGCAACTCCGTGACATCCTTCCAAGGATCAAAAGAACCTGTTACTTTCGTGCTGCCCTTCTGTGTACACGTTCAACAGCCGTTGTTACTCTCATCTGGTACAGTACTCACACAGTTTAGTAGGATTCTAGGTTGGATTACCTGTTTTGGAAGCAGTGTCCGTAGCAGATTAATTGTTTTTCACATTAAGCTACTAATGAACCGAAGTCTGACACCTGCTTTCTCTACGAATGAGCCTACATGATGACTCCATTTCGTATCCCTATAAATTCTACACCGAGGTGTTTGTATTACTTCATTGATTCCAGTTCTGATTGGTTAGATCACACGTTACCCTTTTTTGGTTTCATAATGAACACAGTTTTAAATTTCTGAACACTTAAAACAAATTGTGAGTCGTTGCACCATTCTGACATCATATCAAAGCCTGACAGAATACTTGTGCAACTATTTTCAAGCAATACTTCATTATCGGTAAGGGCATCAATAACGTTTATTCTTAGTATTAATACTCTCTGACAATTCATAAATGTACGACATGAACAGCTAGGGTCCCAGTACACTTCCCTGGAACACGCGTTCAGTTACTTCTGCCGAAATATTTCCACCCAGGGTAACACGCTGTTCTCCCTACTGAGCTATCCTTTCATAAATTGCGGTAAGATAGCTCAAATGATTGCACACTCGCTAATAAACGTTGCAAACATACTGGGTCACATGATTTATGGATATCAAGAAATACTGATTCTAGCTACGTTGGCTCCCGTGACAAGAGCTAGAGTTGGGTTCTAGCAGTGTACCTACGTATGTTCTGACCCACAGTTCAAATTTACGCCGCTACTGGGCGCTGCAGTGGCCAGAATACAAAGATGGCAATGGTGGGAAATTCAAAAACACAAGAGGGCCCTAAAGGCTGGAAATTTATAAATCCACGATGACAGAACTGTCCCAGTAGTGCATTGCACCACTACCCCCACCCCCCCACCTCCCCTACCCCTACCACTTATCATTTTCACCCTTCCCTTCCTCATTGCCCTGCTTCCTCTTCCTCTCGAGTCAATCTCAGTACAGTATAAATCATTCATCTGAATTGCGTAATAATGGCTTCGAGTTCAAAGAAAATTGACAATGAAAAAAGTAAACTTCACATGACTTGGCCTCATGTTCAAAGATATTTACATAATGTGTCGTTATTTTTAAAGATATTTATTTGAATCTGACTTGTTGACCTGTATACACCCACCCTCACACACACACACACACACACACACACACACACACACACACACACCTCCACATTTCATATATCAAACTCTGTATTCCCTGCAAATGTGATGTCTCTTACAAAGTAATTCAGGAATTACACATATACACTGCAAAATGTTGCACTTCTGTAAATACTGAACTTCCTCATCGTTGAATTTCAGGTAACAACAAAGTGTTTAGAAGGTGTAAGCCACTCCCTCTTAAGGCGCTCCCTTTAAAGTACATTATCTTCGCATTCACTCCTAAAAAAAATAAAACTACGGGATCACTTTAGGAATTGATTCTGATGGTTCGATATAGGGATTTTTTTTACGTACATGTGAAAAAATTATCTATCAGTATTTCCAAAATCGGCTGTTTCCATGTTTTTCATATTTGCGTGATAAAGTATGCGTATGGTGCCACTATTAAGTAAGTGAAGAATGCCAACACTAATGCTCAAGAATCTTCACGGCATTTATATTTTGCATTCTTTCAGACGAACGAGTACCGCTGCTCCAGATATGCTATTGACACTTCTAGCTATCAATACGAAATAGCGGCGTTCCTTTTCGATGGCTGATAGAGTTTCTGTGTGCACTGTTCTTCCACTGACTTTCAGGCGCTTCGTGTTCTATGATATTCAAAGAGAGAAATGCTTGCTTTCTTGTATTACGAAAAGTAATTGGTAAACAAACTATGTAGATTGTATTAGTAATACTATATAGCGCATATCACAGTTACATTTAGCATGCAAGAAGAAGAATGGGATGAAAAATGATAGCGACAGTGATAATGACAGGAATGGTGACAGTGTCTCTGATGGTGCAGCAATGACAAGTTAGTAATAGCAATTCTTACAGCAGTATAACACACCTTCATGCTGAGTGAGCGAGTTCTGACAAGAGAAAGATGATTAGTGAAGATTAATCAGTAAGCTCTGTTTTATTTACACATCACCATATTTCACGTCTCCCACATTCAAAGGGAAAATAATCTTGTCCGAGATATCTGAATAGTGAAGGAAACTCAATCTGAGCTACGTAATTTACGGTTCTGCAATGAGAAGCAGATATGCATAAACAAAGAATTCTGCATTTCTGTGCTGTGGTTGAACATAATTTTGCGTTAAAAATATTCTTGCCGCTCCTTAAGTCTCTCATAACAATCCCAGACGAATGCACCTGTCAGTTGTCGCCAGTATCCTCTGCATAAGATAGGGACCAGATGCTTGCGTAGTAACCTCTGTCAAGCGTCTGGCTCTGCCATTAATTCAACTGTTTCTAAATCACACGTTTTGCTCATGTCTTTCAACACATGATATGTTTTCATACCCCACTGGAACGGAATCTGCTACTTTGTATTCGACAGCCATGTAAACTTCAAGCAATAATTGATGCTTCACGAAACTGACTCTGTAAACCTTCTGACTCCTCAACTATGATTTGTGCAGGAGCGAATGTAACAAATGAGCCAGAGCTCACTGTCACTCGCTTGTACCTGTGAATAAGCCTTTACACCAGAGGGAATTGAGGAGAACATGGGGTAAATGCTGTGCCGTATAAGAATACACTACGCGGCACAACGGTGGGTTCTTTGGTTGGCTCCGGGAAGAAATTGAGCAGAACTTAACATAAAAAACATTAGTTCATTTTATAATATACCTATAAAGATTTATTTAAGGTTGTGCAATTAATTTCCAAAGGAATGTTCTGAGTATTTGCAGCTGTTTCTGGATATCAAATTACCACTTGATACAGACAAACTGGGTAGATCGTATAACGAATGAGGAGGTATTGAATAGCATTGGGGAGAAGAGAAGTTTGTGGCACAGCTTGACTAGAAGAAGGGATCGGTTGGTAAGACACGTTCTGAGGCATCAAGGGATCACCAATTTAGTATTGGAGGGCAGCGTGGAGGGTAAAAATCGTAGAGGGAGACCAAGAGATGAATATACTAAACAGATACAGAAGAATGTAGGTTGCAATAGGTACTGGGAGATGATGAAGCTTGCACAGGATAGAGTAGCATGGAGAGCTGCATCAAACCAGTCTCAGGACTGAAGACCAAAACAACAACAAACAGACAAATTAAGATGAGTCTTCACTTGAAGAATGACTGACAAGGTTCATGTAATTGTCCTGCCTCAGATATGCGAAACACTGTTGGCCTATCTAAGATGACTTTGTCGTCTTGACCGTTGACCATGAAGTAGCCCGAGCGTTTCACTGCTCAGTCATAAGTAAACGAGCCGTTGCGGACAGGTGGGGAAGTCTTAAGATGCGTACCCACGTTGGTATTGCCAATTCATCGGTGAGGCGTGCAGCGAGTCTTCTGTGTTTAGTTGCTACGTGCCAACCTCGCTTCGGCAGCCCACTCTTTCGACGACGCCACAATAACGAGCATAGATTATGAGCACCGCATTATTGTTTTTGAAGCAAATATCCGGCACATAGAATACACTACTCTGTAGCTAGATACAGAGATTATTATTTTGCAAGGCAAGTGTCTTTTTTAGATGAAGTACGCAAAATGGAAAAGAGAAGGAATAATTTAGGTGTCTGAATTTGGATGTAAGCGTGACATTCTTGGATGAATGCACTTAACGTGACATACATGGATGTAGTACATTTAACACTGATTTGTAGTCCGAATTTTCCTTGGCATTATTGGGAAACTTAAAACATACGACAGTTCACGATTTTGCTAGGTTTACGTAGTAGCTAAGAAAGAAACTTCATATCAGGAGCTAATTTCTGACGACAAAGATAACCTGAAGAAAGACTAACACACACTCTGGTTCCTAGCAACTCGATTCATTAATGATAGGAATGGTTTTGCATTTCAATACCTACTACATCTGATATAACTTCTGAGTCTGCAGTGACACATGCCGAGTGCCTCAAAAATTTTGTTAAAGTACACTAAGATAGATTATGTCAACAAAATGTGATTAACGGAATGTGATATAAATGAGATATATCAAACATAACACTAGTAAATCGTCAATGCAATTACAGCTATCACGAACGAAAGGAACGAGAATTATCAGTCTTTCACTAGTATACCTTCAAGGAAAGCAAATGTGCTTTTCGTTTTTAATAAAATGAAGAACAAAGCCTGTGCTAATTCATTCTGTTCCTTCCCGATGCAAGCAACAAATGAATGTATAGTCTTCCTCACATCTACAGTTGGAGATTTCAGAGCTTTGGAAGTATTCAACCAATCATACTTGGATTACTTTGGTATCTGTGCTACGAATGTCTTGGATCCCACAAGCAACACTGTCTTCATACACGTAAGAAAAGAGTGTTGGGCGCTACCTAAGCATGGCCACAAAATGAGCTGCGACGCCGTGGCGTGACGCAAGGCGAATTGTCGTGCGTCGTTATTACGATGCAGCAGAGCAGTGGTCCTCTCACGCCACAGCATGGATAGAAACGGCCAGACAGAGAAAGCGAACACTGATAAGAAGTTTTCGACACCCCACTCCACAGAGAATGCGGAACGAAAGCGCGAATGCTCTCAAGCGCCTGTCCCCCCTCTGCAGTAGAGGGTCGTGAACGGAGCTTCGTGGTGCTGTAACCGATTCCTGCAGAGAAGACTCAGACTCCGTGGTCCAGTGGCGGGCAGCGAGCGTGGCCGACCTCGGCGCACTGAAGAGCGCTGTGGCCGCCCACAACGTCGATCCACCTACTGTGAGGAAGAAGACTGTGTCAAAAGAGCGCGAGGAGCCGTCCAAGGCACTGATCAGGGGGCTGCCTTGGATCTGCGACGAAAAGACGGTCCAAGAAGGGCTGTTACGTGCTGGATTCTGGGGTGCCACTGCCGAATTGCACTTTCGGATTAACAAGAAACGACCGCCGCTATACGTCATGGTCGTGCAAACTTCGACAGATAGGGGCGACATTTCCGGGCTAAGGAAGCTCTTAGGCTTTCCTGTGACCGCCGCAGCTTTTCTCCTCAGCATGGACCCAGAGCGCCAGCGCCTTAGGTGCCAGGCTGAGCGGCATCTGGCCAAATTCTGCCGTGACTCAGCGCGGTGCATCAAGTGCGCCAGAGCGCACGACCCAACACCTGTGACAGGCGACGAGACGAGGCGCAAGCTTGTGATCGCTGCGGCAAGCCATTGCCGCCAATTGGCGTGGTTGCCCGGCCTTTGGCTGCGATGGACACACGACGTAAACTGAGAAGAAACGATGACGGTGCCTTAAGCGCCGCAGAACGAAGACGAAATGGAGAGGCGAGAAAACAGCTTCCACTGCCCACAGGGGGTCGGACTACTGCGCTGGAGACAGTGGTTCGGGGGAACGGCCACCGGCGGTAGCACAGCGGGTGCCTGAAGTGCAAGAGGTATGCACCGCGCTGTCTGGCCGTCAAAGCCACCACGGATGTAGAGAGGACAGCTCGTAAGGCCGCCTTGTCTACGAAGACGGAGGAGGCATGCAGCTACCTGCGCCAATTCGAAGATGGTACGCGACCTCTGTGCGCACCCACAAGGAGAATGACGACACCTGCCGCCGCTTCCCCCGCTGCAGCGATCAGGACCCTCAGGGGTATCGGCTACGTCATCCGCGACTCAGGGGAGACAGCCACGGCGTTCACGAGGCCTGTCAGCGCAGCCAACGGATGTGGAGTGGTGCCACTACGCTGCCATACATCTCTGTACGTTTGGATTCGAAGCACGCCCATCAGACTCTGATCGGTGACCAGGGCCTTCCCAAGCGCCCATTCGCCACTAACGCAGCGCGGCAAGGATCTCTCACAGCTTAAATAGCAGCACACTGTGCTGCCGCACCGCAACGGACTGGGCTCTTATCACGAACAGATGGCCTTGACACGGATTCCGTTTGCATGATACCCGCTCTTAACTTAGCCTATCTTTGCATGACCTGCCGCAGTCAGCATGATACCCGCTAGTGTTCTTACTACCCGACCCAACTATCGTTGAGGTTTTTTTCCCTTTGGCCCTCGCCTTGGCAATTTTTCAAACCGCCGTCCTTCGTTCAATTTTCGACTCAATCTATCTCAAAATGAAAGCGTTTTAATGGTTAACCTTAACCAGATGTACGCAAGCATTGCAGTACCCATATCCTGCGAGACCTCACTGTAGTGAAAACTAACCCTTATGCAGAGATGGCAGTAGACATTTTGTGTTGGCCTTCATGACGTGTGGGGTTCGATGGTCTCCACCTATTAAAAAAAAAAAAAGGAAAATGAAAAGAAAAAGAAAGAAACGAGGGATAGAAATGGCTGAGATTTTGAAAAGTCACCGAAAGTAAGTAACCAAAAGCATTACATCCCTCGTTTCTTATGTACACTAAAAACTTATAACAAATAGTCAGATTGAATTATCTCTTACACCAGCAGTAGACCTATCAAATGAAGTTAATTACATTCTTACAATACGTGGTAGTAGAGGAGACTGTTTGTTTGCCTGCTTAGCGTACTACTTTAGCCGACATATATTTCATGCTGTTGTAAACCTGCTCAGAGTGCTTTTATCACATCACTCTTTTAGTTCTGTCTTTCAAGGATAACTGCCTACTTAGCATGTTATCAGTAAATATTTTGGTATGAAAATAAAGATGGGGGCACTTAATTCAGAGCTCACAGTCATGTTTTACAAGCATCATAGAACAGTTTAGACGTGGAAAATAATTAACTGGGAGGTCCATTGTGCCGTTCTCCATGTCTTGTAGAATGGAAGTACTATGGCCGCTGCCATCCGTTCCCGAAGACAAGCAACAGTGGCACAAAGCAGTAGTTTATTGCATTTCACATTTCGAAATTTTTCACAGTAATAGTTGAGTTTTTTATTTCTAATATGTTAATTACATTCCATAAGGCAACTTCGTTTTTTAGCTATTTATAGAAATCATTTTTTCTTTTACGTGAGGCCATTTTATGCAATTCTGGTGCACGTTACGTATTTTTTGGGTAGAACACTAAAAACGCAGTTCAGCGTTGACAGATAGAAGAATCTGTATTTTATTTTATTGTGCTTCCACATCTCTGATGAATTTCTCAGTTTACGTGTATAAAATCCCTTGTAGTTTGGAACAATTCACGGTTTTTCTATCGATGTATGTTGAGAATCTTCAAGTTACACCATGGAATGGAAGAAAAGTGATATTAAAGATCGTTCGTGATAGCGCATTAATCAGACGAAACAGAGCGGAAATAATATCATCATTCTTATATATTTTGTGCTAATTATTTTCCAAGAGTGGATGTTGCAGCTGTGAATGAAAACAATGATTGGAACATAATGTGAAACCAATAACACACTCCTAACACTGATCAATTGTTTCCCTATTACTGAAAAAATCTGGGAATGGTTTTCATTCTGAAAGACCTACTAGTTTTTTGTGCATGTATTTCTCGTTGTATTAATACGTGATGTGATTTCATCAAGTATTTACAGAACATCTTCAAGGCAGAAGGCGACTTGAAAGGCAAGAACTACACTACATCGATAACGTCAAGTAAGGTATGAAAACCTTACACGTGATGAAATGAGAAGTTAAATAACAATAGAGAACAAGTTTTACAAATTGTAATAATATAAGTTTTCTGCGTTATTTTTATCGTCTATAAATAATACAGTGGAGGAGTTATTACAACGTATTGTAAATACGTGGTCCCTTGCATGTCACTATATGTCAGACATAAACCAGTACTACCTCTCTTCCATTCGATGTACATTAATGTAATTATTACCGCTTGATAATGACGTATTCTTTATTATTAACGTTTAATTATTGACACGAAAGTGAAAGAAGCTTCGTTTGGAAATATATCCAGTAAAGTACCCAACTGAGGCATACATTGCGACGTAATCACGGCTCAAAGGAGTAGCATTAAATAATTTAGCATCACTGCACAAGGCGTAGTGAACATTAAGTTGTAGTTTGCCTGGTAATTTTACGTAGGAGAGATTTTCAGATATTGAAGCAGCTTTAAATTGAAAAATGACTCCAGGCTATGTAAGTAGTCAAGCCGAAGACTCATTACGTTAGCTATTCGCGAGGCGAAGCTGAAATCCGGCGAAGCGTGTGACACGAAATCAATGTTTTCCATTAGTCTCTTTCAAAGTAGTATCTTCTCTCTAGGGAGAAAGAACAGAGGAGCGCTGTTTGCCTTGCAGTACGGAGGACCTAAAATATTGCTATTTATAGCCTTTCTTATTTAAATCTAGCTCTTGTCTTTCATTAACTTTGCAGAAGTGACCCGAAGATAGATCATCAATACTGTGTTCGATTTATATCTCCCATTCTGCAACATGTATAAAAAGGTTTTGTAGAGGAGACGATGGGTTCAAATTGAGAAAAACCCTGTTACATAAGTTTAATATTTTGTAGCTTTTTAAGCTTCCGAACGATGTGAGTACTGAGTTACATTACGTCAAAGAATTACTTCTGTTAGCCAATAGTAACACTACGTTATCGTTTCTACTTCACTGTTGCTCTTTGCGCCATAAATAAAGAAACCAACGAAGCAAAGTGCCTGTAACTGCAGACATGTTACGCAAGTACCCTAAAATTTAAGAGATTAAGTATGGAGATTACTATGTATGGACAAATAAATACATGGCGTACAACAAAGTTGACGCAAAATGATGTGGAAATAATTTCACCGCAGGCAATCAAACAGCACAAAATAGACCAAATACGTTACACCTGTATAGCACAGGATAAAACTTAAAGGGAGGCATATAAATGTTATAGAAAATGGAAGAGAATAACTTTGCAAGGATTGTAGCACATTCTTCTAGTAATACGAAAAGAAAATGTGTTATCTAAATGGCCCTACACCTTTGGCTGTTTTCACGGGTTTTGAACTATTAAATAGTAAATACCTGTTGTGATATCGAGCTTCAAGTGTATTCCGACGTCGTGGGCGGCAAGCAAAGCTTTAGTTAGGAAAATAATTCATCATACTCGTACATATACATGTTTTGTAAACATGAACGAAATTCTCTTATTAATATGGATATTGTTTTGTTGAGGGTACTGCACAACCCGTTCGTTAAATGCGGTTATTCACGCTGCCATCGTGTCAACTATGTTTATAAACTGCGAACACTGATTGTTATCAGCTCCATCAAAAATGGTATTCTGTTATCTCTCAAAATTCTAATACAGAAAAATAAATTGTCGGCACAATTTAGAATCTATGCTTATGTAAGTCACGGCCTTGATACACAGTAATTTGTACCAGTAATAGCGAATTTCTATTTTGTGTTATTCGTGCATGGATGGAGAGAAAAATGAATGTCCAAGTGCCTTCGCAAGCCCTTTAATCACTCACATCGTGTTCTCAGGAGCCGTGTGATTGACATATTATGTAGGCAGCTGGGTTACAGCACAATCATTCGTTTCTCTAAATTTATCCATCAGCTTAACAGGACAAAGTCGCTTTCCTCCTAAGGATTCCCGTTTAAGTCCCTTGACTTGAATGTCCCCGGTATACTTTCGTGTCGCCTGTACTGGCCAGCCACTGTCCTAGACCCCCGTCTTTACTAATTTATTATCCTTTACAACACACTATGATAATGCGACCTAGTGAGAGAAAGAGAGAAAATCTCTGCATTTTTGTCCTGATGTTCAGTTTAAGTAGAAAATACTTTGTTTCCAACATTTCATAAACGAAAAGGTGCGCATTATCTTCCTTAATGTCTTTTGGGGTGCTACTACACTGTTTTATTTATCTTCGTGAATAGTGAGTTGTTCACCATGCACTTTCTATTTTTCGCGTTACTTCCATGCATATGATAATTTCTTGCACGATTCAAAGGTGACTTTTACTGTTTATTCCGACTTTTTCATATCTTATTCTCCAGAGATTAGCTAGTAATAATCTGTGATATGTTCTGCAAATATGGAGTGATTTTTGCCCATACTTCCAGTATGTTATACGTTATTTGTGCCTGATGTCTAACATTCTACCACTTTTTCCCATGTACCACAAGCCACACGTTATGTATTCCAATTGATATGTATCTGCTTTCTGATATAAGTGTACGTCTTGTGCTATATTTGGAAAGTATCTTTGAATAGAATCGTCTGTTACACATTTCTGAAAAGTGTAAAACTGCATTATTGATAATATATGCAAATACTGACTCTCTACTCAGGTTGGCCGGCCGGTGTGGCCGAGCGGTTCTTGGCGCTTCAGTCTGGAACCGCGCGACCTCTACGGTCGCAGGTTCGAATCCTGCCTCGGGCATGGTTGTGTGTAATGTCCTTCGGTTAGTTAGGTTTAAGTAGTTCTAAGTTCTAGGGAACTGATGACCTCAGATGTTAAGTCCCATAGTGCTCAGAGCATTTTGAACCATTTCTACTCAGGTCAAAAAAGGAACCGAAGTAAATAACTTTAATCCACTTGGTAAGGGAACAATATCTAGGATCAAATAGTCAGTCTAAGACTGAACATCACTTTCTCAGTTACATATAGTGTCTCGGAAACACAACCGTCCATTTGTCAACTGGAACCACCTTGTTGGCGATACTGATCGATCGTTCATAAATTTTGTTTGAGCATAGGAAGTGCGAAAAGTGCTTATAATCTCGGAAATGCGAGAAATAAGGATATACCTTTTCACAAATGTGGGTGAAAATAATGACAGTGTGGATTTTCACTGATTGTCTTAAAGAAAATGACTAATCATTGCCTACAAAAGGTGTTTCCCTACACTCGTCAACAATACTACTTTATACTCCTACATGTTCTGAAGCACTTTCTCAGAAATTTTAATTTACAATGAAGCGCAGTTATCTTATTATCAGTTGTAGGTAATGCAGTTTGAAATGAATTTGGAGAGGAGGGAAAGAATTTTTGTTGTGATATAATTAATATAAACCGCACTGGACCAGCCGTCAGTATTCGGTCGATAAAAGAAATAGAAACTTTATTGTTCAGTATATTTTGAACTTTAGAGGGAAGTCTACTAACAGTATCTTCTTACCAGATATCATTTTATTTAAAGTAATTTCGTACTAGTTAATCACTAAGAAATTGGCTGAATTTATAGCCTTCAGATCAGTGTGACTTATCGCTTAATCGAAATGTAGCGGATTTCATTTGATATTCATGTGAATAACTTCACACTTCACTTTATTGAGGGTCAATTGCAAGTTTTCGCACCATACAGATATCTTATCTAAAGTATTTTGCAATTCGTTTTGGTCATCTGATGACTGTACAAGACGGTAAATGACAGCATCATCTGTAAACACTAAGAGGGCTACTCAGATCGTCTCCTATGTCGTTATGTACATCAGGAACAATTGAGGGCCTAAAACCCTTTGGGAACGCAGGATATTACTTCTGTTTTATTCGATGACTTTCCATCTATTACCACGAATTGTGACCCTTCTGACAGGAAATCACGAATTCAGTCGCAACTGAGGTGATATCCCATAGGTGCAGAGATTGGTTAGAAGACGCTTGTAAGGTGTCGAAATTTTTTTCGAAATCAAAAAATATGGAACAAATTTGACATCCCCTGTTGATAGCACCCGTTACTTCATGAATATAAAGAGCTAGTTTTGTTTCACAAGAACGATATTTTCTGAATCCGGGCTCACTATATGTCAACAAATCGTTTTGTTCGAGGTAATCCATAATGTACGAACACAGTGTATGTTCCAAACCGGAACTCCAAATGGACGTTAGTGTAATTCAGCGGATTACTCCTTTTTCCCCTTTGTGTGTTGGTGTGACTTGAGTAGTTTTCCAGTCTTTACGCACGGATCTTTCTGTGAGCGAGGGATTATACATAATTACTAAATATTGGGCAATTGTATCAGCATACTCTGAAAGGAACCTGACTGGTATAAAATGTGGACTGGAGACCTGTCCTTCACTAAGTGATTTAAGTGCTTTGCTAATCGAGATTATCTACTTCCATGTTTCTCATCTTGGCAGTTGTTCTTGGAATTCAGGAACATTTGCTTCGTCTTCTTTGGCGAAGGTGTTTCGGGAAACTCTGCTTTATTGGCACTGTCATCAGTGACTTCAGCGTTGCTATTGTGCAGTGGAGGTATTGATTGCGTCTTGCCACTGGTGTGCTTTGTGTATGACCAGAATCTCTTTGGATTTTTTGCCAGATTCCGACACACAGTTTCGTTGTGAAAATTATTAAAAGCATCTCGCATTGACACACGTGCTTTGTTTCAAGCATCTGTAAAAGCCAATCTTAGGGATTTAGTATTCTTCTAAATTTGACTTGTTTTTTTCTTTACTTCTGCAACAGGGATCTGACCCGTTTTGTGTACCATGGGTGATCAGTACCATCTCTTATTAATTTATGTGTTATATATCAATTGCCGTCGAGACTATCTCTTTGAAATCCTTCCACATCTTTTCTACGTTTACATGATCCGGTATGATACTCCCTATTCGTCCAGAATTATTTGTTGCTAAGAGGTCAAGTGTGCTTTCGCAACCATTTACGCCTCGAGTGGGCTCATGAACTAATTGTTCAATACAATTTCCTGAGATAGCATTCAGCACAATTTCGGATGATGTTTTATGTCTGCCGCCGGCCCTAGACATTTAATTTTTCCAGCATATCGAAGACAGATTGAAATCACCACCGATTATAAGAGAGGGGTACCTATTTGAAATGAGACTCAAGCTTTCTTTGAACTGTTCAGCAACTATATCTTCTCAATCGGGGTGTCGGTAAATCGATACAATTAATAGTTTAGTTCGATTTTCAGGTATAAACTCTTCCTACTATTTCGCAGGAACAGCTACTTATATTTCACTTTAAGGCAAGCTACTTGTGACAGCAATAAATACCCCACCACCAGCTGTATTTAATTTATCCTTTCTGACCACTGTTAGATCGCTCGAAAAAATTTCGGCTTAACTGATTTGCGGCTTTAGCCAGCTTTCTGTACCTATAGTTATTTGAGCTTCAGTGCTTTCTATTAGGGCTTGGATCTCTGGTTCTTTCCCAACACAGCTACGACAATTTACAACTGCAAGACCGATCGTTTCTATAACTACGTTACTGTGTTTTACCTGCTCCCTTTTAGATGGACGCCCTTTCTGTGGTTCCCTGAGAATCTCTAACCTAAAAAAACCGCCCAGTCCCTTCCACACAGTCCCCGCTACCCGTGTAGCCGCTTCCTACGTGTAGAGGACTCCTGACCTATTAAGCGGAACCCGGAAATCCAACACCCGATGGCGCAATTCAAGGAATCTGTAGCCTAAATAGATACAGATCTTCCTGAGTCTCTGATTCAGACCCTCCACTCGGCTCTGCACTAAAGGACCACAGTCGGTCCTATTAATGATGCTGCTGATGGTGAGCTCCAAGCAAAAGTGGCAGTCTTTAACAGTTTTGCTATCCGCCCGAAACCATAGAGAATCACCTCCCACCCAAGACGACATACGTCATTGGTACCGACATGAGCCACTACCTGCAGTTGATTGCACCCTGGACTCTTCATGACATCCAGAAGCACCCTTTCCACATCCGGAATGTCTCCCCCCCCCCCCCCGAGAATGCACACTGGCTCCCTTCCCCTCCTTGGCAGCCATGTTTATATGGGGCTCCACTACGCGCTTAATTTTGCAGCTCCCAACTATCAGCAAACCCTACCTCTGTGAATGCCCAGACCTCGCAGGCTGAGAAGCTTCCTCTGGAGCAGGGTCGACAACTGCATCTTCCATACAGACTTCTTCAGGGACAGATAACACCCGAAACCTGTTCGTCAAACGGACTAGGGAGGCCCTACGAGTGGCCCCTTGGACAGGATTTCGCTGGCTGCCAGACTTTGTAATGATCACCCACTCGACTGCGGGTGAGGGGCCAACTTCAGTGCAGGCAGTACCCAGGGTGGCCACAGCAGTGGACTAACTGGAGGACACATGGGATGTCGTGGAAGTCCCTTGCAACCCCGCATACGACCCCCACATTATGACCCTTGGTGGCAGCCTCAAGCTGTGTGACGGAAGCCAATGCAGTCTGGAGCTCACATTACTGGAGTCGCTCCAGTTTGAAGCTCGTAAAAATAAGTAACAAACTAACGGTGTACTCGGCTTATTAGCATCAGGATCTCGAAGTTCTCTCTCACTGACGGTCTACCTCACACTGAGTTTCACTCACTAAAAGAAACGAAAGCTTATATGATACGAATGTTGATACAAGTGTCGATAACAACGGCGGTACTGTACACTCTTCTGTTATTAAAATAAAAGGTTGTCCCCAGTGAACACTCAAACATGCACGAAAAAAAAAAAAACTGGTAACTACGCAGGTAACTAAAAAAAGTCACTCCTGTTTGAAGCTCGTGAAAATATATAACAAATGAATGGTGTAGTCGCCTTATTTTCAGCAGGAGCTCGAGGTGCTCTATCACTGACATTCAAACCGACACTACTTGTTTGACGCATAAAATTAAAAATCATAAATCAGAAAAATTTGGGAATGAATTACAAAATCCTTTGGGATTGAAACAGCAAAAGAGAGTAGAAAATGCCACACTTACACTCTTTAAGTAAGAGATGAACGATAAGAACTTAAAAAATTAAAAATAAGAAGAAACGATTACTCAGCTATGACGATGTCTGTGACAGTTTGCTTAACATCTGTGCTTATTATTGGGTTTAATGCATTTTTGCACGCCGTCTTCCATTTATGGTCAGTGTTTATCCACACAATCCTTTCCTCGCCGATTCTCCTGCGAACCTTCTCATTTTTTACCTTAAAACTAAACAAGATATATATGAAAGCTATGACTGTTAAAATGGTTCAAGTGGCTCTATGCACTATGGGACATCATCAGTCCCCTCGACTTAGAACTACTTAAACCTGACTAACATAAGAATATCACACACATCCATGCCCGAGTCAGGATTCGAACCTGCGACGGTAGCAGCAGCGCAGTTCCGGACTGAAGCGCCTAAAACCACTAGACCACAGCGGCCGGCTCCCTTGGTCTATGTAAAGAGCAATTCCCGACTAGCATTCGACTTGATGAATGTAACAAAATTCCCGAAACGTCCTCAGATTGGTAGGTGGAATCGACTTTTAACAGTTTACGAATGAGACAAGGCAGTCTTCGTCTCTCCAGTTCGACACATCTTTTATGTAGTTGTACCAAATGGTATTATCCGTTGCGCTCGAAAACCTCTAATAAGTGGTATTGTAGAATCAAAGATAATTATTGTTACAAATTCTGTACAATTTTCAAAAACACAAAAAGTGCGAATGTACACATTGCAGGAAGGTGCAAGTACCCGCACTTGGTGCCTTGTGGACAGTTACTTTTGGTATCAGCCCGTCACGAATTCCACTTCTGTGTCAATCTTTACATCTCAGAGTAGCACTTGCCATCTATGTCGTCTTTTGTCTGCTAGACATATTCAAATTTCTCTCATCCTCTAATACCAAAGAATTTACTTCTTGATGTCCTGTCACCCTGTTTCTACTCCTTTCAGTGTTCATCCATACATTCCTTTCCCCGCCGATTCTCCGGCGAACCTTCTCGTTCCTTACCTTATAAGCCCACTTAATTTTCAACATACTTCTGTAGCAAGAAATCTCAAATTCTTCGTTTCTGTTCCGGCTTTCCGACATTCCATGTTTCAGTATCATACAGTGCTGTACTGCAAACGTACATTCTAAGAAAATGTTTCCTCAGATTAAGGCCTGTGTTTGGTATTAGTAGACCTTCGCCAGAAATTCCCTTCTCGCCGGTGCTAGTCTGTTTCTGATGTCTTTCTTGTTCCGTAGATCATGGATTATTTAGAAGTCTAGGTAGCAGAATACCTTAACTTCGTCTGCTTCGTGATGCCCCACTCTGATTTAAACTTCTTGCTTTTATCATTTCTTCTACTTCTCATTACTTTCGTCTTTCTGTGATTTAATCTGAATCCATATTTCGTACGCATTAGACTCTTCATTCCAGTCAGCAGATCCTGTAATTCTTCTTCACTTTCATTGAGAATAACAATGTCATCAGCGATAATTTTCATTGATGGCTCTCACCCAGAATTTTAATCACGGTCTTGAAATTCTCTATTGTTTCCGTCATTGCTTATGGATGTATAGAGTGAACAGTCGGGGTGTACTACTACCCCTGTCTTACTTTTGAATGGGAGCAAATCGTTCTTGGTCTTCCAGTCACCATTTTCCGTTCTGGTCGTTGTACTTAAACATGTGACCTATCTTTCCCTATAGTTTACCTCTATTTTTCTCAGAATTTCCAACAAGTTGTAGCATTTTATGTTTTTGAACTCTTTGTCCAGATCGACAAATCCGATGAACTTACGTTATGTGAAGGACAATCAAACAATTTAAAATGATAGCGGGTAAAATTGTCTATATTAAAAGTGAGTGTAAGTCCAAATCCGCAATAGCTGTTTCTTATGTTTTCATTGTATGACGACCGATTTCATACCCTGGAGGAATATCTTCAGGTCATATAAAACTAATACTACATCTGCCACGAATTGTAAAGATACAATCACGCTTAAAAACATGCTACACCCCTGTAAAACCTTGAATGTAACGGCAAATGGGCATTCGATCAGAACTATCGCTGTTCTGATCGGATGCCACTCTGCCGTTTCGTCGAAGATTTCAATTAGGAATGACATGTTTTTACTGGAACTTGTACTTTGGAATTCGTGGCACATGATTTATTATTTTCATATGACCTTGAGATATACCTCCAGGGTATGAAACCGGTCGTCATACAGTGAAAACACACTAAACAGCTACTTCGGATTAGGATTTTCGCTAAGTTCTAATACAGACTTCATCTCTGATTTTGATTGTCATTTACATTATGTACAAGTTTTTTTAACTGTGGCTGCCAGTTGCCCAACCTATAACGTTATTTGTCCTATGAATGTGTCTTGATTTATCGTCATTCTAGCTTCCATTATCAACCGTAACGTTACGACTGCCTCTTCATAGACAACACAAACTTAGCCTATACAACGGGCTTACTGAGTCGCACAAAATGAATTTTATCATTTCAAAATAAAAAAAGAAAATGTGTTATACGTCTCTTACAGGGATAGAAATGTTAAGATACAGCAGTGTCCCTTATTAAACCAAAATAATAAATTCTGTGCCCAAAATATTAACCACTAATCTTTTAATCAGATAATATCGGGTCATTTTCTTTGTAACAGGCATATCGTACAGTCATACCTATATAAAGGGAGCTGCTATTCATTACACTATGTGAAGCGCACAGGAATTCGTGCGATGCACGTAAACTTTCAAACTGAATATTTGGTCTATTTATCACGTTCCATAATTGTGAAATTTAGTTCCCTGGATAACGAATATTGGTCGTCGAACTGAAAGTAGGTGCCACAAAGTGACCGGAAATTCGCATCGGCTACATTCGCTCCACCCACTTTCCTGTAAGAACTGAGATTTACTCCGCACGTCGTAAAATTTCGGGTAACTCCGCTCTCACTGTTTGCCGTTCCAGCAGGCAGAGGAGAGGTGAGATAAAGGACCGAGAGCGCCCTCCCAAGAATACGTCGCCGCTCGCACCTGCAACACTCCAAACAAACACGCGTGCAGCGGAGTCTCAAGTTGCGACGCCGATTATCTGAGAGAGAACTTTCCGTCGGGCGCGCCCGCCGAGTTCCCTTAATGATGGCAGCAACTTCCTATTATGGCTCCCCGAACGGTTCTGAAACACGTGAAGGCTTCTCCGCGGGTCTTCCGAAAGTCCTCTTCCTGTTCCACCAGTTGGCGACTCTGCGGAAACAGGAGTGGGTTTGAACGCTTTACACTACCATTGTCGCGTCTTAAAATAACAATGAGTGTTACTGTAACCATCGAGAGAAGTAACTCACAGTCTGGAGAATACTGGGAGGTAAAATGGACTGTCTTTACTCAAAACTGAAATTTCGATTTCAGAGGCGTTGTTCAAATCATAACGCGCCACACATCCTCTCACGTGTTTTGCAATGAATGCAGTCAACTGTGATTCTTAAATTAACAGATTTGTGAAATTTTTCTGTGAGAGTGAGCTCACTGGCTTACCAATTCAGGAATCCCTCATTGTTAGACCATGTAATGCTTAATGTTCATCCTTCTACAGCGCCACATCGCAGGCGCTTCGATTTTCTTCTCTTTTGCATTTCACACATTCCATTATTCATTGCCATACAATTTTGTGTCCCAAACACACATTCTCAGGAAGTTATGGCCGTGTCTTGATTTTTCTTTGGTGTAGCTTCTATTATCAGGTGCAATGTCAGAATTTCGTCTCTTGCGATTACTTTTCCGAAAGCCGAACTAATCGTCATCTAACAAGTAATTTTCTTTTCGACTCTTCTGTGCATACGAAATTGTAACCGTTCACTTAATAACAAAAACACTGTCCGACCGAGACAAAGAATTTTGCAATTATAGATCTACAAAATTTAACAAGTAAGAGTTCATATTCATAATTGTTTGATTGTGTTGATGAGATTTAGAAAGTGGGAATTGTGGACATAATTGATCGATAATTCACATAATATAACAGGTTTTTAAATACGAGTATTAAAAGTACTTAAAACACAACTGAATGAAAACTCCAATAGTTAGCGAAGTAGTATTTATTTAAGTCGATTACACACAACCGGTTTCGCAGCTCTTAAATTGCTTTTTATGGTGTACATAAATGCTATTACAGAAAGTCGCAGAGTAGCAATTGGCGTGCCTAAGCAACGTTCCGAGCCCTCCTTAATTAATAAAAACCATCATCAATTGAGGAAGTCTGAGAACTTTGGGTAGCCATGCCAACTGTTATTCTGCGGCTTTCTTTCACTCCCGGTACGATATGACATAGCACTTATGTAGACTAAAACATAGAGCTTAAAAGTTGTGAATCCGGTTGTGTGGGCCTTTAAGCGACTTAAACAAGTACAGGTATGGGAGACTATCAGCTTTATGTTTTAATAGGTTTAACACTTCTATTTAAACACCTGTTGTGCTGTATAAATTGTCAATCAGTTATGTACCACTGTTTTAGCTGTGGCTGTCCCAGTTTTAAAATTATCCGTATCGAGATATGAAGCTCGTTAGCGATGCAGCTCACTCCAGTTCTTCTTGAAGAGCTGCCCTGACTCTTTCTGTCTTTCATGATATTGTTCATGAGCTCTCTAAACCGTGGGATCTACATGCCATTAATTTCAGTGGCAACTGTTTGCAGCGACGACCAACTCTGCTATACTTACAGCACTGGTGGGCAACCGGCGGACCGCGAGACAGAACCTGCCCAGGATTGTTTTCAACCCGGCCCGCGGGAAAACTTCACAGAGTTACTCCTAATTGTCAACTGTAATTGCCAATCTCTTCGACGTATGTTGTTTTCTTACTACATAATTCCTGTCTGTTATAGACATATTAAGGCAATACAACTGCTGTAACTGATTGTTGTTAATAACGAGGTCCGTTCATAGGTGTTTGTTTTCCGCGACATTTAAACGTGGGTAACAACCCATTTACAGATGTTTACCTTCATTTACGTGTCTTGAACACTGATTCTTTACTAACGGCGTTGCAGAAATTTGCGACGAAAGTTTTCAAAATGGCCTTTGTAAAACGTCGTAAGTAAAGATACAATACTACGTTCACGACTCATAAATAAATATACGCATCTGAAGACGGGTTGAACATAAATTGAATTTACTCTCACAACGCGTGTTTTAAGGTATTCTTTTTGTTCGCGTAGTGTGACTGTAAAGGATAGTCATTCTTATCAGTGCTTTATACCCTATAAACATTATATCATAGACGCTAGAATCTCGACTTCACGCGCTAGGGGCGTTACCGCCACATCACGTGACAATGCGGCCCGCGAGCTTAAGTATGTGAATTAGGACCTCGGGTCAGGAAAGGTTGCCCATGTCTACTTTATGCTAAGGCTACACAAACGCTTTTTAGAGCTTCAGTTTTACGGAAATTACCGCAACGTTTTCTAATCGCATACACCTGGTTTTACCACACATCGAACAACGTAACGTTTTACTCGGTAAATTACGCGGGTTTGAGAGTACGCCTGCTGTGTATGGTTAAAGTAGTTTCAGTTGTAGCACGGTCCATCGTGCGCCGACTGGAATTAATTACGCGTGCCGAGAATTGAGAATGCAATAACAGAACAAAGTGTAACACCACGAGCGATACTTTCGTTACTGGTTGTCAGTCGACAAGAACAGACAGAACAGGGAAAATGGTGGATACATCCATTAATGTGGATGGCCCTGCAATGGAAAGTTCATAAATATACACGAAAGAATGAAAAACTATCCACCGTTATTTTTATCATCGTATGTAAATACAGCAATTTGAGTGTCTCCTTCCTAAAGTACATGAAAAACTAGCACGCAGATAACAATATACGAGTGAGTATAGGCGCTGAAGGAAAGCTGTCGGTCACTTTACGGTTTTATTAATATAAAATAACAATAATAAACAATTGGACAAGCTGTAATATAGTTGTAATGCTGTTCATTACAAACTTACCAAGATAATTTAGCGTATTTACCAAACAGTCCATTATGAGTGTGTGGCTTCACACGCGTACTAAGGTGAAAGTAGAGAAATCCTCAGCAATCATGGCCACCAGTAGCCGCTGGATACAAAAATGCGTTTAATCGCTCCCGCGTGCGTCTTTTGACGCCAGAAAAAATGGCCCACCCCCATCCGTTTGAGGTATGACACGAGAAAGTGCTTGTCCTTAGACAAAGTGCGTTAATTTTCTTATCGCGAAGCCACGTCTTACGCCATAGCACTCGTCCATGCTTCTTGTGTCATTTATTGAACAAAAGTTGTTCCAAAGATCGCCAGTGCAGCTTTTGCCTAACGGTATTGCCGGCCCACGCACGCACTTTCGATACCCGTATGCCATTTGGTTATTCATACGCAAATCTAACAGTGATGGCCATACAGTTAATAAACAAGTATATGTCGCGCAGTGCATTAGGCTTTTGAATGGAAGTATCTTACATAATCAGCGCGCTCGTGATCTTCCAACGCAGTGTCGTGTGCCGTGTAAATATGTTGATTTTAGAATTGTGGAAGGGCCTAGACTACTCTCGTACCTGTTAGAGTTCAAAATACTCATATTTTATGTGAATAAGACAGCTTTAGATACGTTATATGTGGTGCTCAATGGGAATAGGCGGTGCAGTCGGTAGACGTATGAATTATAGTAAGACTTTTAATATATATGTTTCATTCAGTTCCAATTTACCCCTTCTTAACAGGAGACTAATTCCATATCAAAGAATGTCTAATTAACATTGTACTCTAGACCGTCAAGGAAAAGTCTAATAGTACTTTTCTCTAAAGCAGCCCGCCATCGCATTGCTGGTGGTCGTGATTAGGCGGGGGCGGGGGGGGGGGGGGGGAGGTAAAAGGAAGTCATCTTTTTCTGTTTTATTAATACAAACCATGGCTTGAGGAGACTCACAGAGAATTAACTTGTGCTCTGTGGATACCCTCGTGACTGTATCATGTTTCCGTTATTAAGCACAAGATAACGGGTAGCTTACACGTTTGACATGTATTTTTAATTACTGATTAATTTGTTGCACCAAAGGATATTGATATTTACTTTGCGTCAGCACAGTCACCAACAACGCTTACGTGTACTTCGGTCACGCTGCTGATACCGCCGTGAAGTGACAATGGGTCACACATTGGATGCGCGCCAAAAATCCCTGTCATTCGAAAGTTTACAAAATCTACAGTATTTGACCTACGTAGTCTTACGCGGTATCCTTGGAATCTGGGCGTAGTAATCAGCGTACGTATCTTGGTTAAAATGAATATGCATTAAATCTAAAAAGAAATATGCATGGCGGTATGTGCCACTGATCAAGTTTGAACCATTAGATACATAGTATTTACTACCTGAAACTGTTCATAATGCGCCATGGAGCCTAGTGAACAAGCTAGTACATTTTGCATCTAAAACGGTTGAAGACAGATTCCAAAAACAAGCGGTGGCTAGAAGCTGGTAGTCATAACTTCCGAAAAGAAATGCCATCGATATCTGGATTAAACGCTACATAACTCAGTTGGTGCAATCGCTTGATACACAGAGTTATGATAACAGCAGGATTACTGTTCAAAAAATGTTCAAATGTGTGTGAAATGTAATGAGACTTAACTGCTAAGGTCATCAGTCCCTAAGTTTACACACTACTTAAGCTAAATTATCTTAAGGACAAACACACACATCCATGCCCGAGGGAGGACTCGAACCTTCGCCGGGACCAGCTGCATAGCCCATAACTGCAACGCCCTAGACCGCTCGGCTAATCACGTGCACCCAGGATTACTACTCACAGTGCCAAATAAACTAGTAGGTAGTCCACAATTCTAACTGCAGCATCATTGACAAAGCCAAATTTAGAATCGCACTCTCTCACGTAATTTACTCCAAAATTAAACCAAACAAATCACTTCAAAACATCTGCAATTCATCGCGAAACAGCTGCGTATAATTACTGGAGAAAATGACACTGATTCCGAATCACAAGAGCTCTGTTAAACAGTACATGGCAGAGTATGCCAAAGGCTTGCGTTACTCACCGGGTTCAGGACGGAAGTGGCAAAAAATGTCTTAACTGTAATAAATAACCGGTAACTGAGTAAACACTGTTTGTAAAATAACCGGTTATCAGAATCAGGCAGTTAATTCAGGAACTCACTCTCTCTTGCCACGAAAAATGAAAATATTGTCCATGTGATGTTCGTACTATCATGAAAATAACTGGTAACTACTAATGGTCACCATCAGTGTGCTGATGAATGCCCTTCTGATTCAGCCTCACTCTATCAGACCGTGGACAATTCACACTGGCCTTGTGGTACCATACTTCCATGGAAATAACTGGTGTAATAACTGGTTATTTCCGAAGATATAGGAATACTGGAAGGTACTGGTAACAGGAGTACAGGAGAAATCGGCTCTATTTCTGTCTCATTTGTTGAACTCACTACAAGGATACTTTTCGATCGTGCTTGATTTTTAAAACCTTATTCAAACCTTTATCATCATGGTCTTCATTTTTCTCAAACATAAATCTTACACGTGAATAAACGACGCTAGTATCTGGTTACCATTTATTCTCGTTTTTCATTTCACTGTGCGAAACAACAGAAATTAAGCGTTGAATTATGCCTACGCAACCTATTAAACATACCTGAAAAAGTTCTTATAGAATTTTCACTTCTTAGTAGCGCAATAAAGTTTTTCAAGCTCTATACTTTTGAAACAAATCTCCTAAAGGTCCTAAGATAAGATTTCAAATTAGGCCACGATTCTCATCTTTGATAAAACACAGAGAACCTCTGAAAATCATTAACTGAAAGGTTGTGGAAACCTAGGCAGTTCATGTTTGCTACGTGTACGTATAACTACGCAGCCGGCTCAAGTTTAACAGTATGGAATAATTGAACAGGTATTACTGCCGTGTACTAATATCCGCAGGAACTGCAACGCGTTCTGTGACTGCTAGACTGATAAATAACCGCATGCGCAGTAACTTTACCAGATGCAGTGGGTTACTGGTGCGACGTTTCCTAGTAAGAATAACTTACTTGCCGCAGCCTTTAGAGCCGTTATGAATAATTTTTACCGAAAAATAAGTTAACTGCGATAACTGAAATTAGTCCATCCCTAGTCCAGGATAACGGTGCTGCTTCCACTTCGTATCCTAGCGCGTCGAAACTCCTAAGCGGAAGGGGAGCCAAGCAGTGACTGCCACTACCTGCTACTGTTACGAGGATAAAACTAGAACTCTGAATCTCCCTTACGATTAAAAGAAGTTAAGTTGGTGTCCAAGCCAGTGGTGCTGCGTTATTCTCTGGCTGAGATGGAGTATATTTAAAATATACTTGCAAACATGGTTATTTAATTAACTCATGAGTAAGGAATTAAATGTCGAGTGAGCATTGAGCGATTAAGTGAGCATTTTTCTTCACCACTGTCTTGGCGATCAAGTTGCTGCGACAAAAAAATTTAAAACCAGTTCACTTCTGGCAACAAATCATGGTACAAATTGGACACCCACACCATGAAAGCATGACATATGGTCCACTTTCATTGTCGTCAAATACATATGAGAAACACTTGAAATATGTTCACAATTGCGAATACTAACGGCCATCGCCTGTATCCGGGAATGACGACGATGAAAGTGTGTGCCACCCAGGACACTAAACAGAATTACCCTCTTTACACGAGCGGTCACCTTAAAGGTTTCCTTCACCCATGCATGACTTACAGCCAGATCAAAATTTCCACATGTCGTCGTTCCTGCGTCATAGCCTGTATCGGACAAACATTATCTAGTTAAGCAATGGGAAGCCAATTTAATTGAAAGTCGCTGCTAGGTATCGACGATAAATACAATACTGCATGCATGTGCGAAAGAACATTGCATTTTTCTTCTTAACAACACGGGCACTGTAATATCGTACGTACGAGAAACGAACGGCCATTTTAGTTGAAAATAACTGCAAGGTATCGGCTGATAAATACGTTATTGCATGCATTTCCGAAAGAGCATTGCATCGTTCTTCTTACTGCAATGTCGTAAAAATGAGAAACAAACTCGTCAACATGCACTGTTTTTATTCATTCAAGGATTTTATACAGAATCAGTACTCTGATTGACTAATACATCTTTAAGCAAGGAAAAAATTATTCTGTAACTTATTCACCACAAATCAAGGTACTAGACCACTTTTTAAAAATTGCTTCCTCGAGCTACAGGTTGAAAGGTCATATTTTCTCTCATAACTTGTTTCATATGATCCATTACAAGTTAGTCATAAAGTTTGTTGTTGCTGTGGTCTTCAGTCCTGAGACTGGTTTGATGCAGCTTTCCATGCTACTCTGTCCTGTGCAAGGTTCTTCATCTCCCAGTGCCTACTGCAACATACATCCATCTGAATCTCCTTAGTGTATTCATCTATTGTTCTCCCTCTACGATTTTTACCCTCCACGCTGCCTTCCAATACTAAACTAGTGATGCCTTGATGCCTCAGAACATGTCCTACCAACCGATCCCATCTTCTAGTCACGTTGTGCCACAAACGCCTCTTCTCCCCAATTCTATTCAATACCTCCTCATTAGTTATTTGATCTACCCATCTAATCTTCAGCCCTCTTCTGTAGCACCACATTTCGAAAGCTTCTATTCTCTTCTTGTCCAAACTATTTATCGTCCATGTTTCACTTCCACACATGGCTACACTCCACACAAATACTTTCAGAAACGATTTCCTGATACTTAAATCTGTACTAGATGTTAACAAATGTCTCTTCTTCAGAAACGCTTCCTTGCCATTGCCAGTCTACATTTTATATCTTCTCTACTCCGACCATCATCAGTTATTTTGTTCCCCAAATAGCAAACTCCTTTACTACTTTAAGTGACTCATTTCCTAATCTAATTCCCGCAGCGTCACCCGACCTAATTCGACTACATTCCATTATCCGCGGTTTGCTTTTGTTGATGTTCACCTTATGTCCTCCTTTCAACACACTAGCCATGCCGTTCAACTGCTCTTCCAAGTCCTTTGCTTTCTCTGACAGAATTACAATGTCATCGGCGAACCTCGGAGTTTTTATTTCTTCTCCATGTATTTTAATACCTACTCCGAATTTTTCTTTTGTTTCCTTTACTGCTTGCTCAATATACGGATTGAATAACATCGGGGGGAGGCTACACCCCAGTCTCACTCCCTTCCCCACCACTGCTTCCCTTTCATGCCCTCGACAATTATAACTGCCATCTGGTTTCTGTACAAATTGTAAATAACCTTTCGCTATCTGTATTTTACCGCTGCCACCTTCACAATTTCAAAGAGAGTATTCCAGTCAATATTGTCAAAAGCTTTCTCTAAGTCTACAAATGCTAGAAACCTAGATTTACCTTTCCTTAATCTATTTTCGGAGATAAGTCGGAGGGTCATAATTGCCTCACGTGTTCCAACATTTCTACGGAATCCAAACTGATCTTCCACGAGGTCGGCTTCTACCAGGTTATCAATTCGTCTGTAAAGAATTCGTCTCAGTATTACTAAACTGATAATTCGGTAATTTTCACATCTGTGAACACCTGATTTCTTTGGGATGGAATTATTATATTCTTCTTTAAGCCTGCGGGTATTTCACCTGTCTCATACATCTTGCTTACCAGATGGTAGAGTTTTGTCAGGGCAGGTTCTCCGAAGGCTATCGGTAGTTCTAAAGGAATGTTGTCTACTCCCGGTTCCTTGTTTCGACTTAGGTCCTTCAGTGCCAACACTTCACCCAGTATTATATCTCCCATTTTATCTTCATCTACATTCTCTTCCATTTCCATAATATTGACCTCAACTACATCACCCTTGTATAGACCCTTTGTATATTCCTTCCATCTTTCTGCTTTCCCTTCTTTGCATAGAACTGGTTTTGCATCTGAGCTTTTGATATTCGTACAAGTGGTGCTTTTTTTTTCCAAAGGTCTCTTTAATTTTCCTGTAGGCAGTATCTATCTTACCCCTAGTGAGATAAGCCTCTACATCCTTACATTTGCCCGCTAGCCATTTCTGCTGAGCCATTTTGCACTTCCAGTCGATCTAATTTTTGAGACGTTTGTATTACTTTTTGCCTGCTTCATTTACCGCATTTTTATATTTTCTTCTTTCATCAATTAAATTCAAGATCTCTTCTTTTACCCAAGGATTTCTACTAGCCCTTCTCTCTTTACCTACTTGATCCTCTGCTGCCTTCACTACTTCATCCCTCAGAGCTACCCATTCTTCTTCTACTGTATTTCTTTCCCCTATTCCTGTCAATTGTTCCCTTGTGCTCTTCCTGAAACACTGTACAACCTCTGGTTTAGTCAGTTTATCCAGGTCCCATCTCCTTAAATTCCCACCTTTTTGCAGTTTCTTCAGTTTTAATGTACAGTTCATAACCAATAGATTGTAGTCAGAGTCCACATCTGCCCCTGCTAACGTCTGACAATTTAAAACCTGGTTCCTAAATCTCTGTCTTACCATAATATAATCGGTCTGATACCTTGTAGTATCTCCAGGCTTCTTCCAGGTATACAACCTTCTTTCATGATTCCCGAACCATGTGTTAGCTATGTTTAAGTTATTCTCTCTGCAAAATTCTACCAGGCGGCTTCCTCTTTCGTTTCTGATCCCCAATCCATATTCACCTACTACATTTCCTTCTCTCCCTTCTCCTACTATCGAATTCCAGCCACCCATGACTATTAAATATTTGTCTCCCTTCACTATCTGAATAATTTCTGTTGTGTTAGCAAAAGAGCCGACATCGTGTTACTAGAGGAGGCCGAAATGCACGCGTTTTAGCTCACGCATGCTGGTGTGAGGAGGGAAGGACTATACTGACGTGAGGTCTGAATTATGACAAGGAATTAGAATTCAGAAAGCGGACGTAATTAGTTTGATACTTAACTTTAATCCATTAATGATGAACGTCGCTCTTGACGGTACATGAGTCACAATATTATCTGTTCAGAAGACATAGTAACTGAATATGGCGCCTTGCTAGGTCGTAGCAAATGACGTAGCTGAAGGCTATGCTAAACTGTCGTCTCTGCAAAGGAGAGCCTAGGTATACAATGAACCATCGCTAGCAAAGTCGGCTGTACAACTGGGGCGAGTGCTAGGGAGTCTCTCTAGACCTGCCAGTGGCGGCGCTCCGTCTGCAATCACTGATAGTGGCGACACGCGGGTCCGACGTATACTAACGGACCGCGGCGGATTTAAAGGTTACCACATAGCAAGTGTGGTGTCTGGCGGTGACACCACAATTTCTTTTGTGTCATCATACATTTCATCAATTTCTTCGTCATATGCAGAGCTAGTTGGCATATAAACTTGTACTACTGTAGTAGGCGTGGGCTTCGTGTGTATCTTGGCCACAATAATGAGTTCACTATGCTGTTTGTAGCAGCTTACCCGCACTCCTACTTTTTTTTATTCATTATTAAACCTACTCCTGCATTACCCCTATTTGATTTAGTATTTACAACCCCGTATTCACCTGACCGAAAGTCTTGTTCCTCCTGCCACCGAACTTCGCTAATTCCCACTATATCTATCTTTAACCTACCCATTTCCCTTTTTAAATTTTCTAACTGACCTGCCCGTTTAAGCGATCTGACTTTCCACGCTCCAATTCGTAGAACGCCAGTTTTCTTTCTCCTCATAAAGACGTCCTCCTGAGTAGTCCCCGCCCGGAGATCCGAATGGGCGACTATTTTACCCAAGAGGACGCCATCATCATTTAACCATATAGTAAAGCTGCATGCCCTCGAGAAAATTGCGGCTGTAGTTTCCCCTTGCTTTCAGCCGTACGCAGTACCAGCGCAGCAAGGCGTTTTGGTTAGTTCAAAATGGCTCAGAGCACTATGGGACTCAACTGCTGTGGTTATCAGTCCCCTAGAACTTAGAACTACTTAAACCTAACTAACCTAAGGACATCACACACATCCATGCCCGAGGCAGGATTCGAACCTGCGACCGTAGCAGTCCCACGGTTCCGGACTGCGCGCCGAGAACCGCGAGACCACCGCGGCCGGCTTTTGGTTAGTGTTACAAGGCCAAATCAGTCAATCATCCAGACTGTTGCCGCTGCAACTACTGAAAAGGCTGCTGCCCCTCTTCAGGAACCACACGTTTGACTGGCCTTTCAGCAGATACCCCTCCGTTGTGGTTGCGCCTACGGTACGACTATTGGGTATCGCTGAGGCTCCCCACCAACGGCAAGGTCCGTGGTTCATTGGGGGGGTTAGTCAAAATAGGATGAGCTAATTTAAAGCGCTAATAATGAATAGACAATACCTCTCTTCAACAAAACTATTCAACAAGGAGTGGATAACTATACAAGAATTTCCTTCAGAACGTAACTGGAGGCCCGCAAATACTCAGACTTTATTCATCCAGTATTTGAGAATGAGAGAACTTAGCGGCTTCCAACAAAAATTACGCATCATTTCAAACCTCTCCAAAAAATTTCGTGATGACACTCCACCCCTCCCCTAGACAACATGATGAAAGGAAAGAAATTTTTTCACTTACTATATTTTCACTGTTCATAGAGTAAAACATAAGTATTAGAAATATTTTAATTTATTATTGCACTACTACCAACTCTATTAGTAACTCATTTTGCCGACAGTAGTGACATATTACATTGAATGTGACAGAAAAATTATATTATTGTACGACAATCTCTGATACAGAAAACTATATTTTATTAAACGATTGGGGAGAAGGGCATTTACTGTTTGTTAATATCACAAAAACTGCTCAACTACTGCTCCTTGTATCATATTTATGTATATTGTCAACGAAATTTTTTATGTGTGTACTTTGTTTCTTGTTCTTTCAGGTAGATATCTTAAACATATAGCATTCTGCATCGCCTCCGTCTTTCCGTAATTTACACACCGACATCATCATCTTTTTAATGTTGCTTGCACTTTCCAGCGGCTTCGTCGTCGGCAGGGCCACTCCTTAAATTTAGTGATGTAACTCTCAGCTGATACGTTAGCACCCGACATTTTCCGAAATAATTTCCCGTACTTTCAGTGCCAGGCAAGAATCTCCATAGGGATGAGATTAGGTTCATTCCTGCTGTGGGAACGTGTACGGAATGCTTTGCGGAGCAATACCTGAACAGAGTCCACATGTCTTCATAGCTTTCAGATTCTCGTCAAACTCAGCGAGTAGGCAAACCCTACAGCACAATGGTAAGGCGCATAGCAGCGTGGAACTGAACGGCCCTGTGTATCAACACATTCGCACAAGGCAATGAGTAAATAAACAAGGCAGGAACTTCTTAATTCTTAAATGCACGTACGAGATAATTTGAACGTGTTTAAGAGCCAAGTTTTGCAACTTTTCCACTTGTCGCCATTACTACAGTCAGGAAAATAATCCTACAGTTAGTGTGTGTCTGTATAGATCGCGTGGGTAGCCCAATAAATATTTTGTTGTTTCATTACTTCTGCACCCTATCACTTTCGAAACATGTGACTGAACAATCGGCACTTTATTGTTACTTAAATCTGTATATAAATTTTAGTCCACAGTCTACAGTAGGGAGATTCTACAAGTTCTGGAAGTACTGTAATGGAACAGTAACACGGTAGGTTCTAGAAGAAGATTAATTATCGGTCATCAAACAAGCAAACATAGGGTGAGTAAGTGATTTTCTGATTGATATCGTGGTTGATGTGGCAAGATATTAAAGAAGACGTGGCGACCTCATTTGGCGTTGCGCAGCCTAGGAGCTTCCTAGTGTGTGAGATAGTTTGCAGCGGCCGCAGAAACCAATTAAAGCGATAAACAAATAGTGGCGACCCAATTAACGGAAACGCTCTTTGGGCTGCGGTATTGAGAGGAGCAAAAAGACGTAATTGTGGCCAGGCCGTGGGTGGGGTGGGGGTGGGGGAGGGAATAACAGAACTGTGTGCCAGACCGACCAATCACCAGCGACCGTATCGTCTGCGGAAACGTTAGGCACTCGGTTTGTCAGTCGATCAGCGAGCGAGGGGAGTGATAGGGGAGGGGGTGCCTCAAACGCCCTTCCGAAATAAATGAATTGGAGGCAGGGCATCGGGTAAATACAATATCCCCTGCCCCTGGATGAAATTTCTGCCGCTTCAGATATGGCGGAGGGTGGAAACAGGGAACGCGCGCCGTGAGCTCAAAGCTGAAAATTAAAAATTTCTGTAATGTTGTTGCCCGAACCGAGCCGTGTAGTCGATTTCTAACTGTAGCGCCAATGTTGCCCAGGGAGACACACTCTCGCGAGGGAACAGCAGGATATTCCTCTCGTTATTTGCGGTGCGCAGCTTCCACTGGAAAACAAATAGACGCGCCGTCCAGGCGTCGCTTTTTGTTCGTGTTAGCTGCCCTGCTTCTTTACGCAAACACATGGCATGGCCAGTGGACACTGTTCTCTGTCTCCCTTCGCCTCTGTTGCGTGACCTCAATTCCTCATCCGCTGCTGATATGTCGAAGGGCCCAAAGACAGTACCACCGTTTCTTTTAGCTAATCTGCTAAGTGTCGCCATTTGGATTGATGACTGGGGATCAGTTTCTAAACATCTCTTGCAGCGCACAAGATTTTAATCAAGAACATCCTACGGTACCACTCATTAATATTCCCATAAACTCTGACAGTTACTTTATATTTCAAACATGAACACACAAAAAAATTATTACTCCTAAAATATTATTATCTACATTTAAAGTTTATAATACTAACAGGAAAATTATATTGCACATTCGTCACAGTATCCTCCCTCGGCTTTAATGACTGACTAGAAAACTCGAGGCCTGCGGCCAAAAACATTTTGTAGTCATTGCGAACCCATATAATTCAACACATTCGTCCAGAGATGTTCCTTGCTTGTTATTGTGAACTTTCCAG
This sequence comes from Schistocerca nitens, assembly GCF_023898315.1. NCBI lineage: Eukaryota > Metazoa > Arthropoda > Insecta > Orthoptera > Acrididae > Schistocerca > Schistocerca nitens. The sequence goes on along the minus strand of NC_064619.1, from coordinate 547,843,039 downwards.
ATACGTCTGAGCACTTCATCCCATACCATTTCAGTAGGATTGAGGTCTTTGGGACTCTGCCTCACCACATCTTTTAGTATCACAATTTTTATATCTGGTGGAGTGTACTTCTTACAGAACGTCAGCCGATCTTTTGGATCGCCATCCTATTGTAATGTGAACCCTTTCCCTACTAGGCGCAATATACATGATATCGTATGATACTGAAGGAAGAGATGGCAGTGGTTCTGCCCCACGCGTCCTTCTATTTTCCCAGTGTCGCCAACTGTGTCTCCTGGGAAACACCCCCAATACATAACAGATTTGCCATCGTACTACCCTGTGGGTAGAGTGCACTGCTGGGCCATCCTTTCCCCTTCCGACGTACGAGCAAACGACCTCCTGGTACCAAAATTAGCTAATTTAGTTATATCACTTCCTCCCACCCTTCGTGTGTTCTCTTACCATGTTTCCAAGCCCATGCGAGAATCATATTTCTTATGTACGAGCTTGAGAAGGATTTATGTCGCTTCCATATATCCTTTAAAGACTGCATCGGTCTGTCTTCTTTTTACTATTGCAAAACATATGTTTTTATTTTTCATTACTAACTTTTCTGCACTAATCTGTGGTATGGTTTTGAACCTATTTCTCTTGCTGTGCTTCTGATCAATTTTTAACCACTTTAATTGTCTTACAAGGTCGTTCGGGTCGTCGTGCATCTTTTTTGCTGCCTTTCGTCTTTGGTGGCGAAGGGTCATTGTACTACACCTACTGATACGCCACATTTTTTGACAGTTGGAGGAGTAGGTGCACCTGCTTGTATAAGTGCTGCAATTTCAGCAAATAGTAACTGTTCTACTGTTTTTATTACTCAACCGTAGCCAGGGTATTACACACACCAAAACAGTTTTGCATTATCCCGGTTCCCAGAACTCCTGAAGATAACATTGACAGTGGATATTGTATCACAGACACAGACCATTTGACTGTTCAGAGATGTCACTAAACGCGCCCAAAGATGTAAATAACCATGCATGAGCAGCGCCTATTAGACGTAGGGGAACCGACAACCAATCATTTCCAGTAATCCCACCAGGGAGGAGGTACAAGGCTCGTGTTGTCCTTAGTCAGCTATACCTAGACGGCCAATACCGCCGCTCGATCGCGTCCGCATTGTTACTTTGTGCCAGGAAGGGCTCTAAACAAGGGGAGTGTCCAGGCGTCTCGGAGTAAAACAAAGCGATGTTGTTCAGACAAGGAGGAGATACATAGAGACAGGAACTGTCGATGACATGCCTCGCTCAGGTACTACTTCAGTGGATGACCGCTACCTACGGAATATGACTCGGACGAACCCGGACAGCAACGCCACCATGTTGAATAATGCTTTTCGCGCAGCCACACGACTCAAACTGTACACAATAGGCTGCATGATGCGCAACTCCACTCCCGACGCCCACGACGAGGTCTACCTTTACAGCCACGACACCATGAAGAGAGGTATAAATTGGCCCAACGACATGCCGAATGGACCGCTCAGGATTGCCATCACGTTCTCTTCACCGGCGAGTGGTATGCCTTCAACCAGACAATCATCGGACACGTGTTTGGATGCAACCTGGTCAGGCTGAAAGCCTTGGACACACTGTCCAGCGAGTGCAGCAAGGTGGAGGTTCCCCACTGTTTTGGGGTGGCATTATGTGGGACCGACGTACGCCACTGGTGATCATGGAAGGCGCCGTAACGGCTGTATGATACGTGAATGACATCCTCCGACCGATAGTGCAACCACATCTGCAGCATATTGGTAAGGCATTCGTCTAGATAGATTACAGTTTGCGCCCCCATTGTGCAAATCTTGTGAATGATTTCCTTCAGGATAATGACATCGCTCGACTACAGGGGTCCACATGTTCCCCAGACCTGAACCCTATCGAACATACGTGGGGTAGATTGAAAATGGCTGTTTATGGACGACGTGACCCATCAACCACTCTGAAGGACCAACGCCGAATCGCCGTTGAGGAGTGGAACAATCTGGATCAACAGTGCTTTGATGAACTTATGGATAGTATGCCAGGATGAATACAGGCGTGCATCAAAGCAAGAGGACGTACTACAGGGTATTAGAGGTACCGGTGTGTTCAGCAATCTGGACGACCACGTCTGAAGGTCTCACAACAACATGCAATGTGTGATTTTCATGAGCAATAGAAAGGGTGTAAATGATGTTTACGTTCAACACTATTCCAATTTTCTATACAGGTTCCGGAACTCTCGGAACCAAGGTGATGCAAAACTTTTTGATGTGTGTACATGGTATGTACAGGAAAATTATTTGTCAGTTATTAGGTTTACTGAAATTAATGAGGAATGACTTAAGATCTAACACTTCAAGACGAAACTCACTTTGTTAATTACTTTACGCTAATAATTTCGCAAAGGTGATGATCAAGTTTGTGTTCTCACCCTTCTACACATCACCATTAAATTTTTATATTTCTGGAAAATCTTTAGAAAGCGTCGAGAGGCGTAGATACACAAAAGATAAACATTTTACTTATCTTCAGTTTCTCTTCGTTTCGTTGGCTGCAGTTCTTGTGTCTAGGGGTACAATGTTGGGGCTGTAACTTTTTTATAACGTTGTAGGTTCCAGATGAGTACACTCGTATAATTGATGAAGTTATTTGTGTGGCTATGACTTCTTGTATTTGATCCCATTCTTCTATATCACAGCGACTGTTCAATTTTCACCTTAGAACACAAGTTACATTGTTGTTGACCAGATTAGAAAATACATGCCGTTTCATCAGAGATATTCCCACTGCTACTCACATTCCGTGACACACACAACATTCCAAAGAGTTTACAAAGCAAAAGAGTTTACAAATTTTCTTAACAGAACAAGAATCATCACCAAGATATAAAATTATTTTATAAATGAATCCAACAATAAATTTAATAATTAGCGTTAGATTGTGCAATTAATAATATGAATTTTAAGTACGCCTGATATTTTGTAATTTCAAATATTGCTAAAAGAAGAGTAATTTTAATTGTACGTATAGGGTACTAACAAATTAATTTCTTTTTACATATTTTAGCCCGAAACATAACACATAGAGTACAAAATCATATGAAGTTCATTGAGTTAAACAGCTTATATAACGTTCAACAAATAAAATAATCGGTTGTAAGCATGGTATCGATTATTTCTATAGAAAAAAAGGTAATATTACAAGAGGGTGTCCCAATACTAGTTCCAATTTAATTCTTTAACAGATATTAAGGATATTTCAAAAATATTTGTTTGATTACAAAAGACAACAGTTTATTTCCAGCACATTAGGAGACAGAAACCAAAAGTTACCTTACTTACAGTTCTAAGCTGGCGGTTCTCGTGTTCGCCGGCAGCTGTCTTCCTTCTGGAGCTAGCTCGCTCGTTTGTTCGTTGACCAACGTTCGTCTAGTCGCGATAAAAGGGTATTGCGGTCTCCGTTAGTACACGGTCAATTCGTAACGGCTGTGAGGGCTGATTCTCTATGAGAGTGCTGTGCCTCTCCTCCTGCACTTCGAAGCATTTTATTGAAGTCTATGGCTGTTTACGCAGCGCGAAACACATAGGTCGCTTCGATGTGCTCTTTCACGTGGCGGAGTGCGTTTAGTATCTTTTTTGCTTCTAGAAACTAACATATGCCTAGTCTTCGTGCCAAGAGAGAGTCACGCATTCTTCATGTACCTCTCCTGTGTGTTTAAGGCAAAATTTATATCTCAAGCCTCAAAAGACGCAAAGATGTAACAGACGCACAATATATAAAATGTTATAAATTCACTCTGGGTATTCAGTGATGAGACAGTGTTTCATTTCAGTGGAAAAGCGTACACTATGGGGGACGTAGCAGCCACAAGACAGAGTCGAGTTCGAGACAGAATCTTTAGAGACTCATACGATTCGGTTTCGCAGAAGCTCAATCGGTAAAAACCGAATCCTTGTAGGATGAATTTGGTCTTCGGCTATCTGTACGTCCATTAAGACTCCTTTTTCTCAAGAACGGAGAGAAGAAGCCAACTGAAATTTATGTCAAATATTACGTGTGTTGATATGAGATTCCTTTTGCTTATGAACAGGTGCATGTATGAAACTGAAATTCACGTCATTCCGTTGGTGGTGCAAGAAATGCAAGCATCTGTGTCAGCGTAGTCAAAAGATACATCCATTTATGTCACATATTTTGATACTCCCAAACTCACTCATCAAAATCAGTATGGTACTTCTCGTTGACCCAGGATGGCACGCTGCAAGGTAAGACATTTTAATCCTATTCGATGGCACAATAGAAGAAAATAATGTCATGCATTCACAATTCAACAGTTGCCATCCAAAAATTAATTTCACTACAGAACAAGGAAAAAAGTACATAAACTTTTTAATTTTAAAGCTTTTAAACGAAAAGTCTGAAGACGTATTCGGAATTTTTCGTAAGTCAACGACAACAGACATAAATATCCACAACCAATCATGTCACCCAGGAACACACAAGCTCGCATATTTTCATTCAGTGATATACAGACTGATCATATTACCACTAGAAAAAGAAAAAACGTGGCTATAAATAACGTTTACCCTAAAAACATGTGAGATCCTTGTCACAGTTGTTCAGAAATGACGTACTCCCCCAATAAGAGTAAAAATATTAACTAATTATTTTAAAGAAATTACATACAGTCATATTTACACCAATGATGAGCGATAAATGTAATTGAGAACTAATTCATATGTAGGTTAATTAACAAATTTCTGCATAATAAATGTAATCTTACTAGTGTTAAGTACGTTAAAACATGGACCTTGTACATAAGAGCTTTGCAACAGCTGCTCGGAAGTAAGGTGCTCCTTAAATAGTGAAAAACCTCTGTAATTTATTGTATGAGAATGACATGCAGTCATAGGAGCAAGGACATACGTAAGATAATATATTACTAAACAATCATCCATTAAATAAGTTATAATGTACGTAGTTTCTCTATAGATATGACTTGTTAGTGTGTCAAAATCACAAGTGTCACCAATGCATAAATGTATAATGTGTTTGATACTTGAAAATGGCCTACGGCCGGAATTGAATTGCACATGAAATAAAGAAATGGCAGATGAAGTTACCACGAAGCCATTAAAAAGATTCATAGCAGCTGCAGATCCTATCGTATTGAGAAATATAAAAGTCCAAAATTGAGTTATGGTGTCGTCTTGGAAGAATTACACCCAATACTTGTCATATGACACTCTCAATAACATTTGGGTCGGTATTCAAAGTATATGCTTCCGTGAATAAAAAGGCTGTAGAATTTAGACTCCGCACAAAGACTTCAGTCCTTTCATTGCAGTTACGAAGAAAAATTGAAGAAAATATGATGTGTTTCGTTGGCATAAGATCAATGAATTTTTTAAATGCATGTAACAGTATTCAGTTCGTGCCACACAGGTAACTATTTATGTCCTTTTTCTGGCACATATCACGTCGTTCCACTGAATGACTTACACTGCAGTCACAACTCACACATCTACACAACTATGATTCCTACATCGTATCTGCCTCATTTCCCACTCCACATACGCTAAAAAATTGTTTCCGACGCTAGTTCGTACCGCCTTTCTTGAACTTAATTCTTCCGTTTACTTTATACTACTGCTACAGCTATTCTAACTACTACCACTATTGTTACTACTTTTGTTAGTATTATAAGTTTTATCTACTATTAGTTTACCCGTGATTTATCTAAGTTACTCATAATACATTTCGCTGCGAAAGCGGAACCGTCCTAGATGCGACTGTAATTGAGGAGATGGTAAAAACTATACATCCCCTCTCCCCCCCCCCCTCTCTCTCGTGCCCTCGTCGTTTTGTTTCTTAATTCATTCGTGTTTGCATGCACATGACAAGTTACAGTCTTGTTATTTTAATTTGCAGCTAACGCTACAGTTGTGCTCCATTTATCTTTATCCAAATTCTGTTGTGCTCCATTTATCTTTATCCAAATTCTGTTGTGCTCCATTTATCTTTATCCAAATTCTGTCTACTGTTTTATTGCCTTCTCTACTTTCCTAACTTCTTCATAGGTTTTGTTGGTATTGAGGATACTTAGCGTGTACCATACTAATCTTCATTAAATTTCTTCGAATCTCCTATCAAAATTAACTTTAGCGAAGACTTCCGAACCCCTCAAATGGTTTGAATAAAACGTCAATTTCCCTTGTCCTCTCCTACAATTTTAAGCAATCATTGATAATTATAGCTCACTTTATCTGACGCTTTGAATAAGACTTCACGTTTTTGTTTCCCTGCTAGTGCGAAATTTATTCCAGTTTACAGTTTAAAAGCGTAATGCATAACACTGATAATCAATAGTGCTCATTGTTTGTCACTCTGCTGTCTTAAGCTGGCTCATCTACTAACATGATGCTAATTCTTCTGTTTTGTAGATTCTGGGATTTTGGACGTCAGAGACAACATGGTGATAGGTAAACCTTCCCCCAATTTTATTGAGTTCGAGAATATTTCAGCGATTGCAGAAGTGATGATTGTGGTAAAATGTGGAAACAAATTATTATATTTGTCTGTAGTGTATTTTATCCTCACTAGCGCCTCCTTCTCTTGTTATTTATATTTATCTTTTGCGCTACAACAGCACAACACTGCTCTTCAAATGCCCGATCTTGTGGTTCTTCTTGCAGTTTACCCATTACATAATGGGCGGTTGGCTAGTATGGTTCATCAGGTTATTCGAGAATGGGGTACATTGAGTGTGTTGGCGTAAGTGGATAGGAAAGATTATATTTCGAGCTGGATACCTCAATCGATATTAGCTTCATTTGGCACTCAGAATGTGTCAAAGTGAACTAAAGGCAAGCTCGTAGACTGCATTAAATGTCCCAGAAATTACGGTCTCTGTGGAAATAACATAATGGAACGAAACAAAATCAACGTTCCTATATCAATTGTCGTTTCTGCAGAGCACATATATAACCGTCGACTGTTTCGTAACAAAACACGAACTGCCGGTAGTATAAGTATCCTTTTGTGAATTAAAACCCAACCTCTCGTTACAGATCTGCTTTTTTACATAATTAAAACGAGAACTCTTCATTCTAAGAAAAAAGAATGAAAAGAATTTATGCTAAACCCACAAAAAATTCTGGATTGACAAAGGTATGGCACATACAACTAGATATAGTGCGTTACAACTTTCAGTGTGTAGTACACACCGATAAATATTAAGATTCTACAAACGTCGGCAAAGCGAATTCTGAAATTTTAGCATCAATTTCTAACACAGTCCTTTGACTATCCGGCTTCCTTCTCTCTCGCCCTGAAACGTATCAGATGTTTGATGAAGAGCAAAAAAGTTCCCTGCGTTGGCTATAAGTTGGTCTTATCCAAATGTCACAGTGATATTACTCTAGTTTTGCATAGTAATGTTTTAGCTTCAGCAATAAGTATTTCACCATTGAAGTTAGTGTTTCAGAGCACCGTCTGCGGAAAATATGTTGCACCGAAACTAAAAGCAGTTGTCTGTTCCTCGTCAGATTGACAAAAAATAACGCTTATACTTTCTTTTACTTTCCCGCTCTTCTTAAAGGGGGCAGATGATATAGGATCTAAGACCTAGGCAACATTTTTTTTTAAACCAGTAAGCAGTCTATGACTAAATATTCCATAAAATATGGCACGTGCAACAAGTGAAAGCGCATTTAACTCTTTGGCTGCCAAGCACAAACGTGGAGTGCTGGACAGTTATTTGAAGTTCTGTTATCGGATTTCCAACTCTTTAATCGGATCAGACACACGCGAAACGAAAGCATTGAGAACGCAATCCGCTTATTGCGGTCTAGCTTGGTAAATAGCTGTGTCCGTTCTCCCTTTTAGGTGTTCCACTCATTAGGGTTTAATGTTTTACTGCAGCTCACAGACATTTTCATTCCATTGAAGAGCGAACTTGCGGAGCTGTACATCTCTAGCCATAGAAAAACTTGAATAAATACGTAATAATTTAAAATCCCGTCATGCACGCTCACTGAATCGTATCATAAATCTTAGCTCCATAAATAAAATTCACGATCCATTAAAATTAAATGCGTCTGCAAAGTCATGAATTAGAAAGGCGAGGAAAGTGTTTAATGATCTGCCGACAAATCGATTCCTCTGGGGAGATGAGATGACTGTAAGAACAGATAACTTTTTTATATCTGTTCCCAAACCACGAAGGTAAGTAGGTCGTAGGCAAAATGACGCTGAGATGAACATGACATCTTCCACTGATACCGTACTTGTTCCTTTGTTGAATATTACATGAATGTGATCTTTTCTATCCTTCATGTATTCATTCTATTTCTTGATGCGTATCTTCACATTTTCGGTAGCGCAATGACTGTCCCATAAAATTTCGAACTTAAAACCGCATAAGTGGAATTTAATAGAACATTTTGTTTCTTCTCATCTACTTATTGGGAGACTACCGCTGTTACTGATACAAGCTGCTTTAAAACCCGTCCCCTATGTTTGTGAATAGAGGTGGTGAAATGGATCTTCTGAAACAGCTGGTTGCAGATATGAGTTACCGACGGGATTTTATATCCACAGGTTTTGCGTGTAGCTTCCTCATGTATTCCAACGGAGGGTTACACTCGTTCTGCCCACTTCCGTAGTCTTTGACACATAATATCTAATAAGTAAAAATTTATAAAAAGTATGAAACTGTTGTAATTTAAACTATACTATCGGAGATAGTGTGGATAAATATTTGACTCTGCAAAATTAATTTAAGGCTGACGGATGTGATGTTTGAAAATTCAAGCAGCAATTGGCCAAGAGTGAAACTACCAACACGTCCAGTCTTTGGTAAATCCAAAATAAACTAGAGACAAGAAATAAAGCGGGATGTAATGGAGCGGGATGAAGGGTGTCATCGCAATTCGTAAACGTAGCTGCTAATTTGTTTTGTCGTTTGTTCATAGCTACAAGTAGTTGTAACCGTCAAATATAAACGAAATTTCGACCTATTAAATGCAGATAGATACAAATACATACACGAAATGGCAGTGGGCGGTGGTGTGTGTGGAGGTTACGAACAATTTTAGGCAGGCCTTGCTATCTATAATCCCTGATGGAGACAGCAAGGCGAAAATAAAACTCAAGGCGATTTTAGTAAGTGTAACAAAGAAATATGAACGGAATTAAATGCAGAGTAACAGAACTCTTCTGGTGAAAAATACCTTCCACGTTCATAATATAGGAACTCAGTGACTTTCGCAGATGAGGTTATTGTACGCAGGAAAGTCGTAACCCTTGTTCTTGAGTATTTCTTTTACCAGGGCACTTTGCAGAAGAGAGGGAGAGAGAGAGAAAGCATCTAAAGAAGAGCTTTGCGATGCCTTATCGGATCCCCTAGTAAGTGTTAGAGCTTTGTGGAAATGCACGTCAAACACCAGTGGCTGGGGCAACCAGACAGGCCTTGGACGTCATGGAAAGATTCACTGCAAACATTCAGAGAGGTGTGCTTTCAAAAAAGAATACGGCAGCTTATGAGTTACTCTAAAAACATCTCGTGAAATTATGAAGAGAATGTCATTAATACTGAAACTCCATTGTAGTCCTACCAAAGTTCTGTCTGCGCACCATCCGCGTATAGGGTAAGAAACTGCGATAACTTATAGTTGAGCCTACTTACGCTCACCAAGAGCATATGTAGATGTAAGTTCCGAAATTATCAAACCTCTTTATACTATGCTGACCTCTGCAATTCTTTTTATCTGCGAATAACTCTGCAACCTCTCTTGTTCTTCCTCAACAATTTTAGCATCCTCTATACATAGTTTTCTTGTTTTTTGATGTGTTGGGACGCGCATGTAATGTTTGTATTCTTTAGCTATGTCCACGCAAACTTGTCAGAGGTGCTGCGCTGTCCGAAAACTAGTTAGGTCACCACTTCTCTGCGAAGAAACGCGGGTGTCGAGTGTTGATGGCGAGGATAGCAGACAGGGAGTTGTAGTGGGGTGTCGTGGCATTGGGAAGTACTGGAAGGACACACAACGAGATACTATTGGGAATTATTTTATTGATCTTATTTCTTCATTATTACAAAAGGAATATTATAATTATGCGTCGAATGAGACAGATTTACTAAGATCCATACTATTTTGAGAAGACTTGGATTTAAGGTAATGAATGGACTTATTTTGCTTTATTGCGGCAGCTTTTAGTTAAGCGTTATTCATTCAACACAGACATCCAGATCAGGCATTTCTTGCTATTCTTATAAAGTTTTGTCACATTCAGTGTTAATGGATTTAAAAAGACGAAAAGAATTTAAACTTTAGTATGAGTACTTTTGAGTTAGGATAAATTTTCATGCTGAGTTAGATTCTTCTATTAATCGAGTGTCGATCTTAAGTAACTGTGCCTTGTAGTAATGTATTTTCTCGTAGTTTTCTAAGCTTTCAGTGGTGAAATTTTGTAAAAGGAATAGCGTCAAGATATTTTTAGACGCATTTTTTAAATCTAATTTTTTGAGAGGAATACGGAAGTAACGCAGATTATTTTACGTTATTATGCAGCCCCCAACCCGATGGATATTCTTTGTTATGAGAGATAAATTTTATGAGAATCAAACCTACATTACATGTATTTAAGAATTCGCATTCTCTGTAGCTAGTAGCAGCTCAGAAATTGGGAGGCACCTGTTCTTCTTTTTTTACGAGAGTAGTTGCACGGTATGTTCCATTTCGACACAGGACACCCAGATATAGCAGACACAAGTTTTCAATTTCACAGGTTAAATTAACAGTATGGACTTTAATTATTCTCATTAAACTTCATAGCTCTTTTTTTTTTTTTTTTTTTTTTGTTGAAGCGGACAGTATTGGTTTAGATTGCGTATAGTTCATTCACATTTTCGCACTCACATTTGCTTCCCATTCTCGCAAACTGGTTTAGTTCTTAACTGTAAAGGTGACGTTAGCTTATGCATGTCTTTCTTTTCTATGAATGGAATTTTTATGTATACAACAGCTCACATTAAAAAAGAGGTTGTACTTTCAGGAAGTAGCAATAGAGAAGCAAAGAAAACAGTTGCCTATTTACTTATTCTTGCCTATATTATCTTCCTTATTAAGGTAACATTCACAAGGTAACCTTGATAGAATAGGGCTTTCGGAGAATTTTCTGTGAATTTTAACGTAGATTAAGTGCACTGCTCTCGCCTAGCATTTGTTTATAATTTTGCTTTGCCGCTGCGCCATTCCCTAATCTTTTGTATCTCTTTTCAGCTTACTGGGATAGATTTTGCGATTCCTTTAGTTGTTCTGAATTTTTTATTATTATCACTACCATGTCCTGCACTACAGTGAATAACAAGTCGCGAAACACTAAAATCACACAGAAAAAGAGCAAAATTAGTTACATAATAATACCATGATTTCACAAAGTCACGAAGTTTCCCTCCGACAGACTACGATTGATACAGAAACTGCATAGAAGGCGGATAGCAACAGTTTTTGCGAATACAAATACTTCTTTCGCTGATGAGACCCAATATTCCAGATTATCTGTCGTAGATTTCGCTCAGTCGGACAGTAACACTGAAACGTCCGTTTAGAAATATTAATGAATTACTGTGTTGATAAACCTCTTACGTTATTTGATTTTCAGACAGCTGGGCAGAACTGAACGTGCTCAGACATTTCTCTCTTTACTTATGCTGATCCACACTAAACTGACACACAATATTTTTAGCGCAACGCAATCTGACTTTCAATAATCCTTGCAAAAGTATGGCCCTGACTAACAATAACCTATACCTTTCATGAATCAGTTACCTCACAAAAATCTTCGTTACTCGAACTCCTGCAATACAGCGAGCGCCAATACTGCCAGCTAAATAAAAGATTCTAACTACTAAAGGCACTAACTCCTGATAGGCATAGTTAGCAAATGATAGATTTTGATAGAGAACAAACAATGTATTTACCCTAATAGTGTTCAAAAGTCATAATATATATATATACACCAGTTCATGACATCCAGTCTTACAAATTTACTCTCTCTGATGGACACACGACCACATCATCAGCTCTCAAAACTCCGTCATCTCACTCCCCACATCCACCACTGCTGGCTTCTCACCTCCAACTGCGCAACGCTACGTGCTGTTCACATCCAACTGCCCAACACTACAATAGCGACTATTCAAACAATGCCAACCAGCCACAGACTTTAGACAGCGCAGTCAGTGATTTTCATATAGAACGCTACGTGGCGTTACCAACATAAAAACCTAAACAGCCTACTTACAACACTACATGGACAATCGAAAAGTTATCAGAAACTTCAGACGTTACTGAAAACACAGACTAATCTTTGATCCATCACCCAACTGATGTTCCGAATTCTTCGCAGAGTAATGCCCTTAGACTTTGTTTCAGCAGTTTTACAAGAAAACAACAACATACTAGCAAATCAATTTGTTGCTTAAAAAAAACAACTAGAGGAGTTAAAGCAGAGCTAAGGAATGTCACCACAAACCAGCTATACAGACACTGTCAGAACAAACAGTTATCTTGAAAAGAGGCTGAGGTTGATGATACTGAAGGAAATCACAGACACATATCACCAAGACAAGGCTTCAGTAATTTTAATGATTAACAAGGTAGTTCCTATCGCCACGGTTACGAAATTTCAAAGGATATTACAAAAGTATTCACAACAATTACTGCTTTTAAAAGAATAGAAAGTAAAGGTTCACCTCACTACGAAAGAACAGTTCGACACGTTGATAGCAGAAGCAGGTGATCTTTCAAGCAAAGTTATCGACTCAAAAGCACACTATCACTCTTATGTTACACAGACAATACGTTTTACTGATGTAGAAGAATTCCTATCGCTAGAACGCTTCAAGTAAGGACAAATGACAAACAACAAACAAAACAAATAGAAAGCATATAGGTTACGCACTCATCTCCCACTGGGAAGAATTTAACACCTGAATACTTTACATGTGACTGCAGTGAGAGTCATCACGGACGTGAACAGGAATATGTGCGTGAACAATATTTAGGCAGGTTTACACGAGAAAGACACTTCGCTCATGAACGTCAGGACTCTCCCGTTTGTTCTAACAGACACCATTTTAGTGACACTCCGAGATACGATAGTTTTGACTAGAAGCATTTTTTGATAGTAAGAAAATTCAAAAGTCTTTCTCAGTGATGTTAGCGATTTACTTCCATTAGGTTGGGTTCAGCAATTCAACTTTTCTTCACCACCGACTTGGTCAGTAACGCATAAATTAGAACTTGTTTGCAGGTTTTTATAAGGAGAACCAGCTATGTGTATGAGACCTATAGGACGGCAATGTTGACCATTAGAAGAATTTCAGAAAGCATTTTTTGCCACTTACTTGTCTGAAACAACACAGCGTTGGGTCAAGGACAAACTTTTCAGTCTACAGTCACAGTCTACAACCTTAGTTCAGTTATTTGAACACATGGTACAACAAAAACAGCTTTTAACCGAACCACACAGCCGATAAGTTTTAATACAGCTATGCATTTCAAAACCTCTCAGATCGTGACGAGTATCATTACTAACACCAGAACTATAACATAAATGCTTTTCGCGGTGTTTTACAACGTCACGAAATTGGGAAATCTAAAACTCTCACAGAAACAGTTGCTTTTCATACGTTAACCGCAGTTATGGTGACGGACGCAATGCAAGACAATCAGAAACATTTCATGATTACAGAGACAACCAGCATGGGAATAAAAGAGAGAATCAAAATAATTATCATGGGAACTAGAGTTTTAGCGGGTCGCCACAGAACAATTAGCAGCAAACTCCAAACCGTTTCCGTTACAACCAACAATCATACAACACAGTATTTGTCACGAACAACCCTTCACATTAGTGGTCTTGGTCGCAGTCGTACTCTCACCCTAATAATGCTAGCTACATTTACGTAAAGAGAAACGGCAATATGTACATTTATAGACAGCAGCCATTCCGACAAAATCTGCACGACAGTAGACAACAAAACTATAATTTAAGTAAAATGACAAATACAGAAATAAGAGAAATGACAACTGGAAAAGCGATAATTTCTCAACTGAGCTCCCATCTACGGCAATATATTTCGAATAGTTCGGACCCATAAGTACAAATAGCAGAAATTTCGTCGCCTATCATTCAGAGACGCGACAGTGGGGGACAACAATGATTTGCAGCCCAGAGTTCGGAAGATGTTCTCGTTTAGACAATAAAGTGTACTACTCATTCTGTCAACATTACTGAAAATATTACCTGTTTAGAAGTCATTAAGGACACATTGTTGCATGAAAAGAAGACCCACAGAAACACATTTACCACCCCGTTATTAGTATTCATATAGGAAGCATACTTCAAATGAATTTCTAGACTCAGCTTCTCCCATCATAGTAATCAATAATTCAGCATTTAACAAATATAATTCTGATGAACCTTGTCCAATTTCACCCTTGCAAAGAACTAAAGGTGCTCTTTCAGGAAAATGACTTGATGCCAAACGTAAATGCGCTTGGAATTCATATATTTTTAATGTTCCTTTACTTGCGATAGAAGTACTTGTTGGTATGGGCTTCTTGAAGAGCCATAAAGCTGTTACTGACTTCAACAATTCCAATGGAAGAATAAGGTATCGACAGACTTCATTCTTTTACTTCAAATAAAAATATGAACTCCTACATGTCAGACTACACTAATGTAGATTCCCCTTACATGATTGGAGATGTCGAATCGAACTTATATATTTCTCAGGCAATACGGGTTAAAGTAGAGAGCTATGTAGCAGCATCAGACAGAGATAAGCAATAGCTACAGCAGGTTTTTCAAATTCAGGCTCACATTTTAGACGACAATCCTGAAATTATTCATGAATTTGTTTATGAGTTTCAGACAAAACCCCATAATACATTTTAAGCCAGATACCAGTCGCCTCATTCCCATTAGAGAGAAAGGTTAAACAGGAAGCTGAACCAAGCTCCATCGAGAGATCACTGAAACAGCAGATAGTCCTTACAACAGCCCATTATACATTAATCTGAAGAGAGGTGGCTCTCTCAGATGTGTTTGAGACAGATTAAGAGGATTACTGTACCAGAAACATACTTCAGACGTTGGATGAATTACTTCATAGATTTCATGATGTTTGTGTATTTGCCGCTCTTGACTTGAAATCCAGCTTTTGGCAGACTGAATTACATCCGAACTGTCGTATATACAGAGTCTTTTTATGTTTTGGTAATCGTTACCAATTTTGCAAACTACTTTTCGGTTCAAATATTTCAACAGTAACTTTTGTCAGAGATTTGAATTCCTTTCTCGTGGAAGATTTAAAGAACAGAATTGTAGCCTCCCTGGACTACATACTTATTGCAGGAAAAACTTAGTTACAATCTTTTCGAGTTGTGGAGTAACTGTCAACTTAAATAAATCCGAACTTGGTAAACCTTATGTTATTCAAATATTATTTCAATTTCTGGCATCCAGAGTAATCCAGACAAATTTCAGGCTTGTCGTGATATTGCAGTTCTAACAACAAAATGTCCAGTAAGAAGTCCCTCAGGTCTCGAAAACTTCTTTCGTCGCTCCATTCATTACATGGCTCTTAACACTCCTCAATTATGTCGACTAAGTGGCAAAAACACAAACTGGTTTTGGGACGAACAGGTACAGAGAGAATTTGATACACTGAAACAAGGTTACTTCCCCATCCTGACTCGTCTCATTCTCACGGCTTCTATATGACTACTGGAAGTTCCAAGACTACTCTCGCTGTAAAAGTATTTCAGGAAATTGAAAGAGGCAGCGTTGTAGTTAAAAGAATTTATCCTTACTGTTGTACACATTTCTGGAGCAAAGAACATTCTGGCTGATACTCTTTCGTGATTTGTTAATGGGAACACAATCTGAATCATTTACAGATTATTGTCACTCCAACCTCAGTTTACTGTACATACGACAAGTAGGGTTTCAAAATTACGTTCTTCGGCATTAAATGACATTGCAAAGAGCAAGATAGATTTACGATATGGGAAAGCAACAGGCAGCAGTGGCATGACAAGAAGAACTGTACAGTTACACAGTAGTACTTAGTAGAGAACAATATTCTATTTAAACGACTGAAAGCTGAAAGCATTACGTCGCTTCCTTGCATTCTCAAGGATTTGATCAATGTTCAACTAAGTTATGCACCCTGTGGACCAAGGAAATGTTTCCACGTACTTCGACGAACTTCTTACTTCTTCAATACGGAAAATCAAATTCGTGGTGTTCTGGCTAAAGGTAGACTCAGAGCTGGAAGAGATTTGTATAAATCCGCAACCATAAATAGCGTAATTTCACAGAATTCGTGGGAAATACTTGAGCGAAATATGAAGTAGTTGTTAGCTTAGCCTTTGGACAGGGTGAACCTTTAGCCAGAAAACCACGAGTTCTGTAAAATTACGTTATTTATGGCTGTAAATCGAATTCGTGGTGTTCTGGCTAAAGGTAGACTCAGAGCTGGAAGAGATTTGTGTAAATCCGCAACCATAAATAACGTAATTTTACAGAATTCGTGGGAAATACTTGAGCGAAATATGAAGTAGTTGTTAGCTTAGCCTTTGGACAGGGTGAACCTTTAGACAGAAAACCACGAGTTCTGTAAAATTACGTTATTTATGGCTGTGGATTTATACAAATCTCCTACAGCTCTCAAACGAGGATTTTCACACGTTTTTGTCACTGTAGAGCTTACTATACAGCAAAATTTCTTTCATTCATAGCATTTAGTTTCGGATTCGTACTCCGAAGAAGAGGAAAATGAAACACATCTTTATTTCCCAGTACTATGCATTTTCTGAACTGGCTGCAAAATTTTTTAATGTAATATTCAAATTAAGCAGACTTTACTGATATGGAAAATACACTGAATGGCGTAAGTATATTCATGTCTTTCAGAATATCATAATTTCTTTTCCAAAAGACTGTACCATACTTTCTCCACATTTGGTGCTCATAAACCAACAAACACTAGACAGAGTTAAATATATTGCACACTTTTCCAAATCACTATGTTTAAGACACTATTAATTACTGGAAACATTAAACAGCCAGGAGTGAATAGGAAATGACTTCAGAAAACTAAAAGTAATGACAAAAATTTCAATATAGTTCAAAGAGTGTTAGTCCAGTCCTACTGTGTATCACACAAAGCTACAAAATTGGATCAGCAATTCTTTTTGATTTACAATAGCCCATTCTTGGTCGGATTGCCTACCCCAACACTACTGAGGTTGGACTGTTATGGATTAGGATCTTATGGATTACACCATATTTCCTAAATGAAGCACTATATTGAATAATTTTCATATATATCTTTTATTATCCAGCGACCATTTGTTAGTACAGTTACGATGTGTCTATAATGAGGGTTACCTATGGTCAGTTGTGTACTTGTATATTCGTAGAAGTTAGGTCATGTGTTATTCTGTTTTATGTAGTATCCTTCATTGTCAGCTTGTATGGAGGAAGTAAATTTTTTTTATTGCTTTTTGGATCATGTAGTTTGTTTAGTCGCGTATCTTTGGTATTATTCCATGTCATTTGGCTTGTTAGGTTTAAGTTGGAGTTCTGGTGTAGATCTTGGTTTTATAGAATGAAGTATTGATAAACAATTTTTTTATTTCTCTTACCTTACAGACCTGTCTTAATATAATTTGCTCTACCATTACAGGTAATCATTACTGAGTCATTGATCATTGTTAGCTCTATTCTCACAGCGATTCTGGAAACACAATAAGATAATGAAGTAGCAACAAATTTTCAGCGCATAGTAATATAAAATATAATAAAACATTGATTATAGAAGGTAATATCAGATACAGGACAAATAAACGAAATATATCTTACAGGCAGATATACTGTTATTCTGAGCAATTTGAAGGACATTGGCAGAAGATGTTAAGTACTGTTACATACATAAATATATGGATTAGGTAGCTATTCTTTGGACGAGTTTGCATATTATGTAACTGTTGAAGTAGTTTTCTTATTTTCAGCAGAGGCTACTTAGAATAAAGCACAGTAAATTGTAGGTGCAGAGAATCTTAAGAAACCTGAGGCACATATGTAGTATAAGATCGAAGATAGTGAGATTACTGATTTTTTTTTTCCTTTGATAGGAACATATCTGATTTGTGATTGCTGAATGATATGCTGATTTTATCATTATGTGGATTTGAGAGACATGTTTGGAGAAATTATGTTTTATATACCAAGGAGATTGACAATCATTATGTGTATTTAAGAGACATGTTTTGAGAAATAGTGCTTTATATACCATAGAGTTAGATGGTGTTAGGGATTATGTTATGATCAGCTTGTAGTGCATTCTTTGTGTTGTTATGGTTTAGTGATTATTGTCTGACAGAGGGGATTCCTTATGAACTAGCTTAGATGCTGTTGAGATTATATGCCGTCTGATTTGCCATAGTGTGATGAGACATCTTTTTATCTGCAACCGCGTTTCAGTGCATTCTGTTTATTGAAATTTGTGGTAGATGTTCATGTTCTTTATATTACCATTGTTTTGCTCTTCCTTGTCCAAACAACTTTTGTTTTTTAGTCACCAGGTCAATGACACTTTATTTAGATACAGTTAGTGTACATAAGCTTTTCAGGTTAAACATGATTAGTAGGAATTTAGTATATGAATTCTTTATATTGTTTTACATATATCTGCATTTGTTTCAGACAGTTCTATCTTTCTTGTATGTGTAGTACGTAAAGCGTGTTGTTCTTAGATGTCACGTGCACAGAATAAATGATTTTGGCCATATTTTAGTATTCTTTTGTTTGACAGGCTGACGACTGATGTTTCAATAAGTTTCTTTTACCAGGTAAAACTACTATTTTGTGCACAAAACTTTTGTTCCACAACTTCATGCACTTCCCTTGTTAGTAGATGATTGAGCTAGATAATTCACTTGGAAGTAGTATTATGGTTTATAATAGTTGTAGATACATACACACACACACACACACACACACACACACACTCATTTAATATACGATGATGCACTGCTTTATGTAAATGAATTTTGACACGTATTTGTTCACTGATGCTATAAACTTGCTATCCCTCTTAACATCTAGTGTGGAAACAATATTTTGTTCATGATTCCTTACCTAGATTATTTTGTTCCAATGAAGTGAATAATTTCTTTTATATTTTACTATGCAGCGTTTATGGCCTCTGTCATTTCATCAGCATAAGAATTTTCAACTTGAGCTCTGTACTGCAGACTGGTCGTTAATGTACCCCCCCCCCCTCCACAACTTATTCTTTTGTGCAAACTTCCCTTAGCTGACAGTTTATTAGACTACTGTAACATACATCTTTCAGTCTTTATATTAGCTTACGTATTAAATTTTTTATAACAATATATTTCTCCTATGTAATATTCTGATTGAGCATATTGTTTAGGTTATTTTCCCTTGCACCTCTGCACTATCATATGATTATTCAAGGAATTCACTCTTTTCATAACAAAGATGGGCTAACTCTCTTGGATTTATGACGTGGTTTCTGACAGTTACCAGTAATATGATGAACTGAAACTAGGTTTACGTGTCTTAATGTGGAACTTTGCACCTGGCAGTATGCTTGCGACACAATGGCCAAGAATTGTCAGAGGAGAGTTTATGGACTGATACTGTATCTCCTGAGTCTGCTCTTGGCCTGTTCACAATGAACTCATCTACTTACGCTACATTTGTCGATGTCAGTGTCTTAAAATATGTTTATCTTACAATGAGTCTCCTACGAATTGTTAGTGTTGTACTGCGCAGAGTCATGCCGTGCTTATTTTCCTTGAATATATATATATATATATATCACCGACAGTACCATTTTTTACGCAGTGCTGTACAAATACGACATTTCAGTGCTACCTTGATCTTTGTGACGAAACAAACTCATTGCAACAGTCTCACAGAGAATGTACTGTTTGTTATCTACGCACTATTTTTCATGTCTACAAATCAGAAACACAGAGAAATTGGACCATTGTCACGAATAATACTATATTCTACTATAATACTGAATTATAGGTCTTTTTATTTATATTTAGCACGACAATTTCATGCAATTGTCATTACTGTAAAACAAGTTATTTTTTATGTTCATCGTGTTGTTGTTCCTCTTTTTCAACTTACGTACTTTCCTACTCTATTTCAGGACTTCGCTAGAGAATTTTGCAATTTTTGTCCCTTAAAAACCTCACTCTGCAAAATTCCCACTGGAGAGGCTGGGGGTAATGAATGGTGTATGTGTATAATTTTATGGGGTGTTTTCTTGTCTGTGGATGTCTTACGAGGCACTTGTAGCCATCAGTTACACATGAGCGGCCCCGTCGGTGCCGCCATGCTGTCCGGAATCGGCTTAGGTCATCCTTTGCCTACGATTCTGCACGGGCGTTAAGTGATGAGTGGGAAGAGAGGAGGAGACAGCAAACTGCAGTTGGGTGTCACGGCAGTGTGCTTGTAAAGGAAGGACACAGAACATGGTGCTCTAGGGGAATTAGTTCATTGACTTGATATTATTATTATTACAAAAGGAATATTATATATATACTTTGATTTACAATGATTTACCAGGATGTATACTATTTTAAGAGGACTGGAATTTAACGTCACAAAATAACATATTTCACTATATTGCAACAACCTTGAGTCAGAATAGAGATCTGAATCAGATATTTACTGTTATTTTTGTAAGGCTTTGTCACAGTAAGTGTTAACGGATTTGAAAAGACGAAAAAAATGCAATCGTTAGTACGAGGACTTCGGTGTTCGAATAAATTTTCATGTTGAGTTACATGTTTTTATGTGTCCACTGTTGATGTTACGTAATTGTAATTTGTGAAGAAATATTTTCTTATTGCTTGCTAGGCATTCTATGGTGAAATTCTGTAAACGAAATAGTGTGAAGAAATTTTTTTAGATGAATGTTTTTAATACAGTTTTTTGAAAAAAAATTTTGTCTAGAGAGTGACTGTTACACTACGTCATTGTCTGGCTCCCTTTAACTGATGAACATTCATTTTTATGAGAGAGAAATTTTATGAGTACCAAGTATGAGCTGCATGTATTTAAGAGATCGCATTGCACTGCCAGGATCCTCTGGTTCAGACATGCATGTTTCATACGCCTTCTGACAGTCAGATTTGATTCTCATTCTCACAGACAGATTTAGTTCTTAGCTGTAAACACGAGGTTACCTTGTGCATATATTTATTTTCTGTGAATGGAATTTTCTCGTATGTAACAGCTTACATTCATTAAGAGATTACATATTCAGAAAGAGAAAATCCAGAAGTAAAGCGAAGAGGTGCATATTCACATAATCTTTCCTGAATTTTTAAGTTATGAAGATAATTTTCAAAAGTTCCCTTGGGCACTAAACAGGTGATCGTTTCATATCCCAGAATGTGTCTTACTCATGTAAAGTGATGCCACCCTTTAGCCAAGGTGTAACACAAATTTTTTGTCTGCCCATTTCTATTCAGTACCTTCTCGTTAGTCCGGCGATCCCTGCGAATCTATTTATTGTGTATGTTTCGCATGCATACGGGGCTACACTCCAAACAAAACCCTTCAGTGAACACTTTCTAACACTTAACTCTACATTTCACGTTAACAAATTTCTCTTCTACAGAAACGGTTTTCTTTCGGTTGTTAGGCCACATTTTGTATCCATAATCACTTATTTTACTGTCCAAATATCAAAACTTATCTACTGCTTTCAGTGTCTCCTTTCCTGATCTAATTCCCTCACCATCAGCTGATTTGTTTCGACTGCATTCCATTATTCTTGTTTTTCTTTTGTTGATGATCACCTTATACCCTTCCGGCAAGACACTGACTGTTCAGTTCAACTGTTCTTCATAATCCTTTGCTGTTTGTGACAGGCTCGGAGTTTTTGTCTCTTCTCCCAAAACTTTAATTCCCACTGGTTTCCTTTATTGCACTGCACAGATAGAATAACATCGAGGATAAGCTACAACCCAGTATGAGTCCCTTCTCAACCAATGCTCCCTTTTCGTCTCCATAGACTCATAACTGTTATCTGCCGTTTGGTTTCTGGGAAAGTTTTGAATAGCATTTTTCTCCGTGTATCTTACCCTGCAACCTTCAGAATTTAATAGAGAGTTTTAAAAAAATGGTTCAGATGGCTCTGAGCACTATGGGACATCAGACCCCTAGAACGTAGAACTACTTAAACCTAAGTAACCTAAGGACATCAAACACGTCCATGCCCGAGGCAGGATTCGAACCTGCGACCGTAGCGGCAGTGCGATTCCGGGCTGGAGCGCCTAGGTCCGCTCGGCCACAGAGGCTAGCAATAGAGAGTGTTCCTTTTAACATTGTCAAAGGCTTACCCCACGTCTCTAGATGCTATAAGCAAAGGTTTGACTTTCCTTTACCTATCTACTAAGAGAAGTCGTAGGGTCATTGATGCCTTGTATGTTCGTACATTTCTCCGGAATCGAACATGATTTTCGCCGTGGTCGGCTTCTACCAGTTTTCCATTTTTCTGTACACAATTACTGTTAGTTTTATGCAAGTATGACTTACTAAACAGATAGATCGGTAATATTCACACGTATCAACGCAGTTTTTTCCTTGGTATTGGAATCACTGCGTTCCCCTTTAAATATGGGGGCATTTAGCTAGTCTCATACAACTTGTAACTTAGATGGAATAGTTCTGGAGTAACTGGCTCTCGCAAAGCTATCATTAGTTGTGTCTGAACGTCGTCTGCTCCAGCGGTCTTCTTTAGACATAGGTATTTCACTGTTCTGTAAAATTCTTCCCGCAGTGTCATGTAGATCACGAAAGGCGACACTACTCCCCACCATGCGCAGAAGAGCAATGTTTGGCGACTACATTAAGATGCACCGAGCGGGGTAAGTAGCACATTGGACTCGCATTCGGGAGCACGACGATTCAAACCCACGTCCGGCCTTCGTGATTTAGGTTTTCCGTGATTTCCCTAAATAGCTTCAGGCAAATGCTGGGATGGTTCCTTTGAAAGAGCACGGCCGACTTCCTTCCCCATCGTTCCCTAATCAGGTGGGAGAGATGACCCCGATGTTTGGTACCCTTACGTCAATGAACCAACCAATCATCACTTTAACACATTAACACGCGGATAACTGCGTGACTCGTATGATATTATGATATATGTATGTATGTATGTGTGTGTGTGTGTGTGTGTGTGTGTGGGTGTGGTAACTGTATGTGTGTGTGTGTTAGTGTGTGTGTGTGTGTGTGTGTGTGTGTGTGTGTGTGTGATAACATTATGCTATATGTTTTATGTTTATATGTTATGATGTTCTGTTGTTTCTCAGTAGTACAAAGCGCAATAGTGGTGACAATTAACCCAAACACAGTGAAGAGACAGAAATAACTGCCAGGGTAGCCTAGCTCGCTAACGCGCTGTTTCCTTGACTCGGATAGGAGCGCCGGCCCCGGATCGAATCCGCCCGGTCGATTAACGACGAGGGCCGGTGTGCCGGCCAGCCTGGATGTGGTTTTTAGTTGGTTTTCCACATCCCGCTGGGTGAATACCGCGCTGCTCCGCACGTGCCGCCTCAGTTACACGCGTCGCAGACATTTGAAACACTTCCGCACTATTTCACGATTAACACTTGACGCAGAGAGTTGGGGTTCACCGATTCCATCCTGAGGTGGCACGGGGTGGCGGTAAAAATGGTTCAAATGGCTCTGAGCACTATGGGACTTAACATCTGAGGTCATCAGTCCCCTAGAACTTAGAACTACTTAAACCTAACTAACCTAAGGGCATCACAAACACAGTCGTGCCCGAGGCAGGTTTCGAACCTGAGACCGTAAGAGTCGCGCGGTTCCGGACTGAAGCGCCCAGAACCGTTCAGGGTGGCGGCAGGAAGGGTATCCGGCCATCCCTAACACTAACACCGTTTTTTTTATGACGGTGGACCTCAATAGAGAAAAAGAGGGATGTGCGGATTCTTGATTTGTCACCCGTAGATCATGTCTGGGATGCAAGGGGAAAGGGTATACAATCATATCTGCCTCAAGCCAGCAAGTCTCATTAGCTGATATAATATGTGCTTCTTTCAAAAATTGTTCAAATGGCTCTGAGCACTATGGGACTTAACCTAAGGACATCACACACATCCATGCCCAAGGCAGGATTCGAACCTGCCACCTTAGCGGTCACGCGGTTCCAGACTGTAGCGCCTAGAACCGCTCGGCCACACCGGCCGGCATGTGCTTGTTTCCCTTGGGCTCACTCGTCATGCTGGCGCTGATGATGGACATTATTTCCGAATGAAATAATCGTTCATTACACGTCATGCGATGAGTCCACAAAATATGATAAATGACAAAGTGTTGCTTCGTGATGCAACCATCTCCTTTTCCGTCAGTGTAGTAACGCTACATTACAAAGCTGTTAGTGTAAAGGACGTAACCTCTGTACGCTGTCAGTCTCCTGAAGAGGCGGTCAACAGTGCGTTACAGCAGGTAGGCCGTAGCCAGCGAGACGAGGATGCCGACGGCGCCCGAGGGGCGCTCGGCGCCTTGGCGTGGTTCGGCGGAAGCGCCACCCATCTCCGGACCCACCTGCGCCGCACAAAAGAACTGAATTAATCGCGCCCCACTTGGGCCCAAACTTTAATAACGCGCGACACACTAAGGGGAGGGCCTTAATTTACTTTACTGACAAGATAACTTAGCATAAAAGCTCGGCAGAGGACATACCATTAAAACTATGGCAGTAACTAACCGGCGATATATTCGCATAGTTTACAACCCCAAGCCGGATAAAGTTTTTGCTGCGTCATGATGGAGCGCCAACTTCACGCACGTGCGCTGTACATGAAAATTTTATCTACATCTTGCTTGAAACACGGAGTGTCTTACTCTCTTAAGTTAGTCTTCTCTCCTAGTGAAAGTGGGTTTGCTGATTTATGGAGTTTAATGTCCTCTCTTTGTTCAGTGTAGGTAATGAGTGGGCACTGCAATCTCTCCATGGTATATCTTCATGACGTACCCAATACATGTTACTTTTGTCTGTGCACCTATCTTCCATACAAGATTAAGTGTGTGTTTTGATCTAGAGGTGGGTGTCGTCATATACCAACATACATAAATTTAACTTTATTTAATTATATATTAATTGTGTTTCCTACTTGGGGATGGCAGTCCTGTAGAACTTTTGAAAGAAATTTCCGCCGTGTGACCGTTAACTGTTCATTTATTTTACTTAGTCATGACTTCGGCTTTATAACCATTCTCATGTGCATGTTGCACTGAAAAAGAACAAAGTATATATATATCATACACTGCAGGGCATAAGAACAAGTAATTAATATGTATCTGAAAACATTATTTACATTTTAAAATACATTTGAACTGTCTGTGACATGTCATTGAAGAAAGAACATATTTGTGGTGTTAACAATCAATTTTCGTATTACCGGGTTTGAGTACATAACAAAGGTACATAATATGACTGACAAAGTGCACAGTGATAAAACATTAACATGCAATATGGCGTATTTAACAGTCAGTATATTCCAGTGCCCTGTATTCGTCACTTCTGTTCACCAACTGACGTTAACGTACGTCAAAACAGTGGCAGAAATTACCACGAAAGAGAGGGAGGATATTTAGTGGATATTTACTTACGCAAATGCTTAAAAAGTGAATTATAATTTTGTAATATCGTATCCACGTTGTCGTTTTGTGATCAAAGCTTTACTGTGCATCTAAAATGGTCATATTTACCGTCTGAGTATGAAGTGTAGCAATGACTCCCTGCAAGAGGACGTAATTAACGTGTATTGGAAGGACTTGACAAACATTTAGCTGAAAAAAATCCACCTTGCCCTTCCTAGTAGTTCCTCTAGTAATGTAAAGACCATACCGCTCACACAATGGTGCCGTTTTTTACGATCTCTGCCACTGTTTTGACATATGCTACCTTCAGATGGTCAGAAGAAGTGACTAATGCAGGTCACGGAATATGTTCTCGCATGTGGATATAAAGTAGAATTCATTACTGCTTAAAATAAATAAACAATTACAGTCAAATGGTGAAAATTTCTTTCAAACGTTAACTGAGTGTGAATGTTTTCTTTATACTGCCAGTTTGTGGACAGTTTGACGTATTTTCTTAATATGGTTTCATTATTGAACACTTTTTTTATATAGATTAGATAGCTCTGATGAAGAAAATCGTACAGCCGTTATTTCCTTCAGTGGCACCAACATCATACTGACGGATACCGTAATAAGCGGCCCCGAATTACAACCCGACTTTAATCGCTCACCAGAAGAAAACTGATAGGAGCTGATGAGATACTATTCTTTATAATGTATAAGAACTTCCTCCCGTTCCAGCAGCGATGTATGATAGGTCGCTGGATAAACGATAGGTTCAGTTCGATTAGAAAAATGTACTGGACATTCCTGCTTTAAAGAAGGGCCGTCGGACAGATGCATACCACGACTTCAAACTGTTGTAGAAGTTTGGAACGAATTTTATGCTATATTGTTTACTAAAGAATGAAAATATCAGCATTCGGATGATCAGACCAGCTTTCCGGTGGGACTTAGGGGTTCCTAGTAGGAAGAACATAGCATGGGATTCTCAATCGTAAGATGTCCTCAATGCAGAAGTACCTTTGTGCCTACTCCTGGGTATGTTACAACACCAGTGCCGTTCACAGTATATACAAATAACACAATGGATAACATCGGAAGCTCCATTAGGCTGCTGGCGGATAATGTTTCTGTATATGGAGTCGCATCGCTAGAAAACTATAGCGAAACGCAGCAAGACCTGCAGGAATCGACTTGTGATGCAGGGAACTTCATTTGACCAGCAACATTGTTTTTGTTTCACTTTCATTTACTTATGTATTCATTTTCCCCCCATGAACAATGGACCTTGCCTTTGGTGGGGAGGCTTGCGTGCCTCAGCGGTACAGATAGCCTTACCGTAGGTGCTACCACAACGGAGGGTGTTTGTTGAGAAGCCAGACAAACACGTAGTTCTTGGAGAGGGGCAGCAGCCTTTTCAGTAGTTGCAGCGGCAACAGCCTGGATGACTGACTGATCTGGCCTTGTAACAGCAACCAAAACGGCCTTTCTGTGCTGGTACTGCGAACGGCTAAAAGCAAGGGAAAACTACAGCCGTAATTTTTCCCGAGGGCATGCAGTTTTAGTGTATGGTTAAATGATGATGGCGTCCTCTTGGGTAAAATATTCCATAGGGAAAATAGTCCGACATTCGGATCTCCGGGCGGGGAATACTCATGAGGACGTTGTTATCAGGAGAAAGAAAACTGGCGTTCTACGGATCGGAGCGGGGAAAGTCACATCCCTTAATCTGGAAGGTAGGTTAGAAAATTTAAAAAGGTAAATGGACAGGTTAAAGTTAGATATAATGGGAATTAGTGAAGTTCGGTGGCAGGAGGAACAAGACTTCTGGTCAGGTGAATACAGGGTTATAAATACAAATTCAAATAGGGGTAATGCAGGAGTAGTTTTAATAATGAACACGAAACAGGAATGCGGGTAAACTACTACAAACAGCATAGTGAACTCATTATTGTGGCCAAGATAGATACGAAGCCCACGCCTAATACAGTAGTACAAGTTTATATGCCACCTAGCACTTCAGATGACGAAGAGACTGATGAAATGTATGATGAGATAAAATAAATTATTCAGATAATGAAGGCAGACGAAAATTTTATAGTCAGGGGTGACTGGAATTCGATAGTAAGAAAAGGGGGAGAAGGAAACGTAGTAGGTGAATATGGATTGGGGGGAAGAAATGAAAGACGAAGCCACCTGCTAGAATTTTGCACACAGCATAACTTAATCATAGGTAACACTTGGTTCAGGAATCATAAAAGAAGGTTGTATACATGGAAGAAGCCTGGAGATACTAGAAGGTAATCAGATAGATTATATAATGGTAAGACAGAGATTCAGGAACCAGGTTTTAAACAGACATTTCCAGGGGCAGATGTGTTCTCTGACCACAATCTACTGGTTATGAAATGTAGATTAAAACAGAAGAAACTGCAAAAAGGTGGGAATTTAAGGAGATGGGATCTGGATAAACTGACTAAACCAGAGGTTGTACAGAGCTTCAGGGAGAGCATTAGGGAACGATTGACAATAATGGGGGAAAGAAATACAGTAGAAGAAGAATGGATAGCATTGAGAAACGAAATAGTGAAGGCAGCAGAGGATCAAGTAGGTAAAAAGACGAAGGCTAATAGAAATGCTTGAGTAACAGAAGAGGTATTGAATTTAATTGATGAATCAGGAAAATATAAAATAAACGAAGCAGGCAAAAAGG
The DNA here is from genome assembly GCF_023898315.1 of Schistocerca nitens. Classification (NCBI taxonomy): domain Eukaryota; kingdom Metazoa; phylum Arthropoda; class Insecta; order Orthoptera; family Acrididae; genus Schistocerca; species Schistocerca nitens. The sequence goes on along the minus strand of NC_064619.1, from coordinate 547,814,557 downwards.
AATACAAACGTCTCAAAAATGAGTTCGACAGGAAGTGCAATATGACTAAGCAGGGATTGCTAGAGGATAAATGTAAGGATGTAGAGACTCATATCACTAGGGGTGAGATAGATACTGCCTACAGGAAAATTAAAGAGACATTTGGAGAAAAGAGAACCACTTGCATGGATATCAACAGCTCAGATGGGAACACAGTTCTAAGCAAAGAAGGGAAAGCAGAAAGGTGGAAGGAGTATAGAGAGGGTCTATACAAGGGCGATGTACTTGAGGACAATATTATGGAAACGGAAGGGGATGTAGACGAAGATGAAATGAGAGATATGATACTGCGTGAAAAGTTTGACAGAGAACTGAAAGACCTAAGGCGAAACAAGGCTCCGGGAGTAGACAACATTCCATTAGAACTACTGACAGCCTTGGGAGAGCCAGTCCTGACAAATCTCTACCGTCTGGTGAGCAAGATGTGTGAGACAGGCGAAATACCCTCAGACTTCAAGAAGAATATAGTAATTCCAGTTCCAAAACAAGCAGTTGTTGACAGATGTGAAAATTATGGAACTATCAGTTTAATAAGCCACGGCTGCAAAATACTAACACGAATTCTTTACAGACGAATGGAAAAACTGGTAGAAGCCGACCTCGGGGAATATCAGTTTGGATTCCGTATAAATACTGGAACACGTGGGGCAATACCGGCCCTACGACGTATCTTAGAAAATAGATTAAGGAATGGTAAACCTACGTTTCTAGCATTTGTAGACATAGAGAAAGCTTTTGACGAAGTTGACTGGAATACTCTCTCTGAAATTCTGAAGGTGGCAGGAGTAAAATACTAGGAGCGAAAGGCTATTTACAAATTGTACAGAAACCAGATGGCAGTTATAAGAGATCAGGGGCATGTAAGGGAGGCAGTGTTTGGGAAGGGAGTGAGACAGGGTTGTAGCCTATCCCCGATGTTTTTCAATTTGCATATCGAGCAAGCAGTAAAGAAAGCAAAAGAAAAATTCGGATTAGGAATTAAAATCCATGGAGAAGGAATAAAAGCATTGGGGTTCGCTGATGACATTGTAATTCTGTCAGAGACAGCAAAGTACTTGGAAGAGCAGTTGAACGGAATGGACAGTGTCTTGAAAGAAAGATATGAGATGAACATCAACAAAAGCACAACGAGGGTAATGGAATGTAGTCGAATTACGTAGGAAATGAGACGCTTAAAGTGTTAAACGAGTTTTGCTATTTGGGGAGCAAAATAACTGATGATCGTCGAAGTAGAGAAGATTTAAAATGTAGACTGGGAATGGCAAGGAAAGCGTTTCTGAAGAAGAGAAATTTGTTAACATCGAGTATAGATTTAAGTGTCAGGATGTCGTTTCTGAAAGTGTTTGTATGGAGTGTAGTCATGTATGGAAGTGAAACATGGACGATAAATAGTTTAGACAAGAAGAGAATAGATGCTTTCGAAATGTGGTGCTACAGAAGAATGCTGAAGATTAGATGAGTAGATCACGTAACTAATGAGGAGGTATTGAATAGAATTAAAGAGAAGAGAAATTTGTGGCACAACTTGACTTGAAGAAGGGATCGGTTGGTAGGGCATATTCTGAGGCATCAAGGGATCACATTTAGTATTGGAGGGCAGCGTGTTTGAACATAGTTCGGTGTGAGGTGGAGCGTACACTATTAAGTTAAGTAGTGGTTTTGACTTTGTACATATGTACTGTTTGTGTTTCCTTTTCTTTTTCGTTTATAAATGTATAGCTGTCGTGTTCTTTTAATCATTGACAAAGGTCTTCTTAGGCACTTGTGGGTTTTATTGTTGTTCTGAAGAAGGTGTAGTTATCTACGCCGAAACCTGCGTTAACACTAGGTGCTTTTTTTGCAATCGAGGCGGGTTTTTAGTTTTTTAATAAATTAACCAACGATTGCTGACGCGCTGCGGTGTTGAAGTTTCTTAAAGACGGATAAAGTTCAGTATGTACACTAGGTACACTCAACGAACTCAGATGTAATGTATTGAGCAGAAATAGGTGGAAAGGCCTACTTTTCTTCGATAAAGATTTCCTAAGAATCAGTGGAATTAGTCACATCCATCAAAATTATGGGCACAGACACAAAAAACAACTTAAAGTGGAGGGACCAAGTAATACTAATTGTAGGGGGATGGCGCATTCTAGGCTTGGATTCATTTGAGTACTGCACCTTAGTCTATGGCACGTACCATTTTTGTTTGATTGTAGAAATAGAGTTAAGCCAAAGAAATGCAGGACGTTTCGTCGCCACTCTATTAATATACTAGAGAATAACACGGTGATCCTCAATGAGCTTCAGCTTCAATAGCAGACGCTACTAATTCCAAGAGCATAGGGTCTTACCAGAGTTAGGCAGTATACGTTTTGTTACATGCACGTAACAGAAGAATAACGAGAAAGTAAAATCAGTGATATTAAAGTTCACAGAGAGATTTACATCGCAAAATTACACCGACAACAGCAACAAAAAGGAACTCACAAAACAATATCGTCGTAAATACTTCCTTCATAATCCACTAATGTTATCAACTGTTCGAAACGCACTTCTTCTACTGCAACAATGTCGTCGCTTGTGCGAAGGGTTCTGGAAAAACTGAAGCGATTGATTAGATCTCATTGCACATGCTGTTACAACGCAGTTTTTCAAATCCTCTTTGGTTGTAGGAACCTGTGCATAGATTTTATCTTTGAATTTGCCATATGTAAGGAAGTCAAGTGGCAGCAAACCAGACGAACATGTTAGCCAACTATACTGTCGTGGTTGAACAAATTGTCAGTAGGGCATCCATCAAGCAGGTACCACATATATCTACGTATTTACAATAGTATTTCCTCTAAGAAAGCCTGGTGACACATTGGTAAGAAATTATGCGTCTCTTTTATGCCTTTGGTTTCTTCCATAAAAAGACAGATTCCGTAATTTCCAGTAATCCCTCACCAAACGTTCGCTCTTCACTGCCTCAGATGTTCAATGAGCCGCAGCCAGTGCGGTTTCTGAATGGCTCAGTAATGCATATTCTTAGATTCAGCTTCCCATGAATTCCCGTAGCAGATCAGTCACTAAACATACTTCTTGGATGAAAGAACCTATTGTGCTTATTTTTTCATTAGAGACGATCTACGTGGTTTCGTAATCTAACAACAATTACGCAGATAATACACTGATAACGCGACTGATTATACGTATGGAAACTGCTTGCGAACAAAGTTGGGCTGACTTATTCCAGGAGCACTCGCGATTTCTGTGAAGGTAACATACGGTTTATGAACAACAGTTGCCAGAACATTAATTTTCTTCCTCCGGTCGTCGCATTCATGCTTGTTACTCTAAGCACAGCATTCCTGTGCCCCTACAATAAGTTTTTGCACATTCCCTGAATAGCTATCCTTGTTGGACTGGATACTGTTCTCAGTACAACTAACTGTTCTTTTCACATTACTTTTAAATTCTCCGTGGAGAAGTAGCACGCCTTGTTTTTCTTGGTATGGGAAACACATTTGTTTTTTCCTGCTAAATGAGTGTGACGTAAATAGAACTACATTTCCTCTGCGCCCTTTTATAAAGGTATAAAGACGGTGCAACACCGTTTTTTCGTATCAAATTTGACGTAATTACTTATTTTGGTATGAAACCATGAACTGCCACAAGAGGCAGCTATATGTTTGATTTTCAAAACAGACAAAGCCACAGCTATAAATATTATTTCATGACAGCAAATGTAATATTTTCTCAATGTGCTCTCCAACCACCATCAAGCCAAGGCAAGCCAGCCGGACTCTCGTGCTGCAATCAAAATGACCAGCAGATACAATATCGACATTGTGGCTAGTAGAACAAATCCGGAAGGTGTTGCCTCGCCTTACACAATCGAGAGGCTTCAGTCGTAAAGTTAGCCACATGATCTCAGAAGACGTCAGGTAATTTTAACTGTATAGCTAAATTTCGTAAGAGAGAGTAAAAGTTTCTAAAAAACACCTGTCAGCCTGGTGATACGGCGAAGAGGCAACTGAAGCCATGAAAGATGCTCTTTCGAAATGGAGGAGTGATGAAGACTGCTAATGAGCCCGGAAAAGTAGCCCACATTCGGTCATGGCCGGCTACACATGAAGTCATATCCTCAGACAAGCACCATTAAATACTAAAGCTGCCAAGGCATGGTCTCTACCTTTAAGTTGCAGTACACCAGCTATGGGGCCGAAACCGTGATGTGTTGCAACGGTTTGCCAAGATATGAAATGTCGTGTGACGAGGGCCTCCCGTCGGGTAGACCGTTCGCCTGGTGCAAGTCTTTCGATTTGACGCCACTTCGGCGACTTGCGCGTCGATGGGGATGAAATGATGATGATTAGGACAACACAACACCCAGTCCCTGAGCGGAGAAAATCTCCGACCCAGCCGGGAATCGAACCCGGGCCCTTTGGATTGACAGTCTGTCGCGCTGACCACTCAGCTACCGCGGGCGGACTGTTTGCCAAGATGATCTCCGCTTTCGAGGCTGCTACCTGCTTGGTCTGACGTACTCCGTCACTACGAACTGCCGATCTCGCAACCACCGATGAGAAGACCTGGAGACTTCTACCTCGGGTCTGCTGATCCATACTGATAGCGTTTGTAACACTAAAAATGTGCCTGCGTACTTACATAATGTGCCGCAGTGTTCAGGAGGCGCGTTAACTGCCACTGCCTCTACTACACTCGTGCTCATAAATTAAGGATATTGCTGATACATGGTGAAACAACGCTCTGGTGGGCGGGTTTAAATTACCTCGGGATATAACCATGCGGTGCATTTGACCTGTCGCACTGTGGCACTGGCAGCAGTCCACATACGCAGAGGTGTGTTGATGCATGTCAGAGTACGGTACAGCGAGTAAGTGTGCACACTTTTTCAAACGTCCTAATGGTGACTGTGTGTTGCAAACGACTCAAAGAACACATACTGATAACATTATGAGGGGTAGAACACTAGGGCGACTGGAGGCTGGTCAAACACAGCAGGTCGTAGCGCAGGCCCTCTGTGTGCCACAAAGTGTGATCTCACGATTATGGCAACGATTCCAGCAGACAGTAAACGTGCCCAGGCGCTACAGTACGGGACGTCCATAGTGTACAACACCACAAGAAGACCGATATCTCACCATCTGTGCCAGCAGACGGAGTACTGCAGGTAGCCTTGCTTGGGACTTTACCGCAGCCACTGGATCAGTTGTCTCCAGACAGACAGTCTACAGACGACTGACCAGACATCGTTTATTCGCCTGGAGACCTGCAAGGTGCATTCCACTAATCCCTGGTCACAGGAGAGCCCATAAAGCCTGGTGTCAAGAACGAAGTACATGGTCATTGGAACAGTGGTCCCAGTCTATTTTCACGGACGTCCAGGTATAGTCTGAACAGTGATTCTCACCGAGTTTTCATCTGGCGTGAACCAGGAACCAGATACCAACCCTTAATGTCCATGAAAGAGAGCCGTATGGAAGTGTGATGGTGTGGGGTGGGATTGTGATCGGTGCACGTACAACCCTGCATGTCTTTGACAGAGGAACCGCAACAGGTCAGGTGTATCGGGACGTAATTTCGCACCAGTATGTTCGCCTTTTCAGGGGTGCAGTGAGTCCCACCTCCCTCTTGATGGAGGATAACCCCGGCCCCATCGAGCTTCCATGGTGGAGGAGCACCTTGAAACAGAAGGTATCAGGCGAATGGATTGGCCTGCCTGTTCTTCAGACCTAAACGCCATCGAGCACGTCTGGGATGCTCTCGGTCTTTGACGTATCGCTGCACGCCTTCAAACCCCTAGGACACTTCAGGAGCTCCGACAGGCTCGACCACCTGATCTGGAGTATACTAACCCGTTGTGCGGCCTGTGTACGTGTGCATGGTGATCATATCCCATATTGATGTAGGGGTAAATGAGCAGGAAACTGAGGCCTTTTGTAGCACATGTGTTTCGGGACGGTTTTCTCAACGTATCACCAATTCCGTAGACTTACAGATCTGTGTCGTGTGTTCCCTATGTACCTATGCTATTGGTGCCAGTTTTCTGTAGTGCCACGTTGTGTGGCACCAAATTCTGCTATTATCTTTAATTTACGAGGATGAGTGTAGTACCGCTAATCTGTCATCGACATCATCGGCTTTAATGGTTGGAAGGGCTACGCTGCTGTTCATCCTCACATCGTGCAGAACTGCTCAAAGAGCATGCCCGTTCGATTTCTGGTAGAAACGCAGATTCCGTCATGGACAGCAAGGTCCGTTGAATGCCAATCGCCAACGCAGCCTGCTGCCCAAGCGACACTGTGGTTACGTGAGCTGGATGCCACAGGGCGACATCCACCAGAGATTGCTGAGGCAGCATCAGAAAGTCCCGAGGCAGTGCGCTGCACTGCTGCCAGCTACGTTGGACATACAGAGAAGAATAGGCGAGTGTAAACTTTATTGTAATAGACTGATGTTCCACTAATGCCGTATCACTAGCCTCAGTGTGTAGACTGGCCTGTACGTCGCACTCCACTCTCCGTCATCCCGACGCAGTAAGGGTCTGAACTCAAGCAACTAGTGTATTGTTATTATTGTAAAATTTGATATCGGATTTTGAAGACCGTTTCAGTTAATCTCTTTTAGAACTGTGATACTAGCAGCAAGAACGACTATACCTCTATTTGAAAGAGCAGAAGTGACAGTGTAACTATGAAGTGTCAATATATGTACATCATAAATCATCTGGATGAAAAGAACATTATTTTATCTGCGATGTGACTCTCTCTCTCTCTCTCTCTCTCTCTCTCTCTCTCTCTCTGTGTGTGTGTGTGTGTGTGTGTGTGTGTGTGTGTGTGTGTGTGTATGTGTGTGTATGAGACAGAGAGACTGAGAGAGAGAGAGTAGTGGAACGACACGATTCAGTTGAGGCGGTGATCCAAAGTGCTTGCTATCACCACTGCAAAATGGTGCAATTGGCTCTGAGCACTATGGGACTTAACTTCTGAGGTCATCAGTCCCCGAGAACTTAGGACTACTTAAACCTAACTAACCTAAGGACACCACACACATCCACGCCCGAGGCAGTATTCGAACCTGCGACCGTATCGGTCGCGCGGTTCCAGCATGTAGCGCCTAGAACCGCTCGGCCACTCCGGCCGGCCTATCACCGCTGCATTTATGTGTGAGATGAATTGGAACGTAGCAGCAAGTGAGTATTTAGTTCAGGCGCAGCCTGGGGAGACTTCTTCCCTCAGGATTAGCTTAGCAGCGATGTTTTAGTACATCAACACACGACTGGACGCCAGTTGGGGCTAACGACTGCCTGTGGAACTAGATGGAAGTTTTCGACCCAAGTTGCTCCTGAGTGTTGTGTATGCTACGCCAATATTAGAGAAAGGCTGCTGGAAGGCTCCTGTTAAGAGCCGGACTTGGTGGCCCAGTGATTCCAGGCGCTATAGTCTGGAATCGCGCAACCGCTACGGTCGCAGGTTCGAATCCTGCCTCGGGCATGGATGTGTGTGATGTCCTTGGGTTAGTTAGGTTTAAGTAGTTCTAAGTTCTAGGGGACTGATGACCTAAGCAGTTGAGTCGCATAGGGCTCAGAGCCCATTTTTTGCTGCTAAGAGAGGGCTTTAAATTGTTAGACGTGGGATTTGTGGCATAATTAATTGAGTCTGATGAGCTTCTGTTCCAAAGAAAACTCTGTGTTCAGACCCGTGTGTTTTTGTGATGCCCCAGGCTGTGCTCTAATTATTTATTTTCTGATGCAAGTCTTCAACCCCGGGTAGTATACACTTCAGAGAAAGCAGTGGAATTAATGTTTCCCATTGTTTCGTGTATTACTTGGTAGTACCCCAAGCAGTCAGTTTCCGGACTTGTGTTCTGCTTCAGATAATCCTTTGGTATGTCAGTTTTTACAGATAACTGGAAGGATTACAAATGTTTATCGTACTCCTACAGTCGCAGCAGCATCTATAGTGGGCTGTGATCGGATTTTATGATTTTTGTTACTGTGTGTTCTAGTAAGCGTACTATTTGCGCAATTCGTTGTCTGTACTAAGTTTGGTCGCGTTACCGACTGGATGAGCGTTTAAGGTGCAACAAGCGGTAGTCAATTCTGGTCTCTTGTACTGTCAAAGTTTCGCTACGTCTGACTGAAGTATTTTCTTTTTAAATGTTCTAGAATTTTGTTGTGTGAGGTTTTTTAACTTTCAATTGAAAGAAAGTGTCTTCAGAGTTTTTAAATTTTATCTAGTGAATTACGTTTTCTGCGAGACTGAATTCTGAATGTTTAAAATTGAGTAGAGTCCGTCTCCATTAAGGGTGCTAGACTTTTCTTAATTCAGTCAGTGGGATTTGGAAAAAGTAACTGAACCATTTGATTTGAAACTACAATAAATGGATTAAAAATCGCAATCAATAAACTTGTTTGGTAATATAATTATTGTTAATGAAGATTTGCTTTAATGCTAGGTTTAATGTTGTGCCAGTTTTACTTTGCCGAAAAAGGAATAAACAGCCGTGCATAATAAATGTGTTGTAGATGCAAGAAAATTGATCTGGGTAACCAGCCCTTGCCACTTCCAGGCCCATACTTTAGCTGTCCCTTCCCCCTCCCCATGTCACTAGCAGGAGGAGCGTGGTTGCGTGATAAGAAAGGTAAAGGAAACCAGCATTAATTCATAGTGGAATTAAAAGATACAATTAAGAGAATCACATTTGCCTGGTATTGCCTGTGTGATATTTGTTACAGCTCTGTTTATTATTAGTTACCGCTACCGGAGAAGTTACTGTCACTTGCCATTTAGAAAAGGAAATCATCCAAAACGTTTTACGAGTGTGCGTAGCGTGGTTGGCAGATTGGTGTCTTGGACTGTCCGTTGCATCTGCCGAATTTGGGCGACAGTGAGGTAGAAGCGGCAGGCGACCTGTTCTCCGAACACGTTTTTATAGCGCAAGCGAATACTAGTTACGCAATCGCGTCTAAATCATTTGGCCAATAGAGTTCAGGAACTTCTCCAGATTATTGTTAATAAAGAAGGTTAAGATACTGGAAAGGCTACGGGACAAAATATCGGAACCTCAAATCTTAAGTGATGGCTTGCTTGTGCACTAAGTGGGGCTTGTGGCCGAGCGGTTCTAGGCGCTTCAGTTAGGAACCGCGCGACCGCTACGGTCGCAGGTTCGAATCCTGCCTCGGGCATGGATGTGTGTGATGTCCTTAGGTTACTTAGATTTAAGTAGTTCTAAGTTCTAGGGGACTGATGACCTGAGATGTTAAGTCCCATAGTGCTCAGAGCCATTTGAACCATTTGAACCACTAAGTGGCGGAGGATGGGAATCACTACTGAGCGCAGTGTTTTGTACAACAGTACTGACGCAGGGATGTTTTATTTTAATAAGCTTCCTTACCAAATTGCTAATTAATTAGAGAGAATGGAATTCTATCTACCGAATCTAGGAAGTAAATCATAGAATTTCCTCAGTTATCCGTCAAGTTGTATCATCAAGGGGTCGTTCTTCAAACGACGCTTTCGTTCATATTGCAGGCTATTTATTATTTGACTAGAAGTAGGTTGAGAGGAGTAGTTGCTAGGGTTATCGACGAACAAAATTTGCTGGAGGGATTACGTAAGACAATCATTTCCAAAATTGATCCAGTAAGTGCTGAAATGAGTTAGGATTAATTTAGAGTTCAGGGTTACAAAGAAGCTTTTATCAACAACATGGTGGATTTTTACAGCACTGGCATGCTCTGTGTTTGGAAATCTGATACTTTCATAAATAATTCAGAGGGGAGCCTTGTGCAAGTCTTCCATCATTTTTTTTTTTTTTGCCGGTAAACATAATACTTACCAAGAACCTGATAAGCTAGTGGCTACTATGGAGGATTTTGGGCGTTGGAAATGAAAATAAGATGCTAGGGGAAGTGAAGTGGGACTGGTAAGACAAGTCAGTTCGAAACAAGAAGGCTGTGGCCAGGGAGCATTAAGTTCCGGAAATTGGTTTCATTGCGATAAACCAGTGCACTTCGCTAGCAGCTGCAGATATTTTTTTTTTTTGTGTCATTGTCCTTCTGACTGGTTTAATGAGCTCCACCACTAAGTCCTCTTCTGTGCCCACCTCTTGATCTCAGAATAGCACTTGCAAACCTACGTCCTAAATTATTTGCTGGATGTATTCCACTCTCTGTCTTCCTTTACAGCTTTTGCTCTTTACTGCTCATTCTAGTACCATGGAAGTCATTCCCTCATATCTTACCAGATATTCTATCGTCCTGTCCCTTCTCCTTCTCAGTGTTTCCCACAAATTTCTTTCCTCTCCGAATGTGCGCAGAACCTCATTATTCTTTACCTTATCATTTAACTTACTTTTCAATATTCGTCTATAGCACCATTTATCAAATGCTTTAATTCTCTTCTGTTCCTGTTTTCCTAGAGTCCATGTTTCCCTGTCATACAATGCTTTATTGCAGATGTACATTCCTCGCTATTTATTCCTCAAATTAAGGGCTATGGTTGATACTAGTACCCATCTATTGGCCAGGAATGCCCTTTTCGCCAGTACGAGTCTGTTTTTTATGTCCTCCATGCTCCGTACGTCATTGGTTATTTTGCTGCCTAGGTAGCAGAATTCCTTAACTTCATCTACTTCGTAACCATCAATCTTCACCGTTCTCATTTCTGTTACTGCTCATTACTTTCATCTTTCTTCGATTCATCCCAATCCATATTGTGTACTCATTATACTCTTCATTCCATTCAGTACATCATGTAATTCATCTTCACTTTCACTCGGTATAGCAATGTCATCAGCGAATCGAATCGCTGATATCCTTTCATTTTGAATTTTAATTCTGCTCCTGATCCTTTCTTTTATTTCCGTCATTGCTTCTACGATGTGCAGATTGAATAGTAGGGGCGAATGACTGCACTCCTGTCTTACACTCTTTTTAATCCGAGCTCTTCGTTCTTGGTCGTTCACTCTTATTGTTCCCTCTTGGCTGTTGTACGCATTGTATGTTACCCGTCTCTCCCTACAGATTACCCCTATTTTTCTCATTATTTCGAACATCTTTCAGAATTTTACATTGTCTAACGCGTTTTACAGGTCGACAAATCCTGTAAAGGTGTCTTGATTTTTCTTTAGCCCTGCTTCCATTAATAACCACAATGTCACAATTGCCCGCCTGGTGCCTTTAACTTTTCTAAAGGCAAAGTCATCGTCATCTAGCACTTCCTCAATTTTATTTTCCCTTCTGTATATTACTCATCTTAGTAACTTGGATGCATGAGCTCTTAAGCTAATTGTGCGATAATTCTCAGCTCTTCTAGGCTTCGGAATTGTATGGATGACATTTTCTAGAAAGTCAGATGTTATGTCGCCAGATGTATAGATTCTACGAACCATCGTGAATAGTCGTTTTGTTGTCTCTTGCCCCAAAGATTTTAGAGATTGTGATGGATTGTCATCTCTCTCTTCTGCCGTATTTGATCTTAATTCCTCCAAAGTACTTTTAAAATCTGATTAGAATGTTGGATCCCCTGTCTCTTCTAAATGGAGTCCTGTCTGTTCTTCTATCACACCAGACAAATCTTCGCCCTCATAGCGGTTTTCTATTAACTTTCCTGTCTGCATATTCAGTCCTTCCAACAATCCTTTCCACTTCGATTTCTTCAAATTTTTCATTCAGTCATTTCATCTTAACTTCCCGGCACTTCCTATTTATTTCATTTCTCAGCGACTTGTATTTTTGTATTCCCGAATTTTCGTGAACGCTTTTGTACTTCCTTCTTTCATCGATCAACTGCACAACTAGACGCCAAGATAATAAGAACAGTATCAGCAAAGATTTCGACTTTTAAAGAAGTTCTATGAAATGCAATGTATTAAGCACAGTCTTTCTTTCCTTTGAGGGTCATTAACTAGGAACGGTTTTTCAGATATTAGTTGCTTCTTGACAGATTATCAGTGGTATGAAAGCCATTAAAATCGATGTAAGTAGCCTGTCTTACAGCCTATTGGAGGAAAATGCCACATGTTGAATGGGAAAATTTCCACTGATGGGAAGGATACGAGTTGATCTGATAGTTCTGATATTTTCCTGGCGTTCCGATTTGTTGTTCGCGAATGGCCTATGTTCTCCTTTTATATTGGATTGCGATTTTTGCCGGAAATTTTTCTTTCTTCAATTTCGGCATGAAATCAAGAACAGATTGTGTGAACACAGGTCTAGGTCGTGTTGGTAATGCTGTTGAAGTGTATTCGAAGTATTTTCAGTTAGATTGTCTGGAAGCCAAGGAAGCCTGACGCATCTTCATTCCGTTAGAGCAGTTCCCAGAGTCGCTCAGTGAGCGACTGGGAGTAACCAGAATAAATATGATCAGGTGCCCGAGCAGCAGTCACCTTACCAGTTTGCCCCACCCAGTATGCAGGTATTAAGAAAAATTTTTGTTCACGAGGACTCCTACGTCTTTGGTCTCTAAGAGAGGAAGTGAGGGGTACTGACCTGTCATATATTGTCTAAGGCTAAATCGAGATATGGTGCTATAATCAGTCCCATTACTTGATTTTCACTATTTTTCTTCGAGTTTCACAGGAGCCCTTTACTTTGTTTATCAGGTACCTTTTACAGACATATTCAAGCCCCTCACAATCTTCTGTAACGAGTGGAACCTTCATGGTTTCACTCGAGTTCCGTTTGTTTTAGTACTGGTACAGCTGGACTTGGTTTTTGGAGGGTTGAAACTTCAATTTGTATAAAATTATTTTGACAACGTTGTAGTTTACAGTAAGTCCTTCGAAGAAGGTCTGGACCATTTTAATAAAATATTAGAGCAGCAGTGGGACAAAAGTCTCACAGTAAAGCCTACTAGGAACAGCTTAGTACATTCTGAGATTTCTTTTCTGGGACACTCGTATCAGCTCAAGGTATGGAAATCGATCTAGAAAGCAGCATGGCCAGTCGTGACTACAAAGCCCAAAGGACTAAAAATTAATAGCCACTTTTATCGTATTGATAATTTTTTTGGAAAATTCATTACAAACTTTGTACAGTTCGCTGCTTCCTTAAACCAACGGTGTAGGATGGGAGTGACCTGCTGGTCTGATAGCCAACAGGCGGCCTTTGTTGTGTTCAGAAAACACTTAGTAATGCACCAGTGTTTGGAATTCCAGATTTTGAGGAAGATTTCGTTCTTCAGACGGCTGCATACAATAGCAGCGGCACAGCAGTGGATCTCTTACAGGAGAAGGAAGGAGGGCGAACAACTATTTCTTAAGTGACGAGCTCTTTAGCCATAGCAGAGAAGAAATGTTCTGGTTATGAGACAGAGATCCTCGTGGTACTTTTTGTCCTAGAGAAATCCCTTTTCTATCTTGAACATAAATGTTTCAAAGTCAATACAGAGAAATAAGCCATAGCTGGGCCCTTGCAAGGCCTCATAAAATGTGTAGAATGGTATGCTGTGCAATACACATTGCAGTTCTCAGGCAAACACCTTAAAGAATACGTTTAAGGGAAAATATGCCACCTCAAAGCGTTGTGAAGAGGTCGGAGAGAGTATTGTGAAGGCCAATATTAGCTGAGATCTTTATCTTATTTGGAAACTTACCACAGAAAGAGGAGATGGATGAACTATTGACGGAAATAAGGAGGCAACTAAGGGAAGGGAAGTCGATGGAGAGCTACCAGCTAAATAAAGGTGTGCTATGTTACTGCATCTGTCACAATTGGAGGACAAAGATTTGTTTGCCCAAAGAACTGATTCCAGCAGTCCGATTTTCACCAGTTCCTGTGTGATGGACAGTTTGGGACCTATATAACGAACTATAAGGTCAAAGATCATCTAACATGGCCAATCTTGTATTCAGATATAAGAAACTCAGACGCTCAGTGTGTGGAATGCAAGGCCGAGAAGCCAAATCTTGATGCCCACAGTGGCAGTTAAGCCTAATCTGGATGGCTACAGTGTCAATTAAGTCCGAGTCGCTACGAGAGTACCATGGACAAATTATTGGTTGATCAGCTAGAACCACCTCCCCAGACTAAAAACGGAAATAGGCATTTTTTGGTAATAATTCACACTTTAAGACGGTTTATGTGACTATTTCTCAGCCAAGCAATGACCACCATTGTAATTATTCAACGTCTGTAAGAGGTATTTTCTAGTTTTGACCGTCCAAGGTGCTTGTCAGTGACAAGGCAGCAACACTCAATTCTAGGGAGTTCTGTGACATTTGCTTTGGTTTTGGAATATCCCACGTCACCACTGATCGCTATTACACATAGGAATCATTTTCAGAGAGCGTTAATAGGAACCTCAAATCTGCATTGATCGTTTATCACAGAAACTCGCAAGTCAACTGGAACAGATCCTCGTGCTAGGTCAACTTTGCTTTCAACTGGGTGGTCCGTGAAGCTCACCAGATTACTCGGGCTAAATTACTACTGGCACACCTGGTTGCTCATCTGTTGCTATTATCTGGAACATTAATGACTTGCTGCCGGAGAAAGTGGACCCTGAATTGATTAAAAATAATTGGGTCTAGACCTTAAAAAATATTTGGATCCAGCACCACAGAGGGACGGAGACCTTGTTTCCTTTAAGAGTCGTAGCCAGAGTAAGGGGGTTGGTAAAATCTCAAAAAACATGTTACTCCATTCAAAGGCCCTTATAACTTTATAGAATTGCTTGGTCCAGTCGCCTTTAGAATGCAGAGAGAACCCACCAGTAAAACTATGAAGGTTCATTTTAGCCAAAGCATGAACGCTGGAGAGGCAGACACTTTGAAACCTCAGCTAAATTACCCGAATCCCGGTTTACACTGCGGTGAGTGAGGGCAACTCACAGTTGTCCAAGGAGCACACATGCCCGTAATAATCGTTGCGATACCAGTTAAAAGTGCTGCTTCACTTTGTAACACGAAGGTTACTGCACTGAAGCGGGTCTGAAGATGACGTAGTGTATCGTCGACCTAATTAACGATGATTGGTATTGTTTTATTGGATACTGACCAGCCGTAGTCCCATACCAGACAGAAGATGGAGTTACATTTATTTTCTTCTCTCTTTCTCTGTTAATTATTCTTGTCAGTAACTCGGCTGTGTAATCCGTAAACCATATTCTGCGACGATATTTGCACTTGTCGGCTCTTGCTATCTTTGGAACTCTGTGGATAATGTCTCTTCGAAAGTTTGATGGCACCTGTATATCGGTAGTCTCATACACTCTTCACACACAGGCGAATAGTCGTTTTGTTGTCATTTCGCCCAATGATTTTAGAATTCTGGTGGAATGTTTTCTATTCCTTTTGCCTTATTTGATCTTAAATTGTCTAAAGCTGTTTTAAATTCTAATACTGAATTATGTACCTGTACATGGTCATAGCCAATGTTAAATAAGTTATCTTCGTTTACGCGATTCTTTGGCGTCTCCAAGTGGGCCAGATTTACTGTGCTTGTTGCAAACAATCGACTGGCAAGTACACACACATACACACACACACGACTTCGGTGGAAGGTCACATTACCGCCTGGTACCAGTCCTACAGAATTTACTGTCTTCCACAGCGACTTGTAAGGAGGTGGCTAATATTTAGCACGGTGAGCTTAGGGCGTCCGCCGTAGCTTTCGAAACTTCAAAGCTTGCAGAGGGACCTGCAAACGCTAGCACCGTCTATCTGTAATGGATCAGGCGCGCATGCAGCGAGAGGTCGCCCGCGTAAGCGCCGCGCACGATGCATCGAGCCGTGGTGTGAGACAGTTTGTGAGGACAGTTAGCGAACGGCGGCGGACCTCCCAAACAAGGGGCGTGGCGCACCTGCCGGCCGGCCGGCAGGCCACCCGGCGCTTAGGGTGGCGCACTTCAGCCCCCGTAATTACAGGGGCGGCCGGTTGCGGCGCAATTAACGCGGGATCCCTCCTGTAATCACACGCGCGGCGGACGGCTAGCGTATTCATGAGAGGCGACGCAGCATTCACAACAGCAGCAGCAGCTGGAGGTGGCTCATCGCGCTCTCTGCCGCTCTACAGCCCCCAGGGGCAGGCTGCAGGAAACACGCCTCCTAGGTCACTTCGGCGGCGGTTAAGCAGTGATAGACTGTCCACAACGATATTCGCGGATCTGAGAAGAAGGCTGAGTTTCACCAAGAAATACACTGTCGGCAAAAATAGGTATAACTTGGAAGACGACGTCGATTTTGATCCGATGACCACTTGGAGGACAGTAGCTGTACTGATAATGGCTTCGACATCTTCCGCCAACAGATGGCGTATTGACATAACTATCAGAGCGCCATATGTGTCTACTTTTTAACATGGTATGCTCACATACAGAAGGCTGGTGCAGATGTGTGAAGCAAGCAGGCAACCATGTTACGAAGACTCCTTCTTGCTTCAGTTTGAAAGGGGTCGAATTGAGACCTTCCAAGTAGCGGAATGCTCCTTTCGGAGAACTGCCCCACAACTTGGACGTGCTGCGTCAGGTATGCGACGATGCTGCTTAAGGGTCACGTGAATATTCTCACAATCGTAGACAAGGTTCTAGACGTCCAAAAAGCATCGACTCCTACTAGGACCGTCGTATTGTGCGGGCAGCAGTGGTTGATCTTACAACAACACAGCTTCTGAGTCTAGAAGTGTCAACAAGACTGTTGCAAACGGTTGTTAGCTGTGGGACTATGGACAACTCATCTAGCATGTCTTCCAATCATTCCACAGCATCGACGTGAACAGCTCGACTGGGCCGTCAGAAAGTCACTTGTAAGATGGAACGAAGCGCCTTGGTTTTCTGCGATGAAAGCAGGTTCAGCTTTCTCGCAAGTGATGGTCGTTTGCGCGTCCGACGTAGACCTGGAAGCGCTGTCTCGTAGAGTGCATCCATCTAGGACACGCTGACCCCACCCCTGCCCTACGGTCTCAGGTTTGTTCACATTTGACGTCTCTGGGTGGGGTTGGGGGAGGAGGGGGGGGGGGAACGAAAACCAGTGCTCGATACGTACAGAATATGAAAGAGGCCTGTCCTAATTGCCACGACGATATTCAAATAGTTTTGAATGCAGTCGTACCACTGTGAATGAAGTTATGAATTTAATAAATGTAATGGACCAAAGTAATATTGTATTCTTTGTAAGATACCAGAGATGTTTTTCATTTTGAGGAGAGCAGCAGTGTGAGTTAGACAGTCTGGCTATGTACTTGGATTGCAAAGGGCGGAAACTGGCCTGCAGTGTAGTGGAGGCACCATTATTTAAAAAGGATTTTGTGCTAAATGTTTTGGGAAAAAGAATGAGGTTATACTAATGGAAAAATCCAAAAGCCAACTTTTAAGCCGCGTGGGGTAGCCTTGCCACGGATCGCACGGCTCCACCCGTCAGCGGATCGAGTCCTCCTTCGGGCAGGGCTTGGGTGTTGTCCTTATCATAAGACAGTTTAAGTTACATTAAGTAGTGTGTAAGGCTACGGACCCATGACCTCAGCAGTTTGCTCCCGGAGGAACTTACCACCACACCCCTCATCTCCAACTTTTAAGGTAATCCAGTTTTTCTTATATATTTGTAACTATTGTGTCTAGGAATCCGGCATTCTTTGATCGCTAGACGAACAAACAACTCGTGTTAGTGAGTCTTATTACAGAAAGGCAATTACAGTACTTAACTAAGATAGATGTTTCACAACGAAAGGGCGACATACAAAATAATGAGTCCTCTTCAGAGTACACCAATACAATGAAGTGGCTAACACTGAAGCTGCTATCGAAGTTTCCGCCACCAGTTGGCGGCGGCGCTGATTTCCTCTTCACATAGGGGCCGCTGCTGCCGCGTTGTCATCCTGGAGGGAGGTTGCTCAGCGTGCGATTGGCTGACCTTCTTCTCACAGCTGTCTCTTTTCTTTCGTTCCCGACTGGAGTGACGGCGATGAGTTTACGCTGTAACATTCTTCACCCCCCCCCCCCCTCTCCACCCCAAACTGACGAACCGTCGCCGTATATGGGGCACACCAAATGGGATGAGGAGAGCGGGGAGAGGAAGGCAGGAGCGTGGACCGGAAGCTGTGGCTGTAGGGGTTGTCAGACTTCCGGTCGTACACCACCAACCGGCCTTCGCTCTGGTGGAAATGTACCCCAGAAAACGCCCAGAAGGGTATGCGTTCAACAGCTGAGGCAGGCCCATAGCAAGATGTAGAAGGCGTCGGCCACTGCGACGTGGAAGGTCCAGCTCCATCGGTAGGACAAGAGGAGGCGGAAGAGGTGAAGGTTCCGTCGCCATGGGGTGGTCCCGCGTTGTTGTGATGACACGCTCTGGCGGCTGCTGTGACCCGCTGCTGGGGTAAGAGATACAGAAGGATAGTTGTGCATATGACTGGTGAATTTGATTGTGATGTCGGCGCTGAAATCAGTCTGGTCCTGGAATGAGGTACATGCATGCGACGAGGAATCTCACTTGACTCGTTCTTTACCTTCGTTCCGGCGGTTGCCGTTAGGGCGGAACATTCCTTCTCCCAGAGTGACGGACAGTCGCTGTGTGCTTGGGAAGGCAAGCGGGTGGGCTCATCGCTGGACCGAAAGCTATGGCTGCAGGGGACGCCAAGCTTTTCGTCGTACCTCGCCATCCGGCCTTCCATCAGGCGGAAACGCCCCCTAGAAACGACCAGACGGGTACGCGGCCACCTCCTGATGCCATGAACCAGATGAAAATGCGGCTTCCGTGGCCGCGCTGTCCTCTGGATCCGTGAATCTGGGGGAAGAGAGACTGAAACATCATCGTGTATATGGCATAGGCGAAGATGATTTTGATGGCGGCGCTGCAAACCATCTGGAACTGAAAGAAAATAAATGCAAGCGCCAAGTCTACTCCCTTCAGCGCGGATGTTAAGGAGGGTGGAGCAGCTGGAGCAGTGTCTGATGGCGGCGGCCGTGAAGTAATTCCGCCGGGCACTGGTCCATTTCGTGGATGCGAACGATGGGAGGCGAGAAAAAGTTGTAATACTTGACCCCTGGAGTTGCGGCACGAGGTTTGGCCATATGCTGCCTGAAGGTTCCGCTTCGCAATTTGACTGTGGATGGAACGGTGCACTAGTTAGATGCTGTATGCCATTGTGTTCACAGAATGTTTCAATTTTATTTGACGCGAACTGAGGGCCGTTGTCCGACACTATAATTTCAGGCAAACCTTTCAGGAAAAAAATGAAGGACAACCCCTGAACTGTGCTACGTGACATTGTCGAGCTCATTCACACAGCAAAAGGTAACTTGCTACAAGAGTCTACCACAATCAACCAACGAATTTTAGAAAAAGGTCCCGCAAAAGTCTATGTTACACGTTGCCATGGTGATTGAGACTTAGGCCAAGCAGAGAACTTTTGTGGCGGAGTGGACTGATTTTCCGCACATGCGTGACGCTGTGACGTCATCTGTTCTATTTGGGCGGCCATACCCTGCCATGTACATTGCCGACACGCTAACTGTTTCTCACGAACAATCCCCCAGTGTCCTTGGTGAAGTAACTACATTTCTTTTTGCAAAGCTTTGTGGATCAATGCAAGTGACTGTCGACTGTCATTCTGAACAAGAATCACGCCTTGGTAAGTGAGGCTATGCCGACGTGCAAAGTATCGGCGCACTACCGAGTTCTTCATGCTACGCAATGACCGAGGCTATGATGTGCGAATGTGTTTTAGCAAAATGTTCAAATCTGAATCAGCTTCCGTGGTCTGTGCCATTTTCCTGTAGTTCAGCGGAAAGGATTAAAGCAATTAAGAATCCTTAGCATCCTGTGACAACAAGATGCAGCAGAAGTGTCAAAGTCTGTCTCAGGGGCAATCAGAAGACGTGAAAGTGCGTCCGCATTACCATGTTGAGATGTCGGACGATATACAATCACTTACTGTAACTCAGACAACAACAAAACCCAACTTTGCAATTTTTGGGCAGTCCATACAGGAACTGGCTTCATCAGATGAAACAAGGACAGCAATGGCTGTTACTAAGTAGAATTTTCTGCCATACAAATTGTGGTGTCACCGCCGGACACCACACTTGCTAGGTGGTAGCTTTAAATCGGCCGCGGCCCATTAGTACATGTCGGACCCGCGTGTCGCCACTGTCAGTGATCGCAGACCGAGCGCCACCACACGGCAGGTCTCGAGAGACTTACGAGCACTCGCCCCTGTTGTACGACGACGTTGCTATCGACTACACTGACGAAGCTTTTCTCTCATTTGCCGAGAGACAGTTAGAATAGCCTTCAGCTACGTCCATGGCTACGACTTAGCAAGGCGCCATTAACCATTTCAAGATAGAGTCTCACTTGTATCATCAAGAATGCTGTATACAAATGATGGAATAAAGTTAAGTATTCTAGCAGCTACGTACTTTTCTTTATAGCATTCATTACGAATCCTGTTTCAGACCTAAACAAGCCTGCGTGAGTTGACGCGTGCCCTTTCGGCTTCCTCGCCTTGTGTCTCGACTGTCTTGTCTAGACACAACACAAATAAAGGTGGAATTTCGTGACACCATACACAGTAATAGCAAATGCCTCTTTCTCTATTTGTGAATAGTTACACTGAGCCTTAGACAACACTTTTGATGCGAAAGCAGTAGGCCTGTGTTTACGACTAGTTCTGTGTGGAAGTACTGCACTGATCCCATAAGAAGAAGCGTCAATTTGCAATAACACTGGTTTGTTAGGGTCAAAATAAACCAAGCATCGATCACTCAGCAATGTATCTTTTGAAAAGCTTCTTGGCACTCATCTGTACTGTAGTGGCACTACCGTTTGGCATAGCAAAAGCCAGTTCTGGTGCAATATTTCGGAGCGTACAAGTTACAGCCACGCGAGGGCCTGTTGACAGTAAGTTACGCTACAAGCGGTTGCAAAGTAGAATTGAGGCCACCGGGCTGTAGACCTGCTGAAAAGAGTAAATGCAGCTATCTGCATGGCGCAAGTTAGAAGCAAAAGGGGCCCCCTGTCCTACCTAGGTGTTATGAGTACGTGACTCTGAGCGGTGCGTTAACAAAAGAGAGGCGCACAGCCGCGTATAAATAGGTGCCGGTTTTCTAACAAGGCATTCTAGTATGGCAGCTCTCCTGGATGGCGGGGAGTGTCACACCACCGGCTACACACAGCAACATATGGGCACCAGCGTTCCAGTCTCCGGCAGGTCGCTGATTCGACCACCTGAGGCTGACACAGGGTCCGTAGCCAGCCAGCGACTGGCCACTCCACAGATCGCTACCGTGGGCAGTCGTCTTAGTTCCCAGCATGCACCAGAGACATCCAGGGCGAGGGCCGCAGATTGGGACACCAGAATGCAGGCCCTCGTTGTCGCCCCGTTCTTAGCCATGCCAGCGATGAAGTGCTCCCTAGGTCGTCTTGCAGCGGGCAGTGCTGAGTCGGCTGCCGGCGCATCATGACAACGCCACAGCTCCGCTGCCGTACAAGACTGACACACAGCAGTGCGTGCATGTGTCTCTGAGGCAGCCATTCTGTACATTCGGTGGCAGGAGTTGCCACTACAGTACAAACAATGGGTATGTTCTTGCTACACAAGTGAAGCAATGGAGCTGAGATCTGTGCAGCATTCGGTATGAACCTAATATAATAGCTCGTTTTCCCTAAGACTTCAGTTTAGTGACATTGCGAGGAATTGGCAGGTCACGTAAGGAAAACAAATGTCACTGAAGAGGATGTATACTTTCACTATTTGTGAGATGACCAAGATACTGCAACTAATATTAAAAAAAAATCACACTTGTCCAGTCTACACTTTAGTCTTGCATCAGATAACACACAAAACAAAGCAAGCTAATTTTCAATGTATTTCCCATGTGTACTACCTGCTATGGCAATATCGTCCAAATAGTTTGAACAAGTTGTTACTTGAACGGGCAGCTGTTCCTAATACCATTGGAAAATTACGGGTGCGGAAGCTCTGCCAAAAGGCAAACTCAAATATTTAAACAAGCCCAACACACGGTTTGAAATTCTTCGTCAAGAGGGATTTGAAGATACGAGTCACGCAACAACTTTTGAATAGTAGCGACCACCGCCTAATCCGTCATGAAATCCTTTGGGTGTGGCAGTTGATAAGTAACAATCACAGTTTTTGTGGGTGACTGTAGACATATAACGAACAAAGAGGCGCACTCGACCAGAAGATTTGAGGAGCAAAATCAGTGGACTTGCCATTTTACTAGTGCGCATGGGCGCAACAGCTTCACAGCCTTGCAATTCTTTATGTTCAGCAGCCACTTTGTCCTATAATGCAAATGGGAACAGTTCTGACGTGGCAAAATTTCGGCTGAGCATTACCTTACTTAGTAAAATGTGCAATAAAATGGTTAGCCTTGACTAAACTTTAAGAAAAGGCTTCAGGTAATTCTTTCAGCAAGCTAGCTACACTGTCTTTAGCACTGAATGCATTCACTGATAACACATTGTCCTGCATTTGAAAAGCCAAACAAATCAAACGAATCAAGGGCAAATATATTCTCACAATCGCGAGATTGTAGCACAGTTTGCATCTGTGGGTGATACTTGACAGACAAGGTAAGTTTTCTGGGAATGTGAATGTCTCGTCCATTATCAGCCACCAGGTGCCTGCTAGTTTTAGACATTTGTGGGGAGCCTAACAGTTGATATGTGTTACGATTCAGCAATGTAACAGAGACACCTCTGTCCAACTGAAATTTCACACGTTTGCCACTATGATGCAAATGAACAAAAAATTTGTTGGACTGGTATAGCACTGAAGAAACTGTTTGCTTGCTAGTTGTGCTGATGCCTTCAGCAGCCTTTGAGTATGCTGAATTGACTTCATAGGTCTTGTGACTAGATTTTTGTGAATGGGCAGAATCCTTATGTTTGTTCCATTGCAAACATATGGACTGTACATGTCCTTTCATGCCACATGTGTAACGTCGTGCTTGTCTGGACGGGAATCATTGGAGTTTGTGCCATGAATAGCACCGAAGGCATGACTTAATTCTGTTCGCCTGTATAGAGAACCGTTTACGCATTGCAACGCACCTGGGCTGTTGCTGCCTAATGGGCTGGTCGTCAGCAAGGGGTGATTCGACTCCACAAATTGATGGCTACTCAGATTTATCGGCTGCTATGGCAACTGAATCATACTCATCTAGAATTTGCTCTGCATGATGAAACGATGAATATGACCGTTTCAGAACATGTTCTCTAATGTTGACATCAGTTACATTGCACACAATCACATCACACAACATAAAATCTGATTATAGAGCACCAAGGGCACATCTGAACTAGCATTTCCTTGTCATACCCTGCAAATCTGTTACCCACCTACGAAAATATTTTTCTGATCTTTTCTTGCAACGAAAGAATTCGTACATAGCTGCCACAACATTTACTTGTTGGTCACAATAGAGAACCTACAACCTGACTGTAGGATAGTTCACTTGGGGTGGCGTTAGGGAAAAATTTCTGAATGAGGCGAACGACTCCACTTCCTACCATTGACAAAAAGTAATGTAGTTCCACAAAACCTGATACTTTGTGAGGAATGATGTAGGATTCATACTGTTGCAACCACTTGAGCCATTCCTCTTCTCTTTCATTAAACTGAGGAAAAAGCGATATGGCACTCGGAGCTACAGTTATTAGAAATTGTGCTGCGTTTTTGACTTCGCCGGCGAGCAACTGCTGTACCTTGTTTAGAAGAATTAAAATCTGCTACGTCTGACACTAAAACATCTGTGTTAGCTGCGTTGCATCAATCGCTTGTAGCTGAGGTGCCTGAGCAGGGGCTGGGAGAGGTCGGTTAATCATTTTGGAATAGGCAAATGCAATAAACAGACAATGCAAGCAATAAAAATAAGCACACATGCAAAGAAAATCTCTGCAACGCCTACCTGAAAAGACTGAATAGGAAAAACGCTATAAGAGACAGTTTTACAATAGTTAAACACGCTGTGGTGTCACCGCTAGACACCACACTTGCTAGGTGGTAACTTAAATCGGCCGCGGTCCTGTAGTACATGTCGGACCCGCGTGTCGCCACTATGTAATCGCAAACCTAGCGCCACCACATGGCAGGTCACAAGACACGGACTTGACCTCGCCCCAGTTGTACGGACGACATAGCTTGCGACAAGACGTATCACGTCTTCCTCTCATTTGCCGAGAGACAGATTAAATAGCCTTCAGCTAGTCCATCGCTACTACCTAGCAAGGCGCCATGTGTATCATTGCTAATTGCTTACTACTATGCAAGAGATGTATTTCAACAAGAACAAGACTACATTAAAGTTAAGTATATTAAAATCTCTCTTCTTTTCTTTATAGTTTTCATCCAGTCTCCTGTTTCAGAATTTACGCCCGTCTGCGTTAGTTTCGCGTGCACCTAGCCACTCATTGTGTCGAGACCTTAGGGAATCGACACAACAATATTTTGGCGACGAGGATGGGATGCCGCGCCCACGTTGCAGTCTTTGTGTTATACTTGCTCTAATTTGCTTGTGTCATGGCTTCGCCGCATTCTCCAGATGTACTGTCCGAATTTTTTCGCTTGCAGAATCAGCAGACGCAGGCGTTATTGGAAGCCCTTGGACAGCTCGTCCAGGGTCAACGTGCGCTGCAAACCGATGCGGCGGCAGCCGCTTCATCGCTACCGCAGCCACACAACGCTGTCGCACCGCCATTTAGGCCCTTTGAGGCCCATAACGAAAGCTGGACTGAGTGGGCCGATCAGTTCAACTTCCACCTCACTGCTTATGGAATTCAAGGTAAAGAGCGGCAGCCGTTTTTGCTTTCTTGTGTCGGTGTGTCTACCTACCGGGTGATAGTGAAATTGTTTCCCCGACGCGACGTAGCAACTCTGACCTACGAGGAAATTTTGTCGGCTTTAGATGCCTATTTCAAAGAAACAGTAAATGTAGTTGCCAAACGGTATACGTTTTTTCGTACAAAACGTACGGCCGGTCAGACTAATAGGGAGTGGGTAGCAACTTTGCAAGGACTTACTAGAGACTGCGCGTTTGCCTGTGAATGTGGCCTCCCATATTCAGATACTATGGTGCGTGATGCAATTGCACAGAACGTTTCTGATGTTCGCATAAGGGAACAGATTTTGAAACTAGTTAATCCCTCCCTGCAACAAGTGATAGACATATTGGACAGGCAAGACACACTTGACTTTGCTCAGGCATCATTTGAAACTTCGCCAGCAGTGTGTCACATTAATCGGCCCGCCCGGCCCGCTGCACGGGACGCTAAGCGGCCCTCGCGCCCGACTTCGCTGCGGCCGCCTAGCTTGCAACCACGTGCGCCGCGTAAGCAAGCAAATGCAGTGAAATCTTGCCCGCGGTGTGCAACTAGACATTCGCGTGAAAATTGCCCGTCACGCCAAGCTATTTGCTTTTACTGTCAAAAGAAAGGACATGTACAAAGTGTTTGCCAGAAAAAGTTAAGATCAGACAATCACACAAATTCCAGGCCCTTTGCTTCGCGCCGGAATCGAACCCAGGACAATCAGGCTCGTGGACCTTCGCCCATGGACATTCATGTCGTTCCTTCCCACCCGTCCAGTGACACTTTAGCTAACAGTGACTGTGTTCGTCCCACCCAACGTGTGCGTCGACGTCGCCGGAAATCCCGTAAAGTTGCAAGTGCTTCTGGACCTGTATCAGTTCAAATTGCACGAGACAGTCGCTCTTGTCGTCAACAAGACAATAAACTTTTTGTGGACTTAGACTTTGCAGGAAAAGTGATACCATTCCAGCTCGATACCGGAGCTGCAGTTTCATTGCTCAATCACGACACGTACAAACAACTGGGCGCCCCGCCATTGCGTGCCGCAAATGTTACGTTAACTAGTTACTCAGGACAGCATCTACCTGTGTTAGGACAGTGCAGCCTTATTGCAACATACAAGGGACAGACAAAACTTGTGTCATTTTATGTTCTTCGTTCCTCTAGTGCCGTGAACTTGTTTGGCTTAGATTTGTTTCAATTGTTTAATATGTCTATTGTAAATCAGGTCCTATCAGTGAATCAGACTGTGCCTTCCGCCAGTGTTTCTAGTCTTTGTGAAGAATTTGCAGACATTTTTGCACCGGGCCTTGGTTGCGCTAAGAACTATGAAGCGCATTTGGAACTGAAAGACAACGCGCAACCAAAATTTTTCAGAGCGCGCAATGTTCCCCACGCATTGCGTGATGAGGTCGCAAAAAACATTAGCCGAATTAGAATCTCAAGGTGTAATTGAACGTGTGCAGGCTTCTCTCTGGGCCTCACCCTTAGTCATTTTGCCAAAACCTTCCGGAAAACTGAGACTTTGCGTGGACTTCAAGGCAACTGTGAATCCACAACTGGTGACTGCTACTTTTCCTTTGCCCCGCCCGGAAGATCTTTTTGACAAACTGTGCCCGGGAAAATATTTTTCAAAATTGGACCTAGCAGATGCGTACTTGCAAATACCTGTGGACGAAGAATCCCAGCGCGTCTTAGTGGTTAACACGCATCTTGGCTTGTATCGCTTCAAAAGACTGCCATTCGGGTGTGCATCCGCCCCTGCTTTATTTCAGCAATATTTACAAACTATTTGTGCGTCGGTCCCTACGGCTGCGAACTATCTGGACGATATTGTAATCTCAGGAAAGACAGAAGCAGAACATTTGCAAAATCTCCGAACATTATTTCAGGTATTGCGTCAGAATGGTCTTCGCTTGAGGAAGGACAAATGTGTGTTTTTTGCTCGTGACTTACCGTCCCTGGGCCATGTCCTTAACGCCCAAGGTATACATCCGAGTCCAGAGCACCTTCGTGCCATTCAGGACTTGCCGTCACCGCAGAACTTAAAACAGCTACAGAGTGTGCTGGGTAAGGTAACTTATTATCACCGATTTGTGCGCAATGCTTCTTCCATTTCAGCTCCGCTTCATCGCTTACGCCGTAAAGGTGTTCCGTTCGTCTGGACGACGGAATGCGAACGCGCCTTTCGCCAGTTGAAATCGGCGTTACTTTCCAATACTTGCCTTACGCCATTCGATCCCCGAAAACCCCTTTTGTTGATGGTTGATGCATCGGATTTC
This sequence comes from Schistocerca nitens, assembly GCF_023898315.1. NCBI lineage: Eukaryota > Metazoa > Arthropoda > Insecta > Orthoptera > Acrididae > Schistocerca > Schistocerca nitens. The sequence goes on along the minus strand of NC_064619.1, from coordinate 547,787,477 downwards.
GGGATCGGTGCGGTGCTTGTGCACAAAGATGGTTCGCATGATCGCCCTATTGCCTTTGCGTCAAATTGCTCTCATCTGCGCAAAGAAATTATTCACAAATAGAGAAAGAAGCTTTGGCTCTTGTGTTTGGTGTTACCAAGTTCCATGACTTCTTGTATGGTCGTCACTTTACAATCATCACGGACCACAAGCCTTTGACATCGCTTTTTCATCCGAACAAGCCTGTACCTCCGCGTACAGCGCAGAAATTCATTCGCTGGTCACTTTTTCTCTCGCAGTACCGCTACGATATCTTGTATCGGTCCACTGCTAAGCACGGCAACGCTGATGCGTTGTCCCGTTTGCCTGTTGCTGAGGATAAGGCATTCGATTCTTCCGAACTTGCTTGCATGTTCATTGATTCGGAAGCCGATGACGTGGTCGCATCGTTTCCGATTGATTTTCGTCGTGTAGCTACAGCCACAGCTGCTGACCCTGTCCTTGCTCCCGTTTGGCGTTTTGTTGCTACGCAATGGCCCTTGTCAAAGTCACGGATCGAGGATCCTTTGGTTCGCAGTTTTTTTGCTCACAAGGAGAGACTTTTTGTACGACGTGGTGTTTTGTTGTTGCGTTCTGATAATGATCAATCCCGAGTCGTGGTCCCACGTTCGTTACGGTCCTCTGTCTTAAAGCTTCTTCACCAAGGACATTGGGGTATAGTGCGTACGAAACAACTTGCTCGTCAGCACTGTACTTGGTTCGGAATCGATGCTGCGATTACGAATATGTGCTCCTCTTGCGTGGCGTGTGCCGAACGCCAATCCGCACCGCCGCGGAAATTCTTTGCTTGGCCGAAAGCCACTTCCCCTTGGCAACGCTTGCACATCGATTTTGCTGGTCCATTCTGGAATGCTCGATGGTTGGTTGTGGTCGATGCTTTTAGTAATTTTCCTTTTGTTGTCCGGATGTCTTCCACGACGTCTTCTGCCACAATCCAAGCCTTGTCTGCTATCTTTTGCATTGAAGGTCTTCCGCAGACTCTTGTTTCCGACAATGGCCCACAATTCATGTCCGCAGAATTTCAGTCGTTCTGCAAGGCCAATGGTTTTCAACATCTGACATCCGCGCCGTTTTCGCCTCAGTCCAACGGTGCCGCTGAACGATTGGTCCGGACTTTCAAGTCACAGATGTTGAAATTAAAAAAGTCGCATTCTCGGGAGGACGCTTTGTTGCTCTTTTTGTCCTCATATCGCTCTCAGCCCCGCGATGGTCGCTCGCCGGCTGAGTTGCTCCATGGTCGTCCTCATCGAACTCTGATGTCTTTGCTGCATCCGCCACATCAGGTTCCTGTGCAGCGGCAGACTCCTGTTTTTGCTCCTGGCGACGTTGTCTCTTATCGCAACTATCGCGGTTCACAGCGTTGGCTCGCAGGGCGCATTCTTCGCTGCCTCGGCCGCGCGATGTATTTGGTTTTGGGGGCCTCTGGTGAGGTGCGTCGGCATCTCAATCAGCTGCGCCTCTGTCGTCGCCTGGGTTCTGCCGCTCCCCGTCTGCTTTCAGCGACGGAGCCGTCAGGTCAGCGCCCTGGGGACCCATCTACTGGCTCGCCTCATCCCCAGGTGTTACCGACGCTGCCTTCCATTTTGCCTCATGGCGTCGCGCCGCCGCAGCCGCCGCCGGCGCCGCCAGCAGCGGACGCTTCGCTGCAACCGCCTCGCGCCTCCCTGGGTCACGCGCCGCCGCTTGCTTCCCGTGACCAGCCGTCCTCCGCCATGGACCTCTTGCCCGCTCCGGACCAGATGTCGTCTTCGCCCGTCGGGTGCTCCGACCACATGGAGGTCGACCCTTCTGTCTCATTACGTGCGCATACACCTCATGTTGACGTGCACCCTGGACTAGGTTTGCAGGCGTTTCCTAGCTCCCCTCGGACCGAATGGCCGGGTGCGGGTGGCACAGCCTCGCCTGTTGTTAGGCTCCCCACCTCATCGCATACGTCAACATGGGGTCCTCCCCACGGCGGGCGGAAGCCTTATCTCACGACCGTTCGCCGATTTGCGGGGGAGGAATGTGGTGTCACCGCTAGACACCACACTTGCTAGGTGGTAACTTAAATCGGCCGCGGTCCTGTAGTACATGTCGGACCCGCGTGTCGCCACTATGTAATCGCAAACCTAGCGCCACCACATGGCAGGTCACAAGACACGGACTTGACCTCGCCCCAGTTGTACGGACGACATAGCTTGCGACAAGACGTATCACGTCTTCCTCTCATTTGCCGAGAGACAGATTAAATAGCCTTCAGCTAGTCCATCGCTACTACCTAGCAAGGCGCCATGTGTATCATTGCTAATTGCTTACTACTATGCAAGAGATGTATTTCAACAAGAACAAGACTACATTAAAGTTAAGTATATTAAAATCTCTCTTCTTTTCTTTATAGTTTTCATCCAGTCTCCTGTTTCAGAATTTACGCCCGTCTGCGTTAGTTTCGCGTGCACCTAGCCACTCATTGTGTCGAGACCTTAGGGAATCGACACAACACACGCCCCCACAAAGAAAGAGACAAGGTAGAATTAAGGCGCCAACAAAACACAAAAACCCACCAAAAAACATAATTTGTTGCAGCTGAAGGTCCCTATTTAAAAGCGGTCGCTATGGTATTCCTTCCCCTCGTCCCCAATGTTATTCTTCCATCTCGTCGTCAGTGTTGTTGTTTCTAGGAATCCTACATACTCAGTTCGCTAGAAAAACAGTTCATATTAATCAGTTTATTAAAAAAGACAATTACAATAATTAATTATGATAGATGTGTCGAAAGCAAAGGGTGACATACAAAATAATCAGTCATCTTCAGAATAGACAAATACAAGTCTGTGCTACGTATAGTTGACTGACGAAGTGGCTAGTATTGGAGGTCCTATTGAAGTGGCTGCCAACAGTCGGGCGCGGCGCTTGTGTTCTCTTCGCACAGGGCACAGGGGCCGCTGCTGTCGCGTTGTCGTCTAGGAGGAAGGTCGGTCAGGGTGCGATTGGCTGACCTTCATCTCACAGCTGTCTCTTCTCCTTCGTTCCCGACTGGCGTGCCGTAACAGTAACCGTGTAGCTTCTTGTTATTAGAACGTCTCGTATTGTTGAAGTTAACAGTAGAAATCTTAAAATGCAGCATATGGTTTTGTCTTGTAGTTGAAAGAAATGCCATGGATAGTATTTGTACACAGGAAAGTTATTAATAAATATTTTGCTAACTTGTGTAGGTGCGAGAACTTTATGAAAAGTTTTATTGTTTTCATATCTTAATGGAGCATAATTAAACTTCCAGTCTTGTTCTCATTTATCAGTCATTAAGATTAGTTCCCCATTTGCCCTTACGTTAATGGCTATGTTTGAATATTCGCATTGCACACCGCGAATTGTATACTGAGAAGCATTTTTAAGAGAGTTTGTAAGATACTGTCCTGCATTGCACACCGCAAGTACGGCAAATGGAATTCGGTTTTGAACAGTTACATCATTAATGCTAATAGTGACAGGATGCAGAGCAGACGACCGTTCCGTACGAACAGTTACGTTAACAGATTTGTCATGAAAGTTCATGTCGGTTGTAAGACACTGTGATTGTCAGAGTGTATTTGTGAAAATATCAGTACCAGTTCCGAGGCTTAATACCAGTAAAAGATTTCACTTAAGAGCTACTTTGTGAATTTTGAAGCAGTTTTATCAGAAAGTCAGATGCGTTAAATATTATGTTCATTTGCTCCGTAATTACAATAACAGTTCTGGTACAATGATTGTTTACAGGACTAAGATAAAGATTAGCTACGCTCAGGAACAACATTTCACTCTTTAATCTGAGTCATTCGTTTTGCAGTCAGATAGCATCTGTAAATTTCACTGAAACCGGACTGTTTCCTCACAGACCGACTGTCTGATGTACCGGCTAGCCTGGATTTTCTGTCATGTTGCGTGAGCTCCACACATTTCCGTTCAAACTTAAACTTCCACATAGTTCTTTTATCCAGACTGAGATTTGCGTATTTCGATATCAAATTATGTTTTACACATTTACCAGATACCAACCTGGCACAAAAATGAGTTGAAATATTACAAGAAACTTTCAGATGTTTTTAAACCCGTTCTTTCTCCGTTCTTGCAACAGCAAGGATATTTGTTGTTCGAAGAGGATAATCGTAGCCGTGAAACGCAGCGTGTTCTGCCAGACCACCAGCAAATTCCCTGCCCAGCACGATCTCGGGATTTATCTCGAGTCGAACACGAGTGGGATATGATGGCATCTCTTACACAAATACGTGAACAGATCGAGCAGGTAGGCAAAACGTATCCCAGGCAGTACTCGCCATGTGTACGATCGACTGCATTGCCGCTTGTGGCAGCTGCAACACGTATTAATATGGGTGCTTAAGCATGGGTCGATATCTCGTACCTCAGAATCGCTTTGGTATCTATTTCTTAAATGTAATCATTTCATGTACTTCATACGCTCTGCCGCAACAAAAAAACCTTGACTCTTCTGGACAATGTTTTCTTTCGGCAGTGTACAATTCAATGATGAGAAACTACTTCTCTTCATTTGCGTTTGTTCCGCTTCCATAATGGGTCTTTATGATTATTGTGGATTTGGCATGGCCAGAAGCGCTTCCTGTCACTACCGTAATACCGACCAGGAAGAAACATTTTTACCCCAAGCGTTTGCTTGCAGCGTTCTCCACGTACTAACTAAAGGCAAAAGTCCGGAGTTCGAGTCTAGGTCAGCCAAAATGTTTTAATTTCCCATGGAGTTTCATATCAGCACACATCCCCCTGCAGAGTGAAAACTCATTCTGGTCAAAGTATCCCATGTTGTGGCTTAGCCGAGTCTCTGCGATAGCCTTTCTTCCAGAAGTATGAATCCCTCCAATTATGAGCCGTTTGGCGCCTTGAGTTGATTCTAGCGCCGGTCAAAGACACAAGATATCTTTCCTAAACATATGGGTAGTCGTGAGGACACGGTGCGTGTGCTATTAAGTGTGCACTTAGCTCCACCCGCCCCTACGAGAGATAAGAGTCGCCCGCCTCCCGTTTGGGACACGGCTGGACAGCAACGCGGTAGCATCGCCACGTCCTTGAAGTGGTACGAACTGTTGTTGGAGTTCACAGCCCAAGTCGCTTTTGAGTGCGCTGTGCGTTACGTGACAGCTCACTCATGGTCGCTGCAAAGAGGATGCTTCAGAGTAATAAATGTTGGATGTGCGCTGCCGTAATTGAAGCTGGTGAGCATCTGTCTCTGGCAAAATCTTGTGACTGTGTTCAGACCCACTTGTTCTTGTAATGCACCTGGTCGTGCTCTAACTTTTATTTCCTACATGCTAATCTGCTTACATAATGAAACAGCGTATACATTCGGAGACTGGCCACCGATTAGTGGTTAACTTTATTCGACTGTTTTATGGCAGTAATTCCACCAGTTTCTGAGTTCGTATTGTGCCATAGTTATCTTTTAATGCCAGTTGTACAGAACACTGCTAAGCTTTCGTTGTCTGTTTAGTTTCCGCAGTTCTGCAGTATTTGTTGTCAGCTGTGAGTGTGGGAGTCTTACCCACTCGTCACTAAGGGATGCTGCACTCTTGGAATTCTGTACAACAATTCAAGTAAAATCACAATCAAAGTTTTTATTACAAATAAGAAGATTGACAATAGTAACTTAGAATATCTCACAAGCGGTTGGCGACATGCAAACAGTAATCTTCTTCGCTATAGACAATGTCCATACAAGCAATCGATTGTTGTTGTTGTGGTCTTCAGTCTTGAGACTGGTTTGATACAGCTCTCCATGCTACTCTATCCTGTGCAATCTTCTTCATCTCCCAGTACCTACTGCAATCTACATCCTTCTGCATCTGTTTAGCGTATTCATCTCTTGGTCTCCCTCTACGATTTTTACCCTCCACGCTGCCCTCCAATACTAAATTGGTGATCCCTTGATGCCTCAGAACATGTCCTACCAATCGATCCCTTCTTCTAGTCAAGCTGTGCCACAAACATCTCTTCTCCCCAATCCTATTCAATATCTCCTCATTAGTTATATGACCTACCCATATAATCTTCAGCATTCTTCAGTAGCACCACATTTCGAAAGCTTCTATTTTCTTCTTGTCCAAACCAGTTATAGTTCATGATTCCCTTCCATACGTGGCTACACTCCATACAAATACTTTCAGAAACAACTTCCTGACACTTAAATCTATACTCGATGTTAACAAATTTCTCTTCTTCAGAAACGCTTTCCTTGCCATTGCCAGTCTACATTTTATATCCTCTCTACTTCGACCATCATCAGTTATTTTGCTCCCCAAATAGCAAAATTCCTTTACTACTTTCAGTATCTCACTTCCCAATCTAATTCCCTCAGCATCACCGACGTAATTCGACTACATTCCATTATCCTCGTTATGCTTTTGTTGATGTTCATCTTATATCCTCCTCGATATGGATAACTAATAACTGTTCAGCGAGTGCCGGTCTACATCTGTGCTAATACTCCGAATACTGTCCGAATACTGAGCAGCCGCAGCTGGAAGGAATGGCGCTAATATTCTCTTCTTGTACAGGCCACTGCAGTCGTAGTGCGATCCTAATCAGCGCACCATTGGATAACATCGCCTCACCACCTTCTCCTCTCTAGCATTCTTCATCTTCGTTCCGGCGCTTGTGGTTACAACAGAATATTCTTCCACCCCCCCCCCCCCTCTCAAAGCAACGGCACATCGTCTTGTATGGAGTGCGACCACGGTGAGGGACGCAGGAATGAGGAATGTGGGTGCATCGCCAGGCCGGAAGCTGTGGCTACAGTTAAGTTTCCGACCATACCCCGCCTTCTGGAATGCGCTCTGGCGGAAACGTCCCCCTGAAAACGACCAGAAGGATACGCGTCCAACTCCTGCTGCCATAAAGCAGATCACGAAGGTGGCGACTGCTGCGGTGTGTGAGGGTCCCGCTCCGGCGGTAGGACGAGAGGAGGAGGCGGAGGAAGCGAAGGCTCCGTCTCCATCGACTCGTTCCGCGGTGTCGTGAGGACATCATCTGACGGCTGCTTTGGCCGCTCTGTCCTCTGGATTCTTGAATCTGGGGGAAGAGAGAGTGAACGATCATCGTGAATATGGCAGAGGCGAAGGTGATTTTGATGGCGGCACTGCAAACCATCTGGAATTGAAAGAAGATAAATGCAAGCGGCAAGTGGACTCGCCTGGCGCCCAACATCTGCTGCTGCTAAAAACCCTGTAAGAGACAATATCACACAGCGCGAAGCGAGCTGAGGAGAGTGGAGAAGGTGGAGCAGTGTCCGATGGCGGTGGCTTGAAGCAATTCCGTTGGCGATGGTCCATCTCGTAGGTGCCTTTCTTTGCTTATTACCGCCAAATTAAGTGAGGTACCATATTGCGATGTATAAAGCACTCATGTAATATGCAAATCTTATCTTCATTTATTCTGACACCTTGCATACACGACTGCATCACGCAACATAACATCTGAATAAAAAGCAATGCACGCGCATTTGAATTTGTATTTCGTTGTCATTCACTGCAAATCTCTTACCCATTCGTGATAAGTTTGTTTTGACCGCTTTTTGTAATTAAACAATTGATACCTAACTGCTACCACATTAAATTGTTGGTTCTAAGAGTTAGTTAATGACTGTACTGCCTCCAGAATGAGATGTTCACTCCGCTGCAGAGTGAAATTCTCATTCTGGAAACATCCCCCAGGCTGTGGCTAAGCCATGTCGCCGCAGTATCCTTTCTTTCAAGAGTGCTAGTTCTGCAAGGTTCGCAGGAGAGCTTCTGTAAAGTTTGGAAGGTACGAGACGAGGTACTGGCAGAAGTAAAGCTGTGAGGACGGGTCGTGAGTCGTGCTTGGTAGAGCACTTGGTAGAGCACTTGCCCCCGAAAGGCAAAGGTCCCGAGTTCGAGTCTCGGTCCGGCACACAGTTTTAATCTGCGACAAAGTTTCACTATACTGCCTGTTCATAACCAGGATCACTCAGTGTGGCGTTAGGGAAAAGTTTTTGCAGGAGCCTAAACACTGCACTTCCTACTGTTGATATTAGGTAGGGACGTTTCTCAGTACCTGGTACATTGTGGCTGATAATGTGAGCTTCAAATTGTGACAACTACTAGAGCCATTCTTGTTCTAGTTCACAAAACTGTCGAAAAGGTAGTACGGCAGCTGCAGCATGCAGTGCTTGTTCCATCGGATGCGCAGAGTTGGCCAGTAGCTGCAGCACCTTGTTGAGTAACCTGGAGATTTGTTGAGTCTGGAATTGAAACATCTGCATTAGCAGCGTGGCACCTAAGACTTGCGGCTGTGGCGCCGGAGCAGGGGGGGCGGAAAAGGTGGAGTGGGCATGTTGGAAGACACAAATGCAGAAAACAGACAAGGCAATGAAGTAAAATTAGGACACAAACAAAGAAAAATTCTGCAGCGACCACCTGAAAACACTGATTAGCAGAAGCGACAAGAAACTAGTAAAGCAAAGAAAAGCTCCATTAAATTAAAGACAAAGATAGAAATAAGGCGCCAGCACAAAATAAACGAAAATTCCCTGGCTGTCAGGCACTGGGTTCGGCGGATACTCGACCAAATGTGGGGGTCTTGCCACCTCGTCACTTACAAGGTGCCTCAGGGACGCTTCATTCTCGGAATGCTATACAACAATTCAAGGAAAGTCACATTAATAGTTTTTATTACAAATATAAAGACTGAGAATACTTAACTTGGAATGTACAACAAATTTCACAAGCGATGGCGACGTGCAAACAGTAATGTCCTTTACTGTATAAAATGTCCATAGAAGCGATGGATATGGATAAATAATAAGTGTTCTGCGAGTGCCGGTCTACAACTGTGCTAATACCCCGAATACAGTCCGAAGACTGGGCGAATACTGAAATGCCGAGGCTGGCAGGAGTGGGGCTTATATTCTCCTCTTGTAGAGGCCGTTCCTGTCGTGGTGCGGTTCTAATCACCACACCATTGGCCAACGTCCCTCACCGCCTTCTCTTCTCTTTCATTCTCCGTCTTCGTTCTGGCACGCCAGAACAGTGAATGGCATTCTGGTACCTTCCTTTTCTTTTCTATTTTGCTGTAAGCGGGGTCTCGCGTGATTTTTTGTCTATATAAAGCTGGGCTCCAATAACAGTTGAACTATCTTGTAAGTTGCAAGCAGCACGGTGCCATTTCGCTTCTTCCTGCAGAAACCAATTCATTCACCAATTTGGTTCATGCATTTCTTATTATTAAATTTTCCCACTGTGTAACGGATGCATGTCTCACAAAACATATCAGAACATCGTGTAAAAATGTCTTAAAATTAGTTGGAAGTAATACCGAGTGATCAAAAAGTCAGTATAATTTTGAAAACTTAATAAACCGCGGAATAATGTAGATAGAGAGGTAAAAACTGACACACATGCTTGGAATAACATGGGGTTTTATTAGAACCAAAAAGAAACAAACTTCACAAAATGTCCGACAGATGGCGCTGGACAGCAAAACTGCTACCATGACGGGTGAGAGGTACGCCGATATGTTACAGAATCGCATCATCCCCAGTCTGGCTGATAAACACCTGCTGGAACGTACGATGTTTATGCAGGATGGCACTCCACCCCATATTGCTAAACGCGTGAAAAATCTCTTGCACGCTTCGTTTGGTGATGACCGTGTGCTCAGTCGCCACTTCCGTCATGCATGGCCTCCCAGGTCCCCAGACCTCAGTCCGTGCGATTATTGGCTTTGGGGATACCTGAGGTTGCAAGTGTATCGTGATCGACCGACATCTCTAGGGATGCTGAAAGACAACATCCGACGCCAATGCTGCACCGTAACTTTGGACATGCTTCACAGTGCTCTTCACAACATTATTCCTCGACTACAACTATTGTTGAGGAATGGTGGTGGACATATTGAGAATTTCCTGTAAAGAACATCATCTTTGCTTTGTCTAACTTTGTTATGCTAATTATTGCTATCCTGATCACATGAAGCGCCGTCTGTCGGACATTTTTTGAACTTTTTTCTGTTCTAATAAAACCCCATGTCATTCCCAGCATGTGTGTCAATTTGTACCTCTCTATGTACTTTATTCCGTGATTTATTCAGTTTTCAAATTTATACTGACTTTTTGATCACCCAGTACTTTCAGAGTCTTAAGATTTATGCGGTTAATTAAGGTTTTTGTAAATTTACACTGAATATTGAAAGATTCACCGAAGACCATTCACATTAAAACATGCTACACTCCTGGAAATTGAAATAAGAACACCGTGAATTCATTGTCCCAGGAAGGGGAAACTTTATTGACACATTCCTGGGGTCAGATACATCACATGATCACACTGACAGAACCACAGGCACATAGACACAGGCAACAGAGCATGCACAATGTCGGCACTAGTACAGTGTATATCCACCTTTCGCAGCAATGCAGGCTGCTATTCTCCCATGGAGACGATCGTAGAGATACTGGATGCCATGCCATTTCCACCTGGCGCCTCAGTTGGACCAGCGTTCGTGCTGGACGTGCAGACCGCGTGAGACGACGCTTCATCCAGTCCCAAACATGCTCAATGGGGGACAGATCCGGAGATCTTGCTGGCCAGGGTAGTTGACTTACACCTTCTAGAGCACGTTGGGTGGCACGGGATACATGCGGACGTGCATTGTCCTGTTGGAACAGCACGTTCCCTTGCCGGTCTAGGAATGGTAGAACGATGGGTTCGATGACGGTTTGGATGTACCGTGCACTATTCAGTGTCCCCTCGACGATCACCAGTGGTGTACGGCCAGTGTAGGAGATCGCTCCCCACACCATGATGCCGGGTGTTGGCCCTGTGTGCCTCGGTCGTATGCAGTCCTGATTGTGGCGCTCACCTGCACGGCGCCAAACACGCATACGACCATCATTGGCACCAAGGCAGAAGCGACTCTCATCGCTGAAGACGACACGTCTCCATTCGTCCCTCCATTCACGCCTGTCGCGACACCACTGGAGGCGGGCTGCACGATGTTGGGGCGTGAGCGGAAGACGGCCTAACGGTGTGCGGGACCGTAGCCCAGCTTCATGGAGACGGTTGCGAATGGTCCTCGCCGATACCCCAGGAGCAACAGTGTCCCTAATTTGCTGGGAAGTGGCGGTGCGGTCCCCTACGGCACTGCGTAGGATCCTACGGTCTTGGCGTGCATCCGTGCGTCGCTGCGGTCCGGTCCCAGGTCGACGGGCACGTGCACCTTCCGCCGACCACTGGCGACAACATCGATGTACTGTGGAGACCTCACGCCCCACGTGTTGAGCAATTCGGCGGTACGTCCACCCGGCCTCCCGCATGCCCACTATACGCCCTCGCTCAAAGTCCGTCAACTGCACATACGGTTCACGTCCACGCTGTCGCGGCATGCTACCAGTGTTAAAGACTGCGATGGAGCTCCGTATGCCACGGCAAACTGGCTGACACTGACGGCGGCGGTGCACAAATGCTGCGCAGCTAGCGCCATTCGACGGCTAACACCGCGCTATCTGGTGTGTCCGCTGTGCCGTGCGTGTGATCATTGCTTGTACAGCCCTCTCGCAGTGTCCGGAGCAAGTATGGTGGGTCTGACACACCGGTGTCAATGTGTTCTTTTTTCCATTTCCAGGAGTGTAGATTTTCTTAATTCTGTTCTTCATTTTAGCTGAAACCTTTTGTTCCAAAATAAGGTAACAGCACTGTAAGTGAGCCAGCAAATTTGTCTGGTGTTTTAATTCTTGTTAGCAAAGAGTTGTTTTTATATGAAGATTGCTGCAGCCACAAATTTACTATAAAAGGGAGAAATAAAAAGAGAAGAAACAAAACGTGAAACGTCCCCTTTGAACAATTATACTTGACTGTGCATAAACTGATACACAATATTTTTAGCGCAACGCAATCTGACTTTCAAAATTCCCTACAAAAGAATGGCTCTGACTAACATTAAACTATACCTTTCACAAATCACTTACCTCACAAAAATCTTGGTTACTCGAACTACTGCAATACAGCGAGTGCCACTACTGCCAGCTAAATAAAAGATTCAAACTACTGAAGGCACTAACTACTGATAGGCATAGTTAGCAAATGAAAGATTTTAATAGAGAACAAACAATCTATTTACCTTAATAATGTTGAAAACTCATAATATACATAACAGATCATTGTATATCTTACAAATTTCCAAACTCCGCCATCTCTCTCCCCACATCCACCACTGCTGGCGGCTCACCTCCAACTGCGCAACGCTACGCGCTGTTCACACCCAGCTGCCGCTGCCCAACACTACAATGGCAGACAACAATGCAAACTAGCCACAGACTGCACACAGCACAGCCAGTGATTTTCATACAGAGGTGGCGTTACCAATAAAAAGACCTAAACAGCCTACTTACATAGCCCCCATGCTCCCCACAAAAAATTTTACAAATTGTTTTGGGCAGTGGCCAATAATGGTTTGATAAAATTTTTCATAATTACAATAACAAAGAAATCAATTGAACACACTTATTGATACAATGTTGGTCAAAAGCTAAAATTTTCTCAGAGTCCTGATCATTCATCACAGTAAAACTGCCGTTTCTTTTCTCAAAGTCCGAGCAGTAGAAGAAAATGCACACGGAAGTAGTGGATTTCCATGCAGTCTTGAAGAAGTAGTGTTGTCCTTCCAACGAAAAGACAGTGCTGACTCTAGACATGCAGACAGGTAATGGGCCACAACAGTGCAAACCCACCGCAGGGTCAGTCGAAGTTTTGAAGAATATTGGTACATAGGTCATCACAGAGGAGACCCACTGTAGTCCTGGTAGAGATTACGGTATTGGTGGGCCACCAGAGGTGCAGACCCACTGCAGTTCTTGTAGAAATAATGGTGTTGGTGGGTCATCAAAGATGCAGACCCACTGTAGTCCTTGTAGAGACGCCCAGCAGCCATCTATTGCGACTGTGCAGGTGCACAATCACCTTCGAAGAGTCTTGCGGAGAATATAGCAAGTCCATAACCACCACTTGTGCACTCACAAAGTTTTTTGGAATTGTCCTTAGAGCCAGCAATGCTGTTATCCAGTCCCTTGCTGAATTATCAACACACGTACAGACACTAACAGACCTCTTTTTTTTCCACATATTATGCAAATACTATGACCAACAGAAATGTGTTACTTAATTTGATGAACTGGTGTCAATTACAATATTATAACATGAGAATACAATAACAAAGGTACAAAATACATCATTAAAGAACGTAACGATACAGATAAATTTGTAGTAATACAGGCTTTACAAAAGAATAGAAATATACATATACATCAGTGTTACAGGAATTATGACATAAGTAAATAAATAAAAGATCAGAATAATTATTGAAACATCAACTTCACACATGAGCATTAAAACAGAACAGAGTGAATAATGTTTAAACATCTTTACAAAGTAAATAACATTGTATTAGAAAAATTCTACAACATAACAACATCAGCTAAACACATAAAGACAGGAAAAACACAAATACACAAGGGAACACAAACACATAGTGCGATAACACAAGGAAAGGACAGGGTTTCTTTTACTGCAGTATTTTGCAAACAGAACTTTCTTTACTTCTCGGAGATCTCCCTTCGTTCTTCATTATTCCCAAAAGGTCCTATCTATACCTGCTTTCTGTAGTTTTTTCGTATAACTTCTGAATGCATTTCTTCCAATTCATCGCAACTCATTCTCTTATATAGTCTACCCCCTCTTAAGCTAATTTAAATCTACTGAGCTCAGATGCTAAACTAAGGAACGAGGCAATGCAGCAGCACAAAACAATTAACACAAACAGTAATGATAAAAAATACAAAAGGCAAAGTGAGCAGCGTAAATTACAACTAATATAAGGCAATGAGCAGCAAACAAGAAAAATAAATCAGTAGTAAACTGGCTTAACAGAGTAATGCATAGTGAAATTTAGTAGCACTACGCGTGGCAAACAGCAGCATAAAATGAAACAACTTATACCTAAACATGACAAAGTTCAAGCAGAAAAAATATTACACTAAAAATGGCCATGTCTAATACCTATGTCACATCTTAACACTAGAGTGATGCATCGCAATTTATTCTACAAAAGAAATTACCAAGTACTTGAAAAGAAAATTCTGTATGCAATTCCTGTGAAGGGAAATGTCTTTTTGTGCTCCTTCGTTTTCTTTATGTACATCATGAAGTTATTCTTTACTGGGTCTGTAGGCATAAAATATTTATATTTGTACATCTATATAATTTTATTTTAACCAATGCTACAGTGCAGCTAGGAACTAGATATTAAACAAAATGAGCAAATATGTACAAAGGAAGGCATGAAACATCAGTCATTAACCATATGGCACTTCATACAGTAGTAGAAATTCTCTCAATTCTCGTAGAAAGACACTTGTCATAATCAGGTGTGCAGATGTACGAATATTTCCCATCAGTTCATAAGAATTTCAGTAAGTAGCACAAAGTATGAGTAATCATATGTTTTCAAGTAATGAGCGTGTCATATTTGCGATGCTTTCTACAAAGGAACGTCAATAGCGAAGATAATGGCCCCCTTTTTTTTTCTCTCCACCTAATGGCTTTCTTTTGTCAGACGACTACCTCTCAGCTGGACGACCAAAACGCATTACGTCAAGGTCACTTACGTTTCTTAACGAAATATTTACGACAGTAGTTTGCTACAGTGACAGTCTCATATAAAAATTTCTCAGGTCGAGAATTTGTGTTACAAATGTGTAGAAACAAAATCTTATGAATATAACAGTGTCCAAAAAATTTTCGCCGGCATTGTGATACATTCACGCATTTACACACATTTCATAACTCTTAAAGTACGATTCTTGGTTTCCAACAACCTTTTTCACAAACCAGAGTCCCTAACCACTACTCATTATTCCTTACCTTATTCATCGACACTTCTTCAATATTTCATCATAACATACGTAGCATAATCAAATAACTCATATAGCATCAGCTTATTGATCATAAACATACCGCAACAGCATAATACACATCATCTTCGTAATAATAACATCATAAAACCTCAGCGAAATCTCAAGAACGTTGTAGCTTTCTGCAATAATTTCAAAACCTAAAAAAAATTCTCTGCTCATGTCAAAAGTGTCATCTACCTCAAACGTACTTTAAAAATCATGATCCCATACCAAATACATCATTCAAAGCTCTCATAGTATCATAATGGTTTCGAAAAATATGAACAGTTCACAAAGTACAGACAAAATACAATTTCATAAGTGTGAAGTTATCCAACTGTGTAATTGCTTAAACATGTGTCACAGATGTAGTAAAAAAAATGTTTCTCTCTCAGTTACATGATCAGATAGCTGTGTAATTTGTGTGTTAGAGAAATATGGTACCGATGTGTAAAGTTGTATAAGCAAATACCATATTAGCTAGGGCTCCTTGTGCTTGCCAAACACATGGTACACGAAGTAAACATGTACCCCCCTGAGGATTAATGTAATTATACACTCAAGTGTTACAGATTACAACAATGGAATGAAATCTATTACAGAAAACCTTTGTATTATTGTACTTCAAATATCTTTAAATATAAATGATTTAAGTACAAAATTAATCACTCAAATACATGTCCTGTAGCGCTAAGTGTGCGTCTTGCTGTAAGATAATCTCTGTGGAAGTGTCGTAGTTATTGTCCTCCGAAAGCAAAGTTCTGCAGAAGTCAATGTACTTACCTCATGATAAACAAAAGTGAAATGCTTTGCGTATAGATCCCATAGTTATAATGCTTATTGGCATGATGAAGAAAGTACTGTACAGTAACGTATTGTTGTGCCACGAAAAAGCCTGTCTCATTGTTGCTATACCACAAAAGTTACTACTAAAACATGTTTTACTTTCCAGAATAATTCAGAAAAATTGTGCAGATATAAAACAGAAACACTGCTAAAGCAACATTGTAAATTGTCACTCATTAGTAGCGTCGTGATAAAATCGTGTAGCTGTCAAATCGTGTAGCTGTCACATAAACTAACTACTGTGTCATCTGGTATCTCGCAGAAAGTACTTTAAATCCAGAATATATTTTCAAGTAAACCAAAATGTTGCATTAAAATCTCATTAGCAGTACAAGTATATGTTCTAAGTATGGAAGGCTGATAGTCATTACGTAATCGTGCAACTAACACGCAAGAATGTACAAATAACAACAGTGTGTAGTCTGTTCACTATAACAATGCATTCGTAATTTCTGTTTAAAAATGTTCCCTAGGTTCTAGACTGGATATTTAACTTCAAACATTGTTGCATGTTAACAGTTTCACAGTGTGACAAATTGTACTAGTAACGTGTAGTGAAAAATTTTATGGCAAAGACTAAGTTAAAAAACAGATTATCTCTCAGTAAGCGGTTTTACATGTGAAGTGTGGTGCAATCCTTTACTCTTCATAGTACTCAGAGTTTGAACTTGAATGCAATTATTATGCGGTATACGTCGGTAAAGAATACTGGAATTTTTCTCAAGGTTAGCTTCTATGTTATTTTTCTCGGAGCCAGCCGGCGCACGAGTCTTCCTGCGGTGCGAGTCATTGTCCGTCTCTTTGTTGCCACGCGTCGTTACTGGGATTTGGAGACCTAACTTCTACAAATTCACCTTGACGAGAAGGCCCTGCCCTGTTTGAAGCTCGCCAGTTCTGATGCAATTCAGGTCTGTCGTTACGAATATATCGTCTGTCGTCATGTCGGTAGATTCCGTAGTTTCTTCCTTGTCCGTCACGTGGTGGAGAATTTCTCCCTGAATCGTAACTGTGCGCCGAACTGTTGCGTCTGAAGTTATTCTGCCTCCCTTGATAATAATTGTCTTGGTTCCCATATTGTCTGTTTCTCTGATTGTCTCTGTGATAGTCATTACTACGGAAATGCGATCTTTCTCTGTAACTATTATTACTCTGCCAGTGGTTGTCATATGGGTGGTGTCTGTTTTGGTCACGATTTGCGTTGTAAGAATAGACTTGTCGTGTCCAGTTATTGTTTATGTCGTCACGGAATTGTGACGGATGTGACCTGTAGTAATTGTTTCCCTGTTTTCGCATCCCGCGACTGTCTGTGTCAATTTCTAATTCTTGTAACAGTCCCTGAAAAGCTTCAATGTCGTCTTTGCAACGTCCTGCTAAAATAATATGTCGTAAATGTTCAGGCAGTTCGATTAAGCAAATGCGGATGAGTTCTGAGGGGCTGTATGGGTTTGACAGGTACTGATTCTTGTGCAACATGTCTTCAAAATATTTCACAAGACTGGAGAATTCAGATTGTTCGAAATGTTTCATCATTATGATGCTATGTTTAACTCGGTCTTGTGTAGCTTCAGACCAATATGCTGAGAGGAAGGCATGATAAAATTCTCCTTCACTGTGACAATCGTGAATGACCGATCGCATTCTTTCAGCTGGTTCATTCTCTAAATAGCCACACATAAATTCTAATGTGTGCTCTAATGACCAGTTGGGAGGAAAACAATGAGAGAATTGATGGAGCCACGCTTGTGGATGAATGTCGTTGCCAGAATTCTTAAATGTTTTAAATTTACGTGTAGTAATGAACAGTTTATAGTCAAAATCATCATGTCGGCGAGTCGCATATCGGTCATTGTTACGTCGTTTCGGCGGTTTAATTTCAAAATTCGGTGCACCTTGCCAATTTCTTTCATAATTTCCGAAATGCGCTGTGTTATTATTTTGTGGCTGTTCCGTATTTCTATGTCCCTCTTCCCGTATTGGGGCGCGAGTGTCCTCTGAAATACGTAATTCTTGTACTATCTGTGTCTGCTGATCTTGTACTTCCCGGATTTCTCTTTGGTGTTGCATATTAATTTGATTCTGATTTTGTCTGAATTTCTTAATTTGTTCATACTCTTCTGTGTCAGTGATGGCTACAGGTCTTGTGTCATTCAGATCATCATCTACCTTTGTAGATAAGTTAGTGACCTGATCTGAAAGTTCGGCTACTTTATCCGTTAGTGAAATTATTTCCTCTGTGTGTTTTTCTGAACCAAGTTTCAGAGTGTCCATTTGTGTTGAAATCGTATCTACTGTGTCCTTTAAGTTTTCCTGAGTTTTTGCAAGTTGCGTAACCGGATCGGTAGATGCAACTGAGTCAATTTTAGCTTGCAAGGTGTCGTGATTTTCATGAACAATAGTCTGCAGTTCTTTTATGGCTGCTTCGAGATTCTGTAATGCATTTTCATGACGCGAAAAAATAGGTTGGAAATGCTCACAAATCTGTGTTTTTTCGTCATTACAGACTTTTTGACATTTCGATTCAATGTTATGCAACTCAGTAGTTAAATCTTCACGTGTTTGTTCAAGTGTGGTGTCTAACTTTTGAAGCTTTTGCTGTGTTTGTCTCTGATTTTGTTCCATTGTGTCTAGCTGTTGCTGTGTTTGTCTCTGATTTTGTTCCATTGTGTCTAACTTTTGAAGATTTTGTTCCATTGTGTCTAACTTTTGAAGACTTTGTCCCATTTGTCTCTGATTTTGTTCCATTTGTTGCATTAATTGCAATAATAATGTATTAGTGTCTGGAATCTGTTTCTCTATGCTTTTTGGCAGTGCATTTTCACCGGCAACAT
The DNA here is from genome assembly GCF_023898315.1 of Schistocerca nitens. Lineage (NCBI taxonomy): Eukaryota > Metazoa > Arthropoda > Insecta > Orthoptera > Acrididae > Schistocerca > Schistocerca nitens. The sequence continues at coordinate 547,768,811 of NC_064619.1, read as the reverse complement.
TCACATTTTGACAAGCAGAAAATGTGTCTTGACTCTTTTGAGAAACCGGTGAGGACCCAAAACATAAGTCTACAGTATTTGCAATATCGTGTTCTGTCATTTCGGATTCCTGAGGCGAGCTATTGCCGACCGATCGATCGATAATGCTTCCTTGTTCACTACCTGTTTCACTGTCTACACCATTATTTGCCGCCCGCTCCATTTCCTTATGCACAATTACCAAATTACTACTTCGAATGTCTGTTAATTCACTACACAGTGGTGCTGGTAAGCTACGCTCGTCGTCACTATTATTTCTCAGTTTACTTTGGAGCCTAGTGTTACGTTTTTCACACGCCATTATTGTCACAATATTTCACACGATAACACAGAAAAGCACAATTTGAAGAGCAAAATAACAAAACACATTAACATAGCATTGAAAATAATATCTACTTAATTGCAAGCGCATCTCTGAAATACTTGGTGCAAATCTACATGCATGCCACAATTGTGTACAACAATGAAAAACTACAACTACAAAGGAGATTTTCTCTACAATTACGCGCTAGCAATAAACAAAAGTTACACTAATTACACAAACTACAAGAAAAAAATCAGAAGATTCCAGTGAGGTATCCTCGGCTATGGGTCGACATATGAAACGTCCCCTTTGAACAATTATACTTGACTGTGCATAAACTGACACACAATATTTTTAATGCAACGCAATCTGACTTTCAAAATTCCCTACAAAAGAATGGCCCTGACTAACATTAAACTATACCTTTCACAAATCACTTACCTCACAAAAATCTTGGTTACTCGAACTACTGCAATACAGCGAGCGACACTAATGCCAGCTAAATAAAAGATTCAAACTACTGAAGGCACTAACTAACTACTGATAGGCATAGTTAGCAAATGAAAGATTTTAATAGAGAACAAACAATCTATTTACCTTAATAATGTTGAAAACTCATAATATACATAACAGATCATTGTATATCTTACAAATTTCCAAACTCCGCCATCTCTCTCCCCACATCCACCACTGCTGGCGGCTCACCTCCAACTGCGCAACGCTACGCGCTGTTCACATCCAGCTGCCGCTGCCCAACACTACAATGGCAGACAACAATGCAAAATAGCCACAGACTGCACACAGCACAGCCAGTGATTTTCATACAGAGGTGGCGTTACCAATAAAAAAACCTAAACAGCCTACTTACAAACGATTCTGGGAAATAAATGTGTTGCTGTTGAACAAAAACGTTCATGTCTTTGCCATCCAGGACCATTTTAATTTGCACAGAACTTATGTGACATTTGGAAGCTAGGAGGTGAGGTACTGCAGATAAAAAGGTGTGAGGGCACGTTATGAGTCAATTTCAAGTAACTCAGTTGGTAGACAACTTGTATGCGAAACGCAAAGATCCTAGGTTCGAGTACTGGTCCGGTTCACAGTCGGAATGCGCCAGGAAACTTCATATCATCACTCATTCCCCTGCAGAGTGAAAATTCATTCCGATCAAAAGATTCTAGTAAACATAGTCTCTAAAATGCGTACCTGAGAATTAGTAGCATTTCATCTTCGATACTGTTAAACGCATCTCTGCTACTGAACAAGTACTAATAGCTCTTAAGGTACACATTTTAGAGCCCGTGTTTCCTAGACAATTTTTTCGTATTTTGGTCCATACCACATCCTCCCAAAATATGGAAAGAAAACAGCTTGCAGAACAAGACATTTTCTTCACAATATCGAAAATGAGGGTGTACTCACAGCTGTTGAGGTAGACATTAGATCCCATGTTTGCTAGACATTTTTGCTTAAAATGATCGTTCCTGTCATGTCCCTGAAGTGCGGCAACCACAGACTGCTCCACGTGTCATTCGATCTGAAGAGCCTCTAATAACCACAGAAAGGCGCCTTTTAACTGTTCCACACAGCGTATACAATGATGGAAGTCATCTCACAAAGAACAATTAGGATTCCTCTGAATTATTAGTCTCTCCACTGCCTGCTTAATGTATCGGATGTTTCTTACTATCCACCTAAAGCCATGCCATTAATAACAATTTCCATAAAAATGTCGCTGATGTCGCTATATTTCGTGCCTTTCCCACAAAAAAGAGCATACAGAGATCTCGATTTTATAAAATGACTGAAGGATTTCGATTGCGTTCGGTAGGTATTGTACAAAATGTGTTGTGTTATACTTAGTAACAATATTTTATGATCTACATATGCTAGCTAGCATGTCAGTTTTTAAACCTGCAATGTAGGAAGTAAAGTTTATATTAAAAATTAAGATCGATTTTCCACCCTCTTGACAATGTTAAACTTTACGTAAGAAAACAATATAATAACTTTTTATGATCATTAAGGTCGTTTTGTACAATGAAGGCCGTTATGATCAGTCTTTATTCCGTTGAAGACTTACGGTTTATTCGATTCAGCCTATTATCTTAGGCATAACTTTCTACGGGAGAAAACAGGTGTCTATGAGGATATTATACTCAGCTAATATATTGTGACTCAAACGTAAGTGTAAAATAAATGATGTGCGCTTCAGTCGGCAAGGGACACAGCCAGAGGGCAGAAAACCTTAATTACCTAAAAAAGTTAAAAGTGAAACCGGCAAGCTTACAACAGGACGCCAGCGCCTTCATCGTCTTTTCGTGTGACCTCACTGGCGTTTCATGTCTGAGACGCGCGAGACTTCGTGACAGCTACATCATCTCCAGCAGACTTGCTGGAGCGCCCTCGCCGTCGACACGGCAGCCACTGCAAAGCGAGGAGAGGTTGGCCTACCGAAGCAGTGCTGTTTCTGTTACACCGATCAGAATTTGCTTTATCTGCAAGGCTGCAGAGATAGCCAGCCCGTTTTACTTTCTGTCTTAAAGCAACAGTGGAAATTATGTGTATTAAGACCCACTGAGGATAAGGAAGGCAATTAGAAATGTCAGCCAAAGTGGTTTCACGGGTCTTTTCATTCTGTTCATGAGAATTTCTTTCTTTTGATTTATTATCAACACAAGAAGTATTCTTGCAAAATTTTCGGCTTAAGCAATACTAAGAGGCATGAATTCAATCAAATTCTACATTTACACCTAAACTCCAACTATAGTCCAGGGAGTCCAATTATGGCAGGGAAACTCATTTGAAGTCAAAAACTTTGCATGGAGACATTTAATGAACATTTGTTTTAGGACTAGCGGCGCGCACGTATCAGCCTTATCCAACACCCAATCTCTTTGACGTTGTATTCTAGCCCAGTATACATTTTTGCTTTCATCATCTTTGCTTGGGATACCATTCTTGTTGTAACGGCGACCGGAACGGTCGTGGGGTAGTAGTGACGGTATGGCAGCGGGACCCGCGGCGCCAGGACTATGTCCTGAGACGCACGCGATGTTAGACTGCTGCCTGACCTTTTCTTTCTTCGTTGTGATTTTAATACCCATGGTCTAGGGGTAGAGTCTTTGATTCATAATCAAAACGTCTTCGGTCCCAGGTTCGATCCCCGCCACTGCCTAAATTTTGATAAATAATCAGCATAAGACGTCAGCCTCATTCTGCCAACGGCCTTGTCAAAGAAGGCGGAGGAGCGGATAGAGGTTCAGGGCACTCTCTTGTCCTAGGGGTGGGAAATTGCCCCTAAAGGCGGAAGAATCAAAATGATCAACGACATGAAGATGCAGAAGGCAATGGAAACCACTGCATTAAAGAAACGCAACGTGTATCCACAGGACATGTGGCCTGTAATTGAAGAAGTATCATGATGATCTCTCCATTTGCAAAAGATTCCGGAATAGTCCCCCATTCGGATCTCCGGGAGGGGACTGCGAAGGGGGAGGTTACCATGAGAAAAAGATTGAATAATCAACGAAAGGATAACGTTCTACGAATCGGGGTGTGGAATGTCAGAAGCTTGAACGTGGTAGGGAAACTAGAAAATCTGAAAAGGGAAATGCAAAGGCTCAATCTAGATGTAGTAGGGGTCAGTGAAGTGAAGTAAAGTGGAAGGAAGACAAGGATTTCTGGTCAGATGAGTATCGGGTAATATCAACAGCAGCAGAAAATGGTATAACAGGTGTAGGATTCGTTATGAATAGGAAGGTAGGGCAGAGGATGTGTTACTGTGAACAGTTGAGTGACCGGGTTGTTCTAATCAGAATCGACAGCAGACCAACACCGACAACGATAGTTCAGGTATACATGCCGACGTCGCAAGCTGAAGATGAACAGATAGAGAAAGTGTATAAGGATATTGAAAGGGTAATGCAGTATGTAAAGGGGGGCGAAAATCTAATAGTCATGGGCGACTGGAATGCAGTTGTAGGGGAAGGAGTAGAAGAAAAGTTTGCAGGAGAATATGGGCTTGGGACAAGGAATGAAAGAGGAGAAAGACTACGAGGTGTGGCTAGAAAAAAACCGGACTAGTACTGGTGAAACAATAAAACGAATGCAATAAAGCTGAAAGTCGCGTGGCCTGTCACGTGACTCTCGCTCCGCCTACTGCTCGAGTTTCATCTGCCTCCTGCACTCAGTCTGCCCGTGGCGTCTGTTTTAAGTAGTTGACGTTTTGTCTGTGCGTCGGAAAAAGTTGAGTGTACAGAAAGAACAGCGTGTTAACATCAAATTTTGTTTCAAACTAGGAAAATCTGCAAGTGAAACGTTTGTAATGTTACAACAAGTGTACGGCGATGATTGTTTATCGCGAACACAAGTGTTTGAGTGGTTTAAACGATTTAAAGATGGCCGCGAAGACACCAGTCATGACACTCGCACTGGCAGACCATTGTCAGCAAAAACTGATGCAAACATTGAAAAAATCGGTAAACTTGTTCGACAAGATCGCCGTTTAACAATCAGAGCAGTTTTTGAGTTAACAGGAGTTGACAAGGAAAGTGTTAGGCAGATTCTTCATGAAAGTTTCAACATGAACAAAGTGTGTTCAAAAATGGTTCCAAAGTGTCTCACAATTGAACAGAAGGAACGCCGAAGAATGATTTGTTCTGACATCCTGGAAAACATTGAAAGTGATCCCACCTTCTTACAAAATGTTATTACTTGCGATGAATCGTGGTTTTTTACTTACTATCCCGAAACTAAACGCCAATCGAAGCATTGGATACCTCCTGGTTCTCCACGACAAAAAAAGCACGAATGTCAAAATCGAAATTCAAGGCAATGATGATTGTTTTTTTTTTGACATCAAAGGGATTGTGCACATTGATTGGGTACCAGAGGGACGAACAGTGAATCAGCATTACTACATTAGCGTCCTGGCTACCCTACGTGCGAGTACGGAGGAAACGGAACGATTTGTGGAGAAAAAAGTCATGGATCCTTCACCAAGACAATGCCCCAGCTCACAGTGCGTTGTCAGTGAAGACGTTTTTGGCAAAACACAACATTCCCATCTTAGATCATCCACCCTACTCACCTGATTTGGCCCCCTGTGACTTTTTTCTTTTCCCTAAAGTCAAGTCAGCTTTGAAAGGAACTAGATTTGAGACTGTTGAAGCAGTAAAAGAAAAAGCGTCGGAAGTAATGTATGGACTTACCGAAAATGATCTGCAGCATTGCTATGAACAGTGGAAAATTCGTATGGAGCGGTGTAGAGACCGAGGAGGAGAGTACATTGAAGGAGATAACATGAAATTGTAAATAATTGTAAATAAATGTTTTTTCCAGCATCAGTCTGGTTTTTTTCTAGCCGCACCTCGTAACTGAGTTCTGTAACAAGTTTCAGCTAGTAATAGCGAATACACTGTTCAAGAATCACAAGAGGAGGAGGTATACTTGGAAAAGGCCGGGAGATACGGGAAGATTTCAATTAGATTACATCATGGTCAGACAGAGATTCCGAAATCAGATACTGGATTGTAAGGCGTACCCAGGAGCAGATATAGACTCAGATCACAATATAGTAGTGATGAAGAGCAGGCTGAAGTTCAAGACATTAGTCAGGAAGAATCAATACGCAAAGAAGTGGAATACGGAAGTACTAAGGAATGACGAGATACGTTTGAAGTTCTCTAACGCTATAGATACAGCAATAAGGAATAGCGCAATAGGCAGTACAGTTGAAGAGGAATGGACATCTCTAAAAAGGGCCATCACGGAAGTTGGGAAGGAAAACATAGGTATAAAGAAGGTAGCTGCGAAGAAACCATGGGTAACAGAAGAAATACTTCAGTTTATTGATGAAAGGAGGAAGTACAAACATGTTCCGGGAAAACCAGGAATACAGAAATACAAGTCGCTGGGGAATGAAATAAATAGGAAGTGCAGGGAAGCTAAGACGAAATGGCTGCAGGAAAAATGTGAAGACATCGAAAAAGATATGATTGTCGGAAGGACAGACTCAGCATACAGGAAAGTCAAAACAACCTTTGGTGACATTAAAAGCAACGGTGGTAACATTAATAGTGCAACGGGAATTCCACTGTTAAATGCAGAGGAGAGAGCAGATAGGCGGAAAGAATACATTGAAAGCCTCTATGAGGGTGAAGATTTGTCTGATGTGATAGAAGAAGAAACAGGAGTCGATTTAGAAGAGATAGGGGATCCAGTATTAGAATCGGAATTTAAAAGAGCTTTGGAGGACTTATGGTCAAATAAGGCAGAAGGGATAGATAACATTCCATCAGAATTTCTAAAATCATTGGGAAGTGGCAACAAAACGACTATTCACATTGGTGTGTAGAATATATGAGTCTGGCGACATACCACCTGATTTTCGGAAAAGCATCATCCACACAATTCCGAAGAAGGCAAGAGCTGACAAGTGCGAGAATTATCGCCCAATCAGCTTAGCAGCTCATGCATCGAAGCTGCTTACAAGAATAATATACAGAAGAATGGAAAAGAAAATTGAGAATGCGCTAGCTGACGATCAGTTTGGCTTTAGGAAAAGTAAAGGGACAAGAGAGGCAATTCTGACGTTACGGCTAACAATGGAAGCAAGGTTAAAGAAAAATCAAGACACTTTCATAGGATTTGTCGACCTGGAAAAAGCGTTCGACAATATGAAAAGGTGCAAGCTGTTCGAGATTCTGAAAAAAGTAGGGGTAAGCTATAGAGAGAGACGGGTCATATACAATGTGTACAACAACCAAGAGGGAATAATTATAGTGGACGATCAAGAACTAAGTGCTCGTATTAAGAAGGGTATAAGACAAGGCTGTAGCCATTCGCCCCTACTCTTCAATCTGTACATCGAGGAAGCAATGATGGAAATAAAAGAATGGTTCAGGACTGGAATTAAAATACAAGGTGAAAGAATATCAATGATACGATTCGCTGATGACATTGCTATCCTGAGTTAAAGTGAAGAAGAATTAAATGATCTGCTGAACGGAATGAACAGTAGTGAGTACACAGTATGGTTTGAGAGTAAATCGGAGAAAGACGAACGTATTGAGTAGTAGTAGAAGTGAGAACAGCGAGAAACTTAACATCAGGATTGATGGTCACGAAGTCAATGAAGTTAAGGAATTCTGCTACCTAGGCAGTATAATAACCAATGACGGACGGAGCAAGGAGGACATCAAAAGCAGACTCGCTATGGCAAAAAAGGCATTTCTGGCCAAGAGAAGTCTACTAATATCAAATACCGGCCTTAATTTGAGGAAGAAATCTCTGAGTATGTACGTCTGGAGCACAGCATTGTATGGTAGTGAAACATGGACTGTGGGAAAACCGGAACGGAAGAGAATCGAAGCATTTGAGATGTGGTGCTATAGACGAATGTTGAAAATTAGGTGGACTGATAAGGTAAGGAATGAGGCCCATTTGCAATCCGTTCGACGGCGCATATCGTCTGGCCTAGTTGGGGCTTCAAGACAAACTGCATCTTTCAGCGTCCCACGTAGAAAAAAATATCCATGTCAAGAGACCTGGTCAGCTAATCCGTTGCGCCATTCTGACCTATCCAACGGTCAAAAACGTTTCATTCCGTATTGGCGTTGCATCACGGGAAGTGTGTGTTGGGCAGCCCTAGATTTTGAGCCACATACACAGTGGCTTATCCAGTGGTACCTTCTCCGGAAGAACGGATACGATAGCTCGTACTGAAGTGTTCATATGTGTTTCCATTTAACACGCCCTGGATGACATAAGATTCCATAACGGAATTTGGTATGATGTCGGACCATACGTTACCCTCCGGGGTCGTTGGTGACGTACGTCATGCAAACTGCTTGGTATTTCCGTTGCCCAGTATTATATGTCACCTAATTTTACAATACTTTAGTCCTTAATTGTTGCTTCGTCGATAAAGAGCGCACGTTGGCGAAAAGTTGGGTCGTTTTCCAGACGCCACAGCGTAAACCGACAAAATTCTATATGATGTTCGAGGTCACGTCCTCTGAGTGCTTGATGTAATGATGATAAAGATGCAAGATACGAATGATTCTCGTCTGGATAATCCCACATTTATTTGCATAGCATTTAGTGGAACCATAGAGATTGATAATCGTGTTAGCCAGTGTAGCTTCTTTATGTGCTGGGTCAGTTGCAGTAGTCACCCTCGTGATCTGTATGGGGTTAAAGCTGCCTGTTCACACTTGTGGCCTAATAAACAGTTGAAGTGCATGGCGCGACGAACAGCGACGATTAGAACATATGTCTTTGTACATTTCAACAGATTTTTTTTTTTCACGTTTGCCGCATACAAGTAGCACGTCTATCCTCTCCTCACTCTTGGACATGTCTGCAAGCAAGGAATGTTAAAGCAGAAAAGACCTGAATTGTCATGCAATTTTAGAATATTTCTTTATTTTGACCCCCAAAAATAAATTTTGTTAAATCGTCACACTTGAGAGGATTGATGTTGCCCGCCACGAATTCCTCTCTTGCGCCAGCCTTTGCACCTCAGAGTAGCAATTGCGACCTACATCCTCAATTATTTACTCCAGGTATTCCAAGATCTATTTATAGTTTTTAACCTCTACAGCTCCCTCTAGTGCCACGGAAGTTGTTTCCTAATGTCTTAACAGATGTCTTATCCCTATGTCCCTTCTTCTTGTCACTGTCTTGCATATATTCCTGTCCTTGCCGATTCTGCGAGGGGCCTTATCATTCATTGCCTTATCAGTCCACATAATTTTTTAACATTATTCTATAGCGCCACATCGCAAATAGTTCCATTCTTCTCTGTTCCAGTTTTGCCACAGTCCATGTGGCACTGCCATACAATGCCGTGCTCCAAACGTACGTTATCAGAGAATTCTCCCTTTAGTTTAGGCCTGTATTTGATGTCAGTAGACGTCTCTTGGCCAGAAATGCCCTTTTTTCCAATGCTAGTCTGTTTTTTATGCGCTACTTTCTCCGTCCATAATGGGTGATTTTGCTGGTTCAAATGGTTCAAATGGCTCTGAGCACTATGGGACTTAACATCTATGGTCATCTGTCCCCTAGAACTTAGAACTACTTAAACCTAACTAACCTAAGGACATCACACAACACCCAGTCATCACGAGACAGAGAAAATCCCTGACCCCGCCGGGAATCGAACCAGGGAACTCGGGCGTGGGAAGCGAGAACGCTACCGCACGACCACGAGCTGCGGACCGATTTTGCTGGCTAGGTAGCACAATTACTTAACTTCGTCTACTTCGTGCTACCCATTTCCGATGTTACGTTTCTTGCTGTTTTCATTGCCGCTAATTCTCATTACTTTCGCCTGTCTTCGGTTTACTCTCAGACCACATTCTGCACTCAGTAACTGTTCATTCCCTGGAGCATATCCTGTAATTCTTCTTTGCTTTCACTGAGGATAGCAGCATCAGCGAATCTTATCACTGATATCTCTCACCTCGAATTTTAATCCCACTCTTCAACCTTCCTTTTATTTACATCACTGCTATTTCGATGTTTACATTGAGCAGAGGGGCCGTTCAAACGACAATTTCAGTCCGAACTCTTCCTTTACTGCCATTATATCAATCTATTCGTCTTTTAAAGTGTTATCGGATACCGTTATAAGAAGTATACCATTTTCGTTAAAAAAATTATACGTGATTCAGTAGCTCGATCCATACGTGGGTTATGACACTCCATCGCATACCAGAGTATGTACCAAATGGTTCAAGTGGCTCTGAGCACTATGCGACTTAACTTCTAAGGTCATCAGTGGCCTAGAACTTAGAACTAATTAAACCTAACCAACCTAAGGACATCACACACATCCATGCCCGAGGCAGGATTCGAACCTGCGACCGTAGCGGTCGCTCGGTTCCAGACTGCAGCGCCTAGAACCGCACGGCCACTCCGGCCGGCCAGAGTATGTACCCCTTTACGTTCCATCGTTAGCCGAAAACTTCGTTTCAGTATCTGGAGCCGTTTACAAAAGAAGAGGCGTGTTAATTCTACGTGACTCACCCCTTACTTGTCCAAGTACTTGATTTGACTTCCAATGAATTTCGCCCAGTCTTTAAGTTGCTGATCAAAATAATCACCTGCGTCACGTCTGATAAAAACAATAACTGTAACCTATACAGATTCAAGGCGATTAGAGTTCTGGGATCTGTCGAATTTATAATTGTGGACAATGGATGCCGGCTGTTGTACGCAGCACGTGCGACGTACAGTAGTTCAGGCAGGTGAACCGCGTGACGTCAGTGAAGTATATTAATCTCTACATCGAGTGGAGAAAATCTCTGCTCCCCTGCTAGTCCCTCCTTAAGCCTCACTGTCCTGTAAATCTCGGGGAGTTGCTCATTTTACCATTACTGCAAGCTGTCAGAAGCATATTTCACATTAGATCAAATTTCTTAAATGCTATTGTCTTACAAACCAAATAGCATCTTATCTAACTAATACTGGCCTCCGTAGGCGAGATCTCTACAGCACGCTCGTGAGCTGGTGCTCGACTTGGAAGTACTGTGGTTCGAATCTTGGTGATGGAAAGCTTTTACTGTCAATATTTAGCCAGTAAGGGGAGGAAAGGTGGTGGCGTAAAGCTGTTGACAGCTAGTCTTCGCGCCAGTGTTCTGATTTAAACTCCAGCCCTCTCCACAGGGTCTCCAGAAAACGAAGGCTTCTAACACGGTTGATGGTGATCCGTCCGTCGAATGTGAAGATTTAGGTCGGCAGCCCATTTGGTGCTATTCGAGCTAGGTGCCAGACCTGGGTTTCACCTCTCCCTTACCTTCGTCCATAAAAACACAGACATTACACTACACTACAGTATATAAAACACTTGTAATGGTACCCACACGACACGAATGCACACTGGAAAGGTAAAAAAACAAACTACCTCCACTATGCGATGCAGAATACCAGAATCCGTTCCCCAAAACCCATTTCCTGAAATGGAACATGCAGGATTCCAGAATCCGTTCCCCAAAACACATTTCCTGAAATGGAACATGTAGGATTCTAGAATCCGTTCCCCAAAACCCATTTCCTGAAATGGAACTCTCTATAATACATTATGCAACTGACTCGTTAACTAATTCCAGAGTGTAGGAAGTCTATTCGCGATTGCGAATATGATCTGGCTCCAGCTGGTGTTAATGACAAATTGCGTCGGAGCGGGATTCCATTCCGTAATTCCAGCTTTTCGCAAGTGATCGCCTTAACCGCCTCGGCCATCGGATCACGCCTCCAGGAGTGACACAAATTTCCATATATGTCCGTGTGTCGGCGTCATATTCTCGCACAGTTGCTTTGATTGCCGCATAGGGAGGGAAGGCATTGTCTTGGCATGAAAAACTGTATTGCATTGCCTGTGTTTTTAAGATGTAATCTACTGCGTCCTTCGGACATGCATGCACGTGCCGCTCCGGCACAAATTTTTACTGTCACCATTTCATCGTGCAGCAGGAGTCTGGTCATATTCGCAGCTGCAATGACGTTTCTTGTATTTTATGATTTTATGGAATTGTCGGACAGCAACAGTGTCTGTTGCTTCAGGCACGCATGCATGTCTGAAGGACACTGCACAGTACACTGTAAAAACACAAGCACTGCAGTTTAGTGATTCCAGAGCGAGTGACTCTATGATCTCTGTTCTTCTGTGAGCTAAAAAAAAAATGATTTTGCTTCAAGAACTTTAATACACTCATTTTAAACCAGGCCTTTGTCGTGGTGATTTACCTCTTCATCAAAGGTGGAACAACTAGATGACGAGAATATTCTATACTCAATAGACGCTAAAAGTAAATACTAACCTCATACATTCACTACCAGACCTCGACACTAATCCGCCGGACGGATTCGTTCCGGGGACCGGCACCCCTTCCCGGCCGGAAAGCAGTGCGTTAGACCGCACGGCTAACAGGGCGGGCACTTCAAAAGTAACTTAATGTGTTACTGGATCTTATTGTGAAATTTTTACCAGTAATGACTTCAAACCGGAAAATCGCATGTTTTCGTCTATAACTTAACGTACTGCTAATGTTTGCGTCGGTGAGCTCACATGATTTAACTACGAACGTCACCAGTCAATGCTCCCACAAACATTTTTTATTGGCTAAACTTTGAATAGACGCTACTTTATTCACACGCAGCCCTCGGCTCAAAGTGATATGGGCTATTGAAAATGACGAAAGTGTCTGAAACGATTTGAGTGATTATTGACTGATTATCTTTGTACTCACAATTAGTGTGCTGTAGTGCATCGATACACTTTGATTATTTCTCTCTGAAGAGGTATGTGCTGCGATTGTATGTGCTGCGATTAACTGTTAACAGGAATGATTGTGGGCTGCACTGTCGTTGTTACATGTCACACAAGAGACTCAAACTATAAAAAGTTATCTTCTGCAAAACAATACAAAAAACTTGTAAACATCCAAAAGCAGCGCATAAATAAATTTACTGAAGCATTTTCGCTTAACCTGCATTCCAGTGAACACAAATATTTGCACCATTGTTTCACAACGCCAGTTCACCAACGACGCAGCAATATCTCAGCAGAACGAACTTTGAAATCAGAACAAAATACAGAAACATAGTCATTCATGCTTTCACGTACGCATAGATCGTTCTCATTCTCGCAGTGAAACAACAATGAATACATATTACGGTAACCAGAACGAAAAATGCCAAGTACGTATGTGCAATGAATTGACCTAAGTAAAATCATAATTTTAAAAGCAAGCTGCCATGGAAATTCGGCGTGTTTATGATTATTATTTTCAATATATATATAACATCTGATTGTGCAACAACGGCTTATTCAATTTTACTACTGTATAGGGCTGAGGAACAAGTTTCGGACAGCAACAATATAATCTACACACAGAGTAGCAGTTGCCACAAACGTCCTCATTCATTTGTTTTGTGTATTACAATATCTTCTTCCAGAGTTTTTACTTACTGCAGCTCCATCCTGTACCATGGGAGTTATTCCGTGTTGTCTCAAAAGTACACTTATCACCGTGTGGCCTGTTCTTGTCAGAATAATACGACACGAAGCAGCAGGGCAATAGTTACCAAACCTACACAGCTTGTGTTAAACTATGTTTATTAGCGTGTACAGTTTAAATACAATAAAATCGATAAAATTAACAAGGACAGTAATTTTTTTTCTTAACCCCTGTTGAAATCTGCATAACACATACATAAAACGTCAAGGAAACTTCTGTTGGTGTGAATACTTAATTCAATCAAAACTTGTCAAACTCTGGACACACAAGACTATAATGCACAATAATTTCTCTTTTGCAATATAAATTCACACCAAGATATAACATTAAGGCATAACGTAATGCACACAAGGAACAATAAAGATACTTCAAAAACTTGAACGCTCAGCAATGAAGACACCGGGCACACGAAATTCTATGTAAGGAGTAATCCAGTTGACGCCAGTACAGGTTGGCCCTAATTAAATAACAATTAATAAAAAACAGCGCCTAAGCATCTAAACATTCCCTGAGAAGGTACGCCCATGAAATCCTCCTTTATAAGAATTAAACTTCACAATCAGCTTACGAGGTACAAATATGATACAAATGGCTGATAAGGGAATACAGAATTAATAAGGCAGAGCCCCCAGCAATCTGATCGCACGCTAATTGCAATGGCACATTCATATTACATAAAAGAATAAACATAGCGTTAAAGGAGGAAGGCACGACAAAAATAATTTTTTTTAAACTCAACCCTTAAGAACTGATTTAAACACTGCAGTACATTCGTAAATAAGATTGTTCCTAGCAACAGTTGAGTATTACCTTAAACAGGCAAGGGCCCACCGGAACTACACGTTCATGCAACCTGAGGTAATTGTACGAGACATCATAGCATTTCGTTACCCGTTAATTGGAATGCAGTTCTGGTACTTAATCATCAAAGTTACAACAATTTTAGTTATACCATCACTCAATATTGAGGAGCTCACCGGGTTTCCTCACGTATAGCTGCAGATCCGTCATCAAGAGGTAGGAAACTGAAATGGAACGAACAAGTCTCGTTATCATGTCACGTGTGACATAATTTTGACATATCAGACACGGCACTGAAGACAACATTAGTCAATCATTAACAAATACAGATATGCACACATTTGCACCTGTATAAATCAAACACACACACCATTAGCCCAGGTGAACGGTTAATGCCACGCAACACTCCGGCAAGCTCTTCTTCTCGACATGCACTGCGTGGCGAGAAAAATCCTTACACCACGCGTCCTGCCGGAACCCAAAAACGTTTCCGCCGTCGCCGGCGCTGCACTCCAGTACTACCACGTGCAAAGAGCGTGCGCACCAAGTAAGGACCAATCTCCCTACCGTGTTTTAAACGCAACCGAGAGACCACACAGTGAGAGCTGCTGCCTCGTCCCTGCAGACTTAAATAGCCGAACCCGCGATGAGCAACTGGCTCGCGGTCGGCCAAAGTGTAATCGATGGCAAAGATGTAACTACGAGAAAGTGGTACTGGCGCCAGCCGCACAACGTATCACTTGTCATTGTTATCCATATATTCCTTTCCTCCCCCATTCCTGTCGCTATCAATGCACTTCATTTTCCACGTTCTTCTGCAGCTCCAAACGTAAGTTCTCAGAAATTTCTTCTCCAAATTAGGGCCCATATTTGGTACTAGCAGGCTTCTCTTGGTCACAAATGTACTTTCAGTCTGTACTAGTCTGCTTTCTATTTTAAACTCGTTTCGCCCGTCATGGATTATTTTGCTGCCTGTGTAGGTGAATTTGTTAACTTCGTCTATGTTCTGATAACCAATAGTGTTGTTAAATTTCTCGCTTTTCACATTTTTGCTACTTCTCATTACTTCCGTCTTTCTTCCATTTACTTCCTATCCATATTCTATACTCATTAGACCATTCCATTTAACAGACCCTCTAAGATTCTTCACCTTCACTGAGAACAGCAATGTCACCAGCGAATATTATCACTGTTATCCTTTCACCTTGAATTCTCTTCAGCCTCTTTTTCTTCATTTCCTTCGTTGCTTCTTCGATGCATGGATTGAACAATATCCCTTTTGCTTTCCTACTGCTCTGTGGCTCCGTGTCGGACACGGTAGGTAGCCTGCTCAACAATCACAGGATCAACTCAATCTTCAGGCCTCCGAAAAAATTCCAGCAATTACTGAGACGAGTTAAAAAGATGCAGCAGGTCTCCGAACACCTCGGATCTCCAAGATATGTTGCAAGTGCGGCAAGTGGACAAACAGTTCGCTCTGTAGAACAACGTAGGAAGGAGCATGAGAGGTCTTATCGTAACAATCATCGATGACACCCTTAATACAGACGGCGGACTGCAGCTCGGTGTGGCGTTGGATCCAGCGATCGCGCGACTGAAATGGGCGCATGGAGGTATAAGGAGGGGAGATGGCACTATGGCCGTCTGCTGTACGTCTGTTTGAAGCCGGTGGGCCGCCATGTTTGATTGGTCAAAACAGTGACAGAGCTCTTGTTAGAATTGCGTGTTCTTCATATTTAACGTTATGTCTGCGAAATAATTTCAGATGATGTGTGTTACAATGTTCACATGCATAACAAAACGTCAGAATAGCTTTTTCAGGTGTTTTCGTTTTGTTTTTAATGCGTTTTTGCCCCAGCAATACAACTGATTTGGTCTCGTTAACTTAAGTGTTTCTTTTGGATACGAACTTCGAATGATGAAAAATAACAGTGTACAAAGCTATTTTCAAACTCAAATCACCTTTTACTGTATTTGTGTCGATGTAAACTGAAAGCAGAACCCGAAAGCTATGCTAGTTTACATACCGGATGATATTTCTTACTCGTTTACACACTTATACAAAATTTCATTTGTAAATACAAACATCGTTTGTGCTTTGTCAAGAAAAATAAGCATATGAACCCACAGAGCCCTACGAGCTTCATTGATCGGAAATCTGAAATAAAATAAGAAGAAAACAGTTTCACAAAACGTAAACAAGGCCGCACATCTCACGAATATAAACGACAATATTTTACGAACGGGGCCACTTACGCATGGAACGTGATTCCTTTTAACTTGGTAGCACTATTCCAACGGTTAGTACACCCGTAAACAACGCAAACCGGCATTTTAAAATGAAAAAACCTTCAGCAGCTCTAGACAGTAGCACAATCGGAAACGAGTCTTCTGACCAAACTGCAATGGCGGAGCTCGGTTTCTGTCGGCTTCAAGTTTGTGACGTCATGGCATCTCCCCTCCTTATACCTCCATGAATGGGCGCAACGAATGCCGATTCAACGTATGCCACTATAAACCGATACCGCGAGCACCAATTTCATCACGCCAGCAGCTAGTTTACGTACTGCCGTACTAACAACCCACTGACAGTCGTAGCGCTTAACAGGGGACAAGAAGAGCTTGGTCGAAAGCTTGTGGTTATTTTGATCACTAGATACTGCTGGAAAACAGAGAACTGGTTTTGGTAATTTTTTCTTTTCAGCTCTACCAGGTGCTTCTCGATGCCAAGGATGAGTATCACTATGTCATCCACACGGGAATCTGTACGACGGTCAGACGGCGATATACACTCCTGGAAATGGAAAAAAGAACACATTGACACCGGTGTGTCAGACCCACCATACTTGCTCCGGACACTGCGAGAGGGCTGTACAAGCAATGATCACACGCACGGCACAGCGGACACACCAGGAACCGCGGTGTTGGCCGTCGAATGGCGCTAGCTGCGCAGCATTTGTGCACCGCCGCCGTCAGTGTCAGCCAGTTTGCCGTGGCATACGGAGCTCCATCGCAGTCTTTAACAATGGTAGCATGCCGCGACAGCGTGGGCGTGAACCGTATGTGCAGTTGACGGACTTTGAGCGAGGGCGTATAGTGGGCATGCGGGAGGCCGGGTGGACGTACCGCCGAATTGCTCAACACGTGGGGCGTGAGGTCTCCACAGTACATCGATGTTTTGCCAGTGGTCGGCGGAAGGTGCACGTGCCCGTCGACCTGGGACCGGACCGCAGCGACGCACGGATGCACGCCAAGACCGTAGGATCCTACGCAGTGCCGTAGGGGACCGCACCGCCACTTCCCAGCAAATTAGGGTCACTGTTGCTCCTTGGGTATCGGCGAGGACCATTCGCAACCGTCTCCATGAAGCTGGGCTACGGTCCCGCACACCGTTAGGCCGTCTTCCGCTCACGCCCCAACATCGTGCAGCCCGCCTCCAGTGGTGTCGCGACAGGCGTGAATGGAGGGACGAATGGAGACGTGTCGTCTTCAGCGATGAGAGTCGCTTCTGCCTTGGTGCCAATGATGGTCGTATGCGTGTTTGGCGCCGTGCAGGTGAGCGCCACAATCAGAATTGCATACCCCCCCGAGGCACACAGGGCCAACACCCGGCATCATGGTGTGGGGAGCGATCTCCTACACTGGCCGTACACCACTGGTGATCGTCGAGGGGACACTGAATAGTGCACGGTACATCCAAACCGTCATCGAACCCATCGTTCTACCATTCCTAGACCGGCAAGGGAACTTGCTGTTCCAACAGGACAATGCACGTCCGCATGTATCCCGTGCCACCCAACGTGCTCTAGAAGGTGTAAGTCAACTACCCTGGCCAGCAAGATCTCCGGATCTGTCCCCCATTGAGCATGTTTGGGACTGGATGAAGCGTCGTCTCACGCGGTCTGCACGTCCAGCACGAACGCTGGTCCAACTGAGGCGCCAGGTGGAAATGGCATGGCAAGCCGTTCCACAGGACTACATCCAGCATCTCTACGATCGTCTCCATGGGAGAATAGCAGGCTGCATTGCTGCGAAAGGTGGATATACACTGTACTAGTGCCGACATTGTGCATGCTCTGTTGCCTGTGTCTATGTGCCTGTGGTTCTGTCAGTGTGATCATGTGATGTATCTGACCCCAGGAATCTGTCAATAAAGTTTCCCCTTCCTGGGACAATGAATTCACGGTGTTCTTATTTAAATTTCCAGGAGTGTATCAATGCGATTTGCATACAGAATTTACAAAGTATCTGGTTTGTTCACACTTCTTTGGGCAGAGTGTATTTCTGAGCAGCGAGGAGCAGTTATTTCTTTGATGTGGAATGTTTTGACTTCTTATCTATGTCCTGAAATATATGCTTCTATAACGTACTAGGACAAAACTGCTATAAAACAAAGATATCCTCTCATCCTTTGTTTCGTGGGAGGATTTCATTAACCTGTGTGAAGGACCTGTGCGCGACAGCTCCTTTAAGCTTCCCGCAACGGAAAAGTCGGCACGTGAGCAGCTGCGCACGAAAACATTTCTTTCGTGCTGGCCCTTCCTTGGAGCAAGTGAAGTAATAATGACGGAGAGATCGTTCCCACTTCTTCCCTGTAATCTGCCCCTCCGCCCCAGGGAGCTCTTGGGTAGATATGGGGTCCCACACCCCTGGCCGCCATTAGTGCGCAATAAGAAAAGCCCCATGTGCGGCGCCTGCAGTCGCCGTAAAAATAAATTGGGGAGGGAGGGCGGCATAACGAGTACTGGAATCTGCCTCCGCCGAGAAATTTCACAGCACATTCAAACTCCATCGACCAACGATCACAACAGCTGGCGATCATTTGAAGTATATACGATTTTAATGGACCTGGACGTTATCCTTCGCTGGAACAGCTGCATGCACGACGGAGGTATGTCACGAAACGCCGAATTTGTAATACTTGAAAACTATAACGGTTTGTGTTCATTTCGGTTTATCTGTGTGTCGATTGTTTTCTTCATGTTTCATACCAAAGCACTACATTTTAAAGTTTCCCACCTCGGCTGTTTTTCGCAACTATTAAATTTACTGCATCTTGTCCGACTGACCAATTTGTCTTACATGACATTTTCTAGAGCAGCAGTTTGTTGAACGTCAAGGTAAGGGAGCACATGCAGTGTTCTCTAACGCGGTTTTAATTCTAACCCTTGAACGTTTATGTGCTCGCTCCCTGGTCGGACTTATCTGCACATTTATAAAAGAATAACTGTACAACATATAGACACCTATTGCGCTTGGAAACGCCCTTAAGGCCGAAATTGGCTAATAGTGCAAGGTAATGAACTGAATATTTCTGAAAAGCACCGGAGATGGGAAACTTCACAATCCCTTTTATTTGTACGTATTATGTTTCGGCCTATGTAAAGCTCTACATACATGTTCTGTAGTCCACTGTAAAGTGCATGCGCTGAAGACCTTGCTGTCGTGCGCCCACGAAACCCCTCTACTACTACTGTAAAGTGCATGATCCTCCACCGGCTGAAATTATATGTTGATTTCACTGTACATTTGGAAGCATTATGCAGATGAATGAATCATGTCTCTAGATTCTGCACTTGATACTAGTACTTGAGACTTTCTAAGCAGGCTTTCGTGGCCTCCGGGCATCCAGCTATTGATAATATTTACTCTCTCCATAACCCTTTCATGTGCGCCAAACAAACATGTGATCATTGTTATTGCTCATCCCTCTATAAGGTAAATTTTGTCTACTAGTACTATTAAGCATGGCTCCGACATACTTTAGCAATATTCTAAGGTGGGTCCAAGTGGTGACTGGTGAGAAATCTCCTTTACAGACTGACGCATTTTTTCAGTATCCTCCCAAGAACCGACTATGTTGTGACGAGGAATGGTGGCATAATCATGCTCCCCTGAAGGAGACATCAGTGCGTGTATAGTCTCCGTCTCAAGAAGAATACTCTTGGACAGACGTTTTCTAACAGTGAGGATACTACAAACCTTGCGTGTTGAATTAACGTAATCGCTGAATTGATTTCCGCTGCTCCTCAACGATGGCTGCACAAATATTGACAGATTTACTGTGGAAAGCAGTTTCTATTTGACTTTTTCTTTTCATCCATACCAGAAAATATTTCGCGGTTTGTTTTTATTCGAGTTCTTACTTTAGCTAAATATTTGATTACTATTGGTTTTTCCTAATTCACTGATTACGAAACTCTTTGCCCTTCTGTGTGAGTCCGTAACTTCGTGAGCAAACGATGATGTAGAGATGGAAATTAAACAGACTTTTTCGTCGATACAACGAAAATTGGGTCCGTAAGGAAACAAATTTCATGAGGTCCTTTCCCGCGGCCGATAAAATTGAATGCTCGTCAGATGTAGATTTTCCACAATTTACGGCAGCTAAAACACCAAGGGGTGTAACGATTCAAGCTTCAAAACATAACAAAATGAAATTTGACACTAATGCACTACTACACAACTGTGGTAAAGAACTGAGCCTTATTATCAAAGACGGAAAAAAATTAAAACAGCTATTTGAATGTTGATTTAGCTTATTTACGAGAGCATGATTACATGTATGTTTGTAAACAATACAGTCTTCGCGGATAATAATGGGTCTGTTACTTTGACGCGGGTGAAGGCTTTCCTGTTTATTTAGACTACTTGCAAATTCTGTCAACATTGTGATTCATTTTACTGAGATACAGTGATCTAAGAGACAGATGTTGAACAACTATAGCCTAGTAGGGAGGTGCCTGACTTTACGTAACGTTCAAATTCAAATGGTTCTGAGCACTATGGGACTTAACTGCTGAGGTCATCAGTCCCCTAGAACTTAGAACTACTTAAACCTAACTAATCTAAGGACATCACACACATCCATGCCCGAGGCACGATTCGAACCTGCGAACATAGTGGTCGCGCGGTTCCAGACTGTAGCGCCTAGAACCGCTCGGCCACCCGGCCGGCTTTACGTAACGTTGCTGGGATCTGACGCGATGAATAGTTTGCTTATGAAGTGTAGTGAATCTTGGATATAAAGCTATATCTGACGCGTGATATGCCCTGTGTAATAAATATTTTCAATGTAAATCTGCGTTTAAGTACAAGGTCTATAAAAATCTGTAAGTATCGCTGTTAGTTAAATTCTCAAGTCTTTTCTGCATATCTAAGTAAGTTACCAAAGGTTTTATGTTCTGTCATTCCCCATTCATTTGTTATACACCGTTCATTATCGACTGAGGTCTTTAATTCCTGTACGTGAACTCTATCCACAGTCTCTGGCGGGCAAGTCGGACCGACAACCGCAGTATCATGCTCTACCAAAGGCGCGATTGTATGCGATATGGATGGGTACGGGTTTAGCACATCGCTCTCCCGGTCGTTTCAGGTTTTTGAGCTGGAGCGGCAACTTACCAGTGCAGTAGTTCCTCAACTTGCCACACGAGATCCGGAGTTTCGTGTTCCAACTGTGCTACCAATCAAATATCCCTGGCATTATCTGGAATCGAACTCGGGTAGCCCGCATGGTACTCAGCTGATATGGTTGTCAGTATATATATATATATATATATATATATATATATATATATACTCCAGGAAATGGAAAAAAGAACACATTGACACCGGTGTGTCAGACCCACCATACTTGCTCCGGACACTGCGAGAGGGCTGTACAAGCAATGATCACACGCACGGCACAGCGGACACACCAGGAACCGCGGTGTTGGCCGTCGAATGGCGCTAGCTGCGCAGCATTTGTGCACCGCCGCCGTCAGTGTCAGCCAGTTTGCCGTGGCATACGGAGCTCCATCGCAGTCTTTAACAATGGTAGCATGCCGCGACAGCGTGGGCGTGAACCGTATGTGCAGTTGACGGACTTTGAGCGAGGGCGTATAGTGGGCATGCGGGAGGCCGGGTGGACGTACCGCCGAATTGCTCAACACGTGGGGCGTGAGGTCTCCACAGTACATCGATGTTTTGCCAGTGGTCGGCGGAAGGTGCACGTGCCCGTCGACCTGGGACCGGACCGCAGCGACGCACGGATGCACGCCAAGACCGTAGGATCCTACGCAGTGCCGTAGGGGACCGCACCGCCACTTCCCAGCAAATTAGGGACACTGTTGCTCCTGGGGTATCGGCGAGGACCATTCGCAACCGTCTCCATGAAGCTGGGCTACGGTCCCGCACACCGTTAGGCCGTCTTCCGCTCACGCCCCAACATCGCGCAGCCCGCCTCCAGTGGTGTCGCGACAGGCGTGAATGGAGGGACGAATGGAGACGTGTCGTCTTCAGCGATGAGAGTCGCTTCTGCCTTGGTGCCAATGATGGTCGTATGCGTGTTTGGCGCTGTGCAGGTGAGCGCCACAATCAGGACTGCATACGACCGAGGCACACAGGGCCAACACCCGGCATCATGGTGTGGGGAGCGACCTCCTACACTGGCCGTACACCACTGGTGATCGTCGAGGGGACACTGAATAGTGCACGGTATATCCAAACCGTCATCTAACCCATCGTTCTACCATTCCTAGACCGGCAAGGGAACTTGCTGTTCCAACAGGACAATGCACGTCCGCATGTATCCCGTGCCACCCAACGTGCTCTAGAAGGTGTAAGTCAACTACCCTGGCCAGCAAGATCTCCGGATCTGTCCCCCATTGAGCATGTTTGGGACTGGATGAAGCGTCGTCTCACGCGGTCTGCACGTCCAGCACGAACGCTGGTCCAACTGAGGCGCCAGGTGGAAATGGCATGGCAAGCCGTTCCACAGGACTACATCCAGCATCTCTACGATCGTCTCCATGGGAGAATAGCAGCCTGCATTGCTGCGAAAGGTGGATATACACTGTACTAGTGCCGACATTGCGCATGCTCTGTTGCCTGTGTCTATGTGCCTGTGGTTCTGTCAGTGTGATCATGTGATGTATCTGACCCCAGGAATCTGTCAATAAAGTTTCCCCTTCCTGGGACAATTTATTCACGGTGTTCTTATTTCAATTTCCAGGGGTATATATATATATATATATATATATATATATATATATATATATATATATATATATATATATATATAAACTGACTACCATAGCGCTGCCCGGCAACTGACGACCGGCAAGAGGGCAATCGCATGGCCAATCGGAGCTCGTGGAGCCAAATTTCCGTGGTTCAAAAATGGTGCGTTGTCGACCTACATGACATTAGTAATTTTGGTTCCTACTGACATCAGCTATCCAGGGTTAAATTACGTAATACAATTTTTCTCCACCCTGTATAGATAGCCTTATTTACCAAGTGCAGAACTAAAAAATGAATTATGGAAATTAAGTAACATGACCGCAAGAATTAAATGTATATGAAGTAATTCACTGACATTCTCTGCTCATATGAGTAGTACTAGATATTTGAAAATGAATATTGATATTTTAATTAACGAGCAACTTAGCCAGTCTTATTAGTGCTAGAAAAGAGCGTCCTTATCAAACGGATCGCTGGCCTGTGTGACCGAGCGGTTCTAGGCGCTTCAGTCTGGAACTGCGCGACCGCTACGGTCCCAAGTTCTAATCCTGCCTCGGACATGGATGTGTGTGATGTCCTTAGGTTAGTGAGGTTTAAAGTAGTTCTAAGTTCTAGGGCACTGATGACCTCCGATGTTAAGACCCATAGTGCTCAGAGCCATTTGAACCATTTCAACCATCAAACAGAACGTTACCAGCCGATGGTCTAAATTTTTGCGTACCTAGATCGACAAGTCTGTCGTAACGTAACAGCTGCTTCAGTCCAGGAAATCAGGCCGATTCGGCCAGCTGGTAATAGAGCCACATATAGATTGTTCTTCAGAATAGCCTATGGAAATAAACTGATTCATTTTAGACTAGATGAACGTCGAGGTGAAGGAGGAAACGACGTGTCATCCAGTCACTCGCGATAAACTAAGGTAAGAAATTCTAGTCCGATTTGCTTCAGCGAAGAATAACGCCAATTCACTCGTAACACGATGCTAAAAACATTCAGATCCTATAAGTCTCTCCCTTGGTTTCCAATGTAACGTTCGGATTACCTGGACATGATCTCCAGATAACCACAAATTTTTATGGCTACCAAAGGACATTTTGGTAAATCAACTTGGTTCATAGACCATAGTCGGTAGGGTTTACAACCCGTCGGATACAAAGCGTTTTGGATCAATTTTGCTTGTTTGTCTCAAATCTTCCATAAAGATGCCACTACAACTGCTGACTCATAGCTGTTCATCATAAAATATATCTCACCGCAGTGTATGTCTCACACATTAGATACTTGGTTCATCGGATTCCTGCCTCTGGTATGCTTTCTTTTATCAATGCTATGAATGATTTGAAACAACTGACAATACCTACTTATCGAATTACAGCTAAAATGCAATCCACGATAAACCGCAATTGCACAATTACGCTTTGCCGACTGTGAATCACTAAAGGCCTTTTGTTCGGAACTAATTATTTTTCCTACTAACATTTTCAGGTTAAGGAAACAATTTTCGAGCGTGCACGTAACCAAACTTCTCTCTTCTTTCATTTAGAAGTCGAGTCTACTACTGAAGCAGTTACACATTTAAATGTCAGACGTACTTGGTGACTGTGTAAAATTATGGAGATGTAGTCGTAGATACGCACTTAGCACATCGCCGAAATCAGCTGATCGTATGAAGTAAGTGACTACGATCGTAATACGGGAAAGATATAAAATGGAGCTCCATCGAAAAATTGGTGACTGTGACATACCATATGAAAATCTTACGTAAAGTAACAGTTTTATTAGTCCGAAAATTGAAAAATTTGAGTAGTGTCCAAGCAGATGCTAAATGAACGCCACTATGTACTTATTTCTAGATATTTCAGAGAATAAAAATTAACAGAAAAAACTCAAACGATCGACTCTAAAAGTTCCAGTGATAGTTCAAATATGTCAATAAGGATTTTTTCAATGCGATATGCGACAATAAACTGAATTTCTCTCTGTGCAATGTATAATAATGACAATTCCTACTTATTGTCTTTTGAGTTAAGTAGCAATGATATATAAACAACGGCCGGGAGCAGTTTCTTTTTATGTAAATTCAATTGTTCTGACGAAGGTTTTCAGGTTATTACAATTAATCCTATGCTTGAAACTTCCTGGCAGATTAAAACTGTGTGCCCGACCGAGACTCGAACTCGGGACCTTTGCCTTTCGCGGGCAAGTGCTCTACCACTTGCCCGCGAAAGGCAAAGGTCCCGAGTTCGAGTCTCGGTCGGGCACACAGTTTTAATCTGCCAGGAAGTTTCATATCAGCGCACACTCCGCTGCAGAGTGAAAATCTCATTCTGAATCCTATGCTTATCTCACATGTTTGCTCTAAGAACTTCGATCTACGAGAGGCATTCAGAAAGTAATGCAACGTTTATTTTTCTCGGCCAAGTTGTGCTGACAAAATACGGAATTAGTTGTGGGATATCGTCAAATATTCGTGCGTTAGCCCCTATAATTTCTTTGATTTCCGGCTGGTGGCGGCGCTATATGTAGTTTTCAAATGGCGAGGGTGACTTAGATGCATTCGAAGCAGAGAGCTGTTATTGGATTTCTTTCAGTGGATGAGCAGAACATCGCAAAATGTCTACGGAGATCTGGCAGTGAACAAAAGCACGGTGGGTCGTTGGATGTGGCATCTGTCATCGCAACTAGGTACAGCAAACTTGTACGATGTTCCTTGTGCCGGCCGAATGCTCACAGCTGTGACACCTGCAACGTCGGAACATGCAGACGCTTTCATACGAGGTGATTGAGAGACCTCAATCAAACACTTTGCTGCACAACTGTACGCCCCTCTGGTAGTGCTGATACACTCATCCACTGGTACAGGTGTTGGCTGTGTAATGAACCGGAGACCTAGAAACGACGGAGAGGTTTTGTCCCGCCGTAACCCTCAGTGGTCCACAACCGCACAACAGGTTACAGCAGTCCACCCACCCCACCGACACCCCACACCGAACCGAGGTAACTGTGCGGTTCGGCCGCCAGTGGACTCCCCCTCCCCTCCCCCCGCCCCCGAGATCATCTGATACCAGACGAGTGTAACCCCAATGTTAGCTTGATAGAGTAAATGTGGTGTACGCCTACGTGGAGACAGTGTTTGCGCAGCAGCCCGCATTCGCCGAGGCAGATGGAAAACCGCTTTAAAAACCAACCACAGGCTCGCCGGCACACCGGATCTCGACACTAATCCGCCAGGCGAATTCGTACCGGGGACCAGCACGCCTTCCCGCTCGGGAAGCAGCGCGTTAGACCGCTAGGCGGGCGGGCCACATGTAGGGGTACTCGCCGACTAACAGAAAACTATATGGGGCAACGAATGACAGTCGGTGCTCCACTTCTTGTGCGCTACGAGACTGATTGTGAAAATCTTCTGCCGAACATATTCACAGACGTTGACACACGGGTTCATCACTTAGAACCGTAAACAAAACGGCAATCTGTGTAGAGTCACCACACCACCTCTTCTAAGAGCTCAAAACCGCATCCTCCACCGGTGAAGTCACGATGGCAGTCTTATGGGACTCTGGAGGGGTTACTCCGTTTGGTGTTCTCCCTCATTGTGTAACGATAAACTTTGAAGCGTACTGTGCTTCCGTCATGAAATTGATGAAATGACTTCAGTGTATTTCTTGCCACAAAAGTTCAAACGAAATTCTCCTTGTCCATGACAAAGCGAGGCCTTACACAAGTCTGAGCACCCCAGAAGAGCTCACAAAACTACATTGGACTGTTCTTCCTCATCCACCCTGCAGCCTGGATCTCTCACTTTCCGACTTCCATCTGTTTGACCCAATGAACGATGCACTCCGCGGGAAGCAGTACGTGCGATGATGTGGAGGTTATTGATTCACAAAGACGCTGAGTCCGACGTCGACCAGTAGAGGGGTACCATGCAGGCACACAGCCCCTCCCAGTTAGGTTGCATAAGGGCGCCGCATTGAACGGAGATTTGTGTTGAAAAATAGTTATGTAGCCAAAGAGTGGGGAAAAGTGAATTGGAATTCTGAATAAAAGCAACATGCTTACAGAGAAAAAAAAGTGTTATATTACAAGCATATGCCCTCCGTTTAGAGATTTTTTCACTTTTTCTGTTAATCGTGGATTATCGTGAATATGATGAAAGATGCAGTCAGCAATAGAACTTTGTGTTCTTTTGTAGTGATACTTGCCCCTCTACTAATGCTGGCGATGAATCACCGTGTCTCTATTTATATATGATTCGCATTATCTGGCGACGTCTGCGGCGTGAACGTCAAGTTCGCTGCTAATATATATGAAAGTCCATTAATTGAGGCATCAGAGACAAACAAATTAACGCGTGTGCTGCTGATCACTCACGTGGCGTCTGTCATTAATCATTTGCTGTTCGCGCACTGGATGCGCCGGTGACAAAGTGGTAGGACGGCAGTTGTCCCCCGCCCCACCACAGGTTAACAAACGTGGTTTTGACGGTTGAAACAGGATTCCAGAAGCTCACTTGCGTCAAAGCCTTGCTCACACACAAAATGGGGACTGTCAAAATACAGATTACAGCAATGGTAGAAATTTGTGAAGTGATTAAATAGTGTGTTTATATTATAGCTATAGCATCCCACTGCTACAATCACATTTTCTACCTAAGGCCTGTCGCACCCTCCTCTAACGCAAGATGATTGTTCGACGCTTCTCTCTCGAGCATGGAATTTCTTCTCTCTGCGTAATTATTCAAAAGGATTTCATAAGTCATTAGATGTCAGGAACGGTATAACCACGAAATTACGGTATAAAAACAATCGTTAATATCACCTACAAATCACCGCTACTACGGGGTGTTCAAAAAGTCTCTCAGCAGTACCGTATGATTGTTAGCCGCGCGTGCCGTATGCCGCAGTGAATATACTGAAATGAAACTCAGTGAAATATAAGTTTTCATTTACTGAATATTCATTTTTACTCACAAATTTTCACATTAAATCTTGAAAGTGTTACCCTTTTTGTTGAATACACTATTCAGTTCGTCTAATCATGTTTCGAAATACAGGCTGTTACATTTCTTCTGTAACAGAATTAGTGAAAGTGGATATTGCAGTTTTCAATTCATCGATAGATTTTGGACGGTTTTTATAAACAGTTGCTTTCGCTGCACCCCATAATAAAAAGTCAGGTGGTGTTAGGTCATGCGATCGTGGAGGCCAAATTCCCTGTGAAATTATGCGATCACCAAAAACATCAGCAAGCAAAGACGTTGAAACGCCAGCTGTATGCGCGGTAGCACCATCTTGCCGAAAATAACCGTTCAGTATTTCACTTAACACAAGTTCTCCTATGAATGGGTACAGAATATCACTGCAGTATCGTTGTGCGTTTATTGTTTTGCTGAAAAATCCAGGCAGGCGAACAAACATTCAGCACGCGCGGCTAACAATCATACGGCACTGCAGAGAGACTATTTCAACACCCCGTATTAACACAGCTGATACATAGGGATGTGTTATCTGTAATAGCTCAAACAAGGCCGTAAACGACAAGAGTAAACAAATAACACTAATTGAATTTTCCGAAAGTTGCCATCCTTACAAGGTGTATAACATATATCGGCATTCAGTCTGTCAGAGCTGTGGGTTTTACCTTGTCTGAATGATGGAAACAAGTTCTTGCATTCATGTTTAGGTAAATGAGTATGCATTTGGTGTACAATGTGGCGTTCTCCGCAGATGATACTACTGGAAATAAATAAAACTAATAAACATATGACAAGGAATGCTAGCTTACATTTAAATCACACGATATCTCTTTCCATGTGTGTTACATTTTGCTTGATTTATGTAAACTATTACACAAACTCAAGTCGTTGTTTTACGTTGTATCAAAAATCTCGAAAGATCTTGACCATTTTACGTCACATTCATTCATAATTGATAAACGCTCGAACGGACTTAGGTCACGCACTTATTATATATCGTATACACGCATGAGTACTTGCAAAGTGCAAAGTTGTCAATGAAAATCTCCAAAAGTTCTTGACCGATTTACTTCAAATTTTTACACTATCTCTACATCTACATCTACATCTACATCTACATTCATACTCCGCAAGCCACCCAACGGTGTGTGGCGGAGGGCACCCCACGTGCCACTGTCATTACCTCCCTTTCCTGTTCCAGTCGCGTATGGTTCGCGGGAAGAACGACTGTCTGAAAGCCTCCGTGCGCGCTCTAATCTCTCTAATTTTACACTCGTGATCTCCTCGGGAGGTATAAGTAGGGGGAAGCAATATACTCGATACCTCATCCAGAAACGCACCCTCTCGAAACCTGGCGAGCAAGCTACACCGCGATGCAGAGCGCCTCTCTTGCAGAGTCTGTCACTTGAGTTTATTAAACATCTCCGTAACGCTATCACGGTTACCAAATAACCCTGTGACGAAACGCGCCGCTCTTCTTTGGATCTTCTCTATCTCCTCCGTCAACCCGATCTGGTACGGATCCCACACTGATGAGCAATACTCAAGTATAGGTCGAACGAGTGTTTTGTAAGCCACCTCCTTTGTTGCTGGACTACATTTTCTAAGCGCTCTCCCAATAAATCTCAACCTGGTACTCGCCTTACCAACAATTAATTTTATATGATCATTCCACTTCAAATCGTTCCGCACGCATACTCCCAGATCTCTAAGAACATTCATATGGACATAGGTTACATGTTGGTTAAAGATCATTGTACAGGTTTTCTGATACAACCCAGTATGAGGAAGAACGCACAGCGTGTCCCTGATTACGCTACGAATGACAATTCATCGACTATGTTAACAATATCCCTGTATTTATTCAAAATAGTAATCCCCTGAATCAAAACACAGCTGAAATCGTATTTAAAGTGTTTTGAAACAGTCACTGTAGTCCCTTTTTGGAGCTGCATTTAGTATTGCAGTATAGTTTTCTTGACTGTCCTCAACTGCATCATGATCATGTCCTTTCATTGCTACCATCAATTTTGGAAACAGAAGTCGGCTGTCGCCAAATCCGGCGAATACGGTGGGTGATTCAGGACTGTGATCCATTTGCTCACCAAAAACTCGTGCACAGTTGTGGGATGGACTGTCGTCATGGAGGACGAACCAGGAACCTGCCTCTCAGTATTTGACGCTGGAGAACTTAAAAATAAATTCATGTTGCCTCACTGCACGACTGCCGTTTTCTAAGGAGTGTGAGATACGTACACTGCTTTCGTGGCCAGAATGCCTTGGGCAGCATTGCTATCCCTTTGGCTTTCCAGATACCTGTTTTTTAAACTTCAAGAATTGTAATGCCGCAACTCACCACGAGATAGCGTTGCAGCCTGGAAATTCGCAGATTCAGTCCTAACTTAACTGGGACACAATGTGTATGCCATGCTGTGAATATGTGCGTTTAGGATTTCTCTCTCGCAGATAGTTTTAACAATTATGGAAAGATATTTAAACCATTAAAAATATTGTTTCCGTTTTTCGCTTTAACCTGAGTCTTACAACGATCGCAGAGTCGGCGTGGTTGGAACGGATGTGGCAAGGTTAATTTTAGGGATGACCGGATGCTCCTCCCGCCGCCACACTGCACCTCCAGGAATGATATCAGAGAACCCCAGCTGTCTGCGTCTAGTGTAAATCGTGAAATAGTGTGAACGTGCCGGCGTGGTTGGAACGGATGTGGCAAGGTTAATTTTAGGGATGACCGGATGCTCCTCCCGCCGCCACACTGCACCTCCAGGAATGATATCAGAGAACCCCAGCTGTCTGCGTCTAGTGTAAATCGTGAAATAGTGTGAACGTGTTTCAAACGTCTGCGACGCGTGTAACTGAGGCGGAATGTGGGGACCGGCCCGGTATTCACCTAGCGGGATGAGGAAAACCGCCTTAAAACCACATCCAGGCTGGCTAGCACACCGGCCCTCGTCGTTAATCCGCCGGGCGGATTCGATCTGGGGCCGGCGCGCCGCCCCGAGTCCAGGAAGCAGCGCGTTAGTGCTCTCGGCTACCGTGGCGGGCTAAACCAGTAGATAAGTTGCTCCTGACAAATATACTTTCCCCCTT
Source organism: Schistocerca nitens (assembly GCF_023898315.1). Classification (NCBI taxonomy): domain Eukaryota; kingdom Metazoa; phylum Arthropoda; class Insecta; order Orthoptera; family Acrididae; genus Schistocerca; species Schistocerca nitens. The sequence goes on along the minus strand of NC_064619.1, from coordinate 547,737,550 downwards.
TAATATTGTTGTATAATCAAGAATATGCCACTGCTTTCTTTCTCGATGTCGGCTTTAACAGAACACGGTAAAGTCATGAACTTACGATTAGAATATTATTACGGAATCTGAATCGTCCGAAACTTAGTAAACCCATTTTTTGATTAAAACTGTGCGAAATACTGAAGCTACTATCCTCATAGATCAGGGCCGGCCAGAAATTCTGCACGCGTGCGGTGCTCCTGCACATGTGCAACTTCCGGGTCACAGCGTGCACGCCGCAGCCGTCAGCGTTCATGTAGTGCATGTTTCTACGCACAGATGTCGCTTTATCCACTTGCTGGGATACTCTGTACCGGCGCATTCTAGTGCTGTTTCCACAGCTTGCAACCCAACCACGGGGAGGTATTTACTCATTGAGACGTCTGCTTTTATGTTAACAGTTTAACCCAGTAAGACAAGCAATACAGTTAACAACGGTGGCTTTTCATTAAGGCAGCTTGACTGACGGCACGTAAATACTCGTAATGTTTCTGACCTAGTATTTAAGAAAGAGAGCACTTAGCGACTTCCAAGGAACCTTATTCATGATTTCAAATAACATTAAACTGATATAAGGTTTCCTATAACTAATTATCGGTACCCTCAGTTACACCCACACAATTTCTGTCTCACTGACCTGTGAACAGAATGATAACCGCAGACCTCTCGATGATCACCTGTTATTTCAATACCATTATTGCTATATCTTTCATCAATTCCGTCTGAAACCTGCATAATAACCGACAATTAGATGGATGTTATGTTTCATCGACTTCAGCTGAGCGTAGCCCTTCACACATTTAAAAAAACCCTAAATGTAAGTATACATTGGAACAATCGGTTTAATGACCAATTTTCCTGATAATAATGTAACATGGAGCAGAACGAGGCAATAATGCACAGTTAGTAAACAATAATTTTTTATTATGAAAGGAATAAATCCAAAGACGTTTATCACTGGTCATGAGAAATGATATAGTTATATCGGGCACAAAAGCACGGCTCATTGACAAACGCAAGCAGCTGCGAAGACTTTCATCATTTATGCTTGATCGAAACCTTGATTTATTCATTTTCATCACCGAGAAAAATCATTCACAAACATATGTTTACCCGAACATGGACATAACTCTCGCAGCTTCTCTGTGCAGGCGTGGAAATTCTCGTTGTGAAAAATTTTCGTAGAATTCTTTTGTACTTCGCACTGCCAAGAACTTGTCCTTCAGTCTTGTATTGCACAGAAGGTCGATCAGTTCCATCGATAGATCATTCGGAGCATCTTCAACTGACGACGAGAACGGTCGACCAAAGAGGCGAATGACAGCAGACAGACTCGTAAATCTACAAATCGTGCTCGAAATCGTTCCTTAATTTTTACAATTATTGACACGTACTCTCGAAATCTCGCACTTTCATGGACCAGTCCAAGAGTCGGAAAATGTGCAGCGTTTCCTGTCAATAGCTGGCTCTCCCAAAGCACAAACTTCCTTTCAACGGCATTTACTTTTTTCCAAAATGTAAGAAATTAAATTATTTTCACCTTGCAAACTGACGTTCAGGCTGTTCATGAGAGACGTAATGTGCACGAGAAATGCAAGGTCTGATATCCAGCAAGAGTCTTCCAACATAGGTTCACTTTTTCCCTTCTCGTGCAAGAATGTCACTATGATCAAACGTAAGTCAAAAAATATTTTCAGCATTTTACGTCGACTGAGCCAGCGTACTCCGCTCCTAATTCCACCAAGAACCGCCGAAACTGGCGATGCGTAAGCCGATGTGTCTTCAGATAGTTTACAGTACGCACAACAATGAGCATGACGTTTGCCAACGTTACTGATTTTGCACAAAGCGCCTCTCTATGCAGAATGCAGTGAATTCCATACAACGTCTCGTCTGTGCGCCCTAGCTTTTTGCGCATCCGCGCTTTGAGTCCTCTCTGATGGCCTTGCATTGTTGGTGTTCCATCTGTGGTCACTGAGACTAACCGATTCCAGTCTATACAGACACCATCAATCGCTTGCTCGACAGCTTGGAGTAAGTCCGCACCTGTAGTAGTCCATTTCAAAGGTACTAAGTCCAAAACGTCCTCTGTTACACAAAGTGCGTTATCGACACCTCGTATGTATATCACAACCTGGGCTGTATCTGTAAGATCTGTTGCTTCATCGAGCGCTACAGAGATAGCAACAAAGTATTTAGCCTTATTTATTAGCTGCCTGTGCACATCGCCGGCCATAGCACTGATACGTCTTGTCACTGTTTGTTTGGATAGACTGTTTTCTTGAAACCTGCTAACGTTCGTGGGACACACAAGTTCTGCAGCATCAATCCCCTTCGGAAAAGGGTTTCCCAGATTGTGCAGTTCTTAATGCGATTTTAAAAATTGCTCGCAGTGAAGATTTAGTGTTGTTGTCATTCTGGAAAATTGTAAACAGTACATTGTATAGCGTACAGTAAAACAGACATAAATGTAACACAAGAAACTAAGAATTCAAGAAGTATCAGCTACATTGACGTACAGTAAAATCGAGTTAATGTGTCTCATCCATTGTCTTACGGATATTTAATTTTGTTTGGCGTTCTTCACTGTTAAGTACACTACACTCGTCTTTGTGATACGTATTGTAGCGTCTTTCAGTTGAAAACTTACGCTGGCCGCCTATTATTCGGCGGCACAGCAAACATTGTGAGTTTTCGCCAACGGCTACAAAAAAGAATTGCAGTTCATAGTCATTTTTAAACGACTGAGAAGATAGATCTCCCGTCCTTTGCTTTTTCACACTACCTGCCATTTCTCAGTACCTCTCTGTTAAGGTTACGGTCACCAGGGGTAAACGAGACTAGGTATGTTGCGCTCTTGCTTGTACCACGTAAACAGCGAAGTGGAGGCGCCGCCGTTCATTTAGGATACATGTCTAATAACAGATGTCGCTGTCGCTCGCTGGCGCACACGTGCGCACATGAGCAGCACTTCCGCACGTCTGCACTCTGTGCAGCGTTTGGCCGGCCCTGTCATAGATCGAGTGAAAGGAGATGCCCCAAGTACCCCGTATACCAATGATCCCAATGAACCTACTATCATGACATATCGAGTTAAAGGAGATGCCCCTCGTACCCCATATACCAATGATCCCAATAGATTTAAATATTTGTAATGAACATCTTCAGTTCCAAATCAAGGTTTCGTTGACAATAAAATGAGCAGCGAAAGGGGGGAGGGGTTGTGGGCATAGAGAGGGGAGACGAGAAAGTGGATACGACCTGGGCCGGGGGGGGGGGGGGGTTGGGGGTGGCGGAGGGAGTGATGGACAAACAGAGGTGGGGGAGTGGAGAAGGCGATCAGAACGTATATCCGATTCCACGTGCACACAGCTACTGCGAAGCTTGGCCAGGTTCACTAATACATATATGATGTGAGAGCGCTACTGTTTGCTGTGGTAATGCAGAAACTGCTCCCGCGCAGTTGGGCATACAGTAAAACTTTTCTCGCAGTCGGTACCCACCCTAGGCATCTAAGCCACCCGAGAGGCAAGTACAGCTCCACGAGCATGCAGCTCTCCTTCAATAGTGCCGCAGTTTCTGGCCGTCTCCGGCTGTATAAAATGCAAGAGCAACCTTTTGTGAGCCGCGGGCATGGTTCGCACACATACTAACCTTGCAGGCCACCTCGTCACGTGCCGTGAAAGGGGCGCTCTTAGCACATAATGTCAAAACTATAGCGTCTGTGACATTAATGTTTATGGCGTAACGTATCGATATGAGAAGCCCAGTTGCTATAGCCGCTAACTGCATGATAAGTGAGGCTGAGTTAAGCGCGAAAAGCTCGTACCATCCAAACTATTAATGTTAAATGCTTTATTTCCTTTCTGGAAATAAGTAAAAAAATTGTTACACTGCATTAATAGCTGAAATCTGCAATTAGCTTTTTATACTACTATATTGTATTAGCAGTGTTTGCACCCGATTTATGCAGGTAGAGAGATTTGCCAACGTATAGATCCAGTTACAAGACAAACATTTGGTTCCAAAATTCGCTATTCGTTGATACGGTAGGGATGACAGAAAAGTGGAATTTTATTTTTTGAAGGACATATAGTTTATTGGAATTTAATTATAGCGAATATAAATAGAATACGTTTTCTTTCAGAGAGAAGTCTGAAAACTTCACAAAATTGCCATAGAAAAATACGAAGGTGACATTACTTTCACAGAAAAAAATGAGGTACTTGACGTCAAAAAGAGAAAAAAGTATTAATGCTCAGCATTAGGATTTAAGAAAAATATACACCATTGCATTTTCGACATCACAAGAGATTGTAGAAGATACATTAAGTTCCAAATTGCATATTAGTAAATCATCGACAAAATTTTAGAAAATGATAAAATTGGCGGGAATTTCTACCTTAAATAAAACACCTACAAAAATTCTAAAAAATGAAATTAGTTGAAAATTGCTTTTAAGTGACGCCGACCTCAACGCTGCCCATCAACTCATCTGTTTCGTACTCTTCTGATGGTTGGCAGCGCAGGAGCGACAGAATGGGTGCTCTCTTGCTCGTCTAACACCTCGTATAGAGTTTGTCGTTAGTCACTCAGTCTTCACCAAAGTGGAACTTTTGACGTCTCCGAATTTGGCTTCTAAAAGTTCTACACCATTTGTGATTGGTGATGGGGCCAGGGTGATCTTCCACTATCCAGCTTCAAAGCTGAGAGAACGGCTCTCAACGAACTGGACAAATCTTCTTGTCTTCGCTTTTCTTGAAGAGGACGTTTTTGCTTTTTGAATCTCGAAATGCCAGTTATCAGTAACTTTCAGTAAATCTTCCAGTTATGTCATAACAATAAGTGCCAACACAGTTTTCATTGCATAACACTGTTTTAGTAATACTTCTGATGTCCTTACCTTCCTGTTTCGGAAATATTTCTTGTCCACTGATCAGGACGCCTCTTTCTTTTGCGGTAGGGACTGTCGCCCTCGGTCTCGTTGTGGTTATTTTCAACTACAACAATGGGTTCGACATCTTGAAAAATCCCTATTATTTGAATTACTCCCACTTCGTTTGTACCATCTTCTTCATTTAAGCCTCCCACAAAACGGCTTATTTTCTTCAAAAGAATCACGCAAATACGTCAACAAACATCCTATTGACCAGCTGAACAGTGCTTACCAGCGTATATTTCGACGAAGCATTAGTGGCGAGAGCTTCATTGTTGCGTACGCGTTCGCTACAGCACAGCCCACCTCATTCTGAATAAGAAGAATATCCCGTCTGATCGTAACAAACCGAAAGGTAGCTTTGAATGCCTAGATTGGTAAGTGTTATGTCAGATGGCTCGCTTTACAACCGGACATGGCACGACAACTGCCAAGCCTTTTGAACTTGACGGGTTTTGCAAACACTGGATATTTAGCGGGCTTTACAACCAAAGGCAACGTGGAGTTAGCGTCTTTTGCAACCGAACACGATTTTCTACAGTCAATTTCATGTTTATAGCAGGTTTAGCACCCTGAAACCTTTTCCATCGTGTACGCGCTGAAAAAATCTATACGGTAGTGTGCTCAGCTCAAATCGACAAATATTGCATATAGCGGCTTTTGCATCTGGGCTACTCATATGAATATCACCCCTTCCCGGCACGTCATGTCAACAAATTATGCCTGAAACCACTCGTTATTGAAAATACACTAATTTTAAGGTCACCCTATATTCAGATGTTTACATTCGTTTACCCGTAGTGATCGTTGTTTCTTTACATAAAGACGTTTTATACTAGCTGTCTTAAGAACCTGTGTTGCGGAATTCTTCAACACGTCGCTTACTCTCCCACGAATTTCTTCCGAAGGCCAGACTGTAAACACACGCGGGCCAGACACGGCCCGTTGGCTGCCGGTTGCCCAAATGTGCTGCAGAAGGTGCTGTTCACACGTTACATAGCTGAGCGGGACAGCCGCGCGCTCTGAGGGGCCTTGTCACGGTCCGCGCGGCTACTCCCACCGGAGGTTCGAGTCCTCCCTCAGGAACGAGTGTGTATGTCCTAAAAGTTTAAGTAGTGTGTAAGGCTAGGGACACATGACCTCAGCAGTTTGGTCCCATAGAAAATTACCACTAATTTCCAACTTCCACGTTACATAAGTGAGCAGTATATTTTTATGTCATTCCATGTACGTTTGGAGGTCCGCTGATAATTTGTGGACATTGAGCGCAGTGTGCCATCGCCTGTTTTATAACCTAATTGTATCGTATTGCAGGCCGCCGCTTGCTTTAATCATAAATATATGTCTTAGTGATGATAAATGTTATTATTTTTACATAAACGGAAGCATTATCTTCTTACTAATCTTCAGACTGTGAACTACACCCTTTTATATGATTTAGTGAACTGATCATTGCACTTATGTGGCCTAAGACTGTGGCTACTTTCAGAACTTAAATTAATAATCAAATTAATTAGTTTAACAAGCTCGAACCTTAAATTGCTGGTGTACCCCTATGCCACTACAATAAAATAAAAACTTTGAATAGCTGAGGCACTATGAATGAGAACAATGGCGTATTTAAGCTTAAAAAGTAATGATAAGTTCTGTTACTGCTTTTGTAACTACAACTAGTTGATCAAAAATGACAACCACAAATCGGAAAGAAAGGACGTTTGACTGTTCATTCAAATAATTTACTGGTTTACTGCAGGGTGACGTCGTGGACCACCGCCGATATTTCGGCAGGAGCACACCCTGCCATTCTCAAGGCACAGCTGCAAGGAGGAAGCAATGTGCTAGGGAATTTAATACCTCGGTTCACAGAGGAGAAGCAAGGAAGATACCACACATAGAACAAGTAACCGCAAAGTCAACACACAACGAAAGATAACCAACATCCGAAATATCGATAGTGACTATTAATCAACAGGCGAGGTAGCCCTAATTCTGTCCCTCTGTTTTTTGATGAGAGACAGAGCCGGATTCCAAGCAGCATTTAGACAAAATCCACCATCTCTGCTTATAAGATTACTTGATACTTTGATTTCAACAGCTTCCTTAGTGACACTATCCCAATGTCGGGACGTGCAAGCCAGAATCTCCGTGTTGTTGTATTCCATAGGATGACCGGTGTAAAGGCAATGTTCTGCAATAGCGGATTTGAACATTCAATTCGCTGGGAAAAGTTAAGGTCTCACGTTGGCATTGTTCACATGAATCCACTGTGAGGCACAACTCTATTCAAACGGAATCAACTACCCCCAAGTATGCTACAAACTAAGGTTCACCTGAGAACAGGGAGCTATAAATATCAATGAACAGTCCTACACTGGTGCAGAAATAGTTTACCCTCTCACCTTCATTCAGGTGACAACACAAAACGGCGCGCTGGGGGCGAGGAGTGGCGCTCTGCAGCAAACTACACGGTCAGGCTTTCTGAGTATTAGAAAGCGGTATTCTTCCCTATCAGAGCCCCGAAATCCAGGCATATTTTATTGTCAGGTGCACCTGTTCGCTGGTCTAGCCAAACCAATTTGACTCACAGGCACGACGGTGCGTGGGAATTGTCAGACCTCAGAGGGCTGACTCAGGAAGAAGACGTTCAAATCTTCAAATGCGTATGAATTTCTAAGGCACCAAAGTACTGAAGTCATCGGTCCCTCGGCTTACGCACTACTTAATCTAACTTAAAGTAACTTACGCTAAGGACAACACACACACACACCCATGCCCGAGGGAGAACTCGAACCTCCGACGAAGGGAGCCGCGCGAACCGTGGCGAGGCGCCCTGTACCGCTCGGCTACCCCGTGCGGGTCGAATAAGTTCACCTTCGTGACACACGGTATGTCCGAGATAATGCAGTTCCACTGTCGGTACAGTTGGAAACTGCCGCTGGCTCTTAGTCCACCACAAGATACACATCACAAGTCTCCTCCACTAGCGAAGGACTTGTAGTTCTGCACTAGTGGATGACCAGGAAACGAAGAAGACAGAGAAACATAACCACTATCCACTAAGCCTCGGTATATTAGCCGAAACAGCAAAAACGAAACCGCCTTCACATTGCACAAACCGATCGAATTATCCTCCACTCACTAAATCTCTCCTCTTAACTCTTCTGTCGGCCTGCTAGCCAACCCAGACACAGCACCGGAATTCTCATCTCGGGGTGCAAGCCTTCACTTTCAGAATGCTCAGAGGGGCCAATCCTAAACTCTCCTGTACGAAAAAGGGGGGTTTGAGATTAGGCAGCCGTCATTCCGATGATGAGCATTGCAATTTTTTGGCAAAAAACATCCACCTAGACGAGACCACAGTCCCTCATTTACGGAGAGATCTAATCATTCGAGGCCGACCAATTCCAATTTCTGAAAGAGGGCTGTTAACCTTCCCAAACAGTTGTGCCCGGAAATTACATGTTTTTGCCGGTCGCTAAAAGAACCTCACGACATCCTAGCGCCAGTCTTGCCTCCACTAAACACGCGCACCAGTCGCTCTGTCCGTATCTTGCCATCTTGTAACATGAGAATCCACGGAGTCTTATGACCTCCCCACCGTTTGCACAAAGGCTCAGTCTGCAGTATTCTCTCTTAAACGGCTTCCTGCTCCAACTTTCTGCCAACTGGCCACCACTGCGACAGGCTGGCGTCTGGCCCAGGCTAACCGGCGCCTCCTGTCTGACCCCAAGCAAATTGAGCAGAGTGTTACGGCCAGAAGTCCTTCTGCAGGAACGATCCACTGAGCGCTGCTTCTCAGAATAACTCACACAGCCTGGGCACTGCACTCAGCACTTGTGGCCCCCAATCCATCTCCCGGTTCTTCATCGCTTTCACTGTGGTCCGTCGTCTACAAGATGTATACAGGTTACACACGCATTGGTAAGAACATTCTGCCCACCATTTGCGCATGTAAAAGTCATAAACCACACATACGAAAAGTGGTACTGAAGAACATAGAGGTCATAACTTAAAATGTGAACGTTAATGTCACTGACAATGTTGTTGAAGTGAGAGAATGGCCTTCCACCTCTCAGTATTTCAATGCAGGTTGCTGAGCCTTTCCCAAGACTTCAGAGTAATAACAATCTATGATTTCACATATGTTCTGACGTTAAACGCATTTTTTAAAGCTAACAACAATCGACCAGGTTGTACATAAACCAAACGGCTATGAAATATATTGACTGAAGAGCATGAAATACGGAAGGGTCATCTTTTGTATTCCACCATCTATCGGATGTGTATCCAAGAAAATATTATTTTTCCTTCCAGCATTTCGGATGAGAACGACGCAAACACTTTCAGAGCAAGTCAGTGAGAGAATTACAACAATTTTTTTTTGAGGCATCAGTCTTCTGAGTGGTTTGATGTGGTCCTCCACGAACTCGTCTCCTTCACGAATCTTTTCATGTCGGAATAGCTCTTGTAACCTATGTCTTCGATTAGTTGCTGGTTAAAGGCATAGATACGGATTTAGTGGGGAAGTAGAGCGGTCTGGTTGTACACTGAAAATCGAACACTAGTTACTGCAGAAGTTTATTAAATTAGAGAGGCCCAACAATCTTTTCTGTGCATTGTTGAACGGTTTGCACCATGTCCGATCATTTCATTTATTTTTTTCAATGCAAGTGTCAGTCAACTTCCTTTGTTTAAGGCGGGAATTTTCTCCGCCGGCGGACTGGGTATTTGTGTTATCCTCATCATTTCTACATCATCATCATTCGTGACAGTGTCTAGATTGTTCAGTATAAAAAAATTGGACTGTGTAGTAATTGGGACTTTGTAAGGGCCTGATGACCGTGCAGTTGAGAGCCCCACAAACCAAAACATCATTATTTATTTAAGGTACAACAGCCATTAATTAATCAGTTTCATACTACACTGAAATCTTTTTGTTTCCGAACATCTGCTCACAAGAGCTTATGCAAAAGCAACACCGAAAGACATTTAAACAACAATATTAAAACAATTTTCTGGAACAACCTCCATGGAGAAAAGTTGCATTTCAATCCCTTAAGTTGAAATTTAAAAAATGCTGATACAATACCAGAAGAAAATATCACTCAATGTTCAGAACACACTTAACCACTTTTGACTATTAAGAATCAGGTCACATAACTATCAGTTAGTCCTTTACAGACGAATGGAAAAACTGGTAGAAGCCGACCTCGCGGTAGATCAGTTTCGATTCCATGGAAACGTTGGAACACTTGAGGCAATACTGACCCCACGACGTATCTTAGAAAATACATTAAGGAAAGAGCAAGCCTACATTTCTAGCACTTGTAGACTCAGAGAAAGCTTTTGACAAATTCGGAAGGTGGCACGGGTAAAATACAGGGAGGGAAAGGCTATTTACAATTTGTACAGAAACCAGAAGGCAGTTATAAGAGTCGAGGAGCACGAAAGGGAAGCAGTGGTTGGGAAGGGAGTGAGACAGGGTTTTAGCCTATCCCCAATGTTACTCAATCTGTATATTGAGCAAGCCGTAAAGGAAACAAAAGAAAAATTCGCAGTAGCAATTAAGATCCATGGAGAAGAAATAAAAACTTTGAGGTTCGCCGATGACATTGTAATTCTGTCAGAGACAGCAAAGGACCTGAAAGAGCAGCTGAACGGAATGGACGTAGTCTTGAAAGGAGGATATAAGATGAACATCAACAAAAGCAAGACGATAATAATGGAATGGAGTCGAATCAAATCGGGTGATGCTGCAGGTCTTAGATTAGGACATGAGACGCTTAAAGTAGTAAATTAGTTTTGCTATTTAGGGAGAAAAATAACTGATGATGGTCGAAGTAGAGAGGATATAAAATGTAGACTGGCAATGACAAGGAAAGCGTTTCTGAAGAAGAGAAATTTGTTAACATCGAGTATAGATTTAAGTGTCAGGAAGTCGTTTCTGAAAGTATTTGTATGGAGTGTAGCCATGTATGGAAGTGAAACGTGGACGATAAATAGTTTGGACAAGAAGATAATAGAAGCTTTCGAAATGTGGTGCTACAGAAGAATGCTGAAGATTAGATGAGTAGATAACATAACTGATGAGGAGGTATTGAATAGAACTGCGGTGAAAAGGAGTTTGTGGCACAACTTGACTAGGAGAAGGGATCGGTTGGTAGGGCATATTCTGAGGCATCAAGGGATCATCAATTTAGTATTGGAGGGCAGCGTGGAGGGTAAAAATCGTAGAGAGAGACCAAGAGAGGAATACACTAAACAGATTCAGATGGATGCAGGTTGCAGTAGGTACTGGGAGATGAAGAATCTTGCACAGGATAGAGTAGCATGGAGAGCTGCATCAAACCAGTCTTTGGACTGAAGACCAAACAACAACAACTCCTCAAAGTTGTAGCATATCGCCCCTTTAATCTATAAAGTAAAAATTGCACATGATACTTATCATTAAACTTCCACAAGTTAAATCCGTCTACCAAAAGCATTGATGAGAGCACTTTGAATTGACGGAAAATTAAAAATGGCGGTGTCTTTACGAGACTTGAATTCTAGTGCTTCTGAACACGAGGCAAAATTGCACCCCGCAACACATGCAAACGGTCTACATACTGGAGAGGAAGGTTACATTATTGCACTTTTTTTTGTTGGGAAAGTGTCCTAATTACGTAATTAGTTATAAACATAAGTCCTAATTATACAACTATATGCATAGCGCTACACAACGAGCGTCTAAAATCGCAATACAGTGCAATAATTGGCGATACCGTACAACTGGTATATCCTGCTGGGAAAAGATTACACAACACCACTCGCAACTAATAGCAGACATGCTCAGACTCAACTCTTCAACTACTAATTGACTGGGAAAAGGCTGGAATCGAAGGTACTATCTTTATTTTTTGGCAGTAATTGACTTCAGCTGCTGGGATGCTGGTGTTGGGCAGAGAGGAGTTTAATAAGTGTACAGCTGTAAAAATACAGCTCGGTCTCTGTTTGACGTCAGAGTTCACTGCAGTCGCCTCCCCCTGCATTGCTCGACAGTCATGCTGCAGCCCAGGTATTCAAAGCCAATACACACGATAAAATCTTATAGAAATCAACGAATCACAATGCTACATATTTACAGGGGTTTACTGAAAATCGTCATCTCAAAAGGCTACAACAGGAGAGAGGGGCGATAGTTGAACGAGAGTTCTCCCGATGTGCAGTAAGAAACTATCGAAATTAGAGCTACTGTGACCTCCCATAACCCTACCTATCTCTCCCTTCCTCCAACTAAATGTTGCAATGCAGACTTTTCCAAATGTCCAGCTGCTATCACTTCTGGAAGGCTTCTATGTCAACAGCACTTCCACCGATCTGGTGGCAGAGTCTTAAGTCCAATGTGTCCCCACTGGAGTACGTGACTGGGAAGTGGAGGTGGCGACTCTGCGCTAGACACAAAAAGCCACAACGCCCCCTAATGAAAATGAGATAAATGACGGGCACAAGTAGGACTACTCACTTCGTCGTCTGAAAGGTAACCATGTCCTGACCGGAGCACAGCTGGGTTGGGAGACCACACTCGACACTGTACCCACCACTGCCCATAGCGGCATGCCATTGTGCAATAAGCGAACACGACACGTGTATTTAATGTCAACACACCTCCTATAAGGGAGAATTTATTAAAAAACTCAATCGTGACGATAATAAATTACATCTTACCATGAAAATAGGTGACGACTGCTTTCTTTTAGTCTTACGAGCAAAATCGGTATGGTTTTTTCATTTAACCGTAGGATACACTTCCAAACTCCCTCTTCCCCTGCCTCCCATTATCTTGCGACATCTAAATAAGTGAAAAGAGAAACTGCAGCACCGCTGCCGATTACAGATGACCAAACTGCTGAGGACAGAATACACATCTCCTACGCATCTCCATCCTGTATAAAACCGAAAAAAACTTCTACAATCGCTTTGAGGCCGGTATCTGGTGCTAAATTGACATTATCAGGTTTCAGTCCATTTGCCCTCACAGGATGCTGAACAACGCATGGTGTCAACTCTGCTGGTCCCACAACACACAGCATAATAGAAATGAAACACAGAGATGATGTTTGTTCCTGACAAAAATTTGGAAGACATCACGACATATCTAAACTGGAAGAGTTTGGAGTATTGTGGACCATTTCCAAACAACTGTCTGAAGGTGGTGACCTACATAATTTACCTCATCTTCCACAGTGATGGAATAGTGAAGATCTTGTGTTCCGCCAAAACTCTTTCAAAGAAGTGTTGTAAAACCCCAGTGTCAGGCACTACAGGATATGGACACCAAAAGAAACTGCACTGCATTCCCAATCAAGTGCTGTAACTACTATCTCCAAGAAATTTGCTGTCAACTAGAGCAGGATAACTGGCTTTCAGATCAGACGAGTTTGATAGCTAACAGGTGTTCACCAAACGATTGGTAATTACATGGTTAATGATCGATGTGTTTGGTGTGGGTTGGTGGATATGTAAAACGTACTGAAAAGTGCTAAAGCGCTATTCAATATCTTCGACTGGAACGAACACACACATTTACTACACTGGTTTTAATTTATTCATTACAGCAACAGGGCGCTGCATGCCTAGTGAAACAGGAATAGCAAACTTATTCAGACTAAAGATGGCGTCATGTCCTGAGCGCGAGTGGCACCCCACGTCTTCAAACTGAATGACGGACTAGTCCTCTGCAACGTCAAGGGATGGTTGCTATACTTTCGGATACATTTGAGAGGGTAAATATGTCGTTACATCCTCTCTGTGTTACAATGCAGATCACATGGTGTGAAGTGAACTTCCTGTCACTATAAAAAGTCTATTATATTCCACGTATAGAGTATGGGTGTTTATGTCGGTATAGCAGCTGACATAGGCATCAAACTTATAGTTCAAATTGAGAAGTGTAGTGAGGTACAAGGGTTGGAATAATTTAAATAGACTGGAAGAAGATGTGCGAGGAAAATGACATAAATACCACCACTTTGGTGGTTCCTGCAGTGGTGGTGGTGATGGCAATGCAGGGCTACCCTGTAACGCATGTGTAAAATAATGAAAATGAAATTAGCTCTTTGGAGCCGACACAGAAAACATCAGCTATGTACTGAAATCCACCATTCATTTTTTATGTATTATCAAACCCCACCGTAGATACCTGGTCATAACAAATCAAACAGCATCACTTTCATAACGAATCTCATACGCAGTGACCCTTACTCGTAACTGCAAAGAGCCCTAACCAATACTGCATGTAAGTGGTATAAAACAAGCGATACACACAATCAGGAGACATCACTTGCATGAAGCACAGCATGGATGTCAACAAGCAGAGAGAGAAAGAGAGAAAGATTTATATATATCTGAAAGGCATTATTTACAGTACTAAGAAGGGACGTTGATGCATGACATCGAATGTTCAACCTAGATGAAAATAACTTGTGTATGTCACTAGTAAACATAACACTGTAGATAAGGTTATCGATATCCATAAAAGATTTACAAAGTAGGTCCAGCACCAATGTTATTATTTTTATGGTTGACTGTGTTAGTCTGAACTGTAAAGTATTGCCTCCAGCTACAAGTGAACTAACGCAACTGCTGTATTCCTTTAGGAATCAAGTACTGTCGACATAAATGGAAACTATGATGATGTATAACTTGATTGAAATTTGCTGTCAGTAAACTGTGTAGCTTACAGCTCCATTTTTATTTGGGGAAAATAGTGATCGAATCAGTTTAACTATCCAAGCATGTTTAACAGATGTAATCAATGCTTTGTAAGCCATTAGATGTCTTAATCATGTTAACACATTAACCCGAAAATTAAAGTTCAGATTTTTTATATTAATTGTACAAGGAGGCCACTGAACGCACATAATTCGAAACACACTTTGCTACAGATGTATATAAAGAAAAAATTTTTTTTATATTTAGCTGTTACGTCATAAAATCAACTAGATACATTCATATTCATAACTCTGATAATAATTTCTCTATGATTCATTAAAATCACCAATACGTGAAAATCGGGAAATCCCCTGTCTCTCACTTCGCTAATACTCGTACCTACACCTATCAGGTGCTGTGGTTGAAATGAGACACGAAAGTAGCAGTAGTCTGTGAAATCGATTTTTATCTATAATTACAACAATAAAATCATTGTGATCAACATCCACATTATTCCTTTTACTTTGTCTATATATCTTGACCACGCTAAATAACTGTTGGTCCTGATGCAAATTACAAAATGTTTCAAGCAAATTTTCTTTAGCCATCACGGGGACATCAATCAGCATGACGGCCTTCGTTGTAGCTTTGTTTCTTTACAAAGATATGAACAACTTCATGACTTTTTTAAATGCCATGCCGTATTTTTAATTCGGTAATTCATTCCCTTTCCTGAAGACCTATTCATAAATGTATCACAGTGTTCCATTCACTGAAACACAACGTTATAAATTACATAACACAGCACTGACTTTCGGTCTGGGGTCACAAACTCGTCCACTTGCTGGAGTTGTCAGAAAACAAATGAAAACCAAGTATAAACAAAACACAAAATTGACTTTGACTCTCCTGTACCATTGCCCAGGAGTAGAAAATTCAAAGGTGGTCAACGTGGTGATCCTGGACACCGATATACTGGTGCACTCGTTGAACGAAACAATTGTTTACTGCTTCCAGTGTTGCCTGCTGAAGAGAATTACAAGCAAGCACGATACGTTCCTGCGTGTTCTCTGGAGTTGTTGGAATATCACGACAGACAACGTCTTTAATACACCCCAAAGAAAAAAGTCCAGAGTATTTAAATCAGGAGACCTAGCAGGCCAAGTAACTGTTCCTCCTCGACCATTCCATCTGGCAGGAACCTTCAGTTCAGAACACGACGTGTACGCAAGGAATTATGTGCTGAACATCCATCTTGTTGATATCACATAAGTATTCAGGTTCCTAGTGGCACTTCATCAAGTAGAGAAGGAAGAATTCGTCTGAGGAAGTTGGCATAAACTGTGCCGTTTAGACTACCATTAATGATTTAAGGGCCAATAACTGTTGTACCAAGCATACCACACTAAACGTTAACTCTCTATTGACGCTGATGATCCACCTGTCTTAGCCATTGTGGGTTGTCAGTGGACTAATAATGTATGTTCCTCGTATTTACCTGTCCTTTGTTTGAGAAGGAACATTCATCGGGAAATAGAACATTGGGGAAGAAGTTAGGGTTGGCGAGGATTTGCTGCTGTGCCCACTGGCAGAACCGTACACGATACTGGAAATCATTCCCATGCAATTCCTGATGCAGCAGTACATGGTAAGGATGGAACCGGTGACGTGTAAGAATGCGATGTACACTGGTTTTAGGAATGCCGCTCTCGTATTCAAGCTGTCGTGTACTCATATGTGGATTCATAGCAACGGAAGCGAGAACAGTAACTTCAGCAGCTTCGTCTGTGCGGGTGCTACGACGATTTCGTTGTCGTGGGTTGACAATTCCCGTTTTCTGAAGCGTCGCAACAAGACGAGAAAACATTGTCGGGAAGGTGGGTTCTTGTCAGACATCGCTCTCTGTACGGTTCCGCTGCCTGCGTAGCATTTCGCGTACATTCAACAAAAAGAATAAAAGAAACGTTATGTCAATGCAGTTGGTAGGAAGGACAGCCTTTACTTTATGCCTGCTCTACACAACAATATTTAAAAGCGCTAAACTACTGTGCTAAATGTACTCGTACATAAGAAAATAGCATTGCAATTACTGTTCTGCCAACTTAAATTCCCCATATATGAGTAGCATCTCATTCTACATACTACTCACACAGCTCTTCAACTGACGATGGTTGACGGAATGACGGATGTGCGTTCTACTTATGTTCACATTTGTTCTCTATCAACGTCAACACGTGGATGTGGTCCATTACCCCGAGTACCTGCACTAATCGCTGGGAGCGTCAACGTCAATGTTGTTTTATGTAATTAATAATGTTGTGTTTCGGTGAGTGGTACACTGTGATACAATTTTAAATAGATCCTTCGGAGAGGAAATGAATTATCGAATAAAAAATACAGGGTGCCATTTAAAACAGTGATATCGCTGTTCATATCTTTGTGAAAAACAAAGCTACAACGGAGGCAATCATGCTGATTGATGTCCCCCCTGATGGCTTAAGAACTTTTGCTTGAAAAATTTTGTGATTTGTATCAGGACAAACAGTCCAGATAAACGGGACACCCTGTAAGTTTACTTGATTCAAATGCAGTAGCACATGCATGCTGGACAGTTACAGTACATCATTTGTTAGGTCGATGAAGATTCAGCACTGAAAATCAAAACATCGTAGTAACGAAAGCGTCCCAGCCAGCACATGTACCGTTCATTAGCGTAATTTTCCACTTACTTATGTGTAGGAATAACTTCGTGTTCATTTACCTCCGTTACCACAAAATTTAAGTAAATTCACAATTTTCAGTTTCTTTACTTTGAATAGCCACGACATTTTTTTCGTATGGAATATATATTTGTTTTGTATCACTAACGGCGGGACTGAAAGACTAAGACCTAAAGATGCATAATATTTTTGTAGACAACGTACTAGAAATAATGTGGATTTTCACATTAATAATAATTCTATTACTGTATTGAAAGAAAAATTTAATTTCTCAATTCACATAATACCAAATAATTTGAGGGTTATAATTGCTTTTTGATCAATTTACAGTGCATATTCTTTAATGCATATAATTTAGCATCTGTGGTTACTTTACGTAATAAAATGTCATTAGCATTGCACTGTGATAAGGGAAAGGCAGTTTGTCGAGATGAGGTCCACAGAATCATTTGACTGAATTTAGCCCCTATTAATACGTGAAGCTCGCTGCTTCATCCTCAAAACTTCTTTGGACCTATCGACACATTCTGATATAAACCGAATCAATAGAGAGCTGACGGCAGATGGGTAACATTTTCTGCTGTGTACGCTGATAATGCCATCAGACAGAGAGTTGTATGAAAATAGTTATTTCGCTTTCGGCGACGCTGCTGGCTTGTTAGGATCGTTGAAGATCGTTTAACGCATTAACCTACATTCATTAGCATCAGAGTACTCGAAAACTAGAGCATGTAATGAACTGTAGTCATTCCATTATATATTTGTTAAACAGCTTGCAAAGTGGTCAAGAGCATAGGGACTGGGAACGCTTCACAGATAGAGAAGAGTGCTGATGATGATAGGTGGAGGTATGCAGTGCATCATCAGTAGTCAATCGTGTTGGTGGAGGAAAGGGAAGACTTTACACATGAATTTCATACTAATACAACGGGCAGTCAATTCCATGGTGTGTGTGTGTGTGTGTGTGTGTGCGAGCGCGCGCGTGCGCGTGCTCGTTGATAGGGATCTGTAATACAACGAGAAGCGCTAAAATCCTGTTAGTAACTTCGACTGCAACGATAACACATACATTTACTGTACTGACTATTCATTCAAGCTGTCTGCAACTGAAACCACTCCGCTGATGAACACTGTAACGCACTTACCATAGAACTGAATCCACCTTTGTCTCCTCCTCCTCCTTTTTCATTCAAAGCACTTCAACTGTCTCTGTCCAGAGCCCCACATTTGTCGGTAACATCGAAACCGATGTATATACAGTTAACTTAAATGAAACATTTTCATTATTCAAATTTCCTACAAATATTTTCAACCACATGAAAAGCATGCGAGAGCAATTTCTTCCGTATTAAACACTGTATTGGTGACATTAAAAGTACAATGGGTATTCGACTGTTTAATGCAGAGGAGAGAGCAGATAGGTGGAAATAGTATATCGAAAGCCTTTATAATGGATAAGGTTTGTCTGATGTGATGATAGATGACACAGTCATCGATTTAGAAGAGACAAGGGATCTTTGGAGGACTTAAGATCAAATAAGACAGAAGAGAAAGATAACATTTCATCAGAATTTCTATAGTCCTTGGAGGAAGTGGCAACGAAACGACTATTCACGTTGATGTCTAGAATGTATGAGTGTGATGACATACTATCTGACTTTTGAAAGAATATCTTTCACGCAATTCCAAAGTCTGCAGGAGCTTACAACTGCGAGAATTGCCAGACTTTCAGCTTAACATCCAAGCTCATGAAAATAATAATATACAGAAAAACGGAAAGGAAAACTGAGGAGGTTTAGACGATGATCAGCTTACCTTCATGAAAGGTAGAGGTACCAGGGAGGCAGTTGTGACGTTGCGGTTTATAATGGAAGCAATACTAAAGAGAAATCAGGGCACGTTCATATTATTTGTTGACGTGGAAAAAGCGTTAGACAGTGTAAAATGGCGCAAAACGTTCGAAATTCTGATAAGAATAGGGTTAAGTTATAGGGGTAGACAGGTAATACACAATATGTACAAGAGCCCAGACAGAATAATGAGAGGGACGACAAAGAGCTTGGTGCTCGGATTAAAAACGATGTAAGACGGCCCTCTGCCCCTATTGTTCAATCTATACACCGAAGAAACAATGATGCAAATAAAGGAAGAGTTCAGTAGTGGAATTAAAATTCAAGGCGAAAGGATATCAGTGATACGATTCGTTGCTTACATTGCTATCCCGAGCAACGGAAGAAGAATTACATGACCTGCTGATTGAAATGAACAGTCTAATGAGTGTAGAGTATGGATTGAGAAAAAATCGAAGAAAGACGAAAGTAATGAGAGTTAAGAGAAACAAGAACAGTAAGAAACTTAAGATCAGCATTGATGGTCATAAAGCAGCTAAAGTTAGGGATTTCTGCTACCTAGGCAGCAAAATAATCCACGACGGACGGACCAAGGAGGACATAAAAGCCGTGCGGTTAAAGGCGCTGCAGTCTGGAACCGCAAGACCGCTTCGGTCGCAGGTTCGAATCCTGCCTCGGGCATGGATGTTTGTGTTGTCCTTAGGTTAGTTAGGTTTAACTAGTTCTAAGTTCTAGGGGACTAATGACCTTAGCAGTTGAGTCCCATAGTGCTCAGAGCCATTTTTGAGGACATAAAAAGCAGACTTGCACTGCTAAAAAGGGCACTCCTAATCAAAAGAAGTCTACTAGTATCAAACGCAGGTTTTAATTTCAGGAAGATATTTCTGAGAATGTACATTTGGAACTCATCATTGTATGGTAGTGAAACATGGGCTATAGTAAAACCAAAACAGAAGAGAATCCAGGCATTTTAGACGTGGTGCTAAAAACAAATGTTAAAAATAGAGTGGACTGATATGGGACTGAGGAGGATCTGCACAGAATCAGAGAGGAGAGGAATACGTGGAAAACACCAACAATATGAAGGGACAAGGTGATAGGACATCTGTTAAACCTTTAGCGAATTACTTCCATGGTACTTGAGGGAGCTGTAGAGGGCAGAAACTGTAGAGGAAGATAGAGATTAGAATGGCTGCAGCCAATAATTGAGGACTTATGTTGCAAGTACTGCAATGAGATGAAGGGGTTGGTACAAGAGGGGAATTCGTGGAGGGCTGCATGAAACTATTCAGAACTCTGACGACACAGAAAAGAGAAAGAAAAAAATTGCGCTCATCATCAAGCATGTCTCTATACATTTCCGCTTCTTCCCCCTTCACATGATGTAATAGCTCCCCTGTGGATACCAACAAAAAAACAAAAAGTTACACCACTGTATGTTATTTATTTCTAATTATGTATATCATCCAACTGAGGATGCTGTGACTAGGTTACTTGCCTCCATTTAATTCCACACTATCTGCTTTGGAGATTGTGTCCCTATCCTCCTCCTCATCAGATTCACCTATCCACATAAACATGAGGATGGATATCACCTTATCTTCAAACTGGGCTGGAACAAAATGAAAGAGTCACAGTCACAGTCTTTCAGTCGATATATGTGAGTTGATGAATAAACACATGAAATTGCTAACAATTAAGGAGAAAGAGGGCCTTTCACAGAAACTTACCCACATGTTAAGCTCAATGATAGTGCAGACAACTGACTGACCCACCGAGACTGATAACAAGAGGTAGAGCCATGGAGAGCCATGGATGACCTGATGGTGGGGGTAGGTCGAATACATCCCTATAGAACGAGCTACTCTAGAATTACCCACATAGCTGTGGGTGGGGGTGTCTGATCAGTCGGAATACATACGAATAGTAAACTTATGTCCTGCAGCTGTACAGCAGACCTTCTTCAGCAAATATGAAGTGAAAATATTATTAGACAACACATATGATGACATAAGCGTGCGATCTTAATGCTTGCAAGTAGAACATGAATTTGCAGTTAGCGACTGCAGCATTCCCTCGTACGTAACTAAGCAGTAGAGCTACTTGTAATTGACGATAAATCCATAGCCACTTATTTCACTTGGTCAGAATGTGTGTAATTTACGGAAAAATGGGGAGTAGTGTTAATCAATCGCGGAAATGGCATAATTTCCAGCAATGTAGTCTGTTTACTTATACAGTTCTACATGTGGGAATCTCAATCCAGTGTTTCTGCACTCAATTTCGTTTAGTGCTGAAAATACATTATAAGAGGACCGGTTTGAGTCACAAAAATATGTATATTAGCAGAAGGTTTGAGTCACTTAGAGACCACAGACACATCTTGTGTTTGCGTTTGTAGAGATGGGGATGGGATACAGCCCATCCTTAAGGGGGCACACACACACATGCCCACAGGGTCCTGCCAACTGCAAACTACCAGAGAAGTGTTACTTCTAGATGGGGAGCCACCAAATAAGAAACAAAGAGCTTACAGATGACCTTGTCCACCGATGATCAGCCTAATGCCTCACTTGAGGAAAATACATTGCAAGTTTTGTTCACTGTCCGTACCACGTAGCACCAGACACGTTTTGCAACAATACTTTGAAAGGTTCTCAGTAGAAAAGTAGATTTCCGCTACCCCATGATTGTCGAAATTGAGTTTAATTGTATAGGTCAACACCTTCGGACTGCTGTTTGGAAAGTCTCCACAGTGCTCCAGACTCTTCCATTTTCCATATGTTGTGATGTCTACCACATTTTTGTCAATAAGAAACATCGCCACTGTGTTTAATTTCTATCATCCTCTGTGTTGCGGGAAAAGCGTAGTTCAGCTTCCTGTGAGGGGCAGTGGACTGAAACCTGTTAACATTGGTTAAGCACCTGACACAGGCCTTGAAGCCATGGCTGAAAAACAAAGTGGATGACGGTGTACAAATCTGTAGTCATACACTGCTTGGATGTGCTACAGCTGAAAAACATTGCATTAAACATCTTATGAAGGTACAACACAGGATCCTTCTCTTGTGATTGATAGTCTTTCCGATGTGGTCTTCTTCCAGTACAGGCCACAAAACTTTACACGGGTCTGTGCAAGCAACTTCGATCACTGGCCGCCAGCTTCAGTGGAGCAATACCTGTGTATGAAATATGCTCGATGTCAACATGCAGATGGTATCTGTTTCTCGATATATTGGAGGAGACAATAAAGTAAAACATTGTAGGAGGTTCTTTTACAAAGAGTAGAAAGACTGGTTTCAGTTTGGATGCAGGAAGTTTGTAGTTTTTTTACCTACTGTAGATGTTAAAAAATGATGATGAAGTATAACACTTCCGTCTGCTACAGCTATACCATAATCTCGAAGCTGGAGGCAGGTTGTGAAACAAAACTATCTTATTAAAGCAATTATGGTATATCGCAACAGAACAGTGTTACCCACTGTGAGGAATTTTGCTAGGTTGACCGTGTTGTACCTAACGGAAATAGCTTATCGGAAATGGAAGTCAGAATTGCGTAAATATTCGAACAATAACAACCAATATTTTTGTCTAGCTATACTATTTAAATAAAAAGAAAAACGGTCGACAGCCTAATTAGGCAAGAGAAAGATTAACGTTCTCGTTTAAGAAAGTACATATGAGTAACTTCAACGGACAAACGCAACCTAGACTTGGCCACACGCGAGTGCAATGAAATCTGACACATACATATGTTTACCGTAAGACTGAAGCTAACAACTAGAGCAGCACAAACTATTTGCAAAAATATAACAGATACTATTACTTTCAAGGCTTATTCCAACTGAATGGTCTTTATAACATTACTATTAGTATTCATTGCAGAATCATTAATTGGACACAGGTTAAGCATCATTTTTCAAACACTTTCCTAGTTGACACAGAATTATAGATGTTGTTCACTGCAAAATTATGAGGTGGTAATATGTTAAGTCTCTCTCAGGTAAATACTTTACTATTTAAAATGAAAGTTATTTGTAATTCACTAACAGGTTACTTCTCACTGTCCTTTGAATAAATATAATATTGTTTTCATAAATAGTGGTAAAGGATAACCTGTGGATTTTATTACACTATTAATATGCGCTTTCAATACCCCAAAGAAACAAGAGCTTAGCAAGCATGAGTATATAACTATCCATAAATGCAATTCACGACTTTTGCTGCAGTGAGACACTATGTTGACAAATTTACAAGAAACTGAATCACCTTTTAACATTTACTACTGACAGCACTATGATCATTAAATAAGCAAAACTTTATAACCATCAGTTTTATGAACTTCTAATCTTTAAAGAAAACAGCCACAGTCTTCTACTTGCAAGTGAATGATTAAATAGGTGACTTTGAAACTCCACAAAACTATAAATTAGACTATTTCCATCACTGGGAGGCTTTCACAAGACTACATTTACTACTTCCCACAATTTCACTAAATCCACAATAAACCTGAATATTCCCTTCTCATCAAAGATCAAACAACGTTATGTAATTAACTGTCTAACTTTGAGGCTTTCATTTTTTCCACAAAATAGGACACTCGGTAATCTTAGTTCAAATGGAGAGGAACCTGAGAGGTGTTGTGATAGGAAAAAAAAATCAAGGTAGGTGCCTAAATTCAGTTATAATTTACCTTATATTTGTGAACATTAAATCACCCAATAAGCCGATCCTTCACTGTACATTATTATAGTACTCCTTCACAGTGATTGCACAATGTGGTGGCAACTGCATGTTGGTCGGCGGATTTGAAGACAGAATTGCTGGACTCTGGCCCTTCTTGGTGGCGATGATGAATACCAATTCCAGAATCGTTCCAGCTATTTATCCATCCATCCGAGGCATTGGAAAGTAGCAGAAAAAGCCTCTCTCGGAACCAGCACAATATGCAACATTCACATGACAGTGCACAGTTTGGTAGCTCGTCCCCGACTGACTCTTGTTCCACGTTTTCTACCTAGGCCAACCACATTTTGCGCGCGCTACACAGTTCCGTTCCCGAGGGGAACCACTACACCACTTATACACAGAATAACTAAGAACCCTAAATGAGGATCAGCAGTTTACATAACAGCAACCAAATGCATTAAATAAAACAGAACATTTGCACATATTAAGATTTCTACAAAAAAAAATATTCACACAGAAGTCACAATTATATACAGTAAGTTTTGTTCCCTCCAAATTCGACAAAGAATTTAAATGACAGGTACACTACATTGCGTAGAATCAAATCATGACATCAAAGTTCTTACAAAGAAAGGAGTACACAATTTTATGTTATCGATTCAAACAAACAGATTTACAGAAGCTCAACGATGTAACATTAAATAAAACAAAAGCAAAGCAATCAGTAGAGTATTAGAGATATGGTGTTACAGAAGAATCCTCTTGAATGTACTTGAATGTGCTAAATGACTGTATAGATGCTGATCTGTATCAGTATTTATACATCTGAGAGATATGTGATACCCTTGCAACGTAACCTTCCAGTACTGGTGGTGGTATAAGACCACCTAAGTAGGTAGATTACCGTCGCTTTGACATGTCCTACCGCTCCTGCAAGCTACCGTCTGTAGCAAATGATTTCTTAAATTCGTGTGGTCCACGAAATTACTGGTCCCTGTGAGTTTTTGCAGGCTATTAATAATTTCTAGCGGAAGGTTTTAACGAACCGGTAGAAATTTGAACGCAACGAATAACGCATTTTTTGAACCACTACAGAAGGCACCTATACAGGGCCTAATAGGCATTATATAGCTTTTATTTGCTATCATAACCCAGAGTTCGACTGTGGTTCTGCCTGCCACCTATTCTTTATTATGGAAGGACTAAATAATGTCGAGGGTAGAGATTAATTGATATTTATTCAGTACCGATGGTATTTCAACAACTAGTCGTGTTTCTCTTGCAATGTACATCATCAAACCGGTCTCTAGTTAACATGGTTCAGTTTCGCCACGTAATTATGGAATCGGACAGAGGAGCGCAGACCTGGCTTCAATGTAATTCTATACAACCGCACAATTATACCTAAACCCTCGGTTATTACATTCAGCTACTATAGATTACTTAGAACAAGTTCCGCAAAGAGAATACAAGCAAAACTAGGTCAGGGCGGAAGCGTATTTCGCAAATCTTTATCAAATCAGTGGGCATTAAAATCCGATACTTTTCCTAGTGGCACGAGTATTTTACTTAACGCACAACATCGCCAACAAATCAACTCGTTATGGGGGTGCACAAGAAACATCACTTCAATGCTGTTCAACCCACATGGCCAAGTTTCAGTAGCCAACAGAAACCCAGAAAAATATGGACACACACAATTATTGCTTCCCTATTTTACACTCGCTCACTATCGTATGATTATTCATCGTGTACAATATACTTTCAGACCGAAACTACAGTTTATCAATGCGGCGGTTGCTCCAACCGACCACATGGCGCGAAAGCAAGTTCACAAAGAAAACATATGGAAAATAAATAAAAAAACCCAAAATATTACTGTAAATGGAAGAGCAGATTAAAATGCATTGAATGAGTGAATTTCCGTTAAGCACAGAGCAATAACGTGACCGTGAGCTTAAGGCACATGATACTACAATTTATCAGTGCGGCGGTTCCTCCAACCGACCACGTGACGCGAAAGCAAGTTCACAAAGAAAACATATGGAAAATAAACAAAAATCCCCAAAATATTACTGTAAATGAAAGAGCAGATTAAAATACATTGAATGAGTGAATTTCCGTCAAGCACAGAGCAATTACGTGACCGTGAGCTTAAGGCACATGCTGCGTTGCCTGAACAAGGCACTAACGCAAGGTCTACTGAAATTCGAGCAAATTAAGAAAATCAATTCCCTTATGGGGTTCAGTGGTAATTTCGCACCTGATTTCAACATCTGGACCATTACAGAGCAGATTTCAGACAATCTAATACCTATGTTAACATTACCAAAACGAGAGCTGCGTCTCCATGTCTTTCCAGCACCACTACCCAGGAACAAGTGCTCCTCTAACCGAATTCGCCTAACCATTCCGCTTACAAAACGTGGTCGGGGTGGCGCGCCAACCTGACAGAACCAATACGCGTGCCTACGTGCCATCTTTGCCCTGACCTGCAAACTTGGTTTCTGCTAAACTTGTTCACGCTTAGGGGGTTGGTACTACCCTACCCCAGAACGACCATTCATGCAGTGTTACAATCTGTGCCTAAAGCTTTCTGCTAGTTCACACACTCACACGTTTATACCGTCCAGGCTGCACAAAGGAAAGGAGGATGGGAAACGTGGTACACAACAGAAAAACATTCAATAAATAACCCTGTTTAGTCCATTCTCTCCTTTTGGACACCAGATGAGGTATTACCTGCAAGAGAAGAAACTCTTGCTAATAGTTTCTGCGTGCAAGCAATATATTAAAACATTGGAACGGTACAACAACTTCCATTTCACCCTCATGCATGACAATTTTTAATTTGAACACAAGGAATGCTCTCAAAACTACGCTGGTTTTGCTTATAAAACTAATAGAAATCGACTTTATCTATTCTAATGGAATCATGACTCATTTTATTATTATTGTCATCATTACAGGCTGTTCTGTGATGATAAAATTGCTTACAAAATAGAGCACAATAATCTACTGATATTAAAAATTATTGTCTGCTGGATGACAGGAATATTATTCACTGGTCGTTAGAGGTGAATTATTATCAAAATGTCTCAGATGTCATCAAGCATCCTATATTTATTTTTGATGTATTGGAGGAATCTGAAAGGGTTCTCTATTATGTGATGTTAGGAGCTTCTGTTACAAGATGTGCTCTCTTCATTTGTTTTTCACACATTGGTAAAAAGTGACCCACCATAGTGTACAAAACAGCAATGTCCTCTTGAATTACAACTTGTTTTTGTCGAACATAAAAGGGTCATGTTTTTTCCGACATGTGAGCAAATTCTGTGAAAGGCTGTATTCTGTAATGTTATTTCACATGCCTGAAATGTTTGTAATACGTATGTGCCTGACAATTTATTTGCAGACACTGATTTGGAGCTGCACAGAGTGGCCGTGCGGTCTGAGGCGCCATGTCACGGATAGCATGGTGACTCCCACCAGAGGTTCGAGCCCTCCCTCGGGCATGGGTGTGTGTGTTGCTCTTAGCATACGTTAGTTGAAGTAGTGTGTAAGCCTTGGGACCAATGGCCTGAGCAGTTTGGTCCCTCAGGAATTTACACACACTGCTTTGCTCATAGTAGACCATCACAAGCTTTGTAATTTGTCCATCAAGCTGAAAGAAATTACTTAACATCTATATATTTTTTTGAGCTTAGATTCTCGCTTTTTCTTTACCCCAATGACGAGGTCATTCGGTAGTAATTGGCACTTTTTGCAGCAAAACAGTGAAAGTTTTTTTACGATTTGATGGAGGGTGGAGATGTATTTGCGATGTAAATCCTGATCTCTGTGGTTTGGTCATCTGTAATTGGCGGCCTTGTTGCAGGTCTTTTAAATTCGTTGGATATCGCAAAATAAAGGGTTGGGTGGGTGGAGGCTGAGGGGGGGGGGGAGATGTTAATTCTATCCTGCAGTCCAAACATATAACCATACCGATTTTGCTCACAAAACTAAAAGAAAAATGACTTCGCCTACTTTCGTGGAACGAAGACATTTATTATTGTCACGATTATGTTTTCCTTTTTTTTAATGGATGCTCACTTATTAGTGGTATGTTGAAGTTCAATACACGTATTCACAATCACAGACAGCAAGCAGCTGCAAGGAGGGGCGAGAGTAGTACGTGTGTGGGTGTGTGTGTGTGTGTGTGTGTGGGTGGGTGGGTGTGTGTGTGTGGTCGCGCAATCCAGCTGTGCTCTGGTCAGTGCACGGTTATATTTTAGATGACCAAGTAAGTATTACTTGGGGTGCTCGTAAGTTATCTCACTTTGTTTAGGGGGCATTACTGCCATTTGGGTTAGAGCAAAGCCAGCATTTTGACCACTCAGCCACGTGCTCCGCTGGGGCAACTGGACTGAAGAATCTGCCACCAGATAGGCAGGAGGCTGCGGTTGCCATAGGCGCCAAGCTAGAGTGGCAGTAGCTGGCCATTAGAAAAAGCCTATGTCACCACAGTAGGTGGAGGGAGAGAGGGAGGGAGAGGGTGGGTGAGGTAAGAGTAGCTCTAATTTCGCCAAGCTATAGTGGCAGTAGCTGGCCATTTGAAAAATCCTATGTCACCACTGTAGGTGGAGGGATAAAGGGAGGGAGAGGACGGGTGAGGTAAGAGTAGCTATAATGTGAATAGTTTCCGACTACACATCAAGGAGAACGGTTGTTCAACTGTTGCTCCTCTCTCCTGTTGAAATCTTTTGAATGACGATTTTCCCTAGTCTCCTGTACATGTGCTGCATTATGATCCATCGGTTATGAGTGCTGGTTCTCTTTTCAATGACAATTTCAATGTCTAGTTAGAACAGTGACGCACCTCTGTTGCGATACCATGCATTGACATTGATTTCCGGAGCTGCAGGGTGATTGTCGAGGAATGCAGGGGACAGCAACTGTAACTAACTCTGACACCTCACAGCGATGGGTACCGTCCTCAGCCATGTGCTTACAGGTAATACACATACTAAACTCTTCTCTGTCCAACACCGGCATCTCATCACTTGAACTTAATTCCTGCCAAAAAATAAAGATAGTACCTTCCATTCCAGACTTTTCCCTGCCAGCTTGTAGCTGGAGGGTACAGTTTAAGTATGTCTGCCACTAGTTTCAAGTGGTATTGTGTAATTACTTCCCGGCAAGATAGCACTAGCTGTATGGCATCATCAGTCTCTGGCAGTAATGCGATTTCAGGCGCTCCTTGTATATAGTTCTGTAATTGGGACTGATTCTTATGATCAGTTCGTAATCAGTACCGAAATTTACTTCAGTTTCCTAACCAAAATAAATAAAATACATTAACCTAGCCTTCCTCTCCTGCATCTGCACAATTTCCGTGCGTCTGGGGGAGCAGTTGGGCTTTCTGTCCAGAAAAACCAGGTGCCGAGTCCCAGTAACGGCACCGCCGTTTTTAATTTCCCGTCAGCTACCCGGTGAGAGTTTGGGGGTGGGACATCATCACAGACCTGGAACAAAGAAATTCCCACCAAAACTCGAAATATCCATCACTAGGATAGGTTGGTGGGGAGGAGTGTGAATGGAAGGGGCAGAGAACCACATGCCAGTTCAACTTAATTAATTTCCATATCAATTATATTTCAAAATTGTCCTCATGCCGTCATCTCCCTTCTACTGGAGTCCCAGTAATTCTTTACTTCAAACGAATCTGAACATTAATATCCTTTCACCTTAAATTTCAGTCCATCTCTTGAAACTTTCCTTTATTTCCGTCATTGCATCTTTGACGTGAAGATTGAACACGAGGGGCGAAATTATACATCGTTATCTTAGATATTTTTTAATTGTGCAAGTCGTTCGTGGTCTTTTCTTATTTTTCCGTTTTTATTCTCGTACATTTTGTATATTACTCGTCTTTCACTATAACTTACCCCCATTTTTCACAGAATTTTACATTGTCGAACATTTTTTCCAGGTCGACAAATCCTATGAACGTGCCTTGATTTTTCTTCAGACTTGCTTCCATTACCTACCAAAATGTCAGAACTGAAGCAGAATGGATCGTTATGTAACAATTTTCTTTTGCATTCTTCTGTGTAATATTCTTTTCTATTCCGAAAGTCAGACGGTTGCTTGAGTTAAGGAAGAGGGGGGGGGGGGGAAGTACCAAACACCGAGGTCATCAGTCTCATGGGATTAGGGAAGGATGGGTAAGGAAGTCGGCCGTGCCATTTCGAACAGAACCATCCCGGCATTAGCCTGAGGCGATTTAGGGTAACCACGATAAACCTAAATGTGGACTGCTGGGTGAGGGTTTGAACCGTCGTGCTCCGGAATGTGAATCAAGTGTGCTAACCACGGCGCCACATCACTCGGTCAGATGATATGTCGCCAGTCCCATACATCTACACACTACGTGAATAATAGTTTTGTTGCCACTTTCCCCAACGATATTAGAAATATCGCCGGAACGTCATCGTTCCCTTCTGCCTTATTTGATTTTAAATCTTCCAAAGCTCTTCTAAATTCTAATTCTAGTACTGGATCCCCAATCTCTTCCTTATCGAGTCTTGTTTCTTCTACTATAACGTCATCAGGTACGTCCACCGACTCATAGAGGACTTCAATATTCTCTTTCCATCCATATGCTCTCTCAGCTGCATTTAACAATGGGATATTACCGCTATTGCTTTTAATTTCATCGAATGTTATTTTGTCTTTTCCATATGCTAAGTCAGTCCTCCCGGCAATCATTTGTTTTTCGATATCTTCACATTTTTCAAGTCTTCCTCTTTTTGAATAGATTATTTGCGATTACCATCCGACATCTATTGCGTAACACTAGTCTTTCTTCTGTCTCATTCCTATTACCGAGTCCATATTCACCCATGACACATTCTTCCACTCCCTTCCCTACAGCCGCAGTCTAAATCCGCACGCAAGATATTCCTCTCCACAGACGTACTGAATTACCAGTTCAATATTTTCAGATAATTTGTCTATCTCTTCATTTCTGCTTGCGACGTCGGCATGTTCACCTGAACTGTTGTTGTCGGTGTTGGTTTGCTGTCGATTCTGATGACAATAGCCGCGCGGGATTATCCGAGCGGTCTCGGGCGCTGCAGTCATGGACTGTGCAGCTGACCCTGGCGAAGGTTCGAGTCCTCCCTCCGGCATGGGTGTGTGTTCGTCCTTAGGATAATTTAGGTTAAGTAGTGTGTAAGCTTAGCGACTGATGACCTTTGCAGTTAAGTCCCATAAGATTTACACACATTTGAACATTTGAACATTTTCTGATGACAATAGTCCTATCGCTGAACTGTTCACAGCAAATCACTCTCTGTCCTACTTTCCTACTCATAACGAATTTTCTGTTGATGATGACATTACGCTATACTCGTCTGTGGAGGAATCTTCTTTCCATCTCACTTTACTGACGCCCACTGTTTATGGACTGAGCATTTGCATTTCTCTCTATAGATTTTCTAGATTCCCTAGGACGTTCAAACTCATGACTTTCCAAGCCCCGACTCGTAGAACACTACACTTTTGGTCGTTGTCCAGTTTTTTCATCTCCCCCTTGGCAATCCCTTCCAGAGATCCGAATGGGGGACTAGTCCGGAATATGTAGCCAATTAAGAGATGATTACGACACCTTCTCAGTTATAGGTCACGTGTCCTGTGAATACACATTATGTTTCTTTAATGCAGTGGTTTCCGTTCTGAATTCTCATGCCGTTGGTCATTGCTGTTTCTTACGCCTTTTAGGGTCAGTTCCGCATCCCAAGAAGAGTACCCTGAACCTCTGTCGGCTACTGGACCCCCTTTGACAAGGACTTTTGCAGAATGAGGGTGACTTCTTATGTTACTGCTGCCGGCCGAAGTGGCCGTGCGGTTAAAGGCGCTGCAGCCTGGAACCGCGAGACCGCTACGGTCGCAGGTTCGAATCCTGCCTCGGGCATGGATGTTTGTGATGTTATTAGGTTAGTTAGGTTTAACTAGTTCTAAGTTCTAGGGGACTAATGACCTCAGCAGTTGAGTCCCATAGTGCTCAGAACCATTTGAACCATTTTTTATGTTACTGCTGGTGTTTTTAATTCAAAATTTAAGCAGTGCCGAGGGTTGAACCCGGGACCGAGGCCGTTTTGATTAATAAACACAGAATGGGGACCTCCCCCCGCCACCAGTTTTTTTATCAGTGTTGTCGATATTTGGTCTTTTCGAACGTCACACGACACCCTTTTAACTTCATCGTTGAATACTTCACTCATTTATTTATTTATTTATTTTTGATGCAGAGTGCACATAGCTGTCTGACCGAATGCTCTGAGCTACCGCGTCTGCAACCCTAGAGCACGAGTGCAGTACCGTGGTGTAAATACATGTGCGTTAGAGATAATACTGTCGGCCACAAAAGCGTCAGTCGTTGATAAAATATGACGCATCTATGAATAAAACATGATAAGCAGCAATCCACGTTGCTTGCGAATCATGTGATTAATTATTAAAGTGGATCGCATATGCTGGAAAGAAGAAACAATGTTGTTCCAGCAGCTTGCTCGAAAGATTATGGAATATTCTACCTGCTAGAAAATCTGCTAGAGATGGATTCATTTCTGAAACCAAACTCGAACAAATTCATCATGTAATTTAAAGAACGTATCCGTCCTTCTTTTAATTCTTTTAATATCGCTGAGGGGATGACAAATCTATATTTTCACTGCGGTGACACTGCTAATTCAGAGGTTATAATTGCTTGGTAAAATTTTGTGGTACAATTTGTGTGAATTCCCGTTCATCTGTCCGCTTTAGCACATTTACTGTTGTGATCAGTGCCTGGTTTTCTCTGAAACATTACTTTCTACCATCTTCATGCCAGGATATGGCGTGCACTGTATGAGCAGTGAGCAAATTTGTGTACTCATTATTTGTGGCCCATGGAGATATGGTTAGCGTGTTCACTAACAGCAACAGTAAAAGTTTCATTTTAAATTCTCATGGAAATGTAAACATTGCGACATTAGTTTTCTGGTAGTGTATGATCCTCTCGGCCTGTAACAAAGGTATCATGTTTCTGTTAGGATCAGAAGAATGTTAGGATATTTGTCGTCCACTTTAGGTGCTCTTTCACTAGGTTTAGTTTGTATGTGACACTTTAATGGAAGTATCCTAGTCACACTTTTTTGTAAATACACACTTATGTCTATAGTTGTTGGTGTTTTCGGCCTTTAGACCGGAGACTGATTTGATGCAACTCAGCATTCTGGTCCATCTCGTTCAAGCGTCTTTATCTTTGCATTATGATCGCAGCCTAGACCCATGTGAGTATTGTTACTGTATTCAAGTCTTGGTCTCTCTCCACAGTTGTTAATCACCGCCGTTCACCAACTTCCCCCTCCCTCCCCCGTCCAACCACACATACAGTTACTTCATGCTGCATTATGCTGAAAGTTTACAGCTGTTGTAGATTTTATTTTTACATTGATAGAATTCGACCGATACGACTTTACTGTTCACCGAGTAGTATATGAAATCATTTCCTGACGGTAGGTATTAAAGTTTATGTAGTGGCAAACACTCTTTGATTCAGTGTTTGGCGTTGATAATAATTGGGGACGGCCCGAATATTTACTTAATCATTAATTAGTCCAATCCTGAGTTAAAAAACTAAGTATGGATGAAGCAATGGGAGAGAGCGAACAACCAAAGGAGATAAATGAATGAAAGTATCTGTACCACTGTCTGATACGGTAAATAATCACATGGTGAGCCGTGCGCGAGTGTTCGATAGCCCGCGCCCGGCGAACTGAGCATCGTCTCTGCCGATTAGAGTTTCATTGGTTTTGTCTCTGATAGAAAGCAGAAAGCGGGTTCTATGTAAAGACAGGGGCACAGTCGGGACTGGTCGGTTATTGTGGATGGTGTGCCGATTCCGGTTGATCGTAGGGGCTTCGTGGAGAGCATTCGGTCACCATTGCCGGCGCACCATTCTTCGGATGTGGTCGTTGGCAGTCAAAAAAATGGTTCAAATGGCTCTGAGCACTATGGGACTCAACTGCTGTGGTTATCAGTCCCCTAGAACTTAGAACTACTTAAACCTAACTAACCTAAGGACATCACACACATCCATGCCCGAGGCAGGATTCGAACCTGCGACCGTAGCAGTCCCACGGTTCCGGACTGCGCGCCTAGAACCGCGAGACCACCGCGGCCGGCCGTTGGCAGTCGGCAGAGCAGTGCGGCTGTTGACGTGTCGTGCTGGACCAGCCTAGTCCTGCCCTGACTGTACTTGTTCGCACAGTACCCGGGTTCTTCCAAAAGCATTTAGCGCCGTTCGGCGAAGGCCACTGGTCGTGGATCCCTCAGCAGTAGACTACCGGAATGCTTTCACCATAGGATTTGACCGGCCACCCAGTCAACATGTTATTCGGGTTCATTGTCCGAGGAAGGAGTTCATGTTGGCTTATTTAGGTTTATTTTATTTGTATGTTCTCCAGTGACTTGTCTCCACTGCCACCTGTTGGTCTTTTGAAGCCGCTTGGCGCTGGCCTTCCAGCTGGTTTTTCAATTTTTTCTTGAGCTGCCTTCTCCGTTTTCATTTAATGTGATTTTGAAAAGTTTTGCGCCACTTGGTCAACACTCTCCCGTGGGGAAATTCGCTTATGCGTAGAGTAAACGTTTTTTAAAAAAATTGGGCCCTCAATTTCATACTCTTGTTTTGGTGATATAATTTTAAGGCCTAGAGGCCAGTGCCTAATTATAAGTCACATCTTGTTACTATGCTGGCCTTTAGAAAAGAGATCTGCTTTATTTAGTGGTACTAACTTGTCTCTGGCAGAAGTAGAATTTTTTATAAGATGTCTGAAGCACGTCTCTGCTAAATGACGTGTAAACTGTGCTAAAAACAATTCTTAATAACCTGTCATTTGGTCATTATGGTAATGATAAGGTACGGTATGTGGGTGATGGTTTTAAGACTGCTTTGGACTTTTTTATATGACAGTTAAATAATGCATGCCTCTGTTAAGTGACATGTAAACTGTTCTAAAAACTTCTTAAGAACCTCTGATTTGATCATTAAGCTAATAGCAAGCCGTGGTATAGCTTGTGTTGTGGATGCTAGTTTTAAGGCTGCTTTTCCATTTATTAAGATTGTGGTGAGACTGGTTCTGCATTTAAGATGCTAGTAATTTTGGTCTTTGGCCGGTAGCAATTCCGATTTGTGTGTGTGTGTCTCTTGACCCTGTTAAAACTAGCATCACGAGGCCAGTTAACATTCAGCGGCGCTTTAATCTTAATACTAATCATTGGATTTTTTCTAGAGCCAGGGCAAAGGCTTTGGTTTTATTTAACTTGTTCACTGCTTAAGAGAACTTGGCTCATATGTTGTGGTGCGCTACATATCCTCTCCCGGGTTGTTGTTGTCGTGAGGCTGGGCACCGATGTCACTACGCCTGGAGTCTGCTGTGTCGTCTGCTTATTTGTGGCCTGACCCGACGTGGGGCCACGCTATTACGTATTGTAATTTTCAGGTTATGGTGTGCTTCTGCATGACTTTCAGTGTAAATTATTAATGTTTAGTGTTTTGATGACTTGCAATTTTTGGTCGAAAAACGTTTGTTTGTTTCTGGTGGTTCACATTTAATACCCTATCTTAAAGGTGAAAGCTCAAGTTTAATCTTTAATGCGTTTTTGTTCGGTTAAGCCTTGTATTGTTGGTTATTAGAGCATTTTAACGAGTACTTGGTAACAAATAATGTTCATTAGTTTTCCCCAGCTCATCCTCTGGGATTTGTTGGA
Source organism: Schistocerca nitens (assembly GCF_023898315.1). Taxonomy (NCBI): domain Eukaryota; kingdom Metazoa; phylum Arthropoda; class Insecta; order Orthoptera; family Acrididae; genus Schistocerca; species Schistocerca nitens. The sequence goes on along the minus strand of NC_064619.1, from coordinate 547,701,845 downwards.
TGGTGTGCTCCTAAGACACAATCTCTTGTCTGTGTCACATACTATTGTGATGTAATTAATGACCAGTTCAGTATTACTTTAGGTTTAAAACTCTTCAGGATTGCGGTATCAGGTGGAAGCAGGTGACTGAAATCACTAGCTTATTAAAGATACAGTTTATTGTGGCAATTTGCCAAATATCTCAGAGGTGAACAAAGAAATAACACATTTCATGCGGTGATGGCGTTCAGTATCTGAGCCTAGGCGTCACGCACGTTATTATGTGTGGGACTGAGAGAAAAATTACGTTGCTTCCGGGACTAAAGTGATTATCAAACGTCACTTCCATACTCATGCCATCCAAACACTGGTTAATCACTACTGTTTTTAATAACAATCCGCACAACATGACTACTGGTGGGATGAATAGTTTTTGCGGGAACAATAAATTCCTATTCACAAGATACACAAAGGAGCCAAAGCGATCCGAAGCAAACAAAATAACACACAGTAAAGTACATATAAATCATCAGCACATATTAGCAAATCCTTCTCAAGATCACACGTTTAGCGTAACATGAACTTCTACAAGATCCGTCAGTCTGCAGTGAGCATGCAGCCACTGCAGATCAGTGTCCGAAATAAGTGCTCACCGTGTAGGTCCGATCTTGGATTAATAGTAAAATTTCAGACGCACCATACGCAAATCCTAACTGGAATTTACATAAAAACGTCCGCTGCTCATCGACGCCAACAGCATGTGGGTGATTGGAAATCGACGGTACGAAAATGTGTGTTCGTACTTGGATGAACAGCAAACGTTCGCTCCCATCACAGGAAAATCCTATTCATACCTAATTTAGTTAGCGGGTGCTTCTTTCTTCAACTTAATATGGATGGGAGAATTATGTGATAGGGATGGGAGAATTATGTGAGTATGAAATAAATAAATAAACGCAGTGGGTAGTGGCTCTCGGTATCTGAATAAAGCTGTGAAAATACCAATGTGTCATTAATAATAAAGAACATTGTGTAACCTGAAGCGAAAAAAATGGGGCGGAACAACCAGTTCCATCACAATGTGTCCTATCAGGCTATCATGTATTTTAATAACTCTGAGCCATATATATTTTTTTCCAGTCCGATTCAGTTTGTCGATCTACCCATATTATATTCTGCATTCTTCAATAGCAACACATTTCAAACTCTTGTATTATCTTGTCTAAACTGCGTATCGTCCTCATTTCACTTCCATACAAGGCTACCCTCCAGATAAATACCTTCAGAAAAAACATCCTAATACTCAACTTGATATTAAATGTTAACTAATTCTTCTTTTTTAGAAATGCTTTCCTTGCCATTCATTTTATGCATATTCTACAGATTTCGGCCCAAATACATCTAATACTTTTGGTGAGTTGTTTGCCTAATCTAACTGCCGCATTATTGCCTGATTTAATTACACTACATTCCTTTACCCTTGTTTTACTCTTGATGTTGTTCACCTTGTAATTACTTTTCAAGGCACTACACATTTCGTTCATCTACTCTTCAAAGTCCTTTGCCATGTCTGACAGAGTTACAGTCTCACTGACAAATCTAAAAGTTATTATTTATGCTACCTAACGTTAATACCTATTCCGAATTTCTCTTTGGTTCCCTTCACAGCTTGCAAAGAGTACAGACTAAGTAGCTACAAACCTGTCTCACTCTGTTCTCATCTACGACTTACCAGACCAAACTCTTCTTTGGTTTCCTTCATAACTTGCTGTGTGCAGATTGAATAGCAGCCTAAAAATCTGTCTCACTCCGTTCTTAGCTACGATTTCTCTTTCGTGTCCTATTCTAATAACGGCAGTGTGGTTTCTGTATGAGTTGTAAATAACCTTTCGCATCCCGTATTGTATTCCCCCTATACTAAAAATTTCAAAGAGTGTATTCCAGCCAACATTGTCAAAAGCTTTCTCCAAAGTTACAATCGGTATAGAAATCGGTTTATCTTTCTTCAATCTGACTCCCATATTAAGCTGTAAGGTCAGTATCGCCTAACGTCTTTCTACGTTTCTGTCGGAACCAAACTGATCTTCATTGAGGTCGGCTTCATTAGTTTTTATATGCTTCTGTAAATTATTCGTGTCTGTACGAGTAATATCGCTGAACCTTTTATCCTGTTAAGATCGATGACTTTCCCGTTTCGCTACTGGACGGCTCCGAATCGCAGCCTGGAACATGACGGTGTGTAACGTAAATACGTCTCTGTATTCACAGACCGTCAGAAAACTGAAAGCACAAATTAGAAGAGTTCCTCCACACAAGGAGTGCCCTCTTCTTCTGCGTGGCAATGCCTAAACACACACGACCGCTGCTACATCCTCAGCAATCCGACGCCATCGATACACTGTAATTCTCCATGCTGTCTCGAGTTGGCCCCATCCGACTTCCTCTTGTTTCTAAAACTTAAAGAACACCTTCGATGACTTTGACAGAGCAAGCAGAGCTGAAGTTGTGGCTCTGTCAACAATGTAAAACATTCAATAGTAACCGTATAGCCATGCTGGTCTCTCGTTGTGGGTAATACGTTCGTCGCCAGGATGCCTATGTTGAGAAATAAATACGTCGACATAAAGGATCGAGTAATAGAATGTTAATGACGTTCGTTTTACTTAAAAAGCTTTAAGAGAAATCAAGTAAAAAATTTGTAGACATTACTTTTCAGCACTACCTTGTGCTTTGCAACTATGACATGCTGAAATTATGGTTCGGCAGTATTCAACCCTGTGAGCAACTATGTTTTTTGGAATAGGAGCAACGAAAAATAATTAATGTAATGTAGTGAAATTTCCGGAAAACGTTTGTCTAGGTAACGTACTTAAATAATGAAAACTGCAAGTTTGCAGGTTTACATAAGCGCGAGATAAGCCACTGCAAATGTTCAATACAAGCATGCAAACGTGCATGCATCGTGTTGTACATGTGCCGGATGCCAGTTTATGAGATGGAGATCCATGACTGTTGCTCTTAGTCGGTCAATACTGGGGCGGTTAATATTGTTCCAGTATTGACCGACTAAGAGCAATACTGGGGCGGTTAATACCGTTCGCCGGCCGCGGTGGTCTAGCGGTTCTGGCGCTGCAGTCCGGAACCGCGGGACTGCTACGGTCGCAGGTTCGAATCCTGCCTCGGGCATGGGTGTGTGTGATGTTCTTAGGTTAGTTAGGTTTAAGTAGTTCTAAGTTCTAGGGGACTTATGACCTAAGATGTTGAGTCCCATAGTGCTCAGAGCCATTTGAACCATTTTTTTTTGTTAATACTGTTCGACGATGACGCTGGAGTTGACGTACGATAGTGTCCCATATGTGATCGATTGGTGGCAGATCTGGAGAGCGGGTAGACCAATGCAACATGTCGACTTTCTGTAGAGCATTTTCAGTTACAACAACGGTATTTGGGAGACCGTTATCCTGTTGAAAAACATCACTTGGAATGCTATTCATGAATTACCGCACAGCAGGGCAACTCCACAAACTGATGTACAAATTTGCAGGTCGGTTGCGTGGGATAACCACCAGAGCACTTCTACTGTCATACGAAATCGCACCCCAGACAACAACTCCAGGTGTGTGTTCAGTGTGTCCAGCAGGCAGACACTTGCTTGCAGGCCCCCAAACTAGTGTCCTTCTAACCAACACACGCCATCACTGCCACCGAGGAAGAAAAAGTTTTCACCAGAAAACACAACAGACCTACAACCTGCCCTCTAGTGAGCTCTCGCTCGACGCTACTGAAGTCGCTTACGGCGGTGGTTTGGGATCAGTGTAATGCGCACTGCAGGGCGTCTGGATTAGAGTTGTCCTTTTGTCGCTTTGGTGCCAAGTGCTGCTCAAATTTCTGCTGCATATGCAGTACGATGCGCCGGAGACATATGCCGAACACGATGTTTTTCCCTCTCGGTAGTGCCTCGTTGCACTCCGGAAACCGGTCTTCTTGGGACCATACATTCCCGGGAATACCACTGACTGACAGCACTCATGTAGAGTCGCTAAATTCCTGTCGAGTCTTCCGCAGAAGCAATGTCCAGCTTCTCATATACCGAGCGAGGTGGCGCAGTGGTAAGACACTGGACTCGCATTCGGGAGGACGACGGTTCAATCCCGCGTCCGGCCATCCTGATTTAGGTTTTCCGTGATTTCCCTAAAATCACTCCAGGCAAATGCCGGGATGATTCCTCTGAAAGGGCACGGCCGACTTCCTTCCCCATCCTTCCCTACTCCGATGAGACCGATGACCACGCTGTCTGGTCTCCTTCCCCAAACCAACCAACCAACCAGCTTCTCATATCCCTGTTATACGACCTCGTTGAAACTCAGTGAGGTGAGACGTTCTTAATGGCATCTTTGTCGCCTTAATGGCATTCTTGACTAACATCCATTCACCATGTCCAACCTCAAACGTAAGTAAAGTTCACGAGCGTTAAATCGCGTATTTAAAGCAAATCCGACTTGCATCCTCTTACGAGACTAGCAAGAAATTTGAATAGATGTCATCTTTTAGACTTAGAGGCACGCCTACCAACTTGAAATCTTCCACTTTGCTCTTTTTTTGTTTGTTTGTTTTTTAAGTCATCAGTCTTTGCTGGTATGTCAGGAATTAAGACTGTCTTATGTATTTTCTATAAAAGGTGGAATAATTTTTTCATACCTGCCTCTTTCAGTCATCCCAGAAATTTTGAGGGAATTTCTACTCCTGGAGTCTTGTTTCCACTTAGGCCTTTCAGTGCTCTGTCAGATTCCTGTCGCAGTATCAAATTTCCCATTTCATCTTCATCTACTTCTTCCTCACTTTCTATAATGTTGTTTGTAACTTTATTCCGCGACATAAACTGTTTATACACGCGTCCACCTTTCATCTTTCACTTCTTTGTGTAGTATAAGTTTACGATCTGAGGTATTAATATTTACACAGTTTTTTTTTTCTCCAGGAGTTTCATTAATTTTCGTAATACCAGCTTCTATCCTTCCCTTAGTAATGCATATTTTTACCGCCTTGCACGTGTCCTCTAGCGATTCCTGCTTAGGTTTTTGCACTTCCAATCAGTCTCGTATTTTGGACGATGGTATTCCATCTCGAGTTTATCATTTGCTGCAGCTGTACAGTTTCTTTTCGTAAATTAAAAGTCGTCCTGGGATTTCTACTAGCGTCTGTCCTTTTACGTATGCGATCTTCTGCTGCCTTTCGTGTTTCATCTCTCAAAACCTTAGCTTGACGTAAAATTAACGCACAAATCATTTTCCGAACGGTTATATATCCATAATACACTACATCGAATTTAATTTTACGTCGGATCCTCTGATCTGATTCTCTGTATTTTGCTCAACATCAGAATAAATTCCAAGTGATTTAGTGCTGTACAGCTGAATTATTAATACTGAAATCGGGACGGGATATCAAAAGGAATGGTAGAGGCAGCAAAGGTCGCTCGGGCGATCCACCTGTCCAACGACTGCACACACGAAGCGGACTACACTCCGTGCTTTTTCTCAATTTCGAAATGAATTCTCTTTCATTTCCCCTCATGTTACGTGTATTCTATTAGCCGGCAGCGAAAAGGGGAGTAAACAAGCTGTGGGTGGAATACGGCGTCCCGTCTCCCTGGTATTTAACCCTGTAATTGATATTAGTTGCGCTGATAAATCACCCCGCGCAGGGGTCGGTAGCCCGCGGGCAGCTCCCGTGGACAATCAGCCTCGTGATTCAGTGGGGGTGCGCCTCGGGCACGCACCTGCGTGGCGCCGGTCACGTGGGTAATACACGGCCACGCTGCCTGCCTTGGCGAGGGGGGAGACCGGGCGCGGTCTGAGAGCAGATGACAAAGGGTTCCATCTCTGCTGTCACATTTTGTGTAGCGGTACGGACAAGGTAAACAACAATCCAAATACCACTTTCTTCATGGAAAACAAAAATACATAAAATTACTTCATCTATACAACGCATCTCTTGCAGCGTCTTCTGGTGGAAATCTATAAGCATATCTTGACACTTAACCTCTTACTATACGAACCAGTGACGAAACGCGCTACTCTTACCTGGATAATCTCTATTGTTTGTGCAAATCATATATGTTATGGATCCCAAAGTGACGAGCAACATTCAAGTATAGGTCGACCAAGAGCTTGTAAGATATCTTCATACTCATGACTTCTCAATACCATTTTTTTTCTTTTTTTGTAGTTAAGGTACCCTGTGCGCCTTGCCTAGTATAATCAAATATGAAGACAGCTGTCAACTACCGCTCAGTTTGCGTGTAATAATCGACTATAAGGGAAGAAAAGAAAGAAAACCGCCGTAGTATGAAATAATTATCCGAATGCGACGGAAATCAGTAGATGTGATGTACATGTACATCCAAACCACTAATTACTGATTACAATTTCAGAAAAAAATTCGTAGTAAGTTCCTATGGGACCAAACAGCTCAGTTCGAAAAGAACTATTCACTAAGGGCGATTGTACTACAGTAAATGAGGTTCCAGGCCGAATGTACGCTAGGCTTACAAACTACTTAATCCAACTTAAACTAACTTAACACTAAGGACAACACGCACACCCTTGCCTGAGGAAGGACTCCAACATCCAACGGGGGGAGCCGCACGAACCGCGGAAAGGCGCACGAGACCGCGCGTGTACCACGCGCGGCATTTCAGAAAAACTCGACCATTTATTGAAGAAAAAGAGCTTCCAATTCTGGCCGTTATCCAGTTACTACGATACTAGTTGGTGGTGACTCTAATTTACCCTTGATATGTTGGCGAAAATACATGTTTAATTCCGGAGATACGCATAAAACATCATCCGAAATTGTGGTAAACACATTCTCTGAAAATTATTTCGAGTAGTTAGTACATGAGTCCGCGCCAATAGTAAGTGGTTGTGAAAATACACTTGATCGCTTAGCAACAAATAATCCTGAGTTAATAACGAGCATCAAAACGGATACAGGGATTAGTGAACACAGGGTTGTCGTAGCGAGACTGAATATTGTAACCTCCAAATACTCCAATTATAAACGAAAAATATACCTGTTCAAAAAATCAGATAAACATTCACTTGATGCCCCTCTGAGAGACAATCTCCACTCCTTCCAAATTAACGATATAACTGCAGACCAGATGTGGCTTGAATTCAGAGAAATAGTATCGGCAGTAACTGAGAGATCTGTACCAGAGAAATTAACAAACGACGGAACTGACGCTCCTTGGTATACAAAAAGGGACAGAACACTGTTGCAGAATCAACGAAACAAACATGCCAAATTTAAACATACACAAAATCCCCAAAATTAGCGATCTTTTACAGAAACTCGAAATATACCCTGAACTTCAATGTGACATGCTTATAAGTTTCCACAACGAAACTTTATCTCGAAACCTAGCAGAAAGTCCAAAGAGATTCTGGTCGTATATGAAGTATATAGCGGCAAGAAACAATCAATGCCTTCTCTGGGCGCTAGCAGTGGAGATACTCTCGGAGACAGTGCTGCCAAAGCAGAGATACTAAACAAAGCCTTCCGAAATGGCTTCACAAATGAGGACGAAGTAAATATTCCGGAATTCGAATCAAGAACAGCTGCCAACATCCGTAACGTAGAAGTAAATATCCTAGGAGTACTGAAGCAACTTAAATCATTTAGCAGGTCTTCTGTTCCAGACTGTATACCAATTAGGTTCCTTTTGGAGTATGCTGATGCATTAGCTCCATACTTGACAGTCATTTCCAACCGTTCGCTCGACGAAAGATCCGTACCCAAAGACTGAAAAGTTGCACAGGTCACACCAATATTCAAGGAAGGTGGTAGGAGTAATCCACTCAATTACAGGCCCGTATAATTAATATAGATATGCAGCAGAATTCTGCAACATATATTGTGTTCGAACATTATGAATTACTCGAGGAAAACGGTCTATTGACACACAGTCAACATCCATTCAGGAAAAATTGTTCTTGTGAAACAAAACTAACACTTTATTAGTAGCCACGCGAGATTAGCCGAACGCTCTATGGCGCTGCAGTCATGGACTGTGCGGCTGATCCCGGCGGAGGTTCGAGTGCTACCTCGGGCATGGGTGTGTATGTTTGTCCTTAGGATAATTTAGGTTAAGTAGTGTGTAAGCTTAGGGACTGATGACCTTAGCAGTTAAGTCCCATAAGATTTCACACACATCTGAACAAGCACTTCATTCTCATGAAGTGTTGAATGCTATTGACAAGGGATTTCAGATCGATTCCGTATTTCTCGATTTCCAGAAGGCTTTTGATACTGTACCACACAAGCGGCTTATCGGCTTATAGCGAAATTGGTGATTTCTGAGGTTCCCCAAAGTAGTGTTATAGGCCCTCTGGCGTTCCTTATCTATATAAACGATTTGTGAGACAATCTGAGCTGCCGTCTTAGGTTGTTTGCAGATGACGCTGTCGTTTATCGAATAATAATGTCAACAGAAGATCAAAACAAATGCGAAATATTTGGAAAAGATATCTCAATCGTGCGAAAATTGGGAGTTGACGCCAAATAACGAAAAGCGTGAGGTCATCCACATGAGTGCTAAAAGGAATCCGTTAAAATTCGGTTACACGATAAATTAGTCAAATATAAAGGCCGTAAAGTCAGCTAAATACCTAGGAGTTACAATTACGAACAACTTAAATGGGAAGGAACAAGTAGAAAATGTTGTGGGGAAGATTAACCAAAGACTGGTAGAACACTTAGAAGATGTAACAGATCTACTAAGTAGACTGCCTACACTACGCTTGTCCGTCTTCTTCTGCGTGGTGTGGGATCCTTACCAGATAGGACTGACAGTGTACTTCGAAAAAAAGTTCAAAGAAGGGCAGTACGTTTCGTATTATCGCGAAATTTAGGAGAGAGTGTCTCTAAAATGATACAGGATTTCGGCTGGACATCTATTACAGAAAGGCGTCTTTCGTTGCGACTAAAACTTCTCACGAAATTCCAATCACGAACTTCCTCCTCCGAATGCGAAAATATTTTGTTGACACAGACCCACATAGGGAAATCGGAGCTCGTACGGGATAATATAGCTGTTCGTTCTTTCCGCTTCACTTAAGGCGATTGTACTCCAGACAGTGAGATTCCAGGCTGAATGTTGCCGACACTGCAGCAAAGGGACTTAATGGTAAACGGTAGGAGGCGCAAGGGGCACCGTAATCTCACTCCGTTTCCTGGTAGCCACCTATTTATGGTCCTTGTGGTCACTAAAGCACCAGTTACGCATAGGATCGATGATAATACTGGATCCTGCGCTGTTGGCCGGTGTGGCCGCGCGGTTCTAGGCGCTTCAGTCTGGAACCGCACGACCGCTGAGGTCGCAGGTTCGAATCCTGCCTCGGGCATGGATGTGTGTAATGTACTTGGGTTAGTTAGGTTTAAGTAGTTCTAATTTCTAGTGGACTGACGACCTCAGATGTAAGTCCCATAGCGCTCAGAGCCATTTGAACCATTTGACGCTCTGACGACTGCTCGGTTATGACATTCTATCGTCTCCCTCGACCGACCGCTCCCTTCTTGACGCTGTGTTAGGCTGTGGTTCATCCATTACTATCAACATAGTCACCAATAGTTGCACCGCTCTGAGTCAATTGTCGGTCGATTCGCCGTTTACTCAAACCTGATTCTTTGATCCCAAATTCAGTCATCTCTCGAGTTCTGGTATCTACGTATGTTGTCCACGCGCCTGACTGTGAGGCTTAGTTACTGTCCCAGTGAGTACACAGAATGAAATCCGCAAAAACTTTATGTCCTGGTATTGACAGTTTGACATTGGGTGTTAAAACTGCCCTACAGTGTCACACATTCACCCATCGGCCATCATGGTTTACAACTTTTTTTCGGCCCTTGAATGAATATGCGTACATGTTGGAAGTGTATGTTTTGTTTGTTTGTTTGTTTGTGTGTGTGTGTGTGTGTGTTATTGTGTGTTATGGTATTCAGGGTCGCTCAACGGCGAGGTCCTCGGTGCCCTTACACTTATAAAACAAACAAATGTGCATAAAATCTCTAAAAATTTTGCACACAGTGAGGAGTAAATCTATGAAGTGACACTCACTCACTTCCACCTCACTCGCGTTGACCCACACTCATCACTCAATTTCACACGCCTGATGGCGACTTCGGGAGGGTAAAAGGAGAATAAAACAGATGTAAAACCATAAAAGAACTGAAAGAAAGACACAGGGAAATGTAACTGGCTGACCTCTTGCAAAAGAATTTGAGTGAGCCAGTCACCCTTTTAACACGTTAAATCAACTCTCTGAAATTTCCAGAAACAAGTTAGAAGCGTCACAAAACCTTAAAAGCCACACGACATTCTTTTGAAAGTCACTTAGACTAGAGGGTAAATCTGCCGGCAAATCTGCCTTTGCTCTCTCGTCCGAAAATAAAACACACTCCACAAATAACGGAGCATTGAAATATGTGCGCCACAAAATCACCACACATTGGAGTGTCCTCTCGCCGGAGCAAGAAGCCACGAGTCAGAGGACTGTGGCCTACGCGAAGAGTCATGAGGCCCTCATCCAGTCTTTGTGGCCGAAAGGAGATACGCCACGGCCACGTAGCGGGTTTTACGAAACGCAGCTTCTTAACCGTCACTTCCAGCCACTCGTCTTCCCATTTACGCAAGTCTGTGCACCTCAGCAGTGAGGCGAAAACACTCAGGAGGATGGCACACTGAAATACCTGAGAATTACGACACGCCTCCTTGGCTGCTACTTCCGCCCATTCTTTCCTCGCAATAACCACGTGTTCTGGTACCTAGCAGAAAAATACCTCCTTCCCCAGCCGTTGTGGTAAGAGGGCGTCCTGGATATTCTGGACTACTTCTTGGCAGATTAAACTGTGTGGCGGTCCGGGAATCGAACTCGGGACCTTTGCCTTTCGCGGGCAACTGCTCTACCAACGGAGCTACCCAAGTACGACTCACGCCCCGTCCTCACAGCTTTACTTCTGCCAGTACCTCGTCTCCTGCCTCACAAACTTTACAGAAGCTCTCCTGCGAACCAAGCAGGACGAGCACTCCTGAAAGAATATAGCGGAGACATGGCTTAGCCACAGCCTAGGGGATGTTTCCAGAATGAGATTTTCATTCTGCAGCGGAGTGTGCGCTGATAGAAACTTCCTGGCAGATTACAACTGTGTGTTGGACCGAGACTCGGTAGAGCGCTTGCCCGCGAAAGGCAAAGTTCCCGAGTTCCAGTCTCGGTCCGGCACACAGATTTAATGTGCCAGGAAGTTTCGTATCAATGCACACTCCGCAGCAGAGTGAAAATCTCATTCTGGTATTCTAGACTACTTTATCTGTTGGCTACAAGCGTTGTAAGGAGTGAAGGGCATACAGAAAATCAGAACAGACAAGAAATTTAACCATCGAAGCATATCTCATCTGCTCCATTCATATACACTATGTGATCAAAAGTATCCGGACACCTGGCTGAAAATGACTTACAAGTTCATGGCGCTCTCCATCGGTAAAGCTGGAATTCAATATGGTGTTGGCCCAACCTTATCCTTGATGAAGCTTCCACTTTCGCAGGCATACGGTCAGTCACGTGATGGAAGATTTCTTGGGGAATGGCAGCCAATTCTTCAAGAAAGTGCTGCACTGAGGAGAGGTATCGATGTCGGTCGGTGAGGCTCAGCACGAAATCGGCGTTCCAAAACATCCCAAAGGTGTTCTGTAGGTTTCAGGTCAGGACTCTGTGCAGGCTAGTCCATTACATGTGTAGGCGCTCCGGTGGTCCCGGTCGCCTAAGGTGGACTGGATGGCCGAGCAGTGACCTCTCCAGTTGTCAGGATGCTAGGTAATGGCTGTAGAAGCGTCAGAAACGCCAAAGAAACATTATTAATTCATGAAAACTTTATTCCTGCCGAGTACAATGTGGCTTGGTGATATCAACGACCTTCCCCGAGTCCCCTCTGACTCGTAGCGATGACACCAGATCCGAGCCGCACAGTCTTGATAGCGAAGCGCCGCGTGCTGTGACGTAGCGGAGGAATGTCCTTACTTCGGCCGCGCGTAGCTGGCGGCGCCCGGCTGGGCGGTCGGCTCGGCTGCGGACAGCAAGCTGCTGCGCGTAGGTGGCTCCGGATAGGAGTCCCGACGCTGTCGGCACGAGAGGCGTTCTCGTAGTGCGGAGTGTACTCTATCCCAGCCCGTCTTCTTCCCTGCTCCTCCTGGTGGCTCGTCCGCGGTGAACGGGCGGAACGGGCTGCAGTGCCCCAGCGTCGTCGGCTCACCATGTTGTGACGGCGGATGCACAGGGCCTAGACCCCGCACGATCTCGACGACGGCTCACTGATGTGGTCAGCATTGGCGACGAGCGAGTCTGCCGCGATGTCTGCTTAATCCTGGGTTGATAATTGACAGCGGCAGCAGAGAGGACCAGAGCTGGTACTGTCGCCTCACGTCTGCTGCTGGATGGGCCGCCCTTACTGCAACATCTCCTGAATAAAGATTAACATGTCGATCACCGATCTGAGCGCTACGCAGCGATCCAGTACACATCTCACTGAAAGTCTAACTGCGAGTGCCTTGTTGCTATCAAAGCTGCACGAGCGACAACCTGAAGTCATGCTCGTTTGTAATGAACGCATTCGTTCCACTTATACTGCTGATTCATCTGTCGTACTCGCCCCTTAGGTGTTCTTGCGACAGAGTTACGTGTTGTTAAGGCAGACGTACGCGAAGTTGTGAAATGCAGTACAGCTGACACTATACCTCTGTCTTGCACTCTACGAAAGTCTCCGTCCGACACAAACCCGTGTGCTAAGCAATTCTCTCTCGCCTGTTGTGTGTAACCAGGCCATTGCCCCTGAGTGACAACACATTCAGATATGTGCAATCCCCTTACCTCTTGGCTAACCAACTGCCTCTGGCTCTCGGGATAGGCAACGAAACTTTGACAGTATTCCACGTTTCCAACTCTTTACTATTCCGCGACATTACACGTGGATGTTTTTGTCGTGTAACCACTCCGCCACAGGCCGTGCATTATGAACAGGTGCTCTGTCGTGTTGAAAGATGCAATCGGCATTCCTGAATTGCTCTTCAACAGTGGGAAGCTAGAAGGAACTTAAAACATCAGTGCAGGCCTGTGCTGTGATAGTGCCACGAAAAACAACAAGGGATGCAAAATCCCTCCATCAAAAACACGACCACACCATAACACTACCGTCTCCAAATTTTACTGTTCACACTACACACACTGGCAGATGACGTTCAGCGGGCATTCTCCATAACACACCGTGCCATCGGATCGCTAGATTGTGTACCGTGATTCCTCTCTCCACAAAACGTTTTTCCTCTGTTACAATATTTACGATTCTTACACTAAGCGAGGCGTCGTTTGGCATTTACCAGCGTGATATGTGGCTTATGAGCAGTCGCTCGACCATGAAATCCATGTTTGATTACCTTCCGCCTACCTATCATAGTAATTGCAGTGGATCCTGATGCACTTTGGAATTCCTGTGTAATGGTCTGGATAGATAGATGTCTGCCTATTACACATTACGACCCTCTTCAACTGTCGGCAGTCTCTGTCAGTCAACAGACGAGGTCGGCCTGTACGCTTTTGTGCTGTACGTGTCCCTTCACGTTTCCACTTCAATATCGCGTCGGGAACAGTGGACCTATGGATGTTTAGGTGTGTGGAAATTTCACGTATAGACGTATGACACAAGTAACACCCAATCACCTGACCACGTTCGAAGTTCGTGAGTTCCGCGGAGCGCCCCGCCCCGCTCAGCACTCTCACGATGTCTAATGGTTACTGGGATCGCTGATATGGCGTACCTGGCAGTAGGTGGCAGCACACTGCACCTAATACGAAAAATGTATGTTTTTGGGGGCGCCTGGATACTTTTGATCACAAAGTGTACCATAATTCCGCGTCAAAGACAGTGAAGTACTGGGTCAAGAGAGCAACAAACAAAACAACCAACGTGCCCAATAAAGCGGATACCATGCATTCATATAAGTCATTCACCTTCTTTAGCACAGGTGCACAAATACGTCCCGTCTCCCACGGGAATCTCAGAGTAATTAACCTGGAGGACATAGACACGGACTGTAGATGGGTGGCACTGGGTGGAAGTGTGGTGGGTCGGCTGGAAGGTGTGCCGAGATAGTCCATGTCGTTGCTGTTCTGAAGTGCCTTGATCCGAAAACATTATTTACCCCCTTTCCCGTAACTGTCAGAAGCCCGCAGACGGAACATCGTGGTACCTGCAAATATCTCAGTTTTTGGGCCGAGACTAGCAACAGGACTTCGTTGTGCCCGTGATCTAAACCCACAGAAAAGGCCATTAAATATCTGAAGTAACACAATTGGATGTTCTCTATCATTGCGGTAACATATCTGCGTGCAATTTCCATGGCCGAATACTAGTTCAAAATGTTCTGCTTACCATTCCAAACCCACAGGTTCCAGTATTTTATTCATTCGATTGGCACATTTACAGAGCACATTAAATCAATACCTAAGTTCTGGCTTTTTTTCCTTCTTCCTTTCTGCCCACATTAATTTCATTCGTTCTGATCTGTCTTCGAAGCTCCTCGAAGTTATGAAGCTGCTCACTTTTTCTCTCTGTTCTTCCCTGAAGATCACCTTCTCAATTTCGTTCCTGTATAAGTTTCTGTGAGTGTCGCCATTACCTCAATGTTTGCTTCTCTGGGATCATTTACGGTCTGTGTAAACCACGCAGGTTGTTGTTTAAGCTTCATTATCTTATTAAAGACTTTTATTTGAGCCTGTCGTTTTCCATTCTCGGCAGATGTCCAAAGAATGACATTCTTCTTTTGCGCATAGTACTATGTTCTCTGCATGTTCGTAGATTCCTTTGTTGAGTCTTCGTCTGTTGTATTCTGTTCCTGATGTCTTTGGGCCGAGTATGCTTGTAACCAATCTGCTTTCTGTTTTCATTACTTTATTTTGCCCACCTTTTTGCAACAGGTTTAGTGTTTCTGCACCGCACAGAGCCTCTGTTCTCACCACTCTACTGTGGTGCTTAATTTTGGTGTCCCAAGATAATGCCTTCTTCTTATTTGTGTTTCTGGTGGCCTGGAACGCGATGTTAATGTTGTGCTATTATTTCTAGCTTTTCTTTCTCATCATTGTTTATGGTTAGTCACCAACCTAGAGATTTGAATGAATTGGCTTTCTTCATTCTGTTTCGATGTGGAAGTAGTTTCTTTCGGTGATTTTTTACATTTGCTAGAAACTGTGCCTTTGAGAAAGAAATTAGTAAATCGACTTTTCTTGCTTGTTCATTTAGATTTTGAGCCACGCGCGGTTCGTGTTCATGCCGTTTATTGTTTGTCATCTTCTATTACGGTACTGCCGCCTAGTTTCTTTATTCCATGTACTGGCGTCACTAACTTCCTACCTTACCTGCCGAGAGTGGCAGCAGCAGCGCTTATCGTTAAGTGCACTGTCATACCATCTCTGGAGCGACCGATAGTATTTCCGGGCCGTCTTGTGTCTGCAGTTCAGTCGGGACGCAGCAGTGAAGTCGGGGACAGCCAGTGCTCGTCGACCGCTGGCGACAAACTTTAACTGTCCACGGAAGGAGACTGGAGCAGGAGCGACCGTTGGTTGGTCATTCGGTCGGTCGTCATATCGGCCGACGTGTATTTGTCCGTTTCTGGGCCTCGGCAGTCGGTCGGTTGGGGCAGAGCACCGAGGAGGTCTCTGTGGTGCTTGCTCAGGCTGGAGCCACTGGCGGCGTGCAAGCGCGGTTGGAGTTGTGAGGCGCTTCTTGCGAGGGTTACGAAGTTCGTCGCCCACCGATCCTGGACTCCTAAAGTTGAGTGCTCACTTAACCTACTATCGAGCCTCAACTGCTATCACATCTCTTTGTTTGATCCTGGTTGTCGCTTTCTGGGAGACTCCTGCGAGCAACAACGTGTGTGCATTGAAGCCGGCTATAATTGCAGCCGTCTTTCTGTGTGGTGTTACTTCTTTCATTAATGAAGTATACCAGCATATCTTCTGCCTTGAGGCCGTTGACGTTCCGGTGACCTGTCCTGATCGTTGGTGTAGTTTTTGGAAGTGTATTTTCCTCGTCTTGTGGATGCTGTCCATCATGGCGTGTAGTTCGACAGCTGAGGTGTTGTTGGTAGTTGGGCGTTCATTATGACTTGGCTGGATTGGGCACCAGTAACCAGAGCGTTGTGCTATTGACATCTTGTTGTCGTTTTGCTGCACTGTTGGAGCAGAACTGATCTTGTTCGTTGGTTCGTCGGCTGGCTTTCGGTAGGGTTGCCTTCCGATTATGGGGGGACGGACATCAAACAGGCCTTCTTGGAGCAGGAGGGGCACCACAGGACATTTTAAATTCCACTGTCTATACTTTTACAAATAAACTCATAAAACTTTGTCAGCACGACCAGGAAGGATTCGGGATTCAAACTCATACAAGTGGAAGTTAAAAAACATAACAAAATACATTTTTTTACATGTGAAATGTCATTATTTTTTCGCTTACAATTGGCTGCATTTGTTGCTATAGGTACATTTTTCATCACAAGTAAGAGAGATTCTTTGATGACTTTTGTGCAGCATACAAACCATACTTACAGGTGTATGAAACTCCAGAATTTTCCAAATCTATTAAAAACTGTGGTAAAAATTGAGATGTTGTTGGTGTTGTCTTCAGTCCTGAGACTGGTTTGATGCAGCTCTCCTTGCTACTCTATCCCGAGCAAACTTCTTCATCTCCCAATACTTACTGCATCCTACATCCTTCTGAATCTGTTTGGTGTATTCATCTCTTGGTCTCCCTCTACGATTTTTACCCTCCACGCTGCCCTTCAATGCTAAATTTGTGATCCCTTCATGCCTCAGAGCATGTCCTACCAACCGGTCCCTTCTTCTTGTCAAGTTGTGTAACAAACTCCTCTTATCCCCAATTCTATTCAAAACCTCCTCATTAGTTATGTGATATACCCATCTAATCTTCAGCAATCTTCTGTAGCACCACATTTCAAAAGCTTCTATTCTCTTCTTGTCCAAACTATTTATTGTCCATGTTTCACTTCCACACATGGCTATACTCCATACAAATACTTTCAGAAACGATTTCCTGACACTTAAATCTATACTCGATGTTGACAAATTTCTCTTCTTCAGAAACGCTTTCCCAGCCATTGTCAGTCTACATTTTATATCCTCTCTACTTCGACCATAATCAGTTATGTTGCTCCCCAAATAGCAAAACTCCTTTACCACTTTAAGTGTCTCATTTCCTGATCTAATTCCCTCAGAATCACCCGACTTAATTCGACTACATTCCATTATCCTCGTTTTGCTCTTGTTGATGTTCATCTTATATCCTCCTTTCAAGGCACTGTCCATTCCGTTCAACTGCTCTTCCAAATCCTTTGCTGTCTCTGACAGAATTACTATGTCATCGGCGAACCTCAACGTTTTTATTCTTCTCCATGGATTTTAATACCTACTCTGAACTTTTCTTTTGTTTCCTTTATTGCTTGCTCAATATACAGATTGGATAACGTCTGGGATAGGCTACAACCCTGTCTCACTCCCCTCCCAACCGCTGCTTCCCTTTCATGCCCCTCGACTCTTATAACTGCCATCTGGTTTCTGTACAAATTGTAAATAGCCTTTCGCTCCCTGTATTTTACCCCTGCCATCTTTAGAATTGGAAAGAGAGTATTCAACATTTTCGAAAGCTTTCTCTAAGTCTACAAATGCTAGAAACGTAGGTTTGCCTTTCCTTAATCTATTTTCTAAGATAAGTCGTAGGGTCAAAATTTGATTTTTTTCTAAACATAAAGTTTAAAAAGTAACATTTCATTCATTTTTTTCATAAATTAAATAGGTTCTAGAGCTTCAGACACCTGTAAGTATGGTTTGTATGCTGTGCAAAATTCATCGAACACTCTCTCTTACTTATGAAGAAAAGTGTACCTACATCAACAAATGCAGCCAATAGTAAGTGAAAAAACGATGAAATTTCACACTTACAAAATTTGTTTTGTTATGTTTTTGTACTTTCGCTGCTATGAGCGTGAATCCTGAATCCTTCCTGGTCATGTTGACAAAGTTTTATGAATTTATTTGTAAAAGTATAGACAGTGGAAATTAAAATGTCTTGTGGTGCCTCTCCTGCTCTAAGTCGGCCCGTTTGACGTCCTACACCCCTGAAGAGGTTGTCGATCTGGCTGACTGTCTCACCTAAACGTGTGTTAGTGTTACCTTCCCAGGTTGATCCTTGGAACCTTCTGAGTGTGTGTCCCTGTGTTTTACATAGTGATTTCCTTTTTAGTCTTAAGTATTCTGTGTGGACTTCAGATGAGGTTTAAGTTATTAAAATTGCAAGCCATATTCTTCTTAGGCATTAAGCTCAAAAAAAATTTTTTTTCTTGTTTCGTATGCGGCCTTCAGCCGAGTTTCAGCCTTTGAAAATTAAAAGTGAACATTTTTTGTGCCTACGCCTTTAGCCATATATTGGTTTCACGTTGGTATGTGGCCTTCAGCCGAGTTTTCAGCCTTTTCAAATCAAAAGCTGAAAAATTTTTTCTAGTCTTCAAGCCATAACAAATATTTTCTCCTTTTTATGTGGCATTCAGCGGAGTTTTACAGCTTAAGTTAAAAATTGGAGATAGCTTTGTCTAGGCTTTAAGCCATGAGATTATTTCGGTTTCGTATGTGGCCTTCTGCCGTGAGTTATGTGAAGCATTTTAGGATAAAGCCTTTAGCCTATTTTAGTTGAAATTCAGAAGCTCTTCCCCTTAGGCCTTAAGCCGTAAAATGGTTTTCTACGTGGTGTGTGGCCTTCAGCCGAGTTTTAATCTCTCTTTAATTCAAAATCCTTGTCTTGCCCTTAAGTCATAAGATTATTATTCTTTAGTATGAGGCCTTCGGACGACTTTTAGATGACATATTTTGAGGTAAGGCCTTCAGCCTCTTCAAATTGAAAGCTCTTTTTCCTAAGCCTTAAGCGGTTAAATTGTTTTGTTGATATGAGGCCTTCGGCCGAGTTTTCAGCCTACTTAGATTAAACTTTGTAAATCTTTGTCTCGGACTTAAGCCGTAACACTGTTCTTCAGCCGAGTTCTACGGGAAAAATTTAAGCTAAGGCTTTCAGCCTATTTATATTGAAGATAAAAAAGTTTTTTCTAAAGAAGTGAAACTTCCAGACGAACAGCTGTACCTCAATCCCTTGCTTAGGCCTTGTACCTTGGATTTTGGATGTGGCCTTCAGGCAATCTAAATTAATTGAAAGGAGGTCTTTCGTTAAAACATTGAAACTTTTGATTTTTGATTGCGTGACTGTGTTTTAAGAAATAAAGTTTATATGTTGAGTGCAACGCACAGTAACTTATTTTGGTCCCTTTCCAGAAAACATAACCTCATCCGCTCTGTCCTGCTAGCCCAGGGATTTCAGATTTTCTATTTGGATTTTCGTATTCTCCCGTTTGTTTGTGTTCAGGGCATTGTCATCCGCGAATGACAAGCAATCTACAGAGATGTTATTACTTCAGCTTCCTAATTTTATACCTCTAATCAATTTTTATAGGGCACAATTAAAAAGTATAGGCCACAACCCGTCTCCCTGTCTGACTCCTGTTTTTAGTTCAAAGGTTTTGGAGAATTCTCCACAGAACCTGACTTCAGATGATGTGTTTGTCAATGTATCTTTGATAATGTTTGTAGTTTTTGGATCTAAGCCGAATTCGTTTCCAATACTGATAAGGAATTATCTATTTAGTATTTTATCATAGAGGATAACAACGATAACGGAGTATATGAATCAGCACGTATGAAGCCTTTTCTTTACTTTAAAATGTGCCCGATTTGTAACGTATTTACGTGTGAAATCTTAGTTCCATCCTTCTATACTCTGACAGTAACGCATATCATCTGTTTGCCCCGTGAAGGCAAGAAAATGATCATGGGATAGCAAATATTATGCAGTCCGGGACCAGTAAGTTTGGAGGAATTTATAGCCATTGGTAGCTCAGCTACAGTCGAAGAGAGCATAACATTATCTGTTTCCCATTGATGGCAACGGAAAGAACATGATCATGCCTTAGCAAATGTTACGCGGTCTTTCTAGCTCAATTAAAGTTAGACTCTGTTTAAGATCTTGGTAATCATTTTCGACTCGGTCGGTTTCAGTCACGCTCCCTACTGCTGGTGAGGTTAGCCCAGACAATATTTCCCCAATAATTATGCAGTTTGTCACTGTGGAGGGCCGTGGATCCATAGCAGTATGGAACCATCGAACTTGCTGCCACACTATCACTACTGCGGTGTGATGATTGAACAATGTTCTGCCCACTTACACCTTTTCTTTTCATTAAGCTTTCTTTTTACCCGTGCCTGGCATGCTTTAAGCCGAACAACATTTTCCCCCATAGTAAGTTTCTGGTACGCTCAAACTGTAGCGCTTCTCCTCTTTCTGAGATCGCTGCTTGGCATTCCTCGTCCCACCATGGCACTATCTTCAAGGCCGCCCGCCTGGAGTGTGGTATGGGCGGTGTCGATGTGGCCGTTTGCCTTCACAATCAAACTTTTCATTCCTTTACAGTCGTCCACTACGTCTCTGGATTAAATGTATGACGAGAATTATTCCGCGTTGCCTTTTTCGTATTCTGAACGTAACTACTGCTATAAACTGAAGTTGTAAGGGGGAAGGAGGGAAAGGAAAGGGAAGGGATTATTGACGTCATCTGTACAGGGACGTAACGTGGAATAGGAGGGTCGCCGGCACGGTAGCTCACGGTATTCGGACAGAGAGCCGGTTGGCCTCTGTAATAAATAAACTGACTGGAAGGATCAACAAACGAACGGATGTCATGTGACGTCCGCAACGACCAAACACAACGATCAACAACGGAAAAAAAACAGGCGACGAACGAAGATGCGTGCTTGACCGGGATTCGTTGCCCATCGAGGCAAATTAATAATACGAATGCATGGTGTCTTTTCTTTCGGACATGTCTAAAAGAAAGTACATTACGCATTGATATAATTAATTTACCTCAAAGGGCAACGAACCCACCTTCTTCAGTACCGGTGCACAATTACGTCTGACATCCTACGGGAATCTCGAAGTAGCGGGCGTGGAGGGCATGGACAGTGACTACGGTTAGGTGACGCTAGGTTGGAGTGTGGATCGCCCGAGGGGTGTACCGCAACACTCCGCGCAGTTGCGATCAGCACTGTGTCCGGATGGCGCATTGGTTAACCCTACTGCCTAGTCAGCAGGAGATCCTAGTCCGTAACACAGTTTCGCTCGTCGCCGCCGATTCCACGTAAAGTCCGTGAACAGCTAATATCAATAGTTCCTTCTTTTTCTTTTCCTTTCTTCCCGCATCCAAGGATTTCCCTTGGTGCCTGTTCTTTCGGACATGTCAGAATGAACAAACACTACGCTTTCATACAATAAATATTACTGTTCTGACAGTAATCCGATCATTGGCAAAGTGGACATACATCGTAAAATGGCCCGAACCCACAGTGTCTTGCAGAATCCTCATACGTCAGGAGATGTCAGCTAAGGAGACGGTAGAACGACATCTGTGTCCTACTGGGCTTCGCCAGGACTTGATATTCTAGTGGCAGAACCATGATTCCGGATTACCAAGTTATTTCCGTGCACTAAATCAAACACAAGCTTGCCCACCTGGCTCGTTCTACGGCTTGCCCATGCTACGGTCACAACAGTCTCCTTTAATGACTTTATAATCTTCGGGAAAGTGAACTCATCGAACAGGCGACGGAAGGGACACTAAAGCACAAAAAATTCTGTTAAGGCGTGCGTATTCAAATACTGAAATATGAAACCAGGCAGAATACAGCGCTGCGGTCAGCAACGCCTATATAAGACAAGTGTCTTTTGCCGTTGTTACATCGGTTACTGCAGCTACGAGGGTCAGTCAAAAAGTAATGCCTCCTATTTTTTTTTCTACGTTTAATTGTCAGGAAATATAAATGCAATTACATAGGTTGAACACCACAACATTGAGGATCATTTTGTCATTTTTCAATGTAATCTCCGCCCATCTCTACAGTTTTGGTCCATCTTTGAACAAGGGCATGTATCCCAGCACGGTAAAAATCACAGCTCTGCTTCCTAAGCCATTGACGCACGGATGTTTTGACGGCCTCCTCATCTTCAAAATGAATCCCACGATGAGCTTCTTTTAGTGGCCCGAACAGATGGAAGTCTGATGGTGCCAGGTCAGGGCTGTATGGGGGATGAGGCAAAACTTCCCATCCAATTTTGACAATCTCGTCAGAGGTGTGACGACTGGTGTGTGGTCTTGCATTGTCATGCAAAAGAAGAACATCTGCCATTGATTTTGTTGGGCGAACTCGCTGAAGACGTGCTTTAAGTTTTTTGAGGGTTGTGACGTATTGAACAGAATTTATTGTGCATCCCTGCTCCAAAAAATCAACCAGAATCACACCCTCTGTATCCCAGAAAACTGTTGCCATAACTTTCCCTGCCGATCGCACAGTTTTGAATTTTTTCTTCCTCGGCGAGCTTGTGTGACGCCACTCCATTGACTGCCTCTTTGATTCGGGTTCAAAAAAATGCACCCATGTTTCGTCCCCGGTCACAATTTTTTTCAGAAACTCATCTCCCTCCAAACGGAAGCGCTGCAAGTGTTGGGAGGCTATTGTTTTCCTTGCCTCTTTATTCTGATCGGTTAACATTCTTGGAACCCACCGTGCACAAACTTTTGAGTACCCCAATTGTTTAATAATCGTGATCACACTGCCTTTACTAAGAGAAATAATGCGACACACTTCATCTGCAGTCACCCGACGGTCACCACGAATGATGGCATCAACTTGCTGAATGTTGTGTGGAGTCACTGCACTCACCGGCCTGCCGCTCCGCTTTTCGTCAGTCAACGGTGTTTGCCCTTCAGCTTCCTTACAACGACGAACCCATCGTCTAACAGTGCTGACATCCACTGTCACAACACCATACACCTTCTTCAGTCTTTCATGAATGCGTATGGGCGTTTCACCTTCTGCATTCAAGAATTCAATCACACAACGCTGTCTCAAACGAACATCGATGTCGGCCATCTTACAAACTTCTGCTGTGCTGCCACCTGTTGACACAGAAAGTTACTACTGCAGTGGATTGCAGAAGAAGGTTTGAGGAATGGCGCCAAATTCAAATTTTTCACTTAACTTAATTTCTTTAAGTAGAAAAAAAATGGGAGGCATTACTTTTTGACCGACCCTCGTACAATGGCAGGTTATCAAGATTTAAGTGAGTTTGAAGGTGCTGTTACAGTCGGCGCACGAGCGATGGGACACAGCACCTCCGAGGTTGCGATGCAGTGGGGATTTTTCCATGCGACCATTTCACGACTGTACCGTGAATATCAGGATTCCGGTAAAACTTCAGATCTCCGGAAAAGAACCTGCAAGAACGTGACCAATGACGACTAAAGAGAATCATTTAACGTTAATGATGTGCAACCCTACCGCAGTTTGCTGCAGAATTGAATGCTGGGCCATCAAGAAGTGTCAGCGTGCGAGCCATTCAAACAAACATCATCGATGACTTCACGATACAAAGCTTTATGCCTTACTGGAAACATGTTGCCTGGTCGGACGAATCACGTTTCAAATTGTATCGTGCGGATGGACGTGTGCGGGTATGGAGACAACCTCATGAATCCATGTGTCCACATTTCAGCAGGAGACTGTTGAATCCGGTGAAGGCTCTGTAATGGTGTGTAGGGTGTGCAGTTGGAGTGATACGTCTAGATACGACTCTAACAGCTGACACGGACGTAAGCACCCTGTCTGATTACCAGCATCTATTCACGTACATTGTGCATTCCAACGGACCTGGGCAACTTTAACAGGACAATGCGACGCCACATATGTCCAGAATAGCTACAGAGTGGCTCCAGGAAACCCCTTCTGAGTTTAAATATTTTAGCTGGCCAGCAAAATCCTCAGCCATGAACATTATTGAGTATGTCTTGGATGTCTTGCAACGTGCTGTTCAGAAGATACATCCACCCCCTCGTATTCTTACGGATTCACTGACAGTCCTACAGGGTTCATGGTGTCAGTTCGCTCCAGCAGTACTTCAGACAGCAGTCTAGACCATGCCACGTCGAGTTGCGGAACATCGACGTACCAGTTTCTTTGGCTCTTCGGTGTATGTCTGCTGCTATCATTTGCTGACTTTTAGATGTTATTTATTTGTATTGTAATAGCGCACACAATGAAGACATCATTTCCAATATCTATAGGTAGGCGGTTAAATTCCACCCACCTTATTTTTATTCCCGGGTTCCCGGGTTCGATTCCCGGCGAGGTCACGGATTTTCTCTGACTCGTGATGACTGGGTGTTGTGTGATGTCCTTAGGTTAGTTAGGTTTAAGTAGTTCTAAGTTCTAGGGGACTGATGACCACAGATGTTAAGTCCCATAGTGCTCAGAGCCATTTGAACCGTTTTTTTTTTTATTTTATTAAAACAGCAACTCCCCTAAATCCTTCTTCTCTGTCTTCATGAACCGTACTATATGCTGACATGTACAAGTTCTCTTCCTTCAGTATCCACGGTGCTGCCAATCCCATAATATAAATTATATCTTCCTTCAACAAATAATGCATATTTTTCCCTGTTAGAATGAGGAGACTGGATGTTCCACAACTTAGGTTTCTTCGCATGGTTACTATCCACTATTTTCTGTGAGATAACGGAATGTGCCTCACTCACTCTCGTATACTATTTTTCAAATCCTATGGGACTGCAACCGACTGAGTCACGCTGATGACGGACGTTGTGCCGTAAGCTGGCACGGGTTTGATTGTGTCTGGGACGGTCCCATCTTCGCAGTGTGCGGGTTGGCCCGACGAGGCCGCTATTGGGTCCTGTGGTGGAAGGAGAGATGGACAGGCACTGAGTATGTTGGAGCAAGCTGTCAGAAAATCCGCCCAGAGGGTTAGTGTCGAGGTCCAGAGTGCCGGCCGGCCTATGAGCTTCTAAGGTGGATTTCCATCTACCTCTCCAAATGCGAGCTGCTTCCATTTATTCCACCACAGTTACACTTTGTCGGCGATTGCTGCGCAAACACCGTTTCCACGTGCGTGTACAACATAATTGCTCTATCACGCAGGCATTTGGGGTTACACTCGTCTCATATGAGACGTTTCCAAAGGAGGGGTTGGGGGGGGGGGGGGCGGGGAGGGTGAGTCCACTGGAGGCCGAACCGCACAATAACCCTGGGTTCAGTGTGGAGCGGCGGTGGGGTGGGTGAACTGCTGTGGCCTCTTGTGAGGTTGTGTACCACTGAGGGCTGCTGCGGGACGAACCCTCTCCGTCGTTTCTAGGTTCCCGGTTTAATACACTCCTGGAAATTGAAATAAGAACACCGTGAATTCATTGTCCCAGGAAGGGGAAACTTTATTAACACATTCCTGGGGTCACATACATCACATGATCACACTGACAGAACCACAGGCACATAGACACAGGCAACAGAGCATGCACAATGTCGGCACTAGTACAGTGTATATCCACCTTTCGCAGCAATGCAGGCTGCTATTCTCCCATGGAGACGATCGTAGAGATGCTGGATGTAGTCCTGTGGAACGGCTTGCCATGCCATTTCCACCTGGCGCCTCAGTTGGACCAGCGTTCGTGCTGGACGTGCAGACCGCGTGAGACGACGCTTCATCCAGTCCCAAACATGCTCAATGGGGGACAGATCCGGAGATCTTGCTGGCCAGGGTAGTTGACTTACACCTTCTAGAGCACGTTGGGTGGCACGGGATACATGCGGACGTGCATTGTCCTGTTGGAACAGCAAGTTCCCTTGCCGGTCTAGGAATGGTAGAACTATGGGTTCGATGACGGTTTGGATGTACCGTGCACTATTCAGTGTCCCCTCGACGATCACCAGTGGTGTACGGCCAGTGTAGGAGATCGCTCCCCACACCATTGATGCCGGGTGTTGGCCCTGTGTGCCTCGGTCGTATGCAGTCCTGATTGTGGCGCTCACCTGCACGGCGCCAAACACGCATACGACCATCATTGGCACCAAGGCAGAAGCGACTCTCATCGCTGAAGACGACACGTCTCCATTCGTCCCTCCATTCACGCCTGTCGCGACACCACTGGAGGCGGGCTGCACGATGTTGGGGCGTGAGCGGAAGACGGCCTAACGGTGTGCGGGACCGTAGCCCAGCTTCATGGAGACGGTTGCGAATGGTCCTCGCCGATACCCCAGGAGCAACAGTGTCCCTAATTTGCTGGGAAGTGGCGGTGCGGTCCCCTACGGCACTGCGTAGGATCCTACGGTCTTAGCGTGCATCCGTGCGTCGCTGCGGTCCGGTCCCAGGTCGACGGGCACGTGCACCTTCCGCCGACCACTGGCGACAACATCGATGTACTGTGGAGACCTCACGCCCCACGTGTTGAGCAATTCGGCGGTACGTCCACCCGGCCTCCCGTATGCCCACTATACGCCCTCGCTCAAAGTCCGTCAACTGCACATACGGTTCACGTCCACGCTGTCGCGGCATGCTACCAGTGTTAAAGACTGCGATGGAGCTCCGTATGCCACGGCAAACTGGCTGACACTGACGGCGGCGGTGCACAAATGCTGCGCAGCTAGTGCCATTCGACGGCCAACACCGCGGTTCCTGGTGTGTCCGCTGTGCCGTGCGTGTGATCATTGCTTGTACAGCCCTCTCGCAGTGTCCGGAGCAAGTATGGTGGGTCTGACACACCGGTGTCAATGTGTTCTTTTTTCCATTTCCAGGAGTGTATATGCATACATACATACATAGATACACAAAAGCTGTCACACACTAGTGCGACCAGCTGCAGCGACTGGTGCGGCATGATGTATGGCTGTTCGAAGGATAATTTAAGGAGTTGGCTGGCGGATGCCATCTCTCCGTTGATGGTTTGGCCAATGACGGTACCGATGCTGATGGTTTAAAGCTCCGATACTGCACAACTGAGGTGCACAGCTCAAAGAGCTGTGTAAATGGTATATGTGAGGTTTGAACCGTGAATTTACTTTCAAAACCTTTTCTTAAGAATTTACTTTATTTACTAGCGATTCATCAAGAACATTAACACATATAATCACCCTACGTGAGCGTGGAAGTAGTTGCCAGTGGGTAACTGATGAAAACAAATTAAATTTCTTTCAACAAATGGAAATTTTATTCCTACAAGCCCTTTTTTTTAAACAAATTTAAAATTATAATCAGAAAGCACCCTCAAAATATCAAGTTACAATTTTATTCAGAGGCAGAAAGAACAAATATTGACAGTATGAGCTTTCGGGCTGAGAACCTTGCAGCTGCCTTTTTACACGGCCGTAGTCACGACCGCTCACAACAACCTCTCGAAGACTACACTGGTGCAAATCTGCAACACACCAGATTACTTTAAACTAAAATTTTTAACAACTCACACAAGCACATAAACTGTTCACCCCGTAGGAGGGATGGAAATGGTACAAAACACTAACATTAAAAAAATTTACTTGCCACCGAAGGTGCAACTTGATTTTATAAAAAAACTCTTACGGTGGAAGGGTGGCAACTTTATATACTAAAATGACCATTTAAATAAAAACCCATGAAATGCAGTCTTACATAAAATATACAAACATGCTCTACATTACACATATACCGGCTCTCAAGATTTTAGGCAAGATAAAAGTATATTTCAGGAATTCGGCCGTTACACTTCAAGCAGTAAATTCGTTAACACCGAATCCGACAAACATGACAGAGGCAGCTATTAACGTACGGCGGACCGACAGACAGACAGACAGACACTAACTGCCTAACAAATGCGGATGAGAGACAGACGAGCAAGCTGCGGACGTGAGACTGACCAAGAAAACAAGTAGAATTTAACAAGTAAATGAAACAACATGTCACAAATCACTTAACTTCTAATAAACTGCGATGTCTGGCGAAGACCTGGCGCAGCACCCCCAAAACGCTCTCCCGAACCGTCCGCTGCCAGCCGCTTCAACGGACGCAGGAAGGCGTTCCGATCTCCCGTCTCATGGCGTCGCAGCTCGCACCGGCCAGACCGATGTCGGGGGTTGACTTCTGTTGTTCTCGTGTCGGCCGCGAAGCCACTACCCCTCGCTATACGGCGCGGCCCACTGAACTGACGTGGCGACCTCACAATCGCCGACGCTCAAGACGGACAAGTCATCTTGTCTCCCGGTGCGCGACCGACCAGCCGATCGATCCAACCACTAACGACCATTGCCTGAACAAACTCGAACAGACTGGCGGCCTAACGCATACTAGCACTCCGGACGACAGACAGACACTGACTGCCCCACACTGACCCGGCTGACCAACTCACCAGACTCGCCGCCTAGCGAGCTCATAGCCCCCTTAGCTGCACGTGAACAGGCTACCTTTCCCCTTTCACACCAGAGGGAGACACCGAAGCTGTGATTGCCACAGCGGCGCCACCGCCAGAAATGGAGGACGACTGCTTCACACTACGCGCTCTTCAAAACAGCAATTGTTTCCACGGATCAAGGTTGTTGGTGTGCTTTATTTCTGTTTGTCATATCTTGGCTATCCTCCTTAGACGATCTGTGTATTGCATTCGATGCGCAGCCACTTCAGGTAAATTTGTGTTTAGCTCCAGGTTGTCATGAATGAAGTGCGTCAGTATTTTGTGTAAGTGATTACAGACAGTGGGCTTCATCTGTGTATGTTCTTGTATTACTCTTGTTGTTTGGGTGTAGATCGAGCTGTTGTTGTGGCTCCTGTGGTCACGTTGCTGGCCTGATATGTGTGTGTAAATGAACTCGCACCAAGCCCGTATCATTATTCGCAGTAAACCTGAGTGAATTTTCCTGGTCTTTTACTGGTTATTTTGTCAATCTTTTTATCACTGTGCTCCAAGTGGCTATTGAGAACTGTGCCTAGAAGCTGAAATGTAACGCTGACCATTTTCCTTCAGATTGTGTGAACTGCTGAATGTTGTTACAGTTAGCATAGCTTAGGATTTAGATACTGGTTAATCCATTGGTATCTGGCTTAGCGGCGTAACTCAGTTTTGCACAGTCACACAGGTTTCAATGTACGGGAGTCGAAGGGGAAATTCCAACCCTGTGAGCAAAGGGAATTTCTGTTTAATGCTTCTATGGACAGGTCCGTTTCAGATGAGTTCGTTGAGATATCGTTTATATTACTTGTGTCGGCTTGGTGCCTGCGGCCCCTTGAGACCGTTGCGTTGTATACAACCTATGCGTCCACTTGCATTGGTTGTACTGTGGCGGAGAACCCAGCTGACTTGATCAGATTGTAAGATTTATTCAAGTTTTGTGTTGTGTACAGAAACAGTAATTGTGGAGCTAAAAATTTGATTTTTGGATTTAATGAATTTTTGAATTTTTATTTAAGTGCTCGGATTTTAATAAGGCAACTTTCCACTTACTGGAGCCTGTTCGTGCTCGGCTACTGTATAAGTGACAACATACACAATTCACAAATTGTTAATAAGGTTTGCCCTACAATTTGCCAGCACCCATACTCTCGGTGAGAACATTACAGTATAAGGAAACACCATTGTGTTAATACATTACCATGCTAAACTTTCTTTCTTTCTTGCTTTCACTTGCGCCTTTGTCCCGCAGTGCTCACAGGATCGACGTGGTTACAACTGATTTGGCAAGGTTAATGTAAAGGGATGGCCTTCTTGCTGCCACTCCATACCCCCCGCCCCCACCCCCCTTCCAGGACGGAATCAGTGTACCCCAGCTGTCTGCTTCTAGTGTAAACCATTAAATAGTGCGGAAGTGTTACAGATGTCTGCGTGTCCTGTAACTGAGGTGGGATGTGGGGA
This sequence comes from Schistocerca nitens, assembly GCF_023898315.1. Lineage (NCBI taxonomy): Eukaryota > Metazoa > Arthropoda > Insecta > Orthoptera > Acrididae > Schistocerca > Schistocerca nitens. Next base: position 547,671,931 of record NC_064619.1, on the reverse strand, counting down.
CCAGCCCGGTATTCACCTAGCGGGATGTGGAAAACCACCTAAAAACCACATCCAGGCTGGCCAACACACTGGCCCACGTCGTTAATCCGCCAGGCGGATTCGATCCGCGGCCGGCGTGCCTACCCGAGTCCAGGAAGCAGCGCGTTACCGCTCTCGGCTAACCTGCCGGGTATTACCATGCTAAACATAGCATATGAAAACCGTTTACATTGAAAATAATTTTGGTTTTCAAGGTACTGTAGTATCATGCTCCTTTCGAAATAGGGAAGTTTCAGGTAGTGATGATGGAGGTGAATACCGATCAAGCAACCTTCCCTCCATGTAAACGACAAAAGTTGAATCGTATTGAGATCTCTGAACTCTGCTCGTCATGGGAGATGCAACGATTCTGCCCACACATCAAATTCTGGACCTCGCGATCTGCGGGAACTGGGGGCCTGTCGACTTCGAACACCCATCACCGTTGGTCCCCACAAGCCCAACAGGTCACATAACCCTATTCGATAATGCGACCTTGCGGAGTGGCCGTGCAGCGCATGGAAGACAACGATATGTCTGCCGAAAACGTTATTGAATCCTGGTGCCGGCCGAAGTAGCCGTGCGGTTAAAGGCGCTGCAGTCTGGAACCGCAAGACCGCTACGGTCGCAGGTTCGAATCCTGCTTCGGGCATGGATGTTTGTGATGTCGTTAGGTTAGTTAGGTTTAACTAGTTCTAAGTTCTAGGGGACTAATGACCTCAGAAGTTGAGTCCCATAGTGCTCAGAGCCATTTGAACCATTTTTTGAATCCTGGTCATTTTTCACACTTTGGACTTAAACTTGCACGGGAGTTGGAAAGAGTGTCATACAGGACACATCCTACCAAACGCCTTACTTCCATTGCTCCATAGTCCAGGTTTAATGGTTACGGAATTTCACTACCTGCATTTCATCCATAATAATTTCCAAATGTCAAGACTAGTTTTTCAATCAAAATTGTCGCAAGATGCACCTGCATCAACAAATCATGTATATGGACATTAGTCACTCTCCAATACTGATTTCAAAATGTATCTTCAGTATTGTTTCTCGTATTTCCAATACTAAAGGAATAAAACATATCATATTGTGGTTCCAACTGCGTGTGGACCTGATCGGAAACATCTGAAACCTCAACGCCCTAGCTTGTGTTACTGCGAGATGAGCCACACACAGCCCGTTGCGGACTAACGACCTCTGATGTGGTAAACTTCATGTCTGTGGTTTTGACTGGTATTACAAGGTCTTTTTGGCAAATACAAAGTGGTGCTGCCTTACTCAGAAAACAAGGCACACATATATTTCAAATGCGACGAAACACAGCTTAACTTTATGCGATTCACTGACGGATAATTTTAACGATCTCCCTTAGGTTAGTTTACAATTGTGACTACAGGAATAGCGTACGAATAAAAGTTTAGCATATAATAACTTTGCCAAATCATGAAAACAGTGGATACTTTACGAATGGTTTAACGCTAGGGAGAAGACGGACGTTTCATCTACGGTGATTCGTCACGAAGTGTGGGACTGACTGTGTCTTTAGTCCAGTATTTAGCATTCAACCCGTAGCATAAACCCTCTTGGCTACAGTCTTTGTGGAATCCAGTGGTCGGCAACAGGCAGCTCGCTGGAGCGACTCTTGCGCCTTTGTGGCAACAGGCAGCACGGTACATGCAGTGCATTCCCGTGGGTGTACAGAGGACTCAGAGACGCGGCAGTCGCTACTTGCTTGTGAACACCACTGTGCCCTTGCTCTCTCTAAGGACTACACAATGCTACGTGCTCCAGTCTCCCGCTCTCCTGCCGCCCTTCCTAATGCTCTCGTACGAACAGCATACTCACACACACACACACACACACACACACACGCACGCACACACACACACACAAATACACTATCACATTATACGTGCTTCCCATCTCCAAAACACCAGAAAACCTACTGCTACGCCTACATAGCATTCCGTTGACGAGGTCTTGTAGCAGGGACGTACTGTGTTAAAATTTTCAGTCCCTTCACAATGGACAAAAGGGAAAGTGTGTCACAAGGCAACTGAGGTATTAATTCTAACTCTTATTTCTAACATATCTACTCAGGTGTCTAAGGGAACTGCTGCATGACATCGTGCATCAATCCTTAAGTACTTCATTCATCTGTACAACAGTCATTATGAACAGAACTTTACAACTGAGAACTATAAGATGAAATCAGTACATGATGTTGGGAGCTTCATATTGATTTATAAAAATGAGTGGAGTCATGTGGAACTTAACAGTATTTGTTGGAATTAATAAATGAAAAGACTAGTTCAGAAACCTAATTCAACGGATTTATTTACTGTATATTCGTCTGGTAATAATACAGCAACAAATCACAAGAACGTTTTAATTACCATGGCAGCGAAATCCCTTTCAGTTGCTGCAGTTCATTCATTCTTAGGCGTGAATTTATCAAGCGATATGTGACCAAAATGAAAATTAACATTACTTTATATTTGGAGCCTGTTAAGAGAAGATATATATATATACCGATGATGATCATATAAGTAAATCCAAGCACGGTTCGTCAAATACGAGTTATGTTTTGCGCAAAGGTGTAATCTATTAGTGATGTGGCTGTCAGTGGTTTGGCTCGATTAATAACCAACCTTTGTAGGCTACTAACAGCCAGTCCCCAATCTTACACATGAGAATAAGAAATTAAATCACAGTTACAATAAGTCGTGCATGGGCTGCCAACGCTATACCATCTAAAACAATACGAAAAGAGCTCGGGCCGACCTGTTCCACAAAAAGACAACTGTCAGAGGGACAGACAGATAAAAAAGACCATTTTTTTGTGTGATATAATTAAAAATTAAGAAGTTTCGAATTTCTTTCTTTTCTTGTACTGGCAAGACTTCCTTCTTGGCGCCGGCCGAAGTGGCCGTGCGGTTCTAGGCGCTGCAGTCTGGAACCGCGAGACCGCTACGGTCGCAGGTTCGAATCCTGCCTCGGGCATGGATGTGTGTGATGTCCTTAGGTTAGTTAGGTTTAACTAGTTCTAAGTTCTAGGGGACTAATGACCTCAGAAGTTGAGTCCCATAGTGCTCGGAGCCATTTGAACCATCTTCCTTCTTGGCAAATGTTATGATTGTATTTCACCCTGAAGCTCCCTAGCTGGCCGTAGTGGCCGAGTGGTTCTAGGCGCTACAGTCTGACGCCGCGCGACCGCTACGTTCGCAGGTTCGAATCCTGCCTCGGGCAAGGGAGTGTGTGATGTCCTTAGGTTAGTTAGGTTTAACTAGTTCTAAGTTCTAGGGGACTGACGACCTCAGAAGTTAAGTCCCATAGTGCTCAAGGCCATTTGGACCATTTGAAGCTCTCTATACGTTTTGATGAGTGAGTTTTGGATTGCCAAAATATGTGACATAAATGGCCGTACCTTTTTATTGCGTTTACTTAGAAGCCTAAAATATTTACACCTCTAAAGGAGCATGGACCTTAATATGAGGAATAGATTTGAGCTTAATACTTCCACCCGTTTCTGAGAAAATGGGTTCTTAACAGTCGGACAGACAGGCAGGTAGACGGACGGGCGACGAAGACACCCTGTTCGGATTCTGTTTTTACGCATTGAGGCACCGAACCCAAAAAAACGTAGCTTGGTCTCTCAAAACTAATATTGCTGAGCCGTGCACGGCTCGTGTTCATTCTGTTTATTGTTTGTCATCTTCTCTTACCGTACTGCCGCCTCGTTTTCTTATTCCATTTACCGGCGTCACTAACTTCCTGCCTTACCTGCCCGTGAGTGGCAGCAGCAGAGCTTATCGATAAGTGTCTGTCGTACTATCTCTAGAGCGACCGATAGTATTTCCGGTTCGTCGTGTGTCAGGAAGTCAGTCGGGCACGTAGCAGCAGTCGGGGACGGAGCAGCTGTTGAGGACGAAGGAGAGTCCGGACGCAGCAGCAGTGAAGTCGGGGACGGAGTGGCAGTGAGGTGCGGACAGCCAGTGTTCGCCGGCCGCTAACAACACACATGAACTGTCCAACGGAAGGTGATTTGAGCGGGACGACCGCTGGACGGTTGTTCGGTTGGTCGTCTCATCGGATGACGTGTATTTGGTCTTTTGACCATTTGTGGGCCTCGTCACTTGGTCATCGTGCTGGACGTGGATCGGTTCCTTCCTTGTGCAGAGATGTCGTGGCCAATGGGCGAGAGTTACCTCTGCATGGATGGGTACGAGCCAGTATGCCCGGGTTGCCGTGTCTCCAAATTCCTAACGGACATCGGGTTGAGTCGGGTTGGAGCTGCAGTAACCTTTGGACAGCCAAGACCCGCCCGACCGTTGCCGATACATAACTTGAGTGGGAACGACCTGGGTTGGTCGTTCGGTCGGTCGTCTCATCGGAATACGTGTATTTGGTCGCCGACCGCTTGTGGAAACTCTCTGTGTGTCGAATTAATTCGTCCTTGTTGTTCCACAGTGATTTAATTTACAGTTGTTCGGGTTCTTGTGCAAGTGTGTTTACGTGGAACCGTGTGTAGCTTCTGTGATTTTCACTGATCAGATGAATGCTGTCTGCGTACAGGAGTAGTCAGTCTATCGGTTGAAACAGAGCAGCGAGTGTGTCGGGTGGAAGGGAAATGATTAGGTTGTTGGTTGGTTCCTCAGCCGTCCGTAGGTCGTGTTGCAACCCGATTGTTCCGTGTTACGCTTGGCTGCCTGTCTCACCTGAACTGTGGAGTTCCCTCCCCAGGCCGACCCTTGGAACACTCCTGAGTACCACTGTTTATTGTTTGTGCTTGTCATTTCATTTGGTTGCAGATACTGTTCCAGTCCTTCACCAGTGTATTTATGTCTATGTTTAGTATATGGCCTTGAGCCGAACTTCACAACAATTATTTTAAGATTAGGTCTTCAACGGTGTTCCATTTCAAATTCTTATTGCGTCTTCTGCCGCGTTTGTTTCAGAATCTGTGGCTTTAATATGTAAATCCTTGCCTGTAAGCTTTCTCTTTAATTATCCTGAATTCTTGAAACGGCCTATCTTAAGGTAGTCTTTAATTATTCTTGAGTAATTGCTTGGGCCTTCAGCCGACAAGACACTTCAAGTTTTCTTAAGATGTCTTTATGTTGTACTGTGTACAGGCTTATCTTTAAGGTCTCTCTTTTATTTTCTACAGAATTTTATTTTTAATTGGGCTCTCACCCGAAGAATTAACTTGAATTTTCCTAAATATGGCCTTCAGCCGGAATTTGTAAATGCTTTACTTTTAAAGAATTTCCTTAGCTGATCTGAAATATTATTTCGGCCTTTAGCCGAGAAGATATTTTAATTTTACTTAAGTAAGGCCTTCAGCTGTTACTCTAAATCCTAATGACTTAAAAGCGATCATTTAAACTTATTCTGGAGAAGTTATTTGGGCCCTCAGCCGTGAATTGATCTTTGTTGTTTTAAAGAGAAAACTGTGCGTTGGTTTGAGGAATAAAGTTGTGTGTGTTCTGTAACTAACAGTAAGTGACCTTGGCCCCTTTCCACAAACTGATCCGCTCTGTCCTGCGAAACCAGATTCCAACTGCAGGTATTAAATACGAACATCCCGCATCCCTTCTCTTCAAGCGAATAGCACGTGCATTATCAGTCCACAATTCGTCTGATACAACTACTCCAAACCGGCCTCTTCCGGCTCAGCACTGCCAGCTCGCGTCAGCTAAAAAAAAATGGTTCAAATGGCCCTGAGCACTATGGGACTTAACTTCTGAGGTCATCAGTCCCCTAGAACTTTGAACTACTTAAATCTAACTAACCTAAGGACATCACACACATTCATGCCCGTGGCGGGATTCGAACCTGCTACCGTATCGGTCGCGCTGTTCCAGACTGTAGCGCCTTGAACCGCTCGGCCACCCCGGCCGGCCGCGTCAGCTCACAATAACATGCTGTTCACGCGCAGAACTGCTCTGCATCAAGTAACTGATTATAGCATGCACTGGTCTACATGGTAAGCCAACTTATGACTACGCGTACGCTGACTACAGAGATCTGACCATTTCCACAGAACTTCCTCCATACAACTGACTCTTTATAATTATGTTCAAATGTTCAAATCTGTGTGAAATCTTATGGGACTTAACTTCCAAGGTCATCAGTCCCTAAGCTTACACATTACTTAACCTAAATTATCCTAAGGGCAAACACACACACACACACACCCATGCCCGAGGGAGGACTCGAACCTCCGCCGGGATCAGTCGCACAGTCCATGACTGCAGCGCCTTACACCGCTCGGCTAATCCTGCGCGGCCTTACTCTCTCTAATTGCCAATTAGAACTGCCCCCTTACTTTCCTTCAAATACAACGCGCTAATGTGGCACCACCACGCCCTAGGCGTTCATTGGATGACGTACTTACACCAAAGGTCAGTAGTGAAACATAAATACTTCCTATGAGCGGAGAAACAACGAAATCGATCAGCAAGTGATGAGGAAATATACCAAAATAGTCTCCCGTAATTTGCATGCAAAAATATATAATTTTAATGGTGTCTGAATCAACAGACACAGTTTAATTTATAGTTACATTCTTTTGAAGAGCCAGTTTGAAACGTTTTGGAATCTATTTACATACATTATGAACATTCCTTCGTCTAGAGTGTTCAGTTGTACACATGGAAGATTTTCGATGCATGTTAAGTGTGCAATAATCTTCTGATGATCACTTTAGTATTAAAAGATTTGTTGCTCTCGCATGGTACTTCACCGTATTATACACTTGCATCCATAAATTGCAGCATACGTTTGAGCATAGGTTTTATTCACATATTTTTTCTCTTGGCAGTATTACAAACACTAAATAAAATTTTTATCGGAGGATTTAATATCTTATCAACAGCGGTATGTAATGAATTGCTATTGAGAACAAAAAGTAAAAATACCGAAATGGAAAACTTCCGAAACGTAGGAAATACTGACGAAAGACCACTGCTTTAAACGTATTAAACTGGAGATTTTGTAGCACTATGGAATATCAATAATTCGTACGAAATTCTAACAAATAATTCAGATTTAATAGATGCAAGAGGTATACTTCATAAAATTAAATGTCAGTTATAACAGTTGCGCGACAAATATGAGACACTTCCTATGCACTGGATAAGTGAAAAAGTTCAACAACGTTAAATCTTGAAAAAATCATATTTCAAGTGCATTGACTGGAAATGTAGTTAACTGAGCAGTCATAACAAAATAGAAGCCAGAGAGGCCCAAGGCAATTTCGTTTATTCTTTGTGTGCATACATGCACGATATCTTTCCCACAGGATATCTTCTGTAAAATTTGAGAGCACGTATCACATACTGGCTGCACCTGAAGATGTGAATGAAGTTCACGAGCAGTCCAAGATGGTATAGTCGGCAAGAGTTTTACACTCGAAATTTAAATGTTTTGGTTAGTGTCACAGTCACACACACACACACACATTTAATTTGCCACTAGCATTTACTTCCTGTGTTATTCAAATAATTCTGTTGCTCTTATTTAGATTCTTAAGACTAACGGCAAGCACGTGACGAATTCCGTTATGACTATGAAAGTGCTAATGACTTCAAATGGTTCAGATGCCTCTAAGCACTATGGGACTTAACATCTGAGGTCATCGGTCCCCTAGACGTAGACCTACTTAAACCTAACTAACCTAAGGACATCACACACATCTATACCCGAGGCAGGATTCGAACCTGCGACCGTAGCAGTAGCGCGGTTCCGGACTGAAGCGCCTAGAACCGCTCAGCCACAGCGGCCGGCTGACTTTAGTGTCAAAAGGAAGTACCCAAGACAGTTATGCACTGGTATCCCAACTTGAGGATGAAAGTAGCTTTCGCGTGATTGGTCACTGCCAAGTAACACAGATCGGTGAAACCCGTTCCACTAATAGAAAGAACTGCTGTAATATGGCCAGGAGGTAACTGGAAGAAATATGCAATGACACAGAAGGAAATGACAGTTTTGTTTAAAGACAACAGTTACACCGAGATCGCCGCGATTCATGATGGTCCCCTGCACACTACAAAAGGCGGGACGTGATTCTTAACAGATTGTGCAATCACCGCTGACAGCAATGGATGGTCTGCAATGTGCTCCCACGCTGATCAAAAAGTTGCAAAGAGTTCTCGTAGTAGGGTGTTGATTCTTCCAGCTGCGAAATTGACAAGTGCAGGGCGATCGTCGGAGCATGGGGACGTGCAGCAATCGTCTCCGGAAAGCAATCCACACGTGCCCGCTAAGTCGGTGTGACGGTCAGGCTAGTCCATTCGCCGAATATCTTCTCGTTCCAACAGCTTCCCAGCTTGCATGTTTTTTTTATTTGTCTCTCTCTCTCTCCCCCTCTCCACTATTCTCCTAACTGTTTTGATGAGGCCGCCACGAGTTCCTCTCTTGAGCCAACCTTTTCATCTGAGTAGCACGTGCTACCTAAATTATTTGCTAGATGTATTCCAACCTCTGTCTTCCTCTACTGTTTCCACCCTCTACAGCTTCTCCTGGTACCATGGAAGTTACTCTCTGACATCTTAACAGACGTCCTGCCATCCTGTCTCCTCTTATTGTCAGTATTTTCCGCATATTCCTCTCCTCCTCATTCCTTAACTTTTAGGTCCACATAATTTTCAGCATTCTTCTGTGGCACCACATCTGAAATGCTTCGATTCTCATCTGTTCCGGTTTTCCCATAGTCCATGCTAAATCAACATACAAAGCTGTGCTCCTAACATACATACTCAGAACATTTTTCCTCAAATTATGGCCTATGGTCGAAACCAGTAGACTTCACTTGTTCAGGAATGCCGATTTTGGCTGTAACAGCGTGCTTTTTATGTCCCGTTGCTCTGTCCGTCTAGGTTATTTTGCTGTCTAGGTAGCAGACACCTTAACTTCTTCTATTTTATCATCACAAATCCTGAATTTAAGTTTTTCGTTGTTCTCATTTATGCTGATTTTCATAACGTCTTTCTTCGATTTACTCTCAGTCCATATACCGTACTCATTAAACTGTTCATTTCAACAGATCCTGTGATTCTTCTTTACATTCGTAGAGGAAAGAATTGTCATCAGGGAATCTTATAACTGATAACCTTTCATGTTGAATTTTAATTCCTCTCTTGAACCTTTCCGTTATTTTAGTCATTGCTTCTTCGATGTGAGATTGAAAAATATGGGCAGAAGACTATACACCAATTTTATTTCTAGCTCTTAATTCTTGGTCTTGCTCTCTAATTACTCCCTCTTGGCTCTTATACATATTGTACGTTACTTGTCTTTCTCCGTAGCTTATCCCTATTTTTCTTAACATTTCAAACATCTTGCTCCATATTATATTGTCGAACGCTTTTTCCAGATCTAAAATTCTATGAAGGTGTCTTCACTTTTCTTTAGTCTTTTCTTTACTCGTTTCTTCATTATCAACAACTGCCTCTCTGGTGCCTGTACTTTTCCTAAGGCCAAACTGCGTATCATCTGACATATCTTCAACTTTCTTTTCCATTCCTCTGTATACTGTTCTTGTGAGAAACTTGGGAGCATCAGCTGCTAAGCTGACTATACGACATTTCCCTCTCTTGTAAGCTCCTGTAAACTTCGGAGTTGTGTGGATGCTGTTTCTGCGAAAGCCAGATGGTACACCGACAGACTTATCCATTCTGCACGGCAACGTGAACAGTCGTTTAGCTATCACTTCCGCAAGTGATTTTAGAAATTCTGTTGGAATGTTGTCTGTTACTTCTGCTTTATTTCAACATAATTCTTCAAAAGCTCTTTTAAATTGTAATTGTGGTACTGGATCCCCTATCTCTTTTATATCGACTATTATTTTTTCTTCTCTCGCCTCATCAGACAAGTCTTCCCCCACATAGAGGCGGTCAATATACTCTTTCCACCTATCCTGTTTCTAATCTGCTCTTAACAGTTGAATTCCTATCGCACTTTCAATTTTAGCCTCCCTGCCTTTGATTTCATCGAAGGTTGTTTTGACTTTTCCAAATGCTGAGACAAGCCTCCGACAATCATTTCTTTTTCGATTTCTTCACGTTTTCGTGTATCCACTTCGCCTTAGCTTCCCTGCGCTTGCTGTTTATTTGATTCGTAAGCGTCTTGTACTTCTGCATTCCAGACTTTCCCCGAACATTTTTGAACTTCCTTCTTTCGTCGATCAGCTGAAGTAATTCTTTGTTACCTATAGTGTCTTCGCAGTTACTTTCCTTGTACCTATACTTTTTCTCTAGCCTCGGTGACTGGCTAATTCAGAGATGTGCGTTCCTTTTCTACTGAACCGTCTACTGAGTTATTCATCATTTCAGCATCTACGTCCTCAGAGTATCTCTTCATTCCTTAGCATTTCCGTGTCTCATTTCTTTGCTCATTGTTTCCTCCTGACTAGTCTCTTAAACGTTAACCTACTCATCATTACTACATTGTGATTTGAGTCTATATCTGATTCTGGGTAGGCCTCATATTCTAATATCTGGTTTGGGAATCTCTGCTTGACCATGATGTAATCTAATTAAAATCTTCCCTTACCTCCAGGATTTTCCAGGTATTCCCCTTCGATATTCTAGAACAGACTATTCGACTATCTGAAACTGACTACGGAACTCAATTTGTCGTTCTTCTCTGTCATTCTTGTTACCGAGGCCATATGCACCCATACCCCCTTTCTTCTACAGCCGCATTCTAGTCTCCCATGACTATAAGATTTTCATTTGCACGTGGTGAATTATCTATTCAATATCCTCATGTACTTTCTCTATCTTTTCATCTTTAGCTTCCGACATTGTGTTGGTTTCTCTCAATTCTGATGAGAGAAATATTATCACTGAACTGTCCACAATAACTCACTTCGTGCCCTACCTCCCTATTCATAACGAATTCCACTTCCGTTAGCGCATTTTCTACTGCTGTTGATATTACCCTATACTCATCTGACTAGAAAACCTTGCCTTCTTTCCATTTCACTTCACTGACCTCCAGTATATCTACACTGAGGCTCTCATTTCCATTTTCAGATATTCTAGGTTCCCTACTACTCTCAAACCTCTGACATTCCACCTCGCGACTCGTAGTGCCGAGTACATGTACATAGGGATGGAATACGGTGTCACAATAATATTGCCCGTGACTGTACACTGTTAAAATATTTGGAGGATAGTATGCTCGCGCTACATTAAGGCAACCCACTCCCCCGTAATGATGATTTTCTACAATGTTCCACGTTGCCTTCAGTGTTTCCACCCTTCACCATATTACGGTACGTCCACTCACTATTTACGGAATCAGCTCTCATCCGAGAAGATCACGCGAACCCGCTCGTCGTTGGTTCTGTTTGTGCTTTGGTACTACAGCAAACGTTGCCGCCTATACTTAGGTGTCAACGGAATCCGACGTACTGGTCGCCGTGCAAAGGGTCCACCCCCAGCCGTCATCAGTCATCGTGCCAATGTGGAGCATGGGATGGGTGCCTCGCAGTCCTGTTAAATGCGGTTGCAGTTGCACCCACAGATCGGCGTGGGTCCTTTCTTGCCTATAACACAGTTTAGTGGTGGTTTTCTACTATAGTAGATCGTCGTTGACCACCTCCTCTTCTCGCGAAACAGTACGATGCACCTAAAACTGTGCTGTGAGTATTACGACACTCCTGAGATGTACACGTCACACTTCGTCCTTCGTCCCAGTTTCTCAACTGTTCCTGCATGTGCAGCCATCCAAATGTTGTTCCCTGGCCATGATGTCGTGAAAAATACCACCACAGTGCACCGTAACTACTCGCTAATATACACACACTGTCTTTCCCCGTTCCTTAGACTTCCTCATGTTGCGGGGCCAGTCCCATTTAACGCTACAGTCACGCTGAACTCAAGCCATTTGACGTCCAGATTTCTGTACACAACAGGAATACTTTTGGCAAATTGCTGTCGCACTTTCATTCACTGGAAGTGAGTTGTTAATATCACATATTAGTTTATCTAAATCGTCCTTAAATTTTGCAGAACGGTGTATAACTGCGTCCCAATAAGGTTAGTGTATCCACTGAAAGTTAGGTAATCAGTTAACATAACTGAACTACTGTGACTGTTTTTAGTATGATCCAAGAGTTTCAGTACCCCTCTTTCTCCAGAACACCAATCAAATATTCCCCAAAAATATACGTATTAGATTTCTTTGAGTACTATTTTCATATTATTGTACACTCGGTAGAGTTCCTTTCTTCCAATTAGTAACACAGAACGTTGTAAACGCAACATAAAAGTTTCTTTGAGTAGAACGTTACGACCTAATTAAGGATCAGTTTTATTAAGAATTAAATTTCTGCACTTTTGTCAGGAAGGTCATTACTGCAACATACGTCCGCCTGTTTCAGTAACAACAAATATTTTCTGAAATCTCTCGAGACAAATTCCTATTTTTGTAACCTCTCAAATTTATTTCCGTCGTCTCTCTCCTGTTTACTCTGTCCATTTCAAAGAAAAGCTATTGCACCATCATCTCTGTGTTTCAAATAAGACTACCGCCTGCTCTCTCCAGCACTGTAGAAATGTCAAATGTCAGCAATAGCTGCTATGATGTTACGCAGACAATTCGAAGCTTTCTATGGCCAGTGTCATTTCACACAAATTCGAAGAGAAAACACTCCACTCTCTCTTTTCGGAATAGTTACGTGCTGTTTACATCGAGTAATTTCACCAGGTAATAACGAAACAGCTCATTTAGAAACCTCTTTTATGTTTTCATAGTTCCCAACATTTAAAAACTCTTCCGGCACGTATGAATACACAGCGTGAAACAAAATTCGCTCACACGGAGGCCGCAGCACTATTTCTTAGTTACTGACAGGAAAGAAAGAAAAGAAAAACTAAACTTCATTGTAATTTCGTTCTGTGAATATTTTCAGTAGCAAATGGATGTCAAAGAAACAAATATCGGCAGCAGTGTTTTCACGTGCGTGACACGTGTCTCTATTCAATAGAGTATAGCTGTGCTGCACTGATGCTGCAGTGGCTGATGTTTTGCTTTGGAATATTTGAGGTCGCCACTTTGCTTCCCCGTTCTTTTTATTTTCTAATTTTAGACTGTGTGGACTGGTATTTAGCTTCTTACTAATCATACAACAATTATAGCAGATCTTACGTGGATTATTTTCCACTGACGCAGTGCAATCGTCTTTTTATTATTTTACTCTTAAAGACATCTTTTCTTCCGTTGTACTCTTTCCCTCAAAGTAATAAAAAACCCATCTCGACCTCTCCCCCCCTCCACGCAATTCCACACCTTGGTTTATGCCTGATTCTCTTATCCTCTACAGTTCCCTGCAGCCGTGGGAATAACATCGTCTATGTACTTTGTTCCGCAGTACTTTACAACTCACATTCCTTCCGCCATACCTGCTTGCCATTAGCTCAGTCGATTACTACAACTATTACTCTTAGTACTTTCGCTTCCATTACATTTATTTACGACATTTCGTCACCTGAAGAGTTAAAACCGGCTTCTCAGTAGTTACCAATGTCTACTACTATTTTTAATTATTATCATAGTGTGGTGAAAAAGTCATGCGATACCTCGTAAACAATATCGGACTCCGGTTTGCACGGCACAGAGCGCCAGCTCGAAGTGGCATGGATTCAAAAAGTCGTAGAAAGTCTCCTTCAGAAATATTGAGCCAAGCTGCTTCCACAGCCGTCTTCATAATTGCTGTCTTCAGCTGGTGGTCTATTCGCTAGCGTTGATGCCTCTGGATCGCGGGGTCCTGGGTTCGATTCCCGGCCGAATCGGGGACTTTGTCTGCCCGGAGACTGGGTGTTGGTTTAGTTCTCATCATTTCATCATCATCATCCTTGGTGACAGTGGCTAGATTGGACTGTGTAAAAGTTGTGACTTTGTACGGGCGCTGATGACCGCGCATTTGTGTACGAACTGACCTCTCGTTTATTTCCCATAAATATTTGATGGGAGTCATGCAGAGCGTCTTGGTGGCCAAATCATTCGCTCGAACTGTCCATAACATTCTTCAGAACACTCGCGAGCAACTGTAGCCCAGTGACATGGAGCACTGTAGTCCATAAAAAAATCCATCTTTGTTTGGGAACATGGAGTCCATGAATAGCTGCAAACCGTCTCGTAGTAGCCGAATATAAACATTTCCAGTCCTGCAGTTTTAATTATGGCTGTTTCTCAGAACCTGTACATTAGTTTCAACAAAGGAATCATACAGCCAACCTGTTGGAAATAACTGTTTGGTACATTCACCTAGGTTTCGACACCTCTAAGGATGTCTTCATCAGAATGAAATTTTTAGAAATCGTAAGATTACGTTGAGAGAAAGCAATGCTCAAAAGCAAGAGCAGATATGCTCAAGTCAAAAAATAAAATAAGACAGTTCCAACCCTTGGCACGGATAGCTAGCTAGGAACAACATCAGACAGTCAACAGTTTCCGGTGGTGTTGGGTCACAATCATGCAATATTCTTTTAAAGAACTAAACCGCAATTTGACTCTGTATTACTATAGTTATCTTCTGTAGAATCTAGATTTCGACTTTTATGCCGTTATCAAGTACATTGATAAAGTTGCTAGGTCATTATTATGTCATACATGCTAATGCTATCTAAAGCACGTAAACGAGACTAACACATGTTTTTAAGATGAACTGTCTTAACAGATATGGCACAATAAAGGTCTGGCAATTTTTGGCATCGTACTTGAAAGTGGCAAAAAAGCCGGAAAGATTGATAGGACGGAAGATAATACACAATGAAACGGCGACTTCCTCTTTCCTTTTAAGAAAAAATATCCCATTGATAGCGACCGGGCCAAATATCTCAAGAAATAAGCGTCAAACGAAAAAACTACAAAGAACGAAACTTGTCTAGCTTGAAGAGGGAAACCAGATGGCGCTATGGTTGGCCCGCTAGATGGCGCTGCCATAGGTAAAACGGATATCAACTGCTTTTTTTAAAAATAGGAACCGCTATTTTTATTACATATTCGTGTAGTACGTAAAGAAATATCAATCTTTTAGTTATACCACTTTTTAGCTTAGTGATAGATGGTGCTGTAGTAGTCACAAAGATGTAAGTACGTATGGCCATTGTGATCAAAGTGGCCAACGGGCGTGTGCTACGTATGCTGCTCGGTATCCTGGACATCATCCAGGTGTCCGGACCGTTCGTCGGATAGTTACGTTATTTAAGGAAACAGGAAGTATTCAGCCACATGTGAAACGTCAACCACGACCTGCAACAACTGATGATGCCCAAGTAGGTGTTTTAGCTGCTGTCGCGGCTAATCCGCACATCAGTAGAAGACAAATTGAGCGAGAATCGGGAATCTGAAAATCTTCGGTGTTGAGAATGCTACATCAACATCGATTGCACCCGTACCATATTTCTATCCACCAGGAATTGTATGGCAACGACTTTGAACGTCGTGTATAGTTATTCCACTGGGCACAAGAGAAATTACGGGACGATGATAGATTTTTTTGCACGCGTTCTATTTAGCGACGAAGCGTTATTTACCAACAGTGGTAACGTAAAGCGGCATAATATGCACTATTGGGCAACGGAAAATCCACGATGACTGCGACAAGTGGAACATCAGCGACCTTGGTGGGTTAATGAATGGTGCGGCATTATGGGAGGAAGGATAATTGGCCCCCATTTTATCGATAGCAATCTAAATGGTGCAATGTATGTTGATTTCTTCTACCAATGGTACTAGAAGATGTTTCACAGCATGACAGAATGGCGATGTACTTCGAACATGATGGATTTCCGGCACATAGCTCGCGTGCGGTTGAAGTGGTATTGAATAGCATATTTCATGACAGGTGGATTGGTCGTCGAAGCACCATACCATGGCCCGCACGTTCAACGGATCTGACGTAGCCGGATTTCTTTCTGTGGGGAAACTTGAAGGACATTGCTATCTTGATCCACCGACAACGCCTGACAACGTGCGCATTGTCAATGCATGTGCGAACATTACGGAAGGCGAACTACTCGCTGTTGAGAGGAATGTCGTTACACGTATTGGCAAATGCATTGAAGTTGACGGACATCATTTTGAGCATTTATTGCACTAATGTGGTAATTACAGGTAATCGCGCTGTACCAGCATGCGCTCTCAGAAATGATAAGTTCACAATGGTACATATATCACATTGTAACAACCGAAATGAAATATTCAAACGTACCTAAGTTCTGTATTTTAATTTAAAAAAACTACCTGTTACCAACTGTTTGTCTAAAATTGTGAGCCGTATGTTTGTGACTATTACAGTGCCATCTATCACAAAGCGAAAAGAGCGGCCCAACTAAAACATTCATATTTGTTTATGTACTACACGAATATGTAATAAAAATGGGGGTTCCTATTTTAAAAAACGCAGTTGATACCCGTTTCACCTATGGTAACGCCATCTAGCGAGCCAACCAAAGCGCTATCTGGTTTCGCCCTTCAAGCTAGACAAGTTTCAAACTTTGTGTTTTTTCGTTTGACGCTTATTTCGTGAGATATTTGGCCCAGTTACGATCAATGGACCACTTTGTATAATCGGTTCAGTTGGACCAGAGGACCATGGCATCGTGAGGTCTTCGCCACATTCGAGAGCTGTCATCAGCTCTTACCAGTTGAGCAGACCACGGTTCTCCAGTCGTCTACGGCCCAAGCGACTTGGTCACGAGCCGAGAGGGGGCGATGTCGTGCTGTTAACAAAAGCACTCGCATTTGTCGCCTGCTGCCACAGCCCATTAACGCCACATTTCACCGCACTGCAATAACGGACACGTTCGCCATACGTCCCACATTGATTTATGCTGTTATTTCACCCCTTGGTGCTTGTCTGTCAGCACTGAAAACTTTACACAAACGCCGCAGCTCTCGGTCGTTAAGCGAAGGCCGTCGGCCACTGCGATGTGCTTGGGAGGAGCAATGCCTGAAACTTGGCGTTTTCGGAACACTCCTGACAAAGTGGGGTTCGAAATATTGAATTCCTTAACGATTTACAAAATGCAATGTCCCTTTCATCTAGCTCCAGCTGCCATTCCGCGTTAGAAGCCTGTTTATTCCTGTCGTGCGGTTGTAATCGTAACGGAAGCCTTTCCAAATGAATCACATGAGTGCGACAGTAACGCCATATGCATATTTGTATATCGCTATCCCATGACTTCTTCACCTCATTCATACGTTCCACCGTACGTCTAACATCCATTCTGATAGGTTTTGTACTTGCTCCTGCCCCATGATAGGTAATTGTAACTGATTATTACTCTTGTAGATTATTTCTGACACGTCCCACCAGTAATTGCTATGTTCAGTGTTAAATACATTGTAGTTGTAGGTATGTATCGAGTGATAAAAATTTTTATCATACATCACCGTTGGACAGATCAAAATGTGGCAATAAAATAAAGCGAACATACCTGTGGTACTGAATTCCTGAACTTGAGTATTCTTATGCAGAGCTCTACACACTGCAGAACTGCTAAACAGTAGTGATTAGAGATCCTTGTAGTACAAGCGATCCAGTGTTGCCAAATTCCCTTTCAGTTTTTTCTATTTAAAATGAATACGACACGCAATTTTGGTAGAGACATTTTGCAGTTTTTATTACTGGTATTCACGGAACAGCACTGCGGCATCACAAAGCGTGATTTTTGGCTCATCCTGTACATGCTTTATTTCTCTTACGTTTCCAGAAGATTGCAGAAGTAAAAACAGCGATTTTTCTGAAGCTTCGAAGTGTTAAGTTTCCTTGCAAACAGTACGTAAGGGAGGAACGTGACAGTTTTTCCTTACGGGACTAAGTAGTAGAGTTTTTTTCTCTAAAACTGAGACTAAATTATATTTCTGGCATTACACCACTTTATTGGCGTTATGGAAGTTAGAGTACCCTACATGGAGTTTTATGTATCCCAAGTATTAAACGGAATTCCGCCCATTCATGCGTGCGGGAAAGTATCCTAAGTATTGTCTTTGAACTTCTAAGTTCGAGAGGGCGCGGTTTATAGTCTAGGCAATTATCGTATTTATAGAACATTCCCTCAGTTCTTAGAGACACATAGACATATCAGAAACTTGAATACACAGTACTGAAATATCTTCAACATTTCGCGGCCCTATCAGCAACTGTATAAATATTAATTTTAATTTTAATAATCAACAGCCTCAGTTTCACCGTTTACCTAGAATTTACCTAGGTTTTAGTCGAGATAACCCTACCTTCTTCAGAATAACAGTAACTACCGTTTGTCCATAGTGGACATCGTAAAGCTAAAACTACAAATCAATAAATTATCGTTAGACTGTAAAACTTATCTGGAACTGCCTCGGCCCCACTTCGCGACCGCGATGCGGCAGCCACGAGTGCTGTACTGGAACATACCCTAGCATCATGAGGCCCGCCTAGATAAGTTTCATAGTCTGACGATAATTTATGGATTTGTAGTTTTAGCTTAACGACGTCCACTATGGACAAACTGTAGTTACTGTTATTCTGAAGAAGGTTGGGTTATCTCGACTAAAACGTAGGTAAATTCTAGGTAAACGGTGCAAATGCTGCTGTTGATTATTAACATTAAAATTAACACAGTACTGATGTCACACGATAATGTTTATTTAATAGTTCATTATGAACCGGCTTTCGTTTTCCTAGGCCATCGTCAGATATCTTAACATTTTTTTCCTTGCTTATTGTTTTGTTCATACGCCGGCAATGCGTAAGTGGCAGTTTGCTTCTCTCGCTCGTCTAATAATTGGTTACCGTTGTTTTCACAGTTTTTTATTATTATTGTTCTGTACGTGTTTCCACGAGAAGTTTTCTATTTGGGCACTTTTTCATTAGTACCGCCTCGAGCATCTGATTCCAATAATAGTAATTTTCCGTATTTACGCTTAAAAGTTGCATCAAGACTTGTTGGCTTGCAAACGAGCGCTGTTGAGAACTGCAAAGGGTCTTAGATTCCCGTGATTCACAGCGCTTGCATTCGAATTGCCACATTCGAACAATAGTTACTCCTACAGTAATCTAGTACTGCCCTGTTGTGTGAACCAATGTC
This sequence comes from Schistocerca nitens, assembly GCF_023898315.1. Lineage (NCBI taxonomy): Eukaryota > Metazoa > Arthropoda > Insecta > Orthoptera > Acrididae > Schistocerca > Schistocerca nitens. Next base: position 547,652,822 of record NC_064619.1, on the reverse strand, counting down.
GCTGTTGCACCATCTGAGTGAACGTATTTGATCCGTCTAAAAATTTCACTCTCCCGTCGATGGGACCCTGCCACCTACCTCATTACTGTACCTCAACGTTCCTTAATACTCCCTCATTAACAAAGTAAGTAAATTTGCCCATACATTTTTCAAATGAATGACGAGCAGCCATTTCGCTGCGTGGACAAAACAAATGGACGACAATTCCTAAATATTTGAATGTTTTTATGTAAGGTACGATTATCGTAATTCTAAAAGTGAAATGTAAAGTACGTACAGGGTGAGACAGGAGGAAAGGTAAATGCTTCGACAGGTGATACTACTGGTGATTAAGAAACTTCTAATAAACAAACATATGCCCTTTTCTTAACCGTCTCCGGATAAACTAATGAAAACAGGTAGGAGTCGGAAAGGTGCAGGTGACGGTAAATTAAATTATTGGTATGTTATGGTTTGTTTAATTGTGTACGTTTCCTCACTCAAGACGTCCAGTCCCCCGTCAACTTCAATGCCTGTTGCTGCTCTTGTAGACAGGTGCTGTGTCGCCGATTGGAGCTCTGTTTTGCATTCCTTTACCTGGGCACAAACATGTAAAATACGAGCGAGAAGTTCTTCTCCTTGTCAACTCTGCGGTTCTAGACGTGGCTCTTCAGCCACCCTCACAAACAGTAATCCAATGGGCTAAGATCAGATGACCTCGGTGGCCAAGCAGTGACTCCACGGCGGCAATCCAACGACCAGGCTACGTCGTGTTGAGATACTGTGTCACCCACCATACGGAATGTATAGGTGCCCCGTCGTGCTGAAAGTACATACGAGCTCGTGTTGCCAAAGGGATATCCTCCACGTATTCTAGTAACACATTTCGAAGAAACTCAGGATACCGTATGCCCCAGTAAGACGGTTATCTAAAACAACTGAACCGATTAGTTGGTCAACAATAATACCGCACCACACGTTGACTGAGAAACGTCGTTGAAAATTCGTTTCCACAGTAGCGTGCACATTTTCATTTGCCCATGCAAGAACGTTGCACGTGTTGTTAATTCCGATGCGGGTAAATGTTGACTCGTCAGTGAACAGAATACGTGGAATTAATCGATCATTGACAATGATTCATTGACAGAATTCTTACCGGTCGGCAGCATCTCCTTCATGCAGATTTTGAACACTCCGCCGATGAAAGGGATACAAACCGTGCTCGTGTACTGTGCGTATCACTCGCGTTTGTGGAATACCAAGTTGGCCACCAATTCTTCTAGAGCTAGTATTAGGGTTGCGTTTCTCTACTTGAACAATGTTCTCAACTTCATTAAGAGTTCGTTGTACTGGACGTTCAGAGACAACATTTACGCTGGGAAGTGTACCACGCTCACGCAATCCGTGAAAAACCCTGCTAAACACCCTGCAATCTGGCACTACGCGATCCGGAAATTGTTAATGGTATTCTCGCACAGCAACTCTGGAATTGCCATTGGACAACCCATAGACAAAACATGTTAGCATACTCTGCGTGTGTCGGCCGATGTGACCGAGTGGTTCTAGGCACTTCAGTCCGGATCAGCGCTGCTGCTACGTCGCAGGTTCGTATCCTGCCTCGGGCATGGTTATGTGTGATATCCTTAGGTTAGTTAGGTTTAAGTACTTCTATGTCTAGGGGACTGATGACTTCAGATGCTATGTCCCTTAGTGCTCAGAGCCACTTTTTTTTACTCTGCATGTGGAATATCCGTGGTATTTTCTCTACACAAAACTGTGTTCGTTGTTCACGTAACAACAATGTACTACCGTGCACTACGACAAGCGCTGTTGGACTGAGACTTGAGGCAAACAACTGCACAATGCGCAAGTGAACTGCGTACTGACACGGTTAGTAAGGACGACGCTACACGTTTCCCCTTTCCTAGTTGTTTTCATTGGTTTACCCGGAAACGGTGAAGAAAAGGGCATAAGTTTTTAGGAGTTTTTGTTCAGATTCACCACTGGTATGACCCCTCAAAGCATGTACCTTTCCTCCTGACTGACTCGGCTCATAAAAAAATTCAAGTATCTTTCCCAGATCTATATCGTCAATCTCAAACAGACGAAACAAATGAATCATAGTATATCTAGCTAATTCGTTAGTGACAACGAGAATCACCTGAAAGAGAGCAATGATGTCCTGTGATATAAAAATTTCGATTTGTGTTAAAGTGAATCAGACGCCAGCTAGGAGAACAACTAACTCAGATATAATGTTTCAATATGGAATGTCATAGCTGTGTCGGAGACGAATCTAAAGCATGAAGTAAGAAAGATGTATTCGTGCACTGCGCTCATGCAATGATCATAATCTAACTAGGAAGGTGCTATTGTAGTAACACTGGCGCTAGAAAAATTGTCTGGGGAACGCTTTCAATTCTTTACTTTATCTCCTCAATAAATAAATAACAAAAAATAAATAAATAGAGGTAGTATCGCCAGACAACATTCCAAGTCTGTGAATGATCCAGAATTGGTCCCACCCAGAGAATTTTCTGTAAAGTATTTTGTTCAGTTTCTCTCATTCATGTATCTGTTTCTGTAGTATCTTTTTCATGTCATGAGTCATGTGCCTGGTCGAGGCGGCACGCGAAGAATTTCTCTCTTCTGCCGATCTCTCCATCTCGCAGTAGAACTTGTGTCTTACTTCCTTCGTTATTTCTACAGTTTTGAGTCCCTACAACTCCTTCTGGTATGAAGGGAGATATTCTCTGAGTCTTAATACCTGTCCAGTCATACACTCTCATCTTCGCAGATTTAGCCAGGAATCTATTTCCTTACATAATCACAACCGACACAACTCAAATGCTCCGAATCTGTTTTTTTTTCCGGTTTTCCCACAGGAAGTGATTCATTACCACGTAATGTTGTCCTTCAGATGTAGGTTCTCAGAAATTTCTTCCTCTAATGAAGGTTAGTGTATGATATCAGTAGATCTCTTTTGGCCAGGAATGCCCTCCTTGTCTAAGCCAGTTGAAAATGGTTGAGGTTCACTAAAAGCAGAGCTCTCTATATTTAGCCTTTCAGCGCTGCTTCCACCGACTGCTCCGTATATAATCTGCAAAATATCTGTGTTTGTGTTACTTTTGTGTATCCCTTCAATTGTTTAATGAAGAGATGTATTTGAATAAGTGATTAAGATGTACATATAAATTTGTTCTCGTTATACATTATGTAATATGTTTAGGAAAGTGGGTGAACCCTACATGATAATTTTTCAATTTTCATACATTTAGTCTAACTGAAGGAACTTCGTCTGTTTCTGTGAATGATTAAGGTTTGTGGTAGTCTAGGAGTAATGCTTATTGTCATCTGTGTGATTGTAGTCGTCAGGCATCTACTTTATGCAGCTTCAGGGAGCTCATTCTTCTAGGATTTAGTCAATTTCACAGTTAAATTTGTCTTTCAGATTGATAAAAAGCACCTTCTGTGCATTATCGAAAATTATTGTGCTAAAGTTTGGTAGTGATTTCCATCTTCGTTTTACTGTAAACAGCCTCAAGATTGTGCTATTCAGTTATTATGGTTAACGTTATTGTTAGTACTTCTATCTAGGATGTTAAATAGGATTTGGATGCGACTAGAACACAGCTGACATTCTGTCATGTATTACTGCTAATACTAGTCTGATTCGTTGTTACACAACAGTGTGTTTCGCTGATGAACGCTTCAATATTTCGTTCGTAAGGGACTGCTTTATGGGTGATGCGACTGTAGACAAATACAAACAACTTTTGCGTCTGTGACTGGTTTATTTTGCCACTATGCCTTTTAATGGTTTACGCCACCACCTTCAGTGGGTGAACTATTTATTTATATGGCTGGAGTATGTAAAGAGTACAGACATTTTTTCATTGTCGCAGACCAAGATCAGTGGAGGTTATTTTGCGACTTTTGCTAATCATAAAAATTGTTTATTTAGAAAAGGCACATTACGGTTAAGATACACGAATTCCTGACAGTGATTGTACTTACAGAAACTGTAAAGTTGTAAACGGTCTGCATACCGTTGCCTGATGTGTGTTCTCTCCGCTGCAATTACTTTTAGACTGTCACTTCCGAAGTGCTGTACATGTTACAAATACGTTTGTTTACATTGGATACAAAGATAAATTGATTGCACCAGAATACTGACATGTGCGTAACTCAGTTATTGTATTAGGTACTTACATGTACTTTCTTTTTTTAAATATAAATACGTTGCAGCACTGCATTAGAAAATAATGATTCAATAGATGTGTACATAAATATGTTTTCCTTTTTTATATAAAATATGTGAAAGGGCGGCACTTGAATGTACATTTGTGTGCACTTTCATTACTATACTAATGTCTTACTCATAAGAAGATTACAACAGATCAGTCTTGTAGGTTGAACTTAATGAGGGATGAATTTTTTCCTTTGTTTGGAATGCAATTCTTATTTTGTGTCGCTTGAAGATATTGGCAACTTTTTGTGAGATGTTACCATGGAAGAGGATACATGTTGTTAGTGTGTTTCCTTGGTTCTTGGTGGTTATTTTGTTCATATTCTTTTTAATTTTATAACTAAATTGTCTCTTAGTATTGGTTTACACACATTAGCTGCAGCTGTTAGTTTTATGATTTTTATTTCGTTCTGGAGGCCCTCATCGCTTAGTAGGATTTTTAGAGCTTTATGGATCATTGAGCAGTAAGCAGCTACTTTATGCATGTTGGTGTGGCAGGAGGAAGCATGTATGTATATGTGTGTGGTGGTTGGTTTCCTGTAAATTTGAAAGACATATTTGTTATCTTATTTGTAGGTTGTTAAATCGATGAAGTTAATGGAATTAATTATTTCCTGTTCACAGATGAATTTAATATTCTCATGCATTTTGTTAAATGTTTGGAGGATGTCCCGGAGATCAGCATAGTTTTCCCCATCAATGATCAGCAATGTATCATCTACATATATTCTGTAGAACTGAACTTTTTGAGTGCATATTGGATTTTTTCCTTAATGTTTTTGCTCTAGATGGTTGAGGAACATTTTGGCTATAGCTTCTGATATGTTGGTACTCATAGCTACACCATTCGTTTGTTCATACATTTTTCCATTCAAAGGCAAGTAATTATATTTCAGTACCAATTCAAGAAGGTTAACGAATTCTGGCATTGCTGTCATTGAGAGATTCTTGTACTTTATTAGGTTTTGTATAATAACAGCTAAAGCTTAAAGAACAGGGATGTTACTATACAGGCTTGTGCAGTGGCTTTTTACTTGGGGTTAAGCCATTTCCATTCCTGATGGTGGAAAACATTTTCACTGTCAGTATCTGTCCAGCAATGGCCTCCCACTGCCTTAAAGGTACTGGGTACTAGATTTTGCATCAATGTCCTGGTTTATATACTAAACCTCTGTGCGGTGTCTGATAAAGTGGGGCCATGTGACACTACGATTGGTGATCCTTCCGTCGAAAGGGGTCGTTATGCTTAGGGACTCCCTTCGGGCTGTTCTCGAGGAGTAGGCTATCTCTCGGCACTGCCTTTCACCCTCCTCCCTCTCTCGTCATCATCATCACCGCTACGGTCGCAGGTTCGAATCCTGCCTCGGGCATGGATGTGTGTGACGTCCTTAGGTTAGTTAGGTCTAAGTAGTTCTAAGTTCTAGGGGACTGATGACCTCAGCAGTTAAGTCCCATAGCGCTCAGAGCCACTTGAACACTACAGTACAATCCACACACGCACACACACACACACACACAAATATTGTAATGGAGTATATTGAAAATAAAAAAAAAATGGACAGGTTACATTTATTTAAGTCATGAACATTTGCTAGTATTAAACACAAACACGCATTGACTGAAACTGAATGACGCAAAATCAAGGGGTTAGACGTAGATTAGGCACACAATATATTAGTGTTTGACTTGACATAATGTTCCTTCTATTGCCATTTTGTAATATTTGTTGGACTATTTGCGTGACTAGGTATTTTGATTTGTATGGCCTCTATTACCATGGATTTTTATTCACATGAGACGAGATTTTTCAGTCACATAAAAAATCCCTGGGCGGAAAATTAATAGCTCCTCTGATGTGTGGTCACCATTGCTGCTTCTCGATGGCTACCAGAACAAATACAACCGTTGCTAGGTGTGACAATGCGCACAGTTACGCATCCTTGGGGTGAACAACGATTCTTACAGCAGCCTGTTTTTGACCACGCGCGAGCGCAGCAGACGTTAAAGTCATGGAGACGCACGAAACAATGCGTAGAACCAAACATGTGGTTGCTAAAGTGCTTCACGTTACGATGTTGCATGTCGTGTTCATATTTGTATGGTGTTCTCCTGAATGGAGTCGTTTCCGATTAGTAACTTTTGTGTAGCGAGAATATAGTAAGTAAAAGTAACCTGAGTGTGTGCAAAAGACGTCACGTGTTGTCGTTGGCTGTAATGCTCAAAATCGAAGAAGTACTTCATGCTCTCTTTCGGGATGCTAGATTGCAAATGATTTGGCTGTCGAAGCGTTGTACAAATGATGCTGTTAATTTTGTAAATACTAGAATGTGCTCTCGGCTTTTCAGTGAAACTGATTACCCTAGGAACCTGCGTTCCGCACTGATGAATTTCCCGCGGAAACGAGTGCTCACGGGTGATACATTTCCATAGTGTGATTTTCCTTAAAGTAATAGCGTGAGTGGTAGCACAACTGTGCAACTGAAGAAAGGAAGAAGCGTTTTAACAAACATGTAATTCAGATAAGAAACTTAAAAACTTTATAAAAGTTTTCAGCGCGGAAGAAGAGTGCCGCTAAATACACATTTACGGAAAATATATTTGAAATGGTTCAGATAAGTCAGCTTGAAGAACTCGGTAGCGCTATTGCAAAAGAGAATTGGTCATCTGAAAAATATGTGCATGAAATAACGAGTACGTAATAAAGGTCTGAGAAGTAAGTTTTCCTCAAAGACACTCGCCTGAACGATGAAGAAAGCAATAAAATTGCACTTGTCTTGAGAAATTTATCGAATTTTCGGATAAATGTTTTCACCCCCACCAAATGGGATGTTTGTTACTCTGGTCAAAACGGGTTCGAAGGGGAAATGAGTTCCTTCGCCAGCCCATTACATCGCTCGCATTTTAGCAGAAAATTTACAATTCTCTCAGGAAAAACTCTAATATCCTCTATCTACAAAGTCGATATTACGTTCTTGGCTAGACAGCTATCTCACTAGCCTCCCATGTTTTGTGAAGGATGTTTTAGTGACGATGAAAATGCCGTCTGGAAGACTGACTAACAGGTGAGGTATTTGTATCTTGTCGTTCGATGAAATGAACTTTGATACCAGAATCTATGATTGCGATCGCAGTGGGCGGCCCAGGATACAACAAACTTAATGTGAGGAGAAAGGTGCAGGCTGTGTTTACGGAGAGCCATTTGTTGCTTCACAATAGTTCGTAATCCGTTATTTAACAAGGTGCACTTAAATAATCAATAACATACAAATCAATAGTAACTTTTCGAGATTGATTTCAGGGCGACAAACCAGAAAGACCAAACACAAAATAAAGTAGCCGTGCAGAACAGGAAGCTTAAGACAAGTTAACCAAGTTACATAAGGCCGTTTAAGTACCCCTTTAAGCAGCTGCAATTTTTTTACACAAGTAATGGCTCTTTAAAATAACAAGTTCAACATTCGTAAAAATACAGCTCGAGAGGCCTTTAGGCATTCGTAATATTTCACCCAGGCAAATGTGACTTCCGTACAATTGCGCAAAGAGGATTACCAAACAATTTAAAACAAGAAAGATGGGCCGAATTTAGTAAATTTTTAGTTCAGAATTACGATTAAAAAACTTGATGTCACTTTTAGCACCAGTAATTTGGAAACCTAAGGATAATCCCTCTTTTTTTTAAAAAAAAAGAATAAAAGAAACTGTACAGGTTCAGCATTTCATAAAACTGGAGATGTCTTTAACATTAACAACTTTTCAAACAAGAAGTTAACAATATTCAACATTTGACGCTCTCGCCAGCCAGAGTGGCCGTGCGGTTCTAGGCTCTACAGTCTGGAACCGCGAGACCGCTACGGTCGCAGGTTCGATGTTTTTGATGTCCATATGTTAGTTAGGTTTAAGTAGTTCAGTTCTAGCGGAGTGATGACCTCAGAAGTTGAGTCCCATAGTGCTCAGAGCCATTTGAACCATTTGAACGCTCTCAAGCCCATACGCCTTATCACTTACTGAGACACTAACGGTAACATAATTTCTAAGATGTAAATGATCAGTATTTCACCAATCTGGAGAATCTCCTTGCCGTAACCAGTTTTTCGAACAGTAAAGGCAACAATATTTTAAAATTTACAGGTCCGGGATTCGGTAAAAAAATTGGAGTGTCTTTTGGGCATTAACGATGTTCGAACAGAAAGGTAAGAACGATTTTAAAATTTACAGGTTCAGCAACCCTCAATGAAAGGATTGGAATGTCTTCAAATCAAAGCAAATTTTAAGGCAGCTATAACAAAGTAAAGCAGGGCTAGCAGAGGCAAGGCTTGGATAGGGTTGCTTAGGGTAGCGGACACTTTGATTTAAACTTAAATCCGAATGCCATAAAAATTAAGAATTTAGCTTACAGAGAGAGGTGCCGTAACAAGCGAGGAGTCCGCGCCGCCTCAGTGGCTATCGCGATAGGAGACGGAAAACCACACCGCACCGCGTACACAGATGTCCTATCACTCTGATCCTTCTCTTTGTCAGTTTTGCCACATATTCCTTTCCCTTCTGTTTCTGCGCAAAACCTCCTCATTCCTTACCCTGTCAGGCCGCATAATTTTCATTATTTGTCGGTAGTATCACATCTCAAGTGTTCCGCTTTTCTTCTGTTCCGGCTGTCCCACAGTCCCTGTGTCAATACCATACTACAAACGTACATTCTCAGAAATTTCTTCCTCAAATTAAGGTGAGTTTTTGATAATAGTAGACTTCTCTTGACCAGGAATGCCCTTTCTTCCGTTGCTAGTCTGCTTTTGATATCCTCCTCGTTCCGTCCGTCATCGGCTATTTTGGTTCAAATGTTCAAATGTGTGTGAAATCTTATGGGACTTAACTGCCAAGGTCATCAGTCCCTAAGCTTACACACTACTTAACCTAAATTATCCTAAGGACAAACATACACACCCATGCCCGAGGGAGGACTCGAACCTCCGCCGGGACCAGCCGCACAGTCCATGACTGCAGCCCCTGAGACCGCTCTGCTAATCCCGCGCGGCGCTAGTTTGGTGCCTACGTACTTCATCTACTTCGTGACCATCAGTCCTAATGTTAAGTTTCTTGCTGTTCTCATTTCTACTACGTCTCATTACGTTCGTCTTTGTTCGATTTACTCTCAGTCCATATTCTGTACTCATTAGATGCTTCATTAAAGTCAGCAGATCATATACACTGAAGAGCCAAGGAAACTGGTACACGTGCCTAGTCTAGGGAACCCCGAGAACTCAGAAGTGCCGCAACACGACATGGCAAGGACTCGACCAAAGTCTGAAGTAGTGCTAGAGCGAACTGACAGGTATGGAGGAAACAGCAGGGCTGCTTTTTTTTCTTTTTTTCTTTTCCTTCGCTGTTCGCTGTATGCAGATTTGTGTCTGTGTCGTGGTATTAAGTCCGTTTTGAACAGGAGGGAAACTATGACAGTTTACTCTGCACATCTTCTCCATTAGGAGCCGAGAGGAATTGGCTTTCGAATGGGAACGGCAAACGTTTGATCACAAGGCGACAAGTCAACCGAATCCTCTACCAGGACACACGTCTGGTCTGCCATACATGGCATTAGTGACAGTACGTGTGCCATATGGTAGGAATCGCTTACCGATGCACCTAACTTGTACATCTGTCAGGTGAGTGAGATTTACCTCCTAGCCCGATTTAGGCGCACGCGTGATTGTGAATGTCATCGCTCCCAAGGAAATGATGAAAACATAATAGTTTGTCGCGTAAGCTGCAACAAATGAACGCAGCAGTTTCACAGTCACACAGTTATTCTGTGTTGTATCAAAACGTATGTTTTGAACGGTTTTTAAGTCGCGTTCCGTTTTCTTAGTTATGACACTTGAATTTTGGAACATAGTTCACACCGATTTATGTGTTGTTTTCTTATCTGTGACACATCTAGGTGGCATCTCGCCTGCCCTCACTAATCATCACGTTGCGACGGTAACGTATTCTTACCACAGGACTCATATTCTGTATCTAATGTACGAGGTGTGGCTAGAAAAAACCGGACTGATGCTGGAAAAAACATTTATTTACAATTATTTACAATTTCATGTTATCTCCTTCAATGTACTCTCCTCCTCGGTCTCTACACCGCTCCATACGAATTTTCCACTGTTCATAGCAATGCTGCAGATCATTTTCGATAAGTCCATACATTACTTCCGTCGCTTTTTCTTTTACTGCTTCAACAGTCTCAAATCTAGTTCCTTTCAAAGCTGACTTGACTTTAGGGAAAAGAAAAAAGTCACAGGGGGCCAAATCAGGTGAGTAGGGTGGATGATCTAAGATGGGAATGTTGTGTTTTGCCAAAAACGTCTTCACTGACAACGCACTGTGAGCTGGGGCATTGTCTTGGTGAAGGATCCATGACTTTTTTCTCCACAAATCGTTCCGTTTTCTCCGTACTCGCTCACGTAGGGTAGCCAGGACGCTAATGTAGTAATGCTGATTCACTGTTTGTCCCTCTGGTACCCAATCAATGTGCACAATCCCTTTGATGTCAAAAAAAAAAAAAACAATCACCATTGCCTTGAATTTCGATTTTGACATTCGTGCTTTTTTTTGTCGTGGAGAACCAGGAGTTTTCCAATGCATCGATTGGCGTTTAGTTTCGGGATCGTAAGTAAAGAACCACGATTCATCGCAAGCAATAACATTTTGTAAGAAGGTGGGATCACTTTCAATGTTTTCCAGGATGTCAGAACAAATCATTCTTCGGCGTTCCTTCTGTTCAATTGTGAGACACTTTGGAACCATTTTTGAACACACTTTGTTCATGTTGAAACTTTCATAAATAATCTGCCTAACACTTTCCTTGTCAACTCCTGTTAACTCAGACACCGCTCTGATTGTTAAACGGCGATCTTGTCGAACAAGTTTACCGATTTTTTCAATGTTTGCATCAGTTTTTGCTGGCAATGGTCTGCCAGTGCGAGTGTCATCACTGGCGTCTTCGCGGCCATCTTTAAATCGTTTAAACCACTCAAACACTTGTGTTCGCGATAAACAATCATCGCCGTACACTTGTTGTAACATTACAAACGTTTCACTTGCAGATTTTCCTAGTTTGAAACAAAATTTGATGTTAACACGCTGTTCTTTCTGTACACTCAACATTTTCCGACGCACAGACAAAACGTCAACTACTTAAAACAGACGCCACGGGCAGACTGAGTGCAGGAGGCAGATGAAAGTCGAGCAGTAGGCGGAGCGAGAGTCACGTGACAGGCCACGCGACTTTCAGCCTTATTGCATTCGTTTTATTGTTTCACCAGTACTAGTCCGGTTTTTTTCTAGCCACACCTCGTATAGTATTACGAGTACAGAAAGAGAACAGATATCTCAATACCGGACGGACGGTTCATAATGTTAAGAAAAAAGAAAACAAAAACGAATGACACGAGCAGATTTTTAGTACAATTCGTCCGCTTGACAACCAACACCGCGAAGACTATTTTTTTAATAACATTTTATTTGATATTGTTAATTGCATTTCTTCGGAGTGGACTTCCCATGACACCCATCCAAGTGCGTCGTTGATCCATTAACTCAGATATTTTTATTTTTATGACTGAGGGCAGGTAACCCTACGACCCAACACATTCACATTGCGCTACCATGCCGGCAACCACTAAAACATCACGCCGCGGCTGTTCACCAAGGCTCAGTTTTGCACTTCTTAAGGTTGGACCGTTCACTGTTTCTATTTTGCTTTTTTTCCACAGTTCAGTATACTTCCTTTCTGTTTCCGCGCTCGTTCTGTGTTCAGTGTTTGATGGGATATCCACTGGGCCGTCTTACAAGTAAATTTGGAACTGGTGGGGCGGAGGGGGGTGCGATGGGGAGTTTCCCTCTTTCTCTTACTGCATGTGACTGAGTGTAGTAACATAAATGTGGCAAGGGTTAAATACAAGGAAAAAGGTCAGGAAAGCAGTGGACGAAGACTTAATCCTGGGTGCATTCCAGAGAGCTCATGTATCCAAGATGAATCCTCCAATCCAAAGAAGACTCTGTAAGTAGGCTGTTTAGGTTTTCTTATTGGTAACGACAGGTAGCGCTCTGTATGAAAATCACTGGCTGTGCTGTGTGCAGTCTGTGGCTAGTTTGTATTGTTGTCGGCCATTGTAGTGTTGGGCAGCTGAATGTTAACAGCGCGTAGCGCTGCGCAGTTGGAGGTGAGCCGCCAGCAGTGGTGGATGTGGGGAAGTGAGATGGCGGATTTTTGAGAGCGGATGATCTGGACATGTGTCCATCAGAGACAGTACGTTTGTAAGACTGGATGTCATGACCTGCTATATATATTATGACTTTGAAACAATATTAAGGTAAATACATTGTTTGTTCTCTATCAAAATCTTTCATTTGCTAACTATGCCTATCAGTAGTTAGTGTCTTCAGTAGTTAGAATCTTTTATTTAGCTGGCAGTGGTGGCGCTCACTGTATTACAGTAGTTCTAGTAACGAAGATTTTTGTAAGTGATTCATGAAAGGTATAGGTTAATGTTAGTCAGGGCCATTCTTTTGTAGGGATTATTGAAACTCAGATTGCGTTGCGCTAAAATATATTGTGTGTCAGTTTAAACACAGTCATGTATAATTGTTCTAAGGGGACGTTTCAACTCGTCGACAACTGTTTCTGAGGTAGCTGGCGAAGCACAGTATTACACCGTTTGACGAATTAGTTTTTATCAGTAATCCTCTATACAATTGCTTGAGCACTTGCCTGCAGTCTGCGAAGGGTCGGCACTGTTACAATCGGATTTGACATGGTTAGTTCGAAGGGGTGGTCGGATGCCCTTCCTGCCGCAACCCCGTACTCCCTGGGACGGAATCATTGTACACCAGCTGTCTGCGGCTAGTATAAATCATAAAATAGTGCAAAGGTGTTTCAAATGTCACTCAGTAAGATATATGACGAAATTGGTAAAACTAATGAACATATAGCTGAATGGATGGTCGTTAATTCACTATACCTGTATATATTGAAGTTCAGGTAAACTCACACTGCCGTTTTCGCAACATATTTGCATCTTCTGGTGCATGTATTACTGTTGCACGAGAAGATGAAACTAAAATTTTTGCGAAATCGGTAGTGTGAGTCAACGAAGAATTCAATAAATACAGCTGTAGTGATTAACGACCTTTTATTCAGCTATTTGTTCGTCTGTTTTACCCATTTCAACGTCTGGGTTTTACTGCTTAAAAGTTCTGTAGTAAATATATAATTATTTTATCTTTGGTTGCCCTTGATTTAAAAATTCTCTGGGATATGAAATGTATAAAAAATAATTCAGTAACAGTCTCCTGACAACTTATTGTTTTAACGATTATCATATGCTGAGGAGAGAAGAGGGGGTGATCGTTATCTAAGACCATTTTCGTCATCTGAATTTGCAACTATTTTGCAAAAAGAAAAACCGTACAGGATCTGTATGTACTGGGTGTTCAAAATGCCAGTATAAATTTGAAAACTGAATAAATCACGGAATAATGCAGATAGAGAGGTACAAATTGACACACATGCTTGGAATGACATGAGGTTTTATTAGAACCGAAAAATACAAAAGTTCAAAAAATGTCCGACAGATGGCGCTTCATCTGATCAGAATAGCAATAATTAGCTTAACAAAGTAAGACAAAGCAAAGACGATGTTCTTTACAGGAAATGCTCAATATATCCATCATCATTCCTCAACAATACCTGTAGTCGAGGAATAATATTGTGAACAGCACTGTAAAGCATGTCCGGACTTATGGTGAGGCATTGGCGTCGGATGTTGTCTTTCAGCATCCCTAGAGATTTCGGTCGATCGCGATACACTTGCGATTTCAGGTAACCCCAAAGCCAATAATCGTCCGGATTGAGGTCTGGAGACCTGGGAAGCAAAGCATGACGAAAGTGGCGGCTGAGCACACGATCATCACCAAACGATGCGCGCAAGAGGTCTTTCAAGCGTCTAGCAATATGGGGTGGAGCGCCTGGTACTAATAAAACCCCATGTCATTCCAAGCATGTTTGTCAGTTTTTAAATGGTTCAAATGGCTCTGAGCACTATGGGACTTAACACCTTAGGTCATCAGTCCCCTAGAACTTATAACTACATAAACCTAACTAACCTAAGGACATCACACACATCCATGCCCGAGGCAGGATTCGAACCTGCGACCGTAGCAGTCCCGCGGTTCCGGACTGCAGAGCCTAGAACCGCACGGCCACCGCGGCCGGCGTCAGTTTTTACCTCTCTATCTACATTATTCCGTTGTTTATCAAGTTTTCAAATTTATACTGACTTTTTGATCACCCGGTACCATTCCGAGATGTCTGGAAGCTTTTTTTGAATGCTAGTGGTTTCCTACATAGTCTTAGGAGTGATAATATGTTCCTCTTTCGTTATACCATGCATTTTATCCATCGCATGTAGCGAAAAGTGGTCTAGGTTCTCATGATCTGGACTTACGATTAGTTTTGGATGTTGCTTTAAGGTAATACGTACGAAGCTTGTCAAGAGAAGGACAAAGTGCACAGAAGTTGCAGTGTTGTTTACTCAATATGAAGTTTCTTTTTGTACAAAAAAATGGCCTTTACTTTTTGACTTGCCCTCACATTTGTGTGCGAGACTGCCGCGGGCGCTTGCATATTTTCAGAGCTCTCTGGCTGTTTTGAGAGGCGCTCTGTTTGTCAGAGCCGGCCAGCACGCTGCCGCCAGCTCCAGAGGCGAACGCGGCGACGCAGTCAAAGCGTGGCTGCCTTGCGCTGCCCGCATGCGCCGCGCGCCGGGCAGTAGCACGTCTCTGTGTCTGTGGCGCGCACCTGCGCCAAAGTCCCGCGGCCGTCGCGATGTCCTCAAAGCGGAGCCCACCCCACTCTCCCCTCTCCCCGTACCCGCTCTATTATTATTACCTGCGTCCATGTGTATCGGCCGACAGCGTGAATATTTCACCGCGACGGCCTCGTAAGCTACTTAGCGGCGCGGACTTAACAGGCAACTGGCCTTTGTTTCCGCGGGATTACGCGCAAACAAGTAGCGCTGAACGCGATTGTGCCCACGTGAACGAAGTCAGAAGCGAGAAGGGGAGTGGGGAGGGAGAAGAGGACATGCGGGACTGTAACGGCTGAAGCGGTAATGAGATGGGTACGGATCTTGTTGCGGACAGTACCGGCCAGCGACGAGATTTCTGCACTTGGGCATTCACCTGAGACCGCTTAACGTACGCCCTTTATTACCGAAAAAGCACACGTGACGTCCAGTATGACGGCAGAACTCCATTTTCTCGTTGGGCTTGCTAAATTTGTTCTGACTGCTGTAGCAGCGTGCCACACTACCGGGACCCAGGGATTCCCGTGTGTGTAAGGGCATCATACATGTACCTAGAAAACAAAAATATAATTACGAATTTTATTTTTTTAACCTTAGTAAACAGGAATTTTGAGGTGCGAAAAGACTTACTATTTCTCCCATGTAATATTACATACAAATTATAGGAAAAGCTCATTCTTAGCAGATATACTCACTACATGAACTGGTAAATGTCGAGTTATCTTAGTAACAATTAATGAACTAGCCCCAAGTAGCTAGAACGGTTTTACAACATACCCTACTGGCCGTTAAAATTGCTACACCAAGAAGAAATGCAGATGATAAACGCGCATTCATTGGACAAATATACTAGAACTGATATGTGATTACATTTTCAGGCAATTTGAGTGCATAGATCCTGGGAAATCCGTACCCAGAACAACCACCTCTGGCCGTAATAACTGCCTTGATACGCCTGGGCATTGAGTCAAACAGAGCTTGAATGGCGTGTGCAGATACAGCTGCCCATGCAGGTTCAACACGAAACCACAGTTCATCAAGAGTAGTAACTGGCGTATTGTGACGAGCCAGTTGCTCGGCCACCATTGACCAGACGTTTTCAATTGGTGAGAGATCTGGAGCATGTGCTGGCCATGGCAACAGTCGAACATTTGCTGTATCCAGAAAGGCCCGTACAGGACCTACAACATGCGGTCGTGCATTATCCTGCTGAAATATAGGGTTTCGCAGGGATCGAATGAGAGGTAGAGCCACTGGTCGTAACACATCTGAAATGTAACGCGCAAGTGCCGTCAGTGCGAACAAGAGGTGACCGAGACGTGTAACCAATGGCACCCCATACCATCATGCCGGGTGATACGCCAGTATGGCGATGACGAATACACGCTTCCAATGTGCGTTCACCGCGATGTCGCCAAACATGGATGCAACCATCATGATGCTGTAAACAGAACCTGGATTCACCCGAAAAAATAACGTTTTGCCATTCGTGCACCCAGGTTCGTCGTTGATTACACCATCGCAGGCGCTCCTGTCTGTGATGCAGCGTCAAGGGTAACCGCAGCCATGGTATCCGAGCTGATAGTCCATGCTGCTGCAAACATCGTCGAACTATTCGTGCAGATGGTTGTTGTCTTGGAAACGTCCCCATCTGTTGACTCAGGGATCGAGACGTGGCTGCACGATCCGTTACAGCCATGCGTATAAGTTGCCTGTCATCTCGACTGCTAGTGATACTTAGCCGTTGGAATCCAGCACGGCGTTCCGTATTAACCTCCTGAACGCACCGATTCCATATTCTGATAACAGTCATGGGATCTCGAGCAACGCGAGGAGCAATATCGTGATTCAATAAACTGCAATCGCGATAGTCTACAATCCGACCTTTATCAAAGTCGGAAACGTGATGTTACGCATTGGTCCTCCTTACACGAGGCATCACAACAACGTTTCACCAGGCAACGCCGGTCAACTGCTGTTTGTTTATGAGATATAGGTTTGAAACTTTCCTCATGTCAGCACGTTGTAGGTGTCGCCACCGACGCCAACTTTGTGTGAATGCTGTGAAAAGCTAATCATTTGCATACCACAGCATATTCTTCCTGTCGGTTAAATTTCGCGTCTGTAGCACGTCATCTTCGTGGTGTAGCAATTTTAATGGCCAGTAGTGTAGGTTATTTTGATAATGGAATAAAATGATTGTAAAACCATCCTGCAGCCTGACATTGTTTTATTTAATACTATAATGAATGGCACCATTCCCACCAATCCACGGCGATAAAAACTGAAAATACAAAACTATTTTATTCTATTTTGTTGCGACGATAATCACAAAACTGCAGTTGCCGGCATCTATATCTACACACATACTCCGCAAGGCACTGTATGGTGCATTACCGAGGGTACCTTGTATCACCAACAAATAGTTTACTTCCTGCTCGACTAGCAAATAGAGCGAGGGAGAAACAATTGTCTATACGCCTCTGTGCGAGCCCTACTAGCTCTTATCTTTTGTGGCCCTTACGCGAAATATACGTTTGTGGCAGTAGAATCATTCTGCCCTCAGTTTCAGATGCTCTTGTTTTTCCGATAGTGTTCCGTTAAAAGAACGTCCTCTTCCGTCCAGGGAATCCCACAGGAATTCGCGAAGCATTTCCATAATGCTCGCGTGCCTGTCGAATCTCGCGGTAACAAATCTAGCGGTTCGCCTCCGGTTTGTTTCGACGTGTTTCTATAACAAGGGGGTTCGGAGGGGGGAGGGATGATGAATACATGAATACTCCAATGGTCCTCAAAAGTACGCTGCACTAGTGTTCTTATAGCTGCCACCATTATAGATGAGCTACATGCTCCTAAAATTCTCCCAGTAAATGATGTCGACCACCTGCCTTCCCTACTACCGCCCTTACGTGCTAGTTCCATTTCAGTCATCAGACTACGTATTACACCTCCTGCTTTGCCTATATGTAATTATCTTGTATCGGTACGTAGATGCCCATTGAGCACTGTAAACTACCATAGGGATACCATAGGGATATTTTTTATTATGTTTAGATTATGGTCCCACAGACTTCAACTGGGTGGTGGAATAGTAACAGTGTAGCTCAATTTTGTGATCGGGTAAGGTACGTAAATCAAAGTTACCATAAGTTCTGTTGTTTACTGTAAATCCTCGCCGGCCGCGGTGGTCTAGCGGTTCTGGCGCTGCAGTCCGGAACCGCGGGACTGTTACGGTCGCAGGTTCGAATCCTGCCTTGGGCATGGGTGTGTGTGATGTCCTTAGGTTAGTTAGGTTTAAGTAGTTCTAAGTTCTAGGGGACTTATGACCTAAGCTGTTGAGTCCCATAGTGCTCAGAGCCATTTGACCCATTTGTAAATCCTCACACAAAACTCGTGCAGTAGTTGCGCTGGAGTATAACACGAAAATGTTTGATAATATCGTAATCACTGACAAATTATCATAAGAACGTGACAGCGTTACAAGTAATTACCTTTGGCAGAGACGCGGATCAAAGAACGAAAGGTAGGTTACTACATTACCAGCAGACTAATCTGTTTCTGCGATCTGACGACAGTGATTCTCGAAATTAGACTTCGTGAAATAGTACGTACGAGAAGGGCACTGATTAACACTGTGCACTGCAACCATTTTTCTTTCAGCATCGTCATTGTGTTGTCCACCAGATCTACTGTAATCGGCTGTTGTGCCGGACGATGCCTGTTAATTCCGTAAAGCTGCCTAACGCAAACTTCACATCATGCTCCAGTAGGAGATGGAAAGTGAAATGACTACTTCTCACACTGAATTCTGCGAGGAAATTCGAAGTGATTCTCTCACTAACAGCGGACAAAGTGCCACTTAATTCCCCCCGCTTCCCTTGTAACCTTAGTCCCTTCTTCGACAGATAATCCTAGCCTCTCGTGAGCAGACATGCAATGACAATTGTCAATTGTCCCGGAGCGTCCTGTCACTTCTCAATAATTTTCCATAACTGCTACGTCGGAAAAGGCTCACCAATGAATTTCCGTTATTTTCGCGTCCAGAGCCAGTTTGCTTGTTGTTTCCTACAATCCTCCTAATATTCCTATTTGTATTTTAGACCTATATAAGAGGGGCCAGCTGCTAGCATTTTTAGGACGACAAGGTTGCAGTCTCACACTTACAAGAGTTCTCACATCTCGCCTGTCGTATTCTGCCGAGAGCATAGAGTCATAATTACCTGTGGCTTTCACAGCGTCTACAGGTATACAGCTGTCCTGTCAACTGACTGAAGGCGTCTTGTCTGCATTCTCCAGCCAAAGCTCCTTGCAGCCCGCCTTCCGGGACTTACACTGTACTTTATAACGCCCTCACCGTAGAAAAACGCTTCAGGAACGTGGCAGCGGCGGACATATTGTGCAGAATTCTAACAACTCCTCTGTGGCCGTCCGGACAACCATGGCGCTACCTGCTGCCCGCACTGCGTCAGCTCGCAACGGGCGTCCCCCTCGCCCTCTCCAGTACACACAACAGCCTTCGACATACGCTGTCCTGCCTGGTGTCAGCATCACCTCAACAACCTGAGTTAAATCAATAGTGCCCTTCCATCCACTTGGTTAACTCTCTGTCTGTGAAATTGCCAGCGCAGCCAATCATTCTAAGAAATAAAACACCTGCAAGTACTTCACTTAATACTAATCACTACTGGGTAATCCTTAATAAAAATAAAGGAATGCCTTATACACTGAATACCCATGCCTATATCAGTTTCTTTGGTGCTTCAGATACAGAGACATGTAAACAGGCAGAATACGGCGTTAAGATCGGCAAAGACTATGTAAGACAAGTGTCCGTCCCAGTTTTTAGATCGGTTACTGCTGCTACAATGACAGGATATCGAGATGTAATGAGTTTCAACGTAGTGTTACACTCGGTGCACGAGTGATGGGACACAGCACCTCCGAGGTAGCGATGAAATGGGGATTTTCCCGTACGACCGTTTCACGAGTGTATCGTGAATATCAGGTATCCGCTATAACATCAAACCTCCAAGATCGCTGCTGCCGAAGAAAGATCCTGCAAGAACTGGACCAACGACGACTGAAGAGAATCGTTCAAAGTGACAGAAGTGCCACCCCTCGGCGCATTGCTGCAGATTTCAATGCTGGCCCATCAACAAGTGTCAACGTGCAAATCATTCAACGAAACATCGACATGGGCTTCCTGAGCCATGGCCCACTTGATGACTGCACAACACAAACTTTAAGCGTCACCTGGGCCCGTCAACCCGACATTGGACTATTGATGACTGGAAACATGTTGCCTGGTTTGATGATTTCGTTTCAAACTGTGTCGAGCGGATGGACGTGTACATGCATGGAGACAACCTCATGAATCCATGCACTCTGCATGTCAGCAGGGGACTGTTCAAGCTGGTGGAGGCTCTGTAATAGTATTGGGCGTATGCAGTTGGAGTTGGACTATAGATACGACTCTGAGGGGTGACACGTACGTAAGCATCCTGTCAAAATCACCTGCCTCCATTCATGTTCATTGTGCATTCAGACGGACTTAAGAAATTCTAGCAGAACAGCTACAGAGTGGCCCCAGGAACACTCTTCTGAGTTTAAACACTTGCGCTGTCCACCAAACTCCTCGGACACGACCATTATTGAGCATATCTGAGACGTCTTCTAACGTGCTGTTCAGAAGAGAGATCCACCCCCTCGTACTCTTACGGATTTTTGGACAGCCCTGCAGGATTAATCTGTCAGTTCCCTCCAGCACTATTCCAGACATTAGTCGGGTCCATGCCACGTCGTGTTACGGCACTTCTGCCAGATCTCCGGGCCCCTACAGGATATTAAGCACGTGTACCATTTACTTTGGGTCTTCATTGTATATCGATAATGTGAAAGTCGACGAATATGCCAGTTTCTCCGACTTTAAACTGTCAATAAAAGAAGGAGTAGACATGAAGATTCTGGTAAGTAATGAGCCGCGTGTCGTGAAGACATCCATGGGATTCAATCATGTAACATGATACAGAGTAAATCAGTAGCAGTCTGATATCACCCAAAACAGTGTGTAGACATTACGAATAGCTGTACCTAGTTTACCTCAAATAATTATTGGTTCTCAATGCCAGCGCACCTAGAATCCATGGCTGTAATCTATCTCTCGACCTATAAATACATATTGTAAATTTTAGTAACCCAATGCAGTTTCTGTCTGTATGTTCTTGCTAATTTCAGGAACTGCTCTATGGATTTTGGTACAGTTTTTACAAACAACCATAGTGATTCACAAGGAAGGTTCGCTCATACAGGGTGTTCCATTTATCTGAAGATCGCACATAAGGCGAAATAGGTGGCAGGCAGCGAGTGCTCCATCGCCCGGAAAGTCAGGTGCTGTGTCACCTACCTACCGCCACAGCACTAAATTTAAAATATATGCAGATAAATTTTGTACTGAATCATGTCATGCAAGGAGATGGTGGAACTACATGTAATTCTTTCCCATACATTTCTGACACCAACTCGAGAATTTATGTAAGGTACACATGCTGTGGTGTGGGGGCGATCTGTATGACTGGAAATGAAGAACACACTTCTTACACAGTGACCTGCAGTGTAGAAACTTTTAATGATTAGAGGTGATCGATTTCAACACTCTTGTGGCGCAATCATATGATCTTATGGAACTTGTTTTAAATCTGACAGGTTACATTACATGAAGTCAAAGCATAAAGGCACTCTACAGGTTAACATATGTTAATAAAAACGCAGTTGATAAAATACAAAAGGTTCAAATGGCTCTGAGCACTTTAGGACTTAACAGCTGTGGCCATTAGTCCCCTAGAGCTTAGAACTAGTTAAACCTAAATAACCTAAGGACAAAACACAGATCCATGCCCGAGGCAGGATTCGAACCTGCGACCGTAGCGGTCACGCGGTTTCAAGATTGAAGCGCCTAGAACCGCTCGGTCACCCCGGCCGGCTGATAAAATGCACACAGTTAATAAAATACTTTTACCGCCCATGCTTACTGCTAGCCACGTGACTCCTCCGAGTTCCCACACAGTGCAGGACTGTTAACCGAGTGTTAACATAGAGGCGGCAGATCTGCTACAAAGTTATTTGGCTCGTAGCTGTATGATGCCAACACAGAAACCATCTGTACGAATTGCGCTACAGGAAAAACTACTTCTATCAGCAACAGGCACGCCAGCAGCAACTATATTTAATCTATCATTTCTAATCACCGTTTGGTCCTTTGTAAAAATTTCAGGTGAATTCTGTACTCAGTCAGGTTTTGGTGCCTATTACGATTTGAGCTCCAGTGCCTCCTATTAGCGACGGAGCTTTTCTGCTACACTAACGCAGCTGCGACAGTATGCAGCTATGATGCCTAGGCTCCTGGGTGTAATCTCGTTCTGTGTTTCCCTTGTACTGTTTGAGAGAGGCGCCTTCTAACTTAATAGCATTCTCTTGAGCCACATACACGACATTGAGGATTAAAACAACACAAGGAACACATTGCTGTGTAAAAAGTAAGACGTGGTTATCAGCAAAGGAAATAATTGCTTACGAGTTGAAATATAAAACATTACTGCTAATGAAAGTAGTCTATACCAGAGATGGCGGCTTTCGCGATGAACATATCGCAAAGGAATTAAAAAAAGAATCAGTAAATCCAAGAACGCAGGGATACGACGCAGATGGTCAGTCACAGCATGTAGAGAGATGACAAAAGGCTCTCAAAGATAGTTCAGTGCGAAATATACAAAAGGAGAGGTCTAGAGTAAAATTATAATAATCCATAATCCAGTTTTTAAAAAGGAAAACATAGTCTTGAAGAGAGATATCATGCGTAAAATTTACAGAGATTACATGGAATTAATCAAAATAGTTCAATGGCTCACATTATTCACACTGTATTTTAAATCACATACGAATTTTTAGTGGGATAACACTGTTAACTATAAATGAATACCGGAGAGATCTCGGGAATATACACGTGTATTTCCTCTGGATACATCCAATCGGTTCCGTTGGATTTCATCCAGCTTAGTGGAAGTATGAGGTGTGTCAATTAAGTAACGAGACTGATTATCTTTGCAAGATGTGGCAACTGTGCAGTCTTGTGTAGGCACAGTGACTTTGACTTTGGTCTATAAGATGCTTCTAGTCCAAGCGGCACATTGATGCAAATGCCCAGTCGTGAGTTGTGCTGTAATAAGTTAACACGTGTTTGTGTCACTCATCACGGAAATGGTACCTCGTAATATTGCGCATCGGTATACCATTTCGCTTTGTGCTAAATTGGGTGAAAACGCGACGACAACTTACGGTAAGCTTCAGAAGGCTTTTGGAGAGGAGGTTATATCTAGAGCTAAAGTTTTTCGTTGGCATAAAATGTTTAGTGAAGGCAGAACGAATGTTGAAGATGAAGACCGCAGTGGACGACCATCAAATCCTCGGACGGATGTCAACTTGGCCAGGATGTGTGAACTCGTACGATATAATCGAATATTGTCCGTGAAAATGTTTGCAGAAGAATTGAACATCAATCGAGAAATGGTTCGTCTAATAATTACTGAAGATCTTGGCTTGAGAAAGATTTCGGCAAAAATGATCCCCAAACATCTCACACCACAACAGCGAGAAACACGGAAAATGTGGCAACCGGTCTGTTAAAGCAAACGGAAATCAATCCAGAATTGTTGAGCCTTGTTAT
Organism: Schistocerca nitens; assembly: GCF_023898315.1. NCBI lineage: Eukaryota > Metazoa > Arthropoda > Insecta > Orthoptera > Acrididae > Schistocerca > Schistocerca nitens. The sequence continues at coordinate 547,629,025 of NC_064619.1, read as the reverse complement.
CATTGGTGATGAAAGTTTGTTTTTTCAGTGTGATCCAGAAACAAACCGCAAAAGTTCGCAATGGTGCTCAAAGCGATCATCCAGACCAAAAAAAGTTCGCATGTAAAAGTCAAAAGTGAAATGCATGCTTGTGTGCTTCTTAGATTCCAAGGGACTTGTTCATAAGGGGTGGAAACCTCCTGGACGGTTAACCAATATTACTACAAAGAAATTTTAGAAAGACTTTGTGAAAGAGTTCTTCGTGTCGATGCCAACATTGCTGATAATTGGATTCTTCATGACGATAATGCGCCATCCCATACTGTTCTGTCCGTACAGCAAATTTTAACCTCACAACAAATTTCGGTACTACCACAGCCACGTTATTCACCAGATCCAGTCACTCTGTGCGACTTTCCAAGAGTCAAAACGGCGGTCAAGAGACACCATTTTCAAACAACACAAGATGTCCAAAAAGTTGTGACGAGGGTCTTGGAGGATATTACAGAGGAGTTCCAGAAATGTTAGCATCAACGGCAGAAGCACTGGGAAAAGCAAGTACAATCCGAATGTTGAAGATCGCAGTGAACGACCATGAACCTCACTGACGGATGTCAACTTGGCCAGGGAGTGTGAACTCGTACAATCTGATCGAGTATTATCCGGGAAATCTTTGAAGGGGACAACACTAAACTTGACTAAAACGGTAAGCAAAATTTTTTTTTTCACATCAGTTTCATTCCTTTATTGTCGCACCTCGTATGAATGTTCAAACTTTACGGAGGCATGGATGGAGCTATTTTCACTAAATTTTGTATAGTCACTAATATTACCTGCAAAGCAATACTATGGCGTCTTCATTGGAGGCCTGCGCATGGATGGGAGTTCTAAACTATCTGGAGGAATTTCAGAACTTGGTACATATGCTTCTAACATTCAGGATAATACACCCCTTGTATCACCTCAGAGGACCAAGTTTCTTCTTTGGATCATCTGTCTTCTGACTGATTTGGTGTGAGCCGGTACGACAACGACCGTAACATCGATAGGTATGGGGATGGTGGTAGGAATGGAGGGGCGTCTTCTAGAAGTAAGTTATGGCGGGGAGGGTGAAGGATGGGAGAGTGGAGAGGGGTGGATAACATCACAAGGGAAAGACAGTGATTGAAATATATCGACAATTCATTTAGGGCACTGAATGTAAGTACTACTCTGAAGAGATTACTATAGGAGAGGGGATCATTGTTAGCGGCATCAAACAAAGAGGACTGAGAATAAAATATGTAAGCATTATTAAAAGAATGAGCGTGCTGGAATTGATATTTGATGAAAGTACACCTTACAGTCACAATAATATGACCATGTATGAAAGCTTTCACGACCGGATGACATATCTTCTGGTAAACCTTCCGGGATGTAAGGTCGTGGTCCATGAAACTCTTCAGCTCCCAACGTTTCGTCCAGAGCTGCGCTGGACATCTTCAGAGGAGTGTTTCTCCTCCGGTGAGTCTTGCCGAAACGTTGGGAGCTGAAGAGTTTCATGGACCACGACCTTACATCCCGGAAGGTTTACCAGAAAATATGACCATGTGTCAAAAGCCTGAATAGCCTCCTCCTGCCGCGCGCACCGCTGGAAGGCAGTCAGAGAGGTTATGGAAAGTACCTACCAGGATGTGGAGCCATGCCTGACTCCAGTACCATGACCACCTTATCTACGTTTCTGGGTTGAGGATCCGTGGCGCATATAGCCCGATCGAGGACATGGCACTGATCCTTGACTGGGTTTAAATTCAAGGACTGTTGTGTCGACGCACGTGCGCTGTGGGTGCATGACACGCTGCAGTGTCCTGACAGTAGATGCAGTCGTGACGAGGAGAAACAAACTGCATTTATGGGTGGAAATTGTCCCCATAGATACATACTGGGGTTGATCCATTGTGCCTTACAGAATAACAAAGCTACCCATGGGCTGCCACGAAGACATATCCAAGCCCAGAAGGGTCCCTCTTGGTAGCAGCGCGTTTGCTTTCAGACATTTGACGCCATGCACGTGAACGGCCGTTTGCCCGATGAAACATAAAACGTGATTTATATGAAAAAGTCATCCGTCGCCAGTCAGAGTGCGTCCAGTTGCGCTATTGGCGTGCAAATTCCAGTCTTCGACGCCGATGAACTGCAATCAGCATCGGTGTATGAAGCAAGTGCCCGCTGCGAAGGCCCATACACAGCCATTTGGTTCATCTGGACGGTGGTCTGCTCCAGAGTTGAGTCTCTATTTGCCCGCACAATTCTCTGCAGCTATCTTTGAAAGATGTCATTTATGGCTCGTGATGAACCACAACTGCCTCGGCGCCGGCTTTGCCCAGCGCCTTTCTGGAATACAAGTTGTACTTCAACCACAACGGTAGGCAGCCGGCCGGAGTGGCCGAGCGGTTCTAGGCGCTACAGTCTGGAACCGCGCGACCGCTACGGTCGCTGGTTCGAATTCTGCCTCGGGCATGGATGTGTGTGATGTCCTTAGGTTAGTTAGGTTTAAGTGGTTCTAAGTTCTAGGGGACTGATGACCAGAGCAGTTAAGTACCATAGTGCTCAGAGCCATTTGAACCACAACGGTAGGCGAACTGTTTATAGACTAAGCCGTTTCGGTAATGCTTCCACCTTTGACACGAAAGCCAATGATCATGGCCTTTCCGACGTCACGTACGTCGTTCCATTCCCGCATTACGGCAACGACTGCATTTTGTTTCCCGCGTCCTACCCCCTCTTTCCCACCGACTTACGTTATATAACCTTCACTGTTAGTGGAATGAGATTTTCACTCTGCAGCGGAGTGTGCGCTGATATGAAACTTCCTGGAAGATTAAAACTGTGTGCCGGACCGAGACTCGAACTCGGGACCTTTGCCTTTCGCGGGCAAGTTCTCTACCAACTGAGCTACCCAAGCAACACCCACGCCCCGTCCTCACAGCTTTACTTCTACCAGTACCCCGCCTCTTACTTTCCAAACCTTACAGAAGCTCTCCTGTGAGCACCTGCCCGCGAAAGGCAAAGGTCCCGAGTTCGAGTCTCGGTCCGGCACACAGTTTTAATCTGCCAGGAAGTTTCATTGTTAGTGCTGCCACCTGCTGCCACGTGTGAGTGGCTATTGCATGTTGACGTCAAACAGAGGCACGATTGTTTAAGTTTTATAGAGTAAAAACTGTTGTGGAAGGTACGGATTGATGGATATCCTACAACTACTTGAGGAAGTTCGGTATAAGAGCTACTCTCAGATGAAGAGGTTGCCACACAAGAAGTAGTTACCGGCCGCAGCAAGCCAGGTAGTGACTCAAAAAGACAATAACTGTACAAGAATTATTAAAGGGAGGAGCTTGATGGAGTTGAAATGGTATTGGAAAACACAGTTAGGCTCTAAGGAGTACTTGTTTATTCCCTTACGGAGGAAACACAATTTCTAACTTATTGAACCAAAGAAAGAATTACAAAGTATTGATGCATTACGGAGAGGAGGGGAAAATTCGTACAATACCGTATTCGTACAACTCCGTAGACGACGCACAAGCTCGGATTGGACAGGGACATCATTGGAAACCTTCCGCTGTCTTTTCAAAGTAAGTATTACCGAACTGACCTGAAGCGAATTAGTGAAATCATGGAAGGATCAAATTATAAATAATCTTGTAAGCATTTCAACCTTACTTCCACCTCTCGCCGCCTCGCTCGGACGAGAACAATTTAAGCAAATATATCGGTGTACAAACTTAAAGAAAATGTTTTATACGATGGGTACGAAGGGATCGCCGTTATTAAAAGAAAACTGAATCTACACAATATTGAAAACATTTGCGGATTCCTCGCATTCTTGGGAGTAAGGAGTAAAACCAGAGGTAGTTTTTCCGCTGTTTTGCCGGACCGAGTAAAACCACGATTTAAGCTGCAGAGGAGCACGTCTCAAGAACAGCGAGATCGAAAAACTCTTGTGACGAATGCTCCACAACTGAGGCATACAAACGCTATTTATGAAACGTGTTAAGGCTTTTTATGCACAGCGGTTTCTTGTAGCGCGCTTGAAGAACAGCCACCATAAATTCCACGTAATCCTACCGTTTCCCCAAGGTTCTCTTCCTCGCTTTCTATATAAGGTCGTGAAATATGGTACCTCAGCAGATTTATGAACAAGTACTGCGTTTTCATAGAAGTGTTTGCGGGATCAAACGTACCGCTTTCTTTACAACTGTAATTTGTTTGCTTCGCGAAAGAACCTCCTTTCGTGTTCAGGTGGATACAGTAGACTTTCATCTTGCTTTCGCAAACAGTTCCACCGTGCATGGTGTTTATAAAGTTTCATTATAGTGTATGAGTGCGACGGCCTCTTTGCATGACCAGATACCCGTTGTTCCCTGAAATACATGTATACAAAAACCATCAGAGGCAGAGCATGGGATTTACTTGAGAGTTTCCGTTTCGCTGCAAATACCACAAAAGCGTGGTAATAGTTTTTATTGATTTTTCTTCATCATTAACCGTTTCGTTAGGAAATTTAATAACAAAATTATTAGCGACGTGATATTAGTATACCTACAGAATTTGCGATATAGCATCACCGGTTAAAGTTTTGAGGAAACTGCGGTCGTCACTGAACTACATTAAAAAATATATAAACTGATACTGTTTGAGTATGTTTTGAGAAACCGACAATTGTATTCAGTTTTCTCCGCCACTAGAATAAACGCTGTTTGATTCCCATTTTTAATTCAGTTTTCAAAGACAGGGTAAAGTTACGTTAGTTGTAACACTGGCAAAATCGTACTCCACTATTATCTGTTCCCATGTTTGTAAAATGAGGCATCACGTGGTGTAAACCTGAACAAAATATTCGTGCGAATGGATGAAAATAAGCGAGTGGAACGCTGGGTGTCGATAAAGAAAAAAAATTAAGAAGAAATTTTGTTTGAAAGTTATTCTTTCATTCTCTCGTACATTTGTAAGCAATTCCAGAGAAGAATATGAATGCTAAGTAATTTTTTGTGTAACTCCTAGTTTCGTGGTACTCTGTCATTCATTTAAGCATAATCAAACGGTAGAAAACTTTGAGGTTATAACTGGAGATCTGGTTTGAAACGGTGAAGATCTCACCGCGTAGGTCTTACATGCGGAGAATTCGTTCACCGTACGGGTGCGACTTTGGCGTTGATAGCAGTTACATAGGAACTAAAAATTATTTTCTCAGCTGATTTTTATGACGAAGGGAGTTTACAATATGTGGAATCAGGAACACGTATAGAATGCTTTGCTGAAACATGGGAATAGTGAAATTCGATTTAATGAAGCATGTAGGAGGTACAATATAGCAGAGTCTACACTGCGTAGTCATTTGAATAGTTTAAATAAAACATCAAAATTTGGAAGACGTAATGATATGACATCGGAGATGGAAGATGAGCTAGTGCAGAATATAATAATCCGGTTTCCTGTAAATAGCTATTACTGAATCTGGGAAACTTGTCTACTACCTTCCTGAGAAATATCATCTACCGCTTCGCTTCAATAAAGAAATGAAGTTAGCCAGTAGAAACAGATATTACGGGTTTAGAAAAGATCATCCCAATTAGTCCTTGTGAGTTCCCGAAGCAATGTCGATCGAACGAAGGAAGGGGTATAATAAAGACCGTGTTTATATGAATAAATACTCAATGAACATAAGTTTACCACTGACCACATACATAGCTTAGGTAACACCGCACTATCCACAGTTCAAAAGCATCTAAATGAATTGTTCGAGATGGCAAATGTTATGTGGATGCAATCACATGCGGAGAAAGGGGTCTTACAACGTCATCTGTAAGTGTAATTAATCCAGAAGGCGCATTCATACCTCCAGTGTTAACATTTAAGTGGAGCAGAATGAATTATGCCTTAAAAAGGGGAACTCCACGAACCGCAGCACTTGAATGCTCCACAAATGGACAGATGATATGAGAACTGTTTGTTCTAGGGCTAGATAATTATACGATCTTGTCAGATAGGAAAAAGGGTGTAGAAATAAATTTCGCTTTCACTGGATGGATATAGCACACGCACCAAAAATTTTGAGGCAATTCAGTTGTAAAATTAAGAAATATTTTTTGACATCTCCGTGCAAAACAACTGATTTTTAATATGCCAATTTTCTGCAGAACAAATATGCCAATTTAAGCAATTTACTTTGTATTGTATTTATATTTTGTTTCATATGGGTTCTCTCATTACATGACTCTATGGAAGCGTGTGTGTGAATTGCTAAGGGACCAACGTGCTGAGTTCATCAGTCCCTAGACTTAAACACTACTTAATCTAACTTACGCTAAGGACAACACACATACCCATGCCCGAGGGAGGACTCGAACCTCCGGCGAAAGGGGCCGCACAATCCGCGACATGGCGCCTCAAACAGCGCGGCCACTCCGCGCCGCATCTATGGAAGTAACATTAAGCTTATGGCTCCAGAATGAGATTTTCACTCTGCAGCGGAGTGTGCGCTGATATGAGACTTTCCTGGCAGATTAAAACTGTGTGCCCGACCGAGACTCGAACTCGGGACCTTTGCCTTTCGCGGGCAAGTGCTCTACCAACTGAGCTACCGAAGCACGACTCACGCCCGGTACTCACAGCTTTACTTCTGCCAGTACCTCGTCTCCTACCTTCCAAACTTTACAGAAGCTCTCCTGCGAAACTTGCAGAACTAGCACTCCTGAAAGAAAGGATATTGCGGAGACATGGCTTAGCCACAGCCTGGGGGATGTTTCCAGAATGAGATTTTCACTCTGCAGCGGAGTGTGCGCTGATATGAAACTTTCCTGGCAGATTAAAACTGTGTGCCCGACCGAGACTCGAACTCGGGACCTTTGCCTTTCGCGGGCAAGTGCTCTACCAACTGAGCTACCGAAGCACGACTCACGCCCGGTACTCACAGCTTTACTTCTGCCAGTACCTCGTCTCCTACCTTCCAAACTTTACAGAAGCTCTCCTGCGAAACTTGCAGAACTAGCACTCCTGAAAGAAAGGATATTGCGGAGACATCACAGATTATGTTCAAAATGCTCACCAGCAGGTGTAACACTCTCATCTATTATAGCGTGAAAAGACTACTGCACAGGTTCTAGCATTTCATAGGGAATGTGCGAGTAGGCTGCAGTAATACGTCGTTGCATACCATTGAGTATAGTAGGCATGTCCTCGTAGACAACGTCTTGCAGATTTCCCCAGAACAAAAAGTCTACATGCGTCAAATCCGGGGAACGGACCGGCCAAGTTACAAGTCCTCTGTGTCCAATACAACGATCTGCAAACGTTTCTTGAAGACAAGTTGTAGTACCTCGTGCACTATGGGCTAGACAACCATCATGATGGTACCACTGGCTCCTCCTTATCTGCAGAGAAATATCTTCTAGCATCCGTGGAAGATGGTCTGTTAGGAGGCTACAACAGTCCTGCGCATTCAGTGTTCCGTCTATTAAAAAGGGGCCTATGAGGTGCTGATTCACTGTACCACTCCATGGAGGCTGATGTTTCACCTGACGACGCCAACAGGGATTGTCAACGGACCCAATAGTGTACGTTTTGGCGGTTTACCTTCCCATGATTGGTAAATGAGGCTTCATCACTAAACAGGATGCATGATGTATCCGGGGAATAAGTTAACACGATTTTCATAATCATTTCCATGCAGCACTCAATGGGGAGAGATGTGTTAGGGATGGAACCTATGCCGATGGAAAATGGATAGGACACTTGCCTGAGACATACTACTTCCTTGTGCGATTGCGCGGGAACTAACGTGCGGATCTACTGCAACAGCAGCAAGAACATTAATTTCCTCCTCTTCTTTCGTCACTTCTTTCCCTCCATTTAGCAGCGCAGTGTATCCGTGCGGTCTAGGGCGCCTTGTCACGTTTCGCGCAGCTCTCCCCGTCGAAGGTTCGAGTCCTCCCTCGGGCGTGTGTGTGTGTGTGTGTGTGTGTGTGTGTGTGTGTGTGTGTGTGTGTGTGTGTGTGTGTGTGTGTAGTCCTTAGAGTAAGGTTACGTTCAATTAAGTAGTGTGTAATCTTATGGACCGATGACCTCAGCAGTTTGGTCTCAAAGGCTCTTACCACCGCCCTCTGTTACGTTGTCTAGGTGTTACACTATCACTTTCACGTAAGTGGTTGAAGAGGTTGACAAATAATTGCCGAGATGGTTGACGGCTGTTGGGATAACGTGTCGCATTCACTGTGCTAGAACGAACTGCTTTCTTCCTACATGCTCCATACACCATGAGCGTGTCGACTTTTTCTGCGTTGGTAAATCCGTTCGTCCACTCACGACCTGCTGCTTTGACTGTCACTTATTAACTGACCAGCAAGTCACAATGCACTCAAGCACTAAACAAGCACACTATAAGTTAGTATAACAACATTGTACGCGGGTTGAATGGCGCAAATATCTGCTAGTGTGGAAATTTCTCAAAATATGGCATCTCGTAAACGTCTTCCACTAGAGTTCTACAAAAAACACCATTCACAAAATGGTTCAAATGGCTCTAAGCACTATGGGACTTAACATCTGAAGTCATCAGTCCCCTAGTCAAAAAATGGTTCAAATGGCTCTGAGCACTATGGGACTTAACTTCTAAGGTCATCAGTGCCCTAGAACTTAGAACTACTTAAACCTAACTAATCTAAGGAGATCACACACATCCATGCCCGAGGCAGGATTCGAACCTGCGACCGTAGCGGTCGCGCGGTTCCAGACTGTAGCGCCTAGAACCGCTCGGCCACAACGGCCGTTCAAACACCATTGACATTTTAATGTATCCTGCTGTAGTCTGCTAATATAAATTGCCACTGTTCCAATGGAAACTGTATGTTTGCAATAAATATACACTTTCGTATTATTATTATTACAATCTGTTTATTGGCTAATAATAAGGGCCCATGACTGCCAGTCCATTCTGTGAAAAATGCACACCATTAGCACTTTCCATTACCGCATAATCTACGGTGCAAGTTTTAGTGTTTGCCCCTGTAACTTACAAAGTAATAGGTGATGGAAAAATTTATTGCGGTAGGTCAGCACTAGAAACGTTACTCTCTGCGGAAATATGGTCATAATTTATTGTGTCATTTTCCAAAGAGTTACAGCAAAAAGAAACAATTTTAAATGGAACAATAATTGTTTGTATCATGTACTGGAGTCATTGAAACCAGCTGTGTACAAATAAATTAGAATAACATTCCTGTCATATTTAGCTTGGTAGCGGCAACCATACGAAGTTTCAGGGGCGATACTACACGCAGCACATAATTCGTGACTGCGTGTTGATTACTGTTCCGGCGGCGGAATGTTGATTTCAGTGAGGAGTTGAAACGTGTGTCCATGGTTCCTGAATGCACAACGCATTGTGCCTTCTCAAGGATCTGCGGTCGAGACGTAACGTCTCCTATGTCGTGGACCGACATGCTTCCTCGACGCGCCGTTTTAGATCATCTTGGCTTGTGGGTTCAGTGGTTCAAATGGCTCTGAGCACTATGGGACTTAACATCTATGATCATCAGTCCCCTAGAACTTAGAACTACTTAAACCTAACTAACCTAAGGACAGCAAACAACACCCAGCCATCACGAGGCAGAGAAAATCCCTGACCCCGCCGGGAATCGAACCCGGGAACCCGGGCGTGGGAAGCGAGAACGCTACCGCACGACCACGAGATGCGGGCTGTGGGTTCAGTGCCGTGAACACGATAGTTTAGATTTTCCCACAAAAAGAAATCTACTGGTGTAAATCGGGCGACAGTGTGGGCCATTCGTGAGGACCACGGCACCCGAACCATCTTCCAGGAAATCTGTTGTTCAGTTCTTCCACAACAGCATGCGCAGAAAGGGCAAGTTGACCATCGTGCTGCATCCACGCCGCACATGTCCTAGGAGAGGCCCAAACTGTCGACTATAAAAGCCCGATACATCTCACATGACAGTGTACATGTGAAGTAGTATGCACCGTTGATATCATCCCCAACGATTCCACACCGTAGATTAATAGATCAACGACGTTGATGCTCGACAGGTCGTACTCACCGACGCTTGTCTGCAGCCCAGTAGTGTATGTTATTACGGTTCACTGCACCGCTGTTTGTAAACGTGGACTCATCAGAGAACGTAACACTTTGAAGGAGTCAGAGTGAAATTACGCTTGGCCCATTCATAGGAAATAACTTTTCGATTGAAATCTTTCCCATGTCGCTCCTGGGTCGGGGACAGGCTGTACGGCTGAAACCTGCGACCATGTCCTATACGCCACACAGATGTAAGGCTAACACCAGCGACTGCAGCAACGTCTCGTAAGCTGATAGGGGAATCGTGGTGTATTTCAGGTAAAACAAACACCTCCGTCACCTCACTACTTGCATGTCATCGTCTGTCACTGCTGCGCCTTCATTAACTACGTGTTTCCCGAAGTCGTTTTTCAGCACTTATAAACGTACTGGCTGCGGAGCTTTTGTCCTATATCTCATGACATACGCCATGGGTGCTTCAGTGGCATCGTGTCGGCATTCGCCGAGCATCAGCAACATGTCAACGTACTCGCTGTACGTGCATCCCACCTTCGTCCAACGTCAGTAACCGCGGCAGACTGAAGCCCGTTATTTTTTTTTTTTTTTTGTCCAACCTGTCGCGTATACGGCCGTGTGTGGCGGCAGTCGACAGACTAGCAGCCCATCGAAGAAGCTTGTCATTCGGTGACGATGGCGACGTTACATCTCGTCCTTTAGAAGGCGCTTTGCGTTATATGTAGCGTGAGATACCCGCAACTGGAACTCGGAAGTATTGCAGCTCTCAAACTAAAAGAACTGGTTTAAATGATTCTACTGCATAACAGAAGCATCTATTGTTCCATTTAAAAGTTGAACCTCTTTGTTGTAACTCTTTGGAAAATAACACAGTAAACTATGACCATAGCTTCGCAGAATGTGTAACGTTTGTTATTTTGACCTAGAGCAACAAATTTTCCCATCAGCTATTAATTACAGAGGCAAAGACAAACGCTCTTTCTTAAACACCTTATATTATGGTATATTTAGGGCTTGGTCAGAAACGAAAGTGACGGAAGTGGAGAAGTGGGACCTCGAGATGGACAAGCATCTATTAAAAAAAAAAAAGTTACATTTTTGGCGCATGTCGGGTGAGGGACAAGCCATTTATGTGACGGTTGTTTCCAGGCAGCGGTTGGCGTAACGGAAACAGTACAAAAATGTTAATCCGAGAATCCAGCGATATGGTCCATAAGCGGAAAATTTTTGTATTCTTTATTTTCAGTTTTTACGTTACTTACACGCCAAATAAAAAGAAATGGGAACAAGGTAATACACTTGTGTACAGTGCTATATACTATAACTATTTCGGCAAAGCTTCAAAATGCTCTTATCCATTGACAAAGCAAAAGATATCGCTTCCCCGACAAGACTACGTTAGAATGGAATCCATTATACGTCACCAGGTACTCTCTCCAGTATTTGACTATACAAGTACGATGCAGTATGCCCGGTTTGCTGCGAAGGTGTGCGATAAGAGAGAACCTTTCATATGTGAGAAAGATTTGTTTTTCCCTACAGAAGTCTTATGACAAACATGTAAATTTAAATACTGCGTTGTTTGTAACGTTTCTATGATGCCGAGAAAATTATTACTTACGCAGTTTTTGCGACGAATACCACCACAGTATGAGTAAATAATGAACTGCAAAATAACAAAAGTATTAAATTTTGTTTATGAAGTCATCGCATAAGGCTTATAATCCCTTCTTGAAAAATTATTTCCAATCCCATCTTGAAAAATTATTTCCAACCCAAATTTTCCTTTGCCATTTCTTTTCATCTCCTTTATGGAAACGTTAGTAAACATAATACATTGAAGATTATTCCGGTTTATTTGCAATGTAGTAATGTAAAAATAGAAAATTAAAAGTAACTTTCCACATATGAACTTGACCATACGACCGTCTGATTACCGTTCTGTACTCTGCACCCTGCGCCAGCCGTTGCCTACAAACGATGCAAACATATATGTCTGATGCCACGCCGGTGTCCTCGTCCGCGCCAAATATGATTTTTTTCTCTGAGCGCTTGTCCATCTTGAGGTCCCATTTTGTCACTTTCGTTTCGGGCCAAGCCCTGAATAAACCATCAATTTATATGAAATCTATAACGGCGAGAAGTCACGGGCCCCTTGTCAGCTACCCAGGATTTCGTGGACATCTGCATCGCAAATAATGACGCCACATCACCTAAATTGATTGCGACACAATATATTGGATTCTAATTCCATAGAAACGGCGCAAAGAACACCATGAGTGCAAAATCACTCATTACTTTTTATGAAAACTGCAACATTTTTTCAATAACTCGCATACACATCACTTTTCTACTAGTATTCTACTATTTTGTCATTGCCGCTTTAAGACCCCTTCATATCTAGCGAAATAATTTTTCTCATTTCGCCTTCATCAGATCTTAAAGCAGACAGACTCTTGACACTGCCGTAAGAAGTACCGTGAAGTAGGCCGTTATGTCGGTGTGTCTTGCAAATCTCATAATATAAATCATCTTTTACAGTGCACCAAAGGCATACAAAAATATTTAAACCGGGAATATATAAAGTGAAGAGTGAGAGAGAGAGTGGGAGGGGAGGAGGGGGGGGGGAGAGGGAAGGAGAGAGCGAGACGGAGAGCGGGAGGGAAGGAGGGAGGAATAAGGAGGTGGCAGATTGGATCGTATGTGTAACTAAGTGGATTATTGGTTCAGATAATACTTCAGCTTCCGTGAACTTTATAACAAAGGCATAAGCTCTACCCAAAGTGATTACGTCGTGCCAACTATAAAAATGTTGTTAACGCCTGTCTAAACGTTGGTCGTCGTTTCTAAACAAATCTTTGACAGTCCGAAGTGAAATTAGACGTATAGAATTTTCCAAGAGGAAAACTGTGGAAGGAGTTTGAAAGTTATTCCCAGAAGATAACTATGGGCCGGACTGGGACTCAAAGCCGGTTCCTTGTCTTTAAAGTGAAAAAGTCATACGCACCGTGATGTCCAGACACGACCGACGACCAATCCTCACAGCTTCAACTCTTCACAACGGCTTTCCTTCAAACATTTGTGGAATAATATTCCTGGAGATAATAATACTGCTTGTGAAAACCAAGATGTCAAGTTAGGGCCCAGAACCAGTATCCAGTTTACATTGTGTCAAGAAGTTTGAAATTCTCTTAACAATGTATACTCTGTAGATAAGCAATATCTAGGATTGTGTGGAACTGGACAGTTTAAACTCCAGTGATTTCCAGAAATTTTCTCCTTTAACATATCACACGTCAAGTACGAATCAGTAGAAACATATCTAACATGATTACAAGACCTCGTCAAATCAGCAGGTGCGACGACAATCCATTGTCCTACTGTACCTAAGTAAGTACCGACTGACAAGTGAATGAACTTAATTGATACACGTATAAGAAATGTATGTGTAAAGGAATATAGATGATGTGAAAGAGAAAAATGTGCAATTATGCAGCAATTGAAATAAAGAAATCGTTTCAGAGTTTTTAAGAAGACTCAGAAGCATTATTTTCTGAACTATATCTATGGGTGAGGGACCTAATATACAAAACACGGCTAAGATGACGTAAATAGAGTGACAAGACGTCACCGATTCCGAGGATAGTTGTTTATAAATGCTCTCCTAGCAGTTTCTGATAGTATTTTTTTCATTACTTGGATAATTTCACAGAAATGTTATTCCTATTTGGATATTCTTATTAGCAGTTAATTTCTTCTTAAAAATTCCATGAGCTAATAATTATCTCCCCTCTGTTCCTGCACATACATTTAGAGGTGGTGTTAAAATGAATTGTGGTCCGAAGATGTTTCATTTCTTAGTCTCTAGTTGTTACCACATGAATTTAAATTGAGTAAAGATGACGAATAACTGATAAAGCCTTAAATGTAGTAGTTATCTTTCCCCCTCTCATTACTTACAGCTCGGACGTTATAATCTTTCGCGCTATTTAGCACAACAGAAATGTATGCAAATTTTTATGTTAATTGGTAGATATGTTTAGACGTTTCTTGTGTACGGCTTTCACCCCTCTGCCTCTTATCTTCGAAGCGATTGCAGAAACTGAAGAAAAGATGCATATGCATGCAGTACTCCATTCCGTAATGTTGGCTAGAGCTAGGCAATTTTAATAACCACTGCAACCCACTTCCCACAACATTTCATGCATTTACAGTTCTCTGCAGTTGTTGCAACGCAGTCTCACAGTGAAGTTTAAAAGAAGACACACAAAACCTAGCGTTTAAAAAATCACGGGAAAATGTCGGCCCTGTATTTCCACAGTCGGTATGTATAGTGGTGACTAATGTGACAAGTGACTTTTCCATGTGAAAATAACCAATGTAAAATCTCTCACCTTGAAACCGGTATGCTATGGACAACTAAGAACTCTTTTGTCGATCAGCAGTCTGAACTTTCAGTGTCACGTTCCGTGACTATTATGCACCTCGTATAATGATTTATATTTTTCATTATTTTGTTCCATGTTGTTGATGATGGGTACATCTGCTGAAAGCTGAACTCAGACTCCTCACTGCTAAAGGCGCTTAAATGCAGCTACATTTATATATCTTTTTATGATAAAATTTTCGGTCAGTCGTTAGATTTCATTATTGTTCTTTCGACGGTTTTCCTATTTCTCATTTAGATCTTTGATATTTCCAAGTGCTCTCCATTTTTATTCGCGGTTATTCTTTCAAGTAATCGTAAAGTACATAATTTATGTTCAGATCCTATTTCATACTGGGACAGTTTGTTACTACTGATACGTCTTTGCAGGTGCTGTCATTAGTCTAATTTTATCGTCACGGTTGTTACATGTAACTGGGGACCTTATTAAAATATCTACGTTTAGCACCGGTTTTAGGATTTTTCCGTGAGGTATTATCGTTTTACATCAAGTATGTCAGCTGAGGTCTATAAAAAGCACTGTTTCTTGGCAGACAGGCAAGCTGTGGCCCGACTTGAAACTGATCTTTGGATCTCACTAAACAATATTTCAGTACATATCTTAGAACGGTACTGTGGGCAATCTACTTTATATGTAAACTGCAGGTTCCAGTGTCCTATCATAAATCCTATTCTGCTACTTGCTTTATCAATGAAATCGATGTCACTGTTCTAAATGAAATCCACACTCATTATTACTCATAAGTAATTTTAATGACTGGTTCGAGTTGTGACTTATTTTTCTTATATTCAAGTGCTAATAAATTTTTAAATTTCTGACATTCACAATTCTATCTTTACTTACACTGCGTAGTAGTCAAGGCATTACTTCGTGATGATGATTTGTGCCAGTCTCACGATATGTGAACACAGTTTTATGGGATAGTACTTGTTGGTAGATATACTCGTCATCAGTGAAAGGTGTAAAATTACACATAATGTCTATATCTGCAAAAGATTTTCGGTCCAATCGCATCCCTAGATGGAATTCCATTGCCACCATTTTTTTAAAAATTAATACCAATGTGATAACGGTTTCAAAGCTTTTGTGACACTAGCAAACACTCATCTCAGCGTGTGAGCGTGTCACTTCTGTCCACTGCTCTTAGTGTCTCTTTTGTGAAGAACGGGGGAGGGGGGGAGGGATTTGCCGTGTTTTTTAAGAATCCTTGAATCCTTGCTAGTTTCCATGGAAACACTGTATTGTTGTTTAAGGTAAGCAGTTACGTTTGAAGTCACAAAATGTAGAGCTCTGCTATATTTGCGAAATGGTGATCATCTGCTGTCACTTTTGAAACCTGGATGTAACTTACGCACCACACACCTATATACTGCAGATGATACCCGTATTCTTGAATAGATGTCAAATACTTGATACTATGAAGAAAGATATTCAACTCCCTCATAAGAAGATGCAAACAACTGAAACCAGATTTCAAATTTCATAAGCCAAGGTATCTGCCAAAAACTTCGAAGTTGAATATGAGCTCACATACAAAAAAAAAAAAAGGGAGGGATGGACAGACGTCACCTACGCTGTAATAAACCCCACAGTGGCTTGGATCTTCAGTATAACTGGTGCAATAATGATCTAATGACGCTGTGTCATGTTTGTTCAGATTCTTAGAGTTAATAAATTATTCTAATCACGTTCCTGAACCTGATGCTTTGAAACATAACAAGCAGACAACAGATTAACGTAGTATAAGTGGGAAAGGTTCCGCAGAAAGATATTACATACTAGTGAGTCCGTCATTTGTGACCTTACATCTCTGCGTTCAGTGAACAGAAGCGACACGAAGGTGCGTGCTGCATCCCGATGACTGAAGGTTTTTTACTGTTTTCTATGGGGGGACTGCTTCACTTGCCTAGCAACTTACGTTGCTCCCCAAGTTGCAGAGTATTCTACTTCTGAATACGATACCACTTTACGACTTAAAAGTAACCCGTCTGTCCTAGCAGAATTGCAAATGAAATACATCAATCTAGGGGCGAAAATAAAAGCCTGCAAATGAATAGACGTCATCATTCAATTAACGATATATTTCTAATTTCACAAATGTTAGTCATTGTAAAATATGGCCTGTAGGTCCACTACCCACTATTATTTCACATGTGTGAGAGGTACCTTGGTGGCACGTATTGCTTGTTCGGATTCAGTACTTAGTCATAGGGAAGGTACAGCATCAGATAAACTGTTATTTTCATTTAGTCTACCCCAGTTACATCAAACTACTTATCCAACCGCTATTTGCAGCTAAAATTCGTTGATCAAAAAAGTTAAAGCAACTGACAGTATATGCTCAGAATAATTGGCGAATATTATAAGCCCATACGGGAATCATGACCACCTCACTGAGGTTTCTTGCTTTTTTTTTTTTCTAGTAGTTGTATGACAGAAGATAGGAACCCTCCTTCCTTTAGCATTCTGACAGTCACCAGACCAGGATGCGCTTTACCACCATTCCTATTTATATTAGTATTAGATTTCACAATGGGAAAAAAACAATGTGCAACTTCAACTCGGGCTTACGTTTAAATGAGCAATCTAGGTTTACGGGTATAAATTTTGCTTGTGACATCGTTCTTGTGGCAGAAGTAACACAAAATTTACAATAAACGACTACCAAGATAGATGAAATGGCGAGATCTGGAGCGCTAAAAAAATTGTATTGAAACAATAGCCATGTGCATAAAAATCTGAAATTTATCTACTGAAAGATAGAAGCGCTTTGCCTCTCCAGTTTGTACATTCTCTTGGATTCACTTTCTTTGGTTGTTTAATAAAAATGCCACGCCTCCAGTCTTCTGGAACGTGTCTTGTTCGCCAACAGGTGTTTCGCAGTTTAGTAAGATGGTGAATGAAGCTCGGCATTCCATATTTCAGAATTTCGGTTGAGATGTCGTGGAACCAACTGCTTTACTGTATGTAAGTGTTGTTACTGCTGTAAAAAGATCTGTTTCTGGAATATTACCTGTTTTACAATTGGATCTTGCGTTTTTGCTGACATTTCGAAGTTACAAATATTTAGTACGTTAGGCTGGTTTACGATTTCATTGGTGTACTGTGTCGGTAGATAAGTTTTTCAAAATTTGAGTTCAGATTTTTATCCATTACGGCCCGTTTGAAAACTGGGGGCTCCAATAAGTTATCAAACGAGACGTATAATGTCCGTGTATCATTTCGAGTGGCAGCATTTTACGCCTCTCTACCTCTACGCTCAGCCCTCTTCTTTTCTTGACACGGTGGTGTCACTCAACATACTTTCGTCTCATTAGCTGAAGCTTCTCTTGGTATTCTGTTTGTTCACGTTGTTGCTTCACCTTCTCTTTTTCATCTACCAGTACGAAGTTTAATCTTGATTTCATCGCTCTTTCTCTTTTCTTCTACCGCGTCCAATTGTCTCTTCGGCACATGAGTTCATAGAATCTTTGAATTTATAAAATTATATTTCGACTTTATTAGATTGATATTGTAATGCCTGCGATACATTTTAACACTAATTAAAAATGAATATTCTACTTCCTTGGGTTTTTATCTTTGACACATCAAACGGTCGTTTACGCTGTGTTGCTACCACTTGAATTTTACTTTAAAGTCCGCACCAAGAAGTGTTCCGACGTAACATCCGCACCACGGTAATTTCATAATTATATCTAACAAAAATGGCTTTCATCCGCTTTTTATACAAACATAATCAATTTTATGCAGACTATTTCCATCAGGAGTACTCGTGGTATTGTTGTGTATATTTTGTGTTATATGAAACTATGACCTATGGAGAGAGCCCGTGGAAGCTACCCAATAAGGTGAAAAGTTCAGAATTACAGTTCATGCGTTTTGATGACAGAAAGTGTCCAAAAACATACTGAAAGCCATTACTATCATTGCTAATTAATGAAGTCATTTCACCAATAAGAATTTAAGGCCATGAAAAGGTAATTAATTAAATACATTGTCTAGCTGCACGTAAGTATCATCCTTGTCTCATTCGTATGAATCTTCCATCGGTGGAAGACCAGCACATTACTTGCTCTGGTGTGAGTAGAAAGAAAGAGCGCAGCTATGATTCGATCATTAACTGGTTTCTACCGAATCAGACCCCTAGCCGCTATTTGACTAATGAAGGGAAGTGTGGTACCTGGGAACACTTTCCACTCTTTCGCCTCTATCCAGTTGTAAAATAGAAGTTTCATATACGAGGGCTGACTGAAAAGTATTGCCTCCACCTTCGTTAATTATGTTTGGATGGGAATATTTTAATGAATCAAACGCATGAAAAATCCTTAGAATCTCGTCTTTAAACAGCAATATTAACTTTTCCACATAATCATCTGCCAATTGGAGACATTAATGCCAACGATGAATAACTTTTCTGAAGCCGTCACGGAAGAAGTCGACATTCTGTTACTGCAAACATAGTCTCACAGTCCTCTCAATGTCTTCATGAGAAGTATAATGATGTCCCCACAGATCGTCTTTCATTATCGGGAATAGATGGAAATCAGACGGTGCTAAATCTGGACTGTATGGAGGATGTCGTATGGTGGTGAGATTCAGTCTCTGACGTTCTGCTGTGGTGGAAAGTGAAGTGTGTGGTTTAGCATTGTCATGCTGCAGGAAAACATTTCCCTTTTCCTTTCAGAAACTTGTTAACGTCGCCTCAGAGTTCGCAGCGTAGTGATGTAACGCTCTCAATTTGTTGTTGTTCCACGATCAAGAAAATCTGTCCGCTTTCATTTGAGGAGTCAGCATCCGGGGTACGCACGATGCACAAATGTTCCGATAGTCAAGCAAAGCAATAATGTGACCCACACGTTCTTCTGAAATGCCGAATATGCTTTCAGTTGCTCTCTGAGTGATACAACGATCGTCCTGAATCAATCTGTTAACATATTTCTTGTGAAACTCGGTGGTGGCTGTCACAGGCAGTCCAAATTTTTGTTTGCCACGCAGGTCAGATGTTCCCGCCTCAACATCTTTAAACTTGCCCAATGATGCACAGTACTCACAACAACACAATCACCGGAAACTGCTTTCATTCTCTGATGAATCTCCTTTGGGGTGACACCTTCTTTTGTCAAGAATTCAATGGCTGCACGGTGCTTAAATCGCATTGACCAACCGTCTGCGCAAGGTTCCATACTTTACACTGTAACAACACAACCGTTCAATGCTACTTCCTACCGACTCATGCTGTAAAGATGAGGCTACGGAACAAGCCAGTACCTGCCGCATCCAATGCCGCCAACTGTTGAAGAGTTACGAAGGTAGAGGCATTACCTTTCAGTGAACCCTCGTACTTCCTTGTTCCATTTTGAAATGACGGCGTTCTCTTTTTATTGCTGGAGTCCTTTGCTGTAGATACAACAGTCTTCCCTACTAGCTCAAATCCATGTAGAGACTGCCCGTTATGCAGTAAGTAAAGGATTATTTTACCATCACAGAGTGTTTGAGCGCTGCCCGTGCAACGAACTTCGCAAAGCCCCTTTAAGTCTAATTAATGCAGACTCAACTGACGGTGTATCTGTGCAAGCCCGCCACTTTCATTTAAGAAACGCACATTCCAATTTCCAATCCGGCTGATTCTTTTTTTTTTCCCAGGAAACAATGAATTCCGCTTCATCCGTGGGTGGATACACACTCGCTTTTTTCCTGGATTATCCAAGTCGTTGTTATGTCCATCCCGAGATTTACAGCTCAGTTTCAGGACGGTCAGGTTGGGAGCACTGAATACTTCCTGTTGTTTCTGTAGGGGCAAAAAGATGGACGGGGTCAGGTTGCTGACCAGACGCCCGGTGCTTCTCCTTTCTAATCCGCGATTTGGAGAGGCAATGCCCCTACGAAATGTCTAAACATTTCCGATCCAATTTCCTATATCTAATATTGTTTATATTTTGGTTTCTTCAGAACATAAAAATCGTAGGATAACAATGAATAGTTTTTGTTCCAAATACTTCTCCAACATCGAATGGAGAGTCGGCGTCTACGGCATACTGAGCACGTTAAGCAAAAAAAAACAAAAAAAAACCGAGTGGAATCTTCAAACGTCCCCTTAGAAAAATTTATGAATTACTGTGCTGATAAACCTCTTACACTATTTGATTTTCAAACAGCTGAGCAAAACTGAATGTACTCAGACATTTTGCTCTTTACCTATTCTGATCCACACTAAACTAACACACAATATTTTTTGCGCAACGCAGTCTGACTTTGAATAATCCCTACAAGACAATGACCGTGACTAACATTAACCTATACCTTTCACAAATCACTTACCTCACAAAAATCTTCGTTACTCGAACTACTGCCAGCTAAATAAAAGATTCAAACTACTGAAGGCACTAACTACTGATAGGCATACTAAGCAAATGAAAGATTTTGATAGAGAACAAACAATGTATTTACCTTAATAGTGTTCAAAAGTCATAATATATATAGCAGTTCATGGCATCCAGTCTTACAAATTTACTGTCTCTGATGGACACACGTCCAGATCATCCGCTCTCAAAACTCCTCCATTTCTCTTCCCACATCCACCACTGCTGGCGGCTCACCTGCAACTGCGCTTCGTTACGCGCTGTTAACAGCTAACTGCCCAACACTACAATAGCGAATATTACAACAATGCTAACCAGCCACAGACTGCACACAGCACAGTCAGTGATTTTCATACGGAGCGCTACGTGGCGTTACCAATATAAAAACCAAAACAGCCTACTTACAATGTTTATAATATGTTCTTGCTTTTGGAACTGACAGCACACTCCTGCGTATAATGCCCAAAATATAGAGTCTGGGTCACTGCGTATACGTACTTTCTTTGAGGACATGAGAATATTAAGGCAAATGTAGAGAGGCTGCTCTTTAGTCCTCCGCTCTTCGCGGTCTCTTTGAAAGTGAAAGCGGCGTTAATATTAACTGCCTGAAATGCACACCACTATGAAAGACGTCGTTAACTATGAGGGTCGTTCATTATGAGGCCTCCAGAAAAGCTCAACCCTTCTTCAGTGAATAAAGACAGCGACAGACGCGGAGCTGGGGGCTGGGGGAGGGTATTTCGGGGCATCCCCTCCGACCGCGCCGCAGTGCTGCCCTGCCACCGCTTGTGCGTGGCTAACGAGGACGTCTGGAGAGTGTCGCGCGGCCGGCGGCTCTCTAATTGGCTGTTACGAGCGTAATTGCTTGCACGTGGTCCGCCGCCGCCGCTGTCGCCCCCGGGGGTCGCCGGGCGCATCGTCACCGCCGTCAGTCGCTGCTGGCGGAGGCATCGGGACCGCTGGCTGGTGCTCCTCCCAGCGAAGCTGCAGAACACCACGACCTTCAGTTTATTCGTAAACACTGCAAGCTTCCGCAAACAATGTTATATTAATAAACTTGTCATACGTGAGGGAAACCACACTGCAGTTATAATAGTGTAGGGGGCATGAAAGGGAAGTAGTGGTTAGGGAGTCAGACAGGGTTATAGCCCATCCCAGACGTTATTCAAACTGTACATTGAGCAACCAATAAAGGAAACGAAAGAATAATTTGGAGTAAGATTAGAAGTTCAGGGAGAAGAAATATAAACTCTGAGGTTTGACGATGAAATTGCAAGTCAGTCAGCGAATGATTTGGAAGAGGAACTGAACGGCATTGACAGCGTCTTCAAAGGAGGATATAAGACAAACATAAACAACAGCGAAACAAGGATAATGAAATAGTCAAATTAAATCAGGTGATGCTGACGGAATTATATTAGAAATCGAGCCACTAAAATGGCTCTGAGCACTATGGGACTTAACATCTGAGGTCAACAGTCCCCTAGACTTAGAACTACTTAAGCCTAACTAACCTAAGGACATCACACACATCCATGCCCGAGGCAGGATTGCCTAGAACCGCTCGGCCACGACGGCCACCGAGCCACTAAAAGTAGCAGGTGAGTTTTGCTGTTTGGGCAACAAAATAACCGATAGTTGTCGAAGCAGAGAAGGCAATGTCAAGAAATGCCTATCCCAAGAAGGGAAAGATTAGATCGAATTGAGATTCAGTTGTTATACAGTCCTTTCTTAGAGTATTTATCTGGTGTGTAACCAAGCATTGAAGTGAAACATGGACGATAAAAAGATTAGACAAGAATAGAATAGAGGCTTTTGAAATGTGCTGCTGCAGACGGATGCTGAGTATTAGATGGGTAGATGGCGTAACTAATTATGGTTCAAATGGCTCTGAGCACTATGGGACTTAACATCTGAGATCATCAGTCCCCTAGAACTTAGAACTACTTAAACCTAACTAACATAAGGACATCACACACATCCACACCCGAGGCAGGATTCAAGCCGGCGACCGTAGCGGTCTCGCGGTTCAAGACTGTAGTGCCTAGAACCGCTCGGCCACTCCGGCCGGCCGTAACTAATGAGGACGGACTTAATAGGACATATTCTGAAACATCAAGGGATCACCAGTTTACGGTAATATTGGAGGGAAGTGTGGAGGGGGGTAAGAATCGTAGAACGATATCAAGAGATGAATACAGTAAGCAGATTCAGAAGGATATATGTTGCAGTAGTTACTCGTAGATAAACAGGCTTGCGGAGGATTAGCTTGCAGAGCTGCTTCAGACCAGTCTTTGGGCTGAGGATCACAACAACAATACACGTAACGGAGAGAAGCATTTGAATATCTAAAAAGCTAAGATTCGTGGAAAGCAGTATTTGTGGAGGAAGTATTGGACAAGGTTGCAACCTCTCCACGCTGTTATGTAATTTGTACATTGAGAAATAAACAGAAGATAAAACTGAAAAGCGAACTGAACTTCACTGAAAAGAAATACAAACTTTGACGTTTGCCGATAACATTGCAAATCTGTCTTAGACGGCAAAGAACGAGGAACGTTCGACGAACTGGATGCTACCTTGAAAAGGGTTTATAAGTTCAACATCAATAACGAAAACATTTAGAATATACCTCAGTCGAAATGAATAAGGAGATAATGAGGGAATCACACTGTAGAGTGTAAACAGTGTGACCACCTTTCAAAAGCTTGAGCATCTTCTGCAGCGTGAACCGCTGCTAGACGAGCAGGGGGAGTGTCAGTGTGGTTACGCAAGGTACCGAAAGGGACGTGGAGCCGTGTCGACTCGAGATCGGTGGCGAGCTGGTTTTCTCGTTTGAGGATCCATGACGCGAACAGCCCGATCGAGTTGGTCCCATAGGCTCTCGATTGGGTTTAAATCGGAGGAGTCTGGTCGCCAGGGGAGTACGGGGAACTCATCCTGGTGCTCTTCGAACCACGCATGTACACTGTGAGCTGTATGACTCGTTGCATTTTCCTGCAGGCGGATGCCATAGTAGCGAGAAAACAGAAACAGTTTGAAGGAGTGGACGTGTCCCCCAAGGATAGATACGTACTTGTGTTGACTCATTGTGATTTCCAGAGTGACGATATCACCCACGAAATACCACAGACCGTAACGCTTCCTCCTACAGCCTTCCTTCCTGGAGCCTTCCGACGATTGTTGCTGGGTGTTTGGCCTTCAAACGTTTGAAGTCGGAGAGGCCAACCTCCATTTGTCATCCGAGGAGGCCCATGGTCGCCACTGGATGTCCAGTTACAGTATTGGCGTCCAGATTCCGGCCTTCGTAGGTGGAGAACATCAGTCAGTATGGGTGCCCGCAATAGGCGCCAGGTGTGGAGCGCACGTCTTTTCGCCCGTACGCGACTCTGCAGCCGTCGTTCATTCTTGTAGCTTATGGCCCGTGGTGTACTGCAGTTGCTTCAGCACCTGTTGTGGACAGCGCCACTTTTCCTTGCACGATATACCTTACCCATGGCGGCACGTCAACAGCTTACAAACTTAGCCGTTTCGGAAACGCTTCCACCCTTGGCCTGGAAGCATATCTCAATGCCATTTATTGTACGTTGACATCGAACATACGCGGCGGCCACATTTATATGGCTGGAGCGTAAGGATTAAGAAATGGGACAGATGCGTTTTGTTATTTATGAAGAAAAATAGCTAACGATGACTGCAATAGCAAAGACATAAACAGCTGACCGGAAATTGCTAGAAAAGAACTTCTGAAGAGGAGCTGTTTGGTATCGTAAAACAGAAATTTAACTGTTATTAAATCTTCTCTGAGGTAATAGCGTACAGTCAGGCCCTGTACGGAAGAGAAATGTGGATGATGAACCGTTATAACAAGAAGAGAATAGAAGATCTTGAAATGTGTTTAGTCAGTCTGTTTTGTGTTTCCTTTTAATAACCTAATGTTTACGTGTATGGTACGCTATGACAGGTTTTTGGACCTGAGAAGAGGATGTGGCTAATTGCTTAAAAAGCAAGATGCTACTTCAAAAAGATACTTCCTGCTGAAAATTTTTGTAACGAAGGAAGTAGCCAGTGAAATAAAAACTATTGTGTCAAGCGTGTTCATTACTTATTCATTCTTTTTCGAACTGCTTCTGGCTGATTCATTATCTCTTGTACATTATACGAAATTGTAGTACTTGATTTCATCAAGTCTAAATGGGAACTGCACCATGCGAGTCCCATAGGGTTCGACCATTGGAACGCTAACGTTCTTGCTTTACCGTATGTTAATTATCTTCAATTTTATTTGACTCAGGAATCAGAATTAGTTCAGTTTGCAGATGATCCAAGCACATTTGGTAAGGCAAACAAAACATCACCAACCGTGAAAATAGTAAGTAAATGTTACTGAATTATGTACCACAAATGGACTAGCTTTAAACTATGAAAAAAAGGTCATCCACTTTTGTACCGTACAAAACATCCCAGCTCCTATTACTCTCGTAAATGAACAAGCGATAATAAACAGCGTAGAGAATTTTAAGTTTTTTTGGGTGCGCATACGGATGAAAAATTGAAAACGAAAAACAAAATAGTGGACGTGCGAAAATGTTTGTATTTAGCTATTTTTGCTATCAGAATAATAGCTACTTTCGATACACAGAAGTCAGTAAGTCAACGTATTCTGCATATTTTCATTCACTGGTGTCTAATTGGATAATATTCTGGGATAGCTCCACGCATAGGCCAGAAGTATTCATTGTGCAGAATAAACACTTACAATAATGTGTGGAGTTCCAACATGTGCATCTCAGAAGTACCTCTTGAAGCAGTTTGGAATATTAAACAGAGCCCAAGGTACATTATTTATTCACTTTCGAAATTTATCGATAATCCATCTACTTTGCAGAGTAAAAAGATATTCAAAAGTACAGCACCAGAAGGAAAAATTGTAAGCATTACTATACAATGAATGTAGCTCTATCACAGAAATTGGTGAAATAAAATCGTTGACTATCTATACATTAAGATAAGATATCTGACATAAAGCGGAAGTGTTATCAAATGTAGATTAAAAGTGTTTCACCTTGACCATTCCTCTTACACCATAGAAGAATTACGCTGAAAAATAAAGTCTGCCTGTGAATGGCCAGCATGTAGCTAAGAAAATACTGCTTTCCAATTTTTATTTTTTTAATTGTAAGGTGTATCCAGGGGTTTAATGTTCATTCTATTAATGTGTTACAGACCATAACGCTTATCACTACTTGTATCTATGTGACAGGTAACTATAACGCTTATCACTACTTGTATCTATGTGACAGGTAACTAACTTACATGGTGACATCGAAGTACAGACAACAGTTCAATGAAATGATAATTAAATGGACACCCTAGCTGCAAACACACGTTGATATACTTCATTGGTAACATGTTGAAAATATGTGCCACGACCGGGACTCGAACCCGGGATCTCCTGCCTCGTCATCAACGGTAATTATTCTTTCGGAAACAGATACTGCCGTCATATGTAGTTAATAGTTCAATGATACCAAAATTATGTACCATTGTACCACACAGACCACTATTTACATAACTGTAGCTACTTTATTGTAGGTTGCAAACGGCAAATCAGGAGAACATAAAACTTATTACTTCATGCACAAAATGGTCATATGGGAATGATTTCTTCGAATTCTTTTGTCTAAATAGAAAACTTTGGTCTCAAAATGTACAAAAGCTTTCAGAACCGAAAGTAGTGAAAGAGTGCCACTTTAATTTGGGCGTGGCTGGTAAGGCTTCATAGCGAACGTCATGGAGAGGCTGTGATATACTCGCACATTACCTACTACTAATCTACAAACCATGGTACACATCAATCACTAAGTCTAGGATGCGGCGACTTGTTCCCCACTTAGCTGCTTTTATGTCGCAGTTTCTGCATATTGTTTGTACCAAAAAGGATATAATAATTACAGCGTTAGCCTTTGGACAGCTGAAAGGAGACATTTACGGTTGAAAATCTGTACTTACTGCAGGAGACGTTTCTATATGCAAAAAGAGCCACCTTTTAATCAGCAGTTCACACT
Source organism: Schistocerca nitens (assembly GCF_023898315.1). NCBI lineage: Eukaryota > Metazoa > Arthropoda > Insecta > Orthoptera > Acrididae > Schistocerca > Schistocerca nitens. The sequence continues at coordinate 547,602,087 of NC_064619.1, read as the reverse complement.
CTCCAGTACACCACTCTGACCAGTACCGAAATAGTCATAGGATACAATTACAGATAATACGCACCACAGTCTAGAATAGTCATACGTTCCAGTAGCAGATAATAGACATAGGGTAAAGGAAGTCTATTAAGAATTGTCATATTGTGAAATGAAATCATGTGACATTGGATATATTGATACGCTAATTTAATATGTCAAGGTCGCCTAATTACTACGGTTGTCCCGTTCCAGTCTTGACAACTACTTGCATCTTCTGATTATTAATTAACAATTAACCCACAAAAATGACGAAACTGTTTGTGGACTAATTAAAACATCTGAAGATGTCAATAAATTGCCGAATCCGGTAATAAGACTGTTGTAGTAATTAGGTTATACTGACATAATACGTAGCTACAAAAAGGTCTATTCCAAAATGAAGAGTCTACCATTTTTTATATGTCAGTTCTCCGACTGGTTTGATGCGGCCCACGACATCTCACTCTCAGAGAAGCAGTTACACCCAGTATACTTAGTATTATTTGTATGGCATATTAAAGTCTCTGTCTTCTACTAGAATTTTTACCCCCTCCATCTCCCTCCATTGCTATGGAAGTTATTCTCTCAACTCTTAACAGATGTCCTATCATCCTGTCCCTGTCAGCGTTCTCCACAAATTACATTTATTTCCTCCTCCGTTCTGTGCAGCCCCTTCTCATTTCTTATCTTATCAGGTAACACCCTTTCACAGCACCACATCTCAAATGCTTCAGTTCTTCACTTCTTATGTTTCTTCTCTGTCCATGATCCAGTTCCATACAACTGTGGGTTCCAGATGTATATTCTCAGAAATTTACTCATCAAATGAAAGAATGAAAGCCGATGTTTTATAGTAGGAGACCACATTTCCGAGGGGGGAGGGGGGGCAAGGGGAATGCCCTCTTAGCCTAGGCTAGTCTGCTTTTTATATTCTCCTTACTTCATACCTCACCCGTTATTTTGTTTCCAAGCTAGCGGAATTTCTTCACTTCGTCCGCTTCGTTGTCCCAAACTATGATAAGTTTATTGCTGTTGAAACATCTGCTACTCCTTATTGTTTTCGTGTGCCTTTGATTTACTCACGATCCATTACCTGTAATCAGTGGATCGTTGCTCCTAATAACTGAATCTTATACTTGATAATCTTTCCCCCTGGTTTTTAATCCCATTCCTGAACCTATCATTTATTTCCATCATCGTTACTTCAATTTACAGACTGAATAGAAAGAGTGAAAGATTGCAATCCTGTTTTATACACTTTCTAATCCAAACACCTCGTTCTTGGTCTTACTTTACGTTCTTTCTAGGTTTCTATACACATTGTATATTACTCGTCCTTCTCTACAGATTGCACCTATTTTTGCAGATTTTCAACATCTCGTCATACTTTACTTTCTCGGACACTTTTCCCACGTCAACAAATCCTATGAACCTGTCTTGATTTCTCTTTGAGCTCTTTGCTTTCAATATCAAGAACACTGTTAGAAATGCTTCCCAAGGCTCGTTTGCTTCTCTAAAGCCAAACTGATTGTCACCTAAGAGATCCTAAATTTCAATTTCATTCTTATGCATTCATGTCGGTTAATTGGATGCATGAGACGTGAAGATAAGTGCACAATAGTTCTCGCACTCATCTGACTTTGCTATTTCGGAACTGTGGGGAATTTTATTCCAAATATATGATCACGTGTTCCCAGCCAAAATACTACATCCGAATAGTAGTTCGTTTTCCATTACTCCAAATTATTTTACAGATTCCAGAGAAATTTTATCGATGTCTCCTGCCTTTTTTGATCACAAGTCGCTCATAGTTACGTCCAGTTCTGATTGTAATACCGAAGAATCACCATATTTTCTAAATCGACTAACATGTCTTCTTCTGTCACGTCATAAGACATGTCGTCCCCCTCACAGAGAGGTTCACTGTATTTTTCCCCCTATCCGCTCCTTTCTCTATGTTTACTACGGAAATTCCTCCTGAACTCTTTAAGCTGACACCCTAGATTTTAATTTCAGCGTAGGCTAGTTTTATTTTACTACTAGCTGAATCTGTCCTTCCTCAGCCCACTCTTCATTACTGATAAATTGTGGTCAGACTCTATATCTGTTCCTGGGTATACCTCAAAATCAGATATCCACAACGTAATAAAGTTGGTACCTTCTCATGTCTCGTCCCGTGTCTCCATGCCTCTTCCTCTTGTGATTTTTGGAGCGTATTCGCTGTTATTACTGTAGCTGATATTTATTAGAGGACTTGGTCTTCCCCTTCTTTCACTCTTGCTGCTGAACCCATCTCCTGCTACAACACTGTCTCCGGTTCCTTCCGATGTAAGAGTACTCTAGTTCCCCGGTTTATTATCATACCCTTTCAGTGTCCTCATATGCCCTATCTCTTCATTTTCTATTTGTATGTCGACATGTATATCTGAATTAATATTGTGGGTGTTGGTGTCATATAGGTTCTGATGAGAATAATCCTATCACGGAATTGTTCGAAGTAATTCACTTTCTGATCTACAATAACGAATCCTACTCCTTGTATACTATCTTGTGATGCTGTTCATATTACCCTATGTCCTTTCCATTTCATTTTACTGATCCCATCACATCTAGAGTGAGCCGTTGCATTTGGCTTCCCAAAATTTCTAGCGCTCCTACCACGTCACAATTTTTACGAATCACTCTGCGACTAGTAGAAATTTAAGCTATGGTGATTATTTGATCTTTTTCTCATGATAACCTCCCCCTAGGCAGTACCCACCTCGAGATCCTAGTGGGGTTCTAGTCCGGAATCTTTTGCCAATGGAGAGACCATCATGACGCTTTTCCAGTTACTACACCATGCAATTGAATACACGTAGTGTTTCTTTAACGCAGTAGGTTACATTGCATTAAGCATAGTCATACCGTTGATCAATGCTGATTATTTCGCCTTTCAGCGACAATTCCCTTCTCAAGACGTTGCCTTAAATCTCAGGCGCCTCTCCCGCTCCCTATGACAAGACCGTTCGCAGAACGAGAGTGACTCCTTGTACCGGAAAGTCTGCACTGACGATTGTCTTCCCAAACTGAAACAGCACCAAGTGTCGAACCTGGAACCCGTGACATTTGATTACTACTCAAAGACACTACCTCAAGCCGACTGAGATATTCACTAGCCCCGTTATTTTACAATAATAGTGGACGGTCATACATTGCCTGCAAACCATTTTCAGATGCACGATACGGTGAGCTTAAGTTAGGTCTTGATCCGTTAGTTTTGCAAGATCCGCATATTGTTCTAAGTGGCTCAAGATACACTTGTGATCAAAAGTATCCTGACACGTCCCAAAAACATACAATTTTCATTTTAGGTGCATTGTGCTGCCACCTGCTGCCATGTACTCCATATCAGCAACCTCAATAGTCATTAGACATCTTGAGAGAGCAGAATGGGACGTTCCGCGTAACTCACGGACTTCGAACATGTCAGGTAATTGGGTTTCACTTGTGTCATACGTATGTACGCGAGATTTCCACACTCCTAAACATTCCACGGTTCACAGTTTCCGAGCTGATAGTGAAGCGGAAACGTGAAGGGACACGTACAGCACAAAAGCGTACAGGCCGACCTCGTCTGTTGACTGACAGTGGCCGCCGACAGTTGAAAAGGGTCGTAATGTGTAATAGGCAGACATCTATCCAGACCATCATACAGGAATTCCAAACTGCATCAGGATCCAATGCAAGTACTAGGACAGTTAGGCGGTAGGTGAGAAAACTAGGATCTCGTGGTCGAGCGGCTGCTCATAAGCGACACTTCACGCCAGTAAATGCCAATCGACGCCTCGCCTGGTGTAAGGAGCGTAAACATTGGACGATTGAACAGTGGAAAAACGTTGTGTGAAGTGAGGAATCACGGTACACAGTGTGGCGATTCGATGGCATGGTGTGGGTGCGGCGAATTCCCGCTGTACGTCATCTGCCAGCGTGTGTAGTGCCAACAATAAAATTCGGAGGCGGTGGTGTTATGGTGTAATCGTGTTTTTCATGGAAGGGGTTTGCACCCCTTATTGTTTTGCGTACCACTATCACAGCACAGCCTTACATTGATGCTTGAATCACCTTCACTGTTGAAGAGCAATTGCATTTTTCAACACGATCGAGCACCTGTTCGTAACGCACTGCCTGTGGCGGAGTGGTTACACGACAATAACATCCCTGTAATGGACTGGCCTGCCCACAGTCCTGCACTGAATCCTATAGAACACCTTTGGGATGTTTTGGAACGCCGAATTTGTGCCAGGCCTCACCGACCGACATTAATACCTCTCCTCAGTGCAGCGCTGCGTGAAGAATGGGCCGCCATTCCACAAGAAACCTTCCAACACCTGATTGAATGTATGCCTGCAAGAGTGGAAGCTCTCAATAAGGCTAATTTTGGGCCAACACCATACTGAATTCCAGCATTACCTATAGGGGGCGCCACGAACTTCTATGTCCGGATGCTTTTCATCATATAGTGTATCTGGTGAAGTAAGAATTCCATAAAATGAACCAGCGATTCGTTTCGATTGTCGCCATAATTATTAAATGATTTGTAAAGCTCGAATGTCTCTCGCAAAACTGTGCAAGAGACAAATCACCCCGAATCGGGTAAGCTCCAGTTCCAGGGAGCACAGTAGGCGTCAGAAAACGATTATGTAACAGTTAGCCTAGGCACAGTGAGCAGAGATCTCAATGTGTGACACATAGATGAAGTGTGGTTTACTATATATTCAAGGTCTCTTAACGTCTTTCTCAAAACGCCGTATGAGTACTAACGGGCATTCCAAAACTTATACATAGAATTGAGTGTGGTCAGTTTTATCATAACGTACGTACTTGTGGCGAATCATGCCACTGAAGCTGAATGTTATTAACATTCTCCTGAATCTTCGTGGCGACGTTTTTTTAAACTTCTAGAAACCGATCAACGACATTATATTTGATGCACTCGACACCAAACTGGCATCATCAGATTTCACCCTGCCAAAAGGAGCGATCAGATGCAATAGTTAGTTACATGTTCCACATATCATCTGATCAATTATTTTGTCAAAATGATGTCGAACGAGTCAGTTTACAGGGTATACATACATGCTTACCGTTTATATTAACGAACAAATTATCATTTTATTTTTACTCATGCAACAACACCAAGAAACTAGATTTATTTTTGTTTTTGATACCAGTAAGAAAGTAAGATTACAAGATCAAAGGTTAATGTGGGAATGAGATCCGCCATTGCAAATGTGAAATGCTGGTACACTAATAACCGCTGTAACCGCCAGAATGTTGAACGCAGGAACGCAAAAGTGCATGCATTATGCTGTACAAGTGCCGGATGCCAGTATGTGGGATGAAGTTCCATGCCTGTTGCACTTAATCGGTCAATACATGGTCAGTTAATGCTGCATGTGCATGTCGCAGAAGATGTCCGATGATGTCCTCTATGTGCTCGGGTGGAGATTGATTTGGTGAACGAGCACGCTAAGGGAACAAGTCGACGCTCTCTAGAGAATTTTGGGTTACCACAGCGGTGTTTGGGCAAGCGTTATCCTGCTGGAAAACACCCCCTGGAGCGCTGTTCATGAATGACAGCACAACAGGTCGAATAACCAGACTGAAGTACACATCGGGAATCAGGGTGCGTGGGATAAACACAAGAATGCTTCTGCTGTCATACGAAATCGCACTTGAGACCGTAAGTCCAGGTGTAGTTCCAGTGTGTCTAGCACGATGACGGTTTGTGTCTGGCCTACGTCTAATCAACATATGGTCATTACTGGCACCGAGGCAGAACCAGCATTCATCAGAAAACACAACAGACCTCCACTCTGCCCTCCAGTGAGCTCTCGCTTAACACCATTGAATTCGCAAACAATGGTGGTTTGAGGTTAGTGGAGCGCATGCTACAGTGCGTCTAGCTCGGAGCTGTCCTTGTAGCAACCGACTTGTAACATTTTTTGAAAGACATCATGGTTACGCCAGTGACTGTCAAACTTTTTATTTCCACTACTGCAATTTCGGCTTGAGGCCATTTTCAAGTGCAGATGTTGTCATTTGCTGTTATATACATTCGTAACGCTGCTAAAATATAAATGTGTCAGCGTGTATTAAGTTGACACGGCTTGCGACCGCACTTGCTCGTGACCACCGCTGCCAGCAATCATGTACAGCTGCTACATTCGTGCCAAGTTTTTATGTACTATCGAAGAAGGAACATCTGTCTCCTTGTAGCCCTATTACACGATCTCGTGCAATCTGTGAGGTGTTGCTAATGGCGTCTTTCAGACGTTATAGGTATCATTGAGTAACATTAATTTAACATGTCCAGTCTCAAAGAAAACGAAATCTCAGTACCGTTACAACTTGCACTTAAGGAAAATCTGATTTTCATCCTCATAGTGACGCTACCAACGCCACTATAATGCGACTGATGGGAAATTTTTATAGAAATCATCTTTCAAATGTAGAAACGCGTCTGCCAACTTTCGTGTATGTCACATAATTCCTAGTTGCTGTTGCGATTTTTTTCCGTCCCTGCACACTGGGAAGCTCTTCGGTACATTCAGCATCATTCAGACATAATTCTCTATAGCACGTTTTACAGAGTCTCTGCTCGACATATTTCCCCATTTGGATAGTAGTGCACGTATTTTTAAGACCAGCTGCCATTGAGATACTAGTTAGTGAAAGCCTTAAGTACACCTATAATCAATCGTTTCTATGTTCAGCCATATTGGTTCAGTTGCACCGGTGTTAATATATTATATCTAACATGAAGAAAAGAGTCAGTCCTGCCGCTGTTTTAAAGGACCATCGATTATTCCTTCGCCTTTACCATTGGTTCATACGTGCGTGAATGGCATATAACTCCGGCTTCTGTGAAAGCCCGTGAAACTCATTAAGGCCGCTGCGTCTTTGTTGTGAGTCCCTGGAGGGAAACCAGGAGGGTGCTCAGATGCAAGACGGCGGGGATAGTCAGATCGCTCCTGTGTGGTAATTAGCTGCACGTGGTGGGGCCCCAGGAGTGACGCTAACGAGCAGGCTCCCGCACTCGTCTGGGTCCTGCCAGTCACGGATTTGGTCCCAAAATTTACATCCCTCTCTTACACGACCATATATCAGGCGCTGCAGTTTTCCCCTGTCCAAAAATGTGAACCACATGTAAACTGTTGGCATTCTAGAAGTAGAGCGTAAATACCATCGATGATGGCATTTCGACGACTAAGCTGGAGCACCTTCAGGTGGTGCCATACTCGCAGTACCTTTGAGACAATTTCTGGATGCGTTACTCGGAAGTCGTAGATGGAGACGCCAGTGACCATTCAAGTCTGAGTCACGAGTAGAAGCGTGCTCTGATTCCCTGTTGATTTAGGCTACTTCTTGCAAAAATGCTTTATGATCGGTTTTAAGTCTGGCCTAAAATACTCGTATATTCATAGACTGCAGGCACACCACTCCTGAACGATTTGCACAGATATCATTTCATATCATTGCATCTTTGTGATCTCATCCTCAACTGAGTTATATATTCTGTAAAATTACAACGTTTGTAGCAAACGCTGATAAACTTGCTATGAACACCTATATTAAAAATATCCCTGCGCCTAGTATGTGGAGCTCATTAACTAATATTGTTATTTCCTGAAAACGTGTAACAATTGTAAGCAGGCTGTCGTTATCTCTTTCGCCCTTGCAGCTCTGGTAACCTATAAATATCGTTACTCACTTCTGGAGGTAGTATTTCATGCTAATCACCACCACAATACGTGGCTAATGGGAAGAAATACAACCGTCATGTAGAGAATGAATCAGTAAATAAATCGTTGCAACCACATTTGAAGATCGTTCTCGCAGTGCATTACTATGAAGTGTGTACAAAAACAACTGACGTTTCATTAACTATTTGAAAGAGATGACGTCCGATGTGCTGAAGTGAGGATTCAGAATACAGATGCGCGAGAACAAAAAGACGTACAGAGAATAGACAAATATCAGTGGATGGATCATATCACAAAGTTTTTAACTCACATTACAGGCACCGTATAAGGACAATAATTGTGGGGCGGCAAACAGCAACACAGCGGATACAGGGGGATGAAATTTTATACCTTCATCCGACCGTTCAGACTTAGGTCATACGTCATTTCCGCAATCCCCCAATCAAATGCGTGGATGGTTCTTTGAAACGGGAAAGCCCTATTTACTACCCTATTGTTACGTAATCCGAGCTTGTGCTCGGCCTCTAATGACTACACTGACGACGGGAAGCTAAACTCTAATGCTCCTTCCTTCATCTCCTTGCAAAAATTCATTGAGGTCGCTGCCATTAATTGCCAGGGAAAGCACGACGACAGACCGCTTTGGAAATTTGTTCCTAGGCTCGGCAACTGCGGACGCGAACTAATGCAGCGCAACAACACGAAGCGAATGATTCGTCTACATGTTCTGACACACCTGCCCCCTAGTGCACGTGTGACGACGCAGCTTTGTCTGTGCTGGAGAAAGGTTTGAATTTCGCACCGACGCCTAGGAGTTTGCCAGCCGTTGATTTTATTAGTTCTATCGAACAGGCTGTTTGTAAACTACCTTCCGAGGCTGCGGAAGAGGTTAGGGTAGAAGCTTGTCGTGTGTTAACTCAGGCCTGTCCATCCAAGTGTAACATTACAGCAGCTGAGGCGTCTGCTTTACGTTCACTCAGAATGGATCCTGATATTGTTATTTTACCTGCGGACAAGGGAAATGCCATGGTTTTGTTGAACAAGCACGATTACATTCAAAAGATGCAGTGTCTACTTTCTGATTCGGCGTATCGCAAAATCGTTGCTGACCCTACTAAGAGTGTTGAGAGAAAGAATAATAACCTAACAGGAGACTATCAAGAGTCTTAATTCTTACTGTGCTGTACCACCTAGATTATATGGCCTCCCTAAGGTCCATAAAGAAGCTGTCCCGTTGAGGTCTATTGTTTCTGACACTGGTGCTCTGACATATCGTGTAGCTAAACATCTTGCTAGTTCGTTGAGCCCACTAGTAGGTAGGTGTGAACATCACATTAAGAACTCTGCAGATTTCTTACGTCGATTACAGGAATTGCGTTTGAATGACTCTGAGGTTTTAGTCAGTTTTGATGTGGTTTCTCTTTCCACTCGCGTTCCTCTCTCTGATTCGTTGCAGCTAATTGAGTTTAAATTTGGTATCGAGTTAAAAAATTTGTTTCGACATGTGCTGACTTCCACTTACTTTTTATTCAATGGTCAGTACTACGAACAGACTGATGGAATTGCAATGGGAAGCCCGTTGTCCCCTATTGTGGCCAATTTGTTTATGGAGGACTTTGAGGAACGTGCATTGGAGTCAGCGACCTTGAAACCTGCGTGTTTTTTCAGATATGTAGAAAATACTTTTGTTGTTTGGCCTCATGGTAGTGAGAACTTAAACCGGTTTTTGGAACACCTGAATTCAATCCACCCGAATATTCAGTTCACTGTGGAGGTGGAAAAAGTGGATGCCTTCCCTTCCTCGATGTGTTGGTCAGAAGGAAGACTGATGGTACGTTGGGACATTCTCTTTATAGGAAGCCTACTCACACTGACTTGTATCTGAGAGCTAATAGTTGTCACCATCCAGCTCAGCGTGAAGGAGTACTTCGTAGCCGGCCGGAGTGGCCGAGCGGTTCTAGGCGCTACACTCTGGACCCGCGCGACCACTACGGTCGCAGGTTCGAATCCTGCCTCGGGCTTGGATGTGTGTGATGTCCTTAGGTTAATTAGGTTTAAGTAGTCCTAAGTTCTAGGGGACTGATGACCTTAGAAGTTAACTCCCATAGTGCTCAGAGCCATTTGAACCATTTTTTAGTACTTCGTACCTTGGTTTACAGGGCCCACGTTATCTCAGACCTTGAAAGTTTGGCAGCTGAGCTATCACATCTCGAAGTCACCTTTCGTCGGAATGGTTATAGTGAGAGGCAGATCAAACGTGCGTTGCGCTGTCAGCCTTCTGTGCAGCGGGTGAGTGACGATAGCAACGAAGTGGCACCTAAGTCTACGGCCTTTTAGCCTTACGCAGGAAGCATTTCCAACAGTATTGGCCGTATTTTGCGGAAATATGATTTTAAATGTGTTTTTCTACCACCTTATAAGATTAAGGCCCTGTTGGCGTCCGTAAAAGATGATCTTGGTTTACGTGAGGCTGGTGTCTATCGTATTCCTTGCAGTTGTGGCATGTCATATATTGGTTAGACAATCAGGACTGTGGAAGACCGGTGTATTGAACACAAGCGTAATACATGCTTACAACAGCCGGGCAAATCCGCTATTGCAGAACATTGCCTGGACACCGTTCATCCTATAGAATACAACAACACGGAGATTCTGGCTTGCACGTCCAGCTAGTGGGATAGTGTTATCAAGGAAGCTGTTGAAATCAAACTATCAAGCAGCCTTATAAACAGAGATGGTGGATTTTGTTTAAATGCTGCTTGGAGTCCGGCTCTGTCTCTCATCAAAAAACAGAGGGACAGAATTAGTGCTACCTCAGCTGTTGATTAATAGTCAGTATCGATATTTCTGATGTTGGTTATCTCTGGTTGTGTGTTGAATCTGCGGTTACTTGTTCTGTGTATGGTATCTTCCTTGTTTTTCCTCTGTGAACCGAGGTATTAAACTCCCTTGCACAGTTATTCCTCCTTGCAGTTGTGCCTTGAGAATGGCAGGGTGTGCTCCTGTCGAAATATCGGCGGTGGTCGACGACGTCACCCGGCAGCAAACCCGTAAGTTTTTTCAATTCGCCGGGAAAAGTTAAGGACAGCGAAGTTATTTGGTTGCGTATAGCAGTCCTTCGTGAAATCACGTTAACTGATGGGTGTTTCTGTCAGCCACCCGAATCCGAAGGGAAAAGGGAAAGAAATGGAAACTACAGAATTTCATTGAGTACTGCGGAGTGTCGAGCATAAGTTACATGCAAAAGACAACTACCAGCATGCCTCATAAGTAATGAAATAGGCAATGTTAAATAAGATAGTCACAGACGAGAATTTCGCCTTGAACTCAGTCCATCTAAACATGAACCTTACATTTTCTGACTTCATGGCAGGATTAAGTAGAAAATCGATGGACTGTTCTACATTAGCGGTAAATCTGTTGCTGTTAAGGATGCGAGAGATAAGAATATGACTGAATACAACAGTCATATTTGCAATGCTTTAAATGAATGTGCATTTCCGTATCTGAACCTATATGAAGATTTAGGAACCGAGAATACTGATCCAGCAACTAACGGATAATCTAAGACCACTAGTATAGCCGTCGCGGATAGCGCACTCATAATAGCACTGTCTGAGGTAACAAACAATAGCCATCGTGAAAATGACGCAGTCGTAGTCGGACAACTTATGTTGTTTTTGTGGTCTTCAATTCTGAGACTGGTTTTGTGCAGCTCTCCATGCTACTCTATCCTGTGCAAGCCTCTTCATCTATCTGCTAAGCGTATTCACCTCTTGGTCTCCCTCTACGACTATACCCTCGACCATTCCGTCTAGTACTAAAATGGTGATCCCTTGATGCCTCAGAACGTGTCCTACCAACCGATCCCTTCTTCTTGTCAAGTTGTGCCACAAATTCCTCTTCTCCCCAATTCTGTTCATTACCTCCTGTTTAGTTACGTGATCTATCAATCTAATCTTGAGAATTCTTCTGTAGCACCACATTTCGAATGCTTCTATTCTCTTCTTGTCAAAACTGTTTATCGTCCATGTTTCACTTCCATACATGGCTACACTCCACAAAAATACTTTCAGAAACGATTTCCTGGCATTTAAATCTATACTCGATGCTAACAAATCTCTCTTCGTCAGAAACGCTTTCCTTGTCGTAGCCAATCTTCATTTTATATCCTCTCTACTCCGACCATCATCAGTTATTTTGCTCCACAAACAACAAGACCCATTTACTTTTGTAAGTGTTCAAATGGTTCAAATGGCTCTGAGCACTATGGGACTCAACTGCTGAGGTCATTAGTCCCCTAGAACTTAGAACTAGTTAAACCTAACTAACCTAAGGATATCACAAACATCCATGCCCGAGGCAGGATTCGAACCTGCGACCGTAGTGGTCTTGCGGTTCCAGACTGCAGCGCCTTTAACCGCACGGCCACTTCGGCCGGCTTTGTAAGTGTCTCATTTCGTAATCTAATACCCGCAGCATCACCTGATTTCATTAGACTATATTTCATTGTTCTCGATTTGCTTTTGTTGATGTTCATCTTAAATCCTACTTTCAAGACACTGTCCATTCCGCTGAGCTGCCCTTGCAGGTCCATTCTTGCCTCCGACAGAATTATAATGTCATAGGCAAACCACAAAGTTATTGTTTATTCTCCATGGATTTTAATTCTTATTCCAAATTTCCATTTTATTTCCTTTCTTTCTTGCTCAATATAGAGATTGGATAAAATTGGGGATAGGCTACAACCCTGTCTCACTCCCTTCTCAACCACTGCTTCTCTTTCATGCCCCTCGGCTCTTATGACTGCCATCTGGTGTATGCACAAATTGTAAATAGACTTTTGCTCCCGGTATTTTACCGTTGCCACCTTCAGAATTTGAAAGAGAGTATTCCACTCAACATTATCAAAAGCTTTCTCTAAATCTACAAATGCTAGAAACGTAGGTTTGCCTTTCCTTAACCTATCTTCTAAGATAAGTCTTAGGGTCAGTATTGCCTCGTGTGTTCCTATGTTTCTACAGAATCCAAACTGATCTTCTCCGAGGTCAGCTTCTACCAGTTTTTCCATTCGTCTGTAAACAATTCGTGTTTCTATTTTGCAACCCTGACTTATTAAACTGATAGTTCGTTAATTTTAACACCTGTCAAGAAATGTTTACTTCGTGATTGTCCGCCTGCTTAGCTGGGTGGTAACGCGCTCGCCTCCCACGCATGCGGTCCTGCGTTCGATTCCGGGCCGGGTTGGAGATTTTCTCCGCTCGGGGAATGGGTGTTGTATTGTCCTCCTTATCATTTCATTCTCATCACCACCGCGCAAGTCGCCCAACGTGGCGCCGACTGAAACATGACTTGCACTTGGCGGACGAAGTTTCCCCGATGGGGCATCCCGGCCAAAGATGCCATACGCTCATTTCCATTTTTTTTCCCTTGGGATTGGAATGATTATATTCTTCTTGAAGTTTGATGGTATTACGCCTGTCACATTCATCTTGCTCACCAGTTGGAAGAGTTTTGTCATGACTGGTTCTCCCAAGGCTATCAATAGTTCTAGTGGAATGTTGTCTACTCCCGGGGTCTTGTTTCGATTTAGGTCTTTCAGTGCTGTGTCAAACTCTTCACGCAGTATCATATCCCCAATTTCATCTTCGTCTACTTTCCCTTCTATTTCCATATTATTGCCCTCAAGTACATCGTCCTTATACAGACCCTCTATATACTCCTTCCATCCTTCTGCTTTCCCTTCTTTGCTTAGGATGGGTTTTCCATTTGAGTTATTGATATTCATACAGGTGGTTCTTTTTTCTCCGGAGTGTTTAATTTTTCTGTATGCAGAATCTATCTTCCCATAGTGATACATGCTTCTACAGCTTTACGTTTGCCCTCTAGCCATCCTTACTTAGCTATTTTAATTTCATGTCGATCTCATTTTTGAGATGTTTGAATTCCTTTTCGCCTGCTTCATTTACTGCATTTTTATATTTTCTCGTTTCATTAATTAAATTTAGTATCTATTCTTTTACCCAAGGATTTCTACTAACCCTCTTCTTTTTACTTCTTGATCCTCTGCTGCCTTCACTATTTCATCTCTCAAAACTATCCATTGTTCTTCTACTGTATGTCTTTCCCTTGTTCTTGTCAATCGTTCCCTAATACTCTCCCTGGAACTCTCTATAACCTTTGGTTCTTTCAGTTCATCCAACTTCCATCTCTTCAAATCCCTACCTTTATGTCGTTTCTTCAGTTTCTATCTACAGTTCGTAACAATAAATTGTGGTCAGAGTACACGTCTGCCCCTGGAAATGTCTTACAATTCAAAACACGGTTCCTAAATCTCTGTCTTACCATATATGACCTATCTGAAACCTTCCAGTGTCTCCAGGCCTCTTCCTTGTTTACAATACATTTTCATGATTCTTAAACCAAGTGTTAGCTATGACTAACTTACGCTCTGTGCGAAATTCTTCCAGGCGGATTTCCCTTTCATTCCTTACCCCAGTCCACATTCACCAATTGCATTCCAATCCCCCATAACTACTAAAACTTCATCTCCCCTAACTATCTGAATTAATTATTTCTTTTATCGCATCATACATTCCTCCGATCTCGTCATCATCTCAGGAGCTAATTGACATACAAACTTATACTACTGTGATAGGTGTTGGCTCTGTATCTATCTTGGCTACAATAATGCGTTCACTACGCTGTTCGTAGTAGCTTACCCACTCTCCTATTTTTTATAGATTATTAGACCTACTCCTGCATTACTCCTATTCGATATTGTGTTTATAACCCTGTATTCACCAGACCAGAAGTGTTGTTCCTCCTGCCACCAAACTTCACTAATTCCCACTACATCTAACTTCAACCTATCCATTTCCCTTTCTAAATCCTCTAACCTACCTGCCCGATTAAGGGACCTGACATTCCACACTCTGATCCGCAGATCACCAGTTGGGTTTCTCCTGATGAAGACGTCCTCCTGTGTAGTCTCCGCCCGGATATTGGAATGGGGGACTATTTTACCTCCGGGATATTTTACACTAGAGGACACCGTCATCATTTATCCACACACTAAAGCTGCATGCCCTCGGGAAGAATTACTGCTGTAGTGTCCCCTTGCTTTCAGCCGTTCGCAGTACCATCACAGCAAGGCCGTTTTGGTTAATGTTACAAGGTCAGATCAGTCAATCATCCAGACTGTTGCGCCTGCAAGTGCTGCCCCTCTTCAGGAACCACACGTTTTTCTGTCCTCTCAACAGACACCCCTTCGTTGTGGTTGCACCTACGGCACGGCTATCTGTAATGCTGGCAAGCCTTGCCACCAACGGCATGGGAGCGGCGGGGGGGGGGGGGGGGGGGAACCAACTGATAAGAACCCAGCAATGTCCGCGATGGGGTTCTTTCCGGGTGATGCAAAGACAGCGATCAATGGTAAATGCAAGTACCTGTGGATTCACCATCTCAATAACAATCACAAGTGCACACATGTGTTTCTGCTGGTGCAGAAGAGACAAGCTTCGACAGAAAAGAACAAAATTTCTAGTAGTAACCACAGTGAACAAAACAAAGTAATCAATGAGCCCTCAACAGCGTGCAATAGTGATTAAGATGAAAGCGAGAGTGAAGATATAGCAATGTAGGATCGTTAGTGATCAATGCCGAACACCAATTGTCTGCCGAAAATCGTATAGCTGTAAAGAAAGTTCAAAAGCGGAGGATTATAAGGTGATGTAGAGAAAGAGACAATAAGTGTATTCTCAATACAAACTCCAGACCTATTACACCTTCTAAAGCATTTATATATGCCAGAAATGAAAAGATTGAAATTACAACCATAAAACACGGTGAAGATCGTTGAAATGTGAAGAACTGGTTCCTTAAATATAGAATTTCTGCACTTGACTCTAATAATAGTACAATAAGAAAGAACTACTACAACGATAGAGAATGATCAAGTGACTGGCTTCCGACACAACATCAGAATTCCTCATCTGTAAAATGCACAAACAGTGACTGAGATTTAAAAAATTTAGGAAGAACGAGAAAATGCTTTAGATTTTGCGGAGAAAGAATATTTATTCCTCATTATTTTATTTACCGCTAGGCAGATCTTTAAATAAGTAATAAACAATATTAGTTGTTAAAGACTGAAAAATATTTGTTAAAAAATTGTTTTTGTTGGCTGAAAAAAAATTTATATGGTAGTTAATATTTTCGGCAAGGGAGCAAAGTAAAAAAAAAAGAGAGAAAAAGACAGAGAAATGAAGTCTCTTGTTCGATTCATGTTAGTCCATGAGTTTAATGTTATGACAGTTCTATATACGTAATCAGGCTGAAATGTTAATTAGCATATGTTGATTCGCGACTTTTATGAAGTATTTGATTGTGTGAATCACAACTACCTAGCACAAGCTATGAAGAGAATGGAACTCTGAGAAACTGTAATGTATATTATAAAGAATAAGGAGGATAGCAGCTTAGGTGGCGATAAATAAGTAGCTTACGAAGAAAATCTAATTCAATACGACAGCCTCTGGCTGTAGAAAAGTGTGTGCCTGGAGAAAGGTCGTGGGATTCAAATCTGGGTCAGATTACGAAATATTTCAGCCTACCTTTGAACCTGACTTCATCTCTGAATAAAATGAAGATTAGTGAGGATAATCTCGTGGTTCGGATTCCACGTCAGTACAAGGTCCCCTTTGCCCGGCAGGATTACTGTGCTGGTTACGTTAATTATGTGCTGCCTTTGCAAAGTATAATCAATAAAATTCTGCTGTTTTTGTAGATTAAGGTTGCAGATGGAGAAAGACAAATCGTCAGACCTCTGTGCGTAAAATCAGATGTCATGGCTAACCTCCAATAGATAACCTGTAACTTGTCAGTGCTACTATGTCTGTGGAACACTTTTATGGTACCGGTAGCCCGGAAAACCACATAAAATTAGTACTAGAATCACTGTATAAATAACGTTTCTTTGATATTAATTCTTACGTTGGTTTGTTTCTTCTGTTTGCTTTTACGTGATTCTCAAATATAAACCGATAACGCTACCGTTTGAGCTGAGGAATCATGGTATATGTTATAACATTTCTTATAATTTGTTAGCTGCGTTTGGGGCACAGCGACGCAATAAGAACCCAGTATCAAAACAGATATACAAGTTCCTCACCTGGTTTCCCAATAATGTATCTTCTACATGAGCGGCGATACAACTACCACCTGAAGCTGAGGAAACATAGTACTTGTTAAAACATTTCTTGTAATTTCTTAGGTGAGTTTGACGCACAGTGATTAACAAGAACCCAGTATCGAGACAAAAATATGCAGAGTGTTCAGCTGGTTTCTCCCTACGTGAATGTGATTAGAAGCTTGGAGTGAATTTTAATTTACACATCGCACTAAACTATTACCTTGGTGACTTTTGTAAGGAGTCAATTCCTGTAGTTGGCAGTAGAAATCTGTACGGTGAAGCTAGCTTTCTTCCTCTATCGATCAAAAATTACCCCATGCGCTTAGAATCCAGGTGGTGAAAGCACAGCAGCAAAGGCAGTCTCGTGTTCTTCGTTTCAACACGTGCAGATCAATCCCATTTGCGGCGTGTGGTTTGGGTAGTGAGGACGGCATTTCATTGGCCGTAAGAGGCGTAGTACATTGATATCGATTATTAATAGAACATGATCGATTTCGGTATATACATTATTATAGTTACCTGAGACGACAGTATCATCAATATCGATTCAGTAAAATACGCCAATGCATGTATAGTCGATCACCAGTGTAAGTTTAGCAGGTAGGTAAAATCATCCTTAGTTGTCTTTTTACAACATGCACGGCCTCTAAACCGAATGTGGAATGTACTAACGAAGTTTTGGTTTCGTATGTGTTGTACAACAAACAAAAACTCTTCGCCTACCTGTACCTGATTTTACCGACAGGGTACAGTAATATGGCAGGATGCCAGTAGTTACTGTCCACCTTGCAAAAAAAAAAAAAAATCAAATGTCTCTGAGCACTATGGGTATTTTCTCTAGTGCATATATTTTCAATTTCGTTTTTACAACGTTCAGCTGGAGTCATCACAAACAAATATTGCTCATCACGTTGTTCATGTGATGCCCAGTGTCCAAGGAAGGTGTCGTTTTATTTCCCATTACAAGCAAAATGATTTTTAAAGTGGAATTTTACAAGCGCTTATAACAGAAGGGTCCCAAATTAGTTCAGTGCGATATTCGTTTCATAAATATTTATATAGTAAACACGAGGAAGAGTGAGTACTCAAGGGATACAGCACCGTCGTGGCCCACGCTGGCTGCTACCACAATGGAGAAGTGGGCTGCTTAGTCGCTGCTGGAGTACTGGTTATTCATCGTGTTTCACTGTTTCCGTTAATACATTGCGATAAAAAGAACATAGTATCAATCTGGTAGAGCTCTATGGAATAGGGATGTAAAACTCCAATTTAAAAATAACTAAGCCGACGCTGGTCGTCGTATGAAAGACGTGATTAACAATATTAGTTTTGGGCTGATACCAGCTACTCGTTACAAAAACGACATTGCAAATATCTGTCGAAAGACCAGAGAAGTTACGCCTGAGGGATGTAAAACACCAAGTTAAAAATAATTCTGTCGACGCTGGTCGTCGTATGAAAGGCATGATTAACAAAATTAGTTTTGGGCTGATACCAGCTACTCGTTCCAAAACGAAATTGCAAATATCTGTAGAAACACCAGAGAAATTACGCCTGAAAACTGTTAGGAGGGACGCCCCATATATGTGACTGGTTTTTGAATGTGTTTCGAAACAAACTCTAGTAATATTTAAAGTTCTTTTAAAAGCAAATAAAACTGTAGCCATACTACGAACCACCAAAATTCAGTCCCACTCTCTGTGCTGCACTTTCTGTACCCCACTTTCTGTCTTCATTTGTGTAAAAGATCCGCTAATGAGCCACAGCATTATGATGACAGCGCATCTCGAGGGGAATCACGCCTGGTGGTCTTAGGTGCCATTATAAGAGGCAGTACATGGTCTTCAACAGGGTGTATGATTACCAATAGTGGCATTGCATGCCCTGCAACGTCCTTACACGATGGACACAAGGCTGGTAAGGCGTTCTTGTTGTAGGGCTTTCCACTCCTCCACCAGGGCCCAATACACCCCTGGAAAGACGCTAATTGGGAAGGAGTACAATCTCACAATAACGTTGACTCGTAAGTGTACCTCGTTCTACGTTTTGGAGATTGTGCTTCCTCATACCATAATACATCGACCACGAAAGTGATCAGGATCCATAATATTCCAGGTCGCATTACGTAATCCCACATGTCGACAGATGAGGGTACGTCCAGAATGGCCGAAGATGATCGTTCCGGATCCGACCGGGATGGCCGAGCTGTTCTAGGCGCTACAGTCTGGAACCGTGCGACCGCTGCGTTCGCAGGTTCGAATCCTGCCTTGGGCATGGATGTGTGTGATGTCCTTAGGTTAGTTAGGTTTAAGTAGTTCTACGTTCTAGGGGACTGATGACATCAGAAGCTAAGTCCCATAGTGCTCAGAGCCATTTGAACCATTTGACCGTTCCGGTGGCGCAGGTCCTGTTGTGTGGGGATGGAAAATGTTGCATAGGCGTACTAGTCTCCAAGTTTTTGAGAAGTATATTCCCTGGTCAAAGCTATTGTGATTTTTACTGATGACAATGCGTGACCGCATACAATAGCGGATGTGGAGGAGCTCTTGGAACGAGAGCATATTCAGCGAACTGACTGGCCGCCCCGTTCACCCGTCTTAAGCGCCATCGAGCATGTGTGGGATGCTTTGGGCAGATGTAACACAGCATGATCACTATCATCAAGGGCCATCTATCAGTTAATAGTCACTCTGGTGGAAGAATGGAAAACTTCACGGCAAGAAAACCTTACCCGTTCTGTAGCCGGCATGTACCGTGTTGCAGGGCATGCGTTTGTGTTCGCAGTGATCACACACTCCATTAAGAACCCTGTGTCACCTTTTGTAATGTACGGGGCTCCATTATGAATCGTATTGACTACACAGTAGTTATTGTCTTTGAATAAAAGTCTCATTTCCGTTTGTGTAATTGCTTATTTGTTTGAATTACCTTCTGTTCTATACTGTAGAGGTCTACTATGTTCCGTCCAAGTTCAATCAACATGTGATTCTTGGCAGTGAGACAGCATGTGAAAGTTACTTTCGTCCTTAAGCTTACCACACATGCGTATTGAAGCAGGGAAGGGACGAATGGTGAACTGCTCTCCCTACGATGGGCTGCATATAAGGAAATCCAGTGACTCGCTCTTGCGACGATGGGCCACAGTTAGAGAAATCCACGGACATAAGCGACTAACAAATGGTAGATTGTTTTGCCTGTTGACGTGATCCTGTTGTGAGCATCTATGGAAAGTGGTTGAACAACGGTGAGAAAACTAGTGCGTGACAAAATGTGGGAAGTCGAAGCCCCTTTTTAGTACGTGGGGGTCGGAGGCTTGACCGTTCTGTGAAAGCAATATAGGCGGCGATCTGTAACATATCGGATGGCGGAGATCAGTGATGGCGGATATTGAAAGCTTTGACAGCATATCGTTCAGCGCATATGGTTCAACATGGAGCTCCAGAGCAGACTCCTCCTACACTTCCCCATGTTCACCCAAAGATATCGCCAATAACGTTGCATTGGGAACGGGATAATTGGGATTGTACCGTGGATCAATGGACACGTGTCGCTTGGTCGAATGAGTCACCTTTTCGTTACATCAGGTCGGGGTCGTGTGCAGGTACGCTGTGCTGCAGACGAACATGCACCGTGGAACGCAATTCCGACAGTGGAACTGTATTATAATATCGGGGGCATTCACCTGGGGTGCCATACGACCTTTGATATTGATCAAAGGCATAATGACAGCTACCGACAATGTGATCATTATTGTAGACCACTGATATACTGATATGTGCAGTAATGGAACGTTACAGCAGGATAACTGTCCGTGTCACAGACTCGAGGCTTCAAGCGTTTCAGGAGCTAGATAGTGAACTGGATGTATTGGTTACCAAAATCGTCTGATCTGAACTCTCGGGCGCAATAAGGTGCCAGTTCCGCGTTCACAAGCTACCTGCCAATAATTCACGAGAACTGCAAGGGAGTAGATCCAGAATGAGATTTTCACTCTGCAGCGGAGTGTGCGCTGATATGAAACTTCCTGGCAGATTAAAACTGTGTGCCGGACCGAGACTCGAACTCGGGACCTTTCCCCCAGGCTGTGGCTAAGCCATGTCTCCGCAATATCCTTTCTTTCAGGAGTGCTAGTTCTGCAAGGTTCGCAGAAGAGCTTCTGTAAAGTTTGGAAGGTAGGAGAAAAGCTGTGAGGACGGGGCGTGAGTCGTGCTTGGGTAGCTCAGTTGGTAGAGCACTTGCCCGCGAAAGGCAAAGGTCCCGAGTTCAAGTCTCGGTCCGGCACACAGTTTTAATCTGCCAGGAAGTTTCAGGGGAGTAGATATCTGATGCCAATGTCTGCGAAAATGTACCCAAGACAAGACGAATCCATCTCACACAATCGATGGGAATCACCGTTTTATTGCGTTTCACAGGTGGATCAAAACGTTGTTGTGTAGGTGGTCACAAAGTTTTGGTTCATGAGTGAACAGCCTAGCTGCAGTCATGGGCTGTACGGCTGGTGCCGGCGGAGATTCGAGTCCTCCCTCGGGCATGGGTGTGTGTGTTTGTCCTTAGGATAATTTAGATTAAGTGGTGTGTAAGCTTAGGGACTGATAACCTTAGCAGTTAAGTCCCGTAAGGTTTCACATCTATTTGAACATTTTTGGACAGCCTAGCAACATCGTATGGAACTTTTTGCAACAACCTCTGTGTGTGTGTGTGTGTGTGTGTGTGTGGTAGGAAAAATTAGATGTTGACCAACGGTGCATAAATAAGACACAGGAAAAGGACTATGACGTCCGCCTTCCTTGCTGCAACTGACGTGCATGCAGAAAAAGAACAGCGGCGCCTTGTCCCCAGGGACAAAGTATGGCGCTGTTTGAGTCGCAGGTTGCCGCATGGCTGGAGCCACACGCGGTTGCAGCATCTGTAGCGCACACTGCCAGCCCCTGGGGGGTCCGGCAACTTGGCGAACGCGAGAACCTCCCCGAGTCCCAGACGGCTAGCGAGTGTGAGCAGGGAGCGAGAGAGAAGGAAGCGCGGAAAGGCACTACCCATCCCTCTGCGTCCTTACTCGCCAATTATCCCGGCGGCCTCGGGCGGAACTAAAGGCTGTCTTCCGCTCGACCTGCGCCAGTCTCCGGCTGCCCTTCCCTCCCGAGAGGAGCCGACGTGTTTGTTGGCGTGCCCGCAGCGCACACGCGCCACCGAGCCTGCCATCAGTACAGAGGGGTCGCGCCCGAGTCGCAAATTGGACGTCGCACGTTTTTCGGTCGTTAATTTAGACTGCGGTGATGCCGTCGCATATCCTATACGTCAGTGAGCGCGAAGGTGGAAAACCAACCTGCTGCACTGGGACTACGGCCTGGGAATCATAACACGCGTGCAGTGTACGTTTTCTGGGAGCACCGTAACAATGGCAAACAGCTTTGTTTAAAGGTTAGGAGTGGTGTTTCTGCGTACAAGATGACGTTTCCAGCCACTGGTTAGTTCAAACGAGAGCGCTTATTTTCCTGTTTGTTTATTCAGAAATCCCGTATCCGTTATACGCCATGAACAGCTGTACGCGAATCGTAACATGCTCGCTCTATAGCTTTGTTGAGACTACTGTAATGATGGCAAACAGCTTTGTTTAAATGCTAGAATACGTATTTGTGCCTACAGCTACTGATAAGTTCCAGCGCCAGAGCGTTAATTTTCCTCTTTGTTTCTTTAGAAATATGTCTCGGTTATATGCCAAGAGCTGTCAGTTGTACTCCTGGCGAAGTGTACCGTTTCTCTGCTGTAGTTCAATATGCCACAGCTGATTTGCGTACTTATTAACATTTGTCATAGGAGTTGGTCTGAAAGCCTCAATACGAACCTGAATTAAAAAAAAAAAAAAAAACTTTCATTTACCATTTTCCACAGCAAAGAGGAATTGCATTCATAACAAGTCTTCTGCTTCACATTTATATTTCAAAATGTATAATAGAGTAGCAATTTTTTTTTTCAGAGAAAGTTCAAGGGTTTTTCTTCTCCTTAACTCCTCTTTCAACGTTTCCATTGCAAACTTGTGCCTGTAACAATAACCCTCTTCGGGTAATACGAAATTTTCTCTCGATTGTCTGTTGAAATTCTCTGTATCTTAATAATGAGACACTCAGAAGTTAGCTTTAATAGCTGTGATATGGAATTACTTGAGACGACTATTTTTAAATCTCAGATTAAGCGCTTGTCCTGATCACCAATGAAGTCTGACCACTCTATAAATAACACATGGTCTCACATAAGTACAACAAACAGTAGCATGACTAGCCTCTCCTATGAACACACAACAACGAATTGCTGTAATTTTGTTACATAACCGGCGAGAAATCCCGACGGAGGCACAGAAACAATTAGGGGTCAGACAACACAGCATCTGCAACTTTGCGTATGTGAGGATGCAAAAAGGAAAATTAATTAATATCGTGTTACTAGCACTTTTATGTTTAATTTTTCCGTAAAACCTTACCAAGAACAACAGCAGAGCTTGTATTTCCACTTTTTGTTTCGTACACCATAAGGTGAACAGCTTCAATCATTCTTACATTAGGATTATCTAGAAGGCAGAGAAAAACAGTCAGTAAACAGAGAAGGGTCATATGCTTCATTCGCACTCAGCAGTGGGCATGAAAATATTGTGGAGCAACCTTCACCCTTTATGATTGACAGGTCTAAAAAAATCCTAAAACGCAAGGTTACCAGCAATAATTTCCAGGAAGTTTTAGCTCATACTCCGCTACAGAGTGAAAATCTCATTCTGGAAACATCCCCCAGGCTGTAGCTAAGCCATGTCTCCGCAATACCCTTTCTTCTAGGAGTGCTAGATCTGGAAGGTTCGCAGAAGAGCTTCTGTGAAGTTTGGAAGGTAGGAGACGAGGTACTGGCAGAAATGAAGATTTGAGGACGGGTCATGAGTCGTGCTTGGGTAGCTCTGTTGGTAGAACCCTTGCACGTGAAAGGCAAAGATCCAGAGTTCGCTTCTCGGTCCGGCACACAGTTTTAATGTGCCAGGAAGTTTAACGCAGCGCACACTCTGCTGCAGAGTGAAAATCCCATTCTGGAACAATTTCCATTTTCACGCATTATAAAATTTTCTATATGACAAAATTAAGAAAGATAATCCCATGTTCCCGATGAGGCGCAAAAACCAACGTTCCTCCTGCGATCGATCCACAGAACTAGCTCGTAATCAACTGCTAATGGGTAATAATAGCCTTAGATTAGGCACAGTTACGATCCCTTCATTTAAGCCTGCGGAGATATGTGTAGGGAACCTTCTAAACACTTAAATTTAAGTAGTGCTGTTTCTGATTGAAATTTTTTACCCACAGTAAAAACTTGTTTACGAAATAAGTCAGTCCAGATCCGCCGAGGACAGTGATCCCTTGTATCGCAGTAGAATGAAATAGTTAATGAGGTTAATGTGTTAGTCATATGCTACTTCATTAAAATTAGTAACCGTTTTTCTTCTCCGAAATTTTACCCCAGTCATTCATAATATTTCCAGTTGGTTGTAATTCTACTTTGTTGTTAGATCTACTTATATTAAATGTACTGATTGTCAGCACACCTATAGCACAGAGACCCTGCTGAATATGGAACGTCATAACTAGAAAAAAAATATACAGGGTGAGTCAATAACTGTTGCCACCAAGAATAAGCCGGCCTGAGTGGCCGAGCGGTTCTGGGCGCTTCAGTATGGAACCGCGCGACCGCTACGGTCGCAGGTTCGAATCCTGTCTCGGGCATGGATATGTGTGATATCCTTAGGTTAGTTAGGTTTAAGTAGTTCTAAGTTCTAGGGGACTGATAGCCTCAGAAGTTATGTCCCATAGTGCTCAGAGCCATTTGAACCAACCAAGAATAACTCCGAAAGTATGATAGGAGCTGTAAAGTTTGTGGGACAAAAGATTGATGGGACAACGGGGGCCATAATATTACGGTGGTTTCTTGTTGCCAGGTGGAGTCGCTTCAGAGAAATGGTCAACTTTGTTATTTTTTAAATGGGGTGTTATAGTTCGGTACTAATGTTCTGATAGCGGCTATCGAGACGAATCGAAGGTCTTTGAAGGTCAACGAAAGTCACAAAAGTGGCATGAACGTCCATTTACAGAAGGTGTTCGAAGTGATGACCATTGGTATCAATGCAACGCTGCAATCTTCTTATCATGGACTACATAGTATTCCTTAGCACATTAGCACCTATTGAAGCACATGCACTGACAATTCTCTATCGCATATATTCAGGAATAATTGGAACGTCTTTATGAACAATGTCTTCTTGCAGGAATAAGGTGCATTTCCTACCATTTCCTCCGATGAAATAGGGGCCTATAATTCTGTCGTCCAGAATCCCACACCATACATTCACCGACGACGGTTTTTGGTGTGCAACTTTCCACAACCATCATGGATTTTCAGTTGCCCAATAATGCATTTTATGCAAATTAACATTTCCATGGTTCGTGAATGTAGCCTTTTCTGTAAATAAAATCAAATTAATTAATGTGTCATCCTTCTGAATCTCAAGTTGAGCCCAAAGGCAGAATTCAATGCGACGCATACGATCCCTACCAGTTAATTCTGGAACCGCGCGGCCGCTACGGTCGCAGGTTCGAATCCTGCCTCGGGCATGGATGTGTGTGATGTCCTTAGGTTAGTTAGGTTTAAGTAGTTCTAAGTTCTAGGGGACTGATGACCTTAGAAGTTAAGTCCCATAGTGCTCAGAGCCATTTGAACCATTTTTTGAGTTAATTCTTGGTGGAGACTGTTATGATAAGGATGATATTTATGGCGATGCAGAAGGCGAACAACACTACTGTGGCTCACGCCAGATTCCCGTGCTATTTGAAACGAATTAACACAAGGATCTCGAACCACAGTGGCCAGAGTAGCAATATCCGTTTCCTCGTTAGTAACTTTCCTTTGCCACATATGTTCCCGATGGTTTGAAGATCCAGTTGTTCTCAATTTATCGTACGCATATTAAAATATACGACGTGTTAGGTGAGTACCTTGTTGATAACATTCAGCCTATAAGTCTCTAGCTCTCACTGAATTTCGTTAGCATTCTCCGTAAATGAGAAGCATATCGACTTGTTCTTCGAAGGAATACATCATTCACATTCGCTTTATTCGACGATATTAGTCTCACCGTTCCTATTAGAGTTGTATTGGTAAACCGTCGAATGGTGTTTACACGTCAACGGCACGTTAGATGGGTCCACCGTATTCGGCTGGTATTTACTATTTGCACGATATACGAGAGAGAATTGTCAGACCATTTGCTTCTATAAGGACCTAAGTGACAAGGAATACCACTCAATCTATCATAATAAGATGGCAGCATGCAGTGATACCAATGGTCATCACATCAAACACCTTCTGAAACTGGACGTTCATGCCACCTTTTTGACCTTATTGACCTTCAAAGACCTTACTGTTACACATCATTGGATTCGTCTCGACAGCCGCTGTCAGAAAATAAGTACCAAACTATAGCATCCCGTTTAAAAAAACAGAGTTGACCTTCATATCTCTGAAGCATCCCACCTAGCAACAAAAAAAAGCAACGTCATATTATGACCCCCATTGTCCCATGCAACATTTGTCCCACAAACGTTTCAGCTGCTATCATACTTTCGGAGTTACTCTAGGTGGCAATAGTTAGTGACTCCCCCTGTATATCTTATGCAGAGATTGATGTAACTTTAATATTAATTTTACAGATGGCAAGCGAAATTATTTTCTGTTTGGAGCAAGAGATCACTATCTTTCAGCAACAGTATATATGTTTCAGCATAGGAATCACATAGCCGACCTGTTGCAAATAGCTATTCATTAGATTGATCTAGGTTCCGGCAGCTCTAAGGATTTCTTCATCGGGATGAAATTATAAGAAACATTGTGATAACTAAACTGAACGTCCAAACAGGCCTCGGAAGGTCCAAAGGTACCGCCCGACCGCCGTGTCATCCGCAACCCACAGGGGTCACTGGATGCGAATACGGAAGGGCATGTGGTCAGCACACCGCTCTCCCGGCCGTACGTCAATTTACGAGAACAGAGCCGCTACTTATCAAGTAGTTCCTCAGTTTGCCTTACAAGGGCTGAGCGCATCCTGATTGCCACCTGCATTCGGCAAGTGCTAGCCCAGCCCCACAGCGCTGAACTTCTACTGTCTGACGGGAACCAGTGTTACCACGGCGGCAAGGCCGTTGGCACACGTTGCGAGAAGGCAATGGTCAATATTTAGAGCAAATATCCTCAAGTCACAAATTAAAAACGCGTCGATCTTAGACACTTATGCCTTGCTAGGAACAACATTGACCATTGCCTCCTCGCAATGTAATTTTACGGTCTCTTAAAATTTATTTCAGGTGATGGTATCCTTAGAGCTGTCGAAACCTAGGTCACTGCACCAGTTACCTGCTATCGGTCGGTTCTGTAATTCCTATGTTGAGATAAATATCACTTCCGTTAAACACGTAGAAATTCACTCATGTAAATATGAATACACAGCGCACACAATTCCTGAATAATTATGGACTAACATTTTTTAATTCAAAGAGTTTGTAATGGGTTTGAAAACTTCTCAGGCGTACTGTCGCATGATACTGCGTAAACAAAACAATATTTACTCATGTTGAGCTCGTTGGGGTGATCTGTACTCATTACTTAGGATAAGAAGAACTTCTTAGCCGCGATCGCTATAAAAAAAGCTTTATTGTAGATAATCGGTTTCGGTAAAACTAAGTTACCATCTTTAAATCTTCACAAAAGTTATTACAAACCACAGATTTTCCAGGTACATAAAACATGAAATAAGCGATGTTCATTACAGTTCGCCAAAATATTTCCCACAACATGTCACGCCTACCGGGCACCACAGGACTAACTCAAAAACAATATTTCAACGCGGCAGGCGGACCCATGCAGGCGCATGCGGGAAAGGTGCCCACGACCAGCTTAGCCCTCTTGGCTTCGATTCCGTATCAGAGTTGTCTCACCCGATTTGGTTGCTTGCCGTCAAGGATTTCATAATGCCACCTTTATTGGTTCCCACGTTTTGCAGAGTTGAAAACGTATCTCCGTTAATTGAGTCGTTAGCTACGATTAGGGATGCCAACTTCTACAACACACCAATAAGGAACCTCAACCGTAACTCCAAATTTTTAATCTGATCAGATTTTATTTTAGTAAGAGAAGAACTCGTCCAGCGTACCATTCAGAAAAGGTATGACAATCAGTTTAGTATAACACAGTGAGTCAATAACTTTCAATGTAAATATCACAGAGCTTATTTAAATCAAACAATGGAAAATCCAGGATGGAATGTAACAATGCGACAGAATGAAAGTTGCTACTCACCATCACACAATCATAGCTTTCGACCATTAAGGCCTTTGTCAGCAGTAGACACACACACACACACACACACACACACACACACACACACACACACACACACACACAAACACACACACACGCACACAAACACAAACACACACACAAACAAACACAAACACACACACAAACACAAACAGACACACAAACACAAACACACAAACAAACACACACACACACACACTCACTCACGCAAGCGCAACTTGCACACACGTCTGCAGTCTCAGAGAGCTGAAACTGAGTGTAGTTTCAGCTCTCTGAGACTGCAGACGTGTGTGCAAGTTGCGCTTGCGTGAGTGTGTGTGCGTGTGTGTATGTGTGTCTACTGTTGACATAGGCCTTAATGGCCGAAAGCTATGATTGTGTGAATCTTTTTATAGAACGTATTTAAACTCTTACAAAATTTTCAAGTGCTAAAAATTTAATATAAACGTGTACCATTCCATATAGATGCTGATCGCCGACTAAATGGTACCAACCTTGTATTTTGCCTTAGTTATCAACGTCAAGTTATGTCATTTTTAACAAATAAAATTTTCTGACAACTGTAACTATAAGTCACAACTCAAGCATTTCACCGTGACTAATGCTAGTTATACGTTCCTTTCTTCATCTTTCTTTGTAAAAAGATAGCTGTTGAAGTCGCTTAGGAGATGAATTAGATATTATTACTTTCGACATTAATGGTCTTAGTACAACAAAGAACTAATGGCGATTGTCGACCACTGACGATTGACATCTGTTATCTACACGTAATTGTTGTTGGGAACTTGGCTCATTCCAATAAAACATTTAATTTTCTCGTGAATTTTCAAAATTCAAGGTATTGTTGGGTAATACATAGAATGTATTATTTAACCTACTTTATCAGCTGACTTAGGGTACAGTTTAAATAAGGCCAATTCAATCTTAAATACAACCTACGATAAAGAGTGAGTAACGTGATATACCATACCGAGTTTCCGAAGTATACGTCATAAGACAACTCCTTACTTCGTTATATTGATCAGTGACATATAGAATAAACATTGTTCTAATTTAGACAAATCAGTTGCACAAATAACTAAAATTAGCATAAAGATACAGTATTCTAGCGTCTTGTTCAGGATCCATAGCAGACTTTTTTTTTATTCTCAAATACTTTGAATACGAGACGACTTGAAATCCTAGCTATAGGCATTTCGTCTACTTCTTTAATTACTGTCCCAGCAAGGAGAGGCGGGAGAGAAGATCTTTGTCTCTACATATTTTATGCTGCGTCCCGTATCAAAATTGAACAGAAACAGCAGATTTTTCCGTCTGACGTAGCCTTTTGTGACTCCTATGTTCATCGAATCCGTCTTTAACATCCACACGTCTTACAAGTAGCACGGGATCATGTATTTTCCTGGTCTTAGATTTAGCTAGACTTTTATGGATACCACATAATTTACACTCAGCCGAGGTATGGAAAACAGTTATATTGAATGGCTCTTTAAGTGTCGGCCGATAATGGACAAAAAATGGTTCAAATGGCTCTGAGCACTATGGGACTTAACATCTGAGGTCATCAGTCCCATAGAACTTAGGACTTCTTAAACCTAACTAACATAAGGACATCACACACATCCATGCCCGAGACAGGATTCGAACCTGCGACCGCAGCAGTCGCGCGGTTCCGGACTGAAGCTCCTAGAACCGCTAGGCCACCGCGGCCGGCGATAATGGACACACGACATAAATAAGACAGAAAATCCAACCTAATGGAGTTCTCCGTTTCTTATGGCTGCATCCGCTGAAGTGTAATGTATTCTGGTTGAAATGTATTGCAAATGTGCTTCTCGCAGTTTCTCTTCTGGACAAGCACAGAGGATAGAGGTTTAAGTTGTGATAATAGGGTCCGTGGTTCTGAGATTCCACAAGCTCTATGAACGTGTGACCATAAACACCGCTGCACTGGAATGGATGCAGCCCATAGATACAAGTTGGTCTGTACTTTGGTGTACGAAATTCGCTGCAACCCAAAGAACAGTCTCCTTTTCTATGAATCATCATATCCAGAAATGGAGGGGTATCCATTTGTCTCCACTTCCCTGGTGTACCATACATTTGGACGGAGGAGTTTAGATGTTATATTAACGAAGAAATAGTTAATGCGCCATGCCGCGAATGTACCTTCCGCATACCCCCAGAAACACTTAGGTTTCAAAACCGCCAACTGAAGTGCTTTGTCCTCAAACTCTTCCATAAAAAGAGTACCTACTATGTGAGACTACAGGCTACCCAAAGCAAAACCGTCAGTTTGCTCAAAATATTGGTTTTTGAATAAGAAGCAGTTTCGAAAAATGTGGGATGCCGTCATCCAGCTTACTCCTACGAGATGCAACCAATTCTTGTACAGTTCTTATTACCCTTCCCAATTTCTGCAGAAATAGAATATTTCTGACTACTCACTTCATGTTATGTTGTTGTATTGTGTTACTACTAGTATGTACGTCATTTAGTTCTGCTTGAAGAAAACCTTCGTTGTGATAGAACGAATGAGCCTCCAATAACTTTTCGAGGATGCATTCAAGTTGCTAATTATTACTAGCGAAGTACTTCACGATATTGACAAGCTATTGCCGGCAGCGATCGCCGAGCGGTTCTAGGCGTTCAGTCCGGAAGCGCGAGACTGCTACGGTCGCAGGTTCGAATCCTGCCTCGGGCATGGATGTGTGTGATGTCCTTAGTTAGGTTTAAGTAGTTCTAAGTTCTAGGGGACTGAGTACCTCAAACGTTAAGTTCCATAGTGCTCAGAGCCATTTGAGCCATTTGGCAAGCTATTGCAAATGTATGTTCCTTAATGATGTGCAGTTCTGAAAATTCCTGCCAGACAACTATTGTTCACCGGACCGGTTCTCGAACTGGGAATCTTTGACTTCCGCTGACGATAAACCTACAGTGCTATCCAGACTAAATTCCCGCAACAGACGACGATCTCGGCAGAAATCATGTCTGAAAGTGGTGAGCGCATTTACACGACTCTGGCACTGAATTTCAAAAATCCTCAGTAAGTATGTGTGTTTTACAGGTGGGGTATTCATCGCCCAAATATTTATTAAAATACATGGTGAAAAGTTCACCTCTCCTTCTCTTTGCACAGTTCGCTACTACTTTCGATCAAGTGACCATTATCAAGCTAAGACGGTATAAACAGCAGGAAAGTTATCCCATAATTTGAACAAAAGTAAAACTCCCATGTCTGTATTCAATCTACCACGTATAAGTGATCATCGGACGACATCTCCAATTCTTCCAAGAACAGCAATAGAAGTCCTTGTATTGGCCGACCATGTGCAACGGGCATGGATCTCCATCACACAAACAGGCATCCCACACCTGTATAACATAAAGCATGCACTCTTGTATGCTCGTATTCAACAATCTGGCAGTTACACCGGTCATTAATGTACTAGCATTCGACATTTGAAATGGCTTATCCCTTGATTACATTAACCCGTAATCTTGCGACATAAGTCACTTAAATATGTTACCTACAGGAATATATACCAAAAATTTTATTACTGTACATTAATTATTAGTTGGTTTTGTGATTTTTTCCGTCACTGTGTTAATCATCGACGGTTGAAATTTTATATCTGACCGTTGCACGGACATGGGACCTTTGCCTTTCGCGGTAAACTTACCAAATTACATCCGCCCATCATCAGTGCCTCTTTCCCGCCAGCACCTTTCACTGTACACCAAAGATCGTAGAGGTTCTCCTACCTAACTTGCAGAAGTAGTGTACTAGAAAGACAGGAAATAAGAAAGAAGCGCGTTAGCTACAGCCAAGAGGATTGTTAGCAGAATGGGATTTCACTTGCGTTGACGTGTGCGCTGTAACTTCCTGACTGATAATTACCGGATAGAAATATGCTATCCAATTAGGTCTCAGGGCACTTTCTCACAAGTTAGTGCACATTTTTTCACCGCAGATTATAATTTCTGTTGTGGACTGGCAAGACAGCCAATCCACAATGGACGGGAGACCGAAAGACACGCGTTTTGCTCACGCAGGCTGGCGTGAGGTCTGGAACAGGACACGGTTGTTATAGTAGCAAAAATAGTACGTAGCTTCTGGAATACTTAACTTTAATCTATAATTGGTGAACATCGGTCTGACGGTACATGCATCACAAGATAAATAGCAATTGATAATGGCGCCTTGCTAGGTCGCAGCAAATGACGTAGCTGAAGGCTATGCTAACTATCGTCTCGGCTAATGAGAGCGTAATTTGTCAGTGAACCATCGCTAGCAAAGTCGGTTGTAGAACTGGGGCGAGTGCTAGGAAGTCTCTCTAGACCTGCCGTGTGGCGGCGCTCGGTCTGCAATCGCAGATAGTGGCGACACGCGGGTCCGACGTATACTAGCGGACCGCGGCCGATTTAAAGGCTACCACCTAGCAAGTGTGGTGTCTGGCGGTGACACCACAATTTCATTCTGGAAACTCACAAACAACTCGAAAGTTACTGTACTACTGTAGTATTGATTTGTAAGGTACGGGATGAAACCTCCTGAAACTTTAAGCGTTATTTGACGTGATGCGCAGGATATCGTTTAGTTCTGCTGCTGTGAAGTTCCCACGTCACTGGTTCCTCCGCTGAACATCGAACACTTTGCACAATTTCCAAGGCGCCGCGCAGTTGCCGCCCTCTAAGTCTGCCGGTACGCCCACCAACCTCCCTTTTCGCAGAGACCTCCGCGGGAATACGCTGTAAGGAAGTTGAACTGCGACGCGGAGACCGTGTGCCCGTCCCAGCGGACGAATTTCCAGAACTTTCCACATAAAATTCGACAACAGTGCAGAGACCGTTTCCTAAAACTTATGTAACTGGTCCAGAAGAATGCTTAATACGTGAAAGAAGTTTCCTATCCCCATAGAATGAACCTAAAAAGAAAAAGAAAGAAAGGAAAACTTCCAGTAGAGTGACAGATTATCTCATTGTGTACGGCACAACAGAATAATTCTGAGCCTCCTGTTATCATCAATCGGAAGTAAGTGAACAACAAAAAGCCAGATATCTGTGTTTGCAGGTGACTCACAGGAAACACAGTGGTTTACTACAGCTGTGAGAAACTGTATGATTTAGAATGAGACTTTAGGAGTGTATAAAGCACATTGAATGTTTTTTCTTTCATATTACGCGAAGACTTTGGCGTATGGGAAAACCCTTACCGGAGGAAGTGACCCCTCAGCGGGACAGTATCTACACCCTTACTGAACTGTTAACATTGTGCTGGAAAGGGTGGACTGAGGTGAGAACACAGAAAATGTCAGTGGCGACTGGTGCTCACTTTCGTTGTTGGGGCTCGGATGAAAAGTCAGTAAACTCAAAATCTGAATTATTCGGAAGCTTTTGTTCTATAACCCTCATTTATGACATACTGCTTAAAAGACCTTGATAAACAGTAAATATGGTAATTGTACAGCAATAAATATAATCCTGGGGATACCTTAGCTAATGGTGAAGTTTATACAGAAACGTCTGTTGTTGCTGTGTGTACGTGTGTGTGACTGTATGAGAGAGAGGGAGAGGGGGGGGAGGGGGTCGGTGGGAGTAATATTGTAGTTAGGCAGTTAGTCAGGTATTCCAGCTTCACTAGGTTTCTGTGTGCTTTTGTAGGTGTTTGATGGCTGTTCTGTTGTCACAGATTTCACTGATTAAAATTTAAGATTTGGAGCAAATCTGGCAAGCTTGCTTGCTTTTGCCTTACACCACAGGAAAGGAATTGGGGAAAACCATGGGTAGGACTAGTTTCATGAGTATTTAGAGGTCTCTCTCTTGGCAGATTATTTACACATTAAAGTGACAGAAGTTACAGGATACCTCATAATATCGTCTCGGATCTTCTATTGCTCGACGTAGTGCAGTACCTCGACGTATGAAGGGCTCAACAAGTCCGCTGCAGAAATATTGAGCTATACTGCCTCTATAGCCGTACATAATTGCTGAAGTGTTCCTGGTGTAGGATTTTGTGCATGAACTGACCTTTCGATCATGTCCTATAAATGGTAGAGGGAATACAAGCCGGGTGATCTGGTCGATCAAATCATTCTCCTGAATTCTCCAGAATGTTCTTCAAACCAACGACAAACAACTGTGGCCCTGTGGAATTGCAAATGAAAGGCTGCAGAAGTCAATGATCGGTTCAGTTGGACCAGAGGACTCAGTCGACTGCATGAAAACGAAACCTAAATCATTATGGAGCCACCAACAGCTTGCACAGTGCCTTGTTAACGACTGGAGTCCACGGCCTTCTTGGGACCTGCGCCACACTCACACTCTACTATCAGCTCTTACCAACTGAAATCGGGACTCACCTGACCAGACCACGGTTTTCCAGTCATCTATTGTCCAACCAATACGATCATGAGCCCAAGAGGTGCGCTGCAGGGATGTCGTGCTGTTAGCAACGTGACTCGTGCCGGTTGTCTGCTGCCAAAGTCGTACGTTCGACATCGGTTTCTGCACTTATTTCACGCAGTGGTGCTGTCTGTTAGGACTGACAGCTCGATCGTTAAGCCACTGCACTGTCCATGTTGAGAGGTAATGCCGGAAATGTGGTATTCTCGGCGCACCGTTGACACTGTGGACATTGGATTATTGAATTCTTGAACGATTTTCGAAATCGAATGTCCCATGCATCTGGCCCCAACTTCCATTTCGCGTTCAAAATCTCTCACTCCCGTCGTGCGGCCATAATCTCGACGGAAACCTTTTTACATGGATCATCTGAGTACAAATCATAGCTGCACCAACTGACTGACGTTATGTTTCTTGTGTATACGTTACTACAACTGTCTGTATATGCGCATATTGCTGTGCACTCTTGTCCTTTTGAAAGGCAAACATGTCAATCACTATATTGTAAGAGTTTGAAATTCCACCGATATCCTCCAAATGAACGGAACATACAGCCTCTGAATTAGGCTTTTCCTGACCGATACTGTTGCTGAAGTAGGTTTTAATTCTTTTTAAAGCACTGAGGCTGTTCTCTGATTCTGCTGTTGAAACAGGTGTAGTTACTACACTTTGCAAAACTTTCCGTTCTTTCCTTCGTGGGACCACAGTCCTAGAGAATTTTTAGAAAGAATTTTCGATATTTGTCTCATAAAGGCGGAAATTTCTTTAAAACAACGGTACACTTCAAGTACCTTTTTTTCAAGGAAATGTTCCTTAATAAAAGTGAATAGATCAGAGACCCCCCGCATGAACCATGGACCTTGCCGTTGGTGAGGAGGCTTGCGTGCCTCAGCGATACAGAGGGGTATCTGTTGAGAGGCCAGACAAACGTGTGGTTCCTGAAGAGGGGCAGCAGCCTTTTCAGTAGTTGCAAGGGCAACAGTCTGGATGATTGACTGATCTGGCCTTGTAACAATAACCAAAACGGCCTTGCTGTGCTGGTACTGCGAACGGCTGAAAGCAAGGGGAAACTACGGCCGTAATTTTTCCCGAAGGCATGCAGCTTTACTGTATGATTAAATGATGATGGCGTCCTCTTGGGTAAAATATTCCGGAGGTAAAATAGTCCCCCATTCGGATCTCCGGGCGGGGACTACTCAAGAGGACGTCGTTATCAGGAGAAAGAGAACTGCCATTCTACGGATCGGAGCGTGGAATGTCAGATCCCTTAATCGGGCAGGTAGGTTAGAAAATTTGAAAAGGGAAATGGATAGGTTAAAGTTAGATATAGTGGGAATTAGTGAAGTTCGGTGGCGGGAACAAGACTTCTGGTCAGGTGACTACAGAGTTATAAACACAAAGTCAAATAGGTCTAAAGCAGGAGTAGGTTTAATAATGAATAGGAAAATAGGAACGCGGGTAAGCTACTACAAACAGCTTAGTGAACGCATTATTGTGGCCAAGATAGATACGAAGCCCACACCTACTACAGTAGTACAAGCTTATATGCCAACTAGCTCTGCAGATGACGAAGAAATTGAAGAAATGTATGATGAAATAAAAGAAATTATTCAGATAGTGAAGGGAGACGAAAATTTAATAGTCATGGGTGACTGGAATTCGAGTGTAGGAAAAGGGAGAGAAGGAAACGTAGTAGGTGAATATGGATTGGGGCTAAGAAATGAAAGAGGAAGCCACCTGGTAGAATTTTGCACAGAGCACAACTTAATCATAGCTAACACTTGGTTTAAGAATCATGATGGAAGGTTGTATACATGGAAGAACCCTGGAGATATTAAAAGGTATCAGATAGATTATATAATGGTAAGACAGAGATTTAGGAACCAGGTTTTAAATTGTAAGATATTTCCAGGGCAGATGTGGACTCTGACCACAATCTATTGGTTATGAACTGCAGATTAAAACTGAAGAAACTGCAAAAAGGTGGGAATCTAAGGAGATGGGCCCTCGAGAGACTGACTAAACCAGAGGTTGTACAGAGTTTCAAGGAGAGCATAAGGGAACAATTGACAGGAATGGGGGAAAGAAATACAGTAGAAGAAGAATGGGTAACTCTGAGGGATGAAGTAGTGAAGGCAGCAGAGGATCAAGTAGGTAAAAAGACGAGGGCTAGTAGAAATCCTTGGGTAACCAGAAATATTAAATTTAATTGATGAAAGGAAAAAACTAAAAATGCAGTAAATGAAGCAGGCAAAAAGGAATACAAACGTCTCAAAAATGAGATTGACAGGAAGTGCAAAATGGCTAAGCAGGGATGGCTAGAGGACAAATGTAAGGATGTAGAGGCTTATCTCACTAGGGGTAAGATAGATACTGCCTACAGGAAAATTAAAGAGACCTTTGGAGATAAGAGAACCACTTGTATGAACATCAAGAGCTCAGATGGGAACCCAGTTCTAAGCAAAGAAGGGAAAGCAGAAAGGTGGAAGGAGTATATAGAGGGTCTATACAAGGGCGATGTACTTGAGGACAATATTATGGAAATGGAAGAGGATGTAGATGAAGATGAAATGGGAGATACGATACTGCGTGAAGAGTTTGACAGAGCACTGAAAGACCAGAGTCGAAACAAGGCCCCTGGAGTAGACAACATTCCATTGGAACTACTGACGGCCTTGGGAGAGCCAGTCCTGACAAAACTCTACCATCCGGTGAGCAAGATGTATGAAACAGGCGGAGTACCCTCAGACTTCAAGAAGAATGTAATAATTCCAATCCCAAAGAAAGCAGGTGTTGACAGATGTGAGAATTACCGAACAATCATTTTAATAAGCCACAGCTGCAAAATACTAACACGAATTCTTTACAGACGAATGGAAAAACTAGTAGAAGCCGACTTCGGGGAAGATCAGTTTGGATTCCGTAGAAATACTGGAACACGTGAGGCAATACTGACCTTACGACTTATCTTAGAAGAAAGATTAAGGAAAGGCAAACCTACGTTTCTAGCATTTGTAGACGTAGAAAAACCTTTTGACAATGTTGACTGGAATACTCTCTTTCAAATTCTAAAGGTGGCAGGGGTAAAATACAGGGAGCGAAAGGCTATTTACAATTTGTACAGAAACCAGATGGCAGTTATAAGAGTCGAGGGACATGAAAGGGGAGCAGTGGTTGCGAAGGGAGTGAGACAGGTTTGTAGTCTCTCCCCGATGTTATTCAATCTGTATATTAAGCAAGCAGTAAAGGAAACAAAAGAAAAATTCGGAGTAGGTATTAAAATCCATGGAGAAGAAATAAAAACTTTGAGGTTCGCCGATGACATTGTAATTCTGTCGGAGACAGCAGTTGAACGGAATGGATGGTGTCATGAAGAGAGGATATAAGATGAACATCAACAAAAGCAAAACGAGGATAATGGAATGTAGTCGAATTAAGTCGGGTGATGTTGAGGGTATTAGATTAGGAAATGAGACACTTAAAGTAGTAAAGGAATTTTGCTATTTGGGGAGCAAAATAACTGATGATGGTCGAAGTAGAGAGGATATAAAATGTAGACTGGCAATGGCAAGGAAAGCGTTTCTGGAGAAGAGAAATTTGTTAACATCGAATATAGATTTAAGTGTCAGGAAGTCATTTCTGAAAGTATTTGTATCGAGTGTAGCCATGTACGGAAGTGAAACATGGACGGTAAATAGTTTGGACAAGAAGAGAATAGAAGCTTTCGAAATGTGGTGCTACAGAAGAATGCTGAAGATTAGATGGGTAGATCACATAACTAATGAGGAGGTACTGAATAGGATTGGGGAGAAGAGGAGTTTGTGGCACAACTTGACCAGAAGAAGGGATCGGTTGGTAGGAGATGTTCTGAGGCATCAAGGTGTGGTGTCACCGCCAGACACCACACTTGCTAGGTGGTAGCCCTTAAATCGGCCGCGGTCCATTAGTATACGTCGGACCCGCGTGTCGCCTTTGTCAGTGATAGCAGACCGAGCGCCACCACACGGCAGGTCTAGAGAGACGTACTGGCACTCGCCGCAGTTGTACAACCGACTTTGCAAGTAAAGGTTCACTGACAACTACGCTCTCATTTGCCGAGACGATTGTTAGCATAGCCTTCAGCTACAATTGCTACGACCTAGCAAGGCGCCATAACCCTTTGCTATATATATTGTGGTTATAACATGTATCATCAAGAGCGATGTTCTACAATTGTGGATTAAATTTAAGTATTCCAGAAGCTACATACTTTTCTTTATAGCATTCATTACGTATCCTGTTTCAGACCTCACGCCAGCCTGCGTGAGTTTAAGCGCGTACCTTTCGGCTTCCTCTCATTGTGTCTAGGCTGTCTTGTCTAGACACAACATACACTCCTGGAAATTGAAATAAGAACACCGTGAATTCATTGTCCCAGGAAGGGGAAACTTTATTGACACATTCCTGCCGTCAGATACATCACATGATCACACTGACAGAACCACAGGCACATAGACACAGGCAACGGAGCATGCACAATGTCGGCACTAGTACAGTGTATATCCACCTTTCGCAGCAATGCAGGCTGCTATTCTCCCATGGAGACGATCGTAGAGATGCTGGATGTATTCCTGTGGAACGGCTTGCCATGCCATTTCCACCTGGCGCCTCAGATGGACCAGCGTTCGTGCTGGACGTGCAGACCGCGTGAGACGACGCTTCATCCAGTCCCAAACATGCTCAATGGGGGACAGATCCGGAGATCTTGCTGGCCAGGGTAGTTGACTTACACCTTCTAGAGCACGTTGGGTGGCACGGGATACATGCGGACGTGCATTGTCCTGTTGGAACAGCAAGTTCCCTTGCCGGTCTAGGAATGGTAGAACGATGGGTTCGATGACGGTTTGGATGTACCGTGCACTATTCAGTGTCCCCTCGACGATCACCAGTGGTGTACGGCCAGTGTAGGAGATCGCTCCCCACACCACGATGCCGGGTGTTGGCCCTGTGTGCCTCGGTCGTATGCAGTCCTGATTGTGGCGCTCACCTGCACGGCGCCAAACATGCATACGACCATCATTGGCACCAAGGCAGAAGCGACTCTCATCGCTGAAGACGACACGTCTCCATTCTTCCCTCCATTCACGCCTGTCGCGACACCACTGGAGGCGGGCTGCACGATGTTGGGGCGTGAGCGGAAGACGGCCTAACGGTGTGCGGGACCGTAGCCCAGCTTCATGGAGACGGTTGCGAATGGTCCTCGCCGATACCCCAGGAGCAACAGTGTCCCTAATTTGCTGGGAAGTGGCGGTGCGGTCCCCTACGGCACAGCGTAGGATCCTACGGTCTTGGCGTGCATCCGTGCGTCGAGCGGTCCGGTCCCAGGTCGACGGGCACGTGCACCTTCCGCCGACCACTGGCGACAACATCGATGTACTGTGGAGACCTCACGCCCCACGTGTTGAGCAATTCGGCGGTACGTCCACCCGGCCTCCCGCATGCCCACTATACGCCCTCGCTCAAAAACCGTCCACTGCACATACGGTTCACGTCCACGCTGTCGCGGCATGCTACCAGTGTTAAAGACTGCGATGGAGCTCCATATGCCACGGCAAACTGGCTGACACTGACGGCGTCGGTGCACAAATGCTGCGCAGCTAGCGCCATTCGACGGCCAACACCGCGGTTCCTGGTGTGTCCGCTGTGCCGTGCGTGTGATAATTGCTTGTACAGCCCTCTCGCAGTGTCCGGAGCAAGTATGGTGGGTCTGACACACCGGTGTCAATGTGTTCTTTCTTCCATTTCCAGGAGTGTATTTGGCGACGAGGATGGGATGGTCGTATTGCTCTAATTTACTTGTGTCATGGCTTCGCCACAATCTCCAGATGTACTGTCCGAATTTTATCGCTTGCAGAATCAGCAGACGCAGGCGTTATCGGATGCCCTTGGACAGCTTGTCCAGGGTCAACGTGCAATGCAAAACGATGCGGCAGCCGCCGCTCCACCGCTACTGCAGCCACAACACGCAGTTGCACCAACTTTTCGTCAATTTGATGCAGCACTGGAAAGCTGGACGGAGTGGTCACGCCAATTTGGATTCCA
The DNA here is from genome assembly GCF_023898315.1 of Schistocerca nitens. Classification (NCBI taxonomy): domain Eukaryota; kingdom Metazoa; phylum Arthropoda; class Insecta; order Orthoptera; family Acrididae; genus Schistocerca; species Schistocerca nitens. Next base: position 547,561,245 of record NC_064619.1, on the reverse strand, counting down.
TCTCGCCGCCTACAGAATTGAAGGTAATGAGCGGCAGCCTCACTTATTATCATGTGTCGGCGTCCAGACGTACCGTGTGATAGTGAAATTGTTTCCTCGACGCGACGTAGCAACTCTGTCCTACGAAAAAATTTTGTCTGCATTAGATGCATATTTCAAGGAATTAGTCAATGTAGTTGCAAAAAGGTATACGTTCGTCCGTACAAAACGTACGGCCGGTCAAACTAATCGGGAGTGGGTTGCAACTTTGCAAGGCCTTACTAGGGATTGTGCTTTTGAGTGTGAATGTGGACTCCCTTATTCAGATACTATGGTGTGTGATGCAATTGCACAGAACGTTTCTGATGTTCGTATAAGAGAACAGATTTTGAAACTAGTCAGTCCCTCCCTTCAACAAGTGATGGACATATTGGATCGGCAAGACACACTTGACTTTGCTCAGGAATCGTTTGAAACTTCGCCGGCTGTGTGTCACGTTAACCGGCCAGCCGGGTGAGCTGCACGGAACAGTAAACAGCCCTCGCGCTCGTCTGCGCAGCTGCCGCCAAGCTCTCAACCACGTGTCCCGCGGCAGCAAGCAAATGCAGTGCTAAAATCATGCCCGCAGTGTGCAACCAGACATTCGCGTGAGAACTGCCCATCACGCCAAGCTATTTGCTTTTTCTGTAATAAATAAAGGACATGTTCACAGTGTTTGCCAGAAAAAGCTCAGAACGGACACTAGCAACTACTCCAGGCCCTTTGCTTCGCGCCGGAATCGAACCAAGAATACTCAGGCTCGTGAACCTTCGCCCATGAACATTCATGTAGTTAATTCCACTCCGCCCAGTGCCACTCTCTCTAACTGTGACTGTGTTCGTCCCACAAATAGTGTGCGTTGACGTCGCCGGAAATCATGTCAATTAGCAAGTGATTCTGTACCAGTGTCTGTTCAAATTGCACGAGACAGTCGCTCTTGTCGTCAGCAGGACAATAAACTTTTTGTAGATTTGGACATTCATGGCAACGTGATCCCATTCCAGCTTGATACCGGAGCTGCAGTTTCACTAATCAATCATGACACCTACAAACAACTGGGCACACCTCCGTTGCATGCCGCAAATGTTACGTTAAATAGTTATTCAGGTCAGAATATCCCTGTGTTAGGACAGTGCAGCCTTCTTGCAACATACAAGGGACAAACAAAACTTGTATCTTTTTACGTCCTTCATTCTTCTTCTGCAGTGAACTTGTTTGGTTTAGATTTATTTCAGTTGTTTAACTTGTCTATAGAAAATCAGGTCCTATCAGTGAACCAGACTGTGCCATCAGCCAGTGTTTCTCGTCTATGTGAAGAATTTGCAGACATTTTTGCACCGGGTCTCGGTTGCGCTAAGAACTATGAAGCACATTTGGAACTGAAAGTAAACGCGCAACCGAAATTTTTTAGAGCGCGCAATGTTCCCCACGCATTGCGTGATGAGTTCGCACGAACATTACACGATTTGGAGTCACAAGGTGTGACTGAACGTGTGCAGGCTTCTTTCTGGGCATCGCCCTTAGTAATTTTGCCAAAACCTTCCTGAAAATTGCGACTTTGTGTGGACTTCAAGGCAACAGTGAATCCACAATTAGTGATTGCCACTTCTTCTTTACCCCGCCCGGAAGATCTTTTTGACAAACTGTGCCCGGGTAAATATTTTTCGAAGTTGGAACTAGCAGATGCGTACTTGTAAATACCGGTGGATGAAGAATCCCAGCGCGTTTGGTGGTTAACACGCATCTTGGTTTGTATCGATTCAAAAGACTGCCATTCAGGTGTGCATCCGCCCCTGCATTGTTTCAGCAATATCTGCAAACTGTTTGTGCGTCGGTCCCTACTGCAGCAAACTATCTGGACGATATTGTGATCTCCGAAAAGACGGAAGAAGAACATTTAGCCAATCTCAGGACATTATTTCAGGTCTTGCGCCAAAATGGTCTTCGCTTGCGGAAGGACAAATGTGTGTTTTTTGCTCGTGATTTACCATATCTGGGACATGTAATCAATGCCCAAGGCATACATCCTCGTCCAGAGCACCTCCGTGCCATACAAGACTTGCCTTCGCCGCAGAATTTGAAGCAGCTACAGAGTGTGCTGGGTAAAATAAATTACTACCATCGCTATGTGCGCAATGCCTCTTCCATTTCAGCTCCGCTTCATCGCTTACGCTGTAAAGGTGTTCCGTTCGTCTGGACGACGGAATGCGAACGCGCCTTTCGCCAGTTGAAATCGGCGTTGCTTTCAAATACTTGCCTTACGCCATTCGATCCCCAGAAACCCCTTTTGTTAATGGTAGATGCATCGGATTTCGGGATCGTTGCTGTGCTTGCGCACAAAGATGGATCGCATGACCGCCCTATTGCCTTTGCGTCCAAATTGCTCTCGTCTGCGCAAAGAAATTATTCACAAATCGAGAAAGAAGCTTTGGCTCTCGTGTTTGGTGTTACGAAGTTTCATGATTTCTTGTATGGTCGTCACTTTACCTTCATCACAGACCACAAACCTTTGACATCGCTTTTTCATCCGAACAAGCCTGTACCTCCACGTACAGCGCAGAAATTCATTCGCTGGTCTATTTTCCTCTCGCAGTACCGCTACGATATCTTGTATCGGTCCACTGCTAAGCACGGAAACGCAGATGCGTTGTCCCGTTTGCCTGTTGCTGAGGATAGAGCATTCGATTCTTCCGAACTTGCTTGTATGTTCATTGATGCGGAAACCGATGACGTGGTCAAATCGTTTCCGATTGATTTTCGTCGTGTGGCTACAGCCACGGCTGCTGACCCTGTCCTTGCTACCGTTTTGCGTTTTGTTGCTACGCAATGGCCCTTGTCGAAAACACGGATCGAGGATCCGTTGGTTCGCCGATTTTTTGCTCACAAGGAGAGACTTTTTGTTCGCCGTGGTGTTTTGCTGTTGCGTTCTGATAATGATCACTCCCGGGTCGTGGTCCCACGTTCGTTGCAGTCCTCTGTCTTACGACTTCTCCACCGAGGACATTGGGATCTAGTGCGTACGAAACACCTTGCTCGTCAGCACTGTACTTGGTTCGGAATCGATGCTGCGATTACGAATATGTGCTCTTCTTGCATGGCGTGTGCCGAACAACAATCCGCACCACCACGGAAATTCTTTGCATGGCCGAAAGCCACGTACCCTTGGCAACGCTTGCACATCGATTTTGCTGGTCCATTCTGGAATGCTCGATGGTTGGTTGTGGTAGATTCATTCAGTAATTTTCCTTTTGTTGTCCGGATGTCTTCCACGACGTCATCTGCCACCATCCAAGCATTATCCGCTATCTTTTGCATTGAAGGTCTTCCACAGACTATTGTTTCCGACAATGGCCCACAATTCATGTCCGCAGAATTTCAGTCATTCTGCCGGGCCAATGGTATTCAACATCTGACATCCGCGCCGTTTTCGCCTCAGTCACGCGGTGCTGCTGAACGATTGGTCCGAACTTTCCAGTCACAAATGTTGAAGTTGAAAGAGTCGCATTCTCGGGTGGACGCGTTGTTGCTCTTCTTGTCCTCGTATCGCTCTCAGCCCGGAGATGGTCGCTCGCCGGGTGAGTTGCTCCACGGTCGTCCTCATCGAACCTTGATGTCTTTGTTACATCCGCCGCATCAGGTTCCTGTGCAGCGGCAGCCACCTGCTTTTGCTCCAGGCGCCGTTGTATACTATCGCAACTATCGAGGTTCACGGCGTTGGCTCGCAGGGCGCATTCTTCGCTGCCTCGGCCGCGCTATGTATCTGGTTTTGGGGGCCTCTGGTGAGGTGCGTCGGCATCTCAATCAGCTGCGCCTCTGTCGTCGCACGGGTTCTGCCGCTCCCCGTCTGCTTTCAGCGACGGTGCCGTCCGGTCAGCGCCCTGGGGACCCATCTACTGGCTCGCCTCATCCCCAGGTGTTACCGACGATGCCTTCCATTTTGCCCCATGGCGACGCGCCGCCGCCGCCGCCGCCGCCGCCGCCGCCGGTCCTCCCGCCGGCGCCGCCCGCAGTGGACGCTTCGCTGCAGCCGCCGGGCGCCTCCCTGGGTCACGCGCCGCCGGACCAGATGTCGTCTTCGCCCGTCGGGCACCCCGACGCGATGGAGGTCAAATCTTCGGCCCCTCCTGTCTCTTTACGGGCGCATACACCGCATGTTGGCGTGCACCCTGGACTAGGTTTTCGGGCGTTTCCTAGCTCCCCTCGGACCGAATGGCAGGGTGCGGGTGGCACAGCCTCGCTTGTTGTTAGGCTCCCCACCTCGTCGCATACGTCAACATGGGGTCCTCCCCACGGCGGACGGAAGCCTTATAACACGACCGTACGCCGATTTGCGGGGGAGGAATGTGGTGTCACCGCCAGACACCACACTTGCTAGGTGGTAGCCTGTAAATCGGCCGCGGTCCATTAGTATACGTCGGACCCGCGTGTCGCCACTGTCAGTGATAGCAGACCGAGCGCCACCACACGGCAGGTCTAGAGAGACGTACTGGCACTCGCCCCAGTTGTACAGCCACCTTTGCAAGGAAAGTTTCACTGACAACTACGCTCTCATTTGCCGAGATGATTGTTAGCATAGCCTTCAGCTACAATTGCTACGACCTAGCAAGGCGTCATAACCCTTTGCTATATATATTGTGGTTATAACATGTATCATCAAGAGCGATGTTCTACAATTGTGGATTAAAGTTAAGTATTCCAGAAGCTACGTACGTTTCTTTATAGCATTCATTACGTATCCTGTTTCAGACCTCACGCCAGCCTGCGTGAGTTTAAGCGCGTGCCTTTCGGCTTCCTCTCATTGTGTCTAGGCTGTCTTGTCTAGACACAACATAAGGGATCACCAATTTAGTATTGGAGGGTAAAAATCATAGGGGGAGACCAAGAGATGAATACACTAAGCAGACTCAGAAGGTTGTAGGTTGCAGTAGGTACTGGGAGATGAAGAAGCTTGCACAGGATAGAGTAGCATGGAGAGCTGCATCAAACCAGTCTCAGGACTGAAGACCACAACAACAACAGATCAGAGACCGATGTAACGCCTTCAGACGTATCGGGTGATAAATCACGGACAGTTCGTTTTTCAATTTATCGTGGTAAATAAAAGGGCAATAACTTAATGAAAACATATTGACTACACGTTCTTTGAAATGTTCCCTGAATGTAGAAAACATTTTTGTGTTAATGATTTCGATGCTACTAAGTGAAAAAGAGTTTTGAAATCTTACTTTCAGTTGGTTGCCCACGATGTCACATACTTTTTTGAAATCTGCTCTCACATTAAATTCAGTGCTACATTTGGATCGTGTTCTTAGACAAAAAAAGTATTTATTTTAGAAGCTCGACATCTTTCGACGTTCTCTTGTTTCTCAGAAAGATCTGTCTCAAAATGACGTAATTCATTGGATACAGCAACGACATTGGCGCTTTGCGTCTCATCTGTGTTATATATTATATCAACACGTTTCATAATTCTAAAGAGAAAATTTATAAGGATCAAAGATTTTTGATTGTGAAGTAGGTTTCTTAAAGTAAATAATTCTCCTGTTGTAATATCATCCTAAGTACCTCTTCGTCAGTCTTGTTAAGACATTCCAATAACTGTTATTTGTTTTCTTGAACAGTGCTTACAATGCGAGGTGGGAAGTTCCATCTAGTTGAAGAAACTGAAGGAATTCTCTCGTTGCATAGTGTCCCCATCAGATCATTTCGCTTTAATGATGAAGAGAGAAATGTTCTTACTACAGGCATTCTGAATAACCAAATAATGCTACGAATAGTAGGGAACGTACGTGGGATATGGGAAACTACTCTGCATCAGTATTTGTGGACCATCATCATTGCCTCTAAGTACTTGTATGTCATCATATGCCTGAGCGATAAGTTTTTCTCGATCACTGTCCATTTGCTGTAGGAGCACCGGAAAAATATTTTTATCTTTATCGTATACACCCCTTTGTTGTTCATTAATGCAAAATAAAAGAAATAATTTAATTCTTTCACTGTTAAACTCTAATTATATTTGTCTCGGACCATTGTACTTCGTATATAAATCCATGGTTCTCTTTTAAGTGCATCTTAATACCTTCGTATGGAACTAACAAGCTGGCTACTACTGGTGTATTTATTTCAACGTCTCCTCTAGAGTGACGTGGTACAGGATGCAATTCTGTTTTGCAGATATGATGCAGATATCTACTATTTCTCCTGTCTGATGAATCCCATTCAAGCACTGTATAAAGAAACTCTCCTTAAGCACGTCACTGTGATTCATACGGTTACTATTAACCTCGAGAATGGCAATGACACTCACATTTTATAACATAGCAACTGTCTTAACTCAGTTTAAGCGAACATCGATAGATTAAAATATCTGCACTCTTATACTACAGCCATTAAGTGAAAGCGCTGATAACGCATGTCAAAAGTACGAAAAAATTAAACCGTAGACAGTTTTCCATAACAAATGGCAGTTAGCTTATGGGTTTGTGTGCTCCCTTACAGAAGTTCTTGCGTTCGTATTTCATGCCTGAAATGCGTGTACATATAAAGGAAAATTCAGTAGGTCTTTTACTTTCAGTTATTGCTTATCGAGAGGGAATATTGTCTGGGTAAAAACGCTATAACGTGAAACATGTGTAGCGGCCATGGTTTGAAGTAGATACAGTGACCTGAAATTTGTTGTAGGTAGCATGCACCAACGATTTTTATTCACGACCAGAATCGTAAAATTACGAGGACCAGTGCAAAAGTTTCGTTATCTGCAGCCTACTACCCACGGTATAAATACAAGTGACAGTGTCAGTACAGACAGAAACCTATGACCTTAATCATTAGGCTGACCTTGGTGGCTAGTCTTATAGTGGAGCGACTGATAATATTGAACTTTGTTGATGTCTTGAGGCTATATATTACCGAAATATACAACTTGGCGGAACTCCCGTACTCACCAAAAAATGTACAGCATTGGCTACCTAAGTTTCTGTTACGATATTGCATTGCCAGTCTTCTTCAGATAGCCTATACGATGCAATGTTCTTCGGACATGTACGCATTATTTGCATAGGAAATGAAGCCTATTGTGTGTATTGACGAACTGCAATAGATATGACGTGGCACACATGGACGTTTACGGTCAGATCTGTGTTCGCTCCTTAAATATGAACAACATAAGCAAATAAATGAGTGCGGTCTGCTGACTAATTGCTGCCAAAGGATGCACTGTATTTCGAATACTGCCAATGTTACTCAACTTCTTCTTTTGCCACAGTACAAGTCTTTTTTTTTTTTTGCATTCAAAGCTCAGTTATAGGGGTATACTGCAAGGAACTCAGTTCTCAAACCAGTGTCAGCATTTTCCTGAGGAATGCTTTCTTCGTTCACGCCAATCTATCGTCCTGCTGCAAACGAGTGTGACAGTTGTTCTTAGATAAGAATAATCGCTTACTTTTTTCCATTGTAAATTTCAGTTTTGGTGCTAACGAAGTTGCTGTTCTCCTTTTTCTTCGTTGTATGTGTGAACCTGAATATCTTCTTTCCACTTCGCACCACTACTGCGCTGTTTCTTTCTAGGCCACACCTGCCCTGAACATGTTGCCCAATCTTTCAGAAGTCTTATTCACTTTGGGGAAGAAGCACTATCGGTTGCGAACCATGTCGTTGTATTATGACGCCTCTATATTTTCATTCTTCTGCAGCAGTGTTCGTTCATTTACTTGTCTGTTTCTTGGACGTAAGATCTTCAAAATATGCTTCTGTCTAACACGTTTCGTCACATTAACTTGTTTCGTTTGCTCTTCTACTTTCATTAAACCTTTCGGTGCGGAGTTTTCATGTTGTATACCCCACGCCTTTCATTTACCTTTACGGGCCCCGTCCGAGCATTTCGAATATTATATTCCACGTCCAATCATAGAACATAATCTCTACTTTCACTATTTAGCTAATGTATTTTGATTTGCGGGGTTAGTGTAACTAATTGGCAGTGGATGAACGTAACCTGGACCGTTGTATATATATTCAAATACCGAAACCACACAATAAAATGCCGTTAAACTATGTATGATAGCCGTGATACAATGGTATATTTCCTTAGGCTCATCACTAGTTTTGAGCCGTTACCGTCCATCATCTGGGTCCAAAATGCTTTTTCATGAACAGCGAAGTCGTTATTAACTCCAACATCCCACTAACCAACTCCCATTAGCGTTCCCATTCAGTTACTTCATTGTACATATAACACTAGTACTTTCTAATATTGGTCCATGAAAGAGACTAGGGGGCTTTAATGCTAATATCTCACTAACGTCTTCAGTAACCATATCCTTTCAATCCCAGAGATAGACAATAGACAATTTCACTTACTGATTACCGTTAATGTCCCACTGAGGACTGTTTCAAATAAACAACGAGGATTCTATTGCACGCAATTATAATGTCGGGACTACCAATTATACCTTTCTTAATGTTTTCGCAGGGGATCGAAAATTCCATCATTTCACGGACGTGCGTCCTAGGTGCAATTAATTCTTTTTTCGGTAATTCTGCTGACAACCTTACAGCAATTCGCAATTTCATTGTCTTGGAACATTTTTAAATCACTTAACGCAATGCTGTGGAGTAAATGCACTGTTGCTATCAAGAACATTAGTCACGGACAAATATTTCTGCGTCTAAAGACAAAACAAAGCAAGCGCAGAGTCAGCGAATTCACCGTGCTTACGAAGTACGTGGTTGATTATTTAGGGTGGCATATGTAGGAGTGCCAGGAAATGAAGACTTCAATCAATATTTCCTTTGAATTCGCAAGCGTGAAGTTTCCTTCATTGCCGCGCTAGAGACCCTCGCCTGGTTTTAGCAGATTTTTAGCGCAGTAGTATGACGCTGTTGTCAGAATCTCACCTGTAATCAATCAAATGCTTGTTTTGTTTTGATCTTAGAAGCAGGAAGTTTTACCTATGGCACACTCTCGATGCTGTCTTCGACGATAGCACCTTTCCTCCAGAGTACTGTGGAAAGTGACTAAAAATGTTGCAAAGCGACTCACCTTGAGAACGCTGTAAGGCTGACAGCCGAAATACCGCAATAAGAATTAATAATATCCCGGATACACAAACAAAGTGTAATGGAATAAATTATATCCTATTTCTAAACTTTGGAATTAGCGGACGAGTTGTCATTTCCTCTTTCACGATCTTATGCCTTCTTGAAAATCCCTAAATGGCTCCAACCTAGTAACTAAAATCGATATAGACACACACGTGCGCGCGCGCACGCGTGCAGACATATATATATATATATATATATATATATATATATATATATATATATATATATATATATATATATATACGAAGACTAGCGCAAGCGCGTGCGTGAACACTCGCTCACACACAGATGGCGTAACCGGTATACATACAGATATTTCTGTCGATGACTGACGACGGTGTACTAAACAAAATTTTGTCGGTATTTACATGATTTGCAGGCTAATAATAATAGCTATTACAGCCGGCCGAAGTGGCCGTGCGGTTAACGGCGCTGCAGTCTGGAACCGCAAGACCGCTACGGTCGCAGGTTCGAATCCTGCCTCGGGCATGGATGTTTGTGATGTCCTTAGGTTAGTTAGGTTTAACTAGTTCTAAGTTCTAGGGGACTGATGACCTCAGCAGTTGAGTCCCATAGTGCTCAGAGCCATTTGAACCATAGCTATTACAAGCCGTATGTCTTTAGGTTGGGTAGCACCTCCACATACCCGATGCAAGAGCAAGTCATTAATGCCAATTTATCTCTGGGCAGCAGGTGAGGTATTGCAATGGGGGTGCGTTGGTGCAAAACGATTAGTTTATACTGATCGTGCTGAAAACATCAGGTCGTAAAGTGTGTGACGTGTTAGTGGGAAGACTCTTCGACGTAGAGTAAAAACAACTGACACACTGATGTGTGCAAACATTGAGGTGCCACTAATGAAAATATCTGCATTTATAACCGTTAGACCTTATATAATTATATAAAATGGGTTTGTGGATAAAGTCGATATAATGTGTTTGTGAGTGAGACTGACGATACTTCAAGAACCATCTACCGCCAATCACTGGTTTTTATGTGTGACGCTACCCTTGGCTCTCTCCGCGTGCTCTTTAATGGCACTATGATGACACATGTGATCGTCGATGTAAGAGGGTCTGAAATGTCCGCCACTACGTGGCGGTCACTAGTGCATCTCCGCTCCACTATATTTTCCAAGGGAAACGATTCGAAATCTCGAGCTTCACTGATTATTATTGAATGCTATCGAATGTTTTTGAATGATCTAGAATATTTTAGAATTTATAGAAAACTTCTTGCTAACGGCGCATACCGCAGTAATCCGCAATCCGACATAATCGTCTTAACCGATGAGTTCAACAATATTGTAGAAACAACGGAACCAGTTATCGAAAAAGTGCATCCGCTTACAAAAAGAAAGTGCCTAACCGAACAATAGTAGAGAGAGTGAACAAATTTAACAAGAAAAATGAATCGAGCAAAAAATCAGCGAGTACATATTATGACACCAGGGCCAGTATCTATTGATACAAAGGTGAACCAAGACAAAAGTGTAAGCTCACCAACAGAATTCTTAATTTCGTGTATTGTTCCCGGTATGCCCTCGCAAAGAACGCTTCTAAACAACTTCATACCATTGGATATATTATCTGCAAAAGAAGAAAGGGAAAACAGTATACCTCGAAATCTAGTAATTCCAACTAACTTACAGTTTGCCTTTGAACGTCTTCAGTGTCTGATAATATTAAAGCATATTATGAGTAACAATAAAACAAAAGGGCTAACATTCCAGTGCTTGGGGGTGAATTTAAAAGAATAGTGTTTCCTCTACACAGAACTCAAAATTGCATGTTCATCTGCTGGACAACCTGTCCGCACCCGGAAGTGAAATACTAAATTCAGCTTAAAACAATGTATTTTGAGTAAGTTAGATGGTATTCATATGAGATGATCAACTGTATAATTTAGGGTAAAAGAGAACCCTTATAGAATCATTTTGTTGTCGGTCTGTCGGTCTGTGTGTCTTTCAGTCCGTCCCATTGTTATAAACCTTTTTCCCTCAAGAATAGATGGACATAACAAATTGAAATTTATGTAATTGACTGAGGTCTATGACCTCTTGAGGATGTAAGAAATCGAAGCTTTGAGGTAAGTTATAAAAGTCCCCTTTGCAAAATTATGAAATATGAAACGTCCCCGTGGAAAAATTATGAATGACAGTGCTTGAAAATCTCTTACTTTATTCGATTTTCAAACAGCTGAGTTAAACTGAACGTACTCAGACAGTTCTCTCTTTACTTATTCTGATCATCACTAAACTGACACACAATATTTTTAGTGCAACGCAGTCTGACTTTCAGTAATCCCTACAAAAGAGTGGCCCTGAAAAACAATAACCAACACCTTTCATGAATCACTTATCTCACAAAAATCTTCGTTACTCGAACTACTGCAATACAGCGAGCGCCAATACTGCCAGCTAAATGAAAGATTCTAACTACTGAAAGCAGTAACTACTGATAGGCACAGTTAGCAAATGTAAGATTTGGATAGAGAACAAACAATGTATTTACCTTTAGTAACCTCTCAAAACTCTGGCATCTCTCTCTCCACATCTACTACTGCTGGCGGCTCCCCTCCAACTGCACTGCACAACGCTACCCGCTGTTCACATAAAAAAATGGTTCAAATGGCTCTGAGCACTATGGGACTTAACTTCTGAGGTCATCAGTTCCCTAGAACTTAGAGCTACTTAAACCTAACTAACCTAAGGACATCACAAACATGCCCGAGGCAGGATTCGAACCTGTGACCGTAGTTGTCGCGCGGTACCAGACTGAAGTGCCTAGAACCGCTCGGCCACTATGGCCGGCTGTTCACATCCAACTGCCCAACTCTACAATAGCGAATACTCCAACAATCCAACCAGCCACAGACTGCACACAGCACAGTCAGTTATTATTATATCGCTACGTGGCGTTACGAACATAAAAAACTAAAGAGCCTACTTACAAGTTCAAACAAAACAAACGTCCATTTATGGAATATATTTTGGTACTAGCAAACTTACTCGTAAAACCTATGGGTACCTCCAGTTGACCTAGAACCGTGCAATCTGGGAATAAGTCACGTTTCACATTATAACTAAAGAAAAAAGAACTGAAAATTGTTAACCTCTTATTACATCACCCGAACAAAAATGCTTTCTTGCCATTTGTCAGCCGACTGTCTGTCCGTCTGTAAGGTCCCCTGTCGCTCAGGTATGGGTAGACGTATCAAGTTTACATTTATGTAAGGTCTGCTGTCTCTACGTAGTTAAAAATTTAAGCAACTCACTGCAATCAACAGATACTGCTATTTATGTCACACATTTTGATACTAAGAACTCATTCATCAAAACCTATAGGGTACTTTCGTTGCCTTGAATCATAAAAATGTCGACAACCGACCAAAATCGTCGAGATTCTCGATTCCCGAGACCGATCAACTACTTATAATGAAGATAGTACGGAACCCTCGTAGTCGCGTCTCACCAGTTTCTTTTCTAGTACAGAAAAAGAACTGGAAGAAAGACAAAGCGATCTGATACTTTTCAGCTAGTGAATAAATATTTTATTTAGGGATTACAAATGGAAATGGATAGCGTTATCCCTGGAATGAATCACTTTAGGTGCTGTTCCCGTTTGCAGAACTTGTCACTCGATTCCCGTCGCGTGAAGCGCTCTGGTTAAACATCTCCCCTGCGACGCGGCCGGTGTCTGCGGCACTCTCAGGTGCTAATGCGCTCGCCGCCGCCCAACCAGCCACTCTGATCCCTCTTTGATTTCGTCTGGAGTCTGAATCGCGGTCGTGGGCCACCGCCGCCTCCCGCTACTCACTGTCTCATTCCGTATTCAGTGTGTAAACTCGCGGAAGGCAGGGGCGGCGTAAATTTATAGTGTGGGAGGCGGGTTGGAGGGGGAGGGGGTGGCAGGGGTATGGGGCGGGTGTGGGGGGCGGCAGCCTCACTAGGCTCCGGGGGCAGACGTCGGACGGCCGAGTTGGCGGTCGGCTGCAAATGCCCCGGCGGTGAACAAGTTGGCCAGAGCGGTGAGCAGGCGGGGTGGAGGCGGGAACCGCGCCATCTCCCGCTTAATTGTGTAATTACTGCACGTGTCCGTCCAAGCCTGGGCTAACCCACTACTGTTTCGGTACACTTATAACATAGGTGGAGTAATGGAAGAGAGTTTCTGACCCATTCGACCAGTACCACCCACGAAGCTTTTTGTGAGGCCAACTTTCCAGAGTTCGGAAACTATTATCGTCACATCGCAATAAGCTTAATCTACAGATTATACTGGCCACACAAACAGCAGCCAGTCATTGGCCTCACTCAGTCCAGCCTTCGGCATCTTGTCAGCTACATCTTCATCTCCCAGACCCAATATATGCATGCCTCCCCTGGTATTACCCTTCCATCTCGTTCTCGCCCGTCCTAGTGGTCTCCTTCCCTCGGCTTCTCCGTCCATTACCGCCCTTATTACCGTGTTCCCTCCTTTCGTCCTCACATGTCCGTACCACCTGATCTCTTAGTTTTTCACACTCGCTACGATTTCAGGTAGTGTTATAATCAAATTAGTTCTCTGTTTTTCCTTAGTCTCCCCAGTTCGTATTCTTTGATTAGTACATATACAGGGTGAGTCACCTAACGTTACCGCTGGATGTATTTCGTAAACCACATCAAATACTGACGAACCGATTCCACAGACCGAACGTGAGGAGAGGGGCTAGTGTAATTGATTAATACAAACCATACAAAAATGCACGGAAGTATGTTTTTTAACACCAACCTACGTTTTTCTAAATGGAACACGTTAGTTTTGTTAGCATATCTGAACATATAAACAAATACGTAATCAGTGTCGTTTGTTGCATTGCAAAATGTTAATTACATCCGGAGATATTGTAACATAAAGTTGACGCTTGAAACCTCCGACGTTCAGTTGCGTGTTGTAACAAACACGGGCCACGGTCGGCGAGCAGCATCTGCAGGGACATGTTTACGATGATGACCGTGTTTACGAGTGTGGCTGTAGTGCACTGTTGTGGTTTGGTCTAGCTGTCGCAGTGTCCGCATGTAGCGCTTGCTGCTATTGTTATTCTGCATTCGTCTCCGCACGCAGACCAACTGTAGTACACCGTGTTACCAGACGTCTGTGATAGTGTAGTGTTGTAGGAACTGTGACCATTGTGTATTCGAACTCTGAAAAGGCGGAGATGATACTCATCTATGGCGAGTGTCGACGAAATGTAGCTGAAGCCTGCAGGGTGTATGCAGAACGGTACCCGGACAGAGAGCATCCAACGTGCCGCACATTGCAAAACATCTACCGCCAACTGTATGCAACAGGTATGGTCGTAGCACGCAAACGGGTCCGTAACAGGCCCGTCACAGGAGAAGCGGGTGCAGTTGGTGTGTTAGCTGCTGTTGCCATGAACCCACACATGAGTACACGGGACATTGCGAGAGACAGTGGAACGAGTCAAAGTAGTGTCATGAGCGTACTGCATCGTCACCGCTTTCACCCGTTTCATGTGTCGCTACATCAGCAATTACATGGTGATGACTTTAATCATCGAGTGCAATTCTGTCAATGGGCATTAACAGAGAATGCGTTGCAGTTCTACTTGTTTACCGATGAAGCGGGTTTCACAAACCACGGGGCAGTGAATCTACGGAACATGCATTACTGGTCCGTGGACAATCCTCGCTGGCTCAGACAGGTAGAGCGACAGCGACCGTGGACTGTAAATGTATGGTGCGGAATCATTGGCGACCACCTCATTGGTCCTCACTTCATTGCAGGGGCCCAAACAGCTGCAACATACATCGCGTTTCTACAGAATGATCTGCCAACGTTGCTCGAAAATGTCCCACTGGAAACGCGTCGATGTATGTTGTATCAGCATGATGGTGCACCTGCACATTTCGCAATTAACACTAGGCTGACCCTTGACAGGATGTTCGACAGGCGTTTCATCGGATGTGGAGGACGCATAAACTAGCCAGCCCGTTCTCCTGATCTTACACCTCTGGACTTCTTTCTGTGGGGTACGTTAAAGGAGAATGTGTACCGTGATGTGCCTACAACCTCAGAGGATATGAAACAACGTATTGTGGCAGCCTGCGGCGACATTACACCAGATGTACTGCGGCGTGTACGACCTTCATTACGCCAGAGATTGTAATTGTGTGCAGCAAATGATGGACACCACATTGAACATCTATTGGCCTGACATGTCGGGACACATTCTATTCCACTCCGTAATTTAAAACGGAAACCACGTGTGTACGTGTACCTCACCCCTCATGGTAATGTACACGTGCGTCAGTGAAAAAGACCAATAAAAAGGTGTTACCATGTGGACGTAATGTGCTGTTCCAGTCTCTTCTGTACCTAAGGTCCATCACTGTTCCCTTTTGATCCCTACGTAATTTGGTGCTCTCCGATAAAAACGATCGAACAGCGGAGGAGTGGTACTCAAGCGTCAACTTTAGGTTACAATATCTCCGGATGTAATTAACATTTTGCAATGCAAATAACGGCACTGATTAGGTATTTGTTTATATGTTCAGATGTGCTAACAAAACTAACGTGGTTCCAGTTAAAAAAACGTAGGTTTGTGTTAAAAAACATACTTCCGTGCATTTTTTATGGTTTGTATTAACCAGTTACACTAGCCCCTCTCCTCACGTTCGGTCTGTGGAATCGATTCGTCAGTATTTGATGTGGTTTACGAAATATATCCAGCGGTAATGTTAGGTGACTCATCCTGTATATTTCTCAGTAACGGTACTTTATTTTAAAAAATGATGCGTATTTTTTGTTTTTATTTTTGTTTTTGTGAGGCCCCATGGCTCGTTAACGTTGCACACTATTGGTTTGATGATGGTCTGATATATTCGAGTTTTGCCTGCCTGGATAGTAACTTAGACCTTATGATGTTTGTATAGCTCCCCCCCCCCCCCCTCCTCCAGCTTAAATTCTCGTTATAGTCTGTTGTTCTATAAGGTTTTGTAGGCTGATGTTGACATCGAGGTACATGAATGTGCATGTCTTCTGTATTGTAAGGTTCCTGATTGTTAGATGAATTGGTCCCAGCTCGGTTCTTCTTCCTGTTACCATGAACTTTGTTCTTTGTTTTACTTTCAGTTATACTTAGACATACTTTCGTTGCTTCTTCCATCAGCAACTGAAATCACTCAACAGAGGAAAGTCCACTGGACCTCACGGGATTCCAGTTCGATTCTACACAGAGTACGTGAAAGAACTTGCCCCCTTCTAACAGCCGTGCACCGCAAGTCTCTAGAGGAACGGAAGGTTCCCAATTATTGGAAAAGAGCAAAGGTAGTTACAGTTTTCAAGAAGGGTCGTCGAGCAGATGCGCAAAACTATAGACCTATATCGGTCACATCGATCTGTTGTAGAATTAGAAATGTTTTTTGCTCGCGTATCATGTCATTTCTGGAAAACCAGAATCTACTCTGTGGGAATCAACATGGATTCCGGAAACAGCGATCGTGTCAGACCCAACTCGCTTTATTTGTTCATGAGACCCAGAAAATATTAGATACAGGCTCCTAGGTAGATGCCATTTTCCTTGACTTCCGGAAGGCGTTCGATACAGTTCCGCACTGTCGCCTGATAAACAAAGCAAGAGCCTACGGAATATCAGACCTGCTGTGTGGCTGGATTGAAGAGTTTTTAGCAAACAGAACACAGAATGTTGTTCTCAATGGAGAGACGTCTACAGACGTTAAGGTAACCTCTGGCTTGCCACAGGGGAGTGTTATGGGACCATTGCTTTTCACAATATATATATATATATATATATATATATATATATATATATATATATATATATATATATATATATATAAGTTATCTAGTAGATAGTGTCGGAAGTTCCATTCTGCTTTTCGCGGATGATGCTGTAGTATACAGAGAAGTTGCAGCATTAAAAAGATGCTGCGAAATGCAGTAATATCTGCAGCGGATAGGCACTTGGTGCAGGGAGTGGCAACTGACCCTTAACATAGACAAATGTAATGTATTGCGAATACATAGAAAGAAGGATCCTTTATTGTATGATTATATGATAGCGGAACAAACACTGGTAGCAGTTACATCTGTAAAATATCTGGGTGTATGCGTACGGCACGATTTGAAGTGGAATGATCATACAAAATTAATTGTTGGTAAGGCGGGTGCCAGGTGGAGATTCATTGGGAGAGTTCTTAGAAAATGTAGTGGTTTACAAAACACTCGTTCGACCTATACTTGAGTATTGCTCATCAGTGTGGGATCCGTACCAGGTCGGGTAGACGGAGGAGATAGAGAAGATCCAAAGAAGAGCGGCGCGTTTCGTCACAGGATTACTTGGTAAGCGTGATAGCGTTATGGAGATGTTTAGCAAACTCAAGTGGCAGATAGTGCAAGAGAGGCGCTCTGCATCGCGGTGTAGCTTGCTGTCCAGGTTTGGAGAGGGTACGTTTGTGGATGAGGTATCGGATATATTGCTTCCCTTCTCCCGAGGAGATCACGAGTGTAAAATTAGAGAGATTCGAGCGCGCACGGAGGCTTTCCGGCAGTCGTTTTTCCCGCGAACCATACGCGACTGGAACAGGAAAGGGAGGTAATGACAGTGGCACGTAAAGTGCCCTCCGTGACTCACCGTTGGGTGGCTTGCGGAGTATAAATGTAGATGTAGATGTACAGTTCCCATTTTCTGCTGGTCTTCCATGCTCTTTCTTATCACCACAATATCATCCGCGATAGCCAGGTCTCTTACCTTTCTCCCCATGGTGACTCCTGCACATTCTTGTGTTGCTATCCTCAGTGCGTTGTTAAGTGCCAGACTGAAAGGGTTGGTTGCATAATATCTCCTGTCTCCCTAATGTTTTTACTTAAAATGTTTCTGAGAAATTCCCATGTACTTTCACTTTACACTTTCATTCCATCACATACGTTTCAGTTAGCTTTATCCGCTTGTCCGGTATCCCACACTTCGCCATTATTTTCCACATGTCCTCTCCATGTTATCATATGCTTCGCTGAAGTCTGTAAACATACACAAGCTATCCTAATTGTGCACCCAGTTCTTATCCAGTATTTGTCTTAGAGCGAATATTTCGTAGGTTGTTGACTTACCCTTTCTCAACTCCGCCTATGCTGTGTCTAATATATCGTCAATGTGCAGGTTGAGCCTGTAGTATAATTGTTGATGTTATAGCAAGGGCATGGTGAGATATCCCTCTACAGTTCTGTGGCCACATTTTGTCTCCCTTCTTGTATATGGGATATAGAGCAGCAGTTTTCCATTCCTCCAGCATTGCTTCTTACCTCCACACCTGTTTTATGAATTTAGCTAAGCATTCCTATGTCTTGCCTCCCCATCCCTTGATGAGCTCTGCTGACGTCATGTCTGGTCTTCCCGTTTTTCAGACTTTATTTTGCCTTCTTCAACTCCATCAGAGTTGATTCTTCGACTAATGGTAGTATTTTCTGGTTGTTTTCTGCCCTGTTTGCATTGTCGTAGGTATCTACCAGTTAGTTCAGCAGTTGTTTGAAGTATCCTCTACAGTTATTTAGATTACCTTCATTTGTGGAGATCAGCTTTCCAGTTTTCTAGAGATTGGAAAACCGTTTGATCTAACACCGCTTTTCCTATAAGAAATAAATATCCTTTACTTTAATTTGATTTGTGATGTTATGTGTGTCACAAGGGTGGGAGGGAGATAACAAACAGACAGTAATGCTATGGTTTTAGGTTCTGTCAGTAACTGAACGATCTGGACAATAACCAGATAGTCATATTTACATACTTTTGGGTAAACTGCAAAAAACTGTTCAGACATTGGAAACCTATTATTAATCTGTCTTGTCCCTTCCCATATTTTATTTGGGTCACCAACACACTGCAATCGCGTATTATATAACCAAACAAGGATTTATTATTATCAAAACACAAAGAAATTAAGGACATTAGCTGTCAGTGGACATTGACTTTTTATCAACGGGGAAAGCCGAAAGTTTTTGCAGGACCGGGATTCGAAGCCACTACGCTATCCAAACACAGTGGCCACCACATCTACCCGGACTGCCTCAGCACGCCTCCCGTTGGACCCAAATTATCAGCTTATACCACATACCACTATTGTAGTGCCCCTGCTCATTGGCTTCATCACTCACGGCGTCTCACCGATTCCCTTAAGAGTTAGAGTCTGTAGTGCATCTCCAATGAAGAGTTCGTTGGACGTAATTGCCTAACATACGTACATATATGTATGTACAACAGCATATAATTCATAAATAGAGAGTCTGCTCCCCATTTGTAAACTTTTCTGTGAAAATCGACGATAGGCGTCACCGCAAGTGGCGGAAGTGAACAGTGGACAAATAGTTATCCACATTTCCGATAGGTAGCAGCACTAACTAGAGACGACTCTCCTCAAGAAAAGTGGGTATATATTGGATCACAGAACGTTCGGGTGCAGTATTGTAGATGATAAGGTTCAAATCTAATGGGTATTTTGCGGACACATTCGACCGTAGTGGAAGTGTCCAAATATTTAGCCACCATTCGTCAACCACAGAACAACATCGAGTATTGTGAGCGTCAAAGGGTTAAACCAACGCATAAGCCGGAGCCAGCACGGCTCACTACGTTTTTCTTTCCAGATAATGTGACTGCCCTTTCTAGAGACGTCCACTTTTCTTCCTTTGAACTGCCTCCTTAGTTATTCCTTACTGCGGTGTCTATAGCCTTATACAACTTCAAGTATATCCCTTCATCCCGCTTCTTAGTGCAATGATTCTTCGTGACTAATTGCTTGATCTTCAGCTACTCTCCGTCACTACTAAATTGTGATCCGAGCGCATCTGCTCCTGGCTACGCGTTTCAATCGAGTATCTGATTTCGGAATCTCTGTCTGACTATGACGTCATCTATCTGAAATCTTTCCGCACCTCCCGGCTTGTTCTGCTTCTTGACAGAGTATTCACTATTACTAGCTGAAATTTGTTGCAGAACTTAATTAGTTTTTCTCCGCCATCATTTCTAGTACCAAACCCATATTCTCCAGTAAGCCTTTCTTGTACTCCTTCCCATTAGTGATATATTTTCATCTCCCTTTACATACGGCATTACACTTCCTATCTTCTCATACATTTTCTCTATCTCTTCCTCTTCAGCTTGTGATATCGGCATGTATACCTGAACTATCGTCGTTGGTGTTGATTTGCTCTCGATTCTATGACGACAACCCTATCACTGAACTGTTCACAGTAACACACTCTCTGCCCTACATGCCTATTCATAACGAATCCTACTCCCGTTATATCATTTTCGTTACTGTTGATACTACCCTATACTCATCTGACCAGAAGGCCATGTCTTCTTTCCATTTTACTTCACTGAGCCCCACTATACCTAGGCTGCGCCTTTGCATATCCCTTTTCAGATTTTCTAGCTTCCCTACCGACTACAACCTTCTGACATTCCACGCCCCGACTGGTATCAAGTTACCCTGCCGTTGATCATCTCCACCTTGCCAGTACCATTCTGGAGATCTGAATGGGGGATTGCTCCGGAATTTTTGCCAATGGAGATGTCGTCATGACCCTTTATTCAGTTACATGCTACATGTCCTGTGGATACACATTGTGTGTCTTTAAGACTGTGTTCCATTTCCTTCTGCATCCACATGTCACTGATCGTTGTTGATTCTTCCGCCTTTAGAGGCAGTTTCCCACCCTGGGGACAAGAGAGTGCCTGAAGCTTTATTCACTTGTCCGTCCTCTTGGACGAGGCCGTTGGCTGAATGAGGATGGCAACTTAAGCCGGAAGTTTTCGTCCGACAATGCTGGTGACTTTTATTCAAAATTTAAGATGTGACGAGGTTCGAAACAGGGACTAATTACTAATCAAAGACGATACCCCTAGATCACGAGCCGTTATCTGTAAGAAATCTAGACCAAGCCGCTACAGTGACACCACACTGTAAAACACTGAGCTGCTTGTCATTCCCATGGCCCTTGCCTTTGTCGGGGAATCCTCAAACAGTGAGCCCAGAGCACTGTGCGTCTGCTGTCCAGGGCGTTTACTGGCCCGCTGTTTGCATTCTCCTCTCACCATTCCACCAAGACTGTATTTAAGATGTGAAATACGGCTCCCGGGTTCGATTCCCGGCGGGGTCAGGGATTTTCTCTGCCTCGTAATGACTTGGTGTTGTATGATGTCCTTAGGTTAGTTAGGTTTAAGTAGTTCTAAGTTCTAGGGGACTGATGACCATAGATGTTAAGTCCCATAGTGCTCAGAGCCATTTGAACCATTTTTTTTTAAAATAGGGCGCCTACGTAGAACCATTTGTTAAATAGTGAAGAAGAAGATGATCTTACCTTACCATCGCTGCTATTCTTCTCATTGTTTCGATTGGTCTAAATGGTATCTGACGAATTAGCAATTCGATATGCGTATCAAAAGGTGAGAAGAGGCAGGCCAGGGAAGGGCTGATGCTTCTCAGTGTATAGATTGTAATGTGGACCTGTGAGTTTATGGATAAACAAAAAACATGTATGATTGAAAGGGCACTTGTTTTTATAGGAAATCCCTTTTTTCTATAGTAACAAAACATGCGACATATCATGCCATTAGCTACGCTTTACTCAGGTGAAACAACTGGACAGAAATTATTGACCCATTACATCCAATGGGAAGGATTAGGTGGACGTAAAGGTTGAAAATTGCCCACGGATCGCATTCGGGAGGACGGCGGTTCGATCACGCGTCCGGTCAGCCTGATTTAGGTTTTCCGTGATTTCCCTAAATTGGTCCAGCCAAATGCCGGGATGGTTCCTTTGAAAGGGCACGGCCAATTTCCTTCCCCGCCCTTCCCTAATCCGATGATACCGATGACCTCGCTGTTTGGTCTCTTCCCCCAAACAATCCAATCAAATTATCCATGGACTTGTAAAAAGCATTCTCATATGTACTTTGAAAAATGGCTGTCAGACGTGTTTTATTACTACGATACAATTGTTCCGAATGCACACTGAACAGAAAATGTCATTTTCGGAGATATGTGTGACGTTCGTGCCTAGCGAACAGTGCACAGTCCTCCTCGAGTCCACATTCCGGCGAGCGAGAGTAATATCTTCCCGTTGTTCTATCTGCGACAACAAAGTGAAAGCCTGAAAGGGAGACACACTGATGTCTGAGATCTGAGGATACAGACCTAAACACTATCGCATGTGTTTTCTTTGGTAAGATTTAGTCACACTTTGCGATTATGAAATTCGTTGCTGCCGTTAATTTTTGCTATCATTCCCAGCATTATTTCTATTCATCTGAATGTCGCCGTTTTATGTGTAATTGGGACCTACAGATTCTGTGAATTGTCTTATACTAGGGTGCTACATGGGCGAGTGAATCCATTCCATATTCGTCATTCTGGACCAGCATCAAGTCTGAGAATACATTCTCGTTCACTGACGATATTTCGTGAGGATAACTGGTAGATCTTACTTCAGAACCGCTTGCGAGATTTCTTCGTATCACAGACCACATCTACTGGACGTTTGTGTCCCTCTATATACCGCCACACATTTCTGCATGGTAGTGTTAATGGAAACGAAAAAGCGTTAATACACCCTTTGAGAGGTTTCCAGTACACTCAAAGTGTAATGCTGCAACATTGCTTATGGAGCACATGAAATGATTGCATTTAATCGTCCCACACTTAAAAACCTACGTTAGAACGTGGTGTAGCCTCCATGGGTGGCAATGTAGACAATCACTCTGGCATTCAGTCGATCGTACGAATGGCGAATAGTGTCCTGGGACACGTTATGCCACCCCTGCTCGACCTGTTCACGTAGTTCTGTGAGAGTTATTGATATTTTAAACATTTTGTGGTTGTGCGCTTTAGCAGCTGTGTATGCAAGTATATAATATTTTACAGTCAACCAACAGGTTGCACACAATAAAAAAAACCACATTAACAGGTTTAGATAGCTCTAAGATTATCTTCATCAGAATGGTAAAAGTTACCTATAAAATATATAAGTTACAGGTAACGTACATCAGATAGTTACATACCTGAAAATTCTCAAATAAAAACCAGAAAACTGTACTTACATGAACTCACATTACAACTTTTAAATTTTCAGCAACGGTGCTATCGTCAAAAGCCATGTATTTGTGCCATGAGTCAAGAATATGAGTCATAATAAAAAAGGCAGCCGTTATCACTGAATAAACAATCATAGTTGCATGCGGCGGCACAAGTTAACTGGTGTGACCAGCAAAACCAACCCATACACAGTGCAAGAGGCATCCTCTGAAGGCACCAATCGAGCCATGCACGCCGATGCCATGACGTGAGTGGGAGACGGGACAGAGGTGTGCATGCCCGTAGTCCTGTTGCCAATAACCGATTCGCAAAAGCGCGTTTTGACACTACGGGCTCACAAGCGCTGTGCTGTGGTAGCTGTATGATCTGCCACGGCTACCCTTACAATAAGACGATCCTGGCGGCCGTCTGTGCTACATGGACACCCAGCACCTTGTATGTGGGTGTAAGATTGTTCACGTACCCACTGATACTAGCATCTTTGTGCAAACTCGCAGCACGTACAACTTGTCCGGCAATTCTCCGAAAAGACCGTCCCGCCACTCGGAAGACCACAATCTGGCTCCTTTCCAACTCGCTCAATTGGCTGTAGGAAGCACGAGTGCGTCTTTGTGGCATGGTTATTAGCTCGATGCGCACATTTTCTCCACACTGAGTCTTCTGGGTGGAAGCATTAAAAAAAATGGTTCAAATGGCTCTGAGCACTATGGGACTTAACTGCTGAGGTCATTAGTCCCCTAGAACTTAGAACTAGTTAAACCTAACTAACCTAAGGACATCACAAACATCCATGCCCGAGGCAGGATTCGAACCTGCGACCGTAGCGGTCCTGCGGTTCCAGACTGCAGCGCCTTTAACCGCGCGGCCACTTCGGCAGGCTCGAAGCATTCAATTTTAAAGACACGGATAGCGCTCTAGTAGCTGTGGCACAGTGCTGTCTGCTGGCGGAAGACGCTGAAACTACACCTACTATCCTCCAGTGGATATACCATCATAGCATCAAAATCAACAATATATATCGAAGTAATTACTATTAGAAACAGTCTTGATCACAATTTATTTAACAAGGTGACCAGTTTCAACCACTACTGTGGTCATCTTCAGACCATTGAATAGGAACCTCTTTCCTTGAAGAATCCTTGAAGAATTAGTAGTGATTCTTCAAGGAAACAGGTTCCTACTCAATGGTCTGAAGATGACCACAGTAGTGGTTGAAACCGGTCACCTTGTTAAATAAATTGTGATCAAGACTGTTTTTAATAGTAATTATTTATGACATTGATCACTGTTGTGCCCATAATGTATTCAAAAGTAATATATCGAAGTGTACTAATTTTTTTTCTGGATATATATACACAGGGTTGACCATTGATCATGACTGGGCCAAATATCTCACGAAATAAGCGTCAAACGAAGAGACTACAACGAACGAAACTTGTCTAGCTTCAAGGGGAAACCAGATGGCGCTATGGTTGGCCAGCTAGATGGCGCTGCCACGGATATCAACTGCGTTTTTTTTAAATAGGAACCCCCATTTTTATTACATATCTGTGTAGTAAGTAAAGAAATATCAATGTTTTAATTGGACCACTTTTTTGTCTTTGTGATAGATGGCGCTGTAATAGTCACAGACATATGGCTCACAATTTTAGACGAACAGTTGGTGACAGGTAGGTTTTCTTAAATTAAAATACAGAACGTAGGTACGTTTGAACATTTTATTTCGGTTGTTCCGATGTGATACATGTATCTTTGTGAAGTTATCATTTCTGAGAACGCATGGTATTACAACGTGATTAATGCTCAAAATGATGTCCGTCAACCTCAGTGCATTTGGCAATACGTGTAACGACATTCCTCTCAACAGCGAGTAGTTCGCCTTCAGTAATGTTCGCACATGCATTGACAATGCGCTGACGCATGTTATCAGGCGCGTTGTCGGTGGATCACGATAGCAAATATCCTTCAACTTTTCCCACAGAAAGAAATCCGGGGACGTCAGATCCGGTGAACGTGCGGGCCATGGTATGGTGCTTCAATGACCAATCCACCTGCCATCATACATCATGTTGGAAGTACATCGCCATTCTGACATGCAGTGAAACATCCTAAGTAACATCGGTAGAATATTACGTAGGAAGTCAGCACACATTGCACCATTTAGATTGCCATCGATAAAATGGGGGCCAATTATCCTTCCTCCCATAATGCCGCAGCATACATTAACCCGTTAAGGTCACTGATGTTCCACTTGTTGCAGTCATCGTGGATTTTCCGTTGCGCAATAGTGCATATTATGTCGGTTTACGTTACCGATGTTGGTGAATGACGCTTCGTCGCTAAACAGAACGCGTGCTAAAAATCTGTCATCGTCCCGTAATTTCTCTTGGGCCAAGTGACAGAACTGTACACGAGTTCAAAATCGTCGCCATGCAATTCCTGGTCCTTAGAAATATTATACGGGTGCAATCGATGTTGATGTAGCATTCTCAACACCGAAGTTTTCGAAATTCCCGATTCTCGCGCAATTTGTCTGCTACTGACGTGCGGATTAGGCGCGACAGCAGCTGAAACACCTAATTGGGCATCATCATTTGTTGCAGGTCGTGGTTGACGTTTCACATGTGGCTGAATACTTCCTGTTTCCTTAAATAACATTACTATCCGGCGGACGATTCGGACACTTGGATGATGTCCAGGATACCGAGCAGCATACATACCACACGCCCGTTGGGCATTTTGATCACAATAGCGATACATAAACACGATATCGACCTTTTCCGCAATTGGTAAACGATGAATCTTAACACAGGTAATGTGTCACGAAGCAAATTACGTCCGCATTGGCGGAATGTTACGTGATACCACGTACTTATACGTTTGTGACTCTTACAGCGCCATCTATCGCAAAGCGAAAAAAGTGGTCCAACTAAAACATTCATATTTCTTTACATACTACACGATTATGTAATAAAAAATGGGGATTCCTATTTTAAAAAGCGCAGTTAATATCCGTTTGACCTATGGCAGCGCCATCTAGCGGGTCAAACATAGCACCATCTGATTTCTCCCTTCAAGCTAGACGAGTTTCGTACTTTGTAGTTTTTTCGTTTGATGCTTATTTCGTGAGATATTTGGCACGGTCACTATCAATGGACCACCCTGTATATGTATACTGAGAATAGCACCAGTGCCGTGTTTAAATAAATAGATGAGCGAAATTTAATTCGATATCAAGACTGATTTTCCAAGAAAAACTCCTCCCTATATGTTCCCACAGACGGTCTGAAGCCTATTCCTCAGCGAGAGTACTTTTCATTTTTTCATCAGTCGTATGACTGGTTTGATGTGCCCCACCCGAATTTCTCTCCTGTGTCAACCTCTTCATCTCAGAGTAGCACTTCCAGCGTGCGACGTCAACTATTTGCCGTATGCATTCAAATCTCTGTATTCTTCTACAATTTTTACCCTCTACGTCGCCTTCTGGCACAAAAGCCGGTGCTCCCTGAAGCGTTAAATTACACTATGTGATCAAAAGTGTCCGAACACCCCCGAAAACATACGTTTTTCATATTAGGTGCATTATACTGCCACCTATTGCCAGGTACTCCATATCAGCGACATCAGTAGTCATTAGAAATCGTAGGAGAGCAGAATGGGGCGCT
This sequence comes from Schistocerca nitens, assembly GCF_023898315.1. Lineage (NCBI taxonomy): Eukaryota > Metazoa > Arthropoda > Insecta > Orthoptera > Acrididae > Schistocerca > Schistocerca nitens. Next base: position 547,534,344 of record NC_064619.1, on the reverse strand, counting down.
CCGCAGAACTCTGCGTATTTAGAACGTAATCAGGTGATTGGTTGTCACTTGTCATCCGTCTGTACACGAGATTTTCCATACTGCTAAACATCCCTAGGTCAACTGTTTCCGATGTCTTAGTGAAGTAGAAACGGGATGGGACACCTACAGCACAAAAGCGTACAGGGCGACCTCTTCTGTCGACTGACAGAGACGCCGACAACTGCAGAAGATCACAAAGTGTAATGGGCAGACATCTATCCAGACCATCACACAGGAATTCCAAACTGCACTATGACCGATAGGTGGGGGGCGGGAAAACCGGGATTTCATGATCGAGAGGCTGCTCGTAAGCCGCATTTGGTGTAAAGAGCGTAAACATTGGACGATTGAACATTGTAAAAACGTTGTATGGAGTGACGAATCACGTTACACAATGTGGCGATCCGATAGCAGTGTGAAGAGCGTAAACATTGGACGATTGAACATTGGAAAAACGTTGTGTGGAGTGACGAATCACGCTACACAATGTGGCGATCCGATAGCAGTGTGCGGGTATGGCGAATGCTTAGTGAACGTCATCTGCCAGCGTGTGTAGTGCTAACAGTAAAATTCGGAGGCGGTGGTATTATGGTGCGGTCGTGTTTTTCATGGAGGGGTCTAGCACCCCTTATAGTTTTGCATGGCACTACCACAGCACAGGCCTGCATTGATGTTTTAAGCACTTACTTGCTTCCCACTGTTGAAGAGCAATTCGGGCATGGCGATTGCAGCTTTCAGCACGATCGAGCATCGGTTCATAATGCACAGCAGGTGGCGGAGTGGTTACACGACAATAACGTCCCTGTAAAGGACTGGCCTGCACAGAGTCCTGACCTGAATTTTACAGAACACCTTTGGGATGTTTTGGAAGGCCGACTTCGTGCCAGGCCTCACCGACCGACATCGATACCTCTATTCAGTGCAGCACGCCGTGAAGAATGGGTTGCCATTCCCCAAAAAACCTTCCTGCACATGACTGAACATATGCCTGCTAGAGTGAAAGCTTTAATCAAGGCTAAGGTGGACCAACATTATATTGAATCCCAGCATTACCGATGGAGGGCGCCACGAACATGTAAGTCATTTTGAGCCAGGTGTCCGGTTACTTTCAGTCTTTTCTATACGTTCCTTTTCTCGCCGATTCTTTGGAGAACATCCTCATCCCTTTCCTTACCAGTCAGCTTAATTTTCTACACCCGTCTGTAGCACCAAATCTCAAATGCTTCGATTCTGTTCTGTTCCAGTCTTCCCGCAGTATGCTATGTGTGTATGCTATGGAATACTATTCATTGGCCAAAGCACTCTCGGTCACAACCTTTTGCAGCAGCAATATTTCTTTTTCTGTAATTTTGATATTCAATAAGGTAACGTCATTGAGCTCGGACCACGTGATGTGCAAACTTTTGTGTACCGGGTGGCTATAATTAAAGTGAACGTAGGTCCGAATGCTGCATAGCAAGCTGTATACGTTGCTGGGCGTTTAAATATCGTAAGTATGTCCATTAATCGGTGTGCTCGCGGAGTATGTTGAAAAATAATAGTAGTCCTACTTTCTTCCACCAGGTGAAAACATAGCGCTGTAAGCAGTCAGAATATGGTGTGGGTACAGGACAAGGGGAGGTCAGGAACAATCAACCACACGATAACGGTGGCTCTGGAAGATTTATCTGAGTATGGTCACAAGTTGCAGCGGTTATACAAAATGGTCTGAGTCAGCAACATGCAGCATCCACAACGCGGCGTAGTCGACAGTTGCTCGCAGCATATCAGATCACGAAGGATCGGCCACATATCTAATAAACAATGTTTTTCAGATATCGCTACAACATGGACATAGATGGGGGTATCTGGAAGGCCATATATATTGCAATTCTTAAGTGATGATGCAGACGTTACTGTAGGTTTCTCGAAGCAGATCTTTCACCTGGCAAGCAATTCTGGTCTCGCCCCATAGCACATGGCAAAAGCGGTGTGTACACAAATGTGTTCTTCCAAAGCTGGAATCACGTTTTGCACAAGGAGGTGGTTATATCGTGCAGATTTCACGGTGCACCCAACACGCCTATTAACTGGAATCTTTTTTTTAAGAATAATCCGCAAACGCTCCGGTTAAGGAACACGCCTAGGCTGATTCAGCGTCCTGGGATGTATCAGCTCGCATTCCAGCACTCGGAACACCATCGGTGTAATTAAAACCAACCTGTATGTGTTAGAGATGGAATTGAGCTGCCTGCAGGCAGTCAAAAAGGTGTCAGTCCTTTGACGTTCTTTGGATCTAATTATCATAGGCTGACAAGAGTTCGCTTTCTCCTTTGATGTAGTTTCGACCTGATAAAGGTAATAGAAACATGATCTTTTAATAGGTTGTTTCCACAACGTACACTTTAGCATAGCTATATACAGTATGGTTCCATGGCAAAAGATTATAAATTAGTAATGTTGTTTAACCTTAACCTTTCGTACCTAAAGCCAGTCCAGTTACTAAACAAGTTAACTAGCAACAGTTAATTCAAAAACTTGCTACGACTGTCAAAATTAGTTCAGTAAGTAAACAGTAAACTTTCATTTGGTAGCAACTGTCAGGGTAAACAGTCACGATATTTCACTTACAAGGGAACCTCCCCATCGCACCCCCCTCAGATGTAGTTATAAGTTGACACAGAGGATAGGCCTTGAAAAACTGAACACAGATCAATCGATAAAACAGGAAGAAGTTGTGTGCAACTATGAAAAAATAAGCAAAATATGCAAACTGAGTAGTCCATGCCTAAGATATGCAACATCAAGGGCAAAGTGAGCTCAGGAACGCTGTGGTCCCGTGGTTAGCGTGACCAGCTGCGGAACGAGAGGTCCTTGGTTCAAGTCTTCCCTCGAGTGAAAAGTCCGTCGATGCGAGGTAAGTGAGCCGTAGTATGGGGACGCTACTCCTAAACGAACATCGAAACGCACGACGTCAGTCGACTATAGCGCACGGAAGAGAGAGTATTCCTGCTAACGAGGCTCCCTGGCTGGCAGTTGCCTGTTCGCTGCTTTGGACGAGAGTGCATTAAATACGTGAGATGTATTCCGTGGGCAATATGAATCTAGCAAATATAGCTCGGGAGTTCAATAAAAATCGCACGGCTTTGCGGTGCGGTCGCAAAACACAGACACTAAACTTATTACAGTGAACAGAGACGTCAATCAACGAACGGACAGATCATAACTTTGCGAAAATAAAGAAAGTAAACTTTTCGCTCGAGTGAGGAATTGAACCTAGGACCTCTCGTTCCACAGCTGCTCACTCTAACCACGGGACCACGGCGCTCCTGCGCTCGCATTTCACTTGATGTTGGATATCTTGCGCATGGACTACTCAGTTTGTATATTTTGCTTATTTTTTTCATAGTTCCACACAACTTCTTCCTGTTTTCTCGATTGATCTGTGTTCAGGTTTTCGAGGCCTATCCACCGTGCCAACTTATAACTAAATCTGAGGGGGGTGCGATGGGGAGGTTCCCTTGTTAGTAATGAATGTATTGCCATTAAACACACTGCTTTCAGCATCAAGATGAAAAGGGAGACATTCAAAAAATATTTCAGAGATTTCTGATGGTGTGTCTGGGGCTCGCTTTGTCCTTCAACGGTAAAATATGACTGTCATGCATAGTAGTGTACTCCATCCGAAAATATTCCTTCCAATGCCCCAGGCTTCAGTTTTTATTTTTGTAGTATTTTTGAGTTACGCAAGAATAATCTTCAAACCAGGAAACCCACAACGGTGAAGTGAACCTTCTCACTTCACCGTTGTGGGTTTCCTGGTTTGAAGATTATTCATGCGTAACTCAAAACTGCTACAAAAATAAAAACTGAAGTCTGGGGCATTGGAAGGAATATATATATATATATATATATATATATATATATATATATCTTTACGTACTACACGAATATGTAATAAAAATAGGGGTTTCTATTTAAAGAAACGCAGTTGATATCCGTTTGACCTATGGCAGCGCCATCTACCTGGCCAACCATAGCGCCATATATATATATATATATATATATATATATATATATATATATATATATATATATGTGTGTGTGTGTGTGTGTGTGTGTGTGTGCTTGTGTACACTTTACCAACTTCCCAGTCCCTCTCTTGGAGAGTCTGAGCCCATAGTTCCTTTGATGACACCGAAGGGTTAGCCTTTTGATGTAGTTTCCTTGTTCCCCCTGGAATCCTCCTCTTTACTTTGTTGGCCATGTATTGTAAATTCTATGTAAAATGCCACACCGTAAATATCTCTTCAACTAAATAGCTTCAACTGTGTTTGCTTCCACTTCCCTCATTTCTTTTTCTCTGTTCCATGAACTTATTACTTAAAGGGATTAACGTTCACTGTAGAACACGTTTCCCACTTTATTTTTAACTTCTTCTACACCTTTACCCCAAACCTGATTGTCAAGGGAAGGAATGATTCGATTACGATTGTGGACGGGGCCGTAATCAGTTACTATTGGTTGCCTTTTACAGTTGTACACAATTTACGTTACATCAGTAATTCCAGACTCAACAATAAATAAAAATACCACACGTTATTAAAGAAGAAAAAACAACTGTGTAAATAGTAGTCTTTTCAGTGAGATACAATTTAGCAAATCACCTTTAAATAGAGATACAGCAGATAATGTTTTAAAGGATAGTCACTGTGATCTGGGCAGAAGGCCTTCCACGTCAGGAATGGCAATAAATTAACAATTGTTTAAAACTCGCTACTACTTATAAATTACAGGTATTGAAATATTAAAGGCAAGTCGCCACAAACACAGCAGAGGGCATCAGGTGCCAGGAATGGCAGTAAATAACGTTTTAAAGGCTTACTGCGTAAATACGATTACCAAATTGGGATTTTAAGGCAAGTGACCACAATCACGGCTGAAGGCCTTACACACCAGGAACGGCAATAATATAAAAAATTTAGAAACCTGCTGCAAAACTTAAAATACAGTAGCAAAAGTTTAATAAAAAACAAGCAACTGATCACCACTTGGGTGAAATAAGATAACAGTAAACGTTGTAAAACAACGCTTAACATCCACTGAAAACTACACTGCTTTATTTATTCCAGAATGCGACCAGAACTATTTACTAGACACATATAACCGTTAATGTAGGCATTACAAGGTACTGTAATAAATGATACAATAATAAAATACAAGAACCAAGGGGCCACAGACGGTGCTCCAGGAATCGACCTCTGAGAAGGTCAGGCAACAAATACTTTCGCGAGCGATGAGATAGGCAGTCAAGAGCTGCATTCACTTCACAAGATGGTAATGATAATTTTGCTGAAGCTCCCTGAGGTCCGATAAACCAAATGCAACGATGTAACAATACGCCAAAGCCGGATTCGTCGGTCTGCACTACATCCCCAGAATACCATGCTTATAGTGCTCGGAACGAGAAAGGAATACCACCAGAGTAGAAGAATCACCAACCGGCTTACAATCAAGAGAGGTGTCGAAACTACACGCCTTACCTGACAGCAGCGGCAAGGCGAGGAAATGTACACTGCCGTTACATACACTTACCCCCAGGGCAGGTAACTGAGGCGTTAGCGGCCACCAGGCAAGAAAAATCACCGCTGGTTGAAGTTAACAAATTGTAAGAAGTTGAACGCAGTAAATGGTAATAAGAAGTCGAGGAAAGTTAATCAAATCCGCCTTTCCCAAGCACTCCACTCACTGCTCTTTGCCTCGGCGACACTACAAGCAGCAATAAGAACCCAAATCACTGGAGAATCGCGGGATATCACAATGGTGGTGGTTTCCCTCCTTGGACTGAAATGCACCCATCTTAAAGCTTGCTGGATCCGGTTTACGAAGAGGTCGTGCACCCTCGTGACCGGAGCCCTTCCATCCGGCAGTCCATGCGCGCCGCCAGCGGTCCCGGCGTGTTCTGGCACTGCGTGCACCTGGCTCCTCCTGAGTACCCAACCGAAATGGCACACTCACACGAGCCGGAAAACAACGTCGTCGCCATAAAAAGTGGGCAACAGTTACTACATATCGATAACCGGCGCTGTTGCCACTTGCGGACAGGCAACGCTTGCGAAACCGAGTGGCGCCTGTCAACACGAGAAGAAGACAAACAACCAACTATACTGTACTATCTGCCCTCCAACAGAGGGCGGAAACCTACAGACTGCAGCAACGCGGGCCCCAGCAGGGCTCATTAGCATTCGCAAGTCACAGCTACGCCAGATACCTGACGCATGAACAACATTTAGTACGATATTCCCAGCACCTGAATAAAACTGTTTCTTCATCATCCTCTACAGTACAATGCATTTCTTTTGTATTTATTTAACCCATTGTCATACTGTTCAATTGCTAATGTCGTTACTATTTTCGTCAACTATCACCAAGTCATCCCCGAAGAGCGAGTGTTTAGCTCTTCATCACCCATTTACAATCCAGTCTGGCAATATTTATCTACCCATGTCATCAGCCCTCCTTCCAGACAAATTTAAAGAAGAAAGAGAGGGAGAGAAAGAGAGAGAGCAGAGAACAGAGAAGCTGGTGCAATCCTGTCGAGACTCTTTGTAAATTTATAATTCCTCAGATAATACATTAAAAGCTTTCATTGAGCTGGTTAATCCCCAGGATTAGGCTCTAGCTGCATTAAAGTAGAGTATTAAACCAGCATTATTCCTCTTTCTTACCTACTATCTATTGAATGACAGTGTGTCATACGGCTTTTGTTCGTCTACGAATATTACATGAACTATTTGCCCTCTTCAACATGTTTTCTTAGATTTTTCGGTAAGAAAATGCCATCTACACATGATGAAGATTACATGAACCCATTTCCATAAATAAACGTATACCAGATTCATATCAAAATTTCTTCATGTGACCCAGTACTGAGAGGGAAGGTGATATTGCACGTAATACATTTCTTAACTTTATCATTCCTACATAATCTGTTTTCAATTATTTGTCTTAATGTAGTAAAATTTAGAAACGTGGCTTTCACGACGTCTCATCTATGTCAAGTGTTTTGATAAAAATATTGAAGATGTCTTACGTTTTTTAATGATTCCATGTTTTTTCTTCTATTGAGAAATTCTTTTGCTTTCCATGTACTTTGCTGAAGTAGTATCAGTCGTCTAGGAGTACGCAAGTGGTTTCCGTCGAAGCGTTATTCATTTAGTGAAGAAACAACCGTGAGTCGTTTTTAAAATGATAGATTCAGGTGTATGACTAAACAAAAGTTACTATTTCCCTTACAAAAGAGGCTGCAGCTGTATTCAAAATGTTTTCGTGAGCCACTTGCTACTTCTCAACAAGGGTTAAAAAACTGTTTGGTTGCAAAATTATAAGAAAATATAAACTTAGAAGTTGTTCAGATTCAGCCTTCTAGATTTCAGAGCAGAGGCATTATTTTCTAGCTCTCTCTTGACTTTACTAGGATTTAAAAAAAATTTTGTTACAACAATAGTGAGAGCAATGTATGTAATACGAGTCCTCAGATTTTCCGTATAAGCAGGAAAGAATGGTGAATATTCTTCAACACAAATATCTGACTGCGAATTATTTTAGAGTTCCGTCTATACAGCGGAAACTGTGGCTTCATTTGGTTGTTTAAGATGTTCGACAGGTTTTCGTCACATATACGTAAGGTGCACAAATCTTTCCGTCGTCATTTTTATAACAGAAATACATAGCAGTTTTACACAACAGTAAAATACGTTATTCCATGTGGCAGAGGTGCAATTAAAGTTTCGTTGCGTTGCTCACACATTAACCATTTACTACGCTGAAGTCGTAGATTAATAGAAATCAGATTTCCTAGTTTCTACCTAATACACAGCAATTAGATTCCAGCGCACTCGTTAACATGTAACTATTATGATTATCAAAATTGGAAGAGTCTCTGTCCACAATGTTTGTTTTGAGGCATTAATTTCTTCTCCGATTTTGATACATGCAAACTTATTTTCTAATGTAGTGAACTCATTACGAGATCCATATGTGTCGAAACAGCCTTAGAGAAGCATCAACAATTACATACCATCACTTAGGTGTTTGGTTGACAACTGTCCTTCATTAATTTCCAGTCTTGTTTCCCCCCTCCCCCCCCCCCCCCTTTTCTTTGCGGGCTTTTATATTTCTAAGTGAGTGAAAGGCCAAAGTGTTTCGAGCCGTCTCCTGTTTTTGCACGTCTTTGTATCCTCTGTTGCTTCTTGTAACGCCAAGTTGTAAATAGGCTGTTTATATGTGTGTATGTTGGCAGCACTATGTAGCGCTCTGCATTAATCACTCTGACAGTGCTGTGCGCAGTCTGTAAGAGATTCTCTGTGGCAGGTCGGATGCAGTTGAGGTGAAAAGCTAGCAGTGATGGAAGTTGGGAGTGAATAGTCAGCAGTGATGCAGATTAGGGTTTAATAATTAGCAGTGTTGGAGGTTTGCAGTATTAGCGCGAGCGGACGGTCCGAATGTGTGTCCGTCATGGAGATTTAGTACCCATGATTATATTTTTTTTTCAACTGGTTGTCACTTGATTAAGGTAAAATCTGCTAAATACATTGTTTGCTCTGGAACAAAATCTTTCCTTTGCTAACCACATGCCTATTAGTAGTTAGAACCTTCAGTAGTTAGAGTCTCTTCTATAGTTGGCAGTATTGGCGCTTGTATCGCTGTAGTTCGTGTCATGAAGATTTTCTGTGAGGTAAGTGGCTTATGATATTCTTCTAATTCTGTACAATTCTTTTGTATTAATTATTTGAAAACTCAGTTTATCATTTTTTGAGCAGTTAGACTGCGTTGCGCCTGGATATTGAGTGTCAGCTTTGAGATGATAAGAATAAGTAAAGAGAAAGTACGCTATGGTCACTTTCACTCAGCAGTTTTAGAATCAAATAAATTTAGAAGTTTCACCTTCTCAGTTATTTCAATTTAAGGAAAAACATAATAAAGAAGGTGCACCCGTCGACCCCTAGCCGAGGATACCTCACTGGAATTTTTTGATTTTCTTGTAGTTTCAATAATTAGTGCAAGATGAGAAATTATTTATTCTTTACTGCTAGCACGTAATTGTATATAGAATTTAATTTATAGTTGTTGTTTCTCATTGTTGTATACTGTAATGAACAAAACAGTTGTTCCATGCATGTGGATTTGCACCAAGTATTTAGCAGTCGCTTTTGCAATTAATTAGATATTTATTATTTTCAGTGCTATTTTAGTTTGTCTTCTCATTTTTGTTTTTCAGATTGTGTTTTTTTCTGTGTTATCGTGTGAAATAGTGCGATAAACATGACGTGTGAAAAACGTAATACTAAGCTAAAAGTAAAATGAGAAATGACAGTGACGACGAGCGTATGCTGTTAGCTTTACTTTGTAATAAAGTGACAAATATTGAAAACAGTAATTTGATAATTGTGCTTAGCGAAATGGACCACGTAGTGAATAATGGTGTAGACAGTTAAACAATTAGTGAACAGGGAAGTATTGTCGACAGCTCGGTCGGTAACAGTTCGCCTCAAAAATGCGAAATGACACAATAAAATCTTGCAAACACTGCAGATTCAGGTTTACCGTCATTACACGTTCCTCATTTAAGTCAAGATACATTCTCTGCTATTCGAAATGCGAATGTTGCCGGTGTAAATGCACTGCCGAGAAGCACAAAGGAACATTTTTCAAACATTAATACATTGTTATTGCAATTTATGCAACAAATAGAACAAAATCAGAAATTAATGGACCAAAAGATCGAAAAGCTAGATATAACAGACCAAAAGCTTCAAACGTTAGACACAATGGTACAAAATTGGCAAGGAATACAGCAACACCTCCAAAAATTAAACAGAATTGAACGACCACTTGAAGTAATACGTGGAAATTTAACTGCTGGGTCACCTGGAATCTAACTAAAATATGAAAAGGTTTCTGAAGTTGTGAAAACGCTAATTTGTGAGCATTTTCAGCCCATCTTTTCGCAAAATGAAGACACATTACAGAATCATGAAGCTGATAAAAAAGAACCGCAGATTACTGTACATGATAATGACGACATCTTACAGGCTGGATTTGACTCAGTTTCATCTACCAATACGGTCACGCAACGTAAAAAATTGGAAAAAACTTAAGGAAACAGTAGATATGACTACGACACGGCAGTAATACATGGTATTTCGGAAATCTTGAAACGAGTCGGCAGGGTGCACCGAACTTTGAGACGGAACAGCCGACACGACGTAAGAATGACAGATTTGCACCTCGGCGTCATGATGACTTCGAGTGTAAGGAAAGGAAAAGCCTTTTGCATCCCTGAAAGGTGTTATTTCCACCACTTCACATTAAGTTGGGGCTGATGAAATAATTTGTTAAGACATTGCCAAAAGAAGGAGAGTGTTTCCGATATCTTTGTGGACAGTTTTCTGGTTTATGCGAGGCAAAGCCAAAGGAAGGAATCTTTGTCGGACCACACATTAGAAAACTAATGACAGATCCCAACTTTGTGGACAAAATGGAAACAAAAGAAAAGGTACCATGGATAACTTTTAAATTAGTTGTTAACGGTCTGCTAAGAAACAAAAGAGATCCAAACTACAAGACAATTTAAAGAAGCTGAGCTGTAACATGAGCATTAAAGTTCATTTTCTCCACTCACATCTTGACTACTTCCCTGCAAACCTTGGTGATTTAAGTGAAGAGGGCGAAAGATTCCACCAAGAAATCAAAAAAATGGAAAGAAGATATCAATGAAGGTGGAACATCAACATGATAGCGGACTACTGCTCAACGAATCAACAGTCGGAAGAGCAATAAAAGAAGCTTCGGCAGAAAGCGAAAGCGTTATTATAAGGACTTATGAGCTTAAAGAGAAATGGAAGTGTACTGGAAATGTAGTTTAGAACATGTTTTACAAATAAAATAAAGTTTTATAACGTTGGAAAAAATGTGAATAATTGTTTAAATTTTGCTATTACACCCAAAAATACCTGACGTGATAGAAAAAAATGTATTGCATTTTCGAAATCTGTGCTGAAAAGTACGTAAATTTCGGTTATTAAATTCCAAACAACTTTAAAAAAATATTTTTTTGCAGTCCTGTGTAATGAAATAATTTCAGATCTGTTGGCATTAAAGAACAACAGCAATATGTGTAGCCGACAGTTCTATACGAAATAAATTACATTTCATTTATCATTTCACAGTCTCAGTATTTCGTAATTGCGTCGATATTTACTCGTAAATGTTGGGCATTACATACTGTGGTATGAGAAGCAAATTCGATTTAAGTGTTAAGACATGTAGGAACATCCATCACGAAGCAAAATTGTATTTCTTTTATACGATGAACGCCATCGCATAAATTTTAGCATGGGAGCACGTCAGTCATCAGTTCATATCACTGCAGCAAAACAACCAGCAATATGTACTTGCCTTTTATGCCACTTTAGAAGAAGATTCCACTGAGGACAAGGTACGCCGCTAGGGTGCTACCGGTCGGTGGCTGTTGTTTAAGTCAGAACCGACAACGTTTTCCACTTCACGGGGAGATGCCGGCGTGGAGCACTCCGCCACGCCTCTCGTACCCATTTACAAGTGAAATGCGCTACGGTGCTTTCACATTAGGCCGAGGTTTATATAGTGATCGCCGACTGCTCATTTAAAAATTGTCACCTGTTAGACCGCGAGTGCGGTAAGGCAACTATTATTTCTTCTTCGGATGAATAGTGCATCATACTTCCATTTCAGAGAAATGCATGGAAAGGGTACGGGGTTTCAGTACCGCTCAGTACGTTGGTTATCTGTTCACCAAGACCGCAGTTCAAACACTGTCTCACGTGGGTACTAAGTGATCTCCTTGGATCACCTTATTTGAAAAGATCGACGTGTATTGAGTAAGGTAATGACAGACATGTCTCGACATAAACATTTAAGTGTTCGCTTATTTCTAATTATTACATGTTGCTTGAGTCTAATCGTCCTTTTCATCCTGGATGGGAAATGGATAATAAAATCATTCCTTCATGAAAGCACGCTGTCATCTCCTGTGACGTTGATTCATAACGCTATAGATCACTCGAAACTATAGCAATGGCGTGATAATGTAATTAACGCCACACATTACTGTCACATAGACGAACCCATCATTGCGAGCAAAATTGGCTCTTATGTTTGTCCCTTCCCTAGCCTCGTTATGCGAAACGGTTCTCTCCAGCAACGTACGTGTCTTTTATCCACGTACGATTCGTTTCATAAAGCTGTCGTGTTTCATTTAAGAAACTAGAATTTCGTATTTCCAAACGTTTTCGATTACTTCATTTTCTGATAGACCAAAGTTACGTTCAAAAACCAGTCGGGAAAGTAATCATCTCTTTGGATATAATCAATTGTCAAAAACTTTATTTCAATATCATCAACAAATCTACATGGATAATGTTTATAAATTAGCTGGTATGCCCTACTCTACATCACAGCAGTGAGAGTTACCTCAAAACTTTCGAAAACAACTATAGTTTCATTGTGCCACCGACAGAAATTTACATAACGGTGTTCACATTTCTTGGCATTCAGTATTGACACAGAAGGTCGATAGTCAAATGATGAAGAAGTTTCTTACATGTCTGGCTAATCAGACTACGATTATGATGAAGTTATAGATTTTAGTGGGATCAGAATCAACTGACACATGTTCTGTGGTCAAACTTTGTAATAAATAATTTAAAATAACTGGAAAATCTTTAAGTAATATATACGCATTTTATGTTCGAAGAAAATTTACCAGAATTAAAATGAGGATCGGATCTTTAAGAGGAACGAGCACTATGCTACAAAGTAAAATTTAAAAATAAATTACTTGTGGTAGCGCTTCAGAAAGACTGATACAACGCAGGAAGCTCAATTTTTTTTTTTTTTTGTTTGCTGTTGACAGCTGTTGGTTGCGGGTGATGCAATGATATTATTTATCCGTAATTAGCATTGATGCTCCGTTAGTTTCGACAACTGAAAGATGAATGAATAGTAAGGGATGCCCCATGACGCTACACTCTGCTAGCTCACCGAAGTTTAATTGAGGAGTATACATAATTATTTTCAAGTACAAAGAAAATATTTGTGTCACTTTCCAATTGTAGCGTGGGTGTGATCTCTTCATAAATCCTAGCAAATATTTCTAACAACTGAAAATGTCAATGCACAGAGAGAAATTCATCAGGAAACAAGTTAATATAACAGACGTTCTGTAATTCATATATTTAAATCGCAATATCGAAGTGGCATCTGCAGATTTCCCTGAAAAAATTCCTTTACCATATGAACTATGGTGAGAGATTTAATCTTTTCTTCCAAATTATGTTACTTCTCAGACAAGACAACAATGTTGTGAGTGTGAAAGTAATCAACTATCTTTCAATCTCTCCACTCTCAGTCTCTGAATAAACTGTTCTATTTACTGAGGCCAATTGATATATCATCACAGGAATTTCTTAAGTATTTTTGTGTGATTCACAATAGACATAGAGCAGTAAGAACAGCTCAGAGAAAAACATGCACTACGAAACTTCTGATGATAGTTTTTCACTTCATTTAATTCTGAGGAAAGACTCGTTCCCGATAAGTAAAGTAAAGTAGAAGGTGCAAAAAATATTTCAGAAATATTGTAGCCCGAATACCGCGAAAAAAAATTTAAAGATGCCTGCCTTATCCTTACACCCTCTTGGGCACACGAGAAAGTAAAATCATAATTACTTAGCCGGCCGGTGTGGCCGTGCGGTTCTAGGCGCGTCAGCCTGTAACCTCGTGGCCGCTACGGTCGCATGTTCGAATCCTGCCTCGGCCATGGATGTGTGTGATGTTCTTAGGTTAGTTAGGTTTAAGTAGTTCTAAGTTCTAGGGGACTTATGACCACAGATGTTAAGGCCCATAGTGCTCGTAGCCATTTGAGCCATAATTATTTATTCTATGGGCGATTATTCTTCCAGTCCAGTAGATTCTTCGAGCCTAATATTAAATCCATCAAGGACCTCCTTCTTAACTATGGTAGTCTAGTGTATGACCCTGTACCTCCTAGGGAGCATATGTGTCTTTTGTTTGTGATAGTCTGCTGAGTACCTAGAGAGTTGCCTGCAACATATGGACTAGTGCACGTCAAGGAATAGCCAATCAGATTGCTGAAATTCCAGTCCAGTAGGTTGTGTTTCAAAAGCCACTGAGAGAGGAAAAGATAGGCACTTGGTTATGTTTACTCAGAAGACTAGACACGGACTGTCGATTAGATTTCAAGGTTGGAGCAGCAGAAGTTCCATTCCTTCAACTCATATTTCGGCAGTAAATCTGTCAACAGTTTTGCAACTGCACCGGAGGATGGGTTAGTGCACTTTAAAATATGCGGAAGATGCAATAGTCATAGTTTTTACAGATGTACTCCTCAGGCATACGCAGAATGCATATACACTAAGAAAAAGTAAAAAACCGATACAACAAGATGGGTGCCCCTTTCAGATTATAAGCCTGTTTTACAGTTATTATTTCAAATATATTTTTCATATCTTTTGGCATATGATCATGGAAAGAAAATTCAACTATCAAGGCGATAATTTGGAATACATCAAGGTCATAAAATACACAATAATTAAATGATGATATCACGTATTCATAGATTAATATCAGAATTATAATGATTATGGTTTGGTTTAGGGGTTGAATACTACGGATCTTACTTCACAATATTGATAATATGCCTCTAGGTGCTACATAGCAAAGAAACACGGGTGTTTTAATAATTTTCACGGTATTTAAGGATGAACTTTATGGTAGAAAAATTTCACCGAACAGCATGGAATTGGGGTGGTGCATCAACGAAGTTTCCCCTTTAGCTGTTCTTGCTGCATCCACAAATAGTGGCGGAGGAAAAACTCATTGGTCGTTCAACAGCAATACTGTATGTCTCTTCTGAAGTTTTATGTTTGTTATTTCACTTATAAACAATAAGTAAGAAATCAGAATGGGATGGAAATCAGTAGATGTTATGCACGTTTGTAGACAGACAAAGGTTTACGTTTCTGAAGAAAATGGATTATTTATTCGAGAGAAACGGCTTCACAACTGAGCAAGTTAGTAACGCGTCGGTCTATCTCTGGCCGTTTCGTAAGCAGTTATTCGGTTTAACATTGATTAACAGAATTGTTGGATGTCCTCATGAGGGTATCGTGCCATATTCTACCCACCTAGCACGTTAAATTGTCTAGAATTCGAGAAGGTTGGAGGGCCGTGCCCATAATGAGCTAAAAGTTTTCAATTGCAAAGGGAACCGGCGAACTTTCTGGCCAAGTTTGGGTATGGTAAAGGCGAATACCAGCAGTGGAAGCTCTTGCCGTATGCAGGTGGGCATTATCTTGCTGAAATATAAGCCCAGGATGGCTGGTCATGAAGAACAACAAAACGAGGCGTACAATATCGTCAGCGCACCGCTGTGCAGTAAAGATGCCGCATATGACAACTTAAAGGGCCCTGCTGTGATACCAAATAGCACCCCAGACCAAGATCCTTGGATGTAGCCGACAGTCAGGCTTATATCTCACTGCTGTACAGGACGTCTCCAGACTCGTCTTCGTTGGTCATCGGTGGTCTCAGTTCGAAGCGGAACTTACCACTGACGACGATTCCACTCCAGGTAATGAGATTCTAGCGCAAAGGCGTGTGCGGAGACCTCCCAGACAGCGGCGGGATACCATTGTGACTGTCGCCCGCCATGCGGCTCGACGGCCAGCAGTGATTATGGTCTGGGGTGCTATTTCTTTTCAGGTAAGTACCGCTTTGGTTGTCATCTGTGTCATCCGTGGCACCATTACAGTAGAGCGATACGTCGATGATACTCTATGCTCAGTTCTGTTGTTGTTCACAGCAAGCATCAGGAAACTGAAGAAACGACTAGCTTCTTCGTTGCCACAAAAATTCACAAGAACGTTCCCTTCTCCATGAAAACGCAAGGCTTTACACAAATTTGCATACCCGAGAAGAACTCAGAAAACTTCAGTGCCCCGTTCTATCTCATCCCCCCTATAGATGGTATCTTACATATATTTGGCCCAATAGAGGATGCACTCCGCTGGAAGCAGTATGTGTATGATGGGGAGGTTGCTAATGCAGCAAGGCGTTGGCTGCGAAGTCGGCCAATAGAGTGGTACCATGCGGACATACAGGACGTCACAGCAAGGCGGCGTAAGGTCTTTTAACGGTGATTATGTTGAAATATAGGGTTCTGTAGTCAGAAGAGTGGGGAATAATACCGTGTGTTGGAATCCTTAATGAAACCATCCCACAAAAATGCGTTTCATTACTTATTGAACGCCACTTTGAAGTTTCGATCTTCTTTGACGTAAGTAACAGTCATTAATAAGAGCAGTACTGCATTAGTGGTCAATAAACGTTAATTTAAACTGAGAAATCTGTGACGAGTATCCAACACTTCGAAAAAGGAGCCAGTAGCACAACGAATGGCGTGAAATAATAGTAATCATGTTTCTCCAAAACGTATGTGGGTTCTGGGAACATTTGAGATAAAACAACAGCTAGGATTGCAAGTGTGTCTCTGAAAATAAACATAGATCTGCGCTCCACATACAACCAGAATCAAATGTCAGACACCTCGCCTACCAAAAGCTGACTTTTAGGCAACCGGAACGATCTGAATCTATCTTACAGACAATTTTAGAGAAAAGATAGTCAGAGACGACTGTAACTGTGGTTTTAAATGCAACTAGTGGTGTGGACTGTGCGTAACCTGGACCGTTATCTGCGCTCGTTTCAGTATCATATGGGTCTGTTGTATACCAGAGTTCCAAAGACCATGCAATTACTAAAACACACACTGTAAGACCATTAAAATTTAGGAGGCAAGTTAACGAAATTATTTATAAAGAAATAAACTATATGCATAAAGCCCATGGGATTAATAAAACTATCGAAAGAGCATAGTTATCGTTTGTTTCCAATAAACTTTTACTGCAATTAATTCGCACGTGTACTAATGGTGGTACCGCAAATTGGCAGATTCAGATGAAAATAGCCATTAATAATAGTTAATGCAGTGCAGCGGAACAATGTACATAGATCACGAGTATGCTTAGTTGGCTTACAGTCCATTAATCACAAAATTCTAAAGCGAAAGCAGTTTCTCGATGTTGATCGTAGTTCGTAACAGTGCAAAGAAGTTCACTACACATGAGTCTCATATTAACTGCAACAAAGTGGACCACATTCTCAGCTGCCTCAAGTTCCAAAACTAAAAATCGTTTGGGCACTCAAACCCTATCGCTGGAACTAGGGTAACAATCCAGTAAAAAGTTATTAATGCCAGAATCAGAGTTCACCAATATAACAATCGACACGTAAAACATGTTTAACGATAGGGGCTGCTGTAATCCTAAAATTTATTGTCATCAACACAACTTCCAGTCTCAGAGGCAGTTTAATCGTGAATATATGTCCTATGACTTCTTTTCACCGGCCGGTGTGGCCGAGCGGTTCTAGGCGCTACAGTCTGGAACCGCGCGACCGCTACGGTCGCACTTTCGAATCCTGCTTCGGACATGGATGTGTGTCATGTCCCTAGGTTAGGTAGGTTTAAGTAGTTCTACATTCTAGGGGAATGATGACCTCTGAAGTTAAGCCCCATAGTGCTCAGAGCCATTTGAACCATTTTACTTCCTTTAGTTCTCAGTTAATTTTTTGGATGGAATGAAAGCTGGGGTCTTACGCTGTTCATTTAACTATACAATTACATTATACTGAACATTTCCTTAACTCATGTGTATTATTTACTCTTTCTCTCATACTTTTTAATGTTTTTCAGCATTAGTCGTGGTTGGTCGTCTTAATACGGTGTTGCAATGGGTCGGCCACCAATGTCGCATACTTAAGCGTTCATAGTGCGTTCCAAAAAACCATGGCTATCTTCGTTCAGTTTCATGGTAAAGAAGTCCGATGCCGAATTATAAGCGTCATTTTATTGCAAAGTGGGTTCTGACGCACAAAACTGTCTAATCATCGTTCAAAGGTCGCACATCATCTTGTTAACGATAGGCCGACAACATAGGCTTCGACGATTTTCTTCATATCATCAGTATAACCTCGCTTTCTCTCTTCAGTCTTCCATGTTCACTACAACCAATATTAACAACTCAATAAACGGAAGGAGCTATTATAAATGGTGAGACCACGAAGGAACTTACAAGCATCTAAAGCTGTTTGTTTTTCTAGTGTTGCATGTGCCACATCTCAGCGGAGAATTTACATTTAAATGGAAAGAAGAAGTAAACAACAAAATGGGAAAAATTAATTACTGGAGATAGTGAATTCAATTCGTAAAATCCAGGAAACAATTTGAGAATGTCAACGCATCACTATTTCAGGTAAGGGCAATCTGCTCCGTGTAATTTTAGTTTCTCATGACGCTTACAACACGTAATACTGGAATTTTCATCCAAGTCACTAGCTAACAGTATCTTCAGTTTTAAATTTTGGCCTTTTTAATGAGATTACACGACTGTAAGCCATAAGATGGCTGACGTTATGACGTCTTGTCAGCAATTGCATGTGCCGCTTTACATTGTTGTACCCGCATTCCTGAGTTGAATATTTTTACCTAGCAGATGTTTTTTCAGACCGAAGTTACTCTCAATATTTGTAAAATATGTCTGAGATACGCAAATGTTATGATGAAAATCGGAAAGATTTCTAAAGTGACTACAAAGAAAGATAGTAACGTAGTGCTTAACAATGAATGGAACGAGTTTGCTAACATGAAAATAGAAAATGTACAAATTGCGGAAACCGATCAGGAATTGCGGTCTGAAACTGGTGCAGATATTTTAACAGGTAATAACCTACAAAAATCTCATCCAGTTGCAATTCGCTGTGCTTGAAAAAACAGGTCATGAAATAAGAAAAGTTTTACTATAGTGGGAGAGGCACTCTGGAGGGTTACTTCAAAGTACTTCACCGTTGTCAGCGTTTGGTTATGATTTGTCGCTTGTGGTGTATTCGAGTAGCAGTATTTTTAGATTAGTGAGAATACACTTATTACGATCTTAGTCAACTAGCAGCTCCCGCATCAATTATCGATCCGCCTCAGGTTATCAGTATTTTGCAACAGTCATCGGGCGTTGCCATCTTCCTACAGACACCAGCCTTGTATGCTGCTGGACATAAATTTACTGCGGAGTTCAGAGATAAGTATCTTTGTGGGTTCATTTTAGCAGTTATATTCAATTTATATTGCTAGCCTACAATTTACTGCCACCACGTGTACGCACTCAATTCACTTTTAGTCCAACGGTTTCCAACAATAGACGCAGCTACGATCCACGAAAGTATAAGCAAAGCTTTCCGTTTTCTGGAAGAGGTGAAAGTTCAAAGGTGGCAGTTGCTGACCTTCTTTTCAAAGCACCGTGATACGTGTTCAACAGCGCACCACCCTGTCTGCCTGTTCTTAGACATTAAGCACAAGTTGTGGATGATGGCTGCATTCGCGTCACCTCCACGCACCTTGCAACATGTCCACAATGAGTCACGTAAGATGTAACCGTTTTCACCTGCAAAAGCCAAATGACGGCCTGCTATTCACAAAGTTCTAAACACGCTACATTCGTAATGCCACCTTCTAACAGTCAAAACATGTGTACGAACTTATCCGGGCTCCTTACCTTATACAGTTGTGATACACCTGTACGGTATCCAGGTACAAACACTCTCTTTTTCTAGAAAAACAAACTAGGCTTCAATGTACAAGGAAGTCCAGTAGCAAATAAAAATGTTAGTAGAAGAACATGATTCGTAGTTTAAACAAGTAGGACAGTGTGGCCAATTTCGACCGCTTTGGAAATATTGTTGATTACATCCTGAAGAGTAAGTTACTAAATTAGTTATATATTTTCATTCTCAAGTATAGGGCCTTGTCCCTGGTATTTTATTCAAAGACCGGATATTCATCGAAAATAAACACACCACTGTTAACTTTCTAAACATCTGGAAGTGGTATAAATTAGGAATCTGGTTCATTACTTGTACAAGTGGGTTCATAAATTGTACCACCTTATAAATTATAACTCTGAGCTGAATGGTATGTACTAGTCTAAATTGAAGGAAGTGTTGCATATTGTAGTTCTTACGTCACTGTTTACAGGCATTACAACACAACATTTTCCTTCTCTCCCCAAGGCTGCCCCCTTTACTTAAATCCACGTTTTGCGTTTCATGCAGCGGATCATTTCTTCCATACGACCTTCCTCGCTATACCATTTCTCTGTTTTACGAACCAGTTTCTGTGATGCCTCCTCCGCAGAGTCTCTAAGATACTTCCTTTTCGTAGGTGGATGTGTAGTTATATACTTCTTCTCTGCTTCGGTTAGCTTTTTTTTTCTTTTGTTTATCATGCACTGCTTTTCAGCACGCAGCCTCTAGCTTAGGCCTTGGCAGTTTTGCTTGAAGCGTTCATCTTTTCCCTGGGATTGGCGATATTTCATGAATCTGTTCCTTCTGACTACGTTCTTCCAGCATTGACTTCCCATGTATCGAAATTAAGGGGCAGTACGTTTCCTTCAGCAACGTCGAACGCAAGTTTTCTTACGTTCGATACGTTTAATTAACATCATGTATTCAAATGTAAGGATATGCTCTTCCAATTGCTTTTCAAGTTCTCTGGAAACAATTTACTTCGCCCCTGTGCATGGCAAGAAATTTTAAGATAAGTTATTCAGACATAAAATAGGAAATCACGGTGTACAGAACTAAAGTATTCATATATAATTTGTAGACACACTACCTAATATTGCATCGAATGTTGTGAACAAAATCATACCATCTTTGAAGTCTTACATTGTTTCCGCAGCGATGTCATTTGGTGAGGAGAGTGGGTGTCATGAATGGGAACCATTGGCCTGTTGTATAGGGTGAGACAGCTAAGATAGGCTACTTTGGATATGCCCGAAACGATTTTGGCAAGTTCAAAAAACACAGGACTTCAACTTTTCTGAAGATCACAAGTAACAGGTTATTTTTAGCTATTATGGAACTGTAAACCTTTTCTGTGACACTGGGCGGTGTCTTCTAGGAATTCAATGACGTAACAGATGTGGAGCATTATCAAATTGTAACAAGAAAACGTCACCAATAACCACTCTACTGGTATCAGAAGAAGCGTTCGCTCACATTGCTACCTTTCTGTGCCAAATGTAAGTAAGTACATAACTTAGTTTCGGTTCGTATGTTTACCTATTCCCCTTGTAGCGTCCTTAGAAAAATTATAAATGACTGTGCTGATAAACCTCTTACGTTATATGATTTTCAAACAGCTGAACAAAACTGAACGTACTTCGACATTTCTCTCTTTACTTATTCTGATCATCACTAAACTGACACACAATATTTTTTTTAGCGCAACGCAATCTGACTTACTACTGTAATACAGCGATGACCAATACTGCCAGCTAAATAAAAGATTCTAACTACTGAAGGCACTAAATACTAATAGGCATAGTTAGCAAATGAAAGATTTTGATAGAGAACAAACAATATATTTACCTTAACAGTGTTCAAAAGTCATTCATGACATCCATCTCTATAAAATTCCGTTTCCTGGCGAACACACGTCGAGATCGTCCGCTTATAGCAACCTCTCGAAACTCTGACATCTCTCTCTCTCCACTTCCACCACTCCTGGCGGCTCACCTCCAACTGCGCAACGCTACGCGCTCTTCACACACAACTGCCCAACACTATAGTAGCGAATATTCCAACAATGCCAAACAGCCACAGACTGCACACAGCACAGTCAGTGATTTTTATACAGAGCGCTACGTGGCGTTACCAACATAAAAACCTAAACAGCCTACTTACATCCTGGAGAGCATACCACTGTTGGTCTTGCTCGTGGTTGAACCGAAAATTTCACACTGTATAAGAGAATCGAAAAAGTGGATATGGTTTTCATGTCAACACCCCAAGATTAAATATTTTCACACCCGTAAGTAAATAGAAGTTACACCCTCCGGACGAAGTAACACTACTTTGCTTTTGACCAAGCGTAATTTTCCAGAAAAACAAATCTCTGATTACGTTATTAAAAAATCTTTTTAAGTCTTTTGAAAATACCCTTCTACAGTACCAACATCCCCTCAACTACTTGACTCATATTCACAGGGTGCGTAGGGCATTAGTAGGACTTAAACAGCAAGAAGCAACTGTCAACCGTTTTCGAGAAAATCGAGTTCGAAAATCATAAGCTTGCTTGTGCTGTATGCTTTGTGAGGTCGGTACTATTTACAAAGTCCGCAGCTGAGAAAGTAAGCGCTTAGTTTCATGAACGCTAAGTCTCTGTAACCAATAGTGCCGGTGGTAGTTTCATTTTCATCTCACAAGCGATTTTAACAAGATATTTCTTATGACCGTGAAAAGTATGGAGCCGGCCAGAGTGGCCGAGCGATTCTAGGCGCTAGAGTCTTGAACCGCGCGACCGCTACGGTCGCAGTTTCGAATCCTCCCTCGGGCATGGATATGTGTGATGTCCTTAGGTTAGTTAGGTTTAAGTAGTTCTAAGTTCTAGGGGACTGATGACCTCAGCAGTTAAGTCCCATAGTGCTCAGAGCCATTTGAACCATTTTTGAAAAGTATGGATATTTAATCATTGATTTACTATTCTCCTAATGTTTAACACGAAGAAAAGACAGAAAAAGTTTTTTTCTCTCAGGTAGATCGGAAATGAAGAAAGGATAAAACAATACTTTCAATTAACTTAGTGTAGTCCTTCGATTTATCTTGTTGTATATACATTTGTGACAACCATAATGTGTAACATACGCAGTACTGCACAAATAAGGATGATACTGATAACACAAACATGAAGAACTATTACTCTCGCGACTTACAGCCGATGTAATGAACACCGCAACTTTTCGTGTCCATGGTTTTCTTCAAAGTGTTTATTGCACACAAATTTTTTCATATGCGTAAAAGGTGAAAAGTATGGAGCCGGCCAGAGTGGCCGAGCGATTCTAGGCGCTAGAGTCTTGAACCGCGCGACCGCTACGGTCTCAGTTTCGAATCCTGCCTCGGGCATGGATGTGTGTGATGTCCTTAGGTTAGTTAGGTTTAAGTAGTTCTAAGTTCTAGGGGACTGATGACCTCAGCAGTTAAGTCCCATAGTGCTCAGAGCCATTTGAACCATTTTTGAAAAGTATGGATATTTAATCATTGATTTACTATTCTCCTAATGTTTAACACGAAGAAAAGACAGAAAAAGTTTTTTTCTCTCAGGTAGATCGGAAATGAAGAAAGGATAAAACAATACTTTCAATTAACTTAGTGTAGTCCTTCGATTTATCTTGTTGTATGTACATTTGTGACAACCATAATGTGTAACATACGCAGTACTGCACAAATAAGGATGATACTGATAACACAAACATGAAGAACTATTACTCTCGCGACTTACAGCCGATGTAATGAACACCGCAACTTTTCGTGTCCATGGTTTTCTTCAAAGTGTTTATGGCACACAAATTTTTTCATATGCGTAAAAGGTAATAGTTCGTCTCACAGTTTCGTTGTGTATCACGCATTTAGTAGCATAACATATAATACTGATGCAATAACTCACAAAAAAGTAGCATCGAGAGCGAAATTCGATCCAGTCTAACTGACGAGTTCGGCTGCGGACTCCTTGAATGTTTGCGATGATAAAAATTGTATAAGCACACGTAAAATTTTCAGACTTGATTTTCTCGAAGACGATGGGAGCTGCGCCTTAAAAAAGTTACACATGTTGAAGTCCTAGTCGTAGCCTACAATACGAGCATGTCAATACGAATCATACCGGTGAGGGGAAGTTCGTACCATCCCCTTGTATGCTAGTCAGAGACTAAATTAAGGAAGTAACTTACTTATTTTAGGCTTGTGAGGTAAAGCTGTTGACTGCCACAATCTTCAACAAGACTTCGTTCCAGTCAAGATTCTCTCTGTACGCTTCCGTACTCAAGGCTCCTGTTGCCCGACTCCTTGGAAACGCACTCACACTGACCTCGTAAAACTCGCATTTGCAATGCCTGATGCGGACATTCCAAGAACGGCGCCCGTGATCCCACATTGGGTTCGAACATCATGAATTACCTCGAAGAAAACGACTTATTGACAAATAATCTGCATGGATTAAGAATATGTCGTTCTTGTTAAACGCTACCAGCTCGTTATTCACCCGTAGGAATGAGTGCTATCCACAGAGTATATTCAACATATCTAGATTTTCAGAGGGGTTTTAATACCTTCCCTAACAAACAACTTCTAATACAATTGCGTGCCTAAAGAATATACTCTCATTTTACCACTGTATTCGTGATTTCCTGTGGAAAAGGTCACAATTCGTAGTAATTGACGGAATGTCATCCAGTAAAACTGAAATGAGATCTGGCCTTTCCAAGGAAGTGTTATAGGCCTATTGCTGTTCCCAAACCATACAGACGGTTTGCATAGCTTGCAGAAAATGTGATTTTCCGTCTCCTGTCACTACAGATCATCAAAACTAATTTGCAAAATGATTTAGGCAAGGAATCTGTATCAGGAGAAAGAAAACTGACGTTCTACGGAACGGAGTGTGGAATGTCAGATCCCTTAATCGGGCAGGTAGGTCAGAAAATTTAAAAAGGGAAATGGATAGGTTAAAATGGTTCAAATGGCTCTGAGCACTATGGGACTTAACTTCTGAGGTCATCAGTCCCCTAGAACTTAGAACTACTTAAACCTAACTAACCTAAGGACATCACACACATCCATGCCCGAGGCAGGATTCGAACCTGCGACCGTAGCGGTCGCGCGGTTCCAGACTGTAGCGCCTAGAACCGCTCGGCCACTCCGGCCGGCGGATAGGTTAAAGTTAGATATAGTGGGAATTAGCGAAGTTCGGTGGCAGGAGGAACAAGACTTCTAGTCAGGTGAATACAGGGTTATAAATACAAAATCAAGTAGGGGTAATGCAGGAGTAGGTTTAATATCGAATAAAAAAATAGGAGTGCGGGTAAGCTACTACAAACAGCATAGTGAACGCCTTATTGTGGCCAAGATAGACACGAAGCCCACGCCTACTACAGTAGTATAAGTTTATATGCCAACTAGCTCTGTAGATGACGAAGAAATTGAAGAAATGTATGATGAGATAATAGAAATTATTCAGATAGTGATGGACGACGATAATTTAATATACATGGGTGACTGGAATTCTATAGTATGAAAAGCAAGAGAAGGAAACGTAGTAGGTGAATATGGATTGGGGGTAAGAAATGAAAGAGGAAGCCATCTAGTAGAATTTTGCACAGAGAATAACTTAATCATAGCTAACACTTGGTTCAAGAATCATAAAAGAAGGTTGTATACATAGAAGAAACCTGAAGATACTGGCAGGTTTCAGATAGATTATTTAATTGTAAGACACAGACTTAGGAACCATGTTTTATATTGTAAGACACTTCCAGGGGTGGATGTAGACTCTGACCACAATCTATTGGTTATGAACCGTAGATTAAAACTGAAGAAACTGCAAAAAGGTGGCAATTTAAGGAGATGGGACCTGGATAAACTGATAAATCAGAGGTTGTACAGAGTTTCAGGGAGAGTATAAGGGAACAACTGACAAGATTGGGGGAAAGAAATACAGTACAAGAAGGATGGGTTACTTTGAGGCATGAAATGGTGAAGGCAGCAGAGAATCAAGTAGGTAAAAAGACGAGGGCTAGTAGAAATCCTT
Source organism: Schistocerca nitens (assembly GCF_023898315.1). Lineage (NCBI taxonomy): Eukaryota > Metazoa > Arthropoda > Insecta > Orthoptera > Acrididae > Schistocerca > Schistocerca nitens. The sequence continues at coordinate 547,508,531 of NC_064619.1, read as the reverse complement.
GGGTAACAGAAGATATATTGAATTTAATTCATGAAAGGAGAAAATATAAAAATTCAGTATATGAAGCAGGCAAAAAGGAATATAAACGTCTCAAAAATGATATCGAGAGGAAGAGCAAAATGGCTAAGCAGGCATGGCTAGAGGACAAATGTAAGGATATAGAGGCTTATCTCACTAGGGGTAAGATAGATACTGCCTACAGGAAAATTAAAGAGACCTTTGGAGAAAAGAGAACGCATGAATGTCAAGAGCTCAGATGGAAACCCAATTCTAAGCAAAGAAGGGAATGCAGAAAGGTGGAAGGAGTATATAGAGGGTCTATACAAGGGAGATGTACTTGAGGACAATATTATGGAATTGGAAGAGGATGTAGATGAAGATGAAATGGGAGATATGATACTGCGTGATGACTTCGACAGACCACTGAAAGACCTAAGTCGAAACGAGGCCTCGGGAGTAGACAACATTCCATTAGAACTACTGAGAGCCTTGGGAGAGCCAGTCCTGACAAAACTCTACCATGTGGTGAGCAAAATGTATGAGACAGGCGAAATACCCTCAGACTTCAAGAAGAATATAATAATTGCAATCCCAAAGAAATCAGGTGTTGACAGATGCCAAAATTACCGAACTATCAGTTTAATAAGTCACGGCTGCAAAATACTAACGAGAATTCCTTACAGACGAATGGAAAAATTGGTAGAAGCCGACCTCGGGGAAGATCAGTTTGGATTCCGTATAAATATTGGAACACGTGAGGCAATACTGACCCTACGGTTTATCTTTGAAGCTAGATTAAGAAAAGGCAAACCTACGTTTCTAGCATTTGTATACTTAGAGGAAGCTTTTGACAATGTGGACTGGAATACTCTCTTTCAAATTTGGAAGGTGGTAGGGGAAAAATACAAGAAGCGAAAGGCTATTTACAATTTGTACAGAAACCAGATGGCACGTATAAGAGTCGAGGCGAATGAAAGGGAAGCAGTGGTTGGGAAGGGAGTGAGACATGGTTGTAGCCTATCCCCGATGTTATTCAATCTGTATATTGAGCAAGCAGTAAAGGAAACAAAAGAAAAAGTCGGAGTAGGTAGTAAAATTCATGGAAAAGAAATAAAAACTTTAAGGTTCGCCGATGACATTGTAATTCTGTCAGAGACAGCAAAGGAATTGGAAGAGCAGTTGAACGGAATGGACAGTGTCTTGAAAGAGGATATAAGATGAACATCAACAAAAGCAAAAAAAAAAAAATAATGGAATGTAGTCGAGTTAACTCTGGTGATTCTGAGGGAATTAGTTTAGGGACTGAAACACATAAAGTGGCAAAAGAATTTTGCTATTTGGGGAACAAAATAACAGATGATCGTCGAAGTAGAGAGGATATAAAATGTAGACTGGCAATGGCAAGGAAAGCGTTTCTGAAGAAGAGGAATGTGTTAACATCGAGTATAGATTAAGTGTCAGGAAGTCGTTTCTGAAATTATTTGTATGGAGTGTAGACACGTATGGAAGTGAAACATGGACGGTAAATAGTTTGGACCAGAAGAGAATAGAAGCTTTTGAAATGTGGTGCTGCAGAAGAATGCTGAAGAATAGATGCGTAGGTCACATAACTATTGAGGAGGTATTGAACAGAATTGGGGAGAAGAGGAATTTGTGGCACAACTTGACTAGAAGAAGGGATCGGTTGGTAGGACACGTTCTGAGGCATCAAGGGATCACCAATTTAGTATTGGAAGGCGGCGTGGAGGGTAAAAATCGTAGAGGTAGACCAAGAGATGAATACACTAAGCAGATTCAGAAGGATGTAGGTTGCAGTGGGTACTGGGAGATGAAGAAGCTTGCACAGGATAGAGTAACATGGAGAGCTGCATCAAACCAGTCTCAGGACTGAAGACCACAACAACAACAACATCTGTATGGAGTGAAAAGTGCCATTTCACTATAAACAATGGAATGTGTAATGCCATCCGCATGAGTACTAAAGCAATCCACAAAATTTCGGCTACGCGATAAATGACAAATGACTGTAAATTCAGATAAGTACTTAGGAATTACCGTTACGAATAACGCAATGTGGAACGATAACATAGATAACGTTGTGAGGAAAGCAAACCAAAGGCTGCGATTCATTGCCAGAACATCTGCAACATGCAACAGGTCTACTAAAGACGCTGCCTGCACTACACTTGCCCATGCTCTTCTGGAGTACGCTGCGCAGCGTTGAATCCGCATCATATAGAACCGACGGAAAATATCGAAAAAGTCCAGATAAGTACAGGGCGTTTAGCATTATCACGAAACAGGCTCTCATGGCAAACAGAAGCAAACATGTGGAGTATAATTTGTGTCAAGTGTCACTTTCTATTTCAGTTGCTCACGAAGAATGCAGTGTAATAACTGTCAATGGTCTAAACCTAATGTTGGTGTGTCATATCGTTAGCTTCCTTCCTAGTAACATAAATTTATACACCTTCCATAAAACCTCCAACTCATGTGACTACAAAGAAGTTTCTTGTACTAACGTCGTTCGTCGAATTATAGCAGTTCATTTTCTTATCTTAAAAATATAAGGCACTGAGCATAAGCAAAACATGCAATTGCGAGTAAATATACCAGTAGAGAACAGAATGTCAACAAGTGGATGCAGCACAATTCCTACAACGAGGCTCTGCCAAGCGAACAATCTATAATTAATACCACAGTGTAACCTAAACTCTATGTTTGTACACAGTACATCAGCATTGCTATATTCTAAATTGAAGAGTAATTATGACAACAAAACAGAAATGTGTAAATATGCAATCCATACGCACAGCAGCAAACATATATCTTACGTAATAAACAAGTCATTAGCATCATATCAGCATAAGCAAATAAATGTTCATATGTAACCTTAATAAGTAAACATGAAGGCGCAAGCAGATAAATAACAAAGTATAACTTACATACATAACCACAGTCAGCACAATTAATCAGTTGACAATTACAATTTAAATAAATAAGCACAGCAGGCACATAATAAAAAAATATAACATCAGTGAAAAGGCATAGCAGCCAAGCGATGCATAATATACACAAGTAATAACACTGTTCATTAATCAATAATTGTCAAAATCAGCAAATGTACACAAGCACGTCGCTTCACAAGTAAATTCATAGAACATGAAATTAGCACAAAGTATGAATCACGTAATCGCGAGCAGCAAATTACGTCTAAAGTACGTACCTAAGTGGAATTATGTTACCTGAAAAATAACTCAATTAATAGTTACCCTTTTTTAGTTTATTAATTTTTTCTTTGAAATTACATTCTTCCTGAAATTTTCTCCATAGAAAGTCGTCTTAACGTCGGACACGCACAGAATTTACCTGAAGGTCTTAAATATTTTATACAACCATATCCTGAAAAATACTGAACATTAATAACATAATTTATAAAGTCACAATAGCTTTATACAGAATTTAGTCGGAGAAATTAGACTGTGTATTTGTTTACGTCTGGCAGTGCATTCGCACTAAGCGCTCGATCAGCTGTAGGCGCGTGACGTAGGAAGTGATTGTTTGCGGTCAACGACTGCCTTGTGCGGCGCGCCGACTGACTGTTGCTTTGAGTATGTGCCGCCGCCAAAACACAGCGCGGTATCCTTGTATTCTCTGCATGTTTACATGTAGCTGTTAGGTTCTCTAAAGTATGTCATTCCACAAAAATTTTAACGTTTGATATATGATGTATTCCTTTAGAGCGCCGAGATTTAAGAGTTTCTATTTCAACAGTGTTATCATGAATGATTTTGCGAATTGTATATGGACCGTTATAAAGCAGAAAACATTTGCGACATAAGCCTTTTCCTTTATGAGACAAACGGTGAGACTTAATTAACACCTTTTGACCAACTGACAAAATTTTTAAACGACCAGGACGTTTAGCTGATTTCTCTCTTCTTGCAGCCGCAGACGCAATATTTCGTAGAGCCAGGTTGACAACTTCAGAATGCCGCAGTTTCCGTGAAGGCGGAAAAGGAACGATTTCAGAAATGTGATTTGTTGGTACTTTATTTTTTAATATCAATAGAGGCGGTAAAGAAGTTGAGTCATTAGGAAGTTCATTCAGAATGTTTTGAAAAACATGAAGATACTGATCCCACGTTCTGTGATTCTGATGACAATAAAGACGACACAATTTATTAATTTCTTTCATCCATCTCTCTGAAGCGTTAGATTGAGGGTGAAAAAGTGAAATGAAAATAGGTTTAATCTTCCGACGCCGTAGAGTACGAAGCCAAATTTTAGAGCGAAACTCTGATCCATTATCTGATATAACCTTATCAACATGACCAACTTCTTTAAGAAAATGTTTGATGAAAGCGTTAGATACTGAACGAGCTGTTGCTTTGCGTAAAGGTGTAAAACACACATATTTTGATGTCAATTCCACTGCTACGAAAATGTACGCAAAACCATTAGTAGAACGAACCACTGGACCGAACAAATCGACAGCAGCCATGTCCTTTAATTTCGCTGGAATGATAGGAAACAACGGTGCTCTGTGAGAAACAGTTGGCGGCTTAGCCTGTTGACATAATTTGCATTTGGCAAGAACAGATCGAATACGTTTTTGTCATATTACTGAAGTAGCAATTTTCTCGCAATTTATGAAAGCATTTTCTGGGACCAAAGTGTGCATAACAGAAATGTGTAAACGAGGTGTGGCCAAATCATCCAATCTAACAAAGCGTCTAAGAAAATTACAGACACCAAGGAAACTACCAACATCACGTTTTGTGGTAGGAACAGCATAATTACGAATTGCGTCTAGCTTCTCTGGATCAGGGAGAATACCTTCTGTAGAAATAATGTTACCAAGAAATTTCACCTGAGAACGACCAAATTTAGATTTTTCCAAGTTCACTGTCATCCCAACTCGTGCAAAAATATGTAATAATGAATCCAAAATTTGTTGTGCTCACTCCAAGAACGTTTAGCAATAGGAATGTCGTCAACATATGAAGTAATATTGTCACGAAGATAAACAGGTAAAATTTCATTTAAACTGCGAATAAATGCTGCAGAAGATACAATAAGTCCAAACGGTAATTTCCGAAGTCACTTTTGGGTAAAACAGTCAAATCCGGTTATTCTTTACCTACTGTCTAGATAGATGGATAGTAGAAGAGTTATTTTTATAGATACAAAGAATAGTGAAAGAGTAGGCAGCGGTGCAGAAAACTAAAAGGGAAATAGCACCACTACAGCTCGGGGCCCTGTGAACGCTACGGCACATATTCACTTAGTATAGTGAATCCCCTGAGGACTTTAATAGCTGCAAATAAATTTCAGTTTGTGACTTTGTGGCACATCTGGCTGAAGTGCGTACATAAATTGATCTAGCCATGAACATGGATGTATGTCATTCTTAGAATTGTGGAAGATCTTAAATTTCCGAACCGTCAAAAAGTGTTTATAGTCAAAATTTTCTCCTCGTGGCGACAAAGACCTACCGCGTCTGTCCCAGTCCCAATGTTGATTATTGTCAAGTTCGCGCGCCTGGCGCTCGCTTGTTGCATCCCATAAATGAAACAAATTATTTTCTTCAAACCACTCTGATATCTGTGATTCTAAATTTCTTTTGCTGTCTTTTCCTACGATTTCGCTTTCAATATGTTTATCTTGCTTTTGCAATGCCTCAAATTCCCTATTAACGCGATCATTAAATTTTCCCTGTTTTTCAACATGCTTATTTATGTTCTGGTACTCTTCGGTTTCTGCACATGGCAATGGAGCTGTATCATCCGAATCTGTGTCCCCATTTAAACTAAGACTTGTCAGTTTATCTGAAATCTCAACTCTTTCCGATAAGTTTACGTTTTCCGTAAGTGTCGCAACTCGGGTTTCGGTATTGTTACATTTAGTAGTTGATTGTTCACACTGTTGCGTTGAGTCATTTGTGCTGTCATTTGGTACTGATCCCTCGATTCTTTCAAATACATCTTCATTATCGTGTGCACGTTGTAAATTTAACTCTGAAAATTTTTGTACTGTCACGCGATCTATTTCTTCCTGTTCTCTGTCCTGTTCCTCTTGTCTGATTTCTGTTGAAATTAAACTATTATTGTGAGCATTCAAAATCGGTTGTACTTCTTCTCTAATTTCTTTCTTTGATTCGTCTTTCGTATTTTTGAAACATGTCCCTATTCGTGAGCATAATCGTGTTGTCATTGCTTTCATCTCTGTTTTTAATTCAGATCCAAACCGTGTTTCCATTGTTCCCATATCAGTTTTTAATTCAGATCGAAACTGCTCCAATGTTCCCCTATCTGTTTTTAATTCGGATCTCAAAGTTCCCATCTCAGTTTGAATTGTTCCCATTTGTGTTTTTAATTCAGATGCCAAATTTAATATTACACCCATCAACTGCTCCGTATTAACTTGTTCGAAATTCCTTTCGCCCCTAACATTTCCCGCAAGACCAGTTTCATTCGTCATAGCTGTAAGGCTATCTGTGTTCAATACTATTCCAGAATCTTCTGTCATTAATCTCGTATTCTGTGAATTTTCTGATTGAGAAAAATTTTGAAATGGTTCCGGACTATCTACCCGACTTATTAAATTGTTTTCCACTTCATTATTCATCACACCGTTCTCCTGTGTTGGCGAGTTCGCCATGTCAACAATTTCGTCATTCTGACTATCCATCATTTTTGCCTTTTTCATTGATCGCGTAATCATTTACAAATCATACAAAACTCGTCATTATATGAAAATTACACACAATGACACTTTATCTCCAACAATATCATTCACACGAAATGCATCCCTCAAACACGATTAATCGAACAACTGAAATAATTGCACTAATTGTCAACCCCGTAGACAAAACAACAGAAATGAAATTTTGCAAAATAAATACCATTAGAAGAATGACAATTACCAAATCTACACATGCAAAATAGACTACAATTACTAAACTACAAATTATTACAACAATACTACTGTCTACTATTTTTACAATCAGAAGAATTCCAAGGGACGATCCGAAGCAGCGGTCGCCACGTGCATAGGGGCTTAATTAAAATATAATGCAAATAATTTTTAATTTTTTGTAGCTGATTGTCCGATTACGAAGTCTCGTAAACGGTTGGCCCTGACTAGTATTATTACGCTATCTGACTGCATAGAACAATAACAAAGAATGAAATGGAAATTTTCATTAACACAATTAATTAATTAAGTCCCCAGCAACTGTAAAACCTACGAAACCAAAGCACAAGTATAACTGTTCTCTGTGTGGAAGTATGACTCAACGTACGCACCTGGCACGGTTCTTCTTCAACAACACAAGAAATTTTAAATATCATTTATACTGAATTAATTAAAGGAAATAGAAATACCATAATTACTCAAGAAAACCAGAATTACACTCTAATCCCAGAACACAAGCCAGATGCTTTGTTGACTGAACCTGTAATGAAGCATTATTTACGACAGTAAATAATGAAAAATAAATCGTTTCGTTACCTTCATATATTGACCAAAATCACCCTAATCATTACAATATATCTCCACACCGACTCGCTATTACCACATCTCAACAAGAACTTTTCATATCACATCTCAGCAAGCACTCCCTACTAGCACATCTCAAAAAACACTCTCTGCTACGAGTTCTTAACAAGCACTGACTACCATGAGCTCTCCCCAAGCACTGCCCACTACGACATCTCAATAATCACTGCCAGTGGAGGCGGCGGAACAATACTCTCTAGCGCGATCTCTGGCGCTGTGGCTCAGTGTAGCCACCTTTGAAAGTATCATTTTTATACAATCTAAAGCAAAGGGCGATTTTTATGTCCGTGCCGCTGGTGCAGACCTGTTTCCCTCCATGGTCTGCTTCCGTGGTTCCTGCTATTTTGGTGTTGTACTGCGAACCGTTCAGTCGTCTGATGACTACCGCCGTGGGTAAGAGGGTCGTGCAGGAGGGCGCCTTCAACGACGTTAAATGCTGAACACATCTTGCAGCTGTTTCACCGTGCCCCATCTCTCATCCTTCGGCTTGGACTTCTGTACGCAACAGTGATCATCTCAGTAAGTCGTCATAAATACTAAAGTAGGCGTTATGATTGAACTCGGTTTGCTCTTTAAGGATTAAATCTGGGTCTTCCTTTTCGTGGGTGTGTATTTCAACTTCTTCCAAAATGTTGAGAAATTGTCCCTTATGAGCTCTATGTAGGATGTCTAAATTTTGTTCAATGTTCGTGGCTGAGTGCTTTAAGGCAGCCATATGCGCCCCAAACGCTGTTTTGCTTTGAGAGCAGATGTGCTCCCTGAAACTGGTTTCAAAGTTCTTACCGGTATGCCCTATGTTTCGTTTACAGCAGTCATCACATTTGGTCTTATATACACCTGACAACGTCCTTGATGGCACGGTGACTACCCAACGGTATGTGAAGGTTTTTGAAGATTATTTCATACCCATTACTAAAAGTAACTATGATTTCGACAAAATGTGGTTTATGGAAAATGGAGCTTGAACCCATCGAAGCAGGAGAGTATTCGATGTCGTGAAGGAGAACTTTGGCGATCGCTTTCTGCTTCTGAGGTACCCAGAGGCCACTGGCATGGGCCTCGATTGGCCGCCATATTCTCCAGATCTGAACACATACGACTTCTTTTTGTGGGTCTATATTAAACATAAAGTGACCATCAATAACCCCAAAACAATTGCTGACCTGAAAACAGCCATTCAGGAGGTCATCGACAGCATCGATATTCCGACACTTCAGCGGGTCATGCGGAACTTCGCTATTCGTCCGCGCCACATCACCGCCAGGGATGGAAGGCGTGTCCAACATCTCATAGCTTTAATGCGAATATCTGTGGTGACGTTTACGTGATGAATAAAGTCGGTTCACGCTGTAGTTCGTACCTAATTTACGTTTTTTCATATCGTTCAATAATTTTCACCCTGTTAATGTGCTGTGGGATCTAATGCATTTCAATGCTGCCAGATATTCAGCTGTACCTTCCACACACCCGTTGTACTTCCTTATCTGAATTAACTCCCGCAGTGTGAAGTGAAATGTGGAGATTGCACTGCACACAGGTGGACGGAATCTGAATGTATGCAGTGCACTGAGATTATTTAAGTGTATCAACCCATTTTGCCATTGACTGCATCACTTCATTCTGCCACTGACTTCAGCGATGAGGCATGATTTATAAATTTGTTTTTAGACACCGCTGTATTGACGACACCATATACGTTGATGTAACTAATTTCCCACCTGCTGATGATCGGTTGATCTAAAGAACACCTCTTGATCATTAATTCATTTGACTATTAGTAACTTCGTCATTGACAGATCTCGAACCATTCCACTTCCACTGAAAAAGTTCTGTGAAAATATTGGCGTAACCTCTACCCTTTACTTGAAACCTACTGCTGCAGCCTGTAAACTACTCCTGTGACAGCGTAGGGTATGAATGCACATCCTTGAACCAGAAGCCTTCATGCGATGAAGAAGGCTGTTGAGTGCCGATAGGTATATCGCCTATTATTCATTTGATTCCGCAGTATTAAACAAGTTAACTCAAATGATTTTATCAAATGAAACCATACGGTTTCAGAGAATGTTTCAAGTCTCAGATATCTATGACGTATGTATGCCGAGTGAAGCGATGAATGAAAGTTTGTACCACGGCCAGGATTCGAACTGGGATCTGCTGCTCACTAGGCAGATGAGCTAACTGCTACTCCACTGTGATACAGTGGCTCTGAAAAATCGATCAGACTACCCTAGCATGCCTCTGTCCACAATCCAAATTTCCACTCACACCTCAGGCCACTCGAACACATTCCAGAGACTCGCCAGCTGTGTTGGAGTAGCACCTGAGCATCGTAAGAAACGGGGGATCCTGTCTGATATCTTGACATAGGTGCTTCAATAAAATGAAACTATACGGTTCCAAAGACCTTTCCACTTGTGAAACATCTATGATTAATATATGCAGACTTAAGCGACAAATATAAATTTGAGCCAAGGCCAGATTTCTAACAAATGGTTCAAATGGCTCTGAGCACTATGGGACTCAACTGCTGTGGTCATCAGTCCCCTAGAACTTAGAACTACTTAAACCTAACTAATCTAAGGACATCACACACATCCATGCCCGAGGCAGGATTCGAACCTGCGACCGTAGCAGTCGCACGGTTCCGGACTGCGCGCCTAGAACCGCGAGACCACCGCGGCCGACAGATTTCTAACCCGCTGCTCTATAGGAAGATGCGCTAACCACTACACCAGCCTAGAGGCTTTGCAGAACGGCATGGACTACCCTAGCACACTGCATTCGTCTCTTAACTCTGCATATAATAATCGTAGATGTCTGGAACCACTTGGTTTGATTTGATTAAAGGATCTATACCTGGATTTCGACAGTGAGGCGGTATTCCAACACAAGTGGAGAGTGGAGAGACTCTGTCATACTGTTCGAGGTTAAGTGGAATGGAAAGTAGGCTGAGGCGTAAATAGAAATTTGAGTTGAGAACGGAGGCATGCCATAGTAGTCTGTACAGTTCTGCAAGGCCACTGCGCCAGGGTGGCGTACTGGTTAGTGTTGTGGCGTAACAAGACAGCTACGCCACACTGAAGTAGCCGAAAGGCACGCGTTACTGACGCAGGCGAGAGATAGGTCTGAAACAGGAGACGTAATGAATGCTATAAAGAAAAGTACGTAGCTGCGGAAATACTTAACTTTATTCCATCATTTGTATACAGCATTCTTGATGATACAAGTGAGACTATCTTGAAATGGTTAATGGAGTCTTGCTAGGTCGTAGCCATGGACTTAGCTGAAGGCTATTCTAACTGTCTCTCGGCAAATGAGAGAAAGGCTTAGTCAGTGTAGTCGCTAGCAAAGTCGTCGTACAACTGGGGAAGCCTTTATCTCATTTGCCGAGAGACAGTTAGAATAGCCTTCAGCTAAGTCCATGGCTACGACCTAGCAAGGCGCCATTAACCATTTCAAGATAGTCTCACTTGTATCATCGAGAATGCTGTATACAAATGATGGAATAAAGTTAAGTATTTCCACAGCTACGTACTTTTCTTTATAGCATTCATTACGTCTACTGTTTCAGACCTATCTCTCGCCTGCGTCAGTAACGCGTGCCTTTCGGCTACTTCAGTGTGGCGTAGCTGTCTTGTTACGCCACAACAGTTGGCGACGAGACAATAGAGTTTGTATTCATTTGCTTGTGTCATGGCTTCGCCAAAATCTCCAGATGTACTCTCCGAATGTTATCGCTTGTAGAATCAGCAGACGCAGGCGTTATTGGATGCCCTTGGACAGCTCGTCCAGGGTCAGCATGCATTGCAAACCGATGCGGCAGCCGCCGCTTCACCGCTACCACAGCCACAACATGCAGTTGCGCCCCCGTTCCGGCCCTTTAACTCAACCATGGAAAGCTGGACGGAGTGGTCCCGCCAATTTGGTTCAAATAGCTCTGAGCACTATGGGACTCAACTGCTGAGGTCATTAGTCCCCTAGAACTTAGAACTAGTTAAACCTAACTAACCTAAGGACATCACAAACATCCATGCCCGAGGCAGGATTCGAACCTGCGACCGTAGCGGTCTTGCGGTTCCAGACTGCAGCGCCTTTAACCGCACGGCCACTTCGGCCGGCTCCGCCAATTTGGATTCCATCTCGCCGCCTACAGAATTCAAGGTAACGAGCGGCAGCCTCATTTATTGGCGTGTGTAGGGGTGCAGACGTACCGTGTGATAGTGAAATTGTTTCCCCGACGTGACGTAGCAACTCTGTCCTACGAAGAAATTTTGTCGGCGTTAGATGCCTATTTCAAAGAAACAGTAAATGTCGTTGCAAAAACGTATACGTTCTTTCGTACAAAACGTACGGCCGGTCAGACTAATAGGGAGTGGGTTGCAACATTGCAAGGACTTACTAGAGATTGTGCTTTTGAGTGTGAATGTGGACTCCCTTATTCAGATACTATGGTGCGTGATGCAATTGCACAGAACTTTTCAGATGTTCGTATACGGGAACAGATTTTGAAACTAGTCAATCCCTCCCTTCAACAAGTGATAGACATATTGGATAGGCAAGACACACTTGAGTTTGCTCAGGAATCATTTGAAACTTTGCTGGCCATGTGTCACATTAACCGGCCCGCCGGGCGCGCAGCGCAGAACGCTAAACAGCCCTCGCGCACGTCCGCGCAGCTGCGGCCTAGCTCTCAAACACGTGTGCCGCGTAAGCAAGCAAATGCAGTTCTGAAATCATGCCCGCAGTGTGCAACTAGACATTCGCGTGACAATTGCCCGTCACGCCAAGCTATTTGCTTTTACTGTCATAAGAAAGGACATGTTCAAAGTGTTTGCCAGAAAAAGCTCAGATCAGACAATCACTACCATTCCAGGCCTTTTGCTTCGCACCGGAATCGAACCAAGGACAATCTGGCACGTGAACCTTCGCCTATGGACATTCATGTAGTTAATTCCACCCCGTCCAGTGCCACTTTCTCTCACAGTGACTGTGTTCGTCCCACAAAAAGTGTGCGTCGACGTCGCCGGAAATCCCATCCTCGTCGCCAACTGTTGTGGCGTAACAAGACAGCTACGCCACACTGAAGTAGCCGAAAGGCACGCGTTACTGACGCAGGCGAGAGATAGGTCTGAAACAGTAGACGTAATGAATACTATAAAGAAAAGTACGTAGCTGCGGAAATACTTAACTTTATTCCATCATTTGTATACAGCATTCTCGATGATACAAGTGAGACTATCTTGAAATGGTTAATGGCGCCTTGCTAGGTCGTAGCCATGGACTTAGCTGAAGGCTATTCTAACTGTCTCTCGGCTAATGAGAGAAAGGCTTCGTCAGTGTAGTCGCTAGCAAAGTCGTCGTACAACTGGGGAAGCCTTTCTCTCATTTGCCGAGAGACAGTTAGAATAGCCTTCAGCTAAGTCCATGGCTACGACCTAGCAAGGCGCCATTAACCATTTCAAGATAGTCTCACTTGTATCATCGAGAATGCTGTTTACAAATGATGGAATAAAGTTAAGTATTTCCGCAGCTACGTACTTGTCTTTATAGCATTCATTACGTCTCCTGTTTCAGACCTATCTCTCGCCTGCGTCAGTAACGCGTGCCTTTCAGCTACTTCAGTGTGGCGTAGCTGTCTTGTTACGCCACAACAGTTAGAGCTTTTGCTTAGTCAGCAGGAGGCCTGGGTTCGAATGTGCGCCTTGGTAAAACTTTTCATTCTTTGCTTCAGTTTCCATGTATACAGTATGGAATGAATTTATTCAGCTTGTTAGATTGTACTTCTTTCGCTAGTTTTCGATTTGTAATTTGGGAATGCACTGGTATTTGGGTAGTGTATCTGAAAACCTGAAGATATGAGATACACATCTGACGTTAATAACTCCGAGATGCTTGAAAAACTCTCTCATCATGCATGGCGTATTATTTTTTAGTGTGTTACTACTAACTCTATTCACAAATATTTCGCAGACAGTTGTCACATACACCACTCAGCGTAGCAGCAAAATTATATCATACAGTTGTTGTTGTGGTTTTCAGTCCAGAGACCGGTTTGATGCAGCTTTCCATGCCACTCTATGCTGTGCAAGCTTCTTCATCTCCCAGTACGTACTACAGCCTACATCCTTCTGAATCTGCTTAGTGTATTCATCTCTTGGTCTTCCTCTACGATTTTTACCCTCCATGCTGCCCTCCAATACTAAATTGGTGATCCCTTGATGCCTCAGAATATGTCCTACCAACCGATGCGTTCGTCTAGTCAAGTTGTGCCACAAACTCCTCTTCTCCCCAATTCTGTTCTATTTATCGTCCATGTTTCACTTCCATACATGGCTACACTCCATGCAAATACTTTCAGAAACGACTTCCTGACACTTAAATCTATACTCGATGTTAACAAATTTCTCTTCTTCAGAAACGTTTTCCTTGCCATTTGCAGTCTACATTTTATATCCTCTGTACTTCGACCATCATCAGTTATTTTGCTCCCAAAATAGAAGAACTCCTTTACTTCTTTAAGTGTCTCATTTCCTAATCTAATTTTCGCAGCATCACTCGAGTTAACTCGATTTCATTCCATTATCCTCGTTTTGCTTTTGTTGATGTTCAACTTATATCCTCCTTTCAAGACACTGTCCATTCCGTTCAGTTGCTCCTCCAAGTCCTTTGCTGTCTCTGACAGAATTAAAATGTCATGGGCGAACCTCAAAGTTTTTATTTCTTCTCCATGGATTTTAATACCTACACCAAATTTTTCTTTTGTTTCCTTTACTGCTTGCTCAATATACAGACTGAATAACATCGGGGATAGGCTACAACCCTGTCTCACTCCCTTCCCTACCACTGCTTCCCTTTCATGTCCCTCGACTCTTATAACAGCCATCTGGGTTCTGCACAAAATGGAAATAGCCTTTCGCTCCCTGTGTTTTACCCCTGCCATCTTCAGAATTTGAAAGAGAGTATTCCAGTCAACATTGACAAAAGCTTTCTCCAAGTCTACAAATGCTAGGAAAGTAGGTTTGCCTTCCATTAATCAAGCTTCTAAGATAAGCCGTAGGGTCAGTATTGCCTCACGTGTTCCAACATTCTACGGAATCTAAACTGATCTTCCCCGAGGTCGGCTTCTACCAGTTTTTCCATTCGTCTGTAAAAAATTCGCGTTAGTATTTTGCAGCTGTGACTTATTAAACTGATAGTTCGTTAATTTTCACTTCTGTCAACACCTGCTTTCCTTGGGATTGAAATTATTATATTCTTCTTGAAGTCTGAGGGTATTTCGCCTGTCTGATACATTTTGCTCACCAGATGGTAGAGTTTTCTCAGGACTGGTTCTCCCAAGGCTCTCAGTAGTTCTAGTGGAATGTTGTCTACTCGCAGGGCCTTGATTCGACTTAGGTCTTTCAGTGCTTTGTCGAACTCTTCACGCAGTATCATATCGCCCATTTCATCTTCATCTAATGAGTATGTTGTCCAAAAATAAGTAGGTCAACCAATTCGAAGGTGTATGTCACGTACAAGATATACAATTTTCTGTGGATATAAGAAAACATGCCACCATTCCTCTAATGACTTTCTTTTCCTAAGTAGCTATCCACTGGCACTTAATCCGATAATATGCAGAAGGAGCCGCTAAGGAGAGAGGTGTTAGGCCGTAGCGTTTTAGTTCGCCAGTTAACGACACCAGGGCGTCAGTAGCAGGACTGAAACAATTTGCCAGCCGCGGGCGCTGCTTTTTGCGGGCGGGTTTTTGATGACGGCCCGCTGGCCGTCCGAGGGCGGAGCAGTCAATCCATTGTTGCCGGCGGAAGGAGTCTGCTTTATAGATTGTTTTGTTTCCGTCGCCGCAGGTGGCTTTTTGCCTCCGCTAGTGATTCATCACGGCGGCGTGGCGGGGCGCTGCCGGCAGTCCGTTCCTTCCATTTGGTGTGTGGCAGCGCTCATTACTCACCTGAATTCGCTCGGGGAACCAACACTTCTGCCAGCAGTGCGGTTTGTGCTACCGTTTCCGCGAAAAGGAAACTTCCTTTATGAGCGACAGTCAGCAGGCGAAACAAGTTTTACGCTTTGTGAATAGCCCTTTTGCTATTCAAATACGCAATTTCGTTCACTCTTATTTATGTACACAGTAATAACATTGGTTCTGTGGGTGGGAATGCAAACTCAGATTACTGCAGGAGGAGAGAATAGTTAGCAAGGTGGGTTTTTTTCAGTTGCTGACACTGCGTTTAGGGCAACTTTTCGCTGCAAGTGCGATTAATAGACTTCCATCACATGAACACCAGGTTCGCAAACTCTCCAGGAGTTGTACTGACGTATGTATGTTTAGACATGTAAGCCGTAGCGGAGAGAAACTCCTATTCCTTTTGTTAAGGTTTTCATTATTTGCAGAGGGGGCTATCCACAACTGTTGTGATGAAAACGGACATTGTTTCGTTTTTTCTCGGAGTCACGTGGCTTTCAGGCGCTTTAATTCAACCATCTTTCTCTTTTCCGCGGTGTGTCAAAGTTTACAGATATCTGTGACGAACAACCAATTAGACCTGATAAATAGCACAATATCTCGAAAACAGAAAAGGATGTCGTCATCAGCTATTTAACGGACTGTCGGCTAGACCATTTGACTCATTTTTACACTGACGTTGGGCTTCTGACATACAGGATGAAAGACTTGGAGGAGCTACGGGACACCAAAACAAATGTTTTCCTTTAATGTCATATTTTTCTGTGATGAAACTTGGGATCGGTAGAACGTGTTTCCTCTGAATGAACTAAACTCTGTCTGAGCAGGCCATGAAGGCCCAACGCTACTGGCCGGCCACCGTGTCATCCTCGGCCCACAGGCGGCACTGGATGCGAATATGGAGGTGCATGTGGGCAGCACACCGCTCTTCCGGCAGTACGTCAGGTTACGAGACCGGAGCCGCTACTTCTCATTCAAGTAGTTCCTCATTTTGCCTAACAAGGGCTGAGCGCACCCCGCTTACCAACAGTTATCGGCAGACCCAACCAAGTGCTAGCCCAGCTCAACTGCGCTTAACTTCGATGATATGATGGGAACCGGTGTTACCACTGCGGCAAGGCCGTTGGCTCCTCGGAATGAAAGCTGATTAAATTAACAGACTTTGGGAAGCTGCTTGGGACAATGAAATCACTTTTTCTAATGTGTTTCCCTGTGAGCACCAAAATTAACACAAATGTGTATTAATTGTTTATTACCAAGAGACAACTATACTAACACAATACAATCAATTCAATTACAGTAGAGGTTCAGAAATGTCTCCATTGACATGTAAGCAGAGGTTACACCAGTGGGTCATGTTCTGTCTACCACGGTTGAAGTTTGCAGAACTCCCTTTCACTCCTACTGTTGCTGCCACTATCTAGGCAACCAGAGCCTCTTGTGACTTAACAGGGGTTTTGTAAACAGGGTTGCCGTCTATTGTCACACAAAAAAGTTCAGAGGGGTCAAATCAGGGAATCGAATAGGCCATGGTACAGGAACACCCACTACCCGGCACTGAAGTATTGATTGCTTATTACCAACAGACAACAATATTAACACAATACAAGTAATTCAGTTGTAGTAGAGATCCACAAAGGTCTCCATTGGCTTGTAAGCAGAGGCTACACTAGTGGGTCATGTTCTCAGACGGTTGAAGACTGCAGCTGCTGCTATTATCCAGGCAACCAGATCCTCTTGAGTCTTGTGATTTAACCGGGGGTTTGTAAACAAGGTGGCCCACCTCTCATCTCGCAAAAACTTCAGAGGGGTCAAATCAGGAAATCGAATGTTCCATGGTACAGGACCACCATTGCCAACCCACTTTACTGGTACCTGTCGGTTCAAGAATCGACGCATAAGACGATTCATATGTACCGGCTCCCACTATGCTCAAACCACATGAGCCGTCTGGTAGCGGGTGCCACGTCAACCAACAATATTGGAAATTATCTAGAGAGGAAATTGTAGTAATGCCTGCTATTTAATGGCCTAGGTGGGAGTTAAACAGTCACCAACAAAACTTCACACACATTCACGTAGGAGCGTAAGTAAATGTGGTGTGTATTTTAACCTCATTCAAAATATACACATTGTGTGTGCTGAAGACTCCGTCACTCAAAACGTTGCTTCATCTGTAACCAACACACGTGACGGATATGTAGGATGTATTTGACACTGTTCCAGGTTCCACAGCGAAAACTGTGCTCTGAATGGACAATCATCTTGTTCGAGGTTGTGCACACGCTGAAACTGAAATGGATTAACAATTACTCATGAGAGATGTTTCTCACAAAAAAAAAAATGGGGTAGTTAACCTGTAAGTTTTTAGTGTGAGAAGGAAGGTGCAAATTGGGTTTTCAAGTAAGCCGACGGTCTGTTTCCAGGAGAGCGTATTACATAACGTCCGAGACTTCAGCAGAACTTGAAGTGTCTTACCTACCGTCGGAGATGCTCGCCCTTGCTCAGTCCTTCACGACACCCTGACTTGGATCGGTAGCGAGAGCAACGTGGTTGGAGAGCAGCTCGACGAATAGCTTCGTCACCATATTCTTCTTCTTCCTCTTCTTCTTCTTCTTCTTGTTCCTCCATTTCAAGGAGAGGGTGTTGACCTACTCCGAAACCAAAGGAATTTTACAGAACTGTTGTCTCTATCTCTTCATTCCCCGTTCTATATCCAGTCTGCTTAATACCTTTTGTCATGAGTATTTTCACATCTGGTGGCCAACTTTTGTCTTGACTTCGCATTCTGTCTCTTAATCTTAGTCCTAGAAGTGAAATCAGAAACTTCATCTCATCTGCTTCGATGATTTGTTCCTTCTCTTTCTTTTATTACCATATCTAAGAGCAGGCTCATCCACTACGTCGTGCAGTACTAGTGTTCTTTCTCATCTCACTGCTCTGCCTTGGTCCTCCATATACTGCCATTTATTTCTTTATATTTTGAATCAAAACTGAATCAGTTCCCCATACTGAAATATGAGTACTGTCTAGTGGTATTTAACTGGGGTTACCTTTTATACCCTCTCATTATTTATCGCCGTATTTGATCTTTTTACGTGTTTTCCTCCCGTTGTTATAACTGTCATTTTATTTGCAGATATAACTGTCTGATAATTGTGTAAAACCATATTCAGTTTCGTCACATTTTCTTGTAAAAGCCACGATCACTGACTGGTACAAGAATCTAGTCGTCCGCTACTGCAAATAGAGTTTGCAGTTTTGTTACTCTCAGGTCCATCCTTTTTCGGGTCTTTAGAAATCCATTCTTACAGATGTTTGTAAATATATACCGGATTCTTTCCTAATAGTCGTCAGGCCAATTTACTCGGGTTTTCAGCAGATATTTGTAATTACATTTTAGCATTGTGTAGCTGGAATCAACACAAACAATTACTGATCGTCACTTGTTTCGTGTGATGCCCAGTGTTAACAGAAAGCGTCGGTTTTCTTTCCATTAAAAACAAAATTATATTTAAAATGGAATTTTGCATGCTCAATGGACAGAGCACTCCAAAATATGTCTGATATTGGTTGTACAGGTATGTATTAATAGGGACAGGGAATCACGAATAGTAAACACCTATCCAACAGCGACTCAGTACCGCTGCTGCACATAGGTAACAGACCTTGTGGGGAGGGCAGTACTGTCGCTCCAAGAAAACTGGTTATTCTGCCAGTTTTACTGTCCGTATTAACACACATCCATACGACAAATATTGCACTATACCAGTCACGGACCGCTCCTTCGTTTTTAAAATAATTTTGTTGGCTACGAGAAACAAATCCACGCTTTCCGCCGACACTGGGTGTCACATAAAAGACGACGAGCATTATTTAATTGGGATTGCTCCAGCTACACAATTCAGGAATGATACTGTAAATATTTGTTGAAACATCAGGACAATGGATCGGCGGAGAGACACGCTACGTATATAAAACGTTGGGAGAGAGGCAACACATTTGTTGTAGTCCTTGGGTTACAGTATTTAATTCACAGTTTGTACTAGTTTCAGCGTTATGATACAATATTTTAATTTAGGTACATTGTAGTCAGTAAATATTCCCCGTAGTTTCATCCTTAATGCCTGATCGTTGCCGAGGAAGAGCAGAAATAGTGGACTGCTGAACTCTGTTCTCTTTTGTATCATATGTTATAAAGCAGATGCTGGAGCAGCGCAGGACCTGCTTTTACGAAAGCCGTATTGTTCCTCTGCTTACAAAGTTCCTGCTATCAATCAGAGATACCTTTTAATGATAGAAGAATAGATTCTGTACGCAATGTTTAAAATGGATGCAATCCTGTTTGGAGGGTTACTGGAGTCATCGTCAGGCCCTCTATTGTTCCTGATATATATTAACGACATAGGAGACAATCTGAGTAGCTGTCTTAGATTGTTTGCAGATTATGCTGTCATTTACCGTCTTGTAAAGTCATCAGATGATCAAAACGACTTGCAGAATTATTTAGATAAGATATCTGTATGGTGCGAAAAGTGGCAATTGACCCTGAATAAGGAAAAGTGTGGAGTTATTCACATGAGTACTGAAAGAAATCCGCTAAATTTCGATTACGCGATAAGTCACACAAATCTGAGGGCTGTAAATTCAACTAAATACTTAGGGATTACAATTACAAAAAACCTAAATTGGAACGATCACATAGATAATATTGTGGGTAGAGCAAATCAAAGACCGCGATTTATTGGCAGAACACTTTAGAAGGTGCAACAGGTCTTCCAAAGAGACTGCTTACACTACGCTTGTCCGCCCTATTTTGGAGTATTGCTGTGCAGTGTGGGATCCAAATCAGGTGGGATTGACGGATGACATCGAAAAAGTACAAAGAAGGGCAGTTAGTTTTGTATTATCGCGAAATAGTTGAGATAGTGTCAGAGACATGATACGTGAATTGGAGTGGCAATCATTAAAACAAAGGCCTTCTTTCGTTGCGACGGGATCTTCTCATGATATTTCGATCACCAGTTTTCTCCTCAGATTCCGAAAACATTCTGTTGGCACCCACCTACATAGGGAGAAATGATCATCACTATAAAGTAAGAGAAATCAGGGCTCGCACGGAAAAATTTAAGTGCTCGTTTTTACCGTGTGCCGTTCGGGAGCGGAACGGTAGAGAGACAGCATGAGCGTGTTTTATTGAAACCTCTGCCAGGCACTTCATTGTGAATAGCAGAGTAATCACGTACATTTAGATGTAGATGTATATGTCTGAATGCAGTAATGTGAGAGAAAGGACCGTCTGAAGTAAAAAGGTGTGGCAAGATGGGGTGTAAAGGCTATGTCTTAAGATCTAAGAGCATTTGTTTATCTTCGTTATTGTGAAATTAGTATCTTCTACTGAACAAGTGCTCTAACCTTAAGGCAGACATTTTAACGCCGATGTTTACAAGAACTTTTGCTATTTTTAATTTTTTTTATATTTTTTATTTTATTTTATTTATTTATTTATTTTTTTGGTCCATACTACCACCTCCCAGAATAAGGAAAGCACAGAGCTTCCAGTAAAACAGATTTGTTCAAATATATGGAAAATGAAGATGTACTCGAAGCTCTTAGGGAGTAGACTTTACAGTCCATGTTTCCTACATATTTTTACTTCAGTCGATCGTTCTGGTAACATCCCTGAATATTGAATGTTCCTCCAGAAACCCTCCATATTTAGAGCTCTATTTCATCTCCTTGTTTGTGTGTACTTCCATTCCTCTCAAATTTCCCCATTAACTTAATATTGTTATTCAGTAACTGCACAGATTCCATTTCACAGCTATTAATGTTACATTTTATGAGTTACAAATATATTATTTCTATCTGTTACTTTCCTGGAGGCCTCATTTGAAGTACTCTGCAAGTCAGTCACTCTGATTTCATTGCATTCTCCAAGATTCAAAGTATTTGAGAGGTACAGCCAACCCTCTCTGACTAATAGTTGCTTGAAATACTGCAACCGTACGTTTCCTGGAATTGTATCAGTCTTGGCTTTGTCTGTGATTTCACATGACTAGTACCTGAATCGATCAAATCCAAATTCTGAGCTCCAGTTAAATAATATTTTGATCTTTTAACAGTTCTTTCCCACCTATCACTGTTGTGAGCTACTGCTCTCTGCTATTTACTCTCTACTAGATGTTCCACTCTCGTCCTTTCGATCTGAGTCAGATATAGTTTCTTCTTTCTTACAACTTGCAAGAGTCCATCATTCTACAATTTCATTCGATTTAGTTTCTGTCGTTTCTATGTCGGAAGTGTTTCCTTAGATTAGTGTGACCAGATTTCCAAGACAATAATATCTATATATTAGATTTGTATTAAACTATTTGGTTTATGCTACAACTACATAGGTTAGCATGCTTTTTTGTTGAATGTCACACATACGAAACATAGAAACACCTGGCATCATTGATCAAATACAAATTTTATAGTTGTCACTTGTCTCTGCCATATATCTCTTTAATATAATGTGGTCATTAATTAGTGTAGAAAATTGTTATTATTTAGATGGATCATTCTCAGATGGCTTGTGAGTTTTGACATGAGTAGTTCCTGGAAAATGTTTTTGTTGTATTTTGCAGAGAGAATATATTCATTCAGAAGATTGATATTTTCCAACAGAATTTAGTAAAAATTAAAAGAAGAAATATCTGTCTGAAAAATGAGTCTTAATCCTTAACTGTTATAACACCTAACCTACTCTTTTCATTAGTTCATAAAGCATATGTGATAGAGAACACATTTTCTTTAGCCGCATTAGCACCAGTTACAGCTACCCAAACACAGTTGTGAGCTGCAAATTGTTGTAGCAGATAGCTGAGATACGAAGAAGTTGAATATTATATACCTTCTTAGTTTCGTTTAGTAAGTATGTGTGACTACTATTAAGTGAGCTGGTTAAGTGCACTACAACACAAATCACTGAGCAAACCAATGATCTACATAAAAATCCATTTCACCCCACATAGTGCATGGACTGGTACAATTAACAAAGTAAGATTAATTATGAACAAAAATTATTATCCACAGAGATCACAAAAATATTAATAATGAAGAAGGCAGTGGCAGCCAGGTTCAGCTAATCGAGAAATACTCGATGCCGAAATTCGTTTTCTTTTAAGGTTTTTCATTCCCTTATACCTGAGATTAATATTTCCATATACAAAAAATAGAAATTCCCAACCACTAATTAACTAATATCCGTTTGGCAAAATAATTTAAAATTCATTAACAGGCACCTTGAACATTTTTTCGCCATATCTTCTTTTGAAATATTCACAGCCTGAAATGTAATATAAATTATTTAATTCTAACTTATTACTCTATTTAAACAAATTACAATTATTTGCATTACTGAGTTTGTCTATTAGGGCCTCCATTTAAATTCATTAAATTTTCTTATGATTTCATGTTTTCACTGCTTCTGATTATTGTGTCTTAACATGCCACAGTGTCTAAAATGTTCACTCAACCTACAATAACTCTTTATATATTTTTCCACAGGATCTCTGCTTTGAATAACCATAATTATCATACACGCTACAATAGTACCTATTTCTCTATTTATTTCTTGAATTATTTCTGAAGCATTATCAACTGACTCAATTAAACGTTCTATATGTTCATCCTAATTTTAATCCCATCATCTTTCATTTTGCTAACATTTTCCTAATGAGGTATTTTCTCTTTCGTTTTATATTCTCCATGGGCAAGAAATAATGGTAAAAATTGATGTATATCCCATTTTCTGAATTTCAAGGCATCTTATTTTTCTGATGCAAAACTTGATGAATATATGCCAGGTCTATTGATAAATATTGACGATTTTTCACTACCTCTTAACCATGAGGACTTCTTACAGTTAAAACTTTTCCAATATTTTCTTTTTTTTCGTCAGCATCAACATTTTTCTGACTGTGTAGTAACTATCTTTAAATTTCAATATTTCTGCAACATCTTTAGCTTTAAATCGTTTATTGTCTTTTTCATCAGTTACTGTTAAAGCATGGTTACCATTGAGGAGGCCTATGCTCGACTGCATTTATAAAGAATAAACATATGTTACATAAAATGTTTTTAGCTAAATTCTGTATCAGACTCAGTCAAAATGTCATCTTGAGAAACCTCGTCAGTTACCCATTCCTGAAAGTTTTCTGCAAAAGCCATCTTGGATCTCATAACTAAACAATATTGACCAGGTTCATAGATAAATAATGTTAATTTGTGTATATTTAAGTAGAGAAGTTCTACCAAAACTGAAATTTTCTTATCACTTAGAATTATTTTCTTTAAAACAGAGTTTTATACTATCACAAGTATATCCTCAAGTTAATTATTATGTTTTATTTATATGTATTCTAGATTATAATTACTTAAAGAATCTAGGAAATATGTTTTTATTTGTTAGTTTAGCAGGATCCACTTTGCTGGACCCCATAACTCCATAGTGAATAAAACATCAAATGTCATTCATAACCAAAACGCTCTTTTTTTTCTAGTAGTAGAACCCAAATATCATTAACTCAGGAACTTAAATTCAATTCTTAGTTTTTATGGCTAATAAATTCAAAATATTCGAGGACAAAGACGCGTACGGACTTTCTGCCATCCCCTCCAAATAAACCTTTGTGAGAATTTCCACATAATAGTATTGTGAACAACAGACAATGTGCAAGGAAGACAGAGCGTGTCTGCGCAAAGTATTCCATGCCGACAACTTCGCCAAGCAACTTAGAACCTTCTGCAAAATATCCTTTCCTTAGGCATTCGTCGGGATATACAAATAAGTTTTCCACTTTCGCTAGTTAACTCGATAGCTGTCCGAACATTTACTGGAGAGACATATTTGCTGTACTCCATCTATCTAGGCTCCACCAGCACCGTGATCTTGGCGCCTACGGGCCTTACTCCAGTCGAGGACCATACAACTCCTTTTCTTGCAGGAAATGTAATCGATTTGCGAATATGAGGAGCTATCAGATTTGTAATGCTATTCTGATAATGAAAATTTGTGCGCGATCGGGACTCGAACATGGATTCCCCCTTATCGCGAGCCATCACATTACCGTTATGCTAAGCGAGCACGACTCGCGTCAGACCCAAACTTCCAGATGTCTGAGTTACGCTCGGATAACCTAATGGTAAGGTGATCACTCGTGATAAGCAGGGAATCCGGGTTCGTGTCCCGATCCGGCAAAAATTTTCCCTTTCGCCATTCCGTTAAACACCTCATGACTGTTCATATTCGGGATTGCGATCACATTACATGTATTCATAATGGCTGCAGTTGCCGCAGTGCCTGTTTCTTCCGACAACCATGCATGTACGAAGTAATTGCGTCCTAGTTCTGACTAACATAAGCACAGCAATATCGTAACCTTATTTTGTCGACAAGGGTCCCCTCTTAGTGGGGCCCACAGCCCGAGCAGCGTCACCGCCTCAGCAAAGAACACCCGTGGGGTTGGAGTGCAGTCTAACTTCACACACAGTCACCCTTCACTGCCATGGCTGGAATCCAAAAGCCTAAAACTACATGCAAGATTCTTTTTCTGTGTTACCGAGTGATCAGAGGAGCTCCTTCTATGCCTGTACTGTAATATGTAGCTACTTTAGAACAATTGTAAGTTGAGATAAGGCAGTTCTTATTTATCGAACATCTGCGTCAGTTTCTGCCTTATGCAAATGCCGTGTTCGCTGGCATCCGATTACGGGCACTGAAATCAATTAGTAAGCAATATCTACCTAAGATATTGATTTCAATGAAATGATTCAGCTAGGAGTGGTCAGGGACCGTTCCAGTATCATTTCTGCCATGTCATTGTCTGCTGCGTCCAAAATGAGTGTAGTTCCTGGACATGTGTCATCAACGAGAGCAATGAATCAGCTGCGTTTCCCTAATGAGAGATCTTTTTGTCACTAATCTTCTTCATTCCAGATCCGTTTCTCTACCCAGACAATTTAACAATGTTCACTCCTGCATAGCCGTTTTCTACGTACATGTTGATGGTGGTAACCTGCTTGTAGCTTGCTAAGACAAAGTGATCAAGAGATAAAAAAAGAATCGATGGTTAACTTGGGGTCTGGACCTCATTCTATAGGCTGGTACACACTAAACCAAGTTAGGCCGATGAACGAAAACCAGCCACTTCGTTCCCCGATATTTTCTTAGTGTATACTGGTGGAAAACCGTAGCCAACGACGTGGTTGGCCTTGTTTGCGGTTCGTACTGCCAACAGTAACATCAAAGTGTTGGCGGTGATTCAAATGGTTCAAATGGCTCTGAGCACTATGGGACTTAACTTCTGAGGTCATCAGTCCCCTAGATCTTAGAACTACTTAAACCTAACTAACCTAAGGACATCACACACATCCATGCCCGAGGCAGGATTCGAACCTGCGACCGTAGCGGTCGCGCGGTTCCAGACTGTAGTGCCTAGAACCGCACAGCTACTTCGGCCGGCGTTGGCGGTGAATTAGACGGCCGAACGAATGTTCGATCGTTCAGTATCGATATGCTATGTCTGTTTAACCGGTGTGCATTTATAGTGTCTAAAAGTGTTGCCGTGCTGAGTGGCAAAAGGAAACAGCATTAATGCTGATAGCCTTATCGTGAACAGGAATGTTAATGGGACCCTGCGAACTGGATTGTAAAAATAAATTGAGAAAATGAGGCACTTGGACAGAAATAAGTAAACTGTTTGAAAATAACGTGCACTCGATGTAAAAGATAACTGCATCTTTATGGATATCTTCTCACTGCAGGTACAGCTCTCGTAAAAGAGGGATCCAGTTTGGAAATTTTCGGGCGTACATAATGTTATAAGCCCATGTTTCAACTCAGTTTGAACGTCAGACATTAATTTTGTCCCACCATGCTGCTCCCTACTTTTTAAAAGGGAGGTCATCCATCAGCGTCGTCTCTTATTCTACTTCTTTTTCTGATGATCAGATTCTTGCAGAAAAATAAATGCTGCACATGCGAAGAACTTTAAATCCTCTTCTTCCCACGTAATATCGGCCTGTGAAACTGTTTTTAAAAACAATAATTTATAAAAATAACAAAATGAGAGCAACCTCGAAAATTTATGAGAACCAATTCCTGTAATAGTTTGTGTTACACATGCACCTTTTTTGGGTTTAAGTCTGCTGATAGCTGTAAATGCCTGAAGGAAGACCCTCTGACTACGCAGTCACCTTCAGAGGAGGTCACGTATCCAAATTAGCATATTTCATCAAAATATAAGAGAGAAATACACTTAGTAAACTAGAATGAGATTTTTCACTCTGCAGTGGAGTGTGGGCTGATATGAAACTTCCTGGCAGATTAAAACTGTGTGCCCGACCGAGACTAGAATTCGCGATCTTTGCCTTTGCGGGCAAGTGCTCTACCAGTAAACTGTTATAGATGTTGACTCTGGCGTAATGGTATATCGGAGCACCACTTGAATAATTTGACAATTCAGAGACATCCTTTACCAGGATACAGATTAGCTGGATTAGATTAGCTGCTTGCGAAGCGGGGCAGTGGCCATGTAGGTAAAAAACAGTATTCCGTTTGAGTCCATAAACTATCACGGAACTGCACTCAACAGATATTTAAATGTTGTGCAGGAGTAGTTGAATTTCGTGAAACTAAAGCTGTAATTGTTGTTGTTTATAGGTCCCCTAACTCTGACTTCATAACAGTTCTGCTCTGGTTAGAGACGACCCTTAGTTCACTTTATAGCAAGTGCCAGAAGTTAGTTATATGTAGTGACTTCAATATTGCTTCTGTATGTGATAGTGCAAGGAAGAGGATGTTGATGGATCTCCTGAACACACATGATCTGATGCAGAATGTGCTTTGTCAACCAGGGTACAGGGGAACAGTATCACAGCCATAGACAATATTCTTATTCATTTTATCATTACTATAGGGGCATTCTGTTGGTAAAAGAGTGAATGGCCTTCCAGACCATGATGCACAAATTTTAACACTAAATGTCTTTCGTAGTCAATCTAATGCCACATATAATCACAAAGTATGTAGGAAAGCTAATCCAATAGCCATAGATAGTTTTTTAAATCTCGTTAAGTAACAAGACTAGTAGGATGTTTATACTACCGATAACATGGATGACAAATTAATGCTTTCCTTAACACATTTGCCATGCTCCTTCAGAGTGGCTCTTCATTAGAGCGTTCTAAACGAGGCAAGAGCAGTGAAAGGAAGCCTGGGTGGCTGGCTAGTGCGATAAGGATATGATATAGAACGAAGCGGGAATTATAACCAAATGTTTGAAATAGTCATAATTAACCTACAGTAGCCCATTACAAACAGTATTGTAAGATGCTTAAAAAATGTTATTAGGAAGGCAAAGAGTATGCGGTACGCATATAGAATAGCTATTTCACAGTATAAAATTAAAACCATTTGGTCAGCTGTGAAGGAAGTGTTAGGTCGACAGCACAATGTCGACGATATGAAGTCAGTTCGTAGTAAAAATATTTCTCTTACTGATATGATGTTGTTGTTTTGGTCTTCAGTCCAGAGACTGGTTTGATGCAGCTCTCCACGCTACCCTATCCCGTGCTAGTTTCTTCATCTCCCAGCACCTACTGCAACCTACATCCTTCTGAATCTGCTTAGTGTATTCATCTCTTGGTCTCCCTCTACGATTTTTACCCTCCACATTGCCTTCCAATACTGAATTGGTGATACCTTGATGCCTCAGAACATGTCCTACCAACCGGTCCCTTCTTTTCGTCAAGTTGTGCCAGGAACTCCTCTTCTCCCCAATTCTATTCAATACCTCCTCATTAGTTATGTGATCTACCCATCTAATCTTCAGCATTCTTCTGTAGCACCACATTTCGAAAGCTTCTATTCTCTTCTTGTCCAAACTATTTATCGTCCATGTTTCACTTCCATACATGGCTACACTCCACACAAATACTTTCAGAAACGACTTCCTGACACTTTATACTCGATGTTAACAAATTTCTCTTCTTCAGAAACGCTTTCCTTGCCATTGCCAATCTATATTTTATATCTTCTCTACTTCGACCATCATCAGTTATTTTGCTCCCCAAATAGCAAAACTCCTTTACTACTTTCAGTGTCTCATTTCCTAATCTAATTCCCTCAGCATCACCCGACTTAATTTGACTACATTCCATTATACTCGTTTTGCTTTTGTTGATGTTCATCTTATATCCTCCTTTCAAGACACTGTCCATTCCGTTCAACTGTTCTTCCAAGTCCTTCGCTGTCTCTGACAGAATTACAGTGTCATCGGCGAACCTCAAAGTTTGTATTTCTTCTCCATGCAATTTAATACCTACTCAGAATTTTTCTCTTCTTTCCTTTACTGCTTGCTCAATATATAGATTGAATAACATTGAGGAGAGACTACAACCCTGTCTCACTCCCTTCCCAACCACTGCTTCCCTTTCATGCCCCTTGACTCTTATAACTGCCATCTGGTTTCCATACAAATTGTAAATAGCCTTTCGCTCCCTGTATTTTACCGTTGCCACCTTTAGAATTTGAAAGAGAGTATTCCAGTCAATATTGTCAAAAGCTTTCCCTAAGTCTACAAATGCTAGAAACTTAGGTTTGCCTTTCGTTAATCTTTCTTCTAACATAAGTCGTAAGGTCATTATTGCCTCGCGTGTTCCAATATTTCTACGGAATCCAAACTGATCTTCCCCGAGGTCGGCTTCTACCAGCTTTTTCATTCGTCTGTAAAGAATTCGCGTTAGTATTTTGCAGCTGTGACTTATTAAACTGATAGTCCCATAATTTTCACATCTGTCAACACCTGCTTTCTTTGGGATTGGAATTATTATATTCTTCTTGAAGTCTGAGGGTATTTCGCCTGTCTCATACAACTTACTCACCAGATGGTAGAGTTTTGTCAGGACTGGCTCTCCCAAGGGCGTCAGTAGTTCTAATGGAATGTTGTCTACTCCCGGGGCCTTGTTTCGGCTCAGGTCTTTCAGTGCTCTGTCAAACTCTTCACGCAGAGTCGTATCTCCCATTTCATTTTCACCTACATTCTCTTCCATTTCAATAATATTGTCCTCAAGTACATCGCCCTTGTATAGACCCTCAATATACTCCTTCCACCTTTCTGCTTTCCCTTCTTTGGTTAGAACTGGGTTTCCATCTGAGCTCGTGATTTTCATACAAGTCGTTCTCTTTTCTCCAAAGGTCTCTTTAATTTTCCTGTAGGCAGTATCTATCTTACCCTTAGAGAGATAAGCCTCTACATCCTTTCATTTGTCCTCTAGCCATCCCTGCTTAGCCATTTTGCACTTCCTGTCTATCTCATTTCATTTTTGCCCGCTTCATTTACTGCGTTTTCATGTTTCCTTCTTTCATCAATTACATTCAATATTTCTCCTGTCACTCTAGGATTTCTACTAGCCCTCATCTTTTTACCTACTTGATCCTCTGCTGCCTTCACTACTTCATCCCTCAGAGCTACCCATTCTTCTTCAACTGTACTTCGTTCCCCCACTGCTGTCAATTGTTCCCTTATGCTATCCCTGAAACTCTGTACAACCTCTGGCTTAGTCAGTTTATCCAGGTCCCATCTCCTTAAATTCCCATCTTTTTGCAGTTTCTTCAATTTTAATCTGCTGTTCATAACCAATAGATTGTGGTCAGAGTCCACATCTGCCCCTGGAAATGTCTTACAATTTAAAACCTCGTTCCTAAATCTCTGTCTTACCATTATATAATCTATCTGATACCGTTTAGTATGTCTGGGAGTCTTCCATGTATACCACCTTCTTTTATGATTCTTGAACCCTTATTGATATATGTACAGTATTTAACATTTACACAGCACTGCTGCTGAGTTAATAAAATCCTTGTTTCTACAGAGAATGATATAACTCTCTTGGAAAATGCCTTTCCAAGACTGATGTCTGAAATACTCCTCTGTGATACTGTCAAGGAGGATATTGAGCTGATAATTAAATGACTGAAGGCTAAGGACTCTCATGGATGCGATGGAGTGGGTAGCATAATATTAAAGTACTGCGCTGCACATGTTAGCCCTGGACTTAGCCATATTTGTAATATTTCCTTTTAGAATGGTCTGTTTCCTGAACGATTGAAGTATTCACGCTTTATAAAAAGGGAGAAAGGGGTAATGCAGACACTTTTACACCTATTTGTATGACATCACTGTTTGATGAAGTTACTGAAAAACTGTGTACATAAGGATAATTGACCATTTTATATCACATAATTTACTATAAAATGCACAGTTCGGCCTTAGAAGTCCTTTAACAACTGAAAATTCTATTTTTTTCTCCTTGAGGTACTGGAGGGATTAAACAAAAGATTTCGAACGCTAGGCATATATTTTGGTCTATCTAATGTGTTTGACTGCGTTGATTACAAAACATTGCTCCAGAAGTGGGACCATTACGTAATACGGGGAGTAGCTCACAATTATTTCTCCTCTTACTTTAACGACAGACAGCAAAAGGTCATTATTCACAGTGCTGAGAATTGCTGTGATGTAGGGTCTGAGTGTGGCACGGTCCAATTTGGGGTGCACCAGGGATCAGTGTTTGGACCACTCCTGTTTCTTATTTATATAAATGATATGCCCTCTAGTATTACGGGTAATTATAAAATATTTCTGTTTGCTAATGACACTAGCTTGATAGTAAAGGATTTTGAGTGCTACAGTGACTCTGTTTCTAATAGTGCACTGTATGACAACAGTTTATGGTTTGTAGAAAATAAACTAACTCTAAATCACAGAGACACTCAATTATTACAGTTTCTAACACACAATAGAACAAATTTCGACGTTTTAATTTCAGAGAATGGGCATATGATCAGTCAAAACCGAATAGTTAAAATTTCTAGTTATTCAAGTGGATAGTAAACTGTCGTGGAAAGCCCACTTTCAGGATCTTGTTCAAAGACTTAATGCTGCCATTTTTACTGTACGAACGGTATCTGAAGTAAGTGATCGTTTGACACGAAAATGTCTTTACTTTGTTTATTTTCATTCGCTTATGTCGTATTGTGTTATATTTTGGGCAACTCTTCCCATTCTAGAAGGATATTTTTAGCTCAGAATTGGGCATTTTGGGCAATAAGTGGTGTAAGTTCGCGAACCTCATGTCGACCACTGTACATTAGTCTGGGTATTTTCGCATTTCCATCTCAATATATACATTCTTTACTCTCGTTTCTGTTAACATCAGCTTATGCCTAAGAATTAGGGGCTTTCACGCAGTTAATTCTCCTTAACTCTTGTGCAAAATGGTATGCAATACACTGCTGCATCCATTTTCAATAAGCCACCACAAGAATTACAAAATCTTAGCAGTAATCCACGCGCTTTCAAATCGAAACTGACGAGTTTCCTCATGGGATGCTCGTTCCATTGTATTGAGGAGTTCCTTGAAAAATTAAGCTGATTCTTATGTTATATTGCTAAGTGCGTTTACTTAAACTTGTGGCTTGACTGTTCTTGGGTTCACAAAAATTTAATTTATCTGTTGTTACTTTTATGTTGTAATTTCATGCAGTGACACTTTCCATGACTTTGGAAGTTTCCTCCTCAATTTGGTCCTATTGAACTAGACTTGTAAATAAAATAAAATGAGAAACCAACTGCAGTTCCACACGGCCGAATCTCTTGGTCGTAACCCCTCGGTTTGTTGTTGATTACAGGCCGAAAGCCAATACGTCGGAATCCAACGTTCGTCCGTAATCCATTCACTGTCGTTTGTTTGCCATCATCGTGAGAGCCTTATGCGACTTGAGGCAACTGAAACGTGCTGATTCATCATAAACGAACAATTTGTCTCTATTATCTACCTTCCTTGATGTATGCAACTTCACTCACTTATTTAATACACGATGGACAAAATGAGATGGGCAGGGAAAATCTTTATGACACTTACGCGTAATGGACCATGGCCAACGAACAGGAAAACTGGCAGTCTCAGTAGTACTGGAAACCGTGAAATCGATGCATTAATCGTTTTCTGTCGCCTACCTTCTTACGAGCATATCCCACATACTCCCGCAAGTAGTGCAGTCGTGTTTAGTGACCACTCAGCGCAAGGCCAAATGCTTCTCATGACAAAAGAGCTCGTGCTCATCGGTGTTAAAGACGTATGCGCAACTGTTTGTTTAGTATCACGAACCAACCTACCGGCGTCAAAGTTATCAATGAAATCGCAAATTTCCGTCAGACTCTCGTGCCGCGACCAGTAATGCAGAGCAGCTACACTTGTGTCTCACAGCACAGCGCTGCATCGTTGTCAACGGTGGGCATTTCCAACATCCTCGGTAAAATAAATGTCGTGTGACTAGGGCCTCCCGTCCGGCAGACCGTTCTCCTGGTGCAAGTCTTTCGATTTGACGCTACTTCGGCGACTTGTGCGTCGATGGGGATGAAATGATGATGATTAGGAACGATATTCTGTCGCGCTGACCACTCAGCTACCGGGGGCGGACACATCTTCGATGATTGTTAACAATTATCAAACGCTCGTCAGCGGTATCATTACTGTTTTCCGAACCTGTTCTATTTTTACCACTCTGCGTGCGTAAAATTGTATCACGGGAAACGACACTCGTGCAGCGCATGTATTGCTATTTGAAATACTAGTGGACATGGCTTTAGGTGCTACACACGTTGAAAATTCATACACGACAATATGAAACCCGCTTCCTACATTCAGAATTCGTTGATGTGCCGACTGCAGACTTGGATTTGTGCCTGACATCTGAGATGTCTTCTCGCTGAAGCCAACCGCTTAAGTCCGCTGACCCTGATAGAAGGATTGTATCAGAAACATGTCCTAGTGAACATATTGGTATGCTGGTTGCTGCATAAACGTAGATTTAGGGGCCAAGATTTGCGACACGGAGACGAATTTTGAGGGACATGTTGTACCCATGTACACTACACAGGAATTTGGCCACTACTGACATAAAATTCTTGAACGTGTGTTTTGAGCACTATCCATTAAGTCTTGGAAGTAACTGCCAGCGATGATCCGTCTTCTATGTGGAACTTCTTTTACTTTCATATGACTCAACTTATACACAGGTACCAAATAGCATCTGAGTCTATTTAGTGCCTTTACGTTCTTCAAGAACCTCCAAATCCATATGAAACGGTGGCACGATGTCTTTGTCACGCACGTCTTCTCACAGTTTCTTAATGACGTTTACAATGACTGGCTACGTTCTATCTCTGGTCGTCCACTTGGGTAACAATGTTTCCTGTCCCTGCTGCAACACTTCGACATAAGGGCGGTAGCGTTTACTTCAAAATCACGACTGATTCGTCAGTTGTACTTTGGGTTTATATTCAAGAATTACCAACAAGTTTTCGTGGGAACTTTTAAATGGGCAGAATATCCAACCGGTAATGAAACACATCTGTGTCCGTCATGCAATAATAGTGCCTTAAAACTACTCTTACGTGAGTAGGGTAACAGCGAGCACACTAATTGCTGTGATCCACATCGCGTCTTGACGTGATGTCTTGAACACGGCAAAAAGTGCCTCCTATTGTAATGGATTACACAAGTCCCATGTGTCTGGTGAAAGTGTGAAGCTTTTTTACCCATTGACAACAACTGATAATACGTAAAATCAGTATTTCAGGTTTGGCATCATTTAGTCCCAGATCCCGTCCGATGTCACAAGTGAAGCAACGTCGATTAGTTGAAAATCTTCAGTAGGTATATAGCCAGAGTCACCAGCATACCAGATATGTTCAGTAGGACATGTTTCTGATACAATCCTTCTATCAGGGTCAACGGACTTCAGGGGTTGGCTTCAACACGAAGGCATCCCCGATGTTAGGCACAAACCCAATTCTACAACTGGCTGGCATATTTAAACCAACGAATTCTGAATGTAGGAAGCGGGTTTCATATTCTTGTTCATGAATTTTCGGGTTCCTTTTCGTTTCTTCAACATCTGCGTTTTCTGGAGGTGATTCTGGCATTCATCGATTGTCGAAATTATTTGAAATTGTCGGAAAAAATGAGGGAACGTCTCAGTATGTTAGAGATACAGGAGTGGCTCTGAGCACTATGGGACTTAACTTCTAAGGTCATCAGTCCCCTAGAACTTAGAACTACTTAAACCTAACTAACCTAAGGACATCACACACAACTATGCCCGAAGCAGGATTGGAACCTGCGACCGTAGCGGTCGCGCGGTTCCAGGCTGTAGCGCCTTTAACCGCTTGGCCACCCCGGCCGGCAGAGATACAGGAGTTTTGTAGACAAACTTGATGACGTTTTAAATACAGCCCGGTTTGGTTTCTTGAGTCACATCATACCTTGGGAAATTCAACAGAGAAAATCTCTTTTCCGCATAAGTCACCTGCCTGTTTTTTTTTTTTCGATGCGTCACGGATTTCTCTCCTGCGTCAAATTCTTCTTTTCAAAGTAGCATTTACTCGTAACTTCCACATTTGTTTGGTATACATTCCATTCTCTGCCGTCAGCTACAGTTTTTACTCCCTCAGGCTCCCTCTAGTACCATGAAATTATTGAATAATTTATAAAGACAGGTCTTCTTCTAGTCAATATTTTACACATGTTACTCTCCACGCCGATCCTGTATAGAACTTCCAGATTTCCCATCCAATAAGTCTATCTGATTTTCAGCATCCTTCTGTAGGATCATATGTCAAATTATTTAATTATCTTCTTTTAAAGTTTTCCTGCTATCCACCATCCAGTCACAGTCAACACACATTCCTTAGAAACGCTGTAATGTTTATCCGATGGGAGTGCTACTGCTGTGTACAAAAAATGTGCCTAATTTCTGCGAGCTTATGACACCATATTCACTCTAACCAAGAAACAGTAAAGAAATGTCAACTTGACTCATATTGTACAGCCTTCTTTTTATCCACTTTTCCAGAAAAATTCATAAATCCGATTTAAGTGCGCGGTTCGGCAGGAGCATAAGTGCAAGGGCTTCAATTTCTTGTATTTGTCAACAAGAGTGAACAGAAATACTGTTGAAACTATTAGCATTTATAAACTCCGCTAAAACTCGTGGGTACCAACAATATAAGTGAAACATACAACTGCGCGATCATTACAGAGACTGTAGTGGTATTTTACAATTATCAGCTGTCAAAATTTCTTCGTAATACGTTGGCAAAGGTACCCTGGCGTGCAGTATGACCGCAGCAGTATATGAAGCTCCTAGGTAAAGAACGGTTCGAAAGCAATGACATTTCAGACATACACGAGGCGCCAACAACTGTTCGAATGCATGGTTTGAAAATAATTTATTTGCGTTCACAACCAATTTGTATACGAAATGATCAGTTTTGGACGGTACCGGCCATATTCAAAAGATGACACCCATGTGTAAGTCGCTCAGTATGCTGAGCGAACAATGCTCTCGTTGACGTCATGCCAGAAATTAAATTATTTTTTAAAGATAAACCTTTTCATTTGAGTTCCAGAAGAAAACTTTGCAGGAAAATTAAGGAAGAACGATGAAAACGTTTACGTTGTGTGAAAACAAAATATAATACCTTCAGTACGTGTAACATAGCATAAAGCGAATTTCGGGTCTGGGGTCAGAATGGAAAACAGTGTTACAAAATGTGATAAACGTGTATGCGGTATACTTCCGTGGACTAGAAGCGACAACCAACCTATTGCAAAATATAGTTTCATTAAACCTTGTCCGTGGTTCCGGCAGTTTTAAAACTGTCTTCTTTGGAAGGTATTGTACTTAGAATCACATATTATCTTAATCTGATGTGGGAGTCGTTGACCCTGTCTAGTGCATGCGAGCGTAATCCTATTGGTCACCATTTAAAATAAATCTTTTAAATGTAGTAGCTCTCTACCTTACCATTTACGACCATTCTGTCCACCTAACTAATGCAATAAAAATACCTCGGACTAACACTTCATCGCAGACTAACCATTCAACAGAGATTCCACAATAGACTAAAATTACCAAAACTCGTACTAACCGGCTGAATTTACGGATTGCACCTTTCCACAATCCTCCACACCTACAAAGGCCTAATCCGACTCATACTGTGCTATGTGCTACGCACTTACGCTTCTCCCTCCTTTTGTCACTCCCTACAGATCCTCAAACGCCTTGCTTCCGCCTACCCTTTCGGGATCCGCTTACTCTCCCCCACTCGCATCATCTCCAGTCTATTCTCCCATCTTGAACACCTCCGAATATTCTATGTTACCCATTTGCTCAACGCTACCCAACCCCTTGTTTCCCCCATGCTTACTAATTCTCGTACTCTGCCGCGCCCTACCACCACATGCCACCAACACTACACGTCTCCAAATGAAACTTTACTCACTTTCCCTTACCCGATCACCAAATCTACCCTGACGTAAACCTGTCCTGCCAGATCTACCAGATATCCGTATCACCCATCCCTTGTCAGGGCTCCCTTCCCCTCCAATCTTTCCACTTCCTATACCTTTGATCAAACCACATCCATGTCCACTTGTCCACTATCTCTCCTCCAAATACGCACCCATACGCATTAACCCTCTCCAATGGAACCATGGAACTCTTCTCCCTTGCAGTGTATATCCACTCATCTTCAGTCATCTATGTATCTCTTTTAATCAGACACACATCGGTCTTCCTATTTTACTTAATGCAACTTTGTATTTTTTTTCGTATTAATCTTCGAGTGTGGCACTCATTTTCCATTCGTCTGTGTCTATAATTTTAATTAATCACTGAATCAACCTTTTATATTTTAGCTTATGCAACTGACGATCTGTTTTTTTTTTTTTATTCTACCAACCATTTCTTTCGTAACCCGCCATTTACAAATTTGGTATTATTTCCCTTTTTTAAAAAAAATTTCGTCTGATGTGGTTCAAGAGCGGCAAACTGTGTCTGCTGACAGCCCAGCCACCCTGCCAATATGGGGTGGAGGAATGAAACAGCAACAAAGAAAAAATCAAGAGACGACGAGATGAATCTACCCCATCCTTTACTATCAAATGCTGCCTGGATATCCACACCACTCAAGTTCTGTAAGTCCCACCAGATTCACAAATGACATGCACTCTGCCTCGCTTACCGCATCCGTTTACCTTTCCCCACAACATTCCTCCACCAACTCACCACACTCCCGTCTCGCCTAACTCACATTTACCACCTCAGAACAGTCTATACCAGCCGAAAACTCGACTCCATTATTCATATCCTTTCCACTCTACTTTCCATTCCTCATACGCTGCCATATCTTTACCAGTACATCCAACCAACTCTTCACTTTCACAGGCTCCACATGCTCTCCCAGCGGAAATTAAACCATCTCCTCCTGCCAGATCATGAACGCTGCTTTGACATTTACCCATTCTACCAGCTATGTGTCCATAGCCCTCAATCCATTTCATCAGGGCTTCTTCTCCCTCCCCTCTCCACATTTCGTTATCCGATTTTTCCCCCTTCTGCCTTTCTTTCCCCATTCCCCTTTTCCCAACAACTATTAGTGTAACCAACTCCCCCCCCCCCACTACTCCACCCCTTCTTCTGACCCAACAGCCACTCCTACCCCACTGCTGAAAGGCACCAGTTTTCCATTCTTATACCACCACGTTCCTACCTTCTTCACCGGCCAGATCTTTTTCCTTCAGCAACTGACTCCCTGTTCCATAGCAGGTTCTTCCAACTTATAATGGCAGAAAAGCGCTCCTCTCACATATTAGCGGTTCGGCCACATGTTTTAAATGTACATTTATTGTACTTTATTTTACCTTTTATTACTACGAATTTAACTACCAGTGCAAAAAGTCATCCATCAAATATCTCAAAACTTTCATTTTATTATTCTAGTTTTAAAAAGTATGCATTTCTTTTATCTGTTTCTGCTCAACTTTTTTCCCATTGGCTCATTGGCTGAGGAGTGGGTTGCTTGTACAACTGACAGCTCTCCCACCCCACCCCTTTAGGAGGCGTAGAGGGATTACATAAAAATAAAGAAAGAAAGTCGGTGGCGTGTATACACATCAAAGAATTTTAAAGTCTGACATGTGTTGAAGAAAAATCTTTGCAGTACCACTTGAAAATGACCTAAATGCAAACATTCGAAACTATAATAGTGAAATAAATAATTTCTACCGTCAATGGTGAATATGATACCCACAAAGAAACAGGTTCTACATGACTGCGAACCGCAACCATGGCAAATTATTCAGAGCGTGCAATGATCTACTTCGCTACCATTCGCTCCTGCTGGAACTCGTTTGAAGGAGACCTCAGTCAGCTACGATAAATGAGGCAGATGTAAACTTAAGTCACAACCTTTTTTAAATTTATATTATTGGTAATACACAGTGTTGAGCAGTAATTCTTAGACCACAGGAAGTCTCTCAGTTTGTAGTAGGACGATATTTTTGATGAAGATGTTACTACTGTTCAACACTCCTCCCTCTTCATTTCCAGAGAGGCGCCAGATCAATCGACCATCGCAAAAGGCAGTTATCAAAGTTTGCATGTAACAACGTACTTCAACAAAATCATTAAAAGATACTACTTTGACATATTCATACTGTAAATTAAAGTTCAACGCTATTTGACAGAATTTTACAGGATTTATCATTCCACTACAGAAGTGGGACAGGTGCGGTAGAGTAATTAGAGCAATGGTTGCAACAGCCAGAAAAATGGATTCCACAATCTCCCTGGAAGCCCTCAGCTGTCCCAAGAGGCGAGCTGAGGAAAGGTGAGGTGAGGAGACTGGGAGACTTGGCTGCTCCACTTTATTAGTGTTTTTAAAATCCATTTTAGCTCGCTGCAGGGAGGTCCTTTCTTTCCTTCGGCGCTCCCCGCATTGTGTCGTAATTGAAGGCGACCAGACAAAACCTGCGGAGCGCTCATTATTCTCCCGTCAGGTGCAGGCTGACTCCGGCCTCACCTTCCGAAAGAAGGTGCAGAATCCGCAATTTATTCCCTCCCTTATCTGCCGTCTCCCCACTCCCTCCGTATTACAGCAGAATATACCGAACTTCCACTACTCGTTTTTTCTTCCTATTTCTCTTTGAGAAAGGGAAGATTTGGCCAAGGAAGAGCGCCCATCGTCACACAGAAAGGCGCCAGAACGCGTAATATGTTCTGAAGCGTAGAAGTTCCGTCCCTCCAATTCTTCACCTCAGTTCATCAGAACGTAGCAGTCTGATTACATCCCTGTTGAACACAATGCTCCCTGAGCTAGTACCACGCATATCCAGCAAAGATTACACCACTTTCCTTCTTTTACTGCGAGGTAAATCCTTTCAAAATAGTAGAAACACATACTATTGCGGAAATGGCACAATTTCCGAGAATTATCTGCTGTAGCCATAGAAGTGCTTCACAGATGATAGAATTTTTTTGTGCACATATTTAAACTTGCACATGTGGTTAAGGGGTAGCGTCTTTGATGAGTAATCAAAAGCGTCCTCGGGTTTGAAGCTCGCCACCGCTTAAATTTTGATTAATAATCAGCATTGGCGCCCGAAGACTTCCTGCATAAGAAGTCACCCTCATTCCGCCAACGACCTTGTCAAAGACGGCGGAGGAGCGACAGAGGCTCAGGACATCATCTTTTCCTGGGGTGAAAAACTGCCCCTGAAGAAGGTGGCATCACCATTGATAAACGGAATGAGGATGCAGAAGGAAACGGAGACCACTGCTCTACGAGACATAACGTGTGATCACAGCCCATATCAGCTGGAGTCATGATGATCTGCCCATTGCCAAAAGATTCCGGAATAGTCCTTCATTCGGGTCTCCGGGAGGGGACTGCCAATGGGAAGATGACAATAAGAAAAAGCTTCAATTACCAAGTAAAGGATAACGTCCTAAGAGTTGGGGCGTGGAATGCCAGAAGCTTGAACGTGATTGGAAAGATAGAAAATCAGAAACGGGAAATGCAATTTCTCAGTCTAGACATAGTAGGGGTCAGTGAAGTGAAATGTAAAGAAAACAAGGGTTTCAGGTCGGATGAGTATAGGGTAATATGATCAGCAGCAGAAAAGACTATAAAGGGTGTAGGATTCGTAATGAATAGGAAGGTACGGCGGGGAGTGTGTTACTGTGACCAGATCAGTGATGGAATTGCTCTTATCAGAATTGACAACGGTAGTTCAAGTACAACTGCTGACGTCACAAGCTGTAGAAGAAAAGATAGAGAAAGTAAAGGGCGACGCAAATCTGTCATGGGGGACTGGAATGCAGTTGTAGGGGAAAGTGTAGAAGAAAAGATGACAGGCGAATATTGGCTAGGAACAAGGAATAAGACAGAAGTGATACTGAGATCTGTAATAAATTTCAGCTAGAAAAGGCAAGTACTGTGTTAAAGAATTACAAGCGTCGGAGGTTTACCTGGAAAAGGCTGAATGATACTGGAAGCTTTCAGTTACATTACATCATGGTTAGACAGAGATTCAGAATTCAGATACTGGACTGTAAGGTGCACCCAGGAGCGGATATGGACTCCGATCACAATGTAGTAATGATGAAAAATAAGCTGAAGTTTAAGACAGACAGGAAGAGTCAATATGCAAAGAAGTGGGAAACGGAAGTACACAGGAATGACGAGCTGCGCTTGAAGGCCTCTAAGGCTAAAAAACGCAGCAGTAAAGAATAACGCAGTAGGCGGTAGAGTTGAAGAGGAATGGACATGTCCTAAAAGGGCAATCGCACAAGTTGGAAAACAAAACATAGGTAGAAAGAAGGTAATTACGAAGAAACCATGGGTAACAGAAAATACTTTAGTTAATCGAAGAAAGAAGTAAGTACAAAAATATTTACGTAAATTAAGAAATACAGAAATACAGGTTTCTGGAGAATGAAATAAATAGGAACTGCATAGAAGCTAAGACGAAGTGGCTGCTGAATCCAAAAAGAACTGTTTGTCGGAAAGACTGACTCAGTATCTGAGAAAGTGGGAATTGCACTGTTAAATGAAGAGGAGAGAGCAGACAGGTGAAAAGAGTACAATGAAGGCACTATGAGAGGGAAGATTTGTCTGATGTGATAAAAGAATGAGCAGGAGTCATTATTGAAGAGATAGTATATCCAGTATAAGAATCAGTATTTAAGAGAGTTTTAGAGAACTTAAAATCAAATAATGCAGAACAGATAGGTAACATGCGATCAGAATATCAAAAATCATCGGAAGAAGTGACAATAAAACGATTATTCAAGTTGATGTGTAGAATGTACGAGTCTGGTGACATACCACGTGACTTTGGAAAGACATCATCCATACGATTCGGAACACTGCAAGAACTGACAAGTGCGAGAATTATCGCACAGTCAGCTGAACAGCTCATGCATCCGAGCTGCTTACAAAAATAATACACACTATAAAAGAAAACTGAGGACGCTCTAGATGACGATCAGTTTGGCTTTAGGAAAGGTAATGGCACCAGAGAGGAAATTCTGAAGTCGCGGTTAATAATGGAACCAAGACAAGAAAATCAAGAGACTTTCATAGGATTTGACGACATAGAAAAAACTTCGACAATGTAAAATGTGTAAAATGGTGCAAGATATACGAAATTATTAGAAGAATATGGATAAGCTATAAGGAGACATGTGTAATATACAATTATGCACAAGAGCCAAGAGGGAACAATAAGAGTGGACGACCAAGAACGAAGTGCTCGGGTTAAAAACTGTGTCACACAGGGATGTAGTCTTTCGTTCCTACTGTTCCATCTGTACAACGAAGAAGCAATAGCGGAAATAAAAGAAAGATTTAGGAGTGGAACTAAAATTCAAAGTGAAAGACTATCAATGATAAGATTCGCTGATGACATTGCTATCCTGAGCGAAAGTGAAGAAGAATTACATGGTCTGCTGAACGGAATGTACAGTATAATGAGTACGAATTATCGACTGAGAGTAAATTGAAGAAAGACGAAAGTAATGAGAAGTACCGGAAATGAGAACAACGATAAACTTAACGTTAGGACTGATTGTCACGAACTAGATGAAGTTAAAAATTCTACTACTTAGGAAGCAAAGTAACCAATGACGGACAAAGCAAAGAGGACATCAGGAGCAGAGCATCCCTGACAAAAAGTGCACGCCTGGCCAAGATTGCATTGCTTGGGGGGAGAGATCAAACAGCGAGGTCATCGGTCTCATCGGATTAGGGAAGGACGGGGAAGGAAGTCGGCCGTGCCCTTTCAAAGCAACCATTCCGGCATTTGCCTGGAGCGATTTAGGGAAATCACAGAAAACGTAAATCAGGATGGCCAGACGCGGGATCGAACCTTCGTCCCAGGCCAAGAGGAATCTACTAGTGTCAAACACAGTCCTTAATTTGAGGAAGCAGTTTCTGAGAAGATACGTTTCTCCCACAGCATTGCATGGGTGTGAAACATGGACTGTAGGAAAACCAGATCAGAAGAGAATCGAAGCATTTGAAATGTGGTGCCACAGACAAATGTTGAAACTTAGATGGACTAATAACGTACGGAATGGGGAGGTTCTACAC
Organism: Schistocerca nitens; assembly: GCF_023898315.1. Taxonomy (NCBI): domain Eukaryota; kingdom Metazoa; phylum Arthropoda; class Insecta; order Orthoptera; family Acrididae; genus Schistocerca; species Schistocerca nitens. The sequence continues at coordinate 547,465,454 of NC_064619.1, read as the reverse complement.
AGAGCCGGAGAGGGAGGATATATGTGGAAAACATTGATAAGGAGAAGGGAGCGGATGGTAGGACATTTGTTAAGACATCAGGGAATGACTTCCATGGTACTAGAGAGTTGAAGAGGGCAAAAACTGTAATACAAGACAGAGTTTGGATTACATCCAGAAAATAATTGAGGACTTAGGTTGTAAGTGCTACTCTGAGGTTGGCACAGGAAAACTATTCATGGCGGGCTACATCAAACCAGGCTGAATACTGTTGACTAAGAATAAGAAAAGAAAAACTAATATAAAGAAATACGAATAGAAAAGGCCAATTTATAATGTACCCCGCTCACCCCGTACTCTCCCTCTCTCTCTCTCTCCCTCTCATTTATTCACACACGCACACACACACACACACACAGACACGCACACACACGCATACACACACACATACATACATACAAATACTCATGCAGAAATCCACCATTTTTAATCACATGCTTCTTGTGATATCAAGTTTCGACACCACACTGCAAAGCTGGCAACGGAATGGCAAGTGTCTGTCCGTTGCCAATAGCGGTGGCATGGGCCCTGGCGGACCAAATGTAACGTGCCTGTTGGCACACAGCTCCAGGACCTCGGTGCCATGAGCGCCTGCCATTAGGATATAGAACGTCAGGCGACAGCTCTCACCCCAGTAGCAAGTGGAACGTCTTCGCTTGGCGACAGCTCTCACCCCAGTAGCAAGTGGAACGTCTTCGCTTCGACGCCAGCTTTCATGCTGAGTATGGCGAGTCCTGAGATAGCGGGACTATTTCTTGTCGCATTACTTATTATGAGTCTTAGTACACTTGGAGAAATACACGTTTTGTATATATTCTGTTTAACTTGTTCCCTAATCATTTTTGGTCCTGTCCATCTTTCCTACAACGACAGCTGGCCCACCTCTCGTTACTCATATTATGTACAAATCTCTAGGCAACAAGAACTTGAAGAGATCTGTGTGCTGTGTTTTATACTGTAATATGCAATAGATACCTTGAAGAAACCGCAGTGCACATTGGTTCGCAGAAAGTGCAGGTCATATGTATCTACAAATAGGGCGAGAGAAATTATCCACAAAACTGCAGTTCAATACGTGTGACATCCATCTGCTGTAGCATATTAGAACACACTCTGTGTTCATACTGTGTGTAATATGATATCTCGAACCTTAAGACTTACGAAATCCTGTAATGGAACTGCTGAGTGGTCCTTTCTTTGTCATGTAATGGAGTACTCGATACTAGCGATAAATTCACGACAGGATACAGTGCATCTGAGATTGTAATGCTGTTTTGGGGGTATTTTTATCGATAAGAAAGAGGTGGCTCTATACATAACACCCAAAGTGGGTGTTCCAATATGTTCTGGCATAAAGATCTTGTTTACTTATCATACACTGTATTTATTTGAGCATTAAATATTCAGTATCAGTTTAATATGAAGATAATGAGATTAAAATTTCTAATTATGAACTAGCAAATAAACTTCAAAAAAATTATCAAGAAATAAGTCATTTGTTACGTAAAATAAACACTCAGTTTTGTATATAATCTTGGTTCGTGCTAGCTTGTTGTGTGAGGTGGCTGTTGTATTTCGTTGACGTGATGTTTCTGTACTGTATGTCTAATTTGTAATCTCAGTTTCAGACATATTTCAATGTTAAAATTGTGTTGCGTAAAAATAATGTTAATTAAATACCGTAATTTTTGTAACAAATTATTTCACGTACATTTCTCAAACAAAACCCTGAATGTTTCCGGCAAGCAGAAGATTTCCCTAGTAGTTGAGCCAAAAACCACGTTATCGCATGAAGACAATAGGATGAGTAACGAAAATTACTAAGTTAATTAACACAGTCTTGGATTTGTGAAAAATTCGACCCGTGACAGAACATATTACGCAACATAGGCAAAGAAGGTATTCTTGAGGTTTGTAATTAAAACAAATTAAGTACTGTACGTACAGTCGTGCTGAAAAGTATCCGAACGACCTGAATTCCATTTGGCCTGATTCGAATGCAACCCACATAGCGCAGCTGTCTAACAGGTCCTCTAATCGCCCCTCGGCACAGTCGTTCGACTATTGAAAATGGTTCCAGCAAGTCACCACTAGAAAACACTGATCTGTATCGCAGTAACTCAAGATGTAAAGTAATACCAAGGTACTACAAATATCAGGGAACATCTTATCGCAGATAAGACGGTTATTAAGGCTTGTAAGCTCACATTTATTACAAAAAAAGACATACATGAAATGTTACTACTCTCATTATTACTTCAGATAGGTAATTCACGTAGTAAGTTCGTCGTATTCATGATTTCCTCTTCAAAATAACATACCGTACTTATTATTAAACACAAAATGACATTAAAAATTTAAGTTACTCACGAGCAAATAGTTGAGAATATGTATGAACTTCAAATGACACGACGAACCGTGTCGTTCTGCATATGGATTTAAACGCAGGTCATGCAGACTAAGCAAAAACTTCATGACTGACGGAAACTAACAGTCATTCCTGACTAGGCATACAGACAGTGATATACCTCGATTTTAGACAGTATCAGTTAGCAAATATCAACTTTAAATTACATAACGTCAACGTTTTTAACGGACGCGAATTCCTACCCAGCATCTTTTGTCCTTGTTAACGAACTACGAAAGATGTTAAATATTCCTTCTTCACAAGTAACTTACTTGAAATCGGAAGAAAAACCTTTACACTTCAAGTCCTCTTGGTAGCTCGACCCAGTAAGTTGTGTTAATGGTCACAGAAAATGGTTCAAATGGCTCTGAGCACTATTTGACTTAACTTCTGAGGTCATCAGTCGCCTAGAACTTAGAACTAATTAAACCTAACTAACCTAAGGACAACACACACATCCATGCCCGAGGCAGGATTCGAACCTGCGACTGTACCACCTAGAATCGCACGGCCACTACGGCCGGCAATGGTCATAGATCTCGGCTTTCTGACTACCAAGCTGCTTCACAATACAAGAGTCTCTGAAGAAATTCGAATCGACCGTCAACGATACGAATTTCAATATTGTTCTTCGCATAAGACTCACATGCCAGGGTGATAAGTATGAAGGGAATGAACCTTTTGATTACTGTAGGGCCTCAATGCTAAATTTCCACAGTAGCAGTTAGGGACTCTCTGCAGACAGAAGCTCTAGCGACTTACTTTTTCTCTGGGTAGCTTCAAATATGGGCAATTTTGTCGCCTTAAATCCAGCTGAATATTTTAAATATCACTTCTGAACAGCGTTCACTTCTCCATTAATTAATATATAGACCTCAAAACAAGCTGCATTTACTCTCTGTGCCTTGACTAACACATATGAATCCATGAAAAAAATTAATTATTTGTAGAATCTCCTGTGAAAGGAAAAAGAACTGGATATGGCACTTTAATTATAGCACGCTGGATCACAATGAAATTAAATCTGTGCGACATTGATGTATTGCATACTAGTGTAACAAAATACTCACCAAATAAGAACGGTTTTGTGCCTTAGTTGCAAAAGAGTGAAACACAAATCGTAGACAGATTTTATGCGTCACCACTCGACAACATTAAAGCATTTTACATCGTCGAGAGTGAGGAGTGGAGCATACGTTGCCGACAGAAGGTGTGGCAGCGCAGTGCCTCAGCCCCCGCTGGTATGCAGCAAACTGGTCACAGAGAACTCAGACGCATGCGGTGTTCAGAGGCGGATGGTCGGCCAAGGAATCTCTCGCTAAAATATTGTTGAACCAAACTGTTATTACCAATGTGACAGAAAGCGAAATATTTTGTAGATTCGCTTGAAATACACTCATAGCTTCATCACCGAGAGGAAAGGGGTGATATAAATTAAGTCGACGTGTGCTCTTGGTTGCCAGATGCATTAGCTAGTCTTGCGTTTTACCTCAAGACTACAGTCGCAGTGGAAAGTGATGCACTCAAACTGCACTCAAGACTTCCTCCAGAAAGTGACGCAGTCTACAATGTAGCCAGATCGAGCATATTGCCGGATATAGAATTCTGATGGCAGCACGATTATATTGTCCACCTTACGGACAATTTTTTTGTTTAAGACTGTATTTATAACGCATATTACACGCTGAACACCCAGAAAAATTAACAAAACTAAATTATTTTATGAGAGCAACATTAGCTACAGCGTTCGAAGTATTCATAGTATTGTATACGTGTGTGTAAATGCCTTCCAATGCCCACTCAAGGAAGACAAGGATACACAGTCTAGCTACAGTATTATTAATAAGCATCAGTTTGTGGATGAACTCAGACCTAGGTTGATAATCACTTTGATATTTAGCAGTACTGTACCCATCGGTGTTAAACTTGTTTTCAACCAATGATTCCCACAGCTACAGGAACACTACTTGTGACACCTCTTAGACAAAATACTTATGCAGTGCTGTCAGACGAAAAGATCAACCTGACATAAACTGTGGGAAATTTGTCTCATAACCTTCGAACCTGGATAGAGAGCTTTTCCTGTTTGAGATATCTGTGAATGTTGCTGCATAAGACGATTTAAGAAGAAACTAAATTTCTTCAGCTACGACAATGTTTAAAAAATCGTCTTAACGGCACTAAATCGTGGTTTGTGAATCGTTTACTGGCCGTACTCTGCCGCAGTTCGCTGGTTGGAAGGAAAAAAGCTCACTGACAAATTTCACACAAGGAAAAGGGGGACGAAATGTCTCCCACTGGAAGGTCATGTCGTTTTATTTAAATGATTACAGTCAGCTAAAACGAACAGTGAGGCTGTTGTCAGAATGATGTAGCACTGAGGGCCCGTTTAGGTCAGGCATATTGCATACAGAAGTGGAAGAGAGAGCATCACTAAATTCCACAATCCGCATGCATTGCATACACACAGAAATTACTGTTACAGTGTACTATTGGAGCCCAATGAGTGAATTGCATATTTTACGGTGAAAAAGAGCACTGGCAAACAGTCTTAGCTGCATTAGGTTACATAAACTGGTGTCACTCTGAGCTAGAATTTATGGTCAGCGACTACGTATAAGGTCAATGAGTCGGATGCGGGTTTAGCAACTGTATAATACTTTCCTACATTATAGAACTGAATATTAAATTTGAACTAATAATGCGAAAATTTTGAACTTGGATAGCTTACAATGAAAATCTTTCTGTTTATTGCAAAGGAAAACAATTGATTTTCTAGAACATTCTCTACCATACACAACTTGAAACGGGTCACTTCGACCAAATCATGTGGAAGAACTGACAGCGACGTATATCGAAAGGCAGTAAGATCCCTTGGCTTTTGGTTTGGCAGTATTCGACAGCCATTTCTAGGCGCAAGTAAATCAAGAAAGGCAGCGCGTTTTTGTTATCAAGTAACGTCTTCATCAATTACTTTAGTTTTAATGTAATCTGCGAGTAACTGCTGATGTTTGATATTAACATGAAAAGGACTCCGTAGACGGGGAAAGAACCTCTTCTTGGGCAACTACTTCTATAATGACCAAAAGGCATTAAATGATCTTCAAGCACATGTGTTCCAGCAACGTCATGAAGAAAATGATAGTAACAATGAAGGTAATAATCGAATTATACGGTAACTTCACACTTCACAGTGAATTTTCTCGACCTAAGAAATTTCCTGGATTAGTGAATATTTCAAAATGGCTTCATATCGAGGCTATGATGCCTAGAAGAGTCTTTACATCTTGCTGACATGAAAATAGCATAATCTCCACGTCAGAAGATTGCTTCTACTTTACCATTTAATAGGCTCGCATTTTTCCACCGTGACTAATTTTGTAAGCTAAGCACATCATCCGTTACAGCACACTCCTGGGGCTGGGAAATGTGGCCACAATGGTCTGGTGGAACGAACGAACACAGGTGCAATGCGTGGGTTTAGGCATTTACTTTTAAGAGGCACAAACAGATTTACTTTACCTCTGGTAACCTCAAGAGAAAGACGTTATAACCCAGAATCCACATTAAACATCACGTTCCTTCATTACCAATTGGTCAGAGCCGGTTTACGTTGGGAAATGACCTAGGTGGAAGTCATGGTAAACAGAAATACTGTCTCCAGTAAACTTACTTACATTAGAAAATTTTATTTTATTTGATGAAACGATAGCCATTTAAAGGAACAGGGATCTTATTTTTCTTGTACTTGATTGAACTAGAGGCGCTGAAAAATTTGGTGCTGGACTGTGATTCGAATTCGTACCTCATCCTTCGAGGATCTGAATCTCTTGGAACAGTATAGTTCAATCATTTCGTTCCTTTTCCCGAGACTGCAATCTTCTCTAAGTCCCCTCCAAAGGTAAGTATGTGGGTCCGAATTCTGATCCAGTACAAAAATATTCATAATTTCATTTCAAGCCCTATCACGTGCACACCGGCCTGCTAGTGAAAATTAACATGCATTTTTAATGTCTGTTCATGTGTTGCCTACAATCGCAATAGGTGTCGTTATTTCTGGTCAAACACGCACACATATTACTGTTGGTGAGTAAGCAAGTGTTACGTAAGCTATGTTCGTGAATGATAAAGAAGGACGGTAGGTGTGCGGTTCGATTGTCGCTCAGGCACAAAAATTTGTATCCTTATTTTAGATTCAAACATCTAGCAGCTGGCAAGAAAAGCTGATACGTAACATTTGATTTTACTTAGCTAACAATCCGATTGCGTGTTGGGTTCATATCTCCGTCACAGAACTTCACATCATGCGCTTCATCTTTAAATGCATGAACACTTTGTTCCTTCTGAATGGAGGTACATCACACATATTTCGTGGTCAGTTAACAGGGACGAAAGGGTCTTTACAGGAGTGACAGTTCATTGCAAAAACTGTCGTCTTTTATTTTCAAGTTTAGATTTGGTTACTGATATTGGCGAAAATTTCTGTAATTCGTGCCTCTTCATGACTAGTCAGCAATTTGATATGATTAGATTAGATTAGACTAATACTCGTTCCACAGATCATGAATACGACATTTTGTAATGATGTGGAAGTATCATTTTAATGAAAGATTTCTTTACATACCATGATTCAGTTACTTTGCAACAATTTTGTACTCTCTCTCTCCCTCATTCTTTGTTATCTTCTCCCTCACTCTCTCTCTCTTCTCTCTCTCTCTCTCTCTCTCTCTCTCTCTCTCTCTCACACACACACACACACGCACACACACACACACACACAGTCTTTTTTTTATTTTTATTTGTTTGTTGTGCTCGACTATCGGCGAGGTACGAAAACGTTCGTCAATGATTTTCTTAGTTTTGAGTACACTTACGAAAGATACATAAAAACAACTATGAGAGATTCTGATTTATGAAGCTTAGTTTGCAGTCAGTTCTGAGTATTATTAGTAACTACGCTCCAGTCCCTGAACCAGTTACAGAAATGTGAATCAAACGGATTACGTATTCCAGGCCGTAGCAACCGTGTCTTTTAGACGTCAGCTATGGTCACTTCCCAGCCCACTGTAGGATCACATCGGTTCGTCTTCTTCCTGCTGGTAATGTAACTAAAATTTGGCAACAAGGCAACTCTGTGATCGACGAGTTACTTCCTGGCGTGCATGGAATTAAGCCTCAAAGTTCACTTGATTTTCCTGTCATTTCCATTGAATAATCAGAGTTATTATTAACGCTTGAGCTGTAACAAAAGATTGTAAATTTACGGTTTTCAGCCCAGGAAAGCCGTTGCACGTGAAAATCGCATCTAATCTCATCCTTTAAATAGCGGTTTACGAGTTCTACTCACTACTGGTCTCGTAAGAGGAAACCTACACGCATGCCTCTTCTCTAGCTTTGTGGAAACGTGCTAACTTGTAAAAGAGCGTCTGTTAAAGTTTGCGGTTCCGTCCTTGCCGACTGTAACGTTTTTATCCCTTCTGTGAAAGAGCTACAAGCAGTCATATCACACATCGATAAGGAAATCGCAAGAAAATACTTTCAGCTCATATTGCAATGGTGAAAAACTTACAATGGTGCACAACAGGCAACGCCTCTTTCCACTGCTGACAAGCAAATTTTGGGTTTCTAGGAATACATAAGTTTATTTATGAAATGCCACATTTGCATACCACTTGAGTATGACACAGCATACCAATCAAACACAGATCCAGTCGAATTCTAAGTGATTAGTATTTTACTAATTCGTGCTGATAGAGGCACGCTTGTGTACAGATAGTTTTATTGAAACAGACTTTCATTGTAAGGTTATCGTGGGTAGTTTTATTTCATTTCTTATAATACGGTGCACAATTTTCGTACAGTTTCGTTTAGTGTTGTTAAAACATTAGTTAACATGAGAGAGAAATTAATCACCAACGATATATGCGAATCTTTGATGTTATCTATAACAGTCTGACAATCCACATGCAGTTTATTAATTACATGCATGTAGAAAACTTGTTCTGAGTTAAAGCTGTCAAACAAGATTTGATGAACAATAAAATGCCACTGCCACACGACAGCTGTTGTAGAAAATACTTTTCTGACGTATTTTGACACAATGCGCTCCCCCATACGTAATACAAAATTTCGAGATGCATCTGCAGCCTGGCCATCTATTAAACCTGAAAAGAACAAAATGACGCAGAAGTTAGCCCTATTACCACATGCGACTATTTTGAGTTGAGAAGTGAAGGGAATTAGGTTCAAAGTTCCATTAGATCGATAACTTCAGCAGGCAGAAGTAAGGCGTTTTAAAAAATGTGACAATGAATGCATCCAAACTCGCGAAATCTTATCAACAGTGCATAACACTTACCGTTACTCTACTAGCTGACACATAGCTACAACACCTCCAGAACTCAGTAACAATTCCTACAGAACTTCCGCATTGCACAGTAATGTGAGATAATGCATATGGCCGGATCTAGACTTCTGAGAGACAGACAGTTACAGCTTTTCTTTTGCACTGCACGACGTTTTTAACAAACAGATAGCGCAATAGATTAGCTCAAGTCGAAAGAAACACTTCCTATTTAAATTTCTGCATCCTGCACTGTTGGCAGTTCTGTGTAGGTGTCAGTTACGTGATTTGATTTCGGTGATTACAAAATAGAGTCGAATATATGCCCTGGGTAGCCGAGGAAGATAGTTCATGGCGATTCGGTCAATCAAGTAAAGGAATGTACTGAGCATGCTGCAAACCACTACAGGGAGCCTGTGCGTCAGAATTCTCATCCAGTGTGACGCAACATTGTTATGATAGAAAAATGAGTGTTAGAGAAGAGAATTTGGTGGTCTCTTGGATTGATGCTAGGTCCATATACACTCCTGGAAATTGAAATAAGAACACCGTGAATTCATTGTCCTAGGAAGGGGAAACTTTATTGACACATTCCTGGGGTCAGATACATCACATGATCACACTGACAGAACCACAGGCACATAGACACAGGCAACAGAGCATGCACAATGTCGGCAATAGTACAGTGTATATCCACCTTTCGCAGCAATGCAGGCTGCTATTCTCCCATGGAGACGATCGTAGAGATGCTGGATGTAGTCCTGTGGAACGGTTTGCCATGCCATTTCCACCTGGCGCCTCAGTTGGACCAGCGTTCGTGCTGGACGTGCAGACCGCGTGAGACGACGCTTCATCCAGTCCCAAACATGCTCAATGGGGGACAGATCCGGAGATCTTGCTGGCCAGGGTAGTTGACTTACACCTTCTAGAGCACGTTGGGTGGCACGGGATACATGCGGACGTGCATTGTCCTGTTGGAACAGCAAGTTCCCTTGCCGGTCTAGGAATGGTCGAACGATGGGTTCGATGACGGTTTGGATGTACCGTGCACTATTCAGTGTCCCCTCGACGATCACCAGTGGTGTACGGCCAGTGTAGGAGTTCGCTCCCCACACCATGATGCCGGGTGTTGGCCCTGTGTGCCTCGGTCCTATGCAGTCCTGATTGTGGCGCTCACCTGCACGGCGCCAAACACGCATACGACCATCATTGGCACCAAGGCAGAAGAGACTCTCATCGCTGAAGACGACACGTCTCCATTCGTCCCTCCATTCACGCCTGTCGCGACACCACTGGAGGCGGGCTGCACGATGTTGGGGCGTGAGCGGAAGACGGCCTAACGGTGTGCGGGACCGTAGCCCAGCTTCATGGAGATGGTTGCGAATGGTCCTCGCCGATACCCCAGGAGCAACAGTGTCCCTAATTTGCTGGGAAGTGGCGGTGCGGTCCCCTACGGCACTGCGTAGGACCCTACGGTCTTGGCGTGCATCCGTGCGTCGCTGCGGTCCGGTCCCAGGTCGACGGGCACGTGCATCTTCCGCCGACCACTGGCGACAACATCGATGTACTGTGGAGACCTCACGCCTCACGTGTTGAGCAGTTCGGCGGTACGTCCACCCGGCCTCCCGCATGCCCACTATACGCCCTCGCTCAAAGTCCGTCAACTGCACATACGGTTCACGTCCACGCTGTCGCGGCATGCTACCAGTGTTAAAGACTGCGATGGAGCTCCGTATGCCACGGCAAACTGGCTGACACTGACGGCGGCGGTGCACAAATGCTGCGCAGCTAGCGCCATTCGACGGCCAACACCGCGGTTCCTGGTGTGTCCGCTGTGCCGTGCGTGTGATCATTGCTTGTACAGCCCTCTCGCAGTGTCCGGAGCAAGTATGGTGGGTCTGACACAACGGTGTCAATGTGTTCTTTTTTCCATTTCCAGGAGTGTACTTATGGTCTGGGTTCGATTCCAACTTCTGCTGATGATTTTTGATAAGGAGAGACAGATTCCGTTCTCTTCTGTCTACGCCAAGTGAAGAAGGTATAATGGCATTGTGGTCTGACATTCATGATAAACATGATATTCCTTCTCTACCAAGTAGATGTTGGGTTGAACCACAATAAAGTTAGGAGTCGCGACACGTAGAAACTCTATCAACAGCATCCTTTATTATACTAGTTATTTATTTCTAGTGACGAAACAAACGCTATGTAGGGTCACAGGACACTTATTCCATCTTTTATTTGAGCTTCTGTACGTTGATAAAATTGGTTCTGAACAGGGAATGCAACTCAGACAGCCCTTAACGCGGAATTTGATCCCTTCGTGACAATACAGCTCGACTGCAATTTGTTGTTTGTTCAAAACTGCAGATTCCTCAACATCTCCACACATTGCGTGTGAAAGGGTTCGAATCCTGGCCCGGCACTAAAGATTTCAGTATGTATTATCAAGCTGTATCATGAGAACACCTATCTGCTGGTGGGTAATAATTTTAATTTTTAATGTATTTTCATTCGTTGTCACCACTAACGATATCTGACGTTTTTGAGTCCCAGTGAGACACAGAACTGTTTGCGAAATCATTGTAAATTCAAGGATGTTATTTCGAGCTGCTGGTGGAAAAAAATTCGGTAGCTGACGTCTCTTTGTGTGCAGTCAACAACGATATGTGTGGGGTTCGATTCCCAGTCAGCACTGAACTCTTCGTCATATTATTTCTAGTTCAAACATGCCCATGTGTCGCTGCTGGTGTAACAAACCAATTTCTAACGTTTGTTTTCTCTAGAATATAACAGCGATAGGTGCCAGGTTGGAGTCCTGGGAAAGAAAAAAAATTAATGTTTCGTTAGGTCATTTCAATTAAAACATCTAGCTACTGCCGAGAATATCCTATATGGCACAATTGATTGTGCTTCGATGACACTCCAATTAGGTTCTGGGTTCGAATCCCTGTCCAACAAAAAGCTTTATCTCACGGCATTTCAAGTACGTTACTTGTGAAGAAGGAATATTTAACATCTCTCGTAGTTCGTTAACAAGGACAATAGATGCTGGGTAGGAATTCGCGTCCGTTAAAAATGTTTACGTTATGTAATTTAAAGTTGATATTTGCTAACTGATACTGTCTAAAATCGAGGTATATCACTGCCCGTATGCCTAGTCAGGAATGACTGTTAGTTTCCGTCAGTCACGAAGTCTTTGCTTAGTCTGCATGACCTGGGTTTGAATCCATATGCAGAACGACACGGTTCGTCGTGTCATTTGAAGTTCATACATATTCTCAACTATCTGCTCGTGAGTAACTTAAATTTTTTATGTCATTTTGTGTTTAATAATAAGTACGGTATGTTATTTTGAAGAGGAAATCATGAATACGACGAACTTACTACGTGAATTACCTATCTGACGTAATAATGAGAGTGGTAACATTTCATGTGTGTCTTTTTTTGTAATAAATGTGAGCTTACAAGCCTTAAGAACCGTCTTATCTGTGATAAGATGTTCCCTGATATTTGTAGTACCTTGGTATTACTTTACATCTTGAGTTACAGCGATACAGATCAGTGTTTTCTAGTGGTGACTTGTTGGAACCATTGTCAATAGTCAAACGACTGTACCGAGGGGCGATTAGAGGACCTGCTAGACAGCTGCGCTATGTGGGTTGCATTCGAATCAGGCGAAATGCAATTCAGGTCGTTCGGATACTTCTGAGCACGACTGTACATGTCAAACTACATAGTTTCCGAAAACGTCGATCAAATGAAACACAACTCGCACTAATATCACGTAACATTCTCAAAGCTACGGATGCAGGTTATAAGGCGAGTGAAGTGTTTCTGTCCTCCCGGAATACATTTCACTAATTATCAAACCAACACCTATTGATCTAACTATGAGCTATCAAACAATATTTTCTTATTAATTTGAGGATCTCTTGCTAAGTATGTAGTACATTATCTTGAAGAGTCATCGAGTAGACTTGATTTCACGAGTGCCCCAGTGAAGTATGATGAAAATCTCGTTTATCGTGTGTTAATGACCTGTTGTCCAACAGCAAGATTAACACCAGAATTTCTGCACATAATAAGATTTTTAATGAAAAATTCCTTCTTAGAAAAACAGCATAAATTGTCTTACTTAGAGAAAGATTTCTAGTTCTTCAGTGGTTTCGTACCTCTTAGTGAGACGAACGTATCCGTTGGGACACGGCGGCGAAATTTGGCATCAATCGGCTATGGCAGCAGGTGACTCACGCGAGTGCCTTAGCTAATACCATGACATGACTGCAGCGACTCACCTCGGCTCTTGATCATATGCTTTGTACCCCAGACGACCGGAATACCGTTGCCTGGTCAGGCGAGTACCGATTTCAGTTCTTAAGATGTGATGGTAGGGCTCGAGCGTGGCGCAGGTCCCACCAAGCCATGGACCCAGGTTGTCAACAGGGCACAGTGTAAGCTGTTGATGGCTCCATAATGGTGTGGGATGTGTTTAAATGGAATGGATTGGGTCCTCTAAACGAATTACCCAGGAGAATTCGTAGTGTTCGACTATTTGGAGACCATTTGCTGCCATTCATGGATTTCATGTTCACAGACAACGATGGAATTCTTATGGATGACATTGCACCAGATTCTCGGGTCTTACTGTTCACTACTGCCTTGATGATCATTCTGGACAGTTCGAGCGAATGATTTGGCCACGAAGATCGCTTGACCAAAATTCCGCCGAACATTTATCGGATGTAATGTAGAGGTAATTTCACGTGCAAAATCCTACACCGGCAACACTTTCACAGTTGCGGATGTCTAATGAGGCAGCATGGCTCAGTGGAGGGTTCCTCGAACGACTCTGATGAGTCCATGCCATGTTGAGTTGCTGCACTACGCCGGGCAGATTGGATGGCTCTGAGCACTATGGGACTTAACGTCTAAGGTCATCAGTCCCCTAGAAAGAACTACGTAAACCTAACTAACCTAAGGACATCACACACATCCATGCCCCAGGCAGGATTGGAACCTGTGACCGTAGTGGTTGCGCGGTTCCAGACTGTAGAGCCTAGAACCGCTCGGCCACCTAGGTCGGCGCAGATTAGAGATACGACGCGATAGTAGGAGGTATGCCATGACTCCTGTCACGTCAGTGCACATATACGTCTCGTTCTATGTATCCTAAGCTGTTGTTGCACTCAAAAACTGACTACTTTGGCTCACCGCAGTATTTCAATCCTATCAAATATTAACGAAGCCTAGTTTGCGAAGAATTTTACGAAGTTTATTTTTGTCTTTGCGGCATGTCCCGTTGAGGGCCATTCATTGGTTTAAAATGTATAAACTATGTGTATCAAAGCATTTAAGCTACACTGAATGTTTAAAACCAGTTAAAACGTAGTCTTCTAAATTATAAATTAGTGGAAAGCATTGCTGTTTTGCTGGAACTTGTTGCTTTCTCAATCATGAGAGTAGTGCCTCCTAAACGAGCATGAACTGGTAGATCTGCCATCGGAGCACGAAACAAAAACCGATAGTAAGCATCTGAAACAACCGATGAACGACAAGCCAGCGATACAAATCATTTATGAATAGGTCAGTGATATGCATCATTGTCATAAAACAACAAACCGTAAGACACGAAGCAAAATGTTTGCAGCCTACTACCCACACGAGGAACCGGTCATGTTGAAACTCGATACATTCCAGCACAATGTCAGTCACGGCTGTAGTCCCCTTCCAGATTTAGACATCGGTAAAGAGGATGTAAGGTGTTCGAGCGTTGCGGTCGACGAAAGTTCGACATTAAAACAGCTGGAATGTGCTGTGCAAATGAAAAAGCTAGACTTATGACTCTGCATCCAACACCTGAAGAGCTGTTATCACTGCTCTACAAAATCTTTGCCGGTTCGAGCCCATTAAAAAAAATTAAAAAAAAATTCACGAATATGAGATCGACAGGAAGTGCAAAATGGCTAAGCAGGCATGGCTAGAGGACAAATGTAAGGATGTAGAGGCTTATCTCACTAGGGGTAAGATAGATACTGCCTACAGAAAAATTAAAGAGACCTTTGGAGAAAAGAGAGCCACTTGTATGAATACCAAGAGCTCAGATGGAAACCCAGTTCTAAGCAAAGAAGGGAAAGCAGAAATGTGGAAGGAGTATATAGAGGGTCTATACAAGGGCGATGTACTTGAGGACAATTTTATGGAAATGGAAGAGGATGTAGATGAAAATGAAATGGGAGATACGATACTGCGTGAAGAGTTTGACAGAGCACTGAAAGACCTGAGTCGAAACAAGGCCCCGGGAGTAGACAACATTCCATTAGAACTACTGACGGCCTTGGGAGAGCTAGTCCTGACAAAACTCTACCATCTGGTCAGTAAGACTTATGAGACAGCGAAATCCCCTCAGACTTAAAGAAGAATATAATAATTCCAATCCCAAAGAAAGCAGTTGTTGACAAATGTGAAAATTACCGAACTATCAGTTTAATAAGCCACAGCTGCAAAATACTAACGCGAATTATTTACAGGCGAATGGAAAAACTGGTAGAATGCGACCTCGGGGAAGATCAGTTTGGATTCCGTAGAAATGTTGGAACACGTGAGGCAATACTGACTCTACGACTTATCTTGGAAGAAAGATTAAGGAAAGGCAAACCTACGTTTCTAGCATTTGTAGACTAAGAGAAAGCTTTTGACAATGTTGACTGGAGTACTCTCGTTCAAATTCTAAAGGTGGCAGGGGTAAAATACAGGGAGCGAAAGGCTATTTACAATTTGTACAGAAACCAGATGCCAGTCATAAGAGTCGCGGGACATCAAAGGGAAGCAGTGGTTGGGAAGGGAGTGAGACGGGGTTATAGCCTCTCCCCGATGTATATTGAGCAAGCAGTAAAGGAAACAAATGAAAAATTCGGAGAAGGTATTAAAATCCATGGAGAAGAAATAAAAACTTTGAGGTTCGCCGATGACATTGTAAGTCTGTCAGAGACAGCAAAGGACTTGGAAGAGCAGTTGAACTGAATGGACAGTGTCTTGAAAGGAGGATATAAGATGAACATCAACAAAAGTAAAACGAGGACAATGGAATGTAGTCGAATTAAGTCGGGTGATGCTGAGGGAATTAGATTAGGAATTGAGACACTTAAAGCAGTAAAGGAGTTTTGCTAATTGGGGAGCAAAATAACTGATGATGGTCGGAGTAGAGAGGATATGAAATGTAGACTGGCAATGGCAAAGAAAGTGTTTCTGAAGAATATAAATTTGTTAACATCGAGTACAGATTTAAGTGTCAGGAAGTCGTTTCTGAAACTATTTGTATGGAGTGTAGCCATGTATGGAAGTGAAACATGGACAATAAATAGTTTGGACAAGAAGATTATAGAAGCTTTCGAAATGTAGTGCTACAGAAAAATGTTGAAGATTAGGTGGGTAGACCATGTAACTAATGAGGAGGTATTGAATAGGATTGGGGAGAAGAGGAGTTTGTGGCACAACTTGACTAGAAGAAGGCATCAGTTGGTAGGACATGTTCTGAGGCATCAAGGGATCACCAATTTAGCACTGGAGGGCAGCGTGGAGGGTAAAAATCGTAGAGGGAGGCCAAGAGATGAATACACTAAGCAGATTCAGAAGGATGTAGGTTGCAGTATGTACTAGGAAATGAAGGTGCTTGCACAGGATAGATTAGCATGGAGAGCTGCATCAAACCAGTCTCAGGACTGAAGACCACAACAACAACAACAACAACAACAGGGGAAATACGTGCTTAGTGCTTAGACAAAAAATGGCTGATGTGCAAAGAAGGAATTATTCTAATAGTTCGGAAATCTGTAGATATACAGCCGAACCAATGATCACAATTTCAGAAAAAAAGTTGATGATTTATTCAATATAAACAGCTTCACAAACTGGGCAAATTAGTAACGAGTTGGTCCACCTCTAGCCCTCATGCAGGCGGTTATTCGGCTTCACGTTGATTTATATAGTTCTTGGATATCCTCCTGAGATGTATTGTGCAAAATTCTGTCCGACTGGAGCGTTAGATAGCAAAATATCCCAGGCTGTTACTAGGACCGTGCCCATAATGCTCCAAACGTTTTCCATTTGATAGAGATCCGTGACCTTGCTGGTCAAGGTAGGGTTTGGCTAGCCCAAATAGTCAGTAGAATCTCACGCCGTGTACGGGCTGACGTTATCATCCTGAAAGGTAAGCAGAGGGTGGTGTTTGGTGACATCTCGGTCAGCGGTGGGATACCGACCTGAGTGTCGCCTGCTACACTGCCCGAGAAATAGGAGTGGTAGTCTCGGGTGCCATTTGTTTACATAGCAGGATGTTTTGTTTGTCATCCGCAGGACCTTTACAGCACAGCGGTACGTCGACGATATGCTACGTTCCGTTTAGTTCCTCTTCATACCAGGCCATCCTGAGGAACATAATGGCCGCCCGCACACGGCGAGAGTCTCTATTGCTTGTCTTCGTGCTCACCAAACCCTATCTTGGCCAGCATGGTCACCGGACCTCTCCACAATTGAGAACGTTTGGAGCAGTACAGGTAGGGCCCTCCAGTCTGGTCGAGATTTGGATGATCAAACGCACCATCTGGACAGAACTTAGCACGACATCCCTCAGGAGGGCATTCTGCAACTCTGTCACCCAATGCGAAGCCAAGTAAGTTCAAATGGTTCAAATTACTGTAAACACTGTGGGACTTGACATCTGAGGTCATCAGTCCCCTAGACTTAGAACTACGTAAACCTAACTAACGTAAGGACATCACACACATCCATGCCCGAGGTAGGATTCGAATCTGCGACCGTAGCAGCCGCGTGGTTCCGGACTGAAGCGCCTAGAAACGCTCGGTCACCAAGGCCGGCTGCCAAATAAGTGCTTCGATTGGCGCCAGAGGTGGAGCAACGCTTTATGCACTAGCTCACTTTGTGAAGCTTTCCCTCCGGAAGAAATTAAAAAAAAATTTGTTCAAATGTGTGTGAAATCTTATGGGACTTAACTGCTAAGGTCATCAGTCCCTAAGCTTACACACTACTTAACCTAAATCATCCTAAGGACAAACACACACACCCATGCCCGAGGGAGGGCTCGAACCTCCGCCGGGACCAGCCGCACAGTCCATGACTGCAGCGCCTTAGCCGGCCGGAGTGGCCGTGCGGTTCTAGGCGCTACAGTCTGGCACCGAGCGACCGCTACGGTCGCAGGTTCGAATCCTGCCTCGGGCATGGATGTGTGTGATGTCCTTCGGTTAGTTAGGTTTCATTAGTTCTAAGTTCTAGGCGACTGATGACCGCAGAAGTTAAAGTCGCATAGTGCTCATAGCCATTTGAACCATTTTTTATGCAGCGCCTTAGACAGCTCGGCTAATCTCGCGCAGCCCTGAATAAATCATCCGGAATTTTCTGAAATTGTAATCATGTGTTTGTCTGCACGTGTACATCACAACTAACGATTTCCGTCCCTTTTGGATAATTCCTTCGTGATCCGTCAATTTTCTTTTGTCTTTTATTGTCTGTCATCGCCTAGGATCACTTCTACCAGTTCCTGACGTTCAACATAAATTTTTAAAAACCTAGTTTGTTGGTGATGGTGATATGCAACTTAATTTTCAATGTAATGTGATCCCAGGCACAAAACTTCGTGTTATATCACATTTGCAAAACTTTTTGAATAGCACAACGCCTTGATATAATCGCTCAGAAGTTCAATTGACAACATGTTGGTGGATAAATACGCATTCCACAGAGGATACGACAAATCACCAAACGGACGTCATGCGTAAATACCACAACTGAACTAACGATTGTTTTGTTTTAGTAAGAGAATAACGTGATACGAGTGATATAATTCTATAGCCGAGGAACAACACAATGTACGTGTCGCCAAACCACATCGATCTTGCGATGCGTTGCAGTATCCCGTAATTCTTTTTGACATGGAGAACGAATATTACTTCGTTATAATGCAAGATAATCCAGATGGGGTAATTGTATTTATTGTTACTTCCTCATTCAATAATATATATTAAAAAGTCATCCTTGATAATTCGTAAACCAGATTTACGTTATCTTATCGTATCTTTTGTATTATTTATCCTTATAGTTATACAAATCAATAAAAATGTAAGGAGCAGTGAATTATTACACAAACGGCTTGATGACACCACAAAACGGAGAAAATTATGTTCTGCAATGCTGACAAGTTTTTCACCAGTACGTGACAGAAACGTAACGAAAATTTAATCTGAACGCCTCCCTCTCACTGGACTATATCAAAAGCTGTTGCGCTCAGTGGAGTACATTCATTTACAAGATGTAGTTCTGAACGATGAAAATTGTCTGGGAACATTGTCATCAAGCCCGCAACGTTTACTGATACACCATGACCCATCCAATCCGAAATTAAATGAAAGAGATTGTATTCCCAGTCTTATTGGCAAAATATGACTGATCTTAAGGTTGAATTCTTAGCTGGATGTATTCCATTGAATGGAAAAATAGAGGTCTTCGTCGTGCACACGATGTCAAATGCCTCGAAAAGTGAATACACTCCCCTAAGATGGATGGTGTCATTTGTGGAGAAATATCACATTCTGAAAAAGATCGATTACTGTTACGAATCGTCACCAAACATATAGTGCATGAACCATGCAGTGCTTGGCACTCGTAATCACCACGCGTGCGAACGAAGATGCGGCAAATGGTCTCGGGTTAAAACCATACCCCAAAAGAATCCTAACGCCAGAAATCCGGGGAAGGAACAAAATGCGTAAAACTATATGTGTACCCTCAATGAGGTAGAAAACGAAAGTATCAAGACAAAACCGGGAAATTAACTAAAAAAGCGGTACAAAGTGTTTAAAAGTATAGCAGATGGCATTGACTGGCTGACCGCAAGAAGATAAAAGGATGAGGCATCCACTCCGTGACACGCTGAAATTCCTAGCCTAAACACACAAGGCAAGAAAAACACAGATATACAGATATAGAATAGTCCAACAGACAGCACCAAATGGAGCAAGGCAGAGGTAAAATGCAGGTAGGGTGAGTTCGTGAAAGATGATGCTAAGGTGCCTACCCTTAAACTGAATGGTAAAAACTCTCTTCACGGATATAATTTAAAACCACGTTAACTGTTGAAGCGTTGTCACCTAACACTCGAAGGCAGCGAGTCAGCGAAATCAAAAGTTCTCCTCAGTGCAGCTAAATTTGGACAGTACAACAATATGTGCATCACTGTCAAAAGTGAACCACAGAAACATTGAGGTGGGTCATCACCACTGACTGTGAACCAGCCAAGTATGGCCGATGCGGAGATGGCAAAGGATAATGGAGTCCTTGCGAGAGGCTTGCATGGAGGACCGTCACACATTCGTCATCTCCTTTCGCCTAAGAAACTTATTTGTCAAAGTCTAGTAGCGCCATTCTGTATTCCAGGACTCAAAAACTTTGCGGTGTGATAGAGATCGAAGATTAGATTCTGATACGCCAATCTCCAGACTTAGTTTACTGGTAGCCTCTTTGACTAGCCTGTCAGCTAGTTCATTTCCCACGATTCCGATGTGTCCCAGAGGCCATACGAAGACCCCTGACCCTCCACACTTTTCGAGGAGTAAACAAATTCTTGGGCGGCCATTACCAAAGGATGACGAGGATAGCACTGGTCGAGAACTTGTAAGGCGCTCAGGGATATGCTCAAATCACGTAAATTGGCTATCAGCTCTGCAGTGAAAACACTGCATCCATCTGGCAAGGAGCGCAAGTCGCCACGTCCTGCATGAGCATGAGCGAACCCAACGTGGCCATCAACCATCGAGCCGTCCATGTAAACTACCTCTGAACTCTGGGACATGTCAAGAATAGAGTGAAATAGGCGGCGGAACGCCGCAGATTGAACGAAGTCTTCTGGGACCTGTGATAGGTCCAGGCGACGCAGTTGTCGAGGTATACATCATGGTGGTGTATATGACAGGACCTGGAGGAGAGGTGATAGAGGGGAATAAACGGACTCAGAGTGCAATTGTAATTACTGATCAGGGCTGCCGTTGCGTGAAATGGATCGCCGTGTTAGGGAAAAGGAGACTCATTCTGATACTTAGGCGAGCTGCGAATCAGTGCAGTATAATTAGCAAGCAGTAATTGTCGCCTGCTCTGCAGTGGAGAAACACCCCGTTCCACAGTTAGGTAGCTGGGATCTGAGAGTGGTAAACAACTTAGCCCAGACTCAACAGAAATACTTTTAAAGCATTATTGCAGCGCATACAGACTGATAACCTCATCACATTTGATACAGTCATATAATCACTGAATTATAAGGCCATCCAAATCAAAGCAGTTTAAAATTTAAAGCGCCATAAATAAGCAATCAAATAATGAAGGCTTCCATGGCAGAGGTTTTCATCACTTAACACTTCCGGCTGAGATGCCGTGGTCCATGCGTAAAACTCTCCCCTGACGTTCGCCGCTTGTCCTCGAAGGATGCTTTTCGCAGTCGAAGGCGAAACGTCAGGGGTGAGTTTTATGTATGGACTACGGCATCTCATCCCGAAAGTGTTAAGTGACAAGCAATCAAAATTTATTCTTTAGGCCGCAATAATTAGAACAAACACCGTATACTTGCATGGATCTAAACTTGGTACGAACAGACTTCCAATGAGGCTCATCAAATTACAACTAAGTCTATGCGAATGCAGAGCGCCACGGCCTTGCCCTGATAGCTTTGCCTCGAAGCTGGCATGTATATTCGACATCGGTTGCAACAGATTGTCCCATTAGATTTACACAGGTATTTTGAAAACAGTTAAGCTTTAGAGCTCTAAGACAGAAAAAAGGCTATGTTACCGCAGTGGGGAATCGATTTGTGTTCTGGCCAACATTCAAATGACCTTGGTGTCATATTACAGCCAACACATTTGTGAATTTCGTATCTGAGGTCATTGGCGCCATATGTGAAGATCTCTCCCCCTCCTAGGAGGCCAAAGGAGTGAATAGGGAAGGAAGGGAGAATAGGTCGACCAATCTTGTTGCATGGATGTCATCATACTGTCTGAAAAAGCAGTGTGGGGCCCCAGATACTGACATACTGGTCCAATGGCGCACTAGCTGAGCCCCCCACCCTTCGAGCAATTTTAATTTTTGCAACTCAGTTGTATGAGCACTATAATTTGCTGTCAGCACGTCATGTTGTTGAGATTTGAGCATTATGACATAGCATAGCAGTCTGGAAAACAGTCGAAAATGTTAGTTTAATTGCGTTTTAGGCAATTTGCTCCGATTTACTTTAACAAAATGACTGGTCTGTAACTATTAAAGTGATATCATATTTGCTCTTACGCAACTAACAACCCACTACATGTGTATACAGTCCTCACTATTTGACTTAGTTGCCGGCCGAAGTGGCCGTGCGGTTACAGGCGCTGCAGTCTGGAACCGCAAGACCGCTACGGTCGCAGGTTCGAATGCTGCCTCGGGCATGGATGTTTGTGATGTCCTTAGGTTAGTTAGGTTTAACTAGTTCTAAGTTCTAGGGGACTAATGACCTCAGCAGTTGAGTCCCATAGTGCTCAGAGCCATTTGAACCATTTTTTTGACTTAGTTAATGCTTATGTATATCCCACTGCGCTAGCTGAGCCATTAATCAGACTTGTCGTCAAGTCGAGACACATAGCAAACTGCGTCTGCACGGAGTAGCCTTTCCACCAGATGTTTGTTCGTTGACGCTCAACAAGAATTGAGACCACACATGGAAGTAATAGCGCTGAATCTGGCCTCGGAGCTGTTGTGCATGTATTCAAAGATGCTCGCTAACTTGACAGAATTCAGTTAAGGTCTGGGAGGAAGGAAGTGCACCAAAACTTGCACATCCACATTTGTCTTAAGGTATGGCATGAGGACACCACATTACAATGAATGCACCATGTGCCAAAGGAATAATGCTTGGAAGCCGACGAAGTGCTCCCTCGAAGTGCTCCCTCTGTCTCACCAGAAGCATTCGTCAGTCAATTTGCTATATACGCAGAAGGAAATCTTCCAAAAGCCAAGATCGGTAGTAAATCATTTATTTCGGTAAACGGTTTCGGTAAGATTACGTTACCATGTTCGAATCTGCACTGGATACAGACAAGTTGAGAGAGTAACAGATTTTTAAGTCAAGTATTAATTGTACATATAAAGGAAAAAGTAACATATCTTATGTTTTATAAATCCACATGAGCTCCACCATTTGTGCTATGCGTCGTATTACATGACGAATATGCATGTGAAGATGATGAAAATCACTGGATATCGGCACGTCAGATTTAAAATAAGTACTATGTACAAATATATCGCAGGTTGAAAAAAAGTGCTCAAGCTCACAGAATAGCCGACTACAGACGGAAATGCAGAGCAAACACAGGGACTATTCCATAAGCCTATCATGTGGCACTGTCGTAGTAAGAATTGGCAAAGTTTTGAACAAAGTAAAGGCATGAATATACAATGCCAATGAAAAAAATAGCTGTCAACACACAATTATTTGTGTACAAAGCATAATCCAAATCAGAAATCATAGCTTAACAGACTTTTTTGGTCTTAGTGTTGTCACTGGTTTGATGCAGCACGCCACGAATTCCTCTCCTGTAGCAACCTCTTCATCACTAAGCGGCGCTTGCAACGTACGTACTCAATTATTTGCTGGATGTATTCCAACCTCGCGTTTCTTTACAGTTTTTACCTCTACAGCTCCCTCTAGTACAATGGAAGTTATTACCTGATAGCTTAACAACTATCCTACAATCATGCCTTTTTTTCTCGTCAGTATTTTCCATATTTTCTTTCCCTCGCCAATTATGCGGAGAACTTCAACATTCCTTACCTAATCAGTCCACCAAATTTTCGTCATTCTTCTGGGGTACCACATCTCAAATGTTTCGATTCTCTTCCGTTCCGGTTTTCCCACAGCCCATGTTCCACTACCATTCAATGCTCCAAATGTACGTTATCAGAAATTTCTTCCTCAAATTAGGGTCTACGTATATTTTATAGTCTTCTTTGGCCGTGAAAGCCTTTTCGGCCAGTGCTAGTCTCATTTTTATATCCTCCTCTCTCCGCCCGTCAGACATTATTTTGCTGCCTAGCTAACAGATTTTCTTAATTTCATGTGCCTTGTGGTCACCAACCCTGATGTTAAATTTCTTGCTGCTCCCTTTCTGCTACTCCTCATTACTTGCATCTTTCTTGGATTTATTTTTAGTCTAAAGTCTGTACTCATTAGGGGCTGTTCATTCCATTCAACAGATCTAGTTACTCTGGGTCACTTTCACTGAGGATAACGATGTCATCAGAGACTGTTATCAATGGTATACCGAGCGAGGTGGCGCAGTGGTTAGACACTGGACTCGCATTCGGGAGGACGACGGTTCAATCCCGCGTCCGGCCATCCTGATTTAGGTTTTCCGTGATTTCCCTAAATCACTCCAGGCAAATGCCGGGATGGTTCCTCTGAAAGGGCACGGCCGACTTCCTTCCCCATCCTTCCCTAATCCGATGAGACCGATGACCACGCTGTCTGGTCTCCTTCCCCAAACAACCAACCACCCTGTTATCATTGGTATCTTTTCATCTTGATTTTAATCCTACTCTTGAGACTTTCTTTCATTTCCCTCATTGCTTCTTAGCTGTATAGCTTGAACAGCAGGGGCGACAGTCTACCCTAGTGCCTTACACCCTTTTTAATCCGAGCACTTCGTTATTGGTTTCCAGTCTTAATGTTCCCTCTTTTTTCTTGTAAATATTGTGGTGTGGGATCCTTACAAAATAGGGCTAACAAAGAAAATCGAGAAACTTCAGAGGAGGGCAGCACGTTTTGTACTATAGAGAAAAATTGGGAAGAGTGTCAGGATTGGAGGTGGGCACCATTAAAACACAGGCGTGTCTCGTCGCGGTGGTATCTTCTCGCGAAATTTCGGTCACCAATTTCGTCCTCCGAATATTTGTTGAGGCCGACCTACAAAGGCAGACGTCCACCTATATCGTGATAAAATAAGGCCAATCAGCGCTCGAACGGAATGATACAGATTTTGGTTTTTCCCCTCACGGTGTTCGCTAGCGGAATGATTGAGAATTATTGTGAAAGCGCTTCGATGAACCCTCTGCCAGGAACATGCTTGTAATTTGCAGAATGTCCATGTAGATGCACATGTAAAAGTATATTACTCTTCTTTCACTATAGCTTACTTCTATTTTTCTTTGAATCACGAATGCCTTACACCAGTTTACATTGTCAAACGCTTCTTCCAGGTCGACAAATGAATGTATCTTTAATTTTCTTCAGTTTCACTTCCATCATCAATCACAACGTCAGAATAGCGTCTCTGGTGCTTTTACCTTCCCTAAAGCCAAACGTAACGTCATCTAACACTTCCTCAACTTTATTTTCCATTCCTCTGCATTTTACTTTTGTCAGCAATTTAGAGGCATGAGCTGTTAAGCTGACTCTGCGATAATTTTCGCAGGGTTAGCAGTTGGTATCATCGGAACTGTGTGATAATAGTGAAATTCTCATTGCACTCTTAATGTCACCGCCCTTGCTTTTGCTAATTTCTCTGAAGGTTGTGCTGGTTTCTCCACGTGCTGAATCAGTCCTACCGACGAATGAAAATTCTATAAAACAATTGTCCGCAGCTCGTGGTCGTGCGGTAGCGTTCTCGCTTCCCGCGCCCGGGTTCCCGGGTTCGATTCCCGGCGGGGTCAGGGATTTTCTCTGCCTCGTGATGACTGGGTGTTGTGTGCTGTCCTTAGGTTAGTTAGGTTTAAGTAGTTCTAAGTTCTAGGGGACTGATGACCATAGATGTTAAGTCCCTTAGTGCTCAGAGCCATTTTATAAAACAATTACAAAGAAAATGTGAATCAAAGACAAATTGTAAGAACTTTCTATATTTGTTGTGCTATTTAAACTCATAGAATATTTGTTAAAGAAACTGTACAACAGGCATTTTCTTGTTTCTTTTCCGTTGGAATTTTCGATTTACAACAATGCCATCAGCTCTTTATAACAGTCATGCTGCATTGGTAATGTCTCAATGGAAGCAGTTGTCCATGAATCAGCCATTCTCTTTCCTTCCTCACTGCTTGCCTTACGGTCATTCTGTTTTCGACGTGATCCTGCACGGAACGTCTCACTAAGCCAGGCGCTCCGCCGGCCGTAGTGGCCGAGCGGTTCTAGGCGCTACAGTCTGGAACCGCACGACCGCTACGGTCGCAGGTTCGAATCCTGCCTCTGGCATGGATGTGTGTGATGTCCTTAGGTTAGTTAGGTTTAAGTAGTTCTAAGTTCTAGGGGACTGATGACCTTACAACTTAAGTCCCATAGTGCTCAGAGCCATTTGAACCATTTGAAGCAGGCGCTCCACAACTTGATGGAGGGTTTACAAACACACTGCATAAATAATTTACAAAGTGTGTATGGTAATCCGGTGTGTGTTCATTAGCGTTGTGAGCGTTTTGCAGATACCACCATTAATTAAACTCCACATTCTCCCCTTCGCCGAAGAAGTAGTCGATGGATATTCCCTTGAAAGATATAAGCGCATGTTATTTTGCGACAGGAAAGTAATAGTCACCCGGACATAGGAAGGTCCGAGGTTTAATCACGACAGGTGTGACACGAGGATAACAAGCACTTTTGCTTTAGTCGCCAAACGCCGAAAGGTGACACACACCTGAAGCGATGTTCATCGGTGTCCAGGAGGTGATAGGCAGGTAAAAGTGGGGAGTCCGTCAATCAGATGGCGTCTTATCGCGTATTATTATTACTTTTTTTTGGCAGGATACCACGTCACACGCAGGGTGATTGGCCAACTGACAGTTGGGTACTTGATTTCTACCACATTACTTGGAACGGCCCGTGAAGTGTGGTGTGAAAATCTTTTGCCTCTGGTGGGCGCGTTGCGGGGAGATCGAACGACACATGGCAATATTCAAGAATGAATGTCGATACACGTGAAAGCTGTGTCACGAAGTGCGCTACCTACACCAGAAGAACTTGAGAAATCGGAAACGGGACCTCCAATAGACTGTCTAAGAGGGAGCCATATTGACTGGTCTATTGTTTCCACACATTGCTGACTTAAAGGGCAGCTTCTGTGCCCCAAGGTTAGCCAATCCCTGCCATCCGTAAAGTGGGAGAAGTGTGAGAGTATCACAACGTTCTTTAAATACGTGTCCTGTTGATAGGAAATAACTGAAGGCCGCCTGAAGTCGTCAAGCTATCACCACCGGTAGGAGGAGGGCCTGTGCTACAGTACTGAGATCTGACACCACGTGGAGTTTCATGTATTCCAGACGTTGCAGCCGGTTCAAGCCTATGGCAGCTTCTGGTGTACCATCACGCGTACATTCTGCAGCAACCGTCGGTAATTTGCCACGGTCGTTCCACGCACATCCTTCGTAAACCTGTAACCCACATGTCTCAGTTCAGTAACTTTCGTGAGGGGGGCGGCAGCGTGTGGCCCGAGATATCAACCGCCACTGACTTACTGATGTTAAGGAGAATGCCCGCAGACTGTCCGATCAAGTTTAGCACGATGCCGATTTTATTAGTCTAACGAATCAGCAGTAACAGGTCGTCGGAGTACTCCCTATAGCGTAAGATGATGTCCCGCATGCCTTTAGATCGTAGGTGCACCTTCAAACAGGTCTTCCACGTGCACCCTCAAAGAGGCCTGCTCTCTCCTCTGCCCTCCTCTCATTCATTTCATTCTTAATGTTACTAACCTGACTTTTAATTTCACCGAAGGTTGCTTTCCAGTTTCTTCACGATCTTCATGTAGCTGTTTCACCTTAGCTTTCCTGGACTTCCTATTCGTTTCATTCCAAAGTGACTTGTATTTCCGTGTTCATGAATTTCCCTGAACAATTTTGTACTTCCTTCTTTCATCGACCAACAGAGGTATTTCATCTGTTACCAATGGTTTCTTCGCAGTTACCTTCCTTGCACCCATGTTTTTCTTTCCAACTTCGATCACTGCCCTTTTTTTTAGAGATTTCCATTCACCTTCCGCTGCTTACTGAGCTCTTTCTTATAGCTTTATATGTAGTCTTGGAGAACTTCCAGCGCATCTCTTCATTCATTAGTATTGCTGTATGCTACCTCTGTGTGTGCATATTCTTTCTGAGATGTCTCGTAAACTTCAGCCTACTCTTCATCACTATTGAATTCTGATGCGAGTCCATATATGATTTCAGAATCTCTGTCTTCCTTCCACATATGTTTTCGTTTCCTTGAGGCGGTTAAGTGTTTACCATTTCCGCTTTATGATGTGATTTGAAACTGAACTCGGTTGGCTGCTGAACTTCTTACCAATCACGAGTAAGTGGGAGTGGCTGCTTTGGCCAGTTACCATATTATCTTTTAAGCACTTAACACGACTGTTTCGTCTACGCTACCTGCGTGTGATATGATGACATAAGTTTTACCCGTTTTACTTGAAACTTACTTCTCTTTTCATGAGGCTATCACTGATGTTATGCCTTGAGGCGGGAACCTAAGGCTTACTTAGAAAAGGAAAAGTATGTTGAATAGCTTATCGGGCCAGCCCTAAGTAATTACGGGGTCATATACACTCCTGGAAATGGAAAAAAGAACACATTGACACCGGTGTGTCAGACCCCCCATACTTGCTCCGGACACTGCGAGAGGGCTGTACAAGCAATGATCACACGCACGGCACAGCGGACACACCAGGAACCGCGGTGTTGGCCGTCGAATGGCGCTAGCTGCGCAGCATTTGTGCACCGCCGCCGTCAGTGTCAGCCAGTTTGCCGTGGCATACGGAGCTCCATCGCAGTCTTTAACACTGGTAGCATGCCGCGACAGCGTGGACGTGAACCGTATGTGCAGTTGACGGACTTTGAGCGAGGGTGTATAGTGGGCATGCGGGAGGCCGGGTGGACGTACCGCCGAATTGCTCAACACCTGGGGCGTGAGGTCTCCACAGTACATCGATGTTGTCGCCAGTGGTCGGCGGAAGGTGCACGTGCCCGTCGACCTGGGACCGGACCGCAGCGACGCACGGATGCACGCCAAGACCGTAGGATCCTACGCAGTGCCGTAGGGGACCGCACCGCCACTTCCCAGCAAATTAGGGACACTGTTGCTCCTGGGGTATCGGCGAGGACCATTCGCAACCGTCTCCATGAAGCTGGGATACGGTCCCGCACACCGTTAGGCCGTCTTCCGCTCACGCCCCAACATCGTGCAGCCCGCCTCCAGTGGTGTCGCGACAGGCGTGAATGGAGGGACGAATGGAGACGTGTCGTCTTCAGCGATGAGAGTCGCTTCTGCCTTGGTGCCAATGATGGTCGTATCCGTGTTTGGCGCCGTGCAGGTGAGCGCCACAATCAGGACTGCATACGACCGAGGCACACAGGGCCGACACCCGGCATCATGGTGTGGGGAGCGATCTCCTACACTGGCCGTACACCACTGGTGATCGTCGAGGGGACACTGAATAGTGCACGGTACATCCAAACCGTCATCGAACCCATCGTTCTACCATTCCTAGACCGGCAAGGGAACTTGCTGTTCCAACAGGACAATGCACGTCCGCATGTATCCCGTGCCACCCAACGTGCTCTAGAAGGTGTAAGTCAACTACCCTGGCCAGCAAGATCTCCGGATCTGTCCCCCATTGAGCATGTTTGGGACTGGATGAAGCGTCGTCTCACGCGGTCTGCACGTCCAGCACGAACGCTGGTCCAACTGAGGCGCCAGGTGGAAATGGCATGGCAAGCCGTTCCACAGGATTACATCCAGCATCTCTACGATCGTCTCCATGGGAGAATAGCAGCCTGCATTGCTGCGAAAGGTGGATATACACTGTACTAGTGCCGACATTGTGCATGCTCTGTTGCCTGTGTCTATGTGCCTGTGGTTCTGTCAGTGTGATCATGTGATGTATCTGACCCCAGGAATGTGTCAATAAAGTTTCCCCTTCCTGGGACAATGAATTCACGGTGTTCTTATTTCAATTTCCAGGAGTGTATTAAGGAGCATTAATTGTTTTTGTTTCCTGTTAATGAACTCCTTTTAGGTAAACCAGAATTATTTTTTTGTAAATCTGTCAAACGCATTCTAAAGATTTTTACTGCCTGCTTGTTTTTCTATCATATTACGGTTATAAAACACTGATGTTTTGGGCAGTCTTGAGTTTTATAAGTAATCGTTTATCATTTTAACAAAGCAACTCTTTTGTCGCTTATCAGTAATTGCTCTTAAATTGTTTCATCTGTTTGGCTGATTTCGTCTTAATATGTCAAGGTCCTTTTGGCCTAATTGGTAAAATTACTTTCCCTGAGGAGTGTTAATAACGATCTTTATAAGAATGATTGTCATTCCTTATTTTGCCTGGTCCTTCCACACTAGGCAACCTTACGCCAGTAGCGCGTACCAGACGCCATATAATCAACATACATACTTCCTCTGCACGGGCTGGTTAGCTACTTCCAATGTCAGGTATCCCAGTCGAGTATTCAGTAATGGCTTACTAAATGCACGTATCTTACAACTCAATACGTGACCTCTAATCTGTTTGCCCATGGTCTTCCAGGTCAAGTGCTGCAAAAACATCATCCTGGTCTTAAAGACCTCCAGATAACCTGTTGTTAGTAGGTTCATCCTAATACGCAAATACCAGTGATAAAAATTTCTAGTGTAAACGTTGTTATGTTCACGGCTTGCACAAGCAGTGCAACACTGTTCCCCTCCATAAGACACAGCCCAACAGTCACACATTTCCTGATTTTCTTCTTAATCTCTTTCACTCTGAATGAGAATTCTGTTGTTTCACGTTATCCTTAAAAAGGAGAGAGTACACTGTTAACATTCGGCAAACTGTATGGTCTATGGCATCCCCTTCACTTGGTTCCCAGTCTTCTTCACCTATGACGTGATGTTTTTACTCCTGAAACATGCCGCTCAGAATATCTGCGACAATATTCTCAGCGTCACATATGTGTTTTGTTCGGAACTGGATCGCAGAAATTGTTACTGCCCATCACATAATACATGAACAGATAGCGTTGTCAACTGCGAATAAAATGGCCACGAGCTCGGGTTGTAAACAGAAAATTTGGCTATAAGGAAGGCGAGGGCCCACAAAGCGCAAGCTGTACGCCACTGCCAACTATCAAACTCCCGTAAAATGACGGCCGCAACACGTGTCATCGCTGTGTCGGTCTGGACTATAAGCTCGTTATTAAAGTTGGGCACAACCCACACCGGGGCACCTGCCTGCCAAAGCCCCCATTAAGTCCTTTAATGCTGCTTCTGTGCTTCCTAGGACGCACCCTATTCCGAAGGTCATTAATGAGTGCACTGACCAGACCAAATCTGATCATGCCAATTTAATGTAGTGGTAGGGGGAGGGGGGGGGGGGGTTGCGGAGTAGGAATTGCCTAAGTGTAACTGTAGTCTGGGCAGAGATAGATGCTCCAGAAAACAGACCTCGCGTCGCAAAAACGTCACCTTTAGACCTGAAAATGGCGCTGCTAAGGTTCTGAAAGACTTCTCTCTAACATACTCAAGATGTTCGCCGAAACTCACTGAAAATTATCAGTTCATCAATGTAGAGGTAAGTGCACCGAAACTTCAGATCCGAAAATAGCATTTTCCAAAATTGTGCAGAGGACAGTGATCCCCATGGATAGCCCAAACTAAACTCCGTTGAACTCATGAAGATTCCAGTTGGTGGTAGAAGCTGTTATGGAGTTTCATCTCTCAGCTTGCGGAATGTGGTAATAAAGCTGATTTACGTTTAGCGTAGTAAAAATATTTGGCTTCTAAAACCAGCCCATACATGGATATAGGTCGGGTAAGAGCACTGACAGAAGAAGAACGGTTTTGCTTAAGGTTTGGTAATACTCGGCAGGATGTACTCTACACGGCTGGTCCTCCAGAAGTTTCCTTGTTGGCTTGTTGAGAGCCACAACAAGGCGTTCTTCCTCACTTGTCATACGAATTGCCTCTTAAGCTGCGGACGTCGCCTCCTTCAGATACCGTTCCAAAGGCGTCATGAGCACTGGGCACCCGGTAAAACTGTTCGTCACTGAAATCAACCATGGTACTGAAGATCAAAGATAAAGTGACCACTCAACATCCTCACTGCACGTCACTGACAATACTCCGATTTCCTGCAACAGTCCCGCTAAAGGGTTAGGCAATTCAGCGAAAAGCCCGGGAAAGCACACACAATTCTGTGTTAGTTGTCTCTCTACGCACCGTTTCTCTGGGTCAGGCTATCCCCTCCAACCCGGAGTCATCGCTACAACCGATCACCCTCTGCATTCTCGCGACCGACTCGTCAGCTAACTCCAGTAACTGTTTACAGCGCATATCCGCCGCGTTGACCCTACACAAATTCCAAAACCTGTTAGCGTAGTGCAACACACGATAAAAAAAAAGAAGACACTATCAGAAAGGAGCTCCCACGGCGCACACTGAATGCTGGGATGACGTAACTGACCTCGGTCGGTTCCAAGATAGGCGTGGTCGGTCACCGTCGAGGCCCAATTGGATGCCGCGCCTCAGCCGAGGCTTCAACTAGGCCACACTTCCGGAAAAGCTACAACTTTCAATGGACACGTCATAAATTATTTCCTCCTTTCACAACTCTGCATTACTGAGCACCTCCCTGGCAGACACCGAAACAGTGTTATCAACAAGTAGTGCCCGAAAGACCAAGTGAAGTAAACAATGGAAAATTTCTTACAAAAATTAAAGAAAAAAATTTAAATTTTGGAACTCTATACCTCCATCCCTACTATATTCCAATTACGGATACCACTCACCGCACCTGTAACCATTATCTAAATGGCTCTGAGCAGTATGGGACTCAACTGCTGTGGTCATCAGTCCCCTAGAACTTAGAACTACTTAAACATGGATATTTAAAGAATTTACAAAGATTAAAACTCTTACAATGGTCAACTGGTAAGTCCAGAATGAAAATAAATAGCCTACAGACCGTAGGTTTATAACATCATCTACGTTTCGTATCAAATATCAGTATTGAAAACACTGACATACGCTTTGAAATTCAAGCTGGCGGTTACATAAACCAACTTCAAATTGTCGCCACCAGAGGTGTGGGGAACACTTTAGTTTGAATGAGGGTACACAAAATACGTAACAATCGAAACAAGGACCAACGGTATAATAATTGCAGTCATTACATAAACTTAACGTTGGGGGAGGGGGTTGGGGAAAAGGAAAGAATAGGAACTAATGATACCGGCTGTATCGGTATTTATTGCGGAATCAGGAGCGACGACTGAAAATGAGTCTCGCACCGGGACTCGAATCCAGGATCTCATGCCCACAAATCAGTTGCATTAACCACTGCGCCACGTCGACACAACGTTTACAAACGCGCGAAGTAGTTTGGTACGCTCCCAGGCTCCACCTAGCGTCCCTATTTGCCATCCACGTCCGTCATACAACTGCAATCGTTCGTGAAAGAGCCCACAACAATTGACATTTGATAGGTCAGAATCTCTCACTACGAATTAGTAATCAACAGTAAGCGTTTGTACCAAACACAGTATCTTTTAACTTGGCAAAAGTGAATTTCACCAGAAGTGTGTAACCAAGTGCACCTTGGTATGTATCAGTTTTCTAGCGAGCCAAAATTCCAATACATTTAAAAGGGAAACAGGTGAGACCACACCTCAAAATCATATGAAGGCTGAAATATCCGGATAGAGACACGTAAAAAACTTTGTCTACACGGCGCAGGTTGTCTACCACTTGTTAACTAGTTCGCCGCTCAGGAATTCAGACCGTCCCGGTAAGCGGCACCGTTAAAGCGGGCCGCAGATTGCTGTCTGACAAACACAACCCGACATCAATACTTCTCCGGCGGCGCGAATCAGCCGCATCGGAGACATTGGCTGGGCAGACAGAGCGCTTAGTAGACAGCACGGACTGAACGCTCGCATCTTTCATCCGTATCGATAACGATATGTGAAACGCATGGGGCGAGGTGATTTTCCACTGAGGCACCAAAGAAACTTATATAGACATGTGTATTCAAATACAGAGATATGTATACAGGCAGACTACAACGCTCCGGTCGGCAACGCCTATGTAAGACAACAAGTGTCTATCGCAGTTTTAGGATTTGTTATTGCTACTACAATGGCAGGTTATCTAGATTTAAGTGCGTTTGAATGTGGTGTTATAGGCGGCGCACGAGCGCTGTGACACAGCGTATCCGAGGTAGCGATGAAGCGGGCCTTTTCCCGTACGACAATTTCACGGGTGATCGTGAATATCAGGAATAGGGTAAATCATCAAATCTCCGACATCGCTGTGGCCGCAAAAAAGATCTTCTAAGAACGGACCAACAACGATTGAATAGAAACGTCAAACGTGACAGAAGTGTAATCCTTCCGCAAATTGCTGCACATTTCAGTGCTGGGCCATTAACAAGGGTTTGCGTGCGAACCGTTCAACGAAACATCATCGATATGGGATTTCGAAGCCGAAGGCCCATTAATGTAACATTGATGACTGCACGACACAAAGCTTTACTCTTCGCTGGGCCCGTCAACAAGACATTGGACTGTTGATGACTGGAAACATGTTGCCTGGTCGGACGAGTCTCGTTTCAAATACTATCGTGTGGATCGAGATGTACGGTTATGGAGACAACCTCATGAATCCATGGACCCTGCATGTCAAAAAAAAAAAAATGGCTCTGAGCACTATGGGACTTAACTCCTAAAGTCATCAGTCCCCTAGAACTTAGAACTACTTAAACCTAACTAACCTAAGGATATCACAGACATCCATGCCCGAGGCAGGATTCGAACCTGCGACCGTAGCGGTCGCGCGGTTCCAGACTGTAGCGCCCATAACCGCTCGGCCACTCCGACCCTGCATGTCAGGAAGGGACAGTTCCAGATCGTGAAGGCTCTGTAATGGTGTGGGGCGTGTGCAGTTGGAGTGATGTGGGACCCCTGTTATGTCTAGAAACGACTCCGACAGGTCACACGTACGTAAGCATTCTGTTTGATCACCTGCAGCCATTCATGTCCGTTGTTAATTCCAGCGGACTTGGACAGTTCCAGGAGGACAATGTGACACCCCACTCGCCCAGAATGGTTACAGGGTGGCTCCAGGAACACTCTTCTGAGATTAAATACTTCCGCTGGCCACTAAACTCCACATACATGAACATTGCAGAGCATATCTGAGATGCCCTGCAACGTTTTGTTCAGATGAGATCTCCACCCCTCGTACTCTGATGGATTTGTTGTCAGCCCAGCAGGATTCTAGGTGTCGATTTCCTCTAGCAGAACTTCAGATATAAGTCGAGTCCATGCCACATCGCGTTGCGACACGTCTGCGCGATCGCGGGGGCCCTACACGATATTAGGTAGGTGTACCAGTTTCTTCCGCTCTTCAGTGTAAACTCTATTGGGTTATCCAGCGCAGTAATGCAGTGTGAAAGTTCCTGTTTTATGTATTTATGGAATGTGACGATAGAGGCCACTTTCAGTTGTGATGGTTTTCTTCACTGCAGCAGTGGGTTGATGAAAACTTTTATGTAATGGCCGACTCAGGTCCCTAAGAAACACTTTCAGGTTATGATCTGGATTTATACACGATGAATTACTAGAACGTAATTTTGTTGTTATAGGTATAACTACAAGTTTCTTCATCTCTGCGTAGCTGTCGCATCTCACTTCAATCTGATTACTGTAGTCAAGCCTTGGTCTGCTACTTCTTTCTGTAGTGCAAGCGCCTGAGTAGGCTATTGGCCTAACTGTACACAGAGTAGGACCTCTCTCCTACCGTGTGGTTATAATTGAAGTACAGCTACCCTCAGTGGTAAAGAGTGGCCTGTAATTATCTTATGGCAGACAAACATCCCATATTTTAACGCGTTAATGGAGAACGAGTTTACGCTGGAAAAAGGAAATTATTTCCGGTTTTGACCACCAGGTGCAAACCTGGCGCTCTTCAATGCAAGAAAGACGTTTAGAAATGCTTCCATATGTAATGGATAAGGACGTGGGCAGTAAAACTCAAACGAGTAAGAAACGCATACTGTTGATTTTATTATTAACCGCCGCTTACAATGTTCCTTCAGTATGAGTACTGGAGACGTCGCCAATATGCTACAGCCATAAAACGACGTGGCCAGCAGTTTTTCTCAGCAGTTCCGGTGGAATAAGAGCAACACGTTCCTGTACACTGGCCTCCAGATCATTTAGATACGGAACATATCCTGGTAAACACGTTCTTTTGGGTATCTCCAGAGCCAAAAGTCACATGGATTCAGATCCGATGATCTTGCGGGCCATTCATCTGGGAATCATCTGGAGATAATCTGTTTGTGGAAGGTTGCATTAAACAGCTCTTTCATTAGTCAAGTGTCATGAAGTGTTGTCCGATCTTGCACTAAAACGGTAGTTTCCACACAGTGGTGCTCTTCCAAAACAGGAATCACATGCTGCACAATCATGTCTCGATAACGAGAATACGTTACTGTACATTTGATAGGCCTTCTCTGCAGACGGATGTCTCGATAACGTGCAGATGTCACTGTACATCTGACAGGCCTTCTGAAGGTCTTCCCTTCAAAGAAGAGCAGAACGAGAGTAAAGATGCTTGTGAATCCACACTACACAGTCTGATACGGCGACTGCAACTGTTCTTCGTGCACATCACACGTTTTAACAGTACCCCAAACTCGGCAGTTCTGTGCATTCAGTGCACCCTGTAGTGTAAAATGTGCCACGTCACTCCACAGTATTTCGCCTGGCCACACGTCAATAACTACGATCAGTACCAGAAACCAAAGAGCAAATTCAGAACGCTGCAACGTATCATGAGGTTTCAGTTGCTGCAACGTCTGGGTGATGTACGGCTGCCAGCGTAAATCAGACTGAAAATCTTTCCGTAGTGTTGGCTGCTGGATCGACCCTCTCCTGACACTGTACGAGCGCTACCACTACCCGGGGCAAGTGCTGCAGCAACAGCAACCTCGTCAATAACGTTCTTCCTCATAGGACGTCTTCCTCTCGCAGGTGACTCACCAAGCTCACCGAGGATTTAGAATTTCATTTTCAACGTCTACCATCCAGATCTTTCCGTCTGTGATGAACCGTGAATTTACTTTCAAAATCTTTTCTTAAAGAATTTACTTTATTTACCACCGACTCATCAAGAACATTAACACAATATGTGAGCGTGGAAGTAGCTACCAAGGAGTAACTGATGGAAACAAATTAAATTTCAACTATTTTTTTTTTCTTTTTTGCAGCAGCAGCAGCAGCCTTCGGGCTGAGAACCTTCCGCTGCCTTTCAACAAGCCGTCGCCACCACAGCTCACAACGACCTCTGAAAAACTACACTGGTGCAAATCTGCAACACACCAGATAGATTACTTTAAACTAAAAACTTTAACAACTCACACAAATACATTAACTATGCGCCCTGTAAGAGGGATGGAAATGGTACAAACACTCACACCAAAATTATTTGCCACCGAAAGAGCAATTTGTTTTTAAAAGGGCCCGTACGGTGGAAGGGTGGCAACTTTATAAAAATGACCATTGAAATAAAACCCATGACATCCTCTACATTACACATATACCGCCTCGCAAGATGATAGGCAAGATAAAAACATATTTCAGGAATTCGGCCTTTACCTTAATTCTATAAATTCGTTAGGCCCGAATCCAACAAAGATGACTGAGGCAGCTATTAACGTATGGCAGACCGACAGACAGACAGACTTTAGCACTCCGACCGACAATCCGACCGATTTCCAACCGTCAGATCCAACTGCACATACAGCAGAGAATGTCGGCCGATGACGAGTAAACCAAGCTACCTACACTTTCTAACTCGGCCTAACTAAGATCAAGGCATCAAACACCACTCAGGACAAGTTTAAAGAACACAGAAAACACAAGTCACAACTGTCAAATCACTACGGAAGAAGGCTGCGGGTTCTAGACAACAACAGCCGGCCGAAGTGGCCGTGCGGTTAAAGGCGCTGCAGTCTGGAACCGCAAGACCGCTACGGTCGCAGGTTCGAATCCTGCCTCGGGCATGGATGTTTGTGATGTCCTTAGGTTAGTTAGGTTTAACTAGTTCTAAGTTCTAGGGGACTAATGGCCTCAGCAGTTGAGTCCCATAGTGCTCAGAGCCAATTTCTAGACAACAACACACACCACATGTTATCACACGTGTGAACGGCTGAGGAAACAACAATACACAAACAACCAACCAATCTTAACAGTCGAGATTTTAAAAGAAGTCACTAATCACTCAAATTGAGGATCCTGCTTCGGAGGAAAGCGAAACGTCGATCTCGCAGCTAGCGCCTCCATATGCAACCGCGCGTGCTGCCGCCAGGAGCCCCGGCCTGGCTTTGCGCTGTGGAGACTACGTCGCTTCTCAGTTCCGACGAACCAACAAGGTCCAACCACATCCCGACTCCGAAAAAGGTGTTCATCCTGAGGATCCAAGACGTCGTCGACTAAGACTGCATCGACCACGGCCCCGGCGCGTACTTGCACCGTGCGGACCTGCCTGCTGCTGACTGCCAACTCGTCCAAACGCTGACTAATGACAAACCCGACTCAGTCCTCAACCCAACAGCGACTGAGACTTAGAGCCGACCGACTAACATCCGAGTGTCTGCCTTCTGACTGACTCTGTAGCCTCCCAGACTGAGAGACTAACCGACCGACCAGACCGGTCGAGACTGACAGACTGACCAACTGATGAGCTCATAGTGGCCCTTAAATGCACGTGAACAGGCAACTTTTCCCCTTTCCCACCAGAGGGACACACCAAAGCTGCGACTGCCACAGCGGCACCACCGCCAGTAATGGAAGGCGACTGCTTTACACTACGCGCTGCGTCGCGCTCTTAAAAACAGTAATTTTTACTACGGCTCAGGTGATACTCCCTCAATGCAGCACTATAATTTCGGCCGTTCACATAAAACAGTTTCACGAATAGCGCACTCTCTTCTCTAAAGCCATACCATTCAATCACTTTAAGACATTTCAAAAGATAACGTCGAAGTCATACCGTCATACAAATAGTGTACAGCGCCAGATTTTCACCTAGTGGCCATAAATAGAAAAAATTTGTTTTCCAGCGTGAATCGGGTCCACAATAACGCAGTAGCATACGTACCAAGTTTACATTCCTGCCATATGACAATGACATTTTACATTAGACCTCCATCAGTAACTGCTCTTTAATTATAACCACACAGTTCGTATATAACTTACTGAATTCTTTCATAACACCACATTTCTGGCGCTTCTTTTATGTGTCTACACTGTGTATTGTGCGCGTGCCACTTCCATATAACGCTACAATGTAGACAAATAAGAATATCTGACACTTAAAGTTATATTACATTACAAACTTTTATTCGTCTGAAATGTAGGCTAGCGATAGAATAAATGTATTTAACACTACCCTTATTTCGCTCATGCCCAGTTCTTTTGTTGCAAAAAATAACAAAACTCTTTACCTTTGATTCATTTATTAATCTAGTTCTCTCAGCAGAGCATCATTTGATTCTGGAGCACTCCCTTACACTTGTCACATGATTGTTTATGTACGTCTTCCAGTGTTTTTTCAAGAAACTAAACAAATCCTTCGTCATTCTTAACATATTAAATCATTCGCAAACCTCAAGGTCTTTCATTTTCTTTTAACTGTGATTGTGTTTCCTTGTTCTTTGCTTCCTTTCGTGCTTGTTAGAGTAAATAGTTTATATTAGTAAAACAGTGAACATTCATTTCGGACCATTGGTACTTTATGTCAAATCACTACTTTACAGTCCTTCATCATCTTTACACTTTTGACTAGAATGTATAAGGATACATTGTACATGACAAAATGCATAAAAAATTTTACTATAATTTTTTTAAGAAATGGTCTGTTATGGGACAACCCGCTACTTATCTGATTCCATTCAGGTGCCAGCGCCCTGCATCTGCCCGATAGCTTTAAAAAAATACGCTTAAATATGTTTATGAAACCACCACTTCACTTTCGTATCGTAAGCAGTCGTCGTCATCTTGTTTGGTAATCAGAATGTTACAAACGTGGCCAGCAATTGCAGGATGTGGATATTTAAAGGCTTAACATAGTGTTATCATTATGTATGAGATATCAAATGCCATTCTTCTCTGTTTCAGATAGTATTTGTTTCTCGGTCATCATAGCATACAACACAGCCTCCTTAATGGAATGCCGATGAAATGAAGCAGAGGTGCAAAGTTCATTTGTATATCAGAAAGTTTTTTCATGAACACAGTCCATAAGACAGTTTGCGCCAGAGTCTGATGCACAGCAATCACTTATTAGTCGGAAGGCTCACCCGCAAGCATATTCGACGTGAAAGCGGTGTCAAATACGGTGCGCGAAACTTGATGCAGACCGACCACAGCCAGAATCAAACCCGAAGTGCCTGTGGTTGATCCTGCCGTCCTTACATACATACGATCGCAACTGTCACTAAAATGTGCCGTCACCGTGGCTCGAATATCCCATGAAAATTAGAGGCGCACTCTCAGGTATGTGA
This sequence comes from Schistocerca nitens, assembly GCF_023898315.1. Classification (NCBI taxonomy): domain Eukaryota; kingdom Metazoa; phylum Arthropoda; class Insecta; order Orthoptera; family Acrididae; genus Schistocerca; species Schistocerca nitens. Next base: position 547,425,046 of record NC_064619.1, on the reverse strand, counting down.
GAACAACCATTTCTTTGAAGAATCGAACTCCCATGTATAAAATAACTTGAAACCTCTGATTACTTCACAAATGAGTTAATGTGTTAAATATTCGACGTTGAGGATGCACGCGAGAGGAAAAGCTTAGAAAGAGGACAGACATCATGTTTGATATTTGTTGGAAGTCTCCAAGTGCTCTCATTATCAAACACTGGATGAATGTGGTCTGGGTAATTTGCACCCAGTTTTAAGCAAAAACACATTTCAATGTTCATAAGTTACGACGTTTTATCTTCTGAACTCCGGCGGTACCTTGGAAGAGTATCGCCCACCGATAACTGCATAGTCATTTATCAAAGCGTGAGGTGTTGCAGACGCAAGCCAGCCAGCCAAACAGCCAGCCAGCCAGCAGCAGCAGCAGGAGCCACCCCAGAGGCAGCCGCCCCAGAGGCAGACGTCCCGGCGGCAGCCGTCCCAGCGGCCCAGCAGCCCAGCAGCGGTGGCCGCCCCAACAGTCCAGCAGCCCAACAGCCCAGCAGTCCAGCAGCCCAGTAGCCCCTGTGCTCGCCTTCCCACTTGCAGCAGCAGAGTGGGACTTCGGCCCCAGTCGGCGCCTTCGTCCGTCTTCGTCTGTCTTCGTCCGTCTTCGTCTCCGTGAGTTCCTTGTCTTCATCTCTCTTGATCCTGTCCTGCCCTTTTCCTTCATTTTCCCCTTCTCACCATGACTACACCCACCACCACTACCAGCACCACTGCCATCGTCTATACCTCTCCGTCCGCCACCACCACCACCATTACGTGGTGTGCCCAGTTGCCCTGTCCCATTACATCCCCACACTTCTCAACCTCCCGTCTCCTGTGCTCTTCGTCGCCCCATCTCCAGTTCCCTCTTCCTTAGACTCCTCCTCTGACCCTTCCCTCCCCTCCGTCACCATGTTGCCGCCATCCCTGTGGCCCCCAGCAGGGTGGTGGCCTGGAGGGCCACGGCCCATGCACAACTGTCACCATCGCCATCGCCATCGCCATCGCCTTCGCCATCATCTTCTACATCTACATCCACATCCATACTTCGCAAGCCACCTGACGGTGTGTGGCGGAGGGTACCCTGAGTACCTCTATCGGTTCTCCCTTCTATTCCAGTCTCGTATCGTTCGTGGAAAGAAGGATTGTCGGTATGCTTCTTTGTGGGCTCTAATCTCTCTGATTTTATCCTCATGGTCTCTTCGCGAGATATACGTAGGAGGGAGCAATATACTGCTTGACTCCACGGTGAAGGTATGTTCTCGAAACTTTAACAAAAGCCCATACCGAGCTACTGAGCGTCTCTCCCGCAGAGTCTTCCGCTGGAGTTTATCTATCATCTCCGTAACGCTTTCGCGATTACTAAATGATCCTGTAACGAAGCGCGCTGCTCTCCGTTGGATCTTCTCTATCTCTTCTATCAACCCTATCTGGTACAGATCCCACACTGCTGAACAGTATTCAAGCAGTGGGCGAACAAGCGTACTGTAACCTACTTCCTTTGTTTTCGGATTGCATTTCCTTAGGATTCTTCCAATGAATCTCAGTCTGGCATCTGCTTTACCGACGATCAACTTTATATGATCACTCCATTTTAAATCACTCCTAATGCGTACTCCCAGATAATTTATGGAATTAACTGCTTCCAGTTGCTGACCTACTATTTTGCAGCTAAATGATAAGGGATCTATCTTTCTATGTATTCGCAGCACATTACACTTGTCTACATTGAGATTCAATTGCCATTCCCTGCACCATGCGTCAATTCGCTGCAGATCCTCCTGCATTTCAGTACAATTTTCCATTGTTACAACCTCTCGATACACCACAGCATCATCTGGAAAAAGCCTCAGTGAACTTCCGATGTCATCCACAAGGTCATTTATGTATATTGTGAATAGCAACGGTCCTATGACACTACCCTGCGGCACACCTGAAATCACTCTTACTTCGGAAGACTTCTCTCCATTGAGAATGACATGCTGCATTCTATTATCTAGGAACTCTTCAATCCAATCACACAATTGGTCTGATAGTCCATATGCTCTTACTTTGTTCATTAAACGACTGTGGGGAACTGTATCGAACGCCTTGCGGAAGTCAAGAAACACAGCATCTACCTGTGAACCCGTGTCAATGGCCCTCTGAGTCTCGTGGACGAATAGCGCCAGCTGGGTTTCACACGACCGTCTGATTCCTACAGAGTAGATTTCTAGTCTCCAGAAAAGTCATTATACTCGAACATAATACGTGTTCCAAAAGTCTACAACTGATTGACGTTAGAGATATAGGTCTATAGTTCTGCACATCTGTTCGACGTCCCTTCTTGAAAACGGGGATGACCTGAGCCCTTTTCCAATCCTTTGGAACGCTACGCTCTTCTAGAGACCTACGGTACACCGCTGCAAGAAGGGGGGCAAGTTCCTTCGCGTACTCTGTATAAAATCGAACTGGTATCCCATCAGGTCCAGCGGCCTTTCCTCTTTTGAGCGATTTTAATTATTTCTCTATCCCTCTGTCGTCTATTTCGATATCTACCATTTTGTCATCTGTGCGACAATCTAGAGAAGGAACTACAGTGCACTCTTCCTCTGTGAAACAGCTTTCGAAAAAGACATTTAGTATTTCGGCCTTTAGTCTGTCATCCTCTGTTTCAGTACCATTTTGGTCACAGAGTGTCTGGACATTTTGTTTTGATCCACCTACCGCTTTGACATAAGACCAAAATTTCTTAGGATTTTCTGCCAAGTCAGTACATAGAACTTTACTTTCGAAGTCATTGAACGCCTCTCGCATAGCCCTCCTCACACTACATTTCGCTTCGCGTAATTTTTGTTTGTCTGCAAGGCGTAGGCTATGTTTATGTTTGCTGTGAAGTTCCCTTTGCTTCCGCAGCAGTTTTCTAACTCGGTTGTTGTACCACGGAGGCTCTTTTCCATCTCTTACGATCTTGCATGGCACATACTTATCTAACGCATATTCTACGATGGTTTTGAACTTTGTCCACTGATCCTCAACACTATCTATACTTGAGACAAAACTTTTGTGTTGAGCCGTCAGGTACTCTGTAATCTGCTTTTTGTCACTTTTGCTAATCAGAAAAATCTTCCTACCTTTTTTAATATTTCTATTTACGGCTGAAATCATCGATGCCGTAACCGCTTTATGATCGCTGATTCCCTGTTCTGCGTTAACTGTTGCAAATAGTTCGGGTCTGTTTGTCACCAGAAGGTCCAATATGTTATCGCCACGAGTCGGTTCTCTGTTTAACTGCTCAAGGTAGTTTTCAGATAAAGCACTTAAAAAAAATTTCACTTGATTCTTTGTACCTGCCACCCGTTATGAATGTTTGAGCCTCCCAGTCTATATCCGGCAAATTAAAATCTCCACCCAGAACTATAACATGGCGGGGAAATCTACTCGAAATATTTTCCAAATTATCCTTCAGGAGCTCAGCCACAACAGCTGCTGAGCCAGGGGGCCTATAGAGACATCCAATTACCATGTCTGAGCCTGCTTTAACCGTGACCTTCACCCAAATCATTTAACATTTCGGATCTCCGTCAATTTCCTTCGATACTACTGCACTTCTTATCGCTATAAACAAGCCTCCCCCTTCACTGTCCAGCCTGTCTCTGCGGTATACATTCCAATCTGAGTTTAGGATTTCATTACTATTTACATCTGGTTTCAGTAAACTTTCTGTCCCTAGTACTATATGGGCGTTGTGACCGTTTATTAATGAGAGCAGTTCTGGGACCTTTCTATAGACGCTCCTGCAGTTTACTATTAGCACATTAATATTGTTATTCCCTGTTGCATTTTGCCTACTCCTACCTTGCCGCGTCTCAGGAGGCGTCTTGTCGGGCCTAGGGAGGGAATTCTCTAACCTAAAAAACCACCATGTGCACTCCACACGTACTCCGCTACACTTGTAGCCGCTTCCGGCGTGTAGTGCACGCCTGATCTATTCAGGGGGACCCTAAATTTCTCCACCCGATAGCGGAGGTCGAGAAATTTGCACCCCAGATCTCCACAGAATCGTCTGAGCCTCTGGTTTAAGCCTTCCACTCGGCTCCAAACCAGAGGTCCGCGATCGGTTCTGGGAACGATACTACAAATAGTTAGCTCTGATTCCACGCCGCGAGCGAGGCTTTCCGCCTTCACCAATTCCGCCAACTGCCTGTACGAACTGAGGATGACCTCTGAACCGATACGGCAGGTGTCATTGGTGCCGACATGAGCAACAATTTGCAGTCGGGTGCACCCAGTGCTCTCTATCGCCGCCGGCAGAGACTCCTCCACATCTCGGATGAGACCATCCGGCAAGCAGATCTTCCCCGACCTTTCCGCTATTTCCCTAAGGGGCTCCATCACCCGCCTAACGTTGGAGCTCCCAATAACTAATAAACCCCTCCCTCCGTGTGCCTGCTCGGACCTTGCTGAAGGAGCAGCCACATGTCCACTCACAGGCAGAGCGGGCGATGCCACACGGCCAGCGTCCACATTTACCCTCCGCCTCGTGCGCCGCGAACGCCGCTGAACCCGCCACTCCCCTTAGGGAGAGGGTGGCCCAACCGCGCCCTGTACCCGCAAAGATGTCTCGACAGCAGGGACAGTGGGTGAAGCATGTAACACCTGGGGTGTGCCTTGCGACGCACCAGACTCCCCACTGCCGCTACACTCCGAGGCAGCAGCCTGAAGACGGCAGACCGCGGCCATCAACACGCTCAGCTGTTCGCGAACAGTGGCCAGCTCCTCCTGCGTCCGTACACAGCAGTCACACATCCTATCCATCCTAAGGAATCTATTTACTGAAGAGAGTTAATCAACTTTTAACTAGACTGCTAATTCCCTAAAGGCGGCTGATAATTGACTAAACTGTGATTGCTAGCCACTTCTTGTAGAAAGCAATGATAATAGCACTACCTGTCTCTGGACTGTATTGAAAACAAACACTAGTACTACTGGCACTATGGTTGACTAAAGGGACTCTCTCTGACTGTATTCAAAACAATCACGAAATCTATGGAACACTATTAATAGCACTCGACAATTAAAGCTTCCTAAAAGCAAAAACACACGGAAGAAGAAGTGATAAGTAAGAAAAATACAGTTAATACTCAAATTAAGGTAGCTCGCTGCACAGCAGACGTGAAGCAGACGGCGGTTAGGACGACACTGACACTACTGACGTCCCCATCCGCCCTCCGGACGCCCCCAGCCCTCCCGGCAACTCCCTTCATCCACCCCCACTGCCGAGGACATCATCAGGTTTGTCACCATCGCCGTCTCCGACACCACAGCCAACACCCACACTGGGACCTGCCGCCTCCCATCATTTCCCGTTCCTCCCGTCCTCCACGCCTCTTCTCACCCTTCAGTTATGGGGGAGGAGGTGTTGGCGGAGCTTAAGGTGCACCCGTACCTAGAAATACATGCAGTACTCCGGATTTTCAATCCTGAACGCCCCACCCGCCTTATGTGGGTGTTTTCCGAACATGCCCCTTCCATTGACCTTCTCCTGAAGGAGGGTGCAACAGCCGAATGCCGCGAGGCCCCCGTTTGCCCGCACCGCAAACAGGTACACTTCCTCAGGCAGTTGCCCAACCTCCAGTCGCCTTCTTCCTGCAACACTGCAACCTCCCGCACCCTACCTACTCCCAGAAGTGCAAGGCCCAACCACCTACCATCACCACTCCTAAACTCATCGTCCCCATCCGCTCTCCGGACGCCCCCAGCCCTCCTGGCAACTCCCTTCATCCACCCCCACTGCCGAGGACATCATCAGGTTTGTCACCATCATCCTCCAGAACGGCCACCCATTCCAGCGCCCCCAAACACTCCAGCAGATCTCCCTCGCCACCTGATCTGTTTCCCACCTTAACACCTGTGCCACCTATTTCCATAACCAAGCCCACTTCACATTCTCCCATCTCGACACCCTTGTGTAAATTCCTATCATGGTACGGTAGCACTGTATCTTGTTCAATAACGTCCGCTCCCTTCCCGTAAACAAAAACCTCTTCCTGCAAACCCTCATGACCCACCGTGTGGATGCCTTCCTCCTCAACGAAACCTTTCTCCAGCCCCAGCATACCATCCACACATCACCCTAACTCCTCCAGCCGGCCGGAGTGGCCGAGCGGTTCTAGGCGCTACAGTCTGCCTCGGGCATGGCTGTGTGTGATGTCCTTAGGTTAGTTAGGTTTACGTAGTTCTAAGTTCTATGGGACTGATGACCTCAGTAGTTAAGTCCCATAGTGCTCAGAGCCATTTGAACCTAACTCCTCCACTGCTCCGATAATCCTTTCTCAATAGCGCATGGCGGAGTAGCCATTGCCCACAACTGCCAGATCCCTGTTTGGCCCCCACAGAACACCTGATCCTCAGCCTCTTCTTGCCTGGTCTTACGATTACCTGCGCCACCACCTATGTCCGCCCTACTGCCCCTATTACTTTTGGCTTCCTTTCCCACATCAACCATACCTTCTCCTCCTATGTGATTGCTGCTGACCTCAACATCCATAGTTGTTCCACCGCCCAGTTACGGCAGTGGCATCGGTTCCTCTCCACCCTCCAAGGTGACCTCGTTCCCATTCCCCAGCACACCCGCCCTGAATCCAATACCACTCCAGATTTCATCCTCTACTCCCCTAATCTCTTTGGCCGCATTGGCAGTGACCATCTCCCTGTCCTCTTCACCATTTCAGACAGTCATCACCCCCATCCCGATCCTCACATCGACCCTCCCCCGAAATATGAGCATGATTATTCCTGTGGCGACTGGAATGCCTACTGGGGTACCCTCTGTACCCAGGTCAGTAGCCACCCTCTCACCTACCACCACCATGATGATGTTACCTATGCCACCTCCTTTCTCCAGCAGACCTTACTTGAGGCCATGGAGGCCCTTGCCCCTACCGTCGCCATCCACTTGCACTGTCCCACTTTACCCCAATAGGCTGTCCTCCTCCTCCTTGAATCCCAATCCCGCCATCTCTACCGTGCCTTCCTTCACATGCGTGACCGGGACACACTATGAGACGACTGGCAACTGCAACAACACGTCATAAACTTGTTCGTGGCTAAGAAACGCCAGGACTGGCGACAGACATGCACCCATCTTAATGCTACCCTTCCTATCAACTTGTCCAAGTACTGGTCAGCCTTCAACCACCTTACCAGATATAACCCACTCCCCTACTACCCTCTCCTTTACAATGACCAACCCTTCCCTGACAACCTTAGTAAGACCAATCACTTTGCCTCCTACCTCTCCGACATCTTTACCCTGACTGACGATCCCCAGTTCAATTACTCCCTCTTCCCAGATGTCGGTAATCGAACTGACACGTCTGTCCCTCCAGTCACACCTGTATACAGAAGACATGCCACCGCCTTCACCCCTCGTCCACCTTCTCCAGTAAGCCGATGACACTGCCTTCCTTGCTCTCGCCCCCACCCTGCAACGCTCCCAACACTTTCTCCAATCCCATCTTGACCGGTTCACCACTTGGTTCTACCAGTGGTTGCCCAAGGTCAATCCTTCCAAGACCCAGGCGATCATTGTAGGCAAAAGTACCCCTTCCTTCCCTTCTGCTCGACTTGTATATCACCATTTATGGCTGTCCTATCACCTTCACCCCCACCCTCAAGTACCTTGGCATCACCCTTGATCGTCACCTCTCCTGGACCCCCAATCTCCAGACAATCCAAGACACACTCCAGACTCCATCTCCTCAAGCTCCTTTCTGGCCACACATGGGGTCTGGAGCCCCCCATCATCCTCCACACCTATAAATCCCTCAGCCGCCCTATTCTGTGCTACGCCCACCCTACCTGAATCTCTGCCTATACTACCTTTTATAAATCCCTTCAAATATTAGAACGCCAGCGCTCTGCCTCGCCTATCTCATCCATCTCCCCTCCCCCACGTGGATCCCATATGACCTCATTCCATACCCGCACCTCCTCCTTTCCCTCGAATGGATACGGAACCTCCTCTACACCTCCCGTAAACTTGATCCCCCTCACCCACTTGTCTCTCCCATCCTCTCCCACCCCCATCCGCTGCCGCGCATGTTTCCCACGTCCCACGTGCTCTCCATCTCTCCACTCTCCATACCCTCGCCCAAGGTGGCTCCCACCAACCCCCACTCCCTGATGACACCCTCATCCCCTCCATCTACCCCTCCTACCAACTTTGATCCTCCTCTTCCTCTCTCTGTATTTTTCCCTAGGGCACCTTCTCCCTTCCTCCCTCCCTCCTTCCCCAGGATTCCCCTAACTCCTTCTTCCCCCCCTCCCACCTCCTCTGCCACTTGCATCTCAACCCTCCCCTCTCCCTCGTCCCCCACCTTCTCCCCTTTTGGCAGGTCCCCAGACTCTCACATGTACAGTGAACATTCGCGAGCCGGAGATCATCGTCAGGGTTTGTGTGTGCCATCATATTAGTGATTCAGTGTTTCGTCGATTGTGCTCCTTCATTCACGTGTATTATTTCTGTCGTCTCTGCTAGTGTCCGAGAGCTGAACCTTTTTTTTTTTCGACGCTGCATCTGTGAACGACCTCATGTATTTTAAATTTGTGCGCCCACTGTTGTCTATCCACCGTGTTGTTTCGTTTTTCGATGTCTCCCCTTAACTGAATGTATTATCTGTGGCCGAACAGCGGCATAGTTTTGCCGCTGCCGGCCTATCTTGTAATTAATAAAATTACAATAAAGAAAAAACTCCTGAAGTATGTGTCGTACAATGATATGACATTGCGGATATATTCTGCGGTATATGTGGATAGCATCTGCAAAATGAGGTGCAAATACAGTCGACAGTAAAGAGAAATGAAATTAAAACGTCGTGGTAATGCTGGAATTTTAATGTACGAACAGTGAAATGTAGTAAGCCATAAACTGATTTCCTTTCGTTTGGACAAGGGGCGAGGTGGTGTTGAGGGGTGGAAGCGAGAACTATTTTCATCTTGGTTTGTAATTATATGTAAAGCTAGTTGCAAACCGCTTCGTCTGATGAGAGTCGAATTTCGTCCCGATTAATTGAGCAGGCTAACGACATCTTACAAGCTGCGTTGTTTACATTTTCATCTACGCCCTGATGATCGGTCTCCAAAGTTGTATGTGCTTTTTCTGCCTCTCCTTTCTTGTTATCAAACCGCAGCGGGCTACGCTACGTAACACTAAGTAACAGGGCGGATAGATGTGTCATTTTGCAATAAGCCCAGGGCAAGAAAAGGGTTCGCTAAAGCTCGCTGGTTACATCTGAAATGTACAGGCATGCACGTAACTCCTCTTTTGATTCTGTTGAGAGTTTAGACGGTGGAGGTGGTGTTGAGGCGGCTGCACTATTAGCTGGTGTCTTCCAGCGCAGTGTCCATCTAACAGAGATGCTACTTCTCTTTGGCCACTCTCCGATGCTGTTATCACTCTTCTTGAGCTGTTATTTGTTGTTGTAGCTAAGACAACTGCAGCTGTTGTTCATCTAACAGCTAAGTCAAAGCTGGGCTTATCTTGAGGTACCTTTCTGCTCATCGTAGAGTCTGCCAGTGAGCCAGGGCTGAGTCTAGAGGCAACACTCACTCATAAATTAAACAGTTGGTTCGTAAACAGACTCCGTAAGGAGATCTGGGGCAGGGTCCGATACACGGAAATCGCTCGTTAGTGTGAAGGTGAATCCGTAGATAGAGTCCATTTTACAGCGATGTGATCGAAAGTGTACCACACTGAAGGAAGTTGGAGCACGATGAGAATAAAATATGAGTGCGTATAGTTGATTCTGGCTCGCTCTGGACGAGAGAAACCGCTCAGGTTACACAGTGCCACGACCGTGGCTTCAAGATGAGATGAATGTCTACGGTTCTTCAAAAATGTTCAAATGTGGTGAAATCTTATGGGACTTAACTGCTAAGGTCATCAGTCCCTAAGCTTACACACTACTTAACATAAATTATCTTAAAGCCAAACACACACACCCCTGCCCGAGGGAGGACTCGAACCTCCGCCGGGACCAGCAGCACAGTCCGTGTCTGTAGCGGGCCTAGACCGCTCGGCTGATCCCGCGCGGCTCTACTGTTCTTTCTTGACTATGTTTCGATACTGTGAGAACTAACGCAATGGTGGACTTGTCCTCCACATTATAGCCGGAAAATTCCGTAACTACGCACATGTTGACGTCTGGCGACTGCCACTGTACCCTCTCCGCTCTAGTGAACGTCCTCGGAAACTGGCTTTATGTTCACGTCTCCTGTGTACAAGACGACCTGCATGGGCGACCAAATGAATTTTGAAATCTAAAGGCTTAATTTAATGTTGAACTGATAGCACCTTGTTTTTAATGAGGCCTGAGCTTATGCTTAGTCAGATAAAAGCTTTTAAACTCAAGCTCTTGTTAACTGAAGTAATAATTGCACCGACACACAAAAGCGGAACAATCATCGAAGGGCAAACACATTATTCTCAGTTACCTTTAAAAGAAGTTGAAAACTGATAACATAATTTTCATCAAAACCATTGAGCATGTTAATTCCAGCATTGTATTTACTGCGTGCATCTGTCTGTAATGGTCGTTTGTGATACGTATCTGGTTGTGTTTTTAACTGAGTCATATCCAATCAGCTGCACTGTGGAACCGACGTTATTACCTCGGCGTGTTTAGCATCCACAGCTTACATCACACTATTTTTTAATTCCATGCTACAGAAGTGCAGAATTAGAACTTGTTCTCGGTACATCTTATACCAAAAGAAACCTACTAACCGGTTAAAATTATGTACTGAAGGACAGGAATAGAACAACGAACTTCGCCTAGAGCTGGACATTACGTTTCCGACTGACCTGTCTAATCAGGACAGACAACTCACCCTACCGTCTTACCATTTATGTATCATGTATTCCGCGTCTAAATAGAAGAAACCTTTGACATCTAATCCTTGACATTTACCGTATCAACCCTCATTTTAATTTTGCCATGTAAAGGTTCGCTTTAACTCGACTCATTTTTATTTTCTCTCTTGTTGTACATATAGTTAATTTACATGCTACGCCAATTGATCTGTTAATTCTGTAGAACAGTTTATCTAAGTCTTCATTATTTTCAGCTAAGATGTTTACATATTTTTTAAACCTTGTAGTTTTAATGTGTTTCTCTTATATTTTCATTTTTATTCTGGATATGCTTTCATGCATTACATTTTTCATTCGGCGTATAGTTTACACTATTACGAAAATTATAAACATTAACATTTCTAGACATGTTTATCATAAGGATGTCAAACATTTGAGTAAATGTAAATATGAGCTAAGGGGATAGGTTCCTTCAATTTCTCACTGTTTTCTTTATTATTTCTCCAATCACCCAGCATTTTTTTCCGTCGCCAGATTGTGCACCTTGTACAGCATTGATATTTCTACGTTAATTTTATTTCACTAGCTTACTGCTGTATATTGAATTACTCCTTAATATAAAATCTTCAAGTAATCTGACAGTATTCGCAGCTAACTACTTGGGCCATCTTAAAGTGATCAAAAAGTTTTCCCTTGGTTGGTTGTTTTGGGGAAGGAGACCAGACAGCGAGGTCATCGGTCTCATCGGATTAGGGAAGGACGGGGAAGGAAGTCGGCCGTGCCATTTGAAAGGAACCATCCCGGCATTTGCCTGGAGCGATTTAGGGAAATCACGGAAAACCTAAATCAGGATGGCCGGACGCGGGATTGAACCGTCGTCCTCCCGAATGCGAGTCCAGTAAAGTTTTCCCTTTTCTGTGTACTTTTTCTGTTAGGTTTTCCTCCTGAATTCTCAATACAAAGATTGAACTACATTTCTGACATGCATTTCATTAATATTTCATACTACTGCATCAAGCTGTCTGATTTACAGAGCCAGAAATGACATAAAATTTAACGAAATTATTTCATCACAATAGAGGCAGGTTGCTGATTATCAGCCTAACTTCTGTTACTCACATAATCCATGTAATGTTACTGACTCTATAATGGTCCTATGTCTCAGTATATAGCACTACGTGTAGCCCTGAACAAGAAAAAGAAACACTGAACTTGATGACTGAATGATCTACGAGAATCTTCTTTCTTGTGATTCAGTAATCGCGCTTTATTGGTTCAAATGGCTCTGAGCACTATGGGACTTAACTTCTGTGGTCATCAGTCCCCTAGAACTTTGAACTACTTAAACCTAACTAACCTAAGGCCATCACACACATCCATGCCCGAGGCAGAATTCGAACCTGTGACTGTAGCGGTCACGCGGTTCCAGACTGAAGCGCTTAGAACCGAACGGCCACACAGGCCGGTAATAGCGCTATACATTCGTTACTTTTGTACAGGTAGCTCGTTAGGTAGCAAAATATTTGTTTGACTGGTGTAGTGAACGTGGTACTCTGAATTTTCATATGTCAGTTCAAACATGGTGTGGCTGTAGGTGATAGGCTGATTCGTAAATATGAAGGTACAGACATGGGTAAATAGTAAATAACAATTACTAAGAAACTTTATTCCTGTGGAACACCAGTCACTAGTTTTATTTTGCAGTTATTAAAGTGAGCAGTGTTCCGAAATTTGATGTTAAGGCAATGTAACTCGCGGAAACTTTTATATCTTTTTCATAAGCTGAGGTGGCGCAACGCCCCGAAAGTATTCGGATTACAAAATACTAGTAAATAATATCAAAGAAGAAGTAACAAAAGGAAAGAGCATACTTAGTTTACCGATGAACAATGAAAGAACTAGTGGCCACCGGGTGAAATTAAAAAAAAAAAAATTACTTTTCATTCGCATACACAACAAAACTAACGCCAATAAAAATCATAAGGAGTTTAAAAGAATTTTCTATCACGTATCAGTTTAAAGCATGCAAATACCTGTGACATGGGTAAAACATATTTTTCTTCCAAAGGATGGCATGTATTTCACGTTTGATATAGTGAGAAAAATCATGTCGACATTAAGTTATCATTTACGTTATTTGTACGTAAAGTGTGTACTGCTAACTAGTTTTATCCAAAGAGAATAATTACATTGGTTCGTGGAGAAGCCATTCTCAAACGTAGTGATATCAGATTACTACGGCATTCGTTAAACTATGACACTCTGTTTCAATAAAACGAGGCAAAATTCTCGCTATTTTAATCAGATTACCTGGAGTATCTTTTGATTAACTGAAATGCTTCGAGGAACAGAAAAACAAAAAGCAAAAAAAAAAAAAACTGAAATACTGGCTGATGAAGCGTTTAGGCCAATGGTGAGATGGGTCCGCAATTCTGATTTTCCACCTGTTACGAAGAGCGACGGGAACAGCGACGGAATATTTCATTAGAGGTAAGTAACTTATGGAGAGGGGTGAGGCAAAGAGGAAAAATCTATCGATCAAAGCACAGATACAAACTGAGTACAAACATGAAAACTGACAGATTGACATTTTGTAAATATCACCATCTCTATTTCTGTATAGAAGAATAAACCATTTCAAATGTTTTTGTTGTGGCGTAACAAGCTAGTCACGCCACACTGAGGAGGAAGTCGAAAGGCACGCGTACACACACGCCGACTGGCGTCAAGTCTGGAACAGGATAAGTTATGACTGCTATAAAGAAAATACGTAGCTTTGGAATATACTTAACTTTTAATGCTTCCTTTGGTACATCTCTCTTGACTATACAAATGAGACTCGTAAGATACATGCACTGATACAATTGGCGCCTTGCTAAGTCGTAGCCATTAACTTAGCTGAAGGCTATTCTAACTGTCTCTCGGCAAATGAGAGCAAAGGCTTCGTCAGTATAGTCGCTAGCAACGTCGTCGTACAACTGGGCTGAGTTCTCGTACGTCTCTCAAGACCTGCCGTGTGGTGGCGCTCGGTCTGCGATCACACAGTGGCGACACGCGGGTCCGAAATGTACTAATGGACCGCGGCCGATTGAAGCTACCACCTAGCAAGTGTGGTGTCTGGCAGTGACACCACATTCCTCCCCCGCAAATCGGCGAACGGTCGTGTTATAAGGCTTCCGCCCGCCGTGGGGAGGAACCCATGTTGACGTATGCGATGAGGTGGGGAGCCTAACAACAGGCGAGGCTGTGCCACCCGCACCCGGCCATTCGGTCCGAGGGGAGCTAGGAAACGCCTGAAAACCTAGTCCAGGGTGCACGTCAACATGCGGTGGATGCGCCCGTAAAGAGACAGGAGGGGCCGAAGGGTCGACCTCCATGTGGTCGGGGCACCCGACGGGCGAAGACGACATCTGGTCCGGAGCGGGCAAGAGTTCCATGGCGGAGGACAGCCGGCCACGGGAAGCGAGCGGCGGCGCATGACCCAAGGACGCGCCAGGCGGTTGCAGCGACGCGTCCACTGCGGGCGGCGCCGGCGGGAGCACAGGCGGCGGCGGCGGCGCGTCGCCATGAGGCAAAATGGAAGGCAGCGTCGGTAACACCTGGGGATGAGGCGAGCCAGTAGATGGGTCCCCAGGGCGCTGACCGGACGGCACCGTCGCTGAAAGCAGACGGGGAGCGGCAGAACCCAGGCGACGACAGAGGCGCAGCTGATTGAGATGCCGACGCACCTCACCAGAGGCCCCCAAAACCAAATACATCGCGCGGCCGAGGCAGCGAAGAATGCGCCCTGCGAGCCAACGCCGTGAACCGCGATAGTTGCGATAAAATACAACGTCGCCAGGAGCAAAAGCAGTAGTCTGCCGCTGCACTGGAACCTGATGCGGCGGATGCAGCAAAGACACCAAGGTTCGATGAGGACGACCATGGAGCAACTCAGCCGGCGAGCGACCATCGCGGGGCTGAGAGCGATACGAAGACAAAAAGAGCAACAATGCGTCCTCCCTAGAATGCGACTCTTTCAACTTCAACATCTGTGACTTGAAAGTCCGGACCAACCGTTCAGCGGCACCGTTTGACTGAGGCGAAAACGGCGCGGATGTCAGATGTTGAATACCATGGGCCTTGCAGAATGACCCAAAGTCTGCGGACATGAATTGTGGGCCATTGTCGGAAACAATAGTCTGTGGTAGACCTTCAATGCAAAAAATAGCGGACAACGCTTGGATGGTGGCAGATGACGTCGTGGAATACATCCGGACAACAAAAGGAAAATTACTGAAGGAATCGACCACAACCAACCATCGAGCATTCCAGAATGGACCAACAAAATCGATGTGCAAGCGTTGCCAAGGGGAAGTGGCTGTCGGCCACGCAAAGAATTTCCGCGGCGGGGCGGATTGTTGTTCGGCACACGCCACGCAAGAAGAGCACATATTCGCAATCGCAGCATCGATTCCGAACCAAGTACAGTGCTGACGAGCAAGTTGTTTCGTACGCACTATACCCCAATGTCCGTGGTGAAGAAGCCGTAAGACAGAGGACTGTAACGAACGTGGGACCACGACTCTGGATTGATCATTATCCGAACGCAACAACAAAACACCACGTCGTACAAAAAGTCTCTCCTTGTGAGCAAAAAATCGGCGAACCAGTGGATCCTCGATCCGTGACTTTGACAAGGGCCATTGCGTAGCAACAAAACGCAAAACAGTAGCAAGGACAGGGTCAGCAGCTGTGGCTGTAGCGACACGACGAAAATCAATCGGAAACGATTCGACCACGTCATCGGTTTCCGAATCAATGAACATGCAAGCAAGTTCGGAAGAATCGAATGCTTTATCCTCAGCAACAGGCAAACGGGACAACGCATCAGCGTTTCCGTGCTTAGCAGTGGACCGATACAAGATATCGTAGCGGTACTGCGAGAGGAAAAGAGACCAGCGAATGAATTTCTGCGCTGTACGTGGAGGTACAGGCTTGTTCGGATGAAAAAGCGATGTCAAAGGTTTGTGGTCTGTGATGATGGTAAAGTGACGACCATACAAGAAATCATGGAACTTAGTAACACCAAACACGAGAGCTAAAGCTTCTTTCTCTATCTGGGAATAATTGCTTTGCGCAGACGAGAGCAATTTTGAAGCAAAGGCAATAGGGCGATCATGCGATCCATCTTTGTGCGCAAGCACAGCACCGATCCCGAATTCCGATGCCTCGACCATCAACAAAAGGGGTTTCTGGGGATCGAATGGTGTAAGGCAAGTATTTGAAAGCAACGCCGATTTCAACCGGCGAAAGGCGCGTTCGCATTCCGTCGTCCAGACGAACGGAACACCTTTACGGCGTAAGCGATGAAGCGGAGGTGAAATGGAAGAAGCGCGCGGCACAAACCTGGCATAGTAGTTAATTTTTCCCAACACACTCTGTAGCTGTTTCAAGTTCTGTGGCGAAGGCAACTCCTGTATGGCACGGAGGTGCTCTGGATTCGGATGTATGCCTTGGGCATTTATGACATGTCCCAGATATGGTAAGTCACGAGCAAAAAACACACATTTGTCCTTCCTCAAGCGAAGACCATTTTGTCGCAAGACCTGAAATAACGTTCGTAGGTTGGCCAAATGTTCGGCTTCTGTCTTTCCGGAGATCACAATATCGTCCAGATAGTTCGCAGCAGTAGGGACCGACGCACAAACAGTTTGTAAATATTGCTGAAACAATGCAGGGGCGGATGCACACCCGAATGGCAGTCTTTTGAATCGGTACAATCCAAGATGCGTGTTAACCACCAAGACGCGCTGGGACTCTTCGTCCACATGTATTTGCAAGTACGCATCTGCTAGGTCCAATTTTGAAAAGTATTTACCGGGCACAGTTTATCAAAAAGATCTTCCGGGCGGGGCAAAGGAAAAGTAGCAGTCACAAGTTGTGGATTCACAGTTGCCTTGAAGTCCACGCAAAGTCTCAATTTTCCGGAAGGTTGTGGCAAAATTACTAAGGGTGAGGCCCAGAAAGAAGCCTGCACACTTCAATTACACCTTGTGATTCTAAATCGTTTAATGTTCTTGCGACCTCATCACGCAATGCGTGGGTAACATTGCGCGCTCTGAAAAATTTCGGTTGCGCGTCCACTTTGAGTTCCAAATGTGCTTCATAGTTCTTAGCGCAACCAAGGCCCGGTGCAAAAATGTCTGCAAATTCTTCACAAAGACGAGAGGAGGAGGAGGAGGAGGAGATTAGTGTTTAACGTTCCGTCGACAACGAGGTCATTGGAGACGGAGCGCAAGCTCGGATTAGGAAAGGATGGGGAAGGAAATCGGCCGTGCCCTTTCAAAGGAGCCATCCCGGCATTTGCCTGAAGCAATTTAGGGAAATCACGGAAAACCTAAATCAGGATGGCCGGAGACGGGATTGAACCGTCGTCCTCACAAAGACGAGAAACACTGGCGGAAGGCACAGTCTGGTTCACTGATAGGACCTGATTTACGATAGACAAGTTAAACAACTGAAATAAATCTAAACCAAACAAGTTCACTGCCGTAGAAGAACGAAGAACGTAAAAAGATACAAGTTTTGTTTGTCCCTTGTACGTTGCAAGAAAGGCTGCACTGTCCTAACACAGGTATCTGCAGTCCTAAATAACTATTGAGCTGAACATTTGCGGCACGCAACGGAGGTTTGCCCAGTTGTTTGTACGTGTCTTGATTGAGCAATGAAACTGCAGCTCCGGTATCGAACTGGAATGGTATCACTTTGCCTGCAAAGTCTAAGTCTACAAAAAGTTTACTATCCTGCTGACGACAAAAACGACTTTCACGTGCAATTTGAACTGATACAGGTACAGAAGCACTTGCGACTTTACGGGAGTTCCGGCGACGTCGACGCACACTTTTTGTGGGACGAACACAGTCACTGTTAGATAAAGTGGCACTGGACGGGGTGGAATTAACGACATGAATGTCCATGGGCGAAGGTTCACGAGCCTGATTGTCCCTGGTTCGATTCCGGCGCGAAGCAAAGGGCCTGGAATGGTTTTGATTGTCTGATCTTAGCTTTTTCTGGCAAACACTTTGAACATGTCCTTTCGTATGACAGTAAAAGCAAATAGCTTGGCGTGATGGGCAATTGTCACGCGAATGTCTAGTTGCACACCGCGGGCATGATTTTAGAACTGCATTGGCATGCTTACGCGGCACACGTGTTTGCGAGCTAGGCTGCAGTTGCGCGGACGTGCGCGAGGTCCGTATAACGTCCCGTGCTGCGCGCCCGGCGGGCCGGTCAATGCGACACACTGCTGGCGAAGTTTCAAATGATTCCTGAGCAAAGTCAAGTGTGTCTTGCCTATCCAATATGTCTATCACTTGTTGAAGGGAGGGATTAACTAGTTTCAAAATCTGTACCCTTATGCGAACATCAGAAACGTTCTGTGCTATTGCATCACGCACCATAGTATCTGAATAAGGGAGGCCACAGTCACATTCAAACGCACACTCCCTAGTAAGTCCTTGCAAAGTTGCAACCCACTCCCTATTAGTCTGACCGGCCTTACGTTTTGTACGAAAGAACGTATACCGTTTCGCAACTACATTTACTGTTTCTTTGAAATAGGCATCTAAAGCAGACAAAATTTCTTCGTAGGACAGAGTTGTTATGTCGCGTCGGGGAAACAATTTCACTATCACACGGTAGGTGGACACACCTACACAAGAAAGCAAAAACGGCTGCCGCTCATTACCTTGAATTCTGTAGGCGGCTAGATGGAAGCCAAATTGTCGGGACCATTCAGTCCACGACTCTTGGGTGGAATCAAAATGACGGAAGGACGGTGCAACTGCTTGGTGTGGGTGCGGTAGCGATGAAGCGGCGGCGACCGCATCGGGGTGCAGCGCACGTTGACCCTGGACGAGCTGTCCAAGGGCATCCAATAACGCCTGCGTCTGCTGATTCGGCAAGCGATAAAATTCGGACAGTACATCTGGCGAATGTGGTGAAGCCATGACACAAATAAATCAGAGCAAAGCAAGTAGAAAGAACACGATCCTCTAATCCTCGTCGTCAATCTGTTGTGGCGTAACAAGCTAGTCACGCCACACTGAGGAGGAAGCCGAAAGGCACGCGTACACACACGCCGACTGGCGTCAAGTCTGGAACAGGATAAGTTATGACTGCTATAAAGAAAATACGTAGCTTTGGAATATACTTAACTTTTAATGCTTCCTTTGGTACATCTCTCTTGACTATACAAATGAGACTCGTAAGATACATGCACTGATACAATTGGCGCCTTGCTAAGTCGTAGCCATTAACTTAGCTGAAGGCTATTCTAACTGTCTCTCGGCAAATGAGAGCAAAGGCTTCGTCAGTATAGTCGCTAGCAACGTCGTCGTACAACTGGGCTGAGTTCTCGTACGTCTCTCGAGACCTGCCGTGTGGTGGCGCTCGGTCTGCGATCACACAGTGGCGACACGCGGGTCCGACATGTACTAATGGACCGCGGCCGATTGAAGCTACCACCTAGCAAGTGTGGTGTCTGGCAGTGACACCACAGTTTTGTCATAAATGAAATATGCACGGAGATGTCAACAACAAATAGCAGCGGCTGGTCCCGGCTGAGGTTCGAGTCCTCCCTCGGTTATGGGTGTGTGTGTTTGTCCTTAGGATAATTTAGCTTAAGTAGTGTGTAAGCTTAGGGACTGATGACCTTAGCAGGTAATCCCATAAGATTTCACACACAAACAAATAGCATCTGACATGAGTTATTGACTAGTCATCCGCTATGAAGTTAAGAAACCCGCAAAGCGAGGTACAAAATACATTCAAAAATTATAGTTGACCTTGCATGGAACAGATGAATACAGTCGACATGGCTGTTCTATGCACCTGCAATTTTGAATGCTGATAACACTAAAGTTTTCTTGTAACATCGAATGCAAGAAAGCTAGTAAAGCCAGTAAAAAATAAATATGTACATTTTTATCATGTAACAAAACAAAAGCAAGAGTCGAGGAGTGAGGCATAGAAAAAGAGGCAGTGATTGCACCACGTAATGATACTTACTTTGACTTCAGAAGCTGTATTACAATGAGACTTTCGTTCATTTGGTTCCCTTGATCTTTAAATCCATTTTTTCTGCAGTTAGTTATTACAGTACAATTCTCTCTTTAAAGCAGATAATGCCTCCAGAAACAACGGAAACATGTGGAAAAATATATGCGTCCAGCAATATATCTTCCTTGACGGCCGAATAAATACACCAACCTGATGAAAGCCACTTGAAATACTGGCAGAAATGACAGTTCTCTCACCTGTATGCCGCGCGGGGTAGCCCCACGGTCTAAGGTGTCTTGCCACGGTTCACGCGGCTCCCCGCGTCGGACGTTCGAGTCCTCCTTCGGGCTTGGGTAGTGTGTGTTGTCCTTAGCGTAAGTTAGTTTAAGTTAAATTAAGTAGTGTGTAAGTCTAGGGACCGATGACCTCAGCAGTATGGTCCCATAGGAACTTTCAAATATTCTCACCTGTATAACGACAAGTTAATTGAAGATAAAGAAACTTTCGTAAAAATGGCAGTGATTGGCTCACGATTGTGACAAAAATACGAGAAGTCTGTGTCGTACTCCTAGATTCGTAGACACACGAAGAAAAAAAATTTGTATGTGTTCTCTGATCCGTATTCACACCTAACAGAAAACGCGAAGCAGTGTGTTAGCTACAAGAAATATATACAGAAAACCATTTCTAATGACAGAAACAGTCAAAACTACTAAACTTGACTCCGCCCGAATGGGCCTTGGAAGGCCCAACGGTACCGACCGTCCGCCGTGTCATCCTCAGATCCCAGGCGTCATTGGATGTGGATTTAGAGGAACATATAGTCAGCACACTGCTCTTCCAGCCATATGTCAGTTTACGAGACCAGAGCCGCCACTTCTCAATCAAGTAGCTCCTCAGTTTGCCTCACAAGGGCTGAGTGCACCCCGCTTGCCTACAGCGTTCGGCAGACCAGATGGTCACCCATCCAAGTGCTAGCCCAGCCGGACAACACTTAATTTCGGTGATGTGACGGCAAGCTGTGTTACCACTGCGGAAAGGCCGTTGGCTAGAAGCAGTCAAAAGTAAACCCATTCCTAGGAGTTCAGAAAAGGAGAGAATGCACTTGGATAGAGCTCTAAAAGACTGGGGATCAAATGCAACAGTCAAAATATATGGATTAACTTCTTAGTCTTCAAAAACGGTATAACATGTGGAAGAGTCTCTATGACTTCCATAATCACTTATGTCTACGGTCCTCTGTCCGAAATTTTGTTTATACAGGTTGAAACCTCCCCTTTGAAAATTTTATCAGTTACTATGCTGATAAACCTCTACGTTATTTGATTTTCAAACAGCTGAGCAAAACTGAACGTACTCAGACATTACTCTCTTAACTTATTCTGATCAACACTAAATTGACAAACAAAATTTTTTGCGCAGTGCACTCTGACTTTCAACAATCCCTACAAAAGAATGGCCCAGACTAACAATGAGCTATACCTTTCATGAATCTCTTACCCCACAAAAATCTTCGTTACTCGAACTATTGCAAAACAGCGGGCGCTAATACTGCCAGCTAAATAAAAGATTCTAACTACTGAAGGCACTGACTACTGATAGGCATACTTAGCAAATGAAATATATTAATAGAGAACAAACAATGTATTTACCTGAACAGTGTTCAAAAGTCATAATATATGTATCAGTTCATGACATCCAGTCTTACAAATTTACTCTTTCTGGTGGACACACGTCCAGATCATCCGCTCTCAAAACTCCGCCATCTCTCTGCCCACATCCACCACCGCTGGCGGCTCACATCCAACTGCACAACGCTACGCGCTGTTCATATCCAACTGCCCAATACTACAATAGCGAATATTCCAACAATGCAAACCAGCCACAGACTTCACACAGCACAGTCAGTGGTTTTCATATAGAGCGCTACGAGGCGTTACTAACATAAAAACCTAAACAGCACACTTACAAGGTTAACTTTAATATATCACGTAGTACATTGCTGGCGAGTATCTGCCTGTGGGCGTTTTATAATGCCTGCAATATCTAATATGAAAGAGAAAACTTAAGGTAAAAACATAAAATTCCTATTTTTAAACGTTGTAAAAATTTGCGTTTTACACCTACTCCTTCATTACTTAAAGTAGTGTCAATGAACCTGAAACATTGCAGGCAGAATCCTTTCGTAGAACTCGCGTCCGCGATGCAGCTGTAATTCTGATTTATGTGTTACAAGTTACTCTACTACAGTTACCAGAGACCACCACAGAAGGGATGGACCAGTCTGTTCGTTTACTTTATCAACAAAACTGCTTCTCTGCCCCTATCAATCCTACAATTAATGATGAGTGCCGACAATTCAAATGTTTCCACTGGTAGTCACAGTTAGCGTGGGTGGAGAGGAGTTATTGCCCGCATAACATGTTGATGTGGGTTAGCAACGAACGGAAGTTGGGATCAAACTCAAAAATGAACGCTGGGTTCAGATTTCGTCGTGCTGTGGTTAGTCAGAGGCAACGCAACTCTCTCGCCTCAACCGCGGTTTGAAAGCGAAACCGTTTGTCGGCTAGGTGCAGCACCCTATACGCTCTGTCGCTGTATAAACAAGATAATTGGCACGCTCTGGTGGGCTGGCTCGTTCCAGTGCTGATATAGAAATTTGAAAATGTTTGTTTAAATTTGTAGAAGTGTGCTACCTGCTTTGTTTCAGTATTATTCCTATCAGGGACACGTTCGATACTTCATATGATGGTCATTTTAATTCATTTTGTGTGCTGGAGCAGTCTGGTAATTTCAGCTTTGTTTGAACTCGTACCGTAACACCATGCCTCCAGAGGTATGTACTTGAAGCATTATGAACTAGGTTTCTTGTTAAATCTGTTTGCTTAACAACGGCGTTGATGTGCGGAGATTTTGTCGAGAACTTAGTACTATTTTCGAAAGATCATTCTTTGTGTTCGACACCGTGGACTTTGTCTATAACAGCGCCACGTACTAGTGATGTTGTGGCATTTCAATGGTGGTGATATGTATTTGTAGCGCATGAAATTCAGAATGGCACAAACCACGAAATCAAAAGAGAATTTCAGAATGATGGAGCACATCAATCAACGGTCCTTTCCTTTCAGGCTTTATTAGAGCAAAACTAGGTTTCGGCAAGTGCCTAGCCATTACCATTGCACTATTTTATAGTTTTAATACATGTCGTGTTACGTCAGTCCCCTGTTGTTCGGTCTCCTGTCACAGTTCGTTGAAGACAATTGGGAATTATTTCCAGTATGCTTTTTTGTTTTTAACCAGATGATTGAAACTGGATGCACTTCCACTAATGTTGGCTGCTGAACAATACTTACGTTCTCTGTCTTTCAAATTCTGAAGGTGGCAGGGGTAAAATACAGGGAGCGAAAGGCTGTTTACAATTTGTACAGAAACCAGATGGCAGTTATTAGAGTCGAGGGACATGAAAGGGATGCAAGGGTTGGAAGGGAGTGAGACAGGGTTGTAGCCTCTCCCGATGTTATTCTATCTGTATATTAAGCAAGCAGTGAAGGAAACAAAAGAAAAATTCGGAGTTGGTATTAAAATCCGTTCAGAACAAATAAAAACTTTGAGGTCCGCCGATGACATTGTAATTCTGTCAGAGACAGCAAAGGACCTGGAAGAGCAGTTGAACGGAAAGGACAGTGTCTTGAAAGGAGGATAAAAGATGAACATCAACAAAAGCAAAACCCGAGAATGGAATGTAGTCGAATTAAGTCGAGTGATGCTGAGGGAATTAGATTAGGAAATGAGACACTTAAAGTAGTAAATCAGTTTTACTATTTGGGGATCAAAATAACTGATGACGGTCGAAGTAGAGAAGGTATAAAATGTAGAATGGCAATGGCAAAGAAAGCATTTCTGAAGAAGAGAAATTTGTTAACATCGAGTATAGATTTAAGTGTCAGGATATCATTTCTGAAAGTATTTGTACGGAGTGCAGCCATGTATGGAGGTGAAACAATGAAGATAAATAGTTTGGACAAGAAGAGAATAGAAGCTTTCGAAATGTGGTGCTATAGAAGAATGCTGAAGATTAGATGCGTAGATCACGTAACTAATGAGGAGGTATTGAATAGAATTGGGGAGAAGAGGAGTTTGTGGCACAACCTGACTAGAAGAAGGGATCGGTTGGTAGGACATGTTCTGAGGCATCACCAATTTAGTATTGCAGGGCATCGTGAAGGGTAAAAACCGTAGAGGGAGACTAAGAGATGAGTACAATAAGCAGATTCAGAAGGATGTAGGTTGCAGTAGGTACCGGGACATGAAGAAGCTTGCACAGAATAGAGTAGCGTGGAGAACTGCATCAAACCAGTCTCAGGACTGAAGACCACAACAACAACATCTCACCATGGTGGGAATGTGGATTAATTACATGATTGTGTTTGGAGTCTCTCTGAAGTGAGTCTGAATCCAACCCACGTTCCCCGTGCCCTTGTAGGTTCATTATAATAATACGCTAAGCAACATGTAGGTAATAATATTTTATAACTATGCGTTCATACTCGCTCATAATCTGATAAATGTGATGGGATGTACTGCTGATGACAATTCCAGGTGTTAGCTTTGTTTCTGTGAATAAGTCATCACTGTTTGTTGTAAAAGAATAGTTAGTTACATATTCCGTAGATCATTTGTACGATTCTTCTATCGAAATAATATCAAAAGAGTCGGTTTACTCATCCTGTACATAACCTGTTCCCTCCTTACAGCAGCCACGAAGAAAACGTATTCATCCATAGTAAATTTGTTCCACAGCTTGTATTATACAGATAATTTTTTAAAAAATGTATGTATCTAAGCAATAAGTCAAAGTAGCGTTTTAAATGCAGTACTTGTCTTATCTGTGTCAAAGCCAGAGGTCAAGCAAGTTAATTAATTAATTGAGTTTCCGTCTGAGCCACTGGCAGTTTTAACACTGGCTAATAAAGGTCATTTCCCTCTATCGTCGTAGGTGTGTACATCACTGTTAAACTCAAATTGTGATGGATTGATTATGATGAGTTTCACTAGCGAAAATATGTATTTGACGGCGTAGTTAAAATTTCTGGCTCCTCAATGGGATGCTTACTTGGCATGGGTGGAAGAACATCGCGCTTCGGTAATTGACTTCCTATAACGCAATTCCCTTCCATTCTCGTACATATATGCAAGAAATACTCAAGAACGGGGTTAAATGGTGGACGCGTACACGTAACAGGAAGATGACCATTCAACAGAACGAATACGAATTACACTGCTTCAATGAAATATTTTATCGATAATGTCCCTACAAAATGTAATGTGAATGTAATATTCTGGCTGCGAGTACCAGCGATGATGCGATACCGTAATTGAGACCACAACGCTCTTTGCTGTGCAAAGAGAAGCATCTAGCTTTGGTTCCAATTGTGGGAGATAAGTAATGCCGATTGGACAATTTTTTTTTAAGTCAGATAAGTTTGCATATAGAAGAAATGTTCAAGTGCAAAGGAGATACAACTGATAACCGCAATTATCAAGAATAAAAAAGTGTCTCTTTTGAAAAAGAAGGTAAATATCGTTTACGAACTTTAAGTCGGTATTGGATCTCCGGATCTTCATAAAAACTGTTAGTATGTTTAGTAAAACTATTAGTATGTTTAGTGCATAGTGATTTCTTCGCGAATTAACAATTCTGGGAGAATCTGCTACTATCACGGTCCGAACAACGTGCAATATTTCGCCGTCAGCATGTATGTTCAAGACGTTGTCTAAGCGACCATTTCGTTGGTCAGCAGATATTATACTGCCACTGTTGTTCAACCTTCTCATTCTGAATGTGTTTCCAGAAAATCTTACGGCGACTGTATTTTAGGTGCTACGAGAGACGGAATCTTCAACGCGAGTTGTTACAGTTTTGTCCAACTTTGCCTGGCGTTCTCTGAGAACCAGAGAAACGGAAACCGACCGCCAACTCATCCTGTACATAACCTGTTGCCTCCTTACAGCAGCCATGAGAAAACGTATTCATCCATAGTACATTTTTTTTCACAGATTGTATTATACAGATAATTTTATTTAAATGTATGTATCTAAGCAATAAGTCAAAGTAGCGTTTTAAATGCAGTACTTGTCTTATCTGTGTCAAAGTCAGAGGTCAAGCAAGTTAATTAATTAATTTTTCTTTCACGGTGTTGAAGAGAT
Organism: Schistocerca nitens; assembly: GCF_023898315.1. Lineage (NCBI taxonomy): Eukaryota > Metazoa > Arthropoda > Insecta > Orthoptera > Acrididae > Schistocerca > Schistocerca nitens. The sequence goes on along the minus strand of NC_064619.1, from coordinate 547,398,942 downwards.
CATCAGAGATTCGTTGTGTCTTCGGTAATGCTTGCATCCACTGATTATTTTTTTGGGTATTTAGGAATAATTCTTCCGGAGTATAACCAGCAGTTGTATGCGATAGGTTATTTACGTTCAGTCCACTTGGTTTGCTTCGTTGAACTGTAGGTTCTCATAAAACGATTTAACTCTCTAAATACACGGCCGATGGGACTCGTTCCGGGACTGTAACACGACGTTTTGACATGTGTAATATTTGCATCCCGTAAAGCCTTCTTCTAAATACAACACGTGAAAATCATTGCATTGTCTGTTAGAACCAATCTAGGCTTCCCAACAGATGGAATAAAATCAGAAACCAATTTCCTGATAACGGATTTTCTGGTGACTGATCGAACTGCATACAACGTTACATACTTAGAAAACGTATCCAAAAATCCTGCTTTGTATTTATTACCTCCTCTTGTCCTAGAAACTGGCCCATAGGTGTCTACAGAGATAATATCTAAGGGCTTATGTGGAAGGATGGAATGCATCTCATCTTATGTACCTTTGTTACAAGGCTTCGTCAGCTGACAAACTTTGCATTTCTTCAAAACCTGCTGAACTCTTCTCCTCATATTCGCAAAGTAACAACAGCTACCTATCTTGCTTGCACATTTAAGTACGCCAAAATATCGACAAACGTAGTGAGTGTGCAGTATGACCTTTCCCACGTAATCTTCTGGTATACATATACACCATTTAACTGATGTATCAGATCTTCTGTAGAACAAAACGTTATCAACTACTTTGACAAATCTTCGGAACTGCCCTCAGTCTGGATGACTCAGTTTATTCAAAATTATACACCCATGATCATCTCGTTGGTGGAGGACAAGTAGGTTACTACACATGTATAAATAATATCTCCTGGATTCCAAATCTTTCATCAGCAAGAGCCTATGTTGCTTCTCCTCATCCCCCACAGTGGTAATGTTCTCCAAACCTCCAGGTAGTCTAGATAAAGCATATGCGACCTGGTTATGTTGTCCCTTTATGTATACAACTCTGAAATTATATTCTTGTAAAGCCAAGGTCCAGTGAGATAGACGAGCGTGAAGTAGTTTGACTTGTTGCAAGAATGTGAGAGCTTGATGATCGCAGGACAAGGTAGTGCAAGCTCCAAACAAGTAATAGTATAATTTTCGAAACGCCCACATAACCGCCAATGCTCCCAATTCTGTGGTTGTGTACAAGCGCTCGCAGCATGATATCGTGCGACTTGCATAAGTTATCGGACATAACTTTGGTTGATGATTGAAGTCCTTGATTTGAAACAAATAGCAAGCTAAATCAACGCTCGACGAATCAGTCATCAAACCAAACTCCGAAGTCATATCCGGGTGGTGTAACAACTTTGCATACGCAAGAGTGTCTTTGATGGGCTGGAATGCAACTTCACAGTCGTTTGTCCACCTCCACGGCACGTCTTTCCGTAGTCTGGTGTAAGGGCTCTGAATTCATCACCGGTTTGTTTAAAAATCGCCTATAGAAGGTCGTCGTTCCTATGAAAAGTTTAAACTGCTTCTTGTTTAATGGTGTGGGAAAATTCTTGACGGCGCTCAACTTCGCTAAATCCAGCATTATTACCTTATTGTTTATTACATGCCCGAGGAAACGGATCTGTGCAAGTAAAAAATGAGATTTTTGTAGGTTAACTGTCACGCCTGCTTTACTAAATGCATTTATGACTGGCCAAGAAGTTAATGGGTTTTTCCCAAGAAGATTTAGGAATGAGAATATCATCGACAAAAAGCGTAAGTTGACTACCCAGTTCAGGTCCTAAAACAGCATCGAATGCCTGGATAAGCAAACGAGAGCTAACATTTAGGCCGAATGGGATAACCCTAAAATGATAGCTTGTCCCTGCACAAACGAATGCTATTACTTCCTCGATTCAGGACTTAGCATTATCTGCCATTAAGAACGTCTGAGATCACAAGTTGAAAAGAATTTCTTGCCATGAAACCTCTATATAAGCTCATCGATATTTTCTGGATGAGTTCGGACATGAATTATGATCTTATTTACTTGTCTTGCGCCCAAAATTAGTCCAACTTTGCCCTCTGGTTTAGGGACAACCAATAAAGGACTACAGTATGGGCTTGTGGTTGGTTCAATCAACTTTCAATCCAGCATTCGTTGCAATTCTCCATCGACAGGTCGTCGATGTCACCAAGGTACAGGATAAAAACTTTGGCAATATGTACTATGTGGGCACACTTTCAAATTACACATATAGCCTTTTACTATACCCGGTTTTTCACTAAAGACATCAGTATTCTGCTGCAATAAGTCTGTCAATTGCTTTCGCTGCCGATCGTCCAAACAGTTAGATTCACAAATCTTTTGATGTATAACATCAGTCAATGTGCATGCCTGATAAATCTCTTCTGCATTCGATCTCCTACTCTTCTTGAAACACCTTAAAAGATAAACTTTTGAACCCCGACAATATCTGTCGTGGCTACTGTCTTCTCTGGTCAGCTCCACACACACATTCATATCACCAATCTTGAAAGAGGCACAGCTTGCAGAGAAATTGCAATTTACGTTCATCTCCCGAATACTCTCAATACCCAAAATACAGTCCTCTGTTAATTTATTTATTGCTAGGAATTTGCATGAAGTCACTACATTTACTGTTCTTAATTCAATAACAGTCTATGTCTCTACCTTCTGTGCCCTGTGGTTCAATTACTCACAGGAAAGACTGGTAGTTCCCGGTGTCGTGTCAAACTCTCAAGCATTGCTGAGGAGACAGCATTCACATTTGCATCTGTATCAAGAATTACTTAAATGGTATGGCCATTCGCCGGTATATGAAAGGTCATATGCTTGGCTGTACAATGCTGGCCGTCATGTGTAAGTTCATCTACTAGTCTCTGTCCTTCCTTGCATCGGAACATGACAACTCTCTTGCCAGAGCCCTTACATCGCGCCCGACCGATTCTTCGGGGTACGATCCGGTCGTCTTTAGCTTAACGGGTGGGTTCTGGGTTCGTTAGTGACATCCGTAATCACTGGCGGTTGCTCTGTCCATTTATATTCGGAGATTGCTGGTTAATATTTTGTGGTTGCCAGCTTGGATTAACCCGTGTAACTTCTGATTATTCCGACTTTGTAGGTTGTAGTTATTTTGAGTCGTGGTTTGCATCGGCCTGAATCTTCACTCGTTGGATTTATTTTTCCCCAACGAGGTTGGAACTGCACCACATTGGCATTGAATCTTTGGCCGCCGTTCAGCTGTGGTTTGTTACGCTGAGCTTGGAAGCCTGAGCTCTGCTGCGCTTTACTATTATTATTGTCGCTTGGTCCTGGGTGATATGCAAAGTTCTTGTTTACACTAGTCGACGACCCATTCCCATGATTTGTGGCTCTGAAGTCTTCGTTTAATACGATTAGGTTGATGGTCTCGACGACAGATAGAAAATCTTCGACATTGTCTTCGGGAGCATACACAGTTTTTCACATATCTCGATCGGTAACTTTGCCTGACTAATCTTCAAAATATACACCTGTGGGACTGGAGTATCCCAATATCTACTTTTATTAAGGTACTTCTCACAGTACCGACGCAAGTTCCCACTCTTGATTGAAAATGGTTCTGGTTTATAAATCTTTTTCCAGTCGTTCTTGAATTCCCTTAGGCCAATACCTACTCAAGAACGCTCGCTCAAAATCCTCTAGGTGCCACAGATTTCCATAATATCCGTGCACCATAAACTACCTTCCCTCTGTATGTAGCCAGTGACAAAAGAAATGTTTTGCGCGTTTCTCCATGCACGGGGTAAAATAACTCTGAACCCCCAAATGAAATGACGGGGTTAACAGTTTTCTTCTCCGGACAGAAAGTTTGGAACTTCCGGTGCTTTAGGAGCTTCTCCTCCATTAACATTTGGGCTAATAAATTGTTGAGTGGTATATTGTCATAAAAGGGTCTGACATCACATGTGCACTTTTTGTCTTAGGTATCGGGCTATTCATCACTGACGCCAAATTCATCACATTGTTCTTCGGTTTGTCGGAAAATGTGACATGTTTGTCAGAACTCGGTCTTATTTCCTTTGTTGACTTGGATCATTCTCCAATCGATTTGGTTATATTGTCTTTCCACTTCGAGAACTCTTGACCAAATTGTTGTCTTATCGCATCACTATTAATCTGGAACCTTGTGGAATGTGATGCATTAGTCAGTTGAACGTTTTGCACAGCTTGTTTCAGTTGTTCATTAACACATTGTTTCACCCTCTCTTCTTCTCGCATAACTGCGACACAATCTGATTTAACAAATAACAATGTGGACATTAGAGATTCTATGGCTGTGGTTACATCTTTTACTTCGGTTTGGACCTTAGAGATCTCTTCAGGAACTTTCTCCTAGGACAGCTTAAGATTTGCCATTTCCGTAACAAGATCACTTTTCTGAATGCTTAAATGATCCACTTCGCATTTCAAACTCTCAGAGTCCTGTTTGGTTGGCAATGACTCAGCCCTATCTATAATATCTTGCACAGTTAGCCTGATATTTGCTTGTTCAGTTGCTAGTGCCTCCTGCTGCTTAACGCGACTATCTTGTTTAGCAGAAAGACGTGCCTGTTTCACTGCTACAGTATGAACTGTAGTGGAAATTTTGTCTTGTTCCGGTGGCGTTGATTCTTGTGCGGAAGCTATCCTAGACTGTTCACTTACAGATTAAACTTCGATTGTTGATTTGCAGTTAACGTATGAACCGCTTTGAGTATACTAAGTTAAATATGTTCAATGTTAAACTCCTCTGTCCTAGCTGTGGTCATTACAGGTACTGAACTATGAGTGGAAGGGACATCCTCAACTTACTGAATATTGACCGTTGTATTCTGTTCCCGTTCCATTCTCGACTGGACGCGTGTCCTAACCGTAAATCACTAAGAAAATTCTTCACATGAGCCACGTAGTTTCAATGTACACACATAAATCAGTACAAATATACACATGAATTTTTTAAAATATACTATAGGAAGACTCTACAGAAGAGGACAGTATTAGATTCCAGACGGGTAATCTTACTGTTGCTTGCCTGCAGCCTGGAAATTCAGGTGATCCGTTGAGATGAGCCGTAGAGCATCAGTCTGCCAGCCCCTCTATCCCCGTTGTGGTCTTGAACAGGGACAGGGTATGCAACACAGAAACACGCGTTACAGTTCACTTCCTATCAATAGCATACATACATGGAAATAATACCAAATGCTAACAAGTTCCCTAAATTTGCAAGCAGTGCTGTTTCACGGCCGCCGCTCTCTAATGACCTCTTCTACGCTGTAAAAGAAAAATTAATTAATTAACTTGCTTTACCTTTGAATTTGACACAGATAAGACAAGTACTGTTTTTAAAATTCTCCTTTGATTTTTTGCCTAGCTGCATATATTTAAAAAAATTTACCTGTCTAATACAAACTGTGAAACATTTTATTGTAGATGAATATGTTTTCTTCGTGACTGCTGTAAGGAGAGAAAGGGTTAGGTATATGATGAGTTGGGGGTCGGAGGTTTCCGTTTCTCCGGTACTCAGAGCAGGCCACGCAAAGTTGGAGAAAACTGCTACAACTCGCTATGATGACTCCGTCTCTTGTGGCAGCTACAATTCAGTCGCCATAGTATTTTCGAGAAACACTTTCAGAATGAGAAGGTTGAACCCCGGGGATTCGAATAGGCCCGATGTATTTCTGCCTGTCCTCAGAGGCGACTAAATGGAGGCTCACACCTTTCGGCTTTTATGTGTAGCTCCTCTTTAGTATTTGACTTCCATTTTTCAAAACTTTCCGGAAGAGCGAGTCAACTGGGGAAGGGCGCCTTACATGGTGCACCGTGTCCATCGTGCATGGAGATCTTTAGCCCACTTTCTCGTCGTCGCATTGCAGACCCGCTCATTCTCCATCTCCTGGGTGAGGACACCTTGCCAGGTATGTTTTCCACCATCCACTATGCAGTGCCGCTTTCTGCACCGACGATGCCCATGGACCTCTTTGCACCTCATATCAAGCACGGTAGCCAGTTCATTGTGGTGGGGCCGCCATGTACCCTGTTGGTTGTACCACCCTGATTACACAGGGATCGCTCTCTATGTATGCCATGGAGTAGATGCCCAACTCCCTGGGGCATCGGGACTCCTGGCAATGGCCATCCTTCAAGGTGGCGCTTGCTGAGGCTGGGTGGCGCCCATGGGGAGGGCCCCTGGTGAGAGTAGTTGGCATCAGGGCGGATGACACGCCATGAAGCGTAGTACGTCATGTGTTGCTGGTGGTCCATTGCCAGCAGTCTCTAAGGGCTCAAAGTCTAATTTCAGTGCTAAGAAATATGACCCCAAATCGTTCCCCTCCGTGGCCACACCATGGGAGGAACACCAGGCTATGGATGGCAGTGAAGTTTATTCGCCGCGATGCCTCGTACGTACGAGAGTTGATGGGGAATCTTTCATGTCCATGAAGCCTCAGTTTTCTGTGGATTATTTAGAGGACAAGTTTAGGGAGGTGGAGGGCTTGTCTAAAATGCGCTCTGTGTCAGTCATAGGCATTACTCGCTTGTGACAAGTTGGGGGATAGTCCTGTTACCATCATGCCCCATAATAGCTTAAATATGGTCAAGGGTATTATATTCCACAGGGACATACTTTTTCAGTCTGACGACCAACTGCGCGCCAATTAAGCGGTAAGGTGTTCATTACGTCTGGAGCGTCCATCAGGGTCTGAGGGATATTCAAGTTGCCACCAGTGCCTTCATCTTGGCCTTCGAGGGTGAGCCATTGCACGAAAAGATCAAGGTGATGGTCTACCACTGTGATATGAAGCCATATATCCCACCCCCGATGCGGTGCTTTAAGTGCTGGAAGTTTGGCCCTAAGTCTTCCTGCTGTCACATGTCGACACTGTGGATGTCCATCACATCCCAATACTCCATGTGCCCGGCATCCCAGCCGTGTCAACTGCAGAGATCTTCATTCACCTTGCTCGCCAGACTGCAGGATTTTACAGAGAGAGCGTCAAATCACGCAATATAAGGCCCTGGACTGACTGGCCTACACTGAGGTTAAGAGGAAATTTGAGTGCCTACATCCTCCTTGAAAGGAGGATATAAGATGAACATCAACAAAAGCAAAACCCGAGAATGGAATGTAGTCGAAATAAGTCGGGTGATGCTGAGGGAATTAGATTAGGAAATGAAACAAAGTAGTAAATCAGTTTTGCTATTTGGGGATAAAAATAACTGATGACGGTCGAAGTAGAGAAGGTATAAAACGTAGAATGGCAATGGCAAGGAAAGCATTTCTGAAGAAGAGAAATTTGTTAACATCGAGTATAGATTTAAGTGTCAGGAAGTCGTTTCTGAAAGTATTTGTATGGAGTGTAGCCATGTATGGAAGTGAAACATGGACAACAAACAGTTTGGACAGGAAGAGAATAGAAGCTTTCGAAATTTGGTGCTACAGAAGAATGCTGAAGATTAGATGGGTAGACCACATAACTAATGAGGAGGTATTGAATAGAATTGGGGAGAAGAGGAGTTTGTGTCACAACTTAACGAGAAGTAAGGGACCGGTTGGTAGGACATATTCTGAGGCATCAAGGGATCACAAATTTAGCATTGGAGGGCAGCGTGGAGGGTAAAAATCGTAGAGGGAGACCAAGAGATGAATACAGTAAGCAGATTCAGAAGGATGTACGAGTTGCATTCAAGCTCTAAGGCCTCCGATTTTTTTTCTCCGGACTGGAAAGAGATAGAAATATGCGCATTGTTTTAAAATGAGGCCGCGTTCATTGTCAATACGTCCCAAAGATGGCAGCACCGTATGGCAGATGGAATTTTACCGCCAGCAGCGAGAATGAAAACTGTTTTAAATACTTAAAATGGCGACGTTTTCCTTACTTGAACAGCGTACAATCATTCGTTTTCTAAATTTGCGTGGTGTGAAACCAATGGAAATTCATTGACAGTTGAAGGAGACATGCGGTGATGGAGTTATGGATGTGTCGAAAGTGCGTTCGTGGGTGCGACAGTTTAATGAAGGCAGAACATCGTGTGACAACAAACCGAAACAACCCCGGGCTCGCACAAGCCGGTCTGACGACATGATCGAGAAAGTGGAGAGAATTGTTTTGGGGGATCGCCGAATGACTGTTGAACAGATCGCCTCCAGAGTTGGCATTTTGTGGGTTCTGTGCACACAATCCTGCATGACGACCTGAAAATGCGAAAAGTGTCATCCAGATGGGTGCCACGAATGCTGACAGACGACCACATGGCTGCCCGTGTGGCATGTTGCCAAGCAATGTTGACGCGCAACGACAGCATGAATGGGACTTTCTTTTCGTCGGTTGTGACAATGGATGAGACGTGGATGCCATTTTTCAATCCAGAAACAAAGCGCCAGTCAGCTCAATGGAAGCACACAGATTCACCGCCACCAAAAAATTTCGGGTAACCGCTAGTGCTGAAAAAATTATCTTGTCCATGTTCTGGGACAGCGAGGACGTAATCCTTACCCATTGCTTTCCAAAGTGCACTACGGTAACAGGTGCATCCTACGAAAATGTTTTGAAGAACAAATTCCTTCCTGCACTGCAACAAAAACGTCCGGGAAGGGCTGTGTGTGTGCTGTTTCACCAAGACAACGCACCCGCACATCGAGCTAACGTTACGCAACAGTTTCTTCGTGATAACAACTTTGAAGTGATTCCTCATGCTCCCTACTCACCTGACCTGGCTCCTAGGGACTTTTGGCTTTTTCCAACAATGAAAGACGCTCTCCGTGGCCACACATTCATCAGCCGTGCTGCTATTGCCTCAGCGATTTTCCAGTGGTCAAAACAGACTCCTAAAGAAGCCTTCGCCGCTGCCATGGAATCATGGCGTCAGCGTTGTGAAAAATGTGTACGTCTGCAGGGCGATTACGTCGAGAAGTAAAACCGGTTTCATCGATTTCGGGTGAGTAGTTAATTAGAAAAAAAATCAGAGGCCTTAGAACTTGAATGCACCTCGTAGGTTGCAGTAGGTACTGGGAGACGAAGAAACTTGCGCATGATAGGGTAGTATTGAGAGCTGAATCAAACCAGTCTCAGGACAGAAGACCACAACAACAACAACATCCTGTGCCTATGACCTCATCTTACACTGCCAACAATTGTCGCCCCATCAGTTCCTCGCGTTCTTGTCACCTCTCAGAACCAGAGGACTACATCTGCCCCCTTGATGGTGGGGGGGTATTTCCCTCCCTATTGCTCCCACACCACCTCCTTTGGGAGCAATGCCCCCCCCCCCCTAACCATCAGGGATATCAGTCCCCACTTCTGAGCTGGAGAGGTGTAAGCCTTCTTTGGCTCATCTCACTAGGAATGGCTCCCTTGGGTCACTCCCTTCCCAGGTTTCTGCTAGTGGGAAAGAAGGCACCCACCAGTGGCTGAAGAGTGCAAAGTAGCTGGTCGTTGGGCTTCACGCTCATCCTCAGTCCTGGAGACTGAATCAGTGAAATTCTCCCAGCCAGAGATACCCAAGGAGCAGCGACAAAAAATCCAAAGAGAATGTCCCCAAGACCAAGGTAATCGCGGTGCTACCAACACCACCAGTACCTACAAGTTTTGCGTCTGTGGATGAGTTGGAGATTCTGGCATCCGCTGAGGACTACAACAATCGTTTCTGTGGGAGAAAACACGGTATCTCGCTTTTTATAGTGCCCCCGGTGAAAGGCAGTCCCTTGGTGATCGGCGGGAAGTCGCTGAAGCTATTAAGGAGCGTCTGCGAGCTCTACAGCGACATAAGCGGCACCCTTCCCTGGAGCACCTCATAGCCTTTAAATGGCTCTGTGCTCGCGTTCGCCGTCTTATCAAACGTCGGAGCACGAGTGTTACAGGAGATATGTCTCCATCATTGGGTGCCATACGTCACCTTCCCAAGTCTGAACAAAGATCAAACCTGTTTTCGGGTACCAGACCCAAACAGGTGTTCCCAGTGTTATCATAAATGGCGTATTATCTACAGACGAAAACGTGATGGCTGAGCAGTTTGCTGAGAACTATGCTCGAGCCTCTGCGTTGCAGAATTACCCCCCAGCCCTTAACACTCTCAAACGGTGGCTGGAAGTGAAAGTCTTCTCGTTCACTGCACAGTGAATCCTATAACGTCCCATTTACAGAATGGGAGCTCATCACTGCCCTTGCACATTGCCCTGACATGGCTTCTGGGCCAGTTCGGATCCAAAGTCAGGTGATTAAACACCTCTCATCTGGCTACAAGCGACATCTCGTCAACTTCAATCAGATCTGGTGCAATGGCGTATTTCCATCGTAATGTCGGGAGAGCACTATCATTCCGGTGCTGAAACCCGGTAAAAACCCGCTTGATGTGGATTGTTATCGGCCCATCAGTCTCACCAACGGTCTTTCTAAACTGCTGGAAAGTATCGTGAGTTGATGGTTGGGCTGGGTCCTGTAGGCGCGTGGCCTACTGGCTCCATGTCAGGGCGGCTTCTTCCAGGGTCGCTCTATCACTGATAATCTTGTGTCCCTCGAGTCTGCCATCCGAACGGTCTTTTCCAGACGCCAACACCTGTTGCTGTCTTTTTTGATTTACGAAAAGCTTATGATACCACCTGGCGACATCATATCCTTGCCACATTATACAAGTGGGGTCTCCGATGCCCGAACCCCATTTTTCTCCAAAGTTTCCTGTCGCTTCAGACTTTCCGTGTCCAAGTTGGTGCCTCCCCATATCAAGGAGAATGGGGTCCCACACGGGTCTGTATTGAGTGTGTATTTTTAGTGGTCATTAATGGTCTAGCAGCAGCTGTAGGGCCGTCTGTCTCACCTTCTCTGTATGCAGACGACTTCTGCATTTCGTACTTCTCCACCAGTATTCGTGTTGCTGAGCGGCGCCTACGGGGAGCCATCCACAAGGCACAGTCATGAGTTCTAGCCCACGGTTTCCAGTTTTCGGCCGCAAAGTCGTGTGTTATGCACTTCTGTCGGCGCCCTCAGCGTCGCGTTTACTCGACCCAGTGCATCACTGTGGCGTTCCCCTAGTGACAGAAGCATTTAAGACGAATCCGGTGCCCAGCGTCCTTCTGGAGGCTGGAGTCCCTCCATGGCAGGTTTGGCATCCATAACTGCTGGCCAGTTGCGTTGCACACGTTCGTAGTTCTCCTGTGCATCTGAATCACCGTCTCCTTTTCCCACCCACGGCGGTTCATCTCTCGCATTGGTGGCCCAGGTCAGGGCTTCCAATTGCAGTTTGTATCCGATCCCTTCTTTCCGAACTGGAGTCTTTGCCTTTACCACCTATACTTGAGGTCCATTCACGTACACCTCCATGGTGTACACCTAGGCCGCGGCTTCGCGTAGAGTCCTTGCCTATACCACCAGTACATATGGTCCATTCACGTACACCTCCGTGGTGTACACCTAAGCCGCGGTTTAGCCTGGACCTATTACGTGGCCCTAAGGACTCAGTTAACCCAGTGGCTAGTGGCTCTCTGCTGTCGCTTCTTTTTGATTCTTGACATGTACGGAGGCCACAAAGTGGTTTACACCCACGGCTCAATGGCTGATGATCACGTCGGCTTCGCGTATGTCCATGGAGGACATACTGAACAGCATTCCTTGCCCGATGGCTGCAGTGTTTTCACTGCCTAGCTGGTGGCTATATCTCGTGCTCTTGAGCACATCCGTTCATGCCCTGTGGAGTCGTTTCTTCTGTGTACTGACTCCTTGAGCAGCCTACAAGCTACCGATCAGTGCTACCCCGTCATCCTTTGGTAGCGACCAACCAGGAGTCCATCTATGCCCTGGAACGGTCCGGTCGTTCAGTGGTGGGTGTCTGGACCCCAGGTCACGTCGGAATCCTGGACAACGAACTAGCCGACAGGCTGGCCAAACAGACTACGCGCAAACCGCTTATCCATATCGGCTTCTCTGCAAATGACCTGCGTTCAGTACTAAGTTGGAAGGTTTTGCGGCTTTGGGAGACGAAACGGCATAACCTCAGCACGCACAACCGCGTGCTATTAAGGAGACTATGAATGTGTGGCAGTCCTCCATGCGGGCCTCTCGCAGGGACTCTGTGGTTGTCTGCCGGCTCCTCATTGGCCATGCTTGAGTGACACACGGCTACCTCCTGCGCCGTGATGATCCACCTCGTTGTCGATTCGGCGCCCAGCTGACAGTGACCCATATTTTGATGAGCTGTCCTTCTTTGGATGCCCTGCGACAGACTCTTCAGTTATCGGACTTGTTGCCATTAATTTTAGCTGAATTGATTGGCTGGGTAGCCTGTGGCGCGCGAATCAAACCGCCGGGGGAACACGCTCCCTAGTATTACTAGGAGCGTGTTGCTGGAAAATTCACTTCCGGTCGCTTGCGCAACACTGATAACGCGCGCCAGCGCCGAACTGGCGCGCAGGGACCGGACGTTGACGTCACGATAAGGACTGCTGGCTGCAGCTGCGCCGCAGTACGGAGCGTCATTCGCTCTGCGAACGTCGAGGAGTGCGGACGCTTAGCTCTGGGTGTCTCGCTGGGCGTTGGCTTGCTACGTTTACCTGCATTAACGTGCCACAACAATGCCTGGGCGACGTGGTTACCGTCGTCGCTGGTGGCGCAGCGTTCCTGTGTATCGTGCTTTGAAGGCGATAGACATTGATGTTGCTGGACAGTTTAATAAACAACAATTAATTGGAGGTGCAAATGTATTTCGAGGACTCCGCTTGAACTTTACATGTGATGTACAAGCTGTGTTTGGAGGTAGTACATGGCTTACTCTTGCAGTAGTATGGGGCAATCATTGTGAATATTGTGGCGAAATTAATAAAAAACAGTTTATATTTTAAGTTCCACGTCCTTCTTAATTTAATCAGAGTTCTCACCTTAGACGTAGAATTAGTCCTTCTGCCACAATATTAATGCATTAGTCGCCATCGATATCCTTCTCTTTGTTGACCGTGTGTACCATCATGAGTCAGCATCGGTTCACTTCACGAAGACGGTGGAAACCAAGCAATACTATGCTACGTTGCTTTAAATGATTTTCGTAACACTTCGATACTTCTCACTATTTTTTATTCCCAATAAGACTTGCTCTGCTCGTCGCACAAACCATAATTACTAACCCTATTGCTGCCTTCCGCACACTCCAAAAATCACGTCCATCATCCACAAGGCAACCATTGAAGAAGAAAATTGTCCCTTAGCTCCTTGGAGTATCAAACAAAAGAGAGTCCAATGTGAACTTTACAAAGATTACAATATACATGCCTCTCAATTTATCTTTGGCGCAGCTTTTAAGATATTGTATGTCTCTGCATAGGAACGTGTCATTACAACTGCCCCCCTACTGTATACTGTCACTAGAAAATTTTATTTTATTGACAGGATACAGTAGTCGACCTTGCAACTGATAGGTTTGGGGTTCTTTTATTTACAAACTTCACTTTTATTATCTCATTTTCATGGCACTGTGAATTCTTTGGTAATTCTGAGTGTGTGTCAGTTTTTTTTTGTATACTTATGCTAATGTTTTCAAACCTTAATCCTAATATACAAAGTTCTGGTTAATACTAAGAAAATGACATCATGTAGTAAAGTTCGTACAATAAAATATACAATGAATACAACGTTACATACAAATGTTTCCTCCCTCATGAGAGGTGAAAATTAAGTCCTTGTATTGCTTTCTGTATTTATTCTGGGGCGACGAGCTTTGTTCGCTAGCCCGTGTTGAATATGGGCGGGCGATACGCGCGCCTGATTGTTTGGTCGTCCGTTATCGGGCGACGTTGGTTGAATGCGCGCGCCTGTGCACTGAATATGCACCGACATGCATGTACCGTCGAGACTTCCGAACCTCAGTATGCGTGTGCTTTTTGTAGTTCCTTCCAGTACTTAGACTGGATACGACGAGGTACATTGGAATATGTGCCCCGAAGAACACACCACACTATGTGCGAGGCGGAGGACGACCCCGTCGATGCAGCTCCTGGTAAGAAGCGTACCATGTCAAACTTGTTTGGCATTGTCTTTTCTTATTGTGACGCCATGGGTCGTTTGACAATACAAGCTTCAATTTTCGATGTCACTTGTTTAGGCTCGCTGACACTTGCAACGTAGCACTACTTTGCACAGTTTTAATTTCTATACACACCACTTTAACCGCGAGTATTGCGATCGAAACTTTCCTTTCACTTCACTTTTTTTTTTCTTCGCATTAACCCCTTTTACCTATTGTACCGAGATTCATTCCCTCAATACTTCAGGTCAATGTACATAAGTATTCACAAAATTGTAAGTCACGGGACTTGGCATGAAATACAAAATACATCACATACAATTGAATAACAAATAACACATATAATGCATTGGTTACATTAAATTACAGGAAAAAACTATCGACGAACATTGAAAAATTTTTGACCACTCGAAGTGGCTTCTTCGTCTTGGATTTTACTGACACACACCCTTTTCCATTAATCTGTTAGAAGGAACAAGTCCTTTGTTTTCCTTCTTGAACTCGAGTGTAAGTTAAGGTTTACCTCCGTTACGTCTTCTTCATACGCAACGACATGCATCAGCATGCAGAGAATACACCTGTAGCCGCTCCACTGAAGCTTGGGAAGGGAATTTTCTACCTTCTACTTAGGGTAGTGGCAACGACTACGTGTATGCTACGGTTTTTTGCGTATAAAATCTGAAAATGCACGAAATAATCTTTTATATGCCGCATCACCCTAATATGTACAGTGTTTTTGGTGTATTCTGGTGTGCTTGTAAATCATTAACCTTAATAAAACTTCCTACATTAACATGGACATATAAACATACAATCTTGAAGTTCAGGGTGTAGCTATTATTAATATGTACAGTGTTTCATAATAGCGGCACGCCCTTGTGTGCGTGTATCATTTTCAGTTAAAGTGCGCTTATAGGCGTCTTGTGTTATCATGGGAGAAAAAGTACAGGTATTTTAATGCATCGGTTGTCATGAAAATCTATGTACACGAATAACCCGACTTTCATAGCTTCAGTGCAGCATGAAATTCTGTTTTGCTTATAGGTCGTCGATCACCCTCCTTACCTGTTTCTCGTACAGCGGCGATATCATTTTCATTCTTTGTGACTGTAAATCGTGATATGTATGAAAGATATAATTTTGACATGATTTATCATTTCATGTTTCAAGTGTGTAAAGTAATTCATGTCTTCCTTCTGCATACATGAGTAAAGAATCGCTACTGTTGCACTGGGTATCAGGTATTTCGTATTTTCTCGGAAACTCGTAGAGTCTTACGGTTTTAATTAAGTTGTTTCTTGACGTTAGGTATACATGCTTATACGAGGTTGTCTTAGAGTTTAATTTTCCTTAAAAACTTCTATGTTGTTTAGGTTCCGTACATGTACAGAGCTTCTTTCGTCTTCCACACATTCATACATACGTTTATACACAAAAAAATATCTACCACTACAATATACACTTTGCTGGTGGGGCCCTTTTTCGGTACCCTGCACCATTCCTTCAATATTCCAAAATAATTCAGGGTGTGCTGAGCATCGTCCCTTCATACTAATAATACTTACAACTAAATATTTCTTCTTACATACATAACAGCCTTACGGTCCATTAATGCGCAATCATTCCATATTTTCCTCCTTTACACTTTAGCTTTTGTACATGTAACCTCGTGTATAGCTTATATATTCTACAAAGTTGTTTGCTGAGTGCTTCAGGTGTTTCCTAACGTTAATGTGTGTCTCTCTCTCTATAAACCCTAGGTATTTGTTTCGAGAGCGATTCCGTTCATTACTCACGCTGCATAGATCTGTTTATTATTTTCCTATTTTAAAGCTTGTCATTCTTTTCCTTAGTCACAAAATTTAACGCGTTTGCCTTGTTATTCATTCTGAAAATCGCTCGCTACTGTGTAATGTAAATGCATGCGTTATCTCTTTTCTCTCCTCTTTGCTGCTTTTTCCCTATATGTGGTTGTGTGTTGTTCTCGCGTGTACATAGCCTTTCTTCCGGTTATCTATCTGTTTTATTTATTTGTACAAGCTAAGACTGTTTACTCAGTATAATATAATATTACAATACCGTCCATGACCAGTATGTCCTTGTATGTTCACTTTTATTAAGTAGTACCAGCTTATAATTAAATTTTCTAAGTTACTATTTACAAGACTTGTGTACCCTTTCCTTTCTTGTTTTTTTTTTTTTTTTTTTTTTTTGAATGGCTTTCATCACCGTGTCTCATAGTAAGAGTGGTCTCAAAACTTTTAAACGTTCCGCAAATGCGCGCTTACGTACCACGACTGGACTGTAGGTGCGGGGAAAACTCTGCATTGTTGATGAACATTATTCGTGATAGCCACCATCGTGTAATAGAGTCACGTGACGCCTGGACTTGACCGCGCATGCGCCTTCGCGCTTTGTATACACTCAGCTGATCGGACCGGGAAGGGGGAAGATTTCTCCCCGGCTCGCTGCCTACAGCGCGGCCAATGACCTCGTCTTGACATGCAGCTATCACGTGCTCATTCGCTGAGCGTTGGATTGCAACTTCGACGTGTGGTTTGTTGCTCGTCTCACGCGAACAAACTCTGACCTTCGCGCTAATTTGTCTTTGTTCCCCTCTCTTAAATAACTGAGTTAGACTACAAAAGTACCGTATGGTTTATTTTATAGTGTTACGACTCACAGTAACATACGTTTCATTGGGTTTGGTTAGATATGCGTTTTTAAGCTGGCATATGCCCCCAGTTGTTCACACGTTTCCAGCAATTTTACTATGTGATCCAAGGTTGTACAATTTCAATTTTGCTAAAATAACATATAACCTTTAATGGAAAAATTCCTTGATGTCCTTGTGGGGGTATAACCCTTTCACCTTGCCCGTTCGTGTGTTACCTAACAGATAACATCCTGGGTGAGGTTTGTCTATTATAATGAAAGGGCCATCATACAACAACTGCCACTTTTTGTTTAATGCCTTAATTTTAGAGGATTTTGGGTGGGTACGTAATAGTACTTCCTGTCCAATGTTAAATTCTGTAACCTTTCTTATCTTTTTGTTGAACTGCTTTCTCCTTATTTCTGCTTGTTCTTCCATCTGTAGTAATGCTTGACGTACCTTTTCATCTAGGTTTATTTGCTTTGTGGCTAATTTAGGTAAAGGTTTAGCCCATTCGTCAAGTTCTGTGCCTTGAAACATTAACTCTGTAGGTGTAAAGCCTGTTGAAGTATGAATTAAATTATTTACAATATGCTGAAAGGGGGCTATGTATTCCACCCACTTTGTCTGTTTATTTGGTGTATAAGTTCTTATAAAGCGATTAAATTCTTTAAAATTTCTCTCAACTGGGCTCGATTCTGGGTGAAATTTGGATACCAATATATGTTTTATGTTTTGAGATTCGAGAAATGTTTTCCATTTATTACTAGTGAAGTTTGTTGCATTATCAGTTAATACAATTTTCGGTTTTCCCACTAGTGGTATGTAGTCTTCTATCATGCGTTTGATTATTGATCCCGACAGTACTGCTTTTATAGCATACATTTTTAAGTACTTTGTGAAGACATCATAAAATGCGATCACATATCTGACTCCTCCCCTAGCTCGTGGATATGGTCCTGCTGCGTCCACGGAAACTAGTTCTCTTGGTCTAGTTGGAATGATAGGGTGTAATACGTCCAAACAAGATCTATTAAGATGTTTAACCTTCTGACATATCGTACACTTTTTTATTATTTGTTCAATTCTGCGTCTGAGGTTCGGGAAGTAACAATACGTTGATATTTTCGCTGTACATTTTGATACCCCATAGTGCCCCCATACTCTATGTGTGTGTCTTATCAAATTGTCTATGTATTCTTCCGGGATGCAGACACACCAGGTGTTGGATTGTGTATTGCGCCTGTAGAAAAGAACATCGTTTGACACTGTGTAATATTGTTTCAATGTACTATTGTCATCTGCCTGCAGTTTTTGCATAACTTGTCTCCATCTATTGTCTTCCTTTTGTAGTTTGCTCATGTCTTTACACATCTTTCTGTAATATGGTTGAAATGTGCCGTCATGCATCAGAAAAACTCTAAAATCGGAAGTCTGTTCGATCAATTCATTGAACTCGCTCAAACCTTGTGGCAAGCGCGATAATGCGTCGGCAATTACATTCTGTTCACCCTTGATATAAACTATCTCGAAATCAAATTCCTGGAGGAATAAACACCAACGTGCAATCCGTTTGTGCAACAATTTGCATGTGAGTAAAAACGATAATGCTTGATGGTCACAAAACACTCGTGTATGCCTTCCCCAGAGATAGTACTGGAACTTGCGGAAAGCCCACACTACAGCTAACGCTTCAAGTTCAGTTGCCGAATAGGCTCTTTCACATTCCGTTAACGTTCTACTGGCAAAACTAATTATGTTTACTTTCTGTTCTCCATTGTCATTTACTAATTGGAACAGACAAGAGCCTAATCCCTGACATGAGGCGTCCGTGCTCAAACAAAAGTGGTAGTTCATGTTCGGATGCTTCAGAATGGGTGCGTTTATGAGTGCTTGCTTGATTTTTACGAAATCTTCCTCACATTTTTCTGTCCACAACCATGTGTGGTTTTTCCTTAAAAGGTTGAGTAGGGAATCACTATTCAGTAACTGTTTGGGCACGAATTTTCGAAAAAATGACGTGAGCCCCAGAAAAGCTTTCAATTGTTTACGTGTTTGTGGTGAGGGGAAATATTCTATGGCATCAAGCTTTTTCTGATCTGGTAAAATTCCACCTGGTGAAATAATGTGGCCTAAAAATTTTATTTGATCCCTTCCGAATTCGGACTTCTTAAAATTTGCTGTGACGTCATATTCTCGGAACTTTTGGAACACTTTGTGTATCAGTTCTACATGCTCTTGCCAGGTCTCCGTGGCTATCAAGAGATCGTCTACATACAACGTCACTTTGCTAATCAGTTCTGGACCCAATACTCTGTCTAAAGCCTCTATAAACACCCCAGCACTCACGTTGAGTCCAAATGGCAGTACTTGGAATTGATAGCTTCTGCCAGCATGAATGAACGCAGTATATTTTCTGCTATCAGTGTGTAGGGCTATTTGCCAATACGAAGCCTTCATGTCAACGGATGTTAAATACTTCACTCCATGAAATTTAAGCAATTGCTCATCTAAGTTCTCCGGCCTAGTGCGTATTGGTACGATGATCTTATTAATTTCCCTCGCATCAAGTACTAATCTGACTGATCCGTCAGGTTTGCTAACAGCTAGGATGGGACTGCAGTACGGTGAATGTGAAGATTCTATCACCTTCCACAGAACCATTCTATCTATTTCTTTGCGAACAGCTTCCTTCTTTGCCCATGGTATCGCATATGATTTATGGCAGTACGTTTTATGTGGGTAGACTTCCATTTTGTATTCGTAATTTTTGATTATTGTCGGCTGTTTTCTAAAAATGTCTCGGTATTCATAAATAAGATCTGCTAGTTCATTTTGTTGAGTCTCTGAAAGACAAGTGGATTTTCCTATCTTCTCGTGGGCGGCTTGTTCGTTAATTATTTCCGTGTCTAATTGTTCGGGGAAAGGAATATCTATCAATAACACTTGTGGGTGAACTAATTTTACTTCAGCTTGTTCCTGTACTTGGCCATTACGATCTATTGTTGACTTTACAAGATTGACCTTCACACTACGACTGCCCACTCGGAAATAGCAAAGTCCACTGCCTATGTCGATGTTTACTTTATGCTGCCGGAAAACTTCCATACCTAAAATACAATTGACGATTAATTTGTCAACGATTAAGAAGGTACAGTTTATCGTGACATCGCTAATGGTAACAGGTATTTGCGTCTGCCACTTAATACTTTTTGACTTGTTACCTACAGCTGTCAAGATTTTACATTTTTCCGTTGGCAACACTGGTACTTTTAATGCTTTCGAAACTTCTTTAAATAAACTGTTAGAAATAATATTCGTAGATGCGCCTGTATCTAAAATTACGTTGGTAATTATAGTTCCTATCTTTGCTGGTATTACAGCCTGCACGAGGTCACTTACCTTGTCCGGTGCTTTCACCTCTTCTTCACATAGATCATCTTCTACGGTAGCATCCTGATCATATCTTAAAAATAATTGTTCAAGATGTAATGTGTGCTTGTTTGTGCCCCCTGTTGTCAAATCGGTCGGCCGGTGGGAGCTCATTACGACCGATTGTTGTTTACCGGGGGAGACAACGGCGTTGCTTCATTACTGTCCGTTACCTCTACGAAGTGTACTGAGTGGTTATTCTGTCGCCAATTAGTTTCCGGACCGCTGCGTGCAACATTTTCTTGCGACCGGCCGTCGCTATTCCTCCTTGGTCTGTCATTCCTATTACTGTAACTATTGTAATTTTCATGTGTGTGCCGCCTTTCATCACGCGGGCCTGACCAATCATTCACGTGATTTCTATCATTTCCATACCGGCGTGGACCGTAATCTGTACTATACCTTCGGTCTTCCCGTCTCTGTGGCGCCGAATTCCTCCGATTTCCGTAATTCCAGGTTCCATTATTTGGCCTTGTCGCATACGGATGCCAACTGTGTGGGTTTTGTCCACTGCCATTAAAATGATATCCGTTACCGTTGTTTTGATTGGTTCCGGATTGTTCATTCCGATTACTTGTGCTCGTCTCTTCTTCGTATATTAGATCAATTGAGTCAAGCACGGAAAGAAAGTATTCAAGGTCGTTCTCCGGTATGGTTACCAATTTTTCGCGTAAGTTCGCGGGTAGTCTGTTTTTCAGAATTTTGAGAACATCTACGTGCGGTATTGGATTGTTCCAATAGCGCGTCTTATTCAAGTACTTTTCGAAATACTTTCTCAACCCGCCGTTTTTTAGGTTGAACGGTTGTGGGTTGAATACCTCACGTCGCAGTCTTTCTTGGACCCCAGCAGACCAATATTTCTCCAAGAAAGCCCGTTCAAATTGTTCGTAGGTGACGCACTGTTCAGCCATGTCTGTGGCCCACAAAAGTGCGTCGCCTTGTGTGAAGCCTACTACATATCTAATCTTCTGTGCCTCAGTCCAGTTTCTTGGTAAGACATTTTTAAATGCTCTTACGAATACGACTGGATGAGTTTTTCTAGATTCTGTGGAGAAAACTGGAAACTGTCTATGTTTCAACAGGCTCTCATCGACTAGAATCGTCGAGATGCAAGGCGACACGCCTACTGCCTGTTGCAGCACCGCGTTTGGCGAATAGCCATTGTTTGCCTGTGCCGGTGCGTGCACATACGCCGGACTGTGCGCCTGATGTTCTGCGTTATTGACATCGTAATCCGGCACGGGCGAATAAGTGTCGCGCTGCCTGCTGCTTGACGTAGGCAAGTCATTTGAAACATTCAGTCTACCAGCAATTTCCTTGCGTATTCTGTCCTCGGCTACTTTGATTTCATTACCTAATTTTTCAAAAAGTTTTGTTTCCCGGTCAGTTATTGATTCATTTACATTACCGTTTTCTAAAGTTTCATTTATTTTGATAATGTCCGCGTTGATACGTCGAGTCTCCTGTTTCAGAAAACCGACTTCTTCGTTAACTTTATTAACCTGGTCAGGTATTTCTTCACATGCGGACTGTACTCTTGTTAAATTTAATTGAATAGCCTGTACGTTTTCATGTATTTCTTTTTGTACGGTTTGTGTTTGATTGTGTGTTTCTACTATTTCTGACAGTTCCTGTTCCTGTTTGTTTGTAAGATCTGAGAATTTCTTTTCTAGGTCATTCGCCAATACATTGTATACACTATTGACGGTTTTGATGACTTTGTCTTCGATCTTTTGATCGATTTCATTGGTGAGTTTATTTAAGCGTTGATCGAAATGTCTGTGCATGTTCGCCAGTTTTGTGTTCGTTGTGTTGTGGCTGATTTCCAGATTCGCCAGTTTTGTGTTCGCTGTGTTGTGACTGATCTTTAAATCAGATAATTGCTCGCTCACGTTTGACATCAGACTATATAATGCCTCAAGCGTAACTGACGAAGCTTGTATGTTTGTATTTATGTCATTATTTGTTGCCATTGTTTCTCTGCCACGGTCTGATTGAATCGAAACCGGGCTAGGTTCACTGATTTCACGCGAAATATTTTCATCTGATCTGGTAATCGATGCTTCATCGACTGTGCACAAGGTTTCATTTGCAAGTGGTTCGTTATTGTTAATCCCTGTGGAGTGCAATTGAATTGTATTTACTTCTACATTATGTTGTGCTGAAAAACTAATTGCGTCATCATTTACGTCACTATTGTCAGAATCGGTGACGTGTCCATGAACATTTGTCAAATTAAAATTCTCCGATTCCATTATGAAGATATTGTTTTTATCTGTACTTTACTGAATCTAAATCTTTAAACTCTCTCGCAGTTGAATTAATAAAAATATCTCGCGATTGTTATTTGTATCGCGTCGGAAATTTACAAGATGGCGCACTACGTCTTCTAATTCTGCGATTGTTGAACATAAAAAAGTAATTATCAAAGTGTAATTGTGTGTTGCCACAAACACTACCAGAACTTTAATGTCTAAAGGAAAAGGTTCTGCTTTAAGTGGAGCTAAGCCAGGTGCAGCCACTGCATGCGTTTGCGCTTTCCTACCTTAATTACGGCTGAGCTGCGTCACTCACGATTACGTTAGGTTTGTAAATCCTTGTCCTTGTTCCTTCTGGTTATTGTGCCATCCGTTTATACAGTTAATATTGTTTCACCATATTCGTCATTTTCCATGTGCGTCATGTAACAGAGAAACAGTAATTAGTATAAGTACATTTGTAGTACCACAATGAAGCACTTACTCTTTGTTCCACCAGCACTGTCCTGTCACAGTCGCCAGTGTGGCGAAATTAATAAAAAACAGTTTATATTTTAAGTTCCA
The DNA here is from genome assembly GCF_023898315.1 of Schistocerca nitens. Taxonomy (NCBI): domain Eukaryota; kingdom Metazoa; phylum Arthropoda; class Insecta; order Orthoptera; family Acrididae; genus Schistocerca; species Schistocerca nitens. The sequence goes on along the minus strand of NC_064619.1, from coordinate 547,375,980 downwards.
CGTCCTTCTTAATTTAATCAGAGTTCTCACCTTAGACGTAGAATTAGTCCTTCTGCCACAATATTAATGCATTAGTCGCCATCGATATCCTTCTCTTTGTTGACCGTGTGTACCATCATGAGTCAGCATCGGTTCACTTCACGAAGACGGTGGAAACCAAGCAATACTATGCTACGTTGCTTTAAATGATTTTCGTAACACTTCGATACTTCTCACTATTTTTTATTCCCAATAAGACTTGCTCTGCTCGTCGCACAAACCATAATTACTAACCCTATTGCTGCCTTCCGCACACTCCAAAAATCACGTCCATCATCCACAAGGCAACCATTGAAGAAGAAAATTGTCCCTTAGCTCCTTGGAGTATCAAACAAAAGAGAGTCCAATGTGAACTTTACAAAGATTACAATATACATGCCTCTCAATTTATCTTTGGCGCAGCTTTTAAGATATTGTATGTCTCTGCATAGGAACGTGTCATTACAATATGGTGGCCTTGAAGCTTTCCCAGATGCAAATATTCTTACATGGAAGACATGGAGTATAGCAGAGACAACAGGACTTTTGGCTAAACAGCCATATGGTACACTTGTTCCAAGTATGCCATTTGTGTTGAGTACTAGAAGGAAGAAGAAATTGAATGCAGATGAATACCTGTTTATCTGGGCTAAAGTGCATGTCCTTCGTCCCTCTGTGTTCTGCACTCTAACGCTTTTAGGGTGGATGTTTTAATGTGTCGCAGAGTGGCTGGCTATTCGTTTTTATTCTCGCGGTCCGCCAGTCATGGTCGTCTGCTCTCTTGCTTTTACCCCGTCTACCTGTCTCTTGCTTCTCTCTGTGGTTTTCTTTTCCTGTTTTGTCCATAGTAGTGTTGGTAGTCCTTCTGTCGTTCTTCTGGTTCCTCCTTTCTCCTGTTATTGTGCTGTACGTCTCCTTTCTTTTCTTCTTTTCCCTGTGTTATTATTTTACCGGAAACAAGGGACTGATCATCTCACAGTTTGGTCCCTTGCCCCCCTGTTTTAAACCAACCAACGATGAGGGTTGAACAACAGTGGCATTATGTTATCTTCTGACTAAGAAAAAAATGGTTCAAATGGCACTCTGCACTATGGGACGTAACATCTGAGGTCATCAGTCCCCTAGAACTTAGAACTACTTAAACCTAACCAACCTAAGGACATCACACACATCCATGCCAGAGGCTTCTGACTAAGAAACTGGTCGCTTAGGGAACGTCTTGAACATGCAAGCTGACGGCCACGAAATATTGCACGTTGTTCGGATAGTGATAGTAGCAAATTCGCCCAGCATTGTAAATTAACGAAGAAATAACTATGCACTGTATTGCTAAACACGCTAATAGTTTTCATGAAAGTCCGTGGATACACATCGAATAAAAGTTCGTAAACGATATTTACCTTCTTTTTCATAAGAGAAACTTTTTTATTCTTGATAACTGCGATTATAAGTTGTATCTCCTGTGCACTTCAAAAGTACTTCTATATGCAAACTCATCTGACCTCAAAAAAAAAAAAAAAAAAAAAAAACACAATGTCCAATCGGCATTACTTATCTACCACAGTAACAACAAAAGCTAGATGCTTTTTTTCTTTTCACAGTAAAGACCGTTGTCGTCACTGCAAAGAGCGTTGTCGTCTCAATTACGGTAGCACATCATCGCTGGTACTCGCAGCCGGAATGTAATAATTATGTTACATTAAGTAGGGACAGGCCATTTCGCCTGCCTGGATGAAATTATGGTCGATATAGTACAATTATAGCACTGTCGCCATCTTAGATTAAATTGTGGCCAATAAGACAATCAGGACGCCGAAGGCAATAGCTTTATCGGAAGATGTATAGGAAGTGAGCGAGAGTGTAATAACTTATGAAGAATTCAAAACCTATTTCTTTTCATAATTCTTTCACCTTATATCGGAGAGCTGTCTTACAGTGGCTGTTCACCTTTCAGAACAGCTAGCACCCCGTAGCACTCAATACTGTTATCATTTACAGCAACTCTTGTTTCCTGCATCTTACCTTTCGCTACCTGAGACGAGCCACCTGCTTCCCATTCATTCCGGAAGCACACAGTCAAATAACTTAGCCACAACTGCTGACAAGTGTTGGACACAACATGATCCTCTCTAGAACCTTACAGAGAGGAAATAGCAAGTATTATTCGTTGGGACTATATACATTCAGATAGCTTATTCAACATAATTATACAAAACCCTCAAAGCTGCACAGAAGTTTGTCTTTATTAACTGATGACTAGTTTCGAACCTCCTCAACCCATTTCCAAATCATCCACACAAGTCATATAATAACATCCTTTATGTGTGGCTGCAGCTCTGAGGGGTTTTTACACTTTATATTTAATCATTTCAAGTTGCTGCCTTATTGGCATCTAGCATGCTGGAAGTAAATAGATACCCTATTCACAACTGGAGTCAAGTGCGAAACATTGCTTGCTCATCCTCATATTCTGATAGAGAAATAACAAATACTACACGTAGTTTTTAGGGACAAAACTCTGTATTGCTAATGTTTCTTTAACAAGCAGAAAACTCTTGCTGGATACTTACCAGAAAGTCAGTTGTCCTTTGTTGAATGTGTATAGACTACTTGGAGTTTTCATGCACCAGCGTCACACAGTGTGTTGCCGAGACCTGACTGCGGTACTGCTCCTGAAGACTCAGCGATGTGTAGTGCCACTCACTCTTAACACTGGATGTTACTACCAGTTTCAGTCTTCGCGCTAGTCTGTTATATAGCAGGTAACGGCTGTAAGTACAGATACTTGTATATTTGGTTCTTCAATTCGTTGGAAACACCAGTGCGTTGGTTGTTTGTCTTCCCACAAACTCATCACAAGCTTTACAATGTTACCCATACGGCCATAACCGCACCACTAGTGGACTACGGCAGTCAGAATAGACTAACCGGTTGGCGTCCTAGGGGAAAATAAGCGTTACTGCTCTTGCCACATTTACTTGAAGGTGCTAAGAAACATAAAAACATACAGTTTCTAACAGCTATAATTATTAGTCACCAAATGACGTTAACACTGATATAATATTGTTCAGTGCAACGTCCTCGCTCACCATTACAAATATCTGCACTTGCACGGTTACACTATCTATACTGATCTTTCAGGGGCTCCTGGGAGTGTTTCTCCCATAGCGCCGTTTTATGACAGCTTGCTTAATTTCTGAAAATGTCCACCCTCGGTTGAAGTTATTCTCAAAATGGATGGCCTTGCTGCCATTTCCGCGTTTGCTCAGCCTTTTGGTCACTGTTACTGCTTTTGGATACGGACATGTTATTTTCCTGCTGTAACTGTGGCTGTGAACACACCACTTTCACCTTTACGTGTGGGCGCCGTTAGGCCGGATCATCGTCACATACATCGCCCATTCACACCCATCAATAAAATTTGACAGCCACAGCAGCCATAACATTGAAAAAAAAAATTGTGCTGCGTTTTTTACGGAATTGAGCACGGCCGAAATCGGCAAAGAAACGGCCATTGTTGGGTAAGTTGATGCGGGGTTTTAATTGGGACTGCCTTGGTGTGTCAATAACACTTTACGTTCGTAAGCGTCAAATCGTAATTCGAACGTACTACCGCAGTCTCCTGAGGACCTTATGGAAGGATGTCAAGGTGAGGTACGCAGGAAGCTGTCCGACAATATCCAAGCTCATTCTGTGCAAGCCAGGTGTGGTAGCCCTGCTGTCTGGGGCGCCTTTCAAGGTTCGCTCCCCCCCCCCCCCCCCTCCCCACCGTTGGAGGTTAGAGTCCTCCTTCGGGCTTGGGTGTGTGTGTTGTCCTTAACGTAAGTTAGTTTAAGTTAGATTAAGTAGTGTGTAAGCCTAGGGACCGATGACCTCAGCAGGTTGGTCCCATAGAACTTACCATTCTGTACACATCACAATGTCCGACAATATCCAAGCTTATTCTGTACACATCACCCTGTTTGTGTAATCAAATTTGTTCCCTCCTCCTCTGTCCCGTACTGAGCTGGCATGGCACGTAGATTCGACTTCCACTTTTCTCGGATGGAAAGAAGTCCCTTTAGTTGAAGGCATTTCGAGAATGACATCGTCATGATTTTCAAGGTCAGACATTTCCTAAACCGCTGAACTTATCCAACAAAGGTCGCCGCCAAGACATCCAGTGTTGGGAAAAGTTTGTTGCGCTAAATGGTGAATATGTAGATTAATAGTCACAGATTTTATTTTGTTTTCCCCACGTTCTCAGAGGAAATGCTGCTGTATGTAGCATGGAAAGTGTGGTGTCACCGCCAGACACCACACTTGCTAGGTGGTAGCTTAAATCGGCCGCGGTCCATTAGTACATGCCGAACCCGCGTGTCGCCACTGTGTGATCGCAGACCGAGCGCCACCACATGGCAGGTCTAGAGAGACGTACGAGCACTCGCCCCAGTTGTACGACGACATTGCTAGCGACTACACTGACGAAGCCTTTCTCTCATTTGCCGAGAGACAGTTAGAATAGCCTTCAGCTAAGTTAATGGCTACGACCTAGCAAGGCGCCATTAGTTACTTCATGAATCCAAAGAGTCTCACTTGTATCATCAAGAATGCTGTATACCAAAGGACAATATAAAAGTTAAGTGTTCTAGTAGCTACGTTCTTTTCTTTATCATATTCATCACGTATCCTGTTCCAGACTTCGCGCCAGTCGGCGTGTGTGTACGTGTGCCCTTTCGGCTACCCGTCTCTGTGGACTGGCTGCCTTAACAGTCCACTACAGAAAGTGTATCAAACGTACAGTATGAAGGTCCGATCGCTACTTTCGCATAATGAGTGTGACTACGCAGATGTAACAAAAGTCGTGGGATACCTCCTAATATCGTGTCGGACCATCTTTTGCCGGACGTACTGGTGCATCTCGGCGTGGCAATGAAAAACCCTGCAGAGAAACTGAGCCATTCTGCCTCTAAGGCCATTCATAACTGCGAAAGGGTTGCCGATGCAAGAATTTGTGCAGGAACTGTTCGATGGAATTCGTGTCGAACGATCTGGGTTGACTAAAGCATTCATTCCAACTGTCCACCAATCGCGAACATTTTTGGCCCGGTGATACGGAGCATTTTCGTCCACAAAAGTTCCATCGTTGTTTGGAAATGGCCGCAAATGGTCTCCAAGTAACCGAACATAATCATTTCCGGTAAATGATCGTTTCAGTTAGACCAGAAGATGCTGTCGGTTCCATGTAAACACAACCCACAACATTATGGAACCACCACAACCTTGCAGTGTCTTTTTGACAACTTGAGTACATGCCTTCGTCGGGTCTGCGCTACAATCGAGAACTTCCATGAGCTCTTACCAGCTGAAATCAGGTCTCACCTGACCAGGTCAAGGTTTTCCAATCGTCTGGGGTCCAAGCGATATGGTCACGTGCACAGGAGAGGTGCTGCAGGCGATGTCGCGCTGTTACCAAAGGCACTTGGGTCGGTCGTACTGCCATATCTCATTAAAGCCAAATTTTCCCGCACTGTCCTAACCGATACATTACGTCTCACATTCAATTCCGCGGTTATTTCACGCAGCGTTTCTTGGCTGTTATCACTGCCAACTCATCTCAAAAACCGCTGCTGTAGGTCACTTCAATGTCTACGGTGAGAGGTAGTTTCTGAAATTTAGTATTCTCGGCAGACTCCTGACACTGTAAATCGCTGAATATTGAATTACCTACGGTTTCCTAAACGAAATGTTCCTTGCGTCCAGGTCCATCTACCATTCCGCGTTGAAAGTCTGTTTATTCCCGTCGTGCAGCCGTGATCGTCGAAAAACATTTCACATGACACAGCCCCGAGAACACACAGCCGTTTTACACCTTATGTGGGCAATATCACCGCCATCAGTATATGTGCATGTCGCTCTCTGCTGACTTTTATCACCTCATTATACTTGACAGAGGATGAGCTGTTGTACAACATTAGCTGTGGTTGAGAAGTAGTTACCCGCCAGACAATTATGCGGCACCACCATTTTTACTTTCATACATCGATACTCACTGGGAGCACACTGGTCGGTAACACCTCAACTAGTGAGTGGCTCTCGTCCGGAAAATGATGGCCTCCGTCACTGATCTTCCGAGCCTCCTATTTCCTTATGGCGTTATAAGTGATATTAGGTATAGATGCAGGGAGTATAATTTTCTGAACCTTCCAGACGAACGTGAGCAATTTCATAAGTAATACTTATGAGGTATTTGTGTACATACGTAGCAGATTCCTTTCTGTAAAGGAAAGTGAACGAAATGAGTAAATTAAGTTTCTTCGGTCACTTGTTAGCTCCACAAGCTGAGGATATAGGCAACGAAGAATGGCGTGCCTCGCTCGTTTACGTGGACGACAACGGAAATTTCAGGGACGAGAACTAGTTCCGCTTCTGTAAACAGCTTGCCAAAAATACGTGAGGATGAACGTGCCCCACATTCATCGGAAAAAGAACAGCATTGTCTGCTGGTAAGTACCTCTGCTGAACCTCGCGGAGTCCTCGTAAAAGTTTTATGGAACAGTTTAGTAACGATGGCGGATCGGTAAGCGCTCAGACCGCACCAGCCATCCACGTCAACTTGCCCTCCGCGGCGGCCGCATTTGCATATTTTAGAGCCCGCCTCGCCAAGCGATGAAATACCAGAAAAACCCACGGCGGTCTTTGAGGCCACTCTAACGTATGCTCCCGCCCACGGTCACGCAGCCGGGGCGGCCACACGCGAGCTGACGTGCAGAGGACTCCAAAACACGTGCTGTGTCGCAGCGTCCGCCATGAAAAACTGGGAGCCGTCTTCCGGAAGAGACCGTTCCTTTGGATGCTGAGAACTACCGAACATAAATGTTTATGCAATTAATTCCACACCAAACCAAAATAACTAACATCATTCTACTTCATTACTAAATCAGAATAACCTATTTTCCTCTCACTTCCAGAAATGAAAGTGAGGCGATAAGAGATTTATTACTGCACTATCCTCACATCTGAAGACCTTTTCTTAAAGTGACGTGTCAACTACGAAGTGCCGTGAAATAAGTAATGCAAAATATTTTTCCCTTTTCTGGCTTTATTTAGAACTCATATATACCATACTTTTCTCCACTATTTTGGCTCAAAACCTTATTTATCAACATAGTATCCTTTCAATGCGACGGACTTGCGTCACCTTACTGGAAGGGGGGGGGGGAGGCAGATACTCCCATGCCCGCCTCTGGAACCACTCTACTGATCGACATCGGAGCCAACGTCTTGCAGCGTCAATAACTTCCCCATCATCCGCGTACTGCTTACAGAAGAGGGAATCCTTCACAGGGTCAAACGGATGGAAATCGGAACGTCCGAGATCCGGTCTGATCGATGGCTGAGAAAGAATCGTCCAAAGAGCTCCTGTCGGGTGCGCAGACTTGTCTGATCCCTTTCATTGTCAAGGAGAAACAGAAGTTCGTTAGCATTTTTTGGCGACCAATAGGTTGAAACTGTTTCTTCAGTTTTCTGAAGGTAGCACAGTACACCATGCGGACGGTCATCAAACAAAATATTCCCTACAGAGTCTCAGAATATCGCGCTGAGAGTATCTGCTTAGGGTGCGCCTTTGAACATCTTCTGCGGAGCAGCGTTGGTGTGGCGTCACTCCGTCGATTGCTCTTCTGTTTCCGGTTCGAAGTGATTAACCCATATTTCATCCCCTTTGACGACGTTCAAAAACGCGCAAGCAACTTAGCACAGATGCCGTACTTCGTTGCTCTTTATAGTCTTCTGTTAGGGGCGAGGAACCTTCAGGGTTCAGGAACTGATGGACGACTGAGTATGCATGATCAATAGACACGTCCAGTTGTGCAGCGAGGTGTTTGATTGTGATTCGTAGATCACCTCGAATGAGACTGTCCGCACGTTCTAACACTGCACGAGTCAGAACTGTGTGCGGGTGGCCGCAAAGCGGGAGATCGGGTAGGTTCGCGCGACCTACTTACGATGACAGACGCCTCGCCCAGCGACTCACCGTGCTTTTGTTCACTGCCAGGTTTCCGTAGACTTTCTGCAAGCATCTATAAATGTTTGCGATGCTCAGACGTCAATCTGAAGGCTACGTATAGCGCTGCCACCTATCGCTACTTCATGAAACCACAGGGGCTGAAGCGGGAACATTCCTAGATATCCCACAATAGGTTCCACATTTTTGCAACAGAAATTCCGAGGAAAAAGTATGTTGCACTACTAATTGAAAGCTCTTCGTTCAAACTTAGAATGTGTGTTTTACAACACCATCTCCTTCGTGCTAACCAACGAAAGTTGTACGAAATTTCGACCACTCGAATATCAACACGCACGTTTCTCACACGACATCCTGAAAGTCATGGATGCAGGATCCCCGATTGTTACGATATTTATAGACTTCAGAAAAGCATTTGGTTTAATAGTACAATAACACTCAATAACGAAAATACGTTTATCCGTGGAATCAAACGAAATTTTTACTCGATTTGGGATTTCTTTATAGGTAGGACGTAGCATTAACTTGTATAGAGAGTCATCTACAGATGCAAAAGTAACTTCAGTGAGCCCCAGAGAATTGTGTTAGGTATTAATAACCTCGCAGACAATATTATTAGTGACAGAGAAACTTTTTACGTTATGCGGTTGCCTATGATGAAGTTTTTTACCACAAATGCAGCACCCACGTTCAGTCAGATCTCGACACGATTGTTCAGAAATGAAACGTTATGGTCAACTCAAAAAGTAAAACCGTAGTATGCAATGTCAACGTGTCAGACATGGAATTAATCGACACATACAAATACTAGAATGGAACAGTTAGGAGGAACATGAAACTGAATTATGTAGGCTTAAGCATAGGTAAACACTACGGTTCATGGGTGGAATGGTGGAAAAATACTGTGAGTCCACAAAAGAGATAGCTTACGAAAAACTCGAGCTACTCATTTCCGAATTTTACTCAAGCCTGTGGGACCCATATCAATTAGCAATAACGGGGTTATTGATACTACACAAAAATGAGTAGCTAGCAAGAGTGGTCACGTCTTCGTTTGACCCCACAAGAAAGCGTCACAGAGACGCTGAGAAACTTGAACCCGTAGACACTTGTAAACAGGAATAAAATATGCCCTTTGAAATAATTTTCAAGATTTCAACAACTAGTAATAACTTAGAAGTCTAGAAACAGAATCAACTGTCCATTCACGCACATATGTACCTAAGCAATGTTCTTCCTGCGGCCCGTCCTCGGATGTAACGAGAAGAAGCTCTACTAGTGATAGAATAGGACGTACTCTCTGCCCCATAGTTCGCAGTGGTTTGTACAATATAGATGCAGATGTAGATGCAACGCAAACGTAGAGGTACACTGCTGTAGCTGCACAAAGCATGAACTCCGGAGAAGTCTCCAGACAATATTTTCGGTCTCAAAACCATGCTATGTTGCAGCCAAATATGTTGAAAAAATAACATCTTGACTGAAAGCTAGATTTCTTAAAGATGACTCAATATGGAAAAGACATCTAATATAGAGAATACATATGGCTGCGAAGTGTGTAGTAAACATAGGAATCTTAGCGAGTTGTCACATTGAAAGAAACTGAACTTGATTCAAAAAATAACAGTTGGGGCGAGTGTACCTTGGTACATTTCTCAGACTAGTAACAGAAGCTTAATATGTTTTCTAATCCCATTTCGAAATGATGGTATCCACGTTTTCTGCATTGCAATGTTTTTTGTGAAATTACAAAAACTATTCCGAACAATTAACGTCTGTTCCAAGTGTGAAAATGTGTTCTAAGGTAGAACATGATAATGTACCTAGGAACAAATATTCTATTTAAATTTAAAAGTGTTGCAATAGGGATAATTTTCTCATGATTATACTTAATCATCGGTATGTTATATCATTACTGTACTACTTACTAGTAATCATGAAGTGATTAAGCTGAAGCATTAACAGGCTACATTTATAAGTTATTATAAGTTAAATACAATTTGAAGCAGAAGCTATGAGAAACTAACACAAATATCTGTTTTCCAAATATATGAAAATGTTAAGACATTAAAGACTCAGTTCATTTGCAAGTATCGCCTTCTATAGTTTCAGGGTACAAGGGAGTGCATGACCGAAATCAGTCCTCTGCGGCCTGCCACAATTTCCTCTCCTGCGCCAACTTCTTCATGTCAGAGTAGCACTTGCAATTACGTCCTAAATTATTTGCTGGATGTATCCCCGCATTCATCTACAGTTCGTACACTCTACAGCTCCCTCTGGCACCTTGGAAGTTATTCCCTGATTTCTTAACAGATACCTACCATTCTCTTCCTTCTTCTCATTACGTTTATCCATATATTCCTTTCGTCGACGATTCTGCAGATAACCTTCTCATTCCTCACCTTATAAGTCCACCGGATTTTCAACGTTCTTCTATAGTACCTGTTTCATATGCATCGATTCTCTTCTTTTCCGGTTTTCTCAAAGTCCATGTTACACAACCACACAATGCTGTGCTCCAAACGTACATTCTCAGAAATTTCTTCCTTAAATCAATGGCTATGTTTTATATTACTAGACTTCTATTGGACAACAATGTCTTTTTGCCAATGTTGGTGTACTTCTGATGTCATCCCGGCTCCATCCATCGGGGATATTTTATTAACTTGGTAGCAGAATTCCTTAACTTCATCTACTTCGTGACCATCAAGCCTGATGTTAAGTTTGCAACTGTTCTTATTTCTGCTACTTCTTATTTCCTTCGCCTTCCTTCGATTTACTTTCAGCCCATACCCTGTGCTCATCAGGATGTTCATTCCATTCAGCAGATCCTGCAATTGTTTTTCACTATCACTGAAGGTAGCAATGTCGTCAGCGAATCTTGTCGTTCGCCTTGAATGTTAATACCACTCTTAAACTTATTATACGTTTCCATCATTGCTTCTTTGGTGTAGAGATTGAACTAAAGGGGCGAACAAATACATCCCTGTCTTAAACTCTTTAAGTAATATTATTCCCTCTTGGATCTTGTACATGTTATATATTACCCATCTCTCCCTATAGCTTATACCGATTTTCTTCAGAATTAGAAACAATTTGCACGATTTACAGGTCGACAAACCCTACGAACACATCTTGATTTCCCTTTAGTCTTGTTTCCATTATCAACGTAACGTGAAAACTGCCTCTCTGGTGCGTTTACCTTTCCTAAAGCCTAACAGATCATCACATAGCACATCCGCAATTTTATTTTCCATTCTTCCACATGCTATTCTTCTCAGCAGCTTGGATGCACGCCGAGTTAACTTCATCTAAGTTGTGCGATAATTCTACAATTTTACAATTTTTAGCTCTTGCAATTTTCGGAATTTTGCAGATGATAGTTTCACATGGTATTTCTCCAGAGTCATACATTTTACAAACCAACATGAAGAAACTCTGATGGAATGTTATCTATTACTTCTGCCTTATTTGACCTTAAGAATTCCAAAGATCTTTTAAATTTCTGAATCTAGTACTGGATCCCCTATCTCTTCTATATCGACTCGTGTTCCTTCTTGTATCACATCAGACAAGTCTTCTACCTCAGATAGTCTTTCCACCTAGCCCATCCGCATTTAACAAATGTCTCTGAGCACTATGGGACTTAATTTGTGAGGTCATCAGTCCCCTAGAACTTATAACTACTTAAACCTAACTAACCTAAGGACATCACACACATTCATGCCCGAGGCGGGATTCGAACCTGCGGCCGTCGAGGTCGCGCGGTTCCAAACTGTAGCGCCTAGAACCAGTCGGCCACCCAGGCCGACTGCATTTTACAGTGGAATTCCCACAGTACTATTAATGTTACCATCCTATATTTAACTTCCCTGACCATTATTTCCACTTTTGTCTTTCCGACAATTATTTCTTTTTCGATTTCTTCATTCTTTCTGCGCAGTAATTTCGCGATTTCGCCCTATATTCTCTGCACTTACTATTTACTTCATTCCTAAGTAACTTGATGATGCATTCCTGAATTTTCCTAAAGACTTCTTTTCCTTCCTACTATCATTGATCAACTGAAGTATTTCTTGTGTTACCCATGATGTCTTCGTAGTTAACTTCTTTGTACATATGATTTCTTTCCAACTTCTGTGTTTGCCTTATTTAATATCCATTGCTCATCAGCTCAACTGATCTATCCCTTATCGCAGTGTCTACAGCCTTGGAGAACTTTAAGAGTGTCTCTTCACTCCTTAGTACGTCTGAATTCCACTTCCTTGCATATTGATTTGTCCTGACTAGTCTCTTTAATCACTACTACATTGTGATCTGAATCTATATCTGGTCCTAGGTACGCCTTACAATCCAGTATCGGATTTCGGAATCTCTGTCTGACCGTGATGTAATGTAACTGAAATCTTCCCGTATCTCCCGGCCTATTCCAAGATTACCTCCTCCTTTTGTGGTACTTGAACAGATAATTTGCTATTATTTGCTGAAATTTATTACAGAATTCAGTTAGTCTTTATCCTCTCTCATTCCTTGTCCTAATCCCATATTCTCCTATAATCTTTTCTTCTACACCTTCCTGTACAACCGCCTTCCAGTCCAAATAACTATTAGATTTTAATTTCCCTTTGTGTACTGAACTAGCCGTTCAGTATCCTCATATACTTCCTCTTTCTCTTCATCTTTCGGCATGCGACGCCGGCATGTATACCTGCAATATCGTTGTCGGTGTTCGTTTGCTGCCTAGTATGACGAGAGCAACCCTGTCACTGAACTTTTCATAGTGTCTCAATCTCCGTGCTACCTTCCTATTCATAGCGAATCCTATTACCGTTGCACCTTATGCTGCTGCTGTTGACATTACTCGATACTTATCTTACCAGAAATTCTTGCCTGCTTCCCATTTCACTTCACTGACCCTCGCCATACCTAGATTGGCCCTTAGCATTTCTCTTTTCAAATTTTCTAGCTTCGCTGACATTCCACGCCCAGACTCGTAGAACATTATCCTTGCGTTGGTTATTCAATCTTTTTCTCATGGTCACTTCCCGCTTGGCAGTACAGTGATCCGAAAGGGGGACTATTCCGGAATCTTTTGCCAGTGGAGAGATCATCATGACACTTATCTATTACAGGGCACGTGTTCTGGGGATACACTTTATGTATCTTTAATGGCGTGGTTTCCATTGCGTTCTTATTTAAATATATCTAAAATTAAGTAACATTTTAGTCTCTTCAAAATTCTGTAAGTGAAGAATTAACACTACATTCCAAATACCTTTGAAGTGTTAGTCAGTACTTCAGTGTGTAGAACTCGAAGTATTTACAAATGCTACACAAAGCACAGCCCAATATCCAAAAACAATGACAATTGTAGAAACGCTGGAAACTTCTAACGGCAGCCTGCTGTAGGCATTCCTTCATGTCACCCTAAAATCAATGACGAGACAGAAGTACTGACCAAAACCCATAATATGTTCCTAGGTTGGTTTCTGGGTTTGCGGGAGGCGATCAGACAGCAGGGTCATTGGTCCCATTTGATTAGGAGAGGATGGGGAAGTAAGTAGTCTGTACCCTTTATAAAGAACCATCCCAGCGTTTGCCTCTAACGATTTAGGGAAATCATGGAGCGCTTGAATCAGGATGCCCAAACGCGAGTTTTAACCGTTATCTTCCTGAATGCGAGTCCAGTGTGCTAACCACTGCGCTACATCGCTCGGTGTTCCTAGGTACGTTATCCTGTAGGTCAGAGATGATCAAGAACTCAGCTCACAAGTCGTGCTCTGATGCGAGTGCCACATCACCCGGTCTTGCTGGCCCGTTGACCCCACCGCCAGGCTACACTGTGTTACACAAAGAGAGGGAAGAGGCAGAAATGGCGGATGACCCATATTTGAATGGCCTCGCAGTCGCGCTGCTTACAGCTTGGTTTTATGTTTCACATTTCTCAACAACACAGATCAGAAACAAAACAAATTTTCAGTTTCATTCTATTATTTCGACTGGCTGGAGACATAAATACTTTTTTTCCCTGTTACAAGCTGTTGGCGTACGGAGAGATGCTGACAGTTTGATAGGTTCTCGCAAACAAGTTGCCACGTATTCGGTAGTTATTTCATGTCATAGTCGAAAAAGACGTCTTTCACAAGTATGTATTGATCGCAATATTATTGTCATTCGGCAACCTCATTATGGAGACGTGGAAACTCTATCTGAGGGAAGCAATGTAAATGCAGTAGGCAATTTTAATGTTAAAGGTATTTGTTTTTAAAACGGGAATTGCCTGTAGGTACGTCTGCTCGTGCACAGGGGTGTTTTCAACTGAAATGCCAAACGGTCCTTAAAACAGTTTGCAAACAGATATGACGTCTAATAAAAGAATACATTGTCCGTTGTAGCCTTCTATTGCAATGTTATTATTGTTGTTAGCTAATTTCGACCACGGTAAATCATCAAGCCCCTTGGTAACACCTTGTATTGCAGACCCTTGTTGTTAAACCGTGTAAATTCATTCACCTTTAATATCTTCGTTCAAATACGTTGGTATTTACTGATGTTATCCCATGCCGTACTAGGCAGAGTCTTGAAGATTTTTCTTCTTAGGGTATCCACAACCTCGAAGTGGTTAATAAAAGAATACATTGTCCGGTGTAGGCTTATTTTTACTTAACTAAAATCGTGTTGTTACTAATTTCGGCTTGATCCATTATCAAGCATCTTGGTGTTACCTTGTTTTGCAGACACTTCTTATTAAACAGTATACATTAATATAACGATTCATTGACATGATTGTAATAAAGCACAGTACAGCTCTTATTAAAAGCTTATAAGATGTAGATGCACACAGAAGCAAGAAAGAAAAAAAAAGAAAATATAATTGGCCGGCGTCCTCAAAACATTCACGAAACTACCGTTATTAGTTTTTCCAGATCACAAATGAGTTCTTCCAACACGTTTTCTTTAACACCAGTCAACTTAGAAAACTAGACGTTCTTTGTCAGAATATGTCCCTTGTACAACGCTATTTTCTTTCTAAATGCATCCCCATCTCATCAGAAAGAAGTTACCTTGTAATGTGTCTTACTGCGGGGAGTGTTCAGTGAAGACCACTCAAAATGGAACCCTGCAATCGATTCGAGATATAATTTTCTTTTCTGCACTCCTCTTTCCTTCATAAATTCAACAATAGAGTTTTAAATACAGAAGTCGTTTAAAAAATTTTCAACATTGTGCAGCCCTGACGGCAACTGTGATAATTGAACATGTAACCCGTCAGCCTCAGTTGTTAATAGAAACCAGTCTTTGCCCAGGTTTCAGCGAAAATAATTTGGCCTTCTTCACTGGCTTCTGCAGAAGGCCAAATTATTTTGGTTGAAACCTGGGTAAAGATTGGTTTCTATTTGCAAATGAAGATGACGTGTTACATGTTCAAATCGTTTAGGCATGCACTTGATTTAATCACCGTATTGTGCAGTAATATATTAAGTCTCTGCAACTGACAACTGAATAATCCATGCGACTTCAGAAATTTTACTATTTGTACATGCAGTTTCTTCCCTTATATCACGCCTGCAAATTTAGCGCAAAGTGCTCCTTCATGTGCAGAACAGTGAATCTCATTTGTCCATCGTTGCAATTTTTTGCTCTTTCATTGTCAACTAAATCTTTAAATTCTTTCTGAATGGCATTGTAATGTCATTTGATAGCAAATATGCAGTACCCGTCGCTTATACGAACTGAGAATTCTCATCCCTCTCTTGTCGCTCACATTCATTTTAAAGGATAGTGACGACAGATCGCCAGACTGTCTCTTGCACCCTTCATACTACGAACAAACTACGAAGGGTAAAAAGTGCTGACACTACGATTCTGACAAACTCAGAGATTTGTGACGGTCGAAAAATGTCTCACCACAATGCTAAATGAAATGTTACGCACGTGTGAAGTCTGGCTGGCCCTGGACAGTCCTGCTCTACGTAGAACACTCGCCCTTATTTCTGTGCAGTTTTGAAGTAGAAACAACAAACTGATTATAATAAACGAATTGATCATCTAAGGAGTCAATTGTTACGTCACTATAAGAGTGGGAAACATACTTATGTGCCGTAACTAAACACAAGTGATGCACTCTGTTTGAGATTAAACACTTGAACTGTAGCCTTCATTGATACATCATTATCTGAGCATTTAGGAATATGGCTTTAAATAGATCCGTTCTCAGTGTGTGCAGTGTACCACCTAGGCAAATACATTGGTTCGCTTCAGTTCGGTAGGGGTTGGTCGTGAACCAGCACTTTCAAGTCCATTCATTTATTAAAGAACCTACAGTTATACCGTTACAGTTTTGTAAGTAGGTTAGTGAAATATTCTACAAGTAAGTTAAATGCATTGATAAATACTTTGGTATTAATACCGTCGTCAAAACAGAATAATTGTCGTGTTAATCCAGCAAACGTTATTGAAAATAATTTACACTTCTGTGTATTGCAGATTTAAGTTAAAACAACAATACATAATGATTAATGTAACGTAAACGGAACATGTGGATGTGAACGTCTTGGCCGGCCGAAGTGGCCGTGCGGTTAAAGGCGCTGCAGTCTGGAACCGCAAGACCGCTACGGTCGCAGGTTCGAATCCTGCCTCGGGCATGGATGTTTGTGATGTCCTTAGGTTAGTTAGGTTTAAGTAGTTCTAAGTTCTAGGGGACTAATGACCTCAGAAGTTGAGTCCCATAGTGCTCAGAGCCATTTGAACGTCTTGTAACAGTCCTTCAGTAAACACAGCCACTTTCCATTAATACCGAGATATACCTAAAGCACCTTGTCCTAAGTGATCAAAAACAAGTCATAATTTCACAGACGCATCAAGCTTCAAAAATTAAGTTACAGTTCGTATGCGCGCTTAAACTCATTTACAGAAACCGCTGTCAGAAAATTCTAAGTTAAGCGTTCTGCAGAACTACACACAACAAAAAAGTTTTGCATCACGTCGGTTCCGAGAGTTCCGCAACCTATACAGAAAATTGGAATAGAGATCAACGTAAATATCATTTCCGCCCTTTTTATTACTAACGAAAACCACACATTGCATGTTGTACCACTCTACAGTGAGAACTTCAGAGGTTGTGGTCCACATTGCTGTACACATCAGTACCTCTAATACCCATTAGCACGTCCTCTTGCACTAATGCATGCCTGTATTCGTCGTGGCATACTATCCACAAGTTCTTCAAGGTACTGTTGGTCCAGATTATCCCACTCCTCAACGGCGATTCGGCGTAGGCCCCTCAGTGTGGTTCCTGGGTCACGTCGACCATAAACAGCCCTTTTCAATCTATCCCAGGCATGTTCGATAGGGTACATGTCTGCCGAACGTGCTGGCTGGCCACTCTAGTAGAGCGATGTCGTTATCCTGAAGGAAGTCGTGCACAAGATTGGGGCGCGATTGGGGCGCGAATTGTCTCCCATGAAGACGAATGCCTCGCCAATATGCTGTCGATATGGTTGCACTATCTGTCGCAGGATGACATTCACGTAGCGTACAGCCGCTACGGCGCCTTCCATAACCACCAGCGGCGTACGTCGGCCCCACATAAGGCCACCCTAAAACAGCAGGGAACCTACACCTTGTTGCACCTTCTGGACAGTGTGTCTAAGGCGTTCAGCCTGACCGGGTTGCCTCCAAACACGTCTCCGACGATTGTCTGAAGGAATATGCGACACCCATTGGTGAAAAGAACGTGATTGCAATCTTGAGCGGTCCATTCGGCATGTTGTTGGGCCCATTTGTACCGCGCTGCATGGTGTAGTGAATGCAAAGATGGACCTCGCCATGGACGTTGAGAATGAAGTTCCGGATCATCCAGCTTCTTACGCACAGTTTGAATCGTAACACGACGTCTTGTGGCTAAACGAAAAGCTTTATTCAGCATGGTAGCGGTTCGGTCAGGGTTCCTCCGAGCCATAATCCGCAGCTAGCAGTCATCCACTGAAGTACTAGCCCTAGGGCGGCCTGAGCGAGGCATCTCATCTACAGTTCCCGTCTCTCTGTATCTGTACCACGTCCGAACAACATCACTTTGGTTCTCTCCCAGACGCCTGGACACTTCCTTCTTGAGAGTGTCTCCTGGCACAAAGTAACAATGCGGACGCGATTGAACTGCGGTATTGATCGTCTACGCATTGTTGAGCTACAGACAACAGTAGCCGTGTACTTCCTTCCTGGTCGAATGACTGGAACTGATCGGCTGTCGGACCCCCTCCGTCTAATAGGCGCTGCTCTTGCATGGTTGTTCACATCTTTGGGTGGGTTTAGTGACATCTCTGAAAAGTCAAAGGGACTGTGTGATACAACATCCACAGTCAAACTCTATCTGCAGGAGTTCTGGGAACAGGGGTGATGTAAAACTTTTTTTGATGTTTATTTTAAGTCCAAGCTGGGCCGTCAAACAAAGTTAAAATGTTAAACTAATACGTCTGCTTTAGCACACAGACTACTTCGACTGCCGCCATGCGCACCCGACGATACAATACATTCGGAAAAGACGAGTGACTCCGAGGATGAACGACTGGATAGGACTGAATACCGAAGACGAAATACTGCGTAAGCACTACTGATCGCCCTTAAATACTTTCCCCAACGTAACACATTACCGAATCCTTGTTAAATACTGAAACAGTGACCACCATTCTAAACTAATATTATCTGCACACACACACACACACACACACACACAGATATATATATATATATATCCCCACTATAATTTTTTCTGTATGATATTTAGCCCAACCTCCCACTCTATAAAACCTATGTACTCTACATCTACATCTACATGAATACTCTGCACATCACATTTAAGTGCCTGGCAGAGGGTTCATCGAACCACCTTCACAAATACCTAATATTCCAATCTCATGTAGCGCCGGAAAAACGAACATGCGAGCTCTGATTTCTCTTATTTTATCGTGGTTATCGTTTCTCCCTATGTAGGTCGGTGTCAACAAAATATTTTCGCATTCGGAGGAGAAAGTTGGTGACTGGAATTTCGTGAGAAGATTCCGACACAACTAAAAAGACAATGTTTTCTAAACCCTTTTTGACTGTGTGTCAATAGACCGTTTTCTTCGAGGTAATTCATAATGTTCGAACACAATATACACTCCTGGCTCTGAGCACTATGGGACTCAACTGCTGAGGTCATTAGTCCCCTAGAACTTAGAACTAGTTAAATCTAACTAACCTAAGGACATCACACACATCCATGCCCGAGGCAGGATTCGAACCTGCGACCGTAGCGGTCTCGCGGCTCCAGACTGCAGCGCCAGAACCGCGCGGCCACTTCGGCCGGCCTACACTCCTGGAAATGGAAAAAAGAACACATTGACACCGGTGTGTCAGACCCACCATACTTGCTCCGGACACTGCGAGAGGGCTGTACAAGCAATGATCACACGCACGGCACAGCGGACACACCAGGAACCGCGGTGTTGGCCGTCGAATGGCGCTAGCTGCGCAGCATTTGTGCACCGCCGCCGTCAGTGTCAGCCAGTTTGCCGTGGCATACGGAGCTCCATCGCAGTCTTTAACACTGGTAGCATGCCGCGACAGCGTGGACGTGAACCGTATGTGCAGTTGACGGACTTTGAGCGAGGGCGTATAGTGGGCATGCGGGAGGCAGGGTGGACGTACCGCCGAATTGCTCAACACGTGGGGCGTGAGGTCTCCACAGTACATCGATGTTGTCGCCAGTGGTCGGCGGAAGGTGCACGTGCCCGTCGACCTGGGACCGGACCGCAGCGACGCACGGATGCACGCCAAGACCGTAGGATCCTACGCAGTGCCGTAGGGGACCGCACCGCCACTTCCCAGCAAATTAGGGACACTGTTGCTTCTGGGGTATCGGCGAGGACCATTCGCAACCGTCTCCATGAAGCTGGGCTACGGTCCCGCACACCGTTAGGCCGTCTTCCGCTCACGCCCCAACATCGTGCAGCCCGCCTCCAGTGGTGTCGCGACAGGCGTGAATGGAGGGACGAATGGAGACGTGTCGTCTTCAGCGATGAGAGTCGCTTCTGCCTTGGTGCCAATGATGGTCGTATGCGTGTTTGGCGCCGTGCAGGTGAGCGCCACAATCAGGACTGCATACGACCGAGGCACACAGGGCCAACACCCGGCATCATGGTGTGGGGAGCGATCTCCTACACTGGCCGTACACCACTGGTGATCGTCGAGGGGACACTGAATAGTGCACGGTACATCCAAACCGTCATCGAACCCATCGTTCTACCATTCCTAGACCGGAAAGGGACCTTGCTGTTCCAACAGGACAATGCACGTCCGCATGTATCCCGTGCCACCCAACGTGCTCTAGAAGGTGTAAGTCAACTACCCTGGCCAGCAAGATCTCCGGATCTGTCCCCCATTGAGCATGTTTTGGACTGGATGAAGCGTCGTCTCACGCGGTCTGCACGTCGAGCACGAACGCTGGTCCAACTGAGGCGCCAGGTGGAAATGGCATGGCAAGCCGTTCCACAGGACTACATCCAGCATCTCTACGATCGTCTCCATGGGAGAATAGCAGCCTGCATTGCTGCGAAAGGTGGATATACACTGTACTAGTGCCGACATTGTGCATGCTCTGTTGCCTGTGTCTATGTGCCTGTGGTTCTGTCAGTGTGATCATGTGATGTATCTGACCCCAGGAATGTGTCAATAAAGTTTCCCCTTCCTGGGACAATGAATTCACGGTGTTCTTATTTCAATTTCCAGGAGTGTATGTTCCAGAATCCTGCTGCTTATCGTCGTTAATGTTATGGGCCTGTAATTAAGTGGATTATTCCTATTACCTTTCTTGGTGTGACCTGTGCAACTTTCTACTCTTTGGGTACGGATATTTCGTCGAACGAACGGTTGTATATGGTTGTCAAGTAACGAGCTAATGCATTAGCATACTCTGAAAGGAAACTAAATGATATATAGTGTGGACCAGAAGACTTGCTTTTATTAAGTGATTTAAGTAGCTTCATTACTCCGAGGATATTTACTTCTACGCTACTCATGCTAGCAGCTGTTCTTGATTAGAATTCTGGAATATTTACTTCGTCTTCTTTTGCGACGGCATTTAGGAACACTGTGTACAGTAACTCTGCTTTGGCAGTATTGCCATCGATAGTATCTCCATTGCTATCACGCAGAGAAGGCACTGACTGTTTCTTACCGTTAACACAATTCACATGCCACCAGAATCGCTTTGGATTTTTTGCCAGGTTTCGAGACAAAGTTTCGTTGTGGAAACTGTTATAAGCATCTCGCACTGAATTCCGTGCTAAATTTCGAGCTTCTGTAAAAGATCGCCAATCTTAGGGATTTTGCGTCTGTTTAAATTTGGCATGTTTGTTTCGTTGTTTCTGTAATATTGTTCTGAACCGTTTTGTGTACCAAGGAGGATCTGCTCCGCTGTTTGTTAATTAATTTCGTATAAATCTTTCAATTGCTGCCGGCACTATTTCTCTGAATTCAAGCCACATCTGGTCTACACTTATATCATTAATTTGGAAGTAGTGGAGATTGTGTCTCAGGAAGACGTCAAGTGAATTATTATCTGCTTTTTTGAATAGGTGTGTTTTTCGTTTATTTTTGGAGCATTTTGGGGTTACAGTATTCAGTCTCGCTTCGACAAGCCTGTGTTCACTAATCCTTGTATCCATTTAGATGCCCGTTATTAACTCGGGGTTATTTGTTGCTAAGAGGTCGAGTGAGTTTTCACTACTGTTTACTATTCACGTGGGTTCTTGAAGTAACTGCTTGAAATAGTTTTCAGAGAATATGTTTAGCACAATTTCGGATAATGTTCTATGCGTACCTCCGGAATTAAACATGTATTTTCACCAACAAAAAGGTTCAAATAGCTCTGAGCGCTATGGGACTTAACTTCTAAGGTCATCAGTCCCCTAGAACTTAGAACTACTTAAACCTAACTAACCTAAGGAAAGCACACACATCCACGCCCGAGGCAGGATTCGAACCTGCGACCGTAGTGGTCACGCGGTTCCAGACTGTAGCGCCTAGAACAGCTCGGCCACAATGGCCAGCATTTTCACCAACATATCGAGGGTAGATGTAAATCATCACCCACTATAATCGAAAGATTCCAATTATTATTTTATTCCAGTTGCCAAGAATGACCTCTGCCCATACTAACTCACAGGAACTATCTGCTTCAATTTCGCGACAAGATAAATTACTTCTAACAGCAACAAACACGCCACCGCCAACCGTGTATAGCCCATTCCTTCGGAACACCGTTAGATACTCCCAACACATTTACGACTATTTACAACGTTAATACGAATGTTTCCTGTATCTACGTTCTTCCTGTGTTGAGCGTGCAACCTTTGAAGCCCTTCTTGTGTTTCCCCGAGACCCTATAACCTAAAAACCGCCTAGTCCACGCCACACAGCCCCTGCTACCCGTGTAGCCCCTCCTGCGTATAGTGGACACTTGATCTATTCGGCGGAACCCGAAACTCAACCACCCTTCGAGGAATTTGCAGCCTACACGGTCGCAGAACCGTCTGAGCCTCTGATTCAGACCCTCCACTCGGCTTTGTACCAGAGGTCCGCAATCGGTCCTGTCCACTACGCTGCAGAAGATCTGCTCTGCGTTCACCTTGCACGCAAGACTGGCAGCCTTTACTACTTCTGTTAGCCGCTCGAAACCAGAGAGAATCTCTTCTGATCCAAAGTGACACACATCATTGGTATCAACTTGAGCAAGTACCTGGAGTTGGTTGCACCTTGTGCTCTTCATGGAATCCGGGAGGACCCTGTCCACATCTGGAATGACTCCACCCGGTATGCACACGGGGTGTACATGGGTTTTCCCCTAAGGTGCCCCATAACGCACCTACGTCGGAGCTCCCAACTATCTATAACCCCAACCTCTCCGATTGTCCGGATCTTGCAGGCTGAGATGTTTTCTCTGAAAGTGGACAGGTGACAGCATCTGGCTAACAGCGTCAGCCACAGACAGCGCCTGGAACCTGTTTGTCAGACAAACCGAGGAGGTCTCACGTGTGGCCGCACGTAAATTATGTATCCACTAACTGTTATCCAACTTAAACAAGTATGATAACGTTTGAGTAAGCAGAACCTAATTTGAACTGATATGTAACTGATCTGTATGCAGCTTGTCTTTGTATTAAATGCACAACAGAAGTAAAGCAAATATTTGGCCCTAATAAAAATTGGCACTTACCTCGCGTCTTGACAGTGATGTTGCAGATTTCTCGAAAGCATAACAGAAAAGAGGAAGTAGGTATCGGCTAACCTAGAGGTCTGTTTCCAAATACGTATTCAAACTGTTGCATGTGGTAATGCGTAATGACAAGCAGGGGGGAAGAGTAACTATTCCTATGAAATTATGTTCCAAGACAACGATTTTTGAATGAAATGTGTATTCAAAAAGATATAGCGAAACTTCGAGTGATTTTTCAAACATAACATTCGTGTGGACAATACTCTGCTTAACAAAGTGGACAATCATTTAAAAAGAGTACAGTGTTAAAAGAGAATTTCTATAAAAACCAAATAGTTTAATCAATTAATATCTTAATGCATGACTCAGGGGAGTGGGGTGGTCTTTCTCTCACCTCTGAGCAAGTTAACTAACTGACATATCATTCCTATCTGCCCAGTGCTGCAGTCTTACCTCAAACTCCTTCTCTTCAAAAAAATTAACATTACCCAAAATTTATATTCTCTACGCTTTCTAATATATACATCTTATTCATTCTTGCAGTCCTTTACAACCAATCTTTCTTCATCTAACAGATATTATCAGAAGTCCACACAGCACTACTAAATGCGGACATCACCTACCACCTACCACAATTCAACTAAGAAAGTATCAGACTGCACAGAGGCAAGGACTGTGCCACGACAAGACCAATGATTGTTTAACAGTAACGTAAGTTGCTCTCTCCGACGTGCACATCGATAATATATAAATACCAAAATGACGTGACCACCTTAATATATATATATATATATATATATAAAGTGATACGAGGTGCCGTTGGCGCCTGTCGCTTCTCTGTAACGACGTAAGATCTCTCGATCGACTCTGCATCGCATGGCCGCGGCTTTGCTCTTTGGTCGCTTTTTGCGATTCTTAAGCACACGTCGCTGTGGGTGAGATGGGTGGTTTTGGTCGGTTGGTTGATGTTCCGGCGTGCAGTCTGGTTGTCAACGGTCACTCTTCGCGCACGCTCTGCCTCCTTCTGCGACGTGGGCAGCGGGGCTGTGAACGCAGACGTTCGTGTGGTCGCGAGTGCGTCTAGTGAGAGGGCTATGGTCTCTGTAGATATGTATGTTGAATTTCGTGCTGTTTGCAGTTAACGGCTATCCCAGTTGATTGGCGACTCCATGGAGTGTCCTGTGCACCACTACCAGATAATAGATATTCTTAGGAGAGACAGCATTGGTAGTATTTTTTTGTTTTATTAACCGCAAAATCGATTTTCGGTCACTTAGTGACCATCCTCAGCTTGTTGACACCAGTGCCTACCAATTTAAATTGTATATTACAGCGCTGAGGATGGTCACTAAGTGACCGAAAATCGATTTTGCGGTTAATAAAACAAAAAAATACGACCAATGCTGTCTCTCCTTCTAAGGCTATCCCAGTGTTAGGACGCTCATGTTATCACTTTCGTGTTCACCAATGATGCACAACTTATTGAACTTTGGTTGGCTTGATTTGGACGCACTTGAGATACTGGCAGGGAGTGTATATCTAATTGGGGACCAGTACACTCCGAAGAAACCACCGGTTAGGTGTCATCAACCTATAGTGCCATTCTTTGGAAAATTAAGATATCTATGACATTGTGTTTCTTCTTGTATGTAATTATTATTTGGGATTATAAGACAGAGTATATGTTCTGTTTTCTACACATTCTGCAGTGTTCTCATGTGAATCCCGTTATGAAATTTTTCTAATGTTATGGATCGTGTTGCTCTGGATAGTACCCAGTTGGTGTGTGATTTCATGTTGTTGTTTCAGTGGTATAATCAGCGGTGCGCGTCGTTCGTTGTAGCTGGTTGGTTTAGCTGGAGGACGACGCTTTGGCGGGAGCCAGTGAATTTTCTATATCTATTAATAAGTGCGGTAAAAACTGAGATTATTAACTATAAAATTTAAGTTTTTCCGGACATTAAGTTTAAATTGTAACAGCTCATTCATTTTTTTTTTTGTAAATTAAACAAACTCGAGAGTTTCATACACGTGCAAGTATGGTTTGTATGCTATGCAAAATTCATCGAAGAAAGTCTCTTACCTGTGAAGAAAAGTGTACGTATAGCAACAAACGCAGCAAAAAGTAAGAGAAAAAAATGATGAAATTTCACATGTAAAAAAATTACTTTTTAATGTTTTTTAACTTCCACTGGTATGAGTGTGAATCCTGAATAGTTCCTGGTCATGCTGACAAAGTTTAATGAATTTATTTGTAAAAGTATAGACAGCGGAAATTAAAATGTGCTGTGGTGCCTCTCCTGCTCCAAGTCGGGCCGTTTGACGTAGTATCCCCCGTAAGTTGAGTATTTCTTTATTTGTTCCTGGTGACGCGGAGGCGTCCATCTTTCCTTCTTCGCCGTTCCTTTCGGCTTTCTTCCAGGTTCGATCTGAGTGTAGTTCCCGTGCACCTTTGATGTGCCATTACTGGTCACTGGAATTTGGTAATACCCGAAAGATGCCTTTTATTGTACAGGGTTTTTAATATCTTATCCAAAAAGAGAAAATGTGAGCTGTTTCTGCTGTTATGTCTTAACAAAAAAAAATGGTTCATATGGTTCTGAGCACTATGGGACTTAACATCTGAGGCCATCAGTCCCCTAGAACTTAGAGCTACTTAAACCTAACTAACCTAAGGATGTCACACACATCCATGCCCGAGGCAGGACTCGAACCTGCGAACGTAGCAGTTGCATAGTTCCGGATTGAAGCGACTAGAACCACTCGGCCACCAATGCCGGCTATGTCTTAACAGGTGTACCCCTTCTGTGGGAGTTTTTCTCAATAAACCTTTTATTGTTGTATTATTCTTAAGATTTGTGTAAAGAGTGTTTTAAGATTATTTATTGTTTGGCTTCGACTTTGACGACCGTTGACATTTTGTCTATTTAGTAATGTTTCAAATTCTAGGGAAGTTGTGTATATTACTCTGGGGTAAAAGCAGTTTGCTGTTGCCCTGAAATTGTTAAATAAAATTGTTGGAAATTAGAAGCCAGATTTGTGTTTGATTGAGCCGGCCGAAGTGGCCGTGCGGTTAAAGGCGCTGCAGTCTGGAACCGCAAGACCGCTACGGTCGCAGGTTCGAATCCTGCCTCGGGCATGGATATTTGTGATGTCCTTAGGTTAGTTAGGTTTAACTAGTTCTAAGTTCTAGGGGACTAATGACCTCAGCAGTTGAGTCCCATAGTGCTCAGAGCCATTTGAACCATTTTTGTGTTTGATTGGTAATTACTGACTTGACTTTATCGAGTTACTTGAGCGTGTGTCCCACGACTCATACAGTATTACACAAAACTGTTAAGTTGTAAAATTCGTAAACATGCCTACATCCGATAAAGCTGAAATTCATGTCGATTCATCGGGTTCGCCGGTGATTCATACTCCCCACTAGTAATACACCATGCTATTCCGTTTAATGTCGTGCAAGTGCAGTCATCAGATAGGTAACATAGATTTACCGAGGTACCCTTGCATAACCAAAGTCGCTATAATCACGAAAAGGACAATTGGTCAAGTGGTTCTCCACTTTTCCCACCCCTGCTGAGGACTCGGCTGTGCCCGGCAGTTGACACCTCCCTCTTTCCTCGACGAGTCTTGTGGCTCAGGGGCGGCTTGGTGGCTTATTGGGACCTACCCCAGCGGGGAGCGGCGTCTTTTTCATTTCCGGGCACATCCCGCTTCCTGCTCCCCCAGAACGCCTCCCCCCCCCCCCCCCCCCCGTTTCCACTAACCCGTCGCTCACACGGCAGCGGGCGGGGCTGCGTGCGAAGATAAGGACGCGCGCCCCTTTCGAGTCACCGAGCCGCGCACGCACTTCACAGGCCGGCTGTGGCACATCTCGCACCGCGCCCTGCGGAAGCAAATATGAAAGGAGCTCCGACAATGACGCTCAGCTAATACGAGCCGCAGCGCCCGGGAGGCAATACTCGCCGTGGAATGAAGACGATAGGCGGGCTCCAAAGAATGATCTGTTCATTCTTTAGGAAGAGTGTACCCTTCGAGAACTTTTAATGAATTCCACATTTCGCCGTAGATTCGGCGTACAACATCGAAAGCGTACGTACAAGATTAATATAAAATGTTTCGTGAGTGGTATCAAAATAGACGTTCCAAAGTACACACTCGGGAAAAAATGCAGCACCTCACGGACTGTGTTCATGGAAGAGGATATAAGATGTAAATACTGAGGCGTTAATCATTTGACCCGGTCATTGGCAGTCAGATGGCGCTCAGGAGGTCTGTCTGCACATCCTCTGTTTTGACTCTGCAGGAAGTAACCGTGCTGAATCCCAAGGTGAACAGTGTCAGCAACATTCATTCTAGAGTACAACATCTACATCTACATGCAATTCACATTTAAGTGCTTGGCAGAGGGTTCATCGGACCACAATCATACTATCTCTCTACCATTCCACTGCCGAACAGCGCGCAGGAAAAACGAACACCTAAACCTTTCTGTTCGAGCTCTGATTTCTCTTATTTTATTTTGATGATCATTCCTACCTATGTAGGCTGGGCTCAACAATATATTTTCGCATTCGGAAGAGAAAGTTGGTGACTGAAATTTCGTAAATAGATCTCGCCGCGACGAAAAACGTCTTTGCTTTAATGACTTCCATCCCAACTCGCGTATCATACCTGCCACACTCTCTCCCCTATTACGTGATAGTACAAAACGAGCTGCCCTTTTTTGCACCCTTTCGATGTCCTCCGTCAATCCCACCTGGTAAGGATCCCACACCGCGCAGCAATATTCTAACAGAGTACGAACGAGTGTAGCGTAAGCTGTCTCTTTAGTGGACTTGTTGCAAGTGTCCTGCCTATGAAACGCAACGTTTGGCTCGCTTTCCCCACAATATTATCTATGTGATCTTTCCAACTGAAGTTGTTCGTAATTTTAACACCCACGTACTTAATTGAATTGACAGCCTGGAGAATTGTACTATTTTGTCGAGTAATCGAATTCCAACGGATATCTTTTGGAACTCACGTGGATCACCTCACACGTTTCGTTATTTAGCGTCAACTGCCACCTGCCACACCATACAGCGATCTTTTCTAAATCGCTTTGCAACTGACCTTACTAGACGGTAACTTACAGTATCATCTGCGAACAACCTAAGAGAACTGCTCAGATTGTGACCCAGGTCATTTATATAGATTAGGAACAGCAGAGGTCCCAGGACGCTTCCCTGGGGAACATGTGATATCACTTCAATTTTACTCGATGATTTGCCGTCTATTACTACGAACTGTGACCTTCCTGACAGGAAATCACGAATCCAGTCGCACAACTGAGACGATACCCCATAGGCCCGCAGCTTGGTTAGAAGTCGCTTGTGAGGAACGGTGTCAAAAGCTTTCCGGAAATCTAGAAATACGAAATCAACTTGAGATCCCCTGTCGATAGCGGCTATTACTTCGTGCGAATAAAGAGCTAGCTACGTTGCACAAGAACGATGTTTTCTGAAACCATGCTGATTACGTATCAATAGATCGTTCCCTTCGAGGTGATGCATAATGTTTGAAAACAATATATGCTCCAAAACCCTACTGCAAACCGGCGTCAGTGATATAGGTCTGTAGTTCGATGGATTACTCCTATTACCCTTCTTAAACACTGGTGTGACCTGCACAATTTTCCAATCTGTAGGTACAGATCTATCGGTGAGTGAGCGGTTGTATATGATTGCTAAGTAGGGAGCTATTGTATCTGCGTAATCTGAAAGGAACCTAATCGGTATACAATCTGGACCTGAAGACTTGCCCGTATCAAGCGATTTGAGTTGCTTCGCAACCCCTAAGGTATCTACTTCTAAGAAACTCATGCTAGCAGCTGTTCGTGTTTCAAATTCTGGAATATTCCATTCGTCTTCCGTGGTGAAGGAATTTCGGAAAACTGCTTTCAATAACTCCGCTTTAGCGGCACAGTCGTCGGTAACAGTACCATCGGCACTGCGCAGCGAAGGTATTGACGGTGTCGCATTGTGGACCTGTGGAAAGCTGGCCGTATCGTATGTTGGGTACAGAGTAACGGTGGTGTGTCGCTGCTTTCACCGGTGGTCTGTAGAACATTGCCACACCTGTTGACCAGGTTCTGGACGCCTATGTAATAAAGACGCGCGTCAAGATTGACCGCAATGTGCTAGCTTCGGTGGCCTACCGAACATCATCCAGGGACGAAATCTGGGCACACCTTGCACCTGCTGTGTCATCAGCGACCGTCGGTTTACAGGATGTAAATTACGTGTGCCTCTGGCCAGTCAACCACTGACACCACGATACCGCCAACCGGGGCCGCTCTGATGTCGTGATGTAGTCGACTGGAGAGTAGAATGCGGCACTATTATATTCGGTGATGAGAGCAGGTTCTATCAGTATGTAAGTGATGGATGCCAACGTGTATGGAATAGATATGGTGAGATGTTTCATCCCTGGATTCACGCTGTGGGAGGCCCCATGTTACTAATAGCGGTCACGTCTGGTGAGACACTGCGTTGCAAAGACTGTTACCTCCGAGCTCATGCCAGTTCTTTGACAGGTAAGTCATGAACTTTTTCAGCAGGACAATGCACATCCACATACAACTACTGCGACGCAACGTGCACTTTGTGATGAACAAGAACGGTTATGGTCAGCAAGATCACCACATCTCTCCCCAACTGAACACGTACAGGAAAGGGTGAAGCGGGAAAAATACAATCCTGCAACTTCGCAACAAAATTGCGCGGAATTTTCGACGTAAGTACCATAACCACTTAACCTCACATATTTATTTACGCTGTATTTCATCGTTTGGAGGTTAGTTATTTTCACATAGGGCGCTTCTAGCACTGTCTTCTACCGTAGGGCAACAAAACACCAAAAATACTTCGCCACAGTGGAATAATAAAAATCGAAAACATATGTTATTCCTGCAACCTTCTTTTCCCTAAGATAATAACGCACGGTAAGTGTTGCCTCAGAAAACGGCGCTAAACAGCTGATGCTCCCCCGTGCTTGAGGGTTTCATGCGATTGTTGCGTCCCTATATTCTTTCATAGCCTTATCAATAAACACTAAATATGAAACGAAATTGTCATCATAAATGTCTACGGCAGAAGAAATTCACATAACTCTAGTTGTCGTAGTTTATCACTATCATGAAAGAGTTATAGCAACTAAATTCCGTATCGTTTGAAACATAAACATCGCCGTAAAATAAGCCAGAAACTTGAGTTATTGTGGCAGGAAATTGTGCTTCTGAGCATTACGTAAAAATCTCCGTTGAGTACGCTGTAGTCCGTGCAGTTAACATTGATTGAGGTACTGTAACTGAAACAGCCGGCATTTCAGCTGGTGGTGGTGGTGGGGGTGGAGAAGGAGGTGGTGGTGATGATATTGCTTTGGTTTCAGGGCGTTGAACGGTGTGGTTATCGTCACCCTTACGGAATATGAATGAACTCCGTAAAAAATCATTATGAGAACGTAGCCAAGCTCAGCTCGAAACCGCAAACAGGAAACGAACTAGCAGAGTAAATCACTTTGTTAGTGCGGAAGATGTTGTAATAGAAATTGTTACCTTAAGAAGTTCAGCAGAAAGTGTTACGAAAAGGGAAAGTCGATGTAATTTGACAATGAAAATACCTGTAGAACGAAAAACCACTCCAAGGTGCAAATTTTTACTTTTTATTCATTCGATAACCAGTTACGGGCGGAGACCTATTTTCAGATTATCATAACGAAATCGAAAATGGCAATTCCGAAGATGTCCAAAATGTACAATGAACATGTACAGTCCACACAGACAACTCACTGTATATGTTCATTACACATTTTTGACCTCTTCGGAAATGCCATTTTCGGTTTTCTTATGATGGTTTGAAAATGGGTCTCGGCCCGAAACTAGCCATCGAAAGAATAAAAAGTAAAAATTTGCAACTTGGATTGGCTTTTCGTTTCACTGATTAACAGAAGTTGCTGAACCAAGTTACTGCAGTCAGCTGTAAGTTCCAGAAAATGACAGAATTGCTATCGCTATCGCTCCCTTCACTCGTGGATTAGGACCTTTAATTAAAAAAACAACAGATATTAACGAAATGAACGCGGCCCGTTTTAGGTTATATCGAAAAGAAATGGGATAGTATTAAGAAAATACATACATTATCGATATAACCTATGTCAGGAAATAAGATCTAGGTTGTAATAATGAATGCACTCACCGTAACATCGCAGTTCGATCAG
Organism: Schistocerca nitens; assembly: GCF_023898315.1. NCBI lineage: Eukaryota > Metazoa > Arthropoda > Insecta > Orthoptera > Acrididae > Schistocerca > Schistocerca nitens. The sequence continues at coordinate 547,344,439 of NC_064619.1, read as the reverse complement.
CTTTAACTAAACTGCTGGTTTCGATGTCTTGATCAGATATTAGTTCATTTGAGCATATTATCGGCTTCGGATTCACCATCACATACTAAGGAGTGATGCCGAAAATACGTATATGTAAAATTTCACAATCACACTTACTGAATAAGTACAGCTTTCATACCCACGTATATGAGACGTAAGTAATAGGTTTTTAAAGAAGTAGTTTCAACATTCGACGAGCTACCCAAAAGTCAGTCAGCTGTTAAAGTCTTTAAGACAAGAAGATACACTACTAAAGTAATCAATGAAGGAAAACCAATTAAGAAAAACCGAACTAAAAAAGTTGTCTAATTTACGAGTCGTAGACGATGCACAAATATATACGTTCATCTGCGTTGGCTGGACGCGAATGCAAGCATGTTTTCAGGTATCTCTCAGTGTTACAAATACCTCAGAAATTTAGCACATCGACACATAGCGATGTAGTAAATTTGTTGGGTAATAGTAGCTGTTCTAGAGTTCTTGCTTTGCGGATAACGACACCACGATAAGAGTAAGAACAGCCCCGTTATAATAATAATAATAATTATTATTATTTTGAGTCTTCAGTCCTGTTCCATCCTTTTCATCTCAGAGTAGCACTAGCAATCTAAGCCCACAGTTATTTGCTGGATGTATCCCAATCTCCGTCTTGCTCTAGAGTTTTTACCCTCTACACTTCTCTTTAATACCAAAGCAGTTATTGCCTGATATCATAATACATGTCCTATCATCCTGTCCCTTCTTCTTCTAAGTGTTTCCTGTGTATTCTCTCCCTCGCGATTGTGTGGAGAACCACCTCATTTCTTAGTGTATCAGTCCACTAACATTAAACGTTTTCTGAAGCGCCACGTCTCAAATGCTTCGATTCTCTTCTGTCCCGGTTTTCCCAGAGTCCATGCTCAACTACCATTCAAGATTTGATCCAAACGTACACTCTTTCTCAAATTAAGGCCTATGTTTCATACTAGCAGATGTCTCTTGTCCAGGAATGCCCTTTTTGCCGATACTGGTCTGCTTCTTATATCTTCATTGCTCCGTCTGTGATGGGTTATTTTGCCATCTATGTAGCCAAATTCCTTAAATCCATCTCCTTAGTGATCACCAACTCTGATGTTAAGTTTCTTGCTGTCCTCATTTCTGCTACTTCTCATTACGATAGTCTTTCTTCGATTTATTCTCAATTCATCTTCTGTACTCATTAGACAGTTCATTCCATTCAGCAGACTTTGTAATTCTTCTTCACTTTCACTGAGGATAGCAATGTCATCAGCGAATCTAATCAGTATAATCGTTGCACCCTGAATTTTAATTGCAAAGTTGTACCTTTCTTTTATTTCCTTCATTGCTTCCTCCATGTACAGATTGAACTGTAGGGGCGAAACACTATACCTCTCCCTTACTCACTTTTTATTCCGAGCACTTAGTTCTTGTTCTTCCAATTTTAATGTTCTCTCTTGGCGTTTGTACATATTGTATATTAACCGCTTTTCCCTATAGCTTACCCTTATTTTTCTCAGAATTTCGAACACCTTGCACCATTTGACATTGTCAAACGGCTCTCCCCGGTCGATAAATCTTATGAACGTTTCTTGATTTTTCATCAGTCTTGCTCCCATTATCAACAGCGGCGTGAGAACTGCCTCTTTGGTGCCCTTAGCTTTCCTAAAGCGAAATTGATCGCCATCCAACAGATCCTCAAATTTCTTTTCCATTCTTCTGTAGATTGTTCTTGACAGCAACTAGGCAGCATGAGCCCTTAAGCTGGTTGAGCGATAATTCTCGAACTCTTCAGATCTTACAATCTTGTTTATTTTGTTTATGACGTTTCTCCGGAAGGCTGACTGTAAATCGCCAGTCTCATACATTGTACACACCGACTTGATTAATCGTTTTCTTGCCACTTCAACAAATGATTTTAGAAAATCTGTTAATACACTCCTGGAAATTGAAATAAGAACACCGTGAATTCATTGTCCCAGGAAGGGGAAACTTTATTGACACATTCCTGGGGTGAGATACATCACATGATCACACTGACAGAACCACAGGCACATAGACACAGGCAACAGAGCATGCACAATGTCGGCACTAGTACAGTGTATATCCACCTTTCGCAGCAATGCAGGCTGCTATTCTCCCATGGAGACGATCGTAGAGATGCTGGATATAGTCCTGTGGAACGGCTTGCCATGCCATTTACACCTGGCGCCTCAGTTGGACCAGCGTTCGTGCTGGACGTGCAGACCGCGTGACGACGACGCTTCATCCAGTCCCAAACATGCTCAATGGGGGACAGATCCGGACATCTTGCTGGCCAGGGTAGTTGACTTACACCTTCTAGAGCACGTTGGGTGGCACGGGATACATGCGGACGTGCATTGTCCTGTTGGAACAGCAAGTTCCCTTGCCGGTCTAGGAACGGTAGAACGATGGGTTCGATGACGGTTTGGATGTACCGTGCACTATTCAGTGTCCCCTCGACGATCACCAGTGGTGTACGGCCAGTGTAGGAGATCGCTCCCCACACCATGATGCCGGGTGTTGGCCCTGTGTGTGCCTCGGTCGTATGCAGTCCTGATTGTGGCGCTCACCTGCACGGCGCCAAACACGCATACGACCATCATTGGCACCAAGGCAGAAGCGACTCTCATCGCTGAAGACGACACGTCTCCATTCGTCCCTCCATTCACGCCTGTCGCGACACCACTGGAGGCGGGCTGCACGATGTTGGGGCGTGAGCGGAAGACGGCCTAACGGTGTGCGGGACCGTAGCCCAGCTTCATGGAGACAGTTGCGAATGGTCCTCGCCGATACCCCTGGAGCAACAGTGTCCCTAATTTGCTGGGAAGTGGCGGTGCGGTCCCCTACGGCACTGCGTAGGATCCTACGGTCTTGGCGTGCATGCGTGCGTCGCTGCGGTCCGGTCCCAGGTCGACGGGCACGTGCACCTTCCGCCGACCACTGGCGACAACATCGATGTACTGTGGAGACCTCACGCCCCACGTGTTGAGCAATTCGGCGGTACGTCCACCCGGCCTCCCGCATGCCCACTATACGCCCTCGCTCAAAGTCCGTCAACTGCACATACGGTTCACGTCCACGCTGTCGCGGCATGCTACCAGTGTTAAAGACTGCGATGGAGCTCCGTATGCCACGGCAAACTGGCTGACACTGACGGCGGCGGTGCACAAATGCTGCGCAGCTAGCGCCATTCGACGGCCAACACCGCGGGTCCTGGTGTGTCCGCTGTGCCGTGCGTGTGATCATTGCTTGTACAGCCCTCTCGCAGTGTCCGGAGCAAGTATGGTGGGTCTGACACACCGCTGTCAATGTGTTCTTTTTTCCATTTTCAGGAGTGTATTAACAAACATAAAGAGAACAAATTTTCTACACTCAACTTTTTGATCAGTGGCGACGGATTCATAGTCAGAATATAAGGTGCGACTGTAGTCATTCTTTGATTTAGCGCATGACGCTGAGTGTGAGGTAGGCATGACGAAAGAGTTGGTTGACAGGGATAGTTGAAGTCATAAATAGTCGCAAAACAAAAATAATATCTGAGTTTACTTTCAGTTACTATTTAGAAAGGAAACTTCCAAGAAGGATCTACATCCACTTCTATCTCCACATCTACCTAGATACTCCGCAAGTCACCGCACGGTGCGTGGTGGAGGGTACCAAAATTGGTTCAAATGGCTCTGAGCACTATGGGACTCAACTGCTGTGGTCATAAGTCCCCTAGAACTTAGAACTACTTAAACCTAACTAACCTAAGGACATCACACACATCCATGCCCGAGGCAGGATTCGAACCTGCGACCGTAGCGGTCGTGCGGTTCCAGACTGTAGCGCCTTTAACCGCTCGGCCACAACGGCCGGCGCGGAGGGTACCCTATACCACTACTTGTCGTTTCCTTTCCTGCTCTACTCGCAAACACAGCGAGGGAAAAACGACTGTCTGTTTGCCTCCGTATGAGCCCTAATTTCTTATATCTGGTCTTCGTAGTCCTTACGCGCAAGGTACGTATGTTGGCGGCAGTTGAATCGTTCGGCAGTCAGCTTCAAACACAGGTTCTCTAAATTTTCTCAGCGAAAACAACGTCGCCTTCCCTCCAGGGATTCCCATTTGAGTTCCCAAAGCATCTCCTTAACACTTACGTGTTGCCTTAGCCTACCGGTAACAAATCTGGCAGCCCACCTCTGAATTGCTTCGATGTCTTGCTTCAATCTCACCTGGTTCGGGTCCCAAATATTCCAGCGGTACTCAAGAATAGGTCGTACCAGCGTCCTATAAACGATCACCTTTCCTAAAATTCCCTCAATAAACAGAAGTGGACAATTCGCCTTTCCTAACACAGCTCTCACATGCTCGTTCCACCTCATATCGCTTTGCAGCGATATGCCCAGACGTTTAACTGACTTGACTGTGTTAAGCAGGACGTTAGTAATACTGTAGCCGAACATTAGAGGTCTGATATTCCTACGCATCCACCTTATATTATATTTATCGACTTTTAGGGCTAGCTGCCATTCATCACATCAATTGGAAATTAAGCCTAAGTCGTCTTATATCTTCCAACAGTCACTCAACTTCGACACCTTACCGTACACTATGGCATCATCAGCTAACAACCGCAGGTTGCTGCCCACACTGCGATCCAAATCCTTTATGTATACAGAGAACAACAGCGATCCTATCATACTTCCCTGCGGTACTGCTGACAGAACCCGTGGTTCTGATGAACACTCGCCCTCGAGACAACACACGGGGTTCTACAGTTTAAGAGGTCTTCGAGTTACTCACATATCCATGAACTGATTCCATGTGCTCTTACCTCCGTTAACAACCTGCAACGGGGCACCGTGTTAAATGCTTTCACAAAATCTAGAAATATGGAACTATCACGTGAGAAAAGGGGGAGCGGAGTGTCGGACGAGCGATGCTTTCTAAAATCATGCTGATTCGTGCACATAAGCTTCCAAGTATCAAGAAAGTTTATAATTTATATAAAAAACAGCTACCAGCCACATGTACTGGTAGCTGTTTTTTATATAAATTATAAACCTTAAGTACAACAGCCACGTTTCTCAACAGGTCGTCTTTCGACAAAATAGCATCAAGAAAGTTTATTATATTCGAAGTGAGAATATGTTCAACAATTCTGCAGCACTCATAGGTTACAGATGTTGGTCTGTAATTATGCAGATACGTTCTTTTACTTTTCTTACATACAGGTGACTAGGGTTTGTGGCCAAAATTGAAACAAATTCCTAAGGAAATGGTACTTCAAGGTTAATTGGAGAATAATAGAGAGAGACTAATGCAGACCAAAGTTACCAGGCAGACACAGACAGAGGAGATAAAGTTTGCTGGACTCAGGAGCGGCCCTGTGCAGGCAGCCAGTTACACGGTCTCGTTCCCACAACACCCGATTGATTATGTTGCATTGCGCGTGAGCGGTGCTCACTCCCAAATGTGCGTTTTCGTGAACTTGGCTGTCTATTTGTGTTTGGTTTCCCGCCTTTCTTGCGGTTACACCGTGGTTCTTCTTCCTTCTACGTGTGGAAGCTGCGATGTGTATCGATATTTGCACCGTGTACCATCTGTGGTTTTGTATATATAGTTTCCGGCTTTGGGGTCTGGAGTCAGTCGGTCAGTTGCTGCGGACCAAGGAAGTTGTCTCCGCGCGATTCAGTCGGCTGGGTCCGCTGGCGGTCCCTGCGCAGTGTCGGAGCGTGTGTGTGGCTGACTGATCACTACGAGCTTCGTGGTTCACCGACCAAGGACGTCAAAGTTGAGTAGTGGTTTCAAGCACCCAAACCACGTCCATTCATGTTGGGAGGTTCGTTTCGGTGGTTAACTGTTGGGCAGGTTTTCCTGTGAGCAACACCGAGTGTTTGTATTGCTAAAATTCAGCCGCCAGCGGAATTTTCTGCCTTGTGGCCGTTAGTGTTCCGGTTACCTGCCCTGGCCACTAACGTAATTTCAGGCAGTGTCCTTTCCTCGACTGTTGTCGCTGTCGAACACGGTGTGTAGTTTTGACAGCTTAATACATATACATATCTGATTGTGGATAATCACGCCCGTACATTTTATGTTTGAGTTCTCATGTACCGACTGGTAGCAAGCAAGTCGTTTGTCGGTCAGTCGGTCGGTGGCTGTCCCTTGGTTGGGTTCAGGCGGATCACGTGTAAGTAGGCTCACCACCTGTCTCACCTAAGTGAACTAGGGCAGACCGACCCCCTGGAGGCTTCTGAGTGGTGTTGTCTTGACTGTCTGTTTCACCGGTGTTTAATTGACTATTTATATCAATCACAGCCAATGATAAAAAAAAATTCTTGGTTTTACTGTGTTTATGTAAGTAAGTTTGAATTCCGGCAAGTGGATATTTGTTAAAAAGTTATTGCCGTTGTGTTATCTTTTCTTTTAGTCTGGTTTCAGCTACTTAAAATTTAAGGCTTATTGTTATATTTTTTTTTTCAAATTTAGGAGAATCAATTGTGGACCGTCAGCCTTGGAACCTTATTCTTAAAATTACCTTTCAAGCTTAAACATTGCGGCCTTCTACCTTTAAAGGATTTTTGGAATATATTTTAAAATTTTGAAATATAATTGTGGCCTTCAGCCGTTTGCATTGCAACTTGCATATGTTTGTTCTATCTACTTTTGCCTTGAGGCTTTCTACCTAGCTGTGACAAATATATTATTAATTATTTTATTTACTATTTTAACTGCATTTTTTGTTGATTTTTAAGATTTCTTGTTTGGAGGCCTTCAGCCGTGAAAGAAATGCATTTTGAAACTCGTAATTATAAAGGTTCAGCTATGCGTGGTTTTGGTTTAAAGGTGTTATTAAATTACAATAAATTGTAATTTTAAGGTGAAACTGACCCCACCTTATTTGGCCCTTTGCCCAATCCTAATCACCTGCCTTGCCCAGCGGGTTTAGCGGGGGTCTCAGTGTGCCTGAAAAGTTCGATAAATGATAATAAATAAACAAGAGCTGCTAACAAAATACCTTTACTGACCTTCAAAGTAAGACACATTAGCTACAACACGATTTTGAGATTGGTTGTAAATCTGAAGGAAACGGTCAGCAAACGCTTCTTGTGGAATCGCTCGAGGCACTGTGGTCACACGTTGTCTTATGCCCGCAATATCGGCAAATTCACGAAGACAATAGTGTTTACATTGTGTTTTCGTATCTTTACCTTTCCTCCTTTCATTCTCAAAGACAGCGGCCGACCATCCGTAAGCATCCGTCACACTCGAGACATTGCAAAATGAAATACATAATGGAGCAATGCGTTAAGATGAAGTTGTCCTTCAAATTAGTGTAAATGAGGACTGAGACTCATGGATTGTTAGTGCATGTGCTGAAGCAGTCAGTAGAAAGTGGGTGTTTGTGATTTTTATATACATTAGGGACGGAAAAGATAATGTTGAGAATGAGCTACGATCGGGTCAGCACACGCAAAATACCAGACAACAGCGAACAAGTGGGATTGATGCTTGTCGGTGATCGGCTACTTTTTTGACAATGAGAACAGAAGAGTTGGAGATGAACAAACACAATGTAAGCACTATGTTTCACGATCAGTGGCAGACTTCTTGGATATCCATAACACGTGACCAGCGCGCGTAGAGTGGTTCATTTGCAAACGATTTCCAACGGCTTTACAACCGATGTCAGAAGGGTTTTGTAGCTAATGGTGATTACTTTGAAGGCCTGTAAAGACATTTTGTTTGTAACACTTGTTTCCTATATTTGCTGAGATGATTCCCGAACTTTTTAAACGCACTTCGTAGAATACTGGGCTGCATGCTCTGCTTCCTCAGTGTTGCCGTTGGACTTATCAGTCAGATTACTACTAATCTAGTGACACGTGCTCCTCGCTATAACAACTAAGTGTGGAAAGTAAAATCACAAGGCGAGATGAAAAGACAATAACATGCAGCATAACAAACTAAAATGATATCTCATATGCCTGATGCGACAATTGGCTCACGGGTTTATACTAGACATGGCCTACCTGAATAGGAGAGCGAAAGATAGGTTGGCTCGGCTTATTGAAGATAATATACGAAAGGGCCCAACACACAAAGTTGTGGTTGCTAATGTCAAAGACTCACCATTTTTAGGTTAGAATCATGATTCAAGTACCTCGTTTTAAAGAATTCAAAATATCAGCAGAGCCACACAAAATGCTAGAGTTTCCATATAAAAGTTAAGTCAGCTTATTTCGTTAAAATATTAGAGGACTCAGTAAAATGGTAGTACAACTTGTTGTCTGTGTGTGAAATTTAGAGAGCTTTGGAAAAATAAACGTCCTTTGCCCATATGAGCAACACATAACCGCTGCAGTTGATAAGTAACATGTACCAGGTGACACTCCAAAAGTTTACTCTTGCAGAAGTAATATGGGAAAAGAAGGAGCTATTACAGATATTTAAAGTTGAAAAATATTGAGAGAAGTAGATTTTGAAGTGATCAGCAAATAGACGTATATCCAATAGTTCACTTGTAATTGTAACTGTGTGTAGATCCCCACTATGAAACTTTGAACTGTTTATAAGGAATGCCATCTGTCAGACAGCAGGAAGAGTTATATAGTCTTTGACGACTTCAGTGAAGATTTTCTAAAGGATTCTGATAGGGAAAATGGCCTGGAAACTTTATTAGGATTCTTCAATTTGATCTCAGTAATTATCTATCCCACATGGGTGGATAAAGACAGTTGTTTTAGGTGAAACGCAGAGCAAGAAAATTGTTGTTTACCCAGTAACAAATGCTTTCCTTGATCATGATGCACGGTTAGTTAGGATAAACAATATTGTGCCTCACAGTGTGGTAGTGCTCTGTGGAACTCAGTTACAATAATTAATGACTCCAAGACAAATGTTTTTAAGAACAGTTTACAAGTGATGATTTGGGATGAAATTTACAATCAACTAAATGCTGACAAGATTTAAAGTATTCCATGAAAATATATATCATTATTTACAAATAGTTTTCAGTGTAAGCTAACCAGAAAGGATATTGAACAGAAATTTTAAAAAGCTGTGGTTCATTGGAGAGGTCAAAGTATTTTGTGTACAGAAAACGGAAATGTATCTACTAATTCCCAGCATGCTCGAATAATTGCAGGTCAGCAACTTCTGCTAATCAGTACAGAGAAAAACCACTGAAGTTGCAAACTTCACTTTTTTACTTACCTGGTGACTAGTTTAGGCAAGGATCTATTTTCTAAAGGTCTATATAGTCAAAATGATATTACCAAAAATATTAAAACCATCTCAAAAAATGCTTGAAATGGGTCTGAGCACTATGGGATGTAACATCTGAGGTTATCAGTCCCCTAGAGCTGAGAACTACTTAAACCTAACTAACCTAAGGACATCAGGCACATCCATGACAGAGGCAGGATTCGAACCTGCGGCCATGGCGGTCGCACAGTTGCAGACTGAAGCGCCTAGAGCCGCTCGGCCACAGCGGACGGCCATCTCAAGATGTACACATGCAAATGAACAGTTATGCCGCACATCTGTACGCAATGTATCTGTCAGTTTGCTATTCATAACACGCATACGTCAGAGCTATTTGGAAAATATCGTTAATACTCCAGGTACAGAGTTTCATGGTGAGTAAAATGCTAAATAAAGGGTGACTCAGGAGGAAAGACACATGCTTTAAGACACATCAGTATTAATGATTCTGAACAAAAATCTTCATATGGTCATATTGTAAGACGACGTGGTCTCCTGACGTTCATTGCTTACATATTCTGCCCTCACAATCATATTCCGAACATTAAGACGCTTCATTCGAAACCAAACTCGATAACATAAAGTCAATGTTGTATGAATTCATATAAACGGTATGCAAATCACTAGTAAATCGCAAATGCGCACCGAGATTGAAATACTCGAGGCTGGCGTGCACACACACATTCCAGACACGACGGTGACAGGAGCTTTTAGTTTGAGAGAGGCAGACCACACGCCGGGAGGCCGGTCCCTTCAGAGGATGATCCAGCCTATCTACATTTACTGGCGACCGCCCGTAGAGCAGACAGCGTTTGCCCGAGTGGAAGGCAGAACGATCCCGTGTTCGGCTTAAAAGTAAATTCCGCTACATTGTGTGGGAACACCCAGCCTACAGATTCTTTACAAACATAGCACGCAGTTTCAGAGGTTTTTACAGGGAGACAGCAAACACCAAACGCCGATGCTACAGATTTCCGGATTGGTCGCCTTAAACAAAACGTCATTCTCCCATTTTAGAAGAGCGATGCTGATTGGCAGATGATATTCCTGACGCCTTGAGCTGAAGGAGTAATGGAAGAGACCAAATGACATACACGACTGGTGTGGAGAGGGGCCGTTCCGTTGTCGCTCTTGGAGCGGGAACACGTAATGAGAGCATGTGCGCTCATACATGTACTCAAAGAGCGAGGAACAAGCCTCTCCTCAGTCCTTCACTGGGAGAGCACCTCTGTTGAGAGCGAATCGGAGTGCAACTCTATATTGAGTCCTTGCGATTAAGGGCTGTTCACTGTGTTGGCTGTCACACTTGAAAAGTCCCCCTAGAAAAATTATAAATGACTGTGCTTATACTGACACACAATATTTTGGCAAACAGCAGCAGCAAACGCAATAACTTATGTCTAAACATGACAAAGCTCAAGCAGAAAAAATAGTACACTAAAGACAACAACGCAGATAAGGGAAATGTATATTCACATCTTAATGTCTATGTAATTAAAGTGGTGCACCACAACTTATTCTACCATAAAAATTACCACGTACTTGAAAAGTAAATTATGTATGTAGTTACTGTTATTAGTCCCTTCTTACTGTTCTTTTATTTTCAAGTGCTCCTTTTTTTATGAGGAATGTGGATCATAAAATTATTATCTAACAGATCTGTTGACAGAAAGTTTTCACATTAGCAAATGCATTTAATTTTATTTTATAAAAGCAATAATGCAACACACCTGGAAAACAGATATCAAATAAAATAAGCAACTATGTACAAAGTAAAACATAAAATAATCATTCAGTAGTCATGAGGCATTTCATAAGTTAGTAGAAATTCTCTCAATTCTCGTAGAAAGACACTTGTCATATTCAGGTGTGCAGATGTACGAATATTTCCCATTAATTCATAAGCATTTCAGTAAGTAGCCCAAAGTACGAGTGATCATATGTTTTCAAGTAATGAGTGTGTCATATTTGTGATGCTTTCTACAAAGGAATGTCAATACCGAGGTTAATGGTCTCTTTTTTTCTCCACCTGTGCCTCTGAAAGGCACACATTAATGGCTTTTTCCCAGGTGACTATCGCGCAACTGGGTGCCCACCACGCATTACGTGAAGTTCACTTAACATTCTTATCGAAATATTTACGACAGCAGTTTGCGCTACAGTGACAGTCTCATATAAAAAATTTCACAGGTCGAGAATTTGCGTCACAAATGTGTAGAAACAAAATCCTGTAAATATAACAGTGTCCAAAAATTTTCGACAGCTTTGTAATACATTCACGCATGTACACACATTTCATAATTCTTAAAGTACGATTCTTGGTTTCCAACATCCTTTTCCACAAATCAGTCCCTAACCACTACTCATAATTCCTTACCTTATTATACGTATACATATTTGTCGACACTTCTTCAATATTTCATCATAAGAAATATGTAGCATAATCAAATTCCTCATATACGGTAGCATCATCTTATTGATCATAAACATATCTCAACAGTACAATACACACTGTCGTTTTAATAATATCATAACATCTCAGTCAATTCTCAAAATCGTCGTAGCTTCCTCCAATAATTTAAAAACCTAGAAAAAAAATCTCTGCTCATGTCAATAGTGTCATCCACCTCAAACGTACTTTAAAAATCATGATCCCATGCCAAATACATCATTCAAAGCTCTCATAGCATCACAATGGTTCCGAAAAAATATGAACAGTTCACAAAGTACAGACAAAATACAATTTCATAAGTATGAAATTATCCAACTGTGTAATTGCGTAAACATGTGTCACTGATGTAGTAAAAAAAAATTTTTGTCTCTCAGTTAAATGATCAGATAGCTGTGTAATTTATGTGTTAGAGAAATATGGTACCGAGTTGTATAAGCAATACCATATTAGCTAGGGCTCCTTGTGCTTGCCAAACACATGGTACACAAAGTAAGCGTGTACCCCCCCCCCCCCTGAGGATTAATGTAATTATACCCTCAGGTGTTACTGATTACAGCAATGGAATGAAATGTATCATGGAAAACTTTCTTTGTAATTGAAAAATCTTGAAAAATAAATGGTTTAAGTAAAAAATTAATCACTCAAATGCGTGTCCTGTAGCGCTAAATGTGCATCTTGCTGTAAGATAATTCTGTGGAAGTGTCGTAGTTATAGTCCTCTGTAAGCAAAGTTCTGATGAAGTCAATGTACTTACCTCATCATAAACGAAAATGCTTTGCGTATAGATATTGTAGTTATTACGTACCTTACCGTGATCAAGAAAGTACTATAATGTAACGTATTGTTGTGCTATGTAAAAGGCTGTCTCATTGTAGCTATACCACAAAAGTTACTACTAAAACATGTCTTACTTTCCAGAATAATACAGAAAAACTGTGCAGATATAAAACAGATACACCGCAAAAGCAACAATGTAAATTGTGTCACATATTAGTAGCGTCGTGATATAATCGTGAAGATGTCAAATAAACTAACTACTGTGTCATCTGGTATCTCTCAGAAAGTACTTTAAATCCAGAATGTATTTTCAAGTAAACCAAAATGTTGCATTAAAATCTCATTAGCAGTACCGGTACATGTTCTAAGTATGTCAGCCTTATAGTCGTTACGTAATCGTGCAACTAACAAGCAAGAATGTACACACACATTAACACTGTGTCGTCTGTTCACTAAAACAATGCACTCGTAGATACTGTCTAAATATGTTCCTTAGGTTTTAGACTGGATTGTGAACTTCAAAACATTGTTGCATGTTAACAGTTCCTAAGTCTGACAAAGCATACTAGTAATGTGAAGTGAAAAATTTTATGGCAAAGACTAAGTTATAGAGCAGATTATCTTTCAATAAACGGTTTTACATGTGAAATGTGGTGCAATCCTATACTCTTCACAGTACTCAGAGTTTCAGCTTGAACGTAATTATCATGCGGTTTACGTCGGTAAAGAATACTGGAATTTTTCTCAAGGTTAGCTATGTTATTTTTCTCCCAGCCAGCCGGCGTACGTGGCTGCCTGTGGTGCGAGTCATTGTCTGTCTCTTTGTTGGCGCACGTAGTTATTGGGATTACGAGCCCTAACATCTACAAATCCACCTAGTCGAGAGGGCCCTGCTCTGTTTGAATCCCGCCAGTTCTGATGCAATTCAGGTCTGTCGTTACGATCATATCGTCTGTCGTCATGTCGGTAGATTCCATAGTTTCTTTCTTGTCGGTTACGTGGTGGAGAATTTCTCCCTGAATCGTAACTGCGCGCTAGACCGTTGCGTCTGAAATTATTCTGTCTCCCTGGATAATAATTATTTTGGTTCCCATATTGTCTGTGTCTGTGGTTATCTCTGTCATATTCATTACTACGGAAATGCGATCTTTCTCTGTAACTATTATTCTGCCAACGGTTGTTATACGGGTGGTGTCTGTTTTGGTCACGATTTGCGTTGTAAGAATAACCTTGTCGTGTCCAGTTATTATTTCTGTCACCGCGGAATTGTGACGGATGTGATATGTAATTGCTGTGATCCTGTTTTTGAGTTCTGCGATTGTCAGTGTCAATTTACAATTCTTGTAACAGTCCCTGAAAAGCTTCAGTGTCGTCTTTGCATCGCCCCGCCAAAATAATATGTCGTAAATGTTCAGGCAATTTGATTAAGCAAATGCGGATGAGTTCTGAGGGGCTGTAAGGGTTTGACAGGTTGTGCAACATGTCTTCAAAATATTTGACAAGACTAGAAAATTCCGATCGTTCGAAATGTTTCATCATTATGATGCTATGTTTTACTCGGTCTTGTGTAGCTTGAGACCAATATGCTGAGAGGAAGGCATGATAAAATTCTCCTTCACTGTGACAATCGTGAATGACCGACCGCATTCTTACAGCTGGTTCACTCTCTAAATAGCCACACATAAATTCTAATCTGTGCTGCAATGAGCAGTTGGGAGGAATGCAATGAGAGAATTGATGAAGCCATAATCGTCGATGAATGTCATTGCCAGAATTCTTAAATGTTTTAAATTTACGTGTAGTAATGAACAGCTTATAGTCAAAATCATCGTGTCGGCGAGTCGCACATCGCTCATTGTTACTTCGTTTCGGCGCTTCCATCTCGAAATTCAATGCGCCTTGCCAATTTCTTTCATAATTTCCGAAGTGTCCTATGTTATTATTTTGTGGTTGTTCCGTATTTCTATGTCCCTCTTCCCGTACTGGAGCGCAAGTGTCCTCTGAAATATGTAATTCTTGTATTACTTGTGCCAACTGATCTTGTACTTCCCGGATTTCTCTTTTGTACAGTGTATTGATTTGATTTTGATTTTGTTTGAGATTTCTAATTTGTTCATACTCTTCAGTGTCAGTGAAGGCTACATGTCTTCTGTCATTCAGATCATCATCTACCTTTGTAGATAAGCTAGTGAACTGATCTGAAAGTTCGGCTACTTTATCCGATAGTGAAATTATTTCCTCTGTGTGTTTTTCTGAACCAAGTTTGAGAGTGTCCATTTGTGTTGAAATCGTATCTGCTGTGTCCTTTAAGTTTTCCTGAGTTTTTGCAACTTCCGTAATCGAATCGGTAGATGCAACTGAGTCAATTTTAGCTTGCAAGGCCTATGATTTTCATGAACAATAGTTTGCAGTTCTTTTATAGCTGCTTCGTGATTCTGCAATGCATTTTCATGCCGTGAAAAAATAGGTTGAAAATGCTCACAAATTTGAGTTTTACGTCATTACAGACTTTTTGATATTTCGATTCAATGTTATGTAACTCATTAGTTAAATCTTCACGTGTTTGTTCAAGTGTGGTATCTAACTTCCGAAGATTTTATTCCATTGTGTCTAACTGTTGCTGTGTTTGTCTCTGGTGTTGTTCCATTGTGTCTAACTTTTGAAGATTTTGTTCCATTGTGTCTAACTGTTGCTGTGTTTGTCTCTGGTGTTGTTCCATTTTGTCTAAATTTTGAAGCTTTTGTCCCATTTGTTGCATTAATTGTAATAACAATGCACTGGTGTCTGAAACATGTTCCTCAGTGCTATTCGTCAATGCATTTGAACCGGCAATATTCGCATTTTGAAAAGCAGGAAATGTGTCTTGACTTATTTGAGAAAACGGTGAGCGCACAAAACCTGAATCTACAGTATTTGCGATATTGTGTTCTGTCATTTCGGATTCCCGAGGCGAGCTGTTGCCGACCGATCGATCGATAATGCTTCCCTGTTCACTAATTGTTTCACTGCCTACACCATTATTTGCAGCCCGCTCCATTTCCCTATGCACAGTTACCAAATTACTACTTTGAACATTAGTTAATTCATTACACGGTGGTGCTAACACACTGCTTTCGTCTTCACTGTCATTTCTCAGTTTACTTTGGAGCCTAGTATTGCGTTTTTCACACGCCATAATTGTCACAATATTTCACATGACAACACAGAAAAGCACAATTTGAAGAGAAAAATATGAAAACACATTAACATAGCATTGAAAATAATATCTCGTTAATTGCAAGCGCAGCTGCGAAATACTTGGTGCCAATCTACATGCATTCCACAACTGTTTTACTGTACAACAATTAAAAACTACAACTACAAAGAAAATTCTCTCTACAATTACGCGCTAGCAATAAACAAAGGCTGCACTAATTGCACAAAATACAAGAAAAAAATCAGATGCCAGTGAGGTATCCTCGGCTAAGGGTCGACATATGAAACGTCCCCTTAGAAAAATTATAAATGACTGTGCTTATACTGACACACAATATTTTTGGCGCAACGCAATCTGACTTTCAGTAATCCCTACAAAAGAATGGCCCTGACTAACATTAACCTATACGTTTCACAAATCACTTACCTCACAAAAACCTTCGTTACTCGACCTACTGCAATACAGCGAGCGCCACTACTGCCAGCTAAATAAAAAATTCAAACTACTGAAGGCACTAACTACTGATAGGCATAGTTAGCAAATTAAGGATTTTGATAGAGAACAAACAATGTATTTACCTTAACAGTGTTCAAAAATGATAATATATATATATATATATATATATATATATATATATATATATATATATATATATATATATATAGCAGTTCATGACATCCATTCTTACAAATGTACTGTTTATGATGCACACACGTTCAGGTCATCCGCTCTCAAATATGCGCCATCTCACTTCCCCACATCCACCACTGCTGGCGGCTCGCCTCCAACTGCGCAACGCTACGCGCTGTTCACAGCCAACTGCCCAACACTACAATGGCGAATATTCCAACAATGCCAACCAGCCACAGACTGCACACAGCACAGTCAGTGATTTTCATATAGAGCGCTACGTGGCGTTACCAATATAAAAACCTAAAGAGCCTACTTAGACACTTATTGTACGATGTGCACCGACAGAGTTATAGTTAAACGTCTGTGAGCGAATTTTTTAGTGGCATCGCAGTGGACTGTTTATCTGACCGGTGTACCACGCCAGTAGTTACACTAGGAGGGAATAGGAGTCCTTGACATCACCAAGGCATAGGGAAAGTTTCATTGGCGTAGGTCAATCGAGATACAATGAGACTTATCTTATTTGTCAGCAGGGAGCGGCGCAGACAGCAGTCATCGCAGCTTATGGTATTGTGCGCTACAGCTCTTGCAAGCCCCATATTTCCTCCACAACAGTACACTTCACTGCATTTCACACGTGACAGCCTCGACCGTACCTAGCAACATTCTAACCGATAATTATTCAAGTTCAGTAGGCGCGGCTCTCAGCCATTCTGCCAAGTCATTAACAATCTTAAACTTTGTATAGAAATTTCATTAGCGAATCCTATCTGTAAGATGTAACTTGGCTCAAATGGCTCTGAGCACCACGGGACTTAACTTCTAAGGTCATCAGTCCCCTAGAACTTTAGAACTACTTAAACCTAACTAACCTAATTACATCACACACATCCATGCCCGAGGTAGGATTCGAACCCGCAACCATAGCGGTCGTGCGGTTCCAGCCTGTAGCGCCTAGAACCGCTCGACCACCTTTAAGAGGTAACATCACATTCCGAAAGGAATCCGGAAATAACCTGTTCAGTTCATAACTAAAAGTGCCATGGCGATTTCTCAGAATTTTTGCAAAATAAATAATAATTTTCGTTAGTTTCATGTGTTTCTTACACTAACTTGCACTACTCCAGTACCCAAGTATACCACTAGTTCTGTAACACATTTTGTGAATTTTTGTGTCATTTTCTTACACCACATGACTCCAGAAGATATTTTTACTGAATGTGTTTTCAGGCATTTCCCTTTAGAACGTTAGGAGCAGAGGAGTGTGAGGAGAATCATGATACGATGAGACGACAATGAAGCTACAAACAAATTACTAAGAAAGGCAGTCAGATCCTACAAATCCTATATCAGTCCTACACTAAAATTCACATATCCCTAGCCCAAGAACAGAAGAAAGCAGAGAAGAACAGAAGATGCAAGATGAAGAAGGGCAGAAGACAGCAAGATACCTTTCTCACCTATCCTACAAAGCAAATTGGTACTAACGTCTTTCCATGAACGTCGAGGCACGGCTACTACTACAACCACCTCTCCAAAAATAAACCTTGAGTCATCAAACAAATACAAGCGAACGGGAAACGGAATATTAAGTAGTACCAACCAACATTATCTAGAAATAGATTCAGCAAAATGAACAGTATTCTCCCTAGCACATCATCAAATTGCCATACCAAAGCAGGTGTGAAGTACCAAGACGTCACAGCACAATATTGGGTGACGATCATAGGTAGTCATTTACAATCAAACTGCCATACTGTCCCAGGTGTGACAGCGAAGGAGTACCAAGACATCACTGTTTATGCAGTAAACCACAGTCATCATCATCGGTTAAAAGTACGACTCCATGATGACAATGTCAACAAGTAAGATCCTGCATTGCATGCTAGAGTGCTTCTCTCATGCTTTGTGACACCCACACAAATGAGTCGACCCCTTCCAATATTTCAGTGGGGATCGTCGAGCACAGACAGTAGCGCAGACAGTAGTCATCGCAGCTTACGGTATTGTGCGCTACAGCTCTTGCGAGCCCCATATTTCCCCCATAACAGTACACTTCACTACATATCACACGCAACAGCCTTGACCGTACCTAGCAACATTCTAAAGGATAATTATTCAAGTAGAGTAGGCGTGCCTCTCAGCCATTCTGCCAAGTTAACTACCATCTTAAACTTTTTATAGAAATTTCATTAGCGAATCCTATCCTTAAGAGGTGACTTCACATTCCGAAAGGAACCGAGAAATAACCTGTTCAGTTCATAACTAAAAGTGCCATGGCGATTTCTCAGAATTTTTGCAAAATAAATAATAATTTTCGTTAGTTTCATGTGTTTCTTGCACTAACTTGCACTACTCTAGGACCCAAGTATACCACTAGTTATGTAAAAAATTTTGTGAATTTTTGTCATTTTCTTACAGCGCACGACTCCAGAAGACATTTTTGCTGAAAGATTTCTAGGCATTTCTCTTTGGAACGTTAGGAGCGTTTGTCTGACTTCTGTAGTAGTGTGGGGGTGGAAATTTCATCTTGCAGGAGCCACAGGGTAAAGCGTACATCTCAGATTAATCCGTTGCGGAGAGTGACAGAATAACACCCACACGCGCACAATATGACCTATTGTCAATGATTTCCGAAATAAAAGACGTTAAATATCATTTTTGTTCAAAAATGGCCCTGACCACTATGCGACTTAACTTCTGAAGTCATCAGTCGCCTAGAACTTAGAACTAATTAAACCTAACTAACCTAAGGACATCACACACATCCATGCCCGAGGCAGGATTCGAACCTGTGACCGTAGCGGTCGCTCGGCTCCTGACTGTAGCGCCTAGAACCGCACGGCCACTTCGGCCGGCATCATTTTTGTACGTTTCTCTTTAATGTCTCGGAAACCCCACACTCCAACGAAAACGGGTCTCAGTACATAATGAAACTAAATTAAATTTTCTGCAAAAAAAGGCCCTATTTATTTTATGTCTAGGACTAACAGTTTGACCGAAGAGGTCACGAGAATATAGAAAGTCTCGCGCGACGCGCGTGCGCTGTAGCTTAGGTACTTTTTGTAGGCCAGATTGAGGTAGTTTTCCGACTTGATTGACCACAAGCCTCCTGTATCAAAACGTTCGCCTCAACTTCCTCTCTGCTATTTTGGTACGTTGTAAGCAATGACAACAGATTATGCAGAAAATAAATAGAAATGTACATTAAAAATGTTCTATCTCGGAAACCATTCGGAATAGGGCATATGTCAACGTCGAGATTTTTTGTTCAGAATCACTAATGCTATCAGCAGTTAAAATCCGTTCCTTTCCTCCTGACTTGGAACTATTTATATAACATGTGGGCAATCAAGACATGCCACGATGTGCAACTTCCTGGCAGATTAACACTGTGTGCCGGACCGAGACTCGAACTCGGGACCTTTGCCTTTCGCGGAAAAGGTCCCGAGTTTGAGCCTCGGTCCTGCACACAGTCTTAATCTGCCAGGAAGTTTCATATCAGCGCACAGTTCGCTGCAGAGTGAAAATCTCATTCAAGACATGCCTCGTCGGTCGTGCACCAACTTGTACTACAAAACAGAAGAACGTCTTTCACGGAACGTGTGGTAGATATAACGAACTGAGATTCCTTAATTTTAGTACTTGCCTTGAAAATGCAAAATTGATTCAGTTTCCGATAGCTTCTCCTTCAGAATGTATTTATCTTGTAACTCTATTCTGACACTACTTCTGTTTAATTGATTTCACTCAGTGATTTATGGCGTGTACTGCAGTAACAAAGAAACAGGAAGATAATTAAACACAATTATGACAAGATTTTCTCGATTTAAACTCTTCTCAATTCCAGTAGAATGTCTGTTCCTAGGTAGATGACCATGTTGTACGTTGGAACATGTTCTCAGAGTCTTACATTCAATAGTAATTTTTGTTATTTCAGACTGCAAACACACAGAGACTGAGTGCCATACTGCAAAAATGGAATAAAGAAATATACCAAAATTCTACTCCGTGACTAACGAGTTGCGAAAGTCTAAAAACTGTAAAAAAGAGAAGCGATCGTGTCGCGTTGATAGCCGGGAGCTCCGTCTGGGGAAGTGGGGAAGTTCGGCCACCGCGTGCAAGTCTTATTTCAGGTGGAAATCTACAACCTGGCCGGGAATCGAACCAGAACCCCTCTGCATGGTAGGCAAACACGTCACCACGTTTTTCTTGTTGATCTCATTTTATTCTATATTGTTCTTCAATCTGTTCAGGGAGGACGTCCGATTATGCTCGATCAGGTTGTTCATTGTACGTTCGCTCAGACTTTTTTTTTTTTTTTTTTTTTTTTTTTACGGAGGGTAGGCAACCCTCTGACTGAACACATTGAGCTACTGTGCTGACTCTCAGCTGAGCTGGTGGACTCAGAAAACTGCACCAAGCTACTACAACACTTTCCCCTACGACTGAACAATGGACTCCGATGTCATAGATTACTACCATAACTTAACAGAGAAAAAATTTCCACGTTCACTCTCGGAATTTTAAAGGAAATTTTTTAGACAATTATTTCACGTCTCAGGGCCTATGACAGTCATTACTGGTCAATCAGTGCCTGCAACGGTGGTGTAACCGTCCGTCCAGCTTCCAGGTACTATCACCAATGCCATCTACTTGGAACACTCATTAACTTTCTACTTCCAGGGACGGCTCCAGGGATTTTGCCGGCCCGTACGGAATTTTCAAGCCACCCCCTTTTGCCCAGGAGGTTCCAGTCCTTGAACTTTCTGAGGTTTTTTTCTTTACTTTTTTTAGTCATCTTTCTTTTCACTGGTATGATGCACCCCGCCAAAATATACCTCTCTTGAGTCACCATTTTCATCTCACAGTAGCACTTGCAACCTACATTCTCAGTTATTTGTTGAATGTATCCCGGTCTGCGTCTTATCTACAGTTTTTAGTACCGTGGAAGTTACTAGCTGATGTCTTAACATATGTTCTGTCATCTTGTCAGCCGCACAGTGTAGCCGTGCGGTCTGGGGTATCTTGCCACAATTTGCGTGGCTGTCCCCGTCGGAGATTCGAGTGCCTCCCTTGGGCACGATTGTGTGTGTTGTCCTTAGTGTAAGTTAGACCTAGAAGTGTGTAAGTTTAGGGACCGATGACAGCAGTTTGGTCCCATAGGAACTTACCACACATATTATCCTGCCGCTTCTTCTTCAGACTGTTTTCCATGTATTCCTTTCGTCGCCGATTCTGCGGAGAACCACCTCATTCCTTATCTTAAAAGTCCACCTTATTTTCAACATTTTCCTGCAGCATCTCAAATGCTTCGATTCTCGCCTGTCCCGGTTTTCCCGCAGTCCATGTTCCAATACTATTTAAGATGTGCTTCATACGTACATTCTCCCTCAAATTAAAGCCTATTTTTCATACTAGTAAACATCTCTTGGCCGGAAATGACGTTTTAGCCAGTAGCTAGTATGCTTCTTTTATCCCGAATGCTTCATCTGTCACGGGTTATTTTGCCACCTAGGTAACAGAATTCCGTAACTCCAACCTTCTTCGTGATCACTAATTGTGATGTTAAATTTCTCGCTCTTCTCATTCCTACTACTTCTCATTACGATTGTCTTTCTTCATTTTACTCTCACTCCCAATGTTCTTTACTAATTACACTCTTCATTCTATTCATCAGATCATGTAATTCTTCTTCAGTTACAATAATGATTACAATGTCATCAGCGAATCTGAAGTCGCTTCACCTTGAAGTTTAATTGCACTCTTTAACCTTTCCTCCCGAAGTATAGATTGAACAATAGAGGCGGAAGACTACACCTCTGCCTTACGTCCTTTTTTTTCCGCCGGCCGGGGTGGCCAAGCGGTTAAAGGCGCTACAGTCTGGAACCGCGCAACCGCTACGGTCGCAGGTTCGAATCCTGCCACGGGAATGCATGTGTGTGATGTCCTGAAGTTAGTTAGGTTTAAGTAGTTCTAAGTTCTAGGGGACTGATGACCTTAGAAGTTAAGTCCCATAGTGCTCAGAGCCATTTGACCCTTTTTTTCCGAGCACTTTGTTCTCGGTCTTCCACCATTATTGTTTCCTCTTGGATCTTCCGTATACATATTGTATGTTAACTTTTTCCCTTATGCTTATATCTGTTTTTTCTCAGAAATTCTAACACTTTCCACCATTTTACATTTTTGAACGCTTTATCGTGGTCGACGAATCCTATGAACGTGTCTTGATTTTTCTTTAGTCTTGTTTCCTTTATGAAAGTAATCGTTATCTAAAGCTTCCCCAGCTTTCTTATCCATTCTCTGTGTATCATTCTTATCAGAAATCTGAGTGCATAAGCTGTTAAGCTGATTGTACGATAATTCTCGCACTTATCAGCTCTTGCAATCCGGATTTGCGGATGACGTTTTTCCAAAAGTCAGAATGTATATCGACATATTCCTAAATTCTAATGTTGTCAATCTTTTCCACAATGTAATATACATATGACGTCTTATTTCCACGCATCACACTTACTCATACGTCTTTTTCAAATTTATAAGTCCTCATGAGCAGACTCACGAGTGGAGCATCTGTCAGTGAAACAGAAATGTAAACGAAATCAGTTATACATTTTGAGTCCTGTGGTAGCCAGCACGGCTGAGTACTGCGTTGTCCGCGGTATCGTCGGCGCTTCAGCTGTGCAAAGGGGAAGGTCACAGGACAGCGAGTCGCATGTAAATGCCTAATTTAGTGAAAGAAATGTAAATCACTAGTGCATATGTAATATGCCTGTCGTAGATAAAGGAGAAACGGCTGTGTTCGAATATCGTGTTTTCCTAAATGATTTATGCACCAAAACAAGCAAATTGGAAAGAAATCTCTTTTAGAGCAGCGACAAGTAACATTAATTTCCTAAATAATGTTGTTAGAACTCAAACAGTGGGAAGTACAAGGAAACTGGGTAAGAGTTGGTATGTTTCTTCCGTATTACCTTAATATTAATTTCCACTGATTATGACTTCCACACCGAGGAAGGAAAGGGGATGAAGTAAAACTTAAAAGTAGTAGCAGACACAAAACAAAAAAGGAGAGGAGCGTGATCAATGTACACCAATGTGCCAAAACATTACGACCACCTGTTCAATAGTGTGTCCTTCCACACACTTCAACAGTGATTCTGCTTTGCATGGGTTCTATAAGTCCTTGACAAGATTCCAGAAGTACGTGGTACCAGATGTCTTGGCCCAGGTCAAGTAATTATTTTGGGTTCCATGAAATGACTCTCAAACCACTGTAGCACGATTTTGACCTTGCAACACGAACAATTATTATGCTGGAAGATGTCATCGCCATACAGGAGACTTCAAGTATGAAGCGACACAGATGGTCAGCAATAATGTTCACGTAGTTCCCAGCTGTCATGATGCCTTCGACTGACACCACAGATCCCATGGCAGCCTAACTTAATGCACCCCATAGCATAATTCTGCCCTCACCGGCTTTTATCTGTGGCGCAGTGCATGTTTCGTGCAGCCATTCTCCTGGATGAAGGCGCGTAAGGACCCAACAGTCGACCTGGTGTAACAATTGATCCACGGTGGAAACTCAGTGTTGCTGTGCCTAATGCTATCATAATCCACTTTGTCGTTGCGTCAACACAGAACAAGTAGGTGTCCTGTGGTGTGGACCAATATGTTTAACAATGGCCTTTGAACAGTCTGCTCCGAAACACTTGTGCCTACACCAGCACTGTACTCTGTCGTCAGATCTGCCACGGATCGCTGCCTATCCTGGATTACACAGCGGAGGATTGTCCGACCTCTACGTTTCGTGATGAGACGTGATCATCCAGTACAGTACGGCCATTTCGTTATTTCACCGCTTTCCATACCTTCCCCCGACAGTAGTACGCCAATAGGCAACCAGCTTCACCGTTTCCGAGGTTTTCGTTTCCTGCCATAGAGCGACAACGATGGGCCTTGTGTCAAAAGCGTGTATACCAGTGGGCGTCCGCTTTTGCGGCCAGTATTTTCGCTGTCATGACTGCCCATTCGTCTCTGCTCCACTTCCATTCTTTCCTTACTGCGTCACTTCCCCGCAACGGCGCCAGAAGGCAATCAGTTTCGCGGACGGGCAGTGGTCACAGTGTTTTGGCTCCTCAGTCTAAATGGTATTAATGACGTATCCAGAAGAGAGAGACTGCTGTGGAAAGAATGCCGCAGATCTTTCCACGACTAAACCCTTCCTTAATTACAATCTCTTGACTCACAAGACTTTCGCGTGGGTCAATAAATATTTGACTTTTTCTTTATTCATTATAAAATGTTTTTCTCGGCGATGCCATTATACGAATTTAACCTTCTGGCGCGTAGCGTCCACTACACCGGACAGCTGTTAATGATCGCTTCTTTGACGTTTTGAAACTGTCCTGAGGCTGAAAATGCACTCAGTCCTCGGCAGTGGTCACTGCCTACTGGTGTTGTGCCCTGCACGTAGCTGCAGCCTCGTGATTAACTGAAAACGCCGGAGAAACAGTCACTGAAAGCTGTCCACCGTAGTGAAAACGTTGTGCCACATGCTGACATTTAACTTTAATTCTAACCAGCGAACACGGCAATGCTTCGCAATTGCTAAGTATGGGTGTAGGATACATCCCAGTCCCCTCTTCCTCTCTCTCTGTTCTCTTCTTCTCCTTCCCTCTCTCTCTTCATCTCGACCTCCTCTCTTTCTGTCAATCTCCTTCTTGCCTTCCCGGGGTCCACTTCTTACCCTTCTCTCCGTCCATCTCCTCTTACCCCCTCTCCTCCGTCTCTGACTTCGAACCTTGTTTATTGTTATTCCAACGAAATCCCGATTGGGAACTGAAGTCGCTTTAAAATGAATGGGTAAATCGGTTGGAACCATTTGTGTAAGGGGTAATTGCGACTTCTCCTGTTGCCGCTGTGTGAGGAAAGTAGCTTCAATGACGGCATTTCATATCGTTTTGATCTGGATTACAGTGTTTCGAACGATTCAGTTTCCGTAGTAGTATTGCAGTTACGAGCTGATATGCCACAAATGCAGCGATTAATATTTAGCCGGCCGAATTGGCCGTGCAGTTCTAGGCGCTGCAGTCAGGAACCGCGAGACTGCTACGGCCGCAGGTTCGAATCCTGCCTCGGGCATGTATGTGTGTGATGTCCTTAGGTTAGTTAGGTTTACCTAGTTCTAAGTTCTAGGGGACTAATGACCTCAGTAGTTGAGTCCCATAGTGCTCAGAACCATTTGAACCATTTTTGATTAATATTTTCTGTGGTAAATGACTGCGAGAAAGGAAACAAAACAGCACATGGACGTGTGTACAACAGTTGTTTAGTTATATGTAAGGAGAAATAATGTACACTGGTAAAATTTGTCTGATGGTTTAAAAGTCTTATTTTCGTTGTTAAGAAATACATAAAAAAAGTTTTCCATCACCTCCGTTCCGAACGTTCCAGAACCTGTATAGAAAATTGGAATAGAGATTAACATAAATATAATTTCCGCCCTTTTTATTCCTCATGAAAGCCACACATGGTATGTTGTACCACCACACAGCGAGACCTTCAGAGGTGGTGGTCCAGATTTCTGTACAAGCCGGTACCTCTAATACTCAGTAGCACGTCCTCTTGCATTGATGCACTCCCACATTCAACGTGGCGTACTGTCCACAAGCTCATAAAGGCACTGTACGTCCAGATTATCCCACTCCTCAACGGCGATTCGGCGTAGATCCATCAGAGTGGTTGGTGGGTCGCGTCGTCCATAAGCAGCCCTTTTGAATCAATCCCAGACATGTTCGATAGGCTTCATGTCTGGAGAACATGCTGGTCACTGAGGCCTACTGCCTACTGGTGTTGTGCCCTGTGTCCATTCCAGCGTTATCTTGAAGGAAGCGGCGCGAATTGTCCAGGAAGACGAATGCCTCGCCAATACGATGCTGATATGGTTGCACTATCCGTCAGAGGATGGCATTCACGTATCGTACAGCCGTTACGGCAACTTCCATGATCACCAGTTGCGTACGTCGGCCCCACATAATGCCACCCGAAAACAGCACGGAACCTCCACATTTTTTCAGTCGCTGGACAGTGTGTCTAAGGCGTTCCTCCTGATCGCGTTGATTCCAAACATGTCTTCGACGATTGTCTGGTTGAAGGCAAATGCAACACTCACAGGTGAAGGAAACATGATGCAAATCCTCAGCGGTCCATTCGGCATGTTGTTGGGCCCCTTTGTACCGCACTGCATGGTATCGTGGTTGCAAAGATGGACCTCTCCGTGGACGTCGGGAATGATGTTACGCATCATGCAGCTTATTGTGCACAGTTTGAGTCAATACACGACGTCCTGGGGCTGAACGAAAAGCATTATTCAACATGGTGGCATTGCCGTCAGGGTCCCTCCGAACCATAATCCGTCGATAGCGGTCATCCACTGCACTAGTAGCCCTTGTGTGGCCTGAGAGAGGCATGTCATCGACAGTTTCTGTCTCCCTGTATGTCCTCCACGTCCGAACAACATCGCTTTGGTTCGAGACGCCTCGACAGTTACCTTGTTCAGAGCCTCTTCTGGCACTAACAAGGGAACCTCCCCATCGCACCCCCCTCAGATTTACTTATAAGTTGGCACAATGGATAGGCCTTGAAAAACTGAACACAGATCAATCGAGAAAACAGGAAAAAGTTATGTGCAACTATGAAAAAAAGGCAAAATATACAAACTGAGTAGTCCATGCGCAAGATAGGCAACATTAAAGAACAGTGAACTCAGGAGCACCGTGGTCCCGTGGTTAGCGTGAGCAGCTGCGGAACGAGAGGTCCTTGGTTCAAGTCTCCCATCGCATGAGAATTTTACTTTCTTTATTTTGGCAAAGTTATGATCTGTCCGTTCGTTCATTGACGTCTCTGTTCACTGTAAGAAGTTTAGTGTATGTGTTTTGCGACCGCACCGCAAAACCGTGCGATTAGTAGATGAAAGGACGTGCCTCTCCAATGGCAACCGAAAACATTTGATCGCAAGGTCATAGGTCAACCGATTCCTCCAAAGGAATACACGTCTGATATATTATATACGACACTGGTGACGGCATGTGCGTCACATGACAGGAATATGTTGTCGACCCACCTAACTTGGCGAATGGGTAAAAAGATTCTTCTACCTTGCCCGATTTAGGTTTTCTTGTTTAGGTGTAGCGTCCCCATACTACGGCACAGCTACTTCGCATCGGAGTGACGGATAGTAATTGTCTGAAAATAAAAAATTAAAATTTTCACACGTGGAAAGATTTGAACCAAGGACCTCTCGTTTCGTAGTTGTTCACGCTAACCACGGGACCACGGTGCTCCTGAGCTCACGGTTCCTTAATATTGCATATCTTACACATGGACTACTCAGTTTCTATATTTTGCTTTTTTTTCATAGTTACACATAACTTCTTCCCGTTTTCTCGATTTATCGGTGTTCAGTTTTTCAAGGCCTATCCACTGTACCAATTTATAACTAAATCTGAGGGGGATGCGATGGGGAGGTTCCCTTGTAAGTAACAATGAGGACACGATCGAACCGTGATATTGACCGTCTAGGCACGGTTGAATTACAGGCCACACGAGCCGTGTACCTCCTTCCTGGTGTTAATGATTGGAATTGATCGGCTGTCGGACCCCCTCCGTCTAATAGGCGCTGCTAATGCATGGTTATTTACATCTTTGGGCGGGCGTAGTGACACCTCTGAACAGTCAAAGGGGCTGTGCCTGTGGTACAATATCCTCAGTCGACGTATCTTCAGGAGTTCTGGGATCCTGGGGGACGCAAAAATAAATAAATATATAAATAAATAAATATAGAAAAAGGAAATTCAAGTGGTTTTATGCACTATGGGACTTAACATCGGACGTCATCAGTCCCCTAGACTCATAACTACTTAAAGCTAACTAAGCTATGGTAATCCCACCCGTCCATGCCCGAGGCAGGATTTGAACCGGAGACCGTAGCAGCAGCGCTGTTCTGGACTGAAGCACCTAGAGCCGCTCGGCCACAGCGGCCGGCGATGCAAAACATTTTTGATGTGTGTAGAACGAACCCGCACATTATCACATAAAAGCATTTTCTTCTTGCACTAGATTTTATTAGAAAACCGGGACATTATTGTTTAAAGAAATGGATCTTTAGTCTGCGTCCTTCGGGATTTTTATTAGACGTTTTGTAAAAATTGAAGTAAATTGGTGAAGAACTTTTTAAGATTTTGCTAACAACGTTTCCTCGTTACATATTAGTACCTTAGTTCCCGCTGTTTCGATCGCGTAGACATTATGACCAGCAGAGATTTTCTTTTGTTTCTATTTAATCGAATTTTTATGTTGTTCACAAATTGGAACACCTTCCAAACATATATCGCCGCTTCCAAACATTTATCGCCAATTAAGGCCATATAAGAATGATCTTTTCCGAATGTACTTTTGACCAAAAACGATTCTGGTAGCTGGAGTGCAAAGATTTCGTTAATCAGTCATTTTGCTTTCGTGTGGGGATATTTCCATAGCAAGTTTCGTCTCCAAACAAGTATTTCTTTATATACTGCCGAGAAGCGAAATTCTAATTATCATAAATTTAGGTTAAATTTTTAAATATATAAATTATTTTCCTAAAAGTTCTCATGACCTTTTGCACTCCATTAGGGTCCGAAATTCTAGGAAATGAAACACATATTTTTTTTTAAATTTCTAATCGAAAAGTCAAATACAAGTCGTCATATATGTGGTCTTCAAAATTCTTAACTAGTACTTTAGTAATTATCTACTTTTATTTTACCCCCTTATTGGTCGAATTTACAGGAATGTTGAGAAACGTATCTCTTACATTCTGACAGAGCAACCAAACACCAGTTTTCGTTGTTCTAGATTCAAAATTATCTTAATAGCGATGTACCTAAGAGCGTTTCATCCCCCATTTCACTCCGTTAGGAGAATGTTAGACCACGATTTGTCTTTATATTGTAGTAGCAATTATAAAGTTTGTTGCTTCTGTAGGAGCTTTCAAGCTGACCTTGGTACATTTCATGTGTTGTGTAGGTGCGTGGTAGAAGCTGAGTTAGCAACATCGGCACTTGTGACCTTTGCTATTTTGAAAGACGCAACGAAGGTGACAAACTCCGGTGCTTCCTTTGTCATCTGTTTCACATTACTGCAGAAAATTTCCAGTAAGAAACTATGTTTTATTTTTGGTTGATATTTCCGATTTATTCCAGACTTCATTTATACAGAACATTCATTGTCTTGTTTAATTAATTCATTTGGAACCATACCAAAAATTAAAATTTTGCCACCATCAAAAAAAGCCTGCTGCTCCTAGAACAGGTCCTGCGTATACACTGATACCAAAAGTAAGAACAGAGTGGTCTCTTCGCCAGTGTATATATGGTGTAAGTAAAAGCAGCACTCCGTCTTCAGGCCACAAGTAGCCCATCGGGTCCATCCCACCGCCGTGTCATCCTCACTGAGAATGCCGATAGGAGGAGCGTGTGGAGAGCACACTGCTCTCCCGGTCGTTAAGATGGTTTTCTGTGACCGGAGCGGCTACTATTCGGTCGAGTAGCTCCTGTGCAGAGGAGAGAGAAGATAGGTGGAAAGAATACCTTGAAAGCCTCTATGAGGGTGAAGATTTGTCTGATGTGATAGAAGAAGAAACAGGAATCGATTTAGAAGAGATAGGGGATCCAGTATTAGAATCGGAATTTAAAAGAGCTTTGGAGGACTTACGGTCAAATAAGGCAGAAGGGATAGATAACATTCCATCAGAATTTCTAAAGTCATTGGCGGAAGTGGCAACAAAACGACTATTCACGTTGGTGTGTAGAATACTTGAGTCTGGCGACATACCATCTGACTTTCGGAAAAGCATCATCCACACAATTCCGAAGACGGCAAGAGCTGACAAGTGCGAGAATTATCGCACAATCTGCTTAACAGCTCATGCATCGAAGCTGCTTACAAGAATAATATACAGAAGAATGGAAAAGAAAATTGAGAATGCGCTAGGTGACGGTCAGTTTGGCTTTAGGAAAAGTAAAGGACGAGAGAAGCAATTCTGACGTTACGGGTAATAGTGGAAGCAAGGCTAAAGAAAAATCAAGACACTTTTATAGGATTTGTTGACCTGGAAAAAGCGTTCGACAATATAAAATGGTGCTAACTGTTGGAGATTCTGAAAAAAGTAGGTGTAAGCTATAGGGAGAGACGGGTCATATACAATATGTACAACAACCAAGAGGGAATAATAAGAGTGGACGATCAAGAACGAAGTGCTCGTATAAAGAAGGGTGTAAGACAAGGCTGTAGCCTTTCGCCCCTACTCTTCAATCTGCACATCGAGGAAGCAATGATGGAAATAAAAG
The DNA here is from genome assembly GCF_023898315.1 of Schistocerca nitens. NCBI lineage: Eukaryota > Metazoa > Arthropoda > Insecta > Orthoptera > Acrididae > Schistocerca > Schistocerca nitens. The sequence goes on along the minus strand of NC_064619.1, from coordinate 547,313,699 downwards.
AAAGGTTCAGGAGTGGAATTAAAATACAAGGTGAAAGGATATCAATGATATGATTCGCTGATGACATTGCTATCCTGAGTGAAAGTGAAGAAGAATTAAATGATCTGCTGAACGGAATGAACAGTGCAATGAGTACACAGTATGGTTTGAGAGTAAATCGGAGAAACACGAAGGTAATGAGAAGTAGTAGAAGTGAGAACAGCGAGAAACTTAACATCAGGATTGATGGTCACGAAGTCAATGAAGTTAATGAATTCTGCTACCTAGGCAGTAAAATAACCAATGTCGGACGGAGCAAGGAGGACATCAAAAGCAGACTCGCTATGGCAAAAAAGGCATTTCTGGCCAAGAGAAGTCTACTAATATCAAATACCGGCCTTAATTTGAGGAAGAAATTTCTGAGGATGTACGTCTGGAGTACAGCATTGTATTGTAGTGAAACAAGGACTGTGGGAAAACCGGAACAGAAGAGAATCGAAGCATTTGAGATGTGGTGCTATAGACGAATGTTGAAAATTAGGTGGATTGATAAGGTAAGGAATGAGGAGGTTCTACGCAGAATCTGAGAGGAAAGGAATATGTGGAAAACACTGATAAGGAGAAGGGACAGGATGATAGGACATGTGCTAAGACATGAGGGAATGACTTCCATGGTACTAGAGGGAGCTGTAGAGGGCAAAAACTGTAGAGAAAGACAGAGATTGGAATACGTCAAGCAAATAATTGAGGACGTAGGTTGCTAGTGCTACTCCGAGATGAAGAGGTTAGCACAGGAAAGGTATTCGTGGCGGGCAGCAACAAAAAAAAAATTGTGATGCGAAACCTTATTCTCTGTGAACGCAAGCTAATTCTTAGATAACTGAAATAAATTTTATTATAAATTTCCTTTACTTTCGGTCTATAATGACCACCTACAAATCTGTTTTAAAACAGATCTGAAGATGGTCATTACAGACCGAAACAGGTAGTCTGATGACATAAAAAATTTGTGACCTTAGACGTGAATTAAGGGAAATTTATTCTATTTTTGGGTCATTGTTTAGTTCACTACCATGTCTCAGTTAGTGTAATATTTTATTACCTTTAATATATAGAGGTAAGATAATACATTAAAGAAATATCGAGTAGTTCAGTTAATGCTGAATAGATGTTCCGTACCCCGTTAGTGATACGGCCCGAGCGCAACCTTAAACCGGCTCTGTATAGAGGATCTGTTTAGTGTAACTCACTTGTGTGTCCGTCCTACCTCGAACATGAGCGTATATTGCAGCATTCCAGATGCAGTCAGCCTTTCCAGTTGCTGCCACATGTAAAAGATTGCATTCGCGTAATGGAGAATTTGCTGTGCTCCTCTAGGCAGCGAGTAACGAATCAGCGAGTCGTCGGAGAAGTGAGAGGCCAGACGCTCGCCCGGACTGTAAGGAAAGGGCAGCGTGGCGTTTCTGCCGGCGTGACCCTTCCCCTCGCAGCCAACGAGTTACGCGCTCGTTAAACAGTAATTACAACAATAAGCTGTGTATACGAGCGTATTAGCGGCGCTCCGGGCGCTGCATTGTGCCGGGCGAATCGAGAGGATTTCTAGCAGTCGGCCGAAGCGCGGAATGTGCTCAATTAGCGGACGCTTGCCATTGTATCAGCTAAATAGTTTGCCTCCGCGGCGCGGCGCAGCGCTGCGCAGGAAATCCGCTTTCGCGCCGCTCCGCGCGCCTCGCGAGCGTTGTGTGCTGAACGAACGCCTTGTTGTACGCTGGGGGCGCGGATTGTGTGCGCCGCCGCTGCTGCTGGAGTTGGCCTACCTGTGCATTGTTAACACAAAGGTGCTCCCGCCATGCGAGCTGCAGCCCTGCGGCCGCCATGCCGGTACACTCGCTTCCGCTGCAGTCCCTCCGCGGTACTGTACGCGGCCGCAGTGGCTGACACCACCACTAGCGACCTTCTACTGCAGGGGTCTCCAAACTTTTCAGTCCGCTGGCCACATTGACTCCTCCACGAAGTCATAAGGGCCAAGATCTACCTTGTGGGATTAAAGCACCCTAGCACTCCATGATCACCGTAATGTAAGGCTAAAGGAAAGATGAAATGGCAAAAATCTTAGGCTGTGGGAATCGCTAGCACTGAAACGAACTACGATTTTTATTTAATTACATAATTTTGATTGGTGTACATACCTGACCGAAATTCTGGCGTATTTTATTTTGGCGAATTTCACCGACAAAAAGTATGTCACTGCACATTCTTCACTAAAGCGTCCTGCAAAGTTAACGAAATCTCAAAATCATTGTTAGCAACACTATTGCTGCAAGACGTAATAGAGGTAGAGTATGTCAACGCATTGTTATTTCAAGCGGCGTAACAATACGTTTAGTTATGTAGTCTTGCAGCGAGTAGCAGAGCCAATGTCGCGGTGTATTGGTCGCGATAGGCCTCGAAACTCTATTGTTGGCAGTATAGGTACCACCTCAAATATTTGGCGGGCCGGATACCGGGGATGGCCGGCCAGCTAACGCGGGCCTGTTTCGGCCCGCAGGCCGTAGTTTGGAGACCCCTGTTCTACTGCATTATGTTGTGAGTCAGAAAATCAGAAAAGTACAAGTAAACCTACGGGGAAAAAAACTCACACAAGGAGCGTGTTGGGCGATAGAAACGAAATTTGAATGGTGTATTTCCGTATCTGAAACATGATGTTTACTCAAATTTCGCACCAGTCGCAGTGAGGATACTAACAGTGTTTGCTTTATTTACACCTTGTAACAAAATGGTTCAAATGGCTCTAAGCACTATGCGACTTAACTTCTGAGGTCATCAGTCACCTAGAACTTAGAAGTAATTAAACCTAACTAACTTAAGGACATCACACACATCCATGCCCGAGGCAGGATTCGAACCTGCGACCGTAGACACCTTGTAACAGTCGAAAGCGTTAGCTACCTATGAGAGTGGACCTGGTGAGTTGATGTTAGTCAAAAATGTCCTTGAAGAGACAAAGATACCATTATCAACATCTCACTGAGTTTGAACGAGGTCGCATTGTAGAGCTATGAGAAAATGGATGTTCCTTCAACGATACTGCAGAATTACTTGGCAGGAATGTAGCCACTGTATGCGGTTGTCATGATAACAAACTTTCGCAACGAGACTGGGCTACAAGCGGCCACTTTACACAATCGAGAGGGAAGACCACTGTGTTCAGAGTATGGCTCTGGCACATCACGCATCTGCAGCAGCAATTACAGCAGCAAGTAACACTACTGTGACACAACGAACAGTTGCAAATCGGTTAGTTCAACGATAGCTTCGAGGCAGACGCTGTGGCGCGTGTATTCCACCGACTCCAAACCTACATCTACATCTACAATTATACTCCGCAAGCCACTCAACGGTGTGTGGCGGAGGGCACTTTACTTGCCACTGTTATTACCTCCCTTTCCCGTTCCAGTCGCGTATGTTTCGCGGGATGAACGACTGCCGGAAAGCCTCCGTGCGCGCTCGAATCTCTCTAATTTTACATTCGCGATCTCCTCGGGAGGTATAAGTAGGGGGAAGCAATATATTCGATACCTCATGCAGAAATGCACCCTCTCGAAACCTGGACAGCAAGCTACATCGCGATGCAGAGGGCCTCTCTTGAAGAGTCTGCCACTTGAGTTTGCTATACATCTCCATAACGCTATCAGGCTTACTAAATAAGCCTGTGACAAAACGCGGCGCTCTTCTTTCGATCCTCTCTATCCCCTCCGTCATTCTGACCTGGCACGGATCCCACACTGATGAGCAATACTCAAGTATAGGTCGAACGAGTGTTTTGTAAGCCACATCCTTTGTTGATGGACTACATTTTCTAAGGACTGAATGGCTCTGAGCACTATGGGACTTAACATCTATGGTCATCAGTCCCCTAGAACTTAGAACTACTTAAACCTAACTAACCTACGGACATCACACAACACCCAGTCATCACGAGGCAGAGAAGATCCCTGACCCCGCCGGGAATCGAACCCGGTAACCCGGGCGCGGGAAGCGATAACGCTACCGCACGACCACGAGCTGCGGACCTTTTTAAGGACTGTCCCAATGAATCTCAATCCGCACCCGCCTTACCAAGAATTAATTTTATATGATCATTCCACTTCAAATCGTTCCGTACGCATACTCCCAGATATTTTACAGCAGAATCTGCTACGACTGAAGAGTTTGGTCAAGCGAGAGCTAATTGGAGGGCAGGGAGGAAGTGTCTTCTGTTTTCTGATGAAAGCAGGTTCCGCCTCGCGTGCCAGCGTTGGCTGTGTGTTGCATAGGGGAAGAGGCAAGTTGAGGGCCTGCAGTTTGCTGGACTTACATCTGGGATTACGGTCTGGGGTGCGATTTCGTAAGACAGCAGGTGCACCTGATACATGACTTCCTGTGCCTGGTTGCTTTGGGCTCGGAAGGACTGGACCAAAGGGATACTGAACATCATTCGTGACACTAACATTTATTGAACACACACCAGTTCAATGTGTTTATGTCAACTCACAAAACCAATGTTTTGAGTTAAAACCATTATTAAACGAAAAAATTATGTGAACAATTAGTGTCATTTGCTTAAGGAAAATTTCGGAAAAATGGTTCAAATGGCTCTGAGCACTATGGGACTCAACTGCTGTGGTTCAAAAATGGCTCTGAGCACTATGGGACTCAACTGCTGTGGTCATAAGTCCCCTAGAACTTAGAACTACTTCAACCTAACTAACCTAAGGACAGCACACAACACCCAGCCATCACGAGGCAGAGAAAATCCCTGACCGCGCCGGGAATCGAACCCGGGAACCCGGGCGTGGGAAGCGAGAACGCTACCGCACGACCACGAGATGCGGGCAAATTTCGGAAAACATTAATAGTCGAAACAAGTTACAGAAGTTAGGAAAACACGTGGCAAGAATAGGAAAAATCTGCAAATTTGTAAAATCTGCTTGCGAGTAACCCACTCAGCGGCTAATAATATGCTCCGATGTCGGCTAAACTTTCGAGACGCCATACGTTACATCCAGTACCCAGGCTCCGCCTCTCAAGCAGCGACTGATCTCATACATGAACATTTACAGCCACTAGAACTCCCGTTAGCTTTAAGAGACAACAAAAAATGAAAGCGCAAATGTCGGCAAGTTTTCATAAGCTCCAAACAGGGACAAAACAATTATTCCGGGCTTAATTAAATGCATCGAAGATACTTACAACCACAAGTTTCCGACTTTAAACATTACAAGACCCCGCTATGACGGAATTAACATACCAACCGTACATAATAAAGGCGAAACAAAACTACGCCCGAGGGAAGACATAAATCTCCGATGGAGGGAGCAGCGAGAACCGTGGCAAGGCGCCGAGACCGTGCGGCTACCCCGCGGGCCGCACTTTTGCGTTATTCAACGTTCCGGGTCTTACACTGGTTATTAATGTACCAGCATTTCACGTTTTCAGTGCTTATCTCGCGCTTATATCAACCTGTGATCTAGCAATGTCAATCGCTTCCACTTTTGATCAGTGTACACAAGCCGATAATCAAATCAAGAAGTGTTGGGAGTCTGAGAAGCCTTTCCCTGATTAAAAACACTCATAAGACATAAAATATGAAAACTGACAAATATTTTTTATCTTGAATTGCATGTGACGTATTCAAGCTTTGGTCTTCATACATACTTACTGTCAATTTGCTACTTGACGGCAGCGACATTGGACACAGTTTGCAAACAACATTTACTGAAACCGGAAGAAGGTCCGTTTTGCCCTGTGTTATCAAGAAACACCCTCAACAAAAACAGTCCAGAGAAACCTAAAAATTTACTGGATGGGCATCAACTGCTAAACTTATCCATGTTGAATAAAACCCACTGCAGCTGATGGGACTCCTTCATTAAAAATACGAACGGTTTCTTAATTTCAAGTTACGTCAACAGATGCTAATGTGAATAAAAGAGAGGAAGATACAGTAAACAATGATAAACTTCTTGTAGCTGGGATTCACAGTCATAAAAAAATATTTTAAGGACATCATCTTTACGCCAGTGACTGTTATGTTTTTATTACACAATTGCAATTTCGGTCTTAGGCCATTATGAAGTGCTGAAAGCCATAATATCATAACTTGATAATGGCCTAAGACCGAAATTGCAATAGTGTTATAAAAACTTATAACAGTCACTGGCGTAAAGACGATGTCCTTAAAAATAAGACAGTAAATTTACGCAAAGACTGGCAATTTTACGTTTATAAAAGGCCCACAACGGATTGTACCTTTTACCCGTACACAATTATTAGCCAGAATATTATGACCACCCACCTACTAACCAACGACATCTGGCAAGGAATTACTGCTACTCAGAGACAGGCATATTGCATGTAGTACCAGTTAGCGCGCTGTCCGTGTGTGGAATGGGGAAGGCGCGAGATCTATCTGACTGAGTCTGATCGAGGGCAGACTGCGATGACTCGGAAGTTCGGCACGAGCATTTTGGAAACAGCACTGCTTGTCGGGTGTTCGAGGAGTGCTGTGGTGTCTTCAACATGTAGCGAAACCAAGATGGAACCACGTCAGACGTCATATGGTTGGGTGGCCACCCCACATTATAGATGCCAGACGTCGAAGATTGGGTAGTCTGGTAAAGCAGGACATACAGTGAATTATGACGGAACTAACATCAGACGTTAATGGTCGGCAGAGTACGAGTGTGAACACACAGTAAACCGAACATTCCTAGCGATGGGCCTCCGCAGCTGACGAACCATACAAGTGCCATTGTTAACACACCATTATCGGCAACTACGCCTTAAACGGGCTTGTGACTACCGGCAGTGGACTTGGGCGCAGTGACAGAGAGTTGCATGGTCTGATGAATCCCGACACCATCATGCCTATGGGAGAGCGCGAATCCATCGTCTTCCAGGGGAAACAACTCCTTGACTCCTGTACTGCTGGACGGAGGAAAGACGGCGGCGGCTCCATTATGCTCTGGGGAACATTCACACGGGCATTTTTGGATCCAGTGGAATTCTGGTAAGCAAAATGACGGCCAAGGAGTATCATACACTTGTTTCAGATCAAGTACACCCTATCATGACGACCATATTGCCCGACAGCTGTGGCATTTTTCAACAGTATAATGCTCCATGTCACAAGGACATGAATGTGTGGACTGGTTCGAGCAACACAATGTCGATTTCCAATTGATTTGCTGACCCGCCCCCGTCCCCCGTCTCCAACTCGCCAGATATCTCATCTGGGATATGACTGATCGTGGGGTCAGAGCTCATCGTGCCCGTCCCCGGAATACGCGTGAATTAGGTGCCTTGTGTGTGCAGATGTATTGCCATCTCCCTCTAGCGACTTACCCATGCCTCATTGCTTCCACGCTGCTACACGTCGCCGCTGTTACCCGTGGCAAAGGTGGACATATAGGCTATAATGTTCTGGTTGATCAATATATCTGTTAGTTATTCATTTGAAATTTGCTGCATTTTAGTACGATTATTTTTGTACGCCCTGTTCCCAAATATTTCCTTGAAGTTTATCGAAGGTTATTCACTCTTCCGCGCATGAACTGCTTCCTTGAGGCCTATTTTGTGATATGCAGCAGTCAGGTCGTGCATGACAGTCGCAGCGTTCTGTCCTGGAGCTGCTCCAGCTGCACTGTTTATACTTCCCGCCCCCTCTTTCCGGTGCCATTTATAATCTTCTCACACGCTATATTTTTTGCATAGTTTCCAGTTTCATGTCAAGTTTTTTAATCCATGACTACCGTTTTTTTGCGAAATTTCTCGGATTTTAAAGAAAGTGGCCTGACCACTTAATGGAAATATTCTGTATTCCGGACACATTTTGTCACTATCGCTTTGGGCAATCTTTTTCACGGTTTGAAAAGGAGGGCTGGGGTAATTAACTGACGAGCCTGAGCTGAATACCGTTTATTGACGGAAACAATCGGTAGATGATGCTAGTAGTCTTGCGTGGCTACACGGCTGCCGGTCTCACGATTGCAGGACCATCAGGTCAGGAGGACACGCTGGGGGCCACGATTTGTCCAGTCATAAGCACCCATCTCGACTGGACCTAAGACAGGTGAAAATCAACGGCTTACTTACAATGTTCCCAGAGCCTCTAACCACAATGAACAGAAGTTAATCCAACAGCGATACAGACTATGGGAGTTCGGGGGACGATTAATACTGAATTCAAATAACAAAAGCAGTTTCATTTACTTTAAGCTCCTAATAACATAGATACAAAAATTAAAACATCTCTCCTGGAAGACTCATTGAAATTACTGCCTTTAAAGTACATCCATTCAGGAAAAAAGTTTTACTTGGTAAAACATGAATTAATAAAACTGACACGAAATAAAATCTGAGTTAAATTACTTTGTCCCCGTGGACAAGAATCGCTCACAAAAAAATTTAATCAAATACAACGGACATACACACACATTAGACATCAGCCACTACACAACACACACTTGCAATACAATTACTAATGCCCTCTCCACCGGCTTGTCAGGCAGCATTGCTCTGTAACTCGTTACAGCTCGAATATTACAACACAAACAAATCTAGCAGCAGTATTTGATGGCTGAGCGCAGCTTAAGCTACACTTACGCTTAAGAACTCTTGCTTAAACACCTTCCTTCTGGTTTAAATTATATTGAACTCAGAACAATTAAAAACAATAGCTTAAATTATCGTGTTGCACCACTTCTAAGAGGTGGCCACCAGAGGCTCCAGGGATTTTTATTTTAAGTTATTTTAATTTTACCTTATTTTATTTTTCTTGAATATGAATCCAAACTGACCAGCAGTGAAACAGGACGCTGGAATATTGCAACTTAACACCTCGGTTTTACTTAGAAGCATGCGGGACGCACTTTTATTGTTTAATCCCTATAATTCTTACGGCATGTAACACCTTAACCAATGCTATGATTACAATGAAAATTTCCACTCCTTCGTCCACTTGAGACCAGATGCATGCGCTTCAATAATTTAGCAAAATTGGATATCTCTTTGCACAGACAACACATTCCCATGGCCGATCGGTTCTAGGCGCTACAGTCTGGAACCGCGCGACCGCTACCGTCGCAGGTTCGCATCCTGCCTCGGGAATGGACGTGTGTGATGCCCTTAGGTTAGTTAGGTTTAAGTAGTTCTAAGTTCTAGGGGACTGATGACCTCAAAAGTTATGTCCCATAGTGCTGAGAGCCATTTGAACCATCTTCACCTGAAGATCTAATTTGAACTGATAAATCGGACGTACCTTTAATAAAATAATTACAACAGCTGTAGTGGCTTTTATTCAACATGCAACATACAACTTTTTTTCCAGTGTTTAAAAAATCCAGATCGAGCTCCAATTACGGATCACTGTGCTCGTTACGACTTCGTACCTGACTTAGTGACTGAAACTGAGGAACATGGCGACTGTCTGAAACGTGTTCTTTTCTCGGACGAGGTCATGTTTTATTTGCACTGTGTTATCAGTCGTCACAATGCTGGAATGTGGGGTTCCGAGAAGCCTCACGCTGCTCTTGAGACAGTTAGAAATAACCTTAAACAGAACGTGTGATGCGATATTATGCACACTAAAATCATAGGACCTATTTTCCTCAGTGAAATAACAATCAGAGCGAGAACTTATTTGGCATGTGGTAGATATTTGTTGTGCCACACATTAAGGACATTGTGAACTTAATTTTCCAACAACGTGGTGCGCCAATTCATTAGGCATTAGACGTTCGTGACTCTTTGGATACAACATTTCCGGGAAAATGGATGGGGCGTGGTTATCCCTCCCACAGACCTGCGCGATCACCGGACACGATAGCACTAGATTTCTTTCGTTTGGGGTTACATCAAGGACTAGGTTTACTGGTCACCAGTGAACAACATCGCAACATTAGGGCTTATAATTACATCAAAATATGCATCCCTCGTGAAATAACGACCAACATACGGATGGAATCGGAATATCGCCTGGATATCCGTCAGCAACGGAAGGAGCAAACGTCGAAATGTATTGCGTACCGTACACAAAAACTTGACTACATTAGCAGCACTTCAATATAAAATGTATTTGTCTCTGTGTCACATTTTCTGCCTTATACATGTTTGTAATCAGTGAAAGATTTCTGGGATAGTCTGTGCAATAAGTATACCGGGAAAATACAACATACGACGGTCGTTCAGTAAATAGTTTTCCAATGTTTATGTCAGCCCTTAATAAGCAGGATGTCCCAGGAGCAATGGTCAGCACTCAGGGATCTGAGAGGAAGGATCATCCGAGGCAAAGGAACTTCATATGGACAATTGCGCTATCACGAAGGGTTACGAGATATAACACATTAACGTACACTGTTACTTATTTTATGTGTTATTCAATACTTTCTCAGTTTTAGAAATGCACAACAATTAGTAAATATTACAACATGCGTTCTGCAAAGTGCCGCTTGAAAAATACGTGTTTATAGCACGTTCGCCTCTCAGTACACTTTAGGAAGTGCCGGAAGCTCTTAAACATTGTCCGCAGAAGATGCGGTTGCCTAGAAGAAAGTACCAATGCCAGAATGCAGTATCGATTTACTAAAGTTAGGTACAGAGGAATGATGAATGGTGCAGGGTCTCGCAGTTGACCCGGAATGTCAATAAATGTAACATATCGCACATACGTACTAAAAGAGATCTGCTACCGCACAACTAGAGTATAGATAACAAATTGATGGAAACAGTATCTACCGTAAAATAACCAGGAGTAACTATGCAGAATGACCTGCAGTGTAATTGAGCCGTGACTCCCTGCTTTGCTCTTGGCAAGATAGTTTCGCTGTCGAAGTTACTCGCTTTTCGGCGTCCTGCTTGGATTGTTGTTGTTGTGGTCTTCAGTCCTGAGACTTGTTTGATGCAGCTCTTCATGCTACTCTATCCTGTGCAAGCTTCTTCATCTCCCAATACCTACTGCAGCATACATCCTTCTGAATCTGCCTAGTGTATTCATCTCTTGGCCTCCCTCTACGATTTTTGCCCTCCACGCTGCCCTCCAATATTAAACTGGTGATCCCTCGATGTCTCAGAACATGTCCTACCAACTGATCCCTTCTTCTAATCAAGTTGTGCCACAAGCTCTACCCATCTAATCTTCAGCATTCTTCTGTAGCACCACATTTCATAAGCTTCTATTCTTTTTTTGTCTAAACTATTTATCGTCCACGTTTCACTTCCATATATGGCTACACTCCATACAAATACTTTCATAAACAACTTCCTGACATTTAAATCTGTACTCGATGTTAACAAACTTTTCTTCTTCAGAAACGCTTTCTTTGCCATTGCCAGTCTTCATTTTATATCCTCTCTACTTCGACCATCATCAGTTATATTGCTCCCCAAATAGCAAAACTCCTTTACTACTTTAAATGTCTAATTTCCTAATCTAATTCCCTCAGCATCACCCGACTTAATTCGACTACATACCATTATCCTCGTTTTGCTTTTGTTGATGTTCATCTTATACCCTCCTTTCAAGACACTGTCTATTTCGTTCAACTGCTCTTCCAAGTCCTTTGCTGTCTCTGACAGAATGACAATGTTATCGGCGAACCTCAAAGTTTTTATTTCTTCTCCAAGGATTTTAATACCTACTCCACACTTTTCTTTTGTTTCCTTTGTTGCTTGCACAATATGCAGATTGAATAACATCGGGGATAGGCTACAACACTGTCTCACTCCCTTCCCAACCACTGCTTCCCTTACATACCCCCGACTCTAATAACTGCCATCTGCATTCTGTACAAAATGTAAATAGCCTTTCGCTCCCTGTATTTTACCCCTGTCACCTTCAGAATTTGAAAGAGAGTATTCCAGTCTACATAGTCAAAAACTTTCTCTAAGTCTACAAATGCTGGACACGTAGGTTTGCCTTTCCTTAACCTTTCTTCTAAGATAAGTCGTATGGTCAGTATTGCCTCATGTGTTCCAACATTTCTACGGAATCCAAACTGATCTTCCCCGAGGTCGGCTTCTTTCATTTTTTCCATTCGTCTCTAAAGAATTCGCGTTAGTATTTTGCTGCTGTGGCTTATTAAACTGATAGTTCGGTAATTTTCACATTTGTCAACACCTGCTTTCTTTGGGACTGTAATTATTATATTCTTCTTGAAGTCTGAGGGTATTTCGCATGTCTCATAAACCTTCCTCACCGAATGGTAGAGTTTTGTCAGGACTTGCTCTCCCAAGGCTCTCAGTAATTCTAATGGAACGTTGTCTACTCCCGGGGCTTTATTTCGACTTAGGTCCTTCAGTGCTCTGTCAAACTCTTCACGCAGTATCGTATCTCCCATTTCATCTTCATCTACATCCTCTTCCATTTCCATAATATTGTCCTCAAGTACCCTCTATATACTCCTTCCACCTTTCTGCTTTCCCTTCTTTGCCTAGAACAGGGTTTCCATCAAAGGTCTTGATATTCATGCAAGTGGTTCTCCTTTCTCCAAAGGTCTCTTTAATTTTCCTGTAGGCAGTATCTATCTTACCCCTAGTGAGATAAGCCTCTACATCCGTACATTTGTCCTCTAGACATCCCTGCTTAGCCATTTTGCACTTCCTGTCGATATCATTTTTGAGACGCTTGTATTCGTATTTGACTGCTTCATTTACAGCATTTTTATATTTTCTCCTTTCATCAATTAAATTCAATATTTCCTCTGTTACCCAATGGTTTCTACTAGCCATCGTCTTTTTACCTATTTGATCCTCGGCTGACTTAACTATTTCATCCCTCAAAGCTACTCATTCTTCTTCTACTGTATTTATTTCCCCCATTCCTGTCAATTGTTCCCTTATGCTCTCCCTGAAAATCTGTACAACCTCTGGTTCTTTCAGTTTATCCAGATCTAATCTCCTTAAATTCCCACCTTTTTGCAGTTTCTTCAGTTTTAATCTACAGTTCATAACCAATAGATTGTGGCCAGAGTCCACATCTGCCCCTGGAAATGTTTTACAATTTAAAACCTGGGGCCGGCCGCGGTGGTCTCGCGGTTCTAGGCGCGCAGTCCGGAACCGTGCGACTGCTACGGTCGCAGGTTCGAATCCTGCCTCGGGCATGGATGTGTGTGATGTCCTTAGGTTAGTTAGGTTTAAGTAGTTCTAAGTTCTAGGGGACTGATGACCACAGCAGTTAGGTCCCATAGTGCTCAGAGCCATTCGAACAATTTAAAACCTGGTTCGTAAATCTCTGTCTTACCATTATATAATCTGTCTGATACCTTTTAGTATCTCCAGGGTTCTTCCATGTATACAACCTTCTTTCATTATTCTTGAACCAAGTGTTAGCTATGGTTAAGTTATGCTCTGGGCAAAACTCTACCAGGCGGATTCCTCTTTCGTTTCTTAGCCCCAATCCATATTCACCTACTATGTTTCCTTCTCTCCGTTTCCTGCTCTCGCATTCCAGTCACCCATGACTATTAAATTTTCGTCTCCCTTCACTACCTGAATAATTTCTTTTATCTCATTATACATTTCATCAATGTATTCGTCATGTGCAGAGCTAGTTGGCATATAAACTTGTACTACTGTAGTAGGCATGGGCTTCGTGTCTATCTTGGCCACAATAATGCGTTCACTACGCTGTTTGTAGTAGCTTACGCCTACTCCTACTTTTTTAGTCATTATTAAACCTACTCCTGCATTACCCCTATTTGATTTTGTATTTATAACCCTGTATTCACCTGACCAAGAGTCTTGTTGCTCCTGCCACCGTTCACTAATTCCCACTATATCTAACTTCAACCTATCCATTTCCCTTTTTAAATTTTCTAACCAACCTGCCAGATTAAGGGATCTGACATTCCACGCTCCGATCCGTAGAATGCCAGTTTTCTTTCTCCTGATAACGACGTTCTCTTGAGTAGCCCCTGCGCGGAGATCCGGATGGGGGACTGTTTTACCTCCGGAATATTTTACCCAAGAGGACGAATGGTTCAAATGGCTCTGAGCACTATGGGACTCAACTGCTGAGGTCATTAGTCCCCTAGAACATAGAACTAGTTAAACCTAACTAACCTAAGGACATCACAAACTTCCATGCCCGAGGCAGGATTCGAACCTGCGACCGTAGCGGTCTTGCGGTTCCAGACTGCAGCGCCTTTAACCGCACGGCCACTTCGGCCGGCCCCAAGAGGACGCCATCATCATTTAATCATACAGTAAAGCTGCATGCCCTCGGGAAAAATTACGGCTGTAGTTTCCCCTTGCTTTCGTCCGTTCGTAGTACCAGAACAGCAAGGCCATTTTGGTTAGTGTTACAAGGCCAGATCAGTCAATCGTCCAGACTGTTGCCCCTGCAACTACTGAAAAGGCTGCTGCCCCTCTTCAGGAACCACATGTTTGTCTGGCCTCTCAACAGATACCCCTCCGTTGTGGTTGCACCAACGGTACGGTTATCGAGACTCAGTCGGTGGGGGGGGGGGGGGGGGGGCAGTGACGGAGACTCGATCATGGCAGTGACAGAGGGAAGACAGCGTACGGAGCATCCGAGTAGTCAGTCGACGCTTGCTGTACTGCGAGGACGCACGGTGTTGACATTCCGGTGCCTGGCGGTGGTGGCGAGTGGAACTGGAGTGGGGTGGCAGTCAGCGGTCAACACAGGCTCTGTTTATGAGTCGTGTCTATCTGGAATCCTGAGGAGAGCGCGGGAGTTTACCCTGGCGTGCATGTCAACAGCGAGTTCTTGGACTATAAATGCTGAGCCTTTTTCTGGTGAAATATTTGGATGTGGTTGCTCCGTGTAGCCACTCTGATTATCGCTAGTCATTCCTTAAGCCACTTGGACGTGGGTTCGGGATACATGGTATTGCAAGTCCATGTAACGGCGATGCGCCCTGGTTCCGTTGCATTTATCTTGAATTACAGGTGTGGGCTATATTCGGCGATACGCTTTTGTGTTATTATTGCTCATATGTTAAGTGGTAAATTTTATGAATCAAGGTTTGTTTAAATTGAAATTGCACACTTCTTCCTTGTTGCAACTATAATAGTAACAATTTTGCGCCCTCAAATGGTGCTTTATTATTTAAGGTTACGTGCGGATTGTCTGGTCATTATCACCTTGAGCTAGTTATGGTTTATAAATTTATCAAGTGAAATTTCACGTCATAGGAGAGTGTATAATGAACTACTGCATTAATAGTAACTGCGGTTGTAACACTATAAAGTTTAACATCTCTGCCAGGATTTGGCACTACCCAGTGCTTGGCTGTTGGTTTTAGTACTCTAGTCAAGTGTGTATTAGTACTGGGTTCTAGAAGCCGTTGTTGGTGTGCGCAGACCTTCCTACCTGTTGTTGTCACTTGTGTTCTGGAGCTCGGAATTCAGACGCACGGCTGATGTGAACGCCGAACGTCTAGAATGTTCTGATTGCTGTGTAGATCTATCAGGCTATCATAACATCATATTGTCGAATGTTTTCCATGATAGTTAATTCACGTATTATGTGATCTTGCTATTTGAGTATTTTTGAAAGCTAATAGCTTTTAAAAATAGTTATTTTTCATATTCACAAGGCCTGATAATTGACTTAATTTCAAAACTAGCAAGTTCAGATTGGAAGTTACGTTAAATTAATATTTGTGTGAAGTAATTTATTATTAATTTAAAGTGGGGCGGTAAGGCTGTTTTTCTTTTAATTTTTTTGAATTATGCTCATTGCTTTCATATAATTGAATAATCGGTGTAGATCACCACAATTTGCTAATGCTAATTAATCATTGTGCTTTTACCAGTGCTCTGTTTTAATTAACGTGGTGAAAATATGTTCTTGTATCCTCAAATGGGGTCAGCATTCCTCTCCAGCAGCCCATGTGCCCTACTTACCAATCCTACATCTTATCAGAAATGTTCATATAAAATAGGAAAAGCAGATGTCGGACAGATTCATAGGAAGAATCTTAAGGAAATGTAACTCATCCACGAAGGAAGTGGCTTACAAAGCGGCTGTTCGATCGCTTCTTCAGATGATGAACAAATTCGAGTCGCAGACGCTACAAAAAGAGGCTTTGTGCGTCATGGAGAGGTTTACTATTGATATTTCTGGAGAGCACATTCCAGGAACAGTCAGACATCATATATCCTCTTCCATACATCTGACGAAATGATCACGACGAGAAAGGTCGAGAAATTAGAGCTAATACAGTGGCAGTCATTCTTCCCACGCGCCATTGGTTCAAATGGCTCTGAGCACTAGGGGACTTAACATCTGTGGTCATCAGTCCCCTAGAACTTAGAACTACTTAAACCTAACTAACCTAAGGGCATCACACACATCAATGCCCGAGGCAGGATTCGAACCTGCGACCGTAGCGGTCACGCGGTTCCGGACTGAGCGCCTAGAACCGCTAAACCACCGCTACGCGCCATTCGCGAGTGGAATCGTGGAGGGGCCTCAGTTAGTGGTATCTTCCTCCAAACATCTCTAGATAGATTGCAGGGTACAAAGTAGATTACAGGTGTACAGTACGCAATAAACGTTCCAGTATCCCATATCTTAGCTTTAGTGCATTTTTGTATTCTTCGGAGAACATGTGTTGTTCTTTAGAGTGCCACTGTATGTTCCCGAATAGCGGCAACAGCGTTCATGATACGACCAAGCAGTTCATCTCGCTTGCCTTTTGTTTGTACGCCTCATACTCCATCCAATCACGTAACAAAAATATAATGGTGTAAGGTTTGATGATCTTGGTGGAGAGTTTATTTTAACACCACAATCAATCCAGCGACTGAGACGAGTACGCTGGAGATGTCCCCTTGTACGTAAAATGAGGAGTCGTGCTGGAAGTACATTGCAGTCCACGTGGCCAAAGGAACGACCTGGAGGTTCTGAACAAACGAAATTTACAGAGAGTGGAAGTAATGGTATCCCATCATTCGCTAGTCTAAAGGTACTGGACCTATCAACATCTTACCGATCACACAGCACCAAACGTTGATAGGTTTCCACTGTAGCCCGACCGTCGATGATTATTATGTTTCCCTACGAATTAGATGTGTCGGTAAGAGACAACGGTAGTCTTCGACAGCAGATAAAGGACTCAATCGCAGAAGCCGTAAACACATCTGCATCCTCTGAATTAGTGTGAATGTGTGGCCTTTTAGCTAGCGCGTGTACGAACACAGTTCACCGATGCTTCTCTCTGGCACGTTCTCAGTCCCTCAGACTATTTCACTCACAACACACCGTGTACAGCTGCACGTTGAATGGGCTATATATTTAAATGACGAAAGGACATCCTGGTAAGAGAGACTGAAAGCAACGGAGTAGATTGGAGTAGAATAAAACGTTGAACATCATGGATGGGTAAGACACATAAGTGCGCGCCTCTAGCCCAAATACAAATCTACATTAAACGTGTTATATCTGGAAAATCAATTGGAATAGGGCACATGTCCATATGATGGTTTTTGTTTCAAATCAGCATTCCTGTCATATCCCTGATCACGGACCATTCCTTTTAGGTGCTTCGATTTTGGTTTTTTTTTTTCCCTCATGTATGCGAAGTTTCGAACAACAAACTCTGGCAGAGGGTAGGGCCTTAGTGAACCATAAAGTGCTGTAATTTGATTCTTGCGTGCGGGAAAAAAATAACCCCTCGAACTTTCATAAACGCTTGTGTTCATTGTATGATAATGATGGTGCAAATAAGAGTGCTGATAGATAATTCTGGAAGTCCTGACGCAGCTATTACTCCCAACAAAGTACGAGTAATTCTAGTGAATGCCTTATCTGCGCAGACCGACGTATGACATCTCGACAACTCGCGAACTAACTCTTGCAGTCTCTCTCTCTCTCTCTCTCTCTCTCTCTCTCTCTCTCTCCAGCTAGTGTGCGGTGGGTGAACACTGTAAATGCGCGTGCAGTGACTGAGACTCTTTGATATTCAAAATGTGCGCAAGGTACGTTCCACGATTGCTCACAACAGATGACACGATTCTGAGAAGAATCATTTCATCCGGACTGTTGGAACGGTTTGAGGACGATTGAGAGGTCTCTTTATCACGGTCACGACAGGTGACGAACCCTGGGTTGGGTTTTCAGCCGGAATCAAAAAGTCATTCACTGGAGTAACACGACCCACAATCATCGGAAAAGTAGTTCAACGCAGCTTTCTCTGCCTCTAGACTCATGATGACGATCTTTTTGGATCATAATAGTATAACTGTCGCGTTTCTGTTGTGAAAAGGGTCAGCCATTAATTCAAAGGCATACGTGAAGACTCTGAACAATTTGAAGGATCGTTACCGACGTCTTCAGTCCAAAATGAATAAAAAAAATGCTTCCCTAACACGTCACTGCACGCCCACGGTCTCCAAGCACAGGAATACGTTGCCAAATTGAGTGGGACATCACTGCCTCATTCACTCCATAGCCCAAGCATAGAAATTTCTGACTTCCATTCCAAGAATTCTCTACGTTAGACACAGTTTGTAGATGAGAGAGTAATTCTTTAAGTGTAAAACATGCCTACAATTAGAGAAAATGGGATTTCACCAACTGGGAATAGATGCTCTTCCACAGTGGTGTCGTAAATCCACAGAATGTGATGGAATCTTAGTACAAAAACAGTACACTGAAAGAAACGTTGACATATTTTCACCACGTTACAACCCTTGAGAGTAAATATGATGAAATTGTTATGGAGCGTTATTAATAGAAATTACCTCGTTGGTGGTGAACTTTTACCCGAAAATGAGGCACAAATGTAGTAATTTTACCTGCCGAAAAGGGAAACACCACTGTTCTGTCTGCGACATCTTACTTCGTCAAGGAATATTGCGGGAGTCGGAATATCGCAGAAAGATCCTACGAGAATATTGGCATCGGCCCTCTACTTTCCTGATTTTCTGAAACAGAGTTTAGGTGTGTAAGTGATATTTCCACCGAGTCATTAACGGTCTCCCAAAGATGCATAAAGAAAGAGTTCAACATTGCAACATTCAGATCAATAGTGGGGTCACAACATAATACCTCTGGCTTCTGCTTTGATTACTTTGGTAGCGAAATGTGTACACTGCATTAGAAATTCTGAACGTTTAATACTGCGACTCAAGAACAAATCACGAACGATCTGGGTGATCATAGCGGACTTCATGTTGTCACGACGTTGATGAGCCTCAGTTTTCCTGTATCGGGATGATGTTACCTTCATTCTGCTTTATTCTAAATTGGACTACGGACCTCATGAGTTTTAAACAGTTTTATCAGAATGGGCAAAGAATGTTGGGTGATCTACGACTTATCGTTTGAAATTAATTATAAATCCGTGTCCCTCAAGGTGTGCCTCTAACACCACGAAACTAGTCGATCAGCAATAAAGATTTATCATACCGCTGAAGCGTTCTTATTCATCTTAGTTCAGTTCTATAGCTGTGGATGCTCACAGTATAGAATTTCCTAGAAACATTCTTCTAAGCAATGTGAAATATCCACATTCTGGCATTTCCTGCAAAAGTGCCTCTATCTTTCTTTATTGTCGAGTTGTAGCATTACCCAGTTGTTGGTCAATAATTTTCTTCGAATTTTTTTCCGTAAATAAGTTCAGTTTCCGATGTATGATTCTCAAGATATGCTAACAAACCATCTACGACCACTACAATTATCCCCTTGGACTGGAAATATTTTTTAGCATGAATTTTTATTTACGGAGTTTTCGCCCACATTTCGTTACACAACACAGTCTTCAATAAATAAATTTGTACCCTAACTATTGAAGTAGATGGAAGTCAAAAGGTACAGTACGTGGTGATTGTAGTGGATATTCCAGCAGTTCGTTTTTACCTGACTTGTGGTTTCTTCTTGCCGTAAACCGTTCACGAGCATGTAAACCGTCTTCAGGAACATCGATAGAAAGTACTGGAGAACATACGAAAATTTGGGAAGCGGATTCAAAATTTCAATTTTGACACATCGCATTATCCCATAGAATCCAAAAATATTCAAGACGTACAAAATTAACTATTTCATTACAGTTTCCTTTGTCGTAACTTTCGAAAGAGGTATTTTTCTAGCACCATCATTGAGACACTAAATTAAGAACGACGTTCTCACCAAATTGAGCATAATGAGTTTCTTTGTATTTGAGACCGAAAGTGCATGGAAATAATGTTCTGTAAAGCTCTCCGTGCTGTCTTTTTTGCTCCTCTTTTTGCAATCTAGCTCACTCCCTTCGCTCTCATTCACTTTCTTTGGCTCAATCTGCGTAATCCAAGTCCGTTCCTATGGTCTCTTTTTTTTTTTGTTTTTTGACTTTCTCATCTTTCATCCAACTATCACCTTCTACCGACCTTATCTAGTTTTTATTGAGCCTTGTTAATTACAATGCTACAATGTTATCTCGTTCAGTAGCTAACGATTGTTTCCAAAAACTATGCATGACTGATTACAAGAGTTTGATTTGCGATACTGCTTTCGAGGGAGATAGTAACTCGGGCAGTGGAAGTACAGTGACAGAACTGTAACAATAAATTCTTAAGAATTATTTTGTAGAGCATGTTTAAAATGGAACGGTGCCAAAGTTGTAATCACCAGGTGAATATGGAAATGACGGTTCCCAAAACTGTCAGAATCAATGTATTAATAGGAAGTTAATTGCTGCTCTTGCAGGGAGGGTTTAACAATGTGATCAGCATAACGGTTGCCTTCATATCTTCCTTTGCAACAAAAACTAGTTTTTCTTTGTGTGAATCAGCGATAATGTCGCAGGTCCGGAGTTCTCAAAGCTTTTTGCCTCCAGAGATACTGAAAGTTCAGGCGAACTATCTAAGAACCTCACAGATGATTAATAGCAGCACAAGTTTGTCATTAGATGAACTGAATGGAAAATAGAGATGGAAAGAACTGGTCCTTTCAGGAATACAGTAGAAGCATCTCTGAAGACAAATTTTTCTTCTCCAAATAATTACGTGGAATAATTGTAATTTTCTGTGCAAGAACTGCTGGAAAAGATTGAAGATACAGTTGTTTGGCCATAAGAATTGTGAAAGCCCAGAGTCCAAGAATATATTGACGCTACACACTAATGAGAGCGTGTCTAAGTAAATGTAGCTGGCTGACTGCTGTATATGCTCCGTATTTAGAACAGTCGAAGAGAAAATTCGGCCTGCATTGTGGTACGTTCAAACCCAACAATGAGGATAGGTCGTTCTTTTGTCTTTCCATTTGTTATTCGAATCACAGCGTTATACCCGTAGACCAGACTTTACCCTCTACTGTTCAGTCTGTAGATCGAAAAATCAGATTACACATCTTGGTTTACCATGGGTGGCTCAAAGACATGGGACACCAGTCCGTCGTTGGCTACGGAAACCTGTATGAAGAATTTTTCTTCATACATTCGTGGTAGAGATTGGTTCCAAATAGTCCATATTCAAACTGACAGTGATCCAAATTACAGTCTACCTTCCCATATGCATCTGCTGAGGCGAAATGATGAACTATCTTCAAAGGCTTGCTGTCGTACTTTGCAGTGATTTTTGAGCGTGGAAACACTACGATGTTGAAAATGCACCCCACAAAGACTATTGATACCGGAAACCCGAATTCTTATGAAATTTCCGTTAAACTTGTAAGTAGGCTGTTTAGGTGAATATGTTGATAACGCCACGTAGCGCTCTGTATGAAAGTCACTGACTGTGCGGTGTGCAGTCTGTGGCTGGTTTGCATTTTTGGAATATTTGCTTTTGTAGTGTTGGGCAGTTGGATGTGAACAGCGCGTAGCGTTGTGCAGTTGGAGAAGAGCCGCCAGCAGTCGTGGATGTGGGGAGAGAGATGGCAGAGTTTTGAGAGCGGACGTGTGTCTGTCAGAAAAACGAAAGTTGTAAGACTGGATGTCATGAAAAAAATAAATAAATAAATATATATAATGACTTTTGAATATTATTAAGGTAAATACATTGTATGTTCTCTATCAAAATCTTTCATTTGCTAACTATGCCTATCAGTAATTAGTGCCTTCAGTAGTTAGAATATTTTATTTAGCTGGCAGTAGTGGCGCTCGCTGTATTGCAGTAGTTCGAGTAACGAAGATTTTTGTGAGGTAAGTGATTCATGAAAGGTGTAGGTTATTGTTAGTCAGGGATTTTTGAAAGTCAGATTGCGTTGCGCTAAAAATATTGTGTATCAGTTTAGTGTTGATCATAATAAGTAAAGAGAGTAATGTCTGAGTACGTTCAGTTCTGCTCAGCTGTTTGAAAATCAAATAACGTAGAGGTTTATCAGCACAGTAATTCATTAATTTTTCAAAGGGAATGTTTCATACTATGGCCCATGCGTCTTGCGCTGATTGTCATCCTACAGTCAAAAGCGGTCAGTTCGCAACGGGCTGCCACGTTCACTACACAACTGTCTGTAACCAGCGACTCAGACATCGTGTCTGCCTATACACCATCCGCAACATCGAGACTTAACATTTAGGTATCACACATTGCACATCTTCAAACTGTTAGCCACATACACTATGCGATCGAAAGTGTCCGGACAAACCTGAAAACACGTTTTCCACACTAGGTGCATTGTGCTGCCACCTACTGCCAGCTAGTCCATGTCAGTCATTAGACATCGTGAGACAGCAGAGAGGACGCTCCGCTGAACTCACGGACTTCGAACGTGGTCAAGTCATTGGGTGTCACTTGTGTAATACATCTGCACGCGAGATTTCCATGCTCCTATAGATCCCTAGGTCCACTGTATCCGATGTGATAGTGAAGTGGAAACGTGAAGAGATACGTACTGCCCAAAAACGTACAGGTCGACCCCGTCTGTTGACTGGCGGAGACCGCGGACAGTTGAAGACGTTAGTAATGTGTTACACGCTGAAATCTATCCAGACCATCATACAGGAATTCCAAACTGCATCAGGATCCGGGGATCTAGCACCTGTTCATAATGCACGGCCTGGGGTGGGGTGGTTACACGACAATAACATCCCTGTAATAGACTGGCCTGTACGGAGCCCTGACATGAATCCTACAGACAACCTTTTAGTCGAAGCTCTAAAAAAGGCTAAGGGTGGGCCCACCCCATAGGTGGGCCCACACCCTTTAGAATTCCAGCATTGCCGATGGAGAGCACCACGAACTTGTAAGTCATTTTCAGCCAGGGGTCCCGATACTTTTGATCACGTAGAGTAATTTGCACTACTGGCCATTAAAATTTCTATACCACGAAGGTAACGTATTGCAGACGCGAAATTTAACCGACAGGAAGAAGATGCTGCGATATGCAAATGATTAGCTTTTCAGAGCATTCACACAAGGTTGACGTAGATGGTGACACCTACAATGTGCTGACATGAGGAAAGTTTCCAACTGATTTCTCATACATAAACAGCAGTTGACCAGCGTTGCCTGGTGAAAAGTTGTTGTGATGCCTCGTGTAAGGAGAAGAAATGCATACCATCATGTTTCCGACTTTGCCGGCCAGAGTGGCCGAGCGGTTCTAGGCGCTACAGTCTGGAACCGCGCGACCGCTACGGTCGCAGGTTCGAATCCTGCCTCGGGCATGGATGTGCGTGATGTCTTAGGTTAGTTAGGTTTAAGTAGTTCTAAGTTCTAGGGGACTGATGACCTCAGATGTTAAGTCCCATAGTGCTCAGAGCCATTTGAACCATTTGTTTCCGACTTTGATAAAGGTCGGATTGTAGCCTATCGCGATTGCGGTTTATAGTATCGCGACATTGCTGCTCGCGTAGGTTGACATCTAATGACTGTTAGCAGAATATGAAATCGGTGGGTTCAGGAGGATATACGGAACGCCGTGCTGGATCCCCATCGGCCTCGTATCACTAGCAGTCGAGATGACAGGCATCTTATATACATGACTGTAACGGATCGTGCAGCCACGTCTCGATCCCTCAGTCAACAGATTTGGACATTTGCAAGACAACAAAGGTCGGCACGAACAGTTCGACGACGTTTGCAGTAGCATGGACTATCAGCTCGGAGACCATGGCTGCGGTTACCCTTGGCGCTGCATCACAGATAGCAGCGCCTGCGATGGTATACTCAACGACGAACTTGGGCGCACGAATGGCAAAACGTTATTTTTTCGGATGAATCCAGGTTCTCTTGACAGCATGTTGATGGTCGCATCCGTGTTTGGCGACATCGCGGTGAACGCACATTGGAAGCGTGTATTCGTTATCGCCATACTATCGTATCACCCGGCGTAATGGTACGGGGTGCCATTGGTTACACGTCTCGCTCACCTCTTGTTCGCATTGACGGCACTTTGAACAGTGGACGTTATGTTTCAGATGTGTTACGACCCGTGGCTCTACCCTTCATTCGATCCCGGCGAAACCCAACATTTCAGCAGGATAATGCACGACCGCATGTTGCAGGTCCTGTACGGGCATTTGTGGTTACAGAAAATGTTCAACTGCTGCCCTGGCCAGCACATTCTCCAGATCTCTAACCAACTGAAAACGTCTGGTTAATGGTGGCCGAGCAACTACCTCGTCACAATACGCCAGTCACTACTCTTGATGAACTGATGTATTGCGTTGAAGCTGCATGGGTAGCTGTACCTGTACACGCCATCCAAGCTCTGTTTGCCTCAATGCCCAGGCGTATCAAGGCTGTTATTGCGGCCAGAGTTGGTTGTTCTGGGTACTGATTTCTCAGGATCTATGCACCCAAATTGCGTGAAAATGTAATCACATGTCAGTTCTAGTATAATATATTTGTCCAATGAATAACCGTTTATCATCTGCATTTCTTCTTGGTGTAGCAATATCAGTGTCCAGTAGTGTGTTCTTTTGTTAAGCTTGAAGCGTTACTTTTGTTTCGCTTCATTTTATTATTTTCAAGCAATAATAGTTCTGGTAACGATAACTGTGATATCAATAACCTTTTCGTATTTTTCATTAATATACTTCGCCTGATGGAGGAAGAGCTGCACTCGCTTCTTTATTTTGTTTTAAGTGTCAAATTCCAGTTTCTCCTTTTCTCATGCTCCATCCTTGTATGAGTGATCGTTTGAGAGTGAGTACAGGCTGAATTTAGTAGGATAAGGATGGACCCGAGGTAGAAAAACTGTAGAGGCAATACTCTCCTAAGGTGATGGGCAAGTTCAGAAAAGGGAAGGTAGCACCAAAGGTAGCCTCTCTGGCAAAGTAAGAGGCGATGACAGGGATTGGTGTTGTATCCCTATGACTTAACTTTGCACGGGAGAGCCGTTGCCGGGGAGCACGCTACGTCCCAGTCTAGCTGGACCTGGAGAGATGAGAAGACGCAGCCGGGTGTAGCTTTATATTTAGGTAACAAAGAAAGGTATCGGAATGTGATATTTCGTCATGGAGAACAAGGAAGATGATATGAGTTTAAAAATTTAATTTTGTCGGTGAAAGGTTTAATTTCGGTTTAATTATTAAGATTTTGTAGGAATTAGTAGGGAAGTAGTCGTGAGAGTACGTGGAGTGTTGAGCTTCAGCTCAAGCCGTTATTTCGTTTGCTAGATGCTTTTAGTTGTTGTCCATTTACGCAAACTGTTTTTCTAATGCCGTCATAATATAATTTTGGTACATTAATTTAATAATTTTAGCCCTTTTCTTTGTATGATGTACTTGGGCACATGTTGGTGTCATTTGTTGCATGCCTGCTTAAGTGTAGTTAAATTATAACGCCGTGTCTTTTCGATCGTGTTCTAAAATCGGTTAAAGCCAGTACTCACATTTACAGTAATATTGTGGGGTAATTTTATTTAATTTTCAGTGTTGCTTTCATGATTTTTTATTGAGCACATGTTCATTCTTTTTGCCTTACGCGTGCCTCTTTTGTATGGGCTGTGTTCCGTTGTCACCACATTTCATTAAAAGTAAAGTAAATTCAAAATCTTTCACGGAGCAGTAATTTTGTAGGGCAATGTTGCTTTCTTTGGCCAATTTTCTTTGTGTATTGTATTCAGCCATACAGCACTTCGGTGGCTTCCCTTAGATTATATAGTGTCTATGGCTACCTCAGTTTGATATTCAGGCCCCTGCGAACTTAATTATGAGAACACGAGCTATGTCAGCGAGATTCCTTGATAGAATTTTCATAGTCTTTATAGTGTTCTTTGTGCCTGGTTTATGACCACGTTCCGTGTTACTTGTGTTACGCAAAAGTTAAGGTCCCCTTATGCAATCCTGTGTAAAAATGGTAGTGCCAATCAATATTATTTAAGATAGAATTACAATCAGTGACTAATTTTAGCGCCGGCCGAAGTGGCCGTGCGGTTAAAGGCGCTGCAGTCTGGAGCCGCAAGACCGCTACGGTCGCAGGTTCGAATCCTGCCTCGGGCATGGATGTTTGTGATGTCCTTAGGTTAGTTAGGTTTAACTAGTTCTAAGTTCTGGGGGACTAATGACCTCAGCAGTTGAGTCTCATAGTGCTCAGAGCCATTTGAACCATTTTCGAACTCATTTTAGCCAGGAAGCTTAGTAATTTTGGAGATTGGTGCTAAATGAACCAAGAGTGTTCAAGGATTCCACCCATCCCATATTTTCCCGTAGTTTTGTATTGTTATAATAATTTTTCTGCATTTAAATAGTCTCTTATGTCAGAGATATTTCCCCGATTTTCATGGTAAAGCCAGCAATAATAGTTGTTCCATTGCCTAGATTTAGCTATGTATTCACATGTTGCACCACAGTTAATAAGTAAGTATTGCATTGTTCACTTCAGAAAGTAAATTACGAGTAGGTTTCACTCTACTGGTAATGAACCAGACAGTCAATTAAAATGCGTGCTCTTGATAACTTAGCAGAAACTTGCTCACTACTTTAAAGTAGATCCAGGTCCACGCTCTTTGTCGTTCTTACAGCATGTAAACGTAGCTGGTGTGTACAGTGTAGATGAGTGAATCGTTCATTTTCCTTTCCAATATATTCCAAGAGAACAAACGTATGACCATAATCATGTACTTAGTGAGACCATTGCTGGTAAATTCTGCAGTTGTGTCGTCAATGAAATTCAAAATACGTTGAACATGTTACATTATAAACTTAGCAGTTACTATTTTGACAGTTTTAGGATAAATACATGCAAATTATCACGAAACTTAATTTCGTCAATTGCTCAAACCCTCGTTTGCCTAATCCTATTGAATCTAAATTCACCCCAGAATTTAAACGACTTACACGATTATAGAATTAATAAGCACAACAGAATTCAGTGAATAAATGAATGAGCCTGTCTGTGCCAATTTCAATGATAAGAGTACAAGGTCCCACTACATTTACGTGTTGTTTTAAGGTAATTCGCCGGCCGCCGAGGCCGAGCGGTTCTAGGCGCTTCAGTCCGGAACCTTGCGACTGCTACGGTGGCCGGTTCGAATCCTGCCTCGGTCATGGATGTGTGTGATGTCCTTAGGTTAGAAGGGATTTAATTAATTCTAAGTTCTAGGGGACTGATGACCTCAGATGTTTAAGTCTCATAGTGCTCAGAGCCATTTTATGGTAACTCGCCCCATTAATGTTATCCGTTGTACATGTAATTGATTTGCTTAACAAATTTGCTAAAAAGTAGATGTTGACCTCTGTTTACAATAGTTTTTCGCGTGTTTGCCTGTAACAATTGTGGTCGATTTCTTAACCATAGGGGTAAAACGTGTAGGGAGACTAGGAGCGAGCTTATAAATAAAATACCATAGAGTCTTTATGTAGAGGAACCGGGCGGTAATCTTACACACTGCTTTTTGCCATTAAAGACAATGTTAACTTGTTTAGTAAATGAAATGACAGAATGGCTCAGAACATACACTAAGGTGACAAAAGTCGTGGGATACGTCCTGATATCACGTATGCCCGGGTAGTGCAGTAACTCGAGAAGGCATGGACTCGACAAGTTGTTGGAAGTATCCTGCAGATATATTGAGCCCTACTGCCTCTACAGCTAACAATAATTGCGAAAGTGTTACCGGTACAGGATGTTGTGCACAAGCTGATCTTTCGATTACGTCCCATAAATGTTAGGTGGGATTCACGTCCGGAGATCTGGGTGGCAAAACCATTCGCTCGAACTGTCCCGAATATTCTGGAAACCTATAGCGAATAGTTGTGTCCCGGTGATATGGCGCATCATTGTTTGAGAACATAAAGTCCATGAACGGTGGAAAATGTTCCCCAAGTTGCCAAACATGTGCTTTTCTAGTGGGTGGTCGATTCAGTTGGACAGAGGACTCAGTCCATTCAAAATAAACACAACCAACACAATTATGGAGCAACCATCAGCTTGCACATTGCCTTGTTGACGACGTGGGCCAATGGCTTCCTGGGGCCTGCACCACAGTCGAACTTTACCATTACTCTTACCAACTGAAATCAAGGCTCATCTGATCAAGCCACAGTTTTCTACTCGTCTAGGGTCTAACTGATATGGCCACGAGCCCGAAAGATGTTCTTCACGCGACGTCGCCCTGTCAGCAGAGGCACCAGATTTCGCCTCTTTATCCTAACGGCTATGTTCGTCGTGCGTCCCACATCGATTTCTCTGTTTATTTCACGCAACGTTGCTTGTCTGTTAGTACTGACAACTCCACGGAAACACTGCTACTCTCGGTCGTTAAGTGAAGGCTAGGTTGTCCGTAGTGA
The DNA here is from genome assembly GCF_023898315.1 of Schistocerca nitens. Classification (NCBI taxonomy): domain Eukaryota; kingdom Metazoa; phylum Arthropoda; class Insecta; order Orthoptera; family Acrididae; genus Schistocerca; species Schistocerca nitens. The sequence continues at coordinate 547,285,062 of NC_064619.1, read as the reverse complement.
GAGGCAACATATGAAATTTTGTATTCTTGGCACGCTCTTGACACTGCCGATCTAGGAATATTGAATTCCCTTAACAATTTCCAAAACTGAATGTCCCATTCGTCTAGCTCGAACTATCATTCCGCGGTCAAAGCCTGTTACCTACCGTCGAGCGACCATAGTCATGTCGGAAACGTTTTCACATGAACGCCATGCGTAGAAACGACAGCTCCGCCAATGCTCTACCCTTTTATACCTTGTGAACGCTGTACTGCCGCCATCTGTATCTTAGCATATAGCTATCCCATGAACTTTGTCAATTCAGTGTAAACTTAGGAATTAGCTGCTTCATGTGAGTCATATGCGACACAACACGTTTTTGAATTTTTTGCAGAACAGTTTGGATTATTCCCTGAGAACTGCTGACTTTCCTTCTCCACTTTACGGGCCACTATAGTGCCACAACATTCATCCGTTAATCACTAAACTGCTGTACTGCCGCCGTCACAGTAGAAGTACGGCACACTTCTGCCGTGGCCACTATCGGAGGGTTACCGACTCCGACGTTTGGAGTGAGTATAGCTTGTTGAAGCACTCAAACAAGTATTCATTGAATTGCTTTCAACCTTCGCTTTATTTGCTGGCAATGAAGTTTAAAACCGCAACTAACTAGAAACTCGGAAACTAGGTTGGCTCCATGGTAGGAGCTGCTAACATCTGCGGTGTGTTACTGCAACGCGAGCTTCGCCACACGTGCCCCAGATAGAGACCAGTTGTAGCCACACCACAGCATAACAGTAGAACTCTCGGACTGCTGCTATCGAATTGCATTAGACGGCTGCGTTTTAAGGTTAGGGAGCGACACTTTCCAGAACAAGGTAGAATATTCGTCTGACATTATCCACTGTTTACAGTGTTATATAAACATAGTCGCAGTAAACGCGAGGGAAGAATAATTTCTTAATCATTCACATAGAAAAATTTTGGATGTAAGCGATAGTGGAAATTGTTGTCAGAGGAGTGCAATACAAGATCTTGTACGAAATTACACTGTGTGATCAAAAATATCCGGACACCCCAGAAACATACGTTTTCCTTATTAGGTGCATAGTGTTGCCACCAACTGCTGGGTACTCTATATCAGAAAAGTCTTTAGTCATTAAACATCGTGAAAGAGCAGAATGGGGCGCTCCGCGTGGTCAGGTGATCGGGTGTCACCTGTGTCATACGTCTGTACGCGAGATTTACACACCCCTAATCATCCCCAGGTGTACTGTTTCCGATATGATAGTGAAGTGGAAACGTGAAGGGACACATACAACGCAAAAGCGTACAGTTCGACCTCGTCTTTGATACAACCGCCAACAGTTGAAGAGGAATGTAATTACTGACAGGCAGACATCTATCCAGACCATCACAGAGGAGTTCGAAACTGCATCAGGATCCACTGCAAATACTATGACAGACGGGAGGTGAGAAAACTTGGATAGTATGATCGAGCGGCTGGCTATAAGCCACACTTCACGCCGGTAAATGCTTAACGACGCCCCTCTTGGTGTAAGGAGCGTAAACATTATTGAACAGTGGAAAAACGTTGTGTGGAGTAGCGAATTACGATACGAAGTGTGGCGATCCGATATCAATGTGTGGGTAAAGCGAATGTCCGGTGAACGTCACCTGCCAGCGTCCGTAATGCCAACAGTAAAATTCGGAGGTGGTGGTGTTATGGTGTGGTCGTGTTACTCATGGAGAGTGCTAGCACCCCTTGTTGTTTGGCATGGCACTTTCAGAGCACAGGCCTACATTGATGTTGTAAGCACCTTCTTGCTTCCCACTGTTGAAGAGCAATTCGAGAATGGCGATTGCATCTTTCGACCAGATCGAGCACCTGCCCCCTATGCACGGCCTGTGGCGGAGTGCTTACGCGACAATAACTTCCCTGTAATGGACTTGCCTGCACAGAGTCCTGACCTGAATCCTATAGAACACCTTTGGGATGTTTCGGAACGCCGACTTCTTTCCAGGTCTCACCGACCGACAACGATGCCTCTCCTCAGTGTAGCACTCCGTGACGAATGTGCTGCCGTTCTCCAAGAAACCTTCCAGCACCTGATTGAACGTATGCCTTCGAAACTGGAAGCTGTCATCATGGCTATGGGTGGGCAAACACCAGATTTAATTCCATCATTACCTATGGAGGGTGCCACGAACTTGTAAGTCATTTTCAGCTCTGTGTCCGGATACTTTTGATCCCATGATGTATACAGACAGCTTGCATAGTTCCATTTGCCAGTAGAACAGGAGAGTTAATGACTATCTTCTAATAATTCGTTTCCTCATCTCTATTTCCTCCTTCCCCCTCTCTCTGTCCTTACCCTATACATGCGCCGTCCACCTCCCATACCCTCCACTCGCTGTTCATCTCCTCCTCCCCCCTCCTTCTGAACATCACCCCTTCCCCCTCTCTCCGCCTATCTCATCTTCCCCTCTATCTGTATACATCTCGTCCTTTCTCTTCTCTGTCCATGTCGTTCGTCTCCCTTGTCCATCCACGTTATCTTTCCCCCGCCACAGCGGAATGGTGCTATACGCACAGCATTTCTTCCCAGATCGTAACTAATATAGTGATGAAATTGTTCCTGGGGCTTAGGATGCGCTTTTTACCAGTGGCTTTGCCCATATCCAAACAAGTCAAACACATTTACATGTATTTAACGTATTTCACACATATTTATAGACACACTTCAACTGTAGCGAATTTTATGACATCTTACCTCCTGAATAATGTACCATAGTATAATTTTGCTGGTACATTGAGTGGTGTATGTGACAACTGTCAGCGAAATATGTTGTGAATAGAGTTAGTAGTAAAAAAACTAAAAAATAATACGCCATGCATGATGAGAGAGTTTTTCAAGCATCTCAGAGTTATTAACGTCAGATGTACAGTTAATGATATAATTTTCCTGGTACATTGAGTCGTATATGTACATACTGCCTGTCAGATGTGTCGAAAATACAGTTACTAGTACAGTAATAAAATAAAATGACATGTTTCATGCCAGAGGTTTACAGCACGGACAGCGAAAACGGAGTAAATGACAAAATTTTAACCTTTAATCCTCTACTGGTACTTTTCAATGAGAAGAACTTCCTTAAAAGTTTGACATTATATGCAATGTCCGTTGCAAGTCACTGAGTGCTCTTATTCTCAAATACTAGATATATAAACTATTGATATTTGCACGTTATGTGGTACACTTCTTTTACACCTCACCCCTTTGGTAGGTAGGTATGACTGTGCAAGGTAGCCTATTTCTTAATTCAGGGTACCATCTACATCCATTACAGGTTTCATGCAAATCCTTCTAGGAGTTTCGGCGTGAAAGAACACACATACACACACACACACTTTCATATTTGTAATTCTTTCTTTTGCTACTGCCTTTACCCCGCATTGTGCGCAGGGTCGGCAGGGCTAAGTACGGAATTGGCATGGTCAATTTTTAAGGGGTGGCCGGATACCCTTCCTGCCGCCACCCCATACCCACCAGGACGGAATTAGTGTACCCCATCTGTCTGCGTCTACCACAAATCGTAAAATGGTGTGAATGTGTTTCAAATGTCTAAGAGTCGTGCAACTGAGGCGGGACGTGGGGACCAGCCCGGTATTCACCTAGTAGGATGTGGAAAACCGCCTAAAACCCACATCCAGGCTGGCCGGAATACCGGTTAGCGCTCAATTTCGTATATACTGGGTGAGTCACCTAATTTTACCGCTGGATATATTTCGTAAACCGCATCAAATACTGACAAACCGATTACACAGACCGAACGTGAGGAGGGGGGCTAGTGTAATTGGTTAATACAAACCATAAAAAAATGCACGGAAGTATGTTTTTTAACACAAACCTAGGTTTTTTTAAATGGAACCCCGTTAGTTTTGTTAGCACATTTGAACATATAAACAAATACGTAATCAGTGCCGTTTGTTGCATTGTAAGATGTTAATTACATCCGGAGATATTGTAACCTAAAGTTGACGCTTGAATCCTCCGACGTTCAGTTGCGTATTGTAACAAACACTGGCCACGGTCGGCGAGCAGCATCTGCAGGTACGATGACGACCGTGTTTACGAGTGTGGCTGTAGTGCACTGTTGTGGTTTGGTCTAGCTGTCGCAGTGTCCGCATGTAGCGCTTTCTGCTATTGTTATTCTGCATTCGTCTCCGCTCTCAGGCCAACTGTAGTACACTGTGTTACCAGACGTCTGTGATAGTGTAGTGTTGTAGGAACTGTGACCATTGTGTATTCGAACTCTGAAAAGGCGGAGATGATACTCATCTATGGCGAGTGTAGACGAAATGCAGGTGAAGCCTGCAGGGTGTATGCAGAACGGTACCTGGACAGAGAGCATTCAACGTGGCGCACATTGCAAAACATCCACCGCCAACTGTATGCAACAGGTATGGTCGTAGCACACAAACTGGTCCGTAACAGGCCCGTCACAGGAGAAGCGGCTGCAGTTGGTGTGTTAGCTGCTGTTGCCATGAACCCACACATGAGTACACGGGACATTGCGAGAGCCGGTGGACTGAGTCAAAGTAGTGTCATGCGCATACTGCATCGTCACCGCTTTCACCCGTTTCATGTGTCGCTACATCAGCAATTACATGGTGACGACTTTAATCATCGAGTGCAATTCTGTCAATGGGCATTAAAAGAGAATACGTTGCAGTTCTACCTGTTTACCAATGAAGCGGGTTTCACAAACCACGGGGCAGTGAATCTATGGAACATGCAGTACTGGTCCGTGGACAATCCTCGCTGGCTCACACAGGTAGAGCGACAGCGACCGTGGACTGTAAATGTATGGTGCGGAATCATTGGCGACCACCTCATTGGTCCTCACTTCATTGCAGGGGCCCAAACAGCTGCAACATACATCGCGTTTCTACAGAATGATCTGCCAACGTTACTCGAGAATGTCCCACTGGAAACGCGTCAACGTATGTAGTATCAGCATGATGGTGCACCTGCACATTCCGCAATTAACACTAGGCTGACCCTTGATAGGATGTTCGATGGGCGTTTCATAGGACGTGGAGGATGCATAAATAGGCCAGCCCGTTCTCCTGATCTTACACCTCTGGACTTCTTTCTGTAGGGTACGTTAAAGAAGAATGTGTACCGTGATGTGCCTATAACCCCAGAGGATATGAAACAACGTATAGCGGCAGCCTGCAGCGACATTACACCAGATATACTGTGGCGTGTACGACATTCATTACGCCAGAGATTGCAATTGTGTGCAGCAAATGATGGCTACCACATTGAACATATATTGGCCTGACATTTCGGGACACACACTATTCCACTCCGTAATTGAAAACGGAAACCACGTGTGTACGTGTACCTCACCCCTCATGGTAATGTACATGTGCGTCAGTGAAAAAGGCCAATAAAAAGGTGTTAGCATGTGGACGTAATGTGCTGTTCCAGTCTCTTCTGTAACTAAGGTCCATCACCGTTCCCTTTGGATCCCTACGTAATTCGGTGATCTCTGATACACACGATCGAACAGCGGAGGAGTGGTACTCAAGCGTCAACTTTAGGTTACAATATCTCCGGTTCAAATGGTTCAAATGGCTCTGAGCACTATGGGACTCAACTGCTGTGGTCATCAGTCCCCTAGAACTTAGAACTACTTAAACCTAACTAACCTAAGGACATCACACACATCCATGCCCGAGGCAGGATTCGAACCTGCGACCGTAGCAGTCGCACGGTTCCGGACTGCGCGCCTAGAACCGCGAGACCACCGCGGCCGGCACAATATCTCCGGATGTAATTAACATTTTACAATGCAACAAACGGCACTGATTACGTATTTGTTTATATGTTCAAATGTGCTAACAAAACTAACGGGGTTCCATTTAAAAAAACCTAGGTTTGTGTTAAAAAACATACTTCGTTGCATTTTTTTATGGTTTGTATTAACCAATTACACTAGTCCCTCTCCTCATGTTCGGTCTGTGGAATCGATTCGTCAGTATTTGATGTGTCTTACGAAATATATCCAGCGGTAATGTTAGGTGACTCACCCTGTATATATATATATAAGATACGAGAAGAAGTTATCGCTAAAAATAGCAGTAAGATGTAGATGTATTTTCTCATCCACGTTTTGTATACTGTATCTCAATATTGATGTAGACTGGTTTCCAAAATTAAAGCAACAAACCACTATTTCCCAGTCATGTGCCTAATTCATGGTATAATCAAACTGTCAATAGATGTCCGTATGACCGTGTTCTGCACGGAAGATGCTATTCCGGTCAACGGACAACCACGCCGCCGATGAGGCCAGGGCACCCACCAAATGCAGTTGTTATCGGATAGTCCCACATCCAAAATCGCTGTGCACACAGTCACAGACGGCGGAGTATGGCGCAGAGAAGACACCTAGCAGACGCCCTTCGGTGGACGGTCATAGGAAGAATGGAAGCAGGACAGTCTCAAGCTGGTGTGGCTCAATGGCTTACTGTAACTCGTTCTGTTGTTTCTCGGATGTGGCGGCAATTTATGGAGACCTAAACCGTATCCCGAAGGCCAGGGGAGAGCCGACCATGTGCGACATCATAGAGAGAGGACCATTATTTGGCTGTATGGGTAGGACGGTACCGCCATAGTACTGCATGGCAACTGTCATCTGATCTTCCAGCACCCACTTAACGTGTTGTATTGAGGCAAACGGTGCACAGGAAACTTCAACCGAGTAGCCTTTACCGTGTGAGTCCTGCTGTATCTGTATCTCTGACCCGTCTTCACACGAGTGAACGTCTAGAGTGGAGTCGTCAACATCCCTCCGCAATGTGTGCGCGTTCACGCAGAGGTTATACAAGGCAGTGTACAGTGTAGAGTGAGAACCGCAAGGGGCCGAGTACCGATCCGAACGGCAGTCCCCACTTGTTTGCCGGTCTGTGGATGTACCGTCGTCTACCCTGACATGGAAAGTTCGCTCCAGTAGGCAGAGCCCAGGAGGACAGTGTGCGACAGAGTGCAGAAAACTTTTTCTTCTCACAGATTTCGTCTGGAGACTGATTCTCGACGGACTCGCACTGGAAGTAATCTGGACCGATATCGAGGAGCAATCATATGTTGTGGGCAAGGATTACATTGACCACTCGAACAGCTATTCGTGAAAGTATACGGGCGAATCGGCTAGGTTTAACTTGTGTCAGGCATCGTGAGAAGATCTTTGGACCTCGTGTGCGGTTGTTGCAAGACGCTGTGGGACCAGACTGATGGACGATAACGTTAGACCTCATAGAGCATGGGTTCTTGATGTTATCTTGTAAACAGAAGACATTGCATGCACCGCGTGGCCTGTTCACACTCCCGATTTGAATGCCACTGAGCATGTCTGGGATGCACTAGGGAGATGATTTGCATCACGTGACCATCCAACAACCACTCCCCATGACTTGCGAGCAGCTCTGCAGAAGAATGGGCGTAATTGTCTCAATGTGACACTGATGACAACATTCACAACGTACCCCGACGTTGTCAGGCTTGTGTGGCTGCCAGAGGTGGTCACACCCCATACTGAGCACATTAACCGGTTATCGGAATGTATATACAATTCGTTAAGTTGGAAAAAGTGAAAAACATTTTGTTTCCTGTTATGTATGTTGCATTTGTTTACATTCTGTATTCTCTACATGGTTTCTGTTATACTATTACTATTACCTGTTTTTACTGTTTAATGCCACATTAAATGCAACCTTGCAAAATTTCCGTTTCTTTGATTTTGGACATAGATTTTGGAAATAGAATCATCAAATTAATACAAATAAATGACTAGCCAATGCTTAAATCATTTCTTTAGACAGACGCCTCAAGAATGATAAGAAGAATTTAATGTACAGTAGTAATAGTCTAACACAGTCCTACAGAATAGATTAATATATAAAATCGTGAACCACTCTTATAGGTCTGAGCTGTGCTGGAGCGCTATTTGAATAACTTTTCTTGCCTTTCATAAGCATTCAGCTGTTCAGCTAACGTATCTCGTACTTACACAAAGCTTCAATCTGGTTTTACGTTTCTCCTGGTGTGGCGAGGAGCAGGACTAAAATTCCCATTCAATTACTCTATTTTAGGTTCCCCAGGGAGTCCCTGGATTGTGTAAGGCGAATCCTGGAACTGTTTTCTCTGACTAGAAGGCTGTCAACTTTCTTTTCAATTTTTCTCATATCAGGGCCGGGTTTGTATCTCTGATGGCAACTGGAAATAATTATGTTACACAAACCATAATTAATGATGGTAATGTGTGATCTCATACATTTTCATCAGGCGGCTACCTCCGTAGTCAATGTTTCTATCCACTCTGTTTAGGCGTATTCCTTCGAGGAGATCTGGATATGGATAGCCGAAGAGTTACTGGAAAAAGAAATAGAGGCTCCGATTCAACAGGTGGGATTAGGTGAAGTGAGAACGTGATAATTACCTGATGATTCCTTGCAGTATGTTCAGTTCGCAGCACAGAGAGTGCAACAGAGAACGGTCCGCAACGACTAAATGCGACAACATATCACAGAGGCATATAATTATTTTCCTTCTTGCACCAGACTATGTTCATAAATGAAACAAACTACTATTTCTACAATATTTTGAACATGGCTGTATTACAGCAACGGTTATAGAACAGTAGGAATAAACAACAGACTCGTCTTCTATAGATGGACAGACTTTTCTTCATGAACATCAGAATAAGGGTAGTGGCTTGGATCTTGTGATACATATTACCACGATCTATTTGAAAAAGACTAACTGTAATGGCTTGAATCGTGTGAGATGTATTTCCAAGATCTATTTCAAAATGACTAACACTTATTCTGATGTTCATGAAGAAAGATCAGTCCTTCTGAAGAAGCCGGGTTTATATCCGTCGATATCGTGGTCAAGGTTGTATGAAAACCACCATTTGTCGTAGCTGGTTGCCTGTCCTTTATTCCAACTCATATTTATGCAGATCCTTCATACCTAGATTAATGTCCTTTAATCATAAGTGATCTTCTGGATGGTACTGTCGCCTTGACTCGAAAACTAATTTACGCACCCAATCTGAAAGAAGATACGAGGAAAACTTTCAAAAGTGATTGTTTTCTTTCTCTTAATTGCTTACATGTTTCAGCAAAATAATATCAGGACTATTTAAAGAGGCAATACAGAGAAATTATGGCTAGGGAATTTAGTAACTGCTAAGCTTTCCTAACATTTGGACCAAGCGATTTAAAATCCTATCGACTTCTTAACAAACTCTAATTACGATTAAATAACTTTAAAAGGTTCAGATAAGGCAATTTCACGAGGCTTTCCTTGATTAACGAAGAACGGGTCAGAGACTGTAGCTAATTTCTTGTTTCGTTACGTGACTTTCTGAAATAAATCGTAAGCTTAAAATTCTTGTGTTTGCTTTAGGCGCCGTGTCGTATGCTGGTCCACTAAGGAGCGCATTTTCTCTAACGTGGCTCAGCGGCCTCATACATCAGCAGTCAACTGTAGGGAGGGGGCAACGCCCGAGATTGCATCGCTCTTAATGAACAGTTTGCGTGAATGCTTCTCATCGGACGACCTGGCTGTAAAACGTGTTTGGCCATTCGTGAATTGCGTTGGCAAGGCTGTATATATTCGCTAACCGCGGTAGACGATGAGGGATGCTCTCTTTCACCTATATACTATCCGTTCTTCACGTGTTTCGAATGAAGTGGTCTCTGCGAACCGCTGTAACCAACAGCAAGGTGGCAGTTTCATGCAGTAATGGTATTGCCAAAGCCATGCTATCTGCAGCCCTATGTTGATCAATCTAGGTATCTGAATTTCACATTTGCTTTTTTTCCCATTTTCTTTTCTTATCATTTTCACCCTAAAATGGAACCATCAAAATGAAACAAACCTACCAGTTTACGATCGTTGCGCATTCTTCCGAAGGCAGCTTCGCAGTTGTCAGTACATAAGGGACGAGAAGCTGCTGATTGAGGTATTATTATATTCAGGTAACACACAAGAAAAAGTTTTCAGCAGCTGTCGTAATGAATTTTTTTCATCATACACGGATGAAAACGTGAGACTGCTTCCCCCGAAGAGCTTGGTCAAGTTTTCATATCCTGATTAAAGTTCTTTGGACAACAATAGGTAGGAACCGCAGTATTTTACATCTATTCGACGACAAATACAATACGGTGGGAGTGCAAGCGCCGACTGGCACGGAAATGAAAGTAAGATATCGTTCTTTCAGACGAAACATTTGGTCATTCAGCAGCATTGCCCGTATGAGTTAGCATTGTGAATTATAGAGAAAACAAATACATGACAATTACAGCTGTTATACCTACTCTTCTCCCCTCATGCATTAGGTGCATTTAGCAGCTCTGATCAACAAGATACAGCCATCTCTTGCACTCTGTCTGTTCCTCTAGGATTGTAGTTAAAAATTTGGTTTGCAACTCTGTTTTCATGCATTCGTCTTTTTCTATTTAAGTCTATATTCGTGTCAATCAGCTCGTAACTAATTACCAATGCACACACGATGTACGAACGGCACGCGACCTCTGATTATCATCTTACCTACAAGCAACTACGCAACAGAGTTAGTCAATATGTGAGGAAATATAAGCTCAGGTATGCCCACTCGCTATCTGTAGACCTTCAGTTCTGAGTCCTATAGAAATCTTTATAAGGTCTAGGAACAGGCAAACCCAAATCTGCAGCTGAACCTCTAGTTCCGTTATCTTCACTTGACCAACGCACAAAAGCGCTAACCATGAACTCCCTTAAAGTATCAGTGGCTGGCATAAAAGCAAAACCTTTTTCTGCAGCCGGTAAGCCCTAAATCGGTCCGGCAGTCAATTGGGCGAATTCGTTTGGCAGCTGCCGGACACGATAATATGATAGCGCAAATTATCAGAGTTCTAGTCAATCCTCTACTGCCTAAAATAGCGGACATTCTAACCATTCTCTGATCTTAAGCATCTTTCCAACAACCTGGAAGCAACGACTCATAAACGAATCTGCCAAAATCGTTCCGACTACAGTCCCATCCGAATTCTGCCAGCATTATCCAAGAGTTCAGAATGTATGTTCACGAAGAGGTCACTAATTATTTAACATGAGAAACCCTTTTAAATGGATACCAGTCGGGCTTCCGGCAAAAGTGCAGTACGTTGACTGACGAAGTGATGCAAGCTATGGATAAACAACAGGTGACTAATAAGAGCTTCTTAGATTTCAGCAGGACTTTCGATACTGTCTATTTCGACTTCTAAACCCTCAATTCAAAATTTTTCATAAAGCGCTCTAGAGCGGTTCCATTCATGCCACGTCACACCAATAGCGTGTAATGAAAGAAAGAAACGGTCATAATAGATCTGTACCAGGGATCCCACGAGGGTTGGTGCAGGAACCATTTCCCTTCTCGATTACGTGTTATTGTTCTCCCACTGCAAATGTCACCTATACGCCGACGACATTCAGTTCTCTTTAAGTGCGGGTCCAACAATCCTGTCCACTATCATCCAGCATGTAAATGACGATTTACTTGCGCTATCAGTGTGGGCGCAGGGTATAGGTGTGAAACTTAACACACCTAGAACGCAGACAAACTTTGTCACGAGACTTATTACACCTTACTTCAGAGAATCTCTTCCATCATTATCTCTAAACAGCACAGAAATAACCTTTCGTTTTTCTGCAAAGAATGTGGGATAATTCTGGAACATCATTTCGACTGAGCCGAAAACACGACTACAATATGTAAAAAGGTATCAGAGTAACTACACTCATTACATAAATGTTAAGAACGATTTCCTTTCGTGCTTAAAAAGAAGCTCGCTGACACACTAATATTCCCCGTGCTTGGCTATGTGATACCATTCCCCAAGGAATTTCCTAAATAAAAGCTCTTGCAGGCCGGAACTGATGATGAATGCTTGTGTACGATACATTTGTGGTGTACGATTTTTCGTCCGTACCACACCAGCCTACGAACAGTTATCATTCCTACGTGCCGATAAGCGTAGAGCAAAATTGTACTGTAAGTTCCCTCTATCGTATTCTCATTGCTGTCCCCCTTATTCGTCTTCAGCTCCTACTCTACTATCTGAAGAGCACAGCACAAATACACATTCTCGAGAAAGTAGAGTTCTCTGTACTTTCACAAAGCACAAATCATTTTCTGTATCAGGAACCAGACGTTGAAACGATATCAGGGAAATTAAATTCGTTCAAGATTTCAGAAGGCAGCTAATGGTCGACCATCTATCTCAATAGCCATCTCTCCCACATTCTGTCCAGCTCATTCTCGTCGGCCCCCTCCACCACACTTTTCACAACACCTTCTCGGCGGAGTTGGCTATTTACATTGTGTTTTCTTCTACCAGCTACTATCACTGTCATTTCAGTCAACTTCTTTTCCTTTATCGTTTCGTTTCTGCTAATATTAAACGTGGCTTCAAATGTGCTAAGCTTATCTATGTTATTCTAAGTGACCGTTATTAATATTATTGCTATTTTCAATTAACATTATTTCTTCATTATTATCGTTAATATTATCACTATCATTGGAAAGGTGTCGTAATTTCTTTAGTACGTGTTGCTCCTGGTCATATGTAAAAGAGGGTCTTAAGGCGCTAATCTGGTCAGCCTAAACTACAAATAATTTTTTTCAGTTCTGAAGGGATCCCCTCCGGTGCACCCTATAAGACTATTGAGAAATCTCATTTCCGAAGCTTGGAAGCTTCTCATACCCTTTTCTATGAAAAACAAGGTTTGAGATCCTTAGAGACCTGTGCGTACTGCCACGACTTTGTAAAACTCCATGTGCGTCTCTTTCGTAGATAGTTTCTCTAGGTCATTTAGGATTGTTCCTCAGATTGAGTTAAATTTTAGGACTTATTATCACTCTCATTTTCTAAATTTCGTCATATGTCACAGCCGAGATACTAAATATTGGTTACCTGTGTAAGCAGTACATAATTCATTACATTTTTTGATCTCATGGTTACTTTCCTTTGAATGCCATGACATGTGCCTTATTAATGGAAAGGTTCATGCTATATTTAGAAGCCAATTAATGATAGAAGCTGATTTGAAAATAATACTTGTTTTCTGGAATTATTATTTTCCTGTTAAATATTATAATTTTTTGATCTTTATACTGAAGTTATTATTTTGTTTCCACTCCGGAAACATAATATTACTGAAGACAGTTAAGGATTAGATAATTGGATCTAGTAAGAGGTGAAGCCTTCTGAAACTCATCAACGAGAAAAAATTCCCAGTAAGGAACACCTTGAATCGAAGAGATAGACAAGTTGTGCAAGCATTATGAGATGTGTAGTGGAAGAAAAGTTTAGTAGAACTATTGACAGATGGAAAAATTAAGAAGGACATGCATGAATACTCCAAGACAAAGAAAAAAAAAGAAAAAAAACGTGGATGTGATGCACCAAAAGGTCTGGGTGTCTTATAAAGAAACTGTCAATGTGGGTGGGCGTTATGTTCGAAATGCTGTCGTCGGTGATATCCTAAAAGTTGACAGGCCTGATGTTCCACCTAATGTGCGAAGCTATCAAAAGAGTAAGTGACTCGACAATTGCCATTTTTTTCGGCAACTCTATGAAGTTACAGAGGACAGATGATGTGAACAGAAGCTAAGTTTTGTTGCTAATAACAGATGGTACTTTATACATGGATAAAGTAGGGAAAGAGTTTCAGATTTTCTACTCTTGTATGGTGCATGACATTTCTCTTGCAGTTGCGTTACACAGATTTGCAGAAAATGTGTGACTAGATTACCCTATTGTTGACAAATTAATTTCCTGTGGCAAGGAAATCTATGTGGAAGCCCCGTTATGGGTGCAGAAATTCAATGAACAAGCATCTTCTCCCATCAGCCTGTTCTTACACGATGGGGTTCTTCGTTCGATGAGCATTACTGCACCAACTACACCTACATAAGACAGTCCTTTGCGTGCTTGACAGCAGTGAATTAAGTGCTACCACAACTGTGAAAGAGGCGTTTGAAGATACCTTGTCTGGAAACATGCTTCACTTAAGCACCAACTTTTCAGTACTATCAAAAGCCATGGTATGACTGGAAGTTGTTGGTACACAATTGTGTAATGCCCTGGATATCGTGCAACACTTGCATAGTGATCTGAATTGTGCTTGTATTCATGTTGCTGACGAGCTGAACAAAAAATTGCAAAGTGTTCTCCAAGGGAATTCTGGGTATTCTACAACGTGCATAATTTGAGACATTCTGCCTGGGAGTGTCACAATGTTTGAAGGCAATGAACAAAAGCTAGCCTGGAGTGACCTCACCACCTTCTGATACCCTCCTGCGACGACCTGAGATTTTTCCAGGGACAAAACTACCCTCAGCGACAGCACTACATCTTTGAAAACGGAAAACCTGGAAATGCAATTTGTGATCAAGCGCAGCTCTGCCGAAACTAAGGAGTGACAGGACTTGTCAACTAATGTAATGAAGTAATGAACTGAAAATTGTGCCAAGGTCGGTACCAGGAATACTTCAAACAAGTGGTGTGCAGTAGCAAAAACATTGTTTTATTGTTTGGTTAGGTGTCATTGTTTTTCGCTGTGGTTGATGTTTTCATGAGACACATGCAGACATTTAAAACATAAGTTCTAGTTAGTTTCGAACACTGCAGAAAGTAAGTACCGTACTTGCAATTAGTTAAGAAGTGAATTTTGTACTACATGATATTCACTTGAGTTTCACCTGTGATCTAGGACTCTGCCCGGGGTCGTCATCATTTCAGCTGGCTCGGTAGCTCAGCGTGTCCGGTCAGACGGTTAGTCGCCCTCTGTAATAAAAAAAATCTGAGTTAAGGGAACGACGACGAAATTGAACAAGCCTCGTTAGCCGTCCGCACCGAACAAATAGAACAATAACAAACCAAATAGGGTTAAAAAAGGGGTAGCGTCCTTGATCCATAATCAAAACGTCCCGGGTTCGAACTCTGCCGCTGATTAAATTTTCATTCCTAATCTGCATTGGTGGCCGAAGACTTCGGGCGTAAGTAGTCACCCTTCATTCTGAAGACGGTCTTGTTAATGAGGGCTGAGGAACGGACAGAGGTTCAGGGCACTCTCTTGTCGTATGGGTGGAAAACTTAACGTGGAAGAATCAGCAATGATCAACGCCATGAGGATGCAGAAGGCAATGGAAACCACTGCATTAAAGACACGTAACGTGTATCCACAGGAGATGTGGCCTGTAATTGAAAAAGTTTAATGAAGATCTCTCCATTGGCAAAAGATTCCGGAATAGTCCCCCATTCAGATCTCCGGGAGGGTACTGCCAAAGTGGAGGTTACTATGAGAAAAAGAATACTCAACGAAAGGATAACGTTCTACGAGTTCGGGCGTGGAATTTCAGAAGCCTGAACATGTTAAGGAAAGCAAAAATTTTTAAAATGGACATGTAAAGGCTCGATCTAGATATAGTAGGGGTCAGTGAAGTGAAGTGGAATGAAGACAAGGGTTTCTGTGCGGATGAGTATAGGGTGATATCAGAAAATGGTATAACGGGAGTAGGATTCGTTATGAATAGGAAGACAGGGCATACACTGTGCCACTGTGAACAGTTCAGTGATAGGTTTGTTCTTATCAGAATCGAAAGCAAACCAACACCTACAGCGATACTTCAGGTATATATGCCGACATTGCAAGCTGAAGGTGAAGAGATAGAGAACGTGTATGAGGATACTTAAAGTGTAATAAAGTATGTAAAGCGATACGAAAATCTAATAGTAATGGGTGACTGGAATGCAGTTGTAGGAAAGAAGTAGAAGAAAAGACAACAGGAGAATATGGGCTTGGGACAGGGAATGAGAGAGGAGAAAGTCTGATTGAGTTCTGTAACAAGTTGCAGCTAGTAATAGCAAATACACAGGAATCACAAGTTGAGGAGGTATAGTTGAAAAAGGCCGGGAGATACGGGAAGATTAATTTTTCGGTTAGATCACATCATGGTCAGACAGAGATTCCGAGATCAGATACTGGATTGTAAGGCGTACCAATGAGCGGCTATAGACTCCAATCACAATACAGTAGTGATGAAGAGTAGGCTGAAGTGTAAACCGTTAGTCAGAAAGAATCAACATGCAAAGAAGTGGGATATGGAAGTACTAAGGAATGATGAGATACGGTTGAAATTCTCTGAAGCCATAGATGCAGCAATAAGAAATAGATCTGTTGACAGTACGGTTGAAGAGGAATAGACATCTCTAAAAAGGGCCATCACAGAAGTTGGGAAGGAAAACAGGAACAAAGAAGGTAACTACGAAGAAACCATGGGTAATAGAAGAAATACTTCAATTGTCCAACGTGAGGAGGATGTACAAAAATGTACCGGGAAACTCAGTAATACAGAAATACAAGTCACAGAGAGCCACGGGAATTCCATTGTTAAATGCAAAAGAGAGAGCGGATAGGTGGAAGGAAGACACTGAAAACCTCTGTGAGGGTGAAGATTTGTCTGATGTGACAGAAAAAAGGAGCAGGAGTCGATTTAGAAGAGGTAGGAGATCCAATAGTAGAATCAGAATTTAAAAGACATTTGGAGGCCTTAATATCAAATAAGGCAGAAGGGATAGATAACACTCCATCAGAATTTCTAAAATCATTCGGGGAAGTGCCAACAGAACGACTGTTCACGATGCTGTGTAGAATGTATGAGTCTGGCGACATACCATCTGACTTCCGGAAAAGCATCATCCACACAACTCCGAAGATAGCAAGAGTTGACAAGTGCGAGAATTATCGCACAATCAGCTTAACAGCTCATGCCTCCAAGTTGCTTACAAGAATGATATACAAAAGAATGGAAAAGAAAACTGAGGAAGCTCTAGAATACGATCCGTTTGGCTTTAGGAAACGTAAAGGCACGAGAGAGACAATTCTGACATTGCGTTTAGTAATGGAAGTAAGACTAAAGAAAAATCAAGACACGTTCATAGAATTCGTAGACCTGGAAAAAGCGTTCGACAATGTAAAATGGAGCAAGCTGAAAAAAGTAGGGGTAAGCTATGTGCAGAGACGGGTCATATACAATATATACAACTAGCAAGAGGGAATAATAAGAGTGGACGACCAAGAACGAAGTGCTCGTATTAAAAAGGGTGTAAGACAAGGATGTAGTCTTTCGCCCCTACTGTTCAATCTGTACATCGAGGAAGCAAAGATGGAAATAAAAGACAGGTTCAGGAGTGGAACTAAAATTCAAAGTATATCAGTGATACGATTCACTGATGATATTGCTATTCTGAGCGAAAGTGGAGAAGAATTACATGGCCTGCTGAACGGAATGACCGGCCTAATGAGTACAGAGTATGGACTGAGAGTAAATCGAAGAAAGACGAAGGTAATGAGGAGTAATAGAAATGAGAACAGCGAGAAACTGAACAACAGGATTGATGGTCACAAAATAGATGAATTTAAGGACTTCTGCTACCTAGGCAGTAAAATAACCAATGACGGACGGAGCAAGAAGGACATCAAAAGCGGACTAGCATTTCCGGCCAAGAGAAGTCTACTAATATCAAATATCGGTCTTAATTAGAGGAAGAAATTTCTGAGAATGTCCGCTTGGAGTACAGCATTGTATGGTAGTGAAACATGGACAATGGGAAAAACGGAACAGAAGAGAATCGAAGCATTTTGAGATGTGGTGCTACAGACGAATGCTTAAAATCAGGTGGACTGATAAGGTGAGGGATGAGGAAGTTCTATGCAGAATCGGAGGGAAAGGAATATAAGGAAAACACTGGTAAGGAGAAGGGACAGGACGATAGGACATCTGTCAAGACATGAGGGAATGACTTCTATGGTACTGGAGGAAGCTGTAAAGGGGAAAAACAGTAGAGGAAGACAGAGATTGGAATACATCCGGCAAATAATTGAGTGCTACTCTGAGATGAAGATGTTAGCACAGGAGAGGAATTCGTGGCGGGCTGCATCAAACCAGTCAGAACACTGATGACCAAAAAACAAGTGCCCACTAGGTGAATTACTATTACAGTTACGTAGTGATTGTCTTTAGGCGGTAGCGTCGTCTCGTTTTCGATCATGTGCCATTGCTCATATTATGATCACTCAGCAATGGCATCTAAAGACTTTTGACGAAAGTAAGTCACCCTCGTCCTGTAAATAGTTTCGTTAGAGAGGGCAGCTGAGGGATAGAGGTTCAGGGCGCTCTCTTGTCCTTGGACGAGAAAGTGTCCCTAAACAGGAGAAGTGGCAATGATCGACGGGGTGGGGTTACAAAAGACAATGAAAATTATTGCATTAAGGTCTTATAGTGTACTTACATTGTGCATCCCCTCCACTTGCGCCCAAAAATTTGAAAAAGTGTCTTGATGATCCCTCCATTGGCAAAAGATTCCATGTTAGTTCGGGTCTGTGTGAGTGATCTGCCAGGAGAGAGACAGTTATGTGAAAGAAAATGAAACAACGACGTGGTAACATTGCTGAGTCGGAGCGTGGAATGTATGAAGGTAAGAAACGTCGAAAAATATGCTTAACAGCGCGCGTCCAAGCTACGAACACGAATAATGCACAGACGAATAGAGAAGAAAACAGACTGTGTTTTAGATGATGACCATTATACTTTCAGGAAAGCTGAAGACAGTTTTAAGTTTGTGCTTTGTTGTGGAAGCGGCAATGGCCTTGCCGCAGTGGATACACCGGTTCCCGTGAGATCACCGAAGTTAAGCGCTGTCGGGCGTGGTCGTCACTTAGATGAGTGACCATGCAGGCCGCCATGCGCTGTTGCCATTTTTTCTGGGTGCACTCAGCCTCGTGATGCCAACTGATGAGATACTCGACCGAATAGTAGCGACTTCGGTCAAGAACACCATCATAACGACCGGGAGAGCAGTGTGCGGACCCCGCGCCCCTCCTATCTGCATCCTCCTCTGGGGATGACACGGCGGTCGGATGGTCCCGGTAGGCCACTCGTGGCCTGAAGACGGAGTGCTTTTTTTGTTGTGGAAGCAACACTTAAGGAAAGACACACTGATAGAATTTGCCGATCTGGAAATACTGCTGTACTCTGTGAAAGCGAGAAAGAATTACAGGACGTATTGACTGAAATGAACGAAATCACGTGGCGTAGTAGAAAGGAGATTAGTGATAAGTTTTACTTCAAAATGGGGGATCACAAAGTACACGAAGTTAAGGAATTCCGTTATCTTGCAGGATAGATTAGATACGACCGACGAAGCACGGCGGACATAAACAGGAGGCAAGCGGAGGCAAAGACGGAAATTCTGCCCAGAAGCACTCAACAGGTATCAAACGTTGGTCTTAATTTAAAGAAGTGCCCGCGTCAGTAGCGTAGCGGTAGCGTTATAGCGTTACCGCTTACCACGCAGGGGGCCCGGGTTCGATTCCCGCAGGGGAGTGGGTGTTGTATGTCTTTCATCATCATTGACTCACAAGTCACCGATGTGGCGTCACCTAAAAAGGACTTGCAATACGGCGGCCGAACTCCTCCGGATGGGGCCTCCCGGCGAACAGTGCCATACCATCATTTCCCCTTGGAAGAAGAAATATCTTAGAATGTACGGTCGGAAGAAATCATTTTTATATGCAGCTTGAGTTATGGGGATACGGGAAAATAAGAGGCTCGAAGTGTTTGAATTATGGTGCTACAATGCGACGTTAAAAATTAAATTGACTGATACGAAATGAGAAGTTTTTCCACGGGGTGGCGAGGAGAGCAACATGTGGATAGTGTTTAGAAAAAAAGGACATAATGATAGGACATGTCTTAGGACATGAAGGAATAACCTCCAACGTACCTGAGGGATCTGTCGAGGGTATAAAGTAGTAAGGGAAGACTGACACTGATAATCATCCAACAAGCAATGTAGGTAATTCCGAAAATTCGTTACCTTGTTGAATCAGTTACGTTGGTACTACAGTGCTGGAAAGTCGATTTTGATCCGATGGCGGAATACGCTGTCTAGGGAATTGTATGTGCACTGACAATAATTTCAACGACGTCCCGTAACAGGTAGGGTGGTGGCGTAGCGACCAGAGCACCTTCCGTGTCTCTCCTTTAAAATGGAATGCTAACTGCCAAAAGGCTCAGTGTGGAGCAAACATCTGAAGAAAGCAGGCAACCATGCCATGGAGACTCACTCCTACACGCTGCAGCCAGATGAGTGAGTTTGAAAGGCATCAAACTGTGGCCTTCCAACTGGCGGGATGGTCCTTTCGGAGAATTGTTATACGAAATGAGTATGCTGCGTCAGTTGGGCAACGATGGTGGTATCAGTGGTCACATGAACATTCTCATACCCGTAGGCAAGGTCCTGGACTTCCACACACCACAGACGTCCGCCAGGATCCTCGTATTGTGAGGGTGGCAGTGTCTGATCGTACAGCTACCACAGCATAGACAGGAGGGCTTGTTGAGCCGAGACTTGTCAACACCAACTGTTGCGGACCGGTTATTACTAGTTGGGCAACGTGCAGGCACCCCTCCAGTCCGTCTTCCACTCATGCTGTTGCATCGACCTGCACCGATCGACTGGTCCGCCATAGGATCTCCTGGAAGATGATATGGAGCGCCGTGGTCTTCAGCGGTGAAAGTACATTCTGCCTGAAAGCAAGTGATTTTCGTTTGCTCGTATGTCGTAGACTTGGTGAGCGCCATCTCTTAGAGCGCATTCGTCCAAAAACACTGGCCCCACCTTACGCCTTATGGTCTGAGGTGCGATAAGGTTCAGCTCCTGTTCGTCTTTGGTATTTCTGGAAGGGAAGCTAACCAGCGCTCGGTATGTGCAGAATGTTGTTAGTTCCGTTTTTTTGACGTTCTTGTTGTTCCAACAGGATAATGATTTCCCATACACTGCTCTGCAAGACGTGCAGCGTCTTTCCTGGCTAGCACGGTCTCAGGACATAAGTCTAATCGAGTACACGTAGGATACGATGGGCTAAACGTGACTTGTGCGACTTGTCAACCAAAACTCTCACCATCAACAGATTGAGCAGGCATGTCATAACGAATCACAGGGCAGTAGTCACCTTCTGTACGATCGACTGGGTACCAGAGTAAGGGCCCTAGATTGGCTATGTGAAGGCTATGCTATGTAATAATACGGATTTTCACCAATGGTCGATACCTAGTACCTCAGAACTGGTTGTGCTACCGATCTCTAAGTGTAATCATGTCACTTACTCCATATTCACTGTGGGAAGCATAAATCTTGATCAAACTGGAAACCTCTTAAAGGGTTTCTTCCGGCACTTCGTATGTTGTTTGTTATTGTGGTCCTCAGTCCTGAGACTGAATTGATTCAGCTCTCCATGCTGCTATATCCTGTGCCACCCTCTTGGTCCCCCTCTAGGACTTTAAACTCCCTCCACCCTCCCACACTAAATTAGTGACCGTTGATGTCTCAGAATATGTCCAATTCCTCTTTTTGATCTAGATGTGTTACAAATTTCTTGTCTCTCTAACTCTGTTCAGTGCCTCCACATTATGTACGTGATCGACCCAGCTAAACTTCAGCATTCTTCTGTAGCACCCATTCCGAAAGCTTCTATTCTCTTTTTATCTCAACTGTTTGTCGTCCATGTTTCAGCACCATACATCATAGATACACACCAGACAAATACCTGTAGAAAAAACATCCTAACAATTAAATCAATATATGATGTCAACAGATTTCCCTCCTTCAGAAATGCTTTTCTTGTCATTCTCAGATTGCGTTTTACATCCTCTCTACTTCGTCATCATCAGTTATTTTGCTGCCGAAATAACAAAGATCACCTACTGCCTTAAGCGTCTCGTTTCCTGATCTGTTTATCTGAGTATCACCTATTTAATTAGCCGGCCGTGGTGGTCAAGCGGTTCTAGGAGCTTCAGTCCGGAACCGCGGGACTGCTACGATCGCAGGTTCGAATCCTGCCTCGAGCATGGACGCGTGTGCTGTCCTTAGGTTAGTTAGGTTTAAGTAGTTCTAAGTTCTAGGGGACTGATGACCTCAGATGTTAAGTCCCATAGTGCTCAGAGCCATTTCAACCATCTGAACCTACTTAATTTGACTATATTCCACTATGTTTGTTTTGGTTTTGATGATAGTCACGTTATATCCTCATTTGAAGACAGCAGTGTTCATTCCGTTCAATGCTCTTCCAAGTCCTTTGCTGCCACAGACAGAATTTCGATGTCAGACGCCAGTCTCAATGTTTTTATTTCTTCACTTTGTACTTCAATTCCTATTGCAAATTTTTCTTAGGTTTCCTTTACTGCTTGTTGAATGTATATATCGATTAACATCGGAGATAGGCTAGAGCCCTGTCTCACTCCCTCGTTGAGCACCGCTACCTTTTCATACCCTTCGACTCATAAATGCAGGTCGAGGTGGGCTTCTACCAGCTTTTCCATTCTTCTGTAGATATATCATGTAGCCATTTTGCAACCATGACTTATTAAACTGATAGTTCGGAATTTTCACACCGGTCAGCAACTTTCTTTGTAATTGGATTTACTACATCCTTATTGAAGTCTGAGGTATTTCGCGTGTCTCTTACATCTTATACATCAGGTAATAGAGTTTTGTCACGGCGGGCTCTCCCAAGGCTATCAGTGGTTCTGACGGAATATCGTGTACCCCCGGGACCATGTTTCCACTTAGATATTTAGCAGCTTCGTCAAATTCTTCTCTCTGTACCATATTCCCCATATCATCTTTGTCTTCGTCCTCTACCACTTCCATAATATTGTTTTAAAGTTCATGTCCCTTGTGTACAAACTCTGTATGCTCCTCTCACATTTCTCTTCTTTCTTCTATCTCTTGATATTCTTACAGCTGCTTCTCTTGTCGCCAAGGCGTTATCTATCTTTCCCCTAGTGAAATATGCTTCTAAATCTTTACATTTGTCCTCTAGCCATTCCTGCTCAGCAGTTTCGCACTTCCTGTCAATCTCGTATTTGAAATGTCTGTATTCCCTTTGCCTGCTTCATTTGCAGCATTGTTAAAGTATCTCCTTTCATCAGCTGGAGTACCCAACGCTGGGCCTTGGCTTTTTACCTACTTGATCTGCTGCCTTCACCATTTCATCTCTTAACGTTCCCCTTTGGTCTTCTACTGTATCCCTTTCCCCTGTTATAGACAAGCGTAGCTTAATTCTTCCTCAGAAAATCTCAACAATCTCTGGTACTTTCAGCTGATCCAGATCCCATTTCCTTAATTTCCTACCTTTATCCAATTTCTTCAGTTATAGTCTACCTATAAATTATTGTCATAGACCTCATCTGCCCCTACGAATGTCTTACAGTTTGAGGTCCCCTTCCGAAATCTCAGTCCAACCAAAAAATAAGCAATCTTATACCTTCGTAGTCTGCAGGTCTTTTCCACGTATACAACCAAGCGTTAGCCTTGATGAAATTATGTTCCGTGCAAAATTCTACCAGACAGCTTCCTCTTTCATTACGCTCGCCCAGTTCATATTCACCTACTATTTTTTTTTCTCTTCCTTTTTCTGCTATCGAATTCCCTTCCACCATCACAGTTAAATTTTCGTCTTCTTTAACTACATGATTAATTTCTCATGCATTTCTTCCATCTCTTCGTCATCTGCGGACCTAGTTGGCATGTAAACTTGTGCCACTGTGGCTTCGTGTCTATCTTGAATACGATGATGCGTTCACTATGCTGTTCGTAGTAGCTTACTCTTTCGTCCTCCCTCCGAACTTCACTAATTCCCACAGTTTCTAATTTCAACCTATCCATTTCCCTTTTTAAATTTTCCATCCTACCTGCCTGATTAAGGGATGCAACTTCTCTCACTCTGATCCGTAGAATGCCACTTTTGTTTCTCCTGATGATGACAGCCTGCTGAGTAGTCCCCGCCCGCAGATCCGAATGGGGGTCTATTTCATCTCCGGAACATTTTATCAAAGAATCGTCCATCACCGTTTAACAATACAGTAGAGCTGCATGTCCCATGCTTCCAGCCGCTGGCATTACTAGCACAGCTAGACCGTTTTATTTGATGTTATAGAGCCAGATCAGTCAATGATCCAGACTGTTGCCCATGCAACTACAGAAAAGGCTACTGCCTGTTTTTAGGAGCCACATGCTTTCTGGCCTCTCAGTAGATATCCCTCCGTTGTGGTTGTACCGCCGTTACAGCTATCTGTATCGCAGTGGCACGCAAGCCGCTCCACCGACGGCAAGGTTCATGAGTGTTGGGTGGAGCAGGGGAGGGGGCGGAGGGCAAAAGGTTATCTTCTACTTTTTTAATTTTATACTCAAGTGTAATTCTACATTTGGAAACTAGTGAACTGTCTAAATTTCATCCTTTGCGAACAGTACATTTGTGAACAAAATATATTTTCGTAAATATGCTGTGTTCTTCAATTTGACAATATGAAAAGTGCATTGTGTATTCATTTTGAGGAAGAATTGGACTGAATAGTAACTATTTACTGTTACATTTTAGAAATCCTGATACGTTAGTGATAGAAATTGTAGCACTATTGTACACAACCGGCAACTCTGCCAAGTATACATTTGCTGTTATCAATATTACCACAACACAGCTGGAATAACAGGTCTACATGAGTACTACTTAATGGTAATTCCGGTAATGCCTGGTAGTAATGCCCATCGAATCAAATTTCCTTAACGGCCGATGTAATGGGAATTGCATCATTGCTATACGACACAAAAGGCTACGGCTCCTCCTCAGCGCCGAGAAATTTATACACGCGATAAAAGGGAGGAGAGCTCGTGATAGAAATGCAAAGCAGCTGGGGTGGAAGCGGTATACAAATTGGCGACGGCGTCCAGCCGGATGCGAGCTTACGTCATGCGTGTCGGGCCACGCCCACTGTTCACTGGATGGAAGGGGCCGATGGGAGTGCGGGGAACCCCCCAGGGCGGCGTGCGGCGTGTCAACAGTAATATCTCGTCCGGAGCTGCTCCACCCACGCCCCTCCATCGCAGTGGAATGACAACCGGGTCATCCGCTTTCACAGACACTTAAGCTCTCTTCTACGGTTTATCTGGACTCTGTGAAACAATGAAGCAAGACTTACGAACACAAGAGCGTTAATCGCTGCCGGTGTGCGTCGCACGTTGCTCGTAAATGTGACGTAATGTTTGCCAACGGTGGCTTCACAAATGAAAGGTGTCAGGACTGTTGCTTTTGGTAACCAGGGCGTGAATCACATCCGGCAGATGTTCCTGCAGCCTAATGCAACACATTACGCGCCCAAGGCCTGCTTGACACCACGTAGGTGGCAGCAGATGGTCTGTGTTATGTTAACAAACATCATTGCGGGTAATGTGTTGCATGCATTTGCACGGTGAGCTGCAACTTCGCATGCTTGGCCGCTGCTCCACTGAGCTGTAGCGCATAGGAACGGAATGCAGGTAACGTATTTGTGCAAAAGATTAGCAAGCATTTAATTGGTGAAGATAGCCGAAACCGTAGCAAGAAATATAATTGCAAAGAAATTGTGCCTAATGTTTATAATTCTCAAAAGTCGGAGTGATTAAAATAGTCATATCATCTGTAACTAATTTTTAGTCCATTGCAGGTGCAACTAGAATACAGACACGTTATAAAGAGATCTAGTGGAGAAACCCGGCATTGCTCAGGTTATTATACAGGGTGTTACAAAAAGGTACGGCCAAACTCTCAGGAAACATTCCTCACACACAAATAAAGAAAAGATGTTATGTGGACATGTGTCCGGAAACGCTTAATTTTCATGTTAGAGCTCATTTTAGGTTCGTCAGTATGTACTGTACTTCCTCGATTCACCGCCAGTTGGCCCAATTGAAGGAAGGTAATGTTGACTTCGGTGCTTGTGTTTACATGAGACACATTGCTCTACAGTAGTAGCATCAAGCACATCAGTGCGTAGCATCAACAGGGTGGTGTTCATCACGAACGTGGTTTTGCAGTCAGTGCAATTTTTACAAATGCGGAGTTGGCAGATGCCCATTTGATGTATGGATTAGCACGGGGCAAAAGCCGTGGCGCGGTACGTTTGTACCGTTTCCAGAACGAAGGTGTCCCAACAGGAAGACGTTCGAAGCAATTGATCGGCGTCTTAGGGAGCACGGAACATTCCAGCCTATGACTCGCGACTGGGGAAGACCTAGAACGACGAGGACACCTGCAATGGACGAGGCAATTCTTCGTGCAGTTGACGATAACCCTAATGTCAGCATCAGAGAAGTTGCTGCTGTACAAGGTAACGTTGACCACGTCACTGTATGGAGAGTGGTACGGGAGAATTGTTTCCGTACCATGTACGGCGTGTGCAGGCACTATCAGCAGCTGATTGGCCTCCACGGGTACACTTCTGCGAATGGTTCATCCAACAATGTGTCAATCCTCATTTCAGTGCAAATGTTCTCTTTACAGATGAGGCTTCATTCCAACGTGATCAAATTGTAAATTTTCACAATCAACAGGTGTGGGCTGACGAGAATCCGCACGCAATTGTGCAATCACGTCATCAACACAGATTTTCTGTGAACGTTTGGCCAGGCATTGTTGGTGATGTTTTGATTGGGCCCCATGTTCTTCCACCTACGCTCAATGGAGCAGGTTATCATGATTTCATACGGGATACTCTACCTGTGCTGCTAGAACATGTGCCTTTACAAGTACGACACAACATGTGGTCCATGCACGATGGAGCTCCTGCGCATTTCAGTTGAAGTGTTCGTACGCTTCTCAACAACAGATTCGGTGATCGATGGATTGGTAGAGGCGGACCAATTCCATGGCTTCCACGCTCTCCTGACCTCAACCCTCTAGACTTTATGGGGGCATTTGAAAGCTCTTGTCTACGCAACCCCGGTACCAAATGTACAGACTCTTCGTGCTCGAATTGTGGACGGCTGTGATACAATACGCAATTCTCCAGGACTGCATCAGCGCAACAGGGATTCCATGCGACGGTGGGTGGATGCATGTATCCTCGCTAATGGAGGACATTTTGAACATTTCCTGTAACAAAGTGTTTGAAGTCACGATGGTACGTTCTGTTGCTGTGTGTTTCCATTCCATGATTAATGTGATTTGAAGAGAAGTAATAAAATGAGCTCTAACATGGAAAGTAAGCGTTTCCGGACACATGTCCACATAACATATTTTCTTTCTTTGTGGGTAGGAGGAGGAGGAGGAGATTAGTGTTTAACGTCCCGTCGACAACGAGGTCATTAGAGACGGAGCGCAAGCTCGGGTGAGGGAATGATGGGGGAAGGAAATCGGCCGTGCCCTTTCAAAGGAACCATCCCGGCATTTGCCTGAAGCGATTTAGGGAAATCACGGAAAACCTAAATCAGGATGGACGGAGACGGGATTGAACCGTCGTCCTCCCGAATGCGAGTCCAGTGTGCTAACCACTGCGCCACCTCGTTCAGTTTTGTGGGTAGGAATGTTTCCTGAAAGTTTGGCAGTACCTTTTTGTAACACCCTGTATATAACATGTACCACGCAGCATTTGGCCTTATGCTTAATTTTATGACGTCATATCTCCCGAACTATGTGACCTACATTGGTATAATGTTGCAGGTACATTCAGCAATATATGTGAATACAGTCTGCAAAATTTCTTGCGAACGGAGCTGGAAGCAACGATGCGGCACTTCTCACGCATTTCACTGTTCACGACATCATACCTCCTCAGCTATGTGCTGTTCAATGATACAAGTTACGAGCTACATTCAGTGGTATATGTGTGTACTACCGGCAATATGTGCCGCGAATACAATTAGTAGTAACGAAGTAATCAATTATAACGTCATCCCTCACGCGTTACGTTCACTGTGTGAACAGCGAAAAGTACTAAGCGATAAATATTTTTCCTTTCATCATTTTGTAGTGGTTGTCAGCGGGACGAAATTTTATAACAGTTTGAATTTATGTGTTAAATTTGTTGCAAGTTGCCAAATGCTCTCTTTCTGAAGTACTGAATGAATAAAGACTAAGAATTCACGCGTCTCGGGGTACGCTTATTTTTCACCCCTTTGGTAGGTAGGTGGTTCACAATCTCACGACGTTTGTTGTCTGACAGTAAGTGACATATGTATAAAGTTTGTTTGGAATTGTGTCAGTGATTTAGGAGATGTGGATCATAGAGACAGACAGACACACACACACACAAACACACACACACACACACACACACACACACTCTCTCTCTCTCCCCCCCCCCCCCCCCCCACACACACACACACACGCTTTACATCGTGAGATTATTCCACATGCTTACATGACCTATCCCTCAACGCTGTAAAAAAATAATCATGTCCAGCTGGCCGGTGTGGCCGAGCGGCTCTAGACGCTTCAGTCTGGAACCGCGCGTCCGCTACGGTCGCAGGCTCGAATCCTGCCTCGGGCATGGATGTGTGTGATGTCCTTAGGTTAGTTATATCTAAGTAGTTGTAAGTTCTAGGGGACTGATGACCTCAGATGTTAAGTCTCATAGTGCTCAGAGCCATTTGAACCATATTTGAACTCATATCCATAAACGTGTGGAAACAAAAGTTTTATTAAAATATGGGCCATTTTACTTGTGTCGTTCAGAACACAGTAATGTGGGCTCTTTTCCACCTGAAGATCATTGTTCATTTCTTATTGTTAATGATCTCGTGTGAATGAATCATGGGCTCTGGGGAAATGAAAATAGAAGAGGTTTGGTGCGATATACATGTAGTGCTGTGTTAAACGTTGAATATTGTGTTCACCGATGAGAAGTGAGGATGTCCTCCTCAGCATCGACGAATAAAAAAACGTATGGGGAAAGCTGATAAAAAAGGGACTTCATTATAAGACCTCTGTTGAAATATCAGGAAATAACTTCCATGCTACCAAAAGGAGATATAGAGGGTAAAAGCAGTAGAGGAAGACACATATTGTGATACAGCTGGCAAATAACAGAGGATTAAGGTGCAAGATCTAATCTGAGTTGAAGCAGTAGTACCAAGAGATAAATTCTTCGTGCGCCACATTAAAACACTCGGGCGCTTATTCACCCTACTTATTGCAGAGACTGGGGTGCAAATGTGAACACGAGACATTTCACACGTCTTGAGCGCTGAAGGTCCGCATACGTTCCATTTTCAAGTAAGATGGTATTCGCTCAGCATGGAATAACAAATTACCTCTGTTACCACTTGTGGACAGATGCAATTCTTCGAGCGATCGTAGAAGTGTGTCATCAGCGCCCCATCATCATCAACTTGTGGGCGAGGATAGCTGGTGACATTCGTAGGAACGTACATTTTGCAGCATACATCAACGAATGCTATTCGTTAAAAATTATTTCGAAATTTACGCATTGATTTATCTGAAAACGACATGGTCATGATGAGCCTCGCCTTTTCCCTATCGACTGTCTACAAGAACTTCGTCAACGACGGGATTTTAAATATTCAATTTATTTCATTTCTTATCATTCTGTTTCTGAAAATATCTGGTTAGGTTGCTAACTTTCTATTGCGGGAGCCTGGGTTCGATTTCCTCCCGGGTTGTGGGTTTTTTCCGCTCGGGATTGGCTGTGTTATCCTCATCATCATTTCGTCATCACCGATGCGCAAGTTACCGAAGTGCCGTAAAACAAATCGATTGGCACCATGCGGCCGAAAATGGCCCATAGGTTTTCCCGATCAATAATGCCACACACCCTTTTCGTTTTTGGTAATATCTGGTACCAAGAAAGTTGCATCAGTGTAGTAATCCTCAAAAAATTCGTTGAGGCATCGAATCATAGTAAACTGTCCTTTCTTCTCTCGTTGCTCCTTATTTCCGCCTGCATCCTTCTGTTGTAGATCTGTTCATCCCATCTCACTCTTCATCTTATCTCACTCCTCTTGCAGAAGACCTACACTGATCGGCTAGAACTTTATAACCACCGACTTACTATCGATATAGAGCCTTCGAGGCTATAGCAGCGTCACCTGTCGAGGAATAACTGCTAGACATAGACACGCATGGTGCATGTAGTATCAGTGAGCCTGCTTCCGTGTGTATAATGAGGAACGTGCGCGATCTATCTGAGTTTGACCGGGGGCAGATTGTGATAGCCTGGAGCCTCGACACGAGCGTTTAGGAAACTGCATGACTTGTCGAGTGTTCTAGGAATTATGTGATGAGTATCTGCAACACGTGGCAAAACACAGGTAATACTACGTCCAGACGTCGTGGTGTTGGGTGGCCACCCCTCATTACAGATGAAGAACGTCGTAGGCTGGGCATTCCGATGAAACAGGGCAGGCGGCGAACTGTGGCAGTACTGACATCAGACTATAATACTGGGCAGACTACAAGTATGCCTGTGGACTGCACTTGGTTACCACCTCCGTTCCCTGTTCCTCGGACGTAATCGCGAAGGCTCTGCCATTCTGGGGAGGTGAAACAATGGAGGTGATACTATGGAGAACTGCTCTAACAAATTTTAGGACTGGAGACCACAAAAACAACAGCAGCTTTGCTCTGCGAAACTTCCTTGTGTGTAAGTCGAACTGCGAATTTTTGACAGTTGGTATTTACGAATGACTCCTCGAAGGATGGCGGTTCTAGAAAACTGTGTGGTATGGGTATTGTGAATCCCAGTTGCAGCACAAAGATTTCCAAGTAAAAAATTTAACGAAGAAAATAACACGGTCGAGTATTCAAAAATGTTCAAATGTGTGTGAATTCCTAAGGGACCAAACTGCTTAGGTCATCGGTCCCTAGACTTACACACTATCTTAAACTAACTTATGCCAAGAACAACTCACACACCCATGCCGGAGGGAGGACTCGAACCTCCGGCGGGAGAGGCAGTGCGGTCCGTGACATGACGCCTGAAACCGCGCGGTCACTCCGCGTGGCAGTCGAGTATTGTCAAAATTAATTTTGCTGTCACTAAATGACAAACACTACGATAGAAAATTGTGTTGGGAAAGTTACAAACCAGTATACAATGAAAGAAATATCCATCGATGCCTTGTGGGTAAGAGCAGGAGGGAAGTACTGAGCCACGCAGGATTAGCCGAGCAGTCTACGGCGCTACAGTCATGGAATGTGCGGCTAGTCCCGGCGGAGGTTCGAGTCCTCCCTCGGGCATGGGTATGTGTGTTTGTACTTAGGATAATTTAGGTTATGTAGTGTGTAAGCTTAGGGACTGATGCCCTTAGCAGTTAAGTCCCATAAGATTTCACACACATTTGAAGTATTGAGGATCTTAAAAGAGGGTTGGGTGAAGTACAGTTTCAAAAGCTGGTTTCTGATCCTAGATACAAATTACAGGATATAAAAAGTGAACCATTGTCTTCTAAGACTAACGTTACAGTGACATCGGATAGGGAAAACTAAACAGGAGACTTTTTTGTGACCTTATCGCCTTTAGTTTCACTTTTGTAATAGTTACCAAATAACTATGCTTTCTGAGCCGGTTATTCTTTAGTTAAAACGTACGTACTAACAGTACTTTACCAATTATCTTTGCTAGGTTTCTCAAATATTGAAGTTTCTCCTTTCGACCCCCTGGCGAACTTGTAGTAAGAATTCCAATTTCCATTCCAGAATAAGCTTTTACATGCGGACACAAAGGGAAAGATAAGTAGCCTTACACAGAGACGGGGCAAACGTCTATGATTTTTCCTCATATTTTATGATCAATTACGCAGTAAGACAAATATGAACGCAATGTCCATGCATTAATTATGTTTTACAAAGTATTCAACAAATATTTCCTGTGGTATTCAAACGTTCCATACGTTTCTCCAAGACTATAAAATGGTTCAAATGGCTCTGAGCACTATGGAACTCAACTGCTGTGGTCATAAGTCCCCTAGAACTTAGAACTACTTAAACCTAACTAACCTAAGGACAGCACGCAACACCCAGCCATCACGAGGCAGAGAAAATCCCTGACCCCGCCGGGAATCGAACCCGGGAACCCGGGCGTGGGAAGCGAGAACGCTACCGCACGACCACGAGATGCGGGCTCCAAGACTATACCCGTGTTGGTTGTCCCAAAGCTGCGATCACAGACGAAAATATTGAGAAATTTCAAGAATGGTACTGTGCTATAGAAGATGACAGATGTATCGAACAGCACGGCAGAAAATGGGGTACCGAGCATTTTAAACGTTTATTTAACTACGAGAATACTGTGTGCAAGGGGAAAAATTTGTTGAATGCAGACTTGTGGTACTTTTAAAAACGTACTCAACAATTTCAGTGCCTTTTTGAAGACAGTTAACCAATTTCATTAACGTTTGGTTATTTTGGTGGTAGTAACAGTCCACTGGTTCATACCAAAAATAAAACATTAATGATAGCCACGGGTAAAGGTCTAGGTCCCCACACCAGAAGAGGAGAAGTAAAATCAACCTGAAGCGAAGACGACGTGACCAGTGCTTTCTTCGATATTGGACTGATTATTGATAAAACTTCCCTGGTTTAATAAGTTAACGGTCGAATTTTGTCTAACTGTCAACTTTTGCTTAAAAAAATTTAATATAGTACCTAGAGTACAAAAGGGAAAAATTATACTACTTAAGGTTTAAGCAGCTATTCACGGGCAGTCTAATGTGTTCCATTCAAACGGATAAGCTGACTTTGACGTCAAAACTTTCATTTTGGGATAGTGCATCGGCAAAGTGAATTTTTCCTGATGTTTCTCTTCGTATAGTTGCTCTGACAATGCTAAAACGAAGAGTTCTGAGGTACAAATTGTGAACATTCACAATACTCGCTACAATTTTCACACTTCTCCTCCCATCTATTTCTACATATGAAGAACTTTGTTTCCAGAAAATTCAACGAGTTCAGCAAAGAGGTTCAATCACCACACTAAGTTTTTATGGACAGTGAAAAAGAAAATCAGATTTGGGAATGGAATTTACATAGTAGTCCACCGGTGAAACACTGAAAACACGGATTTTCTTTTAATTTTAATTTTTATTTTTATTTTGTTTATTTATTTTTTTCGAACGAAAGTCTCTCATATTGCTCTTGTATGGCCTAATTCGACTCGACAGTTCCACTGCCATATGACAGAAAAATTGATGATTTTTGTTGTTTGTGCGCAGGTCGTCAGATATCTAGTGAAACTTTCTGGCCGTTCTAGGCGCTACAGTCTGGAACCGCACGACCGCTACGGTCGCGGGTTCGAATCCTGCCTCGGGTATGGGTGTGTGTGATGTCCTTAAGTTAGTTAGGTTTAAGTAGTTCTAAGTTCTAGGGGACTCAGAAGTTACGTCTCATAGTGCTCAGAGCCACTTGAACCATTTTTGAATCTTTCTGTTTGTTATTGTCTTGTTTTCACAATAACTCTGTTACCTGTCGTATGTCTTCCGAATCGCAGCCTGTTTCCTTTTTACATTATTAATTGATACAATTTCAGCAACCTGGAACTTCTTTATTTAAATGAGTGTGTCTGTACGTAAATTGCAGAATGACTGACAAGATCAAACTTCTGCGTTATCTGATTCTGAAACAGCTGAGTAAAACTGAACGTACTGAGCCTACTTTCTCTTTACTTTTTCTTATCTTCTCAACACTGACCCACAATATTATAGCGCAACGCAATCTGACTACTCAAAAAAATTACAACCTGACTTCAAATAATTAATTCAAAAGAATGGCCCTGACTAAACGGAAATCTTAACAATAACCTATACATTTCATTAAGCACTTACCTCACAAAAATCGTCATTGCGCGAACTACCACAATACAGCGAGCGTCAATACTGCCAGCTAAATAAAAGATTCTAACTCCTAAAGCCACTAACTACCAATATGCATGTGGTTAACAACGGAAAGGTTTTGTTTCAAACCAAATAATGTATTCTTTACCTTAAAAATGTGACATCCAGTTGAAACACGAATATAAATCGTCATTGACATCCAGTACAAAGATATATAATCATGAATAATTCTCAGTGTCCAAGTCGGACACTTCCAGATCGTTAGCATCAATGCTAACTTCTCACATTTAACATCCATCACTGCTGGCTGTTCACCTCCAACTGCCCAACAGTACTGGCGATTAACTTCCAACAACGAGTCCGACCAGCCACAGAGTTTCTTACAAAGAAAGCGCAGCCAGAGATCCAATGCAAAGCGCTACACAGCGCTGCCAACACAGAAGCAGCCCACTTACAAACCGCCATCCGCTGCAATCGCGGACGCACAAACCCTTTATGAATTCTGCTGCTTCTCTATGGCACTACTTTTCACTACGCAATGGGCGGGGTGGGGGGGGGGGGCGGCGAGGGGTGCAATGCATTACTTAAATCAGTACACTCTCGTCTCGCCATAAATTACGTCGAACCTTGACAAAATAATCCGCTTAACAAGGAAAGTGAAACACCAACAACATATGATGGATGTTAACGTAACATCGTACACGCGTACACCGTCGGCGGGAATGTAAATAAAACGAATTACGGTTTCCTGTGACAGGTACAACGGCCATCAAATTGCATTAGTGTTCTTCATGGACGCGAGCAGCGTCAGATTTTAAGTGATTACTGTGAAAGACATCGAGATGACAGCCTAAAAAGACATCGTTCCCTAAAAGAAATCAAACCTTTATGTGCTCAGATCACCACTACATTAATAATATAACAATAGTTAAAGGATACCGAAAGGTCAAAGAGACATCAAGTACTCCGAAGAGTCAAAGGAACTGGTACACCTGCCTAATATCGTGCAGGGTCCCAGCGAGCTTGCAGAACTGCCGCAGAATGACGTGGCATGGACTCGACTAACGTCTGAAGTAGTACTCGAGGAAACTGACATCATGAATTATGCTGGGCTTTCCATAAATTAGTAAGAGTACCGGGGGGGGGGGGGGGGGGGAGTCTTCTGAACAACATGTTCTAAGGCATCCCAGATATGCGCAATAATGTCATGTGTGGAGAGTTTGGTGGCCAGCGGAAGTGTTTAAACTCAGAAGAGTGTTCCTGGAGTCACTCTGTAGCAATTCCGGACGTGTGGGGTGTCGCACTGTCCAGACGGAATTGTCTGAGTCCGTCGGAATGCACAATGGACATGAAAGGGTGCAGGTGATCAGACAGGATGCTTACCTCACGTGTTACCTGTCAGAGTCGTATCCAGACGTATCAAGAGTCCATATCACTCCAACTGAACGCGCTCCACACTATTACAGAGCCTCCACCGGCTTGGACAGTAACTTGCTGACATGGGTGGTTCATGGATTCATAAGGTTGTCTCCATACCCGTACACGTCCGTCCTCTCGCTACATTTTGAAACGAGACTCGTCCGACCAGGCAACGTGTTTCCAGTCATCAACAGTTCAAAGTCGGTGTTGACCGGCCCAAGCGCAGCATAAGGCTTTTTGTCGTACAGTCATCAGAAGAACGCGAGTGGGCATTCCGTTTTGAAAGCCCATACCGATGATGTTTCCTTGAATTGTTCGCACGCTTTTAAACTCGTGAAATGGTGGTATGGGAAAATCCTCACTTCATCGCTACCTCGGAAATGCTGTGTCCCATTGCTCGTACGCCGACTATCACACCACGTTCGAACTCACTTATATCTTGATAACCTGCCATTGAAGCACGACTAACCGATCCAACAACTCCTCCAGACACTTGTTGTCTTATACAGTCGTTACCGATAGCAGCGCCGTATTTTGCCCGTTTGCATATCCCTGTATTTGAATACACACGCCTGTGCCAGTTTCCTTGGCGCTCCAGTGTACTTTTATAACGGTTTGGATAATCCATATAACCAGTAGCTGGCCCTAATTACTAGTACTGGACGTGCAGTCTGCCAAACTCTCCGACTAATTTCCAGAGAAACTGGCCGTACTGTAACATTAAAAAAGCAATTTATTAAAACCTAGGCTTAACACATTTATAGAAAAGACACTGGGCACACAGCTTCCTTAATTCATAAACCACCAGCAGTATCTAAAAATGAATAGAACATCCACAAACATAAATAAAACTGCTTTATCTTATCTATCAGCACACCTAGTAAATTTAATGAGTTTACAATTTCAACCATAGGAAAAACACAAGGTCAAATCAAGCAGTTTGTTTAGTTTGCCAAGCTTAAAAACATAGAATAGGCCACAGATAATCCAAGTTGATAGACCTCTGCTGTAACCAGAAGCAAGGCAGTGCCAGACCTCTATCGTAGCCAGAAGCAAGACAACGTCAGGCACCTAATAAAATAATCGCAGCAGCAGCTGACAAAGCAGCAGCCCAAACAAAATTAGCCAGAACAAGTGTCAACAGATAAGATCTGCAGATTGCAGAAATTCCTGAGACAAATGTTCAGAAATGTGATCACCAATTTTAATTCCTCTGGTGAAGGCCGGAGTCAGCAGAAATTCCTCAGTCCGTTCAGCCTCTGCATACCACTAATCGGTGCCCTCACAATACCACATACAGTATCTTCGCAGAATGGACTCTCGCCAGCTTCCTCTTGAGGTTCTGACCAGCCTCAGCGCACGGCCAGTTCGCTCCAGTCAGAACGCAACAAAACAGTATTAAATTCACCCGTGCGGTGAGCCATTAAAAATTCTTGGAGGCAGAAGGTCGCATACGCTCATAGGACTCAGACTTGCTGCAAGGTGACTATTATAAATAATAATAGACAACCGCTACCGATAAAAACCTGCGCAGCTCAGTCACTGAAATGTCACATACCTTTTCATCCTGTGAAGTTTCATTTCATTTTCTCTTCCCGTTTCAACAGCTTCACAT
Organism: Schistocerca nitens; assembly: GCF_023898315.1. Taxonomy (NCBI): domain Eukaryota; kingdom Metazoa; phylum Arthropoda; class Insecta; order Orthoptera; family Acrididae; genus Schistocerca; species Schistocerca nitens. Next base: position 547,248,274 of record NC_064619.1, on the reverse strand, counting down.
CTTATGTCACGCTGTGTACGTACTTCAAAATCGCCCTACAATTACTCATTGAAGTTTACTTCACTTACATAAAACTTGCCCTATTACTCAAGCAGTTGTGGACTGGAATAATGGCTACGAAACCATAAGTAATGTGGTGCACTGAAAAGTCTGTGGCATGACATAGTATGGATATTACCAATCATATTGCCACACCTTTAGGGCGAAAATGTAGTGAACGTAAAATTCTCATTGATATGAAATGACATATAGATTACTAATGAGACTGCCCCACTCTGGCAGCTAAAAATCAACTGATTAACACATGAAATCAAGCAGCAAAAAGTTATGAGATTTAGGAACTGATGAACGGATGGCACCAATTAATTAGAGGATCTAAACATGAAATACTTGTTTTTATTACAGTGTCTTCTACACAATATTACAAAACATCAGGGATGATATGACCGGATGTGGGAACGACTCAGTTATTAAGGGTAAGTAGGGGCAATGACAATAATTTCAACGACGTCCCGTAACAGGTAGGGTGGTGGCGTAGCGACCAGAGCACCTTCCGTGTCTCTCCTTTAAAATGGAATGCTAACTGCCAAAAGGCTCAGTGTGGAGCAAACATCTGAAGAAAGCAGGCAACCATGCCATGGAGACTCACTCCTACACGCTGCAGCCAGATGAGTGAGTTTGAAAGGCATCAAACTGTGGCCTTCCAACTGGCGGGATGGTCCTTTCGGAGAATTGTTATACGAAATGAGTATGCTGCGTCAGTTGGGCAACGATGGTGGTATCAGTGGTCACATGAACATTCTCATACCCGTAGGCAAGGTCCTGGACTTCCACACACCACAGACGTCCGCCAGGATCCTCGTATTGTGAGGGTGGCAGTGTCTGATCGTACAGCTACCACAGCATAGACAGGAGGGCTTGTTGAGCCGAGACTTGTCAACACCAACTGTTGCGGACCGGTTATTACTAGTTGGGCAACGTGCAGGCACCCCTCCAGTCCGTCTTCCACTCATGCTGTTGCATCGACCTGCACCGATCGACTGGTCCGCCATAGGATCTCCTGGAAGATGATATGGAGCGCCGTGGTCTTCAGCGGTGAAAGTACATTCTGCCTGAAAGCAAGTGATTTTCGTTTGCTCGTATGTCGTAGACTTGGTGAGCGCCATCTCTTAGAGCGCATTCGTCCAAAAACACTGGCCCCACCTTACGCCTTATGGTCTGAGGTGCGATAAGGTTCAGCTCCTGTTCGTCTTTGGTATTTCTGGAAGGGAAGCTAACCAGCGCTCGGTATGTGCAGAATGTTGTTAGTTCCGTTTTTTTGACGTTCTTGTTGTTCCAACAGGATAATGATTTCCCATACACTGCTCTGCAAGACGTGCAGCGTCTTTCCTGGCTAGCACGGTCTCAGGACATAAGTCTAATCGAGTACACGTAGGATACGATGGGCTAAACGTGACTTGTGCGACTTGTCAACCAAAACTCTCACCATCAACAGATTGAGCAGGCATGTCATAACGAATCACAGGGCAGTAGTCACCTTCTGTACGATCGACTGGGTACCAGAGTAAGGGCCCTAGATTGGCTATGTGAAGGCTATGCTATGTAATAATACGGATTTTCACCAATGGTCGATACCTAGTACCTCAGAACTGGTTGTGCTACCGATCTCTAAGTGTAATCATGTCACTTACTCCATATTCACTGTGGGAAGCATAAATCTTGATCAAACTGGAAACCTCTTAAAGGGTTTCTTCCGGCACTTCGTATGTTGTTTGTTATTGTGGTCCTCAGTCCTGAGACTGAATTGATTCAGCTCTCCATGCTGCTATATCCTGTGCCACCCTCTTGGTCCCCCTCTAGGACTTTAAACTCCCTCCACCCTCCCACACTAAATTAGTGACCGTTGATGTCTCAGAATATGTCCAATTCCTCTTTTTGATCTAGATGTGTTACAAATTTCTTGTCTCTCTAACTCTGTTCAGTGCCTCCACATTATGTACGTGATCGACCCAGCTAAACTTCAGCATTCTTCTGTAGCACCCATTCCGAAAGCTTCTATTCTCTTTTTATCTCAACTGTTTGTCGTCCATGTTTCAGCACCATACATCATAGATACACACCAGACAAATAACTGTAGAAAAAACATCCTAACAATTAAATCAATATATGATGTCAACAGATTTCCCTCCTTCAGAAATGCTTTTCTTGTCATTCTCAGATTGCGTTTTACATCCTCTCTACTTCGTCATCATCAGTTATTTTGCTGCCGAAATAACAAAGATCACCTACTGCCTTAAGCGTCTCGTTTCCTGATCTGTTTATCTGAGTATCACCTATTTAATTAGCCGGCCGTGGTGGTCAAGCGGTTCTAGGAGCTTCAGTCCGGAACCGCGGGACTGCTACGATCGCAGGTTCGAATCCTGCCTCGAGCATGGACGCGTGTGCTGTCCTTAGGTTAGTTAGGTTTAAGTAGTTCTAAGTTCTAGGGGACTGATGACCTCAGATGTTAAGTCCCATAGTGCTCAGAGCCATTTCAACCATCTGAACCTACTTAATTTGACTATATTCCACTATGTTTGTTTTGGTTTTGATGATAGTCACGTTATATCCTCATTTGAAGACAGCAGTGTTCATTCCGTTCAATGCTCTTCCAAGTCCTTTGCTGCCACAGACAGAATTTCGATGTCAGACGCCAGTCTCAATGTTTTTATTTCTTCACTTTGTACTTCAATTCCTATTGCAAATTTTTCTTAGGTTTCCTTTACTGCTTGTTGAATGTATATATCGATTAACATCGGAGATAGGCTAGAGCCCTGTCTCACTCCCTCGTTGAGCACCGCTACCTTTTCATACCCTTCGACTCATAAATGCAGGTCGAGGTGGGCTTCTACCAGCTTTTCCATTCTTCTATAGATATATCATGTGGCCATTTTGCAACCATGACTTATTAAACTGATAGTTCGGAATTTTCACACCGGTCAGCAACTTTCTTTGTAATTGGATTTACTACATCCTTATTGAAGTCTGAGGTATTTCGCGTGTCTCTTACATCTTATACATCAGGTAATAGAGTTTTGTCACGGCGGGCTCTCCCAAGGCTATCAGTGGTTCTGACGGAATATCGTGTACCCCCGGGACCATGTTTCCACTTAGATATTTAGCAGCTTCGTCAAATTCTTCTCTCTGTACCATATTCCCCATATCATCTTTGTCTTCGTCCTCTACCACTTCCATAATATTGTTTTAAAGTTCATGTCCATTGTGTACAAACTCTGTATGCTCCTCTCACATTTCTCTTCTTTCTTCTATCTCTTGATATTCTTACAGCTGCTTCTCTTGTCGCCAAGGCGTTATCTATCTTTCCCCTAGTGAAATATGCTTCTAAATCTTTACATTTGTCCTCTAGCCATTCCTGCTCAGCAGTTTCGCACTTCCTGTCAATCTCGTATTTGAAATGTCTGTATTCCCTTTGCCTGCTTCATTTGCAGCATTGTTAAAGTATCTCCTTTCATCAGCTGGAGTACCCAACGCTGGGCCTTGGCTTTTTACCTACTTGATCTGCTGCCTTCACCATTTCATCTCTTAACGTTCCCCTTTGGTCTTCTACTGTATCCCTTTCCCCTGTTATAGACAAGCGTAGCTTAATTCTTCCTCAGAAAATCTCAACAATCTCTGGTACTTTCAGCTGATCCAGATCCCATTTCCTTAATTTCCTACCTTTATCCAATTTCTTCAGTTATAGTCTACCTATAAATTATTGTCATAGACCTCATCTGCCCCTACGAATGTCTTACAGTTTGAGGTCCCCTTCCGAAATCTCAGTCCAACCAAAAAATAAGCAATCTTATACCTTCGTAGTCTGCAGGTCTTTTCCACGTATACAACCAAGCGTTAGCCTTGATGAAATTATGTTCCGTGCAAAATTCTACCAGACAGCTTCCTCTTTCATTACGCTCGCCCAGTTCATATTCACCTACTATTTTTTTTTCTCTTCCTTTTTCTGCTATCGAATTCCCTTCCACCATCACAGTTAAATTTTCGTCTTCTTTAACTACATGATTAATTTCTCATGCATTTCTTCCATCTCTTCGTCATCTGCGGACCTAGTTGGCATGTAAACTTGTGCCACTGTGGCTTCGTGTCTATCTTGAATACGATGATGCGTTCACTATGCTGTTCGTAGTAGCTTACTCTTTCGTCCTCCCTCCGAACTTCACTAATTCCCACAGTTTCTAATTTCAACCTATCCATTTCCCTTTTTAAATTTTCCATCCTACCTGCCTGATTAAGGGATGCAACTTCTCTCACTCTGATCCGTAGAATGCCACTTTTGTTTCTCCTGATGATGACAGCCTGCTGAGTAGTCCCCGCCCGCAGATCCGAATGGGGGTCTATTTCATCTCCGGAACATTTTATCAAAGAATCGTCCATCACCGTTTAACAATACAGTAGAGCTGCATGTCCCATGCTTCCAGCCGCTGGCATTACTAGCACAGCTAGACCGTTTTATTTGATGTTATAGAGCCAGATCAGTCAATGATCCAGACTGTTGCCCATGCAACTACAGAAAAGGCTACTGCCTGTTTTTAGGAGCCACATGCTTTCTGGCCTCTCAGTAGATATCCCTCCGTTGTGGTTGTACCGCCGTTACAGCTATCTGTATCGCAGTGGCACGCAAGCCGCTCCACCGACGGCAAGGTTCATGAGTGTTGGGTGGAGCAGGGGAGGGGGCGGAGGGCAAAAGGTTATCTTCTACTTTTTTAATTTTATACTCAAGTGTAATTCTACATTTGGAAACTAGTGAACTGTCTAAATTTCATCCTTTGCGAACAGTACATTTGTGAACAAAATATATTTTCGTAAATATGCTGTGTTCTTCAATTTGACAATATGAAAAGTGCATTGTGTATTCATTTTGAGGAAGAATTGGACTGAATAGTAACTATTTACTGTTACATTTTAGAAATCCTGATACGTTAGTGATAGAAATTGTAGCACTATTGTACACAACCGGCAACTCTGCCAAGTATACATTTGCTGTTATCAATATTACCACAACACAGCTGGAATAACAGGTCTACATGAGTACTACTTAATGGTAATTCCGGTAATGCCTGGTAGTAATGCCCATCGAATCAAATTTCCTTAACGGCCGATGTAATGGGAATTGCATCATTGCTATACGACACAAAAGGCTACGGCTCCTCCTCAGCGCCGAGAAATTTATACACGCGATAAAAGGGAGGAGAGCTCGTGATAGAAATGCAAAGCAGCTGGGGTGGAAGCGGTATACAAATTGGCGACGGCGTCCAGCCGGATGCGAGCTTACGTCATGCGTGTCGGGCCACGCCCACTGTTCACTGGATGGAAGGGGCCGATGGGAGTGCGGGGAACCCCCCAGGGCGGCGTGCGGCGTGTCAACAGTAATATCTCGTCCGGAGCTGCTCCACCCACGCCCCTCCATCGCAGTGGAATGACAACCGGGTCATCCGCTTTCACAGACACTTAAGCTCTCTTCTACGGTTTATCTGGACTCTGTGAAACAATGAAGCAAGACTTACGAACACAAGAGCGTTAATCGCTGCCGGTGTGCGTCGCACGTTGCTCGTAAATGTGACGTAATGTTTGCCAACGGTGGCTTCACAAATGAAAGGTGTCAGGACTGTTGCTTTTGGTAACCAGGGCGTGAATCACATCCGGCAGATGTTCCTGCAGCCTAATGCAACACATTACGCGCCCAAGGCCTGCTTGACACCACGTAGGTGGCAGCAGATGGTCTGTGTTATGTTAACAAACATCATTGCGGGTAATGTGTTGCATGCATTTGCACGGTGAGCTGCAACTTCGCATGCTTGGCCGCTGCTCCACTGAGCTGTAGCGCATAGGAACGGAATGCAGGTAACGTATTTGTGCAAAAGATTAGCAAGCATTTAATTGGTGAAGATAGCCGAAACCGTAGCAAGAAATATAATTGCAAAGAAATTGTGCCTAATGTTTATAATTCTCAAAAGTCGGAGTGATTAAAATAGTCATATCATCTGTAACTAATTTTTAGTCCATTGCAGGTGCAACTAGAATACAGACACGTTATAAAGAGATCTAGTGGAGAAACCCGGCATTGCTCAGGTTATTATACAGGGTGTTACAAAAAGGTACGGCCAAACTCTCAGGAAACATTCCTCACACACAAATAAAGAAAAGATGTTATGTGGACATGTGTCCGGAAACGCTTAATTTTCATGTTAGAGCTCATTTTAGGTTCGTCAGTATGTACTGTACTTCCTCGATTCACCGCCAGTTGGCCCAATTGAAGGAAGGTAATGTTGACTTCGGTGCTTGTGTTTACATGAGACACATTGCTCTACAGTAGTAGCATCAAGCACATCAGTGCGTAGCATCAACAGGGTGGTGTTCATCACGAACGTGGTTTTGCAGTCAGTGCAATTTTTACAAATGCGGAGTTGGCAGATGCCCATTTGATGTATGGATTAGCACGGGGCAAAAGCCGTGGCGCGGTACGTTTGTACCGTTTCCAGAACGAAGGTGTCCCAACAGGAAGACGTTCGAAGCAATTGATCGGCGTCTTAGGGAGCACGGAACATTCCAGCCTATGACTCGCGACTGGGGAAGACCTAGAACGACGAGGACACCTGCAATGGACGAGGCAATTCTTCGTGCAGTTGACGATAACCCTAATGTCAGCATCAGAGAAGTTGCTGCTGTACAAGGTAACGTTGACCACGTCACTGTATGGAGAGTGGTACGGGAGAATTGTTTCCGTACCATGTACGGCGTGTGCAGGCACTATCAGCAGCTGATTGGCCTCCACGGGTACACTTCTGCGAATGGTTCATCCAACAATGTGTCAATCCTCATTTCAGTGCAAATGTTCTCTTTACAGATGAGGCTTCATTCCAACGTGATCAAATTGTAAATTTTCACAATCAACAGGTGTGGGCTGACGAGAATCCGCACGCAATTGTGCAATCACGTCATCAACACAGATTTTCTGTGAACGTTTGGCCAGGCATTGTTGGTGATGTTTTGATTGGGCCCCATGTTCTTCCACCTACGCTCAATGGAGCAGGTTATCATGATTTCATACGGGATACTCTACCTGTGCTGCTAGAACATGTGCCTTTACAAGTACGACACAACATGTGGTCCATGCACGATGGAGCTCCTGCGCATTTCAGTTGAAGTGTTCGTACGCTTCTCAACAACAGATTCGGTGATCGATGGATTGGTAGAGGCGGACCAATTCCATGGCTTCCACGCTCTCCTGACCTCAACCCTCTAGACTTTATGGGGGCATTTGAAAGCTCTTGTCTACGCAACCCCGGTACCAAATGTACAGACTCTTCGTGCTCGAATTGTGGACGGCTGTGATACAATACGCAATTCTCCAGGACTGCATCAGCGCAACAGGGATTCCATGCGACGGTGGGTGGATGCATGTATCCTCGCTAATGGAGGACATTTTGAACATTTCCTGTAACAAAGTGTTTGAAGTCACGATGGTACGTTCTGTTGCTGTGTGTTTCCATTCCATGATTAATGTGATTTGAAGAGAAGTAATAAAATGAGCTCTAACATGGAAAGTAAGCGTTTCCGGACACATGTCCACATAACATATTTTCTTTCTTTGTGGGTAGGAGGAGGAGGAGGAGATTAGTGTTTAACGTCCCGTCGACAACGAGGTCATTAGAGACGGAGCGCAAGCTCGGGTGAGGGAATGATGGGGGAAGGAAATCGGCCGTGCCCTTTCAAAGGAACCATCCCGGCATTTGCCTGAAGCGATTTAGGGAAATCACGGAAAACCTAAATCAGGATGGACGGAGACGGGATTGAACCGTCGTCCTCCCGAATGCGAGTCCAGTGTGCTAACCACTGCGCCACCTCGTTCAGTTTTGTGGGTAGGAATGTTTCCTGAAAGTTTGGCAGTACCTTTTTGTAACACCCTGTATATAACATGTACCACGCAGCATTTGGCCTTATGCTTAATTTTATGACGTCATATCTCCCGAACTATGTGACCTACATTGGTATAATGTTGCAGGTACATTCAGCAATATATGTGAATACAGTCTGCAAAATTTCTTGCGAACGGAGCTGGAAGCAACGATGCGGCACTTCTCACGCATTTCACTGTTCACGACATCATACCTCCTCAGCTATGTGCTGTTCAATGATACAAGTTACGAGCTACATTCAGTGGTATATGTGTGTACTACCGGCAATATGTGCCGCGAATACAATTAGTAGTAACGAAGTAATCAATTATAACGTCATCCCTCACGCGTTACGTTCACTGTGTGAACAGCGAAAAGTACTAAGCGATAAATATTTTTCCTTTCATCATTTTGTAGTGGTTGTCAGCGGGACGAAATTTTATAACAGTTTGAATTTATGTGTTAAATTTGTTGCAAGTTGCCAAATGCTCTCTTTCTGAAGTACTGAATGAATAAAGACTAAGAATTCACGCGTCTCGGGGTACGCTTATTTTTCACCCCTTTGGTAGGTAGGTGGTTCACAATCTCACGACGTTTGTTGTCTGACAGTAAGTGACATATGTATAAAGTTTGTTTGGAATTGTGTCAGTGATTTAGGAGATGTGGATCATAGAGACAGACAGACACACACACACACAAACACACACACACACACACACACACACACACACACACTCTCTCTCTCCCCCCCCCCCCCCCCCCCCCACACACACACACACGCTTTACATCGTGAGATTATTCCACATGCTTACATGACCTATCCCTCAACGCTGTAAAAAAATAATCATGTCCAGCTGGCCGGTGTGGCCGAGCGGCTCTAGACGCTTCAGTCTGGAACCGCGCGTCCGCTACGGTCGCAGGCTCGAATCCTGCCTCGGGCATGGATGTGTGTGATGTCCTTAGGTTAGTTATATCTAAGTAGTTGTAAGTTCTAGGGGACTGATGACCTCAGATGTTAAGTCTCATAGTGCTCAGAGCCATTTGAACCATATTTGAACTCATATCCATAAACGTGTGGAAACAAAAGTTTTATTAAAATATGGGCCATTTTACTTGTGTCGTTCAGAACACAGTAATGTGGGCTCTTTTCCACCTGAAGATCATTGTTCATTTCTTATTGTTAATGATCTCGTGTGAATGAATCATGGGCTCTGGGGAAATGAAAATAGAAGAGGTTTGGTGCGATATACATGTAGTGCTGTGTTAAACGTTGAATATTGTGTTCACCGATGAGAAGTGAGGATGTCCTCCTCAGCATCGACGAATAAAAAAACGTATGGGGAAAGCTGATAAAAAAGGGACTTCATTATAAGACCTCTGTTGAAATATCAGGAAATAACTTCCATGCTACCAAAAGGAGATATAGAGGGTAAAAGCAGTAGAGGAAGACACATATTGTGATACAGCTGGCAAATAACAGAGGATTAAGGTGCAAGATCTAATCTGAGTTGAAGCAGTAGTACCAAGAGATAAATTCTTCGTGCGCCACATTAAAACACTCGGGCGCTTATTCACCCTACTTATTGCAGAGACTGGGGTGCAAATGTGAACACGAGACATTTCACACGTCTTGAGCGCTGAAGGTCCGCATACGTTCCATTTTCAAGTAAGATGGTATTCGCTCAGCATGGAATAACAAATTACCTCTGTTACCACTTGTGGACAGATGCAATTCTTCGAGCGATCGTAGAAGTGTGTCATCAGCGCCCCATCATCATCAACTTGTGGGCGAGGATAGCTGGTGACATTCGTAGGAACGTACATTTTGCAGCATACATCAACGAATGCTATTCGTTAAAAATTATTTCGAAATTTACGCATTGATTTATCTGAAAACGACATGGTCATGATGAGCCTCGCCTTTTCCCTATCGACTGTCTACAAGAACTTCGTCAACGACGGGATTTTAAATATTCAATTTATTTCATTTCTTATCATTCTGTTTCTGAAAATATCTGGTTAGGTTGCTAACTTTCTATTGCGGGAGCCTGGGTTCGATTTCCTCCCGGGTTGTGGGTTTTTTCCGCTCGGGATTGGCTGTGTTATCCTCATCATCATTTCGTCATCACCGATGCGCAAGTTACCGAAGTGCCGTAAAACAAATCGATTGGCACCATGCGGCCGAAAATGGCCCATAGGTTTTCCCGATCAATAATGCCACACACCCTTTTCGTTTTTGGTAATATCTGGTACCAAGAAAGTTGCATCAGTGTAGTAATCCTCAAAAAATTCGTTGAGGCATCGAATCATAGTAAACTGTCCTTTCTTCTCTCGTTGCTCCTTATTTCCGCCTGCATCCTTCTGTTGTAGATCTGTTCATCCCATCTCACTCTTCATCTTATCTCACTCCTCTTGCAGAAGACCTACACTGATCGGCTAGAACTTTATAACCACCGACTTACTATCGATATAGAGCCTTCGAGGCTATAGCAGCGTCACCTGTCGAGGAATAACTGCTAGACATAGACACGCATGGTGCATGTAGTATCAGTGAGCCTGCTTCCGTGTGTATAATGAGGAACGTGCGCGATCTATCTGAGTTTGACCGGGGGCAGATTGTGATAGCCTGGAGCCTCGACACGAGCGTTTAGGAAACTGCATGACTTGTCGAGTGTTCTAGGAATTATGTGATGAGTATCTGCAACACGTGGCAAAACACAGGTAATACTACGTCCAGACGTCGTGGTGTTGGGTGGCCACCCCTCATTACAGATGAAGAACGTCGTAGGCTGGGCATTCCGATGAAACAGGGCAGGCGGCGAACTGTGGCAGTACTGACATCAGACTATAATACTGGGCAGACTACAAGTATGCCTGTGGACTGCACTTGGTTACCACCTCCGTTCCCTGTTCCTCGGACGTAATCGCGAAGGCTCTGCCATTCTGGGGAGGTGAAACAATGGAGGTGATACTATGGAGAACTGCTCTAACAAATTTTAGGACTGGAGACCACAAAAACAACAGCAGCTTTGCTCTGCGAAACTTCCTTGTGTGTAAGTCGAACTGCGAATTTTTGACAGTTGGTATTTACGAATGACTCCTCGAAGGATGGCGGTTCTAGAAAACTGTGTGGTATGGGTATTGTGAATCCCAGTTGCAGCACAAAGATTTCCAAGTAAAAAATTTAACGAAGAAAATAACACGGTCGAGTATTCAAAAATGTTCAAATGTGTGTGAATTCCTAAGGGACCAAACTGCTTAGGTCATCGGTCCCTAGACTTACACACTATCTTAAACTAACTTATGCCAAGAACAACTCACACACCCATGCCGGAGGGAGGACTCGAACCTCCGGCGGGAGAGGCAGTGCGGTCCGTGACATGACGCCTGAAACCGCGCGGTCACTCCGCGTGGCAGTCGAGTATTGTCAAAATTAATTTTGCTGTCACTAAATGACAAACACTACGATAGAAAATTGTGTTGGGAAAGTTACAAACCAGTATACAATGAAAGAAATATCCATCGATGCCTTGTGGGTAAGAGCAGGAGGGAAGTACTGAGCCACGCAGGATTAGCCGAGCAGTCTACGGCGCTACAGTCATGGAATGTGCGGCTAGTCCCGGCGGAGGTTCGAGTCCTCCCTCGGGCATGGGTATGTGTGTTTGTACTTAGGATAATTTAGGTTATGTAGTGTGTAAGCTTAGGGACTGATGCCCTTAGCAGTTAAGTCCCATAAGATTTCACACACATTTGAAGTATTGAGGATCTTAAAAGAGGGTTGGGTGAAGTACAGTTTCAAAAGCTGGTTTCTGATCCTAGATACAAATTACAGGATATAAAAAGTGAACCATTGTCTTCTAAGACTAACGTTACAGTGACATCGGATAGGGAAAACTAAACAGGAGACTTTTTTGTGACCTTATCGCCTTTAGTTTCACTTTTGTAATAGTTACCAAATAACTATGCTTTCTGAGCCGGTTATTCTTTAGTTAAAACGTACGTACTAACAGTACTTTACCAATTATCTTTGCTAGGTTTCTCAAATATTGAAGTTTCTCCTTTCGACCCCCTGGCGAACTTGTAGTAAGAATTCCAATTTCCATTCCAGAATAAGCTTTTACATGCGGACACAAAGGGAAAGATAAGTAGCCTTACACAGAGACGGGGCAAACGTCTATGATTTTTCCTCATATTTTATGATCAATTACGCAGTAAGACAAATATGAACGCAATGTCCATGCATTAATTATGTTTTACAAAGTATTCAACAAATATTTCCTGTGGTATTCAAACGTTCCATACGTTTCTCCAAGACTATAAAATGGTTCAAATGGCTCTGAGCACTATGGAACTCAACTGCTGTGGTCATAAGTCCCCTAGAACTTAGAACTACTTAAACCTAACTAACCTAAGGACAGCACGCAACACCCAGCCATCACGAGGCAGAGAAAATCCCTGACCCCGCCGGGAATCGAACCCGGGAACCCGGGCGTGGGAAGCGAGAACGCTACCGCACGACCACGAGATGCGGGCTCCAAGACTATACCCGTGTTGGTTGTCCCAAAGCTGCGATCACAGACGAAAATATTGAGAAATTTCAAGAATGGTACTGTGCTATAGAAGATGACAGATGTATCGAACAGCACGGCAGAAAATGGGGTACCGAGCATTTTAAACGTTTATTTAACTACGAGAATACTGTGTGCAAGGGGAAAAATTTGTTGAATGCAGACTTGTGGTACTTTTAAAAACGTACTCAACAATTTCAGTGCCTTTTTGAAGACAGTTAACCAATTTCATTAACGTTTGGTTATTTTGGTGGTAGTAACAGTCCACTGGTTCATACCAAAAATAAAACATTAATGATAGCCACGGGTAAAGGTCTAGGTCCCCACACCAGAAGAGGAGAAGTAAAATCAACCTGAAGCGAAGACGACGTGACCAGTGCTTTCTTCGATATTGGACTGATTATTGATAAAACTTCCCTGGTTTAATAAGTTAACGGTCGAATTTTGTCTAACTGTCAACTTTTGCTTAAAAAAATTTAATATAGTACCTAGAGTACAAAAGGGAAAAATTATACTACTTAAGGTTTAAGCAGCTATTCACGGGCAGTCTAATGTGTTCCATTCAAACGGATAAGCTGACTTTGACGTCAAAACTTTCATTTTGGGATAGTGCATCGGCAAAGTGAATTTTTCCTGATGTTTCTCTTCGTATAGTTGCTCTGACAATGCTAAAACGAAGAGTTCTGAGGTACAAATTGTGAACATTCACAATACTCGCTACAATTTTCACACTTCTCCTCCCATCTATTTCTACATATGAAGAACTTTGTTTCCAGAAAATTCAACGAGTTCAGCAAAGAGGTTCAATCACCACACTAAGTTTTTATGGACAGTGAAAAAGAAAATCAGATTTGGGAATGGAATTTACATAGTAGTCCACCGGTGAAACACTGAAAACACGGATTTTCTTTTAATTTTAATTTTTATTTTTATTTTGTTTATTTATTTTTTTCGAACGAAAGTCTCTCATATTGCTCTTGTATGGCCTAATTCGACTCGACAGTTCCACTGCCATATGACAGAAAAATTGATGATTTTTGTTGTTTGTGCGCAGGTCGTCAGATATCTAGTGAAACTTTCTGGCCGTTCTAGGCGCTACAGTCTGGAACCGCACGACCGCTACGGTCGCGGGTTCGAATCCTGCCTCGGGTATGGGTGTGTGTGATGTCCTTAAGTTAGTTAGGTTTAAGTAGTTCTAAGTTCTAGGGGACTCAGAAGTTACGTCTCATAGTGCTCAGAGCCACTTGAACCATTTTTGAATCTTTCTGTTTGTTATTGTCTTGTTTTCACAATAACTCTGTTACCTGTCGTATGTCTTCCGAATCGCAGCCTGTTTCCTTTTTACATTATTAATTGATACAATTTCAGCAACCTGGAACTTCTTTATTTAAATGAGTGTGTCTGTACGTAAATTGCAGAATGACTGACAAGATCAAACTTCTGCGTTATCTGATTCTGAAACAGCTGAGTAAAACTGAACGTACTGAGCCTACTTTCTCTTTACTTTTTCTTATCTTCTCAACACTGACCCACAATATTATAGCGCAACGCAATCTGACTACTCAAAAAAATTACAACCTGACTTCAAATAATTAATTCAAAAGAATGGCCCTGACTAAACGGAAATCTTAACAATAACCTATACATTTCATTAAGCACTTACCTCACAAAAATCGTCATTGCGCGAACTACCACAATACAGCGAGCGTCAATACTGCCAGCTAAATAAAAGATTCTAACTCCTAAAGCCACTAACTACCAATATGCATGTGGTTAACAACGGAAAGGTTTTGTTTCAAACCAAATAATGTATTCTTTACCTTAAAAATGTGACATCCAGTTGAAACACGAATATAAATCGTCATTGACATCCAGTACAAAGATATATAATCATGAATAATTCTCAGTGTCCAAGTCGGACACTTCCAGATCGTTAGCATCAATGCTAACTTCTCACATTTAACATCCATCACTGCTGGCTGTTCACCTCCAACTGCCCAACAGTACTGGCGATTAACTTCCAACAACGAGTCCGACCAGCCACAGAGTTTCTTACAAAGAAAGCGCAGCCAGAGATCCAATGCAAAGCGCTACACAGCGCTGCCAACACAGAAGCAGCCCACTTACAAACCGCCATCCGCTGCAATCGCGGACGCACAAACCCTTTATGAATTCTGCTGCTTCTCTATGGCACTACTTTTCACTACGCAATGGGCGGGGTGGGGGGGGGGGGGGGCGGCGAGGGGTGCAATGCATTACTTAAATCAGTACACTCTCGTCTCGCCATAAATTACGTCGAACCTTGACAAAATAATCCGCTTAACAAGGAAAGTGAAACACCAACAACATATGATGGATGTTAACGTAACATCGTACACGCGTACACCGTCGGCGGGAATGTAAATAAAACGAATTACGGTTTCCTGTGACAGGTACAACGGCCATCAAATTGCATTAGTGTTCTTCATGGACGCGAGCAGCGTCAGATTTTAAGTGATTACTGTGAAAGACATCGAGATGACAGCCTAAAAAGACATCGTTCCCTAAAAGAAATCAAACCTTTATGTGCTCAGATCACCACTACATTAATAATATAACAATAGTTAAAGGATACCGAAAGGTCAAAGAGACATCAAGTACTCCGAAGAGTCAAAGGAACTGGTACACCTGCCTAATATCGTGCAGGGTCCCCGCGAGCTTGCAGAACTGCCGCAGAATGACGTGGCATGGACTCGACTAACGTCTGAAGTAGTACTCGAGGAAACTGACATCATGAATTATGCTGGGCTTTCCATAAATTAGTAAGAGTACCGGGGGGGGGGGGGGGGGAGTCTTCTGAACAACATGTTCTAAGGCATCCCAGATATGCGCAATAATGTCATGTGTGGAGAGTTTGGTGGCCAGCGGAAGTGTTTAAACTCAGAAGAGTGTTCCTGGAGTCACTCTGTAGCAATTCCGGACGTGTGGGGTGTCGCACTGTCCAGACGGAATTGTCTGAGTCCGTCGGAATGCACAATGGACATGAAAGGGTGCAGGTGATCAGACAGGATGCTTACCTCACGTGTTACCTGTCAGAGTCGTATCCAGACGTATCAAGAGTCCATATCACTCCAACTGAACGCGCTCCACACTATTACAGAGCCTCCACCGGCTTGGACAGTAACTTGCTGACATGGGTGGTTCATGGATTCATAAGGTTGTCTCCATACCCGTACACGTCCGTCCTCTCGCTACATTTTGAAACGAGACTCGTCCGACCAGGCAACGTGTTTCCAGTCATCAACAGTTCAAAGTCGGTGTTGACCGGCCCAAGCGCAGCATAAGGCTTTTTGTCGTACAGTCATCAGAAGAACGCGAGTGGGCATTCCGTTTTGAAAGCCCATACCGATGATGTTTCCTTGAATTGTTCGCACGCTTTTAAACTCGTGAAATGGTGGTATGGGAAAATCCTCACTTCATCGCTACCTCGGAAATGCTGTGTCCCATTGCTCGTACGCCGACTATCACACCACGTTCGAACTCACTTATATCTTGATAACCTGCCATTGAAGCACGACTAACCGATCCAACAACTCCTCCAGACACTTGTTGTCTTATACAGTCGTTACCGATAGCAGCGCCGTATTTTGCCCGTTTGCATATCCCTGTATTTGAATACACACGCCTGTGCCAGTTTCCTTGGCGCTCCAGTGTACTTTTATAACGGTTTGGATAATCCATATAACCAGTAGCTGGCCCTAATTACTAGTACTGGACGTGCAGTCTGCCAAACTCTCCGACTAATTTCCAGAGAAACTGGCCGTACTGTAACATTAAAAAAGCAATTTATTAAAACCTAGGCTTAACACATTTATAGAAAAGACACTGGGCACAAAGCTTCCTTAATTCATAAACCACCAGCAGTATCTAAAAATGAATAGAACATCCACAAACATAAATAAAACTGCTTTATCTTATCTATCAGCACACCTAGTAAATTTAATGAGTTTACAATTTCAACCATAGGAAAAACACAAGGTCAAATCAAGCAGTTTGTTTAGTTTGCCAAGCTTAAAAACATAGAATAGGCCACAGATAATCCAAGTTGATAGACCTCTGCTGTAACCAGAAGCAAGGCAGTGCCAGACCTCTATCGTAGCCAGAAGCAAGACAACGTCAGGCACCTAATAAAATAATCGCAGCAGCAGCTGACAAAGCAGCAGCCCAAACAAAATTAGCCAGAACAAGTGTCAACAGATAAGATCTGCAGATTGCAGAAATTCCTGAGACAAATGTTCAGAAATGTGATCACCAATTTTAATTCCTCTGGTGAAGGCCGGAGTCAGCAGAAATTCCTCAGTCCGTTCAGCCTCTGCATACCACTAATCGGTGCCCTCACAATACCACATACAGTATCTTCGCAGAATGGACTCTCGCCAGCTTCCTCTTGAGGTTCTGACCAGCCTCAGCGCACGGCCAGTTCGCTCCAGTCAGAACGCAACAAAACAGTATTAAATTCACCCGTGCGGTGAGCCATTAAAAATTCTTGGAGGCAGAAGGTCGCATACGCTCATAGGACTCAGACTTGCTGCAAGGTGACTATTATAAATAATAATAGACAACCGCTACCGATAAAAACCTGCGCAGCTCAGTCACTGAAATGTCACATACCTTTTCATCCTGTGAAGTTTCATTTCATTTTCTCTTCCCGTTTCAACAGCTTCACATCTTATGTCACGCTGTGTACGTACTTCAAAATCGCCCTACAATTACTCATTGAAGTTTACTTCACTTACATAAAACTTGCCCTATTACTCAAGCAGTTGTGGACTGGAATAATGGCTACGAAACCATAAGTAATGTGGTGCACTGAAAAGTCTGTGGCATGACATAGTATGGATATTACCAATCATATTGCCACACCTTTAGGGCGAAAATGTAGTGAACGTAAAATTCTCATTGATATGAAATGACATATAGATTACTAATGAGACTGCCCCACTCTGGCAGCTAAAAATCAACTGATTAACACATGAAATCAAGCAGCAAAAAGTTATGAGATTTAGGAACTGATGAACGGATGGCACCAATTAATTAGAGGATCTAAACATGAAATACTTGTTTTTATTACAGTGTCTTCTACACAATATTACAAAACATCAGGGATGATATGACCGGATGTGGGAACGACTCAGTTATTAAGGGTAAGTAGGGGCAATGAATCGTCTCACCATTCCTCGATGTCATTTCTCGTGTGGTGATGTCGACGGAAGACGCTGTGGCGATATGGCGTGTTACTTCGTAGCATCGGCGGCGAGTCAGCAGCTCTCATCGGCAAAGACCTGGAAAGATTTCCACATTGACCGCTCACCATGAATTGCCATAGATGAAACAATTCCCAAGTACAGGATCGTAAGAATTCGTCCGTTTAACATGGAAAAGGAGAATAATGTCACAAATTGACGATGAAAATTAAGATGTGAGTAAGGTTCAGACTCCATGTCATCAGACTAAGCAGGCAATGAGCCTCCATGTCCTCTTGCTTCCACGCTGTCTCGCCGACTGTCCCTTCGCATCTCTTTTCGTATCTCACTAAATTTTCGAGTTTTTCCTCCTGCCAGCGTTGTCATGGGCGGAATCAATTTGCAATGCTACCCAATGACCGACCACCAGTTCGTGACTATGCCTTCCCATGCACACTGAAAATTTTATATCTTGCCTGGGCTAGTGTGTGACTCTGGAACTGGTTTTCTTCTCACGTGTTAAATGTCGAAGCTTTTCCAACGTTGGTCCAGTACATTATTCCGATTTTTCTCCGTATTCTTCAGTTGCTGTGAAAGCAGCCACAGAACAATTTTTTATGACGATTGTCTCCGGATGAGCCATGAACAGTCTGATGTTTGTGCATCATCTAAGAATCTTCTGTCATACGTGGCTTATGAGCATCAATCTTCTTATGGCCCAGTAATTATTTTTTTTTTGTTAAGTTGGCTGACTTTTTCGGAGTTCCACTTTTTCACACGCATCCCAGTGCCAATTCTTGGAACTGTGTGTCTACCCTCTGCCCCAGTGTCTACAGAGGTCCATCTGCTAAATCTACAGAGCAAGAACCAACTCGTTTTGCCAACTTATTTACAATAGGAACTACAATAAAACACGAACAGTAACACAATCTTCAAAAAAAAAAAAAAAAAAAACAATAAGGACCTCTTCTGCGGATCAAGCGAATAACTACTAATTCCTACAATCAGAGTGCCCTTCGACTCTGTAGCTGTAGAACTGTTCCACATCAAGGCGATGTAGCACAATCGTTGCGGAAGAGAGGATGGTGGACGTGGCACACCGCTGGACTGGCCGATCTTGCCGGCCGGAGTAGCCGAGCGGTTCTAGGCGCTACAGTCTGGAACTCCGCGACCGCTACGGTCGCAGGTTCTAATCCTGCCTCGGGCATGGGTGTGTGTTATGTCCTTAGGATAGTTAGGTTTAAGTAGCTCCAAGTTCTAGGTGACTGATGACCTCAGAAGTTAAGTCCCATAGTCCTCAGAGCCATTTGAACCATTTTTTTGGCCGATCTTCTCCGCACGTGGCGACTCGAGAGCTGCCAGCTGAACGGATGGGCGCCAGCTTATCTCGCCCCAGGTGGAAGGATATTTCTGGGACTATTTTCACACACGTGATCGCCAGAAAGTAGTTCGTTGATCGTCGAGTATGCTGGTGGTTGATGCCCTCTGATAGACGTTGGCCGCATCTACTTCTTTGTTGTCAACTGTGGTACTTGTTTGTAAACATTGTTGCGTCAGCCAGACTTCGCAGCAGAGTTGGCAACCCGCATCGATGGTCTGTCGGCTGTGTTGCCGCTGCAGTAGGCGTCTGTGGTCACTGTAGCACCATGGATTAGGTTTTTTTTTCTTTAGTCAGGTGGCAGCTATTGATGTCAGCCAGCAGGAGTTTCACAAACCTCCATGTGTGCATTATTGGTGCTTTTTCCTCTACACTCTATCTTACTGCCTGCAAGGGTCCATGGATTCTCAGAACTTGTCTGCTATTCACAAGGTATCCATCCTTAAGCAAAACTAGAGCACCAGTCAACCTGACCCATGTGTGGTCACAGAATAACCCCATGTCTGCATCTCTCGCTGTCGCTGTATGAGGTCTGTCTTTCCCTTACCTGGCGGTCAACCAAGTGTCCACTGGTGGAGGTACTGCCTTATCCTTAGTTGAACTTTTCTTGATAGGCAGACTCACTAGTTGTCAATCGGCAGAGTACCTCAGGACACTAATGTGTCGAGTCTAGTATCAATTCAAACATCAAAAAAGCCACGAAAGTTGCTGGTCTTGGCAGTAGATAGCCAATGGTCTGTTGTCTTCTCAGATTTGTTTGTTCAGAATGTGCCATTAAGAAAATCTGAGGCCATGATCGTAGATACATGTTAGTCATCGTAGGAGTTTTTTAGAAAATGCAGTGAAGTGCTCAAATTAATTGACGATGGCAGAGAAAGTCATTTTGAGAAATGACTGATTTTCAAGCAGTAGGAACTATTGCGAATAAACATGTCCTAAGTACCTTAGTTTCACGGAACATTCAAGAGTTTGTTACTTCTACTTTCATGGTTTTGCTGGGTACGAAGTACATAATACTCATGTGGTACTGTCTGGAATGGCATGACCCATCCCCCAGCTGTTTATGT
The DNA here is from genome assembly GCF_023898315.1 of Schistocerca nitens. Lineage (NCBI taxonomy): Eukaryota > Metazoa > Arthropoda > Insecta > Orthoptera > Acrididae > Schistocerca > Schistocerca nitens. The sequence continues at coordinate 547,228,087 of NC_064619.1, read as the reverse complement.
GGTGGGCAGAGTCTGCTTCCTCCGTTCCCCATAGTCACGCTTATAAGTAATCAAGAAATGTTTGGCAAATAATGTATTTGGAAGAGATGAAGAAGATCTGTGCGACGTATCGAATTTCTTCACCACATTTTGCAACAGAATTTCAGCTAGTGACGATATGACCGAAGCTTGCACTTTATGTTGTAGAGAGCTATTCACCTTGTCGATGTTGAGGTAGTCACAGAGTGGGCTCTAGCTTGGATGAAAATTGTTGGAAGCTGTTGACAGAAGAATCCAGGGTACTGTGTGGAAGTAACTGAAACTTACAAATCAAGAGGCTACTCCCAGAAGATATCGCAGAGGACTTTTCAATATGGTCGAGTGGAAATACGAGTAAAAATCATTTATTTCTCATCATGAGCATCAATGACATATCCCCTACGTCTAAGAAAGTAGCTTTGAGGGAAGACATTTAATTTAGTTCCTTTAGCAATCAAGTGTGTGGAAATTATCTTACTAGAAAGCATTCTTCATTAGATCATGTCATCAAAGACATTCATTAAAACCAATACAGCAACTTTCATTCTGAATTTACGTCCTGCAAGGGTTACAAGCTTAGCAGTCATGCTTCGGAAACCAGCTAATTGTACGAGCCAGTAATTAATTACGACCGGTAAATGTGGTGAGAGAAGTTTGAGATTGAGAGAGTATAGTACGTACCGTGCTCAGCAAAGTTTTACAATTTTACGCTGCCCGTGTTCCAGCGATTACTCAGTTCCGAATTAATCTGGCGGTCCGCTCTCAGGAGGGACAAGCGCACTCACAGCTTGGAGGGGCTGGCTAACTCGACCCACAAAATTGCTTACCTGCCGCACACCGGCATTCCAGACGTCACATTTCGTAAAGTGTTATGAACGTCGAATAGTGCGGCTCTCGGATAATTATTTCAATTCCTGTTCCTGAAAACCCTTCAAACGAGATTAACTGCCTCAAATGTTAGCAGACTAACCTTCAAACAGCACTCTGATGTTTTTAAGTACTTTGCTCCGTCCGCGTTTCTCGCAGTTTCGATGTATACGCGCTGCTACTGCAGTCCTTACAGCGTATTTGATGAGAACAACTGTAGTTCCCATATTGCTTTCACAGCGCAGGATGTAGAGAGCAGCTAAGTGCGTAATGTAATAGGTTGGTTGTTTCGGGGAAGAGACCTAAATGCGAGGTCATAGGTCTCATCGGATTAGGGAAGGATGGAGAAGGAAGTAGGCCGTGCCCTTCCAAAGGAACCATCCCGACATATGCCTGGAGCGATTTGGGGAAATCACGGTAAACCTAAATCAGGATGGCCGGACGTGGGATTGAACCGTCGTCCTCACGAATGCGCAATGTAATTCACAACGATGCTAATATTATTTGTTGACAGCCAGAGATACATTTTCAGTGTGAATGTCCTCATGTAGGTAGTGGCGGTAATTAACTGCCCATTTATTCCCAGCCCTCTGAAGTATAGTTCACACTGACTCTTCGAAGCACTACTACTGTTCATCACTGTATTTATGTGCACTATCGTTTCTGAACAAGTAACGCAACTAGTATTTTCTCCCGGCTGTCACCGCTAAAATCCAGACATCAAATACAATCGAGTATTGAACGAGTAAACAGCAAAAAGTTGAACAACATGTGTAAATGAGTATCACAAGACGTATTGGTATCGTTATTACGATATGGTAACTGCTTTTCAAGAAAAATGGATAGCGGTGAAGTTCACGATGTACTGAGAGCACTCTTGTGGCGCAATTTACAACGGTACCTCACAAAAACTCCATTTGTAAATTTCAAGGAGACGGGATGTAGACAGCAGTTTGGCATATTTGAAGAAGTGTCAGTGTCATTTAGCGAACTTCTTGTCGGCTGCGAAACAGAGGAGTAGTCTCACCCAGGCAAGAAGAACGTCAGTCAAGACTAACAGCTCTACTACGGGATCAGCTTTGACTCTTAATGGGAGGCCCTCTGTGATTGTATGAAAAGTACGTTATTGTCGTGATATTTTTCAAGTAAAATAAAAGGATATGGTTAATGTGATGATACAATTTTTTCCTTACAGTTCTGACCTCAGCTAACGCATTTTTTATTTCATACCGGACACTCCCTGTAAACGCTGCACCAGGTGGAAGGACAACTTGAAGCCGCAGCCGGCCGTTGTGGCCCAGCGGTTCTAGGCGCTTAATTCCAGAACCGCGCTGCTGCTACGATCGCAGGCTCGAATCCTGGCTCGGGCATGGATGTGTGTGATGTCCTTAGGTTAGATAGGTTTAAGTAGTTCCAAGTGTATGGGACTGATGACCTCAGATGTTAAGCCCCATAGTGCTCAGAGCCATTTGAACCATTATTTGAAGCCGCATCTTTGGTCATGGGTCATTCCCTAAGCCATTCTCTGCATTGGCCAAAGATTCCGGAATCGTCCCCCATCCAGATCTCAGGAAGGGGACTGTCAGCAGGGAGGTGACCATGAGAAAAACATTGAGTGACCATGGAAATGATAGCGTTCTACGAGTCGAAGCGTGGAATGTCAAAAGTTTGAAAATGGTGGGGAAGCTAGAAAATCAGGAAAGGGAGATGCAAAGACTCGGTCTAGGTATAGTAAGGATCGGTGAAGTGAAATGGAAAGAAGGATTTCAGCTCAGATGATTTTGGGGTAATCTCAACCGCAGCAGAAAATGGTGTAACGCCGAGTAGGACTTGTTACAAATCGGAAGATAGGACAGAGACTGAGTTACTTTAAACAGTTTAGTGATAGGGTTGTCATCATTTGAATCGACAGTAAACTAACACCATAAACAATGGTTTGGATGTACATGCCGACGTCGCAAACAAAAGACGGAGAGAGAGAGAAAGTATTTCAGGATACTGAACGGCTACTTAAGTATGTAAAGGGAGTTGAAACTCTCATATTCCTGAGGGGTGGGAAAGCGAGTAAGGGGAAGTAATAGGTCGGTGGGAGAATATGGTTGTGGTAGCAGAAAGAATAAATGTCAGATGGTACTTGGGAATACTCTGTTCAAGAATCACAAGAGGAACAGGTATACTTGGAAAGGGCCGGGAGGTACATGAAGATTTCAGATCATGGTCAGATAGAGGTTCGTAAATCAGATATTGGATTATAAGGTGTACCCATGGGTAGAAAGAGACTCAGATCACAATGATGATGAGGAATAGGCTGAAATTTAAGAGACTAGTCAGGAATAACCAATGAGCAGCCAAAAGGGATACGGAGTTCTAAGGAAATAGGAGATATGCTTGAAGTTCTCTGAAGCTTTAGATGCTGCTATAGCTCAGGAGTCGGTTCAGTTGGAGAGCAATGGACATCTTTAAAAAAGGAAATCACAGTTGTTGGAGAGGAAAAGATAGGTACAAGGAAGGTAACTGCCAATAAACCCTGGATAACACAAGAAGTGCTTCAGTTGATCAAAGAAAAAAGGAAATACAAACATGTTTCGGGAAATTGAAGAATACAAAAATGGAAGTCATTTAGGAATGAAACAAACAGGAAGTTCATGGAAGCTAAGGCGCAATGGCTATATTAAAAATGAGAAGGAATGTAAAAAGAAATGAAGCCAAAACAGTATTCAGGGTAATAATATGGAAGGAAACAAATATCAGGAGTGCAATGGGAATTTAACAGTTAAATGCAGAGGAGAGAGCTGATAGATGGGGATAGTCCATTGAGGGCCTCTGTGAGGGGAAGGATTTTGCTGATGAAGTGACAGAAGAAGAAACTGGAGTCGATAGGGAAGAGATAGGGGATCCAGTATTAGAATCAGAATTTAGAAGAACTTTGGAAGACTTAAGATCAAATAAGGCAAAAGGGATAGATAACATTCTTTCGGAATTTCTAAAATCATTGGGGTTAGTGGCAAAAACGGCTATTCACGTTGGTGTGTAGAATGTATGAGACTGGCAATAAACAAGCAGACTTTCGGCCAAACATCTTCCACATAATTCTGAGGATAGCAAGAGCAGACAAGTAAGAGAAACGTCGCACATTCAGCTTAACTATTCATGCATCCATGATACTGAGAAGAATAGTTAAGAGAAGAATGGGGAAAAAAGTTGACGATCCGTTGTATGATCATCAGTTTGGCTTCAGGGAAGGTAAGGGTACCAGGGAGGCAGTTCCGACGTTGCAGTTCATATTGGAAGCAAGACTAAAGAAAAATCAAGCCACGTCCATAGAATTTGTCGAGCTGAGAAAAACCTTCGACAATGTAAAATGTTCGAAATACGAAGGAAAATAGGGGTAAGCTATAGGAAGAGACCGGTAATATACTATATGTAGAAGGGCCAAGAGAAAACAATATCGGCGGAAGATCAAGGCCGCGGACCAGTAAGGGGCGTAGTCATTTCCCCCCAATCTAAAGATCGAAGAAGCAATGATGGAAATAAAGGAAAGGTTCAAAAGTGGAATTAAAACTCAGTATTAATCGATATCAGTGATATGATTCCCTGGTGATATTGCTATCCTCAGTGAACGGAATGAACATCCTCATGAGAACAGAATATGAATTGAGTGTAAATCGAAGAAAGACGAAAATCGTGAGGAGTGGCAGAAATGAGAGCGGCGAGAAATTTAACACCGTAATTGATGATCACGAAATAGATGAAGGTAAGGAATTCTGCTAACCAGACAGCAAGATAACCCACGACAGACAGAGCAAGGAGGATACGAAGCAGACTAGCACTGTCAACAAGGGCGTTCCCGGCCATCGGAGGTTCACTAATATCAAACATAAGCCTTGATTTGAGGAATACATTTCTAAGAATATAGGTTTGGAGCATGGGACTGTACAGTAAAGAGAAGCGTACTGCGGGCTAACTGGAATAGAAGAGAATCAAAGCATTTGAGATGTGGTTCTACAGGAGACTGTTGGAAGTTAAGTGTACCGATAATGTTACTAACGAACAGATTATCCATATAACCGGCGATGAAAGAAGTATATGCAAAACACTGAGAAGAAGAAGTGACACGATGATAGAACATCTTTAAGAAATCAGGGAATAACTTCTACGGTACTAGAGGGAACTATAGAGGACAAAAACCGTAGAGAAATACAGAGATTAGCGTACCACCAGCAAATAACTGAGGACGTAGGTTGCAAGTGCTACTCTGAGATGAAGAGGTTGGCACAGTACAAGAATGCGCTCCATCTGAACCGTAGAAAAACTAATGACTCAAAAAAAGTCACAATAAACCTGTCCATGTATTGGGGCTCTAAGTAGAAGTTATGTTGGTATGTTGCATTAGTCATTGTCTTACAGGGTTTGCACATGGCATGAAGGTAACTCTGCTTCGAACAGCCAGCAATTTGGACACCAATAGTTATGTTTTTATGTGTCACGGTTAGTCATTGTGCTGTATTTTCGACGTCTCCATAACCTTACCTTTCCTGAACATAAAGCAAGACCGCCTTTTCCTGTCTTAGGCTGAGCTACCTGGCAAAGACGTTCAACTATTGACCTGATATGCCACCCTTTGAAAATGTCTGATGATGATGATGAGGTCTCATACTCTGAGAAGCTTAGGGGACGATGCGGGAGACCCGCACCGCTGACTAGGCAAGGTCCTAGCGGAGGTGGTTTGTCATTGCCTTCCTCCGAACGTAATGGGGATGAATGATGATGATGACGACACAACACCCAGTCATCTCGAGGCAGGGAAAATCCATGACCCAGTCGGGAATCGAACCCGGGTCCCCGTGCGCGGGAAGGGAGAACGCTACCGCAAGACCACGAAAATGTCTGGTTAAGGCTTATTGGGAGTACAGCCCGCCAGCCACTATGGCTGATGAATTCTGGCATAGAAGCTTTTTGCGAACACGTGCTCATAAGCATCATCGGAGCATAAGCTCAACGTGGTAGATGCATTGTTGCTACCGGAGGCGTTAGTTCTGTGTACTAGATTTCGTGCAACGTACACCACTAAATAGCATAGAAATTTAATCGTAATCTTCCTACTATACCATAGACGTACAATAACTTAGATTACATTCATCGCTATCTTTCCTGGTTGTGCAATTTTAGTGGTCAGAAGTGTATTTACTTAATTGATGAGGACAGATGGACAAGCATCGTCGGTGGGAAGTGTAATCCTCAGCAGATGCAGAGCTTACTACAAGTAAGATCTCTGTTGTTCTGCTGTTGCTGGGGATCTCTCCCTATAGGATTACCATCTGGTTCTGCACTAAGCAGCCGATAGCCACCCGTAAATAGCCCCGAGTGCTAGCTCCTCCGCCGCGGCTATTTGTCTCGACCCGCCGTGCTGACGTCACGCGTCACGTGCGGGGCCTCCCCTCCCCGCCCAACGGCGGTGTCAGTGGTAATATCTCGGGCGGTGGCCGCTGGGGGTGGGGGTTGGTGAGGGACAGAGATCGGCGGCACACACGCGCCAGTGAATCACAGCCCGCAGGCTACACCGCCAACCGGCGGATTACATCTGCGTGGGGCGCGGCCTGTGTCGCCGAAATGAAGTAACAGGGATTACAAGACACAGCTCTGTAGAGACCAGTTTTGAGAGGGTGTCATGAGGACCAAGTAACGCTGATGACAGTTCCGCTGACAAAAGATAATCTTACCTGTTGTTTCATAACAGGAATTTATAACTTGATATTAATGATGTCTTCTTTGTCGTTGACATACGAGGGGCGTTCAGAAAGTAAGCTCCGATCGGTCGCGAAATGACTATGAAAATCCGATAAAGCTTTGCACAGATGTGTTGGGTAGTGTCTCTAGTATAACCCCAGTTAGCATCACGTCGCTCTTCTCATTTCTGAGCTCGCAGTGAGTGCGTAAAGATGTCTAGAAAATAGTGTCTGCCGCCAAGTACGAGGGCCTGGTGAGAAATTTCGCCTGAAGCTATGCAGCTAACATTACATAACTGTCGTGCTGTTTCTTCTTCAAGACAATTCTCAGCCGCATTCTGCAGGTGCAATGAAGATGCTCCTGCATCGTTTTCAAATGGAAATGTGAGATTACCCACAATACAGTCCGCAATTGTCTCCCCCTGGGTTTCATCTCTGGTCACATGAACCGCTGTCTTTGAAGACAACATTTTGACACAGACAACGAGGTGTAGGCCAGCGTGGAGAATTGGCGGAAAGCACTGGCGGCTGCCTTCTGTGATGAGGCTATTGAAAAGTTGGTACAACGCTATGACAAAAGTCTAAGTCAGAACAGCGACTACGTAGAGAAGTAGCTGAAAGGTGTAGCTAATTGTTACAAGTAAAACATTTCTGATGTTCACTGTGGTTTCAATTTGGCAATCAATCGGAGCTTACTTTCTGAACAGGCCTCGTACATAAAGGGCTTTCGCATCTGTCTGTTTCATCTTCACAAATATGAGATCAATCATTTCCTTGATCGACCTGAGCGTCTCAATTTCGTGTTGTATTTCACGATTTTGTGGCTACTCTTTCATCTTTAATTAGTGTCTTCTGTTCACTCGCCTTCAGCAGCGTTTCAAACCCCTCAAATTATTAGATTTCCATCTCTATTGGCACAATGGATTTATTGGTTCAAATGGCTCTAAGCACTATGGTACTTAACATATCAGTCCCACAGACTTAGAACTACTGAAACCTCACATAACCTAAGGACACCACACCTATCCATGCACGATGTTGCATTCGAACCTGTGACCGTAGCAGCAGCGCGGTTCCGGTCTGAAGCGCCTAGAACAGCTCGGCCACAGCGGCCGGCACTGATTACTGCGAGGGGCATTAAATGAGCAATGCAACACGTTTCTTTTCTAAATGCAGGTTGGTTTTATTCATTGGTCTTATTCCAATAAAGTATATCGTTCTCCAATCTTTTGGCTATAACACCCTAGTTTTCAACATGGCTTTTGTTCAGTGCGACCGCTTCTCATAACTTTATTGGGAGGACCTGTGTGCCCCATAAAACCACACTACTGGACGACGTCGAAGTCTACGTCTTCTGCATCAATACCCTTTGCTTTGCGCAAAGTGCATCCTTCATTGGGCCAGGCAGATGGAAGTCGGAAGGTGGGAGGTCCGGGCTGGAGGATGGATGAGGAGGAATAGTCCAGTAAGTTTTGTGAGCTCCTCTTGGGTGCGCAGACCTTTATGAGACTTTGCGTTGTCATAGAGAAGTTCATTTGCATTTTGGTGGCTACGAACACGCTGTTGTCGTTCAAACATTGCAGGAGTCACAGCTGTGTGCGACTGGCCGGCACGCTGAAGATCGGATAGGTTTGTGCGACCTTGTGGCGATTATGCCAGCCACCTTGCCTAACGACTTGCTTTTGTTCGCTTCCGGGTCCCCGTAGATATTCTGCAAGCGCCCATCAACGTCTGCGACGCTCTGGTTTTCCGCCAAAAGTAACTGAATGACAGCTCTCTGGCTGGGACGCATCTCCATTACAGACGCCATTTTGAAGGCTACTTGTAGCACCGCCATCTGTCTTAACTTCATGAAACTATAGGCGCTTAAGCAAGGAATATTTCAAGATGTCCCACAACAAATTGAGATTCATGTCAATTGAAATTTGTGGAGAAGAGAAGTATGTTGCGTTACTTACTGAACGCCCCTCATACTTAATATTCTCATCTACTCTTTCAATCTTCTGCTTGTGACGTCGGCATGTACGCCTGAACCAATGTTGTTGCGTTGGTTTTGCTCTCGATTGTGATGACAATAACCCTATCACCAAACTGTTGGCAGTAACTCACTCTCTGTACTATCTTCCTATCTGTGACAAATACTATTCCAGTTGTACGATCTTCTGCTGCCGTTGAACAAGAATATGTAAGGTCTTTCCATTTTACTTCGCTGACCAATACAATATCTAGATTGAGCTTTAGCATTTCCACTTTGAGATTTTCTAGCTGCCATGCCACATTCAGACGTCTGACTCCGCCCTCCAACTCGTTCAATGTTACTCTTTTAGTTACATATAGCTATTTAGTTGTTAATAGCATCTACTTTCAACTCAAGTCGAAAAACCTCATTTTTAATCAGATCTCCACAGTCTTGCACTGTTCGCTCTTCGTGTTGTTCTCATCGTCCTATTAATCTATCCAACGATCACTTCAATACAATAGTAAAGCTATCTACGTGGTCCTATAAAATTTAAGTTTTATAAATTTCCTGGCTTTGCTGTTGTACTATGTCTCAGTTTCCAGATACTGCTTGAATTTTCTTTCAGATTGTCGGCATTGTCGTAATCATAATTGGAGTTTTGTCCCACATTTTAGCATTTAATATCTTCTCAGTTCCATTTTTTGTCTCTTACGTCACGCTACTACCTTGTCCCAATCATTCCGTACCCAACTTTCTGAAAACATTATAGACTTACATTACACTGTCATTTGTTAACATTTTGCTGAGCTTACACAATTTTTGTTTTAATACAGGCCTTTTTAACTTCTGTAGACAGAACTTTACAAATAATTATTCAGCTACAGCACTATACAATTATATTAGCATTGTTGCCAAATGATGGGGAACAACAATGTCTGTGTGATACAACTGCTTTGAATGGCTTTAAAAAAGTTGAATCTTCGACGCAATGTCCTCTATTATTAGTATTATTAGTTTCAGAATACTCTATCAACTGCATGTAATCTCAAGTGGATAATATAACCACATCGCGAAGTATAAGATTAATACAGTTGACTTGGGTTGAGGCTTCATTTTAAAATGAATGAAGATGAAGAAATAGTCTTCAGAAACAATAGCTTTCATTACTAAAATACATTGCGGCAGAGCCATCTGGTTTTATGGCCTACTATTTTCCGATACTTCGCCGACTACGGGCACTAACTCTTACTCCTCCTGCTACGTAACTTCTAGAGAATCTTTCTTCTGTTGTTTCTGAGGTTACACTGCGTTTTATTATGTGTACTTGGGCCCATAGCATGAAATATTGCACTTGCGTTGAGGTTGCTTTGTAAACAATATCTTATAGAAATTTTAGCTACCAAAAAAAAAAAAAAAAAAGGAAGAAAGATGGAAGGCTTATGAGAAGCTTCAATCCTCCACGATACCTTCGAATGGTAGCGGATGCTTCTTTTTGGACACAGGGTGATACGTGGAACTGATACCAGCCAATCATGTGACATGCAACTCGGCGTAAGTGGTGACAGAGAAATGATTTGTATGTACGATCTAGTTGTATAGAATCAACTAAGAAAAATGGGTTGACGTGGAGACATTCCTGAATGATTGGTAGCGTGTATCACATGTGGATGTTAAAAGCCGTTTGCTCTGTGACACCTTCCATGCTATGTACTGAAGTGCATCAATTGGCAGGATACCGTCTTGCAGGACCTTAGTCCCTCATACATCTGCCCGAGAAGCTTATCCTAGGATGAGAACTACAAGATGCGGCTGAAGCATGTCTGAGGCGAGTCATCCAGTATTGTGTTTGGCGGGCAAAATTAGCTAGCGAGAGCCGCACTGTCAGTGTTTGTTCGTTCCTTGGTATTGTGAAGATGTGCCGATCTCTTTAGTATAGACGCTTTGTCTTGCTCTAGGAAATTGACCACGTTAAAGCGGTGTCGGTCTGGATTGTGGTGAGATGGTTTCTTGCTTCTACTGCACTTGTGGAGGATCAGGTTGATTTAAGCTGGATGTTTTGCAGTCGTACTCAACCGGGGTAATACATGTTCTTTGTTCAACGCTATAGTTTCGTCCTAAAATGTGGTGATCAGTACCTCATTTCCGGTCAGCCATCGGAGTTTGAAAGTTTAGTATCTCAGCGCTTTTCCACTCATGAAGAAATATCAAAGATATAAATGCAAACGAAGAACGGTCTTCCTTGTCTTTTGTAGATGTACAACCATGTAAAGTCACGTGGTCCATTGAAGGCCATTAGCATATCAAACGTGAGATTTTTGAATCAGGTTCTGTAAAACATACTGTATTCATAAAGTTTAGGATTCTTACGCACTTGTTTCGCTATCGTGAAACCTCTACAAGTGTTCACTCAAGAACGTTTCTCTTTCACTATATTTCAAACTGTCTACAGTGAGATGGCACTCTTTATTTCTAAATGCAGTCTCAGAAAACTCGACATGCTGCTCTCACTCTAGCTCAACCATTCCACGTGTTGCAGGATGCAGAGCTAAAAGACTTTTGCAGTTCAAGAACCATACCTACAATAAGTAATTCATAGCGAGTAGCTACAGGAGATTTGTTGTCAGCGTTATGGCTTCAGTATGTAATTCATAGCGAGTAGCTACACGAAATTTGTTATAACCATTGTGACTACAGTTTTGTAATTGTTTACCTTACATTAAGGTCTCTTTTCAGTGTTCCATTGTGCTATGTGAATGTTTTTCTCACAGCGATATCCAAAGTTTTCGTATTCACCTGGAAGACGATTGCACCGCACACCAGGCAAGTTGTGCGGGCAGCTACCCCGCCAGGAAGATATGCGTAAACAGCTCTCATGAAAACCGATATACATTGAAGAGCCAAAGAACTGGTACGCCTGCCTAATATAGTGTAGGGGCCCTGTGAGCAATCAGAAGTGCCACAACACAGCTTGCCATGGGCTCGATTAATATCTGAAGTAGTGCTGGAGGGAACTGATACTGTGAATCCTGCAGAGGTATCCATAAATTCGTAAGACTACAAGGCTGTGGAGATCGATTCTGAACAGCAAGTTGCAAGGCATCCCAGATATGCTCAATAAAGTTATGAATAGGAAGGTAGGGCAAAGGGTGTGTTACTGTGAACAGTTCAGTGACCGGGTTGTTCTAATCAGAATCGACAGCAGACCAACACCGACAACGATAGTTCAGGTATACATGCCGACGTCGCAAGCTGAAGATGAACAGATAGAGAAAGTGTATGAGGACATTGAAAGGGTAATGCAGTAATAGTCATGGGCGACTGGAATGCAGTTGTAGGGGAAGGAGTAGAAGAAAAGGTTACAGGAGAATATGGGCTTGGGACAAGGAATGAAAGAGAAGAAAGACTAATTGAGATCTGTAACAAGTTTCAGCTAGTAATAGCGAATACCCTGTTCAAGAATCACAAGAGGAGGAGGTATACTTGGAAAAGGCCGGGAGATACGGGAAGATTTCAATTAGATTACATCATGGTCAGACAGAGATTCCGAAAGCAGATAGTGGATTGTAAGGCACACCCAGGAGCAGATATAGACTCAGATCACAATATAGTAGTGATGAAGAGTAGGCTGAAGTTCAAGACATTAGTCAGGAAGAATCAATACGCAAAGAAGTGGGATACGGAAGTACTAAGGAATGACGAATTAAGTTTGAAGTTCTCTAACGCTATAGATACAGCAATAAGGAATACCGCAGTAGGCAGTACAGTTGAAGAGGAATGGACATCTCTAAAAAGGGCCATCACAGAAGTTGGTAAGGAAAACATAGGTACAAAGAAGGTAGCTGCGAAGAAACCATGGGTAACAGAAGAAATACTTCAGTTGATTGAAGAAAGGAGGAAGTACAAACATGTTCCGGGAAAATCAGGAATACAGAAATACAAGTCGCTGAGGAATGAAATAAATAGGAAGTGCAGGGAAGCTAAGACGAAATGACTGCAGGAAAAATGTGAAGACATTGAAAAAGATATGATTGTCGGAAGGACAGACTCAGCATACAGGAAAGTCAAAACAACCTTTGGTGACATTAAAAGCAACGGTGGTAACATTAAGAGTGCAACGGGAATTCCACTGTTAAATGCAGAGGAGAGAGCAGGTAGGTGGAAAGAATACATTGAAAGCCTCTATGAGGGTGAGGATTTGTTTGATTTAGAAGAGATAGGGGATCCAGTATTAGAATCGGAATTTAAAAGATCTTTGGAGGACTTACGGTCAAATAAGGCAGAAGGGATAAATAACATTCCATCAGAATTTCTAAACTCATTGGGGGAAGTGGCAACAAAACGACTATTCACGTTGGTGTGTAGAATATATGAGTCTGGCGACATACCATCTGACTTTCGGAAAAGCATCATCCACACAGAAGACGGCAAGAGCTGACAAGTGCGAGAATTATCGCACAATCAGCTTAACAGCTCATGGATCGAAGCTGCTTACAAGAATAATACACAGAAGAATAGAAAAGAAAATTGAGAATGGGGTAGGTGACGATCAGTTTGGTTTTAGGAAAAGTAAAGGGACGAAAGAGGCAATTCTGACGTTACGGCTAATAATGGAAGCAAGGCTAAAGAAAAATCAAGACACTTTCATAGGATTTGTCGACCTGGAAAAAGCGTTCGACAATATAAAATGGTGCAAGCTGTTCGAGATTCTGAAAAAAGTAGGGGTAAGCTATAGGGAGAGACGGGTCATATACAATATGTACAACAACCAAGAGGGAATAATAAGAGTGGACGATCAAGAACGAAGTGCTCGTATTAAGAAGGGTGTAAGACAAGGCTGTAGCCTTTCGCCCCTACTCTTCAATCTGTACATCGAGGAAGCAATGATGTAAATAAAAGAAAGGTTCCGGAGTGGAATAAAAATACAAGGTGAAAGGATATCGCTGATGACATTGCTATCCTGAGTGAAAGTGAAGAAGAATTAAATGATCTGCTGAACGGAATGAACAGTCTAATGTGTACACAGTATGGTTTGAGAGTAAATCGGAGGAAGACGAAGGTAATGAGAAGTAGTAGAAATGAGAACAGCGAGAAACTTAACATCAGGATTGATGGTCACGAAGTCAGTGAAGTTAAGGAATTCTGCTACCTAGACAGTAAAATAACCAATGACGGACGGAGCAAGGAGGACATCAAAAGCAGACTCGCTATGGCAAAAAAGGCATTTGTGGCCAAGAGAAGTCTACTAATATCAAATACCGGCCTTAATTTGAGGAAGAAATTTCTGAGGATGTACGTCTGGAGTACAGCATTGTATGGTAGTGAAACATGGACTGTGGGAAAACCGGATCAGAAGAGAATCGAAGCCTTTGAGATGTGGTGCTATAGACGAATGTTGAAAATTAGGTGGACTGATAAGGTAAGGAATGAGGAGGTTCTATGCAGAATCGGAGAGGAAAGGCATATGTGGAAAACACTGATAAGGAGAAGGGACAGGATGATAGGACATCTGCTAAGACATGAGGGGATGACTTCCATGGTACTAGAGGGAGCTGTAAAGGGCAAAAACTGTAGAGGAAGACAGAGATAGGTATACGTCAAGCAAATAATTGAGGACGTAGGTTGCAAGTGCTACTCTGAGATGAAGAGGTTAGCACAGGAAAGGAATTCGTGGCGGGCCGCATCAAACCAGTCAGTAGACTAATGACCAAAAAAAGAAAAAAAAAGTTCATATCTGGGGAGAGTGGCGACAAGCGGAAGTAACTCAGTGTTCCTGGAGGCACACTGTAGTAATTCTGGATTTTACCAAGTCCGTCGGAATGCACAATGGACATGAATGGAAGCAGGTGATCAGTCAGGATGCTTACGTACGTGTCACCTGTAAGAGTCTCATCTAGGCGTGTCAGGTGTCCATATCACTCCAAATGCACATGTCACACACCATTACACAGCCTCCATCAACCTGAACAGTCCCCTGCTGACATTCAGGGTCCATTGATTCATGAGGTTGTCTTCATTCCCGTACACGTCCAACCGCTCGATAAAATTTGAAACGAGACTCGTCTGAGCAGGAAACATATTTCCAGTCATCAACAGCGCAATGCCGGTGTTAATGGGCCCAGGCGAGGCGTAAAGCTTTGCGTCGTGCAGTCATCAAGGGTACACGAGTGCTCCTTCAGCTCCGAAAGCTCATATCGATGATGTTCCGTTGAGTCGGTCCCACGCTGACACTTGTTGATGGCCCAGCATTTAAATCTACAGTAATTTGCGGAAGGGTTGCATTTCTGTGACGTTGAGCGATTCTCGTCATTGATCCCGTTACAGAAATGATCTTTTTCCAGCTGCAGCAATGTCAGAGATTAGATGTTCTGCCGGATTCCTAATATTCATTGTACACGCGTGAAATGGTCGTACGGGTAAATCCCCTCTTCATCGCTACCTGGGGGTGCCATGTCCCATCACTCGTGCGCCGATTATAACACCACGTTCAAACTCAGTTAACTCTTGATAAATAGCCATTGTAGTAGCAGGAACCGATCTAACAACTGCGCCAGACGCTATTTGTCTTGCGTAGGCGTTTCCAACGGAAACACCGTATTCTGCCTGTTTACGTATCACTGTATTTAAGGCGCATGCCTGTATCGGCTTCTTTGACTCTTCGGTGTATTTCCGTTCGCCTTAGTAGTTACGCGGTCACCGCGGCGGGTTGCTAAGCGAAGGGGCCCATGTTAGATTCTCGGCCGAGTTGGAGATTTTAGGTCTTGTGCTGTGTTTGGGATCGCATCGTCTATAATGACATTCCACTACTGAGCTGGAGGTATGGGCACGTCCCAAAAGCCATTGTCGCTAGGACACGTGACCTGGTTTAGCAAAATACAGCTCTGATTACAGTGCTCTCTTCTGCGTTGTCTTCAACGAGATACTCCACTCATGCTGCTTCCCTTTAGCGCGGAAACACGCCGAAACTGTGGCCAGCCCGAAGATCGGCGGAGATCCTTGTCAGGTAAGCACCTGTTAGCCCATCAAAATGCTCCAGTCGCTCTCGAAAGTTTTCAAGCGGCTGTACGCGAAAACGCTGATGATATACGTCACACAGAAAGGTGTCATCTCGGACGGGCAGTTCAGCCTTTGAAGCGGCCAGTAAACATCTCACTAGCTGCTGCGAGTGGTAGAGCCAGCGATTAGATCACTGGAAACAAGAGAATACCTTGGAGCAATATTTCTCGACGTGTCCAGAGCCTTCGATTCTGTCTGGCATGACGGCCGCGTGTACACGTTCTTCGCACTCGTCCTGGCGACGTCGCACACCCCTTGTACCTACTAGAGCGAACTCTCCACGCCAGGATAGATGACGGTACATCCACAGACCTGCAGATAGGCTGTGTGTGCCATTGGGATCGGTATTGAGCCCGTTGCTGTACTCACCGTACACTGAGTTGTATTCCCGCAACATGAACGGGCACACGTTGCGTCAACGTCTCCAACTCGAGTGCGGTATTTGCGTTCATGGCCAAAGAAATGGCGGTTGAAATTCAACGCAGCGAAGAACCAGGTATTGTTCTTCAACCGAGGGATGCTGCCATCCAGACGATATCCGGGTAAAAAGACGGCGAATTACCTAGGATTAACTATGGCCGGCTCATATCCAAAACGTCATAAACAAGATCATATGGGCCTTCGCTCACTAGACCCGCTGCTCAGTCAGCAGTAGACACTGCTGCCGCTATTCGGCATCACGGTGTACATAACACTGGTCCGACCAGTGCAAGAGTACGCAGCCGTGGTTTAGGGAAAGGCCGCAAATTCACCCATCGCAACACTGCAAAGGTTCCAGAACCACGGGCTCAAGACCACTCAACGTCATCCATTCGTCTACTACATGAAGACTGGCATCTCGCTCCTGTAGGACATATTCAGGATCATGGAGAAGTCCTCTACGAGAAAGCAGGAACAACCCGTAACCGGATTATCCGATAACTGGGCCACCAACCACATCACTGGCCAACCTCAGGTTGGCCTGAGCTGCTGCAAGAATAACTTGGCTGGTATGATTTTCTCGTACTCCATCACGCCTCTAGAGGTGGGATTAACATCCTGAAACCTCGCTCGTGTGTACGAATTTATAGAAATAAAAGATTAGTCAGGTACAACTCAGCGGACTTACTCCGTATGAAAATAATTTTACCATTTCACCTATATCTTAATGGTAAGTATGCTTTCGACACACACATCATGTAATATTACCACAGCTGTGCCATAGTGCTGTGAACATAAATTCTCTGTTTGTCGACTATTCAGACACCATGTCGCATCTCGACTAATCACCCGAATTTGAGCCCACACTAAATGTCTGGGATTACAGACGGTGAAAAGTAGCGGTGGACATTTATGCGGTTTAGCAGCTCAACAGGATCTAATCATCAATGAGTGGCGACAGGTGGTTATGGCATACATGAACAAACTCTCATATTCGCCAGTGAGTCATTCATCTAGGTGGAGAGGATGTTACAGGGTCTTAGCACGGTGTCGTCTGGCCGGGAAGAGGGGGATTGGGGGCAGGGTAACAATTTGACCAGTGTGCTTATCATCTAAATGAAACATTCTTACAGAGGAAGGCTTTTCTGCGATAACTATAAATAAATTATCCTCAGGCTGCAGTCAAGGTGTTCAGACATGATAGACAACGAAGATAGGTTTCAGTGATTTTTTTTCTATGTATTTCGGGACGAGAGGGCGTCAGAGATCGCAACGGACGTTGTTAATATGTGATTTGAGGGACTCATAACCGGAGTTAGGTAGTCGAAAGTAGCAGTACACCTCGGACGGTTTTTGCTGCGTACGCATGGACAAAGGAAAGATACTTTGTTTGCGCTCTGGAATTGACCAGTTTCAACCATCTTCCTGATCTCAGATAGCTCGAATTCTGCTTCTGCTGAAAGAGATCCTTATTCGGTGGTCAAGTGGAAGAAGTCTGTTTTAGCTCACTCAAGACCGAGGTAATGAGTGTAAGCACAGGTTTCACTGAGAGACTTAGTCTGGTCCAGTCCTGCACCGCCCCATGTCCGACAACTGTCACCTTTTCTCATTTGCAGAGCGAAACCCAACCGTTCAACGCATCGCCAATACGCCGATTACCGCCTGGTAACGACTTGCTGGAACAAATGCGAGCAAACGTTGCTCACCCAAACTACGAACACTAACAGCCTGTACAGAAATCGTCAGATATTGAGAGATCGGTGGTAGTATTTCAATGTAGGTTTAGTACGGGAAGTCATTCTTCTGTTTAAACGTTTCAGAATAATGAATTAATGCTCTTTGTTAGCCTCTGTTCAAAAGCAAACACTCACATTTTCGAGTAAAGACAAAAATAGCACACCTTCATTGCTTTCCTGCTGCTGTCGTACCTCATCTTTAGATGTCATCGATCGCAAATGCATTATCGTAATTACTCTGTTTCATTGTAATTAATGCACTCGTATGAATTACTTGTACTTTTAAAACATTTTGTAATATACGATTACACAAATAAGCTATGAAGTGAGTAGCCTCAACGAACATACAGGGGTGGGCAAAAATGTGGAAACACATTACTAAGCCTAATTCGGTGTAGGAATGCTTCAAGCAGCTTCAGAAGGAAATCTTGCACCATTTTTCTAGCAACGTAGTGGTATATTCGGGTAAGTGGGCATAGCTCACTCACCCTCCTCTACAAAAAATGGTTCAAATGGCTCTGAGCACTATGGGACTCAACTGCTGAGGTAATTAGTCCCCTAGAACTTAGAACTAGTTAAACCTAACTAACCTAAGGACATCACACACATCCATGCCCGAGACAGGATTCGAACCTGCGACCGTAGCGGTCTCGCGGTTCCAGACTGCAGCGCCAGAACCGCGCGGCCACTTCGGACGGCCCTCCTCTACAAATAGACCACAAAGGCTCGATAATATTTAGATCTGCTACTGTGGTGGCCACTGTAGCTGCAACAATTCGTTTTCGTGCTTAACAGTCCTGGGTGAAGCGAGCTGTGTGGGAAGGGAGCCTGTCGTCTTGGAACCAGCATCAAAGTTGGCAACAAACATCGTACTATGTGATGGACTTGATCACCCAAAATGGTCACATAATCCTTGACAGTAATACCACCGTGCCGATTAACCATGGGGCCTATGGAATACTACAATATGGCTGCCCAAATCATCACCGAACGACCGCCATGTTTACCCTCTGAAGTTGGAAAACGTGTACAAGACTCACCCCACAAAATGACATTTTTTTCCATTGCTCCACAGTCCTGATGACTTCCGCACCATGTTTTCCTGTTACGGACATTTACGTCACTGATGGATGACTTTTGAATTCCAGCTCGACCTGAAGTTCAATACTTACGGAGCTCCCCTCGTATTGTTTTGGTGGTGACAATTTTGGCGGATTTGCATTCAATTCTGCAGTGTCTTGTGCAGCTGTCATTCTCTTATTTTTCATGACAGTCTTCTCGAATGACCGTCTGTCACAATCACTCAACAAACACTTCCATCGGCCTTCTTCAATTATCGGATGATGTTTTGCCACTTTCCCTGCATGCGACTTAAGTCTATAGTTGGATGCCTCTTGAAACACCAAACACGTCAGCTGCCTCCGTTGTGGAACCATCCACCATACGACCACCACCAATTTGCCCAGGCTGGAATTCACTTGGCTCTGACATAATACACTCACAATTGCACAGAACGCTGGTATAACAGGGCTGACATTCTTCGTTCGTGGTCAAATACAATAGCGGAACCTGTAGGCTTCACTACCATCAGAACTTGCGTTTCTCACGGTTTCCATATTTTTATTCCACCTCTGTTCATTACATTCCACATTTGTCTGTGTTATTGTTTGTATGCATGCTTCACTTACGGAACTGCTTCTTCTTTCACCGTGGCTGTCTAGTTCACGATGTTAATATCCTCTGTACCACTTTTAGGTGTACTGATGTCTAATGCATATTCTGTACTGTGTATACTGTAAATGCAAGTATTCAGGTTTCCATTTCTCTCGACCAGAAAGACCACCCAGTCGATTTTATTCACATAGGATTTGAAGGATAGAGTCTTGATAGCTACATCCTGAGTCAGTACGACGCATGTTAAAAAAATAAATAAAAACAAAGAGAAAGGCGGACAAATCACCTTTGAAGAATAGAAGATTTCTGTTCACTATTAAGTACAACACATTTATAGACTTCTTTAACAGATTTGTCGATAGGTCAACTCTTACTGTAATGCTACTGCGACAAAGTCGCTGGTTCGAATCTCTCTATGTTCGTATTCTTTCTCCTTTTTTCAAATAAAATTACGTTTTTATTAAGAAATGGGAACGTTAATAAATCCCGAATCATAACGTTTCGATAAAAATAGCATCATTCTTTTTATAATTGCTGGACCGAGTTTTTGAGAATTGCCTCGTATAGCGTAATGAATTTCTTTTCTGGGTAATGATCAGAGCCCCCTCCCAATAATGCTATTTTTTTCAAATCCTGTAAGTATCTACGAGGAAAGTCGGTGAGCCCATGTACCCTTGTAAAAAACACGACGTAATGTTTGTCCTCGCCCCTGTATTTCCCTACTGAAATTTCCCTTTCTAGCACTTCACTTTTCTTTTCACATGTAGATTAGACAACAATGGTAAAAAGCGAGAACCCCAGCTTACACTCCTCCCAATTGGGAGAGCTGTTTGTTAAAAATCCATGTTCTTTAATAGTTTCTACAGCTCCCATTTGGTGTCTGCGTGTTTTTTAGAGAATAATATAGATTAGCTTGAGAGCTCCTTTTAAGAATCTGGTTTGTGTCACATGCACTCGTCGTAAGTCGATGTTACATCATCTTGATTGCTACTGACAGGTTCCCTGTACACGTATGAAGTGACTTCTTTTAACTGTCAAAAATGTTTATGTTGTTAATTACACCTCACGACTAGTATTAACTGCGTATGAATATAGGGATGTAACGATACTTGCTGTAATTACTCTGTAACAGCCGTTGTTCGTCGATGTTTTCAAGTTAATTGCAGATTCTTTGTTGTTAACTGATTGTTTGATTAGAAAAGGAACATGTGAAGACGATTTCAGCACATATTATCATTCTGGTAGGAAAATGGTAGATAAACAGAGAAGCGGAACCTATTCACTTCGTCTGTTCCTCTCAACGAAGGTAGGTTTGTACTTGCAACGTATTGTGATAAGAGGTTAATATGCCTGGATAAGAGTGTGTGTTGCTCCGACATGGCATGATTTGTACTGACCTTGTAGTACAATTTTTTTTTGCCCAGAATATTGTCTAAAGGCAGTTATTCGGCTTGGCATTGATTGACAGAATCGTTGGATGTCCTCCTGAGGAATATTGTACTAAATTATATCCAGTTGGCGAGTCAGATCGTCAAAACCCCGGCAGGTTAGAGGATCCTGCCCAAAATGCTTAAAATAGTCGAATGGTGAGAGACCTGACGTCCTTGCTGGCGAGGGTTGACGTTGGCAAGGACGAGGACAAGAAGTGGAGATCTCACCGTGTGCTGGCGGGAATTATCTTGCTGAAATGTAAGCCCAGTATGGCTTGCCTGCCTTGAAGGGCAAGAAAAGGGGGCGTATCGTCGAGCTACCGCTCGGCTATGAAGGTGCCGTGGATCACAGTCAAAGGGGTGCTGCTATGGAATAAAGTGGCACCCCAGACCATCACTCCTGGCCGTCGGGCAGTATGGCGGGCGACACTCGGGTTGGGATCCCACCACTGTCTGTGAAACGTTTGAAAATCAAATAATGTAAGAGGTTTATCAGCACAGTAATTCATAAATTTTTCTAAGGGGACGTTTCATCTGAAGCATCTCCAGACGTGTCTTTGCTAGTCATCGGGGCTCAGTTCGAAGCTGTACTCATCACTGCATACAATTCTACTCCAGTCAGTGAGATTCCAGGCCGAATGTCTCCGATACCACTGAAAATGGGCTTGTCGATTTACGCAGGTCAATGCTAGTCGGCGTAAGGGGCACCGTGAGCTCAGCCCCATATCTGTGGGCCGCCTGTTAATGGTCCTTGTTGTCACAATTGTGGCATCATTCCTATTCAGATGTCTAGCTATTAGTCGATTATTCCAACAGGCTTCATTTTGCCAACTACACGTCCTTTCTCAGGCGCTGACAATTGCGTATATTGTTCACGCGCCTGATGGTGCACCTGAGTACAAAAAATCGCATCACAAAGACTTCGTGTCTTGGCATCGATGTGTCCCCCGCTTACCATCAATGCCGGTGCGACGAAATTTCGCTTCAGCGTCACACATTTATCCATCGACCGTCACAGCTGACAGTTTTGCCTTTTCGTTCGTTACCTGCACGAATATCAATTTTTGACCAACTTGCGTAACTTCTTTGCGGTGTGTCTTTCTTGTTTTTCCCTCAGCGTGTGTATTACACTTTGCATGTAAGGATTGTAATTAGTTATTGCTATGCAACTTATAGGCATAGTTTATCCGCAGTTCTGAAAAATATTTTTATGTTTCTAATATTCATTTAAAGCTGAATAAGAAGAAAATGAGAGTTTTATCCTCTCTCCTCCTCTTTTCCTTTCCACATGAGCAAACAGAGCAATGTTGTAAGACAGTACACAATTACACTTGAGATTCTTATAAAATATACAGGGTGTTACAAAAAGGTACGGCCAAACTTTCAGGAAACATTCCTCACACACAAATAAAGAAAAGATGTTATGTGGACATGTGTCCGGAAACGCTTAATTTCCATGTTAAAGCTCATTTTAGTTTCGTCAGTATGTTCTTCCACCTACGCTCAGTGGAGCACGTTATCATTATTTGATACGTGAAACTCTACCTGTGCTGCTAGAACATGTGCCTTTACAAGTACGACACAACGTGGGGTTCATGCACGATGGAGCTCCTGCACATTTCAGTGGAAGTGTTCGTACGCTTCTCAACAACAGATTCGGTGACCGATGGATTGGTAGAGGCGGACTAATTCCATGGCCTCCACACTCTCCTGACCTCAACCCTCTTGACTTTCACTTATGGGGGCATTTGAAAGCTCTTGTCTACGCAACCCCGGTACCAAATGTAGAAACTCTGCGTGCTCGTATTGTGGACGGCTGGGATACATACGCCATTCTCCAGGACTTCATCAGCGCATCAGGGATTCCATGCGACGGAGGGTGGATGCATGTATCCTCGCTAACGGAGGACATTTTGAACATTTCCTGTAACAAAGTGTTTGAAGATACGCTGGTACGTTCTGTTGCTGTGTGTTTCCATTCCATGATTAATGTGATTTGAAGAGAAGTAATAAAATGATCTCTAACATGGAAAGTAAGCGTTTCCGGACACATGTCCATATAACATATTTTCTTTCTTTGTGTGTGAGGAATGTTTCCTGAAAGTTTGGCCGTACCTTTTTGTAACAGCCTGTACATGGTGAGAGAATTTTCTTGCCTTTCATACAAGTTAATATTTTCTAATGTTGTTTATCACACGACCACAGCTCTTATGTTTAATGCTGTATGCATTTCCATTTCTGACTGCAGCGCCACATTGCGGTACCTTGTTGTTAGTACCTCACTCCGCTGATACGAAGTAGTCTGCTATTTGTCACTGTATTGTGCAGTACAGATTTTGACGAGATAGATTGTATCCAACATTTATTTTCCTTACTTTGGTACGTATTAATAGAGATGCGACGTTCCATGCTAACCTGTTCCTCTCTTTGCTGATAACGCAATGCTCCTTGTGTTTCTTTTATATCTGACTACCTATCCAGTGTTGTTCGGGTATTTATATATAGTTGTGCAGAAGACATCGAACGCGTGGAATGTAATCCTTAATTATAAAGATTCTTCGTATAGAACGTGTGTACTGGGAACATGAACGAAGAGTATGTTTTCTTCATTGAGACGGGAAAGAGTGACGTAGAGTGAGTCGGGTGAAAAACGAGTGACACTAAGGTCCACGCTTGTAACACGCAGACAGGTGTCGGTAGTTTACGCGGATGATATAGAGTACTCTATTGAAGAACAAATTGGTATATTTTTATCTTACGATGAATTCGAAAGAATATTCCCAAACACTATCCTATCCCTTTTTATGCAGAATATTTTTTGACGAAAATGCTTCCTATTACTGCACTGTAAAAGACTTATCACAAGTAGAATCTTACACCCACAGAAAACGACACTTAGAAAAGCCATAATTAATGAAAGTAAAGAGATTGCATTGTTAACTGCTTTTGATGTAAACCTTTACATGGTGTTGCTCACGATTCAACATTATCACAGATAGTGTTATGAAAAAATTATGGCGAGAAAAGTTTAACCAACTTCATAAGTAGATGTGTCAAGAACTTCATGACAATGGTTTTCAGCACAACCACATGTTTTGTTAATAATCTAGTGATTAAATTCAAGGGAATCGCGACTTTTTTGCAAGGCGTATTGTTCTGTGGTGAATCAGCTTTCATGATTCATATTAACTTGAGCAGACAGAAAACTCATTACTGGAGCCTGGTACACAAATTTTGAATGAATGACACGTAATATTACTATTTCTCTTCAGTTAATCTCTGGTGTCGAATTATGAGTGGTAAACTCGAAAGTAATTGCATTTTGAGCATATTGATTCACAAACTGTCTAGAGAATGAATTATGAGTATTGCTAGAAGATCTTTGCCTTTAAGAAAATTTTATTATATTCTTCCAGGGAAGTGGTTCCTTCAAATTTGCTCAAGGGAAGCACAGACGTCAATTACATAAGGGAATTACAATAGTCGCTGGAGTGAAAAAAATCTGAGCAAATGGGCCTCTCATCTCATAATTTCTTTCTCATCGATTTCATAAAATACAAGTTTACTTTGAAATGTCAACAGCTCATGCAAATAATATAAAACGCATTATAGCTGTTGTGAACTCTATCACTTTTTTCTTACTAGTATTTATTTTCCGAGATGATTCATTCAAGAATATATATACGAGTATAATGGCCAAACTCTTCAATAGCTCAGGATATAGCGAATGGTACTCCAGTTATTGAATACTTTTCAATAGAGCAACCTACAGCCACTTGTCATGTACAGCCCGTACTATGTAATAAAGGGAATTTCACAAAATAATAGACACCCCAGTGCCAAATACGGTTGGCAGCTGCAGAAGTTAGAAATACTAAATCTTGCCCCATCTCCTGAAGATTCTCCGCCTAAGTACGAAGAGTTTTATAGACATGATGCAACTCCTAACAGCCTAATAATCGTCTCGTGCTAATACACAGGAGCTCAAGAATTACCACAAACAATATGTGTACTACAGAAGTGAGGTAGAGATAACAGATTTCAGAGTAAAGTATGCTTAGTGAAAACTGAAACATTGCAGAATCGAAATATGTGGACTCACTGAGACAGTATTTCTGTATAGTTCATACATGAACTGGCTGTCCATAGTTTATTATACTACCAAGTCTGACACAGGGCAAGAGTAGTGCACGATCGTGCTAGAAACGGGATGGAGGGCCTGTACTTGATGGTCAAAGATAAAAAAGTATATTTCACGAAACGGGGAGGTAGAAACTCATTAATACAGAGGTCTACTTGCAACTTACAGCGCAGGTTTGGAGTTTTTCTTCCAGTGTGTTGCTTCTAACAATGATAGTTACTTATTTGTAGCCAGGCCATTAAATAAGCAGCAGATCTCATTAAAGGAATAAAATGTAAGAAAAAATGGATAAATTTCGCAAAAATTTGTGGCACTTTCTCCACTGAAGGACGCTGAAGCATTTACACTTCATGATTTTATATTTCCAGTAATTTCATTCAGTACGAGTAAGTGTGAGCAGAATAGTGCTCAGATAAGAGAAGGGAGAGCATAAGAACAGCAAGATTATGGTATTGACGGCTGATCGTAAGACAGAATAGAGAAAAAATGCTGAAGTACTGGTGGGTGATAAACGTCAAGAATAAGGAAGACCTTAGGTAAATAAAAACAGAATATCACTGTAACCCAAACGAAAATCCATTCTGGGGAAACGAAACATTAGGCGGGTAATAAATGTTATTGAAATGTGATAGGTCAAGGACCCTGAGTTTCTATCCTGAACTGACCCTATAGACGCTGCTCTAAACTTACGGTCAAACGTCAGGAAATTGTTCAGAGACGCTCTTCTTCGCACCCACATGTGTTCCTTACATTGCGATCACAGGGTAACTTCAATTACTTCTTTGACCTAGAAGTGTGTCTCTGCTCCAATACATGGGTACAGATAATTTTCAAATAACCTCAGCTTATGCTCAACTTACAATATACATTCCTTTATTACAAATCCAACATAAAGAAGAAGAGATTTTAGTGAAGTAAATTTGTTACCCTGGATTATACAGAGTTCGATGCACCACTGATTATCAATAGAGAATTGTACTAGAACTCTGCATTCCGAAACCTGTAGGTTTCGAAGCACCTACATAATGCTGTTACGATGCTACTCGTATAAACGTGATTTCAAAGATCCAAGAGACTGTCAAACGGTACTTCGAAATAACAATAGGTTTTAAGGGACACTGTACAGTTTAAACAGTGGTTCCAAGGGATCAGAAATGTAAAATTTGGCTGGCGCCATTTATCGTACCCGAACAAATTCGACAGTGGAATAGTTAGCTAAATGTACAATTAAGAGAAGCATAGCAGGTTTCATTCACTCGGATTTTGTGTACTGAGCTCCAGTATTTTTTTTTTTTTTAGGTTAATATGACTCACGAAAGCTGATTCACCTCAGAAAAATACGCGTTGCGAAAAAATTGCAATCACTAGATTATTGACAAAACATGTAGTTTCCAGAATGAGATTTTCACTCTGCAGCTGAGTGTGCGCTGATATGAAACTTCCTGGCAGATTAAAACTGTGTGCCCGACCGAGACTCGAACTCGGGACCTTTGCCTTTCGCGGGCAAGTGCTCAAGGTTCGCAGGAGAGCTTCTGTAAAGTTTGGAAGGTAGGAGACGAGATACTGGCAGAAGTAAAGCTGTGAGTACCGGGCGTGAGTCGTGCTTCGGTAGCTCAGATGGTACAGCACTTGCCCGCGAAAGGCAAAGGTCCCGAGTTCGAGTCTCGGTCGGGCACACAGTTTTAATCTGCCAGGAAGTTTCAAAACATGTGTTTGTTCTGAAAACCGTATTCATAGAATTCTTGATACATCTAAATATGAAGTTGGTGAAATTTTTCTCGCCATAATTTTCTGATAACACTATCTGTGATAATGTTGAAACATGAGAAACATCACGTAAAGGCTTACATCAACAGCAGCTTACAATGCAGTCTCTCTACTTTCCTTACTTACGGCTTTTTTAAGTGTCTTTTTCTTTGTTTGTAAGATTCTACTTGTGGTAAGTCTTTTACAGTGCAACAATACGAAGCATTTTCGTCAAAAAATATTCAGCATAAAGAGGGGTGGCTTTTGTGATTATTATTCCGAATTCATCGTAACATAAATTTGTTCCCCATTAGAGTACTCTATTTCATCCGCATAAGCTACCGATACCTGCAAAAAATTCGAATTAAAAAAAATCATGACGAAGGACTCAGGCAAATTTGCCGTATTATGGTCTGATAGAGCCCTGGTTGAAGACAACCACTGACCAACGGCTTTTAATTCCACGATTTTACAGTCTGTGATGTACCTGTACTAAAAGTCTATTTACTGCATGAGACTGTTCCTCAGTACTGAGAAAACAGACAGTCAACAGGACTAGCTAACACTGCATAACGCTCTCTTTGGTAGTAATACACAAAAACAGTTATGGTAGAGTCGAGATGCTGCTCCTCGTATGTGTGCGTTTAAGGCTGTAATTTAGTTATGTTGCCACATCTAGAGAAAAATTTTCAGTAAAAAATGATCCTATTTTCTCCTCGTAGAGCACAAATATATTTCGGACTATTAAATTGCCTTCTGTCTGACCGACAACAGCGCCATTACTGTGAAGGATTTATAGTCCATTCCCACTTCTGCCAATTTGTTGTTCACTGTGTTATTGTCGGTGTTTGTTTATCGAATTAATGATGATCAACTGATATTTAACTGTTCGAGATTGTGTAGAAACCTGGGAATGTAGCGATTAAAACCAACAAATATATAACCACGAAATTAATTATAATCTGTTGATGACTTTGCAGAGCATCGAAGTTTCTAGATTTCGCAGTTAGAATATGTGGATTATGGCGAGTCATTTGATGTTACATTTTATAGTTTCGATTATTCTGTAGAATACGTGATTTTGAATGAAACTAAATGCACTTAGATACTGAGAAGGTGGAGTAACTTTGTCAGAAATAGATGAAACTCGTCTTACTTGCTCAGAGAGAAAATGGCATCTCCTCAATGCACTGTTTACACTGGTTTACAGCGCATTTTTTGCAACGGATAATGACAAACAGAAAAGCCATTAAAATGTTGCATCAAGGAAGGGCAAAGTGATGCAGTCGAGATCTGTAGTGAATTACACATTCACCTCTTGTTTTCTAAAACGGTTCCTTCGATGCCAACTGTTCCCTTCTGCAAGAATATGCAGTAATTATTCCTTGCTGTTTAGACAAAAAACAGATAAATGTTACATAGTAGTGTCTGACCTTGGGCAGAAGTATCATCTGTGGAAGCATTGGTGCACTTATGCCATCGGTAGGGCCTTTAGCCTTTCCCAGCAGCTGACACATAAACGTGAAAAATGACCTAAGGGGAGTAAGTGGAAGAGATAAAGCGAAATGAATATTAGCGAGACGTGCGGGGATAAGAGTCGTGGAGAAAAATGGGTAGGGGGAAACCTTTAGACGACGCGGAGGATAAACGGAAGGCAGCAGTGCGGCCTGCTATCGATAAATGCTCCGCATAATGACGGAGGTTTCGAAGAGGGGGAGCCTCCATGTCGGAACTCTCACTGCAAACGGGCGACTGAATACGAGCAGAACAAACGATACGAAAGTGGAAGAAATCCGTAGCCTTTTATAGACACTGGATGTTCAGATGAAATACAGACTATTTAATAAACTTTGTGTTGTGTGGCTTCTTTTGAGCCAGCGACATACCGCTGTGGATGTCAGAAAGAGCTGTAGTGTGTGAATTTAGCTCCCAATAGGATCGTGTGAATTTAACCACAGGTGTAATCAAACAACGGAAAATCCGGGATGGAAAGTAACAATATTGTGAAAAGGATAGTAGCCAATCACTGTGGAGATGCGGAGTCGCAGATAGGTACAAGAAAAAGTCTGTCGGAAGGTTTGCTTCCGGCCTACAAGGCCTTGGTCGAAATAGACAACATACCCACTCATCCACACACACACACACACACACACACACACACACACACACACACACATACACGCGCAAAAGCAACTCAGACGAAAATCACATTCTCTGTCAGTTGAAGTCTTTTCACTATATAATTACTGGTGTAGCTTCATGAATTTATTGAACCGGGTCGACTCTAGCGTATGTGAAACTTTGGTGCGGTAAATCACAAGATGATGAAATAGGGAGCTACAGGTAAACACTGAATGAAACGATGGTAACTATAAAATCGTGTTTATTACAGTTTGGTTTGGACTTCAAATTAAACACAAGTACACAAGTACATCATTACATTCATTGAGTACTAATACTTAATTAAAGTGAAGGCACCTTGACAACGGTCGAGTAATTAAGTGGTTTGCGAATTCTGAGCTGTAGCCCAGTTGACTTCGCTTCAGTGTCCGTAGTTATCTCGGTTCGACATCCAGCGCTAGCGTCGATGCTCTGACTACTAGAGAAACTCTGGCGTGGCTAGTTAAAAGGTCGAGCACTGTGGCATTAGCAGAGATAGTGAGACCAGAGGCTTGGAGTGATGCAGTAAGTGCTGAGTCTTGCAGCGCGCGTGGTGCGTCGAGGGAGTGAACGCTCTCACCTGTTGACAGTAGAGATGAAGCCACCGAACGGCTAACAGTACTTCGCAAAGCTGTGTGTTGTGTTCTGTCTAGACTCATGGTTGTATGTGCCGGTTTCTGGCTCTGCCAGGTGGGATGAAGTACACAGTGTCTCTGTGTCTTCATTCGGCGTATGTAATCTCTGCCTAGGTCTAAGAGTTGATGGCACATCTCAGCAAATGTAATTGCTGTTTGTTTCCTACTGAAGGTACCTCTCCAGCTGCATATTGTGGAACAAGGTGTTGCCGATATAGATGGAACGCGGCAAGATTTGGATGAGACGCTAAGTGCGCTGATGTCTGTGAGAATAATGCAGGCGGGAGTTTGATTATTGGTACGTACTTACCCTGCTCTAAATATACATGTTCTAGTACGAGTGTGTTAGGTTTTCCATCCTGGTTACTAGCTATAGATTATTTTTTTCAGTAAAGTGATATTTTCAGAGTCTGACTTGTAACGCAATGGAAAGACTTTATATTAATTTTAAAGACGGCAATACGCAAGGTGATTTAGGTGCCATTTAACAATATTTAAATTTACTAATCGTTACTGTTGTTAAGTTTAATGCATTAACCCGATTTACTATGGATAATAAACTGTGGTGTCAGCTGTTGGTTATTGCTAACGTGTTATTTATAATCGTTATATCCATTCGGTACAACTGTTAACTAAAGCAATGGTGACGCGCTAGGTACCTCTGGCGAATAAACTGATCGTTATTCTTTCATTTCTTAATAATTAATAAAAATTCTTGGTGACGTACATTCTTCGTTTGAAATGAAATGAAGGAAGCATCAATTAATTATGCCAGTCCCTGGCAGTTTTCGGCATTAAAAGGTTGTGTACTCATTCTGATTCCCTGCAGTAACTGACAGCGTTTATATTGCAGGAGCTACCGTTATCTGCTGAAATTTGTACCAATTAATTCAGGTAACGGAGAACTGGTGGCGATACAGGTGGCCTGTATAAGTGATGCGAGCAGGGTGCTCAATTTAGCGTTCATGTTGCCACGTTAATGGCCATTTTTGGGTACGAGGAACCTTACTTCTCCTGTCAAACTGGTTTATATAGTTCTGAGATTTCATTGCTTATATTTCATGTGAGTTATTATCATATATCTGGAAATGTCTTTTTTAAAGGTATTGTAAAGTATTACTTAAATAATTTTGAAGTTACTAAAGCTTTTGGTGTTTTGATTCATTGCAAGGTTTTACTTAAATTTAAGGAGATTTATTGAACAGCCCTGGTTTAGTAGTAAAAGTGTTAGAACGCATTGCCTGAACTGCAAGAGACTTCAGGATGTTTTAATACTAAAATTCATGGTACTTGGTGTTTAATACAATAAATGAGTTTTTTTAAAAAATAGTATTTAAGCACTTCTTGTCCCAGCACTTCTCCTAGACTCCTCAATCATAGATCTGCCCGTTCGGTTCTAACTGCGTAAAATTTGTCGTTTTAAAAGTCTGTTAAAACATATTCTGAAGATGTGAAACAAAATTGATAACACACGCCAAGTGCAGAGTAGGAGACACTGTATATTTTGTTCTGCCTGATGGAACCCAACACCGACAATACCAACGGAGAATGACATCAAGACTTTCAGCTGCTTACAGGTGTCGTTAAACATAAACGGGGACAGCTGAAAATGTGTGCCCCGACCGGGACTCGAACACGGGATTTCCTGCTTGCATGGCAGACGCTCTATGCATCTGATCCACGGATGACACATGTCCGAAAGAACAGATACCATCTTCATATAGATAAGGCTTACCGGCCAATGATCTTCTTCAGTGTGGAAGCACTCACTTTGCCCGAACTCTGATGGGAATCGGCAGATTGACTGCCGCGAGAAATGAGTATAGTGGGCCGGGGGCACTAAAAATTTAGTGTGCGGACAGTAAATTGGGAATGTGGGTCTCACGGGGAGCGTGCCAGAGATAAGTCCCTGCAGTCGCACTATCCTCTGAGTCCTCGGTGGCTCAGACGGATAGAGCGTCTCCCATGTAAGCAGGAGTTGCCGGGCACGAGTCCCGGTCAGGGCACAAATTTTCAACTGTCCCCGTTGATATTTACAAATACCCGTATGCAGCTAAAGGTCTCGATTTCATTGTTATTTCATTCTTCGAGACCTGCAAAATCACCAATGGTATCGGACATGTCCGACAGAACAGATACCATCTTCATGTACAACGGTGAGTCCACACAAGACACAAGACACAGCTCCGAGATGTACTGTTAGTCGGTCGGTGGCTTCACCTCTACAGCTGCTGAGAATTCTTCCGGGTTGTATGGCCGTGGTACATGGAACTCTTCTATCCCTGACGGTTCGTCCAGGGCTAGGTTGGACATCTTCGGATGTGCTCCTAGTTGTGCTGAGTCGGCAAGATGGTTCGCACGCTGACTCTTGTTCTTGGCCCAGAAGGGTTGCACTTCTGTCACGTTTAATGATTCTCTTCAGTCGTCGTTTATCCTGTTCTTGCCGGATCTTTTTATGGCCGTAGCGATGTCAGAGACCGATGTTTTACCCCTATTCCTGATATTCACGGTACACTCGTGTCATGATCGTAAGGGAAAATCCCCACGTCATCGCTACCTCGGTGATGCTGCGGCACATCGCTCGTGCGTCGACTATAACACCATGTTCAAACTCACTTAAATCTTGATAAACTGCCACTGTAGCAACAGTAACCGATCTAACAACTTGTTGTCTTACATAGGCGTGCCGACCGCAGCGCCGTATTCTGCCTGTTTACATATGACGATCCAAATCCGTTTTTCTTTAAATACACAATGTAACGGTGGTGAGCTTTAGTTGCCTTTGAGATTTGACGTGGTGAGTTGGTCAGGAATGCCTTTAAGGTGGTAAAGACGCTATTATCAACACACAGCTGCGTTTCATCGAAGTCGTGTAGCAACGCTACAAGAAGCTGGCTGTTCCTTCTACGATACTGCAGAAAATATTGGCAGGAATTTAGCCATTCTACATGATAGCTGGCTGCGGTGGTCACGAAAATGTACGGTCGCAAGAATACCGGCCTCCGGACGGCCTTCTGGCACTACCAAGATGGAAGACTATCTTGGCCATATTCCGGAATACAACTTTAGCGCATCGTACTGCATCTGCAGCAGCACTTTTGGCAGCAGTTGGCACCGCAGTGACACAACGAGAGACCTCCGAGGCAGATTCCTTGTAGCGTATACTCCAGTGACCCCGAACCACCGGTATTTACAACATCAGCAATGTCAAGTGAGAGCTCATTGGTGACATATTGTGTTTTCTGGTAAAATCTGGTTCTACTTCGGTGCCAGTTATGGCCGTATGTTGGTTAGAAGGTGGCAAATAGCAGTCCTGCAACCATTCTGTCTTCGTACTAGACACGCTGGACCTACACCTGCAGTTACGGTGTGGGGAGCGATTTCGTATGACAGCAGGAGACTCTCGTGGTTATCCCATGCACGCTGACAGCAGGTTCGAACGTCACTCTGGTGATTCGAACAGTTCGCTGTCATTCGTGAACAGCATTCCCTGGGTGTCTTCCAACAGGATAGCACTCGCCCACATACCGCTGTTGTAATCCAACATGGTCTACACAGTGTCGACATGTTTGCATTAGACGGCTCGATCACCAGATCTGACTCCAGTCGTGCACATGTGGTACATCAATTCCAACATCATCACCGGCCGCGGTGGCCGTGCAGTTCTAGGCACTTCAGCGTGACTGCTACGGTCGCAGGTTCGAATCCTGCCTTGGGCATAGATGTGTGTGATGTCCTTAGGTTAGTTAGGTTTAAGTAGTTCTAAGTTCTAGGTGACTGATGACCTCAAATGTTGAGTCCCATAGTGCGCACAGCCATTTGAACCAACGTCATCCACAGCGAGCATTAACTGTGCCTGTGCTGACTGACCAAGTGCAACAGGCATGGAAATCCATCCCACAAACTGACCTGCGCAAAAAAATGCATCCACGTTTGCAAGGTTGCAATCAAGGTGGTGGGGGTGACACCGGTTATTAAAGTAGCAGAAGCTCACATTTGCAGTAGCTTATCTCGTACTTACAGTAACCTGTGACCTTAGAAAGTTAATCATTTAAGTATATTATCAAGACATGTACTTAAGAAATTTCATTACTCTGCATTCATTATAATGGATGTTGCGATTTCATCATCTTGGATTGTTTTGCCTGACTTTTCAAGTCTCCCAGCTTTCATAAGCAAACCGATAACTCAATGGCGTACTTCTACACCTATGTGTGAGGTGCGACAATAAAGTAATGAGACTGACTTTCTTTGCAAGATGTGGCAACCCTGCAGGCTTGCGTAGGCACAATAACTTTGACCTTGGTCTATAAGCTGCTTCTAGTCAAAGTGGCACATCGATGCAACTGCTGTAATAAGTTAACATGTGTTTTTGTCTCTCGTCACGTAAATGGAACTGCATAATATTGCGCAACGCTATGCCATTTCTTTTTGCGTTAAATTAGATGAAAACGCGACAACTTACAATAAGCTTGAGAAGGCTTTTAGAGAGTAGGTTATGTCAAGAGCTCAAGTTGGCATAAAATGTTTAGTGAAGGCAGAAAGAATACTGAAGACTGCAGTGGACGACCATCAACCTCACGGCCATGGTGCCTGAACTCATTCGATCTGATCGAAGATTATTCGTGAAAATGATTGCAGAAGAACTGAATATGAGTCGAGAGATGGTGCGTCTAATAATAACTAAAGATCTTGGTATGAGAAAGATTTATGCGAAAATGGTCCCCAAAAATCTCCCATGACAACAGCGAGAAACGCGTAAAAATGTGGCAGCTGATCTATTAGAGCAAACGGAATTCAATCCAGAATTGTTGAACCGCGTTATCACTGGTGATGAAAGTTGCTGTTTTTTCTGTATGATCCAGAGACAAAGCGCTGAATTTCGCAGTGGTGCTCAAATGGATCACCCAGACCAAAAAATGATCGCATGTCAAAGTAAAAAGTGAAATGCATGCTTGTGTGCTACTTTGATTCCAAGGGAACTGTTCATAAAGGGTGGGAGCCTCCTAGACAAACAGTTAACCAATATTACTATAAAGAAATTTTAGAAAGACTTCGTAAAAGAGTTCTTGGTGTCCGTGGCAACATTGCTGATAATTCCATTCTGCATCACGATAATGCGCCATCCCACACTGCTCTAGCAGTACAGCAATTTTTAACCTCAAAACAAATTTCAGTACTACCACAGCCCCCTTATTCACCATATATCGCTCCGTGCGACTTTTTTTCTATTTCCAAGAGTCAAAACGGCGGTCAAGGGACAAAATTTTCAAACAACACAAGATGTCCAAAAAGCTGTGACGAGGGTCTTGGAGGATATTGCAGAAGACGAATTCCAGAAATGTAACCATCAATAGCAGAAGCGCTGGAAAAAGGGCGTGCAATCAGAAGGGAACTACGTTGAAGGAGACAGCACTAAACTTGACTAAAACGGTAAGCAAATTTTTTTTCACATCAGTCTCATTACTTTACTGTTGCACCTCGTATAATGCATCACATTATGGTCTTCGGGAAAATATGGAACAAGTAGTTTCCTCGATACACGGACTGAGAATTAGTATCGGCGACCACATGGTCCGGATAACCTACAGAAAACTGTGCAGCTCGCGATAGCAACTTAAACAATGTTGTCAACGTGTAACAGACAGCTACAGCGTATGCGCATGTAGCCACAGTGCACACCGGAAGTCGACATCCGAAATTTCGCAACAAAAGTCTAAGTACGAAATATCTTCAGCGAGCAGTCTACAATAGACGTCTTTTATACCAAGGGCTAAAAATGAAATGTTTGTAACCAGAAATCTCTCTCGTTAAATTCAGTTGTAATTCCGCTAAAACACTTCCTATTCCACTCGCCAACAAATATTACGACGTAGAAAATTATATGGTAAAGACTACCTCTACATACTTCAGTACGTCCCCTCACACCCCACATTACTTTAAAAACAGAATACCTCTCAATGTATCGCCCACATCTTTCCCCTGAATCGGAATGCTGCGACGCAGACGCTGGTCATAGAGTAGCTATACTTTACATTCATGTTTTACTGTCTTATCGCCATTACATCGCAACTGCGTGTTCTAGCACCTCCATAGAATAGAGCCCATTGCAACTGCATATCAGCTTTGTGTGTAGCAAGAGGCTTCGCTGTACGTTCCTGAACTTGTAATGATACAAATATTTTACAAGTTCGCAGTAAATGCTGCATATTTTTTCACTACAACAGATCGACAGAGAAGCACTATCTAGCCATCCATAGTTGATGCAGCCGAATTTTGGAATTATTATTATTATTATTATTATTATTATTATTTTCAGTCGTCAGTCTTCTGACTGGTTTGAAATGGCACCACCGCGAATTCTTCTCCTCTGTCAAGTTTCTCTTCTTAGAGCAATACTTGCAGCGTACTTCCTCAGTTACGAGGGGCGTTCATTAACCAACAAAACTCTTCGTATCTGATGGCAGGTTGGTTTTATTCAGGATTCGATTACACTATATTATTTTCCACTTTTTTCGCTAAAAAACCTTACTTTTCATAAGAAATTCGTTCATTGAGACGACCTCATGCCACCTTACTGGTAGGAGCTTTATGCCTCCTCTTTCAGAGGAGCGATGCTGTGGCGCTGCAACATGGATCGTCGTTTTGTTTTTGATTCGAACTGTCAAAGGCATGTTTCATTGCCTGCGACTATGTTCGACAAAAAATTATCACGATCAGTCTCGTAGCACGCAAGTAACTCCACACAGATGATTCATTGTTCCCTTTATGGTCTTCTGTTAGGCGGAGAGGAACCCATCGGCCACACAACTTTGAGTACCCAAAGTGTTCGACGAGTGTGTCAGCACTACCAACAGGGATGTCGAATTGTGGAGCGAGGTGTTCAGTTGTGATCCATCGATCACATGACATGAGAATGTCCGCACATCCCAGCGTTGCAGGAGTCACAGCTACGGGCGGCTGGCCGGCATGCCGGAGATTGGCAGGTTTGCTGGACCTTGCTATGGTGGTGACAGACGCCTCGCCCATCGACTCACCGTGCTTTTCTTCACTGCCAGAAACTCTGCAAATGGCTATGAATATCTGTAATGCTCTGGTTTATCGCCAAAAGGAACTCTGTGACAGCTCTCTGCTTGAAACGCAGCTCTGGTACAGACGCCATTTTGAAGGTTACTCATTTCGCCGGCACCTGTCTGAACTTTATTAAGCTATAGAGGCTTAAGCTGGCACCTGCCTGAACTTTATAAGGGCAATGAGACCTACGCTGGAATATTATACAATGTTCCAAAGCAAACCTCATTTTTTCAAGTGAAATGTGCTGACACAACTAAATGCCTTGCATTACTTATTGAACACCCGTCATGTTTGTGGATTTATTCCAGTCTCCGTCTTCCTTTGCAGTTTTACCCTGTACAACTCCCGTCGGTACTATGGAAGTTATTCCTTGGTTTCTTACAGATATCTTATAATTCTGTTGCTTGCTATTGTCAATGTTTCTCGCATATTCCTTTCGTCACCGATATTCGGAGGACCTCCTCTTACCTTAACTTATCAGTCCACCTAATTTTCAACATTCTTTGCAGCACCACAGCTCAAATTCTTAAATTTTCTTTCGTTCCAGGTTTCCCACAGTCCACGTTTAGCTACTATACGATGCTGTGTTCTAAACGTCCATTCTGAGAGGTATCTTCCTCAAGTTAATGGCTATGTTAGATTCTGGTAGAGTTACATTGGCCAGGAATGCCTTTTTTCCAGTGCTAATCTGCTTTCTGTGTCCTCCTTGCTCCGTCCATCATGGGTAATTTTGTTGCCTAGATAGCAGATTTCCTTTAATTCATCTACTTCGTGATGACCAGTTCTAAATTTCTCGCTGTTCTCCTTCCTGCTACTCGTTACTATCGTCTTCCTTCGATTTACTCCCACTCCTTCCTTTGTAATGAATAGACTGTTCGCCCTACCCAAAAGTTCCAGTAATTCTTTTTCACATACATTAATTATCGTAGTGAAACACAAGACAGTATGTGTAAAATAACCGTCGATCTTTCGGATTCCTGCCGAGAGTTGAACTGCAGATCACATAACGGCTCCGAGGTACGATTTTACTCCCACTTCATTTTGTTCACCGAAGCTAATTTCAAGAACATAACGAATCGGACAAAGGGGTCCCATATTAAGAATATTCGGAAGCGGAGAAATTTCGGAAAGTCTTTTTGGGAACTACTGGATTGAGAATTGATTTATTTTGATACCGTGATGGTGACTCCTCGATCACTTTGCATAAATTCCATCCTTTCACGGCAATAATTTTACAGCAAAACCAAGAAATTGTTCCCTGTAAACCACGTACCGATTCAGACGCTTCAGATACGGATTGACAGAACCTATGTTTGCTTTGTTAATAAAGGCAGTACTTTCCAGTTTTTATAGTTCCAGTTTTCTCGCTGACTGTCTCCGTCGCCAAATCGTAAACGTCGTTGTATTCGGTGTGGAAGGACACGGACTGCATACGCGGCACCTGCTCAGATTATTTGTAACGTACGGACGTCTGGAATGTGATACTCTCGACCCCTTAATGCCCAAATTGGAGGTGCTTGAGTAAAGAGCAGTGACATCACTAGAATTCATCTATTGGCATTAAAGGCTGAAGGAATTGGCGACACCCTGATCATGTGTCTTGTTGGGAGCAATCTGCTAGTCGGAACAAGCCGAAAGCCTAGCCTGCGATTAGTGCTAACGTTTCGATGTTTACTCGTCAATAAAGCAATAAAGGGAGGTAATATGCAACACAGATTAACAACTGGTTAATTATTTTTTGTGTAAATTTCGTCTAAACTAATTGAAGATTTCAGACAAATTTTAATGAAATTAGTTATCAAGTTTTGTCTAAAGCTGAGATGTAGTTAAGTAACCACCTTTTTTGGATGAGAGAGCTGAGGGAAATAATTGTTTGCTCCAAATATCTTTCACTGTTGGCCGATTTAATTAGCTACACTACGCTCAGAACGGTTATTTATTTCGTCAACTAACTTGGTCAAACGGTTATTTTTTTCGTTAACTACAGTGGCCGTTAGCATTTAGAGCAGTGTGTATGGCTGGTGCCATCTCAGGTACACCGGTAGATTTTGTGTAAGATTCTTGGTTGCCAGGAAACTATAGTGATAACTTTGAACTTATTACATTTAGAAAACAATGAGGATCAGACTGGAGCGATGGTCCAGGGGTACACATCAATAACGTTGGTAGTGCAATTTTTCTTTACAACCTAAAGGGATCGACATAGTTACCTCACCTCCGTTATATTTCTTCGTCTGGTAATTTGCAACGCAGTGCAGGCATGAGATAATAGCCATATTGTCGCCTGACTCACGGTCAAAAGAATTGTTTTCTGTAAAAGCATGTAATTACTGGAAATTGCGAAAGAAAAGGAGATGCCTTCTGCTCAACGTTGATCGACTGGTGCCACACAAAACAAAGCGTGGTTTGGTAACAGTAGCCTAGTGTCTCTTGCTGTCAGTAACAATTCTTTCTGTACCCAGACGTAGGGAGTTCGGAAAAAAACTATTCTGAATATCAACAACAACAACTGGTGGCGCGAGAAACAATACATCTCTCGCACTTGTTTCTGCATTTAACTTTCTTTTACATACTCTTTCATTGTTTTTTCTAATCATTCCAAATATGAGGAACAATAATTACAATAATCTTGCTGTTCACTTAAGTGGCTTTACAAAATCGGTGAGAATCCCACCTGTAAGCAGGCAAAAAAATCTGATACGAGGAGGAAGCCATTAATTTGACTGCTAGTTAGCTTTCCGAATTTGTCAAAAGTTTTTTTTAATTTTTTGTGAAGTGTTCTAGACCAGGCTCAGTGTGTACAAAAAATGATGGGGTGGGGAGGGAGGTGGGTGTATTCAGAAACTGTGTAAGTAGGCTGTTTAGGTTCTTATATTGGTAACGCCACCGCCACAAAGCGCTCTGTATGAAAATCACTGGCTGTGCTGTGTGCAGTTTGTGGCTGGGTGGCATTGTTGGAATTTGCTATTGTAGTGTTGGGCAGTTGGCTGTTAACAGCGCGTAGCGTTGTTCAGTTGCAGTTGGAGGTGAGCCGCCAGCAGTGGTGGATGTGGGGAGAGAGATGGCGGAGTTGAACACTATTAAGGTAAATACATTGTTTGTTCTCCATCAAAACCTTTCATTTGCTAACTATGCCTATCAGTAGTTAGTCCCTTCAGTAGTAAGAATCTTTTATTTAGCTGGCAGTAGTGGCACTCGCTGTATTGCAGTAGTTTGAGTAACGAAGATTTTTGTGAGGTAAGTGATTCATGGAAGGTATAGGTTAATGTTAGTCAGGGCCATTCTTTTGTAGGGATTATTGAAAGTCAGATTGCGTTGCGCTAAAAATATTGTGTGTCAGTTTAAGCACAGTCATGTATAATTTTTCTAAGGGGACGTTTCATATCTCGACCTGTGAAATTTTTTATATGAGACTGTCACTGTAGTGCAAACTGTTGTCGTAAATATTTCTGTAAGAAAGCCAAGTGACCTTGACGTAATGTGTTGTGAGCGGCCAGCTGTGCCAGCCGCCTGGAGAAAAAACTATTAGGTGGAGAAAAAAGAGGCCATTAACCTTGCTATTGACATTCCTTTGTAGAAAGCTTCGCAAATATGACACGCTATTACTTGGAAACATATGATTATACTGTGGAGCACATACTTTGTGCTACTTGCTGATATGCTTATGAGTTGCTGGAAAATATTCTTACATCTGCACACCTGATTATGACAAGTGTCTTTCTACGAGACTTGAGAGAATTTCTACTGACTTATGAAATGCCACAAGGCTATTGAATGAGGTTTTTAAGCTTTGCTTTACATAGTTGCTTATTTCACTTGATATCTGGTTTCCAGCTGTGTTGCAGCATTGGTTATATAAAATAAAATTAAATGCATTTGCTAATGTGAACACTTTCTGTCAACAGATCTATTAAATAATAATTTTATGATACACATTCTTCGAATAAGGAGCATTTGGATAGGAAAGAACAACACGAAGGGACTAATAACAGTAACTGCATATATAATTTTCTTTTCAAGTACTTGGTAATTTTTTGTAGAATAAGTTTTTGTGGTGCACCACTTTAATTACATAGACATTAAGATGTGAATAGACATTTCCCTTATCTGCATTGTTGTATTTAGTGTAATATTTCTTTTGCTTGAGCCTCGCCTTGTTTAGGTATAAGTTATAGCATTTGCTGCTGCTGTTTGCCAGGCATAGTGTTACTGAATTTGACAGTGTATTAATTTGTTAAGTCAGTTTTACTACTAATTTATTTTTCTTGTTTCTGCACATTGGCTCATATTCGTTGCAATGTTGCATTTGTTCTGCTAATTTAGATATACTGCTGCTTGCTTTGCCAATTTTCATTGTTTGTCATTGCTGTTTGTGTTAATTGTTTTGTACTGCTCCATTGCCTCGTCCCTTAGTATATATATCTGAGCTCAGTAGATTTAAGGTACCTTAAAAGGGGGAAGACTATATAAGAAACTAACTATGGAGAATAGGAATACAGAATGCATGCTTGGATAGGATTTTTTGGGTGGAAACAAATGTTGAAATAAGACGAAAGATCTATGAAATGAAGTTTTGGGATGGTCTGCAGTACCAAATGTTACACTGAAAACAAACCCTGTCCTTTCCTCCTGTGTTATTCTGCTATCTGTTTGTGTACTGTTGTGTATTTGTGTTTTTCCTGTCTTTATGTGTTTAGCTAATAAGATTTATGTTGTAGAATGAGGAATCATGTTATCCTCAAATATAATTTGCATTAATAATATGTTATTTACTTCCTAAAGATGTTTAGACATTATTAATTCTGTAGGGTTTCAATGCTCATGTGTGAAATTAATGTTTCGAAAACTATTCTCATTATTTTATAAATTTACTTATGTCATAACTCCTGTAACACTGATGTATATGTTTATTTCTATTCTTTTGTAAAGCCTGTGTTACTACAAATGTTATCTGTATTATTATGTTTTTAATGATGTTTTCTGTATCTTTGTAATTGTATTTTCATGTTATAAAATTGTAATGGACACCAGTTCAGCAAATTTAGTAACTTGTAAGCATTAATTTCAGTGCACACGTTTCTGTTGGTCATGGTATATGCACAATATGTGAGAAGTTGGGACCGTTAGTGTTTGCACGTGTGTTGATAATTCAGCAAGGGACTGGTTAACAGCATTGCTGGTTCTAAGGACAATTCCAAAAACTTTGTGAGTACACAAGTGGTGGTTTATGGACTTGCTATATTGTCCCCAAGTCTCTTCGATGGTGAATGTGCACCTGTACAGTCGCAACAGATGGCTGCTAGCCGTCTCTACAAGGACAACAGTTGGTCTGCATCTTTGATGGCCCACCAGTACCATTATTTCTACAAGGACTGCAGTGGGTCTGCACCTCTGGTGGCCCACCAATACCGTAATCTCTAACAAGACTACAGTGGTCTGCTCTGTAATGACCTACCTGCCAATATTCTTCAAATCTTCGACTGACTCTGCTGTGGGTTTGCTCTGTTGCGGATCATTACCTGCCTGTATGTCAAGAGTCAGCATTATCTTTCTGTTGGAAGGACAACACTACTTCTTCAAGGCTGCATGGAAATCCACTACTTCGTGTGCATTTTCTTTTACTGCTCAGACTTTGTGCATAAAATTGTAATTAATACTGTGATGAATGATGAGGACTGTCTTTATGGACTGTGAGAAAATCTTTGCTTTTGACCAACAGTGTATCAATAAGTGTGTGCATTGGATATCTTTGTTATTGTAATTATGAAAACTTTTTTCAAATCATTATTGGCCACTGCCCAAAACAATTTGTAATATTTTTTGTGGGTAGCATTGGGGCTATGTAAGTAGGCTCTTTGGGTTCTTATATTGGTAGCGCCACCGCCACACAGCGTTCTGTATGAAAATCACTGGCTGTGCTGTGTGCAGTCTGTGGCTGGGTAGCATTGTTAGAATTTGCTATTGTAGTGTTGGGCAGTTGGCTGTTAACAGCGTGTAGCGTTGCACAGTTGGAGGTCAGCCGCCAGCAGTGGTGGATGTGGGGAGAGAGATGGCGGAGTTTTGAGAGCTGATGATCTGGACGTGCGTCCATCAGAGACAGTAAATTTGTAAGACTGGACGTCATGAACTGATATATATATATATATATATATATATATATATATATATATATATATATATATATATATATATATATTATATACTTTTGAACACCATTAAGGTAAATACATTGTTTGTTCTCTATCAAAACCTTTCGTTTGCGAACTATGCCTATCAGTAGTTAGTCCCTTCAATAGTTAGAATCTTTTATTTAGCTGGCAGTAGTGGCGCTCGCTGTATTGCAGTAGTTCGAGTAACGAAGATTTTTGTGAGGTAAGTGATTCATGAAAGGTATAGGTTAATGTTAGTCAGGGCCATTCTTTTTTTTAGGGATTATTGAAAGTCAGATTGCGTTTCGCTAAAAGTACTCTGTGTCAGTTTAAGCACAGTCATGTATAATTTTTCTAAGGGGACGTTTCAAATGGAAGATGTGATAGACGACTTTTATCTTCAGTGACTAGCTCTTCTTTCAAATCTACATTAAATGGTTGCGTAAGTTGGTCTGGTTTAGCTGAAGGAAGGAACATTACATTTTAATGTATAAGGGGCGTTCAAAAAGATACGAGCCGGAGGCATAATTACAGAAACCAGTTCCTGTATGTTAGAAGTATTGAACCTGGGTTTTGGGACACTTGTCCCTCTGTGACACAAGGTGGTGAATGGCTGTCTCATAGAGTTCCCGTCGCTGCGATGTTAACCAGTCCCGCACGTACAGCTGGACGTCGTCGTCCGATGTGAGTCCTTTGCCCCTCACAGGGAGAGAGGTCCAGACTGTATGGAGGGTGGCCGAGAACCTCCAATTTGAATTTGTGCAGGAGTGCTACGACTGTGTTGGCCGTATGAGACTTTCCATTGTCTTGGAGCAGAATGACCCCATGGGTGAGACTGCCTAGTCGTTTTGATTTGATAGCTTGACGAAGGGTGGACAAGGTTTGCGAGTAACGCTGGGCATTCACTGTTGTCTCGTGCTGCAGGAAGTGAATCAGAAGTGGGCCATATTGGTGAAAGAAGAACGTCAGCATAACCTTCTTTGCTGCACTCATGTGAATGGCGTTGTCTTTTTGTGGTGGTGGTGACCCTGGATGCTTCCACTGAAGACTTTCTCGTTTTGATTCTGGTTCGAAATGATGACATCAAGACTCATCTCCAGCCACCACTCATGCCAGGAAAGCATTCCCTTCCCGAACATAGCGCTGCAGATGACCAAGACCATGAGCCATTCGACATGCATTCTGGTGTGGTTGAAGACTGTGGAGCACCCATTGGGGACACACTTTGCGCATATGCAGTCATTCCTTCATGATGGTGTTAACACTTCCGACGCTCAATCTGACCACGGTGGCTATGGCTTTCACTGTTACTCGGCGGTCCTGGGTAATGAATGCATCCACCAGTTGGACGATGTCATCGGTAATGCAGTGTGGTGCTCCAGAACGTGCATCATCGGCTAACGACACCCGTCCTTCCCCGAAGTGCTTGTGCCACGTCTTGATCCTTACATGTAACGTGCACTTGTGATATTCTTCGATGAATGTCCGTTCCTCCTACTCCTTCCGCTGTCAGAAAACGAACAACACCTCCATCTCTTCTTTTGACGCCTCCGTGTCACTGTTTGCTGCGTTGGACGATTAATGCATGCTGCTGCTAGCTCTGTGTAGTCACGTGACGTGCACCCGTGCTCTCTAGCGACAGGTTGTCGTGCTCTGGTCGGAACCACACCTCGTTACATACGCCACGATATTACCCTCCTGTCACCGGTTTGCG
Organism: Schistocerca nitens; assembly: GCF_023898315.1. NCBI lineage: Eukaryota > Metazoa > Arthropoda > Insecta > Orthoptera > Acrididae > Schistocerca > Schistocerca nitens. The sequence continues at coordinate 547,183,584 of NC_064619.1, read as the reverse complement.
TATTGCAGATTCCGGCTCATTTCTCTTTGAACGCTCCTTATACCATCGACAGCGAAGCCATTAGAGACGGAGGAGAAGAATATCAGCTGTGTTCATTATAAAGGAACCATACTGGCGTTTTCGTTAAGGAAAATCACTTAAAACCAAAATCAGGATGGTCGGATGGGGATCTGAACCGTCGAACTCCGGAATCAGATTGCGCCATGTCTCTCATTGATTTACCTGAGAAGCAAGTGCAGATCATCATGTCGCGGTACCACAAATCGCCATGGTATGATGTATGCGTTAAGGCGGTTGGTACGTCAGCCCTACAATAACGTTCCTCTTGCAACCGATTTCTGGGGAGAAATTGGAATTCCTGGAATTCTAATAAGGAAACGCCTCCTGCTATTTGTTTCATCTTCATATCCACTACATCAAAAATATTTCTATGACCTAATTGCCTGTAGCTGTGATTTAGTAATCCGGTAGCCACACTTTTGCGTTTCCTGAAGTGAAATCCTTTCAAGACCTCTACTTTTAAATGTAATAGCCAGTTCTTTCACCACGTTTATACTTTACAGAGGTCTAACATTATATTACTTAAATATTTACAGGAAAGAATGTCAAGGGAACTGCACCATTTGCTAAAACCTGAAATGGCAGCTTCTGCTATCGATAAGCAACTACTCTAGAAAGAGAACAGCAACAGTACTACTAACACTCCTTTGAGAGATACCAGATATTATCGTCCCTTTCTTTTGATGTCCCAAATAACGTGCTATGTGCTGCTTTTCTGAAAATTTTAGATCCACCCGTAACCCTAAAGTTGATTCGGTATCAACCAGGAATGTATATCCCTTTGTTTCTTTCTTCATGTTTGAGATTATAGATGTGGCATAACGTCTGTTTATACGCTGTCCAGACCCAGTAATGTGACCACATGTCAAACTCTGGATAAAGACCTTTTGCAGAGCAAATCACTGCAGGAAGAGAATGAATTAGGTCTGGGAGGTATGACGGGGATGTGGGTCCCTGCCAGCTTCAGTGCCGTGTCCAGATGCACTGGGTTTCTCAGTTGAGGATCTATGGTCAGAACAGCCCGATCTACGTGGTCCCTTGGATTCTCGACTGAATCTAAATCCGGCGATTTCGATGGCACCCATCATGGTGCTCTTCCAATCACACTGCTACACTGTGGCATTTACTGTTGGCAGGTGCCACCGAGCCAAGAAGGAACAAGCTGCATGAAAGGGGGAACATGGTCCGTAATGGTAGATGAATACTTGTGTTGATTCACTGTACCTTCCTGAATAACGAAGTCACACAGGGAATGCCATTACAGCGTTCACCAGATCATAATAATTTCTCGTCCGACCTGGACGCTTTGCTTTCAGATGCTTCATTTTCGTACGCGCCAAAGGCCATCTGTCCGATGGAACAGAGCGTAATCTGTAAAGGTCACCTGCTGCCATTCGGTAGACGTTCAGGTGAGGTACTGGCAAATTACAGCGTTCATTAACGATGAACAGCTGTCAGCAAAGGTGCATGAACCAGATACCATAGTGCGGAGCCCCTTACGCAGCAACATCCGCTAAACTGTTGACGAGAGACGTAAAGGTAACCCCTTGTTCATCTGAGCATTCAGTTGCTCAACAGTTGAAAGTGTATTCGCCTGTAGACATCTCCTCAGCCGCTATTCACCCCTGCCGTTTATAGGCAGTGGTGTACCACATTTGTCTCGGGGCACGATTTGTGTAGGGCTTCTGTCATTCATGTCATTCACGGTACACTTTCACCACAGTCGCTTGTGAACAATTTGTAAACTTAGTGATTGAGGATATTCTTTCACCCTTGGCCCGCATTCCAGTTATCATGCTCCTGTGGATGTAAGATAAATGGCTCCGTTTCCGTTTTATGACAACGACTGCCCTTTTTCTGTGTCCCACCGACAACCTTTATACACCTTCCAATGCTAGGGCTGCTACGTGCCGCCTGTGAGCGGTTATTGCACGTTAATGTCGGACATGTGCAGCGGTCGCGTTAATGTGGCTGGATCCTATAGAAAAGACAACAGAGAAACGGAAATATTATTTGAGGGTAGCGTTAAGGTGATACAGGAACAGATATCACTGCTAGGAACCTGAGCAACAACATTCATTTCACCGAAATAGATAAAAGTGCTGAATAAAATAGGCTTGTATAGCAAAGAATATGTTTTATTGATAATAAAAGCCATTAGAATTACAAAAGATACAAGAGTACAAATGTGTTTTATCGAGGAATCTTGATAGGCAGGAAAGAATATAAATGATAAACTTGTTAACGAGCTTGTTGGCCTGACTGCAGTACCTTTCATTCGAAGAGGCATTGGGAAATAGGGGGTGTAGAGCAAATCGCTCGGTCGCCCTCTGCACCCGGGGAAAATCCCCGGTACTGAATTTGATAGCAGGTTAAGTGGACCTTCGAACGTCCTGGAGGTACTAGAAAGAGGAAAAGTCCCCAATTTTATCCGAGATTGAACCCTGGACCTCCAGAGTTGGAGTATGCGTATGCATATGTAGGCGAAAGTGAAGATTTCTACTATTAGTATATATTGGTAGTGACTTGATATAGAAGCTCCTAAAGATACTGTTCTGGATCATAGTACCGTTTTGATGAAAAATTGGGTCATTACATGTCTGAAGAGGAAAAAATGGAAACATCGGAAACCTGTTCGGTATCCTAGTACTACATGAACCGGACATGATAAGGAACAGCAGGGAACAAAATTGTAGGGGAAGAGAAAAAGATCTTGGAGGAAGTTGCGTGTAGTAGTTAGGTGGAAAATAGGAAAAGGGTTGATTTTACGCGCAACGTATTGATGTAGTTATTCAGACTCGCTGAATAGTACCGAATCGCTGTAAAGTTTTTAAAAAAATGGTTCAAATGGCTCTGAGCACTATGGGACTAAACTTCTGAGGTCATTAGTCCCCTAGAACTTAGAACTACTTAAACCTAACTAACCTAAGGACATCACAAACATCTATGCCCGAGGCAGGATTCGAACCTGCGACCGTACCGGTCTTGCGGTTCCAGACTGCAGCACCTTTAACCGCAATGCCACTTCGGCCGGCAAAGTTTTTAATCAACATCCGATACCCACACTATTTTCAGCTGCCGCCACAGATTTAACTGAAGGAAATGGAAGTCTAGACAAAGTGCGTATTATGTATTCCATCGTTTCGCATTTATCCGTCTACCTGAGTCATCGGTCAGCGTGTTTCAAACTGTGTACCTAAGTTGTGGCAAAGTCCGCCAAACAAAAGCACCATTGTTCTTTTTATTCCTAGGAGAAAATTATGTATATAATTTACAGCATTAATTAACAGATCCTCCTTCATCGGTAACATCACATAAGAGGTTCTTTCAGCAATAATCCATACTCATAGTTCCATAGTTAGCACATTTATCGGTACCAAATTGTTGAGATTTTCGTGCTCACTTGTACACGTATTCTCTGTTCGGTTTTGTTTCTAAATCTTCTGGCGTTTGTTCAATGATTTTTTCCAAACATTTAACCGATAGAAGTTGTTGGAATTTTCGAAGATTCATTCCCCATTTCCTGTGGCGCACCAGCGTAATGTAACAGCGAAACTGATTAGAAATACAGTGTATCCTCCGCGTACGCGACACATTAAGATTTTGTTGCTCACAACCTACAGGAAAATGGATGAAGGGACAAAAATGCATTTGTTCTAAGTTAACAGCAATGCTTAAAGGTTTGAACTATTGACTCTGAATAATTGTAAAATCCACCAGGATTGATTCAAAGACTGTTGCGGCAGCAGCACTGTTGAAACAGGCATGGGTTTGCCGCTTACGACGAATGCTAACGTCCCATACGTCCGGTAATCTCTATTAAGCATTGAGATTACATGGAGATGAAAATGAATAACACGATCTCTAACAGAGATCCGTACTCGACAATCAGACAGACAGCTATTGATGTTGTTGTGCCGTCAATACCTGATATATACCATGTCTGTGTTATACGCTTGCAGATTCGAAGAAGCGCTTGCCACTGGTTACCAGGAGCTCAGTAAGCGTTTGCAGTAAAGGCTTCCTGGTACTATCCCCTACCTGAGGGCATTCGAGGACACGGTGTTAGTCTAGAGGTGGCCTGGAAAGCTGTATCTTGGTTCACACCAGCGGAGTTGAGACACAGCGAATTGTAATACTCTAGTCGTAAGTACATCCCAGAGTTAATAACTTGTAAATCGTACCCTCCAAAGAATTAACGGCGTCACCTTAGAAAATACAGTATTGTGATGTTTATCATCAAAGATCCCGTTCATAATTCGACTTGGTAAAGCGATGGATCATCATTAACATAAACTGGCCCATACAGTGCTTCGATAGGAGCTCGAAAGCAAGGTGTAATCTCTTTGCCTGTGTAGCTATGCAGCCCCTTCCTTCGCGTCCGGCCAGGTGGTATGCACGCGCTCTCGGCCAAGTCGACTTAACGGTGTTACACATGAGTCTAAGTAGAGTACCATTAATAACTGTGGGATAGTCATCCAAGGACATATGTTTTCGGTCATCTGGCATATGGGTGATGCTAGGAGCATTTGGCGAGAAGAATATGACTGTCGGTGTGTGAGTGTCTATGCTACCACCCTACATTCCCAAAAAGAACATCGCTCGTATTTGATGAAGTGGGGCATTGGAACATAGATGTTTGTGGCAAAAAATTCCACGAGCCAAATGGGACTACTTAGCAGCAGCCATCGGCGATTCTTGGACTTATTTTGTGAGAGCCTTAATGTGTAGACTCTACGGAAATTTACTCGGTGTTACTCACCGTTCCATTTGGTTCTTTGAGGTATATGCGTCGTAAATTTTTTAGGTTTGAGTTAATCCCGTTTCTGTCTGTCGGATTTGAGTCTGTTGGTAATTTATGACTATATTTTGTGTTGATGTATGTGATTAATTTGGTACTCAGGATTTATATAACTTCAATTTTACTATCTTCTGTTTTAGTTGAAGCGATGTGGATGGTGTTGTTTTTCTTGATACATTCTTTTACAGAACTAGCCTGAGTTATCACACTTAAAACCAAGCTATGCAGATTGGTACATTCTCAGGTGGCTGAGATTTGCATTCTGCTAAATAACACGTGTGGCTTCTTGTTCTACCGACGAGCTCTGTACGAAAGCAACCGCTCCCTATTTATGGGACTTCAGATAGTCCTCTTTGATTTATGTTAGAGTTATATTTCAATTCTTTTCTTGTCGCTCATTGCCCGTTGTGATCTGGTACGTTACAAGTGTAAACTTCTTTGTTAACTAAATGTTTATTCATATTTGGGGTATTATTGTTAAATATTTGTTAACTCGAATATTTCTGTTTTAGTAGTGCCTGAATTCGTATTGTGGTTTACTGAATTGTCAAGACAGAACCACCTGCTTGAGTTCTAGTTCTACGAAACATCATGATTCGAAACATCAAATTTTCTTCGTATCTGAAATCCTTAAGGTTCACTGCTGTTTGTTTGGATTATTATAAATACCTGAATCGACTTGACCTTGTCAAACGTCACGTGTTAGAAAAATGAAAATATTTATAATAAGTGTTTGCACTAGTTGTTACATACAGCTTTTCTATGAAACACAATCTTTCCTTTTTTTGGGCCTGGCATCATACCACTCCCATCTCCTAGCTGGCTACCGATTTCACAAACTGTCAGTTTGCAAAATTTATGTTCCCTAATAAATTAAAGAATACCCCTAAAAGCTAGTGGTTTGGTCCTCGTTCCACCTGTCTTTGTTAAATTATTTGTCATCAAGTGAAATTATGTAGACACTGGAAGAGTGTCTTCACACAGCAATTGCTACTGCAGACCTTCTCGACACTGTGAACTAATTTTGAAACAATATTCACCACGTAATTCTGTGACTATTAACTGTTATTTTTACTCTCTACAATTTTCACCGCATTGTGGACTAGGGAATCAGTCTCGAATTATTTATTTTATTCAATTTAATTTATTGATTTAATTTAATCTCTAGATGTGGTTCCGACTGTGATAAAGTCCCCAGTATGTCTGAAGTCAGCTATTATTTTGGTCATTGCAGGGCGGAACTGAAGTGCCAGACGACATCTGCTGTCTGTAAGTCTTTGGATCCGCATATGCATATGAATTTATATGACCTACCACCTTTACTGACGTTTGGTGACAGCTTTTACTATTATTGAGCCCATAATGTCGATATTCGTACCTGCTTTCATATCACTATTACTAGTGACGTTACCATTTCGAGAGAATTCGATGGTGCATTAATCTCAATCCAGTAGCTATCTCAATTCAGTAGCATGCATAATTCTTCAATCATGACTACAAGTCTCTGGATGTGGAGTAATATGCACTACAGAGATGGACTCAGGTGCAGGGGTCGTTAAGTGACTCCTACGGCGTCAGGTGTGTCGGCTGCAGGCAGATCAGGATGGAGTGCTGTTTCCCACTGAACGAGGGCTGTGGAGTTGGAGGCAACTGTAATCATACGGTGGAGCGTAAGATATCCCTGATGAAGAAAGTCTTTTATTCATTTCACTGAGACACTGAACACGTGTGAAGATTGTACTCCTCTGTAATACTCATACCCAAACTCCCTCATGTCAGTAACAAACTTTGCAAGTCGATAGTGTATCAACAAAAACTTCGATTTAGTCCGTACTATGTGTTGTCGTCCAGCGAAACGGGCGTCAATGTTAGTTAAAAGTAATACCATAACTAAGGAGCACGGGAAAAGCATAACTGCAACTACAATGTAGGGAAGTTTTTAGAGCGTTAGATTGCCGTAACAAGAGTCTTTTGTTCAAATCCCAATGATGACTTTTCTTAGTGTATTATGGGTTAAGTGTTATATGGGACTATAAATACTTTCGCGAGTGTGATGCACTTTGTCCTTTTTTCTATTGTTCCTAATGTTTAGTTTGTTCTGTGAAACTACAAATGCACTATATAGCTACTTCATCACGAGTGGTGCCTGTTCTGTAGGTTTGTTACTCTCAACTAACGAAGCGAAAGCAGGCTACCAAAAGAACATTGCTACAAACGCCGTAAACTACTTCTACATGTCAGGAAAATGTTCTTCCATACAACAGTTTCGCACGTAAACAATGAAGCAAAAACTGTCATCAGTAGTTTTCGAACGCAGGACCTTTGGTACGACGACCTTCCTCACTATCAGGTCACCCATGCCAGATCTACAATTAAGCCTTTCACAATGCTCCACAGTTTTTATGTTACTTTCAGCTGCCGTTTACGCATGTTCTACTGGACGATAGTACATAAGACGAACTAAATCGGTATTTTGGTTGATACTCTATTGACATACAACGTTTGATACCAATCTGAGTGCCCGATGGTTCAAATGGCTCTGAGTACTATTGGACTTGACATCTGAGGTCATCAGTCCCCTAAAAAAATGGTCCAAATGGCTCTGAGCACTATGGGACTTAACATCTGAGGTCATCAGTCCCCTACAACTTAGAACTACTTAAACCTAACTAAACTAAAGACATCACATTGGTCCATACACGAGGCAGCATTCGAACCTGTGACCACAGCGGTCACGCGGTTCCAGACTGAAGCACCTAGAACAGCTCGGCCACACCGGCTGGCTCATCAGTCCCCTATAACTTAGAACTACTTAAATCTAACCAACCCAAGGACATCACACACATCCATGCCCGAGGCAGGATTCGAACCTGCGACCACAGCGGTCGCGCGGTTTCAGACTGAAGCTCCTAGAACCGCTCGGCCACAACGGCCGGCTGAGTGTCTGACATCTGGAGGTTTGGGTGTCAGACACCGTCGCACGGCGTGCTGGTGTCAGTAGTTGTTCAACATTGTGACAGGGGAGGCTGGCGTCAGCGAGGACACAAAGACTTCATGCAAGGTAGCGTGCCGCTGACGACAGATGACCGAGAAAGCCCATCGCCGACCAGCTGCTTCGTTGGTGCAGCCTACAATACTACGGGATAGATGGAGTTAAAACAGTGATGGCGTTTATCTGATCCAGGCGATGGTTAACATCAATTTAGGGCTGGAGAAGAGTGAGCGTAAGCTGGATCACTAGCTGGCACAGGCCAAACTGCGCGGCTCACCAGGAAGGTGATAGCCAACAAAAGGAAGTCACCGATCCCTAGAGGTAGAAAGGCAACAAGTTCACTGCGTATAGGCTTTCGCTCAAGCGAAAGCCCACAGGTGCTGGTGGTAAGGGCCGGGCGTCACAGCTGGTTGCTCCTGATTTTACAGGACCGGTATCAGCTGGTATAGACAGCGTCGCTTGACATACCGTACACACCAGGAAACGGCCGTGCACAATCAACATCTGAGACTGTGGGTGTACATTAAGTGGTATATGCAGGGTGATTCTTATTTACGTTGAAAACCTCCGAAGTGGAGCACATGACACTCAGAGAAGTGATTTTAATACAAGATACATGGGGTCGCAAATATCGGGAAAGACCCCAAAAGCGGATGACAAATGCTAAACATTGGACGTCACAACATGACGTACCTCGCCGCACGTGCAGTGGTTGAGCCTATCGGTCTGCCGAACCTGATTATCCCGACCCAATTCTAGTATTCACGTCGGTGTCGTTCCGGGCCTACATGTGCGGCTTTAGCACCTGGGGCTCAGGTTTCGAGTCTTGCTTTTTTCAGACAGTATTTTTTTTCATTATGTTAGATAATTATGTTATTTACATTGAGGTAAGATATATTATTTTATCTGCCGGTCTCGCAGTCTCTTCTGGTTGATAATAAAGTACAGCACAACAAAATCGTTTTGTATTGCGTCACTTGTAAATGAGTATAAGCTTCCAAATTGGTCGTTATTGGTAAGTAATCTACGTTTACTTGACTAAGTAATGTCTGTAGAAAGAAAAGGAGCACAAAAAGAAAAAAAAAAGGATAGCTTTTATTTAGCCACAGCGAGGACGATAATTGGGCAACTTTTGTGATACAATCGATCACATTTACATGTTCCAAATTTGCGCTATTTGCTCTAATGCAAGTATTAAATCGGTCAGTCATCCATTGATGATCAAGCCCAAGTCTGTACATGGGGTGTGGTGCGTCATCTGGTGAGACTCTTTCATTTTTGGGGTATTTTCCGACGTTTGCTACCCCATGTGTCTTACGCTAAATTACTTGTCTCAGCGCCATGTAAGCCGCTTTGGTTTTTTTTAACGTTAATAAGAATCACCCTGTATTTCAGCCAGTCTGGACAGTGTTTCCCTGAAGTCAGTATTCAGTCCAGAAATCATAGCAGGCTATAGGATCCGACCATAATCTTTAGGCTATGATAACTTCATTCATTCTCGCTTTCTTGTCTGGTCAGTATCTGCAGAGGTCTAGCCGCTGCTGTAATGTTTTCCAGTTTAGGCATTCAGAGGAGGTGGCTGACATATTCCGCAGCCATACCGCCTGGATTTCGGGCTGATGAGCGCTTTTCACCCTACGACGTCGTCTGACAAATCGACATTGGACAGGTGATTACAACAGAGTAGGTTGTGGTGCAAACCTGATTTTAATTACAACATGTCACTACATCACATGTACCTCAGGTGAAATATCTTAATTAATAGAAGCGGTTTCCCATTGTATTCATCCCTCACAATCCTGTTCACTATGACTCATTTGAATCGTGTAACTATCATTATAATTATATAACACATTCACTCTCTAATGGGCGCCGTGGCCAAGGAGTTCTAGCCGCTCCAATCTGGAACCGCCCTTCTGCAAGGGTCGCAGGTTCGAATCCTGCCTCGGGTATGGATATGTGTGATGTCCTTAGGTTAGTTAGGTTTAAATGGTTCTAAGTCTAGGGTACTGATGACCTCAGATGTTAAGTCCCATAGTGCTCAGAGCAATTTGAACCATTTTTTCTCTCTTTACTTGGGGAAGTGATGGGTCTGAGTACTTTAACATCTTTAAGATCTGTTCAGTATTCTACTATCTGGGATTGAATTTTATTGTATCACGTATAATTAAATCACTGTAAACGTTGCCACAACCACACCTAAACTTACACGTTCTTGTCATTCCCGTTAATTCTCTGTACCATTGTCAGTACGCCTGTTAGGGCTTTTTCTGCAAGCGAAATTACTGGTATCTAGCTGCAGCTACTTGGACTTGCTGGTCATAGTACTGAGTTAATGCAGTGATTATTTGGCCATAGATGAGTTCGCCGGGAGACACGGTTGGTAAGAGTTTTTGTATTAATCTGAACATTGGGGATCCCGCAATGGAAAGGAAGTATTGTAACTTTACAGTACCTTGAACACGGTGAACTTGACAATGTTCTTGGAACTAAGTCAGGTATTCTGTCCATATCTCCTCTGTTTCTCTGCCGGAACATTGGTATACTGGTTGCGGTTGTGCGGCCGACGCAGCTTGTGTAGCCAGTAGTTGCTGTACCGTCGTCCATAAGGTAGCGATGTGTTGGTTCTGAAACTGAAAAACTTGTGTTAGGTCTGTCACATTGGCCGACTGCAAATGGGGCGCGGAGGCAGGGAATTCATGGTTAACACAAATACTTTATATCAAAAAGCAAGCAAAGAATCTGAAAAGAGAAATTTGGTTAGCTCTGAGGCTCCCGTCTTAGAATACATGCAAGAACACAGCAACAAATCAGCAAATAGAAACACTTGAACACGATCACTCCTGCAATCTAAAATACGAGAGATGCAAGGAAAATCTTGACTCAAGGTGATTATCTTCTACCGTCACTGTATTATCTTCGTTCTCCATTGCAGAGTCTTGTACCGCAAGGAATCAAGGGAGAGGATGTTGTTATGGGTGGCCGGTATCCACTTTCTACCATACACATGCACACGTGGATTAATACGCTTCTTTATTTACGTTAAATAGAAACATTTACTTAACTTGAATAGCGTCCGTGTTTTGTGGTATAAGCTCATCAGTAATAGTCCTCTTGTAGAATGATTTAATGTCTATATAGGTAATTTTGCTATTAAACACATTAGTTTCTCACTGCTAGTAAAGTACAGTTGTGGTTGAGGTATACTAGTCCCGCCGGCCGCGGTGGTCTAGCGGTTCTAGGCGCTCAGTCCGGAACCGCGCGACTGCTACGGTCGCAGGTTCGAATCCTGCCTCGGGCATGGATGTGTGTGATGTCCTTAGGTTAGTAAGGTTTAAGTAGTTCTAAGTTCTAGGGGACTGATGACCACAGATGTTAAGTCCCGTAGTGCTCAGAGCCATTTGAACCATATACTAGTCCCGCTATAGTCAGTAATCTGATTGCGACGTACTGTCGTAGCCTGTGACGAGCTAAACCCGCATTGTGAGTAACCTGACAGACACCAAATTGGATGCACATAGGGATCTCGTTTGAGTTCCTGAAGCACCTCTGTGACACTTGCGAGCTGAGACCTAGAGTAACAAAACCTCTCGATTGCCCCAACGTCATCCTTTAATCCGACCTGGCACACTCGAGCAGTACTCAAGAATAGATCACCTAGCGTCCTATTGCTACCTGCCTTACCAATGAAGCACACTTTCCTAAAATTCTCCCAGTAAGCTGAAGTCATCATTTGTCATCCCTATCATAGTTCCCACACGCTCATTCCATTTCATATCGCCATTCAACGTTACGCCCAGATACTGAAACGACGTGACTGTGTCAAGCAGGACTCAGCTATTGCTGTATCCTAACATTATAGGTTTTCGTTTCCTGCTAATTCACATCATCTAACACTTTTCTACATTTAGAGTATCCGCCATTCGTCACACCAATCAAAAATTTTGTCTGTCGAATTGTATCCACACACTATCGCTCAACTCCGACACCTTACAAGGGAACCTCCCCATCGCACCCCATTCAGATTTAGTTATAAGTTGGCACAGGGATAGGCCTTGAAAAACTGAACACAGATCAATCGAGAAAACAGGAAGAAGTTGTGTGGAACTATGAAAAAAATAAGCAAAATATACAAACTGAGTAGTCCATGCGCAAGGTAGGCAACAACAAGAAGTATGTTAGCTTATGAACGCCGTGGTCCCGTGGTTAGCGTGAGCAGATGTGAAACGACAGGTCCTTGGTTCAAATCTTCTCGCGGATGAAAATTTTAATTTTTTATTTTCAGATAATTATCAAAGTTCAGGCACTCACACATAATCAACGTCGCTTTCCAAAATTCCAGGACATGTTCAGATTTGCTTGGACAAATACAGAATTTGACGGCCTACGCACGGAAACATTTGAAAACGTACAAAACATATGTTTTGACAGAGCACAGGGAAAACTGTGCGACTCTGAAACTGTTGCATTCATTTGATGCAGTTTATGTGACAAACTCTTATGTTTTCATCAGTTTTTTTGGAATGATTATCACATCCACAAGAAAACCTAAATCGGGCAAGGTAGAAGAATCTTTTTACCCATTCGCCAAGTGTGCAAGTTAGGTGGGTCGACAACATATTCCTGTCATGTGACGCACATGCCGTCACCAGTGTCGTAAAGAATATATCAGACGTGTTTTCCTGTGGAGGAATCGGTTGACCTATGACCTTGCGATCAAATGTTTTCGGTTCCTATTGGAGAGGCACGTCCTTTCGTCTACTAATCGCACGGTTTTGCGGTGCGGTCGCAAAACACAGACACTACACTCATTACAGTGAACAGAGACGTCAATGAATGAACGGACAGATCGTAACTTTGCGAAAATAAAGAATGTAAAAATTTCACTCGAGGAAGGACTCGAACCAAGGACCCTTCGTGCCGCAGTTGCTCACGCTAACCACGAGACCAAGGCACTCATCAGTTAATACTGTCCTTTATGTTGCCTATCTTGCACATGGACTACTCAGTTTGTATATTTTGCTTATTTTTTCATAGTTCCACACAACTTCTTCCTGTTTTCTCGATTGATCTGTGTTCAGTTTTTCAAGGCCTATCCACTGTGTCAATTTACAACTAAATCTGAGGGGGGTGCGATGGGGAGGTTCCCTTGTTAGTGTACCCCACAGCATCATCAGCAAACAAGCTGTCCGCCAAATCATTTATGTACATAGAGAACAAAAGCGATCCTATCACACTTCTCTGGGGACTCCTGACGATACCCTTGTCAATCAGTAAATCGTGTCAGTCAGCAAGTCGCACTACTCTGAAGATGAGAACATTTCCATTCCACATGACAACGGTTCAGTTGGAAATCAGCTTGACAGACACGATCGTGGGAAATGACTAAATCTTGTGCTAAATCTATGGAGCAAGAAACTACCCGTTTTGCCAACTTCTTTTATTAAGGAAACTACAGTAAACTACCAACAGTAACATACTCTTCAGAACCCACAAAACAATTATCGATCCCCTCTTCGGATCAAGCAAATAACAATTAATTTCCTTAATCAGAGTTCCCTTTGACTTTATACCCATACTACTGTTCCATGTAGAAGCCGGATGTCAACCGCTGGTAGATAGTCCAACACGATGGAAGCAATGTCTGACAATTGTTACGGAGGAGAGGATGATTGAGGTAGCACACTGCTGCACCAGTCGACCTTCCCTGCACTCGGAGAATCGAGAACGCCTGCTGGGCTTGGCGCTGGCTTATCTACCCATAGGTAGAAGATTATATCCAGGACTATTTGCATATACATGATCGCCAAGAAATAGTTCGTTGATCGTCGCTCACTCTTCCTCTGATACTGGTTGATGCCCTCTGATGGACCATGGCCATACCTACGTGTTTGTTGGCAACTGTGGTACTTGCTTGTAAACACTCTTGCGTCGGCCAGACTTTCACAGCAGAGTCTGTCTGCGGAGTTGCTGCTGCTGTTGGCGTCTGTGGTGACTGCAGTAGTCGTACCCCCGATCCCTAACAGGGGTGAGGCAAAGGCACATCTCGACGTCGGGCGTAAATGCCGCTTGGCAGTGGTGGGGGTTCTGTTAGTGGGGGCGGGGGGGGGGGAGCCTCATCAACATCCATAGGCATGGGAAGTGTCCACAAGGCCTCTGCAAAAGCTGGGGCAGTGGAGGCGGCGGCGACGGCGGCGGCGGTGGCGGCTGTAATGTCAGTGGCTGTGACGGTGGTGGCGAAGGGATGTCCAATGTGCCCCCTGCCCCCCCCCCCCCGGAAGAGTGCAGACCGAAGGCATGGTGCCAGAGACAATGGCAACACAGGGCCCAGCCCACAACAGTGCCGTAGCTTCAGACAGAGGGAACCGTCATTGAGAATGACAGTAACTACGGTGTGGCCAAGAAGCGTGGAGAAAATGGCGGGAACCCAGCGGGGGCGGCCCTTGGGATACACCAAAGCCCAAACTGGATCCTGCAGAGAGAAACGCTGTCACACTGAGACAGGAGCAGCCAAACGATGGGAAGCAGGAAACTGGATTGACATGGATATCCAGTGGGGGTGACCATGCAGCTTTGGGACCAGAAGAGCGATAAGTAGACAGGAGGAGGTCGAGGGCAGCTACCTGAGAGTGATTCTGACACAGCCTTGTCATCTGCGATTTAAATTTGCCGACAAACCTTTCAGCCAAACCTTGCGATGCGGAATGGAATGGCACCGTATGGAGCAGCTGGATGCCTGGCATAGCACAGAAGGAGCTAAGCTCTCCCTATGAGAACTGTGGGCCGTTGTCCATCACAATCGCTTCCAGTATACCCTCGATGGCGAAAGTATGAGGGAGGGCTTGAATGGGACTCTAGGAATTGACCCTCAAAATACAGATCGAGCAGGGACCACGGGTTGGCAGTCGGAGGCCACGGAAGCAGGCATTGTGGCACTGCCAACTGTTGACACTGACAGGAGGAGCAGGAACCCACCATGTTCGTGATGTCGCCATCCATTCCCCTCCAACAGTATGCAGCTGAAATTCCAGTCTTAATATTTGTGTTATTTAATATGCAGCCGAAATTTAGCGGATTCCTTTTAGTAATCATGTGGATGGCCTCACACTTTTCGCTATTTTCAGTCAATTGGCACTTTTCTAACCCTACAGATATCTTGCCTAAATCATTTCGCAATTGGTTTAGATCATGTGATGAATTTACAAGACAGTAAAAAACATTAAAATATGAAGAAGAATCTTTAATTGTCGCTTAAGTAGTTTATTTACGTCAAAAACAGCAGAGATTCTGTAATACTTCCTTGGGGAACGCCTGATATAACTTTTATTTCACACGATGGCTTTCCGCCAGCTGCTACGAGCAGTAATCCTGACGGAAAACCACGAATCCAGTCCCACAACGCAGACGATACTCCACAGGCACCCAATTTGATCAGAAGTGGCTTTTCAGGAACGGCATCAAAAGCCTTCTGGAGATCTAAAGATATGGAATCAATTTGGCATTCCATGCCGATAGCACACTTTACTTCTTGAGAATAATGAGGTAGTTATCTTCCAAAGAAACGATATTTTCTGTTTTTCAATAAATCATATCATTGTAAAGCAATATAAAATGGAACGAGTATGTGAAAACTTTGGTAGGGGAAGCGAATAGTCGACTTCGATTTATTGGGAGATGTTTAAGACATTGTGGTTCATCTGTAAAGGATACCGCAAATGGAACACCACTGCAACTCATTCTTGAATACTGATCGGGTCTTGTTAAAGGAAGTCATCGAAGCAAATCAGAGGGGGCGGAGGGGGTGGGGGGGGGGTGCTGGATTTGTTACTGATGGGGTCGAAAAACACGCAAATATTACGGAAAAATCTCAGCAACTCAAATGTAAATAATTCCGGGAGCGAAGGCGACGTCCTTTTAGAGGAACACTACTGAGAAAATTTTGCAAACAGGCATCTGAAGCTGTTGCCAATGTACGAGGGTAAGTCAATTATTATCCGCAAAGTAGTTATAAAATTGTATCATAATCAAATAGGAAACTTACAATAACATAATTTTTCGACATAGTCTCCTTGCGTTTCAACGCACTTGGTCCGTCGTTGTACAAGCTTCCTGATGCCACCATAAATGAAGATTCTCGGTTGAGCTGCGAGTCAAGAATGCACAGCTTCTTTCACTACTTCGTCAGAGGACAAATCGACGGCCCGTTAATGCCCGTTTGAGTGGGCCAAAGAAATGGTAGAAGGGGCAAGATCGGGACTACATGGAGAATGATCCAGTACTTCAAATTTGAGTTTCTGGAGCGTTTCAGCAGTATGCGGACAGGCATTGTCGTGCAACAACACAACACCTTTTGACAGCAATCCTCGGTATTTGCTTAGAATTGCAGATTTTAGCCTGGCAGTAAGCATCTCACTGTAACGTACATTGTTTACTGTCGTGCCCCTTTCCGCATAATGTTCCCGTAATGGACCTTGTGCTTCCCAAAAAACCGTAAGTATCAGTTTTCCTGTGGACGGTTGGGTGTTGAACTTCTTCATGCACGGCAAACTTAGATGTTTAAATTCCGTACTATGCCGTTTACTCTCCGGATCGTAGTGATGGATCCATGTTTCGTCACCAATAATGATCCTGTCCAAGAATTTGTCCCCTTCGTTACCACAGCGATCCTAGTGTTTTTTGCGGATGTCCAAGAACGTTTGTCTATGCAACTCTGTGAGTTGTTTTGGGACCCATCTTACACAAACTTTATGAAACCAAAGTCTGTTGTGGATAATTTCGTAGGCAGAACCGTGACTAATTTGCCGACGATGTGCCACTTCGTCAATAGTTAATCGTCTGTCTAAGAGAAAAATTTCAAGTGAACGCTCAATGGTTTCTTCATTTGTGGCAGTAAACGGTCGCGCAGCTCCTTCATCGTGCGTAACTGTTCTGCGACAATTTCGGAATTTTGCAATCCATTCGTAGACACTCCGCTGTGGCAAAACACTGTTCCCGTACTGTACCGAGAGTCTTCAATGAATTTCGGCCCGTGGTACACATTCCGACCACAAAAAACGGATCACTGAAAGTGGCTCTTCTTTGGTGCAAATAGACAGCGGAGCATCCATGATTAACAGCACGGCAGCAATAACGAAACTAACCTAGCAGCTTGAAAATTGCAAACGTATAACAACAAACAAACAAAACATGCGTCATGGACGTAAAACGACAGTACTACCAAAAGAAACAAACATATACCTAAATTGCGGATAGTAATTGACTTACCCTTGTACATTTAAGTTAAGGACCACAAAGCTAAAAGAACTTAGGGCTCGTACGCAGCATATAGACAGTCGTTATTCCCTCGCTTAGTTTGCAATTAGAGCAGGAAACGAAATGACTAATAGTCGTACAATGTTCTCTCCACCATGCACCATACGGTGCCTTGCAGAGTACGTATCTAGATGTAAAATAGATTTTACTGTAATAAGAACTTGACTGCATGTCTGTTGAAGATATTGCCAGTGACAGGGGTGGTGGAGGTGGCTTGCAAACTGTCGTAATGCAAGCTTTTGAAAGTGGCCATTGTACATTTAGAAATTTATAGCAGGCATAAAACAAACAGGATTCCGTAAGAGGAAACATACTGTTCTGTTGAGCGATGCTATTTCTTATAACAGGGAACAGTTCTGCAATACTCTATTGCATCGATTCTGTCAGTAATCATCTGCCTGGAGCATTGTACTTGGGCACGTCTACGTCGGAAATAACAATATTACAAAAAATGTATAAAGTACGTTATTAAAACGATAAAGTTTCTGCGAAATAAAACCCAAGCGATATTGCCCAGTGCTCCGTACACTAAACTCGAATTGGGGAGGACGACGGTCTACTTCCACGCCCAGCCATCCAGATATGGCTTCTCCCTGGTTTCCCTAAATCGATTAAAGTAAATGGCTGGATGGTTTCTTGGAAAGCGAGTGGCCGATTTCTTTCCGATAACTTCACAACACGACCTTGTGCTCCGTCTGTAACGGTCTAGTTGTCGACGGTATGTTAAATACTAGCCATCGTTCCTTCCTTGAAGAATTCATTTCCTCTGTCTTATAGCACAAAAACCTTATGTTTAGTTATTTTATCCGTGATTAAGTATGTAATCGACTTGTATTTTTATTTCTAGCTGCTTTCCGAGACAGCTAATATTATCTGCAGTACACTGCATCATTACAAGCTGCCTAAGGAAGTGGACATAAAAGAGTACAGTTTGCTTAAATGAAATGTGGCGTTTCCAGATATAGAACAATTTTACCAGCGATTGGTACAAATTACTCATTTGTCGCAATTATTATTACAACGACTAATTACTAATATATCCCAATCCATTCAAACACGAATATCGGTTTCACACGTATTGCTCGTAGCAATTACTGAATGATTCTGCGAATTTAAGTAATTGTTCATTTAACGCTTTTTTATTTTGTCTCTTTTGATTTCAAAAGGCCACCGATGGTGATCTACTTTATTTTCCGTATGTACATTTCAACTAATATGCATATTTCCCATTGATGTTGACCGATATGTTTGTTCTTCATCAACTGTAATTAAAGGCTAACACCATCGTAACAGCCTACAAAAGCGTTTTATTGACAGTTTGTTTCGGGCAGAAGGAAAGGGCGTAGAGAAATAAAACTTGGAGTAATTATTGAGCATATATATTGAAAATTTATAAACTTATGTTTCAGTCCATAATTCACATCAAAATCCTGGTCAGTGTCTTCCAATTCCTTCGCAGTGACACTGACTCCTTCTGAACCATCTCCAGCCTCTATCTGTTCTTTGGACGCTTTGATGACGTACAGCTTTGACGCCCCTTTGGACACGATGTTTTCGTGGTTTCGTAGCTCTTCTTTCCGAATAGACTCCCTTACCACTTATTCTTACTTCAGAGAAAAAAGTCAATGCAATGAGATCACAAACTATCAAAAGTCAACAAAGCACACAAAAATCGAGAATCTAAGAGGAAGAATTGCTTTTTCGTGCACGTACTGATGCTTGCTGACCCAAGCTAACACATTATTGTTTTAAAATGCTTCTGCCGGCCGAAGTGGCCTTGCGGTTCTAGGCGCTGCCGTCGGGAACCGCGAGACCGCTACGGTCGCAGGCTCGAATCCTGCCTCGGGCATGGATGTGTGTGATGTCCTTAGGTTTAATTAGTTCTAAGTCCTAGGGGACTAATGACCTCAGCAGTTCAGTCCCATAGTGCTCAGAGCCTTTTGAACCATTTTTAAAATGCTTCTAACTACGCCCAGACACTACTGGGGTATGGAGTTGGCACGGGTAGGCCGCCTTTCCGGGTCATCCAAGGCTATAGAAGACGAGATTGTAAATCGACAGAACTATTTCTTTTTCGGAGATTAGACATTTTGCCTCACGTTTTTAAACGTTAAAAGTATCTTTTGTGCCAATATAAAAAGATATTTTGAAAATTCTACACTGGTGTTATCCCTACATCAGGAGTCATTTTGCTAGTCAACGGACTTAAGTAGGCGAACACAGTTTAGACATCCGACACGGATGTCGTGTTTCTTGACTTCCGCAAGGCGTTCTATACAGTTCCCCACAGTCGTTTAATGAACAAAGTAAGAGCATATGGACTATCGGACCAATTGGGTGATTGGATTGAAGAGTTCCTGGATAACAGAACGCAGCATGTCATTCTCAATGGAGAGAAGTCTTCCGAAGTAAGAGGGATTTCAGGTGTGCCGCAGGGGAGTGTCGTAGGACCGTTGCTATTCACAATATACATAAATGACCTTGTGGATAACATCGGAAGTTCACTGAGGCATTTTGCGGATGATGCTGTGGTATATCGAGAGGTTGTAACAATGGAAAATTGTACTGAAATGCAGGAGGATCTGCAACGAATTGACGCATGGTGCAGGGAATGCTAATAGAATCTCAATGTAGACAAGTGTAATGTGCTGCGAATACATAGAAAGAAAGATCCTTTATCATTTAGCTACAATATAGCAGTTCAGCAACTGGAAGCAGTTAATTCCATAAATTATCTGGGAGTAGGCATTAGGAGTGATTTAAAATGGAGTGATCATATAAAGTTGATCGTCGGTAAAGCAGACGCCAGACTGAGATTAATTGGAAGAATCCTAAGGAAATGCAATCCAAAAACAAAGGAAGTAGGTTACAATACATTTGTTCGCCCACTGCTTGAATATTGCTCACCAGTGTGGGATCCGTGCCATATAGGGTTGGTAGAAGAGATAGAGAAGATCCAACGGAGAGCAGCGCGCTTCGTTACAGGATCATTTAGTAATCGCGAAAGCGTTACGTAGATGATAGATAAACTCCAGTGGAAGACTTTGCAGGAGAGACGCTCAGTAGCTCGGTACGGGCTTTTGTTGAAGTTTCGAGAACATACCTTCAGCGAGGAGTCAAGCAATATATTGCTCCCTCTTACGTATATCTCGCGAAGAGACCATGAGGATAAAATCATAGAGATTAGAGCCCACACAGAGGCATACCGACAATCTTTCTTTCCACGAACAATACGAGACTGGAATAGAAGGGAGAACCGATAGAGGTACTCAAAGTACCCTCCGCCACACATCGTCAGGTGGCTTGCGGAGTATGGATGTAGATGTAGATGTAGAAGTAGGTTATTTATCATATATAAAACGTGCTAAGGCACTTTTAAAGTAACTTTACCACTACTTAAATAAACACTTCACGGGTATAGAAGCCCAGTGCGTTCTCAGAAAGGAAAAATAGATCATTTGCCTGAGATGCAGAAGGACGCAAGGAATATCAGAGGTTAATGTCCAACCAATGAGATCCTTAGAAACGAATCACGAACTCGGATTAATGACGCGCGGAAAAAGATATAAGGATAATGAAAGGGGAGTTCGGTACTTAACGAGAGATGAAAATCTAGTATTAATGGGAGACTGAAATGTGGTTATAGCAGAACAAAGAGTCGTACAGGAGCATATGAGTTTGGTAGCAGGAATGAGAGAGGAGAAACAATATCTGAATACAGCAAAAAGTTTCATTTCGTAAAAGCGAATTCACTGTTTCAACGATAATGATCGAAACAGAAGAAATGAATTAAAATTTGAGTTTCAGCCGGGACTTGCACCTCAGTCTTCTTGTTTGTTTGGTAGAAATGCTAACCATTGCACCACCACACTACAATGGTCAACATTCCTGCCTGAACTACCGAGGTCGAGTGCCCTCCCCAACACACACTTCAATTCATA
The DNA here is from genome assembly GCF_023898315.1 of Schistocerca nitens. NCBI lineage: Eukaryota > Metazoa > Arthropoda > Insecta > Orthoptera > Acrididae > Schistocerca > Schistocerca nitens. Next base: position 547,162,478 of record NC_064619.1, on the reverse strand, counting down.
TCTTCTGCTTATTTTCCCTTACATTGTCACTACTGCCAGGGATCTGGAATAGCACCCCAGCATTGGAAAGTCATGTACCATAGGAGAATAGGAGATCTTATAGAGCTTAAAAGTAAATGTTTCCGTGAGAAATTTAAATCTCTTCATTATCTACGATAATTATCGAAGCAGAAGAAGTGAATTAAAATTTTTACTGCAGCCGGGACTTCAACCCGGGTCTTCTTGCTTGATAGCCTGAATGCAAAACATTACACCACCATATTACAATCGACACAGTATTCGTCTGTTGTCCAAAATGCCTGCTCATACCATAGTGCATAGGCCATACCGGTGACGATCATGAACTTTCTATACTGTGTAATATGTTCTCCTCTCTTTCCACTTAATTGGTGGCTAGAATTAATTAGCACTGTGAAACAGCATTTGTTAGAGAACATCACAATGGACCACTCTTGTTGACCCCAACCAACACCCTCATTACTCCGACGTACTCATCTTCGAAGATTTCCTGACTGAAGTCGGATGCTTGTAGCAACCTTCCGAGCATACAATCCAGCCTGATTTATGGCAGCGAAACGATTTTGTCGGTGATACGTGTGCCGATAGTGGTTGCAACGTCTGCAGCGATCGCCCTAGATGTAATATGTGTGTCCACTTTTGACACTACTGCTATATACAGGGTGTTACAAAAAGATACGGCCAAACTTTCAGGAAACATTCCTCACAGACAAAGAAAGAAAATATGTTATGTGAACATGTGTCTGGAAACGCTTACTTTCCGTGTTAGAGTTAATGTTATTACTTCTCTTCAAATCACATTTATCATGGAATGGAAACACACAGCAACAGAACGTACCTGCGTGACTTCAAACACTTTGTTACAGGAAATGTTCAAAATGTCCTCCGTTAGCGAGGATACATGCATCCATCCTCCGTCGCATGGAATCCCTGATGCGCTGATGCAGCCCTGGAGAATGGCGTATTGTATCACAGCCGTCCACAATACGAGCACGAAGAGTGTCTACTTTTGGTACCGGGGTTGCGTAGACAAGAGCTTTCAAATGTCCCCATAAATGAAACTCAAGAGGGTTGAGGTCAGGAGAGCGTGGAGGCCATGGAATTGGTCCTCCTATACCAATCCATCGGTCACCGAATCTGTTGTTGAGAAGCGTACGAACACTTCGACTGAAATGCGCAGGAGCTCCATCGTGCATGAACCACATGTTGTGTCGTACTTGTAAAGGCACATGTTCTAGCAGCACAGGTAGAATATCCGGTATGAAATCATGATAACGTCCTCCATTGAGCGTAGGTGGAAGAAAATGGGGCCCAATCAAGACATCACCAACAATTTCTGCCCAAACGTTCACAGAAAATCTGTGTTGATGACGTGATTGTACAACTGCGTGCGGATTCTCGTCATCCCACACATGTTGATCGTGAAAATTTACAATTTGATAACGTTGGAATGAAGCGTCATCCGTAAAGAGAAAATCTGCACTGAAATGAGGATTGACACATTGTTGGATGAACCATTCGCAGAAGTGTACCCGTGGAGGCCAATCAGCTGCTGATAGTGCCTGCACACGCTGTACATGGTACGGAAACAATTGGTTCTCCCGTAGCACTCTCCATACAGTGACGTGGTCAACGTTACCTTGTACAGCAGCAACTTCTCTGACGCTGACATTAGGGTTATCGTCAACTGCACGAAGAACTGCCTCGTCCATTGTAGGTGTCCTCGTCGTTCTAGGTCTTCCCCAGTAGCCAGTCATAGGCTGGAATGTTCCGCGATCCCTAGGACGCCGATCAATGGCTTCGAACGTCTTTCTGTCGGGACACCTTCGTTCTGGAAATCTGTCTCGATACAAACGTACCGCGCCACAGCTATTGCCCCGTGCTAATCCATACATCAAATGGGCATCTGCCAACTCCGCATTTGTAAACATTGCACTGACTGCAAAACCACGTTCGTGATGAACACTAACCTGTTGATGTTACGCACTGATGTGCTTGATGCTAGTACTGTAGAGCAATGAGTCGCATGTAAACACAAGCACAGAAGTCAACATTACCTTCCTTCGATTGGGCCAACTGGCGGTGAACCGAGGAAGTACATACTGAAGAAACTAAAATGAGCTCTAACATGGAAATTAAGCGTTTCCGGACACATGTCCACATAACATCTTTTCTTCATTTGTGTGTGAGGAATGTTTCCTGAAAGTTTGGCCGTACCTTTTTGTAACACCCTGTAGATCCCCCTGCGCTTTGGTGGCCCGTCTATGGCCACCGACATGCTTTTGCATAGCATTTTTACCTCCATCGTCCTTTCTAATCGCGAGATGACACTTCTGGACAGACGAATTTCTGTGGCCGCAGTACTGACAGTGCGCCCAGCTTGGAGCCACGCAACTGCTCTTTCACTACCGTAGACAGTCAAACGGCGTCTTGCAGATGCGTTTCCATACCACGTGGGATGTCGCCTTACCACCGTCGTCAAACACCGTACGTCATTAACTGTTCACATTAGAGCGTTCGCAAACATGCTCAGTAGCAGTTAACAATTCCCGCAATCTATATTGCCTTTTTCTATCACTGGGTATTCCGTACCAATTGCCGGTTGTTTTGTAGCATTTTGCAATTGCTCCTTAGCGAGTTTCAGTTGTTCTTCAACAATTCCGAAGCAGTTTCATTCTTGACATTGAATAAAAATGTCACTTCTTTTCCTATCCACGGGTATTCTCTCCTCTTAACTTTTATACGGTAATGTACTATACCGCAGCAGCTCTTTCTGTGGTTGGTCCAAAGATCATCGAGCTATATTACTTGGCAGTTGCAGCTGATGCGAAAGTTATTTTCTTCCTGAACTTTTGCACACCAGGTAGTATCCGTCCAAGAGGTACCAAAACAAACACGTGTTCCCAAGCTGTATAATGTTCTGCTAAGGTTCCCTGTCTTTCACTGATAATAGTGTCAACGTCATCCGCGTAGAGGCGTAGCTGCCGGAGCGGTGGTCCAAACGTTTGAAGCAAGCAGACACCTATGTCCCGGAGATGCTTTCTGCAGGCAACTGATTGAGTTTCAAATGGGATAAATTATGGCCTCCGGAATGGCGGGATGGTCCTTTCGGGGAATTTCCACACAAGTTGGAATTTCTGCGTCGGCTGTGCAAAGATGCGGATATCACTGGTCACGTAGACGAGGTTTCATACATCCATCCAATAGTGACGTCCGCCAGGATCGTCGTATTGTAAGAGCAGCAGTAGCAGGCCGTACAACTACGACAGCATAGATAAGAGGGCTTGAAAGTCCAGTCGTGTCAACACGAAATGTGGAGAACCGGTTATTAGCAGTGCGACTGCGGCCATGCACATCTCTGGCCCGTCTCCCAGTCGCGCCACAGCACGGCTCGACTGGTGCCGTCCGAGGATCACTTACAAGATGAAATAGCGCGCAGTGGTCTTCAGCGATGTAGTCAGATTTAGTCTGCAGGCAAGCGAAGGTCGTCTGCGCGTACGACGTAAACCTGCTGAGCTCTGTCCTGTAGCGTGCCTTTGTCCAAGACACACTGGCCTCACCGCTGGCCTTATCGTCTGGGCTGCGATAAACTGTAACTGTCGTTGAAAAAATGTTCAAATGTGTGTGAATTATTATCGGACTTAACTGCTAAGGTCATCAGTCCCTGAGCTTACAGACTACTTAACCTAAATTATCCTATGGACAAACACACACGCCCATGCCCGAGGGAGGACTCGAACTTCCGCCGGGACCAGCCGCACAGTCCATGACCGCTGCGTCACAGACCGCTCGGCTAATCCCGCGCGGCAACAGTCGTTCACCCTCGGTGTCTCTGGAGGGGACATTAACCAGCGCTCGGTTGTGTAGAATGCTGTTAGATTCGGTCTTCTGCCGTTCTTGCAACATAAAGGTGGCATGTTGTTCAATCAGGATAATGACCGCCCATATACTACCTGTGAAACTCACTGCGCTCTTCAAGACGTACAGCAATTTCCCTGGCCAGCACTATATCTGTACTTGTCTCCAATCGAGAACATGTGGTATATGATGGGAGGAGAACTGACTCGTGTGGCCCATTAAGCTACAACTCTTAGAGAGCAATGCGAACCGGCCGAGCCAGCGTAGCATAACGTATCGCCGCATTTGCGATTGACTGGACGCTTGAGTCGGTGCCAGCACTGCCGCCTGTACCAATAAGGGTTTTTAGTATGGGTCGATACCTGGTACCTCAGAACCACTTGTGCTATTGATCTATAAATGTAAACATTTTATGCACTAGTGAAACTCTGAATCTTGAGTGAACTGGAGACCACTAAAGAGCCGAACAATTTTTTTTCCGGTAATGTACTTACACCAGCATTGTAGTGTGTCCTAAAGTTTGAATACCGAGAAGATCGTTACTGCAAACAGGGTTTACTAATTTTCTCCTCGCTTATTATTAGTGAAAATGATTGCTTGGATTTATCTCTAAAATACAACAAGCGTGAAGTGATATCGAAATCCAGTGGAAGATCGCTTGTACAGTACACCTCGCAGGCATAGTAGAACAGGAAATGACGAATGCGGCAGCGCAGTGGTGTTACTTACCTCTTCGCCTGCCTCCCGAGTTAAATTTTCTTGTTGTAGGCCTAAAGCGACAAAGAATGCGCTAAGTCTTTACAATGGGAGCGTCTTCCTTTTTTCGTCTCTGGGGATTTGGACGAACGAATTAGTAGGCGTTAAATCGGCCTCGGGCACCGCAAGGAAGAATTATTACGTAGCGGAAATTACGGAGGGGATCCCGCCCTTCCCTCCCCCCCACCCCATGCCACCATCCCACCCCCTCGCGCCTGATACATTTTTAACAGCGGCTCGTAATGCGGTCGCGCCGTGGGGCGGCGGCGCAGAAGGTGCGGCAATCGGGGTTTTTATCACCAGCAGCGCTGAATCACCCCTCATCAGCCCCCTCCCCTCCCCCACCCACACACAAAACACCCTGGGCGTGATTCCCGCAGAGCGTGCAGTGTCCGAATACGTGTTTGTGTCGCTCTACATCTGTCCCATATTTCCATGTTTACGTGTGTAATTATCAGTGTGCACGCACTAAATTCGCAGTAGCAATACCCGCGAACATCGTCAAAACCTAGGACAGAAAAAAGCGGAGCCTGAATCACCAACACCTCTGTATACTGACAGAAATGTGAACTCAACTCTGTCACTCAAGGAGAAGAGGGCACTGTCAAAGGAAGTGGGGTGCTACGACTGTTGTCAGTACATTAAAATCGTCATAGGATTTCTTAATGTAAAGTACACCAGGACTTTAAAAAAATAGGTGACTCGATGTACACCCCTCATGGACAAATACCTGGCGGTGTTGCATGACGTCAACGTGTTACATCAAGCCGATACGCATGTAACCTAGTCCTTGTGTATTAGGAATATCACCTGTCATCTAGCTAGGTACGTAAGTATATAGTTGTATCGTTTTCAATTTCCCTGTACTCATAGGCCGTTCCCGGGAACCTCTGTTATTGGCATTCAGTTATTATAATAGTTTACTCGGCGACATAGACTATTCGTTTAGGACTAATTATTTCTAGTAATCCTAAAAAATGGTTCAAAAATGGTTCAAATGGCTCTGAGCACTATGGGACTCAACATCTTAGGTCATAAGTCCCCTAGAACTTAGAACTACTTAAACCTAACTAACCTAAGGACATCACACACACCCATGCCCGAGGCAGGATTCGAACCTGCGACCGTAGCAGTCCCGCGGTTCCGGACTGCAGCGCCAGAACCGCTAGACCACCGCGGCCGGCTAAAAAATGGTTCAAAGGGCTCTGAGCAATACAGTATTTAATATCTGAGGTCATAAAACTTAGAACTACTTAAACCTAACTAACCTAAGGACATCACACACATCCATGCCCGAGGCAGGATTCGAACCTGCGTCCGTAACGGTCGCGCAGTTCCAGACTGAAGCGCCTAGAACCGCTCGGCCACACAGGCCGGCTCAGTAATTTAAAGAATCGAACTCTCACGTATAAAATAATTTTAGAAGTCTGATTGCTTTACAATTACATTAATCTCTTACATATTTTATCATAAGCATATAAAATACGTATGGTTGAAGAAAAAAACGTTCATTACGTTGTTTTTATTAGTTTCGGATTAGCCTTGAAGATGTTTCAGATTGGATGTGTTTTTCTGTAACTTAAAAGTAATGTGTAAAAGGGATGTTTCATGAAGTAGTATATAAAGATACTCCTTTCATCACTTTGCAAATTAAATGATCTTCAAGAGTGCATGTTCTTGTGCAAGTTGCCTACATGCAGTGTCAGGGGCAAAAAGCATTGGCAGGAAATTTAAAAAAAAAAAAGTAAGGTGGCCCAACTACCCCGGCTATGCTTTGCGTCCCCTTACTTTCCCTTCCATCACCTACTAATCCCTCCTCCTCTTCAACCAGTGAAAGTGATGTATTAAAATGAGACAAGAAATAAGAAACTAGCTGTGAAAATACCCAATGTTTATTTGAATTAGTGCCAAGTTCGAAGATACTCATTATTTTCGAAGAAAAGCCTAACGTGAACTTGATTAGGCGTCAATGTGAAAGATATTTGCTTAAAATAGCTCCATTTTCATAGGTACTTGTCTCTCAATTACATGCACGCACGCAAACACGTAAAGATACTATCTCACTCCCCCTCTTCCCTTCCACATTTTCTCAGCATTGTACTACAACATTTCAGCCCGTTATTGGTTCTGTGTAAAATCCGAAGTACGTTCGAAGATATGCAGCACTTGCGAAACAATTACGTTAGGTTCCCTTGAACTGGCCTCATGTTCAGGGATATTTACGTGTAATGACATACTGCCATGAAACGGCTCAGTATGTGGTTGGAGAGAAGAGCAGCGGGCACAGATTAAAACTGTGTACCGGACCGAGACTCGAACTCGGGACCTTTGCCTTTCGCGGGCAAGTACTGGCAGAATTGAAGCTGTGGGGAACGGTCGTGAGTCGTGCTTGGGGAGCTCAGTTGGTAGAGCATTTGCTCGCGAAAGGCAAAGGTTCCGAGTTCGATCCTCGGTCCGGCACCCAGTTTTAATCTGGCAGGAAGTTTCATATCAGCGCACACTCGGCTGCAGAGTTAGATCCTCATTCTGGAAACTTGCACAGTGGCTCAGGAACTAACATTCACAATCAACAGGTTACACACGATTTTTTCACGTGCCCTGTTAATAATTAAAGATGTTAGTAGGCATAGACGCTCCCGCTCCTTAAACTATATCCACAACTACTTATGTTAGAGGGCTCACTTGGTAATGTTGCTGAGCTTAAAGTCACCTAAAATTGTCCCAGTAGGAACTTGTGGTAAAATGAAGTGATCGGCAATAGCTTTAGATTTTCATTTTAGAGCGAGGGCTTGACTCCTTTATAAATAAACATGCAGTAGCCTGATCAAATAACTAAACAGGCAGTAGCCTCATCAAATAGGCAACAGGCATTAACCACATCATCACTAACAGCATACGACAGTAGCTTTAGCGGTAATCAGCTCTGTAGACTAATTTACCACTAATGAATTAGAACAGCTTTCGCTAATGGACTTCGCAGATGAGAGCTCAAGACGGTCACCGAGGAATTGAGCGACCACGATAACGAACGTTGTTCCTAACGCGAGCCTAAGGAACGACTTAATTTATACGCACACGCCTGTAAAATAAACGGCACGGACAAGTGTACCTAATGTTCACAAAACTCAGTGGACAATGACATACTTCCTTAGAACCAGCTAAAACACACAACGGCAGTTCTCCAACAATATGCTGATCAGAACACGTCGTCGGCCTAACAGTAATGCGCTGACATGTGGTAGAGGACTAGTAATAAGAAATTTACGAAGAGAATACTCAAAGTAAACACAGAGCAAGACAAGCCTATCGCGAAATTAAGCTCACCCACTTTCGTGCAGCAACCGGAAATCAACAAGATCACAATAAAGCAAACACTATTAAACTTGATACTCTGTGAAACATGGTTGTCGTATACAACGTGCCATGGAAAACCACCATAGAGTGATCATCTAACCCATGGTGGTGCCTCTAGTTTTAATTTCGTTTCTCAAGATTCCACACAGTATCCTCGCAAGATTTTCTGGCCGTTCCTCTCGAATGACGCAAAATAATTTCCTCTACAATATTATTAAGCGTATCACGCCACTGAGATACAGAATCATATTTCAAACAGATCGCAGTGGAACCACTCACAGCGGAGCTGTACCCGATTCCCAAATATGTGATGCGTGATAGACCAAAAACATCCAGCAACGAAATACAGTAGCAACCATCTCTCACAAGATCTTGGCAGTGCTTGCCGCAAGAATCCAGCTCTAAACTGTCTCTGATGCAACATTGCTGAGGCTATCCAGAACGTTCACATGTCAACTAAGATACCAAGCAGTGTGACAGTTGCGGAGGAAAACAATGAGGCAACGCCTAGACTTCTAGGTGCTTACTACGTAGTATTAGAAACTGTAACGATTTTCTTGCACATGACCGAACTCTGCATCTCCTTCCAAACTTCTTTGTAACCTCTCGATTTCTAAAAGATTCTGAGTCCTTTTTATTCATTTAATAAACGTATTATCTGTGAAGTCGATGTTTTTATTATAAATGAGGTATATTCGGCAATTATTATCGCAAACGCCATCTATTGGAATGCTACCCCAGTGGCCATAATCTTAAATGTCAGTCTACGTCTGCAGATCAACACGCGTTACACACTGGAAGTTTTTGTTATTATGGAGCTGTATGTGAAATATTTGTACCCATCTCTGGGTTTATGGACTGACTCTTGTTTGTATCTTGGTGGTAAATATCTTATTCAATGATGATGAGCATCTTCGATAAAATCTTCGCTTCCATACGAACGAAATTACAAAACAAATCTCGATCTTGAAATCTATGTGATCAAGCACGTTATTTAATAGTGTTGATAGTTAATGTTACATCGAGGATATGAAAATCATGCATGCGCAAACTGACATTAGACACTATACGTTAACCATTTTCTATTTAAAACCAAATGTGGGATGAAAATTCGATTGTGTTAACGAATAACTTCTCCTAATATGTATCTCAAATCGCTGCAAAGTGATGTAATGATCCTCTACCAGCAGTTCCCTGTTGAAGCCACCGACGAGTCCAAAATCTTCTTCCCGATTTTCTCCGCTGTTTTTAGACAACTGCTAAAGTAATTAACGCAGCTATTTTTCGCGCGCACATTTTCTTAAAGAAATTGTATGGTTTGGGAGCCAAATAAAATCGACAACAAAAAAATGGTTCAAGTGGCTCTGAGCACTATGGGACTCAACTTCTGAGGTCATTAGTCCCCTAGAACTTAGAACTACTTAAACATAACTAACCTAAGGACATCACACACATCCATGCCCGAGGCAGGATTCGAACCTGCGACCGTAGCGAATCGACAACAGACGCTGGACACTGGACAGTGCTGAGAACGCATATCAAGTTACCCAGCCCGTCTCGTGAGGAAGGCGGTGTTGTCCCTCGTGAGGTCGGATATCCCGTCTGCGTACACGTCGAAGTTGGCCTCGTTCGGTGTGACGATGGCTTATGGGTTAGCACTTGTTTGCAGCTGAAGCCCGCGGCAATTTGACATCATTAACGATCCCACCAGTATTTAACAACTCCGCTACGGTGAATACTCTGAGCGATTACTGAATGTGTAATTGAAATGAAAATCCAATCAATTAATCATGTAATTATTATTATACAGTATATTACGATTATAATGTTTCTGGCACCACCACAGCTGCAAGATGCAAGCACATCGCTCAGCAGCGTCTCAGATATAGTCAATAGGATTGTGATAACTTGTGATTTGATTCGCTGCACTGATTTCTGGCAAGTATCTTTGTGGTGACACTATGACCACATGTGTCAAGCATTTGATCATTTAGGGACATGGTGGGGCCAACATACAAAGAGCAGATATGTGGGAAAACCACCAACTTCCACAAACTAATAAAACATTTGCAACTGAATATAGGTGATGGTACGATATCTAGTGTTTAATCGTGTCTAGAGAAATTTGCACATTTTATGAATTGGCTAATGTAACAAGTATAAGTGAAGTCCACATTTCGTATCTTTGTCTATAGCATAATATTTCACCGACGTTCAATAGCACAGAAATGCACAGTCTGAAGGCGAAATTGTTTTGTTATCAGCGCAGTATTCAGTTAAAAATGTAAAATATTTATGGCAAAATTGTAACAGATTCTCGGAAACACTAAAACGGTTTATAAACGGCTCTCTTTCATGAGTGTCCCATTCCATGAAGCTGTCCTGTTACAAGTCCGTTTTTCATGCCGTTCGTTGAAAAGTAGGTGTTGCTTTCAAATATCCTTCCATTTTGGCAGAAAGTATCAAATATTCATAGGTACATGCTGACTGTAATGAAATCATGTCTCAGTTAACAAACGATCATCTGCATTGGTGAGACTCTACTAAAACAATACGATTTTAAACTTAACCGGAGGCATACCAACTGTTATTCTTTAGTTTCTGTTATATGTGATTGCTTTCTGAGTAGACGAAGCACATATAATGCATCTCATATCTAGCCCTGCCATTAAATATAAGCCAGAAACAAAGTACTACCTCACTAATACCAACAGTACATCAAAACCAGCTTTGTCTTACAATCAAAATGTAACAAACATCAAGTTTAGAGCATTATCAATAATTACTGATATTACAACAAAAAGCATAAAAATGTCTGTATGTGATTACAAGCTGCATACGTATATCTACAGGATCTGTTATTAACAAGAGAATTTTAAAAAGCCTTGCTACTCTAGTCTTTTTTCACAGAGCTGGTGGGCAGCTAGATATAAAGTCCAAAGCCAATGAACATTTCAACATGTCACTGCTGGCTCCCTTAAGTGTAGTTTTCTTTGGAGTAAACTCAAATATTCTGGCTACGTCTTGTATTGTCCTTTACGGTCCAGATTAAGTTACCTGCCCACCTCCACGTCCGCTGTCACTATCAGGATGATTTGTTCCATGTCACATCAGTCTACAAAAATTCTGCTCACAGCTCACAGTTCCGCACTATTTCATTCAAGGTATTCTTCATGAAATAGAATGATAAAAGACCCTCGCATCTTGTCAATGTGTTTCAAACGAGATGCCTAGAGGTTTCCTAAGTTCTCTTCACTGTCCACATCACCCTCATTCACGAAAAAACAAGTTTCCTTGAAATAGCTATAAGCGTCCTAACAGAATAGCTACGGTTCTATTCCTCAGGGAAGGAGCCATGTTATGCAATAGGTAACAAACCATAGTGCTTCGCTACAGCTCATTTTTTGTGACTGTGTAATCACATAAAATAATACCACAGCAATTTACCAGAGAAAGCACGTATATTAGCAAGATGAATTTTAGCGGACACCACTGAAGCCGTTCGAATGCATGTCACTTTACTTCTGTTATACTTGTATCTGTTGTGCGACGACATTTCTAGTAGCAGTTTGATCTACAGAATAGCGTTATTTATAAGTTTTTTTCTTGAGTTGTTGCTTTGTGTGTGCTTTATTCGAATGCTTAAACAGGAATATCGTCATAAATTTTTATGTTGCTAGAGGTTTACCACCAAGTGAAATTTAGTCAAATCTGGTGATAGTGTATCATGTCACCGCGGCTTCATTTTGAACACTCCGTACACAAGAGTACCAAACCGCTCTATCTTGAAGGTAACACACGCAAGGGCTTCACAACACTGTTCACGCAGATAACTTATTTGAGACTGGGAACGTTTAGACATAAAAAAAGGGCTCTAAATAAGTCACTATGTAATAAGCAACGCGTTAATCTTTCCCAGGAATTATATCAACCATTGCTTCAGTAAACGGCTGCTCATTTTTCGGGGGACTGATAATCTTATACATCGAGGTAACCACAGTACATTATAATGAAATACACTGTGACAAATGGCTGAACTTAAGCGCTGAAAAGTATCAAAACCAACTACTTTGTCATAAGCGACAGGTGTGTTAGAGTTTTCAGATATTGAAGGCATATCAAGTACATGAAGCTAAAGCCTATCAGGAGGAATGGTGCGGGACAGCATACGTGAAAAATAATCTGTTAAAAAGCATTGAGAAGAAGACTCTTCCAGATGTTGAATAGTTAATTACGGTAAAATCGAAAATGATTTTTTCATCTGTATCTGGCCCTTTTTAAAAACAGACCAATTCATTTTTATGGCCTCTGTGGACAAAACGCAAGTCCACGAAATGCCACCGTAAATGGTAACGGCAGGAGATGTATTTCAGGTATTTGGTCAGACCAAATTTATTTTCTTTTGTAGCTCTTGATTCTAATGCGTCAAATTCGAATTATCTCTCCAGAAAGAAAAAGTTTTCGCCACATTCTCAGTGAATATGAATGCGAATAGTCAAACAGAAGACAAGTATAGTAATATTAACAGATAACGTTATACTAATTGAATTGGGAATATAGAAATTACAGTCCTGAAACAGCAGTCAGTGCGGTGCGTGGAAACTCGTTTTGCAGCATGAAAAGAGACGATGACCTTTGCCACGGAAGTATAGCTTGAGTTTTCTCGGAAACAAAGTGCATCCTTCTTACACGTTACAAAATATTAAGTAATCACCGATAACTTCTACATTAACCTTGTGAACCAAGTAGATGAAAAACTATGGTAAAAGAGTCTGAACCGTGGAAACTCGTGATGATAGAACCACCCACAACTATTGCGTTCAACGAAGTGGTAGTAACAGACATAGAAGCAGAGCAGCCATTACGCACAACTCCCATAAAAAAATAAATGCACCACATAACTCACTTTTGACTGCTTGGATCCCACTTTTGTATGGGCCTGAAGATGTGTAAAATCTTTCTGTATCAAGGTCTACTAAAATATTAGTTTTGTGCATAATAACATTATACATTTTTTCATTGCATTACCATTACTAAGCTAATTTTTTATTGATACGTTCAACGAGGAAGAATTTCAAGCAAGAATAGAGCCAAATGCTTTTCATATATCCATAGTTCCGTTTCTGCTGTAATTTCTATATTCCCACATTTAAAGTTGTATATCGTTATCTGTTAATAGTGATATAATTGTCTTCTGTTTGTTATTCGCATTCATGTTCACAGAGAATGTGGCGAAAGCTTTTTCTTTCTGGAGAGACATTTTGAATTTGACGCATTGGAATCACGAGGTAGAAAATAAAATAAATTTGATCTGACCAAATCACAGAAAGACATCTCCTGCGGTAACCATTTACTGTGGCATTTCGTGGCCACCTGTTAGTCATTAATGTACCTAATTCAATCCATAATTCTACCATACGATCATGAACCGAAGTTGTACGTTCGAAGAGATTTCGGGATTTCAGCCGGTCGTGGCAAACTTCACACCGCGATATTTCTACTGGGCATCTGTCAGTCATCTTTAGGTGAGCTGTAATAGACTGACGAAGATGTTTTCCGCTCACCGTATGTAGATGGCTGACACTCTTGCTGCGCAAGCGACGGAGTTTTTGTGACGGTTGGACCACCCTGCCCGCCGGCAGCGCCCTCGTTGGTGGAACTGGAAGATCAGCTGTCTTCGGAGTTGGCGGTCGCCGCAGCGGTCCGAGCATTCTGGCGCATTCGTCTGGAGCAGATCTCGGAGATAACTGGATTCCATGGACTATCCAGGTGGTAGCCGCTATCACGGTTCATTAGATTTTCCATGATGCGTATTTCAACGGATTCTTTTATAATGGAGTTCCAAAAATATGTTCCTGTGGCCAAGGTATAAGTTTTGGCACACTCTATTGAACGTCCGTTGGATATAAAATGTTCCGCAATATCAGACTTGCTTGGTTGCAAAAGACGAATGCAATGTTTATATTCTATGCAGCGTTGTCCCGGTGTGCGTGTTATTTGTCCTATGTAGACCATACCACAATGGCAAGGTATTTTATAAATTCCCGCTTTCCGCCATACCAAATTTTCCTTCACTTATCCCAGCAGGCTACGAAATTGTAATTCTGTCAGAGACAGCAAAGGACTTGGAAGAGCAGTTGAACGGAATATAGGAAGAACATCAACAGAAGCAAATCTTGGATAGTAGAATGTAGTCGAATTAAGTCGGGTGATGCGGAGAGAATTAGATTAGGAAATGAGACAATTAAAGTAGTAAAGGAGTTTTGCTATTTTGGGAGCATAATAACTAATGATGGTCGAAGTAGAGAGGATATAAAATGTAGACTGGCAATGGCATGAAAAGCGTTTCTGAAGAAGAGAAATTAGTTAACATCGAGTATGGATTTAAGTGTCAGGAAGTAGTTTCTGATAGTATTTGTGTGGAGTGTAGCCATGTATGGAAGTGGAACATGGACGACAAATAGTTTGGACTAGAAGAGAATAGAAGCTTTCGAAATGTGGTGCAACAGAAGAATGCTGAAGATTAGATGGGTAGATCACATAAATAATGAGGAGGTATCGAATTGGGGAGGACTTTGTGGCACAATTTGGCTACAAGAAGGGATCGGTTGGTAGGACATGTTCTGACGCATCAAGAGATCACCAATTTAGTATTAGAGGGCAGCGTGGAGGGTAACAATCGTAGAGGGAGACCAAGAGATGAGTACACTAAGCAGATTCAGAAGGATGTAGGCTGCAGTAGGTACTGGGAGATGAAGAAGCTTGCACAGGATAGAGTAGTATGGAGAGCTGCATCAAACCAGTCTCAGGACTGAAGACCGCAACAACAGCAACAACAATCCCAACAAGTAGAAAATTATAGAAGATTGGCGGAAAACCACTTTCACCAGAATCTTACTAAGAATTATTGCAATTTCGAAGGAAATATTTCCAACGGAGGGTAGAAAAGCTAGGGACTTTGCTTCCCCATTCTCCTGTTTATTCAAATCACGGTTTTTGAATGTAGCTGAGAATGCCCTTGAAGCCCTTAAAGTCTTCTATTACGGAAAATTGTACCTCCTACGGATTTTCAATGAAATTTGCCAAAAAATTTATTTTGGCAACGGTAACTTCTTTTTGGACTCCCTTATAAGAGAATCTATTGAAATATATATCGTGGAAAACCTAATAAACCGTGACAGCGGGTACCAGCTGGATAATGCATGGAAACCCATCGTCGCCGAGATTTGCTCCAGACGAAGACACCAGATTACTGCGATCGCTGCGGTGACTGGCAACGTCGAAGACAGATGATCCCCACAGTTCCACCAGAGACGGCACTGCCTCTGGGCCGTGTGATCAGTCTGTCACCATGGGTCTGACGCCTGACCCATGCGTGACAATACTCTCTGCACCCTATACAGGACTGAGCGGAGAACGTCTTCGTCAGTCTTCGATGGCTCACCTGAAGATGACTGGCAGGAGACCAGTTGAAATAACGTGAGGTTTACGACGTCCGGCTACAATCCTGAAATCTCTTCTAACATTTAATTCACAAGGAAAATTTCAAATTTTGCGTCAGACGACATTACTGGGAGTAGATGGCCTCACATGTAAACCTTTTCGACAAGCTATGTGGTAAGAGAGAAGAACTTGTAAGTTTTGTATGTTCTTAATGAAATGCCGGGACCATGGCGTAATACAATTTTCTTGATACCTATCAGTTGACAAAAGATACGCTTGTTAGTATAATGAGATGGCGTGGGAAGAGTTATCACTAAAATTTGCAGTACCAATAATTCACATTGATGAATTAGGGAGAAATTGCAAATGTTAACTGTAACCCAACACGTCATCACAAATCATCAACGCGCAAGTCGCCGAAGTGGCGTCAAATCGAAAGACTTGCACCAGGCGAACGGTATACCCGACGGGAGGCCCTAGTCACATGACCGAAAGAACATCACAAATCAGAAATGTTCTACTTTTCAAAATATTGCTTTCACTCCACCGTTGTTTGCCGATGGAAACTGATATTCAATCTCATTAAAATTTCAGTCAACAGAATCGGTATGAAATGATTTATGCGCTGAATAATTGAGAGTTGCGAATTTAACGTACATGTTTCACCATTACGATAAGTAAAATGCCACTGCACCACGCGGGATTTGTATCGAAAACGCAAAATTATTGTCTTACAACAAAAATGTTGTATTTGACATGTGTAAATATCACAGTACTCTTTTACTTGTGGTTGAAGAGAAGTTATATGTCGTATCTTTCTTAATATAAGTTATACCACAATGTATGATAGTTCACGTTAAAAACTGAGTAATTTTTCGTGAACTTGACGAATTACTGTGGTACAGAGTGTTGTACCTTAAGGGTAGTGTGCCTAGGAACACATGATGTTCCCAGGTCGGCGTTTTAATATATTGATCGATTTTAGAATCACATGAAAGAATGCGCACTAGGAACCACCATAAACAGTTTCCGACATGTTCTATGGTTTTTGTTGTTGAGTTAGATGACGCATTTTGTAGTGTGTTCTACACATTTAACAGTTGTGTCCGATATTAAAGTTTATTGGAAGGTATTGCTAATTCTTGAGTTACAGAAGTTCGTCAGTTAAATGTTATACATTTTTAAAACTACTAGGTTTGTGCATAAGTTTGTAGGGTTTTTCCATTTGTTTAATAAACACAACAGATACACCTAAGAGAGACTTCAGTCATCAATTGTATATCTCCTTCACTATTCACAACACTCTGACAAAGTTGGGGTAATTTATCGATTTCGCGACTGTAAAAATCAAATGGTTTTGAGACGAAGAACTCCTCGAGCCATGATCGGAGCGCATTTTCATCCGGATTCTCCTGTATATTCTTCAGTCTAGCAGTATACGAATGGGCGTTATCGGTGAGTAGAATCACTTCACGTACTTTTCCTGGTCGTAGTTCTTAGACTGCGTCTGCAACACGCCTGAGTTGTTGACAATAAACTTCAGCAGTAATAGTTACACGACAGGGAAGTAGTTTGTAGTGCACCACAACCGTCTCTGTGCCTCTAGATGCTTAACGTCTTCTAATTTTGATGAACTCACATCTTTGTACGTAGAGTTGTTGGTTTATTCGGGCTCAGCCATTCCTTTCTTTTCCTTATATTAGAGGATATAAAATGTAGACTGGCAATGGCAAGGAAATCGTTTCTGAAGAAGAGAAATTTGTTACCGTCGAGTATAGATTTAAGTGTCATGAAGTCGTTTCTGAAAGTATTTGTATGGAGTGTAACCATGTATGGAAGTGAAACATGGACGATAACTAGTTTGGACAAGAAGAGAATAGAAGCTTTCGAAATGTGGTGCTACAGAAGAATGCTGAAGATAAGGTGGGTAGATCACGTAACTAATGAGGAGGTATTAAATAGGATTGGGGAGAAGAGAAGTTTGTGGCACAACTTGACTGGAAGAAGGGATCGGTTGGTAGGACATGTTTTGAGGCATCAAGGGATCACAAATTTAGCATTGGAGGGCAGCGTGGAGGGTAAAAATCGTAGAGGGAGACCAAGAGATGAATACACTAAGCAGATTCAGAAGGATGTAGGTTGCAGTAGGTACTGGGAGATGAAGAAGCTTGCACAGGATAGAGTAGCATGGAGAGCTGCATCAAACAAGTCTCAGGACTGAAGACCGCAACAACAACAACAACCCCAAGAACGTCAGTTCTCGTCACCAATAACGATATGTGGTCGGTATGGTCGCTACTGTTCACGAGTCAGTTGATAAAGTGTAAGCAGAGATGCACATATGGCCAGCTCCTGATTTTTGTGATTTTGCGTTAGAGTATGCGGTAGTCATATAACCGATTTTTGAACCTTGCCTACTGCATGCACATGTCGCACGAAGGTAGAATGATAACTGTTCGTCACGTTTACCAGCTCTCTAGTACACTGGTGTGGGTCATTGTTGATTAATGGCTGTCCACAGCTCCTCTCATTACCTCCAAATGAGAAATTGCCAATATGTGAACTCAGATGGCGGCAGTGAACAAAAAAAAAAAAAAAAAAAAAAAAAAAAACGATAAATAAACCTAAAGAAAAAGGAATACCAACAAGCAAAACAAAAACGTATACACCAAGCTGATTGTAATGTGACATGGGGTCAGTTAAGCCAGTTAGGCCATGTACCATCTTTTACGTTGAGGCGGAACAAGGGCCCCTGGTATGAAACATGTGATATTAGAAAGTCAACTGAGTTTCTTTAGTGCTTTAAGTATTGTGTTAGTTTAAAATAACTTCTATTTCTAATTTATTTAAATTATAACGGGTCTCAATTAATACTTCTACTTAATTTCACTTAATTCACTGATCATTAGTGGGTGATAGACTATTAATTTAACAAACAGACAATGGAACACGGTACAATTGCGACACTTCGACATTCCAATAAAATATTTGTTCCTACCTACACAAACACGTTGTAACTTTGTGTAGTTTTTCTTATTCAGAAAAAACCTTCCTTTTAACATCAGAAAAAGATTGCAGCCGCAAGCAATGAATGCTATCACCTAAAAATCCTGTAGGCCGGTTACAGGCGAACATCTGAAAAGTGTTACCAATTACCGTACTTATAACACCATGACCTGCTCCTCTCTGCTCCTGGATTACATTAGAGGAAAAGTATATCATACAGTCGCATAAGACCTTCACAGTATCAGCATCTTAGGAACGAAGCTAAACATTATGTTAGTGCCATGATGTTGGTGTGATTCATCTGGGAAGTGATATTAAGTTTGCAGGAGACACTAACAATTGTAGAATGAGTGGAAAATAAATTAATGTAGAATGTGGGTAACAGAACCAAGCGAACTCTTGATTCCTGCGTATCAGAATACATACGTGTACATTATGTCTTCCACCAAGTCGGTCTTTAACCATTTATAACTCTACAGTTTTCCGACAAAATATCCGTTTGTTCAGTTTATCAGTGATCCTCGCCGTCGTTTCTTCTTTTCCAACATTCATTACTGTTTTGCAGATTTCCTTGTCAAGCATTGCAGACCCTTCAAAAACACGAGATAAACTGTAAAGGAAGAAACTTCTCAACTGGGCTGTTAGCATCGATTTAATTGGTAAAGATTAACAGGTATACATCATGTGTGAATAGATACACGAATCGACGTTAAAAAGCAAGTTAAACGTTATTATGGCAAACCAAGTAAATCTTACTGAATGTTATACTGAAGTACAATGTAAAGAGAGATACACCACACTATATTTAACGAAGTAACCAAGTCAAATAATTATCAGAAGGATCTACCAATCGTCGACTTCGTCGACGACAGAAATTAGGAAGTCATTCGAGAACCTCTTTGTCAACTTTCTCATTGTTGGAAGCTATATCCCTCCCTAAAATAATCTTTCGGTTTGGCGAAAAGATGACACGATGCAAGTACAGAATTTCCAGATCGGAGCAACCCAACACTGTGCGGTATTGATGAAATTGTTGACAGCATTTCATTACGGCTGGACGCGAAGCTTCATTCAGCCCATATACCTCCTGAACTACACAATGCATCTTTGTGCGGATTAGGCATTTTGCCTACAAGAATCATTCTGTTCCACCTTCTTCAGCTTTGTATTACATTTCCAGTTGCCGCGTCATTTCACTGCCACACTGTTGTGCACTTGTTACCTGTATTGCAGCAGAATTGTGTCTGCAGGAAACACGAAACGTGTACATCGCACCACTCTTGTTGCGGAACAGTCTTAGCGTAGGACGACAAATTAAACTTACTTTCCGAAGTCTCTGCGTAGTAATAGAAATGTGTACATGTGAATGCATGAATATTGCGCTCCGCGTGCAATATATAAGTCTCAATGATATTAATTTGATTACATTGAGGATTGACTGCTATTTTGCATAAATACTGGTTGATAGCCTCTACCGGTGTATGACACTCGTCCTCCTTCACTCTCTCTATCCCCTCGACTGCCGAAAATGTATAGCTCTTATACTGAAATATAGATACGTTTAGAGCCTTGATATTTGTTTGCAATTACTTAGTTGCTCAATAAATGCTGTTATGACGTTTTCCGAAACGTGGTGACAACACCAATAAGTCATTCACTTTTCACTTCTCATTCCCAGGTGACACTGTTCTCATTTGTTCTCATTTCTGATCGGACTGACGATTCATATAGACCATAATAAAACACACAAATAAAACAATCGACGAGAACCATTGCATAAATTGAAATCATTTATTAATTTTAGAAATGTATGTAAAGTTCTTGTAAATACATAATGCTACAGACATTGTTCCCCTGTTAATTTTGTAGTATCTCATGAACCCTCTCTATTAGTGATAGTACTGAGACCATCAGTAAATTAAATTCGACTGTCCTCTATGATACCGGATTTTGCTGCCCACTTGAATTCAAGAGGGATGCCTGTGCCCATCCCTACTTCGTTGGTGCTACATTCGGCGATTAAAAAGTACAACATGTTTCCCTTGCGGGCATAATTTCGTGGAGCCATCGAAGGTCCACCTGTCCCTTCCATGTCCTTTATTAAGGCGTACTCTTATAGGAAGAAGCCAAAAAAAGCCACTCCAGATAAACCTCGAACGGGAAGATACGTCGCGGTGCGGTGTTTGTTGACTGACTGTGGACAGTGCAGAAAAGCTTCTGTTGCAGGGAAGTTATTTGTAACGTTTATAACTGCCGATTCCATGACACCCACTTTGTTTCGCCTTATAACAAAATTACAATGGAAACATTTACTCTAAAAAGTTTAACTACAGAAACCGGTTATCATAGGCTAACACTGACGTCCTAGCAAAATACAGTGTAATACTGAGTGAGCCGTGGCGGCGATGTACCATCTTTGGATTTCCTGATTGACTGGCGTCCCGGTAGGAGGGGCAAGTGCCGCACTGCATCGCTCGCCTTACCGCTGTTTGCGAGTCAGTTAAACGTGGGACCCATGCCGTGGTTGACGAGCAGGTGTTGGTATGAGGCGGCCGCATATACAGACTGAGGGGCCGCTTGCTGTATTCGGAGCCGTATGCACGGGAACATTCCCTGTGGTGATTTCTGGATTTTGTGGAGAGAACGCACTAGCGAATGTCACCTAGAATTTTCTCGCAGTGCACAGTTTTTATGTTGGACGCAGGAATAGTGTTTTGAATGATGGCATATGGAGTACTACAGAACTTACGGTGCATATTGGGCTTATTCCCTCAGTGAATGTGGCCTGTGGTTTTTGAAAGATGTGAATTAGGTGGTAAATATTTAGTTGACCTGTTTTACCCGAATCTTAATGTGCACTGGTGTTTTCATTTGTTATTTCTTAGCTTTAAGCCATTCCTTATCTGCTGTAAGTTTTGAGAGATGTGGAATCAGCTTTTCATGTTTCAAAGTAATGTTTTTCTTTTTATTTTATTTCAGACCAGTTTAAATCTTGAGGGTGTGCAACCTCAAACTAATCTACAAACGTATGACTAAAAACCGTGCCAGGAAGAATTATTCTGTAGTTTCTAAAGAGCATTCGATGTCTGTTGGTAAATCAGCTATTGGTTATCACAAGTGTCTTGTCCATTTATATTAGCTGTTTTAGTACAATACAACAATTGAAATTTCTGCTTATAATTAAAAGCTTCAATTTTAAATGAACAACAGCCTCAGTTGCAATGTTTACCTAGATTTACGTAGGTTTCAATTGGTATAACCCAATCTTCTTCAGAATAAAAGGAACTACGATTTGTCCATAATGGACTAACTGTATGAGAAAAATAACCTTCATCTACATCTACATCTACATCTACATCTACATACATACTCCGCAAATCACCATACGGTGCGTGGCGGAGGGTACCTCGTACCACAACTAGCATCTTCTCTCCCTATTTTACTCCCCTGTACGAGCCCTAATCTCTCTTATCTTTGTGGTCTTTCTGCGAAATATAAGTTGGCGGCAGTAAAATTGTACTGCAGTCAGCCTCAAATGCTGGTTCTCTAAATTTTCTCAGTAGCTATTCACGAAAAGAACGCCTCCTTTCCTCTAGAGCCTATCACCCGAGTTCCTGAAGCATTTCCGTAACACTTGCGTGATGATCAAACCTACCAGTAACAAATCTAGAAGCCCGCCTCTGAATTGCTTCTATGTATTCCCTCAATCCGACCTCACAGGGATCCCAAACCCTTGAGCAGTACTCAAGAATAGGTCGTATTTGTGTTTTATAAGCGGTCTCCTTTACAGATGAACCACATCTTCCCAAAATTCTACCAATGAACCGAAGACGACTATCCGCATTCCCCACAACTGCCATTACATGCATGTCCCACTTCATATCGCTCTGCAATGTTACGCCCAAATATTTAGTGGACGTGACTGTGTCAAGCGCTACACTACTAATGGTGTATTCAAACATTACAGGATTCTTTTTCCTATTTATCTGCATTAATTTACATTTATCTATATTTAGAGTTAGCTGCCATTCTTTGCACCAATCACAAATCCTGTCCAAGTCATCTTGTATCCTCCTACAGTCACTCAACGACGACACCTTCCCATACACCACAGCATCATCAGCAAACAGCCGCACATTGCTATCCACCCTATCCAAAAGATCATTTATGTAGACAGAAAACAACAGCGGACCTACCACACTTAACTGGGGCACTCCAGATGATACCCTCACCTCCGATTAACACTCAGCATCGAGGACAACGTACTGGGTTCTATTACTTAAGAAGTCTTCGAGCCACTCACATATTTGGGAACCAATCTCATATGCTCGTACCTTAGGAGTCTGCAGTGGGGTACCGAGTCAAACGCTTCCCGGAAGTAAAGGAATATAGCATCCGTCTGATACCCTTCATCCATTGTTCGCAAAATATCATGTGAAATAAGGGCGAGTTGCGTTTCGCAGGAGCGATGCTTTCTAAATCCGTGCTGATGCATGGACAGCAACTTCTCTGTCTGAAGGAAACTCATTATATTGGAACTGAGAATATGTTCGAGAAACCTGCAGCAAATCGATGTTAAGGATATTGGTCTGTAATTTTGAGGATCCGTCCTTCTACGCTTCTTATATAAAGGCGTCACCTGCGCTTTTTCCCAGTCGCTCGGGACTTCACGTTGGGCAAGAGATTAGCGATAAATGCCAGCTAGGTAAGGAGCCAATGCAGTAGAGTACTCTCTGTAAAACCGAATTGGAATCCCATCAGCACGTGGCGGTTTATTTAATTTCAACCCATTCAGCTGCTTCACAACCCCAGTGATGTCTATCACTTTGTCCTCCATGTGGGAATCTGTACGAGACTGAAACGGCGGTATGTTTGTACGATCCTCCTGCGTGAAAGTTTTCTCAAATGCTAAATTTAAAATATCAGCCTCCGTATTGCTGTCTTCCGTTGCCAGGCCAGACTGATCAGTGAGTGACTGGATGGAAGCCTTCGACCCGCTTACCGATTTTACGTAAGACGAGAATTTCCTTGGGTTTTCAGCAAGATCTTTTGCTAAGGTATGACGGTGGTAGTGGTTGTATGCTTCGCGCATCGCTCTTTTTAAAGCAGCACGAATCTCTACTAACTTTTGCCTGTCCTCATTCTCCCGATCTTTCACGTACCGCGAGTGCAACTGTCTTTGCTTCCTGAGCATTCTCCGAATTGCTCTGTTAAACCACGGTGGGTCTTTTCCGTCCGTAACCCACTTTTTCGGCACATACTTGTCCAATGCGTGATTTACAATGTGTTTAAAATTTGCCCATAATTCTTCCACGTCCATCGTACCAGAAGTAAATGAAGTCGATTCATTTACTAAGTGGGATGCTAACACTGCTTATCTAGCCTTCTTGACTGACTTTTTAACTTTCGCAACCATGTCGTAATGACAACATCATGATCACTAGTCGCTGTCTGAACACTGACACCGTCGATGAGGTCTGGTCTGTTCGTGGCTACCAGATCTAAAATATTTCCATTGCGCGTTGGCTGTCGATTTAGCTGCTCAAGACAGTTTTCGGATAATGTGTTCAAACGTAATTCACACGACGGCTTGTCTGTACCACCTGTAATGAATCCATAGACATCCCAGTCTATACTAGGGAGGTTGAAGTCGCCTCCGACTAATATAGCATGATCCGGGTACTTCTGCGATACAGAATGTAGCCTCCCTTTGAATGATTGTAGAATTGTCACGTTGGAACCTGGTGGCTGGTAACTACACCCCACAATTAACTATATTTCCCCTAGCCCTGTTAAACGTGTCTAGATAATTTCATAGTTACACCGTACTTCGACCTCAGTAGACAATATTTTGGTCAACTGCAATGAAGACACCTCCTACGGTGTCTATTCTGTCTTCCCGATACACGTTCCAACCCTCACTAAATATTTCAGAACTTCCTGTCTCAGTGTTCAGCCAGGTCTCAGTCCCGAGAATAATTTGCGCGCCACACGATTCCTGGAGGGCAGTAATTTCAGGAACTTTATTCCGAACTCTCTGAAAATTTGCTGCTAATACCTTGATAGCTGAAGTGTCTTTATACTGAGCGCGTCCTGATTTCCCTGCCTGCACGTCGACTGGTGAGTGTTCATCAGGACACCTCGCACTACTACCTAGCCTAAAAAACTCCCATGTGCACGTCACAAGTACTCTGCTACCCGAGTAGTCACTTCCTTTGTTTATTACACGCATGTCCTGTCTAGGGGCGTCCTACAATTCCCCACCCAATAGCGCAAGTCTATAAATCTGCAGCCAAGACCGTCACAGAGTCGACGAAGCCTCTGGTTGAGACCCTCCGCTCGGCTCCAAACCAAAGGACCCCGATCCACTCTGGGAACGATGCTGCAAATAGAGAGCTCTGATTGCACCCCGTGTGCGAGGCCAGCGGTCTTTACCAAATCCGCCAGCAGTCTGTACGAACTGAGGATCGCCTCAGAACCCAAGCGACAGGCATCGTTGGTGCCGACGTGAGCAACTACTTGCAGACGACTGCACCCCCGTACGCTCGATAGCCGCAGGCAAGGCCGCCTCCAGATCTTGGATAAGACCCCCCGGCAGACAAAGCGAGTGCACGTTGGAATTCTTTCCAGCCCTGTACGCTATTTCCCTGAGGGGCTCCATCACTCGTCTAACGTTGGAGCTCCCAATAACCAGCAAGCCTTTGCCCCCGTGTGAATGCTCGGGCCCTGCTGAAGGAGCAGCCACCTGCCAACTGACAGGATGAACGGGCAAGGCCAGCCGGTCAGCCTCCACGTTGGCCCTCCACCTCGAGCGACGCGAACGCGTAGCAGTCCGCCACTCACTCTGAGGTGAGGGCGGCCCCAACGCGCCGGGTACACTAGAAGGTGCCTCGGCTGCTGAGTCAGCGGACGCAGCAAGCGACACCTGGAGTGTCTCAAGCGACGCGCCAGACCCTCCGCTGCCTCTGCACCTCGAGGCAGCAGCCTGAAGGCGGTTGACCGTGGCCAACAGCATGCTCAGCTGCTCGCGAACCGCGGCCAGTTCCTCCTGCGCCCGCACACACCCTATCCATTCTACTGCTAATATCTGGACGTATAGAGTTGCGACAAATAAAACAGCAATATGCGACTGCACAGTTGCGTCACAAGCGTCAGATTGAGCTGCGATATATGAACAATTACTTACGAACTAAGCAATCAAATGACAACGACTACGCCACTATACAGATATCACAATGCGATCCTACCCCTGTCTTAGTACAAATGACAACCGCCTACGTGATGCTACACTCTACCGTTATTAAAATTTGATATTACCCCTTTCTAATTCAAAATACACAAAGATCCGAAAAATGTCACCACGCCAGCACACAAATACACAAAGTAATTTGAATTAAACCTGCAGAACTAACACGAAAAACTTAATATACGACTAGTTTCTGCTACTGCTGCTCGCACACGTCACTCTGCAAGCACAAATGAACAACAAGCTGCAGCTGCGAAACTGAATTTCGTTAGCCGTACCTGATTATTCATAATATTTTAAGTTTAGGAGTATATATGTTGGTACCAGTGTTAACAAGTACGCATGACACAATATCGCGCATGCGCTCTACAGGCTGTAGCCCGTTCCAGTACAACATCAGTTGCTGCCGTACTTCGGTCGCGAAGTGGGGCCGAGGCTATTTCGCAGATAAGTTATTGCAATATGACGATGTATTACTGTATTATAGTTTTTAGTTTTTGACCTTGTTCTTATTGGCGTCCAATAAGCACAAGGTTATCTGAAAGCGAGAGATATATCCTTCTCAAAGAATACAACACATCAGTGGCGGCAGAACACCAGGACCAATGGAGGATGAAGATCGAATTTCGAGAGGCCCGCGTACTGGCGAAACAGCCATTTAATTTGTGGAGGAACTCTATATAAATAGCCAAGCGACCCGACGACATGAATGGAGAAGACGATACCGACTTCCGCGTCCTGGTTGGCAGCAGTGACAGCTTTGCGGAAGGACAGCTCTCGCAAAGCAACAGGCGCGCGGTAGGCCACAGGGGCGGAAGGTACTCACTGTTGACGCGCCCTAGTCGATACTAGGCAGGTAGTAAACAACAATACGCCGCAGTCGCCGCTCACTTTACCATTCGCCTATTTCCACCAATGGCAAGCAATAAAGGAAAGTCCAATGCAAAACGCCTGTTTCTGCCACTGACAACACTCAATGCAAGGACCAATAAAAGAACACTTGAAACCCATCCTCCTCACCCTCATATCCAATTACAAATGGTTCAAATGGCTCTGAGCACTATGGGACGTAACATCTGAGGTCATCAGTCCCCTAGAACTTGTAACTACTCAAACCTAACTAACCTACGGACATCACACACATCTATGCAGGATTCGAACCTGAGACCGTAGCGGTCGCGCGGTTCCAGACTGAAGCGCCTAGAACCGCTCTGTCACAACGGCCGGCTATCCAATTACAGCTCTTCTCCATAGAATATAAGCAACCAAACAAGGGCTCACTCAGCAGTTAGCAGTAGCCCCTGTGGAAGGCGTCTTGCAACAGTCGCCGAAACGTCGGAATTTTGTAGTTGACAATGCGGCCTCAAACCCTGAAGAATTTTATTGACAGCTGCTGACGCGTAAATACGGTCCTAATCCTGAAATTTTAGAATATGACATGCACTGTGAAGTCCCATCTACGACTGCGACTTAAATTTATGAGTTACCTTTTTTTTAAAAAATGTGAAACATTTCAGTAATCTGTTGTAGGACTTCACTAAAAGCAATAAACACAATTATACACAATATAAACACTTAAGTAAACAACATTTTTGGGGCCGGCCGCGGTGGTCCAGCGGTTCTAGGCTCTGAAATGGTTCAAATGGCTCTGAGCACTATGGGACTCAACAGCTGTGGTCATAAGTCCCCTAGAACTTAGAACTACTTAAACCTAACTAACCTAAGGACATCACACACATCCATGCCCGAGGCAGGATTCGAACCTGCGACCGTAGCAGTCGCGCGGTTCCTGACTGAGCGCCTAGAACCGCTAGACCACCGCGGCCGGCGCGGTTCTAGGCGCTCAGTCCGGAACCGCGTGACTGCTACGGTCGCAGGTTCGAATCCTGCCTCGGGAATGGATGGATGTGTGTGCTGTCCTTAGGTTAGTTAGGTTTAAGTAGTTCTAAGTTCTACGGCCGGCCGAAGTGGCCGTGCGGTTAAAGGCGCTGCAGTCTGGAACCGCAAGACCGCTACGGTCGCAGGTTCGAATCCTGCCTCGGGCATGGATGTTTGTGATGTCCTTAGGTTAGTTAGGTTTAACTAGTTCTAAGTTCTTGGGGACTAATAACCTCAGCAGTTGAGTCCCATAGTGCTCAGAGCCATTTGAACCATTTTAAGTTCTACGGGACTGATGACCACAGATGTTAAGTCCCATAGTGCTCAGAACCATTTGAACCATTTGAACATTTTTGGAAGGTGGACGCAGAGTACATCCCACTCCTAAATTGATATTGTGACAGTTAACAGTATCCCTTACAATACGATAAGATTGGTGATGAATGAAGATTCAGGTACCTCATCACCCAGATTCAGTGGTTTGGTATTTGTTCAAAATTACGAAAAAAAAAACTGTCGGCAATGGATGTTGGCGTTTTTTAAAAGCTGGCCACTGATTACTACCATTGTCATAACACTTTTGTGAATGACTTTGTACAAAACAGAAAGGAGAGGTGCGATACAGAGTGGTGCCGCAACTGTGATTGTAGGAAAGCTGAACAGGAGCAGAAATGATTAGCAGACGAGATAACACAGTAACCATAAGACTTACTTGGCTTATATGTCGCTAAGTGTAAGAAGACCAATTACAAATAACAGAGTCTTGCCATCACGTTGTCAACAAAAAGGAGGCTCGCTGCACTCAGCACGAAAAATCGTATCGTAGTGAAGGCGCCGCAAGCTTGCGGTTACCACCGACTGTCCAGTACTGCAGCAGCAGAGGGCCCTCATAGTCGAGAGCCACTGGAGATCTTTCTCTGATGGCACATCCCATTGGGTCCGCCAGATCCCGCGTGACGGCTATCGGAATCAGACTGAAGCTTGCTATTCTATTGCGATACCCGTGATGTGGTATCGATACCTGATACCACAAACGCTTTCTTTCTTTTGTGTTCCTTATTTTGAATAGAGGTACTGTTTCTTTTTACTATCGATGACAGAGAATTTGAGGCGAAATCAAGCAGCCATTTCGCTTAAAATTGGTATGGAGCTACTTAATGCAGTTGTTCGGAAACGGATGTCAAAACCGGAAATCCGTAAAGAGGCTAGCATTGCGATCTTTACTTTGTGAAAGAGAAAGAGAGAGACAGAGAGAGAGATAAAAGATTATGACAATGTTTGAATGTAGTCTTTTTGATGCAGAAAGAAAATGTACGTGAATGACTAGTCACGAAGCCATTGAATGTGTAACTTTTTCGGTTCAAGTAACAGAGGTTTCAGAATATTCCCATGTCAGGACCTATATTACTGGAAAGAACTAACTGGACTTGTGGGGACTTATCTCCTGACGGTGTGATAATGCTTTGAACTACTTTTAGCTTGTTACTTAATGTCCCAGATCGTTATGTGTGATGTCAATGATATTCTCTACGAAAGCTCCTTCCAGTTACATAGATAATTTTAAAAAGTCGGTGCCACAATTGGCAGATTTGGATTTCAATAATTTCGACACATTGTCTGCTACTTGTGGAAAAGTCTCATTATATTTTCCTTAGTCGTCTCTAGATAGGCATAAATTTTTTGTTGAATTTTTAATTTCTTAGCAATATTTGAGTGTCAACAGTCGATCGAAAAAATATATTTTTTACCATGAGAGATTTTTTACCCTTGAGTCCTTTTTTAGAGAATATCCCCTTTTCTGCTCGAACAGACCGGCAGTCGAAACTGATTTCTGCGGATGCCTTCTATTGCCATCTTGGAGACTGAGCTTTTCCTATTTAACCCTTATTATTCTTAGGAAGTACGTATCTATTATACGGCGTACCAGTCAAGAAACCTAGGTTTTGTTCCACTTCGTTACTAAATTATTCATCCAGAAATTGACGGAATATTTTTCTTTGTCTAAACAGACCTCGCCTGTTGACTAGATTGAAGTTCGTAGTATTAGTTATTTTGAAAAAAATAGTTCTTCACTAGAGAGTTTCCTTTAAAATCCAAATTTCTTTACGTGACTAGTATCACCCTAGGAACTGCAGGTTCCAATTTACTTAACTATAAATCGTAACAACAATTTTTACAATGAACTGAATCAAGGGTAGTCTATAATCTACACAAGACATTTAATTTGCTTTGAAATAAACACCATTTCTCAGGAAAGTAATGTTGTTGAGGACAAGTCTTACAGTTTTTGGTCAGTATTCAGGAGATATAATTATTTGACCTGGTCCTGGTTCTGGTATTGTGTTTCCCTGTTTCTTCACAATATTTACTAAATTCCGTAGGGTAGTTGAATTCAGACCAGTTTCATACCTCTGTCTCTAAAACTGTGTACGTGAAAGTAATTCTCCGTTTTGTTCGCCTGATTCCCTCTCCTTCTGTTTCTACCATTATCGTTTATCACAGAATTTGCTCCTTGATACACCACGCCAAATTCAAGTACTCTTTATCTTTTAGTAAAATAGTTGTAATCCAGAGACCATACCCGAATTCGCTAGTCCGTACGCAGTAGTTGCTACAAAGGACCTACAATCAAAGATTTGGAAGATACCTTGCAAATTGTTGATGCAGATAGTGTGTCGTTTATTTTCAATTTACTAAATCAAACTTATATGAAACTGAATTCAAAACGTGGCTTATCTAATAGAATTTCAGAAGTAACACAACTCATGCCTTGCTTAATTCTAAATAGTTTCTGTTCGTTGATATTTTATTGCTTATAAACTGAACTTTTTGCATTTTAAAACACAGATATTCGTACAGTTAGTACACTGAGGTCGAAATCGTGCGATCCTTCCCAATATCGTGTCGGTCCTCCGTTTGCACAGCATAGTATCTCGACGTGGCAAGGACTCAACAAGTAGTTGGAACTGGACTGCAGAAATACTGAGTCATGATACTTCTATAGCGTTCATAACTGCGAAGTGTTACCAGTACAGGGTTTTGTACACGAACAGACCCCTGGACTAAGTCCTCTGAATGATAGACAGGATTCGTGTTGGGCGATATGGAAGCCAAATCCTTCGCTCGAACTGTCCAGGATGTTCTTCGATCCAATTGTGAACAATTCTAGCCCGGTGACATGGCACACTATCATCCATAAAAATTCCATCAATGAATGGCTGCAACTGGTCTCCAAGTAGAACGTAACTATTTGCAGTCAGTGAGGGGTTCTGTTAGACTAGAGGACCCAGTACATTTCATGTAAACACAGCCCACATCATTACGGAGCCGCCATTATCTTGCTCAGTGTCTTATTGGCAACCTGGGTCGACAGCTTCGTACGGTTTGCGCCACATTAGTACACTACAGTTAACTCGTACCAACTAAGATCGGGACTCATATGATCAGATTAGGAATTTCCAGCCGTATACAGTCCAACCAATATGGTCACGAGCCCAAGAAAGGCGCTGCAGAGAATGTCGTGCTGTTAGCAAAGCCACTCCGGTCGATAGTCAGCTGCCATTGGCCATTAACGCCAAATTTCTGACGAATACGTTCACTGTACGTCCCACATTGATTTTTGCTGTTATTTAACGCTATGTTGCTTGTCTCGTAGCAGAAACAACTGTACTCAAACGCCGCTGCTCTCGCTCATTAATTTAGTTATTTTATTAATGTGGTGTTACTCAAGAGACTAGGAACATTACGCGTAGCCAGTACTTTATAGAATCTTATCATTAATTTTGTCAAACTCATATCAGCTTATACTTTTGAGTGTTTTGACACTGTTCATGACTTTAGCATCGCAATGTAAGAAGATGCTATGGGTCGTAATGCTCATCTCACGTTTTTGTGGCGAGGGACAAGGGAAAGTTACCTCTTCAAAGCGATCACTTACACGCTAGTCTAATTTCAGGTCACTTTCCGTCCAACGTGGAGAAGCTCTTAATATAATTACAAAGGAGCAGAGTAATAAACATGCAAATTGGAGATATCCTGTTGGAGCCCCCGTGCTGCACGGCAGCGAATTTAATTGGTCTCCGAGCAACGGCGGGCGAGAAGCAATCTAAACCGCTTGCCCAGGGTACTTAACGGCCTCCCCTCCAGGCCCAGACAGCACTTAGCCCCGCGGTCGCTCGTTATGACGTCACGTGGAGCCGCGCTGCGTCACAGCAGAAACCTTTTACGGCTCTCTTAACACAGGGTTACACTCGGTGCTATATTCTTGTCACCTGTAAACGGGTTCCGTAACTTCCCTTTTCTACGCCTTACTCGCGCTTTCTTGTCGCGTAACTACATATGGCACTACCCCCGTGCACGACGTTTTCAATACTTCGGGACAGTCGTATTTAATTTTGCTCTCGACAGCGAGACTTTACTTCATTAGACCCAGAGCACGTCGGAAAAGATTCACCAGATATGTCATTTAGTTACTTCAGTCGGGTTAGTTAAATCTCCCATAGATCATTGGAAATGAATTTACTTATGGAAACGATGTATCGTATGGATGATTAGTTTCAGTGGACCGCCTCAAGTTGCTAAACGACGTAGTGGTCTAAACATTAATGAACATATTAATTTTCAGACCTATTCATGTAACTACACATAAAGCCAGGGATCTTATTTTATCAGGCTACCAAGCTTCAAAAAGTATCTATGAGGCAGAAGGACGTAGCCAGAAGAAATGATTATTGATTAGATTTAAATCTCTACTGCTTGTCAGATATTGTGTTTCATCATCATCATCACCATCATCATTTAAGACTGATTATGCCTTTCAGCGTTCAGTCTGGAGCATAGCCCCCTTATAAAATTCCTCCATGATCCCCTATTCAGTGCTAACATTGGTGCCTCTTCTGATGTTAAACCTATTACTTCAAAATCATACTTAACTGAATCCAAGTACCTTCTCCTTGGTCTGCCCCGACTCCTCCTACCCTCTACTGCTGAACCCATGAGTCTCTTGGGTAACCTTGCTTCTCCCATGCGTGTAAGAAATGGTTCAAATGGCTCTGAGCACTATGGGACTTAACTTCTAAGGTCATCAGTCCCCTAGAACTTAGAACTACTTAAACCTAACTAACCTAAGGACATCACACACATATATGCCCGAGGCAGGATTTGAACCTGTGACCGCAGCAGCTGCGCTGTTCCGGGCTGAAGCGCCTAGAACAGCTCGGCCACAGTGGCCGGCTGCGTGTAACATGACCCTCCATCTAAGCCTGTTCGCCCTGACTGCTACATCTATAGAGTTCATTCCCAGTTTTTCTTTGATTTCCTCATTGTGGACACCCTCCTACCATTGTTCCCATCTACTAGTCCCTGCAATCATCCTAGCTACTTTCATATCCGTAATCTCAACCTTATTGATAAGGTAACCTGAATCCACCCAGCTTTCGGTCCCATACAACAAAGTTGGTCGAAAGATTGAACGGTGCACAGATAACTTAGTCTTGGTACTGAATTCCTTCATGCAGAAGAGAGTAGATCGTAGCTGAGCGCTCACTGCATTAGCTTTGCTACACCTCGCTTCCAGTTCTTTCACTATGTTGCCATCCTATGAGAATATGCATCCTAAGTACTTGAATCCGTCCACCTGTTCTTTGTCCCTCCTATTTGGCACTGAATCCGTTTATATTTCTTTCCCACTGACATTACTTTCGTTTCGGAGATGCTAATCTTCATACCATAGTCCTTAGATTTCTGATCTAGCGATGAAATATTACTTTGCAAACTTTCAATCGAATCTGCCATCACAACTAAGTCATCTGCATATGCGAGACTGCTTATTTTGTGTTCACATATCTTAATCTCACCCAGCCAGTCTATTGTTTTCAACATATGATCCATAAATAATGTGAACAACAGCGGAGACAGGTTGCAGCCTTGTCTTACCCCTGAAACTACTCTGAACCATGAACTCAATTTACCGTCAACTCTAACTGCTGCTTGACTATCCATGTAAACACCTTTAATTGCTTGCAAAAGTTTGCCTCCTATTCCATAATCTCGTAGAACAGACAATAACTTCCTCCTAGGAACCCGGTCATATGCCTTTTCTAGATCTATAAAGCATAGATACAATTCCCTGTTCCACTCATAACACTTCTCCATTATTTGCCTTAAGCTAAAGATCTGGTCCTGACAACCTCTAAGTCTTGGTCTTCAACTAATACTCGCACTTTCCTTTCAACAATACCTGAGAAGATTTTACCCACAGCGCTGATTAAAGAGATACCTCTGTAGTTGTTACAATCTTTTCTGTTTCCATGTTTAAAGATTGGTGTGATTACTGCTTTTGTCCAGTCTGATGGAACCTGTCCCGACTCCCAGGCCATTTCAATTATCCTGTGTAGCCATTTAAGACCTGACATTCCACTGTATTTTATGAGTTCCTACTTAATTTCATCCACCCCAGCTGCTTTATTGCACTGCAATCTATTGACCATTTTCTCCACTTCCTCAAATGTGATTCTATTTCCATCATCATTCCTATCCCATTCTACCTCGAAATCTGAAACATTACTGATCGTATTTTCACCTACATTGAGCAACTCTTCAAAATATTCCCTCCATCTGCCCAAGGCATCCACAGGATTCACCAGCAGCTTTCCTGGCCTGTCCAAAATACTTGTCATTTCTTTTTTACTTCCCTTTCGAAGATTGCTAATTACACTCCAGAATGGTTTTCCAGCAGCTTGACCCGTAGTCTCCAACCTGTTTCCAAAGTCTTCCCAAGATTTCTTCTTGGATGCTGCAATTATCTGTTTAGCTTTGTTTCTTTCTTCAACATAACTTTCTCTGTCTACCTGAGTTCTAGTATGTAGCCATTTTTGATACGCCTTCTTTTTCCTTTTACAGGCTGCCTTGACTGTGTCATTCCACCAAACTGTTTGCTTCATCCTACACTACTGATCCAAGACATTCTGTAGCCACTTCTAGTACTGTGTCCCTGTACCTTGTCCATTCCTTTTCCAATGACTGTAATTGACTACATTCAACTAACTGGTACCTTTCTGAGATCGCTGTTATGTACTTGTGCCTGATTTCCTTATCCTGAAGTTTCTCCACTCTTATCCTCCTAAATATGGACCTGACCTCCTGCACTTTCGGCCTCACAATCCCAATTTCACTGCAGATTAAATAATGATCAGTGTCATCAAAGAATCACCTGAATACACGTGTGTCCCTCACAGCCTTCCTGAATTCCTGATCTGTTATTATATAGTCAATGACAGATCTGGTTCCCCGGCCTTCCCAAGTATACCGGTGAATGTTCTTATGTTTAAAAAAGGAGTTTGTGATTACTAAGCCCATACTGGCACAGATATCCAAGAGTTGTTTCCCGTTCCTGTTGGCTTCCATATCCTCTCCAAATTTACCCATAACCTTTTCATACCCTTCTGTTCGATTTCCAATCCTGGTGTTAAAATCACTCATGAACAGAACACTGTCCTTGTCCTTTACTCTAACAACTACATCACTGAGTGCCTCATATAAACTATCCATCTTATCTTGATCTGTTCCTTCACAATGCGAATATACTGACACAATCCTAATTTTCTTGCTGGACACTGTCAAATCTATGCACATCAGTCGGTCGTTTACATACCTTATTGCAACTACGCTGGGCTCTATTTCTTTCTTGATATAAAGCCCTACACCCCAATGTGCTGTTCCTGCTTTGACTCCTGACAGGTAGACCTTGTATTCTCCCACTTCCTCTTCTTTCTCACCCCTTACCCAAATGTCACTAACAGCTAAAACGTCC
Organism: Schistocerca nitens; assembly: GCF_023898315.1. Classification (NCBI taxonomy): domain Eukaryota; kingdom Metazoa; phylum Arthropoda; class Insecta; order Orthoptera; family Acrididae; genus Schistocerca; species Schistocerca nitens. The sequence continues at coordinate 547,127,109 of NC_064619.1, read as the reverse complement.
AGCCCCATCTTACTTGCAGCCTCTGCCAGATCTACCTTCTTCCCAGAGTAGCCTCCATTGATATTAAAGCTCCTCATCTCATTACCATTTGTTTGCCAAGTCGTATCTTAGGAGTTCCTAGTTTGTCAGTTAGAGGTGGGACTCCGTCACCTCCAAAGGTCCGAGGCATTTTGCTCTGATAGTTGCCAGCATCATATTTAAAGTACCTAGGAAGCAGATTGCTAGCCTTACTTGTCCCGAGTCCCATTGGGTTTTACCCCTAACGGCTGAGAGACTAACCGGTGGATTTGGTAGTCTTTGCCGTATGAGCACAAAGGTGACCACGACTCAGAATATGTCTGAGATGCCCAGACTTATTCCAAAGTAACTGGTATCCCGACTGTCGGGACCACTTACTTGGCCACTCATACGTTGCCCGTGGTTCATGAACTAGGACATGACTGCAGGAACCCACACCATGAACCACAGATATTGTTTGTTATAGGGGTAAATCATATCACTGTCATCCTCATCGTGAGGAGATGTCACGGAAAAAGAGCGAAATGGAAGACATAAGGATTCTCACGATATCACTTCGGCTGTCACTGCTGCCAAAAATTTTGAAAATGTGGCATGTATGAGCGTTGAAATATATTTGCTTATTAGTGTTCAAACTACACGTTGTGTATTTATATTCTCGTTTGTGTAGAGCTAATCCAGTCAATCAGTGCATAAAAAACCACAACAGTGTTGAGTAGTAGAAGTGACTGTAATTCACCGAGATAGCTCATCGTATCAAGATTTGACGTTCGTGACACATCACTGCATAGCTACGTCAGAAGGCGTAGGACCTCAGTGTTGAGAAGGGACACGAACAAGTGGACTACTTTTCTGTTTACTTGTCTAAACATTAGTTATTCCTTGGTATGTGAATGGAGCTAATAAAAGTCAACAGTAATGGGTAGTTGTAGTGCGTTGGCCAGTGTTTATTGCGTTGATCATAAATAGTCGAAAAATCACAGATCATTGCATTTGGTGTGCTTAATTTAGTGAGATGAAGTATCATTAGATGTTGCCTTTAAATATTACATGAAAGTAAAATAGTAGGTTTAAAAAATTAGTACATATTACGGTTTAGCAACTCCTACGGGTAACTGTGACTCTAAACTGACCCTGATGTTCTTGCGGTTCTCGGATCAGGGGCCCAAATTTCATTTTCTCTGGAATAAATCACCATTGTTTTTGAGGACTCCTACACAAATGACAATGCGTGTAACTGAAATGAACGTAATACAAATAAGATACATGACAAAACAAAATTCCATATCAATTATTAGAAAACTACCATAGGTTACTGGCTCTCTGATTTTTCTGTGAGACTCCTTCGTTATACACTTTATGATTGTCGAAGAGAGGCTAAATAGTAGCCAGTAAGTGGCAACAATGATAAGCTCTATTCGTCATACCCTACATGACCAGGAAAGCAAATTCAGTATTCCAACATGATACGCCAAGACCCCGCAATGCAGTTCTCATCGGCGCCCTGGTTTGTCAACAGTAGGGCAAATGTGGGATATGATGGGAAAACGTTTAGTTCCATAAGAGCCCCCGGTCAGCGGTCTTCATGAGCTGATAGCAAGTATTTGAGATACGGTAAGAAATTCCTCTATATAACATTCTGAAACAGCTTGTTTCCACAACGAATGCATGAGTGAATTCGTATCCATTGGAGTCACAACTTATACTGATGCTGATGAAGGACACGTGTTCCGAACGTGGTGAAATTTTAATCACCAGATATATATCTGTATGTGATGAGCACCTCCATGAAATTTGATAAATATCAGACGGGTGTTTCGTGGTACATCGCATCCCGTTTTCCGCCCGCCTATTTGGGTAATCGCACTCATACAGTTACAATGTCGCGTACGTAATCTTTATGCGACTTCGGGTCGCTCCTAGTACAGTCCGTAATTCAACAGATTTCCGTTGCAGCTCTTACTGGCAGACATAACGAATGTAGGTCAATGTCATTTCCTGCCTGGATTTCTGTGAGAAAAAATTGCTGCTCTTATTACGCAGTTGATAAATTAACAGAATTGTCCTTGACAAGTCCAGACGCGTCTTGTCTTCATAGGTGATTCTTTGTTGCGCACACGTTTAACCCATTGAGTACCAGTAGTTACTTCTTGGAACCATCATCTTCTTAACTTGGTTGAGTTCCCAGCGTCTTTCGCTTTAAACAGTGTAGCCGACGTAGCTTTCTCAGCCAAGGCAAAGTGATTTTGTATCCTTTCGGTAATCCTTCGACAGTACTTAAATTGGTGGTGGAAAGGACGCCTCTGGTCTCTTCCGGCTACTGGAGAGAAGTTCGTTGCATGGAGAGCATGCTCTCGGCCCTTAGCACTGTTAAGCGCGACCTATTGCTGGTGTGTATGTGTTAATGTGTAATAGGTGTGTCGATATTCCAGCTGATGTACAGGACTGATCTGCTAGTTCATTTTCATGTTTCAGTAGTCGAATTCTTATACTTTTCAGAGTGTAGTCACGAGTATATTTTTCTTTATGTTGTAAGATTTTCCCGTTCTTGCTTTGTGCAAGTAGACCACGTTGTGTGGAAAGTTCGTAACTCCAGCACAGGTTTAAAATTCCGTTGTCTAACTCCTCTTTTAACTGGAATATATGTATGGACTTTCCTTGTGTGTGTGTGTTTTATTTATTCTACTTTCCATTTCCTTCCAGTTTTAAAACGTGTATCATTTTTCAGATAGTGGTGCCCGTGGTCTACACAGTCTGGCTTTAGCTGTCGCAGCGGTCGCACGCACCTCAAGTTTGCTCCGTGAACGTTCAGTGTTTACGGCAGTGTTCTCGAGTTTCGTGCTCGTTTATTGACGTTTTGCACGTGAATTAAGCTATCAATTGAGCATTTTGTCTTCGTCGTGTCATCTTTCTACGTAGTGCTGTTGGGATTTCGGCGTTGTCCGAGATTTCTTCGCTGCAAAACACCATGGCAAACTCCGTGAGAAAAAACACCGTGATTTTCACCTTCGACAAGTACACCCGTCGAGTACAGCCCTCTGCACTTGAAATACATGACTGGATTACCGAGGTAATTGACCTTCATTCTGAATCTGTTCATACCATGCAGCTAGACTCTGATGAATACTGCATTTTTGTAAAGTTTAACGATCCCGTGAGTGTAGGCCGCTTTCTGGCAAAATTTGGAATTTATACACCGTGATGGTACTAAAAGTACTGTAAAACTCCGGAATTCCGAGTCTGTAATTAGGAATGTTAGGGTTTTGAATATTCCCATAGAAGGAGACAACTCGAAAATTAAAGATGTCCTTTGAAAATATGGGGTTGTAAGGTGAATAGTCTACATCTACATCTACATCTATACTCCGCGAGCCACCTTACGGTGTGTGGCGGAGGGTACTTATTGTACCACTATCTGATCCCCCCTTCCCTGTTCCATTCACGAATTGTGCGTGGGAAGAACGACTGCTTGTAAGTCTCCGTATTTGCTCTAATTTCTCGGATCTTTTCGTTGTGATCATTACGCGAGATATATGTGGGCGGTAGTAATATGTTGCCCATCTCTTCCCGGAATGTGCTCTCTCGTAATTTCGATAATAAACCTCTCCGTATTGCGTAACGCCTTTCTTGAAGTGTCCGCCATTGGAGCTTGTTCAGCATCTCCGTAACGCTCTCGCGCTGACTAAATGTCCCCATGACGAATCGCGCTGCTTTTCGCTGGATCATGTCTATCTCTTCTATTAATCCAACCTGGTAAGGGTCCCATACTGATGAGCAATACTCAAGAATCGGACGAACAAGCGTTTTGTAAGCTACTTCTTTCGTCGATGAGTCACATTTTCTTAGAATTCTTCCTATGAATCTCAACCTGGCGCCTGCTTTTCCCACTATATAGTCAACGAAAGGTGGGCTTCGCATTTCAAGCTGCAGTGCTTTAACGGCATTCGCTCCGTGGAGATGGAAGTGAAGGCAAACATTCCCTCCCACATCTTTGTTGACGGGCACAAGGCGCATGTTATGTACTCAGGGCAAACCCCTACATGTCATGTATGTAACGAGTCTGGTCACCTCCGTCAGGACTGCCCTCGCCGTGTTTTTGTGCTAACAAATAACCTTACGCAACGCCGGAAATTAACACTCAACGATTTGTTGCCAGCCAGTAATACAACAGAGCCGGCGGCTGTCGTGGATCCTGTTACTACCTCTGAAAATGTTGCACTTAATGTTAATGACTTTCCGTCTTTAAAACCTGCATTAACTGCTGAAATTCCGTCCCGTGACACCGAGATTCCCACTAAAAAGCCTCCTCTAGAGGACACTGAAAAAAATTTTGATGAGGACTCTTCCTGTGAAACACCCGTTGCCAGGAGGCCGAAGCCCAGTCCTGAAGATCTGTTGGAAGTGGAAAAAGGAGATGGAATGCAGGTCGATGTGGCTCCCACTTCCGCACAAGGACTTATACCGCCACGAACAAATAGTGACGCAGCTGGTAGTGACCTTTCACGGAAATGTGACCCTGAGCCTGAGGTCACGACTGAAATAACCGCATCAAGTGCACAGCCCATACAGTGCGAACAGTACGAGGAAGTACCAAGTAAACAACCTGCTGACTCCGAAGCGCAACGCCGCGCCGAAGGAGGAAATAAACAAGCATCACCGCCTCGCCAGCAAGACAGCACAACAGACACCACGCCGAAACCAAATATTGACGACTCGCAAGCCACGGCCGTTGCCCCATTCAGCCACCGCCGGCGGCAGCGACCGACACAGGGTCTTGCTGTCACGCGTCATCAAGCGAAAGCCACACCAGAGAAAAAAGACATCAAGAAAAAGAATATTAAATATGAAGTCATCAGGGCCAACACTGACAAGGAGAAAGAGAATGGCCACAGTGACTTATAGCAATGCATTGTCGGGATTTCAGGGTACTTTTCTTCTCAAGCTCTTCGTTTAAAAGCAGTGCAAATTTTCTAGGAATTTAGTACATTAATGGGCACACGGCTTGTAAAGATCGTGCCTTGTAGGGAAGCACGTTGTTGCTTTAATCATACCGATCCTCATCCCAAATAGCTTCTTATGGTATGTCTGTGATGCAAGCTTATAGCATTACTACTATTAACATTAATAAAATACAGTCACCCTTGAAATTGGCAGCACTAAAAGAATTCTTGTACCAGTCAGCGTTGCTACAAGAAGTTGCGATAACGGAATTTCGGATCCCAGGCTTTTTTGAAATTGTTAATGTTTCTACAGGAGCCAATATCGGTACAGCCATTCTTATAAGGGAAGGCATTCCGCTGACTGAAATCGAACGACTAGAATCAGGAAGAGCCATAGGCATAAAAATATTCGATGTGACAGTGCTTAACGTTTACGCCCCATCAGGAAATTCCCACAAATTGGATCGTGCGAAGTTTTTTCTAGATGAACTGATTTATTTAATGAGAAAAAATCCGTGTTCTCTTACACTAGGTGGAGATTTTAACTGTGTTTTAAAACAGAAAGAGCAACAACCCAACTTCAACTACTCACCACAGTTCAAAACGTTTGTAAGTGATCTACACCTTAAGGATGTGTGGGAACTTCAGCACCCGACGTCAGTCGGGTTCACGTATATAACCAGCCACTCCCGCAGCAGACTAGATAGAATTTACGTGTTACCAAATTTGCAAAATTATTTATTAAACGTGTCTTATGATAATGTTGTTGTTGTGATCTTCAGCCCTGAGAGTGGTTTGATGCAGCTCTCCATGCTATTCTATCCTGTGCAAGGTTCTTCATCTCCCAGTACCTACTGCAACCAACATCCTTCTGAATCGGTTTAGTGTATTCATCTCTTGGTCTCCCTCTACGATTTTGACCCTCCACGCTGCCTTCCAATACTAAATTGGAGATCCCTTGATGCCGCAGAATCTGCCCTACCAACTCATCAATTCCTCTTGTCAAGTTGTGCCCCCAAATTTTTCTTCTCTCAATTTTATTCAATACCTCCTCATTAGTTATGTGATCTACCGATTTAATCTTCAGCATTCTTCTGTAGCACCACATTTCGAACCTTCTATTCTTGTCTACACTATTTATCGCCCACGTTTCACTTCCATACATGGCTACACTCCATACAAATACTTTCAGAAACGACTTCGTGACACTTAAATCTATACTCTGTTAACAAATTTCTCTTCTTCAGAAACGCTTTCCTTGCCATTGCCAGTCTACATTTTATATCCTCTCTACTTCGACCATCATCAGTTATTTTGCTCCCCAAATAGCAAAACTCGTTTACTACTTTAAACTTCTCATTTCCTAATCTAATTCCCGCAGCATCCCCCGATTTAATTCGACTACATTCCATTATCCTCGTTTTGCTTTTGTTGGTGTTCGTCTTATATCTTCCTTTCAAGACACTGTCCATTCCGTTCAGCTGCTCTTCCAGGTCCTTTGCTGTCTCCGACAGAATTACAATGTCATCGACAAACCTCATAGTTTTTATTTCTTCTCCACGGATTTTTTTTTGTTTCCTTTACTGCTTGCTCAATATACCGACTGAATAACATCGGGGATAGGCTACAACCCTGTCTCACACCCTTCCCAACCACTGCTTCACTTTCATGTCCCTCGACTCTTATAACTGCCATCTGGTATCTGTACAAATTGTAAATAGCCTTTCTCCCCCTGTATTTTACCCGTGCCACCTTCAGAATTAGAAAGAGAGTATTCCAGTCAACATTGTCAAAAGCTTTCTCTGAGCCTACAAAGGCTAAAAACGTAGGTTTACGTTTCCTTAATCTATCTTCTAAGATAAGTCGTAGGGTCAGTATTGCCTCACGTGTTCCAACATTTCTACGGAATCCCAACTGATCTCCCCCGAGGTCGGCTTCTACCAGTTTTTCCATTCGTCTGTAAAGAATTGGTGTTAGTATTTTGCAGGCGTGGCTTATTAAACTGATAATTTTCACATCTGTCAACACCTGCTCTCTATGGGATTGGAATTATTATATTCTTCTTGAAGTCTGAGGGTATTTCCCCTGTCTCATACATCTTGCTCGCCAGATGGTAGAGTTTTGTTAGGCCTGGCTCTCCCAAGACTGTCAGTAGTTGTAATAGAATGTTGTCTACTCCCGTGGCCTTGTTTCGACTTAGGTCTTTCAGTGCTCTGTCAAACTCTTCACGGAGTATCATATCTCCTATTTCATCTTCATCTTTATTCTCTTCCATTTGTATAATATTGGCCTCAAGAACTTCGCCCTTGTATAGGCCCTCTATATACTACTTCCACCTTTCTGCTTTCCCTTCTTTGCTTAGAACTGGGTTTCCATATGAGCTCTTGATATTCATACAAGTGGTTCTCCTTTCTCCAAAGGTCTCTTTAATTTTCCTGTATCTATCTTACCTCTAGTGATATACGCCTCTACATTCTTACATTTGTCCTCTAGCCATAACTGCTTAGACATTTTGCACTTTCTGTCGATCTCATTTTTGAGACGTTTGTATTCCTTTTTGCCTGCTTCATTTACTGCATTTTTATATTTTCTCCTTTCATCATTTCAATTCAGTATCTCTTCTGTTACCCAAGGGTTTCTATTAGACCTCGTCGTTTTACCTACTTGATCCTCTATTAGCTTCACTATTTCGTCTCTCAAAGCTACCCATTCTTCTTCTACTGTATTTATTTCCCCCATTCTTGTCAATCGTTCGCTAATGCTCTCCCTGAAGCTCTCTACAACCTCTGACTCTTTCAGTTTATCCAGGTCCCATCTCCTTAAATTCCCACCTTTTTGCATTTTCTTCAGTTTTAATCTACAGTTCATAACCAATAGATTGTGGTCAGAGTCTACATCTGCCCCTGGAAATGTCTTACAATTTAAAACCTAGTTCCAGAATCTCTCTCTAACCATTACATCTGAAACATGTCAGTATCTCCAAGCTTCTTCCATGTATACAACCTTCTTTTATGATTCTTGAACCAAGTGTTAGCTATGATTAAGCTATTCTCTGTGCAAAATTCTAGCAGGCGGCTTTCTCTTTCATTTCTTCCCCCCAATCCATGTTCACCTACTACGGTTCCTTCTCTCCCTTTTCCTACTGTCGAATTCCAGTCACCCATGACTATTAAATTTTCGACTCCCTTCACTATTTGAATAATTTCTTTTATCTCATTATACATTTCATCAATCTGTTGGACATCTGCGGACCTAGTTGGCATAAAAACTTGTACTACTATGGTAGGCGTGGGCTTCGTATCTATCTTGGCCACAATGATGCGTTCACTATGCTGTTTATAGTAGCTTACCCGCATTCCTATTTTCCTATTCATTATTAAACCTGCTCCTGCATTACCCCTATTTGATTTTATATTTATAACCCTGTATTCACCTGACCAGAAGTCGTGTTTATCCTGCCACCGAACTTCACTAATTCCCACTATATCAGACTTTAACGTATCCATTTCCCTTTTTAAATTTTCTAACCCACTTGCCCGATTAAGCGATCTGACATTCCACGCTCCGATGCGTAGAACGCCTGTTTTCTTTCTCCCGACAGCAAAGTCCTCCTGAGTAGTTCCCGCCCGGACGTTCGAATGGGGAACTATTTTACCTCCGGGATATTTTACCCAAGAGGACGCCATCATCATTTAACCATATAGTAAATCTGCATGCCCTCGGGAAAAATTACGGCTGTAGTTTACCCTTGCTTTCAGCCGTTCTCAGTACCAGCGCAGCAAGGCCCCTGGAACTAGTGATGAGGCTGCTGCCCCTCTTCAGGAACCACACGTTTGTCTGGCCTCTCAACAGATACCCCTCTGTTGTGGTTGCACCTACCGTACGGCTACCTATATGGCTGAGGTTCAAAAATGGTTCAAATGGCTCTGAGCACTATGGGACTCAACTGCTGAGGTCATTAGTCCCCTAGAACTTAGAACTAGCTAAACCTAACTAACCTAAGGACATCACAAACATCCATGCCCGAGGCAGGATTCGAACCTGCGACCGTAGCGGTCTTGCGGTTCCAGACTGCAGAGCCTTTAACCGCACGGCCACTTCGGCCGGCATATGGCTGAGGCACGCAAGCCTCCCCACCAACGGCAAGGTCCATGGTTCATAGGGGGAATATGATAATAATAATAATAATAATAATAATAATAATAATAATACACTACTGGCCATTAAAATTGCTACACCACGAAGATGACGTGCTACAGGCTCGATATTTAACAGACAGGAAGAAGATGCTATGATATGCAAATGATTAGCGTTTCAGAGCATTCACACAAGGTTGGCGCCGGTGGCGACACCTTCAACGTGCTGACATGAGGAAAGTTTCCTACCGATATCTCATACACAAACAGCAGTTGAACGGCGTGGCCTGGTGAAACGTTGTTGTGATGCCTCGTGTAAGGAGGAGAAATGTGTACCACCACGTTTCCGACTTTGATAAAGGTCGGGTTGTAGCCTATCGCGATTGCGGTTTACCGTATCGCGACATTGCTGCTCATGTTGGTCGAGATCCAATGACTGTTAGCAGAATACGGAATCGGTGGGTTCAGGAGGGTAATACGGAACGCCGTGCTCGATCCCAACGGCCTCGTATCACTAGCTGTCGAGATGACAGGCATCTTATCCGCATGGCTGTAACAGATCGTGCAGCCACGTCTCGAACCCTGAGTCAGCTGAACGGGACTTTTGAAAGACAACAACCATCTGCACGAACAGTTCGACGACGTTTGCAGCAGCTTGGACTATCAGCTCGGAGACCATGGCTGCGGTTACCCTTGACGCTGCATCACAGACAGGAGCGCCGCGCAGTATTAGCATAGCGGACTAAGGCGCTGCAGTCATGGACTGTGCGGCTGGTCCCGGCGGAGGTTCGAGTCCTCCCTCGGGCATGGGTGTATGTGTTTGTCCTCAGGATGATTTAGGTTAAGTAGTGTGCAAGCTTAGGGACTGATGACCTGAGCAGTTAAGTCCCATAAGATTTCACACACATTTTTCTTAACAAACAGGAGCGCCTGCGATGGTGTACTCAACGACGAACCTGGGTGCACGAATGGCAAAACGTTACTTTTTCGGATGACTGCAGGTTCCGTTTCCAGCATCATGATGGTCGCATCCGTGTTTGGCGACATCGTAGTGAACGCACTTTGGAAGCATGTACTCGTCATCGCCATACTGGCGTATCACCCGGCGTGATGGTATGGGCTGCCATTGGTTACACGTCTCTGTCACCTCTTGTTCGCATTGACGGCACTTTGAAGGGTGGACGTTACATTTCAGATGTGTTAGGACCCGTGGGTCTACCCTTCATTCGATCCCTGCGAAACCCTACATTTCAGAAGGATAATGCACGACCGCATGTTGCAGGTGCTGTACGGGCCTTTCTGGATACAGAAAATGTTCGACTGCTGCCTTGGACAACACATTCTCCAGATCTCTCACAAATTGAAAACATCTGGTCAACGGTGGCCGAGCAACTGGCTCGTCACAACACGCCAGTCACTACTCTTCATGAACTGTGGTATCGTGTTGAAGCTGCACGGGCAGCTGTACCTGTACACCTCATCCAAGCTCTGTTTGACTTAATGCCCAGGCGTATCAAGGCCGTTACTACGGCCTGAGGTGGTTGTTCTGGGTACTGATTTCTCAGGATCTATGCACCCAAATTGCGTGAAAATGTAATCACATGTCAATTCTAGTATAATATTTTTGTCGAATTAATACCCGTTTATCATCTGCATTTCTTCTTGGTGTAGTAATTTTAATGGCCAGTACAATATAAGTGAGTTGATTAACTAAATAACTGGCAACGACAAAACATACGAGGGTAGTTCAGTAACTAATGGCCCACATTTTTTAAAAAAGCTGTTAAGATACATAGACAAACGTCTTTTTTGGTGCTTCACATTTGATGATTTTTCTATGCGCAGGTGAAGTTTCGAACCGTTCTTGCAGTTGGCAGAGACGTAGTACAGAGTCAAAATGGGGTCTATGTACGACTCACGTTACAACCAGGGTGCTGTTATTGAATTCTTGTGTGCATAAAACGAAACCGTGGCGATCATCCACAAACGTTTGTGTGCAGTTGCTAGGCTACAGATGGAAATGCATAAACAGAGCTCCATGATTAGCTACGCTCCGGACGTTCTGTCGCAGCCACTGCTCCAGACATGCTGAATCGTGCCGATGCCATCATTCGTGACGACCGGATCACAACTCGACAAGTGGCTCCATAGTTGTCGGTCTTCATTGGAAGTGCGACAGCAGTGATGAAGACTCTCGGATATTCAGAAACTACTTCATCTGAATTGTTGGAGCATTTTGAGACCGACGGAGAGGTCTTTCTTTCACGGATCGTTACGGGGGCGAAAACTGGGTGCACCACTTTGCGCCGAAAACGAAACGGCAGTCCTTGGAGTGGCATCATCCTCATTCACCATAAAAGAAGAAATTAAAGACAACTCCCTCTGCCGGAAAAGTCTTCTGGGATTTTTATGGCGTTATTCTCGTGGATTTGATGCCAAGAGGGTCAACGATCAACTTAGAGGCATACGTGAGAACTCAGAATAAACTCAAGAGCCGTTTCCGAAATGTTCGATCGGACAAGAATCCAGCAGATATCTTGCTCCAGCACGATAATACACGCCCACAGACAAATCTGGGCACCCGGGGACACATCTCGAAATTGGAATGGGTATCAGTGTCTCATCCTCCGTACACTGGAGACCTGGCACCCTTAAATTTCCATCTACTTGTGCCGCGTAAAGTATCTCTACGGGGAACGCAAATTGAAGATAACGAGAGTGCAGTGAAAACATGGCTATGTCTACGGGACAAGACCTTTTACCGGCAGGGAATACGTTCTCTTCCACAACGTTGGAGTACGGCCATAGAACGTGATGGGGACTACGTAAGCAAATAGCAGATGGACAACACATGTTGATGTGTATAGGCACCAAATTCTAACTCTTAACAATAAATATGTTCTGATAAAAAAAAAATGAGGCATTACTTATTGAACGACATTCGCGGTTTGGAATTACTTTGTGAATTTTTAATATGATGTTTTATTTTAATGAACTGTGTTAAACTAAGATGACTGTTTCTCAGATATACCCATCCTCTTTCGTAACTCCTACTTGCTCTGAATTCTTTGAGTTAACGTTTGTACTTCAGTTGTTCCCATATGCTCTTTCCATATTATCAGTTGGATCTTTTTATTAATATTAACACGTTAGGTGTGCTTAACAATTCAGTGATTAGGTTACCTTCTATTCAGAAGGCTGCTGCATTCAACGACTGTTACATTGACTTGCATATAATAAATTTCAGCTATCAGTAGTGCTTTTTAAATTTTATTGGCAGATCCGGATTTCAGCTAGAAACCAGCCATTCTCAGTGCACTATCATTTTTGATCAATGCATGTAATGCCTGTTGGTCGGGCTTCATTCACAGTTCATTGAATGGCTAGTTCCTAGCTGAAATCTGGATCTGCCTATAAAATTTAAAAAGGACGACTGATTGCTGAAATCTATTATTTACAATTCAGTGATTAATTCAGTTCTTACCTTAAATTTTCCCAATTTAATTAAGCGGCGGCGTAGCAAACTTTTGTGGCTAATGAAACTTACAGTAGATTGCAGAGTTCCACACTGACTAACTTCTCATAGTTTGTTTGCAAATCACTGTTCGAATAACCATTCACTCGCTAATAACCATTTACTAGGAGTTCATAGGAGATTCAAGATGTGGGACTGTGTCTAGGAAAAGTGCTAAATTGCTTTTCTACATATCTCATGAAATGATGGCTGATTTGAAACTGTACCAAACGAGGTGGTGCTGTGGTTACCACACTGGAGTCTCATTCGGGAGGACGGCGGTTCAAACCCGCGTACGACCACATTAATTTACTTTCCCTGAACTCCCTAAATATCTTCAGACAACTGCCGATATAATGGCTTTGAACGGACACGGCCCATTTTCTTGCCAGCATCTCGTGGTCGTGCGGTAGCGTTCTCGCTTCCCACGCCCGGGTTCCCGGGTTCGATTCCCGGCGGGGTCAGGGATTTTCTCTGCCTCGTGATGGCTGGGTGTTGTGTGCTGTCCTTAGGTTAGTTAGATTTAAGTAGTTCTAAGTTCTAGGGGACTTACGACCACAGCAGTTGAATCCCATAGTGCTCAGAGCCATTTGAACCATTTTGAACCCATTTTCTTCCACATCTTTTCCTAATCCGAGCTTGTGCGTCGTCTGTAATAACGTCGCTGTCGACGGGACGTAGAACACTGTTCTTCTCCTCTCGCTCAAAGCTATACGCCCCAGTGGTTCCAAAGTGGAACCAGTACTTTAAAAGAATCTGTTGTCAGCTTTTTGCAAATTTCTTCTTTTATTCATTGGTTACCACGATAATAAAAATTAATTTTGTGAAAAAGTTTGAAATTATATTCCAAAGTGAAATTACCTTCTTGGCACGATTGGTTCTCTACTTTTTCGCGGCTTCTTATATTCGTTGCTAACTGTAAAGGTTCATTTTGTGATAAGTTTTGTAATTTAATTTTTTTATGCTGTTGGGTCTCAAGAGCTGACAGAGATGGGACCTACGAAACGAGTTACGAGTAATATCTCCTAAGCGTGCAACGTCGTAATACCTACTTATCTGTACCCTTGGCCCACAGGAGATATTGCTGTTGCTGCGCGCCACACGGTCTAGATTTGATACGCATTCCTCGCCTTCTCTTTGTTCAGTGCACGCGTTCCAGAGAGCGACGCACGCACAACTCGCGGTCGTCGCGCGCAGACTTGAGCTGGCTCCGCGCGTGCGCACAGCCGCCTCCCTCCGCGTCGGAGCTCGACGTACCGGCACGTACCGGCGGTATATTCCGCCGCAGAATTTCATATCACTGTGTGGAAAAAGAACAACTGAATTCGAGGCAGAAACAGCAGCCTGGGAACTTGTCGGTAGTGTTCTGAGTGAATATTACAGGGGCGCAGACGGCGGCAGAACTCCGGAAACTGAGACAAGGAGGGCGGCTGCTGCGGCTGCGGCTGCCGCCCCCTGTCCTACTTTGTGGAGGCTACCGCGCACGTTGCAGAACGTCTCCTCAAGAACGCGGCCACCGTAGCCGCAGTAACACAGTGTGGGGAAACACGTAGACTCCGCGTATCATTCAGGTACGTGACAGATCTATGTACTCATGACAGCAGGACATCTGCGCTGGAAACTACTTCAGTACCTGAAAACTAGAACGTGAGTAGTTTATACGAGGATAGCTCCGATTATAAAGTAAGATGATCTCTCACTGATGTATCGGTTCTATGCGGGAGTTAAACAAAAAAATGTTTAAATGGCTCTGAGCACTATGGGACTTAACATCTGAGGTCATCAGTCTCCTAGGACTTAGAACTACTTAACCCTAACTAATCTAAGGACATCACACACATCCATGCCCGAGGCAGGATTCGAACCTGCGACCGTAGCGGTCGCGCGGTTCCAGACTGAAGCGCCAAGAACCGCTCGGCCACACCGGCAGGCCAGGAGTTAAACAACATGTCTATATAGAAGACGGTATGTTCCTTAAAACACACACACACACACACACACACACACACAGACATTTTAACTTCTGTATAGAGAAATGGGCAACATGAAGCTTACTAAAATATTGAGAGTTGCTTTACGGAGTCCATAGATAAGTTCTATCTTTGATAGACGACAATTCGATAGTTTATTCCTGTATCCGGCAAGATCCCATACAAGCCTTTCCAACGCATAATGGGCGTGGTGCTGTAACCAGTTAATATACGATGAAGAAACAGTCTTGGTTGCAGGGTTTTAATTATTATTTACTTACCAATGATGTGTTTCGCCTGGCTCATGTATTTTCAGATTAACCTAGACCAATAATATACATTCATTAGAAGTGGCATGACTATTTTGCAAAATTATAGTTAATAGCAGGAAACTGGGATATCGAGCGTACAAAATGTCCCATCAAATAGCTGCTCACGTCAAATATTCGTAAACATTTCGCACTGTCCTCTAAATACATAGAACTGAATATTCTGGTGACCAGCTTTGTCGTAAAAGTATATATTACACACCACGAAAAAAAGAAACGAACAAGAAGTCATATTCTTGGCTCACAGAATTTATTAGCACTGTCCACCAATGTTCTAATGACACCTCTTTGCTGCCTGGGATGATGGTTCAAATCCTTAAGCAGGTAATGATCGGAATGTGTATCGTTCCTATATCACTTATGACCTAAAGTCCCTTCTGCCAGTTTATTTACTGAAACATCACAATAATTAAGCTGCCCATTACTCGCTGTCTCCGTAACAAACTGTATCTTTCGATTAATACTACACTAACTCCGTCCGAACAGGTCTCGTAAGAGCCAAAGGTACTGACCGACCACCGTATCATTCTCATCCTGTTGGCGTCACTGGATGCAGATATGGAGGGACGTGTGGTCAGCACACCGCTCTCCCTGCCGTTGCGTTTTCGTGACCGAAATTGTACTCTGGTGTCCAAAATTAAAGCAACAAAGCACTATTTCCCCGTGCGGGGACTTACTCACGATGTAAACATACAAATGGGTTACTGATGTCCGTACGATCGTGTTGTGCAGGGAAGATGGCGGTCAGGTCAACGAAGAACCACGCTTACGATGACGTCAGGGCACCTATCACACGGGATAGTGTTTACCGGGTGTCCCAAATAGACAGTTGCTATGTACAAAGTCACAGACGGTGCAGTATGGAACAGAGAAGACGCCTAGAATACTCCCTGCGATGGAGGACCAAAGGAAGACTGGAAGCGGGACAGTTCCAAACTGATGTGGCCCGATGGTTTAATGTGAATCCCTCTGTTGTTTCTCGGATGTGGCCACAGTTTATGGAGAACGAAATTGTGTCCCGAAGACCAGAGCAGAATGAGAGGACCGTTATTTGGCTGTAAGAGCATCTGGCCTCGCGGCATCCTCTAGACTTGTTGTATCGAGGCAAACTGTGTACATAAGGCTTAGGCAGAGTGGCTTTTATTTGCGACGACCTGCTGTTTGGTAAACTCTTGATACGTCTTCACAGAAGGGAATGTCTAGAAAGGAGTGGTCAACATGCGACGTGGACAGTCGAACAGTGGCACAGCGTTCTTTTCACAGGTGAATCCTGATTTGGTCTGGAGAGTGATTCTCGACGGATTCGCATCTGAAGGGAACGTGTAACACGATTTCGGGACCCAAACATTGTGGGAAGAGAGCGATATCAATGAGGAACCCTAACAGTGTGGGCAGGGACTATGCTGACCACTCGAACACCTCTTCATGAAATTGAATGTGTGAATCGGCAAGATTTTACTTCTGTGAGGTATCGTGACCAGTTTTGAGACCTCATGAGCAGTTGTTGCGAGGTACTATGAGTACAAACTTCCTGTTAATAGATGATAATGCACGACCTCATAGAGCAGGGGGGGTTGAGGTTATATTGGAAACGGAAGATTTTGCACCCATAGCTTGGGCTGCTCTCTTTCCCGATCTGAATCCCATAGAGCACCATAGAGCATGTCTGGAATGCATTAGAGAGACGGATTGTATCACGTCAGCATCCAACAACCACATTCTGAGACTTGGCAGCAGCGCTGCAGGACGAATGGACGTTATTGCCTGAACATGAGGTTGATGACATCATTCACAGCATGCCCCGTCGTTGTCTGGCCTCTATTGATGCCAGGGGTAGTTACACTCCATACTGAGCAAATTAACCAGTTGTGGATTTCGTGTGCAAATTCGTTACGTTGAAGAAAACGAAGAACATTTTTGTTTACCGTTAGGCAAGTTGCAGTTGTTTGCGTTCTCTATTCTTTACTATCGCCTGTTTATATTGTCTTATGGCGAAATACAGAAACCTTGCCCAATTTCTGTTTGTTTCTTTAATTTTTGACTCCAGTGTATATAAATGCACCATAATTTCATATTATAAATCTGTCGTCCACATACCGATACAACTTCCAAGGGCTGTCATTGGCTGACTGTACCGCCTGCTGTTCAAAAATATCCATAAAAAGATTAACAACAGCTCCCCATAGCCACTCCTTCAGTTTTTTCATATAACTCATTATTGTAGTGAAACTAAGTCGTGGATAGGCAGCGTCGAAACGAAGCTATTATATCAGTGGGAAGCATATTAGTGGGAAAAGAGCTCCATTAATCGGAATCGTGGTGAACAGATCTAAATCGTTTTTTCCTTCTTCTGTCACATCAGACAAATTTTCCACTTCATTGGAGCCTTTAGTGTACTGTTTCCACCTATCCGCTCTCTCCTGTGCATTATACAGTGGAATTTCCGTTGCATTATTAACGTTGCCACTCTTGCTTTTAATTTCACTGAAGCATTCCTTCTGTTACACACCGTTTCTTCGCAGTTACCTTCTTTGTACCTAAGTTTTTCTTTACCTCTCCTGTGATTGCCCTTCTTAGAGATCCTCTTCAAATGCACTGCCTGCTCAGGTATTCCTTATTGCGATATCTAAAGCCCTAGAGAAATTAAAGTGTATCTCTTCATTCCTTAGTACTTCCGCATCCCACTTCTTTGCGTATTGGTTCCCTCTTTGAAACCTGGTTGGTAGGTACTCAGAGAGCGCACAGGATGAGGTTACGATTGTGGATGGGACCGTAAACAGTTACTGTGAGTTGTACAATGAGACACACAACTTTATTTTTCTAAGAACCACTTATTTACACATTGCTTTAAAAGATCACAATTACACAATACGGCTGAAAGTCTAGTTAAAGAAAAGGCCCAAAACTACACCAAAAACAAGAATGGCTGAAGGCCTGCCTTAGAAATCAAAAGCAATTAAAAATAGAAGGTAAATGTTTTTAAAACATGCAATTCAAAACAATTAGCGGCTGAAGGCCTACACCACACGTCTAAAGGACAACTATAATTAAAATAAATTAATAAACAATTCTTTTCTAACCAGGAAATTTCTTTTTAAACTTACAACAGAATCCCCAAAAGCTTAATTGGACAAACGATGGAACTGATCCTTCTTGGTACACAAAACTGGTCAGAACACTGTTTGAGAAACAACCAACCAAAGATGCCAAACTTAAAGAGTCGTAAAATTCCCAAGATTGGCGATCTCTTACAGAAGCTCGAAATTTAGCGCGGACGTCAATGCGAGATGCTTATAACAGTTTCCACAACGAAACTTTACCTTTAAACCCGACAGAAAATCCGAAGAGATTTTCGTCGTATGTGAAGTATGTTAGCGGGAAGAAATAATCAACGCCTTCTCAGCGCCATAGCAATGGAGATACTAGCGAAGACAGTGCTGTCAAAGCAGAGTTACTAAACACATCCCTCCAAAATGCCTTCACAAAAGGAAACGAAGTAAATATTCCAGAATTCGAATCAAGAACAGCTACCAACATAAGTAATGTAGAAGAAAATATCCTCTGAGTAGTGAAGCAACTTAAATCACTTAAAAAAAGCAAGTCTGCTGGTCCAGGAAGTACACCAATTAGGTTCCTTTCAGAGTATGCTGATGCGTTAGCTCAACGAAAAATCTGTATCCAGAGACTGGAAAGTTCACAGGTCACACTGATGTTCAAGAAAGGTTGTAGAAGTAATCCACTTAATTACAGACCCATATCATTAAAATCGATATGCGGCAGGATTCTGGAACATATATTGTGTGCGAACATTATGAATTACCTCGAAGGAAACTCTCTATTGATACACAGTCAATATGGGTTTAGAAAACATCTCTATTCGCATGAAGTGTTGAGTGCTGTTGAC
This sequence comes from Schistocerca nitens, assembly GCF_023898315.1. Lineage (NCBI taxonomy): Eukaryota > Metazoa > Arthropoda > Insecta > Orthoptera > Acrididae > Schistocerca > Schistocerca nitens. The sequence continues at coordinate 547,108,298 of NC_064619.1, read as the reverse complement.
AAGGGGTTTCAGATAGATTCTGTACTTCTGGATTTCCGGAGGGCTTTTGACACTTTACCACACAAGCTGGTTGTAGTGAAATTGCGTGCTTATGGAATATCGTCTCACTTATGTGACTAGATTTGTGATTTCCTTCAGAGGTCACAGTTCGTAGTAACTGACGGAAAGTTATCGAGTAAAGCGGAAGTGAATTATGGTGTTCGCCAAAGTAATGATATAGGCCCTTTGCTGTTCCTTATCTATATAAACGATTTCGGAGACAATCTGAGCAGCCGTCTTGGGTTGTTTGCAGATAACGCTGTCGTTTATCCACTAATAAAGTCATGAGGATATCAAAACAAACTGCAAAATGGTTTATAAAAGGCTTGAGAATGGTGTGCAAATTGGCATTTGACCCCAAATAACGAAAAGTGTGAGGTCATCCACATGAGTGCCAAAGGGAATTCGTTCAACTTCGGTTACACAATAAATCAGTCAAATCTAAATGCCGTAAATTCAACTAAATACCTAGGAATTACAATTACGAACAATTTTAATTGGATGGAACCCATAGGAAAAGGTTGTGGGAAAGGCTAAACAAAGACTGCGTTTCATTGGCAGGACACTTAGAAAATGTAACAGATCTACTAAAGAGACATCACTACGCTTGTCCGTCCTCTTTTAGAGGGATCGCTGCGGGATCCTTACCAGATAGGACTGAAGGAGTACATCGAAAAAGTTCAAAGAAGGCCACCACGTTTCGTATTATCACGAAATATGGGAGAAAGTGTCAGTGGAATGATACAAGATTTGGGCTAGACATCATTAAAAGAAAATTTTTCACGAAATTCCCATTACCAATGTTCTCCTCCGAATGCGAAAATATTTTGTTGACACCGACGTAGTTAGGTTAAAACGATTACCACTATAAAATAAGGGAAATCAGAGATCGTACGGAAAGATATAGCTCTTCGTTCTTTCTGCGCGCTATACGAGATTGGAATAATAGAGAATTGTGAAGGTGGTTCGATGAACCCTCTGCCAGGCACTTAAATGTGATTTGCAGAATATCCATGTAGATGTAGATGTGAGAGAAGGAATACTTAGCCAACCATGGTGACCATGTGTACAAGTAATATGTGCCAATACCTTAGTAACTTTGCATATCAGTTAGATTTCCTGAAGTAATATGCAGTATCTTACCACAGGACTTGCTGCCTTCGTATTCGAACAAACGTCGTATTTCTAAAGATCATCTGTGTATTTTATAAAAGCCCATAGGGACCATATTCACAGTGATATTTTAATTTAATATAATAGAAAAGCTGCAAACAAGGCAAGTTATTACATGTGAACGGATTATCTCTACCGGTTGGTTACAATTGAAGTGCTGCTACACAAAGGTCCAGTATGGGCTGTATTTATCGTCTGGCAGCGAAACTTGGTTGACATGCTAATGCGTTAATGTGGAACCGATTTAAACTTTAAAAAATATGAGTTCCGATTTCGGCCACCAGCTGCAGGTCTGACACTATACAGCCTCTCGTTGAAGTCACTGGTTCTTATACTGAACAAACTGTGTAAGCGCTGGTTAGTAATACTCGTAAAATCAGCTTACGTTTTTCTCAGTTGTATGACCCACGCCCTTTTCCAATAGATTATGTATGGAAACATTTCTATAAGTCATTTCGGATTCACAGCAGACCGAGCGATGTGGCCCAGTAATTAACATACTGGACTCGCGTTCGGCTCTCGTGATTTAGGTTTCCCGTGATTTCCCTAAACCGTTTCAGGAAATTGCCGAGATGCTTCGTTTAAAAGGCACAGCCGACTTCATTCCCCATCCTTCCCTAATCCGATGGGACCGTTGACCTCCAGTTACTGATTTGTACGTTGTGGCCAAAACTGGAACTGACTTTTTTCAGTGTAAATCGGTTCCACATTAACGCATTAGAAGGTCTGCCAAATTGCATTGCCATACGATAACTATAGCCCATACTGGATCTCTGTGGGTAGCTGGTTTGTTAGTTGCACTCACTGACAGCTGTCTCCACCTCTACTTCGTGTGCCACATGGAATAGACTGTTGACAGACTGTATGTTGTCGAATAATTTACAGTGAATGTTAACCTTTCTAGGTACACAAAAAGAGCCGCAGTATTTCGCATGCTACTGGATTCATAGCCGCTACGTAAATTTTATTATCTATACGCTTGCAAAATTACAGAAAACCACAATTGCTGGGACCGCGATTCTACTTCTGCAAATGGTCAGGTCTACATTATAATTTGCCACCCGTTACCATTGCCCCATCTTTCATGTTTCTCGTTTCAAACATCCTCGTCTTCTGTCAGTATTTACCACAAGGAGTTTAAATTGCTTTTCCCTAACGACCAAATGGCAGTGTGTGTCAATGGCTATTGTTTACATCTTTGCACTTTTTCTCAACCTGTTCTTGAGTGCTAATGGTTTGCAGTTGTTAATTATTAATAAGTTTCTTCATGAACATTACTTGCAACTCTGTCATCATTTCTGTAAGCCACATTCACGTGTTTTTTACATTAATATACATATCTCAGACGTGGTATAATTCTGGGTTGTTCTTTAGGATGTGATACCAGTCGTCTCAGCTGGAAAGCAGTTCTATAGATAACTCCTTTTACTTGCGATAGTAGTAAGGCAAGCCTATGAATCGAATGTGTTACACCGTGTATCCAGTAACAGGTCGAGTGAGAACCATTATTTTCACTTTCTGACCATAAAGATAGAAGATGAAAAACGTCACAATAATGAGCAATAAAAATACTTCTTAAGGATTATGTAAACCCATTATCTCTGTAAACATATGATTTACTAACCAGCGATGCATAGAAGATAATCAGTACAGTGATTAAGAAACAACAGTAGCCATACAGGGCGAGTCAGGAGGAGAGGTACTTGCTTTGAGGGGTGATGGATATATGCCCTCTTCCGACATAGAACACATTTAATATAATTTTTGTACGTTTCTCTTTAATAAGTAGAAAACCACACCTCCCAGCCAAAACGTTTCTCCGTACAAAATTAAGCTGTATTAAATTTCCTGCAAAATTGTTCCTTTTAACTTTTTTTCTAAGACTAATAATTTTCGCGAAGAAAGCGCGGGAGACTGATAATTTCGAGAGACTCGCATGCGCTGCAGCTTAGATAGTTTCTGTACTCGAATTTGAGGTACTTTTCGGCTTTATAGAGCACAAGTATCCAGTATCAAACTGTTTGTCTCAACTTCCTCTATACCAATGTGGTACGTTGGAAAAGATGACATCTTTGAATAGCACGTAAAAAAAATGTAAATGTACATTCAATATATTCTATGTAGGAAATCATTTGGATTAGGGCATATGTCTATATGACGTTGTCTGTTCAGAATCACTAATACTATTATCCCTGAAAGCGTATAGCTCCCCTCCCGACTTACTTTGTAAAAAAACAAGTTCTCTTGACTTTTTTGGAGATTATTTCCCTTTCGTGGATTCTTGTCAATATTTTTTCCGGATTTATTGTAAATTTGAGCTGAATAATAATTTCTATTCCCTTTACCTTCTTGATACATGTTTCTTATTAATCTGCGTAGAATCTGCAATAAATTCTCTTCAGAATGGGGATACAGATATTGTGCATAACCAACAAGACCTCTAGCACGGTCTCAAACTGCCCACTGTATGTGTTGTGTGTAAGCTTTCCTTGGTACTAACGAGCAGCAGTAAATAGAGATTTGAGTCATGATGTGACAAATTTTTTTTTTATTAATCACTAGTTCATTCATCTGACCGCGGAGACTTTGGCCTGAACAAAATCGTGTTGTGTTTCAAGCGGCGTTTACTTCGAACAAAACACTCGAGCTTTCGGCCGCTGTCTCCGCTACCGTTGTCAAGAGTAGAAAACCACTGATACGCACGTGACACATTAAACAAAAGGTGGATGAAAAACCAGCCGTGGTTGAACATTGCTTGGAGAACGGACCCAAAATACACTTTGAAAAGACGGGAGTCTTGGCTCATGCATCAAATTTGGAACCCGTTATAAAAGAAGCTACCGAGATTCGAGTAAACAGAAACAGTTTTCATCAAGGATTCCAGGTGAAAGCAAAGACAGGTACTTGAAGTTTTTAGGGAGGCTGTTGCGCCAGCTTCTGACATCACTCAGTCTCACGCGAGGCCCACGGAAAGATAGCCCGTGGAACAAACGTCGCAGCACGAGACACTACGGGTCTTACGAGTGCCAGCGGGCGCCACAGACAGGGAGCAAGTAACTATTTCAATTATTGCCTGATTGTTTTAATGTATTCAAGTTCTTGATAGCACATGACAACATTAAGACTTTTAGTTGGTACCTTTTCAATTGAATATTGATTTCCCGTGGTTACTGCATCGAGCAGAGCGGTCGTGAGTGTGGCGGACAAGCCGACCACTGTGACGTCACTAGTTCCTTGCAAGGCTCATGTACTCGTACATCATTGGCGCCGGTCCCGCGGCGGACCGCAGTTGCTGTGAGCTACTCAACTGGTATTCCCGAGTTTACGTCACTGCTGCTGTCATCACAGGCACCAGATACTGCTGTCGGGCCCATTTACGTGGAAGTGTCAGCCCCAGCAGTCAGTGGCTTTCTATTCTTAATGACGAAGGCAATGACACCAGTCGAAAGCTTTAGTGTTTCATTCGAAGTGACGTCGCCTGTAAAGATTTTACTCACTTAACAGGAATTCATTATTTCTGAGCGTAATTTCATCTCATTAAGGTTTGTGGTCTCCTTAGATCCCAGTTACCTTCTTCCATTTCGTGTTTGTGAAATTAAATCATTTTATCAAAAATAAAATCAGACACAAGTAAGCATTCTTTTGAAATGTCAGCCGATTGCCGCTGTACATTTATGAACCTATCTTCTCTAATGAATTCCATAGATGCATTAATTTCCCTGACTTAAACTTTCACCAGTCTGAATACAAACCTTTAGCAGTTAGTCGTCCTTGGTGTGTCACACACATAAGATCTCCTTTATAACTATTTGCACACATTAAAAAAGTTTTGCATCACCCTGGTTCCTGAAGACAGACGTTGACGGTAGAAACTGTGTCACAGAGACAGTCCCATTGATTGTACAGAGATGTCACTAAATCTGCCCGAAGATGTAAACAAAAGTGCATAAGCAGCGCCTATTACATGGAGGGGGTACGAAGCTGATCAGTTCCAGTCATTCCACCAGGAAAGAAGTACACGGCTCGTGTTGTCTGTAGTTCAACCATGCCTAGACGGACGATTCCGCGGTTTGATCGCGTCCGCATTGTTACTTTGTACCAGGAAGGGCTCTTAACAAGGGAAGTGTTCAGGCGCCTCATGGTGAACCAAAGCGATGTTGTTCGGGCGTGGGGGAGATACAGGGAGACAGCAACTGTCAAGGGGTACTTCTGCAGTGCAGCCGGCCGCGGTGGTCTAGCGGTTCTAGGCGCTCAGTCCGGAACAGCGCGACTGCTACGGTCGCAGGTTCGAATCCTGCCTCGGGCACGGATGTGTGTGATGTCCTTAGGTTATTTAGGTTTAAGCAGTTCTAAGTTCTAGGGGACTGATGACCACAGATGTTAAGTCCCATAGTGCTCAGAGCCATTTGAACCATTTGAACTGCAGTGCATGACTACTACCTACGGATTATGGCTAGGAGGAACCCTCACAGTAGCGCCACCATGTTGAATAATACTTTTCGTGCAGCCACAGGACGTCGTGTTACGACTCAAACTGTGCACAACAGGCCGCTTGATGCGAAACTTCACTCCCGACGTCCATGATGAGGTCCATCTTTGCAACCTCGACACCATTCAGTGCGGCACAGATGGCCCCAGCAACATGCCGAATGGACCGCTCAGGATTGGCATCACGTTCTCTTCACCGATGAGTGCCGCATATGCCTTCAACCAGACAATCGGCGGAGACGTGTTTGGGTGCAATCCGGTCAGGCTGAACGCCTTAGACATACTGTGCAGCGAGTGCAGCAAGGTGGAGGTTCCCTGCTGTGGTATTATGTGGGGCCGACATACGCAACTGGTGGCCACGGAAGGTGCCGTAACGGCTGTACAATACGTGAATGCCATCCTTCGACCGATACTACAACCATATCGGCAGCATATTGGCGCGGCATTCGTCTTCATGGACAACAATTCGCGCCCCCATCATGCACATCTTGTGAATGACTCCCTTCAGGATAACCCTATCGCTCGACTAGGGTGGCCAACGTCTTCTCCAGGTATGAACCCTATCGAAAATGCCTGAGATAGATTGGAAATAGCTCTTTATGGACGAGGTGACCCATCAACCGCTCTGAAGGATCTACGCCGAATCGCCGTTGAGGAGTGGGACAATCTCGACCAGCCCTGCCTTGATGAACTTGTGGATAGTACGCCACGTCGAATGCATCAATGCTGTGTGTTAGAGGTAGCGGTGTGTACAGCAATCTGGACCACGGCCTCTGAAAGTCTTGCTGTTTGGTGGTACAACGTGGAATGTGTCGTTTTCTTGAGCAATAAAAAGGGTTGAAGTGATTTTTATGTTGATCTCTATTTTAATTTTGTTTACAGGTTCCGGAACTCTCGGAAGCGAGGTGCTGCAAAACTTTTTTGATGTGTGTATTAAGAATATTCTATATCTCGCAAGTCGAACGTCTTTCCATCATTCTGGGTTCTTAGCAAAATTGCATGTTTCGAGGTCTTACCTTTGATTACACCTGATCCCATAAAGATAGATCCTTTTTCTTCTACACGCCCACTTTTGCCGTGGCTACGGAACACTCTCTTGTCTGCATGTTGGTTGACGTTGCTCCCAGGCTCGTCACAAAGTTTGTCTGCGAAATCACGCTAGTTGAGGTAAGAGATTCCCGTTTTCTTTTACTTTAAACACGATGCCACTTACGTCACCACTAAGCTTCCGTGGCAGAAGACTTTGTTACAGTGGATCATTTTTATTTTCACTTTTGTACAGGTATATTACCTCGTCACAGTAGAGCGGGAGACGTTTAAAAAAAGTGCGTATTCCTGTTCGTATCATCCTTCAAACAACGCCTCATCAACAACTTCGCTCTAGCGGTTACGGCTGTTGGCCCTTTGCCCTTTTCAGCTCAGGTCAGCGAGTTTGTGCACACTGTAGGCCGTGAAACTAGAAATGAAAACAGGAAAGTGCTTTGTACGTGGAGAGGGGGAACAGATAATATTAAGTGGCAGAAAATGTTAAAGTAAACTACCTTTACGTCATCTGTGTTGTTATAAGCTTTCATGTACTATAGTGATAGCATATTAAAATAAGACTATATATTGTGGCAGAAAGCAAAGTTCAGTCTGATTTCTCTCAAACTACAAGGCTAGCAAGTTTGGATACTCCATCCAGTTCCATAAACCTAAAGTTAGCGACCACATTTTGGAGCTCAGTTCCAAAATCGCTAGCCATTTCTAATTGTATGTTATACTTAAATGATCATACGTCAAGAAACTTCCACGTAGAATGCTCAGTAGCGTATCAGTAGAAAATTACTAGGCCATTAACCACATGTAGCAAACATTGTGCAAATTGTTCCAGAAAGCCCTGAAAGAGTGTAATTCCTGTCATTTTTAAGACTTGGGCTATGAAGAGTGGGATTTACGTAAATCACAAAAAAATTTACTTATAGTTGTATATTAGTAATTAGTTTTGTATTTCAAATTTTCAACTTTTCTGCATCAACAGCTACAGGTGAAGAAAAATGCTAATGCGAAAATTGAAGAATAGTAAGGCAGATAGTATTAATGATAATAAAACAATGAGGCCCGTTCAGCAAGTAATGCAACACATATTTTTTCTCGGTCAAGTTTGGTTGGAAAGGACTTAGTTGTGCCATATCGTGGAATGTTTTCGCTTCAGCCTGTGTAGTTACACGAATTTCCGGTAGGTGGCGGCGCTATACGTAGCCTTGAGTTTGAAGCAGAGAGGTCTCATTGAGTTCCTTCTGGTGCTACAACAGAGCATCGCAAATATTCATAGGCACTTGCAGAATGTCTTCGGGGACAGAACGAAAGCACGGTGAGTCGTTGGGCATTGCATCTGTTATCGTCGCAACAACGTCGCGCAAACCTGTGCGATCTCCCACGTGCCAGCCGTCCGAACACAGCTCTGACTGCAAAGCTACCCTCAGAAAACTGAAGGAACAGGTTCAGCATATTCATCGCTACAAAAATGGAAACCAAGTCATCTTTCTACATGGTAACACAAGTCCCCACACAAGTCTCCGAATCCAGGAGAACGTCACCAAACTTCAGTGCACTGTTCTTTCTCATCCAACCCACAAACCTTCCGACTTCCACCTGTTTGGCCCACTGAAGAAAGCACTTCGCGGGAGGCAGTACGTGCATGATTGGGAGGTTATCGATGCAGCAAGACATTGGCTCTGACGTCGACAAGCTGAGTGCTACCATGCGAGCACACACGCCCTCCCAGTAATGTGGCATGAGGCAGCTGCATTGAACTGAAATTATGTTGGAAAATAGGGATTGGTAGGCAAAAGAGTGTGGAATAATGTGGTGTATTGGAATCCTGGAAAAATTCAGCATGCTTTCAGAAACTTTCGGGAAGAAATGTGTTCCATTACTTGTTGAACTCCCCTCAGACTCTTTCTTTAAGGGCTTACAGATGTCACATAACAAACTTCTGTCGTGTGCGAATGAAACTGAATAATCAAATTTAAATTTACTATTCGCTGGTGACATCAGGCTTCTGCCCGAATGGTCGAAGTATGAAAGACACAGTTGTGTCTTATAGTGAAGACTTAACTTTTGTATTGTGTAACAAAGCGAAAAGTCTTTGGTTGTAACATATTTCGAGTATACTCAAGTCTCAAAGATACTAGAAGCAATGTTTGACAAACTTATATTATTTATATCAACAGAAGCAAAAACCACAAACTTAATTCTTTCAGCCCCAATTTTTGTCTATGTGGAAGAGATGATTTGAGTGGCATTCAATTTTCCGATATCTGTAAACTAGTATTTGCAAGTATGGCTACAAAGAATTTCTCTACGGAGTCCTTGCATAATATTCTCGGTTTACTTGTCGCATGAAATTCGAATAAAATCGCTAGCTTCCGGTGATTGGCTCCATCGTCATCGTCAGACGCTCAGTTTTAATTTCATGAAACACTTTTTTTTTTTTTTTCTTTTGCTATCATGGTATTTCTGGCACGACACCACCAGCACCGGAGATGGACTAACGGAGTTGGTTGAAAGTGAGGTATACTTCGTTACTTCATACTCATTGAAGGTGCGTCGTGTGGGCTGGGAGTCCCTTACGACCCCCGGCGTTGGTGTTTATTTTGCTGGGGAGGAGGTGACCAAGTGGTTCCTCTAACACCCTGGGACATGAAGTGAAATGATCATGTGGCAGTGTTGGCCTGAAGGCTCCATGCGGGGAAGTTCGGCCGCATGGTTGCAAGTCTTACTTCAGGTGACGACACATTGGGCGACTTGCATGACGGTGATAATGGGGAAAGGGTGACGAGGACAACACAACACCCAGTCGACGAGCGGAGAAAATCTACAACCCGGCCCGTTACTCGGTAGGCAAACACGTTACCACTCAGCTAAGCAGGCGGACTAAGATCCTGGGGTACACTATGTTTAGCCGTTGTCCTTATCCAAATCTTCAGACAGGGAGAGTGGTAGAAGCTATCTACGGCGCTTTCGAGAAATGTCGTTCCTAAAGTGCTTCTGAGGGATTCAACCATTTCATAAACCCGCGTCGCTGCGTGTTTAATGAAGTCTTACACGAACGGCACGCCGGTTCCCTCGTGAAGAGTCATAAACGAAGAGTCACAATACACGTTAGTGCAAGGTTCTCAGAGACTCCAACAAGGAACCTTATATTGGATTCGTTGGAGTGTCTTCATTCTTGCCGCAGTGATCGTTTACCATGCAGTGCAACTGTGTGCGAGTGATGTTCGTACGACTGGGCCATAAAAGAGCTTTTAAAGTGTCAGCTCTAAGATCTCAGCTAATGAAGAAGGGAAATAAGGCCTTAGACAGTCGGAGACGTTTCTGGGTCACCTACTAGGCGTACTGATGGAACAGGAGTTTGTAATCCGATTTTACCCCAAGTATTTCGTGACTGTAGACATTAGGATTCTTATACCGTTGATGCTGATATTATTGCGTATAGTCGGATTCTTCTTAATAAAATAAATCAACGTCGTTCCTTCGGCAGTCAGGACGATTTTATTCGCCTCGCACCGTTTTATTGAGCCGGCGCTGGAGTCGGTTGATTAGCTGCTTAATATTGCGGCATGTGGAGATCATTTCCTTATCGCCGGCTGGGGCTAGTTGGCCGTGCGTCTCCAAGCGTAAATCATTTACGTAGAAGTTAAATAATATGGGTGACATAACTGAGTCCTGTGGTATCCCTGCCAACAGGTGCTTTGTACTGAAGCGTTGGTCGTGTTTTGCGACCACAAAAGTCCTGTTTTGTAGAAAATCCGCGATGTGGTGAGCGTAGATATCCGAGATGCCTGTCTGCGTTATCAGATCAGATTTTGCTGTCAAAAATTATTGTAGGCATTCTGGAGGTCAATAAAGGGAACCGCTGTGGTCGTGGTAAAAGCCTTTGGAGGTCCCTAAGGCGAAGTACTTGAAGTTCTGTGGACAGATATGAAGGAAAGCTGAATTCCTCCAGTTACATAGCTTTGCTGTCGCCAAAGTGCAGATCTTCTCAGGACAAATATCTCCTGCACATCGGACATCGTTTTGAGAAAGCTGATTGCAGGTTATTTCCTGATATCGTCGGATTCTTGTCTTGTTTTGATATGGTAATGAGCTTCGCATTTTCCGTTTTAGAGGAAAGTGCCTGCAATAAGACAACGACTCGAGATCTGCGTCAGTAAAATCTGAGGCTTATGTGGAAGATAGCGAAGGTGGTTACTGGTGACGCCGTCCAAGCATCGACCGCTTCTACACTCCTGGAAATTGAAATAAGAACACCGTGAATTCATTGTCCCAGGAAGGGGAAACTTTATTGACACATTCCTGGGGTCAGATACATCACATGATCACACTGACAGAACCACAGGCACATAGACACAGGCAACAGAGCATACACAATGTCGGCACTAGTACAGTGTATATCCACCTTTCGCAGCAATGCAGGCTGCTATTCTCCCATGGAGACGATCGTAGAGATGCTGGATGTAGTCCTGTGGAACGGCTTGCCATGCCATTTCCACCTGGCGCCTCAGTTGGACCAGCGTTCGTGCTGGACGTGCAGACCGCGTGAGACGACGCTTCATCCAGTCCCAAACATGCTCAATGGGGGACAGATCCGGAGATCTTGCTGGCCAGGGTAGTTGACTTACACCTTCTAGAGCACGTTGGGTGGCACGGGATACATGCGGACGTGCATTGTCCTGTTGGAACAGCAAGTTCCCTTGCCGGTCTAGGAATGGTAGAACGATGGGTTCGATGACGGTTTGGATGTACCGTGCACTATTCAGTGTCCCCTCGACGATCACCAGTGGTAGTGTAGGAGATCGCTCCCCACACCATGATGCCGGGTGTTGGCCCTGTGTGCCTCGGTCGTATGCAGTCCTGATTGTGGCGCTCACCTGCACGGCGCCAAACACGCATACGACCATCATTGGCACCAAGGCAGAAGCGACTCTCATCGCTGAAGACGACACGTCTCCATTCGTCCCTCCATTCACGCCTGTCGCGACACCACTGGAGGCGGGCTGCACGATGTTGGGGCGTGAGCGGAAGACGGCCTAACGGTGTGCGGGACCGTAGCCCAGCTTCATGGAGACGGTTGTGAATGGTCCTCGCCGATACCCCAGGAGCAACAGTGTCCCTAATTTGCTGGGAAGTGGCGGTGCGGTCCCCTACGGCACTGCGTAGGATCCTACGGTCTTGGCGTGCATCCGTGCGTCGCTGCGGTCCGGTCCCAGGTCGACGGGCACGTGCACCTTCCGCCGACCACTGGCGACAACATCGATGTACTGTGGAGACCTCACGCCCCACGTGTTGAGCAATTCGGTGGTACGTCCACCCGGCCTCCCGCATGCCCACTATACGCCCTCGCTCAAAGTCCGTCAACTGCACATACGGTTCACGTCCACGCTGTCGCGGCATGCTACCAGTGTTAAAGACTGCGATGGAGCTCCGTATGCCACGGCAAACTGGCTGACACTGACGGCGGCGGTGCACAAATGCTGCGCAGCTAGCGCCATTCGACGGCCAACACCGCGGTTCCTGGTGTGTCCGCTGTGCCGTGCGTGTGATCATTGCTTGTACAGCCCTCTCGCAGTGTCCGGAGCAAGTATGGTGGGTCTGACACACCGGTGTCAATGTGTTCTTTTTTCCATTTCCAGGAGTGTAGTTCGAGCCATTCCATCTACAGTTCCTCAGGTGTGAGGTCTAGTGCGATCAATCGATCTCGTGCCTTAAGGGTATCGGCTAACGTATGCGCCGTCTGGAGCGGTTCTTAGAAAGGCCGTTTCCGTTCTGAGAGGCTGGAATGTTTTGTTGGGTCTCGGAGTATTTAATGCAGCTCACTCCGTTTTGTTTTGAAGCTAAAGGTAGTCCATAATGTCATCGAAGGCGACAGTCCTGATCCCGTTGGAGGCGGTGAAAATGGCGTTTTCCTCACGAAGGCTGCAAAACCTCGGCCAACTCTTGCTTTAGTTCCAGCAGTAGTGGAGGCAGTCCGTAACAAACAGCAGTATGTCTCGGAATTTTTGTTGTGGAGTTTCCGATTGCCCTTTGGATCTTGGGCGTTAAGATATCTACGGCACTGAAACGATCATCACAATAAAATAAGGGAAATCAGAGCTTCTTCAGAAAGGTGCTTTCTAGTAGAATGTCAAAGGAATATCTGATCCTCTCCTTATGACACGGAACTCATTCTTCACTGGCACTTTACCTGCTATTAGTAATTGCAGAACCGTGCTTCCCAATATGACCACTGTACTTTGCATCATACCGTTCAGCCAACAGATACCTTCCCAGCTAGTTATTGCTTCTCTTATCATCTTCTCCTCCTTTATAAGGCTCCTATGTTTCCCTGTGACTATTAGTAGCCATAACTGAATTCCTATTTCGTATAAATATGCCCTCTTTAATGAAACAGCTACTATCAGGAAACGGTCCTTTCATGGAAAACAGCAAGGTCTCCTCTGGCAACGCCACTTATTCTGAGAGGCATCTTATGGTGCCTCTATATCTTTGGAAAACAATGAGTACACTCCATCGCTCTATACAGCTATGTTCGGTCCTTCCAGGAAATCCTGATCCCTGAATTCTACCTTCGTGCTATCAGAGATGAGTTACATGCTTGCAGTTCATATTGCAATATACAATCAAATACCTTCCTCAGAGTAGATGTCAAGTGTCAGACAGCGTTCGTTCGTTTTTATGTTATGAGAAACAGAAAAATCTCGTGGCTACTAGACGCAAACTTTATAGAACTTACTCTTCGTCAATAGGCATAAAAGTGATTTTTTTAGAGAAATGTTAGTAGAACAGTTGAACTTTTAGTTTTGTGTTTTCAAAACATCTGCTTTTCGTAACATAATTAATTTATTTTGGTTTTATTTCTAAATTAGCTTATCTCATGCGTTTGCTACATGAATGTTAAACTGAAGATAATAACTGTTCCCGGAGATTTACTGGAAACTCATTTCTCATTGAAAAATCATTTGTCCAAGCAGGAATGTGTACAGAATTCTCGTAGTTTTACTGAAGCAGTAACTTGGAGGCTCGGCCGTGTTCCTGGCTGCCTTCTAATTCATTATACTGACCCTCTTGGCTATCTGCCCTGATCGTTTATACACCGATTTTTAAGGGATCTCGAACGAATTTCTCCCGTATCATTTCTTTCCCCTGGCTCTTGTGAAGTTATTAATAAGGACGGATAAGGATGTACTAGCTGGTTCAAACGTAGTGATTCTGACCAGCACAGTAACTTTAGCACCTCCCGTCTATCCTGAGTGTTTTGTCCTAGCTGATAATTACAGCATGGTCGCTTTCCCGGCTGTCTTATTTCATATGTACTTCTGGCGCTCACCTTACACCACGCCTTGTGTGTTATCTTAACATTACTCATAATAATGTTTCTCTCTTTTCGTAGAAGCCATGACATCACTTACCTCAATAAAATTTTAAAGTTGTGACAGATCATCATCCGAGAACACCGTAATCAGAACGTCAACAATTTGCAATGATCACCATTTCGACAATTTAGCACGTGGAAGGATGTCTCATTGCAGGTTTTGGTGATATAATAATAGAAACACAATGGTGGTACTGTATTTGTAATTTTGAAATTCGTGTCTGTCATTATTCACTCGTTAGTGTTACCTGCAAAAAGGTAGTGTGGTCTGCTCTTGACACAACTATGTGAAAAAGTCACAGAATTAGCTTCAATGACTAATTTAAAAGTTCTTTTCTTGCTCATTCAACTGCCCCAACAATTAAAGAGTTAAATGAAGACTTTCAGTCTCAATCTTCAAATTAACCAGCATCGTCGAAATGACTTGAACTGTTTAGCTTTCCGGCAGTTATTCTGGTACGGATACTTTCTTCTGACCTTTGTTTAATCTGTGATTATATTGAATTGACAACGACGTGGTCCCCCATGCAGAATCTCAGTGTTAAATTGTCTTTCTGAGGCAACATTATTTCGTGCGTTATCCAAGATAGTTATTTTAATTCAAACCCCTACAGGCATGGCCGGCCGAGGTGGCCGAGCGGTTCTAGGCGCTACAGTCTGGAACCGCGCGACCCACTGCGGTCGCAGGTTCGGATCCTGCTTCGGGCATGGATGTGTGTGATGTCCTTAGGTTAGTTAGGTTTAAGTAGTTCTAAGTTCTAGGGGACTGATGACCTCAGAAGTTAAGTCCCATACTGCTCAGAGCCATTTGAACCTACAGGCATGTAACAGTAAACGTCATTGCGTCGTGACGTATTTTTCCATTGTAGTTACACGCTATTTGAGTCACAGTACTTAAATTACAATTTTTAGCACTAGACTTTCTTCAAAACCAAGCTGGAAGGACCTTACTTTAAATCAGAGTAAATTTAAAACTGAGCAGGAATATTTTCTTTTTGTGTCCGTGTGCATCTATTAACTAGTAAATCAGTGTTAAGTCTAAATTACATCTGCCTGGATAACTAAATGGTAACTCGATGAAACTGCTCATACTGGACTTGCGACCTCATTGTTCTGTAGTAATTATTTTTCTCTTTTTTTCTTTTGACGAACTGTTACGACTTCAAACGATTCAGACTGATACTGATTTGCATCAGCTTTCACAAAAGCGTCATTTATTTCAATTTGAAGGCGAGTAGCGGAGGAAACGTATCTTAGAGAGCAGATGTATATTTTTTCATCTTTCTCTTGTACTTCTGAACCAGTTTCCGTATTTACGAATTGTTAACCTACTATTACACGGCTGTTACATCAAACCGATCTGAGTGTAGAGTGTGTACTACCAGAAGAAGCGAAAAATTCTGATCCCTACGGTGACAATTTGCACACGATGGCTGAAGGTTGCCTCATAGAAGGTGGTACAGAAGATTTAAGTTTCCTCCAATAAACAGTTCTTCTTACACGATATATGGACGGTAAACTGAAGAACAAATACTTGTTGGTTTTATACTGAACTTAGCGAGTACGGTGACTGTGCTGTTTGACTTTCTTTGGTTAACTGTCCATGGCGTACTGGAGCAGGATATTTGAGAAAATCCAACTGAAACTCGATCAAGATATGAGGATACTGTAGAAAAATTACACCAATTTGCGCTTACCTTAAGAACAGATAGATCATCTGGCCATACATTAATGTAGTGGTGTTGGGGGTTGGGGGGCAGGAAAAGTCTAAGAGTTTTTCCACGGCTAAATGTAACCTTATCTTACCTTATATGGATGACTTTAATTGCAGTGCAATCAGGACAGTTCTCAACTATGCACAATGTATTCACCATAGATACGTACTTCTTTGGCCAGTAGAGAGGGGGAGGGGGAGGGGGAGGGGGAGGGGGGAGGGAGAGGGAGAGGAGGGGGATGGCATGGAGTCCACAAACAAGTGACGCCTGTGTCCAGATAATGCGCAGGCTATTTGAGCTCTTGTTCCTTCTCAGAGATAGCTTTTCAGAAAACTACATAACAGTTTGTAGCTGTTACCCAGCGTCGCATTTAGTGTGGTTCTGGTCTTCTCTTCGTGGGTACAAAATATTCTATTGCTATCGTTGCCGATACTTCTGGTTATCGACATCATTACGACGAGTAGACAGACTCCGGAGGGATGTTGGAGAAGCGTTACCACAAAACTTCAAACACTTTATTAAATTTTCCGTCAGTCTGACCTATTTCTTTTATCGTTACAGCTACGCAGTAATAAACCTTTATACCTTTGACTTTAGAGCTGAGCATTATTGCATAAAGTGCCCAAGTGGCAGCAGTAAAATCAAAGAATTGCAGATAAAAACATAAAAATAAAAAGAGCCGCCTACAGAGCAGGCAAGGGTATTAAGAGACAAAAAAAAAGGGAGCCCAGACAAGCGGTGCAACAATATTTCGGAATTATCAAGCAATTTCAGCGGGGCAGTGTAGCGATATATTCATTGTGGCCCTGAAGCGAAAACACCGCAGTCGTTACACCAGGGGCGGCCCCGCCTCCGTGTCGCAATTAGAGGGCCTTGGCGGGTCGCGGCGGCCGTGTTCGCAGCTTCGGCGCGCGGAACAAAGCTTTAGGGCGCCGCTGATCGCGCGGACGCACAGATTACGACGCGAACGGTTATCGACTTGGACTCGACAGTAAAAATACGTCGCGTCGACCGCGACGATGCGCTGCGTTACACTCGCGGGGCGCAGCCGACGCTCGTAGTTCGTCCCGTAACGAGGCCGGCGCAGCGACGTAGGAAACAAAAACTTTTTAATTCCCTTTTATTTTTATTTTCGCTCGCGGCGTTCCTGCACGTTGTTAAGCTTTTGAGCCGCATTACGACTGCGGCATCGCAGCGCAGCAGCGACTACGCTGCCCCCCTCCTCGCCCCTGCTTCTACGCCACTCTGTCCAACTACGGCATACCGCTGCACCCCACCCATCTGTCCTAGGTTTCCACTGTTGCAACAACTCTCTTTAAACCTGCGACTGCTCGCCAACATCTGTGGCCGTAGTTGGCGCGACGAGAACTGGCACTGGTGTGCAAAACTTAAGGACGAAACTAACACAGCTCGATGGAACTTGAACCATGCATAGAAATAGCTAAAATATTGCAATGGTATTATAAATGACTGAAACTATTTCATAGGTTTTCAGTAGCTATATTATTTGACATACTTTCACGGGCTTTGCATATACGCACAAAAAATCAAAACATTTTTTTCGACATATTACAATTCCTCCACATGTGAACCATTACGGACATTGCAGTTATTAAGAAGATAATCAACTTCCTCCCACCTTCAGTAAAATAAGTCCGTATCAGTGCGTTCAAAAACATCGTTCATGAGAGCGCGCAGTTCTGGTAAGTTTGTTTGAAGAGGGTGGATAAACACGAATCTTTCACACAAATCCTTACCGAACAGTCGCATGGGATTAGGTCGGGAGAGTGTGGAGGTCATGATATCAATAGCTCATCATCCACTCCAGCACGTTTGATTCACCGGTTTCTCAATTTACCGTTTAAGAATTCTCGGAAATCATTATGTAAGTGGGTTCAAATGGCTCTGAGCACTATGGGACTTAACTGTTGTGGTCATCAGTCCCCTAGAACTTAGAAATACTTAAACCTAACTAACCTAAGGACATCACACACATCCATGCCCGAGGCAGGATTCGAACCTGCGACCGTAGCGGTCGCGCGGTTCCAGACTGTAGCGCCTTTAACCGCTCGGCCACTCCAGCCGGCTGTAAGTGGGGTGGAGCTCCATACTGTAGGCAGAAAATGTCCACACTGTCGGCCAGCAGTTTTGGCATGAGGCAGTTTTCCAGTATGTCCCTCTATGTTTGTCCTGCAATTGTGTAAACCGTGAGATTCCAAAGAACACACTAAAAGTTGGTGGGTATCTTATGTGCTGCACGATAGTGTGATGCACTGTTTGTGACCACTGTGCGATTCACAAGGATTGATGCGTCAACACTAGAGAAGAATTTCTCTCAAAACAAAAAATCTGGGGGTGTTACTGTGTCTTCTAGTCAGGTTGTGTAGCATTTGCATGTAGTAAGACACATTCACTGGATCTGTCGACCTAGAAAAAACGATCGGTATTTTAAAATGATGCAAGATATTGCAAATTCTGAGAAAAGTATGGGTAAGCTGTAGAAGCATGAGGGAATAATAAGAGTGGACGACCAAGAACGAAGTGCTCCGACTAAAAAGGATGTAAGACAAGGATGTAGTCTTTCCCCCCTACTGCTCAATCTGTACATCGAAAAAGCAATGATGAAAGTAAAAACAAGGTTCAAGAGTGGAATTGAAATTCAAGGAGAAAGGCTATCAGTGATACTATTCGCTGATGACATTGCTATCGTGGGTGCAGGTGAAGATGAATTGAATGTTCTGCGAAATGGAATGGACAGTGTAATGAGTACAGAATACGAATTACAAGTAAATCGAAGAAAGACCAAAGTAACGAGAAGCAGTGGAAATGAGAACAGCGAGAAACTTAATACAGGATTGATGGTCACGAAGTAGATGAAGGTGAGGAATTCTGCTACCTAAGCAGCAAAATAACCAATGACGGACGGAGCAAGAAGGACATCAAAAGCAGACTATCACTGGCAGATAGGCATTCCTGGCGATCAGAAGTCTACTATTACCAAAAACAGGCCTTAATTTGGGGAAGAAATTTAAGAGAACGCCCGTTTGGAGCTTAACATTGTATGTAAGTCAAACATGGGCAGTGGGAAAACAGGAACAGAAGAGAATATAAGCATTTGAGGGTTGGTGCTACGGACGAATGTTGAATTTTAGGATGAAGAATAAGATAAGGAATGAAGAGGTTCTCAGCGGGATGGGAGAGGATAGGAATACGCTGATAACACTGACAAGAAGAAGGTGCAGGCTTATTTGACATCTGTCAAGACTGACTTCCATTGTGTTAAAGGGGAAAGACTGTAGAGGAAGACAGACATTGGAATACATCCAGCAGCTAATCTAGGACGTAGGTCTCAAGTACTACTCTGAGATGATGAGATGAAGATGTTGGCACAGGAGAGAAATTCATGGAGGGCCGCATCAAACACGTCAGAAGACTGATGACTAAAAAATAAAAGGCCTCATATTCCTCCAAATGGTGGCTTGTGGTATGTCCAGCCCTCTGCCTTTCCTGTTCGTCGACTTCTGTGGGCGACATGCGAAAGTCGCCCGCCCGTGGTCAACTCTTCGCTCACCCACTGCAGGTCCACCCACTGATTTCCCCTTCCAGGGGCAACCTGAAGGTACAAAACACACGTACTGTCGCCGAATGGAGTTGGCAGATGGTGGATCTTTGTTATACTTCATTCAAAAAGTGGATGCACTGTTATGGCATACTGATGTGAATACATTTCAAGCTTAACATTCGCTTTGTCGGCCATTATGACTAACCACTCACTGTGACATTTTCGTGGCCAAAATCAAAAGTTTGGCTGCAACAGAACAAGACCATCTGAGCTCTTTTATATGGATGTTAAGTTTTGTGACGTATGTCAGTTACCATAGCTACAGTGATTTTAAGAATTCGCTTCAGCCATTCGTTGGAATCTTGTATAGGAAAGAAAATACGCAGTGATACGCAGAATAATGATTCACTTAAGTACAATAACTACACTTAAGTTATCGCGATTTATGACATTACAAAAGGCGGGTCCATCGCGATTTATGACATCACAAAAGGCGGGTCATACTTCTTAATGAGGTGTGTTTGTGTGTGTGTGTGTGTGTGTGTGTGTGTGTGTGTGTGTGTGTGTGTGTGTGTGTGTGTGTTTACTATTGTGGTTGGGTGTTCCTTTCCTTCATCGTGCGACTGATAACTACTAGATCGTCACTGGTGCGTGTGGACCTGCGCTAATACGTCTCCCCATTGTATCCTATACGTGATTCAAATGATTTTAGTATGGCGAAGTAGGCAATCCAGAGACTTCCCCGTATACCACGCCGTTCCAAGTGCTGCTCCACCTGTGCTGCCCCATGTCGTTGCTCACTGTCATCCACAGATATGACGTTGTGGCCGAATGCACTCCTGACTAGACGCACGTGGGGAAAGTGAACAGCGTTACAGTAACGCTGACCCGTTAGCGTACCATATCAAAGATTTGCGACTGTACCAAGAACATATGGACTAGTCCAGCGAGAAGTGGCGACGCGTTTTCTCCTCGGGCGAGAACGGATTCATTCTGCGTAACGATTCTGGACGTACTTTGATATGGCGGGAGGTGGTGTCACATAGCTGATGGACATGAACGTATTGGTGATCCACTTGTAGTGATGAGAGGAGGCAAATCTTGCATGGTTCAGATTGACCTCCAAATCTACGACAGCGGTACACTTACTGGTCAAAGCTATTGCGACACTGTACTCCCCGCCTTCAGCGTCTTTTCAGGGATGCATTCGGAACCGACCTCACTTCTATGAATGACAATGCGCGACCGCATCTAACAGCGCAAGTGGAGGAGCCCTTGGAAAGTAAGAATATTTGGCGAATGGACTGGTCTGCCTGTTCCCCACGAATTAAATTCCATCACAAATGTGTGGCATGCATTGGGGAGACGTATTGTAGCATGGTAAAATGCACCAACGACCATCCAACCATCCAGCAATTGGTGGTGGATCTGAATGTTCTACCAGAAGAATCTTGTGGTAAGCATCGGAGATCATCGCGGAGCACGCACAGCCGTCCGTGGTGATCATACACCCCATTGAGAACCGTGTCCCGCCTTTTGTATTGCCCAGCGGACCGTCATAAGCTGCGGTGACTTAAATGTAATTATTGACGATGAATAAAGTTGTCATTTCTGTTTTCTTTCAGTTACCATTTGTATTACACCGTAGCGGTTACTTCTATGTATGGTCCAAGTTTCATCGAGCTGTATTACGCAACAGTGACACGTTAGGCGTAATCAGCTTTCGTCCGTAAGTTCTGCACACTGCTGTATAATCTCCAGCGGTGGTCTCGACTCCAGTCTGCTTACAATCCTGGCGAGTGAATCTTTGACAATGCCAGCCACTCGTGCTCGCGAAGTGCATGAAAAACCGTTACACGTAAATGTCGCCTAAGAATGAGTTGAAATTTAATTGGCAATACGTTAGCATCATATGTTCTTAGTGTGAACTAAACAGGCCTCTGAACGTCTGTTTAGCTGTTAGTTTTACGAGTGACTATGAACCACATTCAAAAATCTGATTATAGGTCACTAAGTTATGAAAAGCGGTGATGGTTCTATCTGTGCGACTCGATGCTCAGACACACAATAAAATAATGTCTAATTTATATTACAATCCTATGCTTACAGCACCATTTATAATAAGCTTGCAACAAGATTCAGAGTTAATATCAAGAAATATCCTTGCACAAATTTGGACTGTTAACATGATTATTACGAATCCTTTAGCGTTTATTAAACTCTCTTTTGACACTACTTCTGATTTATACTACAAGTAAAGAAATAAGCGGAAAATTTAAAAGAAAGCGAAATTCCCACCTCTTGGTAATAGTGGACCACGTAAGATACATCGGCGAACCACAGATGCTTAATTTGGACGTTCGTAGTGTTGACTTTTCTATAGCTGTACCGACAAAACTTTAACACTGAGAGCGACAGAGAATAACCAGACTAGTTGTCTGATAAGGAGATAGTGGAAATCAGGCGGTCTGCCATCAAAGTTGATATGTTGGGAGGAGCGTCTGCCATAAATGGCAAGCCAATCAAAACTAGAACAATCATAGTGCATGTTTGAGTGTAGAGTGTCACCAAAAAGTCGATATGGGTGAATTGAGTGCCTGACAACCAGTTAATTTGTTGGACAGTGAGGTATAAGATGCAGCATGTTGTATTCAAAAGTGATGTAGGTAAGGTAATAACCGTCAAAACAGGTAATTCTGACGCTGAACAGGTTGAACTGTTGTGGGGAACGTTACTGGCAACGTTAGAAATTCCAGAAGAGTAAGATTGCTGCAGACAAGGTATATGGTATGAAGGACCACAGGATGCCACTAAGACTGTTCTGCCTGAGAGGGTGAAGCATTTGGGGGGAACGGAAAGGACACAATTGAGAAACTGTTGCTAAAGGTTCAAGACTTGTTGCCTGCAACATCTGTGATGTAAGACAGGATTCCGACAGGAAACGAAGCACCACTGTAGCACAGACTACAGAATATTACAGTCTCTGTAGCCGATTCCGGAGGAGGTTATCAATCAACAGCTGGCCGACAGTGTAATAGAAGAGAGTAGTAGCCCCTGACGGGCAGGAATTGTAATCCTAGCGAAGAAGTCAACAAAGGCTTCGAGGAAATTTCGATTCTGCTGCCTGAGTCACGGGGTGTGACCGTTCCACAGTGGAAGGCTGTTGCAGAAGCAGTAGGAGAACGCCTCTGACGTCATGGCCATGGCCCATTCTCAAGCAGCTGACTGTTGTTTGGGGTGACATCAGCATTGCAGGACGCCTGCATAGGCATCTTTTCAACGTGTCAGAAGCCAACCCTCTGTGAGCCTACGCCAGCAAGGGTCGCGGAAGTGGTGCGTGTCTGCCTCACTTGGCTAATTACGTGACGCATATTGGAAGTTAAATAAAACATTTCCCTCGACTTCAAGTGCGTCCCTGGGCCTACTGGTTCTCACTCCGCCACTCAACCAACCAAAGGCCGTACGCACTCTACACAGTGTTTAATTTTTACATTTAATGCAGTCAAATTAACTGTAAGTAATAGTGTCAGTTAACTGTATAGTAAAACACACTAATGTTTCTTGCTTAAGGGGCTCCGGAAAGGCTGAAAATCATGAAAAGTTCAATTTTTACTTTTTTGCGTTTTCTGAATCTGCAGACTATTACCTTTTAATAGATATATAATTTATTCAATTCCGAAGACTACAACTATTTTTAAATTTTTTTTGAAATGTGTTCTACATGGGCGTGACCCACTGTGGCGCTGTTAAACTGCTGTCAAATGGTGTTATTATTAACGTCTGTGTTCATCAGGTACATTTTAGTGATGTGAGATAAAGTATGTGTTGTGGCTAACCTGTGATGGTTCAATATATATCGCTGGTGTGATTGTCGATTGTTTCATGTTTATTTACTCTGTCGTTATCTCGAAAATATTCGTAATTAATTCTGTTTCTTGAGTCTCTGTTTTGTTGAAGTATAATAATGAGTAAAAGTAAAGTTATTAGAAATCCTCTGAAGGCTTTTAAGAAAAGGAGAAATGTTGGAAAGCCAAAGGTATGTGTTATTACTGTAAACAATAAAGACGATGAAAATCCCCAACATAGCTTGTGTCCTAAAGAAGAAGACAGTTGGTGTAAATATAACAAAGGATTGCTAACTGGTGAAGTGTACACTCATAAGCATAGTCTGCCTCATGCAATAATGGAGGTGATAAAACCTATTTTCAGAGACTTAGCAGCACCTGAACTGTTGAAAAAGTGTATTCACGGAAAAACTCAAAACCCCAATGAAAGTGTAAATAGTGTTATATGGTCGAGAATCCCCAAGACTGTATTTGTTGGAATAGAAACACTTCACTTTGGTGTGTATGATGCTGTTGCGACTTTCAATGATGGCAACATTGTAAGGTGCAAGGTATTTAGAAATATGGGAATGAAGATAGGTTCTAACATGGTACGAGCGATGCTTGCTTTAGACAAGGAACGCCTTCGGGCTGCAGACAGGGCTGTAAAGAGTCTAGAAATACAAGCAAAAGTAAACAGGAGGAGGAACAAGAGGAAGCTGGAGGAGGAGTTTGCAGAGGATGAAGATAATCCATCCAATGGACCTGGAATGCACTAAAAAGTTAATCCAATCTTTGTCGCTCGATTCCCAAAACTTTTATTTTCTCATACTAATTACATGTTTTCTAAGGATCTTCCAACATATTTGTTTCAAACTTTCAGTAAATGTTACACAGTACCTTCTGCATAATTTAACATAGCCTTTTTCCAAAAAACTGTATATTTTTGAATATATAAATAAAAACTGCAAAAAAATGTTGTGAATTTTCATTACAATTGAAAAAAAATCATCTTTAATAACTGAACTAAAATTTTGTAAAATCCCTGTGTTACGTTGTAGCCCATATTCCAATAAATAATCTGTAAAAAGTTCAACTTCCTACCTCAAATACTTTGTGAGGAAAGATGTAATTTATAAGCGTTGTTTTAACATTGCAAGTATAGGGCGTTCCGGAGCCCCTTAAGTCGTCGCACGAACGTCAATATAAAAGATACCTTTATAAGTGACGATATGATAGAAAATCAACTTAAATAGCTTGACAGAGGAAAGATCTGAGCATCTGACAGAGGGAAGATCTGAGGATACATACGCCACTGTGCGCAGAGTCTGCAAAATAACCTCCTCCTCCTCGC
This sequence comes from Schistocerca nitens, assembly GCF_023898315.1. Lineage (NCBI taxonomy): Eukaryota > Metazoa > Arthropoda > Insecta > Orthoptera > Acrididae > Schistocerca > Schistocerca nitens. The sequence goes on along the minus strand of NC_064619.1, from coordinate 547,083,727 downwards.
GGCAGTGTACCGTTAGCCGCTAGAGGTGCTAAGTGTTGCTAGTGACTGGAAAATGGCAGATCATTTCCGTTTCCCAGAATTGTCGTCGGACATAAACACAAGACCAGTATCGCTGACTTTTACATGTTGTGGAGTATTGGAACACGTGCTATGTTCGCGTATTATGACCTTTGTGGAGACCGAAAATCTCCGTAGGAATCAAAATAGATTCCTCAGACAACGATCAGGACAAACCCAGCTTGCTCTCTTCGTCCACGAGATCCAGGTAGATGCCGTGTTCTGCCGTTTACTGCTGGAAGGTGTTCGACACAGTTCTGCTCTGCTGTCTACTGAAAAATATATAAGAGTACGGAAAAAAGACCAACTTTAACAATGGACTGAAGGGTTAGTAACGAAAAGGATACAGTATGTCTTTCTTAAAGGAGAGAGATCTTCGGATGTAAAAGTAATTTGGGGTGTATCCCAAGGAGAGTGTTATTTGACATCTAATTTGCTATCTAAATGACATAGTAGATAAAATGGGAAGCTTTTGCCTTTGGCCTCAATTGATAACTAGCGAAATCCGAGAGGGCCTGCAAAAAACGTACACATGGTGCCGTGATTGCCATCTAACGCTCAACGTGAATGTACAGTATTGTCCAAGAAAAGGAAGAAATACTCATTAATAAATATATACAGCATAACAGAACAATCAGTGGAAGCGTCGCCTTTCGAGCTCCTGCTTCCTCCCCCCCCCCCCCCCCAACCACCTGTTTGAAACCGGCAAGCTTCAGCTTCGATTCGTGAACTTCAGTTAAGTTTTGGATTTTGAGGTCTTGACTTATTTTCTGATTGATACCTATAAGTCTGTTGCGATCATTGCGATTTCTTAGCTGATCTATTTTATCACCATTTTGTTCCTTGAATTGGGGCTGTTGTTTGCTTTTTCTTAGTCGATACTGGCGTTGGTTGTTTAATAGGATTTCTTAAACTGTGTGAGCCGATGGCGTTTCCTGAGTCAGAGCGATGACGTGTTTCTTCTATGCTGTGGCCGGACCCCCTGTCGTCAAGCACTACGTAGACGCTTGGGTTCTAGTCGACCTCCGTGCCAAACTTCTTCGAGAACGAGATAAGTAACTTTCTCTTCTAATACGATCGGATGTCGGTTTCGGGATACCTTCAGGGATTGCAGACGTAATCCCTCTGTAAATTATTTGGTGCCTGGTTCTCAATAATTTGCAATTACTGAGGCTATGTAATTAAGTTGGGCAGCATAGTTTTCATTCGGACGTTCCGCCTTCGTTGTAGAGGAGGTATTTTGTAGTCACGCGGGTATATCGTTTGGCTAGTAATTAGCCTTGCTGTGTTTATATTTCTTTTGCCAATCTGTACCAACGAAAAGGGCGCTGAAAGGCCCGTCCTTTCGTTGTAACATTTCTTGGCCTTCCTTTTTTGTATAGACTTGTGCTCCTTGCGTATAAACCTTCTGGTACAACATCTGCTGAGGAGACAATTCGAACTCTTGGTTACTGAACTGAAGCAGTTGTTCATGAAGGCCTAATTACTTTCCATTTGGTAGTCCTACTTTACTGAAGCTGTTTTTAAAGAAGGCTTGGTTGTTTTCTGTTTGGTAATTTCACTGCACTAAAGCTGTTATCATTGAAAGCTTGCCTGTTTTCTATTTTGTAATTTTAATTAACTGAAGCTGTTATTATAGAAGGCCTGCCTGTTTTATATTTGGCAATGTTACTTAACTGAAGCTGTTACTTGTGTTATTCAAGGCCTACCTGTTTTCTGTTTGGCAGTTCTACTTAACGAAGGTGTTATCATTGAAGGTCTGCCGGTTTCCTGTTTCGTAATTTTCTTTAACTGAAGCTTTTATCATCAAATCACTGCCTGTTTTCTATTTGGTAATTTTGTTTAACTGAAGCGGTTATTATTGAAGGTCTTCCTGTTCCCTTTTAATTGAATTAAGAGCTATTTCATAATGTGGGTTAGCTGAAACTTTTATAAATCAAGGTCTACCTGTTTCTATTGCCCTATTATTGAGATATCTTACTCAATCTGCGTTACAATTAATTGAAATTGTGATTCCTAACGGCCTACCTTGTTTCAGAGGTATCCATGTCAGTAAGGTGGGAACAGGAAATGAGACGTGATGGTACATGGGCCCTAACCTTTCGCCTTGTATACCTTTGTCCATAATTTTAGGTTTCAGTCACGTTCAGTAAACAACTTGGAGTATGTGTACTAATAAGTAAATGTTAACAGTCCAAATTTGTGCAAGGCTTTTTCTTGATATTAACTCTGAATCTTGTTGCAAGCTTATTATAATTGGGGCTGTAAGCATAGAATTGTAATATAAATTAGACATTATGTGTACTGAAAGATTTAATGTGGAATGTTCACATAATGATGATTGTAGGTGTGAAAGATGCTACATTGTTGTTCATTGGAAATACCCTCTGTATACGTAGTTCAGTATCAAAGGAAGTAGTTTACAGAACCCTTGTTCGATCAGTAGTTTAATACTGCTCATCAGTGGTGGGTTCCGAAAAGTTAGGATTCCTAAAATAAATAAAGAAGATTCAGATAAGAGCAGCAAGTTTTGTTATAGGTCGAGTAATGAAAGGCGAAACCATCATGGCGATGTTGAATCAACTTTAGTAACAGACGCTACAAGAGACGCGTTGAGCTTCGCGGCGTGGGTCACAGAATTCCGAGAGGGAACATTGCTAGAAGAGTCAATTAATATGTTGCTTCCTTTTACGTATACCTCGTGGAAAGACAATGAGGATAAAATTAGAGAGATTCAACCTCACGCTAAAACTTACCAATGATTATTCGTCTCGTGAATCATTCGCGATTGGAAAAGAAAAGAGGGAAGTTACAGAGTTACACAAAGTAGTCTCGCCACACAACGTAAAGTGGCTAGTGGAGTAAGATGTAAATATGGAGGTTTTATTTAAGGTCATGAGTCGACAGTCATCCTACTTAATTAGTTTTAAAATACCTACATAACTGAACATTTGAGATTTTTTCGTAGGTCTGTGTTTGTACATTTTATAGTTACTCCCACACTACAGACTGGGGAATGAGAAAACTGTAAATGAAAATAAAAGAAACCGCCATGGAAAACTGATGTGCTTAACGAATTTCTCTTCGAAGGTCCTGTTACGATGGATGTTATAATCGCATTCACTGATATGGCATATAACAAGTGGCTAGTATGACAATAACAAAACCCAACAGATGAGCTATTGTATTCATTTTGTGGAGACGAGGAATAACTACAGACATTCTCTTTGGCGCACGAAGTGGTATCGTAATTCTGTTGCCTTTACGTCACATAGTACCAGATTCGAATTATATACGTGTGAACCACTGATATATTTTCACATTTTGATTTATGGGATTCTGATGAAACTTACTTAAGTGTGTTTACTGTCACATGACATTTCACTTTATCCCCACTTGCTGGATTAAGTTTACTTGTAGGACGCACGATAGTGACATAGCTTTCTTGAACCAGTGTTGTCTTAATGGGTGTCAGCGATATTGTAATTGCGTGCTTAGTTTTCATGACAATAGCGATAACAATATTTCATTAGGATTTGAAGTACCGTAACAGTCTGGAACCGCGGGACCGCTACGGTCGCGGGTTCGAATCCTGCCTCGGGCATGGATGTTTGTGATGTCCTTAGGTTAGTTAGGTTTAACTAGTTCTAAGTTCTAGGGGACTAATGACCTCAGCAGTTGAGTCCCATAGTGCTCAGAGCCATTTGAACCATTTTTTTGAAGTACCGTAATGGTAATAACTACCGCGCTCGCTAGTACTACAAGCAACATTTCCGTCTTTTTCCAACTTCCATTTCGTTAGCAGACTGGGCCTTTCACTATAGAAAGCTTACTGTTAACGTATACCGCTTCATTGGTCCGGTTACGATATAGGAACGTACCGTAACGCACTTCGCCATGCGAATAACAGTATCTGTAATAATAGTCGGTTGATATAACAAACTGAGCCCCTCTGTTACAACATCAGTCCCCAAAGTGGGATACATAGGCTGGTAGGCGATTTTTAAAGAATACTACTTGTGCATGATTCACTGTACAACATCGGTTTTATTCATTTCTTTCCTCACATTAATTAAGAAATAAAATCATTAAAAATGAACGATTTGAGCAGAAAAGTAATAGATCGTGAACATTCTAGCGCCAAAACAGTTGTAGGAGCTGTCGGGAACGCCTAACATACTATTTAGTCTCCTTTTATTTCATGTGTAAATTCATAACAAGAGCAAATACCGCTGAATTGAGGTGCGATCTGTCAGTGCGGAGTAGTTCATTTCGTGCTCTTCTCTACCACACGCCTGAACAGCTGAATGCGAAAGGTGTATCCGGAAGTGCCAGAGACAGTTTACTTATACAGACGCCGCCCGGTGGAAACACTCTCGTTGTATTCTTCATTATTATTATTAATTGCTGAGCAAAATAAGACTTACAAGGTGCGATTCGGACTTTAACCGGGCTTGGAGGAAAACCTGTTCTACATCAGAGTATTTTCTGTTATTCGTCTTGCGGCATCTCAAGCGCATAACTGAAATTTCATGATCAACTTAAATGGTAATAAATGTATATCAGATGTGTGGAGAGTTCTGTAAGAAGATTACTCAATACATGCGTGAAGTTAAGGTGTCTCTTCAGAATTAATTTATGATTTACGAAGAAATGTTATTACTGAGTGACTGGTACGCTATAAAATGGGTCTGAATATAAATCGGTCGAATTCAAAATTCAGAATTGATTTATGATTTACGAAGGAATGTTATCACTGAGCGACTGATACGCTATAAAATGGGGCTGAATATAAATCGGTCGCGTGGAAGAATGTGCAATTTCTACACGGTCGTAATAATCTTCCTCTTGTCGTAATTGGATAATTTAACATGCAAATCGCATTCACTCCGCTTCAAGACCTCCGAATTTATATGTGACAGTTCACCGCTGCACACAGGTTAGACCGTGATTTACCTGCACGACATTAAAGCTATTTCTGTGTGTCGTACTAAAGAATTTCAGGGGACGCAGTAGTTTTCTGAGATCAACAAAAAAGGTACCTCTCCTTCAATAAGCAAGGTAAAGCTGACCGTGTCGTGTGAGTGATCAAGAGTTAAAGCTGTATCGATGGACTATGCAATTAAATAATTCTTTCGTGCAGAATTAAAGATCGATGATTTCATCTTCACATTAGTTTAGAATTTTGCCTTTGGACATTCAGTGCAATTATTCTTGATTCATGACACTGATTGCTGTCGCTGTCTGTCTACTTCGAACTTCATAATTTTTTCAGCATTGAATTGCGTGTTCTGTGTGAGTGTGCGCTGTGTAGTCCGAATTCATTAGATTACACCACTTGCTATACATATCATTTGCCCTTATGCATCATATGTACTTCGTTACAGATATATACAGTTCATTTGTCAAATAAAACAAACAATTAGACAAGTATAAATCCATACGTATTTCGTTAAAGAGAGATAACGTAATTCATTGCTTTACACTTGTCTCTAGGCGAAAACCGATTTCAAATCGGTAAAGATCCGTTATGAAACCACCTTAAACGACTGAGATGCACCCACGATTCGATAACCAGACGGTGGGGTGAAGTGATGACAAGGTTACGACACACACTCCTTTTAAAATAATCAGTCCCAGTTTTCTGAAAAATATTACGATCCCAGGACTTTACCATTCTGGAAATCATTTGATTATCGAGACAAAGTGTTATTAGAAGGACAAAGAATGTTTGGTAACTTACTCCATACTTTTCTGTTAAATTCTGCAAATAAGTCCTACCGCAAACAGATATTCTACCATAGAAATACTGCTATAATGAAACTTGACTGACCATGTTTGCTTGGCCAGAAATTTGAGATAAACAGTGCTTTACTAAAACATGGTCTCCCACAAGGATCAATTGTAAATCACCAAGTATAAGAAATGTGAGCTTGTCATGTAGAATTAAGAGACTACATTGGGTGGGAGGAAGACGACCTGGATGTACTCTTCAAATACCCTCGGTACCAGTCATAAATCAGAGACAAGATGATGGCACAAGTTTTGCAACCAGTCTGGCCGATCGCCTTGACTAAATAAAGGGTTGGAACACTTGTCTGGAGTGATACGTCCTCAGAGAGACATTTTGCCGAGTCTGCAACACTCGCTGGGAAGCCAACGAACGTGAAAGCAAGAAACCTGGTTGTGGTAAGCTGCTGTAACTTAGCCCAAGGTCTAGGTCAGATTACATTGTGACACTTTGGACGCCAAAGGCTCTCAAACGATAAAAACTGCGTGAAGTGTCCTGGTCCAAGCAGAAATTTTAACTCTTACCATCTCCTCACAAGCGTCTGAAAATCTTTAAAAAATTCCAAAACTACACACCTATCGACAGTAGGACAGCGAGAAACCGAAGATAAACCTAAGATGACTACTTAGTAACATGTTTAAATATCAATACGTCTGCCGGAAGATACATCCATGGCCGAAGTGGAAAAGAGCCTCGTAAGATCACAGTTAAGTAGGTCGACCGTCATCGTAGTAAAATGCATATTTCTCAAACCGGAAGACGATATCAAGCAACAAAAATCATATGAAATTTGGTATTTAGAGAACTTCGAATGTTAAAGTAACAGCTCTCACTACACCAGAAATTACGTTTAAAATTAAAGGAATCTTAAAGTCTAGTTAAATGTAAAATTGTGTAATAATGCAATAACCATTGGGATACAGTCTCTCTAGAGGGCTCCAACAGGTTAGCGGTCTCACTAAAAAGTGATATAAACGAAGCCACGTCGCAGACAAATTCTTAAGTCTATATATTAGATAGGTCAATAATGTGACGACCTTACAAATTTTCTGGGATATGAGTAAGGTTCAGTGTATTAATTTGAGGTGGGAACCGTGGGCTGGAAAGGACCGAGTCTAAAGCTGTAAGCGGAAACCATTTTTAAACCTCTGACGGTGAACTTCTTTTGAGTCTATTGCAAGCTCTTTGCTTTCCGAGTATTAGGATTAGACAGAATGGACCAAGAAAAGGAGAAAATGTCTGGTACACATGGCCTCTAAAGTGTACAGCTCAACGTTTACGTGCACTTTTCTCTCTTCGTTACTGAAAACACATCCCTCCTACTCAACATTGCTCTTAATCTATGCATTTTAGATCCCATATTAACCAAAAAATATTTTCTTGTTTTGGTCCGTACCACCTTTCCCAAAAATACGGAAAGCAAAGAGCTTGCTGCAGAAGAGGTCCAGTATCACAGGTATCAAAGATTTTCGCTTACGATTTTCCATTCTGTCGTTTCCGGACCAGTCCCTTATTTCAGACTGATTCATTTACCATTTTCTATCACCCCTGAAGTCTGTAAGATCATCACAGAAACACTGTATAGCTGAGCGCCGTCATCGCTGCAATCGCTCATCCCTTCGTCCTACTGATTAATGGTACTCGTATGTTTTTGTATTCGTATTACATTTTACGATTCAGTTTTGTGCCCAGTATTTTAACCAAACGATCTAGTCTTACTCTTATTGTAGGTGAACCAAAGAGGACAGAAAATTGCTAATTTTGGTGAACTGCGAATTTTACAATGGCTTCCCGATTATATATGTATACGCAGAAGCAGCGAACAGTGGCCTTACATGCGTACACAGCCTAAGCTTGTTCGAGTAAACTACTTAGTTCCATTTACACCCATACTACCAAAGGGTTTAGTGAAACTCGAACATTTAATCGAAGAAAACGTATTCTATGTCAGAATGTTACCATGTGTCTAGCAGACGCAGCAATTTATTCAACCACACTTCATTGAGTCACTCCTGAGGGCAAGAGACACATGAAACCTTAGGATGTGTTGCTCTTAATGTCTGGGTGAAACGCCATTTAGCTAGACGGAATAAGATGAGAAGGGATCAAATTTTAATCGTTTACTTACTCCGTAAACATACAACACAATTATATCACTGAATTTGCCACTTCAGTAACACTTACTCTTACGATAAAAATAAATAAAAATAAAACAAAATAAAAATTAAGATCCCATTAGAAAAATATTTAATGAGTTGATCTAGCTTTGTGACAAAACATATTTCACTAGTATGTGAACCCGTCTTTCAAATCATCTAAGTGAAATCATCTACCGCACGATTCTAATGTGAAATATTTTGAAAACAGATTATAAAACCGAACACCATGTGTTTATTGGTGCAAATGGCAAGCAGCACTTTAACTCTTCTAATGATGTATAAGCGAATATTGTTCCAGTTTACTGATAATCATACAGTGATTATTTGAATCACTCCGTAGAGACCGCTGAAACCTGTCTGAAAGAGCAGAGAGCTTAACACGAACACAGCTTGTTTGCTGCACGGTTGAAGTAACATCTGTTAGTCCCTCCTTAAGACGTGGAAGACAAACAGTTTACCTAAGCTCTTCTTCAACCATGGCGATAAATGGAATCCAAATATTATCGTTTAATATCATGCCTCTGCAAGAAATTGCCAGTAAATTTTACGAAGAGGAGTTCCGAACTAGACGTTAATTAATTTACGGCTCGCGAAATACGCCGGGAGCTGCTCAAACAATAAAGCTATGTAGCATATGTTTTTCTAACAACGGAGAAAGAGATGCTCCTTGTTACATTATTTATGCATCGAGATACTTTAATTTTTTTCGCTCGTTCCACTTCATTTCCTACTGTTTTGATGCAACTCTGCGAAATTCAGTTCAGTGCTCACGCGTTTCCGTTATCTTAATTTTTAATTTTGCATTTACTATTGAACTAATATCACTATACTTAACATATAACATGCTGTATTTCCTTTTGATATATAGGGTATGTGCAGTCGAAAAGGATACAGTACTACTGGGCAGAATTGTGGTGAAATTTATTGCCAAATTGACACTATTAACCCACCTTATATCTCATATGAACTTCTAAGCTCTGGTGTTTTTCGAGTAGGTCGATACCTGGTTATCTGAAGTTCTGCTGAGCCCGAGGATGACGTCAGTGTGCCACGCATTTGCTCCATTACAATGGCAGGTTGTAGGCTCTATGTCCAAATTTCAGACTTGGGCATTGCATTGGGCGAAACGATCTGGTTTCAAAAAGTGGCTCCTTAATTCTTTAGTATAGTGTAGAATAGGAATTGGGTAAAAAACTTGCAATTCATTTTTGTTGTTTGGGCTGAAAAATAGCTGAAGATCGGCGAAGAGGATAGGTAACGCTTCGGGAATTCCTGGGCCAAAGTAACAGGGGTCAACAGTAACAATTTGAATTTCGCATGTTATATGGTTATCTGAGTTTATCGTCAATCACAGCACTGTGCCACCTTTCGTGCTCTGTGTCTGTACCTAAGTAGAGAGACCTCACTGGCGAGTCACTATTTCTAGTGACAGGAGTATGTTTTTGCCCATCAAAAGTTACATTTATGCCTCTTGGCTTTTTCCTCCTACATCATTCATTGCAGGTCAGCAATTTTAACAAAAAATTGTATGTAAGAGTAAATTATATATAATTATCTCTGAACAATTATAATAAAGAAAGAACCTTTCCAGGGAAGTCAGAGGGTCTTCATGGTAATGTTTTGTAACGAACCCGAGGACTTTTGTAACACTGGCACTTGAGACGTCTGTAACATGTTACTGTCGTACCCATTGCAAAAAAAAAAAAAAAAATAAAAAATAAAAAAAATAAAAAAATTTGAACACTTTTGTGGCTTTGTAGTAAATTTTGTGAATAAACTAATTCGTGTGCAAAGAGATATCTTACTCTATATTTCAAGGATACCAAGAAACTCAATTAGAACTACTGACAGATTGGTTCAAATGGCTCTGAGCACTATGGGACTTAACATCCGAGGTCATCAGTTCCCTAGAACTTAGAACTACTTCAACTTAACTAACCTAAGAACATCACACACATCCATGCCCGAGGCAGGATTCGAACCTGTGACAGTAGCGGTCGCGCGGTTCCAGACTGAAGTACCTAGAACCACTGAGCCACACCGGCCGGCTACTGACAGATGTCAAATACCCCAATGGAAGCGGCTTCTAAAAAAATTATCAGCTCAGTGAAAAGCATTCGAAGCGCGTTTCAAAGGGTTTGATGTACTTCACGTGTCCTTATATGTATATTTTGCCGAACGATTTATAGACAAATCAAATTACAAGAAAGGCTACAGCCACTAAAAGAAAATTTGAATTTCAATAGATTGATGTATGTTCCTCTTCGGAAGTAGACGATTATTTTCATGTCGTTTGACTGGACAAATTTGCAGATGATTTACCGAACTAGCAGTGGGTTAAGTGTGTAAAGTATAAGTTTAAGACACACATTTGAGGCACCAAAGGACCAATGAAAAAGCTCTTTACAAGTATCTCAACTGTCAATCGGATTAGTAGGTGGATTTTCTTTCATTTACAATCATTATATGCAACGTGTGATACATTGAAATGAAGCAATTTTTATTTAAAAAGATGAAAATTTTAAAAGTGATAATATTAATAACTATACATTTTCAACTGTCGTATGTGTTAAACTTTAATTAGCTTGGAAAAATATGTGTATTCTGGAAATATTAGTATGTATTGGTATTTAAACGTAATTACAGTGCGATCAGAAGAGATAGTGTAAGAATAATTTGTTGTTGAGTTCATTGTAGCATGTCATTTCAATTATATATGATTACACTTGTCACTCACAATTATTGTTTATGTCATCTGACACTAGCGTTTTCATAAAAATTTTATGTCCGTATTGACCAAATATTATTTTTAGAACTTAAGATATTATGTTACAACTGACGTGCATGACTGTTAACAACTGACCACGAAGTGTGGGCAATTCTAAAACTACACTTTGATCCAAATTAATTAATATAGTTGCGTTAAAATAAAATTTTATGTGAAATAATTGTGCATCCCTAGACAAAAGATATTGTTCTATATTTTCAGATAAGCACATAGTGTTATATTTTCGAATTAGTGAGACAGAGGTAAAAGTCTGCAAAGTGTTACGACTCACCTCGGTCTCCCCAACTGGTAATATGTTGTTGTTGTGGTCTTCAATCCTGAGACTGGTTTGATGTAGCTCTCCATGCTACTCTACCCTGTGCAAGCATCTTCATCTCCCAGTACCTACTGCAGCCTACATCCTTCTGAATCTGCTTAGTGTATTCATCCCTTGGTCTCCCTCTACGATTTTTATCCTCCACGCTGCCCTCCAATGCTAAATTTGTGATCCCTTGACGCCTCAGGACATGTCCTACCAACCTATCCCTCGTTCTAGTCAAGTTGTGCCACAAACTCCTCTTCTCCCCAATTCTATTCAATACCTCCTCATTAGTTACGTGATCTACCCACCTAATCTTCAGCATTCTGCTGTAGCACCACATTTCAAAAGCTTCTATTCTCTTCTTGTCCAAACTATTTATTGTCCATGTTTCACTTCCATACTTGGCTACACTCCATACAAATACTTTCAGAAACGACTTTCTGACACTTAAATCTATACTCGATGTTAACAAATTTCTCTTCTTCAGAAACGCTTTCCTTGCCATTGCCAGTCTACATTTTATATCCTCTCTACTTCGACCATCATCAGTTATTTTGCTCCCTAAATAGCAATACACCTTTACTATTTTAAGTGTCTCATTCCCTAATCTAATTCCCTCAGCATCACCCGACTTAATTCGACTACATTCCATTATCCTCGGTTTACTTTTGTTGATGTTCATCTTATACCCCCCTTTCAAGACATTGTCCATTCCGTTCAACTGCTATTCCAAGTCCTTTGCTGTCTCTGACCGAGTTACAATGTCATTGGCAGACCTCAAAGTTTTTATTTCTTCTCCCTGGATTTTAAAACCTACTCCAAATTCCTCTTTTGTTTCCTTTACTGCTTCCTCAATACACAAATTGAATAACATGGGGGAGAGGCTACAACCCTCTCTCACTCCCTTCCCAACCACTGCTTCCCTCTCATGCCCCTCGAATCTTATAACTGCCAGCTGGTTTCTGTACAAATTGTAAATAGCCTTTCGCTCCCTGTATTTTACCCCTGCCACCTTTAGAATTTGAAAGAGTATTCCAGTTAACATTGTCAAAAGCTTTCTCTAAGTCTACAAATGCTAGAAACGTAGGCTTGCCTTTCCTTATTCTTTCTTCTAAGATAAGTCGTAAGGTCAGTATTGCCTCACGTGTTCCAACATTTCTACGGAATCCAAACTGATCTTCCCCGAGGTCGGCTTCTACCAGTTTTTCCATTCGTCTGTAAATAATTCGCGTTAGTATTTTGCGAGATAGATACGAAGCCCATGCCTACTACAGTAACACAAGTTTATATGCCCACTAGCTCTGCAGATGACGGAGAAATTGAAGAAATGTATGATGAGATAAAAGAAATTATTCAGGTAGTGAAGGGAGACGAAAATTTGATAGTCATGGGTTACTGGAATTCGACAATAGGAAAAGGGAGAGAAGGTAACATAGTAGGTGAATATGGATTGGGGCTAAGTAATGAAAGAGGATGCCGTCTGGTAGAATTTTGCACAGAGCATAACTTAATCATAGCTAACACTTGGTTCAAGAATCATAAAAGGAGGTTGTATACATGGAAGAATCCTGGAGAAACTAAAAGGTATCACATAGATTATATAATGGTAAGACAGAGATTTAGGAACCAGGTTTTAAATTGTAAGACATTTCCAGGGGCAGATGTGGACTCTGACCACAATCTATTTGTTATGAACTGTAGATTAAAATTGAAGAAATTGGAAAAAGGTGGGAATTTAAGGAGATGGGACCTGGATAAACTGAAAGAACCAGAGGTTGTACAGAGTTTCAGGGAGAGCGTAAGGGAACAAATGACAGGAATGCGGGAAAGAAATACAGCAGAAGATGAATGGGTTGCTCTGAGGGATGAAGTAGTGAAGGCAGCAGAGGATCAAGTAGGTAAAAAGACGAGGGCTAGTAGATATCCTTGGGTAACAGAAGAAATATTGAATTTAATTGATGAAGCGAGAAAATATAAGAATGCAGTAAATGAAGCAGGCAAAAAGGAATACATACGTCTCAAAAATGAGATTGACAGGAAGTGCAAAATGGCTAAGCAGGCAAGGCTAGAGGACAAATGTAAGGATGTAGAGGCTTATCTCACTAGGGGTAAGATAGATACAGCCTACAGGAAAATTAAAAAGACCTTTGGAGAAAAGTCAGCCACTTGTATGAATATCAGATGGAAACCAACTGGCAATAGGAAGAAAAAAATTTCTCAGAAGGAGAGATTTGTTAACATCGAACATAAAATTAAGTGTTAGGAAGTTTTTTTTCTGAAGCTGTTTGTCTCGATTGTAGGGTAGCACTGAAATTGAACTTGAACAATAAATAGACAACATGAGATTAGGAATCTCTGAAATGTGACGCTGCGGAAGAATAATGAACTGGTAGATGGAGTAGCTCACTAGAGTCAACGGCTGAAAAGAGAAACTTATAACACAACTTGAGTAAGTGAAGGGATCAGTTGATAGGACACATCCTGTGGAATTAAGGAATTGTCAAATTGGTTATTGAGGGAAGCGTGTGTGGGATGGGAGAGTGGTGTTAGAGGAGGTGGCGGGTTTGGGAGGGTGGGGGGGGGGGGGGGAAGGGTTAAATTTAAAACAGAAAGTATGGCTCGAATACATAAAATAGGTTAAAATGGTAAGTTGCATTAGATCCGCGAAGATCGAGAGGAATCGACTGAAGATTGCAACAACAATATTCTTCGCCTTCGAACAGCAAGACAGTCCTTACAATATCACTGTTTAGTGGTGGGAATGAAATGAATTGCATTTTTTTCCAGAGATCGTGATACCATGAGGCAGCTTAAGGACCTTTGTTATTCTGTCTTTCACGGTAGGACATATATGTCACGAAGTATTAGAAGATTGGCGTCGCTTCTGAAATCAGTCAGACACTATGTAACGACGCAGAGGAATACTGACGCGGAATATGAATCCTTGCCAATCTTGAAATGACTCGCTGGTCACTAAATAAAAATATAAAATCAACTAGCTGCACCTTGCATTTTTACTGGCGGTTAAGCAGTTATTTACAACGAAATGTTAATGCTACAACTCACTATCCACCCGTGTGTGCCATCGCAAAATTTAACACTAGGAGATATTCTTGGGGCCCACCAAACAGCGAGACAGCGAAAAACTAAAAACAAAACACCAGATTTTGTAACATGAGAGAAGCTGAAAGAATACCTGTCGTTTAAAACTCAATTGTTTACGTAAGAAAAAAATTTTAAGCCGACAAAGCAGCGAATCACAAAATGTGCCAGGAAAGGGAGTGAATAATTCCATGACTGTTTGCGACATGCTTAGCATGAAAAAGATCTGTCTTGATATTTACGGAGAGCCAGAAATTTACACTAATACATCTGTATAAACAACGTTTCAAGACTTGTTCTCTGCGTATAAACAGCGCTTTCTGGCTCTTGATGCACGCGAGCAGCCAATGCAGAGCTGCTCGTGCGAAAAACATGGCGTGTGTTGAGGAATACGTTCCTCTCTCAACGTTTGTCCGTAACCACTATTGGTAGTGGACGAGAAATTCACATTCAAAGGGAACTGCAAGCGTTTGAACTGGAAAGGCAAGTTTGTTGATATGATAGCAATTCGTGATGTCAATACTGTGTCTCTTTTAACTCCGCCAGTGATAATGGTGGGCTGCACGTTATACCTTCTCAGCTTCGTGAACGCGTAACCTAGTCCCACTGCACAATCTAGGTGCGTTTGCGCGTCAGTATGACCCATCTTCAGCTCTAATTTGTTGGACTGCACCCTGACAGCACTAATGAGTTTAGAAGCTCTGCAAGGTATGTTGTAGCGACAGCTCTTGTTAGGAGAGTAACGATTGACATGTAGGTGGTCACCTCACCATATACTTGAACAGTAATTTCTGTCCTGATGTTTCCCACACATTCATTCTTTGGTGCCTATGTTGCTCTTTCTCAAAACCACTCCTCGTGGCTGAAGTACAGCAGAAAGCCCTGAAAAACCTCATTAGGTTATCAAAATTTATTAATCCTTCCACATCCGTAGCCATACGGCCACCGACTGTGTCGAGGAGGTAGTGAACAGAGACACTCTCGGTTTTGTAAAGCAGGATTCTCATTTTAGTTGTGAGGCTCAATCTTTCCCCGTTTACTCACATTGGCGAAGACTTGAGGCACGCGATGATCTCGTGTGCCGCACTGGCTCTCTCGATGACCAATATCGGAAGTCGCCTGCAAGAAAGACATCCACTACACCAATTTACATTCTGTTACCGCGGATCTCTTGCAAGCTTCGACAGATTACCTCGATCACACGCTTGCGTGACATAGAGTATTCGTCCCACATGATCAATTTACACTGCGTTAACAGAGTGGCGCAACCACTGCTCATGCTTATATTGTAAGAGGATGTTCCCTCATTTGCAAGGTTCAGCGTCAGTTTGAACACCGAATGGACAGTCCTTCCTCCGCTTCGCATGGTCTCTACTATTCCAGAGGTCGCAATTGAAAGCGCCACATTTCTGTCCTTGAAAACAAATTCAACAGGAATGTCTTGCCAGTATGCCCAAGTGCCTCCAAGAAGTAAATACAGTCCTTTACTTTCTTTACGCAAGTCGAAATTTTAATACAAATGTGCCTTTGCTCTGGTAATAGCTGTAGCATAGTTTGGCCGACTGAAGCCCCATCGGTTGCCTTGTATCTGAGCTACCTGAGCAAATCCATGGACAAATGTCCCTCGCGTTGACAGGTGGGCATGCCGAAATCCGTTAGGTGTTTCGCACAATTGGGGAAACTTCGTCCTCAATACGTTTCAGCGTTTTATTGAAATATATGTCGTTGCTGGCTTGTGCTGTTCCTTGTTATCGATGCTCGATCTCTTCCGATAATGCGCTTTTATATTTACTCCAGAGTCTTACGGAGAGCGATGAGCTCACTCTCGTTTTGCCAATAACTGAAACAATATCACATCCATCGTAGCTTCCCAGTGGCCAGCATCTGCCAAGGGGCCCACGCCTCACTTGGTTCCTGGTACCTGGCGTTTTCCTGTCCATTGACTGAGGGCCTGGAACGTGATGGGGCCCCCGGCTACTGATCAGCAGCAACCACGCAAATAACAATGAGCATCTAACGCCTTCATGTGTTGCCTGTCTTCGACGGTGGTGCGCTACACATAATGCTTCCATTCTTTCAATGACACGTTCCATGTGTAATTTTTTGGCACTTCTGCGTACATCGAAGCTCAAACAAAGTTGTCAGTCTGGCACAGAGGAGGATGAAAGGGTAGTGGGCGGTGTCACCACTCGATCGCGCAAATTGGATTTCGTAAAGTACATGCGCTTGTCGCTGGGAAGATGTACCGCAGGATATCTCACTTTCGGTTGCCTCTTGTGAAGCGGGAATCACAATGACCACCAGGCTATTCGTTGCTGCTCACGTATTGACCCGCTGCACTTCGTCCCTTGTGTCAATATTAACATAGTCCTACTGTTGCACAATAAATACCACCTGGCAGCTACCTTTTTTATGTACTTGGAAATGTATTTAACACCTGAAAAAGTTACAAAACTCCACATTAATGTGAACATTAAAATTCTGCAGCCGTAGAATGTATATCCCCACTCACTTGTTTGGATTTCTTTTAACTGCGCCCAAGGAAACATTTTGGTGTACTTCCCGTTGTTGAAGCACGGGAACGTAGCGTTCAGCGCTCCGCAAGGACCGTGGAGTAGACTGTTAGTGACCGTACCACGTAGCTGTTTGTAAACACTGGCGTGAGGCAGCTCTGCTACTATCACGTGATCCGTGTGGTTCGGCTGCAATTTGTGTTTTAACCACAGCAGCAAGTGCCACTCAGTGTAATACATCGTTGGGTGAATAGGGTCAAATGGCTCTGAGCACTATGGGCCTTAACTGCTGAGGTCATCAGTCCCCTAGAACTTAGAACTACTTCAACCTAACTAACCTAAGGACATCACACACATCCATGCCCGAGGTAGGAGTCGAACCTGCGACCGTAGCGGTCGCGCGGCAAACACTGAGATCATCGGTCCCTTCGGATTAGGCGAGAATGGGGAAGGGAGTCGGCCGTGCCCTTTCAAAGGAACCATCTCGGAATTTGCGTGAAGCGATTTAGAGAAATCACGGAAAACCTAAATCAGAATGGCAGGACGCGGAGTTGAACCGTCGTCCTTCCTCGCTCGGTGTAATAAATGAAGCACTGCGCTTCAGTGGAAACATGCCCTTTAATGAGGAAAGCAGCCATCCTTTGCTCTTTAACCTTGAAAAGTCTCCCTACGTTATCAAGGCGATATCTCTCTTTCTGCCCGCCCATCAGTTCTTCTCTTTTATCGGTTCACACTGGGTTGCTTGTGGAAGTAATGAATTAGTTCCGGACAGAGCAGAACGTGTCCTGAATATGTTGGTGGAGGTACCTCGGACTGTTTACAAATAATGGTGGGTTATCTTTATGCAGCTTTCTTTGTTTAGTGCTTAACTGAGACGCTCGCTCTCCATCTTCACGTACATGTCCACCGTAAACTGGGTCGGAAGTACCTTACGCCACATTGGCAATTTCAGGTCCTATTCGCAAACCATTAGGTGTAATGCAGAGAGATCTATGGACCTCACATTATTATAGGTTGACTCTTACACAGAAGATTAAAGCAACCAGCCACATCTTACAATTTTATTTACTTATTTAAACAGCGCCGATACCGGTTTAGAGCGGACAGGTTCATCGCCAGACGGCTAGTTCACATTTCACATTTCGTGTTTTGTTTCCCCACCTGATGAACAATATATATATATATATATATATATATATATATATATATATATATATATATATATATATATATACTCCTGGAAATGGAAAAAAGAACACATTGACACCGGTGTGTCAGACCCACCATACTTGCTCCGGACACTGCGAGAGGGCTGTACAAGCAATGATCACACGCACGGCACAGCGGACACACCAGGAACCGCGGTGTTGGCCGTCGAATGGCGTTAGCTGCGCAGCATTTGTGCACCGCCGCCGTCAGTGTCAGCCAGTTTGCCGTGGCATACGGAGCTCCATCGCAGTCTTTAACACTGGTAGCATGCCGCGATAGCGTGGACGTGAACCGTGTGTGCAGTTGACGGACTTTGAGCGAGGGCGTATAGTGGGCATGCGGGAGGCCTCGTGGACGTACCGCCGAATTGCTCAACACGTGGGGCGTGAGGTCTCCACAGTACATCGATGTTGTCGCCAGTGGTCGGCGGAAGGTGCACGTGCCCGTCGACCTGGGACCGGACCGCAGCGACGCACGGATGCACGCCAAGACCGTAGGATCCTACGCAGTGCCGTAGGGGACCGCACCGCCACTTCCCAGCAAATTAGGGACACTGTTGCTCCTGGGGTATCGGCGAGGACCATTCGCAACCGTCTCCATGAAGCTGGGCTACGGTCCCGCACACCGTTAGGCCGTCTTCCGCTCACGCCCCAACATCGTGCAGCCCGCCTCCAGTGGTGTCGCGACAGGCGTGAATGGAGGGACGAATGGAGACGTGTCGTCTTCAGCGATGAGAGTCGCTTCTGCCTTGGTGCCAATGATGGTCGTATGCGTGTTTGGCGCCGTGCAGGTGACCGCCACAATCAGGACTGCATATGACCGAGGCACACAGGGCCAACACCCGGCATCATGGTTGGGGAGCGATCTCCTACACTGGCCATACACCACTGGTGATCGTCGAGGGGACACTGAATAGTGCACGGTACATCCAAACCGTCATCGAACCCATCGTTCTACCATTCCTAGACCGGCAAGGGAACTTGCTGTTCCAACAGGACAATGCACGTCCGCATGTATCCCGTGCCACCCAACGTGCTCTAGAAGGTGTAAGTCAACTACCCTGGCCAGCAAGATCTCCGGATCTGTCCCCCATTGAGCATGTTTGGGACTGGATGAAGCGTCGTCTCACGCGGTCTGCACGTCCAGCACGAACGCTGGTCCAACTGAGGCGCCAGGTGGAAACGGCATGGCAAGCCGTTCCACAGGACTACATCCAGCATCTCTACGATCGTCTCCATGGGAGAATAGCAGCCTGCATTGCTGCGAAAGGTGGATATACAATGTACTAGTGCCGACATTGTGCATGCTCTGTTGCCTGTGTCTATGTGCCTGTGGTTCTGTCAGTGTGATCATGTGATGTATCTGACCCCAGGAATGTGTCAATAAAGTTTCCCCTTCCTGGGACAATGTATTCACGGTGTTCTTATTTCAATTTCCAGGAGTATATATATATATATATATATATATATATATATATATATATATATATATATTAAAAATAACACACACACTTAGAAGTTTCATCACATGGAGGTATGCATACAAAGATGGCAATATTACGACCATAACTATGCCAACGACTTCCACTCTCAGAGGTACTTCATTATGTATATGTATGTGAAAGCAGCTATTTAAAAAACTCTAATGTTACATTACTTACTATTTACATTGAAGGAGAACTGAGTAAAATTAAGATAAACAAGCTCTCAATTATAAAGTGTTACTGCAGAGATATTATGTAAATATTATGGTATACATTGGAACAAAAGTAAATTATATGGGCCAGACATACATAAATAAATGGAACAACTATGCACATATTATGGCATACGTTGAAAGCACAGTAAATGGGTTGGGATGGGTTTGCTTTTATAAATATTACAAAAGTGGACTTCTCTTACTTTTTCGCTTTAAATTTGAAAGCAGGTGCATGAAATTTTGAAGAAAGGCTGCATTGGCTAACTCGGTTTGTTCACTGAGGAGATTTTGTAGTGATTTTTTTTATGCACATATATTTCAATTTTCTCAAGCAAATTCATAAGGTTACCTTTCTCAACCTGCTGCAATACTTGAACATGGTCTTCAATGTTCTTTATTCCATGACTGTTGGTAGTTGTCTGCTTGGCAAATGTGGATTTTGAAATGTTGTTCAAATGTATGACATTTATATGCTCTTTGAACTGTGTCTCAGTGCTTCTTTCTGTTTGTCCAAATAGTAAGAGGGTCAATTTCAACAGCTGAGTTTGTATATGCCAAATGTTTTCAAGTGGGGGTTTTTAGTTTTTAAGCTGTGAACTGCTAACTGCTGGAGTTTGTTGTTTGTGTGGTAGCTTATTTTAATGTTTGTGTTTTTGAATAGGTTCCTTATTTCATAGGAAATGCTGCTTAAGAAAGATAGTGCATCATATTTTCTGCTCTTTTCTACTGTGTTTTGTGTACATTGCATGGTTGCTTAGCATACAGTTTCGTTGGCTGATGGTTTCTGGATTTTTGTGATGGTTTGTCTGTCATGAAAGAGCTGGATCCATAGTTTGAGGCTATGGTTTTAATGATACTGATTTCTATTTCTTTTCAAACTGGTTCAAGAGGAATTTTGTGTAGGCAGTTCAGTATGAATCTAAACTATGCCATCTTATGCTGGTCTGGATAACAAGATGAGCTGTTGATCAGTGGAAGTTGGTTTTCTATAAATCTCAAAATGATGTTTATGGTTTTTGTTGGTGCTTTTTCCATCTAGGAAATTGTTTTGAGCATGGGATACAGTTTTGTTGCTAATGTGTCTATTTCCTCATTGGTGTCATCAAAAGTATAATTCTATCATCAACATATCTTCTGTAGTAGATGATTTTGCTTTTGATGTGACTGTTAGCTTCAAAAAAGTCTGCTCTAAGTTTATGTAAATATCTGCTAACATCCCAGCTAGGCTCTACCAATTGCCAACACATCTTTCTGTCTATATATTTTGCTATTAAAACTGAAGTAACTGTATGACAGTACCAAGGTGAGCAGCTCAATGAGCTCATAGATCTCAGCCATACTTAGTTTCTTATGTTTGCGTGGATTGTTTCTCATTATGTTCATGGTGTCCTCTACAGGTATGTTAGTATAAAGGTTTACTATGCTAAGTGGTGCAAATCTGGCTGTTGGTGAAACGTAAACATCTTTAATTTGTCAATGAGTTCATATGTGTTCTTAATGGAGAATATGTTTTCGAAGGCACAGTAGGTATTAAGCAGAGCAAGCAGTTTGTTATTTAACTTATATTAAGAGCTATTCCTAGAGTTCACAATTGGCCTGATGGGACAATTTTCCTTATGGGTCTTAGGCTGCGACTGGAGCCATGGTGCAGTGGGATTAATGGAAATGTAGTCATGTATTTCCCAATTAGTTAGGAGGAAGTTACAATTCTGATGAGTTTTCTTAATTTTGGCCTCAAATTGACAGGTAGGATCAAAATCCCATTCAGTTATGTTATTACTATTGAAGCATTGCATGGTTTTGTCAACATAGCCTTTTTCATACATTATCACTGCACAATTACTTTTATCAGCTTTGACTATTAGATATTTATTCTTAGAAATTTCGGAGATCATGCAATTTAGAACATTTAGGTTACTGTTACTGTGTGATATGTTGTTTTTTAGGTTTGTTGTTATTAGTTTATTGGCTTTGAAGGCTAGGGCATTGGTTTCCTTTGAATTTTATTGAGCAGCATTACAAACAAGTTTTGCAGATACAATAAGGCTTTTCAAGTTTTTGACATTAGGTTTTGGCTCTAAAGTATAACATAGTCCTTTATTTGTGAGAGCAAGTTCATTATTTGTAAAATTGATATTAGTTGAGTTAACAGTTCTTTCGTGAAACTGATGTTGCCTGTCATGTGAATTTTTGGGGGAAGGTTATCTTTCTTCATTTTCAGAGTATCTAGTATTTTCTTATGCCTACACAATATTTTTTGCTGATCTTTTTCAGTGATGTTCTCTGTGTATTGTAAGATGTGGGTGAATTGAAGGCTGGAAGGGTAATTTCGAAGTTGCAAATGTAGACTGTACAGCTGCTTGTTGAGAAGTTCTTTCTGTTTATATAGCATTTTGATCTCGGTCTTGAGCGACATGATTTCACATTTTGCTTTAACTATTTTGGCGATATGGGTTTTAGAGTTATGTCGTTTGCTGTCATCTGTGCTGACAGACATTTCTTTTTTATATTTTATGTTCAATTAGCCAATGCAGCCTTTCTTCAAAATCTCATTCTCCTGCTCGCAGATTTAAAATAAAAAAATAAAATAAGTCCACTTTTGTAATATTTATAATATTTATATACGCACATCCATCCCAAATCATTTATTTTGCTTTCAACGTATGCCATAATATGTGCATAGTTGTAACATTTATTTATGAATGTCTGGCACTTATCATTTACGTTTGTTCCAATGTATACCATAATATGAACGTAATATCACTACAGTAACACTTTATAACTGACTGCTTTATTTATCTTAATTTTAAGCAGTTCTCTTTCAGTGTAAATAGTAAGTAATGTAACATTAGCAATTTGTGAATTTCCATTGTCACATACATGCACACAATGAAATATCTCTGAGAGTGGAAGTCTTCGGCATTGTAATAGCTGTAATATCGCGATATTTGTATGCATAGCTCCATGTGATGACACTACTAAGTGTGTGAGTGGTGTTTTAGATTATGTGCATGTATATACAGTTTTGGACGTCGCAAGATGATAAACAACCTGCACTAGAACGTAAAGGCGCGGATTCTTCACTTAAGTGACCGAAACATCTTTCATTTAATATTAATACTTTGCTTACATCGCTTAAAGTCCTCGTGAGGCACAAATACAATTAAAAACACTGTGCCTCACATCTTGTTTTGGTTGTAGGGCATCACCACTCCAAGGAAGTTTCGTTAGGTGGGGGAACAAAGTATCAGATGTAATGTAAAACGTCAACTAGCGGTCTGACGATGAACCCACCGGTTCTAAGCCGGTAACGCCGCTCTTTAAATAAATAAATAGCTTTGCAAAAAGTGGCTGGTTACTGCAATATTCAGTGTAAGAGTCAACGTATATTTTGTACAGTGCCACGGCTCAATATGTCGGTTTTTGACTGAATAGCACTTCACATTTTTGTTTGGGTTCAACCACCATGTTGCCGGATTCTTTTGAAGGATACTGAAACAATTTCCTGCTGGCCCTTTCCAAAACCCAATGTGATACTGTAGATCACTATAGCAGCGGTGCGTACCTACGATCCTGGCTAAGGAGTCTTCGCGTTAGCGCAGGACATTGTCCCTTGGGAGAATGGGGTCGATGCCCGGGACTACAGCCGTGACCTCGGCGATGGCCAGCGCGTTGTAGCAGCGTGCATTCTGCACCCTGGCAAGCAGCCTTGTGATCCACGAACATGCAGCTCTTGTCGAGCATGTTCTCAAGAGCTGTTTTAAACTCATGCACCAACATATAGCGATAACAAAAAACTTTATTTTCAGTACAATTGTACATTCAGCTACCTGAATAATTTGACACCGACTATCACTATTCGCTCCGTCGTCTGCCATTTGCCAAATTATGCTTCACCGTTGGAAGCTGTTAAAAGCGGCCAAATTCATGGTGCTGCTGCCCCTGCACCATAGAGGTCTGGTAAGAATTCAATCTTCTGCAAAGGAGGTCATGTCAAATATGAATATTATTATTTTTATACGGTTTAGAAACCACGGTGACTCATGAGTCTCACCAGAAAATAATTCAATATTCCTTAGAATCCGTCCTGATTGCCAAATGTTTATTCATATGACCGGTTTCATTTCATCTATAACCATCTTGAGATCTTATAAAATAAATAAAAATAAAATGGAATAAAATATTAATGATTAATTATTCTGTATGTATGATGATTGGTTGTAATTGGTATTTGCTTATCTGGAACGTGGACGTTTAATTATTCGGTATCAGACGCTTGACAATGGCTATTTGGAAAAGGCAATGTAACTCGTAGTTGACCATGAAAGAAAACTGAAATAATCGGACTTCGTAATTAAGTCGTTTCCAAAGATTGCTGCGGTAGGTACGGACTCATGATCTGATCTCAATATTACAATGATTCGCCAGCCATGCCAATACGTCGTACAGAGGTGATTGTCTACTAAACATAAAAAGTTACACAGTTAGTTAAATCAGATATATTCAATGAAATAGCCTACAGTTCATAATCCTACTTACTTTTATAAATATAAATTCATTACAGAATCGAGTGCCTAGTGTGGTTGCAACTCGCAGTATTCTTCTATAACATGAAAATATGGCGGTGTGCCAGACAATAAAATAAAATACGTGCTTCTCGCACCACTTCTACCTGAGCTCTCTCTTCTCTTAAACAGACATAAGAGTAACGTAATTATTCTTTTGTCTTTATCAGCGACACAGCGCTGCAGTTGTGTGCCATAGGCTTTATTTATTAGTCACTGATTATTTATTTAATTAATATTTCGCGTTTCCGCGGAAACTCACGCTCGGCATGCAAATGTGCCTTTATATTGCCCCCTGAATTGCGAGGCGAAAGGACACACCTGCAGGCGAGCAATTCACCTAAAGGCACAAGAAAATCTAAGTTATCTACAACTATTCACATGATTTACATTACACACATTATACACATTATATACAAAATTTGAATGACGCGGGTGCGCCGTAAAAGTTCTTATGTTGGCAGACAGAGTGCGCGCTTGCGTAGAAGCGTCTGTGTGACTCCGGCAGTGCCGTTATATCATACAGTTAGATCACGCGGCACAGTAATGCAGTTCATATTGTTCGTGTGCGCGCGTATCTTAGTCGTTGCACAAAGAAAATATTCAACCAAGATTACATATGAAGACTACATTCTATAACAGGTAACTTAGTTTTAAATTTACAATATTTGTTATATCACAATACAGCTCAGATTGTTGAATGTTCTTAGTTACATAGTATTGTTTTGAAATACTTCAAAGAAAAATGTCCGTATGTTTCAGGTGCGTCGACCTATTCACATTGTGTCGTTATTACAGTTCATATTCATCTGCTGCACAATAATTTTTCCACAGGTTAGTATCATCGTTGTATAACAACGTGATTAAAACATAAGCGTGTCCATTTCCATTTCCATTATAGTCGTTGTGATGCAGTTCGTTGTGACAAAAAGGCATTGTTTATTACAGATGTGACGTGACCCGTTAGTAATTGGTCCACGTGCAGTTCGTTTTTTACATTCCGTGGAAGCTTGGTTGCAGAACCTCGGACGGCACATAGCTGGCGTGGATCCTTGGACAGTCCAGGTAAGAGTGTCCGTCACATTTCGAGAACATTTCATTCCCTGAAGTTCCAACCAAAATTCTTCCACCCGTCGTGTTGTTTTCTGGACAGGCACTTTGTGTCCGTTTAATCCAGTTAACATCTTGAAGTTAGGTACTGTAGTATTGTCACTAGACGATGCACGAATTATGCACTTCACATTTTCAGTTTTTTGCTGAATATAGCTCACCTAAATGTTCGTAGTTATTAATCAAAGAAATGGTTCATCGCGTTTACATAGGTACGATGCATAATGAATGTCATTAACAGTTTCTTTCACATAGGTTTCTGCGTAGTTGCAGAGTTAATAATGTTCATTAATGTCCGTGAACAATGGTTCACTATGCAATGTCCTTTTGGCACTCGTTTTGTTCAAATTTCTTTTACATAGTAACAGTTACATTATACATCATTGAATGAGAAGAAAAAAAATATAAGTAATCATACATACACACGTCACATATTTTCTTAGCATAAATATAATACAGTTGCACATAAACATGTTTACATCATTATTACATAGCTATGGGTTATTACATTGTGTCACATTTGATTACATGAATTGCAGATAATTACGTCCTCCTTAAGGGTTTTGTTGGGATTTTATCGATGTTTATTTTGTGATGTCATCTGAAATTAAGATAGGTTAGACACAACATTCATTACATCAGTAGGCAAGACCAGGCATTTTCACTACTCAATAAATATTCAAAATAGTAAGAGAGAAAATGTTTGATTCCTCGCGTTTTGTGCGTGTGTGTATAGTGTCTGTGTGGCCTTGACTACTGATAGATGCTTTTCGTGTTGAGAGATGTGCGTCTAATCTATTTCTCAAAGTAAAAGTTCGCTTCACAGATGACGTCTGTCGGTTCGTCAGGTGTCATACCAAGTCAGTGATACCCACAGTCACAAATGTTCCGTGAAAAAATTAATATATCATTCACTGCTACATAAACATAAATTTTATTTTAATATTCCGTCTTCCAGGTGGTGGCGCGCGCTGAAAGAAGAGTTCTTCTGCCTTCAACTGCGTCACTGGAACCGCTGAAATGAAAATTTCTATACTACTTACTATCTGTGTTGTAGCAACAGAGTTTTTTGGAGTTGCTTAGCAATGTTTTGATGGATGTGACTTTGACATTATTCCGCATGAAATGCTCTAAGATCTCGGTGTGCGTATAGCCCAATAATTTTGTTAGTTCTACGATGTTGTAACAAATACGCACCAGGATGCGGTATGTTAACAATTATATAAGGTCCTTCATATAGCAGACGCCACTTAGCGTTGCGTCGTTTGAGTGCTACAGATTTATGATGAGTACGAAGTAGTACAAGCATTCCTACCTCGAATTTTTGTTTTCTTTTTATTATGTTTCTGTGATGTTTGTTTCGTATCTGTGCGTGATGTGTCAGCGTAGTCAAAACTTCTTTTATTTTCTGTTCAGGTGTGATTTCCTTGTCTGACAACTTAGGTAATGGTTCTATCCACTGATCGTTCTGTTGCAATTGAACATGAACTCGTTAGGTGTATAATTTGTATCGTAAATATTTAAGTTATTGTGTACGTCTTCGAAAAGACTTAGGTAGGACACCCAATTAGTATGTTTTGATGAAATATAGCTCCTCATGAATCGGTTTAATTCTCGGAAAAGTCTCTCAGTCGCGTTACATTGTGGACTAAACTTTGAAATAGATATACTTTTAATGTTATTGTCCTTCAAGAAATTTCTCCATTTGTACCCAGAGTAGTATGCTGCATTATCTGACAGAATTGCTTTAGGTTTTCCCACGTGCGTCAGGTAATCACTTGAGAATCTTCGTATTATAGCACTTGCAGTGGCGGATTTTAAAGCATAAAGTTTTACATGTTTAGAAAATATATCGTAAAAAGCCAAGATATATTTGACGCCTCCAGAGCTTGCTGGATGCGGTCCACTGATGTCAGTACACAGAATTTCCAGGGGTTTACTGGGTAAAATAGAATGTAAATCTGTCTTTGTGGATAAATTCTGAGGTTTTGATTTTTGACATATGACACATGTTTTCAGTTCCCTGTAAATTTTCCTTCTCATATTGCTAAAATAACAGTATGTGCTGAGCTTTGCTAAACACTTCTTCGTCCCATAATGACCCCAAACTAAGTGTGTGTGCCAAATTAGATTACGTTCAGACTCTTTGGGAATGCATACACACCAGTTAGTAGCATTTGAATGTCGGCGATAAAATAACACATCATTGTGTAACTTGTAATACTTAGTCAAAGGATGATTGTGTTTTTCTACCAGTAATGTTATTATCTTATACCAGTGAGGATCAGATTTTTGTAATTTAGCCATGTTTCTGCACATATCAATATAATATTGGTGATACTGCTTGTCTTGCATTAAGAGAATCCTGTAGTCATTTATATTTTCTAAGTCACTGTTGGTTTCATTCATACCTTGTGGAAGTCTAGACAAAGTGTCGGCAATGGTGTTGTCCTTACCTTTTATGTACTTAATTTCAAAAGAGTAGTTCTGAAGTGTAACTGCCCATTGTGATAGTCTAGGATGTACAAGTTTACAAGTTAACAAAAATGTCAGGGCCTGGTGGTCGGTATAAATTACTGTATGTTTTCCAAATAAATAATAATTGAATTTCTTGAATGCCCATACTATGGAAAGTGTTTCTAACTCAGTAGTGGAGTATGTACGCTCACATTCAGATAGAGTACGACTCGCAAACCCAATAATTCTTATCTGTTCCTTATCTTTATTCTTTACAACTTGAAATAAGCAACATCCCAAACCAGTACGTGAAGCGTCACAAGTCATACAAAAATCTAAATTGAAATCTGGATGGCTCAATAAGTTTGCATTCACTAAAGCATATTTAATTGTATTAAAGTCATTCTGGCACTGTTCCGACCAGATCCAAACTTGATTCTTTCTGAGTAGATTTAGCAGATGTTTACTGTTCAAAAGTGGTTGTGGCAAAAAACGTCTGAAAAATGAATATAGCCCAAGGAATGATATTAACTGCTTTTTAGTTCGAGGACTAGGAAAGTTTCTGATAGCATCTAATTTACTGGGATCAGGACGTATGCCCTGTGAATTAATGATATGTCCTAAATATTTTATCTCACTGCAACCAAACTTTGATTTTCTAAGATTGGCTGTGACTCCAGCTTGTGCAAATTTTTCTAAAATTCTTTGAAGTGTGTCAAGGTGTTCATTCCAAGACTGTGTAGCTATCAGTATATCATCAACATAGTGTGTGACTGTCTCAACTAAATCATCGCCAAGCACGGTATCCAGGGCTGTAATGAATACCCCAGAACTGACATTCAGTCCGAAAGGTAGAACACAAAACTGATAGGTTCGCCCCCCGAACATAAATGCAGTATATTTCCGAGAATCAGGAGTGATACTCACCTGCCAAAATGAATTAGCGAGATCTATTGTGGAAAAATACTTTGCATCTAGAAATTTCTGTAATTGCTCTTCTAAATTTTCGGGTTTTGTGTGAACTGGTAAAATTATTTCATTAATTGCTCGTGCGTCTAACACTAACCTAATGCTTCCATTTGATTTTTTGACAACAAGTAGAGGACTACAGTAAGGTGAGGTGGATGGTTCAATGACCTTCCAGTCTAACATTTGTTTTAATTCTTGCCACACAGCAGGTCGTTGAGATAATGGTACGTTATATGTCTTGTGGTAGAAGATCTTGTGAGGCTTAACTTCAATCTTGTACGCATACGTGTTGATAACACCTATTCGTTTGGCAAAAACTTGTAAATATTTGGATAACACTTCCTGTAGTTTTATACGTTCATGTGCACTGAGAGCTGTGGCTTCATTTATCTTATGATCAAGCAATGTTTTCAAGTCCATTAGCTCTGTGTCAAATGAGTGTGTGTGCGTGTCTTGAATGTCATTGTCAAGTACTAACTGAACCTTGTACCCTGTACAGTGTTTGTCATGCTTTAGAGTTCTCCTGTCCAAACCAATAATAATTACACTGCCTTTATCATTTAAAATACATTTACCTTTGGAGAAGTCTATAATGCAGTCCTTCTCGCTCATAATATCTATTCCTAATATGCAATTTGTCACAAGGTTTTGTACAACCAGGAATGGCCATTGTACGGTTCCATTACCTATTTTAATGTTTACAAAAACTTGCTTCGTAACCCTACATGACTTATTACCTAGTGCAGTAGTTATTTTACAGTTTTGGGCAGGAAACTCAGGCACAGGTTCCAATTCACACATCTTTTTATAGAAATTAAAAGACGAAACGCTCACAGCTGCACCTGTATCTAGAATAATAGTAGTTGGAATCCCACCTACTACACCAGTGGTAGATGCTAAAACAATTTCATTTGTGTTTGAACGACATTGTGTACTGTCTTGTAAAAGTTCATCTGATATATTGTTATTGTGGTTGTATCTTATAAATAAAACAGGTAATTTTTGTTTAGAATTATTCGGCATATCATTATTCTGATGTTCAACTGTGGTGCCAAATAACTGATTAACATTGAAGTCGCCCCCCAAGAATTCCTCAGCCACGACCTGGGGCATAGAAGTGACTGTTTCTAGTTTGTTGGATTAGCATTTGTACTAGGTACTGACACAGATTGAGGTTGTGTGTCAGGTGTCATTTCTATTATATTCACATTCGGATATTGCCTATTGTGATCTCCAAACTTTTGCGGTTGTTGTTGCTGTTGCGCATTATAACTTACCTGTCGGTCATAAGGTATGCTCCAATTTTGTCCTGGTGGCTGCTGTGGTAAAGCAGTGTTTGAATGAAAGTACTGATCGTTACGAGTCCAGCCTTGACGCTGTCTTGGCTCGTAGTTACTATTATTTCTATTTCTGTTTGTGTTTTTGTTGTTGCCTATGTATCTGTTGTTACCGTTGTAGTTATTACCGCGGTGCCTTTTGTATGGATTGCCGCATGAAGTGTTATTACTGTTGTAACTATTGTTTGTATTGGAATACGCGTGTTGATTTTGATTTCCGTATTGAGACGGCATGTGAGTTTGCTGTTTTTGTTGTACCGCGTATCCAACTGTGGGCGCGCCAGAATTGAGTTGGCAAGCCTGCATGTTTTGCATTCCACTAGTGTAAACATTGTGGCTGCTGTTTTGCCGCGCGAAGCGCTGATCTTCAAGTAACATGTCAACCGAATCTAAAGCTGTTAAAAAATAATCTGAATCGTCATCCGGGATATGTAGGAGTTTTTCTTTAATGTTGAAAGGCAATTTGGCCTTCAACGCACGGAGTATATCGCGTGTTGCGACTGGTTCGTCTAAAAAGTGTCCCATGTTCAAGTATTTTTCAAAATATCTGCGTAAGTTGCCATTTTTACTGTTAAAAGTTTCAGGTTCTAGAATTTGTCTTCTGAGTCGCTCCTGGACGGATTGCGACCAGAATTTGTTCAGAAAAGCACGCTCAAACTCACTGTACGTGGTAAATACGTCAGCTTGACTGTATGCCCAGACAGCTGCATCGCCTTGGATGTAACCGACAATATATGAAATCTTTTTCCGGTCACTCCAAGTGCGTGGAAATGCGTTACTAAAAGATTTAAGAAAAATCACCGGATGAATGGTTCGTTTTTCTGGGATAAAAATCTGAAATTGCCTGTGTTTCATTATGCTTTCTTCTTCCTTCGCATTGTGATGTGGATTTATTCCACTGTAATTACTGCTATGTTCAGCTGGCGAGTAATTACGATAATGTTGCTGTGGTTTACCATGATAATAGCTTGTGTTTGTGTTTGCACCTCGTGGTATGTGTTGTAGTCGTGGTGTGTTTTGTTCTTGTGTGTTTGTCGTGTGCGGTATGTGTGTGTCATACTCGAATGTATATTGGTTCCTGAACTGTACATTTTGACTGATATTTTCGTTACATTCAGACTGTGGTCGATCGGTGAATTGTGTCATTGGTCCAGTGACGGATTGTACTGCGTCACTGATCAGCTGTTTGTTATTAGTAATGTATTGCGCTACGGAGTCGTGCACAATTGTTGGTAAATTTTCACGTAGGCATCTATCAAAATGTTTGTCTTTGTTCACTACCCAATCATGAAATTCTTTATTAATGTTTTGAAAATGAGCTGTAGCATCAGATTGTAAGATGTCAGTCAGGTGTTGTTCAACATTGTCAAATTTATTCTGTACGTCAGTAATTCGTTTTTCAAGGTTGTCGTGTACTGAAGGATATGTTTGAATTTGTTCAGTAAGAACTTCACACGTGACATTAAGATTTTTTACTTGTGTCTGTAAAAGTGCTACGTCAGTTGTAGTCTTTTCTTGTGTCGTATTAAGCTGGGAAAATTTAGTACTGAGTTCAGTCATCTGTTTGGTCAGTGTGGCGTCTATAAGTTCCACACGTTTACATAAAGTGTCATTACTCGTCTTGAGTGCTATGAGGTCAGATTTAATTTCGTCATTTTGTGTCTGTAAGGTTGCCATGTTTTCGGCGTTCTGTTTCATTATCATTTGTAACATGTCGGCAATGTTTACCGTTTGCAACGTCTGTGCCCCCGCCGCGTCATTAGACGTGACGTCATGCATTAACATGGGCTCTGACTGAGACTTTGAAATTTTTGTGGTGGACGGCCTATTGTCAAAATTTCCGTCAACACTTGCGTCAATGTTTGATAAATCATCACTACCGGTTGCTGTCGTAAAGTCATTTTCTAACATTTGTCTCTCGTCCGAGTCGGATTGTGTCTGAATAGTACGTCTTTGCTGTTCCATTTTTGCGTATTGATTTCTAGTCATTACCATGCCACACGTGATTTATGTTTCAAGAAAATATTTGACACTGATTTTAAAATGAAATGCAGTTGAGCATGAATCGCTCGTAGCAACAATGGCTGTCCCGTTAATTTAAAAATATAAACTGAATTTGAGATTATTGGTAATGGCTGCTGGCCATGTTACATCATTACGTACAGAAGTCAGCCATATTGTACACTCGTGTATTGGTATTGTTGGATACGTTATTGTTTAGGAAAAAGTGCTAAGAATGAAATTTGTTACTAAAAACTGTTATGCGCGAAAGAAACACTACAGAATTTACTGAAAAGCTAATACACTGAATTATACGTCTGGTCAAGCCTGCTAATGCATTGCGTCTTCCGGCAAAACTTTAGAATTGGAAAATATCTTCAGATTTTCATTATCTCTCATACATTCACGTCCAGGTCCAGAAAGTTGATTTTTGACATGAAACAAAAAGAACAATGTAACAAATGACAAAATAACAAGTCCGACACGCAGTCGCCAATATAAAATAAATAAAAATAAAATTTTGGAATAAAATATTAATGATTAATTATTCTGTATGTATGATGATTGGTTGTAATTGGTATTTGCTTATCTGGAACGTGGACGTTTAATTATTCGTTATCAGACGCTTGACAATGGCTATTTGGAAAAGGCAATGTAACTCGTAGTTGACCGTGAAAGAAAACTGAAATAATCGGACTTCGTAATTAAGTCGTTTCCAAAGACTGCTGCGGTAGGTACGGACTCATGATCTAATCTCAATATTACAATGATTCGCCAGCCATGCCAATACGTCGTACAGAGGTGATTGTCTACTAAACATAAAAAGTTACACAGTTAGTTAAATCAGATATATTCAATGAAATAGCCTACAGTTCATAATCCTACTTACTTTTATAAATATAAATTCATTACAGAATCGAGTGCCTAGTGTGGTTGCAACTCGCAGTATTCTTCTATAACATGAAAATATGGCGGTGTGCCAGACAATAAAATAAAATACGTGCTTCTCGCACCACTTCTACCTGAGCTCTCTCTTCTCTTAAACAGACATAAGAGTAACGTAATTATTCTTTTGTCTTTATCAGCGACACAGCGCTGCAGTTGTGTGCCATAGGCTTTATTTATTAGTCACTGATTATTTATTTAATTAATATTTCGCGTTTCCGCGGAAACTCACGCTCGGCATGCAAATGTGCCTTTATAATCTGTAACGATAATGATACTAAATTACTATTTCACGAATGCAAATCTTTTTCATCCTATCTAATCAACATTATCGTTACAGATCTGAAGATGGTTCTAGATGAAACGAAACCGGTCATATGAATAAACATTTTGCAATCAAGACGGATTATAAGGATCATTGTAAAATCACTGATTGCGGCTATCCGATCTGACATTGTCTGTTTCTGCAAAGAAAAGAATTCCTTTGAAGGATCGACCGGCACTTCTATTATGGGAATGGATGCATTGCCTATAGAGCAACACATTTCCGCTGTTTCCTCCCCCCAATTTCAGTGTTGCTCAGAGTTTGCATGCTTTGTTTGTACAGTTGGTTCTAATGAACCTGTGGTTAGAGTAATCTAAAGTCAGAATGTAGTCGAAAGCAATTTCTTTTAATTAATCGTCAGGTATTCATTGGAAATCATGGGTGCAGCAGAGGAAATGCACATTTTTCACTATTGAAAAACTGAAACCTGGTTTCATTAAAAATGTATTGCATTGACTAATAGTACTTTTAGTACATGTTCGAAATCTACATTCTGCACGGAAAATAACGCCATTGAGATGATACTCTTCTTTCCGGACATAATTTTGGATCCTCTTCTAAAAGTTACGCCTGGCTCCCTCTCAAATCTCATTCGGGACAGCTTCAATTTTCGGACGAATGGAAATCTTGAAATCATCGATTGGGAGGGGCTTAATTTCAAATAGCCCAACAAGAGCAAGTCACAGATCGATAGACCGGATGACTGTGGGGCCTTAGGAATATAACCATATCGTGAAATGACATGTCCTGGGAACATCCGTCAGACTACTTCCACGGGCGATCTGCTCTTGTGACCTATGGCACCATCCTGTTGAATCCACGTTCCTCTCATGCTCAGTCTACGTCTTTTAAGTTATGGACGAAGAAAGTCTTTTAACATTTACACGTAGTGTACTGATGTCACAGTAACTGCGCTTCCTCCCTCTTCAAAGAAGTAAGGTCCAACAATCCCTATCTTGGAGATACCACACCACACTTTTACTTTTTTGCAGTGTAGGGGCTTTTAGTGTAGTTCATGTGGGTTCTCCGACGCCCAGTACCGACAATTCTGCGCGTTAACTAACCATCCAAATGAAAATTGTCTGCGTCACTCACGTATACTGAAACATCTGCATCTCCTGTAGGAACAACTTCTATTACTACACAAAATTTTCTGCACTACATAAAATTCGTTCCACTAAACTACTGGACAATTATTATTTTCTATGCGTGAAATTTCAGATGATCATGTAAGATGTGATGTAGCGAACGAAGTGACATATCCAGTGATACAACTTGTTGCCTAGTGGATCGGTTCGGACTAGCAAGAACTGCCATCATCACTCTGTGTGTGTTTCTCGGAGTTCTAACTGAACGGAGAATCCCCGATACTTTTTTTTATCCTGGACCCAGTACTTCTCTAAAACTGTTGATTGGTTTGTTGATTTGGTGGAAGGGAACCAAAGAGTGCGACTATCGGTCCTATCGGATTAGGGAAGGATGGGGAAGGAAGTCGGCCATGCCCTTTCAAAGGAATTATCCCATCATTTGCCTGAAGCGATTTCGGAAACCACGGAAAACCTAAATTTGGATGGCCGGACACGAGTTTGAACCATCGTCATACTGAATACGAGTCCAGTGTGCTAACAACTGCGTCACCTCGCTCGGTCGAAACAGTGCAACCTATTGGATTATACGATCGCGATCTGGGACAGCGTCTCGACGTCAGACATTAGACTACCGACGAAAAAAACGTTGAACCCTGTCCGCAGGATCATTGCCTCTAAAGAACTCGTCGACCACGAACACACGATGCTCTACGCTCCAACGGTCCATGGCACCAGAAACTGCATTTTCTGAGCTATCTGTCAACGGTCTTTCAAGGCCAGTCCCCAATGGTCGCCGAGTACTAGCGGTTTATTTTGATCAATAGGGAGTCGACATGCATCTACCCCTTCGGTTGCTTCAGAGGCGCGCACATAGGCCATGCATGCTGCAGTCTGCTGACACTGACAAGCCGCATGTTCGGCTGTCTTAAGGCCCTCACACACGCTACTGCATGCTTGACAATCACGCTTGCGCAAGCGTGCTTGTGCAAGCTTGCTTGACCGTGTGTAGGGTAAATTAGCGCAAGCATCAGGCTTGCACAAGCAGCTTGACGAATGACCGAATTTCGATTATGCGCGCTTGTGCAAGCCTCCAAGCGTGTCCATGCTTGCTCGTGTGTGCCTAGAGTAGGGAGGCTTGAACAAGCACACATCTGTCATTCGGACACAGACTGTGGAGGGCGCGCGTTTATTTAGATTTTGTGTCGTTTCCTTCTTCGTTCTGATGTCGGATCGCTAAGTGCTGGAGGAATTTATTAGGTGCCACGGAAGACACCCATGTTTATGGAATATTAAAAGTAAAGAATATCACGATAAAATGAAGAGAGACGCGGCATATGAGGTGCTTCTCACAAACTAAAAGGAAATAGAGCCATCAGCAACTAAAGATACTGTTATAAAGAAAATTAATACATTACGAACGAATTACAGACGAGAAAAAAGGAAACGTGACAGCACTTACAAATCAGGGGCTGCAGCAGACGAAGTTTACACACCTGTTTTGTGGTACTTTGATCTTTTCAGCTTTTTAAATGAACAGGAGACACCAAGATGCTCTTAGAGTAATTTACTAGGCACAGAGGTAAGTGACGTAGGTTTGTAGTGGTATTTAGTTTCAGTAGCACTGTTGCGATTAAGATCTACTCCTATGATTTTATTTGTTTATACTATACTGCAATACACATTGTTTTCTTTTACATTTTTCTTTACTGCTAATGCACAAAATTATGTTGCCAAGGAACTTGTCCTTCATTCACAAAGTAGTTCATAAATTCCTCTCTCACATGTTTGGCATCAAGTGGAATGTTTCCTGCAGTAGACCTTTGCAATGGTAGCATATTAGAATCCTCTGTTGTTAAGCCATTATGGAACAAGCCACGTTCTATGACCTCCAAATTATGAGAATAACGTGGGGTATAGGTTTGATTCCCATTAGTCATTAAATAATTATGTAAAGCAACTGTTGCTTTTACCACCTTCTCGATACGGCCGACTTCCAGATTAATAGCTGTGTAGAAAAGCCTAAAGTGTGCTGCCAAAATCCCAAATACATTCTCAACAATGCGCCGAGCTCTGCATAATCTGTAGTTGTAAACTTTCATTTCCATGCATTTCAAGTCACTCCGCCGGAATGGTTTCAGCATATCGGTCCTCAAAGGAAATACATCATCCCTGTTTGATACTTTTTTCTCTTTTGGAATGTTGAGGGTGTTACTTTGTAGTCTCCTAAAAAAATCAGTATTCCGAAGAACACCGCCATCAGATATTCTGCCATTTGTGCCAAAATCGAACAGAATAAATCTGTAATTTACATCAGCTATTGCAAGTAGTACCATACTGTGTGTATGTTTGTAATTGATATAAAATGATCCACTTCCAGCTGGAGGTACAATCTCCACATGCTTTCCATCTATACTTCCAAGACAGTGTGGAAAATTCCACCTCCTTTCAAAATCCTTCCGAATGCTGGCCCATTCATCTACTGTTTTAGGAACGTAAAAAATGAAAAACCCCAATTTTTAACATGTTAACTTAAAATTACATTGTTGTAAAAAGTAATGTATAGTATTCTTACCTCTATGAAACTTTTTTTGGGACCATAAACACATTTATGTGACCTCTGGTCCCA
The DNA here is from genome assembly GCF_023898315.1 of Schistocerca nitens. Lineage (NCBI taxonomy): Eukaryota > Metazoa > Arthropoda > Insecta > Orthoptera > Acrididae > Schistocerca > Schistocerca nitens. The sequence continues at coordinate 547,046,686 of NC_064619.1, read as the reverse complement.
CCCCCAACCTCCCCCGCATGAAACATGTTTATCTACATGAAGGTAATATTTGCTCCTATTACTGTATTAACATTCTAATTGCAATCTCGTTTGATTCCCAACACTGCATGCATTACTCTTTACAATTTTATAAAAAAGATTACTTTGTGGTAATATAGCTACTTCTTTGCATTTTCAGTGTCCAATATTCACAAGTGTTCATTATTATTTGCAGAATGAAATTACCGCAGTACCACTCCCCATATCGCAACATATGGAGGAAGAGTTGGAGGTGGAAGTAGAGCCTCTACCTCATTCACAGCAATATGAAATGTCCACTGTCCCATCTACTAGTGATAGAGGGTCAACAGAAGGTTTTCTTTGAAAAACTAAAGAGAGTAGACCAAATAGTAAAAGATGGGGTACTGATATGGACCCTGTTCTGGGAGTTATTAGCGAAAATTTCCAAAGACAAAAACAGAAGAAAGACGAGGACCGCCATGAAGTTTTTGGGAAATCAGTTGCTGCTAAAATGAGAGACATATTGGACCACAAACAGAGACTGTTGGCAGAAAAAATTATAAATGATAGGCTATTCATGGCTGAAAAGGGCCAGTTGAGGCCCACCCACACAATCAGCGACGTGAGTGCAGACTCAACTTTGGTGTACAGTGATTACTGTGCAACAGTGGGCAGCAGCAGTTCAAAGTCACTGGCATCATTTGTCAGTAATACCAGTGACAATAAGTTATTCATTTTGTAATAAAAAGATAAAATAAAATACTATTTTTCATTGAATACAAGTTCATTTGTGCTTTTAGAGTGAAATTTAAATTTTAACAATTTTAGAAAGTAGCATTGTCCTTCTGATTAGCTTTAACCCAGTCTTAAAACATTTTTTCTACATGTAATGATCTTGGTAACCGGAGGGAGTGCCAAAAGAAAAACGAGTGCTAACATTAAGTAAATACATACAGCATTAATTCAGTATTCAAGATTCGTTTTGAAATGTCAAGATATTTGCAATGAATGACATGCAATATTCCAGTTGAATTCACTCTCATCAAAGGCCTACCAAATAAAGTAATGCAGTTGGGTACTACAACAATTATTTCAAACTAATGCAAAAGGTACAGAGACAGCTGTCATCAAATGCCCATAAAATAAAATTATGCTGTATGGTATGGCAACAACCATTTGAAGCAAAAGCAATAGATACACAGATAGCTGATTGATAAAATATTGCCATGATGTACTGATGAAAAATAGTTTGCTTGCATATGAAATGTTTTCGTTTCAAGTTTAAAAATGTGCAGTAATTAGCGTGACTAAGTATTAGAATATTTATAGAGTAGGGACTGTAAATGTTATGGGCTCAATAAGGTATTGCGTCCCCGAAGTTCAAATACATAAACCAGAAGTACATTCAGTGGCCATAGAGAAACTTCATAATGAGAAAACACTGTTGCACTTACCTTTAAGAAATTACTTTTGAGCACCTTATAGATAGCATGGCAGGTTTCAGGTACTATGACTCTTAGTGCCTGTAATGAAATTACAGACGTATATTTGAGTTCTTCATAACTCCTTCCTGTCGCGAGAAACACGTAATGTTGCTGTTAGCCTTTCGTGTGGTGGTATAGCCTCCCTCAAGACTGTATCCTGCTTCTTAATCAAAGGGCTCACGAGGGACAAAATATTCAAATACGTTTCCTCATTCATCCTGAGGTAATTACGCCAATCACGAGGATATATCTTCAATTCACTCAGTAAATTTGTATGTGAATACGATTTTCGTATTTTAAGCCACTCTTTGCTCCACATATCGTGTTTCCTCTTTAGGTTTTCCGTAAAACAAGCAAAATGGCTGCAACAGCAAGCGCATCGTCGTCTGTGCTCGACATTTTCCAATGCAAACAAACTGATGGTTGTACGTGCGTGCTTGAGTCGTGTGGATGTGCGAGGTATTTGTGCACGCTTGAGCAAGCACGCTTGCGCATGCGTGATTGTCAAGCATGCAATAGCGTGTGTAGGGGCCTTTAGAAGCACGATGAGACACAGTGTGCTCTGCTGTGTACTGTCGTCGAGCATATGACCGATCTGGTATCTCAGCTACACGCCAAGATACAACGCGTTCAGCGTTCGGCTGAGCATGAAGCTGCGTCTAGGTTTCAGCCACTCGAGCATTTACCTGATGACCCACCTGCTCGATTCTCCACTTTTCAGCATGAACTGACTGTTTCTATCTCCATAACTCGAGGTCGTTTTGAGCTCTGTGAAAGGCTCGACTGGTGTTAGCTAGCCATTAGAAATTTGAACCTAATAACTAACGGTAGAAACAACTACGCAACCAAATGAATGACACAGTCGTTAATCTTAACCAAATGCAAGTTAGATGAAGGAAAGAGAAAACAAACTTAAAAAAGAAACAAACTATTGAGAACCTACAAACCCACGGAAACATCCAACTATGACTAACTCAATTCTAGGCAAGTCACTGTCCGTAAAGCAGAAAGCTAGCTACAAGGACTCGAAATCACCGAAGAATCAATGAAGAAATTGAAATCCAAAGAAAAAAAGCTAAAACAACGTTTAAGAACTACGATAATATCACAGAACAATACATTTCCCGGTTCCAAGGTCTCAACATAAATTCTTTTGAACTACCGAGACCTAAAATGCGTACTAAATATAAAAAAACAATTACGAACAGTTTAAATCCAAATAGAAAAGACAATTCAGTGTTTAAGAACTCCGTTAATATTACAATCCATCTTGGTCTGCCACTGCTGTTGGCAAGCGTGGTGCATTCAGCCCTAGAAAGGCCAATTGAGGAGCTACACCACTGACAAGTAGCGGCAGCGGTCACGAAAATTGACAACGCCCAGGACAGCTGTGTGCTGACTACATGCCCCTCCGTATCCACATCCGATGACGCCTAAGAGCTGAGGATAGCACGGCAGCCGATCGGTACCTTTGGGCCCTCAAGGCCTGTTCGGACGATCTTTGGTTATGTTACGTTTTTATGGAGTTTAGTGATTATTTTATCCCACATTAATGTTCCTCCTGTCTTGGATTTGTTTATGTACTTACTTCATTTGTCAAAATAAAAACTAACCTCTGCGCTAAACTTGTATTCAATTGATAGTTAACTTTCAGGGATGAGATTTCAGTCACGTTACCTATTCGATGGCAACAGTAGTCACATTCAACATCCCAAGGGAACACTGACATTCTTCGGGGAAAATTTAGCCTATATGTTAATTTTGCTTGTAGGACTGCACTATCCCACAGTTCTTCCAAATCCGGCCATACGTTTCCGATTGAAGGAGTGACAAACATATTACCTCGACGCGGAAAAAAAATACACTCCTGGAAATGGAAAAAAGAACACATTGACACCGGTGTGTCAGACCCACCATACTTGCTCCGGACACTGCGAGAGGGCTGTACAAGCAATGTTCACACGCACGGCACAGCGGACACACCAGGAACCGCGGTGTTGGCCGTCGAATGGCGTTAGCTGCGCAGCATTTGTGCACTGCCGCCGTCAGTGTCAGCCAGTTTGCCGTGGCATACGGAGCTCCATCGCAGTCTTTAACACTGGTAGCATGCCGCGACAGCGTGGACGTGAACCGTATGTGCAGTTGACGGACTTTGAGCGAGGGCGTATAGTGGGCATGCGGGAGGCCGGGTGGACGTACCACCGAATTGCTCAACACGTGGGGCGTGAGGTCTCCACAGTACATCGATGTTGTCGCCAGTGGTCGGCGGAAGGTGCACGTGCCCGTCGACCTGGGACCGGACCGCAGCGACGCACGGATGCACGCCAAGACCGTAGGATCCTACGCAGTGCCGTAGGGGACCGCACCGCCACTTCCCAGCAAATTAGGGACACTGTTTCTCCTGGGGTATCGGCGAGGACCATTCGCAACCGTCTCCATGAAGCTGGGCTACGGTCCCGCACACCGTTAGGCCGTCTTCCGCTCACGCCCCAACATCGTGCAGCCCGCCTCCAGTGGTGTCGCGACAGGCGTGAATGGAGGGACGAATGGAGACGTGTCGTCTTCAGCGATGAGAGTCGCTTCTGCCTTGGTGCCAATGATGGTCGTATGCGTGTTTGGCGCCGTGCAGGTGAGCGCCACAATCAGGACTGCATACGACCGAGGCACACAGGGCCAACACCCGGCATCATGGTGTGGGGAGCGATCTCCTACACTGGCCGTACACCACTGGTGATCATCGAGGGGACACTGAATAGTGCACGGTACATCCAAACCGTCATCGAACCCATCGTTCTACCATTCCTAGACCGGCAAGGGAACTTGCTGTTCCAACAGGACAATGCACGTCCGCATGTATCCCGTGCCACCCAACGTGCTCTAGAAGGTGTAAGTCAACTACCCTGGCCAGCAAGATCTCCGGATCTGTCCCCCATTGAGCATGTTTGGGACTGGATGAAGCGTCGTCTCACGCGGTCTGCACGTCCAGCACGAACGCTGGTCCAACTGAGGCGCCAGGTGGAAATGGCATGGCAAGCCGTTCCACAGGACTACATCCAGCATCTCTACGATCGTCTCCATGGGAGAATAGCAGCCTGCATTGCTGCGAAAGGTGGATATACACTGTACTAGTGCCGACATTGTGCATGCTCTGTTGCCTGTGTCTACGTGCCTGTGGTTCTGTCAGTGTGATCATGTGATGTATCTGACCCCAGGAATGTGTCAATAAAGTTTCCCCTTCCTGGGACAATGAATTCACGGTGTTCTTATTTCAATTTCCAGGAGTGTATTAAGCAATTTCATGTTTGGTGCAGCGCAAATTTTGTTATATTTGTACCTCCAACGACGTCATCTGCATTCACAATGGTGCCTGTTACCAGCGGATACACTCCAGGTCACAAAATCCAATATGACTAATAGACTACCTTGGCTCTCTGTCGTACAGCATTTAAATGAAACCGTTATTATGAACCCTCAAGAGTCTCAGAAGCTATAAATACTCCTGACGTTCAGCGGCTGAAATGCAAAGGGCTTGAATAGAAGTATGGTTTAATCATAAGCATCGTATTAGTTGAATTGAATTGTACTGTGTAGGACATACGAGGGTCACTCCAAAAGAAAGGCACACTATTTTTTTAAAAATCCTTCTTTTATTCTACTTGTTTGAAAGTTTACAGTGTGTAGATACATCCTTTAGGAACAATATTTTCATTTCTCCGCATTATTTCCATCCCTCTCAACTGCCTTACGCTATCTTGGAACCAGCGCCTGTATACCGGCAACGGTAAAATTCTGGACCAACCTGTTGGAGCCACTGTTTGGCAGCGTGCACAAGGGAGTCATCATCTTCAAGCCTTGTTCCACAAAGAGAGTCTTTCAGTTTCCCAAGGACATGATACACACATGGAGCCAGGTCAGGACTGTAAGGTGGGTGTTTCAGTGTTGTCCATCCGAGTTTTTTGATCGCTTCCATGGTTTGTTGACTGACATGTGGCCATGCATTGTCGTGCAACAGCAAAACATCCTGCTTTTGCCGATGTGGTCGAACACGACTCAGTCGAGCTTGAAATTTCTTCAGTGTCGTCACATATGCATCAGATTTTTTGGTGTATCCACTTGGCATGATGTCCACAAGCAAGAGTCCTTAGGAATCGAAAAACACCGTAGCCATAACTTTTCCAGCAGAGGGTGTGGTTTTCAATTTTTTTCTTGGGTGAACTTGCATGATGCCACTCCATTGATCGCCTCTTCGCCTCTGGTGAAAAATGGTGCCATGTTTCATCACCTGTCACAATTCTTCCAAGAAATTCATCTCCACCATTCTCGTACTGTTCCAAAAGTGCGCTGCATACCGTTTATCTTGTTTGTTTGTCATCCACTGTCAACATCCTGGGAACCCACCTCGCACAAACCTTTTTTAACGCCAACACTTTCGGTATTCTGCAAACACTTTCTTCCCCTATCCCAACGTAGTGTGACAATTTGTTCACTGTGGTGCGTCTGTCAGCAGTCTCCAATTCGTTAACTCTCTGCTCATTGTCTGCAGTGTGTGTGCAGTATGAGGCCTGCCGCTGCGAGGACAATTCTCAATATTGCCGTGCCCGCTTTCATCACGTAACCTGCTTGCCCACCTACTAACTGTACTGCGATCGACAGCAACATCTCCATACACCTCTTTCAACCTCTTGTGGATGTTTCCCTCTGTCTCGTTTTCACAGCACAGGAATTCTATGACAGCACGTTGCTTCTGACGGACGTCAAGTGTAGCAGCCATCTTGAAGACATGCTGTGACGGCGCCACGCACGGGAACTGGTTGAACTAAGTTTGAAAACAAGCGGGAAGGATGTATCTACACACTGTAAAACTTTCACACATGCAGAATGAAAACTGTATTTTTACAAAAATAGTGTGCATTTCTTTCGGAGTGGCTCTCGTATTAAACAATAAACACATTCTCACAAATACGATATAGTTGAAAAGGCAAAGAATAAGTAGCTTATTCTAAATGGAGTTAATTTCACATATAGTGCGCTATATTATTCAAATCAATAAATATCTTATCAGTGGCCCTGCTGCCATGGTAACACGAGTTTCTTCAGGTCATCAGGGTTAAGCGCTGTCGGCCTTAGTTAGCAATTGGATGGGTGAGTGTGCGGGCCCGCGGAGAGCTGTTGGCTAGGGTGTTCATTCATTCCTTGTGGAACCAGTTAAAGAGCTACTTCACCGAGAAGTGGTGGGTCCTGTAACGATGTAACGAATGCTGACAACAGCGTGGAAAGCGCTGATCACATGCTCCTCCTATCCGCATCGAGTGACGCCAGTAGGCTAAGGAACAGGCATTTGAAATATCCTACAAAAACCGAATATTTGGTTCCCCTACACGGATGATAATTTGCTTTGCGGAGGCATCTCAGAGATGATCTAGAACATTTTGGCAGGCATCTGAATCGGATTAATAGCAAGATCCAGTTTTCCACGTAGGAGGAGGAGGCAGGTGGAAGATCAAATCTTCTTGATGTGTTAGTTTTCAAGGCAGAAGGCGGTAGCTAGGGCCACAAAGTTTTGCGAAAACCGACGCACAGAGACGGTCACTTACAACGCGATTCGGACCACCACCCACAACAAAAGGGTAGCATCATGACAACGGTAGCGGATACAGCAAGGAACGTCTGCGAGTCAGAGCTGCTTAATGGAATGAAAACATCTCATCAATACATGGCTCATGAACCAATTCGCCCACTGAGGTAAAAAGAGAAGTAATACCGCCGTGCAAAACTCGTATCCATACACAAACGCTTTAGAAATTGAAAGCTTTCTCTCCTTTTGTTAAGGACGTTACTGACCTCACAGGAAAATGTCTTGGAACCTACAAACCCACGCGGAAAATACAGAATCATCTAAAATTTGGCATACATGGTGCATACTTCTGGAAAAGGCAGGAAATTGTATTTCCGTGTGGTTTTGGGAGGTGTACATTGGTACTACGAAAATGACGTTTAAAAAAGAACTAGAAGAGTACAGAGGAATTGCAGAAGGGGGAACATCCTTTACTACCAGGAGCCAACCTCATTCATTTTGATAGGACCCAAGTACTGGCAGCCGCAATCGGATACCATGGAAGGCTATACATAAAGACCTTATCTCTTTTTGTGTATTATTAGTCTTCTAACTGATTTATTGCTGTCCAATTCGTCGTCCTCTCCTGTGTTAATCTCTTCGTCTCAGAATAGCACTTGCAACCTACGTATTCAGTTGTTTCCTCTTTGTATTCCAATCTGTCTCCTGCCACAGTTATTATCCTCTACAACTCCCTCTAGTACCATGGAGATTATTGCGTGATCTCGTAACAAATATCGCATCATCATGTCCCTTCTTCTGGTCAGTGTTTTCCATATATTCTCACCTCGCCGATTCTCGGGTGACCCTCGTCCTTCCTTACCTTTCCCACTCCACCTAGTTTTCAACATTCCTCTGTAGCACGACATCCCAAATGCTTTGATTCTCTTCTTTGTTTTCTCACAGCCATGTTTCACCACCTTATAATGCTGCAATGGAAACATTCTCAGAAATTTCTTCCAGAGATTAAGACCTATGTTTGATACTAGTACACTTCTCCAAGCCAGGAATGCCCTTTTTGCCAATGATAGACTGCCTTTGACGCCGTCCTTGCTCCGTCCGTCATGTCTTATTTTGCTGCCTAGGCAGCAAAATTTCTTAACTTCATCTGCTGTGTGATCACCAATCCTAATGTTAAGTTTCCCGTTGTTCTCCGTTCTGTTACCTCTCATTACTTTCGTCTTTCTTTGTTTTGCTATTAATCCATGTTCTGTACTCATTAGAATCTACATTCCAATCAACTTCTCCTGTAATTCTTCTTCTCTTCCACTGAGGATAGCAATGTCATTACTGGATCTTTTCACTGATATCTTTTTATCCTCAATTTTAATCCCGCTTTTCAACCTTTCTTTTATTTCTCTCGTTGCTGCTTCGACGTTTACACTTAACTGCACTGGGCGAGGTGGCGCAGTGGTTAGCACACTGGACTCGCATTCGGGAGGACGACGGTTCAATCCCGTCTCCGGCCATCCTGATTTAGGTTTTCCGTGATTTCCCTAAATCGTTTCAGGCAAATGCCGGGATGGTTCCTTTGAAAGGGCACGGCCGATTTCCTTCCCACTCCTTCCCTAACCCGAGCTTGCGCTCCGTCTCTAATGACCTCGTTGTCGACGGGACGTTAAACACTAACCACCACCACCACCACTTAACTGCAGCGTTGAAGTACTATATTCCTGCCTAATACAATTTTTATCCGAGAGCTTCGTTCTTGGTCTTCGAGTGACATTGTTCCGTCTTAGTTCTTGTACACGTTGTATATTACCCGTCTTAAACTATAGATTACCCCTGTTTCTCTCAGAATCACGAACAGCTTGCATTCTCTGTTGAAAGCTTTTTCCTGGACTTCATATCCTTTTAAACTGTCTTGAGTTTTCTTTACTCTTGTTTTCATTACCAACCTCAACATCAGAATGCCTCTCTGGTTCCTTTCCCTTTCCTAAAGTCAACCTAATCGTCGTCTAACACACCTTCAATTTTCTTTTCTTTTCTTCTGTATATTGTTCTTGTCAGCAATTTGGATGAATGAACTATTGAGCTACCTATGAGGTAATTCTCGCACTTTTCGCCTCTTGTAAGCTAGGAATTGTGTGGATGATGTTCTTTCGATAGTCAGATGATATATCGCTAGTCTCATACATTCTATACACCAAAGTTAACAGTCGTTGTGTTGCCTCTTCGCCCAATAACTATTAGAAATTTTGATAAAATTAATTTATCCCTTCTGCCTTATTCGATCTTAAGTTTTCCAAAGCCCTTTCCAGTTCTGATTCTAATATTACATCCCTAATCTCTTCTTTATCGACTCCTGCTTCTTCTTCTATCGCATCATCATCCGATTCTTCCCCTTCGGCCTTCAATGTGCTCTTTCCACTTACCTGCTCTCTCCTCAGACTTTAATAGTAAAATTCTCATTACGCTCTTAATGTAACGACTCTTGCCATTTTTTGATTTTCTCTATATGCTGAGTCAGTCCTTCCGACAATTATTTCTATTTCTATTTCGTCACATTTTTCATGCAGCCTTTTTGCCTTTGCTTCCCAGCACTTTATATCAGTCCTATTTGACTGGTATTTCTGTATCCTTGACCGTCCCTGAAGATTTTTGTGCTTCCTTTTTTTGTCGATAAACTGAAGTATTTCAGTTATCCATGGCTTTTTTCGCAGGTACCTTCTTTGCAGCAATGTTTTTCTCTCCAACTTCTGTGACTGGAGCTTTTATAGATGTCCATTGCTGTTAACTGAAATGCCTACTAAGCTATTCCCTATTGCAGTATCTATAGCTTCAGAGAACTTCAACCGTGTATCATCATTCCTTAGTACTTCCGTGTCCCATTTCTTTGCGCTTTTATTCTTCTTGGCTGGTCTCTCTCTCTCTCTTGAATTCAGCCTAATCTTTATACTAAGTTTATATCTGAGTCTAAATCTGCTTTCTTTATTTGCTCTGGGCCACACCTTACAGTCCAGTATCTGATTTCGGAATGATATAATCTATATAAATTGATTTCTTCCCGTATCTTACAGCCTTTACCAAGTATACCTTACCCTCCTGTGATTCTTGAATAGAATGTTGTCTATTTCTAGCTGAAATTTATTACAGAACTCTTTCTCCTCTCTCATTCCTAATACCAAGCCCATATTCTTCTCTATCCCCATCACCCTTTCTTCTACTCCTTCCCCTACAACCGCATTCCAATCGCCCATAAGTTAGATTTTCGTCTCCCTTCACGTACTGAATTGTCCTTTCAATATTTTCAAATACCCAGACTCCTCATCGTCGGCTCATGATATGGGCTATCGTTGTTGGTGTTTGTTTGCTGTCGAACCCGATCACTGAACTGTTCACAGTAACTCACTCTCTGTCCACCTTCCTATTCATAATGAATCCTACTCCCATTATTCCATTTTCTGCTGCCCTACACTCATGTGACTAAATGCTGTTGTCTTCTTTCAGTTTCACTCCATTGACCCCTACTACACCTATATTCAGCCTTAGTATTACCCCTTTCAGATTTTATAGATCCCCTACTACTTTCAAACTTCTGGCACGTCGTGTCCGACTCGTAAAACGATATCGTTTCGTTGGTTATTCAATCTTCTCTCAGGGTCTCCTCCTCCTTGGTAGGTCGCTCCCGGAGATCCGATCAGGGGATTAGTTTGGAATCATCATCATGACACTTTTCCAGTTACCAGCGACGTTTAATGTGTATATGCAGTATGTATCTTTAATGCAGTGGTTTCCATTGCCTTCTGCATCCTCATTCCGTTGGTCATTGCTCATTCTTCCATCTTTTAGGGGCAGTTTCCATTCGAAGTGCGAGATATCGCCCTGAACCGTCGTCCGAGCCTTCGCCCTCTTTGACAGTTCTGCTGGCAGATTGAGGGTAACTTCTTATGCCGGAATTCTTCGGCCGCCATTGTTAATGATTTTCATTCAAAATTTAAGCGAATGTTGGGTTCCAAACCAGGACCAAAGACGTTCTTATTACTAATCAAAGACACTACATTTAGACCATAGAGGTGGAACTTAGATTGTCAAAAGGACCCCAGGAATATCAAGAAGAAAGAGGGCGTGGTGAAACTGAATGACATTAGGATCTCTATGCTGTAGAAGATGAGTACAAGTCTTCCACAGTGGGATGACAGCAAGAGCAGGTAACTGCAGTCTACAACGGCCAATTGCGCTAAGGTATTTAAAACATGTAACGCCACTGAGCGGGAGCACTAGTAAACAGAATTTTGCTGCAGTCACTACGTGGCTGGTTGTGAATGGGACATACGAAGAAACTACGATCCCCCATGAAAATGTCTTCTGCAGATGGGGACGAAACGTTTGGCTTAAAAGTGAAATCCATTCGGCCACGGCATAACAGCCGAAAACTTCTATTAATTGTGAGAAAATAGAGCGTACTTACTTACCGTTGATATCTTTTTTTCATGCTTTTACAGGGTACTTGAGCTATGTCTCTTAACACACACTGTTTTACCTTTTTGCCTGATAATTACTTGTTGAGCCACTTACTTTTTGTATTCTCAGAGAAAATTTCCAATTTGGAATGTGTGTGTGTGTGTGTGTGTGTGTGTGTGTGTGTGTGTTTTAAATGCCTTCGAACACGTACACCTGTATGCTACTGAAAATGCCAGACAGCCACATAAACATTAGAATGTAACACTAACGTATGTATCTTTCAGTTAAAAATATTCTGTTAATTTGTTTTCCCCATGTAAATACCGCAGGCTCAAAAAGTACGATGTATAGTGACGCCAAAATACGCTGTACGTTAACAGTCGTTTCCGCCCAGTTTTGCTGGTGTGTGTGATACGCATGTATATTGAACACATCTCCTCTTTTGTCTCTGTGTCCACCTCTCGCTCCCTCTGTCTGCCCACCTCACCCTCCCATCTCTACCTGTGTATCTCCTACTCCCCACTGCAGAAACATGTTTTGGTATTTATATAAGAAGAACTTGTTTTCACTCAAGGCAAATCCACATTTCCATTTTATACATTCATTCTTAACTATGAACTGGAGCTTGGGATTGAATATTATGGGGCGAAGACACAAAACTACAGGTTATTAATATGAAATCCAATTCTATATATGTACGATACGAATTATAAGAATTTTTTTTTAATTTTAAGTTTCATATTACAAATGTGAAGGAAAGTCCTTTACTTATTGTTAGTATATTGTGAGGTCCAGAACAACCCCATTTCTGCTGCTCCCATTACTTGCACCTTTCTTTTGGACTGTTTAAGTCCATACTGTGTGCTTACTAGAACATTCAAATTCTTTCTCATAATCCCTGATAATAGTAATCTTAACAACAAAACTTATTTATATACTTTCACTCTGAATATAAATCAAACTCCTCAGGCTTTCCATTGTTTTTGTCATTGGCTCCTCCATGTACAGGTTGAACAACAGGAAAGAAAGACCTCTTCCCACTTTTTATTATGTTGTAGTGGCCTTCATTCCAAAGACTGATAGAATCCAACTTTCTGTGTTAGTCTACTAAAACTTAAATCTCGTGGAATCGCTTACTTTCCTTAAGCCTTGGCCTGTCTCTACAAGGTTTACCCTTAAGGCTTCCCTGCAGTACGTAACTGACGATACCTTGATATCTGAGCTTGATATGACATTATCAGCTTATCAGGTCTTTAGTCAAGTTGTGCTATAAACTCCTTTTCCCTTAAGCTCGATTCACTACTTCTTTGTTAGTAACGTAATTTACCCATCTAAGCTCTAGCATCCTCATATACCACCACATTTCAAAAGCATCTGTTCTCTTGCTTTCTGCGCTGTTTTTCGGCCATATTTTACTTTCGCACGCCAGCCTCTGTGGCCGAGCGGTTCTAGGCGCTTCAGTCAGGAATCTCGCTGCTGCTACGGTCGCAGGTTCTAATCCGACCTGGGGCATGGATGAGTGTGATGTCCTTATCTTAGTTAGGTTTAAGTAGTTCTAAGTCTAGGGGACTGATGACCTCAGATGTCGGGAACCATTTGAACCATTTTTTACTTTCGCAGAATGCTGCGCGTCAGACAACCACGTCCATACAGAACTTCTAAACATCTACATTTAAGAGTATAATTGACTAGCGAACTACCCACACTTCGCGAAGTTATCTACGGCGGACGACGTGTCTTGCGTAGCGCTAATAAATTTTATGCGCTGAGTGAATCAGTTTATCCGCTATTGAAAACAATTTTAGAATCCCTACAGTACTTTCAGAGGTCAGGCATCAAATACGGACAGAAAAACGCTGCTAGATACTTTAATTTGTTATATGTATAGACGATAACAATTTCCCGTCTCCAGACACGTTTTTGTTGCAATGCCTATCTTAATTTTATAATTACTCTACATCGGCCGTAGTCATATGGTTGAACAGATACCTAAATTCATTCACTGCTTTTAGCGTCTCATTCCTTAATCTATTTCCTTTATTATCTTGGTGTTACGCCTTTTTTTTTAATCCGAGCACTACTGTTCCTAATCTAGTTGTGTATTTCCCTGCAGCTTATACTTAATTTTAAGAAAACTGCAAGCATCTTGTACAACTTTACGTCGTCTCATGCTTTTCTGTATTGATGAATGTTATGACTGAGCTTTGATTTGGTCGATTACAAAAATTGATGAAATCTTGTGACTGTATTCAAATAGACTATATACTAATAGACCAGAGCCTTGGTCAGTTAGGAGATTTGATATTTGGGATATTACACTTAGTGATAGGTCGCCACACGGGAAAGAACAGGTGCGACACGGACTTGAGGACGTGCTGCTGAAGGCTGCCGGCGTACCTCCCTCGGAAGGGTGGGTATCGCGTTGCTTCGCTGGCGCCCGGGGCGCTTGCCAGCCGACTCACGCTCCGCCTCTGCAACAGAATCTCGGGCGGGCAACTCTGCTGATTGCGTTGCCAGGCAACGAGGCAGCCGCGGCCCGATACGGCGTCCGTCGCCGTCGCCGGCTCGTGTTCAGCGTAACAAGCGCCGGCGCTTAAACGGCCCCGGGTCGGGGGGGATGCGAGTAACGGGGACCCAGGCCGTAAGGAGACACCGGGAGACAGCAGCGGCTGCCTTATCCTTGGTAACTCTGTTACTCCTGCCCCCGAGTGAGTCACCCTCGCTGTAACTAGAGGGGACGGGACCTGTGCACCTTCTTCTCGTTGCCAGCTTTTAATGTTTGTAGGCAGTTTGTTGCGTCATCGCTTTCTTCACGCACCATCTTACTGCGGATGATGTACTCTGAGGATACCGAGCCTAGAGTGAAATACTATTTCGTTGATTTCACTGAAATATGTGAACAAAAGAGGAGATGGGAGTGGTAATGTGCTGGGCCAGAAAAAAATAATATTCTGACATATCCGAAAGAATAGACACCACATATAGGTAATTAAAGCGATGATGGCGAATGATCTCTTCAGTGTGAATGCACAATAGGCTCGAACGCTTATGGGAAATGACAAAATGCCGCGAGTACAGAGGATAATTAGAAATGCCACTACATTAATTGTGTGTAGATACGCCGAGGATTCGGATCTGACGGGAGGCGTGCTAGCGTAGTCCGTGCAGTTGCCATGACAACCATGTCCAGATGGTGCAGTGATCGGCACATCTTCCTAGTAAGCAGAAGATCAAGGATCGAATCGTGGTCTGGCACAAATGTTCAACTTTCCCCACTGATTTAAATCAGCGCCCACTAGCAGCAACGGTCTATAATTCCTCCGTGTCTGTATCTGTAGTGGCCGCTGGGCCAAAATGGTGTCTGTTCTTGCGAACATATCCGAAGGAATAGACGCCACATGCATTGGAATCATGATGTTGTCTAGAGCTAGTGTCTCAAAACAAATTCAACAAAGTACAGTACGAATTCTGCTACTAATAGAACCGACAGAAAAACATTTCAGTGAACACTTCCAAATTGAAATACACCAAATCTCGAGAATAACTTAGTCAACACATAAATTAACAGCTGTGAGCACGACAAGTCACAAGGCTCAGTGATGAACTACAAAACAATATGATATTTCACCTGTTCGAAATTCTTAGAATTGTTATATGAAGTGCCACAAATCAGTATTGATTGTGTATCACAATCGAACACCCCGCTGCTCAACAGTGGTAGTGGTGACATACTGATCCGCCTGTTGCGGAGCACAATAGAGTGTGCCCGCTGATTACCTTAACAGAAGAAGATAAAGAAGAAGGAAGCACCATCTGTGCAGAATCGTTTGCAAGTTACGAGATTTTGGTCGGATATCGTCATAGGCGATGCAAGATGGGTTCATCACTTCGAACCGGAAACAAAACTGCAATCTCTAGAGTTGCACCACACCACCTCTCCTCCGAAGAAAAAGTTGAAAGACGGACTCTCAGCCAGTACAGATTTGGTGACGGTCTTCTTGGACTTTGAAGGGGTTATTCAGTTTGATGTCTTCACTTATAGTGCCACCCTCAGGAAACTGAAGAAACGACTTCAGCGTATTCGTCGGCACAAAAAAGCAAAGAATTTCTCCTTGAACATGATAACGCAAGGCGTCATACATGTCTATGCACGAAGAATCACACAAAACTCTTCCTCGTCCACACTACAACCCCAATCTCTTACATTCCGACTTCCCTCTGTTTGGCCCAATAACGGATGCACCCTACGAGAAGCGGTAGGTGAATGATGGCGAGGTTACTGATGCAGCACGACGTTATCCTGTATAATCAAATAGCCCACTCTATGGGTACAATTAAATTGACAGTATTTTTGTACAGTATTGCTTTATTAATTTACTAACAAACTGTTTGTACTGTGTTTACAAGGTCTGTTACCGATATTTATGGCCTCTTCGCCGCTATGGGCTAACCACAAGACGTTGCGTGTCCCTAACGTCGTAGAAGTGGGCCCCTACTACGTATCTGCGATGCCACTTTTATATTATATTTGTTTACATACTTTCTCCTTAATACACAAAACTAAATGTAAACTACTCTACTACAGTACAATAAAAACAAAATAAACTTCTTTTAGCGCTGTTTTTTGATTCATGAACAAAATTAAACATGGTTATTAACTGAAGTAAAAACATGTGATTTTTTTCGTCTTAGTTGTTTACAGTATTGTCAGATGTTGCAATTTGTGGTATGGGCGAATGTGGAGACTACCACTAGACAGGAACCACGCCATGACATCCACCTAAACAAACTCGCATCTTGCAACAGGTAGCGGAGCCTCACCTTCTCTGCTTCTTACCTGCCAGTACAACTCCGACACGGCTGAAAACAAAGGAAACAAAAGCCCTACAACTCAAACCTGGATGAGTTGTAGGGATTTTGTCTCCTTTGTTTCCATTGTCCGTAGTTCTGCAAAAATACATGTTTAGCATGTTCCGATATCTTATTAACCAGCTTTTGATGTGGAGGGGAGCGTTCAATATATAATGCAACAGATTTTACTGAAAGTGGGTTCGTTTTTTCAGGATTCCAGTACGTCATATTATTCCCTATTCTTTGGCTGCAACGTAATCTCCGTTCAGTGCAACGGCCTTACGCCACCTTATTGACTGGGATGGCCTGTATGCAAGTATGATACCACACTTCTGGTTGACATCTGATGTAAACATCTTGCCGAATGAATAACTCCGCCCATCTCCCCCCCCCTTCCCCCACCGCCACCACGTCATCCACATACTGCTTCTCTCAAAATAAATTCTTCATTGAGCCCAACACATGGAAGTCGGGAAAGGCGAGATCCAGGCTGAAGGAAAACCGGGGAGGCACTCAACTCAGGACAGTACCACAACAGGGGGACGAGTGTGTTAGCACTACCAACAGAGACGCCCAGTTGTGCAGCGACATATTTGATTCGGATTCGTCGATCAACTCGAATGATAGTGCCCGCACATTCCAACACAACGGGAGTCACAGCTAGGTGCGGTCGGCCGGCACATGGGATATCGGACATGTTTCCGCCTAGCGACTCACCGTGCTTTTGTTCACGGCCTGGTCTCCACACACACTTTACAAACGCCTATGAATGTCTCCGAAGCTCTAATTCTCCGCCAAAACAAACTAAGGACAGCTCTCCGCGTGAAACGCACATTCGTTACACAACCCCTTTCGAAGGGTACGTACAGCGCTGCCACCAATCGGACCTACAGGGGCTGAAGAGGGAATATTCCACGATGTCCTTCAACAAATTCCGCAATTTTCCCCGGAAACTTGCTGAGAAAAATATTTGTCGCCTTACTTGTTGAACGCTCTCCGTATAAAATTTTTCTTCGTCAAGTATCCCGGGTCCGCTTACTGTCTAGTAGAAGCCATTAAGAGGAGACAACCTGATAGAAGTCTGGGCAATCGCATGTCGCCATTGGAACACCACAGCTATATTCCGTTGCTGGCTTTCTTCCTACCCGTTGGAAACACACCAGGTAGGGGCCATGTCCAGCTAGGGACATGTACCGATACCACAATCTGAGCGGTTCCAAATACTAAAATTTTAACCTCTCTTTAACATTGAAACACTTTTCTTCGTCTGTCTCACGCTTCGAATTGCGACTGCCATGGTTCCATTGTTCTCATTTTTATGCGTTTGACACTGTTTAACTGTATGTCTGTTATCTGTGTTATTTTTTGTCGCCAGCCAATGTACGGCTACGTTGTGACTAATAACTAAGTCCCCAGTGTCAAATCCCATTACTACAGGTTAGAGCCATCAGCATCGCGATCGTTTTTGCCGTAATCCCCACCCAATAACATCACTGGTCACAAGTTTGCTAGCACGTCGTTCTTTCAGTGGAGTCCAGATTGTGCGTGCAGCATTACTAGTGTCGTGTTCATGTGTGGGAGCTCCGAATGGACTACAGATACTGGATTGTATTCGTCTAGATTACATAATCCACCACCTGGGATAATGTTAGGGAGTGCCAGTAGGTACGCAACACAATCACCTCTGTTTCGTATGATCGCTGTTTTGGACAGAGGAGTTGTGCTTATGATATTTTAATGTTAGTGGTGGTCCAGTTTCAAAACGAAATCCGTGGCGTTATCTTTCAACAAGATAAATCAAAACCGTATGTTACCTTTATTTCCTTAATACCTGGATGGAGAGTATGTTTGGCAGTTGGAAACGCATTCCTCATATCACTCACCCACGACAAACGTTTGGTTACTGGGATGAGCTACATTTCTGATGCATTAACGGCAGTGGTGGCTCACTTACAAAGAGGCGTCCATGACGTTTTCTTCCAACAAGATAATGCAAAATCTTTATGTTACTTGTGACGACCATTTTGATAGAGAGAATGTTCGACTGTTGCCAGCAAGTTCTACATGTCTCTCCAGCACTAAAAACCTCTGGTTCCTGCGAGGATTTACATTTCTGTCATACTAGTGCTGGTGGTGATCCCCTGTCAAGGAGGTCTCAGTGACTCTATCTTTCAACAGCATTATGCAACACCATATGCCACCTGTGTTGCCCCCACCTATCTGGAGGGAGACTGTGTTCCACTGCTCTCAAATACTATAAACAACTCTTCACCGGGAGTATTTCTGATGCTTTAACGCCGGTTTTCCCTTTTCATACAGTTATATGTGTCGTTGTCGTCCATCAAGCTAACGCAAAAACGTATGTTACCTGTGATATCCTCTCCTACCTTGAGAGAGTGGATGTCTGACAGTTCACAGCACTTTCTCTGTCTCACTCACACACTAAAAACATCTAGTCACTGATAAGAGTTATATTTCTGACACATTAATGTCAGTGGTGCTCCACTCTCAAATAGATATCCACGATGTTATTTTCCTACAAGAAATGGAAAGCCGTAAGTTACCTCTGATGTTCTCACCTCCCCTGATAAAGAGAATGGGCGACTGTTGCCATCATGATCTCCATATCTCTCAACAACTAAACATTTCTAGTCACTGGTGGGATTTATGTATCTGACACGTTAATACCAGTGGTGGTTCCCTTTCAAAGAGTTGTCTGTGACCTTATCTTTCAATGGTATAATGCCAAACCGTTCTCATTTCAGTTTGTTTTGTGTCATAGTTATCACACTTTTAGCAGTAGATCTGTAAATGTGTTTCTATTGTCTGTTTGCTCTCTACGGCGTAACTGCACAACTCTGCTCAAAGTCTACTACATCCTGTCTCTTTACTGCTTGTTTTCTCCTCGCTTTTGCGAAGACGTGTTAAACTACAAAAGTTTCACACTAACGTTTTAGTGGACCTACATATTCTGGAATCTGTTGTACTATAAGATATACAGTGCACCGTTACGTGGATGCCAAACAATAAATATCAGTGCCAGATCTCAGTTTATTGCAAAACTCAATTTCCTTCTCTATGCCAGGGTAGAGCAGACATAGATGCAGAATGTAACTATGCTGTGCAGTACTTTATCTCTATAACCGTATTGTTTCATATTTGTCTATTCGATTACAAACTTTGCTTTGTTAATATTATTATTATTATTATTATTATTACTCAGTCATCAGTCTTCTGACTGGTCTCATGCGACCTGTCACGAATTACTGTCCTGTGCAAACCTCTTCATCCAGAGCAGCACTTGTAACCGACGTCCTTAATTATTTGCTGGAAGTATTAAAACCTCAGTTTCCCTCCACAAATTTTATACCTCTACAGCTCCTCTAGCTCCATGAAAATTATAGCCTGTTACCTTAATAGATGTCCTATCACCTTCTCCCTTCTTATTGTCAGTATTTTCCGCACATTCCTTTTCTCTCCGATTCTGCGCAGAACCTCCTCATTCCTTATCTTATCAGTCCATTTATTTTTCAACATTCATCTAATTTTCAACATTTATCAGCATTCATCTAAATCTCAAATGCTTCGATTATCTTCTGTTGCGTTTTCCATGTTTCATTAACATACAATGCAGTACTCCAAACGTATGTTCTCAGAAATTCCTTCCTCAAATTAAGGCCCATGTTTGATACTAGTACGCTCGGCCAGGAATGCCCTTATCAGTGCTAGTCTGCTTTTGACGTCCTCCTTGCTCACTCCGTCATTGCTTAGTTGGTGGAACTCCTTAACTTGCTCATCGGCTTCGTGAACGTCAATCCTGATAACTTGATAACTTTCTCGCTGTTCTCATTTCTGTTACTTCTCTTCACTTTCGTCTTTCTTCGATTTACCTTCAATTTATTCCGTATTCATTAGACTGTTTATTCCATTCAGCAGATAATGTAATTCTTCTTCACTTTCACTCAGGACAGCAATGTCATCAGCGAAACGTATCAAATATATCCTTTCACCTTCAATTTCAATTGAACTTCTAAACCGTTCTCTTACTTCCATCATTGCTTCTTCAATGTAGAGATTGAATTTTGTGGTAAGTTCCTATAGAACCAAACTCAGAGTTCATCGGTCCCTAGGCTTACACACTACTTAGTGCAACTTAAACTAACTTACGCTAAGTACAACACAC
Organism: Schistocerca nitens; assembly: GCF_023898315.1. Lineage (NCBI taxonomy): Eukaryota > Metazoa > Arthropoda > Insecta > Orthoptera > Acrididae > Schistocerca > Schistocerca nitens. The sequence goes on along the minus strand of NC_064619.1, from coordinate 547,026,150 downwards.
ACACACACACACACACACACCCACACACACATGCCCGAGGGAGGACTTGAACCTCCGACGGGGTGAGCCGCGCGAACCGTGGCAAGGCGCCTAAGACCACGCTGATACCCCGCGCGGCTACAGGCTGAACAGTAGGGACGAAAACTTCATCCTGTGTGACACCCTTTTCAATCCGAGCACTTGTTTTTGGTCGTCTACTCGTATTACCCCTCGGTTCTTTTATATACTGTATATTACCCGTCTCCCCCTTTAGCTTTTCCCAATTTTTCTCAGAATCTTCAACATCTAGCACCATTTTACGTTGTCGAACGCCTTTTGAAGGTCGACAATTCCTCAGAAAGTGTCTTGATTTTTCTTTAGTCTTGCCTCCATTACCAACCACAACGTTAGAATTGCCTCTCTGGCGCTTTTACCTTTCCTAAAGCCCAACTGATCATTATCTAATACTCTCAATTTCCTTTTACATTCTTATGTGCATTATTCTTGCAAGCAACTTGGATGCATGCGCTGTCAAGGTGATTATGCGGCAATTCTCGCACATGTCGGCCCTTCGGAATTGTGTGGATGATATTTATCCGAAAGTCACATGTTATATCGCCAAACTCATACATTATACACACCAACATGAATAATCGTTCTGTTGCCAATTCCAGGAATGATTTTAGAACGTGTGATGGAATATTATCTATCCCTTTTGCGTTATTTGATCTTAAGTTCCTCAAAGCTGTCTTAAATTCTGATTCTAATACTGGATCCCCAATCTCTTCTAAATCGACTTCTGTTTCTTGTTCTATCACATCAGACAAATCTCATCCTCATAGAGGCTTTCAGTGTTCTCTTTTCACCTATCCGCTATCTCCTCTGCATTTAACACTACGATTATCATTGCATTCTTAATGTTACCGGTCTTGCTTTTAATTTCACCGAAGGTTGTTTTCACTTTTTTGTATGCTGAGTCAGTCCTCCATAGAGTCATTTCTTTTTCGATTTTGTCACATGTTTCGTGCAGTCATTTCGCCTTAACTTCCCTGCACTTCCTGTTAATTTCACTGGTCAGTGACTTGCAACTCTGTATTCCTGAATTTCCTTGAACATTTTTGTACTTTATTTCCATTATTAGACGTACGATGCTCCACAATTGTTTTTTTGTTATCTATACAAACAATCCTGTAGCCATTAGGCTCGTCTTAGAAAATCCATTGCAGTACGCTACTTATTGTTTGTGCACAGTATAATCAGCTTTTTGCGAAAATAAATTATCTTCGAAGGGGAGAACAAAACTGTTCTTGAAGTCTACTCTGTTCCATAGATCACTGCCTCTACTTTTCATGAAAGGTCGGAAAACCGTTTTGTCCCTTTAAAAGTAACGGAAATTTTTACCAAATGTGATGACGGAAATTTTTTTAATCCGTGTCTCCGTGGTTGCCTGTACTGGTACACTAAATGATGCCATGCCTCCTAGGAATTGGGTGCAGCTACCCTTCGTAACTGTTGTCGTTACGACGTGTTTTTAAGTTGTGAAGAGTAGTAAAATCCTTCCATATAAGTTTCTACATGGATTTTTATCATCGTCGACACAACATTGACAAATGACTGATTCGTGCAACATAAAAAGGTCATATGACGTCATGGAACTTCAGTTTTAGCAGTGGATCAGAGTTTAATACATTCGTTTTACATTCCTGGATTCGACGGATGAATTCTTCATACAATCATTCAGATTTAATTTTTCGATGATATTCATGAATTGTTTAAGGCAAAGTCAGGGATGGTGTCTTTGCAAACTACTGGGCTGATATCCTGCATTCATGACGAGTTTCGAATGAGGTAGCCATTAGTAAGACTCTTAGTTCTAATCTTCCCTCCTTCCTTTCCTTCACGTGCGTCGTGGTGTTTTCAAGTGTGTGTGTGTGTGTGTGTGTGTGTGTGTGTGTGTGTGTGTGTGTGTGTGTACGTGTGTGTGTATTTTTTGGCTGGTTGTCAGTGGGGAAATGAAAGCAAGAGGACTCATTTTTAAGACGAGCTGCTTTCTTCCACCGCTTCCGCAGGGTAAATAACGTCTCCTCCAGTAGCGGGAAGAAGCGATTTCAAAGATAAATAACGCCTTCTGCAGACGAAGTTGCACAAACAGGCGCGATAGCGCCGTCCTCTAGCCCTCCCACCCCCTCCTCTTCCCCCATACCCATTTCACCGCGATGCACTCCAGCCGGCCAGCTCTGTGAGAGCCGCTGCCGTCGCTACTCCGCCATCGCTTGACTGCCAGAATCCCAGTCCTCACCAAGTCGCCACTCCCGCACTTCTATTCCTGGAAGGAACGTTTCCGGCGTTGAAATAAGGATTACCTTTGGTCAGTCAATACCAACTGCATCAGGCAGTCTATTGTGCGAGCTACGACATGAATGCACTTTGTTGTAAAGAGACGGATGGTTCTTTTAAATTAGTTTAGCTACCAGGATTTTTAATGATACCTCACTTAATTCTACTATCTTTCTCATTTTTCCGACCTCTATTTAAAGTAACTTGATTGTGAACGTATGCAAAACTGGAGCCGTTGTTCCTAAACATTCTACTCTACAATTAATCACGTTAGTTCTCACATATACTTTTTTTGTGAAATCAGTAATTTACACTTTTAGAAGCCGATTTATAATTGGAATTTCTGCACTGACTATCTTAGTTACATGCTTCAAGCTTTAAGTACACACAAACAACATGTTCATCTAAAAATTATACTGCATGAGTGCCATTTCTGTTAATTATTCTAGAAATATTTACATTTGATAATCATAATTAAGGTTACTTTCTTATGTAATGACTATGTATATGCCTTCCTGTTGAAGGTATGTTAGTGTCTGCTGTCTGCTTTCCTGCATATAGTATCCTGAACCATCCAAAAAGAACTCAGATCTCTAGCTCTGATACAATTTTTCGTGTTTAGAATGAAAATGTCAGAAAATTTCGTTCTCGGTTTTCTATCGTGTATGGTATAAGTAGAAACTGTTAATCATGACTCCAAGATTCTTAGGCACCAGTAAATGGTGGTCACATGGTCTTGTTTGGATGCAGGCTCTTCTTTACTTAATGTGTGGTAAAATTCTTGACTCTCGGCTGGAACAAACTACACATTTTCAGACGACAACGTAGGCCTTTAGCTGGCAGCCCTTTAAACAACAGTTACAAATTGCTCAAGTTCTACTCCCTCGTGTATCCTGTAAATAACAAATCGTTCAAACAACTGATACAATTAGGGATCCCTTGGATAAGTTGTTCTAGACACCTTCGAAAAAATTTTGGTGCACTAGCAACCCCAAGTAGCAATGTGTTATATATGTACCTGCCAAAGGGCGTATTAATCGCCAGAAACACTTTTGTGGGCACATCAACAGGTAACTGAAAATACGCATCAACGAGATCCCCTTTTAGAAAGTACTGTTCTCCAGCTACCAATTCGTTTTGTCTAGGAATTAGGTACAAATCAACACTTGCTAGGCCATTAATGGTAGAATTAAAATCACCACAGAACCGAAGACAAATGTTCGGCTTCTGTACAACATCAATAGGCGTCACCCACTGACAATGCAAAAAAAAGGGGAGATAGATTCTGCACTCTCTCTAGTACCGTCTTAACTCGTTTGCGCGTAATAAACGTAATCGGATAGGCTCTGCAGAACTTGGGCACTGTCGATTGTTTCGAAGGGATGAGTACCTGAAAATCAGTAGCACTACCTAAGGTAAGCTCTAACGACTGAAATTTTCACACAATGAATCAAGTTGCGTTAATTTAATGGCATTAGAAATTAGACTCACCTCTTCCCGAATTTGGAACCCAGAAGTTGCGAAATCGTTGAAAGCAAGAATGCTAGTAGTTGTACAAGAGCCGGCCGAAGTGGCCGTGCGGTTAAAGGCGCTGCAGTCTGGAACCGCAAGACCGCTACGGTCGCAGGTTCGAATCCTGCCTCGGGCATGGATGTTTGTGATGTCCTTAGGTTAGTTAGGTTTAACTAGTTCTAAGTTCTAGGGGACTAATGACCTCAGCAGTTGAGTCCCATAGTGCTCAGAGCCAACCAGTTGTACAAGAATACACTACAAGCAAAGGTACTTGCCGAGCTAGATTTTTGTACTTAGCGTACACTGTGATATGACTCCACAGCGGCATGGAATGGCCACTGTACGTCACCACTTTTCACCTTGGTGCACACAGCGACAGGAACCCACTGTGTCAGTAAGTTTCCCTATTAACTAGGGACACAATCGAGCTGGTATTCAACTGGAAATCCGCCATCACACCGTCGGCGTTGAGTTGCTGCGTGATACGGTGTATCTGTGATGGCACAACTTGTGCTGGGGTTTTCATACTATTACAGACAGGGAAATTCTTCAGGGGCAACCGCTCGTATTTGTAACGTCGAGGGCAAGTCAGTCGCTTTCGTCTTTGCATGTCTACCAATTCAGAGTGTGGTGAATCGCTAACTACTGAATCCCTTGGCATCAGGCTACCAGAAGCACGAGAGGCTGGTGAACCAGATGATGACTTTGAGAGTCATAATGGCGACTAATAACACAACACCGTGTCGCTAAACTACTGGCTGCACGAGAGCTCGGTAAATCAGATGATGACGTCGACTGGGAGTCATCAGTTGTTCGAAGAATACGACGACAAATAGTAGTGTTAACAACGTCGAAAGCAGAAGAATCATAGAACAGAATTTGTGCTGAGGCAGTCACTTCGTACCCATTAGAATCTCTCAAAGTAGGACCCGCAGCCTTTGCATTAACTTCACGATCCACGCGCTACGATTCTGACAGGGAAAAGTCACACATGTGAGCTAAAATATCAGCAGATCTCGCTGCGTAGGACTGTTTACTTTGCTTAATACGTTTACTGAATTCGAGCCTAGCTGAAACGACTTGCGAAATTTTTGCAGCTCATCGTATAGTTTACTACTGGAAGACAGTAACAGCGCAAAATGGAATTCAGGAGCATCAGTTCGAGTTGCTTTGCAGTGCAGTTCGAAAAGTCGTAAATTGTCCTCGCAATTGTCGCTTGTCTCGTCTAAGGATGCGAAGATAGAGGTAGTAGCGCGGAAACTGAAGCTGCCGCCTGTGGCTGATTCTGGAGAAACTGTAACAGCAATGTGTGCTGTTCCTGCTGTTTTAGCTGCCACAGCTTAACAAACTCAGGATCCGTGATTCACTAAACGAAACGGCAAGATGAGGAACTTCCCCATCGCCATCGTTCTGTCCGACGTGATGCAGGCAGAAACTGTATATTGTAATTTACTCCGGTGGGTATACCGCACAACAGGGAAAGGGGCACACGTCCTTATGAGTTCGCAGTAGTTTGAGTTCACGAAGTGAAGAAGCACTAAGGAGACCGGGACGTACCGAAGTCGGCTTAGCAACTCAGCAGTTCCAATTAGTAACCATTCGAGACCGGGGAAAAGTAAGTCAACTTCGCTGTTTAGTGGCCCGATACGGACAGCTACGAAGTACAGCAAGGAATGAGCCACTCCGCGAGCTTCGGCCACACTCTCGGCGCAAACAGTCGCCACATGGTGCCGCCACGTGGTGCGGATATCGTTGCGGTAGCTGCCGTTACGACGGCAGTCCGTCACTACCGCTCGCTCCTGCGTCGTGTCCAAGTCCGTGTGGTTTGTTATTTTTGTTGTGTTTTATGGATTTATAGACAGAATTAGGACGTGTTCTCGGTTTTCCAATGGTGTATTGAAATGTCCATTGAAACTAAACTCGCCTTGTGTGTGTTATGTCGTGTGGGAATACGTTGGTAAAGAGCTGTAGCAGATTTCCTGTTGTGTGCTCTTGAGTGCGTTTAAAGTCGCCTTGTTTATTTACAGGTTCGTTTGCCAAACTCCCCATCGTCTCTCCAACTCCACATTGACGTAGTGTAGCTGGAACTTCCCATAGTTATTTCAATGCGTCTCACCTGATTATTTATCAGAGATGAGCACTCATTTATTTCTTCCTTGAATACCTCTTTCACTCTTGCTATCGAGTTGTAATACGTATTATCCAAAAGTTCCCTTCATCTACTCCTTATCAGAGAAAGAACAAAATCGGAGTCATTAATATTTTATTCAACAACGCAGATAGTAATAATCAGAGGTAATGCAATGATAATGTTCGGGTATTTTATGCAAGGAGTAACGTCTTTGCTTCTTACATTAATCCCAATAACTGATACAGTTATTTCTCCCTAACAAAATGTGATATTATACGAGATAGGTGGGTATCCGAACAACTGTCGCATACAAAACTCAGGAAATTCTACTCAAAGCTATATTTGATCTACGCCTGTCCTCTATTGTTCCTAATATATTCAAGTTGCATAATATAAGTGATTTACATGTTCCTCATTTTCCCTTTTCCTTTTCTTGAAGGTCCTTGTTATTGTGGCGAATTTTGTTGCCTTGTGGACCTACTTTTCAGCTTCGTCCACTCTCATGTAATCAATTCGAGCAGCAACTGTCTCATCTTAATCCCAGCATATATTCCTAGCAACTCCTAACTTTATACCTCCTATTTCCCCTGCATTAAAAGAAATAAACAAATTACAGGCATAATAACTTTCTAGAATAACAAAATAGCAACACCTTAAGCTGCAGATAACTTTACAAGGAAACTCCGCTCGAAAACGACAGATAGACAAGCGAAGCGTATCATCTGATGGTGCTGCCAACTTGAAAAACAGTTGTATACTACATGTTTCTCGAATAGGAGTCTAATGACAATAATGACGTGCGAAATCAACGGAAATATGGGTGTGGACGCACTCCGAGAGATCTTTAAACTGATTTTGAAACAGCTTCTTGATGTCCAATTCACCTATTTTAACTGTTCCGGCGTAACGTCAACTGCCGGCACGCCGGGGAAAAACGGAAGAGCAGAGACGCCTGTGAGACGCTGTCAGCCAATAGAACACAGACGGACCCTTCTCTAGGGCCACACCGAGACGGGTGCGGCCTATACATGGAGAGAATATAAGCGCCGCGCCGCCTACCCTCGGTCCGAGTTGAAGACGAGCTGTCCTTCGAACGCTACAGCAGTGACTTATGAATTGTATTGTTTTGCTTGCATTGGAATTGTATATACCGAGGGACATTGATTATTTGCGTATCGCCATTTGCTTGCGACACACCTTTGTAACTACTCAAAGTTAAGTATTGTCATTTGTCTTACTGTAATAAACTTCATTAATACGAGTGCCTTAATTTTTAACTAGCGAACCGAGAAGGCAGGTTTCCTAGATACCCTATATAAGATGAGTGAGCAAAACGCAACATTAACAACCATTTTTTCAAATAACTCTAAACAGTGATATAAAGTGAGAACCAAGAATCATAGTTTCGAATCGGATTCACAGGTAAGATACCTTAAAACATCTTTAAGCGATGTTTGTATAAACATTCAATGAATGACGCTGGTGAAGACCGCTGGCTAGTGGGATAAATCTTGTTCCAACGTGGCGTTTGTGATGTACATGTAGCCCAACAGTTATTATTATTTAATCAAACGTGTAATATACTCTGTTTCTAAGCAGTTTCAGTACTATTATGATCTTAAACAGGTAACTGAGTAAAAACCACATTTTAGTGGAAGAAATGGATGTGTTCAAGAATTTATTTATTGCCCAAATGTTTAGAAACATAGGCAGTTTATTAGAGAAACACGTTTACTATCTACATACTATGTGAAGCCTTTTTGTAAAGTAAATAGCGAAAATGTGTGGAAAATAACGAACAAAAGAGGGATACTTCTCTACATGATAGAAGCAGAAGAAACCATTCTCAAGTAGCAGAAATCCAAATGACAGGAACTGGAAAATCTGAGTTCAGGACAAATTTGAGAGTAGCACAAGGATGCAGTCTGTCTCCGATTTGTTTAAGACCTATTTTGATGATGTGCTAAGGCAATGGATAATTAACTTTATTTATATTTATGACTCAATGAAGGTGATTATTCTATAAGATTACTCTCTCCTGAAGACAAAATTGTGACATCTTATGGTGATAATATACTTCAAATGGCAGGACATATTTTATCCACAACAGTTAAGTTATATATTATATTATTATAAATTTAGAAAAAGCAAAAGTTTGGGCTTTCAGCGCCAGTAGCAGATTCTCTGGATATCAGTAATAAGTGAGCAGAACGTATGAAGAACAAAATCTTTCAACTTTCTAGAAAGAAGAAAACAAAGATTTGATTACATTAAAAGAACGATATACACAACCTTCAGAACTAAAGATATTAACCAGGAGGATACAAACACGATGTAGTCCATAAAACCCAGAAATCGGTATATTTGTTTCACACATAGTTTCATAGTGTCAAAAACTTTCAATGTGTAATTTGTGTTTACTGTCTGACATACACTGGGTGCCACACTAAGACTTCTTGCCTCTGCAAAAACATTCCTGTTCTTAGCTTATGCAACAAGAATTGCAGTAAATACATTATTTATAGTAAATAACATCGAGTGTTGTACATAAAATCGTTCAAATGGCTATGAGCACAATGGGCCGTAACATCTGAGGTCATCAGTCCCCTAGGACTTAGAACTACAGTAGAATCATTTTGTAGGTTCTAGACCACTAGATCAGTCTTATAAAAAATAAAAAATTACTCATTAACACTCGTATATTTTATTTTCCATAAGATAGATCTAATGATCCAGTACCTACAAAATTATTCTACTTTCCCTTTTACCTTATAATAATATTATATAATACTAACTCTAATAAAAAACCATTTATTTTATATACATTTCCCATAGGTGAATGTAATATAATTAAATAAATTAGAGAATTAACTATTATTTTAAAAACAATTTTAAAAAAGCATTTTTACATTTTATTCTTAGCCCCAAAAAATGCCCTATATTTGACTTCTGTGAACAACGCGTTCTTTAAAATTATATTAAAGAATAAGTACATAAAATTATTTACTTTCTGCTTTAGCAGCTATAAGATTATACGAAACAAATCATAAATCATTTAAAAAAGTAAGATACTAAAATTTTCAGCTTTATTTCTTCTATCTTTCTTAAAATGTTTCAGAAATGTGTATAAGCATGAAGTTAACACTTTTATAAATTTTTTAAAGTTTCTCATTCATTTATATAGAAGTAAATGTTAATAATTAAAAGTTTTCGGTAAGTAATCTATGTTGTTAATCGTATGTAAGATTCTTTTTACCATACATAATTATATAAGCAAGTGTATCATTTGGAATTTTATCATTAAATGTTGCACAAAGTTTGATAGTAGTTTTCTGTGTAGTTACAATGTTCTTTCTGCGTGTGACGGTAATTATATAAATTGGATAATTAGTTATAAAGCGAAATGGATTAATAACAAAATATCTGATTTCAGTAATGTAATTCGTTTAAAATCTAGAAAGACATCATATGCTTTAAGAAAATTATTTGGCAGATTAATATTCCACATTTTTAGAGGAAAAACTTCGTTTCTACCATTTTTAAAATAAATATTCTGTAGTTTAACATGATCAAATAATGACGAATCAACTAATTGATTATTTTTACGATTTGTATGAAATGTAACAAATATGAAGTATGGCAAATCAAATTCTGTAGAGTTATAATAATTTGTTATATCTAGTGCAAAACTGTTATGACCAGATCATCCAGCAACTTCTTGTGTTTGAAGTTCATAAAAAGAAATAGGAAATTTCGGATTTTTAAGAATAATTTCTCATAGTTCAAGTTCATAATTTGGTTCATATTTAACAATGGGCAATGAACTTCGATAGATTCTATATCAGTTTTATCTTCTTTAGGAAGAGTACCTTTTACTTTAAATCCAGCATCATTTTTATCAGCCCAACGAAGAATTACATCTCCAGAAGATGAACCATGAGTAAAAACTAAAGTTAAGTCTCATTCAAACATAATAACTTTATAATCATTACAAAATCCGCCAAGTAATGATAGTGGATAAAGTATTTCATTTCGTTTACTATTTGTTTTTCCTGTATTAATTATATGTCCCTCTAAACTAGTTTTGTCAGTCATAGATGAAGTTAGATGAAGTAAAACACATGAGGAAATAAAAGGATGTTCAATTTTTAGATAAAATATTACTTCCTTTCTTAATTGTTGTAAAATCAAACAGTTGTGCTACACAATTATCAATTAATTTTTTGTTTGATTTTCCATCATAAGTTGGATAATCTACACCATCATTTCCAATATTACTAAAATTCATGTACAATTGTGCATGATTTCGATGAAGCCAACCATCACCAATACTTATTTCAATTTCTGTATCTTTGTTATGAATGTTTAAAGTATTTTTAGTTTTCTCATTTACAGGGAATGAGTAAAACTGATAACTTTCAATTTTATTCATGACACAGTCTAAGATTGTTTTAGCTATCGCTGATTTATTTAGGAAAAAATTCATTAAGATATTTCTAAAACAACTGTGACAGTAGCCCCATTAAAGTCAAATAAATGATCATTTTCCTCAGTTACAGTAACTTCTAAATCTTGAATTGTATTAAAAATAGGAACACTTACAGAATATTTTCGTTTATACATTATTGGTCCACCAAATTCTGCATATGTTTAAATAAAGCACTAATATTAGTTTCTTTATGAAAATGATCATTATGTTTTACATATATTCCATCATCACGATTAAAATTTATATGTATTAATTCTAGGAACATCTTTAGCTACAGTGTTTCCATTAGCTAAAACAACTTGATTATTAAAACCAAGTAAACTTCCAGTACTATCTTTTACATACATATAAAATTTTACATCACTTTCAATCACAAGTCTAATTAATATTTATCCCCATTAATATGTATATTAGGTTCCTTCAAAGGAATAACTTTTTTTCTAATTTTTTAAACTATATTGACCTACAGGAATTTCTACCGCTTCTCCATCACAAGAAAGTTTATTATTATTTTTTTCTAATATTTGCTGTTAAAATGTTGAATAAAAACCAACTAATGAAATATTAGTATAATTATCACATATGGGAACAGTTAATCTTTTTCTATGTATACTAGATTTATCACTAAGTTGAAAAAGGCACCTCATTTATTATGGAAAAAATTATTAAATAAATGAAAAAAACAGATTATGAACCGAATGTAAGAATTCCAGAAAACAAGTTTAAAAACAACCATGGAAAACTTTTACCAAATTCTATTAGATGTGAAACAATTGGACCAAGTGGTTCTGAAAAAACTACATTACTGATTGATAAGTATATATTAGCTCTAGGTTGGTTAAATTAGGAATAACATTCAAAATTTATATATTTGTTCGAAAAGTATAGATCAATCAAAATATCAAGAATTTATAAAACAATGTAAAAAATTTAAGAAAAAGCTAATTAAATATTGTTAAATTTTTTGAAAATAATGAAGAAATTATTCCTTTATATGAATGTGAAAATAATTCAGTTGTAGTATTCGCAGATTTCATTTTAGAAAATCAAGACATTGTAAGAGAATATTTAACTAGAGGCAGACACAAATGTACAGATTGTATTTATGTAGCTCAAACATTTTCAAATGTACGAAAGCAGTTACTTGGAGACAGTTAAAATTTTTTAAATTTATTTCGACAAGATGATACAAATTTAATTTAAATCATGTTTACCATGAGTTTGTTGGTGGAGTTTTAAAGTTTGATAATTTAAGAAATATGTGTAGTAAATATTGGAAAAATTAATTTGGATTTTTCACAATAGACATGACTAGAAAACCAATTGAAGTTAAATTTAGAAATAAAATGCAACATTTCTTCACAACATAAACATTAAATAAAAACATAAACATTAACGTGAAACATAAATGTTAAACATAAACATAAACATAAATGTAAAACATAAATCTTATACATAAATGTTTAACATAAATGTATACATTAAACATAGATCCAAAACATAAACATTAAACAGAAATGTTAAATGTAAATGTTAAACATAATGATGTTTTTCTTCCTTCATAAATGTTTGCAAAGTACGATGAAGAAGTTGTTAAACAAGCTAAACAAAATAAAAAGATAGCTGAAGAATTAAAAGAACAATTTAACCTTTCGAAAAAGCAACCAAGAACAGAATATGAAAAATATAAAATGGAAGATCAACTTGTTATTGATGCTAGTGATAAAGTAAAACGAGATACTGAAGATTTAGGTAATAATACTTTAAAAGCAATTGAAGAAAATAGAGAAGTTGATTCCATAATGTCATCATGTAGAAGATTTTGGAGATTTATCACCAAATAAACCATTAAAAGATTGGTGTGATGGTATTCCTGGAAAATATGATTATATGTTAAGTGAATCAGAAAATCAAGATTTATTGAATAAATACCAATAAGAAAATGAGGCTAAAAAGATAAATGAAAGTAAAAAGATAAATGAAACTAAGAAGATATATGTTAGTGAAAGAATGTTACAGTATGTTAATCATAGTGAAGAAAAAGTATTTGTTTGTATCTTTAAATATGTTGGTAAATTACCTGTCGAAATAATGGCGATAAACCAAAAATTGCTGATAAAACACATGAAGGTACAGATGGATTAATGAAACTTTTAACTGAAAAACAAATTACTGTGGAAGATTTGAGTAAAAAGTGTGATTTTGTCGATTTAAAAACTTATGCAGACATATCATTTAATTGAGGAGCATAATATACTGATAATAATCCAAATAAAATGAGATCAAGTAAAGGTAATAAATATAATTACTTAATAAAAGAAATTTTCCTAATTTAAAAAGACAAACTATATATTCTATATATTCTTCAGAACCAAGGACTCCTGAAAAACAACAAAAAATTGGAGAAGGTTAAATAAAAAATAAACAGATTACGAAATTGCATATGTTTTGATCATTCATGTTAGACAATTAATTGTTAGATTAGCAGTTATTCATGGTGAATAATTTGCTGGAAATAAGAATTATCATAATAAAAAAGTTAGTATTGCACAAATGTTAACAAGTAAATTTAGAGATTTTTTAATTTATAACACAAAAGGAATTTCATATTTCATTAGATATAGAATAATCTTCCACATACATTTTGGAAAAGAGATATATATGGAAAACGAATTGTAAATTAGGTTTTATGTAATGTTCCAATGCCTGAGATGCATCTACCAGGATATAATTACTGTGGACCATTCACTAAACTTGAAGAAAGAGTAACAAGTGGTGATCCGGGAATTAATCCATTACATGAACTTGCCAGCAACATGACATTGCATATACAGATCATAAGGATTTGCAATCTGGACATGAAGCAGATAAACTACTTCAGTTAGCTACAAAAGAAAGAATGTATGCAAGTAATGCCAGATTGAAAGAGAAAATTTCAGCAACAGCAGTTAACGTTATTATGTATGGTAAAAGGAAACTAGGTATGGGATTAGACACTGGACTCACATTCGGGAGGACGACGGTTCAATCCCGCGTCCGGCCATCCTGATTTAGGTTTTCCGTGATTTCCCTGAATCACTCCAGGCAAATGCCGGGATGGTTCCTCTGCAAGGGCACGGCCGACTTCCTTCCCAATCCTTCCCTAATCTGATGAGACCGATGACCACGCTGTCTGGTCTCCTTCCCCAAACCAACCAACCAACCAACTAGGTATGGGAATTGATACTGATGGAAATGGTTGCGGTTTATGAAATTTATGTTATTAGTCTTCCTGTAATAAAATTTAATCAATGTAAATGAATGTACAACATGATACAATTTACGAGATCACAAACAGCATTTACCATAAAACATACATTGGAAGTACAACAACAAAATTATATTTAAGAATGGCAGGACATTGATATGATGCAAGAAACGGAAATCCCGAACCTATTTCACTTCATATGAGATGCATACAAAGTGGAAATTTTCGAATTGAATATGTAAAGTCACTTGTAGTTTCACCAAGAAAACAATTCAGAATTGAAGAGCAGAATGAAATAGAAAAATATGATAAGTCAATCTTATTGAATTTACTTTTAGCAAATTCTTAGAATCGTGTAAAAACAACAACCCAAGAGAAAAAACGCAAAATTAGAAGAGATTATTATCATAAACACATGACAGATTCTGAATGGTATGAAAATGGATAAAATAGGAATAAACTTTGAATGCAAATAAAATGAAGTAAAGGAAAACTACTGAATGAAGGTTTTTTGGAGTTATGTAGAATTGAAGTTCGGAAAATCTATATTAAATATTTAACTATATAAATGAATAACTTTACAATTGATTGTACTTTACTACTTAGTGGCAAAACAAAACCAAACTCAATTAAATTGAAGTTAAATAATGAACAACTAAATTCTATTGAACCATATGTTCAAAAAAGGAAGAAAGAAAAGAAAGTTGCTGGAAATTTTCTTGTAACTTTAGCTATCTCTGTTGTCAAAAAATTATTGAATGTTTAACAAAAAAGAAAGATGGTAAAGGACTAACACAACATGAAGAAGGATTTTTACATTTATTTTAACCTGCATTACCTTATTTAGTAACAATTGGTTCTTTAGCTGGTGGGTCTGCAGAAATTGTAAATGCCATTATAAATAAGAAGAAAGCTAATAAACAATTAGAAATACAAAAAGGACATAGATTAGAAATGGAAAATAAAACTGATAATAGATTAAAGAAAACAAAACAAAAATTGCAAAAAGTAATTGATAAATATTCTAATGTGTTGGGTAATTTTGACATAGAAGAATTTACTAAACAATTAAAATTTGAACACTGTTATGGTGTATACATGATTGATGAATTAGTAAATAAACGATTTAAAATTGAATGCGGTATAGATAATTAAATACATCTGATAATCCTGGAACACATTGGATTTGTTACAAAAAAATAATTCTAAAAAAATTGTTTTTCGTTCATTCGGTGGTAATATACCAAAACAATTAGTTAACTATTTAGGAAATAGTGAACTATATTACAATAATAAAGGAATACAAAATTTTGATCAAAGAATATGTTGAAATATATGTTTATTCGTTTTAAAATTGCTGTGTGAAAATTATAAATTTAATGATATTTTAGATGTAATAATGGGACATTTTTGGAAATAAAATATAATAATTAAACAAAATGAGCAACTAGTTAATACACGTGCATAGGATTTAGAAAATATTGAAAATAGTATGAAACAACTACAATCATCAAGAGATCCACAGATAACTGATGTTATTGAACAATTTCAAAAAGAATTTAATACCATTTTTAAATTAAGTAAAGGTTATATTAGTTTTTAAAATAGAAAACTTGTTAATGTAAATGATCCTACTGATGCAAAAGATGTAGCTAACAAACATTATTATGTCAATGAACTGTTACATTTTGTTACAGAACTGGAATATCGCAATTTAATAACTATATTATTAAAGAAGAGCATAACAAGATTTGAGCACATTTAAACAATATTCTTTCAGATTTAAAGTAAAGAAATGGTATTATCGTAAGTGTTTTGGAACAATATAACAATAATATATCTGAAACGCAAAAAATCCTCATTGAAATATTAAATATAATTAATTCGCAAGTAAGTAAATTTTAACATTAGAATAACAAATTAATAAATGCTTATATAAGAATGAAGGTGAAGATATAGATGAAATAGAAGATATAACATTGTTAGATAAATGATAATTTTAATTTTAATAAGTTTTTACGGTGTAATGAATTTTTATCTATATGTACGGAAAGTCATACCTCCCATGACTATCATTTTTTTGTTTAAAGTTAAAAACTTTACTGATGCACATAATCCATATAGAGTAACAACAAAAATGATAGACAAAGATCTTTGTACAATATGTAAAAGTAAAAAGAGTAAATTTGTAAATAAAATTTGTAACTGCTGGTCAAGGTTTAAATAACGATAATAATGATTGTGATAATATAAGTAATGATTTACATAAATCAATGAGAAAGAATTTTAAAAGAAGAATTGTTGTTTCTCTTAGTATAGATGATTTATGACCAGCTGATTTAGTTGAAATGGATTCTGGTAATTTAAAAGGAATTTCTATAATATACAAAGGTTGTAATTGTTTATTAAAAATAATTGATGTTTTTTCTAAATATGCACTTGTTCTTCTTATTAAATATAAGTCATCTAAAGTTATAGGTGATGCTTTCCAAAAATTTATATAGATATAAAGCTATATAATTTACACAAAGATAATGGTAAGGAATCCAATAACAAAAAATTTAAAGAATTAATGAAAAAGTATAACATTAATCAATATACAACTTTTTCAGAATTAAAAGAATCTGTCGCTCTGTTAACAGAACACTTAATAGAAATTTGCTTTTCGAAGAAATTATAAATGTATCGATCTAATGACAGATCTATTTGATGAATATAATAATACAAAATGCTCTACACTAAGAATGAATCCAATAGAAGAAAATGAAAAGAATTTAGGAATAAGTAATGTTGTATCTAATGAACAAGCTAGTCTCAGACTGAAGAATGATAAGCTGACAAGATATTTAGAATTAGTGATAAATTTAGAATTAGTAAACTTAAAATTCTTTTTGAAATATTTGAAATTGAAGTTGATATTTATTCTAATCGAATTACATATAAATTAAAAGATGTAAAAGGAAATTTTTATGTCAAGAATGACTGTTAATGAAATATTCAGATGTATACTTAATTGAAATGATTTAAGTTTTAAGAAAGAAAAGAGGATAAAGTATTGAAAATTTACACAATAGTTGGATAAATAATAAAAGTAAATTTATAAAGATAAAGTAATTTTATAAAGACACAGTCTGAAGTCAGACTTTGCTGTCGCAAAGTAATAGTTTACTATTGCAATTTCACAGTCAATTTGTTTAACAATCTATTACTTTTTAAATGAGATTTAACTATTTCTGTCAATTTTTGAGTGATTTGTAATTTAATTATATCATCTTTTACTGTTATTCTTCAATCTTTTACTTAAATACTTTCATCTTTCATATTGATTCTATCATCTTTAAATTGAATTATTTCTGTGTTAAATTTATTCATTTCTTCTAGTTTTTCCAAACAAAAATTCTGAAGTTTTATTAGATCTCTGAAAAAAGTATACATTTAATAGATATATTTTATATCTTAAAGATTTAATTAATTTTATATAGAAATAATTTTCTTAATTTAATAACTTTTAGTAACCATATGGTAATGTATCGATTTTATTTTCAAATAAATTTAAGGACATATAGCTTTATTGATTATTCTAATTGTACATATTTTATGTTTTTCACATTTAATTAAATTAAATTTTCTGTATTGTAGTTTAATGTTAAACAAACAATCTTCATAATCTTCTATTTTGTCAGCAACTTTATAATGACACATTTTTGCTCTTAAACTACATATATCTTCCATAATTTTTCCATTACTTTCATCTTTCATTTTTCCAACAACTTTTCTGTTTACTTGTAGAATTTTATATACATTATCTGTTGGATAATAACTTGTATCAAAATAATCAATCATTCATTTCATATCTTCATTGAAATCTTCTGTTTTAATATTGTAAATATTACTATCTGTATCTTGATAACAGAATTCAATATTTCCTCAATATTTAGGTTTCATAACACTATAATAAAATTCATACATAAATTCTTTTGATAAATCAAGTATACTTAATTCTAAATAAACAGGTTTATTAAATATTATATTAGTTTTTTTCATAATAATAGCAACAAGAGTTTCAGTAAATATTGTTCTATGTTTAAAGTTTGGTTTAGAACAAGTTATTCACATATTTTACAATTTGAAATTAATTTTATATCTTGTTTACTTCTAATATTCTTCACTGTTTTCCAAATAAGGAATTATTCATTAATTTATAGAAGTCTTTTTCAAAGTCATTTGCAGCTTTAGTTCTTAACTTTGTGTTTCGATCTATATACTTCTGTAACCAAAAAGATTGTTTAAATTTTAAAACTTTATATACTTTTGTAAGTCACATTCCTAAAGATAAATATTGTTTAAGATTCTATAATGTACTACATAATTATACTTTTTGTCTAAAGTAGTTATTCATTGACCTTCATTTGTACCTGGAACAAGTTTTAATTCAGGAGCTAATGATAAATCTTTATACCAAACATGTAATTCTTTGGGATATTCTAGTTCTACTTCAAATATATAACCATGTTGACTATTGTTTGACATTTCACTTATTCTTCTACAATTCAAATTATTTGGTTCTTCACAATTAAATCAACAATATGATAAATATTGATTCATAGATTAGCCTTTTAAATTATTTGCATTATTATATAATTTGATATTTCTTTATTATTATTATAATCTTTCCAATATTTATTAGTTGCTTTTGCATATCTTTTACAACATTGTGAAATTCCAGCTCTTATTCCTATTTCAGCCATTAGAACATATCATAATCATGTAATAATTCAAGATTTTGGTTAGTAATTTTTGACATTGCATCTCAAGATAAACCTGGTACTTTAAATACCAAGACGGATCAAGATTATAGGCTTGTAGACATGTTTTTCTAAATTTTTCAAAATCATCACTTAATAATAATATATCAGTTTTAAGATATAAATCATCATATTCAAAGGATTTTGTATACTGAATTTTTCTCATACTAATTATGCATGTTCACAGTCTTGATCACTAATGTCACAATTATTTAACTCACTACAAAATACATATTTTGTTGGTAATTGTGTTTCTTCAAAGTTATTCGAAGAATCTATGTAATCATCTGAATAAACACCTCTTCGAATTACTAGATTAAATAAATGCTTTTTGATATTTAATCATTGATTTTTCCATAAATTCGATGATAGTTCATCAAGTGAAGAAGCCATATATCTAAATTTATCAACAAATCTCATTTTTAATTTTTTTGTGTATGTAACAAAATTAATATACTTTCATTAATTGGTATTAGTTCTATTTCTTTATCATCATAACGAAGTTCCTTTACAAATGACGTGAATCAAAACCAGATAAATTATGTCAATAAGTAGGTACAAAATCAGGGTGTTTTAGTTTTAAATTGCGCGAATTACATAATTGAGCAATATATTTTCCAATTAAATGATCGTGATGAAGTACTTTTTTATTCATTTTGTATAAGGACATTAACATTGCTACTATATCTAGATTTATGAAGTATTTTGTATTCATCAAGGGTAAGTGGTTTCATTTTTTCAATTACAGAATAAATTTTTCCAATTTCTTAACTTTTTGTTTTAAACATTCTATAAATTTTTTATGACAATTTTGTCCTCTATAGACATCACGCTCTTTATGATTTCCTTATATATATTAACAAAATGCACTTAGATCATGGTTGTGATATTTAATTGTATATGGTGTTTCTGGATTTGGTTCACAGTTATTCATTTTCAAAAGTAATCTTTCTAAGAACAAATGGAACTCCTTCTGCAAATTGATAATTTTTACAATAAACGGATTCACCTTTACCTTGCATTTCAACTTTTAATCGTTTGTTAGTTAAACAATATTTTGTGACTTCATCTAATTTTTCTTTACCATTAAAATGTAGTAAACATAAATTACAAATAAATTTTACTGTTTCATGTTTGGTAATTTGACTTGATTCAAGTCTAGATAAATTTTAATATAACAATAATGAGTATTACTACCTTTCTTGAAATAAAGTAGATTTACATGTTTCTCCTTTTTAGATTGTCTTATTTTTAATGGATACACTTGATAATTATTATCTTCATCATCAAATGAATAAACAATAACACATACATTAATTATTTTTTCTACTTTTCGAGTATGATCAACTAATAAAGGAAATTCTATATTTTCAAGTTTTATTTATCAAGATCAAGAACAATTTTTTTATATTTTGTTATTCTATCAGAATGATCATATACAGGAAACAACATTGATTTTATATCGAACAGTAAAACATTATTGATAATTATTTTTCACATTAACACATCCTTTTTTACTTTTAATATTATCGTGTAATTCAATATAAGATCATCCTCTAAGAGGAACATATTTGTTAATAGCTAATTGTAAACCAATTATTCTATTTCATGACCATCCTGATCCTTGTGTTTGAAAATTAAATACTTTTTCTAAAATATCTTTTACTATATTTGAATTGGTTTGAAATCTTTTTCTTTTAAAACAGTTTAGTTTGTCTTTGATGTTGAAATTCTTGAACTTTTTCATTTATTTCATTTGTTTGTAGTTTATATTCACAATATAAATTGAAGTTTATCTTTAAACCACCATGTACTTTCAGATAGCCTTTAACAATCTTAATAATAATTGTTTTTACTGTGTTTAAGAAATGATTAGGATCAAGTATATCTATATTATTTTCTAAACGTATAGTTTGTAATCTGTCTGCATATGCCCTTTCAACTAAGTACTTTTTTTGTTATTCTATCTCTTGGTTTTACAAAAATATTTGAAGAGAATGGAAATTTTTTTAATGGTATATCTTCTTCAGTTAGAAAAACATAATATCATAATCTGGTAACTTTTTCAAAGATTATCAAAAATGTTTGTTTGATTATCACTTCTTCATGTATATAAAATTACAGTATTTTCATTTTTTACTTACTTCAAATATATAATTTTTATGATTATCGCTTATTTCAGATGTATTATTTTCCACAACTTTTGTATGATTTTCACTTCATTCACCAACAGCTGATACAATCTCACATCTAAGATCACATGTATTATTTCCAAAAATAATTGGATTATTTCTAACAATAATTGAACGATTACTAGTAATAAATTTAATTATATCAGTTTTACATGAACCTCAATATCCTCATAAATTATTTATTGTACAAAATTCACAGTGTCTTACAACAAAAAATTGTTGTAGTTGAGTAGCATGTTGGTCCGGTTGAGTAGATTTGTTACTTTCCATTTTGCTCTTCTATTTATTACAAAAAGTTTATTAGATGAAAAAAGTAATTTTTATTAATAAAATGATAATTATTTAATAGATGGATAAGATTTATTGTTTAATCAATAATTAATCAATAAGGAAATTAGTTTAACTATCAATTAGTTTTGAAAAGAATTAGTTAACTATTTAGTTTAACAATAAATTAGTTTGTTATATTTATTACAAAAAAATTATTATACTTTTAAAAAATAGTTTTTTAGAAAAAATGATAATTATTTAATAGCTGGAGAAGTGGTATTATATAATAGATAATTAATCATAAACAGATATTATTTTAAGTTAAAGTTTTCTTATTCTTAATTTATTCTAAACTAAATTTCTTACATTAATTATTATGTTTATATTTATGTGATCGATTTATATAAAAAAAATTTATCTTCAATCTCTTGAGAAATTTTACAATTTTTTTTTTTCACTTATAACTTCTTCATTATTCGTTGTAGAATCATTTTCCATTTTTGTATGTTTTTCTCTCGGATTTCGTCTTAGATGATCCTTGAAATAGTATTTAGCAACACTTTTCCACATACACAAGGACTTCGGTTTTTGTTGTAATTTTCTACAAGATATTTATTCAAACATGGTCTACATAAAGTTTTATAACCATCTTTTGTATATTTCTATAATGTAAAATTATCAATTGATATCTGTGTATCAAAATATTTACAAAATTTAGTTTTCACAGAACAATCTTGTTGAACTTGATGCAATCTGAAGCCTAGTTATATAGAAAAAAATTATTAGAATTGTAGGAAAGTAAATTTTATAATTTTAAATTATTCATATAAATTATTTTTAAAACTAATCATCACCAATAACCATCAGAATCACCATAATATTCTGCTTCATCTTGAGCATCAAATATAGCATATTTATCACTTATTTCCATTTTTTCCTGTACTTTAATAATAGTTCTACAAAGTGGACAATTTTCTTTTTCCTTTAACCATTCATCAATACATTCTTCATGAAAAGTATGTTTGCCATTTGTTTCAACAAATTGATCATTATTTTCATCGCTTAAACAAATAGAACAATCAATATCTTTTCACGTACCTCAATTAGTTCATAAGTATCTTTTTCTTTAGCTTGCATTTCGTTTTGGTTCTCTATTTATAAGAAATTATTTTTATTAGATTTTTAAAAAATAAAAATAAAAATTTTAAAATTACATAATCACATTGCGAACTCTATATTATTAAATTCATTATTTATTTTTTGAAGTTTCTTCATTCCTTAATATTTTAATTCATTTACCCTTTTCAATTATATCAAAATCAAAATCGTCAATTAATTTAGAAAATCTATTTGGTAAAATAACTTTAAAAGCATAATAATTTCTAGAGAAAGTTTTTCTCCAAATCTAGAATTTACATATTCACAGTCCATAAAATTATGTAATACATTTATCTCTAGCTCATTTACTTTCCTAATTTCCTTAGAAATACTTATATTATTTAGCTTCTTCATTAAAGATTTTTTGAAAACACAGTCTAAAAATTTATATCCTATAATCATATTTACTTCACCTATATAATCTTATAGCTGCTAAATCAGAAAGTAAATAATTGTATGTACTTATTCTTTAGTATAATTTTAAACTGCAGTTTTCAGAGAAGTCAAAAAGTTGTAGAAATGCTTTTTTTGAATATTGAGTTTAAAATAATTGTTAATTCTCTAATTTATTTAATTACATTACATTCACCTATGTCAAATGTATATAAAATAAATGAGTTTTTACTATAGTAATTATTATATTATATTATTATTATTAAGTAAATGGGAAAGTAGAATCTTTTTTTGGTTCTGGATCATTAGATCAATCTTTTGGAAAAAAATACGAGTGTTAATGAGTAATTTTTTATTGTTTATAAGATTGGTCTGATTTTCCAGGACCTACAAAATGATTCTACTAACTACTTAAACCTAACCAACCTAATGAAATCACACACATCCATGCCCGAGGCAGGATTTGAACCTGCAACTGTAGCAGTCACACAGTTCCTGACTGAAGCCCCTAGAATCGCTTGGTCACAACAGCCGGCTGTTGTATACCATTCCTCTATGAGACTAATAACAAAATAGTAAACAAAGTTTAGAAGGCGTAAAACACCAAACTTTTAACTTTCTCTAGAAAATTATCAACTTTATCAATCACACTACACTTTCATCATAACAGTCGATGGCCTACATACCATTTGTCCAAGTGTCTGTAGCCTGTAACTAAAGATTCGGTTGTATGGTAATTAGCTGTAGTAAGTTACACCAAAAACGACATGCTTTTGATAAATCATCATTGTGTCGCCACACTGAAATGGTACACTTCCATTACTCGTTATTTATGAAAAGCATGATATTTCTCAAGTTTTTAACTAAGAATATGTAGCTTCCTCTAATTTATTATAGCAAATTGTACAAGTAATGACGCACTTTCGAGACATCCTCAAAGTGCTGGGACCCTGAAATAGATAATATTCACACCACAGAAACTGTAATGTAAAAACCACAACCAAATATGTAGCGCAACTCCATAAGATCTAATACGATATGTCTTCCCGTAAGTTCTGTTGGTAATGTGAAACTGATTAGTCATGCTCCTCTCCAAAAGGCAAAGATTTGATATGGCAGGCTCTTTCTTTCATGCTTCACAGCATAGTGTAACATGGAATTCAATGCTCTGTCATCAATATCTCCTCATACACGAAGGTTTTCACATCCTGTGAGAGGACACCTTAAGGGTAACTTGCTAGAAGAAACGTAATATTAAAACTATTGCATACTGAAGCTGCTCTCAAATTTAAGACCTTAGTCAAGAAGAAACAATATGCAATGAAGTAGGATATGGAAGTAATAATGAATGATGAGATATGCTCCAAAATGCTTTAGCGAGACTGTAATGCTGAAACGAGCTATAGTTCTCCTTTCTTTCCACACACTGATGCACATCGCGTAACAAAGCTCAATGAAACTTGGAACTTACGTAGACTGCTAAACTACTTATGGATATGCAATGTGACAAATACATTGAAGTTACAGTGATTCACTATGTTCCCCTGGGCATTACAAAAGGTGAGACATGGCTCTTAATATTGTGAGTGACAACCTGGTACAGAAATGCACACTCAGCAACTTGCTTCCATGCTGACCACAAGGACGGTAATCTTTTATAGCGACATGCGTTCCATTGCTCCACCAGGTCGCTTGATGAATGCTGTATGGTCGTTGTGCATGTGGACTGACTGCAGTAGTCTTTCCAATGCATCCTACAGCACTCGATGGCCTTTAAGTCGGTACATAGGGAAGGCCACATGGTTTGCCAAATATTCTCTTGTTCCTAAGGTTTTTCCACCCACGATGTTCGACGCCATATCGCATGATTATCCATAAAAGTTAAGTCAGTTTTGACAATGTTTGTGGGTGTATTAGTGTTCACACCTCTCGCCATATGTGGATGCAACCAGAAGCAATACTCAGAGTACATCTGCTTCCACCCAAGAAGAGCGCTTGTCCATTCCTCAATCTAATGGCATCATCGCAAACGGTGCCGCCAATTGGCGGGTGTCAACATGGTCGCTGTGCTATTGTTACTCGAGGTGCATCAGTGTGTGCAGATTGTCTGCCTTGGAGTCCTGTTGCTTGATGTGGCTCCCTTACTGTCTGTTGCACAATGTAGCTTTCATCTGCTGCTGTAATTGACTGTGGTTGACCACGTCCACTACATATGGCAGCCATGCCAGTAGGTTGGATCATTCCCCATGCTCATGAACAATACTGTGAGAAATACCAAGTTCCTGGGCTGCGTTCGTCATACTTTGTCCATCTTCTAGCTTCCTGATGACTTTTCTGTGTGAAGTGATCCAAAAGTTTTCTCCTTATTGTGATGAAGAACACCATCACAGTGCACCGCAGTTGCTCGCTGATTCACTCACACCGTCTTTTCCCATTCCTTCAACTGCAGGGCCAGCCACATTTGGTGCTATAGTCACGCCATGTGATGTACATCTTTCTCTGAACGATTGGGATGTCACCGGCAACATGCCCCACACTTTCATTCATTTTATGGAGTTGTTAACATGTAACGTTCGTGTATAGTCCTTAAGTTGTGCAGAGTAGTATACAATGATGGAAGAATGTACCACTGAGAAAGCTGTTTCAAATGCTGTGCTGTAGGCAGTCATTGACAGTTGTATTAATTGGAAATGCACTTTCTTAGCTTTGTATATCCAGTTCGTGTACTCACTATTCACCTCATATCCTGATTATTAATACCTTAAATTATGGCACACACCGACAAATTCAAGACGTCATTGAGCCTGCACTTCATACATGAGTAAAACGGCTATAAGCTGCAACTAGTCATGCAGAGCCATTTCGGGTGTGCTCTGCATTGTTGCCAGATTTCCCTCTCCCAACCCTCACCCCACCCACACTGAAAAGGTCAATTGCTCTATTTACAAAATAGTGAGAAACTCCAAAATATTACGAATGTGCTAGTGGTTTATACCCCACCCCTTTGATCTCACTAGAAGTAGGTTGTTGTCCTATTCCATACCATCACTGTCCTTAATAGTTACTGCCACCAAACATGCATGGCTTAAGACAGTTGATTGGCAAATTGCTCATTGTGGGGGTTGTTATGCCATCTACCTATCTGTATGCCTCACCAATGGGTTTTGTTCTCAAAGGCAATGAGCAAGTTTCCCACCTTCGGTAACTGAGTGCTTCACGAAACGTAGTTTTGATGGCAGTTCCCTTCCCTGATTTTCACAGATGGTTTACTTGGTTTGCTGGATTGCATTATTTCAAGTTTTGGGTACGAATCAAGCGTACCAGTAATTAAATACCTCTAGATGAAGAATCTGAGCCTCTGAGCACTACGTGCCTTGTTCGAAATTGTTCAACTGGGTACTCTTTCGATTGTCCACTGACGCAGCAGACCCATCACCTGAACTAGATTTCAGCTTCAGTGAAATGAATTTTTGTTATGAATATAATTACCTCGGTGAGGGGATTATTTACACAAAGACTCTGGTGATGATGATGTTTGGCTTGTGGTGTTCAAATGCACGGTCATCAGCGCCTGTAGAAATTCCCAATCTGTCACAGTCTCATCTAGACATTTTCACGAATGATAGAATGATGCGGACAAGGCAAACACCTAGTCCAAGACACCGGTGAGCGCCTTTGACATCTTAGGCTGGTGTACAGTTTTCCACCCCCATCAGAGTAACAGGAGTGCTGCATAATTTATCGGAATGGTCGATTTTTCAAGAAGTTAATTCTGAACTTTGCCCAGCTAGGCTCCCCCTTCATCACAAGGGAGCAATCAGTTTCCCTGTAGTAATCTATTGATGCACTGAAGCAGGCTTTCCATAATGCCCCTGGGCCACCCATTCCGGATCTCCAGCATCAATTTATTCTTCAGGGTGAGCCCCCAGTTTCCTGTTACAAGAATCTCATGGAGGTAGTTGGCCCATCGCATTTTCAGTAATTAGCTTCATGCACTTAGTCCTTACACTGCACACACATCGAGTTATAAAACATAAAAATAATATTAAGTACTAATATTGTGTAAATATGGGTGTTGTATTGTTTTAGGTCTGAATCAAACCAATTTTACTGGCTCCAACTTTGCTGACTTACACTGTTAAAATGCATCACGTCACAGTAATTCATTCAAAGCTGTCCTGATCCCGTACATCAGGGTTGGGCACCCTGTTACTAAAATAAGAATATTACAAGTATTATATGTACTGGTTATACATGATTTACTTTGTTCGCATAATTAATGGGTATTCTGTTTTACTACCTGCTGTTTAACTGGTCACTATGTAACTGGAGAGCCTTTACACATTATTTTATTGAAGTAGGTGGAGTTATCACAACCTATAGTCAACATACTTTTGTACATTTTCTTGGCTGAGGTTGGCCTCCTAGCTAATACAAAGGTATCGCTAATTGTTCCTACTCACTGGCTCATGACTGAGACAACCACTACTTATGCATAAAAGTTTAAGTAATCATTATCTGAATCACTCCAATGTACCTACGATTCTCATACTCTGCTCCCCCACAACATGGCATCCGACGATCATTCTGAGTGTGTGTACAAAGTAGAGTAGAGAATACTACTCCAAACTAAACACTGCAGTTCACAAAGAGACACGCTTGTAGCCACATCATATGTGACGTATTCCCTGCTCATTTGCAGTGCGCCTTTACCTTTGCTGCACTGTGTGTCGCTGGATTAGTGGCACACTAGAAAACTGCATCTGCTTTGTGCTGTCTGTCAACCTATGAAATTGCTTATTCTTCACTGAACTGTCAGTCATATATTCTGACCGAGTTCTTCTGTAAAGCAGTCTGGTTGGTGATGTGACATGATCAATGATGCCCTCGCAGTTCTCGCAAGGAAGTCAAGGAAGTACTAACACTAATCTTCTCGATCCCTCCACTTGAAGAATGTACTAGACTCTCAGCTTACTTAACACTGTTCTATTTAGAGCCCACTGTGATCAAAATGAGCACAGAATAAATCTCACTCCATGCCCCATGTAGCATTAGGCACTCCGATTATCAACACAACTTTTTGGAAGAAAGAGCTGTTTATTCTCTACAAATTGCTTATATCAAGCTACTGCTCACCTCCCGGTGAAGAATATTGCCTTACTCCAAAATTGGAGACTGCCAACAATACTACCATGACAGGAATTATTCTCCTACTCTTAAAACATTACTTAGAGTCATCCGATCGATTAACCCCATCCCCATAATGAAATGACATAAAGTTTGCAATCTCCGTTCCCTGGAAATTTTCGGACTGTTTCGCCAATGAGAGAGAGTTCTATGAGAGGTCCTAGCCTTGACTATCACTAACATATATATGTAGATCTCACACACTATACATGTGAGTCCCAATTCCTTTCCACCTTTGAAAATGCGGCCCATACAATTAGTGTGAACTGTTAGTTGCCTCTTCTTTTTGGCACCTGAGGCAGTAAACCCACTGTTGAACCGCTGTGGTGAAACGAGCTGTGCAACTCTGTCGATACCTGTGCTGCATCCCTTGCATCCATAATATTCATGATATATCCATATCTGTCGACATGTGTCTGCAAAGTGATTATTAATGTAACATTTTCTGTCGTGGCTCGTCACCACCTCTCTGTTCCAAGTCAGCATTGCTGCTACCCATATGTACATACATGCAAATGGGAGAAGGAGTTACTTACTATTATGTTCTCATCAGACAAGTACACTTTCACTGGAATTTGATAGCCAAATTAAATCTCATATGCCAAAACTGTGGCATGTGACATATCATTGGAATTGTTTCATCGAGGAGAGCCTCACAGCAGGATCCGAAAAGGACTCTCACCTTACATGTTGCTCATAGAAGGTGGTAAAAAAATGGACACCCACCTTGCATAAGCTTCCCTCCCTAGTTAATTTGGTGCTGGGTTTAGTCAAGTGTTGGGGCACTGGCTAAAGCACCACCAAATGAAAAAAGTGTCTCAATTTGATTACTGAGGCATCTTCCACTTTTTCCAACTATCTTGTCTTAAGTTAAGCTGAATTATATTACAAAATTATTTACATTTAATATATAAAAGTTTCAAAGAAGCGATTGGCTAGATTCATTAGTATCTCTTAATGTTATTACACTGATGTATTATAGGGTCATGGACTAAGTGCCTACAATTACTGCTTAGCTTTCTGATGACTCTTTATAAGTAATTACACTAGAATGTTTCTTTCACACTTGAATCAGTGTCTCACATGTTTCAAATGTGTGAAAGAAAAGCCCATGTTCATCCAGTAATCAGTAATGATGATGTGTATGGGTGAAGATGAGGAAACCCTTGTCCAATATATCATATTATTTTCTCTCAACCTTTCACATTACATGTGCATTGTATGTATTTGTCTCTCTACAGCTAAATATGGAATATTATTGGATTCAACCCTGTTAATGGTAAATGTAACACATATATAAATTAATTGATCATTACAAGGATATAATATAATTGAGGTTATAAAATATGTATTTACAGAAAATAATTGAAGTTTACAAATGAAGGCATGTAGATAAACTAACTGAAATTTACAAGGTTACCTTGAACTGCAGTCGACATTAAACAAATATTTCTTGGCACTTGTAGAGGGTAATTTTTTTCTAGGATGATGTGAACTAACACTAGGATCTTGAATCACAGGGGCAGGAGTACCAATTTGTGTTTCCTCATTAATAATTTTTCCTTGCGAGATATGTTTCTGATCCATTAAAGATCCAGTTGTTCTCAATTTATCATACACATATTTAAATTTATGTCTTGTAGGGTGAGAACGTTGAGGATGTCTTTCAGCATATAAGTCTCTAGCTCTCACTGAATTCCGTTGACATTCTTTGTAAATGAGAAGCATATCGACTTGTTCTTGAAAGGAATACATCATTCACATTCACTTGATTCGGCGATACTAGTCTTACTGTTCCTATTAGTGTTGCATTGCTAAACTGTCGAATGGTAAATATTAGGCGAATATTTACTATTTGCACGAGATACAAGAAAGAATTGTAAGAGGATGTGCTTCGAAAAGTACTGAAGTGGTATGGAATACCTCTCAATCTGTGGTAAGAAGATTGCAGCATCACTTCCTACACCTTCTGTAAATGTACGTTCATGCCACCCTTTCGGCCTTCAATGACCTTCAAACACCTTCTTGTTACACATTGTAGGATTCGTCTCGATAGCTGTTATCAGAAAATAAGCATCAAACTACAGCATCCTGTTTAAAAAAATCAAAGTTGACCTTTATATCTTTGAAGTGATCCCACATAGCAACAAAAAACCAAGGTAATACTATGGCCCCCATTGTCCCATGTAACTTTTGTCCCACAAATGTTTCAGATACTATCACAGTATCAGAGTGATTCTAGGTGGCAATAGTTAGTGACTCACCCTGTATGTAACATTTATTTGAGTACAAAAACCTTTTAGTGTTAAAATTTGTGCATCATGGACTGAAAGGCCACTCATCATTTTATTAATAGATTATCCACCAAGTAATGCAGAATGAATAAAAGTATTGTCTGTGGCTGTGCTACTGTTCCCCTGCACCCTGGTTGGAGAAACACAGTCTGCATCGGATCATATGAGTTAAGATGACCTTCCAACAACCTTTATCTTACAGAATCACATACAAAATTAATATTGAAGTCCGCACATAGAACTAATTTTGAATACTTCGTATAAAGTGATTGTAGAACCTTCCCTGCCTTGCGCAGAAATGCTCTCAATTCAGAGTTAGGGCAATTATAAACAACAACAACTAGAACTTTAATTTCACTAGATTCAACTGCTCCTGCACTGCATTCACAGTGTGTGTGGTTTTACATAAACATTTTCGTCCTGCTTGTCAGCACTCATCACCTCTGCTACTTCCCCACTCGACTTATCATTAATGACTCTTGCTTCTCTACATCTGTCGTATTCAGCATGTGACACTTTTTATTTACCTGATATTTCCACTTCGTTTGTAGTATCCTGTCCAAAATCATGCTTCATACAATCAGTGCCAGGCTGCCGGAGCAGCTCTATCTGTTCCAACCTGTCCAACTCTCGACTTTATTCCTAGCTACCTAGTCAAGTTGTAGCTATAGGATTTTACACTTTTCAGGAAAATCATTCATGTTCCTGTCTGACGTCTCTGATCTATGAAAGTTTTTGAGAGGACATTAATTTTGCAAAAATTGCTCTGCTCTTGGCTTTCCCTGACAATTCGACTTTTTATTGAGGTGGTACACAGTAAAAAAATATAAACATAAAAAAATTAAAATTACCGTGAATCGTGAAAGCAGTAAGTACATTAGCATCCTATAAATTTAATGTTTCTATCCAGTTTTGATTTGTCTTTTTTTATTCTCCTGGATCAGCTGAAGTGTTTTTATTCGTGTGAAAGTGATTTCAGTGTTTTCAATACTTTCAATTTTCTCTATAAATATCGTCAAAATAAGTGCTGTAGTCATCTAATGACAATAACCAATCACAATCAGTACCATTTTCTGTACCCTGGTAGATTCATCTAATTATGATTGCTTATCAGAATTACTACCATTTTTGTCAATCCTGGAGAGTTTGTCTAATTATAATTTGTCGTTGTGATTCTCCCTGATTTTTCGCAATCCTGGCAGGTTCATTTAATTTTAATTGCATATCTGAATATATACCATGTTCCTAAGATCCTCACATGTTTACTGATTATGATTGCATAATGAAATTACTACCAGCTAATCAGAATCGCCACAATTTTCACTATCCTGGCAAGATCACCATTACCTAATGTACTGGCATTTCTTCCAGACTGCCCTCAACGACCTAGCATGCAAGGATAGGTCTGAGTGTGTGTATAAATGTTTGTATTACCGCCCTGCCAGGTAGGGTGTATGAATCACAGACTTGGTCAGACATCAGAAAAACAATTATTTCTTCATTCCTGAAAGAGTTTCTATACCAAGCATTTTTATTTAGTGATAGTAGGTACCCTACTTTTAGATCAAAAAATTCATTCCCTGTATTATTATATAGCTTTTATTATCATGCTGCCTGCAAAACGATTGAGGATACAAATGGTTTACTGACAAATTTAAAAAAGGACACATGAGTCATGATGCAAGTATCAGATATATATGACTATCCACTGTTACCTGATAAGTTGAGACAAACAAGTAAGAACAGATGTAAACACTCCAGATATTCATCAATAAACACTTCCGGGCTAAGTTGCCGTGGTCGTTGACTCACCTCCGAAGATGTTCTCCGTAGTTGAGAACGAAACGTTAGGGAGAAGAAGTTTTACAGATCGACCACGGCAACTTAGCCCGGAAGTGTTTATTGATGAAGACACCGGCTGTGAAAGCCTACATGGAATGACTCCAGATATTGATTTTGCAATATATTATATTTAACCAGTGTTAAGTAAGGTTATTGTATAACTATTTCCAGCTGACATTCAGCATTACAGTCTTGTTTTGCTTATTGGAGCACAAAGGATGGTTTAGTATATTACTCCAATTTAAACACTGACCTTGCCAAAGAGGCAAACGTGGACAAAATCCTAAGTAATGTACTCTCTGTACATTTGAAATGTATCATTTACCTTCACTGCACCGTGTTTTGCTGGATATGTGGGATGGAAGACAACTGCTTCTGCTCTGTGCTGCCAGGCAGCACACAAAACTGCTTATTCTTGACTGAAGTGTTGGTCATATGCTCTTATTTAGTTCTTCAGCAAAGGAGACGACTCATTGGCTGTACTGATGTTGGTGGAGCAATGTTGACAATGATGCCCTCGCAGTCCTCGCAGAATCCTTCTTGATCTGTCCACTTGAAGAATATACATAGCTCATGTAATAACAATCTGTTTAGAGTCTGTTGTGGTTAAAGTGACACATAATAAATCGTTCTCTAGACATCAATGAGCATTAAGCACTCTGTGCATCAACAGAATGTTTCAGAGGAAGGGAGCAATTTCTTGCATGCATCGAGCTACCCCTCGTTTGTCTGTGAAGAACACTGCCACAGCCAAAAATTGCTGTCTGCCAACCGAACTGCTATGTACAGGAATTACTTCTCCCACTCTCAAAGTATTACTTCCAGTTGTCCTATCCATAGTGGATGTAAAGCAGCGTAAAGCAGTAAATCAGCAATGACGTAAAAGGGTGCAGTATCTCTTCCCTTCCACTCATTCAGAGAGAGGCCCTGGGTTTTACTAGCGTTCAATACAATGCAGTGCTTAAGTAAGGTAATGTGCTGTGTCACCTATGTATTTCCTTCTACATGACCCAAAATGTGGCCCATCCAATTGATGTGAACTGCATAGCCACCTCACCCTTGGGACACTCCAGACAACAAACATGTCATTGGCCCCCTGTAGTGAAACAAGCTATGCAGCTCTGTCAAGACCCATGCTGCACCCCTTGTGACATGTTACTTATGATCCATTGCTATCCTTCGACATAGGTCTGCAATGTGGCTTTTAAAGAAAAATGTTCCATTGGGCTCATCACATCCTTTCTGTTCCAGGACTGTGTTGTTACTGAGATGTATGTACATCCAGATGCGAAAGGGATTACTTTGTTTCGAATTCCGATTAGGCAAGATTATTTTCATTATCATTTGTTATGCAAATTAAGTCTGTTGGTGATTTGGCTTGCTTGAAAATGTTAACTTACGTTTAAAATAAATGTTTATCGATGCTAGAAATGTTATTTAGCAAATTTCTTCGTTGAAATGTTTTCCTGCCTTTTCTAGTAACATTCATTCATACTGTGCTTTACTGAATTTAGTTTGAGACACAAGAACTTGAGCAAGGGCAAATCCTATTTGAGATCATTTCTGAAAATCTGAAATTAATATTGCTCAAATTTTTAAGTTCTAAATGTTTATTACTGATTTTCTTAGATTGTATTCATTTGAGTTTCTCATACTTCACTTGAAAACAGTTATAACAAGAGTTTGCTAATTTTTTTTCACCTTCATGCTATCAGGTCATCACTTTGTAGAATACAAAATGACAATGAACATCCATTTAGATTTAGTGATGCCCTTTAGAAGATTTTAGAAATACAAAGATTACTTAACTCTCACTGCAAATTACTCTACAAGGAAACTGATTAGAATACTCGATGAAGACTCATGAGGCCAACAATAATTTTCACTTTCTAAACATAACAAAGCGTCATATTCACAAAGAGTTCTCATCACTCAGCAAATGGATTCAAGCCTCCCACTGAATTGCTAGCTAATCTCTCAGACGTTGATAGAGAAAGCATCAGATACAAAGCAGAGATATTAAATTTCGCACTGAGGTACATCTTTACAAAGAAGAACTGCATACACAAAATGTCATCAGACGCTGATTTTACACCAATTATGCTGCTGTATCAGCTCCATTCCTATCTCATTGTTATGGAGAATACCTTTTCAAATGAACACTTTACTGCTATTTGAAAAAGATCACATGTATCTACTATTTACAAAAAGGAAATTTTTTTCCATGCAGAGAATTAAAAACCAGATTTGATGAAACCTTAACAAGTGAAGAAGACATAATTATAAATGTGTCAATAATTCTCATATTTCAACTTTATATTCTCTTACCAAAATCTACATAAATAACTATGTTATTTGGTATTAAATC
This sequence comes from Schistocerca nitens, assembly GCF_023898315.1. Lineage (NCBI taxonomy): Eukaryota > Metazoa > Arthropoda > Insecta > Orthoptera > Acrididae > Schistocerca > Schistocerca nitens. The sequence goes on along the minus strand of NC_064619.1, from coordinate 546,991,946 downwards.
TCTTTCTTGTTTATCATAACCAAGTTCTTTTACAAACAGATGTGAACCCTATCCTGATAAATTATGTAGATAAAGTGGTACAAACTCATATAGTTTAAATTATATTTAATACACAATGGAATGACATATGTTCCAGTTAAATGATCATCATTTCGACCCTTTTTCTCTGTGAGTAATGACATTTACAAAGTGTATGTACTTTAAATTTATTTTGGTCAATTTTTTAAATGTTTTTTATTCCAGGCATTGATCAAAGTATAAATTTCTTTGTTGATGACTAGTTTCAGTCAGTACTGACTGTCTTGAAAGCTGATTGTTCTTCAGGAATTAATGGTTTCATTTCTTCAGTTTCAGCATAAACAATCCACATCTTCAACCTCTTTTTTAATACATCCAATAAATTTCGTGTAATACTTTGGTCCTCTATAAAAACAAGATTTTAAGAATGTCCCATTATGTATTTAATGTAATAACAGAATCCACGTGGTTCATGTCTTTGATATTTCGTTGCATATTAATTTTCTGTATTCTGTTGACAGCTGTCCATCAACAACAGTAGACTTCACAGATCAGCATAAATGATAGGTAAAACTTTTTGTGTACATTGATAACTTGTAAAAGGAATATATGAACGTTCATTTGGTACTATTACATTTAATGGTTACTTAATCTGTGATTATCTAACGTTATTTTACTGGTGAAATAGACCAAACAGAAATCATAAATAAATTTTGCTTTTTCGCCTTTAGTAATTTCACTCAAAACAAGCTTAGATAAATATCTTTTATAAGAATATGTGAGTTGCTTCCATCCCTGAAATAAAGGAGATTCACATGTTTCTCTCTCTTACATTTCATAGTTGTTTATTGATAAACTTGATATATTTCAACAAACGAATAAACATTAATAGATACATTATTTCTATGCTAAGTTTATGGAATATGATCATCTACTACAGGAAATTCGTATTTTTCAAGGTTTTGAAGTTTCTGATCAAGATGAAGACCAAATTTTTATATTTTGTAACACTTTCTGAATTTTTTCTATAGGATATAATGCAGATTTTATAGCCCACAGGAAACATTTTTGAACTCTATTTTTTACTTTAATACAAACTATTTTAATTTTTTTAGTCTGGTAAAACACTGTAATCTGATCCTCTCAATGGAACATAGCTGTTAAATAGTTGTAAACAAACAATTCTATTTAATGTCACATCATGATCCATATGCTCGAAAATCACCCATTCTTGACAAATTATTTATTTTACCGAACTTAAAATTTTAATTAACTGTCTTTCATTTGAGATCCTTCAGGTCTCTGTCTGGAACTTAAGTCTCACAATATGTATATTTGTCTGTATTTGGTACTCTGAAAAGTCTTAGAGCTATTTTCAACCATGATATATTCTTTGCTGTATCTTTTATAATTTTCATAATTTTCGATTTTACAGCAGTGAATGAATGGTTAGGCTCAATTAAGTTTATATTATTTTCAAAATTTATTGCATGCAATCTGTTTGCAAGTGCAGTATCAACTATCTCTAACCATTCTTCGATCTCTTGGTTTCTTAAATAAATTAGTAAAAACAAGAGAATAATATTTCATTATTAGTTCTAGGTTTTTGTTTCGAAAACGCATATGTAGAAAGTGGAAATGTATCTTTCAATTATTTAGTTTCTTTATTTTGAAAAATTTCATAGTTGCTGCCATTGTTGTAACAAGTTAATTGGCTCTAAGTGCTTCTTCATTGCAGATTTAAATTTGTGACTTGGTATATACTATTAAATCTATTTAAGTTATATTCAGTTTACCACATCTTCTTAAACTGTTTATTTCACAGTAATCACAGAGTTTTTTTAACATCATGAGTTTCTTCATTTAGGCGCTTCTATTCATATAAAATAAAATTTATTAGGTATGTAAAAATGAATATCTCTATTTTTAAGACTTCTGAGATTTCTTATTTTATTAATATTTATATATTAAGCACAAAATGATTTTACCTCCCTCTTTTTCAGATATTCTAAACTACACTTATTATTATATGGAGGATCATTGTAAAAACGACTTAAATCTTAAATTTAGTGAAAACCTATCATATTTTTGTAGATGTATCGGTTTAGCGTTTTTCATCACTATTCGACTGTTCATTTTGACTGTTCGACTGTAACATTTCGACTGTTCTTTGCTCAGAATTCGTTGTAAATGATCTTTATTATAATATTTAGAAACGTTTTTTCCACATACAAGCAAACTGAATATCAATATATTTTTGTCATAAATGAAATGCTGCCTCTGTTATAACTAACATTTTAATTTGCTCCATTATAATTAATTTTATATTTTTCTTATTCCAGTTATGCATACTAGTTCTATAACTACCGAATGACTCCATTCATAAAACTCTAAATTTCTTTAATTAATCTTCAAATTGTGTGAAATAACAATAATGATTCCCACAGTAAATGACCATTCACTTCAGTTATTTCAGTTAACAACCAAATCTTCCAATAAACAAAAACAAATAAATACCTCACTGCATAATTATTGTCATCACAAGTTACTATTTTTCCAACACAGCAATAACAGAACTATATTCAATTACTCACTTAATATATTTTAAGATAAATTTTAACCATAGCATCATTTTTAAGTAATTTGTGTCTATGTGTGATACATGTGTAATATTTTTTATAAAAATAAGAAATGTAATAAAAATATATCTCTTCTCATTATAGACATTTTTAAAAATAAGCTCCCATATAATAATAGGGGTGTGTTTATGGTTATTGATGAAAAGAATAACCCATAGTTTTATGCAAATAAGGTTAATGTTCTTTTGGGATATAAATGTGCTAGAAAAGCAATTATAGCCCATGTTAAACAAAAATATTGTAAAACATGTGAAAATTGCAGGAGTGAAAGAATCCAACCAAAATGTATACAAATCCAACAAATTTATCAAATTTATCACGGAAACCGTTGTATACTCCCTAATTATGATGTCCAAAATCTATTGTGCTGAAAAAAAGGCAGGATTGGCTTTGTAAGGAAGTTTTACTACCAATTAGATATCAATGACAATATAAAATTAAAAAAGAAACAAAGATAGCAAATATCTCACTTAGCAAACTTAAATCAAATTCCACACAACATTTACAATTTAAATGTGTTAATTGACAGAGCCTTAGAAAGTTAACCTAAGATGCATTATCAGCTCATGTTGTTCCTCAAACAACTAACGAAAATTTTAGACCAACTTCTGATATTTTAAAATTATTTGACAATAATTTTGAATATTCCTAGTTTGTAATTAGAACACAGTGAAAAAATTTACAACAACAATTATATAGATTGAAGACAGACACCCAAACTCTGAAAATGTTAAGACTTCATTATTATGGAAATGTTATATATATTATGGTATGTTATAGGGTAAATTTATATCAAGAAATCAAAGAAGATTCACTGAATCATTAGTTGGCACAATTATTTCAGTATTTCAAATGACTGCACTCAAGAACGACTAATTATTGGTACAATAAATCTTGGTGTAGTAACATTCATCAATACACTTTTTATGAAAAATATGTTACAAATCTACGATTCCCATTACTTAAACATATAGAACGTTCATTACCCTTAGATTGTTCTGTTAGTTCATAAGAGTATGATATTTTTTTTAGTTTCAATGACTCTGATGGTTCTTGACACACTAGAATATACACTCAGTTAACATTATCTAGAAATTTTTTCATAAATCTTCAGATAAAACTTGATCACTTCATACTTCATGCAACTAAATTTTATCTTGATATTGTCTTATAAAATCTTAAGATAATGTTCAATCACTTAATATATGTGACCAGCTTATATTATCTTGAAAATCTATATGAAGTCATCAGCTCATGTATTGTAAGATTTGCCATCCAATTTACTTTATCTTGAAATTCGTTCATAAAATATTCAGATTATTTTAGTGTAGATGCTGAAAGATGCCAATTTAGTTTATCTTGATTTTTCTTCTATAAATTATTCAGATAAATTTCGTCATTATAATAATATATGATTCCAGTCTGATTTTGATATTCTCTCATAAGATCATCAGGTGATTCATTATGTCCAATAAAATTCCAATCCAATTATTTTGAAATTCTCTAATAAAATCTTGTGTTAATTCATACTCTTTTGTTATAAATGTCCATTCTCTTTCATATTCATTGAAATTTTTAATTTAATCGACACATATTAATGTGTTTAATGTGGAGTAGCATAATTTATATAATTCCTCAAACCACACATATTCAAAATCGCTATCGATTTTGTGATAAATTTTTACTTGTACAGTTACAATAATCTTTTCTTCCCACTTCCTGTTCTTAAGCTTTTGAATATTTTATAGTATGATATTTTTATTTGTCAATTAATTTTAATGTTAACAAGTTCAATGAGTTGTTTGTTTTCTAAGTTCATGATTTCGATTACTTCCAAATTCTGCTGCTTTAAACTTTAATTCTGTTACAGCATAATTTTTCACTTCACTCTTGTTGTTATTCATTTAATTATCAATATTATGGTTGATAAGTGCAATAACTTGTTGTTTTCTAAGTTTAGAATTACCTTGAAATTCTAATTATGTTGCTATTGTTTCCAGTTTGTTTACTTTCGTTTTATTTGGACTTGCCATTATTAAAAACTAAATTTTATTAAATTGTAAGAAGTATTCAAATTTTTAGTCCAGTTGCAGTCCAGTTGCGAGGCAGTTCTGTCGCGAGTTAGCAGTTCGAGAGTAGTAGTGCATGCGAGATGACATAGTCTGTGGTAGTAGCGTGTGAGAGATAGTCGCAGTTGTGTGTGAGGAGTCGGCAGGCGTCGACATGGCACTCTGGTCAAGATTCGGGACAAGGTATATATTTTAATTAAGGTAATGAAGCAGCATTGCGCACATTTGATAATGTAATGTAAATTAACTGTAACTAATTTGTTCAAGAATCGCCCCAATAATAATTTGTTTTCAAACCAAGCATTTTAACAAAAGGAACATTTTATTGAAAGAAATATTTCCCTTGGCATTCCTTAAAGAAAAGTTTCCCTTAAATTCAAAATTTTTGCAATGCATTTCCTCCAAGCTATGGCGAAAAATAAGAGCAGATGCAGTTTTATTAAGGTAAGAATTTCAGTTTAATTTGTGAACAGGGCCTAAGATCGACATTTCGGTCTATTTACGTTTTCATTAACATTTAAATATTCTTACATTTTTTGTGGGCAGCTTAGATTTGGGTCAGATTGCTATTGTATTTTTATTTAATTGTCATTGTCATTAAATATAATTGCTGGGAGGTTACACTAGGTTCTATTCTCGTTAACATTTAAATTTTTGTCTTTCAAATTTCTCTGGGGAGCTTACACTTGGCTCCATTTCTATTAAATATTGTCTTAGAAATTTCTGTGGGGAGGTAGCACTTGGCGACACCGGGTCCAGGATCGTATTTCGTTGAGAATCTTCTGAAATGTAGCCAGATATCTGCTCTTATTTGCCTAAATATAATTAGGATTTGGCGCAACGCTTTTACTAATTTTGTGACTGTCTTTCCTCAGATCATCGGCAATTCGTTGCTCTGTTGTATTTGTGTCTGTTGCCTTTTGTATTTGTGCTTATTTCTTTTGTGAATAATTGTGACTATTGTAAAAATGCCGCGAAAGACTATGAATAGTGTATCGCGAGGTATTATGAATGAATTTACCGATTTAAACAACGTGACCGATAATAATTGTGACACGCAGTGTAATGACGACAATCCTGCGTTCACTGACAATCAATGCATTCCAACTACTAACGATGATTTTTGTCTTAATGATGAACAAACGAACTCGATTGTGTTTTCTGTTGATCTGACGACAATCGATGACGCGGGACGCTCTATTGTAATGAGCGCTGCCCAGCTTAACACAACCGGTTTACTAAATTCACGTGACGAACACACAAATTTGTCTAATGAAAATGAACAGGATACACAAAGTACGACGGATTTATTTAATTCCGAAATAATGTCTGACAGTGTTCATCTGACTGATAAACCTTTTTGTAAAGTACAGAATGACCAAATGGTCACACAAAACGCGACAATTGCAAATACACTGTCAAACAGTACAGAGAATGGAGTAGGTAATAATGGCTTGGAACAAATTATGGCAAGATTGCTACAACAACAGAGTGAAAATCTTAAAAAACACTTTAATGAAAAACAAGACAACCTTAATGAAAAATTAGACAACAATTCCAGACAGCTTTGTGAACAGATCAAACAGCTTAATGAAAAACATGACAGTCTGAATGAGAAATTAGACAACAATTCTAGACAGCTTAGTGAGCAGATAGCAGCCGTTGCCGCGCAGTGTCATGATACTAAGGTACAGTTACGCGAGGAAATTGAGGCTTGTTCAAGAAAAAGTAGCGAAGAAATTAGATCTGATGCGCAAGAATTAAGGGAAATGCAAACAGCTGCAACAGAAACACTTACAGACGAAATTAGCAGAGTCACTAAACAATGCTCTGAAAAAGCTACACAATTGCGCGACGAATTTAAATTAATGACGACAGAACTTTCACGTACAATGGACACAAAGATAGACGCGAAATTCGAGCAACAGAACGTTTTATCTCCACATACAAAACAGTGATACGCGTTTCCGCAAGTTTATTCAGGATCAAAATAAAGTAAAACGTCAAGTAATGGAAACAATCACAGCACAGAGACAAGAAGATAAACGTAAAATGTTTGCGAAGGCAAAGACATACGTAGACAACAATATTGCTACAATGTCCGACGAAATTAATACCATCAAACAGTTGAATACAGAATTACGTGACGAAATTTCCGATCTTAAATCGAAAACAGACACATACACAACAGATTTTCAAACAGTCACCGACAGACTCGAACAATTAGAAATAACACAGGATTCCGATGTCGTCAAATTTGACATGAAAAATCAGAACGAAACTACACGTAAATTGCAAAAACAGATTAATAGTACTGACACTAAAAACGATGATCAGGTTAAAATACTGACTGAAAAATATGATGAATTGGCCAGTCGTATTGACGTTATCGATAGTACTAATGACAATAAATCAGACGATACTTCACCGGTTTCATTTAACCAAACACCTGAATTTCAAAATTTACAGCAGACAATTAATGAGATCGATTCGTCTAATAACACGTTCCGTAGAAAATTGTCAAGTTTACAGCAAGAGGTAACAGAGATAAAAAATGTTTCTGGGTTTAACACATCACAGCAGACGCCACTTAGTGAACATTTGTCAGACTCCCGCAGCGCGTATAATTTAGGTAATCTACAGAGAGTACGCGACTTAGATTCAGAACAGACACAGACAAATAGATTCTCTTACAATCATGAACCTGTTCCATCATACAGAGACGATAATTTTGATTACAAACATTTTCTGTCAGTAAGAAAATTTAAAGTGTTTAAAAATGATAGAACACAGATTCATCCGCTAGATTGGACACAACAGTTTAGCTTTGCTTTTCCACCGACTTGGCCCGTAACACATAAACTTGAATTTATTTGCAGCTTTTTGGAAGGCGAACCGGCAACTCGTATGAGGCCGATCGCGAGACAATGTTATTCAGTAGAAGAGTTTCAGAATGCCTTTCTATCAGCGTATTGGTCGAAGACGACACAGCGTGCAATCAAAGATCAATTAATTAGTTTACCAAATTATGACAACTCCAATTTCTCCACTGTCTCGCAATTTTTTGAGCACATGGTCAAACAAAACCAGTACCTAAGTGAACCGTACAGTGAATCTGCACTTATACAATTATGCATTTCTAAATTGCCACGATCATTAAGAGTGTCACTTCTAACAGGTCAGCAAAAAGAAAATATTTCAGCATTCAGGGATCTGCTGCAGCTTTTAGAAGTACAGCAATCTGATTATTCTTTCGTAAACAAAAATTTTTCATATAACAACCAAGGCCAACAAACGTACAGCAATTACGATCAGCCACGTAATTTCAATAGTAAAAGTAACAGACGCTTTAGGAACGACAACCACCAGAACTTTAATAACAGGCAAAATCCTGATTATCAACATCGTCAAAATTTTCAGCAACAGCAACCACATTTTAGCAACAATAGAGGTTTTTCACAACAACAGCATCAAAACCAGCCGGTTAGCATACCTAACCAACAATGTAATGCACAAGGTCAACCTAACTTTAATGTTTCGCCGCGTGGACGTATAGTCCCTGATACAACAAATAGTAACACATGGCAGCAAGGAAATAACTACATACAGAAAAGACAGTATTTCAATTCCTATCGCAATGCACCGTATAGGAATGACTATCACGACAGACGTAAAAACGAGGAGCACAATTATCAGCGTACATATAATAACAGTCGGTCTTACCAACAGCAAAATAATCAACAAGAACATATTCTCATGAATGAACCCGACAGTAGGTATCATCCAGAGCGTAATACGTCTGGAAGAAATAATAGAACAGTTCAAATAGTAGAAATGCCACGGAATTCCCCCGACAATAATAATACGTCAGATAGAATTTGACTAGATACGGTACAGGTTGCATCTTCCAGTAACACAAGCACTAGTTTTGACACGCAGAATGTTGTTCACGAAAATGTAATTACTTTTGACGATATCAGAGACACTCTTTTACAGGAAAGACCAGTTATTCAGAAAACCATTTCACATCCTGTCATCGAAATTAAAATTGGTTCATCGAAATTTTCAGCAGTAATCGATTCTGGATCACCTATGTCAGTTATAAATGAGGAAACTTTTAACGAGTGCAACAAAGAGAATACCTATCCCACATTACCATTAGGCAAAACGAAAGTGAAAGGAGTAGTATCGAGTAAAGGAGTAGACGTTAAATTACATACACATTTATCATTTTGTATTGCAGGTCATACTTTTCACTCAAATTTTTGGATTGTTCCTTTATTGACAACAGACGTTATTTTAGGTACGAATTTTCTGGTACAACACGACGCAGCTATCGATTTTCAGAATTCCTATTTAATGTTGAAGGATGAAAATGTGCAATTGGCTATAGAATTTCAGCATTCATTATCGGCAGAAGAGGAAACAATTAATTGTACACAGGTCATTTCCGTGTTACGTAACATAGACTGTAATTCCGCATTGTTCACAGACACGTACGTACATAACTATAATACTCCAGACGAAGCTGACTACGACGTAATGCAGATGATTTCCGATAAAGTTAAACAAAGCAGTGCAAATACAGACGACGAACGAACGCAATTACACAAAATTCTTTTACAGCAAGCTCCAGTTTTCGACATTCCTGGTACTATGTCCGGATTTATGTATGAATTTCAAGTCAAACAGCACGACACATTTAGAGCAAAGCATTATCCCATTCCATATATCCACAGAGAACAGGTTAAGAAAGAATTGCAGGGTGTGCTTGACCAAGGAATTATTGAACCGGCAGTTAGTCCGTACATAAACCCGCTACATATTGTTAAGAAAAAAGATGGCTTACTTTGCCTTGTACTTGATTCGCGTCACATTAATAACATAATTATTAATGAAACAGATCGACCACAGACATTAGAGGAACTTCTACAGAAATTTCACGGTACTGCTATTTATTCTAGATTAGATTTGAAATCGGGATTTTGGCAATTTCAACTTCATCCGAATTGCAGAAAATATACAGCTTTTCTCTGTTTTGGCGACTGTTATCAATTTTGTAAATTACCGTTCGGATTAACTATTTCTTCTGCAGCTTTTATTCGCAGTTTGAACACAATACTTCCGACAGAACTTAAAGACAGAATCACGACGTACGTAGATGACATTCTTATTGCAGAAGCTACCTGGTCTGAACACTTTCTTTATGGCAGACATACCACCGTTTATACAGACCATAGAGCTATACAATTCTTACTTTCGGCTAAATTCACTCACGATAGATTAAGCAGATAGAAACTTTATTTACAGGAATTTAATTTTACGATTGTTCACATTCCCGGCACACAAAATATTATAGCAGACGCACTATCGCGTTCTCTCAGCAACAATCAGCAAGACATGGCAACCAACCTCTGCAAAGCAAATTTCAGTGTCATGTACATTCAGCAAGTTGCATTTGAAAATTTCATTTCATCGTCATTACAGGACATAGCACGAGAGCAAAATAAAGACAACATGTGGAAAGAAATTAAACACTTTTGGCAAGATAAGAATAATGTTACGATTAGACACCATTACACTGTACGCAATGACATTCTGTTTCGCCGTTCTCATCCTGACAGCAACAATTGGTTATTATGTATACCTGATGAACTGGTTAACAAACTAATCTGGTACACTCATTTAAGTTACGCACATTACGGAGCCAGAAAATGTTTTCTTATACTGAGACAGAACTGTTATTTCACCAACATGGAAAAACGTATACGACGAGTTTTAGCGTCATGTAAAATTTGCCAGAAAGCTAAGTCAGACACCACTTCACACATTCCTCCATTATATCCCATTGTACCTGTTAAATTAAGACATATGGCCGCAGTAGACATTTTTGGTCCAATTCCGAGAACTAATAGAGGTTTTTGCTACATCTTTGTTGCTGTTGAACTCACTTCAAAATTTGTTACTTTCACTCCGTTACGCAAAGCTACTGCTAAAACTGTTTCTAAAGCATTTGTAAAAGATTTTCTATTTCATGTAGGGCATGTGATGAGAGTAATTTCCGATAATGGATCACAATTTCGTTCTGCTATATGGACATGCATGTTACGAGCTAGAAACATTTCTCCAATCTATATATCCAAGTACCATGCTTCTTCGAACCCCTGTGAACGATTAATGAAAGAAATTGGTAAACTGTGTAGAATATACTGCCACAAAAGACATATTGATTGGGACACACACATATTCTCATTCCAAGATGTAATTAATTCCATTCCAAATGAATCCACTATGCTATCTCCGTCTGTTATACTGAAAAACGTTGAACCACCAAACAAAATTAAAGAATTAGTAAACTTTCCTACATCTCGTCGATTACGACACCACGAATTAATTGACATTGTGCTGAACAACATTAAACGTGCCGCAGAGCGCCGGAGAAGACAGCAAAAACAGGTTTGTATGTGCCGAGACTTTCACATTGGACGAACACACTATTTATCCAATAAAATAAAAGGTAAGTGCAGTAAATTTGAACTTCTATACGCAGGTCCATATCGAATTCGCAGCATTCCTCACCCCAATGTTGTACACGTCGAAACTTCGAGAACCAGAAAAAGTAAAGGAACCCACCACTTATCCAACATAAAACCCTTTATTGAGTGAACATACTTTACGATTTATCACACTGTAATGCTATTTACTAATTTTTATGATCATTTCTGCGATTATATTCACGTGACTAATTATTGATGACTATCGTATTATCTTGGCAAGTGCCCGGCAATGTAAGGTTAGCAGGTCGCTCTTCTTGTCGTTACACATCAGACCGTGCACATTTTTCCAGATGAACTTACGCATTTTATGAATAATTATGCAATTCTATGTAGTGACGTATTACTTTTATCAAATTCTCTCTCCATTAAAGTCTTTAATTCTCGCCTCTATTAACTACACTACATACAAGCTGTCTTTTTTATGTACGATTGTTTTCGTGTTTTGTTTGTATGCACTGTGAAGTAGTTAAGGTATAACACACCATTTGACTTTGACATTTTTTGCCCTATGGTATCTCAACATCGTGACTATTTTACATTTTTCTTTTTTTTCTGCTGCATTGTGATATTCTCTGTACATTTTTGCCTCTAAACACTGTCTATGCCTTTGACATATTACGTTTTCTGTCATGTTATGCTGTATGCTTAATTGTGTCACCATTAACCAGTCATTATTTAGTGGGTATATGATTTAAATGCAAGGCATTAATCTTTGTTCATCAATTTCAGAAAGGAATGATACGTAAAGGACATAAATTAAACAAAAATGGGAATTTCACATACGGAATAAACGAAAGAAGATGCAAAAACCTTATGAGGAAGAGTAAATGGATCAGAATTAACAAGCATTAACAAGAATATACTATACACATCGTAGAATAGCAGTCTTAACTAATTTTTTCTTTCAGAATACAAGGCGATTGATGCAGGCTGTCAGACAGAACCACACATCTTCGTTTTAGTGATGAAATATGCTAGAGATAAGGAATAGTTGTGTAATGAATAATGAAGTGATTTTTTTCAGATGATAATGAATGCTGATGAAGAGTAATGATGAAGAATATGCTACTATGAATAATGAAGTTTTTCTTTACAGATGATGATAATAATGAAGTTAAGATAATATGGATAATGAAGTTTTCTCTTTACAGCTGGGGATGATGTTGAAGTTTATGTATTTATGCTATGTAGTTATTTAAGTATTTGTTGCAGTTTGTTTTGACAGTATGTTTTATATCGTATGTTATGATGACTGAAGGTTTTGGAAAGGACAGCTATGGAACACATTTTTATACACATTTCACTATCTGTTAATTCCAAGTTCACTACTTTTCAGAATAGTCTGCGTTTCTTCTTTCTGCTCAATAATCCATCTTGTAATTTTTTTTCAGGAGAAGCCTTTCATGATACTTACTAAACTTGTTACTTATTAAACCTATACTAGTACTTGCATTTTTTTTACCCACTTGTGTCACAACCTTGCTACAGCTGACTCATGATGAATGACGTTACACATTTTTCATTTACAGGATCAACCCAGAAGCAAATTTTTTCTTTTTCACTTCTAGCTTTCCCTTATAATTACCCAACGCAATGCATTGTTAACTAAAAAAAAATACTGAATGATGAACAATGATTTTACTATTCGATACTTACTGGCCACTGAGTGCCAATAATTAATGTAACTAAATGAATTATGTTATTAATTATGCCATTAATTAGCTCCTGTTTTCAAAGATGACTTTTCATGTTTTGGTAGCTGGCCACTGAGTGCCAATAATTAATGTAACTAAATGAATTATGTCATTAATTATGCCATTAATTAGCTCCTGTTTTCAATGATGACTTTTCATGTTTTGGTAGCTGGCTGCTGAGTGCCAATAATTTGTATAACTCAATGAATTATGTTAATACTATGCCAATAATTGACTCTCCTTTTCAATGATGACTTTTGATGAACATTATTCTGTCATACTAAATATGCTTAGTGACTGGCCAAGGACTGCCACTGTTTATTGTACTACAATTATCCATGATGCCAATAATTTAATTTTATGAACATTATTCTGTAATACTAAATACATGGTACAGAAATGTTCAATAACTGGGCTATGAATGCCACAAACTACTAATGTAATCAAGACTAGTCTGTGACTTAATGTCCTTCACCTTCTGACCTAACTACCTGGAATTACTGTAATATCCATTTGTCCTGTTCATCCTCATAATCATGGAGCACTATATTTGGTTTTTGCACTAATTCTACGATGGTGTGCCTTGTAAGAGCGTGGTGTTGACACGACATGCTGCCCACCACCGTGAGCGATGAAGACGTTATTATGGTCCCACTGTTTGGTGTACCTGATGTACTGCCAAAATGATAACAGGAAATATTACTACGACATTTCAGTGTCTTTGATACGCTGATAAATACTTCTGGGAAAAGATCTGCAAATTGTCTCACTTGGTGTTGTACTCCTGTGGAAAGATATGGACTTTCAGTGCAGCTGCGTGCAACCTAAGTGCTACAACCATGATGCAATCCTTCCTATCCCTTCCCTAATTCTTGTAAAATGAAAAAGTCATATACAGTGCATGTGCACTTCCTTTCTTAATAAGATCAGTTATCCTGAAATTACTAAAGACTTGTATAGTGCATGTGCACTTTATCACACTCCTTGATTTGTTTGTTTGTTGTAGAAAAATACTAGAGAGTACTACAGTCCGTGTGCACTTTTGTCATTTGTCAATATAATTTGTACTCATTAGGTTTATTTGTCGTTAAAATATTAGAGTTTTTCAGTGCCTGTGCACTTTTTTCATTTTCCAATATGATTTGTACTCATTCTGTATGCCTTTTATGTTTTCCTGATATGTTCAATACTTCAGTGCATATGCACTTATGTCATTTGTTACTCATTGTATATACATTTCGTCATTTGCTGATATATTCTCAACTGCACTGCATGTACACTTATGTCACTTGTCAAAATGATTTTTTTGCCATTATGTTTATTTGTTATGCAAATGCTAAAGAGTTTTTCAGTGCATGTGCATTTATGTTATGTGTTAATATGTTTTCTACTGAACTTCAGTGCCTGTTCACTTTTCTCATTTTTTAATATGATTTGTACTCATTCTGTATACTTTTTATCATTTCCTGATATGTTCAATACTTCAGTGCGTATGCACTTATGTCATTTGTTACTCATTGTATATACATTTCGTCATTTGCTGATATGTTCTCAACTGCAGTGCATGTGCACTCATGTCACTTGTCAACATTTGCCATTCTGTTTATTTGTTCTGCAAATGCTAAAGAATTTTTTCAGTGCGTGTGCACTTTGTTATCTATCAAATAATTTGTATATACATTTTTCTGATATGTTTTGTACTTATATTTTGTCTATGTCTGAAATGTTTTGTACTCGGTGCATGTGCACCACATTTAATTCATGTACTACATCTGTATATCTGCTGTAATTGTAAATTTAATTAGTTAAGAAAAAAATATGCCACACTTTGCAAGTCCAAATGACTCACCATCACTGCCAAATTTTTGCCCCCCCAGTGGAGGGTTATGAAACGCGTATGTAATCGGTATCAGCGATGGTGAGGCATGATAAAATCTTTGACCAGAGAGTTGCTAGTCTGCGCTTGACTGCGCGAGAGTGCAGTCCAGTTGCAGTCGAGTTGCGAGGCAGTTCTGTCGCGAGTTAGCAGTTCGAGAGTAGTAGCGCATGCGAGATGACGTAGTCTGTGGTAGTAGTGCGCGAGAGATAGTCGCAATTGTATGTGAGGAGTCGGCAGGCGTCGACATGGCACTCTTGTCAAGATTCGGGACAAGGTATATATTTTAATTAAGGTAATGAAGCAGCATTGCGCACATTTGATAATGTAATGTAAATTAACTGTAACTAATTTGTTCAAGAATCGCCCCAATAATAATTTGTTTTCAAACCAAGCATTTTAACAAAAGAAACATTTTATTGAAAGAAATATTTTCCTTGGTATTC
Source organism: Schistocerca nitens (assembly GCF_023898315.1). NCBI lineage: Eukaryota > Metazoa > Arthropoda > Insecta > Orthoptera > Acrididae > Schistocerca > Schistocerca nitens. Next base: position 546,976,647 of record NC_064619.1, on the reverse strand, counting down.
CTTAAAGAAAAGTTTCCCTTAAATTCAAAATTTTTGCAATGCATTTCCTCCAAGCTATGGCGAAAAATAAGAGCAGAAGCAGTTTTACTAAGGTTAGAATTTCAGTTTAATTAGTGAACAGGGCCTAAGATCGACATTTCGGTCTATTTGCGTTTTCATCAACATTTAAATATTCTTACATTTTTTTGTGGGCAGCTTAGATTTGGGTCAGATTGCTATTGTATTTTCATTTAATTGTCATTGTCATTAAATATAATTGCTGGGAGGTTACACTAGGTTCTACTCTCGTTAACATTTAAATTTTTGTCTTTCAAATTTCTCTGGGGAGCTTACACTTGGCTCCATTTCTATTAAATATTGTCTTTGAAATTTTTGTGGGGAGGTTACAAGTGATATACGTTTATAATATTTCTGGGGTCAAATTAACGACCTGTGGAATGCTGTATAGAATATGTGGATTAATAATGATATTTACAGTTTTCCATATGGAATAGCATGGGGGAAATATTTATCTCTGAAAATTATTTAAAAATGAGAAAAGATTATGTTGATTAATAATGCTACATTCTATTTTCTGTATACTAAACGATGCTTCAGCCTAAAAATTTTAAGCAAATTATATTTTGTATTTCATTAAATATTGAATTTCAGGGTATACAATTACAGAACCTGAAGACATTAAACATATGACAGAAGATTATACTGGATACTAATGATGATTTGTGTTTTATTCATTATGGTATTTCAGCCAATGTGAGCCACGGGTAGAAATGCAATCTAGAATTAATAGATATTTTATTATTTTTACAGAGGAAGATAAATTATCTCTGTGAAAATTTTGAACTTCAAACATGTGGTGTTTCAAGAACTTAGAAGTGGGATCCTGAAAATATAAAACAAATTTCATACAGCCATTTCTATGTTGAAATCCAGATATTAAAAATTAAATCACAGCACATCTTAACCAATAAAGATTCATCAATAATGAAATTTTATACTTAATTTAAGAAGATTTTCTAGTATGTAAAAATTTACATAATTGTAATGAAATTATGTCATGTGTCTGAGAACCCTCTAAACATAATAATGTTCTAGGTCATCCGAGTTTGAAGGCTTGAAATACATAATGAAATTAAATCACATTTCATTAAATTTTTCAAAAATTACAGTCAGTAATATATTGAAATAAAAATGCAATTTAAATAAAAATGCAATGAACTGCTAGCTATAGAATATATACACAAACAAATGAAATCAAATAACAACAAATTATTCAACTACAACTACATGGATTTTAGTACCTGTTAAAAACTTCAAGGATCGTGTAATGAGTAAAATGGCTAAGAAAATAAGACATTATTTCATTATTCTTAAAGAAATAATTATACATCATTTAAACTATACAGCAAAATATAGATCAATTCAAGCTCAACAACTACCTATTAAATCAGTAACTACTACCACAAGTGAAAGAGAAAGAGATATAATTAGGCAAATACATGAACTGAAGATGATTATGTGATCAGAAATTACAGTGACAGATTTATGGTGGACATCCACACTTTTAAGATATGTTAAGACTTGAGTATAATCTTAACACAATAAATTTGCACCAAAGATCGAAAGAAAATGTGAGAATTGTCTGTCATCTGAACTACTTTAATATTATGGATGACTCTATATGAGAACAATTGATTAATGATATAACAAATCTTCATCAGACTATATAATTATAATTTTGAACTAGCCTCCCATATGGGTTAAAAATGATTAAAACATGTGTTTTTAAATGAATATATTTTTAAATTTATGTAGTTGATGAAAGGAAACCATACATTAAAAAATATTAATAGTGCCAATTCGGCACTATCAAGAGGGTATGAGATAATGGGTAAACACACACCCACACCCTTCAAACATACAAACTAATTATTTCTCAAGAAACTCAATTTTTGCCTCTAATTAATTTTTTATGTTTTCTAAATTTATCTCATCATTGATCATGTAACTTTTAGGCTTCAGCTAATTTCCAAAAGAGTCCATGTATTAGTTTCAAAATCATTAAATTTATAATTTTGTGGTAACAGTCTTCAAAGAAAGACACAAATGACCAAGAATTACTTCATCAAAGTTTTCTATTGTATCAATAGTGGAGCATAGATTATTTTTCCTAAATAGTTAACAAGCTGTTTAGGTGTCCTTCCCCCAAATGAATGAAAAACAAATGTTATGTCTTTAATCTTGTATTAACAATTGCAATGAATACCAGGATATCAGATGAATCTAAATAATTATTTCATATTAATTTTTATTCAGCTGTTTTGGTAATACATTAGTCATGTAAACCCCCAAAAATGTTTACTTTTAGCTCATTAGCGAGGTTTTCTTTATCAAAATTAGATCAAGGTCTATTATATTTTTTTATCACTTATTGAATTTAATTTTAATTGATATTGGTTTACTTTAGTCAGTTGACAGCCTTGTATAATCAACACTAAAGTTATTCATTTTAATGTATTAAAAAGTTAAAAGTGAAATAACATTTTTAAAGAGTGATCTTTTACCATTATTGAAATTTTTATTAACCTCAACCATTTTCATCAGCATCTAAACATATTCCTAGCTTTTCTTTTTCATACGTTTTTTTTTCTATCTGCAGCTGCAGCTTCTTTATTACCAGATGAAGTGTCAGAAGTATGTATTCTTTCTTTTGCTGCTAACCGAATTTATTTATCAGTTTTGCATCTTTTTTCTCAGTCTTCATTATCTCTATAGACAATATAATGTTTTTTAAAAGCTTTGTCTAATAGGTTAATTCCTGGATCACCTACAGCTTATCTTTCAAGTAATTTGGTCCCAGGACAACATAACTATAACCAGGTAGAGGCATATCAGACATAAGTTTATTAATTCCAGTATTTATTAACTGTTAATCATTTTTTCACTTTTCGAAAAGCCTAATTAAATATGAATTCCATTAGGATGATTGATAATAGGGTCATTGAATGTATTAGTTAACATCAGTGGTATTCCAGCTTTTCATTAATTTAATTTTCATTTGAAGCTAATTCTTCTTCATTAATTACTGTTAATCTATCATTTAAATTTATAATGTCATTCAATCAAACATGTGATAAGTTTTTGTGAATGTTATTTCCTATAATTACAACCAATTTCTTTTTGAGGCTTGCTGATTTTCTTATTTGCTGCCATATTGGCTTGAGTAATACATTATATTTTCCACATATAACTGATTTAGGTTTATTTGTTTGAGGATCATTACTTTGAAAAAAAGCATACGTGGTTATTGATATATCTTAGTATTTAGAAATTCTTCCTAATTATTTTGATCTTGAACATAACTTCTAGTCAAGATTTCATTAAACAACCAGTTGCTCTGTAAACTTTATCTTTGATTGAAATGATATTATTGATAAATTTAAAATCAGATCCCCAATATAATGATTAAAATCATCTTCGAAACGGAAGCCAAAAATTTTACTGTTAAGAGCACCGATAATTCTTTATTGTTGGACTAATATAGCTAGTTTTAGGTAAAGTTTGTGTATCTGTCTCCTTTTCTTTTACCTTTATCAACATAGCTTCAAGCTTTTTCGTCTTCACAGTGCAGGACTTTCAACATGAAATAAACTTTTCTAAAATCAAGCTCCTGATGTTGTTGGTGGAATAGGAAAGATATCATCATAATTTTCTTTGTGGTGATAAGGTAAGGAACCATCTGTTTCTCAGTCTCTCTGCTCTCTTCAATAGCTTTTAGAACATTATAACTTAAACCTTCCCTTCCTTTTTTTACATGCTCAATAGCATCGATAGCTGTTTTGTGTTCTTTTTTCGTATTTTACATATTCTGTTCTTGGTTGTTTTTTCCAAATTTTGAATTGTTTTTTCTATTCTTCAGCTTTCTCTCAGGTCACTCAACTACACCTTGAGGTATGATCTATGGCGCAATTTCGTATATAGCAGCAGCATTCTCGTGATCATCCCATTCACTCTGACTGTCAATCATATGTCCTTCTGTTGATTCAACCTGTTGTCCATCAATTCACACACGGCATTGAAGGGGACATTTTACAATACCATAACTGTCAGTTATGTACCACTGTTGTAACCCAGCTTGCTCTACAGAGTGTCGACTTGTTGCCTTGACCTGCTTCAAAACCTGTTATTTCCCCCGTCAAGTGTATATGGGACATCATTGGATGAAAACTCCAGCATTGTCCACAACAAGCATTAACCTTCCTTATATGGGCTGACCATGCGCAATAGGCATGTAACTCCATCCCACCCACTGGCATCCGGTACTTGTGCCATTCAATGGATGCACATTTGCATGCTTACATTCAACATCTGGGTATTTAGACCAGTTATCACTGTACCAGCATTTCACATTTGTAATGGCTTATCTCGTGCTTACATTTAACTGTTATCTTGCAATTTTAATCACTCAAATACATTACCTACACAAATGTATTTCAGATATTTCTTTACTCTGTGTTAATTATTTTTTGAGTTGTGATATTTTTCCATCAACATATGATGAATGAAACTATATTTTAAGTGTAATCTGAGGAACTACTGTAGGGATTCTGATATGGTTTCTAATAATGATACACTGAGTCATGAGAAAGGTTTCTCTGTATAATTTGTTACTGCAAAATCAGACAAGTCGTCCAGGCATCGATGCTTAGGGCTACCTGTGTGAAGCCAGACCTTGTTGTCAGTGCCGTATGTATCAACAAATGTAAACATTAAATAACCAATATTGGTTCATACCTTACTACTAAAGTACCTTTTATTTTTATTGAATGAATGTTAAAATTGTTATAGATATACCAAATTACATAGTTGGATGAAAAATAAGCAATAAGTGAGAGAAAATGAGTGAGACTCAAAAGGGCCTGTCACCAGTGAAGCATTTTCTAAAGCTGAATAAGAATAGTCTTCTCTACACCTCACCCCATTGTGTTCTTTGTGAGGGCTGTCCTTATGTCTTCCACTGCCACAGTACTGCTCTTCCAATTAGGTGATGTGACGATTGAGGGTCGGTGAAATCTTCATTCTCCAGTATACTTTGCGTGATTCACAGCTTTGCCTGAGATTCAGTGAATCTTTTAACTTATCAACCTCAGTACAGGAAAGTACTGTGAGAAAAGTATACAGATGTAGAATGACGCTGCTGTCATTACTATCAGCGTCTTATGTCATTGTATCAGCACTCGAGACTATTTGTCTCTATCAAGAACTTTATTCTCATAGCATATAAGTCATCCAGAAAAATGTGCCACAATTCAAAGTTATTCATATCTCATTGATTATATGTATATCTGCTTATTGGTGTAATAGGTTTTAATAGATACCTCACGTCCTACACATCACAGTTAACACACTGTGTGCATTCCTCATACCTGGAAGCTCCATGATCACTTATGCTGGCCAAACCTGTTATTATGTAAATCACCACCTTAACCCTCTGCATGGAACACCAGCCTGTGGGACCAGTTAATTTTTGAATTTGGGCTGTAGAGCGAACAGAGTGTGGCCCTCCTCACAGCTCCTTAAAAGCGTTCCCAGTACACTCTCTGGCAGCAGGTTGGGGCTATCAGTGTTCGGATCTGTCAGTCCCGCACGTGGTTACCCGTTAACGCCTTTCCAACACCTACTGAGTCTCCTGGACCCGCGTTCTCTATGAGGTAAAATTCAAACATTCATTCATGTGTTTCGTATGTCATTTTGACATAAATTTGTTGTCAGCATTGTTTCTATATATTATATGTTCTTTTTTTCCTTAGTTGAGTGTTATTTTTACAGCTTCCTTTTATTTTACGGTTTTTGCATGGGCATCATCTATGTATGCCTTTATTATCGTTTGGGTGAACCTGTGGTAATGACCTGCAAAAATATTCCTAATTTAATAAAGTAACTTTAGTTCCCTATTATCTTTCCTTAAAATGCACGCTAATAGAAAAATTAATACAGAAGCAAAAAATAGTTAATGTTGTCTATTGAAATTTCGGGCATACATTTGTCTATATAACATATTTAAGTGATCATAGGTTAACTGAAGCGCAAGATAAACCATTACAAATCTGAAATGCTGGATATTAATAAGCGGTGTAACCCCAGAATGTTGGATGCAAGTGTATACAGGTGCCTGCATTGTGTTGTACAGGTGTCAGACGTTAATGTGTCCGATGGAGTTCCATGCCTGTGCCACTTGGAATGTCAATACAGCAATGGTTAACGCAGGTTGCTAAGGACTTTGGAGTTTTCATCTGATGTTGTCCCATACATGCCCGACTGGAGACAGATATGGTGATCGATCAAATCAAGGCAACTTGTCGACACTCTTTGGAGCATACTGGGCTATAACAGCAGTATGTGGGCGACTGTTATCCTGTAGGAAAACATCCCCGGGAATGCTGCTTATGAATTGATATTTTGACGTACAAATTTACTGTCAGCATACGGGGGGTTACCAAGAGATTATCTTGCTGTCATGCAAAATCGCACCCTTGACCATAACTCTAGGTGTATGTCCTGTGTGCCCAGCATGCATTCACGTTAGTTACAGGTCCTCAACTGGCCACCTAACCAACATGCAGCCATCACTGGCAACGAGGCAGAACCAGCTCCCATCAGAAAATACCACAGACGTATCTAATGATCACTCAATTGACACCACTGAAGTCGCAAATGGCGGTGGTTCGGGGCCAGTGGAATACACGTTATATGTTGTCTAGCTCGGAGCAGACCTTGAAGTAACCGAATAGTAACAGTTCGTTACGTCACTGTGGTGCCAACTGCTGCTCAAATTTCTGCTGCACATGCAGTACGATGTGTCAGAACCGTATGACAAACAGTATGGTCTTCCCTCCCAGTAGCGGCAAGTGCTGTCTGGAGCCCAGTCTTCGTGTGACCGTACAGTCACGTGACCATCGCTGCCAGCAGTCACGTACAGTTGGTACAATCCTGTCAAATCTTCCTGAGATATCGCGGAAGGAACACCCAGCTTTCGTAACCCCATTACGGTCCTACCAGCTGTTATGAAATACTTATCATCCGTTACTAAGAACAATGTTAGGTGTACAAAATTGATTTTTGCTCGTTGTGCAGTTTAACATTTTCTCTTGGTGAAGGACTGAATTACTTTTTGTTATATGCTACACTTTCTGTGGTACATCAAATTAAGTAAACCACTGCACGAAATTGTAAAGATCCTGCAGGGCTGGAAATGCAATGCGTAAACTTGGCGTGTCGGTGATTTTAGTTCGCACGTTGCAATGAATGAAATGTAGGTAGCAAATCGATATTATATTTCAGACTGCGTGGAGAATGGCTGTTGATGTTTCTGTTGTTGTCTTCAATTACAAAACTGGTTTAATGCAGCTTGCCATGCTACTCTATCATGTTCAAGTCTCTTCATCTCCAGCTAACTACAATTCCCTCCAGTACTAAATTCGTGAACCCTTGATGTCTCAGAATGTGTCCTGTCACGCAATCATTTCTTCTAGTAAGGTTGTGCCACAGATTTCTATTTTCCCATGTTCTGATCAATACCTCGCCGCTAGCTACACGATTTATCCATCTAATCTTCAACATTCTTCCATAGTACCACATTTCAAAATCTTCTTAATATGTCTGCTAAAACCACTGGGCAGAACAGTTTCACCTTCTAATTTAATAACACTTTTACAACCAAAGTAGCACATAGCTGGACCTTTACCGAATGCAACTCTATCACGGTTGAAGGCTTCCAACAAGAAATCTTAGCAAACCAATAAGATAAAAATGCAATTAAGACCGCAATAAAATAATTAAAAAAAACATCACAGCAAAGTAGATAGAACAAATATATGCAAGGTGCAATACGAATGGCTGAAGATTTCAAGATTTTAAAATATATTACTATATTCTTTTAAAGGCAGAAGGCCGCAGTGTTCAAGCTTGAAAGATAAATTAAAGAATTCATTTTGCAAAATTTTTAAGAAAAAAGAAAAAGTAACCATAAGCCTTAAATTTGAAGCTGCTGTAAACAGATAATTAAACACCGGTGGCAGTCAGAAGCTTGCAGGGAGGTCGGTATGCCCTCGTTTGCTTAGGCGGGACAGGTGGTGAGCTCAACTACACCTGATCCGTCGGAACCCATCCAGGGGACAGCCACGGACCGACCAACAACTACTTGCTTCCCATCAATCAGTAACGCCGCTCATGGTCAGGCAAAACAGCTACTAAGTGACAGTAGAAATTTAAATTAATGTAGTTAGGTGGAAGTGCGTTAAATACAGGATGTAAAATACATGATGGCGGGAACACGAGTAACGGCCAGCTCCTTGTCTAAACTGCTTATCGTACGTGTTTCACTTCGATAAATGTCTACAGAAAAGACATCCTAACATCTAAATCTATATTCGATGTTAAAAAATTTCTCTTCCTCAGAAACGCCTTTCTTGCCCTTAGCAGTCTACATTTTATATCCTCTCCACTTTGGCCATCATCAGTTCCTTTGATCCCCAAGTATCTAAATTTGTCTAATACTTCAGTGTCACATTTCCAATCCAGTTCCTTCAGAATCACCTGTTTAATTAGACTGCATTCTATTACCCTTGTGTTGCTTTGTTCATATGGTGTTATATCCTTCTTTCAAGACACTGTCCATTCTGTTTAACTGTTCTTTCAAGTCTTGTTTTGTTATACAATTAAGAGGAGAAAGATTTAGTAATTTAGTTATACGCCTTTATATAGGTTACATGTCCTTGCACATCGTAGTCATATGGTCATAACAATCGTCGTGTCTCAAACAATTCACGATGTCGAGACGCGGTCTTTTGCTAATGATAGCGCCTAACTAGACAAATTAGAAAATAGATTAAGTAAAGGCAAACCAACGTTTCTACCATTTGTAGACTTAGAGAAAGGTATTTACAATGCTGAATGGAATACTCTCTTGCAAATTCTGAAGGTGGCAGGGGTATAATACAGGAAGCAAAAGGCTATTTACAATTTGTACAGAAATCAGATGGCAGTTATAAGAGTCGAGGGGCATGAAAGGGAAGCAGTGGTTGGGAAGGGATTGAGACAGGGCTGTAACCTACTCAATCTGTATATTGAGCAAGCAATAAAGGAAACAAAAGGAAAATTCGGAGTAGGAATTAAAAACCATGGAGAAGAAATAAAAACTTTGAGGTTCGCAGATGACACTGTAATTCTGTGAGAGACAGCAAGGGACCTGGAAGATCAGCTGAACGGAATGGACAGTGTCTTGAAAGGAGGATATAATTGAACGTCAACAAAAGCAAAATGATGGTATGGAATGTAGTCGAATGATGGTTGGGTGATGCTGAGGGAATTAGATTAGGAAATGAGACACTTGAAGTAGTAAAGGTGTTTTGCTATTTCGGGAGCAAAATAACTGATGATGGTCGAAGTAGAGAGAATATAAAATGCAGACTGCCCATGGCTAGGAAAGCGTTTCTGAAGAAGAGACATTTGTTTACATTTAATATAGGTTTAAGCATCAGGAAGTCGTTGCTGAAAGTATTTGTATGGAGTGTAGCCATGTATGGAAGTGAAACATGGACGATACATTTGTTTGGACAAGAAGAGAATATAAGCTTTCGAAATGTGATGCTACAGAAGAATGCTGAAGATTATACAGGTAGATCACATAACTAATGAGGAGGTATTGAATAAAATTGAGGAGAAGAGAAGTTTGCGGCACAAATTGACTAGAAGAAGGGATCGGTAGGTAGGACATGTTCTAAGGCATCAAGGGATCACTAATTTAATATTGTAGGGCAGCGTGGAGGGTAAAAATCGTAGTGGGAGACCAAGAGATGAATACACCAAGCAGATTCAGAAGGATGTATGTAGGTTGCAGTAGGTACTGGGAGATGAAGAAGCTTGCACAGGATAGAGAAGCATGGAGAGCTGCATCAGACCAGTCTCAGGACTGAAGACCTCAACAACAATAACTTCTTACGTGATAAATACTCGAAACCAATTATTCGCCGAGGTATGGAAGCAACTCGCCCGCAACGGTGAGAGGTCGGCGTTTCTGGACGCGTTCAGACGTCCGTAGCACTGTAGGAAAATCCAAGCGGCCCACTTACACACATCCACATCTGGGGAACAGCATAGCATGACGTGTACACACATCCACAGCGGCAGTAGTATAACTCTTCTCATTTTCTGTACATGCTAGGGGCGTAGTGTAACGTACGCCAGAGCCGGGAGTATCGCCGGCGGCTAGCGCAGTCGGGAGAGAGGGACGCCTCCCTGCGGTGCATAACCGCAGGTGTGGCAGGGAGCCACTTATGCGGGCCGCACTAAACGGCCCGGGGTGCACGCGGCCGGGAGCGGGCCAGCGGTCCGTTATCCCCAGGGCAGAGGCGGCGGCGGCGGCGCGCTGTGGGTCGGGTTACCGGGCATTAAGCGCACCTGTCGGCTCCCACGGGCGTGCGCCCCGGGCTCCCACAGCCAGCGCACAGTGGTTCCTCTGCCGGAGGAAGCGCGCCTTAAAGCGGACGTCGAGAGAGATGGCCCCAGCAGATAAAGGCCACTCCGGAACCTCTTCAGCCAGAGGCCGGCGGCCGGTTCTCAGCCATTGTCACCAGCTTTGGGCGACTTAGGCGTCGGAACTCTGCAGACGTTCTGGACTCTGATGGCTTAGCTCTTTGCGGATTACTCTTGAGTGCTGGCGACAAATCCGTAGCGTCCGAAAGGAAGTCTTCAGCTGGACTCTACTAATAGCCCTCAATCTGTGACTTACGTAAACACGCATTGGATAAAACATATTTCGTCCAGCAGATGAATATTAACCACGTCGTCATCGAAATTGGCCTATTTTCATAACGGATGATAAATGGAAGTTATAGCCAGTTGCAGCTGACAGAGATGTGGTATTAATATCAATGGAAATCGTCCAGGTCTACCTGCCGATTGTCTCTATTTTTTTTTTTAAAAAAAAGAACTATTAGATCAAATATCTGAGTTCATCAGTCCCCTGAACTACTGAAACCTAACTAACGTAAGGACATCACACACATCCATGCCCGAGACAAGATTCGAACCTGCGACCGTAGCATACTGACTGACTGAATTACGAAGTACAACATAGTGCAATATGTTCGAAACTGAGAAAAGTAGTCGTACGGAGTAAGGAACGTCATAATGACCAATAAGTACAAGAACTAAGCGGGAAAAATAAGAATTGAGACCAAAAACGAAGTTATAGGGAAGGTCGTCCAACGCTGCCACTGTTCAGTCCTTACATCGGAAAAGCCGTGATGGTGATAAAAGAAAGGTTCTACAATTACATTAGAATTCATGATGAAATGACTGCAAGGGTATAGGTAAGCCGATGACATTGCAATCGTCAGTCAAAGTGAAGAAGGATTATAGGATATGTTGAATGAATAGAGAATATGGACCGAATGTGAACCGACGAAAGAGGAAATTAATGAGTAGCAGAACTGAAACTAGTACAAATCTCAGCTCAAAAACTGGAGACCACAAAGTAAAGGAAGTTAAGGAATTCTGCAACCTTGGAAGGAAAATGACGCACGACAAGGAAGTGATTAATTGAAAAGCGAAAGAGGCAAAGAATACAGCCATAGATAAGTCTCCTAACATGGAACATCGTCCTTAACCAGTAAAAAAAATTTCGGAAAATGTACTTTTGTAATATTGTGTGGAAGTCAACATGTGCTGTTGGGAACAGGAAAAGTAGCGTTTCAGAGTTGATGCCATAGAAAAATGTTGATAAGTAGGTGGACTGTGAGGTGCTACGCAGAATCGGTGGAGAAAGGGAATTGTGGAAACGCTGAAAAAAACCAAAGGCAGGACAAGGTGGTGATACATGTGTTAAGATATCAGGAAAAGCTTGCATGATAGTAGTGGCAGCTGCATAGAGTAAAGAAGTGCAGAGGAAGACAGAAGTAGGAACGGCTCCAAAAAGAAAGTCAGCATTTAGAAGTGTTACTCTGAGGTGAAGAGGTTGGCACAATATAGGTCTTCGTGACGGACCACATTGAATAGCTAAAAATACTGTTGACTAAAGGGAACAAAAATAAAAATGATAAAAGCGGTACAACAGAAACTAATAATTACTTCAAAAACTGAATACCAGTATTATTCATACAGAATTATTTACACCAGTAACAGTTTCGCATTTTCAGCCTTCTCCAGCTGGTGTAATACATACCTTCACCGGCGTTTTGTTTTTGACGACAGCATTCTAAACACTGCACTTCCATTTCATTCGGTGACTTGTAGCTGCTTTTCACATGTATAAACACAGAACCAAGGCTTTTAACTTCTCTGATGCACTGTTGGTGTGCAGCTACCATTACCATGTTTAATATACACGATCCTATGCCTGGGCAGACCATATAACTAAGTCTATTGCAGATATGTGGAAAATGTGTCTGTTCGTGGGGTGGCGGAGGCAAGTTGGGCACGTGTCGTAACCCCAGGCCTGGCCACATTGTCTCCTTCCTCCCATTCCTGGTGACTGGTAAAAAATATGCATTTTTTATTGTTTTGAATTTTTTAAATTAATTAATTTGTTTTTTAAGCAGCAAGTAACTGAAACTAGTAACTACACTCGTTGCGTCGGATTGGGGACGCACATAACTGAAAACATTTATAGTTTCAACAAAGAGCAAAAAGAAAGAGAGCAAAGTTTGAGGTTAAGGAAGCCATTAAACAAAACCTAAGTGTGGTAACCATACCACCATTAACGGTACTACATCTTGCAGCGTATGGGAAACGAAAACAGTGAAGAACCTGGGGACAAAAAAGGGAAAGGGGCAAATACAGCTGCACAGTGCGAGGGGTCACGACGAAACTCTCCATCTCCTTTATCATCCAGATATGACCTCTCAATGACCGAAGTAGATCCCACGTTGTACCGTGTGGCGTTCTATCATTGTCTTGTAATTTTAGCTTCTCTTACCCGTGATGATCCACCGGCGTGTAGGGTCGTGGAACGCACTCCACAAATAATTGGAAAAACCATGTCCATACTTTAGGTTAAGGAGGATCTTGCAACGTCGTTCCTGCAAATAGCTCCAAAAAGCCGGCCGGTGTGACCGAGCGGTTCTAGGATCTTCAGTCTGGAACAGCAAGACCGCTACGGCCGCAGGTTCGAATCCTGCCTCAGGCATAAATGTGTGTCATGTTCTTAGGTTAGTTAGGTTTAAGTAGTTCTAAGTTCTAGGGGACTGATGACCTCAGATGTTATGTCCCATAGTGCTCAGAGCCATTTCAAGTTCCACAAGTGTAAAGCGTCCTTAGTGCCGTCTTGAAACAAATAATGCACTGCATGTCCACGAAGCCACGGCATGCCATTAATTTTCTTGCGTGGGTAATACGTCTCATCCGGGAATAATATGGTCTTGGACTCGATATGATTGGCCGTCACTCGAAGGATGTACGCTGGCATTTGCTTCGCTAAGTGCGACACTACCGTAGACTCGCCATAGCTAGGACGGTGTTCATCGTTGTCTTGAGCGCCATAGCTTGTGCACATGGGTGAGTCCACCATATGAACCGCATTTAGCCTTGATCAGGTCACCTGCTTACCGTTGACAGTGATGTACCACATCGCCGTGAAGACAGTGTCCAGTGTTGCGTGGTGAATCGTCCTCCACACTAAACGCTAGTTGACGTTCGGGTGCTTCCTCTCCACGATGTTATCGGGTCGTCCACGCTGCAGGACACGATAAACCGCCAGTGCCGTCGCAAATCAAGTCGGTAGTAACGCAAGTCGAACGTGACTGAGTTCGAGGTAAAAGACACTAACGTAGAAGAGTGACGAGGGGACGTGATGTATTGTCACAGGTGGCGAGAGGGAAGGCGGCTCTACCTCTTCTAATAACAAACTCGTCAGACCGTTCGGACGGCGGTTGACTAACGTGCTCACAAACAGGGTCATGAACGAGATGAAGGATAAGCCCTCCCCGATCCGGGGGAGGGATGAGAGTCTCATATGTGCTTTTTAAAAGCATTCCTGAACTCAAGAAGGAGCCATAACCCGCCAGTATACGGTGAGCTAACATCACCGGTATGTGTAGTATATGAGCGATATGTCCAATGTGTGACTCTATATGTGTGTTGACATACTGGCTCCGTTGGACGATGTCCAGTACTCGTAGGCGGTTCTTGGCTATCCCAGTCCGAACTTTTCGTAAAAGTCGTCGAAAGTGTGAGCGGTATATCGTCTGTGAAATCAATGGCGAGGCATTTCATAGTATCTCTGAGCTGTAAGGAAGTGACGCTATCTACAGGTAGTCCGACCCCGATGTTCATCGCCACTGATTTTACGACGTTGATATGATTACCAGTGGCCATGCTATAAGTAGCTATCCAATTCAGTGCGATGGCGGTGTCGTCGCCGTTGCGGATGACAATCACCAGGTCGTCAGCGTGTGGCCACGTAACGTCATACCCGTTAGTCGTTGTCGCACGCCGCATATGATTGGTTCCTTGGCCACAGCGTAAAGTAAAGTGGATAGAGGGCAGCCTTGGCGTACCAATATAGAAATCGTGAGGTGCTGCGTAGGTCGGGCGTTGACGATCACTTGGAGTAGTCACTATGGAGCCGGCCGTTGTGGCCGAGCGTTTCTAGGCGCTTCAGTCTGGAACCGCGCTACCGCTGCGGTCGCAGGTTTGAGTCCTGCCTCGGGCATGGATATGTGTGATGTCCTTAGGTTAGTTAGGTTTAAGAAGATCTACGTTCTAGGGGACCGATGAACTCAGATGTTAAGTTCTATAGTGGTCAGAGCCAGCCAGTCACCATAGAGGAGTCATATGACAGCGTTGACAAATGGCTGTGGGTATCGCATATGTTGGAGGACTACTTTCAAATAGTCGTAGTACAAGCGACCGATAGCTTGACTGAAATCGATTGCCGCCAAGGCACTCTTCAGACTACGTGCCCTGTTCGCCGAGTGCTGTTTGAATATTATTGTCGCCTCAAAATGACGTTTGATCGGGTGAAATGACGTGTTGTAAGGTCTGATGTATCCGCGCCGCCAACAGTAGAGAACATATCTTAAACTCGCAGTTCAGTAGTGTCAGCGGGCTGTAATCCTGCGTCCGTGAGCCACCAGACGCTTTGTGAATAGGAATAATCATCCCTTCTACAAGGACCTTAGCGAGCGGCACTTCTGTGGACAGAAGTACGCGACAGATGTCCGTCCATCGGGGAGGCCATCAGGACCCGAAGACTTGTTTACAGCTTCATTTCTAATGGCGGCGATCACTTTTCCTTCTGTAATTTCTTCCATCAAGGCCGCTTCCACTGCCGGGGTAACGGTGCCGTAAATCGTTGGAGGGACGTCCTCTAGTGCTTTCGGATCAGGAGTCTGAGCTGAATAGAGCTAGGAATAGTGATCGTAGAACGCTGTGCTTACGTCACGTTGCGTGGTGAGGCGACGAACGTCCTCCGTGTCGATGAAGAGTATCAGCGTTCCTTGGCATCGTTTACGTTCACGAAGTACGTGGAACATAGACGGGCGTTCGCTCGCTATCCCATCCTGCGTCCTCGAGCGGATGACCACCCCCTCTAGGTGGCGTCGCATATTAGAGATGATATGAGCCTTGCTTGGCACGGTGGACCGCCGTTTGTCGTTTCGGAGACGGCACCATAGCATAGCATCTCGCAGGACCCTGAAGTAAAGATCGAGCCAAGCAGCGTGGTCGCAACGATAGGTTATCAACATTCGCCTCAATGCTGGTTTGGCGCAGTTCAACCACTAGCGGATCGTTGTGGGATATGTACGGAGGAGATTTTCACACGAATCACAGATATCCTGAACGGCTTGGCAGCAATCTGGGTACGACAGGAGAGCGACGTTTAATTTCTACGGGCTGCGGCTTCTCCACTCTTGTTGCCGTAGGGTGATGGCACAGATGTAAGCTGAGTGATCCGAGAATGCTGCTGGCCACAGTTCCGCATCCTGTGTCCCAGTGGCAGGAGAGCGTGAGACGTAGATCCGGTCGATGCGACTGGAAGAGTGAAGTGTGTGAATCCCGGTCGGTGGCCGTGAAGATATTCCCAAGTATTCACCATCTGCCGGTCTTGGATTAGCGTCTCGAGTTCCTGGCAAGGATTGTGTTTTGGGAGTTGGTCTCTGGGTGCCAGTACGCACTTGTAGTTACCTACAAGCACCAGATGGTCGTGGCGGCCTTGGAAGTGGTAGGCGATGTCTTCCGTAAAGAATCATGAACGTTCGTGAAATTTGTCCGTCCCGGAAGGTGCATAGATATTGATAAGGCGGACACCCAATACTGTGAGTACTTGCCTCTGGCAGAGAGAGGATATCGTTCACCATTATCCCTTCCCGTGGAAGTACAGCGACGCCGCTGCCTGTGGGGGAAGCTGGAGAGACACACGCGCTGTAACTGTACATGCCTAGGAAGTCGTCGACGTACACCTCCTGGAGAAGCAGAATTCAACATGTCCTGAAGCAATTATAAATTAGCGCGCGTCCGTATAGTGTTGATGTTTATAGTCACAACGCTAAGTTTGAGGAGTGTGTACGTGACGTCAGGCTGTCTCATCGCTGTCACTGATGATGGAAAAGAATCAACACTGTTGGGGTGAATTCCCCCGTGTGTCGTCCGACACGATGGGCAAGGAGCATTCTTCACCGTCGTCCGTCCAGTCGCCGTGAAATACCAAAGGCTGTTGGTGGCTGATGGTGGCTGCGTCGGCACACGGAGCAGATTCCTTCGGCGCTACTGTCTGCATGTGATCCTGCATATCAGTGGGGTCGGAGAGACTGAAGCCGTTACCATGGCGTTCTGTTGGATAGGATGTTACTGGGCCCTCTCTACCGCCGACACCGTCTCGGATTGTCCACAGTCCATGTCAAACGCTAGCTGCAAGCACTCGTCCGATGGAGAACGCCGCTGTCTCTTGTGTTTCCACGGGGAACGCTGTTTACGGACGTGTGTTTCAGATCCAGATCCAGATGTGGGTGGATCTCTTCAGCAGCTACTGTATCTGGAAGAAAAGCCACTGTCGCCACAACCCGTGGGTCAATGTCCATTCAGTAATCATTGCTTTCTTGTAAGGTCGGTTGGTGGTTGTCCTCAGGAGGGGGCACCGTTGTAGTGGCTGGATCCGGTACCGCAGAATCCATCGTGGCCTCGTTATCAGGGGCGGCTATCGGAAGAATGTGGTCAGCATCGGAAAGGGTGGCCGCTCGTGCAACCCCGACGTAATTGAAATGAAAGGTCGTCACCATAGAAGGAGTCATAGATTCACCTGTCTGGAGTAGAGCAAAACGTCGTAGAGACATTTCGACCTGATGTGTCCTTTTTGGGCACTGCTGGAACAAGTGCGTGGCTGTCCGTCATACATAATAATTGCCCTAGATCCGCCGATGACAAGGTAGGATGGTACATGTTTTGTCAGTGCAGTTTTAATCTGTCATACTCCATTGAGAAATGGGTACGTTACAAAGGTTGTCTATTTTTCGGCCATGTGTCTGACCACTCTGCCGTAAGGCTGGAAAGCCATGGTGACTACGTCCGGTGGTACTTCGAACAGGAATTCGAAGACTCATGTCGTACGGAGGCCAAGCCATGCGTGATCGATAGAGACTGCCACAATATGGCCACCAGAATGTTTGAATTTAAGATCGTTCGAATGTGTGCGAATTATTCTGTTGCACACTTCATCACTTACTAACTTGATGTAGACAAAACCGCTCGTGATAGAGACATGGATACCAATTATGTTCTGCGGATCAATTTTAACTTAGTCACGTAGCAAACGTTCCACTTCAAAGGCTCGCGGCCGGGAAAGATCAGGATGAAAACTGATCTTGATGGTGGTCTGTCTGTATGAATGTGCCACATTAGGTCGGTAGTGGTGGACTCTGAACTAGGGGTGACGATGTAATAAACATCTAAGAACACTCGCAACTGCGCGGACGGGACGTAAACAGGACGTCCTCGCCACAGCGTTGTGAAAAGCAGACTTCACCATCTGAGCTACCCAAGCGTGACTCACAATCAGTACTCACAGCTTCAGTTCCTCAGTTCCGCCAGTACCTCGTCTCCTACCTTCCAGACTTCACAGAAGCGCTCCTGCGTACCTTGCAGAACTAGCACTCCTGGAAGAAAGGATATTGTAGAGACTTAGCTTTGCAACAGCCTGGGGGATGCTTCCAGAATGTTCGCAAGAGAGCTTCGAAAAATTCAAGTACACGGTCTCGCGTTCGACTAATTCAGAACACAGGTACTTCTTTATGGGCCTCTGAAACCCCAGTGGATTCCAGTGGGCAAGTGGATCCGTTTGTGGTCTGCCAATCTGACTCTGTCCCACAATTATGCGTGACGGAATATGTCAAATGTTTAGACGGGCGACTCAAGACAAATAAGTACACCCATGCATCACTCGTTGTGTGCGTGATGCTAGAAGCAGTACCTCTTATGGTTCAGAAGGTGACTGGTAGAGGCTCTAAGTGATACACTAGGATAGGACACAATTCTAACCTTTTAGGTAGGGACCTGCAGTTATTTACTAGGAAAGCGCCAGTACAAGAGTACCCACTTCTCTTTCTCCTGCTTTCCTCGCCCGCTCGGTAGCAGAGCACATTTACATATTAGCACAAGCCAATCACTTGCTGGAGCGCCGCATTCGAAGATGGGAGACTGCCCCTTGCTCTGCATACAGAGATTTGACCAATCACAGACTTTAAAGTTAATTGGCAGAAAAGGAAAACAAGATTCAGCTTCATATGGCCTCTTCCCGACGTGTTTATGCCGTGTGTTTCACTAACATGACCAGGATGGAACCACAGCCCTCCATAAAAAGATCGTTATCTCCCCTCTTGCATTCACTTCGAAGTATCCAAGGAACGGCCATAAACTCGCTAAGAGCCCCGTGCCTTCACGAATATGTTTTGTAACAGAGTCTGGACGTCTGGGCGCCAGTGACCTGTCCCATAGACATTCACAGAAAGCGTCCTCTGCTTTATTGCCGGTCTACAATGCGCTGCTTGTTGCAGTGGCGACTTCTCGGCGCTAGTCAGTGTACATGGACGCGGCTGCCGACCGACTGGCGCCAACCAATGTGTCTGCACAATGAGACCATGGAACTCGTCAGTCGGGAAATGTTTTCATCCAGGTTCCGCAGAAAAAACGCATTCTCCTCGGTCCTCGGTGGCCGTACAGTTTTACTGCAGTCATTTAAATCGGCACCCTATTCCTTTGAACGCAGGTAAGACTTGCAGCTATTCCTTCACTTGGGCAAACAAGCAAGAGCGTTAACGACTGCCCATCTTTCCATCATGATGTATGAAGTCAGATAGTAATAAATGTCATAATCCCTAAGAACATTTAGCGTCAAGACACCGAATCAGGAGTGAGAGTGCCCTGCAATCTCTCAAATTCCTCTGAAGTTTAGAAAATAGGAGATGAGGTACCGGCAGCATTGAATCTGTGAGAACAGGTCGTGAGCTGTGCTTGCATAGCTCAGATGGTAAGCACCTGCCCATGAAAGGCAAATATCCCAAGTTCAGGTCTTGGACTGACACACAGTCATAATCCACTAGGTAGTTTCATATCAGCGCACACTCCGCTGCAGAGTGAAAATTTCATTCTGTAATACAACATTAATATCACTTCCATTTCGACCTGGTGGACTTTGCGTGTAGTATGACACACAGTCATAATCCACTAGGTAGTTTCATATCAGCGCACACTCCGCTGCAGAGTGAAAATTTCATTCTGTAATACAACATTAATATCACTTCCATTTCGACCTGGTGGACTTTGCGTGTAGTTGTCTTCATTCCAGAGTGTTACTTCCTGTGGCTCTCCGCTCAAGTTCATCCTTTACGAGCCCCACCACACCTGAGTGACTACCGCAGCCTATATCCATTTGAATAATCTTCCTGTAATCGAGTCTTGGACTCCCTTCTCAACTTTCTTCGATAACATTCGTACATTGCCAAATTTCAGGATTTTTGATACCTCAGTGACCCGTTTCAGTTCATACTGATTCCCCTTCTGGACTACTTCCTCTGCTTGGTTTGTCCTCTGGTCGCCTGTTGACACTGCAGCCACATCACGGCCAATGGGTGGAATTTTCATGGCGTGCGAGTCTCGTTTGCACAGAGCTGGGAGTAAGTTGGGGTCCAATCTGAAGCATTCGGGAAGACTGTTGGCCAATTGTGAGAGAAGTGACAAAAGACTGCATTCCACAAGAGGCTAGTGGCTATTGGTTTTCCATTGAAAGTGTGTTGCCGCAGCCACCCATTGTGTTGTCATCCGTCGAAGTGACATCTTGGCGAAAAGTTGGCGATTCACTTGCAGTCTTTTCACTCGCCTGTGATTTAATTGGAAACGATCGTTGGTTGGTCGATCGGTCGTCCTAGCGGACGACGTGTATTGGTTCTTTTGGCCGCTTCTGAGTTCTGTGTGCCCCAGATTACTTGATATTCGTCCCTGTAGCTGCACAGCAACTGGTTTTAGCATTGTTTGAATTGTTTGTGGTATTGTGTTTGGGTGGATCTGTGACAGGATCCAACTAATAGCAGTCCTTCTGCGATAGACAAGTCAATCTGCCTCTCTGAACATCAAGTGACCACTGGTATAGATATGTTACACATTTCAGAATTTAAGCTAGCTTCCTACTTCTGCAGAGTAGATATGGATGGAGGAGGAGTTGCCACATTTACTAAAAACTACCACAAATTCAATAAAATTGACATTAATAAATTCTGTTTAGAGCAGCATCTAGAAGCATGTGTAACAGAATTACAGCTCCATAACATATCCTATATAATAGTAAATATTTACCAAGCACCTGCAGGAAATTATAATCTATTCATAAATCATCTAGAAGCTCTTTTGGATTATTTAACGGGAATAAACAAAGAAATTTTGATTGCTGGTGACTTTAATACAGATTGTCTAATACAATCTTCCAGTAAACATTTACTGCAGTTAGTAATGTTGTCTCAATCTAACTCACACTGTAAACTTCCCAACTAGGATCACTAAATCCTCAAGGACAGCCACTGATAACATTTTTACAGACAAATCAAAGGAACAAAATCATATAATAAAACCTGTAATAAATGGACTATCAGATCATGACATGCAGCTCCTTGTTTTGGATGTAAATTCTAAGCAGATTCTCAAGACTGCTAAATCTGAGTACAGGAGAGTAGTCAATCAACAAAAAACTGAGTGTTTTAGAAAACTACTCACAGATATGAACTGCAAAGATGTTTATAGCGCTCATGACATGAATGAAAAATATAACACATTCATGAACAGTGTCAGTACCACATTTTAAAACTGTTTTTCTCCAAAAGTTACTCAAATTAAACAGAAGTCTATGATAAAACCATGGATTACACAAGGAATAAAGGATTTCCCGTAAGACAAAAAAGAAAATGTGTTTCTCGACCAAGAATAGCTCCAATGCTGATGATTTAGCTAAATACAAGGAGTACTGTGAAATATTTAAAAAAAATATTTCAGACATCTAAACAAATGCACTACGAGAAGAAGATAGCAATTTCAGGGAACAAAATAAAAACAATATGGGATATAGTGAAGACTGGTAGAACCAGAAAAGAACAGGAGCAAATGGCATTAAGGGTGGATGACACATTAGTAGCCGATGGGCATAGTGTGGCAAATCTATTTAACAAGTATCCATTACTGATAGAATGGGATTGTCAGGATCAGTAAGTAACGCCCTTGAATATCTGAAACTATCCTTTACAAAGAGCTTCAGGTACATGAATGTCACTCAGTTCACCAACGGAATTAACTTCCATAATAAAATCTTTAAAAACAAAGCATTCTAGTGGTTACGATGATATATCAACAAAGTTGTTTAAGGCATGTCCTTGTGAGTTTAGTACAATTCTAAGTTACTTGTGTAACCAGTCAGTTATAACTGGGAAATATCCTGACTGGCTAAAATATGCAGATGTGAAGCCTCTGTTCAAGAAAGGAGATAAAGAGATGCCATCAAACTACAGGCCCATTTCACTTTTGCCAGCATTCTCAAAAATTTTAGAAAAAGTAATGTACAGGCAGCTTCTCAACCATCTGACCACAAATAACATATCATCAAGAACACAGTTTGGATTTCTGAATGGTTCTGATATCGAGAAGGCTATTTACACCTACAGTGACAATGTATTTGATTCATTAAATAACAACTTACAAGGAGCAGGTATTTTCTGTGATTTGTCAAAGGCATTTGATTGTGTGAACCACAACATCCTTTTAAATAAATTAGAATTCTGTGGTGTCACGGGCAGTGCTGCAAAATGATTCAAGTCATACCTCGCTAACAGGAAACAAAGGGTGTCAGAGCAAGGGACTAGTGAATTGAGTCATCAGTCATCATCAGAATGGGAAGAAATTACATGTGGTGTCCCACATGGATCCATCTTAGGGCCATTGCTTTTTCTTGTTTACATTAATGATCTCTCATCAGTTACACTGCCAGAAGCAGAGTTCGTTCTGTTTGCAGATGACACAAGTATTGCAATAAATAGTATGTCGAGTGTAGTTCTAGAAAGATCTACTAATGATGTTTTCATGGATATTAATAAATGGTTTAAAGCCAACTCACTGATATTAAACTTCGAAAAGACTCACTATACGCAATTCAGAACCTGTAAGAGGTTTCCACCCAGCACATGCATAAAGTATGAAGATGAGCAGATAGAAGAGGTTGACAGTCTTAAATTCCTGGGATTACAACTTGATAATAAACTCAGTTGGGAGGAGTACACCACACAACTGCAGAAACGCCTTTACAAATCTGTATTTGCAATTCGAGTGTTAGCAGACATAGGTGACATAAAAATGAAAAGGCCTGCATACTTTGCCTACTTTCGTTCCATCATGTCATATGGTATAATATTTTGGGGTAACTCTTCAAGTGAAACAAAAGTTTTCAGAGTCCAAAAGCGTGTAATACGTATTATTTGCGGAGTAGATTCACGGACGTCCTGTAGAAACGTCTTCAAAGAACTGGGTATACTAACTACTGCCTCTCAGTATATTTACTCCTTAATGAAATTTGTCCTAAATAATATATCTCTTTTTCCAACAAACAGCTCAGTTCATACATACAATACCAGGAACAAAAATGATATGCACAAGAACTTAAAAGCACTTACTTTAGTTCAGAAAGGGGTCCACTTCTCAGGAACACTCATCTTCAATAATTTGCCAGCAAAGACTTACTAGTGGCCAACTCCTTCTACTCGATTGACGAATTTTTTAATAGAAACAAATGATGTGTTATATATACTCATACTATTAGTATAGTTTTTTCAGCTTAAAAAATTTACATGTTCCAAATCCATGAGGATCTCCTCAGCATGGATTCATGGAACGAAATACTAATCTAATCTAATCTAATTGTTTAGCTGAGTTGTTGAACTCTTTTTTTTATTGTGTAGAATTACATTGGCCAACCAGTGGGGTATCTGTTAGACCCAGCTGCACAGGGACACAGACAGCTGTCATGAAGCTGTGGACTGTTGAAGAGTGCCCTATAATGGTCAGGTGCAATATTAGTATCTAATGAAATTGTCAAATGCGCAGTCAGTCTCAATGCTGTCAGCATTCTGGATCTATGGAGGCAACTTGTTGTAATTACATTGGATTAATCTCATATTTGCATATCACCCTCTTGTTTAAATGTTTGTCAGTCCATGTGTATCAGAGTTCTGAGGACAAATTTTAGTTTTATTGCAGTAATCTTTGATTATTTCTTGGGATTAAGTGTTATAATCTTATTTAAGTGTTGGTTATCTTTTGTTTTGGAAAAAAGGTGAATTACTCTTGACTTTTATGTGGTTTCTGTCTAATCTGATCCAACACTAATATCAAATTGTCAGTTTTGCAGGCTGGGCTAGTTAGCTACATTGTATACTGGCCCAGCTCCTTGTTGTGCGATCGGCCAACAAATTGTTCCAATGGGCCTCAAAAGCTGGCTGACTTCATGATGGGGATGGAGGCAGGTACGGTTCTAGGTGGAGGTCGATGGGAGAGGAAGTGGGTGCGGTTGTGGGTAGAAGCTGATACTAGGACCTTATTGGGACCGCTGTTCCCAGTCGAGTTGTGGTTGGGGGTCGTCAGACATGTAAGTTATGTTCTTGTGCTTATTGAGACCCACTGTCCCACGGATCCTCTTAATTTTCTGTTCCTTGTCAAATCTGGCCTTGCATGCCTTCCCCTCCTTGAATAAAGCCTCATAGTTGTGGAAACAGGAAGGTTTCAAGTCGTCAGACAGTTGCTAATTTTCAACAATTTAAACTCTATTTTAAGTTCCGTTCACCACAAATATATACATATACTTCAGACTGTTGCCAATTTACCAAACGTTTAAGCCCTTTGTTGTCACTGTTTTTAGATTTGTTGTATTTCTTGTACCCACTACCTTGGCCTGGGTGTTTTTAAGCAAGGAATTTACTTTCTTAAATTGTTTTGGAAGAAGTGTAAAGAAAACCTAATCTCTTTCTTTTGAAGTGTTTTTTAAAGAAATATTTCTAACCCCTGTGGGGCTCTGTATTGATCCTGACCCTGTTGTAGCGCTTAAAAATTACATTGCAATTTCTGTGCCTTCTGGCGCAAGGTGATATTTGATTTTGATGTTGTTGTAAATTTTTTAAGAGAGAAATTTAAAGTAAATTCTAAGTCTTCTGGCGCACTGTGATTATTGATGTTGATCTTGTTGTAACTTCCTTTCTTTAAAAAAAAATAGCTTCAGTGTGAAAGCAAATTATAATCCCTTCTGACACTGTGTGTTTATTGATTGTTGTTAACTGGGTTTTAGCTTTATTCCAGTGTAACGAAAAATTTGAAATGCTTTCACAAAATAAATCTAGATAATGTCAACCACAAGTTACGTGGAACCTAGGTCTTGGCTATTTCATGATTTCCTGCAGCACCAATGAAAGAACATTTCACTTAGGATGGGTACTATCAAACAATTCCCATGGTTAATCAGATTGTGCTATACATTATTTTTCTAGAATTCGACGTGGAACCTTGATAGTTACCCGATCTAGTATTTCAGTCTTCAACATTCTTCTGTAGCGCTGTTCATGGAAACCTCATTTTCTCTCCGTGTCTGAATTGTTTATCGTGCCACTTGTATTTCCGTAGGTGACTACACACAGTTGGGTACAAGTCTTTAGAAAAAGACATCCTTCCAGTTCATTTTATCCTCGAAATTAAAAAATTCTCTTCTTGAGAAGTGATTTCTTTATTGTTGTCAGTACATATGCAAAGACTTTGTAATTCTGCCATCGTCATTTATTTTGCTGTTTGAACAACAAAACATATTTAGTGTCAGTGTCTCATTACATAATGTACGAGTAATACCCTCAGTATCAGTTGATTTAACTCGACTTCACTCCTTTCCTTCGTTCCACGTAATTTGATGTCCATTTTACAAATTTTATCGAAAGACTTTATTCCGTTCAACAACACTCCCAAGTTTTTTGCGGTGTAAAAGACTTAAAATACTGTCGACAAATTCCATTTTTTTATTTAAATAAATGGCTGTAGCTCCATCATAAGTTACGTTGAGAAGTACCTTTTCTTATTTCTTGATGGTGACTAGTTTTGTACGCCCGTGTCCAATTACAAACCGTCTTCATCGTTAAATGAGACAATACAGGCGATAGCCTACGTACAATAGCTGCCCCTGCAGTTATGATAAAAGCGGTATAATGGTCAACTCAGCAACAGCGAATACTGTTGATGGTACGAAGTTCAATGTGCCCTGTTCGTGGAAGCCCGTTGGTAGGAATGTAGCCATTCGCAAGCCGCTGCTTTCACATCCGCGTCTGTCGCAAAGCATTGGCAGGCCAGTTATTTCTTAATGGGATCA
Organism: Schistocerca nitens; assembly: GCF_023898315.1. Lineage (NCBI taxonomy): Eukaryota > Metazoa > Arthropoda > Insecta > Orthoptera > Acrididae > Schistocerca > Schistocerca nitens. The sequence continues at coordinate 546,950,726 of NC_064619.1, read as the reverse complement.
AACAGCGGGAAGTTCGGACCGTGTGGTGGATTCTGGTCCATCTCCCATCAAAATTTGACTATTTTCTTACAAACAGGAGAAGTGACATGGTGATAAGCATTGTCATGAAGACGTCTGACACCATCAGCATTAATTATGTGGCGGCCATCACGAGTGTCACCGACACACGAACGCGAATTCACGGTAACGCTCCTCAAACGACTTTAGAATAATCTTGGCTCCAGGACATGGACAATTGTGCCATTGAAAGTTGACATCGCCGTCGGGGGAGACATCAAGCATGATGGGATGCAGGTGGTTCGCAGCTGCTAGCCTGCCTTCGATTACTACCACAGCTCCCATGCAAGCGTAGGGAAATGTCTGCCATACCATAAAATTGCTGCCACCAGCCTGTGTCCGTGGCTCGCTGCACGTTTCGAACTGCCGTTCACTTCGATGACGCTGCTTGTTGAAACGATCGACGACCTAGTATAGCAAACATCTGATTCAACAGACGAACCGACACGTCACCATTGATAGTCGAATACCGGTGACCCAATGCCCATTGGAATCGTAATTAACGAAGTCATTGGGTCAACATGTGGACGTGGAGATGGACTAATGTGGAGCTCCGTGTTCAACAATGTACGATGAATGGTGTGATTTAGAACAATTCTGCATGCACCTGCATTGTGCCGTTTCGGCATAAATAACATAGATCATCATCTATCCTACTTTACAGAGCAGACAAGCCTCTGAACGCCAGTTTCTGAGAAGAATTGTGAACGTCCAACAATTTAGCACCTAGTGGTAGTTTCACTGCCCTTCTACTTCCTTCCGTCGATGCACACAACAGAAGTACGTGAACATTGGACTAGCTTCACCGTTAAAGAGATATTCTTTCACAGGCCTTCCTTAATAATAATCTGCCCTTTGTCAAAATTGCATACCTCACTGGGCTTCCCCACTAGCAACCCATATCTTCCCGAGGGTGACGCCCCATATGTGTCTTCTCAACTTACATACTTTCGTTATCGCATCGCATACCAAACGCCACCAGGTGGCATTCAACGTTACAGTAGGCAGAAGTGACAATGTTTCGACTGATCAGTGTAGTTGCGGTGTATTAATTTTTCGGTTTCTTGTCAAGTTTTGAAGCCTAAGAAACATAAAATAATGAAATTCATTTCCAGATTTTGTTACTATATGCCTTCAGTCCCCAGAGTTCCGTTTCAAGCTGTCGAAATATTCTGTGGTTTCGTAATCGCCATAGTAAGTGGTTTTAAGCTGAAAAGAGAATCATATTCAATTAATCGAGTGTTTGTAAGTCACAGCATCTCTGAGGGATGAATTTAGCCTGCCATAAAAGGTAGGCACCAGAAAATAAATTGTTGTAGGCGCTGCAGGTATGTTCCTCCAATTTATATGGATCTCTGTTTCAAAATACCCTGCTGGTCATTGTCGTGAAAGCCCATTACAGATAACTTCATATGACGCTACGGAGAGAATGCAGCAGAAGCTGCAACACGTCCTACCGATCTTACTAAGTTTCATAGGAAAGTTCATCTCAACCATGTCAGTCAAATCAACCTAGCCCTCCAGTCCTCCAAACAGGGTGGAAACGGAAATTCATCTACTTTTTACTTCTGGGTAATTTGAACCCTTGTACGAAAAATGAGGACGTAAAATTTTTTGCTGGTCAATTAATGTAGCATTAGGACAGCCAGAGATTAGTAGCAAGTTTGGCCATAATTTCTGCTGTCATATAAGCAATCAGCACCAGTACTACGTAATGTGAATAGTGGACATTTGTTGACGAAATATATTTATTTTCATCTCAGGTTTGTGGAAAGGGTATTATTACCTCTAATTCCACAGTTTTAAAGGCTCCTGAAGCTTCCAATAAGACCTGTAAAGGAATTCATGGCTGTGCCATCTGCGACCTCTGGGTGGATGGCAAGCTGGTGCTTATTAACTTACCTACGTTATTGCCACCAACATCAGGTACCCATATGGGCATTTGGGGCCCATTTGACATTACAGTGAGCTTGGATGGTATCATGGCACTGACAAATGATGCAGGGCTGGTGTTACTTTGGTATTACTAACTGGTTTCCAGTTGGAGTTCTGAGGTACAATACACTATCTTCCAGCAGTATGTGGCATAATATTTTCAATCAGAGACGTCTTTCTGCGTCCCTTATAATTCTGCTGTTAGCACTTCTTTTGCCTGCACCACCAGTGCCTTTCCATTTAGTGAACTTCATAGTTATGCTCAGCCAAATTTTAAAGCCCAACATGTCAGGCAGCTACTTAGGTCCATAACAGGGCAGCATGGTCAGTTAGCATAAAACCAAGTTAATTTTCTGCCATAAAAGAACGCATTTGTAATAGCTGACATCAAACATAAAAGTTAACAACTTCTTTTCTGTAGTGCTTTCGGTTTTGTTTAGACAGCGAAAATTGTAGCCAATAGGTTTTTCTTCATTATTCTGCTCTTGGTTTGGCATGGAGTGTCGCTCGAAATTGCAAATCGCTTTTTAATCTGAAACTTTTCAATTAATGGTCAACTTGTCAAAAAATGGTTAAATTGGCACATGACGGTTTCACATTAAGTGGTCCGTCCAAACTTCACTCCTTTCTGGAACAATCTTGTGAAGGGTTTAGTCACAATAACATAGTCTATTATGAGTGGGCAGTAATAATTCAGTAACTGTAGGAAGAGAAACTATCAACTCCTCTGCCAGCTACAAATCTGGCTTTACTCTGGTGGAGGTAGTAATGTGTCCAAGGTACTGAAACTGTAGCTCTGCAGAGAAATAGTATTCCCATTTCAGAGTTATATGAGCATTTGGCAACCTAATGCATTTCTCAGTCACTTGAAATACCCTTCAATAGTTCGAGAGAACGCTACAGTGTTGTCTAAATAGAACAGGCAGGTTTTGGATAATTATCCTTTCATGGCACACAAGATCATCAGCTGGCAAGTACTACCTTTCTTTACATAACCACGAATACTCCTCTAAAACTAGATACAAGACAACTGTGCTCAGAGTCAGTCAAATGTGACAGCTTATTTTGCAATTGTTGCTTAGCTGGTGTAGTGACTGTATACATCTCCAACTGATACTAATTTTCCTTCTTTCTTAAAACTCTTCACTCTTAGGAACCTCTTACATACTGGCCAGTAAGCATCCTCGCCGCATTACTACATCTCACACTCCCTAATTATCTAGGTACACTCGGATTTGGTCCTACATAGGCCTTGTGCCACATGCACCTTTACTCTGTCGAGAACTTCATTTTGGATTCCAAAGAGATGGGAACTTTGCGGTCTTTAATTTTGACTCTCTGCCAGAGAAGACTTCCCCTGCTGCTTTGTACTGTTACAGAGGTGATTGCCTTTAACACTGAGATCTGAAGTGTATCGGAATTGTGGAGAATGGTGCCCTTCCCTGGATTTCTTCATGACACTGTCACCAACAAAATGGTGTACTGCTTCACGTTTTTGGCAGTGAACGTACGGCAACTAATCATACCCTAGATCTGCCGTAGGAAATAATTTCCTAGTATAATGGCAAAATCAGGCCTTCGAAGTATTATAGCTTTCATCTGAAACTCATAAAGGAATCATTAACCGACAGATCAACCAAACATATCCCTGCAAGCTCTAGTACCTCAATATTCAAATCAGTAATGCTACAATGGCGCTGTTTTTGCGGCTGCTTGAAGCCAAGAAAGAGGAAAACTTAACTATATGAGTGCCCAAAAATTGGGCTTGTCCTTCTCGCATATCTCCCCTCATAATCTCCCTCGAACCAACACCAAATCTCAATAGTGCACTGTGTTTAATGAGCTTCTTGGGTGTGAGTTTGTGTGTCTATACCTGTCACTCTGCTATTTCCCAGATGAAACAGCCCATTTTCTCTCCTACAGGAAGGATCACTGCAACCATTGCAGTTATTAGGAGTCTGTGGGTAGTGCATTATTAGATGCCTTAAATGCAGACAGTTAAGACAGAAAGGAGCCAAACACGTTTCGGCTGTATGACTGGTTTCTCTACATCATCTGAAAACTGATTCACTGGTAAACATATGTTACTTTTTAGTATTATATGCTGGGGTAGAAACAGATCACCGTTTTTTCTTATGCAACAATTCCAGACAGACTGCTTCATGTAGATAGGTGGGAGAAGATACATCTCCTCCAATTTGTGTCTTGATGCCTGGAATAAAGACATTAATTGCATGTGCCTGTGCCTCCCCCAGTCATACCCTGCCCAAGCGTGTCGGTTTTCTTATATAGCCAGCAAATTGCTGCAGATCTTCCCTAGTCCATCGTATAAGGGTGGAAAGTTTGTCACAGGACTAACTAACACCTCACGTATCAGAATACGAGTCGGATATCCCTTTCAGCAGAACTTAAAATCTGTGAGTATTTTACTACTGGGTCGCCGAACTTAACATACGCGCATGTTTCTCCTGCCAAGTTCATCACACCACATTTGGGCTCAGATTATCTGGCTATGAGCAGCTGCAGCCCATGTAACATTTTACAAAAAGCTCTCTACATTCTCTGTTGATTTTCCTGAGAAGGAGGAATAAAATTAACTCATGGGGAGCTGTTTGCAATAGCAGATGGTAGAACAGCGAAGCTAGTTTCAACTCCTTTAAGTTCATATAGAGTATCTTGAGTGCTCAAGCCTGCACTTGATGGAGCTTCTTGACTTAAAAAATTACTATTATACATTTTTGGACACAGATTGATACATTTCTAATTGCAAGGATCCGACGACATCTTCATTGTCATTCTCTGTGGCATCTTCCTCCTGAGACTGTGTTTAAGGCATGGTTACCAGAAAAAGGGGACCTAAAGATTAACAATAATGGATCAAAATAAAGGTAAGAAATGAGAAACAAACCCTGTAGGCAGCAAGTTACCTATTCTTTCTGGTTGATATGCAGGTAAGTATACTTGATAGCAAATAGTCGACAGGATACAGAATCTGTGGCTAATAATGCTTGCATTAATAGGGTTGGATGGAAACTGTGGCTGTGTACAGATGTTATTACTGAGGTCGCAGGAATAGGGTGCAGCTACACTGGATGATGCAAGGTATTAGGGAATGGCACGGCACCCACAGGCGATTGTGCAGTAAGCAGAGTCCACTGGGCAGCACCACTGTGGCCTCAGGTAGCAGAGACCAGTTGAGGATGGAGATAGTGCTCGTGTGCTGGATGTACATTTTCGCACACATGTGTGTGACTAACATGCAACGTGAGTGGGGTTTACTGCACGGTGAGGAGAGAGTTCATCCTCTTTGGACTGCTAGCTAACACAAGCCAGACGCGTCGACAGGCCATCATAAATGTAAAGCTCTGGGTCCAGCCATGCTACTATGCGACACTGGCGGCAAGCTACCACGAAACGACCACTAATCTGGATCAAAAGACGGGAACATATCGCACTTGTGTGACATCAATTTGTCCATGTCGGTGGGACTGTGCTAGCTGTGGGCAATCAGCTCAGTACAACTACTTGAAATAATCAAGTTGTGAATTCAAATGAGAACCCAGGCGGTTTCCTATGAATCTCACTCTTGTAACTGCTTTTCCTACTACTTGTTTTATGTGATCATTCCTCTTAATGTTTCCCTGGACAGTTACTCCTAGAGATGTCTTGGTAGATACTATTTCCAGCAATTTATAATAAATAGTGTAGTTTTTCAGTAGTGTATTTTTTTCCCTATGTGTACGCAGTGTGTTACATTATTTACCTTCAAGATGTACTGCCAGTGCGCCGCACAAACTGCTAATATTGTTAGAGACCTTCCGATGCTTTCAACCACAGCATTTATACACTTTCTAAACAGTAGCGGTACTGTCACACTTTCTTGGAGCAATCCTGAAATTAACTTGACATTTGTCGACTTTTTTCAACTAAGAGTGACGTGTTGAATTCCATCTACAAGGAAGTCTTCAGTCCAGTAGCACATCTAGTTCGATACTTCATAAGCTCGTAGTTTCTTCACTAAACGACAGTATGGGATGGAAGTCAGGGAACGCAGCATCAGAGCAGCGTTGTCTACATCACTGCAGATCTTATGGAAGACCAGAGCAATTTGAGTCTCGCCACATCTCTGTTTGTGGAATCCGTGTTGGCTTTTATTACTTGGCGTCTTTCTAGGGGTACACTCCTCTGCTGACACTGCTGAGGAGTGTCCCTACTTCATGTGTGATGCTTTCCACTTACTACAACATATGGGTTGAAATAATTTAATGCAACAATGGTTAAATTATTTTTTTCTTTACTCAGAGGCGCTTTCTCCTAATGATACTCCATCATGTTCTCGAGTTTGAGTTCACCGCAATTTTCACATGTCTTTACAAATACGAAGTTTTGTCACCGAATGAAACCTAAGGTGACATGAGAGGTTGCCGCAGATGTAGTCACCAACAGAAGAGTAATTCCAGCAAATGCACCCTACCACGCTTTATGACCGAATGAATGTATACAATGAGTATGCCACAAATTTAGCTTATTATAATCATCATAACCAGTTGTCTACTCTTTTAACAGGTCCTTTCTGTCTTCGTTTCAGGTAGTCCATCGCTTTCTTCTTAATTCTGCTTCATGTGCTGCTAACAAGCACACCATCAAGTATCTTAAATCTAGACTATGGTCTTCCTCAGGTTTGAAGCTATCTCCATACCAGATATCATTGGAATGGGTTCAGCGGTGGAGTCGGGGAAACGTAACGGAGTGATTTACTTTCGTAGTTAAGAACACTGGTATTTGTATGTAGGTATGTATTAAACAGTTTGAGAATTGAATAAGCATTGTATTGATGACAACGAATCATATTACGTAAGAACTATCAACCTGGAAAAGCATTTTCACAAATATGGTAATGTTCAAAAGTGGCAGAATAAATAGCTTTTTCAAAGAGGAAATATTTTTTTAAGTTGCGTAATATTCCTCAAATGAACAAATATCTTGTACGACATACTTTGTTATGTAGCCTATCATTTTATCGCGGTTCGTGCTACCTCATGTACAATTTCATGGGTGTCGGTCCAGCAGTTAATTCTTGGAAATGTAACAGACAGAGTTACTTTCGCATTTCTGACATTAGTATGGAAGTATGGTTGGCATGGATTAAACACGTTGAGGATTATATAAGCACTTTAAATCAGCCGTTACCCACGGCTGCGTCCGCCCATCAGTAAAATAAAATGTGCATATGGCTTCATTAGCCTGGAGGCCCCATTTGGTATGTTTGGGAGCTTGGCGCAAGTCGTTTTATTTGACGTCACCTCGGTGACTTTATGATCATTTTATCATGATAAAAAGATGATTAGGGAAATGCACACATTCAGACACGAACAGAATAAAATTGACCCAGTGGCAAATGTACCTGGGAACCCATGATCCTAAGACAGTAATGGCAACCACATTTTTTAAAGATTGTTATTTAGTTTTTAACAGTTCCACCTAATAACAGAAAACAAGCTCACTATAAAAATAATTGTATGTATTACAGCACATTTAAGTCTTTTGCACCGAAATCTGCAAGATATTTTTCTTTGAGTTATTTCTTAAATAACACTTCTGTAGAATTCACGTTACATTTCCATTTTTTGCGTGATGTTTCATGTCAAAATATTTAAGCTTTAAATATTGGAATCTTCAGAAAACTCACGTACATAATCTGGAATTTAGGCTAACTCGTTACTTTGTAATATTCATCCCATAAGTATACCAGATACTGTAAGTTGCCTGTCAGTTTAAGTCCTAAAGTTATATGAATTGTGTGTGCCATGGAACCCAACAAAGAATTATCACTGAAGAATTATGCTCATCGACTAAAATGTGACTGGTTTGTAACTGGTATTAGAATGGAAGTATGTAAACACCTAGAGGATTCTATACAAACATTGTATTCACTAAATTCAATCGCATTGTATAGAACATATCCAACAACAAAGGAATTTTACGAAAGATGATATATTTCAAGAGTCAAAGAGTAATTGGCTTTGTGAAACAGTAATTATTGTTCCATATTTGGCGCTATATTCTTCAAATCCATAACTATTTTGAACTACACACTTTCTTAGGTAGCATATGTTCTTCTTCAGCTTTCAATATATCTCCATAACATATTTGATAAAAATCAGATCAGCGGTTTAGTCGTGAAAGTGTATTAGGTAGAGTTACATTCGCTTTTATAAAATTAATATGGAAGTTTACATTAGTATCAATTGTACATGTTTCAGCACCACGAAAGTACTAAAACAAGGCCGGCGTCACCCCACTCTCCATGGTTTCCTAATGTAGTCAAGATCGCGGATCCAATATGGCGGCGATAAATATGGCTCTGTCGCAATGACTTCATGGTGGGACGTTCAAATTTTGGAGGGAAGACAGGTCAATTTGGCTACCTCGACTAACCTTAACACCCCATCCCCTCCCTCCCCCATCCACTCCCCCAGGAAATAGCTGGAAGTATAAATTAGAGCAGGACAATGCAACACACTACAGCTACCTCCACAAACCTAAGAAAATGGCGGGAAAATAGGTCACTTGTGTTACCTCCACTAACCTAAGTCATCTGACCGCCACCTCTTCCTTGGAATGGGGGCAGAAAAGGCTCACCTGTGATGGATAGGATGAACATAAGTCTTTATTTTGCAGGCAGTCATTATTTAAACAATTTGAGGCACTAGCTCCATCCAGGGCGTTCACCATGAGGTCTGGAGTCCAACTGACCTAGTACACAGTACTGCCAATAAAGGGCGCCATCGTCGCTTCCATGACATAATCCAAGATGGTGGTCTGTGGAGGGCAAAAATGGTGGGAGAAGAACTCAGCCTGGTCTGGTCTGCTGGAGAGAGGAAGGAGTGTACTTTATTTATTTTGAAACAATTTGTTTATTGACAGATTTGACATGGCATATTTAATACGTTGATACAAAACACTCACCGTGACGTGTTTGAAGTCACAGTTAATAGCCTATAGGCCTGCCATATACTCGTAAGTAACGCAGTTCACTGATGTGCAGAGACGCACACAACACGTAAATTACCCAAGCAATGCAGCACATAGCATAAAGACGTGCAAACCACTATTAGATCACCAAAATAATGCATCTAAAAGGTTCTGCCAACTCGCTCACAATGCTTAAAAAGCCGAAAATAATGCTGTTCACAGACAGTTACTGCATATAAAAAAAATGCTTTCGAACTGTCGTCAACCGCGATGTACAGTGAACTGTTCCAATGCGTGCATGCATAGACGCCACCACAAGCCACCGCTGGACGCAAGCATGCACTGGAAAGCGAGCTATTGCTCTATGGGCAATGCCAACTGCCGGCGAAAGTCGAGTCTACAGTTATAATTCTTGGAGTGTTATACTGACGTCACATGCCAATGTAAATAAGAAGCAAGTCGTCCTCTGCGCCATGAGCGTATGTTTACTGCTGCTGGCCCGAAACCTCTCTGCCTGTGGACACTGACATCACAGGTCGTGCTATAGAAATCTGTTCCGAAGTTTCCCAGAATAGCACAGGATGCATTGTTCCTAGTGATCCTTACGGGACACGCGAGACACCTGTGGCAACTTACGTACTTATCCAGCCAGCACGTGTACCTGCCGGTCCAGCACAGGCCTAATTGCCAAGTGAGACACTTCTGCATAGTGACTGACCCACATAGGTGCAGAGAAATGCTCTCAATGTTAGACTGATGCCTCATGTCTAAGAAAATAACAGCCGGGCTCCCCCTTTGGATGCGCTATAGAAATCTTCTGCAATGCTTTCACAAACTGTTAATGGAAATAACCCAGAATAACACCTAGTGCTTTCTCACTTGTGATTCTAGCGGGACAGCTAGGAATTGGTAAACTTTCGCTGAAGTAGTTAACTCTCAGTGTGGAAGCACTATCCGCCATTTGTTCTGCAGGCACAACTTTTAGTGGTAAAAAAATATTTTGTACAGATCGCCACATTGCACTGACAGTTAAACCCTGCAAAAGTGATTTACAGATCGCCAAATACATCTCATGTATTCACCGTGATACTGTGAAGCGCCGACGGACGAAACTACCACCATAAATGTGGCCCATAATCGCAGGTGGGGAAGACCGTGTTAACAATAGAGAGAGGCCAGCCAGCCATGGATGACCCAACATCCTGGGAGAATGCTGTCAATACTCCCAGCGTAAACACTCATCGTCCTGAATCTTCTGAAATTTTTGAAGAGTATACATTTAAGACACACGGTCCCGAAGGCAACTCAACACAAACTGGGTATTAGTTCATAATTCACTGGCCCATGGAAAGCCATGAGAGAAATCGTCATAAGCTATAAGCTTTCTTCGACTATCTGAACTGATGTACAAAGGATGAGCAAGCCCCATCTCAGAACAAAGGTGTTACTGTTTCCGGCTCCGATCTGTTTGCTTGCTGCTACGCTTTCTATGGCCATCTCCAGACTCACAAGAATATTGGAAACCGGACTCATATTTATCAGTGTAACTAAAATTAAATATTACGATTGCTGCCATAGTCAGACACCAAGCTATGTTCTTGATATATCTCCTCTTTACGACTGTGGTTCTGGAACGAAACTCAGTTTCTATAGCACATAATAATTCTTCACATGTAAAAAATCTTTCATTCCCCTTACAGCTATTGATGTGCTGAATCTATACCTCCCTCACGATAGTACACGCTGTAACGACAACCAGACACTTGTACGTATACAACGAAGACTGTTGTAGAAAGGCTGGGAGGTTACCCTAGTCACAAAGGCGTCACTGCTTCTGGCCCCGACCTGTTTGCTTGCTTTCTACACAGATCTCCATCCTCTGGGATTGTAAAAAGACATGTATTTTCACATGGTTTTCTACAAACCCGAAACTTTAGCAAGGTGGTGGGTGCCGTAAACCAGTGACAAACTAGAAACTTATCCCACCTGTGAAAATCTTTATGTGAAAACTCGAAACATAGAGGAAAATGATATTTCCATTGGCGAATATCGACGTCAGTGATATAACAGATTCTAAATCATGCTTATAATTTACCAACTGAGCTAAGGTGTTTCTCATGTCTAGAGAACCAGTAAATGTGTCCTCGGCCCGTCTTTCACCTGCTAGATGCACTCAACATGCACCACAATCGATGTTCTTCCAACCAAATAAAGATACGACATGTGAAGAAGCAGTCAACTGGACAGTTTACTTCTGAGGGAATAATGCTCCAGCGCAAACACATGTCCATATTGAATCTTCTAAAATTTCCATGCGATCACGAAAGCGGTCCAACACATACTAAGAATTACTTTGCTATTCGGCTGTCTAGAGGACAATATGGTTAAGTCAGCTACATTCCTGCATCCCAACAGGCCTTTCCATTCGGACAGCTCCTGCCGTTAATGGGAAATGTGAATCATTCCCGCCGCAGGCCACCGCTGGCGCGCCACGCACCCCTAGATAGAATCAATCTAGGAAATCGGCCACCTATATATTTATATATTTGATCACTATACTTACAACTAAGTGATACGATTGTGGTCTCAGTTGAACGACATTCGACAATGAGTGAAGTATCGGAAATACACCCTGGTGATGGCTGTGGCTCTGGAAATAGAAATATCTGTACCATTCCTATGACTTGACATAGGACATTTGCTATCACAGTATTCAATGTCAAATCCATACCTTCTTTACGACTGGACATAGACAATTCCTTTGCACATGTCGGAACACAAATACATACTCTATACCCAGAATGAGATTTTCACTCTGCAGCGGAGTGTGCGCTGACATGAAACTTCCTGACAGATTAAAACTGTGTGCCAGAACGATACTCGAACTCGGGAGTTCGATTCTCGGTCCTGCACACAGTTTTAATCTGCCAGGAAGTTTCACATACTTTATATGTCTGATGATGAAGGTGAATCTATCACCATCCCCTACTATGAAGTATAATACGTCAACAATAACTGATTGCTGGCGATACGAAATAATACTGACTGAAAATCAACAATGGGTAGACATGTCTATTCATGCCAGTGGTACAACTGTGTCCGCATTCGGAAGGACGACGGTTCAATCCCGCGTCCGGCCATCCTGATTTAGGTTTTCTGTGATTTCCCTACATCGCTCCAGGAAAATTCCGGGATGGTTCATTTGGAAGGGCACGTCAGACTTCCTTAGCCGTCCTTCCCAAATCCGATGAGACCAATGACCTCGCTGTCTGGTCTCCTCCCCATAACAACCCCAACCAGCCACTGTGTCTTAAAAGAGGGGCGTAATCGTCTTACAAACCGCCAGATGTTAAAAAACCTGATCGCAAAAACTACTGTATGTTGCTGTCACAAGCGGTCTTGGTCCTACAGGTGAATACAAGTAGCCATGTTAGAAGCTATACTGGCTTTATAAATCGAGGTATGGCATTACATCTGATTGAAGTGTTTTTTCCCAGACAAATACCGTGACACTCAATATTGGTGATGATCGCCAAAGCGTATAGTATCAGACCAACAGAGTGGTTACACATCACCAGTGGTGCAACCTTGTAATAAAATCACCAAATTTAGAAAGTGATTCAGATAAGGAACGTGGTATGAAACCAGTATTTGCAACTCCCTCACGCTGCCGCTGCTAGATACTTCTCCAGTATATGTAACGCATTCTGTCTTGAGCAATGTCAGAGGTACAGTGATATATCGACGGGGCTATAGGCGATGGTTGATTGAAAAGGACCACAAACAGTGATGGTGTGCTGATTGAGGTCGTAAGAAATGTACATTAGCTTTCCAGATCTCTAGTGCTACGCTATCTACTAGATATTCTGTCTGGGATTTGGAATCAAGTCTTTCCATTCAACCACATATCTGCATTGGATTCTATTGAGAAGTACTTTAATGATTACAGCCACTAGTGAATCATATTTATGGCCCTTTCATATCTCGAAGCGAGTCATCTTTCTCGAACCAATCTGCAACAGTAAAATTCCAATGTCGTTTTAGGTGGTCCCTATGCATCTTGTAACTGCAGCCACTTCTACAGCTTTACACATGTGATATTCAAATTTAAGCTGGAACTCAGTAGAAGTAAGAGAAAGTTATATCTAGCACCTTCTGCAACCCTTGTAGACACGGCTAAGCTGAGTTAGTGTGACAGGACTATGTTTTGACCATGGAAACGGGAACATATTGTCGTAGCCCCAACAACAACGCACCACGTTTAAGGTTAGCGCTAAACGAAGCCGACTCCTGCAATACGAAATAGTATAAAATACAGAATGGGAACTGGGAGAAGGACGAGGAGTTTGCTACTGTATTGTGATGCTTCCCCAAATTACATACTGCTGTCCAGAGCAGATCTGCATCCATCACGGCCCATTCACGTCTATCATCCTAACGGGCTATCTTCGTTAATCTGTACCATCCAACTGAGAAAATTTACGAACTATAAAAGCTCCACTAACTTCATCCAATAAAGTACTCCATAAGATATTTACCGCATCTCTCTCCTCCCATATATAAAAAATAAATAGCGTCTGCATGCCGGCATCGATCACATGTGATGACCCTATTAAATATACAGCTATTGTTCCATTGCGTGGACCAGTTTCAAGGTGCATTACCTGTACTGTAGATGACCGTAACTCATAAACCATACAGTAAGTCGATGAGACAATCCCTGTGACGTGTGTCGTTGTTTGAAACATTGTTTTTTTCTGCTGTATCACGCTTTGTACACTGCCATACATTTTGCTGTCTCCACCACGACTTCAAGGTCAATGACAGGTTCTAAACTGACATTAACTCGTTCTGATGCATTGCATCTCACAGAAAACTAGACATCACACAGTATAAGTCATTTTGTTACTGCTGCTACCGTAACACACTACACACACCGGATGATTTTATATGAAAGACAGTTACAACGTGAGGAAATTGGAAGAGTTTGGCCGCATTGTGGAGAGTTTCCTAACTGCTGTCTGAAGGTGATTGATGACCTCTACATTTAAACTCATCTGTCACAGTGATGGAATAGCTGATGGCTTTGTGTTCCATTTCAAATGATTCCGCATATTTCAGTCATGTACGCAATCACTGTTTCGGTGCTTGCCATCCCCAGAAGGTGCTGCCCTTCCACGAAAACTCTTTCTCCAACTCAAACAACCGATGTCAGTCAGTCATTGCCTGGTAACCAACAGTGTACTAATGGACACATGGGATGGAGATTACACCATCGATGAACTGAATTAATAGGCATCACAGTTGACAGTGTGAACAATTTTAGCAGCAGTAATTTCAACACTGACCAATGATGTGACAGCATATTTCCCAATGTCAATATCATAGCTAAATCTTCCCTTCTCTTCTTTGTGAATATCACTGCGAATGAATATAAATGACTGTGCATTACATCCATTCATTGTTAATTCGCGAATTTATGCTTCATCTTAGTATACCAGACAACACTCTACATATTTATAGCATCTCGATCATAGTGCTTAATTTACGATTTATCACTATGCGGATGGGAGTCACAGACCATTCTCACAGTCTTAGAATAAAATTAGAGACTGAAAGACCACTTCGCACTGTCTTTGACCAACCCACTCCACAGCACCATTACCGATTTAATCTGCAGCCAACCAGAAGTAGACTGTTACACTCCACATATTGTGACTGAATGGAGCTTGCCGAGTCCTCACCCATCCAAGAGCACAAGATTTCTACAGATGCGCCCATGTCGAGGAGGTTAGCACTCCTTATCGATGTATAGGGACACATGTGAAAGTGTTGTGATGTAATAGCAGATGATTAAGAAGAACAAGAAACATGTTTTTTTTACGGATGTGGGAGCTCCAGACAGAGGAAGTTCGAAGCATTTTAGGTAATTCAAGTACACTATCAAGTCTAAAGTATTGTTCTAGAGTCTTGGATCAGTACCTGGAAGGTACTGGTAAGAGAGAACAAAAACATACGCAATACGCAATCCTAAGACTACAACGCTAAATGTGGCTCTGTGTGATACATGCACAATATAGCTTGTCAGAGATGTATAGCGTCCACTGTCAATATCCGATTACAGTACAAAAATTATATTATGCCCACATCAGTCCTATATAAAATGATAGTTAGTAACGGAGAATACCTCTTACAAGGAAACACATGAATGCATAATTGCGACGTCCGACATGTGAAATTAAAATTCATCTCACCACTAACTCTGTAAACAGCACATCTGTCAAGCAGATGTATCCATATGGGATTGCAGTGTCTCACAAACACCAATCGCTAACTTGGTTATAAAATTGAAGTATTGTTTTTTCACCCAAGATCCAAAACGGGAATGCAGTACATCTCATAAATCTTCGTTCGTTTCAGAGGAATGTGACACGTTTCATAAGACATGAGATGGAACTCCTCTTATGACCGAGAGGTTTACTGCAAACGATCGCTGGTAGACACTGCTCTAAGACCCACAGACGCAGTAGTATAAAGGTCGAATGCAGGCTATGTCACCCAACAGATGCGACCTCAAAGAGCAACAAGAAAAAATTGTTAAATGACCTGCAGCAACTTCTCCCTTTCCCTCTCTAGAATGTATCATCAGTCTACCATTAAATCGTACCTTTCGTATAACTTTCGGGAATTCAGCCAGGGAACACTTTCAGCGACCGCCGATATTTCGGCGGGAGAACACCCCGACATTTTCAAGGCAAACTGCAACGGACAGGCGACGTACATGCCAATTTAAAACCACGGTCCTCGGACTGAAGCAGGAAAGATAACACACACACTGAATACTATTGCCACCAAAGATGACCAAAGTCAGAGCTATCGATAGAGAGACTATGAATTCGCAGGTGAGGCAGCATTGACTCGGTCCCTCTTTTTCTTGACAAGGGAGAGAGCCGGATCCCAAACAGAGTTTAAACAAAAACCTCCATACCTGTTAAAGATGTTGCTCCTAATTTAATCTCAAATGCCTCCTTAATAACACTGTCTCAATAGTTGGACGTGCATGCCAATATCTCGGTGTTATTTTATAACATGTGGTTACCAAAATTCAAGCAATGTTCGGCAATAGCAGATCTATTTAGCTGTTGTAATCCTGTGTGTTGTTTATGTTCAGTACATCGGTCCTCCACGGTCCTGACAGTTCCATTAATATAAGCCATACTGCAGCTACAAGGAATACGATATACACCTACCTTATGCAGACCAAGATCATCCTTAACAGAACTCAAATGCTCTCTAATTTTAGATGGAGGTCGGAAAACACATTTCAAATCGTATTTCCGTAAAATACGACCGATCTTGTTGGAAGTGTTTCCTACGTAAAGCAAAAAGACGATAGACGTAAGAGTCGACTCAGAATTATCATCAATCACCCGCTGGACAGGAAGTTGATAGCACAATGCACTCTCAATCTGTCTATCACTATAACCATTTTGACGAAATGTAACTTCAAGATGGGACAGCTCAGCTGGCAAAGTCTCAGCGTCAGGAACGACATGTGCCCTATGTACCAAGGTACGAAGTACCCCTTCACGCTGAGCCGGATGGTGACAACTATTAGCCTGTAAGTACAAGTCTGTGTGAGTACGTTTCCTGTAGGCTGCATGTCCCAATGATCCATCATCCTTCCTCCTAACCAACACGTCAAGAAAGGGAAGGCAACCATTCTCTTCCACCTCCATCGTAAAACGAATGTTCGGGTGGATCGAGTTCAGATGTTCTAGAAAGGCATTCACATTCTCCCAACCGAGAGACCAAACAACAAAGGTATCGTCAACATATCTAAAGAAACAGACGGGCGCTACAGTCTGGAACCGCGCGACCGCTACGGTCGCAGGTTCGAATCCTGTCTCGGGCATGGATGTGTGTGTTGTCCTTAGGCTAGTTAGGGTTAAGTAGTTCTAAGTTCTAGGGGACTTATGACCTCAGCAGTTGAGTCCCATAGTGCTCAGAGTCATTTTTGAAACAGATGGGTTTCAAAGGCGCCGACTGCAATGCACGATCCTCGAAGTCTATAGAACTACTTAAATCTAACTAAACCTATGGACATCACACGCATCGATGCCCGAGGCATGATTCAAACCGGCGACCGTAGCTGTCGCGCGGTTCCTGACTACAGCGCCTAGAACCGCTCGACTACCCCGGCCTGCCCTCGAAGTCTTCCTTAAACAAATTTGCGATCACAGGAGACAACGGGCTATCCAAGTATATATACCTGAATGTTTCTGGTATCTCAACTACAGATTTTTCAGCGCTCATTTAACTATAGGATTCTCTTATCTCAGAATGAACAAAAATGGACTTGTACCACTATTGAAATAAGCCCTTCAAATATGTGTGTGGTTCCCAATACTTTTGTGAGTCTGCAGATGGTCGTAGAAATCGCAACAACAAGCAAACAAGTGGGAGCCGGAAACAGTAACGACTTTGTTCTGAGACGGGGCTTGCCCATCCCTTGTATATCAGTACTGAGAGTCGGAGAAATCTTATGGATTATGACGATTTGGCTCGTGGCTTCCTCTGGGAGGGTGAATAGTGAACTAACACCCAGTTTGCGTTGAGTTGCCTTTGGGACCGTGGGTGTCTAATGCATACTCTGCAGAAATTTGAGAAGATTCAATATGAGAGTGTTTGCGCTGGGAGTATTGATAGGATTCTCCCAGGATGTGGGCTCATTCATGGCTAGCTGGCCTTTCTCTCTGGCTGACAGGCTCTTTCACAGCTGCAGTCATGGTTCGCATTTTCTTTGGTAATTCCCTCTTTCGGCGCTGCACAGTGGCATGGTGAATGTATGGGATGTATTTGACTATATGTAAATCACTTTTTCACGGTTTAATTGTCAATGCAATTAGGCAATCTATGCAAAATAGTTTTTTTGCCGCTAAAAGTCTCATGAACAAAAAAAAAAAAAAAAAAAAAAAGGCGGACAGTGCTTTCACACTTGCAGCATCAGTAATTTGGTGGGTAAATTCAGTATCAGCCAATCACAATGCTCCATACATGCACAAAAATCCTCTGTGTTGGGGCATACCAGCCTCAATATAGTGTTGAGAACGTTTGTGTTTCACAGATGTTTCTTGAAAGCTGGACTTCACGATATCCTGAAAGGGTAACACGTGATGGACGGAGTGCCTCCTTAGGATCATCAGGAAGAATGCAATCGATGTTATTCTGGGCTATGTTAGTGAACATGTCCTATTAGGATAGGGATTTCCATTCAGACAATCTGAGACGTCACAAAATCTACAACAAAATCGGGGGTTGACTATTTCTGTGAAAGTTTACCAATTCCTAGAAGGGACTGATAAGTAACAGATTGGCTGTCCCGTTAGGATCGTGAAGGGGAAGGCATTTGGTGTTATTGTGGCCTATTTCCTTTATCAGTTTCTGTAAGTGTTGCAGAAGATTTCTATAGCGTATCCTAAGGGGGAGCTTGGCCGTTCTTAGACAGGAGAAATCAGCATAACCTAGAGAGCGTTTACCCGCACCTGTGTGGGTGAGGCACTATGTAGACATCTCTCGCTCTGCAATTAGGCCTGTACTGGACCAGCAGGTACACATCCTGGCTGGGTAAGCACGTACGTGGCCGGAGGCATCTCACGTGTCCCCTTAGGATTGCTTGGAACAATGCATCCTTTGGTATTCTGGGAAGCATTGGAATAGATTTCTATAGCGTTACCTGTGACATCAGTATCCACAGGTAGAGAGGTTTCGCGCCAGCAATGACAAACACGCACACCCGGTCCAGACGACGACTTGCCTGTTATTTACACAGACATGTGAAGTCAGTATAACACTTGAAGAACTGTAACTGTACACCCGACTTTCAACTGTCATCAGCAGGGGCCTAAGAGCAATAACTTGTGCTCCGACACTAGCTTGCATGTTGTTGTGGTTGGCAGCGGCGTCTGCGTGTGGCGCATGTTAGAACAGTTCACTGTACATCGTGGTTGACGATAGTTCGAAAGCGTTTTTTTACATACAATGAGTCTTTGTGCACTTTATTGTTTTGGGTTATTTAAGCGTAGCGAGCGTGTTTTCAGTACCCTTTAAATGCATTATTTCGGAGATCTATGTGTAGTTTGCACGTCTGTATGCTGTGTACTGCGTTATTTCGGTGATTTCCAGTTGTTTGTGTCTCTGCACATAACTGAACTGCGTTACTTATGAGTAGTTGGCAGGTCCTTAGGCTATTTACTGTGACCTTAAGCATGTCACCATGAGTGTTTAGTATCAGCATAATTAGTACACTATGTCAAATCTGTCCCTAAATAAATTGTTTCAAAATAAATAAAGCACACTCCTTCCTCTCAATGGTTCAAATGGCTCTGAGCACTATGGGACTTAACATCTGTGGTCATCAGCCCCTAGAACTTAGAACTACTTAAACCTAACTAACCTAAGGACATCACACACATCCATTCCCGAGGCAGGATTCAAACCTGATACCGTAGCGGTCACGCGGTTCCAGACTGAAGCTCCTAGAACCGCACGGCCACACCGGCCGGCACTCCTTTCTCTCTCCAGTAGCGTAGAACAAGCTGAGTCCTTTTCCCACCATTTTCCCCCTCCAAGCCGCCATCTTGGATTACGTCATAGGAGGGACGATTGCGCCCTCCGATGGCAGTACTGTGTACTAGGTCAGTTGGACTCCAGGTCTCATGGTGAACACAATGAGTGGAGCTACTGCCTCAAATAGTTTACTTTAGTTTCCTACATACTGACTGTCATTCCATAGATTTTTCCTTTGTATTAAATCATACCCACTACATCCTCAACCATTTTTCATCTGTCACCTTCACACACCAGATATGACATTAATCTTGCTCTCATTTTTACCGATTTTCTCTTAGTAGGGACTGAAGATAGTAGGAAACAGTAAACATTCTAACAATCTAATCTCACACTTTTTTCCTAGTTCAGTATTGTTGAGGTTTTCCGCCTTCTGCTCGCTCTTCCAACTCTTTGGTTTTAATATAATGAGTTCAAAAGTCACCTGTCTTTCCTTCGTTACACCTGGGTGACCAAGGAGGTATGATTGGTACTCATAGATGTGACAGGAATAGTCATTGGAAACAAAAAGTCCAGTAAGTATGGGCTCTAAAACGCCCAAATTTCCGGCCGCGTTGGTCTCGCGGTTCTAGGCGCGCAGTCCGGAACCGTTGGTCTCGCGGTTCTAGGCGCGCAGTCCGGAACCGTGCGACTGCTACGGTGGTCGCAGGTTCGAATCCTGCCTCGGGCATGGATGAGTGTGATGTCCTTAGGTTAGTTAGGTTTAAGTAGTTCTAAGTTCTAGCGGAATGAAAACCACAGCAGTTGAGTCCCATAGTGCTCAGAGCCTTTTGAACCATTTTTTGAACGCCCAAATTAAGAACAACAACCACTTCATCATCTTCGATTCTGTGAAAGAAACGTCTTCACAGCAAACTGTTAGCTTTCCACACTTTGAGGGGTGGTAGTGCGCACGATAACAAGAAAAAGTTGTCTAATAAACAAGAGACATACACTATGTAATCAAAAGTATACGGACACCCCCAAAAACATACGTTTTTCAATTAGGTGTATTGTGCTGCCACCTACTGCCAGGTACTCCATATCAGCTACCTCAGTAGTCATTAGACAGCGTGAGAGAACAGAATGGGGTGCTCCGCAGAACTCACGAACTTCGAACGTGGTCAGGTGATTGGGTGTCACTTGTGTCATACGTCTGTTTGCGAGATTGCCAGACTCCTAAACATCCCTTGGTCCACTGTTTTCATTGTGATGGTGAATTGGAAACGTGAAGGAACACGTACAGCACAAAAGCATACAGGCTGGCCTCCTGTGTTCCTCTGTTGCCTGACAGAGAAAGCGGACAGTTGAAGAGGGTCGTAATGTGACCATCACACAGGAATTACAGACTGCATCAGGATCCTCTGCAAGTACTCTGACAGCTAGGCAGCAGGTGACAAAACTTGGATTTCATGGTCGAACGGCTGCTCATAAGCCACACGTCATACCAGTAAATGCCAAACGACGCCTCGCTTGGTGAAAGGAGCGTAAACACTGGACGAATGAACAGTGAAAAAGTGTTGTGTGGAGTGAGGAATCACGGTACACAATGTGGCGATCCGATGGCAGAGTGTGGGTATGGCGAATTCCCGATGAACGTCATCTGCCAGCATGTGTAGTGCCAAGAGTAAAATTCGGAGGCTGTGGTGTTATGGTGTGGTCGATTTTTTCATTGACGGGGCTTGCACTCCTTGTTGTTTTGCATGGCACTATCGCAGAACAGCCCTACATTGATGCTTCCCAGTGTTGAGGAGGAATCTTTCAACACGATCGAGCACCTGTCCATAATGCACGGCCTGTGGCGGAGTGGTTACTTGACAATAACATCCCTGTAATGGACTGGCCTGCACAGAAACCTGACCTGAATCCTAAAGAAAACCTCTGGAGTGTTTTGGAACGCCGATGTCGTACCAGCCCTCACAGACTGACATCAATACCTCTCCTCAGTGCAGCACCTGATTGAACTTATGCCTGGCAGAGTGGAAGCTGTCAGCAAAGCTAAGGGTGAGCCAACACCATACTAAATTCCAGCATTACCAATGCAGGTCGCCATGAACTTGTAAGACTTTCCTAGCCAGGTGTCCTGATACTTTTGATCACACAGTGTAAAGTGTCTATCTAAAGAACTATGAGCACTTATTTATGTTTCCGAATGTGAAACACATCTTTTCTAGTAAACAAGTGCACCAAGCTTGGAAAGTATGTATTGTAGAGCCCATGTTTACGAATTTTTTGATACATACTGACTTCTCTCAAAACATGGAAATCAAAGAGCTTCCACTGGAAGAGATTTGTTTCATATTATCGCAGATGACGAATTGCTCATAGTATGTAAGGTATACATTTTAAGGCGCATGTTTACTAGACATTTTGCTCCGAATGATCGTTCCTGTCGTAACTCTGAATATTAACCATTCGACTTGGGACACCCTGCAGTTGTAAGCTTATCCACGGCCAGCCTTTTCCTGGACTATAAAATATATCACTACCACTCTGCATAGAACTCTTGATTTCCTCTTTACTACTTTTAAACATAAACTTAGTACATAACTAATGAAAAAATGAAAAACCGATGCCGAATCTCGAACATGGAACAATGCCTCAGGCATTACCAACTAACTTAATTTTGGTCACAAAAATATACATCCACGTGCTTCAGTAAAGTTAATGTGACAACCGCCTATGCTGGACGTCAACGTGCAATAGACGCTCTGTGATGCAGCTCCAAGGATAACCGCAGCCATGGTCTCCGAGCTGATAGTCCCTGCTGCTGCAAACGTCGTCGAACTGTTCGTGCAGGTGGTTGTTGTCTTGCAAACGTGCCCAACTGTTGACTCAGGGACCGAGACGTGGCTGCACGATCCGTTACAGCCATGCGGATAAGATGCCTGTCATCTCGACTGCTGTGATACGAGGCCGTTGGGATCCAGCACGGCGTTCCGTATTACCGTCCTGAACCCAGCGATTCCATATTCTGCTAACAGTCATTGGATCTCAACCAACGTGAGCAGCAAAGTCGCGATACGGTAAACCGCAATCACGAGAGGCTACAATCCGCCCTTTATCCAAATCGGAAACGTGATGGTACACATTTCTGCTCTTTACACGAGGTATCACAACAACGTTTCACCAGGCAACACCGGTCAACTGCTGTCTTAGTGTGAGAAATCGATTGGAAACTTTCCTCATATCAGCACATTGTAGGTGTCGCCACCGGTGCCTACCTTGTGTGAATGCTCTGAAAAGCTAATCATTTGCATATCACAGCATCTTCTCCCTGTCGGTTAAATTTCGCATCTGTAGCACGTCATGTTCGTGGTGTAGCAATTTTAATGGCCAGTAGTGTAGATATACTTCTGCGATGCCGTGAAAGAGTGCGCCTACCTGTCAGATGAAACCCATGCATACAGCATCCTTGCATGTCGACAGCGACTATACTCCTTTTAAAATCAAAATATTCCTTTGTATAAGTAGTTTAATAAGCGCGTAAGCATTTAGTGCAATGAATAGTATTTAAAACGTGTTCAAATGAACGGCTTTCGCTGCCTCCCAAAGTTTGCAACTGATGCTCCACCCTGTGTTCAAAAATGGTTCAAATGTCTCTGAGCACTATGGGTCTTAACTTCTGAAGTCATCAGGCCCCTAGAACATAGAACTACTTAAACTTAACTAACCCAGGGGAATCACACACATCCATGCCCGAGGTAGGATTCGAACCTGCGACCGTAGCGGTCGCGCGGTTCCTAACTGTAGTGACTATAACCGCTCGCCCACTCCGGCCGGCACCCAGTGTTCCTGTATTTCTTCTAATACCTAACGGTTCCTTAGTTTATGTAGTTTAATACGAACATATGCATTTTGCCCAATTAACAATGAAGTACGGCGTTTTCCGTGAGAGGGTCCGAGAGCTCTGCTCTACATTTTCATAAATGAACTTCGCGCAGGCAGTAGCTCGGCGGAGGAGACATCGAGTTAGGGCCGGATCACTTCTGTAGGACCCATGTCACGGGAGGCAGCCCGCTGCAGCAGTCGTCGAACGGAAACAAATCTGAAACGCTGCCACTACCCCGTGCTCTGGCCTTTGATTCCTAAGTGGCTCCCCTCCCCCGCCCCCTTTCTCTTGTGACTTCTCTATCTCTGTCTCTCCACTTTTTTATCTCCCCTCTTTTCCCTGCCTCTCCTGCGACGACTTTGGAAATGATTCCCTTTCCCACAATCTCCCGCGCCGTCTTCGCAGAGGCAGCGGTTGGCGTGCCTCTCGGTCTGTGCGCTCTCAAAGAGAAGTGTTCCCTCACTCCTTCCCTCCCCCACCCACCCGCTCACCAACTCTGTGGTTGGCCCGCAGCTCAGTGAGCAGAGGGGCGGCGCACAACCCGCTGCCGATCCTTCTCGACCGCCCCCACCCCAACTGCTAGTGGTCTGCTTCGCTTTTCCGCTTTCCACCTCCAACGACGTTACACCTTACTTACTTTGACAGAATAATATTGTACGCCGCCACGACACTGAAAGCAATCAATTATGCAAATTGCCGGCCGCACTGATGCTCTCTCTCAGCTCGTCTAGGGACCACAAACCAACACACCGAACTTAATCGTCTTTTCCTTCCAGCGAGCCGTGATGGCTTTGAGTACAGGAGACTGCTAGTCAAATTCAAGGAACGGATTGCACGAACTGGCGTGGCAAACGCGATGTTCTTCCGTATCCGTGATTTCTCTGTGGGAACTGTCTGAGTAGTAGGGGTGCCGTTACCTCTGATTCCACGAAGTCGAAATCTGCTTGGTGAACTGGTAAATGATACCAGCTATAAGATACTAACATACACACCGGGCATCTGATGATGCCTGCCCATTTTTTAGTTTTTTATTTTCTTCATCAGTCTTCTGAATGGTTTGATGCTGCCCCCTCCTCCTTGAGCCAAAATTTTCATCTCAGAGTAGCATTTACAACTTACTTGCTTGATGTATTTCAGTCTCTCTTTTCCTCTACAGCTTTTACTCTAGTACCATGGAAGTTGATCAGTAATGTTTTAAAATTACCTACCATCTTATACTTTCCTCTTGTTAGCGTTTTCCACACACTCATTTCCTCGTCGATTCTAAGAAGAACCTCATCATTCCTTATCTTATCAGTCCACTTAATTTTCAACAATCTTCTGTAGCACTACATCCCAAATCCTCCGATTCTCTTCGGTTAACCTTTTCCACAAGCTACATTTCACCGTCACCGTGGTCTAGGAAGGGGTCACCGTGGTCTAGGAGCAGCCGGCACGGTAGCTCAGCGTGTTCGGTCAGAGAGCCGGTTGGCCTCTGTAATAAAAAACTGAGTGGAAGGATCAACCACCGAACTTAAACAGGATGTCTTGCGACGTCCGAAACGACCAAACACAACGATCAATAAGGAACAAAAAAAGGGGTAGCGTCTTTGATTCACAATCAAAACGTCTTCGGTCCCGGGTTCGATCCCCGCCACTGCCTAAATTTTGATAAATAATCAGCATTGGCGTGCGAAGACTTCCGGCATAAGAAGTCAGCCTCATTCTGCCAACGGCCTTGTCAAAGTGGGCGGAGGAGCGGATAGAGGTTCAGGGCACTCTCTTGTCCTAGGGGTGGGAAATTGCCCCTACAGGCGGAAGAATCAGCAATGGTCAACGACATGAGGATGCAGAAGGCAATGGAAACCACTGCATTAAAGACACGTAACGTGTATCCACAGGACATGTGACCTGTAATTGAAGAAGTGTCGTGATGATCTCTCCATTGGCAAAAGATTCCGGAATAGTCCCCCATTCGGATCTCCGGGAGGGGACTGCCAAGGGGGAGGTTACCATGAGAAAAAGATTGAATAATCAACGAAACGATAACGTTCTACGAATCGGGGCGTGGAATGTCAGAAGCTTGAACGTGGTAGGGAAACTAGAAAATCTGAAAAGGGAAATGCAAAGGCTCAATCTAGATATAGTAGGAGTCAGTGAAGTGGAAGGAAGACAAGGATTTCTGGTCAGATGAGTATCGGGTAATATCAACAGCAGCAGAAAATGCTGTAGGATTCGTTATGAATAGGAAGGTAGGGCAGTGGGTGTGTTACTGTGAACAGTTCAGTGACCGGGTTGTTCTAATCAGAATCGACAGCAGACCAACACCGACAACGATAGTTCAGGTATACATGCCGACGTCGCAAGCTGAAGATCAACAGATAGAGAAAGTGTATGAGGATATTGAAAGGGTAATGCAGTATGTAAAGGGGGACGAAAATCTAATAGTCATGGGCGACTGGAATGTAGTTGTAGGGGAAGGAGTAGAAGAAAAGGTTACAGGAGAATATGGGCTTGGTACAAGGAATGAAAGAGGAGAAAGACTAATTGAGTTCTGTAACAAGTTTCAGCTAGTAATGGCGAATATCCTGTTCAAGAATCACAAGAGGAGGAGGTATACTTGGAAAAGGCCGAGAGATACGGGAAGATTTCAATTAGATTACATCATGGTCAGACAGAGATTCAGAAATCAGATACTGGATTGTAAGGCGTACCCAGGAGCAGATATAGACTCAGATAACAATATAGTAGTGATGAAGAGTAGGCTGAAGTTCAAGACATTAGTCAGGAAGAATCAAAACGCAAAGAAGTGGGATACGGAAGTACTAAGGAATGACGAGATACGTTTGAAGTTCTCTAACGCTATAGATACAGCAATAAGGAATAGCGCAGTAGGCAGTACAGTTGAAGAGGAATGGACATCTCTAAAAAGGGCCATCACAGAAGTTGGGAAGGAAAACGTAGATACAAAGAAGGTAGCTGCGAAGAAACCATGGGTAACAGAAGAAATACTTCAGCTGATTGATGAAAGGAGGAAGTACAAATCAGGAATACAGAAATACAAGTCGCTGAGGAATGAAATAAATTGGAAATGCAGGGAAGCTAAGACGAAATGGCTGCAGGAAAAATGTGAAGACATCGAAAAAGATATGATTGTCGGAAGAACAGACTCAGCATACAGGAAAGTCAAAACAACCTTTGGTGACATTAAAAGCAACGGTGGTAACATTAAGAGTGCAACGGGAATTCCACTGTTAAATGCAGAGGAGAGAGCAGATAGGTGGAAAGAATACATTGAAAGCCTCTATGAGGGTGACGATTTTTCTGATGTGATAGAAGAAGAAACAGGAGTCGATTTAGAAGAGATAGGGGATCCAGTATTAGAATCGGAATTTAAAAGAGCTTTGGAGGACTTACGGTCAAATAAGGCAGAAGGGGTAGATAACATTCCATCAGAATTTCTAAAATCATTGGGGGAAGTGGCAACAAAACGACTATTCACGTTGGTGTGTAGAATATATGAGTCTGGCGACATACCATCTGACTTTCGGAAAAGCATCATCCACACAATTCCGAAGACGGCAAGAGCTGACAAGTGCGAGAATTATCGCACAATCAGCTTAACAGCTCATGCATCGAAGTTGCTTACAAGAATAATATACAGAAGAATGGAAAAGAAAATTGACAATGCGCTAGGTGACGATCAGTTTGGCTTTAGGAAAAGTAAAGGGACGAGAGAGGCAATTCTGACGTTACGGCTAATAATGGAAGCAAGGCTAAAGAAAAATCAAGACACATTCATAGGATTTGTCGACATGGAAAAAGCGTTCGACAATATAAAATGGTGCAAGCTGTTCGAGATTCTGAAAAAAGTAGGGGTAAGCTATAGGGAGAGACGGGTCATATACAATATGTACAACAACCAAGAGGGAATAATAAGAGTGGATGATCAAGAACGAAGTGCTCGTATTAAAAAGGGTGTAAGACAAGGCTGTAGCCTTTCGCCCCTACTCTTCAATCTGTACATCGAGGAAGCAATGATGGAAAAAAAAAAGAAAGGTTCTGGAGTGGAATTAAAATACAAGGTGAAAGGATATCAACGAAACGATTAGCTGATGACATTGCTATCCTGAGTGAAAGTGAAGAAGAATTAAATGATCTGCTGAACGGAATGAACAGTCCAATGAGTACACAGTATGGTTTGAGAGTAAATCGGAGAAAGACGAAGGTAATGAGAAGTAGTAGAAATGAGAACAGCGAGGAACTTAACATCAGGATTGATGGTCACGAAGTCAATGAAGTTAAGGAATTCTGCTACCTAGGCAGTAAAATAACCAATGACGGATGGAGCAAGGAGGACATCAAAAGCAGACTCGCTATGGCAAAAAAGGCATTTGTGGCCAAGAGAAGTCTACTAATATCAAATACCGGCCTTAATTTGAGGAAGAAATTTCTGAGGATGTACGTCTGGAGTACAACATTGTATGGTAGTGAAACATGGACTGTGGGAAAACCGGAACAGAAGAGAATCGAAGCATTTGAGATGTGGTGCTATAGACTAATGTTGAAAATTGGGTGGACTGATAAGGTAAGAAATGAGGAGGTTCTACGCAGAATCGGAGAAGAAAGGAATATGTGGAAAACACTGATAAGGAGAAGGGACAGGATGATAGGACATCTGCTAAGACATGAGTGAATGACTTCCATGGTACTAGAGGGAGCTGTAGAGGGCAAAAAGTGTAGAGGAAGACAGAGATTGGAATACATCAAGCAAATAATTGAGGATGTAGATTGCAAGTGCTACTCTGAGATGAAGAGGTTAGCACAGGAAAGGAATTCGTGGCGAGCCGCATCAAACCAGTCAGTAGACTGACGAAAAAAAAAAAAATATATATTTTACTACCTCAGAATGACGGGGTCCATGGGTCCATACGTACATTCTTAGAAGTTTCTTCGTCAAATTTAGGCCTATGTTTCATACTTGAAGACTTCTCTGGCCAGGAATGTCCTTTTTACCTGTGCTAATCTGCCTTTTATACCCTGCTTCTTCCGTCCATCGTGTGTTATTTTGCAGACTTAACTCCCTCTACTTCGTGATAACATTCTTTTATTTCCGTTATGGCTTCTTCCAAGTATAGATTGAACAGTAGAGGTAAAGAACTACACCCCTGTTTTACTCTCTTCTTAACCTGAGAACTACGTTCTTGATCTTCCACTCTTATTGGTCCATCTTGATTCTTGTAAATATTGTACATTGTCGTCTTTCCCTATAGCTTACCCCTATTTTTCGCAGAATTTCGTGCATCCTGCACTGTTTGAAGTTGTCGACGCTTTTACCAGGTTCACAGATCCTATAAAATGTTTTGATTTTTCTTCAGTCTTGCTTGCATTATGAAACGCCACGTCAGAAAAGCGTCTCTGACTCCTTTATCTTTGCTAGAGCCACACACATCGTCTCTAACAATTCCTCAGTTTTCTTTACCATTCTTCTGTACGTTAGTCTTGATAGCAATTTGGATGCATGTGCTGTTCAGCTGATCTTGCGATTATTATGGCATGTGTCGGTTCTGTCATTCGTGGGAAAAGCGTGATATTATATCGCCAGTCTCATACATTCTACACACCAACGTCAACAATCACTTTATTGCTATTTACCCCAACGATTTTAGAAATTCCGATGGAATGTTATCTATCCGTCCCGCCTTATCTGTATCTCAAGTCCTCGACAGCTCTTATACATTCTGCGTCAAAGTCTGGATCCCCCATCTCTTCCCTATCGACTCCTCTTCTTTCTTCCATCACGTCATAAAGTATTTCCTGCCGCTCATAGAGGTCTTCAATGTATTCCCTCCCGCCTATTCGCTCTCTCCTCTGCATTTAACAGTTGAATTCCCATTGCGCCCTTAATATTAGCGCAGTTGCTTTTATTTTCAGAGAAGGTTGTTTTGATTTTTCTGTATGCCTTTAGCTCAAAGAATACATTACTTGCCGAGACGGTGCTCCCCCCCTCCCCCCCCCCCCCCCCTCAAAACGCAAAATAGAGCCCAACTCCCGTTGAAACACTGTAGATGGTGTAGGCGCTCATGTAACGGCACACCACAGACGTAACTCACGGTAATAAAGAGGTGTGTACGCTCCAGTCGGTTGTATGCAAACAGCGCAATAAGAATGGTCGACATGGAGACGTGAAAGAATGGTAGGAAAGGGCTATAGTGTTTCGGCGGGCCCGTGGGCACACCATGAATGAAATATTGTTTTCGATGTGACAAATAATTCCCAATTTTTACTAAAACCTTTATCAGAACCATTCAGTATCAATAGAGTAGTAGAAATGAGTATAGTGACAGCATTCCTTTTAAAGTAATAGTACGATGCTCGCCGTTTTATCACATGATATGCTGAGATCTCTGGATGAGGGGCAACAGGTAGATTCCATATTTCTAGAGTAATGAAAGACATTTGACACGGTGCTCCACAGCAGTTTGTTAACGAAAGTACGAGATTGTTGATGTTCTCGGATATATGAGTGGCTCGAAGACTTCTTAAATAGTAGAACCCAATATGTTGTCCTCGACGGCGAGTGTTAGTCAGAGACAAGGGTGTCGTCAGGAGGGATGCCCCAGGGAAGAGTGATAGGACCACTGTTATTCTCTATGTACATAAATAAACCGGTAGACAGGGTGGGCAGGAACCAGCGATTGTGTGCTGATGATGCCGCGGTGTTCGGTGAGTTATGGAAGCTGCGCGACTATAGAAAGATCCAAGACGACTTAGACAAAATTTCAAGTTGGTGTGATGAATGGCAGCTTGTTCTAAATGTGGAAAAATGTAAGTTAATGTGAATGAGTAGGGAGATCAAACATGTAATGTTCGGATACAGTATTACTAGTGCCCTGCTTGACACGGTCAAGTCGTTTAAATGTCTGGACATAACGTTGCAGTGCGGTATGAGGTGAAACGAGCTTGTGAGAATTGTGGTAGGAAAGGCAATTGTTGACTTCGATTTATAGGGAGAAATTTAGGGAAGAGTGGTTCACCCGTAAAGGAGACCGCATATATTACGCTGGTGCGACCACCTGTTGAGTACTGCTCATGTGTTTGGGATACGTACCCGATCATATTGGAGTAACACATCGAAGCAGTTCAGAATTGGGGTGCTAGATTCGTTACAGGTAGTTGGAACATCAAATAAGTGTTACAGAGATGCTTCGGGAACTCAAATGCGAATTCGTGGAGGGAAGGCGACGTTCTTTTCGAGAAACACTGTTGAGAAAATATTGAGAACCGGCAACTGAAACTCACTTCCGAGTAATTTTACTGCGCCTACATACATTGCGCTTCAGGATGTAATGCTACTTGAATTATGTAGCCATTACGGCACCTCACCTCAACCTCTCGATACCAGCAATATTCTACTGTGTTTCTGTAAAATAATCTTCAAGAATGGTTTATGAAACACATCTATAAAACTTTTGAATATCACAGAATAACACCTAGGCCTCATTGCATCCGAGCTTGGAATCATCACTACCTAGATTTTCGACGATTGAGCCATGAGTTCACAACGGGACCAGCGTGGGAAACACGAAATGATGAGTGCCTAGTTTATCCATTATTTCAAGAAATGACTTTATTAACTGTGCTCTAATGACACCTGCCACATAATATAACTTTGTTGTTGCCCGAAAATGCAATATTTAGCAGCATGAGCAACTCTACAATCATAATTAATTTTCGACCTTTGTTGTGGTAGGGTTGTTAGAAGGACCACGAAGATAAGAAAGATAAGATACGAGAAGTAAGGGCTCATACGGAGGCATACAGATAGTCGTTTTTCCCTCTCTGCATTTACGAGTGAAGCAGGAGTGGAAATGGCAAGTTCAATTAGTTCAAATGGCTCTGAGCACTATGGGACTTAACTTCTGAGGTCATCAGTCCCCTAGAACTTAGAACTACTTAAACCTAACTAACCTAAGGACATCATGCGCGGTTCCAGACTGTAGCGCCTAGAACCGCTCGGCCACTCCGGCCGGCAAATGACAAGTCGTAAGCGGTTTGGGGCGTCATGTCACGGATTGCGCGGCCCCTCCCACTGAAGGTTCCAGTCCTCCCTCATTCATGGGTGTGTGTATTATGCTTAGCATAAGTTAGCTTAAGTATGTGTAAGTCGAGGGCCTGATGACCTTGGCAGTTTGGTCCCGTAGGAAATCACACTTTTTTTTGACAAGTTGTGGTACAGGGTACCCTCTGCCACGCACCGTATGGTGGCTTGCGCAGTATCTATATAGATACATATTGAGATAGCATACTGTATCGAAGTTATTGTGAAAGTAGTTGGTACATGTAAGATATAGACAATCCTTCCATAACACGAATAATAAATTAAGACTTATGCATTTCTCGGGTGGAAATAGGTATAGACGCATTCATTGTCGTGTTGTGTTGTTGCATGCTTGGTACTTCGTACAACCTCCGGTGTTTCTAATTACCTCAGAACATCTCTTTGATTGGGTTTGTATTTCTTACTGTGAAACTGTCGACCATTATTTCGTATCCCTCATTTTATCTCCCACAAGGCCTCAAATTGCCTTCAATTGCGATAAACAAACTTTGCAAGTGTTCCCCAACGGTTTACCACGGTTTTAATATCCGGGTAACGTGCAGGAAAGAGTAAGACATTGATGTGTACCTTCAAACAGAAACATGCACAGATCCATTATCTTGTTACAATATTAGACTTTCGTCCCCTAGGTCCTCATAGATTCTAATCCATGCTGTCTCTAGTACCTCAGTGTACATATTAGAGTTTATCTAGTGTTCACCCAAGCAATATGTGGTTTACTTTTATTGCAGAAGGCTTCTCCAATCTTAGCATTTTCACCACGAAAATTTGTCCTCATAATTACCTTCTGGTCTGTTCTCAGATCATGACAATATAATTGAAATACATTCAACTCATCTAAATTAAACTCCTTCTCATCAGTGAAGACCACTGTATCTCATTATCAAGTCCATGACATACGTCTTTCAGCAAACTCCAAAGCAGCCTATTTTTGTTTGGGTGTTAGACCAGGTTTCTACAGTCGTTTCTCGGGTGCAAAATGTGTCCCATTTAACAATATTTGTCAGACGTCTCGCAGTTACTGGCAACAGTCAATCAGTAACTAAGTAAGAAGGCTGACTGTTTTCGGCCCTTGCTTTGCGAAAAAGAAACTGTTTTGGTGCCTCAAATAATTTTGTACCGGCCAATTGTAAACTTCCTCAAGGAAGTTCACAATTGGATAGTAAGTAATAAAGAGACATTGAACATAAAGAAAAACAGTGCCACGTATTTTAGTTTTAAGATGGAAAAAACACAGTTAAATTAAATGTAGACCACACGAAGGAAGGATTTTTAAGAATGAGTATTTGTGTGTGAAGACTCTTAATATTAGCAGTACGTTGTACCCCTAGTGTGCTGTCACCAATGTGCATTATTTTCTGGGGAAAAAGGCACAAAAGCTGAACACATTTATCAAACGACAGAAAAACCGTTGAGAATGATAGCTAAAAATTCGTTGTAGTTGATCGCACTGTTAAGATCGGTTCAAAACACGGGGGATACAACCACATGTATACAATGAAAATAACACTGATGTAGCGGCACCACCGTTTAGGACAGGGAAAGTCAGTTTTGTGCAATATTCTGAGCACAAGTTACCCAGGTGCAGGCCGGATAGCAGTGGGTTACATGTACCGACATTTTCCAAGTGGAATAGAGGCCATAGGGCTGCCAATTTGCTGAAAGAGCATACGTAGCGGTTTTGCATGTCCCAAATCACAGGCAGAAGGGGTCCACTGGCCAACCTAGCATGTTATGAGTATCTGACACGAAGCAGCACATATGGCAACACAGGTGTCCCCAGCCACATGTAAATAGGTGTGCGTTTCTAACGAGATTCAGTCAAGTGTGGCAGCTCTCCTGGATGGCGGGGCGTGTCACACAACCAGCTACATGCAGCAGATGGGGCACTAGCATTCCAGTCCACGGTGGGTCGCTGGTTCGACCCTCTGAGGCCAATGCGCGGTCCGTAGCCAGCCAGCGACGGGCCACTCCACAGCTCGCTACCACGGGCAGGTGTCATGGCATCCAACACACGCCAAAGGCATCCCGAGGAGAGGGCCACGGATTTGGACACCGGATCACAGGCGCTTGTTGTCGCCGTGATCTTAGCCACGCCAGCGAGAAGCAAGCAGCTGGCCGTGTGCGGCTCACACCAAGCAGTGCTGAGTTGGCAGGGACACAGACAGCTGGGTTCACTGCCGGCATCCTGACGATGACTCAACTCCGCTGGCGTACATGGCTGACTCACAGCAGTGTGTGCACGTGTCATTGCAGCAGCCACTACGCGCCAAGTCGCTTCGCGGACAGTGCAGTTGTGTCCTCAGGATTGTGGGACCCAGAGACACAGACTGAGAGGAATGGGGGCACTGTAGTGGGAAACAATAAATCACTAGGAAAGCTCAGACAATTCTTAATACTGTGCCATCTACCTCTTCCTGCCATATTTGGTCATCCTGATACATTCGGTGGCAAAAGTTGCCACTACATTTGTTGTCAGAATAGCGGACATCGTCTGTACAGCACGACGTTCCAGGCCACTGCCTACATTATATTCATAAGATGTTGTGAGCTTTGACCAGTTTTCTTTTGAGTGTCGGACGTTTTCTTTCTTATTTGTGTTTTTGAGCATAGCTCCTGGCAGGCCATTTTGGATGTTTTGCATAGGCATATTATTTCTTTTTTTTTGTCAGAGTAGTGTTAGTGTATATGGGGCAATAAGATTTACAATTTCTTTTTTTGTGACATTTAATTACTTTTTTATTGGTTTGGGTATGATGTTACCGAGTATGATGATACTGAGGTGTAGGTGTAAGTTATTCTTGTACTTAAACGTTTTATTTCGGGACTAACTGGGAACGAAAGCAACACAATGGCAGAGCCAGAGAAGCGAGGTGTGTTGGAACCAGAAGCAGTACGGATTTTGTTGGAAAAAGTAGCACAATTGACAGCAGACATTAAGCAGTTGAGAAATGAATTAACATTAGAAGTGAGCAGGAAACCGAATCTGATTGCCGTTGTTGCCTAGGGTACAGGAGGCTGATCCGCTGCCGCGAGTTTGATTATTCCATTTTCTGGCAAGGCATCTGAGGATGTGCGATGGTTTGTGGAGGACTTGGAGACTTCAGTGGTGATGAATGGTTGACCTGATGAGCGGTCGTTACATATAGCCAAGATTAGATTAACGAGTGAAGCGAAAACATATGTAAGGTGTTCTGCGGCCTTAAGGAAGGCAGGACAGTTCAAGTAGTGAAAGGAAGGGCTTTTTCAAAGGTACAAAAACAGAATAGGGCTCGTTACTTTAGGGAGAGGTTAAGTACAATGACAAAGAGACAGGGGGAGATGGTGGAGAAATTTGCGGACAGGATAAGGGAAATTAATGACTATAATTACGAGTTGGGTCAGAGCGATGAAGCGAATAGTGTTCTGTTGCATTAGGCCGAGTAAAGGTCACTTGATGTTTCTTTGAGAAGGTTACCGGAGCATATTTCACGCAAAGTGCGTGAAGGGATTCCGAAAGATTTGTATTCAGCCATTAAGCTGGAAATTCAATGTGAGGAAACAGACGTGGCAACAGGGGTACGCTAGAGGCAAACAGTGTTCACAGCGGGTGTGAAATGTTATAAGTGTAGTCGTACGGGACATGTGCAGGGGCAATGTACCGAGTCACCGAGGAATAAAGGAAGGGGTGGAAATCGGCAGTGGCGAGGATGGAGAAGTTGAGATAGAAGAGGTGGACAAGCGTTAAAGGGCAGAGGGGGCCGAAGACCCACCTAAGGGAGCTCTCATTTAATTTCAGTGCTATGAATACACATGCAGAGGTGGAATGTTCAGTGGTAGGATCCATAGGAACCAAAAATTATAAGATTCTGTAGGACACAGGGGCGTAAGTGTCAGTGGCTACTAGGAATATAATGGGACGAAGGAAGATAAACCCACCACGTTATAGGTTGCGGGATAAGGAGGTCACGCCTTTGGGGTCAGTGACAGTTCACTTTCGAGTAGAGAAAGGGCTATGACATGATCCTAGGAGTAGATTTCTTGCATCAACATCATGCCAAAATTGACGACAACGTACTGTGGAACTGCTTGGAATGTTATTTCAACTAGTGGAATCTGTTGCCAATGCAGAGCTGTCTCGAGGAGCGTTCAAAGTAATTCACAAACTAATTGAACCGCGTACATTAGCATTAAGTCTTAATTCGCATGAGTGTGTGTCCAGTGGCATCGGGAAGTCGAAGTCGCTTTGGGTAAGAATGGAGTCAAACCTACCTGTGGGTACAGTACGTGTTATTGAACCATTGGAGGATCATGAAGGTTTAGGTCCATTGGGTTTTTCTGTGAAACGTAGTGTTGAACATCTACAGGAGGGGAACGACGGGCGAGTAGTTCCCGTGAACGTGGATAATTTGAGTGCTGTAGACACGAATGTGAGGAAAGGAGTTTTAGTAGCAAATTTGGATGTGCCAGATGACGAAGACTGGTGTTCGAGAGGAAGACGAAGCGATCAACCACTAACTGCCGATAGAGCTGCATTGCGTGACAAAATTAAGCATTTGAAAGGAGGAGAAATGGAGCATATGGAAGAATTACTGTGGAAATTAAAGGATTTGTTTTTTCCGCAAGGACCGTTACCGCCAATTCCATTAGTTCAACATAGAATACCTACAGGGAATGAAGCAATTGTTTACCGTAAACCATAGAGAATACCGAGGTATTTGCCGCCAATTGTGGAGAATTCATTGATCAGCAGCTTGCAGATGGTATTACAGAGCATAATAATAGTTGCTGGGGAGCGGACATTGTCGTTGTGCCTAAAAAATCTATGGACGGAACTAAGAAATACAGGTTCTGTTGTGACTACCGATACCCCAATCATAAGACAGTAACGGATGTATACCCCATTCCAAACATATCAGAGACTTTGGATCACTTAGGACAGTGCCAGTACTTTTCTATGATGGATTTGACAAGTGGTTACCATCAGTTAGAGGTGGCTCCAGAGGATCGTCCAAAAGCTGCTTTCTCTACTCCTGGAGGCCATTACCAGTACATTAGAATGCCATTCGGTTTGAAAAACGCTCCAGAAACGTTTCAGAGTTTGCTAGACAGTGTCTTGAGGGGTTTGAAACCACGGCAGTGTCTCGTCTTTTTGGATGACATTATAGTGTTTTCTAGTAGTATGGAGCAACATAGACAGTGGTTAAGGGAATCTTTATAATATTAAGATCAGCTCATTTGACGTTGAGCCTGGAGAAGTGTCATTATGCATTAGAAGACATAAAATATTTGGGTCATATTATCGGTAAGGACAGAGTGCGAACAGATCCGATGTTGGTACAGGCTGTAAGGGATTTTCGGGAATCTAAAACAGTTAAGGAAGTGCAGTCATTCATCACAATTTGGAATTTCTATCCAAAGTAGGTCAAGCGTTTTGCAGATTTAGCACAGCTGTTGACGCGATTGTTATACAAGGGTTTCAAATTTGAGTGGACAGAAGAGTGTCAGAAAGCGTTTGACAAACTGAAAGAAGTATTAACGTCAAGTCCGTTTCTTGTGTTTCTAGATTTTGAAAAGTAGTTTATACTAGCATTCGATTCATCGAACTAAGCGTTAGGGAGTGTTCTTAGTCAGAAAATTGATGGGAAAAATCATCCTGTAGCCTATGCATCTTGGCAATTGATTGCAGCAGAGGAATTACTCAAGCATTGAGAGAGAGATGCTTAGCGTAATCTATGGAATCATATATTTTAAATGTTATTTAATTGGGAGAAGTTTTCGGGTAGTTACAATCATGCTGCATTGAAGTGGTTGTTGGGGTTGAAGAATCCTCACACTAGATTCGCCATATGGGCTGTGAGGCTTAGTTAATTCTACTACGAGGTGGTGCACAAGCCCGGGAAGAAACACGGTAATGCAGATGCATTAAATAGAAAGGTGGCAAAAGTAGAAGGCATAGGTTATGATCTAGCAGTAAGGCAAGAATTGCAGGAAGCAGACATCGATTGTAAATTGTATCGGACACAGCCACAATTTAATTTGTACAACGGTCTTCTGTGCAGGGAAACGAAGTTAGGGCCCAGGATAGTAGAGCCAGCGAAGTTGAGGGATGAGGTTTTAAAGGAAGCACATGAACATGTGTCATCTGGTCACGGAGGGTGTAGAGCGACGAATAGGAGAGTGGTGGAGAGGTATTGGTGGAGAGGTAGGAAGGGTAGATGGGGATCAGCATGTCAAGAATTGTTTACCATGTGCGCAGAGAGCAAATCTGAGTCCGAAACAGATACAGTTATACGATTGCCGGAAGCAACGTCTCCATTTTCTAAGCTGGGGATCGATGTCTCAGGCCCTTTCAGGTCAACAGATTCGTTCTGACAATAATAGACCATTTTTCGAGGTATGTGGAGATGATGGCTATGCCAAATCAGCTGGCAGCAATCGTCGTGCAAGCGATAGTAAATAACTGGATTTTGAAGTTTGGTGTGCCGGAGGCTGCCCAAGGGACCAACTTCATGTCGGATTAATGAAGGAACTGTGTAAATTGTTGAACGTAAAGAAGTTGAGGACGAGCGCATTGCATCCACAGGCCAATGGGAGGAATAACGGGTACACAGAACAATCGGGAATATGATGAGTTTTTATGTGGATTCTCATCACCATCAGTGGGGCGAGTAATAGAAGTATATCGTATGCGCATATAATGCAAAAATCCATACAAATGCCGGTTGGTCTCCATATGAGGTAGTGTACGGGCGAAAAATGCCATCACCGTTTGATTTGGTGAAGCTAGAGAAGGGAAGGAGCGGTGAATCGGTACGTCAGTTCGCAAGGACAATTCCAGATGTTTGGAAACGGGTACAAAAGGCGAATACAAAGGATCTGAGAAGGCAGGAAGAGAAAACTAAAGAGGTATTGCTGATTTCAACAACTAGAAACTGGTACGCCGAAATGGCAAGGGAGGAATTATGAATCTGCCATAGAGGGAAGGTAACGATGTCCAGCCAGGGTGGTAAGTACTAATCCGGACACATGCGTGGTGCAGTTATTTTCGGCCAGGGGGAAATGAATAGACTGTCCAAGAGATATCGTGGAACCAAAATTGAGCTTACAATGGGTCGGGATGCACTGGATCTTCTCCACCTAAGAGAATTTGG
Organism: Schistocerca nitens; assembly: GCF_023898315.1. NCBI lineage: Eukaryota > Metazoa > Arthropoda > Insecta > Orthoptera > Acrididae > Schistocerca > Schistocerca nitens. The sequence continues at coordinate 546,912,085 of NC_064619.1, read as the reverse complement.
TAGTACTAGCAAGTTGTTTGAGCAGGGAGTTTTTGCAGAAGCGAAACATACAGAGCTCGAGAGGAGCGGAATTTTAATCAATGGAACTAAGTGTAACATAATAGGAACAACCATCCACCTGCCAGAATCAATTTCAGGAGTCACATAATTGAATGTTACGCAGCCACAGCTGTACTGGCCAGAACCCACTTTAGAGTTTTTGCCAAGCCAGAACCTGACCTAGTTAAGTCAAACTCTGTAGCCAGGTCGATTGAGATCCGTAAACCAGTTCATTTTAGAGCAAGAGGGGCACATATCAGCCGAATAGCTGGTGCAACATGTCGCTAAGTTCTAACATTCTGCGTGGTGTCTGTTTGTGCTATATCGTGTCTCCCTACCACTTTCGCGCAACGATGCTCTGAGCGTGTTTTTTAGGGAATTGACTAGTTTTAACCTGGGACCTGTTGCTGGTAAGGAGACGCCAGACCACACATGACATGTAGAGTTCAGAAGAGTTCAGTGAGACTAGCGATGATATAACAAAATACTTAATGATTTCAGCGTCAGCTCCACTGCACTCCCTGTAAAAGAATCTTAATACTAACTAAATTTAGTGGAAGGAGTTCAAGGCTTTCCTATTTTTAGTTAGCTGGTAAAATAACGTCGAAAAAGCAGTTAAGTTTACCATTGGAAATTTTATTCTACTCACAAAACATTGTTTATAAATTGCACTATTGATAAAGGGAAATGTTTTAATACAGGAGTAAAAACCAACTGCGTTCATCAAAAATGTGAACGAATATTCCCTGAATGGGTTTCCAAGTTCTACAATGGATCGAAGGATGACCTATGCCATATCACATCTATAATCTAGGTTTAAATTAAGTTTCACAAAAGAGAAAACTATCAAAATGGTCTACAGTGACCCTCAATTATCTTTAATTACTTATCTAACTTGTCGTAAATTACAGTGGCTGATGTGGCTTCTCAATAACTATATAATAGAAAAATCATCGAGTTTCAGATTTTTACTTCAAATGGCAAATTTGAACACCATGAGCTTGATCGATCGACGCTAGTATTACGCTAAAATGGGGTGTAACAGATGAGACTTCTGCAGTTCTGAGTGAAGCTTTATGCGCTGTTTTGCGGCATCGTGTGTGTTCATTACCTTGTCAGTGTTCGTCAGGGGGCGGCGGGCAGCACAGCTCCGCTCACCTCGCCGTCTCGGAAGCAACTCTCTCCTAACTTCTCCTTACTACAATTTACCGAAGTTGGTTTAAAAAAACTATCTGGCTGTGTTTTCATCTGACCAGTCAGGGTCTCAAAGTTAACCTTAAGCTCCGCCTACAAAAATTCTGTCTATCCAATGAGAAACGTTATACTTTTCGTGGTGGGGCAATGTTTTTAAAGTTTGCAACGTAACAGAGACGCGAAAAAGTCTCACGCTAAAATTTGCAGCTGGAGTGGTCCTTTTAGTGTTATCGTAAGATCTATACTGTTCTTCTGGAGGGCTCTATCTTTTAACATGGGCTGGGGGGGGGTGGTCCTGACGTAACAGAGACGTGAAAAAGTCTCACGCTAAAACTTGCGGCTGGGGTGGCCCTTTTAGTGTTATCGTAAGATCTATACTGTTCTTCAGGAGGGCTCTAGCTTTTAACATGGGCTGGGGGTGGTCCTAGCGGTTAGCTGGCGCCGTGGGTGTCCGTCCCTTATCGTAGGGCCTTCCAGCTTAACACGGTTCTGCTCTCGGCTTCTGTTCTCGTTTCTCCCCTCGGAACTACGTCTGTCTCACGGTGGGAAGGTATGACATGCATTTAGGCCTTCTTGTGTTAGTCTGTGGTATTCCATTTGCTCACTCGTTACTCGTATTACTTCGGTTAATTTAATGTCACGATTTATTCGGAGCTATGTGACATACTACTGGATTTGCTTATCATGTCAGGGTTTTCATGGAAGGTGTTGGATTTGCCTGACACCTTACACAGTATAGGGAAATGCAATAGCAAACAACGATCATTTTGAGCACCTGTGTGCCAAGTGTCATAGCAGTCTTAACTTTGTTATGTGTTGTTTTCTTTCTGATCAGTCGGAGAGTTAATTGCAAGAGGGAACCAAGGATAGTCCAAATCCCAGTGGATTGGATACCGAGGGCGTGAGACGAGTAGGTAAGGGGATGATCGAGCAGAGGTCAACCAGTATGGAATTTTGAAGTTTTGTTTCATGTCGTGGTTTTAAGGGGCGCTATACCATATTTAAATTTTCTAATAGTAAGGAAATATGCCGAAGGTGCCTATCCAAACAAGTTAAGAGCTGTCTAAGAGTCAACCCGGGGACCGGCTCTTTCCAAAGAGGGGAATAATGTAGCGACACCACCGTTTAGGACAGGGAAAGATAGTTTTGTGCAATATTCTGAGCAAAAGTGATTGCCAGGTGCAGGCCAGATTGCAGTGAGTTACGTATACCAACAATTGGGAAGTAGAATAGAGGCCACAGGGCCGTCAAATTACTGAATGCGTATACATAGTGGTTTTGCATGTCGCAAATCACAGGCAGAAGGGGCCTACTGGCCAACCTAGCATGTTATGAGTACGTGACGTGAAGCAGTGTGTATAGCAAAACAGAGGTGCACAGCCACATATAAATAGGTCCAGGTTTCTAACGAGATTCATTCATGTATGACAGCTCTCCTGGGTGGCGGGGCATGTCACACCTCCAGCTACACGCAGTAGCCAATGGAGCACCAGCATTCCAGTCCACGGCAGGTCGCTGGTTCGACCCTCCGAGGCCAATGCGGGGTCAATAGCCAGCCAGCGGCGAACCACTCCAAGGCTCGGTACCACGGGCAGGAGTCCTGGCTTCCAACACACGCCGGAGGAATCCTGAGGCGATGGTCGCAGATGCGGACACCGGATTGCAGGTGCTTGTTGTTGCCGCAATCTCAGCCACGCCAGCGAGGGCACGCAGCTGGCCACCTGCAGCTCTTACCGAGTGGCACTGAGTCGGCTGGGATGCAGACTACTGAGGTGACTGTCAGCATCCTGGCGCCGCAACTCTGCTGGCGAACAAGGCCAACTCACAGCAGTGCGTGCACGGGTCACTGCGGCAGCCATTCCGCACCAAACCGTTTCGCAAACAGCAAAGTGGTATCCTCATCATTGTGGGACCCACTGATGCAGATTGAGAGGAATGGGGGCACTGTACTTGGAAACAACAAATCATTTGGAAAGCTCGGACGAGTCTTAATACGGTGCCTTCTACCTTTTCCTGCTACATTTCAACCTGATACATTCAGTGGCAGAAGTTACAACTACTCTGAAATTACTGCACAGACAACTTTGTCTATCAAGAAGAAGATCCAGAGTAAACTTACATTACCAAGAAAGAATAAAGGTAAATTGCAAAACAGCGTTTTCTACCAAAGAGTAAAACTGTACAATGAATTGGCGAAGGAGGTTAAAGAAATTACTAAAACAAATTTAAGGAAATATGTAGTTTAGAAGGACCTGTTTAGCAATACATTCTATACACAGAAAGATTACTCTGATAATACATATTATGGGTCTGTTAAAAAATGTAACACAAATAAATAGCAACGATACTAAAACATCTACCACATCACACAACATTTTCAAATTATATTTTTTCATTCTCCTTTCTATTCTTTAAAAACTTGTTCTAAACGTTATTTAATGCACAGAACTAAGACCTTCACTTCTTTCTATCTCCTAAAGCTGACTAAATTTGTCATGTCAACTTTTCACTGCGCAGCATAACTACCAGGATAGATTCATAATCCTGGAGAAAACTACCTGTATTTTTCCAGTGAAATTAGTTTACGACAGCCAAATATTTGACGCTGAATGATGGTATTTTTATTTCCCATTAGTACCATATATTTCTTCAAACATATAAGCTATTCTTTTATCAAGGCAACTGATTCTCATATTCAGAAAATTTCTTCTCAAAAAACCAAATTTCCTAGCTAGGGTGTAGGAAGAAATCATCTGGAGCTATTTTTGGAGATTAAGACAAATGAGGAGCTAATTCTAATCCCAAGCGACGCACGTTTACCATTGTGACTATCACATTTCGCATGCAGTTTCAAGTTAGTCTGAAACATTTTTCAGTCAGTCCCTCCTTCAAGGCAGCTCAAGGAAGTCACACTTAGATCTGTCCCTGTAGACGTGTAATACATAGGTGTTAAACACTGGGAAACCCAAAAAACACGGGCCTTCACTTTTTCACATTACAGATCATCCCTCCCCTGCATCACCTTCAGCCACTGGTTTTTACTTTGGTCTTCAGAAATTGAGAATGTTTCGTTTTATTGATGATCATAAATCCAAACTAATATCATAAAGTAAGTTCAGAAACATTTCTGGGTTCTCTTGCAGTACATGTAAATCGCGATATTAGCTCACCCACACTTCACTATCTTCCATAGCAACACAATGATTATTTAAATCTTATCCTGTGAAATGCCTCACCCTTATTCATCTAAAGACCTAAGATGACTAGTATATTAAAAATTACTAGGAAAAAAGGCGTTAAAATGGAGTGAGGAGTCCTCGTCAACATAATCCTATTCTAACCTGATCTTTCCAGCTATCGATCGTCACAAATAAAATCGGAACTCGATATTCACTAGCTTCTAAATAAATATAATGCTAACCAAGTTTGGCGGTTGATAACATCCAATTGCAAATCGATTTAAGGTTCCTATATTTCCAACGCCTGAATTGTGCTTAACCCAACTTGAACATTTCCGGCTCTGTCAATTTAGCAGATAGTTTATCCTCCTAAGCCGCCTGGTTCGGTTCGTCAATACTACCGTTAATTGAGACGAATGCCCAATTAAAAACGTAGCGGACGTATTGGTACTGCAAAATGTTAACAATACCGAATAGGGTGACAAAATAAGGCAGCTGACTCGTGCTGAGGACAAAAGATGGTGAGTCGGACATTTAAGTTACGAGTATTCATGGATTCGGTGAGTTACTTTCTACTTAGGGCTAACACGGATTTAATAAATGAAAGAATCCCCTGGATGACACCTCACGTAAGGTTATTGCCCCACCCTTCTCCTACTGAGATAGTGTTCTGCGTCTTACGTTCTCGATGACGAAGTGCAGCAGAAATATAGCTTCTATACATTATGCCACGAGGTGATAGCCACTCTGGAAAAGTCGTGATACTCGCAGAACGAAATTCACAGTTATTCACATTTATTTATCGTTATTATGCCCTCTCGACCCCAAACGCACACGTATCTATACTTCTGCCTCCATGACTGCTTATCGTTCGATTGCAACAGTGCTATGATGAAAGTTAACGAGTTCCTGGCTTAGCAGTGGGTAAAAATGTTGGCTTTGGCTCAGGCCCGTTCTGTGCGTATATTTATCTCAGAGCCGATAGCCGAAGTAGCTAACTCTGGAAATTAAAAGTGCTACTTGGTCGTCCGGAGTCAGGTCTTCTTGCAAGCGTAGATTCTCGTGACCACCGCTTCCAATAGTTACGTACAGTGGCTACATTCGTGCTAAGTGTTCCTGCAATGTCGCAGAAGGCACAACCAGCTTCCCGTAGCTCTGTTAGACGACCTCGTTCAAACTCACTGAGGTGTTAATAATGGCGTCTTTGTAGCGTTAAAGACATTCATGACTAGCGTCAACTCGCCACGTCCGATCTCAAAGGTAACTAACGCTCAGGACCGTTACGTCGTGTATTGAAAGCAAACTTGATTTGCATTCTCATAGTGCCGCTAAGAGCAACACTCGCGACTGACGCGAAATGCGGAAAGACCTTCTCCTTCAGATCTAGAAACACGCCTATCAACTTTAGTTTATGTCGTACAATTCCTTCTTTCTGTAACCGCTCTTTTTCCGTCTATGTATTTCTTACTGTTCCAGTATTAAGAGTCACTTGTGTCGTCAGGGAAAATATTTTAATTAATTTGAAAAATTAAATTACAAGCTACTTTTGGAAGGCGGCTTCACTGTATTGGAATGTTGTAAATAGCTGCAGATGGGCTGATGCCATGAAAGTGTCGATCAACCACTCTGCAGTCACGGCGCTGATCAGCAGAAACACTTAGAATGTTCAGTCGGTTTCGGATGGTGCTGTGAGAAAAAAATCAATGTGTCAGTGATTGTTGCCTTAGGTTCTGCGGCAACAGAACAGCAGTTCCAGCTCTGCTAGACGAATAGTGTCCTGATACAAGAGCATTTCAGTTTTCGTTGGTACTGGTTACTGCAGTTTTTCTAATCCGGAATTCCCGCTTTCAAACTCATTTGTAGGATGGGGAAAGTGAAACTTTAACATTTATTCGATGTCAAGCTTGTATCAAAAACTGGTGATCAAGAATTGGCTATAAACGTTACTGATTACGGAGAGCTTGAAGTGACCGATAACACCTTTATATTCCGACGTTCATATCTTTTATTTCTCGATGAAGACACTGTAAGGAGGCAGCTGCATATAAAGGGCGACGTTTAGAACTATACATTCAGCGCCTGTCTAAAAGTATCGAGCCTGATTTTATTACTGGCCGATAAGCGACATCAGCGCAGTAACCACTGTGGTCGCTTCAACTGTAAAGCACAGCTATGCATTAAAAGAGTTATGTGTGAACAGGCACTGTTAAGTAATGGACGTGCAAAGTTTGTGTATCGTAGCTGCTACGTCATACATCGCATTGGAGCAACATTTCTAAATGAGGTTTGCCAAACGTTCTTCAAAACATTTTGGAGAACCGAAAAATATGTGAAAAATGTGTCACGCACACCTTGATTCCCGAAGCAAAACAACGACGCTTGAATTCCTGCCACGATTTGACTGAAATGCAAAATGCAGGAAACCCCTTTCTGGAAAAAATTCTTCACTTACGACTAGACTCCACCCTACCACAAAACGACGAAATGGAAAAATGCACATGGACGGCCAACTCTTTGATGACATAACCGACGTTCAAGCTAATATGACGTGTAAGTTGAACAGCGTTCCAAATAAGTAAATATGTATTTGTTGACGGCTTTCCATGATTGTATAAACGTTCATTGTGTTGTATTCAAGTAGGGGCGGGGGGGGTAGGTTGGAAGGGGTGGGACTGTGTTGGATACCTGAAGAATTAAGTCAACCATCTTCTTGCCGCGTTGGGAAGCCGCGTGGTCTAGGATGCCTTCGCACGGCTTCCCCCCTTCACCCCTCCCTCCTTCGTTGGAGGCTCCAGTCCTCCCTCGGGCATCAGTGTGTGTGTTGTCATTAGCGTAAGTTTAAGTTAGATTAAGTGGTATGTAAACCTAGGGACCGGTGACCTCAGCAGTTTCGTCCCGCAGAAACTTACCACAAATTTCCAAATTTTCAACCATCTTAATTTTTCTCTATTCTTGTATTAATCCAGTTTCGAAACTTTCTGGACTGACTGGGTTGCACTGCAGAGAGCAACTGCATAGCTACATAAAATATTAGTAGAGTCAATCATGATTTTCAACTCTGTCGCTCACATTTTCGTGACGCTGGTGACATCTGCACGTCTAGCAGAAATAGTGCTAATGTTCACTATCAAGCATTAAGCTGGACGCCTATTTGAATGCAGACGTACGAAAGACATTACATTTAGGGAGGACTAACATTTCGTTTCCTTAACGGAAAATTTTCAGTGATTCAGAGGTCTTGTGAACAGGCCTTATGTTGACTTCGGTTCACAACATCTAATGAACTGTAACTAACTTATTGTTCTGTAGAAAAAAAGTCATACAGTTTTGGCAAAATTTGAACAACAGTTATGCAGCACATTAATGAACAGAGAGGAAGACTCAACGATGACGGCTTAGAAATACGTTTCATAGTTAACAGATGTGGCAGCACATAGCTATTCCTTTGCGTATTCACTGAAATCCGTTTGTGTATTTACATTAATTTCAGGAAGCATAGTCGATATTCAACATCATATGCATATTCTTTTCTGTTATAGGCATAGCACGTAACACACATATCAATATAGAGAACAGAAAACATCACAGAGCTCATGAGAACTACAGCGCTTCGCCACAACTGGATTCAATTTTGTATTGAGTTGAATTGCACTAATTTCTAATTACAGAACTAATTAAGTTCTCATAGTCAAGTTCTAAATTTTTTTTTCTAGAGCTAGTTTACACAGTAGCTACTTCTTTATGCACACAGAATACGAAGATAGGTCAAAATGAGAAAAATATAGTTTGATTGTTAAAATATTCTGGCCCTAATATCTCTTACCTAACAACAGAATCGTATGTTCGAAACGAAAAGGGGGGAGCTGCCATAACAACACATACCCTGTAAATGAAACTAGAATCAGTATACAAAGCATAGCATGCCTGAAGGTTCTGTACTTGATTCATTCCTAATCTACACTTACATGATTTATATTTCTAAGTGAGTCAAAAAGTTTCAAAAACTGTATCAAGTTTGCGATCCTAGGTGAAGCTGTAGTACAAGTGTTACTCAACCAACTCTCAGAAAATATGTTACTTCCAGTTTTCAATCCTACTGATACTAGTTGTGAACAAGTATAAATCTCTTGCTTTCACAGTTATACTCTGATGGCCATATAGTAAATCAAAATCTTTTGTAATATCCTCTGGGGATGCAGATAAATGACAAATTGAAGTGGAGTCAAAAATTAACATGCTATTCAATAAAATCACATTGATGTATTGCACACTAAGGTTATCTTAGTACACATGTTACCTGCACTTCTGTATTTTACTTCCCTGCTTAATATTGGGTTATACTGTACTCTGGAATATGAAACTAAGTAAACAAGATATTTATCTAAGTAACTAAGAATATGGTGTTACTAAGTAGCTAAGCGTTTTTCAGTTCCTTCCCATCAGATTTGAGGCTCTTATCCTCAGGTCTCCGTAGATATGCTACTTGATGATAGCCAACAGTTTAAAAAAAGTGTCTTTCATATTAAATATGAGTCCTAATCACAGTTTAAGACAATAATCCAATCTATGTAGACACTATCTTTCTGCCTAGGCTTCAGGCAGCACTTTTGTATAAAGTTGGAACTGTTGCTTAAGAATGCCCTCTAATGCCCAATACTACATCGAGATACCAGATCCAAAAGTATTTTAAAACGGCTTTTATAAGTACTTTATTTTAAAGTATAAGGATCTGAGGACTAAAATTCCTGTTAGCAAGTGAATAAGTCGAATGATCTTGAGAATACTATCATTTCTTTAATTTTTGTAGTCTAAGATTTTCGACATAATCTCACTATTTAGAAATTTCATGACGGTTGATGTAATTCTTTGTGTCGAAGTAGAGGGATCACTTTCCGCAAACATATATCACTATAATTTACGCTACTGATTGTAGGAGTCATGTGATAAGTTTCTACAGTTGTTCTGCAATGTAGATATTTTTTAAAATAGTACCCATGCAATAATTATTTCAAGCAATTGGTAACAGATAAATATTTACGGACATAACTAAAGGACAGCAGGTTTCTTCAGGGTAATGACATTCAGATAATTAATGTAGGTTTGGTTTTACTTTTTCTGAGCAGAAATAATGTAGTGCGATTGATAATTGGTCAGTTCCATTAAACAGATGTCTTGCTTATCCTCTTCTCCAGTAAACATTTGCCCTGAAAATATCTTCCATTTCCTCTTTCACGTATGCCTAAATCTTAAATAAGTAACTAAAACCTTTTACTTTGTTTTACATTATGGGCATATATTTCACTTGGCCGTCAAATACTCCCAAACGCTTATTGTACTCATAAACTACACATATAACATTTTATTTTATAACTATTTACCTGTCAATTTCTAAAATATTACTGTGCATTGGCTTCTTCCTTCTTTCCTTCTACATTGAGCATAAAGTGTGACTATATTGCCCTGAAGAAAATCGGAGAATTTAAAATCACTTCAGTTTTTAATTTAACCTACCACTATTATTCCTGTGAACTATTCGAAAGGTTCTAACATGAATGTGGTTATGTGTACATACATCACAATTATCTCCTCAAGTTTTGTGACTAGTATTGGCAAAAATGTAAATTTTAATGACAAATCTGTTTCTTGGCTTTTTTCCTCAGAAGTTTTGTATCTTTGAAGCATGTAATCATTTTTATTGTGTAGATAAACCATTGCTGTCGTTCCTCTGCTTTGAGTCTGGGAGGTTCGACATAAGTTCATCATTTATAAATTTTATGAAATGCGATGTATAACTTAGCATTGAAAGTTAGAGATCATTTTCCGCAAATATATATCTCGTTTATTTACTGTCTTGGGCAAAACAATCGTGTGGCCAGTTTCACCAGCTAATCAGATGTTCACATTATATTACATGCTATTTACACCGAAGCTCCCAAAAAACTGGTATAGGCATGCGTATTCAAATACAGAGGTATATAAAGAGCCAGAATACATCACTGCTGTCGGCAACGCTATACAAGACTACAAGTGCCTGGCGCAGTTGTTAGATCGGTTACTGATGCTACAATGATAGTTTATCAAGATTTAAGTGAGTTTGAACGTAATGTTATAGTCGGCGCACGAGCAATGGCACACAGAATCTCCGAGGTAGCAATGAAGTCCTGATTTTCCCGTACGACAATTTCACGAGTGTACTGTGAATATCAGGAATCCGGTTAAAAAAAAATCTCCAACATCACTGCGGTTGTAAAAAGATCTTGAAATAATGGGACCAACGACGACTGAAGAGAATAGTTCAACGTCACAGAAGTGCAACCGTTCGCAAATTGTTAGAGCTAGAATGTATTTTCCTAAATGCGCTTTCCAAATGATGTACCTGACAACTAACTGCTACAATGGTAACATCTGCCTTATTACGCGATAGCAGCAACCGAATCGGTAAAAAATATCTGCAAAATCAGTATTTCATGTCTCAATTTTTGGTTATAGTTCGAAATTAAATTCGATATCACTGTGACATTGCCCTTGCAGAAACAGCATTTCGTTAATTTTTTTTTTCGGGTCTAGGAGAAACGTACCGCAGCTAATAAGGTTTACTTTTACATAAATGTAAGATTTAGAGCCATTATGGTCAGCCAAACTCATTAACAACGTCATTTATGGAGCTGCCTGTTGTGTATCACAAGCTGATTTCCTTGAAACAACGATGTCAGGGGTTATGTGTCAAGTGTGACTCACAACGTTCCTATGCAGCCGCAATGCATCTCACGCAACTAACAGAAAAAAATAAATAGAAAATATTCTCCGCGAAACAAGATTCTCTGGAAGGGAACGTGATTCTAGCGCCGTCGCCCGGCTTACAAGCAGAAATCCCCGTTTTGCTCGGCTCTTAGACGCCACTTACGTATAATGGATGCGAGGACGTTTCCTCGCTTCTACACTCATCTTGTGTCACGTTCTTCGCAGAAATGTGTATACGAATCTTACAATGGATTTCTGTTTCATGTTTACGGTTGTAAATGCCTCGTTCTCGCTTCCAAATAAAACCATTTGTTTGCTTTTCTTTTAGTTGAAGCATCATATTTTACAGCTTTTTATAAACAGTTGCCAATAATTACTCACACACAATACGACACTGAACATGTAATCAACACTGTATTCCCAAACGACACCGAAAATAAAATACCATTGTGTTCCTGTATTTTTTAGGAAAGGGGAAAAAACAACATCTGCGATTCATCTGATATCGTTGTTCAGGTGTTAAGCATAGTACGCACAAAATGTCAATTTAAAATGCCACTGAAGATTGTCGGGACTGTCATCATGAGAAACTCAGCTCTGGAGAGGAATGTGTGATCCAAGTATAGAATTTCAGAGTATGTTTTAAAGAAATGTCTGACGGGTTGATTGTAAAGGAAGGGACTTGTATCCATAATCCAATAGCCGTGAATTTGTTTCCCAGTCTGAGAAAAAGGTCTAACAAGTTTTGGAAAGACGTATGTGTTAATTAGGAATTCGGTTCTACTGTGAATAGAAAAGTCTTTATAGCAGAAAACTGGAGCCAAATACACGAAAATCTGCAGGTAAACGACGCTAAGGAGCTATGCAATATAGTCTCATCATAGCAAAATGTAACGCATTGCTCACAAATAGGGGGAATGATCCTTTCTCGTTCGACTACACTACCTATGCTGAAGCAGTGGAAACAGGAACAACAATAGAATATGTGTGAGGATCTGCCTGGAGTTACCTGAAGTGAGACGATTACGTGTAATGAATCGTGGGATAGACAGATGGCGGCCTGAGACTCACTGTAAGAACGTAAGAAACCGTTGTTCATCTGCGAACGACGTAGTTGGGTAAACCTCAGGTCATCTGGTTTATTGGTACTGCAGATCATTCTGTTACATTCAACAGTTGGAACTAGTAGAAGGAATGGAGAAGGTCCAAAGAAGATATGAGCGCGTCGTCACGAATAGTTTAGTGCAACGGCGTTGCAGGGATGCTCTAAAAATTCAGGAGCTATATGTTGCATGGAAAGATTTGAGGTTAAAATTGCGAGAGCTTACGTTTAAGGAAGGGTGAGGCAACATATTACTTCCTCCCGATTACATCTCGTGGAACGACTATGACAGCAAATTATATATAATTCTTGCTCATATGAAATTAATGGAATGTCGTTACACGCTCGAAATATTCACAAAAGAAACAGGAGGCAGAACAGTGGTACATAAAGTACCCTCACTCAAGTAACTGCGGAGCGGCTTCAGAAGCAGAGTTCAGCAACGGTGGTGCCCTAGGTATATATTTCTTAGGATCATAGGACAATTAATGGGAGCTAGGGTGTAAAGCACACAGGGGCATAGATAATTTTTTCTTCTGAAAAGCAAATGTCGTTCTGACCAGTATCCCAGGCTATAAGCAGCATTTAGAATGGGAACACAGGTTCCATCTACTGAAAATTGTGATGCAAATGAATGTAAAGAAAAGCAAATGTAGTAGAAAAACTGTCACATGCGTTGATGATTGTACTGAGTACTGGCGATATCCTAACAAAGTTTAAGTTTTTTTTTTTTTTCGAGTCATCAGTCTTCTGACTATTTAGATGCGGCATGCTTCGAATTCCTCTCCTGGGCCAAACTCTTCATCTCAGAATAGCACTTGCAACCCACGTCATCAATTATTTGCTGCATCTATTACAATCTCTGTATTCCTCCACAGTTTTTGTCCTCTACAGCTTCCTCTTGTACCATGGAAGTAATTCCCTGATGTTCTATCGTCCTGTGCCTTCTCTTTGTCACTGTTTCCCATACATTCCTACCCTCCCCGACTGGGCGCAGAACCCCCAATTTCCTTACCTTGTCAGTCCACCTAATATTCAACATTCGTCTGTAACACCACATATCAAATGCTTCGATTCTCTTCTGACCCTGTTGTCCCACAGTCCATGTTTCACTATCATACAATGGTGTGCTCCTAACGTACATTCTCAGAAATTTCTCAGTCAAATTAAGGCCTATGTTTGATACTAGTAGACTTCTCGTGGCCAGGAAAGCCCTTTTTGCCAGTGCCAGTCTTCTTTTGATATTCTGCCTCCTCTTTCTGTCGTTGGTCATTTTTCTGCCTAGGTAGCAGAATTCCTTAACTTCATCTATTTCGTGACCATCAATAGTAATGTTAAGTTTCTCGCTGCTCTCACATCTGCTACTTCTCATTACTTTCGTCTTTCTTCTATTTACTCTCAATCAATATTCTCCACATTTAAGACCGTTCATTTCATTAAGCAGATCATGTAATTCTTCTTCACTGTTATTCAGGATAGCAATGTCATTAGTGAATCGTATCGTAGATATATATCGCCTTGAATTTTAGTTCCACTCCTGAACCTTTCTTGTATTTATGTCATGGCTCTTTCGATTACAGATTGAACAGTAATGGCGAAAGACTACATTCCTGTCTTACACGCTTTTTAATCCTAGCACTTCGTTCCTGGTCTTCCACTCTTATTATTCCCTGTTGGCTCTTGTACATTGTATTGTAGATCTGCCTACAGCTTACCCTATTTTTCTCAGAATTTCGAACATATTGCACCATTTTACTTTGACGAACGCTTTTTCCAGTTCGACAAAACCTATAAAAATGTTTTGTTTTCCATTTAGCCTTGCTTCAATTATTAACCGAAACGTCAAGATTGCCTTTCTGGTGCCTTTACCTTTCCTAAAGTCAAAGTGATCGTCATCTGACACATCCTCAATTTTCTGCACGAAAAATGTGAAGAAATCGAAAAGGAAATGACTGTCGGCGGGACTTACTCAGCAAATAGAGAAATCGAAACAATGTTTGGTGAAATTAAAAGGAAGGGTGGTAACATTAAGAGTGCAACAGAAATTCCACTCTCAAATGTAGTGGAAAGAGCGGATAGGTGGAAAGAGTACATTGGAGGCATCTATGACAGGGACGATTTGATTGATGTCATAGAAGTAGAAACAGGAGTCGATTTAGGAGAGATATGGAATCCAGTATTCGAATCAAAAATTAAGAACTCTTTGGAGGACAAAAGAACAAATAAGGTAGAAGGGGTGGATAACATTCCATCAGAATTTCTAAAACCATTTTGGAAAGTGGCAACAAAACGACTATTCAAGTTGGTGTGTAGAATGTATGAGTCCGGCGATATACCACCTGACGTTCAGAAAAATATCATCCACGCAATTCGGAAGACTCCAAGAGCTGAAAATTGTGATAATTATCGCACAGTCAGCTTAACAGCTCATGTATCCAAGTTGCTTACAAGAACAATATACAGAAGAATAGAAATGAAAGTTGTGGATGCGCTAGATGACGATCAGTTTGGCTTTAGGAAAGGTAAAGGCGCGAGAGAGGAAATTCCGACGTTGCGGTTAATAGTAGAGGGAAGACTAAAGAAAAATCAAGACCTGTTCATACGTAGGATTGTCAACCTGGAAAAAGCGTTCGACAATGTAAAATGGTGCAAGGTGTTCGAAATTTTGAAAAGAAGCAGAGGTAAGCTATAGGGAGAGACGGGTCATTTACAATATGTACAACAGCTGAGAGGGAATATTCAGTGTGGACGACCAAGAACGAAGTACTCGTATTATAAAGGGAGTAAGACAAGGACGTAGCCTTTCGCCCCTACTGTTCAATCTGTACATCGAGGAAGCCATGATGGAAATAAAGAAAGATTCGGGAGTGGAATTTAAAGTCAAGGTGAAAGGTTATCAACTATACGATTCGTTGATGACATTGCTGTCTCGATTGAAAGAGAAAAATAATCACATGATCTGCTGAGCGGAATGAACACCCTAATGAGTACATAGTATAGACACAGAGTAAATCGAAGAAAGACAAAGGTAATGAGACGTAGTACAAACGAGTACAGCGAGAAACTTAAGATCAGGATTGATGGTCACAAAGTAAATGAAGTTAAGGAATTCTGCTACTAGGCAGAAAAGTAACCAATGATGGACAGAGCTAGGAGGACTTCTAAAGCAGACTAGCAATGGCAGAAAGGGCATTACTGGCCAGAAGAAGTCTAATAATATCAACTATCAGCCTTAATTTGAGGAAGAAATTTCTGAGAATTTATGTCTGGAGTACAGCGTTGTATGGTAGTGAAACATGTTTCGCACATCCGACCACCTTTTCATCTGTGCAGTGAATGTATTAATGTGTGCTAACTTAGCTTACCACTTTGTGCGTAAGTGGACAAATCTTCTGAACTGTCTTCTCAAGCCCAGGGTGTCAAACAGGCATTCTAAATAAATATGATCCTGGCCCTGTAAAGCAGCTAACATCAGGTGCAGATCGTAACAAAACCATTAGAAATGCTGCTTCCAATTACCTAGAAAGTGTGAAATAATGAAAGTGAAAGTTTGGGGTCTATTTTAGAAACACAAAACAGCTATTGCCTTTTTTATTCTATATATAATTTATCAACTGCTGCTTTCAGGGGCCATGTTCAATAAGTTTTGATAATCAATAACAAAATATTTAATTCTTGGACATATTGAAATGACCATTATTAAAATTGTTATCTCTACAAGTGAAAATGTTTTATCAAAGGAAAGAATGAATATTAAAAAGCCTTGTCAGCTTGTTTTAATTTACGTAATTGTAGCTGGTTAGTGAACTGAATTGTGCAGAAACAAAATTTACTTTTTGAACCAATGAAAAACTCTCATGTACTCAGTATGAGGGTAGGTTACTATCCTAGCATTTGATATTCAATGATCAAAGTGTAAACAAGTTCGAGTGAGCGAAATCTAGACTCAACATTTACTGTGACCTAGTGCGCAGTGGTACTTTACCAATTGGCATATGCAATGTCGTTGTCTCCATGCTGGATCTGAAATGCTAATTCCCTACTCTGGCCATGACTGAATTCACTCACTCGCAACTTTCCAGCATTCTGTAGAACATTAATATTTCCACTGCCGAAATAATGACTATTGCACACTTGCTATGGGTTGGAACGAGGTGCACAATTTTTTTGCTCAAAAAATTTCCACAGGAATATTGAAATTTGCAGAAAGCGAACTCTCAACGTTTTCTCTTATTTCCGTACAGGTGTGCTGTCCACTGTGAGACAGGAGAGAGAGAGAGAGAGAGAGAGAGAGAGAGAGAGAGAGAGACAGGGATACTTTTAGTTTTAAAAATGCTTTTATATAATGGGGATCTCCCCACCATGTCGTGTCTGCGACGCCAAGTATGTCTTCAGCCAATCACTGTCCTGCTAGGGTGACTAGACATCTTTATTTTTCTTTCTGGGTACTTGCATAGACCTGTGTGCAGCCACTTACCCTCAGAACAGTCCTATTTACGCTAATAGGAATAATGTATTGTTCTGGCCTTATCCATTTCTGTGCTGAAGCTCACCGTTCGCTTGCCAATGGAAGTTTTATGATATCATTAGCCATCTGCTCTTTTCGCCTCCAAAATGAGTTTTGCTCTAACTTGTTTGTTTCATGCCACTGCCCATATATTGGTAGAGATTGTTTTGTTAATTTTCAGGCACATGAGATTAACTGCAATTGCCTTTTCTTGATATAATGTAATTATTATTTTCTGAGGATCTCATACCATATCGTGCTGTCGTTATGGATCAAGTCCATGTAAGGTCTGTTAAATCTTAACATTTTGCACATGCCATCTCTTCCAAGTTAATTTTGTGCTGCTGTGATCAATAATTGAGGCACTGCTCATTGCTGTGCAAAATTATAATATCATTTATTTAATCATTCTCCAGTAACTTGTCTCTCTTATGCTAGATGATGTCGTTTTAACATTATATTTTTATTTTAAATGTATGGCTTTACACGGCATTTTCTATTTAGATGGTTATCATGTGGCTTTACAATGCTTTGTAGATAGTTATTTGAGTAATCTTACAACGTTTTTCTCTAGTACTTGTGGTTAAATTCTATTAAAATGGTTCATCCACCCTTTAGATTCTCTCTTTACAATAACTTCAGGCATTCCACAACTCTCAAATATTCATGATATTGATGATTGTGAAATATGAGTGAAGTTAAGTAAATGTTCGTTTCTCTTATATATACTCTCTACACTTAAATGCTATATCAATACTGAAACTTATAATCATAAACAGACATGTATGTACTTAAGTGAAAATTATGTATGTAATATAGTTAATATTTTTGCATATTTCTATACATATTAACACAAACGTTGTATTCATTGATTTATCATTAAAAACACGTTTCCAAATATCTACAATACACCAATTCTTATTAACATATCTTTATATTGGATGCACATCTACAAATTACAATTAGCAGGCGTCTCAACTCCTTGCTTAAGCGATTATCTTTCTCAATCTTTAAAATATTAGTATGAATTTGTCACATGCATCACTTCCTTTCTTAACGCAGTTTACACTTTGAAACTGGGACTGCGTTTGCTTTTCTACGCTGCTGTCGATCACTGGTGGTTGATGCTGCTGGTCAGTTGTGGACTCTGTGTGATGACGATCAAGATTATCGTCATTTACAGCTCTGAGTGTTCGAGCATTGCATGGTCAATTCCATGTAGCATTGTTTTGATGACAAACTGCTCATCCAAAGGCAGTGCCATGATGTGACAACATAGGTGGCATAGACCTTTATTGGCGTAGTGGACATTGAGGTTGATGAGTGACCCCTCCCCTCCTCCCCCACCCCCCAATGGATCCTGCATCTTGATGTCCCCATTATGCATGCTCTGTTGGATAGTTTGACCGTCTTTGGTAGTTTTGATAGAATGAAATAAGTGCCATGGTTTTGTTGAATATTGCTTTCTGTTCATTCTGCCTAATCTGATACTAGTTTAAGGTATAGGACTTAGAATGTAATCCTGCTGTCTTCTGCGCTCATCTAGGGACCCTTCCTTCTCTTCATTACTTGCTGTTTCTTCATG
This sequence comes from Schistocerca nitens, assembly GCF_023898315.1. Lineage (NCBI taxonomy): Eukaryota > Metazoa > Arthropoda > Insecta > Orthoptera > Acrididae > Schistocerca > Schistocerca nitens. Next base: position 546,893,738 of record NC_064619.1, on the reverse strand, counting down.
TCTTCTTTCTGGTAACTTGCAACTTCTTGGGCATTGGAACAGGATATATTATTCAGTGAAATGTTCGGAATGACTGCCAGTAATGTTGTTATGAGATATGGTCAAGTCTGAATACAGAATTTCTGAAGTGATATATCTGTTTTCAGTTACCAGCTTCTCCATGTGGAATATTGAGAGAAATATTCTGAGTTCATTTTTCCAGGCAGTTGTACAAATCAACTGTTGCAGACAGTTTCCTATTGTTCGTCACTGCTAATGGGTTTGCCTGTGTCTTCCTTGCAGGTGTGCAACTTATGTGTCCCTTTGTGCTAATGGGTTTCCCCTCCTCTTGCTAATGGGATGAGGCGTAGTGCAATGTTCTTCAAAATACATGTGGCTCATTCTCGGTGTTAATGTGAAGAATGAGACACTGAATTCCTTACTTCTGTCTTCTATGTGTCGCCAATGCCATATTGTGCAATCGTATAAACTCTCCGGCTGAGCCGGTAGCTACCTGTCGACTTTTTGCTTCTGTTGTCAGCTTGTCTCCCTTCTCCAGATGACAGTAGCGATGTTGTGTTGCGCGCCTTCTTTGTTTCATTTGTTTCACAATGACTTTAACTTAGTTCTACTATTTTCAAGTTCCTATGTCTAAATTTACTACGAGCTTTACATTTGAACATTTACATAAATAATACAAAATGAACTTTTTAATAGTTTCTTCAGTACTTTACATAAGAAATTAAAATATATCTCTGACACATTAAGTTACTTCATTTACAATGGTTTCTTTACTTCTTGAATGAACTTGGATCGATGATGTGTAGGTAAGTTAATGCAATTAATTTTCCCTTATATTATTTTTGGTATCCTAACCTACTTTCATAATTTAAATGATTAGTATTATTGTATCTTTATTTTAATATTCACATGTTTGTAACTCGTCCTCTCTGCCTCTTGAGATCTGCTGCTACCTGAAACATATCTACATTCTTTCGCTGTACCATCTGTGATCCATTTATATTTTAGTTTTCATGGCTAATAGCCATGTGACCATTGAAACAATTATCATTTATTATAAGCCTATAGGTGGCTTACGTGACGTAGACCTATAATTATTCCCCATTCTTGGGTTCACCAATTCTAGCGCATTTGTGTAAACCACATTTCTAATTAACATGGGTCCCTCATAAACTGGATAGAATTTATGGCAAACCTGTTTTCCTTTGTTAGATAATAAGTGAATTATAACAAGAATCAATTCTCCCACTGTGAATACCCATATGTCTGCTCTGAGTTTTCATTTTGCAGCTGCTCATTCAATGTGCTTGGGTGCGAATATTATTATCTGCTGGTGTGATGGTCCTCTGTACAATTTCTCTCACCCTTTTATTTTTGAGCAGTGTGACTGGTGTTAATTGTTTAGTACACTGCGGTATTTCGTTAATAATAGTCTGTAAATGATGTAAACTGGCTTCCCATGATGTTGTGTACTACAATACAGATGACATCCTTCATCGTTCGTTCTGCACAGCTGGCGCTGGGTTTATGCCTGGATATGAAGATGGGTTTCATTTTATGTCTTTTTAAAGTAGCCAAGCAAGGTTTAGATGTATATTGGGACCCATAATCTGAAATTAACCTTTCTGCATGCCATACCTGCTTGAGGAAATCACTTTGCAGTGCGTTACTGATCGTAACAGCAGTTGCACGATTCAAAGGGTTGAAAGTGACATATTTTTAAGTTAACTCTAAAACGACACAGATAACCGTGTTCCTTGTCCTTGGTTACGGTCCCACCAAATCTGTTGCTCCTAGATGTTTCAGCTTTTTCGGTATTATTGGTGAAAATGGTGGCCGTGTCTCAAAAGTAACGTGTTTGCCACGTTGGCAGTCCTTATATTTTTTTGAATACTTGTCGAATACGTCTTTCCATGTTGGGGAAATGTGTTGTTTCTTTAAGTTTCGTAAAACATTTCATCGCCCCAAAGTGCCCATTACTTAAGTGAGTGTACCATATACACTTGTTCGCTAGTTCATCGGGAACACATACTGTCCATAAACGTGTAGTTGAGTCTCGTCTGTAAAACAGCACGTAATTCTTCAGCAAATAATACTGACAAATGTCGACCGAATTATTGTCTTTTCACTTACGTTTGACCCTTGACACCTCTGGGTCTTGTTTCTGTTCATTTAAAATGTTTGAGGAAGCTGTTGTTATGTAGTTTTCTAAAGGAACTCCTCTTATGTAAAAATACCAAATTGCTCCTCATCTGCACCAAAGTTTTGAATGATTGTCTGTTAAAATTTACTACAAGTTGCTATCGTCACCCGTGTCGAAGATATATTGTTCTGAAATCGGTTTATTTGGGAAACACCCACTGGTTTCGAATACCTCAATCAAAGAGACGGAATATGATCTGATGCTCCTAGTTATTGCCCACGTGTCCTCACTTACCTGCTTACCAATCTGAAAAGTCTAAACCCTAATTAGAGATTCAGGTGAACCGTACTGTTATAAAGAGGAGAGAAGGGGCTGGGAACTGCACTAAGTACAAAAGAATCAGCTACTAGAAAATCTCAAGCAAGTGTACTGACGAGAACAACTTGTGATTGCAGTTTTCGTACACTGTTATACGAATACGAAAAGTTAATCACTCTGATGTCAGTATTTCCATTCTGCTGCATTTGGCAACAAATTTTTGTCTTATCTGATTATACCTGGCAAAACTAAGAAGTTGGTATATGTCTTGGCAACGAGCTTTCTTCTTGCTGTTTTTCCTCTTGTAGTTAATACATGACAAGAATGGCATCTATCATTATCTTAAATGAAAGCTTTTCTGTTTTGTGGCTAAGTAGCCTTCGAGCCACAACAATGTTGACCTCCCTTTTGTTCCAGTCCTTATGCAAAATATTATCAGTCATTATGCGTTATACGTACACTGTGGTAAGCAACTACTTGTCGCAGCGTTAACTGAATAACAAGGCCTTTTCTAAGGAATAAAAATTGTAATTTGCAGTGACGAGACAGCTATTGAATGGTTCATAGAATGATTAATGGTACACCCATCCACTGTTTTCTTTTCGGTCATCCTTAAGCGACTGCATTTATAAATCTCCTTTTCCTTGTTACATAGCCTGAGGATACTTTTGATGAATATTTAGACCTTAGATAACCACACAGTAAATCATTGAAACATGCACGTGAGTTTCCTGGCTGCAAAGGAGCGATTTTACCAGGTCGTTGAGAGCATTGTCATATCTATGTTCTTCAGATATTCGACGGTTTTATGGAAGGAGGAACAGAATTGATCTCCAAATGCTTAGAAGCAGCCATTGTTGTTGTTGGTGTGGTCTTCTGTTCGAAGCCTGGTTTGATGTATCTCTCCACGCTAATCAATAAGGAAAAAGCCTACTTTTCTCTGAATAACTATTGTAACTTACATTCGTTAGGACTATTCTCCTCAATTCTATTTAGTACCTCCCCATTAATTGTGTGATCTACCCATTTAATCTTCAGCATTCTCCTGTAGCACCACATTCCGAAAGCTTCTATTCTCTTCTTGTCTACACTGTTGATCGTCCAAGTTTCACTTCCATACATGGCTACACTCCATACAAATACTTTCAGAGAACACTTTCTAACACTTAAATCTATACTCTACGTTAGCAAATTTGCCTTTTACAGAAGCGCTTTCCTTGCCATAGCCAGTCTACAGTTTATATCCTCTGTACTTCGACGATCATCAGATCTTTTGCTCCCGAAATAGCGAAACTGATTTACTACATTAAGTGTCTCATTTCCTAATGTAGCTCCCTCAGCATCACCTGATTTAATTCGACTACATTCCATTATCCTACTTTTACTTTTGTTGATGGTCATGTTATATCCTCCTTTCAAGACACTGTCCATTCCGTTCAGCTACTCTTCCAGGTCCTTTTCTGTCTCTGACAGAATTACAATGTCGTCGTCGAACCGTCACCCAGGACCTTAATTCCTACTCCAAATTTTTCTTTTCTTTCCTTTACATCTTGCTCAGTATACAGACTGAATAGGTTGCAGCCCTGTCTCACTTCCTTCTCAGCCACTGCTTCCCCTTCGTCACCCTCGACTCCTATAACTGCCATCTGGTTCCTGTGCAAATTATAAATAGCCTTCCCCTTTGAAACAGAGTATTCCAATCACCATTTTCAAAAACTTTCTCTAAGTCTACAAATGTTAGAAGCGTAGATTTGTCTTTCCTTAACCTATCTTCCAAGATAAGTCGTAAGGTCAGTATTGCCTCGCGTGTCCCAACATATCTACGGAATCCAAACTGATCTTCCCTGAGGTCGGTTTTGTACCAGTTTTTTCATTCGTCTCTAAAGAATTCGTGTTAGTATTTTACAGCAATGACCTATTAAACTGATAGTTCCCTAATTTTCAAACCTGCTAACATCTGATTTCTTTGGGATTGGAATTATTATATTATTCTCGAAGTCCGAGGGTGTTTCGCCTGTCTCATACATGTTTCTCACCAGATGGAAGAGTTTTGACAGGGCTGGCTCTCTCTAGGTTATCATTAGTTCTAAGGAACTTTGTCTACACCCGGGGCCTTGTTTCGATTTACATCTTTCAGTGCTCTGTCAAATTCTTCACGCGGTATCATATCTCCCATTTAATCTTCATCTACGATTTCATCTACATCTTCTTCCATTTCCTTGATATTGCCCTCAATTACATCGCTCCTCCATTTCCATCACACTGCACTCAAGTACATCGCTCTTGTGTAGACACTCTATATTCTCCTTTCCCCTTTCTGCTTTCCCTTCTTTGCTTATGATTGGTTTTCGATCTGAGCTCTTGATTTTCATACATGTGGTTGTCTTTCCTCCGAAGGTCTCTTTAATTTTCCTGTAGGCAGTTTATATCTCACCCCTAGTGATATATGCTCCTGCATCCTTACATCGGTCCTCTGGCCCTCCCAGTGTTTGGTTTGTGGATACATATCAGGAGTTTGTAAGCTATGTCGAATATGGTACGTGGAACTGTGCCTAGCATGTGATTTCTCTTTTTTAAACTTTGTGACGATGGTATATCCACATCAAGCTATGCACATGAGAGTCTACAGTACTTGATAACAGCCGATCTACTTCACATAGTACTATTTTAAAATAACAGCCTTGTGGAAGAGATTGTTCTTAACACATATCGAGTCCGTGGTGCTCATTCAGAAGTAATTACCATAATGAGCATCTGCGTCCCCATACTGTATTCCATGATTGCTGCCATTCTTCAAAAATGGCTCTGAGCACTATGGGACTTAACATCTGAGGTCATCAGTCCCCTAGAAGTTAGAAGTACTTAAACCTAACTAACCTAAGGACATCACACACATCCATGCCCGAGGCAGGATTCAAACCTGTGACCGTTGCGGTCACGCGGTTCCAAACTGAAGCGCCTAGAAACGCACGGCCACTCCAGCCGGCTGCCATTCTTGCTGGAATATCAAGCTCTCGAATTTGTAATGTACTAACCACTTGTTTTCTTCAACTTCCTGAAGTTTCTTGTGTAAAATGTGTTTCATGACTTGTCAAAGGTGGGCAATTTTTTTTCTTTCATATCTGTTTCTTATTCATTCTCGAGAATATGTGTGATCTTCCACTGCAACAAACCTTGTCAGATTCATAGCTCTATTGGGCACATAGTCATCTATCGGCAGTGCTATATATATACCGATTTAGTAAGTGCGAATCTTGAGCTATGATGACACTCTCCTGTGCTACTTTGAGTTCAGTCATCTTTCCATTTCTTAGCTTTGCATGATTCCTCTAATACCTCCAAGATCCCTGCGTAATTACACAACGATATATCTTCTACTCATCACACCATGTAGATAAATAAATATACAGCCTACAGTTGCACGTTAACTTTATCATTTACCTACTTTTCAACGTTAGTAATATCGTCTTCTTCAAAACTTGCCATTAGTTAATATTATAATGTGCTAGTAAATTATATTAGGTGTGGTCTTCCTACAGGATGCAATGTGTAGTACTTACATAAAGTATTATTTAAATGTTTGCCTAAAACAGGCCATGTCCTAAGTCAACTTTATAAAAGTTGACGCATAACGATAAGGTTTTGTCACCTCTATTAAACAAGCTGTAGCAAATTCACTTGAGGCCCGTTGTATGGGCCTCGTCGTGTGACTAGGACATGGCTTGTTTTAGGCAAACATTTAAATAATATTTTATGTAAGTACTACACGTTGCATCCTGTAGGATGACCATATCCAATATAATTTACTAGCACATTATAAAATTAACTTTTTGCATGTTCTGAAGAAGACGTTATAACTAACGTTGAAAACTAGGTAAACGATAAAGTTAACCTGCAACTGTAGGTTGTATATTTTTATATAAAAAATATCAGTTGCTGTCGCTGCAAAAAAATGTTAAAAACACCATGTAGAGATTCATCGAAATTCTAAATCATCCGTTAGTTCGCAGCGATGAACACCCCAGTTTCATTCTGCACTTCGCTGTAACTTGCTTGGACCGAGAACTACACGTGGAAACGTCAGAAGAAGGAAAAGGTAGTTTCTATATGTGCATATACAGCTGAATCTTATTTAAAACTCTCCGTCGAATTCATTCCGAGTACAACTTTTTCACACGCAATTTTCTTTGCCTACGTTGACTCTTTTCAGTTCAGCGTATTTACGGGCACAGGGCCAACGGCTAAATCTGCAAACATCAAAAGCTGCACGAGGCACAGTAGTTCACGGGTACTGCATGCGCTGAGAATGCTGCTCAGATTTAGTGAGAGCCCCTTTACTGCAAAATTTCCGCTTTCCGTGGCAATGTGCTTCTTCTGAGGACGTCTGCAGCGGCCTGCGCCACGGAGGGGACTTACTGCAGAAAAAATGTCGCCCTCACGGCAATTCGGTTAACTTTATTGCTTTTGCTCGTTCCCCATTTTCAAGTTACAATTACTTCCCGGCTACTTTGCCGGGTAACCCAGGGTTGAAATTGGTACTCTGGATCTGACCTCCATACAGGTCGCAGTGCCGGCACACAGCTTCTGGTATAATTGACCTCTCTGACGCTTAACAGAATATGCCTGCGAGAGAACGCAAGCAACGAAGCACAGTCCTTACCCCTCACCATAACTTGTCGTCTCGCTTTCTGCTCTGAGACTGCGCACAGTAGAATGAATACTTCCTTTCGCTCGAAAACCTGTGTTCATTTTATAAGGGGCTGGAACACTCTGCGTTTCTTCTTATTTGACAACAAGTCGTTTCATAATGTCGGACATGTTATGGCTCATAGTGAAATTTTCGGTGAAAGATGAGGTAGCAGTCGTTCAAATCAAAAGACAGAGAAATTAGAAAGAAGTAAGTGAGCCTTCCTCCGAAATGAAGTAGGTGAAATGGCTACAGGAACGAAATCTTCCAGTTTGAATAACACAAACCGAAGTTGAGATGAGGAAAAGAAGATCATTTAGGAGTAAACACGAAAATGTGTGAAATCTGGAACATATTGACAAGAAATTCCCGCAACATGTAGCATCTTTGTAATAAACGTGAAAAGAAATGTCTCCACAAACTCCAGTAACAGAAATTGTTTTGTTCATGGTTACAATAGCCACAAAAAAAAAAGTTTACTTCAAGTGATGATATCGATGACAATTAGCACAAAAGAGAAAGATAACAGATGTAATACAAAACTGAACAGAGGCGAGAAGAAGCTGGTAGTAGTGATTCCCTACTTCATCTATTACAATACTACTAAACAATTCTACTGGAAGATTTTGTTATTTTGGGTCATCAGTCTCGTGACTGATTTGAAGCCGCCCACGAACATTTCCTCCTTTATGATAACCTATTCACCTCAAAGAAGCATTTACACGTTCGGAGACAACTAACGTGATAGTAATCGCCGATGTATGTTAAGGATTTTGTTTGCAGTTAATCGATAGCAAAAATGGTACTATCTATAGAGTTTATTGTCTCCATGATCATAGTCGTATTGTCAACCAAGAAAGCAAACAAATATTAGAATATTTGTAGACAGGATGGTTCCTCATATTATGCGAACTTTTTGCGGCTCTGAATTTGTGCTAATCTAGTTACTACTAACTTCTCCGCCAGACAGTCTTTGTCAAGTTTACATGTGTGTAAGCTAAATAATGTTCTTAAGTTTTAATAACATTATTTATCGACATTACGTTCATGTTAAATACTCGCAAATTAGCTTTCTGCCTAACAGAGTACCAGAAGGTTTCATTTGATGATTCATTTTTTCAATCTATCTCGTGAAATTCTTGGCGCAAATACTGGTCTCAATGTTTAAAATGTCTCAGGATAAGTTCCTTCCACCAAAACAAAAAAAATATTCAGTGAAGATGAGCTCCAAAATGCATACCTTAAGAAAATGGTTCAAATGGCTCTGAGCACTATGGGACTCAACTGCTGAGGTCATTAGTCCCCTAGAACTTAGAACTAACCTAAGGACATCACAAACATCCATGCCCGAGGCAGGATTCGAACCTGCGACCGTAGGGGTCTTGCGGTTCCAGACTGCAGCGCCTTTAACCGCACGGCCACTTCGGCCGGCATAAAGTAAATTTTTCACTTGGGGGAGGACTTGAACTGTGGACCTCTTATTCCGCAGCTACTCACGCTAACCACAAGACCACGGCGCTCCTCATACCTTAAGAGCTATGAGCTCTTGTTCCATAGAAGAGAACTGTTTCATAGCAGTGAGATGAATAAGTGCTCAGCTCTGAACATGTGCATTTTAGAATCCATGTTAACTTGAAATTTATTCTTGTTCTGGTGCAAGGAACATGTCCTTAAAATTTGTAAAGGGAACGTAGTTAACTCTACATAAAAAAAGTTGTCACTGGTAAAACACGATAATTTTGGTGTAATGTACTAGTTACATATCGAGACTCAGCTAGATGCATAAGTAGTCAACACCCTGCAGTCTTCAATTTGGAAAGCAAACGTCTTTCGTAAACGTAAAAGAGGTGAGGGCCAGATGTTGTGCTACATATTAGTTACAAGTACTATATCACAAGTGTTCCTATCCAAATACATGTCTCAGACCAGTGTAGCGGCACCACTGTTTAGGATAGGGAAATTTAGTTTTGTGCGATATTCTGGCCCAAGTTACAGCCAGGTGTGGGCCAGATTGCAGTGAGTTACGCATATCAACAGTTCAGAAGTAGACTAGAGGCCACAGTTATGTCAAATTGCTGAACGAGTATACGTAGCTGTTTTGCATGTCACAAGTCACAGACAGAGGGGGCCCACTGGCCAACCTAGTGTGCTATGAGTTCGTGATGTGAAGCAATGCGCTTGGCTAAACAGAGGTGCACATCTGAGTATAAATAGGTGCCGTTTTCTAACAAGATTCATTCAATTGTGGCAGCTCTCCCGGACGATGGGGCGTGTCACACCACTGGCTACACACAGCAGCGGATGGGGCACCAGCGTTCTAGTCCACGGCAGGTCGTTGGTTCGCCCTCCTGAGGTCGACAAGGGGTCTGTAGCCAGCCAGCCAGTGGTGGGCCACTCCACGGCTCGCTGCCATGGGCAGTCATCCTTGCTTCCAACACGCGCCGGAGGCATCCCAAGGCGAGGGCCGCAGATCCGGACGCCAGATCGTGGGTGCTTGTTGTCACCGCGATCTCAGCCACTCCGGAGAGAAAGACGCAGCTGGCCGTCTGCAGCTCACACTGAATGGCCCTGAGTCGGCAGGGACTCAGACCACTGAGCCAGCTCCTGGCATACTGACGACAACGCAACTCCGCTGGCGTACAAGGCCAGCTCGACACAACTTTGCATTACTCAGGCCACTGGGTTGCTTCCTCAGCATTGTGGGGCCCTGTGATGCAGACCAAGAGGAACGAGGGCACTGTAGTTGGAAACAATAAATCACTTGGAATGGTCTCGCCAAGTTTTAATACGGTGTCGTCTACCTCTTCCCACTACATTTGGCGTCTGTCACCACTACACCAGTAACAAAAAACATAAAATCATTGTACAATGATTTTGCAAATTAAGATAATGTTGTCATAGTGGTTAGTTTAGGAATCACTATTGAAAATTATCGGGACTGCAGTGTTGAGATTCAGCTGACAATGATCTCTTTGACAATGGGCCTTACAAATTTTCATTATGTTTCAGTTTTTTAATACCTGTGAAAGACACAACTTCAACTGCTCTGTCAGCAAGGACGACAAAAGCTTAGATTAATGAATTAACTGTTGACGCTAGGTACTTTGTTGGACAAGGACTGTTTTGCTGTTAATGCTATTGGAAGCGAGGAACAGGGAATATTAGAAAGTTAACCTCAGAAAATTCTAGGAAGCAAACTGCCACTCATGGGTGTGATTGCAGTAGTGTGAGGAGAGGAGAATGTAAGGGAAAACTGTCACATAATCATGGCTATCATTGCTGAAGAAAGTGTATATATATGATAATTTTGAACCTGAAATGTGTAAGATAAGAAGCAGACAATATATCATTATTGCACTAAAATATTAGAAGGTTAAAAAATAAAATTAATGTCTCTTTGACTTTTATACGTGACTGCCTTTTACAAATAGTGCAGACATACACTGATCAGCAAGAAAATGATGACCACCGACGTACTATCGATAGAAAAAGCAGCGTCATATGGCGAGGAATTACTGCCAGTCGCACACACGCACTACGCATTTACTATCAGTGATCGTGCTTTCCACGTGTAGAATAGGGAAGGGGCGCACTGTATCTGCGTTTGACCAAGGGCAGATTGTGATGGCCCAGAGGCTGGGCACGAGCATTTCGGAAACTGAGAGACTTGTCGGATGTTTGAAGAGTGCTGTTGTGAGTGTCTTTAACATGTTATGAAACCAAGTTAAAACTACGTCCAAACTTCGTGGAGGTGGGCGACCTCCCTTCGTTACAGATTCCGGTCGTCGTAGGATGGGCAGACTAGTAAAACGGACAGGCGGCGAACTGTGGCGGAACTAACAATAGACATTTATGCTGGGCAGAATATAAGTGCATCTGAACACACAGTGCACCGGGGACACCTAACACTGGGCCTCCACAGCCAACGACCCACACATATGCCAAAGTTAACACCGGGAGATCAGCAACTACGATTGACATGGACACATGACAATCGGTACTGGACGTTGTCACAGTGGTAGAGCGCTGTATGGTCTCCTGAACCCCGATACTATTTCATCATGCCAATGGCAGGGCACTAATCCGTCGTGTTCCATGGGAATAGCTCCTTGACACCTCTACTGCGGCACCGAGACAAGCTAGTAGCGCCTTTATTGTGCTCTGGGGCACATCCAAGTGGGCTCACTGGAATAGATCAGCGATAGCACATGAGACGCTATACACTTTCCAATAGTTAACGGCTACAGCTAAGGCAAGAAACTAGCAAACAGGAAAGGTTCTGTTACTTGTTGCTTTCGTTGATTCTTGAGTGACAAGGAACTCTGTCTGAAGTTAACTTTACGTCACGCTTTGTGTCTAACTTTATTTCAGATTATACAAAACTTGAAATACACTGTATCACATTTATTTCAAATACCCTGATGACGTACATTTATCACTCACTAACTGAGGCAGTACAATATTCACCGAACTGTCTTTAGATGGCTTCTGGGAACTGGTATTAACTGACATTACTATGTTCGACATAAACATATTCATTTATCCATCAGTGTTAACGAACTATATCACTGCAATAGTAATCACTGAACAACACCAAAACCTAGATAATAACACACCTCACTGAGTAGTTAAAAAATGCTTTATTCCCTGTATTCATCTTCATCTACATGGATACTCTGCAAATCACATTTAAGTATCTGGCAGAGGATTCATAGAACCACCTTCACAATTCTCTATTATTCGTATCTCGTATAGCGCGCGGAAAGAGTGAAAACCTATATCTTTCCGTACGGGCTCTGATTTCCCTTATTTCCTCGTGGTGATTGTTCCTCCCTATGTAGGTCGGCGTCAAAAAAATATTTTCGCATTCAGAGGAGAAAGCTGGTGATTGGAATTTCGTGAGAAGATTCCGTCGCAACGAAAAACGCCTTTCTTTTAATGATTTTCAGCCCAAATCCTGTATAATTTCTGTGACACTCTCTCCCATATTTCGCGATAATACAAAACATGCTGCCTTTCTTTGAACTTTTTCGATGTACTCCGTCAGTCCTATCTGGTAAGGATCCCACACCGTGCAGCAGTATTCTAAAAGAGGACGGACAAGCGTAGTGTAGGTAGTCTCCTTCGTAGGTCTGTTACATTGTCTAAGTCTCCTGCCGATAAAACGCAGTCTTTGGTTAGCCTTCCCCACAACATTTTCTATGCGTTCCTTCCAACTTACGTTGTTCGTAATTGTAATACCTAGGTATTTAGTTGAATTTACGGCATTTAGATTAGACTGATTTATTGTGTAACCGTTAACGAGTTTCTTTTAGCACTCATATGGATGACCTCACACTTTTCGCACCATTCAGATATTTTTCTAAATTGTTTTTCAGTTTGTTTTGGTCTTCTGATTACTTTATTAGTGGATGAACGACAGCGTCATCTGCAAACAGCCGAAGACGGCTGCTCAGATTGTCTGCCGAATTGTTCATATACATAAGGAACAACAATGAGCCTATAACACTACATTGGGGAACGCCAGAAATTACTTCTGTTTTACTCGATGACTTTCCGTGAATTACTACGAACAGTGACATCTCTGACAGGAAATCGCTAATCCAGTCACATAGACAATATTCCATAACCACGCAATTTCACTACGAGACATTTACGTGGTACAGTGTCAAAAACCTTCCGGAAATCTAGGAGTACGGAATCGATCTGAAATCCCTTGTCAATACAACTCAACACTTCATGTGAATAAAGAGCTAGTTGTGTTTCACAGTTGTGTGTCCACAGACCGTTTACTTCGAGGTAATTCATAATGTTCGAACACAATATATATCCCAAAATCCTACTGCATATCGACGTTAACGATATGTTGTTGTTGCGGTCTTCAGTCCTGAGACTGGTTTGATGCAGCTCACCATACTACTCTATCCTGTGCAAGCTTCTTCATCTCCCAGTACCTACTGCAACCTACATCCTTCTGAATCTGCTTAGTGTATTCATCTCTTGGTCTCACTCTACGATTTTTACCCTCCACGCTGCCCTCCAGTACTAAATTGGTGATCCCTTGATGCCTCAGAACATGTCCTACCAACCGATCCCTTCTCCTAGTCAAGTTGTGCCCGAAGCTCCTCTTCTCCCCAATCCTATTCAATACTTCCTCATTAGTTATGTGATCTACCCATCTAATCTTCAGCATTCTTCTGTAGCACCACATTTCGAAAGCTTCTATTCTCTTCTTGTCCAAACTATTTATCGCCCATGTTTCACTTCCATACATGGCTACACTCCATACAAATACTTTCAGAAATGACTTCCTGACACTTAAATCTATACTCGATGTTAACAAATTTCTCTTCTTCAGAAACGCTTTGCTTGCCATTGCCAGTCTACATTTATATATCCTCTCTACTTCGACCATCATCAGTTATTTTGCTCGCCAAATAGCAAAACTCCTTTACTACTTTAAGTGTCTCATTTACTAATCTAATTCCTTCGGCATTGCCCGACCTAATTCGACTACATTCCATTATCCTCGTTTTGCTTTTGTTGATGTTCATCTTATATCCTCCTTTCAAGACGCTATCCATTACACTCAACTGTTCGTCCAAGTCCTTTGCTGTCTCTGACAGAATTACAATGTCATCGGCGAAGCTTTAAGTTTTTATTTCTTCTCCATGGATTTTAATACCAACTCCGAATTTTTCTTTTGTTTTCTTTACTGCTTGCTCAATATACAGATTGAATAACATCGGGGAGAGGCTACAATCCTGTCTTACTCCCTTCCCAACAACTGCTTCCCTTTCATGTCCCTCGACTCTTATAACTGCCATCTGGTTTCTGTACAAATTGTAAATAGCCTTTCGCTCCCTGTATTTTACCCCTTCCACCTTTAGAATTTGAAAGAGAGTATTCCAGTCAACATTGTCAAAAGCTTTCTCTAAGTCTACAAATGCTAGTACCGTAGGTTTGCCTTTCCTTAATCTTTCTTGTAAGGTCAGTATTGCCTCACGTGTTCCAGTATTTCTACGGAATCCAAACTGATCTTCCCCGAGGTCGGCTTCTACCGGTTATTCCATTCGTATGTAAAGAATTCGTGTTAGTATTTTGCAGCTGTGGCTTATTAAATTGATTGTTCGGTAATTTTCACATCTGTCAACACCTGCTTTCTTTGGGATTGGGATTATTATATTCTTCTTGAAGTCTGAGGGTATTTCGCCTGTCTCATACATGTTGCTCACCAGACGGTAGAGTTTTGTCAGGAATGGCTCTCCCAAGGCCGTCAGTAGTTTCAATGGAATGTTGTCTACTCCGGGGGCCCTGTTTCGACTCAGGTCTTTCAGTGCTCTGTCAAACTCTTCCCGCAGTATCGTATCTCCCATTTCATCTTCATCTACATCCTCTTCCATTTCCATAATATTTTCCTCAAGTACATCGCCGTTGTATAGACCCTCTATATACTCCTTCCACCTTTCTGCTTTCCCTTCTTTGCTTAGAACTGGGTTTCCATCTGAGCTCTTGATGTTCATACAAGTGGTTCTCTTATCTCCAAAGGTCTCTTTAATCACCTGTAGGCAGTATCTATCTTACCCCCAGTGAGATAAGCCCCTACATCTTTACATTTGTCCTCTAGCCATCCCTGCTTAGCCATTTTGCACTTCCTGTCGATATCATTTTTGGGACGTTTATATTCCTTTTTGCCTGCTTCATTTACTGCATTTTTATATTTTCTCCTTTCATCAATTAAATTCAATATTTCTTCTGTTACCCAAGGATTTCTACTAGCCCTCGTCTTTTTACCTACTTGATCCTCTGCTGCCTTCACTACTTCATCCCTCAAAGCTACCCATTCTTCTTCTACTGTATTTCTTTCCTCCATTCCTGTCAATTGTTCCCTTATGCTCTCCCTGAAACTCTGTACAACCTCTGGTTCTTTCAGTTTATCCAGGTCCCATCTCCTTAAGTTCCCACCTTTTTGCAGTTTCTTCAGTTTTAATCTACAGGTCATAACCAATAGATTGTGGTCAGAGTCCACATCTGCCCCTGGAAATGTCTTAGAATTTAAAACCTGGTTCCTAAATCTCTGTCTTACCATTATATAATCTATCTGATACCTTTTAGTATCTCCAGGGTTCTTCCATGTATACAACCTTCTTTCATGATTCTTAAACCAAGTGTTAGCTATGATTAAGTTGTGCTCTGTGCAAAATTCTACCAGGAGGCTTCCTCTTTCATTTCTTGGTTCCAATCCATATTCACCCTCTACGTTTCCTTCTCTCCCTTTTCCTACTACCGAATTCCAGTCACCCATTACTATTAAATTTTCGTCACCCTTCACTATCTGAATAATTTCTTTTATTTCATCATACATTTCTTCAATTTCTTCGTCATCTGCAGAGCTAGTTGGCAAATAAACTTGTACTACCGTAGTAGGTGTGGGCTTCGTATCTGTCTTGGCCACAATAATGCGTTCACTATGCTGTTTGTACTAGCTTACCCGCATTCCTATTTTCCTATTCATTATTAAACCTACTCCTGCATTACCCCTATTTGATTTTGTGTTTATAACCCTGTAGTCACCTGACCAGAAGTCTTGTTCCTCCTGCCACCGAATTTCACTAATTCCCACTATATCTAACTTTAACCTATCCATTTCCCTTTTTAAATTTTCTAACCTACCTGCCCGATTAAGTGATGTGACATTCTACGCTCCGATCCGTAGAACGCCAGTTTTCTTTCTCCTGATAACGACGTCCTCTTGAGTAGTCCCCGCCCGGAGGTCCGAATGGGGGACTATTTTACCTCCGGAATATTTTACCCATGAGGACGCCATCATCATTTAACCATACAGTAAAGCTGCATGCCCTCGGGAAAAATTACGGCCGTAGTTTCCCCTTGCTTTCATCCGTTCGCAGTACCAGCACAGCAAGGCCGTTTTGGTTATTGTTACAAAGCCAGATCAGTGACTCATCCAGACTGTTGCCCTTGCAACTTCTGAAAAGGCTGCTGCCCCTCTTCAGGAACCACAAGTTTGTCTGGCCTCTCAACAGATACCCCTCCGTTATGGTTGCACCTACGGTACGGCTATCTGTATCGCTGAGGCACGCAAGCCTCCCCACCAACGGCAATATCCATGGTTCATGGGGGGAGGCGTTAACGATAGGGGCCTGTAATTTAGTGGATTACTCCTACTACCTTTCTTGAATATTGGTGTGACCTGAGCAACTTTCCAGTCTTTGGGTACGGATCTTTGGTCGAGCGAACGGTTGTATTTGATTGTTAAGGATGGAGCTAATGTATCAGCATACTCTGAAAGGAACCTAACTGATATACAGTCTGGACCAGAAGACTTGCTTTTATTAAGTGATTTGAGTTGCTTCACTACTCCGAGGATATTTACTTCTACGTTACTCATATTGACAGCTGTTCTCGATTCGAATTCTGGAATATATACTTCGTCTTCTTTTGTGAAGGCATTTCGGAAGGCTGTGTTTAGTAACTCAGCTCAGGCAGTACTGTCTTCTATAGTATCTCGATTTCTATCGCGCAGAGAAGGCATTCATTGTTTCTTGCCGCTATCATACTTCACATACGACCAGAATCTCTTTGGATTTTCTGCCAGATTTCGAGACAAAGTTTCGTTGTGGATACTGTTATAGGCGTCTCGCATTGAACTCCGCCAATTTCGAGCTTCTGTAAAGGATCGCCAATCTTGGGGTTTTTGCGTCTGTTTAAATTTTGCATGTCTGTTTCGTTGTTTCTGCAACAGTTTTCTAACCCGTTTTGTGTACCAAGGAGGATCAGCTCCATCGTTTGTTAATTTATTTGGTATAAATCTCTCAATTGCTGCTGATACAATTTCTTTGAATTTAAGCCACATCTGGTCTACACTTAGATTATTAGTTTGGAATGAGTGGAGATTGTCTGTCAGGAAGGCGTCAAGTGAATTTTTATCCGTTTTTTTAATAGATATATTTTTCGCTTATTTTTCGAGGATTTCGGGGTTATCACCCTCTAGTTTCCGTATACCTGTGACTATGAGGAGCTGTGATAGCGTTAACTATTGCTATACGGGGAGTTTTACTGCTGGCGACTTGCTACAGCACAAAGGCATTTCATGAAATACATGACGCAGAGTTGAAATAATAAATATTTTTTATTATTAGCAGCTTCGGTAATGTACCGTCTTCACATGTTCTGTATTAATCTAAGGAATACAAAACCACCTGAGGAAAAATACGGACATATACCGTTTAGTTAATGACTGTGCACAAATTAATACTCACGAAAAAAAGATCAATATTACTAACATGCTATAACAATTTCTGATAAGGAAAACTGCATACGACGTATAAACAGTTCACAGTTGTGCATACGTAGAAGGGCAGTAAATGCCTTAGCAGGGAAAGGGTGTGACCCCATTAGAGCAGCAAGTGATAACTCGTATCCACTTAATAAACACATCGATCAACAAGATGCGAAAGGTGATTGAAAAAAGTAATCGGTATATAGAAATGTCGACTTAACCGATATTCTTTGAAGTATATTACTACATTTCCTTTGTATGTTTTACAATCGATAAGATTAGAATGTTTCGAAACAGACTCAGAATTTTCATAGTAACAGTTCTCATTACGTAACTAAACAGGTCAAAAATATTGGTTAAATCGATTATGTGAAATATTTTGAATGATACCTCTGCCCAACAGACGTACCACGACAGCAGATACCCCATCGTGCGGTACCACGACGTCAGCCGTAAGTGTGCAAGGTATTCTTAATGTTATAGCGTGATCGAGAATTACTGGAAGAAGACTTTCTGTAAGTGTTTTCCTAGCAAAACGGTATTTCCAGATATTTTCTTCACCAACACTCACCCGATCCGTTTTGAATTTCTGTGTAAATATTCATATAGCATTTATGTGCCTGAATTCACTTGCGCTCATGAATATAATAATTGAATTTTTTGCGTAGCGAAGCGGAAATCACTGGATATTACTGTGTTTGTGGGCAATTACTACCATGGGAATATGTTAAAGCATGACGCAGATTCAAAACAAAAGAAGAATTATGTGAACTACTTTTTGAAACGAGGCACTTCTGTTCTTTTTTGACAAATATCGCATGAGACGTCTCAAGATCTACGAAATCACGCTCATCAACAAATATCGAAACAGATCAGGATCTTATGCAATCTTTACAGTGACTTCTCAAGTGTGTTTGGTTGTGTGTTATGGGTATTTGTGTGTGTGTGTGTGTGTGTGTGTGTGTGTGCGTGTGTGCGTGTGGTAGAAGAAAAAAATAGAGACGATGAAATAAATTATGAAAGAAAGAAGGAGGAGGGATAAAGGAAGCAAGGAAACTGTGAGTAGCACTAGAATGTAAGAAACTTGTTTGTTTAGCTGTACATAATGAGTTGAATTCGATGTAGTGTTCACAAAATAAGTGTTTATGTCGGATGATTTGCACGAAAGTTATGTCAATCTGAGTGAGTTAACAAACAGAAAGTAACTGAACTACCATTTTCTTGTGTCATCCGAACGTTAGCCTGTAAGTGTTACGGAGATGCTTCGGCAACTCAAATGGGAACCTTGGAGCGAAGGAGTAAATTTAGAGAACCGGCATTTGGAGCTGATTGCCGAACGATTCTACAGCCGCCAGCTTACTTTGCGCTTAAGGATCATGAAGATAAGATACGAGAATTAGGGCTCACACGGAGGCACAAAGAGAGTCATTTTTCCCTCCGCTCTGTTTGCGAGTTGAACTAGGCTTGCAGAGTACCTACAGGGTGTTTCAAAAATGACCGGTATATTTGAAACGGCAATACAAACTAAACGAGCAGCGATAGAAATACACCGTTTGTTGCAATATGCTTGGGACAACAGTACATTTTCAGGCAGACAAACTTTCGAAACTACAGTAGTTACCATTTTCAACAACAGATGGCGCTGCGGTCTGGGAAACTCTATAGTACGATATTTTCCACATATCCACCATGCGTAGCAATAATATGGCGTAGTCTCTGAATGAAATTACCCGAAACCTTTGACAACGTGTCTGGCGGAATGGCTTCACATGCAGATGAGATGTACTGCTTCAGCTGTTCAATTGTTTCTGGATTCTGACGGTACACCTGGTCTTTCAAGTGTCCCCACAGAAAGAAGTCACAGGGGTTCATGTCTGGCGAATAGGGAGGCCAATCCACGCCGCCTCCTGTATGTTTCGGATAGCCCAAAGCAATCACACGATCATCGAAATATTCATTCAGGAAATTAAAGACGTCGGCCGTGCGATGTGGCCGGGCACCATCTTGCATAAACCACGAGGTGTTCGCAGTGTCGTCTAAGGCAGTTTGTACCGCCACAAATTCACGAAGAATGTCCAGATAGCGTGATACAGTAATCGTTTCGGATCTGAAAAATGGGCCAATGATTCCTTTGGAAGACATGTCCCCATATGCGCCAGTTCTGTTTATTGACGAAGCCGTCCAGGTAAAAATAAGCTTCGTCAGTAAACCAAATGCTGCCCACATGCATATCGCCGTCATCAATCCTGTGCACTATATCGTTAGCGAATGTCTCTCGTGCAGCAATGGTAGCGGCGCTGAGGGGTTGCCGCGTTTGAATTTTGTATGGATAGAGGTGTAAACTCTGGCACATGAGACGATACGTGGACGTTGGCGTCATTTGGACCGCAGCTGCAACACGGCGAACGGAAACCCGAGGCCGCTGTTGGATCACCTGCTGCACTAGCTGCGCGTTGCCCTCTGTGGTTGCCGTACGCGGTCGCCCTACCTTTCCAGCACGTTCATCCGTCACGTTCCCAGTCCGTTGACATTTTTCTAACAGATCCTTTATTGTATTGCTTTTCGGTCCTTTGGTTACATTAAACCACCGTTGAAACGTTCGTCTTGTTGCAACAACACTGTGTTCTAGGCGGTGGAATTCCAACACCAGAAAAATCCTCTGTTCTAAGGAATAAACCATGTTGTCTACAGCACACTTGCACGTTGTGAACAGCACACGCTTACAGCAGAAAGACGACGTACAGAGTGGCGCACCCACAGACTGCGTTGTCTTCTATATCTTTCACATCACTTGCAGCGCCATCTGTTGTTGAAAATTGTAACTACTGTAATTTCGAAAGTTTGTCCGCCTGAAAATGTACTGTTGTCCCAAGCATATTGCAACAAACGGGGTATTTCTATCGCTGCTCGTTTAGTTTTTATTGCCGTTTCAAATATACCGGTCATTTTTGAAACACCCTGTATGTAGAAGTGGATGTAGATGTAGATATAATATTCACTGAAACCTTAAAATGCAGTAACTAACGCTAGAAGAGCGAGAAGATACAGCAACAATAGCCAGCTTGGTTGAACAACGTGGAAGCAAAAAAATCTGCGATGGAGGATTATTTGCAAACTGCATGCTTCTCGAAATCAAACTTAGCTGTAAATACAAGTTAAAATTTCGTCCTACTGTAACTGACAGTCTGTAGTCACCATTAATGTCGACCAGTTGCTCGTCCAGAAAATTATGGAAACATGGTTTAACGGATGTTATTCGCCGTATGACCCATATTTGCAGCCGTACAGCTACAGAAATACGATTACACGTGAAATTTATTGTTTGCAGTAAGATATCAAACATGAACGCACCACATTCATTGCATACTATCTGTTATTTAGTATTATAATAGAAGTTACAAGTACAGTGAATGTTATCCATTGATAAACACTGAATAATAAAGAAATTCATCTATGAAGTTATATATACCGTAAACTGTGAAGGTGAAATGTTGAAAATTACTTACCTGGATTGAACCAATCGATAAACAACCATGGCTTGAATCATTGTGTCCTGAGCTAGCAAATCCTTGTGTTGATGAAGTTCGCTTGACGTGGGCTGTATTAGTGCATCTGTACTCCAACCTACGATCGAGGGAGCAACCAGTTGTTATACTTACGTATGGTAGTGACATAGTGCTATTTACTATATTAGGCGACTATCGATAACTGTTAACTATTTTAAGTATTTACGTTCAGCAGTAGCACGAGTATTTACTTTATTGCTACCAGATTTGGTCACTGACCGGTTCTCCGGTATCTGTTTAAACAAATGTGTCACTAGAATTACCAAACCTTACTACAATGAAGAGTAATAACGCAATTTATTATCAGAATTCTAAAAATTTTCGTGTTTTTGCATGTTGTGGTTATGAACATTTATGACTAAACTTCTTGTAAGAGACATTTCCTCACTGGATTTTTGTTAAGTCTTCATCTAACGTTCCTTTAGAAATATTGTAACCTAAACACGGTACAGAATCATGCCTGTTTCATTGAACAGCTTTGCTAAATACTATTTAACACTTTTGAGGATGGAGTACTTTCTTAGGTTCGTAAAGGTAACTAACGCACTTCGCACACGGTACTGAATTCATACAATTCCCTATAAGTGTCTTATTACAAAAGCTATAATTTATCATCCATTATGAACAGTCTTATATATACCAATTAAGCAGTGACTCTCTGAAATATATGGTGTATATGTTCCCAATGTTCTACGTATGTCCACATTAGCCTGTAGGAGCACTGGTACGTTTAATCGCCGCGCGGAGTAGCCGTGTGGTCTTAGGCGTCTTGTCAAAGTCCGCGTGGTTGCCCCCGTCGGAGGTTCGAGTCCTCCCTCGGGCATGGGTGTGTGTGTTGTACTTAGTGTAAGTTAGTTTAAGTTAGATTAAGTAGTGTGTAAACTTAGGGACCGATGACCTCAGCAGTTTGCTCCCATACGACCTTACCACAAATTTACAAACTTTTTTACGTTTAATCAAGCATTTCTTTTCCTTTTTATCTTGCGGATTGTCTACGGCTGCGGCCGTTTCTCCGCCTCCAATCGCTATCTTCTTCTATTATGACTTTCCTCGACGTTCGTAATCCTTGCGTTCTATTACTTCCTCCACAACATGTTGCCAGCTGCGGCGCAGGCGATATGTTTTCTTTCGTTGGGATTTATCTATTGTAGGGTCAACCCAATCAGAATATTGATGACTTAAGAAAAATTAATTTCGACATTACTTTTGGCAGTTTTGTTGAGTAATATCCCAAGGTATTTTAAGTTTTTTAGTCTAAAATGTATTCTCGCTCTACCTCCACATTATTTAGTTTATATGAATGCGTGGTGTTCGTTCTTTCGGAAAGAACGGATACCACGCATTCATAGATTTTGATTGGCCTAGATGGGCAATGGATCGACATTCTTCATTGTGGATACACAATTATGTCCGAACTCCTGTGGGAATCTTATAGAGTGAACATGGAGGAAATGGACCGAGAATACAGATGGGTGGCGCTCGATGGGAATGTTCCTGTCGCAAACCCATATTGAACTCGAATTCTTCTGTCCAACTACTTCAGTTCTTGCTCTAGCTGTTTTATTGTCGTATAGTTTTATGACAGCGTTTAGCAATATTTCAGTCATCTCAGTCTCTTTCAACTTTTCTCTAAGTTTGAAGGTGAGACATTATCATATGATTCTTCTATTTCAATCAATGGAACATGCGCATCTAGTCCAACCTTCGTATGTTTCTCACGTATCCTTTCAATGTGAAAATGTTGTCCATTACCGACCTTCTTGCCTGGAACACTGCTTGCTCTTTTTGCTTCTTGTGACATGTTTCTTTCTCTACCAGATCTTTAAAAGTTCCCTGAGTACAGTCATCCAGTGAAAGAGATCACTGCCAATCTGCTATAATTATTTGGGTCAGCACATGACCACTCCTTATAAACCACTGTTGTGTGTCATGATATCCATTCCGAAAGAACATCTCCTGCATTCAGTATCCTTTGAAACAAGTTCCTTAGGATCTCCAGTAATTTCAGTGGTCCGAAATTCAGCAACTCTCACTGTATTCATCCTAACACAGCTGCGTTTTTCATCTTACAGTTTCTCACAGCTTCTGAAGAACAGTTATATTTAACCCGATAACTCCTCCTGTTGCTTCCTCACCTGGCGTCTATACGAAAATACAGAGCCATTTAGTCGCAATCAGTAATTAAATTATTTTTTTCCTTTGACCATGAGTAATAATGTTATTACGTAACTGGTCCTCAGTTAAAGCTCGCAGTGACCAGATTTCTCTGCATGCCTCAGCACTCAGAGTCCAACAATCGTCCCATCTACATATTCACATCTGTCTTCCCACATCTTATTTTTGCTCTTTAACACGTCTCTTTGTAGTTCTCTATTTAAGGTTCTGTTTCTATCTGTAGTTCGATTGTCATTTATATTGAGGGACATCAGACAAGTGTCTATTTTCCTTTTAAACATCTGTGCGATTTCCACATCCCACCGCACTTTTCTCTCTTTTCAAATTACTCCTGGGCTTCTTTTTCTGCTTCATTTATAGCCGTCTTTCTATCTTTATATGTTCATATTGGGCAACGGCCTTGCCGCAGTGGACACACCGGTTCCCGTGAGATCACCGAAGTTAAGCGCTGTCGGGCGTGGCCGGCACTTTGATGGGTGACCATCCGGCCGCCACGCGCTGTTGCCATTTTTCTGGGTGCACTCAGCCTCGTGATGCCAATTGAGGAGCTACTCGACCGAATAGTAGCGGCTCCGGTCAAAGAAAACTATCAAAACGACCGGGAGAGCGGTATGCTGACCACACGCCCCTCCTATCTGCATCCTCAACAGAGGATGACACGGCGGTCGGATGGTCCCGATGGGCCACTTGTGGCCTGAAGACGGAGTGCTTATATGTTCATATTCCTCTTCTATTGTTGTCTCTACAGTCTCCAGCATCTTTTTTTCAGGTTAGCTATTGATATAGCTTCTTAGTAATACATATCTTAAACTGTCCTTATGATCTCAAGTTTATCAACATACGCCGTCCCTAAATTTTACACTCAACCACATGATAGTCACACCCACAATATGCCCCTCCTTCAACTGTGACATGCTGAATTTTTGAACTGGCGTTTTGCTTGAAGACAAGGTAATCAGTAATTAAATTCTGTCCTTTTGTGTAGCTATATAATGTAAATTTATGTATAGTCTTGTGAGCAAAGAATGTATTTCCCACCCGCAATTCATACCCACCAACCTTATTACCATACACGTTGCTAACATCCTTGCCATACATCCAAGTACCCTTACTGTTCCTCTTTTTCTCTACTCTGCTATTTGCATATTCTGCCATTATCGGTTGATGGCCACTTAAAATGGCTTCTGTAATCTCTGTCAGCATCTCTTCAAGATTTATTTTCGCCTTTCAAAGGCACATATTCAGCTGGGGCATACTTTCGCTCTGTCACTGTATTCAGAGTTCTATCTCTCAGATTGGGATTTAACAAACTTTCATTAACGGCTACCCACGAAGTTATATACCTTGACCACCGTTTATTTAGAATGATGGATACTCCTGCTTTCGCCCAACATTTTTCATGCATTCGACTAAAATAATGGGAGAACACCTGCAGCTAATCACAACCTGTAGATTTCTTTTTTTTTTTTTTCATTTTGGGAATCACAGCTACATCACTGCAACTCTGTTTTATGTCCTTTGAACTTCTTGTTTTCTGTTCATGATGCACAGTTCATTCCAAATACGAAAATGTAAAATTTATTTTCTTTTCCGTTGTCGAACGGAGCCTTCCGAAAACAGGGGTACACTACTGGTTTTGTTTTGCTGTGGATGAGGGGTGGCCCATTGCACTACTCCCAATTTGAAGGACCAGGAGTTGTCACCAGGGATCTCTTCCCCTAGGAATACCGGCAACTCCTGGCCCCATATATGTATTGAAATGGGGACCTAGAAACGACGGAGACACTTTGACCCCGCTGTAGCCGGCAGCGGAATACAACCCCACAATAGGCTACAGCAGTCCACTCGACCCACAGCCGCCCCACATCGAATCTAGGGCTATTGTGTGGTTCGGCCCCCAGTGGAGCCCCCATCCCCCCCCCCCCCCTCCCGGGAACGTCTCATTCCAGACGAGTGCAGCACCAATGTTTGCATGGTAGAAGTAATTATGGTGTACACGTACGTTGAGACAGTGTTTGCTCAGCAATTGCTGACATAGTGCAACTGAGGCAGAATAAGGGGAACCAGTCCGCCTTCGCCGAGGCAGATGGAAAACCACCTTAAAAACCAGAACCCCGAGTCCCGATACTAGTCCGCCGGGCGGATTCGTGCCGGGGACCGGCACGCCTTCCCGCTCGAGAATCAGCGCCTTAGTCCGCGCGGCTAGCCGGGCGTGCGAGCTCTACTTTACTATGAATAAGATGAAAAGGGATAGCAAGAAATCCTGATTAACCTCTCTCTGTGATAGACTCTTGCAGATAAGGTAAGGAAAGGGAATGACAGGACGTTGCGGGACACACATTGCCTTTTCCTCAGTTAGGACGTGTTTGACAAGCGGTACTTTACCAGCTACTGAGCTACCACTGGCATAGTCCCCTCCATCAGGAGGCCACGCTAGTGCAGTACTTCGTTAATGCAGTGTTTCTTGGAGAGCTAATCATAATATTATAGTCACAAACTTTTGTGGTTCAAATGGCTCTGAGCACTATGGGACTTAACATCTATGGTCATCAGTCCCCTAGAACGTGGAACTCCTTAAACCTAACTAACCTAAGGACATCACACAACACCGAGAATCGAACCCGGGAACCCGGGCGCGGGAAGCGAGAACGCTACCGCACAACCACGAGCTGCGGACAAACTTCTGTGTATTACTGAAATAGTTCCAGAAGGTAAATATCACCCACAAATTGAAACCTTATAAACGATATTTATGCATGCTTTTTATGTCGATTGTTCGTTTAGTCAAAATTATGTCATTCAGTCCTATCAACTTGAAGATACATTCAATGCTATCAACATGAAGATAAATGTAAAGTCTTTTAGACATGGCAATGTATGCACCAAACCTGCCTGACACAAATTTCTGTTTACCCTCAGATGGCAGTTGATTATTTGCGTTTCTGTTCACTTTCAATTAATCTAACATTGTACGCATTATATCCTATTACACCACTTATGACTGTACACATGTAAGTATATGAACCAGTTTTCTGCCATTTGTAACCTTTACAACTTTTTCTGACGTCAAGTTTTGATAATGTGTATTCAAGAGGACGTGGCCAAAAAGGTAATGCATGTATATTGCGGTGTCCGTTCCTGAATATTCGTTCTCTTGCCAAAATGGGAGCCAGACGTAACTGGTATTGTGCGAATTTTAACAAGTCAGTGTCAGTTACAGCCTGTATTACCGGAGAATTCGAGGTGAAACAGGTGGCATAATGCTTTCTAAAATGAAATCCGACGTGTCCAGCATCGCTTCTGTGTGTGACTGCAGGGCTCAATTGTATGTACAGAGGAGATCGTGCAAAACAGATTTTCGACAGAATCAACATCTCATAAATTTCTTTTTCTGCCGTTGTTGTCATTAAAAACAGTGTAACATGGAGCTCAGCTTCGTTCATAATAGATAGTTGTTCCTTTCTGACAAAATTTCTACTTCCTGTAGTCTAAAATCGTTGTCTCTATTCACTACACCTCCCCTTGCTGCTGACGAAACCTCGATATTGCTGTTCCCGTGCGCACAACGTCATCTTACTTGTATGTATGCATGTGATGTCACTAGCTACACACATTTTACTAGCCAAATTTCACACTATATTTCGGATATGTGGAGAACTGTTTCCACTGTAGAGGTGAGGACGTGGTCCCTATGATAACTGAAGGAGCGGTTGACGATTGATCAGCATGAAGTGCCGTATTCACATCTGTAAGTGTGATACAGGTCTGGTGGTGATTGGAATCATGTTGCCAACCGTCAGTAAAACACCCCTGGTTGTAATAATCCTATATTCATATCAATTACAAGGATGGAGCCGTAACTGGAGAGATGGTTACTGGCCTAGTGGTGCAGGCGGACTGTCAGTGTCAGCATTTCATCCGCCTGGTAGGCAACACGTGTGGGAGTCACAGCTGCTGACGTCCGTGTAGCCAAAGAAACCTGACGCAAGCGCTGCACCGTCAGTGATGGCTAACCTTGGTTATTGCTCGTGGCTTTGTGGCTGCAGCACCAACACACCAAGATGGACAGTGTTTAAACCACAGTTTTGTAAAATGAAAAAACCGCACAACTGTTGCTCAATCCACGATCTTTTATTGTGTTCACGGCCGCTTTCGGAACACGTTAAGTTGCATTACCTGATGTAAAACTAAAATCAGTTAAGGATCTGATGCCATCCTCACCCTAGTGTTGTCATGGAACCAAATTTTCTGTGTCAAAAAGACGAAAGGGACCTCAATTCCATAAAAACTGTTCTCCCTTGCTGCCAGGAAGACAAGAGGAAAACTGTATAACAGTAAATACTAGCCACGATGTGCACCACAGGGGAACGATTCCTATGGAATTTGTGTCCCTTTTCACACGTAACTATTGGTTCTATGACAACATTGAGGATGATCTCAGATGATTAAGTGATTTTATTTTTTGCACCTGATGATCGAATCTTAAGTGTTCCGAAACCGGTCGTGTACACAATAAAATATTGTGGATTAAGTAACTGATGTGCGGTTCCTCCATTGTACAAAATGGATTTATACAGTTAGCGGCTGCCCCATGAGAAGAGCTCTTCAAACCATAGTCCTCGACATTACCTAAGACGATGGCGTGCTTCCATCCTTGGCGATGCTCAGCAATGATGTTGGCCTATACAGACCGGGTGACCGTAACAGTGTAGTTGGGCAACAAGCTGGAGAGAATCGAACTCGCAGTCCACGAGGGAGGTGGCAGGCTACAGAAGGTAGTCACCCAGCAGGTGGTCCAGGAAAGTGGAGGCACCAAGTTGATCCAGGCAGACCTCAGCTCAGGCAGAAGTCTGTGGCTACTGGCAGCAGGGTACCTGGATAGCGAAAGACTGGATCATCTTGTGCTGCAAGTGGTCTCGTATTCATCAGCTGTTATTGACTGCGACGCACCGCATACTGCGTCCACCTGGACCCTGCTAGATATAACGAATACCGGAGACCTGATGATCAGAGGTAGTATATATGTGAGCTGGTTAGTCCTTCTCCAGTGGCCAGAACTCACAAAAGGCTGCGCAGACAGGGCATCTCCTTTGGGCGACAGTGACTTCATTTGGTCTGACTTCCTTGCTTGGTCAGCTCCTCCAGAGTTCTTCCGTAGTTTTATGATTTCACAGCTTTTCCTTTTAGATGGAGTCTTCGGCTTCCTGGATCCTGAATGAATGAACTTACACTCTGAATGCCCTTCTTGTGTAATGGCGAGTAGACTTCAGTCTGATTATCGCATGCCTTTCCATAACTTTATTCTGTCGACTGTGCAGGACAGTTCCTAGGTCCAGAGGAGTCACGGCGCAATACCACCAAGGATTAGTGTCGATTTGAACTGCAAAATGTCTGCAGACAAGTTTTGGTTTCGCGAATACCTAGATCACTTTTCATGCATCTGTCATACAGGAATAGGAATACCTTTAAATAGTGCCACAACTGTTCTTCTTGGAGTATTCAGGTGTAGAAACTAAAAGTTTTTCGTGTTGAACTATGGCCCTGCATGACTCTTCTTCCTGCCAAATCAATTCTGGTCATGTGTAAAGGGAGTTAGTGGTACTACTGTCGGTGTCCAGACGCTCGTGGACGAGAGAGGGAGTGAAATTGAGGGTAGCAAAGCAAAAACACATGCTTAAGTCGGTTATCAAATTTTCCTCTACAAGTCATCATCGATCTGTATTACCGCAGTTTAATTGTAACACCACCGCAGACATGAGTGACACAGATATTATTGTGAGTGGTGTTGAAAAACAGCTAAATTTGAAACATAGCTCCCGGGGCCAAATAGAATCCCACCAACACTCTCTAAGAAAAAGACTATTGCTGGAATGTAATATCGCACTGAGCGGCTAGTGATTGAGGTGTGCAAACAAACAGAAGAGGATGACGGGTTACCCCTTCTACTTTATTACCTGCACCTGGCAACGTGAAATTGGTACCACGCCGTCCCTATCTAAGCTGTCAGCTGTCGCAGCGCATTTTTCAAATGCCTCGGACTGGCGAGCAAGATACCCCTAACGACAACAGCGATAAAACCTACCTTGGGAGAAGCTCATTTTACTACCGGAAACCGTGCCTATCGTGGATCTAGTGTAGACTAAGACGCCTTCTCACAGCCTCTCCTTTGATCGGCTTGTTTAATCCCTTCCACAAGAATGACTTAATTATCCATTTCACGATAGGTAGTCGGCCTCACGATAGACAAGACACTGGAACGATTCTCCGGTTTAATTTTCTGCAAAATGTTGGCTACAATCTCGTGCTCAACCAACTCCAGATCAAACGCCACGGCGGCCATGTGTACTTTAAAAACATATAAATAAAAAAAGTTTTGCATCACCTCGGTTCAGAGAGTTCCGGTATCTGCACAGAAAATTGGAATAGAAATCAACATAAACATCGTTTCCGCCTTTTTAATTGTCGTGGAAACCACACATTGCATGCTGTACCACCATACATCGAGACCTTCAGAGGTGGTGGTCCAGAATGCTGTACACTCCCGTAAGTCTAATACCCGGTTTCGCGTTCTCTTTCATTGATGCATGCCTGTATTCGCCGTGACATACTACCCACAAGTTCATCAAGGCACTGTTGGTCCAGATTGTCCGACTCCTCAATGGCGGTTCGGCGTAGATCCCTCAGAGTGATTGGTGGGTCACGATGTCCATAAAGAGTCCTTTTAAATCCATCCCAGTCATTTCAGAACGGGTTAATGTCTGGAAAACATGCTGGCCACTCTAGTCGAGGGATTTCGTTATCCTGGAGGAAGTCATTCACAAGATGTGCGCGATGGGGGCGCGAATTGTCTTCCACGAAGACGAATGGCTCGCCTAGAGGCTACCGATGTGGTTGCACTATCCGTCAGAGGATGGCATTCACGTATTATCTAGCCGTTACGGTGCCTTCCATGATCACCAGCGGCGTACGTCGGCCCCACATAATGCTACCCGAAAACAGCAGGGAACCTCCACCTTGCTGCAACCGTTGTACAGTGTGTCTAAGGCCATCAGCCTGACCGGGTTGATTCCAAACACGTCTCTGACGATTGTCTGGTTGAAGACACGTGCGACACTCATCGGTGAAGGGAACGTGATAACACTCCTGAGCGGTCCATTCGACAAGTTATTGGGCCAATCTGTACCGCGCTGCATGGTGTCGTGGTTGGAAAGATGAACCTCGCCATGGACGTCTGGAGTGAAGTTGCGCATCATGCAGCCTATTGCGTACAGCCTGAGTCGTAACACGATGTCCTGTTGCTCCACGAAAAGCATTATTCAACATGGTGGCGTTGCTGTCAGGGTTTCTCCGAGCCATAATCCGTAGTTAGCGGTCATCCACTACAGTAGTAGCCCTGGGGCGGCCTGAGCGAGGCAAGTCATCGAGAGTGCTTGTCTCTCTGCATCTCCTCCATGTCCGAACAACATCGCTTTTGTTCACTCAGAGACATCTGGACATTTTGTTGCCAGCCCTTTCTGACACAAAGTAATGTAGCGGTGTAGTGTGGTGTAGTTTTTAAAAAAAATTAAAGACACTCTAAACGATTTCGCTTCCGCCATTTCACGTTTAATGTATTTTTCTTTGGGCGGAAGCTCAGGTCTAACCTTTAATGTGTTTTTTGAAGCTGAGCCTTGTACCTGGTTGTTGTTGAGCAAAAGAAATTATTGTTGGTTAATAAGTTGCTTTAGATTACTCAGTAACAAATATCTCCGTGATCTTTCATGAGATAGTATCAATCACGGCTGCACTTTCTTCAAAAGTTATGCGCAGTTGAACAAACAAGAAGACACGATTACCCACCTTGGGTCAAAACCCAGTAATTAACAGTTACTGACACAAATCAAGTGTACGGTTAGCAAACAGCACTCCCTCTCCATCTCCTGTAGTACTAACAATATAAATATTCTCTGACCAATCTAACGCCAATTTATACATCGCAACAAAAATATTTATTTAATAAAAACTACCGAAAGATGGTACCTCTTCTATGTTGAACACTCGGTATATTGCAGGGCAAAACGTCCTGCCTGACAAGAAGGCAGCTAAAAAAACGTTCAAATGTCGTTGCTGCTTTCGTAGATAAATATCTGTAACCTATCTCTCTCTCTCTCTCTCTCTCTCTCTCTCTTGCCCCTCTCCATTTGTCTCTCCATGTGTGTGTGTGTGTGTGTGTGTGTGTGTGTGTGTTTTCTGTGTCTCACCCATCGTTCCAGTCTCTCTTCCTGACCTCCCACTCTCTGTTCCTCTTACACACACACACAAACACACACACACACATATACAAACACACACACACAGACACACACACATACAGGCTCGCATACATACGTACACAAACACACTCATAACATACAGGTGAAAATACAAAAGTGGGATGCTTTACTTGGTTGCCGTGCAATTTCACGGAATATTAAGCGGAGAACGAAAATTATGAACACAGTGTGATTACGGAAACGTAAATTTTAGTCAGTATATTGCGCAATATTTGTCAGCGATATATTCAGTAAAATATTTTGCCCGCGTTTCCTTTCGCTCCGGAAGTCATCACAGCAGCAGAGAGGTTCAGCAGATGCGTGGCTAACGCAGGTCGCAGGAACCCAGCTGTTACTGCCGCGAAATTTATACGAACTTACATAACGTGGAGGAAATTGTCCTCCAAGAGAAAATATTCGTGGCGCCGAAGGAAATGAGTGTTTCAGCATAACGAAAGTGAAACGGAAATAGAAAACATAGCAAACTGCTTGCGTGGAAATTGCCTCTTGCAAACGACATCCAAACATCAGTACTGCAACAGTTTCAGCACAAATACGTGGGAAGTTAGCAGTGAGTAACAAATGCATGAGATTCAGTGTCACTCCAAAATGTATCTCAGCGGTCCTTCCTTGCGCTACATACACAAAAAAATGTCGTCAAATGTGATCAAAATGCTCAAATAATGAACCGTTATACCTAAATAATATGCGAAATGTGTATTTTTGAATTATGACCTACCGATTTACAGCCATATCACTGCACGTGTTAGTCTTCTTCACTGAAAAGTTAGTGATTTGCCAGTGCGCTCTAAAGTGTCTTAGGAAATTTAGTGTCGAACTCCATTCTCTTACAATATGACTCATTCCATGTGATCACGGTACCCGAAACGTCGGCAGATAGACGAAACAATTA
The DNA here is from genome assembly GCF_023898315.1 of Schistocerca nitens. Taxonomy (NCBI): domain Eukaryota; kingdom Metazoa; phylum Arthropoda; class Insecta; order Orthoptera; family Acrididae; genus Schistocerca; species Schistocerca nitens. The sequence continues at coordinate 546,861,345 of NC_064619.1, read as the reverse complement.
GATCCACATCATGAACATAATGCACGCAGCAGCTGAACAACAGTTGTACGAAAAAACAGTGAATTTTATTTGCATAAAAGCGAATCTGTGAATATCTCAAAATGAATACAAAAACAGTAAGGATTTCCGCGTAATGGCGTCTTGGTACAGCTATCAGTATGGAGAATGTGGTGAAACCAACAGTTCTGGCCTAAGAATTGATTTTATTGTTTTATTCATTCACGACACGCCTTTCGTCGTGTTTCATGAACTGATTTTATTACTTTATTTATTCATGAAGAAACCTGCGTTATGAATAAAGAAAGCAATAAAATCAATTCTGGAAAAAAGACTGTTTTTTTCACCGCATGTAAGCAGTTCTCAAGAAAATTATTTTAATTCATACTAGAAGATCCCAAAATTCATGGCCTTGGCATTAAGAGCGTGGGAAGAAGATTAAAAATCTGTGAAATGTCGTAGAGCAAAGTGGTGCTTAACACTTTTTGCTAGAAATAAATGTCTGTAGCTTACTCGTAAGAGATACAACAAAAACATACATAATGTCTATTCCAACCGTGCGCTCCTATCGTACATTGATTGACTGCTGCTAAGGAACAGAGACATTGTTGGACAGCAATAGTCACTGGTAGTGATCGACGGTGTGAAACACTGTACATAAGTAATAGAGATGGAGCAGTACATTCATAACGCAAAATGGTACAGATATCACCACTTAGGAAACAAGGATAACAGATAAATTTAACCTTCATGTTTGACACAGGTGACACTCTCAACATACACATCGATATCACGGGCTCAGTAAGAAATATGTTCTTCTCAAGTACTAATGCACATTCGGTTTCTTTTATTAATGCTGGCGCCCAAACTGTTGACGACTCCTTGGGTGATACTAAATCCCTCCTCTCTCAAGGCGGTTTTCAGTTCTTTCACTCGTTGGAGAACGGGTGTTCGTTATGAAACATGTCTGCCAAGTGCATTCCAGGCATGCTCCATCGGGTTTCATTCTGGAGAGTACGCAGGCCATTCCACACACTTCCTACCTCTATCTCCTGTGTGGGCAATGATAGTCAGCAATAAAAATAAAATCAGGACCTACCGCACCGTACACAGAGGGACATGATCCAAAAGAATCTACTGCAGTCCTCGGGGGATACCATCCAACTCCTCTCTGAAGGCGGTTTTCAGTTCTTACACTGGTTGGAGAAGGGGTGTCTGCCTAGAGCATCACAGGCATTATGTAACGGGTATAGTTATAGAGACAACGCAGGCCATTCCATACGCTCCATACCTCCATCTCCTGTGTGGGCAACGATTGTCGGCAGTAAAAATAAAATCGGTACCTACCGCACCCTACACAACTATCGAAAAGAAACTACTGCAGCATCGCTCTGCTGTAACGGGATCTCGAGCAAAGATGTGCAGTGGTGTTCGGCCATTATGCACAAAGCCTTCTTACACTAAAACGTCTAGGCGATACCGATGACGTTCATGAATATTCTGTGGTGTGTAATATATTCTCCTCTCCCTCCACGCTAACTTCTCGCCAGAGTCACTTGCGACAATGAAGCGGGATTCGTCGGGGAACATCACTCTGGACCACGGCTGCTGACCCAACCAAGATGCTTGCAACACCAACGAACTCTATCTCGACGACTGGTTTTGTTTTGTTTTGCTTTAGGGCGCAAAAACCTAGTGGAGTTATATGCGGATTCTCTATCTCGACGATTGTGTGGTTGAGCGTACGTACCTGCTTGATTTAATCTCAGCGAAATGGTTCTGGCAGGCACATGGTTACCGGTAACGGTTGCAAGGTCCGCAGCGATCTGCCTTGGAGAGAGATGTCCGTTCCTTTCCGCCACTAGGGATGCGTATCGATCCTAGTCCGGTGTGGTGGTCCCTCTACGACCACCGTCTCGGTGTCACATAGCATTTCCACCCTCAGAAGTCTTTGGCCCCAGTAATGGCACCTGGAACGGTTTTGAACCGTTCAACTGCCTGTACATGAGCGTAAGCTGTCAAATGAAGTCTCGGAGACATGTTGCTCTGTCACATGGAATGTCACACTAATCGGTTCCACAACAACCTCCATCAAACACTGTATTGCGCGAACTGTGGAATGCAATACAGGGCGTTAATGCAAATGATTCGTTGCAATTAACACGTCCCACCTCTATATTTATTTTTCCTGTCATTTGTCGGGTGCTCAGTAGAAATTGTCGGTTGTTCGGTAGTAGTTGGTAATTATTGCTTACCACGTGTCAGTTGTTCCTTAGCAATTGTCAAGTAGTGTATTAAGTTAATCTGCTCCAACAAACAGGCGTCAGAGAAATGGTAAATTTGTCACGGGCAACAAAAATAAGTTACTGATTCTGTGTACTCAGTGCAGCAATGTGCAAATTAATTTCCAAAATGTAATGGTAGGCTACAGAAAAATGTATGTCTGAGGGATTTGGAGAATCGCGAAACAACGTTTCTGAATTATACTGTATCTCTAATTCGCTGATGACAGACATTGTGTACTGTCCATGGTATACGTTCTGTTAAATTGTTCCAATGCATTTTCTGCTGACAAAACTTGGAAAACTACTGGAATCTATGAGACACCTACGATACTTCGAGAGGACTTACACATCGATTCTTAGCGACTATACGGCGATGTTTCTTCACGCTTAACGTATATCGCACACCTCCCAGCTAAGTCATCTACACATTGTGGCCTTCAGCTTATTTACATTCATTACTGACATGTATCAGCTTTCTAGACGTGCTCTAGTTGTTGCAGTAATATTTGAATAGAGCATACAAGAACACTATGATTACATAACAAGGGAAAAACTGATCTCTAGGGAGAATATTTAACATTAACTCATGTTAACGCCCCAAGAGCTGGCATATGATAGCGACGCTACAATTACAACCAAATACGAGCCCAAATGTTGAAACAACTGATTGTCCTTCTAAGTTCAATTATAAACGAGGACCGTAGCGTTTCAACGCTACACGTTTAATTAGCCACCTAAGTTCATTTGACGACATCATGTCCAAAATCAGATAGAGCACTTTAGGAGGCGATTTAATGCCCTTGAACAACGCTGTTGAAGACTTGCTTGATGACATTAAATACTATGCCTATGGAAATGAACGGAATGGACAGTGTCTTGAAAGGAGGGTATAAGCTGAACATCAGCAAAAGCAAAACGAGGATAATGGAATGTAGTCGAATTAAGTCGGGTGATGCTGAGGGAATTAGATTAGGAAATGAGACACTTAAAGTAGTAAAGGAGTTTTGCTATTTTGGGAGCAAAATAACTGATGATGGTCAAAGTAGAGAGGATATAAAATGTAGACTGGCAATGGCAAGCAAAGCGTTTCTGAAGAAGAGAAATTTGTTAACATCGGGTATAGATTTAAATGTCAGGAAGTCGTTTCTGAAAGTATTTGTATGGAGTGTAGCCATGTATGGAAGTGAAACATGGACGATAAATAGTTTAGACAGGAAGAGAATAGAAGCTTTCGAAATGTGGTGCTACAGAAGAATGCTGAAGATTAGATGGGTAGATCACATAACTAATGAGGAGGTATTGAATAGAATTGGGGAGAAGAGGAGCTTGTGGCACAACTTGACTAGGAGAAGGGATCGGTTGGTAGGACATGTTCTGAGGCATCAAGGGATCACCAATTTAGTACTGGAGGGCAGCGTGGAGGGTAAAAATCGTAGAGGGAGACCAAGAGATGAATACACTAAGCAGATTCAGAAGGATGTAGGCTGCAGTAGGTACTGGGAGATGAAGAAGCTTGCACAGTATAGAGTAGCATGGAGAACTGCATCAAACCAGTCTCAGGACTGAAGACCACAACAACAACATGGAAATGCCGTGTGGCTAGGGCCTCCCGTCGGGTAGACCGTTCGCCTGGTGCAAGTCTTTCGAGTTGAATCCACTAAGGCGACTTGGGTATCGTTGGGGATGAAATGATGATGATAAGGACAATACAACACCCAGTCCCAGGGGGGAGAATATCTCCAACCCAGCAGGGGAAAAATGGTTGAAATGGCTCTGAGCACTATGTGACTTCACATCTGAGGTCATCAGTCCCCTAGAACTTAGAAGTACTTAAACCTAACTAACCTAAGGACATCACACACATCCATGCCCGAGGCAGGATTCGAACCTACGACCGTAGCTGTCGCGCCGTCCAAGACTGAAGTGGCCAGAACCGCTCGGCCACCAGCGGCTGGCCCCAGCATGGAATCGAACCCAGGGCGTTGGTATGACATTCCGTCGCGCTGACCACTCAGCTACCAGAGGCGGACACTAAGCCTATGTCTCAGTATGTGAAGCAGCCGATCCAGAAAAAAAAAAAAAAAAGACTTTCATATGCCCTGAGGAAAGACTTTCATACGTCACGGGCAAGAGGACAACTTCTAGTTTTTCTATACTTTCGTGCAGTCAAAGTGCTCGACTACCACTCGACCAATTTAGAGGCAGTTTCGGTGACACTGAGCAATAAACTGCTTTCTTGGAACATTCGAGTCCTCTAGTGAGACAGGCACGACCCTGTCAACTGCCAAAAAATATACATTTCTTCGAGAATACAGGGAAGGAGAACCTGTCATTGTAGCTTCAGCTGCTTACGAACAAACCAAGGCAATTTTATGTGCACGTCATGGCAACAGCAATATAACTAGCGAAGCGCTTCTGGAAGACTCACACCTGTATCATCTGATTCACCGGCTTCTCTTAACTTACAAATTCTTGATGGAAGAGGTATTGGGGTACTGACGACTTAAAATATTCGTGAGGAGAAGTGCAGATTAACAAGTCAACTGCGTGGGCATTGGACACAAGACTGCGATAAAGTGGAGGATGTTCATGACTGCCTAAAGATTTTAAGGTCTGGTAATAGGTGCTTCCTCCGCATCAACCAGGGTCACATAGTAGAAGACTGCAGAAAGAAAGGAGAGCATTTTGTCTCTTTTGCAAGAAAAGCCATCAGAAGTCAGTCTGCAGCAGTTCATAAAATTTTACTTTCTCGTATTAAACACACTTTGATACGCAATGTGAATATGGGATGATTAGGATTCACTTATCTCCAGACGGTGCGCATTTATGCAACAGGGCCAAAAGGCGTATGTAGACTTCACACTGCATTTTAGAAAGTGGAAGCCAATCTTGCGTCATCAGCGGATCACTGACCGACAATTGAAGTCAGGATGTTGTTGCCAGTCACCCACTGGCAGTCGATGGCTATGAGTCTTCATTCACTACGTCACACTCTCGTCGTGATATTGAGAAGCGAAAGGAACAATGCTCTCATTTCATCTATCGCATTCCAGAGTTCTCAGTCTTCCCATTGAGCTAACAATTGGGGCGGATCAGAACTGGAAAACTGTTAAGGTCACTGCGTCGTTACGTAATTACCCATCTCAAGCTTTACATTACGATGGGTCTTTAGCAGAAGCAGCCCAAGTATTACCGTAAATCAAGCATTCATTAGCTTCATTAAGCTGTCGTTCACTCGGACACTTGGAAACAGAGTTAGAAACGTCCAAGATGTAGACACAATAGGGATACGCGACGATCAGTACCGATCAACGAGTGCGAAATAATGAACACATCTTGAGGAATTACATGCTACCTTTTCTATCGTGCATCAGTGAAGAGTACGAAATGTGGCTACAATATGATGGGACTGAGCCGGCCGTTGTGGCTGAGCGGTTCTAGGGGCTTCAGTCCGGAACCGCGTTGCTGCTACGGTAGCAGGTTCGAATCCTGCCTCGGGCATGGATGTGTGTGATGTCTTTAGGTAGTTTGGTTTAAGTAGTTCTAAGTCTAGGGGAGTGATGACCTCAGGTGTTAAGTCCCAAAGTCCTTAGAGCCATTTGTACTTTTTTTAATGGGACTGAGGCGGTCAGAGAGTAAGTACGCATTCGTCAAAGGTGAGCGACCTATAGCTGTGAAGTGCATAGCCTTCTCAGTCGAATGCGGCATTTCTGGTGTCTGTAGACAACTATCATGGTCATGGCCTTTGTTTGTGTAAGAGCAGTTTTTTCAGAAAACTTGTAAGTTTGATTATAGAGCAATTAATTTTAGTGAAGTTTCACATGAAACATGGAAAAATGGGTACTGAAAACTATGTTTCACTAAAAGAAGTGTAGGGCGAAGACTGTTTATCTCGTACGCGAGTTTGTGGGTGGTTCGAGCGCTTCCAAGGTGCTTAAGAACACTCTGAATATGACTGACGCGCAGTGCGCCCTTCAGTATCAGAAACGGATGGAAATATCGAAAAGTAGTTAATATGATTCGATCTGACCATCGTCTGAGTATTACATCGATTGCTGAACCTATAGGAACCGGCAAGGAATGCGTAAGAAAAATTTTACATAACAAATTTGAACATCAGAGAAGTATGTGCGACAATGGTGCAGAAAATTCTCATTAACGAACAAAAAGGAACTCGTCAAAATGCTTATATTGACGCTTAGAATACTGCTGAAAATGATCCTAATTTCTTGGAAAGAGTGATAAAATGTGACGAATCATGCTTTTTCACTTATGATTCAGAAACCAAGCGCCAGCCGATGGACAAGAAAGGCGCAACTACACCGACATCGAGTAAATCTCGCATGAGCAAATAGAGGTTGAAAGCGATGACTAGTGTCTTCACTGGGTTATTGATGGTCAAACTATAAATCAAAATTACTACCTTGAAGCTCTTTCTCAACATCGTGAGATAATAGGAAAGAAAAAATAAGACTAACCGAATTGTGGAAGAATAATTCCTGGCTTCAGCTTCAAAACGACGCACCCGCTCACACCGCATTGTCCATTACGAAGTTTTTAGCTAAGTACAGCCCCACTGTGTTAGAACACCCAACTTATGCGTCTTACCTAGTAGCACCATGTGACTTTTATAAGTTCTCCAAGGTCAAATCGCATTAGAAGGAAGAAGATTTCTGACCGTTGAAGCAAATGGAAGAAACAGCGGTACGCGTCATCAAGGAACTCACCGAGGAAGAATTCCAGTACTGTTTCCATGAATGGAAAATTCACATGGAGCGTTATAGGGATAGAGGGGGGTTGGAGGATTACAGCAACTAAATATACACTCCTGGAAATGGAAAAAGGAACACATTGACACCGGTGTATCAGACCCACCATACTTGCTCCGGACACTGCGAGAGGGTTGTACAAGCAATGATCACACGCACGGCACAGCGGACACACCGGGAACCGCGGTGTTGGCCGTCGAATGGCGCTAGCTGCGCAGCATTTGTGCACCGCCGCCGTCAGTGTCAGCCAGTGTGCCGTGGCATACGGAGCTCCATCGCAGTCTTTAACACTGGTAGCATGCCGCGACAGCGTGGACGTGAACCGTATGTGCAGTTGACGGACTTTGAGCGAGGGCGTATAGTGGGCATGCGGGAGGCCGGGTGGACGTACCGCCGAATTGCTCAACACGTGGGGCGTGAGGTCTCCACAGTACATCGATGTTGTCGCCAGTGGTCGGCGGAAGGTGCACGTGCCCGTCGACCTGGGACCGGACCGCAGCGACGCACGGATACACGCCAAGACCGTAGGATCCTACGCAGTGCCGTAGGGGACCGCACCGCCACTTCCCAGCAAATTAGGGACACTGTTGCTCCTGGGGTATCGGCGAGGACCATTCGCAACCGTCTCCATGAAGCTGGGCTACGGTCCCGCACACCGTTAGGCTGTCTTCCGCTCACGCCCCAACATCGTGCAGCCCGCCTCCAGTGGTGTCGCGACAGGCGTGAATGGAGGGACGAATGGAGACGTGTCGTCTTCAGCGATGAGAGTCGCTTCTGCCTTGGTGCCAATGATGGTCGTATGCGTGTTTGGCGCCGTGCAGGTGAGCGCCACAATCAGGACTGCATACGACCGAGGCACACAGGGCCAACACCCGGCATCATGGTGTGGGGAGCGATCTCCTACACTGGCCGTACACCACTGGTGATCGTCGAGGGGACACTGAATAGTGCACGGTACATCCAAACCGTCATCGAACCCATCGTTCTACCATTCCTAGACCGGCAAGGGAACTTGCTGTTCCAACAGGACAATGCACGTCCGCATGTATCCCGTGCCACCCAACGTGCTCTAGAAGGTGTAAGTCAACTACCCTGGCCAGCAAGATCTCCGGATCTGTCCCCCATTGAGCATGTTTGGGACTGGATGGAGCGTCGTCTCACGCGGTCTGCACGTCCAGCACGAACGCTGGTCCAACTGAGGCGCCAGGTGGAAATGGCATGGCAAGCCGTTCCACAGGACTACATCCAGCATCTCTACGATCGTCTCCATGGGAGAATAGCAGCCTGCATTGCTGCGAAAGGTGGATATACACTGTACTAGTGCCGACATTGTGCATGCTCTGTTGCCTATGTGCCTGTGGTTCTGTCAGTGTGATCATGTGATGTATCTGACCCCAGGAATGTGTCAATAAAGTTTCCCCTTCCTGGGACAATGAATTCACGGTGTTCTTATTTCAATTTCCAGGAGTGTATATGTTTTTAAAATAAAATGTTTCGCCGGCCAGTGCAGCCGAGTGGTTCTAGGCGCTACAGTCTGGAACCGCGCGACCGCTACGGTCACAGGTTCGAATCCTGCCTCGGGCATGGATGTGTGTGATGTCCTTAGGTTAGTCAGGTTTCAGTAGTTCTAAGTTCTAGGGGACTGATGACCTCAGTTGTTAAGTCCCATAGTGCTCAGAGCCAAATTAAAATGTTTCATTGCGAAAGACCCTTATTTTATAGCCAAGCAATGTAGTTCGTTTCTATTCATTCTTCCAAATAACTTTTGTTATGCAAAAATATGCTTCCTAACGTTGCAGAGGTGTCTAGAGAAGAACGACTCCCTCAATGCCGTAGATGAGACACAGGTGTCAAATTACACCCGAAATGAACACGTCGATCTGGTGAGGAAGCCAATAGTTGGAAAAAGTCTTACGTCGAATTGGCTCCACCACAAAATTCAGCCCAGTCCTTGCATCCGCAGCATATAATAGTGATGAGAAAGAGATACGACATATCTCCGCAAAAGAGTGGCTGTCTCACAGTCGATGATTTCATCGAAACAGTAACCTCCTTTCCTGAATAACTACAGTACCCATGTGTCTTTGAATGTATCATACTGCCGTCGTCGCAGGTATTGCTCATGCCTTTTTGGAATTAGTTCTCGATCCAGAGTCCTGAGAGATTTTTCTAGTATACGTACCATAACCACAGAGCAACTGAACCAAGCAGCATGCAAAGAAGAGCTACTCACCGATTTAAACGACTTCCCTTAGGCTTAAGTCAGTCCGTTCCTACTTTCACCTGCCCTGAGGGAATTGGCAGGCATGTGCCAATTGCGCTATCCTACTGCAAGTGCTTCATTAGGTCGTAAAACTTACATGGCTGGTATTATGTAAACTGAGGGCGGTGGAGGGAGAAAGGAAAGGGAGAGAACTATTTACGTCAGCTGCATCGGGAATCAGCGGCAACGATTGAAAATGTGTGCCAGACCTGGATTCGAACGCGGTATCTTCTGTTGCTGGGCAGTTACGGTAACCACTGCGCCACCCAGACACAATGTTTATCGCAGTTGCGTGGACTATGTCGGCACACCTCTCACACTCCCACCTAGAGCCACCTATCCGCAGTCCCCGAACGACCCTCCATCACTACTTGCAGATTCCCGCAGGATGTCGAAGGAAACTGTGCATTCGCACTAAAGGTGGTGGATTCATTGCCCATCGAGATGAATCAGTTGTATTAATGCGTGGTATCTGTTCTTTCGGACATGTCCGAAAGAACGAACGTTAATGGGGACGAGACTTATACTTTAGAAAAGCAAGGGTAGACATAAGTAGAGAAATTCTTTGCACTGACTCCATGGTGACACATTTCTTGGCTAAAAGGTAATCCCAATCCTTCGAAAACTTTTGTATGCAACAGGATCACGGAAATTCAAAGGTACCTCGCTGTACCATGGGAGGCATTGCTCATGCAGAGATAATCCTGTGGTTCATGTGTGAAGAAAAAGAACACCTCAAACCTTACGTACAGGGGATATAACCTTGTCTCTCACACAAGCCCTGTCGCTGGCCAAATGAATACCTCTCATCTGCTTTTTTTCTGGAACTTAAATACTTACACTTCTTGTGGAGACACCCAACCACTGACAGAAAAAACGTAGTTCTTGCTGGAAGCTACTGCGAGCACAGGCCACGTTCTCCGACTGAACAGAACAGGTTATTGACAAGGGTAATTTGCACGGTGAATTTACGGCGAAAAACAAAAATATGGCAGCAGTTGGACGTTCTTGGATCAGTGCTGTACAACAATTACGCTTTCTACAAGAAATCTCCCTTACTGCTAATATCTTATTCCTTCCTTAGTGCTGCTTTGTCATATACTCTTTCATTGTCACTGGCTCTCCTTCCTTTGTATCTTTATACCTCCCCCCCCCCCCCTCCATCCTGACCCGCCATCTACCGACAACTGACACTGTCTCCATCACTCTCTTCCTAGAAGTGTTCAGTCACTGTCACTATTTTCACTGCCACCGCATTCCTCTCTTTCTTCGCTCTTACTATAATACAACCACTGTCTACTATCTTCCAGTATTTATTACTTTTCCGTCTCTTTGCCACTGACATTGTTTTATTGGGATGATTTTTAAAGGTGCTGAGGAAGGTAGAATCAGGCAGCCAGACCCCACATTTCAGTCAGAGTATTTTACCTAAACAGTAACATATTTACTTTTTGTTCTCCGATAGGAACATTATTTTTTTTTTTTTGATGGTTTCCCTCCTTCCTCTGCTGCAACAGGGTATGTAACTCATACGAAATGATATGTAATGGTAAGTGATACTTACACAACTTACTGATGTAAAATGGAAATGAGCGTTTGGCGTCATTGGCCGGGTGGCCTCTTGCGGGGAAGGTCCGACCGCCTTGGTGCAGGTCTTATTACACTCGACGCCACATTGGGCGACCTGCGTGCCGGATGGGGACGAAATGATGATGAAGACAACACAACACCCAGTCCCTGAGCTGAGAAAAACCCCGACCCAGCCGGGAATCGAACCCGGGCCCGTAGGACGACAATCCGTCACGCTGACCACTTTTTTTTCTTTTTTATCTCATTTTGTTTTATATTGTTCGTTGAATTAGTTCGTGGCGGACGTCCGATGACAGCCGTTCGCGTTGCTCGTTGATCCGTTCACTCAGTTTTTATATTACAGAAGGTAGCTAAACCCTCTGACCGAACACGCTGAGCTACCGTGCCAGCAAACCACTCATCTATCGGGGCGGACAGTTACTGATATGAAACTGAAACAACGCAGACTTATTTTTATACCTCAGAACCGATTTTACGTGATAAAGATGTTCTGCATGTGCTTCAGTACTACAACATGGCGTTCTCACACCCTAACGGAGAAACTTTACACAGTGAAATTAGAATTATACATTAATACCTTCAGCTGCTGACAGGCGTTGATGTATATCAACGGGGACAGGTGAAAATGTGTGCCCAGACCGAGGCTTGAACCCGGGATCTCCTGCTTACATGGCAGATGCTCTATCCATCTGAGCCACCGGGGGCACAGAGGATAGTGCGATTGCAGGGACTACCTCGCGCACGCCTCCCGCGAGACCCACAGTCTCATCTTATATATCCACACACTACATTAGTAGTGTCCCTATCCAAAACACGCATTACTCGTGGAAGACATTCTTACCAAGTCCCGTAAGAGTTAGGGTAATATGTATTCATATAGAGTATTTCGTCGTGATACGTCACTTTATAAACTACTTTTTCATCTAATACTGGAAGCTATATGCGTATGTTATGTGTTGAAACAGGATAAATTTGAACCTTTGTATCTCTAAAACGGATGTAGAAATGAAGAAAATTTTCCAGGTTATTCGAGGTTGGGGTCTTAGGCATATACCGTACACAACAAAAAATTCAAAAATAAACCAAACTACTTTCTCCATCCAACTAAGCAGGAGGGATTGTGTTATATTCATACTTTGACCCTGTATTGTAGAATAGTAACACTAGGACGATTCTTCTGTTGGCTATACAAATGGTCTCTAGCCCAAGGGATATCCGAAATACTTGACCCTCCGTCTTTATCACCAATAGAACCCGAGGTATGAGCACCAGAAAATTCGGAGTTTATGCGTGACGCTTTGGAACATACGAGTATTAGTTACGCATGTATACCATGCATACCAATTCGTATCACTTACGTACTAAATGAATTGGAATTTCAGGGAAGCTAAGGCGAATTGGTGCATGAAAACTTTGTAGAAACATAAATAGAAAATAGTGTCGGAAACACTGACTCAGCATACAGAAAAGTCAAAGAAAACTTTGCTAAAATTAAAAGCAAAGACTGTAAGATTAAGAATGCAATGGGAATTCCACTGTCAAATGCAGAGGAGAAAGCGGGTAGGTGTTCAAGAGTACACTGTGGCGTGTGGTGTAGTGCTGATGTTGTGTGTACAATTTCAGCAAGATTCGAGTAAAACTAGTTACTTATTATTAACGTAGCATGAGGTTTTATTTATTCACTGCTTTTCCCGGCTAATGAACGTTATTTTGTTAAAGAAATCTCTCCTGGGGACGTGTAGCAATGTTGTGTATCAAGCCGTGTGAATGTCACTAAGTCCATTCACGAAATTAATCGTTTATAACCAACAAACAAGCTAAATGTTGGATAAGTAATCTGAACTAAACAAGAGTAATGAGTTTTAGTAATTTCAGTGCAGTTGTTTATAGGACTCTTTGCTGGTTGCAAGTCGTTTATCAGAATTAACGCAAGTGTTATCTCGAGGTGGCAACAGTTTTCTTTAAGCAAAACGAACAATTTCGTCACACAGTATCACAAGTGCACAACACTAATGCATTTTCCTGTCGAAATACTAAATAAAAGTTGTTACGAAATTACAAAGCTTCATATATCAGCAGATAAGAATTACTGCTGTTTGCATTCATAGAAATTCGATATGTTCACAGTCTAACTGCAAATTAATAGTACTAGTACAGAATTATATTTGCAGTTATAACCAATAACATTTAAGTCTATAAAAAATCTATTTAAAACTGCCGACGCAATATTTCACTAAGATGGCGGCTAACATAAGATAATCACTTATCAATTCCACATCAGGCTGTATTTTACTCGTAATAAATAATATATATTAAATCATTTCTCACCCTTACTATATGAATTAACATTCGAAAATATTTCTCAATGTTTCATGACACATTAATATTCACTATTTACCAATAAACTGCGCTGTAGATCTACAGCGCTAATGGCTTCTTTCTTTGGCAGCTGAGCAGAAAACTTAATATTTATATAGGTCGAGAATTACAATGAAATAAAACTCCAAACAAAGAGATTCCTTTAAATAACACATAAAGACTGTTTTTTTAAATATCAGTTAGTAACATAACCATACTTTAGTACACTTTTTTACAGACCTTCGTGTTACGAAACATCAATCACGTCCTATCAGTACAACAGTTTGCACAAGAAGGAGGATTCTTCTATAAAATTCATAGATAAAGAAATATTGAGACTTTCATTATATTTTTTATCTTATCTGAGATCTATATTTTGTACAAAATATTAAATTATGTCGTCGACAATAATTACATATCATTTTATTAACGATGAAGTCCCTTTTATTAGTATCACGAGAATGCGATCAAAGTTCAGTCACATTCCACATTAAGTGCTTCAGTCAATATTATTTTGAGTTAAGTATACGGGTGGATATTCAACACTGAAGGCTTCTATGAGGGCGAGGACCTGTCTCATGACATGATGGATAAATGTGCAGGAGTCGCTAGAAAGGAGATAGAGAATCCAGTAGTAGAATCAGAATTTAAAAGAGCATTTGAAATCCTTAGATCAAATAAGACAAAAGAGCTAGATAACATTCGGAATTTCTAAACTCATTTCGGGAAGTAGCAACAAAAATACCATTCGCGTTGGGGAGTGTAATGTCTGTTACTGGTGATACATTATCAGACTAAATCAAGTAACGTTCATTGGATCTGACGACGTGGAAAAAGCGTTCGACATTATCAAATGGTGCTAGATGTTCCAATTCCTGGGAAAAATTGGGGTAAGATGGATGATATACAGTACATACAAGAACCAAGAGTGAAGAACAACAGTGAAGTCCAAGAACGAAGATTTAGGATTAAATAGGATGTAAAATAGGGATGTAGTCTTTCGGCCCTGGTGTTCAGTCTAGACATCAAAGAAGCAATGACGTTTTTTAAAAGGGAAATCCAAGTCTGGCATTAATGTTCAGGATGACAGAATGTCAGTGGCGAGATCACTGATATATTTAAATCTCCAGTGAAGTTGAGGAAGAATTAAGGGATGTATTTAATGTAATGAACAATCTAATGACTACAGAAATGTGTTGAGCGAAAATCAAAGACAGACGGAAGTAATAAGAAGTAGTTGAAATGGGAACAACGAGAAATTAGCATCAGAATTGAGGATCATGAAGTAGAAGAAGTTAGCGGAATCTGCTACCTAGGCAACCAAAATATCCATAACGGTCGGAGCAAGGAGGATCTAAAAATAAACTAGCAGTTGCAAAGAGGACATTCATGGCCAATTGCAACTCACAGGTATTAAACATAGGCATTAATTTTCAAAATATGTTTCAGCACAGCCTAATGTGATAGTGACACATGTGTGGGAAAACCAGAACAGAAGAGAATTGAGCATTTCAGATCTGCTGCTACAGACGAATGTTGAAAATTAAGTGAAGTGATAAGGTAAAGAATAAGAACGTTCTGTGCAGGTTAACACAGGAGAGGCATTCGTGGTGGGAAGCATCAAACCAGTCAGAAAACTGATGACACAAAAAATTATATTTTAAAGAAGTTGTCCCAGAATTTGATAGCGATGAGTCATGGAGGTCATGGTGTAACACTAAAATTTCCGTTCATGTAGATATCCATATCTACATCTACGTGTGTGTGTATCAAAGGGTACTTCTGGTGCTACTAACTCATGTCCCCTTCCCTGTACCATTAGTGAATTTCGCGTGCCAGGAATGATTGTCGTTAACTTCGTGCATCAGCTCAAATTTTTCCAATTTTGTCACTGTGGTCATTTAATGCGACCCACGTAGGAGAAAGTGATACGTTGTGCGATTCCTCCAAGAAAGTACTCTCCTGAAAATTTAAATACGAAAACTATCAGTAATTTACAACGCCTCTCCTGTAGCGTCTGCCCTGGAGTTTGTTGAGCATCTCTGTAACCGTGACGAAACACGCCATCCTTCGTTGGATCTTCTTAGTATCTTGTATCAGTCATAAGCTGTGCGAATCCCAGATTTCAAACACTACTCAAGAATCGGTCGAACAAGCGCTTTGTATGCCACTTCTTTCGTGAACGAGTTACATTACTTAAGATTCTTCCTGCTAGTTTAAGTCTGGCATCTACTTTTCCTACTGTCTCTTATCTCTCGTAAGGTTGTTCTGTATAGTTACTCCGAGATATTCCGCGGCAGATAATGTTTCCAGCGACTTGTTATCAGTAGCGTAGTTGTATAGTAGTGTCACAAACTCTTATTATGTGCTTCCTATTTAGCAGGAGAGAGCCAGCAACTCATGTCATGAGACAGGTCCTCGCCCTCATAGAAGCCTTCAGTGTTGTAATATCCACTCCTATAATTAATTCAAAATAATATTGACTGCAGCACTGTATGTGGAATGTGACTGAACTTTGATCGCATTCTCGTGATACTCAGACTCGGTGATGTATTTCGCTAGGGTGATTCCCCAGCCGTGTCTGCTCCTCTTAAATACTTTTGTTACCGCTTCACGTGCCTGCAACGCCCCCAGGCAGCATCCAACGTCGCACTGGGCACGGGACTTAATGTTCTGGCTTATCAGTATACATGAAAATGTCAAGAAATTCATCCTATAAACGTATGTAGAATGCTGAACATAGCCCCTGTGGAGGAACCTCAATGATAAAACCATTGCGAGAAGAATTGTACATTCCAGTTGCGCTAATACATGTTGTACAATTCTTCTCACAATGTTTTAATCAGCGAGGTTCCCCCACAGGGGCTATGTTCAGTATTCTACATACGTTTATAGGATGAATTTCTTGACATTTTCATGTATACTGATAAGCCAGAACATTAAGTCCCGTGCCCAGTGCGACGTTGGATGCTGCCTGGGGGCGTTGCAGGCACGTGAAGCGGTAACAAAAGTATTTAAGAGGAGCAGACACGGCTGGGGGACCACCCTAGCGAAGATATGGGCTGCACATGGGAAAATCCGTCGATATAAGCGACTATGGGAAAGGGTAGGTTATTATGTCGCAGAGCCTGTGAACGAATATCTCGACAACGGCAAAGCTGATCGGATTTTAACGTATTACTGTCGTTAACACGTACATAAACAGGTAGAAGAAGAGAGAAAATATGATCAGGGGCTAAATAGATGGACGTCCACAATTCTTCACAGAATGTGGGATTCTGAGGCTTTTTTGCTCTGTAAAGCAGGATAGATGGTGAACTGTGGCATCTCTACCGAAAAAGCACGATGCTGCTGCACGCACAAGTGTTTCGAACCACACCGTTCATCGTACACAGCAGACCACCCCTACGTGTTCAATGTTGACTCTACGACATCGTCAATAACGATTGCAGTGGCTACTAACCATCGCGTTTCGACCGTCCATCGACGGAGACGTGTCAGCATCTTCGTCTGAATCACATTTTTCCTACACTTGATCGATGGTCGTCTCCATAAACGCTTCCATCGAATTGAACGATGGGTCGAAACGCGCAGCGCGCCACTGATACAGTCTGATTGGAGCAGTGTTATGCTATGGATGACACTCTCCTGCGCTCGCATTGGACCTGTGGTGGTTATCGAAAACACTTTGAGGGCTGCGAACCACTTGCATCTCTTCATGCTTGATGTCTTCACCGAGGGCGGTGTCATCTTTCAGCAGTATTACTGTCCATGTTTAGGAGCCAGAACCGTGGTACAATGGGTTTGACGAGCATTATAGCAAACTCACATTTATATCTCGGTTACCAATTCACCTGATGCGAATATTGTGGAATCCATCTGTGTCGCTTTCGGGTGCCATCACCGCGTATACCAATCAGTGGCCTGATCTCTGTGCAAATTACATGATCTGTGCGTAGATATCTAATGCCACATACCTCCTAATCAACCAACATATTGTCGGATACCTGATACTCAGACTCGGTGATGTATTTCGTTCTGAAGACAGAAAAACAAGCCGATAAGCAGGTGGTCATAGATATTTGGCTCATCAGTGTACCTTTCCACAGCTGAAATAATCTGAAAGTGTTGCTGAAGATATTCCCGCAGTGCACATAATGCACTGAGATAGGGAGAACCCTGAAGAGGGACAAAAAACCAGAGTCGGAAAAGAAATGCAACCTCGCTGCCTGCGCATCAATTTCTGGCCTTCCCTGCAGAAATGTCATCAAGAGCTGCAAAGAAGCCCACATACCTGAGTAGTATTTTCCTGTGGAAAATGTGCACTCTCTACTTACTGTGCAAAGCTTGAACCATTATGTCCGCATTTACAATTGGCAATTGCTGACTTCCTTTATCTACAATATTCATACCGAACGTAATGTTCCGCTTTAGTTTCGGTCCGCCATCAAAGAACTGTAAGGCAGGTGTTTAATATCCGCCGTGATACTCATAGCGTTTTTCTGTACTCATGCTGTAGCAGCCTCTCGAGAGTTATAAACGTTGAACTCCACGTCATACTCTTGTAATTGAAAATTACTTCCAGCACTTTTAATCGAAAATATCTCGCATAGCGGACGAACCTAGGTCAGCAGAGTAATAAACGCTGGCTCCCATTTGTAATGGATGTAAATGAATGTACTAGTTACAGATATCAGCTCGAAATTCTGTGCCACTTTTTCGCAGGATTACGGAGCACGTTTTAGACGCTAGAACAATGGCATTCTCCTGTTAAAAAAAGCTTTTCTCCAAAAGATTAGCACGGTTCGTAAACACTACTGGCTTGAAACACATACAGTTTTATACCAGACCGTATTTTCCGAGCTATACGGAGTGGATTACTCTTGCTGAAATGAGGAAAGGCTTTCGATGCAGCACCATACCGGCGTCGTACAATAAAAAAGTCGAATCATACCCAATACCTTCTTAGATCTGTAACTGATTCGTATAGTGTCTGACTTAACAGAACACTATACGAATTACTAGATAAAGGATGCTCAATATTATCAGCTGTGACAATGGAATAATAGTTGTACAACTAACGTTCTCAGTACACGTGAGCATTTAGCAGATAGAATCAGCAACACGTTCAGATTATTTCGTGTACACGAGCACAAAGATACACTAAAAAAAAAAAGTCGTGTGACTAGGGCCTCCCGTCGGGTAGACCGTTCGCCTGGTGCTAGTCTTCCGATTTGACGCCACTTCGGCGACTTGCGCGTCGATGGGGATGAAATGATGATGATTAGGACAACACAACACCCAGTCCCTGAGCGGAGAAAATCTCCGACCAAGCCAGAAATCGAGCCCGGGCCCTTGGGATTGACATTCCGTCGCGCTGACCACTCAGCTACCGGGGGCGGACAAAGATACACTGAAGAGCCTAAGCGTCGTGACCGCCTACTTGGTAGCTTGTTTGTCCGGCTTTGGAACGAAATACATCACTGATCTGCTTATCAGGGATCCGACAGTTTGCCGATAGGTTTGTGAAGGTATGTGGCATTACAAGTCTAAGCACAGGTCATGTAATTTGGGCCGCTGACTTCAGTAGATGGTGATGGCGACCGATAGGTACCCAAATGGTGTCCATAGGAATTACAATTGGTGGGTTTGTTCGCCAAGGTATTAACGTGAGTTCACTATACTGCCCCTCAAACCAATGCTAAACTCAACTCTTAGTCACTCCATTCAAAATATTCAACCTAACAGCGGTCAGAGGCTCTTCAATTTGGGGCGGGAAACTTCTCCGAAAAAGCGGAGTAATTAACAATGATCAACGTCGCGAAGATACAGAAGGCACTAGAAATCACTGAATTAGAGACGCATAATGTGTATGCATAAAGCATGTTACTTCATGATCTATCCATTGATAAAAGATTGCGATTTGTTCCCTATTCGAATCTCTGAGAAGGCTCTGCAAAGGACGAGTACACTATGAGAAAAAAATTGAATAACCAATGAAGGGATAACGTTATAAGAGTCGGAGAATACAATGTAAGAATTTGGAACATAGTAGGAAAACTAGAAAATCGGAAAAGGAAGATGCAAACTCCCAGTCTACATGCAGTGAGGGTCCGTGAAGTGAAATGGAAAATATTTAAGTATCTCTCGCCACATGAATTTAAGGTAATATCAATAGCAGCGTAAAACGTTAGAACGGGAGTACAATTAGTTGTGTGTAGGTAAGTAGGAGATAGAGTGAGCTACTACTCGCGTCAGTTTCGACAGGAAACTAAAACCAACAAATAAAGTTTAGGTTGTCACTAGCAGAAGATAAAGAGATTGTGAAAATATATCTGGACACGGAAGGGAAATTAATTATGAAAATACAGAAGAAACTCTAATGATCATTTGGGATTGAAAGACGATTGAAGGAGAAGGAATAGAAGAAAGCGTTACGGGACAATATTGTCTTGGCAGTAGGAATGAGAGAGGAGGAAAACTGCAGTGCAGATGGAGTCTGAAATCAAAATTTAGTAGCGATGAAGAGGTTAGTGAAATTCGAGAGAATCATCCGGAAGAAACAATGTGAAAGTAAGTGGATACTAAACCAATATTGCAAGTGGATGCTAAACCAGTAATTAAACGTATTTGAAGTTCGCTAAGGACGTGGATACTGCTATAAGGAATACCAGAGCACACAGTTCAGGTGAAGAAGGGTGGACATTTCTAAAAAGTGCAATCACATGTGTTGAACATACAAAACTATGTACGAGGATGGTAACTCCGGAGAAACCTCGTGTAAGTTCAACTTACCGACTAAAGAAGAAAGAACACATATCATCGGAGAAAGATAGGAATACACCAACATAAATCCTTTAGGAAAGAAACAAATAGGAAGTGCAAGGCAACTAAGGCGAAACGGCTGCACGAAAGATGTCAACAAATCGGAAAAGAAATCATCGTAGGGCGGACTGAGTCAGCCTAGCGGAAAATAAAAAAAATTGTCCTTGAAATGAAAAGGGTGCATAGCGTGGAGATAGTGGATGGATAGAAAATAAAGGACTTCTCCCATGAGGTGCTACATCATCTCAGGGTAACTAACATATTCCACAATTATTTGCTGGATGTATTCCTGTAACTGTTTTTCTCTACAATGTTTACCGTCTATAGTTCCCTCTAGCGCCATGGAGAATGATGTCTTAACAGATGTCCTACCATGCTGTCCTTCCTTCTTGTCTATGTTTTCCACGTATTCCTTTGTTCGCTAATTCTCCGGGAACCTCCTCATCCCTTATCTTAGCAGGCCACCCAATTCTCAACAGCCTTCTGTAGTACCACTCTCACTGCCCCCTCTTTGTTCTTGTACTTATTGTGTATTACCCGTCTTTCCCTACAGTTTATCCCAACTTTTCCCAGTATTTAGAACATCTTGCACCATTTGACAGTGATGAACGTATTTTTCAGCTCGACAAATCCTATGAACGTTTCTTGATTTTTCTTTATCTTGCTTCCATTATAAACCACAACACCAGAATTGCCTCTCTGGTACATTGGCATCTCCTAAAGCCAAACTGATCGTCATCTGACACCTCCGAAACTTTGGTTGGTTGGTTGGTTTGTGGGATTAAAGGGACCAGACTGCTCCGAAACTTCCTTTTCCATTCTTCTGCATGTTATTCTTATCAGTAACATGCACATCAGTGGATGCATGATGTGTCAAGCTGATTGTATAATATTTCTTGCACCTGTCGGCTAATGTTGTCTTGGGAATTGTATGGTTGATGTTATTCCGAAGATCAGATGCTACATCGCCAGAATCATTCATTCTACTCACAAACGTGAGCAGTTATTTAGTTGCAATTTACCCCAATAGCTTCAGAAATTCTGATGGAAAGCTATACGTGCCATCTGCTTACTTGATCGTAAGTCTTCCATAGCCCCTTTAAATTCTTATCTAATACTGAATCCTCTATCTCTTCTGCAACGACTCTTATTTCTTCTTCAATTACGCCATAAGACGAGTCTTCCTCTTACAGAGGCCTCCAGTCTACTCTTTCCACCAATCAGCTCTCTCCTGTACATTTTACAAGAGAATTCTCACTGTAATCTTAATGTTACCAACGCTATTTTTAATATCACCGAAGGTAGTTTCGACTTTTCTGTACGTTGAATTAGTCCTTTCGACATTCACTTCTTTTTCGATTTCTTCATGTTTTCCATTTCGTCTTAGCCTCCCTGAACTTCCTGCTTATTTTGTTCCTAAGAGCTTTGTATATCTCCACTCCCGAATTTCCCTGAACATTTTGGTACATCCTTCTTTCTTTCAACTGCAGTATTTCTTCTGTTACCCATGGTTTCTTTGCAGTTACCTTCTTTGTACTATGTGTTTCTTTCCAACTCCTGTCATCGCCCTTTATAGAGATGTCAATTCCGCTTCAGCTGAACTGCCTACTAAACTGTTCCTTATGGCCGTGGCTACAGTTTCAGGGAGCTCAAAGCTCCTTAGTACTTCCGTATCGCACTTGTTCGCGAATTGCTTCTTTCTTTATAGTCTTTTAAACTATACAACTATGATATGGGTATATAACTGCTCCTGGGAACGTCTTACATTCCAGTTTCTAAATTCGGATTCTCTGCCTGATCGTGATTTAACCCAACTGAAATCCGAAATCTTCCCATATCCCTCCTCCTTTTGTGGTTCTTGAACAGAGTATTCGCTGTTCATAGCTGTTATTTATTGCAGTTTGCCGATATGTTTGTGAAGGTATGTGGCATTACAAGTCTAAGCACAGGTCATGTAATTTGGGCCGCTGACTTCAGTAGATGGTGATGGCGACCGATAGGTACCCAAATGGTGTCCATAGGAATTACAATTGGTGGGTTTGTTCGCCAAGGTATTAACGTGAGTTCACTATACTGCCCCTCAAACCAATGCTAAACTCAACTCTTAGTCACTCCATTCAAAATATTCAACCTAACAGCGGTCAGAGGCTCTTCAATTTGGGGCGGGAAACTTCTCCGAAAAAGCGGAGTAATTAACAATGATCAACGTCGCGAAGATACAGAAGGCACTAGAAATCACTGAATTAGAGACGCATAATGTGTATGCATAAAGCATGTTACTTCATGATCTATCCATTGATAAAAGATTGCGATTTGTTCCCTATTCGAATCTCTGAGAAGGCTCTGCAAAGGACGAGTACACTATGAGAAAAAAATTGAATAACCAATGAAGGGATAACGTTATAAGAGTCGGAGAATACAATGTAAGAATTTGGAACATAGTAGGAAAACTAGAAAATCGGAAAAGGAAGATGCAAACTCCCAGTCTACATGCAGTGAGGGTCCGTGAAGTGAAATGGAAAATATTTAAGTATCTCTCGCCACATGAATTTAAGGTAATATCAATAGCAGCGTAAAACGTTAGAACGGGAGTACAATTAGTTGTGTGTAGGTAAGTAGGAGATAGAGTGAGCTACTACTCGCGTCAGTTTCGACAGGAAACTAAAACCAACAAATAAAGTTTAGGTTGTCACTAGCAGAAGATAAAGAGATTGTGAAAATATATCTGGACACGGAAGGGAAATTAATTATGAAAATACAGAAGAAACTCTAATGATCATTTGGGATTGAAAGACGATTGAAGGAGAAGGAATAGAAGAAAGCGTTACGGGACAATATTGTCTTGGCAGTAGGAATGAGAGAGGAGGAAAACTGCAGTGCAGATGGAGTCTGAAATCAAAATTTAGTAGCGATGAAGAGGTTAGTGAAATTCGAGAGAATCATCCGGAAGAAACAATGTGAAAGTAAGTGGATACTAAACCAATATTGCAAGTGGATGCTAAACCAGTAATTAAACGTATTTGAAGTTCGCTAAGGACGTGGATACTGCTATAAGGAATACCAGAGCACACAGTTCAGGTGAAGAAGGGTGGACATTTCTAAAAAGGGCAATCACATGTGTTGAACATACAAAACTATGTACGAGGATGGTAACTCCGGAGAAACTTCGTGTAAGTTCAACTTACCGACTAAAGAAGAAAGAACACATATCATCGGAGAAAGATAGGAATACACCAACATAAATCCTTTAGGAAAGAAACAAATAGGAAGTGCAAGGCAACTAAGGCGAAACGGCTGCACGAAAGATGTCAACAAATCGGAAAAGAAATCATCGTAGGGCGGACTGAGTCAGCCTAGCGGAAAATAAAAAAAATTGTCCTTGAAATGAAAAGGGTGCATAGCGTGGAGATAGTGGATGGATAGAAAATAAAGGACTTCTCCCATGAGGTGCTACATCATCTCAGGGTAACTAACATATTCCACAATTATTTGCTGGATGTATTCCTGTAACTGTTTTTCTCTACAATGTTTACCGTCTATAGTTCCCTCTAGCGCCATGGAGAATGATGTCTTAACAGATGTCCTACCATGCTGTCCTTCCTTCTTGTCTATGTTTTCCACGTATTCCTTTGTTCGCTAATTCTCCGGGAACCTCCTCATCCCTTATCTTAGCAGGCCACCCAATTCTCAACAGCCTTCTGTAGTACCACTCTCACTGCCCCCTCTTTGTTCTTGTACTTATTGTGTATTACCCGTCTTTCCCTACAGTTTATCCCAACTTTTCCCAGTATTTAGAACATCTTGCACCATTTGACAGTGATGAACGTATTTTTCAGCTCGACAAATCCTATGAACGTTTCTTGATTTTTCTTTATCTTGCTTCCATTATAAACCACAACACCAGAATTGCCTCTCTGGTACATTGGCATCTCCTAAAGCCAAACTGATCGTCATCTGACACCTCCGAAACTTTGGTTGGTTGGTTGGTTTGTGGGATTAAAGGGACCAGACTGCTCCGAAACTTCCTTTTCCATTCTTCTGCATGTTATTCTTATCAGTAACATGCACATCAGTGGATGCATGATGTGTCAAGCTGATTGTATAATACTTCTTGCACCTGTCGGCTAATGTTGTCTTGGGAATTGTATGGTTGATGTTATTCCGAAGATCAGATGCTACATCGCCAGAATCATTCATTCTACTCACAAACGTGAGCAGTTATTTAGTTGCAATTTACCCCAATAGCTTCAGAAATTCTGATGGAAAGCTATACGTGCCATCTGCTTACTTGATCGTAAGTCTTCCATAGCCCCTTTAAATTCTTATCTAATACTGAATCCTCTATCTCTTCTGCAACGACTCTTATTTCTTCTTCAATTACGCCATAAGACGAGTCTTCCTCTTACAGAGGCCTCCAGTCTACTCTTTCCACCAATCAGCTCTCTCCTGTACATTTTACAAGAGAATTCTCACTGTAATCTTAATGTTACCAACGCTATTTTTAATATCACCGAAGGTAGTTTCGACTTTTCTGTACGTTGAATTAGTCCTTTCGACATTCACTTCTTTTTCGATTTCTTCATGTTTTCCATTTCGTCTTAGCCTCCCTGAACTTCCTGCTTATTTTGTTCCTAAGAGCTTTGTATATCTCTACTCCCGAATTTCCCTGAACATTTTGGTACATCCTTCTTTCTTTCAACTGCAGTATTTCTTCTGTTACCCATGGTTTCTTTGCAGTTACCTTCTTTGTACCATGTGTTTCTTTCCAACTCCTGTCATCGCCCTTTATAGAGATGTCAATTCCGCTTCAGCTGAACTGCCTACTAAACTGTTCCTTATGGCCGTGGCTACAGTTTCAGGGAGCTCAAAGCTCCTTAGTACTTCCGTATCGCACTTGTTCGCGAATTGCTTCTTTCTTTATAGTCTTTTAAACTATACAACTATGATATGGGTATATAACTGCTCCTGGGAACGCCTTACATTCCAGTTTCTAAATTCGGATTCTCTGCCTGATCGTGATTTAACCCAACTGAAATCCGAAATCTTCCCATATCCCTCCTCCTTTTGTGGTTCTTGAACAGAGTATTCGCTGTTCATAGCTGTTATTTATTGCAGAACTCAATTATTCTTTCTGGTGTCTCATTCCTACTACTAAGTCCTTATTCAGTAACCCTTTCTTCAACTCCTTCTTCTACAACCACATTCCCGTCCCCCATGACTATTAGATTTTCATCTCCCTTTACGTACTAAATAATCCGTTCGGTGCGCTCTTCTAGTTTCTCTATCGCTTTATGTTTGGTTTGCGATGTCGGCATGTATACCTGAACTATCGTTGTCGGTGATGGTTTTCTGTCGATTCTGATGTAACAGCCCAATTACTAAATTGTTCTGCATATCATGAGGTGATAGAAGAAATTGTAGTCGATATGCAGAAGACATGTAACCCTGTAATAGCGATAGCTAACGTTCCATCGAAATTATCAAAACCATTGGAAGAAGTGGCAACAAAACGACTGTTCAAGATGGTTTGTGGAATATGTGAGAATAGTGATGTACCATCAAACTTTAGGGAAAGTATTGTTCATTCAATCCCGAAGACAGGAAAAACTATAGCATAGTCAGTTAACCGTCAAACACCCCAGTTGCCGACAAGAATGATGTAGAGAAAAATGGAAAAGAAAGTTGACTATCTGTTAGGTGGCGATCAGTTTGGATTTAGGAAAGTTAAAACATTGGAGAGGCAGTCCAGATGTTGCACTTGATAATGGAGGCAATAATGAAGAGAAAGCAAAGACACATTCACAGGATTTGTCAACGAAGCAAAAGAGTTCCTCATTATAAAATGAGACAAGATGCTCGAAATCCTGAGAACAATTATGCTAATTTATAGGGATAGACGAACAGTGTAATGTACAAAATGTACGAGAACAACGAGTGAGATAGGAAGACAAAAATGAAGTGTCCCGATACAAAGGGGTGTACAACAGGGATGTCGTCTTTCATCATTACTCTTCTACATTGGCGGAAATAAAAGTTCGATACTGGGATATAAATTCAGTGAGAAGGATATGAACGATTCGCTGCTGAAACTGCCATCCCCAGTGAAGGTGAAGAAGAATTACAATACTTGTTCAGAGGGATGAACAATTTAATAATTACAGATTACAGGCTGATGAAAATAATGAGAAATAGCAGAAATGGGAACACCGAGAAACGCACCGCACAAATTGGTGGTCACAAAAAAGTAAAAGGGCTTAGGGAATTCTGTTACCTTGGAAGCAAAACCACCCATGACGGACGACGCAGAACATAAATAGCAATCTAACACTGGCAAAGAGGACATTGCTGGTCAAGAGAACTATACTGGAATCAAAAACAGACCTTAATTTGAGGGAGAAATTTCTGGGTATCGAACGTTTGGAGAACAGCACTGCGTGATAGAATACCATGGACAGTGTAAAAACGGAATACAAGAAAATCGAAGCATTTGAAGGATGGTGCTAGGGATGATTGTTGAAAGATATGGAAAGAGATCGGTCTCCGTAAAATCGGTGAAGAAAAGAATGTACAGGGAGCACTGACAGGAAGAAGTGACAGGGTCGTAGGGCCGTAGGACGTGTAACTTCGATGGCACTAGGCGGAGCTGTAGCGAATGAAAACTGTTGAGGGATACAGAGATTTGAAGACATCCAACAAATAAACGATACCGTGTATTTAATGTCAGCGCCGCCTGTATCAGACGTCAACGTGCGATAAGCATTCACACATGGCAGTTTGCAGCGCTGGCGGTGGAGGGTACATAAAGGGTGTCGGGAAGGGGGTGGGAGGCGCTCAACACCAAAGCCCAAAATTTTACGACAGCCAAAGTGTCACGTTCACCAGCTTCCAACCCTTCAGCGGTAGGAGAAGCACTGCGTGCTGTGCCTACACAGATTTCTACACCTGGGCAGTGCAAATGGGCGAGCGACGACACGGTTAACGGCGCTGGCGTTGTAGTACAGAAACGGAGCGAGTTATTTGAGGTCCAAAGGGGTATGCTCATTGGCTTTCGAACGGAGGGTGGAGGCATTTGCTACGCGGCTAAGTTTCTAAAGTGTTCGCCTGCCGCCGTGGTTAAATCAGCCGTTCATGGCAAAACGGCGCTAATCAAACCCGTCTCCCAGGCATGCATCTATGCTTGGGGACCATATCGACCCTACAACCAGTTAGTTTTCCGTCGGCAAGATGGCATCTACCAGCAGGTCAAAGCAATGTGTGACATAGCTCCCTGTGTACGTGATTCATTTTAAGAGCAGCAGGAAGAGTTTACCCTACTCCCTTGGCCACCAAATTCTCCGGACTCAAAAGTAATCAGGAATCTATTGGATCACCCCGGTCGTGTTGCTCACTCCATGAATCATTAACCGAGAAACATTACGCAAAAAGCCGCGTCACTGGAGTCGGCATTGCTCCACATCCCTGTCGTTACCTGTCACAACCATACTTCCTTACTTGTAGCCGTTTGCGCCGCAAAAGGTGGGTATTCAGACATTAGACAGATGGTCACATTAGTGTAACTAAACACTGTAATTGAGGACATAGGGTGAAGTGCTACTCTAAGGTGAAGAAGTTGGTACAGCAGAGAAATTCGTGGTGAACTGCATCAGTCGAGTCATAAGATACACGATAAAAAATTTAAAAAAATAAAAATACAAAGAGCCACCTGAGAAGAATGGCTCACAGCTCTTCAGGTATGTGGTTCAAAGGTCATGTCTACTACACGATTTTATTTCGAGTGACTGCTCCTTTCATAGCCTTGAATATTGACCACTCCTCCCGGGACACCTTGTACATCCTTGAATTAACTAATTAATTTTTAGTTTAGGAATACAGTTCAGCTTGAGTGATTTTGGTGCTATGAACAGTGTCTTTGGCTTACTTTCGCTATTGCCTGAAACACTCCGCTTTCTTTGCTAGGTCAGTCAATTGATGTTTTATTGTTTTACTGAGTTCAGTATCAACCTGTGCAAGGCCACCATTGGAAGTGATTTTGTGAGTCTTCTTAATAATCTCGTAGCGAATTTAAATCCTGTAACTCGGCTACATCATTAGTCTGACGGTAAATTCCTTAATAACTCCTTCCTTTGACCATCTGTTCTCTCACTTATGTTGTTTTATAAAATTTTCACTGATGGCGTACAAGGAGAGCGTTGTGAGTTATTAATGCTTCTAGAAGGGCCTCAGTTGTAGTTAATACAGTTGGGAACGGAGGAAAAAATCTGAAACATTTGGTATTTTTTATTCATGAGAAAGCCATCTGCAATATTCGTATATGGATTTGAAAACTCTATGATGACAGGGAACCGGGTACGAGCGGAAGTATGCACTCTATAATAGCTTCGGATAATACGATTGGACATTGAATTTTGAACAGAATAGTGAGTTACGACTATTATAAGGCAAGATTACAGTTTCTTCTCTTGTTGTTTAACTCTTATGACTAGGAAACATTAAAGAAATTGAGAGACTTATTAATTGTTACAAGGTCGTTAGGTAAATATACAAACACTAGGCTTCACCTAATCCACAACTCTTCTGGGTCGAAGGAAGATTCAGAAGACCTTTGAATCCTATGAAATGCTTTCTTAGCCCATAATCTGGATGAAAGGGAGCAAACTCTTAAATTAATCTACTAAAGATCAGTAGGAAGGACAGGAAAGTACGTCATCTTAAAGCCAGGGACTCTCATCTGAGTTCCTGAAGCATCTTCATAATACTTGCGTGTTGGTAGAATGTTCGAACCGACTAATAACAAATCTAACAGCCCGCCTCTCAATTGCTTCGCTGCCTTCTTTTAATCCTATCTGGTTGGGATTCAAAACATTCGAGCGGTAATCATGAATGAATCGTACTAGTGTTCTATGCAAGGTCTTCTTTAAAGAGGAACCAGTCATCCCTAAAATTCTCTCAGTAAACCGAAGTCGGCCACTCGCCCTTCCTACTGCGATCCTTACATGATCTTGCCATTTCATACAGCTTAGCAACGGCCTTGATATTTAATTGACTGTCTCAAGCAGCACACTACTAAGACTGTCTTCGAACATAACGGGACTTCACTTCCTACTAATGTGTATCAGCTATTTATTCTTACTTTTTATTTTTTATTCACATTTAGAGCAAGCTGCATTCAGCACACGAACTAAATTTTCAATCTAAGTCATCTTGTACCCTTCTACTGTCACTCAATGACGACACCTTCCATATACCACAGAATATTCAGAGATAAATCGTAGATTGCCAGTCGAGTTGTCCGTCAGATCATTTATATATATAGAAAATAATAGCGGAACTATCACACTCCCGTGGGACACTAAGACGACGCCCTTGCGTCTGATGAAAGTTTCCGGCCGAGGAGAGCGTATTTGGATCTATTGCTTAAGAAGTCTTCGAGACACTCAGACACCTGGGAACCTATTCCAAACATCCGTACAGACAGTAGTGGGCCATAGTGTCAAACGCTTTTCGGATATTTAGGAGTATGGGATCTACCTGACGTCCTTCGTCCACGGTTCGCAGGATATCATGTGAGAAAAGGGCACCCTTCATTTCGCAAGAGTAATACTTACTGAGACCATGCTGATTTGTAGACTGAAGCTTTTCCGTTTCAAAGAATATTCGAACTGAAAATATTCGAAGTGCAAATATGTTCAAGAATCATGCAGCAAACCAACACTCAGTATATTGTTCGGTAGTTTGGCCAGTCTGTTCTTTTACCATTCTTAAATAGAGGAGTCAGCTGCTCATTTTTAAATTCACTTTGGACTTTGTGCTAGGTGAGAGATTCACCATAAATGCTAAGTGTGGGGCCAGTATTGTAGAGTACTGCTTCAAATTGAATTGTGATTCTGTTCCGATGTGGCAGCTTATTTGTTTTCTACTCTTTCAGTTTTTCCTCTATGATAATGATGCTTATTACTATGTCGACCTCACGATGGTCAAACGACAGTACGTATGTACGATCTTCCAGCATAAATGGTTTCTTAAACATAAATTTTGAATCATTAGCTTTCGTTTTGTTACCTTCTGATGCCACACCAGACTGGTCAGCGAGTGACTGGATGGAAGCCGTCGAACCGAACCAGAAGATTCTAGGGTTCTCAGCAACATCTTTGGTAAGGCATGACATTAGTAGTTGTATGCTTCTCGCATCGATATTTTTACAGGTGCATGAATCTCTAGTAGTTTTTATCTGTCGTCATTCAGGCGACTCTTTTGAACTGAGAGTTCAGCATTAATTGTTTCTTCAGTATTTTCCAAGTTTTGTTATTAAACTATGTTGAATGTTGTCCGACTTTAATCCTCTTACTCACCACATAACTCTCCAGAGCGTGATTTATAATTCATTTAAACTCGGCCCCCTAAGTCTGTCATCATGGATCTAAATGAACTCCATTTTCTAAGTGGCATGCTTACAACTGCTTTTCTAGCAGTAGTATCCTTCTAGCCTTCTTGACTGGTTTATTAACTTTAGTAAACATCGTCGCTATGGTAACATCAAGATAACTAATCTCTATCTCTGTACCGACTCCGTCGATAAGGTCAGGCCTGCTTGTAGACACAAGATAAAAAAAAAAAAAAAATATATATATATATCGTTTACTGTGAGCTCTCGAACTATCTGCTCAAAACAGATTTCAGTAACCGTGTTCAGAAGCACATCAGAAGACTGCCTGCTCGTAACCCCCCCCCCCCCCCAGCCTCCCCCCGCAAAGTATCAATAGACCACCCAGTCTGCACTCCACAAGGCGAAGTCATGTGGGTGTTTCCACCGAACTTACTTTTCATAAAACCCTCATCTGGAGTCAACACAATTTCTTTGATTTTAAACCACATTAAGCCACATCTAGTCGTCACTTACACAGTTACCTGCCATCAGAATTGTCACCAACGTATCATACATTGTAGTTCGTTTTGTATTGAGTTGTTCAATATTAACGAACCAATATACTTGTTGAAGTTCGTTTTAGTATAAGAAAATACAAGCAAACAGCTTCGCTTCATTCATTATCGTCAATTAATCTATCTCGGAGGCTTCAAAATAGTTTCTGTTTAACACATTTTTAGCGTTATTGTAGTCATGGGAAATTGCGTGTCTTTACTTGCCAATCTTGAATCAATTGATTCCATTACTGCCTTCTTCCATCGGAGTACGATTGCATGTCAAGTTGTAAGACTCTTATCATATAGCCAAACGCTTTTTCGAACAACTATGTTTCCGAAGTGTAGGCAACAACAGTGTTCCACAATGACAAATTTTGAGAACCAATAACGTCCAACTAGCATTTAAACCAAAATTCTCGTAGTTGCTCTTTGCAGTTTCCACAAAGATTTGCATACATTTCTGTTGGAACCTACGAAGTCTATGGCACAGGACTGTTTTACACATCCACTAACTTCAGAAACGAATTATACTGAATTCTGACGAAACACGCTCCTAATGTCGTCGATGACGTGTAGCTTGTAATACAGGCGTGTTTCGTAATGTCTCCTTTGATTGTAAGAATGTGGAGGGATTGCTACACCATTCCCAGGTAAGCCGCGGGACTTCCCTACACTGTGTAAGTGCTGACCGAACGAGGAACGCCAAATATGAGAAAGAGCCATATTCCGCTTGTAAAGGGCGTTTTATGAGCAGTATAGTTTTATTACAGCCATTGAAGTTTCAACGACTATCAGATCTATTTTTGTCATATTGGTGTCCCAGTTGGGCAGACCGAATGTACTTCCGCTATAACAGAAGTTTGTGGCACTATTGATAAAATCTCATCTTGAGAGCGCGTCTAATCTGCGTGTAATCTCCAGAAGAAAGGCTACACCGAAACGCAGACTAGACGCGCTCTCAAGATGAGCAAGAAGAAGAGGGAGGACATTCAGGAAGAAGAGAACAACAAGGATCTGGCGTTCCTCCCGTAGGCAGGACCTCCCACGGCCAAGATTGACAGGATACTGGAGAAGAACAAGATAAAAATCATCTTCCGTCCACAAGCAAGGACCAGGAGTATGCTGGGCTCAACGAAGGACGACATGGCTTTAAGATCACCGCAGTCTACGGCATTTCCTGTGAATGCGGAAAGCAATATATCGGAAAGACACAGCGTTGCACCGCACAACACATCTCTGAACATGTGAGAAGCGTTCGCCTCGGAAAAAAGGAAAAGTCTGCGGTAGCGGAGTACAGCCTCAGTGAAGAACACACGCTTCAATTTAAACGGACCACGAGGCTGTGCAGAGCGAAGGGTTTCTGGGACTCTTTTATTAAAGAGACAGTGGAGATACGAGTCAGTCGTGTGACTAGGGCCTTCCGTCGGGTAGACCGTTCGCCGGGTGCTTGTCTTTCGATTTGACGCTACTTCAGCGACTTGTGCGCCGATGGGGATGAAATGATGATTATTAGGACATCACGACACCCAGTCCCCGAGCGGAGAAAATCTCCGACCAAGCCGGGAATCGAACCCGGGCCCTTAGGATTGACTTTCTTTCGCGTTGACCACTCAGCTACCAGGGGCGGACACGGGTCAGTGATAACCCGGTTAACCGGGATAGCGATTTCCAACTCGTCACCGCATGGAACACGACATTAGCAACAATAAGAGAAGAGAACACCGATGGAGGCAGGTTGGTGGCGTTCGAATGGAATAAACAGGCCACACCGAGACGAGACGCCAGGACCAGGCGCCCGTGGCCAGTCCATCCTCCCCCCCCCCACCCCTCTCCATCCATTACTCGCCACCGCGCCGATTCTCCTCTTGCCTGATTGGTCCCACCGGCGCGGAGGATGCAGATAAGCCCGTGGTCCAGCGGTTATAAGTATCCCGACGAGACGTGAACACGACACTTCGACTGAAGATGGCAAGTAAGAAACTTGCTGAAACGTTGCTGGAGAACGACGCATTGACTCAAATATCAACCTGGGAAGATTTTATCATCGAGATACGCCGAGAAAGACTGCATTCTCATATTTGTGGCACTGTTCGTTTGCTTCCATCGCCAGTACTCCACGTCCTCATTAATAACATTTTAAGGAAAGGGCTGCTAAATTCATCAAAATGGCAGTTTTAGCTTTCTAAATAAAAATAAATGAACTTATAGTTCCGTATAAAAATAATAAATATTATTTTTTATTTCAGGTAAAGGGGACAGGTCGTTGAAAGTCAAGGTTAACAACGATAGGCTATGCTTTAATGTCCTCATATGCTAACAGTTACTAAATTATAATATGTGTAGCGTCAGTCAACCAGTAATGAACAAGGGTACTTTAGTCCGTCGTCGACCTGCCTTGGTTTCTGATACGAACAATCTGTCTCGACCTCAGCATTACCCTAGTTCTTGACGTCAGCATTTTGTAGAATTGATGCCTGAAATCGTGATGACACAAGGACTGTATCGTGAACATTGTAGCACGTAAATATATGTATTTTGAGACTGTTAAATCATTAGATCTCTATATCGAAATCGAAAGCTAAAATTCAGCCTTTAATGAATCAAAACATATCGCAACAACCTGAAAATGTGAATAATTTTGCAGCCATTTTAGGTCACAAATTTTATGGTTAGAATCCACACGGGAATAAATATTTTACATACAAAGAATGTGGAGGTATTGTTCTTTGAGGATATAGGTCCTCTAAAAAATGGAACAATCATTATTTCAAAGCATAAATCGAAAGGAAATACTTACATTATACCTCGGCTTTTACCAGGACAAGTAAGATCTTACAAATTCCGAGGTATAGGAAGGTGGGAAGTTCTGAATATCTGAGCAGAGAGCGTGGAATTACACTAGGGGGTCAGGTCACTCCCCAAAGATGGTCAAGTTTCACAATGGAACAGGACGGCACTTGGCCGATAGCTGTATACCGAGGTGACGTAAGTCATGGGCAACCCCCTAATATCGTACCGGACCTCCTTTCGCCCGGAGTAGTGCAACAACTCGACGCTGTAGGGACTCAAAAAAATCGCTGGAACACCCCTAAAAATATTGAGCCATACTTCCCATATAGCTGTGCATAATTGTGAAAGTATCACCACTGCAGCATACTGTATATGAACTGATGTCTCGATTCGATGCGATCTGGGTGACCAAACCATCCCCTGGAATGTTCTTCGAACCAATCATGAAAAATTGTGGCCTGGTGGCATGGTGCATTGTCATCAACTAAAATCAGGCCTGACCTGACCACGCCACACTTCATGCTTGTAGCAAAGGCCCATGCATAGGTCGTCTACGTCCATAGCCCGGTAACATTTAATTTTGCCGCAGTGACGTAACGGATAGGTTCATTGCACGTCCGAGATTGATTTCTGCGTTTATTCATGCAGTATTGCTTGTCTGTTAGCACTGAAAACTCTATGCAAACTCCGCTGCTCTCGATCTTTAAGTGAAGGCGGTTGTCTACAGTGTTGTCCGTGGTGAAAGGCAATATACACTCCTGGAAATGGAAAAAAGAACACATTGACACCGGTGTGTCAGACCCACCATACTTGCTCCGGACACTGCGAGAGGGCTGTACAAGCAATGATCACACGCACGGCACAGCGGACACACCAGGAACCGCGGTGTTGGCCGTCGAATGGCGCTAGCTGCGCAGCATTTGTGCACCGCCGCCGTCAGTGTCAGCCAGTTTGCCGTGACATACGGAGCTCCATCGCAGTCTTTAACACTGGTAGCATGCCGCGACAGCGTGGACGTGAACTGTATGTGCAGTTGACGGACTTTGAGCGAGGGCGTATAGTGGGCATGCGGGAGGCCGGGTGGACGTACCGCCGAATTGCTCAACACGTGGGGCGTGAGGTCTCCACAGTACATCGATGTTGTCGCCAGTGGTCGGCGGAAGGTGCACGTGCCCGTCGACCTGGGACCGCACCGCAGCGACGCACGGATGCACGCCAAGACCGTAGGATCCTACGCAGTGCCGTAGGGGACCGCACCGCCACTTCCCAGTAAATTAGGGACACTGTTGCTCCTGGGGTATCGGCGAGGACCATTCGCAACCGTCTCCATGAAGCTGGGCTACGGTCCCGCACACCGTTAGGCCGTCTTCCGCTCACGCCCCAACATCGTGCAGCCCGCCTCCAGTGGTGTCGCGACAGGCGTGAATGGAGGGACGAATGGAGACGTGTCGTCTTCAGTGATGAGAGTCGCTTCTGCCTTGGTGCCAATGATGGTCGTATGCGTGTTTGGCGCCGTGCAGGTGAGCGCCACAATCAGGACTGCATACGACCGAGGCACACAGGGCCAACACCCGGCATCATGGTGTGGGGAGCGATCTCCTACACTGGCCGTCGAGGGGACACTGAATAGTTCACGGTACATCCAAACCGTCATCGAACCCATCGTTCTACCATTCCTAGACCGGCAAGGGAACTTGCTGTTCCAACAGGACAATGCACGTCCGCATGTATCCCGTGCCACCCAACGTGCTCTAGAAGGTGTAAGTCAACTACCCTGGCCAGCAAGATCTCCGGATCTGTCCCCCATTGAGCATGTTTGGGACTGGATGAA
Source organism: Schistocerca nitens (assembly GCF_023898315.1). Lineage (NCBI taxonomy): Eukaryota > Metazoa > Arthropoda > Insecta > Orthoptera > Acrididae > Schistocerca > Schistocerca nitens. The sequence goes on along the minus strand of NC_064619.1, from coordinate 546,825,717 downwards.
GCGTCGTCTCACGCGGTCTGCACGTCCAGCACGAACGCTGGTCCAGCTGAGGCGCCAGGTGGCAATGGCATGGCAAGCCGTTCCACAGGACTACATCCAGCATCTCTACGATCGTCTCCATGGGAGAATAGCAGCCTGCATTGCTGCGAAAGGTGGATATACACTGTACAAGTGCCGACATTGTGCATGCTCTGTTGCCTGTGTCTATGTGCCTGTGGTTCTGTCAGTGTGATCATGTGATGTATCTGACCCCAGGAATGTGTCAATAAAGTTTCCCCTTCCTGGGACAACGAATTCACGGTGTTCTTATTTCAATTTCCAGGAGTGTATATATGTATATGTCCACCAGATAAAGATTGTTCATTGTTTCCTTTCACCTCTTCAGCACACTGTTCTCATCATGCAAATATTCGGATATGCATTGACAGAATTAGTGGTGATGTGATTGTAACTGTAAAATCTTGGGAATTGCGGAGGAGACTTCTCGGATTAACGCATCTCCCCCCCACCCAATCTGGGTACACTGGATTCGGAAAACCGGCAACAACACCTTCCGACGGGCATCAAGAAAATACAGTTACCTACTCTTATGTGTCAGGCTTGACATGAATATGTTGTTGTTGTTGTTGTGGTCTTCAGTCCTGAGTCTGGTTTGATGCAGCTCTCCATGCTACTCTATCCTGTGCAAGCTTCTTCATCTCCCAGTACCTAATGCAACCTACATCCTTCTGAATCTGCTTAGTGTATTCATCTATTGATCTCCCCCTACGATTTTTACCCTCCACGCTGCCCTCCAATACTAAATTGGTGATCCCTTGATGCCTCAGAACATGTCCTACCAACCGATCCCTTCTTCTGGTCAAGTTCTGCCACAAACTTCTCTTCTCCCCAATTCTATTCAATACTTCCTCATTAGTTATGTGGTGTACCCATCTAATCTTCAGCATTATTCTGTAGCACCACTTTTCGAAAGCTTCTATTCTCTTCTTGTCCAAACTATGTACCGTCCATGTTTCACTTCCATACATGGCTACACTCCATACAAATACTTTCAGAAATGATTTCTTGACACTTAAATCTATACTCGATGTTAACAAATGTCTCTTCTTCAGAAACGCCTTCCTTGCCATTGCTCGTCTACATTTTATATCCTCTCTACTTCGACCATTATCAGTTATTTTGCTCCCCAAATAGCAAAACTCCTTTTCTACTTTAAGTGTCTCATTTCCTAATCTAATTCCCTCAGCATCACCCGACTTAACTCGACTACATTCCATTATCCTCGTTTTGCTTTTGTTGATGTTCATCTTATATCCTCCTTTCAGGACACTGTCCATTCCATTCAACTGCTCTTCCAAGTCCTTTGGTGTCTGACAGAATTACAATGTCGTCGGCGAACCTCAAAGTTTTTATTTCGTCTCCATGGATTTTAATACCTACTCCGAATTTTTCTTTTGTTTCCTTTACTGCTTGCTCAATATACAGATTAAATAACATCAGGGAGAGGCTACAACCCTGTCTTACTCCCTTCCCAACAACTGCTTCCCTTTCATGTCCCTCGACTCTTATAACTGCCATCCGATTTCTGTACAAATTGTAAATAGCCTTTCGCTCCCTGTATTTTACCCCTGCCACATTCAGAATTTGAAAGAGAGTATTCCAGTCAACATTGTCAAAAGCTTTCTCTAAGTCTACAAATGCTAGAAACGTAGGTTTGCCTTTCCTTAATCCTTCTTGTAAGGTCAGTATTGCCTCACGTGTTCCAGTATTTCTACGGAATCCAAACTGATCTTCCCCGAGGTCGGCTTCTACTAGTTTTTCCATTCGTTTGTAAAGAATTCGTGTTAGTTTTTCGCAGCTGTGGCTTATTAAACTGATTGTTCGGTAATTTTCACATCTGTCAACACCTGCTTTCTTTGGGATTGGAATTATTATATTCTTCTTGAAGTCTGAGGGTATTTCGCCTGTTTCATACATCTTGCTCACCAGATGGTAGAGTTTTGTCAGGACTGGCTCTCCCAAGGCCGTCAGTAGTTCCAATGGAATGTTGTCTACTCCGGGGACCTTGTTTCGACTCAGGTCTTTCAGTGCTCTGTCAAACTCTTCACGCAGTATCGTATCTCCCATTTCATCTTCATCTACATCCTCTTCCCTTTCCATAACATTGTTCTCAAGTACATCGCCCTTGTATAGACCCTCTATACACTCCTTCCACCTTTCTGCTTTCCCTTCTTTGCTTAGAACTGGGTTTCCATCTGAGCTCTTGATGTTCATACAAGTGGTTCTCTTATCTCCAAAGGTTTCTTTAATTTTCCTGTAGGCAGTATCTGTCTTACCCCCAGTGAGATAAGCCTCTACATCCTTCCATTTGTCCTCTAGCCATGCCTGCTTAGACATTTGGCACTTCCTGTCGATCTCATTTTTGAGACGTTTGTATTCCTTTTTGCCTGCTTCATTTACTGCATTTTTATATTTTCTCCTTTCATCAATTAAATTCAATGTTTCCTCTGTTACCCAAGGATTTCTACTACCCTTCGTCTTTTTACCTACTTGATCCTCTGTTGCCTTCACTACTTCATCCCTCAAAGCTACCCATTCTTCTTCTACTGTATTTCTTTCCCCCATTCCTGTCAGTTGTTCCCTTATGCTCTCCCTGAAACTCTGTACAACCTGTGGTTCTTTCAGTTTATCCAGGTCCCATCTCCTTAATTCCCACCTTTTTGCAGTTTCTTCAGTTTTAATCTACAGGTCATAACCAATCGATTGAGGTCAGAGTCCACATCTGTCCCTGGAAATGTCTTACAATTTAAAACCTGGTTCCTAAATCTCTGTCTTACCATTATATAATCTATCTGATACCTTTTAGTATCTCCAGGGTTCTTCCATGTATACAAACTTCTTTCATGATTCATAAACCAAGTGTTAGCTATGATTATGTTGAGCTCTGTGCAAAATTCTACCAGGCGGCTTCCTCTTTCATTTCTTAGCCCCAATCCGTATTCACCTACTACGTTTCCTTCTCTCCCTTTTTCTACACTCGAATTCCAGTCACCCATGACTATTAAATTTTCGTCTCCCTTCACTAACTGAATAATTTCTTTTATTTCATCATACATTTCTTCAATTTCTTCGTCATCTGCAGAGCTAGTTGGCATATAAACTTGTACTACTGTAGTAGGTGTGGCCTTCGTATCTATCTTGGCCACAATAATGCGTTCACTATGCTGTTTGTAGTAGCTTACCCGCATTCCTATTTTCCTATTCATTATTATATTCATGAATATAACAGATAATAATTTGAACATGCGAATTAATATTTGTGTTTAGTCACATCAGAGGTCAAGACAGCCTTTCACGGAGGTATAACATGAATATTAAAAGTTCATGTAGCTCAAATAACAAAATTCATACAACGATTCACCTATGACGTCGCGTAGCCACTCCGCGTCGAGCCGCTGGATCGCAGGCATGTATACACCTTGCTCGAACGCCCCCGACCGCATGGATGGAGCGTCGGCTGCCGTCGGCCGCACCCTGGTGTAGATCTGTTGCCGGCCGAAGTCGCCGTGCGGTTCTAGGCGCTGCAGTCTGGAACCGCGAGACAGGTTCGAATCCCGCCTCGGGCATGGATGTGTGTGATGTCCTTAGGTTAGTTAGGTTTAACTAGTTCTAAGTTCTAGGGGACAAATGACCTCAGAAGTTGAGTCCCATAGTTCTCAGAGCCATTTTTTTTCTAGACCTGTTCCTGTCTTGAAGTATTACTGCAGCAGGTACTGCTTCGCTCTTTCCACGTCCCTCCCGCATAAGGTGGGTACATGAAAGTCGCAAAGAGGTAACAGTAACAAGGTAATTGTTATATTTATCCTGTGGAAGAAGTAATAACTTCAAATTCTCTTTCATGCTCGTGGATTCATACAGTTAGATTTCGGGCGATGTCCTGCATCTTGACTGTCCATTTGAATGCAGTGATTCATTGTCAACTTTAATTAACCATACACCTGTACGACACTGCACCGTTTTTCATTCTGATGTCCATCGTGTGCTCTGTTAATCTCCTGCGATAAGCAAACATTTCGGTGAGGCGCTGCGTAGCCATCGTTACATTATATTGTTGCCTTCTCCCCTATTGTTAAGCCGATGCCACTAACGATATTGGTTGCATCATTGTTTCGGTTAGTATGACACTTTTGTGGGTGATTATATTCTAACACCAACAATTTTTGTTTGCCGACAGATACATCTAATTCTCTTGTCAAATGGCTCTGAGCACTATGGGACTTAACATCTATGGTCATCAGTCCCCTAGAACTTAGAACTACTTACACCTAACTAACCTAAGGACATCACACAACACTCAGTCGTCACGAGGCAGAGAAAATCCCTGACCCCACCAGGAATCGAACCCGGGAACCCGAGCGCGGGAAGCGAGAACGCTACCGCACGACTACGAGCTGCGGACAATTCTCTAGTCAACGAAGGCTCGTACCAAACTCCCGATTTAGCTTCAACGCGAGTAATTTCAATTGTCAGACCTTTCTGAAAAGCCAAACTTAATTTGCAATATAATTTTGCTAAAAATAATTCAGTGTTAGAAAATCACCATAATCACTACCCCGTGCCAGTCCATGTCATATTTTTAAAGAAGTTGGATTTTCTTAAATGTTCTCGTTTATCAGCCAAAATAATTTCATGTACATTTCAAACTATTGTGGTCAGCATTGCACACTGCTGAGTCTGTAGCTAGTATATTTTTGGTTTTCATGAGAGTCCAGAATACATCGCGCTGCTTTAGAGATGAGACAATTTAATTTATTTGTTATGTGCACAAGGACCAAAGTTATCAGATTTGAACAGGGCCATACGATTCAGTGCCCAAGGGGCTGAATAGACATGTTTTTCATGAGAGACCAGAATATATCGCGCAACTCCGTTGCTGCTTTAGAGGTAATACAATTTAATTTATTTTTTATGTGCACAGGCACCAAAGTTACCAGTTTTGAACAGGGCTATATAATTCAGTGCCAAAGCGGCTGAATGTATTTTGTAGTGACAGGTTTAGTTTATTGGTATTGGGAGTTGCATTTCCCAATCAATTCGTATATAGTTTTTGCTAACAATAACACAGAATAAGCACACCACTTGCAGTTACAACACGCTATACGATAATCTTATTGAACATGGAAGCAGAAGCCTTCATGCAAGCAAGGTAAAGATGTTATATATTTACGATTTTTGTTTCTGCCAGTGCGTTAATATAGATGAGTTGGCTGCTAGTTTGTAATTGTTGAATAACCCCAGAACGTACGTAAGTTGTCTCAGTATTGCATATACAAGGCCACTGAGAGCCACAGTACAATGTTATGTGCCAGTGATGGTTATGTCATGTTAGGTTATTCCATGTCTATTTGGCAGCCTGATGCCACATTCATTGAAGTTGTCTTATGCAGAGTTTACTTTCAGTTTTGTCCATTTACTCTGTTGTAAAGCATTGTTGATTCATCTAATCTGTAATTTCATTAGGGTACCGAACCTTTTCTGATCAGATAGATGACTCGATATTGACATAGATTGAAATGGTCATTTTCCACTACCTTACCTTTGTTACTTCTTTGTACCTTCCAGTGTCCAGCCTCCTACCTTTGTCCGTAGTGTTGGAGGAATTTATTATTGGTATTCATACTTCAACGTAAGTCGCTATATATGTTGTTTGAATGACCAGCATCATCACTGTTGTTCATAGTAGAGATTCTTCTACTATGAAGAGCAGTGATGACGCTGGTCATCACATTACTGACATTATGATAATTGTAAACTATGGTTGTTGGTAATTTGTTGCTGAGTACATCTTGTATCTCTGCAGATGACTGATGAAAATAATATAGAGTTTATATGTATTGGTACACTGAATGCAATCCACATTGGACACTACTATGTTGTTGAACCTGCACAAAACAAAAGGAAATGGACTTAACGATACAGTTCAATAAACTCATAGGCTTCTTCCACGACTCTTCCTTTTCCTTGCCCAATCCTCTACCATTATCTGGACGGTTAGGATTGTGTACTGATTCTGCTTTACATGATTTATTTGTCAACAACCTTCTTACAGAAACAATTTACTCGTAATACCGCCAGATTATGATTTATACTAGTGCACCTGAGCACTATCAATTCTTTCGGGTTTAAGGATGTTATACAGTTAGATAAATTTACCACAAATTTTTTGTACAAGGTACTTCCAAATATGTGTCAAATTTGTGAAACCCCACTGGAGGTTTGTGTAAGATTCATTTAGGTATGTCAATATTATCGAACTTGGTAGCAGAAGTCTACATGCAAGCCAAGTAAAGACGTCAAATAATTATGAATTTGGTTTTAGCCAGCGCGTTACTATAGACGAGTTGACTGATAATTTGAATTGTTGAGTAACCCCAGAGCTTACATAAACTGTTTTGATAAAAAGGCTAGTTAGATATTTAACTTTTGTAATGTTTTTAAGATTTGTTAACACAGGTATGTGTAATATGATGATTTGCATTTATGTTGAATTATTGAGGTTATATAATACTTGCTGGGTAAGTTTCATTGTTTAAAAAAATGGTTCTAATGGATCTGAGCACTATGGGACTTAACATCTGAGGTCATCAGTCCCCTAGAACTTACAACTACTTAAACCTAACTAACCTAAGGACATGACACACATCCATGCTCGAGGCAGGATTCGAACCTGCGACCGTAGCGGTCCAGACTGAAGCGCCTATAACCGCTCGGCCACCACGGACAGCCTGTTTGTGAATCAATTGCGAGCAATGTAGCTTCGGTCGTCAGATGTTTTTAAAAGGACAAACCTCACTTGCAACATAATTTAGCTAAAAAAACTCAGTGTTAGGAATTCACCATAATCAGTACCGCCTCCCTGCGGAGGTAATATTTTTTTAAAGATGTTGGTACTGGCAGCAATAAATTCGTATAACGTTTCTACTAACCATAACACAGAGTAAGCACACCACTTGCAGTTGCAACGCGCTGCACGATAATACGAATTCAGTACCCATTCCACAGATCAGACATTCATTCAAAGTAATCGTAAAGCTTTTCATTTTTTAAAAGAACGTTACAGAGCTAAAAGGAATCCGCTAAACTTCGGTTAGACTAAAACTCACTCAAATCTAAAGGCCGTAAATTTAACTAAATACATATTAATTGCAATTACCAACAACTTATACTGGAAGGAACACAAAGAAAATGTTGTGGGGAACGTTAGCCTAAGACTGCGTTTTATTGGCGGGACAGTTAGAGAATGTAAGAGATCTACTAAGGAGACTGCCTACACTACGCTTGTCTGTCCTCTTTTAGAGTATTGCAACGCGGTCTGCGATCCTCACCGGATAGTATTAACGGAGTACATAGGGATAGTTCAAAGAAGAACATCATATTTTGTATTATCGCGATATATGGGAAGAGTGTCACGAACATGATACAGGATTTTCGATGGACACCATTAAAACAAGGCATTTTTCGTTGCGTCGAGATCTTCTCACGAAATTTCAATCATCAGCTCTCTCCTCCGAATGCGACTATGCTTTGTTGACGGCGACCTACATAGAGAGAAACGACAGTCATCATAAAATAAGGGATATCAGAGCTCGCACGGAAAGATTAGGTGTTCGTTTTTTCCGGGGACCGTTAACAAGTGGAAAAATAGAGAATTACTGTGAAGATGGTTCAATGACCCCCCTGCCAGGCAATTAAGTGTGATTTGCGGAGTATCCATGCTGATGTAGATGTAGATGTAGGTGCCAACCAGAACAAAATAAGTCACAAATAATGCAGCTCTCAAGATAAAAAGTGCTGTTCAACTTACTGTACACATACATTTTCAGAACAAGTGTCTACTAAATACAAAGTAGATATGTTATAAAGCCACATAATAGAAACGCAATTAACCGATATTTCTGGCATCTTAATACATATTTGCTGTTACCTTATTTAAATATACATTTTAATGAATTGACAAAATGAAAATGATTCTCAGTTATTGCCACTGACATCGTGTTCTTTTGAGTCGGTAGACTACAGTACACCATAATTTGATAGGAAATCATAAATGTATAAAGATTTGGACACATCGACGCGGGTGGTGGCTTCACTACACTTCTTAAATCATTTTCAGATTCTAAGTGAAAAATGGTGTTGTCTAGGAGAGATTACGAGCGAGCACCAAGACTATCAACTCTGGCTATGCTTCATGAAGACACAGCTGACATGAAGTAAACGATAGATTGTGATGCTACAAATTTAATGGTTTCTCGCCAGGCGCTAAATTTTCTAACACTGTTTGAAATATTCAGCACATTTTTTTTTCCATTCTCATTGTTAAGTATGATTCAAACCAGTTGTGTGTAAAGCCATCACTCCATAAAACTTGAGATTTTCTGAGACTGAACATGACGTATACAATAAAATACCGCGAAAAGATCATAAAAAGTCCGAATGATGATATACCACTATTTAAAGCTTGTAAAGCTTGTAATATTTAACAAGTGGGTGTAGAAATAGCTACCATTCTGGAATCTTATCTGCGATATCCTAAGTAAACTGCTTTGCATGAACCTGCCTCAGGTCTTAAAGTGTTTCATCATGATCAGATAGTGCATTAAAAACTGAGTAGACATTAACTAGTATTGTTTGACTACTGTCTATAAAAATGTCTCTAATCAAGATTCTACGATTTTTCTGCGCATAAGTTGGAAAACAAACTTCCTAAATTAAATTGAATCACTAAATAATGGATCCAGTTCGTATTTCCTGTCCATTTGTCTTGAGAAATCTGCATTGATATCTCCACATACTGATAACTGTTTCTCATTGTCTGACAGGTCTCTCAATAAATCATCTAGGTTCCTCATAAACACCTGAAAGTCCAGAGAGGTTATCTATGACTGTTGCAATTACAAGAGAAGTACTCTGCAGTAACTATTTACAAGCACGTGCTTCTAGGTTATGACTTACAAAAAAACAGCTTGTGTCTATATTATTGCAACTCCTCCTTTCCCCATGTTAACTCTCCACAATAGCGATCCTAGTCTGGATGTTTCACGTTTGTCTTTTCCATTGCTTCAGTTACATGGTGTTGAGAGAGGCACACAACGCTACCACTTCGGACTATTAAAAATCTTCCAGGCATGTAAGAAGCTCATTTATCTTGTTTTTAATCCCGTAACTTTCTGAAGGGAAAAAATAATTTTACTTTTTGTGAAGTGTTTCCTATATTATAGTCCTGTTTTATTCTAATTTCTTTCAAGACCATTTGTCGAATGAATCACATGATTTGCTTCTCGCAAAATAAAGCCACACAGGCAGATGTCTTAAAAAATTAATTAAGGTGAAGGTATGAACAAAAGTATATACAGGGTGTCCCGTGAAGAATGGTCAGTGTTTGTACATCTAGTAAACATTATATATAAAATACCTTACGAGCTATAAGCGCTTGCTCAGTAGAAGAGATTTGTTTCACAATGTCGAAGATGAAGATGTGCTCAGAGCTCTTAAGTCGTATGCAGTGATCAGCCTACCTCATAGCCGGTATGTCCACCTTTGGCACGGATAACAGTGGCGACGCATCATGGAAGCAATGACTCTTTGGTAGGTCGCTGGAGGGAATGGCACATCTGCACCCCCAATTCACTTAATTCCCGTATTTTCCGGGTAGGGAAGACGAGGAGCTCTGTCACCACGTTCAGTCACAATCCAGATATGTTCGACTGGGTTCAGATCTGGCTAGTTGGAGGGCCAGCACTTCAAATGGAAATCGTCGCGTCCTCTCATCGGCACTGAGTATTTAAACACACTTGAACTCTGCCCAGCATTAAAGTCTGGTGTTAGTTCTGCCACAGTTGACTGTCCAGTTTTACCAGTTTGACCAGCCTACGCCGTCCGACACACGTCATGAGGGGTAGCCCACGAACCCCAAGACAACCGGACGTGGTTTCACTTTCGTTTCGCCACGTGTTGAAGACACCCGCTACAGCATTCCTCTAACACCCGGCAAGTCGTGCTGTTTTTAAACTGTTAGCTCTGAGCTTCCAAGACATCACTATCTATCCTCGGTCAAACTCAGATACGTCGCGCGCGTTCCGCATTCTGCCTACAGACAGCACACTCACAGATATAACATGCACCGTACGTGTGTCTGACTAGCAGTCATTCGTTGCCAGATAAAGCTGCTGTCGCCTGGACGTTTTAATATCGATAGTAAGTCATAATGTTCTGGCTGATAAGTGTATTTTAGAGCTCATGCTTACTCTCCCTCTTGGTACTGAATGTTCGTTCTTGTCATATTCCAGAATATTGCTCACTCTTCCTGGAGACCCTATATATATATATTTATGTGCATATATACATTATTTACCAAAATGTTATTCTTTAGTGGTTATTTCAGTGTATGATATGTTTCTGTAGCTATGTCTCCAATGTGTTGTGCTAGAACTCAGTTCCAAGTTTTTGGAAGAATTTCCAGTAGAAAGGTTTTTTTTTCTTTTTGATCACTAATCTTGTGAATAGTTTGATGCGTCCTGCCACGAATTCCTCTCCTGTGCTAACCTTTTCATTTCAGAGTAGCACTTGCAACCTACGTCCTCTATTATTTGCTAGATGCATTCCAATCTCTGTCTTACTCTACAGGTTTTGCCTTCTACAGCTCCATCTAGAACCATGGAAGTCATTCCCTTATGTCTTAACAGATGTCCTATCATCCTGTACCTTCTCATTGTCACTGTTTCCCATATATCCTTCTCTCTCCGATTCGACGCAGAACCCCCTCATTCCTTACCTTGCCAGTTCACCTAATTATCAACACTCGTCTGTAGCACCACATCTCATATGCGTCTATTCTCTTCTGTTCCGGTTTTCCCACAGTCCATGTTTCACTACCATACAATGCTGAAAACCAATCTCAGGTATTTCTTCCTCAAATTAAGGCCGATATTTGAAATCAGTTGACTTCTCTTGGTCAGGAATGTCCTTTTTGTCAGTGCTAGTCTGCTTTTGATGTCCTCCTTGCTTCGTCCGTCACACATTATGTTACTGCCTACGTAGCAGAATACCTTAACTTCATCTACTTTTTGACCATCGATCCTGATATTAAGTGCCTGTTCTCATTTCCACTACTTCTCATTACTTTCGTCTTTCTTCGATTTACTCTCAATCCAATCTCTGTACTCATTAGACTGCTCATTCCATTCAGCAGATCATGCAATCCTTCTTCACTTTCACTCTGGGTAACAAATTCATCAGCGAATCGTCTCATTGCTATCCTTTTACCTTGAATAATAATTCCACTCCTGAAGCTTTCATTTATTTCCATCATTGCTTCTTGGATGTACAGATTGAACAGTAGGGGTGAAACACTACATCCTTGTCTTACACTCTTCTTAATCCAAGCACTTCGTTCTTGGTCGTCAATTATTATTATTCCCTCTTGGCTGCTGTACATATTTTGTACATATTGTATATGACCCGTCTCTCCCTATAGCTTACCCATATTTTTCTCAGAATTTTTAACATCTTGCTCAATTTTACATTGTCGAACGCTTTTTCCAGGTCGACAAGTCGTATGAACGTCTCTTGATTTTTCTTTAGTCTTGTTTCCACTATTAACCACAACGTCAGAATTGCCTCTCTCGTCCCTTAACCTTTCCTAAAGCCAAACATCGTCATCTAGCACATCCTCAATTTTCTTTTCTATTCTTCTGTATATTATTCTTGTCAGCAACTTGAATGCATGAGCTTATTAGCTGTTTGTGCAATAATTTTCGCACTTGTCAGCTCTTCCGAAAGTCAGATGGTAAGTCACCAGACTTATTGTACACACTAGCGAGAATAGTCGTTTTGTTGCCACTTCCCCAAACGATTTTAGAAATTCTGGTGGAATATTGTCTATCCCTTCTGCCATATTTGATCTGAAGTCTTACAAAGCTCTTTTAAATTCTGATTCTAATACCGCGTCCCCTATCTTTTCTAAATTGACTCCTGTTTCTACTTCTATCACATCATTCAAATCTTCCCCCTCATAGAGGCTTTCAATGTATTCGTTCCACCTATCCACTCTCTCGTCAGCATTTAACAGTGGAGTTCCCGTGGCTTTCTTAATGTTATCACCCTTGCTTTTAATGTCGCGAAGGTTGTTTTTAATTTCCTGTATGCTGAGTCAGTCCTACCGACAATAATTTCTTTTTCGATTTCTTCACATTTTTCATGGAGTCATTTCGTCTTAGCTTCCCTGCACTTTCTATTTATTTCATTCCTCAGGGACTTGTATTTCTGTATTCTTGAGTCTCAGAACATTTTTGCACTTCCTCCTTTGATCGATCAATAGAAGTATTTCTTCGCAGCTACCTTCTTTGTACCTATGTTTTCCTTCCCTACTTCTGCTATCGCTCTTTTTAGGGATGTCCATTCCTCTTCAGCTGTACTGCCTACTGAGCTATTCCTTACTGATGTATCTAGAGCCTTAGAGAACATCAAATGTTTATCGTCATTCCTTACTAGTTCCGTATCCCATTTCTTTTCATATTGATTCATCCTGACGTCTTACACTTCAACGTACTCTTCATCACTACTGTGTTGTCATCTGAGTCTGTATCTGCTCCTGTGTACTCCTTAGAATCCAGTATCTGATCTCTGAATCTCTGTCTGACCAAGATGTAATCTAACTGAAATCTTCCCGTATCACCCGGCCTTTTCCAAGTGTACCTCCTCCTCTTGTGATTTCAGAACAGAGTATTCGCTATTACTAGCTGAAATTTAATTCAGAACTCAATCTTTCTCCTCCCTCAATCCTATTTGCAAGTCCATATTTTTCTGTAACCTTTTCTTTTACTCCTTTTCCTACAAGTGCATTCCAGTCCCTTATGTCTATTAGATTTTCATCTCCCACTATGTATCCTCACACACTTTCTCTATATCTTCATCTTCGCCTTGCGACGTCGGCATGTATACCTGAACTATCGTTGTCGGTGCTGGTTTTCCGTCGATTCTGATAAGAATAACCCTATCACTGAACTGTTCACAGGAACACACTCTCTGCCCTACCTTCCTATTCACAACGAATCCTACTCCCGTTATACCATTTTCTGCTGCTGCTGATATCACCCTATACTTATCTGACCAGAAATCCTTGTCTTCTTTCCACTTCACTGACCCCTACTATATCTAGATTGAGGCTTTGCATTTCCCTTTTCAGAATTTCTAGTTTCCCTACCACGTTGAAGCTTCTGACATTACATGCCTCGACTCGTAGAATGTTATTATTTCGTTGATTGTGAAGTCTTCTTCTCATGGTAACCTTACTCTGGGCTGTCCCCTCCCGGAGATCTGAGTGGGGGACTATTCCCGAATCTTTTGCTAAGGGAGAGGTCATCATAACACGTCTTCAATTACAGGCCACATGTCCTGTGGATACACGTTACGTGCCTTTCATGCAGTGGTATCCAGTTGCCCTCTGAATCCTCATGCTGTTGATCTTTGTTGATTCTTCCGTCTTCAGGGTCAGTTTCACTCTCCTAGGAAAAGAGAGTGTCCTGAACCTCTGTCCGCTCCTCCGTCCTCTTTAACAAGGCTGTTGGCAGAATGAGGGTGACTTCTTATGCCGGAAGTCGGCGGCCGCCAATGATGATTATTATCAAAATTTAAACAGTGGCGGGATTCGAATTCGGGAGCGGAAACGTTTAATTATGAATTTTTTTATTTAATCTCATTTTTGTTCATTTTCGTTCGTTGCATCTGCCCGTGGCGGTCGTCGCAAGACACCCGTTCCGTTCGTCGTTGATCCATTAAATCAGTTTTTTTTTTTATTACAGAGGGCAGTTCATCCTCTGACGGAAGACGCTGAGTTACCGTGCCGGCTGAATCGAATACGCTACACCAAGACCACACTATCAACTGTGAAGACGTGGTAGTTTAATAGAGATGAACGCTGGCTTGGTGAGCATGGCCTCTTACAGTAGGGTTTCGTATTTTGACTGTATGCAAGTAAGTGTCTGCAGAAATGTGTCCTACAAGGGGCGAGAGGTCTGGAATGGGAAGGAGGTGGGACGACGTAAAAATTGCTATTTTTGATGTAAATAAATTGGCCAGGTACGAGATATATTATGCCTGACAATTATATTTTATACATCGCCCAAACAAATAATATTATCCATGATAATTGGGTAGTTGTCGACTCAATTTATGTCATTGACAGAATACTTTGACACTTAAAACCAAAAAATAAACATAAATTATACGAAAGCTGCTAAAACCACAATATTGTCACACTGCCATCAGCCATTTAATGATACATTTCGATAAATGAGGGGAATCTGCTTTTGGATAATGAGGGGTTTAGCGGATCTCACGAAATAACTTAGAACGATAATTTCATAATGAATAAAAACACTGTACCCCATATGCCAGTGGTGCAGGGGCAAGTGCCAGCATGTCACCCCTCCCTTTTGTAGAACAATCATTTCCAGTAACGTATTAGATAGTCGTCGCGTAAAAAGTTACGAATCGTTCTTTCGTTTACCCCAAATCGCTTCTTATATCAAGTTTCCACTCAGAATTTAGTTTTCCTGCTTGCCATGAAATAAACCAGTTATGACAGTAGTCGTGTCACGATGATCCAGCACTATGAACCAGAATAAATATTACAAAACTGATTTAGACAGTGGAGAGTTCGCCTCCAAAGGCATCGGGTGTAGGATATAATGCAGCTGCACAGAGGTCTTCAAAAGTTGTGCAAGTATTTATTAAATCGTTCAACTTTAGACATAGTGGCCAGTAATATACCGCAGAAACATTTTTTGCTGATGTGATGATGGCAGTTCTCTACATTTTAAGGCTGATCATCAATACTGAACTGCTTTCAGCACTAGAAACATGGATAAATAGAAGTGTGATATATAAAGAAATGTAGTGTATTGTTACAGAATGCTCACTTATACAACAAAAGTAATTTTTTTACATAGTTTCAAAGTCTCGACAAGTCACGGAATCACGAGGAAGACACCACACAGTAGCTGAAATGAAATGGTGATGTGCTAGAGTTCCAGTGGAAAGTCGACAGGTAAGTGAAACTCTATGGACTGCCCTATTGTTCCATATGATGGCTGGTGAAGAATAAGTTAATCAATGTCACTAAACAATCATAGTAAAAAACGAAACTAAAGAACACCATCCGAACAGGCCGTGAAGATCCAACAGTACCGACTGGTCTGCTGTGTCTTCTCTAGCCCTTAGGCATCACTGGATGCGGATATGGAGGGGCGTGTGGGCAGCGTACCGCTCTGACGTCCATTGTAAGTTTTCGTGACCGTTGCCGCTGCTTCTCAATAAGTAGCTGCGCAATTGCTGTCACAAAGGCTGAGTGTACCCCCCTTGCCGACGGCACTTGGCACACCTGGACGGTGTCCCACCCAAGTGCAAACCCAGCCCATCAGTGCTCAACTTCTGTGATCTGACGGAAACTGGTGTTACCACTGCGACAAGGCCGTTGGCAGAGAATGATAGTAGCAGCATGTAAGACAGCTACCAGGAAATTTAAAAGTGGCATTCGATAAATAGTAACGAGAATGTTATGATATGTTGTCAGTGAATCTTGTTAGGTGTGATTTTCACTGAAGTAGTACGAGAACCTATAAGACATTTGCAGTACAGGTTGCATGACATAATGTTTATCTGCGCAACAGTTGTGTCTCTGCAGGAGCGATACGAAAGTAGTTCCTCTACTTCTCTATCTTATGCACGTGATACTGACATGTATACCGGATCCACTGGTGTTGGCCTTTGTTTCAAAGTACCTTTGTTTGAAAGTAGCTCATTCTTAGAACTGCCTACGTATTGATGATAAATCGTTCACCCATCATACAGTTTACTGCAATTTTTCATATTATGCTATATTCTTCTTGTCAATTCACTTCACTGATTCTCGTTATATCTAGGTTCAGTAATTCCGTTTCTGTTTTCAGATTACGTAGCTTTCTTATCCATTTAAACTTTGAACACACTGATATAGCTGGTGGCAATACTCACCCTTGTGGCACATCAGTGCCAGCCTCATCATTGACAACTTTCAAATACTTAGGACTGGAAAGACTGGAAAGATGTTTCGTCATCTAAAAAAAAAAAAAAAAAAAAGTTACCTTGCTACATTTTCTATGCATCTTTGTATGACTTAAGATGCTCAAAAATTAAACTTGCCAGATGCTATATTTTCTACTGCAAAGTTTTCAAAATATGAGCTGCATTTTACTTCACTTCAAAGAGTCACAATATCTATGGGCAAAATCGAAAAATGGAAAGAGCGTTTGGCGTCATTGGCCGGGAGGGCCCTTGCGGGGCAGGTCCAGCCTCCTTGGTGCAGGTTTTATTACATTCGACGCCACAATGGGCGACTTGCGAGCCGGATGGGGATGAAATGATGATGAAGACACCACAACACCCAGTACATGAGCGGAGAAAATCAGCGAGCCAGTAGGGAATCGACCCCGGGCCCGCAGGACGGCAATCCGTCACGCTGACCACTCAGCTATAGGGGCGGACAAAATCGAATAGGGAGCCAGTTCATTATCAGTCTGTGATATCAGACTACAAGATGCAAAAATTTAGTATTTGTTACTGAATAGTCTCTTCGGAATCCAGTGGGAAAGATACTATACAGGGTGTTACAAAAAGGTACTGCCAAACTTTCAGGAAACATTCCTCACACACAAATAAAGAAAAGATGTTATGTGGACATGTGTCCGGAAACGATTAATTTCCATGTTAGAGCTCATTTTAGTTTCGTCAGTATGTACGCTCAATGGAGCACGTTATCATGATTTCATACGGGATACTCTACCTGTGCTGCTAGAACATGTGCCTTTACAAGTACGACACAACATGTGGTTCATGCACGATGGACCTGCTGCGCATTTCAGTGAAAGTGTTCGTACGCTTCTCAACAACAGATTCGGTGACCCATGGGTTGATAAAGGCGGAGCAATTCCATGGCCTCCTCGCTCTCCTGACCTCAACCCTCTTGACTTTCATTAATGGGGGTATTTGAAAGCTCTTGTCTACGCATCCCCGGTATCAAAAGTAGAGACTCTTCGTGCTCGTATTGTGGGCGGCTGTGATACAACACGCCATTCTCCAGGGCTGCATCAGCGCATCAGTGATTCCATGCGACGGTGGGTGGATGCATGTATCCTCGCTAACGGAGGACATTTTGAACATTTCCTGTAACAAAGTGTTTGAAGTCACGCTGGTACGTTCTGTTGCTGTGTGTTTCCATTCCATGATTAATGTGATTTGAAGAGAATTAATAAAATGAGCTCTAACATGGAAAGTAAGCGTTTCCGGACACATGTCCACATAACATATTTTCTTTCTTTGTGTGTGAGAAATGTTTCCTGAAAGTTTCGCCGTACCTTTTTGTAACACTCTGTATTGGAGAACAGTTGTGAATCCCAAGACAATGGTTTTTAACTTGTTTTATGTAAAGAATACTGAGAAATCAACTACAGCGACGATGATACCATTGCTTCATTTACACAAAGAAAATTTTAGGCACATCAAATGACTGGAAATTTCTCTTCCCATGTACCGTGCAACACAGTTAAATGGGCAATCACCACTGTGTGTTGTGCTCGACGATACAACATGGCTTCATATCAATGTTATATTGCTGTCATCCCACTTAGAACCAGTAAAGTCGCTTCCGCTACGTTTCTAGGCACTCCACCGAGCATGTCCTGCAGCTTATCGCTAGTTGCACTGCGTACTGTACCGCCCCAATGAAAACAGCACCTAACGTGAGCAGCGCACTGCGTGCTATAAGCTTCCACAGAGAGTACGAGCAGTGGCACGCAGGACTTTTGTGGCGCTCTGCCGGAACAACAGCTGGCTGTGACGCGGACACGACAGGATTGGCAGGTGCGGCAGCGTGGCTGCGGGGGACTCATAACGAGCAGTCAGCTCGGCGACGCCAGCCCGGAGCTCCCGCGGGACACCGGACACGCGCCGCCTCTAATTAAAGCCACCTCACAGTGCTGAATGTCGCGCCACGCGACCGGCTATTAGCCGGCAGACATTCCGCGCTGCCTTTACACAGTGGCGCCTACTGCGCCATGTGAGCCGCCCTACGCGGTTGCCTGTTTTGTCAGTCGGCTCTGCTCCTGCCTCTGGCACCCGTAATAACATAATGGGCGGCGCGTCACAGGCAGAATATTTTTACAGCAGAACGGAACCGAAAACAGAAGGCGAGGACAGGGGAAATATTTTGATATTTCTATGCTGCTGGTGGCGCTTCAAAATCTGTCCGTAATTAACACAGGTCACGTATCACAGGAAACAATCGAGGTAATATTCAGAACCGAAAAGTGAGGTAAAAATTGTTGAAGGTAATGTTTCTTAAGGGTGCCATCGTCAGTAAAGGATTGGGAAACAAGTATGATTGACGGGAACAGTGTATAATCAGTCTCTTGTGAACTAGCCAGTATAAATGAGAAGAAGAAGTAATGGATTCCGTGTGGAACTACTAGCAGTTCCGTACTACCGTTCAAGTCACGAAATACAATTTTTTGAGTACCGAACCAGGCTTGCGATTAGATCCAGCATTCACTTGCAGATGGAACTCAACACGTCGTTTTTAATAGTGTTTCTGGGAGCACGCCATGGGAGAATTCTAGGACTGTCACAATCGATAGTATATGTGGAAGTCATCTAGTGGATAACGCTATTGCTCTTAGAGCCTGTTCGCAGATGGTGTTAATTTTTTTTTTTATCTTATGGGACTTAACTGCTAAGGTCATCAGACCCTAAGCTTACACACTACTAAACCTAAATTATCCTAAGGGCAAACACACACACCTATGCCCGAGGGAGAACTCGAACCTCAGCCGGGACCAGCCGCACAGTCCATGACTGCAGCGACCAAGACCGCTCGGCTAATCCCACGCGGCTTGTTAATTATATGAAGATAGTCACGTCTTAGAGTTGTAGTGAA
Organism: Schistocerca nitens; assembly: GCF_023898315.1. Lineage (NCBI taxonomy): Eukaryota > Metazoa > Arthropoda > Insecta > Orthoptera > Acrididae > Schistocerca > Schistocerca nitens. The sequence continues at coordinate 546,806,690 of NC_064619.1, read as the reverse complement.
ATGCGTGAATTCTTTCAGAAGGCCCACAGTTCCTGTACGAACTTGTAGTTGACATAGAAGCTAAATAAACGTAACGTATCGACAAAATAGGTGAGGAGGTGCACTACTGTTCCATAGAACTACAGGCGAAAATTCACTGGAAACTTTAACTACCATAAAATTGCCTACAAGCAACCCTAACCACACGGAAGGATCTGAAGTAAATAAATTCCTATAAAACAAGCAGCAGGAAAAGCAGATAATTGGCTAAGATTTATTGCGAGAAAATGAAAGAAATTCATCCGCAGGAGACTGGTTCAAATAATTCTTAGGCAATGATTGCACCATTAGTATGGTAGCCTCACCAAGTTGAACCAGAACAATAAATAAAAAAGGTAGCTCCTCATATGCTATTAAAGCTCGTCCTCTACCCAGTAACTTATCCTCTGAAGAAATGCCAGCACAACTAAATCTCTGAGAGAATCCGGGCATAATGGAGCAGATGGCCAACAAAGGCAATGCTAGAGTTCCCTTATTTAGCTGTGGTTTACGGACAGCGTCTTTAGCTAGTAATCAAAACGTGCTGAAGACCAGGTGGATACCAGCCACCGTCAGTAGAGTTAATAAAAATAATCAACAAAGGTGGCCGAAAATTTCCCTTTCAAAGAGACATCCTCGTTCTCCCAAACAGCATTCGCACAGAAGGCAAAGGAGGACAGAGTTTCAGGGTGACCTCACGTCCTTTGGAACATACCCTAACAAGAGGAAGAAGCAGCAGTGGTCAAAGGCAAGAGGATGAAAAGGCAGTGAATAGCACGGCGTTAAAGACACTTAATGCGTATTTATGGAATAAGAGATTTGTAACTCAGAAAGTGTCATGATGATCTCTCTATTGGTGAAAGATTCGAAACTAGTATCCTATTCGGATCTTCGAGAGAAGTCTGCCCAAGGGTAGGTCAAAAAAAAAAAAAAAGATTAATGATCAACTTTCAACGGCTCAGAGGACGGAATGTTGAGAGTTTGTACGTGGTAAGGAAGCTAAAATATCTGGAAAGGGAAATTCGATTGCTGGAAATAGATACGAGAGTCAGTGAAGTGGAATGGCAAGAACGATTGCTGCTCAGGGAAATATAGGATAATACTAATGGCTGCGGTACATAGTGTGATGGGAGTGCGATTTGTTATGAACAGGAAGACAGGGCAAAGAGTCAGCTACTTTGAAACCAACAATAGTAGATCAGGTATATATGATAGCATCACAGGCATCACGCAGATTGGTTCAAATGGCTCTGAGCACTATGGGACTTAACATCTCAGGTCATCAGTCCCCCAGAACTTAGAACTACTTAAACCTAACTAACCTACAGACTTCACACACATCCATGCCCGAGGCAGGATTCGAACCTGCGACCGTAGCAGTCCTGCGGTTCCGGACTGAAGCGCCTAGAACCGCACGGCCACAGCGGCCGGCTTACACGAAGAACAGAGGAAGTATATGAGAATACTGAACAGACAATTCAGTAAATGAAGATAAATGGCAATCTAATGCTCACAGGGGTTTGGGACACAGTAGTAGAAGAAGAAATAAAAGAAAGAGTTATGGGGTAACATGGTCTTCTCAGTAGGAATGAGAGAACTGCAAAGTTAAACAAACGCTGCGACACATTTCCGGCATTAAAAGCGAATACACTCTTCCAATATCACAATAGTAGGAAGTGCAATTGGGAAGATTTCGGATGGATTCATAATGGTCAGACAGTGATTCCGAAATCAGATACTGAGCTGTGAAGTGTACCTGAGGACAGGTTACAAGATTTTAGCTATGATACAGGGTAGACTGAAGTTTATGAGAATCGCGTGGAAGTATCAGTGGGGAAGGTAGTGGATACTGAGGTACAGAGGAATGATGAGTCACGTTTACAGTTTGAGCCGTGGCTCGCTCATGATATGCGCTGCATTAAACCTTCGTTGCGATTCTGTGTTTAGTCTCCCGCGGTTATCGCGATTATGCTGTTATCCTCTCCTTTTGTGGGTGGCAGCAACAGTGTGCATCGATATTCGCACCCTGGACTATCTTTGACCTGGCGCTTATAGTTTCCGGCTGGGCGGTGTGCGACCAGTCGGTAGGTTGACGTGGAGCAGCGAGGAATTCTCCACGAAACGTTGTTTGGCCGGGCCCGCTGGCGGTCGCTACGCGGTGTCGGAGAGTGTGGCGCTGTTCCCATTGCTACGACGTCCGTAGCTCATCGACCCTGGACACGAAAATTGAGTTTTGATTTAAACTACCAGCAAGTCAAGACTGTTCACATTGTGTCGTTTGGAGTTCGTTGTCGGCTGTTGGGATACTCCCGCGAGAAACAACGAGGTTTTCATGTTGGTAAATTCTAGCCACCTTCCGGTGGAGTTTCATTGTATTTGGTTATTTGAATTGAAGTGCACCAGCGGAATCTTCTGGCTTGTGGCCGTTAACGTTCAGGTTACTAGGCCTGGCCGTTAACGTTAATTTCAGGCGGTGTAGTTTCCTCATCGTGTTGTTGCCTTAAAGCACAGTGTGTAACGACAGCTCCTTGTATGATTGGTTGTTGGCGCCAATATCTTCTACGTTGTTCCGTTGAACTCCCTGTTGTGCTCTGGTCACGTGAAGTGGAAGTTATCTTGTCGGCGGGTCCGCTGACTGTCGGTCGGTTTGGTTGTCGTCATATCGTGAAAGGTTGGCCTGACTACGTGTCTCACCTAAGCGAGCGTTAGTGTTTGAATTCAGGCCAACCCTCGAACAACTGAGCGTCCGTGGGTGTACTGCCTTTTTTTTTTTGTTCTTGTTGTTTGTACTTGTATGGCTTCCAGCCGATTTTTTTTTTAAATTAAGGTTGTTTTGCCCTTAAGGTGTAAGATTCTTTAGGCCTTCAGCCTAATTTTAAAAAAAACTGTTTCACGTAAGACCTTTGGAATTTTAAAGGTTTTAATGTTGTTGAATTTTAACTGTTGGGCCTTCAGTCGATTTTGAGTTTGAGTTTTTTTGCTCTTATGGCCTTCAGCCTAGTTCAAACAACTGTTTCATGTAAGGCCTTTGGAATTTAAAAAAATTAATGTTACGGAGTTTTTAGTGTTAGGCCTTCAGCCGATTTGAGTTTAACTTGTTTGCTCTTGAAGTGTCTGATTCTTTTGACCTAACTAAAGAACAGTTTTAAGATAAGGCTTGCCTTTTAAATTTCTGATTATGCTTGCGTTTTAAGTTTTTGGCCTTCAGCTGTTTTTAAATTAAAGTAGCTTTCAGCTGGTGATTAAGTCCCAAAGATGAAGGCTGTGTGTTAAAGAAAAAAATTTTTTCGGCTCTTGCGTAGTTTGATCAAATAATAAAGTTGTATGTTCGAGTGTAACTGACAGCCCCTTATTTTGGTCCCTTTCCACAATTTAAACTATCTGTCCTGTCCTGCGGGTTTAGCATGGCGTCTCACTGGTAGCAAAGCGTGGTTTGCGTTTGTGCTTGCCATTGTAGTTGCTGTAAGTTTCACTCTTGTTTCGTTTGAGTTCTGTGGCACCATAGTGTTTTGGCTGGTATTTGTTTCAGGGGTTTACCGTAATGGCAGTCAGACAGTGTCCAGGGATCGGCCTGCACAGAAGAGACCACCTCGTTTACGAGTTGGCGATAAGGCGGCAACCTATTGAAGGCGATGTTCCGGAATTGGTAACCCGTTCGCGCGCTGCCATTCTTCAGCCGGTTGACGTCACACCGGCGGTGGTGGGTGAGACACTAGTGGCAATTGAGTCCTTATTTGAGGCTATTAGTGGCCTTGAGGACACTATTTATCTTTTGGAGGGAACCCAACCTAGTGACAGTCAGCTGGATAGGGTGCGGGCACAGTTAATGCATTTAACTAATCGGTTAGCGGATTTGAGAACGTTAGATTTGGAAGGTCAACACAAAAAATTAACCGGTGAGTTGGGAACTTTGTTGAGCGCAGTAGAGTTTAATCTTACGAGTTTGGAGTAGGATGGAAGGAAGGTTGAAGATAGAGACTTGCGCTGTCAGGGAGAGAGTGACAGCCAGCACGGCGGTGGTACTGTGACAGTCTCTGTCAAGTTAGATGCTGTCTTTGCTAATTTGCCTAATCCTATGGCCTGTTTCTTTCGAGATATTACTGAATTGGTTGTGGAGTGACTTGATCAGGTACAGGAATTATTGTGGTTATTGGATCGATCAGAACAGCACGCAGCCGCATTTGGATCTCCACACCATGTAATTTTGCCGTTGTTGTACTCGTTAGCTAGAAGCGAGTAGCAGAACCTTCTCTCGCGAGCCATGGCGGAATTTTGGCCTTTGCGAGTGCGCTAAACCTGTTTTGGTTGGTTGGTTGGTTGTTTCGGGGAAGGAGACCAGACAGCGAGGTCATCGGTCTCATCGGATTAGGGAAGGACGGGGAAGGAAGTCGGCCGTGCCCTTTTAAAGGAACCATCCCGGCATTTGCCTGGAGCGATTTAGGGAAATCACGGAAAACCTAAATCAGGATGGCCGGACGCGGGATTGAACCGTCGTCCTCCCGAATGCGAGTCCAGTGTCTAACCACTGCGGCACCTCGCTCGGTAAACCTGTTTTGCATCGAAATGTCGGGGCGTTAGCCGTTGAGGCCGTGGCTAACGAGTTTGATCTAGTAACTCGTAATTAGGCAAAGATTGACCACCGGGGTTCTTAAACAGCTTGAGTGTCGTTACATTTGAGAAGCGCAGCGGGGTGAGGAGCAGTTACATCAGTATGTCGATGGAGTTCAGACAGCCACTTTGGCTTTGCTGATTGATTTACCTGAACAAGAATTGGTCTCTATCGTTCTTAGGGGAATGCGTGCGGCGGATAAGTCGCATTTTGTCTTCCGTAAGCAGCCTTCAACCTGGGAAGAGCTCCTTGACGTGGTCGTAGCAGCACCTGCATTACCACTTGAGAATCGTGTACGTCACGAGGTTAAGGGGCGGGACGTCGGCGTTGATGCCGCAGTATCTACATCCGCTGAAGTTATAAAAAGGGATCCCCGGCGTTGTTTCAGCTGTGGCAGTACGGCTCATTTGGTGAACTCTTGTGTTCAGCCTCGTGCACCCAGAGCCTATTGACGTCGCCGGGTTGGGCCGCGAATTGGAGTTCGAGCTTTCAGACATTGGTGTACTCGGGTGGTACTTCCTCATCACTCAACTTGCCTTACGTTTGTTCTCTGGTAGGTGCCGAGCCAGTTTGTGCTCTTTCGGATTCTGGTAGTTCCTTTTCATTATTGAGCTTCGAGTGATTTTTCGAATTTGGTCATCGCACGAAACTTCGGTCTGTCCCGTCGTCGGTGCCGAGATGTCGGGTAGCCAATGGCCAGGTTTTGCCTCTGTACGGTTGGGCCCGGGGGAGTATATATGTCGGCGATTTTTCTTGGCCTATGTCTGTAGCCTTGGTTAAGGAACTGCCCTTTAATCTAATTTTGGCGTGTGATTTCATAATAAAAACCGGCTTGGTCTTCTATTACTCCGGACACACCTTTTTCTTTAAATTCCCTCCTCGAGAGAAGTTTGGCCTTTGCGAGTGCGCTGTTTTGCATCGAAATGTCGGGGCGTTGGCCGTTGAGGCCGTGGGTAACGAGTTTGATCTGGCCCATTTGCCTCATCAGGTTTCTCAGTTACGCCACTTGTCACACAGTTTTCCCCAGCTCCTTAGTGAGAACCTGGGGGTTACTAACGTTCTTGATTATCATATCCGACTGCCCGAAAATATTCCAGTTAGGCAGCCCCCATACCGCCTGTCATCCCCTAAGGTGAAGACACTTAAGGCTATTATATCTCAATTGCTCCAACAAGGAGCAACTAGGCCTTCTACATCTGCTTATGCCTCCACAATATTACCTGTGCCTAAAGATCAGAGACGTGACTTCAGACCTGTGGTTGACTACCGCCGTTTAAACGCTAAATTTATCCTTGAATCGGTACCCGTACCTGATCTGCATATATTTTTTACTTGGTTTGCTACGGTTCTTGATTTGAATCAGGCCTATTATCAAATCCCATTGGCTGAAGAGTGTAAACATGTAACTACATTTTGTACTGATTGGAACTGGATTAAGTTCAACAGAGTCCTTTTCGATCAATCAACTGGAGCGGCTGTGCTCACTCTTTTGCTGGATAATATCCTTGGCGACTTGAAGTCAGTCTGCGTGTATAATTATTTGGACGACTTGGTTATCTACAGTCTTTCATTTGAGGATCATTTGGAGCATATTCAGCAAGTTCTTTTCAGATTACAGGGTCCCGGGCTGACCCTTAAGCCTAGTAAGATCACGCTAGCCAAGCGGCAGGTATCTTTCTTAGGTCATGCCTTACGGGCCTTGCCTCCACCTACTGATAAGCGGGGGATTGCTAAATTCATAGGCATGGCAAATTATTTCAGGCGTTTCGTTTACAACTTTGCTCAGTTGGCGGCACCCTTAAATCACTTACACCGGAAGGGCCCCCCACGTCCGGGTTCCTGGGTTCGATTCCCGGCGGGTTCAGGGATTTTTTCTGCCTCGTGATGACTGGGTGTTGTGAGCTGTCCTTAGGTTAGTTAGGTTTAAGTAGTTATAAGTTCTAGGGGACTGATGACCATAGATGTTAAGTCCCATAGTGCTCAGAGCCATTTTGAACCGGAAGGGCACCCGTTTTGAATGGGGACCCTTCCATGAGGCTGCCTTTGAACATATTGAGGCAAAGGTTTATTGTTCAAGCTAACGCTTCTAATTCGGGGGTTTTAGCTGTTCTACTCCAGGAGTTTGAGGGGCAGAGGCAGCCATTAGCTTTACGCGTCTCGTCGGTGAATTGATGCCGAACTTAAGTACTCTGTCTACGAGTGCGAGGCCTTGGCCGTTTTATTTACCTTAGAGAAGCACCGCTTCTACCTTGAACATCAGGTTCTCCAATTTGAAACTGACAATCAAGCGTTGAGCTGGGCCGGCCGCGGTGGTCTAGCGGTTCTAGGCGCTCAGTCCGGAACCGCGCGACTGCTACGGTCGCAGGTTCGAATCCTGCCTCGGGCATGGATGCGTGTGATGTCCTTAGGTTAGTTAGGTTTAAGTAGTTCTAAGTTCTAGGGGACTGATGACCACAGATGTTAAGTCCCATAGTGCTCAGCGCCGAGCCGTTGAGCTGGGTAATGGCTAGGGCGCGTAAAACTGGCCGTATTGCCAGGTGGGCAGTGCGTATTTCAGCATTTCAGTTTGAAGTCAAACATGTGAAGGGCTCTGAAAATGTCCTTGGGGATGCACTCTGCCTGATGTTTACCGAAGCTACGGTTAGTGAAAGAAGGGAGCAGGTGGAACGCGAAAATCTTAATTGCGTTGTGTTGGGTGAAATTCCTCTTTTGTTCGAATACGTTGCTCAGCATCAGGATCAGGACGCTGTTTGGGCCGGTATTAAACAACGTGTGTTGGCAGGAGAGCTGTCGGACGAGTATGAGGTCAAGAGCGGTGTTCTTTGCAGGAAGATCGGCAATGCTAAACAGTCCGTTTGCCTTGAACCTTGGTGCGTCCGGTCTTTCGTTATTTTCATGATTCTTTGGTGGGTGGCCATTTAGGGATTTAAAAGACCCTCCAAGAAATCAAGGAGCATTTAACTTTACCCTCCATGGACGAGGATGTGAGACAAATGGTATCCCAATGCCGCTTGTGTAATGTAGCCAAACCCAGCAATGCTCTTCAGCCAGGTTGGCTGAGTTCTAAACGCGAGTCCTCTCCCACGCAAAAGCTCTGTATTGATTATTTGGGGCCTTTGCCTCGTACTAAAACAGGGCATCGGTATGTACTTATTGTAATCGATGTGTTCTCTAGATTTACTTGGCTCCTTCCGAGCCGTAACCTTACTGCTACCACCACCATCAATCATTTAACTTGTATCTTGAGTGTTTTGGGGCCACTCAAGCAGTTAGCTAGCGATAACGCTCCTGCCTTTCTTACAGGCCCTTTCAAGGCCTTCTGTTTTCAGGACGGTGTCAGGCATGTCACCAACACCCTGTATTATCCCGAGGGGTCCTTTGCGGAGAGAGTTAATCAGAATCTTCGGTCCCCTCTGATTATTGATCATCAGAAAACCCCAGCAAATGGGACTCCCGTTTTCCCTGGCTTAGTTTTGCCTTTAATACCGCCAGTCATGGAGCCTTGTGTGCTACGCCTGCATCCTTGAACTTTTCCTATCCAGTTAATTTCCTCTTTCGATCTTATGGGGAATTGAAGATCCTATTCCAGCCGACGTTAATCCGTATGTTATCAAGTAAAACTGGAACTAGGCCAGGCATAATATACTCAGAGCTCATAATAAGCAAACAGAGCATTATAATCTTAATCTGGAAACCGTTAAGGGCAGGCTGGGGGACCACGTTTAGGTCCGCAATTTCCAAGGGAAGCAGGTGTGCGGTGGGAATCTTAATAAATCTACTCCTCCTATTTGGGGCCTTGCACTACCATCTGTATATTAGGCCTGGTAAATCTGTTGGTCAAGGAGAACAGCTAAGGTAAGCAATATCGGGTTCGCCTTAGTCAGGTTAAGTTCAAGTAGCTCAGGGTTTGGATTACCCCCTACCTAGGTTAGGTCTGTTGGGGGCAGGTTGAGCCGTGCGGACCCTAGCTAATGAGTTGCTTTAAAACTTGGCTGTTGCTCTGCGTTGTTTTCCCACGGTTATTGCGGTTATGACGTGGTTTCTCCTCTTTCTACGTGTGGCAGCAGTGGTGTGTATCGATATTTGCACCGTATACCATCTTTGGTCTGGTGCTTATAGTTTCGGATTGGTGGTGCGCAGCCAGTCGGTTGGTTGGAGCGGATCAGCAAGCAAGTGTCCTTACAGTGCAGTCGGGTGAGCCCGCTGGCGGTCTCTACGCAGTGTCGGAGCGTGTGGGGGCTGTTCCGAGTGCTGCGAGGTTCGTGGCTCACCGACCCAGGACATGAAAGTCGAGTGGTGATTTAATTACCGAAGCCCCGTCTGTTCACGTTGTCCCGTTGGTTGGTGGTTCGCTGTTGGTGGTATTCCTGGGAGCAACAGCGAGTGTTCGAGTTGGTGAAGAGCTAGCCGCCGTGTGGTGGATTTAAATATATTTGTCGATTTGAAATTCAAGTGCACCAACGGAATTTTCTGCCTTGTGGCAATTAGTGTTCCGGTTACCTGCCCTGGTCGCTGACGTAAATTCAGGCAGTGCCCTTTCCTCTCCTGTGGTTGCTGTCCAACATGGTGTGTAGTTTTGAGAGCTTAATGTACACTCCTGGAAATTGAAATAAGAACACCGTGAAGTCATTGTCCCAGGAAGGGGAAACTTTATTGACACATTCCTGGGGTCAGATACATCACATGATCACACTGACAGAACCACAGGTACATAGACACAGCCAACAGAGCATGCACAATGTCGGCACTAGTACAGTGTATATCCACCTTTCGCAGCAATGCAGGCTGCTATTCTCCCATGGAGACGATCGTAGAGATGCTGGATGTAGTCCTGTGGAACGGCTTGCCATGCCATTTCCACCTGGCGCCTCAGTTGGACCAGCGTTCGTGCTGGACGTGCAGACCACGTGAGATGACGCTTCATCCAGTCCCAAACATGCTCAATGGGGGACAGATCCGGAGATCTTGCTGGCCAGGGTAGTTGACTTACACCTTCTAGAGCACGTTGGGTGGCACGGGATACATGCGGACGTGCATTGTCCTGTTGGAACAGCAAGTTCCCTTGCCGGTCTAGGAATGGTAGAACGATGGGTTCGATGACGGTTTGGATGTACCGTGCACTATTCAGTGTCCCCTCGACGATCACCAGTGGTGTACGGCCAGTGTAGGAGATCGCTCCCCACACCATGATGCCGGGTGTTGGCCCTGTGTGCCTCGGTCGTATGCAGTCCTGATTGTGGCGCTCACCTGCACGGCGCCAAACACGCATACGACCATCATTGGCACCAAGGCAGAAGCGACTCTCATCGCTGAAGACGACACGTCTCCATTCGTCCCTCCATTCACGCCTGTCGCGACTCCACTGGAGGCGGGCTGCACGATGTTGGGGCGTGAGCGGAAGACGGCCTAACGGTGTGCGGGACCGTAGCCCAGCTTCATGGAGACGGTTGCGAATGGTCCTCGCCGATACCCCAGGAGCAACAGTGTCCCTAATTTGCTGGGAAGTGGCGGTGCGGTCCCCTACGGCACTGCGTAGGATCCTACGGTCTTGGCGTGCATCCGTGCGTCGCTGCGGTCCGGCCCCAGGACGACGGGCACGTGCACCTTCCGCCGACCACTGGCGACAACATCGATGTACTGTGGAGACCTCACGCCCCACGTGTTGAGCAATTCGGCGGTACGTCCACCCGGCCTCCCGCATGCCCACTATACGCCCTCGCTCAAAGTCCGTCAACTGCACATACGGTTCACGTCCACGCTGTCGCGGCATGCTACCAGTGTTAAAGACTGCGATGGAGCTCCGTATGCCACGGCAAACTGGCTGACACTGACGGCGGCGGTGCACAAATGCTGCGCAGCTAGCGCCATTCGACGGCCAACACCGCGGTTCCTGGTGTGTCCGCTGTGCCGTGCGTGTGATAATTGCTTGTACAGCCCTCTCGCAGTGTCCGGAGCAAGTATGGTGGGTCTGACACACCGGTGTCAATGTGTTCTTTTTTCCTTTTCCAGGAGTGTATATCAGGTTGCGGGTGTCTGTTTCTGTAACGCTTTGGCTGTGGAATCGTCATTTACTGGTCGGTGGTAAGTAAGTCGTCTTGTCGGTGGATCTCTTACTGTCACTTGGTTATGTTGCCGGCGGATCGAGTATAGTTGAGCCGACGTCTTGTGTCACCTAACCGAACGTTAAGATTTCAAGGGCAGTACGAGCCCCCTGGAAACTTTAGAGCGCTATTGCCTATACTACCTTCTAATTCGCATATGACTGTGTATTTTTAATGGCTCATGGCCGATGGTTGGAAGTTGTATGCTTTTAATTGTGTTTTTAAAAACCAAGACCTTCAGCCGTTTTAAAAGTAAGTTTTTCTAAATTGGGTACATCTTACATTGTCTGAAGATAAAGCTTGAGCCTTCTGCCTGTTGAAATTTTATTGTTTTTTTTTTAAAAGCATTTTAAGGATCCTACTTATCAGGTATTACACATTTGAGCATAAAACTGTGGGCTTTCTGCCTGTTGCAAATTTTTTGTCGTTGTATTGTCTTTTAAAAGGCATGGGCCTTGAGCCACTACAAAATTTTGGATTCTGACCTGTCAGGTCTTACATCACTTGGGCTTAAATACTATTTAAGGTTTGGATCGTCTGCCTTGGAACGTTATTTGCAGTTTTTGTTTTTATACAAAGGCCTTCAGCCGTCTGAAGTAAGGTTTCTTATTGGTCATATTGCTTGGGCCTTCTGCCTGTTGAAAGGTTATTGCAGTTGTGTTGTTTGAAATGTATCGGCCTTCAGCCGCTTTTAATAACTTAATATATCTGACTAGTCAAGTCTTACATCGCTTGGCCTTAAATAATATTTAAGGCTAAAGCCTACTAGAGCCGTCTTTCTTAAAAAAAAAAAAAAAAAAAAAAAAAAAAAAAAAAAAAGTCATTCATGCCCCTCTCGCTGCTTGATTCAATAAATACAAAAATTGTTTCAGTATTGTATTACTAGCTTTAGCTGAATGTGATTATTATTTCCTGTATGTTGATGTAGGGGCTAATATGTTTGTCGTTTCTTGTGTTGATGTAGGACTAAAGGAACAAGTTGTGATGTATTTCAAAACAGCACATTGTACAACGCTTTTGAGACGGATTTTCTTGTAATGCCAAATGCTTTCATTACTGGAGGGATGGTATTTTTACGCTAAAAATATATTTATGAACCCATAGAGCCGTGTAACATGTCGCGACAAGAAAGGGTCTACAGCTATAGTGCAGCTATAGTACTGGGAATACCAGTATCTTTAAAAATACAGTCGATGGACAGTGAGGTGCTAGTCTAGTCCTCACTGCACAATTAGCTGCGGGAAATTTATCCCACCAACATCTTACATGAAAACCATCTAGAAGTAATTACTAGCCTACAGTGCATTCCGCAAATGGCCCACAGACATCCATTTTGACAGGCACAACAAATTCGTGATAAGTGCCGTGATTACTTTATTAATGAGGGTGCTGTACCCTGGAAAATTCTACTACTCAGTGACGTTGCAACTATAGAAATGTAGAGCATATCATTGTCAGTATCATGCTCATTTAATTTGTACAAAGTCAACTTCAATTTTTACGCGTTATAAAGTAAATGCATTGCTACATATATTTTATCACATAAATATAATGTATATAGTGCTAAATATTGTCGTAGTAAAAGATGATGCAGTTCTTCTAATATACCCACTAATTTGTACAGTCATTATAATGATTGATATAGCAATGTAAACTTAACAAACACTTTTGAAAATGTCCGAAGTTTTAAAAATTAAAACATGAACTCCTATTTCACTTATTGGATTTGAGGGTGTGGGTCGTTGCTGAGCGAATGGGAGAATGAAAAGCCTTATCTTCTCAAACTAGATGACTTTTCGTTGATAAACGTCAACAGTGCCAGCTATGAGTCGTTCGTTTTCCGCTATTTTTTTCAGTTCTTGGCTGCACGAATGCTTCAAGTTTTTAAGTTTTACGATTACTTCTTTCAGTCAGAATCCCGGGATTTGGAGCACATCAGAAATTCTTTTGGTAGCTGCAATTCTGACATCTCGGTCTCTGTGCTCTTTGCCGCTTTCATCACACAAGATGTACTCAGCAACTTAAAGTTAGAGGTTCAAATGGTTCAAATGGCTCTGAGCACTATGGGACTCAACTGCTGAGGTCATTAGTCCCCTAGAACTTAGAACTAGTTAAACCTAACTAACCTAAGGACATCACAAACATCCATGCCCGAGGCAGGATTCGAACCTGCGACCGTAGCGGTCTTGCGGTTCCAGACTGCAGCGCCTTTAACCGCACGGCCACTTCGGCCGGCTAAAGTTAGAGGAACTGTAATGTTTCGCTGTCTTTCAACTTGATCAGACGACTTTGAATGACTCTAGTTGTCATTTTGCTGTTCGTAGGACTAGATGTTGTAATATGATGCAACCACAGAAGAGGCAAACTCATATCTAGAAGTCAAACACATTTGATTTGAAGCGTGAGCCCTCACGCCTGCCTGTGACGTCAGGTTCAAACTTACGGCCCTTCGTTCACACAGTTAGTGCTCCACGACAGTATCTCCCTAAAGTTTCACGACCCGTGGGGAAAGCGGCTATAGAATTACGCAGTGGCACCAGCGAGAGAACTGCATGCAGGTTACTGTGGTCAATCACCAAGTTCCTAACTCACGTGCGTTATGCCTCGACGTGGTGTTGAACTGCGGGACGGGAGAAATCTTCGTCAGTCTTCGATGGCTGACCAGACGATAACAGGCAGATACCAAACGGAAATATCACAGGTTGGAGTAAAGGACGACCAGTTCCAGTCTAGAGATTTCTTTGAACATTCAGTGCACCGAGAAAATCTTTAAAAGCTACAGGGTTGAATGACATATAGAGATACTCAACAAACTTCCGTGGCAGACGTAATAGGAGAGGCTTTTCCATCACAGGAAAGTTTGCTATTGAAATTTCGAGAGATTAACTTCCATGAAGAGTCTGGCAACGTATTACTTCCTCTCGCGTGAGTCTCGCCAAGTGATTACTACAGGAAAAGCGGAGTAGATTTACCAGCAGTGATTCTCTCCACTCACCATTCGCGAAAGGATGTGGAAGAAGAGAAGAGAGAGTGCTACCAGAAGCAGCTTCCGCCACAAACCAATAAGGTGGCTTGCAAAGTACACCAGGAGAGCTGAATGTTGCCCACATGCCCATCAAGATGCACTGTACGCCTCTTTCACGTGAGTGAAAATTATATCACATAGAGGTATGTGCTGTCTGGACAGTCTTTGAGGTATATAGAGACACCTGGAAGACACCACGCAATTTGAACGATGGGCAGAAATGAAGTTGCCGAGGTAATTTATCACCCCCTCCCCTGTAATGTGGGCTATTTACACGTTCACCCAATAGCACTAATTCAGTCACACGCCTGCAAGAAGTACACTCCTGGAAATGGAAAAAAGAACACATTGACACCGGTGTGTCAGACCCACCATACTTGCTCCATACACTGCGAGAGGGCTGTACAAGCAATGATCACACGCACGGCACAGCGGACACACCAGGAACCGCGGTGTTGGCCGTCGAATGGCGCTAGCTGCGCAGCATTTGTGCACCGCCGCCGTCAGTGTCAGCCAGTTTGCCGTGGCATACGGAGCTCCATCGCAGTCTTTAACACTGGTAGCATGCCGCGACAGCGTGGACGTGAACCGTATGTGCAGTTGACGGACTTTGAGCGAGGGCGTATAGTGGGTATGCGGGAGGCCGGGTGGACGTACCGCCGAATTGCTCAACACGTGGGGCGTGAGGTCTCCACAGTACATCGATGTTGTCGCCAGTGGTCGGCGGAAGGTGCACGTGCCCGTCGTCCTGGGGCCGGACCGCAGCGACGCACGGATGCACGCCAAGACCGTAGGATCCTACGCAGTGCCGTAGGGGACCGCACCGCCACTTCCCAGCAAATTAGGGACACTGTTGCTCCTGGGGTATCGGCGAGGACCATTCGCAACCGTCTCCATGAAGCTGGGCTACGGTCCCGCACACCGTTAGGCCGTCTTCCGCTCACGCCCCAACATCGTGCAGCCCGCCTCCAGTGGTGTCGCGACAGCCGTGAATGGAGGGACGAATGGAGACGTGTCGTCTTCAGCGATGAGAGTCGCTTCTGCCTTGGTGCCAATGATGGTCGTATGCGTGTTTGGCGCCGTGCAGGTGAGCGCCACAATCAGGACTGCATACGACCGAGGCACACAGGGCCAACACCCGGCATCATGGTGTGGGGAGCGATCTCCTACACTGGCCGTACACCACTGGTGATCGTCGAGGGGACACTGAATAGTGCACGGTACATCCAAACCGTCATCGAACCTATCGTTCTACCATTCCTAGACCGGCAAGGGAACTTGCTGTTCCAACAGGACAATGCACGTCCGCATGTATCCCGTGCCACCCAACGTGCTTTAGAAGGTGTAAGTCAACTACCCTGGCCAGCAAGATCTCCGGATCTGTCCCCCATTGAGCATGTTTGGGACTGGATGAAGCATCGTCTCACGCGGTCTGCACGTCCAGCACGAAAGCTGGTCCAACTGAGGCGCCAGGTGGAAATGGCATGGCAAGTCGTTCCACAGGACTACATCCAGCATCTCTACGATCGTCTCCATGGGAGAATAGCAGCCTGCATTGCTGCGAAAGGTGGATATACACTGTACTAGTGCCGACATTGTGCATGCTCTGTTGCCTGTGTCTATGTGCCTGTGGTTCTGTCAGTGTGATCATGTGATGTATCTGACCCCAGGAATGTGTCAATAAAGTTTCCCCTTCCTGGGACAATGAATTCACGGTGTTCTTATTTCAATTTCCAGGAGTGTATTTATTGCATCTGAAGCAAAATTCAGTCCATTTCTAACACTAACCTTTTATTTGCTGCTTAAAAAATGTACACCAAATATTTCTGACTCATAACGGTGATTTCTGTCGGTGATGTTTTGGTACCTCCATATCGATTCTGCTCTAGTTACCATCGCTGCCTCAGAGAAGTTCCGGATAGCGCCCAGGCTGCGCCCGGCCTCTGGCTTGAGCAGTTTTCAAACGGCGACACGCAGGGTTAGGATGGGACGATCATATCTGTACTATACATAGTGGGGAAGGGCCGATAGTGTGTGATACGAGTGGCGGCTCCTGGCGTCGTTTCGCGCCAGTATTCTAGATTCGTGCCGTGGAAAGTCCGCAGCTCGTCGTCTAGCGACTAGCGTTGCTGCCTCTGGATCACGAGGTCCCGGGTTCGATTCCCTGCCAGGTTGGGGATTTTCTCCGCCCAGGGAATGGGTGTCTGTGTTGTCCTTATCATTTCATGATCACCATAATCAGTCGTGACAGTGGCTAGATTGAATTGTGTAAAAGAACTGGACAGTGTAAATATTGGGACTTTGTACGGGCGCTGATGTGCGCGCAGTTGAGTGCCCCACAAACCAAACATCATCACCACCACCTTCATCGTGCTGTGGAAAGGTTGGTGGGGCGACAAGTGCGGATGCTGCGGAGTGCGACTGGGCATTTTGCCAACCTGTTGCATCGGAACTGTATAGCAACATCGAACGCTGCTTTTGGCTGGACTTCCCTATTGACAGTCGTTTTGTGAGTTCACTTTATCCGTTTTATTGTTAATACTGAGAAACGGTTAAGTTTACTCCTGCTGGTGGTTCAAGTGTCTAGTTCGGCAGTAGTAGTGCGAATGTCATATTCGGACTATAGCTGTGTTTACTGACATATGATTGTGAATTTTGAACTGTTGAGCCACGTCCGGCATTTATATTTCAAGCTTTGTAAATTTTCTCGCTGTTGTAGAGCCTTGTCATCAGTCACTATGAAAGTAGACGGCTGTGGGAAGGTGAGAAACAGAAGAGAATTGATAATTCTGGGAGAGGGAGAGACCAAATGAAACTTAACGGCTCCTTGCTTTCCTATACCTTTTCTGTATGATCACTCGTATTTGTCTCCTTCATCATTATTCAAACTGTTCTTTGGGACGCTCCCCTATTTTGTTGGAACAGCCCTCAAACATGCATGGAATTGGTTTACTTCCGGTCCTTAACCGGGGCGAATTGCCGAGAATGAGAGAAAACCGACAGTTTACGGCAATAGTTACTTGAATTAATATTGTCAGGTACTATAAGCGCGCAACGGATAACAGGGGAGAGAATGAGGGAGTCCAAACAGAAGAGCAGAATGTGTCTTTACTCTTTCGTATGCACAGGTTATCAAAGGGACTGGGGTTGCATATGCTAATACGTGACCCAGTTATCATTCTGTCTTTGCCTAGTTGGCTTCTGCTGATGGCATGCGACTTATTCTACTTATTTACAGGGCAAATTTGTCTGCGTGTTAAAGATTCAGCTGTTCATCATTTAATTATTTATTAACTGAATAATATAACATCGTCATCGACATACACCACGCTTAAGACAAATATTACCATCATTATGATTTAGACAATATTTTCATTGACACACAATACAATTAAGATAGACATTATCACAATGAGCGCACATTGCGTGAACTCGTGAGGGAGAGGTTTGCGTTTCGTCAACTTGCTACTACCCGTAATTCGTTAGTCTAGAATGCATGCATTCAACGACACGAAATGAGGAATCAAATATAATAAGACAGGAATGTAATAAGATAGAGAGTGCTGGGGGGAGAGCAGAGTTCACTACTCGCATTCAGATCTTTAACGGGCACGAGGTTACCTTTTGCGTAAAAGAAAACGTTTCACTTTTTAAACTTCTTCGGTCTGTACGCGCCTAGCTTAGTGTGCTCGCCTATTGTGCCGATGACCACGTGGTCCTGGTCAAACACATCACCCGTTATCCTGTTTGCAAAATCGACCTAACGCGTGTGTGAAAAGGGCTCCTGAAGCGGCAAGGATAACTGAATCGATTCCGTTCGGCATCTGATTCTATCGGCGGTGGGCAACAATCACTTTAAGAGCGGCCCAGTGCACGTGGTCGACATGAAACATCATAGGTCACAAAGTACAAACGGTTACGAAATTCACTAGCCATAACGGAGATGTTTTCCTTCGTTAGTCTAGTCATTTCACACGCTGTAAGGGCTTGCTGTTAATGTAACAGGGAAATGCAAGAGGCTTTCACTTCAACACTGGCTACAGCGTGGCGAGGAACAAGGAACAGAGTCCTCTCCTACACATTTTGAGGCTAATTTTAAAAAATTTCACAGAAAGCAGCAATGAAGTCATTCCCAATGCAACGATGTGATACAAACAGAACGCATTAGTACGTTTATCAAATATTCAAATACCTTTGTCCTGAATATAAAGACAGACGTAATGAAGATACGTTTGCTCCCATACCTGTCTACTTACACTCTGCCCCCCATCTGTCGAACTGGCGAGCACCTAGCGTTTTTACAGGGCTTCAGTGGAGGGGATCAACGCGCAAAAAAACTGCCGTGAGCAACCTCTCCAAAGCTTTTTTTTTTTAGTCAACCGACTATTTCGGGTAACTACCTGTTTTTGTCCTCTCTGCTCTCACCCCAGAATGGCAGACACTAAGTTGGTATTACTCTGTCGAGCTCCTCTACTACGAAAGGTCGTCTGCTCTCCAGCTAAGGTTGACTACACTCAGGGATAGCAGAGGAAGGACAGAAGATGTATACACACCAAAAGCGCTTCAATACTAACCTAATAATAGTAACTAAATCTATAAAACCTATTTACAATGTTTTTGACTACTGTCATCCGTCGACAGGGCCGTGTCATATGAAATTTGGCGGAGCAGCCGCCTGGGTTGTTGCTTTCGCGTCGTCGCGACTTTAATAGTATGACAGACAATCTCATATTGTTATTAATGTTATGGAACGGCACAAATGATGTCGTTTCAACTTAAATGGGATGTCTCCGGGTACATGGCGGTGAGTAGTGTCAACTCTGATGGCGCCACGGTCGGGATCGTAAATTTACATTCTAGTAATAATGTTTCCCTTTTAAATTCATTTACTGTACTGCTCAGCAGTATAATTCATGAGACTGTGGTTGGTTTGAATGTGCACAGCTGTCATTTACACCACTTTGTGAGTAACTTAAATTAACTGCCTTGTTTGGTTGGTTAGTTTATTTGGGGGGAAGGGACCAAACAGCGAGGTCATCGGCCCCTTCGCAATAGGGAAGGATGGGAAAGGTCGTCGGCAGTGTCCTTTCAAAGGAACCATGCCGACATTTGTCGGAAGTGATTTAGGGAAATCACGGAAAACCTAAACCAGGATGGCTGGATTCGGGTTTGAACCGTCGTCTTCCCAAATACGAGTTCATTTGTGGCGTCGCAACTAGTGCGCGATCGCCCATTTGTCTATTAAAAGCTTTACTTCAGAATGTATGTGGGCTGCAATGTAAGCCGGTAGAGTATTATACGGTCAGTAACGGACGAGTTGCGTCCTGCAGACTGACGTCACGGACATCTGTTGCAGCTGCGCGTGTGAAACCAGTGGAGTAGCGCTGGAAGGCCATTTACATTATATGAAACTAAAAATATTAATAACTAATAAAGCAATAACCTGAGGAACGTCATATTTGATGTACATCCTTCTGTTGTCAAACCAAACAATATGTCAAAGTCTGAGATCAAAAATAGTTGTATTTTGGAAGTTAGTAAAATTCCACAAAAAAACTTAACTTTCCGACAGTCAAGAATTTAAATAAATAAAGTGATATTATAGTTCACCTTCAGTGACTATGTACGATGATCTGATAACACTTTCAGTGTTCATATATAAATTTGGAAAGTTTTTAGTTTCAGAAAACCTCTATGACTTTTCTATAATAATAATTTCAAGAATTCTAAGGAAATATGTGTATTGTGTGTTAGGGTGCGTGTGAATGAGAATGCGTGCGTGAGAGTATGCGGGACGTTCGGCATTATTATAAATCATTCATGTAATTCTCTACAGGAACTGGCAAGTGTTCCAACTCTGTAACGTGGGAACGAATCCACTAGTGGTTCCCCTACTAGTGAATGTCGGATGTCCAAGTATGTATGCTTATGTATAAGACAGCCAGAACATTCGCGATTACATAATAAATTTCCAGATGTAGAGTAAAGCTTATAGTTCATTTTGTTTTGTTTATTTAATTAGAGAGATTTGTGTTACTCAATTTGATGACGTCAATGAGCCTAGAGAAGTGGTTGGTACTTGTTAGATTTTGGCGCGAGCCGCGCTCTAGAAGTGAGTTCTCATTGGTCGTAAGGGCTGACAGCCAGTGAGAAACGAGACGGTTGGCCGCCTAGCGAGTAGATATAGTTTTGAGTGTGGGAGAGTGAGGAGGAAGTTGCGAGCTAGCTTTGATTGGAGGCGGTTATGCTCGATGTGACTTTTCGCATTATGTGTAAGATGAAATCTTGGGATGACTTCCGCGTTATGGTCCAGTGTTAATGGTATCTGGTAGTGACCAGAAACTGTTTATGAAAACTTTAGAGTGGTGTGATAATTCGTTCCGACGAAAATCACGAGTGAACTTTGAATTATATTGCGTGGCGGTACTGAGTATATTCTTACTAAGTATTTTATGGCGAGCATCAACTTTAACTAAGGACAACCACTGAATATCGTGTGCAGAAGTAATTTGCCGATCATTGACTGTGTTACAAGTAATTGGTTTCGGAATTTGGGAAGGTAAAAGTTCTGGCTGTTTTAGGTATGGTGATAACTGTGAGCAGAAACTTTAGTTATTTTCGTAAATGTGGGCTGATGATCTTGCTTAACGGGAATAAAGGTCTACTGAAGGTTTTAATTGCAACTTCATGTTTAAAGTACGAGTGACATCCCCTTCCCGAATTGTTTAAAGTACATAGACAATTTTCAGCAAATTTTACTTATAGCGGCCTCCGGCGTGTAGCTATGAGGTTACAGTTACTTCAACTCTGGTTTTCCGTGGTCTCGTGAGTAGCTGCAGTCAGGAGTTTACGTGCGAAGATCTACCGCTGTAAAGAGGTAGGTGAACAAAAATTATAGAAGAAATTGCATTGCAGCAGCAACTTATAATCCGTCGCAATTGGTGCATCGCACGCACGCACGAAAAAAATTCCGTCGCACATTGTGCTACCACTGCGCCACCTCGCTCTGTCCTTGTTTGCCTGCTTGTTGTTTACATGATGGTTAAAGTTTAAAACTTTGTGCTCTCCTCTTCAATTTGAATTGGATTCGAATGCAGACAGCTGTCTCTGTCTTGAAGGCTTGATTCTGTAGTCAAGTGCTGTTAGCTGACTAGTAAGAATGAGTCTTCAATATTTGATTCACCTTGTTGCCTTTGTCTGTGTGTTTACAGCTGACATTTGCGTAAATTGTCCTCTTAAAATTCTAGCTCAATAGAACCCATAGGTGAATTGTGTGAATGGCTTTTTATATATTTGCTGTTTACCACGCCTACGACAAGATTTAGCAATACAACTTCGTACACAAGATGCTGACACAGATCGCTATACCAGATATTTATGTCAAGATCGTGGACGACTTCCTCCGTGGTAGGACTTTCCTAGTGGCTCAACGGGGAATGCGTTCTGGCATTCGCCAACTGTCGGTAGGCACTCCGCAAGGATCAGTGCTATCTCCCATCCTTTTTAATATCTATGTCAATGATATACCGGTCATCCCCGAGTGCCACCTTGCACAATACGCTGACGACACAGCACTATACACCACTGGCCGCATTACTGACACCGTCGTCGCCCGCCATCAGCGACAGGTGGACGCCACTATCACCTGGTGCGCCGGCCGAAGTGGCCGTGCGGTTAAAGGCGCTGCAGTCTGGAACCGCGAGACCGCTACGGTCGCAGGTTCGAATCCTGCCTCGGGCATGGATGTTTGTGATGTCCTTAGGTTAGTTAGGTTTAACTAGTTCTAAGTTCTAGGGGACTAATGACCTCAGCAGTTGAGTCCCATAGTGCTCAGAGCCATTTGAACCATTTGAACCATCACCTGGTGCCGGACAAACAAAATAGCTCTCAATTCCGCCAAAACAACGGCAGTTTACTTCACAAAACGGCGCCCAGTTCTCCGCCGCAATATCTCGATTGCAGGTGCCCTGGTCCCCGACAACCACCTATCTCGGGGTCCAGATGGACCACAAGTTGCTCTTCCACTGTCATGCGGAGTATGTCACCAACAAGGGGCAAAAGCTAACCAGGGCTTTGTACCCGCTCTTCCGCAGTAGGGAACATAACCTGCATACCAAGCTCCGCATTTACCGAACAGTTATCCTGCCTGCCCTCACGTATGGATCTGCTACATGGGCCACGATTAGTGTCACCAGGATGCGGACATTGCAGCGCCTGTAGAACAAGGTGCTCAGGTGGAGCCTGCACGCCCCGCCACTCACGAGAATTGTCACTCTCCACGAGGAAGCGGATATTGTCCCCCTCAAGGACACCATACGCAACAACGCGCGGCAGCTCTATGAGAAAGTGGATGCCTTGCGGGACACTGTCCATGGGTTACGCCACGTTGGGACCACACTTCCACGCCGCTGGCATCGACATCCGGTTGCCCTAACCATCCTAGAGGAATCGGATTCCGACCATGGCTAACGATAGGTCTGGCACGCCCACCACGGACGCCTCCTTTGGCGGGACTAGCCCCCATTCTACGTCCAATACTTTCCAACCATACCTGCCCACGTTAGGCAAAATTTTTCTGCCTGACTCATGTAGTACTGTCACCGTCAGAGGATGGTACGGGACTACAAGTCCCACCGACACACGTCCAAAGCGAATTGCAGTGACGCAGTCACTGCCCTGTGGATAAATTTACTGCCTCACCAACACAGTTAGACCGCAATAGACCGGTGATGCTGTATTGTAACATATCACAAAAAAAAAAAAAAAAAAAAAAATGCAAAACATGTTTCCTTTTCTGCTAGTGTGGTTGTTAATGAAAACATCTGTAGTTACTTCTTGCTGTTTAATATTAATAGTAAAAATAATACTTATTAAGTTTAATTTAGTCAGACTGCTCGTGTGTCGAGCTTCGTTTATTAATAACGGCAGTGAGTGGGTGCCAAGCAGGAATAATTGTGTACTTTTTTGTTTGTTTGCTTGTTCATGTGTGGTGTACCTTGTTGTATCTTGTGTTGCATCATGTGTCAGCTTTTGTTAAAACATTGTACAAGTACTAAGGCTGAAATTGTCCTTGTTTTTTAAAAGATTGTTTCATGAATTGTTTGATACGTGCTTAAGGATCAATTACCCAAGTCCAACTCACTGAAAGGTTTTGCCATCTCATGTCCTACCATTGCGTTGCATGTTTCTCAATCGATTTCTTGGGAAAGGACTGATTTAATATATTTTAATATTTTTCACTCATCGGCTGTTTCGCCATATCTTTGTATAATGTTTTATACATGACGATGGAAACCCACGACACTGTTGTAATATTCTGTAATTTTACAAACCGGTTTTCGATTATTAGCCATCATCAGGTACAAAGATATTTTTTATCTTCGTACCTGGCGATGCTACAACATCCGAAAACCGGTTTGTAAAATAAAATAAAAAGTATTGTAGAACATCATACCAGAGTCCTGCGTCGTTTCATTCATAATAGAATATTTTTTATCTTATGGTATCAAACAGCTGACATAGTACTGGCTCCCCTTTGGCTTTGTATCGAAATCCCTTTCTTCTTCTGTCACGTCGCGATTTAAGTCCTACCCCGCTTACAGCAGGTAAGTGTTCTTTGCCTACCTATCCGCTCTCTGCTTTGTGTTTGACAATGCTAATTTCATTGCACAAAATTGTTTGTGATGATGATGTTGAGCCTCAGTCGTGCAATACTTTTTGGAAGAGTAAAGGGCCATTTGACTGTGTAATACTATATTTATCTTTTGCACCATCTAAACTGAGGCTTTTATGCTATTATCGATTACAATGCAAAAAGTAGTTAGACCATTATTATGTCATGTCTGTTAAGGGAGTTCAAATCAAGTCCCATTCCACCCTTTATTTAGATGCCCTTCTTTTTATTGCTACCGAAGGCTCTTTCGATTTTTCTGAATAATGAATGAATCCATCTGATGATCATTTGTTTTCGATTTCTTCGCATTTTTCCTGTAGAAATTTCGATTAGGTTTCCATGCACTTCTTACTTACTACATTCGCAAGAGACCAACTACTGTATTCCTTTTTATTTTCTTGAAAATTTTTATACTTCCTTCTACCATCGATCAGCTGATTTCTTCTGTCACAAAAGGCTTCCTGTACCTCTATTCTTGTGTCTATTGTCTATGAATGGCTGTATTTGATACGTTCACTCCTCTTCAGTTACCTATTGTGGTAATCATTATTGCAGTAAGTACATTCTTAGAAAATTTCAAACACGTTTCTTCATTCCCATTCTATATACCACTTCTGATTTTTCCGGACAATTCTTTTAAACTGCAGTCCACTCTTCACCTTCACTAAACTGTGATTCGAATCTTTATCTGCCGTGGCTACCTGAGAATTAAGTGTCTGATTTCTGAATCTATCTATGAACGTCATTTGATATACTTACAGTATCCCTTTGTCTTGAGGCAGCATCCTGGTATACCTCTTGCTCTTGTAATACTTGAACGGACTATTCGCTATTATTAGCTGAAATTAATTCAGAGCTCAATTACTGTTTCACATCTTTCATTCTTACTACCAAACTCACATTCTACTGTAACTATGCCGCCTTCTCCTTCATCTGCTATCACGTTCCAGCACGTATGATTATTAGACCTTCACCAACCTTTACATACTGAATTACCACTTAAGTATCCTAATCTTTTTCCTCAGACTCTTCCTCTTCTGCTTGTGGCGACTTGAACGTGTTGGCTTTGATTTGTTGTTGATTCTGAAGAGATAAATTCTGTAACTGAAATGATGAAAGTAACTCCCTCTCTGCTCTACTATCCTATCGATAAGGAGTCCTACTTCCATCATACCATTTCGTGCAGTTGTTCATATTGCCCTATATTTGTCTTACCAGAATTCCTTATCTTCTTTCCATTTCATTTAACTGATCACACTATATATATCTTGAGTGTTTGCATTTCCCGGTGGACTTTTTCTAGCCTCCGTACCAGGCATAAACTACTGACATTCCAAATTCCTTTCGCTGGTTATTCAGGTTTTTTTTCTCATAGTTATCTTCCCTTGGCAGTACCATCTTAGAGATACGAGTGGGGGAGTAATGCGGAATCTTTTGGCAATGGAGAGATCATCATTACATTTTGTTGAAGATGGGTGCAAATTGTCTCACGAAAATTTACGTACAACCTTTCAGAGTGAACAATCAGGCCCCTGACTATTGCTACGGGTCGACAAAATTAGATTTGTTTTCCATCCTAATTACTCTCCCCCACGCAGCTCGCAGTTGTTTTCAGAGTTTGTGTGCAGCTGTAGATGTAATTCTTTAATTTCAGACATTTCAAGTAGCAACCCTCGGTGGACTTTGAAACTTTTGTGAAAGTCATACAGTGCGGAAGTTATTCGGTCGGCAGATATTCTGGGACGGCCCGAACGATATTTCGAGTCTCGGGCCAGAAGCAGTGAAGCGTGAAAAAAAGAAGAGGGAAAGGAGTGCACATAAAGCTCACTGGACCGCCAGCTCTCGAGGCGGGGCGCTTCGCGCTGCCTTTCATTTACCTGCAGCCATCCCCGGCTCTCGTTAAGAGAAGGCGCGAGCACCCTGTGGGTGTACCAGTCGTCCACTGTAATGGCGCGGCAGAGGAAGACGCAGGTAGAGGTGTAAAAGCGGCGGACCGCGCCCGGGCCGACCCGAAGCGCCACGTTCGCACTAATTGCTCGCGACTGTGTTTGCTCGCCGGGCGGCAAGAGCCGGCCGCGTTTCGGCCATCTGTGTCCCTCTTCAGGGAGGCGCGCCCTTCAGCAAATGCCGCAACATCAAGAGAAAGATTTCTTCGTTGACACCTCTGAGATTTCCTTTGGATAGCCGCACTGGCACTAGAGGACGACAGCACTGGATCACAGTGTATTCAAATGTCGGCCAGCGTAATGCCAACAAATGGCAGACTGTTTCTAATGTAATTAATCATTGTTTATATCCTTCAGTTTATTATAATTCGTTCTATCGCATAATGCGAAATTCTTTCTCATGTGATGTGATTGACCGGGTTCATCTGCAGCACCCGGCATAAAGACCTCCCGGTGCATCTGAAGGTAGTTACAAATAAAGAAAGACAGTTCAGATTTCAGAAATGCTGTTCCACTGAGACAGCAATATGCAATTTCACTGTCCGCTTAATAGAGTCTTTAAATGGTAAAATATCTCCAGTAGGAATATTCTGTGACTTATCCAATGCATTTGGTTGTGTGAACAATAACATTATGTTGGAGAAATTACAATTCTGTAGTACAAATTGGAACTGCGTAAGAGTGGTTTAAGTCATATCTACAGAACAGGAAGCAAAGAGTCACTTTAAGTGCTTCAAGTGATTCAAAGGACTTCGCCACTTCATCTAACTGGGCCGAAATTACATTAGGTGTTCCACAAGGTTCGATCATGGGTCCCCTCCTGTTCTTGATATATGTGAATGACCTCTTTTCTCATGTGAAACAAGATGCTGAACTGACACTGTTTGCTGATGATGCAAGTATAATTATTAATCCAGTAAAAGAAAGTCTGTTAGAAAATGATACAAATAAGGATTTGGAAAAGTTATTAATTCGTTTTCTGCGAATGGGCTTGCTCTGAACTTTGAAAAAACACAGTACATCCAATTTTCTGCTGCAAAAAGCATAATTCATTCAATAAACATAACATATCAAAAGTCGTCAGTAGTCAGGGTAGAGCATACTAAGTTTTTGGGTGTACATGTAGATGAGAATCTTAATTGGAAAGTTCATATTTTGGATCTCCTAAAAGCGACTAGGTTCAGCAACTTTTGCAATCAGAATAATAGCCAATTTTGAGGATGTAGAAATTAGTAAGCTCACATACATTGCATATTTCCATTCGCTGATGTCATAGGGAATAATATTCTGGGGCAACTCAACACCTAAACAAAAGGTATTCACTGCTCAAAAGAAAGTAGTTAAAATAATGTGTGGGGTTCATAGTCGCACATCTTGTAGACATCAGTTTAAAAGGTTACGAGTTCTTACAACTGCTTCGCAGTACATTTACTCAGTAATGAAATTTTTTCTCAACAACGTGGACCAATTTAAAATCAACAGCGACATTCATGATTATAATATCAGAAAAAAAAATACCTACAGTGTCCATTTCTTAACCTACCTTTGCCACAGAAAGGGGTAAAATATGCTGCTCTAAAACTTTTTGATAAATTACCAGATTAAATAAAATGTCTGACACACAGCAGTAATAGTTTCAAAAACAAAGTGAAATCATACCTCCTTGACAACTCCTTCTATACCATAGTTGAATTCTTGAACATGAGTAAATAATCCTGGAGATATAATATATGCATTTTGTGCCATTTAAGGGAATGGGATAGACAATAGAAATATTAAGGTATAACACTGTAATGTAAACAAAAAGAAAGAAAATTTAAAAAAAAACTTGTTTCCTGTGCGCATTTTTGTGAATTTGACACGCTCCAAATTATAACGGTTTTCCGAGCTATTGATCAATGGAACACGTAACTAACTAACTAATTAAAAGATGAAAATTGCGTGATTTGTGAACAACACACAGTATGCCATTTTTCATTAACTAGATTTAAAAATTACGTCCGGTAAATGGCGTCCTCCATTCTCGACGCATTGACAGAGCCCTCCTGGAAGTTTTCCGTATTTCTTTGTGTCATTTCTGGTGGATGGTAGCAACTTCCTGAGGGATTGCCTCCTTAAGTTCTTGCAGGTTTGTGGAGCAATGTTTTTACACTTGATCCTATAAGTGCCCCACAGGAAAAAACCATAAGGTGATAACGTTGTGGCCGTGGGGACTGTGGTATCAGCCACTAATCAGGTCGGCCACACTTTCGAATACGCTCGCCGCCAGTTACGCCGCCGAGTTTCCTACACCCGCCACCGCGGCACGAGGGCGCTGCCACGAACAATTACGCCGCTGAAAATGAGAGGCCAGCACCCCCTCTCTATAGCTCCAGTGGCGGGTGTAGTTGATTTCGAACATTCATGGACTGACCACATTTCGTGTGTCTGCCGGTTGAATAAGATACACAGACTTTGGTGGTGACCAGCGGTCGACTACGGTCCCAGGTTCGAATCCTGCCTCGGGCATGGAAGTGTTTGATGTCCTTAGGTAAGGCAGGTTTAGGTAGTTCTAAGTCTAGGGAACTGATGACCTCAGATGTTAAGTCCCATAGAGCTTAGAACCATTTTGAACCAGCGATCGACATCTTTTGAATAGACATTGTATTGCAAAATGACAGACTTACAAATCCCTTGTACTGTATATATTTCTACATTTAGATATATTCTTAACGACTAACGTTGGAACAACTGCAACAAAACTGTGTGTTATTTTCAGTGTTTCGTATTAGATGTAGACTAAATCATATCTCAAAAAAATGGTTCAAATGGCTCTGAGCACTATGGGACTTAACATCTATGGTCATCAGCCCCCTAGAACTTAGAACTACTTAAACCTAACTAACCTAAGGACATCACACAACACCTAGTCATCACGAGGCAGAGGAAATCCCTGGCCCCGCCGGGAATCGAACCCGGGAACCCGGGCGTGGGAAGCGAGAACGCTACCTCACGACCACGAGCTGCGGACAAATCATATCTCACATCTCTGTTCCTCACTTCTGCACCTACTAAAGAACCACACTACGTGAAATGGAAGACTTAGCAGGGTGCAGGCAATTTCTCATAGCGAGGAGAGAATACGCCCAGGAAATGACACTCTCAACGCCGAGAAGTGTGTGTGAGTTGTGGCTCCGTCTTGAAGGTCAAAAATGGCTTTGAAATGGTCGTTGATTAAGTTCCGGAGGGTTTTCTGCTATTAGCAGAAATTTTATTTATTTACAGTGTCTGACAAGTGTAAGTGGGCCTTATCAGAAGAAATCGAAACAAAAATTGGTTCAAATGGCTCTGAGCACTACGGGACTTAATATCTGACGTCATCAGTCGCCTAGAAATTAGAACTAGTTAAACCTAACTAACCTAAGGACATCACACACGTCCATGCCCGAGACAGGATTCGAACCTGAGACCGTAGCACTCGCGCGGTTCCGGACTGAAGCGCTTATAACCGCTCGGCCACCACGGCCGGTGAAATCGAAACACCAACAGGGGGAATGTTCTGAAGAATTTCCTGACACAAAGCTCTGCGAGGTAACTATCATTTTCTATGGATGCATGTGAGTATCTCTGTATAGGATTCGCCTTACACACCTATCAGACAATCCCAGGGCAGCTGCATGTTTAAGTGCTGAACACTTTCCAGAATGTTGGACCGACGCTCTCACCCACGCCAACATATTCCGGCGTTGTTACAGTCCGATATTGACCAGAATATTTTACTTTTAGAGCAGGGCCCCGTGCTCTAGGGTCTCATACCGAAACTCGAATAGTTTTTCTATCGGGAACAGCGTCACGTCGGCCAAGTTCGAACCGAATGCGAAATTCTCGTTGAATATTAGACGCAGAATCACCGTTATTAATGCACCCCTCCACAAGAAACGCACGATGCTCAGCTAGCCAAGCTCGTGTACCTAATGAAAATGGCACATACATCGCTGTCGACTGATACCCTCCACGACAGCACCCCACCCCAAGTCACACAGCGTATCTTCTGCCGAAACCTGTATTTGGCTTTTGAGATAAAAACGTTGGCTTCCAGGGGCATTTTCACAGCAAAAAAAAAAAAAAAAAAAAAAAAAATTTCTGGTTTTGTGACCGCATTGTCAGTATGCAAAAGTACCGTCGTTTCGGTCACCTTTGCAAATGACTTTTTCAGTGTGTTTTTGTTTACTGCTAAACGAGAAAATTTTGTTTCTTATATACCTGCAGATGTGGCTGTTATCTAATTCTGATATGCCGTTGAGGACGAAGGGGACGGGTGTTAGGTTCTTTACTGGTGTTTTTATTAGTTCTTTCATTGGTAGAAACCCGACGTTTTTATTGGTGCTTGTATTACTGCTTGTGGTTGATAGAAATCGGCGAATGGATAGCCAGGCGGCAGTTGTGACGTGGCATTGTTTTCTTGTTTTCTAGCGCCTGCTGAGGTGCGCCAGTATTGTATGTACCTGCGGCTGCAGCGGTCTCCCGCGCGCCTGTGTGTATTGCTTCCCGTGAACTGCCTTCCCGTAACTCTGTTATTGCTGGCAGCCAAGACGTCGGAAGTCGGTAACCGTCTTCTCTGTCCATGTTGGCAGGTCCCTTCGCTGTTTCTACTGCCTCTGTAATCTTTCTCCTGAAAGTAAGAGGCTCTTAAGTCAATTCGCGAGCTTCATCAAAATCAGTCTATTTGCCGCATTTTTTCTGGTGTTCTGCCACCGCTGACTAGGTGTGTTGACCTACTCGGATACATCTTTCGTGTTCAGATATCCGTGTGCTGATGGTTGGCCCGTCTCGCCTGCATACGCTAATCCGCATTAGCACCTAATTTCGTAAACTCCAGCAGGATGTTGGTTGTAAACTGCAACTTTCGTTGTGCGAAGAACATGTTTCATTCTGTTGTTGCTTCGAAAAATCGGCTTGATGCCTGCTCGGCGGAGAATTTCACCCGCCCGTATCAGAACTAGATAACAGCCACGTCGTCAAGTATATAAGAAACTAAGTTTTTTCATTTAGCAGTAAACAAAAACAGCCTGAAGAAGATAATTTCTAACAGTGACCGAAACGTCGGTAGCTTTGCATATTGACAATGCGGTCACAAACCCAGAAAAATTTTATTGACTGCCTTTTGAAGAGTTTATTTCTTTAAACAACTGATGGCTAATAAAATTGTAACTCAAGGATGGCGGCATGCAACAAACGTCAGACTGTCATGAAGTGTAATTGATTAAACGCCTCGATAAGGAAATTTATTATTAATTTAACGTTATAGCAAAAAGGAGGTAGGAGTAACACTTTGTAGAAATTGTATTGTAAGGAGAGATTACTCAGCATGTTTCTCAACCAGAAATCGCATCTGAATGTCCTTAGGGTTCGGTGCCTCAACCTGTAAAAAAGGAACGCTTATACGATCCCTTTGGTAAACATCTGTATGTATGTATGTATGTTATATATGTCCGACTTTTATGAACTCCTTTTCTCAAGAATGGACAGACACATCAAGCTTATTAAGGACCATGCTTCCTTAGCGGTGTAAAAGTTTTAAGCTACTAAGGCAATGCAGTCACATGATTGGGCCATTTACGTCACAGATTTTGATACTCGAAAACTCACTCAACAAAACCTGAACGAAACGTTGGTCTAGAGTCATGAAATTTGGCAACAAGCAGAAATTATAAAAGCTACACCACTCTGGCTGTAGAAAACTTATTAAAATCACGACGGGTTTCAGCCAATTTAGTTGCATCCTCAGGTGACCTAAACAAGGAATGAGAAAGAGGTATTTTACTATTTTTCTCTTTACGCGGGTTTAATGAATATTGTTTCATGGAGTAAAATAGACCCACACTTACGTAATTTTGTCTAGAACATTGTTTTATTATTTAATGCTTTCCTTGAAGTCCCCCCCCCCCCATCCATCGTGTCATTATTTAACTCTCTCGCCGTCTTTCATCTCACTAACGTGCTAGGAGAGTTTTATAAATAGACAAAATGAAACAAAATGAATATTTGGTGCGGAGAGAGTAAAATAAGCACTTCAAAGCGTGCAAAATTATGTATAAATGCCAGTAAAAACATTCCATAATGTCAGGTGGAGGCAATGTGGCCCTGGCCACATGGAACACTGAACTAGCTAGAGCCCTATGCAAACAGCCACGATGAAAACTGCATTGGCATTTCCAATCCCTATTTAGACATCGTGAAGATGGGCCTGAACGGGCGTGAAGCCAGTCGTGGTTTTAATAAACCTTCTGAAGCCAGAGCGGTGTTTCTTGCCTCCATAGTGGACATATGGCTGCGGTCGCCAGTAACTCGAGAAAATATCACGTCAGGCATGTGAAGCTACAATATACAACAAAAATTTGTTTATAAATGAATCCACATAGGGCTCTGGTTCAATATTTTACGATATCATGCCTACAGGGTACTTCTCGTTGACATACAACATGAAATTCGGCTGTAGGCAACATTTTGCAGTACAGGTAAAGCAAAAATCCGTCATTCTTAATTTGTAGTCATATCACACGAAAAAATATTTTTTGTCATTTTTAATCTCTCTCTCTCTGTCTCTCTCTCTCTCTCTCTCTCTCTCTCTCTCTCTCTCTCTCTCTCGCTCCCTTTCTCTCTCTTTACAGACCACTATTTCCCTTGAACAGGTTGACGTATCAAGTTCCGTTTTATGTCAGTTACTAAAGGCTCTGGTCCCTTGGCGGGGTTAGAAATTTATTCTAGGTTAACGCGTTTATGGAATAGATACACACATTTGGTACTTACTTAATTGTGTCTACAACACTATGTAACGCTTTCCTTGAAGCGTGCCCCTGTCCTTTCTGTCATTTAAATTACGTATTTTGATGCTCGCAAACTCGCTTATCCGAATTTTTAAGGTACTGCTCGTTGACCTAGAATCATGCAATTCGGTAAGAAGCAGTGAAGGTGAAGTAAAAAATATCTTGAATTTGTTAAATTTTAAGTGTGTCGCAAAACAATATGTTTTTGCGATTTGAACATACATTGAGTTCTTTATCCGTCAAAACAATGACAGACAAATATTACTGCACGCGGACATAAAATGAACGTTGTTGTGATGTTTTAGTAAGAATATAAAAGACGTTTTTATAAATCTTCTCTCTCTTCCTTCATGACCTATTACGCTGACAAAGCCTACGAAGAAACATTAATGATCATTTTTATGTTATCTCAAATACATATACGTGCGTGTGTGTGTGTGTGTGTGTGTGTGTGTGTGTGTGTGTGTGTGTGTGTGTGTGTGTGTGTGTGTAGATGTAGGACCTTTACGTGTTCAGTAGTCTAGGATTAATCCCAGAGAGATTAATATGAATGTAAGCTTTGATGAACAGGAGAAGGAGACACTTAAAGGGCAGCTGATTGGGGGGAGGGGGGGGGGACGTATGATAGCGTTTCTTGCACTCGTTGCGGTATGATGCGAGAGAGGCACAAAAGGGTACAGTAGAACGAATTAAGAATTAAATATCATTATAGAACATGATTTGAACTGAACGCTGGAACTTGAAGGGCAGGAATATTTGTGTGGATGAACTTGCAATAGCATCTATTGCATGAATCAGTGGTTCATTTGGCGGAAGAAGCACAAAAAGTTGTAAAGGGCACTAAAAATAATTGTCTGTGTGCAAATTAGTTTAAAATGAGTCTATTTTGTTGGAGTTTGAAGTGTAACGTTCAATTGGAAGTCTGATATGCATGTGTGTCCAGTGTGCTACGTTTAAAGAAGGAAGAATGTTACCTAAAAAGTGCACTTTTACAAGCAACTTTACGGACGGAGAACCGAGTGTGAAAGGTGTGATTCGTAATCACTAACAGATTGCCCATTCGTTCAACTAAAAGATGAGTGAGCGATCTATACGAATGGAGTGTGTGAATTTAATATTCATCTCATGTGAATATCCTACCATGCATGGATTTGATTTTTAGAGACTGCTAAATTACACCTTCATCTTTTTACCAGCCATATATAATTTCAACAGCGTATTTCACGATACGTAAGAAGGTGGTGCCGCCATCCTGGATAGAGCAGAAACATCGGAACCAGAGACTGCAGCATCAGTGGCTATCGTACCTCATGAGACAGCTTGCTTTCAGTACATCTCTGACCACAGAAAACATAAGCCGTAGAGGTGCAGTTTACTTTCAATACATCTTTGACCACAAAAAAACATTAGCAGTAGAGAAGGGATGCGTCATTACGTCACAAACTTGAAGCCGATGTCCGCAGTCCTATCTAGCCTAGAAGACTAGGTTCACCACATTCATACCTCCGTGTTTCATTGATACCTTCGCGTGATGTCACTGATATGCCCGTGCCCAGTTTCGACCCTTTTCCGTCTTTTGATTATGTGGAGACGTAGTTCTGTCATCGAAAATGCCAGTCTGCGTTTTTTATGGATGTAGTAATCGATATGATCGTAATCTAATGGTTAAAGTCAGTGGAGCAATTGACGCTATATTTTCTTTTGTACACATGGATTATTGCTGCACTATTTACTTTTAATGGCTTAATTTCTGTCAGGTGACTAGATTTGCCCTTACTTTACTCAGTGTACTTTACTCAGTGTCCGTTTCTTCCTGTGCTTTTCATTGCCTTCCAAGCTCCAAATGCTCCGACATTCGTGCCACACTGTATCAACGGTCTCGTCCGCGCACAATACACGGATACGTAACCGCGCTGCCCCTAAATTCCTCTCGTAGATAATTATTATTCATTTTCCACATTTCCTCCACTTTAAGAAGATTTAGGCTAGAACAGCAGGAGACAGCTGTCACGTGAGCGTTAGATTTGTGTGTATGATTGTATGAAAGTGTATGTGTGCTGTGCCTCCTTTATGAAGAAGGCTTTAGCCAAAAATTTATGTGAACTCTTTTTTTCGTCGTCACTGCCTTGTGTTCGGCGTATGAGTAGCAGTCTCTCCGTTTCAAAGTATAGTCATCCCCCCAAGAAGTTTTCTGTAAATAGCCCACTGCTCTTCAACAGGAATAATGATATACACAATTATCATAACAGAAGTAAAAAAATGACATTTACTACGCCACATTAAGGTTGTCTGAAGCACAAATAGGGGTTCACAATGCTGCAACCAAAAGTTTTGATCACTTACTCATTGATATATAATGCCTGTCATACAGCAAAATTTGAAACTAAACTGAAAACTTTTCTCTTTGATAACTCCTCCTATTCTGCAGAAGATTATCTTATACTGTCATGTGCAAAGGGCGATGGGTATGAATTACTGACTAACATCTGGCTATCATTAAGTAAAAAACGTAAAAACTAATAAATGATTATCACGGACCCATATTTACGAAAAAATTATATCAATATATAATGACTCGTTCCATATCATTACGATTTATCGTGCGAATGATGCATGGAACATGAAACTAAGTAACTAACTACTGGTCTATCACAAGGCATGGCATAGACTTATATACTCTGAACGCCTCAAAATGAAATTCAAGAGTAAAATCAAGCAAGTGATCAAAGTAGACGTGCATTCCTGAAAAACTGACAGAGTTTCTGGCGAGAAATATTCCGGGAAATAAAGCAAACAGGCCACTGCTGGAAACTTACGCCTACATCTTACATAGGTTATGCTACCATTACTAAAAAACCATTTTCATACATGTTAAACCAAAATATCCATTTATGGTTTCTTAAGCGTTTGAGACCATTCCCTTAATTGCATTTATAAGAGTCCACAGTGCTGGAATATATTTAAAAAATTATCTCGTTTTTGTATCCTGTCAGTTGTTATTACTGACCACACACTGAATGAAGCAACATAAGTACTTTTTTAATTTTGGAAGATGGGTAAACTGCAGTGAGGTTAATGCGCTGAGACTCTAATAAAACAAGAACTCCTATTCCGCGTGTAGATAAACTATGCAGTTCTGTTTCTTTGACATAATCATTCACATTGTTGACGCGCACAAGAAACGATAGCATGCCCTTCTTCTTTCCCCATTGCCCTGGTTTATGGGCTAGCAAAGAACACGTAGGTAAGTTTTTTGCAAACGCTAACATTTAAAATATGTACACACGAGCTGAAAGCTGAAAATGTGAAGAACAAAAACAGTACCGATACCAGTAAGCAAACAAGCATTGGTTTCGGTGTTCCAGTTTCATTTGCTATCGACACAAATTAAATGGATTACGAAAGCAAGCTTGTCACATCACTCCCTTTTTTCTGTTTTTGGTTATCAGAAAAAACGAGATACGTTAACGAGACCAAATGTGTCGCATTACTAGAGCAAATATGCATTCAAGAAGAGAAAAACGGTCGACGGTGCCTTCCTTATATTATGTCATTCACGTAAGGTCTATAATTTTTAGTAGTTAAAACAGCTGTTGCGCACGCACGACGAAAATAATGAATAAGAAGCAATCGTAAACAGTAGTCTGCTAATGTTTTTGGCCATTTAAAATGGCAACAGGGCCCTCACACTCTGGCTTCAAACCAACGTACGGCCTAATTTTATAGTGCCACCACCCTTCTTTTTTTACCTCCACGGATGCAGCTTATTTTCAATAAATTTTTGACCATAGGGAACATAAGCAGTAGAGATGAACCAAAAGTAAATTAACTGTCCTATCTAGCAATCATTAATATTTTGAACCAGTATACATATTAAAACATCTCTCATATTTTATGAAACAAATAATTTTAGAAGTATTCTCCAGGCCAAATAACTGAACATATTTACTTATAGGCTCTAGGGGTACCATGTGGAATAAGTAGCCATCTTCAGTATTCGAATGGTGTAAGTACGACCAACATGTCGAACAAGTTAACGTCTTCATGCTGCGTAACTAAAACAAGTAATCTTGTATGAATTAGGATTACAGTCTCCAGTATGCGAAACGGATAGGTACAATCAATATGGGGAACAGGTCAACGAATTCATACTGCGTACACTTAAACAATTATTCTTGTATGAATATTAGGGTCATATAATTCTTAAACTGTCCGGGAGTTAAAACAGCCCCCTGTTTCTGTACGTATTTGTCGGGATGGTTGCCTTGGCTGTAAGGTAATGCTGTAACTAGTAATTAGTTCCTAAATGTGACTTCCTTTTCTCCTTTACCAGCTCGCGTATGTTCGGTTGCGAAGCCTGTGAATTGCCAGTGGGTCATTATTCCAACAGCCCGCTATACCTATAGGGGAAGACAATGAAACGTACCAACTAAAAAGAAAGTCTACAAGACTGTTTGTATTCTTGTAGCAGGAGATATGTTCTTTGCAAATCATTTATGAGTTTTAGCAGAACAACTTTTACTACCAGAAAATATTAAAAATTGTGAATATTTTACAGTTTAAATGATGTGTATTTGAAAGTTTTTATGTTTAGAATTCAATTTTACACCATAGTGAAGGTTAACGAAGGGAGGACAACTTCATCATACACTTACAGTACAGCACAATTAATCAAATGGGTAGCCGGACCAGTCAAGCGATGCGGCTGATTTTGGTTTATAATTCTCAAGTACTGTGGTTAGCGTTAAAGCTACAGTGATATAGGGAAATGGATACACGGCTGGAACCATAGGATTCCAATAACATAAAGTGAAAATTATATCTTACACGTACTCCAGTTCTATCACCAGAGTATACGATTCAGCAGGCATAATACATTACTGGGTGATCCATTTACGGACTTTACGAAATGTGGTCTGAATCAAACTTACCCTTACGAAATGGAATGTTCTTTCAGATATGTATACATGTCCGAAGGAACGACCACTGTGGTGACTACAGTCGTTATGTAATAGGTGAAATGCATTCACTGTTGCGAATATGGACGACTATCAGCTGTATGATGGAACAATGACAATGAAAATTTATGTTGGACCGGGACCTGAACCCGGAATTCCCGCTTATCGCGAGCGGTCGCCTTACGCTATGCTATCCGAGCACACTTTACAGCCAGACCCCAACTTCCATAAGTCGTCAACCATGTGTCTATAGGCTGCACTCATACAACCATTACCTGAATTCAAGTGCAGAACAGAGATTTTAACTGGAAGTCGCTTGCCCGGTGTTGGCGGATAAATACGCAAATACACAGGGACTCTAGTATGGTATTTAGCCGCCGATACTGTGCAAGCGACTTTAATATCTGTCCCGTAAATGGGAATATAATAATAAATGTACGAGTGCAGGCTGTAAATCCGCGCTCGAATCCCAGTCCGGCACAAATTTTCATTGCCTTCAAATCATTATACAGCTAGGGGTTGTCCATATTCGCAACTGCGAATACATTTTTGTAAACTTTCGCTTTGTGCATGGTTTGCCTTCCGACTGACATAGTACAACCTCTCACTAATAACTCGACTATTCACTAGATTGTATAGTCTATCCGTATACGGGCCTGTCAGTGCGAAAACTAAACCTACAGCTTGTGTATTGTAATTGTGAGATCTTATCCAATTCGGTACACATCTTTAACTTCGTTCGGTAATAGATTTATCTCCGTTATCTATGCTTGGTTTGTGTTTTACATATTATAATTTCATTATGTGTACCTCTATCGACAGACATATAACGTTATTTCGTCGGTCAAGTGATAGTGACCCCTACAATTTCTTGATATACCACAGTTTTGTATGTTATCCGTTGTAACTTACATATTTATGGCTATTCCTTCAGGTATACTGGTCTCCAACACACAGTACTTAAAAATTTATTGTCGTTAGACAATCGTCTCTTAGTATTCCATGACTCTGAGGTGTAACATGAAACAGAATAGCACATCCAACTTCACTCTAGCACTTTGAATATAATTATTGCTGTATGAAAAAGCGATCCATGTTGTCTTACTACACGTTTTGTAATATACACTGTGCATTTTACACCTTTTGTACAGCGGTTTATGTTTATTATACCTTTTATCTTACTG
Source organism: Schistocerca nitens (assembly GCF_023898315.1). Taxonomy (NCBI): domain Eukaryota; kingdom Metazoa; phylum Arthropoda; class Insecta; order Orthoptera; family Acrididae; genus Schistocerca; species Schistocerca nitens. The sequence continues at coordinate 546,768,370 of NC_064619.1, read as the reverse complement.
TAATCTGTATGCAAATGAGATTTGGAGTCTCAGAACTGAGATTGTGAAAATGAATATCTTAATGTTGGCTGTAGAAGAATTATTCACTGTCTTCTTCGCAAAAAATGTCCTGAATAATAAAATCTTGGAATAATTCACATCAGGGCCCTCGCAGTTTTGCTGTCAGATATCTAACAACGACTATTTTTGACATACACATCGTGAGTATTGATAATGCAGCCTAACGAAAAGGGAGTTACGCTAGCTTCCCGTGAAAATGTAGATGAGATGAGACACAAGATTGTTAAATTCATCGACAAAGCTAGTAATGAAAACGAGAAACTAAAACTCGAATAAGCACTCGTTTGCAAGTTAAACGGGGTGAATTAAATTACAGTTACATTTTACTAACATTCACTGTCATTCCCATATAGGGTTGGAAATCCTGCTGATGGTAGAGTGATGAAGTTTCAAGCAACAATAGCTAAAGTGTAGTTATACGTGTCGTCATTGTAATTCCTGTGGCTCAATATGCCTCGCAAAGCGTGAAGATTGCTGGCAATTTCTGTGACATTTGCGGACAGGCTATATTGAAATCACAAAGGAAGCCTTTATCGCCATATATTAGGAAGGCGTACAAACCGTACTTTGGCTGTGAAATCGGGGACCAAAAAAATCCCTGGGCTCCTCATGTAAGTTGCATATCCTGGGTCTCAAGTCTCAATTCGTGGTTGAATCGTAAAATATTTTCCATTGGGTTTTTTATACCCATATCTGGCGATATCCATCAAACCATATGAATAACTGTTAGTTTTGTATGACAAATCCATTAACACATGGTATTCCCACGTAGAAAATGTTTTCCTTGACGTACCCTAACATACCGTCGGCTATGCAACCACTGCCTTACGGAGGCACCTGATTGTGACAGTATCGAGGGCTGTAGAGAAACTAGCGCTGCACATCACCTCCAAAATCCACTTCTTCGAAAGATCCTGATCTTGTGTGTAACGAAAGTGTACAGAGATACGTAAAATTACGCAGTGTGAAATGAATTACTTAGTGACATGTCTGGAAACGCCGAAAGGTGAAGTTGAACTGTTGCGTCAAGACTACAACAGCGGACTGTTTTGGTAAAACGGTAAATTTGACTGTATTCTGTAATCATAATATACCATTCTTTCCATTTTTCGAAAGTGATATGAACTTGGTATTTTGTACTGACGTACAGGAACTAATGGCAGCTACGGACATTGAGTGTAAAAGTGATCGAGGTTGTTCATCGAGCCCAAAGGAAGTCTCAGGTGTGTGCTGCTGCATAATGGCAAGGTGTTACCATCGATTCCGATTAGGTATGCGCCTCACATGAAAGAAACATATACTGATCAGCCAGAACATTACGACCACCTACCTTATAGAGGGTATGTCCACCTTAGATAACAGTGGCGACGCGTCATGATATGGAAGCTGGTCGGAGCTGTCACAACAACTGCACACGTAATTCACCCAGTTTCCAGAGATGGGAGCGATGATCTCTGACGCCACGTTCAATGACATCCAAGATGTATTCGACTCGGCTCAGATGTGGCGAGTTTTGGGGCGAGCACGTTAACTTAAACTCGCCCTGTTCGTCTCGTGTTCCTCGAACCACTCCATCAGCCTCCTGGCTTTGTGACATGGTGCATAACGTTATTGAAAAATACCACTGCCGTCTGAAAACATGATCGTCATGATCGTACGTGGTCCGCAAGCAGTCTACAGTATTCTTAGGCCGTCATGGTGCCTTGCCTGGACCCATGGATGTCCACGTGAATGTTCCCCATAGTATAATGGAGCCGCCGGCTTGCCCCTTCGCGCAGTGCACGTTTCAAGGATCTGTTCTCCTGGAAGACGACCAATTCACGCACTCCAATCGGCATGATGAAGATTCAACTGCACCAACGTCCAGTGCAGATGATCACTCGCCCAATTGAGTCGTAGTTGCCGATGTCGTGGTGGTAACAACGGCACGTGCATTGGTCGTCTGTTGCGGAGGCCGACCGGTAGTGTTCGGTGTGCTGTGTGCTGGGACATACTTGTACTCTGACCAGCATTAAAGTCTGATGTTAGTTCCGCCACAGTTCAATGCCTCTTCCGTTTTATGACCCTAAGGCGTGTGACAACTGTAATGAGGAATGGCCACCCACCTCACGACGTCAGGACGTACTTTCTTCTTACCTTCGCCACGTGTTGAAGACACACCACAGCACCCATGGAACACCCGACAGGTCGTGCAGTTATCGAAATGCTCGTGCCGAGCCTCCTGGGCGTCACAATCTGCCCTCGATCAAACTCAGAGAGATCGCGCGCCTTCCCCAATCTATGCACGGATATAAGGCTCACTGATAACACATGCACTGCGCGTGTGTCTGAGTAACAGACTCGCCATGTGACACTGCTATATAGCCTGGACAGATTTATAGCGATAGTACGTCAGTGCTCATAATGCTCTGGCTGATCAATGTACAGGGTGATGAAAAAGTCAGTATAAATTTGAAAACTGAATAAATCACGGAATAATGTAGATAGAGAGGTACAAATTGACACACATGCTAGGAATGACATGGGGTTTTATTAGAACCGAAAAAACACAAAAGTTCAAAAACGTCCGACAGACGGCGCTTCATCTGATCAGAACAGCAATAATTAGCATAACATAGTAAGACGAAGCAAAGATGATGTTCTTTACAGGAAATGCTCAGTATGTCCACCATCATTCCTCAACAATAGCTGTAGTTGAGGAATAAAGTTGTGAACAGCACTGTAAAGCAAGTCCGGAGTTATGGTGAGGCACTGGCGTCGGATATTGTCTTTCAGCATCCCTATAGATGTCGGTCGATCACGATACACTTGTGACTTCAGCTAACCCCAGAGCCAATAATCGCACGGACTGAGATCTAGGGACCTGGGAGGCCAAGCATGACGAAAGTGGCAGCTGAGCACACGATCATCACCAAACGACGCGCAGCTGTCGGACACTTTGTGAACTTTGTTTTAATTGGTTCTAATAAAACCCCATGTCATTCCAAGCATGTGTGTCAATTTGTACCTCTATATCTACATTCTTCCGTGGTTTATTAAGTTTTCAAATTTATACTGACTTTTTGATCACCCGGTACTATAATATGGAACCGCTGTTAGTGGAATTGAAATACGCTTAGTTTAAATAGCAGACTTGAAATTCATAGGCATATAACTTGGGCTGTAAAACGGATACACCGAATTCTGTTGCTTCCTGTGCGTCTAGGAAAGCTGCGCCTAAGCAGTTCATTATAATTAGAAAGACTGCCCTAAATGTCAAGCCCCTGAGCCAGGATCTCACATTGTTATACTGGAAGCACTTACCCAAGAACATAATTCTACCTGCTCTTCATATAAGATTGGGACTAATGAATAACTTCATTAATGACATGGCCAAAACTGGGAAAGCATTTCACTGTTCGCATGAGATATTTCTACGCCTTAGTGAGGCGACACTGTACACAGATGAGCAGTTCGACACCATCCCGAACAGTGATGAATAGTTAGGTTGTGATGGCTTTGTTCAAGTGTCAACAAACGTTATAGGAAATATGAGGGCAGAAATCTACAAGGATATTGCGGCAAATCATTTGCATTGTTACAATAGTACGGGCCAACATGTCCTTAATGTTACGTTTCCTAGATTCCCATTTGGACTTTATCCTGAAAACTGCGGTACTATAACCGACGAGAACGGAGAACCAACAGCAAATCCGGGAATGAAAAAGAACTGCCATGGAAAGTTTAGTGTATCAACGTTAGCCGATTACTGTCCGCCCCCTGTAGTTGAATGGTCAGCGTGACGGATTGTCAATCCTCTGGGCCTGGCTTCGATTCCCGGCAGGATCGGGGAATTTTCTCCGCCCAGGGACTGCGTGTTGTCCTGTTCTCATCATCATCCTATCGTCCTCAAAGACGTGTCAAATTGAAAGACCGGCACCCGGTGAACGGTCTGTCCGTCGGGGGTCCCTAGCCATACGATTAAATTTAAAAACAGCCGGTTACTCTTGGGCTACAATCAGGGAACCACCAGCAGAAAACTATAAACGTCAGGCACAGTGGTTGCACATTCAGGATCGGGGGATAACACCAAGATAAATACAATGATGAGGAGAAGCGTTATGACCAACTGCTTAGTAGCTTTTTTGTCCGTCTTTGAAACGAAATATATAACTCATTCTGCGTAATAGGGAACTGACAGTTTGTTGATAGGATTATGGAAGTATGTGTCACTATATGCGTACGCACAAGTCATGTAATTTGCATTAATAACCGGTCGCCGATTTGCGTGTGCGATGATGGTTGCAGATAGCGACCGAGATGGTTTTCACAAGATTTACATCAGGCGAAGTTTGTCGCCAAGACGTCAACGTAGTTCGCTACAATGTTCCTCAAGACCCCGTAGCACGGTTCTGGCTCCGAGACACGGATAGTTATGTTGCTGAAAGGTGACATCGCCATCGGGCAAGTCAACAAGGATGAAGGGATGCAGGTGGTTCGCAGCTGTGAGCGTGTCTCCAATTACTATCACAGGTCCCATGCAAGCGCAGGAGAACGTCTCCCATAGCATGGTATTACTACCTCCACCCTGCGTCCGTCACGTTCTGCATGTTTCGAACCGCCATTCACCACGACGACGGCATTTGTGGAGACGACCATCGAAAAAGTGTAGCAAAAAAAAAGCTAGTCACACGAAGAGCGGGCACGATTCCATTGATCGACGATCGAATCCCAGTGGTTCTCGCCCAGTGTAGTCGTAATTGATGATGTCGTTAGGTCAACATTTGAACACGTAGGTGTAGCCTGTTGCAAAGCTTCATATTCAGCAATGTACGACGAATGGGTTGCGCCCGTGGTCTAGGGGTAGCATATTTGATTCATAATCAAAACATCTTCGGTCCCGGGTTCGATCCACGCCACTGCCTAATATTTGATACATAATCAGCATTGGCGGTCGAAGACTTCCGGCATAAGAAGTCAGCCTCATTCTGCCAACGGCCTTGTCAAAGAGGGCGGAGGAGCGGACAGAGGTTCAGGGAACTCTCTTGTCCTAGGGCCGGCCGCGGTGGTCTAGCGGTTCTAGGCGCTCAGTCAGGAACCGCGCGACTGCTACGGTCGCAGGTTCGAATCCTGCCTCGGGCATGGATGTGTGTGATGTCCTTAGGTTAGTTAGGTTTCAGTAGTTCTAAGTTCTAGGGGACTGATGACCACAGATGTTGAGTCCCATAGTGCTCAGAGCCATTTGAACCAATCTTGTCCTAGGGGTGGGAAATTGCCCCTACAGGCGTAAGAATCAGCAATGATCAACGACATGAGGATGCAGAAGGCAATGAAAACTACTGCATTAAAGACACGTAACGTGTATCCACAGGACATGTGGCCTGTAATTGAAGAAGTGTCATGATGATCTCTCCATTGGCAAAAGATTCCGGAATAGTCCCCCATTGGGATATCCGGGAGGGGACTGTCAAGAGGGAGGTTACCATGAAAAAAAGATTGAATAATCAACGAAAGGATAACGTTCTACGAGTCGGGGCGTGGAATGTCAGAAGCTTGAACGTGGTAGGGAAACTAGAAAATCTGAAAAGGGAAATGCAAAGGCTCAATCTAGATATAGTAGGGGTCAGTGAAGTGAAGTGGAAGGAAGACAAGGATTTCTGGTCAGATGAGTATCGGGTAATATCATCAGCAGCAGAAAATGGTATAACAGGTGTAGGATTCGTTATGAATAGGAAGGTAGGGCAGAGGGTGTGTTACTTTGAACAGTTCAGTGACCGGGTTGTTCTAATCAGAATCGACAGAAGACCAACACCGACAACGATAGTTCAGGTATACATGGCGACGTCGCAAGCTGAAGATGAACAGATAGAGAAAGTGTATGAGAATATAGAAAGGGTAATGCAGTATGTAAAGGGGGAAGAAATTCTAATAGTCATGGGCGACTGGAATGCAGTTTTAGGGGAGGGAGTAGAAGAAAAGGTTACAGGAGAATATGGGCTTGGGACAAGGAATGAAAGAGGAGTAAGACTAATTGAGTTCTGTAACAAGTTTCAACTAGTAATAGAGAATACCCTGTTCAAGAATCACAAGAGGAGGAGGTATACTTGGAAAAGGCCGGGAGATACAGGAAGATTTCAATTAGATTACATCATGGTCAGACAGAGATTCCGAAATCAGATACTGGATTGTAAGGCGTACCCAGGAGCAGATATAGACTCAGATCACAATATAGTAGTGATAAAGAGTAGGCTGAAGTTCAAGACATTAGTCAGGAAGAATCAATACGCAAAGAAGTGGGATACGGAAGTACTAAGGAATGACGAGATACGTTTGAAGTTCTCTAACGCTATAGATTCAGCGATAAGGAATAGCGCAGTAGGCAGTACAGTTGAAGAGGAATGGACATCTCTAAAAAGGGCCATCACAGAAGTTGGGAAGGAAAACATAGGTACAAAGAAGGTAGCTGCGAAGAAACCATGGGTAACAGAAGAAATACTTCAGTTGATTGATGAAAGGAGGAAGTACATACATGTTCCGGGAAAATCAGGAATACAGAAATACAAGTCGCTGAGGAATGAAATAAATAGGAAGCGCAGGGAAGCTAAGACGAAATGGCTGCAGGAAAAATGTGAAGACATCGAGAAAGATATGATTGTCGGAAAGACAGACTCAGCATACAGGAAAGTCAAAACAACCTTTGGTGACATTAAAACCAACGGTGGTAACATTAAGAGTGCAACGGGAATTCCACTGTTAAATGCAGAGGAGAGAGCAGATAGGTGGAAAGAATACATTGAAAGCCTCTATGAGGGTGAAGATTTGTCTGATGTGATAGAAGAAGAAACAGGAGTCGATTTAGAAGAGATAGGGGATACAGTATTAGAATCGGAATTTAAAAGAGCTTTGGAGGACTTACGGTACAATAAGGCAGAAGGGATAGATAACATTCCATCAGAATTTCTAAAATCATTGGGGGAAGTGGCAACAAAACGACTATTCACGTTGGTGTGTAGAATATATGAGTCTGGCGATATACCATCTGACTTTCGGAAAAGCATCATCCACACAATTCCGAAGACGGCAAGAGCTGACAAGTGCGAGAATTATCGCACAATCAGCATAACAGCTCATGCATCGAAGCGGCTATAAGAATAATATACAGAATAATGGGAAAGAAATTTGAGAATGTGCTAGGTGACGATCAGTTTGGATTTAGGAAACGTACAGGGACGCGAGAGACAATTCTGACGTTACGGCTAATAATGGAAGCAAGGCTAAAGAAAAATCAAGACACTTTCATAGGATTTGTCGACCTGGAAAAAGCGTTCGGCAATATAAAATGGTGCAAGCTGTTGGAGATTCTGAAAAAAGTAGGGGGTAAGCTATAGGGAGAGACGGGTCATATACAATATGTACAACAACCAAGAGGGAATAATAAGAGTGGACGGCCAAGAACGAAGTGCTCATATTAAGAAGGGTGTAAGACAAGGCTGTAGCCTTTCGCCCCTACTCTTCAATCTGTACATCGAAGAAGCAATGATGTGTGGTGTCACCGCCACACACCACACTTGCTAGGTGATAGCCTTTAAATCGGCAGCGGTCTTTAGTATACCTCGGACCCGCGTGTCGCCACTATCAGAGATTGGAGACCGAGCGCCTCCACACGGCAGGTCTAGAGAGACTTCCTAGCCCTCGTCCCTGTTGTACAGCAGACTTTGCTAGCGATGGTTCACTGACAAATTACGCTCTCATTTGCCGAGACGATAGTTGGCATATCCTTCAGCTACGTCTTTTGCTACGACCTAGCAAGGCGCCATTACCAGTTACTATTGATTCTGTAAAACATGTACCGTCAAGAGCGATGTTCACCATTTATGGATTAAAGTTAAGTATTCCACAGCTACGTCCTTTTTTGTTAGTCTCATTTCCTTGACCTGTTCCAGACCTCACGCCAGCCTGCGTGAGCTAAAACGCGTGCCTTTCGGCTTCCTCTCATAGTGGGTTGGCTGTTTTGCCAATCCACAACATGATGAAAATAAAAGAAAGGTTCAGGAGTGGAATTAAAATACAAGGTGAAAGGATATCAATGATACGATTCGCTGATGACATTGCTATCCTGAGTGAAAGTGAAGAAGAATTAAATGAAACTTACTGGCAGATTAAAACTGTGTGCCCGACCGAGACTCGAACTCGGGACCTTTGCCTTTCGCGGGCAAGTGCTCAACCATCTGAGCTACCGAAGCACGACTCACGCCCGGTACTCACAGCTTTACTTCTGCCAGTATCTCGTCTCCTACCTTCCAAACTTTACAGAAGCTCTCCTGCGAACCTTGCAGAACTAGCACTCCTGAAAGAAAGGATATAGCGGAGACATGGCTTAGCCACAGCCTGGGGGATGTTTCCAGAATGAGACTTTTCACTCTGCAGCGGAGTGTGCGCTGATATGAAACTTACTGGCAGATTAAAACTGTGTGCCCGACCGAGACTCGAACTCGGGACCTTTGCCTTTCGCGGGCAAGTGCTCTACCATCTGATGGTACAGATGCTCTACCATCAGATGGTAGAGCACTTGCCCGCGAAAGGCATAGGTCCCGAGTTCGAGTCTCGGTCGGGCAAACAGTTTTAATCTGCCAGTAAGTTTCATATCAGCGCACACTCCTCTGCAGAGTGAAAAATCTCATTCAAGAATTAAATGATCTGCTGAACGGAATGAACAGTCTAATGAGTACACAGTAGGGCCTGAGAGTAAATCGGAGAAAGACGAAGGTAATGGAGAAGTAGTAGAAATGAGAACAGCGAGAAACTTAACAGCAGGATTGATGGTCACGAAGTCAATGAAGTTAAGGAATTCTGCTACCTAGGCAGTAAAATAACCAATGACGGACGGAGCAAGGAGGACATCAAAAGCAGACTCGCTATGGCAAAAAAGGCATTTCTGTCCAAGAGAAGTCTACTAATATCAAATACCGGTTAATTTGAGGAAGAAATTTCTGAGGATGTACGTCTGGAGTACAGCATTGTATGGTAGTGAAACATGGACTGTAGGAAAACCGGAACAGAAGAGAATCGAAGCATTTGAGATGTGGTGCTATAGGCGAATGTGGAAAATTAGGTGGACTGATAAGGTAAGGAATGAGGAGGTTCTACGCAGAATCGGAGAGGAAAGGAATATGTGGAAAACACTGATAAGGAGAAGGGACAGGATGATAGGACATCTGCTAAGACATGAGGGAATGACTTCCATGGTACTAGAGGGAGCTGTAGAGGGCAAAAACTGTAGAGGAAGACAGAGATTGGAATACGTCAAGCAAATAATTGAGGACGTAGGTTGCAAGTGCTACTCTGAGATGAAGAGGTTAGCACAGGAAAGGAATTCGTGGCGGGCCGCATCAAACCAGTCAGTAGACTGAGGACCAAAAAAAAAAAAAGCTATGAATGGTGTGGTCCGAAACACTTGTGCATGCATCAGTAATGTGCTCTTTCGGCAAAAATGCGATAGATCAACACTTACCCTACTTTATAGAGCAGACAAGACTGCAAACTCCAAGTTCCATGAAGAGCTGTGGACGTCCTACCATTTAGCGCTTACCTCTTTCCATAGATGCTCCTGTTCAAGAACAATAATCGGAAACAAATTCACGAGCGCTAAACAGCCACCAATCTCTAAAGGACGCTGATACTCTAACAACACATTTCACCGTTATTGAAGGAAATCCCACTCAGTGCACTTCAGTGGAATCCTTACTTACTACATCAGTACTAATCAAGTTATTGATTCTCCCTGTATAATTTTTTTAATAGGATTAAATCAGAAGTTTGGCAGTTGACCGTCAAACACGCGACCGAAAGGTTTTTTCTCTAGCCATTCATCAAAACTCCAAGCACTTAGATCCTCCAGTATGGTGAACAACAGCAGTATTTAATTAAGTAGGCAAAAATTACCGAAGTGCCTAGAATCATAATTTCAAAGCTCCCGTTTTTCTCCTTAGCAACGTAATTTATCACCGCCAGCGCGAAGTTTTAATTCTTTACTGCAACTCAGCGCCGCAGGGTAATTTAACACGTGGAAGATAAATGACAGTCACCGTTTACAGCTGAGGTCTGTTAAATGCTGCAGTCTGTCTCACGCCACGTGGCAGTTTCGGCTACCGCTGGTAACACGTGTTGTCGTCGTCTGACGTATGGTTTCATGCGCCCTCAATGTTTCACCGTTTCGCACGTCTGTTCGTAAAAGCAGTTACAAACACGATAATGCTTTCGCTATCCCAATGACGGAAACCGAAGCCAATAGTTACCACAATACTGTAACATTAAAATATTCGTCTCAAACGGAAAATTATTACTATAATGTTGTGCATTAACGTTGCGAGCGGTTTCATATGGGGACTATAATATCCCTGACGGGGAAACAAGAGAATGCCTTCACCAGTACTATTGGATCTTTCGTAATGTTACGTCGTATCAGCTATTGATATTCATCTTTGCTTACTAAGAAGTTGATGCTGCAGCAAATAACGCATATCTACGTGTACATCCACATTTACATCTACGTGAATACTCTGCAAATCACACTTAAGTGCCTGGCACAGGCTTCATAGAACGACCATCACAATAATTATCTATTTTCCCGCCATCGAACACAGGGCGGAAAAAATAACTCCTATATGAGTTTGAGCTCAGATGTAAGTCGGCGTCAACTAAATATTTCCGCATTTGGAGGAGAAAGATGGTAATTGAAATTTCTTGAGAAGAACCTGCCGCAACGAGAAACGCCTTTGGTATAATGATGTTCGTTCCAAGTCCTGTATCCTGTCCTTGACACTCTCTCCCCAGTTTCTCTACAATACAAAACGTGCGGCTCTTATTTGAACTTTCTCGATGTACTCCGTAAATCCTATCTGGTAAGGATCCATTAACATACAAGAGTACTCTAAAAGAGAACGGAAGAACGTAGAGTAGGCAGTCAGTTTAGTAGAACAGTTGCATCTTCTAAATGCTCTGCCAATAAATCGCAGTCTTTAGTTCGCCTTCCCCACAACATTTTCGTGTTTTTTCCAATTAAAGTAGTTCGTATAGTAGTTCCCAGGTATTTAGTGGAATTTACGGCTTCACGTTTGATTTACTATCGGGTAACCGAAATTTAACGGATTCTTTTTAGCACACATGTGGACGACCTGACTCATGTCATGATTCAAGGTCGACTGCCATTTTTCGCACCGTACAGATATATTTTCTAAATCGGTTTGCAATTGATTTTGGTCTTCTGATGACTTTACTCGGCGGTAAATGAAAGTGTCATCTGCAAACAACCAAAGACTACAGCCCACGTTGTCCTATAAATCGTGTATGTAGAGCACAGACTCAAAAAATTACGCATTTGGATTGAACACTTGCAGTTCTCATCTGAAGATGAATTGTGATTTGCTTCTATAATAGACTATTTACTAACTGACAGCGTAGACCTAAGAAGCTGGTGCCAGTACGATTGAAACCTGATATGTGATGAGTTGACGTGGACGTAGAACAAGTATGTTACGCAACAATTTTGAACATTCTGTGCTCACGCGAGTATTTGTGTCTCTTTTTTGTATTGTTTTGTGGAAATATTACTTAGTTACAATTGTAAGGCTATAAATATAGAGCAGGTGTTGAAGTTAAATACCTTCGTCGGGAAGATTAAGTGTATTCATATCTTTTACATCAAGAACAGTACTTTGTAATACCAGCATTTGATGTTGTTGAACTCACAGCAGTCTGTCAAGTGATAGGGCCAATTATACGTATTGCTTACACTTTATGGCAGCCATTGTATAACTAGAACAAATTGTCTCAAGAGCACTTCAAAGAAAATTGATGTATTTACAATGATATTTAGGGTTTTCTTTCAATAATATAAAACGTTTGTCGTGTTGCCGCAAAATTTAGTTAAGAAGCGTTATGAATTACTTGCTTTGTATGCACTTACAAAAATTTGGTTTGAAATGCCCCTGATGTAACACGGTGCTGTGTATATGATATGTACACCAAAGTGGCGTCAAATTGATAAAAAGAAGAAACGAAGACGCCGAACCCCCATTCCATGCAGTCAACCGTATTTGCTTCTTGGTTAGATTTATGGAATATGGGATGCAACTTTCATGCTGCGACAGAATAATTCGATCGTATTATAAAAAATATTCATTTCATTATCATCCACAGAAATGTAAGTTATGATTATTTTTAAGCTTGACTTCCAAAGCGTTAATACAAAAGTTGTGATTTTGAACCTTGTCTCACGGTTAGCTATTTGAACCAAACTACATTACTTCAAATTTGGTCCGCTTGCTGAAGCGACAGGACAAAAAGTGACAATGTAGTATAAGAATAGTGAGACTAAATTCGAAAAGGTAGCTGGGGTCTTACAAATTTCAGAAAATTTTCTAAGAAATCATCGGAGAATTCTTTCACGATTAGCTGTGCGTGATTGTTCTGAGTTGATTGTTTTACAACTGTGCTATGCCTCAAGAGGTGAAGGCAGTGAGGAAATTTTCAGAGTCATCCACCTGTAGGGTAGGGATGGTGTCCTAAGCTGCCCATAGGTGTAGAAGTCTAGAATAGCAGTTGGCAATATCTACTATCCTGGTGACGTACTTTAATGTCAGAAGCTTCCTTATCAACAGAACAATATGCTTGATTACCCTTCATCAAAAAATATCCGTACTGTATGCTTTATGATAAGGAAAAAATAACTCAATTCTTAATAACGGCGCTAGCGTGCACTGTTCAATCGCTTCACCGAAGATGGCTGTATGTCGCATAGGAGTGTCGGTTAGACCTTCAGCGATAGCGCACCGCTAGTTCCAGCTACTAATAAGGTGAGTACAGCGTTCGCTTGTTACATGTTTTTAAGAGCTTCAAACAGGAGCGACTTATTTACAGTTATCTGTGTAGTTACTAGTTTATTTTTGTAATATCTAGCGTGTTTGAGTGCTTACCAGGCACAACCTTTTATTTCAATAACAGTGTAGTGTACAGTACCGCTGTTGCTATCGACCCTCGTATCGTACAGGCTTTTGTGTGTTTGGTTAGAACAGCTCAGTGCCGGTTAGACCGTCAGTTAGAGAGCACTTCGATTTCCCGCTGCTATTAAGGAGAGTACACCGTTCGTTTGTTGCATATTTTTACGAGCTTCAAACAGGAGCGACTGCAGTAGTGGATATGAACTGTGGTTGTTGTGTACAGATGCGAGCTGAGTTGGCGACCCTTCACTCACAGCGTTGGCTTCCATGACACAGCTTTAGGCTGCTGTCAAGAGGCGTCACTGTGGGGGATCGAACATGGGGATGCGAGGGACGTCGAGCCCGTCCCACGTGTCCTCCGATCGGTCCACTGGTGTGGCGTCCGCGGGTACTGCCAGCACTCAGGTTGACCCCTCGCCCGTGGTCGAATGGGAGGTCATTCCAAAGTTTGGCAGGCTGCGAAAAACTTTCCGAGGGGCCGATCGTAGGGCCTGCCAAGTGCGTTTGACGAACAGGCTTCGGGCGTTATCTGTGGCTGACGATGTCTCTGAGCCGGATGCAGTCGTCCACTCTATTCCAGGGGAAGCTTCTCGGCCCTCGAGGTCTGGGCATTCACAGAGGGTGGGTTTGCTGGGAGTTGGGAGCTCCAACGTTCAACGTTAGGCGCGAAATTGGGCCCCTTGGGAACATGGCTGCCAAGGAGGGGAAGGAAGCCAGTGTGCACTCCGTATGTATTCCGGGGGGGGAGTCATTCTGGATGTGGAAAGGGTGCTTCCCGATGCCACGAAGAGAGCAGGCTGCAGCCAAATGCAGGTGGTGGCTCATGTCGGTACCAATGACGTGTGTCGCTTTGGCTCGGAGCAGATTCTGTCTGGCTTCGAGCGGCTAGCGGAAATGGTAAAGATTGCCGGTATTGCTTCCGAGATTAAGGCGGAGCTCACCATCTGCAGCATCGTCGATAGAACAGACTGTGGTCCTTCGGTGCAGAGCCTAGTCGAGAGTCTGAATCAGAGACTCCGGCGGTTCTGTGACCGTGTAGGCTGCAGATTCATTGACTTACGCCATCGGGTGGTGCGTTTCCGGGTTCCACTTAATACGTCAGGGGTCCACTACACACAGGAAGCTGCTACACGGATAGCGGAGGCTTTGTGGAAGGGACTGGGCGATTTTTTTGGTTAGAAGGTCTCAGGGAACCACAGAAGTGGCGTCCATCTAAAAGTGGGCAGGTAAAACACAGTAAGGTAGTTGTAGAAACAATTGGTATTGTAGTTGTAAATTGTCGCAGCTGTGTTGGGAAAGAACCAGAGCTCCAAGCCCTAATAGAAAGTACTGAAGCTCAAATAGTTGTAGGTACAGAGAGCTGGCTAAAGCCGGAAATAAGTTCAGCCGAAATTCTTTCAAATGATCTAACAGTGTTCAGAAAGGATAGATTAAATACAGTTGGTGGTGGAGTATTTATTGCTGTCAGAGGTGTTTTGCCTTGTAGCGAAATTGAAGTAGATAGTTCGTGTGACATAGTATGGGTAGAGGTTATACCCGACAATCGGACTGAACTATTAATTGGATCGTTTTTGCTGAACAGTTCAAAGAAAACTAGAGTCTCATTTCAAATAAGTACCCCGCTCATACAATTATAGTCGTTGGTGACTTCAAATTACCCTCGGTATGCTAGAAAAATTATACGTTTAAAGCCGGCGGAAGCTATAAAACGTCATCCGAAATTGTACAGAATGCTTTCTCAGAAAATTATTTTCAACAATTACTTCATGAGCCCACTCGAAGCGTAAATGGTTGCGAAAGCATACTTGACGTTTTAGCAACAAGTAATCCTGGGCAAAGAGTGAGTATTGTGACGAATACAGGAATTAGCGACCACAAGACAGTTGCTGCTAGGCTGAATACCGCAACATCTACAAACATCAACAAGAACCACAAAGTATATCTATTTAAAAAGCTGATAAAAATGCCCTAATTGCCTTTTTAAGAGACAGTCAATCCGATCTGATCATGTAAGTGTAGAAAAGTTGTGGAATGTTCTCAAGGATATAGTACGAACAGAAATTGAGAGATATATACCACATAAATTAATAAGTGATGGTACTGATCCTCCATGGTACACACAACGGGTAAAATCGTTGATGCAGAAACAACGAAAAAAGCATGCCAAATTTAAAAGAACGCAAGATCCCCAAGATTGGTAAAGTTTTACAGAAGTTCGAAATACAGTGCGTACTTCAGTGCGAGACGCTTTTAATAATTTCCACAACGAAATTCTGTCTAGAAATCTGGCAGAAAACCCAAAGAGATTCTGGTCATACATTAAGCACACCAGTGGCAAGACGAAATCAACACCTTCACTGCGCGATAGCAACGGTGAAGTCACTGATGACAGAGCCACTAAAGCAGACTTATTAAACACTGTTTTCCGAAATTCCTTCACCAAAGAAGACGAAGTAAATATTCCTGAATTCCAATCTAGAACAACTGCCAAGATGAGAAAAATAGAAGTAGATATCTTCGGTGTTACAAGGCAGCTTAAATCAGTTAATAAAGCCAAGGTCTCCGGTCCGGATTGTATACCAGTCAGGTTCCTCTCAGAGTACGCTGATAAAATAGCTCTATACTTAGCGATTATGTACAACCACTCACTCACAGAAAAATCCGTACCTAAAGACTGGAAAATTGCTCAAGTCACACCAATATCCAAAAAGGGAAGTAGGAGTAATCCGCTGAATTACCGGCGTATATCACTAACGTCGATTTGGAGTAGGGGTTTGGAAAATATTTGACACACAGTCAGCACGGATTCAGAAAATATCGTTGTTGTGAAACACAACTAGCTCTTTATATTCATGAAGCAGTAAGTGTTATCGACAAGAGATCTCAATTTGATTCCATATTTTTAGATTTCCAGAAGGCTTTCGACACCGTTCCTCACAAACGTCTTATATCGGCTCTGTTGTGCTACTATATTCGTGATTTGCTGTCAGAAAGGTCGCAGTTCGTAGTAATAGACGGAAAGTCATCGAGTAAAACAAAAATAATATCCGGAGTATCCAAAGGAAGTGTATTAGGCCCTCTATTGATCCTGATTTATATTAACGACATAAGGGACCATCTGAGTAGCCGTTTTAGATTGACTGCAGATGATGCTGTCATTTACTGTCTTGTAAAGTCATCAGATGATCGAAACGACTTGCAAAATGATTTAGATAAGATATCTGTATGGTGCGAAAAGTGTCAATTGACCCTGCATAAAGAAAGTAGGAGGCTGTTTCGCGAGCACACGAGGTTCACCAAAATCAATCTGTTTACCACTGCTGACTTGGTGTGTTGTCTTACTGGGATATCTTTCGTGTTCAGATATAAGTGTGCTGATGAGTCGCCCCGACTCGACTACATTCACTAATCCACATTCGTTCCTGATTTCGTAAACTCCAGCATTATGTAGTTGGTTAACTGTATCTTTTGTTGTACGAAGAACATCTTTGATTCTGCTGCTGCTTCGGAAATTCGGCTTGATGCCTCCTCGGTGGAGAATTTTGAAGACCCGTTCAAAATGGTTCAAATGGCTCTGAGTACTATGGGACTTAACGTCTGAGGTCATCAGTCCCCTAGAACTTAGAACTACTTAAACCTAACTAAACTAAAGTCATCAAACACATTCATGCCAGAGGCAGGATTCGAACCTGCGACTGTAGCGGTCACGCGGTTCCAGACTGAAGCGCCTAGAACCGCTCGACCACTCTGGCCGGCTAGCACCCGTTCAGTGACGCCCTGAACATATGGTATCAGAGCGATGTTTTGCGATTCCTTCTGCTCTCCTCTACTACCTTCTTTCTTTGTCTTCACAGTTTTATCTCTTAGTTTCATCCTGGACACATTGGAACCAAAAATGGGCTTGAGGTTTTGTAGTTCACCCTTTAGATCAGGGCTTAACAACTGGCCGGTTTTGAGCGCGAGTACTCGCGTCTGCTCAGGCACGTGCTCGCAAGCAGGTGCAAGGTCGTGGAGTAGGGAGGGAGGGGAAACGCGCGCGCACGTTTGAATAGGGCCGCTGCGTGCCTATTGAATTCGCGCCGACTGTTTAACGTTTAAAGTACTATGATCAGCTCTAACAGTCACTTCGCTGGTTAAGAATCATGTCAAGTCGCCGTTGTGAAACCCCAACCATGCTTTCGCAGTTCAACCCCCATTGGGAGGAATTTTATCTGTTTACAGAAAAAGATGGTGTTGCAAAATGTTTAGTATGTCACAAAACGCTGAATTCTTTTACGAAATTTAAATTGCAGCGACGTTATATGTCGTACCACGCGAAAGACTACGGATGTGGAAAATGTGATGGACCAGATCGTGCACAGGAAGTTATTAAACTTAAAAGCAAGCTATCCGAAGAAGATCTGGACGACGAAGAAAGATCAACTGAGGCAGCTCTCAGAGTGAGTTACAAAATTGCTTTGCTTTTAGCAAAATCCCTGCGCCCCTTCACTGATGGCGATTTAATAAAAGAATGTTTAGTAGTTGCAGCGGAACATTTGTGACCAGCTCAAGTTGAACAGTTTCGGATTGTGCCATTATCTAACATGACCATTATGCGTCGCATACAGGACAAGGCAGACGACGTCCAGAGCCAGCTTGCAAATATCTGTAAAGATTTTATGGCGTATTCTCTAGCTCTGGACGAAAGTGCTGATATCAGTGGAACAGCGCAGCTTGCCATATTTATTAGAGGTGTTAATAGATATCTTCAGGTGAGGGAGGAGCTCCTCGATGTAGTAGCCATGAAGAACACTACAACCGGAGGTGATATTTTAAGTAGTGTTGAAGAAAGTGTTGAAAATACAGGATTGTCGTGGAATTCTTTAGTTTCAGTGTCTACAGATGGTAGAGGCATACACTAAGTTAATAAAATTATTTGTTTCATTTGTCGCAGTAATAATTCGTGAGTGATATCCCTGCAGGTAGCCGCGGATTTACATTGACTGGCGGCAGCTGTTGTGTACCCGAAATGACTCTCCTCACTCTCCGCTCTGGTCCGGTACTGGGGGTAGCGTGCTCGCGCTGCTCCGTGCTCGCGCCTTGCTGCTCACAGTTTACTCCGCGAGCACATATGTTGTGAAGCCCTGCTTTAGATGTTCCTTATAGCTGATACTGTGAGCCCTCTTGATAATGCGGTTACAAACCCAGACAAATTTTATAGACTGTGACAATAGCGCGGGAGCCGACGTTCATATTTTGACGTTATTTTGTCACTTCAGTTTTACTGTACTTAGTATAGCCGTAAGAAATTAGTTGTATCCCTATGGACTTCCAGTCGTTATAGTACTAGTAATCAGGAAGACTTCGCAATACAGGATTCCTGTACATAATGCAGTCCTCGTTTTTACATAAATACCCAATAACGAGATAACAGGTCTAGAAACGCAGCCAATCTACTGAGCTGAGCGAGAGTTCTCAGGCCTGTCCTTTTGAAGTACACGCCGCGGCCTGTCTTTCACGTGGGCCTCGTGACGGTAACGTGTGCGGTACTGTCGGAGCAACAGGCGGGCAGCGGCCTGTTTGACGGCAGAGGCTGACGTGCGGAGACCGCAGCAGCTTTTGTACCATCGGGGCAGGGCTCTCAGCTCACCGAAAGGTGCGATAAGCCGTTCTGATTATTCAGAGCACTGGGCAGTAGTGTCTGCTCTCGCGAGAGAAGGCGTTCAGTATCATCATGTCCATCCAGGTGTAGTTAGTTAGTCAGTTGTGCAGCTGCCCTCCAGGGCAAAAGACCGACAGTAGCTGGAGAGAGTCTGGTGGTGGCTCACTGGCTAAAAGGCGCTAGGTCTACGGTGGTGAACTTTGAACGACGAGTACGCTCGTAGTTGGCGAAAAGCCTTATGACCCCTTTCCGAATCGTGTCGCCACCTCCCCCGGTGCAGACCTCTACCGATGATGGTGCTGCAAGACTGAGCTCTATTTGGCTAAAAATGATGGCTATTTATGTCGGTCCACTACCTGCTTCTTTTGCCGAAGCACCGTTTTCAACCAGGTATATCAAACGTAGTCTCTAACTTGGAGGTGTAGTGCAGGCCTAACGATGCTGCAGTCGCCATGTCCTTCAGCTGTACTGACGTTAGCCGGTCGGAGTGGCCGTGTGGTTCTAGGCGCTACAGTCTGGAGCCGAGCGACCGCTACGGTCGCAGGTTCGAATCCTGCCTCGGACATGGATGTGTGTAATGTCCTTAGGTTATTTAGGTTTAATTAGTTCTAAGTTCTAGGCGACTGATGACCTTAGAAGTTAAGTCCCATAGTGCTCAGAGCCATTTTTGTACTGACGTTATTGAGACGCTTGCCCCTGGTTCTGTCGCTATCTAGAAATCGAACGGTATCGTCGCTGCTTTTGATGTAGAGCTGTTTTGGTCGGTCTTACGATCGCTGGCTTCTACGTTCTTGCAATAGCCGTGACAGTGCCGCTATTTAAAGAGCGCTAAAAAATATTGGCGGCGCTACACAGCCAATATTTTCGTCGTTGAAATCGATATCCGCAGCTTGTCGTTATTACTATAAAAGCATAATCAGTTTTATCCTAGCTACCAGTCTAATAGCAATGTTTCAGAAAAAATAGCGATTCATCTTCTGATGTAATTTTGAATTAGTCCGTGAGATGTGATCGACTGCGTCATCGGCAGTGCAGCGACCGAGAAAGGCAGATGTCAGGGGTCAGATCGCTATTTGGTAAACGTATTTGCCAATTACTTTAGCACACCACACAAATAAAGTTATCTCGTCAGTACTGTGTAAGATAGCCTCTATATTTTATAATGGACTCGACTCACAGAGGATGATGCTCCACAAGTTTCTTCAGGTATGTCCCATACGGCTGAAGCCACTCATCGATAGTTAGATCCCGTAGAGCAACCGAACTGTTGGGACATTAAATGTATCCGCAGTTGCGATTTTGAACCATGTCCAGCTGTATAATGGAATGGCGATAACAAAAATTTGTGCCGGAAGGAGACTCACATGTATCTCGCTTTACACGAGCGGTCGCCTTAACTGATTTGGCTACCTGAGCAGGCCCATGGCCAGACACAAACTTCCACATGTCGTCGTCCATGTGCCATACCTGTAGTCGTACGTCCCATTAATGTTAATCCCGTACAGGGAAGACATTTTAACTGTAAGTCGCAGGCCGGATATCGGCCGATAAATACAATACAGCAATGCCTGTGTAGTGGAGGAGTGCAATGCAGTGTTCCTTCGGAGATGCACGCTGTCGCGTATAGCTCCACACATTTTCTATCTGATTAACATTGGATGGTTTAACTGGTCAGTTGACTTAGAATAAGATCTCTTAAACATCATACCATCACCTCCGCCCCGAACTACTCTAAACGCTTCATTGGGCAGTCGATACACTACACTCATTGTATCATTTGAAAGGATGCCACACTACACAACCCATTGCTGAAGTGCAGATTTATGGTTTTTTTTTCCTTTTTTTTGGTCATCAGTCTACTGACTGGTTTGATGCGGCCCGCCACGAATTCCTTTCCTGTGCTAACCTCTTCATCTCAGAGTAGCACTTGCAACCTACGTCCTCAATTATTTGCTTGACGTATTCCAATCTCTGTCTTCCTCTACAGTTTTTGCCCTCTACAGCTCCCTCTAGTACCATGGAAGTCATTCCCTCACGTCTTAGCAGATGTCCTATCATCCTGTCCCTTCTCCTTATCAGTGTTTTCCACATATTCCTTTCCTCTCCGATTCTGCGTAGAACCTCCTCATTCCTTACCTTCTGAGTCCACCTAATTTTCAACATTCGTCTATAGCACCACATCTCAAATGCTTCGATTCTCCTCTGTTTCGGTTTTCCCGCAATCCATGTTTCACTACCATACAATGCTGTACTCCAGACGTACATCCTCAGAAATTTCTTCCTCAAATGAAGGCCGGTATTTGATATTAGTAGACTTCTCTTGGACAGATTTGCTTTTTTTGCCATAGCGAGTCTGCTTTTGATGTCCTCCTTGCTCCGTCCGTCATTGGTTATTTTACTGCCTAGTTAGCAGAATTCCTTAACTTCATTGACTTCGTGACCATCAATCCTGATGTTAAGTTTCTCGCTGTTCTCGTTTCGACTACTTCTCATTACCTTCGTCTTTCTCCGATTTACTCTCAAACCATACTGTGTACTCATTAGACTGTTCGTTCCGTTCAGCAAATCATTTAATTCTTCTTCACTTTCACTCAGGATAGCAATGTCATCAGCGAATCGTATCATTGATATCCTTTCACCTTGTATTTTAATTCCACTCCTGAACCTTTCTTTTATTTCCATCATTGCTTCCTCGATGTACAGATGGAAGAGTAGGGGCGAAAGGCTACAGCCTTGTCTTACACCCTTCTTTATACGAGCACTTCGTTCATGATCGTCCACTCTTATTATTCCCTCTTGGTTGTTGTACATATTGTATATGACCCGTCTCTCCCTATAGCTTACCCTCTACTTTTTTCAGAATCTCCAACAGCTTGCACCATTTTATATTGTCGAACGCTTTTTCCAGGTCGACAAATCCTATGAAAGTGTCTTGATTTTTCTTTAGCCTTGCTTCCGTTATTAGCCGTAACGTCAGAATTGCCTCTCTCGTCCCTTTACTTTTCCTAAATCCAAACTGATCGTCACCTAGCGCAATTCTCACTTTTCTTTTCCATACTTCTGTATATTACTCTTGTAAGCAGCTTCGATGCATGAGCTGTTAAGCTGATTGTGCGATAATTCTCTCACTTGTCAGCTCTTGCCGTCTTCGGAATTGTGTGGATGATGCTTTTCCGAAAGTCAGATGGTATATCGCCAGACTCATATATTCTGCACACCAACGTGAATAGTCGTTTTGAAGCCACTTCCCCCAATGATTTTAGAAATTCTGATGGAATGTTATCTATCCCTTCTGCCTTATTGGACCGTAAGTCCTCCAAAGCTCTTTTAAATTCCGATTCTAATACTTGATCTCCTATCTCTTCTAATCGACTTCTGTTTCTTCTTCTATCACATCAGACAAATCTTCACCCTCATAGAGGCTTTCAGTGTATTCTTTCCACCTATCTGCTCTCTCCTCTGCATTTAACAGTGGAATTCCCGTTGCACTCTTAATGTTACCACCGTTGCTTTTAATGTCACCAAAGGTCGTTTTGACTTCCTGTATGCTGATTCTGTCCTTCCGACAATCATATCTATTTCGATGTATTCACATTTTTCCCGCATCCATTTCGTCTTAGCTGCCCTGCACTTCCTATTTATTTCATGCCTCAGCGACTTGTATTTCTGTATTCCTTATTTTCCCGGAACATGTTTGTACTTCCTCCTTTCATCAATCAACTGAAGTATTTCTTCTGTTACCCATGGTTTCTTCGCTGCTGCCTTCTTTGTACCTATGTTTTCCTTCCCAACTTCTGTGATGGCCCTTTTTAGAGATGTCCATTCCTCTTCAACTCTACTGCCTACTGCGCTATTCCTTATTGCTGTATCGATAGCGTTAGAGAACTTCAAACGTATCTCGTCATTCCTTAGTACTTCCGTATCCCACTTCTTTGCGTATTGATTCTTCCTGACTAATGTCTTGAACTTCAGCCTACTCTTCATCACTACTATATTGTGATCTGAGTCTATATCTGCTCCTGGGTACGCCTTACAATCCAGTATCTGATTTCGGAATCTCTGTCTGACCATGATGTAATCTAATTGAAATCTTCCCGTATCTGCCGAACTTTTCCAAGTATACCTCCTCCTCTTGTGATTCTTGAACAGGGTATTCGCTATTACTAGCTGAAACTTGTTACAGAACTCAATTAGTCTTACTCCTCTTTCATTCCTTGTCCCAAGCCCATATTCTCCTGTAACCTTTTCTTCTACTCCTTCCCCTACAACTGCATTCCAGTCGCCCATGACTATTAGATTTTCGTCCCCCTTTACATACTGCATTACCCTTTCAATATCCTCATACACTTTCTCTATCTGTTCATCTTCAGCTTGCGACGTCGGCATGTATACCTGAACTATCGTTGTCGGTGTTGGTCTGCTGTCGATTCTGATTAGAACAACCCGGTCACTGAATTGTTCACAGTAGCACACCCTCAGCCCTACCTTCCTATTCATAACGAATCCTACTCCCGTTATACCATTTTCTGCTGCTGTTGATATTACCCGATACTCATCTGACCAGAAATCCTTGTCTTCCTTCCACTTCACTTCACTGACCCCTACTGTATCTAGATTGAGCTCTTGCATTAACCTTTTCAGATTTTCTAGTTTCCCAACCACGTTCAAGCTTCTGACATTCCACACCCCGACTCGTAGAACGTTGTCCTTTCGTTGATTATTCAATCTTTTTTTCATGGTAACCTCCCCCTTGGCAGTCCCCTCCCGGAGATCCGAATGGAGGACTATTCCGGAATTTTTTGCCAATGGAGAGATCATCATGACACTTCTTCAATTACAGGCCACATGTCCTGTGGATACACGTTACGTGTCTTTAATGCAGTGGTTTCCATTGCCTTCTGCATCCTCATGTCGATCATTGCTGATTCTTACGCCTGTAGGGGCAATTTCCCACCCCTAGGACAAGAGAGTGCCCTGAACCTTTATCCGCTCCTCCGCCCTCTTTGACAAGGCCGTTGGCAGAATGAGGCTGACTTCTTATGCCGGAAGTCTTCGGCCGTCAATGATTTATGTATCGCTCTGAAAAGTGGCTTGTTACAATGCACACGACACCAAATGTCTACGGTAAACAATACCCTTCACTATGTTACTTCGGAATCTGGTTGAGTTAGACGTGCACTCAAAGACGATAGCAATTCGTATTTCAAACCGGTCAAGGGCATGCTTTTTGTTCGTTGCTGGTAGTCGATGCGATAGTCGAACACCAGAATGGCAAGAGAAGAGATTTCTGTCGATTTTCTCCCTTCCAGATATAGTCATGGTCTTAGCTGTAATAAATTGTCATGGGAACTATCTGTGGATGACAGTGGGTGGCGTTATTGATGATGTTTTTAACATATGGATGTACTGCTGCAGTCCTACCATTCACTTGTCAGTTCAGAAACTAGGCAACTCCCTGTGGTATAGCCACGTGATGCTCAGGCACAAGGTACAAAGTCCAGCGGCCGTAATGTGTAACCATACTCACCACACATCGAACTGCACACAGTGGATACGTAATTTTATGGTGATACGGTTTTACGTTTTGAGCATCAAACTGCGATCCACTTCAGTATGTCAAGACCCACATTGGCACAGCAACCTCTCTAAAAGCAGGTGACAGGTGACTGAGGTGTACGAGGGTTAAAATCCACCATCTGCATTGTCTGTTACAGCTTCTCATAAGCAAATGCTAAGGAATCTAGTGCCTGATCGTGTGATTCGGTTCTTCGGCTACTACCCCTCCTATTCCCTACCCCCTTTCCTGTATCTTCCGAAAGACAAAAACGTACATCATCCAATCGCTCTCCCATTTTGTCATAAGAGTTTTAAGGTCATTTCACAGACAGAGGCGTGTGTGTGTGTGTGTGTCTGTGTGTGTGACTTCCCAGGCCTGACGCAACGGACGCATCAGAAAGGAGAAGACGTAATAGATTTTCATGAGATGTGGTCACCGGTTGTTGTTGATCAAAATTTCTCTGAGTTTGCATGGTTATCGGTGTCTTGTCGCGCCGATCCACCTCACGTCACCCCTGCTGTCAGTGCTAGATGCTACTTCGTGTCCCATGTGCAGAGCAGGATCTCTAGATACCTACCAGCAACTGAACTGTGAATTGAGGCATTGAACAAGACCTTTATAACGAGCAGACATTTAATACAACAGTAACAGAATCAGTTCCCTGAACTACGCAGTCAAAAAGTACAAGCTGTTTTATCATAGATCCTAGTTTAGAATTTCGTTAACGTTTGCCGCACGGTGTAGCCGCGCGGTCTGAAGGCGTCTTGTCACGGTCCGCGGACCTCTCCTCGTCGGAGGTTCGAGTCCTCCCTCGGGCATGGGTGTGTGTGTGTCGTCCTTAGCGTAAGTTAGTTTAAGCTAGATTAAGTAGTGAGTAAGCTTAGGGACCGATGACCTCAGCAGTTTACTGCCGTAAGACCTTACCACAAATTTCCTAATTTCCGTTAACGTTGGCCACTTCTTCGGGGGTGTCAGTTGCTGGTAACTACTGTTTCCTCAAATATGGACTAAATAATGAAAATCAACCTTCTGGGCACCTGTAACGCCTACGAGCAAATGTAAACAGTACGTATATGACTAGGTGGATGGGACAAAAATAATTACGAATGTCCAGCCTACTAATGACGTGGATTCCCCCTCCATTCCGAACTGTATGGTCAGTGCCTTATACAATCAACCGAGAAGGTCTTCATACGAGAACCAGTATACACATTCTGACACCATTTACAGAACTATAAGTTACTCTGTCTTGCCACTGAACGTCCCTTTCCTGAAACTCACAATAATTGCTAGTGCTGGCGA
Source organism: Schistocerca nitens (assembly GCF_023898315.1). Lineage (NCBI taxonomy): Eukaryota > Metazoa > Arthropoda > Insecta > Orthoptera > Acrididae > Schistocerca > Schistocerca nitens. The sequence continues at coordinate 546,742,833 of NC_064619.1, read as the reverse complement.
GCACCACCTATTGTACATCCAGAGCTTCTAGTTTATTTCGTCCTAAATGATTTGTAATGTTCATTATTTCATTTCTGTATGAGTGGCAGTGTAACGGCAGCGAGAACACATAAATAATAAAGAGTTCATAGGTCCATGAATGTCGTTTGGTCTTACACGATGCATAATACAGGAACCCACAGAAATGTTTTTGTAAACAGTGCCAATGATTTCTGACTCATGAAAAGTGCATTTCATTTCAACGAATCAATTACTCTCCTTATGACGTCCTAATTTGCTTTAAAACAGAAATACGGACAGGCGGACAGCAGTAGATAATAGCTAGCAAAAATATAGAAATGGTTTCTGCACAATTCGGCAAGATATCAAACTAATGAGATTGTCGTATGTGGAGGGAAGGAGAGAAAATTCGTGTGCCAGCAGGATGGAGGGTCAAACTTAATTTCTGTGCCTTGGTAAGCTACCTGTAGGTGGCCTAGTATCCGAGAAATTTAGAGTACTAGAGACTAGGACGTAAGCCAATCACAAGCTGTGAGACGGCGAAAAATGAGCATTAATGCTAATAATATTGTGAACTTCTGGAGCGAACAACACGTAAATCACAATAGTCGTTGAATACAAAACTTCGCATAATTAATCAATTTCTGCAGTCTCTAAACTACAATCAGTTGTTCAAGTAGGTGCGCGGGCTGTTAGGTGTGCGGGCTGTTGTTACGTCACATCAGTACAAAGGATCTAGGACTCTGGTAATTAAGTGACACTTCTTCTGTTATTTAACGATTTGAGAGCTCTCTTAGAAAAATGGTTCTGAGCACTATGGGACTCAACTGCTGAGGTCATAAGTCCCCTAGAACTTAGAACTACTTAAACCTAACTAACCTAAGGACAACATAAACATCCATGCCCGAGGCAGGATTCGAACCTGCGACCGTAGAGCTCTCTTAGAATCAATTAAGAAAATCAAGGACCTATTTGAAAGCACACTTGGAGACTGAAAAAGAATAAATTGTTTGGCGAAGAACAGCAGTTTTATTTAGCCGTACAACTCAACTCACGAAAACTTAATGTTGCGTTCGAAGTTTAACTTTGTCTCTAATTAACAGTAAACAAATATTTTTCCATGCTCCTAATGATGATCAACGTTTAACTATTTAGGCGACTTGTGTCTCGTTTCTCTCTTCCCAGTTTTTAACGAAATTGATAGAATTCATGATGTACCCCGTGCAAATATGCTCATGTCTGCACAAAGGTAGAAAACGTCAATCTGCGACTATAAGAACAGGGTGTAGGTCTTTATCTATATTTTTCTCCCACCTTTTCCCACCGATGGATGACTTGGCAGATATCTTGGCTATAGAAGTCTGCATTTCACGTATCAAGAAACCTTTCACCTGAAAATCACTTCATCGTCATTCTGGATAATCCCATCATGTAATACACTACTGGCCATTAATACTGCTACATCGAGAAGAATTACAGATGATAAACGGGTATTCATTCGAGAAATATATTATACTAGAACTGACATGTGATTACATTTTCGCGCAATTTGGGTGCATAGATCCTGAGAAATCAGAACTCAGAACAACCACCTCTGGCCGTAATAACGGCCTTGATACGCCTGGGCATTGAGTCAAACAGAGCTTGGATGGCGTCTACAGGTACAGCTGCCCATGCAGCTTCAACACGATACCACAGTTCATGAAGAGTAGTGATTGGCGTATTGTGACGAGCCAGTTGCTCGGCCACCATTGACCAGACGTTTTCAGTTGGGTAGAGATCTGTAGAACGTGATAGCCACGGCAGCAGACGAACATTTTCTGTATCCAGAAAGGACCTTACAGGACCTGCAACATGCTGTCGTGCATTATCCTGCTGAAATGTATGGTTTCGCAGGGGTCGAATGAAGGGTAGAGCCATGGGTCGTAACACATCTGAAGTGTAACGTCCACTGTTCAAAGTGCCGTCAGTGCGAACAAGAGGTGACCGAGACGTGTAACCAGTGGCACCCCATACCATCACGCCAGGTAATACGCCAGTATGGCGACGACGAATACACGCTTCCAATGTGCGTTCTCCGCGATGGCGCCAAACACGGATGAGACCACCATGATGCTGTAAACAGAAACTGGATTCATCCGAAAAATGACGTTTTGCCATTCGTGCACCCAGGTTCGTCGTTGAGTACACCGTCGCAGACGCTCCTGTCTGTGATGCAGCATCAAGGGTAACCGTAGCCATGGTTTCCGAGCTGATAGTCCATGCTTCTGCCAACGTCGTCGAACTGTTCGTGATGACGGTTGTTGTCTTGCAAACGTCCCCATCTGTTGACTCAGGGATCGAGACGTGGCTGCACGATCCGTTACAGCCATGCGGATACGATGCCTGTCATCTCGACTGCTAGTGATACTAGGCCGTTGGGATCCAGCACGGGGTTCCGTATTACCCTCCTGAACCCAGCGATTCCATATTCTGCTAACAGTCTTTCGATCTCGACTAACGTGAGCAGCCATGTCGCGATACGATAAACCGCAATCGCGATGGTCTATAATCCGACCTTTATCAAAGTCGGAAAGGTGATGGTTCGCATTTCGCCTCCTTACACGAGGCATCACAACAAAGTTTCACCCGGCTAAGCCGGTCAACTGCTGTTTGTGTATGAGAAATCGGTTGGAAACTTTCCTCATATTAGCACGTTGTAGGTGTCGCCACCGCCGCCAACCTTGTATGAATGCTCTGAAAAGCTAATCCATTGCATATCACAGCACCTTCTTCCTGTCGGTTAAATTTCGCGTCTGTAGCACGTCATCTTCGTGGTGTAGCAATTTTAATGGCCAGTAGTGTAATTACAAGAGATCAGAGCCGCAACAGTTTTAATCTCGCAGGAAGTTTCGGGTGATTCTGGTAGTGACAGTACGTGCCTAAAACTAAACGCTCTTTGAGAATAAGAGACTAAGTTTGCTCACCTTTTAGGAGAGTTCGATGTCGTGTCCTAGTTTTCTGATCCCTTCGACTAAGTCACGCCAATACCTTATGACCGCAGTTCACAGTCGTCCACGCTGTCGATATGCGAATGTCATTTCCCATAACAGCTACAGGGAGCAGGCGTGATAGCCTGTCGGTAACATACTCCCAGGTGCACGCATTTACATAACTGCTCTTCTATTAACGCAGGTCCAATTTGCTCCTCGTGCTTTACGCCGCCGTTTGGAAACCGGGTAATTCTGCTGATATGCAACGAGGCACCACATGTACCGATAACTACACTACAGTTCGTCTGTAGCAATTACACCGCGAGATAGCAGAAGCTGGAATGCATAGTATACAAACAGTACTCACAGCTGTACATACAGAGTGACCTAAGAACCGTAACTGTGTTAAAAAACATTTAATAAGCCGTATTATTCGTGACAGTGATAGGACGAGTTTTATAAATATTTCTTATAGAAAACGTCTTGCTCTTTAAGTTCGTTGTCGTATTACGTTGTTTTACGATATTTTTACTGATGTATTTCGTTTTACACGAAATCATAATTAAAGCATACATGAATTTCCTAATTTCATGTGATCTGTTGCATGTGGGCTTAATTAAATAGATATGAAATGCAAATACTTTTTTAAATTTTTAGTAGCTAACTGTCCGGTTACGCTGTGTCGTAAACGGTTGGCCCTGACTAGTATTTATACGCAATCTGACTGCATAGAACAACATCAAAGAATCGAATGAAAATTTTCGTTAACACAATTAATTAATTAAGTCCCCAGCAACTATAAAACCTACGAAACCAAAACACAAGTGTAATTGTTCTGTGTGTGGGAGTGTGATTCAACGTACACATCTGGCACGGTTCTTCTTCAACAAGACAAGAAATTTTAAATACCATTTATACTGAAGTAATTAAAAGAAAAATAGAAATACTATAATTGCGTAAGGAAACCAGAATTACACTCTAATACAAGAACACAAGCCAGATGCTTTGTTGACTGAACCTGTAATGACGCATTATTTAAGACATTGAAATAATAAAAAGAAAACGGAATTTTTTTACCTTCATATATTGACGAAAAGCACTCTGATCATTACAATATCTCCATTCGAACAACATCTGCTGTCTATCCCATCAAACAACTGCATAAAACATGGTACAAGCACTCTCCACTACGACTTCTCGACAAGAACTTTTCACTACGACATCTCAGCAAGCACTGCCTACTACGAGTTCTCGACAAGCACTGCCTGTGGAGGCGGCAGAATAATACTCTCTGGCGCGATCTCTGGCGCTGTGGCTCAGTGTAGCCACCTTTCACTGTATGCTGAATAGATTTACTCTTCTTTTTTTGCACTAAGAGCTTAACTCGCAAGGTACTATCAACAATTCTAAACTTTCTCTGCTGAGGCAACCATTCTGATTCCGAATGTCTTATGTTATACATATATACAAGACATTTTTGTTCCTTTCTTTTTCTTAAAAATCTTAATCCTTTAATCACCTCGAGTTAATTTCTGAGAATAAAGAAAAGATTGATCTGCTTTTTTATGATCTTTTTGTAGTCAGTCTCGCCTCTGCAGCGAAGACTGTTTAACAGAAGAATGTATTGTACTGTCTGTTGGAGGCTGTTGGAGTTCTCACATTAGAAGCCTGTGATATGCTTCAAGAGACAGACAGGCCAGTTTTATTGCTGTGCATTAATGACAACAGCTGTAAAACTCGTTCTCATTGTGTGTCCGTAAGGACACATTATGTTTTGAACTAAAAAGTTATAAACACAAATTTTACTGTCTCGTGTAAAAGATAATAAGCAGAAATACAAATATCAAAGCACATACAGTTCTGGAATATCAGTATCTGTTCACCACATGCAATATAACTGGAAACCATGAGATATCGTATTTCTGTCATTCGTTCAAAAGCAGACATTTAATGAAAAGAATTTAATTGAGCAACATTTAAGTAGTGTTGTTTGGATTACGTCACCTTATGATAGTGTATACCTCACTGTACACTTTAACTATGTTTATTCATAACCATGCAGGATTTTATTGTAACTTCATCCTCCAAGACATCAGAATAACAAATACAGTAACGCCTTACGGCACGTCAAAGAGAAGCCACATTAACATATTACATTTGAGCAGAATATATTTCGCCACTTGAAATTAAAGATAGTAACGGCCGCACTTGAAGGGGTGACCATCCAGGCCGCCATGCGCTGTTGCCATTTTTCGGGGTGCACTCAGCCTCGTGATTCCGACTGAGGAGCGACTCGACCGAATAGCAGCGGCTCCGGTCAAAGAAAACCAGAGCGGTGACCACACTCCCCTCCTATCCGAATCCTCAACTTAGGATGGCACGGCGATAGGATGGCACCATGGGTCATTTGTGGCCTTAAGATAGAGTGTTTGAAACTTAAGATATACCGGGTGATCAAAAAGTCAGTATAAATTGGAAAACTGAATAAATCACGGAATAATGTAGATAGAGAGGTACAAATTGACACACATGCTTGGAATGAGATGGGGTTTTATTAGAACCATAAAAATACAAAAGTTAAAAACTGTCCGACAGATGGCGCTTCATCTGATCAGAATAGCAATAATGAGCATAACAAAGTAAGACAAAGCCAAGATGATGTTCTTTACAGGAAATAGTATATCCACCATCATTCCTCAACAATAGCTGTAGTCGAGGAATAATGTTGTGAACAGCACTGTAAAGCATGTCCGGAGTTATGGTGAGGCATTGGAGTCGGATCCTGTCTTTCAGCATCCCTAGAGATGTCGTCGATCACGATACACTTGCGATTTCAGGTAACCCCAAAGCCAATAATCGCACGGACGTGGGAGGCCAAGCATGACGAAAGTAACGGCTGAGCACACGAACATCACCAAACGACGCGCGCAAGAGATCTTTCACGCGTCTAGCAATATGGGGTGGAACGCCATCCTGCATAAACATCGTACTTTCCAGCAGGTGTTTATCTGCCAGGCTGGGGATGATGCGATTCTGTAACATATCGGCGTACCTCTCACCTGTCACGGTAGCAGTTACAAAAACCAGAATCACGCATTTCCCCGAAGAAAAAAAGCCCGGTAATGGTAGATGTGGTAAATCCAACCATACCGTGCCTTCCTCGTCGTGCATTGGAGTTTCCACGACAGTTCTAGGATTTTCGGTAGCCCAAATTCTGCAGTTGTTGGCGTTGACAGACCCTCGGAGGGTGAAATGAGCTTCGTCGGTCCACAACACGTTACTAAGCCAATCGCCATCTTCCGCCATCTTTTGAAACGCCCACACCGCATATGCCCTCCGCTTCACTAAACCGCCAGGTAACAGTTCATGATGCCGATGGATTTTGTACGGATAGCATCGGAGGGTACGCCTAAGTGCCAACCAAACAGTAGCGTATGGAATGCCGGTGCGACGTGCGACTACACGAGTGCTGCTTTCCCCGTGCATAGACGAACCCGCTACAGTCTCCATTTCCTCATGAACGGTCTCAGCAGCATTACGCCTTGTGCTGGGTCGGCCACTACGTGGTGTATCGTCTAAACAACCCGTGGCTCCGAACTTCGAAATCATTCTCGCCACAACTGCATTTGTCAGCGGACCTTTACCCGTTCTAATCCCCTTCCTATGGCGATAGGATCGTATTGCTGAACTAGCACATTCCCCATTCTGATAATACAGCTTCACTAAAAGCGCCTTTTAAGGTAATGTCAACATGCTGCAACTGCTTGCGCATCTGATTCTCTCTCTCATTACAACTCCTTTTATACACGATTGTCATGCGCAGTCACTGGCGTTTTGCTGTCCAGCGCCATCTGTCGGACATTTTGTGAACTTTGTTTTTCTTTCGGTTCTAATAAAACCTCATGTTTTTCCAAGCATGTGTGTCAATTTTTGCCTCTCTTATCTTCATTATTCCGTGGTTTATTAAGTTTTCAAATTTATACTGACTTTTTGATCACCCTGTAATTTAAAGATCAAGAAATGAAATTATGTTTCGCAAATAGTAATAATGGAAATAACTACTGCAGTTGTAATCGAAGTTGATTGCGTTATTTAATTTTTTGGAGCAATATCAGTCAACCTTTTGGACCAGTTTGAAGATGATGTACAGGTGTAACGAATCGTCGGTAATGAAGCGTTAAAAATTATGAGTCAGTGTCTAGATACAGTTCTACTGGAAGCATAAATTTCGCCTTAAACTGATGAAGGTGAGCTTCAGGCTGTCATGAACCGAAGCTTGTAGCGTAGTCCACTTGTTGCCCTTGCTCGCGCATGACTGCGGACGGTTCTTGCTAGACAGGGACGATGACGAAAAGCTTTAAAGTGTATATGTACAGCTGATCAATAACAATATTTTTCTTAAAACGCTTGGTGGCCATAATTACTTATGTTCAAAAAGTTCTAACGAATTAATTGTTTCCATTGAGCCAATTCCATCATATACATGTTCTGCGTTAGTCTGTGGACACAACGGGGCTATGACTACCTCATAACTCTAGGGCGTTCCACGTGCATAGCTTATTCACAGTGTCCTGCCAACTCCCTTCTCGAAAATTCTTACAAGACCTAGTGTTTTTCATCCTAGATGATCTTTCATCCTTACATTACAAAGTTATTGTATCCCATCCCTGAAGGAGAACCAGAGATCATTCACTGCTAGTGCATACTGTACACTGGTGTCCAAAATTAAAGCAACAAACAGTTATTTCCCAGTCCTGTGTGTAATTCACGATATAATCACCAACTGTCAACGAGACCTTGTTCTTCACGGAAGATGGCATTCCGGTTAACGGACAACCATTGCAACGATGACGACAGGACACCTGTGAAATGAGATAGTGTTTACAGCGTACTTCACATCCACAATCGCTGCATACACTGTCACAGACGGTGCAGTGTGGCACAGAGAAGATGACTACCAGACTGTCCGCGGTGGAAGGCCATAGAAAGAAAGGAAGCAGGAAAGTCACAAACTAATGTGGCCCGATGACTTTGTGCGAAACGATCTGTTGTTTCTCGGATGTGGCAACAGTTTATTGAGGCAGAAACTGTATTCCGAAGACCAGGACTGGACCGACCACGTGTGACTCTAGAAGAGAGGACCGTCGTTTGGCTGTAAGGGTACGACCGTAACGCCTTAGTACTGCTCGGTAACTGGCATTCGAGCTCGCAGCAATCTCTGTCGGTATTGTATCGAGGCAAACGGTGTGCAGAAGGCTTCAGCAGAGTGGCCTTTATTGCCGGAGACGTGCTGTATATCCACCTCTGACGCGTCTTCACGGAAGTGAACGTCTAGAGTGGAATCATCAACATCTCATCTGGGCGGTCGAACAGTGGGCCAATGTTGTTTTCACAGTTGAGTCTGATTTAGTCTGGCGAGTGATTCTCGGTGGATTCGCATCTGGAGGGAAGATGCAACACGACTTCGGGACCCAGACATTGTGTAAAGAGACCAATATCGTGGAGGACCGCTAGTGGTGTGGGTAGGGACTATGTTTACCACATGAGCCCCTATTCATGAAATTGTACGGGTGGATGGGCAAGGTTTAATTGCTGTCAGGTCGACGAGATCTTGGGACTTTATCTGCGGTTCTTTCGAGGTGCTGTGGGCCCAGACTTCGTACTGATGGACGATAATGTTCGACCTTGTAGAGCATGATACTGCACGCATGGCGTGGCCAGCTCACTCACCCGATTTGAGTCCCATAGAGCAATTGTGGGATGCACTAGCAATGTGGCTTACTTTATGTCAGCATCCACCGAGAGCAGCTCTGTAGGCAGAATGGGCGTTACTGCCTCAACATGAGACAGATGACATCATTCTCAGCAAGCCCCGTCGTTGTCAGATCTGTTTTGTTGCCTGAAGGGGTCACACACCATACTGAGCACATTAACCAGTTGTCGGAATGTATGTGCAAATCCGTTAAGAAGGAAAAAACGAAGCACATTTTTGTCTACTGTTATGTATGCTGTAGTTATTTACGTTCTCACTTCTTCGCATTGTTTCTAATTTATTATCATTTGTTTATACTGTTTTGTGGCAAAATAAAATTTCCGTTGTTGCTTTAATTTTGGATACCAGTGTATTTATTATTATTATCAACGATTTACTTTTGACCTGTAGCACGCGTACGTTTTAGTAACCACAAATTAAAATATTTTACAAGTATACCAAAGTAGCCTTACATGATCTTCCTGCGTACATTGTAGGACATAAATTCTTAAATTTACCTTCCAATTCGTGTTGTTATACATACTCCTTTGTACTAATGGATACAAGTTCACAGCTAACCAGTTTCTTCTATTGGAGCATTGTGTTCAGTTCTTTAATTTATTTCAAGGACCATAATTCCTCGTACATTTTTAAGCCTTGTTGGGTTATGGACCAAGTTATGTCGCCTTATCCACTCCTGCTTGTATCTCCAAGAACTTAGTACAAAGCGGCAGACGTGGATCAGATCTCGAGAGTTCCATTAAAAAGTTGACTCAGCTTTGCTCATAGCGCTTGCACTTTATTAGGCTGTCATTTACATCACCATTCGTTACCTTATCACATTTGCAAAAGGGTCTGCAGTAGACCAGATATATATGGACGTGGGATGGAGAGGATCAAAGATTGAGACGCCTTTTCACAATGGACGCTATCACACTGCCGGGAAAAAAATAGATGTTTCCAATTCACCCAAAACTTATTGTTGCAACGGTGCAAATGGAGTACATAAAATGATTGCATTTACAGATCAACAGCACAAGTGATTCTGAGGTATCAGGTATCGACTGATGCTAATACACCAGTACTAATACGTGGTGTAGTCTCCACAGGCGACAATGCTGGCGCTGATTCTGGCATCCAGTCAATCTTACAGATGTCGAATACTGTCTCGAGAAACGTCGTTCCAAGCCCGCTCGACCTGTTCACGTACTGTATGAGTTGTTGAATGACGAGTCAGACGAGTCACTTCCGTCCCGTCATATCCGACGCGTGCTCGGTTGGAGACAAGACCGGATATCATGCTGCACGTCTCGCAGAGTACGTTGAATTCACGGGTAGTGTGTGGTCGAGTATTATCCTGTTGGAACAACGCGTCACCTTCCTGTTGGAAGAACAGCAAAACAACTAGTCTTACAATATTCTGCACATATCGAGTGCTAGTTAGCGTCCCCACCAGAAACACTATAGGTGAACAAAACCAGGAAGCCTGGTAGAGGGCCTGTCACAACGCCGCACGCACGAACGACCAGCACTTGCGTGCACATAGAAACTGCTTTCATCACTGAAGACCATGGTGTGCCGTTCCAACTTCCAAGTCATCCTCTGACGACACCAGGCGAGTCGTGCACCTCGATGCTGTGGCGTGAATGGAAGACGGGCAAAATGTCCGCATGCCCGTAGTCCCTACTGCTAATAACCGGGTCGCAAAAGTTCGCGTTGGTACGTGCTCTTACCTGTGCTGTGGTCACTGAACAATCTGCCGCAGGTGCTCTTACAAAACGACAGTATGGGCGGGCGTCTGTGCTGCGAGGACGTCCAGAACCTCGACTACGGCTGTGAGAATACTCACGTGACCACAGACAGCACATCGTTATGCAACTGACGCAGCACGTCCAACTCGTATGGCAGTTCTCCGAAAGGACCATCCCGCCACTCGGAAGGCCACAATTTGACGCATTTCCATCTCTCACCGTTGGCTATTCGAAGCACAAGTGCTTCAATGTGGCACGGTTGCCGGCTTGCTACACGCGTTTGTACCACTCTGAGGTTCTGGCTGTGAGCATTCCCTATTAAAAACTAGACACAGATAGCGGTCTGCTAGCTATGCCACTGTATTATCGGTGGCGGACGATGCTGAAATCTCATCAGTACATCTTCTATCCCACAGATGGCAAATGCCGTCATCAGATCAAAATAGACGTCCTCTCTGTAAGTGTACTAATATTTCATTTTTCGCCGGCCGGAGTGGCCGTGCGGTTCTAGGCACTACAGTCTGGAACCGCGAGACCGCTACGGTCGCAGGTTCGAATCCTGCCTGGGGCATAGATGTGTGTGATGTCCTTAGGTTAGTTAGGTTTAAGTAGTTCTAAGTTCTACGGGACTGATGACCTCAAAAGTTGAGTCCCATAGTGCTCAGAGCCATTTGAACCATTTGAACCATTTCATTTTTCCGGCAGTATATTGTTGCTGATTTTCCGGACTTTAGAAACCACTGTTGCCTTGATGTGAATGGTTGTATACCTGCGTAGCTTTTACCTCTTGTTTTTCAACTTTCTTTTCAGCCTTCCTGCTTCTTGTGTTATATTCTGGAGTTAATTAGTGTGTGGCAGTTTTATGTCCATGTGTTTTCCGCTGGTAACTGCGTCTCTTGCTAGTCGGTCTACTTTGATAGGTATAAGAAGGTTAGAGTAGCAAGGGCAAAATTCGGTCTCGCCTTACCTCACTGAAAGTGAGCTCACGGAGTCGTGGATGACCGGACACGACTATCAGCGTCAACATGTGAAAAATATAATAGCTGCATCTACATCTAGATTTATACTCCGCAAGCCACCCAATGGTGTGTGGCGGAGGGCACTTTACATGCCACTGTCATTACCTCCCTTTCCTGTTCCAGTCGCGTATGTTTCGCAGGAAGAACGGCTGCTGCAAAGCCCCCGTGCGCGCTCGAATCTCTCTAATTTTACATTCGTGATCTCCTCGGGAGGTATAAGTAGGGGGAAGCATTATATTCGATATCTCATCCAGAAACGCACCCTCTCGAAACCTGGACAGCAAGCTACACCGCGATGCAGAGCGCATCTCTTGCAGAGTCTGCCACTTGAGTTTGCTAAACATCTCCGTAACGCAATCACGCTTACCAAATAACCCTGTGACGAAACGCGACGCTCTTCTTTGGATCTTCTCTATCTCCTCCGTCAACCAGATCCGGTAAGGATCCCACACTGATCAGTAATACTCAAATATAGGTCGAACGAGTGTTTTGTAAGCCACCTCCTTTGTTGATGGACTACATTTTCTAAGGACTCTCCAAATGAATCTCAACCTGGTACCCGCCTTACCAACAATTAATTTTATATGATCATTCCACTTCAAATAGTTCCGCACGCATACTCCCAGATATTTTACAGAAGTAACTGCTACCCGTGTTTGTTCCGCTATCATATAATCATATAATAAAGGATCCTTCTTTCTGTGTATTCGCAATAAATTACATTTGTCTATGTTAAGGGTCAGTTGCCACTCCCTGCACCATGTGCCTATCCGCTGCAGATCTTCCTGCATTTCGCTACAATTTTCTAATGCTGCAACTTCTCTATATACTACATCATAATTCGCGAAAAGCCGCATGGATTTTCTAACACTATCTACTAGGTCATTTATATATATTGTGAAAAGCTATGGTCCCATAACACTCCCCTGTGGCACGCCAGGGGTCTGTAGACGTCTCTCCATTGAGAACAACATGCTATGTTCTGTTTGCTAAAAACTCTTCAATCCAGCCACACAGCTGGTCTGATATTCCGTAGGCTCTTACTTTGTTTATCAGGCGACAGTGCGGAACTGTATCGAACGCCTTCCGGAAGTCAAGGAAAATAGCATCTACCTGGGAGCCTGTATCTAATATTTTCTGGGTTTCATGAACAAATAAAGCGAGTTGGGTCTCACACGATCGCTGTTTCCGGAATCCAAGTTGATTCCTACAGAGTAGATCCTGGGTTTCCAGAAACGACATGATACACGAGCAAAAAACATGTTCTAAAATTATACAACAGATCGACGTCAGAGATATAGGTCTCTAGTTTTGCGCATCTGCTCGACGATCCTGCTCCTGAAGAAATTTCAGGCTATTGAGTTGTGTATCCCGTGGTATTCCGTACCATCAAGAAAGTTCCTGCCCTGTATGACGTTTGTTTAGGCCACGTTCGTTCTCGCTGTGTATGGGATATGCCAATCCCACTACTGTACTAACTCTGCAGAAAATATGACATAAAACATGGAAACTGTACTCGGGCTCGTTCACTACCTATTTTTTTACACGTGGCTCATCTGCAGAGGGGGTTGGTACTGAACAGTTGCATTTACGCCCTTAATACTGAGTCATATGTTGGCTAGCCTTTAAACAGCAGTGAAATGAATACGCAGTTGTTTATACCACAACCTTGGAAAATGAGGTACACTAACCACGCATATTAAAGTTCACAAATAAAGTCCAATCTGGATAAATAATAATCGGTGCAATTAGTACACATGGTTTATTGTCTCGCATTTACACACTTTCACATTGTTCCTTCACAGTTTCTTCACATACACTGGAGTTCATTCTCACACTCGCGGCACTTTGCCTCTCCGAACTTACCACCACAACGGACAACGGAAAAAGACCAAAGACCCGATTTTCCCTCTAATATCCCCAGTCCTGACGCGGGTCACATGACACTACATTAATCAAAATAATTCCTAAACATAGCCACAATTCGTTTGAAATTCTTATAAGATTTAAATACTTAAACCTAAATACATTATATAATTTTACTCACATTTATCACCACATAATTTTATAATTCGTTGCAATTAAAAAAAAAACACTATGCAACGGCACTACGAACACTCATCAAAACACAAAACAATTATTTTCATGTCCATTTTGCATTACACTATTTTCACTCTGAATTTAATACATAATTTTATTCTTAAGGACGGAAAATTGAAATCAGAACTAATTTATGACATGCTATCAGATTTACATAATTAGGAATAACTCCATGTTTTGGCACAGTTTCACCCTCTCCCTTCATTTAATGACGTCTTTGTATGAAATATGAGACATACAAATACTTGCCTGGCACTACGAAGATCAAAACTGAATGATGTCTTTATAATAAGTAATGACTTACTTTGCAGTAGTTCTAAACATCTTTATAACTTAATTCTACTATGAAATGTTTTGATCGAAGTACACCAGCCCAACATATTATTTCTGCTGCTGTGCTTTAAATATAAATTACTAACTACTTGGAAGAGTTCGTTTTCACATGGCTTCTATTTCAATAATACAAGGACTCATTACAAGCACACCATACATTATTTTCTTAAGTGCAAAGTCATGTACAGTAATTACATGCAACTATGTAACCAAGTAATTTAAACCATCTGAAAGTGCTGAATGCTGCCCTCTCTTTATCAGGGAAAGATGAGTCTATAAATATATTGACTTGTCTTTGTGATTTTCACATCCCATCCATTTTTCCATAGCTGATATTTCCATTGTCAGCAAAGCTGCTGTATGGCCATATTATCCCCCGTAGCCTTACAACATGTGGTGGTGACACTCCTGCATCCAGCGTCGTCGTTTGGCTCTCAACTGTCGGCGTGCCTGCCTCGACTTCCGTGTCAGACGAAGACTCATCACTGGTCGCCATGCTTACAGTCCACAGTCGTCGAAACTCAGTCACACTTCCCGTGCGGATTCTTTTCTTGCTATAACAAATCGATTTCCTGACCGTAGTTAATTGACATGGTTGTCCGAGTATTCTCGGTCGAGAGAGCAATACGTCTGTTCTCACAAGCGTGTGGGACCATCGGGCGTCTGTATGGCGTCGAGTACGAGCCTCTTGAATTCATTGATTCCATTTTCTCGTTAACTGTCATGAGATTCAGACTAGCAGACCTGCTATTTGTTCATCGCCATGAACACCTATGTTTGAAGTTACGATACGTGCATGATTATGTAAGTCCACTTGATTTAGTCAGAAGGTGATCACTCTGTTACTGAAAGCAATAAGTAAAATAAAATGTTTACGATTTATACAACCAATGCAGGAGTTTCCCATGTGTGCAATACATGTTGTGTGGTCGTAATACGCAATGCACAAATTTCCTACTGGAGGTCAAACTCAAGAATTGGTGGCTAGCAATCACATCAAATACACCGTCATATTCCACAAAACTATCGTAAAACCACCAGCTACCACCGTCATACGCAAAAGACGCTTTCTCCACCTCCTTTGGGATTGCTGTCCAGCAGGAAAAGAACACTAACTACTCCACCAGGTCCTTGTCCACACGCAGTGGCCACGCCCCATGCAAACTCTAGTTACATCCAGCTGTCAGTACTGCAGCCCACTGTTTCCTAGTGGCCCTCAATGTTGGATCCGCCCACGTCGCTCATTGATCTCCCACGAGGCGTCTGACCACTCCAACTCCTTGACGCCTACCCCACCACTGTAAACACATCGTCCACCATACCTGTCTGGGCCTTGGAGACTTGCCATCAGCTTGTCCACCGAATCCACAGCAGCAACTGCACTGACCACCAGAAGATGTTGCTGATACCACCTGCCACCACCGACTCTGACTACACCGCCGACCGGCTAAGCTACCGGCTTGGCCATGGTGACACTCACGGCAACCACGTACCCGCGTGTAGCATGTAGCAGGTTGAATGTAGCAGTAAACCTGTAAAAAGATAGATGAGTTAACAAGTACTAATTATGAATGCTCACTACCGATTGTCAGGTTGTTGAAGTGAGGGGAGAGACCAAATTATTTTTACAGTATGTCGATAATATTTATTTTGGGACCGTCTAATTACAATTTAATGAAACATAAATTTCTAGCACAAAACTTTTGTACTATTCAGTAGTAATTAGACGGTCTCAAAATAAAAATTAACATTCTGTGATATTATACGCAGTTGAGGACGACTGGATCACAAAAGCTGAAAATCACGCTATTATCCTGAAGGTCGAAGTGTAAAACCATATTCTGTCTGCATGTAGACAGAGGACATCTAATTATGAAGGGAAGAAATTAGTGCTGGGTGTATTGTATAATTCACGGGTAGTGCGGTTCACAATACAAGGTATCTAGTTTGATCTTTCCAGTTTACAAATTACTTGTATCTCGAGCATATATCACTTAACATAATGAATCTCGAATCACTACAAACCAAGTACACGGAGAAGCCGTAGATATATGATATGTCAGAACAGATATAAGATGTTTTCATGTACTTATTTACTTTAAATTGTTACATGTCAGGTTCCATGGGACTATGCGAGCCAGAGATACTTGGCCACTAAACGAATCAAATAATTTACGAAACATTGATTAGAAAATTTAGAAGTCTATGTGGTAAAGAGTTAATAAAACAGGCAGAATACTGAGGGAGTGTATGAATACGTAAAACTTTACAGACAGAAATTAACTACAGCGAGGAACTTCTCTATAAAACAGGTGTTCACCTCTAGGAAACCTCTAGGATTTCACTATACGAGAGTTTCTCAACATATTTCTTGAAAATTAAACCTGCGGGATTCTGCACACGTTTCTGTACAATGCCTATGGAAGTGTTACACAAGTTCATTTCGTTCACAGAATGAGTATTGAAGTTTCTTCCGAATGAGTCAGTATTGTCAACAACAACCCCATGAAAAAAATCCACCGGGACAATGACCTACACAAAATTTGGCAACTGACACCACAGCTCAGCATGGCTACCTTTTTCTAAACTAAGAATCTTCTTGGTGAGTCTGAAGATAGCAGCGTTAAGATCTCGAACGTGATACTTACAAGATTACACTCTGACACTAACATTCTTGCCATTTATTTATTTGTTCAGTTGCAGTGTTACAGAGTAGTGCGATATCAGGATTAAATTGGCGGTGTGATTGACTGAGCTTGCGTCACACATTACATAAAACGTTTATTGAAACTTTTATCAAATTTAAGGTTAACTCAGTTCGACAGGCCAAATCCTACTTACATGGACTCACAGCACAAAGAAATATAAATTTAAAATAAAGCCAAAATTACTTAAATCCTCAAACCTTCACGTATGTGAATTACTTAAGAAAACAGTTTAATAAATAATCCGTCATCAAAACAAGACAGCTTTAGTTGAAATGTTTCCAGTTACGGAAACAGGACTGATAGTAACAGTGCATTCAGGAAAAAAAACTTATAATGTTAGAAAAACAAGGAAAATCGTAGACAGTGAAGGCATTGCCAACTTAGATCATAGTTTGGAAGAGTGCCAATCACGACACAGCAGTTAAGTGTTCATTTGATCTCAGAAAATCAAGTGATGATGTTACCGATCATCTTGTCAGCTGTAGCACAACACCATCTACACTACAATGCGCATCCTTCAAAATAACTCTGCCAAGAATAATATTTATGAGTCATCTGTATGGTTACTGATAGATCATTCTTGTTGTTTGTTGTTATTGTGGTCTTCAGTTCGGACACTGGTTTGACGCAGCTCACAAAGCCATTCTATACTGTGGAAGCCTCTTCATCTCCAAATGACTATTGCAACCAACAGCCTTCTCAATCTGCTTACTGTATTCATCTCTGGATCTCCCTCTACAATTCTTAATCCCCTCACTTCCCTCCAGTACTAGATTGGTGATCTTTCGGTTTCTCAGACTACGTCCTATCTACCCATATCTCCTTCTAACTAGGATGTGCCATAAATTTCTTATCTCCCCAGTTCTGTTTAGTACCTCCTCATCAGCTGCGTGATCTACCCATCTAACCTTCATCATTCTTCTGTAGCACCACATCTCAAAACTTCTGTTCGAATAGAATAGAATAGAATAAATGATCCAGAAATCTATGCTCCTCCTCCCACTTTACACGATCCCAGTCCAATGCTAATCGCTTCCCAGTTTCTTGGTATTCAAGGACAACATCTTTTCCTACTTTCCAAATATGTAGTCATTGCTGACCTTTTCCCTAATCCATTAATGTTCCCACTTATACAAAATATTGTGTGGAGCACATAATAAAACGCTTTTGTTAAATCAAAAACAATGCGTACTTGTGGTTTAGGCCTCAGAGTATCTCACAAACAAATTAAAATTAATCATCTCTTGAATGTTGCAGCTCTTCTTTCGCGCTTACTAAGAAAACGTGGAGTGAAATTCCATCTTATGGAAGACACCTCTGTTGTTTCGTTATCACTCAGACATGTTTCAGCACATTATTGTCAATTATTTTTTACAATGGTCTGCAGAATATTTCAGAGCACTGAAAAGCAATAGCTCACACTCAACATTTGCAGAACACCTAACAGCACAGAATCACCACCCAACCAGCATAGAAATCAACTTAAAAATTCTTACAACTTGTAACAGCTGATAACAAAAATTAACAGTAGAAAAAAACTCCACATTCAAATTACATAGCCCAGTGTAAGAAAGTGCTAAATGAATACACATCACCGTGCAATAAAATCCTCTTTTCCACCATAGAAGAATTACATAAATAACACCCACCCCAAAACTGCATATATCCAGCCTCTACTCAGTCTATATGCCTATCCACAATTTCCCCCCACCCCTTTCTCCCCTCCAGTCCTGTCTCTTTTCCCCTGTCCCGGAAACACACACACACACAAACACACACACACACACACACACACACACACACACACACACGCTAAATACCACAAACGACAAGAACAAATCTGCGTGCCGCATCCAAGCAAAAATGCCACGAACGAGATGAACACTGCACAGCCGCAACAACACATTCTAACCTTCCCGTATGAATTAAAAAATATAAAACAATGATGCGTAACCTTCCCGAACAGAAAATAAAAATAATTAAATTTGGATAATTATATCCTGATGTATGAAAACTGAGAAGTCTTACCTCATGCCAAACTGATAAATTTTGACGTCAGTAGCGCTACGCCAAGGCCCTGTGAAATCAAACTGAGTCTGACCGTGAGAAATAAACTTAAAAATTCTTACCTCGTGATGGTGTCGCAGGATAACGCTGTCTATATATCTGCTCGCAAATGGCAAGCTTAGTACAATGCTGGCCTTTCTACTAATACTGGATAACATTTGTCTGAGATCTGAATTACTAGAAAAACTGACTTTACTTAGTGACACAGCTGCACAGGTGGTCGTCTAATTACTAAAGAGCACATGACTATGATCTGACAAAAATTCTAGAATATTTTCATTTAGATAAATGACTGGATCGGGACTGGCAATGACTTAAGGGGAAATTATACTTTTATAGTTGAGTGGTAAAAACAATTATATTCTGAAAATATTTTACGTTGTTGATAAAGATCTACAAGCCATTACACGGGAAAATTGAATATGAAACGTCCCCTTTAAACAATTATACGGGACTGTGCTTAAACTGACACACAATATTTTGTTAGCGCAACGCAATCTGACTTTCAATAATCCCTACAAAAGAATGGGCCCTACTAACATTAAACTATACCTTTCACAAATCACTTACCTCACAGAAATCTTCGCTACTCAAGCTACTGCAATACAGCGAGCGCCACTACTGCCAGCTAAATAAAAGATTCAAAGTACTGAAGGCACTAACTACTGATAGGCATAGTTAGCAAATGAAAGATTTTGATAGAGAACAACCAATGTATTTACCTCAACAGTCATAATATATGTAGCAGTTCATGACAAATTTCAAAACTCCGCCATCTCTCTCCCCACATCCACCACTGCTGGCGGCTCACCTCCAACTGCGCAACGCTACGCGCTGTTCACAGCCAGCTGCCTAACACTACAATGGTTGAGTATTACAACAATGCAAAGCAGCCACAGACTGCACACAGCACAGCCAGTGATTTTCATACAGAGGTGGCGTTACCAATAAAAAAAAAAAACCTAAACAGCCTACTTACAAATATATTACAAATCTGACGAATCACAAAAGAAAAGATTGAAACAAATTCACATTAACATCGTAGACAAGTGACTTAACAACGCGCATGCCAATAAAAATAATAAATGTTGACTTAATTAAACTGTTAATTTTTCATTATATTAACAATTATTCATCATCATCTCATTCCATGGTATCATTTAGCTCTGCGGCTGATCACAATTATTATTCACTTTACTAGCGACAGACTACAAGTACACTGTAGCAGCAAGCAACTGCAACTGCCGCAGAGACTGCTGTGACCTGCGACTCTATTGCAGCTCTCTTTTAACAGGGGCAAAGATATTTTGTGTCTCAGGCAGTGCCTGTGAATTGTCGTTCTAGCAAGTGAGCAATACATCGAGATTACATTTGCTCCAGCAGAGTGGTGAACTCCTTACAACGTAATGGTGGCGAAAACTCTATGCTTGGCTAACGAATTGAAAAAAGGAATGTGAGATGACAACAGCAGAAGAAATGAGCGTGTTACATCGACACAAACAAATTAACACACAACAACATCAAAAATTCTGAGTAATATGCCAAACAATATGATACATACCACTTTTCTGTCGGAAATGCACAGTAAACAGAAAAATAAATAATCTTATGCTGTTTGTAGATGACAAGCTGTAGGTTGCGTGGCACACCCAAAGCTACTAGCATAAGTACCCAACAGCTTCATGTGAGTTATCTAAACAAATGCATACACCCACTTTGTTTCCAAATTTGCTACATAACCAGAAACTTCAGATGCATCGGAAATAAACAACATAGACTGCTTCAACTCCGTGGTACACATCCCAACCTTTATTGTACACAAAACAATGGAAAAAATATTTGACATTAAAATGTTCATATTTTGTACGAAAGTTTCTTTATAGTTTAAGATGTAACAATTCTTCAGAAGAAAATAGACAAATAAGCCCACTGAAGATAGCACAAGAACTGCTGAATCATTTATGGGTGAAAACGAGACAAGAAAAATGTTTTGTTCAGTTGGGAATTCGTCTCCAGTCCACATAAAAAATTGTATTTCTCGGGCATACTCCTTTCCCGACGCCAGCCGCGAGTCTGACAGCAATTTATGTGTAGTGAACTGTGCCTGTACTCACCTCTAAATTGGACACACGTCGGGTGTTGTCATAGAAACGAAAGAAATAACCACTTAGTTGATTAAAAATGCTTTTGGAATAAATTTTTCCACGTTCCTGAAAGTATACAGCTGCTTGCGAAAGGCAGAAGCTTCAAGTTCTAGTCCCCATCGTGATGTTCAGCTGCTACAAGACTCAACAATATTAGGCGCTACGATAAAGTAGTAAATTGGCTCTTAAGCTACTACATATAAGTATTAGCTTTTCCCACCTCGATAAAAGTAGTTGTGGCATAAGTGGGGAAATTAGAAAGTTTGCGCTCGAAAGCCGTACAACCTAGAATCTATAAGCCTATCAGCAAAATCGCCGAGAGCACTGAGGCAATCATTCCTTCAATGCAAGAGATTGAATATACCCGTTTGGTAAAACAACCTTGTCCTGCCTGAAGAAATCCGTAAACGCCTGCCGCACATCCTCGTCGGGGAGAAATCGTCGACCCTTTATGGCGTTTTCGAATGAAACTGAGGTTTAATAATCCCCACGGCATGGGTAGAGATCAGGACCACATGGCAGATACTCGACTGTCTCCTACTTGTCCATAATGGAGGGGCTGGCCTCCTAGATCGACCGGTGATTTGTGTTGAATCGCGACTAACACGAAACTTGGCGCGCCATTCCAAACAGTGGTTTTCGTCAGACACGATGCCCTATACACTATGTTGCATATACTCTGAAGCATCACTGGAGGACGGAAACTTTTTGATCATCCCTTGCAATTTGGATAAAATTCTCGTAAAAGTTCTCTTAACTGTGTTAACATTCAGGTAAGCGTGCCGATGAAAGGAAGCACGTTTCGTGAAACAAGGAAACAAAAACTGAAAATGTGTTACAGATATCAGTTCTCTACTTGGCTACATTACTAAAAGAGAACGCGATTGTACGCAGTTGTGCACACGCCGCACCGATATCTCCGATGTGCGTTGCGAAGCATGCGGGCGGGACGTAATTGTGGAGAGTGATAATGATTGTTTGTTCCAGCGCGCGCGGCCTGGTTTCGCGTTCCGCGCATCCGTTCCCACGCAGCAAGACAAACGTGTAACACAGTGGACAGAAAGAGAGAGAGAGCCTAAAGCGCGCTTCCGAAATGGTACAGAAAGCAAATCTCACGCCAAAAACAGCGAAACAGAAAAAGCTAAAACAAAAATTGAAAAAGTCACCCAGTGGAGGTAGCGGAGCGGACGTGCCTGACGGGGGAAGGGCGCAGTTCCGAGCTCAGCGGTATCTCGCCCACCCATCCTTCCCGCCACCAGGCACGGGGGTTCCCCCATTCGTGGAACGTGCCCTCTACATCCACACACAGCGCACAATGCTTTCCCACCCCACCACCCACACCAGACTCCCCACCCCCACCCCCCACCAGACTGCCACGCTGACCCTCGCAGGAACGCCGGAGCCCGCTCCGCAGCCAGCAGCAGTATTAGCCCGACTCAAAACTCGCGCCTGGCGCCGCTTTACTATGTAATGCAATTACCGCGGGATCCGCTTCTGTACCGCCCCAGTAACACGGCTGGCCGCGGCCCCCAAACATAGGCACATACCAGCCGGGGTGCAGCCACGGACCACTGCGCTCGTATCCGGAACCCCGATGCCGTTGCCGTTGCTGCCGCCGCCGCTGCTCTGTATCGGATTGCCAGAGGTCGCGTTTGCTGGTGGCCGTTTACTGATACGATATCTCGCGGCAGTTATTTTTATCTTTTAATTGGATATTTGGCGAGAATATGCCGTGCAGGTTCGCAAACGGCAGAAAGTAAGGTCCGACACTTAACTGTCCCACACTCCAACATTTGTTTTATGTTTCCAGTTGCAAATGTACACTACTGGCCATTAAAATTGCTACACCAAGAAGAAATGCAGATGATAAACGGCTATTCATTGGACAGACATATACTCGAACTGACATGTGATTACATTTTCACGCAATTTGGGTGCATAGGTCCTGAGAAATCAGTACACAGAACAACCACCTCTGGCCGCAATAACGGCTTTGACACGCCTGGGCATTGAGTCAAACAGAGCTTGGATGGCGTGTACAGGTAAAGCTGCCCATGCAGTTTCAACACGATACCACAGTTCATCAAGAGTAGTGACTGGCGTATTGTGGCAAGCCAGTTGCTCGGCCACCATTGAGCAAACGTTTTCAGTTGGTGAGAGATCTGGAGAATGTGCTGGCCAGGGCAGCAGTCGAACATTTTCTGTATCCAGGAAGGCCCGTACAGAACCTGCAACGTGCTGTCGTGCATTATCCTGCTGAAATGTAGGGTTTCGCAGTGATCGAATGAAGGGTACACCCACGGGTCGAAACACATCAGAAATGTAACATCCACTGTTCAAGGTGCCGTCAATGCGAAGAAGAGGTGACCGAAACGTGTAGCCAATGGCACCCCATACCATCACGCCGGGTGTTGCGCCGGTATGGCGATGACGAATACACGCTTCCAATGTGCGTTCACCGCGACGTCGCCAAACACAGATGAGACCATCATGATGCTGTAAACAGAACCTGGATTCATCCGAAAAAATGACGTTTTGCTATTCGTGCACCCAGGTTCGTCGTTGAGTACACCGTCGCAGGCCCTCCTGTCTGTGATGCAGCGTCAAGGGTAACCGCAGCCCTGGTCTCCGAGATGATAGTCCACGCTGCTGCAAACGTCGTCGAACTGCTCGTGCAGATAGTTGTTGTCTTGCAAACGTCTCCATCTGTTGACTCAGGGATCGAGACGTGGCTGCACGATCCGTTACAGCCATGCGGATAAGGTTCCTGTCATCTCGAATGCTAGTGATACGAAGCCGTTGGGATCCAGCGCGGCGTTCCGTATTATCCTCCTGAACCCATCGACTCCATATTCTGATAACAGTCATTGGATCTCGACCAACGCGAGTAGCCACGTCGCGATACGATAAACCGCAATCGCGATAGGCTACAATCCGACCTTTATCAAAGTCGGAAAGGTGATGGTTCGCATTTCTCCTCCTTACACGAGGCATCACAACAACGTTTCACCACGCAACGCCGGTGAACTGTTGTTTGTGTATGAGAAATCGGTTGGAAACTTTCCTCATATCAGCACGTTGTAGGTGTCACCACTGGCGCCAAACTTATGTGAATGCTCTGAAAAGCTAATGATTTGCATATCACACCATCTCCTTCCTGTCGCTTAAATTTCGCGTCTGTAGCACGTCGTCTTCGTGGTGTAGCAATTTGAATGGCCAGTAGTGTAATATCTTCTTCTAACGTAAGTGATCTAAAATTACTTCTATCATTGCTCTACATTTGTTTGTCAGCTACCTCCTTACTTGATTGTTAAAAATATGTACTGACCGGCTTAGTGCCCGCTGGTTCGCACTTTTTACTGTATGGTCTGCATAGATTTTTTTATGTTGTTCACAAATTGCACAGTTGGTTCAAATGGCTCTCAGAACTATGGGACATCTCAGGTCATCAGTCCCCTAGTACTTACAACTACTTAAACCTAACTAGCCTAAGGACATCACACACATCCATGCCCGAGGCAGGATTCGAACCTGCGACCGTACTGGCCGCGCGGTTCCAGACTGAGGCGCCTAGAACTGCTCGGCCACCAGCGGCCGGCCTAGAAGCACAGTCTTTTCCGAATTTCTTTCTGAGAGAAAAGCAAGTCGGGCAGCTAGAGTCGGAGATCTTTGTTAATCGTGCCTATTAAGAACTCGTGGTCATATTTCCATAGAGACCTTTATCCCCTAACACATTTATTTGAGAAACAATGAACTGGTAGCCAAGATCGCAGTAATTCTTTTTGTTCCATGATTACCGGTTTCGGCGAAACTAAAGCCGCCATCGTCTGATCTAAGGCTGACAGAAAACACTATAAAAGTGGTCTTGGATTCCACTTATATAACATGTTGTTGTTGTTGTGGTCTTCAGTCCTGAGACTGGTTTGATGCAGCACTCCACGCTACTCTATCCTGTGCAAGATTCTTCATCTCCCAATACCTACTGCAGCCTACATCCTTCTGAATCTGCTTAGTGTGTTCATCTCTTGGTCTCCCTCTACGATTTTTACCCTCCACGCTGCCCTCCAATACTAAATTAGTGATCCCTCGATGTCTCAGAACATGTCCTACCTACCGATCCCTTCTTCTTGTCAAGTTGTGCCACAAGTTCCTCTTCTACCCAATTTTATTCAATACCTCCTCATTAGTTACGTGATCTACCCATCTAATCTTCGGCATTCTTCTGTAGCACCATATTTCGAAAGCTTCTATTCTCTTCTTGTCTAAACTATTTATCGTCCTCGTTTCACTTCCATACATGGCTACACTCCATAGAAATACTTTCAGAAACGACTTCGTGACATTTAAATCTATACTCGATGTTAACAAATTTTTCTTCTTCAGAAACGCATTTCTTGCCATTGCCAGTCTACATTTTACATCCTCTCTACTTCGACCATCATCAGTTATTTTGCTCCCCAAGTAGCAAAACTCCTATACTACTTTAAGTGTCTCATTTCCTAATCTAATTCCCTCAGCATCACCGGATTAAATTCGACATCATTCCATTATCCTCGTTTTTCTTTTTTTGATGTTCATCTTATACCCCCCTTTCAAGACACTGTCCATTCCGTTCAACTGCTCTTCCAAGTCCTTTGCTGCCTCTGACAGAACTACAATGTCACCGGCGAACCTCAAAGTTTTTATTTCTTCTCCATGGATTTTAATACCTACTCCGAACTTTTCTTTTGTTTCCTTTATTGATTGGTCAATATACAGATTGAATCACATCGGGGTAGGCTACAACCCTGTCTCACTCTCTTCCTAACCACTACTTCCCTTTCATACCCCTCGACTCTTGTAACTGCCATCTGCTTTCTGTACAAATTGTAAATAGCATTTCGCTCCCTGTATTTTACCCCTGCCACTTTCAGAATTTGAAAGAGAGTATTCCAATCAACATTGTCAAAAGCTTTCTCTGAGTCTACAAATGCTAGAAACGTAGGTTTGCCTTTCCTTAATCTTTCTTCTAAGATAAGTCGTAGGGCCAGTATTGCCTCACGTGTTCCAACATTTCTACGGAATCCGAACTGATCTTCCCCGAGGTCGGCTTCTATCAGTCTTTCCATTCGTCTGTAAAGAATTCGCGTTAGTATTTCGCAGCTGTAACTTATTAAACTGATAGTTCGGTAATTTTCACATCTATCCACACCTGCTGTCTTTGAGATTGGAATTATTATATTCTTCTTGAAGTCTGAGGGAATTTCGCCTGTCTCATACATCTTGCTCACCAGATGGTAGAGTTTTGTCAGGACTGGCTCTCCGAAGGCTGTCAGTAGTTCCAATGGAATGTTGTCTACTCCGGGGACCTTGCTTCGATTCAGGTCTTTCAGTGCTCTGTCAAACTTTTCACGCAGTATCATATCTCCCATTTCATCTTCATCTAAATCCTCTTCCATTTCCATAATATTGTCCTCAAGTACATCGCCCTTGTATAGACCTTTTATATACTCCTTCCACCTTTCCGCTTTCCCTTCTTTGCTTAGAACTGGGTTTCCATCAAAGCTCTTGATATTCATGCAAGTGGTTCTCCTTTCTCCAATGGTCTCTTTAAGTTTCCTGTAGGCAGTATATATCTTACCCCTAGTGAGATAAGCCTCTACATCCTTACATTTGTCCTCTAGCCATCCCTGCTTAGCCATTTGGCACTTCCTGCCGTTCCCATTTTTGAGACGTTTGTATTCGTTTTTGCCTGCTTGATTTACTGCATTTTTATATTTTCTCCTTTCATCAGTTAAATTGAATATTTCTTCTGTTGCCCAAGGGTTTCTACTAGCCCTCGTCTTTTTACCTATTTTATCCTCTGCTGCCTTCACTATTTCATCCATTAAAGCTACCCATTCTTCTTCTACTGTTCTTTCCCCCATTCCTGTCAATTGTTCCCTTGTGCTCTCCCTGAAACTCTGTACAACCTTTGGTTTAGTCAGTTCATCCAGGTCCCATCTCCTTAAATTCCCACCTTTTTGCAGTTTCTTCAGTTTTAACCTACAGTTCATAACTAATAGATTGTGGTCAGGGTCCACATCTGCCCCTGGAAATGTCTTACAATTTAAGACCTGGGTCCTAAAACTCTGTCTTACCATTATATAATCTATCTGATGCCTTTTAGTATCTCCAGGGTTCTTCCATGTGTACAACCTTCTTTCATGATTCTTAAAGCAACATGTATACATATAAATTGAGTTACATACCTCAGGACACATACAGGTTTCAACATCAAGGCAAACAATGGTGATATTAATAGTTGCCTATAACACGCAGGCCTTACAAAATTGTCGTAAGTAGCACATAGACGTCCAAGAGTGATGACATTATAAATGTTAAGTGTCTGCATCACATACAAGCGCAAGCTAGGTACTACCACAACTCCGGCTCTGTTTTTACACTACAAGCCGCGTCGCGAGATGGCGCTGTCAGAAGAGGCGCCAATGAATGTCACAGCTCGCGTGGTAACAGGCTCTGCGTGTGTGGTAACACTACGTCATTAGGGCCTGTACATAATTCTAGAGATTACTGTGTCATGTAAACATGTAACACGTTTAAGCTGCAGACCTACACAATTGCACATCTGCCTGGTCACACATACGACACATCGAAAAGCAAATGCAAATTTCATGAGAACTGCGGAATTACAAAAATGTACATCTGTCTGGTTCTATACGTAATAAGATACCATCACACATAGACATTTTACGGGATCTGCTGGGTTATACACAGCTCATCAGTCTGGTGATATATAAAATGTACCTAGAGTATATACAAATTTTAAGAACATTACAGGGCTGCACTTGGACGCCTATGTGATACTTACGACAATTTTGTAAGGCCTGCGAGTTATAGGCAACTATTAATATCACCATTGTTTGCCTTAATGTTGTAATCTGTATGTGTCCTAAGGTATGTAACTCAATTTATATGTTTACATGTTATATAAGTGGAATCCAAGTCCACTTTTATAGTATTTTCTGTCCTCCCTAGATCCGATGATGGCGGCTTTAGTTTCCCCGAATCCGGTAATCATGGAATAAAAAGAATTACTGCGATACTGGCAACCAGATCATTGCCTTACAAGCATCTAGATCGCTCCCACATGAGCACAATGTGCTCCATACAAAACATTCATTTAGAAGTCAAATACAAATTATCATAGATTTAGCTTTAAAATGTGTTAATATAATGAAAAATTTTCATAAAAGCTTTCATCCCATATTTCACTCCCTTAGGGGTTTTATTTCCAACACTGAAACATATATTTTTTTCCTAACGAAGATGCAAAATACAAATTGTCTTAGATTTAGCTTAAAAATTCTTTCACAACGAAATATGTTCATAAAAATTTTCTTCTCTATTTCACCCCCTTATAGGTTGAGTTTTCAGAAACACTGATGCACGTATATTTTTATTTCTTACAGAGAAGTCAAATATCGTTATTCATAGATGTAACTTTAAAAATGCTTTATTACGATTTCAGAAATGACCTATTTTCCAAAGACTCTGTCACCTTAGCGGCTGAATTTCCAAAACCTCTGACGCAGGTACTTAATTTCTCACAGAGAATTCAAACATGAATTTTTGTAGTTGTAGCTTCAAAATTGCCTTCGAACAATCCTATACTAAACGATGCCTACAGTATAACAACACCCTCTGCAAATTCCAAGTTTCCATCTTTAGTGGTTTTATCTGGGCGATGATGAATCAGTGAGAGAGTGAGTCAGTCAGTCAAGACATTTCCTTTTATGTATAGAGATAAGGCCTTAAAAATTTGAAGGAGACTATTGGCCTGGCAGTAGGAAATGAAAGTAAAGCTTAAACGAAGAAAAAATTAGTTTCCCTCTGGAGATACTTCGCTAATATTATGTATCAGCCAATCTACACTTGATAATGGGAAGTTCTGCGTTTAATTTCGTCAGGTGTGCCTTATCCGACTGAAATCACTCATTGGAGATCATATATCGTAGAACAGTTGTGCAGATATCGGACGTTACGTTTCACACACTGTTCCAAATACAATGGTGTGCAAAACTGAAGGTCGAATGTAACTTTCGCATGACGTGTCTCTGCCATGTAACATCGGTATATGAAACTTGGACCACACACAGACAGAACTGCTATAATTTACTGATGTAGGTAATTGAAAGAAATACGCAGTGAAACGAACAGAAATGACAGTTCTATTAAGAGGCATTAAGTGCACTAAAATTATTTCAGCATTCGACTCTCATGACGAGACACAAATTACTGAGGATCTTTATCGTAAAGGATAGCCACAGTCAAAGTCAATAACACTAGGGGGTATATATACGTTTTGGGACAACTCAATGTTGTACTCCGATTACCCTATCCTACTCCTACTTTTAGGCAATTGTCCTGGGTCATAAACGACCATGATGCAATCCAAGATCACAAACAGCGTAAGATTCATAAGACGGTCCAAGTTAATACGAAATCAGAAGATTACCCAATTGCCAAATATGTTTTGGGTCGTGAGGCATAGGACTGGACACCAGCATGACCAGTATGATTATTTGCAACAAATTTCAATACACTTATCGTTTAAACTACTACAACAGCACCCCTACTTTACATTCCAGCCAACTGCTAAACAGATTTCAGTTGTAAGGTATTGGATTCAAGTACCAGCATGTGTAATTTCACTATGCTTAATTTGAAAGGTAGGTTCTACCACTGCTGGATTAAAATGAAGTCAATTTTGTGCATGGTTGAATCATATCTCAACTGTAGATTAATGAGCTATGTGTGTAATATACTACCTGATTATCTGGTATGTATTTATTCCAATATTCTATTACTCAATTTCCAGCTTCCCCTACTCTCTGTGTTCTTCATCCTCTCCCAACCCATCACCTCCACACCCTCTCTCTGTCCATCTCCTTCTGTCCCTTCTCCATCCATCTCTTCTTATCCCCTCTCCCCGTACATTTCCTCCTCCCCGTTTATCTCCTTCTCCTTCCTATATGTGTCCCTCCTCTCCTTCCCCTTCGCTGTCTGTACACCTGTTCCTCCCACACCGAGCGAGGTGGCGCCGTGATTAGCACACTGGACTCGCATTCGGGAGGACGGATGACGGTTCAAACCCGCATCCGGCCACCCACATTTTGGTTTTCCGTGATTTCCCTAAATCGCTTCATGCAATGCCAGGATGTTTCCTTTGAACGGGGCATGATCGACCTTTCCCATCCTTCCCTAATCTTATTGAACCGATGACCTGTCTGTTTGGTCCCCTCCCCCAAATCAAACAACCAACTGACTTCCTCCCCTCCCTTTTCTTTCCATGTTGTCACTCACATATCAATAGCAGATAGGTGATCCTTACCCCAAAAGTATTCCTTTTCAGTTTGTAGAAATCCGTCTTAGGTACCAATAATTTTCTTATTTATTAAACTTCGTATGCAGGTGCCACCAAATAATTACAGGAACGTAAATATGGTGGTCGCTCCAGTCAGCCATGGGGGGTCACACCCATGTCAAACAAACACATGGGAGCGTGGGACCAGCATCGACAGTGCCTGCCAGGACAGCACTACATGTAAGTGACTGATGCAGCCAGTCCAGACGCCAGCTTGCCATTGGGGCACAAGAGGATTTTTTTTATAAATATATTCCTAGTTACAGATGTACACCTGATCGAGTATTTTTTTCTAGTTTGTGACTAACGTGCTTGTCAAATTTGGCTGAAGTCGTTCCAGGGCTTTAGGATGAGCTACACTTATCAGAACATTATGACCACCTACCTCTACCTTTGGCACGGATAACAGCGGTCACATGTCGTGGCATAGAAGCAATGAGTCATTGGTAGGACGCTGGAGGAAGATGGCACCACATCTGCACACGTAAGTCACCTAATTCCAGCAAATTCAGTGGATGTAGTGATGGGCTATGACGACACTTTCGATCACGTCCCAGATCGGGTCCGCCGGCCGTAGTGGCCGAGCGGTTCTAGGCGCTTCAGTCCGGAACAGCGCGACTGCTACGGTAGCAGGTTCGAATCCTGCATCGGGCATGAATGTGCGTGATGTTCTTAGGTTAGTTAGGTTTAAGTAGTTCTAAGCTCTAGGGAACTGATGATCTCAGATGTTAAGTCCCATAGTGCTCAGAGCCATTTGAACCCTTTTGAACCAGATCGGGTAACCATATGGCGAGTTAGGGCCTAGCACACCAATCAGAACATGCAACTGTATTCCTCGAACCACTCCATAAAATTCCTGGCCTTGTGACATGGCGCATTAACTAGACGAAAATGCCATTTTCGTATGGCAAAATGATTGTCATGGAGGGGTGCACGTGATCTGCAACCAGTGCGCGATCTCCTAGACCGTATGCCTTGCACTGGCTCCACTGGACTCACAGATGGCAATGTAAATGTTCCCCAGAGCATATTGGAGCCGCCGCCAGGTTGTCTCCGTTCCACAGTAATAGTATCAAGGAGCTGTTCCCCTGGAAGACGACGGATACACACTCTCCATCGTCATGACGAAGAAGGTATCGGGAGTCATCACCAGCGTCCAGTGCAGATGGTCACGTGACAATCTCAGTCGTAGTTGCCAATGTCGTGGTGTTAACGTTGGCACATCCACGAATGGTCGGTTTCAGAGACCCATCGTTAGAAGTGTTCAGTGCACTGTGCATTCAGACACACTAGTTCTGTGGCCAGCATTACCTCCGGGTGTTAGTTCCGCCACAATTCACCCCGTATTTACAAGTCTGCCCAGCCTACGACATACGGCATCTGCAGTGAGTGATGGGCGCCAAACCCCACGTCTGGACATGGTTTCACCTTGGTTTCGCCACGCGTTGAAAACACTCACAACAGCACTCCTCGAACACCCGACAAGTCATGCAGTTTTCGAAAAGCTCGTGTCAAGGTTACAGGTCCTCACAAACTCGGTTAAACCCACATAGATCGCGCGCCTTCACAATTCTACATACGGACAGCACGCTTACTGATACTACATGCATCGTAATGATTAGCAGTTATTTCTCGACGGTGACGCAGCTACTGCTCGCACATGTTGATATCGATAGTACGTCGTTATCATAATGTTCTGGCTGATCAGTGTGTTTCATCCTGGGTTTGCCTGTGGAGCCACATGTCAAATGTATTTAACATAAACATAACATATTTCACAATTATTTGTGCGCATATTTCACTAGCATGTCTACCGAATCCCGCGCTGCACTTTCGTTCTCACTCATTTCAATGTTTATAACGTCGTATCTCCTGAACTGCGTGCTGCAGTCTCGCGGTTCCGGACTGAGCGTCTAGAACCGCTTGGCCTCCGCGGCCGGCCCTTTTGCAGGTGCATCCAGTGGTATTTGTGGCTACTGTTTGTGAAATGTGTTAGAAATAGAGTATATGTTCAAATGGCTCTGAGCACTATGGGACTTAACAGCTGAGGTCATCAGTCCCCTAGAACTTAGAACTACTTAAATCTAACTAACCTAAGGATATCACATGCCCGAGGCAGGATTCGAACCTGCGACAGTAGCAGTCTCGCGGTTCCGGACTGAGCGTCTAGAACCGCTTGGCCTCCGCGGCCGGCCCTTTTGCAGGTGCATCCAGTGGTATTTGTGGCTACTGTTTGTGAAATGTGTTAGAAATAGAGTTAGCAGTAAAAAAGTAATAAATTACAGTGCTACGCACAATGCGGCCGTTTTCAGGGCCTGATTGTTGTATTTGACGTCATAACTCCTGAATTTTTTGTTGTACGATGTATTTTGGTAGGTAAATTCACCGGAAGATGAAAGTGTTACGAACAGAGTTAGTATCGACGAAGTAATATATTTAAACGTCTTGCGTCATCAGGCGATTTTGCATGTATGTCAGTATTTATGACTTCATAGATCCTGAACTATTTGTAGTGCCATGACATAATTTTTCTGGTACACTCAGTGGTATATGTGAGTACTGTCTGCAAAATATGTCGCGGTTGCAGTTGGTAATAAAGAAGTTAGTCTATTAATTAAAATGGCTTAGTTCGTGCGGCAGATTTACTGTGCATGAACAACGGAAATGTAGTAAGCGATAAACAATTTTACTTTCATAATTTTGTGGGGTCGTAAGCGAGGAAAAGTATCTTAAAGGTTTGAAATTATGTATAAAGTATGTTCAACTCTCTAAGTCCTCTCAGTCTGAAATACTAGATCAGTTTTCGAGTGTCGTGGTTTATTAATTTGTTTTATTTATTTTGTGGTGATCGTATCTATATATCAGTAAATGGAATAAAGTGAACTGGATTCTTTTAGATACTCTTTATTATCAGTATATCTTTTACATTACTTATGATTCAGCGTGAAGTGCCTAAATGTATGCCACGTAAATACGTACGTAAGAATATTACAAATAGATCATGAGAAATTAATTATCGTGGAGTCGCGTTGTGAATATAGTATGCAACTATTAATAATTTCTTTGCTTAGTATTCTTTCCCTTTAATTCTTTAAAAGCTATGTGTAAAACATCGGCCGAGACCCGGCTTAAAGAAATCACTGAACTGTAGTCCTCGTTGAATTTCTTAGTATTTTTAAAACAGTTGTTATTGCTACATTTGGAATTTATTTGCGAAGTACGTGTATGTCGTACTGGCAGCCGTATCTCATGCAGGAGGCTCTAAAGGAACTTTTTATTAGCTGCTGTGTAGTGTTAAATAGTGACCTTAGTGTCATAGGATATAAATTTTTATT
The DNA here is from genome assembly GCF_023898315.1 of Schistocerca nitens. Taxonomy (NCBI): domain Eukaryota; kingdom Metazoa; phylum Arthropoda; class Insecta; order Orthoptera; family Acrididae; genus Schistocerca; species Schistocerca nitens. The sequence goes on along the minus strand of NC_064619.1, from coordinate 546,709,246 downwards.
ATGTAGATTCTTTGCCACATTTGTTCGAAAACGTAATTGCAGAATGTCTTTTTCTATTTATATTATTAATCGTAGTTATTATTATTTAAACCAAGAGTCTTTTAATAATTGATATTCCCAAAGCACACGGTACAGTGGGTGGGTACACTGCTCATTCACCCCCAACCTCTTTGATTAGGTAGGTAGGTGGTTTGTACTCCCAGAACAATGACATTCCACACAGCGAGTGATAAGTGTCCCAGTTAAGATTGGAATGAATGAATGTCGTGTGACTAGGGCCTGCCGTCGGGTAGACCGTTCGCTGGATGCAAGTCTATCAATTTGACGCTACTTACACGACTTGCGCGTCGATGGGGATGAAATAATGATGACTAGGACAACACAACACCCAGTCCCTGAGCGGAGAAAATCTCCGACCTAGCCGGGAATCGAACCCGGGCCCTTAGAATCGACAGTCTGTCGCGCTAACCACTCAGCTACCGGAGACGGACAATTAAGGTTGAAATCGCTCAAGTGGTTTAGAAGGTGATGGGCAGCGTACATATGTACATACACTGAAGAGCCAAAACATTATGACCAGCTGCTTAATAGCTTGTTTGCCCTTCACTGAAACGAAATATGACACTAATTATGCGTATCAGGGATTCGACAGTTTGTTTAGAGGTTTTTGGAAGTATGCGGCATTAAATGTCTACGCACGGGTCATATAATCTAGGTAAATAAGGGCCGCTGATCTTCGTACGAGGTGGTAGCGCTCGATAGCGACCCAAATGGGTTCCATAGGATTTATATCAGGTGAATTTAGTGGTGAGACATGGACTGTCTTTTACGACGAGATGAATGTCACCAACTGAAATGGGGATGGAGTTCACAGGCAAAATGTTAAACTAAACTATCAGAAAGAGATTACTGAATGCCTTATTGAGATCTCGTGTTTTTGTGTACCATTTACCGCTGACACTACACCAAAGACAACAGAGCTATGCTTGCAGTTGAGCCAGAGACGACTTGGATAGTGACTGGCACTTTAAGGTGTTCAGTGACTAGTGTCGCTTCTGGTGTTGGTGTTCATGCCGTCACCAACGTGTCTCCAGTCATCCACATGAAAGGTCGCAGGAAGCAGGGATTCTCGAGACGCAAGCTTATCTTGTAATCGTGGTGCGGGAGCTGATTTAACAAATCTTTGCAGGGAGACTGAGCAGTTGCCAGTATGTGACAAGAACAACAAACTCTGCTGTCATACCATTTTTTACCGAGTTACCAAATGGTACTTTCTAGTAGGATAATGCAAGACCACACATTGCAGTTCACCCCACAGCCGGCTTGACCTACGTTTGCAACCTTGACTGCTCTAGCCAGCTCCATAATTTTTCATAAGGCGTGTCTCAGATGAGAGATCGCATCGATACAGATTTTCCCTCGATCAGTATCTGTAATGGCAGACTAGCAACTGATCCAGTGGCTTCACATCAGAAAGCACGACCTGCCCGCCTGCGAGCTAATAGAAGGCTCACGGAGCAGACTCTCTCTCATTCTGTTTTGGAGTTTTCCTGCTGCAGCTAGAAGTGAAAGAGTCGCCCGCCAAACGCCGTGGGCCGTGTGTTCTGCAGACTAACGAGTTGAAGGCGACGCTCTAACCAGAGGGCATTTTGGGAAGTCATTTTGTATCCCTAGAGCTCCAGTTAGTGTCAAACAGAGGTCGACCGGACTAAGGAACTTCAGCCCCATGCGCCGACAGCAGTCACTAAGGACAATAAAATTGGTAAAAGGGTTTTGCACATTTTCCATCAGCTTTTTGGTCTTCTGCAACCAATGACTGGTGTTCTGTTAAGAGTGAGCTTGGCTAGATTTATTTGGATGCCAATTTCAATTACCTTCCGCAGCGATAGTGAGATGTAATCTAGTTTCACTACTGTTTCCAATACTGCTATTGTAAGACGTATGCTTTGCCGGCGATGGGCGAGGCATGACAGAATCTCTGACCAGAGAGTAGTATGTCGTTAATTGTTGCTTGTCGCTAGTCTGCGCTTGACTGCGCGAGTCGACGGTATTAGTCTGGTGTAGTCAGCGTGAGTCGGCGGGAGTCGGCATGCGTCGGCTGTGTGCTCTGCTCGCGACTCTGGTCAGGACTCTGGAGGATGAGCATTGTTTTAGAAGGTACAGAAGCAGCCTTGCGCATATTTAATAATGTATGTTAATTGTAATTTAATTTGTTCAAAAAAATGCCACAATAATAATTTTTATAATATAAAGTAACTCTTTTAAAGAAAAGCATTCATTTCAATTTAAAGAATATTTCCAATGGATTATCATTGCTTCCAAGAATCAAAAAAAATAAAATATACGCCAGCATTGCACGAAGCTGTGTCGAAAAATGACTAATTAAGAGCAGATATAATTGCAGTTTTATTGAGGTAAGAATTTTTGCTTTTTTTATTCAGAATACAGAGCCGAAGGTCAGCACTGCTGTCCTCATAAAATTCATCAGGTTACAAAACTTTTTTATTATTTTTGTGTTTAGGAATTTTTCTATTTCGAACTTGACATTAAATGAGAAAAGAATTTTTGTGGGAACATACGTAGACAAAAATATTGCTACAGTATCAGACGAAATTAACACTATCAAACAGTTGACCACAGAATTGCGTGATGAAATTTCCGATCTTAAATCAAAAACAGACTCACACACAGTAGACTTTCAGACAGTGACCGACAGACTTGAACAATTAACATTAAGTGTGAATGCATTTCTGCATACAGACTATAAATGGGAGCCAATTTTGTACAGAGGTCACAATATTAGAAAAATTCATTTAATTATTATTTTTTTGTGGCGAGGTTACACTTGGCTCCATTTTCATTATTTAACATGTTTCTTGTGGGGAGGTTACACTATCAAATTATGAGAACCTGCCTATGGATTTGTTTCTGGTGTCGACATAGACCATTGACATAGTATCTAATTGAGGCCTCCTTTGTGTTGTGAAGATTACTAGTCTCAGGCTGTTTATACTGATACTGAAGTTTATCACTTTCGACTTTGTAGTTTCACTAAGTCCATAGTATTATTAATATCAGTAAATATTCCTGTGATTTTGATGGTTAATAACCTTCTTGAGTTTATAAATTTCGCCTCTATATTTTTCTGCGATTTGTAGATTTTTCTTCATTTTATTAATTATTGGTCTGTACTTCACTGAAGGATGAAAAGAAATGAAATGTCGTGTGGCTACGGCCTCCCGTCGGGTAAACAGGTAGCCTGGTGCAAGTCTTTTGAGTCGACACCACTGCGGCGACATGCGTGTCGATGGGGATGATATGATGATGATGAACGCAACACAACATCCCGTCCCTGAGCGTAGCAAATCTCCGATCAGCCCAGAATCGAACCCGGGTCCTTGCATGGTATTCCATCACGCTGACCACTCACCTATCAAGGCGGACTTTGAAGGATAATAGCTAGTATTTTGAAAGTTAAAGAGAATGCATTCAGAGTTCCTATACTTCTGGTGTTAAAGTTTTTACGAAATAATCTGATTTTACGAAATAATCTGATTTCAGATATTTAACTGTGTAAGCTTGTTATTTCTAGGTTTGAATAAGTTGTCTGAGACTTATAGTATGACCAGTAACTGAGTGAACCTATCTAATGAGTCAGGCAGAGTGCACGACCAGCTGCGGTGACTCCCCTCGACTATTAGTTTGACGTAGTTCTGGTTCGAGTAAATAAAGTAACTGCGTTTTTAAATAAATATTTGCTGGGACTGGCAAGGCTCCTATCAACAGTGCCTCGCACCATCCTTAAGCCAACTATGAGCTGTTTCAGGCTTGGTAGTAAAGTCCTCAAGCCAGCGAGACGATTTTCTTCCTCGCCACAATTAACATATTAAAGTTTCATTTCTTAATAATTCCTTGGTAAGAAAGACGTTTATTCTCCTCTGTAAGTTTTCATTTCTCAGTTAGATTTTTCAGAAGGATTTTCAATTTATTATAACTGTTTCTAAAGACATCCTGTGGCCACGTCTTGCTAAGGCAATCTGTGGAACGAGATCTACTAATATGACATGGGGAGGGAGGGGGGGGGGAAACTAATAATAAATCGCGTATGTACTGAGTTGCCGTTGTGAAAGGGTTCATAAAGGCTGGATCTGATGAAGACAACACGTAGATTTCTGGAAGTCAGTACTTCTTACCTGTTGTGGAATCTGGAAGCAGACGTTTCATGATTTTTACGGCAAATCATTAGAGTGAAGCTCTAAGATACTGAAGTTTTAAACCGATGAGATTCTCCCACAAATGTAAATTCAACATTGATGGAGGCCTAGTAGAGGATGGACGTTCGAAGTTGTGAGACACTGTTGTTAAATTAATTTGACAAAAATATTTCTTTAAGAGTCACTGTGATCTTGGAAGACACATCGTGAAATTATTCTGTCGCCTAGGGTGAAGTACATTTATGCGCAAATGGCACATAGGAACGACTGTTTACTAACAGAAGATGTAGTGCGGGAAGCATTGTCAGAAGAACTCAATCGTGACTGACGTAAGGGACGTATGTGATCAAAGTGATTCCGAAGCTGATGATCTTGCAGCACTTATGGACAATCTATCTCATACTGTTAAATTTACTTAAATGTGAACTTCTTACATACCTAAATGACCACTTTGTTTCGTCCAAGACACAAATAAAGCCAACAGAAAATAATTGTGGATACAGTTATATCGCCCGTATCCAATGAGGTACAAAAAAACACAATAGATAGCCAATACTACATTCCACGTAATGCTTCACACAATAATAAAATTGTACGTTTGACGTGCAGGCGTATTTTCATACCAAGTGGAACATTTAAGAAAGCTAAGTATTGGAAACTGATCGTCAGTGGAATTTCAGGCAGTGATGAATATAGTTGTGCAAGGTAAGAATGGTCATAGCAGGAAAACAGCTGTTCCTAATACAAGAGGCCTACCAGTAGTCTGTAAGATTATTGTCCCTATTTCAACAGTGTGGAAGTAATGAGTGAATCGATTTATAAATAACTGATAACAAGTCAAAATATTTGTGTAACATATTCATTTTATTAAATAAATTCCGTCTTCCACTAAATAAGCTGCTAATAAAGTCTTCAGATTCGGAACAGTTTCAGATTTCATCACTGAAAAGCTTCCATGGCAGTTATTACTTAGTCTCGAATTCTGGATGTATTAATACTAATATTCATTGAATAAATACATGACAGAGATGAAATACAATATGTTCAGTGTGTGAGAGCCCAATTTCATGATAGAATATTCTATATTCAGGCAATATTCTATATTCAGGCAACGTTTCGTGCGAGTAATTGTGGGTAACATCGAACCTAGCGTACAGTTCTTGTGACTGTTTCAGAGTTGTACACTAATAGGCTTAAGATCAATTACTTCCGCAGGTCGAGACTGTGTCCCTAACTGGAACGCGGTGAATTCGCATGTTTGTGAGTCTCTTCCGAAAAAAGGTCCCATAACGAATGGGTGACACATCATAACTAAGTTTTCGATGGATATCTGGTCCGAATGGAATGAAAGTTAAGGTGGCCAGTTTTTATGTGATGTATCTGAACAGTTTTCTCTTGAATCATAAGTAACAAATTTTATCAGTAATCTGGTGTATTTTACTGTAAAGTAAAAGTTCATGGACTGTAACGAGGGAAGAAAAGCATACTCCAATGTATTTTATTTTTGTATGCTTTATAAATGAAATGTAGCCTCGACATTTCATTGTATCCGAAGTTTGTGATTTATTGTATAAGTCTACTTCAACAGTAATTCATAGAATTGTACAGTTATTTTAGACACTTACCGAAAACATTTTAAACAATTTCGATTGTATAGTATACATATTTACTTAGTTCTGTTTGCTATAATAGAGCCTGGTTGAGGAATGCGTCAAGTATTTGTGCGGAGGCATTGTGATGTTTTGTCAGAATTTGTGGTGCTGCACAGTGAAATGGATTGCTGGCGAGCGTTTTACGCCACTTATATTCGTAAAATTTTTACGCATACAAAGTATATCAGAGTTGTGTCTTCATCTCATTTACGAACACTTAAGTCAATGTGAGAGCTTCTTAACAGATAACACATGTATTATCCACTATTATGTTATAAATAAATATTCCCATCCTATCCTACTGCCCATTACAATCATAGCACTATTTAGTAAGCTGTATGATGTCGACAAATGAAAAGACTTTACGATATAAAGCTTAGAAGTTGTACCCTTGGTGTTCAATATCTTTGCTACGTGCACAGGCAGTATCGTCAGTAAATGTATTTTCGCGCCAACTGACTTAGCTCCACATGTTGTCAGCGCACGTTCTAACAATACCACCACTAACAAAGAAGATTAGAAACCAGATTAGTAATGTTGCTCACGTAGCATATGTTCGCTTTATCGGGCAACAACAAAACTATTGACTGTGGATGGTATCGTCAGACTCGAAATAATGAGGTCACTGTAAATAAGTCATTAATTTGGCACTTATCTTGAATGGATTCCCACGTAGATTTCGTCGAGGTCGTTATGGCTCATCTTGTTGATTCTAGGGTGATTCCACTTTGGCTGCTAGAAGGTCCGAGTCTATATTTTAGCAATATTTGAAGACCTAACAAATGCGTTTTTCAGGAAATTCTTAATGATGAAACAATCCCAGATCGGAACAATGGCATGATAGAAATAATTTTTGATTTGGTGTTCACGATCCACATTTTTAATAAACTTCTTGTAAATTCACATATACTTCTTAATTGTCACATATCATCAAGAAAACAGTTTAGTATCAATCTTCACATATTTAATTTCCACTTTAACCAAACACAAGACTTGACTTTTCTTTTACAAAGCGAAATAACAACATAACTTCTGCAAAGTGAAACAAAGACTGCTCTGTGTGAATTTACACCAAAACGGTTACAAGTAAATAAAAGATTATGACAGTCTCACAGAATTGCATACACACAAAAACCATATCACTGTAACATATCGATACATTGGAGTACCTATACAGTAATCAAACCAAATGTGAATATTGTCACAAAAATATGCCTGTTACTTCGCAGAAAAGTAGTTCGACATTACTGGTATCGAGAACTGGGGTTGGAGTGCCGTAATGGTCACGTAAATAAAGAACTATTACAACCTGAACTTGATTTTGTGATAGATTATTAGAACGATGGTAACATCGACAGTTCAGTATATATTCAACAACATATTACGATGTAATACGTGCCGTACTCATCGGATCTTGTGGTACTCTCACAGTCAAAAGGCTGCATTTGGATGACGACATATACTCGTGTCCGATAGCCTTATATTCTGACAGAATGTCAGTAATGTACATTTATCTCCAATTTTCATAATTGAGCTGCTTCCTTCATGAAGTGTTTGCTTAATTATGTATATACACCATTTGTTTTACTTTTGTATTTTTGTGTTTAGGTAACTTTGCAGTGTTACTCGAAAATCGCCAAAATGCTGAATTTGCAACAGTAATGATAAATATTTTATACAGGGTCTTACAAAAAGGTACGGCCAAACTTTCAGGAAACATCCATCACACACAAAGAAAGAAAATGTCATGTGGACATGTGTCCGGAAACGCTTACTTTCCATGTCAGAGCTCATTTTATTACTTCTCTTCAAATCACATTAATCATGGAATGGAAACACACAGCAACAGAACGTAACTGCGTGACTTCCAACACTTTGTTACAGGAAATGTTCTAAATGTCCTCCTTTAGCGAGGATACATGCATCCACCCTCCGTCGCATGGAATCCCTGATGCGCTGATGCAGCCCTGGAGAATGGCGTATTGTATCACAGCCGTCCACAATACGAGCACGAAGAGTCTCTACATTTGGTACCTGGGTTGCGTAGACAAGAGCTTTCAAATGCCCCCATAAATGAAAGTCAAGAGGGTTGAGGTCAGGAGAGCGTGGAGGCCATGGAAGTGGTCCGCCTCTACCAATCCATCGGTCACCGAATCTATTGTTGAGGAGCGCACGAACACTTCGACTGAAATGTGCAGGAGCTCCATCGTGCATGAACCACATGTTGTGTCGTACTTTTAAAGGCACATGTTTTTGCAGCACAGCTAGAGTATCCCGTATGAAATCATGATAACGTGCTCCATTGAGCGTAGGTGGAAGAAACTAAAATGAGCTCTAACATGGAAATTAAGCGTATCCGGACACATGTCCACATAACATCTTTTCTTTCTTTGTGTGTGAGGAATGTTTACTGAAAGTTTGGCCGTACCTTTTTGTAACACCCTGTACAGTCAACGGCGACTATGACGTCTTTCAAGAAAGTTAAATCGTCCTACATCAGTAATGCAACGAATGTCTCCGCAAAGTTTGATAAATATCAGACTTGTGCTTCATGTGTAGCAATTATCGTTTGCGTCGGCGTGTTCCGGAGCCGCTATGGAAGGACAGAGGGTGGCAGTGTTACATTCCGAGCCGGTGTGTGTAGGCGCCGCGGCCGACCGCAGCGGACCACACGGCCACCTGTCGGCGGGCCGAGCCCATCAGCTGACACGCGCCGCTGATGACGGCGGCGGTGGCGCCACCGACGCCTGCGGCCGCTGCGGTCGCCGGCCGAGTGCCGACCCGTGTTCTGCGGACCCGCACTGTAGTGGCGCCACCGCCGCCGCGCCACTAGCTGTAGCGCCACTAGCTGCAGCGGCAGGCGTCTCGCCGCCAGCCGGAGTCGCCGGCCATAGACATGTTGGGGTGGTGGCCAGCAGCCGCTCCACGTCATCTGTCTAGCGTTTGAGCAGCTACTGCATCGGGCGACAGCCCGTGACTCTCCGCCATGAGTGACGGCGTTGGCTTGTGGTCAGGCATGTCCTAAGCTTGTACCGCCAGAGTGTAAGCCCATTTGTTACATCACACGTTAGTGTCCGAGTAGTTTCCTGTCCTATGTCAATCCGTGTCTGGTTTCTGGCGTACATACAGGATGAAAGGTATTTAAACCGACAAACTCTGGGAGGTTGTAGTGGACATCAAAACAAATATTTTTCCCTAATGTCATTTTTTCCTACGAGGATGATTTAAACCGGAGGAGGTCGTATGACGCTCTTCAGTTGTTAGAGGCTGTATTACGATCTTCAGTTGTTAGATGGCGTATTACCTTCTTCAGTTGTAGGCAACTTTTGTCCACCAGTGTAGTAGTGCATTGTCTCTGTTTACTAATGGAGCGATACACCTGGAGTGAGTACACTGATACGGTTGGTGCGTACTACGTAGCGCACCACAACGGACGAGCAGCACAGCGGCTTTATCAACAATAATATCCTAATCGCCGTATCCCGCATCATACGACCTTTGCTGCTGTGTACCAATGTCTGAGTGAGACCGGGTCATTTAGCAGATTACCTGGACAGGGACGCCGTCGCTCGGTAAGAACGCTGCAAGTTGAGGAAGCTGTCTTGCAACATGTGGAACGGGATCCTTCAATCAGCACTCTTGCAATTGCACGTAACATGGGGACGAATCAGGCAAATATAAGAACAGTCATTCGAGAAAATTTGTTAAGTCCATTTCACTTACAGCGTGTCCACAACCTGGAACCAGTTGATTATCCACCCAGAGCACAGTTTTCGCAGTGGTACCTGGAACAGTGTGAAGTGCATCCTACGTTTCCATCCTCTGTGTTGTCTGCCGATGAAGCAACGTTTGGGCGTGATGGAGTCTTCAACATGCACAATTCGCATGTTTGGAGTGAGGATCACCCACATGCGACAGTTACTAGCGCTCATCAAGAGCGGTTCTTCGTTAATGTGTTGGTTGGTGTTGATCGGGACTGTTTAATTGGGCCATATCTACTACCTAGGCCATTAAATGGCAGGCACTATTACAATTTTTTCGCCAGAGCATTGCCAGAATTGCTGGAAGACGTCCCGTTCTCTACAAGACAAAGCATGCGGTTCCAACATGACGGGGCGCCGGCACATTTCAGTCGTCGTGTGCGTCGATTCCTGGATCGACGGTTCCCAGAAATGTGGATTGGCAGAGGTGGTCCTGTATCATGGCCTGCTCGCAACCTTGTTTACGCAACTCCTGTTGCATCAGAAGAGGATCTGGTTGCCCGGATAGTAGCAGCAGCAGGAACAATTCAGGATACTCCTGGGGTTTTTGCCCGTGTCAGACAGAACATGATCTGACAGTGTAACCTTTGTTTACGTGTCAATGGAGGCATTTTTAAAAATCTACTGTAATTGAAATTGGGTTGTGTTAATGTGTTGTCTCTTGGTCATAAAAAATGGAAAAGTGTTTGTTGGTTTAATTAATTTGCCGCCAGAGAAATCTTCCTCTACCTGTTTAAATACACCTCACAGGAAAAAATCACATTAGGAAAAAATATTTGTTTTGATGTCCCCTACAACCTCCCAGAGTTTGTTTAAATACTTTTTGTAGTGAACTGACAAGGCAGCCAGTCCACAGAGACGGGTAGCCGAAAGGGCACACGTACACACACGCCGACTGGCGCGAAGTCTGGAACAGGATATGTGATGAATGTGATAAAGAAAAGAACGTAGCGACTAGAACACATAACTTTTATATCGTCCTTTGGTATACAGCATTCTTGATGATACAAGTGAGACTCTTTAGATTCATGAAGTAACTAATGGCGCCTTGCTAGGTCGTAGCCATGGACTTAGCTGAAGGCTATTCTAACTGTCTCTCGGCAAATGAGAGAAAGGCTTCGTCAGTGTAGTCGCTAGCAACGTCGTCGTACAACTGGGGCGAGTGCTAGTACGTCTCTCGAGACCTGCCTTGTGGTGGCGCTCGGTCTGCGATCCTGACAGTGGCGACACGCGGGTCCGACATGTACTAATGGACCGCGGCCGATTTAAGCTACCACCTAGCAAATGTGGTGTCTGACACCACACTTTTCACCCTGTATTTATGTATTCGGCTGGCGTAACGGATATACCTCGCATGAGTAGACTAGAAAGTTTTAACAAGAGGTGTCCCTCGAGCATTATGCAGGGTGAAGTTAAAATGCCGCCCTTGGTGGTCGGCATGCGTTTCCTCATCCCAGTTCAAGAGAAGAGTGTATCTAGAATAACCAACTCCCGCCTATAGGCTTAATAGAGGAAGATTTAAAAAAAACGAGGCTCTGAAAAGGCTGTAAAAGCGTGCAGTGTGGTCAACAGCAGGTAGTATGAACTCTGCCCTGTGCCGAAAATGTCACATTAACTCAATGAAACGAGAAGATGCTGTGGGGAGCGGACGTGCAGAATCGCCGCTGCTCGCGCGCTACTTCTATTTCTCTCAATTAAAGCATTCAAATTAATGCAGTTTACAACACCACAATGCGGTAACTTTTTTCTTTCTTTCATCTGCATCTACATTTATACTCCGCAAGCCACCCTACGGTGTGTGGCGGAGGGCACTTTACGTGCCACTGTGATTACCTCCCTTTCCAAATCCAGTCGCGTATGGATCACGGGAAGAACGAATGCTGGAAAACCTCCGCGCGCACTCGACTCTAATTTTACATTAGTGATTTCCTCGGGAGGTATTAGGGGGAAGTAATATATTCGATACCTCATCCAGAAACGCACGCCTCTCTTGCAGAGTCTGCCACTTGAGTTTGCTAAACATCTCCGTAACGCTATCACGCTTACCAAATAACCCTGTGACGAAACGCGCCGCTCTTCTTTGGACTTCCTCTGTCAACCCGACCTGGTACGGATCCCACACTGATGAGCAATACTCAAGTATACGTTGAACGAGTGCCTTGTAAGCCACCTCCTTTGTTGATGGACTACATTTTCTAAGGACTCTCCCAATGAATCTCAACCTCGCACCCGCCTTACCAACAACTAATTTTATATGATAATTCCACTTCAAATCGTTCCGTACGCATTCTCCCAGATATGCTACCAGTGTTTGTTCAGCTATCATATAATCATACAATAAAGGATCCTTCTTTCAATGTATTCGCAATACATTGTATTTGTCTATGTAAAGGGTCAGTTGCCACTTCCTGCACCAAGTGCCTATCCGCTGCAGATCTTCCTGCATTTCGCTGCAATTTTCTAATACTGCAACTTCTATGTATGCAGCGGCATCATCCGCGAAAAGCCGCATGGAACTTCCGACACTATCTACTAGGTCATTTATATATATTGTGAAACTGTTACCTTTATTTAAACATTAACACTTGTCATGAACTTATTACAAACATAAATGACCACTTTGTTTCGTCGATGACACAAATGAAATGGATACGGTAATATCGTTTCCTTTTGTTTTCACCAAACCTTGGACAAAAGTCCGAAAACTTATCTGAGGCCGTACTAAAAGTCCTGTCTACAAATTTCATTGATATTATTGACTGTGAAGGCCAGTCATATGACAACACAAGCAATATGTCAGGAACCTACACTGGTTTGCAGGCACGCATTAAAGAACGAAATCCGAAATCGCATTTGTGCCTTGTGCAGCACATTCTTTTAATTTAGTCGGCACTAGTGATGTAAACTGTTTTCGGGAAGCATGTTCATCGTTCAATGTGCTGCAAAACCTTTATAATTTTTTCTTTGCTTCTATATAGCGCTGGGATAAACTTCTTTCTTACATGAAACCAGGAAGCAAAACGATAAAAATTTTATCAAAAACACGTTGGTCAGCAAAAGAGGAAGCGTGTGTAAGTCTATATGAAAACTGGGAAGACGTTATCAATACTCTCACACACATTGCCAATAATACGTTTCACATACCACTTGTGCGAAATGGGGCTTCAGCTTAACTGAACCAACTTAGCAGACTACAAACAGTATTCATGATGATAGTTTGGAGGGACATACTCCAGAGATTTAATTGTGTAAATCTGAAATTGAAAAGTGTAAATATTGATACTAAAATAGTGCATGAATCATATGAATCACTTGTAGGATTTATTGCACCTTCTCGTGGCATGTTTGACTATTATGAAAATAAATCTATTGAGGTTGTGACTGATATAGAATATAAACGCACCTATAAGAGATTACGAAAACGTAAACTTCATGATGACGAAGAAGCGGAGTCTGACGAAGTTTTTCTGATTAGAAGGGAAAAATTTTGAGTCAAAACATTTCTCCCAGTACTCGACAATTTGTACGCCGAGTTAGTGAGGAGGAAGGAAAGCTATAGAACACTGTTGGACTCTTTCAAAGATTTCAGTAACCTTAAGAACAGTTCACCTGACGATATTGCTCAACGTGCAGCTAAACTCCACGCATCATATGACACAGATTTAGAGCCTTCCTTCCCTAGTGACTGTGCATATTTCGGGGAACTTTTACAATCTTCTGAGATTAGTGATATACCAGTCGAAATAAGTAAATTCTTACGAAAAGTGAGGTTACGGTCTGTGTTTCCGAATGTTGACATTGCTGTAAGACTATTTCTATGCATGACACATACAAATTGTTCAGCACAACGCTCGTTTTCGGCTCTTAAAGAACTGAAATCTTTCGTACGTTCTACGTTGTCTGAGGAGAGATTGAACGCCTTGTCCATTCTTCACATCGAAGCCGACCTAACTGATTATCAACTGAAATACGAAGATATGATCAACGAGTTTTCTGCCGTCAAAGACAGACGCAAACTTTGCTGACTGGTGAATTTGTTTATTTATTCATATTAGTTTTAAAAATTTAAGATTATAATGTGATTTTTATTATAACGTAGAGCACATCCACTGGATTTCAAACTACATATTACCTGTTAATTTTACAGTTGCCGATGGCAGAACTCAGAACTAAACCTCGTTTACGTGCAGACGTGACCGAAGGCGCCCGACAATGCTAAACAATACCCGAATGACGAAGGCCACTTGGTGCTTTGCAGTCGAGTCATACTTATAATACTGTGGTATATTACAACTGATGCGTATTCTTGGCGTCTGTTGAACTGTATAGTTATCCGGGAAATATACGTTATCGGAGAGTTCGTTCAGATTAAACAGTGTTTATAAATAACGTAGTTCAGTTCTGTCGATAAATACGTAAAACCTTTGCTAATACCGTTAAAAAGAGCTAAGAGCTATGGCGAGAGCTGTAGCTGCAGTACAAAACAGTTCAGCTTTTACATGGATAAAAAGGTATTGTGTCCACATATTATGCAGCACCTAGCTACACAGACCCTAATGCTTTACTCGTTAACTATTAGATTATAAAACAAGTTAGATTTTTCCACACTAGTCCCTAAAATTATGTAGTAGAAAATCCAGTTCTGTGTTTGTTCGTCTGTATTTAGTTATTAGTTCGTGCACCGAAATATTATTTCATTTTCATTTCTTACGCTTTCCTATAGATTCACATATTAATACTGAACGTGTTTTTTATCTTCTACATATTCAAGTTATTAGATAGTAAAACAACAGTTTAATTTTTATTTCGAACGCATCTCTGTAAAAGTACGTATTAATTTCTAATGTATGACACGTTCGCTTCAATTTTTAAATCGTAGCACAACTTTCTTATTTTCATTACCAACGGTTTCGTGTAAAAGAACATGTGAAAAGTGAATTTGTAACAAAAATCGTTGCCTCCTACACTCTTTGCTGAATGTTTAAACAATAAAAGAAAAGTTATTTTTCTTGTGTTCGTTTCTGTTATCTTTCGACAGAAGAATGTGTAACACAATGCTGTTTTAAGTTTGTTTTATCCACTGCCGTACACCAAGTACAGTTCAGGAACCATATTACATTTAGATTGAGCCCGACTAGACCGCTAACGCGTCCTTTAGAACAACGAAAAGCAGAGTTCGGAAATAGCTCACAGCTCTCCCAACCAAAACGGCAGTTTTGAAGTGATCGGGTAGTAGTTATTATTTAAAATATGGTTTTCTTTTGGGAGGGGTTGCATGTAATGTGGTGTGCCTAGGGATATAAAATTTTTAAATCCCTCACTGGAGTCTTGGATCCTGATTTTACCAGTTAACCAGTCCTAAGATTTACCAATGTCTCTTGGTAAAAATGCGAAATCTATGCATATAATGAGAAATTTTGAACTTTTACCACATTGCGATGGTAAATCTTAGGTTTCACCAGTTAATTCTAGGTTTTACCAATTATCTTACTTTTACAGTAACATGTGCATTCGCAGTACAGTATATTTGTGTATGTTGAAGGACAGTTGCTGGTTTCTACACCAAGCATCGATTCTCCATTGGTCTTCATTAATTTCACTACAATTTTGTAGCATTGTCACTGCCTAATCATACAACAACGGGTCTTTCCGTCTATGTATTCGCAGTACAATACATTAATTATGTTGAGGGGTAATTGCCAGTCCACCGGTCTTCCTGCATTTCACAACAGTCTTGTAGCATCCGCGGAATGCCTCATACAGATTCCCACGTCTTCTATTGGGTCTTTTATACTGTATATATCGTGGAAGTTAATGGTCCTCTAACACTCCACTGGAGCAGGCACGTAGTTACTTTTACGTATGAAAACTCGTCTGTGTGCTCTTCAGTCCAATCACGTACTTACGTTACCCTACCGCCAGCTTTAATTTCATTATCAATTTACATGTTGTGTGATATTAGTGGCCCATGTGGTGGCTTTGTGTTTCGTAGTTATTTTGCATTATTATTAATATTAATCGCAAAGCTCCCAGAGTGTAAGACGCTAAGTAAAGATGGTTCATTTTCCGTTATTCTTTTGTTATTGTCCATTGTATTTATTTCTTATTTATGTAATGGGTTTCTCCCCCCCCCCTCTCCCGCCCACTTAAGCTCCCCCCGTTTACGTCCTAGTAACCATATGCTGCATTTATATAATTGATCCACACCTCCCCTTCGCGCACCTTTTCGAATAAATGTTTCTTTTTTTTATACATATTCAAATTTTGATGTAGACTGTTATTCCCTGCATTCACGCCAAAATAATTTGTAAGTTATAGTGTTTCCTTGTATTTAGATTACAGTTATCCGTTATATTGACCCACTACGCATATACGATGTGCTATATTAGTGGAATAGGTTATAGTTTGCAAATCATGGTTTTTTACATTACATTCAGGTCATCTTTATGTAACAGTTTCTCCACCCACCTACCCCCAATACCTCCACCTACCTTCCCCCTCCCTCCCCACCTCTTCCACCTTCTTCTTTAATCGTGATACCGACTCTTATTCTCCTTATATGCAGCCACCTTAGTCATGAGTTGTTTTGCTCACTCAGTTTACAAAAAAAATGTCCCACGACAAATCACGTTACCTTACGGTACCCTTTTACTATATGACTTCGTTATTACCTAGAGTCTCCACAGATGCATTACTTCGGATCTTAATAGCATATACTGTATCTACGTAACGGATCTCCCATCCCGTTTTTCCGGTTTTGGTGCAAGTTGTTGTCCCTATATTAGCACCCACCGAAGTTAGTTGTCCTGTTTCAGCTTATTTGCATTTGTCATTCTCAGTGGAGTAACCGATTTCGGATTGTGTCTAATAATCCTGATACACGAACGCCCAGGCAACACGAGTTTCCTTCTAATTTTCCTATTGTGTGCTAAGTGCAACATAGGTTCGGGCAATTCTCATGCCGCATACTCCCGTCTTCAGGTAGTAGGTGTATTACGATCATTTCATCTCATGCCCCTGGAATACAGGCCTTATTCAGGTACCTTGAAAGGTTTCTAATGAGCTCCGACATATAGCCCACTTTATTTCCTAATTCTTCGAGTAGTCAGTCCTTGATTTTCAAATATGTCTACAAATTAGTGATGCGATTCCGCTGTACGGCCAGTTTGCACTGTTGATGTTTCAAGTACTTAATATGTCAAACCAACATTGATACGCTTATCTTTCTTGGTATATTTTAGATGAACATTACGACTCTAGTTGCCTTGTTTACATATTATGTAACCACCCTCTTTTTTATTGTTTTAACTAATCAGACCCATTCTACTTTGTGACTGTATATTTCGTACACTCATACGTGTTACCATTAATGCATATTAATGTGGACTTTCACAATGTAGGGAGCTTACGTTACTGTATTTCAGTATTGTTGAAGGTTTAGTAGTTTGGTCATGCCTACGTGAATCACTTATACCTCATTCCCAACTGAATGACAGTTCTGATGACAGATTCATTTCCTTTAATTGCCCTCTACTCCTTATTTTATTTCACCCAAGCTTCTTTAGACGTATGACTGGTTTTGTCCTCTGTATTTGCTTAAGTTTTAGGGGATTTACTTTAGCTTCTATACTGTATATGGAAACGTGTTTTCATTGTTATTGCTCGTTCCGACAAAGACCAGCTGTACTTCATACGGTTACATTATGTTTGTAATTATGTTACACGCACGATCATGCCAAGATCAGTGGATATTTATTTGCGTGATGTCATTAACGACATGTTTTTAATTTTGTCGTTTATTCTGCAATATAGTAGTTTCCATTGCTTTAGCTTTGCAAGTATGTACATTACTGGTTCTGTAATGTCTCTGAATTGTCTATAGGGACTCAATTAGATTTTCCAATTACATTGTTTGTACAGTGATTGAATTTTCTATGGGTGACCGCGTGCATAGCAGTACTGACAAGAGTACAACATGATGATTACACCTCAATATGTATATTTCTTGTATTACAGTATTTTACATTACACTTACTAAGGTAGTGTATAGATCGTTTTTAAACAACAGAATAACTACGTGTTACATATTTTAATACAGGTGCAATATTCCGTCTGATGTCATGCAGTTGTTAATGTAGCTGTTTTCATATTACATTTAGGGTCTCATGATGTGGAAGTGTTTCGCCGAAACCGGTGACCAATAAATTGATAATGAACTATTGGAAACCGTAATATTCCTATCGGCTGTGGCCTTCTCCGCCTATTTAAAAGGAACGGATATGCCGAAATGAAATAGTTGGAATGATATTCGGTTCGCTCGTATTTTGTTCACTAGGCGGCAGTGGGAATGGTATCCAATGCCTCCCGAAAGTCAAGGAACTTACAGCTATCCGGACGCCTGTATCTCGGGAGTCATGTAGGTTTCTACGGTGAAGAATTTCGGCCTGCGAAAATGTCATAATAAGCGAGCTTAAAACATGTTGCAAAACTGTACAATTGACCGATGTTAGAGATATTATGCGTCTGTTCAACGAGCCTTCTTGAAGACAAGAATGGACTGTGCTTTTTTTCGAGTCATCAGGATAACATCGCCCTTCCAAAGGCGATATACTGCTGGTACAAATGGGGTGAGTTTTTTTGCATTATTTATGAATGTACTCGTAGAATCATCATGCTATCTCGTCAAGTCCAATGGCCTTCCCTCTGTTAATAGATTTCAGTTTCTTTTCTACCATATAGTCACTTCGTTCGATATCAGCCATTTTGCCGTTCGTGCAACGATTTAAAAGAGACACTACAGTGTGATCTTTGTGTCTGAAATAATTTTGGAAAAACGTTTAGCCTATTCTGTGTCGTCCTCCATTTTAGTGCCATTATTGTTAGAGAGTGTCTGGTTCAAAAATGGTTCAAATGGCTCTGAGCACTATGGGACTTAACTGCTGAGGTCATCAGTCCCCCAGAACTCAGAACAACTTAAACCTAACTAACCTAAGGACATCACACACATCCATGACCGAGGCAGGATTCGAAACTGCGACCGTAACGGTCCCGCGGTTCCGGAGTGTAGCGCATAGAACCGCTCGGTCACTCCGGCCTGCCAGAGTGTCTGGACAGACGGCTTCGATGCGTTTAAGGATGTAACATTTGATCAAAATTCTTAGGATTTTCTGTCAAATCGGTAGACAGAATTTTTCTTTCAAATTCGGTTAACACTTCGCGCATGGCTCTCCTTGCGCTAATTTGGACATCGTTTAACTTTTCTTTGGCTGTGACACTTTGGCTACATATAAATTTGCAGTGAAGCTCTCTCTGCTTTCGTAGCAGTTTTCTAACAAGGCTTCCGAGCCATGGTGGATCACTTCCATCTAGAGCGGTTGACAAAATATCGATATAACGTTTTTTTGAAACGTGTCGATATCCTGTGCGATATTGCTATTACCGGTATATCGATATCAAAATCGCAATATCGAGTGCCGATATTTTTATTGAATATTATATTATTTTCTCAATTTCCGGAAAATATTTGAAGTAGTTCTTTTGTAATTGTAGTAGGACACAATTTTACGTTCACTGTTTGGAGTCTTACTACTTTTTGAACTTTCATCACGTCCAGTCTTTTTGTTTGACTGTGTGAATCACGTATACGTGGCCCAAAAGAAGAACACCGATTGCAGAGGAGGGCGGCGATTTTAATAGAGTTAATTGAGTAACAAGATTTCCAATGCGAAGAAACAGCACACCAGTTGTGTTAAAAAAAAATATTTTTTCCCATCGACATTCTTCCAAAACAGTTGCTTAAAATTATGAACAAACATGTAAATGACGAGAGTGGTCGTTGCGGTCGTCGGAGCCGTGTGGGGGACATTCTGACGTAATCGGCGCCAGCAACAATAACTGCAACGTTTAGCTTCACTACGCAATTTTGACACTAGAGCTCCTATGTCACTGGCGTTCGCAGGAAAAAAAAAGGGAACCAGGGATGTCGGCATGAAGTGTTCCGGACTAATCCGATATGTGACGAATGGAACTATCAGACACCTTTTATTGCGCCACTTACAAGCAGTTACCATTTATAGCAAACTGGTTATAGCCAAGCTCAACGTGCATTGTTTCCCTTTTAACTTTTGCTCTGAGGAAGATAATTAGGCTGCTTGTTCATTGATTTACAGAATATCTAATAATAAATTAAGACTTAAATATACTCAGAAACATGTTTACGATGTGCAGCAGATATTTAATTGGTAGGTACATCGATACCTTTTCCGCCCATATATCTATACTTTTTCTCTATATAAAGAGGACCTATAATGATATTTTTTTAAAACGTTGACACATCGGATGCACAGTACTTTTGAAAATATCAACAGTCCTATTCCATCCCTCACATCTTTCCCCGGCACATACGTCAATGTCCTGGATTACAGGGGAGCGGCGCAACAGCGCAGAGCGCTGGTGAGCGTCGGGCCGTTGCCGCACAGCTGCTTCGCGCCTGGGAGTAATTCATGAAGATATGCAAATATTTTAATATGTTGTTCTGCATGTAAAACTAAAGAAAAAATTCGTATAAACATTGGTCCGCACATGTTTAGTTACGGAGTTACGGCCAATAAAAGATTTTGCCTCAAATTTAGCTACTTCGCTAATATGAAGCACTCGGAAAACTGTACGAGGTTTAAAGTAAAGCGCGATTTCCATTTACTTTCTTGTTACTGATCTGGTCAATCTAATAAAACAAATCCCAGACGTGTATCTGCAGTAGTTTTCCAGAACATCCAGAGAAGTGAAGAAATAATTTCGTAAAATTTTTAATTTGTGAACTACTTGGCCAAATGAGTTTTTTTAAATTCCGGACCATTACATCAAGATTTCAACAGAAGTTATATAGAATCTAATTTTTAAAAAATTATGGTAACAACGTTAATGGAAACTGTGTGAATGTATCAGATAATCTGCTTTTATTAATACCATAGCGCAAGTTGAAACGTCCCCTTTTTGAACAATTATACGGGACTGTGCTTAAACTGATACACAATATTTTTTTTTTAGCGCAACGCAATCTGACTTTCAAAAATCCCTACAAAAAGAATGGCCCTGACTAACATTAACCTATGCGTTTCACAAATCGCTTACCTCACAAAAATCTTGGTTACTCGAACTACTGCAATACAGCGAGCGCCACTACTGCCAGCTAAATAAAAGATTCAAACTATGGAAGGCACTAACTACTGATAGGGATAGTTAGCAAATGAAAGATATTAATAGAGAACAAACAATGCATTTACCTTAATATCATATAGCAGTTCATGACAAATTTCAAAACTCCGCCATCTCACTCCCCACATCCACCACTGCTGGCGGCTCACCTCCAACTGCGCAACGCTACGCGCTGTTCACAGCCAGCTGCCTAACACTACAATGCAAAGCAGCCACAGACTGCACACAGCACAGCCAGTGATTTTCATACAGAGGTGGCGTTACCAATAAAAAAAACCTAAACAGCCTACTTACATAGCCCCCATGCTACCCACAAAAAATTTTACAAATTTTTTTGGGCACTGGCCAATACATATTTGTTAAAATTTTTTTCACAATTACAATAACAAAGAAATCAAATGCACACACTTATTGATACAATGTTGGTCAAAAGCTAAAATTTTCTCACAGTCCATAAAGACAGTCCTGATCGTTGATCACACTAAAATTGCCGTTTTTCTCGAAGTCTGAGCAGTAAAAGAAAATGCACACGGAAGTAGTGGATTTCCATGCAGTCTTGAAGAAGTAGCGTTGTCCTTCCAACGGAAAGACAGTGCTGACTCTCGACATGCAGACAGGTCATGGGCCACAACAGAGCAAACCCACAGCAGAGTCAGTCGAAATTTTGAAGAGTATTGGTAGGTAGGTCATCACAGAGCAGACCCACTGTAGTCCTGGTAGAGATTACGGTATTGGTGGGCCACCAGAGGTGCAGACCCACTGTAGTCCTTGTAGAGATGATGGTACTGGTGGGTCATCAAAGATGCAGACCCACTGTAGTCCTTGTAGATGATGGTACTGGTGGGTCATCAAAGATGCAGACCCACTGTAGTCCTTATAGAGATGGCCAGCAGCCATCTGTTGTGACTGTGCAGGTGCACAATCACCATTGAAGAGTCTTGCGGATAATATAGCAAGTCCATAACCACCACTTGTGCACTTACAAAGTTTTTGGAACTGTCCTTAGAACCAGCAATGCTGCTATCCAGTCCCTTGCTGAATTATCAACACACGTGCAAACACTAACAGTCCCAATTTCTCACGTACTGTGCATATATTATTACCAACAGAAACGTGTGCAGTGAAATGCAACTTACAAGTTACTTAATTTGATGAACTGGTGTCAATTTCAATTTTATAACATAAGAATACAATAACAAAGGTACAAAATACATCATTAAAAACATAATAATACAGATAACATTTGTAGTAATAGGGGCTTTACAAAAGAATAGAAATAAACATATACATCAGTGTTACAGGAATTATGAAAAAATATCAGCATAACTTTTGAAACATCAACTTCACACATAAGCATCAAAACAAAACAGAATAAATAATGTCTAAACATCTTTACAAAGAAAATAACATAGTATTTGAAAAATTCTACAATATAAATCTTATTAGCTAAACACACAAAGACAGGAAAAAGACAAATACACAAGGGTACATAAACACATAGTGGGATAACACAAGGACAGGGTTTGTTTTACTGCAGTATTTTGCAAACAAAACTTTCTTTACTTATTGGAGATCTCCCTTCATTCATCATTATTTCCAAAAAGTCCTATCTATACCTCCTTCCTGTATTCTATTCATATTTCTTTCAAAATAATTATTTCTCATTGTACAATACTCATTTTGGCCCAAATCTTTTTCATATAACTTCTCAATGCATTCTTTCCCTATTCTCCATAGTCAGTTTCTTATATAGTCTACCCCTCTTAAGCTAACTTAAATCTACTGAGCTCAGACGCTAAACTAAGGGACGAGGCAATGCAGCAGCACATAAAACGATTAGTACAAGCAGCAATGAAAAAAAAATGGAAATTGTCAAAGCAAGCTGCAGTAAATCTAAATTACCAAGCGAAGCAACATTACAACTAATATGAGCCAATGTGCAGCAACAAGAAAAATAAATCAGTAGCATAACTAGATTAACAGAGTAATGCAAAGTGAAATTTAATAGCACTATGCCTGGCAAGCAGAAGCAGAAAATGAAATATCTTATACCTTAACATGACATAGCTCAAGCAGAAAAAATATTACACTAAAGACAACAATGCAGAAAAAGGGAAATGTCTATTCACATCTTAATATCTATGTCTTTAAAGTGGTGCACCACAAAACTAATTCTACAAAAATTACCAAGTACTCGAAAAGAAAATTATATATGCAGTTACTGTTATTAGCCCCTTCTTATTGTTCTTTCCATTCCAAGAGCTCCTTTTTTTAAGAATGTGGATTACAAAATTATTATTTAATAGATCTGTTGACAGAAAGTGTTCACATTAGCAAATGCATTTTATTTTATAAAAGCAATGCTGCAACACAGCTGGAAACTAGATATCAAATGAAATAAGCAACTATGAAAAGCAAAGCATAAAAATGTCATTCAATAGTCATGTGACATTTCATAAGTTAGTAGAAATTCTCTCAACTCTCGTAGAAAAACACTTGTCCTAATCAGGTGTGCAGTTGTACGAATATTTCCCATCAATTCATAAGCATTTCAGTAAGTAACACAAAATACGAGTAATCATATGTTTCCAAGTAATGAGCGTGTCGTATTTGCGATGCTTTCTCCAAAGGAATGTCAATAGCGAGGTTAATGGCCTCCTTTTTCTTTTTAACCTAATGGCTGTTTCTCCAGGTGGCTGGCACAGGTGGCCGCTCAAGACGCATTACATCAAGGTCACTTACCTTTCTTACCGAAATATTTACGACAAAAGTTTCCGCTACAGTGGCAGTCTCATATAAAAATATTTCAAAGGTCAAGAATTTGCGTTACAAATCTGTAGAAACAAAATCCTGTAAATATAACAGTGTCCAAAAAATTTTCGCCGGCATTGTGATACATTCACGCATTTACATACATTTCATAATTTTTAAAATACGATTCTTGGTTTCCAACATCCTTCTCCACAAATCAGAGTCCCTAACCACTACTCATTATTCCTTACCTTATTGTACATATACATATTCATCGACACTTTTTCAATATTTCATCGTAAGAAATATGTAGCATAATCAAATTCCTCATTTACGGTAGCATCATCTTATTGATCATAAACATACCTCAACAGCATAATACACATCGTCGTCGTAATAGTATCATAATATCTCAGTCAATTCTCAAAATCGTCGTAGCTTCCTCCAATAATTTCAAAACCTAAAAAAATATTCTCTGCTCATTTCAGTAGTGTCATCTACCTCAAACATACTTTAAAATCATGTTCCCATACCAAATACATCATTCAAAGCTCTCAGAGTATCACAATGGTTCCGAAAAAAATATGAACAGTTCACAAAGTACAGACAAAATACAATTTCATAAATGTGAAGTTACCCAACTGTGTAATTGCGTAAACATGTGTCACTGATGTAGTAAAAAAATGTTTATCTCTCAGTTAAATGACCAGATAGCTGTGTAATGTGTGTTAGAGAAATATGGTACCGATGTGTAAAGTTGTATAAGCAAATACCATATTAGCTAGGGCTCCTTGTGCTTGCCAAACACATGGTACACAAAGTAAGCGTGTACCCCCTGAGGATTAATGTATAACACCCTCAGATGATACAGATTACAGCAATGGAATGAAATGTATTATGGAAAACCTTTGTATCATTGTAATTCAAAAATCTTTAAAAATAAATGTTTTAAGTACAAAATTAATCACTCAAATACGTGTACTGTAGCGCTAAACTGTGCGTTTTGTTGCAACATAATCTCTGTGGAAGTGTCGTAGTTATCGTCCTCCGAAAGCTAAGTTCTGCAGAAGTCAATGTACTTACCTCATGATAAACAAAGGTGAAATGCTTTGCGTATAGATATCTTAGTTATTATGCTTATTACCGTGATGAAGAAAGTACTGTGCTGTAACATATTGTTGTGCTACGGAAAAGGCAGTCTCATTATAGCTATACCACAAAAGTTACTACTAAAACATATTTTACTTTCCAGAAGAATTCAAAAAAACTGTGCAGATACAAAGCAGATACAGCACAAAAGCAACAATGTAAATTGTGTCACACATTAGTAGCGTCGTGATAAAATCGTGTAGCTGTCACAGAAACCAAATACTAAGTCATCTTTAATCTCACACAAACTACTTCAAATAAGGAATGTCTTTTCAAGTAAACCAAAATGTTGCATTAAAATCTCATTAGCAGTACTGGTAAATGTTCTAAGCATGTGAGCCTTATAGTCGTTACGTAATCGTGCAACTAACAAGCAAGAATGTACAAATAACAACATTGTGTCGTCTGTTCACTATAACAATGCATTCATAATTTCTGTTGAAATAAGTTCTCTTGGTTTTTGACTGGATATTTAACTTCAAACATTGTTGCATATTAACAGATTCTAAGTCTGACAAAGCCTACTAGCAATGTAAAGTGAAAAGTTATATGGCAAAGACAAAGTTAAAAAGCAGTTTATCTTTCAATAAACGGTTTTACATGTGAAATGTGGTGTAAACCTTTACTCTTCCCAGTACGCAGACTTTCAACTGAAAAGCAATTGTCATGTTTTATATGTCGCTGAGGAATGCTAAATCTTTTCTCAAGGTTAGCGTCTGTGTTATTTTTCTCTGAGCCAGCCAGCGCAGGTGGCTGCCTGCGGTGCGGGTCATTGTCTGTTTCTTTGTTGGCGCGCGTCGTTATTGGGATTAGGAGACCGAACTTCTACAAATTCGCCTTGCCGAGAGGGCCCAGCTCTGTTACAATCCCGCCAGTTCTGATGAAATTCACGTCTGTTGTTATGTCGGTAGTTCCTGTAGTTTCTTTCTTGTCGGTTAAGTGGTGGAGAATTTCTTCCTGAATCGTACCTGCTCGCTGAACTGCTGCGTCTGAAGTTATTCTGTCTCCCTTGATAATATTTGTTTTGGTTCCCATATTGTCTCTTTCTAAGGTAATCTCTGTCATATTCATTACTACGGAAATGCGATCTTTCTCTGTAACTATTATTACTCTGCCAGTGGTTGTCATATGGGTGGTGTCTGTTTTGGTCACGATTTGCGTTTTAAGAATAGCCTTGTCGTGTCCAGTTATTGTTTCTGTCGTCACGGAATTGTGACGTATGTGACCTGTAGTGATTGTTTTCCTGTTTTCGCATCCGGCGACTGTCTGTGTCAATTTCTAATTCTTGTAGGAGTCCCTGAAAAGCTTCAATGTCGTCTTTGCAATGTCCTGCTAAAATAATATGCCGTAAATGTTCAGCTAATTTGATTAAGCAAATGCGGATGAGTTCTGAGGGGCTGTATGGGTTTGAAAGATACTGATTCTTATGCAACATGTCTTCAAAATATTTCATAAGACTGGAAAATTCAGATTGTTCGAAACGTTTCATCATTATGATGCTATGTTTTACTCGGTCTTGTGTAGCTTGAGACCAATATACTGAGAGGAAGGCATGGTAAAACTCTCCTTCACTGTGGCAATCGTGAATGACCGATCGCATTCTTACAGCTGGTTCATTCTCTAAATAGCCACACATAAATTTTAATCTGTGTTCTAAAGACCAGTTGGGAGGAAAACAACGAGAGAATTGATGGAGCCATGCTTGTGGATGAATGTCATTGCCAGAATTCTTAAATGTTTTGAATTTACGTGTAGTAATGAACAGCTTATAGTCAAAGTCATCATGTCGGTGAGTCGCATATCGGTCATTGTTACGTCGTTTCGGCGGTTCCATTTCAAAATTCGGTGCACCTTGCCAATTTCTTTCATAATTTCCAAAGTGTCCTGTGTTATTATTTTGTGGCTGTTCTGTATTTCTATGTCCCTCTTCCCGTATTGGGGCGCGAGTGTCCTCTGAAATACGTAATTCTTGTATTACATGTGTCAGCTGATCTTGTACTTCCCGGATTTCTCTTTGGTGTTGCCTATTAATTTCATTCAGATTTTGTTTCAGTTTCCTAATTTGTTCGCACTCTTCTGTCTCATTAAAGACTACCGGTTTTGTGTCATTCAGATTATCATCTACCTTCGTAGATAAATTATTTAGCTGATCCGAAAGTTCAACTATTTTCTCTGATAATGAACTAATTTCCTCCATGTGTTTTTCTGAACCAAGTTTCAGAGTGTCCATTTGTGTTGAAATCGAATCTACTGGGTCTTTTAAGTTTTCCCGAGTTCTTGCAAGTTGCATAACCAAATCGGTAGATGCAACTGAGTCAATTTTAGCTTGCAAGGTGTCGTGATTTTCATGAACAATAGTCTGCAGTTCTTTTATGGCTGCTTCGTGATTCTGTAATGCATTTTCATGACGCGAAAAAATAGGTAGGAAATGCTCACAAATCTGTGTTTTTACGTCATTACAGACTTTTTGACATTTCGATTCAATGTTATGTAACTCAGTAGTTAAATCTTCATGTGTTTGTTCAAGTGTGGTGTCTAACTTTTGAAGCTTTTGCTGTGTTTGTCTCTGATTTTGTTCCATTGTGTCGAACTGTTGCTGTGTTTGTCTCTGATTTTGTTCCATTGTGTCTAACTTTTCAAGCTTTTGTCCCATTTGTTGCATTAATTGTAATAACAATGCACTGGTGTCTGAAACATGTTCCTCAGTGCTTTTCGGCAGTGAATTTGCACCGGCGACATTCACATTTTGACAAGCGGAAAATGTGTCTTGACTCATTTGAGAAAACGGTGAGGACGCAAAACCTGAATCTACAGTATTCGCAAAATTGTGTCCTGTCATTTCGTATTCCTGAGGCGAGCTGTTGCCGACGGATCGATCGATAATGCTTCCCGGTTCACTACCTGTTTCACTGTCTACGCCATTGTTTGTAGCCCACTCCATTTCCCTATGCACAGTTACCAAATTACTACTTTGAACGTCTGTTAATTCATTACACAGTGGTGCTGGCAAGCTACGCTCGTCGTCACTATTATTTCTGAGTTTACTTTGGAGCCTAGTGTTACGTTTTTCACACGCCATTATTGTCACAATATTTCACACGATAACACAGAAAAGCACAATTTGAAGAGCAAAAATAAGAGAACACATTAACATAACACTGAAAATAATATCTAGTTAATTCCAAGCGCAGCTGCGAAATACTTGGTGCAAATCTACATGCATGCCACAACTGTTTTACTATACAACAATGAAAGACTGCAACTACAAAGGAGATTCTCTCTACAATTACGTGCTAGCAATAAACAAAATCTACACTAATTACACAAACTACAAGAAAAAAATCAGAAGATTCCAGTGAGGTATCCTGGCAGGGTCGCCATATGAAACGTCCCCTTTTTGAACAATTATACGGGACTGTGCTTAAACTGATACACAATATTTTTTTTAGCGCAACGCAATCTGACTTTAAAAAATCCCTACAAAAAGAATGGCCCTGACTAACATTAACCTATGCGTTTCACAAATCGCTTACCTCAC
The DNA here is from genome assembly GCF_023898315.1 of Schistocerca nitens. Classification (NCBI taxonomy): domain Eukaryota; kingdom Metazoa; phylum Arthropoda; class Insecta; order Orthoptera; family Acrididae; genus Schistocerca; species Schistocerca nitens. The sequence goes on along the minus strand of NC_064619.1, from coordinate 546,680,967 downwards.
AAAAATCTTGGTTACTCGAACTACTGCAATACAGCGAGCGCCACTACTGCCAGCTAAATAAAAGATTCAAACTATGGAAGGCACTAACTACTGATAGGGATATTTAGCAAATGAAAGATATTAATAGAGAACAAACAATGTATTTACCTTAATATCATATATATATATATATATATATATATATATATATATATATATATATATATATATATATATATAGCAGTTCATGACAAATTTCAAAACTCCGCCATCTCTCTCCCCACATCCACCACTGCTGGCGGCTCACCTCCAACTGCGCAACGCTACGCGCTGTTCACAGCCAGCTGCCTAACACTACAATGGCGAGTATTACAACAATGCAAAGCAGCCACAGACTGCACACAGCACAGCCAGTGATTTTCATACAGAGGTGGCGTTACCAATAAAAAAACCTAAACAGCCTACTTACAAAGTGAATTCTTGCATTACTTTCTCGCATTATGAATGTAATAGACGAAATTAAGAACAACCCTCTGAAACCGAAAAGAGCAACAAAATCTGTTCATACACGTTCAGCTAAATGCGTTGAACTCGGTGGAGACATTTTTGAACATTTACTGTGACTTTATTTCGAAATTTTATGTGCACTGTACAACTTCCTTAATACTGAGCATTATTTTTTCCGGTTTAACATGAAATCACGTGTGCTACAATATTAATAAAAGAATATTATCTGGCACATTCATACAGTTTCAGCCAAAGTTATTACCATCATTTTGCCAAAAGTAAATTCTCTACAGCTTCTGTTGAAATCTTGGTGTAATTGTCTGGAATTTAGAGAAAACAAATTGGCCCAAGTACTTAGTACATCAGAAATTTCATGAAATTGCTTCTTTGCTTCACTGGATGTTCTGGAAAACTACTGCAGATACACGTCCGGGATACGTTTTATTAGATTCACCAGATGAATAACAACAAAATAAATGGAAATCGTGTTTTACTATAACCTCGTAGTTTTACGGTGGCTTCATATTAGCGAAGTGACTAAATTTCAAGTAAAATATTTTATGAGCCGCAACTCTGTAGCTAAACATGTGCGGACCTTTGTTTATTTTAACACTTTTCTTTAGATTTCCCTGTAGAATGACATATTAAAATATTTGTATATCTTTGTGAATCAAATAATAAGGAAGTCGACAGCCTGTACAGTCGGGCAGAGACAGGTTCGCTATACTCTGAGGACGGCAAACGCGCAAGCCTCCCGGTCTGCAGTCTTTCTCAAACGATTTGAAAGAAACTAATCCATGAAAAAAAATTGAGTCTCCCACGTTTCATAACTCCACTTGTCTTCTTCATACTGAACTGCCTCCCGTTAGTGATCAAAGTTATCGCAGTATTTCAGAATTTTGTAACCTACACCAATAATTTCGAAAAGTTTGCATTGAGAAATAGCGGTCACTATGAACTTGCCTTTGGTGCAATTTAGGCCATATATTTTTACAAATGAAACCTTAGCCAACACACTGAATCATTCTTTAAACTTGGAAATGTATCCGCCATCACTCTTGAGAAAAGCGCTTCGGCCCGAACTCGCGCCAGAGCGAAAAATCAAGAACGAAATATTTGTAAGTTTCTCATTTCTCATAAACGGCATGAGACATCGAAACAAAATTTCGGCAAATTATATTACGCAAAGTAATTGACTTTACTTCCATAGCTAGCCGATGTTCAAGCAAATACAGGTTTTAGAAAGAAATAATGTCATTTTTAATGGCCATCTATTTTGATCAAACGGGAATTGTTGCAGGTTCCTAGGAACCAGAAGAAGTTTTCAAGACATGCTTTGACATTAACAATAGGAATCGCAGCCGTTATAAGTATTTTGGAGTCAAGTACCAAAATGTTGTAGGATTGCTTCCTGCCACACCACATGTAAGTACCTTTCTCTCAGTACTATAAATTATTTATAAAACATTCAGAACTTCCAAAATGCAGGCGGTGGTGTTGACAGAAAACACATTCATATAAAATACCCAGAATATTCTGGTACAATTGTTTATAGTCATAAAAATTTTAATTTGGAAATTTGGGGTAAGTTCCTATGGGACCAAACAACTGAAGCCATTCGTCTCTATACTTACACACTACTTAATCTAACTTACGCCAAGAACAACACACACACCCATGCCCGAGGGAGAACTCCAACCTCGGACGGGGGGAGCCGCGCGAACCCTGGCAATGCGCCCAAAACCACACAGCTACCCAGCACGGCCAAAAATTTTATTCCATCACACTATAAGCCGTTCTAGATCGTCAGAAAAAATTCATTATAATCGTCGTTGGAGGATATGGGAAGGAAGAGAAAGGTGGGAGATTTTATTCTTACAGTGTATTTCGCTTATTGCAAGAAGAGAAGCTTAATATACTACCAGACTATCCACTACTGAATAGACTGAAGAGCCAAAGAAACTGCTTAATATCGTGTACGGTCCTCTCGAGCACGCAGAAGTGTCTTAACACGAAGTGGCATGGATTCAGCTAATGTCTGAAGTGGTACTGGAGGGGACTGACACCATGAATCCAGCAGCTTGTACACAGGAGGACACATCTTGCGCCACTAATAGTGCAATAAGATGGTACAAATTCCTGTTCCAAGAGCTGGCATGCCGTCTGGTAGTTCCGTTTGTACACACAATGACTGCAGATGGGGGCAACGTTATTTTACAAAATGCGTCGTATCTCGGCGACGTCGACGAAGAAATTGACGTTGGCATGATAGAAGATGGTGGAGCAGACCTTGCATTTTAAGACGTGACAACGGCGGTCGAGAATTGCACAGCTTATTGCACGGTGAACTGAGTTTGAAGGGCAGAGAATCGTACAAACATTTTCTGAGAGTGGACGAGGCGGAGTTCTTGAAACTGGTTCGTTTAGTGGGTCCAAACATAACGAAGAAAACACAGTTATGCGAAACTGTAGCTCAGCTACAAGGAGGTGAATAGGTATCTTTATATAAGCCTAGTATTACTAAGTTGCTGTACGTAGAGTGCATACTTGTAAGCGGAAACTAATTCCATTATTTTCCTCAGGTTAGGTATAAACTGAGGTTCCTAGCTACTGGAGAAAGCTACAGAAGCCAAATGTTTCCATTCAGGCACGATATCCTCAATTATTCCTGAAACTTGTGACGCGAACGCGAATTACCAGTGCTTGAAGGATTCATATATAAAGGTACGTTGATTTTGTTAAACGTCATGAGAACATGACCAAAATAAGTTAATGTGACAACACATTTAAAAAAGCTGAAAAGTACAATAAAGGAACCATTTTTGTTCAGATGTGGTACACTCAACAAGAATCATATTTCGGAGCAGGAGTGTATTCTGGGTGCCTCTGCCATAACTTTTTGATGCAAATTCATTAGAAATTCATTGGAAATTATATTCAAAATGTACCTCCACATTGTAAAAGTTAATGTTAGGAATTGAAGCTAACAATTTATAGGCCAAAACTGTTTCTCTTCTACCTTCGGAATTTTCATACAAAATCAGTACACTTCAAAATTCATCATTTTCAGTTGTTAGCGGAAAATGTGTCTGATACGTAGTGATTCCAGATTGTAAGATCATACTTATTTTTCAGTTCATGTGTATGAAAGTGACACTGACATATTCACATCACATTTTCTTTCAGATGCCATCAGCAGAAAGTGAATGGAAACATATATCAAAACAGTTCCAAGACATGTGGAATTTCCCGATTTGTTTTGGTGCTTTAGACTGGAAGCATGCAGAATTCTGACCACCAAGGTGTATGGGATCATATTACCACAATTACAAAGGAGGCTACAGCATTGTGTTACTAACACTTGTTGATGCACAGTATTAATTCGCAAGTATGAATGAAGGTTGCAGTGGCAGAATTAGTGATGGAGGAGTGTTCCAGAGCAGTCAACTCTGTGAAATTCTTAGTGGTGCTGAAAATTTAACGAACACACCAGAGATATTAACAGGGACTCAAACTGCATTGTCTTTTATAGTTGTAGTCGATGATGCTTTTCCCTTTCAGCGCATATGATAAAGCCATATAAGGGAAATCCCACACTGGAACAGAAAACATTTAATTACCGTTTGAACAGGGCAAGAAGAACTTCTGAAAATGCTTTTGGAATACTGACAAATAGGTTCAGAATTCTCCTTAAGAAAATGGAGCTACCTGTTGAAACTTTAGAGAAAATCATACTATCTACTTGTGTGCTGCGTAATTTTTTACTGGAAACATATGGGAAGAGCTATGTTGGACAACTGTAAAAGAAAGAGTACACAAATTACTGTGTTATCATTCCAGGAGAATGGCAGCAAAATACACTAAGGGGGACAGAAAGATTAGGTCAACACACGTAAGTTAAAGAAGCTAGGATCATTAGGGACACTCTACAGGAATATTTCAGCGCTACTGGGTATGCACAGTGTCAGTAAGAATCTGTAAAAATTTCAGTCCTTATACAGTGCCAAATCTTGAAAATATGGAGTGTAAATAACGAATGAAAGTTAATATGGCATCCAGGAGTGTGTGTGTTACTCATAAATTAAGTTAGCAGTATTAGCAATATATTTTGTGATTTGAATTTGCTATAATTACAACCCACATTCAATATAAAGCACTGCATTCATTTCCTATTTTGAAGATATTAAGCAATTGTATTTTCATGAAAATAAAGAAATAAATAATCGTATTACTCAAAATAGAGAAGTAAATAGTCTTGTTACTCAAAATAAAGAAATAAGTTATTGTTACTGAAAATAGACAAATAAAAAGTCTTGTTACTAAAAATAACCGAATAAACAGTCTTGTTATTCATTATTGCCCCGTTCTTACTCTTATACAGTACAAAGTGTGTTTAGCTTTCATCAGAATAACTTTGCTTTTTATTCGCTGTAGAGAAGTAGTCACATATGAACCAAGTACTTCAGCACGAGTTGGAGCAATTTTTGGTTTATTTATGATTGTCAGTATGTTGTCAGCTCTTTTCAAAATAGCATTTTCTTCTTCATTGTAAGCACTCTTTCTGTTTGTCCCCTTGATCATACCCCTTCCACGTGGACTGCTATATGATGGTGACGAAGATGCTGTTAGAAATGGCTGGCCACTTTGTGCAACATCACATTCCTCTACAATTAAGATATTCTCACTTACATCAATGGGTGACTTTGTGATCTCACTGACAGGACATGCATCCTGAAAAATAATGATAAAATTGTACACGGCTTGCAGGGTGCGTTTTGTACTTTTTGTGATTGGGTATTTAGGACCAGTAGGAGACACTGTTCAAGATCATGGGCGACGAACTCAGCTTCACAACGTATTTAATTATAAGTTACAAAGAAAATGAAAATATAGACACTAGTGGGGTTCAAACCCACAATCTTCTAACTGTAAACAAAACGCGGCAGACAACTGAGCTGTTCTTACACATTGCATATTTGTTAGTATAACTTATCTTGTGAAGTTCGCCAAGACAAACCAGTTATCAGCTTAGTTTTTTTCACTTACTGTACTAACTACAGAGGAAGCTGAAGAGACAAAATTACTTAACGTGACGTTACGGTTTTTACTGTCGCGCTTTCCTGTGCGAATTCTGCTCTGCAAGTTCCTTTCCTTGCCTGTGCATGATCCGGCAAAAACATAAGTTTCTTAAAATAGCAACATAAGTTTCTTAAAATAGCAACATAAATTTCCTAAAATAGTATACCATGGTTTCATAAACGTCAGCAGATCCCATACGACTCTTTCTCGAAATTTTATTTTATTAAGTTCTGACGCAAACTTTTCATTTTCACTACAATTCCAGCAGACGAATTTCTAACCTCCTTCAATAAATCAACTATTCTGTCGAGTGAGTGTTTCCTAGCGTGTTTGTTACGGTATGTGGGTGATTTTGTGCCATAAAGATATGTTCCGTACCTGTACGCCTCAGCAAGAATTTCTGTAGCTTTCTTAGATTAGACCACTCCATTATTTCACGGTGCAATACCGATAGCAAAGACAGAAGTACACACTCAGATAGCAGCCATATGACAAGCAATATAGCTTCGTTTGGTTGCATGCCATTTATTAGCAATGCGGTGGCACACAAAGTAACCAAATTAAGCACTTTACTCGCTACGCCACTTATGGCGCAAGAAATGTCTCCGTCTGTATAGGGCCTAAGAGTACAAGGGGTTCAAGATCTCTCCAGAACAGCACGTTAAAAGGCATCGCAGATAACGTTCATATCTGGGGATTTTGGTGGCCAACGGAAGCGTTTAAGCTCAGAAGAGTGTTCCTGGAGCCACTCTGTAGCAATTCTGGGAGTGTGAGGTGTTGCATTGTCCTGCAGGAATTGCCCAAATCAGTCGGAATTCGCAATGTACATAAATTGATGCAGGTGACCAGGAAGGATGCTTACGTACGTGTCACTTGTTAGAGTCGTATCTAGACATACCATGGGTCCCGTATCACTTCAACTGCACACATACTCCATGCTTTCATGAGGTTGTCTCCATGCCCGTACACGTCCATCTGCTCGATATAAATGGAAACGATAGTCGTCCTACCAGACAACAAGTTCCAAGTCATCAATAAATCAATGTCGGTATTGACGGGCCCAGGCGAGGCGTAAAGCTTTGTGTCGTGCAGTCATGTAGGGTACACGAGTGAGTCTTTGGCTCCGAAAGCCCAAATCTACGATGTTTCGTTGAATGGTTCGCTCGCTGACACTTGTCGATGGCCCAACATTTAAACGGCAACAATCTGAGGAAGGGTTGCACTTCTGTCACGTTGTCTAAGATCCTATGGGACCACACTTCTGAGGTCATCGGTCCCTAAGCTTACACACTACTTAATCTTATTTAAACTAATTTACGCAAAGGACAACACACACACACCCATGCCGGAGGGAGGACTCTAGCCTCCGACGGGGAGGAGGCGCGCGAACCGTGACAAGGCGCCTCTGACGACACGGGTGTTTCTGTCACGTTGAACGATTGTGTTCAGCCAGTGTTGGCTCGTTCTTGCAGGATTTTTTTCCAGCAGCAGCGATGTCGGAAATTTGATGTTCTGCCGGATTCCTGATATTCAAGGTACACTCTTGAAAAGGTCGTACGGGAAAATCCCCACTTCGTCGCTACCTCGGAGACTCTGTGTCCCATCGCTCGTGTGTCGACTACAACACCACGTTCAAACTCACTTAAATCTTGGTAACCTCCCATTGTAGAAGCAGTAACCGATCTAACAACTGCGCCAGAAACTTGTTGTCTCATACAGGCATGGCCGATCGCAACGCCATATTCTACCTGTTTACATATCTATATATTTGAATACGTTTACCTATACCAGTTTCTTTAGTGCTTCTGTATACGTCAGTTGCATTATCTTTTGTGTTTTCTGCATAAGCATTGTTGAGGCATTTTATCAGATAATACAGAAAGTGTGTTCTCGGTACATGGAATGAAAACCGCAACAAATGCTTTTCCAGACCACAACGATTAACAGAATGTGCTTTCGGAATAATAAGCCTATTTTGGAAATCAGAAATAGCTGACGATAATGTGAAATGTTTATGTTCTCCACAGCCCTGCCATCGACCTACAAGGAACCCTGGTGTCAATGGGCAAGGCACAGTAAATATGGAGAGTTCTATGCAAGGCATAATAGAACATGATTTTAAGATATTTCTCAGCTACGCTACTTCAGCTTTGTTACCGCCTCTCATTTTAAGACAATGAAAGAAATAAGATATAATGAATTACATTCGGTATTTATCACTTCATTACCTTACTTACCCAATATCAATCATTTGTGATGACAGCTGTTTCGGTGGTCCTATAAAGGACGTCAGGTATAAACAGCTGCTATCAAAGTTTCTGCTGATATCAAAAAGAAAGGCAAGTGGCAGCGACGCAGCAACCGAATGCTGTCGGAATTGCCCGACCGCAGGCGGAAACACTCGAACGCACTGGTCGCCGTGCTCACAAGGGAGCCTCCCCATCGCAGCCCCCTCAGATATAGATATAAGTTGGCACACTGGATAGGCCTTGAAAAACTGAACACAGATCAATCGAGAAAACAAGAAGAAGTTGTGTGGAACTATGAAAAAACAAGCAAAATATACAAACTAAGTAGTCCATGGGTAAGATGGGCAACATCAAGGCTAAAATGAGATTCGGAGCGCTGTGGTCCCGCGGTTAGCGTGAGCAACTACGGAACGAGAGATTCTCGGTTCAATCCTTACCTCCGCCGAAAAATTTAATTTCTTTATTTTCGCAAAGATATGATCTGTCCGTTCGTTCATTAACGTCTCTGTTCACTGTAATAAGTTTAGTGTCTGTGTTTTGCGACCGCACCGGTAAACCGTGCGATTAGTAGACGAAAGGACGTGCCTATCCAATGGGAACCGAAAAAATTTGATCGTAAGGTCATAGGTCAATCGATTCCTAGACAGGAAAACGCGTCTGATATATTCTATACGACCCTGGTGACGGCATGTGCGTCACATGACAGGAACATGTTGTCGACCCACCTAACTTGTACACTTGGCGAATGGGTAAAAAAATTCTTCTACCTTACCCGATTTCGGTTTTCTTGTGGATGTGATAATAACTCCCAAAAAAGTGATGAAAACATGAGAGTTTGTCACATAAACTGAAAAAAAATTAAACTTTTCGCTGGAGGGAATACTTGAACCAAGGACCTCTCGCTCCGCAGCTGCTCACACTAACCACCGGACCACAGCGCTCCTGAGCTAAGATCAGCCTTGATGTTGCCTATCTTACACATGGACTACTCAGTTTGTATATTTTGCTTATTATTTCGTAGTTCCACACAACTTCTTCCTGTTTTCTCAATTGATCTGTGTTCAGTTTTTCAACGCCTATCCACTGTGCCAACGTATAACTAAATCTGAGGGGGGTGCGATGGGGAGGTTCCCTTGTCAGAAACAAACATTCTTGGTTCGCTCAGTGTCGCTCTTGCCGCCCTGTTCCGCACCACCCTGTTTGCAGGCTCACTACAGTCACGCGCTCTGACCACAAGTGGTTTGTTTCACCACGCGGCTCTGATCGTGCCGCTCCACCATAACCATAACCTTAAAGCGTATTGTACAGAGCTTTTGAACTGTTTCCTTTGATACTCACCCTTAGTAGTGCTGGAGATGAAACTTTCGTCCTAACCGTTCAGGTAACTTGAAATCCATTTCTTGCTACACTTGCTAAGCAGTAAGATCTTTTTGCCTTTCTTCACATTAGGCCTGCTGTTTACAGTTCTATTCGCTTATAATGTAATGGCCTTAAGATCCCGGTTCTAGTGTATTTGAGACTAAAAGTTCGGGCCTGTGCGTTACTAGCAGGTCCAAAACTTTATCCTCACGAGCCGGCTCTTTGATTAACTGCTCAAGGTAATTTTCATATGGAGCACTTAGAACAATTTCACATGCTTCTCTATCTCTACCACTCACTCTAATCACCTGAGATTCCGAGTCTATAGCTGATAAGTTAAAATCTGCACCTAACATTGTGGCATTACCACAATATTTACGCGGAATATTCCCACAGTTTCCACTCAGCTCTTTCACCCTTACTGTCACTGAGTCAAGGAGTCTATAAAAGTAGCCGATGGCCGTGTTTGGTCCACAATTAATACTTGTCGTCACCATGATAGTTCTCATTCTCAATCTGTACTAATCTCACTAGATATTATCGCATCTTTTATGGTTATAAACACGCTTCTACCAATACTGTGCAAACCCATTTTTGCAATATACTTTCCTACCGGAATTTAGAATTCACGGTCGTGTTATTGCTGTGAGCGTAACAGAAGTTAACTCATTTAATGTATTTTAATGTGGTGTCCCTCTGACAGTGATATTTTGGGAAATTTTTTTAAATTTCTGATATGTTTTCTTTGTATGCTTCGTTTCCCGCCACGTGGTCGGTTGGAGCCACCGCCACATTAGTAAAGTGCTGTTTTGTTCCAAAAATGTACAGTAGCTTCACTACAGTTTCGTGTAGCTCAAATTCCAAAATAGTAAATTTGTGTGGAGAATAAGAACTCTGAATTATGAAATGTGCATCTATGAGCTTTGGCGCGAAACTGTGTCAACGCTCTTTAATAGGAGGGTGGGCCAGATCATTTGGTACGAGGTACGAGTAAATTATTATACGGTAGACCGTGAGTGTGACATAGGGAAGAAATAATCTTGTGTGTCAGAATTTCTGTTGGTTATCCCAACTAGGCAACGTTTGTCAACTAGTATCAAGGTGATAATTAGTATATGTTTCTTGTGCATCATCCCCCCCCCCCCCCCCATAACTATTTGATTTGCTTATAATGAAGTGCATTACATGAGATATACGGGTTAAACTCGTTTATCTATGAAACGTTCAGATTTTAATGCCTAATTTTCCCGCCATACGATAGTAAATCTTCTTGCGCCCTCAGCTCAGTAACGTGGTGTTGTTTAGGAACGCAGGTTTAACCCACAAATGGCAATCATAATCAAGTGGGCCACTTGCTAGCCCATTTCGGCGCACTTTTTAATGAAATTTAAAATTTTTAGGGAGATACTCTTCCGCCCTGACCGAGTTCGCTTGTAGTGTCTTTTGCTGAACTTGTCCTGTGTGACCTATGGCAATTAAATATAGTATCAATTGAAGGCATGGCTTTAGGTATAATTGTGTGCCTGCACAAAATTACACTGAAGCCAGGTCAGCGCTTCCCTCTCCCTTTCCGTAATTACGTGGTGAAAGTAAATCCTGTTGACTAGAGAGACCATTTGTCATGATGTATAATATGAGAGACCCAGATGTTGCACAAGAATATGCAGTAATTATTCCAATAAATACACTGCTAACCCTTCAAATGCTATAGGTAGTCAATAAATGTCAATTAATCTAGATCCTCTACAGATTATTTCGTCACTTTATTATTAATAAGTTAAAGAGTAGGTGAAATCTAAAGTATCGAAACCTCCCTCTAAAATGGAGAATAGGACTGATAAAATATCCCTTACAGATGACAGGCAAACTCACACAAATTAGTCTTACATCAGTCGCTTGCTGCATCAACAAATAAAAATAATTAAAAGTTCTATGCTCCCTATTAAGCCCTGCATAGCTGCCTTCTATAGTGGTTATAAAGATTGCGTTATCCGTTGCCTTCAAATATTTACGGGTAAGTTAAACCCACCCGCTAAAAGTTATTGATACCCCAGCAGCAATTCGCAGGGACCTGTAATTTCGTGCAGCACACGTGCTCTGTAAACCAATACTATAGAGGGTAACTTGCAGAAGCAGTTGGACACGATAAGCGACTGTAAACATCCTACCCGGTCGAATTTTATCAGTGCCATCAGTAGGCTGGTTACGTAGCACTATGAGCTCAACAGCTGCCTAAGCATTCATCTCAGACCCCCAACGCCATCGCAGCCCAGGCCAGCAGCCTCAAACCTCGCGATTGTAGCCAACATAGTATCCAGTTGCAAACAGACAGTGACCAATTTCCTCTTCATCCATACACTACAGTTCTTAGCCATCTTTAACCAATTTTTGTCTGAACCACAGGTAATGTAACATTAACCCCAGAAACAGAAATCACTCAACACAAACAATCGGAAACAACTACTGTTTGCTACTACTGAGAATAAAATTTAAGTAACTCTACATAAAAAAGGGAATGTCTGAGTCGCTGACTGATTGACTCACAATCGCCCAGACCAAACAGATAAGGATAGAAACTTGAATTAGGAGAAGGTGTGGCTTTTATGAAGTAGGCGTTGTTTAAGCTGGATTTTTTTGAAATTCCAGCAGCAAGGGGGCGATAGGGAATGAAGGGTTTTTGTTTTTGAAAAATGTCGCTATTGAGGCACATTTTAACACTAGAGCTACGAAAATTGGTATTTGGTTTCTTGGTCAGAATAAAGAAATGCGAGCTCCCGTATTTTTGGAAATTTAACCCTATCGGAAAGCCTTCTTTGAAACTATGTCGTTATTAAAGAACTACTACAGTATTTTTAAAGCTGCATCTATGAAGAGTGGTATTTGACTTCCTGGTTACAAATAAAAAAATTCGTGTTTCAGTGTTTTTGGAAATTGGATCCCTAAGGAGCTGAAATAGGAAGAGAGTTTTCTTATGAACATATTTTGTTACGAAAGCATTTTTAAAGTTAAATTTATGAAAATTTAAATTTGGTTTTTCAGTTAGAAACAAGAAATACTGGTTTCAGTGTTTTAGGAAATTCATCCCCTATGGTGGGTGAAATGGGGGATGAAAGATTTTATGAAAACATTCCCACATCTTTGTAGCAAAATCTATGAAAATTTGTATTTGGTTTCTGTGCTGGAAATAAAACAGATGCATGACACTGTTTTAGGAAATTAAACTCCTTCGTAGGTGAAATAGTGGGTGGAACGGTTAATGAAAATATTTTATTGCGGAAGCATTTTTAAAGCTAAGCCTTTGGTAACTGATGTTTGACTTCTCGGATGGAGATGAAAAAAATACGCGTTTCACTGTTTTTGGAGATTCAACCTCTAAGGGAGTGAAACAGGGTCACAGTGATTCACTGACCCATTATCGCCCAGCCCATACCACTAAGGATACAGATCTGAAATTTGGAGAGAGCCCGGTCCTATGCCGTAGGCGCCTTTTAAGTGGGGATTGTCTGAAATTCCACTCGAATATGGGGAAATAGGGGACGAAAGGCTTTGGAAAATATATCGCTATTAAGGAAATCTGAAAGTCAGAAATACGAAAAGAGGTATTTGGTTTTACAGCCAGAAAATAAAAGAATACCTCTTACAGCAATTTTGGAAATTCAACCAACAAGGGGGTAAAATAGTGGCTGAAAGTGTTTTTGAAAATAAATAATTACTAAAGACTTACAAAAAGATTTTTAAGGCTACATCTACGACAATTGGTATTTGACTTCTCCGTTAAAAACAAAAAACAAAAATGTGTTTCAGTGTTTCTGGAGTTCAACTCCTAAGGGAGTGCAATAGGGGATGCTAATTTTTTTTACGAAATATTTCGTTGCATTAAATAAACTTTCAAGTTGAAATGATGAAAACTGCTATTTTACTTCTTGCTTAAATATAAAGAAAGATTTGTAATGGGATGGGAGCTGCTATGGAAATATCTCCACAAGAACACAAAAGTCATGATTAACTAAAACTTTTGACTTCAGCTATCACAATCTCTTTTTGGTCATAACTAAATTTAGAAAAGACCATGCCTATAAGGCCTTAATTAGCGTGAAAGCCTAGAACGTGCTGAAATTTGTGAACAACATAAAAATTCGAATAAATCAAAGCACAACAATATAAAAAGAATAGTTCAGAAGACCATGCAGTAGATGCATGCGAAGCAGCGTGTGCTAAGCTAGTCACTATACAAAACTATGTAGATAATCTGTGTACAATCGATACGCTGCTGCTGCTCTAACTGCTGTTGCTGGCTCCACTCGTCTATGAGTCTTGAGCTCGACTGGTAACTAAAGGTCAGGGTTAATAATTTAGAATATTGGAGCTCGTCGCTTACACTGCAGTTCTCTCAGAGATGTCAATTGACTTTGGTGAACGTTTTGAATAGGGTCTTGTATACATATAATAGGTTAAATATTAACAAACGTCTGCACATCGTGTAGCCGTGGCTATTCAAATCCACCCTACCGACGTGGCAGTGTTGGCTAGCAGCTCGTTGGCAGCGACGACGTGCGGAGATCAGAAGAAGCGGTCGTGGGCTCTCTGCCCACGCAGGGCATAGGTCCCGAGTTAAGAGTGTCCGTCCTGCACACAGTTTTAATCTGCCAGGAAGTTTCATATCAGTACACACTCCACTGCAGAATGAAAGTTTCATTCTGAAATAAATTTATTTTTCATTTATAATATTATATGTGAGATTTCTCAGACTTTATTTCTTATCTAAACTGTCTGAATTACTTATTGAATTACTCACAGCATGCGTATTGGCACTACTGTACGGGCCTTTCTGGGTACAGAAAATGTTCGACTACTGCTCTGGCCAGCATATTCTCCAGATCTATCACCAATTGAAAACGTCTGGTCAATGGTGGCCGAGCAACTGGCTCGTCACAATACGCCACTCACTACTCTTTTTGAGCTGTGGTATCGTGTTGGAGCTGCATTGGCAGCTAGCTGTACCTGTACACGCCATCCAAGCTCTGTTTGACTCAATGCCCATGCGTATTAAGGCCGTTATTACGGCCAGAGGTGGTTGTTCTGGGTACTGATTTGTCAGGATCTATGCACCCAAACTGCGTGAAAATGTAGTCCAATGTCAGTTGTAGTATCATATATTTGTCCAATGAATACCCGTTTATCATCTGCATTTGTTCTTGGTGTAGCAATTTTAATGGCCAGTAGTGTATGTTATACTAAGTCTGGTAGTATAAAAAAAGAGTGACACTCTTTTAACAACTGTGAATAATTTTTCAAAGCTAAAAATATGAAAAAATTATATTAATTTCCATTTTATATGTCAAACCTATTCGTTGATACTAAATTTGTATGACACAAGTGCTCGTACTACAGCTAAAGCAGAATCCTGAGACACAGCTCATCAGGAATGGGATGGTGCACATCTAATGCACACAGCGATGTGTCTGCTCGAAAGGCGTAACACTGCCATCTCTTCTCAGAAGGAAACAACATGCAGACAGACGAGTATTATCAAAAGCCCTTGCTGTCACATGTCCAGCTGACGAAGCTCTTGCTGCTTTCGGGTTAACAATCGTTACAGCTGCCCGATTATTTGTAGGAATTGAATATTATCTGCATCATTCACTGTAATTACCACGTCTTTGTTCTGACATGTAGTATTTGTGAAACGATTGCCCTTTATAGATGTGATCAGCTGGGTCTCATAGAACTACATTGCAGGAAGTCCCAATGCAAGAAATGTAAGCAGTGTGTGGTATACGATATTAAACAAGGCAGCTGGGAACATGTGTTAAGGTTACATGACATCTTCGCTCGGTAATGAATGTAAAGGAAAATTTCTTCTGGTATTTTTAAGTGCAAAACTTCATGGTGATTAACTCACACATAAAGGTTGCTCTTCCTACAAAATAAATAACCGTTGACCGAGACCATCATGAATTAGTGACGCAAGCTCGGTTCAGTGCTAACGGTTGCCAGTTCATTCCTTAAATCGATCGAGACGAAAAGACACATGCTATGTCTAAAGTGGCGTTTTGTTGTCATGACACAGTGTCATCCACCCGGGAATAACATTTTCGCTTGCTGTTAACTTCCTTACACAATGACATTAATAATTTCGATCTTCTTTAATCATTGATACCAAATATTGCACAGTAATACGTTGAAAAAGAAGAACACCAATATCCGAAATAAGCCTACCCCGACCCCAAAACTGTGTTCCTTTCTTAAGTTCAATCAGTCTACTATAAAATAATAGCAACTCCCTAATTATTGCTCAATTAATATGAAACTGTCTCCTGTTTCGTTTACACATCCTGAACTCAACCTTGTAATCAAAATGAAAGAGCGTCTTAGAATACAGCTTCAGGAAAGAAAAACGACTTTGATTGCAAACCGTTAACTACTCACTGCTTGACTGTGACGGCTCGACAGGACGCACTAATCCTCCAACTTAGATAACTTGGTGACTGACCTTTCAGCGGCCAGCCGCGACTCAGTCCCAGTTTTTTCTCGGGCTCCACGAGGTCATTGCGTTCCCTGTTTTGCGGGTATGTGGCTTGCTGCGCGCCACCGTCCTGACCACCGCCACTGCAGTAGGTCAATAATAAAGTTATTTTAGTCAGTGTGTGACTGAAAAATAGACCTTGTAAGCGCCAAAATTGCGGCAGTAATCGAAATATTGTAATAAATAAAAAGGATGTATGAAGCAAGCTAGACTGTGTTATTCGCGAAAATACACAATAATCCTACTTTCATTAAGCGAATTTATTTCCTTTAGTAGTACACTTCTAATAAGCATTCCTTTCTTCCTCCTTCAAAGGTGATGCTGTCGCGAGCTTTCGGAAGACTGCGAGGGCTAACTGGTAAATCGGTCTTCAATTTACCAGGCGGGTTCGATGTTCGTGGGCGCGTTCGATATACGTCTCGCAATGTAGATTTCAGGGAAAAACCCTTAGCTAACTTGTGTGAATGTTTCCAAAATTTTTAAAACATTTGCATTAACTGCGCCAAAGTGCATATATCTTCCCTCGTAGAGCAGGCTTTTGGCTGCGAAGGAGCTCGGGAATGGAAGCGGCTAACTGTCTCCGGGAGCAATTTCACGCTGCTCCCTCCTCACACAGTTATTTTTCAACATATTCAATTTAAAGTGCGGTCTGCACTTCGCTGACTTGGCAGCTGTACCCCCTGCAGAGCAATGAGCTCACTGAGGGCAGACACTACATTCCGCTCGGCGAAATGCGGCCGCATTTATGGAGACGCAAGAAGTTCGCCAATAGCAGGCTGTGACGCACATTACTTGCAGAGGAGAAGTTCGACAAGTTTTAATAAAAGTTTTCGAAGTCGACGGGTTTCTTGAGAAATGTTGATAGCGATAAGCATACGTATCATGGTCAACGCCGTGTCCGTTGATGAAACAGGAAGACTAATACGTTACAAATGAGGCACACGATTCCATGCTAATAACATACATTCAGCGTCAATAAGAGTAGCATTTCCATACTTTACGTTGTTGGTACTACGTTCGTTAGGAATGCCTGACATTTTTCGCAGTCTCGCAACGATAGTGCCACAAGAGGAAAATGAACGCTCTCTCTCAGTAATGATGGAAAACCGTTTAATGACATACACCGTATGTCCTGTAATATTTCCTATTTCAGAATACACGGCGTCTTCTGCGACTTTCTCGTGCTGCCTAAACCCTATGAAGCACCAGGATCTTTCCGTTAATCCATCTTGGGAGAAGATGGGCAACATGTTTTAAGCTCTCTCTATTAAGTAGTGTTGTGTACCTCCATAGAATTCCTATAGATGGAAACCAGGAGTTGCATCCGAGGTGGCAGGATCCAGAGTGGCTGCCATGGTGCTAGCCGAGGCGATTGGAGTAAGGGGACGTGGCGTTACGTGCGCTGACAGTCATTGTGGAAGCTGCAGCGCGTACCAGTCCGCCATCCAGGAGGGTTTTATTTGTTACATCTAATTAATTAGCAAACCCCTAAATTCATTAGAAATAGAAACGTATTCTTTAAAATGGCAGTCTTAAAAAATTCCAATATATGTATTTTTTTTGTTTTTTTTGTTTTGTTTTTGAGAATGATGTATCTGTCATCCAACCTTCAGCTATGCCTGTGTACAGGTATTATCACATATTTTTATACTTTGGAAATTATATTCGAAACGCATCCCCACATTGTAAAAGTTAATGGGAATTGAAGCTAACAATTTTTAGGCCAAAACTGTTTCTCCCCTATCTGCGGAATTCATCATTTTCAGTTCTTAGGGGAAAATGTGTCTGATACTTAGTGATTCCAGATTGTAAGATCATACTTATTTTTCAGTTCATGTGTATGAAAGTGATACTGACATATTCACATCATATTTTCTGTCTTTCAGATGCCATCAATAGAAAGTGAATGGAGACTTATATCATAACAGTCCTAAGACATGTGGAATTTCCCGAATTGTCTTGGCACTTTAGACGAGATGTATGTGGAATTCTGACCACCTGGATGTATGGGATCGTATAACCACAATTACAAAGGAGGTAACAGCATTGTGTTAGCGACACTTGATGATGCACAGTATAAATTGGCTTGTGTGGATGTTGGTTGCAATCGCAGCATTATTGATGAAGGAGTGCTCCAGAGCAGTCCACTCTGTGAAATTCTGTTAAGACTCTGTGTGAATATTGCCCCCTCTATTTACAGTCAATGAAGTGACAGTCACTGCTGTTTATATAGTTGGTTACGACGTACATTCTTGGAAAAACCCTACTAATCAAACATTTGACAACCTAAATTGTACAAGAGGCGTTCAATAGGTAATGCAACACATTTATTTTCTGAAAGCAGTTTGGTTTTATTCAGGATTCAAATACACCATATTATTACCCAGTCTTTTCGCTAAAAAAACCTGTAACTCAACACAATCTGCTTTCAGTGCGACTGCCTTACGCCACCTTACTGGGAGGGACTGTATGCACGCCTGGTACCACTGTAACGGTCAACATCGAAGGCAACGACTTGCTGCATTAATAACCTCCCCATCATCCACGTACTCCACCCCGCGGAGTGCGTCCTTCATTGGTCCAAACAAACGGAAATCAGAAGTTGCGAGATCCGAGCTGTAGAGTGGATGAGGAAGAACAGGCCAATCAAGTTTTGTGAGCTCGTATAGGGTGCGCAGACTTGTGTGAGGCCTTGCGTTGTCATGAAGAGAGGTTTTTTGCATTTTTTTTTTTAGACGCTGAGCTCTGTAGGACCAAACTGAGGGGCAAATTTCCAAGGTAATGGAACGTGTCAGTACGTTAAATTACAACATAAAATTAATAACAGATAAAATAAAACGTTTATGAACCCAAAAAAAAGACGAGCCGCACGTTTAAGTAAGCCCAATCAACAATATAATACAGGAATCAGCTTAATATTTCAAGGAACTCCTCGAGGGCTGTAACTGGAAAGGGAATAATGGTTCAACTTCTGAAGCAATATTTTGTGATCAACACAATCAGACGTCCTAGTTAAATCAAAAAAGATTCCTAGCGTTGGTAACCTTTTGTTCAATCCATCCAGTACCTCACAGAGAAAAGAAAATATAGAATTTTCAGTTGTTAAATCAGTTCTATAACCGAACAGTACATCGGACAACAAATTATGTGAAATAAAATGAGCAATTGCTGTTACACACACAGCCTTTTCAAAACCTTTAGCAAACTTTGATGGCATACAGGTAGGTCTAAAACTGTCTACATTATCGCTTTCTAACTTTTTACAAACCGGTTTTAGCACTGAGTACTTTAATCGTTCAGTAAACTGACCGTTCTTAAAGGAAAATTTACACATTTGGCTAACTGCGGGGATAACATGTGCGTCACAGTACTTTAAGATTCTGCTAATATTCCATCATATCCATGAGGATGCTTAGGCTTCTGTGATTTAATTATTGCCTTTATCTCCCCCTTACCAGTATTACAGAGGAGTATTTCAGACATCAGTCTCGGAAAGGCGTTTTCAAAGAGAGTTCTATGATTCCCTGCAGAAACGGAGTTTTTATTTAATTTACCAGCAATATTCAGAAAGTGATTGTTAAATACTGTACATATGTCTAAGATATCGGTAACACAAATATTTTTGCTATGAACTGACTATAAATCGCCGACCTTGTGCTGCTGATCAGACACTTCCTTCAAGACTCCCATACGGTTTCAATTTTATCCTGTGAATTAGCTATAAAATTTTCGTACCACATATTCTTTGCCTTCATAATAACATTTTTAAGCACGTTATAATACTGTGTAACAGATTAATAGAACATTCTAAACAGTCCACCAGATATGAAGGAATAATTTAAAACCTGTACAACAGACGGTAAATATAGCTCCAATGGTACTTCGCTCTTAATAGCCAATTAAATTACGTCTACTGTAACAAATAACTCGGTATTTCATTTCAAGCTTGACAGAATAATTTCCAAGTGATAATTCAAAGACCATAATTTAATTTGTGTAGTATCCCCCTGTGTTGTGTAAGGGGGGGGGGGGATACTACACAAATTCAATACTGTGTTCTTCTGACTACTTCCAACATTCTGATATAAATCCCACATTCTACAAGATATCCTTATCCACTTGTCAGCCACCCAGGCTGTCCTTTACTGCTAGTACCCTGTTTAGAATGTTGTAATGGAAAGCAGCTTTCAAAGAGCATAGCGTGTTAAGGTTAGCGTTATATTTTTCGTCTATATTACGGGCACTATAAACATCCTGGCAGTCTTGTTTCGTGACGAGGTTTAAAAACCTCTCTCTTTCCGATGGATTAGCTTTTCTACGTAGTTTGTTATTATATAAACAGTTGCTTCAGTACAAAAACCTTCTATTGTTAATAGTTGGGCATCATGGTCTGAAAGGCAATTCACCTTTTTACTAACAGAATGCCCATCTAGTAGTGAAAATTGAATAAAAATATTTTCTATGGCTGTGCTACTGTTACCCTGCTCCCTGGTTGGAAAAAAACAGGTATGCGTCTGAATGTAGGTGATCTTTCAACATTCTTTTCCTTGCACAGCCACATACAATATTAATACTGAAATCACCACTTGTAACTAATTTTTGGTATTCTTATAAAGAGAACCAAGAACCCTCTCTAGATTGAACAGAAATGCTCTGAAGTCAGAGTTAGGAGACCTATAAATAAAAACAATTTGAAGTTTTGTTTACTTAATTCAACTGCCACTGCACAACATTAAAATACTTTTTCAGTGTAGTGTCATGATACGTGTATGGAGTCAAACGGAATACTGTTTCTAACGTACATGTCCACTTCCCCACTCCGCAAAGAACTCCTTAAAAACAGCCAACTAATATGTATCTTAGTGAAGGAAGCCTCTGAATTGCCAAATTATTTAAGTGGTGCTCCGATATACCTATAATGTAGAGTCAACATTTACTACGAATAAGCAGTTCATGAACTTTATCTCATATTTTGATGAAATTTGCTAATTTCCTCCCTACTTGGATACCTGACCTTTGTTAGAGGGCTTCATTTAAGCAGGGATACCTATCAGCTGAGTTCCTAAAAAAGGTGCAGCTCTAACATATGTTACTACAGTAATTTTCCCATGAATGATCCCACTACCGCTCACTACAGTGTCACCCTTGAGCTTTGCCAGCCTCCCCTTCCCATACCTATTTATGTGCAAGCCATGCCCAGTGACAGACTCAATTGGCACCACTGCAGAAGTGAGCCATGTCCTCCGACACCAGCACCTTCTCCAGCCTCATGTTAACACGCCTAACAGCAGCATTAAGATGAGGCCAATCATGACGTCGAGACAGCTGCACGAAGTGCTCATTAGTGCTACCAGTTTCAGTAGTTACCTTTACCTGACCACTACTTACATCACACTCCCTGCCCGCAATCGACACTCTTCCTAGCTCCACCTACAATCGCAACCTGATCCTCTTTCGTAAAGTTCCTACATAACTCCCCTATGTTAACAGTCACCCTGAGCCAACCCTGCACTAGGCTTCACAATGCAGGTGACCTGGTACTCACCCCCAATCATTTCTTGCAACTGCTGGCCCACAACTCGGCCAGGTGAACTAATTAGCTGCAGAACCTTCTTCTTTCTCTTAGAATGTGCAACTGACTTAGGCTCCCTAACTGATGAACTGTCGCCAGACATTTTGCTGCCTAAGAAACAGAAACTGACTTAATTCCACTACCCATGTTTTACTTTTTGTGCTGTTAGAGGGAGTGGTAGGACTGGCCTGCGCTGTGAGTGGTTTTTGTCCCTTGTTACGGTAGTGTTTATTTTATTTATACATACAGTATATTTTAGTAAATTTTAAGACAGTTACACTCGCGAGAAGGAGAACTAGTTCACCATTGAATCAAAAATCACTGTGTAACAGATTAATAGAACATTCTAAACAGTCCACCAGATATGAAGGAATAATTTAAAACCTGTACAACAGACGGTAAATATAGCTCCAATGGTACTTCGCTCTTAATAGCCAATTAAATTACGTCTACTGTAACAAATAACTCAGTATTTCATTTCAAGCTTGACAGAATAATTTCCAAGTGATAATTCAAAGACCATAATTTAATATGTGTAGTATCCCCCTGTGATGTGTAAGGGGGGGGGGGGATACTACACAAATTCAATACTGTGTTCTTCTGTATGGCGCTGAAACATGGACTTGAGGAAGAAGGACAGAGAAAGGCTGGAGGCTTTTGAGATGTGGACATGGCGGAGGATGGAAAGAATAAGTTGGATGCACAGAGTAAAAAATAAGGAGGTACTCAGAAGACTAGGAGAGATGTAATAAAAAGAACTTGGATTGGGCATATATTAAGAAAGAATGACGAACTGATAAACACAGTTTTAGGTTATATACAAGGAAAAAGGAAGCGAGGAAGGATTTCAGATACTGTATGACGTGATGGACGGCACAACATAAAGCAGCCTTCTACACCTACATCCATATTATGCAGGCCACCTGAAGGTGTGAGGTGGAGGGTACCTCGAGTACCTCTATCGGTTCTACCTTCTATTCCAGTCTCGTATTGTTCGTGGAAAGAAAGATTGTCGGTATGCCTCCGTGTGGGCTCTAATCTCTCTGACTTTATCCTCATGGTCTCTTCGCGAGATATACGTAGGAGGGAGCAATATACTGTTTGACTCCTCGGTGAAGGTATGTTCTCGAAACTTCAACAATAGCCCGTACCGAGCTACTGAGCGTCTCTCTTGCAGAGTCTTCCACTGGAGTTTATCTATCTTCTCCGTAACGCTTTCGCGGTTACTAAATTATCCTGTAAAGAAGCGCGCTGCTCTCCGTTGGATCTTCTCTATCTCTTCTATCAACCCTATCTGGTACGGATCCCACACCGGTGAGCAGTATTCAAGCAGTGGGCGAACAAGTGTACTGTAACCTACTTCCTATGTTTTCGAACTGCACTTCCTTACGATTCTTCCCCTGACTCTCGGTCTGGCATCTGCTTTACCGACGATTAATTTTGTATGATCATTCCATTTTAAATCACTCCTAACGCCTACTCCCAGATAATTTATGGAATTAACTGCTTACAGGTGCTGACCTGCTATATTGTAAAAGCGCTCCATCTTCAGGCCACGAGGGACCTACGGGGACCGCCCGACCGCCGTGTCATCCTCAGCAGAGGATGCGGTTAGGAGGGGCGTGGGGTCAGCACACCGCTCTCACGGTCGTTATGATGGTATTCTTGACAGAAGCCGCTACTATTCGGTCGAGTAGCTCCTCAATTGGCATCACGAGGCTGAGTGCACCCCGAAAAATTGCAACAGCGCATGGCGGCCTGGTTGGTCACCCATCCACGTGCCGACCACGCCCGACAGCACTTCGGTGATCTGACGGGAACCGGTGTATCCACTGCGGCAAGGCCGTTGCCTGCTATACTGTACCTAATGGTAAAGGATCTTTCTTTCTATGTATTCGCAGCACATTACACTTGTCTACATTGAGATTCAATTGCCATTCACTGCGCCATGCCTCAATTCGTTGCAGATCCTCCTGCATTTCAGTACAATTTTCCATTGTTACAACCTCTCGATATACTACATCATCCGCAAAAAGCCTCAGTGAACTTCCGATGTGCTCTTCTCTCTTTTAGTCCTCTACCGTTAGAGGGGGGTGTTGGTGGAGGTTAGTGTCGCATTTGGACATTTCCTCCTCTTTTCTTGTGTGTTGTTGTTAGAGCTGTGCTTTTGTGAGTTGCTGTCTTTTGAGAGTTGTTAATTTATCTGTTTGTGCTACTGCAGGAGTAGCGACTTCGGTCTTTTATATCCGTCCCTATGCTCTTCATATTGCCCAAGGGTGTTTATTAGTTCGTTTTGTGAATTCCGCGCCGTGGCGTAGAATGCTTCTGCCAGGGCACGGAATCGTGTTGTTAGTGTCTCTATGTCTGCAGCTTCATGCAGGTCTGCCACGGGGAAGCGCGTGGGGACGTGTAAGGCCCGTCTTAGCGCTCTATTTTGAACCTTCTGTAAGCGATCTATCGTCGATCTGGCTGCGTAGCCCCATACAGGGCACGCATATTCCAGTATCGGTCGAATTAGACTTCGATAGCTACTCCTGTTGCGGGGTCGAGGGAACTGGTGCTGTTAAATACAGGGTACAGAATCTGCATCCTGGAGTAAGCCTTTCTGCATAGTTCCTCTATGTGACACTTCCATATTAGGCGTCTGTCAAGTGGGACACCGAGGTACTTCGCAGAATTTCTCCATGGCAAGTTCTGCCCCTGCAATCGCAGCAGTTGGTATGGTCTTCTTGGGGGTTGGCGTTTCCCATAGCGTCTGGTGAGCAGCAAGGCTTGTGTCTTCTCTGAGTTTATTGTAATGCGCCACTGCTTGGCCCAGTTTTCCGTCCTGTTTAGGGTGGTTTGCAGACGCCTTGTAACCAGGTTCCTGTTTGTCGAGCAGGAGAAAAATTCAGTGTTATCTGCGTATTGTGCAGTGTGTACGTGCTGAGTCGAAGGGATGTAAGCAGTGTAGACACTGTAGAGGACGGGTCCCAGGACCGAGCCCTGGGGCACGCCTGCACTGATTCCTCTCCTGGTCGACAGGGATTCATCGATCTTAACTGAGAAAGTCCTACCGGAGAGATAGTTTTTAACGGTTTTGACGATCTTTCCGGGGAAGCATAGGGTGTACATCTTGTGTAGCATCCCGGTGTGCCAGACTGAGTCGAAGGCTTTTGCTACGTCTAACAAGACAAGCCCGCAGTAGCCCTTTCGGTTGAAGCTGTCCGTGGCTGCTTCAACCACCCTCATGATTTCCTGGGGGCCGGAGTGTCTTTGCCTAAATCCGAATTGGAATTTCGGCAGAATCTGCTCTCTTGTGATATAGTCCTGTATGGGGGTTAGAAGGAGGCGCTCGGAAAGTTTACTGAGGGTAGGCAGTAGACTAATTGGTCTATAATGTTGCGGGAACACCGGGTCTTTTCCTGGTTTCGCGATCGCAATGACTTCTGCGTGCTTCCACTGCGCCGGGAATTTTTGTGATCGCGTCAGTTCGTTAACTATATCAGTCAGGTGGGTGATTGCCAGAGGCGGGAGGAGTTTCAGCAATTCATTTGTGACCTGGTCGTGACCCGGGGTTTTACTGGTGGGCAGGGACTTGATGCAGCGCGCCACATCTTCAGTACTGAAGAGTGGCGTGTAGTCATCTTCGTCGTCTGCTTCCAGGAACACGGCCAGTTCTCGGTGGACTGTTGCGACGTGTTCTCTGTCCTGTACTTCTGCTGGTCTGAACTGTTTTTTGAACACGTCGGCTAGTGCGTTAGCTTTGTCAATGGGGCTGAACTGCAGTCCGCGTTCGCCATGCAGTGGTGGCACTTTCGCGCATCTTTCCGTATACTGTTTGGTGGTTTGCCATAAACTATTGTCTTCTAGTTTGAGAGCTGAGAGCCTTGCCGACCATTGTTGGTTGCGACACTCATTGAGATCGGCTTTCACTTCTCTCTGTAGTCTATTGAGTAGCCTCCGTGTATCCCTGTTTCTGGTGAGCTTCCAGTCTTTGGCGATCCTATTTTTGTGCCGTATTTGCACAAGCAAGTGCGGAGGGAGTTGCATGGAGTGGGGTCCCCACTGGAGGCGGTGTGGCTCCCTCAGCAGCTTGTAGGATCGCTCTTGTGAGGTCGTCTAGTGCCTGTTCTGCTGTCTCTGCAGTTGGAGGCGGGGTCTGGGCAAGTTCAGCTGCTACTGCGTTGCTGAATTGCTCCTTATTGATGCGCTTGTACGTCGCATGCCGTTGTGGGATAGAGAGCCATTCTCCCATATCGACCTCAAAAATCACGGGATTGTGGTCCGACGACATTCTGTTTACCGATGTCGCGGATACAAAGCGCACCAGATTATTTGTGATGGCTATGTCGAGGACGTACGGTCTTCCTCCGTTCTTTGGGAAGTGTGTCGGTTCCTCTGGGCCCCATATTTGTAACTGGTGTGTGCGCGCCGAGTCGTTGCAGTTGTTGACCAGCTTGATTTCGGTGTCTCGAGTTCCAGTCCGCGTGCTTGGCGTTTAGGTCCCCTGTTATTAGTAGTTTGCCTCTAATACGGCTTAGTGCAGCTATGTCGTCCTGTTCTAGTCTTTGGGAAGGGGGGCGATACACTGCAACGACTGTTAGGGGGCCAGTTACTGTGGCCACTTCGATTGCCGCCGTTTCTATTTCCGCTGTAAAAAAATGGTTCAAATGGCTCTGAGCACTATGGGACTTAACTTCTGAGGTCATCAGTCCCCTAGAACTTAGAACTACTTAAACCTAACTAACCTAAGGACATCACACACATCCATGCCCGAGGCAGGATTCGAACCTGCGACCGTAGCAGTCGCGCGGTTCCGGACTGAGCGCCTAGAACCGCGAGACCACCGCGGCCGGCCAATATTTCTGCTGTATTGGGGGGGTATATTTGGTGGTGTTTGATTCCTTTTTTGACATACACCGCGACCCCGCTTCCGTGAGTGGGTCGGTCGTTTCTGTAACAAATG
Source organism: Schistocerca nitens (assembly GCF_023898315.1). Taxonomy (NCBI): domain Eukaryota; kingdom Metazoa; phylum Arthropoda; class Insecta; order Orthoptera; family Acrididae; genus Schistocerca; species Schistocerca nitens. The sequence goes on along the minus strand of NC_064619.1, from coordinate 546,654,748 downwards.
CAGTTTGGTACAGAAACTCTTAGTCCTGGTTTGAGGAATGTTTCTCCCACTAGGTATATGTCAACGTTTTCTTCCTGCATGAATTCTGTAAACTCCATGGGTTGGCGAGTAAGGTTGTCTGCGTTAAACGCGCATATTTTGAGACCTTGTATATTAGGTCTCCTATCCATGGTGGGGGACAGTTTTTCCTGAGGCTGTCGCTGCTACAGGCGACTGCTGTGCTGCCGATCTGACGTCGGCGGGGAGCTGGGTCAGTGTTGCTAGAATACCTACTAGCTGGGTCATCTGTGCCTGTAGCAGTCGGATGGACGACGCGAGTTGTTGGATTGCAACAGACTCGGCTGCTTCTCGCGGACTGGTTTGTTATCCACAGGGTTCTTTATATATATCGTGAGTAGCAACGGTCCTATGACACTCCTCTACGTCACACCTGAAATCACTCTTACTTCGGATGACTTCTCTCCATGGAGAATGATACGCTGTGTTCTGTTAAGAAAGGAAACAATGGATCGCTTAAAATAGAGAGACAAAGGACATGCAACGAACGTAGTATATTGGAGATGATGATAAATATCCCCTTTTAATCACCACAAACGTAAATCATGCAACACGAATGGCCGAGCTAGTTATTTATACGGCTCAAAGACTCTTTCGACTGCGACAGGAAGATTATCTCTGACTCGCGATATACAACACCGTGGGGGTAATGTGAAACATTACGTGTGCAAGGAAGTTACTGACCTGTGATTGAGAACTGGGGAGAGTAGGATGACAGTGGAATTGCAATTATCGGTATTGTTGTAAGTTTCCATTATGAATACCGAATGCAATTTGATGAATTATGATAAAATCTCATATCAAACAGTAGTATGATGTACATTGAAATGTAGCTAGGAAGATCATTTATGGAAAAATACAATTTCATGAATGGAATAGATACCTTCAATTCTTCGGTTATTTTAACTTCTCCCTTGTCTGTGGATAGGAACTATATTTGGTGTGACGTAGCTCATAGGGAACTTTGTACCCTGAACTACGGCCGTTTATGCTCTACTTTAAGAGATTAAATTCTGGACTTTATTGAAACTGAAACACGACTTGAACTTTGATTCCCATGGTGCAGAGTGAGTACGCTGTAACACCCAAGACGGCTTCCCTACGTCTTACGATTACGCCTCTGATTAATTGAAGAATTTTCAGAGTCGACGATCGCCGGAATTGTGCAGAACCACAGATTATGATTATGAACTGTAACTTCTAATCATTTTGTTTTATACACTTGAGAATTCAAAACGGTAACAAAATTTTTGTCCGTAAGTGTGAGAGTTAATTGTGTAAGAACATTGAGAAAGCGACTTCTCTCGCCCAAAAGTTTCCATTAAAGTAACTAGATATTATCCAGTTATAATAATTTAACTTCAATTTAATGGGGTGGGAAGATAAATCTGTGTGCGTGAGGAATTTACAAACGTGTTCCAACACAACAAAACAAGTATAACCGAACACGAAACGGTAAAATATTCCGTAATAACGCGTTCGCAGATGTGTCAGTAATTCACAGCAGATACGGAAACAACTGTGCAAGGAGCAAATTCTATTTAAAGTTTTGAAATGAAGGGCATAATAATGGGAAATACACAATAACCTAGATAAACAATACCTGCCCACCCAGGACCGAATGGAAACCAGGGGAAAATGTGCAAGACGTCAGAACGTTTATCATCACAGCCGGTGAGCTAGAAAATTCAGCTGAAACCCGGCAGTTTAGAGCGAGTGGGTGACAGAAAACATGAGTGAAAGCCATAACCACACCAAACTGAAAGGGGAACAAACGACTCGGCAACTGAAAAACTTGATTATTGTATCTGGGCAGTTCAGACACGCGGACGCAACTCAGACCGCGAATGCTTTAAAAATAAAATGTTCTTGTGTGGCTGAATTGTACTTACTACATGGAACAGCCGACAAACTGTCTTATTATAGCATCAGCTGATATCCAACCAGTAGAGAACATCCCCGTCTTACAAGACACTGACACAGGTAAATTCCCTGTCTTCAGGTTCTGCTTGTGGAAAAGACCAACTAGCCAGCCCTAACACAAACTGCGCCCAGCCTTGCCATATAGTAAGTTTTCGGCTAGCTCTCTCCTTCTTGCAGCTGTCCGACCAAGGCAGCCACGGCGACCTCTATTGGTCGCCTGACAGCTATTTATTAACGCAACGGCTCTACCATCTTTTTTTTTTTAGTATTTTAACCGAACGGGTTGTTGATAACGTTGCGAAAAAAAAGTAAATGGTACGGTACGAAGGAGTTTTGAACATGGCTCGCCGACTTTTTCTCTGTGTTAGATAATGACAAAGCAAATAAAAATCTCTGGTGTTCCAAAATAAATGACGGATTTCATGAAAATGTAAATAAGTATACTTTCTCAATATCAGGTTTATTTTCAGATCATGTAACATTCTAATTTATTTATTTTATATATTTGTTGAGATCACTTAGGACGCCCTCTAGGCAAAAAACAATTATGTGTTATTACCATCAATATCAAACAAAGGAAAAAGAGAATTATATAAATTAAAGAAACCGCCCTCTAGGCAGAGCAGACATAATGGCTCCGCGTCCCACCAACTTGTGGGTAGACGCACCCTGAAACTCAATGGAGTCAGTTATGTTCCAGGCACGTCTTCACGAAGAATATTGGATTTGCCGGTACATTGGACTGAGTCCTGGTATTACATGATCTCACTGAAATCACCTTCTCATACCTGGCTGCAGGGGGGATCGAAGAAGGCACTACAGAAAACGTTGGCTTAGTACTGGCGGTATCGCGGTTGGGGCGCGAGAAAAGTAAAGCGATCATGCAGGAACGTCCAAAAATCAGGAACACTCTTATCACCCTCATGGGACAAATAAGAGATCGAGAGGCCTTTTATCCAGATCACAGCGTTGGTCTTCGTACGTGGGAAATATGTCTCATTTGGGAACAGAAGAGATTTCGATGTAATGGCATGGGGAGCCGTACGTAGAAGAAAGGCAAGCATCTTCTGAATCAGCTGCCACGCCTCTGCAGAAGATCCACACATCAGTCGATGTTCGTCCGTATCAAGCGTGTGGCAAAGAGGACACAGCGGCGAATCTGTCATTTTTATTGTATGTAGACGAAGTTGTGTCATGTATATTCCATTAACGACCAGGCACCAGATCGCCCGAGCGCTTCTGTCGAGGAGTATATGGTGCACAGAATGCCAAACCACGGGCCATGCGATCGTAGGATATAGGCTTTCCACAACATTCTGAGTATGATTTCTCATCATTAGGCGGTAAACATCGCGTGCCATAGGGCTTCTGGTACTAGGCAAGTCGGCATGGACATACTGTATTCGATGAAAGAGGTCCTGACATGTGAGAGAGAGGAAGAAATATGGGTTACTGCAACAGATGCCACTCGAAAGGGAGGAGCCAGTTTATCAATCAGGCTTCTGGATAATCCAGTTCGGCGGCGGGTCCACGATTTAACCATCGCACTTACATAAAGGCAGCTCCTATTGCTTGGACATTGACAAGACCGAGGCCGCCATCTCGAGAAGGAAGTGTCAGCGTGTCGTAGCGGACTCTGAGGATAAGACCCGCGCTTACAAAGTAGCCGAACTCCGCTTGAAGTCTATTTGCCTTTGCCTTTGGCATCGGTAAAATCTTTGCTAAATGGGGTAATCTCGAGACTAGATGAGTGTTAATAAAATCCACCCTTTGTAACATGTCCAATGCTCTCAGGAGGTTGCCACGAACGTTACATTAAGTAACATTTGTAAGAGCTACAACAGTGTGTTATATCTAAATTTGGTAGTATAGAAAACGAATGACATTCTTTTAACAACAATGAATTATTTTTCACAGTTAACAAAGTACAAAAATTTGTATTGATTATCCATTTTCTATGTCGAAACTGTTCGTTGACAATAAGTTTATAATGACAAAAGTGCTATTGCTAAAGCTAAAGCAGAATTCTCACTGACAGTACACGAGGAAAGGGATGGTGCACTTTTAATGCAAACAGCGATGGGTCTGCTCGGAAGGAATAGGACTCCCATTTCCCTTGAAAGCAAACTTCACAGAGGCGAGTACCGTCAAGAGCCCTCGCTGTCTTTTGTTGACGAGTTGGCGAAGTTTTGTTGCTTTTGGCTAACAATCGTTACAGTTTCCTGATGATTTGAAGGAATTTAATATTATCTTCATCGTTCAAGCCGGCCGTGGTGGCCGAGCGGTTCTAGGCGCTCCAGTCTGGAACCGCGTGACCGCTACGGTCGCAGGTTCGAATCCTGCCTCGGGCATGGATGTGTGTGATGTCCTTAGGTTAGTTAGGATTAAGTAGTTCTAAGTTCTAGGGGACTTATGACCTGAGAAGTTAAGTCCCATAGTGCTCAGAGCCATTTGAACCATTCATCGTTCACTGCAATTAACACGTCCTTGTTCTGACATGTAGTATATACAAAATGTTTACCCTCCGCAAAAGTCGGAAACATACACTTAGGAAACCATAGAGCACATTTAAATTGTGGATGGACGATTCTTCTCAATGTTTCAAGTCCACAGCACATTGAAACACATGTTGTACAGGTATCCACCTTCACAGAGTTTGCTGGATACTGCTCTGTAGCTAATGACCAATCGTTGAAGGATTCTATATTTCGTTCATCGTAAGAATAATCCTGATGCAAACAAACACAAACGCAATGATTAGTCAGCAGTTGTAGCACTCGTACACTGGTGTTGTCCGCTCTTGAAAGTAGGCCCTACTTGTGTATTACATATCTTGTTACTTTGTTATTGTCGCTTACTGTTAAAGTAGCTGACGCTGCTTCCTGCTTCGTTGTGACAAGCGCGTAGGACAACGTTAAAAAAGGTCGTTCGTAATGTTTTCCACAAGTTTACAGAGAAAATCGGCTTTGAAGTTTTCCAAGCAAAGTAGTTTACTGTGTTAACGTGTTGTTCCTATTGAGACGCGTTGTGTATTCGGTAGCGTAATGTGAATAGCAGGTTCGAATCTCCGTGTGTTTTATTTTCGATTCTTTTTCGTTTAGTTCGAAACGTACATCAATTAAATATTAAATTCTTCAAATGTGAGCTAATTAACAAATATATTTATAATTTTTATGCAAATGTATGTATTCTTGCTTTTAATTACAGTTCGCATGCAAAATTCCAGTTTTAATTGCAAATAAAAATTCTTAATTTTCGATATTTCCTTAAAGATTGTTCATGAAGATTATTTACATTCAGAAAACGCCACAAATTACATTTTTACCACAAGAATGAAAAATCAAATACTTTTTATTTGGACGATACCCACTGTTTTGTCATAAAGACGTGGTCTCACACGAACTAGAGAGATAAGCATCGTAGAAACACGAGATTATAATTTTTTCGGCAATGAGCACACCTTTAAAATGCTGAATTTTTGTAGTTGCTACCGTGCCACTGGAATCCGGAACTTCTCTCTTCACATCTTAACTGCAGCTGTTTCCGTTACAGCACACCATTTGTACCAGGTGGGTGGCCAATGCTGTCGAACTAAATGCGCCAGTAAAGCTGTTATCCCGTATTATCGATGTGCCGATGTGCGCGTAAAGCACAGCATAAAACGTATCCTTATTATCGCACATGACTGCACTCAAAACAGCTTGGCTAATCGCTTCAAGTGAAACGAACTAGAGTGAGACTCCAGAAAACGCGGTAGAACACACGATGTAATGTTTACATGAGGTTTATTCTTAGGAGGAATGTAGTCTCCCCTTATATGCCTTGTACTTATGATGAACTAACTGTATGTTTCGAACATCAGGCATTGAACTGCACAATGGTGTACGTTCAGGATATGAAAGTGGGCATATCTCCACTCTGGTTGAAGATGTATCCCACGTCATGCGTTGAACAGCACAACGAAGGGATGAATCCAACATTTTTATATACAGTGAATACTCTTTACGGATTTATAAGCTGTTGCAAAGTAAACATAACAATTTTCTCAGTTAGCGACGCAGTTTAGAATATTGTGGCATCTGACAAATATCATAGATGAGGTAAAATAATTAATTTGAGCCCTACTACGTTTTGTAAATTACCTGGACTACGTCCCAAACATCTCCAGTAATTGCTATCGACTACATTTTTGTAGCGATACACAATCTTCACTCTCCCCTTCCGTGACATATACTTCAGAGTTGACAATCATGTTAGATAGACTGATACGTGTGGACAATAACATCATGCAAATATTGTGCTAATCGACATAAACATCACACTCTCTGCCTTGCCGATGTATTTTGCAGACATTTTAGAACATTGTGGCATTTGAAAATTATGATAGCTGAGGAAAATAATTAATGTAAGGCTCTTTTGTGTCTCGAACCAAGTGTGGTCCAAGTGTTGTGGTGACAGTATTTACCAGTGTATACACTTGTTGATGACAGTGGGAGCAGCTCGCGGTACAGAGAGTGAACATGTGACGCTTTTTAATGGTGGACCCACCTATGGTGACAATAAGCACGATGCATGTAAGACAGCTGTTGGTTTTATTACGCGTTTGCAGGTTTTACGGAATATATTAGAAATATAACCCATGTCTGACAACTATATATTAATTCGTTATCTATACAGGGTGTCCCAAGAAACACCAACAACACTTAGTATGTTGTACGGAGAGGCAAACTGAACCGTTATAAAGAAGGAAACTGCATCCAAAACCACCCGCTCTAGAGCGTCGAAGTTTGAGAACGGTTGTGACCGTTTGTTCTGATTCGTTTCGGTGTCTGACTACGAAAGGTTTGCAATCCTTTAGCTATCTGTGTACTGTGGAGCCTGACCGTAATAACATTGGTGGACATGCACTACATTGCTCTACACTGGCCCTGTACGCATCGTACTGCGCACTGCGTGTCCGTTGTTGACATCAGTGTAACATGTACCAGTACACAGCTGTGGAAATGGCCGACATGATGCTTGCATACGGCAAAGCGGATTGCAATGGGAGAGCAGCTGCAAGTTCATATGCGGAACGTTTTCCAAACCGGAATGTTACACGAAGGTATTTTCTGACTGAGATGTGTCCTTTGTACGGTAAATCTGTAGCACTTTCTGCTTACACCCAAATCTCCAGGTGACACTCAGATCAGTACCAAACTTTGTGTATCGATAGAGTATCAACCAAAACACTGATTTAGTTCGTGCTGTGTGCTGTCGTCCTGTAGAAGGTGCGTAAACGTAATTAAAAGTAATATCAGAACGACGGACTACAGGGAAATCGTTTCTGGGAGTTGCGAATGTGACGGTGCGTGGCAATTGAGGTTGTAGAACATTACCTTGCCGTACTAAACGTTCCGAGTTCGAAACCCACGGGATTTTTTTTTTTACAGTTTACTTGTGAAATTGTTGAATGGGAGAACATTTTTCTGACATGTGAAAAGACGTTTCAGATTTTGCAACAATGTTGTTTTGGCAGAGCCGCGCGGGATTAGCCGAGCGGCTGGTCCCGGCCGAGGTTCGAGGCCTCCCTCGGGCATGGGTGTGTGTGTTTGTCCTTAGGATAATTTAGGTTAAGTATTGTGTAAAGTTAGGGACTGATGACCTTAGCAGTTAAGTTCCATAAGATTTCACACACATTTGAATTTTTTGTTTTTTGTTTTGGCAGTCTGCTTTCGCTTCGTTAGTTGAAAATAGCAGACCTATAGCGTACATTTGTATAGACGACAACACGCCTGTATATACAAATGTGCTCTATAGATTTGCTACTTTCAACTAACGAAGCGAAAGCATACTACCAAAAGAACGTTGCTACAAACTCCGAAACGTCTTTTACATGTCATAAAAATGTTCTCCCATATAAAAACTTCACGCTTAAACTGTTATCAGAATCGTTATTTGTAGCTTTCGAACTCGGTACCTGTAATACGACGATTTGATGCCTTACCAACCTATCTACCACAAATCTTCGCATCCGCACCTCACAGATACGGTTTTTCTATACTCCGTATTTCTGGCGTTAATTTTAAGTACCGTTTACGCATCTTCTACTAGACGACAGCACATATCACGGACAAAATCGGTGTATTCGTTGATACTCTATCGACACACAGCCACCGTAACTCGGCAGGTGTCACAGGCACTGCAGATGGGTAAAAGTGCTGCGTGGCGTGTAGTCTATGGACATTGGCTCCATGCACACCATTTCCAGAAAGTCCAGGCATTATGGAGGGACTGCCTACGACATGCACAGTTTGGGCAGTAGTATTTACAACAATACATACCCCAACTGCAGTTCACGAGGTTGGTGCTATTCACGGACGAATGCACGTTTGCTAGACACGTCATATTAAATTTTCACAACGTGCATGTTTACAGCGTCGGTATTGACATCTGGACCAAGATGGGTGATGACCGTGTCACTGTGCCGTATCTACTTTCAAACAGACTAACAAGACCGATCTAGCTCATATTAATTAGAGACGTTATGTTACCCTGTTAGGGTTCCCGGGTTCGATTCCCGGCGAGGTCAGGGATTTTCTCTGCCTCGTGATGACTGGGTGTTGTGTGCTGTCCTTAGGTTAGTTATGTTTAAGTAGTTCTAAGTACTAGGGGACTGATGACCATAGATGTTAAGTCCCATAGTGCTCAGAGCCATTTGAACCATTTTTTTGGTTACCCTGTTAGATGAAGTGCCGGATGGACATGTGGCTGCAAGACGACGCAGCCCCAGCAAATTTTGATGTTGATGTATGGATTCACTTCAACGTCACATACCCCAATCGATGGATTGGTAGAGTTGGATCAATTCCATAGCCAGCACAGTGGTTAGATCTCACTCCTTTCCACTATTTTCTGTGGGTAGTATGAAGAGTATGGCGTATGGCACGCACATGTAAGGCACACACTTGTAACGTCAGGAGAGGACCTGATTGCTCAAGTCAACGGAGCGATTGGAATACTTCAAAGACAACTACAGGTATTGGCTAACGTGGTTGAAGTTCAGCAGCGCTGATCTAAGCTCTTCATTGACGAGTCAGGTTCGCAGTTTGAAGCCCGTTTGTAATGCAGGCAGCGCGATGTGTTATTGATGCTCGGTTTATTCAGGAAGCGTGAAATGTACACCCATCTCAGACTCCGTCACTCACTAGTGTCCAAGCAGTGCGTGTACGGATATCGGTTCCTTCATGAAAACCGATCAGTGTGCCTTCCTGCATAACATACTTAACGTTGTCGGTGTTATTCGGAACACACTGCTCGTATACTATAAGCAAATGTTCGTTTACAATTATTTATAGAGAATATGTCATATACTCGTTCCAGTATTGCACAGCGAATGAGACATAGCTTCGAACGAAATTTATCAATGTGACCATTGGCCCAGTCTCCAACAATTTTTTGGAAAGTCAGTAATGAAAATATAGCCGACAACATTTTAGGAAGTGTAGGCAATTCAGATACTTTGATGTATGTTTTGATAAATATTTCAGATATTTTTTCCCACAGTCCAAATGGAGCTAATGTGTAATAGAAATAATGGTTCTGATTGGAGGAGAGGAAAAAAATGTACTGCTATATTATTTACAGGAAAACTGGAGTGTTTTGAATTTAATGCCGGTTATTTAAATTTCGAGCCGAGAGTCATCATGGATTTTAGAACTTCTCGACATAAGCGATTGCAACTCCGCGACAGTGGTGTCCTCTAGCAGCTGAAACTGGAACTACGTGCCCAGTAATACAAACCCACACTACTCACATCACCTATACATTTGCGTCAATTGCTAATTTCAGTCGAGCCATGGTTACAGTTGCTCGTTATTGCAAGTGTCTAATTTTGCAGCTTTGTATACATTAAAAGAAAAAGAAACAAAAAAAAATAAAACTGAGCCATTATTGGGATGGTGCTTGCATCCGGAAGAGGTTGGATTTGGCTATTCTCTACGCTCCTGCATTTTTTCGTTTTTCTTTTTATGCTGATGAGTGTAGTTCACATTTTAGGTATCTGTAACAGCCATTTCAAAAACAAAATTAAAAAATTATGATTTAATTGACAATACTTTAGGTCATTAACTTCATTTAACAATTGTTATAATCTGTAAAAAAAGAAAAAAGCCTTAGACTATGAAGCTCCTTACGTAACTTAACATCATCTCCCGTAACTTCGTCACTTTCTCATGTGACTCAGTGTTATTTACTCAATTTTGAGCAACATTAAGCAACGGCTGGGTTGCTGCTCAAGGTGATTCCATATTGCTCTCAGTAGTTGACGCAATTTTGATTACTATTACTACCAGAGGCGTACAGTACGCCCCAGAAAAGAAGAAATTGAAAGGCAGGAAAGAATCGTACAGGCCAAATAAAAACAGACAAAGTTGGCGCTTACCTCCCCGTTATCACAGAGTGCACTGCCATTGTTATTATTATCATCCCAGTTTTCAGCAGACGTAAAGCTTTTATACTGTGTGTGTCGAGTGATTCTCTGATGGAGGTGGAGAGTAGGTGCGGAACATGAAAGCAGCCAGTGTGACAATTTATTGTCTCCTAAGTTAGACAGGTGTAGATTCTGCATCTCCAAGAAGCTGGTGGTTACAGCAGTCAACGAACCCAGCCTGAGACGAACAGGTGACGCTGTGCCGATGTTGGAGTTCTTGTCAATACGGCTCGGCAGTGACCTTGTTTACTGCGCATCGTTCAGCCTCGTAACTGTGTTGCGGGGCAACGCCTCTGTTCAAGAATGGTGGTTGGAATGTGCCAATATTCAATTCATTGGTCGGTGGTTGCATTGCCTGGGGTCTAATCCCAATCCAGTTGCTCGATGGCAATGACTCATACAGGCAAGAGAGTCTGGTCAGCCAAGCATCAATCAGCGCTGCAGAATCCTACGGCGTTGGCGGTGGCTGCATCATAAGTAGGATGTAGGCTTCATGCCTGCGTCCGACACGGTTTAAAAATTGCTGTCGGTCGCTGACCAACCCGAAGATGCCTCATTTGAACCTCTTGCAGAAGCGTCTCGAACAGGGGTAAGTGTCCACGGTCGAGCGTTACCACACGGCAGCGGAACGAACCAAAGAAATTTCGATATGTGTGGCCAGTGTTCCAGAAATGGCCGTTGTCTCACAGAAGTTTGGAATATAGGTGCCGTTTCTTGCTGTTGCTGGGGTTTCTGAGCAGGCAGGTCACTGACTACGACTGTTTGCAGTGGTGAGGCCCTGGTTACCATTGTAGACTCTCGCTGTGTTCTTTGCAGTTACTCGTGAAAATCTGTTAATGGTGTACAGTCAACCAATTTTTTGCCCTTTACGTTTGTCTAGGGCTTTTGGAAAATTCATTCAACATTTTTGTGCAGATATACAAAACTTTTTAACTTTAAGATTTCTCCACCTTAAAACACTATTGTTTCTGTCTGTTTCGCTTCTTTCACTTTTTCTTCATTCACTTTTAGTTCTTTCGCGTTCACATCTCTCACTGTAACTCTCCTCCCGCAAGATACCTGCTGCATCTACAGTATAAATTCACAGTCATTCCGAATATTCTCAGAACGCCTTCACTTTTCCTTCGCCTACAGTATTTTCATACTTTATGGACACTTCCGTAAATGGTATTAATGGCACGTAATGGGTACCCAAAGGACTTGTGGCCTGTAACTGAAAAAGAGTCATGATGATCTCTCCATTGGCAAAAGATTCAAGAATAGTTCCCCCTTCAGATCTTCGGGATCGGACTGCCAAGGGGGAGGTGATGATGAGAAAAAAATTCAAAAACCAACGTTCTACGAGTCGGGGCACGGAATGTCAAAAGTTTGAACCTGGTAGGAAGCTATAAAATCTGAAAAGGGGAACACAAACGCTCACCTGGATACAATGAGAGTCCGTGAAGTGAAATGAAAAAAAGACAAGAATTTCTGGTCAGATGATTACAGGGTAATATCAACAGCAGCAGAGAATTGTGTAACGGGAGTAGGATTCGATACGAGTAGGAAGGTCGGCAGAGAGTGAATCACTGTGAACAGTTCATTGATGGGCTTGTTCTCATCAGAATCGACAGCAAACGAACACCGACAACGATAGTCCAGGTATACATGTCGACGTCGCAGGCTGAAGATGAAGAGACAGAGAAAGTATATGAAGATATTGAACGGGTAATTCAATACGTAAACGGAGGTGAAAATCTTATAGTCATGGGGGGCTGGAATGCGATTGTAGGGGGTAAAGTAGAAGAAAGGGTTATGACAGAATAAAGGCTTAGTACCAGAAACAAAAGAGCAGAAAGACTAACTGAGTTCTCTAATAAATTGCGGCTAGTAATAGCCAATATTCTGTAAAACAATCACAAGAGAATGAACTATACTGGGAAAAGGCCGGAGATACGGGAAGATTTCAGCCAGATTACATCATGGTCCGGCAGAGATTCCAAAATCAGATACTGTATCGTAAGGCATATAAGGAGCAGATACAAACTCAGAACACAATTTAGTTGAGATGAAGAGTAGGCTCGCCGGCCGGTGTGGCCGAGCGGTTCTAGTCGCTACAGTCTGGAACCGCGCGACCGCTACGGTCGCAGGTTCGAATCCTGCCTCGGGCATGGATGTGTGTGATGTCCTTAGGTTAGTTAGGTTTAAGTAGTTCTAAGTTCTAGGGGACTGATGACCTCAGAAGTTAAGTCCCATAGTGCTCAGAGCCATTTGGACCATTCATCGTTCACTGCAATTAAGACGTCCTTGTTCTGACATGTAGTATATACAAAACGTTTACCCTCCGCAAAAATCGGAAACATACACTTAGGAAACCATAGAGCACATTTAAATTGTGGATGGACGATTCTTCTCAATGTTTCAAGCCCACAGCACACTGAAACACATGTTGTACAGGTATCCACCTTCACAGAGTTTGTCTGGATACTACTCTGTAGCTAATGACCAATCGTTGAAGGATTCTATATTTCGTTCATCGTAAGAATAATCCTGATGCAAACAAACACAAACGCAATGATTAGTCAGCAGTTGTAGCACTCGTACACTGGTGTTGTCCGCTCTTGAAAGTAGGCCCTACTTGTGTATTACATATCTTGTTACTTTGTTATTGTCGCTTACTGTTAAAGTAGATGACGCTGCTTCCTGCTCCGTTGTGACAAGCGCGTAGGACACCGTTAAAAAAGGTCGTTCGTAATGTTTTCCACAAGTTTACAGAGAAAATCGGCTTTCAAGCTTTCCAAGCAAAGTAGTTTACTGTGTTAACGTGTTGTTCCTATTGAGACGCGTTGTGTATTCGGTAGCGTAATGTGAATAGCAGGTTCGAATCTCCGTGTGTTTTATTTTCGATTCTTTTTCGTTTAGTTCGAAACGTACATCAATTAAATATTAAATTCTTCAAATGTGAGCTAATTAACAAATATATTTATAATTTTTATGTAAATGTATGTATTCTTGCTTTTAATTACAGTTCGCATGCAAAATTCCAGTTTTAATTGCAAATAAAAATTCTTAATTTTCGATATTTCCTTAAAGATTGTTCATGAAGATTATTTACATTCAGAAAACGCCACAAATTACATTTTTACCACAAGAATGAAAAATGAAAAACTTTTTATTTGGACTATACCCACTGTTTTGTCATAAAGACTTGGTCTCACACGTAGAATCACGAGAAATTATAATTTTTGTCGGCAATAAGCACACCTTTAAAATGCTGCATTTTTGTAGTTGCTACCGTGCCACTGGAATGCGGAACTTCTCTCTTCACATCTTAACTGCAGCTGTTTCCGTCACAGCACACCATTTGGACCAGGTGGCTGGCCAATCCTGTCGAACTAAATGCGCCAGTAAAGCTGTTATCCCGTATTATCGGTGTACCGATGTGCGCGTAAAGCACAGCATAAAACGTTTCCTTATTATCGTACATGACTGCACTCAAAACAGCTTGGGTAACCGCTTCAAGTGAAACGAACTAGAGTGAGACTCCAGAAAACGCGGTAGAACACACGATGTAATGTTTACATGAGGTTTATTCTTAGGAGGAATGTAGTCTCCCCTTATATGCCTTGTACTTAGGATGAACTAACTGTATGTTTCGAACATCAGGCATTGAACTGCACAATGATGTACGTCCAGGATATGAAAGGGGGCATATCTCCACTCTGGTTGAAGATGTCTCCCACGTCATGCGTTGAACAGCACAACGAAGGGATGAATCCAACATATTATATATACAGGGAATACTCTTTACGGATTTATAAGCTGTTGCAAACAATTTTCTCAGTTAGCGACGCAGTTTAGAATATTGTGGCATCTGACAAATATCACAGATGAGGTAAAATAATTAATTTGAGCCCTACTACGTTTTGTAAATTACCTGGACTACGTCCCAAACATCTCCAGTAATTACTATCGAATACATTTTTGTAGCGATACACAATATTCGCTCTCCCGTTCCGTGACATATACTTCAGAGTTGACAATCATGTTAGATAGACTGATACGTGTGGACAATAACATCATGCAAATATTGTGCTAATCGACATAAACATCACACTCTCTGCCTTGCCGATGTATTTTGCAGACATTTTAGAACATTGTGGCATTTGAAAATTATGATAGCTGAGGAAAATAATTAATGTAAGGCTCTGTTGTGTCTCGAACCAAGTGTGGTCCAAGTGTTGTGGTGACAGTATTTACCAGTGCATACACTTGTTGATGACAGTGGGAGCAGCTCGCGGTACAGAGATTGAACATGTGACGCTTTTTAAGGGTACCCACCTGTTGGTAACAATAAGCACGATGCATGTAAGACAGCTGTTGGTTTTATTACGCGTTTGCAGGTTTTACGGAATATATTAGAAATATAACTCATGTCTGACAACTATATATTAATTCGTTATCTATACAGGGTGTCCCAAGAAACACCAACAGCACTTAGTATGTTGTACGGAGAGGCAAACTGAACCGTTATAAAGAAGGAAACTGCATCCAAAACCACCCGCTCTAGAGCGTCGAAGTTGGAGAACGGTTGTGACCGTTTGTTCTGAATCGTTTTGGTGTCTGACTACGAAAGGTTTGCAATCCTTTAGCTATCTGTGTACTGTGGAGCCTGACCGTAATAACATTGGTGGACATGCACTACATTTCTCTACACTGGCCCTGTACGCATCGTACTGCGCACTGCGTGTACGTTGTTGACATCAGTGTAACATGTACCAGTACACAGCTGTGGAAATGGCCGACATGATGCTTGCATACGGCGAAGCGGATTGCAATGGAAGAGCAGCTGCAAGTTCATATGCGGAACGTTTTCCAAACCGGAATGTTACACGAAGGTATTTTCTGACTGAGATGTGTCCTTTGTATGGTAAATCTGTAGCACTTTCTGCTTACACCCAAATCTCCAGGTGACAGATCAGTACCAAACTTTGTGTATCGATAGAGTATCAACCAAAACACTGATTTAGTTCGTGCTGTGTGCTGTCGTCCTGTAGAAGGTGCGTAAACGTAATTAAAAGTAATATCAGAACGACGGACTACAGGGAAATCGTTTCTGTGAGTTGCGAATGTGACGGTACGTGGCAACTGAGGTTGTAGAACATTACCTTGCCGTACTAAACGTTCCGAGTTCGAAACCCACGGGATTTTTTACAGTTTACTTGTGAAATTGTTGAATGGGAGAACATTTTTCTGACACGTAAAAAGACGTTTCAGATTTTGCAACAATGTAGTTTTGGCAGGGCCGCGCGGGATTAGCCGAGCGGTCTCAGGCGCTGCAGTCATGGACTATGCGGCTGGTCCCGGCCGAGGTTCGAGTCCTCCCTCGGGCATGGGTGTGTGTGTTTGTCCTTAGGATAATTTAGGTTAAGTATTGTGTAAAGTTAGGGACTGATGACCTTAGCAGTTAAGTTCCATAAGATTTCACACACATTTGAACATTTTTTTTTGTTTTGGCAGTCTGCTTTCGCTTCGTTAGTTGAAAATAGCAGACCTATAGCGTACATTTGTATAGACGACAACACGCCTGTACATACAAATGTGCTCTATAGGTTTGCTACTTTCAACTAACGAAGCGAAAGCGTACTACCAAAAGAACGTTGCTACAGACTCCGAAACGTCTTTTACATGTCATAAAAATGTTCTCCCATATAAAAACTTCATGCTTAAACTGTTAACAGAATCGTTATTTGTAGGTTTCGAACTCGGTACCTGTAATACGACGATTTGATGCCTTACCAACCTATCTACCACAAATCTTCGCATCCGCACCTCACAGATACGGTTTTTCTATACTCCGTATTTCTGGTGTTAATTTTAAGTACCGTTTACGCATCTTCTACTAGACGACAGCACACATCACGGACAAAATCGGTGTATTCGTTGATACTCTATCGACACACAGCCACCGTAACTCGGCAGGTGCCACAGGCACTGCAGATGGGTAAAAGTGCTGCGTGGCGTGTAGTCTATGGACATTTGCTCCATGCACACCATTTGCAGAAAGTCCAGGCATTATGGAGGGACTGCCTACGACAAGCACAGTTTGGTCAGTAGTATTTACAACAATACATACCCCAACTACAGTTCACAAGGTTGGTGCTATTCACGGACGAATGCACGTTTGCTAGACACGTCATATTAAATGTTCACAACGTGCATGTTTGGGTGGACGAACACCCGCGTGTGAAAGTGATTCAAAAGCACCAACACAGCGTCGGTATTGACATCTGGACCAAGATGGGTGATGACCGTGCCACTGGGCCGTATCTACTTTCAAACAGACTAACAAGACCGATCTAGCTCACGTTAATTAGAGACGTTATGTTACCCTATTAGGGTTCCCGGGTTCGATTCCCGGCGAGGTCAGGGATTTTCTCTGCCTCGTGATGACTGGGTGTTGTGTGCAGTCCTTAGGTTAGTTATGTTTAAGTAGTTCTAGGTACTAGGGGACTGATGACCATAGATGTTAAGTCCCATAGTGCTCAGAGCCATTTGAACCATTTTTTTGGTTACCCTGTTAGATGAAGTGCCGGATGGACATGTGGCTGCAAGACGACGCAGCTCCAGCAAATTTTGATGTTGATGTATGGGTTCACTTCAACGTCACATACCCCAATCGATGGATTGGTAGAGTTGGATCAATTCCATAGCCAGCACAGTCGTTAGATCTCACTCCTTTCCACTATTTTCTGTGGGCAGTATGAAGAGTATGGCGTATGGCACGCACATGTAAGGCACACACTTGTAACGTCAGGAGAGGACCTGATTGCTCAAGTCAACGGAGCGATTGGAATACTTCAAAGACTACAGGTATTGGCTAACGTGGTTGAAGTTCAGCAGCGCTGATCTAAGCTCTTCATTGACGAGTCAGGTTCGCAGTTTGAAGCCCGTTTGTAATGCAGGCAGCGCGATGTGTTATTGATGCTCGGTTTATTCAGGAAGCGTGAAATGTACACCCATCTCAGACTCCGTCACTCACTAGTGTCCAAGCAGTGCGTGTACGGATATCGGTTCCTTCATGAAAACCGATCAGTGTGCCTTCCTGCATAACATACTTAACGTTGTCGGTGTTATTCGGAACACACTGCTCGTATACTATAAGCAAATGTTCGTTTACAATTATTTATAGAGAATATGTCATATACTCGTTCCAGTATTGCACAGCGAATGAGACATAGCTTCGAACGAAATTTATCAATGTGACCATTGGCCCAGTCTCCAACAATTTTTTGGAAAGTCAGTAATGAAAATATAGCCGACAACATTTTAGGAAGTGTAGGCAATTCAGATACTTTGATGTATGTTTTGATAAATATTTCAGATATTTTTTCCCACAGTCCAAATGGAGCTAATGTGTAATAGAAATAATGGTTCTGATTGGAGGAGAGGAAAAAAATGTACTGCTATATTATTTACAGGAAAACTGGAGTGTTTTGAATTTAATGCCGGTTATTTAAATTTCGAGCCGATAGTCATCATGGATTTTAGAACTTCTCGACATAAGCGATTGCAACTCCGCGACAGTGGTGTCCTCTAGCAGCTGAAACTGGAACTACGTGCCCAGTAATACGAACCCACACTACTCACATCACCTATACTTTTGCGTCAATTGCTAATTTCAATCGAGCCATGGTTACAGTTGCTCGTTATTGCAAGTGTTTAATTTTGCAGCTTTGTATACATTAAAAGAAAAAGAAACAATTAAAAAAGAAAACTGAGTCATTATTGGGATGGTGCTTGCATCCGGAAGGGGTGGGATTTGACTGTTCCCTACGCTCCTGCATTTTTTCGTTTTTTTTTTTTTTATGCTGATGAGTGTAGTTCACATTTTAGGTATCTGTAACAGCCATTTCAAAAACAAAATGACATTACTTATGATTTAATTGACAATACTTTAGGTCATTAACTTCATTTAACAATTGTTATAATCTGTAAAAAAAGAAAAAAGCCTTAGACTATGAAGCTCCTTACGTAACTTAACATCATCTCCCGTAACTTCGTCACTTTCTCATGTGACTCAGTGTTATTTACTCAATTTTGAGCAACATTAAGCAACGGCTGGGTTGCTGCTCAAGGTGATTCCATATTGCTCTCAGTAGTTGACGCAATTTCGATTACTATTACTACCAGAGGCGTACAGTACACCCCAGAAAAGAAGAAAATGAAAGGCAGGAAAGAATCGTACAGGCCAAATAAAAACAGACAAAGTTGGCGCTTACCTTCCCGTTATCACAGAGTGCACTGCCATTGTTATTATTATCATTCCAGTTTTCAGCAGACGTAAAGCTTTTATACTGTGTGTGTCGAGTGATTCTCTGATGGAGGTGGAGAGTAGGTGCAGAACATGAAAGCAGCCAGTGTGACAAATAATTTATTGGCTCCTAAGTTAGACAGGTGTAGATTCTGCATCTCCAAGCGGCTGGTGGTTGCAGCAGTCAACGAACCCAGCCTGAGACGAATAGGTGAAGCTGTGCCGATGTTGGAGTTCTTGTCAATACGGCTCGGCAGTGACCTTGTTTACTGCGCATCGTTCGGCCTCGGAACTGTGTTGCGGGGCAACGCCTCTGTTCAAGAATGGTGGTTGGAATGTGCCAATATTCAATTCATTGGTCGGTGGTTGCATTGCCTGGGGTCTAATCCCAATCCAATTGCTCGATGGCAATGACTCATATAGGCAAGAGAGTCTGGTCAGCCAAGCATCAATCAGCGGTGCAGAATCCTACGGCGTTGGCGGTGGCTGCATCGTAAGTAGGATGTAGGCTTCATGCCTGCGTCCGACACGGTTTAAAAATTGCTGTCGGTCGCTGACCAACCCGAAGATGCCTCATTTCAACCTCATGCAGAAGCGTCTCGAACAGGGGTAAGTGTCCACGGTCGAGCGTTACCACACGGCAGCGGAACGAACCAAAGAAATTTCGATATGTGTGGCCAGTGTTCCAGAAATGGCCGTTGTCTCACAGAAGTTTGGAATATAGGTGCCGTTTCTTGCTGTTGCTGGGGTTTCTGAGCAGGCAGGTCACTGATTACGACTGTTTGCAGTGGTGAGGCCCTGGTTACCATTGTAGACTCTCGCTGTGTTCTGTACAGTTACTCGTGAAAATTTGTTAATGGTTTACAGTCAACCAATTTTTTGCCCTTTACGTTTGTCTAGGGGTTTTGGAAAATTCATTCAACATTTTTGTGCAGATATACAATACTTTTTAACTTTCAAATTTCTCCATCTTAAAACACTATTGTTTCTGTCTGTTTCCCTTCTTTCACTTTTTCTTCATTCACTTTTAGTTCTTTCAGGTTCACATCTCTCATTATAACTCTCCACCCGTAAGATAACTGCTGCATCTACAGTATAAATTCACAGTCATTTCGAATCTTCTCAGAACGCCTTCACTTTTCCTTCGCCTACAGTATTTTCATACTTTATGGACACTTCCGTAAATGGTATTAATGGCACGTAATGGGTACCCATAGGTCTTGTGGCCTGTAACTGAAAAAGAGTCATGATGATCTCTCCATTGGCAAAAGATTCAAGAATAGTTCCTCCTTCAGATCTTCGGGATCGGACTGCCAAGGGGGAGGCGAAGATGAGAAAAAAATTCAAAAACCAACGTTCTACGAGTCGGGGAACGGAATGTCAAAAGTTTGAACCTGGTAGGAAGCTATAAAATATGAAAAGGGAAACACAAACGCTCACCTGGATACAATGAGAGTCCGTGAAGTGAAATGAAAAAAAGACAAGAATTTCTGGTCGGATGATCACAGGGTAATATCAAAAGCAGCAGAGAATTGTGTAACGGGAGTAGGATTCGATACGAATAGGAAGGTCGGCAGAGAGTGAATCACTGTGAACAGTTCATTGATGGGCTTGTTCTCATCAGAATCAACAGCAAACGAACACCGACAACGATAGTTCAGGTATACATGTCGACGTCGCAGGCTGAAGATGAAGAGACAGAGAAAGTATATGAAGATATTGAACGGGTAATTCAGTACGTAAACGGAGGTGAAAATCTTATAGTCATAGGGGGCTGGAATGCGATTGTAGGGGGTAAAGTAGAAGAAAGCGTTATGACAGAATAAAGACTTAGTACTAGAAACAAAAGAGCAGAAAGACTGAGTTCTCTAATAAATTGCGGCTAGTAATAGCCAATATTCTGTACAAGAATCACAAGAGAATGAACTATAATGGGAAAAAGCCGGAGATACGGGAAGATTTCAGCCAGATTACATTGATACTTCCCCTTTTAATAATTCTACACGACTGTGCTTAAACTGACGCACAATATTTTTTAGCGCAACGCGATCTGACTTTCAAAATTCTCTACAAGAGAATGGCCCTGACTAACATTAACCTATACGTCTCACAAATCACTTACCTCACCAAAAATCTTCACTGCTCAAGCTACTGCAATACAGCGAGCGCCACTACTGCCAGCTAAATAAAAGATTCAAACTATGGAACGCACTAACTACTGATAGGGATAGTTAGCAAATGAAAGATATTAATAGAGAACAAACAATGTATATACCTTAATATCATATATAGAGCAGTTCATGACAAATTACAAAATTCCGCCATCTCTCTCCCCACATCCACCACTGCTGGCGGCTCACCTCCAACTGCCCAGCGCTACGCGCTGTTCACAGCCAGCTGCCTAACACTACAATGGTTGAGTATTACAACAATGCAAAGCAGCCACAGACTGCACACGGCACAGCCGCTGATTTTCATACTGAGGTGGCGTTACCAATAAAAAAACCTAAACAGCCTACTTACATAGCCCCCATGCTCCCCACAAAAAATTTTACAAATTGGGTTGGGCAGTGCCCAATACAGATTTGAAAAAAAATTTTCATAATTACAATAACTAAGAAATCAAATGCACACACTTATTGATACAATGTTGGTCAAAAGCTAAAATTTTCTCACAGTCCATAAAGACAGTCTTGATCATTCATCACATTGCAGTGTTTTTCTCAAAGTCTGAGCAGTAAAAGAAAATGCACACGGAAGTAGTGGAATTCCATGCAGTCTTGAAGAAGTAGTGTTGCCCTTCCAACGGAAAGACAGTGCTGACTCTTGACATGCTGACAGGTAATGGGCCACAACAGAGCAAACCCACAGCGGAGTCAATCGTTTGGTAGGTCATCACAGAGCAGACCCACTGTAGTCCTGGTAGAGATTACGGTATTGGTGGGCCACCAGAGGCGCAGACCCACTGCAGTCCTTGTAGAAATAATGGTATTGATGGATCATCAAAGAGGTAGACCCACTGTAGTCCTTGTAGAAATGACGGTACTGGTGGGCCACCAGAGGTGCAGACCCACTGTAGTCCTTGTAGAGATGGCCAGCAACCATCTGTTGTGACTGTGCAGGTGCACAATCACCATCGAAGAGTCTTGCGGATAATGTAGCAAGTCCATAACCACCACTTGTGCACTCACAAAGTTTTTGGAATTGTCCTCAGAACCAGCAATGCTGTTATCCAGTCCCTTGCTGAATCATTAAATCACATGCAAACACTATCACTCCCTACTTCTCACATATTGTCCATATACTATGACCAACAGAAACGTGTGCAGTGAAATGTAACTTACAAGTTACTTAATTTGATGACCTGGTGTCAATTACAATTTTATAACATAAGAATACAATTACAAGGGTACAGAAAACATCATTAAAAACATAATAGTAGAGATAACATTCGTAGTAATAGGGGCTTTACAAAAGAATAGAAATAAACATATACATCAGTGTTACAAAAATAATGACATAAGTACTTACATAAAGATCAGAATAACTTTTGAAACATCACCTCCACATATGAGCAACAAAACAGAATTTACCAAGTAAATAACATAGTATTAGAAAAATTCTACAACATAGCTCTAATCAGCTAAACACATAAAGACAGGAAAAACACAAATACACAAGGGTACACAAACACATAGAGGGCTGACACAAAAGGAATGGATAGGGTTCGTTTTCAGTGTAACTTTTGGTACTGCAGTATTGTGCGAACAAAACCTTTTTTGTTCTTGGAGATCTCCCTGTGTTCATCATTATTCCCAAAAAGTCCTATCTGTACCTCTTTTCTGTATTCCAACCATAAGTCTTTCAAAATAAATATGGCTCATTGTACAATACTCATTTAGGCCCAAATCTTTTTTTTTATATACCTTGTCAATGCATTGCTTCCAATTCATCATAGTTAGTTTCTTATATAGTCTACCCCCTCTTAAGCTAACTTAAATTTACTGAGCTCAGATATATATACCAAGGGACGAGGCAATGCAGCATCACATAAAACAATCAACATCAATGACAAAAATTTCAAACTGGCAAAGCAAGCTACAGTAAATCTAAATTACCAAGCAATTCAACATTACAACTAATATGAGGCAATGCGCAGCAAACAATAAAATAATCATTAGTAAAACTGGCTTAACAGCGTAATACAAAGTCAAATTCAGTAACATTATGCCTGGCAAACAGCAGCAACTTATACCTAAACATGACAACGCTCAAGCAGAAAAAATAGTAGACTAAAGATAACAATGCAGATAAGGGAAATGTATAATCACATCTTAATGTCTAAGTAATTAAAGTGGTGCACCACAAAAACTAATTCTACAAAAAATTACTCAGTAGTTGAAAAGAAAATTATGTATGCAGTTCCTGGTATTAGTCCCTTCTTATTGTTCTTTCCATTCCAAGAGCTCCTTTTTCGAAGAATGTGGATTACAAAATTATTATTTAATAGATCTGCAGACAGAAAATATTTACATTAATACACCTATAAAATTTTATTTTTACCAATGCTGCAGTGCAGCTAGAAACTAGATATTAAACAAAATGGGCAAAGCAAGGCGTGAAACGTCATTCACTAGCCATATGGCATTTCTCTCAATTAGCACGACAATAGCCGTGAAATGTTTCTCATCGTTTTCAAGTTCGACCCTGTCGTTTTTGCGATGCTCTCTACAAAGGAAGGGTAATGGCCTCCCTTTTTTTTTTTACCTGTGCCGCTGAAAAAGGGGCTCGCAATAATGGCCCCTTTTTTTTTTTTTCAGGCGTCTGACTCAGCTGTGTGCCCGCGACGCATTACGTGCAGGTGGTCACTTAACTTTCGTACGGAAATATTTACGACAGCAGTTTTCACTACAATGGCAGTCTTATATTACAAAAATTCACAGGGTGAGAATTTGCGTTACCAATCTGTAGAAACAAAATCTTATTGATATAACAGTGTCCAAAAAAATTTTCGTCGGCATTGTGATACATTCACGCATTTACACACATTTCATAACTCTTAAAGTACGATCTTGGTTTCCAACAACCTTTTCCACAAATCAGAGTGCCCTAATCACTATTCATTACTCCTTACCTTATTACACATATATAAATTCGTCGACGCTTCTTCAATACTTCATCATTAGATACATAGCATAATCAAATTCTTCATATAACATTAGCTTATTAATCATAAACATACCTCAACAACATAATACACATCGTCGTCGTAAAAATAACATCATAACACTTCAGTCAAATCTCAAAATCGTCGTAGCTTCCTCCAATAGTTTCAAAACCTAAAAAAATTCTCTGCTCATGTCAAAAGTGTCATCTGCCTCAAACGTACTTTAAAATCATGCTCCCTTACCAAATATATCATTCAAAGCTCTCATAGTATCACAATGGGTCCAAAAAAATATGAACAGTTCACAAAGTATAGACAAAATACAATTTCGTAAGTGTGAAGGTATCCAACTGTGTAATTACGTAAACATCTGTCACTGATGTAGTAAAAAGAATGTTTGTTTCTCTGTCAAATAATCAGATAGCTGTGTAATTTGTGTGTTAGAGAAATATGGTACCGATGTGTAAAGTTGTATAAGCAAATACCATATTAGCTAGGGCTCCTTGTGCTCGCCAAACACATGGTACACAAAGTAAGCGTGTACCCCCCTGAGGATAAATGTAATTATACCCTCAGGTGTTACAAATTACATCAATGGAATGAAATGTATCTCGGAAAACTTTCTTTGTAATTCAAAAATCTTTAAAAATAAATGTTTTAAGTACAAAATTAATCACTCAAATACGTGTCCTGTAGCGCTAAACTGTGCGTCATGTTGTAAGATAATGTCTGTGGAAGTCTCGTAGTTATCGTCCTCCGAAAGCTAAGTTCTGCAGAAGTCAATGTACTTACCTGATGATACACAAAAGTGAAATGCTTTGCGTATAGATATCTTAGTTATCACGCTTATTGTTGTGATGAAGAAAGTACTGTGCTGTAACGTATTGTTGTGCTACGGAAAAGGCTGCCTCATTGTTGCTATACCACAAAAGTTACTACTAAAACATGTTTTACTTTCCAGAAGAATTCAGAAAACTGTGCAAATATAAAACAGATACACCTCAAAAGCAACATTGTAAACTGTCACTCATTAGTAGCGTCGTGATAACATCGTGTAGCTGTCACATAAACTAACCACTGTATCATCTGGTATCTCTCAGAAACCACCTTGAATCCATAATGTATTTGCAAGTAAACCAAAATGTTGCATTAAAAAAAGGCAGATTATCTTTCAATAAACGGTTTTACATGTGAAATGTGGTGTAAACCTTTACTCTTCCTAGTACGCAGAGTTTCAACTTCAACGCAATTATCATGTGGTATACGTCGGATTCTGTAAGGTCCATCGTAAACTAGAAAGAATTTGTGGCTCAAGTGTTTCTTCTTATGTGACAATGAATGAGCTTTAATGAGAACTTTCTGACCCATATACAATTTCTTTGCATTTGCTTTTCCGTGTAGTTTTCTCCTTTTGTCTGCTGCAGATTTTATATTTTTTAGAGCCAAATCAATTATGTCTTTGTGTCGAAGTTTACGTGTATTCGGGAAAGGTACAAGTTCTCTGATTCTGTTCGGTGGTTTTTCATTCTTCAGCACAAGAGTAGGTGGTAAAGCAGTGGAGTCATGAGGCATTTCATTCAGCACGTTTTGAAATAAGTGTAAATATCTGTCCCAATGCTGATGCTTTCTGTGACAATAAAGTCTGCAAAGCTTATTGATTTCTTTCATAATCCGTTCGGAGGGGTTACAATGTGGTGAGTACAAAGAGATAAAAACAGGTTTGATTTTATGGTTGCGAAGCATGCGAGACCAAACAGCAGATCTGAATTGCGGTCCGTTATCTGAAATGACTTTAGCAACGTGGCCAACTTCACGTAAGAAATTTTTAACAAAGGCGTTGGATACAGATCGTCCAGTGGCTTTACGTAACGGAGTGAAAGAAACAAATTTGGAAGTAAGTTCAACAGCGACTAGAACGTACGAAAATCCATTCGATGTTCTGACAAGGGGTCCCAATAGATCAACTGCAGCAAATTCTTTTAATTTAGAAGGAACAATAGGAAACAACGGAGCACAATGTGAGACAGTAGATGGTTTCGCCTTTTGACAAAGTTTACAAATAGACAAGACTCTTCGAATTCTCTTTTCCATATTGTTAAAATAACAAGTCGTTCGAAGAATATGATAACATTTTCGTGGACCAAAATGTGCGTAGCTGAAATGAATGTACCAAATGAGCTTATTAACAAAATCGTCAGGAATGCAAAGTACCCATAGCTTGTCATCAACAGTGCAGCGTTTGAACAGTATGTTGTTTCTAACCAGATAATAATGCCGAATCTGTGTGTGTGTCTTTTCATGCCATTTGCTTTTGATGTCTTTCCAAATCGGATCTTTATCTTGTTCATGTGCAATGTCCTTTAAAGATGTGGTGATGAAGTTTTCAAAGGCGACTTTCTGAATGTAAAGAATACTGAAATTTTTCTCGAGGTTGCCTTCTGTGTTACTTTTCTCAAGCCCAGCCGGTGCGCGAGACAGTGCGTCCGCAACAATGTTCTCCTTGCCGGGAATGTAGACTATTGTGAAGCGGAATTCTTGCAGAAACAATGCCCAACGTTTTAACCTGTCATGATTTAATTTTGAGGACATAAGAAATTGTAATGCACGATGATCACTGTATACTTTTACGTGCTTACCAGAAAGAAAGAAACGGAATTTGTTAAATGCCCAAACGATAGCTAAAGCTTCTAATTCAGTAACGGAATAATTTTTTTCAGATTTTGTTAGCACTCGGCTAGCAAAAGCAATGGTTTTCTGAACAGTAGTGTCATTTTCTGTGGCTTCGTGAAATAAATGGGCACCAAGACCGACTTTAGAAGAATCCGTGCTAAGGCAGAAATCTTGTGACAGATCTGGATGAGCTAGAATTGGCGCGTTAAGTAGCGATTCTTTCAAAGAATTGAATTCCAACTGTGCTTGTTCGTCCCAGTTCCAAATAGTATTTTTTCCAGTGAGAGAACAAAGTTTTGGTGTAACAAGGATTTGCATATTCAGAAAACGACGGTAAAAATTTACGAGACCTAGAAAACTGCGGACTTGTCTTTTTGTGGATGGAACTGGAATGGCTCTGATTGCTTCTAACTTTTCAGGATCCGGCTGAATGCCTTCAGAAGAAATAATATGTCCCAAAAACCTCACCTTTGACTTACCGAATTCAGACTTTTCCAAGTTAACTGTAATTCCAGATTCTGCAAAAATACGTAACAAACTGTTGAGGATGCGATTATGTTGTTCCCATGAAGCTTCTGCTATTAGAATATCGTCCACATATAAGGTAATGTGACGTTTTAAGAACTCAGGTAATATGGAATTTAGCCCGCGAATGAATGCTGCTGAAGAAATGTTCAAACCAAAAGGAAGTTTCCGAAACTGATAACAAACGCCGAAACAAAGGAAAGCTGTGTATTTTCTACATTCTGGATGAAGTTCGATCTGATAAAAGCTGGATCTGAGATCAATGGAAGACAACACGTTTACACCATTGAAATTTTGAAGAAGTTCTTCCAACGTTTGCGGCCTGTCTGTTTCAGGAATAATGATAGTATTAATTTGTCTCGAATCTAAGACAAGCCTGATTGATCCATTTTTCTTCTCAACAACATGTAATGGATTGTTGTATGAGCTTACTGCAGGCTCAATAATGCCCTCGTCAAGCATAGATTGTATTTCTGTTCTAACACGGTCCCTATAATGCGCCGGAATTACGTATGGTCTAACACAAAATTTAGTATGCTCACGAACACGAAATTGGTATTGAAATCCCTTGATTGTTCCTGTTTTATGAGTAAAAACTGTGGAATGTGCTTGTAAAATCTCAAAAAGGTCCTGCCTATCAGTGTCATTACAATTCTCAATTGTTTGAATTTTATTCTGAATTAACTCATTAGTATCAAATGCGCCGTCGATATCACCCCTGTCAGTACTTGCAGAGTAATTGTTAGTGTCAAGTTCCGTCGAAAATTCCGAACTGTTGTCTAACAGGAGGTAAAGCCGATTAATTTCTTCGTCATGGTTTGAGAGCCAATCTTCAAATTTCAAAGCTACTAACTTACCTTCTTTTTCTAAACTTATTTCAGCATCGTGAAAGCTTAAGATTGCTTTGTATTCATTCAAAAAGTCTACTCCCAGTATAATTTCCGTCGACAATAATGGAACAATAAGAAAGTTCATAGAGAAGCTGTGGCTTTGACAAAAGAATTCTAAGTTGGTTTGTTGGCGTACATCTACACTTTTTCCAAAGATTGCACCTTGTAATTTAATCTTACGTAACGGAAGTGTGGGGCAATCGTTCGATTTGTTGCATTTGCTAAAAGCTGTTTCACTAATTACTGAAATGGGACTGCCAGAGTCAAGTACTGCCGTAAATTTTACATCATTTACTGAAATGTGAATCACAGGATATGCAATGTTGTTATGTTTTACGTCGTGTTCTTGGAGTAAGATGTCCCTAATGTCTTCCATTTTTACGTAATTACTAGCTACGGCAGCTGCGTCGTTAGTGTCATAAGAACGTTTTGTGGCTGCCAGCGGTGTGAGTCATTGCCTATTGTCTCTTTGTTGTCGCGCGTCGTTATTGGGATTTGGAGCCCTTACTTCTACAAATTCACCGTGGCGAGAGGGCCCTGCCCTATTTAAATCCCGCCAGTTCTGATGCAATTCAGGTCTGTCGTTACGATCACATCGTCTGTCGTCATGTCGGTAGTTTCTGTGGTTTCTTTCTTGTCGGTTAAGTGGTGGAGAATTTCTCCCTGAATCGTAACTGCGCGCTGGACCATTGCGTCTAAAGTTATTCTGTCCCTCGTAATAATAATTGTTTTGGTTCCCATATTGTCTGTTTCTCTGATTGTCTCTGTGATAGTCATTACCGCGGAGAGGTGATCTTTCCCTGTAATTATTACTACTCTGCCAACGGTTGTTATACGGGTGGTGTCTGTTTCGGTCACGATTCGTGTTGTGAGAATAGCCTTGTCGCGTCCAGTTATTATGTCTTTCATCGCGGAATTGCGACGGATGTGATCTGTAATTGTTGTGCTCGTGCGTTCCGCGATTGTCAGTGTCAATTTCCAGTTCTTGTAAGAGTCCTTGAAATGCTTCAATGTCGTCTTTGCAACGTCCTGCCAAAATAATATGTCGCAAATGTTCAGGCAGTTTGATTAAGCAAATGCGGATGAGTTCTGAGGGGCTGTATGGGTTTGACAGGTACTGATTCTTGTGCAACATGTCTTCAAAATATTTCACAAGACTGGAGAATTCAGATTGTTCGAAATGTTTCATCATTATGATGCCATGTTTTACTCGGTCTTGTGTGGCTTGAGACCAATATGCTGAGAGGAAGGCATGGTAAAATTCTCCTTCACTATGACAATCATGAATGACCGAACGCATTCTTACAGCTGGTTCATTCTCTAAATAGCCACACATAAATTCTAATCTGTGTTCTAATGACCAGTTGGGGGGAAAACAATGAGAGAATTGATGGAGCCACGCTTGTGGATGAATGTCGTTGGCAGAATTTTTAAACGTTTTGAATTTACGTGTAGTAATGAACAGCTTATAGTCAAAGTCATCATGTCGGCGAGTCGCATATCGGTCATTGTTACGTCGTGTCGGCGGTTCCATCTCAAAATTCGGTGTGCCTTGCCAATTTCTTTCATAATTTCCGAAGTGTCCTGTGTTATTATTTTGTGGTTGTTCCGTATTTCTATGTCCCTCTTCCCGTGTTGGGGCGCGAGTGTCCTCTGAAATACGTAATTCTTGTATTACCTGTGTCAGCTGATCTTGTACTTCCCGGATTTCTCTTTGGTGTTGATTCAGATTTTGTTTCAGTTTCCTAATTTGTTCGCTCTCTTCTGTGTCATTAAAGACTACCGGTTTTGTGTCATTCAGATTATCATCTACCTTCGTAGATAAATTAGTGAACTGATCCGAAAGTTCGGCTACTTTCTCCGATAGTGTACTTATTTCCTCAGTGTGTTTTTCTGAACCAAGTTTCAGAGTATCTACTGTGTCCTTTAAGTTTTCCTGAGTTTTTGCAAGTTGCGTAACCGAATCGGTAGATGCAACTGAGTCAAATTTAGCTTGCAAGGTCTCATGATTTTCGTGAACAGTAGTTTGCAGTTCTTTTATGGCTGCTTCGTGATTCTGTAGTGCATTTTCATGCCGCGAAAAAATAGGTTGGAAATGCTCACAAATTTGTGTTTTTACGTCATTACAGACTTTTTGACATTTCGATTCAATGTGATGTAACTCATTAGTTAAATCTTCACGTGTTTGTTCAAGCGTGGTGTGAAGATTTTGTTCCATTGCATCTAACTGTTGCTGTGTTTGTCTATGGTGTTGTTCCATTGTGTCTAACTGTTGCTGTGTTTGACTCTGATTTTGTTTCATTTGCTGCATTAATTGCAATAATAATGTGTTAGTGTCTGGAATCTGTTTCTCTACGCTTTTCGGCAGTGCATTTGCACCGGCAACATTCACATTTTGACAAGCAGAAAATGTGTCTTGACTTATTTGAGAAAACGGTGAGGACCCAAATCCTGAATCTACAGTATTTGCGAGATCGTGTCCTGTCATTTCGGATTCCTGAGGCGAGCTGTTGCCGACCGACCGATCGATAATGCTTCCCTGTTCTCTAATCGTTTCGCTGTCTACACCATTGTTTGCCGCCCGCTCCATTTCCCTATGCACAGTTACCAAATTACTACTTTTAACATTAGTTAATTCATTACTCTGCGGCGCTAACATACTGCTTTCGTCTTCGCTGTCATTTCTCAATTTACTTTGGAGCCTAGTGTTACGTTTTTCACACGCCATTATTGTCACAGTATTTCACACGACAACACAGAAAAACACAATTTGAAGAGCAAAAATAAGAGAACACATTAACATAACACTGAAAATAATATCTAGTTAATTGCAGCTGCGAAATACTTGGTGCAAATCTACATGCATGCCACAGCTATTTTACTGTACAACAATGAAAGATTGCAACTACAAAGGAGATTCTCTCTACAATTACGCGCTAGCAATAAACAAAATCTACACTAATTACACAAACTACAAGAAAAAATCAGAAGATTCCAGTGAGGTATCCTCGGCTAAGTGTCGACATATGAAACTTCCCCTTTTAATAATTCTACACGACTGTGCTTAAACTGACGCACAATATTTTTTAGCGCAACGCGATCTGACTTTCAAAATTCTCTACAAGAGAATGGCCCTGACTAACATTAACCTATACGTCTCACAAATCACTTACCTCACCAAAAATCTTCGCTGCTCAAGCTACTGCAATACAGCGAGCGCCACTACTGCCAGCTAAATAAAAGATTCAAACTATGGAACGCACTAACTACTGATAGGGATAGTTAGCAAATGAAAGATATTAATAGAGAACAAACAATGTATTTACCTTAATATCATATATAGAGCAGTTCATGACAAATTACAAAATTCCGCCATCTCTCTCCCCACATCCACCACTGCTGGCGGCTCACCTCCAACTGCCCAGCGCTACGCGCTGTTCACAGCCAGCTGCCTAACACTACAATGGTTGAGTATTACAACAATGCAAAGCAGCCACAGACTGCACACGGCACAGCCGCTGATTTTCATACTGAGGTGGGGTTACCAATAAAAAAACCTAAACAGCCTACTTACAACATCATGGTCCGGCAGAGGTTCCAAAATCAGATACTGGATCGTAAGGGCATATCAGGAGCAGATACAAACTCAGAACACAATTTAGTTGTGATGAAGAGTTGGCTCAAGTTTAGGGGCTAGTCAGGAAGAATCAGTGCTAAATGAAGTTGGATACAGAAGTACTATGGAATTAAGAGATACCCCTAAAGTTCTCCAACGCTATTGCGACAGCGATAAGAAACAGCTCAATAGACAGTTCAATTGAATGGGACATCTCTAAAAAGGTCAGTAGCAGGAGATGGAAAGAGAAACATAGGTATAAAGAAGGTAACTGCGAAGAAACCATGGGAAAGGCAAGAAATACTTCAGTTGATAAATGTAAGAAGTAAGTACAAGAATGATGAGGTAAATTCAGGGATACAGAAGTACAAGTCGCTTAGGAATGAAATAAATAGGAAGAGCAGGGACACTATGCCAAAATGGCTGCATGAAAAATGTGAAGAAATCGAAAAAGAAATGATTGTCGGAAGGACTCAGTCAGCGTGCAGAAAAGTCAAAACAACGTTCGGTAAAATTAAAAGCAAAGATGGTAATATTAAATTTGCAGTGGGAATTCCACATTTGCAAGGAGAGGAGAGAGCAGATAGAGTGCACTGAAAGCCTTTATTTCTGAAGTGATGACGAATAAACAGGAAACGATGTAGAAATATAATTTAAAAGAGATAGGAAGATTTGAGAGTAAATAAGACAGAAGCGAGAGATAAATTCTTTCACATTTCTGAAATCATGTTGCGAAGCGGCAGCAAAACGACTGTTTACATTGGTGTGTACGATGTATGCGTGTGATATACCACCTGAAGTTTGGAAAAATATCATTCACACATTTCCGAAGACTGCTAGGTTTGATAAGTGTTAGAATCATCGCAGAATCAGCTTAATAGCTAATGCATCCAAGTTGTTTACAAGAATAATATACAGAAGAATCGAAAATGGAGGATGTGTTAGATGACGATCACTTTGGCTTTATGAAAAGTGAGGGCACTGGACGGGCAGTTCTGACGTTTGCAATGATCATGGAATAAAGACTAAAGAAAGATCAAGACAAGCATTTGTCGACCTGGACAAAGCGTTTGACAATGTCAAATGGTGCAAGATGTTTTGAATTCTGAGGAAAATAGGGCCAAAATGTAGGGAGAGACAGGTAAAACAGAATATGTACAAGTGTCTAGATGGAAAAGAAGACTGGCAGATCTAGAACGAAGTACTCGGATTACAAAGGGTGTAAGACCTGGATGTAGACTTTCGCTCCTACTGTTCAATCTATACATCGAAGGAGGAGTGACGGAAATAAAAAGAAAGGTACAAGAGTGGAATTAATAGTCAAGGTGAAAGGATATCAAACATAAGATTTTATGATGACACAGCTATCCTCACTAAAGCCGAGAAGAATTACAGCATATGCTGAATGGAGTAAACAGTCTAATGAATACAGAATAAGGGCTGTTAGTAAATCGAAGAAAGGTGAAAGTAATGAAAAGCAGAAGAAATGAGGAGGAACTTACTATCAGATTGATGGTCACGAAGTAGATAAATTAAGGAATTCTACCAGCTAGGCAGCAAAATAACCCATGACGGTCGGAGCAAGGAGAACATCAAAAGCAGACTACCACTAGCATAAAGGACATCCCTGGCCATGAGAAGTCTACCAATATCAAACGTAGGCCTTAATACGAGAAAGAAATATCTGAGAATGTACGTTTGGAGCACAGAATTGTATGGTGGTGAAACATGGACTATGGAAAAACCGTAACAGGGGAGAATCTAAGCATTTGAGATGTGTTGCTACAGAAGAATGTTAAAAATTAGGTTTATGATAAGGTATGGAATGAGGAGTTCTACACAGAATCGGAGAGGAAAGGAATACATGGAAAATGATGACAAGAAGAAGATCAGGATGACAGGACACGTGTTAAAAGTTCACGGAATAACTTCCGTGGTCCTAAAGGGAGCTGTAGAGGGTAACAACTGTAGAGAAAGAAATAGATTGGAATACATTCAACAAATAATTGAGTACGTGAGTTGCAAGTGTTAGTCTGACATGAAGAGGATGGTACAGAAGAGAAATTCGTGGAGGGCTGGATCAAACCAGTCAGGAGACTGATGAAAAAATAGAAGAAAAAAACGCAAATGGCCCTCAAAGTGGTATATCCCAAATATCTCTATTCTATCTAATTTTGATTTTATAAAGACAGAAGGTGATACAGTTTTGTTTTGATATGTATTATTCGTAGATTATAAAACAGTTCACTTCTCGCTTTTATGTAAATTAGTTGGCATCGGTGTCTCCTCTCATCTGGTATCATGGAAACTGCACTGCTGCTCTGTTTACGAAATATAAGTATGGTTCTGTATTCCCATCGGACATTTATTGGACACAGTCTAGAGGTCAGTTCGTGCACAAAATCCTGCCCAGCTAGCCCTTTCGCAGTTATGGACGGCTCTAGAGGCAACATCGCTCAATATTTCTGCAAGGTACTTCCTACGACTTGCTAACTCCATCGCTACACAGGGAAAAGTTTTCCGACACCCATGACTTTTGTCACCTCAGTGTATGTTAATCATTCTACTTTAGCCATCAGCAATTTCGAGGGCCTGATTTTTGCAAAGGAATTATTCATGTCGAGAGATATGGGTGGCTCAATCATTCGTTCGAACTGGCCAGAATGTCTTTCAAACCATTCGCTAAGAATTGCGGCCTGGTGAAATGGCACATTATCGTCCATAAAAATACTATCGTTGTTTGGGAACACGAAGTCAATGAATGTCTCGAACTAGCCGAACATAACCACTTCCAGTTTCACCAGAGGACCCAGTCAATTCCATTTAAACACAGTCCGCACCATTACGGAGGCACTACCGGCTAGCACGAACCCTCGTAGACCAATTGGGTCCATGGCTTCATTGGGTCTGCGCCACACTCGAACGCTGTCATCGGCTCCTACAAACTGAAATCGGGACTCAGGTGAAAAGGCCACTGTTTTCCAGTCGTCTAGGGTCCAATTGGAATGGTCTCGAGCACAAGAGAGGCGTTGCAGGCGACGTCGTGCTGACGCTATAGCCTAATATAGCCGAATTTCGCCGCACTGAACTCACAGATACGTTTTTCATAAATCCCACTTTGTTTTCGTCAGGTATTTCACACAGTGTTTCTTCTCTGTTAACACTGACAACTCTTCGCAAACGCCGCTGCCGTCGGTCGTAAAGTGAAGCCCATTGGCCACTGCGTTCTCTGAGGTGAGAGCTACTGCCTGAAATGTGGTATTATCGCTACTCACTTCACACTAGAGGCCTCGGGATATTGTATTCCCTAAGGATTTCCGAAATGGAACGTCCCATGAATCTGTCTGCAACTACCATTCCGCGTTTAAAGTCTGTTGATTGCCGTCGTGCGGCCATAGTGACGTCGGAAAGCTTTTCACATGGAATCACCGAGGTACAAATGACAGTTCCGCCAATGCACCGCCCTTTTATATCTTTTTTACGCGATAGTACCGCCATCTGTGTACGTGCATATCGGCAAACATAACTTTAGTCAACTCAGTGTATTTGTTCCAATATTGCTTCAGTTTCGCAATACAGAGAAAGGCGGATGAGCGGAGATTATTTTTCACTGATTTGCTTACTTTAATTCAAAGATAAATCTTAGATCTGTAAATAGCGATGACAACTTTTAACCTATGTTTCCTGATTTAAGTAACATGCTTCATGTAGTAAAACGTCTTCATGGTCATACATCAGACCCGAATCAAGGTTGCAGTCATATAATCTAGAAACGGGTATCAAAATATAATTTTGTATGATTAAGTACCTTGAAAATTCCAGTATCGGACTTTGTAACACGTTTCAGTGCGCTGCAGCGAACGGGAATAAAATTATTGAGTATCTACAGATGGAAGTTGGAGACTAGATGTTCACTGCACTTATTATTGTGACAGGAAGGATATTACCAGTGTAAATACGTTTACTCTTCAGATGATGAAAGAAACTAGAACTAAGGGGAACCAGATAAAAGAAGAAACGAAAATCAGGTGTCTCACAGGGAAGTTAGTGCAAATTACGATCGACAATGAGATTTAATTGTAATTTGTATGAGTATGTTTGAAGTGCTAATTACATAAATGTATAAACTAAGATTCATCGCCAGTTACACTGTAAGCTTGAAAATTCGATATTCCGCTTACACTGGACCATACCTAACAAAACGTCATAACTTTAGTAACTATAGTCATCGTAAATAGTGTTACTCTAGGTACTGTAGTTGTTCGCAGTGAATGCTATGGTCGACAGACGCCACGCAGTTCCGAAGGTCACCTGACGAAGTTTCCGAGGCGACATGTAGGGCAACGAGACAAACATTGTGCATAAGCGCAGGGAAACCAGTGTTGTGGTGCTACCGATTTCGTAGCAAGTCATGTTATTCTCAGTGTCAACATGGTAATGAATCCTGAAAATAAAGTTTTGACTGTTAGCCATTACAAACACAAGGGAAGATTTACAGACAGTACTGTAAAGAAGAGAAATTCAGCTGCATTCATAATCAGTGTGAGAGATCAAGCAGTGGCAGCTACTGATATACAACAGACTATATTGAAGAATACGAACACTCAGAAGAAGACACGTCTGCTTGTGAAAAACTTGTGGATGATCCAGAACCTAATAATGATGAACAGTTGTTACGGAGCGATGAAAGCCAGTAGTCTGCTTATCAGCCAAAGAGGAAGAAGTGAGATGATAGTTCTCTTGAAACGGCAAAGGTGGTAACTCTGAAGGACGTAAAACAGAAGATTTCATCGACATTACGTTATAGATATGTACCGTACTCCTTTATCTTTATTAAGGGGACTTGTACCGCCCAAAATGACAAAATTTGACGTTTTTACTTTTATGCAAATTATTAAAATATGGATGTTTATGCTTAATTAGGTGCTGATTTTATTGAAATATCCAATTATTTACTATTTTAAATAAATATTTGAAAATAATCATGCAACGACATTTCCGAGATTCTTGTTTTCGATCATTTCGCATATTGGCATTTTTCTCTGTAACTACATAGTCTAGGAGGCTGTGGTTTCTTTTGTTTTGTAGAGAACTGTCCGTTTCATAAGTTGCCTACACTGGCGGTACTTCGCAGTAAACTCTTTGAACTGTACATTTGTTTGTGTTTGACAACAACTGTTATCCCCTAGCCGCGTTTTAGTTTCTGTGTTTCCTATGATAGTTTTCGTCATGACTAAACCAAAAGGAGTGTTTCAAAAAATACGAAACAAAGGAAACAGATACTACAGAACAAATATAGCAGCAGTAAAAAGAGTGATTAGCACCGAAGGGAGTGATAATTTGGTTGTAAATAGTGACAGTCTTTGCTCTCCTCCGAGTGCTTCCAAGAAAAAACTGCGGGTAATGTTGTAAAATACAACGCAGCTTCAGACAGTGAAACAAACTGCAGTATCATTATTAATCTCCATATACTTATTTCAGCTTTGTGTGAAGCAGTGTGTTGTCGTATATGTGGAGGGGAAATTGAAACTTCTAAAAAGCTATCTCAACGCAGTGGTTTGGTGTGCACTTTACAAATAATGTGTTTGAACTGTAAAAGCGAAAAGACTTTCAAGACTTCAGAAGTAAGTGTAAAGAATGGACTTTTTTGCCACTAATCTAAGATACTTCTATGGACTTAGATGCATAGGAAAAGAGCATTACGCTGGTAAGGTTCTTTGTGGCTTGCTGAACCTCCCTAGTCCCCCTACAAAATCTATCGAATACAACTCCAGAGTAAGAAGTAGTGTCAAGGCGTGTGCTATGGAGTCAGTGACTACAACATCAGAGCAGGCTGTGGCAGAAAATGGTAGTTCTGACACAGCAAATATCATTCGACGGATCCTGGCAAAAAAAGAGGTTTCCAGGCAAAAGAGGAGGGTAAAGTAGACACTCTCTCGCACAAAATTACTATACCAAATGCTGTTATGTTTGCCATGAAACCCGTGTTACAGGATCTCGCTCAACCAGAGCTGTTGAAAAAATGTCTCAAGGGCAATCCACAAAATGCGAATGAATCAATTAACAATGTTGTATGGTCAAGGATACCAAACAATGTGTTTGTTGGAAGGTCAGTCTTTGAACTTGGTGTTTTGGATGCTGTTCTTACTTTTAATGATTGTTTATCTGAAAGACTACAGGTTTAGGAATATCTTGGCATTCATAGACGTTACAACACCACTAAAAGTGTGATGGACTTGGACCAACTACGAATCATGAAGGCAGAGATTGCAACAAACAATATGTGAAAAGAAGCCAGATCCAAAAGAAGGAGGGCAGCACTGGGTGAGGAAGATGAAGGACGAGATGAGGACTACCATCCAGGAGGATACTAACATATTTTTTATGTATAAATTAGCAGTATATTAAAATTTTTTCTTAAAACACAATTTACTCAACATGACATTTTTCAGTATAAAAGCCCATTTACCTCAGAAACTTCTGAATCTACATCAATTAATTATTTACCACATAACATAGATAGTACAATGATGTTGTAGCTCTTCTTTAGTAGTATTTACTGTAATAGTTAAAATTTGAGAAATTAAAATTTTGAAAATTTACACCAAAAAATTATATGTTAAGGGAAAAAATCATAACTTTTTCTTCCAGTTGTTATTTTAAAGTGATTGTAGAGCAATACAATCACAAAACATGGGATAACATGTGATAAAAACACCATATTTATATAGTCAACAGTTCCTGAGAAATCGGGGAATTTATATAGCCCACTTAACATTGTCGAGATAGGGCGGTACGACTCCCCTTAGAGCTTATCCTATAGGATTGTTAGTACATTTAGTACTTGTAGGCGTTTTATCTCTTGAGAATTACGTTTCTCTGTGCTGGAAATTTCACAGACAGACTGCACATCAAGGTAGTCCGAAGGGTACCAGTAACTGAATGTAGGCTGTAAAAGGTGACGCCGGCGCCATGTACTACAGCGTCCGCCGAAGGCTGTTTTGTGTACTGGACAGGACGAAGGGACGCCGGTCGCGAGCGGTACAATGTGGACAGCAGGTAACCCGCGGCCATCCGGACGGCCGCAGAGATGTCGTTGGAATTTTGCATGAGAAGACCGCCTGTCCAACATTGCTAAAGCGTTTTTCTGCTGTGAGGGCGTTGTAAATTATAGTAATGGTCCTGGTAGGTGGGCAACAACGAGCTATGGGTGGGGAATGTAGAGAAGAAGACGCCCGTCTGCCCATAGGAGAGCAACACACCCATGGAAACTACACAGGTTCTGTGAAAGCTACACGTCTCTATGCTCTCAGCAGAACACAGCAGGCGAAATGTGAGGGCTCTGTAACCGTGAAACTGTGACTTTCTTGTCCCAAAAATACCTGTAGCTAATCCCTCAAATATATTAATCAGGTAGGTATCTTTGGAGGGTCGTAGTAAACCACTGTTAAGGCACTTCGTTGAGGCACCGACAGGCAAAGCCAAAATACTTTCCTTTCTTTAGCTGTGAGCCTCTAGGAGCGAAAATGCGGAAATTTCATTGGTCAGCATGGCCCGTCGTAGTAGTGAAAAAGTGGGAGGACTCTTCAAGAGAAATGACACTTGCCATTGGATGACTGCTAGTAAATAGTTAGGAATTGCTGTAGAAGAAGGGGCGAACGTTATGAGGGAAAAGAGAAGGAACTGGGGACTTCGTCCGCTGCTAGTGAGAGAATCACTCCGAATTCTGCTGACAAAATTCGAAATGAGAAGTAGTCATTTCACTTTGCAGCTCCAACTGGAGCATGATGTAAAGTTTGCGTTACGTGGCTTTTCGGGATTCACAGGCATCGTTCGACTCAGTGCCGGCCGACGACAACACTGGCCGACAAAACGACGATGTTGTTAAAAATTTGTAAGATCTGCAATCGGCACGTATAGGTCTCAGTGCAATTAGCAAACATTGAAATGTTCATGAGTAGGAGGAAGATGTCCTTATAACATGCATAACTGAATGAACGTAAAATTTTTGCAATCGCAAATATGGATTATTGTGTTAGTAATGTAGTAAACTACCTATAGGTTCCTTGTCTTGCATCTCCGCCAGTTTTAATTACTTGTAACTGTTTCACTTTCGGGTACTAATTTATGAGTCAATAGGATGTTACTACACACGTTCGTGTTATACTTCATTGCAACTACTGCACTCGATTTGTGTGAGAATCTATAGTAAGAATAGAACTTGGTAACTTCGACTTTCATTACATATATATCTCACCTGGTGACTAAATTAAAATACATTGTCACTACTCGCCTACCCTTTTCTGGGCTATAGGGCTATATTTTAGTGTTAATAATATATCCTTTCATAACAAATAATACTCTACAGTCTTCACTGGGCAACGGCATACTGATACAGCTTAAATGCCTAAAGGCATAGGTGGTGGGATAGTACAACTGCATTCCAGGTTTGTGGGAAAACTAAAAGACTAAGCTTCAGTACACTACAGAAACGATATCGCATGGTGCAAGACATACATCATCTACGTTATTTGCCAAACTCGGTAGAGAAATGGGAGGAACGCCAGCGCTCAAGACTTCATGTGCTCTACTCTTAAATGTGCTCTAGTCTTATTTAGCTGATAAAATCAGGTTGGCGAGAGCTGTTGTAGGAACTTATGATCACGAGAGGGTTATTCGTGCTTGGGGTTTGGGAAAGGTGTGAGAAGTAGGACTCACAGACAGTAACAAAATGTGTAACCACTAAAGCCTGGAATACAGATAGTGACGAATGGAACATTTGACGAGATTCACAAGGAGGTTATGTCCATAATGAACACCATGGAAAGTATACAGATCTATGATACCAATCAAAGTGGTATACGGAAAGATCTTCACTCATCTCGAACTCTGAAGGGTGAGGTCAGTAAGAAGTTCGGTGCGAAGTGATCATGCAACTACTCATTCTTACACTATACAGCCTGTTATGTTGGCAATTGGACACGTGTTTCCGAAGATGCTGGTAATTTACGAGAAATCTAGTGATCAGTTTGGGGTGCGAGTAGTGCAACACACGCTGAAACCAAAAAAGCTTATTAAATTGACTCGAAGTCCGGTCTAATCACGAAACAAATCTTGATTCGTTTCTTTCAAGATATCCACTTTCCATGTGCAGCGAAGAAGTATCTTGTTATGGTTCATTCATTCGGTATGATACCCGACAGCAAACATGGTGCATACAGACAAGACCATCTCTTCAGGGTCACTTGATGTGCTATTCTTCCTACTGCTTAAGGCGCTGCTGAAGCGAACTCAAGATCTCAATGTCCTCAACGATTATCAGTTCACATCATCGTCGAGGAATTCAATTTCGTTGCTGATGTGTGTTCTACACAATGGGTTTTGTTCTCCAGTCTTTGCAGGCTTTGTTCGGTCCTCTTATACTGTAGCTGGATATGATGACTTTAGACCAGAGAGTTTTCAGACATCGCCTGAACCATTTCTTATGTTCAATCACAACGTGACTCGGAAAGCTGCTTCGTGCAGGCTTTCATGAAGTTCTCTATCTGTGATGAAGAACTCAGTTTCCGGCACTTTGTACTATGGGGTCACGTTCATCGTCTTGGTCTTTTGCCATGAGCTACCAACGAACCATTTTTTCAACTCGGTTGCTGAACATGTGCATGATTGTCATGTAGAGTGTACTTACCGATGACAAATATTGTGCGCGTATTTGTAGTGTATATGTAAAACTCTTTTTAGTTTCCCATAATTTTCATTTTCAGTGCTCTAGATGAAGTTTGTTCTGGAACGATTTGTGACACTAATACAGAAATTTCTGTTCTATTTTATCCTCGTACCTATCTCAAACATTGAAAAAATAACTGACTGACGTCCAAATTTTTTTCAGTGTTTTATTCAGAGGGGTCCTAAAAATGTATCCACTGTTTAAAAGCCCATAACTGGCAGACTAATTAACGAACTTGTCTCATCTTTGGTAGTGGAATGGTTTGTAGTTCCGGCAATCGCCACGCAAGCGTTATATTGCGTTGTTTTGTTTTGTCAGATGACAGTCGCCAGTTAGTCAGTGTTTTGTTCTTAGTTGCACCTAGTTACTCGAGTAAACACGGCTTGCGCAAGGCTTACATTCGATGAAAGGAAGTCTGTTTTGAAGTGGTAATTTAAGTACGAAAACATTAATGAGGTTCAACTGCAATGGCGAAATGAATATCAAACAGAGCCACCGACATGTTTAACGATTCGTCGCATTTGAGACAAATTTGAAGCCGAAGGCTGTGTTAAAGATGTACACAAACAATGATCTGGACGACCTGTAACAGCAACAAGTCCAGCTAACTCCCGTCGTGTGTTACAACAATTCACTCGCTCACCACAGAAGTCTGTGAGACAGTGTGCTCGTGAAACGGGAGTGAGTCGCTGAAGTGTTCGGTGAATTTTGAAGACAGCAAAGTGGAAGTGCTACATCCTACGATTGCTATACGTAATGAACCAGGACGACCGAGATCGTAGAATGGAGTACTGCGAGTGGTTTACTAACATGGTGCGCAACGATGAAGAGTTTGCAGAGATGATTGTGTGGTCTGATGAGGCACAGTTCAAACTCAATGGTACAGTAATTCTCCACAATTGCATCTACTGGGCCACCAAAAATCCGAACGTCCATGTAGACAAAGCCGTGAATTTGACAGGAGTAAAAGTGTGGTGTGGGTTGTCTTACTGGGTCTTGATTGGGCCATTCTTCCTTGACGGCACAGTTACCGGTGAGGTGTACCTTCAGAAGCTTCAGGCATCAATTTTACCTGCCATCCGAGACTTGTATGGAGACGGAAGAGTTTACTTTCAACAAGATGGTGCCCCAGCCAAAACCGTGTTAGGGCGTATCTCGACGAAAATCAACCAGGAAGATGAATAGGCCGTAGAGGTGCTGTGGAGTATCAACCACCTTCCCCAGACCTAACTCCTCTGGACTTTAACCTGTGGGGAATACTAAAGGACGTCGTTTATCGACAAAAGGCAGGCACATTGGATGAACTTCGAGAATCCATCGTACAATCATGTGCAAATATCCAACTGAACACGTTGCAGTTAGTAGTTCGTGCTGCAGTTCGGCGGCATCGTTTGTGTGTGGTTGCTAATGGTGACCATTTCGAACACCCACAGTGATATCTTTGAGTTGGACTTTAAGGTACACTTCCACCAAAAATGAGACAACTCCGTCAATTAGTTTGCAATTTATGGACTTTTAAACAGTGGATGCATTTTTTTGGACCCCTCTGTATATTACATCTTTCTGTCAGTTTTGTCACTGTGGGAAAACTTAATTATGAGCTCATTACTTTCGTTATAATGTTTTTATTACCTTGTGAGTGTTGCTATACAACAAGACTTTCTTCTTTAAAGTGTACGGAGTTACTGTAGCAGCAATAATTAATAGTTTAGTTCGTAGCTAGGCCTGTTCGCTCACTGACTGAAGACAGTTTAAGTGGCGCCGTGTCTCATTGTTTCTGCAACATCCTAACACTGTGTATGATGTTTTATGTAAAGCATTAGCCTCCTAGTTGAATAGAAAGAATAAAAGGTTAGTTTATGTCCCATAACTGGCGAGCTACATTATCCGGTACATATCTATGTACATTTTTTTTGTTTTGGCGACAAGTCATTAATTATAATGTATTTGGCCAAAATGTTAGTCAGTGCAACAACGTATCTCTCTTAGAGATCTTGCAACGTCGCCTTTAACATGTATTAGCCTGGGTAGTGGCCTTCACTCTGAAGTTCCATGAGAGCCTGAGTCAACCGGTGGGACACGTGCAGCAACCTAATTACATTAGCGAAGACCTACTGTGCCTTCGGAGGCTCGGAACCATTTAATAACACAGGGGAGCAAATAAAGTTGGCGGAAATATCATTTAATTATCGCAGTGACAAGCAGTGCGCGTGTATTTTATGGTTGTCGGTCGTTGGTGGCAGTAAATATCGCGTAGCTCGCGGCCATAATCAGGTAATTAGAACAGCAGCGGGGTCAGGCGCAAACATGGGACTCTCAGTGGCGCGGCACAGCGATTTCAGCTGGTGCACGTCTTGTGCTACTCCCAACATCACAAAAACGGATTTGGGACAGTAATTTTTTTCGTGTCTCCGTTCAAGAGAACACGTTGTGAATTCTTCAGATTTCCACGAGGTGTGTTCGTTCTATTTCATAACTAAATAATTACGCAGAATCTGATATTTAATTATAATCTGTGATCACAAAATATTTTCGCCAAGCTGTCGATTTCGGTTGATAGTGCCCATTTTCTGGACTATCAGAAGGAAGGGAAACCAAATTCAACTAACGCACAATCTAAATCTTTAAAGAAAAAATGATAAGATAAGGAACTAACTCATAAAAAAGATAAATAGGTACACTCAAAACACATCGTGATATAGTAAAGTCAGTATTAAGAAATATGGACCAACTTAGGTACTTAACGTCCTATGTTAATTACTTTCTTCCTTACTTGTTACTTCATACTGCATGGGGGCTTGATTATATAAATATGCAAATAATTTTAATTTCTTGATTTAGTAGCTGTCTGTCCGGTTACGCAGTCTCGTAAACGGTTGGCCCTGACTAGTATTATTAC
Organism: Schistocerca nitens; assembly: GCF_023898315.1. Lineage (NCBI taxonomy): Eukaryota > Metazoa > Arthropoda > Insecta > Orthoptera > Acrididae > Schistocerca > Schistocerca nitens. The sequence continues at coordinate 546,610,511 of NC_064619.1, read as the reverse complement.
GCAATCTGACTGCATAGAACAACAACAAAGAATTAAAGAAAATTTCCGTTAACACAATTAAATAATTAAGTCCCCAGCAACTACAAAACCTACGAAACCAAAACACAAGTGTAACTATTCTGTGTGTGGAAGTGTGATTCAACGTACACATCTGGCACGGTTCTTCTTCAATAAGACAAGAAATTTTAAATACCATTTATACTGAAGTAATTAAAAAAAATAGAAATACTATAATTGCGTAAGGAAACCAGAATTACACTCTAATACAAGAACACGAGCCAGATGCTTTGTTGACTGAACCTGTAATGACGCATTATTTAAGACATTGAAATAATAAAAAGAAAAGGGAATTTTTTTACCTTTATATATATTGACGAAAAGCACTCTGATCATTACAACATCTCCATTCGAACAACATCTGCTGTCTAGCCCATCAAACAACTGCATAAAACATGGAACAAGCACTCCCTACTGCAACATCTCAACACCGACTCACTTCTACCACATCTCGATAAGCACTCTCCACCACGACTTCTCGACAAGAACTGCCAGTGGAGGCGGCGGAATTAAACTCTTTGGCGCAATCTCTGGCGCTGTGGCTCAGTGTAGCCACCTTTCATATGCCCTTCCTCCATGGGCCAGAATTTCATGGTATTTTTGCCAGCATTGGTGGTGAAAATACCACCAAATTCGTCCACAAAAATACAGACAAAAATAAAAGATAATATTAATACGTAAATATCACATAACTAGATAAAATTTTGGCTTTGCACTGACCTTTCAATAACCTAATATATAAAATACAGTAAGCAATACAAATTCTTTCATACATGTGACTTTACATAATTGTTTACACAAGTATTATGTGGTTAAACAATTCAATCAATAGCGTCAGCAATGACGAATATGTGCAGGTAAGAGTCTCATAACATTTCACAAACAGTAATACACAAAAAATCAGTTTATACAAATATTCACATAAATGCTTTCCATAGTTCAAGAAACAAGTAGCTGACAATTCCAGCAGTAGCACCCAGCAATGGTCAACAGGTGCAAACACCAACACGTGACATCATTTCAGTAGAAGCAGTTCCATCAGTGGCACCCAGCAATGTTGAACAGGTGCAGACACCAACACGTGACATTATTTCAGTAGAAGCAGTCCATCAGTGGCACCCAGCAATGTTGAGCAGGTGCAGACAGCAAGAAGTGACATCATTTCAGTAGAATCAGTTCCATCAGTTGCACCCAGCAATGTTGAACAGGTGCAGACACCAACAAGTGACTTCATTTCAGTAGAAGCAGTTCCATTAGTGGCACCCAGCAATGTTGATCAGGTGCAGACACCAACAAGTGACATCTTTTCAGTAGAAGCAGTTCCATCAGTGGCACCCAGCAATGTTGAACAGGTGCAGACACCAACAAGTGACATTATTCAGCAGAAGCAGTTCCATTAGTGGCACCCAGCAATGTTGAACAGGTGCAGACACCAACAAGTGACATTATTTCAATAGATGCAGTCCATCAGCGGCACCCAGTACTGTTGAACAGGTGCAGACACCAACAAGTGACATTATCTCAGTAGAAGCAGTCCATTAGTGGCACCCAGTAATGTTGAACAGGTGCAGACACCAACAAGTGACATTATCTCAGTAGAAGCAGTTCCATTAGTGGCACCCAGTAATGTTGAGCAGGTGCAGACAGCAGTCCATAATATTCACTATCACTAATCACACTGTTCATCAGAGTTTATCAGCAGAAATTAAACATGTCCTAGTGGCACCAATCATGTAGAAAAGGTGCAAGTAACAGTCCATAATATTCACTATCACTAATCACACAGTTCATCAGCAGAAATTAAACATTTCTAAGTGTCACACATCAATGTTGAACAGGTGCAGGTATGAACAACAGTTTGAATGCCCACACAATTGCTTTTACAAAATTATTCTCAATGCTCTTACACTAAACATACAAATTATAATAAACACACAAATGATATCAGATAATTGTCATATTAAATATTACAAATACACAAATATCAGTAAACCTATAATATTTATGGGTATCAGTGCAAGCCACAACAAACAAGTAAAATAATATTTAGGAGATAGGTCGGTACCAATTATCTGGGATTAGGAAGGGAAAACACACAAAACACACTCACTCATCTTTCGTCCACATTAGTGCTACTGTGTAATTGAATAGTGTTAACTGTGTAAATGCAATTCTGTCAAAATTTGATGTTCATCATGTGTATCAAGTAGTAGTGGTAGCAATGTATAACAGTCAATAATAGTTAGTCAACGTCATAGTCATCATGTCAAGACCAATGTTTGCCAAGGCAAATCAAATGTACGGTTGCTGAACAACTGTCAGTGAGCCAAGATATGCAAATACTTCCTCTCTCCAAAAAAAAATATATGTACTGCTTATTGATTTAACAAAGTGTGTGTAGACAATCTTCCTTCCACTTAGTGTTCTAGTCCGCCATCTTCATCCTCCTTGTTCCATATAAACCAACAAAAAAAAATATGCTCCTCACTTACTTTGCCTCTTATCCATAAAAACTCCAATAACCATCAGCATCACATAATCTTAATACTTCAATAATACCTCTTACGTCGATACATATAAGCCTTATCATCAATATCATTTACCTTACCTCTTGTCCACCAAAACTCCAATAATCATCAACTTCACATAATCTCAATACCTCAATAATATCTCTTCAATACATCGACACATATAAACCTTATCACCAATATCATTTCACTTCAATAACAACTCTTTCCTCTAGTCAGTCTCCTCGAACAAGTACAGATAAAATCCTAATGCAAACTTCATCATCCCATACAATCCGAAGAAACAACGTCAACACACAACCTCTGTGTAATCCATCTGAGCCAAATCCTCTACTCATTATGAATTATAAAGTACATTTTGGTTACCTTGTCCATCATTAAATAAAAGAAATGCATACTTGATCTCTAACAGCCTTTAGTTTGAATAACTCTCAGTAAGTAAGTACGAGTACGGAGAGTTAATGATCGTAATATTTCACAGGGTGTACGGCACTTCAAGAATCATGGCAAAACAGAAGCAAACATCTGGAGTATTTCTTGTGTCAAGTGTCACTTACTATTTCAATTGCTCACGAAGAATGCAGTGTAATAACTGTCAATGGTCTAAACCTAGTGTTGGTGTGTCATGTCGTTAGCTTCCTTCCTATTAGCATAAATTTATACAGCTTCCATAAAACCTCCAGCTCATGTGACTTCTATGAAGTTTCTTATACTAATGTCGTTTGTCGAATTATAGCAGTTCATTTTCTTATCTTAAAAATATAAGGTTGTTGTTGTTGTTTTTGGGGAAGGAGACCAGACAGCGAGGTCATCGGTCTCATTGGATTAGGGAAGGACGGGGATGGAAATCGGCCGTGCCCTTTCAAAGGAACCATCCCGGCATTTGCCTGGAGCGATTTAGGGAAATCACGGAAAACCTAAATCAGGATGGCCGGACGCGGGATTGAACCGTCGTCCTCCCGAATGCGAGTCCAGTGTCGAACCACTGCGCTACCTCGCTCGGTAAAAATATAAAGCACTGAGCATAAGCAAAACATGCAACAGCGAGTAAATATACCAGTAGAGAACAGAATGGCAACAAGTGGATGCAGCACAATTCCTACAACGAGGCTCTGCCAAGCGAACAATCTATAATTAATACCACAGTGTAAACTAAACTCTATGTTCGTACACAGTATATCAGCATTTCTATATACCAAATTAAAGAGTAGTTATAACAAAAAAAAAACAGAAATGTGTTAATATGCAATCCATACGAAAAGCAGCAAATAGGTATCTTACATAATAAACAGGTCATAATCATCATATCAGCATAAGCAAATAAATGTTCATATGTAATCTTAATAAGTAAACATGAAGGCGCAAGCAAATACATCACAAAGTATAACCTACATACATAACCATATCAGCACAACTAATTAGGTGACAATTATAATTTAAATAAATAAACACAGCAGGCACATAATAAAAAAAATGACGTCAGTGAAAAAGCAGTGCAGCCAAGCGATGCATAATACACACAAGTAACAACCCTGTTCATTAATCAATCATTGTCAAAATCAGTTAATGTGCGCAAGCACGTCGCTTCACAAGTAAATTCATAGAACATGAAATTTAGCACAAAGTATGAATCACGTAATCGCGAGCAGCAAATTACGTCTAAAGTACGTACCTAAGTGGAAATATGTTTCCTAAAAAATAAACTCAATTAATAGTTACCTTTTTAGTCTATTAGTTTCTTCTTCGAAATTACATTCTTCCTGAAATTTTCTCGATAGCAAGTCCTTTTAATGTCGGACACACAGAATTTACCTGAAGTTCTTAAATATTTTATGCAACCGTATCCTGAAAAATACTGAACGTTAATAACGTAATTTATCAATCACCATAGCTTTATACTGAATTTAATCGGAGAAATTAGACTGTGTATTTGTTTACGGCTGTCAGTGCATTCGCACCGAGCGCTCGATCAGCTGTAGGTACGCGTGACGTAGGAAGTAATTGTTTGCGGTCAACGACTGCCTTGTGCGGCGCGCAGACTTGACTGTTGCTTTGAGTACGTGCCGCCGCCAGATCACGGCGCGGTATCTTTGTATTCTCTGCGTGTTTACATGTAACTGTTGATGTCTCAAAAGTATGTCATCCTACAAAAATTTTAACGTTAGATATATGATATATTCCCTTAGAGCACCGAGATTTAAGAGTTTCTACTTTAATAGTGTTATCATGAATAATTTTGCGAATTCTATATGGACCGTTATAAAGCAGAAAAAATTTGCGACACAAGCCCTTTCCTTTGTGAGACAAACGATGAGACTTAATTAACACCTTCTGACCAACTGACAAGATTTTTAAACGACCAGGACGTTTCGCTGATTTCTCTCTTCTAGCAGCCGCAGACGCAATATTTTGTAGAGCCAGGTTCACAACTTCAGAATGCCGCAGTTTTCGTGAAGGCGGAAAAGGAACGATTTCAGAAATGCGATTAGTCTGTGCTTTATTTTTTAATATCAATATAGGCGGTAAAGAAGTTGAATCATTAGGGAGTTCATTCAGAATGTTTTGAAAAATATGAAGATACTGATCCCACGTTCTGTGATTCTGATGACAATAAAGTCGACACAATTTATTGATTTCCTTCATCCATCTCTCTGAAGCGTTAGATTGAGGGTGAAAAAGTGAAATGAAAATTGGTTTAATCTTACGACGCCGTAGAGTACGAAGCCAAATTTTAGAGCGAAACTGTGATCCATTATCTGATATAACCTTATCAACATGACCCACTTCTTTAAGAAAATGTTTGATGAAAGCATTAGATACTGAACGAGCTGTTGCTTTGCGTAAAGGTGTAAAACACACATATTTTGATGTCAATTCCACTGCTACGAAAATGTACGCAAAACCATTAGTAGAACGAACCACTGGACCGAACAAATCGACTGCAGCCATCTCCTTTAATTTCGCTGGAATGATAGGAAACAACGGTGCTCTGTGAGAAATCGTTGGCGGCTTAGCCTTTTGACATAATTTGCATTTGGCAAGAACAGATCGAATACGTTTTTCCATATTACTGAAGTAGCAATTTTCTCGTAATTTATGAAAGCATTTTCTGGGACCAAAGTGTGCATAACTGAAATGCGTATACCAAATCAATTTATTGACCCACTCATCAGGATTACAAACTAACCAAACAGAGTTGTTGACCGATTTTCGTTTAAAAAAATATCATTGCGAACTAAATAATGCTGTCTAATCACTACGCTTTCCTTTCTCCTCCACTTCTCCTTAATGTCCTTCCAGATTGGATCCTTATTTTGCTCCTTAGCGATGTCCTGGAGCGAAGACGAAATAAAATTCTCAAACGCAACACCTTGAATATACATCAAAGAATAATGGTTTCCCTTGCAGTCCTCTTCAGCTCTTTGTTTCAAACCCATAGGTGCACGTGATAAAGCATCAGAAACAATATTTGAAGATCCCTGTATGTAAACAATACTAAAATCAAATTCCTGTAGGTACAGCGCCCATCGTGACAATCTACCATGAGTTAATTTTGTTGACATAAGAAATTCCAGAGTTCGATGATCGGTGTAAACCTTAGTATGTCTGCCAAACAAAAATGTGCGAAATTTTGTGAAAGCCCAAACAACAGCCAAGGCTTCAAGTACCGTAATCGAATAATTCTTTTCTGATTTAGAGAGAACACGACTTCCAAATGCAATAGTCTTCTGTACTACAACGCCGTCTTCTTCTATCTCTTGAAATAAATGAGCACCTAGGCCTTTGTATGATGAGTCCGTCGCCAAACAAAAATCTTTAGATAAATCCGGGTGTGAAAGAAATGGAGCAGCAACTAAGGCATCACGAAGTTGTTCAAATTCTGACTGAGCTTCCTCATCCCAACACCAATTACAATTCTTTCCAGATAGTTCACATAAACGAGGTGTGGCCAAATCGTCCAATCTAACAAAGCGTCTAAGAAAATTACAGACACCAAGGAAACTACGAACATCACGTTTTGTGGTAGGAACAGCATAATTACGAATAGCGTCTAGTTTCTCTGGATCAGGAAGAATACCTTCTGTAGAAATAATGTGACCAAGAAATTTCACCTGAGAACGACCAAATTCAGATTTTTCCAAGTTCACTGTAATGCCAACTCGTGCAAAAATACGTAATAATGAGTCCAAAATTTTGTTGTGCTCATTCCAAGAACTTTTAGCAATAAGAATATCGTCAACATATGAAGTAATATTGTCACGAAGATAAACAGGTAAAATTTCGTTTAAACTACGAATGAATGCTGCTTAAGATATAGTAAGTCCAAACGGTAATTTCCGAAACTGGTAATAGTTACCAAAGGCTAAAAAGGCAGTGTATTTTCTACAATCAGGGTGGAGTTCTATTTGCCAAAAACTTGCGCGCATATCAAACGTGGATAAAACTTTAATTCCATGGAAATGTTGAAGAAGTTCATCTAAATTTTGTGGACGGTCAGTTTCAGGAATGATGATATTATTTATCTGTCTGGAATCCAGAATCAAACGAATTGACCCGTCCTTTTTAAGAACGACGTGTAATGGGCTGGTATAAGGACTGACTGCTGGCTCAATAATGCCTTGATCTAACATGTATTGAAGTTCACTCTTAACCTTGTCTCTGTAAGCCAAAGGAACAGCGTACGTTTTCCCCCGAAATGGTGTGTGTTCTTTTACTTTAAACAAACATTGTAAGCCTTGTATAGTTCCTGTGTGATGACTAAATACTGTAGCATGTGAAGTCAAAATTTGGTGCAGTTCTTCTCTTGCAACATCATCTGGCGCTTCAGCTGCCTTAACCTTTTCATTAATTAATTCTTCGCTATTAATTATATCATCCATCGCGTCTCTGTATCTATTGTCGTTGTCATGAATGAACACATTGTCGTCATAATGCTCAACGAAAACATCAGAAGTAAGAAACCTTAAGCATTTTGTATCTGATTCAAATCTTGCTAAACACTCGAAAAATTTCAAACATTTCGGCATTCCGGCAACAGTCAAATTCACACTTCCTTCTTTAAAGTTCAAAATTGCCTTATGTGTGTTAAGAAACTCCATACCTAATATAATTTGTGTACTGAGTAATGGAACAATAATAAAATTAGCAGAAAATTCGTATCCTTGACAAATGAAATTTAAGTTGGTCTGTTGTTTGACTTTCACGCTTTTTCCAGAAATAGCACCTCGAATTGTAGTTTTAGAAACAGGTAACACAGGACAAGCAATAGTTCTTACACATATACGAAAAACTGATTCACTAATGACATTCAATGGACTCCCAGAATCTAAAACTGCAGTGAACTTATTCTTACCTACACATACTTCAATAAGAGGATGTAAAAATGCGTCTACATTATTTTCCTTTTCGTCTAGCAAAATGTCTCTCATGTCTTCCAGGCGTACGTAGTGTAAAGTGGTAGTGTCATTACTTTCTCAACCGTCCATATTGCTGCCAGAAGCCGAAGCTACAAGTCATTGTCGAATGCCTGCGTCACGTCTTTGATTATTCGCGTCATTTCGCGGATCAATTTCTACGATTTGCACTTGTCTCTCTGAAGTTCTGTCACGTGCAGGATGCCAATTAGGTCCTTCCTGTCTGTTAGATGCAAATTCTTGGTTGTGTCTGTTATTAAAATTTCTATTTTCCTGTCTGTCTGCATGACTACTTCTTGTGTAATTTCGACTGTCACTTCTGAAATTATTGTTGTATCTACTACCCTGGTTATTTCTGTAGTAAGAATTTCTATTACCGTATGAATAATTTCTGTCTTGATGATACCGATTACTGTTTCCGTATGATTGATCATTCCGGTAGGAGTTTCCGTTATTATAACTGTCTGTGTAATTTCTGTTAGAACGTCTGTTATTGTCATAAGGCTGGTATCTATTGTCCTGTCTGTTTCGTCTGTCATTCTCAAAATTACCCATATAACGTCCGTTCCGATCATTATCCCTTCTCTCTGAAAATCTACTGTGATTACCGTTACTGGAAAAATTACAAGAAGTCCCGTCGTCGTTGTCATACTCAAGTTCTTGTAGCAAAGTCTTAAAAGTCTCAATGTCGTCTTTACATCTTCCAGCTAAAGCAATTTGTCTTATGGATTGTGGCAGCTTAGTTAAACAAATGCGAATTAATTCAGTCGGGCTATAAGGGTTGGACAGGAACTGATTCTTTCGAATCATGTCTTCAAAGTATTCTGCCGGCGTGCGGAACTCAAGACTGTTTAAAATTACGCTGCATAATCAGACTATGTTTGACTCTGTCTTGCGTGTTTTCGGACCAATATGCCGATAGAAATGCATGATAAAAATCATTTAGATTATTACTGTTGTGGCGTAACAAGCTAGCTACGCCACACTGAAGTAGCCGAAAGGGCACGCGTCAACTCACGCCGTCTTGCGTAAGGTCTGAAACAGGATACTTATGAATGCAATAAAGAAAAGAACGGAGCTTAGGTTTACTTAACTTTAATTTCCTTGTGGTACATATCTCTTGATAATACAAGTGAGACTCTCTCCAGATATGGTTAATGGCGCCTTGCTAGGTCGTAGCCATGGACTTAGCTGAAGACTATTCTAACTGTCTCTCGGCAATTGAGAGAAAGGCTTCGTACGTGTAGTCTCTAGCAATGTCGTCCGTACAACTGGGGCGAGTGCTAGTAAGTCTCTCGAGACCTGCCTTGTGGTGGCGCTCGGTCTGCGATCCTGACAGTGGCGACACGCGGGTCCGAATTGTACTAATGGACCGCGGCCGATTTAAGCTACCACCTAGCAAGTGTGGTGCCTGGCGGTGACACCACAATTACAATCTCTAATAAGTGCACGCATGCGCGTCGCCGGTTCGTTTTCTAAATATCCACACATAAATTCCAGTTTGTGACTTAGTGGCCAATTTGGTGGAAGTGCGTACATAAACTGATCTAGCCATGAACATGGATGTATGTCATTTTTAGAATTAAGAAAGATCTTAAATTTCCGAACAGTCAAAAAGTGTTTATAGTCAAAGTTTTCCCTCGTGGCAACAAAGACCTACCGCGTCTGTCCCAGTCCGAATGTCTATTATTGTCAAGTTCGCGCGCCTGGCGCTCTCTTATTGCATCCCGTAAATGAAATAAATTATTTTCTTCAAAGCCCTCTGCTATCTGTGATTCTAAATTTCTTCTGCTGTCTTTTCCTACGATTTCGCCTTCAATTTGTTTGACTTGTTTTCGTAGTGCCTCAACTTCCCTTTTAACGCGTTCATTAAATTTTCCCTGATTTTCAACATGTTTATTTATGTTCTGATACTCTTCAGTTTCTGCAAATGGTAATGGAGCTGTATCATCCGAATCTCTGTCCCCATTTAAGCTAAGACTTGTCAACTTATCTGAAATCTCCTCCACTCTTTCCGATAAGTCACCTATATTTTCTTTCTGTTTATTTACGTCTTCCGTAAGTGTCGCGACTCGGGTTTCAGTATTAACACATTTAGTAGTTAACTGTTCATACTGTTGTGTTAGGTTATTTAATCTGTCATTTGGTACGGATTCCTCGATTCTCTCAAATATTTCTTCCTTATCGTGTGCATGTTGTAAATTTAACTCTGAAAATTTTTGTACTATCACGCGATCTCTTTCTTCCTGTTCTCTATCCTGTTCCTTTTGTCTAATTTCTATTGCAATTAATCCATTATTGTGAGAATTCAAAATCGGTTGTACTTCTTCTCTGATTTCTTTCTTTAATTCATCTTTCATATTTTTGAAACATGTCCCTATTCGTGAGAGTAACCGTGTTTCCATTGTTCCCATCTCAGTTTTAATTGTTCCTATCTCTGTTTTTAATTCAGATCCCAAATTTAATATTGCACTCATCAACTGCTCCACATTGACTAGTTCGAAATTCTTTTCGCCCCTAACATTTCCCGCAAAACCAGTTTCCTTCGTCATAGCTGTAAAGCTATCTGTGTTCGATACTATTCCAGAATCTTCTGTCATTAATCTCGTATTCTGAAAACTTTTTGATTGTGAAAAATTTTGAAATGGTTCCGGACTATTTTCCCGACTTATTAAATTGTTTTCAACTTCATTATTCATCACACTGTTCTCCTGTGTTGGCGAGTTCGCCATGTTAACAATTTCGTCATTCTGACTATCCATCATTTTCGCCTTTTTCATTGATCGCGTAATCATTTACAAAACATACAAAACTCGTCACTATACGAAAATTACACACAATGAGACTTTATCTCCAACAATATTATTCACACGAAATGCTTCCCTCAAACACGATTAACGAACAATTGAAATCTTCATAATTGCACAAATTTGTCACACGCGTATACAAGACATCAAAAATTAATTTTTGCAAAAATACCATTGGAAGAATGACAATTACCAAATCTACACATGCAATATAGACTACAATTACTAAACTACGAATTACTACAACAATACTACTGTCTACTATCTTTACAATCAGAAGAATTCCAAGGGACGATCCGAAGCAGCGGTCGCCACGTGCATGGGGACTTAATTATATAAATATGCAAATAATTTTAATTTTTTGATTTAGTAGCTGTCTGTCCGGTTACGCAGTCTCGTAAACGGTTGGCCCTGACTAGTATTATTACGCAATCTGACTGCATAGAACAACAACAAAGAATGAAAGAAAATTTCCGTTAACACAATTAATTAATTAAGTCCCCAGCAACTATAAAACCTACGAAACCAAAACACAAGTGTAACTGTTCTGTGTTTGGAAGTGTGATTCAACGTACACATCTGGCACGGTTCTTCTTCAATAAGACAAGAAATTTTAAATACCATTTATACTGAAGTAATTAAAAAAAATAGAAAAACACTCCTGGAAATTGAAATAAGAACACCGTGAATTCATTGTCAGAAGGAAGGGGAAAGTTTATTGACACATTCCTGGGGTCAGATACATCACATGATCACACTGACAGAACCACAGGCACATAGACACTGGCAACAGAGCATGCACAATGTCGGCACTAGTACAGTGTATATCTACCTTTCGCAGCAATGCAGGCTGCTATTCTCCCATGGAGACGATCATAGAGATGCTGGATGTAGTCCTGTGGAACGGCTTGCCATGCCATTTCCACCTGGCGCCTCAGTTGGACCAGCGTTCGTGCTGGACGTGCAGACCGCGTGAGACGACGCTTCATCCAGTCCCAAACATGCTCAATGGGGGACAGATCCGGAGATCTTGCTGGCCAGGGTAGTTGACTTACACCTTCTAGAGCACGTTGGGTGGCACGGGATACATGCGGACGTGCATTGTCCTGTTGGAACAGCAAGTTCCCTTGCCGGTCTAGGAATAGTAGAACGATGGGTTCGATGACGGTTTGGATGTACCGTGCACTATTCAGTGTCCCCTCGACGATCACCAGTGGTGTACGGCCAGTGTAGGAGATCGCTCCCCACACCATGATGCCGGGTGTTGGCCCAGTGTGCCTCGGTCGTATGCAGTCCTGATTGTGGCGCTCACCTGCACGGCGCCAAACACGCATACGACCATCATTGGCACCAAGGCAGAAGCGACTCTCATCGCTGAAGACGACACGTCTCCATTCGTCCCTCCATTCACGCCTGTCGCGACACCACTGGAGGCGGGCTGCACGATGTTGGGGCGTGAGCGGAAGACGGCCTAACGGTGTGCGGGACCGTAGCCCAGCTTCATGGAGACGGTTGCGAATGGTCCTCGCCGATACCCCAGGAGCAAGTGTCCCTAATTTGCTGGGAAGTGGCGGTGCGGTCCCCTACGGCACTGCGTAGGATCCTACGGTCTTGGCGTGCATCCGTGCGTCGCTGCGGTCCGGTCCCAGGTCGACGGGCACGTGCACCTTCCGCCGACCACTGGCGACAACATCGATGTACTGTGGAGACCTCACGCCCCAAGTGTTGAGCAATTCGGCGGTACGTCCACCCGGCCTCCCGCATGCCCACTATACGCCCTCGCTCAAAGTCCGTCAACTGCACATACGGTTCACGTCCACGCTGTCGCGGCATGCTACCAGTGTTAAAGACTGCGATGGAGCTCCGTATGCCATGGCAAACTGGCTGACACTGACGGCGGCGGTGCACAAATGCTGCGCAGCTAGCGCCATTCGACGGCCAACACCGCGGTTCCTGGTGTGTCCGCTGTGCCGTGCGTGTGATCATTGCTTGTAGAGCCCTCTCGCAGTGTCCGGAGCAAGTATGGTGGGTCTGACACACCGGTGTCAATGTGTTCTTTTTTCCATTTCCAGGAGTGTACTGTAATTGCGTAAGGAAACCAGAATTACACTCTAATACAAGAACACGAGCCAGATGCTTTGTTGACTGAACCTGTAATGACGCGTTATTTAAGACATTGAAATAATAAAAAGAAAATGGAATTTTTTTACCTTTATATATATTGACGAAAAGCACTCTGATCATTACAATATCTGCATTCGAACAACATCTGCTGTCTAGCCGATCAAACAACTGCATAAAACATGGAACAAGCACTCCCTACTGCAACATCTCAACACCGACTCACTTCTAACACATCTCGATAAGCACTCTCCACCACGACTTCTCGACAGGAACTGCCAGTGGAGGCGGTGGAATAAAACTCTTCGGCGCAATCTCTGGCGCTGTGGCTCAGTGTAGCCACCTTTCAATACCACTTAACAGATATGAGCGATGGGTTGGTGGTGGTGGGTGAAGGTTCTCTCAGCTGTACCATCTACCCTCTCTGCCGTCAATGTGTATGTAGTACACACAAAGACGGCGATAGAACAAAGGCAGTTTTTAAATATGAGATATTTACAAGCGATTGGAAATATAGTTGAATTTAATTTAATAAAAATCTTCCATAAAACAAACTTCACTTCTGTACAATACGTTCAAAGAACTTAAAACTCGATGTGGAAAATTGCTGTCGTAAAAAACGAAACCAAATCTGGAGAAGAAAAAAGGCGTTCTCTACAGCAGGAATGAGTGGGTAAATTGTGGACGATTGACGCCTGTTAGTAAGGGGAAGGAGTTGATGTTGGGGAGACGGAAAGGAGTAGTAGTTGACGGTGTGATGTGGCCCAGCATTCAGATGCAGTTTTTCTCGATAAAAATTTGATTGTGGACAGTGATATTTAATTCTCGGGCACCGGGAGTGTTACCTCACATAGTCCGTTCTCGTTTACTCATTAGGAACTGTAAATAAAACAGAGAGAGTGATTATAGTACTTCTAGTGTGTTCGTCGTGTGCAACGCGTCAGCGGAGAGGCCGTCGCCCTCCCGCTGACGGAGCGCGTGTCGGTTTCGCCAGTCAGCGCGTCGGTTCTCGCGTGTCAGCACTCCGCGCCGCGCGCTGTGACACCTCACCAAGCCGCAGCGGAATCCGACGAGTAGGCAGCGGCCACCATCTGCCACCCCCCCCTCACCGGCCCCCCACCACCCTTGCCACACGCTCACCGGTACACGTCAGCAGTAGAGGCCACCGGCTGGGCCCCGTGCTCTCGATAAACAACCGCCTGCCTCCGCTCGGCCCCGGATTTCAGCCTACGAAGCTGCAACACCACCACGCCAGACGCCGACGGAAGAAGCATGGGGAAAGACCCTAGCTCGAGCCATCAACGCCACACCCAGAATGGAACACACGGAGGAAGGACTTGTGCCTGTGTCACACTGTCAAAAGATAGCAGCCATAGACAAAATACTGAGCGAAATAGGAGCAGAGTTAAAAGCTAAGCATGTTTCGTCTGCTCTGTTAACCGTCATTAGAGACAAAGTGTTTCCCTTAGCTTTCCAAATAACTAGCCTTGAAGCTAAACTGTCCTGCCTAAACGATGAAACCAGGCGACTAAGACTTGAACTACAGAGATCCTCGAATCCAGTCAAAGACTTACAAATACGAACTTTGCAAGAGACGGCTGAGAAATTAGAGGACGAAAATAGGGACTTGAGTGTAGCGAACCAAGACTTGCAACAACAAATAAGAGAACTGACTAATAAAGTCACACAACAAGCGCAAACACAAGCACAAATACTGACTTGTGCTGCCGCCTTAACAATAGAGACCAAAACCAAAGAACAGAACAGGCCAAGACAAAACAGGCCACAACGCTACATATCAAATCGACAGCAAATCAAGACGCCAAAGCTGATAGACAGACAATCACCAAGAACATAATTCCCAGGAAAGAGAATATACTTATAAAATCTATCAGAACCACCCAGACTGCAGTTATAGTAGAAACGGAAACACAGGAGGATTGTAGAAAGCCGCGCGGGATTAGCCGAGCGGTCTCAGGCGCTGCAGTCAGGGACTGTGGGGCTGGTCCCGGCGGAGGTTCGAGTCCTCCCTCGGGCATGGGTGTGTGTGTTTGTCCTTAGGATAATTTAGGTTAAGTAGTGTGTAAGCTCAGGGACTGATAACCTTAGCAGTTAAGTCCCATAGGATTTCACACACATTTGAACATTGGACTGCCGAAAAATAATAGAAAAGACTGAAGACCTGCACACCATTGTCTGTGAAGGACCGCGAAGACGCAAGCCGCTCGTGGCAGTATATCACGTGCCAGATACACTTACGGACGTCGAGTTTCTAGAAAGCCTTTACGAGCAGACTCTAAGCGATGACACCACGAAATAAAACTTCGAGAGAGAAGTCAAACGTAGGTTTAAAGCGGGGCCTAAGGGAAGGCGTTTTAGTCACCAGATACTGGAGGTCAGCCCACACCTGTGCAGAGTCCTTACACGAAGACAGCGAGTCTACACGAAACACTCTCTGTGGAAGACTATACAGTTGTAAACCAGTTTAAGTGTTGAGACCTAGGACATATGACTAAAACCTGCAGAAAGGCCGACGTTACGTGCGCCAAGTGCGGCAATCAAGTACACAAGCGCACTGAGTGCACGTCCGAAGTTCGCGTCTGCATCCCCTGCAAATACAGAGACCGTGTTTGCAATAAATCAAAATGAGGTGATTGTCAGACCTAAAAAGAATTGCATAACCGGCTCCTGGACAGTACAGACTACGGCAGCTAAAATCAACACACACACACACACACACACACACAAGAAGCAGGAACACCCAAAGCCAATCACGTAAAACACATATATACATATCACCGTCAACGATACAGAGAATCTACGAAAGATAAATTTTCTGGAGAAGGCAAATGAATCTTCTGCCGAAGAATTACGATGATAATGAACTCATCCCGCCCCAAACACACTCAACGACGTTACACGATAGCTGTATTAATACGACAGAACATATAGATGACATGACAATCGGTGGTTCCATCCACCACCAGCTGGAAAGACAAATTAAAAGACAATTACATCACTGGATAAAATTCCGAATAACATCAACGCAGAGGATAGATGAGTTGGAAGATGAGCTTTTATATTCTACGCACAAGAAAATGTACAAACAAAACCGATGTACTCATTCACAATTTCTCCCAACCGAAGTTCATCACATCACACATAAACAAGATGAACACGAACCGGAATAATCATCGTATGGAAAACCCTACGACAGACGTAAATGCGAACAGTACATCAAACCAGTCACATTTGTCACGGGAGGCACTCTTCATGCCGGGCAAAAGGAACAAGGAATAGACAGATACTCAGAGTCTGAATCAATACACTCCGAAATAATCAGGCCACAAACCAATACAAAAACAGAACTACCGAACTTAGACTTATGAAAGTGGACCAATTAGATGAGGACAAATCTGAGGGAGACACATGTGACACTTGCAATTACGTCAACGTGCGTCTAGAAACAACCACCACTCCAAACACCAACAAAGGCAACATAACACATATAATCAGTCCGACACAAATCCTCATCATCGCTGACACGACATCAGCAAGAACCACCAACATCAGTAAAACAAGGAGGAAGGCAAAAAGCATTGAAGAACCGTGTGAGAAAATGAAGTATGGCCGTGTGACATCCCAAAGAGATCTTAAAATGTCCCCCAATCAGCGACCAACACCAAGCCAAAATCCATCTAGTACCACTCCAGAAACCGCAACAGAAAACAGCACCAACAGAAAGCCAGCTACACCCACCCAATTATGATAATTTGGAATTTAACTTACTTTTAAGTTGGCTAGAGAAAAAAGAGATATTGCAGACAGCACAGAGGATGCTACTTAGATTGTGCCATCCGAGACGAGACTCTCTCGGTTTTCCAGCAACTGAGTAGACGGACAGAATTATCCTAAGGACAGAAAGTATTCCTACATCAGCAGAGCCGCTGCTCGACCTCATGCGCTAGATCTGCCTGCGCAGGTCAGAATCGTTCTACTTGGAAAATACACTCCTGGAAATGGAAAAAGAACACATTGACACCGGTGTGTCAGACCCACCATACTTGCTCCGGACACTGCGAGAGGGCTGTACAAGCAATGATCACACGCACGGCACAGCGGACACACCAGGACCCGTGGTGTTGGCCGTCGAATGGCGCTAGCTGCACAGCATTTGTGCACCGCCGCCGTCAGTGTCAGCCAGTTTGCCGTGGCATGCGGAGCTCCATCGCAGTCTTTAACACTGGTAGCATGCCGCGACAGCGTGGACGTGAACCGTATGTGCAGTTGACGGACTTTGAGCGAAGGCGTATAGTGGGCATGCGGGAGGCCGGGTGGACGTACCGCCGAATTGCTCAACACGTGGGGCGTGAGGTCTCCACAGTACATCGATGTTGTCGCCAGTGGACGGCGGAAGGTGCACGTGCCCGTCGACCTGGGACCGGACTGCAGCGACGCACGGATGCACGCCTAGACCGTAGGATCCTACGCAGTGCCGTAGGGGACCGCACCGCCACTTCCCAGCAAATTAGGGACACTGTTGCTCCTGGGGTATCGGCGAGGACCATTCGCAACCGTCTCCATGAAGCTGGGCTACGGTCCCGCACACCGTTAGGCCGTCTTCCGCTCACGCCCCAACATCGTGCAGCCCGCCTCCAGTGGTGTCGCGACAGGCGTGAATGGAGGGACGAATGGAGACGTGTCGTCTTCAGCGATGAGAGTCGCTTCTGCCTTGGTGCCAATGATGGTCGTATGCGTGTTTGGCGCCGTGCAGGTGAGCGCCACAATCAGGACTGCATACGACCGAGGCACACAGGGCCAACACCCGGCATCATGGTGTGGGGAGCGATCTCCTACACTGGCCGTACACCACTGGTGATCGTCGAGGGGACACTGAATAGTGCACGGTACATCCAAACCGTCATCGAACCCATCGTTCTACCATTCCTAGACCGGCAAGGGAACTTGCTGTTCCAACAGGACAATGCACGTCCGCATGTATCCCGTGCCACCCAACGTGCTCTAGAAGGTGTAAGTCAACTACCCTGGCCAGCAAGATCTCCGGATCTGTCCCCCATTGAGCATGTTTGGGACTGGATGAAGCGTCGTCTCACGCGGTCTGCACGTCCAGCACGAACGCTGGTCCAACTGAGGCGCCAGGTGGAAATGGCATGGCAAGCCGTTCCACAGGACTACATCCAGCATCTCTACGATCGTCTCCATGGGAGAATAGCAGCCTGCATTGCTGCGAAAGGTGGATATACACTGTACTAGTGCCGACATAGTGCATTCTCTGTTGCCTGTGTCTATGTGCCTGTGGTTCTGTCAGTGTGATCATGTGATGTATCTGACCCCAGGAATGTGTCAATAAAGTTTCCCTATCCTGGGACAATGAATTCACGGTGTTCTTATTTCAATTTCCAGGAGTGTATATATAGATCACGCAAGATCACACGGATGAATATATTTCGATTACTCACAGACAGGCAGTAAATGTTTAGTACACGTAAAACACCCAGAACACATAGACAAAAAATCAATATCTTACAACATGATACAAAAAACAGTACCACAGTCAGCGCGGAAATCCCTAAAATATCACAAAACTTGCAGACAGACATCATGTGCTAACAAGTACCTTACAATAGAAATGTACAACTAATATGTCTACCAAAAATGCTGCCACAATAACAGGTAGCAATGACTGTAAGGCTGCAATAGTAATTTGAAGTAGGACTTATAAATAATTAAGGTAACACAGTTATGCAATTAACACTTAATTACAATAGAGATTACTTATGGGAACGTTACATGAGTGATTGCATCCATGTCCGCCCAATACAGCCATCATATACAGCCGTGCGCAGACTACATTAGAGACTTAGTAATGTATGTCAGAGGCAAAAAATTAAGTGATAAGTGCTGACATTAATTGGAGATCGACCCTCTGAAATTCAGACAGAACAGATGACACAGGACGCGTAATCACCGACCTAATACGAGAAACACAATTTCATGTAATGACCACGGAGGGACCTATACCAACATATGCAGGGTTCGATGGTACCTGCAGTAATATCGACTTTTCGCTAGCAAATAATGCAGCGATGCCACACGTAACAAACTGGACTGTACACTACAACATAACCAGTAGTGATCGAAATGTCATAACATACACACTAACTCAAACTCAGAAGACGACAATCAAATCACACACCAGACACTTATTGTTTCACAAAGCTGACTGGAAGAAATTAACGGAAAGTATCCAACAGCATGATCTAGAAAACATCAATGGAGGTATCGATTATGGAACACACAAGTTAACATAGGTAATACAACATGTACAAAACACAACAATACCCACAGCAAAGAACACAAAACGCTCACCATTACCGTGGACCAACGACATCACGACACTCAAGCGTGATGCCTAACACAAACGAAAATTATATCAAAATGCTATAGATTGGTTGGTTCGTGGGCGTTGAAGGGACCAGACTAAAAAGGCCAAAATGCTATAGCAGATACTTAAAGACGCATAAGACTTGAAGCATATAGGCATTCACAAGACTTACAGAGACAGACCCCTGCATCACGTGTAGACCAAAATGGGAGCTATTTATAACAACTCAAACAGAGCAAAATGTAGGGAGGGAACCATACAAAATACTGACAGAGAAGATAAAAAACCCACTAGTTTTGGGAACGCTAAGGCAGGATGACGGCACGATGTCGAGGGGATGGAGAAATACAGCGGACTTTCTGCTGTATAAACTGCTCCCTGACGACGTTATTGATACAGACACACAATATCATACAACACTAGGAGAAAACCTGCACACACCATACAACACTGCATTTGTCACCTGTTCTTTTGCGCAAGAAGAGTTTGCGCCAACAACAAGCGCCAACAAGAAAGCACCTGGACCAGATGGTATCCACCCGGACACACTGATTGGATGTTTTGGGGAAGGAGACCAGACAGCGAGGTCATCGGTCTCATCGAATTAGGGAAGGACGGGGAAGGAAGTCGTCCGTGCCCTTTGATAGGAACCATTCCGGCATTTGCCTGGAGCTAAATTAGGGAAATCACGGAAAACCTAAATCAGGATGGCAGGACGCGGGATTGAACCGTCGTCCTCCCGAATGCGAGTCCAGTGTCTAACCACTGCGCCACCTCGCTCTGTCCGGACACACTGAAAAAACTAGCACTGCTGCAGATCACCCCGTTCCTAACAACGTTACTGAACGATGCCCTACTGCTGGATAGGGTACCTACAGTATAGAAAACCTCCAAAGAGGTCGTTATTAAGAAATCAGCGGATAAGGATCCTTCAGATCCAAAGACTTACAGGCCAATATGCCTAATAAACACCCTAGCAAAGATTCAGGAGAAGTTACTGTGTAAACGCTTGCAATCACACAGAGCTCTCAGGGGTATGAGCCAACACCAATTCGGCTTCAAAGCTGGCAGATAAATAGATGATGCAATCAACCAGGCTCTACACACAGTTAATACTACAAGACAGAAATACGCCATGGCAATAATGATTGACATTGCCGGAACATTCGATAATCACTGGTGGCTCGCAATGTAGAACAGTTTTCCAGACTACTGTAAAGACCGAATACTCGAATGGCAAATGGACAGCCGGAAAGTAATTAAAAGAATTACCAAAGGCTGTCCTCAACATTCGATTTGCGG
The DNA here is from genome assembly GCF_023898315.1 of Schistocerca nitens. Lineage (NCBI taxonomy): Eukaryota > Metazoa > Arthropoda > Insecta > Orthoptera > Acrididae > Schistocerca > Schistocerca nitens. Next base: position 546,589,876 of record NC_064619.1, on the reverse strand, counting down.
CTCCATCCTCTGAGACATAACAATCGAACCCCTCCTACAACTTCTGTATGGGGATGACAGGTCAGAGGGAATTGTCACCTAGGCAGATGACCTATTAGTCACTGCAAGCAACAGAGCCGAGTTAGAAGAGAAATCCAGTGGAACACTACAAAGAATTACACAATGGTGTCACAACAATAAACTCAGGTTAGCTGAAAACAAAACATTACTGAAAGGATCACTCCAAAGGAATCCTTACGTCAAAATTGGGGACACAAATACCAAACAAGCACACGTTATGCGCTATCTTGGGGTACACATAGATGAAAAATAGAATTTCCCCGAACACATAAGGCTAACAACAGACAAAGCAGAAAAAATACTACACAAACTGGTGACGCTAAATTCAATACAGTACAGATTACCTCTACCAGTCATGCGGGTATACCACTGTGCGCTCTTCGAATCAGTACTCAGCTTTGCAGCTAGCACGTGATCACACAGACTGAAACTGGTCACCAACAATACATCGGTCAGACGAGGGAAGAGAAGTGTCCTACTTAGGCTATCTGGAGCCTTAGGCACCACCTCAGCAGATGCACTTATGTGGTGCTTGGAATATGCCCCATAGATATCACGATCAAACACAGAGCTGCAAGGAACTGATTAAAGATGAGGAGATTCGATAAGATACACATAATAATTGGTGTGTGACCTTAAAAGTTGGTGTTTTGATACATGGCAAGGTGAGTGGGATGTAAGTGATAAGGAACGTAGACTGCACGACTTCATCCCTGACATAAGGAAGCGGTTGAGAATGAAACATATCGATCCCAGCCGCGGTATGGTCCATTTCTTAACCCGACACGGACCTTATCCCACGCTCTTCAACCGTGTGAATCTGAGGCAGACACCTACATGCGCATGCGGGGAAGAAGGTTCACCAGAACATTGTCTTTTTCTGCGGGAAATACACGAGCAGTAAACACTACACTTAGACTACACTGGAACAGACATAAATATATACACAACAATAAGAGACAAATAATAAAGGGCACAATTAAACATACTGACAAACAATATTTCAAAAACAAAACATGAAGAGTAAATGCGGACACGACGTAACGGACATGCCTATGTGCAGCGTAACAGCAATCTCCAGAGGATGGACAGCGATACCTACAGTGACAGCGAAAACAGTTAAAATGAGGAGGAACAGGAGGAAGAAGGCGAGATGTGGCAGTAAATAAGCATAAGGTGCTGTCGATCTAGCCAAGAAATCACAAAATGCTGTACACGGATGTGCACCTGAAGTTAATACTTAGGATTAGTAGTAAATACGACAAGCAATACTATTTCTCTACTAATAACCATTTGTGTATGTGGGCGACTGGCGGTCAACGGCTCGGAGATACCATTCCGAGGTATTCACCGTAAGTCACATTCGCTGATGGTACTAACAACCACTCCTCTATCGTATCATCTTCTTATATTCTTCTTAAAAACAGTAAAATTTTATTTATATTTCAACCTTAAATTACTGTAATTTTGAAAATTATTATTCTTTGTAAATGTTGTAGATAAAGCGAAAGAAAATATAACTGCAAAAACATGAAAAACGAAAATTAGATGTACGACCTATTTTAAAACATCAGGTGAAAGGTCTATAATTTGGCAGAAAATAAATAAATAAATGTGGTGAGTGTGCTTATACAGAGTAGTGGAATGTGTCGATAAAGGATCTGCAGCGTGTTAGGTAGCTAAAGTATAGAGAATAGTATTATTGGAGTCGAGTTTATGGATGGTGTTGGTGGTCCAAAGATTACGAGATGGTAAAGGTTCAATATCGGGAAGGTAAACGGAATGTGAACTGTGTGGTGGAATACATCACATTGAAGGATATGGAGGGACTAATAGATCATAAGTGAACAGATACCCACGGAAAATTTGCAGAGGAGATGATGGATCGGATCAAGATCAAGATTCTGCAGGTGTGGAGAATAGTGGATGGATGTATTCTCCGTGTATGACACTTTAGTAGCTGCAATAGTTTTAATCTTTTGTGGAATATCTCTTGTGTCGTTAGAAGGCTAGTACAAAATATTTTAGTGTATTAGATGGCTGGTATGACAGTGGTATATGGTGAGACAGAAATCATGGAGGCGGAAGCTACAGGTAGTTCGCCCTATAACTATTCGTGTAACTGCGATTTAGGAGAGATTGATCTTGATGGTTATGCCAGGAGGTAAACGACTAAGCAGAATTTGGAGTGATCGTCGATGTTTCTGGAGGGTAGGGTAGAGGACAACGAAAGTAGGATGGATGGTGGATGTGATTTTAGAATTTTGGCAGTGTATAGGAAACAAACGGGTGGAGACAAGGCGGAGCCTTAGGGAACGCCTGCAATGCGATGGAAGGTGTGGGTATTGGTACTGGTATTGTATAGGTGATTAGAGAGGAAGAATGCAGTGAGCTTACATTGGAAGTTCAGAAATCTTAAAAGAAGGCCAGTTTTGAAAGAAGAAGGTGATGTTGGTTCGGGTGTTGGAAGAAGTGTCGGAAGAGGATATGTTCCAAAACCTTGCTTAATACCGAGGTGAATATATCCTCAGGAGGTGTAAGACGAGAAGCAGGAGTTTGGAAATTGTCGTTAGTTCAGGATAGTAGCTTGAAAGGTCTCTGTTGGATTCCTTTCATGTTTGATTTCTTAAATCTGTTGTCATTTATGGAATAAATTCCTCTTCTAAATTTACTGTGGCGTTTCTGACTATCTGGGAGGAGACTGAGTAGTGGAACGTGTTACTTTTACACGTAAACAAGAACGATCTGTCACACTACTACACTTTAAAACACAGTTTATATGTAATTCATGTCACACAGTCTCATACGGAACATACATCCGCTTTCTTTTATATACTGTATATGATAAGATACTGTCATCCCCCTTCCCTTCTGTGTGAGAGGATGAATGATCAAATGTGTTTGTAGTTGCATGCTTGAGGGTAGCAGACAAGGCTGTCTGCTAGAGAACAGTAGGACCAACGTCGGAACAGGTAGCTACGCTTTCTTAAAGCAGAGAGGTTTCTATTCTTAGTATGGTCTTGGCCGTCCGTTGTCATGTTGGTATAGGAAGCTGCCCCTCTGGCCCCTTCCGTTTGTCTTTGTGAGCCACCCTCAGGAAGCACGCTCGGCAGTAGGCAGTTGCAGTCTGGCGGTGGCGAGCGTCTGAAATGGTAAGATCTCCTCCAGCTAAGCGCGTGTCTGCTAAGTCCGTAGGACAATGGATTTGTTAAGTTCAGCCTAACTGAGAATTTAATCACCTTTATTTCGGGTTAGCTCTAAGATATCTAAGGTTATCTTAAATTGCAGCGCAGTATAATTCTCGTGTGAAGTTCATATTATTTTCCGGGAGTTGCTTTGTTACTACTTTGTGAGTAAAGTGGAACGACGTGTTGATCAGTAACTCTAACTAAGATCAATCTTAAATGCAAATGCTTGTGTGATTATAACGTCTCGTCTTGACAATATATTGCAATATAGCAACTTTTCTTTATGTTCAACACACGTGGGGCATACTTTGCGAGACCAGTACCACGTGCTTATATAACTGTTTGACCCGTCAGGTTAACAGTAAGACGTTAGTAACCAGTTCGAGGTTTTTCTTTTATAATTTGCTTTTCGATCTAATTTATTTTAATTATCAAAATTATTGTGGAGTTATACGCTTTGTGTAAACCAAGTTGACCACGTGAAGCATGTGGTGTAATCATCAAAGTAGCCCTCAGCTATTCTTTTCGCGAAGATTTCACAAAGAGTTAATATGAATTTAGTATACCAGTGTGTGGTAATTACATGACGGACAGGATTGTGCTACGAACGTAATTTCTTTGGGTAAAAAATTTGAATCTGTTTGTAGTGGTTAACTTTCTCTTGCATGCGTTTCAGTGTTTTTTGTATGTTGTTTTATGAATGCAGTGTTGTATGCAGACTCCCAATCTTGGCTCCATATTTGATGTGTTCCGTAAGATTTTCACCATCCTAAATAAGGCACCAGCTTGTTACGAATAGAATTTAATATGCTGAAATTTCAATGACCAATCTTAAAAATAAATTTCCAAATATAAACTGATTTCTTTCTTTTTATTTAAATTCTCCTTTTTATATATATATTACGGGAAAACGTTACACATAGCGACCCTGTTCTGTGATTCCGCTAGACTCTGGAATCTCTGAAACGTTAGATTGCGAGCGTGTTATAATCTTAATTTTTTTCCCTACAGCGCTCAAACAACTTCTGCGTTGTTTCTAAGCAGACTTTCAAATGATTCACGGCGTTGTTGAGCGGCGTTGTGTTGTTTGTCTTGTTTTGTTTTCTATATTTGTGTGTTCTATATGTGTGTGTTTTATATGTGTGTTTTTTTTCTCGCTTGTAAATTCCACTGTTTCAATCAAAGATAAAAATTTGTTTTGCGTGTGAAAAAGTGCGTACTAGGTTGGGTATCTTTCGTGTGACTGTCGTAATTTTTGGGGGACACATTTATTGAGATTAGTGTGTTGCGTACTGGGTGTAAATTGCACTAATGCAGACACGTAACCAAGCTAAAAGTAAGCGGTCCGACAACTTAAGCAACATGGACCAAGGGGATAATTTGATTTCCAATATTAACGCGTCGGGCGGTTCCGAAAATGCAATGGGGAATACTTCAGACGAAATGCAAAACAGGACGAACGGGCTCACAGCAGAGCCAGAAATTAGTTTGCCTCCTACTAACCAAATTGATTTGGCAGAATTCATGAAAGCCTTATTGCAACAAAATAAAGAAAACGCAGAGAAATATGAAAAATCGATCCGCGAGCTAGGCGAACAAATGACGCAGAAATCAGAAAAATCGTTCCGAGAACAAAAAGAATCATCCGAAAAATCGATCCGCGAGCTAGGCGAACAAATGACACAGAAATCAGAAAAATCGTTCCGAGAACAAAAAGAATCATCCGAAAAATCGATCCGTGAGCTAGGTGAACAAATGACGCAGAAATCAGAAAAATCGTTCCGAGAACAAAGAGAATCATCCGAAAAATCGATCCGCGAGCTAGGCGAACAAATAGACAAAAAACTAATCCAGCAGACAAATAAAGTCGACAAGTCGATGCAGAGAGTGTCCGATGATATCTCACAAAGAATAAACAATCTGGCAAGTGAAATAAAAAGTGATATTATGAAAGAATTAGGCCGTACATTTGAACAAATCGATGACCGTCTGCAAGCCCTAGAACAGGGCCAGCGGAGTGGTGATGCCGAGGCTAAAGAGAGCGAAGAACAGCTACTTAGGAATTTCCAAGCGCTGAGAGAAGAATGCCAAAGGGAACACCAGCAGGTACTCTCGAGGGTCCAAGAGGCGGAAACGCATTGTCCCACGTCCGTTAGCAACACAATAGCGGACAACAGTTTAGCGATCCACGCGTTGGAACAGCAAATGGAACAATTGAAGCAGACTGGGGCGGAGGACAAGAGACAAGTAGATGATAAGATTGCGGCATTAGCAGACATTGTAGGCACGATGAAGCTGACGGAAAGCGAGAACAATACTACACCGGTAGCGGCCGAAGAGACCGAAGAAGTGCGTTCGCTTCTTAAATTTCAGAAGGGACAGTTCGAAGTGAACACGCAAAACAAAGCTGTAACAGGCGAATTAAAAGAACGCGTGGCGCATCTGGAAAACCGCATGGCGTGTGATTCCGAACTCGCCAATAGCACTAAAAATAGCCGTATGAACAGTGCAGAGAGGGACTCCGGCCACGAGGGAGATTTTGACGACAGGGAAGAATGTATTTTGAGGGGCAGACATGAGACGAATAGAAACATACAAGGGCCTCGCCAGGAGGAAATGCAGGGATTTGATTTCAAACATTTCCTTACGGTGAGAAAGTTTGAGATATTCCGAAATTCGCAAAAAGGAATACATCCACGAGCATGGCTCGAGCAATTTGAGTTCTGTCTTCCTCCCGACTAGGCAAGTTCACATAAGATAGAATATATGTGTGGCTATTTGGAAGGCGAACCGGCGAGTCGCATGAGGTCGGCAGCGCATCACTGCAACTCCACTCGGGAGTTTCGACAAGCATTTCTGTCCGCCTATTGGTCGGAAGCGGCACAAGATAGGGTCAAACATGGCATAATTATGCTGCCAAATTTGAACCAGTCTGGTTTTGGCAGTTCAGCACGCCTATTCGATCACATGCTGCAGGCAAGTCAATTTCTATAAGACCCATACGGGCCTGCGGAACTAATTAGGATATGGATCACCAAATTGCCGATGCACTTGCGCCACGTCATTCTTGCGGGACGATGCAAAGAGGACGTGGAAACATTTAAGACACTTCTCCAAGAGTTGGAATATAATACAGCAGAATGCCAGCCTAATCAGGCACAAAGTTATTACGGGGCACAGCAGCGCGATCGCAGTCGTACTAATCAACGGCGTGACTGGTCGTCGCGACGCGAACGGAACAATAATCGGGACAGGCCGTATAGAAACTGGGGTAACAGTCGCGAACACAGGTGGAACAGCGGAAATGATCGAGGACGTGGACAGAATCGTGAACGGAACAGTTACGGCAACCAGAATCAATACTACGGTGAACACGGTGGGAATAGGACTGTAGGCGGAGCACCTCATGATGTTGAAATTCGGCCAGCTAACACTAGACATAATCCAGCAAATGGAAATGAAAGAAACCGGCAATGACAAACGATTAGCGCAGAAGGCGCCCAATCGGAACAAATGTGTTACATGGCAAATGAGTACATAGGGTTTATAGAGAGGAGAATGAATGGATTAGTTTACAGTTGTGACACATGCATTTTGAATAATATGTTGGTAAAAATAATGATAAAGATGTTTCTAGCTTTTTTTTCTTTCCTTGTGCAATTAGGATTTAGATTGGTTCTAATGTGAAGATAAAAGGTTTCTTTGTGAACGAGTGTAATGCTGTTTATGTTTTTTTGTGTCAATTGAAAAGAATCGCTCCTGAGAGAAGCAAGATCGTTGCTGAATTAGTGCAAAAAACTCAGGGGAATATCCGATCTTTGGTTATTATGTGTCTGGCAAACCCAGGTCCCCAGCTGTTAGTAGCCTTGTTTCCGATTTTCTGCTTTCAGTGCTACTATCTATCTATTACTATTCTATAGCTGTCAGTATAAATGAGGATCTTTTACTATAGTATGCGTGCTGTATGAATATTTCAAGATAGGAGAACTCTGAGAAAGGAATGAGTAAGTTTGGAATCTTGAAAACAGGATGCGATAATACGATTGTTTAACCATTGGCTTCCCAATATGCGATGATATGTTAATATTGATTATATATGTCTTTTTTGTTCTTTATAGCTGAGTACGTAAAGTGCTGTCTGTGGATTTCGTAAGTATATTGATTCCCTTCAAGGTGAAAGAAGAATTGTGGTTTGTGTAATTTACGTGGCTCTGAAATATTATTGTGGTAGTCAAATACGAGCAGTTTTTCAGCAAATGGAGAATGGAACGGAAATATGGATCCTTTTTGTAGTCTTGATTGATGTTGAGCCAAAGCCTGAAAAATTATTCTGCGTTAATACTTGTCCTAGAAAAGCGACGTTTATGTGTTTTGCTGATGCTGTGAGCATTACAGCTTACTGTTTTCGCTGGTGCGGGATGCACTGCAGCCTATATGATTTGTACTGAGGAAGTTTCCCTCTTAAAGGTAGAGGATGATTAAATAATTTTGATTATGGGACCGAAGGAAAGCTTGGTTTAAGATAATAAGGATGAGGCAAAATATTTGTCATTTAAACTACAGGAGGATTCGGATCTTTTGTGTCTGTTGTGAGTTCAATATGTTAAGATGATACTGTTTTACAGAATAGAGGTGACCACAATTTTGCCATTCATGAGAAATGAATCCAGAATAACCAACACAGGCGAAATAACTGATTTGGAAGCGAAAGGTAACGTAAAGAAGGAACGAAATCGCAGAAAAATGGGTAAGAAAATGTAGTATAACCTGTATAATGCAGATATTTTCAACCTTCTCAGAGCCATCTGTGTGTTTAATTCTTGTGATAACGTAATTTTAGATGAAATTTTCTTACTGTCTTATGTGTGAATATATGAGTATGATAAATGTATAATTGCGAGTCTCTTTTCAGGTGTGTGAACTGGTATAAATGTTTTGGCGTGTAAATAACCATTGTTCTTTTTAATGTGTATGTTTAAGGAAAGTTCTCCATATTCATTATATGACAAGACATATGCGGCGAGCGTCAGGAAGAGGACGAATTAGAACAACGTTGTAGTGGTATATACACGGTGTTGAAATAGCATTGGAGTAGCTTGTTGGCTTAACTAGTAGTGGATAGAAGTAGAATTTTGAGTAATGCATGTTTATGAGTAGTTAGTTTGTAGGATAGACAACAGGTGTGCATGTGTTCAAATGGTTCAAATGGCTCTGAGCACTATGGGACTCAACTGCTGTGGTCATAAGTCCCCTAGAACTTAGAACCACTTAAACCTAACTAACCTAAGGACATCACACACATCCATGCCCGAGGCAGGATTCGAACCTGCGACCGTAGCGGTCGTGCGGTTCCAGACTGTAGCGCCTTTAACCGCTCGGCCACTGTGCATGTGTGTGTGTGTGTGTAAATAACATGTGAACCCTATGCTGCCTGACCTATACTTGCACAAGGGATAATCCTGTTCATTTTAGTGAATTAATAAGTAGCATTTGATTTATTAAAACGTAAGTGAACCACATTAGTGATGTGGATTTAAATATTATATTGTCAGTTCATTTAATTTTTATTTTTACATTGTCAATTCATTTCACTTTTATTTTTTTTGACATTTTCAAGTCATTTAAATTTTATTTTATATTGTCGATTCATCTAATTTTTTTATTAAAAAAAATTAAGTCTCAAGTTTGTTCTTAAAAATTGTGAAAGACAATACTAAGTGGTATTATGTATGACATTGTGTAATCACATAACTACGACAAAAAAAATTTCTGTGAATTCAGTTGAAAACGTGAAAGCAAACCGGCTAAACTCTTACGAGACAGCGGGAGCAGCCGGACTAGTTGTAAACTGGCGGGTTTCCCAGCGGGGGACGCTGTCAACCGGGCCACTTCGGGAGCGCGGTCGGCCACAAAAGAAGGGCACGTGGCAAACACTTTCCCTTGTACCTGGAGCTAATGGGCGGCCGCCCCGTGCGAGCCTACCTCAAGGCGATGACCTGAAATGGGCGAGTGGTCCACCGCGCGGAAATCCATCTGCTGGCAACGCACCACACGCACGCGACCGTGACGAGACGGCCGCGGAGAAACAACACAAGGGGCGTGGAGCCTTTTGACAGGTACTGTCCAGAGAAACTTGCAGACGTCAACGACGCCTATCGACATTTCCTGACGGATGCCTACTGTCAAGCGACAGTAAATCATGGTTCGATGTTCTCTGGTCGCTAAGGGTGGCACAAAAGAAGAGCCATTAAGTGTCATCCTTGCCCAAGAATATAAACCTGGCGTGTCAATCGAGGATACCGCATGAATTTGACAACACAAACATGGAACCAAATCGAGATGTACGTGACACGGGCCACCAAGAGAAACTTCATGAGAGGGCAGAGACGGCGGGATCGCACGCAACAGATGGACATAAATCCCTACTGACAGCTGCAGCGACGAACCCCCCTCCCCCTCCCCTTATATTGTGCCTCGGAACAGTAGAACTAGTGAGTGTATCAGTGAACAGTGATTATACGGTTCTTAGTTCAATGCATATATGTGTGTTTCTGTCACAGAAACTTTGACTCGTGTGTTTTGCAGGGATTCGATTTATTGGTGTTTATTAGACTGACTCTTGTATTTTGCAGGTGTTCTATTTTGTTTTTAGACTTTGACTCTTGTATTTTGCAGGTGTTTTATTTATTGGTGTTTTTTATTAGATGTTGACTATTGTACTGTTTTATTGATCAATGTTTGTTCTTGTGTGATGTATTAGATTTGTGATATTTTGTTTCGTAAATTCATTCATGTGGCATTGCTTCGTTTATCAGTCAGATTGCTATTCATTCTCATTGGACTGTGATCGATTAGCTTTTGCATGGAGCATATTTATTGTGAGGAACCCCTTAAGGGTAACTATCACATAATTAATTGTATTTTCAGTATAATGATACAGTGCTCATTGTTTGACAACTAATTGAAATATAGTAGAGTGATTAAATTAGTGCCACAAAGTTATTTTAATTCTACAAATTATTAGTTTTATAAGATATATAATTTTTTTGCGATAACCACTTTGTAAAACATGTTTTTTCTCTTATCATTTTTTTGCTTTTGGGGATTGTGCATTGTAATGTTCTGCTTTATAATACTGATGTTATTTCATGGTCTTTTTTTTAATTGCTGTGGCACCTTTGCTACTTTCATAAATTTTGCTTGTTGATAAACAGTCATAAATTTTCCTGTGATCAGTTGGCTCTTGCAATGAGCAAATACTGGTGAACTCCATAAGGGTAACAACCAGAAATTGTTTTCATATTAATGACACAGGAAGCATTGTTTTTACTTGCTGACCGATTTAGGTCTACACGATCTTTTCAATAGGTGTCACAGATTGTGTGTTTTTTTTTCTCTTTGAAATTGGTAGATTGTAAAGATGTTTGAAATTATTGTGTTTTAGCAAGTAGCTGGTGACCTTTTGCCTTTTCTTTACACTTTTGGTTTAAGTAGGGTGTGAGAGGCCTGCTTGGGAATGTCCTAGCATGGCCAGAAAATTCCCTGCACAGTCTTTTCCCGGAGCGTTGGGGTTATGAAAGGTCTCTGTTGGATTCCTTTCATGTTTGATTTCTTAAATCTGTTGTCATTTATGGAATAAATTCCTCTTCTAAATTTACTGTGGCGTTTCTGACTATCTGGGAGGAGACTGAGTAGTGGAACGTGTTACTTTTACACGTAAACAAGAACGATCTGTCACACTACTACACTTTAAAACACAGTTTATATGTAATTCATGTCACACAGTCTCATACGGGACATACATCCGCTTTCTTTTATATACTGTATATGATAAGATACTGTCATCCCCCTTCCCTTCTGTGTGAGAGGATGAATGATCAAATGTGTTTGTAGTTGCATGCTTGAGGGTAGCAGACAAGGCTGTCTGCTAGAGAACAGTAGGACCAACGTCGGAACAGGTAGCTACGCTTTCTTAAAGCAGAGAGGTTTCTATTCTTAGTATGGTCCTGGCCGTCCGTTGTCATGTTGGTATAGGAAGCTGCCCCTCTGGCCCCTTCCGTTTGTCTTTGTGAGCCACCCTCAGGAAGTACGCTCGGCAGTAGGCAGTTGCAGTCTGGCGGTGGCGAGCGTCTGAAATGGGAAGATCTCCTCCAGCTAAGCGCGTGTCTGCTAAGTCCGTAGGACAATGGATTTGTTAAGTTCAGCCTAACTGAGAATTTAATCACCTTTATTTCGGGTTAGCTCTAAGATATCTAAGGTTATCTTAAATTGCAGCGCAGTATAATTCTCGTGTGAAGTTCATATTATTTTCCGGGAGTTGCTTTGTTACTACTTTGTGAGTAAAGTGGAACGACGTGTTGATCAGTAACTCTAACTAAGATCAATCTTAAATGCAAATGCTTGTGTGATTATAACGTCTCGTCTTGACAATATATTGCAATATAGCAACTTTTCTTTATGTTCAACACACGTGGGGCATACTTTGCGAGACCAGTACCACGTGCTTATATAACTGTTTGACCCGTCAGGTTAACAGTAAGACGTTAGTAACCAGTTCGAGGTTTTTCTTTTATAATTTGCTTTTCGATCTAATTTATTTTAATTATCAAAATTATTGTGGAGTTATACGCTTTGTGTAAACCAAGTTGACCACGTGAAGCATGTGGTGTAATCATCAAAGTAGCCCTCAGCTATTCTTTTCGCGAAGATTTCACAAAGAGTTAATATGAATTTAGTATACCAGTGTGTGGTAATTACATGACGGACAGGATTGTGCTTCGAACGTAATTTCTTTGGGTAAAAAATTTGAATCTGTTTGTAGTGGTTAACTTTCTCTTGCATGCGTTTCAACGTTCTTTGTGTGTTGTTTTATGAATGCAGTGTTGTATGCAGACTCCCAATCTTGGCTCCATATTTGATGTGTTCCGTAAGATTTTCACCATCCTAAATAAGGCACCAGCTTGTTACGAATAGAATTTAATATGCTGAAATTTCAATGACCAATCTTAAAAATAAATTTCCAAATATAAACTGATTTCTTTCTTTATATTTAAATTCTCCCTTTTTATATATATATATATATTACGGGAAAACGTTACACAGCTTGCAGGGAGGATCGTGTTATAAGGGGTTGCAAGTCTGACTAGAAGTGAGGGGGACCTGCCTTTTATGTATGGGTAGGTAAGTCGCGTTAATCACCAGGGGAATTGTTGCTTTTTTATGAGGCACTTGTTCCTTTCCGTCTGCGGTGATTCGTGTATTTAATTCAGTTATGTGTACTCCATGTAATGGAAGCTGGGAGCCAACGGCGGATAATTGTTTCAACAATTATAGGGGATAACGAGAAACCAGAGACCACGGAGGCAAACTGGTCAGCTCTACTCGTCAGGTGGGGAAAGGTTGTTTTGGAGGTGCGCATTGTGTGGGAATTGATTGTTGTCGATGGATGTTTCACAAGTTTCCAATATTTATTCGAGTTCATAGGAAATATAGCATTGAGTCTGTTGCAGACTGGTGCCAGCCTCGTCGATTTATGGTTTTTAATAATTTCTTGAGTTATCACTTTATTTTCTGGTGGCATATGAGTGCCTCCAGATCACGGGTCTGTATGAAATACAGGTTGAGAGGGAACAGATTGTTACATCTCATTATAATTAGCTCGTTCCGTCGCATTGTACTGAATACTAGAGATGTTGGAGATACCTTCATCATTTTTCCAAATTTAAGAAGTGTATAACTCGAGTGAAGAAATGGACTACCTGTTTATTTACTTCATAATTACATAAATGTACTTCCTTTCCGGCCGGCCGAAGTGGCAGTGCGGTTAAAGGCGCTGCAGTCGGGAACCGCAAGACCGCTACGGTCGCAGGTTCGAATCCTGCCTCGGGCATGGATGTTTGTGATGTCCTTAGGTTAGTTAGGTTTAACTAGTTCTAAGTTCTAGGGGACTAATGACCTCAGCAGTTGACTCCCATAGTGCTCAGAGCCATTTGAACTTCCTCTCCTTATTCCCTCTACGTTGCCTTGGGTTAATTAACTTTCAGTTTGTGTTAAGAGTTCGTCTGCTGGTAGTGGCAAGGCAGATATATGGTCACTCTGTAGGTTGGTTAGTGCCATCATAAATTTGGGATAAAGGCAGCGATGATACACCTGTTTGCCAGGGGTAGTTTTGGGATGGTAACAGGTTCCCCTCCCCTCCAGGACGGAGGAGAACGACAGGTGAGGACTGCCATGACAGGAACACTCTGGAGGAAGCTGTTGAACTGAAGAGGACGGAATCTAAGGCGATCTCCGTCTTTGCCATCAAATTCTTTGTGGGATGAGGTATAAATATTATTTTGGTATTAATCCGCTCTTTTTCAGGGTTGAAGTAGTTAGCATGTTGTTACGAAAATTCATTTTTTCGATAAATTTTACCTGTAAAATTAATATTTTCAGTTAGAGTTTCTTTCCCAGAGGTGAGCATGGGGGCTCATGTTCCATTTGGAGTAATGCAATTAGTTAGTGCCTTCAGCAAACGAGAGCAGCAAAAGTACCAAAAATCATATAGTTCCACTTTTAGCAGTAGTGTTTTACGATTTTGAATTTCTTACTGGTCTTTCTAAAGTAACATGGGGCCTCACCCTGCCTAGTTAGCTTAAAACGTGGTCGCAACTGCTGATGAGAAATTTAGACTATGATTCCTTGTGAAACCTGCTAGGATATACGTGTGTTTTGTGTGAGTTACTTAAGGCTCTATGGGTGAGACGTAATTTTTTGGAAAATTGATCAATATTGTGCACGTATCTTTTGATTCATGTCCAACCCCACTTTACAAGCAGCAACCTAGATGAGGCTCCACGTGCTAACTAATTGGTAAATAACAGGCTGTGTGCGTGAATAATCGTATGGATTGGAAACAAGAATAAACAGTGAGGTGAGTACAAAAAACATTAGCCGTCGGTGTCAATCACCCATGTGGTGTCTAACTGCACCGCCAGCGAGCTACCAGTTTGTTCTTGAAAATCGTTAAGGTGAGGTTGCTTGCGTGTGCCGCAAATTGTTAATTCGCGTATACCAAATTTTCATACGATATTTTATTTTTAAAGAAATCGTTTTCTGTGTATACGAGAGATGTTTGTGTTTGATTCGTTACCCTCAATTTTCTTTCTTCATTCCTCTACACATTATTCTTGTCAGCATCTTGGATGTACGAGTTGTTTAGCTGATTGTGCGATAGTTTTCTGTTTTTTCGATTCTTGTAATCTTGGCAACTGTGCGGATGACTTTTCACCGAAAATCTGATTGTACACCGCAAGACTTATATATTCCACACACCAACGTGAATAATCGTTTTCTTGTCTCCCATCTCAATGGTTTCGGAAATTCCAATGATATGTTATCTACCCTTCCGCCTTATTTAATACTGCGTCTTCCAAAAATGTTCTAAGTTCTGATCCTAATACTGGATCCTCTGCCTCGTCCCTATTGACTCTTGTTTCTTCTACCAAGTCATAAGACAAGTGTTCTCCTCACAGAGGCCTTCACTGTACTCTTTCCACCTGTCCACTCTCTCCTCGAAATTTAACAACGAAATTCCCATTGCACTCTTAATGTTCCAAGTGTTGCTTTCAATTTCTCCGAAGGTAGTTTTGACTTTCCTGCATCCTAATTCAGTTCTTCCTAAATTCTTGTCTCTTTAGATTTCTTACGTCTTAGTTTTCCTGTTCTTCGTATTTATTTCAGTGCTAAATGACGTGTATTTCTGTGTTTCTGAATTTCTATGAACATTTCTGTACATCCTTCTGTCATCTGTCGAATAATGTATTTCTTCTGGTACCCACGGTTTCCTCGCAGTTATCTTGTAACTAGGCACATCCTACATTCCATTATCTGATTTCTGAAACTCAGCCTGAACATGACGAAATCTAATTGAAATCTTCCTGTACCTTCCGGTATTTTCCAAGTATTTATTATATAGCTCATTTAATGACTCTCCTCTCTCAGTGTTACTACCAGCACGTATTCTCGTGTAACAATTTCGTCTACTCCCTCCGCTACAACTGCATTCTAATTCACCACTACTATTAGATTTTCATCTCCCTTTAAATACTGAATTACCATTTAAGTATGTTCATATGCTTTGTCTCCCTCCTCATCTTCAGCTTGCGACATCGGCACGTATACCTGAACTATTGTTGTCGACGTTGACTTGCTATCGATTCTGATGAGAACAACCCTATTACTGAACTATTGATAGTAACTCAGTTTCTGTTCTACCTTCCTATCCATAAGGAAACCTACTGCCATTATACCGAATTCCGCTCCAGTTAATATTAGCAGGTGAATATGACAGCAAACAAGTTGCAATAGATGGTAGTTTTTAATTGAACCTAACCACGGTTTCGACGGATTTAAATCCATCTTCTTCAGAGCGACAGAAGTCGGCATGTAGCTTTTATCATGATCTGGAATTTTACGGGACTTATTTTACAGATGTGACAAGCCCTTGATTTTAGGGGCATTATCTTTTACAAATGGATGCACAGATCGTCGCCGACACAATTTCATGTGAGGATGTTAGAGCGCTTTTGCAACTGACTGTTTGCTAATTTGAAGTTTGTTTCTTGTCCTGAATAAGACGGGTTAAAATCCATAGAAACCATGGTTAACGTTAATTGCAAACCACCATTTATTGCAACTGAATGGCTATTTTATTCACCTGCTACTCTGTAACCGTTACTGAAGTGCAGTCATATTCAACATACTGTCGATATTATCCTATACTCCTTTGATCAGAAATACTTGTCTGCTTTACATTTCACTTCACTGACGCCCACTATACCTAGATTGAGCCTTTGCATTTCCCTTTTCAGAATTTCTAGTGTCCCTACCATGTTCAAAGTCGTGGCATTCCAGGCTCCGCCTCGTAGATCGTCATCACTTCGTTGGTTCTTCAACATTTTTCTCATTGTCACCTCCCCATAGGCAGTACCTTGCTGGAAATCCAAATGGGGGACTTGTCCGGAATTTTTGCCAATGGACTGATCATCATGGCCGTTTTCAATTACAGGTTACGCATCCTGGGAATACATATTACGTGTCCCTACTGCAGTGGTTTCCATTGCCTTCCGCATCCTCGTGCCGTTCAACAGTGCTGATTCTTACGCATACAGGGGCAGTTTCCCACCTCAAGGGGAAGAAAATGCCGTGAATTTCTGTCCGCTGCTCCACCCTGTTTCACAACGAATGAGGGTGACTTCCCATGCCGGAAGTCTACGCCGCCAGTTCTGATTATTACTCAAAATTTAAGCAGTGGTGGGGCTCGAATCCGGGACCGATGACGTTTTGATTACTAATCAGACGCTATCCCTAGATCACGGGTAAAAGCCAAATTTTGAAAAACTCTACCATCACTTTATGTGAGTGGTTATAACATTTCTGAAAATCTTTAGTCACTCTAGTCGCAGTATTTCAGATCTGTAATGGATAACATTTTAAATAAACAATAATGTGTACGATCTTTTTCGAGGATTCTTTTGTTTGAGTGTCAGTGGTGTGAGCGCTAGAAGTCCTCCGGCGTGGCCCCAGCGCTGGCGGTGAAGCGCTATAACAGTCTCCTAGGGCGGTGGCGGCCTCTGGTTCCCGGGAGACCATTGCCACTCCACGTCTGGGATCTCACTCCACTCCCACCCTCCTTCCCCTCCACCGCGCGTCTCCCTCAAGGCACCGACTGCCACCTCCCCTGTGGCCACCTATCGGGACACATCTTTGTCACCCCATATCGAACGTAGCATATCTGTCCATCTTCTCCAGTAACCATCTTACGTCCATCTTGCCGAGTACGCCATTCTTTGTCACGCTTTGTCCTTGGTACGATGGGTAATTATCTGCACCAGTAACCACTGCACACACTTCATAGATAAAGTGCCATGTTCAGCTCTGTCACTTTTATTCGGTTCAGTATGTACGAGGGCTATCCACAAAGTACATTACGTTTTGGAATTAAAAATAAATAAAGTATTGGAAATTTTTTTAATTATATACAGATGAAAGCCACACTTAAATACTACATGGTTGCCATTTAAATTAAGGCACTTATCGTAGCGATGGACGAGCTTGGAAATTCCTTCGTTGTAAAATTCGACCGCCTGCGCCTTCAACCACGTGGATAATCCGTAACCCGGTAAAAATACGATTTTTGTGGATTTCCTGGAAAGAGGCACTACGATAAACTCTCAAAGGTATTGCCAAACTCAGCACAACCTCAGAAGAGCAATACAAAACAAGCGCAGGGGAAAGTTGGGCTCAGAGATCCTGCTGATTCACGACAACGCCCGGGCCCACACGGCATATGCCACTCGTGAAGTTCTCGAATCTTTTAAGTGGGAGTTGTTTCCTCATCCGCCGTACAGTCCCAACCTGGCACCGAGCGACTTCCACTTATTCCCAGCAATGAAGAAGTGGTTGGCTATGCAGCGTTTTGATGACGACGCACAGCTTCAAGAAGAGGTAACCACGTGGTTGAAGGCGCAGGCGGCCGAATTTTACGACGAAGGAATTTCCAATCTCGCCCATCGCTACGATAAGTGCCTTAATTTAAATGGCAACTATGTAGAAAAGTAGCATTGAAGTGTGGCTTTCATCTGTATATAATAAAAAAAATTTCCAATACTTTATTTATTTTTTATTCCAAAACGTAATGTACTTTGTGGATAGCCCTCGTAATTACTTGTATGTGTATCCAGCCATCACTTAGAATTTTCGTTTGCATGTTTGCGCTTTTTTTCACTTAGAGTGTATTGCACTCAACTAAGAATTTAATTTTTAGTTTTGATGTTAGACCATTACTCTAAATACTTTCCAGTCAAGGAATTTCGAAGTACCATTATTTTTTTAGACGATTTATATTCAATAGCACATGCTACATTCACGTGACATCATTAGTACTATTTCATCATGACTTTAGGAGCTGTCACCTTGTTACCTCCCAACAGATAATTTCCGTAAACTACTAATAATACAAATATATATAGCATTCACATCCAGCGTAACCTACCAACAGGTAAATTCCGTAACCTCCTAATAATACAGTGGGACTAATCTCTCAATAAAATTGTGGCTCACTTATAACCTTTCATTAATTGACTGTGAATTTAAATTGGTAAATTTTGGACGTCAGCAGTGCTGCGTCATGGCCCTGAAACATAATACTGAATAAATTGAAAATGCTTACCTCAATAAGGTCGCCGGATAACGCGTATATATATCTGCTCCTATAAGAAATTTTTCTGGCACGGCCCAGTGCAATAATGGCCGATAGATTTGTCATGTATAAAAAGAAACAACTGATTTTTCTTTACAATAAACGGGATGACCATGGATTGGAGAAATTAGTAAATTCATTAAATTGAGATGAATGATTGTCAAAAGTTAATTTTTATAAGAAAGATTATTACTAAGAGATTTTTTAAAACAATTACATGGGACTTAATAACGCTGCTTTTACCTTATACTACAACGCTCAGGCACCGCCATCACTCCCCACGACCGGTCCAGCCAACTCCATACACACGACTCAACGCTACTCCTCACTCCTACAGCTACTGACACTGCTCTTACTGCATACAACACTGCTCTCTGCTCAGAGATTCTCTTATAGCTTACATATCGCAGGTAGCGCGTGAGCAATCCATCGAAATTACATCTGCTCGAGTGCTCTAGCAATAAATTCCTTAGTCATGGACCTCTTACAACATCACTGTAAGAAGGTTAAACTCCATCCAGTTTTGTTTAAAACACAATGCTTGAGGCACAAAATCGGTAATCGGTGCATGGTTTATGTTACACACACGTGCGAAAACACTAATAATACCGGTAATGTAAATTAGACTCTTCCTAATACCTTAAGACAACTGAGAGTAAAACATTCAGGATCCTTAACGTCTTAGAACAATACAGAGAATAAACATTTTACATTAGAAACAAATGTTATCATATAATGGTCTTTTGCAAATCCGAATAGAAGTAATTTGCAAGTCTGTGGGAAGTAATTAAATGTATTTTCATGTAAAAATCAATTTAATAACAGTCTCAAATGGTAAACGTATACGTACTTAAGTTCATAAAATAGTTCCTATGATCAGAAACAAAGCATCGTTATAGTGAAGGGTCTTAAATTTATACTTTTAATGATGCTCTTAAGACGTACTGCGTTGGAGTAATATGTAGAAGTCGTATTTTATGATACTTTTAATAATCCACACAAGTTCTGCTAACTAATTATTTAATGGGGTAGGGGTGGACCCACAAATGCTTTTCATCACTCACTAGTTTTGTTTGTAGCTAAACGATTTAATAACAACTGGAAAGCTGATAAAATCTTCTCCGGTTATCAGTGGGGTGAAGGCGTCGTTCTGTGGCAACGTTTCAACAAGTTTCCAACCGTTTATCTTCAGGCGAAGTTACTGGAAACATATCTTTTTGAGTAACTGGGGCATTCATCGATGAGACTGAGCAATCTTGAGAATTTATGTTCGTTCTAGGACTGACTCCGTGAAGTGGGTCGTTGGTTCTATGAAAGTGCCGACTACGTTTGACAAATTTCATTATCTAATAAACACATCGACAGACGGCAATTAGAGGGCGAACTATTCCTTGAAAAACCTGTGCGGAATGTACTTCACACTTCTGGTAAATCTTGAATAGTTATATCAAACTATGATTCTATTGTACTGTATTGTATTCAACTGGGGACCCAGAAACGACGGAGAGGCTTCGGCCCCGCCGTAGCCCTCAGTGGCACACAGCCCCACAACAGGCTACAGCAGTCGACTCACCCCACCGCCTCCCCACACCGAAGACAGGATTATTGTGCGGTTCGGCCCCCAGTGGACCCTCCCCCCCCCACCCCCCCACCCCCCCTTCCTGTGAACGTCTCACACCAGACGAGTGCAGCTCCAAATGTTTGCGTGGTAGAGTAATGGTGGTGTGTGTGTGTACGTGGCGACAGTGTTTGTACAGCAATCGCCGACATAATGTAACTGAGGTAGAATAAGGGGAACCAGCCTGCATTCGCCGAGGCAGATGGAAAACCGTCTTAAAAACAATCCGTAAGCTGGCCGGCACGCCTTCCCACGCGAAAGCAGTGCGTTAGACCGCACGGCCAACCGGGCGGTCTGCGAACTATGATACCGGTCGACATATGAAATGTAAGAAAAGTGTGGCAGATTCTTTTAAAATTTTAACTTACTTTACTCGTTCAACAACTGCATGTTAGTGTGGCATGCTCCTTCCTAATTGACGTTCGCAATTTGACGGTGAAGATGTGACAGTGAGTGACATTGAAACTTCCAACATAATTAGCAAAATATGCCTAAAACTTTGAATCCGCAACACGTTACTTAGAACTTCTTATAATATAGCCGATGTTTTTAATGCAAGCAACGGAATTCGCCTCCCCTACGTCTGCGTCAGTCACTTCAAGATTTGGAAGGAATAATGTATTTTCCATATTTTGTAAACTAAAAGATTTGAGCTGCACACAATCTGGAATAATCTTCTAACAAGGAAAACGTTACCAAAAGCATCGTTCCAGTGTTTGCTGCTTATAGGAACTGATATTGCACAAAGGCGGTTTCATTATCATCACCGGCGATTCATATTTGCGTCCTGTTCTGACCACACTACAGCCCCCACCTGATCTTAACGTGGCACGCTACATTTTCCTGATAAAAGAACAAGAATATACAACCAGCGCCCCCTTCCCCCTGCCCTCGCCGCTTTCAATTTCTGCCTTCCACTGTTGCACACATAGAGCGCCGATAACTGAGTACTTCGAATACCTCTAATCTTGCTGAAATGTTCATTTTCTGATTTGACTCATTTTTTGCAACAATGAGGTGGGTAGCATAGTTTTGTGGAGCTGAGTGTACCGTCTCCATTCTCTGGATAAAAATTAGTTATGGAGAAAAAGAAATACATAATTCTTTTTATTCTCCTGACAAATGAGTGATCTGGTACTTAGAACCTTTTCCATTAGCATTCTTCATTTGCTTACTATTGGACGTATTTCGCCGCTCATCTAATAACCGTATTATCGGATTGAATAGAACAAGTGAACAAGAGGATAGCACAAAATAAATCACCTGAAACGTGCCTTCAACACAAAATGACGGTACGTAGCCACTCTGCGTTTACTGCCTTAAACATACAAGAAAACGAGAGCATTAAAAAATACATGGTTGTAGAAGAGAAGAGTACCATTGATGCCAATTTTCATACCGCCTGAAAAACATAAGAAATCAATAATAGTTACAGAACATACAGTGAGGTGACAAAAGCCACGGATACCTCCTCATATCGTGACGGACGTCCTTTGACTTCGTGAAGTGCAGCAACTCGATGAGATATGGACTCAGCAAGTCATAGGAAGGCCGTTACAGAAATATTGCGCCATGCTGCCTCTACAGGTGTCCATCATTGCGAAAGTATTGCCGATCCAGGATTTTGTGCACGAACTGACCTTCTGAGGTCGACGGGATTCAGACCAGTCGATCTGGGTTGCCGAACCATTAGCCAGAATTGTCCAGAATGTTCTTCACACCACAGACAAAGAACAGTGTCCTGGTGAGTAGCGCACTGTCATCCATAAAAATTGAATCGATGTCTGGCAACATAAATCTCACGAATGTCTGCAAATGATTTGCAGGTAGACGAACATAACCGTTTCCAGTCTATGCTGAGATCACTTTGACCTGAGGACTCAATCCATTGTATATAAACACAGACTCCATTATGGAGCCACCACCAGCTTGCATAGTGCCTTTTTGACAATTAGCGTCCATGGTTGGTGGGATCAGCGCCACAATCGAATCCCACTATCAGCTCTTACCACATGAAATCGGAAATCATCTGACCAGGCTACGGTTTTCCATTCGTCTGGAGTCCAGCCAATAAGCTCACTTGCTCAGGAGAGGCGCGGCAGGCGATGTCGGGATCGTCTGTTGTCACCGCCAATTAATGCCAGATTTCGCAGCAATGACCTCACGGATACCTTTGTCATACGTCCCACATTGACGTCTGCGGTTATTTAACTCAGTGTCGCTTCTCTTTTAGCAGCAGAAACTCTGTGCCATTGGATTGTCCGTGGTGAGAGGTAATTCCTGATATGTGGTACTCTCGGCACACTCTTGACACAGTGGACATATTTGCCTTGACCATATTTAATTTCCTAACTGTATGCGAGATGGCACGTCCCACTGTCTACCACCAACCGCCACCAGCGCTTGAAGTGTGTTGATTCTCGTCATGCGGCCACAATCATGTCGAAAACCAGTTCACATGAACCACCTGATTACAAATGGCAGCTCCACTAATGAACAGCCCTTTTGTAGCTTTCGTACGTGATACTACCGCCATCTGTAAATGTTTATATCGCTATCGCATGACTTTTGTCTGCTTAGGGTACACTGGGGAACTGCAGCGCGAGTTAGCTGTCTTCCTGTTAGTTGGCCATTGTTGGAGTGATACACTTGGTGGACACAGAACGAACTTCGTCTTCTTCTCTTTCTAGGCAAGGCTAATTACACGAATATCGAAAACCTATCGAAAAAAGAAATATGCAAGGTTAGAATTTGACATTTTGTCGTTAATGCAGTTACTAACGGCTAAGGAAAGGTCTGACTACGAAATGATGGGGAAGGAGATCGGTCTTGGTCTTTTCAGGATAACCATCCGATATTTGCCTTGAGTGATTTAGGGAGATCATGGAAAATGTAAAATATGGATCGTCGGAGAAGGAATTGGACCGACGACCTCCCAAATGGGTGTGCTAACACCACTGCGCCACCTCGCTCGATGGAAGCTGTTTAAAGAAGGTTTTATCAAAATAGTTTTTGTTATTTGTAACCCTAAGAAAGCGTATCGAAATGATCATTAGATGGCAACATGGTTGCTACCTTTGGTCTAGACTGCTGTACTTTTCGTTGACGGAAGTAAGTGGACTGTTTGCACCCACTAATAGGTAAACTGTATTAATATATGAAGCTGGTATCCATACAGATATCATTGGTGATCTTGCAGCTCTCGAAGAATGAAATTATAATGAAATCTAGAACTTAATCTGCTTACAGGCGTTGACAAATATCAACTGGGACAGTTGAAAAATGTCTGCCCCGACCGGAACTGGTCGAATGATATGGCCACTCACAACGGCTTTGTTCTAACCACTGACGATCGTGTCAATTCAGATAGCGAAATCATGACGGGAAAAAATCACAACAGTAAAAAGGAGTTGTGCGTGATAAACGAAAGTTGGTAGGCGTGTTACTGTAGTGGATATATAACATCTATTCAGTACCGCCACTATGAGGACGCAAATCAGGTTTGCTTTAAATACGCTCTGTAGCGGTCGTCAGCGTTAGTTGCCTTTGAAATTGGACGTAGTGAGATGATGTTAGTCAAGAACGCCTTGAAGACGATGAAGATACAATTAGCAACTTGGCCGTGTCAGTTGGATGTCCCTTCCGCGATACTGCGGGAAGACTTGGCAGAAATTTCGCCACTGTACATGTTTGCTTCCAGCGGTGGTCACGGGAAGATACGGTCGCAAGAAGACCGCGCTCCAAACGACAACGTGGCTACCGAGATGGAAATGTTCCGCATATGGATGTGGAGCATCGTACTGCATCACAGTGACAACTAATTGTTTGCAAATCGGGTACTTCAAGGATAGCTCATAGCCAGTGCATTCTACTGACCCCAAACCACTGTCGTATGCGACTGCAGTGCTGCCAAGCGACAGCTGGTTGGAGGACGGAGGTCAGTTGTGTTATTTGATGAAATACGGTTCTACCTCGATGATAGCGATGACCGTGTGGTGGTTAGGAGGAGGCCATGTGAACTCCTGGAACCAGTATATCTGCGACCTAGTCCCTGGGGCCGGAGCCTTGAGTTATTTTCGGCCGTGCTAATTGGTATGACAGGAGTGGTTGTCCCACTGAATGCAACTTTGTACGTCGCCCCTTTGGTGATTCGACCTATTGTGCTGCCGTTCATGAACGGCACTCCAGGGAGTGTTTCCAAACAGATACCTCTCCCAAATATACCGCTGTTGTAACCTAGCACGCACTGCGGTACGTCGAAAAGTTGTCTTTGCCTGCTCGATCATCAGTTCTGTCTTCAATCGAGCACATACACATAATCGTACGGCAGCTCCAGTGTCATCCTCATCCAGGCATTAACCGTCTCTGTATTGACCCACCAAGGGCAGCAGGTACGGAAATCCCACAAAGTGATATCCGGCACCTGTGCGACACAGTGCTTGCATGTGAGCTTGTTTACATTCAACATTACACTGGTAATTAATGTACCAGCATTTCACGTTTGAAACGGCAGTTCTTGCGCTGATATTAACCTGTGATATTGCAATATTAATCACTTAAATACGTTACCTACACAAATGTATTCGAGAAATTTCATTTCTCTACATTACAAGATTTTAAACACGGCTGAAACAGCAGCTGCTGAAATTCTTCACGGTAAGTGATGACAGCCAAAACAGTTGTCGGATAAAAATTTATCAAAATTCTTGACATTAGAAGAATTTTAATAATTGTCTACATTAATTATTTCTTTAAGTTGGCATTTCTTTCCGTCAATGTATCATGAAACTAATTACATAGAGAATTACTAAGTACATAAAGATGAATGTAAGAGAGTCCTCCTACTCCGTGTGTATAGGTCAATCCATCAAAAGTGCATCTTGCATACTTAAAGGATCCTTAAGAACTAACTTTATTGAAACAGACAAAAGAACGAAGTGAATGGATTTAATAACACAGTGGCGAAAACAGATCATTTATGACATCATGTGTGTTATATTTTAAGGTATAATGTTATAAGCGCTATTGACATATTGTCTCCAACGGGGATTGTTTGAGAATTTGTGTGATGCTCTCGCCTTGACCAAGGAAACCTCTGGCGAAGCGAGCAGCCCTTATTTTGAGGCAGTCGAACGTCGTCCAGGACGAAGAGTAATGTGAATATGTTAAAAGGCAGATTTGCTAATTACCTCATCTATCGTAAAATAAGTATTTCGTATCTGCTATCTATATAGCTACCATTATGTTGTCCACTCACCCTAAGTAGCATCAGACAGCTGTTGTTATATACTTCGCGACTGTGGCTGAGTCCAGAATTTGGTCGCTGATCGTTAAGTCATCATTATATAGTGTGTTTTAATACATTTATACGAGTTATATTTATTGGCGTTGAGAATCAAATGCTCTCCATGCTCTGATCATCTTAAAGTCCTCCAACAAACGCTTTAAAATCAAATGATAGTTTTTCCCAGCTACGCATCCTTGACTAGAGTTATTTCACTAGGATGGTCGTTAAAAGAATTGTTTCACACAGTCACTCTTGACTTTTAGAGAACACTGTACGAAAAGAGTTTGTTTGTCTCTGGCTGCTTTTCTTGGCATATTTTTAAACCCTAGTCTTTGTAGCAACAATTACATTCAGTGCTTTGATATCGATAAAATCTGTTTCTATCTGGATGTAATTAAAGTACCTGATAGAGTGATAATGAACATACATGAGGACAGGTATGAATTGTTCCTAACATTAATGAGATAAAAAAGAATCGGTCGAAAGAGTAACTTCTCTTAGTAAAAATACAGAAGCTGGTAAAAATTAACAGAAAACGAAGTAAGTGCTAGAAAATGGAAAACGAAGTATGTTAAACGATAAAATTTTAGTGTCTTAGTTTACAATAAAGGACATATTAGGACGTTGTCCGTCCTTCATGTTACAGTGCGTTTGTTGGGCAGTCATCTGTAATGCTAAACGGATGAAGAGCGCATGTTTTTCCTTATGGACGTTGATAAGCTATTTTCTGGAGCAGTAGAGTTTGATGAGGTGTTGTATTAAGACGGATGCTGCTTTCACCAAGTATTATGCTCTGCCATTTACAGGAGAACTGAATTGCAACATTCGATGTCACTAATTTGAAGCGCTAAACAGAATGTTTCAAATGATAAACATGGCTTCTCCGAGAAGAGTTACAGCAGTTACGCTAACACCTTGATTCAGTAGCTAGAAAACAAAAACGTGCAGAATACTCTTTGAGATAATAACTTTCCTGAAACTTTCGCTGTGTTTCCACGTGAAGTAATGGGTTCATTATCATAACATCACGCTTTTAAGAAAAATTATTTTACATCATCTCACCAACGTGGGTATCTCAAATAACATTCAGCACTTTCTCCGTCGTCTATGAATGCCCTCCGAATGTAGAAGCATTTCTTTTAGACTATTGAAGCAAATGACCGTACGGTTGTTTCAGAATGGCGTTTGTTGACTCCTTCCGAATTCTAGCTTCACTACTACTTATCTTATGGCCTTCATGGACGTCTCAACCTCCTTCCACACACTATCTTTAACGCTCCTATGCTTGCGTTGGCTCCAGATGAAATTACAACGAGAGTAGCACTATAAGTTGAAGCTGGAATCATCTGGAAAAGACTGCGTCTGTCCTTTTTAACGTAAAGGCCTGCTGCTAACTGCAGCGACATCGCAGAGATGTTAAACTGCAAAGTGGATGAACATTAGAATTAGATCACACGGAGATACACCAAGATTACGAATATGCTATTCTCTAACTAAAGTGAATTACATTTATTAAACATCTGGATTAAGCAATTTTTTTCACGATAGTATGTAAATTCAAAACCACAGCACTAACGACAACTATGTAACAGTAATCATCAAACTATTTGTTACTCTATCAAAGTAACCACATTCACTAAAATTTCAAATGCAGCTACACCAACAAATCATTACATTCTTGGACCGTAACTAGTTTACCTCTTAATCACGGGAACACAGTAACCAAGTGTCGAAACCTGCGATCAAAGAAATCATGTCTCTAAAACGCTGGGGATGCGCTTACAGTTAACCAGGCAGCAGTCACTATTCCATCCCAATCAGTTTTTTACTACCATCTGCTTCACACACAAGTTATGACTCAATTAAATTGAGACCACAGCTTATACTGAGGGAGGCGAGAACGTTTTCACGAACTAATTTCTTATTTGTATTATTAATAGTACCGTAGTGCTATATTTACAGCAATTTTGAGTCATCTGCCTCCTTAATGGTTTCGTATCACACACCAGTAATTCTCTTCCTGTGCCAACATCTCTCCCTCAGCGTAGCAATTCCACTGAAAAGCCTGAATTATTTGTTAGATACCGGTTGGTTGTAGCTAAAGTGCATCTATTCACGGAGGTCATGTTACATACTCTAATCCATTAATGCGGGACCGGGCTACACTGGAAAATAAATTAATTTCAGTTTCGGCCACCAGGTGCAAATCACTGTGCACTGTTTGTGTGATTAGATGGCATCCATGCTGTCCCCGACAAGCCATAAAGTGACCGAGCGAGGTGGCGCAGTGGTTAGCACACAGGACTCGCATTCGGGAGGACGACGGTTCAATCCCGTCTCCGGCCATCCTGATTTAGGTTTTCCGTGATTTCCCTAAATCGCTTCAGGCAAATGCCGGGATGGTTCCTTTGAAAGGGCACGGCCGATTTCCTTCCCCATCCTTCCCTCACCCGAGCTTGCGCTCCGTCTCTAATGACCTCGCTGTCGACGGGACGTTAAACACTAATCTCCTCCTCCTCCTCCTCCATAAAGTGAGTCAACAGTACGGTTATCGACCGTGCTCTGTCAGCGAAATTGTTATATGCGATCGGCAGCAGCAACAGTGCTGCATTCAGAGAGCATCAATGATTGAATATTCTCAGGAGAGATTCGATGTCATTAAATGGTTCAGAGTACATAATAAAGAAATTCTAAATCACACGTGAACTTGGAATCACTCCTAGAATAGGAAGGCTTCCTATCACAGTGGAAGTTATTCACGAGGCAGCAGGTGCTCCGTGCTGATGTAAGGCTCGTGAAGTGTCACGAGGATTGTCCATCCTATGGTCAACAGTATGGGATATTTTGCGGTCTATTTTACGCTGGTACCCGTACAAGATCCAGACGGTGTAGCAGCACAAACCTCATCATCAGAAACAACATTCAGATTTTGAGTTTCGGTTTCCGGCACAGATCGGAATTGATGACATGGTGTCGGGCAATATACTACTGAGTGACGAGGCACGTTTTACACTACGGGGTGTAGTGAATACATAGGGCTTTCGAATTTGGGGTACTGCTAAATCGCATGTTTTGCAAGAGAAGCGTTCTACTCTACGTGTGTGACAATGTGGTGTGGATTACTAACCTTATTCTCGGTCTGTTCTACTTCGAAGAGATGACACCAAGATAGCCTGTCAGGTGTACCGTGACATCTGCACTTTATCGAGACCTCATTGTACACCATGTCCATATTGCTTTGCAGGAGTTCAGCTGTGTGGAAACCACCGTTTTCGTGGAAGATGGGGCAACACCTCACTTCGCTTGTCCAGTGAATAATTTGCTTAATGTAACGATCCACGAACGTGGTATCTCCGGAGGTATCCAGATGCTTGGCCCACAAGGTAATCTGATCTGAACCCATGTGACTTAAGGCACTGTGGATATCTAAAAGGACGCATTTACCAAGTACACGTTCCATCTCTACCCAGTAAACAACAAAACGTTGCCCAGATTCTACCGTAAATGCTGGGAGCAATTTTTGATCACGTCATTCTTCAGATACAGCGTCTCGTCGACGTCTCCGGTGCTAATACTGAGCAAATTGTGCAAGTGACAGTTAATAATGAAATCAACATTACTGCTTCCTCGCTTGTTTGATCTTTTCTGTCCAAGTCCCGTTTATAATACATTACGTATTGAAACACTTTGAAAGGTCTCTGTTGGATTCCTTTCATGTTTAATTTCTTAAATCGGTCGTCATTTACGGCATAAATTCCTCTTCTAAATTTACTGTGGCGTTTCTATCTGGGAGGAGACTGAGTAGTGGAACGTGTTACTTTTACACGTAAACAAGAACGATCTGTCACACTACTACACTTTAAAACACAGTTTATATGTAATTCATGTCACACAGTCTCATACGGAACCTACATCCGCTTTCTTTTATATACTGTATATGATAAGATATTGTCATCCCCCTTCCCTTCTGTGTGAGAGGATGAATGATCAAATGTGTTTGTAGTTGCATGCTTGAGGGTAGCAGACAAGGCTGTCTGCTAGAGAACAGTAGGACCAACGTCGGAACAGGTAGCTATGCTTTCTTAAAGCAGAGAGGTTTCTATTCTTAGTATGGTCCTGGCCGTCCTTTGTCATGTTGGTATAGGAAGCTGCCCCTCTGGCCCCTTCCGTTTGTCTTTGTGAGCCACCCTCGGGAAGCACGCGTGGTAGTAGGCAGTGGCAGTCTGGTGGTGGCGAGCGTCTGAAATGGTAAGATCTCCGGCTAAGCGCGTGTCTGCTAAGTCCGTAGGACAATGTATTTGTTAAGTTCAGCCTAACTGAGAATTTAATCACTTTTATTTCAGGTTTAGCTCTAAGATATCTAAGGTTATCTTAAATTGCAGCGTAGTGTAATTCTCGTGTGAAGTTAATATTATTTTCCGGGAGTTGCTTTGTTACTACTTTGTGAGTAAAGTGGAACCACGTGTTGATCAGTAACTCTAACTAAGATCAATCTTAAATGCAAATGCTTGTGTGATTATAACGTCTCGTCTTGACAATATTTTGCAATATAGCAACTTTTCTTTATGTTCAACCCACGTGGGGTGTACTTTGCGAGACCAGTACCACGTGCTTATATAACTGTTTGACCCGTCAGGTTAACAGTAAGACGTTAACAACCAGTTCGAGGTTTTTCTTCTGTAAATTGCTTTTTGATCTAATTTATTTTAATTATCGAAATTATTGTGGAGTTATACGCTTTGTGTAAACCAAGTTGACCACGTGAAGCATGTGGTGTAATCATCAAAGTAGCCCTCAGCTATTCTTTTCGCGAAGATTTCACAAAGAGTTAATATGAATTTAGTATACCAGTGTGTGGTAATTACATGACGGACAGGATTGTGCTTCGAACGTAATTTCTTTGGGTAAAAATTTGAATCTGTTTGTAGTGGTTAACTTTCTCTTGCATGCGTTTCAACGTTCTTTGTGTGTTGTTTTATGAATGCAGTGTTGTATGCAGACTCCCAATCTTGGCTCCATATTTGATGTGTTCCGTAAGATTTTCACCGTCCTAAATAAGGCACCAGCTTGTTACGAATAGAATTTAATATGCTGAAATTTCAATGACCAATCTTAAAAATAAATTTCCAAATATAAACTGATTTCTTTCTTTTTATTTAAATTCTCCTTTATATATATATATATATATATATATATATATATATATATATATATATATATATATATTACCGGTTGTTGTATGACTATTAAAAGATTATCATTAATGTTAGTCTGTTAGGGAATTTGGTAAACCTGGACTAGATACCTGATGAAACAGTTGCCCAGTAATCCATGGTTAACTTCCCCAGACAGATCACAGCTTTTCAACCCGGTTTCATTGTCCATCAGTACCGCTTTCAACATGCCAAAATTAAAGCTAAAACTTACAACTTGTATACTTTTTCTTGCGTTAACAGAGCCAGATTTACACATTTTGGAAAAATTTTGAACTTATTTTTTTTTCCAATGTTAAGTCGATTCCACTTTTATGCATAAGATCTCCTACCAAGTTTCGCTGCCATATGATAATTACATCAACACTGGACCCCTATGAGTAGCGGCACTCTAATGATAACCAGCAAATATATTACAATATCTGTATTCTCCTGCAGTTTTTCCTGTCTACAGCTTCCTCTAGTTTCATGGGTGTAATTCACTGACGTCTAAACACATGCCCTATAATGTGGTGTCTTCTGCGGTGATCTATCACCATCCTTTTTAATAATGCATCTGAAACGCTTCGATTCCATTCCGACTTTGCATAGTCTACTATTCCCTTCCTTAAAATACTATCCTCAAGACGCACATACTCAGAGATCTATTCCTGAAATTAAGACCTGTGTTTGATCCTAGTGAACCTGTTTTAGGAAGTAATATTCTCTTTGCAAGTGCTTTCTCTTCTACCCTACTTGGTTCGTCACCAGGCTAGCAGAATACTTTCACTTCGAATAGTAAGCGGGTCCCAATTGCGATGTTACGTTCACACTGTCATTCCTGATATTCCAGAATACTTTCGTCTTTCTTTGATTTACTCTCAGGCCACAT
This sequence comes from Schistocerca nitens, assembly GCF_023898315.1. Taxonomy (NCBI): domain Eukaryota; kingdom Metazoa; phylum Arthropoda; class Insecta; order Orthoptera; family Acrididae; genus Schistocerca; species Schistocerca nitens. Next base: position 546,558,395 of record NC_064619.1, on the reverse strand, counting down.
TTCATGCTCCTTAGTCGGATTATTTCGTTCAACAAGTCCTGTAAATCTTCCTCAATCTTGTTGGAGATACTTTCGCATCGACTTTTCCTACATCTTGTCTGAAAAATAAATGGTTGCTGCCTGATCTTACTTCCGCAGGATCACACTCTGACCATTTGGAACAACCATGCTCATTCTAGAGTAAAAATATGAGATCTGTCATAACGTTGTCATTTCCGTTGCCGTTTCCTTGATATTAAACAGGTACGTTTCTCAATTACTGGGGCAAACTATTGAAGGTCTATCAAGCGAAACTTCTCCACTTTTCTCCGTCTGCCTATTATGTAGCAACTCTTGAGGGACTGTAAGTCTCCCTTATTGACATAGCTAGATTTGATCACAATGTTAATAACAAATACCGGTCAATTTTTTACAACTGTTTTTTGGATTGCACTGGCTTCAAGACGTCAGAGACTTCGAACCCATAAGCGATGTCAAATTCATATTTTTATGAAAGTTATTAATGTGATGCATGCAAACCGTATTTTTATGGAACTGCGTTGATTTTGACTCACGCGATTGTTGGTAGCGTACTTCGGGCTGTCACGCTAAAATGAGATAGATGGAAAGATAGGTAGATAATCCGTTTAATGTTTCAAAAGTATCAGCCTCTCCTATTTTCGAGATTGAGTTAATGAATTCTTCCAAAAGGGCAGTGGTACGTGTCAAGTGTCCAAGTTTATATGAGTCTACCTAAATAATTGCCACTTCTCCCAGTGATTTGGGAATTGCTTGTAAATGTTACTGTATTTACATTTTCTGACTTGTTAAATCACTGGTCTTTCAAAACTCTGCCGAACTCTCACCTTAATACTGTATCCGCTATCTCTTCCAGCTCGACGATAGCCTCTAATAGAAACACTACGCAAAGAAATTCGGCAAGAGCATAATTATGTAGACACTCTTTCATTCAAACACACGATGTTTTCAAGCGTTGACTGCCACACTGAATTGTCGGACCTACTTTATACACTTTTGTGATCCGTTTATTTGAATACACTCATGTAAGGTGAGGAAACTTTATTTGGTGGTACATCTAAGTTGGTGATATATTTCGTTTCGTCTCTCGTTAACTTAGGAGTGACTGAAATAATTCGAGATAGAGATAATTGATGCCGCAAAATATCTTCGTTGTGTTGATTACGCGGAACCACCGCTTTATCAGTATTTATGTGTTGCAGCAAGTGTTACACGCCGCAGTAATTTTATTTTGTAAATAAATTTAAACTTTATTTGATTTCATAGCCATATACAGTTTTGAATACCCTTATCGCCAGTTTTGTACTGGCCTCGTCGCTACTGTTGTGGAGGCAGAGTTGCTACTGTTGTATGATAGGCCGAGTTTGTGAGTTCGTGAAGCGGCTTCTGGTGCAGTACACCGTTAAGACAATTTCTCCCTGCCACTATTACACAGCTGTGCCTCAGGGTCAGGTAAATAGCACAGGAGAACGGAGGCTCTACAACACACCAACAAATTAGTAACAAACCCACTCAAATGAGTTAAAAAGGCTTACTTATCTTTGTGACTTGTTGAATGGTTACGTCTGCAACACAGCTTATCATTTAACAAACTAAGAAGGTCTCAATGGATACGCGCACTCTTCAAGTTGCCATCACACATCCCAAACCCTGAATGTGCTTAAATCCCTTTTTAAACAGGGCCCATACAGTGTCGGACGCAGATAGTTTACCTAAAGAGCTTGCACATTTAAAGACAGTGTTCACAGAAAATGGATATTCGATCCGGTAAATTAACACGTCATTCTCAGCTGAAACCCAGAACCATGAAGTGGATAAGGAAGAGAACGCGCCAGCAAAGTCCCTAGCTTTTCCCCACTTGTAGGAAATATTTCCCTCAAAATAGCAAGAATCCTTAGTAATTTTCGGGTGAAAGTGATATCCCGCCAACCACCTAAGATTTTGGAGTTGCTGGGATCAGCGAAGGATAACTCGTTATTGCGGAACACAGGATTTACCAATACTTTGTCAGTATGGTATGGCGTATATAGGACAAACAACAGGCACAGTGGGAGAACGTTGCACGGAACATAAACGTTGCACTCGCCTTTTGCAACCTGCAAGTCTGCCATTGCGGATCATTGTATGTCCAACGCCAACGGACATTCAATGGAGTATGACAAAAGATTTTTTAGATCAGCCAATTTCCGTAAATTACGGGACGGTCGTTTGCGTGTATGCAGCTGACCCCCGATAAGTGTTCCAACGTGTACTTGCGGGCCAAGGTATCAATGTTAGTTGACTATCATGCTCGTCAAATCACTGTAGCACGATCCTGATCCTGTGATAGGAACAGTTATCCTGCTGGAAGATGCCATCTTCGTAGGGGAAGACTTCAAGTATGAAGCGAGGCAGTTGGTCCACTACAATGTTCGTAGTCCACAGGTGTTTGGTGCCTTCGATTACTACCATATCTCCGATGGAAATCCAACTCAATGCACCCCTTCGCATAATTATGTCCTCACCGGCTTGCATTTGTAGTGCGGTGCCTGTGTAAGCAGACATTCGCCCGGATGACGGGGTGTAAGGACAAAACTATCGAACTAGTCTAACAATGCACGCGATTCATTTAACCATGCGACCCGTGTTTATCGAACCACGGTGAAATCTCTGTGATCCTGTGCCCACTGCTGTCGTAATTGATCTCCGTGTTCAGCCATAGCCTCTGAACGGTGCGCTCCGAAACACATGTGCCTGGGCCAGTATTCTATTCTGTCGTCAGACTTTACACCGCGGGCAATCCTCCTGTCTCCACGCCTTGTGGTGAGACGTGGACGTCCAGTACCATGTGGTCTACTCGTTATTTCATCACGTTTCAATCGCTTTCCGCAGGTGTTCAACTGTAGTACGCAAACAACAGACCAGCTTCGCCGTTTCAGAGATTCTCGTTACCACGTCCAGGGCCACAAAAATCTGACCTTTGTCGGAGTCACTTATCCCACTGGATTTCCGCGTTTTCGATCCGTATCTTCGCCATAACGACTACCCATTCGTCTTTGTTCCGCTTAAATTCTTTGCTTACCGCGTCACGTGACCGCAGCACTACGAGAAGGCGTTGAATCTCGTGGTGGGCAGTGCACATAATGTTTTGGCTGAGTGTATACAGTAAATAACGTCACCGAGCTTCCATCTAGGATAACACTGTGCCGGCTACGAGACATCAGCTTCACATGTGAACGGCTTCCCGCTTCCCCATGAGGCTCACTAACACTTTTCAGTTGCTGGAAGAGACAACGCCCGGAGCCGGTCCGCGTGCAGCGCTTTGGATTGGATTGTTTTGGGGGAAGAGACCAAACTGCGAGGTCATCGGTCTCATCGGATTAGGGAAGGATGGGGAAGGAAGTCGGCCGTGCCCTTTCAAAGGAACCATCCCAGCATTTGCCTGGAGCGATTTAGGGAAATCACGGAAAACCTAAATCAGGATGGCCGGACGCGGGATTGAACCGTCGTCCTCCCGAATGCAGTGCTTTGTAGCCTCATAGTTGAACTCTGCTGCTACATACCTATACGCCGACCTAAACCTTGCCTAGAGGCGTGGCCTCGGTATGTTTCAACATCGACAGAGGACCGACTCATCCTCTCTGTTGTGGCGTAAAAAGACAGCCACGCCACTCGGAAGTAGCCGAAAGGCACGCGTTAACTCACGCAGGCTAGTAGATAGGTCTGAAACAGGATACGTAATGAATGCTATAAAGAAAAGTACGTAGCTCCTGGAATACTTAACTTTAATCCATCCTTGTGGTACATCGCTCTTGACGATACTAGTGAGACTGTGTAGATACAAGCTATGTAATGCTAATGGCGCCTTGCTAGGTCGTAGCCATTGACTTAGCTGAAGGCTATTCTAACTATCTGCTCTGCAAATGAGCGAGGCTTCGTCAGTGTGCATCGCTAGCTACGTCGTCCGTACAACTGGGACGAGTGCTAGTCCGTCTCTCGAGACCTGCCGTGTGGTGGCGCTCCGTCTGCGATCACTGACAGTGGTGACACGCGGGTCCGACGTGTACTAATGGACCGCGGCCGGTTTAAAGCTACCACCTAGCAAGTGTGGTGTCTCGCGGTGACACCACACTCTCCTACTTAAAAAAAAAAGAAAAGAACGCCAGCGACTAGGCATATTTTCACCCTGACGACATTCAATGTCTAACTTAAGCTGAGGAAGATGAATACGAATAAGTTTCTTGGATTACTGGTTATGGACAGAGTAGATGATTGTTGTGATTTTTCGAAGAACCTCACAACGTAGAATAAAAACCAGTAATATCGTCTTACCAATTCTCTGTCATCTTTCCAATGCTCCCAAAGCATCTTGTAATAAACCAATTCCCAACTCAAAGAGAATCTTGGATGTTCCACAAAGCCTGTCACTAATGCGGCAATGTTGTGACAGTCGAAACTCCATTTTAATGCTATCCGAGGCTATTTTCTCAGGTGGGAGGTTGCTTGTCGTCCACACAGTACTTAGTGGCGAATTGATAGGGTAGCCTAACATGAGCTTGACATGAGTCGACTTATGAGTTTCATTTACTGTAGTACCAAATGCGAAAACCAGCTGACACCAATATACCACTATGAGTGATAATGGGAACAATAAATGATGTAGTCTGACTGCAAATTTTGGCTGATAAACTCTGCAGATGAAGGCTGGAGGAAACAAGGCATTGTAGAAATATGAGGAATGGCATGACGAAAGCAAAGCTTCCTAAGTGAACTAGAGAGAAAGGCTGTCACATTATCCAGTACTAAAAAGGATTTTCCTAAACTAGAGACACCATTAGTCAAGTATCATATGGTAGTACTGTCCTACTATGAACGAGATAAATCTACTAAATGTATCCACTGTAACAAATATATGGTGATGCCCATTTTTAATGCGTGAAAATGGTCCTACGTAATCGATTAAGGTCTTATCCGGTGGGCTGTTTTCCCTAGAAGAGCGCAACAGTTGTGATGCCCATTTTTAGTACCTGAAAATGGACCTACCAAGTCAATGAAGTTCTTATCCGGTGGGCTATTTTCCCTAAAAGAGCGCAACAGACCTAGATGCTTGTGGGGATTCTGGTTAGATACCTTACGTAATTTACATTGACCGACGAATTTTCTAACGTCTTTAGGAAGCCCTTACAAGTTAGATGTCCCTTAACTGTGTGGAACATTTTGGCGAAACACAAATGACCATCATACAAGGCCAGATGGCTGATATCGTAACAGATGGATGACATCATGAGCAGACTAGCTGGCTCTTTCTGAACGTACGATAAAGCATATCAGCAGTCTGATTTTTAGATCCTCGTATATGCTTAATCCGGATTTTAAACGCAGAGATACGCACTGCCCATTGAAAAATGCGACCATATTTCCTAGGCCTAGCAAGCACACAATTCAGTCCCTGGTTACACGTTTCCAAATCACAAGTTTTATGTTCAGGGTAAAACCTAAACATATTCAGATCAAAGAGAGCAGGTAAAGCCTCCAATTCGTACGTTAAGTACTTTTGTTCAGATTCCAATAGAGGGAGTAGCATCAACTCACAGTCGGCAATCCCCTTCCTTTTCCTGAACTACTACGGCAGCAAGGCCACTATTAGCTGCCTATGTTTGCACTCAAAGTCCTGACTAAAATCAGTGATCCCAAAAATAGGAGCCCTAGCTAAAGCTCTTTTTACAGAATCAAAGGCTGCCTGATGAGCATGAGTCAAAGAGAAACTTTCATCCTTTCGCCGCAATTGATTGATGGGCATGAAAATCTGAGAAAATTTCGAGACGAACGTACGATATAAATTGACAACCCCAGTAAATGGTGCCACTTTCTTTTCCTTTTTTGGTCACTGATCATCCTTGGTCAGTTGATACCCTGCTGCTCACTACAATATGGCCGAGAAAATAAATTTGATTACAAATCAAATTAACCTTAGAAAGCTTGACAGTCATGCCAGCTTCTTTACTTCGCTATAAAATTTGACTAATGTGTTCAAAATATACGTCAAAATTTAGCTACGTGTGACCACAACGCCAAGACAGATGTGATTGCATCAAATTATGGAATTCCCCAAAACTCAGTCTAATCTGGGAAGCAGAGCAGCACCACTGAGCCACCCAAAAGGAACACCACTAAATTCAAATTCCTTAATTTCCTCAGGAAAGCCATAGCTCGTTTGTACATAGAACAGAACTGCAGGAGTTAAACATGGCACAGACTGGTTCGGAATTCAAAAACGAACATACGAAAGGCAACATGTGATGATGAATTTTCTAACAGCCAAATGGTCGTTCATGGCTAGTACGGTGGCGCGCTACTGTACGAGACGTCATTGATCTCTGAACACTTCGCGAAGTTTCTGGCAGTATGACAACATATTTGGTTTTCTGACAATAAAAACGCATAGCATTAACAGGGCCTTCTCGTGCAGTTGCAGGTGGTATCCCATTTCAAAAAGTATCTTCTCACTCAACTACTGACTGTGAGCTACTTTCCTGACCCTCAAATTTAAAATTCTCTATGGCTGAAATATCATGATGTACATCAGCACTAGAAGTCAGACGGCACGTGTCCTATCTTGTGGGCGCATTCCTTCCACATAATACGAACTGTTTCACTCGCTGATAAATGGACACATATTGATATTCCAGATACACAAACATTTCCTACATCTTTCTCTAAACAATCCTCAGTACCTTGTGCTCTAAAGAAGTATTTACCGATGATGTCCTCTCTCATACCGATCCTCATCTATTCTGGCCGAATATTACTTCGAAAATAACCTAGAGAACTAGTTAGAGTTTTCAGTGTCTTCAATCACAAACTTATCCAAAACACCGACAGTAAAGAGGTGAATAATTAGTAACAGCGTAAGATCTTGTGCTCTCCTGGCCTTCATTGCTTACATATTCCACCCTCACAATCATATTCCGCACATCAAGACGCTTCATTCGAACCCAAACTCGATAAGATAAAGTCAATGTTCTATGAATTCATGTAAACGACACGCAAATAACTAATAAATTGCAAGTGCGCACCGCACTTGAAATACTCGAGGCTGGCGTACACACACACATTCAAGACACGACGGTCACAAAAGCTTTTAGTTCGGAAGAGGCAAACATCGCACGCCAGGACGCCGGTCCCTTAAGAGATTTTCACAGGGAGCTATCTACACCGGCCGGCGGCCGCCCGTGGAGCGGACAGCGTTTGCCCGAGTGAAGGACGACCCCATGTTTGGCTTAAAAGCAAATTCCGCCAAGCCTACACATTCTTTACAAACAGAGCACACAGTCTCAGAGATTTTCACAGGGAGACAGCAAATGCCAAACGCCGATGCTACAGATTTCCGGATTGGTCGCCTTACACGAAACGTCAGTCTCCGGTTTTAGAAGAGCAGTGCTGATTGGCAGACGATATTTCTGACGCCTTGAGCTGAGGGAGTAATGGAAGAGACCGAAAGGTATACCCCTTCACGTCTGGCGTGCCTCGGGCATGGATGTGTGTGATGTCCTTAGGTTAGTTAGGTTTAAGTAGATCTAAGTTCTAGGGGACTGATGACCTAAGATGTTAAGTCCCACAGTGCTCAGAGCCATTTGAGACTATTTTTACTTCACTGTGAGAGCACCTCTGTCGAGAGCGAATCGAAGTGCGACTCTATATTGGGTCCTTGCGATTAAGCGTTGTTCACTGTGTTGGCCGCCACACTTATTGTGCAGTGTGAACGGACAGGGTTATAGTTAAACGCCTGAGAGCGAATTTTTGAGTGGGATCGCGGTGGACTGGTTATCTGACTGGTGAACCACGCCAATAGTTACACTAGGGACGAATAGGAGTCCTTGACTTCACCAAGGCGGAGGGACAGTTTGATTGGGAAAGCTCAATCCAGATGGAACGATAGTTAACTTATTTGTCAGCAGCGAGCGGCGCAGACAGCAGTCATCGCAGCTTACGGTATTGTGCACTACAGCTCTTGCGAGCCCCATATTTCCTCCACAACAGTACACTTCACTGCATTTCACACATGACAACCTCGACCGTACCTAGCAACATTCTAATGGATAATTATTCAAATTGAGTAGGCGCGGCTCTCAGCCATTCTGCCAAGTCAATAACAATCTTAAACTTTGTACAGAAATTTCATTAGCGAACCCTATCCTTAAGAGGTAACTTGACATTCCGAAAAGAACCAGAAATAAGTTATTCAGTTCATAACTAAAAGTGCCATTGTGATTTCTCAGAATTTTTGCAAAATAAATAATAATTTTCGTTAGTTTCATGTGTTTCTTACACTAACTAGAACTACTCCAGTACCCAAGTATCCCACTAGTTACGTAAGGATTTTGTAAATTTTTGTGTAATTTCCTTACAGCGGACGACTCCAGAAGTTATTTATTGTTGAAAGATTTTCAGGCATTTCTCTTTAGAACGTTAGGAGCGTTTGTCTGACTTCTGTAGTAGTGTGGGGGTGGAAATAGCATCTTGCAGGAGCAACAGGGTAAAGGGTACATCTCAGATTAATCCGTTGCGCAGAATGACAGAATGGCACCCACCCGCTGCTCACAACAGGAAGTGATGCGACAGCTGTAAAACGACAGAGTGATCTTCTAATGCGACCGTTAAACAGAGAAATGTAATAACTTCTTCGCTATTATCTAAAGAAAAGTTCGATAACTGGTAATTATTGATAATAATTGATCTGGTATATCAGAATAACTGTGCCAATTATTTTTCTGGTTTTCACCTTTTGACAGTAGGCCTTGACCTAATTCCGGCATATACGTTTCCCCTTGCCAATTTAACAAAGTAATCTTTTGCTGTAACGGAAGTACACAGAAGCTCCAAAGAAACAGTTATAGGCACGCGTATTCACATACAGAGGTATGTAAACAGGCAGAGTATGCTGCTGCGGTCGGCAACAATCAGTCTCTGGCGCAGCCGTTAGATCGGTTACTGCTGATACTATGGCAGGTTATCAACATTTAAATGCGTTTGAACGTTGTGTTACAGTCACCGCACGTGAGACGGGACGTAGCATCTCTGATAGAGCAATGAAGTGGTGATTCTCCAAATCTCCGACATCGCTGTGGCATGAAAAAGATTCTGCATGAACGAGGCCAACGACGACTGAAGAGACTCTTTCAGCGTGACAGAACTGCAGCCCTTCCGCAAACTGCTTCACATTTCAATATTGGGCCATCTACAATTGTCATCATACGAGCATTCAAAGAAAGATAATTGATATGGGCTTTCGGAGCGGAAGTTCCACCGACATTGGACAGTTGATATCTGGAAACATGTTGCCTCGTCGGAAGAGTCTCGTTTCAAATTGTATCGATCGAATGGATGTGTACGGGTATGAAGGCAAGCTCACGAATCCATTGATCCTCCATGTCAGCATGGGACTTGAAGCTGGTGCAGGCTCTGTAGTGGTGTGGGGCGTGTGCAGTTCGAGTGATATGGGACCCCTCATAAGTCTAGATACGACTGACAGATGACACGGACGTAGGCATCCTATCTGATCAACTGCATCCATTCATGTCCATTTTGCATTCTGACGGACGTGGGCAATTCCAGCAGGACAATACGACACCCCATACGTCCAGACTGATACAGAGTTGCTCCAGGAATACTTCTGAGTTCAACACTTCCGCTGGCCACCAAACGTCCCAGACATAACCTTTATTGAGCTATCTGGGATGCCTTGTAACGTGCTGTTCACAAGAGATCTCCACCCTCTCGTACTCCTACGGATGTATGGACAGCCCTGCAGGATTCATGGTGTCAATTCGCTCCAGCACTACTTCAGACATTAGTCAAGTCCGTGCCAAGTCGTGCTGCGGCACTTCCGCACGCTCGCGGGGGCCCTACACGATATTAGGCAGGTGCACCAATTTCTTTTGCTCTTCATTGTAATTTCATTGGGCAGTTGATGAATCTGAGAACGAAAGGCGACTTCTTTACTTAAAACATTCAAATCTAGTATCCTATTATGCAAATGGTTGCAGTATGCCTGGATACGCAAAAGGTGTGATCGTGAAGGCACTGCCTGTTCCTAAATGTGTGTGCATCATTCAACAGCTTGGAACCAACAGTGCAAGAGGTACCCACTTCTCCTATTATGTTTACGCAGATGTAGACGAGCTAGTGTAAGAGGCTCTGTAACCATTGAATAAATTCAGGGACGGTACCTTCTACTGGTGCGTCACGAAAGTAAAACTCGTATGTTAGACAGGACATTTTTTAACTGAGACAGACCCAATACAGCACATGGTCCAGATCCCATCCTGAGCCAATAAAAGAGGTGAATAGTAACCAGAAACGTATTAAGAGTTCATTTACACGGGTCCAAGAGTTTGCTCACCAACCACGGACGACTATTTGTCTGCTGCCACTGAGCTATCTTAAAATTACCTCAAAGATACGCCCAGTTCAGCAGTAGAAGGTACCAAGCGCACGTACTCAAAAATAAACGCACACCATTTTTCATAGTTTTATTTTTGAAATCTGGCCTTTCAGAGTGAGGCTTAACCAAAACCAAACACGTGAAATGGCTGGGCCACGGTTTCAGGTCCACATGACTCACCATTTGAAAAACTTTATTACCATTGAAAAATACTTTACATACAAACAGAAACAATTGCTGAGATCAGCAACAAGTACGTTCATCAGCAAGTAAAAGAAAAAATCAAAATTATACGACCAGTTCAATGATCCCAGAAAAATGGAACAACAGTTTTGATACCAACAACAGTTAGACAATGAAACACGGTTTTTTCTCAAATCGGAACTCTTTAGAGACAAGGCGGTAAAACTGGAAACCACTAATTTCAAATTACGGCCAAATATTATTCTCATTTAAAACGCAGACTGTATATATTTTAAAAAAGGGCATACCTTGGGAAAACAATAACGGACGCAATTAACTCAAATACAATTTTCCGTGACCTTTGGTACGAACGTTTCAAACTGGCCCCGCTGGGCTAACTCAACAGTTAAACAACCATGAAACTAACGCACAACAGCCTGCATTTTATAATTAAAAAAATAACAAATATGAAATGTCAGGACTAAGCACTGCCTCTACATCTCCAAATATAATATTTGACGCTGCGACCCTTTGTTTCCCCTCTTTTTTTCTTAAAAAAAAAAAAGGTTCAGTGTCTAGGAAGTAATTTCTCTCCCCCTGAAATTTAAAACTAAATTATTATGACTCAGCAGTATCTAGTTACTGGAATGATAACATTTTGGTGAGAGAAGCCGCTACCCCAATATTTTTACACAATTATCTTCCACATTTCCAGGTATAAATTAATTATTAGTTCAATTCTCAAATCTACACAACGAAATGATTAGAAGTTACAGTTCATAATCTTACTCGGACTGACGCTCTGCGCTGCTGTTTTCCGCGGCCGTCGACGCACTCTGTCGTCTTCAATTTGAGCAAATCGTGGAGATGATGGGATCCAATGCACTGTCCAGCTGGTAGCCGCTGTCACGGTTTAATTTTCCGCCAGTCGTATTTCTACGGATTCTTTAATAATGGAGTACCATTATTGTTTTCTCATACTCTATTGAATGTCCCCCCTCCCATGAACCATGAACCTTGCCGTTGGTGGGGAGGCTTGCGTGCCTCAACGACACAGACAGCCGTACCGTAGGTGCAACCACAACGGAGGGGTATCTGTTGAGAGGCCAAACAAACGTGGGGTTCCTGAAGAGGGGCAGCAGCCTTTTCAGTAGTTGAAGGGGCAACAGTCTGGATGATTGACTGATCTGGCCTTGTAACACTAACCGAAACGGCCTTGCTGTGCCGGTACTGCGAACGGCTGAAAGCAAGGGTAAAATACAACCGTAATTTTTCCCGAGGGCATGCAGCTTTACTGTATGGTTAAATGATGATGGCGTCCTCTTGGGTAAAATATTCCGGAGGTGAAATAGTCCCCCATTCGGATCTCCGGGCAGGGACTACTCAAGAGGACGTCGTTATCAGGAGAAAGAAAACTGGCGTTCTACGGATCGGAGCGTGGAATGCCAGATCCCTTAATCGGGCAGGTAGGTTAGAAAATTTAAAAAGGGAAATGGATAGGTTAAAGTCAGATATAGCGGGAATTAGTGAAGTTCGGTGGCAGGAGGAACAAGACTTTTGGTCAGGTGAATACAGGGTTATAAATACAAAATCAAATAGGGGTAATGCAGGAGTATGTTTGATAATGATTAAAATAAGGAGTGCGGGTAAATTACTACAAACAGCATAGTGAACGCATTATTGTGGCCAAGATAGACACGAAGCCCACGCCTACTACAGTAGTACAAGTTTATATGCCAAGTAGCTCTGCAGATGATGAAGAAATTGATGAAATGTATGATGAGATAAAAGAAATTATTCAGTTGCGAAGGGAGACGAAAATTTAATAGTCATGGGTGACTGGAATTCGCAGTAGGAAAAGGAAGAGAAGGAACCGTAGTAGACGGATATGGATTGGGGCTAAGAAATGAAAGAGGAAGCCGCCTGGTAGAATTTTGCACAGAGCATAACTTAATCATAGCTAACACTTGGTTCATGAAACATGAAAGAAGGTTGTATACATGGAAGAACCCTGGAGATACTGAATGGTTTTAGATACATTATGTAATGGTAAGACAGAGATTTAGGAACCAGGTTTTAAATTGTAGGACATTTCCAGGGGCAGATGTGGACTCTGACCACAATCTAATTGTTGTGAATTGGCAGGAGCCAATTCACGGGGTTTGGAGGAAGCCGAAAGGCACGCGTTTAAGCTCACGCAGACTGGCGTGAGGTCTGGAACAAGGTAAAGTAATTATACTATCAAGAAAAGTACGTAGCTGCTGGAATACTTAACTTTAATCCATAATTGGTGAACATCTGTCTGACGGTACATGCATCACAGGATTAATAGCAAATGATAATGGCGCCTTGCTAGGTCGTAGCAAATGACGTAGCTGAAGGCTATGCTAACTATCGTCTCGGCAAATGAGAGCGTAATTGGTCAGTGAACCATCGCTAGCAAAGTCGGCTGTACGTGTACAACTGGGGCGAGTGCTAGGAAGTGTCTCTAGACCTACCGTGTGGCGGCGCTCGGTCTGCAATCACTGACAGTGGCGACACGCGGGTCCTACGTATACTAACGGCCGATTTAAAGGCTACCACCTAGCAAGTGTGGTGTCTGGCGGTGACACCACACTAATCTTTATGAACTGTAGATTAAAACTGAAGAAGCTGCAAAAAGGTGGGAATTTAAGGAGATGGGACCTGGATAAACTGAAAGAACCAGAGGTTGTACAGATTTTCAGGGAGAGCACAAGGGAACAATTGACAGGAATGGGGTAAAGAAATACAGTAGAAGAAGAATGGGTAGCTTTGAGGAATGAAATAGTGAAGGCAGCAGAGGATCAAGTAGGTAAAAAGACGAGGCTAGTAGAAATCCTTGGGTAACAGAAGAGATACTGAATTTAATTTATGAAAGGAGAAAATACAAAACTGCAGTAACTGAAGCAGGCAAAAAGGAATACAAACGTCTCAAAAATGAGATCAACAGGAAGTGCAAAATGGCTAAGCAGGGATGGCTAGAGGACAAATGTAGGGATATAGAGGCTTATCTCACGAGGGGTAAGATAGATGCTGCCTACAGGAAAATGAAAGAGACCTTTGGAGAAAAGAGAACCATTTGCATGAATATCAAGAGCTCAGATGGAAACCAAGTTCTAAGTAAAGAAGGGAATGCAGAATGGTGGAGGGAGTATATAGAGGGTCTATACAGGGACGATGTTCTTGAGGACAATATTATGGAAATGGAAGAGGATGTAGATGAAGATAAAATGGGAGATATGATACTGCGTGAAAAGTTTGACAGAGCACTCAAAGACCTACGAGAAGTCGAAACAAGGCCCCGGGAGTACACAACATTCAATTAGAACTACTGACGCCCTTGGGAGAGCCAGCCTTGACAAAACTCTACCATCTGGTGAGCAAGATGTATGAGGCAGGCGACATTCCCTCAGCCTTCAAGAAGAATATAATAATGCCAATCCCAAAGAAAGCAGATGTTGACAGATGTGAAAATTACCGAACTATCAGTCACAGCTGCAAAATACTAACGCGAATTCGTTATAGACGAATGGAAAAACTAGTAGATGCCGACCTCGGCGAAGATCAATTTGGATTCCGTAGAAATGTTGGAACCCGTGAGGCAATACTGACCCTACGAAAGGCAAACCTACGTTTCTAGCATTTACAGACTTAAAGAAAGCTTTTGACAATGCTGACTGGAATACAAATTCTGAAGGTGGCAAGAGTAAAATACAGGGAGCGAAAAGCTAATTACAATTTGTACAGAAACCAGATGGCAGTTATAAGAGTCGAGGGACATGAAAGGGAAGCAGTGGTTGGGAAGGGAGTGAGGCAGGGTTGTAGCCTCTTCCCGATGCTACTCAATCTGTATATTGAGCAGGCAGTAAAGGAAACAAAGAAAAGAGCTCGGAGTAGGTATTAAAATCCATGGAGAAGAAATAAAAACTTTGAGGTTCGCCGATGACATTGTAATTCTGTCAGAGAGAGAAAAGGACTTGGAAGAGGAGTTGAACGGAATGGACAGTGTCTTGAAAGGAGGGTATAAGATGATCATCAACAAAAGCAAAACGAGAATAATGGAATGTAGCTGAATAAAGTCGGGTGATGCTGAGGGAAATAGATTAGGAAATGTGACACTTAAAGTAGTAAAGGAGTTTTGCTATTTGGGGAGCAAAATAACTGATGATGGTCGAAGTAGAGAGGATATAAAATGTAGACTGGCAATGGCAAGGAAAGCGTTTCTGAGGAAGAGAAATTTGTTAACATCGAGTATTGATTTAAGTGTCAGGAAGTCGTTTCTGAAAGTATTTGTATGGCGTGTAGCCATGTATGGAAGTGAAACGTGGGCGATAAATAGTTTAGACAAGAAGAGAACGGAAGCTTTAGAAATGTGGTGCAACAGAAGAATGATGAAGATTAGATGGGTAGATCATATAACTAATGAGGAGGTACTGAAAAGAATTGGGGGGAAGAGGAGTTTGTGGCACAACTTGACAAGAAGAAGGGACCGGTTGGTAGGACATGTTCTGAGGCATCAAGGGATAACAAGTTTAGCATTGGAGGGCAGCGTGGAGGGTAAAAATCGTAGAGGTAGACCAAGAGATGAATACACGAAGCAGATTCAGGAGGATGTAGGCTGCAGTAGGTACTGGGAGATGAGGAAGCCTGCAAAGGATAGAGTAGCATGGAGAGCTGCATCAAACCAGTCTTAGGACTGAAGACCACAACAACAACAACATTGAATGTCCAGTAGAAATACAATGTTCAGCAATAGCGGACTTGCTTGGCTGCAAAAGGCGGGTGTAACGTTGATGTTCAGTGCAGCGTTCTTTCACGGTGCGTGTAGTTTGACCTATGTAAGCCATACCACATTGGCACGGTATCTTGTAAATTCCGGCCTTTCGTAGTAAAGGATTGTCCTTAACTGATCCCACAAGGTCCGCAATCTTCGATGGTGGGCGGAAAACCCCTTTTACCAGAAATTTTCGTAGGATTCTTGCTATTTTAAACGAAGTGTTGTAAGAGGTATGCGCTGCCTGCGATATGCAAGGTATAGGAGAGTCGCTGACCAGAGAGCAGTGTTGACTGAGTACGAACTGTGTAGCTGTAGCAGCAAGTTGTTGCTTGTCGCTACTCTACGGTAGTCGGTAGTGTGCTCTGGTCTGGTGTATCGTGTTCGCTGGCCCGGCCGCGGTGCAGCGATGCCGGAGCCTGAGTATTATTGTATAAGGTAAAAAGCAGCCTCGCGCATATCTAGTAATGTATGTGAATTCCAATGTAAATCTTTTAAAAAATGTCATAATAATATTCTTTGCGATATAAAGAATTTAAAGAATTTTTGCTTTTTTATTCAGAATCATCTTACAGGGCCATGACGCAGCACTGCTGTCGTCCTAAAATTTACCAGGTTACTGAATTTATTATTTTTTTATTGTGAGGTTTAAGAATTTTTCTGTTTCGTGCTTACATTAAATGATAAAAGAATTTTGTGGGTACATTAAATGTGAATGCATTTCTGTACGGAGATTATAAATGGGAACCAATTTTGTTCTGAGGTTACACTAAATTAGAATCACATTCATTATTCATATTTAAATTCATTTAATTATTTCATGTGGGAAGGTTACACTAGGCGACATCTGGCCAGGATCGTATTTCTTTGTGAATCTCTGAGAAGTTGTCATATATCTGCTCTTATTTACTTAAATATAATTTGAATCTGGCGCAACGCATTTTCTAATTTGTCACTCTTTCTTTCACAGATCATCGGCAATTTATTGCTCTTTGTTGTAATTGTGTTTGTGCCATTTTGTTTTTTGCTTTGTCTTTGTTTCATTTTGTGCTTAATTTTGATTTGTGTAAAATGCCGTGAAAAACTGTTAACAGTACATCGCGATGTGTAATGAGTGAAACAGCCAACTCGAATAATTTGACCGATAATACTTACGACACTCTGTGTAATAATAATGAAAATCCTCCATTTACAGACAATCAGTGCGTACCAACCACTAGTAATGATTTTGATCCTAATGATGAACAAACAAATTCAATTGTGTCCTCTGTTAATTTAACGACAATTGATGACGCGGCACGTTCCGTTACAATCAACGCTGTCCAGTTTGACATGTCTAATTTGCAAAATTTACGTAGCGAACATAAAATTGTTTCTAACGAAAGTGAACAATATACACAAAACACATCAAGTTTATTTGATTCTGAGGTAGTGACCCACAGTGCACATCCGATTGGCAAACCTTTTGGAGAATCACAGAATGACGAAATGGTTACACAAAACGTGACAATTGCAGGTACGCCATCAAACAGCACAGAGAATAGAGTAGGTAATATTGGGTGGGATCAAGTTATGGCATTATTACTACAAATCAATGAAAATTTCGACAACCATTTCAAACAACTTAATGAAAAATACGACAACCATTTCAAACAACTTAATGAATCGTGCAAACAATTTAATGAAAGTTTCAAACAGTCGAACGAAAAACACGACAACCTTAAGGAACAGAACAAACAACTTAGTGAACGGATTACAGCCGTTTCCATGCAACGTTATGACACTAAAGAACAATTACGTGAGGAAAGTAAGGCTTGTGCTAGGAATAGTGGCGAAGAGTTACGTGATACACGTGTAGCCACAACGAAATTACTTAGAGATGAAAGTAGTGCAGTCACTGAACAATGTTCTAAAAAAGCAACACAGTTACGCGACGAGTTTAAATTAATGTCAGCAGAACTTTCACACACACTGGATGCGGAAGTCGATAAGAGATTGGAACAACAGAACAGCCAAATTGACGAACGTTTTAAAGTGACAGAAATGAAAATTGTTTCAGTCACTAACACGTCACAGCATACCCCACATTCGGAACATTTCTCACACTCTCACAGCCTGTATAATTTAGGTAATTTGCAGAGACTACATGACTTAGAATCCGAACAGTCATAGACAAATAGATTCTCATACAATCCTGAACCTGCTCATACATACAGAGACGATAATTTTGATTTCAAGCAATTTCTATCTGTAAAAAAATCTAAGGTATTTAAAATTGACAGAGCACAGGTACACGCTTTGGACTGGATACGACAATTTATTTTTGTACTTTCATCGCCATTGCCTGTAATGCCGAAACTAGCATTGGATTGGATACAACAACTTCCTTTTGAATTTTTAGGGGCATTGCCTGTAACGCAGAAGCTAAAATTTATTTGCAGTGCGTAATTGACCTCAGGGCATTCATTACACTTCGATGAATATGTGCTGTAGCGTGCACAGGGCCCCGAGCCGTAGTAGTGCTATTTCATCTTTAGTTTTCTGCACTGCTGCCTTCTCTTTTACTATCCTTTATATCCGTCAAAACAGCTCTTCTACTATCTATCTATCTAGAATTAGGAATGAATAATGAAAACCTGACATGACAAGTTTTACCGAAAGTGACAGTTTTTAATAGACGCTCCCGAAATGGCAAGAACTACCAGCATAATTTTAATAACAAACAAAATTTTAACTATCAGAATCGACAAAATTATCAGCAACAGGAACCACATTTTGGTAACAATAGAGGTTTTCCCCCACAACAGCAACAAAAACAATCGGTTAGTATACCTAACTAACAATGTGGTCTACAAGGTCAACCAAGCTTTAGTGTTTCGCCGCCTGCACGTATAGCGTCGGCCACACCAAATAGTAACGCACAGCAACAAGGAAATAACTACGTACAGAAAACACATCATTTTAACTCGTATCGCAACGCGCCGTATAGAAACAACTATTATGACAGACGTAAAAGTAATGAGCACAATTTTCAGCGTACGTTTAATAACAGTCGGTCTTACCAACAACAAAATCATCCGCAACAACAAATTATCATGAATGAACCAGACAGTAGATATCATCCCGAACGTAATACGTCAGGACGAAATAACAGAACAGTACAAATAGTGGAAATGCTACAGCATCCTCCCGAAAATAATAGCACGTCAGATAGAATTTGATTAGATACAGTAGAGGTTGCATCTTCCAGTAACGCAAGCAATGCTTTTGACACACAGAATCTTGTTCACGAAAATGTTATTACTTTTGACGACATCCGAGACAATCTTTTGCAGGAAAGACCAGTTATTCAAAAAACTATTTCACACCCTGTCATTGAAGTAAAGATTGGATCATCCAAATTTTCAGCAGTAATCGATTCTGGATCACCTATGTCAGTTATAAATGAGGAAACTTTCAACGAATGTAATAAAGACAATACCTATCTTACGTTACCATTAGGCAAAACTAAAGTAAAAGGAGCAGTATCTGGTAAAGGAGTAGATGTAAAATTACAGACACATTTATCATTTTGTATTGCAGGTCATACATTTCACTCAAATTTTTGGATTGTTCCCTTATTAACGACAGACGTTATTTTAGGTACGAATTTTCTGGTACAATACGACGCAGTTATTGACTTTCAAAACTCCTATTTAATGTTAAAGGATGAAAATGTACAACTGGCTTTAGAATTTCAGCGCTCTTTATCTGCAGAAGAACAAACAATTAATCGTACAAAGGTCATTTCCGCATCACGTAACATAGACTGTCATTCCACATTGTTCACAGATACGTACGTACACAACTATAATACTCCAGACGAAGCCGACTATGACGTTATGCAAATAATTTCTGATAAAGTTAAACAGAACAGTGCAAATACAGACGACGAACGCACGCAACTACGCAAAATTCTTTTACAGCAAGCTCCAGTTTCTGACAACGTTCCTGGTACTATGTCCGGTTTTATGTATGAATTTCAAGTCAAACAGCACGACACATTTAAAGCGAAAAATTATCCCATTCCGTATATTCACAGAGAACAAGTTAAGAAAGAATTGCAAGCTATGCTTGACCAAGGAATTACTGAACCGGCAGTTAGTCCGTACATAAACCCGCTCCATATTGTTAAGAAAAAGGATGGTTCACTTCGCCTCGTACTTGATTCGCGTCACATCAACGACATTATTATTAATGAAACAGATCGCCCACAGACACTAGAAGAACTTCTACAGAAATTTCATGGTACTGCTATTTATTCCACATTAGATTTGAAATCGGGATTTTGGCAAATCCAGCTCCATCCGAACTGCAGAAAGTACACGGCTTTTCTCTGTTTTGGTGACTGTTATCAATTTTGTAAATTTCCGTTCGGTTTAACTATTTCTTCAGCAGCTTTTATTCGCGGTTTGAATACTATACTTCCGACAGAATTAAAATACCGAATCACAACGTACGTAGACGACATTCTTATTGCAGAAGCTAACTGGTCTCAACACAATCTGATTCTTAAACAACTGTTACGAACTTTTCGTGCACAAGGACTCACAGTTAATCTTAGTAAATCGCACTTTGGCAAAACTTCTATAAAATTTCTTGGACGTGTAATTTCAGCAGAAGGCATTGCGCCTGACCCGGAAAAACGTCAAGCTTTACGTGACATTACTGTTCCTACGACGAAGAAACAACTACGCAGCTTTTTGGGTTTAATTAACTTTTTTTGTAAATTTATTCATTACTCTGCTTTAGACACCCCTAGATTATTGTCAATTGACGGGTAAAAACACTATTTGGTCCTGGGATAGGCAAGCACATTCTGAATTTGTGATCCTGAAAGAAGCTTTGTTGAATGCACCACTTTTATCACATCCAGATCTTAATAGAAATTTTTCCATTGCTACCGACAGTTCTAACACCGCTTTAGGCGTACACATATTTCAGGAAATTGAAGGATATGGTTGTATTGTAATTAAAAACATCGCTTTTGCGAGTCGCATTCTGTCACCTGCTGAACGCAATTATTCTGTTACAGAACTCGAAACATTATGTGTTGTATAGGCATTTACGAGTTTTCGGCATTTTCTTAATGGAAGACATACGACCGTTTACACAGATCATAGAGCTATACAGTTTTTACTTTCAGCAAAATTTATACACGACAGATAAAGCAGAGGGAAACTTTATTTACAGGAATTTAATTTTACAATTGTTCACATTCCCGGCACACAAAATGTTGTAGCAGACGCACTAACCCGTTCTCTCAGCAACAATCAGCAAGACATCGCAACCAACTTCTGCCAAGCAAATTTCAGCGTCATGCACATTCAACAAGTTGCATTTGAAAATTTCATTTCGTCGTCATTACGAAACATAGCGCAAGAGCCGAGTAAAGACAACGTGTGGTAAGAAATTAAACACCTTTGGCAAGATAGGAATAATGTTACCATTAGAAACCATTACACTGTACGCAATAATATTCTGTTTCGCAGCTCTCACCCTGACAGCAACAATTGGTTATTATGCATTCCTGACGAACTTGTTAACAATTTAATTTGGTATACTCATTTAAGTTACGCACATTACGTAGCCAGAAAATGTTTTCTTATACTGAGAAAGAACTGCTATTTTGCCTACATGGAGAAACGTATACGACGAGTTTATCGTCATGTAAAATCTACCAGAAAGCTAAATCAGACACGACTTCACATGTTCCTCCGTTACATCCTATTGTAACGATTAAATTGATACATATGGCAGCTGTAGACATTTTTGGTCCGATTCCCAGAACTAATAGAGGTTTTTGCTACATCTTTGTCGCTGTTGAACTCACTTCAAAATTCGTTACCTTCACTCTGTTACGCAAAGCTACTGCTAAAACTGTTTCGAAAGCATTTGTAAAACATTTTTTACTTCATGTAGGGCATGTGTTGAAAGTAATTTCCGACAATGGATCACAGTTTCGATCTGCTATATGGACATGTATGTTGCGAGCTAGAAACATTTCTCCGATCTATATATCCAGGTACCATGCTTCTTCGAACCCTTGTGAACGACTAATGAAAGAAATTGGTAAACTGTGTAGAATATACTGCCATAAAAGACATATTGATTGGGACACACACATACTCTCATTCCAGGGTGTAATTAATTCCATACCAAATGAATCTACTATGCTATCTCCGACTGTTATACTGAAAAATGTTGAACCACCTAACAAAATTAAAGAATTAGTAACCTTTCCTACAACTCGTCGACTACGACACCACGAAATATTTGACATTGCGCTGAACAACATCAAACGTGCCGCAGAGCGCCGGAGAAGACAGCAAAAACAGGTTTGTACACGTCGTGCTTTTCACATTGGACAGAAGATATTAGTACGCACACATTATTTATCTAAGAGAGGAAAGAGTAGTTGTAGTTTGAGCTTCTATACGCAGGTCCATATCTCATTCGCAGCATTCCTCACTCCAATGTAGTACACGTCGAAACTTTGAGAACCAGAAAAGCCAAAGGGAACCACCACGTATCCAACATCAAACCTTTTATTGAATGAACATAGTTTATGATTTATCACACTGTAACGCCATTTCCAAATTTTTTTTTATGACCACTTATGCAATTATATTCACATGAACACTTACTGATGACTATTGTATTTTTTCTTGGCAAGTGCCCGGCAAGGTACGGTTAGTAGGTCGCTTTTCTTGTCGTTACACATCAGACCGTGCACATTTTTCCAGATAAACTTACATATTTTATGACCAATTATGCAATTATATTTATATGAACACTTACTGATGATTATCGTATTTTTTCTTGGCAAGTGCCCGGCAAGGTAAGGTTAGCAGGTCGCTTTTCTTGTCGTTACACATCAGACCGTGCACATTTTTCCAGATAAACTTACATATTTTATGACCAATTATGCAATTCTATCTAGTGACATATTAATTTTATCAAATTCTTTCTCCATGAAAGTCTTCAACTCTCGCCTCTATCAACTACACAACATACAAGCTGAATAAAGAAAGGCATTTCTTGTTGTTACACATCAGACCGTGCACATTATCCATTCTTCATGTATGTATGATTGTTTTCCTGTTTTGTTTGTATGCACTATGAAATGTTTAAGATGTAACAAACACCAGTTGACTTTGACATTTTGCCTTATGATACTTCAACATCGTGACTATTTTACATTTTTTTTTTGATACTACATTATTATATTCTGTGAACATTTTTGCACCTGAACACTGTATGTTTTTGACATAATATGTTTTCTGTCATGCTATGCTGTATGCTTAATTATATCACTAGAAACAAGTTTTTATTTAACGGGTATATGATTTAAATGCAAGATATTAATCCTTATTCGTCATTTTCATAAAGCAATAACGTGTAAAAGAAATAAATTAAACAAGCGCAGTGGATTACTATGAAATGGGAATTTCACCTTCGGAATGAACGAAAGAAGATGCAATACCTCGTCACGAAGAGTAAATAGATCAGAATTAACAAACATTAACAAGAATATACTATACACATCGTATGATAGCAGTCTTAACTAATTATTTTTCTTTCAGAATACGTGGCGATTGATGCAGGCTGTCAGACAGAACTACGCATCTTAGTTTTAGTGATGAAATATGCTAGATATAAGAAATTCTATACTATGAATAGTTGTATGAAGTAAATGGTAATTTGAATAATGAATAATGAAGTGTCTTTTTTGCAGATGATAATGAATGATGATGAATAGTGATGAAGAATATGGTACTATGAATAATGAAGTTTTTCTTTGCAGGTGATGATAGTAATGAAGTTATGCTAATATGAATAATGAAGTTTTTCTTTGCAGGTGATGATAGTGATGAATTTTATATGGCCACTTAACGCACCACTTTTAAGTTTTTCTTTGCAGACGAGAATAATGATGAAGTTTATATATTTACTGTTAGTTAAGAAATGCTATGTAGTTATTTAAGTATTTGTTGCAGTTCGTTTTGACAGTATGTCTCATGTCACATGGTACAATGACTGAATGTTTTGGAAAGGACAGCTAGAGTACATACATGTTGAGTACACGTTTCATTACCTGTTAATTCGAAGTTCACTACTTTTCAGCATAATATGCGTTTCTTCTTTCAGCTTAGTAATCCATTTTATATTTTTTCTTGGACAAACTAATCATGAAATTAATGCGCTATAAGTAGTTAATTATTAAACCTGTTCTGGTACTTGCATTTTTTTTACCCAGTTGTGTGTGTCATTCGTGAATGTGATCACATATACTCTACTTGTTTCATAACCTTGCTACAGCTGACTCATGACGAATGACATTACCTATCCTCATTTGCAGCAATAACTCAAAAGCAAATATTGTTATGCCCCAGCAATTAATTATCGATCCCAACGCAATGCATTACTAGCATATATTACCAGGCCCAAATAATGCTACCAGTTTAAGAGAGTTCTGAGTAATACTGAATGATGTTTTCTAATCACAGACCTTGAGTAATAGTTGCAGTGTGTTACATTTTAAATATGTCATATGTCACTTGAATGATGAGCTCTGAGTAATACTGAATGATGTTTTCTAATCACAGACCTTGAGTAATAGTTACAGTGTGTTACATTTTAAATTTGTCATATGTCACTTGAATGATGAGTTCTGAGTAATAGTGAATGGTATTTTGTAATAATGCATACCTGCTATGCCAATAATTTCTGTAAATAATATTTTTGTTATACTCTATAAATGCTATGCTAATAATTAACTCTTTTTGAATGATGACTTCTGATGGTTTATAACTGGCCAATGAGTGCCAATAATTATTTTAAATATGTTGTATGTCACTTGAATGATGAAAAATGTTTTGTAATATTCAATACTTGCTATATGTTTAGTAACTGGCCAATGAATGCCACTGTTTCTTACATTTTAAATTTGTATTATGTCACTTACATGACATTATATATGAATACCAGTAGCTTGATGCTACACTCATTAGCTCCTGTTTTGAATGATGACTTCTGATGGTTTGTAACTGGTCAATGAGTGCCTATGTTCAATGTAATCAGATCACTTATGGACATTATTCTGTAATACTTCATACATGGTACAGAAATGTTCAGTAACTAGGCGATGAGTGCCACCAATTACTCAAATCGGTTGGTAGACTAGTGTAATTCTCAATGATGACTAGCATAAGACTTAATGTCCTTCATCTTCTGACCTAATTACCAGAAATTACTGCAATATCCGTTTGTCCTGTCCATCCTTATGATCATGGAGCACCATACTTGGTTTTTGCACTAATTCTACGTTGGTGAAAGAGTATAGATTCTGCAAGAGTGTGGTGTTGACGCATCATGCTGTCCACCACCTTGAGCGATGAAGATGTTATTATGGTCCCACTGTTTGGTGTACTACCAAAATGATAACATTGAATATTAATACGACATTTCAGTGTCTTGGCTACACTGATTAATACTTCAGGGAAGAGAACTTCAGATTGTCTCACTTGGTGTTGTGCTTCTGTAGAAAGATATGGACTTTCAGTGCAGCTACGTGCAACCTACTGTGCTACAACCATGATGAAATCCTTCCTTTTCCTATCCTAGTTCTTGTAAAATGGTAAAAAAAATATACAAGGCATGTGCACTTTATGTCATTTGTTAATATGTTTTGTACTCATTGCGTATACATTTTGTCTTTGCTTGATATGTTCTGTACTCAGTGCATGTGCACTATATTTCATTTCATGTTCTGCACTTATATATATATATATATATATATATATATATATATATATATATATATATATATGTATATGTATATGTATATATTCTGTGACTGTCAACTTAGTTAATTAAGTAGAATTAAGAAAAATTTTTAGCTCATGGCAAGTCCAATTTACTCACCATCGCTGCCAAATCTGTGATTCTTCACCGACTTTCTTAACCTCTTGCAGCAGCTGGGACGATCCGCCCTGAACAGTTTGGATTCACTTCGCTCCTCTCTGCTGAACTTCAGGTCCTACGGATCACTGAACACATCAGCAAAGGCTTCAACACTGCCAAGTCGACAGCTGCCGTTTTTCTGGACTTGCAAAACGCCTACGACAAGATCTGGCAAGACAACCTCGTACACAAGATGCTGACACAGACCCCTATACCGGATATTTATGTCAAGATCGTGGATGACTTCCTCCGTGGTAGGACTTTCCTAGTGGCTCAACGGGGAATGCGTTCTGGCATTCGCCAGTTGTCGGCAGGCACTCCGCAAGGATCGGTGCTTTCTCCCATCCTATTTAATATCTATGTCAATGATATGCCGGTCATCCCAGAGTGCCACCTTGCACAATACGCTGACGACACAGCACTATACACCACTGGCCGCATTACTGACGCCGTCGTCGCCCGCCTCCAGCGACAGGTGGACGCCACTATCACCTGGTGCCGGACAAACAAAATAGCTCTCAATGCCGCCAAAACTACGGCAGTTTACTTCACGAAACGGCGCCCAGTCCTCCGCCGCAATATCTCGATTGCAGGTGTGCAGGTGCCCTGGTCCCCGACAACCACCTATCTCGGGTCCACATGGACCACAAGTTGCTCTTCCACTGTCATGCGGAGTATGTCACCAACAAGGGGCAAAAGCTAACCAGGGCTTTGTACCCGCTCGTTCGTAGTAGGGAACTTAACCTGCATACCAAGCTCTGCATTTACCGAACAGTTATCCTGCCTGCCCTCACGTATGGATATGCTGCATGAGCCACGATTAGTGTCACCAGGATGCGGACATTGCAGCGCCTGCAGAACAAGGTGCTCAGGTGGAGCCTGCACGCCCCGCCACTCACGAGAATTGTCACTCTCCACGAGGAAGCGGATATCGTCCCCCCTAAAGACGACCATACGCAACAGCGCGCGGCGGCTCTATGAGAAAGTGGATGCCTTGCGGGACACTGTCCATGGGTTACGCCACGTTGGGACCACACTTCCACGCCGCTGGCATCGACATCCGGTTCCCCTAACCATCCTAGAGGAAACGGATTCCGACCATGGCTAACGATAGGTCTGGCACGCCCACCACGGACGCATCCTTTGCCGGGACTAGCCCCCATTCTACGTCCAATACTTTCCAATCATACCTGCACATGTTAGGCAAAATTTTTCTGCCTGACTCATGTAGTACTGTCACCGTCAGAGGGTGGTACGGGACTACAAGTCCCACCGCCACACCTCCAAAGTGAATTGCAGTGACGCAGTCACTGCTCTGTGGAAATTTACTGCCTCACCAACACAGTTAGACCGCAATAGACCGGTGATGCTGTATTGTAACATATCACCAAAAAAAATGGGTATTTGTTGTACCAATGGCAAGTTGATAGTATATTACGCATCGCAAGACCGTTTACAGTCGACAACGTGCGTCGGGAATATTAGGCAGCCAGTTACCATAAAAAACTAGATTCACATTCGGCACATTAATCAATTCAGGAAGACTTAAGTGGGCTCTATAACAAGAAAAGACCTGATACTAGAAAGCAGTTGTACAAAGTTCCCCAGGGCCCCAGTCAACACGCCTCCCCACAAATTGGAGCCAGTCAGCCTTAACAGAGGAACTGCCACGTCTGATTCCAAACGTGTTTCATTCTCAAACAGATATCAATTATTATAATGAGGGGATCACTCTCTTTAGAGAACTAAATCGCGCATAAAAGCAGTTATAATAAATGTTAAAACAGAATAAGCACAGTCTAAAATAAAGGAACAACTGACACAGAAGCCCCTTGATAAAAGACAATAGTACTTTGTGGATAATGTGTTTGTAAACCAAGCAACAGCGTCAGAACATGTGTTAAATCAGAGGACCTTCACTTGACAATAAATTAACCCTTGACCATATTTTACCAACACCTGGCCAAAATATTTCGCATAAAAAATAAAGAAAACGTTCCAAAATATGATTTCAAAAGCACGTTGTGTGAAATGAAACACAGACTAGTCAAAATCTCTCTTTAAAAGGTTCAAAGTCCTCTGAGCACTATGGGACTTAACTACTGAGGTCATCAGTCCCCTAGAACGTAGAACTACTTAAACCTAACTAACCTAAGGACATCACACACATCCATGCCCGAGGCAGGATTCGAACCTGCGACCGTAGCGGTCTCGCCGTTCCAGACTGTAGCGCCTAGAACCGCACGGCCACTCTGGCCGGCTCTTAAAAAGGAATAAAAAAAATTAAAACACGGCGTCAGTAACCAGCGAAATAAGTGACTGAAATGCTTAACGACAATCAACAAATTTAAAAACCACTTGATCGATTAACAGTGTGACAACACAGAGCGATCCGTGGCGGCTCATTTCACCTTCCCACTGTCGACAGCTCCTAGCTGGTGTCTCAGCAGAGGGCGCGTATTACCACAGTCTAACGTAACAGTCGCGACAGTTCGCCTCCATTTTGTTGCCTACTGTGCCAAGCGGCCAGAATGTAAAACTGTTGGGTTGGGCGCGATCGTGAAAGCGAAAGCGAATAGTAGTTGTTTATTTTGGTTTGTGTAATGATATTTACAAACTAGACCTTCCGTAGCGCAATAAATTGCAGCAACAAGAAGAAGAAGATACCACATCTGTCTTTTTTTGAGCTTCCCTAAGGACCCCGAGAGGTATGTACCATCATGTTACTGAACTGTACTGTCAGGATCCGCTTGGAAACTACATGAGTATTAAGGTTCAGTGTTTCGTTCATGGAGCAGAAAATGTCTAGTGAATAGCAAACGAGAAGAAAACCAGTTCATGAATGCAGACAATAATAAACTCGTGAGGAATGCAATACCCACACTGTTTGACATCCCCAATAAACTACCTCAACTGATGGTGAAGACGAAACTGCCACAAAGATTCGACAATTCTTCAAAAGCTGTAGAACACTCCTATGGCATAGAAGCAACCAATTCAATTCTCCATATATCAGTGTCAGAATCATAAGAATCATCAACACAGACCTGTTTTGACGATGAAATGGTTAGATTAAGTGCAGTTATTCGTGTCTTGCAAAAGCATGTGAAGTTTCAGAATGTGCAGATCGCTCGCTATACATCGTGCAAAACTGTTACGGGACAAGGCAAGGAAAGTGCCTCCTGCAAAACTATGACGGGGCAAGGAAAGTGCGTATCATTTTAAGTACAGGCAACAGCAGTAACTGTGTCAAGGAACAAGTGAAGAATGACAAACAAATTTTGAAGACTACAGGATCGCGATATTTAAAAAAAGATGCCCTTGACTTTTTGTTAAGCCATATTAGCATGCCACTGAAGGAGAAACGTACTGAAACACGGAAATACGAAAATAAAATGTTTGCTCTAAATTTATTATATTACAGCACTCAGGCATATACGTTTTATCAGAATGTTTTATGTATTCATCAGTGCGTACATTACAGCATTACAGAGGTATGTGTAAGACATACATGTAAAATGTAGGAGAAACGACAATATATTCCGCTTTTTATAGCAGATGGTGCAGCATTTCTCCTATATTGATAAACTGGTGAATGTGTCATTGGATGAAATGTCTCTAATGGCAAATTTAACATATGACAGATCATCTGGAAGTGTTATTGGCTTTGAGGACTTGGAGTTTACATGCACAACATATTTCTCCCACTATTTGACGGTTGCTTGTCCCACTTAGAGTAATATAAAGATGAACATGATACTTGTGGCAACAGGCGACAATGACTAAAGCACAGTAGGCCTACGGAACGACAAATGGGGTGTATATACCTTTCGCACGTAGAGGTATACATCTGTGCTTCTTACGTGTGAATCTGCGTGTTTATATTTGTTTGATATCTACATGGTAAGCTGGAGTTCAATTCAACATCAAAAGTGTTTCTTCACGAATATGTTGTAGCTACTGTATTCATGATTTTTACCCCTACTTGTGCTGATTTTACAATTATTTTTAGAAACATCTGTACCTTCTGATATTGCACAAAACTGGGGAAAAAATAATTCAAGTGTTAAGTAAATCATATAGGAAAGGGATGCAAAAAAAAACATTATGCATACGGCGCCCCTGAAGTTTTCCTTTATCGCTGCCTGGAGCGCTAGTGCCGCTCCAGCTGTCAAAAGTCAACAACTTTTGCAGCAGTGAGTGTCGCGACTGCTATCTTGAACTTTGGTTTTACTCCCGTGTGCGCTGCTTTGGCTAGGCTTCAAAAGCGACCGATGCAGCAGTGTCGGGGGAGGCCTTCGAACAGTGCAGTGTGGAGCTGGGGCAAGCGGCACTGCCTAGAGCAACGGAGATGCCCTGCGGTTTGACACGTCTTTTCTGGTTCGTCGTTCACTCGTTTTCGCCAGCACAGGATAGAATAGAAAAGTTTTTGTTTACATACCTGGTTGTTCAGTTCTGCGCACCAGTTTTTCGCTCTGCAAGCAGTTTCAGCTGTTGTTTCGCATTTAAATTCATTGAGTCGCCATGTACGCCTTTGTTATTTGACTCTATGTGATTCTACGACAAATTTATTGCCCTGTCTGCTCTGTGTGTTTTTTGAAGCGACTTGTGTTGATCTGCTGCCCACAGTTCTCTGTAAAAATTTGCCGTGGTTAATTTTGTAATGGCTATTTGTGTTACTATGTCATGCTCCCAACTTTCACTCATAATTGTATAAGGCGCCTATGAATTACGTAGCTTTTTTAAAATTTAAAATTTTTGTTTTTGAATTGTGTTATGCGAGAGTACAAACGTTTCTCACCTTAATATTTGTTTTCAATATTTTTGAGAAACTGGTGCTCTCTCTGATATTATTATTATCTAGTCCTTTACGTTTTGTATTATGACCTCCCGCTAATGCTAAGACCTTACCAAATTGTTGTTTTTACACTACTGGCCATTAAAATTGCTACACCACGAAGATGACAGCTGCAGACGCGAAATTTAACCGACAGGAAGGAAATGCAGTGACATGCAAATGATTAGCTTTTCAGAGCATTCGCACAAGGTTGGAGCTGGTGGCGAAACCTACAACGTGCTGCCATGAGGGAAGTTTCCAACCGATTTCTCATACACAAACAGCAGTTGATCGGCGTTGCCTGGTGAAACGTTGTTGTGATGTCTCGTGTAAAGAGGAGAAATGCGTACCATCACGTTTCCGACTTTGATAAAGGTCGGATTGTAGCCTATCGCGATTGCGGTTTATCGTATCGCGACATTGCAGGTCGCGTTGGTCGAGATCCAATGACTGTTAGCAGAATATGGAATCGGTGGGTTCAGGAGGATAATACGGAACGCCGTGCTGGATCAAAACGGCCTCGTATCACTAGCAGTCGAGATGACAGGCATCTTATCCGCATGGCTATAACGGATCGTGCAGCCACGTCTCGATCCCTGAGTCAACAGATGGAGACGTTTGCAAGACAACAACCATCTGCACTAACAGTTCGACGACGTTTGCAGCAGCATAGACTATCAGCTCGGAGACTATTGCTGCGGTTACTCTTGACGCTGCATCACAGACAGGAGCGCCTGCGATGGTGTACTCGACGACGAACCTTGGTGCACGAACAGCAAAGCGTCATTTTTTCGGATGAATCCAGGTTCTGTTTACAGCATCATGATTGTCGCATCCGTGTTCGGCGACATCGCGGTGAACGCACATTGGAAGCGTGTATTCGTCATCGCCATACTGGCGTATAACCCGGCGTGATGGTATGGGATGCCACTGGTTACACGTCTCTGTCACCTCTTGTTCGTATTGACGGTACTTTTATCAGTGGACGTTACATTTCAGATGTGTTACGACCTGTAGCTCTACCCTTCATTCGATCTCTGCGAAACCCTACATTTCAGCTGGATAATGTACTACTGCATGTTGCAGGTCCTGTACGGGCCTTTCTGGATACAGAAAATGTTTGACTGCTGCCCTGGCCAGCACATTCTCCAGATCTCTCACCAATAACCTCTGGTGAAAGGTGGCCGAGCAACTGGCTCGTTACAATGCGCCAGTCACTACTCTTCATGAACTGTGGTATCTTGTTGAAACTGCATGGGCAGTTGTAGCTGTACACGCCATCCAAGCTCTGTTTGACTCGATGGCCAGGGGTATCAAGGCCGTTATTACGGCCAGAGGTGGTTGTTCTGGGTACTGATTTCTCAGGATCTCTGCACCCAAATTGCGTGAAAATATAATCACATGTCAGTTCTAGTATAATATATTTGTCCAATGAATACCCGTTTATCATCTGCATTTATTCTTGATGTAGCAATTTTAATGGCCGGTCGTGGATTTTCTTCTTAATGAATATAGAGCTCCCTTTAAGTAGTTCTCTTTTTCGTCTTACATTTTTTGTGATGCTGATTTCCTAGGGCGTATGAGCTATAAGTGCAAGCGTGATTAAATATAACTATCAGTTATAGAGTAGCTCAGTGAGTCATTTGCGTTCTGTGTTTGTTGACAGAACCAACTAATTTGGCGGGAGAGTGTTGTTGCGTCATGGGACTGGCTTGCTTGGGGTTGTGTGGCCGGCTCTTGAGTATTTCCTAGTGTAGCTTGCAATTTGGTTGCAGTCACTTGTCCTCACTGTCTGTGCTCAAGTAGTAATTCCCGATCATATTGGTAGCAGAGAGTGGTTACTATTGTGATTGGAATCACCAGGATCAGGAAAATAACATGGAAAGACTAGGCCCCTTTAACTAACATCATTTATCCATTTGATAGTAAACATTTAGTTTTCAAAGTAAGAACAGGCCCTTTTAAGAAAAACAGGTAGAAAAATTCCAAGTTAATTTACCATGTTAAATTTACACAATTGAAATGTATTCAAATTTGTGAACAACGGACTTACTGAATTAATATAATACATCTCTTATGACATTTAACAAGATGGAAAATGAAAAGACTTAAATAGTATTGGCAATACACCAATTTCAGTCTAAAAAAAATTAAAGTAAAATTCAAATATTTAAAACTGAGCCCTAGATAAATTTCTGCAAGCAAGCTCAAAACCAACCCACTAGTCCGACCCACTGAAGATAAATATTAACTAGTTAACAAGATGTAACAATTCTCCTTTACGTCTGAACGAGTGGGTTTACACCAAATAAATTAAAATAAAGTTTAGAACAAAGTTGCATTACATATTAAATTGTAAAATAACATTAAAGGGAAGTTCCCTGTGCGAAGCGAATTACTCAGTTAAAGGTATCTTGACTGACAGTTAAATTTTACTTAGAAGTCGGATAACACAAGGTACTCAACTTGAGCACAGACAGGACATGCGACGACACTGAATAGCCAACCGCGCTAGGATATCCTCAAGATCCATCAACACTCCCGCAAGGAAGCCAGGCCCATGCCGCAAAAAGCCGGCAATATGGAACGCTCTCCCGGCAACTTACTTGCTGCTGTCAACAGCTCCAAACATAAATGTCTCACTTAATTACACCACAACTGAAAGTTATGTTTAAACGCGATTGCACTTTCCAATAATGTCATAAGCCCTAGGAAATTAGCTTCGGTAAAAACATAAGGTGTAAAAGAGAAGCAGCCATAAATTCTTCGAGGAAATAATACAAATAACATCTCGCTACGGTTTTACAATTAGCTGGAGGTCGTAATAGACAAAACTTAAAGGGTTGCATAATAGCAGCACCTGAAAGCACGCCGCCCTCTATACCACAGTGAAAAAAATTAAAATTAGAACACAGTTTGTTCTCTCGCATAAAACAGTTTAAAAAACGCTAAATTTTAAAAGACTAGGTAATTCATTGGCCCCTGATGTAATCATGCATGAAAGCTACGAACATTACACAGTACTATAAGTCGCCATAACAACCAGATATATCGCAAGGCACCAAAGTTCATACACGACAAAGGAATACCAGTAAGTTTGAGCAAAAGTGACCGCCCAATACAAATTTGGACATAAATCCTACAGCTCAAGGACGGGATGAATTTGGTAAATCCACATTACATGAACTCTTCAATGCAAGAGTATTTAACCGTGGAAAATTTTTAGAGTGAACTGTGGCCAACAGTTTACCACAAGTAACTTAAAAAAACCCACAGAGCTCGCAGGGCAATAAATTTGTCCTGGAATCACACAGTCAAGTAACAAACGCGTTCATGGCGACTAATGAATATAAATGCCAAACGTCAGCTCATACAACTTGCAGAGCGGGAAAATGGTGCACAGAGCTGAACAACCAGACAATCAAAGCTTAGGTGAACCAAACCTTTGGCCTTCTATCCGGTGCTCGCGAATAACAGTGAACGACGAACCAGAAAAGGCGTCGTGCCAATCCGCACCGCGTATCCATTGCCCCAGGACATACTGCGGGAAGCCTACACGTTAACTGCCTACACTGCATTGTTCGATGGCCTTACCCGACACCGCTATAGAGGCCGCTTTTAAAGCCTAGCTGGGGCAGCGACAGCCGCACAAGGGAGTAATGTGAACCATGTGATGAGACGCCAGCCAGAGGGTGTCAATAGCGGTGCAATCTCTCCCTCCTTCCTGATTCCCTCTGTTGTCCACATTGAACAATGTCCAGTGTAAGTAATTATTTTTTATGAAGATTTGAGAGGAGCAAAGATTACAATAAAACATTTTAGTTTACTTAGCTTGTCATGATGAGTTGACTCCAGTTCTTCTTCTCTAGGGGTCTAATCCTTGAGGCTACAAATGTCACATCAGGTTCTCACGGTGGGTTTCAACTAAGTAAATGTGACGAATAACTCTGCAGCATTTTTAACGTAAATATATTTTCTCACATTTTAGTATATCATGCAGTATTTTCATTTTTCACACTAACAAAGCCGAAATTGTATTGTTCGAAAAAAGTACAAACATACGTCTGATCACATCAGATGCATGCTTACCACTCCACATTCTAGGGGAAATAACAATACTCCAAAGGGTTTACAATTTTTCTTAACAAATGAATATATAATATTTTCCATTACATTATTAATTTCGATAATTTTTTACAAATGAATCCAGAAATAAAATAGCGAACAATACACGATTGCGTAATTTTAAGGGAAATTTTAAGTGTGCCAATAATTCGTAATTTCAAATGTTTCTAAATAAATAATTTTAACAGCACATTAAGAACTAGTACTTATCGATTGTAACATCGAACCTAAAATATTTTTTAAAGTAATTCCTTTTGATAAATTTTAGCCTCTAATTTAACGTACTGTGTATAAAATTATAGGAAAGTTTTCAGAAAAGCAGCAGAGATAATATTGACCTGTTCAAAATCCCAAAAATAATGCTGGTATCGACAACTACTGTTGAAGGAAAGTAATGATAGAGGAGGATGTCTCGTTACAGTGGGAAGGTGAAATGACCAGCCACGGCTGACAGTGTACCACTCACACTATCCAACTGGAACACAAACGCTTCCAAACACCAACAAAATATTAAACAAAGCTAAAGCTAGAAGTTGGCAATTGTTCGCATACTTAAGTGTAAAGCTCACTGTTTGTTGGTTTGTGTTCTTCCTTCGTTGCATACTATGAAAATCCACGAGCAATATGACGAAATTTAGCCAAATTAATAAGTGACACATGCTGTACTTCGGTGCCTGTTGGCTTCAAGGTAATTCAGATAGACATTCATCAGTGCTTAAACAGCTCGTAATCTCGACACAAAACTAACTGGCCTGCCAAGGGTAACGCTTTCACACCAGTGCTCGGTTTAGTCTCAAGACATAACAAGAAACTCCACTTTATTTCCTGGTTACATTGCCAACATATACTGTGCGTGATGTCACTGAGGTTCTGTCCCAGGTAACACTGTGCCGACCACACGGCCTAAATTCCACATGCCAACAGTCCCCTCGCTGTCCCACATGAATCACTTAATCTTTTCATTTGCTGGAGATGACAAAAACATGAACCGGTCAGTATACGGCGCTTTACACTGAGGCGACAAAAGTCTTCGGATACCTCCCCAAATTGTGTCGGATCTCTTTTTGCGCACAGCAGTGCAGCAACTCAAATCGTTGGAAGTTCCCTACAGAAATATTGAGCGACGCTGCCATTATAACAGTCCATAATTGTGGAAGTGTGGTGCCGGCGCAGGATGTTATGCACGAACTGACCTCTCGATTACGTCTCATAAACGTTGGGCGGGATTCATGTCAGGGGATTTTTGTGAGCCAATCATTCTTGAATGCTCTTCAAACCAGTCACGAACACTTGTGGCTTATTGGCATGGCGCATTATAATCCATACATGCAGAGCTGAAATGGTCTCCAACCGGCCAGACACAGCCATTCCCAGTGAATGATTCAGTTGGACGATAGGACCAAGTCCATCCCATGTAAACACAGCCTACACTATTATGGAACCACCACCAGCTTGCACAGTGCCTAGATGACAATTGGGTCCATGGCTCTATGAGGTCTGCGCCACACTCGAACCCTTCCATCAGTTCTTACCATGAGAGACTGCCTGAACTCTTTCTCACAACCACGACAGCGAAATCTGATTATAACCCTCTGGTCACCACCAGTTTCAGAATACGAAGCACTTATCGGTTTCCGCGTTCCTTAAGATCAAACCGTCGCATCACTGAGAGTTTTCGTAACTGAAATGCCGCAACTGTGATCTCTACATGTTCGCAGTCTGGATGGCAGCACTGGATTGGATACTAACGTTTCCTAACGCAAAGTTAAATATTACTTATACGAAAGAACGCCTCGCAGTGCACACATGCTGCCTATTTGAAAAGTAGTTTTACGCTGCATGCAGGGCTAACGCAAATATGTCTCAGATGCTCGTGCACGGCCTACTTTATTGAGTGGTCGGTTCAGGCCGCCGATCATTCGTAACATCGAATTAGTTCTTACCCTAATCTTTGCAGGTCAATTTTTCAAAATTGATGTTTTAGTTATATAGATTTTACGGTGAATAATGTCTTCAGCACAGTCAGACTGGTTTGTTAGTCATTTAAAACTTAAATATTAATACTAGAAGTTACGCGTCTTTCGGCCAAAACTGTTACAGGCCTACCTGCTATCCGTCCTTTAACTCACTTGTAACCTACTCACACCGTTTATCCACACTCACGGTCCATATGGCATTACCATCTGCCCCTCATGGAGTGCCCAACGTTTCTTTCGTAGTGGTTCTCATAGGTACAGCAGCATTTGCTTTTGGATACGATGTAATAATCTATGGCCTGTAGTGTGGCAGAAACGCCAAACTACAGGGTAATTCAAAAGGTGGTTTACATTTGAAAATGGCCTAATTCATGGAATCGTGTAGGTAGAGAAGTAAAACTTGGCGCACCTATCTGAAATTCAATGGGGTTTGATTGAAACCCAAAACTAGTGTAAACAGCGGTCAAAATGTGGCGCCTGACACTAACACGTCAATAACGCCGCATAAGACGAGTGTATAAAATGAGCTGAAGTGAGGGAGTCAGATATGTCATTAGTCGCGGCCTGTTGACTTAACCAGAAAGACCGCTGTTAGCTTTACTGTATTTGAACGGTTTCCAAGTGGGTAAAGGTCCCTCGACAAGTGTCGCTGTTTAGAAAATAATCGCGAAGTTAGAAGCGGCGGTTTGTTTAGATGATCGGCTCCGTAGAGGGCTGCCAGAAACAGCTCCTACTGCTGCTCGGACAGTTCAGGAAGAACTGGACACGTCAGCAAGTTTAACTCCGCATGGTGAGTTGGCAAAGTTGCGCGTCGCACATGCATTCCACGCACAACCCAATGAAATCCTTACCAAGTCCAGCGTCATCATGACCTCTTAGCCACCGATTTTGTGACGCGGAGAGTATCGGCTCGTGAAGCTTCCAAAAATGGAAGAAGATGACGATTCTTTGTGTAACGTTGTCTGGACCGACGAAGACATTTCAACCTCTGAGGATCTGTGAACACCCACAACTGTAAAATTTTGGGGTAGCGAAAATCTGGGAACTGTTCTGGCAACCATATTGTATGACGAGAAAGTCATTGAGCCGTGCTGCGGCTCGCGTTGGTGCTGTTTGTACGTTTCCGCCCTCTGTGGAGTCCAGACGGTATCGTTTAGTTGGCATGGTTGCAGTTGTTTGTCTTCTTCTCGTGTTGACTGGCGCCACTCGCAAGCGTTGCCTGTCCACTAGTGGCAGGAGCGGCGGTTTTCGATACGTAGTAACTGTTGCCATATCTTTGGGGCGACGTCGTTGTTTTTCCGGGTCGTGTGATTGGGCCACTTCGGCTGGGGACTCAGGAGGAGCGACGTCCGCGCAGTGCGAAAACACGCCACGACCGCTGGCGGCACGCATGGACTGCTTAGTGGAAGGGTTGTGGTCACGAGGGTGCACGACCTCGTCGTAAACCAGATCCAGCAAGCTTTAAGATGAGTGCATTTCAATCCAAGTAGAGAAACCTCCACCACTGTGATATCGCGCGAGTCTTCAGGGACTTGGGTTCGTGTTGCTGCTCGTGGAGTCGCTGAGGCGAAGAGCAGCTAGTGGAGTGCTTGGGTAAGGCGTATCTGATTAGCTTTCCTCGACTTTTTATTAGTATTTACTGCGTTCAATTTGTTACAATTTTTCAAGTTCAACCAGCGGTAATTTTTCGTGTCTGGTGGCCGCTAACGCCCCAGTTACTTGTCCTGCCGGTTAGTGTATGTAACGGCAGTGTACGTTTCCTCGGCTTGCCGCTGCTGTCCGGTAAGGCGTGTAGTTTTGACAGCTTTCTTGATTGTAGGCCGGTTGGTGATTCTTCTACTCTGCTGGTAGTAATTCCTTTCTCGTTACGCGCGCTCTAAACACAGAATTCTGGGGAAGTAGTGCAGACCGCCGATTCCGGCTTTGGCGTATTGTTCCATCGTTGTATTTGGTTCATTGGATGTCAGGTAGCTTCAGCAACATTATCATTACTCATTCGTTAGACTGCCACTAGTCTGAGTTACCATCTTTTGAAGGGAATGCAACTATTGGCTGCCTATCTCATCGCTCGCGAAGGTGTTTGTTGCCGGACCATCTCAGAGGTCGATTCCTGGAGCAGCGTCTGTGGCCCCTTGGTTCTTGTAAGACATGTGTGTTCTAAAAGGAGTTCTGACGACCAGGACTTCAGAGTAACGCTCCTATAGCACACCCATTCCACGGTTATAATCTGCCTCACAAGGGAACCTCCCCATCAAACCCCCCTCAGATTTAGTTATAAGTTGGCACAGCGGATAGGCCTTGAAAAACAGAACACAGATCAATCGAGAAAACAGGAAGAAGTTGTATGGAACTATGAAAAAATAAGCAATATATACAAACTGAGTAGTCCATGCCTATCTTAGGCAACATTAAGGACAATTAGTGCTCAGGAGAGCCGTGGTCCCGTGGGTAGCGTGAGCGGTTGCGGAACGAGAGGTCGTTGGTTCAAGTCTTCTCTCGAGTGAAAAGTTTAATTTTTTATTTTCAGTTTATGTGACAAACTCTTATGTTTTCATCACTTTTTAGGGAGTGATTGCCACACCCACCAGAAAACCTACATCGGGCAAGGTAGAAGAACCATTTTACCCATTCGCCAAGTGTGTAAGTTAGGTGTGTCGACAACATATTCCTGTCATGTGACGCACATGCCGTCACCAGTGTCGTATAGAATATATCAGACGTGTTTTCCTGTGGAGGAATCGGTAGACCTATAACCTTGCGATCATATGATTTTGGTTCGCATTGGAGAGGCATGTCCTTTCGTCTACTAATCGCAAGGTTTTGCGGTGCGGTCGCAAAACACAGACACTAGACTTATTACAGTGGACAGATCATTCCTTTGCGAAAATAAAGAATGCAAATTTTTCACTCGACGACGACTTGAACCGAGGACCTTTCGTTTCGCAGATGCTCACGCTAACCACGGGACCACGGCGCTTCTGAGCTCATGTTGTCATTGATGTTGCCTATCTTTTGCATGGACTACTCAGTTTGTATATTTTGCTTATTTTTTTCATAGTTCCACACAACTTCTTCCTGTTTTCTCAATTGATCTGTGTTCAGTTCTTCAAGGCCTATCCACTGTGCCAACTTATAACTAAATCTGAGGAGGATGCGATGGGGAGGTTCCCTTGTCAGTATCCTTTAAGGAACTTATGTACCGGTCCTTGTGTTTTGTTATTGTATTATTTATTACAACACCTTGTAATGCCTTCATTAAAGATTATATGTGTCTAGTTAACAGCTTGTAACCTCCCAACAGAAAAATTAATAATGAAAATATTTGACCATGAACCAAACGTAAACTCCCCACAAAATTAGTAATTAAATGAATTTTTCTAATATTGTAACCTCTGAACAAAATTGGCTTCCATTTGTAATCTGTGTGCAAAAATACATTCACATTTAATGTAACCTCAAAATTCAATTCGTAAATCCGGAAATAATAAAAAAAATCAAATTAGTAGCCTGATAAATTTTATGAGGACAGCAGCGCTGCCCTTCGGCCCTGTATTCTGAACTAAAAAGCAAAAGTTCTTACCTCAATAAAAAAAAATGCAAATATATCTCCTCTTATGTAGAAATTTTTTGACACAGCTACGAAATATTCTTTAAATTGAAATGAATGCTTTTCTTTAAAAAAGTTACTTTATATTATAAAATATATTATTGGGGAATTTTTTGGAACAAATTAAATGACACAGCTTCGTGCAATGATGGCGTATATATATATATATATATATATATATATATATATATATATATATATATATATATATATATATTGATTCTTGGAAGGAACGCATAGGAAATATTCTTTAAATTGAAAGGAATGCTTTTCTTTAAAAAAGTTACTTTATATTATAAACATTATTATTGGGGCATTTTTTGGAACAAATTAAATGACAATTAACATACATTATTAGATATGCGCAAGGCTGCTTCTTTACCTTCTACAACAATACTCATCCTGCAGAGTCCTGACCAGAGTCCCGAGCAGAGCACACCGCCGACACGCGCCGACTACCGCAGACTCAAGACTACTCAAGACTACTGTCGACTCGCTACTAAAGACTACTGTCGACTCGCGCAGACAAGCGCAGACTAGCGACAAGCAACAACTAACGACATACTACTCTCTGGTCAGAGACTCTGTCATGCCTCGCCCATCGCCGGCAAAGCATACGTCTTACATAACCCTCCACTGGGAGGGGCAAAAACTTGGCAGCGATGGTGAGTCAATTGGACTTGCCATGAACAACAAATTTTTCCTAATTAACTACCTTTACAACCACTGAATATATACATATATATAGGTGCAGAACATGAAATAAAATATAGTGCACATGCACTGAGTACAGAACATATCAGGCAATGACGAAATGTATACACAGTGAGTACAAAACATATTAACAAATGGCAAAAGTGCACACGCACTGTAGTAGTGAACATATCAGGAAATCACAAATGTATAGGCAATGAGTACAAATCATATTGACAAATGACAAAAGTGCACATGCACTGTAGTTCAGAACATATCAGAAAATCACAAAATGTATACGTAATGAGTACACATCATGTTAACAAAATGACAAAAGTGCACACGCACTGTAGAAGTCTTTAGCATTTTTACATAACATATCATAGAGTGAAATAAAGTGCACACGCACTGTATAAGTCTTTAGCATTTTTACATAACATATCATCGAGTGAAATAAAGTGCACACGCACTGTATAAGTCTTTAGCATATTTACGACAACTGATCATATTAACAATTGAAAATGAAGTGCACACGCACTGTATATGTCATTATCATTTTACAAGAACTAGGAAAGGAATGGGAAGGATTGCATCATGGTTGTAGCACATTGGGTTTCACACAGCTGCACTGAAGGTCCATATCTTTCTACAGAAGCACAACACCAAGTGAGACAATCTGAAGTTCTTATCCCTGAAGTATTAATCAGTGTAGCCAAGACACTGAAATGTCGTAGTAATATTCCATGTTATCATTTTTATAGTCCACTAGGCACACCAAACAGTAGAACCATAATAATATTTCCATCGCTCAAGGTGGTGGACAGCATGTCGCGTCAACACCACGTTCTTGTAAAGTACACCAACATAGAATTAGTGCAAAAACCAAATATAGTGCTCCATGATCATGAGGATAGACACGACAAACGGATATTGCAGTAATTTCTGGGAATTAGGTCAGAAGGTGAACGACATTAAGTCACATACTAGTCTTCATTGAGAATTACACTAGTCTAACGACTGATTTGAGTAATTGGTGGCACTCATCGCCCAGTTACTGAACATTTCTGTACCATGTATGAAGTATTACAGAAAAATGTTCATAAATTATCTGTTTACAGAGAACATTGGCACTCATTGGCCAGTTACAAATCATCAGAAGTCATCATTCAAAACAAGAGCTAATGAATGGCATAGTATTAACATAATTCACTTAGTTATAGTAATCATTGGCACTCATTGTCCAGTTACAAAACATGTAGCAAGTATTGAATAGTACAAAACATTTTTCATCATTCAAGTGACATACGACATAATTAAAATAATTATTGGCACTCATTGGCCAGTTACAAACCATCAGAAATCATCATTCAAAACATATTACTCAGAACTGATCATTCCAGTGACATAGAACATATTGAAAATGTAACATACTGTAACTATTATTCAAGGTCTGTGACTAGAAACACTACTCAGAATTACTTAGAACTCCTGTTTGTGCTAGCAATGCATTGCGTTGAGATCGATAATTAAATACTGGGGCATAACAATATTTGCTTTTGAGTTATTGCTGCAAATGAAGATGTGTAACGTCATTCGTCATGACTCAGCTGTAGCAAGGTTATGAAACAAGTAGAGTATATGTGATCACATTCATAAATGACACAGGTTTAATGACCAACTGCTTATAGCACATTAATTTCATGAATAATTTCTCCTGCAAAATATACAAAATGGATTATTAAACTGAAAGAAGAAACGCATATGATGCTGAAAAGTAGTAAACTTCGAATTAACAGGTAGAGAAATGTGTATAAAATATATATGTTCTCTAGCTGTCCTTTCCAAAACCTTCAGTCATCATACCATGCGATATAAGACATACTGTCAAAAGGAACTGCAACAAATACTTAAATAACTACATAGCATAAATACATACACTTCAACATTATCCTCATCTGCAAAGAAAAACTTCATTATCCATATCATCATAACTCCATTATTATCATCACCTGTAAAGAAAAACATCATTATCCATATTAGCATATTCTTCATCATTATTCATCACCATTCATTATCATCTGCAAAAAAGTCACTTCATTATTCATTATATAACTATTCCTTATTTCTAGCATATTTCATCACTAAAACTAAGATGTGTAGTTCTGTCTGACAGCCTGCATCAATCGCCTCGTATTCTGAAAGAAAAAAATTAGTTAAGACTGCTACTCTACGATGTGTATAGTATATACTTGTTAATGCTTGTTAATTCTGATCAATTTACTCTTCGTCACGAGATATTGCATCTTCTTTCGTTCATTCCGAATGTGAAATTCCCATTTCTGTTTAATTTATTTCTTTTACACGTTATTGCTTTCTGAAAATGATGAACAAAGATTAATGTCTTGCATTTAAATCATATACCCATTAAATAAAAACTGGTTTATAGTAACATAATTGAGCATACAGCATAGCATGACAGAAAATGTAATATGTCAAAAACATAGACAGTGAGCAGGTGCAAAAAAAAAAAAATGTACACAGAGTATCACAGTGTAGCAGCAAAAAAAAAGTGTAAAATAGTCACGATGTTGAGATATCATAAGGCAAAATGTCAAAGTCAACTGGTGTGTGTTATATCTTAAATATTTCATAGTGCACACAAACGAAACAGGAAAACAATCATACATACATAATAAATGGAAAATGTGCACGGTCTGATGTGTAACGACAAGAAGAGCGCCCTGCTAACCTTACCTTGCTGGGCACTTGCCAAGAAAAAATACGATAATCATCAGTAAGTAGTCACACAAATATAATTGCATAAGTGGTCATAAAATGTGGAAGTTCACCTGGAAAAATATGCACGGTCTGATGTGTAACGACAAGAAGAGCGACCTGCTAACCTTACCTTGCCGGGCACTTGCCAAGAAGAAATACGATAATCATCAGTAAGTGTTCATGTGAATATAATTGCATAAGTGGTCATAAAATATTAGGAAATGGCATT
This sequence comes from Schistocerca nitens, assembly GCF_023898315.1. Lineage (NCBI taxonomy): Eukaryota > Metazoa > Arthropoda > Insecta > Orthoptera > Acrididae > Schistocerca > Schistocerca nitens. Next base: position 546,514,726 of record NC_064619.1, on the reverse strand, counting down.
ACAGTGTGATAAATCATAAAGGATGTTCATTCATTAAAAGGTTTGATGTTGGATACGTGGTGGTTCCCTTTGGTTTTTCTAGTTCTCAAAGTTTCGACGTGTACAACATTAGGGTGAGGAATGCTGCGAATCCGATATGGACCTGCGTATAGAAGTTCAAATTTACTGCATCTACTCTTTCCTCTGTTGGATAAATAGTGTGTACGTACTAATATCTTCTGTCCAATGTGAAAGTCACGGCGTATACTAACCTGTTTTTGCTGTCTTCTCCGGCGCTCTGCGGCACATTTGATGTTGTTCAGCGCAATGTCAATTATTTCATGGTGTCGTAGTCGACGAGATGTAGGATATGTTATTAATTCTTTAATTTTGTTAGGTGGTTCAACATTTTTCAGTATAACAGACGGAGATAGCATAGTAGATTCATTTGGTATGGAATTAATTACATCCTGGAATGAGAGTATGTATGTGTCCCAATCAATGTGTTTTTTATGGCAGTATATTCTACACAGTTTAGCAATTTCTTTCATTAATCGTTCACAAGGGTTCGAAGAAGCATGGTACCTGGATATATATATCGGAGAAATGTTTCTAGCTCGCAACATACGTGCCCATATAGCAGATCGAAACTGTGATCCATTGTCGGAAATTACTTTCAACACATGCCCTACATGAAGTAAAAAATGTTTTACAAATGCTTTCGAAACAGTTTTAGCAGTAGCTTTGCGTAACGGAGTGAGGGTAACGAATTTAGAAGTGAGTTCAACAGCGACAAATATGTAGCAAAAACCTCTATTAGTTCTGGGAATCGGACCAAAAATGTCTACAGCTGCCATGTGTCTCAATTTAATCGTTACAATAGGATGTAACGGAGGAACATGTGAAGTCGTGTCTGATTTAGCTTTCTGGTATATTTTACATGACGCTAAAACTCGTCGTATACGTTTCTCCATGTTGGCAAAATAACATTTCTGTCTCAGTATAAGAAAACATTTTCTAGCTCCGTAATGTGTTTCAAATGCAACTTGTTGAATGTACATGACGCTGAAATTTGCTTTGCAGAAGTTGGTTGCGATGTCTTGCTGATTGTTGCTGAGAGAACGGGATAGTGTGTCTGCTATAATATGTTGTGTACCGGGAATGTGAACAATTGTAAAATTAAATTCCTGCAAATAAAGTTTCCATCTACTTAATCTGTCGTGTGTAAATTTAGCCGAAAGTAAAAATTGTATCGCTCTATGGTCTTTGTAAACGGTCGTATGTCTTCCATAAAGAAAATTCCTAAATCTGGTGAAAGCCCATACAACACATAATGTTTCAAGTTCTATGACAGAATAATTGCCTTCAGCAGGTGACAGAATGCGACTTGCAAAAGCGATGTTTTTAATTACAGTACAACCATCTTCTTCAATATCCTGAAAAATATGTGCGCCTAAAGCGATGTTAGAACTGTCGGTAGCAATGGAAAAATTTCTAGTAAGATCAGGGTGCGATAAAAGTGGTGCATTCAACAAGGCATCTTTCAGGTTCACAAATTCAGAATGTGCTTGCTTATCCCAGGACCAAATAGTGTTTTTACCTGTCAATTGACATAATCTAGGGGTGTCTAAAGCAGAGTAATGAATAAATTTAAGAAAAAAGTTAGTTAAACCCCAAAAGCTACGTAGTTGTTTCTTCGTCGTAGGAACAGTAATGTCACGTAAAGCTTGAAGTTCTTCCGGGTCAGGCGCAATGCCTTCTGCTGAAATTACATGTCCAAGAAATTTTATAGAAGTTTTACCAAAGTGCGATTTACTGAGATTAACTGAGTCCTTGTGCACGAAAAGTTTGCAACAGTTGTTCAAGAATCAGATTGTGTTCAGACCAGTTAGCTTCTGCAATAAGAATGTCGTCTACGTACGTTGTGATTCTGTCTTTAAGTTCTGTCGCAAGTATTGTATTCAAACCGCGAATAAAAGCTGCTGAAGAAATAGTTAAACCGAATGGTAATTTACAAAATTGATAACAGTCACCAAAACAGAGAAAGGCCGTGTACTTTCTGCAGTTCGGATGGCGTTGAATTAGCCAAAATCCCGATTTCAAATATAATGTGGAATAAATAGTAGTACCATGAAATTTCTGTAGAAGTTCTTCTAGTGTCTGTGGGCGATCTGTTTCATTAATAATAATGTCATTGATGTGACGCGAATCAAGTACGAGGCGAAGTGAACCATCCTTTTTCATAAGAATATGGAGCGGGTTTATGTACGGACTAACTGCCGGTTCAATAATTCCTTGGTCAAGCATAGCTTGCAATTCTTTCTTAACATGTTCTCTGTGAATATACGGAATAGGATAATGTTTGGCTTTAAATGTGTCGTGCTGTTTAACTTGAAATTCATACATAAACCCGGACATGGTACCAGGGACGTTATCAAAAACTGGAGCTTGCTGTAAAAGAATTTTGCGTAGTTGCGTGCGTTCGTCGTCTGTATTTGCAATGCTCTGTTTAACTTTATCAGAAACCATCTGTATAACGTCATAGTCGGCTTCGTCTGGAGTATTATAGTTGTGTACGTACATATCTGTGAACAATGTGGAATTACAGTCTATGTTACGTGATGCGGAAATGACCTCTGTACGATGAATTGTTTGTTCTTCTGCAAGTAAGGAGTGCTGAAATTCTAAAGCCAGTTGTACATTTTCATTCTTTAACATTAAATAGGAGTTTTGAAAGTCAATAATGGCATCGTGTTGTACCAAAAATTCGTACCTAAAATAATGTCTGTCGTCAACAAGGGAATAATTCAAAAATTTGAGTGAAATGTATGACCTGCAATACAAAATGATAAATGTGTCTGTAATTTTACATCCACTCCTTTACTATATACTGCTCCTTTTACTTTAGTTTTGCCTAATGGTAACCTAGGATAAATATTCCCTTTATTACATTCGTTGAAAGTTTCTTCATTTATAACTGACATAGGAGATCCAGAATCGATTACTACTGAAAATTTCGATGATCCAATTTTAACTTCGATGACAGGGTGTGAAACGGTTTTTTGAAGAACTGGACTTTCCTGCAAAAGAGTGTCTCGGATGTCGTCAAAAGTAGTTACATTTTCATGAAGAACATTCTGCTTGTCAAAAGTAGTGCTTGGTTGCTGGAAGATGCGACCTGTACAGTATCTAGTCATATTCTATCTGACGTGCTATTATTCTCAGGAGGATGCTGCGGCATTTCAACTATTTGAACTGTTCTGTTATTTCTTCCTGACGTATTACGTTTGGGATAATACCTACTGTCTGGTTCATTCATAATAATTTGTTGTTGTGGATGATTCTGCTGCTGATAGGACCGACTGTTATTAAACGTATGCTGAAAATTGTGCTCATTACTTTTACGTCTGTCATGATAGTCATTTCTATACGGTGTATTGCGATAGGAATTGAAATAGTGTGTTTTCTGTACGTACTGATTTCTTTGTTGCTGTGTGTTATTATTTGTTGTGGCCGACGCTATACGCGTACGCGGTGAAACATTAAAGCTTGATTGACCTTGTGCATTACATTGTTGATTAGGTATGCTAACCGGTTGGTTCTGTTGCTGTTGCGGAGAAAAACCTCTATTGTTACCAAAATGTGGTTCCTGTTGCTGATAATTTTGATTGTACTGATAATTAAAATTTTGTCTGTTATTAAAGTTCTGGTGGTTGTCGTTCCTAAAGCGTCTATTACCTTTGCTACTGAAATTGCGTGGCTGATCATAATTGCTGTATGTTTGTTGACCTTGGTTACTATATGAAAAATTTTTGTTTATAAAGGAATAATCCGATTGCTGCACTTCCAAAAGCTGTAACAGATCTCTGAATGCCGAAATATTTTCTTTCTGTTAACCCGTTAGAAGTGACACTCTTAATGATCGTGGTAATTTAGAAATGCATAATTGAATAAGTGCAGATTCACTGTATGGTTCACTTAAGTACTGGTTTTGTTGGACCGTGTGTTCAAAAAATTGTGTGACACTGGGAAAATTTGAGTTCTCACAATTCAGTAAACTGATTAGTTGATCTTTAATTCCGCGCTGTGTCGTCTTCGACCAGTACGCTGAGAGAAAAGCATTCTGAAATTCTTTTACCGAGTAGCATTGTCTCGCAATCACTCTCATACGAGTTGCCGGTTCGCCTTCCAAAAAACTGCAAATAAATTCAACTTTATGCGTTAAAGGCCAAGTCGGCGGAAAAGCAAAGCTAAATTGTTGTATCCAATCCAAGGGGTGAATCTGTGTTCTGTCATTTTTAAATACTTTAAATTTTCTCACTAATAGAAAATGTTTGTAATCAAAATTATTGTCTCTGTACGTCTGAACAGGTTCACGATTGTATGAGAATCTATTTGTCTGTGACTGTTCAAAATCTGGGTCACGTACTCTCTGTAAATTACCTAAATTACACTTTCTGTGTGAGTCTGACAAATGTTCGCAAAGTGGCGTCTGCTGTGATGTGTTAAATGCTGGAACATTTTTCATCTCTGTTACCTCTTGCTGTAAAGTTGACAATTTGCTACGTAATGTAATATTAGATCTATCTCACTGATCATCTGCTGTAAATTTTGGAATTCAGGTGTTTGATTAAACGAAATCGGTGAAGTATCGTCTGATTTGCTGTCATTATTACTTTCAATAAAGTCAATACGACTGGCCAATTCATCATATTTTTCAGTCAGTATTTTTACCTGATCATCGTTTTTAGTGTCAGAAGCATAAATTTGTTTTTGTATTGTACGTGTGGTTTCGTTAAATTTTTTAACGTCAGCTTTGATGACATTGGAATCCTGTGTTAGTTCTAATTGTTCGAGTCTGTCGGTCACTGTCAGAAAGTCTGTGTGTGTGTATCTGTTTTTGATTTAAGATCGGAAATTTCATCACGCAATTCGGTGTTCAACTGTTTGATAGTATTAATTTCGTCCGATACTGTAGCAATATTGTTGTCTACGTATGTTTTTGCTTTCGTAAACAATTTACGTTTATCTTCCTGTCTCTGTGCGGTAATTGTTTCCATAACTTGTCGTTTTAGTTTATTTTTTTCCTGTACGAATTTACGGTAACGCGTTTCACTGTTTTGTAGGTGGTGATTAAAACTTTCGTCAATTTGGCTGTTCTGTTGGTCGAATTTCGCGTCTACTTTTGCATCCAGTATGCGCGAAAGTTCTGCTGACATTAATTTAAACTCCACGCGTAACTGTGTTGTGGTTTCAGAGAATTTTTTACCGACTGCATTAATTTCGTCTCTAAGTGTTTCTGTTGTAGCTGTTTGTATATTCCTTAATTCTTGAGCAGCAGATTTAATTTCTTCACTACTTTTCCTAGCACAAGCCTCAATTTCCACACGTAATTGTTCTTTAGTATCATGACATTGCACAGCAACGGCTGTAATCTATTCGCTAAGCTGTCTGGAATTGTTATCTAGTTTTTCATTAAGTTGTTGTTTGAGATTTTCATTATTTTCATTAAGTTGTTGTTTGAGATTTTCACTAAGTTGTTTGTGATTGTTGTCCTGTTTTTCATCAAGTTGTTTGTGACTGTTGTCCTGTTTTTCATTAAGTTGTTTGTGATTGTTGTCATATTCTTTCTTAAACTGTAGCAATACTGCCATAATTTGATCCAAGCCTAAATTAGTGACTATTTTCTATGCTGTGTGTTGGTGTATTTGCATTTGTCACGTTCTCTGTAACCATTTGGTCATTCTGTAATTCTTAAAGTGTTTGCTAATCGGATGTGCACTGTTATTCACTACCTCGGAATCAAATAAATCTGTCGTATTTTGAGTATACTGTTCATTTTCGTTAGAAAAATTCATCTATTCACTATGCAAATTTTGCAAACCGGGTATGTTAAGCTGGGTAACGTTCATTGTAACAGAACGTTCCGCGTCATCAATTGTCGTTAAATTAACAGAGGACACAATTGAATTTGTTTGCTCATCATTAGCATTAAAATCATTATTAGTGGTCGGTAGGCACTGTCTGTAAATGGAGAATTGTCATCATTACACTGAGTGTCGCAAGTACTATCGGAAAAATTATTCGAGTCGGCTATTTCACTCATTACACATCGCGATGTACTGTTAACAGTTTTCGCGGCATTTTTACATAAATCAGAATGAAGCACAAATGAAACAAGGACAATGCAAAATACAACAAACACAATTACAACAAAGAGCAACAATTTGCCGATGATCTGTGAAAGTAAGAGTGACAAATTAGTAAATCTTCTCAGAAGATTCACAAAGAAATACGATCCTGGCCGGATGTCGCCAAGTGTAACCTCCCAACAGAAAAATTAATAATGAAAATATGTGACCATGAACCAAACGTAAACTCCCCACAAAATTAGTAATTAAATGAATTTTCCTAATATTGTAACCTCTGAACAAAATTAGCATCCATTTGTAATCTGTGTGCAAAAATATATTCACATTTAATGTAACCTCAAAATTCAATTCGTAAATCCGGAAATAATAAAAAGAAAACAAATTAGTAACCTGATAAATTATATGAGGACAGCAGAGCTGCCCTTCGGCCCTGTATTCTGAACAAAAAAGCAAAAGTTCTTACCTCAATAAAAAAACTGCAAATACACTCCTGGAAATGGAAAAAAGAACACATTGACACCGGTGTGTCAGACCCACCATACTTGCTCCGGACACTGCGGGAGGGCTGTACAAGCAATGGTCACACGCACGGCACAGCGGACACACCAGGAACCGCGGTGTTGGCCGTCGAATGGCGCTAGCTGCGCAGCATTTGTGCACCGCCGCCGTCAGTGTCAGCCAGTTTGCCGTGGCATACGGAGCTCCATCGCAGTCTTTAACACTGGTAGCATGCCGCGACAGCGTGGACGTGAACCGTATGTGCAGTTGACGGACTTTGAGCGAGGGCGTATAGTGGGCATGCGGGAGGCCGGATGGACGTACCGCCGAATTGCTCAACACGTGGGGCGTGAGGTCTCCACAGTACATCGATGTTGTCGCCAGTGGTCGGCGGAAGGTGCACGTGCCCGTCGACCTGGGACCGGACCGCAGCGACGCACGGATGCACGCCAAGACCGTAGGATCCTACGCAGTGCCGTAGGGGACCGCACCGCCACTTCCCAGCAAATTAGGGACACTGTTGCTCCTGGGGTATCGGCGATGACCATTCGCAACCGTCTCCATGAAGCTGGGCTACGGTCCCGCACACCGTTAGGCCGTCTTCCGCTCACGCCCCAACATCGTGCAGCCCGCCTCCAGTGGTGTCGCGACAGGCGTGAATGGAGGGACGAATGGAGACGTGTCGTCTTCAGCGATGAGAGTCGCTTCTGCCTTGGTGCCAATGATGGTCGAATGCGTGTTTGGCGCCGTGCAGGTGAGCGCCACAATCAGGACTGCATACGACCGAGGCACACAGGGCCAACACCCGGCATCATGGTGTGGGGAGCGATCTCCTAGACTGGCCGTACACCACTGGTGATCGTCGAGGGGACACTGAATAGTGCACGGTACATCCAAACCGTCATCGAACCCATCGTTCTACCATTCCTAGACCGGCAAGGGAACTTGCTGTTCCAACAGGACAATGCACGTCCGCATGTATCCCGTGCCACCCAACGTGCTCTAGAAGGTGTAAGTCAACTACCCTGGCCAGCAAGATCTCCGGATCTGTCCCCCATTGAGCATGTTTGGGACTGGATGAAGCGTCGTCTCACGCGGTCTGCACGTCCAGCACGAACGCTGGTCCAACTGAGGCGCCAGGTGGAAATGGCATGGCAAGCCGTTCCACAGGACTACATCCAGCATCTCTACGATCGTCTCCATGGGAGAATAGCAGCCTGCATTGCTGCGAAAGGTGGATATACACTGTACTAGTGCCGACATAGTGCATGCTCTGTTGCCTGTGTCTATGTGCCTGTGGTTCTGTCAGTGTGATCATGTGATGTATCTGACCCCAGGAATGTGTCAATAAAGTTTCCCCTTCCTGGGACAATGAATTCACGGTGTTCTTATTTCAATTTCCAGGAGTGTATATCTGCTCTTATATAGAAATTTTTTGACACAGCTTCGTGCAATGCTGCGACACACACACACACACACACACATATATATATATATATATATATATATATATATATATATATATATATATATATATATATATTCTTTGAAGGAATGCATAGGAAATATTCTTTAAATTGAAATGAATGTTTTTCTTTAAAAAAGTTACTTTATATTATAAAAATTATTATTGGGGCATTTTTTGGAACAAATTAAATGACAATTGACATACATTATTAGATATGCGCAACGCTGCTTCTTTACCTTCTACAACAATACCCATCCTGCAGAGTGCTGACCAGAGTCCCGAGCAGAGCACACCGCCGACACGCGCCCACTACCGCAGACTCAAGACTACTAAAGACTACTGTCGACTCGCGCGGACTAGCGACAAGCAACAACTAACGACATACTACTCTCTGGTCAGAGACTCTGTCATGCCTCGTCCATCGCCGGCAAAGCATACGTTTTACAAGCTGTGGTCGCCTTCTGGAATAAACCTAGTGTAGTGTTCAGTGGATGTTAAGGGTTGTGTTACATTATTTTATCATCATCTTATTTCACCATTTTGGTGATCAGTCGCTTGTTTTTAATTAAACTTGGCTATTGTATTTGCTGTTTTACAGCATGTTTCTAAATTTATATATCATTGCCGTTCCTGGCGTGTAAGGCCTTCAACCGTGATTGTGGTCATTCACCTTAAAATTCTAATTTGATACTTGTATTTACGCAGTAAGCCTATAAAACCTTTTTTACTGGCATTTCTGGCGTGTAAGGCCTTCTGCCCAGATCACAGTGGCTTTCGCGGTTTCTCAAACTCTCAGTGTGACGGTTACGAGGTCACCGATATGTTATAGAATGACATGACCCCGAGCCTGGTTGATAAACACCTGCTGGAAGGTACTACTTAAACGCAGGATAGCGCTCAGTGCCATATCGCTACACGTGTGAACGGTCTCTTGATAGTATCGTTTGGTGAGGATAGCATGTTGAGCCACCAATTCCGGCATGCTTGACCTACCGAGTCCCGAGACCTTAGTCCGTTTGATTAGTGGTTGTGGGGGTTACCTGAGGTTGCAAGTCTACCGCCATCGTCCAGCATCATTAGGGATGCTGAAAGGCAACATCGGACGACAGTTTTTAACCATACATACTGATATTTAACACATAGCTGTTCATAACATTGTTGATGAATGACCGCTGACATGTAGAGTGTTCGTTATAAAGAACGTCGTCTTTGCAAAAAGTCAATTGTTATGCAAACTATAGCCTTTGTATTATATGAAGCACCACGTGTTGGACATTTCCTGCAAATTTTAATTTTCAAAGCGCCACGTCATTCCAAGCCCGTTGTCAAATGTTACCTCTTTACCAAGATGGTTCCGTGAAGTACTGAGTTTTGAAATGTTTCAGCATGTAAGACGTACCATCATGTGTATCAAGTTTTATCTCTTTACGGAGATTGTTCCGTGAAGTACCGAGTTTTCAAATGTTAATGGATTTTTGGTTCAGCATGTAAGACGTACCATTATTTTACTCATGTATTCTCTTTGTGTTGACGTATTTTCCAGTAACGTAAGTGGTTTTAATCATTTCGAAGGTTTCTCACCTACAGGACAGCGTCTCCAGTAATCCCAAAAACCCTGCCTCTGGATTTCAAGGGCTAATCAAGGAGATGTGAGCACGACTCGACGGCGCGCAAGCCAGTGGTCCCGTTTCTCGTCAGCCGGGCGCCGCCATTAGGGGTGTGGAGACTCAATAGCGCGGCCTGAACGCCGTATTTCATCTGGAAGAGTGTCGCCACTAATGAAACTCCCCGCAAGGCGCGCGCGTTCCGTGTGCACCCAGAAGTGGCTGCCGTCCCATCTGCGCCAGCCGATCCACGGCGTGGAGCCTGGAATTACAGCAAGGGCGCTGCTCGGCGTCCGTTTCACTCAGCCGGGCCGCCATTCCGTCTTGCGGCGTCGGGGACTTTCTTAAACTAACCATTCTTCTTTGTCCCGCAGCGATAGCCGAGCCCTTTAAATGGATTTCTCGCAGAGGGGCGGTAACGGCGCGAGCGGCCGGGGAGCGTAGCGCGTGGGTGCGGTGAGGCGTGGCGAGGGTGGAGTCGATTGAGCTAGCGAGTCTCGATTTCTCCACGGTTCGACCCCGCTGCCCCCACTTCTGCCCGATGCCGGCCCGTAAACACGACAATTTCATTAACCGCTTCACTAAAGCTCCGTTTAATGGCGCTGCGTGATCAACATGCTGCCGGCAGGCAAATTCACCCTCGCTTCTGCCCCAGAAGGAAAGAAACAAAGGAAACCCAGCGTCGCGGCTCACTAGCTTTACAAGTCAACTTCTTAATTTGCTGTTACTCCTACAACGTGTAGGAAAAATGTTCTTGGTCTCTGAACTTGAAGATAATTTTTCATTGCAGGTAATGTCAGTTACAGCCCACTCTGCTTAGATACAGAACAAATTTTGGCCACGTCATCAACTTCACTCTGTACACTCACAAGCAAAGAAACTTTCCCATAACATACACTATCACTTATCCCATGCCCTGGCCATTGCCAAAGTTTGCAGGATGATTCCCTTGGTTGTTACTAGAAAACTCCTCCCAACTATGACGAACTGGGACAATGACCAACTACCAGCTTGTTTGGTTTTCGTCTAAAAACTCATTGACACGGAGAATTAAAGATTAGCTTTGTTAAAATTGGTATGTGTTGCCTCTATGTACCTCAACAGTTACTAACTACACTAACATTCATCAGCCTTCAGCAGTCGAAATTCCTGCTCAAGAAAAAAACACCATCTCAGTATAGGTATCCCTGAAGAACGAAAGTCTTTGGATGCCAAAACATGTGCGTCTTCGTCGGGTTTTCCCGTAGAGTAGAAATATCTCTGGAGTGAGCATCCAGATCTTTAGAATTGATCTTGTGTTGTCCACACTAAATCCCACCTCGATCAAGTGATCTTGCGGCAGCGTAAGTTTGTCCACCAAGTGTCCTATAAATTTTGGATGTCATTATATTGCTAGTGCGTACTGGCAAAGGCGGATCTCTTACTGCGGTCCCACGTTTGGTACGGTAAGATGGTGATGGCAAAAGTTTCTGCATGGTACTATTACTATTTCCTGAAACGAAATAACGTAAGCATTATGAAATGGTCTAAACATGTTCTACAGTTGAGCAATCATTTCCGCAGTAGTTGAGTTTAAAGCATACATTGCAGAATCATGTTATAAGAAGAATATCAAATCACGTATTCACACGTTTAAAGCAGACTATAGTTTGGTGCTATGGATTCAGTGCAGGCATTTTTTAGACGCCGTAACAATCTGCACTTGGTACCTGGAACAAAGTGAGCCCTTAGCTTTGACCAGCAAAATGAACGGTTATCACTTAATGGTCTGTCACGTCAGCGTACATTTGCAATGTCCGTCATGTTACGTCACGTCAGTTCGCTTGGCCCAACACCGAATGGTGAAAGTAAGGTTAAGAATCACCATCTGTAACAAAAAAATGTCAGAGTAATAGTATCGGGGTTGAGGAACTAAGAACGAGAACGACTATTAATGGCCAAAACAAACTTCACAATGTATATTCTTGATCTTTTCTGTCTGTTAAAGTGCTGATAACTGAAACAACGCTTCAAAACATAGGACTTTATTTTCTAAGGAAACTTTCTACCCACAATAGCTACAAAGGAATAAGTGAAGCCTGATTACATTATCCGTTATATTTTATTTTCTTAATGTAATTAATAACACTATAAACAATAGACAAAAAATTTTCGCTTTCAGATATCTGGCCTCGCATCTATAAAACCACCGAATGAAAAAAAAAATCCAAGCTATCATGGAACATAGGAAATTCACCACAGTAACAATGCATAATTAAAAAAAGAAAAAAAGACGAAGAGCAGAAGGAGATTAGAAATACACAAAAGATCCACTGCTATAATTGCGAGGAAAATTTGTTAACATTATTAGCAGACGATGACACCGTCAAAAATGTCTTCCATATAAACCATTACAGTCCGTGATGTGACTTGAAGTACCGTTGACGAACTGTGTGAATGTCATCATTTGAAGTGCATTCTAACATATAATGAGAGGTGACATGAATTGACGTGACGTTACGTGATGTGATGTAGCAGCCAGTTTGAATTGCCCTTAAACAAACGACGTCATCCAGAAATCACTTGACATTTCCAGCTTAGACGACATACGCAGAACGCATTGCTCCCTCCAGTGGTATTTCTACTCTATGGGCTGGCTAACAGATATACATTACTATACTGGCAAAGGCGGATCTCTTTCCGACGCCCGACGTTCGGTAAGGTAAGATGGTGGTGGCAAAAGTTTTTGTATGGTGCTATTACTATTTCCTGAAACGAAATAACGTAAGCATTATGAAATGATCTAAGCATGTTCTGCAGTAGAGCAATCTTTTCCGCAATAGCTGAGTTTAAAGCATACATTGTAGAATGGTGTTATAAGAAGATCAAGTCACGTATACACACTTTTAATGCAGACTATAGTTTACATGAGAAAACTCAAATAAACAAAGACACTTGTTAGCAACGAGAAATAGCACGTTCTACTTACGTTACCACTATCATAACGAGCACTATTCGGAGAAACGCCAAGTTTGACCACAACTGGTAGAAAACACCTCATTAAGCTACATCTCTCACTACTGGGTTTATTAAACTCTTTAAAATGTACGTAAACTATTTAAACGCTATTTATTTCAAATAAGACAAACTGTAATTTAAAAAGTACGTGAGATGTTCATAGTTATGCTTGCATTGAGAATATTGACCACAGGGTCAGAACTCTAAAGGTAACGTAGCTACATCAGTTCATTCCCATTTCTTACGATTCTTTTAACAGTAAATAAACAACTGTCTACGCGTCTTTTGCGCTTGCCGCCATATTGCTAGTCTGTGGCACCATTGATCTTATGTACGGTGTTACCATTCTAGAAATGTATGTCTATGGTTTGTGCACTGAATGTATCGGTGACTTCCTGCTCCAGGGAGATGCAGCCATAACTTTGGTATGAAGGGAATGCTGTCGTTTGTGACGTATTCGTCTCAATATAGAGTTATTTAAATTACTGCTGCTGATTTCACACACACACGTTGCTGAATCTTCCGTAATCATCAGCCTATGTTTCTCATGGTCACAGTGTTGCCTTTTATAGCAAAGTGGACTGAGTACACTGCACTCAGGTTCGTATCAGTTTCCGATTCCAGTGTCTGAAGTAAGTTTAGCATTGTTTGAGCCTAAGAGATGCGAGGCAGATGCACAGATCGATTCTGTTGTGAAAAGTATTCAGTTTATTCAATTCAAGGGTATGATTTTAGTGCTATAAGGAGGATAGTTAGCTCACGTAAGTTGTGGGCCTCACGCAGCAATTGTGGCAAATCGCCTAGTGTGACCGTTAACACCGATTTTTAATAAGACAGGAGGTTATTGTACTTAATGACTTCTAGGTGAACGAGAGTGCTACGTGTGCGGCGATTTATTTGTGATAATGGTTGGAATTAAGATGTTGCAGAAGTTCTGTATTTGCAGCCACCAGGCAGCTCTATACCCTGCTACCGGAATAAATACTAGGCAGCACCTGACAGCGCAAGCGTCGACTCTGAGGCTACGACCTACCGGTACCCAAAGGACGTCCAGCAGCCTCGGCAGAAGAAAATGAAACACCGTACGTAGTATATTGATGTTCAGTTCGAGTTTGGATTTCTTCCGAAAGGATAGAGAAACGAGGACAATACTTTAATTGAATCGTGTTTTCATTGCCTGTAAATACTTAGGATTAGCGGTGGACTTAAGGGACCCAATATTTGTATTTATTCGCGGACGTTACAAGTTTTGTGTGTGTGTGTGGGGGGGGGGGGGGGGGGGCGCCCAATGCCGAGGTTATCAGCGTCCTAACGATGACTAAAATAAGCGAATGTGGATAAGAATGAAAACTCTCGTACACGAATGCACACGAAATGACCACGCACAGGTACTCTAACATGCACTAAAAGCCGTGAGGAGGCCAGATAGTTAACCAAGAAATTAAAACAGAGGAAAAACAAAACGCAGAAGAGCTAAACGAACAGCACAGAAAAATGTGACTGGCTGACCACTTACAAAAACCTTGGATGAGGCAGCCACCCTGTTGAAACATTAAAAACATCTTGAAAGGTCTCTGTTGGATTCCTTTCATGTTTAATTTCTCAAATTTGTTGTCATTTATGGAGTAAATTCCTCTCCTAAATTTACTGTGGCGTTTCTGACTATCTGGGAGGAGACTGGGTAGTGGAACGTGTTACTTTTACACGTAAACAAGAACGATCTGTCACACTACTACACTTTAAAGCACAGTTTATAGGTAATTCTTATATGTAATTCATGTCACACAGTCTCATACGGAACCTACATCCGCTTTCTGTTATATAGTGTATATGATAAGATACTGTCATCCCCCTTCCCTTCTGTGTGAGAGGATGAATGATCAAATGTGTTGGTAGTTGCATGCTTGAGGGTAGCAGACAAGGCTGTCTGCTAGAGAACAGTAGGACCAACGTCGGAACAGGTAGCTACGGTTCCTAAAAGCAGAGAGGTTTCTATTCTTAGTATGGTCCGGTCCGTCCTTTGTCATGTTGGTATAGGAAGCTGCCCCTCTGGCCCCTTCCGTTGTCTTTGTGAGCGATCCTCGGGGAAGCACGCTCTGTGGTAGTGCAGTTGCAGTCCAGCAGTAGGCAGTTGCAGTCTGGCGGTAGCGAGCGTCTGAAATGGTAAGATCTCCGGCTAAGCGCGTGTCTGCTGAGTCCGTAGGACAATGGATTTGTTAAGTTCAGCTTAACTGAGAATTTAATCACTTTTATTTCGGGTTAGCTCTAAAATATCTAAGGTTATCTTTAATTGCAGCGGAGTGTAATTCTCGTGTCCAGTTCAGATTATTTTCCGTTTGTTGCTTTGTTACTACTTTGTGAGTAAGTGGAACCACGTGTTGATCAGTAACTCTAAGTAAGATCAATCTTAAATGCAAATGCTTGTGTGATTATAACGTGTGGTCTTGATAATATTTTCAATACAGCAACTTTTCTTTATGTTCAACCCACGTGGGGTGTACTTTGTGAGACCAGTACCACGTGGTTATATAACTGTTTGACCCATCAGGTTAATAGTAAGACGTTAGTAACCAGTTCGAGGTTTTTCTTTTGTAATTTGCTTTTCGATCTAATTTATTTTAATTATCAGAATTGTTGTGGAGTTATACGCTTTGTGTAAACCAAGTTGACCACGTGAAGCATGTGGTGTAATCATCAAAGTAGCCCTTAGCTATTCTTCTTGGGAAGATTTCACAAAGAGTTAATATGAATTTAGTATACCAGTGTGTGGTAATTACATGACGGACAGGATTGTGCTACGAACATTATTTCTTTGACTGAAAATTTGAATCTGTTGGTTGTGGTTAACTTTCTCTTGCATGTGTTTCAATGTTCTTTGTGTGTTGTTTTATGAATGCAGTGTTGTATCCAGTCTCCCAATCTTGGCTCCATATTTTATGTGTTCAGTAAGATTCCAATCTCACATTTTCACAATCGTAAATAAGGCACCAGCTCAGTTATAACTCACGTATAATATGCTGAAATTTCAATGAACAATCTTTAAAATAAATTTGCAAATATAAACTGAATTCTTTCTTTTTATTTAAATTCTCCTTTTTATATATAGATATATTACCGGTTGTTGTATGACTGTAAAAGATTATAATCAATGTTTAGTCTGACTGGTAATGTGGTAAACCTAGACTAGATACCCAGTCGTGAAACAGTTGCTTAGTAATGCAAGATTAATCTCCCCAGACGGCGCACGGCTTTCAACACGCTTTCATTGTATATTAGCACCGATCAGCATAGCAAATTCACTGTAGATATTTTACAATCTTCGCAAAATCTTGTTAAAAACGCGGGACAATTCCAATTCACAAAACCTTAAAACGCGAACCACATTCGTTTGATCATTGCATAAAATAGGCTGCACATTCGCCGGCAAATCCGCGGCAGTCCGCTGGTCAGCAAATGAAATGCAGTCCAATAAAATGTGGTGCACCGTGATCTGCACGCCACAAGCACCACACATCGGAGGGTCCTCTCGCCGGAGTAAAAATCCATGCGTCATAAGGCTGTGGCCGATGCGAAGACGTGTAAGGAAGACCTCGTCCCGTCGACGTGACTGGAAGGAAGTGCGCCAAGGCCGAGTTGTGGGCTTGACGACACGAAGCTTGTTGTCGGTCACTTTTAGCCTCTCATGTCACCAGCGACACAGGACTTTATACCGCAACAGCGAGGTGAGGGCATGCAGGGAGGTAGCACACAGAAAGACCTGACGGTAATGACAAGCCTCCTGGGCTGCTCGATCAGCCCTTTCACTCCCCAGAATTCCCGCGTGCTCTGGTACCCAGCAGAAAGACACCTCCTTCCCCAGTCGCTATAGTTGGAGGAGGGCGCCCTGGATGGCCTGGGTTACTTTATCTGCTAGGTACAAACGCTGGAGAGAGTAAAGGGACAGACGAGAAATCTAGCACTGGGCGAATGTCTCATCTGCCGGCCGCTGTGGCAGAGTGGTTCTAGGCGCTTCAGCCCGGAAGCGCGCTGCTGCTACGATCGTAGGTTCGAATCGTGCCTCGGACATGGATGTATGTGGTGTCCTTAGGTTAGTTAGGTTTAAGTAGTTCTAAGTATAGGGGACTGATGACCTGAGATGTTAATTCCTGTAGTGCTTAGAGCCATTTGAATGTCTCATCTGCTCCAGTGCCCTCTAAATTGCATACAATTCTGCGTCAAAGATGGTAAATTCGGGAGGCAGTCTGACCTTGAGGACACTCGTTCGACCTATACTTGAGTATTGCTCATCAGTGTGGGATCCGTACCAGGTCGGATTGACAGAGAAGATAGAGAAGATCCAAAGAAGTGCGGCGTGTTTCATCACAGGGTTATTTGGTAAGCGTGATAGCGTTACGGAGATGTTTAGCAAATTCAAGTGGAAGACGCTGCAAGAGAGTCGCTCTGTATCGCGGTGTAGCTTGCTGTCCATGTTTCGAGAGGGTGCGTTTCTGAATCAGGTATCGAATATATTGCTTCCCCTTACTTATACCTCCCGAGGAGATCACGAATGTAAAATTAGAGAGATTCTAACGCGCACGGAGGCTTTTCGGCAGTCTTTCTTCCCGCGAACCATACGTGACTGGAAAAGGAAAGGGAGGTAATGACAGTGGCACGTTAAGTGCCTTCCGCCACACACCGTTGGGTGGCTTGCGGAGTATAAATGTAGATGTAGATGTAGATGTAGAGCAACCAACGGAGTCACCCTGCTTAGACCCATCCGCAAAAACAGCTACAGGTTGTGGTGCTCAGCTAAAACGACAGAAAAGACCGCATTACAAACGGAAGCATGAGTGCTATCTCTCCTGTACCGCACCAAATCTAGAATCACTTTGTGCCGCTCCAGTAGTGGTTAAAACCCTGGACCTGGGGTCGCACTCGCGCCACACCGAGTGACTCCAGTACATACCGCTCAAGGAACCCAAACAGCATCATTGTGAGTACGAGATTGCAGTGTCTGTGTTACTCTGGTTACGAGGCAAAGTTCCTGTGGATATGCATGCTAGCGATATGCGGGGAATTCGGATTGGGGTCCCGGTCGGGCTCAAATTTTCATTGTAGTCATTCCATTCTACAGCTGATGGTAGTGTTTATTGGCACTGCTAATTCATTTGATGCTATTGTGACTTGTGATATGTCAGTGTGCATCGCTGGATTAAAGTCATTACACGACGGATCATTGGTCGTACCTTACACACTGACAAAAAAAGTCGCAACACCAAAAAATAATTAATGTAGAGTAATGACATTTCGGGAATACATTTGCCTAGGTAATACATTTAACAGATTAACATTGCGACATCACAGGTTAATATCAGCGGGAGATGATCCATTGCAAATGTGAAATGCTGGAACACTAATCACCGGTGTACTGCCAGGATGTTGAATGCAAGCATGTGAACGTGCATCCCCTTTGTTGTACAGGTGCCGGGTGTCAGTTTGTGTGCTGGAGTTCCTTGCGTGTTGCACTTGGTCGGTCTGTTCGTGGATGACACTAGAGTCGTCGCTCGATGATGTTCCGCATTTGCTCGATTGGAGACAAATCTGGTAATCGAGCAGACCAAGGCAACATGTCGATACTTCGCAGAGCATGTAGCAGTATGTTTGCGAGCGTTGGAAAACACCCCCACGAGTGCTGTGAATGAATGGGAATACAAGACGTCGAATCACCAGACCTACAAATTTGAGTCAGAGTGCGTAGATAATCACGAGAGTGCTTCAGTGTCACGCAAAATCGCAAGCACGACCATAACTCGTGTTGTACGTCTAGTGTGTATAGCAAGCTGACTGGTTGGTTGAAGACCCTCAACTGACCTCTTGCTAACCAAGACATCGCCATCACTGGCACCGAGGCAGAACCATCTTTCATCAGAAAACACATCAAATATCCACACTGCCCTCCAATGAGGATTCGCTGACACCACTGAAGTCGCAACTGGCGTTGGTTTAGGGTCAATGGAATGAACACTACAGATTGTCTGGCTCGATGCTGCCTCTGAAGTAACCATTCACTGTGTCACTGTCATGCCACATACTGCCCGAATTGCTGCACATACAGTATGGCGCGCTAGAGCTATATCCTGGACCCGATGGTCTTCATTCTCCGTAATGAAACGTGGGAATCCGCAGTCATGTCTTCTTGCGACCGTACATTTTCATACCACTCCTGCCAGCAGCCACGTACAGTAGCTCCATTCCCGCCAAGTCTTTCTGTAATATCGCAGAAGGAACATCCATCTTCTCGTTATCCTATTACACGACCGTGTTCAAACTCAGTGAAGTGTTGATAATGGCGTCTTTGTCTCCTTAATGGCATTCTTGACTAACATCTACCCACCATGCCCAATTTCAAAGTTATCTAACGCCCACGACCATTACAGCGTGTATTTAAAGCAAACCTGATTTGCATCCTCATAGTGGGTCTACTAGCAACATTCTTACGCGACTGGCAGGACATTTGGATGGACATCATCTTTCAGATGTGGAAACACGCCTACCAACTTTCGTTTACGTTGCACAACTCCTTCTTGTGTAGCGATTTATTTTCCGTTAGTCTAGACTGAACAGTGCTATTTTGAGTTGCACTTAATTATGTCATTTTGCAGTGCACTAATTAGTCCCTGAAATTACTAGAATCTCCGTGTGTGTTCAATTTGGATAATGCTCGTTTTACAACAATCCCCGCAAAAGTGACGTCATTTTGACGTCACGCGCAATATCGAAAATCGCATGATTGGCTGCGACAAGAAAAAATGTGAATGTTTTTACTTCTAGATTCACTCGCAAGAGTTTAAGAGGTCTTACTTTTCTGCTGACCGCACACACGAAAATCGCCACATGCCCGCCAATAAACAGCCAAATATTTGTGTAAAAGCTGAATGTGAATTTTGTTGCAGCTTACTTTAGTTGTAGCTTTTGAAGCTGTACGCTTAGGTTCCCGCCTAGCGACACACACGGAAATCGCCACATATTTGTAAATAAAGAGTCAAATATTTGTGTAATGACAGAGTATGGATTTTGTTGTTGCTTGCTTCAGTCGCAGCAGTTTCAGTATTCCTCTTAGGTTCCTCCCTAACCACACACTCGGAAATCGCTAAATCTTTGTTTCATCCTTCTTTCTCAAATCAGACGGGTTGTAAATAACATTGAATATTGAAGCACACACTTGATTAAACTCATACGAAAGACGCAGAGCGTGTTAACAACGTCAACATAAAAAAATATATGCATGTGGTGGGATGCGAACCGCAATTAATCTTAATTGTGTGATGTTTGTCTTCTGTCTTGGTTGTCGCATTCGCTCTTCATCGCCTATATCGTTGACGCGTTATTAAGTGACAAATAATGATAATGATAACGTGCTTGTGGTAAAATTTCAATGCTCCGTGACCTTGAAACGACATACTGCAAGTTATAAAACAAGTCTGTTTAGTACTTCATTTGTAAATTATTGACGATAATAATTAGCTCCTGAGAGAGCACTTTTATATGAAGGCTTTAACTGTGGATGTATCCTTGTGTTACATTTTTCCGAGAAGTCTGCATCCAACGCTAACAAACGTCAACTGCCGATCGTGCGGTCGTCGATATTGCATGTGGCGTAAAAAATAACGTCACGTTTCGGGGAACTCTTGTGAAACGAGCATAACCGTTGAAATTTTTGCGGTTGTGAGCAGTTACGATCATGTATCGTGACTTCAAAGCAGTTAGAGGCAAACGTTTCAATGAGGGTCGTAATAACTGCGCATAATCAGACTACTGATTTACGCCTCTTTAGCTAGCGCTGCAACTGGGTTTCAGAATCTTTGCTTCTCCAGTTACTAGATGGTGGGAAGTCGAAGTGATTTAATAACTTCGGCACAATGTTCGGCTCTAATTGGGCAGACCATCACACAGTACAAGTAGCGTCTGTTTCATTTAGGTAAATTACTGTCAGTCAGAATCCATTCATCCAGTATAAGCACGTAAGTTTCAGATAGTACAATAGGAGAAGATTCAGCATTTGATTTTCATACGTGCATTTCAGGATCGATTTAAATTACAGACTTTTTACCTTTTCTTTATTACCGGTAGGACTGATGATATATCATGTGCAGTTCATCAAGGAAAACAGCCACACAACCGCACGTTTTGCGAAGTTATTTTATTTCATTATGACAAATAGATTCACCATTTCAGTATGCCATCTTCAGGCCTCATATGAACTTCATGGATAAGCATTTAAATGTCTCGATATTGGCATGCTGGAGCCATCATATCTGGATACCGAGAATTCGTTATTCGAGTGCTTCCTTCGAAGACTTGCAACAACTCCTTGTCAAGTCTTCGAAACACTCGAATAATGAATTGACGGTATCCAGATTTTGGTGTCTTCAGTATGCCAATATCGACACATCTGAATGTCTATAAATGAAGTGCATATGAGGCTGAAGATTGCACAGTGAAATGCAGAAACTGGTTGCCAAAATGCAGAAACTGGCTGTATATTGAAGCGCAGGAACTTCTCAAAAGGTGCAGCTGTTTGGCGATTTTCCTTGATCAATGTTTGACTGGCCGCTGTCCCGTGCCCACAATGGATCAACAGAGATAATCATGTGCTAAGTCAAATTTTCTATTTATCTTTATGCTTCCCATTTCTGTCCAAAATTACTTGTTCTTTGCGGATTCGTTAGGGTAGCTTTTTGTTCTCTTCATGTTTTGGCACCATTCATTTTTAAGACGTTTTGGGGCAAGGAGCTCCCTTATGTAGGTACTCCACTTTCATTTCCAAATTCTGGTAATGTTTGTGAACATAATATTTTTCTCTAAAATCTTTGTAATTTTGAGCTTACTATTTAATGCTTGAGTCATTAGCCGTTATATTGTAGTGTTTAATATTCATGTTTCAGGATAAACCATTATCCGAAATTCTCTTTTCCATGTGTATGGACTTCCTTACCCTGTTTATCCCACCAAATGTTATAACAAGAGACGTTGATTAATTTTGTCTCTTTTTGTTCAGACTTCTTATGGTAGCAGATTTTTCCTTTGCGTTTACGTTAAGCATGTACTTCCACACATCTTTTTAGTCGCCTGCTTGCCCAGTACCCTGTTTAAATACAATAAAACACACAGTAACTTGTATTAATTTTTGTAGTTGAGAGACATTAACTTGAAAACATTTGTGTATTTTACATAGGGATTTAGTACACTTTTAAACATACACAATACATACGTTGATGTAGTACGTATTTACGTTGTTTCGTTAATTACAAGACTTTGTCGATTGAATACAGAAAAGAGACTTCGTAAAGTTCTTCAGAGCATTATTGTAATCAATAAACATAGACAAAATAATAAAATCCCTAAAATCAATGTTAAGGAAATTAAATTAGCCTTAAAACTTCAATCTGAATAACATTTATTTACACGCAGTATAAAGCTCTGCTTGCTGCAACAGCGGCACTGCAGATGGCCGTTCTTCTAATAGCTTAAGAAATAAAGTATAGCATGAAACATAAGGAAGAGCATAATCTAATAGTACTCATTCTATTATGTTGAACTCTCGTAGAAAATAGAGCTACTAACATACATCAACAACATCATCAGGGTAAATAAGGTTTGCGTAGAAATCCAACCAGCTGACAGAGGAATGGAAATATAACAACTGTTGGTTAAGGACTTATGGTCTCTGACGTAATTCTGAGGCAGTGAAAGCCTTGGAAAGTGTGTAACAGCAATTATAATCAATGCTCCCTCGTCATAAGTTCGGGGAAGATAATGTACTGTGTATTTATACGTACGGCTAGACCTTACTAGACGAAGCTCTTGCACACTTTTCTGTGCAAGTAGACGACACACTGAATGCCGCATATCCCACGCGTTGGACCGGAAGGGAAGGTGCAATTGCGTGGGCATCTCGCTCCCCTCATCTGATGCTTCAAGAGATTTTTCTGTGGGGCGTATTAAAAGCCTCGTGTACGTGATACCAATTCTCCCGAAGAAACAAGTCTCGTCAGAAACTGGCCGTATGATGAGGTCCCTGTGATGCCTAATGTACCCAATAGAGTGCCCCAGAATTTTCTGCCATGATATTATACGTGTACGTATTGAATGTGCTTCTCATCCTTTTAAACTTCCATAACTCTTCATATCTTAAGCTTTTTCACATCTTCTATAATGTACGACATTCTTGAGTAAAGAGAATATTGCCTTGCCGAACTTAAGGTGCGTCTTCATCAATTATCCTGACATTCCAGAGTTTTCATAGTATCAATATTATTTCTAAGATCGTAAGTTCCTATTGTATGTAGTCTCCTCTGACAGCTCCTTTGATTTCTGTGCAAGCTTTTGAGTCACCATTTACAGTGGATAACAGAAACTACAAAGAAACAAAAGCAGAACGTAACTGTGCTCAGTCACAGGGAAAGATGAAAACCGTCAAATATTCTCAGAATAGGTATGACCCTCTGTCTCAGACAGTCGTTACAGCCAGCATCATTACGCAACAACCAATCAACAGCTGAATCGCATTTGGGTGGATTTCAAACTTCCTCCCTGACATCCTGATTTACTTTTATCGAGTTACTTAAAATCACTTCCGGAGACCGACAGGAAGCCTCTACGTTTTATCACACAATCAAAAAATTACTGTTTTTATAATAAAGAAAGGAAGATAAGCTCTTCATTCTAATGGTGAACCAAACATTAAATTTCTTATACACGGAAACAAAAACAGCTACATGCAGAAAAGAGACCCAAAGAGTATCACAAATTATAAAACATTCCAGAAGAAAGAAAAATACCAAGAACTTACCTGCACCAATGAACATCTAATAAAGCTATTAACAGCTTCCAATTCAAGTCAGTGTGTGTAGGCCAACGGGCATAAAATTTTAGAATCTGATATTCAGAACACTCTAGACTTTGAGAATCAATAATATATTTTCTATATAGATTGGTCCCGTAGTAGAACCCTAGCATCACCCAACTAACATAAACAAAGGGACGACGTAAGCTAAAGTTCAGTAAACTATTTAATCAAGTTAGGAGCGAAATAAGTATGTTAAGGAGAAAGACGTAACTGAAAGAAGCTAGTTTGGACCAAACACATCAAACCTCTCAATAGAGCCTACCTCTCCTTAAACACCGAATACTCTCTGTCCCTATTGGCCCTTATCTGTTCTCTTTATTTGCCTTTTATTTGTTGCTCAGCTGCTTCGTAACGCAGCGGCACCGTAAATTCGTGGCAGTTACACAATATATCTTTCTTCTATTTGTTTGTCTGTTACTCAAATAATCCATTTTGAAACATAACAAGCAGTGCCACCTGTTAGTGACGTGGGGTACTACATGTAAAAGTGCTTCTATTCTGTTTGTGCAACGTTGTAATTTTAATTATATATCCATTTTAACACACGTTTTTAAAGTTTTATACAAACTAGAACGCGTGGTAAGAAAATATGATATATCTGCAAATATCTTTGCTAACGTTTGTAACAGAACTGCACTGGGTAGACCAGACACATTGCGTTATTGGTTAAAGAGAGGAACAGCTGCAGTCTTCAGCTGGCAATGAGTACAATTGTACTTTGAATGTAACTGCGTGAACTTAGTGGTTTCCAGAGGGAGACATGTAACATGTTATATGTGTAATATCGATTTACTGGGATGACGGGGAAACTATTATTTATCGCCATGAATTATTAAGCATAAAAGCGGCAAGGAGACGCTGAGGGAGAGAGAGATTCTAGTCTGCCACTAAAGTTAGGATACGCTCTTCAACAGTGCGCTTACGAAGATAAATAGACCAATACATTTTGTTAAGTGCAGCTCTCGGTACCTTTTTTATTCTGTAATTTTTAACTTTAATCAAGTAAAAATGATTTCAGCAAAACTTCCTTTTTCTAACCATTTCTAGAACCCTTAGTTAAGGAGTTTTAATACAAATTAGAAAACTGATGCAAATGTAATTTATTCTATAGACATGGAAAGAAAAATTTACTTCAGTAATGCTGTGCGGCACTAAAGTTTCTTGTATTTCGCTCCACGAATATCTCGTGGCAGTATTTCTTATTGGAAGTTGATTACAGTTATGTCAACGAAACTTACTATCAGCGCAATATATCGTAATATTGAAATAATTATAGTGATATTTTGTGTGTGATGAATGAAGTAATTAATCTGAAGGTGTCTAAGGTCGCTTTACTGTCGTTTCAGTTTCTTAAAAAACTACTAAATCATTGACCTTATCTATGTAAACCTTCGAGTTATCGTGTGAATATCATTATTGTATCCTCTAATTTCAGTTTAAAAACCGCGCACACGAAAGTAAAGCACCCCTATTATGTTTTATTATAAACTTTTCGTTGTAATACGGTGTTCAATGTCCAATGTGCTTACGATCATTACGCCTAAAGAGTTTGAGAAAGAGAGAGAGGCAGTTACATTGAACTCTTCAGTATTTTCTTAAAAGACTTCAAATTCATAGAGAGAACCAATAACCAAATCACATAAGACTAATGATCCCCTGCCATAGAAGCTTGTAAAGTATAGTCTTCAAAGCATACATAGCCAATTCCAATTGAGTGGTAGATGTGTAAATTACAAAAATATTTTTATTATTATTACATTACCGCTATTATTATTTCAAGTTATGTACATTATGTACTAAGACAATTGGATTGTAAATAATGCTGTCACCACAGACCAGTACACACGTCGATTTCAATTACTTTGATAGAAGAAGCTACACATCATTCCACCGATTGAATGCTGCAACACCTGATAAAGAAGAGACAATATAAGTAGTAGTAAATTCCTTTATTTTATAGCTAAATAAATGACTACTATGATTTTGAAACTGAAGTTGCATGTGAAGAAAAGATTTAAATTCTTTCAAAAGGTATTTTCTTTTTTTCCATATGATATATTGCTGTCATACAAGCCACAAGTATAAGTAAGTATCATAATCAAAAATCCACGGGTGTGCTGCCGGTCTATAGTGTCCAACGGGCACAATATTTCGGCGATCATACATGTCGCCATCATCAGGTGAACTGACGGACTGAGCTCCTGCGAACGTGCCGGCACGGAGATCCGTACGCTAAGGCTGCTCAGAGGGAACTGGGTTCGGTCGCGGCGGCGGCCGATTTAAATACCCTCCGCCCGCGGCGCGCTCCCTCCGCCGTCCGCGCCCCGCGCCACGGTCGCGCGGTGGAACAGATTGCGACGGCGTCTCAGATGACGTCGGTGTGATGGCTCTGTCCACCGTGGTCGTCACAACTATACGTTTGCTCGATGTACTCTTGATTAACCCGATCGCTGGTTCCCAAGCCTTGCTAAGATTATAGCCACAGTCGCGGTTTATGAGGTCGTCATTGGTGCGAATTTCGATGGCCTCTCTAACAACGCTGTCCCAGTATCTCGACGTCTGTACCAGAATCCTCGTGCGGTCATACTCCATGGCGTGATTTTCTGACAAACAATGTTCGGCGACCGCCGACTTGCTCGGATACATCAGTCGAGTGTGCCTCTGGCGTTCACGGCATCGATCCTCGACGGTACGCATCGTCTGACCAATATACGACTTGCCACATTGACACGGAATCTGGTACACGCCGGCCTTCCTCAAACCGAGGTCATCCTTGGCGCTCCCCACCAGTGCACGAGTTTTATTTGGAGGACAAAACACAGTTCCGACCCGGTATTTCTTCAGAATGCGGGCGATTTTCCCCGAGAGTGCGCCTGTGTATGGAATAAATGCAATGCCTACCTCCTCCCTCGTGACTTCATCCATCTCAACAGGTTGTGCTGCAGTGGTTGGGCGGAGAGCACGTTGAATCTGCCACTCTGAGTACCCATTTTTTCGAAAAACAGTTCTCAGATGTTCCAATTCCTGGGGTAGACTCTCTGCGTCAGAGATAGTGCGCGCCCTATGTACTAGAGTTTTAATACCCCATTCCTCTGTGAGGGGTGGTGGCAGCTGTCTGCGTGCAAATACAGATCAGTGTGCGTAGTCTTCCGATACACCCCATGACCTAGGGTGCCGTCAGGCCTTCTCTTGACCAAGAGGTCAAGGAAAGGTAATTTACCCTCCGTTTCAGTCTCCATAGTGAATTTGATGTTGGGGTGTATGGAGTTTAGATGTGTAAGGAAGTCAAGGAGTTTATCCATACCATGTGGCCAGATGACGAACGTGTCGTCCACGTAACGGAAAAAGCAAGTAGGTTTCCATACGGATGACGACAGGGCATTGTCGAATGCTCGCTAGTACCCTTCAGCTCCTTATGCTTTCTCCATTCTACTTCGTTTTGTTTTCGTCACTCTTCTTAACAGTTTTTAAGATATGGTTTTCAGGGTATTTAACTTGGTCTTTACTTTAAATTGTGGCAGTGAGTCTACCGCGAACTTTAAATGCAACATTTCGTAAAAAAAAGAAAAAAAAAGAAACGTAAAAGGTGGTCTTTAAATGTCTGTACCATAGGGAAGAGAATGAAATCAGTTGGCCCACATCTGCACAGGTGGGCATGGCTATTAGCGTGTGTAACATGGTTAGAATAAAGGATGCCCTTCCTGTCCCCAGTCTGTTACTCGTTGCGAAGGGATGTGTGATCTTAAGCTCTCTGCGTGTAGTGTGGGTCATGTGATAGTGTGAAAAAGTGTTCAAGATGTTTGTGAATCGTGGAAGTAAGGCGGTACTTTGGCACCAGCTCACTATTCATCTAGTCAGATGGGGGAAACCGCGTGAAAACGCATTTAAGGTGATCGCCACAGTGACCCAGGTCGTTAAACTGGCAGAGCGGATGCTATTGGGACCAGTGCACCGTCTCGTCCAGTAAGTGGCACTTTAAACTGCACGGCTATGCAGTTGGATATTACATATTAATCCACAAGGATAATTATTTCATATACCTATAATAAAGAGAGATTAGTGTCGACTACGGACAGAATCGGCCGTATATTGCGCAAACATGGCGTAAAGACGATCTTCAAACCGACAAGGAAGATCAAAGAGTGTCTTAGATCGGCGAAGGAGAAAAGAGACCCACTTTCAATGTCGTGAATATACCGCATACCATGCACATGCGGAAAAGTTTATGTCGGGATGACTGGACTATCCATTAACACCAGGATCAAGGAGCATAAGCGACATTGCAGGTTGGGGCAGGTGGAGAAATCGGCCGTGGCAGAACACGCACTGAACGAGACCGACCACGTAATAAAATTCGCCGACACGGAAGTTCTGGCTGCAGAGAACCACTATCACACGCGCTTGTTCAGAGAAGCTGTAGAAATACAAAAACACGCGAACAGCTTGAACAAGAAAGAGGAAAGCCTTAAGGTCAACGGATCCTGGCTTCCCGTACTGCAGCGAACGACCGTCGCAGGTAGCAAGAGGAGAACCGCACCGGAAATGACCGCGGAGAAGCCCTCGGACGTTGGCGCGCCAGGTACATATAGTCTGCGCCCGCGAGCTCGGCTCCAGTTCACCACCGGCAATGGAGGGTGAAGCTTTGACAATGCCAGCCACTCGTGCTGGCGAAACGTCAGAAAAATCATTAGATGAACGTCGGCCGAAGAACCCGAGACAGAAGCCAATAGGCAGTTTGTCAACAAGTGGCCACGAAAGCCTCAACAATTTTGTAGTGTCGACTAAGTCAAAATCAGTGCAGGAGCATGTATTTATGGCTTATTGGCTATGTCGACTGTTTGTTCAAATCTACATACGACAGTTGTAATGAAGTGGCACATGTATACGGTCCTGGGCATCTAAACTGAAACATCCTGAAGGCGACATACAACAACGTCAAATTGGCATTATCTATACAGGGTAAAAGTTACGGCCAAACTATCAGGAAACATTTCTCACACACAAATAAAGAAAAGATGTTATGTGGACATGTTCCGGAAACGCTTAATTTCCATGTTAGAGCTCATTTTAGTTTCGTTAGTATGTACTGTACTTCCTCGATCAAATTGTAAATTTTCACAATCAGCATGTGTGGGCTGACGAGAATCCGCACGCAATTGTGCAATCACGTCAACAACACAGATTTTCTGTGAACGTTTGGGCAGCCATTGTTGGTGATGTCTTGATTGGGCCCCATGTTCTTCCACCTACGCTCAATGGAGCACGATATCATGATTTCATAGGGGATACTCTACCTGTGTGGCTAGAACATGTGCCTTTACAAGTACGACACAACATGTGGTCCATGCACGATGGAGCTCCTGCACATTTCAGTCGAAGTGTTCGTACGCTTCTCAACAACAGATTCGGTGACCGGTGGATTGGTACAGTCAGACCTATTCCATGGCCTCCACGCTCTCCTGACCTCAACCCTCTTGACTTTCATTTATGGGGGCATTTGAAAGCTCTTGTCTACGCAACCCCGGTACCAAATGTAGAGACTCTTCGTGCTCGTATTGTATCCAGGGCTGCATCAGCGCATCAGGGATTCCATGCGACGGAGGGTGGATGCATGTATCCCCGAATGGAGGACATTTTGAACATTTCCTGTAACAAAGTGTTTGAAGTCACGCTGGTACGTTCTGTTGCTGTGTGTTTCAATTCCATGATTAATGTGATTTGAAGAGAAGTAATAAAATGAGCTCTAACATGGAAAGTAAGCGTTTCCGGACACATGTCCACATAACATATTTTCTTTCTTTGTGTGCGAGGAATGTTTCCTGAAAGTTTGGCCGTACCTTTTTGTAACAGCCTGTATACAAGCTTGGTTACACAAATGATTCACCATTTGGTGGAGTATGCAAAGTAGGATGGAGTAAAGCCATCAGCATTCTGTACAACACAATTCAGAGCCATTGTGACAAACGTCTAGTGGTGATAGATCACTCCATGGGACACAACTGTGCTGGAGATAGAATGTTTTCTCTTACTTCCCAGCGACGATTGGCGTCCTTTAGTATTCGCTAGCTCTGAGTCGATGAAATTTCGTCATGCTATCAGGATCTACTAACCGGAGTGGAGCTTAACAGCTACCACAGTGAAGTGATAGAGTGCTCTTCAACACGATAACTATAAGAACTGTGTAAGAGGAGAAAGCCATCTTAGGAACTAATTAGGAACTGTAACTTTGCTGGGCCTACTGCCTTTCACATAGAGGAAATTAGATGACAGGTAATATGCATTCCATATGGATGCCACAGAGCACCTACGCACTGCAGTCTATCAAGGGCATAACCGGTCTTGAATGACGTCTAGCGTCATCGGGAAGCCTCAACAAACATTTCGTCTGTAACAATATTTGTTCCTTATCACGAAATCCATTACCTATAGACGTTTGTCACAAGGACTTTGAAACAAACTGTATACACGGATAGATTACGCATTTGAATATTGGTTGTTTGTGAGAATCTTTTGTTATGCCACTTGGGAAACTTCTACCAGTATCTACCAGTATCTACCAGTGTGACAGAGAAAAGGCCCATCGTTACAGTGGGGTGTCGTTCTGCAATTTGTTTCATCACGTTGCAGCGGGATGCAACGACTGTCACGAAAGATCTTGAATCGCTGGGCTCTTCAGGGCCACACTCTGCGTCATGTGGGATATCAATGACCCCGCCTTACAAGCAACCGAGAGGAAAAATTGTTCGCTCGACCCGACATTTTAATTCAGGCTAGCCATGTCTTCTTACTCAGGAAATTGGCTCGTTTACAGAAGACAAGCGTTTGCGCAGACATTACTACAACGTTTGGAGCGCCATGGACACTCAGAAAAGGAATTGTTGTTGTAACTTCGTTTGATTACGACTGCAGATATAGGCGAGCCGACAGTATTGGGCACAGTAAAACAGGATACGGAAGTGCCAACACATGGGCTCTTCAGACGAGTGCCAGTTTTGGCGTGTCAAGGTAGGCGACTGTGCAGTACCTTCGACGTTGCGTGAAGTTTGTAGTGGACCACCAACGGAGCCCATTAAGATTTGCTGTAATTTACGAGTACGCTGATTAGTTATATGGACTTTTGTATAGGCTTAACATAACTGCTGAAAAGTCAGTAGTATGGGGAATTTTACTACGGGTGTTCTAAAAGTCATGCAACCCTTTTTTTCTCTCGGACAATTTTGGTTTAAAATACGCAGAATTTGTCATGGGACACCGTGCAAAATTCCCGCTTCAGGCCTTATAGTTCCATGGAATACCGATAGGTTGGGGCGCTATACACAGCATCCAAATTGGCTTCTGTAACGGACATGCTTTCCAAGCAGAGAACTATGACTTTCTTTCGGCGGACAACAAGAGCATCGCAGATATTCGTAGGCGCTTGTAGACTGTCTACCGAGACCGGACCGTGAGCAAAAGCACCGCAAGTTCTTGGGCGAGGCCTCTGTCATCACCACAACAAGGTCCCAAAAACCTTTCCGATCTCCCGCGTGCCAGCTGACAGTACACTGCTGTGACTCCTACAATTTTGGAAGATGCTGGCACTCTCATTCGAGGTGACAGACGGATCAGCCAGCTGGGGCACTCAGATAAATACGCCCACTGGGTTCCACGCCGCCTAACAAAGACCACAAGGACCACAGAGAACAAAGAAGGACCATCTGTACGTAATTGCGCTTTACGAGGCTGATTGTGAAAATTTATTGCCGTACATCGTCAGTGACGATCACCTCGAAATGGAAAGAAAACGGCCGGCCGCGGTGGTCTCGCGGTTCTAGGCGCTCAGTCCGGAACCGCGCGACTGCTACAGTCGCAGGTTCGAATCCTGCCTCGGGCATGGATGTGTGTGATGTCCTTGGGTTAGTTAGGTTTAAGTAGTTCTAAGTTCTAGGGGACTGATGACCACAGATGTTAAGTCCCATAGTGCTCAGAGCCATTTGAACCATTTGAAAGAAAACGGCAGTCTGTTGTGTGGCGCCGCATCTCCTCTGTTCTGATGAAACAACTCAAAGCCGCAACCTCACCCGGTAAAGTCATGGAGACAGCCTTCAGGAACTCTGAAGGAACTCTTCTGTTTGGCGTCCTCCTTCGTAGTGGAGCGATCGACTCTGAAGCGAACTGCGCTACCCTCAGGAAATTGAAGAAATGACTTCAGCGTCTTCATCGCCACAAAAATGAAAACTAACTTCTCCTACTCCATGACAACGCAAGGCCTCACACAAGTTTGCGCACACGAGAGGAGCTCACGAAACTTCACTGGACTGTTCTCCCTTATGCACCCTACAGCAGCGATCTCGCACCTTCTGTCTGTTTGGCCCAATGAAACATGCACTCCGTGGGAAGCAGTACTTAGATAATGGAACGGTTATTGATGCAGTAAGGTACCACGCGGGCATGCAGGCCCTTCCAGGAAGGTGGCGTAACGCTATCGCCTTGAACGGAGATAATGTTGAAAAACAGGCTACTGTAGCCAAAAGAATGAGGAGTAAAAGGCTGTATCAAAAAGAATAATAAGATTTAAAAAAAACGTAACTATTATGCTATTTGATATATGTGCTTGAACAATGTGCTGTTGGAAAGTTTTACATGGTCGCGTTAGGTAGCAGCATAGTGCTTCCACTTCAGTTCTAGTGAAAATGGTGTCCGGATTACACAAAACTTCTGTTCTACGTTTGGCGCAGTGCGAGTCAGTAATAACTGTTCAGCTGACGTTCGCACTAGGTGTGGTGTGGATCCTCCTACAGCACACTATGAACAGTTCCGAGAAACAGGTTGTTACTGAAAAGACAAATGGCCGGGGCGTCCCCGAGTGTCTGACACAGACCTCAAACGCGTCCGCCACAGTTTCACAACGAGTCGGCAGAAGTCCGTTCGCTGTGCAGCTCGACAGCTCTGTATGCCCCCGATGTCCGTCTGGCATGTGTTGCGTCGCCGTTTACACGTGAAACTAAACCAAATTCAGCTACTGCAAGCTCTTCGTGAAGATGACAAACAACAATGTGCGGAGTTCTTTAATTTCGATCTTGGCAAGTTGGAGGATGACAGTTTTCTTCCACGCTTCGTGTCTAGTGACAATGTGATAATATGTGGTACATAACAACCACATGAAGCTGTACAACATGAGAGGGACTTCCCAAAATTTAATATCTCTTGTGCAGTTTCACGGGAAAAGGTCTACGGTCCATTTTTCTCTAACGAAAACACTGACAAAAGAAGCACATATCTCGATATGCTTGAGAATATTCTTCTCCCGCAGTTGGAGACTGAGTCAAACGACTTGATTCACGAACAGGATGGGCACCGCCACACTGGCATCTGGAAGTGCAGGAACTTTTAAACCAAAGGATTACTGAACGATGGATCGGCCTCGCTGGACCAAATGACTTAGCCTCACGTTACTCGCCCTCAGCGGCACTGGACCTGATTGTAAGTCATTATTTCTTGTGGGGGTTTGTAAAAGACTGTTTACGTGCCGAGATTCCCAACAACAATGAATCAACTGAGACATCGCATAACAGT
Organism: Schistocerca nitens; assembly: GCF_023898315.1. NCBI lineage: Eukaryota > Metazoa > Arthropoda > Insecta > Orthoptera > Acrididae > Schistocerca > Schistocerca nitens. The sequence goes on along the minus strand of NC_064619.1, from coordinate 546,481,585 downwards.
AGCTGTAGAGACTGTAAGTCAAGGCATGCTTGCTGCCGTGTGGGAGTAGTTTCAATACCGCACTGACAATAGCGGGGGAACTTCAATGGAGGCGTATTGAACAGCTATGAAGAGGTATGAAAAAAATTTTTTGAAATTTTCCATTCATCGAAAAATAAAATTCATTGTATACGTTTAATAGTTTCAGAAATATGGACGTGCCAAATTGGATGATTCTGTTTGATACACTCTGCATTCTGCACTAAAATCCTGAATAAAACCAACCTGCTTTCAGGAAAAAAAATTTGAATTACTTTTTGAACGCCATTCATACGTTCGCAACCACACACTAGAACATTTCAGGACTTGTTAAGCACCGAAAATAACGATTATCAGGGGATTTAGCTTACGTCCCTTTCATTTGGCATTTGTCATGTGTCGATGACAAAGTATTAGTGCATCCCGGTTCTGGTGGATGCTTTCACCAAGAATAATTAAAAGTCCTCCCAATAGCAAATCTCCCACAAGTTTTGAACAAGTGGAAGCAAGACTGCATGTCGTTCGCGTTGTCCTGTCCTATGTCGGTACAGAGCGTGTTGGACTATTTCCATGAGCAACTAGCTCTCCAGATCTCTTGTCCATTATAAACATCGTGTAATGGGGTTGCCTGAGGTCTGACGTGGCACCACTCTGCAGTCACTACGATCGGTGAATAGCATAGAGCTGGATCTGCGTGGAACGACGTGTGTCTGTGATTAAAGCTCAGTTCGAATCGATGCCCAGCAATGTTGGAGCTGTTGTCAGTACAACAGGTGACTGCTCTGTTAACTAAACTTTGCACTCTCTATAATGCTTGATTGTATATGGATTCAGTTGTGCATCGTTCTTATAATAATGTACATGCACAACTAGAGTTCTAGAAGTACTGTAGGCTATCGTGCAGACTACGGTAGTTTTCCTGTGAGTGTTGGTCAGTTGATGTCGTACCTGCATTACATGTACATTACATGTGTTACATACCTATTGTAAGGAGGCTGTTTATGTGTTTGTATGTAGCGCTTTGCATTAATAACTGTGGCAAAGAATAACTCTGTAAAAGATCCTCTTTCTGGTTGGACTAGCACTTTGAGGTGAACAGCCAGCAGTGATGGAAGTTGGAGGTGAACAGCCAGCCGTCATGGAGGATAGAGGTTAATAATTAGCAGTTTGAAGGTTTGCAGTATTAGCGCGAGCGGACGATCTGGACGTGTCCTACTTGGAGATTGAATATTATTCATGATTATATAATTTTTGGAACTGGATGTCACGGACGATTATAGATTTGTTTCGAACTGCATGTCATATTATTAAGGTAAAAATACATTGTTTGCTTTGCAAGAAAATCTTTCATTTGCTATCCTCATGCCTATTAGTAGTTAGAGCCTTCAGTAGTTAGAATCTTTTATTTAGCTGGCTGTATTGGCGCTTGCGGCATTGCTGCAGTTCGTGTAATGAAGATTTTTGTGAGTTAAGTGACTTATGAAATGTATAGGTTATTGTTAGGATTTCTTCTAATTCACGGCCATTCTTTTGAGTTAATTTTAAAGCAGTCAGATCAGGTTATCTTTGAATATTGTGGGTAATTAATGAACAGGAGAACTTTGAGTTGTGTTTGTCTGGGCTAACTATGTAGGTCAGTGTAGAAATGATAAAATAGCAAAGAGATAGTACGTCAATTTCACTCAGCAATATAAGCAATTTAAGCAAAAGCATAGAAGTTTCACTATGAGGCGTTACTTCATAATGATCGCTTTCTTTGCATATGCAGTCGGTGTCTTAACAGATTACGCTAAAAACTGGAAGCGGTGTAGTATCTAGAAAGTAAATGAAAATGTACAAAGGACCAGGTAAACCACAGAACATCTTTGTTCTACATAGCTATCCTTCTGTATCATACTTAAAAGTAAACAGTATTTATAGGAAAATTGAAACTGTCACTGTTTAAATCAGTTTTTTTTCGAAAATTGTTCACTCGCTTCAATACTTTGTCGAACTTATACAGGGTGTTCAAAAAAGTGTCGAATACTTTTACTGATGGTAATACTTATCGAAATCAAAAAAATAAGTCCAGTATACGTCGGTCCATAAATGCATATTTTCCGAGATATACACGTGTTTATAGGAAGGGGTACACGACGCTTGGTTGCGGTTACTAGCACAGTCGTTGCTTTGGCGCTCCATAAAATATGCCGGCAGGGTATTATGATGTCTAATTCACAATACTGTACCTACCATTAGGTGGTCTGCAGTCAGCGTTGTGCTTCGAGTCGTGTTGTAGGCTACGTTAGTTTTGATCGTGTTTGTGTGCCTTATTGTACAGTACTGTCAACCCTGGGTACGAGCCGGCCGAAGTGGCCGTGGGGTTAAAGGCGCTGCAGTCTGGAACCGCAATACCGCTACGGTCGCAGGTTCGAATCCTGCCTCGGGCATGGATGTTTGTGATGTCCTTAGGTTTGTTAGGTTTAACTAGTTCTAAGTTCTAGGGGACTAATGACCTCAGCAGTTGAATCCCATAGTGCTCAGAGCCATTTGAACCAACCCTGGGTACGCATCATGGTGTTTTATCTTCTTCCCAAAAGGGATTCACTTACATGTTTACTGTTATTGTGGTGTTTGTACAATACAAATGGTGTAGTAGATTTTTATTTCTCTCTTCCACTACTTGCTAGCAATGGAAGCCTCTTACTCGACAAGTGGTATGATGAATATGATTTGTGCTATGGTTTAGCAGTTGAAAATAGACCACGACCATTACGCTGAAAAATATCCGCAGCACAGTGTCTTCTGATAAGCTGTTCGGCACGATTTTCCAGCGTCTGAGGGTCACAAGTACCTTTGCACCTCAGTAGATTGACGGTGTAAGGCGTCATTCAGTATGCACGCCTGACATGGAGGCGCGTGCGCTACGTTAGGTGGAAGAAACCCTTGCGACCATCAGCAGGAGCAGTAGGCGTGCCTCACTCTCCTATCTGGGGGTGGGAGGGGGGTACTTCATAAGCAATTGCTGTACTCTTATTCTCATCTACAGCGCGTTCAGGCTCAGAGGTCACAGGAGCATCATGAAAGATGGCGGTTCTCTCAATGGCTGTTGGAGAAGAATGCCGCAGATCCACCGTACATATCCAAGACTTTTTTATACCGATAACACAGGGTTCACAAGAGATGGTGTTGTGAATTTACGTAAGCAGCGTGTTTGGGTAGGTGTAAATCCCCAAGCAGTTCAGGTAAAGGGCACTAACGACGATTCTGAATCAACGTATGGGCAGCCACATTTGGCGACAGATTAACACGGCCATACGTGCTACCACACAAGTTAACTGGGACGCATTATCTGGTATTTCTGATTAATGTACTTCCTACCTTGCTGGAGGCTGTACCGTTGCAGCAACGAATACAAATGTGGTTCATGTATGATGGCGCAGCAGCACACTTTCGTCACAATGTGCGCGAAGATATGCAGACATTTCGGGACTCCTGGACTGATCGGCGTTGCTTACACCGTGGGCTGTTCGTTCCCCACAGGCCGGTCGTTGTGGCCGTGCGGTTCTAGGCTCTTCAGTTTGGAACCGCGTGACCACTACGGTCGCAGGTTCGAATCCTGCCTCGGGCATGGATGTGTGTGATGTCCTTAGGTTAGTTAGGTTTAAGTAGTTCTAAGTTCTATGGGACTGATGACCTCAGAAGTTAAGTCCCATAGTGCTCAGAGCCATTTGAACCATTTGATTTGTTCCCCAGACCTTAAAAAAATGGCCATGAGCACAATTGGACTTAACATCTGAGGTCATCAGTCCCCTAGAACTTAGAACTACTTAAACGTAACTAACCTAAGGACATCACACACATCCATGCCGGAGGCAGGATTCGAACCTGCGACCGTAGCACTCACGCGGTTCCGGACTGAAAAGCCTAGAACCACTCGGCCACCGCCGTCGGCCCCAGACCTTAATCCGCTTGATTTTTGATTACGGGGTCACTTGAAGGAATTATTCTACGCCACGCCAGTTAGAGATTTTCGGACACTATAGGGTTGCGTCTTCAATGCGAGGCAGTAGGTACAGCAACAACTGGGTATACTTTAAAGGGTGCGTCATTCCTTACGCTGGAGGGCTGATGGGATGCCACGTTTAGCACCAGCTGCAAACAATCGTTTATCGCAGAAAGTACGCGTTTCCGGTACCATGTGTACTGAACTTATTTTTCTTGTTTCGGCGAGCACTACCACCTCTCGAAGTGTTCGACAAATTTTTAACGCCTTATGTGAAACATGTTTCTGTTATTCATAAACAACTTACGCAGTTATCAGTAATAATGGGAAATTCTCCCATTTAATTATGATGAAGAACGTATTATTGAGTACAAAATAGTAACAATTAATTATGTACATTTTTCATGGTTTTTGCATGTAAACTGTGCCCGTACCAAAAGTAATTACTTCGACTACACAAAAGCGCAGAAGATCTGTTGTCAACAAAGTTTTATTACTTATAAAATCCAATTTATATTCGGTAAGGGTATAAAATACAATGTGGACTAACACTGATTGATGTACTGTTCTAATCATGTACAAAACAAACAGCCAATTAAACAAAAAACAAAGAGAAGTCGTCGGTTCCCAGTTCCTCTCTTACACATTCATTTACGTTTTTCCCCTACCAATGCCGTCAGCACTACCGGTAATCCAACCGCCTACTACGTCGTTTATCCAGCGTACCAAAAACACCAAATCGTAGTTTTGGTAGAGCGAAATTCACTACACAGGAAGTAAAATTTCGTTATTTGCTGTTCTCGATGGTGGTGCAAATTTAATGGCGAACTGTGTACTTATTCAAGAAATTTTTTCGCCAAGTAACAGTTGACGGGGTTATTTGAATATATGTCGACCGCTGACGTCGCAACAAAAGACACGGAGAGGAGCGGCGGAAAAACCTGTTGCTCCCCGTGCACAGTGCGGGACAACACGTGTCGGCGCTGCAGAACGCGACCGTGGCGAGTTCCGCCCTGCTGTCTCTACGGGCAAAGGCCTCTAAACATGGCAGGCTGCTCTGATGGATGGCGCGGGCAACCTCCCCTTCCCCCCCATGCGCCACCGCCCCCACTCCTTCCCCCCATCCCCTGCCACCGGCACACCGCCCCTCCGCGCTACGTAATATCGGGGACGCGCCTCCCATTAATATCTCGTTTCCTGCGAAATTAGTTGTCATTATAGCGCGGCCCCCACGCACGCGCGCACAGTCTATGGCCGCGTCGCCACGCCGGCGGGCACTTCCACCGCCTGCCGACGACGACACAATACTGCGCCAGGCCGCCACTGTCTGCGCCTCTCTGAACCTCCGTTTCACTGTAGATTTAATTAATGGCCGATCCCTCGCAGTCATTCGCGTTGCCGTTTCGGCAAACCGTTGCTCAGCACCGAAGGTTTAGTGAAATCCAGCAACTAGTAGCGAGACAGCAAAACACCATTCATTTTACACAGTGCCCAAGTAATTGGTTACACCACCGACCTTCAGGTACTCCAAGACTGCTGATAGGTTTAATCATAAGTTTTGACGTGAAAAACACACACAAGATGGCTTTTGGCTACGAAGTGGAACGTGGTAGAATTTGGAGATATTCGGGTAACATGACCATCGTGCGTGTGAATTTTACAAGGCTCTACAGCAAAATTTTTCCTGTCTTGCAGAAGATACGCGACACAGAGAACAGCGGCGAGATACCTCAAACACAGGCGCTACATTGTTAAACTCACACTCCAGAGAGGACGCACTCGACTACGGACTGTTGTTCATCCGTCGGACGTCATACAAATAGTTTCAAAGTCGACTAACGTAAGTCAAACCTGAATAACAGCAGACAATTGGTTAAATCAGCAGTTAGTTACTTATTTAGAAAGTATAACAGCAAAATATCTCAACACAGGGCTCATCTACAATCACCACCAACAATAGTTCTAATGAATATTACAGAAGTGATGGTAGTCATCATTCACTGTATCTAGGGTTATATCAGTTCTTATAGACAAATAAACCTAAGTGAACATTTATCTATACTGCCACGTTCAAATGGTTCAAATGGCTCTGAGCACTATGGGACTTAATTTCTGTGGTCATCAGGCCCCTAGAACTTAGAACTACTTAAACTGGAACCGCAAGACCGCTACGGTCGCAGGTTCGAATCCTGCCTCGGGCATGGATGTTTGTGATGTCCTTAGGTTAGTTAGGTTTAACTACGAGGGCTATTCGGAAAGTAAGGTCCGATAGGTTGCGAAATGGAAACCACGGTAAAAATCAAAAATGTTTTATTTGCAACAGTTAGATACACCTTGCAGCTACTTATCTCCATAGTCGCCGATCCGACTTAGACGTGTATCGTAGCGTTGTACCACCTTTCCAATACCCTCGCTATAGAAGGCAGCCGCCAGTGCTTTCCGCCAATTCTCTACGCTGGCCTACGGCTCGTTGTCTTGTGCCAAAATCATGTCTTCATAGCCAGCGGTTCGTGTGAGCAGAGATGAAACTCAGAGGGAGACAATTACGGGCTGTATTGTGGGTAACCAAACATTTCCAATTGAAACGATGCAGGAGCATCTTCATTGCCCCTGCAGAATGAGGCTGAGAATTGTCTTGAAGAAGAAACAGCACGACAGTTATGTAATGTTAGCTGCATAGCTTCAGGCGAAATTTCTCACCAGGCCCTCGTACTTGGCGGCAGACACTATTTTCTAGACATCTTTACGCACTCACTGCGAGCTCAGAAATGAGAAGAGCGACGTGATGCTAACTGGGGTTATACTAGAGACACTACCCAACACATCTGTGCAAAGCTTTATCGGATTTTCATAGTCGTTTCCATTTCGCGACCGATCGGACCTTACTTTCCGAATAGCCCTTGTAGTTCTAAGTTCTAGGGGACTAATGACCTCAGCAGTTGAGTCCCATAGTGCTCAGAGCCATTTGAACCATTTGAACTACTTAAACCTGACTAACCTAAGGACATCACACACATCCATGCCCGAGGCAGGAGTCGAACCTGCGACCGTAGCGGTAGCGCGGTTCCAGACTGTAGCGCCTAGAACCGTCAGCCACTCCGGCCGGCACCACGTTCAATCTTCATACTTCAGTTAAGTATTCTAAAATCAGCGCTATTTTTTCAGAAACTATATAGCTGTTTATTGTAAGCGTTTCAGATAAAGCACCGAGAATCTACAAAAATGGTTCAAATGGCTCTGAACACTATGGGACTTAACAGCTATGGTCATCAGTCCCCTAGAACTTAGAACTACTTAAACCTAACTAACCTAAGGACATCACACAACACCCAGCCATCACGAGGCAGAGAAAATCCGTGACCCCGCCGGGAATCGAACCCGGGAATCCGGGTGTGGGAAGCGAGAACGCTACCGCACGACCACGAGATGCGGGCGAGAATCTACATCTGAATAGCCAGCAGAGGACGTGACCCCACGAACTTCCGAGTCCAGTGTATGAAATTGTCTTGAAAGGATACTAAGTGGAAGATGAGTTTAAAATGTAACGTCATGATCGTCGGATACTTTTGGATAACAAAGTTATCCTGAAACCGTCCCGGAAGAGGGTGGTTTAGAAAATTACTGATAATATAGTACTCGAGAATAAAATTATCCTGTAACCAGTGAACGGTTACGCTTATGTGGTGGAGGATTACGTTACCTCAGTAGAGCGGAGAATTATTTAGTGTGAACAACAACGTTTAAATGGTTGAAGATGACGGTGGTTTGGATTAGTTTTACAGTGGATTGGAGGGTAGCATATACTTATTTCAATCTCCGTTCCTTGAAGCATTAACTTACTCTCTCTATAACTGTCTTTTAATCGTAACTCTTTCTTAGGAACCAACCACTACCTGCACGTCTTACTCATTTAAAGAAACTCGCAATGGAAAACTATCTTCATAGTCATATTTAGCATACTAATTAAGGAAATAGAATGGGACGTCTAGTATCATTAATAAATCTTCCAAATTGCTCTTCCACAAATGCATTAACTTTGCGGTGTGGGACTAAAACTTAGAAACAGTGGATCATTTTAACATATGTCACACAAAGTGCTTCCAACCATTACATTCTCTTTGGACCAAGTCCAGACAAAGGAGTGGTGTTCAGATACTGAAAATTTGATGTGATCCTCTATATTACACGAACGTTTAACGAATTAACTTAATGCATGGAATCTAACCACAGTCGTGTAGTTGGTAGAATGGTGAAAGGAAAAAAGATCTCGGAAAACGAATGTTTCTTACACTCGCTCATTTCACAACAACCCGAATAAATATCTTACTGCTAGAACTACCACAGTAGCCAATGCTTATTCAGCAGAGAGTGTCTGGGTTAAGTCTAACCTACGGAACGTGAACTGATCAACAACTGGACGCATGAGGTAATTCCAACAAAGGAAAGCCCGGTTGTAGCTTCGTAAAAATTTACAAAAACATGCCAAGCATACAAATGATCCACAAGTGGTACACTCGTGGGCATTTACCGAAAATTTCGTGAGAGGATTTAAGTACGATCAAGTACTGCAAATCGCGAAAATACGTAAAAGTGGTCAGTTGTCGAAACACCAAATAATTTAGCTACGTAAACATATATCATATTGCGGATTTATTGAATAATGCTGTATATTTGTACTCTGTACACAAATTTTCGAAAACCTGAATCCTACAATGAAAAGGCTTCAAGTTACAACATACATTTCAATACGATTTAAAATGCATATCCTAGAATACTGACGCACTGAAGGCACATATTTGTTATGAGTTACCAAAGAAAAGGCTTATATACCACCATCAATCGGGTTGTACTGTAGCTGTATGTACAAAGCCACCGATGCTCTATATGTATTTAGAATGAATCCGATCCCACAATGGGCTGATAAACTTAGTTATTTTGTTCTAACTCACACGTGAGGTGAGCTCATCTACTCCAAAATTATATAAAAACTTTAAGTGACGTCTACCTCCAGGCTGATTCCAAATGAACGTGTAATCAATGAGTGAAAATTAGTACCTTACATATTTCAAATTCCACCATCCAAGGGCCACCCACAGATCAGTCCGTACTCAGCAAGCCCCGGCAGAGCAGTAACAGCTTCAGCACTGAACCCAACTCCTTTGTGTACTATTGTACCAGCTCTGGATACCAAGGCAAACTTCTCCGCATTCCCATTTCCCCTACAGCTATTGGCAAAAGTGGAGAAGCAGACGAAACTACATTATCAGACAGCTAACAGCAACTCTCACGAAAACTCGCATTGACTCGTTTCAGTCACGCACAATAGGTTAAGCGATGGAACAAGGATGTGAGACTGATTCATGTGTCCATTTCTTTGTGACATTTGTTTTCCACTTTGTCAGTCTTCTGAGTGATTTGATGAGGCCAGCCACGAATTCCTCTCCTGTGCCAACATCTTCACTTCAGACTGGCACTTCCAGCTTACGTCCTCAGTTACTTGCGGGATGAGTTCCAGTCTCTGTCTTCCTCTATAGTTTTTACCGCCTACAGTTCCATGGAATTGATTCCTTCATATCTTAACATACTTTCTATCATCCTGTCCCTTCTTCTAGTCAGTGTTTCCCAAATATTCTTTTCTACGCCAATTCAGTGGAGAACACCCTCATTCCTTAGTATATCGTATGTAGCACCACATCTCAAATGCTTCAGTTCTGTTCTGTTCCATTTTTCCCACTATCTATGTTTCACCATGCTGAGCTCCAAGCGTACGTTCTCAGGAATTTCCTTCTCATATTTAGGCATATGTTAGACAGTAGTAGACTTCTCTTAGACAGGGAAACTTTTTTTTTACAGTGTTAGTCTGTTTTTTTTTATGACGTTCTTGCTCCGTCCGTCATTGATTATTTTGCTACCCAGGTAGCAGAATTCCTTCGTAACCATCAATCCTGATGTTAAGGTTTTTACTGTTCTCTTTTCTGCTACTTGTCTTTACGTATCTTTCTCAATTTACTCTCATCCGTATTCTGTACTCAGTAGACTGTTCATTCTATTCAGCAAATCCCGTAATTGTTCTTCACCTTCACTGAGGACAGCAATGTCGTCAGCGAATCTCATCATTGACATCCATTCACCTTGGATTTTAAATCCACTCTTCATACTTGCTTTCATTTCCATCATTGCTCCTTCGGTGTACAGATCTAACAGTAGTGGCGAAAGACTACATCCATGTCTTATACTCTTTTTAATATGAGGACTATGTTTTTGATCTTCCGCTGCTATCATTCCCTCTTGGCTCTTGTGCTTATTGTATATTACCCGTCTCTCCCTGTAGCTTACCTGTATTTTCCTCGGAATTTCGAACATCTTGCAACATTTGACATTGTGGAACTATTTTTCCAGGTTGACATATTCTGTGAATGTATCTCGATTTTCCTTTAGTCTTGGTTCCATTATCAACTGTAACGTCAAATTGCCTCTATCGTGGCTTTACTTTTCCTAAAGCCAAACTGATTGATATCTAACTCTCCTGCAATTTTCTTTTCCGTTCTTTTGTAAATTATTATTATCAGTAACTTGGATGCATGAGCTGTTAAACGAATTGTGCGACAATTCTCGAACTTATCAGTTCTTGTAGGATTAGGAAATGGGTTAATAATATTTTCCCGAAAGCGTGATTTTAGATCGCCAGGTTCATACATTTTACACGCCAATGTGGACAGTCGTTTTGTTGCCACTACCTCGAACGGTTTTAGAAATTCTAATCGAATGTTGTCTATCCCTTCTGTCTTATTTGATCTTAAGACATCCAAAGCTCTTTTAAATTTTAACCCTGGGTTCCATACCTCTTACATATCGATTCTCGTTTGTTCTTCTATTACATCAGGTAATTTTCCCCTCATAGATGACTTCAATATACTCTTTTTCGACCTATCCGCTCTCTCCTTTTGATCTAACAATGCAATTCCCATTGTATTCTTCACCTTACCACCCTTGCTTTTAAATTCACCTAAGGCTGTTTTCACTTTTCTGTATAGTGAGTCAGTCCTTCTGACAATTATTTCTTTTTTGGTGTCTTCATATTTTTCATGCAGCCATTTCGTCTTCGTACGTGTGTTTTCCTTTCCACTTTAGGCGATTGCACTTTTCTCAGGTGTCCATTCCGCTTCAACTGAACGGCTTACTGAGCTATTACTTACCGCAGTATCTACAGCCTTAGAGAAATTGAAGAGTATCTCTTCATTCCTCAGTACTTCTGTACGCCACTTCTTTTGCAGATTGATTTTTCCTGACTGATCTCTTACACTTCGGTCGCTCTTCATCACTTCTAAATAGTGAACTGAGTCTATAATAGCGCCTGGGTGCTCCTTACAATCCAGTATCCGATTCCGGAATCATTGCCTAAACATGATGCAATTAAAGTGAAATCTTTCCGTATCTGACGACCTTTTCCAAGTTTACCGCCTCCTCTTGTCATTCGCTAACTATCTTAAATTTATTGCACCCTTAGTTAGTATTTACCTTCTCTCTTTCCTAATACCAATTCCATATTCTCCCGTAACCCTTTCTTCCATTCCAGTATCCCAGTGAGTAACGGAAGTCAGCGATATCGGAATCTGTACTCGAGCTGTTCTTGCTGGTGTTGGTTTGCTGTCGATTCTGATGATAACCGTATCACTGAACTGTTCACGGCCGGCCGCTGTGGACGAGCGGGTCTAGGCGCTTCAGTCCGGAAACGCGCTGCTGCTACGGTCGCAGGTTCGTATCCTGCCTTGGGCATGGATTTGTGTGATGTCCTTAGGTTAGTTAGGTTTAAGTAGTTCTACGTCTAGGGAACTGATGATCTCAGATTTTGAGTCCCATAGTGCTTAGAGCCATCTGAACAATTTGTACTTCTCACAATAACTGACTCTCTGCTCTATCTTCCTATTCATGGCTAATCCTACTACCATTATACCATTTTTGCTGCAGTTGATGTTAATCTATACTCATATGATCGTTGTTTTCTTCCAATTTAACTTTACTGTATCTAGATTGAGCCTTTGCATTTCTCTTTCCAGATTTTCTAGCTTCTCTAGCACGTTCAAACTTACAATATTCAAACTTTTTCCAATCTTTCCCTTAGGGGCCCTTCTCCCTTTACAGTTACCACCCGGAAATCCGAATTAGGAACTAATCTGGAATCTTTTGTCAATGGAGGGACCATAATGACACTTTTTCAGCTAAAGGCCACATGTCCTTTCGATGAGCATTATGTGTACAGTGGTTTCCATTGCCATCTGCATCCTCATACCGTTGATCTTTGCTGATTCTTCCGCCTTTAGGTGGTTTACCACCCCAAGGACAAGAGAGTGCCCTTACCTCTGTCCGCTCCTCCGCCGCCCGCATCTCGTGGTCGTGCGATAGCGTTCTCGCTTCCCACGCCCGGGTTCCCGGGTTCGATTCCCGGCGGGGTCAGGGATTTTCTCTGCCTCGTGATGGTTGGGTGTTGTGTGCTGTCCTTAGGTTAGTTAGGTTTAAGTAGTTCTAAGTTCTAGGGGACTTATGACCACAGCAGTTGAGTCCCATAGTGCTCAGAGCCATTTGAACCATTTTTGAGCTCCTCCGCCCTCTTTGTGAGGGCCGTTGGCAGAATGACGGTGAATTCTTATGCTGGAAGTTTTCGAACAGCAATGCTGATGATTTTTATTCGCAATTTAACCGGTGCCGGCGTTCGAACACTGAAGTGAAGCGGTTTTGATTGCTAATCAGTGACGCTACCCATAGGCCACATTTATAAACAGGGTGTTTCACTAAATGTCTTTGCCTCTGTAAGTTACGAATTAACAGGGACGGAAATATTTGTTATGGTAGGTCACCATAAGAAACCTTCCATTGTCTACGGAGCTATGAACATAGTTTACTGTGTTATTATCCAAAGAGTTACAGCAAAAAGATACAATTTTTTAAACAGAACATTAGTTGTTTCTATCATACACTGTAATCAGTAATACCAGCTGTGTATACATCAATTTAAATTACATTCCTACCACTTTTAGTTTGGGAACTACAGCCCTTCAAAGTTTCAGGGGCAGATACCTCACACGCTGCGTATAACACAATGAGCCTTCTAAATGTGGTGCGGCCGAGTTGTAACGTCGCCGTTATCACGGAGCGAGAAGCTTCGTCGATGCGCTGTTAGACTGCCGACTGTCGCCACACACGGCCATACACCTGACAGTTCGAGCCACACAAACAAACGGGGTTCAATATACCACAATTACTGACATCGGATGAAGATGGCATACACGAACAGCGAGTACGTAGACATGTTGCTGATGCTCGGCGAGTGCCGACACGATGCCACTCAAGCAGCAATGGCGTACGCCGTGAGATATCCTAGGCGAAGAAGTCTGGCAGCCATTACGTTCTTACGTGCCGAACAATGACTTCGGGAAACACGCAGCTTGGTAATGTGCCGCAGTAACAGATGAAGAACTGCAAGAAGTGAGGAGACGGAGGTGTTTGTTTTAGTTGCAGTACAACACGATCCTCATGCCAGCTTACGAACCGTTGCTGCAGTCACTGGTGTCAGTTTCAGATCTGTGTGGCGTATAATACATGGCCACAGGTTTCACCCGTACAGCCTGTCACTGACCCAGGAGCTGCAGGCCGGCCGAAGTGTCCGTGCGGTTAAAGGCGCTGCAGTCTGGAACCGCAAGACCGCTACGGTCGCAGGTTCGAATCCTGCCTCGGGCATGGATGTTTGTGATGTCCTTAGGTTAGTTAGGTTTAACTAGTTCTAAGTTCTAGGGGACTAATGACCTCAGCAGTTGAGTCCCATAGTGCTCAGAGCCATTTGAACCATTTTGAACCAGGAGCTGCATGGGAACGATTTCCGTGCGAGAGTTACATTCTGTGAATGGGTCATGCGTAATTTCGTGCTGGAGTCTTTACAAGGTGTTATGGTCTCTGATGAGACCACGTTCACAAATTATGGTGCAGTGAATCTCCATAACGTGCACTACTGGGCCGCAGACAATCCTCGGTGAGTACGACCTGTCGACCGTCAACGTAGGTGGTCTATTAATGTATGGTGTGGAATCCTTGAGGATGAAATCATCGGTCCACACTACTTCCCAGCTACACTGGCAGGTGAGTTATATCACGCGTTTATAGTCGACAGTTTGCGTGGTCTCCTTGAACATGTGTGTCTATACACGAGAGTCCATATGTGGATGCAACACGATGGTCACCGACCCCATTCTGCGCGTGCTGTTGTGGAAGAACCAAACAACAGGTTTGCAGGAAGCTGGTTGGGGCGCCATGGTTCTCATTCAGGGCTCGCAAGGTCACCTGATTTAACACCATTAGATTTCTTTCTGTGGGGATATCTAAAGGATCGTGTTTATATCACTGAGCCCACATCCCCAGAGGATCTAAAACGGCGCATCGAGGACGCATGTTGCTCCGTGACACTGGCGATGTTACATCTCGTCCGCAGATCCTTTAGGAGGCGCATTGAATTGTGCATTCAGGGACATGTACACACATTTGATCATCTCATTTAAATCAGCTTCTCACCGCGAGAACATTCATCACCCAGCACACAGCCATGTATTATGTACAGCGTGTGGTATCTGACCCTGAACTTCTGAAGGGTTGTAGCTCCCTAACTAAAAGTGATGTGAATGTAATTTAAATTGATGTATATACAGCTGGTGTTACTGACTCCAGTGCAAGATAGAAACAACTATTGTTATATTTAAAAAAGTATATTTTTGCTGTAATTCTTTGGATAATAACACAATAAACTATGTTCATAGCTCCACAGACAGTGTAATGTATCTTATGGTGACTTACTACAATAAATATTTCCGTCGCCTATTACTTCGTAACTTACAGAGGCAAACACATTTAGCGAAAACCCTGTAAATGTATAGAGAGAAGGACGTGATGGAGCTATAGCGACAATTTCTGCTCACAAATTGATAAACAAGTGAAGCTGACGCCTCATCTCCGTGACTGCTCGAGGATAAACATTTGCCGACACGAGCTTATTATTGGAATTTACCGTGCCGGTTCTTGCGAATCCTGCCTCATCTGTAAGTAAAATTGAGAGTATGAACAGCGGATCTTGACCACGCCATATGTGAAGAGTTAGTGGTCTCCAGATATATAGAACGGTTTTACCTAGTGTTGAAATGTATAATACTTTTTTTTAAATACCCTGTGCAACAACAAAACAAAGTGATGGTAGTCAGTATAACTCATCATACAACACAGAAAAATACATTCTTTACGTCTATTAGTAATCCCCCTTAGAAAGTTTTTAATTACCGAAAATGCTAAATAGTGGTAATTATTGAATGGTTACAACTTGTACAATTGTTCTGCCCAACAGAACCTCCAACCCTGATACAATTGCGTCATCTAATTAGTTGAAGCTCCGAAGGGTCTCTTGGTTAAGCTGATCGAGGTAATGTTGAAAATTCACAGTACTACAAACAACTTCAAACGTGGTCCGCAGCTTGTGGTCGTGCGGTAGCGTTCTCGCTTCCCGCGCCCGGGTTCCCGGGTTCGATTCCAGGCGGGGTCAGGGATTTTCTCTGCCTCGTGATGACTGGGTGTTGTGTGATGTCCTTACGTTAGTTAGGTTTAAGTATTTCTAAGTTCTAGGGGACTAATGACCATAGATGTTAAATCTCATAGAGCTCAGAGCCATTTTTTGAACAACTTCAAACTGCAATGTACTGACTCGGTGTGTAACAAAATTTGTGTCTATGACGTAGACTTGGTACAATTCTGTACACACCGGTTATTGCACTGACATATCCAGTAACTCTATTTCAGAAAAAATAGTTTGGTTGTACTGCCACGTCTGCTTATAAAATATTTAAAATGCTAAATTATAACTCCGTGGCCGAACGATTTATCGTAGTGCGAACGATTTATCTTAGTGTTTTAAGGAATTTGTAACATGTCGCGGCGGTACATCCAGGAGGATTTTAATGAGACTGACGCCGGCTGTAGAAGCCTACGTATTTGTCTCACTGCTGTGAGATTTTGGATTCGACATAGTCTGGCAATAATAAGATGTATGCAACACTCCACTCCGATCTTACGCCACGGGAGACGACATACTAACGACAGAAACCAGAATGTAAGCTGCTACTTTCGGGTCGATCACCTCCTCGCTGAAATACAGTAACAGCATTGTTCGCTTAACTTACGGGAATGCAGCCGGCTAACATCCCCGACAATAGTCCACTTTTCAAGATGTGAATACGTCGTCATTTTCAAGGAGATAATGAAAACAGAAATATTCTCTGAATAACGTATCCCCGCCCAAGGAGGGTACAAGTTGGCACTCAGAGTGATCAGTAGCTTCATTTGGGCTTTAAAAATTTCCGGGAATTTAGCTGTCGAAATATCGCTAGCTGTTGAGGGAACTACAAAGCTGCATCCCGTATGTTACGAGGGTGAGTGAAATAAAAACCTTAAATTTGTAACAACAAATCGAAATTTCGCACCGTTATGCTTTAAGCTGGTAAGCGTACTACAGACAGCGTGCAGAATGGTCTGCAGGTGGCAGCATAGAGCAGATGCACACATTCCGTCGCAGTAGCAGTATAAGGATGGCCGACCCACATGCGACTTGCACCAGGGAAGAACAGCGTTCTGTTATTGGGTTTTTGGGTGGTGAAGGTGTGAAACATATTGAAATTCGTCGACGAATGAAGGTTCAGTACGGTGATGCATGTCTGTCACAGCAGCAAGTCTACGAATGGAGTAGGAAGTTCGCAAATGGTGTGACGTCAGTGGAAGATGCTCCTCGTCCAGGTCAGGCACAACGAGCTGTGACTCCACAGAACATTGCAGCAGTTGAAGCCATAGTGAAGGAAAAACCACCGAGTGACACTGAATGACATTGGAGCATGTTTACAGATTGGTCATGGGTCAGCACACCACATCGTGCATGATGTGCTCCAGTTTCACAAAGTGTCTGCGAGATGGGAGCCACGGTAGCTGACTCTTGAAATGAGAGAACGACGTGTTAATGCTTATGAAGAACTTCTTCGGTGCTTTGAACGAGAAGGTGATAGCTTCCTTGCAAGAATCGTTACTGGGGACGAAACCTGGGTTCACTTCCACCAACCGGAAACGAAGAGAGCGAGCAAGGAATGGCGCCATTCCTCATCACCAAAAACAAAGAAGTTTAGAACAGAACCGTCAGCAGGGAGGGTTATGTTGACTCTCTTTTGGGACGAAAAACGCGTCATTTTGGAGAATTACGTGCCTAGAGGGACCACTGTCACCAATGCATCATAGACAGATCTCCTAAGAAACCATCTGCGGCCAGCAATCAAATCAAAGCGACGTTGATTGCTGTCAGCAGGTGTACTTTTGCAACATGACAATGTAAGGCCCCACACTGCCGGTACAACAGTTGCAACAATCACAGACCTGCATTTTGGGTATCTTCCTCATCCACCATAGTCACCAGATCTTGTCCCAAGTGATTTCCATATGTCTGGACCACTCAAAGACGCAATGGGAGGAAAGTAGTAGCGTATTGATGAAGAGTACGCCACGCGGTGCACGAGTCGTTGCGTGGACTACCAAAAGCATTTATTTCTAAAGGAATTTATGGACTTTGTAAGCGCTGGAGGACATGCATTGAGCGTGGGGGTTATTATGTTGAAAACAGCTTTTTACCACTTCTGCACAATAAATAATATTAAGAAAAATATTTAATGTTTTCATTTGGCTGACCCTCGTATTTGAATAGTTATTACACCTGGAGAGGTTCAAGCTTCAGTAAAGACTTAATCTAAGCAAACTGATCAATAAAGCTAGATGTCGCTATAGCGAAAAGTCCTTAAGGGACGAGAGAACTCACGACTGGCTGAAACATTCCAAAACTATCTACAAATACGTAGTACATTTGATTTGCGTGAGATGCCTCAATTATTTACAGTTGCTGAAAGCAGTGCAATATTCAAGAATGTATTATTCGGCTTAAGAATTAGATACGTCTGGGACACCCATGCTCACAACAGCGATGAGAGTAGTGATGAGGGGAAAAGATGGAGGGAGACGGGTGGGGGTAGGAAGCACTCTTCCTGAAATCACCGAGGCGGGCGTCTTTTAACGAGCCGCCCTTGGCCCTCCTTTCCTTGCGGCGCCACTGCCGCCCTGCGCACAGTAACTTCATCCCTATTCCGCGACAGCAGCTGAGGACGAGGGCGCACTCACACACAGTGATCACTGAAGGCTGCCCTAGGCTGCTCGATATGATCGGAGCCGCAGGTTGTGGGCTCCCATCAAGCGCGAACCCTCCCCGGCATCACAGTGCGCAGGAAGCGCTCCGCCGGGTCGCTATATTCGGCTGGGAGACCTCGGAATGCAGATCACATCCAGAAAGTGGGATGGAGGAAGGGCCGAAGTTACATCCTCCAGAGGAAACTGAGCTCCGGGCCGGCCCCTTTTTTATACGGCGCAGGAGGTATCCACCTTGTCCTTACAGTTCGGGGGCCACAGCTGCCAACCCATGGGCATCACGTGTGTATATCGATTAATCGACGACTCGTTAAATACCGGAGCACTGAGCCATGATGGACATTTGTCTTCAGCGCGCCGAGTCGTTCGCAGACGCCAGTTATCTTGTAGACAAACTTTCTGATTGAAGATAACGTACACCGCCCTCCTGTACTCTCAACAAGTAGCTTCGAGGTGCGTCGTTTTTTTCCTTGCAATCTCAGAAATGGTTCGTAAGATGTGCTCGGATAGCATCTCTGGTCGTGCAAAGTTTGTGAGATGCATTAATCGGCTCCCTAGACTCGATCTGGTAAACAAATTTTGTTCTTCGCTAACAGTACCCTCAGAGTATATTCCAATAAAACAGAAATGCTGAATCTCAGCGCAAGAAAAAGTTGCACAAAAGATAAAGATGCTTTAGAATAAAGTTTCGTTTCGTAATAGGAAATTTATACCAAATATATCATGTAGGGACAGATTTCTGCTACTACAAAATGTGCCAGTAGTTAAGTACGTATTGTAGAGATATTTTAGCAGAAAACTAAGGAAAGACAAACGTAACTTCAATGCTGGGCAGGTAATACTTATCGAGACTAGCTGAACTCAGACCCTAAAAAAATACAGTTATTTAAACATATTTGTATACAAGAGAATGACAGGATGACCCAGACAAAAGGAGGTGGTGAAAAATCCTTGCGAACTAAAGGCTTCAAATAGTGTAGATAGATTAACTGATATTGAAAGAATGAAGAAATTGGTTTACTGTCTCGAGCGGTTGTTTGAACCAGGATATGAAGATTTAAATTCTAAATACAAATTTATCGTTGGTTCGGGAGCTATTAAAAACAGTTTTAAAATTCTGTTCCGTTTTTAAGGTATAAGACAAATAGTTGCAAAAATGTAGGAAAATAGTTTGGAGTATGTGATTAAGAGTAGAAGACATTCAAACCAGGCGTAGTATTCATACCTCATCGCATACTTAGCAGATATATGAGCCTATGAGCGCCTATGAACGCCAATTCACTGCTTTTATTGCCTAGCATGGCTGTCCCTTTCGATACACATTTATTTTGCACCAGTTTTAGTGAACTAGAAAATTTCTCAAACATTAGCTATAAATAAATCCTATACATATTAACTTTTGTAATCCATCTTTTACGGGGACCTTCCGTACAAGCACCACAGCCCCTTATACAGGATAAGGTGAGAGAGGACTCTGAAAGTGCACTGAAAATGATATATTACTGAGTTATGAACAGAATAATTTCATGTAGATGCCAGATTATCAAATCCACAACCATGATATTTGGCCGAGAGTCAAGATAAACCGAAAAAAGGAAGAAGTACGATAACCAAAACCTATCCCACATGTACGTCCTACAACATGTTCTGAGTTCGGATCTAAAATTTATGGTAAGTGGTTACTTTATAACAGCGGTCTTAAAAGTATTTGTTCCCCCTCCGCTTTTACATTTCTTATGAAAAATTCTTTCAATTTCTTAAATGTTTCTTCGACACACAAATGAACCATTAGTGACGCTATGCAACACCTCTTTCTAGCGCATTTTTTTACACGACGATATCTTCTTCATTTTCCACTTTTATGCATCAATTTTTGGTTTTGTAGATACAGTTGATCGTTCATCTACTTTCCACTTAATTTACATTTTTTCGTGGTAGACCGCTCTCCAGAACCCGCAAAAACAATAAAGCTATCTTCAATTTTCTGCTTCTTTCCCTTGTCAAGTACAGCATCGTAAGTGGCACATATAATCTGTTGTGACACTTTTCAATTTCCAGAAGTTGCATGGTCATATTGTACGTTAATGCAGACTTGATGCGGCACAACCTGAACTTAAATGGACAGCGATGCTCGGTGTTTCGTGTGTCCTAGACTATCGTGAGCAGAGAGGACCGTGTTTTAATCAGCCTTTACATCCACGTTGCATGTAGGGACGCCTCCCCCGTAGAGGGAGCAGAAGTTTGCCTCTCGTTGGCACCGAGTTGGTTTGGAAAGGTCAATGGCGAGGGATGTAGTGGGATTGGTGAGTAGAAAAGCGTGAAATTGTGTCACACTTCCGGTGGAGCTTGCAAAATGTTTCTGCAATAATTGGCACCAAACACTATAGCGTACCGTATATGATCATTATGTGTACGACGCCAGACATGTATTCAAGCTAAACACCAAGGGCTAAAGCCTGAAGACATTTGTAGTACATGATATAACTTCGTTTTCAAGATAACTAGATTTGCTTAACTTCGATTGCCTGCGGTGTCTAATGATACGACTGAAATGTTCGCATAATTGTTCCTTTCCCTTACGGTGCATTTATCCGACGTTTCTTCCTTTCATAACTGTCACCCGTTATTTTGCAGGTACATTGTGCTCCACTGAAGAGCAGATGGGAACTTCTCTGTCTCTTGAACTCTCTATCAATTTTTCAATCAATAATTCCTTGTAAAACTATATTCTTCAATAATAATATTTAATTGAGGGTTTAGTGCTTGTTACACGACATGAAGTGATAATATCTATTACAATAACTAAAATTACGATAAACAATACATTCGCTTACGTACAATACCATATACCACCAGTTATTCTACAGTGGCAAGGATGTTAAAACACGCACCCAGAGAGGGTCACATAATTTCCTGTTCGCATAATGCGGTGTTTATTTCGCATAAATTAACTTACTTCCGCTTTACCTACATTTCTTAGAGTTTTCTTAGTAAACATTAGTATTTGATGAGTAATGTTATTACTTAAATTCACACATGAACGTTGATACACCACAGTATTTACAGACAAAAGTTTATAACATACTTTGTAACGACTTAGATTAAGAATTCTTTTCCTTTCTGTTCTTTCTACAAACTTAAATATTTCCAACGGAGATGTGATCTGTGATCATACTCTTAAAACAGATTGCAAGCAACTCGCATTCGATCTCCCATTTTCGCAAATATACAGCACCTGGGCTTTCAAACAAGTTATAACGATTATTTTTTTATTATTTTATCGAATTGCATTAAAGCATATAATTGCAGTATTTCAGTAACTTGATTCGTAACGATGTCGGCACTGATGTCATAAATTGGTGATTTCTGACGGCACAACTTGTTTTGGCACTTGTTATGGATTTCTGTACGTGAGATCATAAGATGAACGAACATTGTTTCTTTCGCCCTTATTGTAAATTAAGTGCGCGCGTACTGCGAGCGCTTACAGATACGAATGAGGATAACTTATATGAATCCAAAAAATAAAGATCAGAATAATTATTGCGCTTCATCCCACGTACGTAATACCTCAAAGCCATTATTACTACCAGAATGAAATAAGCTCATATCGTAGCACAAAAAAGGTTTGTACGTCCTGGCACAGAAGGGAACTAGGTTTTCGACTTACCTGACATCTGCAAAATAATTTAAGACAAAACGTGTTGACATACCCATCTCTTTTCACTAGTCAAGCAAAATGATATATGATGACATGTCCTTTAACATGACATATGACATCAGGTCGTCCAACATGGGTCTATGATTAGTCATTAAAGTTTAGCGTGCATGCATCTGT
Source organism: Schistocerca nitens (assembly GCF_023898315.1). Taxonomy (NCBI): domain Eukaryota; kingdom Metazoa; phylum Arthropoda; class Insecta; order Orthoptera; family Acrididae; genus Schistocerca; species Schistocerca nitens. Next base: position 546,459,485 of record NC_064619.1, on the reverse strand, counting down.
ACTGTGAGATACTTTCTATTATAGATGCACTTCCTATTGCAGATGCATCCCACTATCTAGAAGCACATAAAACTGTGTCTATTTGTTCTTACATCCCTCACCAAACTTGTAACAGAGGTGGGCCTAAGAAGGACCTTTGCACTGGGGAAATAGGGTTAAATCGTCATAAAGCATGAAAATGTCAAGATATTTTGATTTAAATATCTTTGAAAATGCCAAGTAAGGAGAGAAGCTAGTTCCCTTCTTGTACATCCGTAACTATAGTAGGTCACGTTAACCTGTTTTCTTGCTACGAATGGAGCGTATTTCAAACTGGTTCAACCACAGTTTTGACATTAGACCGCTATAGACTGGCAACCGATGTAGATTCTACTTGACTGGAGCGAAGACTGATCCGGTACAGTTTCTTTGTTGACTTGAGAACCATATTGCTTACATCGTAACAACTGAAGAAATAACAGGATTAGCATTAATTATACATATTTGTCTATTTTGTTACAAAACTGCAACAGATTTGCACAACTCTGATACATAGAAGCGGTGCGCTTAAAAAATCATAAAAGTCATGTTCTTTAGCACGGAAAATTCTAATGAAGCTAGATTGCAATTATTTCGTAAGATTGCGTATTTTATTTATTTAATTCACTTTAAACCGCTTGCGCGCATTCAGTTCAGATAAGAACGAATATTACCGACTAAATTTAGCTCGAATTGAAACAATCATTTTGCTACATCGGATAAAGATTAGTGGAAAAAAGTACTCATTTAGACTTAATCCATTTATGTACCTTCGTGCAGAGTATGAACCGATTGATAGCATTTCAAAGTATAGAAGTAGTACGTTTCGAAAACCTCTCAGAAAAACGTTCAACCATTGTATCTCGACAACGAATCAAGATTTTTAAATAAAATAATATCTTTTGACTTTATCCACCGTTTCGTACAAGTTAAAGTTATAGAAGCTGCGCTGTTCAAAAACCTCCAGGAATCGTAACCCATCGTATATCGACAACGGATAGAGGTTGTTTGATAAAATGCATTTAGTTTTGAGTTTTTAGCAAACGATAGAGGGTATTGGATAAAATGAATTTCGTTTTGAGTTTATACCCATTTATATACTTACGTGCAAAGTTTGGTCGATTCATATAAGTTTAAAGCACGGAAGTAGCGCCCTTCGGAAACTTCCAGGGACACCTTTTTGCTGGTAAAATACAAACGAAGCAAAATTTTTCCAGAAATTAAAACTTAGATCAACTTTCTATAAACCGGTGGAACAAATTTGAACCAACAGTCTCGCTCCAGTCCGGAGTTACTTGTGACTGTCTCCGCACGTAAAGTCCGAACTAGGGTGACTGTTCTTGCACGTAAATTCAGAACGAGGATTTCTGCACATAGAACTGTGCCATTAGCTGAGCATTTATTTCAGACCATTTCAAATCTTTTGTAAAAGGAATTAATCGATTCGCATAATTTGCCTAGCGTGCAGTTCCGGTTCGTCGTTCAAGCCTTGCTTAATATACTGTAACATAGTTGCACTAAGACAGATGTTCGAATGGCTAGACAAGTGGTCGATGGTCCGGGCAAAACCAACAAATTTTACCTCATTTTCGTAGCTCAAATAGGAACCGAGAACCAAGAACCTCAACGGCCCCCCACCGCCGTGCTCTCCCACCCAAACCGCAATTTTTCACACGCCCTTTTCATACACATTTGCTACGTCGTTTCCAGGCTGCAAAGAGATTTCTCAAAATGCACGTAACATAACAGCGTCCCTAAAGTAGCAGACTAAAAATGTTTTAGATGTATATTTCTAAATTTCGGAAGATACTGGAGAAATCTGTCTTACTTGGTACTCATCAACTCTAATGGCACTGAATACACTGATAATTCTAATTATTGTATTCACAGGGGAGCAGGGGAGGGAATTCTGAGGATGTATCGAAATGACAAGAATAAGAGTAACATTCTATGATTGGGAGAGTGAAGTGACTGTTGTAAGTGAACTGGATGCTTGGATGCTGCGAAGAAAACGCTTTCGAGCTACGTAAGCATCAGAGCTTCCACAGTTATTATAATAACGATTTTGGACAGTGAGGAATGTCGCTGTGGAATGTTAGCTGCTTCACCGGAGGAGTCACTAGCTGTATTCAAGCAGGAAATCCTTATTAGTATATATGAAGACAGTAACTGTTCTCGAAAGAACACAATACTGTTGATGACCGTGCAGCTTTTGCCTGGAAAAAATGATGACTAACTGAAACCCTCAGCTGCCGACAGGTGTTGTTGATATACCTCGATGAAGACAGCTGAATATGTGTGCCCCGACCGGGACTCGAACCCGGGATCTCCTGCTTACTTGGCAGACGCTCTATCCATCTGAGCCACAGAAAACACAGATGAATGGTTATTGGATTTGTTTGTGGTACGCTATGGGTCTGCATTTAAGTCTCTACTGCATGTATGCCCTTTATATATATATATATATATATATATATATATATATATATATATATATATATATATATGTTGTTGTTGTTGTGGTCTTCAGTCCTGAGACTGGTTTGATGCAGCTCTCCATGCTACTCTATCCTGTGCAAGCTTCTTCATCTCCCAGTACCTACTGCAACCTACATCCTTCTGAATCTGCTTAATTGATCTCTTGGTCTCCCTCTACGATTTTTACCCTCCACGCTGCCCTCCAATACTAAATTTGTGATCCCTTGATGCCTTAAAACATGTCCTACCAACCGATCCTTTCTTCTAGTCAAGTTGTGCCACAAACTTCTCTTCTCCCCAATCCTATTCAATACCTCCTCATTAGTTACGTGATCTACCCACCTTATCTTGAGCATTCTTCTGTAGCACCACATTTCGAAAGCTTCTATTCTCTTCTTGTCCAAACTGGTTATCGTCCATGTTTCACTTCCATACATGGCTACACTCCATACAAATATTTTTAGAAACGACTTCCTGACACTTAAATCAATACTCGATGTTAACAAATTTCTCTTCTTCAGAAACGATTTCCTTGCCATTGCCAGTCTACATTTTATATCCTCTCTACTTCGACCATCATCAGTTATTTTACTCCCTAAATAGCAAAACTTCTTTACTACTTTAAGTGTCTCATTTCCTGATCTAATCCCCTCAGCATCACCCGATTTAATTTGACTACATTCCATTATCCTCGTTTTGCTTTTGTTGATATTCATCTTATATCCTCCTTTCAAGACACTGTCCATTCCGTTCAACTGCTCTTCCAAGTCCTTTGCTGTCTGTGACAGAATTACAATGTCATCGGCGAACCTCAAAGTTTTTACTTCTTCTCCATGAATTTTAATACCTACTCCGAATTTTTCTTTTGTTTCCTTTACTGCTTGCTCAATATACAGATTGAATAACATCGGGGAGAGGCTACAACCCTGTCTCACTCCTTTCCCAACCACTGCTTCCCTTTCATGCCCCTCGACTCTTATAACTGCCATCTGGTTTCTGTACAAATTGTAAATAGCCTTTCGCTCCCTGTATTTTACCCCTGCCACCTTCAGAATTTGAAAGAGAGTATTCCAGTTAACGTTGTCAAAAGCTTTCTCTAAGTCTACAAATGCTAGATATGTAGATTTGCCTTTTCTTAATCTTTCTTCTAAGATAAGTCGTAAGGTTAGTATTGCCTCTCGTGTTCCAACATTTCTACGGAATCCAAACTGATCTTCCCCGAGGTCCGCTTCTACCAGTTTTTCCACTCGTCTGTAAAGAATTCGCGTTAGTATTTTGCAGCTGTGACTTATTAAACTGATAGTTCGGTAATTTTCACATCTGTCAACACTTGCCTTCTTTGGGATTGGAATTATTATATTCTTCTTGAAGTCTGTGGGTATTTCGCCTGTCTCATATACCTTGCTCACCAGATGGTAGAGTTTTGTCATGACTGGCTCTCCCAAGGCCATCAGTAGTTCTAATGGAATGTTGTCTACTCCCGGGGCCTTGTTTCGACTCAAGTCTTTCAGTGCTCTGTCAAACTCTTCACGCAGTATCTTATCTCCCATTTCATCTTCATCTACATCCTCTTCCATTTCCATAATATTGTCCTCAAGTACATCACCCTTGTATAAACCCTCTATATACTCCTTCCACCTTTCTGCCTTCCCTTCTTTGCTTAGAACTGGGTTGCCATCTGAGCTCTTGATATTCATACAAGTGGTTCTCTTCTCTCCAAAGGTCTCTTTAATTTTCCTGTAGGCAGTATCTATCTTACCCCTAGTGAGACAAGCCTCTACATCCTTACATTTGTCCTCTAGCCATCCCTGCTTAGCCATTTTGCACTTTCTGTCGATCTCATTTTTGAGACGCTTGTATTCCCTTTTGCCTGCTTCATTTACTGCATTTTTGTATTTTCTCCTTTCATGAATTAAACTCAATATTTCTTCTGTTACCCAAGGATTTCTATTAGCCCTCGTCTTTTTACCTACTTGATCCTCTGCTGCCTTCACTACTTCATCCCTCAGAGCTACCCATTCTTCTTCTACTGTATTTCTTTCCCCCATTCCTGTCAATTGTTCCCTTATGCTCTCCCTGAAACTCTCTACAACCTCTGGTTCTTTCAGTTTATCCAGGTCCCATCTCCTTAAATTCCCACCTTTTTGCAGTTTCTTCAGTTTCAATCTGCAGTTCATAACCAATAGATTGTTGTCAGAATCTACATCTGCCCCTGGAAATGTCTTACAATTTAAAACCTGGTTCCTAAATCTCTGTCTTACCATTATATAATCTATCTGATACCTATTAGTATCTCCAGGATTCTTCCAGGTATACAACCTTCTTTTATGATTCTTGAACCAAGTGTTAGCTATGATTAAGTTATGCTCTGTGCAAAATTCTACAAGGCGGCTTCCTCTTTCATTTCTTCCCCCCAATCCATATTCACCTACTACGTTTCCTTCTCTCCCTTTTCCTACTGACGAATTCCAGTCACCCATGACTATTAAATTTTCGTCTCCCTTCACTACCTGAATAATTTCTTTAATCTCGTCATACATTTCATCAATTTCTTCATCATCTGCAGAGCTAGTTGGCATATAAACTTGTACTACTGTAGTAGGCATGGGCTTTGTGTCTATCTTGGCCACAATAATGCGTTCACTATGCTGTTTGTAGTAGCTAACCCGCACTCCTATTTTTTTATTCATTATTAAACCTACTCCTGCATTACCTCTATTTGATTTTGTATTTATAACCCTGTAATCACCTGACCAAAAGTCTTGTTCCTCCTGCCACCGAACTTCACTAATTCCCACTATATCTAACTTTAACCTATCCATTTCCCTTTTTAAATTTTCTAACCTACCTGCCCGATTAAGGGATCTGACATTCCACGCTCCGATCCGTAGATTGCCAGTTTTCTTTCTCCTGATAACGACGTCCTCTTGATTAGTCCCCGCCCGGAGATCCGAATGGGGGACTATTTTACCTCCGGAATATTTTACCCAAGAGGACGCCATCATCATTTAATCATACAGTAAAGCTGCATGTAAAGCTGCATGTCCTCGGGAAAAATTACGGCTGTAGTTTCCCCTTGCTTTCAGCCGTTCGCAGTACCAGCACAGCAAGGCCGTTTTGGTTAATGTTACAAGGCCAGATCAGTCAATCTTCCAGACTGTTGCCCCTGCAACTACTGAAAAGGCTGCTGCCCCTCTTCAGGAACCACATGTTTGTCTGGCCTCTCAACAGATACCCCTCCGTTGTGGTTGCACCTACAGTACGGCCATCTGTATCGCTGAGGCACGCAAGCCTCCCCACCAACGGCAAGGTCCATGGTTCATGGGGGAAGATATATATATATATATATATATATATATATATATATATATATATATATATATATATATGTTGAGATAGGAACTGACACATAGTTACTATTTAGTAGTTTTAACTCAGAAATTTTAAATGAATATTTATTCAGTACTTGTTGTACATTTATATGATCCCGCTTCCGGTTACCAACTGAAAATGTACACAAGGTTTGGTAAGCGAGGGGGGGGGGGGCGGCGGGTTGTTACATATGTTCGTGACGACAGGGTGCAGCTGGAGGTCGAGCGTTCAGGATTAGAGAGTGAGGATCCAAGGCTGTCGTTAAATAACAAAACGGGAAATAAGGTACAATAAAGAGGATGTGTTTCAATGTACGGTGTACTAGGGGCGCGCCTAGGGTCGGAAGTTACCAGGTTTAGGCCAGACTAGGAGGTAAAACAATTAATTGAAATGGGCAACGGAAGGGAAAGCGTTTCATGTTAACTTACGTTGGTGGCCTGGCGTGAAAAGCAGAGCCATAGGCTCTGTCTGCCAGAAAGACGTCTGCTCTGCTCGAGGTCTCGATTACAAGAGAAAGAAGCAACTGTGTTCCGCACCGCACAACACTCCAGCGTCCACACACGTCATCGGTATCCCGCGCACGCTATTGGCTAAAACCAATGGCGTGAATTCGCCAGTAGTTCCAGCAGAGCGCTCAAGGCGTCTCTCGTCAGCAGCTTTAACTGGATAGAACTGGTCGGTTTTGAAAGACAAGTGACTTGCGTTACGTAGACTTACAGTACTTTTATTTCCTGATGTCTATAAATTATTTTGTGAAATACATAAATGTGCTTCTAAATGCAACGGTAGAAAAGTCTTATATAAGAAATTGCTTTTATTTTCATGTCATTTACAATATTTCGTAACCTTTTTTGTCGTACTTTCAGTTCCAAGATGATAATATGAGTTATCAGACAATTCAAGGAACACTTCTTTAAAATGAAACATAAATTCATTTTTCATTACACACACTAGTCAATAACGTGAAACCTTGCACCACCCTTTGATATCCGCAATAGGTAAATGTTCCATGTCGCCAAGTATGTCGCCAAGTCGCATGTCTTTTGCGTCCAGTACAGCAGCTCACCAGCTGATCCTTTGGTCCGTTTGTATTGTAAGAGCCCGTAATAGTCTCATTATTTCCTCTGGAGCAACAAACATCAACATGTGACCTTCTTGAACTTTGCTTGAGAGAGTGCACTCTTCTGGTGCATTCCACTTGATAGTGCGTCTCCTATTACAAGAAACCAATCGTTCAATGCTATCGTATTATGATAAAATATTCTGTGGCACAATTTTTGGTACTTACGTAGATCATGTACAAGGCTGTCACTGAATACACAGGATCGACATCCCCCTGAACAGATTATATTACATTACTGCCCTAGGATGAATCGCCCTGATTTACTTCTTCCTATTCTTGTCACATCTTACGACTTCAGTCACTGGGTTTGTTCCCACAAATTGCTGAGCAAAAACCCGTTTCCATGCTACTATAAAGCAGAGTAATACTAAGTCATCAAAAGAATCCGGACACCCACAAAGACAAACGTTTTTCATATTAGGTGCACTGTGCTGCCACCTACTGCTAGGTACTCCATATCAATGACCTCAGTAGTCTTTAGACATCATGAGAGAGTAGAACGTGGCGTTCCGTAGAACTCACGGACTTCGAACGCTGTCAGGTGATAAGGTGTCACTTGTGTAATACGTCTGTGTGAGGGATTTCCACACTACTAAACATCACTAGGTCCACTGTTTCCCATGCGATTGTGAAGTGGAAGCGTGAAGGGACACGTACAACACAAAAGCGTACAGGCCGACCTCGTCTATTGACAGACGGAGACCGCCGACAGTTGAAGACGGTCGTAATGTGTTACAGGTAGATATGTATCCAGATCATCACACAGGAATTCAGAACTGCATCAGCATCACTGCAAATACTATGACACTTAGGCAAGAGGTGAGGAAACTTGTATTTCACGGTCCAGCGGCTGCTCACAAGCCACACATCACCCCGGTAAATGCCGAACGACGTCTCTCTTGGTGTAAGGAGCGTAAACATTGGACGATTTAACAGTGGAAAAACGACGTGTGGAGTGACGAATCACGGTACACAATGTGGAGGTTCGGTAGCGGGGTGTGGGTATGGCGAATCCCCGATGAACGTCATTGCCAGCTTGTGTAGTGTCAACAGTAAAATTCGGAAGCGATGGTGTTATGGTGTGGTCGTGTTTTTCATGGAGGGGGCTTGCACCCTTGTGGTTTTGTGTGTCACTATTTACAGCACAGGCCTACATTGATGTATTAAGCACCTTCTCGCTTCCCACTGTTGAAAAGCAATTCGGGGATGGCAGTTGCATCTTTCAATAAGATAGAGCACCTGTTCATGATGCACGGCCTGTGGCGGAGTGGATACATGATAATAACATCCCTGCAATGGACTGGCCTGCAAAAAGCACTGACCTGAATCATATAGATCACCTTTGGGATGTTTTGGAACGCCGACTTCGTGCCAGGCCTCACGGACCGACATCGATGCCTCTCCTCAGTGCAGCACTCCGTGAAGAATAGGCTGCCATTCCCGAAGAAACCTTCCAGCACCTGACTGAACGATGCCTGCGAGAGTGGAAGCTGTCATGAAGGCCAAGGGTGGGCCAACACCGTATTGAATTCCAGCATTACCGATGGAGGGCGCCACAAACTTTCAAGTCATTTTCAGCCAAGTGCCCGGATACTTTTGATCACATAGTGTATATTTATCATCGATCACTGTGTTCCATTCTTTTGCAGCCTACATCCACTTATACTCCGCAAGCTACCATATGGTCCTTGCCGGAGGGTACCTTGTACCACTACTAGACATTTTCTGTCCTTTTTATTTCACAAACAGAGCGAGGGAAAAACGGCTACCTCCGCACGAGCCCTAATTTCTCTTATTACGCGAAATGTACGTTGGCGGCAGTCGAATGGTTCTACAGTCAGCCTCACGTGCTGGTTCTCTAAACTTTCTCAATAGAGTTCCACGAAAGGAACATTGTCTTCTCACCATGGAGTTCCATTTGAGTTCACGAAGCCTCTCCGTAATGCTGGGTTGCTGATCGATGCTACCCGTATGAAATCTTCCTGCCCGGCCTTGAACTGCTTCGATCTCTTCCTTTAATACGTCCTGGTGTGTATCCCAAACATTTGAACAGTATTCAATAATCCATGGCACTAATGTGCGATACGCAATCTCCTGTACATATGAACCACACATCCCCAAAAACAATAGCGATAATCCGAAGTCGCCTTCCCTGCTACAATTCTTACGTATTCGTTCAATTTCGTATAGCGTTGTACTGTTACACCTACGTATTTAATTGCTGTGGCTGCGTAAAGCATTACAATAACATTTCTGTAATAAAACATTGAATAATTGTTTTTTACTCACATGTATTAACTGAATTTGCCATTCATCACACAAACTAGACATTTTGTCTAAATCATCTTGTAACCTCACACAGTTACCCAACTTCCATACCTTCCTGTACACCACAGCATCAGCAGTTTCCTACCATAGATTGCTGACCAACCTGTCCATCGGATGGTTTACGTATACAAATAATAATAGCAGTCCTATCACACTTCCCTGGGGCACTGCTGATGATACTTTTTCCGTCATGAACATTCGCCGTCAATGATACTATACTGCGTTCGATTACTTTCGAAGTCTTCGAGTCACTCATGTATCTGTTAACCTACTCCAAATGTCAGTCGTCGTGCACCGCTTCAGATGCTTTCCGGAAATGTAGGATTCTGCTAGTTGCCTCTCATCCACAGTTCGCATCATATCATGTGATAAAAGGGCGAGTTTCACCCAAACGACGCTTCGTAAAACCGTACTGATTTGTGGACAGAAACTTTTCCGTCTGAGGAAACTCGTATGCGAGCTGAGAATATTTTCAAGGGCTCTACAGCTAACCGAAGATATGAATATAGGTCTGCAATTTTGAGGGTCCGTTCTTTTGCCCTTTTTATCTACAGGAGTCACCTGCACTTCTTTCTCTGGGCGCGAGATTTGCTTCAAAAACAAGCTAAGAAAGGGGCCTATGCCGTATAGTACACTCTGTAAAACCAAGTTGATGTTTCATCCGGACCTGGGGACTACTGGTGTTTAACTTTTATCAGTTACTACTCTACGCCATGGCGACGATCCAGTAAAAAATTTTCCATGAGATTTAAATCTTTGCGGACAACCTCATAGGTAGGGAAACCACAACTATACGTAGACATATCGGATGTTAATAAATCGCTTCAGCTGTATTTAGGCCTTTATTACTGGATCACTACCATTTTTAGTTGTGTGTTCACCTGAAGATGTGGATTTTAGTGTTAGGAAGCCAGTTGTGATCCAATTGTAAAGGACTAAATACAGCTGAAGCGTTCTATTAATACCCGAAATTTGAAACTTTTCTGTTCTTTTGCTGTCTTCTGTTGACACATCGGACTGGTCAACAAGTGACTGGATACAGCCCTTTCACCAGCTTAACGATTTTACGTTTGATCAGAATTTTCTCTGGTCTCGACAATATCTTTTCCTAAGGTATCACAGTGTTAGTTGTAAGCTTCGTGGTTTGATATTTTTACAGACGTAAAAATTTCTACTATTTTTTGCCTGCCTTCGTTTGTACGCTCTTACCTGAAGAGAGCGCTAAAGTCCCTGCTTGCACAACATTTTATAAATTTTGATATTAAAACACGCTGTTTCGTTTTCGTCCGATATTTACTGACTCTGCCCATACTTCTCCAGGACGCGATTTACAATCAATTTAAACTTGGCATGTAATTCCTCTACATCCATAATTCTGTAACTAAATGATGTTCATTCATTTTCCTAGTGTTATGCTAAGAACTGCTTATTTCATCTTTCAAGTATAAAATATACTCTCTTAGTCTTCAGTCTAATACATCTGTTTAGACTGTTGGATCGAACAGTATCCAGACCATAATTTCGTCTTACTGCTGGTTCCGTTTGCAAATCTCAACTACAGAACCAGTTGTTAAAAAAATATGTTAGAATGTTTGGCTTTGTTATTACACTTTCGAGTCGTGGCACATTTCCACTGGCATTTACGTCAAGATGATGTTCACTTTCATTGCTACTGTCAGTATACAGCTCAATGTAGTACATTAAGCAGTTCACATCATACATTGAAAACATTTTTAGCCCCAAATCTTTCGTTAATTTTTGTATTCTTCTGTTTCGTTCAGTGACTTCCGGTGACATGTTGTTCGTCTAGGTTTCGTTGAACAAATAGCCCGTTAGACTCAAATATTGCGTTCCCAAGAAACGTATGAAGACACCCTTTAGCATGGCATATACTAGAACGTACACCAGGTACGCTAGTCCATTTTTGCACCGCTGGTTCTTTTCACCATTTCTTCCAACTGCATGAAATTTTAAACTCTTTGTGTGTTTCCAGAGAACTCATTTGTTCTGATGAAACAATCACATTCCTATGTGATATATTGTTTTAGTCTTTTTCTTTTACTTCCTGTTCATCATCGTCGTCGGTCTCAAAAACTATACTTCCAAGCCAATCACGTGCAAATAATTCTTCATTGTCGCTGTCATCCAATTCTAAATCGTCACTTTCTTCAGAAATTTTCCTAATTTGTGCAGAACATGTACTTCCATAGAAGCATGAAGGTGGAACTTATGCTATGTCTACTATATAAAAGTAAGAAACAACACAGTACTGAATCTGCCTATATTGCTAAACGTTACATCCACAGCAGAAAGATCAATGTCACCATATTGTAACAAACAGAACGCATTGATTAATTGTTTATCATTCAGTTCCTGACACATGAAAACATATGTTTCCTCCACTAAACATCATTTACATCGTCTGTATCACGTGTATTGGTCGACAGGGCGAATAGCTGTAGCCATAAGTGTTGTCTTTTTCATCTCTCCTTTTAAAAGTCTGAATGAATTGAAGCAGATCACTCAGCAGCCGATCTTCCCAGCAGGTGTTTTACCGCATAGTGAAAAACTGATTAAAGAGACAGAAGGGAAGTTACGGACTAATGGAAATCAGTATCATCCGGCACCGGAGTTATTCGGAAATGGGCACATGAATGAGAGGTGTCAGTCACGAGTTATTAACATATCACTCACAATAAAGCAGCTGCCAGGACAAGTGAAAACAGCAAACGTTCTCTTAGACTTCAGTATAAAGACCAGTCCCTTGAGAGAGCTAAAATAATTAATATGAATCACTATAACAAAGAAGCTAGCCATTAGTCAAGAATGCGGTCATAGTAACAGGGTCGGAGAATAGAGCCAACCACGTTACATGTCGATTTACAGCATTGATAATTCGTTGTGCAAGTATGACAGCACAGACGCAACCATCGCAGTTGCAGCGTGCTTCGTAATAGTAAACATCACGAGCAAGTTGAGGATGGTTAACAGAAGGCTGCTCCTAAGGTGATTAAAGAGAACACTTCCACAAAATGACGGTAATTATTGCACAATGAATCTCGTGATGTCGACTGCAACGAAACGGGCTGGAGATCTGCTCTGTCGACTATTTAAAGACACAATCGTCGAACTACAGTGACCTCCTCGGAGTACGAAAAAGTGCTTGCAGCCAACCTAATAGAAGATGGAGGCGTTGCCTTCAAGTTAGGTGGCCCGAACTTGTGCGGGTTCCCAGAAAGGGGCAGACTGTGTGTCACCGCCACCGCGGCGATTCGAAGTAAGGACCATGGCATCCTAGCTACATTTAGCCGTCTAGAGCGTTTTCTGTATTAAATAAACGGGAATGTCTTCGGCACCGCGTGTCTTCAACGACTATCCGAAATAAAGGCCAGGCCACCGAGCTAGATTTCACAAATTTAAGCGTTTTCTGTATTAAATAAAGGGGAATGCTAGAATTATCCTGAAACCTTCAACCGATGATCCTCTAAGACAATATCCCGGTAGAGTCTGTGGACCTGTCAAAATTAGTTTACTGGTGATACTTGCGTAAATACGGTGGACAACTCGTTAATTCATTGACCGGTGTACCTGCGTATGGCTTCAATTTATTCGGAATTGCATTGGCAGTTCGAATCTGTGATCAGAATGAATGGATTATTTTTACTACTCTCTCTTTCTTTGTGGTTAGGAGTTGTCTGGACAGATGCTATGGCCTCGCTACGATGGTTATTTTCTTAACAAATGATCTAAGTGGCAAAAATAACTCGGTCTTTCATCTCCTCTCTGTGCGTTTACGTGCAATCGACTTTCCTCAAAGATGACCGTTTGTCAACTGTTCTGCCAAATAAAAGACACTGAATATAGTCTAGCTCTACACAACGAGACGCGGTCCATTTCCACGAGGTAACACCATGCATATAACGGTAGTTTTCTTAACGTCATACGTAACTTTATGGTTAGTTGCCAAATGGCAACACCATGCACTAGAGGACTGAGAATGAAGTAGTAGTTTGAACTTTCGGATACATTGTACATTGTGCCCCATAAATGTTGCGACGAGCTTCAAGGGGCGGTGGAGGGAGTTTTCAGGAACAAATCGAGGACGGGAATCCGTGTCCGGAAACATTACCCATCGACACGTCAGCGCCTGCTACAAGGCCACCACATCGGCAGCAAACGTGACTTTGTACGCTGAAGGACCTTAAGATGGCCACCCTGTGATGTTGTTATTCAGTGGTCGCGAGTGACTGCGACGATTGCCAATGGAGAAGACGGTGCTAGTTGCTGTGTAGACAGGTCTTATCTCTTACGAATGCAATGCTACGTTGCCTTGGTGAATGACAACTTAGGAATCGGGTACCATTCTGCAGTTTATTTTTCTTCCGTAAACCGAAAAACGGTGATGATTTTAGAGGGTTCCCGGAGAAAAATAAACTGCAGATGGAAACATGTGTCCGAAACCGTCCTTCATCAAGGCAACACAGCATCGAATTCGTATGTGACCTGGCATTCCTACACAGCAGCTATCTCCATCTTCTCCACTGGTGATCGTGCGAAACAGTGGCGATACCTGAATAACAAACAACATTGCGAGATGTTCTGTCTACGGTCCGTCAGCGTGTAAGTAGGCTGTTTATGTTTTCTTATTGGCAACGTTACGTAGCGCACTGTATGAAATTCACTGGCTGTGCTGTGTGCAGTCGGTGGCTAGTTTGCATTGTTGTCTGCCATTGTAGTGTTGGGCAGCGGCAGCTGGATGTGAATAGCGCGTAGCGTTGCGCAGTTGGAGGTGAGCCGCCAGCAGTGGTGGATGTGGGGAGAGAGATGGCGGAGTTTTGAAATTTGTCATGAACTGCTATATTTATATATGATGATATCAAGGTAAATACATTGTTTGTTCTCTATTAATATCTTTCATTTGCTAACCATCCCTATCAGTAGTTAGTGCCTTCAGTAGTTTGAATCTTTTATTTAGCTGGCAGTAGTGGCGCTCGCTGTATTGCAGTAGCTTGAGTAGCGAAGATTTTTGTGAGGTAAGTGATTTGTGAAAGGTATAGTTTAATGTTAGTCAGGGCCATTCTTTTGTAGGGAATTTTGAAAGTCAGATTGCGTTGCGCTAAAAAAAATATTGTGTTAAAAAAATTTTGTGTATCAGGTTAAGCACAGTCGTGTATAAATTTTCAAAGGGGACGTTTCATATGTCTACCCTTAGCCGAGGATACCTCACTGGAATCTTCTGATTTTTTTCTTGTAGTTTGTGTAATTAGTGTAGCTTTTGTTTATTGCTAGCGCGTAATTGTAGAGAGAATTTCCTTTGTAATTGTAGTTTTTCATTGTTGTACAGTAAAACAGTTGTGGCATGCATGTAGATTTGCACCAAGTATTTCGCAGCTGCAATTAACTAGATATTATTTTCAGTGTTATGTTAATGTGTTCTCTTATTTTTGCTTTTCAAATTGTGTTTTTCTGTGTTATCGTGTGAAATATTGTGACAATAATGGCGTGTGAAAAACGTAACACTAGGCTACAAAGTAAACTGAGAAATGACAGTGAAGACGAGCGTAGCTTATCAGCACCACTGTGTAATGAATTAACAGACATTCAAAGTAGTAATTTGGTAACTGTGCATAGGGAAATGGAGCGGGCGTCAAACAATGGCGTGGACAGTGAAACAATTAGTGAAGAGGGAAGCATTATCGATCGATCGGTCGGCAACAGCTCGCCTCAGGAATCGGGAATGACAGGACACAATTTTGCAAATATTGTAGATTCAGGTTTTGGGTCCTCACCGTTTTCTCAAATAAGTCAAGACACATTTTCTGCTTGTCAAAATGTGAATGTTTCCGGTGCAAATTCACTGCCGAAAACCACTGAGGAACATGTTTCAGACACCAGTGCATTGTTATTACAGTTAATGCAACAAATGGGACAAAGGCTACAAAAGTTAGACACAACGCTTGAACAAAATCAGAAACAAATGGAACAAAATCAGAGTCAAACACAGCAAAAGCTACAAAAGTTAGACACAATGGAACAAAATCTTCAAAAGTTAGACACAGTGGATCAAAATCTTCAAAAGTTAGACACAATGGAACAACACCAGAGACAAACACAGCAACAGTTAGACGCAATGGAACAAAATCTTCACACCACACTTGAACAAACATGTGAAAATTTAACTACTGAGTTACATAAAATCGAATCGAAATGTCAAAAAGTCTGTAACGACGTAAAAACACAAATTTGTGAGCATTTTCAACCTATTTTTTCGCGGCATGAAAATGCATTACAGAATCACGAAGCAGCCATAAAAGAACTGCAAACTATTGTTCATGAAAATAATGAGACCTTGCAAGCTAAATTTGACTCAGTTGCATCTACCGATTCGGTTACGCAACTTGCAAAATCTCAGGAAAACTTAATGGACACAGTAGATACTCTGAAACTTGCTTCAGAAAAACACACTGAGGAAATAAGTACACTATCGGAGAAAGTAGCCGAACTTTCGGATCAGTTCACTAATTTATCTACGAAGGTAGATGATAATCTGAATGACACAAAACCGGTAGTCTTTAATGACACAGAAGAGAGCGAACAAATTAGGAAACTGAAACAAAATCTGAATCAACACCAAAGAGAAATCCGGGAAGTACAAGATCAGCTGACACAGGTAATACAAGAATTACTTATTTCAGAGGACACTCGCGCCCCAATACGGGATGAGGGACTTAGAAATACGGAAAAGCCGCAAAATAATAACACAGGGCATTTCGGAAGTTATGAAAGAAATTGGCAATGTGCACCGAATTTTGAGATGGAACGGCCGACACGACCTAACAATGACCGATATGCGACTCGCCTACATGATGATTTTGACTATAAGCTGTTCATTACTACACGTAAATTCAAAACATTTAAGAATTCTGGCAACGACATTCATCCACAAGCATGGCTCCATCAATTCTCTCATTGTTTTCCTCCCAACTGGTCATTAGAACACAGATTAGAATTTATGTGTGGCTACTTAGAGAATGAACCAGCTGTAAGAATGCGATCGGTCATTCACGATTGTCACAGTGAAGGAGAATTTTACCATGCCTTCCTCTCAGCATATTGGTCTCAAGCTACACAAGACCGAGTAAAACATAGCATCATGATGATGAAACACTTTGAACAATCTGAATTTTCCAGTCTTGTCAAATATTTTGAAGACATGTTGCATAAGAATCAGTATCTTTCAAACCCATACAGCCCCTCAGAACTCATCCGCATTTGCTTAATCAAATTACCTGAACATTTACGACATATTATTTTGGCAGGACGTTGCAAAGACGACATTGAAGCTTTTCAGGGACTGTTACAAGAACTGGAAATCGACACTGACAATCGCGGAACGCGAGAACAGGAGCACAACAATTACAGATCACATCCGTCGCAATTCCGCGATGAAAGAAATAATAACTGGACGCGACAAGGCTATTCTTACAACGCAAATCGTGATCAAAACAGACACCACCCATATGACAACCACTGGCAGAGTAATAATAGTTACAGAGAAAGATCGCATTTCCGCGGTAATGACTATTACAGAGACAATCAGAGAAACAGACAATATGGGAACCAAAATAATTGTTATTACGGGAGACAGAATAACTTTAGACGCAACGGTCCAGCGCGCAGTTACGATTCAGGGAGAAATTCTCCACCACTTAACCCACAAGAAAGAAACTACAAGAACTACCAACATGACGACAGACGATATGATCGTAACGACAGACCTGAATTGCATCAGAACTGGCGGGATTCAAACAGAGCTGGGCCCTCTCGGCAAGGCGAATTTGTAGAAGTTAGGTCTCCTAATCCCAATGACGGCGCGCGCCAACAAAGAGACAGATAATGACTCGCACAGCAGGCAGCCGCGTGCGCCCGCTGGCTCCGAGAAAAATAACATAAGACGCTAGCCTTGAGAAAAATTTTAGCATTCTTTACCGATGTATAAAACATGAAAATTGCTTTTCAGTTGAAAGTCTGAGTACTATGAAGAGTAAAGATTTACACCACATTTCACATGTAAAACCGGTTATTGAAGGATAATCTGCTTTTTAAATTTGTCTTTGCCATAAAACTTTTCACTTCACATTTCTAGTATGCTTTGTCAGAATTAGAATCTGTTAATATGCAACAATGTTTGAAGTTAAATATCCAGTCAAGAACCAAGAGAACTTATTTCAACAGAAATTACGAATGCATTGTTATAGTGAACAGACGACACAGTGTTATTGTGTGTGTACATTCTTGCCTGTTAGACGCTAGCCTTGAGAAAAATTTTAGCATTCTTTACCGATGTATAAAACATGAAAATTGCTTTTCAGTTGAAAGTCTGAGTACTATGAAGAGTAAAGGTTTACACCACATTTCACATGTAAAACCGTTTATTGAAGGATAATCTGCTTTTTAAATTTGTCTTTGCCATAAAACTTTTCACTTCACATTTCTAGTATGCTTTGTCAGAATTAGAATCTGTTAATATGCAACAATGTTTGAAGTTAAATATCCAGTCAAGAACCAAGAGAACTTATTTCAACAGAAATTACGAATGCATTGTTATAGTGAACAGACGACACAGTGTTATTGTGTGTGTACATTCTTGCCTGTTAGTTGCACGATTACATACCGACTATAAGGCTCACATTCTTAGAACATTTACCAGTACTGCTAATGAAATTTTAATGCAACATTTTGGTTTACTTGAAAATACATTATGGATTCAAAGTGCTTTCTGAGAGATACCAGATGACACAGTGGTTAGTTTATTTGACAGCTACACGACTATATTACGACGCTACAAATGTGTGACACAATTTACATTGTTGCTTTTGCGGTGTATCTGTTTTATATCTGCATAGTTTTTCTGAAATCTTCTGGAAAGTAAAACATGTTTTAGTAGTAACTTTTGTGGTATAGCAACAATGAGACAGCCTTTTTCGTGGCACAACAATACGTTACTGTACAGTACTTTCTTCATCACGCCAATAAGCGTAATAACTACGATATCTATACACAAAGCATTTCACTATTGTGTATCATGAGGTAATTACATTGACTTCTGCAGAACTTAGCTTTCGGAGGACGATAACTACGACACTTCCACAGAGATTATGTTGCAACAAGACGCGCATTTAGCGCTACAGGACACGTATTTGAGTGATTGATTTTGTACTTAAAATATTTATTTTTAAAGATATTTGGAGTACAATGATACAAAGGTTTTCCGTGATACATTTCATTCCATTGCTGTAATCTGTAACACCTGAGGGTATAATTACATTAATCCTCAGGGGGTACACACTTACTTTGTGTATCATGTGTCTGGCAAGCACAAGGAGCCCTAGCTAATATGGTATTTGCTTATACAACTTTACACATCAGTACCATATTTCTCTAACACAGAATTACACAGCTATCTGTTTATTTGACAGAGAAACAAACATTCTTTTTACTACGTCAGTGACAGATGTTTACGCAATTACACAGTTGGATACCTTCACACTTATGGAATTGTATTTTGTCTGTACTTTGTAAACTGTTCATATTTTTTCGGAACCATTGTGATACTATGAGAGCTTTGAATGGTGTATTTGGTATGAGATCATGATTTTTAAGGTACGTTTGAGGTAGATGACACTATTGAAATGAGCAGAGAATATTTTTTAGGGTTTTGAAATTATTGCAGAAAGCTACGACGTTTTTGAGATTTGACTGAGGTGTTATGATGTTATTTTTATGACGACAATGTGTATTATGCTATTGAGGTATGTTTATGATCAATAAGATGATGCTATATAAGGAATGTGATTACGTGTTTATATGTATATGAATAATGAATAGAAGTTAGGGACTACGGTTTGTGAAGAAGGTTGTTGGAAACCAAGACTCGTACTTTAAGAGTTATGAAATGTGTGTAAATGCGTGAATGTATCACAATGCTGGCGAAAATTTTTTGGACACTTATATTTATAGGATTTTGTTTCTACAGATTTGCAACGCTAATTCTTGACCTGTGAAATTTTTTATATGAGACTGCCACTGTAGCGGAAACTGCTGTCGTAAATATTTCGGTATGAAAGGTAAGTGACCGTGACGTAATTCGTTGTGAGCGGCCAGGTGTGCCAGCCGCCTTGAAAAAAAGCCATTAGGTGGCAAAAAAAAGGGAGGCCATTATCCTCGCTATTGACATTCCTTTGTAGAAAGCATCGTAAATACGACACGCTAATAATAACTTGGAAACATTCTTACATCTGCACACCTGATTAGGACAAGTGTCTATCTACGAGAATTGAGAGAATTTCTACTAACTTATGAAATGCCTCATGACTACTGAATGATTATTTTATGCTTTACTTTGTACATAGTTGCTTATTTCATTTGATATCTGGTTTCCAGCTGTCTTGCAGCATTGGTTTCATAAAATAAAATTAAATGCATTTGCTAATGTGAACACTTTCTGTCAACAGATCTATTAAATAATAATTTTGTGATCCACATTCTTCAAAAAAGGAGCGCTTTGGAAAGGAAAGAACAATAAGAAGGGACTAGTAACAGTAAATGCATACATAATATTCTTTTCAAGTACATGGTAATATTTTTTTACAATTAGTTGTTGTGGTTCACCACTTTAATGACATAGATATTAAGATGTGAATATACATTTCCCTTATCTGCATTGTTATCTTTAGTGTATTATTTTTTCTCCTTTAGCTATGTCATGTTTAGGTTGAAGTTATTTAATTTTCTGCTGGTGTTAGCCAAGCATAATGATACTGAATTTGACTTTGTATTACTCTGCTAAGCCAGTTTACTAGTGATTTATTTTTCTTGTTCGTTGCTCTTTGCCTTATATTAGTTGTAATATTGCTGCTTGCTTTGCGAATTTGAATATTTTGTCATTGATGTTTGTGTTAATTGTTTTGTGCTGCTGCATTGCCTCGTTCCTTAGTTTAGTATCTGAGCTCAGTAGATTTAAGTTAGCTTAAGAGGGGGTAGACTATGTAAGAAACTATGATGAATTGGAACAAATGCATTAAGAAGCTATACGAAAATGGTTTGGCCCAAAAAGAATTTTGAAAGAGGATGTGAACAGAATACAGAAAGCATGCTTGGATAGGATATTTTTTTGATGGAAACAAATGTTGAAATAAGGGGAAAGATCTACAGAACGAAGTTTTGGGTTGGACTGCAGTACCAAATGTTACACTGAAAACAAACCCTGTCCTTTCCTTTTGTGTTATCCCACTATGTGTTTGTGTACCCTTGTGTATTTGTTTTCTTCCTGTCTCTGTGTAGTTCCATAGAATTTTTTCTTCTTCTAATACTAAGCTACATTCACTATGATGAGGAATACTGTTATCCTCAAATATAATTGGCATTAATAATATGTTATTTACCTTGTAAATATGCTTAGACATTATTTATTCTGTTTTGTTTTAATGCTCATGTGTTAAGTGGATGTTTCAAAATTTATTCTGATCTTTTATGTATGTACTCATGTCATAATTCCTGTAACACTGACGTATATGTTATTTCGATTCTTTTGTAAAGCCTGTATTACAAATGTTATCTGTATTGTTATGTTCTTTAATGATGTATTTTGTACCTTTGTAATTGTATTCTCATGTTATAATATTGTAATTGACACCAGTTCTTCAAATTAAGTATCATTTCACTGCACACGTTTCTGTTGGTCATAGTATATGGACAATATGTGAGAAGTAGGGACTGTTAGTGTTTGCACGTGTGTTAATAATTCAGCAAGGGACTGGATAACAGCATTGCTGGTTCCAAGGACAATTAAAAAACTTTGTGAGTGCACAAGTGGTGGTTTATGGACTTGCTATATTGTCCGCAAGACTCTTCGATGGTGATTGTGCACCTGCACATTTGCAACAGATGGCTGCTGGCCGTCTCTACAAGGACTACAGTGGGTCTGCATCTTTGATGACCCACCAATACCATTATTTCTACAAGGACTACAGTGGGTCTGCGTCTTTGTTGACTCACCAGTACCATTATTTCTACAAGGACTGCAGTGGGTCTGCACCTCTGGTGGCCCACCAATACCGTAATCTCTACCAGGACTACAGTGCGTCTGCTCTGTAATGACCTACGTACTAATATTCTTCAAACCTTCGACTGACTCTGCGGTGGGTTTGCTCTGTTGTGGCCCATTATCTGTCAGCATGTCAAGAGTCAGCACTGTCTTTCTGTTCGAAGGACAACACTACTTCTTCAAGACTGCACGGAAATCCACTACTTCCGTGTGCATTTTCTTTTACTGCTCAGACTTTTAGAAAAACACTGCAATGTTACTGTGATGAATGATCAGGACTGTCTTTATGGACTGTGAGAAAATTTTAGCTTTTGACCAACATTGTATCAATAAGTGTGCGCATTTGATTTCTTTGTTATTGTAATTATGAAAAATTTTATCAAATCATTATTGGCCAGTGCCCAAAACAATTTGTAAAATTTTTTGTGGGGAGCATGGGGGCTATGTAAGTAGGCTGTTTATGTTTTCTTATTGGCAACGTTACGTAGTGCACTGTATGAAATTCACTGGCTGTGCTGTGTGCAGTCGGTGGCTAGTTTGCATTGTTGTCTGCCATTGTAGTGTTGGGCAGCGGCAGCTGGATGTGAATAGCGCGTAGCGTTGCGCAGTTGGAGGTGAGCCGCCAGCAGTGGTGGATGTGGGGAGAGAGATGGCGGAGTTTTGAAATTTGTCATGAACTGCTATACTTATATATGATGATATCAAGGTAAATACATTGTTTGTTCTCTATTAATATCTTTCATTTGCTACCCATCCCTATCAGTAGTTAGTGCCTTCAGTAGTTTGAATCTTTTATTTAGCTGGCAGTAGTGGCGCTCGCTGTATTGCAGTAGCTTGTGTAGCGAAAATTTTTGTGAGGTAAGTGATTTGTGAAAGGTATAGTTTAATGTTAGTCAGGGCCATTCTTTTGTAGGGAATTTTGATAGTCAGATTGCGTTGCGCTAAAAAAAATATTGTGTTAAAAAATATTGTGTATCAGGTTAATCACAGTCGTGTATAAATTTTCAAAGGGGAAGTTTCAAGCGTACACAGTCACGTTTGCTGCTGACGGGTTGGCCTAGTGGCAGGCGCCTTTAACTTCGACGCTCTGTAGCGTCGTCAGAAGACATTTCCGGACACGAGTTCCTATCCTCCATTTGTTCCTCGTGACACCCTCTACAAGACACCCTCTACAATCCCTCTAAGTTTATTGTGACATTTCTGGGTCATTTGAATGTTGGGCTCCACGAGGTTCCCTTTGTGTGCAGGGACCGTGGAAAATAAAATTATCAAGAATGTAGCAACCAGTCGTTGAAACATAATTGATTTATCTTGTGGCAAATCATTTCGACTGATATTAGTCATCATCCGAGTCTTTTTTAACAGATACTTGCCTTAAGTAGAAGTACTATCCTTGGCAGATTTCTATGATGTGTCAGTTCATGATAGCAATCATCCAAGCACAGCACGTATGGCATGTATCGGTTAGAAAAATGAGCCGATGATGTTGATATCAGTCGAAATCGTTTTGAAATAAAATAATTAAATTATGTTTCCGCTACTGATTGCTACATTCTTTATAATTTCTGGGTCACCCTGTATAGTCAGTGGATTCTTGGAGGCAATGGGAATATTTGATACTACTTGAACAAGTCTACTAGAAATATATATATGAAGACAGTAACTGTTCTCGAAAGAACAGATTACCGTTGTTGACCGAGCAGCTTTTCCCTGGAAGAAATGATGACTAACGGAAACCCTCAGCTGCCGACAGGTGTTGTTGATATACCTCGATGTGGACAGCTACCCAGCCATTGACCTTCGTCTGTGCGAATGCGCACAGGTTGCCCAAACTCTTACAGGAATCGCCAAAGCGTGCGCGAGTAATGAGTGAATGGGCTAATGTCTATAAGGTACATTACATTTGGAGAATTGTGGACAGTTGGGAATGTGAGTCTCACGGGAAGCGTGCAAGCATTAAGTCCCAGCAGTCGCGCTATTCATCTGTGTCCTCGGTGGCTCAGATGGATAGAGTGTCTGCCATGTTAGCAGGAGATCCCGGGTTCGAGTCCCGGTCAGGGCACACATTTTCAGCTGTCCACATCGAGGTATATCAACAACACCTGTCGGCAGCTGAGAGTTTCAGTTAGTCATCATTTATTCTACTAGAAATGTGCGCCAGAATGTCTAATGAAATTGCAAGTGCCATATGTTACAGAATCAAATTTTTTTTTACTTCATCACAAAAATGTCTCTTTCTCGTCTATCTTCTTAAGACTTGCAGTTGCTGGATATCCAACTAATACAAACTGGGCAGATTTCGAAATTAACTGTGTTTGGTAAGAGCATGGAGGGAACAACCATCTCTCGTTGGTGAAATTGTGGTTGGCCAAACACATTTAAACATCTGATTGTACTCCGATGCTAATGCAGTTGTCAGTGATCGTTCCGAATCATACAAAAAAATGTGTCAACTCCAAATGAAGCGACCTCAAATAAAATAATTTAATTGTCATCGAACAGGCGTTCATGTCGCCGCTTTATTGTACTGTTCTAAGAGCATGTAGCGTTCACATTCTGCCACGCATGTGCTGACTAAACGAACTGTCTGCTCAATACAGGCAGCTCTGTACTAACAAAAATGGTTCAAATGGCTCTGAGAACTATGGGACTTACCATCTGAGGTCGTCAGTCACCTAGACTTACAACAACTTAAACCTATCTAACCTAACGGCACCACACACATCCATGCCCGAGGCAGGTTTGGAACCTGCGACCTTAGCAACTGCGCGGTTCCGGACTGAAGCGCCTAGAACTGCTCGGCTACAACGGCCGGCCCGCACTAACACCGTAGTACTAAGGTCGTTCACTTCGTCCTTGGTGAATTTATCTGTCGTGGATCACGTGGGTTCTGCAAAAAATCTGTTTTAAAGCCCGTCGGCGGAGGCCGTCGAATAGGCTTTCTGTGACGCCCTTCACATTCACCGTATTAAGCAGACTGACCGTATTAATAGAGAGCGAAAGAAGTAGTCGACATTTTGCTGCAGCGGGGCACTGAGCAAACACAATGGCGATAGATGTGAACTCGTGCTCGACCGAGAGTCAAACCCGGATTTCCTGCTTGACCCCGGCGGTCGCCTTAGCCACATCGGTTGTCCGAACACGTCCGCCGTTCGATCCAAGTGCCCATGTGTTGCAAGCAACAGTGTCGCGTCCCCTATCCATTAATCCATTCTCTCGCAGCCTAACTGTACTCCCACAAGCGTTCGGATACTATTGCACGTCCGTACTCAAGTGTCGTGACATTCTGGCACAGACGTATGAGGTTTTAGAGGATTATTTTAACAGTCGACACTAAGATGTAGCACACTCGACAGTGCAGTGGTTTGGCTGAGCCAAGAGAAAGATGACAACAACATTATTCACAGTTCTAGAGCAACCATAATAGTTTTCTGAATGCAACTGAAAAGCAAAATACGTAAAGAAATTTCATTTTTTAGGTAATAAAAATAACAATCAAGTTAATGAGCCAGTTAAAACAATAAACAAAATTATCACTAAAACATCGCCTTCGAGGTTCTATTATTTTACTTCACACTAATCCAGCCAGATGAGCCTATCTTTATGTCAAGATCATAGTTTTATTTCAAAATAATGAAGTTAACTAATTTGAGAAATAAAAAAATTACATAAAAATCTTCGAATTATATAACTGGGTAGAAGCGTCAACGGATTAAAATTTTAACATCTTAAAACGTTGGAATTAAATTATTTGGTATTATTTAAAGATGAAACATCATGCAATGCTTACTTTATTAATTTAAATTGTGCCACGCTCAATAGCAACAGTGACTATGCCGCCAGGACGGACACCGACAAAACGGTTCGAGGTACAACAGCTGAGGCCGCCCGACAAAACAAGCTAACAAGCGCTCGGGGTCAGATTAGGTAGGTCATTATAGATATCTGTAACAAACTATAACTAAAATTGTATTACGCGGGTACTGGCCCAATAAAGCGCACACCAGTATACAACGAAGCGCTAAAAAATGTACACAGACAGAATATGCCTTTGCGGTCGGCAATGCCTCTAAAGACACAAGTGTCTGTCGCAATTGTTACATCGATTACTGGTGCTACAATGGCAGGTTACCAAGTGAGTTTGAATATGGTGATATAGTCGGAGCACGAGCGATAGGACACATCATCTCCGAGGTAGCGATACTACCATTTCACTAGTGTACCATGAATATCAGGAATCCGGTAAAACATCAAATCTCCGACAGTTCTGGGTCTGGAAAAAGATCCTCCAAGAAAGAGACTGATGACGACTGATGAGAATCATTCAGCGTGACAGAAGTGCAACCCTTCCGCAATCTGCTGAAGATTTCTACGCTGGGCCATCAAAAAGTGTCAGTGTGCGAACCATTCAACGAAATATCATCGATATGGGCTTTCGGGGCCGAAGGCCCACTCTTGTACTCTTGATGACTGCACGACAAAGCTTTGCGCCTCGCCTGCGCCCGTCAACACCGACATTACACTGTTGATGACTGAAACCATACCGTGTCTTTCAGAAGGGGACTATTCGAGCTGGTGGAGGCTCTGTAGTGGTGTGGGGCGTGTGCAGCTGGAGTGATACGGGACCGCTGATACGTCTAGATACGACTCTGACAGGTGACACGTACGTCAGATTCCTGCCTGATCACTTGCATTCATTCGCGCCATTGTGCATACCGACGGACTTGGGCAATTCCAGCAGGAGAATGCGACACCCACACGTCCAGAACGGCTAGAGAGTGGTTCCATGAACCATGAACACGCTTCCACTGGCCACCAAACTCCCCAGACGTGAACTTTATTGACCGTATTTGGGATGCCCTCCAACGTGTTGTTCAGAAGAGATCTCCACGCCCTCGTGCTCTTACGGATTTATGGACAGCCCTGCAGTATTCATGGTGTCAGTTCCCCGCAGCACTACTTTTGTTATTAGTCGAGTACATGCCATGTCGCGGCTGGTCCCGGCGGAGGTTCGAGTCCTCCTTCGGGCATGGGTGTGTGTTTTTGTCCTTAGGATAATTTAAGTTAAGTAGTGTGTAAGCTTACGGACTAATGACCGCAGCAGTTAAGTCCCATAAGATTTCACACACATTTGACCATGCCATGTCGTGTTGCGACACTTCTGCGTGCTCGCGGGGTCCCTACACGATATTAGGCAGGTGTAGCAGTTTCTTTGGCTCTTCACTGTCTAAGTAGAAAGAAACGCCAAGCAAGAGCTGCACGGTAGTAAAAGAAACCAAGATCAACCGAACAATGGCCAATTATAAGAGTGAAGTGG
This sequence comes from Schistocerca nitens, assembly GCF_023898315.1. NCBI lineage: Eukaryota > Metazoa > Arthropoda > Insecta > Orthoptera > Acrididae > Schistocerca > Schistocerca nitens. The sequence goes on along the minus strand of NC_064619.1, from coordinate 546,432,743 downwards.
CATATGCGTAAAATTTCCTTAAGTATTACTAAAAAACAATGCTTTGGCGTACTTTTAATGTGTTACACAAAACTCATAGATTGTTCCACAACATGTCACGCTTTCGTGAGTTTAAATAACCACTTGAACGTTTCATAAACAGTGCCAAGATTATAATTATGGTTTGAAGGAAATTTCAAGAAGTGGATACTACCAAAACAAATAGGTTCGAATAATCCGGCCTTCAAATTAGTGATCGTTATAGCAAAAGTTGTAATCGAGCGAGGAAGAAGTTAAACTCGCAATCGCACGTACAATTAAGGTGGCAATATACTCATACGCATGAGTTCACGGTGCCTGCGGAGAGCCTAACCACTATGACTACTGAAGGCAGCTTATACAATTAGCCATGAAGGAAGCTTCAAATAGGATTTCACGAAATTCGAAATTGTTATGGACAGCTCATAAATAGGTCAGCCACAGTCCTTATCGCCGTATCAACGTAAATAGTAGGAAATACTCATTTAAGATCAGAAGTTCACTTGGGAATTTCACCAATAGTTGATTTCGGCCTTAAGCTTCAGCTGAAGAAACACACTCCTTTCCTTTTTTCTTTCTTGTGGTGCATCTAGAAACAAATTCAACTTCCTATTACTGCCCACATATAAATAACAATTTCTGATAAATTCTGGTAGGACGCCTTGTGGCCGCCGGCCGATGTGGCCGAGTGGTTCTAGGGGCTTGAGTCTGGGACCGCGCGACTGCTACGGTCGCAGGTTCGAATCCTCCATCGGCCTTGGATGTGTGTGATGTCCTTAGGTTAGTTAGGTTTAAGTAGTTCTAAGTCTAGGGGACTGATGACCTCAGATGTTACGTCCCATAGTGCTTAGAGCGATTTCAACCATTTTTTGTTCATTTAAATATTATTGCGTGACTGTTACTCAGAAACCTCCAAAAGTTCATAATTGTTGTGTTTCTGGCCACAAAGCTCAATATGGTTCAAATGGCTCTGAGCGCTATGGGACTTAACATCTGAGGTTATCAGTCCCCTAGAACTGCCCGAGGCAGGATTCGAACCTGCGACCGTAGCAGAAGCGTGGTTCCAGACTGAAGCGCCTAGAACCTATCGTCCACAGCGGCCGGGTTAAATGAACACACCGCAATTTTACTGTATTGTTGTTCATTTAATTACGACCCAGGTTTCGGCCTTTTTCGACAGTTTCAAGTGATTGAGTGTGTCATTAACATGTAGTACAGAACATCAAGCTCAAAATACAATAATTATATACAAATTTACAACCGCAGGCATTCAAGTAAACAACAAAATTCATCCTGTATTTAAAGCACTGCACGAAAGTTCAGGCAGACTACAGACGACAATAAGTCCACAACATAAAACATAGTCAAAAACTGCTCACCAAATGCGTCATAACAGGAACCGGTAGCTTGCGTCTGGAAAGGAATAGTAACAAATGCAATATCTAGGTGGTCTCTCATATCCGTGATTCCCAGGACATACATGTACGTCTCTGTCGATCCATTGTGGACATGGGACAGCGGCTGATCAAAGTATTTAACAAAAAAATGGTTCAAATGGCTCTGAGCACTATGGGACTCAACTGCTGAGGTCATTAGTCCCCTAGAACTTAGAACTAGTTAAACCTAACTAACCTAAGGACATCACAAACATCCATGCCCGAGGCAGGATTCGAACCTGCGACCGTAGCGGTCTTGCGGTTCCAGGCTGCAGCGCCTTTAACCGCACGGCCACTTCGGCCGGCAAAGTATTTAACACTAAGATCCTCCAACAGCTGTGAAATTGAGGTTTTTTTTAATTTTATTTTAAGGTTCCAGTTATGCTTGAAGATCACATTGGAATGCTGAAACTAGTAGTTAAAACAAAATAAAATAACACTTCAATTGCACGGCAGTTGGCGAATTTCGTTGTTAAATAGAGGTCGGTTGCCAGAGAGAAACAGCGAACACGCCTCAGTACCCGACGTATAGCTTTTATTCAACACACACCGGCCAGCGAAAGCACGCTTCTGCCCCAGCGGGAACACAACTGTGGATAAGCACGGCCACACCACTGCCTCGTAGCTGTCTCTTCCGCCTCATAGAGCTGTTCCACAGCACTTGTTGCTCGGAGTACTCCCCCTCCCGATTGGACTGCCACGCAGAGGCTCTCTCTTCCCGCCGCCGAGGAGCACTCCGGCAAAGATGCAAGCACGACCGCGCAGTCGAGAGGTCGAAGCGAGCAGCATGGCTCAGAATATAATTATTAGCGAAGACACTACAAACTTCCGGTGTCCTGGCAGCCAGCTATCCTAGTCCGACTGGTCACGAGCGGTCACGGGACAGGAGCCTCACCGCCACGGGGGCAACCGCCTAAGCAACCAGGAAGGAAATGTGTATTCCAGAAGGCAAGCGGTGATTTTCAGGAAGGCGCCAATCATCGAACAGCCGGATAGTCCCCGAATAGTCTCATTCCAGCCCTCTCCCTCTCTTCATAGTGTTGAAAGTCGCGAGCTCTATATCTTCTTATGTCGTGTTTTGTACTGAAAATCTCGTGCTTGTACTCTTGTTAACTTTACTATTACACAGATCGCCTAAACTTTTTTTAAATTGGTTCTGTGCACAACAAATAACTTACTTGGTCTTTCTGCTGCCACTGGATTCCATTATTTATCAAAAACATAAAAAAACTACTATGCATGCTGAGTGCAATGCATCTTCTGTATGGCGGCTCCTGCTGTTGCTGCGGCTGCTGCTACTTACTACAACTACATATCATTCAAGAGAAAGGGTTTGGTCAAATCTAAACTCGATAAATGATAACCCAAACAAGTAATTCCTTTTTTCAAAAACAATAGTCTGAAAGCGATTCTTTCTCATTCAATTAACAAAGCGCTAGAAGCTCTTTCAACAATCGCTCCGTATGTAAATCTGCCTCCAGTGGCATTAAAGCAATATTACAAATTAATCAAACTCTTGAGACCGACTGAAATACTTCTGAATTAAACATATAGTGAACCAATTCACTGACAATTACAAAAGAAATCAATGACAAAAATCAATACTTAATCTATTCGCCTAACAATGGTTTCCCTTAAGAATTGAACTCCTATCATTATCAAAATTACTGTCTGCTGCTACGCTCATACACAAACCCTTTTCTTTAAATTAATAAGTGCGATACAAATTATAAAAAAATATCATCTCAATACCAAATCCTGTGTCGCTGCTGGCGGACACGGCAGTACGGCAGCTCGGCGACGACCCCTCGCCCAACACACGTGCGCACCACAACAGGCGGGCTCCTATTCTGGCTTCCAAACTGCCACTAATTAATCTGTGCGCTGCGAAGCGTGACAACAATATCTTAGATTCCATAGCTTGTGTATGCGCGCTGTAGTCAACCTTTAAATCCTAAGAGAGTATTGCCAACGCTCAGTGTTGTGCAAGTAAAGTACCAGAAATACAACCTGCTCACACCAGCAGTTTTCAATAAATAGTGGCAACTCTCCTCCAGCAAACCAGTTATCGCCTGAGGATTACCGTTGAACTACTGCATAAACGTCGGTGTTTTATTTTAATGTATTTTGTGTATTATACAATGACTTAGTACAGCACCTAGAAATAATTTAAAATGTGTAGGATAACACAAAAGATACAGTACTATTTTACGTACAGTTCTTCGTTTCGCTGAAACTTGTCAGGCGCTTGTCGTTGTTCTGCTCATAGTGTCTCTACTATAACACATAAATATGACGAAAGACGTCTACTAGTGTGTAACCTGGACAATAATTTGCGCGAAATAAAATTCTGAGAATGCGGGCGCGAGCTCTTGTGTGTGTGTGTGTGTGTGTGTGTTTGTGTGTGTGTGTGTGAGAGAGAGAGAGAGAGAGAGAGAGAGAGAGAGAGAGAGAGAGTGTATGTGTTTGTGGGCCACGACTAAGAGCAAAGAGCTACATGGAAAACATAAACAAGAAGGGATGTAGATCATGTTAATAATCAGGGATTAATACCGTCGTTATCGGAAAGAAAGAACGAAACGTTTAACGTTTCGTCGACGCTAGGTCCTTAGCACAAGCTCAGAATGTGGAAGGACTAAGAAGGAAATGCTCTGTACCCTTTCATAGAAATTGTTACGGCATTTGGCTCAAGGAATATCAAGTAAAACAGGAATCTGAATAGTCATACCGAGATTAGAACAGCCTTCCTACCGATGGCGAATCTAGTTTCTTACTGTTCATGATAGTGGAGAGAACAGTAGAATTCAAAATTATAGGGGTGATACGGCCATAATGGCATTTTAGGACATGGTGTAAAAAAGATCTGAGGATGGTCATTACTGACTGAAACCGGTCATCGTCTAAAGAATTCATTTGTGATTAGAGACTGGAATAAAAAAGCATTTTACAGTATTGGATCACTGTTTGTATACGCGATTACGTCGCAGTTGGTGAATTCTCGGAGTTTTCGCCAATACTGACTTACATACCGGCTGTATTAAGCATTAAAAGATTTGAAAACATTTCTGATGACGGCATGCCGCATTTGAATGATAGTTCTTCTGCGGAAGAATGCGCTTGATAGCTTGTGCTCAGAAAGAGTACTGCCCAGCGTAAAAATACATCCGCTGTAAGACAGAAAAAAAAGACACACCAAGAAAACAGCATCATATTGGGCAGAAATCTGTAGCTGTGATGTACATGTACAGTCGAACAGATTATTACAATTCCAAAAAGTGAATGATTAAATGCCGGCTGGAGTGGCCGAGCAGTTCTACACGCTTCAGTCAGGAACCGCACGACCGCTGCGGTCGCAGGTTCGAATCCTGCCTCGGGCATCGATGTGTGTGATGTCCTTAGGTTAGTTAGGTTTAAATAGTGCTAAGTTCTAGGGGACTGATGACCTCAGAAGTTAAGTCCCATAGTGCTCAGAGCGATTTGAACCATTTTTTTAATGATTAAATTGAGAAAACTAACTTCAGAACTTTAACAAGTCAATAATGCACAGGGGGCGCGTTGCTCAAGTCACGTCACTGCCGCCTAGCGCAGCAACCAGTGTCACCAACTTAAAAAAAAAAGAAAATTTCATGAGCAGTCTGGCGCGACCAGTAACCACCGCAACCACCTTCTCAATTGAAGCCGCGCACTACGCGCGCGCTAAGAGGCTACATAAGTGGGTCAATGTTCTTTTAATTTTTTGTAGAGGTAAGGAATTAGGAAAGGAATTAGGCAAGGATATATAATTTAGATTTATTGTCTATAGTACAACATACAATCACCAACTACTTTTATTTTACAATTTACATTACCTACTTTAGCCCAAATAAAGAAGTACTCATCAGTATTCAACTTCTTCTTCCTTCTTGTAGGGAGTACAAAGGGCTTATCCGGAGCCAGAGTACCAAATGGGACCTTAACAGGTATACCTGAAGTCTCTGTAATACTCCATGTCTTCCACGCAAGAATATTTGCATCAGAGAAAGCTTCAAGGCCACCATAGTGTGCATGGTTACACCAAACAACAGCAAGAGTCGGCCACGTACTACCTCAGAACAAAGCAGAAACTTCAAATGTGAACTGCAATAATGCAGTCGTCCGCCTTTCCTATGCAGCATTCGTTCGACTTGTCGTTGGTTGGCAGAGCTGTTGGATGTCCTTCTGAGGGATATCGTGCAATATTTTGTCCAATTGGCGAGTTGGTTCGAGTGCATTGTCCATTATTCTCGAGACGTTTCCAATTGGGGAGAGATCCGTCAAACGTTCTGGCCAGGTTACGGTTGAAACGTCCCCTTGCAATAATAGTACACTACTGTGCTTAAACTGACACACAGTATTTTTAGCGCAACGCAATCTGACTCAAAAATCCATACAAAGGAATGGCCCTGACTAACATTAACCTGTACTTTTCACAAATCACTTACCTCACAAAAATCTTGGTTACTCCCACTACTGCAATACAGCAAGCGCCACTACTGCCAGCTAAATAAAAGATTCAAACTATGGAAGGCACTAACTACTGATAGGGATAGTTAGCAAATGAAAGATTTTTAATAGAGAACAAACGTTGTATTTACCTTAATAGTCATCATATATATATATATATATATATATATATATCAGTTCATGACAAATTTCAAAACTCCTCCATCTCTCTCCCCACATCCACCACTGCTGGCGGCTCACCTCCAACTGCGCAACACTACGCGCTGTTCACAGCCAGCTGCCTAACACTACAATGGCGAGTATTACAACAATGCAAAGCAGCCACAGACTGCACACAGCACAGCCAGTGATTTTCAAACAGAGGTGGCGTTACCAAAAAAACCTAAACAGCCTACTTACACGGTTTTACAAGCTAAAGGCAAACAGTATAAACTCTCGACGTATGTGTGTGTGTGTGTGTGTGTGTGTGTGTGTGTGTGTGAGAGAGAGAGAGAGAGAGAGAGGGGGGGGGAGGCATTATCTATTTGAAATAAAAGCCCAGGATGGCTTGCCATGTAGGAAGAGAGTAGAATATCGTACTGCTGTACTGTAAGGGTGCTAAGGATAATAATCTTGGTTTCCCAGCGCTGTGCACGGCGTCCCCAGACAGATCTTCGCTGGTCATCAAGGCTCAGTTCGAAGCGGAACTTCTCATTGAAGACAGTTACACTCAGTTAGTGAGATTCTAGGCTGAAGATGAATGTGGAGACGCCCCGAAAAGCGGTGGGATACCAACATGAATATCGCCTGCCATATGACCAGACAACCAGGTGTGGTAGACTGGGGTGCCGTTTGGTTTCATTGCAAGACTCCTTTGATTGTCATCCGCGATACCCTCACAGCGGTATGTCGACGATACTCAACGCCCTGTTCGTCATTCATCGCATGCTTTCCTGGGCTTAAATTTCAGAAAGATAATGCCCGCCTACACAAAGCAGGTGTTTCTACTGCTTGTCTTCGTGCTTGCCAAACCCTACCTTGTCCAGCTAGGTCACCGGCCCTCTATTCAATTGAGAACGTTTGGAACAATATGAGCAAGTATATATGACTGTAGGCTTTCCCGGCGTAAACTATTGATGAAGGTTTCTCGGGTCTCCAGCCGGGTGGTAACGTTGATATCTCGCGACGTTTCGGGAAGTGTCATACTACCCATCTTCTGGCGAAGTGTCGAGATTCGCAGAGAGCGGGCTATTTACAGGCGCGGTCACCCCCCTCCACTAGACTTCGGGTGGTTGCGGTGGACCAGCGGCGTGCGCGTGGTGGTGGGGATGGCAGGCGCCCCCGGCGGCCGCGTTCGGTTCTCGGTGTAAGCATTCTGTCTGCGTCCGCGGCGGAGGACATTGACGGGCGCGCTCCCGACGGATTGCCGCTATCGCAGGGTTCCGTGCTGCGCTGTGTTGGTATCCCTCGTCTCTGTTGACCAGATTCTCGTGAATCCTTATTTCTATGGATTATTTGATAACACTTTCCCAAAAGCCAGATGCTCGGCACAGTACCTTAAGAGGAGGGCAGATGGATCACTAGGCCATGCAGTACACAGGAAGAAGACACACACAGATCTATACCTTCATGCAACAAGCAGCCACCATCCAGCACAAACAGTACTGACCACCCTGGTACATAGGGCGCGCGCCGTCTGCGACAAAGGCAGCCTACCATCCGTGCTGCAACACCTGAGGGATGTCTTCCAACAAAATGGCTACAGTAAAACACAGATTAACAGGGCGCTTAAAAGGAAGCAGGAAGCAGTGAGAACTCCAGAAGAAAATGATGAAGGAGAAGAAGAAGATAAACGACTCGCTTTCCTTCGGTACGTGGGTCCGCTGTCGGCCAAAATTGCACGACTTCTGGGAAAATACAAGATCAAAACCATTCTCCGACCACCACCGAAGACGAGGGAGCTCCTAGGTTCTGCCAAAGACGCGATGAACCTTAACACACCAGGAATATACCATGCGAATGCGGAAAGCAATACATTGGGCAAACACAGCGCTGCATATCTAAACGCTGCAAAGAACATATCAGATGTGTGCGACTAGGTCACACAGAAAAATCAGCCATAGCAGAACAAAGCATCAATGAATAACACACCTTCAACTTCGAAAACACGAAGGTACTGTGCCGAGCATCTGGCTTTTGGGAAAGCGTTATCAAAGAATCCATAGAAATAAGGATTCACGAGAATCTGGTCAACAGAGACGAGGGATACCAACTCAGCGCAGCATGGAACACTGCGACAGCGCAATCCGTCGGGTGCGCGCCCGTCAATGTCCTCCGCCGCGGACGAAGATAGAATGCTTACACCGAGAACCGAACGCGGCCGCCGGGGGCGCCCACCATCCCCACCACCGCGCGCACGCCGCTGGTCCACCGCAGCCACCCGAGGTCTAGTGGATGGGGGTGATCGCGCCTGTAAATAGCCCGCTCTCTGCGAATCTCAACACTTCGCCAGAAGAAGGGTAGTATGACACTTCCCGAAACGTCGCCAGATATCAGCGCTACCAACCGGCTGGAGACCCGAGAAACCTTCATCAATATGAGCAAGGCCATCTAACCATCTCGGGATTTTGACGAGCTAAAGAGCCAATCGGACAGAATTTGGCACGATACCCCTCGGGAGGACGTCCAGCAACTATATTCATCAATGCCAAGCTGCCTAACTGCTTGTGCAAGGGCTAATGGTGAACCAGTGCGTTATTGTCTTGCTCAATTTGTAAAATTATTTCTCTTCGACATCCCATAGAATTTTTCTGAAATTATAATCGTCCTTTTCTCTGTACATGCACATCACACCGACCTACGATAATTACTTCGAGATGCGTCGTTTTTTCCTTTACTGTGTGTATGAATAAGTGGGTTTCATAAATAACTGTGGGTTGAGAATAAATCTAAACACATTGGAGCAATTGCTCGTTATTATTCATGAATTCAATGAGAAGTCGCAAAACATATTAATATTTGTTCATTGGCGGACACAGCACAAAAAGAGACCTCATACAATTCAGAATTTTCATAACAATATTAGGATGGTGAGAACGAGAAGAATGACGTACCATACCCTCACGGCTGAACTATTGAATTATCAGTGTCAGATGAAAGTGTCTTTACGAATAACGGATATTAAACGTGGACTAAATGGAACGTTCACCTATAACCGTGAAAACGATGCGAACGAAACGTTACGCCAGGCTGAGGCAACCGTGATTCTCGTGTGCTGCAACATAGAAATGATCATCGAAATGCTATTTCTTCTTAGGACAGGAAGCGACCTCATGATACAAGTGGCCCTAACGACTAAGGAAACAAGCGTATAACGAACAACGTGCAGAACCGCCACCACGAAACGCAGGAAACAGTATGTGTTCGGAACGTTTACACAGGCTTCAAGCTCTCTTTTATGATGACGACGAACGAATCGTCGCCAATGTGAATGACTTGTGGCCAATGCTAAATAGAAACATACAAATCTCTTCTTTGCATATACAGCAGGTTTGTCAGTGAAGTCGATATGGGACTGGCTGCATGGTCTGGGTCTACAGCGACTAAAATAATTTGAAGTCGTTGGTAAAAAATAATATATTGTACTTAACTGGTGGTACAGGAGTCTTCATAGTCAGGAGGAAAATAGTTACTAACAGAGAGCTATAGAGGCATCACATAGGCCATACTTTAACTAAGCGCCTTCATAGAGGTTGCTTCCTATCAGCTGAAGGCTATACTACTTTTCTACTTGACGTCCCGAGCAAGAGTGCCCGAGCGCACGCTAGAGACTTGTTGCAAGCCGAGGAGCGGTGTTAGCGGCGCTAGTCTCGACTCGCGGGTCCAGCGATATCTATTAGAGACCGCGGTCGATATCTACAACCCATAACAAGTGTGGTATCGAACGTTGACACCACACTTCCAAATTGTCCAGTGCCGAACAGTGACTGGTAAGTCCTCACTTTCTCCAAAGGAAGTGGGTATAGATAACAGCTTCACTTAGCCAAAGACTGTCTGTAACATACGTACACAATGGCTTTGCGCTACTTGACCGATTTACAGTTCTCGTAGAAACAAATGGTATGCCAGGCGACTCTCAGTGAGCGGCTTTTTACCTCTTGGTCTTCGTTTACAATTTTTACCAACCCACACTTCCTCCCATTACCAAATTGTCGATTACGTTATCCTGCATTACAAATCCTGTCAAAAGATCCATTCTTTACACAGGTTGTGCCATAAATTTCTTTTCGTCCCAAAATTCTGTTCAATACTTCCTCATCAGTTACTCTATCTACCCATCTAATCTTTAGCAGCATTCATTTCAAAACATCCTGTTCTCTTTTTGTCTGAATTGTTTATCACTGAGAAAGTTTTGTTTTTCAGTGTGTAAAAGTAGCCACATACCATCCAACGAAAATGACATGATGTTCGCCACGTAAAAAAAAAAAAAAAAAAGGCAACATAAACAAAAAGCGCACAGAAAATATGTCGCAGACAGCGACAGTAATTGCAAAACATGCTGTAAGATACAATAAATAAGATTTAAAAAGCCCCACTGATGATGGTGATATTTGTCACCGTAACTAGTTTGGGAGAAAAAAGAAATAAACGAAGAACAACGTGTTCTGCATCAAGGCGGACTCAATTATCTGATATTACTGTTTTTCTATGCAAACACGGGCCAGATGGAAGAGTACGAAGATAAAATCATTCTTGTTTATCATTCGCTTTTCCCTTCCGTACACGTCTACGATTCAGACAAATTTGTCCTTCGACTGTTTTAAATGCAGTCTGGTTCCTGTATAAGCTGTGATTAACCTCTGATCCCGGTATTTTATCCCTGCTACCTTCATCGTTTCTAAGAGCGCATTCCATTCAGATTTGTCATAAGGTTTCTTTAAATCTACAGAGGCCATCAAGTTGAGTGTGGTGTTCTTCATTATATCATGTAAGTCAGTATCGCCTCACGTATTCCTACATGTGTCTGGAACGTAAACAGATCCTCCCGGAGGTCGACTTGCATTAGTGAAACCTGTTATTGTCAGGGAGCAGATGGGTCTCAATGTAATTTGTTAAATATTTTTTATAAAAACCTATTAATACTAAGACCGCAATTTTAGGCGTACAATTAATGCACGATAACTAGTGTCTGTTGTTTTCTACAACTATCTTCAGATCATTTAAATCGTAAATAGGCGGTGTACATACCTCAAAAAACTTCAAAAATGGTTAAAATGTCTCTAAGCACAATGGGACTTAACGTCTGAGGTCATCAGTTCCCTAGACTTAGAACTGCTTAAACCTAACTAACCTAAGGACATCACACACATCCATTCCCGAGGCAGGATTCGACCTGCGACCATAGCATGCAACGCGATTCCGGACTGAAGCGCCTAGAACCGCTCGGCCACAGCGACAGGCCGAAAAACTTCGTTAGCTGTAGGCGTGTAGTGATATACATACATGTTCTGGACCAACAATACTATGACAGTATGTAGTTAATAACTTCATCGTAAGCGATCTTATTTGTGAACCTTAATCTCCTAAGAAGTAGATAATAAAGAAGGAAAATGTCCAGTGGCAGTGTTTAGTAATGCAACTGGTAATTTTTCTTGCTTATTACGCCATATTGCGAGATTATGGTTTACAGTCTGGTTGGTTTACGATAAAGGTTTTAAATAAATACTGTGATAGTCTTGCTGTCCCACAGTACGAACACGAATGCGTCTCACTGCACGAGTACAGCTAACGATGACGTTTTACAATACATGTTCACTGCTTCTTTACTATTTGAACCATCTGCAGAGGGTAGGAGGAATCAGCCTAAACTAGTCATGGTGCTTTAATGCTATACTAAAAACAGCAGTCTAGGTATTAAAATTGCTCGTATGCAAAAAATTGTTTAATAACTTTTTTCCATTCTTCTGTAATCAATTCGTCCCGGTATTTTTAACTATTTATTACTGAACTGGGAGTTATATGACATTCACCATTGTCAGCAGCGTTTTTTGAAATTGGAATTCTCTCATTTTAGTGGTGAACAAATCTGTGCATCGTTTCTGTGGATTATGTTTCAGTTTCAGATAGACGCAGCATCTCAGTATCTTCGTATGTACATCTCTCCAGTGGACAGCTCGTGACACACGTCATGAGCAACGTGCTGTATACGTCACACACAGGATACAACCAGATCAATCGAAGATGACAGTGTATAAATGAATGTCAGCAAAATTCAAATGGCTCTGAGCACTATGGGACTCAACTGCTGAGGTCATTAGTCCCCTAGAACTTAGAACTAGTTAAACCGAACTATCCTAAGGACATCACAAACAACCATGCCCGAGGCAGGATTCGAACCTGCGACCGTAGCGGTCTGGCGGTTCCAGACTGCAGCGCCTTTAACCGCACGGCCACTTCGGCCGGCGAATGTCAGCAGCCGCACGGATCAGAGGCCACTCCGTGTCGCTCCCGCACGGTGCGTCACTGGTCGCTATGGAGACAGAGAACTGGGAAGCCGGCTGTGCCTTTGTCCTACTATGCGTGTGTGAGAGAGACAGAGAGAGACGTTCTCGGAGGTACACGGCACGGCACGGCGCGGCGCGCGCCACACAGAACTCGTGTCTCAAAGGCGGCGGGCGGCCACCAACTGACGCTAATGCCTGAGGAGATGACTTGCGCGTGGCGTCGCTCTGCGCTCGCGTAATGCCCGGCGCGCCGGCACCCCGAAAAAACAATCCGACGTCCTCGCTACTGCCGTCGCCGACGAAGCCAGAGACGTCGCCGTGGCCCGGCTGCTGCGACGCGCCGCGCCGCGCCGCGACGAAATTACCCATCCCATGGGGCCGGAATATTCGCCGCCGCCTATCCCGCTCGCGGCACGTTCCTGGGCTCACTGGGGTCTCGCCGGGCGCGCCCGTCTCTCGCTGAGAGGGATTTCCCGGCGTTATTTTTCTTCGTTTCTCCGCTCGCCGGGAGAATGAATATGGAAATCTGCCGCAGGAGAATTATGAGGTGCTGCGTCTGATGTGCACTGCGGAAATGTACGCAATCTGTGCCCGGCTGCGAGGGCACTCTCGCCTGTCTGGAAGAAGAAGAAGACGCGCCCGCAATTTGCCTTAGCACCGCGCCAGAGCTGACTCGTGCGCGGCTTAAAGTGAAAGAGTGCCGCGCGCCGCCGCACGGAGGCTGTCAGCTGGTAATGCTGTGGACCTCACACTGTGTTGCGCCAACTGCTTTAGTTACTGTTCCGAGTTCATTGTAACACCTACAATGCGGAGGTAATTCATGTGGTGAATGATTTTGACTTATCCAGCTTGTGGACTGATTTACATTAAGTGCATTTGTTAATTAGACTGCTAAACACTACACGTATATTGACGATCCTAAACGTTAAGACACGCAGTGTACATGCGGTCGCAAGGGCACCTAATATGTTCCAAAACGCTGCACACGAAAACGGGATATTTCACTGCTCATATTTCTGGATCTATTGGCGATAAAATAGTAGTGTCAAATTTTGTGGGTAGCCCTTGAGTTAGAGACTACTTGATTAACCAATAAAACCATCGTCATAGTGTCACTTCCCTACAGTACAGGGTCAAAGTATGAATATTATACACTAGTTCTTAGGCAAATGGAGTAAACCTGTTGGTTCTCTTTGCATTCGATGTAGCCTGCGGTGGACTTCGTGGAACTTATGAAGACACCATAATTTTATGGGCGATTTCTCGGAAAATATAAAAAAAACGGATTTTTGTACTATATTGTCACCGTCAGCTGTGGACCAAATCCCAGTCACAGAATCCTAGACGGCTATACGTAGAAAATAGCTGTAATATATACGATGATTTCCCATGATCCCAGTCTCGAAAAGTTCTGAAAAATTTTTCGTATCTTTATCCGTCTCTGAGATACAGAGGTTCCAAGTTACCCTACCTGTCCACGTCAAATAATAACCTAAAATCCGATGTGAGGCGAAAACGTAGTTTATAAAGTGACGTAGCCTGGTGAAGTACGCTGTAAAAACTCTCCGTTATCATCTGGTAACCACATCTTGGAGTGCTGAAGCACATGCAAATTTCTTTTGCATATAAAATTGGGTCAGAGATGTAAGGTAAGTTTGATGATATTTCAGTTTCACATAAGTAAATTATCTAAATTTTTCTGACCAATACACTTCTTTTGATAGGTGTTACATGCCATGCTGCAGCAGGGAATAGAAGGGAACCACCGGAAAAATTCTTCTGTTCGAGAAAGTAGGGTACCGGCTGCCTCATTCTACTTCCCTCAGCTTCTTTAAAAATGTCCCCAAACATTTTGGCATGTGGACACATTCGAACTTTCTTACGCCGAGAGAGAAGAAGACTGTGGCAACGGACACATTTGCACTTTCTTAAGCCGAGAGAGAAGACAGTGGCAGTGGCAAGGAGACGGAAATGTAATAAATACTGGAAAATGGTGGTTGTGTTACACAAAGAGTGAAGCAGATAATGACAGTGTGATATAAAATGAGGAACACAGTGGCAGTGGAACACAGTTGACAGAGACAGAACAGCGTTACCGAAAAGAGTGAGGGAAATTGCGTCAGGGGAAGGGTTGGAAAGAAGTGAGGAGGAATAGACAGTTGAAGTGGTTGAGAGCCAAAGTCTTTGACAAAGACAAAGACAACGTGGAGGATTGAGATAGTGACACTGAGAAGAAACAGTAGCAGTGGGAAGGAATGAATGAAATAGTAGCAGTAAGACAGAGCAAAAGGGAGACACTGAAAGTGAGAGGAGATTGTAGTAGTAGAACAGAACGAATGCGATTTGGCTGTTGCACTGGAGACAATGACGGAGAGACACAAATTATGACAATGAGTGGCATTAAATGAGTGAGGGGAAAGGACAACTGGGAATGGATGGGTACGAGCGACTTACCGACGGAATAGTAGTTGTCTGTGAGTTACAGGCAGGGGAACTTGTGGAAGGATGGGGTGAGTTGCATGTTAAAAGAAAGCGCGAATATGTTGGCAAGCCTAAAGTTTTGGGATGATTTTTAAAAGTGCTGAGGAAGGTAGAATGAGACAGGTGGTACTACACTTTTCACTCAGAGTCTTTAAATAAACACTAACATATTCAAAGCTTTAGTAGTCCGATATGGTCGTTTTCCTGCTGGTAGTGTGTTGATCCACATTTGGTACGCAGTACTCGTAGCGCACTCACATTGCATGGATTAAACAAGTGCATGGCAGGATTCCGGAAGGTCTGAGCCACCAGATGTCTGAGAAAATGTTACGCAGTACCCATAAATTACTGACTGTTGGGTTTTGGTCACAGACCTGGCGCCCTTTGTTCCATCAGTTTCATATCAAGTGAAACTGGTGTCCAAGATACCCACATGAGTTCAGTATCATGCTCCCCAAACCACTGTAGCACGATTCTCGCCTTATGGACCGGACATTTCTCCTGCTGGAAGATGTGTGGACCACCAGTGTATACGTTAAGCCAGAAGGGAAGCAGTTGGTCCGCAGCTACGATCACGTAGTCCACAGCTGTCGTGGTGCCTTTATTCGCTGTGAAAGGTCCTTCGGAAGCTCAGACATAAGAATCAGCTTGGTTTAACAAGAAACAGGATTCATCTGTCTAGGTGAATCTTCTTCCATTGATGTATGGTTCGTTGTGGAAGATCCATGTCCTCTGCATTGGTTATTGATTATGTCGTTGGGGCAAAATGGGTATACGTAGGGATCGCCTGCTGTGGAACGCCACGTTCAACAATGTGTGCTGGCGGTGTGCTCCGAAACACTGGTGCCTACGCCATCTTTGTACTCAGTCTTCATATCTGCCACAGTTCGCCACGTATTCTGCTTTAGAGACGCGCAAGTCACCGACCTCTATGTTTAATGATGAGGCATGGACGTCCAACTCCTTGTCATTCCCTCGTGGTTTCACCATTCTTTAACATCTATCCATGGATACTCACAACAGCACCACACAAAATGACAAAATAGCTTCGTCAAAGTCGCTCATGTCAGTGGATATCTCTATTTGCGGTAATTATCTTCCCAAGAATGATTCCCTATTCATCTCTGTTGTCTTTATATACTTTCCTTCCTTGTCAAGTGTTTGCAAAACCTACCCTCGGTTGGGCACACAGTTTTAATCCGCCAGGAACTTTCATAGCAGTGCACACTCCGCTGCAGAGTGAAATTTTCATTCAGGTGATATTCAGCTTTGCTCTGGTGGGTGGTCATAATGCTTTGCATCATCACCAAAGATATATAAATCTCCATTCATTTACACTAATTAAAGCTAATACAACTCTTTCGGTCTATAAAAATGCATGTTTAGCAGCATTAACTGTAGACTTATCGGTTTGTAGTAGTACTGTTATTTAGTTAAAACACTGTTTTGGCTTATGGCTCTGAGCACTATGGGACTCAACATCTTAGGTCATAAGTCCCCTAGAACTTAGAACTACTTAAACCTAACTAACCTAAGGACATCACACACACCCATGCCCGAGGCAGGATTCGAACCTGCGACCGTAGCAGTCCCGCGGTTCCGGACTGTAGCGCCAGAACCGCTAGACCACCGCGGCCGGCCACTGTTAATGATAATATGAATCACCTGTTGTTTGCCTTCACAGTGGGAGAAATACTTGCCGACAGATGTCGTTCAGACTTTTTGTGCCTGTTTTGAATAATGGTTCCCATCACTAAGAACTGGCTACTACAGGAAGACTCCGATTAACTTTTCCTCCTTGTTCTAAATAATGGTTACCATCACTGAGAACTGGATACTTCGTGT
The DNA here is from genome assembly GCF_023898315.1 of Schistocerca nitens. Lineage (NCBI taxonomy): Eukaryota > Metazoa > Arthropoda > Insecta > Orthoptera > Acrididae > Schistocerca > Schistocerca nitens. The sequence continues at coordinate 546,415,999 of NC_064619.1, read as the reverse complement.
GGACATCTTTAGTTATCTTCTTCTTTCGGATTATCTACGGCTGGCGCCGCTTCTCCACCCCAGTCATTATCTTCTTTTGTCTTCACTTTCCTCAACGTTCATGTTCCTTGCTTCCATGGCCATCTGCACATCATCTTGCCAGTTTTCTCTCACTGTGATGGAATCCTTCATAGTATCCTGTCTTTATTCATCCTATTCACATTGCCAAACCACATCAGCTGTTTTCGCTCAATGTCAGCACAGAAATCCCTATCCATTTTCATCCTTTATCGGATTACTTCACTTTTTATCCTATTCATTCTAGTACAGCTTGAACTTTGTCGTAAGTAGTTAATGAGGATGTTTTGATAAGGTTGATAAATTTCCGTGAAAAAGCGGAACGTTTTTGTTGCACTTTCGTGGTTGGTAAGCTTGATTATTCCAAGGATCGTATAAAGAATTGATGTACAGCGTACAGCTCATTTTTGAAATCCGTCTGAATTTGCTAGTGTTTCGACAGCGATTGAAACTGAGCTTCGTGCTGTTATTAAACATTTTCGTTTAAAGAGTTGGACTGTCGCAAAAATCAAAATAGAGTTGGATGAAGTTCCCGCAGACTCTATACTATCACTCAAGACCATTAACTTTCTCGTGAAGGAATTTAAACGTTGTCGGAGAAGCACCGAAAACGAAAAGCGTTCTAGCCGTCTAGTTGAGGTCACCACAAAGGAAAATACAGACGAAATCCATAATATTTAAAAACAAAAGCACCGAATAATAATTCCTGAGATTTCTGAGACTGTAGGCATCTTCACTGACCGAGCGCATAATATCCTGCATGGGGAATTGGCTATGACGAAACTGTGTGCAAGGACGGTTCCGCGACAGCTCAGGTCGAACAAAAAAGCATCTGGCACAACAGTTCAACACAATATCTGGTGATGTTTAATCGTAGTCCGCATTTGTGCACCATTTGTGACTGTTGATGAAACGTGGACCCGTCATTATACACCAGAGTTAAAACGGCAGTTAAAACAATGGTCAAAGGCACCGAGAAACGCAAAGACCATTTTGCTGGCTGGTAAGTTGATGATCACTATCTTTGGGATTCACAATGAATAATCTCCACCGATTACTAGGAAAAAGACAGAACCATAAATGCTTCATTGATGGATAGCTTGAAACTTGCCTTGGCTGAGAAAATACCTAGGTTTTGCACGTAAAAGTGTGCCGTCTCACCTGGACATTGAACAAGCTCACACATCAGCGATAACAACAGTATTAGTGCATGAATTGGACTCTGAAATGTTTCGTCATCCATTCTGCTCACCACGCCTAGCACCAAGCGACTTCTTTTGGTCCCCTAACTTGAAGCTTTGGTTGGCTGAGAAGAAATTTTGATGAAGTTACGAAGTGACAATTGTAGTCAATGAGCATTTTGCTGAATTTGACAGAACCAACTCTGCCAATGGAATGAAAGATCTGGAGGATCACTGGACGAAGGGTATATTCTTCAAAGGAAACGGTGTAGAGTAGTAAGGTGAGTTGTTTAAGAAACAAATGTTTTCTATTGAATTTTTATCAGGTTTGTAGAACCTGACTCTACAGTCTTGACTACAGTTATATCCATTCTCTTCTTCAACGTTCTTCTTATCTTTATGTTTAGCTTGTTACAGCTTCTCCTTCATAATTCCTACTGATAGTTAAATCGTGTTCATTACGTTATCCCCACTTTATTAAAATACCGTAATATATCTGCATCTATTTCCAAATTATTTATTTTTCTCGTTCTTGGCCAAGTACTCACACTTATTCGTGATCATCTTTAGATCAGCTTTATTTTATTCCTCTGTAAGCTTTCTTATCATATATCTCGATCTGAGATATATGATCTTGTGCTAGTAAAGTGTGGTCACCTCCTAAATACAGGCTACTTATCTTGCTGTTCTGTAGTGTCACTCCCATATACTGGCATTTTCCATGCCAAATCTGCAGGATTACCCACACATACAGCTTAAAGAGGGCTGGTGACAGACCACATCCATGCCACAGACCCTTAATCACCTCTAGTTTTTCTGTCCAAATATTACTCAGCCTTACTCTCGCTTTGTTATTTTCATTCCTCTCTATCTCTTTCAACTTTTCCCACAATTTGTTGCTATGCATATTATCCAATCAGTAAAAAATGTGTCACCGCTCCAGATTCTGTGCATATCTCACATATTAATTTTATTGTGAATAAGTTGTCCATTGTCGACCGTCCTGCTCGGAATCCCACTCGCTCTTCTTGCTGCCTGTGACTTGTGTCTGTCTCTGCCAGATCCTTAAGTACGCACTAGTACAGTCTCCAACGGAAGAAATCACAGCGAATCACCTATAATTACATTTACGGTAAAAATTTCCCAAGGCGAAGATGGTCTTGTGCGAGATAAACGAAAGTTGGTAGGCATGTTTCTACATCTGAAAAATGACGTGATTCCAATTTCGCACCAGTCTCATAAGAGTGGCGCTAGCTGCCACCACGAACACGCAAATCAGGTCGCTGTAATTAATTACGCGCTGCAACGGTCGTAAGTGTTAATTGCTGTCGGAATAGACGTAGTGCGCTGATGTTAGTGAAGAATGCCTTTAACACGAGGAAGACGCAATAGCTAACAGCTCACTGAGTTTAAACGAGGTTTTGTAATTGGGCTACGCGGAGCTGGAGGTCCCTTCCGTGATATTGCAGAAAGACTTTACAGGAATGTACGTGATTCCTTGCAACAGCGGTATGTGGGAAAGCGCTATCCTGTCGGAAAATACCCCCTGGAATGACATTCATGAATGGCCGCATAACGAATCGAATCACCAGACTGACGTATAAATTTGTGGTCAAAGTGCATTGGATAGTTACTAGAGTGCTGCTGCTACGATACGAAATCACATCAAAGACAAGTTTTGGTTTTGTGTGTCTAGGCTGCAGATAGGTTGGTTGCAGGCGCTCACCTTCCCCCTTCTAACCAACACACGGCCATCACTAGCATCGGGGCAGAATCGGCTTTGAACATAAAATACAACATATCTCCACCACTCACTACAACGAACTGTCCCTTGACACAAGTCAAGTCGGAAACGGCGGAGATTTGCGATCAACGTGACGCACACTACAGGGAATCTGCTTCAGAGCTGTGCTTGATGTAACCCATTTGTAACAGTTAGTTGTGTCACTGTGGAGCCAACTGCTGCGGAACTGCTGCTGTAGAGCACTGAAATGCGCAACAACAATACGTCGGACACGACAATCTTCCCTCTCGGTAGAACTACGTGGCCGTCCGGAGCACGGTCATTTTGCGACCGTGCATTCCCGTGACCACCGCTCCCAGCAGTCATGTACAGGGGCTATATTCCTGACAAGTCTTTCTGCAGTATCACAAATATAATATCCTGCTTTTGATACTGACGTCTTCGTGTTCTTAAAGGAATTCTCGACTAACATCAACTCAACTACGTCCAACCTCACAGATAACTATCGCAATTTTGTTAGCACTGGTCCAAATTTTTCTTCTATGAGACCTAGGGTTTCTCTTAGAGGTAACAAACAAGGAGACACCACATTGAATCTGTCCACGAGGTCTTCTTGGACCAGTTAGAAATTCTGGAGCTGATCAATGAAATGCGCTGAATTCCGTTTGTTTTTTTTATTTTTTTTAATTTATTGTTCCGTGGGACCACATTTAGGAGAAGTCTCCATGGTCATGGAACGAGTCAATACATGAAATTATAACACGATTGTAGAAACAGATAAAATGAAATATAAGAAACATATTCAGGCGACAAGTCGTTAGTTTAAATAAAGAAAATCAAGAATGTAACACTGGAATTTGCTTAATTTTTTAGCTCTTCCAGGAGCTCCTCGACAGAATAGAAGGAGTGAGCCATGAGGAAACTCTTCAGTTTGGACGTAAAAGAGTTTGGGCTACTGCTAAGATTTTTGAGTTCTTGTGGTAGCTTATTGAAAATGGATGCAGCAGAATACTGCACTCCTTTCTGCACAAGAGTCAAGGAAGTGCATTCCACATGCAGATTTGATTTCTGCCTAGTATTAACTGAGTGAAAGCTGCTAACTCTTGGGAATAAGCTAATATTGCTAACAACAAACGACATTAAAGAAAATACATACTGTGAGGGCAATGTCAAAATTCCCAGACTATTGAATAGGGGTCGACAAGAGGTTTTCGAACTTACACCATACATAGCTCGAACAGCTCGTTTTTGAGCCAAAAATACCCTTTTTGAATCAGAAGAATTACCCCAAAAAATAATACCATATGACATAAGCGTATGAAAATATGCGAAGTATACTACTTTTCGTGTTGAAATGTCACTTATTTCAGATACTGTTCTAATGGTAAATAAAGCGGCATTTAGTTTCTGAACAAGATCCTGAACATGGGCTTTCCACAACAGCTTACTATCTATCCGTACGCCTAGGAACTTGAACTGTTCCGTCTCGCTTATAACATGCCCATTCTGTCTGATTAAAATGTCAGTTCTTGTTGAATTGTGAGTTAGAAACTGTAAAAACTGAGTCTTACTGTGATTTAGCATCAAATTATTTTCCACAAGCTACGAACTTATATCATGAACTACATTATTTGGTAATGTTTCAATATTACACACAAGATCCTTCACTACCAAGGTGGTGTCATCAGCAAACAGAAATATTTTTGAATCACCTGTAATACTAGAAGGCATATCATTTATATAAATAAGAAACAGCAGTGGCCCCAGCACCGACCCTTGGGGAACGCCCCATTTAACAGTGCCCCATTGGGACTGAACATCATTACCACTCTCAATATTGCGGAGAATTACCTTCTGCTTTCTGTTCTTAAAGTAGGAGCGAACCAATTGTAAGCAACTCCCCTTACTCCATAATGTTCCAACTTCTGCAGTAATATTTTGTGGTTAACACAGTCAAAAGCCTTCGTTAAATCAAAGAAAACACCTAACGTTCGCAACCTTTTATTTAATCCGTCCAAAGCCTCACAGAGAAAAGAGACTATAGCATTTTCAGTTGTTAAGCCATTTCTAAAACCAAACTGTACATTTGACAGCAAATTATGTGAATTTAAATGCTGCAGTAACCTTGTATATACAACCCTCTCGATAACTTTAGCAAACACCGATGGCATAGAAATAGGTCTATAATTGTCAACATTATCCCTGTCTCCCTTTTTATAAAGTGGCTTCACTACCGAGTACCTTAATCGGTCAGGAAACCGACCACTCCTAAAGGAAAAGTTACAGATATGGCTAAGTACTGAGCTAACATACGTGGAACAATACTTCAGTATTCTGCTAGATACCCCGTCATATCCAAGAGAGTTCTTGGTCTTTAGTTATTTAATTATTAACTCAATCTCCCTCTTGTCAGTATCACGGAGGAGCATTTCAGGTAACAGTCTCGGAACACTTTCTTCTAAGAGCGCTATATGATTCCCTGTTGGGACTAGGTTTCTATTTAGTTCACCTGCTATATTCAGAAAGTGATTATTAAGTACTGTACATATATGCGACTTATCAGTAACACGGACATCCCCACTACGCACTGATTCTATATTCTCGACCTGTCTCTGCAGACCAGCCACTTCCTTTACGACTGACCATATGGTTTTAATTTTATCCTGAGACTTACCTATTCTATCTGAATACCACATACTTTTTGCCTTCCTAATAACTTTTTTAAGCACCTTACAATACTGTTTGTAATGGGCTGCTGCATTTAGATTGTGACTGTTTCTAACGTTTTGATATAATTGCCACTTTGTTCTACAAGATATTCTTATCCCTTTAGTCAGCCACCCAGGCTGCCTGTTTGTGCTAGTACCCTGTTTTGAACGTTCTAACGGAAAGCAACTTTCAAAGAGCACGAGAAAAGTCTTGAGGAAAGCATTATATTTATCGTCTACTGTATCAGCACTATAAACATCTTGCCACTCTTGTTCCTTGATAAGGTTTACAAAAGTCTGTACAGCAACTGGATCGGCTTTCCTAAAAAGTTGGTAACTATATTTAACATGTGTTGCAGCACAAAAATCTTTTAGACTTAAAATTTGTGCATCATGATATGAAAGGCCATTCACCTTTTTGCTAACAGAATGCCCTTCTAATAATGACGAATGAACAAAAATATTGTCTATGGTTGTTCTACTGTTCCCTTGCACTCTCGTCGGAAAGAATACGGTTTGCATAAGATTATATGAATTAAGGAGGTCTACCAGCATCCTTTTCCTTGCACAATCACTTATACAATTAATATTGAAATCACCACATACAACTAACTTTTTGTATTTCCTATAAAGTGAACCAAGAACCTCCTCTAGCTTTAGCAAAAATGTTGTGAAATCGGAGTCTGGGGATCTATAAATAACCACAGTAAGAAGTTTAGCTCCACTAAATTTAACCACACCTGCACAACATTCAAACACCTTTTCAGTGCAGTACTTTGAAACATCAATTGACTCAAATGGGATACCGTTTTCACATACATGGCTACTCCCCCACACCGCAAAGAGCTCCTAGAAAAGCTGCCAGCCAACCTGTATCCTGGAAAAGGAAGCCTCTGAATTATCTCCTTATTTAAGAAGTGTTCAGATATACCAATAATTTCAGAGTCAACATCTATAAGCAGTTCACTAACTTTATCTCTAATACCTTGTGATGAATCCATTTGCACAGATCTGAATTATTGTTGTTGTCATTAGTTTACTTCCGATTCTAGTGAGTATTATCCTATCACTAAACAGGTCAGAGTAACTCATTATCTGACCTACCTTTCTATTCATTACGAATCCCACTTTTACTGATCTTTTTCTGCTGATGTTGATAATACCCCATATTCTTCCAATTAGCAATCCTTTTCTTTTTCCATTTTACTGCACTGATACCAATTATTTTTAGACTGTGCATTAGCATTTGCCTTTTAAAAGGTTTTAGCCTCCCCACTTCAAGCAGAGTTCTGCCAAATTACGCTACCACTCTTAGAATACTACCCTTTCGTCGGTTATTCAATCTTCTTCTTCTCATGAAAACGTCCCCCTAGGTGGTCTCCTCCCGGAAATCCGAATGGAGAGATCATTATGGCAAGCTTTTAACTGTAGGAACCGTTTCCTGTGTATACATGTCTTTAATTCACATGTTTCAATGGCTTTCTGCGTCTTCATGCCTCGATCATTGCTGATTCATCCGCCATGTAGGGGAAGTTTTGTGCCTTGAAATTCTGTCCGCTTCCCTTTGAAAAGATCGTGGGCAGATTGAGGAAGACTATTTAAGTAGCACGTCTTCTGACGCCATACTGATGATTTTTATTCAGTGGATGGCATCGAACATGGGACAGATAGCGATTGTCAAAAGAGCTAATTGTGAAACAGATTATCCCTATGCATTCCTTATCATTTCTGCTATTTTAAAGACACCAATTCTAAAAGAGATCATTAGCATCATTCGCTGCAGACATTATAGTCTGAACATTAACTAACTATTGGCTACCATGAACCGTGATACCTTCTGATCCTTTCCAGATATTTAGGGGTTCCCTCTCGAAATCGATGATATGTTTGTGACACACAGGCTGCTTCCAAGTTGGTTAGCCACTTGTTATACCTCTGTGGCCACTGGGCGCTGAATTATCGCTGTTGCCGTTGAATAGTTTCTCCCAACTGTAATATTCTCCGCATCGACGAAATGATGCAACGGCTGAACATTCAACTCCAGGCCATAGGGTCCCAAAAGTGATCAGGGGCTGATCTGCCAATAATATGTCATTGCGTAATTTACGTTTTCCCCCGCGCCGTGTTCCTACACAACATGAACGTAAAACATGAACGTAAAACCACAGAAATTAAGAGCTCTCCTCACATTGGGGCAAGTGCAATAAGTGGTCCCCATGGACGTCACATGTTTAAAAATACATGGGAATCTGAAAAACTCGGTGAACGGTCTCAGGAAATAAAGAAGACAAGAGTTACAAACGAAATACTCATATTGGCCTGTAATCACCATTACCTCGAACATCGATTGTAAAACTGCTGGAAGCTGTAAGGAGAATCGCTTCTTGTGGAATCAGACGAAGCGCCGGCCAGTGTGGCCGTGCGGTTCTAGGCGCTTCAGTCTGGAACCGCGTGACCGCTACGGTCGCAGGTTCGAATCCTGCCTCGGGCATGGATGTGTGTGATGTCCTTAGGTTAGTTAGGTTTAATTAGTTCTAAGTTCTAGGCGACTGTTGACCTCAGATGTTAAGTCCCATTGTGCTCAGAGCCATTTGAACTATTTGTCAGACGAAGCACATTAGTCATGCGTTGTTCGATATCAGTGTCATTACCCTGCGCTGCCAATACTATCATGAAGCCAAGCGACAATCAGTGACGTGGTGTTCATCTTCGCCTGTGACGGCACCTAACTGATGAGAACAGTGTTTAGCTTTCTAATTTGCAACCTCCGCTGATGTATGTATACGGGTGTTTTAACGATGTATTTTTCTGCAATACTGTTTTCTCTGTGATACAGTTCTGCATAATCTGCTATCCTGGTTAACTATCATTACTATTCCAGGTTATCAGTAGACCTGTTATGTCAGTGCATCTGAATTGCGCTGAAGTGCAAGGTAACTAATTAAATCAGTTCGTCATTCAAGGCTTTCATTGATTATCGTTCTTTTGTTAAATCATGAGTTTTGTTTCTTACAAATTCTATGTTCTGAAACTTAATTTCTGCAGAAGGTTCAGCTAACAAGTAAAAGCTGTTAAGTAACTCAGTTAGCTATCTGAAGGCCTTAATTGTTAATTAAATGTTTTTCTATTATTAAATGTTGAGTTTTACTTTTTCAGCATTACTATGATGTCAAATTTTATTTCTAGAGAAGACTAACTTGCTAAGATTTTTCGTGCAGATTGTGCTTTCCATAGCGTACCACCTTACCAGTTAAACCTATTTTAACCACATATTACTGCTGCGAAATAGTAAACCTGTTCAAGTTGTAAACAAATTAAAGTCCCCCGTTGCGTTTTTCTTCCTGTATGTGAAACCTAATCTCAGGAATTATTACAGCAATTTTGATACAGTTTTCACTAATAGACAGACTTTTTATAACTTATTACTGTTAAGCCAGACATGTCGTCCGGTCTTAGATTCTTAGTGCTACCTATGCGAAGCTAGGTCGGTTCGCTAGTTTCTACTAACACTGTATGTATGTGTGTGTGTGTGTGTGTGTGTGTGTGTGTGTGTGTGTGTGTGTGCGCGCGCGCTTGTGTGAATTCCTAAGGGACCAAACTGCGGAGGTCATCGGTCCCTAGACTTAAACACTACTTATAATATGCTAAGAACAACATATACGCAGATGCCCGAGGGAGAACTCGATCCTCCGGCGGGAGAGGCCGCGCAATCCGTGCATTGCGCCTTAATACGCGCGGCCACGCCGCACGACTCTACTTACACTACATGCAGTTACGTTATCTTCTTAACCGTTATCAAAACTACTAATAACATCGTGACAAGACGGCTACGGTACTTTGAGCTCCACGATTAACTTTTTGATGCATTGTGGCAATGAAAGAACTAGTCTGTGAAGGAACTACAAGTGCTTGGTAAAAAATCGGTGAAAGTTCTCAGAGAATAAACTAAACAAGAGATACAAACGAATTACCTTTACTGGCCATAAAAGTAATCACCATTAGCCACAACACACGTCTAACATCGGTTGGAAGAAATCAGCAATGGCTTCTTGTTGTTGAAATCCTCATCATAATAGGAATTCATCTGAATTTGTACCTCCGTTTGTTTTTTGTAACTGTATTGCGCTGAAAATATCTGTAAAACACGAAGACCGAGGATATGGCTCTTCTTTGGAAACAAACTTGTTCCATTCACTCTGACAACAGTCGTGCATCCGTTGGTGCCCGCCCGCCGGTTTGCATTCAACACTGACAGGTTCTGTCACAGGTCTCCTTTTACAGCAGTGTTTGTTGTACGTAAACAGTGATAACAGCAGTATGTACAGATGTACTAATGAAAAGTTGGCCGATAAGTAATTCGTGTGTGGCCCCGCTGAACTGAGCGGAGAGGTGACAGACTGAAGTAATGCTGAAATGTTCATGGACCGAGGGCATACGTATCACGGTGCTTTACATTCTGAGAACTGTTGCATAACTTCGTTTATTAGTAAATGAAATCGTTCAAATGGCTCTAAGCACTATGGAACTTAACATCGGAGGTCATCAGTCCCCTAGACTTACTACTACTTAAACCTAACTAACATAAGGATATCACACACATCTATGCCCGAGGCAGGATTCGAACCTGCGACCGTAGCAGCAGCGCGGTTCCGGATTGAAGCGCCTAGAACCACTCGGCCACAGCGGCCGGTCTGAATATTACAGATTTTTGCACTGTTGTGAAGGTATTTTAATAAAAACAAGTAAAGTAGCTTTGAAAACCTAATAAATAATAGTTTAATTATCATTCTGTAACGAGCCACTGGAGACCACAGGTCCATTAGACTAAAATACTTGGAAATTACCACTGAAGACCTACAAAATTTTGGGGCTGGTGTTAGGTATTTGATCGTAAACGCAAAACTGTAAACCTATGGACAGACTGTTAGACAGCAGATACGCTTAATTTTACGGATCGAGCTCGTCGACATTCTCTTCTTGTTGTTTAGTAACGCTGTAGGGTGCTCAAAGCAACAGACTACTGTTTTACCACTTCAGATACAGCTCCTAAGGGGCTTAGCGTTTTTCATGATCATTAAATTGTTCTTAAGCCGTCCTCAGTACGTTATTATCAGTTACTATCTTTCCCGTTTTCTATCTGTGCGTCGCTATCTATCGTCTGTTACGGTGACCGTTGTTAATTTTTCACGTGGGTGTTGTATGTTTTCAATGCTATAGTCACTTCACTAACATCCAACTCCCACCTTAATAGGCAACTGTATTTTTTTTCTTAGTCTCCTGGAATGATTTCGACGACCAAATTTTAACCATGGACTGCACTATTTATTATAACAAACAGTGCAGCCAACGGCGAAAGTTTTGTCATCGATTCATAATATTCAGCCAGCCCTTACATTGTTTCAGAAGCTCACTTAATGTGTCTTCTCTCTCAAACATAGGTTTTGCATTTTTGAGGTCCGTAATCGATATCGTGTAGTGCTATTGTGTATGCCATCTTATTTTGGATGGTACCATAATTTTACTCAGTGGCTTTTTGTGACACAGGCTTCATCTTCAGAAAAGTAAATGGTTTCCCTGTTACATATTTCTCTGTGTGTGAATGATAGAAATATATTCACATTATTTGTCTTCAATGTCTGAGTCGCCAGAAACAGATTATGGGATTTGCTAATGGTCAGTTGCTCGCCCCTTTCTTAGTTATTACATTATTTTCATTCTTGCAGCTGGTTCACGTCAAAGACATTGATCTCAATGGAGAAAACTGTTGCGCTGTATCCTCCTAAGACTCTGGTGATATAAATTTCACGCGATGTAAGGTAAATTACTTTCTTTTTTTGATTTTGTCAGTAGATAGGTGAAACGTAGGCTTTTCAGGGTATTAATTCTGCACTCATTAATCAGTAAGTGATTTACATCTCGGTCGAAAGTAAATATACTTCTACTGAAAAAGCTCAAGGTAGAAGATTACCTTCATTTGTACAAAATTTCTTTTAATTTTCTAATTCGGTATTAACAGTGGGCCAAAATATGTTTTTCGAAAGATATGAAACTCGGTAAAATAACAATTTCCACCGAGGTATGTGAATTATTCTTTTCTATGAAGAAAACTCCTGTATTGAGCTTTCTTCATGTTTCAGACATGGAATGCTATGGAAGAGAAAAGACTGTAAGACGTTGTTCCTTCTTGTTACAAAAATGCTTCGTTAGGTGGGTGATGGTAGAGAAGCGAATATATGTTCTTGTTCTTACTCGTCGCAAAAAATCCTTCGTTTGTAGTAGTAATAAAGAAATTTGTCACTTTTTTTGGCATCTTAGGGAATTTTGGAACATGATGAGAAATGCTTTAGACAAAGTGATTTCTTCTAAGCTGAATCGTGAAATTTGATCCCTTGTTTGGAGACATGTATTTTTTGTCCAGTATTTTGTAACAGTTTTCCTTATTGTTAGGTAACAAAAACTCCCATATTAACGTGCCTCGTAAGATTACCTGTCGTTCTGAGCTTCCTGATACCGTATGCTCGCTTTTTATTATCTGAAGCTTATTTTCCTTTTTACCTTATAGTTGTAATTTATTCTTAAAGCCAAAGCTAACTTGCTAGTTCTAGAACTTTCATATAGATTGCTTGCTTCCCATACGTTGCAAAAAGCGTTTCGGAAAGTGTTATGTACATCAATTTCCTAATTTCTCTTTAAGATATGTATTGCTATGATTCTCACATTTACTTATATTCCAGCTTCTCGATTGCCTCTCTTAAGATGGAACAGTGTTTTTTTTGGAATTATGTACTTTAAGGAGATACCCATTACACATTCCATCATTTTAGTCTTCTGGCTGGTCTACTGGATTGTGATTTTGTAAATACATGTAACTTGGTGTTCTGGTCTCCATAGCTGATGAAATACCGTGTCACTATTGTGACACCATTGTATCCATGAAGTAAAAAGGAAAATAATCATCTTATAATAAAAGTGTCAACATTAGGTATTACGATGCACAGAAAGTCACGGAAACTGTCTTCATTCTACTCCTTCAGAACTATCTGTCTCGGAATGAACTGTGAAACAAGATGTCCAGCAATATTACACAGCTCACCCTCAAACAATTGTTTTTCCTTTTATTACGTTTCTACATCCTCCTCTCTTAATACGTAACGTGCTGTTGTCATTGGTAAAACTCCTTATCACCTAAAGTAATAGAAAGAACTCAAAATTATGAAATTCAGCTTTATTACAATGTCTCATATTTCTATGAAAGAAATGTGAAGTGATTATTTGTTGATATTACAGGCTGTAAAAGAAATCTCTTGTCACGGCATAGAAAGAATTAACAAGGAAATTATCAATTTATTTTTGACAAAGGCACCTGAAAATGCCGTAACGTTCCCACCGAACTCAAAATGTTTTGTGACCATAAATTTTATTACATGAAGAAGTAGATGGAAGTTAATTCGCAAATGAAACTCTTCTGTTAGTTCATTGCCAAAGTACCTTTCACTGTCGTGATGAATGATGATTATTGATGCAGTACCCTTTTATCCTGTTGGTCCAGAAAAATTGGGTTACAGTCGCCAGTTATTGTAATGAAAAGCAATCAAAATTTCGTTTCGCATCCCATAATACACTAGCCATAATCACCCAGGCAGATAAAACTGATCTCAGTTTTTGCGTTGTGGGTTCGCTGATTTCAACAAATGCTTTGAATTCTGATCAGTTCAATGAGTGGACTCACATCTCACTTGCAGTAAGAAAACAGCGTACAAAAATAATGTGAGTGATTTTAGTGCGCAGTGCACACTGCTTCATTTTACGCCTCATGTTTACCACTGTTTTCATTTAACGTGCTCCATTCTTCTATGGTATTATTACTTCACATATAAATATATTTACATAACATGTGCCCACAAGTGTATTTTAAAAGTGCTCCTGCAATAAAAACACTTGGTAGCCACAAACTAAACGGTACACTGTTTACAGGCTGTGTGAAATTCATACGCTGAGCTCTCTAAGGTAAATAAACAGCATAACTGCAGCAAAACAGTGGAATCTCGAAGATTGTCGTGTCTACAACAGCTATGTTGACGGACTAGGACTGCAGTTATCACCTGGAGATAAAAATAGCCTTCCGAAACCTGCAGTGGATGACACATAAAAATGTAAAAATGTACAAATGTACCGCCGATTGACCATCACGCAGAGTCTCATATGGATGTGTGTGGGTACGTCACAAAATATTGACATTTTTATTGGTTGTAAACAGTGAACAATATAGTGAAGTGTTAAGGGTGGACTAAAAACTTATTTGTAAACACTAAACGCATTTCATTAACATAATTAGTATAAAAGATACAGTTAGTGTTCTTGACACAACTGATATGCAGCGATAATTTAAAAGTAGCATCTTTATTTAAAACAGGCCTATGAAAATAAAAAAAGGATCGAAAAGAGACGCGATTGTACGGGCGAGGAGGGAGGAGATACTTTATGATACTGACACTGTTTTGTTTCGCGAGACGGAAGGCAGCCATTGAGCGACTACACATACTTTATGTAAGTTATTCGGTATTCTGCTAAAATAAACTAAATATTGCTATCACAAAATGCATTTCTTTGTAATAGTTGTCGCCTCAAATGGTCGCAGTGGCTAATTATTTTAATAAGCATTTTATTTTCAGTAATATGCGCTGCGGGAAGCTCATCTTCCGATGCAGTCTCTGGTCAGTCATTACGCGCCGAAGTATAAATTTATTTTTCAAAACGTTAACAGTAACTGTAGATGCGAGGGATTTCGTTTAAGAACCTTTCTAAATTGCAACAGTTAACTAATTTACGTTAAAGTTCATTTTTTAAATTATATAGATTCCGTGAGTTCAGTAAGTTTTATCTTGGCCGCTGCACGGCAACAATCGAAATTCTCCCGAGCCTTGCTTTGCAATCAATAAATAGAAACTAACAAAATTACATGCAATTCCATTAACGGCAATCATATTTTAGTCATCACGTTCAAAATCTAAAGTAGGTACATGAATAACAGCGGCCGTTCAAGAACCCGTTTCATATTTACTTATGCACGTAAGTAAAAGTGATAAGAAAAGATAATATCCCTGAGAGAAGGAATCATATTCTAACAAAAGAAAAATTCACCTATATATATATATATATATATATATATATATATATATATATATATATATATATGTGTGTGTGTGTGTGTGTGTGTAACGTAACAGATGACATAGTAATAAGCATCCCTGGAGTAGAAAAACAACTGAAGGAGTTGAAAATAAATAACTCGCCAGGGTCGATGGAATCCCAATTCGATTTTACGACGAGTACTCTGCGTCATTGGTCCTTTGCTTCGTTTTCATTTACTGCTAATCTGTAGACCAGCGCAAAGTGTCAAGTGACAGGAGGAAAGCGCAGGTGACCCCTGTATATAAGAAGGGTAAGAGAACGGACCCGAAAAATTACAGATCAATGTCTTTAACGTCGATTTGCTTATGAATTGTAGAACTTCTTCTGAGTTCGAATATAATAAATTTTCTAGAGACCGAACAGCTCTTGACCCAGAATCAGGACGGCTTCAGACACCATCGCTCCTGTGGGACCCAGCTTTCCCTTTTCTCACATTATATACTGCAAACTATGGATGAAGGGCACCAGGCAGGTTCCTTTTCTCTGGATTTCGGAAAAATATTCGACCGCGTACGTCACAGCAGATTGTTAACGATGGTACGAGCATAAGGAATAAGCTACCAGATTTGTGACTGGCTCGAAGACTTCTTGGTTAACAGAACCATGTATGTTGCTGTCGACGGCGAGTGTTCGTCAGAGAAAAGGGAATCGTCACGAGTGCCTTAGGAGAGTGTGATAGGACAACTGTGGTTCTCTGCATTCATAAATTGCGAAGTACCGGGGCTAGTAGTGTATTTAACACTAAATTCTTATAGAATCTTCATATGGAAATGATGCTCTAAGCCCGCCTCCCCCCCCCCTTTTCTAACTCCCACTTTTGTTGTTGCACTTGGATTAAGAAGAAACGCGAACTGACTCTAATCGACTCTGCAAGTGGAGTAGAAAAGAGTTTGGCACCTGCAATAATTTAATTTGATAGAAATTAATTTGATAAATAACTTTCATTAACGTGGTGAGAAATGAGAGGGTTGCTCTACCGATCTACAGAATGAAAGTTCTGTCCAAAATAACAATTTGATTTATTACGACTAAACTCAAAATAATAAACACAACACATGAAACATTTACAATACATCAAATTGGCTCAAATTGGATACTCAAATAAATGCTGTGAAGGTGAAGTTGACCATAAACTAGCTTGTGACGTTTTTGACCAAGTGGTTTTTGGAGCCAATTCCTTGCAACTCAAATCTTAAGAGAAACACCCAGCCAATCCAACATTAATTGCTGTTAAAGTAGTGAGAACTCAGACAATGAACACCCAAGACAGAACCACGTAAGAAAAGATGGGAACAGGTGCGCTCTGCTGAGCTCTGATTATCACACAGCAAAATTCCCTAATCTGCCGGTGCTGCGGACATACATTACCAAGCTGTCATCTTAACTGCAAGGACGCGATCTGGCGTACCGGAGGCGATGGCTGGTTGCTTCGACGTCCAGTCGTGGTGATGATAATGTCGCGAGTATAGCCCGAAACTAATTATCCTGGTCTGGTTGTTCCAGACTAAAGACTTCCTATCAATACAATTTCGTCTCTGAGGGAGACGAAGAAGGCTCGCCACACAATCTTTGACGGTACAGTGATTGATTTTAACAACTGAAGTCATACAGTAACTCCGACACAGTCAACTTTAGCCAAAACTGCTCAAGACAGACAACATAGGCCGCTTGTACGCAGAACGCTCAATTGTCAACTGTACTCGGAAAGTTATGTTGAAGTAGAAACTTCAGCAACTTCGTCAAACAGTTACAATTAAATGAAAGTATATTAGACAGCCAACGGAAGGCAGGCTGTCCAGAGCAGCGAGAGCTCAATCTTGTAACCTACTCCGACCGAAAGGCGAGAGCCGACTCCCTCAAGAGCCCTCATACAAGCCGAACACAGAACATTCCCGCCCCCACAACAGTGGCCGTGGTTAAATGTTCCAATCAGTAACTCGAAAACCGGCGGAAAATTCCACTCCATTGTCGACGCCCTACTATTCCATCAATGGAGATACTTGGCGCCAATTTCTGCGCCGATTTTGCTACGTCACGGAGTTATCCCATGAGCATGCCAATCACAGTTATGATTTTGCAGACAACGCGGGAATTTGCCTGCCAAGACTGCCTGGGAACACAAGTCATTCCCATGCCTCGCTGGTAGCTTGCCAGAAAGTGTTTTCAGTACGTTTCTGCGAAGTAACGGAATCTGTAGCCCAGCAGCCCTGTCAGGCCCCTGTGGGCGTGTCGCCCCCACTCTTATGACAATGGCGGCGTCTGGAAAGCATCCACTCGACTCCCTCACACCAGTCAGCTTAGCCCTTTCAAGATCAGCAGAACCCGTATGTCACCGGACCCTTCCCTGCGTGGGAAGTCCGCGTGTGAAGGAATAGCAAGTTTTCACTGCATGCAATTAGAGAGGAAAATCGAATTACTCAGAGTAAGATAGAAGTATGACAGGGGGCTCAGCCCACCTCTCAAAATAATCCGATGGACAAGGTGGGCAGCAATCTGAGGTTGTTCACTGATGATACTGTGGTATACAGGAAGGTGTCTAAGATAACTGACTGTACGTTGAGACAAGGTGACCTAGACAAAAATTTATAGTTGGTGTGATAATGATACCTGACTCTTGATGTAAAAAAAAATGTAAGTTAATGCAGATGAGCTGGAAAAACAAACCCGTCATGTTGGGATATAGCATTAGTAGTGTCTTGCATGAGACAGTTACGTCGTTTAAATATCTGGGCGTAACGTTGCGAAGCGATATGAAATGAAAGGAGCATCTGAGGACTGTGATAGTGAAGGCGAATGGTCGACTTCGGTTATTGGGAGAATTTCAATGAAGTGTGGTTCATCTCTAAAGGAGACCGGATAATAGGGAGCTATTGCGACCTATTCTTGGGTAATGCACGAATGTTTCGGATCACAATCAGGTGGGATTGAAACAAGACATCGAAGCAATTCAGAGGCAAGCTGCTAGATTTGTAACTGGTAGGTTCAATAAGCATGCAAATGTTACGGAGATGCTTCGGGAGTTCGTGTGGGAATCCCTGAAGGGAAAGAGATGTTCATTTCGAAGAACACGTCTGAGGAAGTTTAGAGAACCGGCATTTGAAGATGACTGAAGAACGATCCTACTGCCGCCAACATAAATTTCACGTAGGGACCACGAAGATAAGATACGAAAAACTAGGGCTCATACGGAGCTATATAGATAGTCGCTTTTCCCTCGCTCAATCTGTGAGTGTAAAGGGAAAGGAATCGAATAGTTGTGGTAAAGGGTAATCGCCGCCACGCACCGTAAGGATGCTTCGCGGGGTCCGTCTGTAGATGTAGATGTGGACGTAGACTATTTCGCTTTGACTAATAGCGTCATAATTTAAGCGGTCTATCCATTCATAATCAATTTTTGACAGTTTGTCTTTCACAGATTTTTTTCAGTGCCGCAATGCTCTGACTTAACGTTCTGTTTTCTTTATTAATAAAGGAAATAAAATACTGATAACCGTTCTCGTCCATTACGTTCGCTACGAAAGATGTCGCCTCAACCTCTCAGTGACTTTTGTATTTCATAATTACACTAACATGTTTCGCCACTGCGGCCATGGGAAGCAAGCTTACAGCTACTATAACTATGTACGGTAAATCATTTGCCAAAGCAAGTTTTCAAGTCTAGTTTTGTTACTTGAAATATTGCAACAAATAAGAAATAATTAGTCTATCTGGATGGCCTTATTTAGAAAATTCTTTCTTTTTCCCCTACGCAGTGTAAATTACTGTATGATAGAGACTTTTTATAAATTAGTGTTGTTCTGAGGGCAAAGAACGCAGTCGGATTTCTGCCTAAAGAGCCCTTCTGGCTCTGGATATGCTCTCGGTGCAAATTTAGGACTCTCGCAATAAATTTTTAATTGGTCGAGAGGAGAACAGATTATTCATTTAAAAGTAACGCCGTCGTAAATTCCCCATGAGAGAAATATTTAATTAGGCGGAAAAGCTTGTTGCCCATATGTAGGTCACCGGAAATGTTTTACGTTTCGCGGTGGCTGTATTGAGAAATAAATTTCTACTAATTTGATGGTGAAACCTGTATACAGCGTCCAAACTTACCATCTGTGGAAAGTCAGAGCTGTTTTAGAAGAACAGTTGACGTGTGATATGTTAAATATTATTACAATGCATAATCTCGGAATGGAATATACGTAGGGTTCTGAACTAACCCTCACAGCCTCGCAGACACATGGAAAAATCTTACTTCTGTTCTACAGATTAACTTAAAAACTTGATTAGCAGCATGATAGAGCAGGAGGTTGCTGTTACAGATAAAAATAACTGTTAATTAGGAGTTGAAGTAGAGCAAAAAAAGAGGAATTATATTGTGATTTTTGACATTATTTAAAATATTTGCCCGCTTATATTATTCACTCCTGCTACGAGCTTTATTATTACTGAATGGAACCGACAAGCTATTGCAAAGCTTCGGTCTCCGTAAGAGTGGAAAGTATACTTCAAGTATACAAATAGAAGATGTTTTGAATTCTCGCCCACGATCAGATTGAAGACGATGTTCAATGTGTTTTCTGCTCCAGCGTATGGAGAATGTTGGTGCGATGTTCCGCAAAGGGTAATGGTCTCTTTTGAAAAAAATGCCAGAAAATGCTGTACTTCCCTTTCTATTCCAAGTCCCGTCGAGTTCGACCCCTAAGGCTATTATCGAGTCTCATCTGTGTAGTATCGAACAACAAGTACTTGATCACCATAAAACAACGTGTCAGTTACAAATTTTTATAGTATCAGCTACAAAAAAAAACGGTTCAAATGGCTCTAAGCACTATGGGGCTTAATATCTGGGGTCACCAGTCCCCTAGACTTAGAACTACTTAAACCTAACTAACCAAAGAACATCACACACATCCATGCCCGAGGCAGGATTCGAACCTGTGACCGTAGCAGCAGCGTAGTTCCGGACTGAAGCACCTAGAACCCCTCAACCACAGCGGCCGGCCTATCAACTGCAAGTGTTGTAGATTGTTGGTCTAAGGTCACAAATAAAGAGAGCCCAAACAGTTCTAGAGGACTCATATGTGAGTACTACTTGTTGTTTTACCGCTTGCTACGCCACATTCGCCGTACACGCAATATGGGGACCCATGAGCGTAAAGCGTTTCGTGTTATGCAGTATAGTGAATGTGTAATTTCAGTTCAACGGACGTTTCGTTTAAAGTTTGTGATCCTCCATGTGCAAAAACATCCACCGATGGTACAGTAATTCGAAATGCCCGGATATGTGAATGAAGTACACCATGTCAGAACATCTTACCTTCATAGTCAGAAAAAGACCGTTCGGAAAGTAAGTTTTGAACTTCAGTTGCCAAAGACGACAGGCTAAAGGTTTTAAGAAAACGTTTACACATACGGCTGGTGCATGGTATGAAGCCAGAAGACCATGATGTACGATACAACTTTACAAATGAAGTTTTGCTATGGGAAAAAGACTTTCTTAATTAACTGGAGTCATGTGGCAAGCCAGCCTTTCATCAAAGTAGGAACTTCATGTTTTTATCTGTGAGCAGAAAGCCCTCATTAACTTCTACAAGATTCCTCGAAATTGAACGTTTTCTGTACTGTATCGAGACGTCAAGTGTACGGCCCATACTTTTTTATTTTTTATTTTTATTTTATATTTGCTGACGCTATCGCAACAGGAGTGGCTCATCTGCATGTCTTGCAAGAATGACTCTTTTCGCTACTAGAAGTTGAATCTGAAAACTTTATTTGGCAACAACGTGGAACCCTTCCCATCGGCATCTCTTGGGACGACCGTGGTCGACCGCCTAAGTCCATCACCGTTGGATAGGTCATATAGTTCAATACGACGGAATTCTTTTCCGCTGGCCTCCATGTACACCGCACTTAACGCAATACGACTTTTCCGCTTTGGGGCTTTGTAAAAGATTGTGCCTACGTTCCGCCATTACCTACTGAATTGCCAGAGTTGACAGGCTATTACTTCCATTGTTCCGGACATGTTAACCAAAGTGCGGGAAGAAGTGGAATTCAGGTTGGATATATGCCGCATAACTAAAAGTGCACCTATCGAACATTTCTAAGATCAGTTAGGTTATTTTACCTTAAATTTAACGTACGTTCGTTGTAAATAGTCTAAATTAAAGTACTACAACATAACATTGAAAATCAGTCGTTCCTTAATGGACACCCTGTAAAACAGAATTAGTCAGAGAATAATAGTGGCTACGTTGTAAATAATAATTTTAACTGCAAACACGGGAAAAGCAAGAGCAGCAGATCCAAATAAAGGAGGAGAATAACAGGCATCATCAAAACCAAGGGTAATACATAACTGCACTTTTCATACTAGGCGCCACACAGCTCATGACTGGAATCTGTATATACCTTCACAAAGAGACTTTGAGATAATCGGCTGCATCCGACGGTAATAATGCCTGCTGATCCAGATAGCGTTGAGACGTAGAACTAGTTTCCTCTTTCGAGAAGTGGACGTACACATAATTCCACTGATCGCGGATACAAAGGGGACACAGTTCCAGTTCCTGTCACTGTTGCTATTCAGCAACAGCAGTTCGCACGGTTCCAGACAGCATTATCACCAAACGACGTTGACCATCAGTTGCCGTCGGTGAAGCCAGCGAGTGACGAGTGACTAGTGACTGGCGGAGAGTAAACGACGAGTGTTAGAGCACTGGTGTTTTAAAGCACGGGTCGGCAGTTTGATTCCCCCCGGTGCAACAATTTTAATTTCATGCAATGAATAGCATCGTAAGCCGTTCACATTTTGGTTTGTAAAATGTGTATATGGTAAGTTATTCGACATAGCTAATAGAAAGAATGCCA
This sequence comes from Schistocerca nitens, assembly GCF_023898315.1. Classification (NCBI taxonomy): domain Eukaryota; kingdom Metazoa; phylum Arthropoda; class Insecta; order Orthoptera; family Acrididae; genus Schistocerca; species Schistocerca nitens. Next base: position 546,394,259 of record NC_064619.1, on the reverse strand, counting down.
TTTTTGGAAAGTACTTTTTTGCTTATTCTTATGCTACATTGATAAAATACAACTGTACAGACTCAAAAAGAAAACGTCATGTGATATTCAGATCTGAGACAGATACAACAGTGCACACTGAATTCCTTCAGAATGGAAATTTCTCTTCCAGTGCGTTAGGATAGTTAGCGTGCAGGACATCAGCTACAGTGTCACACAGCTATTTCATTAAATATATTCGCAATTGCGAATATAGACGACCATCAAATGTACAACTGAATGACGACACTGAAAATTTGTACTTTATTGGGACTCGAACCCGGATTTGCTGCTTATGGCGAGCTGTCTCCGTACCATTTGGCTACCCGAGCACGAAGCACGCCACCGCCAAACTTCCACATGTCGTCAGACATGTGTCTACATCCTGTATTAGCACATCTACTATGTATATTCCCGCTCTGGAGAGATATTTTACTTGAAAGTGGTTTGCGTAGTGTAGGTGGATAAATACATTACAGTCTCTGTGTTATACCGAATATACAGGGTGAGTCACCTAACATTACCGATGGATGTATTTCGTAAACCACATCAAATACTGACGAATCGATTCCACAGACCGAACGTGAGGAGAGGGGCTAGTGTAATTGGTTAATACAAACCGTAAAAAAATGCACGGAAGTATGTTTTTTAACATAAACCTACGTTTTTTTAAATGGAACCCCGTTAGTTTTGTTAGCACATCCGAACATATAAACAAATACGTAATCAGTGCCGTTTGTTGCATTGTAAAATGTTAATTACATCCGGAGATATTGTAACCTAAAGTTGACGCTTGAATGCCACTCCTCCACTGTTCGATCGTGTGTATGGGAGAGCACCGAATTACGTAGGGACCCAAAGGGAATGGTGATGGACCTTAGGTACAGAAGAGACTGGAACAGCACATTACGTCCACATGCTAACACCTTTTTATTGGTCTTTTTCACTGACGCACATATACATTACCATGAGGGGTGAGGTACACGTACACACGTGGTTTCCGTTTTCAATTACGGAGTGGAATAGAGTGTGTCCCGACATGTCTGGCCAATAGATGTTCAATGTGGTGGCCATCATTTGCTGCACACAATCGCAATCTCTGGCGTAATGAATGTCGTACACGCCGCAGTACATCTGGTGTAATGTCGCCGCAGGCTGCCACAATACGTTGTTTCATATCCTCTGGGGTTGTAGGGACATCACGGTACACATTCTCCTTTAACGTACCCCACAGAAGGAAGTCCAGAGGTGTGAGATCAGGAGAACGGGCTGGCCAATTTATGCGTCCTCCACGTCCTATGAAACGCCCGTGGCCCGTGTTTGTTACAACACGCAACTGAACGTCGGAGGTTTTAAGCGTCAACTTTAGGTTACAATATCTCCGGGTGTAATTAACATTTTAACAAAACTAACGTGGCTCCATTTAAAAAAACGTACGTTTGTGTTAAAAACATACTTCCGTGCATTTTTGTATGATTTGTATTAAACAATTACACAGCCCCTCTCCTCACGTTCGGTCTTTGGAATCGGTTCTTCAGTATTTGATGTGGTTTACGAAATATCCAGCGGTAACGTTAAGTGACTTACCCTGTATATAATTCGGAATAACACAGGCATTGCAATATCGTACAAAGCTATTTCGTTATGCATAAAGCGTTTCAGTAAATACTGTTTATTGGTTATCATTGTACTGCCCATAGATAGCACATATAGCACTTGTTTTAGATATAACGCCCTGGTAGTATACATATTGCAGGCGCGTAAGCCAGCTACCTTGTACAGAAACAATTATTCTGTAGTAGGGATTTCGTTTCCTGCAACATTGGATGTTGAACGTAAGAACAGTTTTCATTAATACAACAGCCACGATGTTAAATAACCTGATCAGTCGGATAAAGAATCTTTAGTAATCGTCTTGAAATACTCACCTCCGCGTTCGAGGTCCCTAGCCCAAGCCTGTGCAGTGGTGCTCGCCTCTTAGGTAAGCCGGTTCGAATCCTGATAGTGGATGAATTTGTCACTACCATTATTCGGCCGGCAACGGGAGGAAAGGCGGTGGTGTAAGTTTATGCTCAGCAGACTTTGCGTCAATGTTCTGAGCTAAATTCCAGACCTCTTCGCAGTGTGTAATGCCGTGAGAGCATGTAATACTCTTCATGGAGATCCGTCCGCCGCATGGGGACGTCAAGCTTGTCGGTGGCCTCCGTGCTTTTTGATAGGAGTAGAGTATGTGCCGGCACCGAGTTTCATCCTTCCTTTCTCTCATCATCATTAACACCAAAATGACACTACACTACATGCACACATCATTACAGTCCCCAACATTTAACACCTACAATTATGCACATAGTTCACATACTTTGGGAAAGAAAGATGCCTGCGACAGTAAAGGATAGGGAAACTCTTTCCACTTATGCGGCTGAATCTGCACTTCCGGTTCTCTCATCCATTCATGCTATACGACTTTGACTTTTGCTCTCTAAATTCAAAATAGCCGAATAGCAGGAACTTTGGAATGTTTGTGACAGACTCATAAGCATCTTCTCATACGTGCCAAATATGTGTGTATTAATTGCTCTCTATTTAAGTAATGAAACAAGTTTCTTTTGCGATAAATGAAATAAAGTGGGTGCAAAAACTATTTCGTAACTAAAAAATCCTTTTCATCGTTTCCTGTCTTTATTAAGTAACTGTTGCTACTGAAACATACTCCATAAATGATTGAAACATGCAGGGTAATGAATTAGCGTATTAATTTCGCTATACAGTTATTATTCTTGTTGATTTGGTGAGTGTATGAACGTAAATTCATACAACTAGCCCACTGCTGAAGGGGGCCGTAAAGTAGGGCGACTCTCCTCCACCCCCCCCCCCCCAAAAAAAAAGGACGTTTACAAATGGATCTCGCATTCCACACTGCTACAAATAGACACATCAGTTCAACAAACGGTTTAAAGATAGGCGGAATATGTAGTGGAAGCATGGAAGCTGACTGGTAACAAGTTCATCAGGCAAGGACTTCTCAAATCTATATTGCCATTTACGGCGATACACATGTGAATTGCCCCACACCTCCGTGCTCTGACCATGGTTACTCTCTTGTACCAAACTGCTACTGATAAATTGCTGCCACAGTCTTTATCGTCACTGTGTTTGCGCACTACACCATTATCCTTAAGGAACTTGATATTACCTTGCATTGTAATTTTCTGATGATTTTCATGTTTGTAGTCACATCAAGAAGCAAGGAGGGCATACGAGGAAAAAGCCGACTCCCAAAGGCTAAGAGGGAATTTCTGGCGAAGACAAGTCTTCTGGTACCAAATATAGGCCTTAATATTAGGAAGAAATTTCTGAGAATGTAGTTTTGGAGCCCAGAATTGTAAGGTAGTGAAACTTGGATAGCGGTAAAACAGGACCGGAAGAGAATCAAAGCGCTTGAAGATGAGGTGCTGCAGAAAACGTTGAGAATTAAGTGGACTAAGATAAGAAATGAAGTTCTGCGGAGAATCCTTGGAGGAACGAAAATATGGAAAACACTGACAAGAAGAAGAGACAGAATGATAGGACATCCGTCCAGACATCAGGGAACAACTTCCCTGGTACTAGAGGGAGCTATAGATGGTAAAAGTTGTATGGGGAGACAGAGATTCGAACACGTCCATTGAGCATAAAGGGTGCAAGTGCTACGCTGAAATGAAGAGTTTAGTGCAGTAAAGGAAACCGTGGCGGACCGCAGAAAACTAGCCAGAAGACTGATGACTCAAAAACTCAAAAAGAAAAAAAAAAGGTCATTCAGTGCAGATTTCGGAAACGATAGGCTACAGTTTTGCGCGTAGTAAAAATTGTAATCTTGAAATGAGTGAATCTGTGGTTCGCCATTAAAAAGCTACGCTCTAACATAACACATGATCTCATCGCCTATGGGTTGCGGCTAGCATTGTATCGATACTCTGAGAGATGGCGACACATATACCGCTTTTTGGCATATGTTTTGACGCGATCTGTTTGGGTTTACATAGACGTTGTTTTTCCGTAAGCTGATACACTTGAGAGCACATGAAACGACATTATCGACAAGTTCTGTTATACGCCTGCAGGTAACTAAATTTAATGCCACCAAACAATAAATGTGGAATTTTGTTGTCTTGTGTTTTCATGGGTGACGAACTGTTACGGCTGGCAGCGTAAGAATAGAGGAATAGTGTCAGTGGCAGACCAAAACTACTTGCGTTTGCTGATATGTTACAAGTGGGTTATCAGCAGCTGTGCCTAGAAAAAAATCTAATTAAGCGAGCGTAAGTCTAAAGTCCTACGAAAAGTTCGATTGTACAAAAAATTTTTTTGGACTATCAGCGTAATTACCGCTTTTCGCCTCATTAAATGCACAGAGATTGGGAAGAAATAGAAAGGAAAATGCGAGTATCCATCGTTATAAGCCAGTTGTTTAACCACTGACTATTCCACTTGAGAAAGAGGCAGGGTGCTGACACACACTGAGAAACCGCACGATAAGCAAATGTGAAATCTGAAGCACTATTCTGGCAAGAGCAATCCGCTGCTGCATTGGTTGCTGTGCTTGCAGTGTAACCATACTAGCAGGCAATTTCAAAAGACTCAGTGTAACAGAACGATCCGAATGAGTCACAACGTTTAAGACAGATATAATTCAAACCAAGTTAAAGGCTACATTAAGAAAGAGTATTGAAAACATGAGACTTAACTCACCCAGGAATATCCAGTCTGCATACATCGAACAATGTGGTTGACTTACCCAGCGTTTCATGCATAAACTGAGAAATTTCTGACAGTGATACGAAATCACGTCATTGCGGCGAGGAACCACTACTTACCTATCCTGAAAGATGAAAGAATGGATTAAATCTGCACGAAATGTGAAGATCAAAAGATGAGGAAATAACGCATTACATGTGGATGTAAACCACCAGCACACTATGAATATTTGAAGAAAATGACGAATCGCCAATAGAATCCGCCAGCAACGGGATAGCGGTGGAACTTAATAAAAGACTCTAGTATAGATTTAAGTATCAAAGAGTCTTTTCTGAAAGTATTTGTATGGAGTGTAGCCATGTATGGAAGTGAAACATGAACGATAAATAGTTTGGACAAGAAGAGAATAGAAACTTTCGAAATGTGGTGCTACAGAAGAATGCTGAAGATTAGATGGGTAGATCACATAACTAATGAGGAGGTATTGAATAGAATTGGGGAGAAGAGGAGTTTTTGGCACAACTTGACAAGAAGAAGGGACTGGTTGGTAGGACATGTTCTGAGGCATCAAGGGATCACAAATTTAGCATTGGAGGGCAGCGTGGAGGGTAAAAGTCATAGAGGGAGACCAAGATATGAATACACTAAGCAGATTCAGAAGGATGTAGGTCGCAGTAAGTACTGGGAGATAAAGAAGCTAGCACAGGATAGAGTAGCATGGAGAGCTGCATCAAACCAGTCTCAGGACCGAAGACCACAACAACAACAACTTCCAAACTACAGATACGATCCTCTGACTATAGTACAAAATAAAAATTCTGTATTTACTGACACAGCAGTATAATAACTGATAAAAAAGAATCATTCGTAATCAACCAAACGATGGTCAATAATGCTGAGTAAGTGGCATTCCTCATAGTTGTCACTATACACAGCACTCATAATTGACAAGATGTCCAAATACAGCAATATAGCATATGACGTCAGTGTATGGAAAGAGAAGTCAGGACACTTCGTCGTTATGGAAGTATCAGGCACAGTCGTTCTCACAAAATCGAAGAAAGCAGAGAGACTAAAACCGCAAATTTCACTCTGTTGGAAACTGCAGAAGGTAATTGTAGTGGACACCTGAAGAACAGGTAACTTAATGTTTAAATGTAAATGGTTATCGTTTTATAAATGCTGTCAAAAATGAGAGAACCAAAAAGTATTAATATAATAACGATGATATTTATAGCAGTTGTCGGTCGTACTAACACCGTAGAAGGTAATTTTCTCACAAAATAATATTGCTATCGAATGAGAACGATTACTAACGAAACGCGTGGCAGCATTATAGAATTCTCTCTGGAAGAACCAGATTATAAAAATTAGCACTGAGATGGAATGATGGAATGCAAAAATCTTACATAAGGAGAAAAGGCGGTAGGAAAAGGTGAAATTGTCACAGAATGCAGACTTTCACATCCGGTACTTTAACGGTCATTAAGCCGTGGTGCACGGCCTAATTCTGTGCCTAATGTTTCCTATTCCAATGCTGCAAACATTACCAGTGGCATCAGAGCAATTATAGTTTCAAACAAGATCATCAAGCCGAAATGTTTATATATAAAGAATGTAAGTACGTTGTAAGTCCGTAAATCGTCTGATGATATCTCCAACATTGGAAGAGGAAATACTAGGAATGCAACTATCCCTTGGACCACGACCTAGTGCCCGTGGAACAAATATCAGCTGTAAGTTGAAATAGTGATGACACATGAGATAGAGTCACTCGTTCGCTGTCGGACAGAGGTAAGACATTTTAGATACACTGAGAGGGAAGCTACGCCGATGACCTACGCTAATAATAGCACTGTAAAAACATCTTGTACGTCTTTTTGCCTCTTTGCAATTGCTAATCTCCAAAATTACTGGACAATTTTTCATGGGATTTCTGTAGGTAAATTGAGACTGGGACAACGTACAGGGTTTATTTCATCAAAATCGGAATACGAAGAGAAAAATATCGTAAATTAAGTTTTATCGAAAACCAGTAGATGGTGCAGCTTTTTTTTCTTCTTTTTTAATTAGTCAGTGACAGATGTATTTTCGGAAATTTACGCCAGTGTCAGAGTGAAGTGCTCAATACAAACAAACATTTAATATAGTTGACTGGGGTACACAGATTTAGTGATTTCACTTTATGTACTAAAAACTTAACGAAATATGTTTGCTTATTTCAATAGGTTTCTTTTGTTTTATTGGCTAGGAGAAACGAATTTATTAAGTCTGCTTTGTGATTTGGGTGTCTACTCACTACATTCTGATTTTTTTCGAATAAAATGCCTAGAAAACGATCAAGTCTTTCAGAATGTATTGGAAACTGTTGTCTCAATAATTCAATTGCGGCTCGAAAACATCATACTTTAACACATTCATTGAAAACTCCTTCCGGAAACGAGGCACCACGTAACTCTTTGCTTTCTTATAATTCCAGTTTTGGATCAAAGTACTTATTTGTAATTATGTTACAAATTTCGGAAAGTAATGGCTAGCTTCAGACCTAGGAACTCTAAGCACATTCAGTTAGCCTAATTTAGAAAACACTCTTAACCTTACGAACGTAAAACAGAAAACAACCAAAAACCAATTGTACAACACGTCCATACCTGAATGACAACGTGTTGGATTAAGCATACCATGATTACATGCGATGGTGCAGTCAAAATCATTAGCCATTCTGGATTAGTCAAACAAATTGTAAAGAGCAGCACTGTACATGAAGAGAGGTTCAGCTATATTGGCGTGCACCCAGTGGCAAGAAGCTTGCCTCCATCCAAGTTCGCTAGACTTCAGTTTACATGATTTCGGAGAAGTACATTCCTTACACCCAGGTATATAAAAACTTAGTTGTGAAAGTAAATGTAGAAGATAAGATAGGTCTGAAAATGGTCATTACCGACCGAAAGTAATAAGCTGATTACAAATAAAATTGTGATCCAAGACTAAAATTATAATACAGCAAGTATTTTCCTGCGTCCTGGAAACTTTTTCGTGACTGTGTCATAACTTGTAAACGATGTAACACTCTCACATAGCTTTATGCATTATCCCGCTCTTTAGAACCCTTCGCACACAGAGGATTAAAGTCGCCTCTCAGCAACATCAAAAAAGAAAAAATGTTGACGCGAAGTGGCGCAAACGAGCGAATTTTTATACTCCTAATCCAGATTATTCTTGCAGTAAAGGTGTACAATTCACGGTGAACCTACATCACGCCAAGAGAATAAACAAAGCACAAGTCTGTTCGCATGAAGTGTTCTATGTGGCTGTCTTCCGAGTCCACGAAGCAAAGAAGCTCTTCATTCATGTCCCCAATCATATTACTTCAAACATTGTATATAAATAAACTTTTCAAGTAAAAATACATTTCAAGAGTACGAAGTCTCTGACACAGCAATAAATCAATACCAGGCATTGCCGGGTATCGCAAGCTAGTATGCAGTGTAGTTTTGTGTAAGTTACAGATTACTGCGTAGTTGAATTAAAAGTCCTATGGGTAAAATAGGAAAGAATATAGCGGAATATTTAGTTTTAAGCATAGTTACAACCAAGATGCTGCAAATTAGATTTTGTATCACAGTCATTAAATGATGACAGGTGTTTTATATACGAGGAGAATCACTGACGAGAGCAATGACTAATGAATCACTGGAGAAAACAGCGCGTGTGTAAATTATGTTGTCCTTTCAGTAGCGGTCACTGTAACTGAATTTAGGAATAACTAACACATCGAGATACATCAGTTTAAGATCTTACTCATGAAAGCAGTGACGCCTAGCTCGAGTCCTGCCGGCCGTTGCGGCCAAGCGGTTGTAGGCGCTTCAGTCCGGAACCGCGCAGCTGCTACGGTCGCAGGTTCGAATCCTGCCTCGGCATGGATGAGTGTGATGGTCTTTGGTTAGTTAGGTTTAAGTAGTTCTAAGTTAAGTCCCATAGTGCTCAGAGTCATTTGAGCTCGAGTCCTGTGGAAGTTCCGCTTTTTGTGTCTCGCTGAACCAATTCCGGTTAGTATAGATTCACCTCGACTAATGATTTCACTAGTTTCTGTTTTATGTCGCGTAGATATACTGTTCAAAATTTTTGAATTCCACGAATTCAAGGTAGATTTTCTACTCACTGTGACAGTTTGGTCTTCGCATCTTAAATGCTAATCCGAGATTCTCTTTTACTGTATTCTGTTATAGTAGACAGACGTAGTCAATAAATATACAAAATCGCTACTGAAAGAAAACGCCGATCCAGTTTCTGTGCACTGGGGATTAACCTGTAACTTCTTTGCGTTCATTTTGTTGTGATGCTAACGGAATACCGCGTCGCCAAGGAATTTTGGGACTCTGTGATCAACGTACGGTAATACTATCGTAGAGATTTTTAACCTAAAATTTTTTGCGTTTTTTCGTGTTTTGAATATGGTGTAGTTGTTCTGTTCTGAAAATCTTTTGTAGCTACTATAGTTAACTAGAAATGTAATATGTGCTCTAATGTGTATAAATTATTATGTATTATGAAGTATTTATTTCGGATTAATGCCGTTATGGAAAGTTAGGAAAAACAAGACCGTCGACAGAGAGTAAAGACGTGCAGGAACGCTGGCTCTCGATGAAAATGTGATATTTGAGTAGATTGAGCAGAGGATGGTTCAAATGGCTCTAAGCTCTATGGGACTTATCATCTGAGGCCATCAGTCCCCTGGACTCAGAACTAACTAACCTAAGGACATCACACATATCCCTGCCTGCGGCAGGGTTCGAACCTTCGACCGTAGCAGCAGCGCGGTTCCGGACAGAAGCGCCTAGAACCGATCGGTCACAGCGGCCGGCCCCGCGCACGTGATTTGGTTGTAAGATATAAGGGTGAACACAGGTAAGTGACGTGCACTGTCGGGCAATGTGAGGCACATTTGTTACTAGCGGGAAGCACCAAAAGCATGACGAGCTTAACTGCGAATCAAGATGTGTCGTAGCACTACACGGATAAATGGGAATATTATATACGACAACGGAGACGAGGCTTTAGCATCTGCAAAAACTGTAAAGTTGTTTTATTTTCGTTGTCGTTAGAAACTTTTTGAAGCATTTCACAGTGGTATTCTCAGTGAATTTTATTTCAATAATAAATGCTATACGTATCATCTGTAGGTACTTTCTTTAAGCTTTTGCGGAGTCTTGCTGTGCTGCTGTTTCTGCCAGTACCTGGTTTTGCTGGTGAGATTCATAATACGTGATTGTTTAGTTTCCATTGTGGAATGTAGCTTCTGTCAGATTCTTTATTTTATCAGGGTCATATGTCAGTGCAGAAATTTTTGTGTGTTATATTCTTATACAGGTCGACATTTTTATGCAGTTATGATTTTTCCAAACAGTTCGCAGTGACCAAGTCTATTGAGCGTTAAATTGTCGGTTTGCATATTTATATAATTATGAATAAGATCGGTTATCTCTCTCTGTCTCTGTCTCTCTCTCTCTCTCTCTCTCTCTCTCTCTCTCTCTCTCTCTCTCTCTCACACACACACACACACACACACGCACACACACACACACACACACACACAGGATTCTTTACAATTTCATGTAAGTGGTGTGGCTTTGAGCTCAGTAGCATATTTAGGTTATCAGTTGTTTGTATTTACGATAACACACACACACACACACACACACACACACACACACACACACACACACACACACACGCACGCACGCACACACACACACACACACACACACACACACACACACACAAGTGAAGACTACTCACTTACACTCTTCCAAAGCTCTTTTACGTTCTGGTTCTAATACTGGGCCCCATATCTCTTCTGTATTGACTCCACGACATATGACAAGTCGTCCCTCCTCATACAGCCCTTCGATGTGTCCTTTCCAATCTATCCGCTCTCTCCTCTACATTTAACAGCGGAATTGCCATTGCAACTTTAATGCAACCACCCTTGCTTCTAATTTCATCGAAGGTTCTTTTGACTCTTCTATACGCTGCGTCAGTCCTCCCAACAATCATTCCTTTTTCTATTTCTTCACATTTTCCGTGTAGCCACTTCGCCTTAGCGTTCCTGCACTTTCTGTTTATTTCATTCCTAAATGACTTGTATTTCTGCATTCCCGGATTTCCCTGAACATTTTTGTGCTCTCTTTTTTCGTCGATGACCTGAGGTACTTCATCTGTTGCCTGTAGTGGACTGTTAAGGCAGCCAGTCCACAGTGAAGTAGCCGAAAGGGCACGCGTCAACTCACGCCGTCTGGCGTTAAGTCTGGAACAGGATTCGTAATGAATGTGATAAAGAAAAGAACGTAGCTACTAGAACACTTAACTTTTATATTGTCCTTTGGGTATACAGCATTCTGGATGATAAAAGTGAGACTCTATCTTGAGGTACATGCAACGTTACAAATGGTTAATGGCGCCTTGCTAGGTCGTAGCCATTAACTTAGCTGAAGGCTATTCTAACTGTCTCTCGGCAAATGAGAGAAAGGCTTCGTCAGTGTAGTCGCTAGTAACGTCGTCGTACAACTGGGACGAGTGCTAGTCCATCTCTCGAGACCTGCCGTGTGGTGGCGCTCGGTCTGCGATCACTGCCAGTGGCGACACGCGGGTCCGACATGTACTAATGGACCGCGGCCGATTTAAGCTACCACCTAGCAAGTGTGGTGTCTGGCTGTGACACCACATTGCCCATGGCTTTTTCGCAAATACCTTTTTTTGTAATTTTTCTTTTAAACTTTCGTGACTGCACTTCCTAGAAATGTCCGTTTCTCTTTAACTGAACAGCTTGCTGAGTTATTCCTTAAAGCGGAATCTATAGCGTCAGAGGACTTGAAGCATATCAAATCGTTACTTAGTCCTTCCGTATCCCATTTCTCTTCGCATTCATTCTTCCTGACTGCTCTCTTAAACTTCAGCCCACTCTTCATCACTACTAAACTGTGATCCGGATGGGGGACTATTCCGGAATCTATTGCCAATGGAGAGATCACCATGATTTTGTTTCAATTACAGACCACCTATCCTGTAGATACATATTATGTGTCTTTAAGGCAGTGAAATCCATTGCCTTCTGCGTCCTGATGCCATTGATAATTACCGACTCTTCCGCCGTTGCAGGCAGTTTCCCACCCCAAGGCAAGAGACTTACCTGAACCTTTGTCCATTCTTCCACCCTCTTTGACAATGCCGTTGGCTGAATGAAGGTGACTTCTTATACCACAAGTATTCGGCCTCTGCTGCTGATGATTTTATTTTTCAAAATTTAAGCATTTTTGGGTTTCTAACGTGGGATTGATGACACTTTGATTACAAATCAAAGACGCTTCCCCTAGGCCATGGGTAACGTAAAATATTTCTTTTTTATTCTATCATGTGTCCATCCGGCAGAAACTTTGTAACCTCCCCACATGAAAATATTAATTAAATGATGAACCATGAACCAAGTGTAACCTCCCCACAATTCTATATAAATGAAAATGAACCATCCGTAAACTCCCCACAGAAATTATAATTAAATGAATTTTTTAATATTGTAACCTCTGAACAAAATTGGTTCCCAATTATAGTCTCCGTGCAGAAATGCATTCCCATTTAATGTTCCCACAAAATTTTATTCCTAAACCCGGAAATAATAAAAAAAATTCAGTAACCTGGTAAATTTTATGACGACAGCAACGCTGCGCCTTGGCCCTATATTCTGAATAAAAAAAAGCAAAAATTCTTACCTCAATAAAAACTCCAAATATATCTGCTCTTACATAAAAAATTTCGGCACAACTCCGTGCAATGCTGGCATATGCTTTGTGATTCGTGAAAGGAATAATTATTCATTGGAAAAAAAAATTAAATTGAAATGAATGCCCCTTTTTTTAAAATTACTTTATATTATAAACATTATTATTGGGACTCTTTTTTTTGAAAGAAATTAAATGACAACTAATATACATTACTAGATATGCGCAAGGCTGCTTCTTTACCTTCTACAACAATATTCATCCTCCAGCGTCCTGACCAGAGTCCCGAGCAGACCAGACAGCCGACACGCGCCGACTACCGACGACTCACGCAGACTACTCAAGACTACTGTCGACACGCGCATACAAGCGCAGACTAGCGACAAGCAACAACTAACGACATACTGCTCTCTGGTCAGAGACTCTCCTATGCCTTGCCTATTGCAGGCAGCGCATATAGCGCATACCTCACCTCTTACATAACCCTCCACTGGGGGTGCAAAAATTTGGCAGCGATGGCGAGTCAATTGGACTTGCCATGAGCAACAAATTATTCCTAATTAACTAAGTTTACAATCGCAGAATATATACATATATATAAGAGCAGAACATGAAATAAAATATAGTGCACATGCACTGAGTACAGAACATATCAAACAAAGACAAAATGTGTACACAATGAGTACAAAATATATTAACAAATGACAAAAAGTGCACACGCACTGTAGTACAGAACATATCAGGAAATCACAAAATGTATAGGCAATGAATACAAATCATATTAACAAATGACATAAAGTGCACACGCACTGTAAAACTCTTTAGCATTTTTACCACAAACAAACATATCAAGGAGTGAAATAAAGTGCACACGCACTGTAGAAGTCTTTAGCACTTTTACATAACATATCATGGAGTGAAATAAAGTGCACACGCACTCCATAAGTCTTTAGCATATTTACATAACATATCATGGAGTGAAATAAAGTGCACACGCACTGTAGAAGTCTTTAGCATTTTTACATAACGTATCATGGAGTGAAATAAAGTGCACACGCACTGCAGAAGTCTTTAGCATTAGGACAACTGATCATATTAACAAATGAAAATGAAGTGCACACGCATTGTATATGTCATTATCATTTTACAAGAACTAGGAAAGGAATGGTAAGGATTGCATCATGGTTGTAGCACATTAGGTTGCACGCAGCTGCACTGGAAGTCCATATCTTTCTACAGAAGCACAACACCAAGTGAGACAATCTGAAGTTCCTTTCCCTGAAGTATTAATCAGTGTAGCCAAGACACTGAAGTGTCGTATTAATATTCCATGTTATCATTTTGGTAGTACATTAGGTACACCAAACAGTGGGACCATAATAATATCTCCATCGCTCAAGGTGGTGGACAGCATGTCGTGTCAACACCACGTTCTTGTAAGGTACACCAACGTAGAATTAGTCCAAAACCAAATATAGTGCTTCATGAGCATGAGGATAGATAGGAAAAACCGATATTACAGTAATTTCTGGTAATTAGGTTAGAAGGTGAAGGACATTAAATCTTATGCCAGTCATCATTGATAATTACACTAGTCTATGAACTGATTTTAAGTAATTCGTGGCACTCATCACCCAGTTACTGAAAATTTCTGTACCATGTATGAAGTATTACAGAATAATGTTCATAAGTTATCTGTTTACAGAGAACATTGGCACTCATTGGCCAGTTACAAATCATCAGAAGTCATCATTCAAACAGGAGCTAATTCATATATATGGCATGAAAGTGACATAATATAAATTTAAAGTATAAAGAACAGTGGCATTCGTTGCTCAGCAAGTATTGATTATTACAAAACATTTTTCATCATTCAAGTGACATATGACATATTTAAAAATAATTATTGGCACTCATTGGTCAGTTACTAAAAATGTAGCAAGTATTGAATATTACAAAACACTATTCATAACTCATTTGATTGCAGTAATTATTGGCACTCATTGGCCAGTTACAAGGTATTCATATAGTTTTACAAAACATTATTCAGTATTATTCAGAAGTCATCATTCAGCAAGTATTGATTATTACAAAACATTTTTCATCATTAAAGTGACATATGACATATTTAAAAATAATTGTTGGCACTCATTGGCCAGTTACAAAGTATTCATATAGTTTTACAAAACATTATTCAGTATTATTCAGAAGTCATCATTCAAAATAAGAGTTAATTATTGGAATAGCATTAATGCATAAGTCATCATTCAGTATTACTCAGAACTCATCATTCAAGTGACATAGGACATATTTAAAATGTAACACACTGTAACTATTGCTCAAGGTCTGTAGTCGACTAATACATAGACATAATGGATTCAATACAACAGAGAAATTTGTATTATATTTAGAACTAGAAACATATCTTAAACTGATAGCATTATTTGGTTGTATACTGGTAATAATTGGGAGTGGTAATAAAAATTTTTAATTTTTTTTTTGCTAGCAATGCGTTGTGTTGGCATCGATAATTAATTGCTGGGGCATGAAAATATTTTTCCTTTTGAGTTATTGCTGGAAATAAGGATTAATAACGTCATTCGTCATGAGTCAGCTGTAGCAAGGTCATGAAACAAAGGCAGTATATGTGATCACATTTATATATGATACACAACTGGGTAAAAAAGTGCAAGTACTAGAACAGGTTTAATAAGTAACAGGTTTAGTAAGTGTCACGAAATGCTTCTCCTGGAAAAAATACTAAGTGGATTATTGAGCTGAAAGAAGAAATGCATGTTATGCTGAAAAGTAGTGAACTTCGAATTAACAGGTAATGAAACGTGTACTCAATATCTGTGTACTGTAGCTGTTTTTCCCAAAACATTCAGTCATTATACTATGCGACATAAGACATACTGTCAAAAGGA
Organism: Schistocerca nitens; assembly: GCF_023898315.1. Classification (NCBI taxonomy): domain Eukaryota; kingdom Metazoa; phylum Arthropoda; class Insecta; order Orthoptera; family Acrididae; genus Schistocerca; species Schistocerca nitens. Next base: position 546,378,805 of record NC_064619.1, on the reverse strand, counting down.
ACTGCAACAAATACTTAAATAACTACATGGCATCTCTTAACTAATAGTACGGCTGAAAGCAAGGGGAAACTACAGCCGTAATTTTTCCCAAGAACATGCAGCTTTACTGTATGATTGAATGAGGATGGTGTCCTCTTGGGTAAAATATTCCGGAGGTAAAATAGTCCCCAATTCGGATCTCCGGGTGGGGACTACTCAGGAGAAAGAAAACTGGCATTCTACGGATTGGAGCGTGGAATGTCAGATCCCTTAATCAGGCAGGTAGGATAGAAAATTGAAAAAGGGAAATGGATAAGTTAAAGTTAGATATAGTGGGAATTAGTGAAGTTCGGTGGCAGGAGGAACAAGACTTTTGGTCAGGTGATTACAGGGTTATAAATACAAAATCAAATACGGGTAATGCAGGAATAGGTTTAATAATGAATAAAAAAATAGGAGTGCGGGTTAGCTACTACAAACAGCATAGTGAACGCATTATTATGGCCAAGATAGACACAAAGCCCATGCCTACTACAGTAGTACAAGTTCATATGTCAACTAGCTCTGCAGATGATGAAGAAATTAATTAAATGTATGACGAGATAAAAGAAATTATTCAGGTAGTGAAGGGAGACGAAAATTTAATAGTCATGGGTGACTGGAATTCGTCAGTAGGAAAAGGGAGAGAAGGAAACGTAGTAGGTGAATATGGATTGGGGGGAAGAAATGAAAGAGGAAGCCGCCTTGTAGAATTTTGTACAGAGCATAACTTAATCATAGCTAACACTTGGTTCAAGAATCATAAAAGAAGGTTGTATACCTGGAAGAATCCTGGAGATACTAAAAGGTATCAGATAGATTATATAACGGTAAGACAGAGATTTAGGAACCAGGTTTTAAATTGTAAGACATTTCCAGGGGCAGATGTGGATTCTGACCACAATCTATTGGTTATGAACTGCAGATTGAAACTGAAGAAACAGCAAAAGGGGGGGGAATTTAAGGAGATGGGACCTGGATAAACTGAAGGAACCAGAGGTTGTGGAGAGTTTCAGGGAGAGCATAAGGGAACAATTGACAGGAATGGGGGAAAGAAATACAGTAGAAGAAGAATGGGTAGATGTGAGGGATGAAGTAGTGAATGCAGCAGAGAATCAAGTAGGTAAAAAGACGAGGGCTAATAGAAATCCTTGGGTAACAGAAGAAATATTGAATTTAATTGATGAAAGGAGAAAATATAAAAATGCAGTAAATGAAGAGGGCAAAAAGGAATACAAACGTCTCAAAAACGAGATCGACAGGAAGTGCAAAATGGCTAAGAAGGGTTGGCTAGAGGACAAATGTAAGGATGTAGAGGCTTGTCTCACTAGGGGCAAGATAGATACTGCCTACAGGAAAATTAAAGAGACCTTTGGAGAGATGAGAACCACTTGTATGAATATCAAGCGCTCAGATGGCAACCCAGTTCTAAGCAAAGACCGGAAGGCAGAAAGGTGGAAGGAGTATATAGAGGGTTTATACAAGGGCGATGCACTTGAGGACAGTATTATGGAAATGGAAGAGGATGTAGATGAAGATGAAATGGGAGATAAGATACTGCGTGAAGAGTTTGACAGAGCACTGAAAGACCTGAGTCGAAACAAGGCCCCCGGAGTAGACAACATTCCATTGGAACTACTGATGGCCTTGGGTGAGCCAGTCATGACAAAACTCTACCATCTGGTGAGCAAGATGTATGAGACAGGCGAAATACCCACAGACTTGAAGAAGAATATAATAATTCCAATCGCAAAGAAAGCAGGTGTTGACAGATGTGAAAATTACCGAACTATCAGTTTAATAACTCACAGCTGCAAAATACTAACGCCAATTCTTTACAGATGAATGGAAAAACTGGTAGAAGCGGGCCTCGGGGAAGATCAGTTTGGATTCCGTAGAAATGTTGGAACACGTGAGGCAATACTAACCTTACGACTTATCTTAGAAGAAAGATTAAGAAAAGGCAAATCTACGTTTCTAGCATTTCTAGACTTAAAGAAAGCTTTTGCCAGTGTTGACTGGAATACTCTCTTTCAAATTCTAAAGGTGGCAGGGGTAAAATACAGGGAGCGAAAAGCTATTTACAATTTGTACAGAAAGCAGATGGCAGTTATAAGAGTCGAGGGGTATGAAAGGGAAGCAGTGGTTGGGAAGGGAGTGAGACAGGATTGTAGCCTATCCCCGATGTTATTCAATCTGTATATTGAGCAAGCAGTAAAGGAAACAAAAGAAAAATTCGGAGTAGGTATTAAAATCCATGGAGAAGACATAAAAAATTTGAGTTTCGCAGATGACATTGTAATTCTGTCAGAGACAGCAAAGGACTTGGAAGAGCAGTTGAACGGAATGGACAATGTCTTGAAAGGAGGATATAAGATGAACATCAACAAAAGCAAAACGAGGATAATGGAATGTAGTCAAATTAAATTGGGTGATGCTGAGGGGATTAGATTAGGAAATGAGACACTTAAAGTAGTAAAGGGGTTTTGCTATTTAGGGAGTAAAATAACTGATGATGGTCGAAGTAGAGAGGATATAAAAAGTAGACTGGCAATGGCAAAGAAATCGTTTCTGAAGAAGAGAAATTTGTTAACATCAAGTATAGATTTAAGTGTCAGGAAGTCGTTTCTGAAAGTATTTGTATGTAGTGTAGCCATGTATGAAAGTGAAACATGGACGATAACCAGTTTGGACAAGAAGAGAATAGAAGCTTTCGAAATGTGGTGCTACAGAAAAATGCTGAAGATAAGGTGGGTAGATCACGTAACTAATGAGGAGGTATTGAATAGGATTGGGGAGAAGAGAAGTTTGTGGCACAACTTGCCTAGAAGAAGGGATCGGTTGGTAGGACATGTTTTGAGGCATCAAGGCATCACAAATTTAGCATTGGAGGGCAGCGTGGAGGGTAAAAATCGTAGAGGGAGACCAAAAGATCAATACACTAAGCAGATTCAGAAGGATGTAGGTTGCAGTAGGTACTGGGAGATGAAGAAGCTTGCACAGGATAGAGTAGCATGGAGAGCTGCATAAAACCAGTCTCAGAACTGAAGACGACAACAACAACAACAACTAATAGTAAATATATAAACTACATCATTATTTTCATCTGCAAAGAAAAACTTCATTATCATCACTATCATCACCTGCAAAGAAAAACTTCATTATTCATATCACCATAATTCCATTATTATCATCACCTCTAAAGAAAAACTTCATTATCTATATAACCATATTCTAGCATATTTCATGACTAAAACTAAGATGTGTAGTTCTGTTTGACAGTGTGCATCAATCGCCTCGTATTCTGAAAGAAAAAAATTAGTTATGACTGCTATCATACGATGTGTATAGTATATTCTTGTTAATGCTTGTTAATTCTGATACATTTGCTCTTCGTGACGAGGTATCGCATATTCTTTCGGTCATTCCGAAGGTGAAAATCCCATTTCTGTTTAATGTATTTCTTTTACACGTTATTTCTTTCTGAAAATGATGAATAAGGATTAATATCTTGCATTTAAATCACATACTCATTAAATAAAAGCTGGTTTTTAGTGATATAATTGAGCATACAGCGTAGCATGACAGAAAACGTAATATGTCAAAAAAACATAGACAGTGTACAGATGCAAAAATGTACACAGAATATCACAATGTAGCAGCAAAAAAAAAAAAAATGTAAAAAAATAGTCACGATGTTGAGATATCATAAGGCAAAATGTCAAAGTCAACTGGTGTTTGTTATATCTTAAAGATTACATAGTGCATACAAACAAAACAGTAAAACAATCATACATACATAAAAAAATGAAAAATGTGCACGGTCTGATGTGTAACGACAAGAAAAGCGGCCTGTTAACCATACCTTGCTGGGCACTTGCCAAGAAAAAATACGATAATTATTAGTAAGTGTTCATGTGAATATAATTGCATAAGTGGTCATAAAAAAATCAGGAAATGGCATTACAGTGTGATAAATCATAAAGTATCTTCATTCAATAAAAGGTTTGACGTTCGATACGTGGTGGTTCCCTTTGGTTTTTCTGGTTGTCAAAGTTTCGACGTGTACTATATTGGGGTGAGGAATGCTGCGAATTCGATATGGACCCGCATATAGAAGCTCAAATTTACTACACCTAGCTTTTCCTCTATTAGGTAAATAATGTGTGCGTACTAATATCTTCTGTCCAATGTGAAAGTCGCGGCGTGTACAAACCTGTTTTCGCTGTTTTCTCCGGCGCTCTGCGGCACGTTTGATGTTGTTCAGCGCAATGTCAATTATTTCATAGTGTCGTAGTCGACGATATGTAGGAATGGTTATTAATTCTTTAATTTTGTTAGGTGGTCAACATTTTTCAATATAACAGACGGAGATAGCATAGTAGATTCATTTGGTATGGAATTAATTACATCCTGGAATGAGAGTATCTGTGTGTCCCAATCAATATGTTATTTATGGCAGTATATTCTACACAGTTTACCAATTTCTTTCATTAATCGTTCACAAGGGTTCGAAGAAGCATGGTACCTGGATATATAGATCGGAGCAATGTTTCTAGCTCGTAACATACGCGTCCATATAGCAGATCGAAACTGTGATCCATTGTCGGAAATTACTTTCAATACATGCCCTACATGAAATAGAAAATGTTTTACAAATGCTTTCGAAACGGTTTTACCAGTAGCTTTGCGTAACGGAGTGAAGGTAACAAATTTTGAAGTGAGTTCAACAGCGACAAAGATGTAGCAAAAACCTCTATTAGTTCTGGGAATCGGACCAAAAATGTCTACAGCGGCCATGTGTCTCAATTTAACAGGTACAATGGGATGTAATGGAGGAATATGTGAAGTCGTATCTGACTTAGCTTTCTGGCAGATTTTACATGACGCTAAAACTCGTCGAATACATTCTCCATGTTGGTAAAATAACAGTTCTGTCTCAGTATAAGAAAACATTTTCTGGCTCCGTAATGTGCGTAACTTAAATGAGTATACCAGGTTAATTTGTTAGCAAGTTCGTCAGGAATGCATAATAACCAATTGCTGCTATCAGGGTGAGAGCGGCGAAACAGAATATTATTGCGTACAGTGTAATGGTTTCAAATGGTAGCATTATTCCTATCTTGCCAAAGGTGTTTAATTTCTTTCCATACGTTGTCTTTACTTTGCTCTTGTGCTATGTCTTGTAATGACGACGAAATGAATTTTTCAAATGCAACTTGTTGAATGTACATGACGCTGAAATTTGCATTGCAGAAGTTGGTTGCGATGTCTTGCTGATTGTTGCTGAGAGAACGGGATAGTGCGTCTGCTACAATATTTTGTGTGCCGGGAATGTGAACAATTGTAAAATTAAATTCTTGTAAATAAAGTTTCCATCTGCTTAATCTGTCGTGTGTAAATTTAGCCGAAAGGAAAAACTGTATCGCTCTATGATCTGTGTAAACGGTAGTGTGTCTTCCGTAAAGAAAATGCCGAAATCTCGTAATTGTCCAAACAATACATAATGTTTCAAGTTCTGTAACAGAATAATTTCGTTCAGCAGGTGACAGAATGCGACTCGCAAAGGCTATGTTTTTAATTACTGTAGTGCCATCTTCTTCAATCTCCTGAAAAATGTGTACGCCTAAAGCAGTGTTAGTACTGTCGGTGGCAAAGGAAAAATTTCTAGTAAGATCTGGGTGTGATAAAAGTGGTGCATTCAACAAAGCATGTTTCAAATAACATTTACGTGAACAAGATTCTGTGTATCTGAAGTATTTCTTACGTTGCTGGAAGATGCAACCTGTACTGTATCTAGTCAAATTCTATCTGATGTGCTGTTATTTTCGGGAGGATGCTGTAGCATTTCAACTATTTGTACTGTTCTGTTATTTCTTCCTGACGTACTACGTTCGGGATGATATCTACTGTCTGTTTCATTCATGATAATATGTCGTTGTGGATGATTTTGCTGCTGATAACACCGACTGTTATTAAATGTACGCTGAAAATTGTGCTCATTATTTTTACGTCTGTCATGATAGTCATTTCTATACGGTGCACTGCGATAGGAATTGAAATGGTGTGTTTTCTGTACGTGATTGTTTCCTTGTTGCTGTGTGTTACTATTTAATGGGGCTGATGCTATACGTGCAGGCGGCGAAACATTAAAGCTTGGTTGACCTTGTACCTTACATTGTTGGTTAGGTATGCTAACCGGTGGGTTTTCATGCTGTTGCGGAGAAAAACGTCTATTGTTACCAAAATGTGTTTGCGACTGCTGAAAATTTTGTACATACTGATGATTAAAATTTTTTCTGATATTAAAGTTCTTGTAGTTGTCATTTCTGGAGCGTCTAATGAAAAATTGTCACTTTCGGTAAAATATGTCATATCAGGTTTTCTTTACTCATTCTTAATCTAGGATTAAGCGATAGTTAAAGAGCTGTTTTAATAGATAAAAGGATAGTAGAAGAGAAGGCAGCAGTGCAGAAAGCTAAAGATGAAATAGCACTACTACGGCTCGGGGCCCTGTGCACGCTATGGCACATATTCATTAAAGCGTAATGAATCCCCTGAGGTCTATTACGCGCTACAAATAAATTTTAGCTTTGCGTTACAGGCAATGGCGGTGAAAATTCAAAAACAAATTGTTGTATCCAAGCCAATGCTAGTTTCTGCATTACACGAAATGCCGGTGAAAATTCAAAAACAAATTGTCGTATCCAGTCGAAAGCGTGTACCTGTGCTCTGTCATTTTTAAATACTTTCGATTTTCTCACGGATAGATAATGCTTGTAATCAAAATTATCGTCTCTGTACATCTGAACAGGTTTAGGATTGTATGAGAATCTGTCTGTGACCGGTGAAATCTAAGTCACGTACTCTCTGTAAATTACCCAAATTATACTGGCTGTGTGAGTGTGAGAAATGTTCGGAATGTGCCGTATGCTGTGACATGTTATTGACTGAAATATTTTTCATCTGTCACTTCTTGCTGTAAAGTTGACAATTTTCTACGTAATGTATTATTGGACGAATCTATCTCACTGATCGACTGCTGTAAATTTTGGAATTCAGGTGTCTGATTAAACGAAATCGGTGAAGTATCGTCTGATTTGCTGTCATTATTACTTTCAATGACGTCAATACGACTGGCCAATTCATCATATATTTCAGTCAGTATTTTTACCTGATCATCGCTTTTAGTGTCACAAGCATAAATTTGTTTTTGTATTTTATGTGTGGTTTCGTTCAATTTTTTAACGTCTGCTTTGATGACATCGGAATCCTGTATTAGTTCTAATTGTTCAAGTCTGTCGGTCACTGTGTGTGTATCTGTTTTTGATTTAAGATCGGAAATTTCGTCGCGCAATTCGGTGTTCAACTGTTTGATAGTATTAATTTCGTCTGATACTGTAGCAACATTGTTGTCTACGTATGTTTTTGCTTTCGTAAACAATTGACGTTTATCTTCCTGTCTCTGTGCGGTAATTGTTTCCACAACTTGTCGTTTTACTTTATTTTGTTCCTGTATGAATTTACGGTAACGCGTTTCACTGTTTTGTAGGTGGTGATTAAAACGTTCGTCAATTTGACTGTTCTGTTGGTCGAATTTCGCGTCTACTTTTGCATCCAGTGTGCGCGAAAGTTCTGCTGTCATTAATTTAAACTTGTCGCGTAACTGTGTTGCGTTTTCAGAGCATTGTTTACTGACTGCACTAATTTCGTCTCTAAGTAATTTAGTTGTTTCTGCATGTCTATTATTTAATTCTTGTGCCACAGATCTAATTTCTTCACTACTTTTCCTAGCACAAGCCTTAATTTTCTCACGTAATTGTTCTTTAATATCATGACATTGCGCGGCAACGGCTGTAATCTGTTAACTAAGCTGTCTGGAATTGTTGTCTAGTTTTTCATTAAGTTGTTGTTTGAGATTTTCATGATTTTCATTAATTTGTTTGTGATTGTTGTCATATTCTTTCATAAACTGTAGCAATACTGCCATAATTTGATCGAAGCCAAAATTAGCGACTCTATTTTCTATGCTGTGTGTTGGTGTATCTGCATTTGTCACGTTTTCTGTAACCATTTGGTCATTCTGTAATTCTTGAAAATGTTTGCCAAATGGATGTGCACTGTTAGTCGCTACCTCGGAATCAAATAAATCTGTTGTACTTTGAGTACACTGTTCATTTTCGTTAGATAAATTTATCTGTTCACAATTCAAATTTTGCAAACCGGGTGTGTTAAACTGGACAGCGTTCATTGTAACAGAATGTCCCGCGTCATCAATTATCGTTAAATTAACAGAGGACACAACTGAGTTTGTTTGCTCATCATTAGCATTAAAATCATTACCAGTGATCAGTACGCACTGATTGTCTGTAAATGGATGACTATCATTAAGACACTGAGTGTCGCAAGTATTATCGGTCAAATTATTCGAGTTGGCTATTTCACTCATTGTACATCGCAATGTACTGTTAACAGTTTTTCACGGCATTTTCACTAATCAAAATTAAGCACAAATGAAACAAGGACAATGCAAAATGCAACAAACACAATTACATCAAAGAGCTTCAAATTGCCGATGATCTGTGAAAGAAAGAGTGACAAATTAGTAAATGTGTTGCGCCAGATGAAAACTACATTTAAGTAAATAAGATCAGATATATGACTACCTATCAGAAGATTCACAAAGAAATACGATCCTGGCAGGGTCGCCAAGAGTAACCTCCCCACACGAAAATATTTATTAAATGATGAACCATGAACCAAGTGTAACCTCCCCACAATTTTATATAAATGAAAATGAACCATGCGTAAACTCCCCACAGAAATTATAATTAAATGAATTTTTTAATATTGTAACCTCTGAACAAAATTGGTTCCCAATTATAGTCTCCGTGCAGAAATGCATTCACATTTAATGTTCCCACAAAATTTTATTCCTAAACCCGGAAATAATAAAAAAATTTAGTAACCTGGTAACTTTTATGACGAGGGCAACACTGCGCCTCGGCCCTATATTCTGAATAAAAAAAAGCAAAAATTCTTACCTCAATAAAAACTCCAAATATATCTGCTCTTACATAAAAAATTTTCGGCACAGCTCCGTGCAATGCTGGCATATGCTTTGTGATTCGTGAAAGGAATAATTATTCATTGGAAAAAAAAAATTAAATTGAAATGAATGCCCCTTTTTTTTACATTACTTTATATTGTAAAAATTATTATTGGGACTTTTTTTATTTTGAAAGAAATTAAATGACAATTAATATACATTACTAGATATGCGCAAGGCTGCTTCTTTACCTTCTACAACAATATTCATCCTCCAGAGTCCTGACCAGAGTCCCGAGCAGACCAGACAGCCGACACGCGCCGACTACCGACGACTCACGCAGACTACTCAAGACTACTGTCGACACGCGCATACAAGCGCAGACTAGCGACAAGCAACAACTAACGACATACTGCTCTCTGGTCAGAGACTCTCCTATGCCTTGCCTATTGCAGGCAGCGCATATAGCGCATACCTCACCTCTTACAACTTGTATGTATATTCTATGTTTTAATCTCTTGTAAATTACACCATACCCATACCCATACCCTACGGTAGGTCTGTTGTTTGGTATGTAGCAAGTGTCTTTCTCTTAGTGTTTTGTTCTGTTGTATAATGTCCATTAATAATACCTTGGTGGGCGGCTGTCGTTTCATATTTCAAGGGTGCCGCCACGCTTGTATTTGCTGTGTTTACGCGTAACAACTGTTTATTTTGTAATGTCAGTTGGTAGTCTTCCACTATGGGACAATTTCCTATTCTAGAGACCCCGCTAGCCTGGTAGTTGCGCTTTTTGCGTGTCGGACATAGACCGAGGTGACAGAATCCATGAGATAGCAATTCTCACTTATCCAGATGGCAGTAGTATCACGTGCACAAGGTATAACAGGGCTGTCTATTGGTGGACGTCTCATTTGTGCTTAGGTGATTAATTCGGAATGGTTTCCGATGTGATTATAGCCGCACGACGGGGATTAACAGAAATAGGACGCGGAATGGTAGTTGGAGCTAGACGCTTGCGCATTCCATTTCGGATATCGTCAGCAAATACAATATTCCGAGATCCACTGTGTCAAGAGTCGGCCGAGAATACGAAATTTCAAACCATATCTCTAACCACGAAGAAAGCAGTGGCTGATAGCCTTCACTTAAAGGCAGGGAACAGTAGCGTTTGTGTAGAGTTTTCATTAGTAACAGACAAGCAACTCTTCGTGAAAAAACTGAAGAAATCAATGTGAGACGTACGATGAATATTACCGATGGAACAGTTTGGCGAAATTTGGCGTTAATGAGTTCCGGCAGCAGACGACAGATGCGAGTGCCTTTGCTAACAGCAGGACTTCGCCTGCAGCACTTCTCCTGGGCTCGTGACCATAACGTATGGAAAACCGTCGCCTGGTCAGATGAGTCCCGGTTACAGTTGTAGTTGGTAAAGGCTGATGGTAGGGTTCGAATGTGGCTCAGAACCAAAGAAGTTATGGGCCCAGGTTGTTGGCTCAAATGGCTCGGAGCACTATGGGACTTAACATCTGTGGTCATGAGTCCCGTAGAACTTAGAACTACTTAAACCTAACTAACCTAAGGACATCACACACATCCATACCCGTGGCAGGATTCGAACCTGCGACCGTAGCGGTCACGCGGTTCCAGACTGAAGTTCCTAGAACCGCACGGCCACACCGGCCGGCACCCAGGTTGTTAACAAGGCACCGTCCAAGCTGGTGGTGGCTTCATAATGGTGTGGTTTGGCCCAGTGTAGCTGAGTCTGTCGTTGACTAGAACTGTTCATGTTCGGCTCCGTGGAGAGCATTTGCAGCCATCCATAGACTGCATGTCCCCAAATAACAAAGGAATTTTATAGACGACAATGCCCATGTCAATTAGCCAGAATTGTTTGCAGCTGGTTTGAAGAACATACTGGACAATTCTAGCGAATAATTTGGCCAAACAGATCGTACGGCTTGAATCCCATCGAACATTAATACTTAATCGAGAGGTCTGCCGGTGCACAGACTCCTGCATCGCCAACACATTCCTAGATACGGATGGCTATAGAGGTAACATTGCTCAATATTTCTGCGAGGCACTTGATACGTGTTGTTGAGCCCACTTCTTGTCGTGTTATTGCTCTAAGTCAGCCAAAAAGTGCCCAACACGATTTTAAGTGGTTTCCCATCACTTTGTATCCTCTGACTTCTGTTACCTCAGTGCATTTAGAGCGTAAGGTCCTTTAATACAACCTAACAGTCGCGTTGCCAAGTTGGTATTAGCGCATTTGCATATAGGACATAGATTTCCCTCCGGGCTTCGGGTTCATATTCTTCCAGTATTCCGTTTAACGGTTCGACACAACAGTCGTTACGACCTGTTCCAAGTACGTCGATTCGTCGATCGCTGGTGCTTATCTATCAAAATTTCGCTAGTAAAACCTGCTTCATTTGGGTATCATCCTTTCTTTTACACACTCCTTAAGTTATTTGATACGCAAGCTTATGTGAGTAGCATGTATATTACTTCATTAATACTGCGCTGGCTCATTTTCCTTGTGACCATCATGATGCCGCTATGATTCATTACCGGTGATACTGTTTCCAGCAACGCATCCTGTCCATTAACAAATTTGCGGTACGTCATGACTTGTCTCTATTCGCACAACTTTTTTTCCGGATATGAGCAGTCGAGGTACTCAACGGGCCGAAACACGGGTCATATGGAGATGATGATGATGCATAATCATAAAGACAATGCCATATGAAATTCTCAGCATTTCACTGAAACAACGCAATGTTATTCGCCGATCCTCACGGGCAGTCACAGGAGGTGCACTGATGTTGACTTCAGTCACAGCGAAAACCAAAACACCAGGCCCCCCATCCTTAACACAGACAGCTTGACTTCCTTTGAAGTTCTTGAAGCATATAAGCACTGTTGGAAGAGGGAGCGCTTCTTCATAGTACGCTTGCTGCAGATTTTTCTAGGTTTCAGTGGCTGTATGGTTTAAACAAACACAGAATGTTATTGTATCGTATTGGTTCTATCAAGTCACCTCCATTGTATGGCATGCGAAATACAGATACGAGAGTGGTCTTTCTGGGAACATCCCCCAGACTGTGGTTAAGCCATGTCTCCGCAATATCCTTTCTTCCAGGAGTGCTAGTACTACAAGTTTCACAGGAGAGATTCTGTGAAGTTTGGAAGGTAGGAGACGAGGTACTGGCGGAATTAAAGTTGTGAGGACGGGGCGTGAGCCCTGCTTGGTTAGCTAATATCGTAGAACACTTGCCCGCGAAAGGCGAAGGTCCAGAGTTCGAATCTCCGTCTGGCACACAGTTTTAATCAGGTAGGAAGTTTCATATCAGCACACACTGCTGCAGATTGAAAATTTAATTACTATTTGAATTCATCTATCATTTATAAACAACAAGCAGAAACTTTGAATAATGTCCCTTCATTATTTCTCAGTTCAAAGACTGGGACATATTGCACCAGGCTTAGGCAGTGTTAACAAAATGTTTAATGAACCGAAAGATGAGGCAACATCCAAAGGATGGAGAACCTAACCTCGGCTGCTCGCTTGGTGCTATTCGAGAGGAGTAGGCTATGTTCCGGCACCAGTTTTTACTCTCTCCCATCTCTCATCAGCATCATACAACAGTAACATAATATCACACACACACAGCACTCTCCTACTCTCTACAGGTAAGCATTCGACACAGTTCTACATACAGGCAGCGAAAGCGATCAGCGTGCACGAAGGATGCAAACCGACCGTCAGAGGGATCGCCAGCTCAACACATTCAGTGGGATATCCCAGTTTAAAATGAATTACGATGGTTACATCTAAACAGGGTGGCTGGTACCCTGATGCAGTTTGACACAAATCACTAATTTTGTCTACCTCTTCATGCTTGGGTCCTCTTTCTTACGCAGTTCGCTCGCTCATGGCTTCACAAATACTTTCTTTGCTGCCCCACTGTGTCTGTAGCAACGATAGTCCGTGCAACACTGAAAGTACACGAAAGTTACTTTCCACTCTGGGTCTCAGGTATAGCTTTTAGAATTCCGGGAGATTTTGTATGATTTCATATCATCTACACCACGACTGGATGAGCAATCTAAACTTACAGGAAATTACAGAATTACTTATTCGTTCAAATCTATTATCACGGCAGGTAGCCAGTTAGAGGAGTGGAAATTAACTGGGACAGAAAATTTAAATAACTGTAGGAAAACAGTCTTTATTAGAACGCGTCCCAGCAAGTGGTAAGTAATACAAATCCACTTCAACCAACGAGCAAAATCTTCACTTACAAGTCGGCAGCACAAGTAATAATTATAGAAAGTCAAGGGCAGAGAAGAAAAAATGGTAGCATATGCTTAAACCTCGAATGTTCACTGGAGTGACAATCCAGAAAGTGACAATACCCTAACACAAACTTTTTAACTTAAGCAAATGAGGTGAGGCAACCAACGTTTAAGAATTAACTGTGGAAAATGACAAAATTGATTACAATTTTGAGAGTTTCCAGTTTTAACTTGTATTGTAAGGTAAAAGGCACGAGAAATAAAGTGCCAGACGAGATGAAAACCAAATAGCTTCCAACAAACATTGCTTGGATGTACACGTTGCCAGTATTTCCTCAGATTATGCATTTGCTTAATTACACTTCCGTCACCATTATAAAGGTCAGAGAAATTTACCACAATCAACCACGACAGAATTCGAATAAAAAAATCTTTATATCAGTAGAGCCCAGTCTGAACATAAAATCTAAGCATTAAAATGCAGTATTGCAGCAATACAGAAACCGTGAATAATAATATTCGTGAAACGTTGGTAACAAAATTAGACATCACCAGCTTCTTCAAGACCAAAAAAGCCGAAAGTTGTTCAGTTTTCAGGGAAAGTGATAGTGATCACATGTTTTGACTGTCATGGAACGATTTACCAACATGCAGTTCCTCTCCGCATGAATGTTACAGCTGCATGCTACTCTTCAGCATCGTTTAAACTGAGGAAGCATTTTGCAAGGAAAGGACCAGAACTTTCTAGGACTGGGTGGCGACATCATCATTAAAAAGCGCGGCCTTACGACGCAAATCAAATCATACAGTTTGTGGCTCAGTTGAAAATTACTTGGGTTGCACATCGGTCTTACACAACCGATCGTGTACGCTGTGACTTTTTTCCAATCGCTAAAGGTAAAACTTCGGAACATTCGGTTTGAGAACTCAGCTCAAGAAAATTGATGCAATTCTCAAGGACCAGACAAAGAATGACCTGCAGCATGTGTTCAAGGACTGTTAGAAATGCTATAAAAATTGCATTCAAGTAAGAGGGGAGTACTTTGAGAAAAATCAAGTAAATATTGAAATAGAGTAATAAACATCTCTGCAAAAATTATTCAGAACTTTTGTTGATCAGTCTTCGTATTTTTCGCTGATTTAAAACTCTGATGACGAATGCTCTCTTTTGTAAAACATGGCTAGACCTAAATACAGTGACGGAAAAAAATCGTAACACCAAAAATGAAATGTGCAGCATGATGTCTTAAACTTTGCGCCAGTCGCGTTAGAGTGGCGCTTGTAGCGCTAGTATGAGGGCACAAATGAGGTTTGTTTAAATATACGCTATAATGGTAGTGAACGTCAGCTGCATTTGAGACTGGTCATGGTGAGCTGACGTTAATCTAGAGTGCCTTTAAGGCGACAGGGATGCCATTATCACCTTCTCACGGAGTTTAAACGAGCTCGGGTAAAAGGGATGTGGATCACTGGCTGTTACCCCTACCATGTTGCAGAAAGACTTTGCAGGAATATAGCAACTGTACATAGCTGCTGGCTGCGGTGGTCAAGAAGACTGAGATCCGGATTGCCACGTGGCAGTTTCGAGACGGGGACCATTGTGTTTTAGATATGGTTGCCGCGCGTCGTACTGCATCTTCAGTAGCAATTTCAGCAGCAGTTGGCACCGCAGTGACACCACATCTTACAAATCGATTCCTTGAAGGAAAGCTCCGAGCCAGAGGCCCTGTAGCGTGCATTCTGCTGACACCAAACAGCCCTTTGCGGCATGAGTGGTGTCAAGCGAGAGCTAATTGGAGGGAGGGTGAAGGCCTGTTGTGCTTTCTGGTGAAAGCTCGGTGCCAGTGATGCCCGTGTGTTGGTTAGAATGGGACCAATTGAGGCCCTGAAACGAACTTGTCTGGTTGCTGGGCATGGTAGACACACTGGACCTACACCTGGAGTTATGGTCTTGTGTGTGATTTCGTATGACAGCAGGAGCGCTTTCTTGGTTATTTAATGCACCCTGACTGCAATTTTGTACGCCATTCTGGTAATTCGGCCTGTTGCTCTGTCATTCGTGAAGAGGGGATAACGGTAGTCCACATGCCACTGTTGTAACCCAACATGCTCTACAGAGTGTGGAGAGGTTGCCTTGGACTGCTCGATCACCAGATCTCTCTTCAGTCAATCACATATGGGACACCATCGGACGACAAGTGCTGCGTGGTCCAGAGACAGCATTAACCGTCCATTTACTCACCGGTCAAATGCAACAGGCTTGTAGTTCCATTCCAGAAACATACACCATACACCTGTACACCACAAAGCATGCACATTTGCATGTTTGCATTCTACATTAAACCGGTTACTAATGTCCCAGCATCTCTCATTCGCAACGTTGTATCTCGTTCTTACATTAAGCTGTGATCTTGCAATGTTAAACCCCTTAAATATGTTACCTAAACAAATGTTAATTATTTTTTGATGTTGAGCTTGTTTGGGTCATTGTATGTGGAGGATGACTAATACCATCAAGTTTCGTGGTGACAGCTTGACTTTTTATGTGATAATAAACAATTTTATGTCTTACTGTCATGTTAGAAGACTGAGTTCTTTAATTTGAAAAGCAATTCGACGTGGAATGAACGTGTCAGCTGTGCTGGCCAAGCAATTACTTCGGGCACACGGAGGTGGTGTGACTTTTTACACGCAGCCCCGTAACGAAGTTTTCACGAAGTCGCGCGTACGAGTGAGCAGCGGGAAAATGAAAACATCATTTGCCGACAGGAGCGGCGCGGTGTAAGGTCTGGCTTGTTCCCGGCCCGGCTGCGCAGGTGGCGGGCGGGTTTTCGGAAGTCGGCCGGTATTAGGCACGCCCGGCGGCCCGCGCCGGCGGAATGAATAATTCAGTTGTTTCCCGTACAAAGCCGAGGCGCGTTACTCCGGACGTAAAAAGATGAATGTCACGCGGCCGGGACGGGCATGCGAAGCAGCCGCCGGCGGCAGAGATGAAGAATGGCAGCCCGCCTTAACGCGCGGCCCGCGGCGTCACGTAGAATATTGTGGCGGGGGCGGAGCACAGCGCAGAACAGGTAGGAGCACGGCGCCGCGCCGGGCTCCCATCCCGGCCGGCACTTCGGGCGGCTTTCTCCGCCGACGAGACGCCGAACTGGGTGCCTTATGCCTAGGCCCCTCCAATCTCTCTCTTATCCGAAGCCTAAGTACGCTCATTCGACGATACAGTATTAAACCTTGTATCTGAGATCAGAGGAAAGAATAGCGTAATGGAATACGTGCTTGTCTTCTTTAGTTAGGAGCACAATTTTGACTCTAACATCCATTTGTTAGGTAATAAAATGGCCCCACTAAGGCAGACGTATTCTGGCGTTTTTATTTATATTCATTTTTTTTTTCAAAAATTGATTTGTTCAGCCAATCGGTTTTATAAAGTTTGTGGTCCGAAGCCTTGACAAGTTTCAGAACCACTAGGGACATCTTCTTCGAAAGTAATTTATTAGTTAAAACCATTCAAGAGCCAACAGGATCGCACAAAATATTTTTTTATTCAAGACAATCCGTTCCAGCATTCTTAGCTTTATCTTCAGGTCTTAAACACGTTTCATAGTTTTCTAAATAATAGATTTCAGCTATCAGTCGTCCTTTAGAATTTTTTATTGGCAGATCTAGATTTCAACTAGAAACTTTGTCCACAGTTCAATGAACTGTGGACAAAGACCGACCAACAGGCATTACATGCATTGACCAAAAATGACACTGCATTGAGAATGGATTGTTTCTAGCTGAAATCTAGATCTGCCAATAAAAAATTCCAAAGGACGACTGATAGCTGAAATGTATTATTTACAAATCAAAATAACGATCGCTGCGTGCAACAGACTCTGCTCCCACGCCCGGGTTCCCGGGTTCGATTCCAGGCGGGGTCAGGGATTTTCTCTGCCTCGTGATGACTGGGTGTTGTGTGCTGTACTTAGGTTAGTTAGGTTTAAGTAGTTCTAAGTTCTAGGGGACTGATGACCATAGATGTTAAGTCCCATAGTGCTCAGAGCCATTTGAACCATTTTTTGAACAGACTCTGAATGGAGGGTAAACTCATGAATATTTTATACTGAAACTTGTTCAATTTACACTGAACCTCACACACAAGATGTCTGCCGAGCGGTTCTAGGCACTTCAGTCCGGAACCGCGCTGCTGCTACTGTCGCAGGTTCGAATCCTGCCTCGGGTATGGATGTCTGTTCTGTCCTTAGGTTAGTTAGGTTTAAGTAGTTCTAAGTCAAGGGGACTGATGACCTCAGATGTTAAGTCCCATAGTGCTAAGAGCCATTTGAACCATTTTTTGAACGCAATATGTCTAGTGGATTAAAAACTCAGCACATTGTGAACGTTTGTCATCGCTAAAATATATGAAAAACACTCAGTACGTTGTACTCCATATAAAATGGACCTGCAATGTTTAGTGTGTGTTCATAATATGTAAACAGGTTTGCTATTGTGTCATGTAACAAGCATCTGTGAGTAATATGTATATGGAAATGGCCTTTTGGACCAGGTGGTGTGTGTTTTTAAATATTTTAGCGATGACAAAAGTTTATAATGTACTCAGTTCTATCCACTGGACACCTTGTGCATGAGGTTCAGCGTAAAATGAACAAGTTTTACTACCAAACAGTATGTTTAAGACCTGAAGATGACAGCTAACACTTTAGAAACAGGTTGTCTTGAATAAAAAATATTTTACGCGATCTTGGCTTTTGACTGGTTTTTGACAGTTAAAGCAGGTCGCCCTTCAATACTCTCATAAAGAAGAAATTCAGTTTATTGGCTGATCAGCACAAGACAAAAAAAAGAGACGCACCACGAAGGAATTATCCGAAAGGACGTAAATGATGGATGTGACGTACTTGTAGAGACAAACATATGATTACAGTTTCAGAAATATCAGATGATTTGGTCAACAGGAAGAGTTTTATGAATTGAACAAGTCAATAACACGTTGGTACACCTCTGGACTCTATGAGAGCAGTTAGTCGACTTAGCGTTGATTGATAAAGTTGTTTGATGTCTTCGTGGGGGGAGTATCACACCAAATTCCTTCCAGATGGCACATTAGCTTGTCAAAATCCCGACATTCGTGGAGGGCCCTGCCCATAATTCTCCAAATATTCTCAATCGCAAACAGATCTGGCAACCTAGGTACCCACGGTATGGTTTTGCAACCACGAAGACAAGCAGTAGAAACTCTCGCCGTGCGGCAGGACATTATCTCGCATTATGTAAACCCAGGATGGTCTGCCATGAAGGGCAACAAGGCAGGGTTCGGAATATCGTCGCCGTACCGCTTTGCTGTAAGTGTGCCTCGGATGACAACCAAACGGGTCCTGCCATGAAAACAAATGCCACTCCAGATCATCACTCCTGGTTGTAGGGTCGTAGGCCGGGAACTGTCAGTTTGGTATCCCACTGCCGTCTGGGGAGTCTCCAGACAATTGTTCACTGTTCCGGGCTCAGTTCGAAGAAGGACTCATCACTGAAAACGATTAGACTGCATTCAATGAGATTCCAGGCCGAAGACGTGTCTCGGGAATCCTGGACAACTCTAAGATACCAACGTGACTGCCGCTCACCAAATGGCCCGATAAACACGAGTGATGGTCTGATATGACAACTCATTTCACAACAGGACCCATAGGTTGTTATATGTGGCAGCCTTATAACACAGCTGTAAGTCGACGATATTCTAGGCATTGTTCTGTTGACCTGCAGAACAAACGAGCGAACTGTCTCAGCGAGATTCCCGCCCACACGCGGCGAGATTTTCTACTGCTTGTCTTCATACTTGTCAAACCCTACCTTGACCAGCTAGGTCGCTGGGCCCCTCCCCAATTGAGAACGTCTGGAGCAATATGAGAAAGGCCATCCAACCAGCTCGGAATTTTGACGATCTAACGACCGATAACCTCGCTGTTTGGTCTCTTCCCCCAAACAACCAACCAACCTTGACGATCTAACGCACCAATTTGACAGAACTTGCACGACATCCTCAGGATATCAATCAATGCCAAGCCGAATAACTGCTTGTACAAAAGCGAGAGATGGACCATATGGTTATCGACTTGCTAAGTTTGTGAAGTACTATCTCTTGAATTAATCATCAGTTTCTCTGTGATTGTAATCACTTGGCCGGCCGATGTGGCCAAGCGGTTCTAGGCACTTTAGTCTGGAACCGCGCGATCGCTACGGTCACAGGTTCGAATCCTGCCTCTGGCATAAACGTGTGTGATGTCCTTAGGTTAGTTAGGTTTAAGTAGTTCTAAGTTCTAGGGGACTGATGACCTCAGGTGTTAAGTGCTATAGTGCTCAGAACCATTTGAACCATTTTTCGTAATCACTTGTTTGTCTTCACATGCACGTCACATCTACCGTTTTCCTTTGCATTCGGAAAATTACTTCGTGGTTAGTCGTTTTCTTTCTTTTTTTCTTTGTTTCTTTTTTTGTTTTATAGTGCATTATCTACGTTGCCTGAAATACGTACATTTGTGTGTATGCGAGTGTTTCACAATTATATTTTCTATTGCGTAGAGTTATGCCCAGTGAGATTGTTATTTGTGTAAAGAAAGAACGGTCAGACCAAAGTGGACGGAGTGAGAACAGAGAGAAAGTTAAAACATGAGTTTTCTGGACATAATTGAAGAATTTTACAGACTGAAGTACTAACAATGAAGAATGTGGACTGGGAACATTTAATTCCAGTTAATAAAAGTTCTGACGATTTTGCACGTGCTCTATGAGACGAATGTGCCATTTTACTGGTTTATGGTGAGGACTGATTAATTGATAAGAAGATCTTTTCTCAAGACAAGACCTCTAATTCCATTATGTGACTTTCCTGTATAATTGTGAATAGCGTCAGTTCCCTCATAAATCGGGCGTTGTGACAAGATATGACTGAAAATCGAAGAGTAAATTGAAGATACTTGTCTCACCTGGATAGTCCTTCATAAATTGCACCGAATTTCTCTGTAATTTTCAGAGAGTCGTATGTTTCTAGATAGTTTGTTGCTTACAAGTGCAGAGGATAAGCAACTATTGGGAACGGAGGCACAATGACTGGTGAACGGGATAACGCGTTTACTTTAGCTTTCGTACAAGTCGAAAATCTCACGGTCGCGACAACTGAAACAGTGGCCCAACGATGGAAATTTGACATTTTCAGTGTTTTGGAGAGAAGATATTAAACATTCCGTTGCAGTAAATGAGGATATTTTACAGTAAAGTGTAAGAATCATGTGGTTTGTAAAGGAGAGCGGAAAAGAACCGGGGGAGAGAATTAATAGAAGAAGGGAACAGAATTAGATAGAAGGACGACCTGTACACTCCAGTCATTGATTGGTTTGAAAACAGTTTGCTGATCGACACAATCACACATCGACCACCCTCTGATCATAAAATCTATGTTGCGGTTCAATGCTACCAGTGGGGAAATCAAGGCGTCACGTTTGAAATTTGTGTGTTTGTGTCGGACAATAAATTATTTTCAAGAGAACAGAATAGAATAAATTTCGATCGTCGGCCCTAGGGACATAGTACAGATTACATACCTTCCCAGAGCTGTGATGGCATGCTTCGCAAAATATTGGAGCTGTAGCTTCCCTACTCTTTCAGCCATTGGAGCACCGTTTTATAAAGCCACGTTGTCTAATGTTACAAAGCCAGCTCATACTCCAAACTTATATCCCTGCAGCTACTCAGACGGCTGATGCCTCTCTTCAGAAACCAGGTACAGCCACCGCCCCTATCCATATATACCCGTATGTTTAGCTCGCAGCTACGGTACAGCTATCTGTACTGTTGAGGCATACAAGGGAAACAACCTCAGCAACGTCAATAGTTCACTGGGGGGAGGCAGGGGGGATGGGAGCACTGTTGAAATACTGTAAGAAATTTGCATTTCATTTGCAAAATCTTACGACTGTTTCGCAACAGCGGAAGGCCGCAACTTAGGAAACACCGTGCAAGCCGAATTACTCACTTGCGTTTATATACAACACTAGCGCTCGGTGAATGGAAAAAAAGCCACAAATATCGAGGTGACACGTTCTCGGAGTCGCTGTAATTAAAGGAGACAGGAGAGGCGAGGGAGGTGGAGCTCTTTATTATTTGTGGTCTGCGGTCCCTTATTCCGGCGCGTCTCCAGCAACCTCCGGCGCCAGCAGGCGGAAGAATTATCCTCCTCCTTCGTAGCTGGAGCAGCCGCCTCTCTGCAGGCGGCGCGCGCGTGCGCTTATCTAATGACTCTCTTCAGCGCCGTTAGTCCTTCAGAATGAAACCGAATCCTTATCACAATAAAGGACTCCTTGATGCGAATGTAATGGCCGAGTATCCTATATCTCAAAGTGTCTCCCTCCGCGTCTTCACCTTCCTCCTCTCGTTTTGACTCTACACCTCCTGCCGCCATTTACCACTCCACCATTTACCAACTCGTTCTACTCGAGAAATCCTCAGCCGCTCTCATTATGGGTGGGAAAACACGTCCACTCCGCCGCCAGCTTCAGATTCTTTCAATCCAAGAGATTTTTCCCACGCTGCAACTTTCCTTTGAGGGCAGAGGAAGTTGAAATCGTCCTCGTTGACAGACTCAGCCCCATTTGCTTGTCCCCTGTCACCTGGTTTGGTACAAGGAAATACTGAATATACGGCAACAGTACAGCTCATTGCTGCCAATGTTACACAACAAATGAGAGGTTGGACTGCTTTCGACTTTGTCATGTTCAAATAGCCCTTCGAGTTAAGAGCGTATAAGGTACAATAGGTGTATAGAACGACCATACTGAAAAAATAAAATCAGTGTTGATGTAGCATGAAAAATGGCTTTGAGTCAAAGACTGCAGGTGATCATAAAAATGGTTCAAATGGCTCTGAGCACTATGGGACTTAATTTCAACCTAAGGACATCACACACATCCATGCCCGAGGCAGGATTCGAACCTGAGACCGTAGCGGTCCCGCGGTTCCAGACAGTAGCGCCTAGAACCTCTCGGCCACCCGGCCGGCCGCAGGTGATCATAATGAGTATTAATGTCCTACCAGCTGAGTGCCTGAAAATGGGTTCGCAAGTTCTTAAGTGGGCTGAAACTGTTGTAGGACTCTCTATTATACAGTGTATCCCAGGAATAATTGACAACTGTCATGAATGGGACGGGAAATATTTCGAAGCAAACATGTTTATTAAAAATGGGCTCTATAATGCGTACCTTAGGAGCTATGAACATTTCTTCATCTTGGATACTGTGAAACAAATCTCTTGTGCTGCAGGCTCGTCGTTTTCCATATTTTGAGAGATGACAGTATTGAGCAAAAGCAAAATAAAGAAAAAAAGTCCAGTAACCATGGGTCCTACAAATACGGAAAGTAAAGATCCTGCTGTAGAAGAGATTTGTCTCACAGTATTGAAGATGAAGATATGCTCAAAAGCTCTTAAGGTATGCATTTCAGAGCCAGTATTTAGTAGTATCCCTGAATATTGGTCTTTCCTCCAGGAACATGTCGTATATATATTTCGAGCAATTAATTCATGAGCCCACTCCAATAGTAAACAATTGTGAAAATACACTTGTCCTCTTAGCAACAAATAATCCCGAGCTACTAACAAGTATCAAAACGGATACAGAGATTAGTGAACGCAAGTCGTAGCGAGACTGAATACCGTAACTCCCAAATGCACCAAAAACCCGAGACTGAATACCGTAACTCTCAAATCCACCAAAAAACCGCTTGACGCCGTCCTGAGAGACAATCCCCACTTCCTCAAAATTGTATACCAGATGTGGGTTGAATTCAGAGAAACAGTATCGACACCAATTGAGAGATTCATACCACATAAGTTAACTAACGACGGAACTGATCCCCTCTTGGCAGGAAGCTTCTGACTTACAACAAGACGTTGGTATCCTGGTCTTCAGATACAAGTCAGTGGACAGGTATTTTCTATTTTATTAAGAAATATCAATATCCATGATGTTCCTGATGTTACGGAGTATGATTTCATTTTTTATTTTATTTTATTTTATATTTCCTTTGTCGTAGCTCTTCTGACGGGTTTGATATTGCCTGGTAGGAATTTCTCTCTTGTGACAAAACCCATCATCTCCGAGTGGAAGCATTTGAGTAGGTTTTATCCTGTACTGCCATCCTGTCTTATCTTTTTGTCAATTTTTCGAACATATTCCGCTCCTCGCCGATTGAATGGAGCCCTCATCATAATTTCATCAGTCCACCCAATTTCAACTGCCTTCTATAGCACTACGTCTGAATTCCTTCGATTCACTTTTTTCCGGTCTTCCCACTGTCCATGAATCCCTTCCATTCAACGTTTTGCTTCAAATGTACAATCTAAGAAATTTCTATCCCAAGATAATGCCAACGTTGGATATTATTGGACTTCTTCTCCTCATGAATGCCCTCTTTGCCTCTGCTAGTCTGCATCTCCTTGCTTCACCAGTCATATTGTGATTCTTAGGTAGCAGTGTTCCACTCTTCCTTTACTTTATGTCCTGTAATGGGCTGTCCAGTCACATTAGTGTGATCTGCACCTACATTTGACGTGAACGTGCAGTTACTACTGACTGACGGTAGCTGGCACCACTAGCAATAGAGGGTACATAAAGCATGTTGGGGCAGTGGAGGGGGCAGGGTAAGGGCCTGAAAACGATGTAGTCCGTTATCTTAATGCGGAAAGACAGCGATATTATTGACTTTCGGGTCAAGAGTGAAGGCATTTCCGAAACGGCGAACCTTATAAACAGTTTGTGTGCCACCATGGTTGAGGTATGCCGTATATGGGAAACTGGCGGTATCGAAACCGGCTGTGCTACACTACGGGCCATAGATAACAGGAATGATAATGAAATCAAGACCCTAAGCTGTCGACAGGCATTGATATACATCAACAGGGACAGTTGAAAATTTGTGCCCCGACCGGGACTCGAACCCTGGGTCTCCTGCATACATGGCAGATACTCTACCATCTGAGCCTCCCAGGGCACAGAGGATAGTGCGACTGCAAGGATTTATCCCTTGCACGCTCCCCGTTGTACCCACATTCCCAACTTAATGTCAACACACTACATTCGTAGTAGCCCTGCCCATTACACTCATTACCCGTGGCAGACAATCTTACCGAGTCCCGTAAGAGTTCGGGCAATGCGTGTGCATCCAGCACAGAAGAAGGTCAATGAACGGTTAGCCTTTACTATATGAAGATGATATCTGTTCTTTCGGGAGATGACAGGAGTGAATGACGGCTGCGGGAACGTGCACGAGAGGGCAGCCGTGCAACTGTTGAGAAACTGACCATCAAGATCAACCAAGGACCTACGAACAGTCTCTTTAACGACCTTTCAGTGAATGTTGCTGCGTGTGGGCCTTCGCACCAGGCACCTAGTTCATGCAGCCATGATGACTGCTGTTCGTCGACGACGTAAGCTAAAATCTGCATGCCGGTTCCGCAACTGGATGCTGACTGAGTTGTGACAAGTGGGCTTTTCAGATGAATGTTTTGTGATAGAGCGTTTCGGTTTGGGCATTCGCTGTGTGGTCTAGTTATTCTGGAAGGCACAATGGCTCAACAAAAGCATGAAACCATCATTGTAGACCATGTCCACCATATATGCAGTTAGTTTTTCCTAGGCACGATGGAATCTAACAGCAGGACAATCAATGTGTCACACATCTCGCAGGGTGCGAGCGTGGTTCAAAGAACCCCAGGATAAGTTTCCCGTACAACCCTGGCCACCTGGATTCAAACTGAATCGAGAACCTGTGGGATCGAGCTGTTCTCGCCATGGATCCTCAACAGAGAAACCAAGCGCAGCTGGCCACGGCAGTGGTGTCACGAGTGGTTCCACATTTCTTTCGGTACCTGCCAGGACCTCATTAACTCTCTTAATTGATGTCTTGCACTGCGAGAAGTGGTTATTCAAGACCTTATTAATGTGACTGGGCAAAGTACACATTGTGTCCTACTTACACTGTTAATTCCGTTCAGCATGTCCTGAATTCCTTCGTTACTTTCACTGAGGATAACTGCCGGCCGTTGTGGCCGAGCGTTTCTAGGCGCTTCAGTCCGGAACCGCGCGACTGCTAGGTCGCAGGTTCTAATCCTGCTTCTGGCATGTATGTGTGTGATGTCCTTAGGTTAGTTAGGTTTAAGTAGTTCTAGGGGACTGATGACCTCAGATTTTGAGTCTCATAGTGCTCAGAGACATTTGAACCATTTGAACTGAGGATAACTATGTTATCAACGATTGTTGTAACTAATATCTTTTCTTTATGAATTTTAATTGCATTGTTGAATCATTTTCTTCCACCTTTGCTTTTTCAGCCTTAGATGTGGTGTAATTTTTTCTCTAAATTGCTTAGGAAAGAAAAGGAAATTCAACTTAGACTACCAATTGATTGACCACATACGCAAATTCTTTTGACAAAATAACCATTAGATTTTTAGAGTTTTAAGTACAACTTTCATTATCAGCTGGTACACAAGAACGTCTTCTTAGGTCCGAATCCAAGCAGATAAGATAAGTGAAAGACAAAGGAAAGATAGTTCATGCATATAAGCACAAGAGTCCATGGAATAACATGCCCATTGTAGTTCTGTCTCTTCTTCTTTGGCATACTTGTCGATTATTTATAAAATTTATCGTAATATTTACTTTACGTTTTTTTTAACCCAAGTCTACCCAGGAAAAACAGTACAAGGGGAAGGGCCAAGCCACATTGCTCGATTTTATAGTTGTAGTTTCGTGCTATTTGTCCTTATTAAGATATTAATGTATCCACATTCAAGAGGCATCACCTCGTTAATGTGATTATTCAGTATATGTAAATTCTGAATTGGAATAAAGCTGATTATCTTTCTCGATATTTCAGACTACATGCACTGACACACTAACACTCTGCTACAGCCTAGTCGAAACTTATGGCGAGGTTAACTTATTGTTAATCATTAAAATGCATCATTACTTTCTATCAGGCCAGTATTGCATAGCCAGATGTCATTAAGCATAAGAATCGCATTGGGGAAATTTATGATAGAATTCCGTGTTCAGTAAACAGTTCATTTGCAGATCGCCTATCGGTAGCAAAGGAATCTCAGAGGTTGGTTGGTTCAAATGGTTCTGAGCACTATGGGACTTAACATCTGAGGTCATCAGTCCCCCAGAACTGAGAACTAATTAAACCTAACTAACCTAAGGACATCACACACACCCATGCCCGAGGCAGGATTTTAACCTGCGACCGTAGCGGTCGCGTGGTTCCAGACTGAAGCGTCTCAGAGGTTGCTTCCCAACCTAAAACTGAGTCTTTGGGTGTCGCGTATATGATTTCTCCGCAGTAAAAATAATATCGCCAGATTACATTGGTTGAATTACGAAGTACAACTTCCGGCGCTCTACTCGTTAGATATATTATCCATTACTTAACTATATTATCAGTCTCCTAAAACCTCAATTTTTCTACGATAATAATGTGATCCGCACAGTAAAATGCTGGGAAACAGCAAGAATTGTAAAAGACAAAGTGAAGAAAAGTTTGAGTAACTTTTGATTTCGCGCTCGTTCCAAAGTACGTGGAGAATTACGAAGTTGGTTAACTTGCTTCTTGTGCGGGAGAGTCTTGTAGCAAAGAGCATCAGCTTGCCCGGTCGCAGGGCTGAACAAAGTTATCGCCGAAACAAGAGGCGGCGGCTGGGTGTCAGCAGGTGGCGGGCGATAAGGCTGCGGTGCCTCTTCCTCTCGCAGGCAGGCAATGGGCATTGTTCTTCTGGTTTACGCGGCGCGCGCCTAGCTTATCTCCCACGAGTGCGATGGCGCCGCGTCCGCCCTTATCTGACGCCCGGCGGAAACCGGGACGTCACCTTCAGGCCCACGATACCGAGTCTTTATGTCGCACCAGGCTGCTCGAAAGCCCCTTCTCCATTCTTCTTTGAGGAAATTTGATTTTCCTTTCGTGATGAAATCCTTAGTGGTGGCTTTACCGGCATGCTGTCGGCAAACAGATGTGGGAACGACAATAATTCTTGCTGATACTAGAAATCTGCTTTGTGTACATGTTTATTCACAGGTAATTGAAATGCGCATTAATTTTAAGTTGAATTAAGACCACCATAGTATATTGTTATTGTTGTGTACATAGTTCCGCGTAGTCAGCGCGTACACAACTTTCCCACTAGAGCGCGCCCCGCTAAGCACAATAGCGCAGGCGCAGCGCTCGTCCGTCTGCGCACTACGAGATGTCGCTGTCTTAGAGACGGACCAAATTCTGCTTCCGCCGATCCGCGTATTAATAAGTAACCCAGCCAATGAGATTGCTGCTAACGTAGAACCTTTTCTCCTCGCGGAACACACTCGCGCAGTGATACCTGAACGCTCGAGGTATTATAACGAGTGTACAGACCTCCGATTAGTCAGTCTGCATTAGTCTGTATTAGTCTATAGCAAAGTTTCAGCCTGCGCCTAATAAGATTATCATATTCCTGTACATAACCATGAAGATAAATGAATAGACACTTTGTCAAGTATCAGAGATATGTGAGAATAAGATTAACGTACCACGACCAAAGGAACTTCAGATTGTCAATTGTAAACAGCATCCAGAATGAAGTTACGTAATCTCTATGATTTTTAATATTTTAATAAATGTGTGTGAAAATTAATCAAGTTCTGTTTAAAGTCGGTCACCATAAATGTGCTACTCTAAGCGTGCAAGTGGCATTTCTATCGTCTGACCTAACGGCAGAAGATAAATACGCCACGATAAGACCACGAGACATATTGCTGACACTCGCCTACTTCGTTAGAGCGACAAGTCAAATAATCTGATGGTGTGTGTACCGAAGGTCCTACAGTACGCACACCACAGTTGTTATTCAAATAATTCACGTGAATGAATCCTGTTGACGCCCTCGACAGCTGCTGATACTCCTGCAGCTAAGCTGCTCCTCATACGTAAGGAACAAATGGAACGGCAAATCACTGCGCATGCCAAACGCTCCATGGGGAAAACTACGTCAACTAGGAATGCAACACACGCCTTAAACAACTAAAACGTCCTCACAACGAAAGAAAGCTGCTGTGTTGGCAGAAGAGCCAACACCGTGTTGCTAGAGGAGGCCGAAATCCACGCGTTTAATTACACGCAGACTGGCGTGAGGTCTGGAACAGGACAATGTCTTGAGAATTGCAATAAAGTACGAAGATCTTGGAATACTTAACTTTAATCCATAATTGGAGAACATCTCTCTTGTGTATACATCATTTCCATCTCGATATAAACTGGTAATGGCGCCTTGCTAGGTCGTAGCAAATGACGTAGCTGAAGGCTATGCTAACTATCGTCTCGGCAAATGAGAGCGTAGTTTGTCAGTGTAGCATCGCTAGCAAAGTCGGCTGTACAACTGGGCTTAGTGCTAGGACGTCTCTCTAGACCTGCCGTGTGGCGGCGCTCGGTCTGCAATCACTGACAGTGGCGACGGTCCGGCGTATACTAATGGAACGCGGCCGATTTAAAGGCTACCACCTAGCAAGTGTGGTGTCTGGCGGTGACACCACATTCCTCCCCCGCAAATCGGCGAACGGTTGTGTTATAAGGCTTCCGCCCGCCGTGGGGAGGACCCGATGTTGACGTATGCGACGAGGTGGGGAGCCTTACAACATGCGAGGCTGTGCCACTCGCACCCGGCCATTCGGTCCGAGCGGATCTAGGAAACGCCTGAAAACCTAGTCCAGGGTGCACGCCAACATGCGGTGTATGCGCCCGTAGAGAGACAGGAGGGGCCGAAGGGTCGACCTCCATCGCGTCGGCGTACCCGACGGGCGAAGACGCCATCTGGTCCGGAGCGGGCAAGAGTTCCATGTCGGAGGACAGCTGGTCACAGGAAGCGATCGGCGGCGCGTGAACCAGGGAGGCGCCCGGCGGCTGCAGCGACGCGTCCACTGCGGGCGGCGCCGGCGGGAAGACCGGCGGCGGCGGCGGCGCATCGCCATGGGGCAAAATGGAAGGCATCGTCGGTAACACCTGGGGATGAGGCGAGCCAGTAGATGGGTCCCCAGGGCGCTGACATGACGGCACCGTCGCTGAAAGCAGACGGGGAGCGGCAGAACCCGAGCGACGACAGAGGCGCAGCTGATTGAGATGCCGACGCACCTCACCAGAGGCTCCCAAAACCAAGTACATAGCGCGGCCGAGGCAGCGAAGAATGCGCCCTGCGAGCCAACGCCGTGAACCTCGATAGTTGCGATAGTATACAACGTCGCCTGGAGAAAAGCAGGTGGCTGCCGCTGCACAGGAACCTGATGCGGCGGATGTAGCAAAGACATCAAGGTTCGATGAGGACGACCGTGGAGCAACTCAGCCGGCGAGCGACCATCGCGGGGCTGAGAGCGATACGAGGACAAGAAGATCAATAACGCGTCCTCCCGGGAATGAGACTCTTTCAACTTCAACATCTGTGACTTGAAAGTCCGAACCAATCGTTCAGCGGCACCGTTGGACGGAGGCGAAAACGGCGTGGATGTCAGATGTTGAATACCATTGGCCTTGCAGAATGACTGAAATTCTGCGGACATGAATTGTGGGCCATTGTCGGAAACAATAGTCCGTGGAAGACCTTCAATGCAAAAGATAGCCGATAACGCTTGGATGGTGGCAGAAGACGGCGTGGAAGACATCCGTACAACAAAAGGAAAATTACTGAATGAATCTACCACAACCAACCATCGAGCATTCCAGAATGGACCAGCAAAATCGATGTGTAAGCGTTGCCAAGGGGAAGTGGCTTTCGCCATGCAAAGAATTTCCGCGGTGGTGCGTATTGTTGTTCGGCACACGCCATGCAAGAAGAGCACATATTCGTAATCGCAGCATCGATTCCCAACCAAGTACAGTGCTGACGAGCAAGTTGTTTGGTTCGCACTATACCCCAATGTCCTTGGTGGAGAAGCCGTAAGACAGAGGACTGTAACGTACGTGGGACCACGACCCTGAACTGATCATTATCAGAACGCAACAGCAAAACACCACGTCGAACAAAAAGTCTCTCCTTGTGAGCAAAAAATCGGCGAACCAACGGATCCTCGATCCGTGACTTTGACAAGGGCCATTGCGTAGCAACAAAACGCAAAACGGTAGCAAGGACAGGGTTAGCAGCTGTGGCTGTAGCTACACGACGAAAATCAATCAGAAACGATTCGACCACGTCATGCAAGCAAGTTCGGAGGAATCGAATGCGCTATCCTCAGCAACAGGCAAATGGGACAACGCATCAGCGTTTCCGTGCTTAGCAGTGGACCCATAGAAGATATCGTAGCGGTACTGCGAGAGGAAAATAGACCAGCGAATGAATTTCTGCGCTGTACGGGGAGGTACACGCTTGTTCGGATGAAAAAGCCATGTCAAAGGTTTGTGGTCTGTGATGATGGTAAAGTGACGACCATACAAGAAATCATGAAACTTTGTAGCACCAAATACGAGAGCCAAAGCTTCTTTCTCTATCTGGGAATAATTTCTTTGCGCAGACGAGAGTAATTTGGACGCAAAGGCAATAGGGCGATCGTTCGATCCATCTTTGTGCGCAAGCACAGCACCGATCCCGAAATCCGATGCATCGACCATCAACAAAAGGGGTTTCTGGGGATCGAACGGCGTAAGGCAAGTATTTGAAAGCAACGCCGATTTCAACTGGCGAAAGGCGCGTTCGCATTCCATCGTCCAGACGAACGGAACACCTTTACGGCGTAAGCGATGAAGCGGAGCTGAAATGGAAGAGGCATGTGGCACATATCTGTGGTAATAATTAATTTTTCCCAACATACTCTGTAGCTGCTTCAAATTCTGCGGCGATGGCAAGTCTTGTATGGCACGGAGGTGCTCTGGACTGGGATGTATGCCTTGGGCATTGATTACATGTCCCAGATATGGTAAATCACGAGCAAAAAACACACATTTGTCCTTCCGTAAGCGAAGACCATTTTGTCGCAAGACCTGAAATAATGTTCTGAGATTGGCTAAACGTTCTTCTTCCGTCTTTCCGGAAATCTCAGTATCGTCCAGATAGCTTGCTGCAGTAGGGACCGATGCACAAACAGTTTGCAGATATTGCTCAAACAATGCAGGGGCGGATGCACGCCCGAATGGCAGTCTTTTGAATCGGTACAAACCAAGATGGGTGTTAACCACCAAGACGCGCTGGGATTCTTCATCCACCGGTATTTGCAAGTACGCATCTGCTAGGTCCAACTTCGAAAAATTTTTACCCGGGCACAGTTTGTCAAAAAGATCCTCCGGGCGGGGTAAAGGAAAAGTTGCAATCACTAGTTGTGGATTCACCGTTGCCTTGAAGTCCACACAAAGTCTCAATTTTCCAGAAGGTTTTGGCAAAATGACTAAGGGTGATGCCCAGAGAGAAGCCTGCACACGTTCAATCACACCTTGTGGTTCCAAATCATGTAATGTTCTTGCGACCTCATCACGCAATGCGTGGGGAACATTGCGCGCTCTGAAAAATTTTGGTTGCGCATTTACTTTCAGTTCCAAATGTGCTTTATAGTTCTTAGCGCAACCTAGGCCCAGTGCAAAAATGTCTGCCAATTCTTCACATAGACGAGAAACACTGGCTGAAGGCACAGTCTGGTTCACTGATAGGACCTGATTGACTACAGACAAGTTAAACAACTGAAATAAATCTAAACCAAACAAGTTCACTGCAGCAGAAGAACGAAGTACGTAAAATGACACAAGTTTTGTTTGTCCCTTGTATGTTGCAAGAAGGCTGCACTGTCCTAACACAGGGATATTCTGACCGGAATAGCTAGTTAACTTAACATTTGCAGCACGCAACGGAGGTGTGCCCAGTTGTGTGTACGTGTCTTTATTGTTCAATGAAATTGCAGCTCCGGTATCGAGCTGGAATGGTATCACGTGGCCATGAATGTCCAAGTCTACAAAAAGTTTGTTGTCCTGCTGACGACAAGAGCGACTGTCTCGTGCAATTTGAACTGACACTGGTACAGAATCACTTGCGACTTGACGTGATTTCCGTCGATGTCGATGCACACTATTTGTGGGACGAACATAGTCACCGTGAGAGAGAATGGCAATGGGCGGAGTGGAATGAACTACATGAATTTCCATGGGCGAAGGTTCACGAGCCTGTGTATTCTTGGTTCGATTCCGGCGCAAAGCAAAGGGCCTGGAGTGGTTGCTAGTGTCCGATCTGAGCTTTTTCTGGGAAACACTTTGAACATGTCCTTTTTTAATACAGAAAAAGCAAATAGCTTGGCGGGACGGTCAATTCTCACGCGAATGTCTAGTAGCACACTGCGGGCATGATTTTAGCACTGCATTTGCTTGCTTGCGCGGCACACGTAGCGGAGGGCGTGGCGGCAGCTGCGCGGACGAGCACGAGGGCTGTTTACTGTTCCGTGCAGCTCGCCCAGCGGGCCGGTTAACGTGACACACGGCTGGCGAAGTTGCAGATGATTCCTGAGCAAAGTCAAGTGTGTCCTGCCGAGCCAATATGTCCATCACTTGTTGAAGGGAGGGATTGACTAGTTTCAAAATCTGTTCCCTGATACGAACATCAGAAACGTTCTGTGCAATTGCATCACACACCATAGTGTCTGAATAAAGGAGTCCACATTCACACTCAAAAGCACAATCCCTAGTAAGGACTTGGAAAGTGGCAACCCACTCCCGATTAGTCTGACCGGCCGTACGTTTGGTACGAAAGATAGTATACCGTTTTGCAACCACATTGACTGATTCTTTGTAATAGGCATCTAATGCAGACAAAATTTCTTCGTAGGACAGAGTTGCTACGTCGCGTCGGGGAAACAACTTCACTATCACTCGGTACGTGGATACGCTGATGCACGCAAGCAAAAAAGGCTGCCGCTCATTACCTTGAATTCTGTAGGCGACGAGATGGAATCCAAATTGGCGTGACCACTCCGTCCAGCTTTCCAGTGCCGCATCAAAAGGACGAAAAGGTGGTGCAACTGCGTGTTGTGGCTGCGGGAGCGGTGGAGCGGCGGCGGCCGCATCGTTTTGCATCGCATGTTGACCCTGGACGAGCTGTCCAAGGGCATCCAATAACGCCTGCGTGTGCTGATTCTGCAAGCGATAAAATTCGGACAGTACATCTGGAGATTGTGGCGAAGCCATGAAACAAGTAATTTAAGCAAGTATAGAAGAAGACCCTTTTTAGACTCTTTTTAGACTCGTCGCCATGTGCTGTGTTGGCAGAAGAGCCAACACCGTGTTGCTAGATGAGGCCGAAATGCACGCGTTTAATTACACGCAGACTGGCGTGAGGTCTGGAACAGGACAATGTCTTGAGAATTGCAATAAAGTACGAAGATCTTGGAATACTTAACTTTAATCCATAATTGTAGAACATCTCTCTTGTGCATACATCATTTCCATCTCAATATAAACTGGTAATGGCGCCTTGCTAGGTCCTAGCAAATGACGTAGCTGAAGGCTATGCTAAAAGCCAACGTCAGACGTCGTCAATAGTGAAATATTGACTGACAGCAGGTCGGCAAGTAGCTTAAAATCCCTCCCTCTGCTTTTTGGCCACGCAGCCAGCAGAATTTCAGGTCTCTCGATTCATCTGAGCCTTGAGTGCACCTGTTGAAATACCGGTGGTTTTGAGAAGGTCACTTGGATGCGATTCCGTAAGTTATCTAAACTTCCATTTGTGTGGAGAAACTGAAGGGATTTTTTTTTATACAGAGCACCTTTATTCGAATCATTCCAGTTCACGTTATAAGGTTAAAATCCGGAGTAAACAAACTGGATACTTTTGACTACTGGGCATGTTTTTTGTTGTGAATGCATATTGGCACACAGCCAGACAATCTGTTGTTACTTGCGACGTGGAAGGACTCGTCAATGTGGATGGAAAGTCATTGAGAATAGCATAAGTCTTTATTTGATTCCCTGGTGAGGTGGACAATTAGAACAACTTTAACAACGCTATAGTAAAGAGGCAATTAACGCGTTGTAAACAATCAAGACTGTCCCCCATAGCGCCTCGGGAGACAGGAATCGAACACCTTCAACGCTCATTAGTCTTGACGTGCCTCGATACACACTTGTCGCGTAACGCCAAAGCCGGGTACTTCTAAAACTAAAGCACAAGGTGTTTTCAAAAATATATCCTAAACATATGAAAAAGAGACACGGGTCGATGCGCCCAATGAAGAAACACTTCAGGGAAGTTCAGTTTACGAACTGTTCCTTTTAAAACAATACAAAACTGTTTATTCAAATTGCAAGCCCACGAGAATTTGTGAATAACTAATGGTTCAAATGGGTCTGAGCACTATGGGACTTAACATCTGAGGTCATCAGTCCCCTAGAACCTAGAACTACTTAAACCTAAGAACATCACACACATCCATGCCCGAGGCAGGATTCGAACGTGCGACCGTGCGGTTGCGCGGTTCCAAACTGAAGCGCCTAGAACCGCTCGGCCACTCCAGACGGCTAAACAACTAATGGCCAATCATAGTGATGATGATAGCGTGTGAAATCGTATGGGACTTAACTGCCAAGGTCATCAGTCCCTAAGCTTACACTACTTAACCTAAATTATCCTAAGGACAAACACACATACCCATGCCCGAGGGAGGACTCGAAACTCCGCCGGGATCAGCCGCACAGTCCATGATTGCAGCGCCTCAGACCGCTCGGCTAATCCCGCGCGGCTAGCCAATCATAAAACCACCAATAATTACAAATATAGGTCTAACTTTTTATGTAAAGTAGCTACTAGCAGCACGAATTGTTAACGTCGTAAACAGGCAGAAAATATACAAGTGATGACACAAATTATATAACCCCTAAGAACAACAAATACTGAAGGCTGAACAGTACTGTAGTGAGCAATCTGGCACTCTCTAACCTTTCAAATTTTCATCCTGAAGCAATGGTTGGACAAGCAGTGCATAAAAATGAACATTGACAACTTCATGCAAAACTATCAAGCTGATAGGCCGTGGTCGATGTTAAAAACTTTCTGCAAACGTCTCATCCACGCTTTTGGGAGACATATTCCGAGATGAAGCGATGAAATGCTACCAGAACTCGAGGGAGCGCCTAACAAAATTGATAACCTTGAGATTATCACGGGCAATCTCTTAGATGACGTCATGTGATGGACTGTTGTGCTCTGCTTATATATTCGGCGCTCCCTAAAGTTCTGGTTGCAGTTCACTGCTATCGAGCGTTAGTAGAAAGTTTTCAACATCGAGAGCGGCCTGTCAGCCCAGAAGTTTTACATGAATTCAGTACCGGACGTGAACTCCCACATTGTCAACACTGTTAGTCATGCACATATCAATTCAACCAGGATTGGCGAAAAGTGATTTCAAGGCGAGTACCAGACTATCACAGTACAACTACAATGAAACCAGCTCGAAACAGGTTCACCCAGTATAGTTTTTTGGCGGGGGATCTGCTGGCGGCAGTAGCCTCGCGTCGTGGGGATCGTCTCTCGGTGGACGGCTCTCCGTCCCGTGATTTGCTCACTACACGGCCTCCTGTCGACGCCTGGACAGGCAGCCAGTAGCTGAAGTGACGTCTCCTGAATACCAGTGTGCTGGACACAGGTGCGGACACAGGCTGTCTGTGCGCTGACCCGACGTCTAACTTCCGGATATGCCGCAGGAGCTAGGCAGCTCTACTCGTCGCCCGCGATCGACAGTGAATTCCGGACTCACCACGGCATGGCGGCCCTGGTTGAAGAAACAGCTGGTCCTCTAACAAACACTTACCAGAAGGAAGACGCACAGTAAAGTATATAGCGTATAACACTCGTATTGTAAAAGTGATCTAATCAAAGGTTGATTAGGTTAATTACACTCAATGACATGCTGAATCAATACTTATTAGGACGGCGGAAAGTCTAACAACCAATATCGCCATTACACCATGGGTACTTACTCGTTTCGCATATCGAAATACGTCAGTTCTTGTATAAAATTAATAGTTAAAATATAAACTATCCACTGATTACGAGAACAAGAACGAGAGTTGGAAGTAAAATTATTCTGAACACAATGTCTCTTAAGTGATTAGGATGAAACTGACTCGTAACAGCGAAAGACGATAATGTGTCCAGTATGCAGTCTGACAAGGGAAAGCGAATTCTCTATCAAATTGACCACTTAGTGAACTGAATAATGTCCGTGAAAGCAAAGAGTGTCGCGTGACCTATTGATTCTCGCTGCACGTTTCATATATATTCTAATGAAAAGCTAAGGAAATTAAGTACGTCATGTTGTGATAGCACACCTAAACTGAATTCCACAGTTTCTGTATTCCAGGCGTCCTCGATGAAAAGAGCTTAACCCAGTTACTGGGCAAGTTAAATATTGATAGACCATCCTTCTTTCTTTCTTTATCGTCGCCTTGTCCCACGCCACGTAGGGTCGGCGTTGCTCTTCAGGATCCTTCTGCTTCTTAGTTCTCTATCCATTGCCTCTTCCTTCTTTCATCCTGTGTCCCCTAGGTCCCCGGATATCTTATCCTTCCACCTCATCTTCGATCTTACTCTCCTTCTCGCACCTTCAATCTTTATATCTTCAACTCTGTTCCCGATATACTCTTCCCCTTTTCTCTGTAAGTGTCCGTACCACCTTAGTCTGCTCTCTTGTATCTTTTTCCCCATGGGTCCCACTTTCACAGCCCCTCTAACAAATTCATTTCTAATCCTGTCCTTCCTTGTTACCCCACTCATCCACCTCAGCATCCTCATTTCCGCCACTTCCATCTTCCTTTCCTGGGCTACTGTGATTGGCCATGTCTCTGCCCCCTATATCATAGCAGGCCTTACCACCGACTTGTACACTTTCCCTTTCAACCCAATGCTCACCTTCTTGTCACACAACACTCCACTCATTTTCCTCCAGTTGTTCCAAACGCAATTTATTCGGCGTTGTATCTCGCTTTCCAGTCCTCCATCCCTCTGCATGTACGACCCCAGGTATTCAAATTTGCAGACCGATTTCAGCTCATCATCCTGGATCTTGCAAGACCTCATCTGCACATCCTTCAGTGCTAAATATTCTGACTTTGTCCTGCTAATTTTCATCCCTCTTTCTTCTAGTGCCGTCCTCCAATCCTCCAGCTTTTCCTCAGGTCTGTCGATGCTCTGTTCACAAAGAACCACATCATCTGCAAACACCATATTCCACAGTGCTGCCTTCTTCACATCTTTCACCAGCACATCCATAATCAGACCCTTGATTTAAACCTACTTTTACTAGAAACTCCTTTGTCATGCCCACACTACTTCTCACCTGTGTCATTGCTCCTCTGTACATTTCCTTCACTAACCTCACATACTTCTCTGGCACGCACTGCTCTCTCATGCTTCTCCATATTTCATCCCTTGTGACTCTGTCATATGTTTTCTGCAAATCAAAGAAAGCCATATGTAGATCGGCTTGTAGCTCCCTGTGTCTCTCCACTATCCGCCTTGAAGCATGTATTGCATCAGTCGTTCCTCTTACAGGCATGAACCCAAACTGTTCTTCACACACCACAGTCTCCTTGCGTAATCTTGCTTCTATAACACTTTTCCAAATTTTCATTGTGTGTGCCATCAGTTTAATACCTCTATGGTTACTGCAGTCCTGCACATCACCTTTCCCCTTAAAGATTGGGATCGGTACACTAGTTCTCCACTCGTCTGGCATCTCCTCCTGTCGCCAAATCTTCCTCATTAAATCCCAAAGGAGCTCAATTCCCTTTTTACCGAGACACTTCCATACCTCAAAGCGGATCTGGTCTGGGCCAACTGCCTTCCCATTTTTCATCTTATCAACTGCCCATTCGACTTCATTTCTACTTATATCCATCGTTAATCCTTCGTTTGCCCCTCCTTCCTCAGTTTTCACTCTTACATTTTCTTCATTCAGCAATTTCTCAAAATTATTCAACCCCCTTAGGATTATTTTTCCATGGTCATGCAGAATTATTCCTGTTTCATCTTTCATTTGTTTTATTGCTGTTAGATCCTTAGAAGCTTTATCTCTTGATTTGCCTATCCCTATCAGCTGTCTCATATCCTGATTTTTCTGTAGTTGTTCGTATACTTCCCTTACTGATTCAGCTTTAGCCAAGGCTCGTTTTCCCTCCTTCTTTGCACTTTTGTATGCTTGCCCATCCTCAGCACTTCCGGACATATCGCACTTCCTCTTTTCCTTCACAACCTTCTGCACCTCTTGATTCCACCACCATGCTTCCTTATATTTTGGCACCCCTCTCCCAGACGTTAACCCAAACACTTCCTCCCCGGTCTTCCTTATAACAGTACTATTTATTTTCCACCATTCCTGCGTACCCTCTGCTAATTTTACCTTTCCCAGTACTTTTCACTAAACTCCTCTCTAAAATTTTTATCCTTTAATCTCCACCACTTAATTTTCCTTTCACATTGAATTATGTGCATCTGTCTTTTACATACTTTCATCTCACAATCCGCTACAATCAACTTATGTTGTGTTGCTATTCCTTCACCGTATATGACCTTAGTATTTCGCACCTCCCAACTATTTTTGCTTCTACATAATATGTAATCAATTTGGCTTTTATTTTTGCCACTCCTGTGTGTTATTAGTTTTTCTCTTTTTCTTTGGACGTAGGTATTCGTAATCACTAGATCAAAAGCCACTGCAAACTCCATCCTCCATGCTACCTCTCTTCCCCACCTTTCCTTCCGCCAACATGACCATTTAGATCCCCCCCGACTATCACTCTTTCATTGTCTGGTATTCCGACCATTACTCCGTCCAAATCTCTCCAAAATTTTTCCTTCTCGTCCTCCGAACTCCTGCTAGGGGTGCATAGGCTGTCAGCACTGTTACAATTTCTCCGCCAAACATCATCGTAACATACATGATCCTATCATTTACTCTGCTGACTTCACATACCTCTTCTTGAAGCTCTCTGTGCAGAAAAACTCCTACTCCATTTCTTGATTCCGAGCTTGCACTACTATAAAGTAGCTTGTAGCCTTCAGCTAAGATCTTTGCCTTATTGCCCTTCCACCTTGTCTCTTGCACACACAAAGCCTTTATCTTCCTCCTCTGCATCATGTCTACTATCTCTCTTGTCTTTCCCGTCATCGTTCCCACATTTAGAGTTCCCACTCTGACATTGATATTGATAGACCATCGGGGCCTCATTATTCTACCCAGTATCAGACCGTGTGCGAGTGTACCTAACGATCACTGGTGTAAAGTTTCTCATCTAAACAGCATCCGATACGAACAAATGAGCTGAGTCTCTACTTCGTGTTACTCGTACTTTAGATAGCTGAGCCATGCTCGGCCTTGTTTAAAAGGAATAGTTCGACATAGTCATAGGGTCGAGCCACGCACGTCTGTTTTCATGCCCCGCAGCTCATTCACTGCAAATAATTACCTGTAACTGTGACCCTGCAGTCAAATAGTCAGTGCACTGGCTAGAATTGTGAATAAATAAAACACGCGGGAATGTCAAATAAAAGATAAATGAATAACTTAATAAGAAGGGTTCTATTCTAAGGTCTGTAATTGATGTAGACGACTGAGAATTATGTTGAATAATGTTTAATCACGAAAGGACGTCTTGGCAATGACATTCAGTAAAAATACAGACAGAAACTACCCTTTTCGAATGTAGTGCATGGGGGCTTAATTATAATAAAATGCAAATAATTTTAATTTTTAGTATTTGAATGTTCGTTTACAAAGTCTCGTAAACGGTTGGCCCTGACTAGTATTATTACGCAATCTGAATGCATAGAACAATAACAAAGAATGAAATGGTAATTTTCATTAACACAATTAATTAATTAAGTCCCCAGCAACTATAAAACCTACGAAACCAAAACACAAGTGTCACTGTTCTGTGTGTGTAAGTGTAACTCAACGTACGCATCTGGCACGGTTCTTCTTCAATAATACAAGAAATTTTAAATATCATTTATACTGAATTAATTAAAGAAAAAATAAAAATACCATAATTACTCAAGAGAACCAGAATTACACTCTAATCCAAGAACACAAGCCAGATGCTTTGTTGACTGAACCTGTAATGACGCATTATTTAAGACACTGAAATATTGAAAAAAAACACAGAATATTTTACCTTCATATATATTGACGAAAAGCACTCTGATCATTACAGTATTTCCATTCGAACCATCTGTTGTCTATCCCATCAAACAACTGCATAAAACATGGAACAAGCACTCCTTACTACAACATCTCGACAAGCACTGCCCACTAGCACATCTCAACACGAACTGACTACTACGAGTCCTCGACAAGCACTGCCCACTACGACATCTCAATAATCACTGCCAGTGGAGGCGGCGGAACAATACTCTCTAGCGCGATCTCTGGCGCTGTGGCTCAGTGTAGCCACCTTTCATATGCCCTTCCTCCACGGCTAGAATTTGATGGTATTTTTGCCAGCATTGGTGGTGAAAATACCACCAAATTCGTCAAAAAAATACAGACAAAAATAAAAGATAATATTAATGCGTAAATATCATATAACTAGATAAAATTTTGGCTTTGCACTGACCTTCCAATAACCTAGTATATAAAATACAGTAAGCAATACAAATTCTTTCATACATGTGACTTAACATAATAGTTTACACAAGTATTATGTGGTTAAACAGTTCAATCAATAGCGTCAGCAATGACGAATATGTGCAGGTAAGAGTCTCATAACTTTTCACAAACAGTAATACACAAAAAATCAGTTTATACAAATATTCACATAAACGCATTCCATAGCTCAAGAAACAAGTAGTTGACAGTTCCAGCAGTAGCACCCAGCAATGGTCAACAGGTGCAAAAACCAACAAGTGACATTTTTTCAATAGAAGCAGTCCATCAGTGGCACCCAGTAATGTTGAACAGGTGCAGACACCCACAAGTAACATCTTTTCAGTAGAAACAGTTCCATTAGTGGCACCCAGAAATGTTGAGTAGGTGCAGACACCACAAGTGACTTCATTTCAGTAGAAGCAGTCCATCAGTGGCACCCAGCAATGTTGAACAGGTGCAGACAGCAACAGGTGACATCTTTTCAGTAGAAACAGTCCATCAGTGGCACCCAGCAATGTTGAGCAGGTGCAGACAGCAACAAGTGACATCATTTCAGTAGAAGCAGTCCATCAGTGGCACTCAGCAATGTTGAGCAGGTGCAGACAACAACAAGTGACATCATTTCGGTAGAAGCAGTCCATCAGTGGCACCCATCAATGTTGAACAGGTGCAGACAGTAACAGGTGACATCTGTTCAGTAGAAGCAGTCCATCAGTGGCACCCAGTAATGTTGAACAGGTGCTGACCGCAGTCCATAATATATCACTAATCACACTGTTCATCAGCAGAAATTAAACATGTCCTAGTGGCACCAATCATGTAGAAAAAGTGCAAATAACAGTCCATAATATTCCCTATCACTAATCAGTCAGTTACTCAAAGTTCATTAGCACAAATTAAACATTTCCAAGTGGCACCCATTATGTTGAACAAGTGCAGGTAACAGTCCATAATATTCACTATCCCTAATGAGACAGTTCAGTCAAGAACAATAGTTTGAGTGCACACACAATTAACAAAATTATTATCAATGCTCTTACACTAAACATACAAATCATAATAAACGCACAAATGATATCAGGTAGTTGTCATATTAACTATTACAATACACAAATAGCAGTAAACCTATAATATTTATGGGTGTCAGTGCAAGCCACAACAAACAAGTAAAATAATATTTAGGAGATAGGTTGGTACCAATTTGGGATAGGAAAAGGAAAACACACAAAACACACTCATCT
This sequence comes from Schistocerca nitens, assembly GCF_023898315.1. Lineage (NCBI taxonomy): Eukaryota > Metazoa > Arthropoda > Insecta > Orthoptera > Acrididae > Schistocerca > Schistocerca nitens. The sequence continues at coordinate 546,336,515 of NC_064619.1, read as the reverse complement.
TTCATCCACATTAGTGCTACTGTGTAATTGAATAGTGTTAACTGTGTAAATGCAATTCTGTCAAAATTTTATGTTCATCATGTGTATCAAGTAGTAGTGGCAGCAATGTATAACAGTCAATAATAGTTAGTCAACGTCATAGTCATCATGTCAAGACCAATGTTTGCCAAGCCAGATCAAAATGTATGGTTGCTGAACAACTGTCAGTGAGCCAAGATATGCAAATGCTTCTTCTCTCAAAAAAAAGTATATACTGCTTAGTGATTTGACAAAGTGTGTGTGTAGACAATCTTCCTTCTACTTGAGTGTTCTAGTCTGCCATCTTCATCCTCCTTGTTCCATATAGACCAACAAAAAAAAATATGCTCCTCACTTACTTCACCTCTTATCCACCAGAACTCCAATAATCATCAGCATCACATAATCTCAATACTTCAATAATACCTCTTTCGTCGATACATATAAACCTTATCATCAATAATACCTCTTCAATACGTCGATACATATAAACCTTATCATCAATATCATTTACCTTACCTCTTGTCCACGAAAACTCCAATAATCATCAACTTCACATAATCTCAATACCTCAATAATACCTCTTCAATACGTCGATACATATAAACCTTATCATCAATATCATTTACCTTACCTCTTGTCCACGAAAACTCCAATAATCATCAACTTCACATAATCTCAATAATACCTCAATAATACCTCTTCAATACGTCGATACATATAAACCTCAGCACCAATATAATTTCACTTCCATAAGAACTCTTTCCTCTAGTCAGTCTCCTCGAACAAGTACAGACAAATCCTAGTGCAAACCTCAATTCATCATCCCATACAATCCGTAGACACAATGTCAACACACAATCTCTGTGTAGTCCACCTGACCCAAATATTCTACTCATTATGAATCATAAAATACATTTTGCATTCCTTGTTCATCATTAAATAAAAGAAATGCATACATGACCTCTAACAGACTTAGTTCGAATAACTCTCAGTAATGAAGTACGATTACGGAGTGTGAGTGATCATAATATTTTACAGTGTGTACACCACTTCAAGAATCATGGCAGAAACAAACATGTGGAGTATTTCTTGTGTCAAGTGTCACTTCCTATTTCAATTACTCACGAAGAATGCAGTGTAATAACTGTCAATGGTCTAAACCTAATGTTGGTGTGTCATGTCATTAGCTTCCTTCCTAGTAACATAAATTTATACAGCTTCCATAAAACCTCCAGCTCATCTGACTTCTATGAAGTTTCTTGCACTAATGTCGTTCGTCGAATTACTGCAGATCATTTTCTTATCTTAAAAATATAAGGCACTGAGCGTAAGCAAAACATGCAATAGCGAGTAAATATACCAGTAGAGAACAGAATGTCAACAAGTGGATGCAGCACAATCCCTACAACGAGGCTCTGCCAAGCTAACAATCTATAATTAATACCACAGTGTGACCTAAACTCCATGTTTGTACACTGTACATCAGCAATTCTACACTCCTGGAAATTGAAATAAGAACACCGTGAATTCATTGTCCCAGGAAGGGGAAACTTTATTGACACATTCCTGGGGTCAGATACATCACATGATCACACTGACAGAACCACAGGCACATAGACACAGGCAACAGAGCATGCACAATGTCGGCACTAGTACAGTGTATATCCACCTTTCGCAGCAATGCAGGCTGCTATTCTCCCATGGAGACGATCGTAGAGATGCTGGATGTAGTCCTGTGGAACGGCTTGCCATGCCATTTCCACCTGGCGCCTCAGTTGGACCAGCGTTCGTGCTGGACGTGCAGACCGCGTGAGACGACGCTTCATCCAGTCCCAAACATGCTCAATGGGGGACAGATCCGGAGATCTTGCTGGCCAGGGTAGTTGACTTACACCTTCTAGAGCACGTTGGGTGGCACGGGATACATGCGGACGTGCATTGTCCTGTTGGAACAGCAAGTTCCCTTGCCGGTCTAGGAATGGTAGAACGATGGGTTCGATGACGGTTTGGATGTACCGTGCACTATTCATTTTCCCCTCGACGATCACCAGTGGTGTACGGCCAGTGTAGGAGATCGCTCCCCACACCATGATGCCGGGTGTTGGCCCTGTGTGCCTCGGTCGTATGCAGTCCTGATTGTGGCGCTCACCTTCACAGCGCCAAACACGCATACGACCATCATTGGCGCCAAGGCAGAAGCGACTCTCATCGCTGAGGACGACACGTCTCCATTCGTCCCTCCATTCACGCCTGTCGCGACACCACTGGAGGCGGGCTGCACGATGTTGGGGCGTGAGCGGAAGACGGCCTAACGGTGTGCGGGACCGTAGCCCAGCTTCATGGAGACGGTTGCGAATGGTCCTCGCCGATACCCCAGGAGCAACAGTGTCCCTAATTTGCTGGGAAGTGGCGGTGCGGTCCCCTACGGCACTGCGTAGGATCCTACGGTCTTGGCGTTTATCCGTGCGTCGCTGCGGTCCGGTCCCAGGTCGACGGGCACGTGCACCTTCCGCCGACCACTGGCGACAACATCGATGTACTGTGGAGACCTCACGCCCCACGTGTTGAGCAATTCGGCGGTACGTCCACCCGGCCTCCCGCATGCCCACTATACGCCCTCGCTCAAAGTCCGTCAACTGCACATACGGTTCACGTCCACGCTGTCGTGGCATGCTACCAGTGTTAAAGACTGCGATGGAGCTCCGTATGCCATGGCAAACTGGCTGACACTGACGGCGGCGGTGCACAAATGCTGCGCAGCTAGCGCCATTCGACGGCTAACACCGCGGTTCCTGGTGTGTCCGCTGTGCCGTGCGTGTGATCATTGCTTGTACAGCCCTCTCGCAGTGTCCGGAGCAAGTATGGTGGGTCTGACACACCGGTGTCAATGTGTTCTTTTTTCCATTTCCAGGAGTGTATATACCAAATTAAAGAGTACTTATGACAACAAAAGGAAATGTGTTAATATGCAATCCATACGCAAAGCAGCAAATATGTATCTTACATAATAAACAGGTCATTATCATCATATCAGCATAAACAAATAAATGTTCATATGTAACCTTAATAAGTAAACATGACGGCGCAAGCAGATAAATCACAAAGTATAAGTTACATACATAACCACAGTCAGCACAATTAATCAGTTGACAATTACAATTTAAATAAATAAGCACAGCAGGCACATAATAAAAAAATATGACATCAGTGAAAAGGCAGTGCAGCCAAGCGATGCATAATATACGCAAGTAACAACGATGTTCATTAATCAATAATTGTCAAAATCAGCAAATGTACACAAGCACGTCGCTTCAGAAGTAAATTCATAGAACATGAAATTAGCACAAAGTATGAATCACGTAATCGCGAGCAGCAAATTACGTGTAAAGTACGTACCTAAGTGGAAATATGTTACCTGAAAAATAAACTCAATTAATCGTTACCTTTTTAGTTTATTAGTTTCATCTTCGAAATTGCATTCTTCCTGAAATTTTCTCGATAGCAAGTCCTCTTAACGTCGGACACACACAGAATTTACCTGAAGTTCTTAATTATTTTATACAACCGTATCCTGGAAAATACTGAACGTTAATATCATAATATATCAAGTCACTATAGCTTTATACTGAATTTAATCCGGGGAATTAGACTGTGAATTTGTTTACGGCTGTCAGTGCATTCGCACTGAGCGCTCGATCAGCTGTAGGCGCGTGACGTAGGAAGTAATTGTTTGCGGTCAACGACTGCCTTGTGCGGCGCGCAGACTGACTGTTGCTTTGAGTATGTGCCGCCGTCAAAACACAGCGCGGTATCCTTGCATTCTCCGCATGTTTACGTATAACTGTTGGTTTCTCAAAAGTATGTCATTCCACAAAAATTTTTACGTTCGATATATGATGTATTCCCTTAGAGCGCCGAGATTTAAGAGTTTCTACTTCAACAGTGTTATCATGAATGATTTTGCGAACTCTATATGGACCGTTATAAAGCAGAAAAAATTTGGGACACAAGCCTTTTCCTTTGTGAGACAAACGGTGAGACTTAATTAACACCTTTTGACCAACTGAAAAAGTTTTAAAACGACCAGGACGTTTAGCTGATTTCTCTCTTCTAGCAGCCGCAGATGCAATATTTCGTAGAGCCAGGTTGACAACTTCAGAATGCCGCAGTCTTCGTGAAGGCGGAAAAGGAACGATTTCAAAGATGCGATTTGTCGGTGCTTTATTTTTTAATATCAATAGAGGCGGTAAAGAAGTTGAGTCATTAGGAAGTTCATTCAGAATGTTTTGAAAAATATGAAGATACTGATCCCAAGTTCTGTGATTCTGATGACAATAAAGACGGCACAATTTATTGATTTCCTTCATCCATCTTTCTGAAGCGTTAGATTGAGGGTGAAAAAGTGAAATGAAAATTGGTTTAATCTTACGACGCCGTAGATTGCGAAGCCAAATTTTAGAGCGAAACTGTGATCCATTATCTGATATAACCTCATCAACATGACCAACTTCTTTAAGAAAATGTTTGATGAAAGCATTAGATACTGAACGAGCTGTTGCTTTGCGTACAGGTGTAAAACACACATATTTTGATGTCAATTCCACTGCTACGAAAATGTACGCAACACCATTAGTAGAGCGAACCACTGGACCGAACAAATCGACTGCAGCCATGTCCTTTAATTTCACTGGAATGATAGGAAACAGTTGGCGGCTTAGCCTGTTGACATAATTTGCATTTGGCAAGAACAGATCGAATACGTTTTTCCATATTACTGAAGTAGCAATTTTCTCGTAATTTATGAAAGCATTTTCTGGGGCCAAAGTGCGCATAACTGAAATGTGTAAACGAGGTGTGGCCAAATCATCCAATCTAACAAAGCGTCTAAGAAAATTACAGACACCAAGGAAACTACGAACATCACGTTTTGTGGAAGGAACAGCATAATTACGAATAGCGTCTAGTTTCTCTGGATCAGGAAGAATACCGTCTGTAGAAATAATGTGACCGAGAAATTTCACCTAAGAACGACCAAATTCAGATTTTTCCAAGTTCTCTGTAATTCCAACTCTTGCAAAAATACGTAATAATGAATCCAAAATTTTGTTATGCTCACTCCAAGAACGTTTAGCAATAAGAATATCGTCAACATATGAAGTAATATTGTCACGAAGATAAACAGGTAAAATTTCATTTAAGCTACGAATGAATGCTGCAGAAAATATAGTAAGTCCAAACGGTAATTTCCGAAGTCACTTTTGGGTAAAATCGTCATATCCGGTTAATCTTTACCTACTGTCTAGATAGATTGATACTAGAAGAGTTGTTTTTATAGATGCAAAGAATAGTGAAAGAGTAGGCAGCGGTGCAGAAAACTAAAAGGGAAATGGCACCACTACAGCTCGGGGCCCTGTGAACGCTACGGCACATATTCACTTAGTATAGTGAATCCCCTGAGGACTTTAATAGCTGCACATAAATTTCATTTTGTGACTTAGTGGCACATCTGGCGGAAGTGCGTACGTAAATTGATCTAACCATGAACATGGATGTATGTCATTCTTAGAATTGCGGAAGATCTTAAATTTCCGAACAGTCAAAAAGTGTTTATAGTCAAAGTTTTCGCCTCGTGGCGACAAAGACCTACCGCGTCTGTCCCAGTCCCAATGTCGATTATTGTCAAGTTCCCGCGCCTGGCGCTCTCTTGTTACATCCCGTAAATGAAACATATTACTTTCTTCAAAGCCCTCTGCTATCTGTGATACTAAAATTCGTCTGCTGTCTTTTCCTACGATTTCGCTTTCAATATATTTGTCTTGCTTTTGTAATGACTCAAATTCCCTTTTGACGCGTTCATTAACTTTTCTCTGATTTTCAACATGCTTATTTATATTCTGGTACTCTTTGGTTTCTGCAAATGGTAATGGAGCTGCATCATCCGAATCTCTATCCCCATTTAAACTAAGACTTGTCAATTTATCTGGAATCTCCTCATCTCTTTCCAATAAGTTTACGTCTTTCGTAAGTATCGCAACTCGGGTTTCGGTATTGTCACATTTAGTAGTTGATTGTTCACACTGTTGCGTTAAGTCATTTGTGCTGTCATTTGGTACGGATTCCTCGATTTTCTCAAATATTTATTCTTTATCGTGTGCACGTTGTAAATTAAATCTGAAAAATTTTGTACTATCACGCGATCTTTTTCTACCCGTTCTCTGTCCTGTTCCTCTTGTCTGATTTCTGTTGAAATTAAGCTATTATTGTGAGCCTTCAAATTCGGTTGTTCTTCTTCTCTAACTTATTTCTTTGATTCATCTTCCATGTTTTTGAAACATGTCCCTATTCGTGAATCTAACCGTGTTTCCATTGTTTCCATCTCTGTCGCTGCTCTTAATTCAGATCCTCGTGCGTCTAACCGTGTTTTTAATTCAGATCCTAGTGAGTCTAACAGTGTTTCCATTCGTGATCCCAAATTTAATATTGCACCCATCAACTGGTCCATTTCTGTTTCAAAATTCTTTTCGCCCCTAACATTTCCCGCAAAACCAGTTTCCTTCGTCATAGGTGTAAAGCTATCTGTGTTCGATACTATTCCAGAATCTTCTGTCGTTAATCTCGAATTCTGAAAATTTTTTGATTGTAAAAAGTTTTGAACTGTTTCCGGCCTGTTTTCCCGACTTATTAAATTATTTTCTACTCCATTATTTATCATCCTTTTCTCCTGTGTTGGCGAGTTCGCCATGTCAACAATTTCGTTATTCTCACTATTCATCATTTTCGCCTATTTCATCGATCGCCTAATCATTTACAAAATATACAAAACTCGTCACTGTACGAAAATTACACACAATTCCTCCTTATTTCCAACAATACCATTCACACGAAATGTTTCCCTCAAACACGATTAACGAACAATTGAAATAATTGCACTAAATTGTCAAACCTGTATACAAGATAACAAAATTAAATTCTGCAAAAAAAAAAATACCATTAGAAGAATGACAATTACCAAATCTACACATGCAATATAGACTACAATTACTAAACTACAAATTACTACAACAATACTACTGTCTACACAATCAGAAGAATTCCAAGGGACAATCCGAAGCAGCGGTCGCCACGTGCATGGGGGCTTAATTAAAATATAATGCAAATAATTTTTAAATTTTTTTGCTTCAGTAGCTGTCTGTTCGATTACGAAGTCTCGTAAACGGTTGGCCCTGACTAGTATTATTACGCAATCTGACTGCATATAACAAAAACAAGGAATGAAATGGAAATTTTCATTAACACAATTAATTAAGTCCCCAGCAACTATAAAACCTACGAAACCAAAGCACAAGTGTAACTGTTCTGTGTGTGGGAGTATGACTCAACGTACGCATCTGGCACGGTTCTTCTTCAACAACACAAGAAATTTTAAATATCATTTATACTGAATTAATTAAAGGAAATAGAAATACCATAATTACTCAAGAAAACCAGAATTACACTCTAATCCCAGAACACAAGCCAGATGCTTTGTTGACTGAACCTGTAATGACGCATTATTTAAGACACTGAAATAATGAAAAAAAAAACACAGAATATTTTACCTTCATATATATTGGCGAAAAGCACTCTGATCATTACAGTATTTCCATTCGAAACATCTGCTGTCTATCCCATCAAACAACTGCATAAAACATGGAACAAGCACTCCTTACTACAACATCTCGACAAGCACTGCCCACTAGCATATCTCAACACGAACTGACTACTACGAGTCCTCGACAAGCACTGCCCACTACGACATCTCAATAATCACAGCCAGTGGAGGCGGCGGAACAATACTCTCTAGCGCGATCTCTGGCGCTGTGGCTCAGTGTAGCCACCTTTCAGTAGTAATGTTACGCTGAGACCGGTAGCAAAATCCCCAAACTACTAGGGCTGTATGGAAAATAATGCCTCCACCTTAAACAATTTTGGTTTGGATGGGAGTAGACAATTGGATACATTTTATCAACGATGAACAGGTTTTCTGAAGCCGTCAGGGAAGAAGTTGACACTCTGTTTCCGCAAACACTGTCTCACAGTTCTCTCAAAGTCTTCATCAGAAGCATAATGATGTCCGTGCAGATCGTCTTTCATTATCGGGAACAGATGGAAGTCAGACGGTGCTATCTGAACTGAATGGAGGATGCCTTACGGTGGTGAGATTCAGTCTCTGATCTTCTGCTGTGGTGCCACGTGAAGTGTGTGGTTTGGCATAGTCATACTGGAGGAAAACATTTTCTTTTTCCTTTCGGAGCCTTGATAACTGTCGTTTCAGAGTTCGCAGCGTTGTGATATAACGCTCTGAAAATATTTTTCCACGATCAAGGAAATCAACATGCGTAATACTATGTGCGTCCCAGAACACTGTGGCCATGATTCTTCTAGCTGAGGGCTGCGTCTTGAATTTCTTTTTCAGGGGCGAGTCTTTGTGTCGATATTCCACAGACTGATGTTTCGTCCCCGGGTCGTAATGGTGTACCCACGTTTCGTCTCCTGTCACAATTGAATGGAGAAAGACGTCATCCTTCATTCTCGTAACGCGAGAGGAGTTCCTGGCAAATTTCAAGCCTGTGCGCTTTCATTTCAGGAGTCAGCATCCGGGGTACCCATGGTGCACAGATCTTCAGACGGCCAAGCAGAGCAATAATGTGAGCCACACGTTCTTATGAAATGCCGATTGTGCTTGCAGTTTCTCTCTGAGTGATAACGACGATCGTCCTGAATCAATCTGTCAGTATTTTGCTTGTGAAACTCGGTGGTTGCTGTCACACGACGTCCAACTCTTTGTTCGTCACGCAGCTCAGATGTTCCCGCCTTAACATATTTAAACTTGCTCGCCCAACGACGCACAGTACTCACATCAACACAATCGCCATAAACTGTTTTTGTTCTCTGGTGAATCTCCTTTGGGGTGACACCTTCTACTGTCAGGAATTCAATGACTGCACGTTGCTTAAATCGCATTGACCGACCGTCTGCGCAGTGTTCCATACTTTACACTGTAACAACACAACCGTTCAATGCTAAGGCTTTCCGCCAACTGGAGCTTTAGAGAAGAGGCTACGAACAAGCCAGTACCCTCCGCATACCTATGCTGCCAACGGTTGGAGAGTTACGAAGGTGGAGCCATTAATTTTCAGTCAACCCTCGTAGATAGTCATCAAAGTCACGCAAAAGTCTTTTTCGTGAACGCAGTACATGCATTATTCACCGGCTCCCAACAGTTCTGACTTTTACCTGATGATTTACAAATTATCACACGTGACTCCTCAATTCCGTGTTACCAGTAAAAGAAGTTAGAGTCCTACTCTGGAGCACACTCAGTATAAAGTCGCTTCAGAAGTTGAGGTACGGTATGGCCCATTCACCGCCAAGAATAAAACACCGTTACCGAATCACACACGTTATCTCGAGCACGTCAGCCTTCATAAAGAATTCAACATAGAGTGTTCAAAATCACTCCCTTGACCTCTTCTCTCCGAAAGTCCCAGTCTCCACCTGACTCCCGAAACGTTCCGTTACTGTCAACGTACCCAATGTCTGAACGCTGACCCCACGATAATTACATGGCTCTTACGTCTACAGACTTGATTTGACTCTTATTGACCATTTTCCAGACTAAACTAATATATTACAACAATATTTAAACAAATAAATGTGCTAAAGATTCGGTGCTACTCAGCCCATTTACGACAAATATACACTACTGGCCATTAAAATTCCTACACCAAGAAGAAATGCAGATGATAAACGCGTATTCATTGGACAAATATATTATACTAGAACTGACATGTGAATACATTTTCACGCAATTTGGGTGCATAGATCCTGAGAAAGCTGTATCCAGAACAACCACCTCTGGCCGTAATAACAACCTTGATACGCCTGGGCATTGAGTCAAACAGAGCTTGGATGGCGTGTACAGGTACAGCTGCCCATGCAGCTTCAACATGATACCAAAGGTCATGAAGAGTATTGACTGACGTATTGTGACGAGCCAGTTGCTCGGCCACCACTGACTAGACGTTTTCAATTGGTGAGAGATCTGGAGAATCTGCTGGCCAGGGAAGCAGTCGAACATTTTCTGTATCTAGAAAGACCCGTACAGGTCCTGCAACATGCGGTCGTGCATTATTCCGCTGAAATGTAGGGTTTCACAGGGATCGAATGAAAGGTAGAGCCACGGGTCGCAACACATCTGAAATGTAACGTCCACTGTTCAAAGTGCCGTCAATGCGAACAAGAGGTGACCGAGACGTGTAGCCAATGGCACCCCATACCATCACGCCGGGCGATACGCCAGTATGGTGATGACCAATACACGCTTCCAATGTGCGTTCACCGCGAAGTCGCCAAACACGGATGCCACCTTCATTATGCTGTAAACAGAACCAGGATTCATTTGAAAAAATGACGTTTTGCCTTTCGTGCACCCAGGTTTGTCGTTGAGTACACCATCGCAGGCGCTCCTGTCTGTGATGCACCGTCAAGGGTAACCGCAGCAATGGTCTCCGAGCTGATAGTCCATGCAAACGTTCCCATCTGTTGACTCAGGGATCGAGATGTGGCTGCACGATCCGTTACAGCCATGCGGATAAGATGCCTGTCATCTCGACTGCTAGTGATACGAGGCCGTTGGGATCCAGCATGACGTTCCGTATTACCGTCCTGAACCCACCGATTCCATATTCTGCTAACAGTCATTGGATCTCGACCAACGCAAGTAGCAATGCGGCGATATGATAAACCGCAATTGCGATAGGATGTAATGCGACTTTTATCAAAGTCGGAAACGTGATGGTACACAGTTCTCCTCCTTACACGAGGCATCACAACAACGTTTCACCACGCGACGCCGGTCAACTCCTGTTTGTGTAAGAGAAATCGGTTGGAAACTTTCGTCATGTCAGGACGTTGTAGGTGTCGCCACCGGCGCCTACCTTGTGTGAATGCTCTGCAAAGCTAATCATTTGCATATCACAGCATGTTCTTCCTGACGGTTAAATTTCGCTTCTGTAGCACGTCATCTTCGTATTGTAGCAATTTTAATGGCCAGTAGTGTATGTATACGTTTGCCCATACATAAATAAGCCACTAATCTTGGTCAAGTGCGCTCACAATAGATGACACTAGATGTATTATTTAGGTCTTCTTTATAGAATCATCTTCTGGTGCTCTGTTAATTGTGATTTCCGCTAATATATGCGACTGACCACTTTTAATTTAGCACAGGTTTTTAATAGCACATGCAATCACCATTTGAATAAACTTACTGGCTAAATTCCAAACCTTTCATCAAATAAATACATTAGTAGGACAAAATATGAGTTACTCATGCTGTATTGATTTGATTTGTGAACGTGGTGCCATCGATGTTCTGACGATCCTTTTCATATCTAAAAAGATACAAAAGACGTCGTAAATAAATAAATAAGATACAGATAAGTAGCTTCCAGTGATGATAGCTATAGCGCAGTGCTGTCACCTGAGATAAAGTTTGTAGCAATGCATAGAGGCGATTAAAAGTGTTAATTCTGAGAGTCTCTGTGCAAATGTTTATTCCCTGTGAGATATTAACATCTGCTGTTTTAAAGATACTGAGATATTGCTGCGTCACTGTATGAAACTCATTTTTCTGAGATGTCCAGTGTGCTCAGATCTGCATTAATATTTGAAGCGAGTTATTGTCGAATCTTGAAGAGCTGTAACTTAGCCATCTTTCAGCCTCTATGGGGCCCAGCATTTTCTGAACGTTGTTTCCTCCACAAAGGAACAAGCATCCAAACTCCTAGTTTGGAATTGGTTCAAAAATGGCTCTGACCACTATGGGACTTAAAATCTATGGTCATCAGTCACAGAGAACTAATTAAACCTAACTAACCTAAGGACATCACACACATCCATGCCCGAGGCAGGATTCGAACCTGCGACCGTAGCGGTCATGCGGTTCCAGACTGAAGCGCCTAGAACCGCTCGGCCACATCGGCCGGCCCAGTTTGGAATTCACCCCATTTCTGGCCACGCACTCCTTGTTTCTGTAGCTCGACTCTCTCGGGGTGGCCGTGTGACGTCGTCCCACCGACTGGCACCCAGCCCATCAACAAAGTTCAGCTCTCCTTGTGCCAATTCTAGGCTACCGATTAGCTCGCCTGCATACGCGCTGCGCTACACGTGGGAAAACATGAACTACGACCCTACTTGTGGGGAACCACTGATCTGAACTGATACTGGGGGAAGGTGATAGAAATCGCAACACAAATGAAAGAAACTGACAGAAACAGATATATTCTTAAACTAGTACAGAGCAACGGACTCTTACCAAGGGCAGTTTCCACTGAAATGGACACTTTCAAATGACATACAGGAATTGCATTCACCTTCTAGCTACACGAATTTAACTCATAACACTTTGGATAGGGAATACTGAACTTCGAAAAGTAGGTTTCTTCAGCAAAAAAAAAAAGGGGGGGGGGCTAGTGTGGGCTGGTTGCAAGGATTCTGTGAACCTTACCGCATGGCTGCCGCGGCTGCTCTCCCGTAGCATCACGAAGTGCTCGCGAACCCCAAATGACCGAAACGACGATCGATTCCCGGCAGCATCCCGATGTTACGAGCCGGTAAGCTTCACCGTCGCATGGCGGAGCGTACGTAAAACAACATGCGATAGCGGGTGAGACAGACATTCAAGAAGACTTTCCAGAATGGGCTGCAGAGGGTATGCTCTGTGCTTTTGTTAGACGGTCAGTACCTCACACTACAGTGTCTACTGCTGAAAAAAAATGTTTCCGGCGCCAACTTGCTGGGTGGTCAAGTGGCTAGCTGTATCCTCCTTTGCCATAGACCTGGCCGCTTCCTTTTTGGTCTAGAAGGGTGCTAACCTGGCGCAGCCATGGCCGTTGCAATGGCTGGAGTTTCTGTGTTTGCGCGCGCCTCAAGATCAAGATACTGCGTTTAAGCTTGAATATTGTTAATGGCTGCCGCCATATTGCAATTCATTACTTTCTCTCAAAATGACAGCAGCTGTAATATGTTTACAGATTTTGGTTCCTCTGTACGTAAGTAATTGTTATTACAATCTTTCTTTCGTTTATGTATATAGCAACTTTTTTTTTTTTTTTTTTTTTTTTTTTTTTTTTTTTGTACAGCAGGCGTGTTTTCGTCATCAGAAGGTCCCGAAACTGTTACGTGATCTGTTATTCTTCAATTACTTCTCGGTTCATCGATAGTTTTCGGCCTTGTGCGACAGTCTGCGCTCTCCTATCTGAACGCGGAATACTTGAGAGGGTTCGTAACAGGATGTGTTTTACTGTGTTAACGAGGAAATGTGTACAACGTTCATAATATTCGAAGGAAAAGTGCTGAAGCACTATTTATCTTTTTTTGCTATGGAGAACACCTGACATTAGCGCTACGCTACACTCACATTCTCAATTATCACAATAAGACCAGCGGCACATACCAAAGCAAAAGTGTAAAGCATTCTCTTTCGTCGGAACCTGACGTGTTTATTTTATTCAAATGACATCAGGGGTCCAACACACGGTCGCCACCAAGGAAATTTTCGGTGTAAAGAAACGAAATTATTTGCGAATGTCAAAGGCTTCTCCCAGTCTTTAATATGGGATAAGGCTGACCAATACCAACAAAATTTCGAAGATTCAACATGGATATTTTCTGAGTATCTTCGAACCAGGCACACATGCTCTTCGGTGACTTAATACAGAATAATAATGTAATTCTAATTTTTTCGGCTTCTCATGCTATTTAATATATCTTCTGAGAACATACCCTCACAATAGTAAAAAGCCTCTGACAGGCAGTCGGCAATATATATAGCGCAACACACAGAGTACTCGTAGGTGCCTGTGTAGAAATGCATAAGTATTGTCCGGTGGTTACGGTATCTGTGGGAACAGCTCAGCATAGTGTGATTGTGCTGCTCTACCATAGCTGGCTGTAATTTCATAGGAGAGGTGCATATCTGCCAACTCTTCATCAGTAAATCTAAACACACTCCGTGTATCATTGTTCACTTACATGTACTCTGCCGCAGAGATAAACAATAAAGAACCGAGCAGTACTGAATACAAGTTTGAGGGCAGAGAATCAAGAGGACACTACTAATGTAAACAACTAGAGTGAATGAATGGAACATGATGTACAGGGTGTGTCAAAAATGACCGGTATATTTGAAACGGCAATAAAAACTAAACGAGCAGCGATAGAAATACACCGTTTGTTGCAATATCCTTGGGACAACAGTACATTTTCAGGCGTACAAACTTTCGAAATTACAGTAGTTACAATTTTCAACAACAGATGGCGCTGCGGTCTGGGAAACTCTACAGTACGATATTTTCCACATATCCACCATGCGTAGCAATAATATGCCGTAGTCTCTGAATGAAATTACCCGAAACCTTTGACAACGTGTCTGGCGGAATGGCTTCACATGCAGATGAGATGTACTGCTTCAGCTGTTCAATTGTTTCTGGATTCTGGCGGTACACCTGGTCTTTCAAGTGTCCCCACAGAAAGAAGTCACAGGGGTTCATGTCTGGCGAATAGGGAGGCCAATCCACGCCGCCTCCTGTATGTTTCGGATAGCCCAAAGCAATCACACGATCATCGAAATATTCATTCAGGAAATTAAAGACGTCGGCCGTGCGATGTGGCCAGGCACCATCTTGCAAAAACCACGAGGTGTTCGCAGTGTCGTCTAAGGCAGTTTGTACCGCCACAAATTCACGAAGAATGTCCAGATAGCGTGATGCAGTAATCGTTTCGGATCTGAAAAATGGGCCAATGATTCCTTTGGAAGAAATGGCGGCCCAGACCAATACTTTTTGAGGGTGCAGGGACGATGGGACTGCAACATGGGGCTTTTCGGTTCCCCATATGTGCCAGTTCTGTTTATTGACGAAGCCGTCCAGGTAAAAATAAGCTTCGTCAGTAAACCAAATGCTGCCCACATGCATATCGCCGTCATCAATCCTGTGCACCATATCGTTAGCGAATGTCTCTCGTGCAGCAATGGTAGCGGCGCTGAGGGTTTGCCGCGTTTGAATTTTGTATGGATAGAGGTGTAAACTCTGGCGCATGAGACGATACGTGGACGTTGGCGTCATTTGGACCGCAGCTGAAACACGGCGAACGGAAACCCGAGGCCGCTGTTGGATCACCTGCTGCACTAGCTGCGCGCTGCCCTCTGTGGTTGCCGTACGCGGTCGCCCTACCTTTCCAGCACGTTCATCCGTCACCTTCCCAGTCCGATGAAATTTTTCAAACAGATCCTTTATTGTATCGCTTTTCGGTCCTTTGGTTACATTAAACCTCCGTTGAAAACTTCGTCTTGTTGCAACAACACTGTGTTCTAGGCGGTGGAATTCCAACACCAGAAAAATCCTCTGTTCTAAGGAATAAACCATGTTGTCTACAGCACACTTGCACGTTGTGAACAGCACACGCTTACAGCAGAAAGACGACGTACAGAATGGCGCACCCACAGACTGCGTTGTCTTCTATATCTTTCACATCACTTGCAGCGCCATCTGTTGTTGAAAATTGTAACTACTGTAATTTCGAAAGTTTGTCCGCCTGAAAATGTACTGTTGTCCCAAGCATATTGCAACAAATGGTGTATTTCTATCGCTGCTCGTTTAGTTTTTATTGCCGTTTCAAATATACCGGTCATTTTTGAAACACCCTGTAAGCTCCCTCTTACTAATCGGCCTATCCTGCTTGCGATATAAAATATGAGCGTGGACTGCGTGTATGCCTAATGGGTTTTTTCTTATTGCACAAGGCTATCTTTCCCGAAGAAGTGATACTGATATGTAGGAGCAAAGTGTACAACCGACCCTTCTGATGGGAAGTTTACTAAAAATAAAAGTAATCAAACCGAACAAGGCTATAATTTTCAAACTGAAAGTTGTTTTGTGCCTTCTTTCACCAACAGCACTCGACAGAAAACGGGTACCACTGATCATGAATCCAAAATTACACTAATAAACGAAAAGGTAGTCAACGGTCGCCAGCCCACTTGGGCAATTTATATCCAAAATCCTGTACAAGATGATGGGAAAGAAAGACATGTATTATTAAATACTAACGTGGGAACTGAAGGTTGTCACGTTTTTTGACACTAATTTTAAATGATATGTAATAATAAAAACAACTGAGAAGTCACACTTGTTTGGCATCAAATTTTGAAATAAAAAGCAATCGAGTAATGATTTGAAAATATGTAGTTAAACTGTATGTTAGTACTGAACTTCATTACGTGAACAATGACTTTCAGTGACCTCAACATAACGTCATTAAATAAATTTAGCTGAAAAAGGAAGCACTTTTTACTTTGCCGTTATTTGCATTTCATATTATTGTCTGAACAAGTGAGCCTTTTTTATTGACTTAAACAGAATTAAACACTAGAATACGTACGAAACCAAACAGCCATGTGCTCCAAGGTATATGTAAAATAAATAAAGCTTCCGCATTCTTAATTTGTACATTCCTTTAGATTTGGATTTTTTTCCAGTGATCGATTCTCAAACTTCGGTTAGCATATAAGTAAAAAAAGAAACAAGGATCCTGCTTGGTAACAATGTCTGTCAGCAGTGAGGACACAATCGCCCTGAGTTTAACTGATTATTATTTAAATAAATTTTATCAATTAAATCACATTCAGTTGTGCTGCTGTGTTACCCGTTAATGCTTTCTACCACGAACAGTCTTACTTCAGTGCTCTGCATACGACAAAATTCGGAGCCGACGACGAAACTGTGTTGCTGGAACTGCTGTTGTTGTTGAAGACGGTAGCATCTTGTGGAGCCACGGCTAATAACAGTAACGGGCAATCGTAATTAATACAGCCTCATAAATTTTATCAATTAAATCACATTCAGTTGTGCTGCTGTGTTACCCGTTAATGCTTTCTACCACGAACAGTCTTACTTCAGTGCTCTGCATACGACAAAATTCGGAGCCGACGACGAAACTGTGTTGCTGGAACTGCTGTTGTTGTTGAAGACGGTAGCATCTTGTGGAGCCACGGCTAATAACAGTAACGGGCAATCGTAATTAATACAGCCTCATAAATTTTATCAATTAAATCACATTCAGTTGTGCTGCTGTGTTACCCGTTAATGCTTTCTACCACGAACAGTCTTACTTCAGTGCTCTGCATACGACAAAATTCGGAGCCGACGACGAAACTGTGTTGCTGGAACTGCTGTTGTTGTTGAAGACGGTAGCATCTTGTGGAGCCACGGCTAATAACAGTAACGGGCAATCGTAATTAATACAGCCTCATAAATTTTATCAATTAAATCACATTCAGTTGTGCTGCTGTGTTACCCGTTAATGCTTTCTACCACGAACAGTCTTACTTCAGTGCTCTGCATACGACAAAATTCGGAGCCGACGACGAAACTGTGTTGCTGGAACTGCTGTTGTTGTTGAAGACGGTAGCATCTTGTGGAGCCACGGCTAATAACAGTAACGGGCAATCGTAATTAATACAGCCTCATAAATTTTATCAATTAAATCACATTCAGTTGTGCTGCTGTGTTACCCGTTAATGCTTTCTACCAATGAACAGTCTTACTTCAGTGCTCTGCATACGACAAAATTCGGAGCCGACGACGAAACTGTGTTGCTGGAACTGCTGCTGTTGTTGAAGACGGTAGCATCTTGTGGAGCCACGGCTAATAACAGTAACGGGCAATCGTAATTAATACAGCCTCATAAATTTTATCAATTAAATCACATTCAGTTGTGCTGCTGTGTTACCCGTTAATGCTTTCTACCACGAACAGTCTTACTTCAGTGCTCTGCATACGACAAAATTCGGAGCCGACGACGAAACTGTGTTGCTGGAACTGCTGTTGTTGTTGAAGACGGTAGCATCTTGTGGAGCCACGGCTAATAACAGTAACGGGCAATCGTAATTAATACAGCCTCATAAATTTTATCAATTAAATCACATTCAGTTGTGCTGCTGTGTTACCCGTTAATGCTTTCTACCACGAACAGTCTTACTTCAGTGCTCTGCATACGACAAAATTCGGAGCCGACGACGAAACTGTGTTGCTGGAACTGCTGTTGTTGTTGAAGACGGTAGCATCTTGTGGAGCCACGGCTAATAACAGTAACGGGCAATCGTAATTAATACAGCCTCATAAATTTTATCAATTAAATCACATTCAGTTGTGCTGCTGTGTTACCCGTTAATGCTTTCTACCACGAACAGTCTTACTTCAGTGCTCTGCATACGACAAAATTCGGAGCCGACGACGAAACTGTGTTGCTGGAACTGCTGTTGTTGTTGAAGACGGTAGCATCTTGTGGAGCCACGGCTAATAACAGTAACGGGCAATCGTAATTAATACAGCCTCATAAATTTTATCAATTAAATCACATTCAGTTGTGCTGCTGTGTTACCCGTTAATGCTTTCTACCAATGAACAGTCTTACTTCAGTGCTCTGCATACGACAAAATTCGGAGCCGACGACGAAACTGTGTTGCTGGAACTGCTGCTGTTGTTGAAGACGGTAGCATCTTGTGGAGCCACGGCTAATAACAGTAACGGGCAATCGTAATTAATACAGCCTCATAAATTTTATCAATTAAATCACATTCAGTTGTGCTGCTGTGTTACCCGTTAATGCTTTCTACCACGAACAGTCTTACTTCAGTGCTCTGCATACGACAAAATTCGGAGCCGACGACGAAACTGTGTTGCTGGAACTGCTGTTGTTGTTGAAGACGGTAGCATCTTGTGGAGCCACGGCTAATAACAGTAACGGGCAATCGTAATTAATACAGCCTCATAAATTTTATCAATTAAATCACATTCAGTTGTGCTGCTGTGTTACCCGTTAATGCTTTCTACCACGAACAGTCTTACTTCAGTGCTCTGCATACGACAAAATTCGGAGCCGACGACGAAACTGTGTTGCTGGAACTGCTGTTGTTGTTGAAGACGGTAGCATCTTGTGGAGCCACGGCTAATAACAGTAACGGGCAATCGTAATTAATACAGCCTCATAAATTTTATCAATTAAATCACATTCAGTTGTGCTGCTGTGTTACCCGTTAATGCTTTCTACCACGAACAGTCTTACTTCAGTGCTCTGCATACGACAAAATTCGGAGCCGACGACGAAACTGTGTTGCTGGAACTGCTGTTGTTGTTGAAGACGGTAGCATCTTGTGGAGCCACGGCTAATAACAGTAACGGGCAATCGTAATTAATACAGCCTCATAAATTTTATCAATTAAATCACATTCAGTTGTGCTGCTGTGTTACCCGTTAATGCTTTCTACCAATGAACAGTCTTACTTCAGTGCTCTGCATACGACAAAATTCGGAGCCGACGACGAAACTGTGTTGCTGGAACTGCTGCTGTTGTTGAAGACGGTAGCATCTTGTGGAGCCACGGCTAATTACAGTAACGGGCAATCATAATTAATACAGCCTCTTCCGCCCTTCCACTGTCCGTACTCCTGCTACTAGACATCTGGCCGGCGCGCGTACATGATACCGCCGACAATGGTACTCTCTACTGCGAGAGCGTTAACACCACACTTCTGCACACTACAAGCGCTGGAACTCGTCCCCTCTCTCTCTCCGCGCGCTCCAAGCAACAACTCCCTACCCAAAGATTTTACAACGCACAAGCACTGCTATTATCGTTGCCAGTCGATGCAAATAACAATTCCTTTGGCTTTTTCTCAGAGCTTATGAGTTTCACAGTAAGACACAGATAAATACAATGTAATGACAACAGACTTCTACCTAAATTTACACATACAGTGAAGCAATGATGTTACTTTTTTTTTTTTTTTTTTAAAAAAAAGCATTTATATATTTCGATAGCAGGTGCCATGCATCCTGCATTTTCGATGTTACAAATACTGCTTCAAAGTAACACAGTGCGTGCCGTTGATATACAGTAGGTTGGTGTGTAAGTTAGTACCGTTTTTGTTTTGCATGTTGGTATTACGTGTGTTTATTTATCGACTGTCACTTTTATTTGCAGTTCACTGTTGCTATTTGAGTTTACATATTGTCGTTTGTGGAGAGAGAGTGGTGCTGTGGACGCTGGAAGAAAGAGTCCCAAGTATAGAAATCGGAACATTTCTTACATATTCTTCTGTTTGAGTTCAAAAGGCGGGTGACACAGCGGAGACAGCCAGAAACATGTACGCCGTTTTCTCGTTTTAAGGAGGACCGTTTTGACACTAGCGACTCTCCCCATTAGGGAAGGAAATGGTTCAAATGGCTCTGAGCACTATGGGACTTAACTTCTAAGGTCATCAGTCCCCTAGAACTTAGAACTACTTAAGCCTAACTAACCTAAGGACATCACACACATCCATGCCCGAGGCAGGATTCGAACCTGCGACCGTAGCGGTCACACGGTTCCAGACTGAAGCGCCTAGAACCGCGCGGCCACACAGGCCGGCGTTAAGGAAGACATTCGGGGTTTGATGAAGATGGGTTAGACGCACTAATACGCGGTAATCCAGCCCACTGTACTTCAGCACATGCAAATGTGATTAACAGTCATCAATCCACCGTTGTGCGACATTTGCATGCAATGGGGAAGGTTCAAAAATGGGTGTATGGGTACCTCATGCTCTAAGCAACAATCACAAAAATCAGTGGGTGGCCACACTTGCATCACTGTTTGTCGTCATCAATTAGCTGCTGAACAACACCAAATGTTCCTGTCGTGTATCATTACGGTGTCTTTATGCTAACAGGTGGAAAAGAAAGGAATGATTGAGCCCAAACAAAGCAGAAACTCCCCATACAAAGACGTGCGTGCTGGCATCCACAAAAGAAAATGCTACGCAGTTGGTGGAACAACGACGGTGTATTGTACTACGAATTGCTTCCTCGAGGTGTAATCATTACGTGTGACATTTATTGCCAACAAGTGCCACGTCTTACAGGCGTAGTCCAAGAACAACGACCAAAAGACTACGTGACATGATGCTACTCCACGATAGCCACCGCCCGCGTTATGCTAGACTGACAAAAGGAACATGGAAATGTGGTCCGAACATATCTCGACGAGTTCTTCGCCTCAAAACCCCGTAATTTCTACATTCTCTGAATTGAAAAAGTACCCCAGCATTGGCAGACTTTAGTGAAGCAGAATAAACGAGGGTAATCCCAAAAGTAATGTCTCCTATTTTTTTTTAAAGTACAGTGTTTGTGGTGCAGTTGGTCACACTGTTCACGCGCTGTGTGTAAACATGTGCACGCCGCCTGAAGCGCTCAGTCGGTTTGGCAGCCGGTGAGAACGAACTCCCGCTGGATGTTATCGCCAATTGCGAATTGCGTGGAGTTATTCGGTTTCTGAACGCAAAGGGCACTGCGCCGATTGAAATTCCTCGCCAATTGTCGGATGTGTATGGTGAGTCGCGCATGGATGTCAAAAATGTTCGTAAGTAGTGTAGAGAGTTTGCATCTGGTCGGACCGAAATTCACGACAAACAAAGGAGCGGGAGACCGTTAATTTATGAGGAGACAGTGCTGAAGGTTGAGCAAAGCATGCGTTAAGATCGTCGGATCACCCTGGAAGATCTCTGCACGTTGGTTCCTAAGGTTTCTCGAAGCACAACGCACAGACTTTTAACGGAAACATTGAACTACCGGGAGGTGTGCGCAAGATGGGTGCCACGCATGCTGACTAAGGACCACATGCGGCAACGAGTTGATGCTTCCCGCGCATTTCTTCACCGCCTTGCGTCCGAACAGAACAACTTTCTAGACTCAATTGTCACTGGTGACGAGACCTGGGCATACCACTTTACACCTGAGACCAAGCAACAATCACGCCAGTGGCTGCATCCTTCTTCGCCAAAGCCGCGGAAATTCAAACAAACACAGTCTGCCGGTAAAGTCATGACAACCGTTTTTTGGGATCGGAAAGGGGTATTGTTGGTCGACTTTATGCCCACTGGGACCACAATTAACGCTGACAGGTACTGTGAGAGTCTGAAAAAACTGAAACTGCCAGTACAGAACTGGAGAAGAGAAATGTTGAGGAAAGGCATACACATTCTCCATGACAACGCTCGCTCACACATCGCTCGGCTAACCGTTGCTCTCCTGCAACAGTTTCAGTGGAACATAATCACCCACCCACCCTATAGTCCCGACTTGGCGCCCAGTGACTATCACCTGTTCCCTAGGTTAAAAGAACATTTCGCCGGAAAGCGATTCAGCTCTCACGACGAGGAGAAGAAGAGGTTCATAACTTTCTGAACAGCATGGCGGCGAGCTGGTATGTCATGGGCATAGAAAAGCTGCCACAGCGTCTACAAAAATGCATCGACAGAAATGGTGATTAGTCGAAAAATAACTAAATGTTCAAGCTGTAAACTGATGTAAAGCATTGCAGAAATAAACAGGTCTATGTACTTATAAAAAAAAAGTAGGAGACCTAACTTTTGGGATTACCCTCGTATTATTCATGACTTAAATCTGTGTCATGTGTATCTGTCATGTTTTATTAAACTTATGGAAGAACTCTAGGAACATATTCACCAACCTCACAGTTATTTAAATTTATGTGCTATTGTATACATTAATGAAGAATAATGTTTCAAGAAGTTTCACGAACAGAAATAATATTCTCCCATTCTGTTACATACTCGTAAATACCAAACAGAAATAGAATGAAAATGGTTTGGAATTGGACTGAGAAACTGAATATTTACTAGACAGAAAAGTCGTCCATAAACTGTCAAAATTGAGTGAAATAATAATTGCATTAAATGCAATAATAATTCCAGCTAGGTGGAAAGTGAGTCACAATAAGGGGAGTGGGAACAAATACTTGTGTATGACCTACCTCGGAAATGAAATAAGGATGTGCTGTGTATATGACGGACAAATTGACGGCTGTTAGGCTACGGCAGTTTCCTGGTGATTAGAAAGAAACTACTGGTCGGGAAATAAATCGATGTACTTCACCGATGCTAGAACCTACAGCTTAATGCCTGATACGTACAGCTGGAGCTCCTAATTTGTACAGAGGCGCCGATGGGATGGGCCAAAGATACCTTAACATGACAGTCATGTGAAAGTTTATCGTCTGATCTGGGTTCGTACACCCCCCCCCCCCCCCCCACACACACACACCGGCTCACTCCTGATGAATGAGTAAAGTGTTTCTGAGGCACACACAAATCTTCTGAAACGTGCACAAAAAGGAGAAACGCTGTCTGCCAGTGGTCCGCGTATAACTTTAACTCTTCGGAGCGAGTCTGAATGCTCGTCGCGGTTCATTACGACTTCATCTGGCTGAAAGCCGGCGGCCGCCGGAAACACGAACACCGCTTTGGCTAGCTTGTAGTGAGAACCTGACGCCACGCCGCGGTGCTTGCTACTTCGACATGATCGCAGACGCAGCAACGCCGGAACTCTCTGTAGGGCAGGCGAAAGCCTAAAAGCTTTATTGAATAAGGCGTGCCGCTGAATTCAAAGCGGAAAGCTTCTGGCTACCAGTGCTCTTCCGTGAAAGCAATCTCATTTCTCGAATGGGAGGACCTTCTTTCCAATTTTTGATATTAAGGAGACCGACAGACGCAAAGTAGAGAGCTAAAGGAGTCGCCACATCTTTGCGGTCCCTCCTTGACATGTAATCTTATTGTTGCGCACAGCAAATTAGTTTATCGGTATACCTCCGAATTACATCAGCTTCCTATTAGCAACTTCAATCGTTCATTTTATTCGGCCTGTGTTCCATATTTTTGTTCGCCCCCTCCCCCTTAGTTACGTCAACGCGCAATGTGAATATAATAAGTAAGGGCGAACTTCAGAAAGAGAATTTGGGGGCCTGTTCTAAGATATTTTCTGAGTATTTTGTTACAAGTGACCATCAGTCGACGGTGGCTGCTAACAGAGTAAATTTGTTTAGTTTCATTCCATACCTCTATTTATCTTAGTATCCATACTGCACTACAAACATTTGGACAAGAGTGCAAATGTCCATGTTTGGAAACATTCCTATCACAGACGGTAATTGTAGTGGACGGCAGCAGTGACCAATTAACTCTTCAACCTAAATTTTTCATTTAGTAATTTCGGTTTTGTCTCAGGTATGCTTTTTTGGCAGTGTTAGCTGTTCGATAAATGTGATTCAAGACAGAATGAATACTGAAACATAGTTGTCCGATATTCACCTCGTGTACTGGTTCACTCAATGCAGTGAAAGAGTGGCCACACGACGTTGTATTGAGCTCCCGCTACCACACCACAGCACTCTGGTATCTTAGGGGTGTTGCCTGTCGTACGTTTTAGTGAATTACAGGTATACTCACTGCTGTAGGGTTGTTTTCCTAGAAACAATGTAAATCGCGTAAGTACACACATCAAAAACAGTTTTGCATCACCCCCGTTTCCATACCTCGTGAAGAGAGCCATTGACTGTAGATATTGTACCACAGAGACAGTTCCTTCAACTGTTCAGAGGTGTCACTAAACAAACCCAAGGATGTAAACAATCATGCATGAGCGGCGCTTATTAGACGGAGAGGGTCCGACAGCCCATCAGTTACAGATATCCCACCGGGAAGGAGGTAAACAGCTCGTGTCGTCTGTAGTACAACCACGCCTAGACGGTCAATACCGCGGTTCGATCGCGTCCGCATTGTTACTTCGTGCCAGGAAGGGCTCTCAACAAGAATGTCCAGTTTTCTCGGAGTGAACCAAAGCGATGTTGTTCCGACATGGAGGAGATACAGAGAGAGACAGGAACTGTCGATGACAAGCCTCGCTCAGGCCGCTGAAGGGCTACTACTGCTGTGGGTCACCACTGCCTACGGATTATGGCTTGGAGGAACCCTGACAGCAACGCCACCATGTTGAATAATGCTTTTCGTGGAGCCACAGGACGTCGCGTTACGACTCAACCTGTGCGCAATAGGCTGCATGATGTGCAACTTCACTCCCGACGTCCATCACGAGGTCCATCTTTGCCACCTCGACACTATGCAGCGCGGTACAGATTGGTCCAACAACATGCCAAATGGACCTCTCAGGACTGGCATCAAGTTCTCTTCACCATGAGTGTCGCATATGCCTTCAACCAGACAATCGTCGGACACGTGTTTGGAGGCCACCCGGTCAGGCTGAACGCCTTAGACACACTGTTAAGCGAGTGCGGAAAGGTTGAGGTTCCCTGCTGTATCTAGGTGGCATGATTTGGGGCCGACGTGCGCCGCTCGTGGTCATGGAAGGCGCCGTAACGGCTGCACGATACGTGAATGACATCGTCCGACCGATAGCGCAACCATATCGGCAGCATATTGGCGAGGCATTCGTCTTCATGGAAGACAATTCGCCCCGCATCGTGAACATCTTGTGAATGACTTCCTTCACGATAACGACATCGCTCGACTAGAGTGGCCAGCATGTTCTCCAGGCATGAACCCTATCGCACGGGCCAGGGTTAGATTGAAAAGGGCTGTTTATGGACGACGTGAGGGATCCATACAAAAGAAAATGGTTCAAATGGCTCTGAGCACTATGCGACTTAACTTCTGAGGTCATCAGTCGACTAGAACTTGGAACTAATTAAACCTAACTAACCTAAGGACATCACACACATCCATGCCCGAGGCAGGATTCGAACCTACGACCGTAGTGGTCCCTCGGTTCCAGGCTGTAGCGCCTAGAACCGCACGGCCACTGCGGCCGGTGGATCCATACAGAATCACCGTTGAGGAGTGGGACAATTTGGACCAACAATGCCTTGATGAACTTTTGGATAGTATGCCACGACGAATACAGGCATGCATCGATTCAAGACGACGTGGTACTGGGTATTAGAGGTAACGGTGTGCACAGCAGTCTGGACAACCACCTCTGAAGGCCTCGCTGTATGGTTGTACAACATGCAATGTGTGCTTTTCAGGAGCAGTAAAAAGGGCGGAAATGATGCTTATGTTGATCTCTACTCCAATTTTCTGTATAGGTACCGGAACTCTCGGAACCGAGGTGACACAAAACTTCGTTTTACTTGTGTATATAAAAAACCATAATTACTTTGCTATCTGTAAGGAGCCTTCAGACACTAAGGGTTCCTAATGCCAAAATGCTCAAAGAATAATCCTATTGATCCTTCTAAATATAGTCGGTGGAGTTCCTTCTACCAAAAAAAAAAAAAAAAAAAAAAAATTAAGTTGATGATCGTTATACCATCATTTATCATTCACTTATAACTCTCTCTAATAATTCTGTTATTTGGTTTCAACAAACAAATGATTTTGTCCCATTAATTGGTATAGAAATGTATGACCCAATCAAGAAATTTGACGACTGAGCCTTTAGTCTTCAGCAAAAAAGTGATGCAAAATTTTTATTTGCATTGATATACACATCTATACACGAAACTTCCTGGAAGATTAAAATTGTGTGCCAGACCGGGACTCGAACTCGGGATCTTTACCTCTAGCTGGCAAGTGATCTACCATTTGAGCTACCCAAGCATGACTCTCGACCATTCCTCACAGTTTAAATTCTGGAAACATCTATATATGTCAAACACCTGACACTGAAAGATGGCTCGCCACTCTCTCACTTTAACTATACTGTCGGTCAGATTATAGTTCATACTTCAGGTCAATATCACTGTGTTGCCCAGTACTACATTTGGCATGTGTGGCTTATGACGTTTTTACATGAGGAAATTGTGGGCAGAATGCCCATAAAACTGCATGTGTATAATGTAGTCAACTTGTACCACAGATGTTGTAGTAGAGGCGACCAGGAACAGGGAGAAAGATGGTTTGCGGGCCATAAATGTTGTCCGCAGTGACTTGGCTTTGCGAGTGATTCGGGGAAGAAGAGCGCTGTGAATTGTACCTGCAGGAGGACTTAAGACCGTGGCACACCACTATTTCCACTTACGGTCCGAGTAGGAGCGCGCCAACTTATAAAACACTTTATCTGGGCCAGGCGACAAACAGTTATCAGGAATTGGGAGGAAGAAGCCATTTAATAGGGAATGTTGAGCTCTGAAAATGACCGCAGAAATAGGCAACCAAAGTGACACGAGTAAATTCCCGAATTTCATATATATATATATATATATATATATATATATATATATATATATATATATATATATATATATATATATATTAAGGGTATAGCTTACGATTTGAAGATTTTTGAGAAGATATTACTTTTCTATCTGTAAAGATAATAACCTTTAGTATCACTTGGACGCATATTTACAATTAATGCAAGCGATCTCTTGCAACACTGTCAGAAAGAGAGCGATCTCTCTCTCTCTCTCACTCGCTCTTTCACTCTCTCTTTCGTCAGTGTTTTCAATTTATTCCTTTCCTCCTCGCCTCTGTGGAGAACCTCCTCATTCCTTACTTCATCAGTCTTCCCAGTTTTCCACATTCCCAAACGTACATTCTCAGAAACATATTCCTGGAGTTAAGACCTATGTTCGATTCTAGAAGACCTCTCTTTGTCTGGAATGCACTTACTGCCGGTGCTAATCGGCTTTTTATGTCTATCTCGTTTCGTCCATCATTGGTTATTTTGCTGCGAAGGTAGCAGAATTCATTAACTTCGTCCACATCGTCATCCACAATTCTGATGTCAAGTTCCTTCTAGCTATTCTCGTTTCTGCTACTTCTCATTACTCATCCATTATTTAATCCATATTCTATACTCACTGCCAAAGGCATATCCGCATCCAGTGACGCCTGTGGGCTGAGAATGACACTGCGGCCAGTCGATACGTCTGGGCCTTCGTGGCCTGTGCGGGAGGAGCTATACTCATTACACTGTTCATTCCATTCAACAGATCTTGCAATACTTCCCCACTTTCACAACAATGCCATCAGCGAATCTTATCACTGATATCATTTCCCCTTGAATCTGAATACCACTCTTCACCCTTTCATTTGTGTCTATCATTGCTTCTTCGATTTACAGATCGAACAGTAGCGGCGGCAATCCTCCCTTACACCCGTTCTAATCCGAGCACTTCTTTCTTGGTCTGCCAATCTTATTGTTCCATTTATGTTGTTGTGTATGTTGTCTACTACTCACCTTTCACTATAGATTACTCCTATTTTGCATCTCCAAAGGAACTTTCCATCGTAATTCAGAAAAGGCCGACCTCGCAATATCCATCGGCATCGAGCAAGTGAATTTCAAGTAAAATATCTGCCCTGTACGGTAATATACATAACGGATGTATGAATACAGGTATATCCACATGGTTGACGGCATATAGAAGTCTTGGTCTGACCGTGAGTCGTGCTATCCTGCACGGATAGCCAAATGGTAAGATAACGGCGTTAGTCACTGCAGTGCCTGTTTCACCGGAGATGCACGCATATCCAAAGGAACGTTGCGTCGTAATTCGGAATAACACAGGCACTGCACTGTAGAAAGAGAAACGAGACATGTTCACTGTATTTATCCACCTCGAAAAAATGTTTCGTCAATGGGAAATGGTGCAACATGTTCGAATACCTGAGAAAAATATCAGCAAGCTATAGGAGAATTCGGGTGATATACAATACGTACTAGAACCAAGCTGGAAAAATAAGATTGTTCGACACAGACGAAGTGCTTCGGTTAAAACAGGTGTTATACGTGGTTGCAGTCCTCGGCCCCTATTGTTGATTCTGTACATTGAAGATGCAATGACGGAAATAAGAGGGGTTCAAATTTAGGATTAAAATTTATGGTGAAAGAATATCAGTGATAAGAGTAGCCGATGACATTGCTATCCTCAGTCAAGGAGGAGGAAAATGACAGGATGTATTGAATGATATGAACAGTCTTAGGCCTAGAGAACAAGGACTGAGAATACACCGAGGAAAGACCAAAGTAATGAGAAGCACCCGAAATGAGAACAGCGAGAAACTTAACATCAAAATTAGTAATTGCGAAGTAGACGAAGTTAAGAAATTCTCAAAAGGCAGAACGGCCCAAACAAAAAGTGCATTTCCGGCCAAAGTAGTCTACTGATATGAAACATAGCCCTTTGAGGAAGAAGTTTCTGAGAACGTACATATGGAGTTCAGCATTCTGTGGTGGTAGACTGTAAACATTTGTGATGCAGTGCTACAGAGGAATGCTGACACTTATATCGATAGATAAAGTGAGTAATGAGGAGGTGATCCGCAGAAACGTCGAAGGAAAGAACATATGGGAGACGTTGACAAGAAGGAGGGTCAGGATGATAGGGCAAGTCTTTAAGACATCAGGTAATAATTATATGATACTAATGGGGAGTATAGAGGGTAAAGACTGTAGAGGACGACAGAGGTTGAAATGTGTCCAGCAAATAACTGAAGACGAAGAGTGCAAGGGGTAGTCTGAGATGCACAGGGTAGGAATTCGTTGCTGGTCGTGTTTATTTATCACTGATATGTTCGACATGCACAAAGGAATTGTAGAACATGGTCTATGTCATTCCAAGGGCTCGGAGAAATGGAAGGCAACTGAAATGGGCATTTTAAACGACGACCTCAACCGATTGAACGTATTGATTCAGAATACAAAAAATCGAAAGCTCCGTTTCTCTATCACCGGTGTACTGGTCGTGAGTGTCTGAAAAGAACGTAAAACAGTTATTACAAAATACAAAGCAATCCTCGCTTGGAGTAAGCGTCATCGTTCTGAGGTTCTTCTTCTTGAGGTGTCAAATTCCCAAGATTTTTTTGGGAAGATTTCTTATAATAACTGCAGAAATTGTGAATTTCAGCACTCTTTATCTGCAGAAGAACAAACAATTAATCGTACAGAGGTCATTTCCACATCACGTAAGTTAGACTGTCATTCTACATTGTTCACAGATACGTACGTACACAACTACAATACTCCAGACGAAGCCGACTATGACGTTATGCAAATGATTTCTGATAAAGTTAAACAGAGCAGTGCAAATACAGACGACGAACGCACGCAACTACGCAAAATTCTTTTACAGCAAGCTCCAGTTTTTGACAACGTTCCTGGTACTATGTCCGGTTTTATGTACGAATTTCGAGTTAAACAGCAAGACACATTTAAAGCCAAACATTATCCCATTCCGTATATTCACAGAGAACAAGTTAAGAAAGAATTGCATGCTATGCTTGACCAAGTTATTGTGAACCGGCAGTTAGTCCGTACATAAACCCGCTCCATATTGTTAAGAAAAAGGATGGCTCACTTTGCCTCCTACTTGATTCGCGTCACATCAATGACATTATTATTAATGAAACAGATCGCCCACAGACACTAGAAGAACTTTTACAGAAATTTCGTAGTACTGCTAATTATTCCACATTACATTTGAAATCGGGATTTTGGCAAATTCAGCTCCATCCGAACTGCAGAAAGTACACGGCTTTTCTCTGTTTTGGTGACTGTTATCAATTTTGTAAATTTCCGTTCGGTTTAACTATTTCTTCAGCAGCTTTTATTCGCGGTTTGAATACAATACTTCCGACAGAACTTAAAGACAGAATCATAACGTATGTAGACGACATTCTTATTGCAGAAGCTAACTGGTCTGAACACAATCTGTTTCTTGAACAACTGTTGCAAACTTTTCGTGCACAAGGACTCACAGTAAATCGCACTTTGGTAAAACTTCTATAAAATTTCTTGGACATGTAATTTCAGCAGAGGGCATTACGCCTGACCCGGAAAAACTTCAAGCTTTACGTGACATTACTGTTCCTACGACGAAGAAACAACTACGCAGCTTTTTGGGTTTAATTAACTTTTTTCGTAAATTTATTCATTACTCTGCTTTAGACACCCCTAGATTATGTCAATTGACAGGTAAAAACACTATTTGGTCTTGGGATAAGCAAGCACATTCAGAATTTATGAACCTGAAACATGCTTTGTTGAATGCACCACTTTTATCACACCCAGATCTTACTAGAAATTTTTCCATTGCCACCGACAGTTCTAACACCGCATTAGGCGTACACATTTTTCAGGAAATTGAAGAAGATGGCACTACAGTAATTAAAAACATCGCCTTTGCGAGTCGCATTCTGTCACCTGCTGAACGCAATTATTCTGTTACAGAACTTGAAACATGATGTGTTGTTTGGACATTTACGAGATTTCGGCATTTTCTTTATGGAAGACATACCACCGTTTATACAGACCATAGAGCGATACAGTTTTTATTTTCGGCTAAATTTACACACGACAGATTAGGAGATGGAAACTTTATTTACAAGAATTTAATTTTACAATTGTTCACATTCTCGGTACACAAAATATTGTAGGAGACGCACTATCCCGGTCTCTTAGTATCAATCAGCAAGACATCGCAACCAACTTCTACAAAGCAAATTTCAGCGTCATGTACATTCAACAAGTTGCACTTGAAAATTTCACTTCGTCGTCAATACAAGACATAGCACAAGGGGAGAGTAAAGACAACGTGTGGAAAGAAATTAAACACCTTTGGCAACATAGGAATAATGTTACCATTAGAAACCATTACACTGTATGCTATAATATTCTGTTTCGCCGCTCTCACCCTGACAGCAACAATTGGTTATTATGCATTCCTGACGAACTTGTTAACAAATTAATGTGGTATACTCATTGAAGTTACGCACATTACGGAGCCAGAAAGTGTTTTCTTATACTGAGACAGAACTGTTATTTTGCCAACATGAGGAAACATATTCGACGAGTTTTAGCGTCATGTAAAATCTGCCAGAAAGCTAAATCAGACACGACTTCACATATTCCTCCATTACATCCCATTGTACCTGTTAAATTGAGACATATGGCCGCTGTAGACATTTTTGGTCCGATTCCCAGAACTAATAGAGGTTCTTGCTACATCTTTGTCGCTGTTAAACTCACTTCAAAATTTGTTACCTTCACTCCGTTACGCAAAGCTACTGCTAAAACTGTTTCGAAAGCATTTGTAAAACATTTTCTATTTCATGTAGGGCATGTGTTGAAAGTGCCCGGCAAGGTAAGGTTATCAGGTCGCTCTTCTTGTCGTTACACATCAGACCGTGCATATTTTTCCAGATGAACTTACACATTTTATGACCACTTATGCAATTATATTTATGTGACTACTTACTGATGATTATCGTATTTTTTCTTGGCAAGTGCCCGGCAAGGTAAGGTTAGCAAGTCGCTCTTCTTGTCGTTACACATCAGACCGTGCATATTTTTCCTGATGAACTTACACATTTTATGACCACTTATGCAATTATATTTATGTGACTACTTACTGAAGATTATCGTATTTTTTCTTGGCAAGTACCCGGCAAGGTAAGGTTAGCAGGTCGCTCTTCTTGTCGTTACACATCAGACCGTGCATATTTTTCCTGATGAACTTACACATTTTATGACCACTTATGCAATTATATTAATGTGACTACTTACTGATGATTATCGTATTTTTTCTTGGAAAGTGCCCGACAAAGTAAGGTTAGCAGGTCGCTTTTCTTGTCGTTACACATGAGACCGTACACATTTTTCCAGATAAACTTACGTATCTTATGAATAATTATGCAATTCTATCGACTGACATATTAATTTTATTAAATTCTCTCTCCATTAAAGTCTTCAATTCTCGCCTCTATTAACTACACAACATAGAAGCTGAACACAAAGACGCTCACATTTCTTGTCGTTATATATCAGACCGTGCATATTTTCTATTTTTCATGCATGTATGATTGTTTTCCTGTTTGGTTTGTATGCACTATGAAATATTTAAGATATAACAAACACCAGCTGACTTTGACATTTTTGCCTTATGATATCTCAACATCGTGACTTTTTACATTTTTTTTTTTTTTTTGCTGCTACATTGTGATACTCTGTGTACATTTTTGCACCTGCACACTGTCTATGTTTTTGACATATTAGGTTTTCTGTCATACTATGCTGTATGCTCAATTATGTTACTATAAACCAGTTTTTATTTAATGGGTATATGATTTAAATGTAAGCCATTAATCATTGTTCATCAATTTCAGAAAGAAATAACGTGTAAAAGAAATAAATTAAACAGAAATGGCCGGCCGCGGTGGTCTAGCGGTTCTGGCGCTGCAGTCCGGAACCGCGGGACTGCTGCGGTCGCAGGTTCGAATCCTGCCTCGGGCATGGGTGTGTGTGATGTCCTTAGGTTAGTTAGGTTTAAGTAGTTCTAAGTTCTAGGGGACTTATGACCTAAGATGTTGAGTCCCATAGTGCTCAGAGCCATTTGAACCATTTTTAAACAGAAATGGGAATTTCACCTTCGGAAAAGAAGATGCAATACCTCGTCATGAAGAGTAAATGGATCAGAATTAACAAGCATTAACAAGAATATACTAAACACATCGTAGAATAGCAGTCTTAACTAATTTTTTCTTTCAGAATACGAGGCGATTGATGCAGGCTGTCAGACAGAACTACACATCTTAGTTTTAGTGATGAAATATGCTAGAAATAAGGAATAGTTGTATAATGAATAATGAAGTGACTTTTTTGCAGATGATAATGAATGGTGATGAATAATGATGAAGAATATGCTAATATGGATAGTAATGTTTTTCTTTACAGGTGATGATAATAATGGAGTTATGATGATATGGATAATGAAGTTTTTCTTTGCAGATGAGGATAATGTTGAAGTTTATGTATTTATGCTATGTAGTTATTTAAGTATTTGTTGCAGTTCGTTTTGACAGTATGTCTTATGTCGCATGGTATGATGACTGAAGGTTTTGGAAGGGACAGCTAGAGAACATATATATATTTTATACACATTTCACTACCTGTTAATTCGAAGTTCACTACTTTTCAGCATAATATGCGTTTCTTCTTTCACTTTAATAATCCATTTTGTATTTTTTGCAGGAGAAATTATTCATGAAATTAATGTGCTATAAGCAGTTGTTTATTAAACCTATGTCGTTTATGAATGTGATCACATATACTCTACTTGTTTCATAACCTTGCTACAGGTGACTCATGATGAATGACGTTACACATCTTCATTTGCAGCAATAACTCAAAAGCAAATATTGTTATGCCCCAGTAATTAATTATCGATCTCAACGCAATGCATTGCTAGCACAAAAAAAAAAAGAGAGAGAGTTCTGAGTAATTCTGAGTAACGTTTTCTAGTCACAGACCATGAATAATAGTTACAGTATGTTACATTTTCAATATGTCCTATGTCACTGGCATGATTAGTTCTGAGTAATACTGAATGATGCTTTGTAATAATGCATGAATACTATGCCCATAATTTCTGTACATAATATTTTGTTATACTCTATAAATGCTATGCCAATAATTGACTCATTTTGAATGATAACTTCTGAATAATACTGAATAAGGTTTTATAAAAATATAAGAATACTTTGTAACTGGTCAATGAGTGCCAATAATTATTTTAAATATGTCGTATGTCACTTGAAAAATGTTTTGTACTATTCAATACTTGCTATATGTTTTGTAACTGGCCAATGAGTGCCAATGATTACTATAACTAAGTGAATTATGTTAATACTATGCCATTCATTAGCTCCTGTTTTGAATGATGACTTCTGATGGTTTGTAACTCGCCAATGAGTGCCAATAATTATTTTAAATGTGTCGTATGTCACTTGAATGATGAAAAAATGTTTTGCACTATTCAATACTTGCTATATCTTTGTAACTGGCCAATGAGTGCCAATGATTACTGTAACTAAGTGAATTATATTAATACTATGCCATTCATTAGCTCCTGTTTTGAATGATGACTTCTGATGGTTTGTAACTGGCCAATGAGTGCCAATGTTATCTGTACACAGATTACTTACGAACATTATTCTGTAATATTTCATACATGGTACAGAAATGTTCAGTAACTGGGCAATGAGTGCCACCAATTACTCAAATCAGTTGTTAGACTAGTGTAATTCTCAATGAAGGCTAGTATGTGACTTAATGTCCTTCACCTTCTGACCTAATTACCAGAAATTACTGGCAATATCCGTTTGTCCTGTCTATCCTCATGATCATGTCTGAAAAGAACGTAAAACAGTTATTGCAAAATGCAAAGCAATCCTCGCTTGGAGTAAGCGTCATCGTTCTGAGGTTCTTTTTCTTGAGGTGTAAAATTCCCAAGATTTTTTTTTGGGAAGATTTCTTATAATAACTGCAGAAATTGTGAATGGTGGTAAATTTTGTATTGTACCGGATTTGTAGTGATGAGCCAAAGAAATGAAAGCTACTAAAATTTCGTTATACTGACTAGTAAAAAGCAGGATTCCTCTAATGTATATAGAGGTGTGCTGAATTCATCAGTCGGTCCGAGTGGACGAGCTGTTCTAGGCGCTACAGTCTGGAACCGCGCGATCGCTACTGCCGCAGGTTCGAATCCTGCCTCGGGCATGGATGTGTGTGATGTCCTTAGGTTGGTTAGGTTTAAGTAGTTCTAAGTTCTAGGGGACTGATGACCTCAGAAGTTAAGTCCCATAGTGCTGAGAGCCTTTCTTTTTAATTCAACAAACGATACGTTGCACATGTAAACAGTGAGATACATATTGCATTGACTATATTCTTTTCATATAAACAATTCATTGTGGTAGTTCTCTAAATTATATTCAATATATTCTCTTTAACATGACAATCCATTGTTATAGTACGCTAAATTAATCCGATAATGTATACTTGAACAAAAATATTTCTTTTCTTACTGACATGTGATTCAGTGTTACAGTGTCTCGTATACATAAGAAGGGTGCTTAGAAAGATTGATTTAGGAAAGTTTCAACATTAAAAACTATGATTCACGAATAGTTTCGGCGTAAGACAGTGCCTGCACGGATCATATGCTAGTTTCAAACTAATATAAGGTGTCGGGTAGGCGCATAATAAAATTTGGTTTGAGCTCACACTAATGCTTTAGTGACCTCTTACATTATGGTCGTTATAGCGACTAATAAATACAGAGCTAACCGTCTTTAATATATACCTCTGATTGTTCTTACATAGTTGAGTAAGGCGATCATGGAAGATAGAGATTTATATGGGAGTCACAGCAGTCAAAAGTTGTAGAAAAATGCACGAAAAACTGCATATGGTATTTGCAGGCAGTGACAGTTGACCCTCGACATAAATAAATGTAACGTATTGGACAAATAAGGAAGAAATATTAACTGATGTTCGAGTACATCATTGGTGATAAATCGCCGGAAACCAACAAAAGGTGTTTAACGGTATCTATCCAGAGTGAACTGAACTGGAACCACGATTATATATTACTGAGAAAAGGAGCTGTTAGACTGAGACTGATAGGAAGTATCTTAAGAAAATACTATTCATCAATAAATTCTTGAGTATTCTCATTAGCTTGGAGTCCTCACCAGGGAGCCAAAGGAAAACCAAAAGAGACGTTCTACAAATTCCAGTGGTAGGCACTGAAAGAAAGGCGTTGTGTAACATGAAGTTGTTTTAATGTTGAAATTCAGAAAGTGTACATTCAAAGATGAATCTGCCAACAATTTCATTCTTCTCGAATAGAAGTTGTGAAGTGATTTTGTCGGGAAAATCAGTGAAATTCTAGTCATAGAGCTACTGTCAACCATCTCATACTCCCCATGGATTGAAAGGTGAAAGACAAGTGCTGGTGCTAAATGAACTAGCAAGATTACATTACGACGGTAGACGTAGGTGTTGATGTAGGAATATTTCTTACCTACGACTAGAGTCATTCCACGAAAACTACAACAGTCGCAATGAGCACAATAAAAGAAATTGAACAAGATTTCGACAGAAAACGCAGTTTTTCCCAGTAATCATCAGCACTTGTTATTAATCAGTACGAATGATAGACAAGAGGCTACATGCCGCGCTCGTAAAGCCTGAACCAGCTGCAGCTTACCTCTGTCTCACACCTATTACGGCAGCATCTGAATCAGGAAAACTTTGGCCTTCATAAGCCGAAAGAAATAGAAGTCTGAAGGTGCTGTCACACGTGTGGAAGTTCCCATATTTTGGTTTTCAGCCTCGTCTGTGTCCTCTTGTAGCACTATAAATTGACGTTTCCGTGAAGTCAAAAATAATCTCAACCTCTATCCCACAAGACTGCAGATAGCTTTCTTGAAGTTCTTCTTTATTGCAGAACTCGCATCTCTTCAGTTCACGGACTGTCTTTTTGATTTCGATTCCTATTGATAACGCCACGGCACGTCTCTGAGAATATTGGCAAACTCAGTCTCATACTGGTCGACAACGTCTTGACAAATTTCCATTCGACGAGTTTTTTGTTGCTTTGCAAGAATTCGTGGGACCATCCTCGCAAACATTATGTAACATCCTAGATTTTATAGATGACATTCAGTTGTACACATAATTATCTGATTGTAATCTGCCAATTATCGGGGATGAGATGATTAAGATACTGTTCACTATGACAGCTAGTGGAGTCGACCGTGCTATGACGTGTTGTGCGCATACTTTTCACATCTAATTAATTGCATTAATTACCGTTCAAATTATTCACGCCTACTGTACCGTCTCAATACGTCTGTAGCAAGCATTGATCGGTTTCAATTAGTGCAGTCCCTTCGACAGTGACACTGTCGCGTTATATAGGCCCTCGGTGTTAGACGCCATTTTAGTACAGTCATTTGCTGCTGCTATATGTCGGAGGACAACAGGATATTAGCTTTAAGATTCACAAGTTAGTTTAATTATACCCAGTTTTCGTGTGTAACGGAGCGCTTGTCATACTTGATCAATAATAATTAAACTACTTTAATCATACTTGATACAAAAAGATGCTCCGAGAGGCAATGTTCTGATCCGCAGGTTGCTATCAGGTTTCATATTGTTGAAGGAGTGTAAATTGCGGCAGTACACTTGATACGTAAAAAAATAATAGCTCGTAAGAATGTTGAAGACCGTATTTCGTTAAAATAATCCACTGTTGTGATTAACAGTCCCATCACATAGCGCAATGTCATCTTAATTAGATTTGTACAACGAGAGTATCAAATTGAGGCTTCTTCTATGATGCAACCTACATTGCAGGTACTGAGAGAAAATTTTCGGTCAGATACAAGCAACAAAAAGACTGTTTCAGACTGAGGAATTACGAAAAACCAGCAACAGCTAACCATCCATGCGAAACAGGCCGCCAGTTAATACAAACAGAAGGCCAGTAAAAATTCTTGCGTCTTAAGAGAAAAGGAAGAAATATCTTTGACGTCTTTCGTACCAGCTGTGAAAGACGTATGCGTCGCCGGCGATGGGCGAGGCATGCCAGAGTCTCTGACCAGAGTTGTTGCTTGTCGCGAATCGGCGTCAGTCGGCTTTAGTCTTCTGTCCGTGCTAGTAAGCAGTAGTCTTGAGTAGTCTACAGTAGTCTGCGTGAGTCGGCGGTAGTCGGCGCGTGTCGGCAGTCTGCTCGGGACTCTGGTCAGAACTCGGGAAGATGAGTATTGTTGTAGAAGGTAAAGAAGCAGCCTTGCGCATATCTAGTAATGTATATTAATTCTCTTTTAATTTCTTTCAAAAAAATGCCCCAATAATAATTTTTATAATATAAAGTAACTTTTTTAAAGAAAAGCATTCATTTCAATTTAAAGAATATTTCCAATGCATGATCATTCCTTCCAAGAATAATATATATATATATATATATATATATATATATATATATATATATATATATATATATATATATACGCCAGCATTGCACGAAGCTGTGTCGAAAATTTCTACATAAGAGCAGATATATTTGCAGTTTTTATTGAGGTAAGAATTTTTCCTTCTTTTTTATTCAGAATTCAGGGCCGAAGGGCAGCGCTGCTGTCCTCATAAAATTTACCAGGTTACTAATTTTTTTATTATTTTTGTGTTTAGGAATTTTTCTGTTTCGAACTTAACATTAAATGAGAAAAAAATTTTGTGGAAACATTAAATGTGAATGCATTTCTGCACACAGATTATAAATGGGAGCCAATTTTGTTCAGAGGTTACAATATTAATAACAAATTCATTTAATTATTATTTTTCTGGGGACGTTACACTTGGTTCATGATTCATAAACATAAATATTACTGTGGGGAGGTTACAGCTGTTTTAATCAGTTACATATTATTGGCTTCTCCGTACTTTGGGTCACAATCGTAAGATAATGTATTTTTATAGCATGCCTGGTGGCACTGTCAGTTTTGAACGACTCTTCATTGAAATTAATAAAACCCAGGAAAAGCGCACTTGATCGCTGAGAAAGAAACTGATGACACAAACACAGCAGGGGAGCAAAGCAACCAAGATGTGAAGATGCTAAAGAAGAAAACGAAGAGAAGAAGAACATTACGATGATGATGATGATGATGATGATGATGGTGGTGGTGACGACGATGGAACTACTGGTAGTGATGATGCTGCAGCCCTACCATCTAAAAGCAAGTATGATAATCACTGTGATGACAAATGAAACTTCTATCGTGTGCCAAAAAAAGGAAAAGACGTTTTTCATGCTGCTTGATGTAAATGTGTCCGTATTATGTTGACAAAGTGAATATTTATTATTAATAAATTATTTTTGAAAAAAGTTTGTACATAACAATTAGGACGCACTATTTACTGAATGTCTCTCGTGGTATACGTGGGGGAGGGGGGGCGGACATGTACGTGGACGGGCGAAAAGACAAGCAGTGCTAATCACAGCCTGAAGGAGCCCTCCCCTGTCTCTGGCTCCTTTGCTTGTCGTGTGACGTCTGTGGTGCGCCTGCAGCCGCGCGTGCCGCTGCCCGCCTAACGAGCGCGCTGTGTGTGTTGCTACTGCACCCCCCCCCCCCCCCCCCCCCCACTCCATGACGCTACTGGGCCAGCGCCTCTGTCTGTCGGTGCTCTCCCCTTTTGTTGCCGCCAGACATTGTTATCTGGCACAGTTTTCCGCCCGTGTGGCTACGGAGCGGAGAACGCGCGTGAGCTCGTCCGTAATTGAGAGAATTTGTAGCGAGGAGTCTGCTGAGAGCCGTAATTTGTAAAGCCATTAAAAGTTGGTTTGAACTGGGTCCGCTCCAGCGCCGGCGGTCTTTCCCACGGTCCTCAGAGTTCCAGCCATGCCGGTGGCTTCTCCGTTCTCTCTTTCGGAGATTCTCCTCTCGGGAGACGGAAGTGTCAGACGTTTCCAATCAATCAAAGCTGACTGAGAAAACACAATTTTCCTCTCTACTACATGTTTTGCTTTCAATCGCTCAATGCATGGTTAGAAAAATCTACTACAACCATAAATGACTAAAACTCTCCTGTTCTTCGTAATTAACCACAGCTGTAAAATATTCATGACGGGCTATGACAATTATTATTGTCTGATCTCAATTTTTTGTGGAAGTCGCTAAGTACCGTGAAATGTTTCCGTTAACTATCAGCTTTCAAAAGGAGAAACGAGAGCTGTACAAAACCAACGCACTGTTTTATATAGAACTTGCCATATGTAGACATAATCATTTCTTTTCAACTATTCGGAATGGTTCAAATGGCTCTGAGCACTATGGGACTTAACATCTATGGTCATCAGTCCCCTAGAACTTAGAACTACTTAAACCTAACTAACCTAAGGACAGCACACAACACCCAGCCATCACGAGGCAGAGAAAATCCCTGACCCCGCCGGGAATCGAACCCGGGAACCCGGGCGTGGGAAGCGAGAACGCTACCGCACGACCACGAGATGCGGGCAACTATTCAGAATGTTTCAAGACAAACAGTAAATATTATTCGTATTATATGAGTCCATTTTTATAGGGTACATAGATGCAGCTGTGTTAGTACTGCCGTTGTTATGGGTTTGTTTATCGACTATCATTGTTGTTATGAGCTTGTCGAGTTGTGCTTCAGTTTACGTAACTGTATTTTCAACTGTGATTGGAGCTGTGGTTTATAGGCCAAATCTACTGTACCGTTTCGCATGCGGTAAGCTTTAGCAAATGCTGAGTTTGCCAACATGGTACGTATATACCAGGCGTAATCAAAAAATAACGGGAATTTTTGTTTTTGTTTAAGAATATTTATTTATTCGTCAGCCTCAACTTTGTCTCTCTCAAAGTGACCCCCCTCAGATATAATACAATGGTGCTAGCGCATTTTATGGTCTCGGAAACACTTCTGGAACCCAATTTTCGTTTTGGTTTTCAGCTCCTTATTTCATCAGTGGTGGTGAAACGACATTCTTTCACGGTTCTCTTTAGCGTAGGGAATAGATAGAAGCCGTAGGGGACCACGTCGGTGAATACGTCAGCTAAGGAATCATAACGGTTATGTTCTCTTGGACAAAAACGACGAAGAAAAATTCAAATGGCTCTGAGCACTATGGGACTCAACTGCTGTGGTCATAAGTCCCTTAGAACTTAGAACTACTTAAACCTAACTAACCTAAGGACATCACACACATCCATGCCCGAGACAGGA
Source organism: Schistocerca nitens (assembly GCF_023898315.1). Taxonomy (NCBI): domain Eukaryota; kingdom Metazoa; phylum Arthropoda; class Insecta; order Orthoptera; family Acrididae; genus Schistocerca; species Schistocerca nitens. The sequence continues at coordinate 546,295,002 of NC_064619.1, read as the reverse complement.
TTCGAACCTGCGACCGTAGCGGTCGCGCGGTTCCAGACTGTAGCGCCCAGAACCGCTCGGCCTCTTCGGCCGGCACGACGAAGAAGATTTGAGGTGTGAGTGGGAGCATTATCGCTTTTCAACTTAGGCTTGGCTAGCAATTGGATGGGTGACTATCCGGTCTGCTGGGCGCTGTTGGCAAGACGGGTGCACTCAGACCCTTGTGACGCAAACCGAGGAGCTACTTGAGCGAGAAGTAGCGGCTCCTGTCTCGTAAACTGACAATGCTGACCACTTGCCTCTCCATATTAGCATCCACTGACGTTTGTGGGCTGAAGATGACACGGAGGCCAGTCGGTACCGTTGGGACTTCGTGGGCCGTTCGAGCGTTTAGATTTTTAAGTTCCAGGAGTGGTGTACCACAATTCTCTTTGTTTTCTCCGGGTTACTTCACTAAACGGTGCGCAGCGTCCGGGCAGTATTCCTTATTGACCGTGAGACCATGAGAGAGGAACTCATGAAGTAGTAACGGATTGTAAACGAAGTGAACAGTGAGAGGAGCCTTCACATGTGATCGAACATGTCGAATTATTTTAGCTCTTCACTCTTCGGGCAGTTTACATTGGGATGAAAGGGCCTTCGTTTCGACATCATACCCGTGTACCCGCGTTTCGTCACCTGTTAAGCTTGTTTAGAACTTCTGGGTCGCTGTTGACTTCATTCAACAATTCCTGAGTGATGTCTACGTGACGCCAGCTTAGATCGAGTTTCAACAATTTCGGAGCAAGCTATCCTGCTACACGTTTCATGCCCAAAAAAACCGGAAACATTGCTTGGTAGGAGCCGAAGGATACGCTGACATCATCAGGTATCTCTCTGATGGTGATTAGGCGATTTTCCACAAAAGATTTCTCCACTTCTTCCACATTGTTGTCAGTAATTGATGTGCTAGGGCGTCCAAGGCGGTAACCGTCTTCAACATCTTCACGACCCTCTCTGAAACGTTTATACCACTCGGAACCTCTTGTATTAGTTATAGTAGATTCGCCAAAAGCGAAAATCAACATTTCGAATGCGGTGCTCCATTTTGTTTCCTTTATTCCATTTTCCAAACAAAATTTAATACAAATACTTTCATTCATGCTTTTCGAAAGTAAAAATTCACCGTATGGCAGCAGTCATATTTCATTTGAATGTGCCGACCATCAGAATGTGGTTGAACTAGAAGACCTTATTCACTCACAAAAGATAGCTCTCCAACAAGCACACACAGAACTGTAATATACATCGTTGTTTCACCTACGAGAATATGGAGGACATTAACTATGCACAGTCTCGATGGTTATTCGACCAACTCGAGAAGGTATCGATAAAACTGGTAATTCACTTGTAGTCCAGCGATAACCTACACTCCTTTGGAAAGATATATTTTCAAGATTACTTCTCCCAATCAGAGACGTAGGTGTTGCTATTTTGTTTCTGACATGAAGAATTGTTCATCTGCAATTTATGAGCGGAAATTTGTACTAATCCGTGCCACTAGCTAATGAAATCGTTCTTCAGTCGCTGACACTTATTGCAGATATATAAAAAAGCATAAAGCTTTAAAATTAATGAAAACAAGATCTCGTCTATCAGTATTTACGGTACGAAACAAAGTAATCACTGTTTTTGAAGAAATGAATACAGATTTATTGTAGTGGGGGTATTACCCAAAGGAGAAGAAAGCAATCCTCACTCCCATGAACCATGGACCTTGCCGTTGGTGGGGAGGCTTGCGTGCCTCAACGATACAGATAGGCGTACCGTAGGTGCAACCACAACGGAAGGGTATCTGTAGAGAGGCCAGACAAACGTGTGGTTCCTGAAGAGGGGCAGCAGCCTTTTCAGTAGTTGAAGGTGCAACAGTCTGGATGATTGACTGATCCGGCCCTGTAACAATGACCAAAATGGCCTTGCTGTTGTGGTACTGCGAATGGCTGAAGGCAAAGGGAAACTACAGCCGTAATTTCTCCCGAGGGCATGCAGCTTTACTGTATGATTAAATGATGATGGCGTCCTCTTGGGTAATATATTCCGGAGGTAAAATAGTCCCCCATTCGGATCTCCGGGCGGGGACTACTCCAGAGGATGTCGTTATCAAGAGAAAGAAAATTGACGTTCTACGGATCGGAGCGTGGAATGTCTGACCCCTTAATCGGGCAGGTAAGTTAGAAAATTTAAAAAGGGATATGGATAGGTTAAAGTTAGATATAGTGGGAATTAGTGAAGTTCGGTTGCAGGAGGAACAAGACTTTTGGTCAGGTGAATACAGGGTTATAAATACAAAATCAAATAGGGGTAATGCAGGAGTATGTTTGATAATGATTAAAAAAAAAGGAGTGCGGGTAAATTACTACAAACAGCATAGTGAACGCATTATTGTGGCCAAGATAGACACGAAGCCCAAACCTACTACAATAGTGTAAGTTTACATGCCAACTAGCTCTGCAGATGATGAAGAAATTGATGAAATGTATGATGAGATAAAATAAATTATTCAGGTAGTGAAGGGGGAAAAATTTTATAGTCATGGGTGACTGGATATCGACACTAGGAAAAGGAAGAGAACAAAACTTAACAGGTGAATATGAATTCTAGCTAAGAAATGAAAGAGGAAGTCGCCTGGTAGAATTTTGCACAGAGCATAACTTAACCATAGCTAACACTTGGTTCAAGAATCATGAAAGAAGGTTGTATACATGGAAGAACCCTGGAGATACTAAAAGGTTTCAGATAGATTATATAATGGTAAGACAGAGACTTACGAACCAGATTTTAAATTGTAAGACATTTCCAGGGGCAAATGTGGACTCTGACCACAATCTATTGGTTATGAACTGGGGATTAAAACTGAAGAAACTGCAGAAAGGTGGGAATTTAAGGAGATGGGACCTGGATAAACTGAAAGAACCAGAGGTTGTAGAGAGTTTCAGGGAGAGCATAAGGGAACAATTGACAGGAATGGGGGAAAGAAATACAGTAGAAGAATAATGGGTAGCTTTGAAGAGTGAAATAGTGAAGTCATCAGAGGATCAAGTAAGTAAAAAGACGATGGCTAGTGGAAATCCTTTGCTAACAGAAGAATGGGTAGCTTTGAGGGATGAAGTAGCGAAGGCAGCAGAGGATCAAGTAGGTAAAAAGACGAGGGCTGATAGAAATCTTTGGATAACAGAAGAAATATTGAATTTAATTGTTGAAAGGAGAAAATACAAAAATGCAGTAAGTGATGCAGGCAAAAAGGAATACAAAGGTCTCAAAAATACGATCGACAGGAACTGCAAAATGGCTAAGCAGGGATGGCTAGAGGACAAATGTAAGGATGTAGAGGCTTATCTCACGAGGGGTAAGATAGATACTGCCTACATGGAAATTAAAGAGACATTTGGAGAAAAGAGAACCACTTGCATGAATATCAAGAGCTCATATGGAAACCCAGTTCTAAGCAAAGAAGGGAAAGCAGAATGGTGGAAGTAGTATGTAGAGGGTCTATACAGGGGCGATGTTCTTGAGGACAATAATATGGGAATGGAAGAGGAGGTAGATGAAGGTGAAATGGGAGATATGATACTGCGTGAAGAGTTTGACAGAGCACTCAAAGACCTAAGTCGAAACAAGGCCCCGGGAGTAGGCAACATTCGATTAGAACTACTGACAGCCTTGGGAGAGCCAGTCCTGATAAAAATCTACCATCTAGTGAGCAAGATGTATGAGACAGGCGAAATTCCCTCAGACTTCAAGAAGAATATGATAATTCCAATCTCAAAGAAAGCAGGTGTTGACAGATGTGAAAATTACCGAATTATCAATTTAATAAGTCAGAGCTGCAAAATACTAACGCGTATTCTTTACAGACGAATGGAAAAACTAGTAGAAGCCGACCTCGGGGAAGATCAGTTTGGATTCCATAGAAATGTTGGAACACGTGAGGCAATACTGACCCTACGACTTATCTTAGAAGAAAGATTAAGAAAAGGCAAACCTACGTTTCTAGCATTTGTAGACTTAGAGAAAGCTTTTGACAATGTTGACTGGAATACTCTCTTTCAAATTCTGAAGGTGGCAGTGGTAAAATACTGGGAGGGAAAGGCTATTTACAATCTGTACAGAAATCAGATGGCAGTTATAAGAGCCGAGGGACCTGAAAGGGAAGCACCGGTGGGGAAAGGGAGTGAGACTGGATTGCAGCCTGTCCCCGATGTTATTCAATCTGTATATTGAGGAAGCAGTGAAGGAAACAAAAGAAAAATTCGGAGTAGGTGTTAAAATCCATGGAGAAGATATAAATACTTTGAGGTTCGCCGATGACATTGTAATTCTGTCAGAGACAGCAGAGGACTTGGAAGAGCAGTTGAAAAGAATGGACAGTGTTTTGAAAGGAGGGTATAAGATGAACATCAACAAAAGCAAAACGAGGGTAATGGATTGCAGTCGAATTAAGTCTGCTGATGCTGAGGAAATTAGATTAGGAAATGAGTCACTTAAAGTAGTAAAGGAGTTTTGCTATTTAGGGAGCAAAATAACTGATGATGGTCGAAGTAGAGAGGATATGAAATGTAGACTGGCAATGGCAAGGAAAGCGTTTCTGAAGAAGAGAAATTTGTTAACATCGAGTATAGATTTAAGTGTCAGGAAGTCGTTTCTAGAAGTATTAGTATGGAGTGTAGCCATGTATGGAAGTTAAACATGGACGATAAATAGTTTAGATAAGAAGAGAATAGAAGCTTTCGAAATGTGGTGCTACAGAAGAATGCTGAAAATTAGATGGGTAGATCACATAACTAATGATGAGGTATTGAATAGAATTTGGGAGAAGAGGAGTTTATGGCACAACTTGACTAGAAGAAGGGATCGGTTGGTAGGACATGTTCTGAGGCATCAAGGGATCACCAATTTAGTACTGGAGGGCAGTGTGGGTGGTAAAAATCGTTGAGGGAGACCAAGAGATGAATACACTATGCAGATTCAGAAGGATGTAAGCTGCAGTAAGTACTGGGAGACGAAGAAGCTTGCACAGGATGGAGTAGCATGGAGAGCTCCATCAAACCAGTCTTAGGACTGAAGACCACAACAGCAAATACGAAAGCAATTGCACAAGTCGGATGTAGACTGTTCTCACTCATACGAAGCAGAGTTAAAGGTAAAGGTAAGTTTTGGCGTTCTGGCACTGACGGGGTAATCTGGCCCTATCGAGCGCAGTGTTATCATCTGCCAGTGGAGACACTGAAAGTGGTATCTAGTGGTATGTGGTCAGCACACAACTGCTCTTCTGGTCATTGTCGAGTTTCCTGACCATAGAACCGCTACTAAACCTGTCGAATAGCTCCTTAGCTGGTCTCACCAAGGAGAAACTCTGCCAGTATCGGGAATCGACTCGGGTCGCCCGCGAGGTACTCACGATGGGGTACCCAGTACATAAAAAATTACGGACACCTTATAAATTGTAATCCTTTGTGTCATCAGGATGATAGAATTTTTTCTGAAGACGTTTGTTTCGGATGCATTGCACCACGAGTTGTTAAAATTTGCGACGTGAGAAATGTTAACAGAGAATTTAAGGAATCCGTCTACCACCCCACAGCTGCGTCTATATTGCTATGAAACTTCGCAACGTACTAAAAGCAGGGCACCGAATGGGGACTCAGACCGGTAATGTAGTCTTACTGACACTTGTTAATGAAATATGATATTATTTTTCTGAACCCTCTTTAAAATGGGTAAGATTATGGAACGCAGAATAAAGAAGTCAAACCATTCATTTCAAGAACTGAAGTGATTCTTTCGTCATTTCAGGTAGTAACTACTTTGTCCCTCCAACATTACTCTAATCCGAAAATTGCTAACTTTGCTTTAGTTGTGTAGAAGTCACACTTACAAAATACTGGCAAGAATTAATTAACGGCAAAATGAAAAACAAACCACATAAACCAACCTCGAGCGAGATCTGTTTCGAATTCGCAGAAATGTAGGAGAAAGTGAGGCAGTACTGACCCTACTACTTCTGTGTAAAGACTGGTTAGGAAAGGTAAATCTAAGTTTATAGAATTTGTAGGATCAGAGAAAGTTTTGGCAATGTATACTGGAATACACTCATTAAAATTCTAAAGGTAGCTATGATAAAATCCAGGGAGTGAAAGGCTATTGACTACTTGTACAGACAGCTGAAGGTAGTTGTAAAGATCGAAGGGCATGAAAGGGATGCAGTGGTTGAGAATGGAATTAGACAGTGCTGTAACCTATCACTAGTGTTATTCAATGTGTATAGTGAGTAAGCAATAAACGAGTAATCATGGCGACCCTGCCAGGATACCTCACTGGAATCTTCTGATTTTTTCTTGTAGTTTGTGTAATTAATGTAGATTTTGATTATTGCTAGTGTGTAATTGTAGGGAGACTCTCCTTTGTAGTTGCAGTCTTTCATTGTTGTGCAGTAAAACAGGTGTGGCACGCATGTAAATTTGCACCAAGTACACTGCTGGCCACCGTAAATGCAACACCAAGAAAGACAAGAGGTAGCACAACAAAATTTATTTTGTAGATAACATGTTGACCAAGTATCAAATGATTACGTTTACAGACGTCTGTGACATGTGGTTCCTGCCAGAATCAGTAGCCAGAGTAGCCGCCATTGTTGGAGATCACCGCTGCCACACGACTCGGCATTGAGTCAAAGAGACGTTGGATGTGTTCCTGGGGTACAGCAGCCCAAGCAGCTTCTACACGTTGCCAAAGATCATCTGGTGTGGCAGCTGGGGATGTAATCTGGGTCACTCGTTGAGCAACCATGGACCACATGTTTTCTATCGGCGAAAGATCCGGAGAACGAGCCGGACAGGGAAGCAATTCAATCTGGTTATTGACGAAGAACCTTTGGACAATGCGTGCCACGTGTGGTCGCGCATTATCCTGTTGAAATATGGCTGTGGCCGAGCCCTGAAGGTAAGGAGGGACAACTGGCTCCAGCACCTCGGATATGTAGCGCCGGCTATTTAAAGTACCGGCAATGCGTACTAGAGGCGTGCAAGAGTAATATCCAATACCGCCCCATACCATAATACCCGGTGCAAGACCAGTGTGGCGGTGCATAATGCAGCTGTCCAGCATCCTCTCTCCACGGTGTCTCCACACTCGAATCCGACCATCGTGGTGCTGCAGACAGAAGCGTGCCTCGTCAGTAAAGACAACGTCATTCCATTCTGCCGTCCAGATCCGTCTGCCATCACACCATTGGCGACGGAGACGTATGTGGTTCTGCGTCAATGGTAGACGAAGCAATGGACGTCTTGCGGACAGACCACTCTGCTGTAAACGGCGTCGAATGGTACGCGCAGACACTGGATGATGCGTTACAGACGCAATGTGCTGTGATTTGGTTCGGGATGTCACTGAGCGATCCGTCACTGCCATGCGCACAATTTGCCTATCAGCACGTGCAGTGGTGCACCGAGGTGAATGCGGTCGACCACGTCGGTCCGTCGTACCCTCCTGCATCCAACGGTCACATATCCGCATTACAGTTGTTTGGTTTCGTCCAACACGACTAGCGATTTCTCTGTATGATAATCCACAATCTCGGTAAGCCACTATCCTTCCTCTGTCGAACTCGGATACTTGATCAAACGATGTTCGCTGTTGTCTACGAGGCATAACTGATCGTCTTGTGAAACAACCACAAGGTAAACACACGTGCTGAACGTACACTCGTCGAAATCGCCAAGCCTTAAATGGCGCTATGAGGTGGCGCCACAGACGCGCGTGATGTGCGTCTGCGCTGAAATTCTAATCAGTTGCATATCTCAACGCTGCAAACCCATGGTGTAAATTTCACTTGATTCGGATGCTTCCTTCAGGGTGTTGCATTTACGATGGCCAGCAGTGTATTTCGCAGCTGCGCTTGCAATTAACTAGTTATTATTTTCAGTGCTATGTTAATGTGTTCTTTTATTTTTGCTCTTCAAATTGTGTTTTTCTGTGTTGTCGTGTGAAATATTGTGACAATAATGGCGTGTGAAAAACGTAATACTAGGCTCAAAAGTAAACTGAGAAATGACAGTGAGGACGAAAGCAGTGTGTTAGCGCCACCATGTAATGAATTAACTAATATCCAAAGTAGTAATTTGGTAACTGTGCAATGGAGTGGGCGTCAAATAATGGTGTACACAGTGAAACAGGTAGTGAACAGGAAAGCATTATCGATCGATCGGTCGGCAACAGCTCGCCTCAGGAATCGGGAATGACAGAACACAATATTGCAAATACTGTAGACTCAGGTTTTGGGTTCTCACCGTTTTCTCAAATGAGTCAAGACACATTTTCCGCTTGTCAAAATGTGAATGTTGCCGGTGAAAATTCACTGCCGAAAAGCACTGAGGAACATGTTTCAGACACCAGTGCATTGTTATTACAATTAATGCAACAAATGGGACAAAAGCTTCAAAAGTTAGACACAATGGAACAAAATCTGCAAATGTTAGACACAATGGAACGATACCAGAGACAAACACAGCAACAGTTAGACACAATGGAACAAAATCTTCGGAAGTTAGACACCACACTTGAACAAACACGTGAAGATTTAACTACGGAGTTACATAACATTGAATCGAAATTGTGATATTAGCTATTTTTGACTTCATTAAAACAGCAAATACGAGTAGTTAATACTTTCAGCCAGAAGGCAAATACTTGTTTATAAATAATGATTAATGTATAATGAGGCGTCGCATGGCGACGGTGGAATTTTCTAAATAATGTAATTCGTCGTCTTTGGGCAGCAATATAAACAGAAAAATACGGATAGATATGCCATCCTTCACTATTTTGTTCGCTGGAGAACAAATGAAGCCTTGAGCGCTAAAGACTTGTACTGTTTTTCTCAAGTAAGACGGACGCAGATTTGTGGCATTCTGATCTAATTTTTACTAAATGTATAAAAACGTGTTATGTCTAAATTTGAGTGAAGTGTAAAGAACTGTTATAACTTACCGTGACGACGCACGAGCGACTCAAGGAAGACAATGGCTATATAAAAGAGCGCTCAATGGACATGATACGGACATAAAAATCTACCGTCATTGTAGTACTAAGCTTAAGGTACGATATATGTTTTAGTTATAATAAATATTTGTTCTGGGAATACTGAATCATTTACCAGTGCTCATTCCTATTATCTCCTCAGTATTATTTTCATTTTAATTATGCATTTTGCTAATATTACAGACACCAAGATCAGCAGTCCAATGTGCATGTTACATTGATAAAAAGAAAACTGTTTTATCGTCTTCTTGCATCCGCTTTAATATTGAATTTTCCTTTTGTGTGATGTTACAGTTGTTTTTGCGCCCGTAAGAACTTTCTGGTCCCTTAGGAAATTGTTTTGTCATAACAATAACTTCACAACCGGGTATGATCGTCTCTACGATCATGAAGTAATTAGAAAGACGATAACGCAATTTCTTAATCAATAGCACGCTAGTTGTGACTGCCTCAAGCCACGCGAAACTGCAAGTAAAAAACTATTCACATCTCATAATGCAATATTTTATGACATTGGTCAATCCATGATTCTTACGCCAATTGTGATTGATAAAACAGTAAGCTAAATCTCAATTTCCTACTTTCCATTGAATAACAACATCACTTTTATTTTGTAACATCACACTTGGCGCCCGAACAGGGATTTGACCAAAAATTAGTTCAAATTCTTGGAAAATTTTATATGTGCTTGGGTTAATAAATGTTCTGTCGTCTCATGTACACATCATCTCTGTGAGAATGACGGAAAATATGCTGGTCAATAACGCAGTTTAATTATCGAGAGAAAGGAAATGAAAAGAGACGCGAATTTGCTGAGACAACATAGTGCTAACCAAACCATCAAAAAGTAAAACAGAATTTTGCATACGCAGTGTAGTGCTTCAGTAGCAACGTTGCTTTTCCAAGTCGATCCGCATCCTTTCTATCTCCTTCCCGCTATAGAAAATCTACTTTATTTTATCTTTCAAAGTAAAATTCTTCGTAGTCTGATAATAGAAATTATTTCTCCCCATTGTTAGTATAGCTGTATTACATTTTCAACATGGTGGATAGTGTGTGAAATTTGCAGTAAAGAGCATCTTCATTCATTTGTCTGAAACGTTTAGGTTCCATCTTGTCTTCTCGCCAGATAGAATTTCATTTGTTGCTCACGCGAGAGCGGTGCTCTTAGCGGACTCACCACGTCACTGACAAACGACGAAAGCCTTGCGTAGCACGTGATTTACTGACGAAAATGGCAGATAGTAAACAGAGACAGGTGACAACAGGAGACGGGAGTGAAGACGTTAATAGTATTCCATACCCTTTACGATCGCGAACGGTAGGTTCCCGTGTGGAAACTGAACTAACCATGTCTGTAACAGGGGAAAGTGACCCTAAAGTCCAAACTCTTCCCGCTGCAGCTACAAATGACCTCGGTGCGTTAATGGAAATGCTGAAACAACAGTTTGACGCAGTAAATGAGACTATAAAAACACAAAATGAGACTGTTAACGTCCGATTAGATGCTGTAAGCGAATCATTAAAAACACAGCTAGGCACAATCAAAACAGATCTGCATAAAGAAATTACGGCTGAATTAAGTACCCATTTGGGTGAGGTGCAAACTAAGATCAGTGATCAAATTCAGAAAATGCAGAAACAGGTGAAAAGTGAAATAGCTGAAGTATCTGGAACATTAAACACAAAAATTCAGGCAGCTACCAAAGAAATAAACGCAGTTAGAAATGCAGTATCTGACACTGAAGTTGTAGTGGAGGATCTGTCGAGGCAGACAGACTCAAGCAATATTGAAGAACAGGTTAAGAGCACCGTGAAAGCACACGCGGAGGCATTGTCGGAACACTACGGTGAATGGATAAAGGGTAAAGATATTTTTATCGAAAAGAAGGTCAGGGAGGAGCTTAGGGAGATTGTCAAGGATGTAACTTATGAAATCTTAGCTGCTCCTGGTAAGTCGGGAGACACAGTGGTTTCTCAATTGGGACAGATTCGGAGGACACTTACACGGGATCTTCCCGAGTGGAAGCAGCAAGTAGTGGACGAAGTCAGAATGCTGAGAAACTGGGTAGAAAATCCGCACACGCATACGCAAACTATAGGGAACAACTCTTTAGACGGTGACGAATGTCAGTCAACTCCTTATCGTTCACCGCCTGATTACATGCAAAACAACAGTCCTGTTGAGCCCCGAGTAGGGAAAATAAATGATCCGCCCACAATTGTGAGTTTAATGCAAGAGGAAAGTGTGATTAAGCATCGCACTTTTTCTGTTTTTCATCCGCAGAAGCGAGAAATACACCCCATCGTGTTCCTAAAGAATTTTTCCGGCATATTTCTCAGGAGCTGGACAGACAGACAGCGTATTCAGTTCGTCACTGGCTTTATTTCTGGTGATGCAGCATTTTGGGGAACGGAAATGGTAGACACGTGTAGGAATTACGAAGAGTTTGAGAAAATGTTCTTGGCAAAATTTTGGAGTAATGGGGTACAGCAAAGATTAAGGAAGGAGGTGTATGGTGCGGAAATTTTCAATGAGAAGCATGGAAGTCTCCGGCGATACTTCGAGAAGTATCTAGCAAAATTTAAATTCTGGGATTCTCCGATTTCTTCCAAGGACGTAATTATGATTCTCAAAAGCAAACTCCCTGTGTCTATTAGAGAGAAACTAGTAAATGTGTCCGAAGAAGAAACGGATGTATTCCTTTCTGTGCTGGATTCCTTAGATTTAATTAGCGAGGATGTGCGCTCCAAGGTTGGCAGCGGCAAATTCTTCCCTGGCAGCCAGCAGAATGCATCGTACGAGGACAACAATGCACCGAAGGAGAGAGTGCGCTACTGTGATCGCGGGTACCAACCTGCCAGCCGTTATGAAAACGCAAACGGCAATAACTTTAAACGGAAGCAGAAAACCAATTACAGTAATCAGCAGAGATACCACCCAATTTACAACCACCAGGTACAACATCAGTACGGAAACCCACCCTTTAATTCTGCGCCTGAGCAGTATGGAAACCCTCCACAAACGATTGGTAATTTTTCAAATGGGCCAGTGTACAATCAAAGTTATAGCTCGAAAAATAGCAAGTGGCATGGGCAAGGCGGAGGCCACCCAGCACAACATCAGAACAACTTTTCACAGGACAGAGGACCGCGGAACAATTTTCAAACGACACCAAATGCGAACTTTCCTTCACAAGGAAATGGTTTTGCCGGCAACCAAAAGATCGGGCGACAGCAGCCGTCTCAAGTATTCTATTCACAAGTGAATGCACCCAGTGGATTTTACCCCTTTACACCGGCATTTGTACCACATAACCAGCACCAATATGAAACGGAACAAACACTTAAGGCCATGAATGACAAACAGGTTAAACATCCTGCGGAAAATTAGAGGCAGCGCCTTTCAGCCTCCTAGAGGTCGCTGCCGGTTCCAGTGGGGGTACTAACGAATACTCTGATTCTGAGTATGTTAATGCGATACGGTACGACCATGAGACCGACTTACGAGATGACCTTGCACCTGACCTAGAAGCTCAAGACATTAATGGCATTTATGATGAACAGGTCCAGGCTTCGATTAAGATTTCTATTGCCAACATTCCTGTCACAGCCATTGTTGATACAGGAGCAAACATCAATGTGATGTCATCATGTCTCTTCAGACAGGTGTCTTCTGTTTCAAAAGTTTTATCATTGCCGATTCGGGGTTGCTCCATATCGGGAGCGATTGGTCCATTGAAACAGAGAGTTATTTTACAGACGCAGCTTCAACTGCAGATAGAATCTGTTTTGGTTTTTGCCACTTTCTAATAGTAAAGAACCTGTCAGTTCCATGTCTCTTGGGATGAGTTTCTTCGACAAACAAAAGCAGTGATAGATATTGAATCTGGAGTGTGTACCTTTATCGTAAATCAACAACAAGTTGTTGTTAACTTGTTAAGGAGTAAAGTGAAGGCAGTGTTGACATTGCAACAGGTTTGGAGACGACAGACGACAGACAAACCGTGCTTTGATCAGACAAATGACCTCACTAAATGGGATGACATAAATGACAATGAGTATGAAGACTTACTTCCTGACAAAGACGAGATCGATGCTAAAGCCAAGGAATCGACTGAACTCAGGGGGGAGCAGAAATATGAGTTGTTCCATTTATTAGTAAGTTACAAGAAAATCTTTTCAAAGAAACCAGGAGTAATAAAAGGGTTCGAGTATAAAATGGAAGTGCTTCCCCACTCAACGTTCTGCAAAGCAAGCTATTCAGTACCCTACGCCCGACGAGAAGCTGTAAAGCATGAGATTAGGAAAATGCTGTGTTGGGATGTTATCGAGTTATCGAATTCGCCGTACTCAAGTCCCTTGTTGTCCGTACTTAAACAGGACGGCAGTGTCAGACTAGTACTGGACGCCAGATCAATAAACAAAATAATTGTACCGATAAGGACTCGGCCTGAAGCACTTGAGGAGCACTTGCAAAAATTTCATGGCATTAGATTTTTGAGTACACTTGATTTAAGAAGTAGCTATTGGCAGGTGAAATTGGCCAAGGAATCCAGAAAATATACTGCTTTTATATTTGCCGGCCGCTCATATCAGTTTAAGGTCATGCCTTTTGGTTTAAATGTAAGCTCGGGAATATTTATTTCTGCTCTCGATTTTGTGTTAGGACCTGAACTTCTGGATGAGGTAACTGTTTATGTAGATGACGTGTTGATAGCCACTAAGAACTGGGAAGATCATTTAGCTATTCTACGAAAGGTGTTCCAGAGATTTCAAGAACATGGTGTTACAGCAAATCTGAAAAAGTCAAAATTTGGAAAAGGAGAGGTAAAGTTTTTAGGTCATGTGATTACACCTAAAGGGATTAAACCCGACCCGGAAAAGTTGTCTGCGATTAAGAATTTCCCTACACCGGTAACTAAGAGGCAACTAAGAGGATTTCTCGGTCTTTCGTCTCTGTTTCGTCGATTTCTGTCTGGTCAAGTAATGAAAAATCCCGCTTTGCACAATCTTCTGAAGAAAAGTACGCATTGGATTTGGACACCAGAGTGTCAGAAAGCTTTTCAGGCAATTAAAGATGGTCTTTTAAACAATAACATTCTCTGTCATCCACAAATGGACAAAGAATTTTGTATCACCTCAGACGCTTCGTTTGTTGGAATTGGATCTTGTTTGTTTCAGATTGAATTAGTAGACGAAACAGAGCAGATCAGAGTGATTAGTTTTGCGAGTAGGGTCTTAACAGATTGGGAAAAGTCCTATTCAGTTACTGAGCTGGAGGCACTTGCAGTTATTTGGGCCTTCAAGAGGTTTAATTATTACATTTTTGGCAGAAAGATTAAAGTATTTACGGACCATCAAGCACTTTCGTATCTTTTGACCTGTAAATTACAACATCCGCGCCTGACCAGGTGGTGTTTATTTTTGCAAGAATACGACTTTGATGTTGTGTATATAAAGGGCAAGGATAACATTATTGCAGACGCACTTTCTCGTTCACCAGAAGGTCTGCCTGAGACAAGTGAGTTGGTAGAACAGATGTCGAATTACAAAGTTCTTCTTAAGCAGGATCCCATTCATAGGAAATATTTCTTGGAACTGTGCAAGCAAATCCAGACACTACAGAGCACAGATCCTAAGTGGGGAAAAGTAATCAGACTTCTTCAAGAAAATCCAAACCATAAGTTGTCCAAATTCTTCAAGATTCATAATCAGGTATTATTTCATCGTACCTCTGTGTCATCAGACAACTGGCTTGTTTGTATACCTAGCAGTTTTGTCGAACATCTTTTGTGGTACACCCACATTTCTTGGGGCCACTATGGTCCAGAGAAGTGTGAAAAGAAGATTGCTACTTACTGTTATGTGCCCAACCTACATCGTCGGATACAGAAGTTGCTAAAATTCTGTGTCATCTGCCAAAAGGCGAAAGCTCTGAATATTCCTACTTTAATTCCATTGAATCCGATCATCGCAGAAAGACCTAATCAGCTCATTAGCATTGACCTGGCTGGCCCTCTACCGATGGGTAGGGAAGATGTCAAATACCTCGTTGCTGTTCTCGACAACTTCACAAAATACGTTCGAATGTATGTTATGAAGACATCTTGTGCTCCGCCTATTATACGCTGTGTAAGTAGGCTGTTTAGGTTTTTTTATTGGAAACGCCACCTCTGTATGGAAATCACTGGCTGTGCTGTGTGCAGTCTGTGGCTGTTTGGCATTGTTGTAATACTCGCCATTGTAGTGTTAGGCAGCTGGATGCGAACAGCGCGTAGTGTTGCGCAATTGGAGGCGAGCCGCCAGCAGTGGTGGATGTGGGGAGAGAGATGGCGGAGTTTTGAAAATTGTCATGAACTGCTATATATATTATGACTATTAAGGTAAATACAGTGTTGGTTCTCTATTAATATCTTTCATTTGCTAACTATCCCTATCAGTAGTTACTGCCTTCCATAGTTTGAATCTTTTATTCAGCTGGCAGTAGTGGCGCCTGCTATATTGCAGTAGTTCGAGTAACCAAGATTTTTGTGAGGTAAGCGATTTGTGAAACGCATAGGTTAATGTTAGTAAGGGCCATTCTTTCGTAGGGATTTTTTGAAAGTCAGATTGCGTTGCGCTAACAAAATATTGTGTGTCAGTTTAAGGACAGTCATGTATAATTGTTAAAAGGGGTATTTACCTCAATAGTCATAATATATATAGCAGTTCATGACAAATTACAAAACTCCGCCATCTCTCTCTCCGCACATCCACCACTGCTTGCGGCTCACCTCCAACTGCGCAACGCTATGCGCTGTTCACAGCCAGCTGCCTAACACTACAATGGCGAGTATTACAACAATGCAAAGCAGCCACAGACTGCACACAGCACAGCCAGTGATTTTTATACAGAGGTGGCGTTACCAATAAAAAAAACCTAAACAGCCTACCTACAAGCATTGACCTGGCTGGCCATCTACCGATGGGTAGGGGAGATGTCAAATACCTCGTTGCTGTTCTCGACAACTTCACAAAATACGTTCGAATGTATGTTATGAAGACATCTTGTGCTCCGCCTATTATACGCTGTCTTGAAAATGACTATTTCCCTCGATTCGGAGTCCCCGAATCTATACTTTCAGATAATGCATCCAACTTTACTTGCCGCAAATGGCGTGAGTTTTTGGCCCATCACAATGTAAAGCAGATCTTAATATCACGTTTTAGGCCTCAGTCGAATTTGACTGAGCGGATCTTCAAGGAGTTTCACAGATTTGTTCGGACGTACATTGCAGACAAGCAAACTCGTTGGGTTGATTTTGTGACACCTTTTGAGGAGATAGTTAATAATTTGCCACAAACTTCCACAGGTTTTACTCCACACGAGTTGATATCTCGAAAGAAGGAACAGAATGAGTGGGTTGATCCTCTTCCCAAGATACCTGGCCCTGAGGTAGATCTAGATGTCAAAATTCGAGAAGCTTTAAGTTCCATTACCACCAATGCTCAATTAAGGAAGAAAGGCTATGATTAAAAAGTAAACAAAGTTGTAAATTACCATGTAGGTGAAAAGGTATTACTTAAGACTCATTTCAAGCCATCCTTAATATGTAAGAAAAATCGCAAGTGGCAACGTATGTACCAAGGTCCTTACCTTATTTTAAGGAAACCGCATATAGGGAGTTATTTATTAACTGACCCGGCTACGGGGAGAGTAAAAGGCTTATTTCACCACCAAGACTTAAAGAAATTTTATAATGGTAGTGGTTAAATACTGTCTTGGAAATGAATTCTTGCTTACTGGAAATTTCCTTCTGTGAACTGTTAATGATAAGTATTGTGTTGAACAGCGCACTGACTACATGGTAACGGCTACTACATGTAAACTTTAAGTATTAAATGCTATTTATGGAAAAATGGTTTATAGTGATGGACATGAACTGATATTTCTTCAACAAGCTGAAGCAGGAAATTAAGGTTGCCGAAAGAATTTCAATTTAGCTTTAAGTTAGTATAAAAAAAATGTGCTTGCGAGGTGATTGCCAGGATCTATATAAATATGTAAAGGTGAGAAATGGAGGAGGATGCGTAAATAAGCACTTCTCTCAAGGTACAAGAAGATTTGTAGATTTATTTTTAGTAATGTAAGTACTTGAAGTTCTGTTGTAAAAGCCCAAATTACCTGCTTAAAGAAAAAGGTACATGTTCAAACAGTCCAGACAGTGGACAGGAGTAGAAGAAATAGCTTAAAGTTCAGTTAAAGCGTGCTGTTAAATGAAAAAACAAGTGGTAACCCACATGTGTTCACGCAAGGAGACAATAAGCTGTACTAAACTAAGTTAGGTGAAATACAGTACAAATAGAGGCAAACCATGAAGCATCAATAATGTAGCATAAGTACTCCACGAGGCCATTAATTGCTATGAAAGTAAACTATTTCCCTGTGATCTGAGCCCAATGTAAAGAGTAAATGAGGAATGTTAGCTGACGAATTGATTTCAGTAGAATCAAGGTACTAAATAATCACACAGCAAGCCCCCTGTATCATAAATAAGTCCAAGCAAAGATCTTCAGAAGATTTGTAGTGTAATCTAGCGACCATTCAATACACTAATTGAAGGCTAATCTAAAGAACAAGCAGTGCAGTGATATTTAAACTTAATACTGACTATAACCAGAGTAATAAGTAGAAGTAGCAAAGCATGCTGTAATGAAAGAGGTTGAAATTTATATATGTGCCTATGTTTATTATGATAATTTTATTTACATGCAGATTTTATTGCAAAAATGTCTCTTGAGACACTCCTCTTATGAAATCCATTTTCCTTGTGCCCGTTCCTTTTGATCCTGGTTCATTAACCCAGGCCAAGGGTCGACTTGTGAAAGGCACGTGTGCTTGGAGGCAAAGCAGTGCTTATGAGAAATGAGACACGTAGCGTGATGAACTTCGCTAGCTTCGGTAATGTTTGTTATGGACCGGTTGCGTAAACCCAGTGAACTGTCGGTAATTCCATTCATGCGAAAAATAGTAGACACGCGTTACCCTATTTTTTTTTAACAGAGAACGATTGCTGAGTACATGAAGCGAAGAGGGAGACCTATTGTTATCCAGTCTGCCCTCAAATATAAAAAAAATTTGGCAAGCACAAAAAAAAAGATTCAGCGTTAAATGCGTACTCGTTAAGAAGTAGATATGCTGCGTGGCAGTAGAAAATGATCTTGGGTGCACTAAAGAATAAATGCAGCGAGTGTTGCGAAATCTGTAGTTTTCATAATGAGGAGATGAGCCCTTAAAAGAAAGTTTGAAAGAACATTTTTAGGTTCACTAGTGAAAGTAAACCTTGAGATATAAAGAGTCCATTCATAAAGCAGTTGTTCACTGGACTTAACAAAAGGAGTGACCATTAATTGTAAATATTAGCTCGTAAGTGATCTTTTGTAAATAGTAGAATATAAGTCTTTCTGTACCAATGGAGGAAACCTGCAAAATTGATTGTTTTGTAAATGAACTCTATCGGCGAAGGAACTAAGCACGAATGCTGTGTGAAGATGCACACTAAAGTGCGACGTGCATAATAAAAATAACTGTTCACTGTATATTAGTGGTAGTGTTGTACTGCAAGTGTAAAAAGAAGTCAAGGCTACGACAACAGGTGCAACGGAAAGTTCAGTGTTGTTCTAAGTGCAGCGACAGCTAAGACATTCGTCGTCACTTACCTGTGAGCCTCATGGGAGGCAGTTGACAGAGAAGTATGGAGGCAGCTTCAGTGTCCGGCTCCTCCGATGGAAAACGCGCGCGTGGTGTTTGTATCGATGCACTCGTGTGATACGAAGTACACACACACACGCAAAAAAAAAGGAGCAATCGACGACCAGCAGCTCTGTTACAGCCTGAGCGCGAACGGATACAGAGTATTGGAGCTCACGCAACACTGTGCAGCCGCTGTGAGTGGCTTGACGTGTGGGTGACGAAACAATCCAAACTTTAAACTGCTAACCGCCATGACTTCCATCGTACATACTGGAGGAAAGACATTTGTACACTTGTGTGACTACATTTTCATACGTAAATTAAGCAATTTTCTTGAGTTGAAGTTAAGATGAGTGAGAAGTAGATTGTTAGATTACTCAGGCCTTAAAGCCATTAATACCGGCACTCCTGAACACTGCTAAAATGAATTATAATCCTGTCTGTTGATGGACAAAGAAAATGAATCTGCACTATAGGAAGGCCCTAAACTCCAGACCAGTCCCGATCCTTAACAAATGTATCCAATAGGTTGTAAGTTATACTAATAATTTTCCACTTCTTCTGTTTCATATTGTAAACAAAAATCCGGGAAGCCACTTCAATTCCTGGCACCACAGTGGAAAGGACAGATGTACTGCATGATGAACGCCGTAGACAGCTAACACAGAAAGTGAAAGCATCACAAAGTGTGGTGCTACGTTATTAAACTGTAATTGAACCACAATGAGTTAACAGATGCTCGAACATTGTCCACTCTAGTTTAGTGAAAATAAGCACTCACTGTACTCATGTATTAGTTGTTAAGCTCAAGAGAAAGTAATTTCTGAATTCTATCCCATGAAGTGCGAAATGAACGTGCACTTATTGTTATACGCAAATATGGACCAAACTTAAATTTGCACATAAATGTTAATCTCGGTATTATGGAATGAAGTGACTGATGAACAAAGAAAGAAAACTTTATTTTGAAAAATGATAAATATCTGATATATGTTTATAAATGTAATTTCAATTTATGTACATAGTACGCCAGTAACATTATGTAAATGTCACACCAAAAAATCACGCATATCTCATGAGGACATGAGGATCGAGGTAATCCTTCGGCATTCCCTCTCTCCTCATGGGAGGCAATGTGATATTAGCTATTTTTGACTTCATTAAAACAGCAAATACGAGTAGTTAATACTTTAAGCCAGAAGGCAAATACTTGTTTATAAATAATGATTAATGTATAATGAGGCGTCGCATGGCGACGGTGGAATTTTCTAAATAATGTAATTCGTCGTCTATGGGCGGCAATATAAACAGAAAAATACGGATGGATATGCGATCCTTCACTATTTTGTTCGCTGGAGAACAAAGGAAGCCTTGAGCGGTAAAGACTTGTACTGTTTTTCTCAAGTAAGACGGACGCAGATTTGTGGCAGTCTGATCTAATTTTTACTAAATGTATAAAAACGTGTTATGTCAGAGTTTGAATGAAGTGTAAAGAACTGTTATAACTTAACGTGACGACGCACGAGCGACTCAAAGAAGACAATGGCTATATAAAAGAGCGCTCAATGGACATGATACGGACATAAAAATCTACCGTCATTGTAGTACTAAGCTTAAGGTACGATATATGTTTTAGTTATAATAAATATTTGTTCTGGGAATACTGAATCATTTACCAGTGCTCATTCCTATTATCTCCTCAGTACTATTTTCATTTTAATTATGCATTTTGCTAATATTACAGACACCAAGATCAGCAGTCCAATGTGCGTGTTACATTGATAAAAAGAAAACTGTTTTATCGTCTTCTTGCATCCGCTTTAATATTGAATTTCCCCTTTGTGTGATGTTACAGTTGTTTTTGCGCCCGTAAGAACTTTCTGGTCCCTTAGGAAATTGTTTTGTCATAACAATAACTTCACAACCGGGTATGATCGTGTCTACGATCATGAAGTAATTAGAAAGACGATAACGCAATTTCTTAGTCAATAGCACGCTATTTGTGACTGCCTCAAGCCACGCGAAACTGCAAGTAAAAAACTATTCACATCTCATAATGCAATATTTTATGACATTGGTCAATCCATGATTCTTACGCCAATTGTGATTGATAAAACAGTAAGCTAAATCTCAGTTTCCTACTTTCCATTGAATAACAACATCACTTTTATTTTGTAACATCATAAAATGTCAAAAAGTCTGTAATGACGTAAAAACACAAATTTGTGAGCATTTCCAACCTATTTTTTCGCGTCATGAAAATGCATTACAGAATCACGAAGCGGCCATAAATGAACTGCAAACTATTGTTCATGAAAATCACGACACCTTGCAAGTTAAAATTGACTCAGTTGCATCTACCGATTCGGTTACGCAACTTGCAAAAACTCAGGAAAACTTAAAGGACACAGTAGATACGATTTCAACACAAATGGACACTCTGAAACTTGGTTCAGAAAAACATACAGAGGAAATAATTTCACTAACGGATAAAGTAGCCGAACCTTCAGATCAGTTCACTAACTTATCCACAAAGCTAGATGATGATCTGAATGACACAAGACTTCTAGCCTTCACGGACACTGAAGAGTATGAACAAATTAGAAAATTCAAACAAAATCAAAATCAAATCAATACACAGTACAAAAGAGAAATCCGGGAAGTACAAGATCAGTTGGCACAAGTAATACAAGAATTACATATTTCAGAGGACACTCGTTCTCCAATACGGGAAGAGGGACATAGAAATACGGAACAACCACAAGACAATAACACAGGACACTTCGCAAATTATAAAAGAAATTGGCAAGGCGCATTGAATTTTGAGATGGAACCGCCGAAACGAAGTAACAATGAGCGATGTGCGACTCGCCGACACGATGATTTTGACTTTAAGCTGTTCATTGCGACACGTAAATTCAAAACATTTAAGAATTCTGACAACGACATTCATCCACAAGCATGCCTTCATAAATTCTCTCATTGTTCTCCTCCCAACTGGTCATTGGAGCACAGGTTAGAATTTATGTGTGGCTACTTGGAGAATGAACCAGCTGTAAGAATGCGGTCGGTCATTCACGATTGTCACAGTGAAGGAGAATTTTATCATGCCTTCCTCTCAGCGTATTGGTCTCAAGCTACACAAGACCTAGTAAAACATAGCATCATAATGATGAAACGTTTCGAACAATCTGAATTTTCCAGTCTTATGAAATATTTTGAAGACATGTTGCATAAGAATCAGTATCTTTCATACCCATACAGCCCCTCAGAACTCATCCGCATTTGCTTAATCAAACTGCCTGAACATTTAGGACATATTATTTTAGCAGGACGTTGCAAAGACGACATTGAAGCTTTTCAGGGACTGTTACAAGAACTGGAAATTGACACTGACAATCGCGGAACGCGAAAACAGGAGCACAACAATTACAGGTCACATCTGTCACAATTCCGCGATGACAGAAATAATACACGACAAGGCTATTCTTACAACGTAAATCGTGACCAAAACGGACACCACCCGTATGACAACCGTTGGCAGAGTAGTAATAATTACAGGGAAAGATCACCTCTCCGCAGTAATGACTATCACAGAGACAATCAGAGAAACAGACAATATGGGAACCAAAATAATTATTATCAAGGGAGAAAGAATAACTTTAGATGCAACGGTCCAGCGCGCAGTTACGATTCAGGGAGAAATTCTCCACCACGTGACCGACAAGAAAGAAATTACGGAATCTACCGACATGACGACGGACGATATGTTCATAACGACTGACCTGTATTTTATCAGAACTGGCGGGATTCAAACAGAGGAGGGCCCTCTCGGCAAGGCGAATTTGTAGAAGTTATATCTCCTAATCCCAATAACGACGCACGCCAACAAAGAGATAGCAGACAATGACTCTCACCCCAGGCAGCCACGTGCGCCGGCTGGCTCAGAGAAAAATAACATAGACGCTAATCTTGAGAAAAATTCCAGCATTCTTTACCGACGTACACAACATGATAATTGCGTTGAAGTTGAAACTCTGCGTACTAAGAAGAGTAAAGGTTTACACCACATTTCACATGTAAAACCGTTTATTGAAAGATAATCTGCTTTTTAACTTTGTCTTTGCCATGTAACTTTTCACTTTACATTACTAGTATGCTTTGTCAGACTTAGAATGTGTTAACATGCAACAGTGTTTGAAGTTAAATATCCAGTCAAGAACCAAGAGAACTTATTTAAACAGAAATTACGAATGCATTGTTATTGTGAACAGACGACACAGTGTTATTGTGTGTGTACATTCTTGCTTGTTAGTTGCACGATTGCGTAACGACTATAAGGCTCACATACTTAGAACATTTACCAGTACTTCTAATGAGATTTTAGTGCAACATTTTGGTTTACTTGAAAATACATTCTGGATTTAAATTACTTTCTGTGAGATACCAGATGACACAGTGGTTAGTTTATATGATAGCTACACGATTTTATCACGACACTACTAATGAGTGACAATTTACAATGTTGCTTTTTCGGTGTATCTGTTTTATATCTGCAGAGTTTTTCTGAGTTCTTCTGGAAAGTAAACAATGTTTTAGTAGTAACTTTTGTGGTATAGGTAGAATGAGACTGCATTTTCTGTAGCACAACAATGCGTTACAGCACAGTACTTTCTTCATCATGGCAATAAGCGTAATAACTAAGATATCTATACGCAAAGCATTTCACTTTTGTTTATCATGAGGTAAGTACATTGACTTCTGCAGAACTTTGCTTTCGGAGGACGATAACTACGACACTTACACAGAGATTATCTTACAACAAGATGCACAGTTTAGCGCTACTGTACACGCATTTGAGTGATTAATTTTGTACTTAAAACATTAATTTTTAAAGATATTTGAAGTACAATTATACAAAGGTTTTCTGTGATACATTTCATTCCATTGCTGTAATCTGTAACACCTGAGGTTATAATTACATTAATCCTCAGGGGGGTACACCCTTACTTTGTGTACCATATGTGTGGCAAGCACAAGGAGCCCTAGCTAATATGGTATTTGCTTATACAACTTTACACATCAGTACCATATTTCTCTAACACATAAATTACACAGCTATCTGATCATTTAACAGAGAAAGAAACTTTTTTTTTACTACGTCAGTGACAGATGTTTACGTAATTACACAGTTTGATAACTTCACACTTACGAAATTGTATTTTAACTGTACTTTGTGAACTGTTCATATTTTTTCGGAACCATTGTGATATTATGAGAGCTTTGAATGATATATTTGGTATGGGATCACGATTTTTAAAGTACGTTTGAGGTAGATGACACTATTGAAGTGGCAGAGATTCTTTTTAGGTTTTGAAATTATTGGAGGAAGCTACGACGATTTTGAGATTTGGCTGAGGTTTTATGTTGTTATGATGACGATGTGTATTACGCTGTGGCGGTATGTTTATGATCAATAAGCTGATGCTATATGAGTTATTTGATTATGCTACGTATCTGTTATGATGAAATATTGAGAAAGTGTCGACGAATAACGTAAGGAATAATGAATAGTGGTTAGGGACTCTGGTTTGTGGAAAAGGTTGTTGGAAACTAAGAATCGTACTTTAAGAGTTATGAATTGCATGTAAATGCGTGAATGTATTACAATGCAGTCGAAAATTTTTTGGACACTGTTATATTTATAGAATTTTATTTTCTACACATTTGTCACGCAAATTCTCAACCTGTGAAAATATTTTTATATGAGACTGTCACTGTAGCGGAAACTGCTGTCGTAAATATTTCAGTAAGAAAGGTAAGTGACGTTGACATAATGCGTTTTGGGCGCCCAGCTGACGAATAGTCGCCTGACAAAAAAAAGCTATTTGGTGGAGAAAAAAAAAGAGGCCATTATCCTCGCTATTGACATTTCTTTGTCGAAAGCATCGCAAATACGACACACCCAAACTTGAAAACATATGGTTACACTGTGGAGCTCTTAATTTATGATATTTATTAAAATGCATAATGAAATGATAAGAAACATTTTACTTCTATTGTCTTTCTAGTTGAGAGATTGCTCATTTTGTTTAATATCGGGTTTCCAGCTGTGTTGCAGCATTGGTTTTATAAAATAAAATTAAATGCATTTGCTAATGTGAACACTTTCTGTCAACAGATCTATTAAATAATTATTTTATGATCCACATTCTTCGAAAAAGGAGCTCTTGGAATGGAAAGAACAATAAGAAGGTATTAATAACAGTAACTGCATACATAATTTTCTTTTCAACTACTTGGTAATTTTTTTGGTAGAGTAAGTTATTGTGATGCATCACTCTAGTGTTAAGATGTGACATAGGTATTAAAAATGACCATTTTTACTGTAATATTTTTTGTGCTTTAGCTATGTCATGTTTAGGTATAAGTTATTGTATTTGCTGTTGCTGTTTGCCAGGCATAGTGCTACTAAATTTCACTTTGTATTACTCTGTTCAGCTAGTTTTAATATTGATTTATTTTTCTTGTTGCTGCACATTGGCTCACATTAGTTGTAATGTTGCATTGCTTGGTAATTTAGATTTACTGTAGCTTGCTTTGCCAATTTCCATTTTTTTTTGTCATTGCTGTTTGTGTTAATTGTTTTGTGTTGCTGCATTGCCTCGTCCCTTAGTTTATGCATCAGAACTCAGTAGATTTAAGTTAGCTTATGATGGGGTAGGCCATATAAGAGAACAAGTTGTGATAAATTGGAAGAAATGCATTGAAAAGCTATAAGAAAATGGTTTGGCCAAAAAAAGTAGTGTACAGTGGAGAAAAACTATTTTTGAAAGAGGATGTGAACAGAGTACAGAAAGCAGGCTTAGATAGGACTTTTGGGAATAATGATGAACGAAGGGAGATCTCCATGCAAAATACTGCAGTAAAACAAACCCTGTCCTTTCCTTTTGTGTCATCCCTCTATATGTTTGTGTACTCTTGGGTATTTGTGTTTTGCCTGTCTTTATGTGTTTAGCTGATGAGAGCTATGTTGTAGAATTTTTCTAATACTATGTTATTTACTTTGTAAAGATGTTTAGACACTATCTATTTTGTTTTGTTGCTCACATGTGAAGGCGATGTTTCAAAAGTTCTTCTGATCTTTAAGTATGTACTTATGTCATAATTCCTGTAACACTGATGTATATGTATATTTCTATTCATCTGTACTGTTATGTTCTTTAATGATGTATTTTGTACCTTTGTTATTGTATTCTCATGTTATAATATTGTAATTGACACCAGTACATCAAATTAAGTAACTTGTAAGCATTCATTTCACTGCACACATTTCTGTTGGTCATAGTAATGCACAATATTTGAGAAGTTGGGACTGTTAGTGTTTGCACATGTGTTAATAATTCAGCAAGGGACTGGATAACAGCATTTATGGTTCTAAGGACAATTCCAAAAAGTTCGTGAGTGTACAAGTGGTGGTTTATGGACTTGCTATATTGTCCGCAAGACTCTTTCATGGTGATTGTGCACCTGCACAGTCGCAACAGATGGTTGCTGGCCGTCTCTACAAGGACTGCAGTGGGTCTGCATCTTTGATGACCCACCAGTACCATTATTTACACAAGGACCACAGTGGATCTGCACTTCTGATGGCCCACCAATACCGTAATCTCTACCAGGACTACAGTGGGTCTACTCTGTGATGACCTACCTACCAATATTCCTCAAAATGTCGAATGACTCTGCTGTGGGTTTCCTCTGTTGTGGCCCATTACCTGCCTGCATGTCGAGAGTCAGCACTGTCTTTCCGTTGGAAGGACAACACTACTTCTTCAAGACTGCATGGAAATCCACTACTTCAGTGTGCATTTTCTTTTACTGCTCAGAATTTGAGAAAAACTCTGCAATTTTACTGTGATGAATGATCAGGACTGTCTTTATGGACTGTGAGAAAATTTTAGCTTTGGACCAACATTGTATCACTAAGTGTGTGCATTTGATATCTTTGTTATTGTAATTATGAAAAATTTTTTCAAATCTATATTGGCCACTGCCCAAAACAATTTGTAAAATTTTTTTGTGGGGTGCATGGGGGCTATGTAAGTAGGCTATTTAGGTTTTCTTATTGGTAACGCCATGTAGCGCTCTATATGAAAATCACTGGCTGTGCTGTGTGCAGTCTGTGGCTGGGTGGCATTGTTGTAATATTCGCCATTGTAGTGTTGGGCTGTTGGCTGTTAACAGTGCAGAGCGTTGCGCAGTTGGAGGTGAGCCGCCAGCCGTGGGGGATGTGGGGAGAGAGATGGCGGAGTTTTGAAATTTGTAAGACTGGTTGTCATGAACTGCTATATATATTATGACTTTTGAACACAAGTAAGGTAAATACATTGTTTGTTCTCTATCAAAATCTTTCATTTGCTAACTATGCATATCAGTAGTTAGTGCCTTCGGTAGTTTGAATCTTTTATTTAGCTGGCAGTAGTGGCGCTCGCTGTATTGCTGTAGCTTTAGAAACGAAGATTTTTGTGAGGTAAGTGATTTGTGAAAGGCATAGGTTAATGTTAGTCGGGGCCATTCTTTTGTAGGGATTTTTGAAAGTCAGATTGCGTTGCGCTAAAAATATTGTGTGTCAGTTTAAACACAGTCATGTATAATTGTTCAAAGGGGACGTTTCAGGTAGCTATGATAAAATCCAGGGAGTGAAAGGCTATTGACTACTTGTACAGACAGCTGAAGGTAGTTGTAAAGATCGAAGGGCATGAAAGGGATGCAGTGGTTGAGAATGGAATTAGACAGTGCTGTAACCTATCACTAGTGTTATTCAATGTGTATATTGAGTACCGGTAAGCAATAAACGAGTAATCATAGAAAAATTTGCAGAAGGAGTTTAAGTTCAGGGAGAAGAATTGAAAACTTCAAGGTTCGCCGATGACAGTGTAAACCTGTCAGAGATACCAAAGAAATTGGAAGAGCAGTTGAATGGAATAGACCATGTCTTGAAAGGAGGATGTGAGATGACCATCAACAAAAGCAGAAAAAGGGTAATGAAATGCAGCTGAATTAATTCAGGTGATGCTGAGGGATTCAGATGAGGAGATGAGGAACTAGAACTTGTAGATGAATACTGCTAGTTACGCAGTAAATTAACTGAAGACGGACGAAGTACACAGGATATAAAATATGGACCGGAAATGGCGGGAAAAGTGTTTCTAAAGAAGAATGATTTGTTAACATCGAATATAGATTTTAGCGTTAAGAAGTATTTTCTGAAGGTATTTGTGTGGACTGTCGCCTTGTACTAAACTGAAACGTGGATGATAAACAGTTCACACAAGAAGAGTATAGAAGCATTTGAAATGTGATGCTACAGAAGAATACTGAAAATTACATGTAAACGTCACGTAAATATTGAGGAAGAACTGAATAGAACTGGGGAGAAAAGGAATTTGTGGCACAGTCTCCCAAAAGAAGGGATCGGATAATAGGACATGTTCTGAGACATCAAGAGATCATCAGTTTAGTACTAGAGGGAAGTATGTGGATTAAAAATTATAGAAGGAGGCCAAGAGATGACAGTAGGCTGCTCATGATGGATGCAGGTTGCTGTAGTTACTCGGAGGTGAAGAGTCGTGTGGAGAGCTGTATCGAACCAGTCTTCGGACTGAGGACCACAACAACAACTAACAACATGTTACGTTACCTAGTTACCTAGTCTCCATTGCCATGTATTAAATTCCTTTCAGCACATCAGATGGCGCTGCACGTCATCGTTTAAACTGCATCGCGTGCACAACAGTGCGGGGCAAAATGACCCAGTTTATAACTTGCTGTTTGTCACAATCCTCTGATGAATTATCCAGCTGTTTGGACAAAAATTAATGTCTTTAGCTCAATACTGGTTTTTATATACTATACTACATTTATGTACAACCAAAGTTGTCTTTCGTAACGTCGGCTCCAAGAAATTAATAATAGTTATTGTCCTTCCATCTCGTTAAGATTTCACATTTAGACCTAATTCTTCTAGCCAGCTACACAGGCCGCTGCTTGTAAGATGAATCAATGGACCAAAGTCCGAAGGTAGTACAGAGGTTATACAAACTGTAAGACGCAGCATTGGCCTGCATTCTTTTAACGACCAACCAGGAAGCATGGGAAAGAGGCAATGCGACTGCCTCCCACATCGGTCTGCAGAGAGACACTTGTGTATTTCGCTCCCCTGTGATTTAGTACTTCTCGAGGGTAGACAAATTTATGCTTTCTGTCCCTGTTTGTGCTGTTTTTTTCTTCGTCTTCCTCTGCCTCTTTTTCAATATACGTCTATCTGTCTCTCCCTCTTTCTATAATTCATCGCTCGACTCTGTAATAGCACTAACCCTCCTTAAAATCTTTTAACTTAGGGCCATCGACACCTGTAGCCAATAAGTCCGGCATATCAAATAAGTTACAACCATTTTGGTGGGAAATTCTGTATTAGATTCACTGTAAAACTGACTTACATTCAACCCTATGGAGCCTTGAATATGACTGTCTTTCACGAAATACCATCCAATGTGGCGAAGAAACAGTAGATTGCGCCTACATGAATACTGAACGATACTATCCATGCGAAGAATGTACGATCAGGATTTAACGTTCCATCAGCTCATTAGGGACTAGCACATACTCAGAATTGGGAAAACTGAGAAATAAATCGGCCATGTCCTTCACGAAGGAGCCATCCCGCATATTCCTGAAGAACAGGTATCACGGCAAATGCATATTAGGATGGCCGTATGTATGATTTGAACACTGTTCTCCTGAATATGAGACTTATTCCTTACAGCTGTGTTACCTCTATCTGCTATCTTTTCGACCATCAACAGATCAAGGTGACACAGTGACTAATCCACTGCATTTGCTTTTGTGATAAAACACGCCCCTTCCACGGCGAACGCTTTTCGTATCACATAGAAGCTTGCTCTGCGAACCTCTGTCACTTAATGACTGACAGTCAGTCTCAAATCAGCTCTGTCGGTGAGAGCTGCCCGGTTTGGCTAAAACAAAGGAGTGCAGGTAACTCTTACGTCGAAGGCAAAGCTTTGGATGGCGCCGGCAAATGAGAGCATTCGTTTGGTTACATCTTGCTTTTGAAGTACGAAGTCAGTCTCGTCTCGTTCTTCGCCACCTCGAGCAAGCGTTAACAATCAATATTCAGACATTTGTCTGGATCAGAAACCTTTGGTCTAATGGCGAGACTGTAGCAATCAGCGAGCATATCATTCGCATTCATTTGGTTGGGATCTAAGAGAATATTCAACTTAGGTACAATCACGTGTCTTACAGGCTTCAGCGTGCTTACTTCGGGAATTCTGGGCCCAAAGTGACTTACAAACTGTTTCTCTCTTTGGCGACTCTGGCTCTAAAGGCTGTGACTATATTTTCTTCTAATTCTGTGATATGATGCTCTGAAGGGATGTCAGATATTCTGATTCTATGTTTGTTCATAAGCCATTATAGATAGACTGTACATACAAACGGCTTGTATATTATATTGGGTTTCTCATACATTCGAATTAGTGAATTATTTATCTGATAGTTTTCCTTTGATCTACCAATTCTACTACTTCTTTGCATATGCTTTGTTATTTTCTGTTGCTGTTCCAAAGAAAAATCGCGTTACCACTGAATCATATTCATTGTCTTGAGGCATATATCAGTGCGTAAGCTGTGTTGATAATCTTTTAGGAACATCTTGTAGGAATACAATAATTTAATTTTGAAGGAAGTGGCGGCTTACGGAATGGACTAGGGTTGGAATCCACCTTCAGATCTACATATTTAGCTTCTCCACCGTTTCCTTAAATCACATGAAGAGATGCTGGGATGGTTCCTTTGTAACTAACGTGACTGATGTCCTACTTTGTCGTGCTTCAATCCATAATCTTCCCCAGTTTTCCTTGGAAATGAACTTTTAAAGGAACTTTTTCCGAATGTCTGTGATGAACTACGCTGTTCAGGCACGTACCTCAGCTTCAGTTCGCTTGCATTCGTCTACTACGTCCAAAGACAACAGAAGCCATTCCGGACACTCCGATTGCCTCAAAGCAAAGGGATAAACAATACGGCGAAGATAACTTAACCACTTAGGCGTTGTAATCTCTATTACAGTGTGCCGAGAGATGCAATCAGATGGACAGTACGACACCAGGGAGGTGGGGCCTTGAATGCGAGTCCCCACTTGGCACATGACTGTTAAACACTGTGAGAAATTTCGAGAAATATTCTGCCGGAAAAAAAGAAAAAGTACACCCTTTTAGAGGTTCCTAATTCAATTTATTGTTTCAACAGTAAAGGAAATGATTACATTTACAGATCAATACCACATGCGATTCTGAGATACTAGCTATCGACTCATGCTGAAATACCCATATTAGTACGTGATATAGACTCCAAGGGCGGCAATACAGACGCTGACTCTGGTATCCAGTTTATCGTGCTAGTGGTGAATAATGTTCTGGTTTACGTTATGACACACCTGCTCTGCTGTTCACGAAATTTTCTAAGAATTATTGGTTGACTAGTCGCACGAGTCACTCTTGACCCTTCATATCCCACACATGCTTGACTCAAGACAAGTCCGCAGATTGTGCTGTCCAGGGAGATGCTGCACATCTTACAGAGCATGTTGAGTTTGAAAAGCAGTGTGTGGGCGTGCATTATCCTCTTGGAACAACGCACCACCTTCCCGTTGCCAGAACGGTAACACAACTGGTTTAAAAACATTCTGCACGTACGGAGCACTGGTCAGCGTCTGCTCCAGAAACATCAAAGGTGGACGTGAGTTGTAGTTTATCGCACCCCAACCATAAGGCCTTGGGCGGGGCCAGAGTGTCTTCAACGAATGCACTCTACAGGACAGTGCTCACAAGGTCTACATCGTAGGCGCAAATAACCATCACTTGTGTCCAGGCAGGATCTGTTTTCATCGTCCAAAGTGCGCCATTCCATCTTCCAAGTGTTCCTATGACAGCTCCAGTTGAGCGGTGCATGGCGATATTGTGACGCGAGTTTAAGACGGGCTAGAGGTGCGCGTGTCTGTAGTGCTACTGCTAATAACCAGTTCGTGTTGACATGTCTGGGCTAACAATCCCTCTTATCTGTGCTGTGATAGCTTGTGATCTGCCTCTGCTGGACTTACAATAAGACAATTCTGGCAGACGTCTGTGCTGCAAGGAAGACTGTACCTCGTCTACGGGTGTGAGAATGTTCACGTTCCCACTGATAGTAGCATCTTTGCACAACTGACATGGTGCATCCACCTTGAGTGGCAGTTCTCCGAAAGGACCATACCGCAACACGGAAGGTCACGATTTCCACGATTTCAAATTCGCTCCGTAGGTGTAGCAAGCACAAGTGCACCTCTGCAGCATGATTGCCACAGTGAGCCTTCTGTGAGCATTCTGTCTTAAAAGATAGAGACGGCGTTATAGTAGCTATGCCACTACGCTATCTGTTGGCCGATGACAGTGAAACAATTGCCAAAATGGTTAAAATGGATCTGAGCACTATGGGGCTTAACATCTGAGGACATCAGTCCCCTAGAAATTAAAACCACTTAAACCTAACTAACCTAAGAACACCACACACATCCATGCCCGAGGCAGGATTCGAACCTGCCACCGTAGCAGTCGCGCGGTTCCGGACTGAAGCGCCAGTTCATCTATTATCCCTCAAGTGTTATTTTCCGTCATCGGATTAATACTGAAGTCGTCTTTACAGGTGTGCTAATATTTTTTTCCGGCTGTGTATGTACAGGGTGACTCACGATAGACGGACGGTTTTTAATGAAATAATACTCACCCAACTTTAAAATTAATGCATGTTTATTTACACAAAATCGAAGATCATTATTTACCATTTTAGTTAACAAAGTTATTAGAGAAAAAGAATGTCGTCAAGGTCATGTCCATCATTTCGAATGCAGGACTCACGTCTCTTCTCAAAATGCTCCATTACACGGAGTAAAATCTCTGCAGGGATGGCAGCAATTTCTTGAATGACTGCATTCTTCAACTCGTCCAAATTTCATGGTTTGTGGTTATAGACACAGTTCTTAAGGTACCCCTACAGAAAAAAGTCACATACTGACAAGTTGGGAGACCGGGGAGGCCAAGGAACATTGCCAAAACGTGAGATAATTCGACCAGGAAACATTCGTCTAAGAACTGTCATTGAAGTGTTTGCGTTGTGCGATGTTGCACCATCCTGCTGGAACCAAACTCGTTTTAAAGGGATTCGTCGTCTTCTTAGTTCTGATTTCAAGAATGTTTCAAGCATACGGATGTAATGAACCGAATTAACAGTAACTGTGGCCCCGTTCTCTTAAAAAAAAAGAAAAGGTACAATAATGCCAACAGAGCCAAGAGCACACCAGACTGTTACTTTTTCTGAGTGTAGAGGAAGCTGGTGGATAAGGTGTGGATGCTCTGGAGCCCAGTAACGTAGATTTTGCTTATTCACGGTCCCGTTTAAATGAAAATGGGCTTCATCGCTCATCAATAAAATTTCATTTTCATTCGACCCCAAAATCACTTGCATTCTCTAAGCGAAGTCTTCTCGTAGAGCAAAATAAGTTTCCTTAAGTTGTTAGAATTTTGTAGGGATGGAATTTTAATTCCTTATGCAAAATTCTTCTAACCGATTCACGATTGATTCGGAACTCACTAGCATGACGTCTAGCTGACCGTCCTGGGCTTCTGACTGCCACTTGCCATACCCTTTCAACATTTTCTGGTGTCGTTACTCTGCGTCTCGGGCCAGGATGCTTCTTATTCAGTATGTTTCCAGTTGATCTGAAGTTGTGTTACGGCTCGGAACAGCTCCATGTCGACCGACATTAAACAGCGCACGAAAAAATCGCAGAGTAGCAATAATAGTTTCACCACTTTTCATGAAAGTGTCATAGACAAACACTCGACGTTGCAAGTCCTACTGCTCCATAGTGATTGAGTAATTGAAATGGCGTCTTGTTTATATCATAATCATCCCCACCACGACCACCTCACACCGCCGCGCCCTCAGTACTACGCGTCTCCCGTGTGTCACTCAGTAGCTTCTTAGGCGAGATACTATGTAAGAGTATTTACGTAATTTCAGTGCATCTGAAGTACGGAAACCACCTTTTTTTAGTAACTTGATGGGCATTTATTCCTGTGGTGAAAATATAAATGAACTCATCTCGCATATAATGTCCAAGGAGAAAGTCTTCAGGTTATTTGGACGAGCTAGCTTCAACAGTGTTATTGCAGAAACTAGCTGAAGAGCAACGGTGAACGTATTCCAAGGGCGGTGTGGTTAGCCTTTCGTGTCTCGCTGCCGACCAGTCTTTTGGGTACTCGAATGTGGGGCGCGCTTTTTCGCTTTTAGTTCGCAACTCTGAACAGACGTTCCGAGCGCCAGCCGAACGAATGAACGAGAACGCCGGCGGCAGGGTTTAGCACGGACTCACGCCTCGACTAATGCACAAAGCTGCGCGGCCGCGGTCTCGATAATCGATACGCGGCGGTGCTTTTGTTCATCAGGGTGCGATCTGGTCGCCCGTGACAATGGAGTGCTGCACAAACAGTCGCTGGCGCCGGCGCCGGAGGCGCCACTTCCAACACCTCTGACGTCTCCAGCAGCGCCTGAGGAGTGCTCACAGCTGCTGCAGGTGGGATTAAAGTACCGCTGCAGCTCCTTTCAACGCTTGTGCAAATACTGTACGGAAATAAGTACTCGTAGGAAATGAAAAGTAGACGAATAGAAATATTATGTGGCACACTGAAATGGTTTGAAAGTTACTTGAGAAACAACAGTATATTATTTGCAGAAATGGAAAGCTGTCCTGGAAGTAGTATCATATCAGGAGTACCAAAGGAGTTAATCCAGGGTTCTCTAATGCATGTCGATAATATCTGGTTGGTACTAATTCTCTTGTAAATAAGGCTTTTTCCAATGACATCTATCAACAATTTAGCTTCAGAACCCATCACTGTTGTTCAGGTGAGTGTGCAGATGTGATCAAAACATAGGCTTGGAACTCATAGTATCCTCTAGTAATTTCAGTATCTCATCAGAAGTGGACAGCTAACTGCTCCGGACCCCGTTCCTCTAATCTTTGTGACAGTCTCACAATTCCATACCACAGATGTTAGCTTATCGATCCCTTTCCAACTACATGTCTATTGTTTCACTCTTGAGTAGCACGCGGGAAAAACGAGCACCTGAATCTTTCCGTGCAAGCTCTGTTTTCTCTTATGTTATTGTTATTGCCATTGCTTTCTTTGTAGGTGAAAGTCAAAAACTATTTAAGCTTTCGGAGGAGAAAGTCGGTGTGGAAATTTCGTGGATCGACCTCGCCGGGATGAAAAATATCTTTCCTTTAATTGGTCATGACCCGGATACGCTTATCATACCCGTGACACTCTCTCCCCTGTTTAGCGCTAGGACAAAACCAGTACCCTTCTCTGAACTTTTTCAGTAACTGCAGAGCGCGTATAGTACTCCTCTTGGAACTCCAGATATCATCTCGGTTTCACTAGATGACTTCCGTCAATTACACTCTCGGTTAAATTACATATTATCGATGAAACTGACACTACACCACTCTTCATGGATGAAAATTTCACAACTACACGTACGGAATGGCTGGTGCAGGAGTCTCTTACGGTATCTCTGTAAACTGCATCACGTATAAGAAGACTAAATACAGGGACAAAAACAATCAGTGAGGAAGGAACGACGAACATAGACAGCAAGAAAGACACAACGCTGAGTGCTGACAGTAATCGACACTCGTAAGACGTCGCATTTCTCAACTCATAAGACTGCAAGAAATTGGCTGCCTTGACAATGGATTAAAATTTCTCTGGCTAGCAGTCCCACCAAGTGGTTAAAAGGGTATTTTACCTAATTGACATGGCGGGAACCTCCGCTGTACCCAGCGAGGAGCTGGAAGTGGTACTGTGCCATGCCAAAAAAATCATAGCACGTCAGAAGAAAAGACAAACCGATTTTATTCTACAAGTTGTCGAACTGTTCTATTATAGGAGCTGGGAGTAGTTCTGTGCCATGCCACAAAAAATCATAGAACGTCAGAAGAAAAGACAAACTGATTTTATTCTACAGGTTGTCGAACTGTTCTAATGTACTTTTATACTATGTGAAATTTGAGAAACTCAGATGAATGCGATTATTTATAATAATCCAAGAGAAACAGCAGTAGGCATTTCCCATTTCATTTTGATCAGTATTAATTTGAAATTTCAAATCAGGAGAGCGCTTAGAGCTTGGCATCACACGGGTGGCTCTGTCTCAAAATAAATTCAGTAAAGCACAGTATGAATTCATATAATAATAGAACAGACAGCAAAACATTTCAGTTCAGAAATGTCTCACAAAATACACCAGGCTGCGGAAAACATTTCGTTAAATCATTATCTGACACCTGTAACCATACCAAATCACAACAGACAATGCGAAACCATAAAAGCAATGTAAAATACGTAAATAAGAGGAATACTATTTGAACACTAATAAGGAGGCAGTGGTGGTCTCATGAAAGAGTCGAAGACTAGGAGCAAATAGCCGACTGTGGAATTAACTGAATTGGGAATTTAAACTAAAGAAAACTGTGTCAACGTACATGTCTTGGTTTTAAGTTTTGACGGTTCAGGCTAGTTCTGCACTTATATCTACGTGACTACTCTGCAATTCGCAATTAAGTGCCAGACAGACGGTTCATCGGACCACCTTTATGCTCTTTCCTCTCCTTTCCAGTCTCGATAGGTGAGTGGGAAAAACGAGCCTTTTATTCTTTCAGTGCAATTGGAGGAGACTGTTGCTGATAGAGATTTCACGGGAAGATCCTGACACAAGGGAAAAACGCCTTCGTCTTAATGATTGCCGCCCCAGTTCACGTATCATGTCCGTAGCACTCTCTCCCATATTTCACGACAATACAAAACGAGCGGCCTTTCTTTGAACTTTGTCGACATCCTCAGTCAGTTCCATGTGATGCGAATCCCACACTGCACAGCAGCTCTTCAGAAGAGGGCGAACGAACGTGATGGTAACAGTCTCTTTAGCAGACTTGTGCACTTCCGAAGTGTTCCACCAATGTATCGCAGTCTTTGGCTTGCTTTCCTCACAACGTTAACCATGTGATCATTTCAGTTTAACTTGGTCGTAATTTTAAGCCTAAGTATTTACTTGAATTGCAGCCTTTAGATGTGTATGATTTATCTTGTAACGGATATTTCGTGGACTTCTTTTAGTACTCAGATGGATGAATTCACACTATTCATTACTTAGAGTTAACTGTCACTTTCCACATCATAAGGATATCTTGCCTAAATCATTCCGAAAATTGTTTTGTCATATGATGACTTTACAAGACGGTAAATGACAGCATCATCTGCAAACAGTCTAAGAGGGCTGTTCAGATTGTCTATTGTGTCGTTTATACAGATCAGGAACAGCTGAGTGCTTATAACACTTCCTTGAGGAATGTCGGATGTAGCTTCTGTTTTATTGCATGACTTTCGGTCAGTTGCTGCGAACTGTGCCTGAGCCGTGGCGGAACTGGCGCCAGTAGTATCTCTGATATGAGTACGATTGATTTCCTAGTGCAGAGGTTTGTCTTTGGGCTTGGGTCGGCTCGAGATATAAGGGAATGCCGACCGCGAGTAGAGTGAGGACACAACTATTGAGAACGGAATGCAGCGGTGTGCGAGTCGGCGATTGGTTGGCGGACAGAAGGGAAGACGGCGTGCCTGAGGCCGGGAGTTGGCCGGCGCTGTGCATTCTCCTGCCACCTCGTGAGCTGTGGATGAGCCTGCTTCCTTGGAGGGAATGGCTGTTATGGTGTTGCGAATTGATGGTCTGGCATCTTCGCAAAATCGCCCCAGCATCCAGACATCCAGTTAAGTACGTTAATTACTACGAGCGCTTAGTTAACTGATTGTGGTCGCTCTTGGTACAGTAAGACGTTGCACGACGTGTGATGTGATGCTTGTTGGAATTCATTTGAGGCCTCCAACTAAGCGTGTGCACTGTTTCCGCAAAATATTGATGTATTGGCAGATGTATGTGATTACGTTCTCGTGAGCCAGATCATTTCCCACTCTTAATGTTTGTTTATCAAGTACTGTTTCACTTAAAGGAAGCACTTCCTAATCAAAGTAGTTGTTGTTTAGCCTTCATTTTATAGAGTTAATTTACTGATCAATCTTAAATGTTAAGGTTAAGAAAGGTTTTTCTGCCTTCTGTTGTAGAGTGTGCTGAATGAGCTGAGGCAGCGGGCAACCGAAGCGCAGAGCTTCCCTTTAGATTACAAGTTTGGCTTACGGGAGGTGGACTTCGCCTGAGCTCGGGTGTTCCTTTCGGTAGAGTTTGCTGGGTTCACATTTTCGTGGTCTACTCCAGGTGGGGTTGGAAACGGAGCCACGTCCTGGTTCGAAGTTAAATATTGCTTCTCTCAGTCGGTTCCACCGTTCGTGGTTAAACTTCGGCCTTACAAGCTTGGACCTTGCTTCTATTATTACACATACATCATTGTACAAGGTTGTAACATCCTATGCCCCAAAAGTCCATCTTACAAGTAATTGGGCGTTTGAATAATTTCGGGGTCGCTGTGTAAGACTGACCAAGTTGTAAATATGTTTTAAGTATTCGTGTTGAAGCGAGGCTGTGTGCCAAATGTTGTTTTACATGTAAAATATGGTTTTAATTGAAAAGGTCTTAAATGATGCGTCTTAACTAGAATTTATTGTTAAAGTTAAGGTTAAATCCAACCTCGGTGGCTTCTGTCAATTTTGGTGGAAAATTGAGAGCTACATGTAACATTATTTGAAAGGGTCTTAACTAGTGTGGCTTAACTAGAGTTGTCTGTTAAAGTTATTTATTAACTTGCTCATGATTTATGTAATGAATGTCTCTTAAATAACCTTGCACGAGTGGCACCTGTCAAATCGGATCTGAGATTCTTTGGGTATATCAAAAAACCATTGATATTGAAATGTTTACTTTATTGGGTCAGCCCTTCCACCCCTTTTAGATTTAAAGGTTAAATACAATAGCTGTTAAGTAGACCGTACCAGTGTCCTTTTTGACACAAGAATCCAGTCCCGTAACTTAGGTTATTCTCCATAGGCACGCAATTTGATTAGGAGTGCTTGTAAGATTTCCGGAAATTCAGAAATATGTAATCAGTTTGACATCTGCGTCGATAGCACTGTTCACTTCGTGAGAATAAAGAGCTTAATCTCATAAGAATGCGTAAATAAAATTTAAACAACAACGCCCATATGACTCAAACTAAAACTAAACTTAAGAAAACTGAACTTAAATTAATCCTGAGTACAAAAAAATTACATTTAACCAGCACATATAATATTAAGACCAAAAGAGTTTAATCCCGATAGACAGGAACTAGACATACCGCCTTAAAAATAACTGTGGCATAAACAATCTTAATAACGTAAGTGAGCCAAGCTGGAACTGGTAAATTCCTTGAATGAGATATGTACGAAGTTAAACGTGAAGCAGTATAATACAAACAGTTTAAAGAACCCCAGGCACTACGAATAACTCGGAATAAATGTAAGTTGCTCGTCAAATTAATCTAACGAACGCCGATGGCTATGACTCATTAGTTCCACTCTTGCCAGCGAATTCAATGGACACAAATACTAAACGAAGTTCGAAGGCTTTCATCCACCAAATCCGAGCAATACGCCTCTTGCACACTTCAGTTTGCAGAACAGAGAACCACACATCCGCTCAAACTCGCGATCAATTCACAGCATCCACGCGCCACGTTACTGGCGAGACTTATCCTTGGACAGCCATCCTGAAGTTATCTGTGCTAAACGAATGAGAGCGAGCTCTTGGGCAACGCCCATAAATCGGCTCGGTGGAGAGAGCGCATGCCGCTGGCAGTATGCGAAGGAGACCTGCACGTACACACACAGGAAGGGAATTATACCACGCTTTCAAGTTGACCACACGGGTCAAAATAGTTCTTTTCAGAAACGTTTCGTAACACTGAAAGTTTACCGTCTACCTCCTTGCCTAGGGACGCCAGATGAAAGTTGATGTCGTCAAGCCCTGAATCAAAATTGCGCAACGGATAACTGGGGAATGGAGCTTGAGAGCGCTACCTAGAGAGCGTGCCCTTTCTGTACGGTACTAGGCAAGGGGCTGGAGAGCTAACACGCTGATGTGTGGGTCCCTGCATTCTATAGCTTTTATTTTAAATAAATTCCTTTAACTTGACATCTTGGTGATTTTTAAGGTATGTTAAAGATTGATGACAGTTGATTACCTATTTATTTTAAACATTATTACTCGACTTTACAGCGATTGCAGAAATTGTTTCAGTTTACAGATATTACAATTTTACAACTTATAGCTCGGGTATATTATATATTAATCTGGACGCACATTTCTACGGGTAAGACGTAATTGCGTTGGCCAAATGTATACCACCAAAGCCTCCCAATATTTTACATAGGACAACCACTACGTGAGAAGGATAACAGGCAAACTGGGGACCAGATACATTAACACAGGGGATCAAATTTTCTAAATTAACGAGATCATTCATTTTCTTACACAATCCGAAGCTGGAAATAAAAGAATTAGTACAAATATTCAAATACCTCTCTTCCATGCGTGAACATTGAGACTGACGCATTGAGGGCACGTCTCCTCACTTACCCGTCTTCTGTAACACCCCCTGAATATGGCGGGCACCCGGAGGTCTTCCTGGGCCCCAGTGGAGGGGGTGATCGAACCACTTGGCCGTGACCAACCTCTCCACCCCAAATCTTGTGACACTGGAAAGTCTTTGACTTTCACCTGCCTTTGCTGTCTCTCTGATCCCCTAGCCAGCAGTAAGGTTGGCACTACTATACTACAGAACTACTTCCCAACAAAGATTTGGCCACGCTTTACGGAAAGGTGTGAGGAGTATTAGGAAAGTTCATGTGCAGATTCACATCCACGTACAAGAAATGCATAATACACGACACATATAAATACGTATTATGAAGCCTGACACATTCCTTTCCACCCGTCCACATGGGTTCTGTTGCACCCGCGGCCGACCGCGTCGTGTAATGAAATTGGCTGCGGAGCCGCCTCTGTTTCTATTTCCCGATGCGAGCGAGCAGCGAAAC
Organism: Schistocerca nitens; assembly: GCF_023898315.1. Lineage (NCBI taxonomy): Eukaryota > Metazoa > Arthropoda > Insecta > Orthoptera > Acrididae > Schistocerca > Schistocerca nitens. The sequence continues at coordinate 546,254,010 of NC_064619.1, read as the reverse complement.
CTGCTTCTTATAGAGCGGAAACTACTGTACCGTGTCAACACTTCTTTAAAAATTTTGACCTACATTATCTATTGTAGACTAATGCACTATGTTGAGAACACTTTAGAATACCTGGTGGAATTTAAAAAACTAGCCACACATTTAAGTTACTACACGGAAATCAATAATATACCTTGCCGTAAACATTAAGTGTGAGGACGTGACATACACGAATCACCATATGTTATAATGTTTGGGACAATGTAAATTTAATTTGAAACGCATATGTCACGGAACAAATTTATTTTACGTATGGCTTACTACCTCAAACGAAACATCTCAATGGTGAAACAGAACTGAAGTCGAAGGAAGCAAAGCAAAAGTAAAATTTTTTAACAGTTTCAGACATTCCTTTACATAGGAGGATCCAGGAGTTATGCCCCAGGCCGTCGCACCAGTGCAAAGATGTGTGCTATACACAATGCCAGAAGCATCGACAAACAGCTGAAATCTTTAATATTTAGCAAGATACCACTGTACAAAGAAATTCCTATCGGTTTCCTTACCGAAGTTTCCTTACAGAATTTGCTACAGCGTTCACAAAATTGTGTACTAATTATTCGGAAGAGAGAGTTGGTCACCCTGTCTACGGTAAGGTTATCAGAAGTGATGTACGAAACTGAGGCCCATATCTTAGACATCCACATGTAGTAGGATCTCAGGTTACGGTATGACCTCATATGTAATGAAATATCTCGAACAGAATGACCTTTTCTGTGTCTAGCGTAGGAGTCTGACACATAACGCCTGACTCATCTCATATCCTGAAAACCATGGATCAAGTTTATCAGATGGAGGTAGTTATTCCAGACATTCGAAAAATCTTTGACTCGGAAACATACTAACGTTTATTAACAAATGTACGATCGTATGAGGTATCTGACGAATTTGTGACAAGATTTGTGATATTGTAAGAGGTCCATGATTAAAGAATTTGTTGCTAGCGCACTCGAGCAGATGTAATTTCGATGGATTGCTCACGCGCTGCCTGCGATATGTAAGCGTTAAGAGAATCTCAGACCAAAGAGCAGTGTTGACTGCAGTAGGAACTGTGTGTTAGTAGCAGTAAGTTGTTGCTAGCGAGCAGTCTGGTGTATCGTGTTGGCTGGGCCGGTCGTGGGGAGCGATGGCGGAGCCTGAGCGTTATAGTATAAGGTAAAAGCAGCCTCGCGCATACGTAGTATTGTTATATTAAGTGCCATGTAAATTTTTAAAAATATCTTAGTAATAATCTTTCTCATAAAAAGTAACTTTTAACAACCATTCATTTCAATTTAAAGAATATACTAATTTCTCCAATCCATGATCATCCCGATTATTGTAAAGAAAAATCAGTTGCTTCCCTTTATATAAGACCAATCTATCGGCCAGCATTGCACTGAGCTGCGGCAGAAAATTTTCTTATAGGTGCAGATATATACGCGTTTTCCGGCGACCTAATTGAGGTAAGAATTTTCAATTTATTCAGAATGAATTTTCAGGGCCAAAACGCTGCACTGCTGACGTCCAAAATATACCAGTTTAAATTCACAGTCCATTATTGAAAGGTTATAAGTGAGCGACAATTTTTTATTGAGAGATTAGTCACATTTTATTATTGATAGGTTACGCAATTTTCCTGTTGGTAGGTTATACTGAATGTGAACGACATAATTACATTTTTTATTTTTTGTGTGGAGGTTACACTAAATTAGAATATTATTCATTTTATTTTGCTGTGGGGAGGTTACACTTGGGGACAACCGGCCAGGATCGTATTTCTTTGTGTATTTCTGAGTAGTAGTCAGTCATATATCTGCTCTTATTTACTTAAATGTAGTTTGCATCTGGCGCAACGCATTTACTAACTTGTCACTCTTTCTTCCACAGATCATCGGCAATTTATTGCTCTTTGTTGTAATTGTATTTGTTCCATTTTGCTTTGTCTTTGTTTGAGTTTGTGCTTAGCTTTGATTTGTGAAAATGCCGCGAAAAACTGCTAACAGTACATCGCGATGTGCAATGAGTGAAAAAGCTGACTCGAATAATTTCACCGATAATACTAGCGACAGTCAGTGTAAGAGTGATAATCCTCTAATTACAGATAATGAGTACTTATCGACCACTAGTAATGATTTTAATCCTAATGATGAGCAAACAGATTCAATTATGTCCAGAATAAATATAACAATTGATCACGCGGCACGTTCCGATACAATAAACGCTGCCCAGTTTGACACACCTGATTTGCAAAATTTGCATAGTGAACAGATAAATTTTTCTCACGAAGATGAACAATGTAGTCAGAATACGTCAGATTTATTTGATTCCGATGTAGTGACCAACAGTGCACATCCGATTGGCAAACCTTTTTGTGAATCAGACAATGACCAAATGGGTACACAAAACGTGACAAATGCACATACACCATCACACACCACAGAGAATACAGTAGCTAATTTTGCCATGAATCGAGTTACGGCATTATTGCTACAACTTAATGAAAATCTCAAACAACAACTTAATGAAAAGCTCAAACAGTCGAATGAGAAACAAGACAATAATTTCAAACAACTTAATGAAAGTTTCAAACAGCCGAATGAAAAACACGACAGGTCGATCAAACAAATTAATGAGAACTTTAAACAGATTAATGATCAGATTGCAGCCGTTGCCGTGCAATGTCATGATACTAAAGAACAATTACGTGAGGAAATTAAGGCTTGTGCTAGGATTAGTAGTGAAGAAATTAGATCTGTTGCACAAGAATTAAGTAATACACATGCAGCCACAACGAAATTACTTAGAGATAAAATTAGTGCAGTCGCTAAACAATGTTCTGAAAACGCAACACAGTTACGTGACGAGTTTAAATTAATGTCAGCAGAACTTTCACACACGCTGGATGCGAAAGTCGACAAGAAACTTGAACAACAAAACAGCCTAATTGACGAACGTTTTAATCACCACCTACAAAACAGTGAAACTCGTTACCGTAAATTTATACAGGAACAGAATAAAGTAAAGAAACAAGTCATGGAAACAATTACGGCACAGAGACAGGAAGACAAGCGTAAGTTATTTACGAAAGCAAAAACATACGTAGACATCAACATTGCGACAGTATCAGACGAAATTAATACTATCAAACAGCTGAACACCGAATTGCATGATGAAATCTCCACTCTCAAAACAATAGCAGACACTCACACAGCAGACTTTCAGACAATGACCAGCAGACTTGAACAACTGGAATTAATACAGAATCCCGATGCCATTAAAGCCGACGTTAAGAAATTGAACAAAACCACCCGTAAAATCCAAAAGCAAATTAATATTTGTGACACTAAAAATGACTATCAGGTAAAAGCACTGACTGACAAATTTGATGAATTGGCCAGTCGTATTGACGTTATCGAAAATAACAATATCAAATCAGACGATACTTCACCAGTTTCGTTCAATCAAACACCCGAATTCCAAAACTTACAGCAGACAATCAGTGAGATCGGTTCGTCGAATAATACATTACGTAGAAAATTGTCATCTTTACAGCAAGAAGTGACAGAGATGAAAAATGTTTCAGCCTCTAACACAGCACAGCATACGCCAAATTCCGAACATTCCTCACACTCATACAGCTAGTATAATTTCGGTAATTTACAGAGAGTACGCGACTTAGATTCCGAACAGACACAGACAAACTGATTATCATACAATCCTGAACCTGCTCATACATACAGAGACGATAATTTTGATTATAAGCACTTTCTATCCGTGACAAAATTTAATGTATTTAAGAATGACAGAACGAAGATTCACCCCTTGGATTGGATACAACAATTTAGCTTTGCTTTTCCACCAACTTGGCCCGTAACACACAAACTTGAATTTATTTGCAGTTTTTTGGATGGCGAACCGGCAACTCGTATGAGACCGATCACGAGACAATGTTATTCGGTAGAAGAATTTCAGAATGCTTTTCTGTCAGCGTATTGGATGAAGACGACACAGCGCGGACTCAAGGATCAATTAATTAGCTTACCGAATTACGAGAACTCAAATTTTCCCACTGTCACGCAATTTTTTGAACACATGGTCCAACAAAACCAATACTTAAGTGAGCCATATAGTGAATCAGCACTTATCCAATTATGTATTTCTAAACTACCACGATCGTTAAGAGTATCACTTTTAACAGGACAGCAGAAAGAAAATATTTCGGCATTTAGCTTTTGGAAGTTCAGCAATCGGACTATTCTTTCATAAACAAAAATTTTTCACACCGTAACCAAGGCCAACAAGCATACAGTAATTACGACCAGCCACGCAATTTTAATAGCAAAGGTGATAGACGACCTAGGAATGACAACCACCAGAGTTTTAATAACAGGCAACATTTTAATTATCAGTACCGTCAAAACTATCAGCAACAGCAAACGCATTTTGGTAACAATAGAGGCTTTTCCCCGCAACAGCATCAAAACCAGCCGGTCAACATACCTAACCAACAATGTAGTCAGCAAGGTCAACCAAGCTTTAATGTTTCGCCGCCTACACGTATAGCGTCGGCTCCACCAAATAGTAACGCACAGCAACAAGGAAATCAGTACGTGCAGAAAACACATCATTTCAGCTCCTATCGCAACGCGCCGTATAGAAATGACTATCATGACAGACGTAAAAGTAATGAGCACAATTTTCAGCGTACGTTTAATAACAGTCGGTCTTACCAGCAGCAAAATCATCCGCAACAACAGATTATCATGAATGAACCAGACAGTAGGTATCATCCCGAACCTAATGCGTCAGGACGAAATAACAGAACAGTACAAATAGTCGAAATGCCACAGCATCCTCCCGCAAATAACAGTACGTCAGAAAGAATTTGACTAGATACAGTACAGGTTGCATCTTCCAGCAACGCAAGCAATACTTTTGAGACAGAGAATCTTGTTCACGAAAATGTTATTTCTTTTGACGACATCCGAGACACTCTTTTGCAGGAAAAAACAGTTATCCAAAAAATGATTTCCCACCCTGTCATTGAAGTAAGGATTGGATCATCCAGATTTTCAGCAGTAATCGATTCTGGATCACCTATATCAGTTATAAATGAAGAAACCTTCAACGAATGTAATAAAGGGAATATTTATCCTACGTTACCATTAGGCAAAAGTAAGGTAAAAGGAGCAGTATCTGGTAAAGGAGTAGATGTAAAATTACAGACACATTTATCATTTTGTATTGCAGGTCATACGTTCCACTCAAATTTTTGGATTGTTCCTTTATTGACAACAGACGTTATTCTCGGTACGAATTTTCTGGTACAACACGACGCAGTTATTGACTTTCAAAATTCCTATTTAATGTTAAAGGATGAAAATGTACAACTGGCATTAGAATTTCAGCACTCTTTATCTGCAGAAGAACAAACAATTAATCGGACAGAGGTCATTTCTGCATCACGTAACATAAACTGTCATTCCACATTGTTCACAGATACGTATGTTCACAACTACAATACACCAGACGAAGCCGACTATGACGTTATACAGATAATTTCTGATAAAGTTAAACAGAGCAGTGCAAATACAGACGACGAACGTACTCAACTACGCAATATTCTTTTACAGGAAGCTCCAGTTTTTGACAACGTCCCTGGTACTATGTCCGGTTTTATGTATGAATTTCAAGTTAAACAGTACGACACATTTAAAGCCAAACATTATCCCATTCCGTAAATTCACAGAGAACAAGTTAAGAAAGAATTGCAAGCTATGCTTGACCAAGGAATTATTGAACCGGCAGTTAGTCCGTACATAAACCCGCTCCATATTGTTAAGAAAAAGGATGGCTTACTTCGGTTCGTACTTGATTCGCGTCACATCAACGACATTATTATTAATGAAACAGATCGCCCTCAAACACTAGAAGAACTTCTACGGAAATTTCATGGTACTGCTGTTTATTCCACATTAGATTTGAAATCGGGATTTTGGCAAATTCAGCTCCATCCGAACTGCAGAAAGTACACAGCATTTCTCTGTTTTGGTGACTGTTATCAATGTTGTAAATTACCGTTCGGTTTAAGAATTCCTTCAGCAGCGTTTATTCGCGGTTTGAATACTATACTTCCGACAGAACTAAAAAGACAGAATCACAACGTATGTAGACGACATTCTTATTGCAGAAGCTAACTGGTCTGAACGTAATCTGATTATGGAACAACTGTTGCAAACTTTTCGTGCACAAGGACTCACAGTTAATCTTAGCATATCACACTTTGGCAAAACTTCTATAAAATTTCTTGGACATGTAATTTCAGCAGAAGGCATTGCGCCTGACCCGAGAAAACGTCAATCTTAACGTGACATTACTGTACCTACGACGTAGAAACAACTACGCAGCGTTTTGGGTTTAATTAACTTTTTTCGTAAATTTATTCATTACTCTGCTTTAGACACCCCTAGATTATGCCAATTGACGGGTAAAAACCCTATTTGGTCCTGGGATAGCCAAGCACAATCTGATTTTGCTAATCTGAAACATGCTTTGTTGAATGCACCACTTTTATCACACCCAGATCTAACTAGAAATTTTTCCATTGCCACCGACAGTTCTAACACCGCTTTAGGCGTACACATTTTTCAGGAAATTGAAGACGGTAATACAGTAATTAAAAACATCGCCTTTGCAAGTGGCATTCTGTCACCTGCTGAACGCAATTGTTCTGTCACAGAACTTGAAACATTATGTGTTGTATGGCCATTTACCAGATTTAGGCATTTTCTTTATGGAAGACATACTACCGTTTACACAGACCATAGAGCTATCCAGTTTTTACTTCCCGCTAAATTTACACACGACAGATTAAGCAGATGGAAACTTTATTTACCGGAATTTAATTTTACAATTGTTCACATTCCCGGTACACAAAATATTGTAGCATACGCACTATCCCGTTCTCTCAGCAACAATCAGCAAGACATTGCAACCAACTTCTGCCAAGCAAATTCTAGCGTCATGTATATTCAACAAGTCGCATTTGAAAACTTCATTTCATCGTCATTACGAGACATAGCACAAGAGCAGAGCAAAGACAACGTGTGGAAAGAAATTAAACGCCTTTGGCAAGATAAGAATAATGTTACCATCAGAAACCATTATACTGTACGCAATAATATTCTGTTTCGCCGCTCTCACCCTGACAGCAACAACTGGTTATTATGTATTCCTGACGAGCTTGGTAACAAATTAATTTGATATACTCATTTAAGTTAAGCACATTATGGAGCCAGAAAATGTTTTCTTATACTGATACAGAACTGTTATTTTGCGAACATGGAGAAACGTATTCGACGAGTTTTAGCGTCATGTAAAATCTGCCAGAAAGCTAAATGAGACACGACTTCACATATTCCTCCGTTACATCCTATTGTACCCGTTAAATTGAGACACATGGCCGCTGTAGACATTTTTGGTCCTATTCCCAGAACTAATAGGGGTTTTTGCTACATCTTTGTCGCTGTTGAACTCACTTCGAAATTTGTAACCTTTACTCCGTTACGCAAAGCTACTGCTAAATCTGTTTCGAATGCATTAGTGAAACATTTTTTATTTCATGTAGGGCATGTACTGAAAGTAAATTCCGACAATGGACCACAGTTTCGATCTGCGATATGGACACGTATGTTACGAGCTAGAAACATTTCTCCGATCTATATATCCAAGTATCAGGCTTCTTCGAACCCTTGTGAACGACTAATGAAAGAAATTGGTAAACTATGTAGAATATACTGCCATAAAAAACATATTGATTGGGATACACACATACTCTCATTCCAGGATGTAATTAACTCCATACCAAATGAATCTACTATGCTATCTCAGACTGTTATACTGAAAAATGTTGAACCACCCAACAAAATTAAAGAACTAGTATCTTTTCCTACATCTCGTCGACTAAGCCAACATGAAATAATTGACATTGCGCTGAACAACATCAAACGTGCCGCAGAGCGACGGAGGAGACAGCAAAATCAGGTTTGTACACGCCGTGACTTTCACATAGGACAGAAGATTTATCCAACAGAGGAAAGAGTAGATGCAGTAAATTTGAGCTTCTATACGCAGGTCCATATCGAATTCGCAGCATTCCTCACCCCAATGTAGTACACTTCGAAACTCTGAGAATCAGAAAAAGCAAGCGCAATCACCATATTTCCAATATTAAACCCTTTATTGAATGAACATACTTTATGATTTGTCGCACTGTAATGCCATTTGCAGATATTTATATGAACACTTACTGATGATTATCATATTTTTGTCCTGGAAAGTGCCCGGCAAGGTAATGTTAGCAGGTCGCTTTTCTTGTCCTTATATATCAGACCGTGCTCATTTTCCATTTTTTATGTATGTATGATTGTTTTCCTATCGAAAGTAGATTTTTTGTCTGTATGCACTATGAAATGTTTAAGATGTAACAAACACCAGATGACTCTGACATTTTTCCTTATATCTCAATATCTTGACTATTATACATTTTTTTTGGCTACTGCATTATGAGACTTTGCATACATTTTTGCACCTGAACACTCTCTATGTTTTGATATAATACGTTTCCTGTCATGCTATGCTGTATGCTTAGTTGTATCACTAGAAACAAGTTTATATCTAATGGGTATATGATTTAAATGCAAGGTATTAATCCTTATTCAACATTTTCAGAAAGCAATAACGGGTACAAGAAATAAATTAAACAAACCACAGTGGTTTACTCTGAAATGGAAATTTTACCATCGTAATGAACGAAAGAAAATGCAATATCTTGTCATGAAGAGTAAATGGATCAAAATTAACAAGCATTAACCAGAATATACTATACACATCGTATGACAGCAGTCTCGACTAATTATTTTTCTTTCAGAATACGAGGTGATTGAGCAAGCTGTCAGACAGAACTACACATGTTAATTTTAGTGATGAAATATGCTAGAAATAAGAAACTCTATACTATGAATAGTTGTATGAAGTAAATGGTAATATGAATAATGAATAATGAAGTGTCAATTTTATAGATGATCATAAATGACGGTGAATAGTTATATGAAGAATATGCTAATATGAATAATGAAGTTTTTCTTTGCAGGTGATGATAATGATGACGTTTATATATTTACTGTTAGTTAAGAAATGCTATGTAGTTATTTAAGTATTTGTTGCAGTTCCTTTTGACAGAATGTCTTATGTCGCATAGTATAATGACTGAATGTTTTGGGAAGACAGCTAGAGTACATACATATTGAGTACACGTTTCATTACCTGTTAATTCGAAGTTCACTACTTTTCAGCATAATATGCATTTTTTTCAGCTCAATAATCCATTTTGTATTTTTTCAAGGAGAACCTTTTCATGATATTAATATGCTATAAACACTTAGTTATGAAACCTGTTCTAATACTTGCATTTTTTGCACCCATTTGTGTGTATCATTCATGAATGTGATCACATATACTCTACTTGTTTCATAACCTTGCTACAGCTGACTCATGACGAGTGATGTTATTAATCCTTATTTCCAACATTAAGTCAAAAGCAAATATTTTCATGCACCAGCAATTAATTATCGATCCCAACGCAATGCATTGATAGCAAAAAAAAAAAAAAATATATTAGCAGTCCCAGTTATTACCAGTATACAACTAAATAATGCTACCAGTTGAAGATATATTTCTAGTCCTAAATATAATGCAAATATTTCTGATGTATTGATTCCATTATATCTATGTATTAGTGACTACCGACCTTGAGTAATAGTTAAAATGTCTTACATTTTAAATATGTCTTATGTCACTTACATGATATCATATATAAACACCAGTAGTTTGATGCTATACTCAATAACTCCTGTTTTGAATGATGACTTGTGAATAATACTGAATAATGTTTTGTAAAACTATATGAATACTTTGTAAATGGACAATGAGTGCCAATGATTACTGCAGTCAGATGAGTTATGAATAGTGTTTCGTAATACTCAATACTTGCTACATGTTTAGTAACTGTCCAGTGAATGCCAATGATTACTATAATTAGATGAATTATGTATAAATGGTATGCCAATAAATCTTGTTTTGAATGATGACTTCTGAATAATGCATAAAACAATGCTTTGTAACTGGCCAATGAGTGCCAATAGTTACTATATTGAGATGAATTATGAATAATGTTCTGTAATACTCCTTACATACTACTCAAATGCTCTGTAAATAGCCAATGAATGCCAGTAATTGTTCAGATCGGTAGATAGACTAGTGTAATTCTCAATGATGACTAGCATAAGACTTAATGTCCTTCACCTTCTGACCAAATTACTAGAAATTACTGCAATATCCGTTTGTCCTGTCCATCCTCATGATCATGGAGCACTAATTTTGGTTTTTGCACTAATTCTACGTTGATGTGAGAGTATGGATTCTACAAGAATGTGGTGTTGACATATCAAGCTGTCCACCACCTTGAACGATGGAGATGTCATTATGGTCCTACTGTTTGGTGTACCTAATGTACTACCAAAATGATAACATTGAATATTAATACATTTCAGTGTCTTGGCTACACTTATAAATACTTCAGGGAAGAGAACTTCAGATTGTCTCACTTGGTGTTGTGCTTCTGTAGAAAGATATGGACTTTCAGTGCAGCTACGTGCAACCTATTGTGCTACAACCATGATGCAATTCCTTTCCTAGTTCTTGTAAAGTGGAAAGACTTATACAGTGCGTGTGCACTTCATTTCATTTGTTAGCAAGATCAGTTGTCCTAAATATGCTAAAGACTTTTACAGTGCCTGTGCACTTTATTTCTCTCCTTGATATGTTTATTTGTTGTAAAAATGCTAAACACTTCTACAGTGCGTGTGCACTTTATTTCATTTTTTTTTGGCTAATCAGTTCTTGTAAAACACTTAAGATTTTTACAGTGTGTGTGCACTTCATTTGATTTGTTAATATGATCAGTTGTCCTAAGTATGCTAAAGACATATACAGTGTGTGTGCACTTTATGTCATTTGTTAATACGTTTTGTACTCATTGCGTATACATTTTGTCATTTCTTGATATGTTCTGTACTCAGTGCATGTGCACTCTATTTCACTTCATGTTCTGCAGTTATATATATGTTTATACTCAGTGACTGTAGACTTAGTTAATTAATTAGATTACAGAAAAATATGCTGCTCATGGCAAGTCCAATTGACTCACCATCGCTGCCAAGTTTTTGCCCCCCAGTGGAGGGTTATGTAAGAGGTCCATGATTAAAGAATTTGTTGCTAGTGCACTCAAGCAGATGTAATTTCGATGGCTTGCTCACGCGCTGCCTGCGATATGTAAGATATAAGAGAATCTGAGACCAAAGAGCAGTGTTGACTGCACTAGGAACTGTGTAGCAGTAGCAGTAAGTTGTTGCTAGCGAGCAGTCTGGTGTATCGTGTTGGCTGGGCGGGTCGTGGGGAGCGATGGCGGAGCCTGAGCGTTATAGTGTAAGGTAAAAGCAGCCTCGCGCATATGTAGTATTGTTAAGTCCCATGTAAATGTTTTAAAAATTTCTTAATAATAATCTTTCTCATAAAAAGTAACTTTTAACAACCATTCATTTCAATTTAAAGAATTTACTAATTTCTCCAATCCATCATCATCCAGATTATAGTAAAGAAAAATCAGTTGCTTTCTTTTATATAAGACCAATCTATCGGCCAGCATTGCACTGAGCTGCGGCAGAAAATTTTCTTATAGGTGCAGATATATACGCGTTAACCGGCGACCTAATTGAGGTAAGAATTTTCAATTTATTCAGAATGAATTTTCAGGGCCATAACGCAGCACAGCTGACGTCCAAAATATACCAGTTTAAATTCACAGTCCATTATTGAAAGGTTATAAGTGAGCGACAATTTTTTATTGAGAGATTAGTCACATTTTATTATTGATAGGTTATGCAATTTTCCTGTTGGTGGGTTATACTGAATGTGAACGACATAATTAAATTTTTTATTTTTTGTGTGGAGGTTACACTAAATTAGAATATTATTCATTTTATTTTGCTGTGGGGAGGTTACAATATATCAGCATGTTTTCTTGGATTGAATGTTTTCAACAGATGTAGAAGCAACTTCAGGCATTCCACATTCAGATGTGTTGAATCCTTTTGTATTGTGTAGTAATTATCTGATGGACAATACGAATAGTAATCTGAGAATTTATGCAGATAACGCTGTTCTCTACTTCAAGTACTACCTGAAAAATCTGCAAAAACATTCAGTAAGAGGTTGATAAGATTTAAGAGGTGTATACAGCAATATAAAACTGTGCATTTCACCAAACGCAATAAAATATAGTCTTCTATGGATACAATGTCTGTGAGTCACAAGGGATTCAATCAAGTCATACATATACCTGGATGTAACATCTTTTTGCGGGGCTATGATAAGATTGGAAGTACTTTTCGTTCCAAGAACCCATTGTGAGCTGATCCTCCAGCATGTACAACATGTCTGACAAACAAGAATACATGAAAAATATTTTCAAAGAAAAATCTGTGTGCTAATGTCCCTTCCACAGACCCCAAGTAAAGTGGACTAAATAAGAAATTTAAACAAATTTTCATTTCAAATGTAATGAACAATTTGTCACAAAACGTGAATAATCAGCATCTTGAGGTGCAAACGATAATTATTACGCTATTGGAGCCACGTATGATCAACTACAAAAATCACTTCAAAACACATATTTACTATAATCACATTACTGCATAGAATATGCAGAGAACCCAGGTTGAACTTGCCCCCACATTATTTGATATTATTGGAAACACATACACATCAGTTGTTCTACTCAGAAATCCATCATTGTAGTTGAAGGAATTGTTCATCAACAAATCCTTTAGGCTCCTCTTCCACTGAAATTTATTAGTGGTTAATTCTTTTATGGCTGTTGACAAGTTCTTGAAAATGTGCATCCATGAGGAATGGATACCTTTATTGATCAAAGTAAATCACTTGAAAATTTTGTGAAGTTTATGCTTCCTTCTGGGACTGCTTCCAGGAACTGAGACTGTTGGTTTGAAAAAGATATATCTTTTAATGACAAATTTTATTAAGGTGTAAATCTATTGGGAAGCAGTAGTTAGTGTCCCTAGATCCCTAAACAGGCCTCTGACAGATGTTCTTCAGTTCACACTACAGATAATTCATATTACCTTTAACTTTAAGTTGACTTGTTGAGTTATCCTACAGCATAACCCCATATGACATCACGGAATGAAAGTAAGCATAATGTGCTATATTCTCTGTTTATATGTCACCTATGTTTAACAGGATTCGAATTGCAAACAAAGATCTGATTAGGCCTGTCAGCAGTTCTTTAGTGTGCTCCTCTCAGCCGGATTTATTATAGGGACACATCGGAGGAAAAACTTCTTACAAGTTCTAAACTATATGTAGCTTTTTCTTGTTTTTTTTTTATTTTTATATTTATTGCAGTGGTTCTATCATGCGCAGCTAAGACAAACTTGGCATCTTTTAACGTTTAACGTGAAAGGTCACTGGTAGAAAAAATGAGTTCCATGAGATGGAAATTTGTGGGACACCGCACGTAATTAGTTCCCAGCTGGATGCTGCATGACAGTTTACATGTCTCTTTCCTAATGACACACATGTCCTTTCAAAGATACAGTATTAGAAAAACATAGCAGCATATTCTTTACACTATAATATTCCATATTTCTTAAAAGAATAGTGTGATTTACTGCCTTTGACAGATCATTATGTTTACTGCCTAATGCATTAAGTACGAGTACATTATCGCCTTATGAATAGGTAGCCATATCAATGTCAGAGCCCATTAGAAAACCGAATTGTGACTGGTAATACATTATTTGTTGTCAGATGGTTTAGAAGCCTATTTTTTTTCGAGAATGTTGGCGAAAGTGAAATTGGGTGGGGATTCCACGACATTCGTTCATATCATTTCTTAAAAATAGGCTTAAATTCACAACATTTCAGCCGCTAAAGAAGTCTACCTCGGTTGCTGTGCGAAAACGCACCGGACTGCTAACAGAAAGGGCCTGGATTCAATTCCCGGCCGAGACGGAGACTTTCTTTGCTCGGAAATTGGTATTGTGTGGTCCTCAACTTTTTATCATCATGACTGACATTCCACTAAAGAGATGACTTCATTGGCACTTCACGAAAGATAACAAAAAAATAAATAAAAAATTCAGGAAGAGTCCCACTGGTATAGGTCTGCTTACGCAGGTAACTTAATACGTTGCTAAGGGAAAAAGTACTTTTTTCAATTAAATTTGTTGATATTTTACCATTTGTGGTGGATATTACTTATACTGGTGTAGTGAGGGTTACTTTCAGATTAATGAAGTTATTTGTTATGATTAGTCTGAGATATTTCTTCAAATCGTCTTCTGAACCTGACACCGTAATATTTTCATCAACAGTAATGAAATACATGCTAGAAGTTCTTGCAAAAGAACATACATCTGTTACCAACGTATCATTTATCCTTAAATTTAAGCTGCTCCTTTTCATTTCTGCCTCTACAGATCTCTTCCTTCACTATATTCAAAAAATGTTGTTCTTGTTTTGTTATCTGACATGGTTACTTTTTTCTCGCAATGCATTTGCCTTGATGTCCATATTGCTATCTTTAATAGTTCGCATTTCGTCTTGTAATGTGCTATAGCTTCAACATCTGAGCGGCATCTGACTGTCAGATATATTTTGCCTTTTGTTTTACAAGGTACGGTATTCAATGTGTAATACACAGGTTCTTTGTAGACTCTGGTCTAATTTGGGTTAGTTATGGGGGAAATTAGTATTTAAATAAGGTATGGGCATTAATAATAAGTGTTGAAATTTTCATTCACGGCATGAACACTATATACATCACTCCAGTTCACATATTGTGTCAGAAGATAGGCAATGTGAATTCATGTTTGTCAGATTCTATATCTCATTCGCTATTAACATTTGACAAATTGAACTTAAAATTTCGTTGGTAAAGCACCACGAGACTTTTATTATTTGGTAGGATACCGAGGACATGATGTGTGTGTGGTGATATAAAATCGTCAGTTTAAGCTTCGTTGGGATCCACGAGGACATGTCCATGCTGTCTCATCCAACCTCGGGACTCGTATTTTCACTCATCTGACCATCATCATAGGATAAAGCTCAACTGTGTGGGACCTACACCAAGTCGTAACGGCAAGAAATGTTGAAAGTATACTAAGGACTGCAGCACAAACGGGCAACCTTTTGTTTTTCTCGAGGGAAATGATCGGAGAAATGCTGAAAGGAGTGGACCAACATAGTCTGAAGACAGAAATCGGTTGTTCTCTTTAAGCCCACTTTCAGTTTTACGAGTAGTACTGTTACGCGACGAATCTAAGAATGTACTACAGTCCCCAATGTTTCGCTCCTCAAAGGCAGTATCAATTGGAGCAACGTAGTGTGTCTCGTCAAGTGTTCCATGTATTAATGGAACGAGGCGAGACACTAATATGTGTACGGTGGAAAGAACCCTGTACCATAACTCACCAGTGTTTTGCAGAGTATGTACGTAACGTGAGGTATCGGCAAATCACCCCAGCACATATACAGGTGTGGGGAACGAGGGGTGGAGGAAGTGACGTAAAGTGGAAAACTACCTATGTCGGGGACATATTTATGCTCATCAGTGTCCCTCGACTAACACCTGCGCTGAACTTGAAGAGTACTGGTAGTCAATGAGCTTATGAATTAAATGCGTTGATTTTAGCACCCATTCACTTCTGACAACTATATTGCACGTCCTGTTGCGGTAATATTCCATCACATTAAACCGCACATGCCGGAGATATGACAATACTTTCCACGGGCGATACACTCATTTCGGATTCAAAAAGTGATGACACAAAATCATATTCACAAAATCATTCAAAAAATAACGTACAATCTCTTAGTGATAGACCCTATACGCCTTTACTGCAGCTTTATACTCCCCACAGTTCTTCTATACAACTGATAGGCGTACGACGATTCATGCTTGTAGGGCGCAGTTTACGTGTTGGTGTGTGTAACGAGAAAGGGTTTAAAAATATTCGGTAATAGCGACTAGGGGGGATAACTTTATCCAGCGCAGTAGATCTCGTTAAGCCCGTAGAAAATAAATATCAGGTGTCCACATAGACGCATATACAGGGTGAGTCAGCTAACGTTACCGCTGGATATATTTCGTAAACCACATCAAATACTGACGAACCGATTCCACAGACGGAACGTGAGGAGAGGGGCTAGTGTAACTGTTTAATACAAACCATACAAAACTGCACGGAAGTATGATTTTTAACACAAACCTACGTTTTTTTAAATGGAACCACGTTAGTTTTGTTAGCACATCTGAACATATAAACAAATACGTAATCATACCGTTAGTTGCATTGTAAAATGTTAATTACATCCGGAGATATCTTAACCTAAAGTTGACGCTTGAAACCTCCGACGTTCAGTTGCGTGTTGTAACAAACACGGGCCACGGTCGGCGAGCAGCATCTGCTGGGACACGTTTACGATGACGACCGTGTTTACGAGTGTGGCTGTAGTGCACTGTTGTGGTTTGGTCTAGCTGTCGCAGTGTCCGCATGTAGCGCTTGCTGCTATTGTTATTTTGCATTCGTCTCCGCACGCAGACCAGCTGTAGTACACCGTGTTACCAGATGTCTGTGATAGTGTAGTGTTGTAGGAACTGTGACTATGGTGTATTCGAACTCTGAAAAGGCGGAGATGATACTCATCTATGGCGAGTGTCGACGAAATGCAGCTGAAGCCTGCAGGGTGTATGCAGAACGGTATCCGGACAGAGAGCATCCAACGTGCCGCATATTGCAAAACATCTACCGCCAACTGTATGCAACAGGTATGCTCGTAACAGGCCCGTCACAGGAGAAGCGGGTGCAGTTGGTGTGTTAGCTGCTGTTGCCATGAACCCACACATGAGTACACGGGACATTGCGAGAGCCGGTGGACTGGGTCAAAGTAGTGTCATGCGCATACTGCATCGTCACCGCTTTCACCCGTTTCATGTGTCGCTACATCAGCAATTACATGGTGATGACTTTAACCATCGAGTGCAATTCTGTCAATTGGCATTAACAGAGAATGCGTTGCAGTTCTACCTGTTTACCGATGAAGCGGGTTTCACAAACCACAGGGCAGTGAATCTACGGAACATGCATTACTGGTCCGTGGGCAATCCTCGCTGGCTCAGACAGGTAGAGCGACGGCGACCGTGGACTGTAAATATGTGGTGCGGAATCATTGGCGACCACGTCATTGGTCCTCACTTCATTGCAGGGGCCCAAACAGCTGCATCATACATCGCGTTTCTACAGAATGATCTGCCAACGTTGCTCGAAAATGTTCCACTGGAAACGCGTCGACGTATGTGGTATCAGCATGATGGTGCACCTGCACATTCCGCAATTAACACTAGGCTGACCCTTAACAGGATGTTCGACTGGCATTTCATAGGACGTGGAGAACGCATAAATTGGCCAGCCCGTTCTCTTGATCTTACACCTCTGGACTTCTTTCTGTGGGGTACGTTAAAGGAGAATGTATACCGAGATACCCCAGAGGATATGAAACAACGTATTGTGGCAGCCTGCGGCGACATTACACCAGATGTACTGCGGCGTGTACGACATTCATTTCGCCAGAGATTGCAATTGTGTGCAGGAAATGATGGTCACCACATTGAACATCTATTGGTCTCACATGTCGGGACACACACTATTCCACTCCGTAATTGAAAACGGAAACCACGTGTGTACGTGTACCTCACCCCTCATGGTAATGTGCATGTGCGTCAGTGAAAAATACCAATAAAAAGGTGTTAGCATGTGGACGTAATGTGGTGTTCCAGTGTCTTCTGTACCTAAGGTCCTTCACCGTTCCCTTTGGATCCCTACGTAATTCGGTGCTCTCCGATATACACGATCGAACAGCAGAGGAGTGGTACTTAAGCGTCAACTTTAGGTTACAATATCTCCTGATGTAATTAACATTTTACAATGCAACAAACGGCACTGATTACGTATTTGTTTATATGTTCAGATGTGCTAACAAAACTAACGGGGTTCCATTTAAAAAAACGTAGGTTTGTGTTAAAAAACATACTTCCGCGCATTTTTGTATGGTTTGTATTAACCAATTACACTAGCCCCTCTCCTCACGTTCGGTCTGTGGAATCGATTCGTCAGTATTTGATGTGGTTTAAGAAATATATCCAGCGGTAATGTTACGTGACTCACCCTGTATAAATGCGTAAGCTGTCACATAATGTGAGTCGATGGTTTACATGTTTTGTCTATCGTGGAGTTTAATAAATCAGACTTTTGTTGTCAGCAGTATATGAATAGCCGACTCGTAATGCTATGAGCGTTACCCACGTATCTGTAACACAGTTAAAAATTCCACAGTAACTGTAAAGCTCTACTAAGGCTGCGTTTCCTGTCTCAATAAATACTAGTGGTACTTAGCGAAATTTGCAATATTTCGCTTTTGAGTTGTAAGGCACAACAATAATTTAGAAGAACTATTAATTTCTTAAGATGCTTGGCGGAACACGTCCGATCTGGTTTGCAACAAATATAAAACAGATGAAGTACCCTCAGAATTCAGTAATTATGTTATCATTCCAATGCCAAAGATAATATGTGTTCACAAATGTGATATTTAGAAGCCATCAGTTTAATAAGTCATGATAGCAAAACAATAACAGGAATTATTTACAGAATAATGGAAAAACCGAGAGAATTCGACTTCGTGGAAGATTAAGTTTGATTCCGGAGAAATGTAGGAACACAGAAGGCGGTACTAACCTAAGACACCTTAAAAATTAGACTAAATAAAGGCAGTGCTAAATTTATAGCATCTTTAGGTTTATAGTAAGAGTCCTCAAATGGGGACTGGAATACACACTTTCAAATTCTGGAAGTAATATGAACGACTTTACAGAAATCATACTACCATTCGAAAGGTCTGTGGGTGTGTAATGAAAAGCATAGAGTACTCTCATAAGTAATGACACAATATCCCATATACTTTAACGATATGCAGGATGTATATTTTTAATGACCAAGAGAACAGACTTAGTAACACTATCTGCCTCGTGAAATAAATAGAGAATAGTTACACAACACACTTTTTCGCGAATTCAGTACAACGAAAAGAAATGGAAGCCTGTGCATCTAATATACACTCCTGGAAATTGAAATAAGAACACCGTGAATTCATTGTCCCAGGAAGGGGAAACTTTATTGACACATTCCTGGGGTCAGATACATCACATGATCACACTGACAGAACCACAGGCACATAGCCACAGGCAACAGAGCATGCACAATGTCGGCACTAGTACAGTGTATATCCACCTTTCGCAGCAATGCAGGCTGCTATTCTCCCATGGAGACGATCGTAGAGATGCTGGATGTAGTCCTGTGGAACGGCTTGCCATGCCATTTCCACCTGGCGCCTCAGTTGGACCAGCGTTCGTGCTGGACGTGCAGACCGCGTGAGACGACGCTTCATCCAGTCCCAAACATGCTCAATGGGGGACAGATCCGGAGATCTTGCTGGCCAGGGTACTTGACTTACACCTTCTAGAGCACGTTGGGTGGCACGGGATACATGGGGACGTGCATTGTCCTGTTGGAACAGCACGTTCCCTTGCCGGTCTAGGAATGGTAGAACGATGGGTTCGATGACGGTTTGGATGTACCGTGCACTATTCAGTGTCCCCTCGACGATCACCAGTGGTGTACGGCCAGTGTAGGAGATCGCTCCCCACACCATGATGCCGGGTGTTGGCCCTGTGTGCCTCGGTCGTGTGCAGTCCTGATTGTGGCGCTCACCTGCACGGCGCCAAACACGCATACGACCATCATTGGCACCAAGGCAGAAGCGACTCTCATCGCTGAAGACGACACGTCTCCATTCGTCCCTCCATTCACGCCTGTCGCGACACCACTGGAGGCGGGCTGCACGATGTTGGGGCGTGAGCGGAAGACGGCCTAACGGTGTGCGGGACCGTAGCCCAGCTTCATGGAGACGGTTGCGAATGGTCCTCGCCGATACCCCAGGAGCAACAGTGTCCCTAATTTGCTGGGAAGTGGCGGTGCGGTCCCCTACGGCACTGCGTAGGATCCTACGGTCTTGGCGTGCATCCGTGCGTCGCTGCGGTCCGGTCCCAGGTCGACGGGCACGTGCACCTTCCGCCGACCACTGGCGACAACATCGATGTACTGTGGAGACCTCACGCCCCACGTGTTGAGCAATTCGGCGGTACGTCCACCCGGCCTCCCGCATGCCCACTATACGCCCTCGCTCAAAGTCCGTCAACTGCACATACGGTTCACGTCCTCGCTGTCGCGGCATGCTACCAGTGTTAAAGACTGCGATGGAGCTCCGTATGCCACGGCAAACTGGCTGACACTGACGGCGGCGGTGCACAAATGCTGCGCAGCTAGCGCCATTCGACGGCCAACACCGCGGTTCCTGGTGTGTCCGCTGTGCCGTGCGTGTGATCATTGCTTGTACAGCCCTCTCGCAGTGTCCGGAGCAAGTATGGTTGGTCTGACACACCGGTGTCAATGTGTTCTTTTTTCCATTTCCAGGAGTGTATGTAAGTATAATGGAAACTAATAGGCTCGCAGATGCAATCGATTACATTAAACATGCTTTAGCCTTCTGTTTGTTGCGTCCAGTTGTCCAGTGGAACTGTCTCCTAGTTTGAGTACACATAACTTCAGAAAGTAGAAGAAACAAGAGCGTGCCTCCAAAATTTTATTCTCTTCTCAATATGGATTGAGATATTACGTGTCATGCACATTATTGGGTCGACATCTCTACTTCGTTGAAGGAAACTGCAATACTCTTGCGGTAGAGGGCTCCGAATTTTAGCGTGTAACATGGTGCTGTGTAACGTAAATATGTCGGTCTGTGAGAAACAGTGCGCTGTAATCGAGTTTTTAACCGCCTTTCCAGGTAGGGGTGATGGGTTCCTAAAAAAACATTGTGACCTGGAAAACAAGAGAACTTTAATGGAGTACCACCAACACAGTTCAGTACTATGCCATCAGCAGAGAAGGTTCTGCTCTCACTGTTCTTGGATCTTGAAAGTGAAGCGCTTTTGGAATTCGCACCTAGAGGCACCACCATCAATTTTGCAAAGCACTGTGAGACCATCAGTAAACTTAAAGCACAGATTCGAAGAGTTCGTCCACATACGGCAAGCCAGACCACACACGAGCCCTGCGACATCTGTAATAATCCGACTCCTTTGGTTCACTGTCATCGATAATATCCATACAGTCCCGGCCTTGCTCCATACAATTTTTGTGGGTTTCAGAAACCTAAAGAGCACCTTCGAGGACTTCACTGTGATAGTGGGATAGCGATAAACCGGTTCAGGGAGAGGTGGTGTTCTGGTTCCGTCGACAAAGCCAAACATTCTACAGTGGCGGTATAAATAAATTCATCTCTCGTTGGGAGAAATGAGTTACTTGCCAGAGCAAATCTGTTTAGAAATAAATATGTAGAATAGTTTTGGAGGAAGTTAATAAAGCTTGTTCCATTTAAGAAGCTTGAAGAATTTTCACATAAAAAAATCGGAGGTATTACTTTTCAGCTATCCTCGCAGTTTCGTAGTAGAAAAATGATGCAAAAGTTTTAACTTCCTTCGCAGATAGCACTGCAATAGTTAAGTAAGGTGACGTAAAACAATTTCTCATAGAAGCGGTCAGCAGTCCATCTTTCATTAGCACCCGATTCACATCCAGACTGGAGAGAAATTCTAGTTATTACAATTTATAATTATAGGTGCCAGCTCTGTAGCTGACTGGTAGTGGAGTGGTTGTTCATCAGTGTGACTGTTTTACGTTACATAAGACAACAAGATGGTGGCCAGCCTTTTTGGGATTTTGAAGTAGATCAAAGAAATCGATGATATAATTTTCGGTAAAATGATTTCGTAAGACGTAATTATAGCAAGTAATGTGTTGACTTTACATACGAGAGAAAAACTTATTTCAACCTACAACTTCAAGAGTCTTTTACAACCCTAGCAACATCATCGAAATATGTGATTCTGATTCCTTGAAAAATTAGTCTTTACCCATCAAGACAGGTCGACTGGGTTCAACTTATAACAGTTACCAAAATGTGATGCAATAACCGGCTTTCAAACACGTAGTGATAGCAGCCTATGAGCACCTATTGCACTACAATGTAACACTCGATAGGATTCCGATGCGCTGCCTAAGACAAGGAAACATTCCCTATCTTCGCCACGTAAAAGTAACTTTCTTCACAGTAAATAAATAGAGATGGTGTCACCGGGTTCCTTATGTACTGTAATGTCACCTCAACAGTGTGGACAGTGGCAATTCAGAAAGGTTCTTATTTGTCAGTAGTATTTGCGTTTGTGTCAAATTTGTATCTGAGAATGTTTAAAACTTATTTTGATATACGAAATACGTAACTCTCTGGCCAGGGCAACAGAAGTACGAGACAGCTTTATTTTGAGCAGTAAATATTTGGAGCAAGCGATACCAATAGCAATTCGAGACTACTCGCTACATCAAACAATTCGTCTGTGAGGAAGCAATCCGTTTTCAATGAAATTTACGTACGCAATCTCACTACTGAACAAAATAATTCAGATTAAAATGTAGATCCTGAATATTGCTAATCTTTAGTCTTGTAAAACATCATTGTACCACAATTATTATCGTAATTACACTGCAAATATAAAAGTTATTGCATTTCAATTGCTACTAGAATGCTTCGAAAATCACAAGACAGATCTTTTCTGAAATCTTTTACTGTTATTAAGCTTCTGAACTGATACTGATAATATTTTCACAAATACACTCTGACAGTCACTGTACCTTACAGTGGACATGAAATTTGATCCTAATTAAATTTATTATCCTACCTGTGGGCACAGAACGCTCAAAGGTCGTCTGCTCTGCAAGTTTAACTATGCTTCATTAAGCCATGACAAAAAACAAATTTTATATAATTTTCACACCTAGGCAAATTAGCAAAATGTTTTTAATATCTCTCCGGTGTACAGTTGGCTACCTTGACACGTGTTTCAAATATAAGACAAAACAATATGTTGCATTTTAAAATCTCTACAGCAAACGTCAACCATAAGCAATGTTCTAAAAATAAGAAGCTACACAGTAACAAATTAAACAAACTGGATTACCTTAAAAGTTTACTTTTGTCATTCTCCCATTAATATAACCTTACTCTATTTTCTCAATATATTTCCTAAAAAAATTTATTACAAAATCCTTTTTAAATATCCCTGCCTCCTCTACAAGGCAGGCCAGCTTCCATCCTTTTCAAGGGAAATAATTTGCCAAGCTATCCAACACACTCCACTATAACACACTCTCTTACCTATTCTGATCAAAATTTATGGTTTCAAACACAGCATTACAAAGAATACTGCTATCTCTATACTACAAAGGCTGAGTATATTTTCAAATTCGTAAATTCATTCACATTTGTGGCCAAAACTTCTTGAAAATCGTCATGGCAAATGGGAAGCCCCCTTTCATCGCCCATCTGCTACTAAGCAAGAATTTCGCAGAGTGGTTTCTGCTGATAAAATAGCAGGAGACACCAAAAGATTCTGCAAAAGTAATAAATACCAAAGTATAACTGTGAGACCATCAGTAAACTTAAAGCACAGATTCGAAGAGTTCGTGCACATACGGCAAGCCAGACCACACACGAGCCCTGCGACATCTGTAATAATTCGACTCCTTTGGTTCACTGTCATCGATAATATCCATACAGTCCCGGCCTTGCTCCATACAATGTGTGGTTGCAACACCTGGGGTGGGTGACACTGTACGCAAAATATCATAGAATTGGTACAAAGTGATACAAATGTGGTATGTAAGTTGAAATACAAGTAAAAGCGCATAGATGCAAACAAGTGTATAAAGCTTCAGGTAATAAGTCATTTTACATGTCTGCCATGACACTGAGGATATGACATAACAAGATGCTTACTGTGTTAAATCAGCAATATATTTCAGTCAAATACAGTGGCATAAAAACGTTTCTTTTAAGTCATGAGTATTCTGACTGATTTGATGCAACCCGCCACGAATTTTCTCATGTACCTACCGCTTCTTCTCAGAGAAGCACTTGCAACCTACGTCCTCAATTATTTGCTGGTTATATTCCAACCTCTGTCTTCCTCTCCAGTTTTCGCCCTTTGCAGCTCTCTCTAGTACCATGGAAGTCATTCCCTGACGTTTGAATTTTAATTCCACTCTTGAATCTTTCGTTTATTTCTAACACTGCTTTTTCGATGTACAGATTGAACAGTAGGGGCGAAAGACGGTCCCTTACATTGCTTAGAGAACTTCAAGCACTTCGTTCTCTGCCGTCCACTATTATTATTCCCTCTTGCCTCTTGTACATATTGTACATTATCCGTCTCTCCCTATAGCTTCCCGCTATTTTTCCCAGAATTTCGAATATCTTGCACCATTTTAAACTGTCGAACGCTTTTTCCCAGTCGACAAATACTGCGAACGTGTCTTGATTTTTCTTTAGTCTTGCTTCCATTATCAACCGCACATGTCAGCATTCCCTCTCTGGTGCCTTTACCCTCCCTAAAGCCAAACTGATCACCATGTAACACAACCTCAGTTTTCTTTTCCATTATTCTGTATATTATTCTTATCAGCAACTTGGATGTATAAGCTGTTAACCTAAACATACGATAATTGCCGCACTGTCAGTACTTGGGGTCTTCGGAAATGTGTGGATGATATTATTCAGGATGTCACGTGGTATGTCGCCAGACAAAGTGAATACACACAAAAGGAATCATTTTGTTGCCACTTCCTGCAAAGATTTTAGAAATTCTGATGGAATGTTATGTATCCCTTCTGCCTTAATTGATCATAAGTCCTCCAAAGCTCTCTTAAATTCTGATTCAAATACTGTTCCTGTATATTCTTCTATCACATGAGACTAATCTTCCCCTCATACTGCCCTATAATTTACTTTCTCCACCTATCCGCTCTCTGCTCTGCATTTAAGAGTCGAAATCCCGTTGCACTCATAATGTTACCACTCTTTCTTTTAAATTCCAAGAAGGTTGTTTTTACTTTCCTATATGCTGAGTCAGTCCTTCCGATAATAATCGTTTCTTTTTCGACTTCTTCACATTTTTCTTGCAACCATTTCGTCCTAGCTTCCATGCACTTCCTATTTACTTAATTTTTCAGTGACTTGTGTTTCTGTATTCCCGAATTCCGCTGAACATTTTTCTACTTCCTTCTTTCATCGATCAATTGAAATATTTCTTCTGTTACCTTTAGTTTCTTCACAGTTACCTTCTTTTTACCTATGTTTTCCTTCCCAGTTTCTATGATAGCCCTTTTTAGAGATGTCCATTCCGGTTCATCTGTACTGCCTTCTGAGATATACCTTATTGCTGTATCTACAGCCTTAGAGAACTTCAACCGTATCTCGTCCTTCGTTAGTACTTCCATATCCCACTTCTTTGCATATTGATTCCTCCTGACTAATGTCTTAAACTTCAGCCAACTCTTCATCACTACTATATTTTGATCTGAGTCTACAACTACTCATGGGTATGCCATACAATCCAGGAGCTGATATAAGAATCTCTGTCTTACCATGATGTAATCTAACTGAAATCTTTCCGTATCATCTGGCCTTTGCCAAGTATACTTCCTTTTCTTGCGATTCTTGAATAGAGGAATCTCTATTACCATCTCAATTTTATTACAGAGCTCAATTAGTCTTTCTCCTCCCTCACTGATTGTTACAAGCCCTTATTCTCCTGTAAACTTTTCTTCTACTCCTTGCCCTAAAACTGCTTTCCAATTCCCCATGACTAATACACATCCAGCTACCAATACGTAGTGTATTACCCTTTTAATAGCTTCATAAACTTTGTCTATCTTTCCATCTTCGGCTTGCGACCTCGGCATGTATACTTCAACTATCATTTTTGTCCTCTTTGATAAGACCGTTGCCAGAATTAGGGTGACTTCTTATACAGAAAATCTTAGGCCTCCAGTGCTGATTATTAATCAAACTTTAAGCACTGACGACTTTCGAATCCTGGATCAAGATCTTTTTTATTACAAATCAAAGATGCCTTCCCTAGACCATGGGTGCCGTCTAACAGTTATACGTAAGGTACAAAGCATAGCAAAGTCATTACAATTAACTATGCAAATGTTTAAATAATGTATAAGGACAAGTAAGGATACCTGTCAATTCAGACGAAGTAAATAACACACATTTTTCGTGAAGCATGGTACAAAACTTCACCATGCAGTTACAATTGTTTATTCAAATGTTTAAGAAGATCTTATGATGACAAGTGAAAATGATTGTCAGTTCAATAAAGCTAGAATGATACACAAATTTGCAGTATGGTACAAAATGCTTACAATTGTCTGTTCAGAATTACTGAGAAAACCTATGAGGACAAAGTCAAGCGGTGGGAGGATAAATCATCAACGCAAAATGTTACACTCATCACTGCTTTGTCACACACACACACACACACACACACACACACACACACACAAACCAAAGTTGCACCATTGTGATTGCATAAACACGTTCCGCGGGCAGACTCGGTGAGTACAGAACTTTGGTTTCATTTTCCCCACTGAGAACCATAGGACTCAAGATAAGCATGCTACCCAGGCAGACTCAGCGAGGATGAAGTGTATTGTCACAACATCCACTGACAACTCAGAATTTAAAGCAGTGTATCCATTGGTCCATCTTTCATAAGCTGACACATATTATGACACTCAATGTAGTGCCACAGCAAATTACGAGGGCAGTTCAATAAGTAATGCAACACATTTTTTTTCTCGGCCAATTTTGGTTGAAAAAACCGGAAATTTCTTGTGGAATATTTTCAAACATTCCCGCTTCGTCTCGTATAGTTTCATTAACTTCCGACAGGTGGCAGCGCTGTACGGAGCTGTTAAAATGGCGTCTGTAACGGATGTGCGTTGCAAACAACGGGCAGTGATCGAGTTTCGTTTGGCGGAAAACCAGGGCATCTCAGATATTCATAGGCGCTTGCAGAATGTCTACGGTGATCTGGCAGTGGACAAAAGCACGGTGAGTCGTTGGGCAAAGCGTGTGTCATCATCGCCGCAAGGTCAAGCAAGACTGTCTGATCTCCAGCGTGCGGGCCGGCCGTGCACAATTGTGACTCCTGCAATGGCGGAGCGTGCGAACACACTCGTTCGAGATGATCGACGGATCACCATCAAACAACTCAGTGCTCAACTTGACATCTCTGTTGGTAATGCTGTCACAATTGTTCACCAGTTGGGATATTCAAAGGTTTGTTCCCGCTGGGTCCCTCGTTGTCTAACCGAACACCATAAAGAGCAAAGGAGAACCATCTGTGCGGAATTGCTTGCTCGTCATGTGGCTGAGGGTGACAATTTCTTGTCAAAGATTGTTACAGGCGATGAAACATGGGTTCATCACTTCGAACCTGAAACAAAACGGCAATCAATGGAGTGGCGCCACACCCACTCCCCTACCAAGAAAAAGTTTAAAGCCATACCCTCAGCCGGTAAAGTCATGGTTACAGTCTTCTGGGACGCTGAAGGGGTTATTCTGTTCGATGTCCTTCCCCATGGTCACACGATCAACTCTGAAGTGTATTGTGCTACTCTTCAGAAATTGAAGAAACGACTTCAGCGTGTTCGTAAGCACAAAAATCAGAACGAACTTCTCCTTCTTCATGACAACGCAAGACCTCACACAAGTCTTCGCACCCGAGAGGAGCTCACAAAACTTCAGTGGACTGTTCTTCCTCATGCACCCTACAGCCCCGATCTCGCACCGTCGGATTTCCATATGTTGGGCCCAATGAAGGACGCAATCCGTGGGAGGCACTACGCGGATGATGAAGAAGTTATTGATGCAGTACGACGTTGGCTCCGACATCGACCAGTGGAATGGTACCGTGCAGGCATACAGGCCCTCATTTCAAGGTGGCGTAAGGCCGTAGCATTGAATGGAGATTACGTTGAAAAATAGTGTTGTGTAGCTAAAAGATTGGGGAATAACCTGGTGTATTTCAATGCTGAATAAAACAACCCCTGTTTCAGAAAAAATATGTGTTGCATTACTTATTGAACTGCCCTCGTATATAAAGCATCCAGTATCATTTTTCCATTAAGCTTTGTGTTTGTGCGTGTGTTAGCCAAGATCATCTTCCACGCGTGTCTAGAACACATGAAACAAATTTACAAATGAGCTAGATAAATATTTAAATACATTTTAGTGACCCAATGAACAGTCGTTACCTGATGTATATGCAGTACATATGGTTATCTTATAAAATGAGTAACATGTAAATATAAGATTTGTCAGTAAAGTTCTAGTGTCATCTCAACCAACTACTTAATCAAGTAAATAGTTAATCATCAGTCTCGTATCAAACGTCAATCTTGAATATTTACCTCAATTGTTAAAGCACCTCAGACAAATGAAAAGACTTTGATGCAGTTTCATAAGTTACAGACGTTTGTCTCTCTGGCCAGAATGATAATTGCCATATATCTCACGTACAGTAACATGAAGACTAAGTATGGTGATCAGCAAAATAGCTTATTATTGTATACACACTCTTAGAATAGAAAACATTATGAGAGTACAATTAATATCACTAAAGCATCAACCAAAAGCTTATATTCTTGGAGCAAATCTCTTAGATATAAAATCATCTTAGCATTGTCAAAATTCACTTGTGTCATTAAAAATGAAAATTGTTGTTATTCCTGGTGATAAAAGAGTTACAT
The DNA here is from genome assembly GCF_023898315.1 of Schistocerca nitens. Classification (NCBI taxonomy): domain Eukaryota; kingdom Metazoa; phylum Arthropoda; class Insecta; order Orthoptera; family Acrididae; genus Schistocerca; species Schistocerca nitens. The sequence goes on along the minus strand of NC_064619.1, from coordinate 546,225,016 downwards.
ATTAATATATTATCATTAACAAGCTGCAAGTTTCTGAAAATTCAAAGATCAGGTATCAACGATAAAGTAGCTCTATTATCTGTTGAGTAAATTCCTTATATAGACGTACATACAGAGCACAGTTCTGAATGGAAACTTTTATGTTAAATGTCTTTTGGTTCTTGTTTCCACTGCTACTGAATATACTTGTACAGTTAATATTACACCACAAATAACGTCATTACTGAGACAAAAATCTGCCTTTCCATATTGGCTGTCTGAAAACATCCACATGAGTAATCATTACTGAAATAACATCATCTTCTCCTCCTCATTAGCTTCCTGTAATCTTTATTCTCGAAAACAGATCTTCACCTAGACACACATAATACTTCAATACACATTATTCCTTCATATCCGCCCAACATAAGAACCATTTACACTACTGCATTACATCAACATCCTATTTCATCACACAGATACATCTGCACCTTAAACACATTATCTCCTACCTTATGATCTCAGTATTTCTTTTATCTAATTCACGTTATACCCGTTTTTATCATAACATACATATCCATCCAAAATAGTCGATTAATATCTCTGTGTTACAAGTAATCAAAAGATCAGAATTGTTAGTCTCATATAACTGATTTCAAATATCCCAAAATAGTATCAATACAGTAGACTTCTGAAACATAATTTAGAAATTACCAAAAGATGGTTGCGAATTACATTTATTTTCAGTAAGGAAAATAATATCCAGTATTGGAAGGTCAACCAGCCTGAAAACGTACTTCACTATACTTGTACTAGGATAGTAGGAGGGATTTGTATACACTTATTACCTAAATAGAATAGTAGAAGCAGTGGAGTGCAACATGAAATAAGAGAAGAATTAGTAAAACCCAGCTGGAGGAGGCATCAGTCGCCAGCTGATGTATCCATCACAGTGAGAGGGATCCACTACCTAAGTTACTCATTAAATACCTTGATATTAGATACATGATGAACAGCTCGTGATTTATGTGTCCTCAGTGTTTCCACTTCCACAGCATTTTCATGAATAATGCGACGTATGCGGAATGGTACGTTGTATAGAAGAAAGAACTTACGATTTAGTGATTTTCCGTTGTGAGAATGATGGTGAGATTTCTCCAAGACCTTTAGCCCTACATACAACTGTCTGATATTTACGTGTCTTAGCAACTTCTTCCTGTTTTCAGTAGTTCTCTTATTGTTCGATAAGCCTAAATCAGATACTTCATGATGATGTCTTTGTTAGGTCAATAGTGTAATTTGTCTTACTGTCTGATGACTGCTCATTCTCTAACACCAGAAGAGGGGAGAAAGATATAGAATAATTTGGTAACTCTTTCATTACTTTGCGAAACAAATGCAGACATTTATCCCAAATGATGTATATGCTGTGTCAGTAGAATCTGCAGTTTCCCAAATTCCTTCATTAGGAATTAACAAGAGCTTAAAAATACATGATTCAAGGATATAAAGAAAGATTTAGTTTTCCTATGTCGTAAAGCATGCAACCAATGGTGAGATCGGATCCGAGGTCTATTGTGAAATTTTACATTGTCTTTGTGACCAAGTACCTTCAAGAACTGTTTAACAAATGCTGCAGATTATTTTGCTATTTCTGTACATAGTTAGGTCAATGACACAAACTTTCACTTAAGTTCTACTGCTCCGAAAACAAAAGAGTAACCGTTGTTTGTTCTGGGAAGGGCTTCAAATAGATCGTCGGCTGCAGGTTGTCTTAATTTGATTGGATTATGGGAAACACTTGAGCAATGAGGAGCGCAGTAGAAAGTTTGGCCTTTCGGCATAATTTACTCTTTGAATGCACCATAATAATTCTTTTCTCTGTATTGAGAAAATAAAACGAGTCACGTAACTTGTAAAAACATTTTCAGGCCCCAAAATGGGTGTAATTAAGGTGTATGGACCACAAGTCATCAGGAAAACATACCACCCATAATTCATATTCTGACTATATGTTTGAAAAGGATGGTGTCCAACATTAGATAAAATTGTCTCACCCCTACAGTGTCCCTGTGTTTGCATTTCTCTTTCCTTTCCCTCCATATAGGGTCCTTATCTAGTTCCTTACCGACGTCAGCAGGTGTTAACGAAATGATATGCTCAAATGCAGCCTTCTGAATGTATAAAATGCAAAAGTTATTTCCCTGACTATCTTCTTCAGTTGTCTTGACAAGGCCAACAGGTGAACGAGATATAGTGTCAGCTACTATGTTTTATGTTCCTGGAACTTAACAATGGTAAAATGGAATTTCTGCGAAGTTAAGGTCCAGTGCTTAAATGAACAAGATTGAACTTAGCAGTCTGAACTTAATGGCACAGAGATCAGTATACATCTTGGTATGCCTGGCAGGCAAGAAGTAGTGTTCACCGAAAGCCCACACCAATGCCTCCACTCCGGTTACAGAGTAATTACATTCTGATTTAGATAAAATGCGATTGGCAAACACAGTAGTCCTTAGGATAAAGAAGCCATTTTCCTCAAATTCTAGAAAAACAGGCACGCCAAGCCCAAAATGTAGAGTTGTCAGTAAAAACAAAAATGTCATGTGACAGATCTGGGTGAGATAATATAGGCACAGCGAGAAGTTCATCCTTCAAACTCTGTAATTAATCGTGAGCTACCTCGTACCAGTGTCACACAACATCTCACACGACCTGGGAGTTGCCAAGTTTTTCAAGTTAATGAAGCGACGTAGACATTAACAAGCACTAAGATGCCTCTGAATTGACATCTAGTTGTAGGTATAGGCATTTTAGCAATAGATTCCGACTTTTCTGGTTCAGGTTCAGTTCCTTCATTAAATGTGATACGACCAAGATATTTAACTTGCGATTTGCCAAACCATGACTTTTCCAGATTAACTGTGATGCCAGACTCACCAAATGCTTGTAGCAGTGGATTAAGCAGACTGTTATGTTCTAACTTTCGGCGATGAGGATATCCTCAACATTAAGGGGTAATTCTTTTCTTCAAGTGTTCAGTAAGAAAAGAGACTAATCCATTAATAAATGTAGAAGATGGTATGTTCAGTCCAAAGGTCAATCAACAAAACTTGTAACAGGTACGAAAGCAAAGAAAAGCTATATGTTTCGTACAAGCAGGGTACAGTTACAGTTGCCAGAAGTTGGATCTCAGATCTAAAATAGGTAACTCCTTTACACCGTGAAATTTTGTAACAATTGCTCTGGTGACTGAAAAAGATCTGTTTCAGGAAGTATAATGGTCTTGATTGGTCTGGATTCTAATACCCACCGTTTTGACCCACGTCGTATTTCAACAGCATGAAGAGGATTGCTGTAAGAACTGACAGCAGGTTCAATAACACTTTGAGCTAACATGATCTAGATCTCATTCTTTACTCTTGTATACTAACGGAATAGAATAAGGTGGAACAAAAAAAACTTTGTATGCTCCTTGACATTAAATTCACACAGGTAATTCCATATCGTACAAGGTTTGTTAACAAAGACTTGAGAATGTGACTGTAAGACATCGAATAATTCTTGCCTATCTACTTCAGAAGCCTCATCCATACTATCTACTTTATTACATACATTTTGAGAGATATCAAAACATTATTAAATCTCCTAAGATGTACTTTATTTATGATCAGTAACTTCAGTGGATGATTGTGATTTTGACGAAGATAAAAATTTCAAGCAGTTGATATCTTCTTCCTACTCTCAAATCCAGTACGCGAAATGCAAATAGACTAACATGCCATCGACTTCTGCTTTCGCCATAGCATAATTATAGTTTAGAATAGCCTTGTATTCAGTGAAGAGATTAACATCTGGAATCATTTGGGCAGCAAGAAGGAACATAATTACGAAGTTGTTAGAGAACTAATGACCTTGACAAATGAAATCCAAATGGGTTTCATTTATGACCTCTATGGTTTTACCATTAATAAAACACTTAATTTTGTTTCGTTGCAATGGAAATGTGGGATGAACAGTTAGTTACTGACACTTACTGGAAGTGCTGCCTCACTGATAACTGAAATAGGGCTACCCAAGTCTAATAAACTGATAGGGAAACTTTTCCAATTGACATTGACATTATGAGATGGATTAAGATGTTGTAGTTGCCCACTTTCTCCTCCAACAAGGTGTCTCTAATATCATCAAAGCGAACGAAATTCATTCGTCTCTCCTCTAAATCTATGTCACAAAACTTTTTCTTAAGAAAGAGTCACCAAAGCCACTACCATATCATTAGTTGTGTTCACTACTGCTTGTGGATGTACATCTATTCCACATTAATTTCCATTACCTGACCAAATCATGTAATTTGTTACCATTCAAAAACACTGACTTCCATTAAGTTTAGTGCATGGACCTCAACAGCCTCTATATTAAAAAGATTATGGTCGGTTTCACCTGACATCAGTCCCTCATTTTGATTAATAACAGCTTCACACGGTTTATTTTGTTGACTAACGGGTTCACAATGTATGATTCTTACGGTATGAGTGGAGTAATTCACTGTATCCCCAAGTGAATCGTTTGCCGCTTGCGCCACTAGCTATCATTGTGATAGCCCGACACTTCTAACATTATTACGAGCATTAAATGGTCTAATCTCAACTACTTCAGCACGTCTTTCTGGACCAAACATTCCACGATCCCGCTTCTCCTGGTTATTTCTCTCTTAATAACTGTTGCGATCACGTGAACTCTCTCGTGTTTCGTTGTAATGATGGGCATGTGATCTGAAATCAGTGTTGTCAGTTTCTTGATGTTATTTCTTTCATTATACTGAAATCTGTTGTAATCAACAATGTTGCTGTAACTTCCTTGGTTCCTGTAAACACGTCCTACTTTTATGTCTCTGAAATTGCTGCAATTGTACCATTGGTCTCTCGAATAACAATTGTTTGTATAACTATGATCATGACTATTAGAGAATAGATTATTCTGTTTATAACTGTGGTTCCGATATGCACAATACCCATCATCTGAACTGTTTCGTTGTGATTGGAAATTATGTCGATTCTCGTTACTGTATGTATTTGGCGAATAACATTTTCGAATTCTTCCTGCAAATTTTGAAAATCGTCATTGTCATCTTTACAGTGTCCTGCCAACTGCTAGTATAATTTGTCGTCAGCGTCTCGGTAGTTTAGCAAAAAAATTCCTATTAATTCAGAGATACTTTGCGGACTGGATAAAAAGCGAGTCTTCAATATCATATGCTGAAAATACTATGCAGGGCTCGAAAAGTCTGTTTGTTGAAAATTCTTTAGTATGATGATACTGTTTCTGGCTATGTCTTGTGGTGCTTCAGACCAATATGCCGGCACGAACTGGCGATAAAATTCACCTTCAGCTTGCTATTCTCATAGATATATTCAAGTTCATGAGCAATTTGCCATGAAGATGGGAGACAGTATTGGAATTATTGTAGCATAACTATCGTGTCTGTCTAACGCGCATCAGTTCACCAGCACCTACACGTCATGAATCAGAAATTTCGTCAGAAGTAGTAAAGCGCGCAGTGCGAACATAGGTATAATCATGTTCACGGCTAGTTTTTCGCTCAATACGATATAATCAGTCATCAAATATTCTTATACCAGACTTGTGCTGTTGGTTAATGGTCATTTGTCCCTGTTTCAAATGTTGAAGAGACAGATATTCTTCCGAATTGGCAAACGGAACAGGCTGTGTAACATCGGAATTTTCTACTCAAATCACTTCCAATAAATGTCAATGAAAACAGAAAAATATTTAAATTACCTGTGACAGAATTCACTGAATAAATGCAAATCCAAGCTTCTGGTGATAACACTGTGCAATGAAATGTCTACACTTCAACAAAGGGCACAAAGTAGCACATACCACAAAAAATCACTGTCTTTCTAACCACATAACACTTCAAGATTCAGTAAACTAGAATACTTCTAACTTTGAGTAAATCATTAGCAACAGCAAAAATCAATAGGAAAATCACTTAATCTGAGCACAACACTACAAAACAAAGAATCTCACTTACACTACATTCTGTCCTATTTCAGACGTTAACAGTTAAGAATAGAATGCTTTTCGCAAAATCTCTTTTTGAAAGTTGCAGAGAATACACAACGGTTCTGTTCGACCATAAGCAAACTTTCACTGTTCTCGAGAAAATCTGGTTACATTGTTGAGTGGTAATAAGTATACAAAACGAACCGTGTTACGTTAATGGCATACAGTGTGTAATTACAATTGTTGCGTAACAAATCTTGAAAGTAATTGTTAAGTCAAAGCCTATACTTGAAATGTTAATACGGATACGGTTGCAAAGCAAACCTTCATGCGACTGCAAAACTCGGCAGACTACCATATAAATACGCATCCAGTCAAGGGAATGTATCTTATTTCTTTTTAAGAAGTCAAGTTGGCATCTGAGAAATGTGTAAAACTTATTTTGATATCGAAATGCGTAACTCTTAGTCCCGGGCAATAGAACTATGTGAAAATTTAATTCCGGAAGGAAAATATATGGAGGTCATGCTGCATGATGCAGAATACAGACTAGTCAGTACATCAAACAATTAGTCTCAGAAAAAGCAATCCTTTTTCAATGAAATTCACGTATGGAATCTCACTGCAGAACAAAATGAATCAGATTAGAATGTGCACCCTGAATACTGCTCATCTTTAGGTTTGTAGACAATTACTGTACCAGAATTATTATTTTCAATATATAACAATTGAACATACAAAACTGTTTGAAAATTACAAGATAGCACTTTTCTCAAACCTTTTATTGTTATTAAGCCTCTAAGCTGATACTGATATTATTTTCACAAATACACTGTGATAATCACTGTACCTTACATTGAACTATGCTTCATTAAGCCATAACAAAAAATACACCTTATCATAAAGTTCTCACGCCTAGGCAATTTAGCAAAAGATTTCGTAATACCTTTTCTGTGTACAGTTGCCTTCCTTGACACTTGTTTCAACTATAAGGCAAACCCATATTTATTTTTCTACAGAAAATTGTAGCATACGAAATGTTCTAAAAATAAAAAAGCTACGCAGTTATGTATATTAAAAAACTGGGTTACCTGGATTACCTTTTGTCATCCTTCCATGAACATAATCTCACTTCCTCAACCTCCTTCCTCAAAACGTAATATCACAAAATCCTTTATTAAATAATACTGCACCTACTATATGACTGGATAGGTTTCATCCTTATCAAACCAAGTACATTGCCAGACTGTCCTACACACTCTTCTACAACGCAAAAGATTTTGATTATATCAATACGACAGAGGTTGAGTACCTTTATCAAATCCCCAACTTCATTCACATTTATGGACAAAACTTCTTGAACACTATCGTGGTAAATGAGACCGCCCCCTTTAAATTCCGTCTAAACATCAAAACACCACAAAAGTGCTTCTTCGGTTATACCGCACCAAGCACGAGCAACAAGAGACCAAGGGATATGACAGACTACTTTCAAACGAGAAGGATCCCATGTCCCACATCAACGATCAAGTATTGGCAATTAGTTGAGAGCAAAACGACTCGCCAAAGATCCAAGTTTATCACAGTGGTCAAGCAACGGGACGGAACTGCTCAGAACAAACTGTCACAAACTGCAGCATAAGTAAGCATTGTGATTAACCAACTGGAAAAATATACTGTAAGATAACGAAAGAGCTAAGCTAACGGCCACCTTTCATTTTGTAAGAGTTGAAGGACGTGAAAAGGGAGCAGTAGTTGAGGAGGGGGTTAGGCAGACTTGTAATCTTCCCATGTTATTTATCTGCCAGGAAAAAATTCGGCAGGCGGTTCCAAGTCCAGCGAAAAAAAATTAAAAATTTGATATTAGTCAATGCCGTAATTTAGCGTAAGGACCTGAAAAATCAATAGATCGGAACAGAAATATCTTGAAAAAATGGTGACAAAATGAATTTCTACAAAAATAAGTGCAATGTAGCCGAAATAAATCTGCAGATGCTGACACAAATAGACTTGAGAAATCAATTATTCGAAACGGAAACTGTCTTAAAAATGGGTTGTAAGATGAATGTCAACATAGCTAAAACAAGGATAACGTAGGGGAATTGATCTGTCGATGCTGGGAGGATTATCACAGTTAATGAGAAATTAAAAATAGAAGATTAGTTCTGCGGTTTGTGTAGGATAATGGCCAAAGTAGGCAGGATCTAAACTGCCGATTGGTAACAGCCATGAAAAGATTTTCTGAAAAAGAGCTACGTTTTTGAACGTTAACATATCCCTTGCCTACTGTGTCCGGTAAAGGAGTGTATGGCGCAACGACAAGTTGAAGCGAAATTCTGGCTTACCTAAGCGCTCAGGTAAAAAAGTCTCATGGAACACCAGACACAGCAAAGTAAACCCGCCCAGGGTAATTTTACTACTTAGCCTACGCAATACCTGTAGTAGCTATGGATCCATAGAGGTTTCAGGAACTATTTACGAACGGCATAAAAATATGATTTCCTAGGTGCAAACTGTTTCTTTCTTTTTTAAACGTATTATTCGAGGTTTCCTTATGGAGCCTACTCATGACGTTCAATTGGTAGTAAGTTGCAAGATAGTCCGTTGGGAGGGGGCTGAGTAACCAGTGTGACCTCGTTTTTATGGATTCAGAAGAGTATGAAGGAGTATACAGGATTACGTGGGAGACGCTTGCATCGGATTTCGTTTGGTGTAGGCGGTCCGATGTTGGATGGCGAATACGTACTGCGGCGAGTGACTGCAGGGAGAAATTAGCTAACCAGCTCGAAGGAAGAGGCCAGGGACTCTATCTCGAGAGCAGGAGAGTGCAGTGTAAGGTAAAGTGCTGAAGGAAAATCGCTGAAGCTAATTTACGGATAGGGGAAAGTAATTCTGTTCGTCAGAAGACCAGAAGCTTCGTTGATATCTGTTAACGTAATTACGTTACAGGAAAGACACGGAGTTTCTAAGAGTGCCACTGAGACTTGAGCTAAGCCTTATGGTCCAAAGTGTGATGAGATATGGAGAAGAGGCTTACTGGAGATAAAGATGCGTCACTTCTTATTAACTCTGGTGTGTCCTTCTTAACAGTCTCTTTATCCGTTTCAAGTATATTGAGTTGTCACTCTAAGCGTGTGCAATAATTTTTGTATGCAATAAATATGAACATCAATGAAAGTTTTCCATCACCTCGGTTCCGAGAGTTCCGGAACCTGTACAGAAAATTGGAATGGAGTTTAAAGTAAACATCATTTCCGCCCTTTTTATTGCTCATGAAAACAACACATTGCGTGTTGTCTCCACCATACAGCGAGACCTTCAGAGCTGGTGGTCCAGATTGCTGTATACACCGGTACCCCCAGTACGCAGTAGCACGTACTCTTGCATTGATACATGACTGTATTCGTCTTGACATACTATCCATAAGTTCATAAAGGCACTCTTGGTCCATATTGTCCCACTCCTCAAAGGACATTCCATAAACAGCCCTTAACAGTCTATTCCAGGCATGTACGATAGGGTTCACGTCTGGAGAACATTCTGGTCACTCTAGTAGAGCGACGTCGTTATTCTGAAGGAAGTCGTTCACAAGATGTGGACGATGGGGTCACGAATTGTCATTCATGAAGAATACCTCGCCAATATGCTGCCGATATGGTTGCACTGTCGGTCGGAGGATTGGCATTCATGTGTCGTACAGCCGTTATGGCGCCTTCCATGACCACCAGCGGCATACATCGGCACCACATAATGCCACCCCGAAACAGCAGGGAACATCAACATTGTCACACTCAATGAACAGTGTGTCTAAGGCGTTCAGCCTGACCGGGCTGCCTCCAATCATGTGTCCGACGACTGTCTGGTTGAAGGCATATGCGACACTCGTCGGTGAAGAGAACGTGATGCCAATCCTAAGCGGTCCATTCGGCATGTTGTTTGGCCGATCATTACCACTCTGTATGGTGTCGTGGTTGCAAAGATGGGCCTCGCCATGGACGTCGGGAGTGAAATCATGCATCATGCTGCCTATTTCTCACAGTTTGAGTCGTACAAAAGACGTCTTGTGGCTTCACGAAAAGCGTTATTCAACATGACGGCATTACTGTCAGGATTCCTCGGAGCCATAATCCGTAGGTAGCGGTCATCCACTGCAATAGTATCCCTTTCGCGGCCTGAGCGAGGCATCAACAGTACCTGAGTCTCTGTATCTCCTCCATGTCCGAACAACATCGCTTAGATTCACTCCGAGACACCTGGACAATTCCCTTGCTGAGTGCCCTTCCTGACACAAAGTAACAATGCGGATGCGATCGAACAGCGGTATTGACGGTCTAGGTGTGGTTGAACTAACGAAAACACGAGCCGTGTACCTCCTTTCTGGTGAAATGACTGGAACTGATCGGCTGTCGGACCCCCTACGTCGAATAGGCGCTGCTCATGCAAGGTTGTTTACATGTTTGGGTGGGTTTAGTGACATCTGTGAACAGTCAAAGGGACTGTGTCTGTGATACAATATCCATAGTCAACGTCTACCTTCAGGAGTTATGGGAACCGGGAAGATGAACAACTGAACAACTGAACGGAAAAGACGTTCGACTAATTTTTCCGACAGTCCGTCTTCTGTCCTTGATGCTTCTCCAGCTCTCTGCATCCCTTTAACAGATGCTGTGTCTTTGAGTCAGACGGAGGAGCTTGATGAGTCGCGTTTATAAAATTGCGCTTGTATCACGGGTGAACCTTTATAGATGGGCGACCTTAGTAATTTCAGTTAGCGGTGTTGATGAATAGTGTAGGAGGACAATGTACGTAATTATTTAATTTAGTTAGCTAATCTAAGCTGGTGGTACGTCACGATTTATCCGGAATGTAGACACTTACAGAAAATAAAGAAGTAGAGGCTTCAGAAAATGTAGTGCTACAAATGAACGCTTAAATTTAGACGGGGAGATCGGATAACTCATGAAGATATACAGAATCGGAGAGGAAACTTTGGTAAGTGAAGGGCTGCTTCTTAAAAAAAAAATATTAAAGAGGCCTTCTGTAGGGAGATGGCATAATTGAATCAGGCCCATAATTTTTTATAAAGATTGCCCAGAGTAAAATACTAGCACAGAGGAAACAGGTATTGAGAAATCGTGGGAAACAAGCAGCGCCTCAACATAAGTAATCCAAATACCTAAATTCAACAAATTTTCCTGAGATAAAAGAAATTTTAAGACAGGCTGGGGTGGGTAGTGATTATCTTCTGAATTAACTGTAATGCCAATTTATTACACCATTCGATCTTCATGTATCATAAACTAAAAGGAATACAATTAATTGTTAGTTCAGTGAGACATACGTTGGGTAATCCGTACGTGGTGGTTCTCACGTGGACCTGATAAGCACTAATAATCTATTACACAACAGTAGCACATGTGCTACAAATTTGCATACGTCGACTGTAATTTATTCAATAGAGGTAACCGAAAGGAACGAGGGAGTAAACACGTGTTCGTGATTAGACATGTTCGGAAGAGAGTAGATTCATGTACGGAGACAACACAGTGAAACGTACAATCAAACAGGAGAAACACCCTTCCTCGAAACCAAAGAACGAAGCTCATCATCGTAACGCCTCAGAGAAAAACCCCTGTTCTTAGTGAGGGATAGAGGCGTTTATAGTCAGTCCACGTGGGGAAGGAAAGAAATAAAAATGGAGTGAGAACTAATAATCTCAAACAATCAGATAATTCCATCAAATTGGCAGAAAGCATATCCGTTCGCGTATTCATTTAGCGTGAAACAGTGTGATGGAACACTCTAAACTAATATTCACTCGATATACGGCGAGTAACGAACATGTGCTGGCAATGAAATCGCACGTGCGCAAGTGGGCAGCTAAATTCGAGATTATCTTCCAGTCTCGTAAGTATCACAGCACGCACTATTGTATACAGAAAAGGGCCGTGTATTACAGTGACGCACGGGAATGAGGATAGAATACCCTACTTAGCACGTTAGGTCTGCCGAAAATATTACGCATCTGAGGCCGACATAAAAAATTAATAAATAAAATATAAAGCAGGACAATAAATGGAGGGGTATATATCATTAATCGACTGAACGGTAGTTACTGAATTAAATGAATAAACATTACTCGAAGGATCCTGCTATGCATGTAAAATTGCTATCATGTGGTTGGACAAGAACCATAACCAACCTGATAAACCAGAACTCTAACAAAATAAGAGTACAGCTGATTGATGTCGGAAAATGAACGTTGTGTTTTGGAAATATACCGGTACAAGGAAACAGTGTAATATACTGAAATAAAAACGGACTGCAGACTAAATAGCCCAGCATTTATGCTGAAGACTAATGGAAGGAAACGTTCTTAACTCAGAAGATGGCCTACAAGTGTACAGTATTCAGATACTGTGTAGATGAGCCGTGAAACAAGTGACTGTGGTGAGAGAATGGAAATGAGCGTACGGCATTGTGGGCCAGGAGTCCCCCATTCGGGAAAGTTCGGTCGCCGAGGGCAAGTACTTACTGCATTCGACGCCACACTGGGAGACTTGCGCGTCGGAGATGGGGATGAAATGATAACACAACACCCAGTCCCTGAGCGGAGAAAATCTCCTGCCCCAGCCAGCAATCGAACACGGGCCCTTGGCGTGGCATTCCACCGAGCTCACCACTCAGCTAACTGTGGCGAGAGAGTTTAGGTATCTTAAGATGCAGCAGGGATAAATTTACTTTGTGAACTCTTCACAATATTCTTGTCTACCTCAGGGTGGGTGTCGCCAAAAATGTTCTTCGTTTTGTTTCCTATAACCGGACAAGAGAACGGAACAAAAACTGGACATGTGACGGCAGTGAAGACCGAACACGAGTCAAAGGGTGAGCAATCTCATGTGCTATCATCTACACTATGACAACAACTGACACTGACTGTATCTGACGAGCCATTTGGGCGAGCGACGGACTGATCCGCTAACTTCAATGTTAATTAACTCGGGAACTTTCCAACGTATAGAATTTTTTTCTGAACAATTTTTTCTAAGCAAAACCTACCCTGCAACACCCTAACAAGCTAATCAGACTTTTTCTGATCTCCATTCATTTTGCTAACATTGGGCAGAACATATTTTACGAAGGAATCATGTGTTAAGCAGGCTCCAGGGTATTGGTAAACACTTTATTATCTATGTAATGGCAATTGTAGCCACGTTATAAGACGTTTATGCCACAATTTCGCTAGAAAAAACAATCGCTTGATATTAAACATCCTGATATATTAACGAATGTAGTTGATGGAGGAAAATGTGTCCTTGTAAGGGGTGGTGGAAAGGGGGGAGGGGGGAGGAACTGTCTATGGAGACGAAGACCTGACTACTGTAACAAATTTCAAAGGTTTGTAAGTAAAATAATTGTACAGATATGAAGAGAGCAGCATAAAACCGGTCTTAGAACTTTATAAAACGAATATAACGTGTTAAAAAATTAAGACAAGGGACAAAGATGTGAGTGGTGGAAATTAAAGATTTTAATGAATTTCTATCGAAGAGTTGTAGTGTTCGTTTCATAAAACGAAAACACACAGTGAGTACGCTCCACACCAGTGGAAGTAGAGAATTTAAGTGTGCACTAACGCTGACATTCCTGGTGGCGCAGTGGGTTACTCATGCAGGTTGAGCCGGCCGCAGTGGCCGAGCGGTTCTAGGCGCTACGGTCTGGAACCACACACCGCTACGGTCGCAGGTTTGAATCCCTCCTCGGGTATGGAGGTGTGTGATGTCCTTAGGTTAGTTAGGTTCAAGTAGTTCTACGTTCTAGGGGACTGATGACCTCAGAAGTCCCATAGTGCTCAGAGCCATTTGAACCATGCAGGCTGTTTGCAACAGAAAGACACACTCACCGATTTTCTAAGTTACGTCAGTAAATTTCTCCACTATTCCAAAGTAAAGTTGTAAAATCCTTTTTGGCTCTCACTGCAGACAATGCGTTGCATTATATATACCCTGAAGCGCCAAAGAAACCGTATAGGCGTGCGTATTCAAATACAGATATACGAGGCGTATTCGCAAATGACGGTCCCGTCGGTCGTGAAAGGGAAACCACTGTGAAATCAAAAATGTTTTATTTGCAACAACTTCCAGCTACTCATCTACGTTATCACCGATACGACTTAGACATTTGCAATACCCTTGTTGTAGAAGGCAGCCGAGCAGATACACACTGAGATCACAATTCAATAGTGATGAAGAGTAGGCTGATGTTTAAGACATTAGTCAGGGAGAATCAATACGCAAAGAAGTGGGAGTTACGCTTGAACTATCTTTTAGGTACAGCAATAAGGAGTTACTTAGTAGGCAGTGCAGTTGATGGGGCATCCTTAAAAAGGGAAATAACAGGAGTTGAAAAGAAATACGTAAGTACAAATAAGGTAACTGCGAAGAGACCCTGGCTAATAGAATAAATACTTCAGTTGGTAGATGAAAGAGGGAAGTACAAAAATGTTCAGGGAGATTCAGGATTACAGAATTAGAAGTCGCTGAGGAATGAAATGAACAATAAGTGCAGGAAAGCTAAGGACACAATGGCTACATGAAAAATGTGAAGAAATCGAAAAAGTAATTATTGTCAGAAGGACTGATTATGCATATAGGAAATGAAAATAGTCTTCGGTGAAATTAAAAGCATGGATGGTAACGTTAAGTGGGGAACTATAATCGCACAGTAAAATGCAGAGGATCGAGCAGATAGGTGGGAAGAGTACAGTGAAGACCTCTGTGAGGGAGTATTTGTATGATGTGATAGAAGAAGAAACAGGAGTCGATTTAAAAGGGATAGGGGACCCAGTATTGGAATCAGAATGTAAGATAGCTTTGGAGGACTTATGATCAATTAAAGCAGAATTTCTAAAATCGTTTGAGGAAATGGCAACAAAACGTTGGTGTGTAGAATGTATGAATCTGGAGACATACCATTCGACTTTCGGAAAAATATCATCGACACAACTCCGACGATGGTAACAGCTGACAAGTGCGAGAATTATCGCACAGTCAGCGCAACAGCTCATGCATCCAAGTCGCTGACAAGAATAATGTAAGGAAGAATGGAAAATAAAATTGAGGAAGTGTTACATGATGATCATTTTGACTTTAGGAAAGGTAAAGGCACCAGAGTGGCAATTCTGACATTGCGGTTGATAATGGAAGCAAGAAAAAAGCAAAATAATGACAGGGTCATAGGGTTTGTCGACCTGGAAAAAGCGTTCGACCGAGAAAAACGGTGGATATTGTTCGATTGATAAAGGTACGTGTAGGCTATATAGGTAGAGATGGGTAATATACAGTACGTAAAAAGAGCCAAGTGGGTGTAATAAGAGTGGACGATCAAGAATGAAGTGCCCGGATTAAAAAGGATGTAAGGCAGGGATGTAGTCTTTCACATTCGTATGTGGAAAACTCTGACAACGAGAAGGAGCAGGAGGAGACGACGTCTGTTAAGACATCTTCCACACTACCAGAGGGAGCTGTCGAGGACAAAAACTGTAGGAGTCCAGTCAGCAAATAATTGAGGACGTAGGTTGCAAGTGCTACTGTGAGATGACGAGGTAGGCACAGGAGAGGAATTCCTGGCGTGCGGGTCACATGAAACTAGTCAGAAGACTGATGAACCGAAAACAAAAAAAGAAAGAAAAGAAAAAAAAAGTATTTTCCTCGACAGCGAATGTTCATCAGAAATTACGGTATCGTCAGGAGTGTCCCAGGGAAGTGTGATAGGACAGCTGTTATTCCTATATACATAAATGGTTTGGCCGACAGGATGGGCGGCAATCTGTGGTTGTTTGCTGATGATGTTGTGGTGTACCGTGCATCGAAGTTCTTTGAGTATAGGAAGAGGCAAGATAAATTAGAACAAAATTTCAACTTGGTGTAATGAATGGCAGCTCGCAATACATTTGGAAAAATGTGAGTTAATGCGGATGAGTAGGAAGAACAAACCTGTCATGTTCGGATACTGTGTTACAAGTGTCCTTCTTGACACAATCAAGTCGTTTACGGAGGGTATGACGTCAAACGGGCCGACTTGGAGCAGGAGAGGCATCACACGACATATTAATTTCCAGTGTCTATACTTTTACAAATAAATTCATAAAAGTTTGTCAGCATCACCAGGAAGGATTCAGGATTCACAGTCATTGCAGTGGAAGTTCGAGAACATAAAAAAATAATTTTGTTTAGATGTGAAATTTCATCATTTTTTCGCTTACTAATGGCTGCATTTGTTGCTATAGGTACACTTTTTTTCATTTGTTAGAGAGATTCTTCGATGAATTTTGCCCAGCATATATACCATACGTACAGGTGTATGAAACTCTAGAATTTATTTAATTTATGAAAAAACGAATGATCTGTTGTATTTTAAAACTTCATGTTTAGAAAAAAACACAAATTTTGTATTTAATTACCTCAATTTTTACCACAGTTTTTAACAGATTTGGAAAATTCTAGAGTTTCATACACCTTTAAGTACGGTTCGCATACTGTGCAAAATTCATCGAACCATCTCTCTTACTTATGAAGAAAAGTGTACCTATAGCAACAAATGCTGTCATTAGCAAGTGAAAAAAATGATGAAATTTCACATCTAAAAAAAAATTACTTCGTTATGTTTTGAAACTTCCACTGCTATGAGTGTGAATTCTGAATCCTTCCTGGTCATACTGACAAAGTTTTATTAATTTAGTTTAAAAGTATAGAAAGTGGAAATTAAAATGTCCTGTGGTGCCTCTCCTGTTCCAAGTCGGCCCGTGTGACGTCCTAGCTCCCTCAAATATCTGGGCATAATGTTGCAAAACGATATGAAACGGAATGAGCATGGAAGAACTGTTTTAGCTAAGGGATAATTTTAGGGATGAGAGGTTCAAATGGCTCTGACCACTGTGGGACTTAACTTCTGAGGTTATCAGTCCCCTATAACTTAGAACTACTTAAACCTAACTAACCTAAGGACATCACACACATCCATGCCCGAGGCAGGATCCGAACCTACGACCGTAGCAGTCGCACAGTTCCAGACTGTAGCGCCTAGAACCGCTCGGCCACTCCGGGCGGCAGGGAAGAGTGCTTCACCTGTAAAGCAGACCGCATATAGGGCGCTGGTGCAACTTCAGTGGTGTCGAGCAAGAGTTCCTTGCAGGGCAGAGTGGAGGTCTCTTGGGTTTTCGATGAGAGCTGGTTCTGCCTCGGTGTCAGCGATGGTCGAATGTTAATTAGGATGGGGCCAGTCGAGGGCCTGAAACCTACTTGTTTGTGTGACGGCAGAAGCACTCTAGTGGCTATCCCAAGCACCCTAACTTCATATCTGTACGTCAGTGTGGTGACTGGACCTGTTGTGCCGCTAATCAAAAAATGGCTCTGAGCACTATGGGACTCAACTGCTGTGGTCATCAGTCCCCTAGAACTTAGAACTACTTAAACCTAACTAACCTAAGGACAGCACACAACACCCAGCCATCACGAGGCAGAGAAAATCCCTGACCCCGCCGGGAATCGAACCCGGGAAACCGGGCGTGGGAACCGAGAACGCTACCTACCGCACGACCACGAGAGGCGGGCCATCTGCCGCTAATCATGAACAGCATTCCAGTCTCGCCCTCACAGCGCTCTTGAGTCCCAATACGCTCTACAGAGTGTCTATATGTTGCCTTGACCTATTGTATCACCAGATCTCTCGCCAATCGAACACAATTTTTTTTTGGTCATCAGTCTACTGACTGGTTTGATGCGGCCCGCCACGAATTCCTTTCCTGTGCTAACCTCTTCATCTCAGAGTAGCACTTGCAACCTACATCCTCAATTATTTGCTTGACGTATTCCAATCGCTGTCTTCCTCTACAGTTTTTGCCCTCTACAGCTCCCTGTAGTACCATGGAAGTCATTCCCTCATGTCTTAGCAGATGTCCTATCATCCTGTCCCTTCTCCTTATCTGTGTTTTCCACATATTCCTTTCCTCTCCTCTGCGTAGAACCTCTTCATTCCTTACATTATCAGTCCAACTAATTTTCAACATTCGTCCATAGCACCACATCTCAAATGCTTCGATTCTCTTCTGTTCCGGTTTTCCCACACTCCATGATTCACTACCATACAATGCTGTACCCCAGACGTACATCCTCAGAAATTTCTTCCTCAAATTACGGCCGGTATTTGATATTAGTAGACTTCTCTTGGCCAGAAATGCCTTTTTTACCATAGCGAGTCTGCTTTTGATGTCCTCCTTGCTCCGTCCGTCATTGGTTATTTTACTGCCTAGGTAGCAGAATTCCTTAACTTCATTGAATTCGTGACCATCAATCCTGATGTTAAGTTACTCGCTGTTCTCATTTCGACTACTTTTCATTACCTTCGTCTCTCTCCGATTTACTCTCAGACCATACTGTGTACTCATTAGACTGTTCATTCCGTTCAGCAGATCATTTAATTCTTCTTCGCTTTCACTCAGGATAGCAATGTCATCAGCGAATCGTATCATTGATATCCTTTCACCTTGTATTTTAATGCCACTCCTGAACCTTTCTTTTATTTCCATCATTGATTCCTCGATGTACAGATTGAAGAGTAGGGGCGTAAGGCTACAGCCTTTTCTTACACCCTTCTTAATACGAGCACTTCGTTCTTGATCGTCCACTCTTATTATTCCCTCTCGGTTTTATATTGTCGAACGCTTTTTCCAGGTCGACAAATCCTATTAAAGTGTCTTGATTTTTCTTTAGCCATGCTTCCATTATTAGCCGTAACGTCAGAATTGCCTCTCTCGTCCCTTTACTTTTCCTAAAGCCAAACTGATCGTCACCTAGCGCATTCTCAATTTTCTTTTCCATTCTTCTGTATATTATTCTTGTAAGCAGCTTCGATGCATGAGCTGTTAAGCTGATTGTGCGATAATTCTCGGACTTGTCAGCTCTTGCCGTCTTCGGAATTGTGTGGATGATGCTTTTCCGAAAGTCAGATGGTATATTGCCAGACTCATATATTGTACACACCAACGTGAATAGTCGTTTTGTTGCCACTCCCCCCAATGATTTTAGAAATTCTGATGGAATGTTATCTATCCCTTCTGCCTTATTTGACCGTGAGTCCTCCAAAGCCCTTTTAAATACCGATTCTAATACTGGATCCCCTATCTCTTCTAAATCGACTCCTGTTTCTTCTTCTATCACTTCAGACAAATCTTCACCCTCATAGAGACTTTCAATGTATTTTTTCCACCTATCTGCTCTCTCCTCTGCATTTAACAGTGGAATTTCCGTTGCACTCTTAATGCTACCACCGTTGCTTTTAATGTCACAAAAGGTTGTTTTGACTTTCCTGTTTGCTGAGTCTGTCCTTCTGACAATCATCTCTTTTTCGATGTCTTCACATTTTTCCTGCAGCCATTTCGTCTTAGCTTCCCTGCACTTCCTGTTTATTTCATTCCTCAGAGACTTGTATTTCTGTATTCCTGATTTTCCCGGAACATGTTTGTACATCCTCCTTTCATCAATCAACTGAAGTATTTCTTCTGTTACCCATGGTTTATTCGCAGCTACCTTTTTTGTACTTATGTTTTCCTTGACAACTTCTGTGATGGCCCTTTTTAGAGATGTCCATTCCTCTTCAACTGTACTGCCTACTGCGCTATTCCTTATTGTTGTATCTATTGCGTTAGAGAACTTCAAACGTATCTCGTCATTCCTTAGTACTTCCGTATCCCACTTCTTTGCATATTGATTCTTCCTGACTAATGTCTTGAACTTCATCCTACTCTTCATCACTACTATATTGTGATCTGAGTCTATATCTGCTCCTGGGTACGCCTTACAATCCAGTATCTGATTTCGGAATCTCTGTCTGACCATGATGTAATCTAATTGAAATCTTCCCGTATCTCCCGGCCTTTTCCAAGTATACCTCCTCCTCTTGTGATTCTTGAATAGGGTATTTGCTACTACTAGCTGAACCTTGTTACAGAACTCAATTAGTCTTTCTTCTCTTTCATTCCTTGTCCCAAGCCCATATTCTCCTGTAACCTTTTCTTCTACTCCTTCCCCTACAACTGCATTCCAGTCGCCCATGACTATTAGATTTTCGTCCCCCTTTACATACTGCATTACCCTTTCAATATCCTCATACACTTTCTCTATCTGTTCATCTTCAGCTTGCGACGTCGGCATGTATACCTGAACTATCGTTGTCGGTGTTGGTCTGCTGTCGATTCTGATTAGAACAACCCTGTCACTGAACTGTTCACAGTAACACACCCTCTGCCCTACCTTCCTATTAATAACGAATCCTACACCTGTTATACCATTTTCTCCTGCTCTTGATATTACCCGATACTCATCTGACCAGAAATCCTTGTCTTCCTTCCACTTCACTTCACTGACCTCTACTATATCTAGATTGAGCCTTTGCATTTCCCTTTTCAGATTTTCTAGTTTCCCTACCACGTTCAAGCTTCTGACATTCCACGCCCCGACTCGTAGAACGTTATCCTTTCGTAGATTATTCAAACTTTTTCTCATGGTAACCTCCCCCTTGGCAGTCCCTCCCGGAGATCCGAATGGGGGACTATTCCGGAATCTTTTGCCAATGGAGAGATCATTATGATATTTCTTCAATTACATGCCACATGTCCTGTGGATACACGTTACGTGTCTTTAATGCAGTGGTTTCCATTGCCTTCTGCAGCCTCATGTCGTTGATCATTGCTGATTCTTCCGCCTTTGGGAGCAATTTCCCACCCCTAGGCCAAGAGAGTGCCCTGAACATCTATCCGCTCCTCCGCCCTCTTTGACAAGGCCGTTGGCAGAATGAGGCTGACTTCTTATGCCGGAAGTCTTCGGCCGCCAATGCTGATTATTTATCAAAATTTAGGCAGTGGCGGGGATCGAACCAGTGACCGAAGACCCCCTTTTTTTTTAATCTCATTTTGTTCTATATTGTTCGTTGAATTTGTTCGTGGCGGACGTCAGATGACACCCATTCAGGTTCTTTGTTGATCCGTTCACTCAGTTTTTTTTGTTACAGAGGGTTGCTAAACCCTCTGGCCGAAGACGCTGATCTACCGTGTCGGCTATCCCTAGACAACGGTCATCATCGGATGACACTTCCAGCGTCATCCACAATCAGTATTAACCATCCCTGTTCTGACCGATCAATTGCAACAGGCATGGAACTCCATCCCACAAGCAAACATACGTCAACTGTACAACTTAATGCATAGAAGCAGGCACGCTAGCATTCAACATTCTGACTGCTACACCTCCTGTTAATGTACCAGCATTGTACGTTTGCAATGGTTTACCTCGCGCTTGCAGTAACCTGTGATCCTGCAATGTAAATTTCTTGCATATTTTACATAGTGAAATGTATTCTCGAAATTTGATTCCTATATATTAATAATTTTTTGGTGTTGTGATTTTTCCTTCAGTATATTTTTAATTATTACACAGAAAACTTTCACCATTGCAAGTAAATGAAGAAGTAGTTGAAGCCAGAGAATACAAAAGCCAACATTTACAGCCAGAAAAGGTCGTTGTCGGAGTAGCCAAAAGAAAATGGCACACAGTAGCTGCGCCATTTTCCTTTGGTTCCGGCAGCGACGTTCTGTCGTACTGTGGCACGGGTGTTTTAATGGGTACCATGACCGCTAACCTGTACGAGCAAACAAACAAACAAAAAACTAATTACGTTGCTTCATTTTGTAGAAGTGACAAACAAAACTTCATGACTACCACTTTGTCGATGAGCTGCCATTATGAGGCGGCTATAAAAATATTATGACTCTCATTTTTATATGTCGATTAACGGGCAGTAATTGGTGTACCCAGTACATTCCGGGCAGCTATTAAGTAAGCTGTTTCAGTGGAAATGGCCGTATGGCAGATGTCGAACACACGCAGGCAGTTGCGGCCGAATGAGGCTCTCGAACTGTCACCCAGTTCTATACATAAATCAGTTCCCTCATGGACTACTGCGGAAGCTGTTACCGTAAAAGCAGAAATGTGATTGTAACGAGCTGTTATTTGCAGTAATAACTCAGATGTACACAAAAAACAATAAGTTAGCCAGTTCGTTCAGAACTAGTATAAAATAGTTGTGGAGTGGCGGGGAAATGTGATGTAAGTGTCACAAACTTTCGTTAGTGGAGGAGTGAAATTTGCATCAGTGGAACAATTCCGTTGATACTTTTAATTGAAAGACAGAAAAAAACCTAGGATAACGTGAGTAATATATGTTACACGGAAAACAATCTCAAAAAAAATTTAAACTACCTTGAAACTTCCTGGCAGATTAAATCTGCGTGCCCGACCGAGACTCGAACGCGGGACCTTTGCCTTTCGCGGGCAGGTGCTCTACCAACTGAGCTACCGAAGCACGACTCACGCCCGGTACTCACAGCTTTACTTCTGCCAGTATCTCGTCTCCTACCTTCCAAACTTTGCAGAAGCTCTCCTGCGAACCTTGCAGAACTAGCACTCCTGAAAGAAAGGATACTGCGGAGACATGGCTTAGCCACAGCCTGGGGGATGTTTCCAAAATCTCATTCTTAAACTGTCTTTTTAAGTTGAGGAAATTTGGAAAGATATAAGACTAGCAGCATATTTTTTATTTTTATTTATTTACATATATATATATATATATTTTTTATACATCAGTCGTCCGACTGGTTTGATGCTCGTCTCCCGTGCCAGTGTTTTCATCTGAGAGTAGCTCGTCCAGTTATTTGCTGGATATATCCCAATAACCTTTCTCTACAGTTTTTTCTCCTACAGCTCCCTCTAGTATCACAGCAGTTATTTCTTCATGTCCTATCATGCAGTCCATTCTTCTTGTCATTGTTTTTCATATATTTCTTCCATGGAGTATTCCGCAGAGAACTTCGTCAATCCTTATTTTGCTAGTCTATCTGATTATTTTGCAACACCACATCTCAAATGCTTCTACTCTCTTCTATTCCAGTTTTCCCACAGTCCATGTCGAAGGATATGCTTAAATGCTTCTACTTAAAGACAGGTTTATATGTGTCTGGTAGTTATCTCAGAAATTAGTAAAACTTACCATAGTAAGCTAACTGTGTTAAATTCTGAACGAAAGTATGTGAAGCACACATTACAGGACACGAAATCCAGGCAAAGCAGTAGATCAGATATTTCGCCTGCGGGAAAGCAATTCGTTTTCAAAGAAATTTACGTAGGCTATATGGCTACAAAGCAAAATGATACAGATTAAAATGTTGGCTCAGACTATTGCGGAAATTTAAAATTTAGTTTTGAAAACTATCACTATACCAGATTTGTTATTGTGATTACAGACCAAATAGAGATAAAAATTAACGCATCTTACTTTGTGTTAAACTACTTTAAAGTTCTAGATAACACGTCTCTGAAACCTTTTACTGATATGTAACCCCTAAACTGTTACGATATTTTCGTAATTACATTCAGACAATCACTGTAACTTATAAAGAATATGAATTTTGCTGATAATAAAGTTCATTGACCTACATGTGGGCTAAGAACGCTCTTCTGTCTGGCAACCTGTTACTATTAGGAATATCGGTCTGAATGTCCAAAACCAAACTTCATTTACAGTACATGCGAAGTGCAATGCAAGATGGTATATTATCACTTTCCATAAAAATGCTTCTACATCACACAACTCGCGATGTGCAATGCGATTATACAGATACATTCATTAAGGCAGTTGTTGTTGTGGTCTTCAATCCAGAGACTGGTTTGATGCAGCCATCCATACCACTCTTTCCTGTGCAAGCTTCTTCATCTCCCAGTACCTACTACAACCTACATCCTTCTGAATCTGCTTAATGTACTCATCTCTTGGTCTCCCTCTACAATTTTTACCCCCCACGACGCTCTTCAATACCAAATGGTGATCTCTTGGTGCCTCAGAACATGTCCTACCAACCGACCACTTCTTCTAGTAACGTTATGTCAAAAATTCCTTTTCTCCCCAATTATATTCAGTACCTCTTCATTAGTTATGTGATCTACCCATATAATCTTTAGCATTCTTCTGTAGCACCACATTTAGAAAGCTTCTATTCTCTTCTTTCCTAATCTATTTATCGTCCATGTTTCACTTCCATTCATGGCTACACTCAATACAAATACTTTCAGAAACGACTTCCTGACACTTAAATCTATACACGATGTTAACAAATTTCTCTTCTTCAGAAACGCTTTCCTTTGCCGTTGCCAGTCTAGATTTTACGTATATCCTCTGTACTTAGACCATCATCAGTTATATTGCTCCCCAAATAGCAAAACTCATATACTACTATAAATGTCTCATTCCCTAATCTGATTCCCTCAGCATGCCCCGGTTTAATTCGACGACATTCCAATATCCTCGTTTTGCTGTTGTTGATGTTTATTTTATATCCTGCTTTCAAGACACTGTCCATTCCATTCAACTGCTCTTCCAGGTCCTTCGCTGTCTCTGACAAAATTACGATGGCATCGGCGCACCTCAAAGGTTTTATTTCTTCTCTTTTGTTTCCTTTACTGCCTGGTCAATATAAAGATTGAATAACATCGGGGAGAGGCTACAACGCCGTCTCACTTCCTTCCCTATCACTGCTTCCCTTTCATGCCCCTCGACTCTTATAAGTAGCATCTGGCTTCTGTAAAAATTGTAAATAGCCTTTCGCTCCCTGTGTTTGACCCCTGCCACCTTCAGAATTTGAAAGAGAGTAATCCAGTCAACATTGTCAAAAGCTTTCTCCAAGTGTACAATTGCTAGAAACGTAGATTTACCTTTTCTTAATATATGTTCTAAGATAATTCTTAGGGTCAGTATTGCCTCACGTGTTCCAACATTTCTATGGGATCCAAACCTTCCCCGAGGTGGGCTACTACCAGTTTTTCCATTCGTCTGTAAAGAATTATTTTTGGTATTTTGCAGCCGTGAAATATTAAACGGTAATTTTTTACATCTGTCAACACCTGCTTTCTTTGGGATTGGAATAATTATGTTCTTCTTGAAGTCTGAGGGTATTCCGCCTGTCTTATACATGTTGCTCAACATATGGTAGAGTTTTGTCAGGGCTGGCTCTCCCAAGGCTATCAGTAGTGTTAATGGAATGTTGTCTATTGTCGGGGCATTGTTTCGACTTAGGTCTTTCAGTTCTCTGGCAAACTCTTCACGCAGTATCATATCTTCAATTTATCTTCATCTACGACCTCTTTCATTTCCATAATTTTGTCCTCAAGTAAATCGCCCTTATATAGACCCTCTATACACTGCTTCCACCTTTCTGCTTTCCCTTCTTTGCTAAGAACTGGGTTTCCATCTGAGCTTCTGATATTCATTTAAGTGGTTCTCTTTTCTCCAAATGTCTCTTTAATTTTCCTGTAGGCAGTATCTATCTTACCGCTAGTGATATATGCCTCTACATCCTTACATTTGTCCTCTATTCGTACCTGTTTAGCCATTTTGCACTTCATGTCGATCTCATTTTTGAGACGTTTGAATTCCTTTGTCTCATCCATTGCGTTCTTATATTTTCTCCTTTCATCAATTAAATTCACTATTTCTTCTGCTACCCAAGGATTTCTATTAGCCCTCGTCTTTTTACCTACTTGATCCTGTTCTGCCTTCACTATTTCATCTCTCAGAACTACCCATCCTTCTTTTTTGGTATTTCTTTCCCCCGTTCTTGTCAATCGTTCCCTAATTATCTCTCTGAAACTCTCTACAACCGCTGGTTCTTTCAGTTTGTCCAGATCCCATCTCCTTAAATTCCCACCTCTTTGCTGTTTCTTCCGTTTTAATCTACACTTCATAACTAATATATTGTGGTCAGAGTTCACATCTGCCCCTAGAAAAGTGTTACAATTTAAAACCTGGTTCCTAAATCTCTGTCTTACCATTATGTAATCTACCTGAACCCTTCCAGTGTCTCCAGCCCTCTTCCATGTATACAACATTCTCTCATGATTCTTGAACCAAGTGTTAGCTATGATTAAAATTCTACCATGCCGCTTCCCCTTTCGTTCCTTACCCCCTCTCCATATTCACCTACTACGTTTCCTTCTCTTCCTTTTCCCACTATTGAATTCCAGTCACCAATGACTAATAAATTTTCGTCTCCCTTCACTATATGAATAATTTCTGTTATCTCATCATACGTTTCATCAGTGTCTTCGTCATTTGCTGAGCTGGTTGGCATATCAACTTCCACTACTGTGGTAGGCGTGGGCTTCGTGTCTGTCTTTGCTACCATCATGCGTTCACTGTGCTGTTTGTAGTAGCTTACCCGCGCTCCTATTTTTAATTCATTATTAAACCTACTCCTGTATTTATAACCCTGTATTTACCTGACCAGAAGTCTTGTTCCTCCTGCCACCGAACTTCACCAATTCCCACTATATCTGACTTTAACCTTTCCATTTCCCTTTTTAAATTTTCTAACCTACGCGCCCGATTAAGGGATCTGACAGTCCACGCTCCGATACGTAGAACGCCAGTTTTCTTTCTCCTGATAACGACGTCCTCCTGAGTAGTCCCCGCCCGGAGATCCGAATGGGGGACTATTTTACCCCCGGAATATATTACCCAAGAGGACGCTATCATCATTTAACCATACACTAAATCTGCATGCCCTCGGGAAAAATTACGGATGCTGTTTCTCTTTGCTTTCAGCCGTTCGCGGTACAAGCACAGGAAGGCAGCTTTGGTTAATATTACAAGGGCAGATCAGTCAATCATCCAGACTGTTGCCCCTGCAACTACTGAAGAGGCTGCTGCCCCTCTTCATGAACCACAGGTTTATCTGGCCTCTCAACAGATGTTGTGGTTGCACCTACGGTACGGCTATCTGTATCGCAAAGGCGCGCAAGCGTCCCCACATACGGCAAGGAATGAAAAACGAGGAGCTGAAGTTAACTACTGATAAATGGGAACAAAGACTCAAGTATAACTATGCTTCTAAAACAACCATATACCCTTTCATGAAATTCTCTTAACTTAATAATTTGGCGAAATAATTCTTAATAATTTTCCTGTTTACAATTACTTTCCTTGACACTTGTTTCCATTATAAGACAAATTCATGAGCTTCACTACAAAATTTCTACTGTAAACTTCATGCATACACAATGTTCTAACACCAAGAACCTACACAATTGCAAATACATAAATATATAAAACTATATTAACTTGAAACCTTCCTTCTGACATTCTTGCATTCATATAATCTCAGTTCCACAAATTTTTTCCTCATAATATAGAAACACAAAATCCTTTTCCAATAATGGTGCCTCTACTACACAGCAGGCCAATTTCCATCCTTCTAAAACCAGAAACACTGCCCGTCTTTCTACCACACACTGATTGCTACCGTGACAAGGTAAAACTAATTTCTCTGGCCAAGATCTGTGGTCTCAGTAACAAACTTAAAAAGAACATCGTTATATCAACACTACAGATGTTGAGTAAATTTACCAAATCCACAAATTCCTTTACATTTACGGTCAGAACTTCTTGAATATCGGCATTGTAAATGGAACAGTTATCTTTCACATGTTTCACTGCCATACAATGAAGTCCTCTGACCGCACATACTCAGAAATTTCGTCGTCAAACTAAGACCTACGATACTTGTAGACTTGTCTCGGGAATTAATTAATTTTTCACGTCGTAGTCTGCTTTTTACGTACTTCTTGCTCCGTGCGCTATGGGTTATTTTGCTTTCTAGGTAGCAAAATTCCTTAACTTCATCTACTTCGTGATAACCCATTATGATATAATTTCCTCCTTCTAGTTGTTTCTGTTACTTCTCATTTCTTTCGTCTTTCTTCAGCTTACTCTCAATCCATATTCTGTAGTCATTAGACGGTGCGATCGATTCAACAGGTCCTGTATTTCTTCTGCAATTTC
Organism: Schistocerca nitens; assembly: GCF_023898315.1. Classification (NCBI taxonomy): domain Eukaryota; kingdom Metazoa; phylum Arthropoda; class Insecta; order Orthoptera; family Acrididae; genus Schistocerca; species Schistocerca nitens. Next base: position 546,197,065 of record NC_064619.1, on the reverse strand, counting down.
ATCAACGATTCTTAACACTGATAGTCTTTCACGTTGTATTTTAATCTCACTCTTGAAACTTGATTTATGTCAGTGCTTCTTCGACGTATAGACTGAACAGCAGGAGCGGAATACTACATCCCTGTCTTACACCCATTTCCAGTCTTGTGGTTCCTTCTTGGTTCTTGTGCATATTGTATATTACCCTCCTATTCCTGAAGCTTATCCCCTTCTCTCTCAGAATTCCGAACTTCTTGCACCAACTGACACTGTTGAACACTTACTTCAGGTCGATTAATCGTTTGACTGCGTCTTGACTTTTATTTGTCTTCCAATATCAACGATAACGCCAGAATTGAGTCTCTGGTGTATTTGTCTTTCCTATAGCCAAACTGCTCACCATTGACGACAACTTGAATGCATTAACTGTTAAGCTGATTGTGAGATAATTCTCGCAAGTCTCTGCTCTTGCTATCTTCGGCATTGTGTGGATGATGTTGTTCCAAAACTATGACTCGATATCGCCAGTTTCATACATTCTATACCCAATGTGAATAATTGTTGTGGTGTCACATTCCCTGATGATTGTATAAATTCCGATGGAATGCAATGTTTTCCTTTTCCTTTATTCGATTTTAAGTTTTCTAAAGGTATTAGAAATTTTGACTTCAACTCTATATTTCGTATCTCTTCCTTATCGAAATCTGTTTCTACTGTCACGTCATCGGGTAAGTCCTCTCTCAACGTTCTATTTCCACCTATCCGCCATCTCCTCTGCATTTAACAGCATAATTCCTACTGCTCTCTTAATGTTAAGGCTCTTGTTTTTAATTTCACCAAAGAGTTTTTTGACGATTGTATATAATGAGTTATTCCTTCCAACCATCAGTTCTTTTTAGTTCCTTCACATTTTTCATCTAAACATTTCGCCTCAGCTCTCCTGCACTTCCACTTTACTTCATTGTTAAGTGATTTTTATTTATCTATTCCTGAACATTTTTGTACTTCTTTCTTTTACTTTGAGGAAATTCGGAAAGATTTAAGATCAGTAGAGACTTTATGAAACATATTTCGATCCTTGCTGACTTTCACCGTCTGTAGGCACCTATACTGCTTGAATACATGAAAATCATTGTTTAGATTACTCAATCATAGAATCAAGCATTGTTTTGTAGCTTTTACGTGATGCTGAGTGACGCCTACCTTCAATACACGGTGTTTCCCATCTGCAGCATCAGAGGAGATTCTTTTGTACAAAACCACTCCTATATCGTCTTTGGTAATTCTTAGCCCTGTAGCTGTGGTGATTAGTGGTTTAGAGGTGTATGACGCTGTGGACTGGAATACAATCCCCCCATGGCAATAATGTGACTCAAAAACACACGTTCATGATCTTCCGGTACTGGCGTCTTGGCTGTTTGATTTTATATGTAAAGAATCGCCCGTCTTACGAGTATCAACTGGCGATCTTTGAATAGATAAGTTTGGAAAATCTTTCAGAAACGCGGATCGGTAAAAGTTATGTGACTTATTTTTGTGAATTCTTTTCTGTGAATTTTTCATACAGTATTTCTACATATTCCTTCTGTGACTTCAGACGACTATAGTGGATTTCCACAGTTCAAATGGTTCAGATGGCTCTGAGCACTATGGGACTCAACTGCTGTGGTCATAAGTCCCCTATAACTTAGAACTTCTTAAACCTAACTAACCTAAGGACAGCACACAACACCCAGCCATCACGAGGCAGAGAAAATCCCTGACCCCGCCGGGAATCGAACCCGGGAACCCGGGCGTGGGAAGCGAGAACGCTACCGCACGACCGCAAGATGCGGGCGATTTCCACAGTAACCCGTGGTCTACGGGTAGCTGCTTTGACTAATAATCCAAGCGTTCCTGCGTCCCGGAAGCGAATCTCGCGACTACTTACATTTCTAATAAAAATTCTCAGCAACGGTAGCCGAAAACGTCATGTAAAACAAGTCATCCTCGTCCTGGCAACGGCCTTGTCAAAGAAACCAGAGGAGCAGACTGAGGTTCAGAGTACTTTCTTGCCGCTGGGATGGGAAACTGCCCCTAAGAGGCGGAAGAATCAGCAGTGATCAACGGCATGAGAATGCAGAATGCAATGGAAACCACTGCATTAAAGACACATAATGTGTACCCCCAGAAAATCTACCCTATAATTGAGGAAGACTCATGCTCATTTCCCCAGTGGCAAAACATGCCAGACTAGTCCCCCATTCGGATCTCCGGGAGGGCATTGCCACGGGAGAGGTTTCCACGACAAAATGATTAGATAACCAACGAAGAGGTAGCGTTCTACGTGTCGGAGCGTGGAATGTGAGAAGACTGATCGCGGAAGGGAAGCTAGAAAAAATGAAATGTGATCTGTGAAGGCATAATCTAGATATAGTGGGGTCATTGAAGTGTAATGAAGGAAATGAGGTTTCCTGGTCAGACGAGTGGTATTATCAAGAGCAACAGGAAATGGTATAACCGGTGTAACGGGAGTAGGATTCAATATTAATAGGGAGGTAGTACAGAAAGTGTTTTACTGTGAACAGTTCAGTAGTACGATTCTTCCCATCAGAATCAACAGCAAACCAACAACGACAATGTCCTGTGGATAAACATAATATTGCCTTCTGCATCCTCATGACGTTAATCATTCGTGATTTTTCCGTCTTTTAGTGGCAGTTTCTGACCCCAAGGGCAAGAGGGTGCCCTGAATCTCTACGCGCTTCTCCACCCTCTTTGATGAGGCCGTTGGCAAATGAGGCACACTTCTTAATGTGTAAGTCTTCGGCCGCCATGTTTTTTGTTAAGAATTTAAGCGGTGGTGAGGATAGTTGTTGGAGCCGTGGATGTTTCGATTTCTAGTAGTCAAACAAGCAAGCACTGTACCATGCGGCAATTTTTTGCCCTTACAGTCATTTTAACAATGTCAGAAGAGTATACGAATACATAAATAAGTGTAGTTTGGTATTACTTTTAAATCAGAGGTAAATATCTTTCAGAAATAATGAATATCTTTTACTTAATGTGAAGGCTACATAATTTTTACTACTTATTTTGTGCTATATTTAGTATTAAGTTCTCATTATTTGGTGTTAGTGATGTCGGAAATGACGTAATTTGGTACCACTTTTAAATTCATCTTAATACTACACTCTTACTGACTGGAAAGAGGGGGGGGGGGGAGGGGGGAATGGAGTACAAAGTGCAAGTGGTCTATATCTATCAACTTTGATTTTTAGAAGTGTGTTGTGATGAGTTGGAAATGCGGGGGATGGAAACAGAAGAGGGACTTTTAATTTCCCATTAACACACATGGCGTATTTCCGCCATCTTGGATTTCTCTTCCTCTATCTTTTCCTTTTTTTTCAGCTGTAGGCACTTTATTTTTAAGGACGACCCGTTTCGCAGCATTTAGTTGCATCATCAGGTGCAATAATATCACATTTGGATGAGGAAAGAGTATGGGATGACAGTTACTTAGGAAAATTTTGCTGACTATGAGCGCTGGGTTATCCCATTCTCTTTTCTGATCAGAACATGGATTGATTTTGTTGCACCTGATGATTCAGCTGAAATGCTGCGAAACCGGTCGTGCTTATAAATAAAATAGTTACGACTGAAGAGGTTCATCTTCAAATTGGATATATCCCGGCTATAACAGTCCTGACTACCATTTTTAATACTGCACTATGAATGGCGGGATGTAATGATTGATTGGCTGACTGGTTACCTGATTTTATTGGTTGATGACATCGCTGTTGTGATGACGTCGCTGATAAGAGTATTGACGTTGCGTTCAAGCTCGGGGTAGAGGACGCTGTACAAAAGTGCGATAGATAGTTGGTAACCTTTTGTCTTTTGCGATATGGAGAAGTACCATGAACATCACCTGGTGGTCGGCACTGGAAACTCTATGAAACCGTCTGTCAATCCTGAGGCGCGTCGCCGGGGGCCAGGCATTGCATTGGAGAGTCACTACAGTCAACTTGGAACCTGACCAAGCTGCATTCAGACATCGTCCACTTGGAGGGTGGACGGCGTCCTTGACTGTGTATAGAAGAGGATTACAATCGCAATTAGAGACGAGTAACTGTGGGTCCTAGTTACCATCATGCGTACAGATAATTATCTGCTGTGCTTTCAAGACGCACAACTGTTGATAGGCAGCTGACAGATTTTGTCAGGGTGAAGTTATTGTGCACAGGTGCTAAGGGCAATGGGAGCAGCTAGCGGCCATTGTTGCATTTACCATCATAGTGTAACCGTTGCAAGTTTATAGTGCATATCGTGGCTGTGGGGGCATAAGAGGGAGGTTTCTGTTTATCTCCTTTTTTTTCTTTCTACGCATAGTGCCTATTTAAATCATTGTACACACCCATACATTCATTTTTGTTACGGTGCTGACCTTTACTAATACATTTGTACAGTCATATTTCTGTAGCATTGAAAGAGTAGCTGGTGGACTTGGTGTGTAGCTCTTGTTGTAAATTCTTTTCATGTTCTGTTATATATCGTGTACCCGCCTGTGAAGATCTTACGGGCTGATATTGTGGACATTGTGAATTATATTCACTTGTTCTGAGATGTATGTCACAGTGTCCGAATAAGATTACTGCTTCAGTATATTGTATGTGCTTAGAAGAAAGTTTTTGATATTATTTGTACTGTGCCCTTATTTTAAGTAAGTATTATTTCTGGACAGAATACTGTTAATTTACTTATTAACTGCCAAATACTTCTACTAATCAGGAAGGAAGAACAGCGATCAGTAACAAATAATCTGAACTTTATTGCAGATCGATTTCAACTATGGAATAGTCCTCGTCAGTGTGAAGAACACCTGTTGTGGTCTAATTACATGAAGTTCAGTTAAGTAGCTATAGCAATCTTTATAAAAGGTGCAGCTAGTGGAAAGGACACAGCTAAGAGTGAATCCGATCTCCAACGAGAAAAGTGCGGAGCTTCTTCAACGGTATTTTCTCTTTGGTATAAGGGACCCATGGCCTGCGGTGGCTCGTTACATAATAATAATGCAGTTAGTAGGAACAGTTTTTTATGTGCTAAAACATTTAAATATTTCATTTTTAAGAAGGAAGGATATAAAAATTTATGCATAAAATGCAAACATCACCAATCATGCTCACGTAGTGACAGATACAAACAACTCGCTGTTGCAGTGAATCACGAAAACTTTCTCCAAGTTTAATATCTCAAAACGAAGTCGGATGTCTCGAAAGAATGCAGGATACCGGGGGAAGAATCTTTCAGATTTATGTTATATTAGTCTCGCATATTTCATCAAAGCAATGTCAATGGCACACAGATTTTCAGTTTCACAGACGCGCACTTCTCCTTCCACAAAATTGGATAATTTTAGACATAGTATGAAATCCACCGTTATTTTCGAACGCACTTTCAAATTTCTGTTTAATAGCGCCTCTTTTGCACCTTTGAGCTATTTAATTTTTTTTCTCAGTGTCATGTACTCGACTAACTATATTAGTTAACAAGCTGGTTATTGTTTAAAATTTCTTAACGGAGCGAAACAAAAAACTCAGATTTGCAGATGTGAGACAATTCATTTTTTACTGTACTGTCGTTGAGTAAGTTCTGAAGAATTTCAATTGAAGAAGCGTCAACCTTATTTAGGTTATCGACCATCTATTTAAAATTTTCAAAACTGTTTGCATAATAGTCTGCTGCTTCCAAACATGTCCTCCAGCAAGTAACTAGGGGTCTAGGTGCCAGTGCAAGATCTGGATTTTTATCTCAGAAAAAATCAGTTCCTATTGTCGCTCTCACAAACATCTTTTTTCAATTTGTTCACATTATATACAATGTACTTATCTGCTCACATACCCTGTATAAACCATGTGCTACACAAGCTACCTATAACATATGTAGGAAGCTTACATAAAACACTTTGGATGTCTTCATCTATGCAGCAGCATCCATAAGTAAGAGTAAAACACAATCAAATTTCACCCCATTCGTCCATAAAAACCGCATTGATTCATTGAATAAGCGAGCCATTGTTACATCATTTGACGCTGATATTTCTTTACATCCTAGAAGAAAACACGGTTTGGATACTATTTCATCATTCTTTACCACACACACCGCAAAATTTCCCATTGTTGTACTGCTAGAGTATGGTGGTACGTGATGCTTTACTACTTTTTTTTGTAATTTTCACGTTCTACTCTCATATGTTTTAGCATTTCTTCGTAAATGTAGGGGCATATACTTTTCTTACTTTTCGTTATTCTGGGGCATTGCGTAATAAAACTTCTGAGCACTTGACTTCTAAATTCACACAAAGTAATGTCACATGAAAGAAAAATTTTGCATAAAGCTGCATAATATTCGGAATTTTCTGAAACTAGGGTATGTGAAGAGGAAAGTGCTTCACCTAAAAGAGCTTGTTTGGAAGTTGTATATAAAGCGGCCATTCTATGTTTACTACCTTCTAAATGACGCAAGAATTGAGATCGCTGGTCTGTATGTACTGGCATTCCACATTTTTGACAGTACAGAAATCTTCGTAAGTCACTTGTATAGATGCCGCTAAATTCAGCTACATATAGTTGTACGAAATAGTGAACACTTTCCTTCACTTTAGGAACTACATCGCCAAACACTTCACTTAAGATACTGTGCTTTATAATTGCTTAAACAAGACAAGGGCAGTGAGAGAAGAGTGCCGTCCACGTCATATTTACGGCGTTCAAATGTGTGGAGGAAATTCCTATTTCAAGATCGCTAAAACTCTTTTATTGATCTCTAGTTTCAGCTCAACAAAGAGTTGTCGACTGGCTTCTGGTATGACAATGTCAAATAACAACGTAAGTAAGAGATTCCCCTTTCAGAGAGTGAGGCAGCACGTGTAGTAGAGGTCACTCACTACGCAGTATGTTCACGAGTAAAGTTCATTCAGATTGTTTTCTCATAATACTACAGTCCAAGAGAACTTCTGGTAAATTTAAGTATTATAATAAAGAAGAGTGACAAATTATGTGCTTTAGCAAACTATTGTGTCCGATTGAAGTGTGCTGTTTCGGGAATTTCTGTCGTAGTTACAATTTTTTATCTATAGGTAAAAAAGAAACTATTTATGTACATAAAAATCCTTTCCTTAGTAAGATGAATGTTGCGGTGTGATTGCCGTCAATGCAGGAAAAGCATTGCGCCGTTGTTCCGCTCTTGCATTACATTTAGCGAACCCATACATTAGGTGCATATCGATCAACTCTTCATCACTAAATTCACTCAAGGTTTAATGTACAACTAAGCTATCGGAAAATCAGTTCCGAGGCAGAGCCAAGTAATACTGAAAACAAGCTTGAGGGTGAAGTACAAAGAGCAAAGAGGACATTAATACACGTAAACATGGTCAGTAGTAGGCTGTAATTGTATTTTTATTTCATATTGCGACTAGCTAATTTAGAATACGCGTCATTGACAAGGACATTTGTATCATTTGTATTTCACGTCATTTTCACATCACTCCTAATTACAAGTAAAAAGTAGCCATATTCGGTCATTTTACAAAAGGATCCACGTTACAGTGACACCTTTTAAGATCGTCCAGAGTACGATCTTAAAGGGTGTCGGTCGGGGTAGTGTGGATCCTTACGTAAAATGACGGAATATGGTTACATTTTACTTGTAATTAAGAGTGATTTGAAAACTGCATGAGGCAGAAGTGTTACAAATGTGCTTGACAATGACGCTTAGTCGAAATTACCTAATCGCAAGATGAAATAAAAATCACATTCCAGCCTGCTGCGGACCATATTTACGTGTATTAAACATATGAAGGCTGTGGATCTCCACAAATACAAAATTTAAAGAGAGAATTAAAGTTGCCAAAGATTTGTACCGTGCGTCAAGCTAAACGTTTGTTTCCAAGCCACAACAAACAGCACAGATCATAAACATTTTCCGTTTGTGTAGATACTTTAATTGGAGTAGCAGATACAAAGGTGAATGGGATTAAGTACAGAAACGAAACGCAATTAGTAAGTAACGAGCCAATGGGGGTTAGGATTTCTTATTCCTAGATACTCAGAAAGTGTCTCTCAAAACATGGAACAGTGGAGTTATGATGCGCGCTGTACAGACGACACACAGAGTGGGGAAAAAACTGAAAAGTCACAATAAAGACAGCACATTATCCTGCCTAATACGATGTAGGAAATCCGTTGGCACGCCAAGCAGGTTCCAATAGTACCTTAAAGGGTAATTCCACATCCTGTATCGTTTTGAAGGGTGTCTTATACTATTTTCCCTGCTAAAGAGTGGCAAGTTTAGGTAAAGGTGACGCAGGTGGATATAGATCAAACTTTCTTCTCCCCACATTGGACACCAACGCCTCTAAAATATTGAGATTAGGGTCGAAACGCTAGCTAAACCCGCTGGGCAGAACAGGTAATTAGGATTGTGGAAAGGGTCACATAAGGTTGGGCTCAGTTTCACCTTAAAATTGTAATTTATTGTAATTTAATAACACACTTACCACCCAAGCGGCACATAGCCGGACCTTTACGAAATGCAACTCTTTCACGGCTCAAGGCCTCCAAACAAGAAATCCTAACACATCAACAAGATAAAAATCCAATTAAAATGGTAATAAAATAATAAAAAAAACATCTATCACAGCTAGGTGGAAAGCCTCAAAGCAAGGTAGAAAGAACAAACTTAGCAAGGTGCAATACAAATGGCTGAAGGCCACAATTATGTTTGTAAATTTTAGAATATATTACCATAGACTTTAAAGGCAGAAGGCCACAATGTTTAAAAAAAAATAAACAAAATCTTAAAATCAACAAGATGAAAATGCAATAAAATAAAATAAATAATAAACATCGATCACGGATAAGTGGAAAGCCTCAAGGCAAAGCAGATAGAGCAAACATATGCAAGGTGCAATACAAATGGCTGAATTCCACAATTAAATTTTAAAAGTTTTAAAATATATTACCATAATCTTTTAAAAGGCAGAAGGCCGCCATGTTTAAGCTTGAAAGATAATTTTAAGAATAAGGTTACAAGACTGAAAGCCCATAATTAATGTTGCAAAATTTTTAAGAAGGAAAAAAATTACAATAAGCCTTAAATTTTAAGTAGCTGAAAACAGATAATTAAATACCGGTGGGAAAGAAAATAAAGACAAGGGCACTTACAAGGGAACCTCCCCATCGCACCCCCCTCAGATTTAGTTATAAGTTGGCACAGTGGATAGGCCTTGATAAACTGAACACACATCAATTGAGAAAACAGGAAGAAGTTGTGTGGCACTGTGAAAAAATAAGCAAAATATTCAAACTGAGTAATCCACGGGCCGCATATGCAACATCATGGACAAAGTGAGCTCAGGAGCGTCGTGGTCCCGTGGTAGCGTGAGCAGCTTCTGAACGAGAGGTCCTTGGTTCAAGTCTTCCCACGAGTGAAAATTTTATTTTCTTTATTTTTGCATAGTTATTATCTGTCCGTTCGTTCATTGACGTCTTTGTTCACTGTAATAAGTTTAGTGTCTGTGTTTTGCGACCGCATCGCAAAACCGTGCGATTAGAAGACTAAAGGACGTGCCTCGCCAATGGGAACCGAAAACATTTGTTCGCAAGGTCATAGGTCAACCGATTCCTCCACAGGAAAACACATCTGATATATTCTATACGACACTGGTGACGGCATGTGCGTCACATGACAGGAATATGTTGTCGACCCACCTAACTTGTACACTTGGCGAAGGGGTAAAAAGATTCTTCTACCTTGCCCGATTTAGGTTTTCTTGTGGATGTGATAATCACTCCCAAAAAAGTGATGAAAACGTAAGAGTTTGTGACATAAACTGAAAATAAAAAAATTAAACTTTTCACTCGATGGAAGATTTGAACCAAGGACCTTTCGTTCCGCAGCTGCTCACGTTACCACGAGACCACCGCGCTCCTGCGTTCCCAGTATCCTTGACGTTGCCTATTTTAGCATGAACTACTCAGTTTGTATATTTTGCTTATTTTTTCACAGTTCCACACAACGTCTTCCTGTTTTCTCAATTGATCTGTTTTCAGTTTTTCAAGGCCTATCCACTGTGCCAACTTATAACTAAATCTGAGGGGGGTGCGATGGGGAGGTTCCCTTGTTAGAATCCTCCTGGAAGGTCGGTCTGCCCTCCTAGACACGTACTGCTGGTGAGCCCGACTACACTTGATCCGTCGGAACCCAACCAGGAGACAGCCACGGACCGACCGACACAACGACTTGTTTGCCATCAATCAGTACACGAGAACTCAAACACAAAATGTTATGGACGTAATTATCCACAATCAAGTATGTACAAACACACGGTGTTGCTCACAGGAAAACCTTCCCAATAGCGAACCACCGAAACGAACCACAACATGAATGTACGAGGCTTGGGTACTTAAAATAATCACTCAAATTTGACGTCCTGGGTCGGTGTAGCACGAAGCTCGTAGCGATCGGACAGCTCCACACACGCTCCGACACTGCGCAGGGACCGGCAGCGGACCAAACCAACTGCACCGCGCGGAAATAATGTCCATGGTCCGCAGCAACCGACCGACTGCCCGCAGAATGCCGACAACATCTAAAATAGTCGTCAGTTGAAATCACGCCAACTACACACACAACCTGACAAACACTTGCACGAAGACCTGAACGACACCCAACAGTAACCAAGCACACACAAAGAAAAATCGTGAGTTAATCCACACACACACACACACACACACACACACACACACAGCCGAATCTTGAACGATCGGCGAGACTGTGGTGTCACCGCCAGACACCACACTAGCTAGGTGGTAGCTTAAATCGGCCGCGGTCCATTAGTAGATGTCGGACCCGCGTGTCGCCACTGGCAGTGATCGCAGACCGAGCGCCACCACAAGGCAGGTCTCGAGAGACGTACTAGGACTCGACCCAGTTGTACGACGACGTTGCTAGCGACTACACTGACGAAGCCTTTCTCTCATTTGCCGAGAGACAGTTAGAATAGCCTTCAGCTAAGTTAATGGCTACGACCTAGCAAGGCGCCATTTGTACCATTGCATGTATCTCACGATAGTCTCACTTGTATCATCACGAATGCTGTATACCAAAGGACGATATAAAAGTTAAGTGTTCTAGTAGCTACGTTCTTTTCTTTATCACATTCATTACGAATCCTGTTCCAGACTTCGCGCCAGTCGGCGTTGTGTGTACGCGTGCCCTCTCGGCTACCCGTCTCTGTGGACTGGCTGCCTTAACAGTCCACTACATTGGCGACGCGGATTAATCAGGATCTTGTTCTTTCTCATTGCTTCCATTTACTTGTGTCATGGCTTCGCCACATTCTCCAGATGTACTGTCCGAATTTTATCGCTTGCAGAATCAGCAGACGCAGGCCTTATTGGATGCCCTTGGACAACTCGTCCAGCGTCAATGTGCGCTTCAAAACGATGCGGCCGCCGCCGCTTCATCGCTACCGCAGCCACACCATGCTGTTGCACCTCATTTTAGGCCCTACGGGGCGGCCAACGAGACATGGCCGGAATGGTCTCGACAATTTGGATTTCATCTCGCCGCCTACAGAATTCAAGGTAATGAGCGGCAGCCGTTTTTGCTTTCGTGTGTAGGTGTGTCCACCTACCGTGTGATAGTGAAATTGTTTCCCCGACGCGACGTAGCAACTCTCTCATACGAAGAAATTTTGTCTGCATTAGATGCCTATTTCAAAGAAACAGTTAATGTAGTGGCAAAACGGTATACGTTCTTCCGTACAAAACGTACGGCCGGTCAAACTGATAGGGAGTGGGTTGCAACTTTGCAAGGACTTTCTAGGGAGTGTGCATTTGAATGTGACTGTGGCCTCCCTTATTCAGATACTATGGTGCATGATGCAATAGCACAGAACGTTTCTGATGTTCGCATAAGGGAACAGATTTTGAAACTAGTAAATCCCTCCCTTCAACAAGTGATAGACATATTGGACAGCCAAGACACACTTGACTTTGCTCAGGAATCATTTGAAACTTCGCCAGCCGTGTGTCACAATAACCGGCCCGCCGGGCCCGCTGCACGGAACGCTAACCTGCCCTCGCGCACGTCCGCGCATCCACGTGTCCCGCGCAGCCAAACAAATGCAGTGAAATCATGCCCGCGGTGTGCCACTAGACATTCGCGTGAGAATTGCCCGTCACGCCAAGCTATTTGCTTTTTCTGTAACAAGAAAGGACATGTTCAAAGTGTTTGCCAGAAAAAGCTCAGATCAGACACTCACAACCATTCCAGGCCCTTTGCTTCGCGCCGGAATCGAACCAAGGACAATCAGTCTCGTGAACCTTCGCCCATGGACATTCATGTCGTTCATTCCACCCCGTCCAGTGCCACTTTCTCTCTCAGTGACAGTGTTCGTCCCACAAAAAGTGTGCGTCGACGTCGACGCAAATCCCGTAACGTCGCACGTGATTCTGTACCAGTGTCTGTTCACGTTGCACAAAACAGTCGCTCTTGTCGTCAGCAGGACAATAAACTTTTTGTAGACTTGGACTTTGCGGGCAAAGTGATCCCCTTCCAGCTCAATGCCGGAGCTGCAGTTTCATTGCTCAATCACGCCACGTACAAACAACTGGGCGCACCTCCGTTGCGTGCCGCAAATGTTCAGCTCAAGAGTTATTCCGGACAAGCTATCCCTGTGTTAGGGCAGTGCACTCTTCTTGCCACATACAAGGGACAAACAAAACTTGTGTCTTTTTACGTACTTCGTTCTTCTACTGCAGTGAACTTGTTTGGTTTAGATTTATTTCAGTTGTTTAACTTGTCTATCGTCAATCAGGTCCTATCAGTGAATCAGACTGTGCCTTCAGCCAGTGTTTCTAGTCTATGTGAAGAATTTGCAGACATTTTTGCACTGGCCTTGGTTGCGCTAAGAACTATGAAGCACGTTTGGAACTAAAAGTGAACGCGGAACCGAAATTTTTCAGAGCGCGCAATGTTCCCCACGCATTGCGTGATGAGGTCGCAAGAATATTACACGATTTCGAATCACAAGGTGTCATTGAACGTGTGCAGGCTTCTCTCTGGGCCTCACCCTTAGTTATTTTGAAAAATCCTTCCGGAAAATTGAGACTTTGCATGGACTTCAAGGCAACTGTGAATCCACAACTTGTGACTGCTACTTTTCCTTTGCCCCGCCCAGAAGATCTTTTTGACAAACTGTGCCCGGGTAAATATTTTTCAAAGTTGGACCTAGCGATGCGTACTTGCAAATACCAGTGGACGAAGAATCCCAGCGCGTATTGGTGGTTAACACGCATCTTGGATTGTACCGATTCAAAAGACTGCCACTCGGGTGTGCATCCGCCCCTGCGTTGTTTCAGCAATATTTACACACCGTTTGTGCGTCGGTCCCTACTGCTGCAAACTATCTGGACGATATTGTGATCTCCGGAAAGACAGAAGACGAACATTTAGCCAACCTACACACATTATTTCAGGTCTTGCGACAAAATGGTCTTCACTTGAGGAAGGACAAATGTGTGTTTTTTGCTCGTGACTTACCCTATTTGGGACATGTCATCAATGCCCAAGGCATACATCCGAGTCCAGAGCACCTCCGTGCCATACAGGAGTTGCCTTCGCCACAGAATGTGAAGCAGCTACAGAGTGTGTTGGGAAAAATTAATTACTACCATAAATATGTTCCCCATGCCTCTTCCACTTCAGGTCCGCTTCATCGCTTACGCCGTAAAGGTGTTCCGTTCGTCTGGACGACGGAATGCGGACGCGCCTTTCGCCAGTTGAAATCGGCGTTGCTTTCAAATACTTGCCTTACGCCATTCGATCCCCAGAAACCCCTTTTGTTAATGGTGGATGCATCGGATTTCGGGATCGGTGCTGTGCTGGCGCACAAAGATGGTTCGCATGATCGCCCTATTGCCTTTGCGTCCAAATTGCTCTCGTCAGCGCAACGGAATTATTCACAAATAGAGAAAGAAGCTTTGGCTCTCGTATTTGGTGTTACAAAGTTTCATGATTTCTTGTATGGTCGTCACTTTACCATCATCACAGACCACAAACCTTTGACTTCGCTTTTTCATCCGAACAAGCCTGTACCTCCACGTACAGCGCAGAAATTCATTCGCTGGTCTATTTTTCTCTCGCAGTACCGCTACGATATCTTGTATCGGTCCACTGCTAAGCACGGCAACGCTGATGCGTTGTCCCGTTTGCCTGTTGCTGAGGATAAAGCATTCGATTCTTCCGAACTTGCTTGCATGTTCATTGATGCGGAAACCGATGACGTGGTCGAATCGTTTCCGATTGATTTTCGTCGTGTAGCTACAGCCACAGCTGCTGACCCTGTCCTTGCTACTGTTTTGCGTTTTGTTGCTACGCAATGGCCCTTGTCAAAGTCGCGGATCGAGGATCCGTTGGTTCGCCGATTTTTTGCTCACAAGGAGAGACTTTTTGTACGACGTGGTGTTTTGTTGTTGCGTTCTGATAATGATCGGTCCCGAGTCGTGGTCCCACGTTCGTTACAGTCCTCTGTCTTACGGCTTCTTCACCAAGGACATTGGGGTATAGTGCGCACGAAACAACTTGCTCGTCAGCACTCTACTTGGTTTGGAATCGATGCTGCGATTGCGAATATGTGCTCTTCTTGCATGGCGTGTGCCGAACAACAATCCGCCCCACCGCGGAAATTCTTTGCATGGCCAAAAGCCACTTCCCCTTGGCAACGCTTACATATAATTTTGCTGGTCCATTCTGGAATGCTCGATGGTTGGTTGTTGTCGATTCTTTCAGTAATTTTCCTTTTGTTGTCTGGATGTCGTCCACGACGTCTTCTGCCACCATCCAAGCGTTGTCTGCTATCTTTTGCATTGAAGGTCTTCCACAGACTATTGTTTCCGACAATGGTCCACAATTCATGTCTGCAGAATTTCAGTCATTCTGCAAGGCCAATGGTATTCAACATCTGACATCCGCGCCGTTTTCGCCTCAGTCAAACGGTGCCGCTGAACGGTTGGTCCGGACTTTCAAGTCACAGATGTTGAAGTTGAAAGAGTCGCATTCTCGGGAGGACGCGTTATTGCTATTTTTGTCCTCGTATCGCTCTCAGCCCCGCGATGGTCGCTCGTCGGCTGAGTTGCTCCACGGTCGTCCTCATCGAACCTTGATGTCTTTGCTGCATCCGCCGCCTCAGGTTCCTGTGCAGCGGCAGACTCCTGCTTTTGCTCCAGGCGACATTGTATTCTATCGCAACTATCGAGGTTCATGGCGTTGGCTCGCAGGGCGCATTCTTCGCTGCCTCGGCCGCGCGATGTATTTGGTTTTGGGGGCCTCTGGTGAGGTGCGTCGGCATCTCAATCAGCTGCGCCTCTGTCGTCGCCTGGGTTCTGCCGCTCCCCGTCTGCTTTCAGCGACGGTGCCGTCCAGTCAGCGCCCTGGGGAACCATCTACTGGCTCGCCTCATCCCCAGGTGTTGCCGACGATGCCTTCCATTTTGCCTCATGGCGTCGCGCCGCCGCCGCAGCCGCCGCAGCCGCCGCCGGCGCCGCCCGCAGTGGACGCTTCGCTGCAGCCGCCCAGCGCCTCCCTGGGTCACGCGCCGCCGTTCGCTTCCCGTGACCAGCTGTCCTCCGCCATGGAACTCTTGCCCGCTCCTGACCAGATGTCGTCATCGTGCGTCGGATCCCCCGACGCTATGGAGGTCGACCCTTCGACCCCTCCTGTCTCATTACGGGAGCATACACCGCATGTTGACGTGCATGCTGGACTAGGTTTTCAGGCGTTTCCTAGCTCCCCTCGGACCGAATGGCAGGGTGCGGGTGGCACAGCCTCGCCTGTTGTTAGGCTCCCCACCTCATCGCATACGTCAACATGGGGTCCTCCCCACGGCGGGCGGAAGCCTTATCACACGACCGTTCGCCGATTTGCGGGGGAGGAATGTGGTGTCACCGCCAGACACCACACTTGCTAGGTGGTAGCTTAAATCGGCCGCGGTCCATTAGTACATGTCGGACCCGCGTGTCGCCAATGGCAGTGATCACAGACCGAGCGCCACCACAAGGCAGGTCTCGAGAGACGTACTAGGACTCGCCCCAGTTGTACGACGACGTTGCTAGCGACTACACTGACGAAGCCTTTCTCTCATTTGCCGAGAGACAGTTAGAATAGCCTTCAGCTAAGTTAATGGCTATGACCTAGCAAGGCGCCATTTGTACCATTGCATGTATCTCACGATAGTCTCACTTGTATCGTCACGAATGCTGTATACCAAAGGACGATATAAAAGTTAAGTGTTCTAGTAGCTACGTTCTTTTCTTTATCACATTCATTACGAATCCTGTTCCAGACTTCGCGCCAGTCGGCGTGTGTGTACGCGTGCCCTCTCGGCTACCCGTCTCTGTGGACTGGCTGCCTTAACAGTCCACTAGAGAGACAAAACGGCAGGACGACCGACCGACGATCCACAAAGACCGTGGCCCGGCTCAAGAGAAACGGGGCGGCAACGGTCGGTCGAGCCTTGTCGACGCAGACCTCACTGCTCCAACCCAACTGTACTAAAAATATAGTGCCGCATTGCACTGCCCGACTGGCAGATCCGGACTGCGTCCCAGGCGCGTTCCAACCGACTGGTAGACCCCGAACTCACGACCCGAACTCGCGATCCGAACTCCACTAAGACAGACAACGACCAGGAGGTAATAGCAGTCAAGCAAAGATACTACGAGAGGGGATATTTTGATATGCGCTGCTAACGCCGCCCTCGGTCAGGCAAAGCAGCAACTCAGTAGTAATTTAAATTAACGTAGTGAGGTGGAAATACTTTAAAAACAGGGTGTAAAATACATGATGGCGTGACGACGAGCCACGCGTGGCTCAAGAGTATTTTATGGCCAGAGGAGATGCACCAGTTCATCCTTGTTCTCACAAAACCAAACGTGTATGACACCAGTTGTGTGAAGGGGGCCATTGTCGTCGTGGTACACAACTTTACCATTGGGGAACAAATACAGTACCATAAGACGGACCATAGACCTGATCACCCAAAATTCCTTGGCAGGAATGCTACTTTGTAGGTGGCTGCTGTTGGCGAGCGGTTCTAGGAACTCTCTTCGGGAACCGCGCTGCTTCTACGGTCGCAGGTTCGAATCCTGCCTCGAGCATGGATGTGTGTGATGTCCTTAGGTATTAGGTTAAAGTAGTTCCAAGTCTAGGGGACTGATGACCTCAGATGTTAAGTCCCATATTGCTTAGAGCCATTTGAACCATTTTTGAGCAACTTTGCATAGTAACCATAGGGCTCATGGGATACCACGATAGTGCACCCAAATCTTCACTGAATTCCAATCAGGTTTCAGTCTTACGACGTAAACTCTGCTAGATGTTGCAGACAGCGTGGAACGCGACTCCTACGACCAGATGACTTTCTTCCATTGCTTCATACGCAATGTTTTGCAGCTTCGGCACCACAGTTTCCTGTTATGGGCATTTACATCACTGGAGCGGTTATCAGTTTCCAGCTCGCTGTGACATTCTCTGCTTCTGGACTTTCCTTGTGTTGGCCTTGGCAGAGAGCTGTCGTCCTCTTGTTTGTCGTCACCGTCTTCTTTAATGACAGTTTGTCATGATAATTCTACACAAACTTTCGTTCATTTTGTTACTTACGAGTTCAAGTTTTCCGCTTTCCTGTATCCAGTATAAATTTGGAAATTTGTGATAAGTTACCATGGGACCAAACTGATAAGGGCATCGGTCCCTAGGCTTACACACTACTCAGTCTAACTTACAGTAACGACAACACACACACACACACACACACACACACACACACACACACACACACACATGACCCAGGGAGGACTCGAACCTCGGACGAGGGGAGCCGCGCCAACCGTGTCAAGGCGTCATAGATAGCACGGCCACCCCGCGCGGCTAGTATCCAGTATAAATCTTCGTTACGGTGCCTCGTCAGACACCAAAACCTTCTGCTGCCTCGGTTACTGATGGTTGCGGAAGCATCCACCAAACGTGTACCAGCGATCGGATTCACTTATCTCCGACATAATTAACTCACAACCACATACGTTTCTGTTCTGACCAGGAGTGGTACGTTACAGTTTTGAGGAAACTGCGCGGGTGCCGTATGTGATCAATGACAACAGTGCAACCTGCGAGGTTGGCTAGCATCTGAATGTACAGAGTGATTATAATCAAAGTTAAACTTTCAAAACGCTGTAGAAGTAACACCACTGGACAGAATGAGGTCAATCTGCAACGGAATATTATCGGAGAAGCGGGAAAATGTATGGCAAAAAGAAAAAAACAGTGTGAAAATTGATCACTAGTGGCACTGTATATGGCAGAAGAAAAAAATTGTGTGAAAATTGATCACTAGATGGCACCGTATGTGTCAGAATACCTAAATGAAAACACCTGTCATGCACACGACCCATTGGAGTTGGTATAACCACGCTGGGTACACGGCTTTTCCTCCTTTCGCGTCGACGTTAAGTATGACTGTCTCAATGCAGGATGGCGCTCTGCTTGGAAAGCTGTATTACAGTAACGATGACTGTGCACACGTCACTATGCAGATATTCCGGAAACTGAAGGGTTTGAAAATAGGCGTTGCTCCGATGACTCCCATGGATCTGGAGAAAATGATGCGAGAATTTCGAAAGACGGGTTCGTATGGTGTGCAACCTGGTAAAGGAAGGAAACGAATTGATTCGACTTCAGTGGAAGCAGTGGCCACAGCAATGCAGTAGGACACGAGTGGTGGTGTGCAAACGTTTAGTGCTCGGGGAATTGCCCGAACATTCGACATAACCGTGAGCACGGTCAGTAAAATACTACGAAACATCCATTCAAAATTACTCATTTGCACGAGTTGTTTCCTGTTCACCTGCCAGCAAGAGAGACCTTTGCGTTAGAATTTCTTGCTGGCATGGAAGTGGACAATGAATGGCCGTGGACGATTTTGTGGACAGACGAAGCCCACTTGTTTCTGATAGGATATGTCAGAACCCAGAATTGTCGAATATGGGCAACGGAAAATCCCCACGCTAATCAACCCGGAATGGTCACTGTGTGGTGCGGGTTTACGGCATCATTTATCATAGGGCCACCTTTTTTTTCGAAGAGAGAGGTGTTTCCGGTATTGTTACCTGTACCATCTCTGGTACGCGCTATGAGTGTCTTTTGTGCAACCATGTCATTCCAGTTCTCCAACAGCGTGAATGTGTGGATGGGATCAATTTTAAGTAAGATGGCGCACCTCCGCATGTTTCAAATCCAGTTAAGCAGCTGCAGAAGCACCATTTCGGAAATGGTAGAATTATCAACCGCCAGTTCCCTACAGCCTGCCCGTCCCGATCACCTGATCTCAAACCCATGTGACTTCTGGCTGTGGGAAGATGTGTTCAGTGTTCCGATTGTGAACTTAGCTGCGCTGAAGGCATGCATTGCGCAACAAATTCTGAACGAGACTCTGGAAAGACTTCGATCAGTTGTGGAACATGCAGCTTCCCGATTTCAACTTGTTGCAGGAAACGGTGGACAGTCACATGGAAACTAATAACCCGATTTGATTTTGATTGATGCTTTTTATGCAGTTTTTGGCCTCAGGACAATTAAAAACCGATATGAGTGATGCTTTTTATGCAGTTTTTCGCCTCGGGACAATTAAAAACCGACTTTTCCCATTTGATGTCATGTTACGTGGCCGTGGTGGTTGGGCTTATGTAACTAACAGTATCACACATGTATACCCAAGGACACGGAGTAGTACAGTTTGTTTAACGTCAAACGTACACCTTAGGCATTGTTGAATGATTGATTTGTCATTTGTAGACTACCTCCATTAAATTATGATGCTTACAGCGCTATCTACTGCTATGCTTTGCATTTTTTTTCTGCCATATGTTTTCCCCCTTCTCCGATAATGTTCGGTTGCGATTTGACGTCATTATGACCAGCGGTGTTACTTCTACAGCGGTTCGAAAGTTTAGTTATGATCACCCTTACATTGAAGAATGTATTTATGGTGTCGTTTCAATATTTCTGTCCACCCGCTGTATATCTGCCTCCTTCCTGCTGTTGGGCAGTTCTATTTTTTCTTGTACATAGTTCGGTAAATCAGTTCGGATTTGCGTTTTTCTAAACACTACTTTCAAGTGTATGTGATCCGACTTAATCCCATCTGTTCTGAGAACGCTAGAACTAAACTTTGTTATTTGCGAACACACTTAGATAATTTACTATCTATTGGCGCATCGGAAATCAACAGCCAGTCTGAATAAGTAGTCTGTTACATGCGCCTTGAAGTAGAATGATAAGTGCACCGACCTATTGTTAGCTTTAAAAGAATAACAGGGAACGTAGGTCAAAGACAAATTCTTACCTTACACTATGGAACAGAGACATCATGCAGCTGAAAGGTGAACTGCTCTGAGATCATCTGCTTTCAAAATGTAGCAACGTCCTCACAACTATTTCTTTCAGTGCCAAGTCGCAGCTCGTAGAATGTTTTCAGATTGTGTTGTATGCCTTTAACATTTTCCTTTTATCCAGAACTTCTACGCTGTTCTTGTGGACTCAGACGTTTATGCTATTAACTGATGAAGTAATTTCAGACTAAAATTTGACACTCAGTTCAAACTATCGTTATTGATATGACGTGGAAAGTATCTCAGAGTGAATCTACAGGGTGACAATTATTGAACTACATGGAAAGAAACCTAAATTAGTTACAAACTACGGCGTGCACACACTTCATTCAACATATAAACGTCACTACAGATATTCGGTTTTAGGTTGTGACATGTTCGACATGGTTGCCACCACTGGTCATGATGCGGCGCAGGCGAAGAGCGAAATTCTGCATGACCCGCTGAAGTGTCGGAACATCAGTGATGTCGCTGACCTCATGAAAGGATGTGTCCAGCTCAGCAATGGTTTTCGGGTTATTGCTGTACACCTTGTCTTTAACACAGCCTCACAAAATTAATCGCAATTGTTTAGATCTGGAGAATATGGCGGCCAGTAATATTGATGAAATTATCTTCCCAAACCTTCACGTAGCGTTCGGTACTCACTGTGCCATCAAGGAATATCGCACCGATTATTTCATGACTGGACATTGTTCATCTCACTGTCATCCGTTAAGAGTGAAGAGACTTCTCGATAGCGAAATGTTGACTCTCAGCCCCCGAAATGCGACAATTTTGCTCATTCACAAAATCCATCCAAACGAAAGTGGGCTTCGTCGCTATCCAACCCATACAATTCTCATCTCGCCTAACGGCCAACCGTGCAATTGGAACGTCCTAACGCAAACCATTCGGAAGTTATGACGCCTTTATTTTATGCAGTTCAATACTTGTCACTGTGTATGAACACATTTACAGAAACGTTGTAACCCGACGTGGACCGCGCCATTCTTACTTCAAAAGTAAGCAAGCGGCTGCTTAAGGGAGCTAAACAGTGAAGAGGTCCAGCTGAGATTTTTCAGGTCTCTTTCGTTGGAGATGGTACATGATGACTAGGATATTAGGCTAAGGAGGTAGATATGACTATAATAGGGGAAATGAGACTTTGGATTGGCTTACTGGTCTGCTTTTTACTGCTTCTTCACGTGTTAGCAAGTACCATACAGAAGAGCACTCACTCTGGTCTATGAAAACGTAGATGAGACTTACTAGATTCTCCAATAGATTATGAGAACAAAAGGCCAACCTGGCCTATAAATTTATGAAGATTCGGGTATACACAATAATGTGCTGCACTACAGACAACGAAACATGTAGGCGCCAGATTCTATTACTTCAATCGAACTCTTACGTTCATGTACTCGTCGCAATGTAAGTGGCACAGACGTAAGTACTTGTAGATAAATATACAATGGAAACTAATAAGCCTAGTACAGAGATACGTACAGGTAAGCTTTACCAAGCCCTTCTCACTGCACGATGTTAAATGACTTAGGCTGCTCAGTAACGTAGCGTCTGCTGTTGGCCCGTACTCCCGAGGCTGCTGTCGTTCGCTGGAACTTCGAACTCTGATGAACTTTTGAACTCTACTTAGCTTGGTGCTTGAGGGTCTCAGTGTATGTCGTTGAGACCTTTTGCTTATAAAGGATCCATGACTGCATCGCTTTTTACCTCCGATTCGCAATGACTGGGCGTGGAATTAGCGATTTCGCAGCGCATGTGACCTCTTAATGGATTCACTAAAGCAGGTTGCACTGTGCACCCATACCTAAGTTACAAGGATTATTTATACCTGAATGGTTTTCTTTTCTGGCACCCTTTCATGATTTGGCCTGTACATCCTCTACCTTTCTTATGTGACGGAAGTACAAACGATTCACCTTCTACAAGTATTGCACGCTGCAAAAATGGTTTACGTTAGTGGACGTAAACTTCGCCTTATCTACGTCGTTTGTTTGATGATGTTGTGTAGAGAAACGGCAGTCGATGACTGTTATGTAGATATAAAAATTTTCTGACAACATTTGTATCCAATTATTACTAGTTATATTATTCGTGAAAATCACGAAAACGTTGAAGTATCAATGCTTTAAATGTATATAATAAGTATATTATAGAGAGAACAACACAAAATAGTGTTCCAGTCCAAAAAAGGTCCGCAATAGAGCATCCGTGAAGGTCGAAAAGCAGTAAAGAGATTCTTCAAGAACTGACACTGGGCAAAATGGATCGACGGTCGTACCTCGAACCTGAGAATCAGTCTTTTATATCAGCATTTACAGCTTGTGGCGGATCCCTTTTCTAGTAAGTTTCAACAAGTTTTATAATCTGTGAGTCACGGTTCACTTAAATGAATTATTAAAGTCAGTCTCGCTGAGCCGCGCAAGTCGAACGTAAGCTGACAATGTTAGTTCACCACCATAAGAATTATGCCTAACGACCGCCGTACGTATCTGTCTGTGCAATGCTCCGCCACTTGAGGCGTTACTGTACACGAAAGAATAATACGTGTTAAAACTAAGAGAAACCAACCGTCGCAATTCCATACAGCAGTTAGTAATAAAAAGAAACTGCAATTTATTGGAAACTAAATAATTTCACTTACCTTCCGTTTGTAAAAGAAAACGACGAAACATTCAGTACAAATAAAATCATATATTCTCCAAACAAAAATAATGGCACTATGTAATATTGACTCACTGTATAAGAAAAATAATGAACTAAAATGCCGGCCAGAGTGGCCGAGCGGTTCTAGGCGCTTCAGTCTGGAACCGCGCGACCGCTACGGTCGCAGGTTCGAATCCTGCCTCGGGCATGGGTGTGTGTGATGTCCTTAGGTTAGTTAGGTTTAAATAGTTCAAAGTCTAGGGGACTGATGACCTCAGATGTTAAGCCCCATAGTGCTCAGAACAATTTGAACCATTTTTTTAACTAAAAATGCTGGTTCACATATGTGTACGTCAGTCCAGAAAAGATACAAAACGAGTGACGTAAGACAGAGATGAAATTGTTCTTGTGTTTCAACACGGCGACAGCGTATTGTGTTTACCGTGCTGTTTGGCACAGTGCTCCTCACTTCCACCAAGTAGATGTTAGCCTCGAAGCTGATGGCGATTCGGAGGTTCATAGACGACGATAATATGATACCGAGCTTTTTCACAAATATTATGTTAGAATTTTTCCCCGCTCATCACCCTCCTCACATCACTCAGCAAAAATTTGGTATTAGTACTTTCCTGTCACTACATTTGAAATTAATACTTTATGGGGGGAGGGGGAGGAGAGGGGGTGTACAGTAACGGATTTTCGTGAACCGTTGCCAGTATTGGGTAAAGAAAGAGCTACCGATCTTTTTCTTTCCTCTTACGTAAATCGCATCCAGCTGTCAAAGCTAGGATGTCAGAGTAAACAATGACCTGTCGAGGATTTACCTACCTAAGTACTTCTTAGACAGACAGCCGTTTTGTCAGTAAGCTACAGCGTAATATATATAGCAGATATCGAAAGTACTCAGGAATGCAGAAATCAATACAAGTTTACGTACCTTGATGCCTTAAAATGTAATTTAATTCCCAAGACTGTGGAAATCATTACAGATTTACATACTTTGGTAAGAGCAGATTGAATCGTGTCGTTCGATGTCGAGCTGGAATACGTGGTCTAGTCCACACTATAGGAGAAGCAGTATTCACTTATAAGTCTCTCTCAGTTCTGTTTCGACACAGTTCATTTTGTTAACGTCTTTTGAAATTTGATCTTCTACCTCTGAAATGAATCAGTATCTAGCGGTGTGTGCATCCCGTCAGAATCAGCTGCATGATTTAATGGTTTCCTGTAAGAATCTATTCCACGCAGTATTTTTATATCACTGTAATCTTTATTCATGTAGCTTCCTGTGAACTCCTACTTGAATCGTAGCGTCAAATCAGCAAAACATAATGAGTCGATCGATACGTTAATACTGTGTATACGTATCTCACATGACGAAGACACATTTCACATGACGAACGTATTGTGCAGCCGGTCGGAGTGGCCGAGCGTTTCTAGGCGCTACAGTCTGGAACAGGGCGACCGCTACGGCGCAGGTTCGAATCTTGCCTTGGGCATGGATGTGTGTGATGCCCTTAGGTTAATTAGGTTTAAGAAGTTCTAAGTTATAGGGGACTGATGACCTCAGAAGTTAAGTCCCATAGTGCTCAGAGCCATTTGAACCATTTTCGTATTATGCAAATATTTTCGTAGTTGATCTTCCTTAGTCTCTGTTTCTGACTTGTGATTGATTTATGAAATCATTTATAGTCTGGGATTTTGCCATTGGAGCAAAGGTCAAATCGTTCATATGACTTAAAGTGAAGCAACAAACTATCTATCGGGTTCTGGTCTTGGGGTAGCGTCTTCCACCTGTAACCAAAACTCCGGGGTCCCTGATTCGCACCCAGTCACTGTTACATTTCGAATAGAAATAATTAGCTATGGCGACCGAAGACTTCCTGTGTAAGGAGTCACCCTTGTTCTGCAAACAGTTTTGTTAAAAGGGACAGTTTTGTAAAAAAGGACAGTTTTGTAAAGAAGGACAGTTTTGTAAAAAAGGACAGTTTTGTAAAAAAGGACAGTTTTGTTAAAAGGACGAGGGAGCAGAAGCAGTTTCAGCGCAGCCTCTTGACCATAATGTCGGAAACAGCTCCTTGAACGCGGAAGAATCAGCAATGTACACCGGCATGAAGATGGTGAAGGCAGTGGAAACAACTGCATTTGTAAGTCGTGTTAGTGATAACTGTCATAATGATTTCCTCATTGGCCACAGACACCGGATTAATCCCCTAACCCTTTTTCCGGGAGGGGACTGCTAAGATGGAGATAACCTTTAGAAAAAGACTGAATAATCGAGATATATTAAGAGCCGGAGGGTGCAATGTCTGAAGTTTCAATGTTATAGGGACTTTGGAAAATCTGAAAAGGAAAGTGCAAAGGGCCAGGCTAGTTAAAACGGGGGTCAGTGAAGTCAAATGGAAAGAAAATATTTCTGGTCAGAGAATATAGGGTAATATCAAAAACAGCAAAATCCGATATAACTGGAGTAGGATACGGTATGAATAGGAAAGTAGTGCCTAGAGTGAGTTAAGGCGAACAGTAAAGAATCTAGAACAAACTAGCACCGACAACTCAGGTATACGATGGCACCCTCACAAGATAAAGAGATA
The DNA here is from genome assembly GCF_023898315.1 of Schistocerca nitens. Classification (NCBI taxonomy): domain Eukaryota; kingdom Metazoa; phylum Arthropoda; class Insecta; order Orthoptera; family Acrididae; genus Schistocerca; species Schistocerca nitens. Next base: position 546,171,354 of record NC_064619.1, on the reverse strand, counting down.
GGCAAAGTATATGAGGATACTGAACTGGTAATTCAGTACGTAAATGGGGAAGGAATCCAACAGTTATGGAGGATTGAATGCAGTAGTAAGAGAAATAATGAAAGAAAGAGTTACGGGAGAATACGGGCTTGGTAGTACGAATTAGAGAGGAGAAAGACTGCTTAAGTTCTGGAATAAATTTTGGCTATTAAGAGCGTGTACAAAGTTCAAAAGTCACAAGAGGAGAGTGTGCACGTGGAAAAGGCAGGGCAATAAGGGAAGATTCCAACTGCAGACAGAGATTTTAAAATCAGATATTGGATTGTGAAGTGTACCGAAGAACAGATATGGATTCAAAATGGTTCAAATGGCTCTAAGCACTATGGGACTTAACATCTGATGTCATGAGTCCTCTAGACTTAGAACTGCTTAAACCTAACTAAGGACACCACACACATCCATGCCAGAGGCAGGATTCGAACCTGCCACCGTAGCAGTAACGCGGTTCCGGACTGGAGCTCCTAGAACCGCTCGGCCTCAACAGATTTGGACTCCGATTACAATTAGGTAATGATATAGAGCAAGCTGAAGTTGTACTTGCGGGACAATTAATGTGCAAAGAAGTGGGATACTCAAGTACTGGGGAATGAGGAAAAACAATGAAAGTTCTCTAAGGCTATTAATCCTGCGATGATGAATACCGCGATAGGGAGTTCACTTGAAGAGGAAAGCAAATCCCTGAAAATGGCAATATTAGGTGCCGGACAGGGAAACAAATGGACAATAACTTCAAAGAAACTTTGGGTATCAGAGAAAATGCCTGAGCTGATCGACAAGATAAGTAAATACAACAATATTCTGGGAAATTCAGGAAATATGGAATGGAATAAGTAGAAAGTGCAGAGAAAAAAGATCCGAAATTGCTGCAGGAATATGTCAAGAAATCTAAAAAGAAATGGTAATTTGAGTGACTGCTCAGCATACATGAATATCAAAATAGTCTTCAGTTATATTAAAAGGCAAGGTGGTAAGGTTAAGTGTGCAGAGGAAACTCGCCTGTTAAGCGCAGAGAAAGAGGATAGGTGGAAAGATTACACTGAGGATTTTTCAGATGAAGAAACGGGACTCTGTGTGGAGGAAAAGTTCCGGAGTCAGAATTTAATAGAGCTTTAAATGACTTGCTTTCATAGAAGGCAGAAGCGGTAGATAACATTACTTCGGAATTTCAAATGACTTTTCAAGTTGGTTTGATGAATCTGGAGACTCACCATTTTACGTTCGGAAAAATATCATCCACAGAATCCCGAAGATAGCATGGTAAGATAAGTTCAAGAACTGTAGTTCTGTGACCTAAACGGCTCTTGCTTCCTAGTTGCTGACAAAAACCCTATACAGACGAAAGCAAAAGAAATTTGCCGATTGGTTCAATGATCGGTTTCGATTTCAGGTAGGTATGGGAACGCGGGAGTTAGTGCTGATGAAGGGATAGTGCAAGCAAGACTTACGGAAATAATTACACCTTCATTGCATTTGCAGACCAGCAAAAAGCGTTTGACAGTAAAAACTGGGCTAAATATGCGAAATTCTGTGGAAAATAGCAGACGGATAACTGCAGTTTGTACATGGGCCGAACCGGAAAATAAGAATCTATTACGAAGAATGAAATGAACGGACTGAAAAGGGTGTAAGAGAGTGACGTCGTCTTTCATCCCTAATGTTAGATCTATGCATCGAAGAAGCAGTGACCGAAACCAAACGAAGGTTGAAGAAAGCTATTAAGGTTTAGGGTGAAAGGATATCAGTGATAAGATGTGCTGGCGACATTCCTTTCCTCATTGAAAGTGATGAAGAATTACAGGCTGAGTTGAATGGAACGAATAGCCTAATGAATAAACAATATGGACTGAGGGAAATGCAATAAAACATGAAGGTAATGAGCAGTAGCAGAAATGAGATTAGTGATAAACTTAACATCAAATTAGGAGACCAAGAGCCGGCCGGTGTGGCCGTGCGATTCTATGCGCTTCAGTCTGGAACCGCGTGACCGCTATGGTCGCACGTTCGAATTCTGCCTCGGGCATGGATGTGTGTGATGTCCTTAGCTTAGTTATGTTTAAGTAGTTCTAAGTTCTAGGGGACTGATGACCACATATGTTAAGTCCCATAGTGCTCAGAGCCATTTGAACCATTTTTTTGAACAATTTTTTTTAGGAGACCAAGAAGTACACGAAGAAATTATGCTACTTTCGAAGCACAGTAACATATCACGGACGAAGCGAGGAGGAGATGAAAAGGAGATTAGTACATTGTAAGAGGGCATTCCTGGGCAACGGAAGTCCCATAGTATTTAACTTTGGCCTTCATCTGTGGAAGAAATTTCTGAGAAAGTGCGTTGGAAGCACAGGACTGTATGATAGAAGACACTGACCTCTATCCGGAAAAGAAGAGATTCCAAAAGTATGAAATGAGCTGTGAGACGACTTTAAAATTAGTTGGACTGATAAGGAATGAGGTGGTTTTGTGAAGAATACACGGAAAACACTGACAAGAAGAAGGATAGGACATAGAAGTCACTAAGTATTAGATGCTCTTACCACGTCGGAAATGAAACGGCTGCTGTCCAGATTTGCAAATCTGCAAACCACCGGTGATCGTGTCTTTAGACAATGACACGCAATGGCATCGTAGTACCATGTGCCGTACTCATATGACGACAACAAACGCAATGCGGCACTCAGTTCACCTCAGAGTTCCACACCCGTATACGTGCATCATGGAACTGTCTGAAAGGACGACGTGGTATTACTATTGTGTTCGGTGTCGTCTTTTTGTGCACCAGTTTCGGCGGCCCTATCTGCGCCTCCTCATTAAGGGTAGGCGCATCAACGCTCGCTGTACTTACTGCCAACAATCCTATTTCCTGACTCAAGGTGACGTGACTGGACTGTATGATCCTGCACTGCCGAGCGACAGTTAACGATCGTCCTCTCGTGCGATAGTTGTTTGGAACAATTAAGTTCTTAAAAATGGTTCAAATGGCTCTGAGCACTACGGGACTTAACTTCCGAGGTCAACAGTCCCCTAGAACTTAGAACTACTTAAACCTACCTAACCTAAGGGCATCACACACATTCATGCCCGAGGCAGGATTCGAACCTGCGACCGTAGCGGTCGCGCAGCTTCAGACTGTAGCGCCTAGAACCGCTCGGCAAGTCCGGCCGGCATTAAGTTCTTACATGGTACTGAATATGGCTCTTCAGACACACGCATTCCAGATTCGCTTGACAGCCCTGACATTTCGACCAAAGGGAGTAGCGATATCGCAGAACGATAAACCTTAGTCTCAGCAGGTCTGAATCCTGCCGCTGTCAAATTCCGACGACTTCTGGCAGAGAGTTTTGTTACACGAGGCACCACAAACGAATAACCTTCAAACACGCTTTCAGAATTAGTATTCCGTTGGATAATCTTTCGTTACATAGAGGATTTCATGTAGCGTTACCCGTACTTACCTTGCGCGGTTGCATATTCAAGAAAGTAGCACAACGTTTTGCCGGCCGCGGTGGTCTCGCGGTTCTAGGCGCGCAGTCCGGAACCGTGCGACTGCTACGGTCGCAGGTTCGAATCCTGCCTCGGGCATGGATGTGTGTGATGTCCTTAGGTTAGTTAGGTTTAAGTAGTTCTGAGTTCTAGGGGACTTATGACCACAGCAGTTGAGTCCCATAGTGCTCAGAGCCATTTTTAAAAGTAGCACACCCCTTGCCCAGTTGACCTTCACGGTGTTACAAGTTCAATCGCTAGAGACGTAGCTGAGCAAAGTGAATTGATGTAATGGGGAATACTATTTCAGAAAAAAATATGTGTTTCCCGATGTGAGGGAGAATACTTAACTCTCGCCTCCGTTTTCTTTTCCCCTTTGAATAAACTCTTGATGGAGATATTTTACGTAAGACTTTCTGGTGAAAATGCTGGCCACGAGTCAAGCCTTCAATAACAGCTACAGAAGAGAGAACGCAAGCAGAGGCCCGAACAGTTGCATAATGGCTGTCGGCAACGGGCAGCGGAGGCGCGATGGGCAGACAGGCCACCTGTTAGCGTGAGATGTGCTCGAGGCGATCGCGCGCGCCGCCTAGATTTCCCTGGGGCGGTATTCGCAGCATCCGGTGACTGGCCCACTGTGTCAGCCATCTCAATAATAAATCCCCTCCCGACCCCACCCCCCTCCCCGCTCACGTCTAGCGCCGACAAACAGGAAGCGAAACGCGATACTACTAAGGCGGTCACGACAGAGAACATCCGCTCAGTCTGTAGCTATTAAACCTATACGGATTTCATTACTTATTTATTGCTTATCCATGTCACGCGAAGTTTAGCAGATACAAGGGAATTTGCTTCTAAGTTCATAGCCCGTGTCATGTTCCACATCAATTTCTTCTTACATAATCAACGTTTGGGTCCCTCTGCTCTGGTCGTCTTCAGGATGTAATGGTGTTAGCTGCAGACTGTCAAAGGCTACTGTCTCGTTCAGCTACAAAAGGGAGTTATGGGGTGAATTTTTTCTAGCTACTGTTCAAAAAAATGGTTCAAATGACTCTGAGCACTATGGGACTCAACTGCTGTGGTCATCAGTCCCCTAGAACTTAGAACTACTTAAACCTAACTAACCTAAGAACATCACACACATCCATGCCCGAGGCAGGATTCGAACCTGCGACCGTAGCAGTCTCTAGCAACTGTTGGTGGATCATTTTTCTTGGATAGGTATCAAAACAGACATAGCAAGAAAACTGGACTTTGTCAAAATATTATAGCATCGAGAGCATAAAAAATTACAAGGAATCAACCTACGCAACACAACAATAGTATTGTAATAAACAATCCTCACTGTTTGTCTCCCTCTTCCTTTATCTTTCTAGTGACGATGGCCCACTTCTTCAGACAAGTGCGGATAAACTCCCGGTTATCAGTGAACACGAAACTGGTCTCTGACATTGTCCAGCTAAACAAGAACATCAGAAGATCCCAGCATAAGGTTCGAAACGTCGGTCCCGAAGGGAGGAACCCTAAAGGAATATGAAGTGGTCTAACAACCCGGAACAGTTTACTTCGAAAGGTAACAGCCTCAAAAGCCGGCCGATTTTCAGATGCGTCATTTTCTTTTGTTCTGCCATCAGCAGGAGTCGGACACTCGAACATACGGTTTCTTCAACAGACAGCACCTCCCGTTTATACGTCTAGCATTTCGAGATTCGGGTGGAAAATTGCTTATCCCCACATAAAATCTATACATTTCTTTCATTTGTGGTACAACATTAGGAGTCAACCACTCTTCTCCATCCATTTCGAGTGCTTTAGTATCAAGATTTCATTCCGTCATCCTGTTTTTCCTAACTGGCGTTGCCATGGATGGAGTCTGTGTGTGGTTCAATGGATCAAATGGCTCTGAGCACTATGGGACTCAACTTCTGAGGTCATCAGTCCCCTAGAACTTAGAACTAATTAAACCTAACTAACCTAAGGACATCACACACATCCATGCCCGAGGCAGGATTCGAAACTGCGACCGTAGCGGTCGCGCGGTTCAGTCTGTGTGTGACTGGTTGATGTTCACCCTAATGGTGCTGCACGTCAGTCATCCGTTTCTTCCTTCCTGTTCCCACAGTTACGCTTTCAGACAGTGAGAGGCAGAAGCTCTATCCGTAAGGTGGGCACAAAAGCTATTGCTGTTTATAAGGCCAGCTCTAACGATAATACAGTTAATTTACTTCTCTCCAACTGTGTTACACGCAGATTATTTCTATATAGTATGTAACAGAAAATTTCTTTGTATATGGGCAAAAGAAAGATGCCAAAGCAACGAAGCCAGACTTATAGTATACTTGCCACTGGGATTCTGCTTTATATGTGTCTCCAACACCACCTTACGGTGTGGCGCAGGTTGTCTCTACTTTCAATAACGTTTCCCCCTTCCGTGTTTCATCGACGAATGGCGCGCAGGAGTAACGACTGTCAATAAACCACCATAACAGCAATAATTTTTGATTATCTTGTCGTAGATATTCCGTAACATATATTTGAGAGACTACGTGCACGACACTTCTTCGAAAGTTCGCTCTCGTAATTTCAATAGCAGCCTCTCCGTGGTTTAGAACTACTTTCCTGTATTGTTCGCCACTGGAGTTCGCTCAGCAACTCCTGTGGCGAAACGTGCCACTCCGCTATAAATCAAATCCGGTAAGTGTCCCGTGCTGATGAACAATACTCAAGAATCCGTCGAAAAGTGTTCTGAAAGTCACTCTTTTCGTGAATGAATTATATAACTGTAACTTACTTATAATTTTCCTACATTTAGTTTTCTTTGAGCATTGCACTTTAGATTAACTTTAACTGCTCATCCTAGATATTTAACAGTTGTTACAGTTTAATGTGATTCTTCACCTCTAGCGTAAGCAAACAGGAATAGATTTCACCGTTATTAATGTGCAATAGACTATATTTACTTACGTTCAGAATCAGCTTCTGCAGGTGTTCCCGCATTTGGGTGGTACAGACTTTAGGCGATGTCGATAAAATGTTGTTTGTACCTGGTAATAAGCATACTGATTATTATCTACGTAGCTGCGAAGATAATTGGGAAAGCAGAGTAATCAGTGGATAGCAGTACGATAACACTAACTAAACACCTCCGTTTAAAATGTTTGCAAGTCTGAACTGTTGGACATCGTGTCACTTTGAGTACGTTGGACTACTCATTTTCTTGTCGATCTTTACTTCCCTGCATAAGTACCTCACTCGAATGGAGCCAGTTTAGTCACAATGCTCATTTGTGATCAGTTCAGAATGCCATACTAGAAGTGTGAAGAGCCAATACACATACGTCTTAAGACAAAAGAAGGAAAAGGAAAAAGAAAAAAGAAAAAACAATATCGTCGCACGTCGAAGGAATTATCCGAATGGAACGGAAATCGGTAGCTGTGACGTACATACACCAACAAACAAATGGTTGCAATACAAAGTATTACAGTACCAGAAACTACAATGATTTATTCAACGGAAAGAACTTCACAAACTGAGCAAGTCAATCCATCGCTGGTCCTTATGCAACCAGTTATTCAGCTTCGCACTGACAGAGGATGTCCTCCTCCAGAGCTGTTCTGAGGGCCCTGCCATTAGTGCTCAATTGGGGAGAGCTCCAGCGACCTCGCCGGCCGAGGTAGGCTTCGGCAAGGATGAAGACAAGCAGTAGAAACTCTCACCGTGTGAGCGTGGGGTTACCTTGCTGAAATGGAAACTCAGGAAGGCTCGCTATGAAGGACAGTAAAACTGGGCGTAGATAACGTCGATGAGCCGCTGTGCAGTAAGGGGGCCACGGATGACAACCGAACGCGTCCTGCTGGATCATAATTACCAGTTGTCGGGGCTGCATGGTGGGTGACGGTCAGGTTGATATCCCACTCGTGACGAGGGCGTCTCCAGATCAATCTTCGTGTGGTCATCGGGGTTCTGTTCGAAGAGGGAGTCATCACTAAGCGTAATTATGCTCCAGTCAATTACATACCTCTCCCAAGTCACATTTGGTGCATTATGAGCAGGGCGCTCTAACTAGCTCGGAATTTTGACGATCTGACGTGCCAGTTGGCCATAATTTGGCACCATATGTCTCTGAAAGACATCCAACAATTCTAGCAATCAAAGCCAACTGCTTGCATAAGGGCCAGAATTGGACCAGTGCGTTATTGACTTGCTCAGTTTGCGAAGACCTTTGTTTTGAATAAATCATCCAACTTTTCTGAAATTGTAATCATTTGTTTATCTTACATGTACACTTGACAGCAAAAAAAGTGGGTCCCTGTCGAATATTACCAACATAATGTAGCTGTGTTGCAGGTCCTCTAAACACCAAAACCCTGTGGGGTACAGTCGTTTGACTACACACAATGGGTACCACAAGATACTTCTAGAGACCAAAGGTCTTTATGGCAGTCAGTCTAAGCGTCAACTAATATCGTCATACAAAACATATTTGAAAACGCCTTCTTAGCAATGAGACACCCCATAACACTCATAAACTAACCTTAATTACAACAAGTGACATTCCAGAAGTTCTGAGAAAACTGAATATTTTACATATATCGTACAGTAATCCTTAGTCAAAATTAAGTACTTGAGACAATATATGGAGTTACAAAGCTGTGCGGCAATTGGAAAAAAGTCTTTCGCTCTCAAAAAGGTTTTCCATCCACGTGCAGAACGTCGCTCAAAGGCGAGTGGCTCTGGAAACTGGATATTGGACGAAGCACTCTACGAAAATCTCAACATTAACAGCGAATCACCAGTAATATCGATGTTCTCGTAACAAATCGACAGCCACGTGTACACAAATTTGAACTTTAAATGACATGACCAACGTCGTCGTTCTGGACTTGGATTCAAACCCAGCACCTATAGCCATTGCTAACTAATCTAAGCTTTGTTTGTGCGTTATTGAGACCCTACCACTAGGCCTAAAGAGACGTTAAGTATAGACGTTTGCACCAGTATCAGTTATCAATTCAGATCCTGAAAATAGATGACAGAAATGTTTGTGCTGAACTGGGAATCCTGTCATAACGGTTACCTTCCTGGGAACTACCCCCAACGACGTTTAATTTGGTGTCATTCACAAAGGACAAGGTATGCTCATGTTTAAAATTGAAATGCCATCATGTAAAGCTTGTGGCAGGGATGCGAACCCAGCACCTAATCGGATTGTTAACGAAGTACGTGAAATCAGAAGTTAAATATCAAATGTTTTCACAAATAGCGAGATGCTGGAACCTTACATGATGATATAATTGTTTTTGCCTGACTGGTATTCGAACCCAGCATCTAGCGCCGCCGTTTTCTAGCCAGGAACAGACGATAAATAGCTATTGTTGGTTCACCAGTAGCGAGATGTGCTCATGTTTAGCTAGACATCAGGCGACGAAAAGTTCGGTGCTGAATGAAATTCAAATCCCGCACACGTGGTCATGAAGACACTTTAACCATCAAATTCTTTTCCAATAATAGCTAGGAGTGGCATGTTTGTACTTTCAATGATTTCATGGAAAATACTCTGCTGGCTAGAAGCTGAATCCACAACATATCGTCGTTGGTGATCACAACGAACACAACATCAAACCCAAATCCGTTTTCACCAGTAGGATGGAGAGGAATGTTTGAACTTGAAAAGATGTAAGGAAACGTTTGATCTTGTGATAGAAAGCTCATCATGTGGCTATGAGTTGAAACGAACACGTTACAGCTGATAACGCATGAAGAGACGTTGAAAATGCAATATTTTCCACTAGTAGTTCGGAGTGCACATGCTAGGGCTTGAAATGAAATAAAGAATATTTTGTGCTGATCAGGATTCGAAACCAGACACGGGCCTTTCGAGGAGGCCTAGGTGAGTTGGCAATCTTGGGGAACACAGTGAAATCGAATTCGAGTCCCAGGCCAGCACCACAACTTTCAACGTCTCAGTTTCAAATAAAGTAAGATCCTTGTGAACTTACATGGCCTTTGGCTCATTAAATGAAATACGTTGTCTAGTTTACGACGGCTTGCTGGTGACATAGTCTCTGCCTTCCGGGGTTTCTCCATCCGCCACAGCTCAAAAGAATGCCGCTCTGCCCCAGTCGCAAGCGAAGGGATGTTATCTTTACTGCGGATATTGAACTACGGAGCTGACTGGCGTTCAGCACTAGGCGTTACTAGGGGTGAAGGAGAGTAACTTGTGTGTGTTAAAAGTCTACGCCTGACGTGAGATGTGAACCTACACGTTTTACACATCAGTACAAAATTAATCCACCAGACCACAGAACCCAATGCCAGGCACATAATTATGAATTGCAGAGTCTTCATTTAGATGTAGATGCAGATGTCAAGGGACGGCTAACACGAAGGAGGGCGGGATCTGGGAATGGATAGAAGTACAGAAGTGCAAAATATAAGCGTGAAACGCTTGCAAAGTATTGCTTACTTAGATGTGTGCCACAGTCCGTTTTATCTTAGGACCGAGAAATAAGGAAGGACTGTTTTCAGAACGAATGTAATAATGTGTGTTAAAACTTATGGGACTTAACTGCTAAGGTCATCAGTCCCTAAGCTTACACACTACTTAACCTAACTATTCTAAGGACAAACACACGCACCCATGCTCGAGGGAGGACTCGAACCTCCGCCGGGACCAGCCACACAGTCCATGACTGCAGCGCCTGAGACCTCTCGGCTAATCTCGCGCGGCATTTCAGAACGAAGAATGGGTTCTAGGGAAGGGGAGATCAAAGAATACGGTTTCATAGGTGTTGAGAGGAATGATACAGAGTAAAGACCGCAGCAATTAAAAGAGAAAATGTAGCGTCAATGGAAATCGCTCGATTTGTTTATAAAGTTTCGGGGGAATGGAATAGAAGGGCACTTGCGACGATAGTGTCAGAGAGAGAGAGTGTGAGAGAGAATAGAGGGGATATTAACAACGAGTGAACATAATATGAAATCGTTTGCGTATTGTATGGAGGACAGAGGGTGTATTCAAGGATGGAGGGGAAGAGAGAGATATATTTGAAATAACAAAAACTAATGAGACAGTCCATCTACGCTGATTAGTTTGCAAGACACGGTACAAATGAAATCAAAATAGAATATTTAACAAACTTTATAATCAAAAGAAACCCACTTGAATTAAAAAGGCAACTCAAAAGAAAACTAACCAATATTGTATCTTTTCTGTTGCCACGCGATCTTCCACTAGCTCCCAATGAGGAAAAATGAAAAAGAAGACATAACAAAACATTTTAAGGACTCTAATGTTTTATCCTGAATCCTTCATTATTTTGTACTTCTATCTAGCGTCTTGGCATAGAAAGTATAAGCCGTCGGATGCAACAGACTGAAGAAGCAACTTCCTCCCAGGCATCCACGACTCTGTCCCAAAGAGCGTCCGCAGTAGTCGATTGGTTTCGTGGCCAGTTATGTTCTGGCAGTTAATGTTCTGGCGACGTCAGCCCACATGTTTTCCATGGGGTTCATATCAGCCGCCCGTGGCGGCCAGTCCATGACGTTGACGCCAATCGTGGACAGCCGCTGCTGAACAAATGCAGACTTGTGAATGGGAGAATGGTCCGCTTGCAATGTGACGTCCCCTTTTGCGTACACCATTCGCACTGACGGAAGCATCACATTTTCCAATATGTGGGCATACTGCGCGCTGTCCAGAGTTCCTTCTATCCTGTGAAGAATTCTCGCCCCTCTCGCAGAATTCCAATCCCAGCAGGTAACAGATATCCGGCCACTTCCTCTCGTCGTGGTTACATATTCGCGTCGATGGCGAGTCCTTTGCGGCCCGTAAACGATTCGTGGACCGTCGTTACTGGTGGAAAACACCTCATCAGTGAAAATGACGTTGTCCCACGACGCCCTCAGATGGAGCTCCGCAAATGCTAGCCGGTATAAAACGTTGTCTTCACTGAGCTCTTGTTTCACGTCGGGTCGTCGTGCATGCAGTCCAGCGTCCCTCAGCCTTCGGCGAATCGTGTCACTGGAGCCGGGTAGTTGGTCTCCCGCAGCAACTGCTTCGTGTTCAGAAAGGGATTTTCTCAACGCCTAGACACTAGGTCCCTGTCTTCCTGCTGTGACCTCACTCTCTTCCTGCCTGAGCCAGGAGCCCTGTTGGCGGTGCCTCTTTCAAGGCAGATCGTCCATATCGTTGCAGTGGTATGTGGTACGCCATACCGTCTGCTAGCTTCTCTGATAAAACATCCTCCTTCTTCAATGAGAGCGAAGACTCTAATAGACCTCTCCCAGTGAGCCATTACGGCAGACAGCCTGATGTGTATTTATGCTTGCCGCTCTTGTACTGATGCCAGGAGAGGAGGTAAACATATTTACGTCAAACGGAGCGGCAGAGGCAGAGGCATGCGGCGCAGCCGTGCTGGCTCGTCCCGGCCAGCTCGCTCACTTCCGTCTCGCCTCAGCCAGCCTGGCTGGCCCGTAGCTCGCGAGCCGCGGCTAGTACAGACCCAGCCCGCAAGGCCACGATCACCCCTTGAAGGGTCAAAAGTTACACCTAACCTACCCAAGTCTGTAGTATAAGTTGACGATTCATTCAAATATTTCACGAACAATACGTTCACAAATACATTCATTTTAAACATAGCAACCACAAAATATTTCACCTAGTTAGCAATAGCATGACACAGGAAACTATTCTTTCTTGTAAGCGCTCTGCATTAGATGTAGCCTTAAGGAAACGTGTATTCAACCACGACAACTAAGCGGAATGTAAAAGTAAACAGGTTTGGCGGCAGCTTCTCCAAAAAATAGTATATACGTAGTATATAATACACGTTTTGTGCACTTATAACATGTACTCAGTGTCTCTGAAACAATACTTGCTGCACGACGGAAATTACTTTCTGCTGAGGCACTTCATTTACATCTCAGTGATACACGGCTACTAGAGAACATTGCTCTTTACGGCAGTCAATCCACTTGTAAATTAACACCATGATATCGCAGATATTAGGCAACACGTTACTAGGGATGAGAAAGGCCTTAAGGTTTGCAACTAAACATGCTACTCCTAGCTGCTACTGAATAAGAGTCTGATTATTAACGTGTCTTCATAACCATATGTGCGGCGTTCGACTCTCAGTCAGCATAGACGTTTTTGTCGCCTTATTTGTAGTTAATCTCGCTAATCGTGGACCAACACTGGACAATTCCCGTCTGTTCCTGGTTAGACAACGACGGCGGTAGGCGCCGGGTTCGAATCCCGGTCAGGCAATACAACTTCAGTAGTCATTTGAGGTTCCAGCCTCACTACTGGTGACAAACTGTGATATCTACATTCTGATTTTACGTACTTATTCAACAATCCGGTAGGTGCTGGGTTCGCATCCTTGTCACCAGCATTACACGATGGCATTTCAGTTTTAAACATGTGCATCCTTCGTTCCTTGACAATGCAACACTATACAACGTCTTTCGAGGTTAATTAACGAGAAGGTGATTGTCATGTCAGGTTTCTGGTTTCGTACAAACATTATCGTCATTTACGTTCAAATTGAGAACTGATAACTGATACTGGTGCAAACGCCAATATTTGACGTCTCTTTCTGCCTAGTGATCGAGTCTCGATAAGGCACAAAGCTTTGCTTGGTTAACAATGGCTTTACGTTCTGGGTTTGCATCCGGATCCAGAACGGAGACGTTGGTCACGTCATTTAAACTACAACTTTGTGTACAAGTAACTGTTGATGAGTAATGTAAACAATGATATTACTTGTGATTCGCTGTTAATGTTGGGATTTCCGTAGAGTGCTTGCCGCCGTTAATCACGTTTTCTTTTAACTGCTTAGTATTACATAAAGTTGATGCGAAACCACTCACCGTTGAACGTTGAACGACGTTCAGCATGTGTTGGGTAACACTTTTAGACAGCAAAGAACTTGTTTCCAATTGCCATACAACTTTATAAATCCATATACTGTCCCAAATGTTTAATTGTGCCTATGGATTACTGAACGATTTATGTGACAAAATTAGTTGTCCCATAACGTTTGAAATGTCACTTATTCTAATTAAGTTTAGTTTACAAACGTTAAGGACTGTCTGATCTCTTCTGTACTAACGTGGTGTTACTTCACATCTGGACGGACTGTCATGAAGACCGGTGTTCTCTAGTAGTCTCTAGGGGTACCCATTGTGTATGTTACAACGATTGTACTGTGGAGGGTTTCGACGATGTGCAACATCGATATGCTATGTTGGTTGCATACATTCAGGGGCAGCCTACACGTTGGAATTCAAGCGTGACCCCCTTTTTTTGCTGTAGAGTGTACGTCACATCTACCGATTTCCGTCCCTTTCGGACAATTCCTTCGTGATACGTCGGTGTTCCTTTTTTCTTTTTCCTTTTTCCTTGTCTTAGAGTGTATACGTTCTTGATTCTTCACATTTATAGCACGGTAGTCTGAACTGAACACCAATGAACATTGTGACTGTCGGCATCTGTGAGTGAATTGGCTCCATCCGAGAGAGGTATGTATGTAGGAAAGTGAAGATCGACAAGACACTGGTTCAATAGCAAGTGACTCAACATTACGTGATGTCCAAAAGTTCATACCTGCAAACTTTTAAATGGTACCCATTAGTTACTGTGCGCAGGTAACTATATACGCGTTACTTTGCTTTCCCAGAAACACTACGGCAGACAAAGAGAACGCATCACTTCCCGAGAGCATAATTAACCATCATAAAGTAAGAGATTATGTCTAATTTTCGATGAAGATCTTTTATTATAAGAGTAAGAAGTATCTCTTTTATTTAAAAACAGTTAATGATGTTATATATTGCTAGCAAAATATTAAAATCGTCTTTTTGTTTTCATTGCGTTAGAGCAGAGATTCATCAAACATCGAGTTTACAACAAACACTGAATGAACCTGAATTTTACAGAGTCCAATTAGTTATCAGTAAAATGTAACCCATTGTAGTTTAGTCACCCAGACACAACTAATGGCGCTGTACTGCAATGACGAGAATGAACTGTAAGGCAAATGTCTTGCATATAGTTACGCAGATCCCTGTCACAATAGAATACTTCTTGTATCATTCCATTGAGGTCGTTCTCCATCTACAGAGATCCAAGGGTGGAAGAGCCGTTAGATACCATTTTCTTCTGCAAGTTTATAGCACACTCACTGCCATTAATGCATAAGAACGTATCACAAAACATGAAAAAAAATTAACGAGCAACAGATAAGTAAATCCTCAAGACATAATACAACGTAGAATATCAGACGAAAGATGAGGTAATCTTAAAATTTGGGAACAGCATTCACAGAACGATATGACAGAAAGCTTTCCCAATGCTTCATGAAGTCAGTAAGTCTATTATAATGTTTTTTGATAACATAATTAATGTAATTAATAAAACAACGTCATAATAACATTAAATAAAATTTTCAGATGTTCTACGCTTCCTAGCCTATTACGATTTCTTAATAGGTATTTATGCAGCGGATGACAGTCAAGATGTAGAAATTTCATGTACAGCATAGTTAATACAATACAATATAATCGCTGAAGAATGAAGAGATTATTGCGTTTATCACTGCGAAAAAATAAAGTTATGGAATAAATCCTCTTTAGCGATGGGACGACAATTTTATGTTGGCTCCTCTAAATGACGCACTACGGCGTTATCGCGCCAGTATTGCGAAACTGCTGACGTACCTGAAAACGAACAAAAATTATTAAGTGACTTTGGTTTTTTGAGGTGATAATTAAAACTGTATGTAGCCCTCCTGCGTACTAGTTCAGCAGTAAAATTTCTAAGTACGTCGATCTAAATACGCTGGACACTGTATTCAGTTGAAGAACAAAAACACGGTGGAGGTTTCAGGTACTACGTCTTGAAGAAATTGTGTGAAACAGATTAAAATAAAGTTGACCATAACTGTACCTCTAATTAGTGGGAACCAAGGAGTCTTTTGGTAGGGGAAAGAAAGGCTTCATTTCAAGAATCCAAAGTTTTGATAGACATCTTAAAACAATGTATGAGTTCGTAAACGTTTAAACGCTATTTACCGTTCGCGCCGTGACGGTCATTTACATGATTACTAAGCCTACATGTAATAGGGACCGTCTCAAACAAAACGAAAGGCGTCATTTCAAGAATCCAAAGTTTTTATAGACATCTTAAAACAATGTATGAATTCGTAAACGTTTAAACTGTATTTACCGTTCGCGCCGTAACGGTCATGTACATGGTTACTAAGCCTACATGTGTAATAGGGACCGTCTCAAGCAAAACAATTTTCTTACGTGTTTACATAGCACGACTTAAACCATTGGGGAATATGCTGACGTCCTATTTCTTTCAGTGCTTCTTACGTCAACAGCGCAATAAGATAAATTGTTTCTGCCGATCACTGAATAAATTATTTATTCTCTTAGAAAATCACATCTTCATTAATATGGGGACCTCCATGGACTTCCATACATGCGAATATTTAATTACTTCACGAACAGCAGCAAAAATATGTCAACTAATTTCGTGTTTCATAACACTGATCGATTCAAAATTTATCAACATAATTGTCGCACAGACTCTATTAATACCCCGCCCACTCCGCTTTACCTAACGTGTACGTCACACAAACTGTAAAAATACTTTGCATGAGAGACGCAGAAAGTTCCTTACTAAGACAATTTGAAAAAATTTGCTTCGTTGTAGTTACCTGATGCGTAGAGACGCCATCTATTATTTCACTGAGTGTTGAATTTTTGTGAATTATTTACTAGGCCAGATTGCATCAAGGAACTTTTGTAATTTATTGGCCTTCGGGACGTGCTCGTACAACCATCTCAACAGTGATTTCGGTTGGCAATTAGCCACACTGACCTCCAGTTTCAGAGGGAAACATACCAAGGAAATTCGATACCCAGTTTCAACCACTACCTGTCATCTTCAGATTAAAGTGCACACTGTAGTGCCGCAGACAAGAGAACATTTTGTCAGTTGGCTCTTAACAACGCAAGGTAATGTCAGATTCGAACGCATTTTTGCAAAATAAGTAAATCGTAAGAACATAAAAGCATGGCGCTCTTGCAGACAAAATGATACTAGCAACAGCCATGCAAACTGGTGACAATGGCCAAGTTTCAAGGAAACTTTGACTGTAGCTTTCTTACTTAGAATTATTACTGTTTCTCTACGTTGTGGAGATGTAAAGTCGCAGACATTGCATGAAATGTTCTATAGTGACCACATCCTGATTGGTTTTAATACATGTAAAGCGGGCCACTAAGCTTTCTACATGACTGCAATGTGGAGTATATACAATATAATCGGAAATACTTGGAATATTATAGTGCAAGTGAATGAGAGTGAGACACAGCACGACACTGAAAAGAACCACATTAATTAACATTAAAATATATTATAGAAAAGAATAATACAACAATTCCTGATTACGGGGTTTGACCGCAACACAATGAACGAGACGGACAAACAGTACATCGGTAAAACGCATCAAAATCAAGTATATACATCTGACAAAGAAACCAATATTTTTTGCTTAATGTTTCGGGTAGTCAGTACATAAAGCAAATAACAGACGACAAGTTATAACAAATAAAGTCATTATTTCAAACAGTGCTATAAGCCTAAGAACGGCTGTGAAGAGCCTCAAATTGTACACTCAGATGCCTATTTGGTAGCCAGAGTGTGCAGTGGAAAAGCTGTAAAATAGCAATTGAAGGAGAATGAGGTTTCTCCGGAGAGACTTCTCATTACACAAGACTGCTGCTAATATGTTCCAAGAAAGCACAGTATTTACTGTTACTAATCTGGTCTTGGAAGATGACTTATCTCCTCGTATATACGATTTCATACACTACTGGCCATTAATGTTGTTACACCAAGAATAAATGCAGATGATAAAAGTATATTCATTGGACAAATATATTATACTATAACTGACATGTGATTACATTTTCACGCAATATGGGAGCATAAATCCTGAGAAATCAGTACTTAGAAGTACCACTTCTGGCCGTAATAATGGCCTTGATACGCCTGGGCATTGAGTCAAACGGAGCTTGGATGGCGTGTACAGGTACAGCTGCCCATGCATCTTCAACACGATACCACAGTTCATTAAGAGTAGTGGCTGGCGTATTGTGACAAGCCAGTTGCTCGGCCACCTTTGACCAGACGTTTTCAATTGGTGAGCGGTCTGGAGAATGTGCTGGCCAGGGCAGCAGTCGAACATTTTCTGTATCCAGAAAAGCCCGTACAGGACCTGCAACTTGCAGTCGTGCATTATCCTGCTGAAATGTAAGGTTTCGTAGGGATCGAATGAAGGGTAAAGTAACGTGTCGTAACACATCTGAAATGTAACATCAACTGTTCAAAGTGCCGTCAATGCGAACAAGAGGTGACCGAGACGTGTAACCAATGGCACCTCGTACCATCACGCCAGCTGATACGCCAGTATGGCGATGACGAATACACCCTTCCAATGTGCGTTCACCGCGATGTCGCCAAACACGGATGCGACCATCATGATGCTGTAAACAGAACCTGGATTCATCCGAAAAAATGACGTTTTGCCATTCGTGCACCCAGGTTCGTCGTTGAGTACACCATCGCAGGCGCTCCTGTCCGTGATGCAGCGTCAAGAGTAGCCGCACCCATGGTCTCCGAGCCGATAGTCCATGCTGCTGCAAACGTCGTCGAAGTGTTGGTGCAGATGGTTGTTGTCTTGCAAATGTCCCTATCTGTTGACTCAGGGATCGAGACGTGGCGGCACGATCCGTTACAGCCATGCGGATAAGATGCCTGTCATCTCGACTGCTAGTGTTGCGAGGCCGTTGGGATCAAGCACGGCGTTCTGTATTACCCTGGTTAACCCACCGATTCCATATTCTGCTTACAGTCTTTGGATCTCGACCAACGCGAGCAGCAATGTCGCGAAACGATAAACCACAATCGCGATAGGATACAATCCGACCTTTATCAAAGTCGGAAATCTGATGGTATACATTTCTCCTCCTTACACGAGGCATCACAACAACGTTTCACCAGGCAACGCCGTCAACTGCTGTTTGTGTATGAGAAATCGGTTGGAAACTTTCCTCATGTCAGCACGTTGTAGGTGTTGCCACCAGCGGCAGCCTTGTGTGAATGCTCTGAAAAGCTAATCATTTGCATATCACAGCATTGGTTAAATTTCGCGTCTGTAGCATGTCATCTTCGTGGTGTAGCAATTTTAGTGGCCAGTAGTGTACATCATTCTTACGTCTGTTAGAAGTCACAATCCCACTCGTTTACAGGAACAGCTTTAAGCCGTCTCGAAGTGAGACAATACTGATTTGCTTTTCTGTTTCCCGATTTCTGTAACATGTAACCTGTAGTAACAAGCCATCGCTTATCTCTAGGACAATGTACAGCGGTAATCATTTCCTAAGGAAGCTCATGGGTTGAGGAACAATCCACAAGTGACGTGAGCTATATTTAGCACCCTTTAAAGTGAAGATATTCAATACAGGTGCCTATCACAGCACACGTATGTTACAAATATGTGTGTTCTCGAAACAATAACGAAAACAACTGAACTCTGAGAACCAACATGAGTTATTTACGGAACAGAATAACTGGACAAACATATTTCTCGCAACAAGAGACCACTTTGTTGATACCGTCACAGTAAAATGTTCGACTTTGTTCTCGGAGCCACAGTCTCACCTTTGCTTGCACCGATTCATCGCTGTTAAAGTCAGGTCCTCGAAGATGTTCCCTAACTTCTGGAAACAGCTGGAAACGGGATAGCCCCAAGTCGGGACTGTGTGAAGGATGACCGATGACAGGGAATCCAAGGCGGCGGACTTTTGCACATGTCGCAACGCTAGTTTGTGATTTGACATTGTCTTGCTGAAGGAAAGGGTGCTACATCACGTGTGGACGAACTGCTAGAATTTTAAATGCTTCAATTCTTTGCCGTCTAGAGGCCTAAGGATGCAAATACGTGGACATTAAGAATAGAGATGTAGAATTGTCATAACGTTCGTTTTATTTATAAACATTAAGAGTTTTCACATAATAAATTCGGAAGAATTACGTTTCAGCACACCCCGGTACAAGCTTTTAACGAATATAATTCACTCACGGAAAAAAGGGAATTTTTTACTGCTCATTTTATTTATGACATATTTTTCTTTTTTCCTAGTTCTGTATTTATTGCTCTGTTTGATACCATAATCCACATGCCACCCGCAAACTTTGCCACAATTTGAGTGTAAAATATTGTTTACACGTGTCTACTGCACATGCTGAACGACGTTGACTTATCGCTTTCATTTATACCCCTCGCAGTGTAACATTAGTAGACATTCATAAAGTTGTGGATATTCCGTAATTGTAACTGTAACTGTAACTTCTGGGTTAGGTATATGTTTCATTAATAATATTCCATGGTGAAAAGAAATGTCTGAAATTTGGTATTCTTAGCACTATGGATTTCGGACTACTGAATTAATTAACGATTTCCAAAACTCAAAGCCCCATTCCGCGTTCAGAGTCTTTTCACTCCAGTCGCATGCCCATAATGATGTACGAAACGTTTTCACATTCACCACCTGAGTGCAAATGACAGCTCGTCCAATTCTCGGAATTATCTGCCAGAACTTGCAATCTCTTTCCGAGTCGCCGACATAGCACTAGACGTTCCTTGTTTTCTGAATGGACAAGGGTCCCATAAACTTAAACGGCATTCAGTTTTGAGCGGTACAAGTGACTGGCATACGATACGAGAGGTGCCTGAAAAGTTCGCGGCTCTTCCATCAAACACTTATCCTAGCCTACTACCAGTAGTACACTCCTTAGCTAGTCTACAAACCAAACTTTTCATTAAGTTTTATTTTTGTTCGTAATGCTGGAACTTGAAATGTCCAAGATGTACACAATTTGAAGAATGGATCAAGAGAGTAAGCATTCGGGCCTCCAACGCTTGCTGAAAAAGGGCATGAGTGCACAGGGGACCCATAATGACGGGATGGAAACATTATGGGAGGATTCCCCTTCCTGTTACAGACCGGCGTGTGACAGAACGATGCATTTCTGAGAGAGGGAGCATATCTCAGGGACGCGTGAGTCTCATTATAAGAGTTGTACTCGACATGTGCCGGTCTCATGTCTGTGGGTTCCAAGAATATTGACAGTGGAAAAGAAACATCAAAGACACGTCATGTCCGCCGAAAACGTCACCCTTTTTGAGTCAGATTACACGACATTTCTCAGACGTTTTGTGATAATGGATGAAGCACGGGAAAACCTCACTTCATCCACCCCGAAGAAGGTCAAGTCGGTAACATCACCTGGCAAATCGATGATCTGTGTACTTTGGGATTCTTGACTGAATACCTCAAAAACGGGGATACAGTGAACACAGCATATTACGGTGCTCAATTATTGCGTTTGAAGGAGGCCATGAAAGTGAAATGCGTCGGAATGTTGAGAAAACGTGTGCTCTTTCATCAGGACAATGCGCCCCAGCACACATCCGTCATTACGATGTCTGCCATCGGGTGTTGTGGCTTCGAACTGCTTCGGCATCCACCTTATTCAGCCAATTAGGTCCCTCTTTCATCCCTTCGCTCAACTGAAGAAACATCTACCTGGAAACCATTTTCGATCAGCTAATGACGTCACGGCTATGGTGGAGGGCGTTTTAGCCGTGCAGGAGGAAACTTTCTACAAGAAGAATATACTGGGCCTACAGCATAGATGACAAAACTGTGTCACACTTAAAGAGGACTCCGCTGAGAAATAGCTATAAAGTCAGTCACTCCTCGTACCTTTCGTAGACAAGGCGCAGTTTCCTTGTATCCTATTAATGATTCTATCTAACGTCTAAAAACTAAACTCCGTCCGAACCAGCCTTGGAAGGCCCAACGGCAACGACCGGCCATCGTGTCATCCTCAGACCACAGGCGTCACTGGATGTGGTTATGGAGGGCCATGTGGTCAGCACACCGCTCTCTCAGCCGTATGTCAGTTTACGAGACCGGAGGCGCTACTTCTCAATTCAGTAGCTCCTCTTTTTGCGTCACAAGGACTGAGGGCACCCCGCTTGCCAACAGCGCTCGGCAGACCGGATGGTCACCAATCCAAGTGCTAGCCCAGCCCGACAGCGCTTAATTTCGGTGATCTGACGGGAACCGGTGTTAAACACTGCTTACCTTCATACTCGACCAAGATACAGAGTCAGATTACGTCTACACATTGTCACTCCAAATTATTTGATTAATGCGATTCTAACAGTGGCTTGTTAAGCCAGAACAGGCTTCAATGGTTCGTGAAATGCACAGGTTTGTGTTTCAATACACCACGAGTTAAGTGTCAGACTTTTCATAATACTGCTATGGAGTCGAGATCCAGCTGCAAAATGTCTCCCAGTAATTTCTGTGATCTGTGAAAATAATGACGTTGTAAGTACTACAGCCTGCTAACTCATTAACGTGTAACACGAAATGCGAAAGTCCTGTTGTACTCTCCTGCAAAGCACTAGGTGTTACTTCAGCTTATTTAAACATTTTTCATCCAAGATAACGTTCTGCGAACTTCCTAATAGCAAAATTATTGATCCAGTAGTAAGATTGGTTAGATATTCCACGGTTAGTAATATGTAGCTAAAACAGTAACGACAACAAAACCTAACATGATTTATGTCATCATGGGACACACAAATCAACAGTTTTACGATGCGACACAATTGCAACAATTCGGCAGTCCACACTTACTCAGTTTGTTTTAAAAATCATGAACGCATCTGTGAAGTAATGGCAGCCAACTTTCATGGGATCTTCTCTATCGTAACAGTCGTAAGACCCAACGTATTTTTGGTAGCCAGTTTTCGTCAAAGCGAGTGTAAAATGCTGCGTCCCTGGCCTAAGGAGGGGCTGTTAACCGTGAGAAGTAAAGGTGCAGATAATAGCCAAGATTTAGCGCAGCTCTGTGTTGAAGCGTGGAGTGTGATGCGCAAGCGGTAGCCTTTAGGTGACGTGTTTTACGTGACATTGAGGCGTGCCACATACACTACCGTACGGACTGTACGTCACACGTCGGATGTCATTCACTGTGGCTGGCAAACTGCACCAAGTTGACACAGTACACACCTACAGTGCACACCTACTCTCAAATGACGGTCGCTGTTGATACTGCATTCGCTACCGATTCTGTAGTTCACTCTGCGGTCACTCGTACTGGGATAACATCGTCGGCTATTGCTTCGCTTGCTTTTCAAAGCCCTTTCACGCGGTTCGTCTTTGACGCGTCGGTAAAGCTAATTGCAGAGCACCGTAAAGGGTGAATAAATGTTACTTGTTAACAGCTTCCAGTGTATTTTAATTTCCCCACCGTGGAAATTTACTTTTACCATTAACAGCATAGGATTAATGTAACTACTACATTAAAAATGGACACTATCATTTTACAGTGAAATTGTCCTTTAAAATTGATATAGTTCGACTTGAGAGATGGTTTAGGTGCTTTTATTCTAGTGCATAGTTCAATGTACAAGTATATGAAACAAAGAGTATTTATCCACCTGGTCTTTTAACTGACACTACGGGGCTGCTGTATGAAGTTTCTGACCATTCCATAATTCTCCCTGTCACCATCTTGCTAATCTTATACTTGCCACTTCCCTTATACTCAGATGTATGTTGTAAGGAAATTTCGAAAATATAGCATGACTTTTGGTTTTATGTCTAAATGTATACCCTTCAATGAACCCTGGTTCTTCAACAAACACTGCTTTACATTCTGTAAATATTTTCTTTGTTGTTGTTTTTTTCTCTTCATCTATGGTACTAATTTCATTACAATTCTTTTTCACTTCCTCTTTCTATTCCTTTGACAACTCTTCCTCTTTGTCATCCTCAGTTACTGGCTAAAGGTTACGTCACTGTTCTCCGATCTTCTCTGAAATCTGGATCTTTCTTTTCTTCCCTCATCAATGGATTGCATGCTTTCTCTACTTCGTTAGTAGCTTTCATAACCTGACATATAATAGTAATTACCATACCATTGTCTACTGTCAAATATTCATTCGATACCTCCACGTTCAAACTTGTAGCATACACTGTAGATATTCGTTACTACTAATTTCAAAGCTGATTAGCGCCTCAGACTATAGCTTCTTCTCTTTCGACTCTGCGCTCACTATATATATACCGTAATAGGGTAGGATGGAGACTTCCACACTTCCTTATTTATTTCCTGATACTCCCTCGAAACAATGCTCATCTCTGATGTGATGAGCAAAGAGTCTACAGGCACTTATCATATTGATACTTTCTCTATTAATGTTCAAATTTTGTTTCTGGTTATTCACGTTTTTCCATTAATTCCCTAATAACAAGTTCTTATCCTGGTTCTTCAAAAAAATATTTTCTACTTCACTTAGTTGAGGGGATTGTCATCGAATCGTATTCTTATCTCCTTCCTGCGTTTGTCCTGTCATAACTGTGATTATTCCTTGGATTCAAATTTCTTTTCCTTTCACTACTTCCAACCGCTCTAAATCGATTACGCTGATAACAAAACCAGTTTCTCTCCTGTGAACTATTTTACGAATAAATGCTCAGATCTTAAGGTGTTTTAGCAATGTTGTTTCGCCTTACACGTACCCATCGCGTATGTTTAGTCTCCATCCTTTCTGATCTTTGGTGCAAAGAAAAGGGCTGGTCCAACAACATCAGTAAGTTTTCAGTTCTGTCTGTCGAGCAGTGACTAAACTCTTTCTCGTAACCGATCGGGTAAATGACTAATTAGTACTTCGCTAAGATGCACTTTATTCAGAGATTTCTCGGGGTACATGGCTTGATTTAAATGCCATTCTATGAAATTCTTGTAACCTTCCAAGTTTTCTTAAACGTACCTGGATTTAACAATTCTAGTCTGAGATTTCTTTGCACTCCGTCATGTTGCTGTCAGACATAGGGGATATAAAAATGAAAAAGCTGGCATACTATGCTTACTTTCATTCCATAATGTCATCTGGGATTATATTTTGGGGTAATTCATCAAGGCAAGCTAAAGTTTTCCGGGCACAAAAACCTGCAGTAAGAGTTATATGTGGTGTGAACTCAAGAACATCCTGCAGAAGCCTGTTTAGGGAACTAGGTATACTAACTACTGTTTCCCAATATATTTATTCCTCAATGAAATTTGTCATTAAAAATATATCACTTTTTCAAACCAACAGCTCAATTCATTGAAGCAATACTAGATATAAGAATAACCTTCTCAAGGATTTAAGGTCACTTAGTCTTGTACAAAAAGGTGTGCATTATTCAGCACAATTTCAGTGCAGTAATATGTTCATTGTAAATGTGTGTGTGTGTGTGTGTGTAAGTACAATCTAACTTCTGCACCATTTAGGTGCAGTAATGTGTTCATTGTAAATAAGTATTATAGTAGTTGTATTACATGTTTATTACCTTATAAATAAATAAAAAAACTTTTTTATTTTAACCTCAGTGCATTAGTATATGTAAAATGACTCTTTCATATAGTGTTCATTAAAAAATGACAAATATTCCACTTGGGACCCGTGGAATGGTACATTAGCTTATTTGTTTTAGTTGTAAATATTCGTCATGTATTGTTGTTGAGGTTCCCTACTTATTAACACAAATTCTTATACTACCTGTTTTACTGACGCTATCTTGCGTTTCATATCCTCCTCCAGACCATTAATTTCCGGTTCACATTCTGTTTGATTAATTCCATCTCTGCTTTCAGACATGATATTTCGTGTTGCACATTCTGACTGATCTCATCTGTTCCTCCACACTAGTCATAATTTGCTCAGAAACAGTACCTTCCATTTGACACAATCACTTTAAACATCATTTAAAATTATATACAAATAAATGGTCAAACTAGTCTACATACAAATACTTTGTTCATACAGTAACCTGCTGAGTCTATTTCTAGTGCTAGTGTACTGACTTCTACATCTCTCTGTATCTGAACAAACTTCGGCTCTTCTTATGGTCTAGCTACTTTTTGAACTTTCTACACCGACGGGAAAAAATCGCAACACCAAAAAATAATTAAGTAGAATAATGAAGTTTTGGAATACATCTGTAAAGGTAACATACTTTAGTGATTAACGTGGTAAATTCACAGGAAAATGTAAGCGCGAGGTAAGCCATCGCAAACGTGAACTACTGGTACATGAATAACCACTGTAACCACCAAAATGTTGAATCCAAGCATGCAAACATGCATGCACTGTGTTTTACTGGCACCGGATGCCAGTTTCTGGCAGTCCATACAGGGACGCTAGAGTTGTAATCCGATGATGTTCCAGAAGTGCTCGACTGGAGACAGATCTGAAGATCGAGCAGGCCAAGGCAGCATGACACTCTGTGGAGCCTGTTGGGTTTCAACCACTGTATGAGGGCTAGCGTTATCCTGTTGGGAAAACACCCCCTAGCATAATGTTCATCAATGGCAGCACAACAGGTCGAATTAGCAGATGGACATACAAATTTGCAGTGAGGGTGCGTGAGATAACCACATGCGAAATTACACTCCAGACCATAACTCCAGGTGTGCTTAGGCTGTTGATTGCAGACCCTCAGGTTCCTCCTTCTAACCCACGGCCATCACTGGCACCGGGACGGAATCGGTTTTCATCAGAAAACACAACAGGTCTCTTTCCGCCCTCCCTTGAGCTATAGATTGGCACCAGTGAGGTAGCAAAGGGCTTTCGTTTGGGGTCAGTTGCATGCACGCTACAGGGCGTCTGGCTCGCAGCTGTCCTTGAGGTAACCGATTCTCCACAGCTCATTGTGCCACCCTGGTGCCAACTGCTGCTAAAATAGCTGCTGCAGACGCAGCACGATGCGCCAGAGCCATTCGCTGAACGCAATGGTCTTCCCTCACGGTAGTGCCACGTGGCTGTCTGCAGCCCGCTCTTTTGCGTCCGTACATTCTCGTGACCACAGCTGCCAGCAATCGTTTATGTGGCTACATTCCGGCCAAGTCTATCCGCAGTGTCGCAGTGTTCTCGTAGCCCCATTATGCGATCTCGTTAATGATGTCGCCTTAAAGGCATTCTTAACTGTTAGCGCCACTCTTGTGCGACTGGCGCGATATCTGAACAGACATCGTATTTCAGATGTAGAAACATGCCTACAAATTTTTGTTTATGTCGCACAGCCTCATCTTGGTGTTGCAGTTTTTTTCCGTCAGTGTAGCTTTAATTGGAACGATACTCTTTGTTCACCAACCGTTCGACATAGCATATTGCTTACGGACGTTAGTTGCCTATGGTGTAGATGGTACTTCCGAAGTTCATCGAAAGTGTTTCAATTCAGCAGCCGGGTTGGCTACAGCAACCCGCTGCTTTAAAATAATTTGCTTCGTGGAATTACTATTACTGAACAGAATTAGAGACCTAGTTTTTCTACGAATTCCACTAAGCTACTGAATATCCAAAGTCCGCAGCTCGTGGTCGTGCGGTAGCGTTCTCGCTTCCCGCGCCCGGGTTCCCGAGTTCGATTCCCTGCGGGGTTAGGGATTTTCTCTGCCTCGTGATGACTGGGTGTTGTGTGATGTCCTTAGGTTAGTTAGGTTTAAGTAGTTCTGAGTTCTAGGGGACTGATGACCATAGATGTTAAGTCCCATAGGGCTCAGTGCCATGTGAACCAATAATAATAATATCCAAATTGTCTCCCTATCGTCTACACAGAAAATCAGTTGTTCCCATCTACTCTGTGTAATTTGTGGTATGTAGATTCCACCCCATTAGCTGAATGGTCAGTGCGCTGGGTTCGATTCGCGGCTGGGGAGGGAGATTATCTCCCCTCAGGAACAAGATGTTGTGCTGTCTTCATCACCATTTCATCCCCACTGTCGACACGCAAGTCGCTCAACGTGGCAACGCATTCTATAAGACTTGCACTTTGCGGCCGAACTTCCCGATGGGGAACTCCCGGCCACTGACGCCATACGATCATTTCATTTTCATTCCATGTGGTATGCAATGGATTCACCAATGTTGATATGTTGATAGCAGGTCTTAAGGCTGCAGGGAGTGAAGATACCAAGTCAACAAACTTTATTTACCAGGAATCGAAAGAAGCAACACTGGTAACAGCACAGAGACACAACGATATTACAATTTACTTATTGTTTAAGTAATACATTAGGTAAAAATTAAGAAAAATCTAGCAAAGCACTAAGCGTAACTTTTAAGAATATATACTTCAAATTTAGGACAACTGGCAGTGATTTCCTTCAATAAAAGAATTTTTTTAACTTTGAACTTATGCTTTAGCTTGTGACAAAACTTAGTTGCAAAATACAGTTTCCTTTGAAAACAAATGAAACAAGATGTTTTAAGAAAAGTCTTGACAGATATTCTACTTGTTCAATGAAATACTTTAGACAAAATTATTTAACAGAGGACTAACAAGCCCGGCGTTCCGAAAGGGGTTAAAAATCTGTGAATAGTTTGAAGCAGCAAAAACATGATTTACAAACTACAGTTTTAAAATTAAGAAAAAAATTCTTTGAGGTACAATATATACATCAATTACAGTACTGCTCAAACTTAGCAGCCTTCCGTGGTCGTAGACGCACTTAGCTGTACTGGTCACGCGGTTACACGTGAAGAGCAGCCCAGCCGGGTTAGGAAACAAGTTCATTTTGTAACACATCAAACTATTTTTAGAACATGGCCCGTTTTACGGCAACTGTGAAGCCAGACAGGCTCTTGCATGTAAGCTATTAAATCAGATACAAACATACAGCCTTGCAAACAGCCGATGATCCCGAAGTTCGTAAAGCAAATTTTGGATGCTTTCAAGCGAATAAGACATTTTCATGCAGCTTTAACTATCAAATGATTTAAGTAGGAAGCTTATTGAAATACTCTAGTAGTGCACAAAGTGGTATAAGCACAGTTCATTATAGGGCTAACACGAGAATATCCCTTTAGGATTACACCAAGAATGGCCCTGTATAATTTTAGCTGCTTGCGCAAACAGTTGAGCAGAGATGACCAGTGCGTAATTAAGTACTTCAAGAGCCACTTTTACCAGAAATTTGGCTGACGCACAATTAAGACTACACACGCTACTATTCAATACAACGTACTTCAAAAACATAACAGACCTTACTGCAGTCGCGCTTACAGAAATTGCAGGCATTAGGCTTTAAAAAATCAGATATTATTCCATCAAAATTTCAGGGATGAAAGCGCTATACAGTCTGAACAATTTGCGAAACTTTCGTAAGTTAGGCAAAGTAAATCACGCAATAGACACAGGTAGTACTTGTAAGCAGAACGGCACCTACAGAGCGAGGAACTCCCACACACAAAGGCGACAGCACATTTGAGGTACCACAACTAAATTCCAAAATCGTAAAGGGCCACCTAGCAGTTCTCTTTTTTTTTTTTTTTTTTTTTTTTTGTCATCAGTCTACTGACTGGTTTGATGCGGCCCGCCACGAATTCCTTTCCTGTGCTAACCTCTTCATCTCAGAGTAACACTTGCAATCTACGTCCTCAATTATTTGCTTGACGTATTCCTATCTCTGTCTTCCTCTACACTTTTTGCCCTCTACAGCTCCCTCTAGTACCATGGAAGTCATTCCCTCATGTCTTAGCAGACGTCCTATCATCTTGTCCCTTCTCCTTATTAGTGTTTTCAACATATTCCTTTCCTCTCCGATTCTGTGTAGAACCTCCTCATTCCTTACCTTATCAGTCCACCTAATTTTCAACATTCTTCCATAGCACCACATCTCAAATGCTTCGATTCTCTTCTGTAACGGTTTTCCCACAGTCCATGTTTCACTACCATACAATGCTGTACTCCAGACGTACATCCTCAGAAATTTCTTCCTCAAATTAAGGCCGGTATTTGATATTAGTAGACTTCTCTTGGCCAGAAATGCATTTTTTGCTATAGCGAGTCTGCTTTTGATGTCCTCCTTGCTCCGTCCGTCATTGGTTATTTTACTGCCTAGGTAGCAGAATTCCTTAACTTCATTGACTTCGTGACCATCAATCCTGATGTTAAGTTTCTCGTTGTTCTCATTTCTACTACTTCTCATTACCTTCGTCTTTCTCCGATTTACTCCCAAACCATACTGTGTACTCATTAGACTGTTCATTCCGTTCAGCAGATCATTTAATTCTTCTTCACTTTCACTCAGGATAGCAATGTCATCACCGAATCGTATCATTGATATCCTTTCACCTTGTATTTTAATTCCACTCCTGAACCTTTCTTTTATTTCCATCATTGCTTCCCCGATGTACAGATTGAAGAGTAGGGGCGTAAGGCTACAGCCTTGTCTTACACCCTTCTTAATACGAGCACTTAGTTCTTGAACGTCCACTCTTATTATTCCCTCTTGGTTGTTGTACATATTGTATATGACCCGTCTCTCCCTATAGCTTACCCCTACTTTTTTCAGAATCTCGAACATCTTGCACCATTTTATATTGTCGAACGCTTTTTCCAGGTCGACAAATCCTATGAAAGTGTCTTGATTTTTCTTTAGCCTAGCTTCCACTATTAGCCGTAACGTCAGAATTGCCTCTCTCGTCCCTGTACTTTTCCTTAAGCCAAACTGATCGTCACCTAGCGCATTCTCAATTTTCTTCTCCATTCTTCTGTATATTATTCTTGTAAGCAGATTCGATGCATGAGCTGTTAAGCTGATTGTGCGATAATTCTCGCACTTGCCAGCTCTTGCCGTCTTCGGAATTGTGTGGATGATGCTTTTCCGAAAGTCAGATGGTATGTCGCCAGACTCATATATTCTACACACCAACGTGAATAGTCGTTTTGTTGCCACTTCCCCCAATGATTTTAGAAATTCTGATGGAATGTTATCTATCCCTTCTGCCTTATTTGACCGTAAGTCCTCCAAAGCTCTTTTAAATTCCGATTCTAATACTGGATCCCCTATCTCTTCTAAATCGACTCCAGTTTCTTCTTCTATCACATCAGACAAATCTTCACCCTCATAGAGGCTTTCAATGTATTCTTTCCACCTATCTGCTCTCTCCTCTGCATTTATCAGTGGAATTCCCGTTGCACTCTTAATGTTACCACCGTTGCTTTTAATGTCACCAAAGGTTGTTTTGACTTTCCTGTATGCTGAGTCTGTCCTTCCGACAATCATATCTTTTTCGATGTCTTCACATTTTTCCTGCAGCCATTTCGTCTTAGCTTCCCTGCACTTCCTATTTATTTCATTCCTCAGCGACTTGTATTTCTGTATTCCTGATTTTCCCGGAACGTGTTTGAACTTCCTCCTTTCATCAATCAACTGAAGTATTTCTTCTGTTACCTATGGTTTCTTCGCAGTTACCTTCTTTGTACTTATGTTTTCCTTCCCAACTTCTGTGATGGCCCTTTTTAGAGATGTCCATTCCTCTTTAACTGTACTGCCTACTGCGCTATTCCTTATTGCTGTATCTCTAGCGTTAGAGAACTTCAAACGTATCTCGTCATTCCTTAGTACTTCCGTATCCCACTTCTTTGCGTATTGACTAATGTCTTGAACTTCATCCTACTCTTCATCATTACTATATTGTGATTTGAGTCTATATCTGCTCCTGGGTACGCCTTACAATCCAGTATCTGATTTCGGAATCTCTGTCTGACCATGATGTAATCTAATTGAAATCTTCCCGTATCTCCCGGCCTTTTCCAAGTATACCTCCTCCTCTTGTGATTCTTGAACAGGGTATTTGCTAGTACTAGCTGAACCTTGCTACAGAACTCAATTAGTCTTTCTTCTCTTTCATTCCTTGTCCCATGCCCATATTCTCCTGTAACCTTTTCTTCTACTCCTTCCCCTACAACTGCATTCCAGTCGCCCATGACTATTAGATTTTCGTCCCCCTTTACATACTGCATTACCCTTTCAATATCCTCATACACTTTCTCTATCTGTTCATCTTCAGATTGCGACGTCGGCATGTATACCTGAACTACCGTTGTCGGTGTTGGTCTGCTGTCGATTCTGATTAGAACAACCCGGTCACTCAACTGTTCACAGTAACACACCCTCTGCCCTACCTTCCTATTCATAACGAATCCTACACCTGTTATACCATTTTCTGCTGCTGTTGATATTACCCGATACTCATGTGACCAGAAATCCTTGTCTTCCTTCCACTTCACTTCACTGACCCCTACTATATCTAGATTGAGCCTTTGCATTTCCCTTTTCAGATTTTCTAGTTTCCCGACCACGTTCAAGCTTCTGTCATTCCACGCCCCGACTCTTAGAACTTTATCCTTTCGTTGATTATTCAATCTTTTTCTCATGGTGACCTCCCCCTTGGCAGTCCCCTCCCGGAGATCCGAATGGGGGACTATTCCGGAATCTTTTGCCAATGGTGAGATCATCATGACACTTCTTCAATTACAGGCCACATGTCCTGTGGTTACACGTTACGTGTCTTTAAAGCAGTGGTTTCCATTGCCTTCTGCATCCTCATGTCGTTGATCATTGCTGATTCTTCCGCCTTTAGGGGCAATTTCCCACCCCTAGGACAAGAGAGTGCCCTGAAACTCTATCCGCTCCTCCGCCCTCTTTGACAAGGCCGTTGGCAGAATGAGGCTGACTTCTTATGCCGGAAGTCTTCGGCCGCCAATGCTGATTATTTATCAAAATTTAGCCAGTGGCGGGGATCGAACCCGGGACCGAAGACGTTTTGATTATGAATCAAAGACGCTGCCCCTAGACCACGGGTACTCACGAGAACAATATTGGATAGGAAAATAGTTTACTCACCAGAATTAAGACAGCTGAAGGTGGGAGGTACAGACAGAAGTCTCGGCATGGTGATAGGATGCAGACTGTTGTGTTCTGGCCTTGTACCATTACCTCGTTTCTGCGTAATTGTTGTGATGTTGAATTAATTTAGTTATTCCGAACAAGCCAGTGCAGATTGCTACGTGCGGTTTGAAATACGAGCGCAGGAGTCAGTCGCAACCTACAGATATGATAATGTAACGTAGCAGTTTAAATTTGAATATTGTTTTTGGGAACGCCACGTATATTTTGAGCACGAGAAAATGCGTCTTAAACATATTTAGACTTAATCTCAATACGCAGGCAAAAGTTATTTCTTATTAATGGAAATGGTAAGCTCTCTTTCAATGAATGACAACGTACCGTACCCTGCAACTAACTCAGCGAAAATGTAGAGCATGAAATGATTTCTTTTCCCCAGCAAATTAGTCTAAAGTTAAACAGAAAGAAAGATTGGTACAAACACCAGCGTATTTTGACATTATTACAAAGAATTTTTTTAACTTCATCTCTTTAAGAATTGAGTTAACTTTTAATCCTTTGAATTGACTGAAAAAGTTTTAAAATAGAGGTGAAGCCTCATCTAAGCTTTAAGGTGTTAAATCTCTGAATAAGTTTCGTAATAAAAAATATTAACTAATTTTAATATTGAAAACTATAAGAATTCAAAAAACCCCTTAGAATTATTTTTCTTTGCGAGTGAAGCTCGCAAGCTCTGAAATATTTTTTAGTATGCGTAATGCCGGACTCAGCAGTCGAAGCCAGATAGGCAATCGACAGCAATATTATATAATATTTTAATAAATCTCAGGTTGAGGAAGAGGTGTTTTTTAAAGGAACGTAAGATACTTTCAATTAACAATAAATTTTAACCGTAAAGTACAGACAGCGAGTTATACGCACATGAACCCACAGGTGAGAAACAACAAACAGACGAAAAAGAGAGAAGAAACAGGGGCGTGCAACATATATACAGGGTGGTCAATCTGAAGTTTCGGATAAGATTATCTCGAAAACTATATTGGGTAATAATAGTGAGTAAGACAAGTTCAACGGGGGACATCAAATGATACTGCACGTGACCTCCAGCCCCCGCCCCATTGGGTGGGGAGGGGGGGGGGTGACTCTTAAATCTTAAATGGAAACACCCATTTTTTTTTGCAGATTCTGACTCTCCTTCAAAAAGTAGTCAAGTTTTGTCTGAAACATTTTTTAAACCATTGACAGATGGCGCTGAAATAGAGAAAAACTTAAAATTGGGGAAGAACTCTGATTTACTTAGACTTATCTGAGAAAGACGCATCAAATCTATAAAAAATGTGCACCAATTCTTTCGTTACGCCAAGTTAAGCTATTTTTGTACAGACCGTACTGTATGCTACTTTTAGCGTTACCCAGGAACAACGACATGGAAGTAGTGGAATGATGTTCCCATAGGGTGCTTCATTAGAGTGAGTCGCCTTGCGTCTCACAATTTGGGGTGCTTAATTAATGAAATTAGCAACGAAGAAAATGTTAAAAGTTATCTCCATTTCCTTCAATGCATAAAGTCAATCGTCTGCGAAAGTTGTCCGCAGTTTTGAGCGGCACATTCTGTGGTATGGCTGCACACGCTCTTCGAATGCGTTGCTCCATATCGTTTCGGGTTGTGGGCCGTCTTTCATAAACAATATTTTTTAAATAACATTACACAAGAAAAACTGAGGAGATGCTAGGTCTGGTGAACGTGGAAGCAGCTGAATTGTTCCGCCGTGTCCTATTCACCGACCAGGGTACGGTAAATCTAAAACATTCCGCACATGTTTAGTATAATGGGGAGCTGCTCCGTCCTGTTGGAACCACATTCGTTGCCTAGTTTCTAAATCAACGTCTTCCATTAGCTCCAACAAATGATCGCGCAGAAGTTGTAAATAAGATTCCCCAGTAACATATATGTTAAAAAAATACGGTCCTATCAAGTAACCGTTTAAATTTCCACACCAGACCATTAACGACCATTTGTGTTGATTGTCAACGGGTCTGTGCCAGTGTGGATTGACAGGGCTCAATCATGACGATTTAATTCGCCATTGTTTTTTAATGTGACTTCATTGGTGAACATAACGTATCTAGAAAAATCATTATCACCTCTTATCATTTCCAAGGCTCATTGGCTGAAATGCACGTGGGTAAGCTTCATTTTCTTTGTATTCCCGATGACGAGGTGGACGGAGCATGTATCCATTTCGAGCTCGTTGAGTACTATTTCGAATAATGTTTTCGCTTGGCTCTCGTCTGTTTGGGAAACTATCCGCATAATATTGCGCAGCTGCAGCGTAATTATTATGGCATTCACCTAAAATTAACGTCATATCAACAATCTCTGCAGGAGGATAGTGAGCCATGTTCCGCTAAAGACTAATTTGATGTTTACGGTTCACTATCTGAAAGTGAAGTGACGACTGATCGCATTGCACCGACCTTTATACTGAGCCATTGTTCGCAATGTGGCCACGGTAACGCAACAGTCGGGTGCGTAATGCAGTTGTAAAGAGTTCCCTAACGAAATTTTAATACCATTCCGCTTCCCTCCATCGAAAACTGTGGCGCGTAGGATATATTTTTTTAAAAAAATATCTTAATTTGTCATAACGAAAGAAATGGAGAACATTTTTTTATCATTTTGATGCGTCCTTCTCGGATTATTCTAAATAAATCGGAGTTCGTCACCAATTTTAATTTTTCTCGATTTCAGTGCCATCTGTCAATGGTTTAAAAAAAAGTTTCAGGCAAACCTTGATTATCTTTTTATGGAGAATCCTAAAGTTGCCCTCCACCCCCCCAACCCCCCCCCCCCCGTGCCACTCTTATGGGTCCTCGTCCTCCATCGGCTTCTTTACCCCTCTCCCCCACTTCGTTGTTTCCTCTCCTTCCCACCCTTTCCTTTACCATCAGCTGTCCAGGTTCCCCAAATGGTTCAAATGGCTCTGAGCACTATGGGACTCAACTGCTGAGGTCATTAGTCCCCTAGAACTTAGAACTAGTTAAACCTAACTAACCTAAGGACATCACAAACATCCATGCCCGAGGCAGGATTCGAACCTTCGACCGTAGCGGTCTTGCGGTTCCAGACTGCAGCGCCTTTAACCGCACGGCCACTTTCGGCCGGCCCAGGTTCCCCCCGTCTACCCTCGGCTGTGGTATGTCATATTTGTGCCGATTTTTTAGTGCAGTGTTCAAGTGATTGTTCAGTGTTGTTCGTCTTTCCAAAGTGTTGCGAACAGAAACCATGATGTCGCTGGGTGTGAATTTTATATCTCTTGCGAACAGAAACCAGATTGTCGCAGTGTTATTTTAATTGTCTGTCTATTATTTTACCTGTCTGCTTCATATGTATTTTATTAGCATCATCAACCCTTTGTTTTATGTTTTAAGTTTCACGATTTTCCGCCATTTTACCATTTAATACACCGATTTTATCGCCTGCTTTTATTATTTATTGTCATCATCTTTTTAACACAAATTCTGTAGGATGAAGAGCGGCGAACTAAACTGCTGCCAGCCCGCCTTCTTGGCGAGAAATCGAATCTCAATGAAGAAAAAAAAAAAAATGCTGTCATGGAACGTATTGAAATATGGTATTCTATCTCAGATATTAATGGAAAATATTTACAATATTTGTCACAAAATATTACCAGACTCAACGAAATTTGTTACAGATACTACTTTATTATACCACCGGCGATTAAAATTGCTACACCAGGAAGAAATGCACATGATAAACGGGTATTCATTGGACAAATACATTATACTAGAACTGGCATGTGATTACATTTTCACACGGGTTGCGTGCATAGATCCTGAGAAATCAGTACCCATAACTACCACCTCTGGCCGTAATAATGGCCTTGATACGCCTGGGCATTGAGTCAAACGGAGCGTGGATAGCATGTGCAGGTACAGCTGTCCATGGAGCTTCAACACGATACCACAGTTCATCAAGAGTAGTGACTGGCGTATTGTGACGAGCCAGTTGCTCGGCCATCATTCAAAAAATGGTTCAAATGGTTCTGAGCACTATGGGACTTAACATCTGTGGTCATCAGTCCCCTAGAACTTAGAACTACTTAAACCTAACTAACCTAAGGACATCACACACATCCATGTCCGAGGCAGGATTCGAACCTGCGACCGTAGCAGTCCCGCGGTTCCGGACTGCACGCCTAGAACCGCTAGACCACCGCGTCGGCCACCATTGACCAGACGTTTTCAATTGGTGAGAGATCTGGAGAATGTGCTGGCCAGGGCAGCAGTCGAACATTTTCTGTATCCAGAAAGGCCCGTACAGGACCTGCAACATGCGGTCGTGCATTATCCTGCTGAAATGTAGGGTTTCGCCGCGATCGAATGGAGGGTGGAGCCACGGGTAGCAACGCATCTGAAATGTAACGTCCACTGTTCAAAGTGCAGTCAATGCGAACAAGAGGTGACCGAGACGTGTAACCAATGGCACCCCATACCATCACGCCGGGTGAAACGCCAGTATGGCTATGACGAATACACGCTTCCAATATGCATCCACTGTTTTCCCATTGGTGCACCCAGGTTCGTCGTTGAGTACACCATCGCAGGCGCTCCCGTCTGTGATGCAACTTCAAGGGTAACCGCAGCCATGGTCTCTGAGCTGATAGTCCATGCTGCTGCAAACATCGTCGAACTGTTGGTGCAGATGGTTGTTGTCTTGCAAACGTCCCCATCTGTTGATTCAGGGATCGAGACGTGGCTGCACGATCCGTTATAGCCATGCAGATAAGATGCCTGTCATCTCGACTGCTAGGGATACGAGGCCGTTGGAATCCAGCACGGCGTTCCGTATTACCCTTCTGAACCCACCAATTCCATATTCTGCTAACAGTCATTGTATCTCGACCAACGCGAGCAGCAATGTCACGATACGATAAACCGCAATCGCGATAGGCTACAATACGACCTTTATCAAAGTCGGAAACGTGGAGGCAAGCATTTCTCCTCCTTACACGAGGCATCACAACAACGTTTCAACAGGCAATGCCGGTCAACTGCTGTTTGTGTATGAGAAATCGGATAGAAACTTTCCTCATGTCAGCACGTTGTAGGTGTCGCCACCGGCGGCAGCCTAGTGTGAATGCTCTGAAAAGCTAATCATTTGCATACCACAGCATCTTCTTCCTGTCGGTGTAATTTCGCGTCTGTAGCACGTCATCTTCGTGGTGTAGCACTTTTAATGGCCAGTAGTGTATTTTGCATTTCCTTCACATAGGTTGAATAAATCGCGTCATACATTAGGTAGGCTTCCAGGTGACGCCACAGCCTCTGCGCAGGTACACTGTCTTCCAGTCGTAGCAGAAACCCAGTTCCGCTATTACCGTCAAGTTT
The DNA here is from genome assembly GCF_023898315.1 of Schistocerca nitens. Lineage (NCBI taxonomy): Eukaryota > Metazoa > Arthropoda > Insecta > Orthoptera > Acrididae > Schistocerca > Schistocerca nitens. The sequence continues at coordinate 546,133,583 of NC_064619.1, read as the reverse complement.
CACGTCACTTCGTCCACTCACGAGCATTGCTTCCGTACTGGACCAAAACAAATTCCGGGCTCCCATGGCCCACCTACGGCCACAGCAAGACCAGCACTGCAACGACGACGGCTGATAGCGTCACTGCTCTCCCTCGTCGACTGTCCTCTGAATCGTTCCGCGCACTCCTCTATAGGCGATCGCGACTAATCTCCCTGCAGAAAACGCAGGTGCAAGTAAGAGCCAACGCACTAATCGTTGCAGAGGTAAGTTACTGCTCAAATTTTATCCTGAGTGAGTCGCCACAGATGTTGGGGTGTCTTTTAACAGTTTTTATTTTGATTTAATGCAACTTAAACACAACACGACCACTGGCCAAGCAACATGAATTCAGTTGGTAAGCAACTGCCTGTTATAGCACTGCAGCGTTACCTTTGTGTCCTTTCTCGAATATATTACAAAAATACTTAATAAGCCCTTATTATTGCTCACGAATTACTGTTTAGCGTGTTTGTGAATTAGTTATAGAGAAGTAAATTTTAATTGTGAAATGGGTAATTACCATACAAAGATGTTTGATACAGCACAGAATGCAACATATCTTCGAGCCTTATTCCTACCCAACACTAATAATCCCCGACGTTCCCGACAGCTGGCATCCGCGAGTGAGTTATTTCAACAGTCATCGTAGAGTCGTACAACGGTGCGCTTTGTTGTTTACGGTTTTATGAACCCAAGCCATCTACTACAGTTCAGAGACAATTCATGACCAAGTATCACAAGCTACCACCTCACAGGAAAACTGTTATAAACTATTACGGTGGGTTCACCGAAGCAAGCTGTGTGTGACACAGGAGTCCGGGCTAGAATCGGTCAAAAGTCTCAGTTGCAGCAAGTGAACAAGTTTGACAGTGTTACACTCGTAGTGCAGATGAATCAACGAGACTTGGCAGCCGAGAACTGAATGTGATAGCGTTACAGTGAGGCAGACATTACGACAACGCTTGTCATTCAAACCCTACAATTTGGAAATATTACATGCTTTAATACAAAGTGACAAAGAAAAACGAGCTTAATTTTGTGTAGAAATGTGTAAAAAATGCAGGCTGAAGACGGTTTTATTAATGAAATTGTGTTCAGTGACGAAGCCACCTTCTATACTTGCGATAAAGTGAATCGGAATAATGTTTGGACATGCGGTGAGCAGAAACCACTTCACGTAATCGAAAATGTAATGGACTTGCCGAAGGTAAATGTTTACGGTTCTTCCTTTTTGCCGAGTCAAATGTATTTGGCACATCATATCTGGGCTTGCATGAGCATTATCCAACGCCTAAAGTATAACAGGAAATGCGCACAGAATTTACTTTCCAGCAAGATGTTACGCCACCACATTATCCTGGTGAAGTTGTTACATGTATCTGTAGGAATGTGTCGTGTTCTATTGGACGTGGTGGAAAGATATCATGGCCACCACGTTCACTGATCTAACTGCACTGGATTTATATGTATGATGTTATGTAAAGAGAGAGTGTTTGTTCTTCCGCTTCTAGGAACTGTCGACGAACTGTGACAACGGAGAATACAAGCAGCTGCCTCCGTACGTCAAGACTTGCCTCGTAAGACTTGGCGGAAAACTGATTACATATTGGACACTGTCGTGTTACAAAAGGGTCGCGGAGGGTAACCGAGCGGTGTTAGGTGCCTTGTCACTGTTCTCGCGACTCGCCCCGTCGGAGGTTTGGGTCCTCCCTCGGGCATGGGTGTGTCTGTCGTCCTCTGCGTAAGTTAGTTTAAGTTAGATAAAATAGTGTGTAAGCTTAGGGACCTATGACCTCAGCAGTTTTGTCCCATAAGACCTTACCACAAATTTCCATGTTTTGTTACAAAAGGTTGCCGCATTAAACATTTGTAAATAAAACTTCAGGATCGCTCAGGGTTATATCAAATATTTCTGTAAATTCTTTACCTTTTTCACAGTTAAACGTTCCTTCTGTATGACTGGCATGTAAACACCCTCTTTGTTGAATCCTGGCGAGTCGTCAAATGGGGAGTGTCTGGGAAACGTGCTTTCTCGGATCGCTAGTCAACAATTCAAGCAAATCGTATTAATGTGTTCTATTGCGGAAGGAAGAAATACGATGGTTAACTTTACGTTAAGCAGATGTGTTGGAAGGAAAGGGCGCCAAACAACACAAGAATTCTCTTCAGTATAACAATTCCAAATTTGAGCTACTTAGAATGTATGAGCAAAGTAATGAACCTGGTCGCTTCTATTCAGGTCACTGGTCTTGAAGCTTCTCGTGGAACTGGGCCGTGGTAAGTTGGGCGCGGCGCGTAAGTATTTTTCGCATAGAGTCCGCTGCTGTCGCGTTGTCGTCCTGCAGAGGGGTCGGTCAGTGTGCAATTGCCTGCCATCTTGTCACAGACAGCCCTCTCTGCTCTATTGTGCCCGACTAGCGTGCTGGCGCTTAACACCGTAACACTCTTTGCTGCTCAATAGTTATTTCTTTACCAATCGACATACATTTATTTCGTGAGCACGCGCATTTTTTATGCACCAGCGATAATCTTGCGTCTGTCGATAACAATATTTTAAATGGCTGCACTCTTGTTACTGTAATTTCAGACCAGAAAATATCTCTTACCTTAATTATAAATAGATACGTAACGAAAATCAGTTGACAGTAACAAAACCGACCCATCTTGAATATTACGCATCAGATCGAACGTAACAAATTACCTTCAGACAGTAGAATATCTGTCCACAAATCAGCACGGGTTTAGAAAGCATCGCTCAGTAATAATCCCATACCGTCGCAAACATTGCAAGTACCATCACTAGTTTTACAAAACAGATACTTAATTACTGTACACCGCGTGCAGAGAGTAGGGCCGGTCCCATCACACTTCCCTGGGGCACCCCTGACGACAGCGTTGTCTCAGAGAAATACTCGTCGTCGTGGACGGCATAGTGATTCTATTACTTAATGAGTCTCCGACCAAGTCACATATGTTTTGGAACGTGGTCCGTATTTTCGCACCTTCGTTCATAGTCTTCACTGGGACACCATGTCAAACTGTTTCCTAACATTATATCACGTCAATCGTCAGTGAAGGGCAACAGGCAGTTCCCATATTCCTAGATTCCCTGAAACAGTTTGACATGGTGTCCCAGTGAAGACTATTAACGAAAGTACGAAAATACGGATCACGTTCCAAAAAATATGTGAGTTGGTTGGAGACTCCTTAAGTAATAGAATCACTATGTCGTCCACGACGGCGAGTATTTCTCTGAGACAAATCTGTCGTCAGGGGTGCCCCAGGGAAGTCTCTCTGCACGCGGTGTACAGAAATTAAGTATCTGTTTTGTAAAACTAGTGGTGGTACTTGTAATGTTTGCTACGGTATGGGATTATTAGTGATTACTTTGAACATGTTCACCACCAATATCACGCCACACTTTCCACTTTTCAGCAATGGTGTGAAACACATTCTGAAGCAAAATCTTAAACCTGGGTGTGAAACAGCAACTGTGTAAATCTGAAGAGGTTGTAAAAATCAGCAAACCAGTTGCAAAACAGAGGTTCATAAGTCCTTGGCCTATATTTCGATATTCCTATAATAATATTCTTCAGAAGGAGTGGACCCTAAAAATGTTTATAATCAGCTACAGAATAGTTTTTGCAAACATAACAAAACATGAATAGAGAAATATTTGTGAGGCAAGCGTGCTAACTTGCTACATCACATAGTGGTACATTGGATTAGCTGAAGCCGAGGCGCTCTTGTCATATACAAAATTGACAGAACAAGAATTACCCCAAGCCAAGGCTTTAGATAGCAGCCAAATTACAGTTAGCGTACTTCCGAATGAATGCTCACTAGTAAATGCCCACAGGTAGAGGCTATTACCAACACAAAATTGCAACAGGAGTCACAGGATAAAATATTAGCTTAAGTTGCATCATACCGGAAGCAAAGACCAACTGTTACGAAAATAGAGGAGCAAGCGACCAGGAAAAATTGGGCTGCAGAGAGCGCCAGATACATGCGCGTAAGAACCGCACGTTGATTGTGTTGAATAACAGCATTTTACATTAAAGTAAGCCTGAAATTTCCTCTACAAGTCTACTAAAAATGGAATAGATTCTTGGTATACATTATGTACAAAATTACCAATATATTTGCTGGCAGAGTGATACTGTACATAAATGCCACGTACAGAAGGTAGATATTGTTTAATAAAGATGACTTTTACAAATGCACGGGAAGAGAAGAGCAAATGGAAGCTAAGACAACGCCACTAAAAAGACGGCTTCCACAAAAAAAAAAAAAAAAATTACAAAGAAAATTTAAAATGATAGCGGTGACCTAAATTTTCTTGATCTGAAATTACGCAAACATAATGGCGGAGTCACTTTCAATATTCATCATAAGACAACCTACTCTGATAATATTATTCCATCAGATTCTTCCCACCCACATGCTGATACGGTTGCGTTTTTCCATTCAGGTATAAGTCATGCTTTAACAACGCCCTTTCCCCATACGATTTTCAGAAAGAAATTAATATGATTAAGACTATTGCTAGCAGTAATTGTTGAAAACCAGACGTAGTTGACCAGATACTTAGTAACAAAATGGCAAATAAAAAATTTGCAACATAGGTGACAGCAAACTGGAGAGTAATGAAAAGGGAAATGGCAAGTTCATTTCGATACCAGTTTTGGGATAATGTGTCCGACAGGATTGGCCGTCTTCTGACAAGAAAATACGATTGTAAATTTGAATTCTCTGCAAACAATAGTTTGAATACAAATTTAGTACATACATTAAAAACTGAACGAGATCCTTTCACCAATTCAGGCTCGTTCGTAATGATTTCCCTAGGTATTATATGGGGCAGTCCAGTAGAGGTATTAAAGCCAGACATAAGGAACACCTCTTGGGTAAGAAAGGAGGAAATGCACATAATTCTTCATATGTTGAACATTTACTAATTTCAGACCATTCTCCGGGAGAATTAGAAGAAATCATAATTTCACGTAAGGAAATAAAGGGCTTAAAATTGAATTTATTAGAAGAACTGCGAATTAATAAACATCTTGCTAAGACAGACGGTAACATTTGGAAGAGTCAGTGGTAACTCGCGAGTAAACACTTCCTTGATGGATTTAAGCGGCTGCTCACGGTCGCGTAATAAGTGTTCACCGATCCCCGTTAATACCGGTGAATGTGCCTTTTTCCTCAATTTATTTTTGCTCTGCTGTTGAGCAACTGACATTTTCATATCACTAGATTCATTTTTCGTGGCCTTATCAACACATGTTTCTACAGCTGATGTTCCAAAAAATGGTATTAGACAGTCAAGGAGAAGCTTCTCTTTTTTATGTTGTGATGTTCCTTTATCCACTAATTCTGTCCTCCACGCATTTGGTAACACAACTATTGTTTTTGCAATTGTTTTCTTCTGCACACTAAAGCTAAGTGCAGTTTCACTTTGTTACATAAATATTTTACAGATGTTTTACAAAATTTTTATGTATGCGTCTAAAATTATAGCATTTATTACTGGCCTTCTATATGGAATTGTCATAGTGCTTTAATATAAAGTAATGCTACTTAACACCAGCAAGACGCCGTGCTTACGCGCATGTATTTAGCGTCCACTACTTTCCGATTTTCCTTATCCCTTGAGCTTCCGTAGTTTCAGGCAGAAATTTTTCTTTTTATTGAAGTTTTTTTAGATTATATTTGCTCTTCTTTCCCCATGTATTTGTAAGAGTGACCTTTTGTAAATAGAACTCTAACTTCTGCACGCTGAATTTGTGTACCGTATTACTCTGTCAACAAATGTATCAGTAATTCTATACGTAATATATAGCTTTAAATGTATTACATTTTAATAACCTTGTAGAGGAAATTTCATGCTTACTTTAATGTAAATGCTGTTATTCAATAGAACGAACGCGCAGTTCTGATACGCATGTATATAGCACGCTCTGCAGCCCAGTTTTTCCTGGTCGCTTGAGCCTCTGACATGATGTACACGTAACTTACGCAAATATTTTATCCTGTGATTCCTGTTACAATTTTATGTTTGCCAAAGCCTCTACCTGTGGCCATTTACTAATGCGCAATCATTAGGAAGTACGTTAATTTGGTTGCTGTCTAAAGCCATGGCTTGGGATAATTCATCTTTTCTCAATTTTATATATGACAAGATCCCATCTGCTTCAGCTAATCTAATTTACCGACGTATGATGTAACAAGTGAGTGCGCTTACCCCACAAATAATTTTCTATTGTTATTTTGTTATGTTTGTAAAAATATTTCTGTAACTGGTTATATACATCTTTAGGGTCCACTCCTTCTGAAGAAGATGGTTCAAATGGCTCTGATCACTATGGGACTTAACATCTGTGGTCATCAGTCCCCTAGAACTTAGAACTACTTAAACCTAACTAATCTAAGGACATCACACACATCCATGCCCGAGGCAGGATTCGAACCTGCGACCGTAGCGGGCACGCGGTTCCAGACTGAAGCGCCTAGAACCGCACGGGTACACCGGCCGGCTCTGAAGAAGATATTTTTTGAAATATCGAAACATAAGTAAAGCGGTAATAAACTTTTGTTTCGCTACTGGTTGGCTGAGTTTTTCAAACTCTTCACATTAGGAAGCATTGCTGGTGTCATGCGCTTTCTCAGCTCCTGCAATGTGGTGATGCGTGTGAACGCAAGTCTCAAAAATCCCCACACAAAATGTGCAGCGGCGTGAGGTCAGGGGAACGTGCTGCAAGCGGCAAGCGGCCTGAGCGACCAACCCAATTCCCAGGGAACTGTGAATTACGGAACGAGCGAACAAGTGAGGCATAAAGACATGGTGCCCTATCTTGCTGAAAATAAACAGTATCCGCATGCCCAAACTGGATAAGCTGTGGCTACAGAAAATTCGTGGTCCTGTCTAGGTACACTTGTCGACTTACGGTTTTTGCAGGACGAAAATCCGTCCGCAAACCTTTTCACAAGTAACGCTCATCTACCTGTACATATTGACCTTGTGAGATTCTCGCATGACCTCAGCATTTTGCACTGGTGGTGTGTCGGCCCAGATAACGCTGTTATGCCTGTTAACATTTCCACAAATGTGGAAGGACGCTTCATCGCTTGATAACATGTGATTCAGGATGTTGCGTCCTTCATGTGCAACGAGGAGGTCGATGCACGTGGCTACAAGCCCTGCTATATTCTCTTCATGCAGATGGTGGAGAACCTGCAGGTGGTACGGCTTCTCCTTTAGGGAAAACCGAAACACTTTGTCTACCGTCGAACGCGAAATGTTCTATTCCACTGACAGACGATTTTGGACTCCTTTCAGTGATTGTCCTGAGGGCTTCAGTCCTTGCCTGGGCTCCCTTTCCTGCGGTCCAGACCAAGCGGGTACCAATAGTGTGTCCTCAACGATCTTTCAGCAAACGTTGCTGCGTATGGGCCTCCGCAGCAGGCGTCTGATTCATGCTCCAGTACTGACAGCTGGTCATCGGCGACGATGGCTGGAATTGGCACACTAGTACCTCAACAGGACGTTCACTGAGAAGCAACCATTGATATGTGTGATGTCAACTTTCCGGTCGGGTTGGGGATTATCTCTGCCCGGCGCCTGCGTGTTTGTGTTGTCCTCATAATTTCGTCCTCATCATACGACAGTGGTAATGACTGTGCAGGTGAGCGCCCCACAAACCAAACATCATCATCACCATCATAAGTTCGGTAAGGGTTGTACAATAGGACCTATTGTATCACTTTTAGCTATGCACAGTGTGAACAACGGGATATGAAATAAGGAGGTCCTGTTCAGGACGGCCGAGGGAATGGATGTGTGGAAAATATTGAGAAGAAAACGGAGCACTATGATAGAACATGTGTTAAGATATCAGGTATAACCTACTTAGTCCTAGGAGGAACTGTAAAGGTGGGAGTGTGAACGAAAAGACAGAGACTGGAATATATCACACAAATAACTGCTTCTCATATATGATAAGGTTGGCACAGTAACAGGCGTAATGGTGGTAATGCATAAAATACACTCTTAAGACGCACCACGCACTACGAAGGAATTATCAGAAAAGGGATGGATACCACTAGACGTATGTACATGTACAGACAAACAAACGATTGCAATTTAAATAAAATGGATAATTTATTGAAAATAAAGAACTTCACAAATTGAGTAATTAACGGTGCGTTAGTCCACGTCTGGTCATTATGCAGACAGTTATTTGCCTTAGTATTGACTGACAGAGTGGTTGGATGTCCGCAACAAACCATTCAGAAGACTAGCGAGCCACAAATAAAAGTAAATAAGGTGCAGTGTACGTGCCCATCTGACTTTGCAGTCACTGGTTCCACATTTTTAAAGCCATGTGTTTGCTGTTGCATAAAGATGTATCAACCGACAGACTCCCTTAGCGTTAATGGCACACTGCGACGGTGCTGCCGTTGAGATGACTAACAGATATTGCTCCGGTAACGACAGAGCTTCTGAGATAGGCTGCTGAAATGGTAGAAAATCCGCCTGAAGGCATTGCTGGTTAGTGAGCATGGAGAGATCTTCTGCCTCCTAATCTACGTTATTGGACTCCTTCGGCTCGTGAAATCGTGAGAGAGCCTGTGGTATCAACGATGGAGATGATCCTACAGTCGAAACGCGAGTGGTCTGTTAAATCTAAAGGGAGGCAGGTGGTTCGTGAGGACAATTCTCTCTAGAATCTGCGCGACACCTATAGTCGCACACTGCTGGGGACCCATTTGAGCTGGAAGATGATGGTGGAAACCAAAGACTGTGCACTTGTAGGGTCATTTCCTGGTCATTCGATATGAGGCGGTGCCATTCTTGGATGGTGCGACTATGTTCTTTCTGTTCATTGGTGTCATTCAGAATGTACTTAATCAAGTGATCGATGCAGCATCATATCTGACGAGAAGAATTTTGGCAGTACGAGACCTTTATATCTGTAAGAATCATCCGTATACCACCTTACAGACTGTATGGAAAAGGACTGTCAAAGATGGTGAATGGTATTTCGGACACACAAACTTGTGAAGGTGACAATCTGGAATCCTAATTTCCTTTGGAGAACAATATTCTTTGCAGACATTCCTTGGCGAAATAGTGAGATCAGGTGCAAGTTGTCCTTTCTTACAAGATTGATGAGAACATTACACAGATCTGAAATGTAGGAAACGCACTAGTTGCAATTCATTTTTCTTTTAACTTCCTCCGATATCATCCCCGAAGCCTATTTGCGTCGTGAGAGTACACAGACTGTGTATTTCTCGCGATAATAGACCTCTAGCCACTGGAAACGACATTGCTATCTGTGTAGTCTCACGACGATAGACACACAGCCTCAGGAAAATGGCATTGCTGTCTGCGTGCTCTCACGACGATGGACTACAGCCTGTGGAAAATGGCCTTGTTGTTTGTGTTCTCTTACACCATTGGTGATATAGTTACTGGAAAAATAGTGTAAGTAGGCTGTTTATGTTTTCTTATTGGCAACGTTACGTAGCGCTCTGTATGAAAACCACTGGCTGTGCTGTGTGCAGTCTGTAGCTAGTTTGCATTGTTGTCTGCCATTGTAGTGTTGGGCAGCTGGATGCGAACAGCGCGTAGCGTTGCGCAGTTGGAGGTGAGCCGCCAGCAGTGGTGGGTGTTGGGAGAGAAATGGCGGAGTTTGGAAATTTGTAAGACTGGATGTCATTAACTATGTATAATATGACTTTTCAACACTATTAAGGTAAATACATTGTTTGTTCTCTATTAAAATCTTTCATTTGCTAACTATGCCTATCAGTAGTTAGTGCCTTCCGTAGTTTGAATCTTTTATTTAGCTGGCAGTAGTGGCGCTCGATGTATTGCAGTAGTTCGAGTAACGAAGATTTTTGTGCGGTAAGTGATTTGTGAAAGGTATAGGTTAATGTTAGTCAGGGCCATTCTTTTGTAGGGATTTTTGAAAGTCAGATTGCGTTGCGCTAAAAATATTGTGTGTCAGTTTAAGCACAGTCACGTATAATTGTTCAAAGGGGACGTTTCAATAGCTTTGCTGTCTCTGTACTTTCACGAAAATAAACATACGATCTAGGAAAAATGGCATTGTTGTCTGCGTATTCTACCGAGACATACATCCTCTGGAAAATGGCCTTGCTGTTTGTACGCTCCCCGGCAAAAGACAAACAGCCGTTGGAAAAATAGTGTTGTTGTCGATGTATTCTCATGGCGATGGAAAAACAACCACTGGAAAATGACCTTGGTGGTCAAAACCCGTCATGGCAATTAAAAGAAAAGGAAAAGAATAACTAGTGCCTTTATTTGATCACAAACTGATGTTGCGGAATCTGCCTCATATTGCGCCTTAGTCTGGACAAGAAATTACGTAGACGGCTACTAGTAAAATCTGGAGTAAGAAAGAGACAAAGGCACTACAAAATGAAATTTGAAGGCAACCTTGGACCTTTTGCGACTGCGCACTGTCTAGGCTAAGGCACAGATGTAGCACCTACTGCCTCAGTGGCTTGGTTCTTTCCATGTGAATGCATATATTGTCATGAAGCGGTTTCGTTTGTGGTATCTTGTAAAACCTCTAAAGGTGAGGGTTGGCTCCCTTTCTTCAGCAGCACTCTAACCAATCTAGCATTTTGAAAATAGTGGACGGATTAACGTGATCATTTGACAGCAGCATCGTAACAATGTATGACTGATATAATGGGCGAGACAGCTGCAAAGAATCTGATTGCTGATACATCAGAACTTATTTTTACTGTCTCAGTGGTTGTCGTCGTTCGTCATAGAACAGATTTTTATTCTGCTCTCAAGATACGCCGTCAGTAGATCAGTACATTAAAAGGAAAAATAAATTGTTATTAAAATTCGCCTGTCGTTTAGACATTTCAGTGTCAGATTGTCATTGGCAGCTATCATATGTCGACTGGAGGCAAGAGCGACCTCTAAGCAGTAAGTGAATTGAGGCAGTGGGTGTGAAAACAGCGGTTAGAAGAGAATCCAGTACTTGCAGATACAACCGATGATTTGTAAGCGTTCGTTACATGTGATGACACTACCTGCTGTATCGTCATGTTGTCAGTCCCCATATAACAGCGTCTGTATTTGGACGCCCACACAAACAGACCAATTGTGGCAAAGTGGCTGGCTTGTATTCATTGAAGAACTTTTCATCTCTCATTTCCATCAACGTCTAGCACACCATTAGCTAAAGTCTCCTTCAAATCTACCATATCGTGGTCAGATCACTTGTAATAGAATATTAATAAACGTTTTTTACTATTTTCTGGAAAAAGCAGTTGTACTCATTAACCTGATGGTGTCATTCAAGAGCGTTACATTGATGTTGACAAGGCTAGATATTTATAATTGGTATTAATTTTCAAGTTCTTGTTGCTGTCTCTGATGACTGCGGACAAAATAATTTTGCAGCCTGTGCTGTCGCTGAAGAGAATTTGGCTATAGGCTTTTCATGTGCCGTCTCCTAATCTTTCTTTTATTTCAGCAACAGGCTTTTTGGTACTGCCTGTGGCTCGCAACACGTAGAAGTTGGGACCTTTCGCAACAGCTTATCGTGCATGAACTGACATTCTACGAAGCCTTCGTGAGTATATAGTATAGACCTTACCAACTGATAAACCGATGTTCAGTTACTGTAGGTATATTTTAAAATAAATCTGCTTGACATTTAAAGAAAAAAGATTCCTTTGATCCATATTTAGCTCAAGACACGTCATAAAATTTAGAACAAAGAAAGGTAACGCACGTTTCTATTCACCTGTAAGCCTGTCATACGTACAACTCCCTGCAGGGAGATTTATTCTTTCAGAGGGAATTTCGGAACGTTGTCAGCACTGTGTTCGATAAAGTGATTAGGTGTAATCAGCCGGTTTGGACGAGAAAGCAGCGAAACGGGTGACATGTGGTCAGCGAGTCACCGTTTAATCTGTGTTACATACCTGGACTGTCGCCACTAATCGGATAAGTGGATTTCCGGCCACGTTGATGGTACTGGCGCAGCGACAAACAGTGCTACTCCATTTGGAACCGAATCAGCGGTAGGCAGAGCACAAAAGCGTGCACGCAACCAACATCAACGGCTGCTGTAACTCGCACAGCTGGGGTTACCGTCCCACCCGCACCCAGTCAGATATGACAGCACACTAATTTCCTAAAGTTTTCCTGTCGCTCAGCACTTATTGCAAGTGCCATTTCTAGTACACTTATCCTTTCCTTAATTTTCTTTTATGTGACCATAACCTCACGCTGTAAACATTTACTGTTGCAGTGTATGCTGAATAACGGTTTGAAACGTAGTCTGCTACTGGAGGTTGCATCGCTGTCTCCACGTTTTTATTAATCACATTTCGGTGGTTCAAAACACACCCTCTGTGTTAAACACCTAAGAGAGGAGTATCAAAATACACTGACTGAAAGAACGACACAACTCTCAATGACTTGGTCATTTTATTGATAAGTGATGTGACAGTTAATCATTGTAGGAGCATATGAGAACAAATTCAGACCAAATGAAACAGACATGTCCCAGTAAAGAATGTCCAGACACTAGCGTCAATACACTAAGCACCCCTGTGGCGACAATTCGGCCTTGTGTTCTCACATGCATGTGAACATAAAGATGTCGACTAGTATCCTGCGATGTATTGTTATAAACATCTTAAGGCACTGTTACTATTCGCCAATGGTTCTTGAATGTCCTGCAGAAAGAATGAGTTCCAGCTTAATACCGTCCAATACATCTTCAATTGGTGAGAGATCTGGCGATCTTAGTGGTCATGGTAGTTGTTTTACACCAGGAAGAGCACGTATGTGGATGAGCGTTGTGCTGCTGAAAACGCGCATCACCTTCCTGTAACAGAAATGGCACTAGCATGGGAATAAGAGCCTGTGAAATGTAGCGGGCACTTGTTATTTTACTCTACAGAAACACCAAATGTGACGGTCAGTTGCAACTGGTGACTCCGCCAGACCATGAAACATGGGATGGGACCCGAGTGTCGTCGGCTAATGTACTCCGAGATAGGGTGTTCACACGTGTGCGTCCATCACTCACGTACAGACAAAACCTACTCTCACCAGTGACGAAAATACAGCGCCAATCCATTCTGAAGTCAATTCTTTTATGGCACCAGTGCAACCATCCTTGAAGGAGTCGTGGTGTCAATGGTATACTGGCTACAGACAAACATGGTTTTACTCCTGCTGCAAGTAGATACGTCTAAATGGTCCCTGGTGACACAGGAAGCTTAACATGTACCCCAATGCGGCCCTGGATGATGATGTTTCGTCTGCAACCGCTGCCAGATTAATGCATCGATCTTGACATTTGCCTATACTACTACCTGCGGACGTCCAGAACCTGGTCTGTGAGTGTGGGAAAGTTCCACAGACCTCTGCTCGAAGCAGCGGCGCACCACTAATACACTATGCCCATTGCACTACATGCAAAAATCTGTCCTTAAGTCAGTCCAGTGTTCCATAGGCTCACAGTGTGACCCTGTTCAAATGGCTGCAGCATTTCAAAAGGAGTACGTATTAAAACTTCGAACGAGAAACACTTTTCAGTCATCTAAAAGTTTGTCGAATGGTCTACAAGTGATGATGGACCTTATTACTGTGTCAAAAATCTACGGATAGCAGTCATTGAATGCTGGCCGCTATTTTGAATGGACCGGCGGTGGGAATCTTCCTACAAGTCCGTCAGGGGGCCTGAAACTGACGTAAGGTAGCGCCGAAACCGGTTACACAAATAAAATGTAATTTGGAAAATTAGATTGCTTAAAGGTCTTTTGATTCGACCTTTTATATTGAATAGCCCTGCTGCCGCAACCATCTGTATGAAGATCGACTTATAGAGATGTCGAGTACGCACTTGTGCGTGGGACATGGTTGTACCCTAGAATGAATGTTACGAACGCTATTCACCTCTAAACTCATCACAGCTACCGCCTGCAGAGTGAAAACAGAGGGTGCACGGGCTGGACTCCTCAGCAGCATCTGATTGCCGATGATCGTGACAAATGAATCACTAAAACTACAACCCCTTAGCCTGCACCCAGGTGACACTAAACTTAGACCTTGAGGGAGCTATATTTTTTACTGGCAGTGTATATCGAGCCCCAGTGAACACCACGAGATACGGTAGCTAAGTTAGATCGGGTAATGGGACAAGATATAGGATGAGTACGCGTAACAAATTCAAAGCACTTTTCTTCAGAGAACAGAAACCGGAGATAATCACTATTTACTAATACTTCCTACCATATAAAATGACAGTAAAAGATGTTAATGGATGTACAGTTTAGCTGAAAAGCGTGAAGCAGTGCTGAAAGCTGAAGTAAGAAAATGCACTGCAAGAGCTGGGGCACGTATGCTCGCAACTGCATATGTGTACTACAGAACAGTAAACCCCCTTGAGTCTTACTCTTTGTCTACTTTGGCGTCCGATGCATGATGAAGACCTTGTGCTTTATGTGTGCGTATGGTTTCAAGCTCCACAGTACTTGCATGTGTGATTTAGCGTGTGCTAAATGGATCATCATTTACCATGAAAAACTTGCTACTTTAAGACTTTACTTTATGGGATAAACGATGCGAACTAAACAACACTTGCTGAGCTACCTGTAAGTTCTTGATGTTCATTCACGCCTCCTGTAGCTTCTTCATTTTCTCTGCCGATTTGTTGGTGTTTTCCACAATTATTGGATTATTTGACGGTGTTTTAAACGTATTTGTGTAGGGGAGCCTATTAATTATTTTATACGATCTTGTGATGTTTTATACTCTAATAGGAGTGGAGGTAAATTTGTAGAATCATTTGGTTGTTCGCTATTGATATTTTGCAGCACAGTTCAAGTCCCGCCTCGCTCGTCTGGTGGTACCATGGCTGGAGGTGTCTGCCCGCAGCTGTAGAGGGGGTACAGAACTGCAAAGTATCCGTGGGGAGCGTCCCCGGCGTCGACGAGGGAGCGACCGCGGCAGCTGTGGAGGAACCTCCTCGACGGTAGTTGACCAGCCGGAGCTTTTAGCCGGCGCCGGGGAAGAGGATAGGTGCTTGCCGGCCGACAATGCGCAGAAAGTGGTGCCGAATTAATTGTAACGGTGCTGTGGCTGGAATGACCACTATGGAGGAGGTTAAGACGGCAATTTGTCTCCCTGTATTATGCGTTCGAAGTATTGGCAAGAGTTACGGGAGTCCGTCAGGGGTGAAAGTGGTTGCAGCCAACCAGAGGGCGTTCATGTAAACTCACTGTCACTGCAAAGAACTGCAGTAGTTACAGGTGTGCGGCTCAGCGTCGACAAATAGCGTCCAATGTACGACGGGTATGGTCAGGCGTCGATCTCGTCACCCATGGTTGTGAGAAGCGGTACCGCGAGGACGGCGGTAGCTGTTTGCCCCATTGTTTCCAAGGCTTTGCTAGGTCGCACAAATGGTCCGTCATCCCTCGTTATGGTCTTCTGTCAGGCGGGGAGTAACCCAGCGGGCACACACCTTGGAATATAGCAACTGCTAGACGAGCGTCTCAGCACTACCATCAGAGACGTCCAGTTGAGCAGCGATCCGTCGATCAAATCGAACTGGAGTGTTAGCACATCCCCCATTGCAGGAGTCACAGCTGTGTGCGCCCGGCAGGCACGCGGGAGATCCGACAGGCTTGTGCGACCTCGTGGCGATGATGGAAGACGTGTTATTAAACGTCTCAGCGTAAGTGTGTTTACTTTCAGGCCTCCGTAGACATTCTAGAAGTCAATAATTCAAGAACAGTCTTAATCGCATTTATTATTGTTATAATACCGCGAACCGGTTTCAACCCGACGTAGGGGTCATCTTGTGGGCGTTTACACCATTGGTCGACTGCTAGTGGTGTCACTCCTGTCTACATAACCGCAGGAAACGGCAGTGACACCACCAGCAGTCGACCAATGGTGTAGACGCCCAGAAGATGACCCCTACGTCGGGTTGAAACCGGTTCGCGGTATTATAACAATAATGAATGCGATTAAGACTGTTCATGAATTATTGATTAATCATTCTAATCGCTTCTTCTCTCCACAACCATGTTGTCCAAAAATCATTCTACAAGTGTCTATTAATATCTGCGATGCTCCTGTTTTCCGCCAAAAGAAACTCGATGACAACTCTCTGCCTGGAACGCTCATCCGTTACAGACGCCATTTTTAAGGTGCGTATAGTGGCGCCACCTATCCGATCTTCATCAAACTGTAGGGGTTGAAGCCGGAATATTTCTTGATGTGCCATACGAAATTCCGCATTTTTCAACCGAAAGCTGCCAACAAAAGAATGTGTCGCACTAAACGCTATAAAAATTTACGCGCAACGTTCCATTTATGGTCCCGAAGGCGAGCACCTGGCGAGACAGCTGACTTGCCGAAGCGCCACACGTTACACCAACGCGTCGCGAGGTTCTCAGAACACCAAGGGCGCTAGGGCAAAAACCGTCCTTTCAAGAGATTTCTACGCTGATTGGCAGGCCTCAACCGGAACAAGACATTCATTTTCTTGTATAAAAGCTGGCCACTCATCTTGCTGCGATATTGACGCTGCTGGGCTTCGAAACAGCGTCTTCATTGCATTGGTTACCGCTGTGAGACTGCGCACATTCTTTATGCTGCAGATAGCTGCAGAATGAGATGAGGATTGACGGACGCTCTTCTAAATACGGAGCTACAGGGCGTCTGCAGGATGTCTGCCAACTTTCGTCACTCTGTCAGCTGGGCAGGGCAGTGCCACTGTGCTAGCAGCGTAACTGCAACATAAAGCCACCGCATCCTAAACAGCAGTGCCAATGAATGACGACCTTGCAAGGCCTTGGCGCTAAGGGGGAAGCAGCTACGCCGTCCTCACGATACCGCATCTCATCACCATGGGCCACGAGATTGACGCTTCATCACACCCGCCGTACATTCGACGTCGTTCGTCGTTGCCGGGTCCCGCACATAAAGCTGTTGCAGTTTGTTGGAGGAGCAGTGAGTTTAGATGCATGCCGTCTGGCTTGCTGCAGTCATCTTAACCTCTGACGGACTCCCGTAGTCCTTGCTAATACTTCGAAACTACAACACAGGGAGAGAAATCGCCAATTTGAGCCTTGTGTAGCGGTCATACCTACCGCAACGTTACAGTTTATTCGACGCCACTCTCCGTGTTTGTCGGCCATCATCCGCCTATCCTCTTCCCCGGCGCCGGTTATAAGCTCCAGCTGGTCCACTACCGTGCATGAGATTCCTACGCCGCTGCTACCATCGATCCCTCGTCGAACCTCCAGCCATGGTGCCATCTGGTGAGCGCGACGGGACTTGAACTTTGTTGCGAAATCACAGCACAGTTTTTACACAGTCGATGTCATAGTTCCACAGCTATAAAGGTTCAGGAAGATAACTTGCACATATAATGAAGTTTCTTGTAACCTGTGATAACTTGTGATGTGTATTTTGCTTTACCTTTACTACAGAGAATACTCTGCTATTTGGAGGAAAGTGTATGAAATGTCACATTCTGTAGGTATAATTTTGTGAAGTGACTTATGAATTCTAGAGGTGTAGATAACAGCTGACTTTATTTTGAATAATAGGTTGTGCGTGAGTGGTTCTGAATTCAGAAAGGCACTTCTGATGGGCAATAATTTAACTAGGAACATCACTGACTGTTGCTTGTTCTGCTATTTAGGAAGTATCTCAATGAGTGATAATTTCAAGTTGTACGTATACACAGGATAAACTACGGATATAGAATATGATAATTTTAGTTTCAAAAACCAACAGCCTCAGTTGCAAAGTTTTCCTACATTTACCTAGGTTTCAGTCGGCATAACCCAATCTTCTTCAGAATAAAAGTAACTAGCGTTTGTTTATAGTGGGCATCCTCAAGCTAAAACTACAAATCCATAAATTGTCGTCAGACTGTAAAAACGTATCTGAAACTGCCTCGGCCCCACTTCGCGACCGCGACGCGGCAGCCACGAGTACTGTACTGGAGTTCCAGAGTATGGTAGAGAAGTAGCTTTAAGGTGTTTCGATAAACTCTCTGCCCGGCACTTAAATTGTGAATTGCAGAATATTCATGTAGATGTTGTACTACCGTATCCCACATCCTTGCGCGTTGATTCTTCCTGACTAGTCTCTTAAACTGCAGCCCACTCTTCATCATTACTAAACGGTGACCTGAGAGTCTCTTATCCAAGTTAAACTTTAAGGGTAATACATACTGGAGCTGTAAAATTAATACACTCACGCATTTCTGGGAATAGTGATAAAATTCTGGTGGCGTCGGATGTGACCGAGCAGGCTGTCGGGCCGTGGCTGGGCTGCCAGCAGAGTGCGGCTTAATATTTTAGAGGGCAATACACGGCAGGTGCCAGCAACCGGACAATCGCCGTGCCCTCCGGGAAATATCCGCGATTGCCGGCCGGCGGCCTCTGCCGGCGCGGCGTCATACCCGCGCTGCCTGCCGTTGCCTGCCGCTGGGATTACGCTCACTGTTGTAAGGACGGTCGTGAGCCGGCGTGACGTTCTGCGCTACGTCGGCGTCGCTGGGGAACGCGGCATTATTCTGATTACCTGCGCGAGTTTTTTGCAGGCTTCTGGTGCTGGGACTGGTCGTAGCTAATATGGTGGCTAGAGTATTCACGAACTTCACAATTTTCCTGGAAATCTTGCACTATCCTGGAAGCTCTGTTATGGTATGATACTGCACAAGCTGAGTGAATATTAGCAGATTATTTCTGGACACGGAATATTAAAATTAGCCATTAGTTTACTCATCTTGAGTGGCACGGGCGAGCTGTAATAATTACTCCAGAGAAGGTGAACATTTTAGCCGAGATCAATTGTAAACAACCTTTACTCTCGATTAACTGTTTCGGTAAGCATGGTTTCCGTCTTCAGAGCTCTAAAGGTTATTACATGTCTTCTATACCAGCTGCACAAGCACGCTTTCTGAAACATTTCGATGTACGAGAGGAACGAGATAAAGATGCACATTCAAGTCAAGGTTAGAACAACAATATACAGAGTAATTCGCCAAATGCTTCTGTCTCACACCGCTCACTACGGTACACTCCATTGCAGCCATAGTGTCTGGCAGTGATCTGCCAAGTATGAAGCAAACAGTAGTGTGTGGTATGGGACAGAAGCATTTGGCGAATTAAGCCTAATATTGTGGTTTTAATCTTGACTTTCTACTGTTTGGGTTGTATGTTAAAACATCTAGCTCCCACCTTTCTCAAATTAAAATTCACATTGGGGTGGTTACCGAACAACAGGTAAAAGTATTTCCTTCTTTTTTAGTATGAGCCGATCTGCAATGGTTTGCACACACGTTTAATTATTTTAATAAAGCCTTTATTTACTTCATATTCGTTTTAGTGAATATTGACATTCATAGATAGGGTCGTCATCTGTCTGAGCTACGGTTAATCTGAAATTGCTTACACACGGGATTATAAAACGATAATCTGTGAAAATGGATTTAACATGAAAGGCAATCGGACTTCTTTTACAAAGAAAGGTAAGTTTTGTTTCAAAGATACTAAGAAAGCGAAAATGGAGCAAATTGACGCTCAACAATGACTTCGTGAAAATTACCAATCCATACCGTTTATGAAAGACATTTATATTTATTGAGAAAATCATTGTACTGACGGAGCAGAGTAAGTTTAATCATTAACACAGACGTATTTAACAAATCCATTTACATTTCAATAATATTAGTCACTTACACAAATTATGGCAGTCAAGACAATACATGAGTCTAATGAACATCACATTCAGCATCAGAGAGAGTTCAGTATTCATAATGTTATCGGCTTTATAGACCAAAAACGAAGAAAATTTGTCGTGGTGTAGGTACAGGTATTTTACTTTTCTGTTATCACTTCGGGGTTCATGATATTGGCTACTGTCGTATATATATATATATATATATATATATATATATATATATATATATATACATTAAACACGAAAACAGGGACACCAGAGCCTGCCGATGCGTCTTTCGTCTCATCACGAGGTTCACCCTCTCGCAAGTATTACAGACAATTTTTTAGAAAGAGTACTAGTACAGCTGGTATAGGAAACATGTAATAAACCCTTATCTATATCTGAAGATATTAACCAGGCTTGCAGATGCGTCTTTCATCTCGTCACTCACCTACCTTTCCATCTTTCAGAAAGAGTACCTGTACAGCTGGTATAGGAAAAACGCAATAGATCTTTATCTTCATCTGAAGATGTTAACCATGCTTGCAGATGCGTCTTTCATCTCGTCACCCACATACCTGTCCATCTTTCAGAAAGAGTACTTGTACGGCTGGTATAGGAAACATGTAATACACCTTTATCTATATCTGAAGATATTAACAAGGCTTGCAGATGCGTCTTTCATCTCGTCACTCACCTACCTTACCATCTTTCAGAAATACTTGTACAGCTGGTAAAGGAAAAACGTAATCGATCTTTATCTTCATCTGAAGATATTAACCATGCTTGCAGATGCGTCTTTCATCGCGTCACTCACATACCTGTCCATCTTTCAGAAAGAGTACTTGTACGGCTGGTATAGGAATCACGTTACAAACCATGGTTGCCGATGCATCTCTCATCTCGCCTCTCACATACCTAGCCATATTTAAGAAAAAGTACTTGTACAGCTGGTATAGGAAACACGTAAAAAACTTTTATCTACATCTGAAGATATGAACCATGCTTACGGAAACCGGTAATCAACAATAAAGATTCTTCATAAGCGATCTTGGCCAAGAGGTTCACCCTCTCGCAAGTATTTGAAAGTTTTGTCTATAAAAAGAAAAAAGAAACGTGAAAGAAGGCCGTGACCAACAGTCATCGAAAAGATGTTCGAAGGAAATCCATAGGTCACAGATTATTCATAAAATTAGTACGCGTTTTCATTTCCAGCTGCATTAAATGCATTAGCAAGTTGAGGAATGTAGATACTCGACCACAACAGCCACGTGAGTATGTGCACGAATTAATCGATTTTGTTTAATTTATGGAAGGTTATTTAATCACTCAAATGATATGATGTTTTATCAGTAAACTAGTGGAGAAACCCGGCGTTGCCCAGGTATCCATTTACAGCTGTGCGTTTACATCCGCATCATGAAGATTCTTTCCTCGCACTTAATGTATATGACGTCATGTCCCCTTAAATATGGGTCGCACGATGATACACTCCTGGAAATGGAAAAAAGAACACATTGACACCGGTGTGTCAGACCCACCATACTTGCTCCGGACACTGCGAGAGGGCTGTAGAAGCAATGATCACACGCACGGTACAGCGGACACACCAGGAACCGCGGTGTTGGCCGTCCAATGGCGCTAGCTGCGCAGCATTTGTGCACCGCCGCCGTCAGTGTCAGCCAGTTTGCCGTGGCATACGGAGCTCCATCGCAGTCTTTAACACTGGTAGCATGCCGTGACAGCGTGGACGTGAACCGTATGTGCAGTTGACGGACTTTGAGCGAGGGCGTATAGTGGGCATGCGGGAGGCCGGGTGGACGTACCGCCGAATTGCTCAACACGTGGGGCGTGAGGTCTCCACAGTACATCGATGTTGTCGCCAGTGGTCGGCGGAAGGTGCACGTGCCCGTCGACCTGGGACCGGACCGCAGCGACGCACGGATGCACGCCAAGACCGTAGGATCCTACGCAGTGCCGTAGGGGACCGCACCGCCACTTCCCAGCAAATTAGGGACACTGTTGCTCCTGGGGTATCGGCGAGGACCATTCGCAACCGTCTCCATGAAGCTGGGCTACGGTCCCGCACACCGTTAGGCCGTCTTCCGCTCACGCCCCAACATCGTGCAGCCCGCCTCCAGTGGTGTCGCGACAGGCGTGAATGGAGGGACGAATGGAGACGTGTCGTCTTCAGCGATCAGAGTCGCTTCTGCCTTGGTGCCAATGATGGTGGTATGCGTGTTTGGCGCCGTGCAGGTGAGCGCCACAATCAGGACTGCATACGACCGAGGCACACAGGGCCAACACCCGGCATCATGGTGTGGGGAGCGATCTCCTACACTGGCCGTACACCACTGGTGATCGTCGAGGGGACACTGAATAGTGCACGGTACATCCAAACCGTCATCGAACCCATCGTTCTACCATTCCTAGACCGGCAAGGGAACTTGCTGTTCCAACAGGACAATGCACGTCCGCATGTATCCCGTGCCACCCAACGTGCTCTAGAAGGTGTAAGTCAACTACCCTGGCCAGCAAGATCTCCGGATCTGTCCCCCATTGAGCATGTTTGGGACTGGATGAAGCGTCGTCTCACGCGGTCTGCACGTCCAGCACGAACGCTGGTCCAACTGAGGCGCCAGGTGGAAATGGCATGGCAAACCATTCCACAGGACTACATCCAGCATCTCTACGATCGTCTCCATGGGAGAATAGCAGCCTGCATTGCTGCGAAAGGTGGATATACACTGTACTAGTGCCGACATTGTGCATGCTCTGTTGCCTGTGTCTATGTGGCTGTGGTTCTGTCAGTGTGATCATGCGATGTATCTGACCCCAGGAATGTGTCAATAAAGTTTCCCCTTCCTGGGACAATGAATTCACGGTGTTCTTATTTCAATTTCCAGGAGTGTATAATTTTGTAGGTACATTCATCGGCATATGTGGATACTGTCTGCAAAATGTGTTGCGAATGGAGGTAGTAGCAAAGTAGAAATAAATTTAAACGCCATGCAGGATGCGCCTACTTTTCAAGCATTTCACTGTTTATGACGTCACATTTCCGAACTCTATGTCGTACAGTGATTTAGCACCTACATTCATTGGTATATGCGCATTCTGTCTGTCAAATGTGTCGCGAATACAGGTACTAGTAAAGAAATAATAAACGATAGCGTCAGTCCTCATGCAGTATTTTTACTACACGAACAGCAGAAAAGCAGTAAGCGATAAACATTTTTCGTTTCATCATTTTTTGCGGGTTGTCAGCGAGTAAGAATTCCAAAAGGGTTTGAAATTAAGTAATTTTGTGCATGTTGCTAGTGCTCTCAATCCTAAATATTGGATGAATAAAATCTGGCCATTGACACGTCGTGGGCAACGTTCTTTTTCATTCCATCCCCCACCCCTCTGATAGGTAAGTGGTTCTTACTACACAGGGAATGTGGCCTCACAGTAACATATATGGGTAGCATGTTTTGTTAAAATCGAAACACACACATTCACACATCCATTTATATAATATGTATTGATTATGCACTTTGATGGAGTATAGACTGGGTAGATCTGGAAAGGGGAGTATCATTGTTAAGTTAGAGCTTTCAGTATCTCCATGAAAGGTGCTCTGATACTTTTCGAGGATTTGTCGTCCTAGTAAAAGCGTTCCATAGCAAATTATGCAAGTGGTTTGTATTTTAGAAAAGAAGGTATACGGTAACGGCAAATGCAGGTGCTATATGATCTTTACAAGTACAAGGGGGAAAAATAAGAACAGAAGACCAAGAACGAAGTGCTCGGGTTAAGAGGCTTTTAAGAAATCGGTGCACTCTTTCGCCTCTGCCTTTCTGTCTACACACAGAAGAAGCAATGTCGGAAATAACAGAGAGGTAGGACTAAAATACAGGGTGAAAAGATATCAATGTTGGGATTTGCTGATGACATTGTTACTCTAGGTGAAAATGTGGAAGAATCCCAGAACTTGTTGGACTGAATGATAAAGAATGTGGACATGGAAAGACGAAGGCAATGAGAAGTAGCAGAAAACGTGAACAGCGATAAATTTAGCGTTTACATAGAGGACCAAGTAATAAATGGACTGAAGGTATTTTAACACCTTAAAAGCAAAATAGCGCGTGAAGTACATGGAAAGGAGAGTATTAGGCGTAGACCAGTCCACAAAAACACGAAAATTCTCGCTAAAAGATATCTTCTATGAAATGTAATAATGGGCGGAAGAAATTTCAAAGAATGTACGCTTTATGCTTGTAGCACATTGATGTATAGCAGTGAGTCATCGACTGTGGGAAAACCGGAAAGGAAGAGAACAGAAACATTTGAAGTAAAATTTAATTAAAATGACAAAAATGAAGTGGATCGATAAGAAATAAGAATTTATACCCGGCAAAGAAAAATATGAGGAAAACAGTGCTCGAAAAGGGGCAGAACGACCAGACATTGGTTTACTTCTGAGGTATCGACTTCATGGTACTAGAGGGAGCGGTAAAGGGCAAGAACGGTACCAGAGGGAAAGAAAACAGGCACCAAATCGTCCATGGCGTGGAATGTAATTGCTACACTGAGGTTACTGTGTTGGTATAGGGGAGGAAATCAAGTGGGGCGTATCAATGCCCTTTGAAGACAGCGCAGAAAACGTTTCTTCTGGCCAGCCTGGGGTGTATACTAATGAATGGGCACTGACCTGTTCTAGTTATACCCTTTATGTATATGTTTGTTATTCTCGCAGTTCATTGAGCCGGTGTTACGCGAACATACGTGCTTCTATGCGTTGGCCCGAGCACTCCCCGTGATGAAACCTTCCATTATCGGTATCAAATAAATCATTTACAATTTATATAAAACAACGAATTCGTCGGTGACGGAGAGCACAAAGTTTCACAGTGGCAGATTTCTATGCCTTATCCAAATGAAAACTCAGCGGTTACGAATTTTTCTGCATGACTTGTTGGATTCGCCTGCAGCTACTGCGTATCGTGCTCCCTCACTCAATTGGATACTTTATTTGACACCTTGTGGCCGCATGGACTGAGCCGAGTTCCTGCAAACGAAACAAATTAATATTTGGGACTACCAGATTGCTTGGACGTGATATTAACATATAAATGAGGAAAAAGTAGATGATCAATCAATACTTCCAATCGTAGGTTTTTTGCGTCGGTATTTTGTGTCTGCTTACCTCAGTTGAGAAATGCAACGCACCAGACTATTGGAGAATCTCAAGCAGCTGGGCTTAATCAAAGCAAATTATATTGTTTCCCTACAGGCTGGCACTAAGATGGTTATCATTTATGCTATCCGATGATATCACTGACTACATTGCCTGAGAAAAAAAGTGAATCACCCAGTAGATGAGTAGGTAACGAAACGGAACCTCACGGGTTGAAAGGGTATGTGATCTTTTGTCAGCGAATGCGAAGTAGTGTGAGATTTACAACTTGGCACTACGAGCTCTGTTATCAGTACGACAGTGCCCCCTGCCCCCCACCGCCTCCCTTCTCTGGCTCTGGCAGATGCACTGGCTCGGTTGCGAAGGGTGTCACAGTGTCGTTGCGTCGTCTCCTGAAGCAAGCTGTCCCACTGCAGCAGTGGCGAACCATGATATCCTGGATACTGGCCCTGGGAAGCAGATGACGTTCGAGCTCACGCCACACATGTTCTGTAGTGGACAGTTCTAGATGTACTGCTGACCACAGGAAGCCTCAGTAACACGTGGTGGACGATTGATATAGTCACACGCTATGTGTGGTTATGAGAGGTAACATACGACGGCGCAGGATGTCTACGACGTACCATTGTTAAGTGCAAGTTCCCTGAATCTCTGCAATTAGTGACCTGATGTCATACGTCATGCGTCCTCACACCATAACGCTGTGCCTCTCCACAGCATTGGAGGTCCCCTTGTTGCCGTCATACACGCCGGCTATGGACATCTGGGGTCGTGCAGAACGGTGACCCATTGTGGAACAATATGCGACGCCAAAGATCAGCATGTCCATGTTCCTGGTCACAGCACCGCTCCAAACGTTGCCGTTTGCGTTGTAATGTTAATGACAGTCTCTGCATGGGATGGTAATTCCCCATTACTACAGCGGTTCGTCTTCGACCAGTGATGCGTGATGACACAGAATGATGCAGGGAGCCAGTTACTTGGTGTCGTATGGCAGCCACAATTGTGAAGGGTTTACCATGTGCCTTCGCGATATATGGGAGAGAGTGTCACGGATATGATGCACGGGTTGGGGTGGCAAACACTAAACAGAAGTGGATTTTCATTAAGGCCAGATATTTTCAGTAAGTTTCAGTCTCTAGCTTCCTCCTCCGAATACGAAGATACTATTTTGTCGACGCCCACCTACATAGAGAGAAATGATCATCCTAATAAAATCTCAGAAATGAGAACTTGCACAGAAATAATTAAGTGTTCGTTCTTCCCACACGCTATTCCAGAGTGGAACGGTAGAGAAAAGTGTGAAAGTGGTTCAAAATACCCGCTGCCAGGCACTTCAATGTGAAATGAAGAGGATTAATATAGATATAGATGCCCTCCTTGTGATGGGTTAGACGTCGTCGTCGGGAACCTTGATAACAGGTATGCTTGTCCGCACGTTTCCATGACGTCGAACTGTCATAGCTTAATGCTTCACAAATCTGGATATTTCACGATTCTGTCAGCCGGCCAAACTGAGACCCAGAACGAGGCGACGTTATAATTCTGTGATGTACTGATAACACTGTCTCACAAGAGTACATGACAACTGCGCGTCCTTTACAATGGTAACTCAACATCTGATTCATTTCATGTCCCATATGTACCGTATCAGACATGGTAACAACACTAAATACCAGCAACACTAAAGCACACTGTTCCTGTTCTGCCAGCTAGAGTGAATGACGTTAAGTGTGCAAAGATACACTGACATCCCATAATATCTTCTGGGTGCTTCACATTAATCGTACATGTATTTGTCAATCGAAACCGGTCGTTATCTCACTGCTTATACATGGTATTAATATATTAATGACGTGGTACAGCTCTTCAGTGAAGTCGATGGCTAATGCAACCTCTCAATATTCGGTTTTACTGCGGCGGACAGATGTGTCCACTTGCTTCACCTGTGAAATGGAACGAAATGAACTTTAAGAAAACCGTAATTAACTCTGCGACTATTCGAGGTAAGTATTATTACTGCCCTAGTTGTAGACATTAAGATAACAGTGAATTACATGGTCCGAAGGTTTCAGGTGTTGCATGGGAGGGATTCCTTTGCTCGCCCTACTTGCGCTGCTACTTTCAGCCAACCGCAGGAGTTTGAAATCTTTGAACCTACTGATATGGTAAGCAGTGCTAAGTCTTAATCACAAGGGTCACTCAATAAACTATCTGGACACATATGACCTATTTTCCTCTGTCAGACATCTGGTATTGGCTAGCTCACCCCTGCCACACAATCACGACGTCTCACAACTGCTGATCCTACTGATCAAGTCTTCAGTGGGTCTTATTTACATCGATTCCTTGACTATGAAGTCCCAGAAGTTCGATATGTGGGGGTATAATTTTTGTTCTACTATAATTAATGAACAGTAAGTAGAAATGTTGTGGTCGATAGTACTGGGTTAGTTGACTTGGAGGCATGTATTAAAAGTGCTACACGGCGTGTTAGCGGATGGTGCGCTGGGTTTTCCACATAGCAGATACGTTCCATTCGCACGGAATAATTCTCTGTTTTCCGCTGCACTAAGTTGGCCGTGTCTGACCCAGAAAATCCTGAATATTTTACTGAAGGCTGATGCACCTCCGTCACTTGATGATTTCTTAGTAATCTCTACAATTTCTGGGAAACGTGGGTAAAAAGGCGAGAATGAATTTCAATCCTTTCCAGTAAACTCGGGACAGCAAATGGCCAGTATGAGAGGTAACTGCGAATTCTTAGTTATGAGCTACCGCTGACTACCAGTATAAGAACGTCCTGATTAGTAAAAACGTAACAGAAATAGTCTGTAGTAACGGCAGTCACCGGGTACTGAACTGCATGCCTTAAATTGCCATGTATCCAAACATTACTACGTAACTACTAACAACAGTCCCACTGAAAGCAAAGCATTTATTAGTCGCAGTGCATAAAGTTTATCTAGAGTTTAGGGTCTGAATGTGACCTACAAAAATTAATTGTCATATGGACACAAAATCCTAGAAATCTAATACTTAGATGCAAAGTCCCAAGTTGGAAAGGTGATGAGAGTTGGATGGTCGATCTGTGGCTTACGCATGATCGTGACTTTGCTGTTCGCCAAACATGGAGGCAGCTTGCTGGAATGGTGTATAACCGGAAGTGGTTGGCTTGGAGCTGTATGACTTCCTAAATATTGACTAGGCGGAAGATCAGATATGTCGCTCATTTGAGGACATGAGATTAACACAGGAAAATAATGGGGCGGCTTCAGCGGTGGCGATGTTGTCGCTGGCGATCTGCGTGGAGCCTTCTTCAGTCCTGCCCATCAATGTGTTCTTGCCTACATGCTGTCGGTTCCTGTTGGGAGAGGCAACCCGATCGATCTTGCTATATTTTAGTAGAACCTTAGCGCCGGGATACAAAAAAGACCCTTCCTATTAGGCGCAGGTTTTACTCATGATCTTCCTCCCAGGATATACAATTAAGCTTCAACACATCATAATTCCCTACTCACTCATACATGTTAAAGGTGGTGCTCCACATGTGATCCTCGAATTACTCCAGAGTACTTCACTCATCTCGGCAGTCAGTTACGAGTTACTTGAAACACTCCCAGACTGATACATAGATCTTGACATGACAGAATATTCCGCTGCCCCACTTACTGTATTGTATCATCAGGAATACTGTACATCAGACTATCCAGATTAGCACAGGCAGAAAATTTCAATTGGTGGAGGTCAGGTAATTTTGGAGGCAGTGGTACAGACCCTGTTTACGTATTCATCACCATATTAGCATTACATGTTCATGTTAGCATTAGATCACATCTTACATCAGCAGCAAAATATTCCAGTACCCCATCAAGTGTGTACTACATTCCTTATCCATAGACACACTAGCCGATTTAGTTGATATTGAATTGAAAAGTTTACATTTAAAATCTTTTTCTGGTAACCGGGACGATTGCATACGGAAGTCAGTGGTGCTAGTAATCACACATACGTAATTATCTTGTGAACTGCTCTTTGTCGATCCGACACATACTGGAAACCTTTTACTTACGTAATTGTGTCCTTTACCTCTCTCAATTTCCTATATTAATTTTGATACAACGTCTGTAGTATGTAAGCTGTCGTCTAGATAGCCTCATCCTCCTCATTGTTTTGTCGTAGCCTGTGGTTTCCATCCTACTTGATGCCTCCGTCTATCTCTTCTAGGAACAAAGTTGCAGCTGAGATGGTCTGCGCTTGATGGATCAAGGTCCCGAGAACGCCTATTGTCTATGCAGGAAGTTGACATTTGGTAGCCTGTAAATACCGATCTGTGTAAGTGGGCTTTAGAGAGGAGTTACATAGCTTAAAAATAATTGTAAAGCGTTTGGTCTAATGCCAAATGTCAAAGCAAGTTTTAACCTATGTTCAAATGTTGAAATGTGTCTGAAATCTTATGGGAATCAACTGCTAACGTCATCATGCCCTAAGCTTACACACTACTTAACCTAAATTATCCTAAGGACAAACACACACACACCCACGCCCAAGGGAAGACTCGAACCTCCGCCGGGACCAGCTGCACAGTCTATGACTGCAGCGCCTTGGACCACTCGGCTAATCGCGCGTGGCTTTAACCAGTGCTTCAGATTTCTACTAAAGTCTTTTATGGTTCAAATGGCTCTGAGCACTATGGGACTCAACTGTTGAGGTCATTAGTCCCCTAGAACTTAGAACTAGTTAAACCTAACTAACCTAAGGACATCACAAACATCCATGCCCGAGGCAGGATTCGAACCTGCGACCGTAGCGGTCCTGCGGTTCCAGTCTGCAGCGCCTTTAACCGCACGGCCACTTTGGCCGGCAAAGTCTTTTATCCATCACCACTGAAAGTAAGTGTGGAATTTTTGTTGTAGTTCTTGTGGTTCTTGCGTTTGGTGGCCTTTTTTTTTAAATTTAGCACCTACACAGAGCAGTGATTGTGCTCCAGTCTTCTTCTTTACTGAGGTAAAGATGTACTTGGGGGTTGAAGCTTTTAAGCCGACTGCTACGTTTAAGACTAGATTACTGGAGTAAGTGATAAAAGAGGGTGACCTGATGAGTTCATATGTAATTGAAGTGCAATAATTATATATATATATATATATATATATATATATATATATATATATATATAACCAATTTTCCAAGGCATTTAAACTTAAATACAATTTAATCTCAAGTGATGTAAGACTTGATAAGTAAGAATCCAAAATTTTAAAGCGGCTAAATATCCATCATTTTAATAACGATACAACCATGATAAATTTTCAACAGGCAGAAGGCCCACAGCTTTATCTTGAAAGAATGTAATACTTGATAAGTGTGTGTGTGGTCTTCAGTCCTGAGACTGGTTTGATGCAGCTCTCCATGCTACTCTGTCCTGTGCAAGCTTCTTCATCTCCCAGTACCTACTGCAACCTACATCCTTCTGAACCTGCTTAGTGTATTCATCTCTTGGTCTCCCTCTACGATTTTTACCCTCCACGCTGCCCTCCAATACTAAATTGGTGATACCTTGATGCCTCAGAACATGTCCTACCAACCGATCCCTTCTTCTGGTCAAGTTGTGCCACAAACTTCTCTTCTCCCCAATCCTATTCAATACTTCCTCATTAGTTATGTGATCTACCCATTTAATCATCAGCATTCTTCTGTAGCAACATATTTCAAAAGCTTCTATTTTCTTCTTATCTAAACTATTTGTCGTCCATGTTTAACTTCCATACATGGCTAAACTCCATACAAATGCTTTTAGAAACGACTTCCTGACACTTAAATCTATACTCGATGTTAACAAATTTCTCTTCTTCAGAAACGCTTTCCTTGCCATTGCCAGTCCACATTTCATATCCTCTCTACTTCGACCATCATCAGTTATTTTGCTCCCAAAATAGCGAAACTCCTTTACTACTTTAAGTGACTCATTTCCTAATCTAATTCCCTCAGCATCAGCAGACTTAATTCGACTACATTCCATTATCCTCGTTTTGCTTTTGTTGATGTTCATCTTATACCCTCCTTTCAAAATACTGTCCATTCCTTTCAACTGCTCTTCCAAGTCCTCAGCTGTCTCTGACAGAATTACAATGTCATCGGCAAACCTCAAAGTTTTTATTTCTTCTCCATGGATTTTAATACCTACTCCGAACTTTTCTTTTGTTTCCTTTACTGCTTGCTCAATATACAGATTGAATAGCATCGGGGACAGGCTACAACCCTGTCTCACTCCCTTCCCAACCACTGCTTCCCTTTCATGTCCCTCGGCTCTTATAACTGCCATCTGATTTCTGTACAATTTGTAAATAGCCTTTCGCTCCCAGTATTTTACCCCTGCCACCTTCAGAATTTGAAAGAGAGTATTCCAGTCAACATTGTCAAAAGCTTTCTCTAAGTCTACAAATGCTAGAAACGTAGGTTTGCCTTTCCTTAATCTTTCTTCTAAGATAAGTCGTAGGGTCAGTATTGCCTCACGTGTTCAAACATTTCTACGGAATCCAAACTGATCTCCCCCAAGGTCGGCTTCTACTAGATTTCCCATTCGTCTGTAAAGAATTCGCGTTAGTATTTTGCAGCTGTGACTTATTAAACTGATAGTTCGGTAATTTTCACATCTGTCAACACCTGCTTTCTTTGGGATTGGAATTATTATATTCTTCTTGAAGTCTGAGGGTATTTCGCCCGTCTCATACATCTTCCTCACCAGATGGTAGAGTTTTGTCAGGACTGGCTCTCCCAAGGCCGTCAGTAGTTCCAATGGAATGTTGTCTACTCCGGGTGCCTTGTTTCGACTCAGGTCTGTCAGTGCTCAGTCAAACTCTTCACGCAGTATCGTATCTCCCATTTCATCTCCATCTACATCCTCTTCCATTTCCATAATATTGTCCTCAAGTACATCGCCCTTGTATAGATCCTCTATATACTCCTTCCACCTTTCTGCTTTCCCTTCTTTGCTTAGAACTGGGTTTCCATCTGAGCTCTTGATATTCGTACAAGTGGTTCTCTTTTCTCCAAACCTCTCTTTGATTTTCCTGTAGGCTGTATCTATCTTACCCCTAGTGAGATAAACCTCTACATCCTTACATTTGTCCTCTATCCATCCCTGCTTAGCCATTTTGCACTTACTGTCGATCTCATTTTTTAGACGTTTGTATTCCTTTTTGCCTGCTTCATTTACTGCATTTTTAAATTTTCTCCTTTCATCAATTAAATTCAATATTTCTTCTGTTACCCAAGGATTTCTACTAGCCCTCGTCTTTTTATCTACTTGATCCTCTGCTGCCTTCACTACTTCATCGCTCAAAGCTACCCATTCTTCTTCTACTGTATTTCTTTCCCCCATTCTGTCAATTGTTCTCTTATGCTCTCCCTGAAACTCTGTACAACCTCTGGTTTAGTTAGTTTATCCAGGTCCCATCTCCTTAAATTCACACTTTTTGCAGTTTCTTCAGTTTTAAACTACAGGTTCCTAAATCTCTGTATTACCATTATATAAACTATCTGAAACCTGTCAGTATCTCCAGGCTTCTTCCATGTATACAGCCTTCTTTTATGATTCTTGAACCAAGTGTTAGCTATGATTAAGTTGTGCTCTGTGCAGGATTCTACACGGCGGCTTCTTCTTTCATTTCTTAGCTCCAATCCATATTCACCTACTACGTTTCCTTCTCTCCCTTTTCCTACTACCGAATTCCAGTCACCCATGACAATTAAATTTTCGTCACCCTTCAGTATCTGAATAATATCTTTTATTTCATCATACATTTCTTCAATTTCTTCGTCATCTGCAGAGCTAGTTGGCATATAGACTTGTACTACTGTCGTAGGCGTGGGCTTTGTGTCTCTCTTGGCCACAACAATGTGTTCGCTGTGCTGTTTGTAGTAGCTTACCCGCATTCCTATTGTTTTATTCATTATTAAACCTACTCCTGCATTACCCCTATTTGATTTTGTGTTTATAGCCCTGTAGTCACCTGACCAGAAGTCTTGTTCCTCCTGCCACCGAACTTCACTAATTCCCACTATATCTAACTTTAACCTATCCATTTCCCTTTTTAAATTTTCTAACCTACCTGCCCGATTAAGTGATCTGACTTTCCACGCTCCGATCCGTAGAACGCCAGTTTTTTTTCTCCTGATAACGACGTCCTCTTGAGTAGTCCCCGCCCGGAGATACGAATGGGGGACTATTTTACCTCCGGAATATTTTACCCAAGAGGACGCCATCATCATTTAATCATATAGTAAAGCTGCATGCCCTCGGGAAAATTTACGGCCGTAGTTTCCCCTTGCTTTCAACCGTTCGCAGTAGCAACACAGCAAGGCCGTTTTGATTATTGTTATAAGGCCAGATCAGTCAATCATCCAGACTGTTGCCCTTGCAACTACTGAAAAGGCTGCTGCCCCTCTTCAGGAACCACACGTTTGTCTGGCCTATCAACAGATACCCCTTCGTTGTGGTTGCACCTGCGGCAAGGTCCATGGTTCATGGGGGGGGGGGGGGGACTTGATAAGTAATAACCTTAAAACTTAAGCGGCTGAGGGCCCATGCTTTAAAAAAAAACAATACAACTACATTGAATTTTCAACAGGCAGAAAGCCCACACCTTTATCTTCCAAAAGGTAATACTTCATAAATAGGATCCTTAAAACTTAAAGCGGCTAAAGACCAATGCTTTAAAACAATACAACAAATTTTTAAGAGGTAGAAGGCCCAAGCTTTATCTTCAGTCAAAGTAAGAGTTGCCCAATTTAGAAAAACTTACTTTTAAAACGGCTGAAGGCCTTTGACTTTAAAAACACAAGTACAAGCATAAAAATTCCAACCATCGGCTATGAGCCATTAAAAATACACAATTAAACGCCAACAAGAAAGGCAGTATAGGCAACGGCGCTCAGAGGTTTTGAGCGGGCTCGGTCTGCCCTTGAAGTCTTAACGTTCGCTTAGGTGAGACAAGAAGTCGGCCCAACTTTACTCGATCCGCCGGCAACACAGCCAAGAACAGTCAGGGACCCACCGACAAGACGACTTGCTAACCACCGACCAGTACACGAGAATTCCAAAGCCAAAATGTTACAGACATAGCCGCCCACAACCTAAAAAACATTAAGCTGTCAAAAAATACACACCACGTTGGACAGCGACGAAAGGTGAAGAAAGGACAATGCCTGAATTTACGTCAGTGACCAGGGCAGGTAACAGGAACACTAACAGCACAAGGCAGGATATTCCTCTGGTGCACTTGAATTTCAAACCGACCAATATAGTTAATTCCACCACATGGCAGCTAAATCTTCACCAACTCGAACACTCACTGTTGCTACCAGGAATACCGCCAACAGCGCACCTCAAACCAAGGGGACAACAGAAACAGGCGTGGCTTCGGTAATTAAATCACCACTCAACTTTTCACGAACCTCGTAGCACTCGGAACAGCCCCCACACGCTCCGTCACTGCATAGAGACCGCCAGTGGGCCTGGCCAACCGTGCCGCGCAGAGACTTGCTTGCTGATCCGCTCCAACCGACCGACTCACTGCCAGTACGCCGTCAACATTTAAAACAAGTTTTCAGCGGAAATGACAACAACTACACACTTTAGTTTGACAAACAGTTGCACGAAGACTTGAACAACACTAAGCAGTGGCTGTGCAACCATGAAGACAAATTGGGAGTCGATTCACACACACAGCCAACCCATAGGCGATCGGCGAGCCAATTCACATCGTCCGGTAGGACGACCGACCGACGATCGACGATGACCGTCCCCGGCTCAAGCAACGTGTGGTGGCAACGGTCGGAGACCACGAAAAAAAAAAACAGGATATAAAACAAAAGATCTCACGGGCGCGAGCCACTCACGGCTCAAGCAGGATGTCGAATGCATCAGTCACTGAAGTGAAATTTTGTGTTTTGCACTGTGTGATGGTATAACGGCTGCAGAGTGTAAGTCACGATAATCCGTCTAAATAACAAATTAGCAACCAGAGAAATTGACTTTAGAAAACTGACTTTAGAAAAACAAGTAAGTGTAGTGGTACACGTGCTACAAGTGAACTAGCAACACGTGATATTTTAAGTTCAAATACATAACAAGTATACAATCAGAATTCCATAGAAGTGGAAAACTGTTTACATAGTTCCACTGATCGTAAGTGTGACTGAAATGACAGTGGTACCTGTCGAATTAACTGACTTAAGAAAGATTCTATGCAAAAACTCGTAACTACTAGTCACAAAATAGTAGTTGCTAACGACACATGGCAAGGAAATGCACGCGCGAGAATCGTAATAGTTTCACAATGTGACTCCATGAAAAATTGACTATGGAATGGTTTGTTATGAACGATTAGCAAATCAATATTGCAGACCCACATTGCCTAGGCACATACCAGTTACATGACCATCTGACCAAACTGCAACACCGTGATGGGCCGGATTTGACTCCGGGAATACAACAGTAAGTATTCAAAAGCGAGTCCCAGCGTTCCCCTTGAGCGAGCAGAGCTTTGATTGGTCCGTTCATCTGAAAGTGCAAAGCAACCTTCCCGTAAACCTTCACAGATTGAACTGTAAAGATAACAACAGTTCGTGATTGGCAGTGGATACAGAATCATCCATACTGTAATTCTGCAATAATTAGTAAGCCGAACAACTGAAATACACAGGGTGATGGAAAAATTCCACACTTGGCTGTCGGCATGCGATTGCTCATCCCAGTTCGTGACAAAAGTAAATCTAGCAATACCAAATCCCACCAATAGCTGTAATAGAAATGCGATTTAAAAAAACGAGGCTCTGGCAATGCGTGCAGCGTGACCAAGAAGAGACAGCAACAACTCTGCGCTATGCCAGAACTGTCCCATTATATCAATGAGACGGGATAATGCCATGGGGACCAGATATGCAGGCTCGCTGATGTTCGAACTGTGTTCGCACCAAACTTTCTTTTCTCTTGTTACGGCATCAAATCGTGCCCAATTTTTATACCTCCATAATGCTATTTTTGAATTGTTACCTATATTTATATGATTCTTACAAACGTAAATGGTCACTTCGTTTTGTCCATGACACAAAGCCTACAGAAAATAATCGTGGAAACAGTAACATCGTATGTATCCTGTGCGGTACAAGAAACACAAAAGGTAGGGTACACTAAATTGCACGTAAGGGCTACATACAATAATTCCAGTCTATACGTGTTACATCCAGACTTATCTTCGCTGAGCCAGTACGTACACATGTGAGCAACATTCAGTTTATAGAAGATCGTAAAACCGAGCACCATACATTTGCAAACACTTCGCCACTCGCCAGATTACACTTTTACCCTAAAACAAAACACCTACATCCACCACTGCCAAAGCGGTATAGACGCAAGCTCTTAGGTTGCACACAACCGTGGGTGGAGTACTACGATCTTATATCTTTACTTGTCCCCACGAGAGAAATCAAGTGGATTAAGTTCCGGAGAACGTGGAGGCCACAACACTGGAAGCCAGAACATTAGCCCTCCACGACCAATCAAAATTAGTCTCGTTTGTTACTGTTGGTTATCGGTGTTGAGCTGATTGCAATTAAAGAAAAAAGAATTACTTCAGATGCATTTCGCTTTTGTTTATGAAGCATCCGCCCTGGTTACTGTTTTTTTTTTTTCATATTCTGGTCATTCCATCCTTGCTAGCGGCAGTTGACGTCGAAAGACTTCGATTCACATTCAGTTTTGGCCATTATTTACACTTCACTTTTGTAAACTTTTTCTCATTCCGCACAGTAACAGTATTTATGTTTGCTAGTTTGTTTCATTCACGTTTTCCTTACGCGTTCACAACGTGAACGAAACAAACGAACATACGTAAACACTCTTACTGTGCGGAATGAGGAACATGTGACCACACAAACGAACTTCTTTTTTTTTGTCGTCAGTTTTCTGGTTGGTATGATACGCTCCGCCACGAACTTCCCTCCTGTGCCAACTCTTCATCTCAAATTTACAGTTGCAAAGTATGTCCTCAATCCTCAATTATTTGCTGGATGTATTCCCATCTCTTCTTCCTCTGCTGCTTCCTCTACTACCATGGAAGCTATCCCGTGTTGCGTTAATAGCTGCCCTTCTGTTCTGTTACTCCTTCTTGAGAGTGTTTCCCATACATTCCTTTCCTCGCTGAGTCTATGGGGGACCTCATTATTCGTTACCGTATTAGTCCACTTAATGTCCAACATTCTTTACTATCACTACATTTCAAATACTTCGATTCTCTCCTGTTACAGTTTTCCTGTAGTCCATATTTCACTACCACACGATGCTGTGCTCCAGGTGTACATTCTCAGAATTTTTTTCTCAAATTAAGCCCTATGTTAGATACTGGCGGACTTCTGTTGGTCAGAAATGGGCCCATTGCCAGTTTGCTTTCTATGTCTTCCTTGTCCAGTTCGTCGTGGGTTATTTTGCTGCCTACGTAGCATAATGATTTAACTTCCTCTACTTCGTGATAACCAATTCTCATGATAAGTTTCATGCTGTTTTCATTTTTACTGCTTCTCACAACTTCCTGCTTTCTTCGACTCTTCTCAGTTCATGTTCTATACCCATTAGTCTGCTCTTTCCATTCAGCAGGACAGTAATGTCGTCAGCGAATTATGTCTTCGACATCCATTCACCTTGAATTTTAATTCCACTCTTGAACCTTTCTTTTATTTTCGTCATTGCTTCTTCTATATGTAGATTGAACTATGAGGGTGACAGAAGACATCCCAATCGTGCACTTTCTTTAACCCGAGTGCTTCGTTCTTGATTTTCCACTCCTATTGTTCCATCTTCGTTCTTGTACATATTGTATGTTACCCACCTTTCCTTACAGCATGAACCTATTTTTCTCTGAATTGTTGTGGAGCCATGGTAGGGAGGAACTAAGCCGGTTCCACGAACATCTGAATAGTATAAACTCAAGAATTCAGTTTACTATGAAAGAGGAGGTAGACAGCAAACTACATTTCCTCGACGTGCTTGTGTTTAGAACTCGTATATAAAGAATTCGACACATTTCATCAGCAGATTGAATGGCATAGTGGTCCAGCCGGAGGACATATTGGTCAGCTTCGATGTGGTATCGCTGTTTACCATGGTTCCACTTAATGATGTATTGGAACAGCTGGATCGAATTTTTCCTGCCGATATTTTGGAGCTGTTTAAGTGTTGTTTGACGACCACATACTTCAAGTGGAATGAACAGTTTTGTGAGCAAACGGATGGCGTAGCTATGGGAAGCCCCCTAAGTCCCGTAATTGCAAACTTCTTTATG
Organism: Schistocerca nitens; assembly: GCF_023898315.1. Taxonomy (NCBI): domain Eukaryota; kingdom Metazoa; phylum Arthropoda; class Insecta; order Orthoptera; family Acrididae; genus Schistocerca; species Schistocerca nitens. Next base: position 546,095,275 of record NC_064619.1, on the reverse strand, counting down.
GAGAAATTCGAAGAACAGGCCTTAGGTACTGCCAGCGAGAAACCAAATATATGGTTCCGATACGTGGATGACACGTTTGTGTTGTGGAGACATGGTAGGGAGGGACTAAGCCGGTTCCACGAACATCTGAACAGTATAAACTCAAGAATTCAGTTTACTATGGAGGAGGAGGTAGACGGCAAACTACATTTCCTCGACGTGCTTGTGTTTAGAAACGAAAATGGTAGTTTGGGCCACTCAGTGTACCGCAAACCCACGCACACGGACCGTTATTTGCACCGGGATTCGAACCACCACCCACAACAGAAGCGGGGTGTTATCAAGACGTTAGCGGACAGAGCTAGAAATATTTGTGAACCTGAGTTGCTCGACGCTGAGATGGAACATCTCCACAATGCACTAACGAAGAACGGATATTCGTCCGCCGAAATAAAACGTGCGTTGAGGCAGCCACGCAGAAATCATACTGACGTACAGGCTACTGCAAAATCTAAGGTTTTCCTGCCGTTTGTTAAAAATGTAACGGAAAGAATAGGGAGGATCTTGACGAAGCGGAATATTACCGTAATTTACAAGCCCACCAGGAAGATACAGGAATACCTTAGGCCTGCCAAGGACGCTCGCAAACCAGTGGAAAAATCTGGAGTGTATAGGATCCCATGCAGCTGTGAAATTGTAGAAGAGGAGAAACGGAACGATCAGCTGTTACGGAGCATGCTTTCCAGCCAGGGAACCACAATATTCGTTTCGAGGAGACGCAAGTACAAGCGGCCACGAGCGGATACTACGAAAGGCTCTACAGGGAGGCAATCGAAATCGCTAAACACCCAAATAATTTCAACCGAAAGGAGGAGGGCGTCAAATTAAACGGTATATGGATGCCGGTGTTAAAGAAGATGTGTACCACTCGTCCACTACTGGGTGATGGCAACGGCGATCGACGGCGACGGACAGCGGCCAATTGCACTGACGTTTTCAAAACACGTGACGTCACGCCGCGGCGTGGGGGCGCGCGGACACGGAATTTAGCGGCAGTCAGTAGCGAGCCAGTGTGTGTGTTGGACCATCCTGGGTCACGCGCCGCCGGTCGATTCCCGTGACCAGTTGTCCTCCGACATGGAACTCTTGCCCGCTCCGGACCACATGGCGTCTTCGCCCGTCGGCTGCCCCGACCCGATGGAGGTCGACCCTTCGGCCCCTCCTGTCTCTCTACGGGCGCATACACCGCTTGTTGGCGTGCACCCTGGACTAGGTTTTCAGGCGTTTCCTAGCTCCCCTCGGACCGAATGGCATGGTGCGGGTGGCACAGGCTCGCCTGTTGTTAGGGTCCCCACCTCGTCGCATACGTCAACATGGGGTACTCCCCACGGCGGGCGGAAGCCTTATAATACAACCGTACGCCGATTTGCGGGGGAGGAATGTGGTGTCACCGCCTGACACCACACTTGCTAGGTGGTAGCCTTTAAATCGGACGCGGTCCGTTAGTATACGTCGGAACCGCGTGTCGCCACTATCAGTGATTGCAGACCGAGCGCCGCCACACGGCAGGTCTAGAGAAACTTCTTAGCACTCGCCCCAGTTGTACAGCCGACTTTGCTAGCGATGGTTCACTGACGAATTACGCTCTCATTTGCCGAGACGATAGTTAGCATAGCCTTCAGCTACGTCATTTGCTACGACCTAGCAAGGCGCCATTATCATTTGCTATTTATCTTGTGATGCATGTACCGTCAGACCGATGTTCACCAATTATGGATTAAAGTTAAGTATTCCAACAGCTATGTACTTTATTTGCTAGACTCAAATCCTTTTACTGTTCCAGACCTCACGCCAGCCTGCGTGAGCTTAAACGCGAGCCTTTCGGCTTCACCTCCTAGTGGCTTGGCTGTCTTGCCAAGTCACAACAGTCATCGTCTCCTAGACTTGTAACTATTCAAATGGTTCAAATGGCTCTGAGCACTATGGGACTCAACATCTTAGGTCATAAGAACTACTGAAACCTAACTAACCTAAGGACATCATACACACCCATGCCCGAGGCAGGATTCGAACCTGCGACCGTAGCAGTCCCGCGGTTCCGGACTGCAGCGCCAGAACCGCTACTTGTAACTATTCAAAACTAACTAATAACCTAAGGACATAACACACAACCATACCTGAGGCAGAATTCGATCCTTTTTTTGCAGTAGCAGCAGCGCCGTTTCGGACTGAAGCGCCTATAACCGCTTGGCCACAACGGCCAGCGAAGGTTCTGTGTAAGAGTCTTGAGCTCCAGATAAGATGGTTGGCAGGCAAATGGTGAGTACGCACTTCGTACAATCTAAGTCGCCACCTATCATCATGTCATCCAGTCGACCGTGGCAGAGTTGCTATACGTCCTCCATGGAGAAACATGAGCGTTCTCTCCGTTGACCTCAGCCAGAACGAGAATAGATGTTAACAAGCTGCACAGCATTGACAGGGTTGGCTATGCCCGTCGCATTTGGGAGGTATCGCACATCGATGGGCCTCAAACTCTCATGGAAAAGTGTAGCAACCCCATTGTCTGTGGGGGACAAGTGATACACAACCCTTATATCCAGAAAAGTCAGGGAAGCTTGCTACATGGACTTCCTGTAAGAAGGCTACGTCAACATCTGCTGCAGTGACTATTTGTTGGAGCAAGGTCAGGTCATGTGACTTGTGGCTTATATTGATGTTTGTAGTTGCTAGACAGAAGACAGAAGTGTCGTCGTAGCATACAAGGGGGAGAGATAAAGTGCCTGAATGGGGCTGATGGACAGAGGTGACACATGACATGCCACAGCCCTGCTCCTCTCCATCGCCAAATCATTGGCAACATCAGTGATATCTGTCTGAGGGATGACTCGCCATTCCCTTCACTGCAGACTGCTATGACATTGGTCGACGCTGTGGGATCGTTGAGCTGGCCTTCTGAAGCTGGGAAATGAGATGGCACCAGCCTTAAGCCCGATATGTGGAGCTGATCCTCAAATATCTTCATCCAAGTTATCTTCCAAATCATCATCAGCATCATAATTATGCTTCATACCAGATGTGTGAACAAAGCGTTCGTCAGAAAGAGCCAGCTGCCTTTTATTGCAGCGTCGAGGTGATCGTCGATTAGGTATACGGGCGTCTGTATTGGTGTGCTCTGGACACTTCGTAGGCATTTCATTATCTGTAAGGAATGCCGATGTTGGCAGTACCCTAGCCTCCATGTTCAACTTATCCTGACATACAACCACAGGCGGTTCGTGGTCGCACTAGATGTTGTCGGGGTCGCCAAAAGCTCCAACGTCCTGCCCTCTTTCGGCAACTGTTTCCTTCAGCACATCGCCACTCTCGCTACCCACCGAGAGCTATGTGGGATGCTTGACATAGCGGAAAGGGGAAAATTGTTGTCCCCGTAGATGCAACTAGAGTCTATACTAGAGACCTCGTAATATGACATCCATGGCATGCTGGCCTGGCTTGAGCTTCTTTTCCAAAGCCGGAAGACTTTCGGGATTGGCCGTGATACATGATGATGACGTTCATTTATGGCGAGACATGTTTGAAATGTCAGTTTTCACGACTCCGTTGCAGACTGTACGTTTCGAAAGTTTTCCATTTTTACACCATATGGACCATCATATTGTCATATGGTCGAAAAGATGCCTTGACCAAATTTTTATCACCTCACAAAGAAGCTCAAATACTGACTGCGTCCACGGGCCAGTTCATGCATGGTCCACTGTAACTGCTGTGATGTGACTGGCGGACTGTCTGAAAGTAGGGGCGTCGGTGTACTTATGAATCATGTCAGATGTCGTCTTTTCACAAACAATAGTGGCCGTGATGCAAAATATATACCCACACTGGGCGATCGACATGTTCTGAGGTGGTCTCAAAAATACTGCTCAACTCCGTAAGCAAGTGGTAGGCCGTGGTTCGGTTCAAAAGTGGTCTCCGTCGTGTCCTGCCTATAGGTATTTGCCGTAGCGAGCAACGAGGGGTAAACACAGATTACACGCGCCAGTCCCAGATGGAGGGAACGCACGTCCTCGCTCCGACGCTGCCGAAAGTGAATTTACCCCAGCAGTCTACTCGGTATATTCCGTTGCGCTGCAGGATGTGACACTGTTGTCGGCTCCTCGTTTTCAAAGATGAGCTGATGTTGCTAGTTAAATTTTAGTTTTGAATCTAAGTGAGGAATTGCCTGCCGATCTCTAAGTTCGGCATTTTTTTCACCCACGTAAAAACAGTATTATTGGATACTGAAAGTGGTTATTTAACATACAACTTTTAGTCTGTTGTTAGTGAAGTAACGAGAACGTTGTAATGTAAAGGAAATCCTATGTTCCAATGATAAATGTGAGTGTTGCTGTATGTTTGAGTAGAGCAAGAGCTCTCAGAACACAGGGAATACATTTCAGCAGATCTCACATCTGTGTCATCTGCATAATCTAGACAAGCGCAGCTGGCATGACATTCTGCAAACCTCGTATCATTAGCGTCCGACACTGATGAATTACGATTCTGTATGTACGATATCAGTTATGCGACACCATTAAGTATAACAGATCCACTACAACTCTGAAATGTGCTTCCGTATCGTGTACACAAAATTTACGGTGATAATATCCGCTTTGATATGTCATAAACCATCTTAGTCCGTGCAGAACGGAATGACTGACGTACTTTGCAGATACGCGGAAACTAAATATTAATTTGATATCGGGCCTTGATCGCGACGACCAGAAAAAAACTATGTAAATTTTGGTGTCATTATCGTGGCGATTGATGGTTGGACTGTGTAATTACTGTTGGGGGCAAAAATGGAATCTGCAACCTGGCTAGAAGTCAAAAATTATACCTTTAGGAGACAAGATATTACCAGCTGGGTTAGCTCACAAAAGCTTTGAGGGCATACAACTTCAAAGGAAATTTTGGACACACGTGTGTAATGGCATTAGCAAGCTCTCAGAGGTTTGTGCGGGACAGTACGATATCGAAATTTCAGTTCTCTGACTACTGTGCACGAGAGTACTAATTAAATGAAGATACTTTGATACCCGAATATCACCGAGTGATTAGATGAATAGCATAATAAATTATCTGTTTATTCGACTCTCGCCTCTCGCCTTATAAAACGCTGTTTGGTAGTTGAATTGTCAATTTCTGGTGTAGTGATAGTAAAATGAAGTTGGACCCATTGAAACTGAATCTACCAATAAAAATAAGAACATATTGTAAAACAGGATTCGGTACAAAATATTTCCATGGCCTTTAGCATGCAGAACAACCGAAACAGAATAATTAACAGCGTTTGTGAAGGATTCCTCTATACCAGAGTATTTCTTTCATCTTGCCTTCTACCGAACCATGGTGTTTCGTCAGTGTAGGCGAGGAAAATAGCAACACATTGGTGCCAGCAGCCTCCAATACAGTTCACGACTTTTGTCAGTCGCACACCAGCCAACTTCTATAAAACAAACGGATACGTTTCTCCACTTGAAAAAACTTCAGACTTCATTGTAGCAACCTGACGGTGCTGAAACCCTACTGTAAATTAGTTAAAGCCGTTGTTCGTTCAAAGAATAGTCTAAGACAAAGAAAGAAACTACGCCCCACGAAAGTATTATTGGACTGGGACTAGAATCGGTAGACGTACATCTAAAGACAAACAAATTGTTACAGTTTCAGAAAAAAATGGACGATTCATTAAAGAGAAGGAGCTTCACAAATGGAGCAAGTCAGTAACGTGCTGCTGAACTTCTGGTCCTTAGGCAATAGGTTATTGGGCTTGACATTGATTGATACACTTGCTAGATATCTTCTGAGAGATAATGTTGTAGACAGTTGGTGCGTTAGATCATCAAGATCCTGAGATAGCACACAATACTATCATTACTGGTTGTCGGATAATGAGGCGGGTGACAGTCAGGTTGGTATCCAACCGCTGTCTGGGGCATCTCCCGACACGTCTTCCGCCTTGAATGTCATTGACTGGAGTACAATTGGTTTCAGAAATAAGTCCCGCTTCTAAATGAGCCCTAGTGACCAGCGAAGACGATCGGAGACGTCCCGAACATCTGTGGGATAAGAACCTCACTGTCACTCGCCATTCTGCCAGTTGGCCATGCTGTTGGTCTGGGGTGCCATTTCTTTTCATGAGGAGTCCCCTTTGGATGTCGTCTGCGGCACATTTTACAGTAGAGCGGTACGTATACGAAATTCTATGCCCCGTTTTGTTATCCTTCATGGCAAGCCATCCTGTGCTTACAAATGGTTCAAATGGCTCTGAGCACTGTGGGACTTAACATCTGAGGTCATCAGTCTCCTAGAACTTAGAACTACTTAAACCTAACTAAACTAAGGACATCACACACATCCATGCCCGAGGCAGGATTCGAACCTGCTATCGTAGCGGTCGCGCGGTTCCAGACTGAAGCGCCTTGAACCGCTCGGCCACACCGGCCGGCCCTGTGCTTACATTTCAGCAAGATAACGCCTGCCCGCACAAGGCGAGAGTTTCTAGTGCTTGTCATCGCGATTGCCAAACCGTGCTTTGGCCAGCAAGGTCACCGGATCTGACCCCAAATGAGAACATATGGAGCATTATGGGCAGGACCCTTTAACCATCTCAGGATTTTGACGATTAACGCTCCAATAGGACATAATTTCACGTGATATCCTTGAGGAGGACTCAGAGTGTAATTAATAATTTCACTCGGCATAATGTTACTCACCTTCCTAAAAGCACTATAAATGGTATAGGAGCTGTACCAGGTGCGGACTTGGGTCATGGCAGTGAAGTGCCAAGTATACGTCTGTCGATTGTATGGCAGATGTTAAAATGTGATAAAATGTCTGAAAGAAGTTTTGGTGATAGGACATAGCTATTACCACACTTGCAGCCACGAGACATGGCGTAAGAACACTGCTCGTATAAAACCGTCAGTGATGGTAGAAGAATGTCACACCTTGTGAATGACAATCAGTCAGTTGCCTGACAGGATCCGGTGCTGCCATTGAATGTATGTCCATTTCCGAGAAAAAGTAGTGTAAGGAGCAAAGGAACTGTTTCAACATACATTTGATGCTTCGCAAAGGTGATTATACCGTGCAAGGTCGATAGTTTAGTTTCATTTATTGCTGAACTCCTAACGCCTACTTATCTGGTACTTACTTCTCTATATCACCTCAGCATTTGAAACCGTGATCGGTTCTTGATTTTCGTAATTCACCTATCACGTTCTACTTCTGGTAACATTAAATATGCCAAGCTGGTTGCGAAGGGACGCACTCCTCAAACAGCACCTTTCTTCAACAGATGTTGTAGATACAAAAAGTACTTTCTACCATTTAAACAGGTTAACATTAACTCAGCTGTTTTCCTAAAGGAATTTCATATGATTTTGTACACGATGTATTTATGTCAGGCTAAAATGTATAAAAAGAAGTTCTTTCATTTTTGTCGTTGCAGTCGATATCTGCTAGCCATGAATGCACAGTTAAAATTACTTTTCTTATAAAAACATTTGAAATTACGAAATTTTCGGCACACTTAAAATTCCTATTATTAACTGCACAATCAGGCGATACTTATTATGTTATTGTGTTTAGTTTTGGATTCATTTATAAAATAATAATATACATTGCTGGAGATTTATTTGCCAAGAAAATTTGTAAACTCTTTGGAATATTGTTAGTACCGCAGAAGGGATTAGTAGTGGAGATGCCTCTAAGGTGATCGGACGTGTTTTTATTTCTGGCAATAACAATGTAGTTTTCGCTTTTGAAGTGGAAATTGTAAAGACAGTGCGATATACAAAAGTGTGACAGAATAAAATCAACAATTCAGGCAATTCTTCAGTAGTTATTACCCAATTGGGACCATGAGAGACTATGATGTTAATAATTTCAACTTCTATACTCAGCCACTAGACATGAAGAACTGGAGCCAACAACGAGAGAAGAAGATAAGTAAAAAGCTTATTATGAATCTTACTCCTCTCTAAGCTTATTAAAAGAGTTTATTTTTAAGTCAATGAAAAAGTGATGTGAGGGAGGGGTTGATTACAAGTGGTGGTGTCGTCCGGGATCAGTTGACTGATAATGAAGTTGTGTCTGTTGCAGAATAAGGGAGAGTGATTTGTGACATTTGCAGTTTATGTATAAATGAATTTCCGATCACGCGTAGAAAGAAGATCGAGGACTGTCCAACACATTCGTATGAACTGTGACGAGGTGTTAACGACAACGTCGAACCGGATCGAATGAAAGAGGACTTAATAAATACATCGAGGGACATCAAAGAGGAATGATATGTACCAACAATTTGTGAAATAAATTTGCTTGTGGATTCGTGTGCTTGTTAACAAAGTAAATTGAGACGACAGCCGGTGTGATGTACAAGTGAACGCTGTGGGACCCAGTCAGGACATGTTTGAGCCGAGTGCAATCGTAGTCTGCAAAGAAACAGTAGAAACTGCTATTTTGCAGTTGGTTCTGGCCAAACTAGAGGAAATGAGGACAGATAACAATAGCAAATTTAGTGCAGTTAATTATGAGTTAACCGAAACAAGAACAGATTATGATAGCAAATTTACTTCACTACAAGGAAAATTAAATGACCTGAAAACTGAAAACAATAGTAAAATGGATAGGATACAATACAAAATAGACCAATTTAATAATCAGTTTTCAGAGCTAAAAGATTGGTTGTTATGGGGGTTGAAAAGTGTGAATGAAAAGTTTGATGGCTTATAAAATAAATTTATTGTTTTGGAAAACGGGTTAATCGTCGAACAGGCGAGACAGTTAATGTTAATGACGTCAGAGTTGAACAGAAGACCGTAGCGGAAAAAGTGGAACGAAACATCAGTAGTTTAGATCATAAAATTTTAAATGTTTAAATTAATATGCAAACTAATATAAATGTTATAAATCAAGAAATTTATGAAGTCCAGGAACATTTCTTGTACAAAAATTTGTATTCACACAATGGTATTGTGTGGTCCAACTTTCCTATCCAAAATTATCCATCAGACAATTTACAATCAATTTATTTTCTGGATCACTGTATAGGTGTATTGAAGGGGAAGCTCTGTCTTGGGTAAATTTAAATTTAAATCAGTGGGAAACATATCAAAGTTTCAAAAAAAGTTTTTTTAAATAAATTTTGGTCAGAAGCTGAACAGGGGACAATTAAAAGTGAATTTTAGAAAGGTCCTAATCATATGTGTAGGGACGGTACTCTGAAAGAGTTTTGTAAGAACAAACTTAAGAAATTAAAACACTTTGACCAACCATTTGACCAAAAATGACATTTATTGATTAACTAAAATGGAGAATACCAGAAAGGTAGCAGTGGGATTTAGTACACGGACCTGACGACTGTCTTGAATAACTTTTACGATATGTTGACAGACTGGATAGGGCAGTAGAAAAACGTATGTGTCATAACAATCGGAATAATAGAGATCACAATGGGAACAACTACAGAAAGAGAAATAATGGTAACCATGCTTTGTGTAGCCCCGCAGAAAGATATATGAGAGACATTGGAATACTGTTTAGAACATATTGTAGTAAGAATCACACAAGTTGGATAGATTTTGTCAGCTTACTACATTCTTCATCAGGTTTTTCAACATTTGACATCATGTTTAATCGCAGACCGGCTAACCATATTTCTGAGAATGTTGACTTTCCTCCATGTAAGATTCTGTCAGCGCAAGAGAGTGAAGAGTGTGTTAGGGAGATGATAAAAAACCAGGGGTCTAGGAGAAAGCAGAGACATGATGGTAAAGGCTAATTTTCTAAGTTTGAGGTAGGAGATCTTGTGTGGGTGAAAGCCAAAGAGAAATCTTAAGTGTTGACATTTGAGATAAGGAAATTCTTCTATATTTGTATTGGACCTTTTGAAATTCTTGAAAATCCACATCCTAATGCATACAGGCTAGTATATCCTAAATCTAAGAATATCAGTAAACTGAAAGCATATTGACATGATCCACAAGTAAAATAAATGATAATTAATTGAAACCCTTAGCTGCCGACAGGTGTTGACATACCTTGATAGGGACAGTTGAAAATGTGTTCCCCGACCGGGACTCGAACCTGGGATCTCCTCCTTACATGACAGACGCTCTATCCAACTGAGCCACCGAGGACACAGATGAATAGTGCGACAGCAGGGAGTTATCCCTTGCAAGCTTCCCGTGAGACCCACATTCTCAACTATAAAAAATCTACATATGCAACGTTCCTTATAGATACTTTGCCCAAATTCATATATGATACACTAGTATCTAACGTTTATGTTCTTCTCCCATTGACATAAATTTAGTACGTAACGTGATGTGATTTTCAAACTTCTGCCTTAGCTATTGACTGCGTTTAAATCTGTGATACACTATATAATTATGTTTTGTAAAAGTTTTGTGCTTTGGAATTTGATTCATATATGCCATGAGACTTAATAAGTAGACCCTTTTGCTATTTTAAAATGGGACAACGTTCATAATTTGTACTTTAAGAATGAGAAATAGTATCTTAATATATCTGCGTGTATCTACTTGTTAGTTCATTTTTTTCATTCTACTTTTGTTTATTAAAGTTTCATATGTGAACACTTTTTAATCCTATCTCAAGTAAGTCCTACACAATTGCTTTTGCAATATAAACAGGGAGAGCATATGCTGTGTGATGCGAAGAAGACATTGAACGGCGTATTTAGTATACAAAACAATGTTTCAGGATATGATGTGAATGGTAGATAGGAAATTACCTATCCACTGGAGCGTGTGATGAGAAATGTAGGGAGGGAACTGAAGAGTGTGTGCGGATCCACTCCTCACACTGGTGTATGGCTGTACGAGGCTGGACCAGTCGACTTACAAGAGATCATATGTGCCGGGTACTGAATTCAAGCATCTACCAACTACATAAGTGTTGTGACTGAGATTTGTAAGTTGTTAGCCAGGACTGCCAGTGCTATTCCACATAAATGTATGTTTTTTCAAGTATGGGGATAGACTTCCCAATATATTATATAACTTCAAATAAGTATTTTTTTATCAATTGTAAATGAATCATCTGGGCCTTTAGGTATGTAGGTTAGTCTCTATGGACAATTAGTAAATACTGTGGAAGACTCATGTTTAACTCCCTTTTGTGTGCTCCATGTCATCACGACTGAGTATGTGTTTTTAAGGAGAGTTTCTCACTGCTATAATTCTTATAATTACATATGATATAATATTATTATGATAATATGATATAATATCATTCTTATAATTACATATGATTGAACTTATTGATATGATTATGAACTTTATGCATGTTATTGTGTTGAAACATTTTTTTCTGGTTTCTACCCACTGTGGTTTGGATTCATGTGTTGGTCCCTTCATCGTAAGCTGTGGCCCTAATAATTTTTCATTACTTTCTCCTTTCATTGTCACCATACCTTTAAATACTCTGGTTCACGTGGCTGATTGATTTTGTGCTGTATTCCTACTCATGGTTGACTACATTCTTCTGGTCTGTACCCGTCATCGTGAGTTATTCGAGTCGGCTCACTCTTCGTACTTTTAGGCTCTGAATTTTTTCTCTACTCTTTTGAAGATTTTGAAGATGTGATTTTATGGATGTGAACCTACTACTGGTAATTCTCGTAATTTTCATTGTCGCTTTATTTATCTCTGTAGTTTACTGTTGCACTGTCGTTTCGCCGTCGCCGAAAGTGGGGTTGGGCCCACTTGGCCTTCGTAACTGTCGCGCGGGGTAGCCGCACGGTCTTGGGCGTTATGCTACGGTTCGCTCGGATCACCCCCATCGGAGGTTCGAGTCCTGCCTCGGGCATGGGTGTGTGTGTGTTGTCCTTAGCGTAATTTACTATAAGTTAGATTAAGCAATGTGTAAGCTTAGGGACCGATGACCTCAGCAATTTGGTCCCATAATATCTTACCATAAATTCCCAAATTTTTTCTAAAAAGAATTTCATATGATTTTGTACATGATGTATCGTATTCCAGGGCTAAAATGTGGAAAAAGAAGTTACTTTATTTTCGTTGTTATAGTTGATATGCACTAGCTTAGAATGTACAGCTAACCATCCTCAGGGCACGTGGGGTCTCTTGAGACTCCAGACCACTTACACTTCTTGTACTTCATTATTTACTGGACCTGCAAGGTTAATAGTGACTGACATCTGTCTAGTATCTCTAGTAGTTATGATACAAATGACTACTATGTATAAATACCATTAACTAGCTATATCTTTAATTTATGATGACTTAATATAGGAATCAACGGAGATGAGCACTTGGGATCTTCAAAGACTCAGCTGGTTTAACTACCTCAGTGTTGCCAGAGAATGGCTGAAGTTTGCAGAACTCAACAATGATGGTCACTCAGTTGTCAAGCTTCAGACAGCATTGTTGATGCAAGGAAAGTGGATGATGGCTGGCTTTATTAGGTATGCACAGTACTTGTTTTCAAATCTTGCAGTTTTGCGTACATGTATGATATTATTCACAAAAGGAAGGAAATGTCTGACATTATAGAGGAAGTAAGTCAAAATTGTGGGAACTGTAGGAAAAAGTATTTTCTTATAACTCAGCTTAGAACTTAAATATAGGATTAATTTTTTGTTTAGGGTTGAGGGAAAACATGTTCGGGCTGACGAAGCTGTTAAGATTCTTCTTCAGGCGTGGGATGATGCTGACGTCGATAACGAAAGTATTTCTGACCTGAATGATGATGAATACTTGTCCTCAGATAGTGGAGAGGCGGAAGGCAGTGATGTAATGGAAGATAATGAAGATGACGTCTTTCACAGTGACGATGATGTAACTGTAAATAATAACAACCATATGTAAGATTACTTTATTGGAAGAAATGGAATGACTTGGTTCAAAGAGCCAACTAAGTACCAGACTACATCTTATAATATAATTCGTGATAAACCTTGTCCTAAAGACGTACCCCTAGTTCAATAAAAGAAGCCCTGAAGCTACTAATTGCCCCAGAAATAATGTCGATCGTGATAACGATAACTAAGAGAGAGGCTAGTAGTACACCAAAGGTATGGGAGGAACTTGATGCCGAAAAATTAGAGGCGTACTTTTGTTTGCTCGCATCTTCTGGAGCCTACAGATCAGGGAAGGAAGAACATGGCAGCCCTATTTTCTGAGAAAGGATGCGCCTAAAAAGGTTTTTAGCTATCACGCATTTTCTCAGGTTTGACAATAAGGAAACAAGGGATGATCGTAGGATTCACGATAAATTAATTGCATTTAGAGACACCTGGGAAATGTTCATCTCACAGATTTCTTCCACATACTCTCCAGGCTTTGACATAACTGTTGATGAACAGCTTGTTGCATTTACATGGAAATGTCCATTTCGACAATACATGAAAAGCAAGCGTGCTGAATATGGCATAAAAATATGATGGGTTTGCTATACTAGAAATGTATTTCCACTGAGTGGACGGATTTACTACGGAAAACAACCTGGCCAACAGAGAGAAGGAAATCAGGGTTCCAGAGTCATAAGAACTCTAACTGACAAATGAGTCAATCAGGGCCGCAATATTGTAGCTGACAGTTTTTTTCGGTAGCACACCTTTTGTGAGAGAACTGCTGGCGGTGGAAACCACGTATGTCGGAACACTAAGGAAAAACACGATTGAAATTCCTAAGGAGATGCAGCCACATCGTTCGAGACAAGTAGATTCCTCTGTGTTTGGATTCTCTGATTCCATATCACTAGTACCATATGTACCAAAGAGGTCATCAGCAGTTATACTTGTCTCCTCTCTTCACTCATCACGAACTGTACTTGGTCACAAAGAGGAGCCAAAAGTAACTGAGCTTTACAACAAACACAAGGGTGGTGTTGACTCCATGGATCAACTTGTGGGCACCAATAGCGTGAAACGCTGGCCTCTTGTACTCTTCCATAATATGATCGACATTGCTGGAATCGCTGCAGTGATTATATGGTTGCATCATGACCCACAAAGCCTGACTTGAAACCAGAAGACGCAGCAGTTCCTGCTGCAGTTAGGACGACAGCTTGGGCGTCTTTACATCGACAGAAGACTCCTTGATAGGACGCGCCTTCGAAAGGGAGCAGAAAGTGGGCTTCTTGCTCTTCGATATGACTATGAGCCTAACGGACTCAGTACACCTGTGAATCACCAACCCACCAACGAAAGACAAAGGTGTTTTTGTGTCCAAGAAACCTAAATAAAAAAATTATAACAATTGGAAACTACTGTGGAAAATTTGTATGCAGTTCTCACTCCATCCAGATTGTGATATGCTTATAATGTGATAAAAATGAATACGTCTGTCGTGTTGACATGGGCATTTCTATCACAGTAAAATTAGAACAGGTATTCATTGTCCTGAAGTTTTCAGTTTCTTTTCATTTTTGTTACGATCCCTATAGATATAGCAAAACCTGATAAATAAGAAAATCTATCGGTTGTCTTCAAAAAAATAAAATAAAATGGTATGTACTGATAATGTTTAATATGTAAGAATGTAAACTGTAAAAAATAAAACATTTTATTTTAACAAAAAGCAATGTGAAATATAATGTATTTTCTGCCATAAAATACTAAAAAAATTCATTTGAGACATATGATTCATTTACAATAAAAACAGTGTGGAATACAACAATTTGATGCTACAACAAGGAAATAATGGCAAAACCCAACAACACATAAAGCGCTCCAGTCACATGAACTGGGGTCTTCAAAGACCACAACTGCCAAGTCATGTAGCTTTTCCAGCGTGCCCAACGGAGAGTTAAAATTCCTATTAGTAATTGCGCAATCTGACGATATTTATTATGTTTGTTTCTGAATTCATTTATAAAATAATTATGGACATTTGTGGAGATTCATTTGGCAAGAAAACGTGTAAACTTTTTGGAATTTTGTTAGTACCGCATGCCTCTGATGTGATCGGACGTGTTTTTATTTCTGGCAATAACAATGCCGTTTTCGATTTTGAAGTGGAAATTGTAAAGACAGTGTGACATAGAAAAGTGTGAGAGAATAAAATTAACAACTCAGGTAATTCTTCAGAATTTATTACGTCAATTGGAACCATAAGAGCCTATGATATCAAAACTTTCAGCTTCAAGAATCAACCCCCTAGACGTGAAGAACTGAAACCAACTACGAGAAAAGAATATAATTAAAAAGATTATTCTTAATCTTACTCCTCTCGAAGCTTATTAAAAGAGTGTATTTTGAAGTCAGTGACAATTAACAAATGATTTGAGGGAGGAGTAGATTACAAGGTTCTTCCATTATTAGCTGGTTAAGTCAGATCAAAGGTCGGATGAACGTAGTGGAATACCAACTCCAATAGCACCTAGTAAGGCACTGCATAGCTCAAATTAAATTTCGACGTTAAAATAGTATTACCTCATTATGTGGAACTGGTAGTGGTCCATTATTAACGAAATCTTTATCTCTGAAATTTTTCTTACTTCGTACTCCATTCATATAATTGCTTTATTCCTTTCATTATTGTAATCTGGTACACTTCGGTCCATGATTGAAAAGCGAAAACGGGCGATGACTGTCGTCATTGGATTAATTTGGCAGACGCACAGAAGTATTATAACGCAGGGAATAAATATCACAGCAATTATTTTGATGTGTTAAAAAGACTTTGAAAGGTGGCTACACTGAGCCACAGCGCCAGAGATCGCTAGAGAGCATTGTTCCGCCGCCTCCACTGGCAGTGATTATTGAGATGTCGTAGTGGGCAGTGCTTGTCGAGGACTCGTAGTAGTCAGTTCGTGTTGAGATGTGCTAGTAGGGAGTGCTTGCTGAGATGTTATACTGAAAAGTTCTTGTTGAGATGTGGTAATAGCGAGTCGGTGTGGAGATATATTGTAATGATTAGAGTGATTTTGGTCAATATATGAAGGTAACGAAACTTGATTTATTTTTCATTATTTCCATGTTTTAAATAATGCGTCATTACAGGTTCAGTCAACAAAGCATCTAGCTTGTGTTCTTGTATTAGAGTGTAATTCTGGTTTTCTTGAGTAATTATGGTATTTTTATTTTCTTTAATTAATTCAGTATAAATGATATTTAAAATTTCTTGTGTTATTGAAGAAGAACCGTGCCAGATGCGTACGTTGAGTCATACTTCCACACACAGAACAGTTACACTTGTGCTTTGGTTTCGTAGGTTTTTATAGTTGCTGGGGACTTAATTAATTAATTGTGTTAATGAAAATTTCCATTTCATTCTTGTTATTGTTCTAAGCAGTCAGATTGCGTAATAATAACAGTCAGGGCCAACCGTTACGAGACTTCGTAATCGGACAGACAGCTACTAAAGCAAAAATTAAAATTATTTGCATTCTATTTTAATTAAGCCCCCATGCACGTGGCGACCGCTGCTTCGGATCGTCCCTTGGAATTCTTCTGATTGTAGAAATAGTAGACAGTAGGATTGTTGTAGTAATTTGTAGTTTAGTAATTATAGTCTGTTTTGCATGTGTAGATTGGGTAATTGTCATTCTTATAATGGTATTTTTTCTCTGAATTTGATTTGTTGTCTTGTATACGCGTTTGACGATTTAGTGCAAGTATTTCAATTGTTCGTTAATCGTGTTTGAGGGAAACATTTCGAGTGAATGGTATTGTTGATGATAAAGAGTCATTGTGTGTAATTTTCGTACAGTGACGAGTTTTGTATGTTTTGTAAATGATAACGCGATCAATGAAAAAGGCAAAAATGTTGAATAGTGAGAATGACGAAATTGTTAACATGGCGAACTCGCCAACAGGGGAAAACAGTATGATGGATAATGAAGTGGAAAACAATGTAATAAGTCGGGAAAATAGTCCGGAACCATTTCAAAATTTTTCTCAATCAGAAAATTCACAGAATCCGAGATTAACGACAGAAGATTCTGAAATAGTATCGAACACAGATAGCTTTACAGCCATGACGAAAGAAGTTGGTTTCGCGGGAAATGTTAGGGGCGAAAAGAATTTCGAACCGGCTATTATGGAGCAGTTGATGGGTGCAATATTAAATTTGGGATCTGAATTAAAAACAGTGACAACACGGTTAGACTTACAAAGGGGAACAATGGAAACACGGTTAGACTCACTGGGATCACAGTTGGGATCACAAATAGGAACAATTAAAACCGAGATGGGAACTTTGGGATCTGAATTAAAAACAGTGGGATCACAAATAGGAACAATTAAAATAGAGATGGAAACAATGGAAACACGGTTAGATTCACGAATAGGGACATGTTTCAAAAACATGAAAGATGAATTAAAGAAAGAAATTAGAGAGGAAGTACAACCGATTTTGAATTCTCACAATAATAGATTAATTGCAGTAGAGATTAGACAAAGGGAACAGGATAGAGAACAGGAAGAAAGAGATCGCGTGATAGTACAAAAATTTTCAGAGCTAAATTTACAATGAGCACACGATAAGGAAGAGATATTTGAGAGAATCGAGGAATCCGTACCGAATGACAGAATAAATAATCTAACACAACAATATGAACAGTTAACTACCAAATGTGACAACACTGAAACCCAAGTCGCGACACTTACGGAAGACGTAGGTAAACAGATAGAAAAAATAGGTGACTTATCGGAAAGAGTTGAGGAGATTTCAGATAAATTGACAAATCTTAGTTTACATGGGGACAGAGATTCAGATGATACAGCTCCATTACCATTTGCAGAAACCGAAGAGTACCAGAACATAAATAAGCATGTTGACAATCAGGGAAAATTTAATGAACGCGTTAAAAGGGAAGTTGAGGCATTACGAAAGCAAGTCAAACAAATTGAAGGCGAAATCGTAGGAAAAGACTGCAGAAGAAATTTAGAACCACAGATAGCAGAGGGCTTTGAAGAAGATAATTTGTTTCATTTACGGGACGCAACAAGAGAGCGCCAGGTGCGCGAACTTGACAATAATCGACATTCAAACTGGGACAGACGCGGTAGGTCTTTGTCGACACGAGGCGAAAACTTTGACTATAAACACTTTTTGACTGTTCGGAAATTTAAGATCTTCCGCAATTCTAAGAATGACATACATCCATGTGCATGGTTAGATCAATTTATGTATGCACTCCCACCAAATTGGCAACTAAGTCACAAACTGGAATTTATGTGTGGATATTTAGAAAACGAACCGGCGACGCGGATGCGCGCACTCATTGGAGAGTGTAATAATCTGAATGATTTTTATCATGCATTTCTATCGGCATATTGGTCCGAAAACACACAAGACAGAGTCAAACATAGTCTGATTATGCAGCGTAATTTTAAACAGTCTGAGTTCCGCACACCGGCAGAATACTTTGAAGACATGATTCGAAAGAATCAGTTCCTTTCCAACCCTTACAGCCCGACTGAATTAATTCGCATTTGTTTAACTAAGCTGCCACAATCCATAAGACAAATTGCTTTAGCTGGAAGATGTAAAGACGACATTGAGACTTTTAAGACTTTGTTACAAGAACTTGAGTATGACAACGACGACGGGACTTCTTGTAACTTTTTCAGTAACAGTAATTACGATAGATTTTCAGAGAAAAGGGATAGTGATCGGAACGGGCGTTATATGGGTAATTTTGAGAATGACAGACGTAACAGACAGGACAATAGATACCAGCCTTATGACAATAACAGACGTTCCAACAGAAATTACACAGACAATTATAATAACGGTAATTCGTACCGGAATGATCAATCATACGGAAACAGTAATCGGTATCATCAAGACAGAAATTATTCATACAATAATAGAAACTCTTACTACAGAAATAACCAGGGTAGTAGGTCTAACAATAATTTCAGAAGTGACAGTCGAAATTATACAGGAAGTAGTTATGCAGACAGACAGGAAAACAGAAATTTTAATAACAGACACAACCAAGAATTTGCATCCAACAGACAGGAAGGACCTAATTGGCATCCTCCGCGTGACAGAAACTCAGAGATACAAGTGGAAATAGTAGAAATTGATCCGCGAAATGTCGGGAATAATCAAAGACGTTACGCAAACAATCGACAATGACTAGCAGCTTCGGCTTCTGGCAGCAATATAGACGGTTCAGAAAGTAATGACACTACGACTTTACACCACGTACGCCTGCAAGACATGAGAGACATTTTGCTAGATGAAAAGGAAAATAATGTAGACGCATTTTTACATCCTGTCATTGAAGTATGTGTGGGTAAGAATAAGTTCACCGCAGTTTTAGATTCTGGGAGCCCACTGAACGTCATTAGTGAATCAGTTTTTCGTATATGTGAAAGAACTATTGCCTGTCCTGTGTTACCTATTTCTAAAACTACAATTCGAGGAGCGATTTCTGGAAAAGGTGTGGAAGTTAAACAACAGACCAACCTAAATTTCATTTGTCAAGGATACGAATTTTCGGCTAATTTTATTATTGTTCCATTACTCAGTACACAGATTATATTAGGTATGGAGTTTCTCAACACACATAAGGCAATTTTGAACTTTAAAGAAGGAAGTGTGAATTTGACTGTTGCCGGAATGCCGAAATGTTTGAAATTTTTCGAGTGTTTAGCAAGATCTGAATCAGATACAAAATGTTTAAGGTTTCTTACTTCTGATGTTTTCGTTGAGCATTATGACGACAGTGTGTTTATTCATGACAATGACAATAGATACAGAGACGCGATGGTGGATATAATTAGTAGCGAAGAATTAATTAATGAAAAGGTTAAGAAAGCTGAAGTGCCAGATGACGTTGCAAGAGAAGAGCTGCACCATATTTTGACTTCACATGCTACAGTGTTTAGTCATCACACAGGAACTATACAAGGCTTACAATATTTATTTAAAGTAAAAGAACACACACCATTTCGCGGGAAAACGTACGCTATTCCTTTGGCTTACAGAGACAAGGTTAAGAATGAACTTCAATACATGTTAGATCAGGGCATTATTGAGCCAGCAGTCAGCCCTTATACCAGCCCATTACACGTTGTTCTTAAAAAGGATGGGTCAATTCGTTTGGTTCTGGATTCCAGACAGATAAATAATATTATTATTCCTGAAACTGACCGTCCACAAAATTTAGATGAACTTCTTCAACATTTCCATGGAATTAAAGTTTTATCCACGATTGATATGCGCGCAAGTTTTTGGCAAATAGAACTCCACCCTGATTGTAGAAAATATACTGCCCTTTTAGCCTTTGGTAACTGTTACCAGTTTCGAAAATTACCGTTCGGACTTACTGTATCTTCAGCAGCATTCATTCGTAGCTTAAATGAAATTCTACCTGTTTATCTTCGTGACAATATTACTTCATATGTTGACGATATTCTTATTGCTAAACGTTCTTGGAGTAAGCACAACAAAATTTTGGATTCATTATTACGTATTTTTGCACGAGTTGGCATGACAGTGAACTTGGAAAAATCTGAATTTGGTCGTTCTCAGGTGAAATTTCACGGTCACATTATTTCTACAGAAGGTATTCTCCCTGATCCAGAGAAACTAGACGCTATTCGTAATTATGCTGTTCCTACCACAAAACGTGATGTTCGTAGTTTCCTTGGTGTCTGTAATTTTCTTAGACGCTTTGTTAGATTGGACAATTTGGCCACACCTCGTTTATGTGAACTATCTGGAAAGAAATCTAACTGGTGTTGGGATGAGGAAGCTCAATCAGAATTTGAACAACTTCGTGATGCTTTAGTTGCTGCTCCACTTCTTTCACATCCGGATTTATCTAAAGATTTTTGTTTGGCGACGGACTCATCATACAAAGGCCTAGGTACACATTTATTTCAAGAGATAGAAGAAAACGGCGTTGTAGTACAGAAGACTATTGCATTTGGAAGTCGTGTTCTCTCTAAATCAGAAAAGAATTATTCGATTACGGAACTTGAAGCTTTGGCTGTTGTTTGGGCTTTTACAAAATTTCGCACATTTTTGTTTGGCAGACGTACTAAGGTTTACACCGATCATCGAGCTCTGGAATTTCTTATGTCGACAAAATTAACTCATGGAAGATTGTCACGATGAGCGTTGTACCTACAGGAATTTGATTTTAGTATTGTTTACATACAGGGATCTTCAAATATTGTTGCTGATGCTTTATCACGCGCACCTATGGGTTTGAAACAAAGTGCTGAAGAGGACTGCAAAGAAAACCATTATTGTTTGATGTACATTCAAGGTGTTGCGTTTGAGAACTTTATTTCGTCTTCGCTCCAGGACATCGCTAAGGAGCAAAATAAGGATCCAATCTGGAAGGACATTAAGGAGAAGTGGAGGAGAAAGGAAAGCGTAGCGATTAGACAGCATTATTTAGTTCGCAATGACATTCTTTTGAAACGGAAATCGGTCGACAACTCTGTTTGGTTAGTTTGTATTCCTGATGAGTGGGTCAATAAATTGATTTGGTACACACATTTCAGTTATGCGCACTTTGGTCCTAGAAAATGCTTTCATAAATTGCGAGAAAATTTTTACTTCAGTAATATGGAAAAACGTATTCGATCTGTTCTTGCCAAATGCAAATTATGTCAAAAGGCTAAGCCGCCAACTGTTTCTCACAGAGCACCGTTGTTTCCTATCATTCCAGCGAAATTAAAGGACATGGCTGCAGTTGATTTGTTCGGTCCAGTGGTTCGTTCTACTAATGGTTTTGCGTACATTTTCGTTGCGGTGGAATTGACATCAAAATATGTGTGTTTTACACCTTTACGCAAAGCAACAGCTCGTTCAGTATCTAACGCTTTCATCAAACATTTTCTTAAAGAAGTTGGTCATGTTGATAAGGTTATATCAGATAATGGATCACAGTTTCGCTCTAAAATTTGGCTTCGTACTCTACGGCGTCGGAAGATTAAACCACTTTTCATTTCACTTTTTCACCCTCAGCCTAACGCTTCAGAGAGATGGATGAAGGAAATCAATAAATTGTGCCGTCTTTATTGTCATCAGAATCACAGAACTTGGGATCAGTATCTTCATATTTTTCAAAACATTCTGAATGAACTTCCTAATGACTCAACTTCTTTACCGCCTCTATTGATATTAAAAAATAAAGTACCAACAAATCGCATTTCTGAAATCGTTCCTTTTCCGCCATCACGAAAACTGCGGCATTCTGAAGTTGTCAACCTGGCTCTACAAAATATTGCGTCTGCGGCTGCTAGAAGAGAGAAATCAGCGAAACGTCCTGGTCGTTTAAAAATCTTGTCTGTTGGTCAAAAGGTATTAATTAAGTCTCACCGTTTGTCTCACAAAGGAAAAGGCTTGTGTCGCAAATTTTTTCTGCTTTATAACGGTCCATATAGAGTTCGCAAAATTATTCATGATAACACTGTCGAAGTAGAAACTCTTGAATCTCGACGCTCCAAGGGAATACATCATATATCGAACGTAAAAATTTTTGTGGAATGACATACTTTTGAGAAACCAACAGTTATACGTAAACATGCGGAGAGTACAAGGATACCGTGCCGTGTTCCGGCGGCGGCAGATACTGAAAGCAACAGTGAAGTCTGAGCGCCGCACAAGGCAGTCGTTGACCGCAAACAATCACTTTCTACGTCACGCGTCTACAGCTGATCGAGCGCTCAGTGTGAATGCACTGAGAGCCGTAAACAAATACACAGTCTAATTTCTCCGACTAAATTCTGTATAAAGCTATGGTGACTTCATAAATTACGTTATTAACGTTCAGTATTTTTCAGGATACGGTTGTGTAAAATATTTAAGACCTTCAGGTAAATTATGTGCGAGTCCGACGTTAAGACGACTTGCTATGGAGAAAATTTCAGGAAGAATGGAATTTCGAAAAAAAAAAAGTAATAAATTAAAAAGGGTAACTATTAATTGAGTTTATTTTTCAGGTAACATAATTCCACTTAGGTACGTACTTTAGACGTAATTTGCTGCTTGCGATTACGTGATTCATACTTTGTGCTAAATTTCATGTTCTATGAATTCACTTGTGAAGCGACGTGCTTGCGCACATTAACTGATTTTGACAATGATTATTAATGAACTGGGTTGTAACTTGTGTATATTATGCATCGCTTGGCTGTACTGCTTTTTCACTGATGTCATATTTTTTTTTATTATTATGTGCCTGCTGTGCTTATTTATTTAAATTATAATTGCCACCTGATTAGTTGTGCTGTTATGTATGTAGGTTACACTTCGTGATTTATCTGCTTGCGCCTTCATGTTACTTATTAAGATTACATATGAACATTTATTTGCTTATGCTGAATGATGCTAATGACTTGTTTATTACGTAAGATATATGTTTGCTGCTGTGCGTATGGATTGCATATTTACACACTTCTGTTTTGTTGTCATAACTACTCTTTAATTTGGTGTATAGAAATGCTGATATACTGTGTACAAATATAGAGTTTAGGTTACACTGTGGTATTAATTATAGATTGTTCGCTTGGCAGAGCCTCGTTGTAGGGATTATGCTGCATCCACTTGTTGACATTCTGTTCTCTACTGGTATATTTACTCGCTATTGCATGTTTTGCTTACGCTCAGTGCCTTATATTTTTAAGATAAGAAAATGAACTGCGGTAATGCGACGACCAACATTAGTACAAGAAACTTCATAGAAGTCACATGAGCTGAGGTTTTATGGAAGCTGTATAAATTTATGCTAATAGGAAGGAAGCTAACGACATGACACACCAACTAGGTTTAGACCATTGATAGTTATTACACTGCATTCTTCGTGAGGAATTGAAATAGGAAGTGACACTTGACACAAGAAATACTCCACATGTTTGCTTCTGTTTGCCATAATTCTTGAAGTGGTGTACACACTGTGAAATACTGTATTATGATTATTCACACTCCGTAATCGTACTTAATTACTGAGAGTTATCGAACTAAGTCTGTTAGAGGTCATGTATGCATTTCTTTTATTTAATGATGGACAAGGAACCAAAATGTATCTTATAATTTATAATGAGTAGAAAATTTGGGTCAGATGGATTACACAGAGGTTGTGTGTAGACACTGTGTCTTCGGATTGTATGGGACGATGAATTGAAGTTGCACTAGGATTTTGTCTGTACTTGTTCGAGGAGACTGACTAGAGGAAAGAGTTGTTATGGAAGTGAAATGATATTGGTGCTGAGGTTTATATATATCGACGTAGTGAAGAGGTATTATTGAAGTATTAAGATTAAGTGATGATTATTGGAGTTTTCGTGGACAAGAGGTAAGGTAAATGATATTGATGATAAGGTTTATATGTATCGACGTATTGAAGAGGTATTAGTGAAGTATTGAGATTATGCTGATGATTATTGGAGTTTTGGTGGATAAGAGGTAAAGTAAGTGAGGAGCATATTTTTTTTGTTGGTCCATATGGAACAAGGAGGATGACGATGGCAGACTAGAACACTCAAGTAGAAGGAAGATTGTCTACACACACACTTTGTCAAATCACTAAGCAGTATATACTTTTTTTTTTGAGAGAGGAAGCATTTGCATATCTTGGTACACTGACAGTTGTTCAGCAACCGTACATTTTGATCTGGCTTGGCAAACATTGGTCTTGACATGATGACTATGACGTTGACTTAACTATTATTGACTGTTATACATTGCTGCCACTACTACTTGGTACACATGATGAACATCAAATCTTGGACAGAGTTACATTTACACAGTTAACACTATTCAATTACACAGTAGTACTTAATGTGGATGAAAGATGAGTGGATGTGTTTTGTGTGTTTTCCTTTCCTAATCCTACCCACCTATCTCCTAAATATTATTTTATTTGTTGGTAGTGGCTTGAACTGACACCCATAAATATTATAGGTTTACTGGTATTTGTGTATTGTAATAGTTAATAGGACAATTATCTGATATCATTTGTGTGTTTGTTATGATTTGTATGTTTAGTGTAAAAGCATTGTATGTGTATTCAAACTATTGTTCATGCCTGAACTGTCTGATTAGTGATGGTGCTGCACTTTTCAACATGATGTGTGACATTTAGTCATGTTTAATTTCTGCTGATGAACTGTGTGATCAGTGATTGTAAAAAATTATGGACTGTTACTTGTACATTTTCTACATGATTGGTGCCGCTAGGACATGTTTAATTTCTGCTTATAAACTCTGATGAACAGTGTGATCAGTGCTAGTGAATTTTATGGAACTGCTTCTGCTGAGAAATGTGACTTGTTGCTGTGTGTACCTGCTCAACATTGCTGGGACCACTGATGGACTGCTTCTACTGAAATGGTGTTACTTGTTGATGTCTGCACCTGCTCAACATTGCTGGGTGCCACTGATGGACTGCTTCTACTGAAATGGTGTCACTTGTTGGTATCTGCACCTGTTTAACATTGCTGGGTGCCACTGATGGATTGCTTCTACTGAAAAGATGTCACCTGTTGATGTCTGCACCTGTTCAACATTGCTGGTGCCAATAATGGAACTGCTTATACTGAAATGGTGTTACTTGTTGGTGTCTGCACCTGCTCAACATTGCTGGGTGCCACTGATGGACTGCTTCTACTGAAAAGATGTCACCTGTTGGTGTCTGCACCTATTCAACATTACTGTTTCTACTGAAAAAATGTCACTTGTTGGTTTTTGCACCTGTTGACCATTGCTGGGTGCTACTGCTGGAACTGTCAACGGCTTATTCTTGAGCTATGGAAAGCGTTTATGTGAATATTTGTATAAACTGATTTTTTGTGTATTACTGTTAGTGAAAAATTATGAGACTCTTACTTGCACATATTCGTCATTGCTGACGCTATTGATTGAACTGTTTAACCACATAATACTTGTGTAAACTGTTATGTAAAGTCACATGTACGAAAGAATTTGTATTGCTTACTGTATTCTATATAATAGGTTACTGAAAGGTCAGTGCAAAGCCAAAATTTTATCTAGTTATATGATATTTACGTATTAATATTATCTTTTATTTTTGTCTGTATTTTTTTTACGAATTTGGTGGTATTTTCACCACCAATGCTGGCAAAAATACCATCAAATTCTAGCCCATGGAGGAACGGCATATGAAAGGTGGCTACACTGAGCCACAGCGCCAGAGATCGCTAGAGAGCATTGTTCCGCCGCCTCCACTGGCAGTGATTATTGAGATGTCGTAGTGGGCAGTGCTTGTCGAGGACTCGTAGTAGTCAGTTCATGTTGAGATGTGCTAGTAGGGAGTGCTTGCTGAGATGTTATACTGAAAAGTTCTTGTTGAGATGTGGTAATAGCGAGTCGGTGTGGAGATATATTGTAATGATTAGAGTGATTTTGGTCAATATATGAAGGTAACGAAACTTGATTTATTTTTCATTATTTCCATGTTTTAAATAATGCGTCATTACAG
Source organism: Schistocerca nitens (assembly GCF_023898315.1). NCBI lineage: Eukaryota > Metazoa > Arthropoda > Insecta > Orthoptera > Acrididae > Schistocerca > Schistocerca nitens. The sequence continues at coordinate 546,068,851 of NC_064619.1, read as the reverse complement.
GTTCAGTCAACAAAGCATCTAGCTTGTGTTCTTGTATTAGAGTGTAATTCTGGTTTTCTTGAGTAATTATGGTATTTTTATTTTCTTTAATTAATTCGGTATAAATGATATTTAAAATTTCTTGTGTTATTGAAGAAGAACCGTGCCAGATGCGTACGTTGAGTCATACTTCCACACACAGAACAGTTACACTTGTGCTTTGGTTTCGTAGGTTTTTATGGTTGCTGGGGACTTAATTAATTAATTGTGTTAATGAAAATTTCCATTTCATTCTTGTTATTGTTCTAAGCAGTCAGATTGCGTAATAATAACAGTCAGGGCCAACCGTTACGAGACTTCGTAATCGGACAGACAGCTACTAAAGCAAAAATTAAAATTATTTGCATTCTATTTTAATTAAGCCCCCATGCAACTTGTCATGTTCTTTTCAGATTACAAGATACGAAACGAGTGTCCAATGAGAGTGAAACAAGTAATGGAGGGGACGACCGCAGTAGAAAGCGGTAGTTTTTGGAATCACAAATTATAAATATGAAGCTTAATAATATTCAGCCATTGTGGTTTGCGGTCCGAGGCATAGAAATCGACGTTTTTGACGTGAAAAACCAGACATATGGAAGTTTTATAAGAGATATGTTATTGAGCGGATGTAAACTACTTGTGATCCTACAACTTTTCCTCTTTCCTAACATTTTCTGCCTGGGTTAACTGTTTCTGGAAGTCTCCTCCGAAGAGTGTCGCACCCATCTGGTAACGATTTGTAATCAGTTTCCTTCTATGTCTATTCCGCGAAATAGATATTTGTTTCCTAACTAATCTGCGGATTCTAAGAACACCTGTGTGTTACATTTCAAAATCTACAAGTTTCGTTTTCTCCGGTTTCCCCACTATAAAACTGTGTTATTAAGGTATCTTCTAACGTCATATTCTTAGGAGGCTAAATAATTGCTACACGAAGTAGTTGCGTCGTTTTCAGCGTCACCAAGTTAAGTTTCTCCATCGTGAAGGAAACGTTTTCACGTACGTTCCTAAGTCTGTGAGCGAGCTGGTATTCACCTGGCGTGCGTCACGTTTAATGTTTAATACTTAAGCCAGTAATCTGTCGTGACGTATGGAATAACAGACCACTGCCACTGAATGTCGCGTTAGCCTCGCCCGACCGTCAGCTGGCCTATTCACTCGCAGGGCGTTGATTAGTAGCAGCGCGCATGGGGCTATGCTAATGAGCGGTGTAAGTGAACGTCAGCATGCGTGCCATGTACTCCCACCGCCTCAGGATCGATCACCTCCTGCCGCACAATGCATCTCCGTAATTCCCAACAAGTGCACACTAGCCGTCTGCCTGCCAATAATTACACAGCAGGCTGTGATGGCGCATAGCTCGCCTGTTGACCATCTCGCTGCTGCTGATCCAGCTTGACTGACGTGCTTGCGTCACAGTGAAACTTCCAGCATGTCAGGCTCAGATTCTTTGCACCAAACGTGGCCCGTCAGAGCCTTGTGTCCAACACTACAATGGAATTTATTTACTAATTTTTGTAATGGTACGAGAATACTGATAAAATTGTTCAATTTAAATTGAAAATTTTGTCTGAAGTAGATTAATATCTACGTTATATATGTTTTCCGAAAGCCTCTGTACACTGCACGTAGGAGATTTCTGAGAATTTGCGAACGTTGAAACTTACTCTTTATTTAATTTTTTAAGCCTCGCGGGATTAGCCGCTGCAGTCATAGACTGTGCGGCTGATCCCGGCGCAGGTTCGACTCCTCCCACGGGCATGTGTTTGTCCTTAGGATAATTTAGGTTATGTAGTGTGTAAGCTTAGGGACTGATGACCTTAGTAGTTAAGACCCATAAGAGTTCACACACGTTTTGAACATTTTTTGAATTATTTTTTAAAAGTTAAACAGTGACCTTGCATGGGGGCTTAATAAAAGTTGAATGCAAATAATTTTAATTTCTGCTTTAGTATTCGTCTGTCCGATTACGAGTCTCGTAAACGGTTGGCCCTGACTGTTATTATTACGCTATCTGACTGCATAGAACAACAACAAAGAATGAAATGAAAATTTTCATTAACACAATTAATTAATTAAGTCTCCAGCAACTATAAAACCTACGAAACCAAAGCACAAGTGTAACTGTTCTGCGTGTGGAAGTATGACTCAACGTACGCATCTGGCACGGTTCTTCTTCAATAACACAAGAAATTTTAAATATCATTTATACCGAATTAATTAAAGAAAATAAAAATACCATAATTACTCAAGAAAACCAGAATTACGCTCTAATACAAGAACACAAGCCAGATGCTTTGTTGACTGAACCTGTAATGACGCATTATTTAAAACATGGAAATAATGAAAAATAAATCAAGTTTCGTTACCTTCATATATTGACCAAAATCACTCTCATAATTACAATATATCTCCACACCGACTCGCTATTACAACATCTCAACAAGAATTTTTCAGTATCACATCTCAGCAAGCACATCTCAACACGAACTGACTACTACGAGCTCTCCCCAAGCACTGCCTTCTAGCACATCTCAATAATGACTGTGCCAGTGGAGGCGGCGGAACAATGCTCTCTAGCGATCTCTGGCGCTGTGGCTCAGTGTAGCCACCTTTCATATGCCCTTCCTCCACGGCTAGAATTTGATGGTATTTTTGCCAGCATTGGTGGTGAAAATACCACCAAATTCGTCAAAAAAAATATAGACAAAAATAAAAGATAATATTAATACGTAAATATCATATAACTAGATAAAATTTTGGCTTTGCACTGACCTTTCAATAACCTATTATATAGAATACAGTAACCAATACAAATTCTCTCATACATGTGACTTTACATAACAGTTTATACAAGTATTATGTGGTTAAACAGTTCAATCAATAGCGTCAGCAATGACGAATATGTGCAGGTAAGAGTCTCATAACTTTCCACAAACAGTAATACACAAAAAATCAGTTTATACAAATATTCACATAAACGCTTTCCATAGCCCAAGAATAAGCAATTGACAGTTCCAGCAGTAGCACCCAGCAATGGTCAACCGGTGCAAATACCAATAAGTAACATTTTTTCAATAGAAGCAGTCCATCAGTGGCACCCGCAATGTTGAGCAGGTGCAGACACCAACAAGTAACACCATTTCAGTAGAAGCAGTCCATTAGTGGCACCAGAAATGTTGATCAGGTGCACACAGCAACAGGTGACTTCATTTCAGTAGAAGCAATCCATCAGTGGCACCCAGCAATGTTGGGTAGGTGCAGACACCAACAAGTAACACCATTTCAGTAGAAGCAGTCCATTAGTGGCACCAGCAATGTTGATCAGGTACACACAGCAACAGGTGACTTCATTTCAGTGGAAGCAATCCATCAGTGGCACCCAGCAATGTTGAGCAGCTGCAGACATCAACAAGTAACACCATTTCAGTAGAAGCAGTCCATTAGTGGCACCAGCAATGTTGATCAGGTGCACACAGCAACAGGTGACTTCATTTCAGTAGAAGCAATCCTTCAGTGGCACCAGCAATGTTGATCAGGTGCAGACAGCAAGAAGCAACATCATTTCAGTAGAAGCAGTCCATCAGTGGTACCCAGCAATGTTGAGCAGGTACACACAGCAACAAGTCACATTTCTCAGCAGAAGCAGTTCCATAAAATCTAGTATCACTGATCACACTGTTCATCAGAGTTTATAAGCAGAAATTAAACATGTCCTAGTGGCACCAATCATGTAGAGAAGGTACAAGTAACAGTCCATAATTTTTTTACAATCACTGATCACACAGTTCATCAGCAGAAATTAAACATATCCTTGTAGCACCAATCATGTAGAAAAAGTGCAAGTAACAGTCCATACTATTCACCATAACTACTGAGACAGTTCAGTCATGAATAATAGTTTGAATGCACATACAATTTCTTTAACAAATTATTATCAATGCTCTTACACTAAACATACAAATCATAATAAACACACAAATGATATCAGGTAATTGTCACATTAACTATTACAGTACACAATAACAGTTAACCTATAATATTTATGGGTGTCAGTGCAAGACACAACAAACAAGTGAAATGATATTTAGGAGATAGGTTGGGATCACTTCTCTGGGATTATAAACGGAAAACACACAAAACACACTCACTCATCTTTCATCCACATTAGTGCTACTGTGTAATTGAATAGTGTTAACTGTGTAAATGCAATTCTGTCAAAATTTTATGTTCATCATGTGTATGAAGTAGTAGTGGCAGCAATGTATAACAGTCAATAATAGTTAGTCAATGTCATAGTCATCATGTCAAGACCAATGTTTGCCAAGCCAGATCAAAATGTACTGTTGCTGAACAACTGTCAGTGAGCCAATATATGCAAATACTTCCTCTCTCAAAAAAAAAGTATATACTGCTTAGCGATTTGACAAAGTGTGTGTGTAGGCAATCTTCTTTCTACTTGAGTGTTCTAGTCTGCCATCTTCATCCTCCTTGTTCCATATGGACCAACAAAAAAAAAAAAAAATATGCTCCTCACTTACTTTACCTCTTATCCACCAAAACTCCAATAATCATCACTTAACTTCAATAATACCTCATTTACCTTACCTCTTGTCCACAAAACTCGAATAATCATCAACTTCACATAATCTCAATACCTCAATAATACGTCTATACATATAAACCTCAGCACCAATATCATTTCACTTCCATAACAACTCTTTCCTCTAGTCAGTCTCCTCGAACAAGTACAGACAAAATCCTAGTGCAACTTCAATTCAGCATCCCATGCAATCCGAAGACACAGTGTCCACACACAACCTCTGTGTAATCCATCTGACCCAAATTTTCTACTCATTATAAATTATAAGATACATTTTGGTTCCTTGTCCATCATTAAATAAAAGAAATGCATACATGACCTCTAACAGACTTAGTTCGAATAACTCTCAGTAATTAAGTACGATTACGGAGTGTGAATGATCATAATATTTCACAGTGTGTACACCACTTCAAGAATCATAGCAGAAGCAAACATGTGGAGTATTTTTTGTGTCAAGTGGCACTTCCTATTTCAATTGCTCACGGAAAACGCAGTGTAATAACTGTCAATGGTCTAAACCTAGTTTTGGTATGTCATGTCGTTAGCTTCCTTCCTATTAGCATACATTTATACAGCTTTCATAAAACCTCCAGCTCATGTGACTTCTATGAAGTTTCTTGTACTAATGTCGTTTATGTCGAATTACTGCAGTTCATTTTCTTATCTTAAAAATATAAGGCACTGAGCGTAAGCAAAACATGCAATAGCGAGTAAATATACCAGTAGAGAACAGAATGTCAACAAGTGGATGCAGCACAATTCTTACAACGAGGCTCTGCCAAGCGAACAATCTATAATTAATACCACAGTGTAACCTAAACTCTATGTTCGTACATAGTATATCAGCATTTCTATATACTAAATTGAAGAGTAGTTATGACAACAAAACAGAAATGTGTAAATATGGAATCCATACGCACAGCAGCAAACATGCCTTACACAATAAACAGGTCATTAGCATCACATCGACATAAGCAAATAAATGTTCATATGTAATCTTAATAAGTACACATGAAGGCGCAAGCAGATAAATCACAAAGTGTAACCTACATACATAACAGCACAACTAATCAGGTGACAATTATAATTTAAATAAATAAGCACAGCAGGCACATAATAAAAAAAAATATGACATCAGTGAAAAAGCATAGCAGCCAAGCGATGCATAATATACACAAGTAATAACACTGTTCATTAATCAATAATTGTCAAAATCAGTAAATGTACTCAAGCACGTCGCTTCACAAGTAAATTCATAGAACATAAAATTTAGCACAAAGTATGAGTCACGTAATCGCGAGCAGCAAATTACGTCTAAAGTACGTACCTAAGTGGAATTATGTTACCTGAAAAATAAACTCAATTAACCGTTACCTTTTTTTTGTCTATTACTTTCTTCTTCGAAATGACATTCTTCCTGAAAATTTTCTCCAAAGCAAGTCGTCTTAACGTCGGACATGCATAGAATTTACCTGAAGGTCTTAAATACTTTATACAACCGTATCCTGAAAAATACTGAACGTTAATAACATAATTTATGAGGTCACCATAGCTTTATACTGAATTTAATCCGAGAAATTAGACTGTGTATTTGTTTACGTCTGTCAGTGCATTCGCACTGAGTGCTCGATCAGCTGTAGGCGCGTGACGTAGGAATTCATTGTTTGCGGTCAACGACTGCCTCGTGCGGCGCGCAGACTGACTGTTGCTTTGAGTACGCGCCGCCGCCAAAACACAGCGCGGTATCCTTGTACTCTCTCCATGTTTACGTAAACTGTTGGTTTCTCACAAGTAGGTCATTCCACAAAAATTTTTACGTTTGATATATGATGTATTCCTTTAGAGCGTCGTGATTTAAGAGTTTCTACTTCAACAGTGTTATCATGAATAATTTTGCGAACTCTATATGGACCGTTATAAAGCAGAAAAAATTTGCGACACAAGCCTTTTCCTTTATGAGACAAACGGTGGGACTTAATTAACACCTTCTGGCCAACTGACAAGATTTTTAAACGACCAGGACGTTTCGCTGATTTCTCTCTTCTAGCAGCCGCAGACGCAATATTTCGTAGAGCCAGGTTGACAACTTCAGAATGCCGCAGTTTCCGTGAAGGCGGAAAAGGAACGATTTCAGAAATGCGATTTGTTGGTACTTTATTTTTTAATATCAATAGAGGCGGTAAAGAAGTTGAGTCATTAGGAAGTTCATTCAGAATGTTTTGAAAAATATGAAGATACTGATCCCAAGTTCTGTGATTCTGATGACAATAAAGACGGCACAATTTATTTATTTCCTTCATCCATCTCTCTGAAGCATTAGATTGAGGGTGAAAAAGTGAAATGAAAATTGGTTTAATCTTCCGACGCCGTAGAGTACGAAGCCAAATTTTAGAGCGAAACTGTGATCCATTATCTGATATAACCTTATCAACATGACCAACTTCTTTAAGAAAATGTTTGATGAAAGCGTTAGATACTGAACGAGCTGTTGCTTTGCGTAAAGGTGTAAAACACACATATTTTGATGTCAACTCCACTGCTACGAAAATGTACGCAAAACCATTAGTAGAACGAACCACTGGACCGAACAAATCGACTGCAGCCATGTCCTTTAATTTCGCTGGAATGATAGGAAACAACGGTGCTCTGTGAGAAACAGTTGGCGGCTTAGCCATTTGACATAATTTGCATTTGGCAAGAACGGATCGAATACGTTTTTCCATATTACTGAAGTAGCAATTTTCTCGTAATTTATGAAAGCATTTTCTGGGACCAAAGTGCGCATAACTAAAATGTGTGTACCAAATCAATTTATTGACCCACTCATCAGGAATACAAACTAACCAAACAGAGTTGTCGACCGATTTCCGTTTCAAAAGAATGTCATTGCGAACTAAATAATGCTGTCTAATCGCTACGCTTTCCTTTCTCCTCCACTTCTCCTTAATGTCCTTCCAGATTGGATCCTTATTTTGCTCCTTAGCGATGTCCTGGAGCGAAGACGAAATAAAGTTCTCAAACGCCACAACTTGAATGTACATCAAACAATAATGGTTTTCTTTGCAGTCCTCTTCAGCACTTTGTTTCAAACCCATAGGTGCACGTGATAAAGCATCAGCAACAATATTTGAAGATCCCTGTATGTAAACAATACTAAAATCAAATTCCTGTAGGTACAACGCCCATCGTGACAATCTGCCGTGAGTTAATTTTGTTGACATAAGAAATTCCAGAGCTCGATGATCGGTGTAAACCTTAGTATGTCTGCCAAACAAAAATGTGCGAAATTTTGTGAAGGCCCATACAACAGCCAAAGCTTCAAGTTCCGTAATCGAATAATTCTTCTCTGATTTAGAGAGAACACGGCTTCCAAAGGCAACAGTTTTCTGTACTACAACGCCGTCTTCTTCTATCTCTTGAAATAAATGTGCACCTAGGCCTTTGTATGATGAGTCCGTCGCCAAACAAAAATCTTTAGATAAATCCGGATGTGAAAGAAGTGGAGCAGCAACTAAAGCATCACGAAGTTGTTCAAATTCTGATTGAGCTTCCTCATCCCAACACCAATTAGAATTTTTTCCAGATAATTCACATAAACGAGGTGTGGCCAAATTGTCCAATCTAACAAAGCGTCTAAGAAAATTACAGACACCAAGGAAACTACGAACATCACGTTTTGTGGTTGGAACAGCATAATTACGAATAGCGTCTAGTTTCTCTGGATCAGGGAGAATACCTTCTGTAGAAATAATGTGACCGAGAAATTTCACCTGAGAACGACCAAATTCTGATTTTTCCAAGTTCACTGTCATGCCAACTCGTGCAAAAATACGTAATAATGAATCCAAAATTTTGTTGTGCTCACTCCAAGAACGTTTAGCAATAAGAATGTCGTCAACATAAGAAGTAATATTGTCACGAAGATAAACAGGTAAAATTTCATTTAAACTACGAATGAATGCTGCTGAAGATACAGTAAGTCCAAACGGTAATTTCCGAAACTGGTAACAGTTACCAAAGGCTAAAAAGGCAGTATATTTTCTACAATCAGGGTGGAGTTCTATTTGCCAAAAACTTGCGCGCATATCAATCGTGGATAAAACTTTAATTCCATGGAAATGTTGAAGAAGTTCATCTAAATTTTGTGGACGGTCAGTTTCAGGAATAATAATATTATTTATCTGTCTGGAATCCAGAACCAAACGAATTGACCCATCCTTTTTAAGAACAACGTGTAATGGGCTGGTATAAGGGCTGACTGCTGGCTCAATAATGCCCTGATCTAACATGTATTGAAGTTCATTCTTAACCTTGTCTCTGTAAGCCAAAGGAATAGCGTACGTTTTCCCGCGAAATGGTGTGTGTTCTTTTACTTTAAATAAATATTGTAAGCCTTGTATAGTTCCTGTGTGATGACTAAAGACTGTAGCATGTGAAATCAAAATATGGTGCAGCTCTTCTTTTGCAACGTCATCCGGCACTTCAGCTTTCTTAACCTTTTCATTAATTAATTCTTCGCTACTAATTATATCCTCCATCGCGTCTCTGTATCTATTGTCATTGTCATGAATAAACACACTGTCGTCATAATGCTCAACGAAAGCATCAGAAGTAAGAAACCTTAAACATTTTGTATCTGATTCAGATCTTGCTAAACACTCGAAAAATTTCAAACATTTCGGCATTCCGGCAACAGTCAAATTCACACTTCCTTCTTTAAAGTTCAAAATTGCCTTATGTGTGTTAAGAAACTCCATACCTAATATAATCTGTGTACTGAGTAATGGAACAATAATAAAATTAGCAGACAATTCGTATCCTTGACAAATGAAATTTAGGTTGGTCTGTTGTTTAACTTCCACACCTTTTCCAGAAATCGCTCCTCGAATTGTAGTTTTAGAAATAGGTAACACAGGACAGGCAATAGTTCTTTCACATATACGAAAAACTGATTCACTAATGACGTTCAATGGGCTCCCAGAATCTAAAACTGCAGTGAACTTATTCTTACCCACACATACTTCAATGACAGGATGTAAAAATGCGTCTACATTATTTTCCTTTTCATCTAGCAAAATGTCTCTCATGTCTTCCAGGCGTACGTAGTGTAAAGTCGTAGTGTCATTACTTTCTGAACCGTCTATATTGCTGCCAGAAGCCGAAGCTGCAAGTCATGGTCGATTGTTTGCGTCACGTCTTTGATTATTCCCGTCATTTCGCGGATCAATTTCTACTATTTCTACTTGTCTCTCTGAATTTCTGTCACGCGGAGGATGCCAATTAGGTCCTTCCTGTCTGTTAGATGCAAATTCTTGGTTGTGTCTGTTATTAAAATTTCTTTTTTCCTGTCTGTTTGCATAACTACTTCTTGTATAATTTCGACTGTCACTTCTGAAATTATTGTTAGACCTACTACCCTGGTTATGTCTGTAGTAAGAGTTTCTATTATTGTATGAATAATTTCTGTCTTGATGATACCGATTACTGTTTCCGTATGATTGATCATTCCGGTACGAATTACCGTTATTATAATTGTCTGTGTAATTTCTGTTGGAACGTCTGTTATTGTCATAAGGCTGGTATCTATTGTCCTGTCTGTTACGTCTGTCATTCTCAAAATTACCCATATAACGCCCGTTCCGATCACTATCCCTTTTCTCTGAAAATCTATCGTAATTACTGTTACTGAAAAAGTTACAAAAAGTCCCGTCGTCGTTGTCATACTCAAGTTCTTGTAACAAAGTCTTAAAAGTCTCAATGTCGTCTTTACATCTTCCAGCTAAAGCAATTTGTCTTATGGATTGTGGCAGCTTAGTTAAACAAATGCGAATTAATTCAGTCGGGCTATAAGGGTTGGAAAGGAACTGATTCTTTCGAATCATATCTTCAAAATATTCTGCTGGCGTGCGGAACTCAGACTGTTTGAAATTACGCTGCATAATAAGACTGTGTTTGACTCTGTCTTGTGTGTTTTCGGACCAATATGCCGATAGAAATGCATGATAAAAATCATTCAGATTATTACAATCTCTAATGAGTGCACGCATCCGCGTCGCCAGTTCGTTTTCTAAATATCCACACATAAATTCCAGTTTGTGACTTAGTGGCCAATTTGGTGGGAGTGCATACATAAATTGATCTAACCATGCACATGGATGTATGTCATTCTTAGAATTACGGAAGATCTTAAATTTCCGAACAGTCAAAAAGTGTTTATAGTCAAAGTTTTCGCCTCGTGGCGACAAAGACCTACCGCGTCTGTCCCAGTTTGAATGTCGATTATTGTCAAGTTCGCGCGCCTGGCGCTCTCTTGCTGCATCCCGTAAATGAAACAAATTACTTTCTTCAAACCCTTCTGCTATCTGTGATTCTAAATTTCTTCTACTATCTTTTCCTATAATTTCGCCTTCGATTTGTTTGACTTGCTTTCGTAATGCCTCAACTTCCCTTTTAACGCGTTCATTAAATTTTCCTTGATTTTCAACATGCTTATTTATATTCTGATACTCTTCGGTTTCTGCAAATGGTAATGGAGCTGTACCATCCGAATCTCTGTCCCCATGTAAACTAAGATTTGTCAATTTATCTGAAATCTCCTCAACTCTTTCCGATAAGTCATCTATTTTTTCTTTCTGTTTATTTACGTCTTCCGTAAGTGTCGCGACTCGGGTTTCAGTGTTGACACATTTGGTAGTAAACTGTTCATATTGTTGTGTTAGGTTATTTAATCTGTCATTTGGTACGGATTCCTCGATTCTCTCAAATATTTCTTCCTTATCGTGTGCACGTTGTAAATTTAACTCTGAAAATTTCTGTACTATCACGCGATCTCTTTCTTCCTGTTCTCTATCCTGTTCCCTTTGTCTAATCTCTACTGCAATTAATCTATTATTGTGAGAATTCAAAATCGGTTGTACTTCTTCTCTGATTTCTTTCTTTAATTCATCTTTCATGTTTTTGAAACATGTCCCTATTCGTGAATCTAACCGTGTTTCCATTGTTTCCAACTCTGTTTTTAATTCAGATCCAAACCGTGTTTCCATTGTTCCCATATCAGTTTTTAATTCAGATCGTAAAGTTCCCATTTCTGTTTTTAATTCAGATCCCAGTGAGTCAAACCGTGTTTCCATTGTTCCCATTTGTGAGTCCAACCGAGATCCCAAATTTAATATTGCACCCATCAACTGCTCCATATTAAATTGTTCAAAATTCTTTTCGCCCCTGACATTTCCCGCAAAACTAACTTCCTTCTGCATAGCCATTAAGCTATCTGTGTTCGATACTATTTCCGAATCTTCTATCGTTAATCTCGTATTCTGTGAATTTTCTGATTGAGAAAAATTTTGAAATGATTCCGGACTATTTTCCCGACTTATTACATTGTTTTCCACTTCATTATCCATCATACTGTTTTCCTCTGTTGGCGAGTTCGCCATGTTAACAATTTCGTTATTCTCACTATTCATCTTTTTTGCCTTTTTCATCGATCGCGTAATCATTTACAAAGCATACAAAACTCGTCACTGTACGGAATTTACACACAATGACTCTTTATCTCCAACAATACCATTCACTCGAAATGTTTCCCTCAAACACGATTAACGAACAATTGAAATAATTGCACTAAGTCGTCAAACGCGTATACAAGACAACAAATCAAATTCAGAGAAAAAAACACCATTATAAGAATGACACTTACCAAATCTACACATGCAAAACAGACTATAATTACTAAACTACAAATTACTACAACAATGCTACTGTCCACTATTTCTACAATCAGAAGAATTCCAAGGGACGATCCGAAGCAGTGGTCGCCACGTGCATGGGGGCTTAATAAAAGTTGAATGCAAATAATTTTAATTTCTGCTTTAGTATTCGTCTGTCCGATTACGAGTCTCGTAAACGGTTGGCCCTGACTGTTATTATTACGCTATCTGACTGCATAGAACAACAACAAAGAATGAAATGAAAATTTTCATTAACACAATTAATTAATTAAGTCCCCAGCAACTATAAAACCTACGAAACCAAAGCACAAGTGTAACTGTTCTGCGTGTGGAAGTATGACTCAACGTACGCATCTGGCACGGTTCTTCTTCAATAACACAAGAAATTTTAAATATCATTTATACTGAATTAATTAAAGAAAATAAAAATACCATAATTACTCAAGAAAACCAGAATTACGCTCTAATATAAGAACACAAGCCAGATGCTTTGTTGACTGAACCTGTAATGACGCATTATTTAAAACATGGAAATAATGAAAAATAAATCAAGTTTCGTTACCTTCATATATTGACCAAAATCACTCTCATAAATACAATATATCTCCACACCGACTCGCTATTACAACATCTCAACAAGAATTTTTCAGTATCACATCTCAGCAAGCACATCTCAACACGAACTGACTACTACGAGCTCTCCCCAAGCACTGCCTTCTAGCACATCTCAATAATGACTGTGCCAGTGGAGGCGGCGGAACAATGCTCTCTAGCGATCTCTGGCGCTGTGGCTCAGTGTAGCCACCTTTCAACCTACAGAATTTTACCTGACAAAAACGAATCAAATTCAACATATTCATTTGTTACCCACAATATACAAATGGTTCAAATGCCTCTAAGCACTATGGGACTTAACATCTGAGGTCATCAGTACCCTAGACTTAGAACTACTTAAGCCTAACTAACCTAAGGACATCACACACATCAATGCCCGTGGTAGGATTCGAACCTGCCACCGTAGCAGCCGCATGGTTCCGGACTGAAGCGCCTAGAATCGCTCTGTCACAGTGGTCGGCCCACAATATACAAGCCCAACGCAATCTGACTGCTATAGATTGACAACATGACTTCCAATAATTAACTCAAAAGAATGGCCCCGAATTGCAAGAGATTCTAACAATAATACAAATCCAAAAAAAATATGAAATTAAAGAAAAATGAAACTACCTCGTACTCTGTTAATTGCCTAAACTCATTTCAGTCACGAATTTCGATAGTGGAAACCTCATTCCTTTTCGTAAGTCACTTACCTCACAGAAAATCTTCATAACACCAACTACGGTAATTACAGCAAGTAGCAACAACAGCCAGCTAGATAGAACGATTCTAGCTACTATAGATTCTAACTGTCAGGAGGCATATGGTTAGCAAAAAGAAAAAATTTATTTAAGAGCAAACAATGTATTTAGAAAATTTTATCCTATTCATGTGACATCCGGTTCCAAAAATTATACAGTTGTCAATAATTCCACTACAGAAACATTATCAACAACATCCATCATGATGTCTTATGCATCATCTTACAAACTCATCATTTCATCTCACTTCACACTGCGCGTCCTACCAACACAGGGTCTCCACTAAAAACATCATGTCCATACACTTCCCAATCCACTCACTAACTGCTAGTCCGTCCAACCACAGAATCTATTGCCGAGGGCGCAGACCGGTGTCACCGATATTAACACTGTCTATAGAGCTGCCAACATACAAAGAGGCTACTTACGTTAGTATTGCGTCTGTTTGCAAATTTGTAGAGTGAGCTGGGAACGACGAATAAGCCGTCTCAGATTAAACATAAAATCAAGTACTTTGTTAAGACACGTCTTCAAACTTCCTGGCAGATTAAAACTGTGTGCCCGACCGAGACTCGAACTCGGGACCTTGGGCTTTCGCGGGCAAGTGCTCTACTATCTGAGATACCAAAGCACGACTCACGCCCGGTCCTCGCAGCTTTACTTCTGTCAGTATCTCGTCTCCTACCTTCCAAACTTTACAGAATGTCAGCGTCAGAGAAGTTGCTGCTGTACAAGGTAATGTTGACCACGTCACTGTATGGAGAGTGCTACGGGAGAACCAGTTGTTTCCGTACCATGTACAGCGTGTGCAAGCACTATCAGCAGCTGATTGGCCTCCACGGGTACACTTCTGCTAATGGTTCATCCAACAATGTGTCAATCCTCATTTCAGTGAAAATGTTCTCTTTACGGATGAGGCTTCATTCCAACGTTATCAAATTGTAAATTTTCACAATCAACATGTGTGGGCTGACGAGAATCCGCACGCAATTGTACAATCACGTCATCAACACCGATTTTCTGTGAACGCTTGGGCAGACATTGTTGGTGATGTCTTGATTGGGCCCCATGTTCTTCCACCTGCGCTCAATGGAGGACGTAATCATGATTTCATACCGGATATTCTACCTGTGCTGCTAGAACATGTGTCTTTACTAGTACGACACAACATGTGGTTCATGCACGATGGAGCTCCTGCGCATTTCAGTCGAAGTGTTCGTACGCTTCTCTACAACAGATTCGGTGACCGATGGATTGGTAGAGCCAGACCTATTCCATGGCCTCCACGCTCTCCTGACCTCAACCCTCTTGACTTTCATTTATGGGGACATTTGAAAGCTCTTGTCTACTCAACCCCGGTACCAAAAGTAGACACTCTTCGTGCTCGTATTGTGGACGGCTGTGATACAATACGCCATTCTCCAGGGCTGCATCAGGGCATCAGGGATTCCATGCGACGGAGGGTGGATGCATGTATCCTCTCTAACGGAGGACATTTTGAACATTTCCTGTAACAAAGTGTTTGAAGTCACGCCGGTACGTTCTGTTGCTGTGTGTTTCCATTCCATGATTAATGTGATTTGAAGAGAAGTAATAAAATGAGCTCTAACATGGAAAGTAAGCGTTTCCGGACACATGTCCACATAACATATTTTCTTTCTTTGTGTGTGAGGAATGTTTCCTGAAAGTTTGGCCGTACCTTTTTGTAACACCCTGTAGAAGTAGTTCGTCCGCAGCTGTGAGATGTTGGCAACTCAGGACGCATACAAAAGTCCACAGGACTACAAGAAAACCAAAGCAGCGTGCTTATACTGAATGTGTATTGCCGACAACAGTGGCGATAGGGTTAAAACAGCGATGAAATTAATCTGTCAATATAGGAAGTGAAATAAGTTTTCCCCTGCCAACTGAAACCACCAATTGCTCTTTTGAGTAGAAGAATATAGAATGCTGGAGATGGAACTGTTTTCGTGTTCATCAATAATTTATTTCGTAAATTCACAAAACAGAGAAAATTAGTGGAAAGTTCCTGGTCCATTACTTTCAAATTCAAGCCGCAGCAAAGGTGATGCGTAAGGGCACTAGCCCCTCCTGTGTTTGGAAAACTGGTGCCACATCAGGTTCACCAACCCCCGTCCCAGGAGACGGAGGTGGTCCTTATCGGTCTAAAGCAGCAGAAGCGGTTGCGTAGCCACCGTCAGTCAAGTTGACTGCAGTATACTTTTTCTGTCGAAGGACACAGACTAACGCGCTACGTCCCAGTTTACAAAAGTACGCATCGACGACTTATGAGCTCCATTTAGCTGTAGTTCTTGGTCGGCTTCGTTTCGTCTTAGCGGTAGTGCAGAAGTTGTCATCACTTTCGTAATACATGTTTTGGTTCCCGTCACCTTTGAAGCAGGTATGTGTATATTCAATCAGCTTCAGTCAACACGTTTCACAGCAGAAACCTCGTGGTAAATTCGATTGTGACCAAGAAGCAGCTATGCTATTTTGTCCACGAGCAATCAGTATTCTTATTCCGTTGATGTTACGGTGATAAGACGTGTAGCGCTTCCCCAGTGTGTGTGTTCGCATTACGTGACACCTGACGAATAACTGCTTTCTTTCATGTGACTTCGTAGGCTTTCCCGGCCTAATAAGTCTTGAAAATCTCGTTGGGTTTGCTTTCTTTCATGATTCGCAGTTCCTAAAGTCATCTCTCTAGGGACTGAACCAGTTATTGATATTTCTTGCCTGATGCTCATTGTTTTTCATGTAGATTTATCTTGTCCCACAGCAAGTCGGCGGCTCGCGATGTAGCCTACAATTATAGGATGACTAAATCCCATCGTTTGCGATAAGACTTCCTCACATTTATATGTTTTCGAAATGAATATGTCTGATTAAATTATGGTTCTCTATCTGTTACTTGTCTGTTCTTTTCCCCCTGTTCACTTGATTAGTTAATTCATTCATCTAGCTAGTAGAAATCCGTACTGCATGTGTGGGTTGATGATATCACGCCCAGCCATGTGTTTCTGTGTTAATATTTTTTATTTAATGCATTAAATAAAGAAATTTAAAAAACACATTGCTGAATGTGGTAGAATGAAACCTCACATCCCGACCAGACACTGTTTTTTTCCATAGAAGATGTATATACGGAAGTTCTCTACTGTAGGTGGTGAGGGTTGATATATGCACGGTCCAGGGTACAGCGGATTAACAAGGCCGTACAGCTCAGCTGCATCTGAGAAACCGGACGTCGGAGTATTTCTTCACTGACATCTAGAAAAGTAGGAAAATAAAGGTTCAGAGAAGAGCTATTTCAGAGTAGCTGGTTTTAGAAAACGAAACGTCTATATTTTATACACTGGCACAGCGCTAGTAACGCGGACGTCGGAGTATTTCTTCACTGACATCTAGAAAAGTAGGAAAATAAAGGTTCAGAGAAGAGCTATTTCAGAGTAGCTGGTTTTAGAAAACGAAACGTCTATATTTTATACACTGGCACGGCGCTAGTAACGCGGACGTCGGAGTATTTCTTCACTGACATCTAGAAAAGTAGGAAAATAAAGGTTCAGAGAAGAGCTATTTCAGAGTAGCTGGTTTTAGAAAACGAAACGTCTATATTTTATACACTGGCACAGCGCTAGTAACGCGGACGTTGGAGTATTTCTTCACTGACATCTAGAAAAGTAGGAAAATAAAGGTTCAGAGAAGAGCTATTTCAGAGTAGCTGGTTTTAGAAAACGAAACGTCTATATTTTATACACTGGCACAGCGCTAGTAACGCGGACGTCGGAGTATTTCTTCACTGACATCTAGAAAAGTAGGAAAATAAAGGTTCAGAGAAGAGCTATTTCAGAGTAGCTGGTTTTAGAAAACGAAACGTCTATATTTTATACACTGGCACGGCGCTAGTAACGCGGACGTCGGAGTATTTCTTCACTGACATCTAGAAAAGTAGGAAAATAAAGGTTCAGAGAAGAGCTATTTCAGAGTAGCTGGTTTTAGAAAACGAAACGTCTATATTTTATACACTGGCACAGCGCTAGTAACGCGGACGTTGGAGTATTTCTTCACTGACATCTAGAAAAGTAGGAAAATAAAGGTTCAGAGAAGAGCTATTTCAGAGTAGCTGGTTTTAGAAAACGAAACGTCTATATTTTATACACTGGCACAGCGCTAGTAACGCGTAACATGCAAATGACAATCCACTCTGGCAAAAGAGCAGTAGTGAGATATTTATTCCCTGTACTCCGTTTTGCATATCCAATGTTGTGCTCGTAAATGTCAAGAAACATCAATTAAAAAATCAGTTTGTAAATAAAAAATGAGTGGTCACTAAATTGTTTTTAATTTTTTTTCTATGGACAAGTCTCACAAGATGAATATTCCATTTTTCAGATTGACAAATGACTACAATAGGTAGAGGAAGCGGTGTTTGAAACAAGCAGTAGAAATTACTGAAGAAAAATCTCAAGGGTTTTGACGTGGTAGCCAGGTAAAATACTACTTAGCCACGTAGACGCGCATTAAATTAGTTAACAGATACAGAGCGTTCTGCACTAAATGAAATTTTCTTGGTAATGTTTAGAGGCAACGTACTACAATCGTCGTATGACCAAAGTCTGGTAGTAAAAATGTAACTTTCCTGTTCCTTCTTGTGCTAGCAGCATGTAAATTGTACCCTTAGCTCCGCAACACTAACCATTATTGGGAGAATAGTACGAGGGACGTTCAATAAGTAATGCAACACATTTTTTTTCTGAAAACAGGTTGGTTTTAAACAGAATTCCAATACACCACAGTATCCCCCCCCCCCTTTTGGCTACAAAACCCTATTTTCCGATATAATCTCTGTTCAATGCTACTGCCTCAATGCGACGACCTTACACCAACTAACTGGAAGGCAACCCTTTACATATCGACGTCGGAGCCACCGACTAGCTGCATCACTAACCTCCCAACCATCCATGTACTACTTCCCGCGGAATCCGCCCTTCATCAGGCCAAACGGATGGAAATCGGAAGGTGTGAGATCCGGTCTGTAGTGTGGGTAAGGAAGAAGAGTACAGTGAAGTTTTGTGAGCAGATTTACATGAGGTCTTGAGATTTCAAGAAGAAGGAAAAGTTCATTTGCACTTTCGTGGCGGCGAACACACTGAAGGCGTTTCTTCAGTTTCCCCAAGGGTGGCCAGCATTAGTGTACGTGACAGGATTGCGTGCCCTTGTTGCGGTGATGATAGACGTCTCGCCGTTTTGTTCGCTGCAAAGTGTCCGTAGACATTCTGCAAGCTACTACGAACATCAGCGATGCTCTGGTTTTGCGGCGAAAGAAACTCAGTGACACCTCTCTGCTTGAAAAGTACCACCGTTGCAGTCGACATAGCGAAGGCAACGTGTAGCCCCGCCACCCATCTGAACTTGGTGAACTATAGCAGCTGAACAACAAACACCGCATTTTTACAACATAAATTGGCGGGGAAATAGGAAATATTGCATTACTTATTCGACGCCCTTTGTATATATGATGAAATACTGTGGCTAATAACAGCATTAAACAAGTACTGCACACAGAAGTCACTGATACGTTCGTTTCTACAAATCTCCTTTACGAGATCCTTCTGCCGAATTAACTATCACTGTTTGCCTCTTTCTTCTTTTATCGGAGATATATCGTAAAGCCACTTATATTACAATACTTTTTGTCAGTAGTGAAACGACACTGAACTATTTTTAATGCCCTTAGGCATTACGTACACCATATTAATTACATTTATTAAATTTCCCATCAATCAGTATACAACCTACTAAAAATAGCGTGAAAATCTAATGCGACAATCATCGCCACAGATGTAGCTTAAGTGATTCTTTAATTAACTAGAAATTATGTAAACAGAACAGAAATGAAACGTGCAGAAATGTACCGAAACCTACTGTAATTCGACTGCAATTAATTATGTCACAAGGAATGACATGGAGTCTTAAAATCGGTCTACAACAGCACCCCATGCGCTGCTCCAGTGTCGATGGCGCATTTTTCCACTCTCCCTCTCGTGCCTCTAACGTCAACAGGGAATCCTGATTTCGCATCAAGGTTCATACGCCAACGCTCTGCTTCTTTCCGAGTTGATGGTGAAAGGCGAACAATTACGGGGCTGCAGGTAACTGGACGTAACGTAAGACAAAAGAGGCTACTGGCCACATGGCTTTTCCCTTACTATTTGAAAACAGGTTTCAGGTCTTGTCCATTGCTGACAGTGTGTGTTAGTTAGCCTGTACTGTGAGCCTCAGCCTTTATGACTGCGGCCGATGTTCCTGAAACGTCAGAACGTCAAGCAATGTGCAATAAGTTAACTGCCTGGTTACTGGAAAGCATCACGTTAGCGAACTATGGAGCCCCTAAGTGACATACACACATAAAAAAACGTTTTGCGTCACCCCGGTTCCTAGAACTCATGAAGACAGACATTGACTGTGAATATTGTATCACAAAAAAAAAGTCCTTTTTACTTTCAGAGGTGTCACTAAACCCGCCCAAAGATATAAACAACCCGCATGAGCAGCGCCTATTTCCGGAGGGGGTCCGACAGCCGATCAGTTCCAGTCATTCCACCGGGAAGGAGGTACATGGGTCGTGTTGTCTGTATTTCAGCCATGCCTACATGGTCAGTACCGAGGTTCGATCGCGTCCGCATTGTTACATGGTGCCAAGAAGGGCTCTCCACAAGGGAAGTGTCCAGGCATCTCGGAGTGAACCGAAGCGATGTTGTTCGGGCATGGAGAGACAGGAACTGTCGATGACAAGCTTCGCTCAGGCCGCCCAAGGGCTACCACTACTGTGGATAACCGCTACCTACGGATTATGGATCCGACGAACCTGACAGCAACGCCATCATGCTGAATAACGCCTTTAGTGCAGCCGCAGGACGTCGTTTTACGACTCAAACTGTCCGCAATAGGCTGCAAGAAGAAGAACTTCATTCCCTACGTCCATGGCGAGGTTCAAGTTTGCAACCACGACACCATGCAGCGCGGTACAGATGGGCCCAATAACATGACGAATGGACCGCTCAGGATTGGCATTACGTTCTCTTGACCGACGAGTGTCGCATATGTCTTCAAGGAGGCACTCGTCGGAGAAGTCCTTAGAGGCAACCCGGTTTGGCTGAACGCCTTAGAGACACCCTTCAGCGAGTGCAGCAAGGTGGAGGTTCCCAGCTGTTTTCAGGTGGCATTATGTGGGGCCGACGTACGCCTCTGGTGGTCATGGAATACGACGTAACGGCTGTACGACAAGTGAATGCCATCCTCCGACCGACAGCGCAACCGTATCGGCAGCATATTGGTGAGGCATTCGTCTTCATGGACGACAATTCGCACCCCCATCGTGCACCTCTTGTGAATGACTTCCTCCAGGGTAACGACATCGCTCGACTAAAGTGGTGAGCATCTTCTCCAGACATGAACCCCATCGAACATGCTTTGAATAGATTGAAAAGGACTGTTTGTGGACGACGTGCGCCACCAACCACTCTGAGGGATCTACGCCGAAACGCCGTTGAGGAGTGGGACCATCTCGACCATAAGTGCCTTGATGAGCTTTTGGATAGTATACCATGACGAATACAGGCATGCATCAATGCAAGAGGACGTGCTACTGAGTATTAGAGGTACCGGTGTGTACAGCAATCTGGATCACCACATCTGAAGGTCTCTCTGTATGGTGGTACAACATGCAATGAAAAGGACGGAAATGATGTTTATGTAGATCTCTATTCCAATTTTCTGTACAGGTTCCGGAACTCCCGGAACCGAGGTGATGCAAAGTTTGTTTTTGATGTGTGTATCTGGCCGATCGAGAAGGAACTTTGTAATCCACTAGATCTGCTAGCCGGGTGTGTAATCCGATGTGCGGAGGTTGACTTTCTGACGACTGTTAGGCGTACATGGTACAACTGACTGCAAAGTATGACTCATGTAGGCCTGAGCGACTTCAGTCACTTGGTTTCAGAGACCATCCTCGGTCAGGTGAAGACAACTTGACTCGCACACAGCATGGAAGATGACACAGAGTTTTGTGGGGTACTTTCTAGAACCACTCATCGTCTTCTGGTTTTGAGCTTAGACAGATTTATCAAGCTCCATCACTGAAGTGAGAATAATACGTCCCACTTAAAGAATCAGCCATGAACGGCTCTCAAGAAGCGGCTATTAGTGTAGCAGAGTACGGGCGGCATTGATATGGCTTTTTTTATTTATTTATTTACTTTTTGGATACATGAACAACCCCATTAGGGTCAACTACAGACCCGATAAAAAAGATTCTGACTGCAGAGAGGGAAGAATATCATTTCCATTACCTACAGAGGATAGGTTTACGCACTACTCGTAAAAGAATGAAAACGTCAATAATTAGGTGAGTACAGTAGCTTTCATGGAAACGTCTCAGAGCCAGTCTCGACCTTAAATGGCCGCTTGGAGCTTGTCTATTACGCAAATCACAGTTATTGATCTATTACTCTGCCTCCTCAAATAAAGCGAGAAAACACGAACCTACTGGGTGCACTATATACGAACTTATATACGTATGCAAAATCTTTTTGTTATTTCAGTAAAAACTTCCTTCCAGATTTTGACGCTGTAGCGGTAAAACAGTAATCCGGAAGCTTGCGGACCTTCTGTATACATAATTAAGCAAGAAACGGCACTGCTGTTGCTAACCAAGTTAAATGGATTCAAAAGAATACGACAATGCCATATTATAAGCTCAACTACCAAGTTCACTGCTCTTTGGAAAGACCGCTGCAAAAAATTGCGATAGATCTCGCCAGGCAGTGCTGATTTAGAGCTGTCAGACCGACGAGTCGTGATAGACTTTCACTGGATGCAGCTGTAACAGGGATGATCAATTACTTTTTTTTTGTTTTTGTGTTATTAGTGTTCTGACTGGTTTGATGCGGCCCGCCATGAATTCCTCTCTTCTTCATCTGACAGCACTTGCCAACTATATCATCAGTCATTTACTGGATGTATTCCAATCTCTGTCTCCCTCTACTGTTTTTGCCCTCTACAGATCACTCTAGCACCATGGAAGTCGTAAGTTTCTCACTGTTCTCATTTCTGATGCTTCTCATTACCTTCGTCTTTCTTCGACACCATAGGGATCAGTAGAGATCGACCGATGCCGCAGCTCTCCTGTTTCTCTCTGGGTATGCCAACATTTGTACTTTAGTGTATTCTCTAACAACACTGAATATGATTGAGCATAGGAGGCAGAAATGGAGGAGACCTTATGACTGCAGACAATCGGGTTAGTGACGTGTAGTATTACGTAAACCTCCTTTACATGTCCGCTACAATATCCAAAATGACAGTCGATTACAAGTCACGAATGTGTCTACGACGGAAAGAATATGAGCATCGGTCCTAATGTCATCTGTCTTTTTCACTGCATTGCAGACCTAGTTTGCAATTGACATTACAGCTATCATCAGAGGCATAAATACAAGCATTACAAGATTCAAACATAGAAACAGCACACTGATCAAGTACCATGTCACAGTTGTACAACACATTAAGACCGTCGCTGACTGACTTACTGTCCTGGATTACAGTACGGCCGCGGAGCACAATAATTCCCTTCGAATCGAAAATGACCAAGGTTCCTGTTTTTATGGTACAAGACGGAAATTGCCCTTAGGGGTAGCGCCGTATCGTAAATTGAGACATAGAGACGCACAGAAGTCTCTTGACTGCTACTATTTTTTATACCTTCTTCATGAAGCGTTTGAGGTCTATCGTTAGAATATACAAGTAAGACCTGCTAGAAATACAGAGCCAAACACAAGCAAGGAACTGAAACGTACCTACATAATGCGTCGCTAGCCACCTTATCGCATGTCCTGGAAGAATTAAATATCCTCAAACCAAACTCACATCCTGCCCCACCAAAGAGACAGACATATTAACTATCAGTTTCAAGGAAGGGACATGTAATGGATATTGGTTAGAAGTAAATTTTGCCAGAGTTACGAAATCTCGAAACAGTTTCGTCAATCCGTGGCTAACTGCCTATCTCCCTTCAGCACCACCATCTCCCCTGAGCAAGCCATCATCCTTTCGTATCAATCCTTCTCATGTCTGGGACTGTGGATCCTGGAAGACTGCACATTCTCAACAGCAGGAAACAGTTACCGATAATTTTAACATCACATTGCTGAAACTCTGGAAAGTACCCTCCTCAATATGTTTCGACAGAAAAAACTCCTGGTCTCACCTTACATCGGAAAATGTCGACCAGAACGGCCAGTACCTTGGTTTCTTCTCACAGTGACTGAGCTGGCCCATATTTTCCAGAGTAAGTGGAGACCACAGTTATGTGATATTTGTAAGGTCGTAGGTGCCGTTGCACAGCAGAGTAGTATGTATGCTGCGGCCAGATAAATTTGAGAAATCTTCTTTGGCAATGCCAGAGGCACAGAAGCATGGGTCAATATCCAGAAGGAACGCCAGTGAGAAACGGCTGCTGACGGAGCTGCAGCTAACAAGCTAGGAATCATTTGCAGCACCCTGAACGAACTGAGCAGTCGACCCATCAATGTATCGAAATGACAGCAGGACGTCATAGGGATATCATCATACTGGTGACTGCAAAATGTGAATCAATAAAACTTGGTCTAGCTGTGACAGTGACTACACGTTGGCTGAAATGCCAGAGAAGAGTGATTGGTGAAGTTCTGAAATCGTGAAGGGACCAAGAGAGCTGACCAAATGGAAAAACCCGGACGAATGGTAATTGCACCCTCGGTGTAGAAGAGCACACGACCTCTTCCTTTGTAAATACTGTTTATGTTCTGTTAAGTTAGCAGTTGTTCAGTCGAAAGGGGAAGGCTACGTTGGTCGCCTTTGATCTACTACACAGCTGCAATTCCTGTCTAGAGAGACTTGATCGCAGTGAGCTGCAGTACCAGCTAATGAGCCAAGACTATTGGGAAGCTATGCCCATCTCCATCCTGCATGATTAATCACGAAGACCTGGGAGCAGCTCGCCGTTCATCACCGCGTGGGCTAGCCACTGCTGCCGCTCAGCTCTTTTCTCGTGGCAGACTTCGGTGGGACCAGTCTGTCTTTCTGGACCAGAAGCCACTGCATTTCCTTGTACGGCTTGAAAAACTCCGAGAAGAGCTGGTAGACATCTTCCCTGCGCAGAATCTACGATGGAGTCTTGGGTGCTCTGGCATCGTCTTCCGGAAGCTGTGTGTAGCCTCACTTGGAACTGGTGCGGCTAAGCACTATCGCAGTCGAAATGTCTGGAGTGGTGACGTCATTGCTACTGAGTCAATGCACCATCGACTGCGTTCCGAGTGCTGACAGCCGCGTTACAAGGCAGTAAACTAGCGCCCGCCCCGCCAGTGCTGGTTGCCTGAACTTCGAAACATCAACAGTTGTACGAGGGTTGGAACTTAAATAGTGGCAACTATTTATTCACAACAGATACAAAAGAGTTATATCTTTTCACATGTTACTGCCCTTCAAAATAGTCACCAGCGTTGTGTAGAACTCATTGCCATCGATGTGGAAGGCGTAGTATACCGTTAGCAGAGCCTGTTCTGTTGATGGTGCGAATGGAGAGGTCTACTGCCTGTCAAATCTCTGGAACAGTTCTGAAGCTAATGCCACGAAATGGTTCCTTGATCTTCGGAACCAAATCAAAGTCACAAGGACTTAAATCCGGGGAGTATGGTGAATGGTACAGTACTTCCCAGTCCTATCGACCGAACAGAGCAGCCACAGCTTGCGCTGTATGTGCCCGGGCATTTTCGTGCAAAATGATGGGTGGGTTGTGCAGAAGGTGTCGCCGATTCTTTCGCAAAACTTGTCGCAGGTGATGCTCCAAAAAAAAGCAGGAAGTTGGATCAGAGGGACTGGTAGACTCTCAGTTCGATCGTCGCTCTAGACTGCGGCCGGACCACGGTCGAGAATGTTAGCGTTCTCGTAGAAGCCAACAAATAGCGAATGCTTATTGGAGGCCCAGTCGTTCCAAAGCTGAGGCTGGCCGGTGAGACAGACGTTGCTGCTGCAGCTGTCACGTACGCGGCTCGCCAATAGCTGCCGAAACGTCTCGAACGCTGCGACTGCTCCAGCGACCAGGTGTTGTTTGTGGAGCTACTGGCCTGGCGTAATTCTGCGTCGGTGAACTGCCGTAAGACACCTGTTAACGGCACGAGTTTTTTGTAACTAAACCAGTGCCACTTTTTAAGTCCATATACATTTTATCTAATCTCAACTCCGGCTGCATATTCCTGCTGACCGTAATATACACCAAAATACTTATAACGGCTTCTCAGTTCCTTACTTCACCTGCTTTACACTAAATCAAACTTTACTGAAAACGTTAGGAGCATGGAGCGAAGAGAACTAAGATTTTGAGCCGAAAAGCAAAAAGACTTTTAACAATATTTAGGTAGCCTCAGCGGCGTTTCTACATTAAGAAAATAAATGATAAAAGCCACCAAATAAAATTCAACAGATATCCTAATGAAAATGAAATTTAATTAAGTACTTATAGAAATTTCGAAATTCATATACAATAAACATCTGTTTTCGATAAGAATATCACTTTTAACAAAGTTCGAACAGAAAATTAACTGACCATAATAACCACTGTTGAAATACATGTGGTCGTTAACAGACGTTTGTACAAGGCATCTAGCTTGAGCTTAATCCATGCATCGTTCGATTCCTTCATTCAGTTTTGGTTAGAAGTTCTAGAACACACAAAGAGTAAAAATTAAAACCTCATAGACAGTAGGTAAAACAGAAATAAATTGTAATTCACATGGCCAGAACTCTCATAAAGCCCTTTCAGGTTTAACTATGACTCATTAATAACGTCTGAGGAATCAAGATCAAAATAACTGTTGTTCCTCAAAGCAATACGGTGTTTCGGGCAGAAACTCAAACTTAGTCTCTGTATTAAAGCCTTATTCAAAGAACAATAAGCACTTTACTCATACGTAACAAAAGGTGTTCATAGTTAACCTTTGTACTCCATTTGTTAGCTGTACAGTGAATACCTGCAGCTTAGCATCCACAAACCAGTGCGGTAGAAGCAGGAAACGTACCTAAATCTGAAGACGCAAATCCGGAAGTAATTTTTCAGGTATCGTAAACACAGTCTCCACAGCCATCTAAAATACATTGAAGTCGTCCTCTGTCCTCGGTGATCAGCCCCATTTGCTGTGATAAACAACCAGAAACCCTTGCAGCCAGGAGACTGAGTACACGAGCGGATACCTGAAAATCAGCTCGGTGTGCATACACTCGCCAGACGCTCGAAACCCCGTCGCCAACATAAGAAGGGCACAAAGGTCTGATCAAACGAAGAGAGCAATACTCACGCACTCACAGCTCAGTTATTTTTCTTCATTTACCAGAAATTGATGATTAGATGATTACAATTATAATATTTAACAGCGGAAAAATTCTCGTATCGGAGCACAAAAAAATGTGAATTTGATCCTGTTACCTTAAAAGACTGTGACTGGAAATTTGGGTACCAGATGCCTCATTCAATTTTCCTCAAAACTTTTAAAAAATCTCCCAAAAATTCTGTCATGTAAACGTTCTCAGGCTTTCTTTAACATGTAGCTCACCCTAAACTGCCACGAGCTCCCCTAACTTAACGCCCACGGTAAGTCGCTCATACCCATCGACTTCCAGCTGCTCTTTCTCTTTCTTTCATTCAGCCCAACTCGCTCTCATTATCTCCTTGTGTCTCCCTGTCACTGCCTCCTGCGGCACAGCCACAGTCCGCTAGGTACTGCTACAGTCTCCTTTACTGCCACTATTCCCTCTGGTTCTCCCTTACTGCCGGTATGTCATTCTTTCTTCTCTACTGTTTTACTCCTTCTGGCTGTCATTATTCCTCCCTCCCTTGAGCATGTAAATTATGTGAAAAGAAATGTATAGGTCAGTAAAATTTAGTTAATATACTGATGTGAAATAGAGATAACGCAGAACTAATTTTACACCTCAGACCAGATTTTATGTGAAAAGCAACTTTGTGTGTGCTTCAGTACTACAACACATGGTTCCCAGGATGATAACGGAGCCACACTACACCATATTTGTCCGTGATACGTCACTTTACGTACACATCGGTTTTTACGTGCGTATTTCACGTGTACAAGTACGGTACCTTTGAACACCTGGATCTCGGAAACGTATAAATGTATGAAGACCATTTTCAAGATTTATATAGATTCGGATCTTAGCAATACCGTGTAAAAATTATAGCCTTTTGCTAGGAATCCGCGGCTGGTTTTTGATACCCAAAATTCAACTTTTTGGGCTCTTTCTCGATAACGTATGAGGGATTTTAAAATCAGAGCGATGGCTCTTCTACACATATACCTAGAGAATATACCGTTCAAATTAGGGCAATATGCTGCCACTATTATTTAGGTTCCGCCTCATACCGGATTTTATGTGTATAAGTAGTGAACTATGAACATTTATATCCACGAAACTTTCAAGGCTGTTCGAGATCGGGATGTTTAGAATATATTGAAAAAGCTCAGCCATTTGCTGTGCATAGCCCTCTTGGAATCGTCGGCTGTGTTTGGGGTTCGTGGTGATGGCGACAATATAGTAGAAAAAAAAATTCCTCTGTGGTTTTCCGAAGAATCACCTATGAACTAACGATGCCACAACAAGTCCCATCAAGCCCCCCGTATACCATTTACCCAAGCAGCCCGAGGTGTGTAATATCCGTACTTTTGACCCAGTACTGTAGGTTAGTGACACTAGAAAGATCCTTCTGTTGGGTATATAAATGGTTCTTAGTTCAAAGGCAATATAAACACTTGTCCAATCTTTTTTATCGCCTGTAGAACCCGCGTTACGAGCAAACACAGCGAGGCATACATACATCGATTATTTGATATAAAATGATTACAGAGTAATCGTCACGTAGTGCTGTTACGCATACGGCGCTAACAAGGGAACCTCCCCATCGCACCCCCCTCGGATTTAGGTATAAGTTGGCACACTGGATACGCCTTGAAAAACTGAACACAGATCAATCGAGAAAACAGGAAGAAGTTGTGTGGAACTATGAAAAAATAAGCAAAATATACAATCTGAGTAGTCCATGCGCAAGATAGGCAACATCAAGGTTAATGGCGCTCAGAAGCGCCATGGTCCCGTGGTTAGCGTGAGCAGCTGCGGAATAAGAGGTCCTTGGTTCAAGTCTTCCCTCCAGTCAAAAGTTTAATTTCTTTATTTTCGCAAAGTTATGATCTGTCCGTTCGTTTATTGACGTCTCTGTTCACTGTAGTAAGTTTAGTGTCTGTGTTTTGCGACCGCACCGGTAAACCGTGTGATTAGTAGACGAAAGGACGTGCCTCTCCAATGGGAACCAAAAACATTTGATTGCATGGTCATAGGTAAACCGATTCCTCCACAGGAAAACGCGTCTGATATATTCTATACGACACTGGTAACGGCATGTGCGTCACATGACAGGAATATGTTCTCGACCCACCTAACTTGTACACTTGGCGAATGGGTAAAAAGATTCTTCTACCTTACCCGATTTCGGTTTTCTTGAGGATGTGTTAATCACTCCTAAAAAGTGATGAAAACATAAGAGTTTGTCACATAAACTGGAAACAAAAAATTAAAATTTTCACTCGAGGGAAGATTTGAACCTAGGACCTTTCGTTCCGTAGCTGCTCTCGCTAACCACGGGACCACGGCGCTCCTTAACTCCCATTATCCTTGATGTTGCCTATCATCGCATGGACTACTCAGTTTGTATATTTTACTAATTTTTTTCATAGTTCCACACAACTTCTTCCTGTTTTCTCGATTGATCTGTGTTCAGTTTTTCAAGGCGTATCCAGTGTGCCAACTTATACCTAAATCTGAGGGGGGTGCGATGGGGAGGTTCCCTTGTAAGAAACGCCTGTTCGTGTAATCAAACTCTTCGGCGATGCGAACCGAATACAGACCGCGGTGCTTGCGCACAGTGGATACTCGTGGTCTGACCTAGAAACAAAAGATACCCGTTCGGCGGCACTTGATGGGCCTCCCAGGGCGCCAGTTAGCCGCGTCGGAGGCCGCCGCGCGATTGTGGCGGATAGGACGCCACTCTGGGCGGCGGGTATTTATTCGTGGCTCCTTAGTGGGGCGGCGGAGGGTGAAGCTGCGGGGCAGCAGGTGAGATAACGCCGGCTGAGCCACGGGCCCCCGGGGACGCGGCCGGTGCCGGGCTGTCCGCCGCGCGTCTCGCACAGTGGCGCCCGCCACGCTCGTCCCGGGAACGATTAATTCGCCCAACCCCAACCCCAACCCCTCGGCCAAACCCTGCGCTGACCCGGCGCTGCGCCGCCAATAGCGGCGTCCGCCGCAAAAACAACGGCTCAGACGGCGGCCGTATCTCACCGCGACGGCTCCTCTGAGGCGCTTTACCGGCCCACACCGCACCCCACAGCACGAAATGATTGAATTACGAGCGCGCATAAAGTCCCCCTACCCTTTTCCCCTGCTGGCGCTCCCAGGCGCGTCATGAGCGTCGACTTCCTCACAAAAAATAAATCTCGCAGTGCAGGGCTCGTGTACTCGAACGCATTGCTCGAAGCGGTAATTTCGGTGTAGGCTATAAAAATTTTACCAGGCTACGCCAATGTTCGCTATGCTTCTTCGCCACCCAGTAACAAATTCAGTACGATCGGTGCCAACGCTTCATACTCGGTGGCGAGGGGGGGGGGGGGGGGGGTAACCATAATATGCTGCCTAAATAGCGGCCACCAAACTTCTAGCACATCCAGGGTAGTATTACAGTAAAATAATTACACAGGTAAAATCATTATATCTCTGGATACTGCCTTCGGCTGTATACAGGTAGCAACTGTAAACAAATTGAATTTTATATGTGTATAGACTGAAGCGGCGATTGAAAATTCGTGCCAAGGCCAGGAATCTAACCTAGGTGTCCTACTTACTAGGTAGGTGCGTTAGCAACTAAGCCTTGACACAACTGCATGGGTTGCCCTGGCACGCCTCCCTTCTCGATCCAAATTCTCGCGTTCGATGCCGAGGTGCTACTCCAGAACATGGAGACCCATGGCGAATCTGTTCGTGTGTAAAAGGAAATTGAGGGGTTTGACGCAAGAAGGAGGCAGCTCCACTTTTGGGCTCTGTTGAGTTGAACATTCTATCACATACAAAAAGAACTTCGTTTGGTGCAAGAAAGAGGCAGCTCCACCCACTAGTTTCTGAGAAATCCAACAGCTGGAGCTGCCTGTACTCCGAGTTCGCATGAAAACAGATGCAGCTCCGGGAGCTTCCTCGTTGTTCCCCCAAACAATAGCAGGAAGGAGGTTGTGTTGCGCATTGTTCAGCAGACCGGTGTAAACAATGCGCGTTTCATGTCATTGAAGTGGACCCGACATCCATTTTACACTTGGCTGACACGTTGAAGAAATTTCTTGTAAAGAACCATTACGTATCATTATCGAACAAGAAAAGAGGAAAATATTTAATCATTAATTACAAAATATTCCTCTATGAACAGCCATACATCGGTAAATGGATTATTCAATGCACTGCGACCGTAGGGATGACTGTCTTCGATAATGCGCAATTTTGCAACCAAGGACCTGCGAGTCTCATAACAAAGGACGACCTTCATCAAGCTTATGATTGTCTCCTCCCGCTTAAAGGCCAAAAGTTTAATGATGTCAAAGGGCTGGCCAGAAATTATTTGGGCAAAACGAAATGTGGTTTTACGACCAGTTGACGTCAGATGCTGCAAACGATCCTGAGGTGACTGAAGGGGAGCTAGAAGACTGAAGAAGAACTGTAGAATTAATGTATTATGCCAATAATGGTGTACTTTCTTTATTAATAAATGTTTTTTTAAACTGAAAGATGGTTAATTATGAATAAAATGGCCCTACAAAGAGTTTTTCATTCACTTTGGAGCTAGGCGGAGGCAGCTCCAAAATTCAAAACTCTATTGCACATATCTGAGTGAATGCATTTGTGTGTATTCTAGTCAGTAGTATTAGATGCCCCGTAGCCTAAAACAAGGCTGATAACTTTTTCGTTTTGGTGAAAACTGAATTTTAATTTTTTTTTAAATTTGCCACAAACGGGAAAAAGTGGAACTGCCTCCTTGTTGCACCAAACCCTTCAATTTAGACTGGGGAGGCAGAGAGAACTTAGTTCAAGGTGGGAAGCGTGCCAGGATAATGCGTGCAGTTGTGTGAAACGCTGTGGCTAACGCACCTGCCTAATAAGCGGAAGACGTGGGTCCGATTCCCGGCCTTGATAAAAATTTTCAGTCTATATGCATAAAAGAATGATGAGTGTCGCTGCATTTGTAAATAAACCGAGCCGTGGCGCCTCGTTTTGAGTCAGTCCAATGCAGCTTGCATGTGTTTGGTTCACTGCCACGCCACACGGCTCAGTGGGGCGAGCGTGCCGAGCTTGCCGAGTCCGTTTACGTCTTACGAGGAACTCTGCGCTATTGACCGTACTGCGCGCTGGCGGTAGCTGAGCACGCTGTGCGGGCTGGCAGGATTTTTCGGTGGCCACTGTCCTAGCGGCCATGCCGACGGACAGAACTAATTTTTAGCACCTTCCGACTGCCCACTAAAACCATATTTGAGGAGAATGAGGCGAAGATATTACTCTTCCGAATTCTGGAGCCAAGCACTGTAATTGCTTCCTTATACTTTTGCATTGCCAGTGTGGCTGAGGTGGCTTGAGACTGTGGTTTAAATGACTGCCTTGACCTGTTTTAGTTCCGGATTTTTCTGACTAGAGATAGTTAGTTCGCGAACGAACGGGTGCAAAGGAACAGTTCACCAAGATGAACGAAAGGACCGAGGAACGAATTCCAAGGAACGATCGGTTCATAGTTCACTTCGGTCGCGGCGGTCTACTTATAGTTCCCGGGAACGAGGAACGATCGGTTCATAGTTCACTAGTTCACTTCGGTCGCGGCGGTCACTTCGGCAGTTCTCGTTCCAGCCTCGGTCGCGTGCTCGTCTCAGTCTCGGTCTCCCTCGGCCGCACTCGTCGTTCTTCGCATGACCACCTGTCTCAGTTCCACTGCCGACTGCTCCTAGTTAGTTCAGTATCCAAATGTTCGTTTCGTTCACTGCGCTCCCCCATTTTACATGTATTCCAAAGTGTTCTTGCACTTGGTTCTAGCTATTCAGCGTCCACGACCGGTAATCAAAAATTATTTTATAGTTACGTAAATTACATGAAAATTACATTGTATCTAATAGGTACGTCTTTTCAGGTAACAAAATTGCATATCGGCTCACTTCATTATATCGATGAACAGCAAAAGACATACTTATAACAAGGCAAGTTTTTTTTTTTTTTTTGTTCATATATTTTTTGGTTTCATCGACTTGATTTAGCAACGAACTTTCAATAATTTGCTTAATTTTTAGTGTAAGAAAATTCATATAAAACGATTTTCGAGTATCTTTCATATACAAAACATTACATTTAGGAAGGGTTTAATTATTTGTAAGTTGGTTGTTTCCAATTAGCATTACCTGCTAGTTAGGTTTCTCTGAAAAAAAAAAGTGGGTTGTGTGTCATTTTCGCTCAGTAGGAAAAGCGGTGCCTCTCCATTTGAAAAGACAGATTGCCATAAAATCATATTTACTTATTATGTCAAAAACATTTGTTCAAAAGAAGCTTCCAAACCAAAAACTTTATTACTGCGAACACAATTATTATTATTATTATTATTATTGCTGCATTAACTTTAATAATGCAACATAAAAACCTAATTTTTACTCAGCGTGTGACGCAAGTATGATGAGAATACCACATTTTATTTTATGTTTCCATAAAGTCTCTACTTCGCCTACGAAATCAGAGACAACGTGGAGTATATATAGGGTGTAAACGATTATTGTTTACAACGTAGCATAGATATGTAGTGGAAGTCGAAACGAAGAATTTTATACAAGACACTTATGGTCTATTAAGTTGCAAGAGACTTGTGGTGTATTAAGTTGGGAAACAGCCACTAACAGGTTTGCAAGACTACATGAGCTATAGCCCATGCGCGTCGCGTGAGATTCTCATGTTCTCTTCTCCAGCTCTCTACGCATCGTCATCGAGTGTTTCGCAATTGTTGCTTGCATTAGCTTGTTATTTCTTCACTGCCTAATTATTACATGTTTGTATGTTTGTTGTGTCTGCTCGTAACGGGCAACACATTGTCCGTAATTGGAGAGCAGTCTCTACTCAAGGCCGGTTTTCCGTGCTCCACCCGATACTATTTCCCTGCGATCAGCCACACAACGCTACAGTTGGCTAAACGAGAGGTTCTGCAGAATCACAGATATTACTTCTAAAAGAGTGTAAGAAATCTGTACTAAATAATAACTCTATACTCCAGGCGAGGAGGCAAGTGACGCCTCTTGGTGCCCTCCATCCTTCAGTCACCTACACGACTAGTTTTCAGTTTTTCATAAGAACCATATACCAAGCACAAATGAACGGTGAACGAGTAAAAATGAACGGTTCCCAAAAAAGAACGATCTTCAGTGAACTAGTTCCCAAGGATGAATGAGTTTGCCCATCTGTATTTCTATCGTGACATTGTTTAAGTTGTGATGTCAGCGATTTGTTTTAAATTCATGTTTTAGTTTGTGTTGAAATTTGATGGAAATCTCGGCGTGTTCTAGTATTTCTCACGTGGACTCCTAAATTTCATCTACGATTACGTTACTGGACGGTTGCTCCGCTGGGTGTACACGACCTGTTACTTACTCGTGGACTGACTGCTGGAGCTATGGTAAACTGTAATCTACTGAAGCTTGATTTGCCTTAAGTTCTGTGATTTTATGTGTAGCATACTGTGCTACATTCCAGGTCTAATGACTGACAACCGATCACAAATTCAAAACGGAACCTGAGAATCAGTGTGTGCTTACACATGAGCACACAAGAAACATATAATTAATAGCTAGGCCTATTTCCGCGATAAGACGAACAGTATAAAATATTAAATACAACCACAGGTGAGACTACTTGACCTGGTGAAGTACAAATTAGCAGTCATTTAAAAATACATATATAAACATAAAACCAAATTTTAAAAACACTTCAGTGACCAGATTTCATTATTATCCTGGCTTACCCCAGGCCCACACGAATGCCAAGATTTATGAACTTGGAGTAATGGAATGCACACAGCACTTAGTGCGTACATTAAGTATCCACAAAGAAGCACCTGATTCTCCATAGACAAAATAGCTTGCAATAGACTAAAACACGACTTTAGAAGAAAAAAAAGCACTTTAACAAATAAATTCGTAGAGTGTAACATATAAATGGCAGAATATGACAAGAGAAATTTAATAGCATGACAAATCACTTTAGCCGCGCGGGATTACTCGAGCGGTCTTGGGCGTGGCAGTCATAAACTGTGCGGCTGGTCCCGGTGGAGGTTCGAGTCCTCCCTCGGGCATGGGTGTGTGTGTGTGTGTTTGCCCTTAGAATAATTTAGGTAAAGTAGTGTGTAAGCTTTGGGACTGATGACCTTAACAGTTAAGTCCCATAAGATTTCACACACATTTGAACATTTGAACAAATCACTTTACGTCTCTGCTCGGGAACAGGCTAACGGACGAGCCACTTCCTTTAGCCGTCGTAACATAGCACTAACTGTCTGTTCCAAATGTTGCTATTATGTTAGAGACAAGTCCACTGCGTGGCAAGTACGGAGGCGAGGACGTAAGTCACGAGGCATAAGTCGCCAGAAACAGAAGCAATCATCATCACCTACACGTGTGACTACGGCTGCACATGTAGCCAACTTATTGAAAGCAAGAGCAGTCCTTACTATAAAGAAAATTATTACAAATGCGTGGGCTGTAATAATAACATTATAAATTTGGTCGTCCCCGATTGATGTAGGGTGCCAACCGCACAATTTACCCTGCCGGACTCATGGCAATCAAGCAGCTCGCCTTTCCCTCTCTCGCTTCCCAACCACAGAGCGAATTGCTTCCCCTGCGAACCGATTGCCAGGTCTCCTCTTCAACACGACCGAGCTGACTTTTAGCCTCTCCCCCCCCCCCCCCAGGCGCTATCAGAGCGCAACAACACCCGCCTACACACCCTCGTGGACAAACCATGCACTAATGTGAAGAATCGATAACTAGAGAGCCTCAATAGCTAAGATGTGGACAGTGACTTCGGAGGAATTGAATATTCGTCGAAACGATGTTTGGATCATCACTGTGAGCAGAGTTCACAACGAGCCGAGTCCACCTCGCTAGCGGACGGCAACACGACGCTCTTCGGTGTCATCGACTTCCACTCCGAGTTGATTCAGCGTCCTCAGCAGCCGTGAGTTCGCTGTAGGACTCAGCGGATTACTCTCCGAATTCGTCCCACTAGCCACCGTAGAAGACACGGTAACAACTTGTATTCTGAGCAACAAATGGATTAATATTGAATACCGCGGTCTAACGACGCCACATAAATACTCGGTCTGCATCTGGACAAAATAATAGGAATTTCCAGCCCGACAGTGGGCGACCACTACAATTTGGGGGTCACAAACCATCCAACCCAGCGAATGTAAGTGTTGGAGGGCAACGATCCGGCACACCAACATCGACAAGAGTCACAGAGAGTGAGTGAGAGAGAGGACATTGTTATTTGTTTTCTAAAGAAAAATTTGTGTTCTTCGCTATGTCCAGCTTAGGACTTAAATACTTAGAAGTTGCCTATGTCCAGGTTAGGACTTAAATACTTAGAAGTTGCCTTGTATAGACCGAGAGAACCATCAGATTTATCGCAGTTCAAGGGTAATAGAAATTGTATCTTGTTCCAACACATTGTAAAACTTGCAGTGTAATGGGACATAGTGCTCCATATGACTGATTTGTACCAAAGAACATGTGCTTCATGTACAAAATATAGTCACACAGCAGACGACTGTTCAGAGTATAGTTGATTAGTTGTGAGGATCAAGAATCAGGTGTAACTGCTCTGTTTTTGCCGCTGTGGCTATTGAGCTATTGTCGGAGCTAATGACGGTTTTATTAGTGTGAAAGAGGAAAAGATAACTTGCATGAAAATAGACACGGTCAGCTAATACTAACGGGGTGATAGCCGATCATACGGAGTAAGTTTCGATATTGCTGGAGGATAATGAAGAATATAAAGCCCTTAATAAACAGCTAATTCAGCAATCATAGGCTTCATTGGCAAAGCGACAGCCGCAGTAAGATTCGAATGAAGTTAAAGCAGTAATAAATGTTCCCCCTTCATCCACTGATCCTGTACACACTAATCTAATACACGCTTCTCCGGCAAAGCAACAGAGGACGTTACAGTGCCTAGAGATGTTTTAGCCACGGTCGCGTCAGACAACTGGTCAGATGAGAAATGCTTGCTAACGGCCATGTTAAGTATCACGGGCGAAGTTGTTAATGAGGCTTTGCGTCCAGGGTGAAGAAAGAAGAAAGATTGGTGATACTTTAGGGAGAAAATAGTTTTACAAAGAAGGTACGTGGAACAGTGGAATCATTTCCTGACATCATACACCTTGGTCGTATTTCTAAAAGGGATCCACCAAGATTTTTGACGACGGGTGTGAATGTAAAACCCAGAGGATTTAATCACAGCACTTCGCATTTCTACACATTTAGAAGAAGATGATAATGCAGCTACGGTCTGTACTGAATGTAAATACCCAGATCTAGTAAGGAATGTTACCGTTGTTCTCGGTAAGGGCAATTAAAGGAACAATGTCTCTAACGACTATAATTGCCAACAGTTCTGGCATATGATTCAGAGTTGTCAATTTAGAAAAAAGGGCGCAATTACAATCCGAAAAGAAACAGTTAAACACCAACAGGCTGCATTCCCAGTAAATCGCAGTACCCTCAGAACATACACAGGCATGGATTGTAACTTGATAAATTGGATAGATAAGAGGAACTATAAGTCTGCCGTAGATACTGGGGCACATCTATCGGTTGTTGGTCAGGACTTTATGCACAAGAGGAGACCGAAAATGCCTAGGTACCGATTGCGAGCGCAATCGACTTTTCGATTTTACTCGAGAAACCTGCACTTACCGTTTCATATGGGTACATACCTCATAAGTAAAAAATATGAGGCAGAAATGTAATTCTTTGATGGGTTTCCTCGTGATAAAACTTTATGTAAGTTCATAGAGGAACACGGAGGAATAAAGATCGTCGGTCGAAATGCTCGGTGAAACTGAGAAACGTAAGATATGGATAGTGTTTAGGAAGAAACCTCTATGTTAGCGCACAGGAAAATGAGTACGAATTTGAAGGGAAAATTAGAGAAAGAACTGGTCGGACCATTCATAACATTCCGTGTGCTTGTTAGCATTGAAGTAACATGAATACTGTAGCACGGAGCTGTAATCAGAATGGTTCTCCACTAGATTTTCTATAAACCACAGGTAATGGTTAAAGAATCGTGAACGGTTTCACACGTAGAGGAGGCATGGAAGCATGCTAAGGTTTCAGCTACATTACGTACGCGTGCAACAGAGATTTAGAAACCAGGAGTTAAAATGTAAAATGTTTCCGGGAGCAGATGTAGACTTTGGCCGTAATATACCGTAAACCACAGACTACAACTGAAAAATTTTATAAGGCTAGGGAAATTAACGAGACTGGATCTGGATGAGCTGAAAGAATCGGAGCTGGGAGTTTCCAAAGGGAGCAACATTAGCAACAACTTACTGGGACAGAGAAAAGGAAGACAAAAGAGGACGAAAGTGTAGCTTTGAAAAGAGAAGTATTGAACATAACTGTATACTAACTAGATCACAGGACGAGGTGCAAACTAAATCCTTGCGCAAAGAACCAGATACTTAATTTAATTAACTTAGAAGATAATATAGCAATGCTGCAAATCATACGTCACAAATGGCGCGTCCTGCGGCGACAATGAATCGTTAACAGTGTAAAGTGTTGGTGGAAAAAGTTGTGGAACGATTCCATGCTTCATTACGTAAGCGGATGGAGACTGTAACAGTCTCGCAGCAGTAAAGAGACTTTCAAAGGAGAAGGTTTAATCTGAGGACCTCAGTAAGAAGAGGAGGAAATAGGCTCATATCAGGTAACGAAAATTCACCCAAACTGTTGGTACACTTGCTGAGACAGAGTGCACGTGCTAAAAAGCAGCACGGAGGTTTTCATTATAGGAAATACACATAAACGATTTTCCACAGGCGAGTCTTCGAAGAAAAATGCGAGCTGTATATAACACCAGTGACAGGTTTTGGCACCGCTGTCGAGTCGATCACGTCACACTAAGTGCAGGACTGAGGAAGAAAAGGAAGATAAAAATAAGTTCGTCGTAGTGACTGGAAAATCTCTTGACAAATGTGAGAGAAACTGACCGCAGAATAAGCACAGGCAAATAAAGAATAATTAAATATTGATTGAACTCTGAAATTAGGAGTAGCAACCGTCCTTTGTACAATGGCCAGTTACAATAATGTGGTCTCTCTTTCCAAGCCTTTACCCCGGCTTTCGGGGTCTGCTGTGTTATCTACGGATGTGGCGGGGTTAGTTTTGGGGTGGCCGGATGCCCTTCCTGTAACCATCCACGAATGGTGATGATGAAGATGAGGATGAAATGATGAGGACAACACAAACACCCAGTCATCTCGAGGCACGTGGAAATCCCTGAACCCATCGGGAACTGAACCCGGGACTCCGTGCTCGGGAAGCGAGAACGCTACCGCGAGACCACGAGCTGCGGACCAGTCACATTAATGTGATCACCTGTCAAAAACTTGAACAACTAGCTTTTGCATCACGGACAGCTGCAAGAGGTGCAGGAAGAGAGTCAGTGAGGACCTGCAAGGCAGCGACAGGGATGTGGAGCAATGCCGACTCCGGTGTCGTGGGCAGCTGTGATAGGTTTCTCGATTGAGGATCCGTGGCACAAACAGCCTGATCGGGATGATCCCAGAGATTCTCTAAAGGGTTCATATCCGGGGAGTTTGGTGGCAAGTAGAGTACTGGTGCTTTTCGAGCCACGGACGTATGATGAGAGTTGTGTGTAACGTTGCATTGCCTTGCTGGTACATGACTTCGTGCCGAGGAAAAACAAACTGCAAGTATGGGTGGACACCTTCACCAAAGGCAGAAGCATACTCTTATTGATCCATTGTGCCCTCCAGAATGACGAGATCAGCCAAGGAAAGCCACGAAAACATTCCCCAGACCATTACGCTCCCTCCTTCGGCCTGGACTCTCTTGTTGCAGGGTGATTTCAGATATTTCACGCTGATGGAGCGTAAAACGTAACTCATCTGGAAAGGCCACCAGTCACCATTCAGTGGACTTCCAGTTGAGGTATTTCCGTGCAAATTCAAGCCTTGGTCGACAGTGAATAGCATTCAGCATGGATGCATGAACCAGGCCCTGCTGTAGAGGTCCATACGCAGCAACGCTTGTGTGAACATTAGTCGAGAGGACACTGTTGGTAGCCCCTTGGTTCACCTGGATTCAATAGTGGCGCGTTTACTCGTACACATCGTAGCCATCTTTCACCCCCGTCATCTATGGCGCATGGTGCTCCATAGGCGCGGTTTTTGGATAGTGCCATGTTGCCATGCACAGTGTACTTTAACTATGGCATCACGTGAACAGTTTACAAACTTAGCCGTCTGGGAAAGGCTTCCTGCCTTGTTCCGAAAGCCACTGGTGAAGACCTTTTGGACATCAGATTAATCGCTCGGTTCCCTCATTACGACCATGAGTAGGTTATTTTCTGTTTCGCTTCCTCAACGCTATTTATATACCCTCGACTTCTAATGATGGCAAGTGTCGTCTGTGAGTGGTACTTGCACGTTGATATTGAACGTAGGCAGCAATCACAATAATGCTACTGGATCATCTATATTGTGATTTAGAAACTATATGTGACTGTAGTATCTGTTCCCGAAAGAACAATTACCGTGGATGACCATGCAGCTTTGCTAGAAATGAAATGATAATTAAATGGACACCCTAGCTGCAAACAGGCGTTGATGTACTTCATTGGGGACATGTAGAAAATGTGTGCCCCGACCGGGACTCGAACCCGGGATCTCCTGCTTACATGGCAGACGCTCTATCCATCTGAGCCACCGCGGGCACAGAGGATAGCGCGTCTGCAGGGACTTATCCCTTACACGCTCCCCGTGAGATCCACATTCCCAACATGTCCACACTACTACATTCGTAGTGCGCCTAATAGATGTTTTCCCATCATACTCTTTACTCGTGCAAGATTAATCTACCAAGACCCGTACGAGTTCGGGCATAGCGTGTGCGTTCGCACAAGAAGGTCAATGGCCGGGAAGCCATATTTTAACTATATGTGACGGTAGTATCTGTTCCCGAAAGAACAGTTACCGTGGATGCCCCGGTCGGGGCACACATTTTCAACATGTCCCCAATGAAGTACATGAACGCCTGTTTGCAGCTAGGGTGTCCATTTAATTATCATTTCATTTCTAGCAAAGCTACATGGTCATCAACAGTAACTGTTCTTTCGGGAACAGATACTACCGTCACATATAGTTAAAATATGGCTTCCCGACCATTGACCTTCTTGTGCGAACGCACACGCTATGCCCGAACTCGTACGGGTCTTGGTAGATTAATCTTGCACGAGTAAAGAGTATGATGGGCAAAACATCTATTAGGCGCACTACGAATGTAGTGGCGTGGACGTGTTGGGAATGTGGATCTCACGGGGAGCGTGCAAGGGATAAGTCCCTGCAGACGCGCTACCCTCTGTGCCCGCGGTGGCTCAGATGGATAGAGCGTCTGCCATGTAAGCAGGAGATCCCGGGTTCGAGTCCCGGTCGGGGCACACATTTTCAGCATGCCCCAATGAAGTACATCAACGCCTGTTTGCAGCTAGGGTGTCCATTTAATTATCATTTCAGTGATTTAGAAAGCTAAATGAAGAAGTAGATTATAATCTTTTGTATACGTGCTTACGTGGGGTATCAGACCTTCATTTATACCTAACTAGACAGTTAACGTATTTTACACTGAAGAGCCAAAGAAGATGGTACATCTGCCTAACTCGTGTAGCGCCCCCGTGAGCACGCAAAAGTGCAGCAACACGACGTGGCATGGACTCGGCTAATGTCAAGTAGTGCTGGAGGGAACAAGCACCATGAATAATGCAGGACTGTCTCCTGCACAGAACGTTGCAAGGCAACCCAGACATCACAATAATAATCATATTTGGGGAGTCTACGGGACAGCGAAAGTGTTTAAACTCAGAATGGGTGTTCCTGGAGCCACTCTGTAGCAATTCTGGATGTGTAGGGTGTCCCATCATCCTGCTGGAATTGGACAAGGCCGTCGGAATGCACAATGGACAAGAATGGATGTAGGTGATCAGACAGGACGCTTACGTACGTGTCACCTATTCGAGTCGTATCCAGACATATCTAGGGTTCCGTATCACTCCAACTGCACACGCCCTACACCATTACAGAGCGTCCACCAGCTTGATATCTGCTGACATACAGGGCCCATGGATTCATGTCTCCATACCCTTACACGTACATCCACTCGATACAATCTTACACGTGACTCCTTTGACCAGGCAACATGTTTACAGTCATCAACAGTCTAATATTGGTGTTGATGGGCCCAGGCGAGGCGTAAAGCTTTGTGTCGAGCAGTCATAAAGGGCACACGAGTTTAGGCCGGCCGGAGTGGCCGTGCGGTTCTAGGCGCTACAGTCTGGAACCGAGCGACCGCTACGGTCGCAGGTTCGAATCCTGCCTCGGGCATGGCTGTGTGTGATGTCCTTAGGTTAGTTAGGTTTAATTAGTTCTAAGTTCTAGGCGACTGATAGTGCTCAGAGCCATTTGAACCATTTTTTTTTTGGTACACGAGTGGACCTTCGGCTCCAAAAGCCCATATTGACTACGTTTCGTTGAACGATTCGCACGCTGACACTTGCGGATGGCCTAGCATTGAAATCTGCCGCAATTTGTGAAAGGGTTGCACTTCTTTCCCTTTTAACGATTTTGTTCAGTCGTCGTTCATCCCGTTATTACAGAATCTCTTCCCAGCCGCAGCGATGTCGGATTTTTTTGTTTTACCAGAATACTGATATTAACAGTACACCCATGAAATTGTCGTACGGGAAAATCGCCACTTCACCGCTACCTCGGAGATGCTGTGTCCCGTCGCTCGTGATCCGACTACGACACCACGTTCAGACTCTTAAATCTCGATAACCTGCCATTGTAGCAGCAGTAACAGACCTAACAACTGCGATAGACATTTGTTTTGTTATATAGGCGTTGCCGACCGTAGCGCCGTATTCTGCCTGTTTATGTCTTTATTTGAATACGCATGCCCACACCAGTTTCTTTGGCGCTACAGCGTGTATTACATTGCTTACGACAAGTCTTTCATGTAAGACACAATCTAA
The DNA here is from genome assembly GCF_023898315.1 of Schistocerca nitens. Classification (NCBI taxonomy): domain Eukaryota; kingdom Metazoa; phylum Arthropoda; class Insecta; order Orthoptera; family Acrididae; genus Schistocerca; species Schistocerca nitens. The sequence goes on along the minus strand of NC_064619.1, from coordinate 546,025,640 downwards.
CGTTTAGAATTAGCTTTTAACACAAAGAGAGGAAACGACAAGAGCTTTACCTATAAAATACACTGCTCGTCGTAGACGAAAAGTAGAACAACATACACCTACTAAAGACAAGTAAACTTAAGCTATTAGTACTGGCAGCTATGGACATGAGAGTGTGTCGGTGAGGAGGATAAAGACGAAACTAACAAATATTCCTGACCTGAGACCGTGGAGCGACAACGAAAAAGAGATGACTTACACTTTACTGTTGAAATGCGTACAACACCAACAGCTGATATGCTCTCCTGACGGTCCTTCACACCTCTCTTGTTTGTTCATCACAAAAATCCACAAAATGTCTTGTTATCGCGCTTCCGTTCATCCCAGATTTGTGCCGCTCACAACTGACACAGACACACCTCAGCGGGAGGTGCAACCGCGGTGCACCAAAGGCAGGACGATCTGAGGGTGTGGGTGTGTGTGTATAACTTTGGTCGCAAGCTCGCACGCCCGTCCACAGTCGGTCCAGCGGTGCGCGATGACCAAAGGCAATCAGAGTGTCCGATCAACCGTGAACCTCCGTCCACAGCTCTTTTCCGACTCGAATGAACGTAATCACTTTCCGTAAATGCGTAATTAACAAACTAATTAACGACTGGCTCTACGCAAAGTGAGAAGAAACAATTTCCTGATATCAAAGCCAGAGCCGGCCAGCGTCAATTAGCTCGGCCGCAATCCCGCACCGGACAGGCGAGTATTGTCAGCGCTGCCTCCGCAGATAATTAACGATTTTGTGCAGCGCGAGTTTAGTCGAACAACATGGAGGACCGGTGTTAGCACGCACTCTGTAAATAACAAGAAATTAAAGGTGGCACGTCCGTCTCACTGTCTCACAATTTAATATCGGGACTCCACTACCGGTGATTAACAGAATATCTCCACAGGGCCATCGCCGCTACGGTTAGTTACTGAGATCCATGTATTATCAAGAGCGTTCAATTGCCAACAAAGTAGGTTACAGTAAATTATTACGTACGTAAGTTCCAAACACATAATCGACATTGAATATAGGCTTCACGGAGATCTTGCCACGTCACACTTATCAGTCTGGAATTTTCAACGACTTCCTCCGCGTCTGGGGATTAGATTTTAGTAGGCTGTTAGGTACGTCAGCTGGCCGAATTATTTCATGGAGACGTCACGAAGCCACCAAACTTCCATACTTTTCCGATGTCTATAACTGAAGAAACTAAAGAACATCGGTAGGACCTGGCTTCGGTAGACTGTAAATGACCCCACTGATTTCTCCATTACCTTTCGCAATGAAGCTCCCAAATCCATGCACCACAAGGGTGTAGCCACCGTTTCGGTTGAATTTGTTGCATATTCTGGTCTGAACGGCTTCTCTGATGAAAGAATCGAAGTGCGTAGATGCATGGTTTACTGTTTTCGTTTTAAGAAACATATTGTACGTTTGTTCAAGAGGCTCTGTTCGTCAACAGCCGATTTGAGGAAATGACGATGGTTAGCACGTGGAAGTACCGTGACTTACAAGGGGGCAGTACTAACTTTCCCTCAGGGATTTCATTCGTATTGACTATGTGTGTAGGGCACGACTACGACTTCAAGTAAACTGTAAGAAGCCACTGTCCACAGTTTTCCATAAAATTTGGAAATTTTGGGCGTGCTTATTTACGTTGTATGTGCGGTAATGTTGAAGAATTTCACAGCCGAGCGAGTAAGCACTTAGTTTCATTAGTGCGGGGTCACAGATTCGAATCCCAGACAGGTACTTTCTGTTTTCATTCCCAAGTAATCCTAACAACAGATTAATTATGACCGTGCCAATTATCGATATTTAACGATTCAATTGTTACTTTAGATATCTTAATCTAAAAAAAAGGAGGCAAACGTTTTATGGTAAGGAGAGTGGCAGTAAATTAGCATACAGGGGCTCGTTTAATCAAAATCGTACGTTTTGTTTATATTACTGTGCCTACATATGTGACAAGTTCACCCGTGGACTCTTCGATCAACAAATACACCGGGAGAAACTGAAGAATCACAAGTATAATGTGTAACCAATGGAGGACTGCACGAATAAGGATGTTACTGATCGGAGAAACAGAAAACGATAATTACTTCGACGCATTGCAAAAGTGACGGAAGTCCATTACGATTATAATGGGAACGTACTTCCAAAAATTTAGAGAAATATCCGATTTTTTAGAGTAAAGGTTATAGAAATAGTATTCGTTAGATACTGATAATCTCTGTTTTTCGAACCATGTAGGAACGAAAATAGAAAGTATCAGTTGCGAGATTCGATCTAGAAACCTCAGACTCGTGAAAATAAGCCTTTACCTGTATGTTGCATGGTTTCGCAGCGATATGAATTAATAAACTTTTCTCGGGCTTCCAGCCGCGTCAGGTGGTTAAAATCCCACGAGCTTTCGATCGGGTTCTCCTCAGTCATTGTCACGGGGTAAGAATGACTGCGTTGTCGCCGTGGCCGCGTCGTTATATAGCCTCACTGCTGGCTGTGACGTCACTAGTGCTCTCTTCCTCGCCATATATGGTAATGTTTTCATCCCGCGTCCGTCGCGCCCGTTTTAACCTCGCGATGGCCGGGTCGCAGGCTGTACTGAGCTGCAAATCGCCGTCCTTGTTGGTGGTGTTTTCAGAGGTTTTTATTTCCATAGCTTCTTTTATGGCGCTATCCCAAAATCCCTTCGTCCTCATAACGGCAGATGTTTCGCCGAATAAAATTCGGTGTCCATTTTCTAAGGCGTGTTCTGCCACGCCTGATTTTTGTGCATCGCGTAGACGTACGCACCTCTCGCGTTGTCTGGCGTTGCCGCACAGTGCGTACTGTTTGGCCGACGTAGGAACAGCCACACTGATATGGGATCTTGTACACTCCAGGCGTTCTAAGCCCTAGATCGTCCTTCACAGGTCTCATGAGCTATCGAATTTTTGTTGGGGGCCTGAACTCCAATGAAATGTTGTATCTCTTCAGAAGCCGGCTAATCATTCCCGACAATATACCACAGAAAGGCAAAAACAAAAGTTTCTTGCTTTCTTGTTCGGTGGTGTTCTCTTCTCTGTTAATGTGTTTCTTGAGTGTCACACCAGATACAACCTGTGACACCCGTCCGTAGCAGTACCCGTTTAACCGGAATACTTTTCGGTGGTGGCTGAGTTCTTGTGGCAGACTTTCAGCGTCTGAGACGACTTTAGCACGATGGACGAGGGTATTCTGAACGCCACGTTTTTGTGCCGGATAGTGGTAGGTGAGTGCGTGCAGATACAGACCTGTGTGTTTCGGTTTCCTGTAGACACTGTGGCTGAGGGGTCCATTGGTTTCCCGTCAAATGAGGACGTCAAGGAAGGGCAATGCACCATCTGTCTCGACTTCCATGGTAAACTTGATGTGGCCGCGAATGCTCTTCAGTTGTTTTAAGAATTCTCCCAGTTTTTCACGACCATAGGGCCAGATGATAAAAGCGTCACCGACGTAAGGATAATTTTTTTTTAGCCTTTACCTACTCGTCAGGTAATTCCTTGTGTATCATGGACCGTACAGAGTCTATAAGCACGACGAAAATTTCTGAACTGGATTTTTTTCAAAAACAGTTGAGAATTGTGTCTTCCTGTTTACATTTTCCTATCTACTTATGTGGAAGTCGTAGTGAAGCCATACATGCTCTGTCAGTGTGAATGAAATCGTTGAGGGAAAAATCGTACGATGCCCTGCTTAACATAATTCTGCTTAACTGCTTACTGAAATTTAGTCTGCTGCCGATGACGACAGACGCTGTCGTCGAATGCTCCAGATTGAGTAAATTTGCGCGGAAGGAAGTTGGTGAAGAATTTACTGAAGAATATCTGCGTTGAGACTGAAACGTTCGAGACAGAATCGTTTCGTAACCCTCGCAAGCCTCATCTTGCATACATGTTGCTCGCGTTATCGTGACACGTGTTGCCTTATTCAAGTTACTAGTGGCCTCTGGAGAATGGATGGACCAGTGTTTATTTACCAATAAGTATCCATTGCTACCCATATACAATCCCACGTTTACTCACGAGTGAGTGTATAAGAGTGCGCCAGCAACTCAAATGTTATTGACGCAACCTCATTTAGAATCGACAGTCTGATGTTATTGCCAAATAAACCTGATGCGTTGGTTTGGAAACGAGAGAAAGCTTAGGGCACAACCAAAGATAAACGCTAGGTTAAGATTTCGTCTGCCGGCCGTGGTGTCCGAGCGGTTCTACGCTCTTCAGTACGGAACCACGATACTGCTACTGTCGCAGGTTCGAATCCTGCCTCGAGCGTGGATGTGTGTGATGTCCTTCGGTTAGTTAGGTTTACGTAGTTCTTGGTTCTAGGGGACTGATGACCTCAGATGTTAAGTCCCATTGTGCTCAGTGCCATTTGAACCATTTTAAGATTTCGTCGTACTGTAGTTGTTCAGATTCAATGGACCTCACTAGACACGACCGTGGTTTGAAAGCGGGACCGTTTCTCTAGGCACCACGCTCAACACCGTGTCGCTGCAACGGCTATGCTCTTGTGTGCTGGACTGTTCTAGCGCGGACTCGCGTACTGAACATGTTTAATTTTGTAGAAGTGTGCAATATGTTCCGTTTCGATATTAGTTTGGATAGGGAATCGTTTTAAAATTCTAGGTTACCGTCATTTTAATTTTTTTGAATGGAATAGCAGTTGGGGTATTCTAAACTATTTGTCAACTCGAATCAGCACACCATATCCACGGATTTATTTGCGTTTGGCATTGTGAGCTCAACATATTGTTAAATCTATTTGCTTAGTAATGTAAATGATGACTACAGGATTGTGTGTGAAATTAATGCCGTTATATGATTACCTTCCTTTGCGTTTAGCATCATGGACGTTGTATTCCAATTCACATATTTGTGATCTTGTAGCTTTTGCAAAGTGCTCACATGGTTTTTGTAGCCGTGAAACTGTGTCGAAAGAACATCAATACTCATAGAGAATTATTGATACTGAGACGGTTTCCGTGTTGAACAAAATTAAATTCCATGCGCTTATGTTGGCTGCTGACCGCTACTTTCTTTCTCTATTTCTTTTTATAGTCCGTAAGCCACTGCCTGCTTTCTTCATGCTGCGAATATGAATGATGTATATGATTCTATGTGGAGACTCTGTTCGAAACCTTAGTCTCTTTGATGCAAAAAAATGATTCAAATGGCTCTGACCAGGATGGAACTTAACATCTGAGGTCATCAGTCTCCTTGAACTTAGAACTACTTAAACCTAACTAAACTAAGGGCATCACACACATCCATGCCCGAGGCAGGATTCGAACCAGCGACCGTAGCAGTCGCGCGGTTCCGGACTGAAGCGCCTAGAACCGCTTGGGCACAGCGGCCGGATCTTTGATGCAAGTGTGAATCCAACGCAAGTCCCCTGTACCCTTGTTCAGGGATTGGACAAAAGTGTGTCATCACGACGAGAGATGCTTGGTTGAACGTAGATGCAGACACTAGCGAAGCCTGCACGTTGCGCTGTAATTTTCGATCACGAATGCAACCTGAGCGATGTTCTCAATTCGTTGTAAGTGTCATTCGTCGTCAGAGGGGTGTTCTGTGTATTCGGTTGGTTACGGAGTTTACTGTTTCAAGAGTCACCACATCGACGCTTTATACAGCATACACGGGAAGCGGAGAAACATGGAAACGGAAAAACATCGCCGACTGTCTCATCGTGGACGAAACTGTATGTGGTGTGACCGTGACAGACGGTCATTGAAGAGGCCAGCAACGAAAAATAAGAGGACGGCAGCTGCAAAACTCACTGCAGAACTAAAGTCGAACTCGCGAACCCTCTCAGCATCAAAACAACTCGGCCTCTATAAGCAAGGAATTGGGGGTTGAGCCACAGTTCCAAAACGACTCAAAACTGATGCAGATTACCGCAACAGAAAAACGTTGATATGACAAAACCTGGACTATGGCACAATGGAAAAAAAGTAATTTGATGGGTGTTTCTTGTCGCACAGTATTTCCAACTTACGGCCAAGTGTACGTGTGGCATACGCTGTCCAGTCGACATACAGACTGATTCCTGCCAAGGGTGAAACGCGACGGGGGGCTGGCTGATGATTTGGGTAGCGATGTCGTGGTATTCCATGGACCAACGGTTACTCTGAGTGGTCACATTTATGCTACCATTTTGGCCGATCAGGTGATCCATTGGTACAACATTTGCTCCCCAGTGGTGGTGTTGCGTTCCAAGACGGTTGAGGCCCTGTTCACACAGCTCTCATCATCCACGGCTTATTTTATGAACAAGCATATGAATTTCTGCATCATGCCTGTCCATCACAGTCATCGGATCTCAGTATTATTGAGTCCTGCTGGTCTACTTTGCAGGCAACGCGGGGTGATGTATATCCACCTCCTGAACTTTCCAGTGTTTCGTATAATAATCCCTTGAAAACCATATTGGACACCATTTAACCATTCTGAGACGACTGGAATCAGTTTTGAATTCCAACGGTTTTCGTACACTGTGTGGGCTTGGTAAGTGGTGTATTTTTATTGTTTCCATATGTTTGTCCACTTCTTGTAGTTCAGTTATAATAATTTACATTTCTGTCCTAGAAAAGCGCTGTAATGTTCTGTTGGTGACGATCCAAGCTTTGTATTTGTTTCTGTAAATAAATCGTCACACTTATTTATCAAAATAAATCAATGTGCTTTGTAAATGATTTGCTGTCACCTTATCCTTTCTATCTCCATGCGCTTAGTTACATGTGAAAAATATGCAAGCAGCATGAGAATTAATCCTAAATGCGACAGGCATGTGATACAGAGAGGTAACATGATATAGATTGATTCAATGTCTAGTATTGTCTTTCGTCATTTGCAAGCTGGGTTTTTTAATAATCATGTGCCCTATGTAATTAATTAATCTCGCTTGTCGTTAGGGCTTATTCATTGGTATTCAATCTTTGATCCAAGCATGCTTCCCAGCGAAAGTGCTATAACTTGAATTGCACTTAATCATCTAAATTAAAACGGGTATTACTTCCTCTGTTCGATGTGCAGATAGACTGACAAGGAAGCAAACTGAAAGACACCTTTCAACATAATAGATATTACCAAAACAAGAAAGAAGATTTTGACCTAGTTACTACTTAAATACTCGATTGATCAGTTCTTTAAAATTAGGTTATGATTGATATAAGCAACAAATCATAACAGTGGACAGTAATGAAGACTCAACCATGTGGATAATTTTCTGGAGACGTTGACTGGAACAAAGTGATTTGTACAGTAACTGTATGTGAATTGATTGAAGCTATGACTTTCAGTCAAATGGGAGACCTTTCTCATCTATTTGCTATGAGACAGACAATAATTACAAAGCAATAACATCAATTACGTACCAATAAAAATTTAGACAAAAACAGTACTTCAGAAAAATGACATTTACAGAATATGCATCCAGCAGTGACCAGTTATCCTTAGACCAACGCTATACGCTGATTACATCAAAACTGTTGACTGCAAGGAAGTGTACGATTTATACGTTAGGAATGTTTCTAAACAGTGACTGCCTTAGTCAAAGTTTTTTGTTTTAACTCACCTCCTTTGGTAATAGAACAGTATGAACGCTGCGTGTCGCATTTCAGTGATTCAGTATCCGCACTCCGTCTTTCTTTCTTCATTACATCGTTTTTCAGCAGAATACATCGCTGTGTTCTCCAATTCCTGTTTTAAAGAGTTTTCCTATATTTCCTCTATTTACGTGAACCTCAAATTTCCTGAACTATGACGTTATTCTGTTGGATCTCGCATATTTCGATACGCCTTTTATGAATTTCTGATACTTTATTTCCTTTAATACATAAAAAGGCACCCATTACAATGTGATGCGCTATGTAAAGATGTATTTCTTTTCCTCATCTGCTACCATGTGTTACCAAATGTTATTATTACATCTTCAGTAAAAATAACTTCAATAAAAAAATTTCTTATTATTTCAATTTTACTTTCTAATTTTTCCATGCTATCTCTAGCACTTCAGCAACACCTCTCATAAAATTATGTGCCTTCGCACTATTTGTTGTGGCCTACAACATGGAAGCGATGATCAAGATTGTAAATTTGGTCATTTCTTTCACGAAAATCTAAGTGAATAACTTTTTACCACTGAGTGACTTTATACTGATGCTACAGCATTTCTCATCAGATAGCGTATTTTTCACAAAAGTGGCAATTCTGATGGTGCAACCGAAAATATAAGTCACTGTCAGACATGTTCGGGAATTTCAGACTGAGCAGATCTTTAAAAATTGATTTATATTTTACCCTGTACTCTTTCGGGATGCATTTTCCTGGAAGCCTGTGCAAGCAGTTTTTTTAAATGCTAAGGTGAAGGAAAACGATGACAACTGCACTATGTTACGAGAACGGGAACAGCGCGTAAGGCAGTTACGTGGAAGAGATATCCTCAGCGGCTGCAGTGAACTTCTTACCTGCTTGCTGTCGTGTTTCAACATTATTACTGCAATACATTAAGCACTGCTACTGATTTCTCTCAGATCCCTTTGCAAAGTGAATAAACTGTGTGCTGTGACATTAGCACCCGTAATCATTAAAATGGCGCCTTGCTTTTCTTTATAAATGGCAGCTGCCCATTCTTCCTAAGACCTACAGACGCCGTTCTCACCATGTCACCTTTCTGTGAGGCATCTTAATGACCCGCAGCCACGACATGGCACGACAAGCTGAAACACGCAAAGCTAGGTAAACACGAGACAGATCCGAGCTTCGGACAAAGCGAAAACACAACCCCCCTCATTCGCTTCCTAGGGCGGTGAAACGTTACAGCAAGGCTGCAAAACAACAATGAAGCCGTATTATGTATCACGCGATTGTACGAACGAAAAGTTTGCACTACTTGAGTGACCAAGCAATGACGTAATATTTTGTGATATTTCCTCAGATAATTATATTAAAGTCCAATGGTACCTCGTGCAATATTATACCAATGTGCTACAATGTTGTAGTCTATAGCCTTTTGATTTACAATGGTAGGAATCGTAACTAAATAGAATATATTAATTTTCAATCTACGATTTTAAGTCTGTAATTTGAACTGTTTAAGTATATTTAAATTTTATGATACTAATAGTTTAACATTGCGAGGAATAAAATACTATACAAAAAGTGTTAGTATCTGCGGGAATTGCACCTGGAATGTGCTACAATGTTGTAGTCTATAGCCTTTTGATTTACAATGGTAGGAATCGTAACTAAATAGAATATATTAATTTTCAATCTACGATTTTAAGTCTGTAATTTGAACTGTTTAAGTATATTTAAATTTTATGATACTAATAGTTTAACATTGCGAGGAATAAAATACTATACAAAAAGTGTTAGTATCTGCGGGAATTGCACCTGGGTCCATGAATAGAGTCTATACCTTATACAAATCGCCAGCGGTGGAATAATGATGACGGTGCTATGAAATCCTCCGCTTGCACAGTAGGTTACATGCAATTTGAAAGAAAAGTACTGACCGTTTCGGTATAGTAATCTGTGGCAAATGACTGATCTCAGATTAAACATTTGTTCCGACCAAGATCTGGCTTCCTAAATCCACATTGTTAGTTACCTCAAATTGTCTCCATGGTTTTTTGTACTCTGCTAGTAGAATGTTGAAAAATGTGTTATATGCAATTGACAGCAAAGAAATTCCTCTGTTCTTCTTAACTTCTTACTTAGTGCCTTTGTGATATAGTGGCCGTATCGAGTGACCTACCACACTCCGAGGGTTTCCTGTTTTCCCAGTATTCTCAAAGTTTAATTTTAGTTCACTATTTTATTTTTGGTAAAGACTATTTAAAAAGTTCTGCTGCAATAGTCTTCTCCATTAGCTTTATAAGGTTTTAATAACTTCTTCAGTTTCTTTGACACTTGAGGGTAAATCTCTTCTGGAGTTTCATGTGCGTTTGAGTATTACGGATTGTTTCCGGAAATTAAGAAGTTTATGGAAATATTTAGCGAGTATTTTGAAATTTTCAGTGTCACGAGGCCACATGAGTGATCATCCCACGACCCTCTATTTGTTGATGTACGTCTGAAATACAGGTACCCAACTTTTTAAAATGTCACCTCCTCCTCTAGAGTACTACTAGAAAAGAAACTCTTTAGCAGACCGTCTACAGATCATCTATAGACATCACTTTCAAACTAAATTTCCCACTTATTTTACCACCATCTAACCTATAGCAATAGCACTTACAATGGTAGTAATCGTAACCAAATCGAATTCATTAATTTTACATATATCAACTGAACTGTTATTTTGTTAAAATTTTGTAGTCTAATACTCCGAGGAATCAAGTAAAATGAAATAAAGTTTGTGGGAATCGAACCCAGCTCTACAAATTACAAATTTCTGAATAGCACCATTTGCCCACATTGTCATCATGACAAAAGTTCCTTAAAAATGTCCTCGCACTCTTCCCTTGTCCAGTAAGATGCATGAAACTTCAAAGAAAAATACTGACCTAGTGCTGTGAACAATGTTGCATTCATAGTGCCAGAAGGGACGAACTCACGATAGGGCATGTGCGGTAGAAAACATACATGTATGTCGTCTCTCTGAATTTATTGTAACATGGCTGACAGTCCATTAAGGACTCGACACTGGATTCTACAGTCATGTTCAGAAAAAAATAGAACACCTTGAACGACTGGAGAGGATGTTCATATTTATAAGACATGTAAATGTATATTCTATAAAAATGAATTGCATTTGAACCATGCCAGCCCGCGTGTTGGGGTCAACTTCGTTATCACGGTGCAACACCACATACCAACATAGCGGTAAAATGTGCCTGCGGTCCTCGTTGTCGCTATAAACCGAAGGTAATAGATCATTGTGACTTGAGCAGCAGACGTGCTGGATGCCTCGCAGACGTATACTCGAACCGTACCATCAAATCAGTGAGTTTGAAAGAGAGCGCATTACTGGCATGAGAGAATTTGATGCATCCATTTCGGAAATTGCTGCTCGTGTGGGGTGAAGTGTTTCGGCAGTGCAATAGGTATGTGTAGAAAGGTTCATGAAGGGCCGCAGTGCAGGACCATCCAGACCGCCCCTCTCGCCCACCCCACCCCCCACCCTCTCCGAGAAGCGAGAAGATCGACACCTCTTCTGTATGACACGATGAGACAGATCACGGCCCTCCTCGGCTCTGGCGCAACGATGAAACCTTCCACATTATCAGGAGGTCAGTCCGTCACCGTTTATTATGGAGTGGGATACGCGCGCGTCGTCCACTTCTCCGCCTATCTGTGACGAATGTGCAAAAACATGGCTCTGAGCACTATGAGACTCAACTGCTGAGGACATTAGTCCCCTAGAACTTAGAACTAGTTAAACCTAACCAACCTAAGGACATCACAAACATCCATGCCCGAGGCAGGATTCGAACCTGCGACCGTAGGGGTCTTGCGGTTCCAGACTGCAGCGCCTTTAACCGCACGGCCACTTCGGCCGGCTGCAAAAACATGCTAAACGACAATGGTGTAGAGAAGGATGTCACTGGGTACAAGAAGGGCATCATATATTGTTTTGGACGAATCCAGGTTTTGTTCGTTCGAAAATGATGGCCACGTTTTGGTTTGCCCCAGACGGAGTGGACAGCATTACAGTGACATGATTCGGACATGACATACAACACCAGCTCTAAGCTTGTGGTGCGGGATGCTATTGGGTACAACCACAAATCACGGTACGTGTCCAGGGCACTGTGACCAGTGTGAGCTCTGTGAATTGCGTCCTGCGACTCGTAGCCATACCCTTTCTGCACAACACCCTAGACGCCATTTTTCAGCAAGACAATGCACGACCACGCTTAGCTGCTCGACGACGCGCCTTCTCGGTGCCACCGGATGTCAGCCTTTTACCCTGGCTGCCAGAACGCCAGACCTGTCGCCAGGAAAATATGTGTGTATATGGTGATAGGACGGGTGCAGCGCTGCGAACCAGTGCCAAAGACCACAGATGAACTTTGGAACCAGGTGAATGGAGAATGGACAGCTATACAACAGGACGCCATTCGCCCCTTATACGCTTCGATTCCAATACACATGGAACAAGTTATCTGGGCCCATGATGGACTCTATCCCAACTAGGCAACCGGGCACGTGCTTAACACAGGTGACTGAAATGCTAATCACTTCAACAGAGCATACTAATGTGCATGTCCTGTGAATATGAAGGTCCTATCTGTAGTCGTTCAAAGTGTTCTGCTTTTTTTCTGGACATGAGTGTAGTTGTCGCTAAGAGGGCGCTACAAAACAATGTTTCGTTCATTTTATTCGCATAATAGCATGCTTTCTAAGAGAAATGTAATTTTAATGCAGATTCTGGCTCGCATTTTAGTACGACTTCTGGGTCCCATTCAAAGAAAAATGGAATAATTTTACTGAAATATTTACAGTGTGCTCTGTCACATTAGTACATGATAATCTGCTGCCACTGTTGCCGTCTACATACAAGAACTTGACGATCTACTTGTTCATTGTACAACGCTGATGTGGCCTCTTTTCTGTTCAGTCTGAAGACTGGTATCATGAACCTCTATAAACTAGTCTATCCTGTACGATTCTCCTAACCTCCACATAATAAAAAAGGAAAAAAAAACATACACTCAGACTGGGTGCTTCAATATTATTTGCGCATCAGCCTGTTTTTAAGCTAACGTGATTTAATGTCTATCGTGCACCAGAGAAATCTTTGGAAAACTCTTTCTATTTTGCACAACCCATGATGAAAGATATTCGTAGAGTTTTTATTATTATCTCTAAAACTTCAAGTCGCTTGATTAAATTCTTATCTGTCTGGAAGTACTTGCTCGATAGCAACATGTGTTAATCAGCTTGATGCAGAAACAGCCACAATTGGTAGATTCGCTTTTAATTTCATTGACGACTTGTTTCGGTTTTCCTGAACCCATTCTCAAATCCTTCAGACAGACAAAACATTTCTGCTTCACAATGAAATCACCGCGTCACTCTACCGTAGCACGCCACTACAGGATACAAAGCAAAATGGCGCTCTCCTTTGATTCAGTGCACTAATTTGCGGTAATAGGTTATTGGCATCAGTGTAAATGTTACAACTATGTCAGGGTATTTTAATTGACTAAACAAGTCACCTGGGAGAGCGTGATACAGGAAGAACCTATCTCTAACTGTCAAAATCGAATTACGACATGATAAACCACTTAATCTTTGAACTGCCCACTTTCATTTTTCCTTCTATGGCGGCGTACTGCGGTACTGTGACGTGAAGATTTCAGTGTGTACCAGAAATGTAGATATGAACCTGGAGACAGTCAAATAATTAATTAAGTAATTTTATTTCTGGAATCATTTTAAGAAATTTATGATAACCCTTCCTAAGCTTTGATGCTAGGTTCACCAACCAAATTTATATTGATTTCTAGACAAATAACAGAAGAACGTAACTCATATCCTTTAGGAACCTTTACGCCAGTCACAGTTGCACATGACCGGACTGCAGTGAATAAGTGGTTCCATCACATTAACTATTGTGTCTAGCAAAGATCGTAAGTGACATCGTAGCATAAAGAAACTAATGCCCCTGCATTGTATAAAAAAGGAATAACGTAATACCTCTTTCAAAAGTTTTGCAAATAATGTCTTACACCAAAACAGACAGTGTTTTGCAAATCTTAGACTTCTGCATTATGTGTTACTACCAAGTAACATTGCTTAATTAAACTTTTACTATACATTGAAATAACAGCTGCAGTAGAGCACAGGAGATAACTGAAAGATGTAAAGAATGATGTTGTTGTTGTTGTGGTCTTCAGTCCTGAGACTGGTTTGATGCAGCTCTCCATGCTACTCTATCCTGTGCAAGCTTCTTCATCTCCCAGTACCTACCGCAACCTACATCCTTCTGAATCTGCTTAGTGTATTCATCTCTTGGTCTCCCTCTACGATTTTTACCCTCCACGCTGCGCTCCAATGCTAAATTTGTGATCCCTTGACGCCTCAAAACATGTCCTACCAACCGATCCCTTCCTCTAGTCAAGTTGTGCCACAAACTTCTCCCCAATCCTATTCAACACCTCCTCATTAGTTACGTGATCTACCCACCTTATCTTGAGCATTCTTCTGTAGCACCACATTTCGAAAGCTTCTATTCTCTTCTTGTCCAAAATATTTATCGTCCATGTTTCACTTCCATACATGGCTACACTCCATACAAATACTTTCAGAAACGACTTTCTGACACTTAAATCTATACTCGACGTTAACAAATTTCTCTTCTTCAGAAACGATTCCCTTGCCATTGCCAGTCTACATTTTATATCCTCTCTACTTCGACCACCATCAGTTATTTTACTCCCTAAATAGCAAAACTCTTTTACTACTTTAGGTGTCTCATTTCCTAATTTAATTCCCTCAGCATCACGCGATTAAATTTGACTACATTCCATTATCCTCGTTTTGCTTTTGTTGATGTTCATCTTATATCCTCCTTTCAAGACACTGTCCATTCCGTTCAACTGCTCTTCCAAGTCCTTTGCTGTGTCTGACAGAATTACAATGTCGTCGGCGAACCTCAAAGTTTTTACTTCTTCTCCATGAATTTTAATACCTACTCCAAATTTTTCTTTTGTTTCCTTTACTGCTTGCTCAATATACACATTGAATAACATCGGGGAGAGGCTACAACCCTGTCTCACTCCTTTCCCAACCGCTCCTTCCCTTTCATGCCCCTCGACTCTTATAACTGCCACCTGGTTTCTGTACAAATTGTAAATAGCCTTTCGCTCCCTGTAATTTACCCCTGCCATCTTCAGAATTTGAAAGAGAGTATTCCAGTTAACATTGTCAAAAGCTTTCTCTAAGTCTACAAATGCTAGAAACGTAGGTTTGCCTTTTCTTAATCTTTCTTCTAAGATAATTCGTAAGGTTAGTATTGCCTCACGTGTTCCAACATTTCTACGGAATCCAAACTGATCTTCCCCGAGGTCCGCTTCTACCAGTTTTTCCATTCGTCTGTAAAGAATTCGCGTTAGTATTTTTCAGCCATGACTTATTAAACTGATAGTTCGGTAATTTTCAGATCTGTCAACACCTGCTTTCTTTTGGATTGGAATTATTACTTGAAGTCTGAGGGTATTTCGCCTGTCTCATACATCTTGCTCACCAGATGGTAGAGTTTTGTCATGACTGGCTCTCCCAAGGCCATCAGTAGTTCTAATGGAATGTTGTCTACTCCCGGGGCCTTGTTTCGACTCAGGTCTTTCAGTGCTCTGTCAAACTCTTCACGCAGTATCTTATCTCCCATTTCGTCTTCATCTACATCCTCTTCCCTTTCCATAATATTGTTCTCAAGTACATCGCCCTTGTATTAACCCTCTATATACTCCTTCCACCTTTCTGCCTTCCCTTCTTTACTTAGAACTGGGTTGCCATCTGAGCTCTTGATATTCATACAAGTGGTTCTCTTCTCTCCAAAGGTCTCTTTAATTGTCCTGTAGGCAGTATCTATCTCACCCCTAGTGAGACAAGCCTCTACATCCTTACATTAGTCCTCTAGCCATCCCTGCTTAGCCATTTTGCACTTCCTGTCAATCTCATTTTTGAGACGTTTGTATTCCTTTTTGCCTGCTTCATTTACTGCATTTTTATATTTTCTCCTTTCATCAATTAAATTCAATATTTCATCTGTTACCCAAGGATTTCTACTAGCCCTCGTCTTTTTACCTACTTGATCGTCTGCTGCCTTCACTACTTCATCCCTCAGAGCTACCCATTCTTCTTCTACTGTATTTCTTTCCCCCATTCCTGTCAATTGTTCCCTTATGCTCTCCCTGAAACTCTCTACAACCTCTGGTTCTTTCAGTTTATCCAGGTCCCATCTCCTTAAATTCCCACCTTTTTGCAATTTCTTCAGTTTCAATCTGCAGTTCATAACCAATAGATTGTGGTCAGAGTCCACATCTGCCCCTGGAAATTTCTTACAATTTAAAACCTGGTTCCTAAATCTCTGTCTTACCATTATATAATCTATCTGATACCTTTTAGTATCTCCCGGATTCTTCCAGGTATACAACCTTCTTTTATGATTCTTGAACCAAGTGTTAGCTATGATTAAGTCATGCTCTGCGCAAAATTCTACAAGGCGGCTTCCTCTTTCATTTCTTCCCCCCAATCCATATTCACCTACTATGTTTCCTTCTCTCCCTTTTCCTACCGACGAATTCCACGATACAAAGAGAAATAACACTTTCTTTCAAAGGAAATAATATCACTAATGAAACTTCCTGGCAGATTAAAATTGTGTACAGGACCGAGACTCGAACTCGGGACCTTTGCCTGGGCAAGTGCTCTACCATCTGAGCTACCCAAGCACGGCTCACGCCCCTTCCTCACAGCTTTACTTCTGCCAGTATCTCGTCTCCTACGTCCCAAACTTGACAGAAGCTCTCCTTCGCAGGAGGTCCCGAGTTCGAATCTCAGTCCGGCATACTGTTTCAATCTGCGAGGAAGTTTAATATCAGCTCACACTCTGCTGCAGAGTGAAAATCTCATTGTGGAAACATCCCCTAGGCTGTGGCTAAGCCATGTCTCCGCAATATCCTTTCTTCCACGAGTGCTAGTTCTGCAAGGTTTGCAGGGGAGCTTCTGTGAAGTTTGGAAGGTAGGAGACGAGGTACTGACAGAAGTAAAGCTGTGAGGACGGGGCGTGAGTCGTGCTTGGGTAGCTCAGTTGGTAGAGCACTTGCCCGCGAAAGGCAAAGGTCCGGCACACAGTTTTAATCTGCCAGGAAGTTTCATATCTGCGCACACTCCGCTGCAGAGTGAAAATCTCATTCTGAAATGTCAGTAATGTTGGCGTGATTTATGGTGGTCCCGAGGACATAAAAAACGGAGGGGTATGATTCTCTTCTGGATGTATGATCACCACGGAGCACTGCATGCTCCGCAACACGACTCCATGCTGACAAAAATGTTGGTAAGGAGTGTTTAGGGTAGGGCGTTCGATCCCTCCACCAGCAAGATTGACAGCTGCTGGATGGTAGTTGGTGCATGAGGACGTGCCCAGTACGTCTCTCTAAGGCATCCCACATGTCCCCGATGTAATTTAAGTAGAGGTGTGGAGGGTGGGGAGGCGAGGTGACAGGTGAGTTCTTTCGTCTATTGTCATCTCCTTCCAAGATCTCCTACACATGCGAGGTTCGATGATGCACACACTGTCATCCAAGAAAGTGACGTCAGGGCAGAATGCACCCCTGAGGAGGCGTACATGGAGTAGGAGTACAGTTTCACCAAAAAGAAAAAAGAAAAGTTGATTGATGAGTTGCATGTTTAAAGATTCGAAGATTTGGAGGTGAGTACGCCAATGCAACGTTGTCTCTCTACACCACCTGAGCCTCCAAAACCACCATGTTCGTCAATATTACGTGTTCCCTTCTCTCGACGTATAAGGGTACATTCAGCAAAAGCTACTGAGGCAGGACTGAACAGCACGCGACGCCACTTCATGTTGGTCCAGTCCCTATGCTACTGCCACAAATGCAGACTGTGCCGCCCGACTGTGGATGTCAACGGAAGTTCTCTTTAGTTTAAACTCGCTAATTTCGATCGTACTTGTTTATTTATCAGGCATAGTTCCCTATTTTTTAAATGTCTAGGGTATATTTTCACCGTCTTTAGTGTGGATAGGAATTGTGATTGTTGTGTTCGTGTGAGATCTGAGTTGTTGAGCCTTTGATCCAGGCGCTGTTGGCTTTGGTCACAGAGCTTGAAGCTGCTGCCAATGGGCGTTACAGTGATGGGCCGGATGTGGGAATCCAGGGAACGTCCAGCCCTTCGTATTTGACTCCCAGTCGGTCTGCAACTGTGGCCGCCCAATGTACTGCCTGCTCTTAGGTTGAATCCTCACCCGCGGTTTAGTGCGGGGTCGTTCCCAGGTATGACAGGCAGTGCATTTCTGAAAAACACTGTTTTCTGGTGGCGCAGTGGTTAATGCAATCCCGGGTTAGTCCCTGACTGGCACAGATTTTCATTGCCTGCAGATTTCGTGTTAATTTCTGATGCCGCTGATATTTAGTCCCTTCCATTTCCTCTCCTTTCTCCTCTCTTTAGCTTTCTTTTACATTGTATGTATTACAGCCTCAGATTCTGTGTGGTGTGTGCTCTTTCAGATATATTTGAAAAAAAAAAAAAAGACACCATGCATTCATACAAGGGCTAGTTTCTAGTTAACAGATTAGCTCTAACATTGATTTGGGTCTTTGATTTGTGATTATCAGGGACATCAAACTTCAAAAACTAGTTATTTACTGTCGCAAGCACCAGTCTGCTGATTTTTTTATTAGGAAGGGCAATATTTGTAATAAACTGCGTAAAAAGCCTGTAACAGAAAACAGTGGATCCTTCTGGTGTGTGGCAGAATATTCCTAAGATATCCGTATCAGTCATTTAGAAAAATCTTTTAGCCTTAGGCAACTCCTCAAGAGGCATTTGCAGATGAATTAAGTTTGCATATCATGCTCGTAGCGTATAATTTCTCACGCATGGGTCAACATCCTGTTTCTGTATCCTCTACCAACAATGCCGACTACTCTATCGTATTACGATTTCCAAACATGATCTTGTGTTTACCTTAACATTTCCTCCCATGATGATGGAAGCACTATGATGTTTGTTGTCAAACGTAACAACCCATCATGAATGGTCTGCTCATGTTTGTTACCACCCAAGTTTCGACTATTGTGTCTACTGGTTCCTTGAAGTTCCAGGATATCTCATGATAACAAACGACGAAATGTGTAATATTGGAGTAATAGTCCTTCTGCGTTCAGTAAATGAAATTTCCCTCAGTGGCCTATTCAGCATTTTGCAGACTACATATGTTTTTCAAAATTATCACGTACCTTCTTCGTGATTGTTTGTCTTGGCTACGTTAGGTGCATAATAAGTGGACAGTTAAGTCATACTTATTCAGTTGTGCAAAACCTTGTGTTTTGAAAGAGAATATGTCGTATTCGCAAGAAAACTGAGTTTCTTTAACATCTAAACAATTTTCACTGTTACCAAAATCGAGATTTCTGCTAGTTGCCAATAGCATCTATTTTAGATGACATTTAACATGTAACTGGCTATTGATAATGCTTATTCTTGATTTGTTTTCACTTACTGATTATTGGTGTGTAGCACAGTGTTAATGTGAGGCATGGACTTGCAGTGCTGAGCAGATTTTCTTGATTGCAGCTCTTCTAAATTAGAATGTAATATTTTTTGATGTGTACATTACGATTTTGTTCCTTTGCACAATTTTTCTCATCCGCAAGAACGTTAATTTATCAGATTCTTTTTTTTAATATAAAAAAGGTGACAACACACATAAAGTGAATGCTGTAATTTCAGAATGAAATAATAACATATATTACACTTGTATTTCAGGGATGACTAGAGATGGTATTCTGAAAGGGTACAACTCTCCCTTACTTCCTGGCCTAGACTCATCCAATTAGTTGGATGGATGCATCCCTCGAAAGTATAAATTCCTTTCCGTAATAACACATTACTAGTTGATTTTTTTTTTGGTCATCAGTCTACTGACTGGTTTGATGCGGCCAGCCACGAATTCCTTTCCTGTGCTAACCTCTTCATCTCAGAGTAGCGCTTGCAACCTACGTCCTCAATTATTTGCTTGACGTATTCCAATCTCTGTCTTCCTCTACAGTTTTTGCCCTCTACAGCTCCCTCGAGTACCATGGAAGGCATTCCCTCATGTCTTAGCAGATGTCCTACCATCCTGTCCCTTCTCCTTATCAGTGTTTTCCACATATTCCTTTCCTCTCCGGTTCTGCGTAGAACCTCCTCATTCCTTACCTTATCAGTCCACCTAATTTTCAACATTCGTCTATAGCACCACATCTCAAATGCTTCGATTCTCTTCTGTTCCGGTTTTCCCACAGTCCATGTTTCACTATCACACAATGCTGTACTCCAGACGTACATCCTCAGAAATTTCTTCCTCAAATTAATGCCGGTATTTGACATTAGTAGACTTCTCTTGGCCAGAAACGCCTTTTTTGCCATAGCGAGTCTGCTTTTGATGTCCTCCTTGCTCCGTCCGTCATTGGTTATTTTACTACCTAGGTAGCAGAATTCCTTAACTTCATTGACTTCGTGACCATCAATCCTGATGTTAAGTTTCTCGCTGTTCTCATTTCTACTACTTCTCATTACCTTCGTCTTCCTCCGATTTACTCTCAAACCATACCGTGTACTCATTAGACTGTTCATTCCGTTTAGCAGATCATTTAACTGTTCTTCAATTTCACTCAGGATAGCAATGTCATCAGCGAATCGTATCATTGATATCCTTTCACCTTGTATTTTAATTCCACTTCTGAACCTTTCTTTTATTTCCATCATTGCTTCCTCGATGTACCGATCGAAGAGTAGGGGCTTAAGGCTACAGCCTTGTCTTACACCCTTCTTAATACGAGCACTTGGTTCATGATCGTCCACTCTTATTATTCCCTCTTGGTTGTTGTACATATTGCATATGACCCGTCTCTCCCTATAGCTTAACCCTACTTTTTTCAGAATCTCGAAGAGCTTGCACCATTTTATATTGTCGAACGCTTTTTCCAGGTCGACAAATCCTATGAAAGTGTCTTGATTTTCCTTTAGCCTTGCTTCCATTATTAACAGTAACGTCAGAATTGCCTCTCTCGTCCCTTTACTTTTCCTAAAGCCAAACCGATCGTCACCTAGCGCATTCTCAATTTTCTTTTCCATTTTTCTGTATATTATTCTTGTAAGCAGCTTCGATGCATGAGCTGTTAAGCTGATTGTGCGATAATTCTCGCACTTGTCAGCTCTTGCCGTCTTCGGAATTGTGTGGATGATGCTTTTCCGAAAGTCAGATGGTATATCGCCAGACTCATATATTCTACACACCAACGTGAATAGTCGTTTTGTTGCCACTTCCCCCAATGATTTTAGAAATTCTGATGGAATGTTATCTATCCCTTCTCCCTTATTTGACTCCCTTCTGCCTTATTTGACGGTAAGTCCTCCAAAGCTCTTTTAAATTCCGATTCTAATACTGGATCCCCTATCTCTTCTAAATCGACTCCTGTTTCTTCTTCTATCACATCAGACAAATCTTCACCCTCATAGAGGCTTTCAATGTATTCTTTCCACCTATCTGCTCTCTCCTCTGCATTTAGCAGTGGAATTCCCGTTGCACTCTTAATGTTACCACCGTTGCTTTTAATGTCACCAAAGGCTGTTATGACTTTCCTGTATGCTGAGTCGGTCCTTCCGACAATCATATCTTTTTCGATGTCTTCACATTTTTCCTGCAGACATTTCGTCTTAGCTTCCCTGCACTTCCTATTTATTTCATTCCTCAGCGACTTCTATTTCTGCATTCCTGATTTTCCCGGAACATGTTTGCACTTCCTCCTTTCATCATTCAACTGAAGTATTTCTTCTGTTACCCATGGTTTCTTCGCAGCTACCTTCTTTGTACCTATGTTTTCCTTCCCAACTTCTGTGATGGCCCTTTTTAGAGATGTCCATTCCTCTTCAACTGTACTGCCTACTGCGCTATTCCTTATTGCTGTATCTATAGCGTTAGAGAACTTCAAACGTATCTCGTCATTCCTTAGTACTTCCGTATCCCACTTCTTTGCGTATTGATTCTTCCTGACCAATGTCTTGAACTTCTTCCTACGCTTCATCACTACTATATTGTGATCTGTGTCTATATCTGCTCCTGGGTACGCCTTACAATCCAGTATCTGATTTCGGAATCTCTGTCTGACCATGATGTAATGTAATTGAAATCTTCCCGTAACTCCCGGCCTTTTCCAAGTATACCTCCTCCTCTTGTGATTCTTGAACAGGGTATTCGCTATTACTAGCTGAAACTTGTTATAGAACTCAATTAGTCTTTCTCCTCTTTCATTCCTCGTCCCAAGCCCATATTCTCCTGTAACCTTTTCTTCTACTCCTTCCCCTACAACTGCATTCCAGTCGCCCATGACTATTAGATTTTCGTCCCCCTTTACATACTGCATTACCCTTTCAATATCCTCATACACTTCCTCTATCTGTTCATCTTCAGCTTGCGACGTCCGCATGTATACCTGAACTATCGTTGCCGGTGTTGGTCTGCTGTCGATTCTGATTAGAACAACCCAATCACTGAACTGTTCACAGTAACACACCCTATGCCCTACCTTCCTATTCATAAGGAATCCTACACCTGTTATACCATTTTCTGCTGCAGTTGCTATTACCCGATACTCATCTAACCAGAAATCCTTGTCTTCCTTCCACTTCACTTCACTGACCCCTACTATATCTAGATTGAGCCTTTGAATTTCCCTTTTCAGATTTTCTAGTTTCCCTACCACGTTCAAGCTTCTGACATTCCACGCCCTGACTCGTAGAACGTTATCCTTTCGTTGATTATTCAATCTTTTTCTCATGGTAACCTCCCCCTTGGCAGTCCCCTTCCGAAAATCCGAATGGGGGACTATTCCGGAATCTTTTGCCAATGGAGAGATCATCATGACACTTCTTCAATTACAGGCCACATGTCCTGTGGATACTCGTTACGTGTCTTTAATGCAGTGGTTCCCATTGCCTTCTGCATCCTCATGTCGTTGATCTTTGCTGATTCTTCTGAATCAGTGATCATAAGGCCGTTGCAGCATCCCTGAATATGGAACTAAATAAGAATATAAAAAAAGGGAGGAAGGTTTATCTGTTTAGCAAGAGTAATAGAAGGCAGATATCAGACTACCTAACAGATCAAAACGAAAATTTCTGTTCCGACTCCGATAATGTTGAGTGTTTATGGAAAAAGTTCAACGCAATCGTAAAATGCGTTTTAGACAGGTACGTGCAGAGTAAAACTGTGTAGGACGGGAAAAACCCACCGTGGTTCAACAACAAAGTTAGGAAACTACTGCGAAAGGAAAGAGAGCTTCACTGCAAGTTTAAACGCAGCCAAAACCACTCAGACAAACAGAAGCTAAATGATGTGAAAGTTAGCGTAAGGAGGGCTATGCGAGAAGCGTTCAGTGAATTCGAAAGTAAAATTCTATGTACCGAGTTGACAGAAAATCCTAGGAAGTTCTGGTCTTATGTTAAATCAGTAAGTGGCTCGAAACAGCATATCCAGACACTCCGGGATGATGATGGCATTGAAACAGAGGATGACACGCGTAAAGCTGAAATACTGAACATCTTTTTCCAAAGCTGTTTCACAGAGGAAGACCGGACTGCAGTTCCTTCTCTATATCCTAGCACATACGAAAAAATGGCTGACATCGAAATAAGTGTCCAAAGCCGGCCGAGTGGCCGTGCGGTTCTAGGCGCTACAGTCCGGAACGGAGCGACCGCTACGGTCACAGGTTCGAATCCTGCCTCTTGCATGGATGTGTGTGATGTCCTTAGGTTAGTTAGGTTTAATTAGTTCTACGTTCTAGGCGACTGATGAACTCATCAGTTAAGTCGCATAGTGCTCAGAGCCATTTGAACTATTTAAGTATCCAAGGAATAGAAAAGAAACTGAAATCACTCAACAGAGGAAAGTCCACTGGACCTGACGGGATACCAATTCGATTCTACACAGAGTACGCGAAAGAACTGGCCCGCTTTTAACAGCCGTGCACCCCAAGTCTCTAGAGGAACGGAAGGTTCCAAATGATTGGAAAAGAGCACAGGTTGTCCCAGTCTTCAAGAAGGGTCGTCGAGTATATGCGCAAAACTCTAGACCTATATCTCTGACGTCGATCTGTTGTAGAATTTTAGAAAATTTTTTTGGTCGCGCATCATGTCGTTTCTGGAAACCCAGAATCTACTATGTAGGAATCAACATGGATTCCGGAAACAGCGATCGTGTAAGACCCAACTCGCTTTATTTGTTCATGAGACCCAGAAAATATTAGATACAGGCTCTCAGGTAGATGCCATTTTCCTTGACTTCCGGAAGGCGTTCGATACAGTTTCGCACTGTCGTCTGATAAACAACGTAAGAGCCTGCGTAATATCAGACCAGCTTTGTGGCTGGATTGAAGCGTTTTTAGCAAACAGAACACAGCATGTTGTTCTCAATGGAGAGACGTCTACAGACGTTAAAGTAATCTCTGGCATGCCACAGGGGAGTGTTATGGGACCATTGCTTTTCACAATATATATAAATGACCTAGTAGATAGTGTCGGAAGTTCCATGTGGCTTTTCGCGGATGATGCTGTACTAAACAGAGATGTTACAGCATTCGAAAATTGCAGCGAAATGCAGGAAGATCTGCAGATGATAGGCATTTCGTGCAGGGAGTGGCAACTGAACCTTAACATAGACAAATGTAATGTATTGCGAATATATAGAAATAAGGATCCTTTGTTGTATGATTATATGATAGAACAAACACTGGTAGCAGTTACTACTGTAAAATATCTGGTAGTGCTCGTGCGGAACGATTTGAAGTGGAATGATCATATGAAATTAATTGTTGGTAAGGCGGGTACCAGGCTGAGATTCATTGGGAGAGGCCTTAGAAAATGTAGTTCTCAACAAAGGAGGTGGCTTACAAAACTCTCGTTCGACCTATACTTGAGTATTGCGCATCAGTGTGGGATCCGTACCAGGTCGGGTTGACGGAGGAGATAGAGAAGATCCAAAGAAGAGCAGCGCGTTTCGTCACAGGGTTATTTGGTAAGCGTGATAGCGTTACGGAGATGTTTAGCAAACTCAAGTGGCAGACTCTGCAAGAGAGGCGCTCTGCATCGCGGTGTAGCTTGCTGTCCAGGTTTCGAGAGGGTGCGTTTCTGGATGAGGTATCGAATATATTGCTTCCCCCTACTTATACCTCTCGAGGAGATCACGAATGGAAAATTAGACAGATTCGAGCGCGCACGGAGGCTTTCCGGCAGTCGTTCTTCCCGCGAACCATACGCGACTGGAACAGGAAAGGGAGGTAATGACAGCGCCACGTAAAGTGCCCTCCGCCACACACCGTTGGGTGGCTTGCGGAGTATAAATTTAGATGTAGATGTAGCTGTCATTTATTTATTTATTCACACGTCAAGTTCCGTAGGACCAAACTCAGGAGCAAATATCCAAGGTCATGGAATATATCAGTACGTGAAATTACAACATCAAAAGTAATAACAGATAAAAATAAATGTTTAAGAACCCGAAAAAAATCCGTCGATAAGTTTAAGTACGCGCAGTCAATAATACAACAAGAATCAGCTTAATTTTTCAAGGAAATCCTTGACAGAATAGAATAATTGAGCCATGAGGAAACTCTTCAGTTTCGATTTGAAAGCGCGTGGACTAGTGCTAAGATTTTTGAATTCGAGTGGTACCTTATTGAAAATGGATGCAGCAGTATATTGCACACCTTTCTCCACAAGAGTTAAGGAAGCCCGATCCAAATGCAGGTTTGATTTCTGCCGAGTATTAACTGAGTGAAAGATGCTTATTGTTGGAAATAAGCTAATATTGTTAACAAGGAATAACAGTAAGGAATGTATATATATATTGAGAGGCCAAAGTCAGAATACCCAGAATCGTGAACAGGGGTAGACAACAGCTTCTTGAACTTACACCACTTATTGTCCAAACCGCCCGTTTCTGAGCCAAAAATATCCTTTTAGAATGGGAAGAGTTACCCCAAAATATAATACCATACGACATAAGCGAATGAAAATAAGATAAGTGGAATAATTTTCGTGTCGATCGACCACTCATTTCAGATACCGTCCCAAAAGTAAAAATGGCAGTATTAAGACTCTGAAGAAGATCCTGAACGTGGGCTTTCCACGACAGCTTACTATATGTCTGAATACCTAGAAATCTAAAGTGTTCAGTTTCACTAATTAAGTGTTCATTCTGTGAAAATAAAATGTCAGGTTTTGTTGGATTTTAAGTCAGAAACTGTAAAAACTGAGTCTAACTGTGATTTAGCGTTAGTTTATTTTCTACAAGCCAAGAACTTAGGCCAGGAGCAGCACTATCTGAAACCGAGCCAATGTTGCACACAACATCCTTTACTACCAAGCTAGTGTCATCAGCAAACGGACATAGTTTCGAGTTACCCGTAATAATATAGGGCATATCATTTATATAAATAAGGAACAGGAGTGGCCCCAACTCTGAACCCTGGGACACACCACACTTGATTGTACCACACTCAGACCCTACATCACAGCCATTCTCAACATTGTGAATAATGACCTTTTGCTGTCTGTTGGTAAAGTAAGAGGTGAACCAATTATGAGCTACTCCCCGTATTCCTTAATGGTCCAACTTCTGGAGCAATATTTTGTGATCAACACAATTAAATGCCTTAGTTCCATCAAAAAATATGCCTAGCGTTCGAAACCTTTTGTTTAACCTATTCATTACCTAAAAAAGTGAATATAGCATTTTAAGTTGTTAAACGACTTCTACAGCCGAACTGTACATTTGATATGAAATAATCAATTATCCTTAACTATACAGCCTTTTCAATAACTTTAGCAAACACTGATGGCATAGAAATAGGTCTAAAATTATTTACATTGTCCCTTTCTCCGATTTTATAAAGCGGCTTTACCACTAAGTACTTTAATCGCTCAGGAAACTGACCATTCCTAAAGGAAAAATTACAAATATTGCTAAATACAGGGCTAACATGTGCTGCACAGTACTTTAATATTCTGCTAGGCACTCCATCATAACCATGAGAGTCCATAGTCTTCAGTGACTTAATTATCGACACAATCTCCCTCTTTTCTGTATCACAGACATCAGTCTCGGAATGGTATTTGCCAATGATGTTATATGATTCCCTGATCAACTAAATTTTTATTTAATTCTCCAGCAATGCTCAAAAAATGATTGCTGAATACTGTACATATATCTGATTCATCCGTAACAGAAATGTTTTTACTGCGAACTGACTTTATATCGTGGACCTCGTGCTGCTGACCAGAAAATTCCTTCACAGCCGACCATATGGTTTTAATTTTATCCTGTGAATCAGCTATTCTATTAGCATACCACATATTCTTTGCCTTCCTAATAACATTTTAAGCACTTTTTTGCGCCATCAGTCTTTTGACTGGTTTTATGGAACCTGCCACGAATTCCTCTTTGTGCCTACCTTTTCATCTCGGAGTAGCAACTGCAATCTAAGTCCTTAATTGATCATTTTCTGGATAAATTACAATCACTGTCTTTCTCCACAGTTTTTACACTCTACAGGTCCCTCTAGCATCTTGGAAGCTTTTCTCTGATGTCTTCACACATTACATTTCGTCCTGTCCTTTCTTCTTGTCCGTGTTTTCCATATATTCCTTTCCTCGACGATTCTGCAAAGAACCCCCTCATTCCTTACCTTATCAGTCCCCCTAATTTTCAATATTATTCTGTAGCAACACATCTCAAATGCTTTGAATCGCCTCTTTTCCGCGTTTCCCACATTCCATATCTCACACCCATACAATGTTGTGTTCTCAAACAATGGGCAATGTTTGACACTAGTAAATATCACTTGATCCAGAATGCCTTTTCTGCCAGTGATAGTGGGCTTTTGATGTCCTCTTTGCTCCGTCCATGTCTGGTTATTTTGCTGCTGAAGCAGCAGAATTCCTTCGCCTTTTTCTGTGATCCGCTGTTCTCATTTCTGCTACTTCTCATTACTTTCGTCTTTCTTCTATTAACTCTCAGTCTATATTCTGTAGTCATTAGGCTGTCAATTTCATTCGACAGCTCCACTAATTCTTTTTCGCTTTTACTGAGGATAGCAAAGCCATCAGCGACTCTTATCATTACTGCCCTTTCACCCCGATTTTTTAACTCCACTCGTCAATGCTGCTATGTACAGACCGAACAGACGGGCGAAAGATTATATCCCTTTCTTACATCATTTTTAATCCGTTCTTCGTCTTCCAGTCTTATTATTCCTTCCTGGTTCTTGTACAGATTGTATATTACCCTACTTTCCCTGCGGCGTACCCCTATTATTATCAGAATTTCGAAGATCTTGTTCTAACGCTTTTTCCAAATCGACAAATCCTATGAACTTGTCCTGATCTTTTTCTTCCCCTTGCTTCCGCTATTGACAGTAACGTCATAACTGGCTCTCTGCCGCATTTACCTTTCCTCTAGCCAAACTGATCTTCATCTAACAGTAACAATTACTTAATCCTAAGCAAGAATGTTGCTCTTCACTTACACGCAGTGCCAGGAAACTTCACACTGAGCGTGCAGATCCGGGATCTCTTTTCATATTATCCCGACTAATCACATGCCCCTTAATGAAAAATGGTATTTCGTGATGTTCGATGTAAGGCAAGCATGACACAATCTTTTAAATACGTTTTTCAGTTATTACACTTGCTGATTCCTAAAGGCTGAAAACACAATACCGTCGTCAGGATACACCAAGTACAGTCTAGGCTTTAAAACTCATATTACTCCATCCAGTAATAGCTTAAATCTGGCCAGCACATTCTGCAGAGGTAACGGCGTATGGTGATACTGGTAATGGCTGCAAGGGACCATTAGCATAGTCTCTGCCAAGTCCTCTGGCACTACCTCCAGTTGGTGATGACCACTCTTCAAATGGTTCAAATGGCTCTGAGCACTATGGGACTTAACATCTATGGTCATCAGTCCCCTAGAACTTAGAACCACTTAAACCTAACTAACCTAAGGACAGCACACAACACCCAGCCACCACGAGGCAGAGAAAATCCCTGACCCCGCCGGGAATCGAACCCGGGAACCCGGGCGTGGGAAGCGAGAACGCTATGGGCACGACCACGAGATGCGGGCGATGACCACTCTTCAGGGCTACTATGGATAAGTAATTCTATTTACACAAGTTACCCTGGGTCTCTGTAATATTTGTTATCAAATATGCGTTATCCGTTCTTTTAGGGATAATCACTAAAGAATCCGTTTTTTCTTGTGGCATCCGACGATATTTTCTTTTTAATAATGAGCCGAACCATGAATTTGCTCTTTTATGCCATCGTTCGATTACTGGTTAATAAACTCTTCAACTATTGGTTGTAAATGACAGTAAAGTGTATACGGTTCTTGGTACATAACTGAATTACCTCCTGTTGGAATATCGTGTTGCCATTAATGGACCTGTGGAATTAATTATGTCCTTGAATTCTATTAATAGCTTCTCCAGGTGCCTGCATTGTCTTCTCTCTATAAATTCTCAACTTTTGCACATAATGCAGTTGTATTGGCGGTTTGCTTATGGCTAAGGTCCACATGTAATCTGTACAAAACTTTGTCATCCAGAATGTTCAAATTGGCAGCCAACAACCCTTTTGCCAAATTCACTTCATCGGCTCCGAACTTATCCACACCGACAGGGAACATATATACACCACCTGCTTCTTGCACTCTTACATCGCCCCTACATATAAAACACATCTATGCATGTAATCCATCACTTTCATCTAATAGCTGTACCACAGGTAATACATTGACTCGTAACTCCATAGCTACACTCAGGTAAAGTAATTTCCTTAAGCCGGCCGCGGTGGTCTAGCGGTTCTAGGCGCGCAGTCCGGAACCGCGCGACTGCTACGGTCGCAGGTTCGAATCCTGCCTCGGGCATGGATGTGTGTGATGTCATTAGGTTAGTTAGGTTTAAGGAGTTCTAAGTTCTAGGGGACTGATGACCACAGATGTTAAGTCCCATAGTGCTCAGAGCCATTTGAACCATTTTTTGAATTTCCTTAAACGCACCTTATCACACGAAATGAGACTGAATAACTTTATATGCAGTTTAAATGGTTCGCAATTCATGACAGCAGAACTTTGGGACAGTGGGTCATTGGCTACAGTCTCCCTCAGCCAGTCACTGGGCCCACTGAGTTACCCATTGCATAGCCGATGATTAGGTTTTCCAGGGTATTACCAAAGAAATCCAGTACTAGTATTGTGCAGTTCCCTTACATGGGTCAGTCTCTCAGAACTATTTTGCTCCTACCTAAAGCTACCACTTCCACATAATTATTCCCTACCCCATGTAATGTGGAAGGTCGAAACCCCTCTTGCACGTGAGGCTAATTTTTGTTCAGTAATAAGCTCTCTACTGTCTATTACACCAATTAAGCAACACTCCCCTCTTCAAACCGTCTTCGTAGTGTTGAAACTTTCTGGGAAAACCGTTCGACGAATATGGAGATGCCATTGGTCTTTATCGCATTGTTACTTCGTCCTCGCCCTTTTCGTTATTTGCCTCTACAATCCCATTCCTGGTGTGCAACCACGTCGCATTTGATACACTGTGGTTGGCGACAATAACTCAGAATTGGGGGCTGAATATTCACGCCTATAACACTTTACGTCCGCGGAGAAATCAGTATTCTTCTGTACCCTTGTCCATACGTCTATCTGTTCTAGATCTGTGACCACTTTGATGGCGGCATCCAGGACCTTCGGGTTTTCCGTGAGCACTCTCTGCGACATATTAGGTGGAACGCAATTAGAAAACCATTCAAGACTATGGTTCGCTACATGAAGAATTACTTTAAGCATCACCTTATTCCCCATCAACAAGCAAATGTTATCACTGATCTTCCTTATCCTATTGAGAAAAGTGGCTACCTATAAATATCGCCAGTGCAGTACTCCACTCAGCTGTTCCCAGAATTTTGTTTCTTGTAGCTTTGCAGGCGGCCTTCCTTAAGCTGTTCGAATGCAAGCACTTTCCTTAAGTCTTGATGAAACATCACGTACGTTTGGTTATCGCCCACAGTTTTTGATCTGTCTAGCAACCCAATATTTCTACGCTTCTGGGTCTCTGTTTAATGCAAACACATCCTATACTGTCTTCCCTGCAAAATGTTTAACGAAACTAGCGGCATTCGGAGCTAACGGAGGAACGGTTGCCTGATTTAGCAGACCGGTCGAGGTGCAGTTGAGTACTTGAGTGTCCGTCAAACACGAGTCGTATGCTTGGAGCTCTTTGAAAATGGCCGTTGTCAAGACAAAAGAGTCTTTAGCACACCCATCCTGAGGAGTAGATAACAGGGATATCATCACCAAGAATGATGAAATAAACGTCATAGTTCATATTCAGGGATAATGAAAATGTTTTCAGAAGTAATGGTACGTAAAACACCATCGGAACATCAGAGAACATCCTCTGGCCGGGACATCTTCTACTCACTGGAGGTTAACGGTCTTATTGAGTCGTTGGTGTTCTCGATGCTTTGCATAATTTGAAATGAGGCCAAGTGGCGACACATTGGAGAAATCACTGGCGTCTTTGCTGTTTCACCTACTGATTCCATGCGGCACTTCCTGTCGGAGCCAAGACTGTCATTGATACGGCGTGTCACTCTTCGCGGGTCCTTGTCAGTTACCATCTTACTACGCCCACTGTTCTTACGCCGTGTTACATGACTGTGAGTGGCAGACCTTAAAGGGCAGCGATGGTACAAGAAACTGAGCAATTTAATTATCTGCAAGTCCAGACACGGTAGCTCCTTAGTGCTACTCTGTCATGTCATCGTGCAGACTTCACCTACTGCGCTATTTCCATATAACCGAGATGCACATACTCACCACTTCACTGCCGTAACTTCCGTCAGTGTTGTAGTGTCACATAACTATATAATCAGTTCTAAACAACCTTTAATTAAATCGCTTCAGGCAAACGCCGGTAAGGTTCCTATGAAAGGGCGCAGCCGATTTCCTTCCCTAGTCCGATAGGACCGATGACCTTGCAGTTTGGTTCTCTCCCCCAAATCAACAAACCACCTTTAGCGCTACAAAGTGACCAGTAGCTCTTTTAAGAGAGAGTGAAGCACCAGAAGACAGGATCGGATGTAAATGTAACTTTCTACATGTACGCACATTAGTAGCTATGTTGTAGGGGACTTTGCCACAACAGATTTGATATTTTGTAAGTTCCTTTCGATTTATATTTTCGTTAGATAACGTTTTATGATACCCCGTCAGATTGATAATCCTTTCATTGGCTGCTACTGGCTAGCACCATGTACTGACAATTTCTGTAGTGCTGCACATCTAGGAGATAATTAGAGGTGAGACGTGACATAAAGAGCGAAGTAGGCAATACGCTCCTCAGAAGCCGATATCAATTAAAGAGACGCTTGGAAGAGAGTTGTCATGTTTTGTAGCGGCGGACGTTTGCTGCCCTGAGAGAGAGCACATTGAGGATGCGGCACTTTTCAATGCTGGAGGCCGCAGAATCCCCAAAGTGCAGCCAGGGGCAGGAGGTTGCACTCTGCTAGACTGAAAAAAATAATTTTGAATAGTGTGCCTGGTGGAAGAACGTTGGGGCGGAACAATGTGGAAAGACATCCCTTTTATGAGAAGAAATTCGTAGGTCAAAAACGATTGTCCTGAGCAGACCTCCGAGAAATCTTGTCACGGTAACGAAAACCAGATGCACGTATTTCATTGTTGGAGTGCTTAGCATCTAGGAGGGGAAATGAAAACTTTCGAAAAACTTCTGAAGTGAATATGAGTTTCAGGCGAATGGCTTGCAGATTCATGACCCATGTATTGGGAAGTAACGTTTTTGTAACGGTCACTGGTATTCGTCAACTGGGCACAAATGTAGGCGACAGATGTGCAGGAGTGAGTGGTTGTATGGCATGGCGGGACTTCCCTGCAAGTATTAAATAAAAACAATTTCCTCCAGGGATAGACCTAAAGATCTTGCTGGTGCGAGCCACGATGGAGAATCTGAGAGATTCTGAGAAATTCTGATTTCGCTACAAGGAATGCGTGAAGGCACTTCTCAGTGAACAAAGTTCTTATTCTGTATACTCTAGTGATCATCCTTTATCTCACTGTGGGGTAGGAAGCTCATTGAAATGAATATTGACGGAAAAATACTTTAATTCCTTTTCCTCGCTATGGAGATAAAAATAATCACGATTCATGTCTCTTGCTGAGGTAATTTCAGCCCTAGAAGACTGCGTCCACTGGTTTCACGTGGCCCGCCACGAATTACTGTCCTGTGCCAACATTTTGATCTCAGAAAAGCAATCACAACCTATCTCCTCAATTATTTGCCTGATGTATTCCAATCTCTACAGTTTTTGCCCTCTACACCCCTCTCTGGTACCATCGAAGTTATTCCCTGATGTCTTACCTGATGTCCTATTATTCTCCTTCTTCTCGTCCGTGCTGTCAACATATTCCTTTCCTCAACGATTCTGCAGAGGACCTCCTCATTCCTTACATTATCTCTCCAATTAATTTTCAACATTCTTCTGTAGCAACATGTGTCGAATTAGGCAGCGATGGTTGGGGCATGAAGGACATCAAAAGCCGACTAGAAATGGCAAAAATGACATTCCTGGCAAAGAGAAGGTAAGGAATGAGGAGCTTCTGCGCAGAAATGAAGAGGAAACGAACATATGGAAAACACTAACAAACGAACGGACAAGGTCATAGGACATATGTTATGACTTCAGGGACTAACTTCCATGCTACCAGAGGGAGCTGTAAAGGTTAAAAACTGTGGAGAAAGACAGAGACTGGAATACATCCAGCAAATAATGGAGAACCTAGTGTGCAATTGCTACTCTGAGATCGAGAGGTTGACTCAAGAGAGGAATTCTTGGCGATCCGCATCAAAAACCAGTCAGAAGACCGATGATTGAAAAAAAATTTTTTTTTTACTTTGAATAAATTAACGGTATCCAAGTAATGATACATTGTAGTAGCATCTCTTTAACAATAATTGCCTCGATTAGATACACTGAACCACAACACGATATTCGTTTTATGGAAATCCCCCGGTTATCGACGACAGTGTTTTTTTAATTATTTGCACACACGGTACACGTTACGACCACCACTGGGTTGCACACTGTAAATGATTAGAGATGAAATTATCTTTGAAAGGTGGCACGGTCACCAAAGTGCACTAGTGCTGTACGTATTCATTTTTGGTACCAAGTGTGGTGGGGTATATACGAGACATGAAAAGCAAGAGATTTGTGTGATCGCTGGGAAGGACACAGAAATCTCACGTACTCGTGAGACAGAGAAAAAGACAGTTTGAAATAGACCTGGTTGTGGGTTTCCAATTGCTCATCTGATCGAATAGTGAAATAACCAGATTTGTGAGGCGTTGGTATATGTCATTGGCCCCAACTTTGAACTGAATGGGAACGCGTGTGCGGGGACATTCGTCGTCATGGTTCCGGTAGACACATCTGACCACCGAAAGGGCGGATCACAGTGATGTGCAGCAAGAACGCCGCTTTCCTGTCCGCGTCTGACATCCGAGGACAAGTAACGGACTCCCTGCAACGTTCTGAGTCATCTCGCACCATTAGTCACAGACTAACAGCAGCCATACTATGGCATTATTATTTATTGCGTGGACTGTCACAGACAACAGGAGACAAATGGTTGCATTTTGAGTAATATTCATCAGGAAATGTAAACAGCTAATGAATGGTGTTCCATTGTTTTCAGCGATGAATCACAGTTTTGCCTCGGTTGACCATCATCTGCGAGTATGACGTCCCACTGTTCCGATAACTTGGGGAAGCACGCTGGTGTTCATTCTGGCGTCGTGGTGTTGCGAGACATCGATTACGAGTTTTAGCCATACTGGTCTCGATTGACGGGACTCAGAAAGTACAACTATACATCAATGACATCTCCCGCACAATACAGTGATGGCGCCGGCAGGGGTGGCCGAGCGGTTGTAGGCGCTACAGTTTGGAACCGAACGACCGCTACGGTCGCAGGTTCGAATCCTGCCTAAGGCATCGATGTGTGTGATGTTCTTAGGTTAGTTAGGTTTAAGTAGTTCTAAGTTCTAGTGGACTGATGACCTTAGAAGTTAAGTCCCATAGTGCTCAGAACCATTTGAACCATTTGAATGTGGTGGAACTTGTCAACAGGACAATAATCACCTTCCACACATGGCATATGTCTCTATCGAGTGTCATCGTGATGTTTTCGTACTCCCGGGGCCCATAATGTTATT
Source organism: Schistocerca nitens (assembly GCF_023898315.1). Lineage (NCBI taxonomy): Eukaryota > Metazoa > Arthropoda > Insecta > Orthoptera > Acrididae > Schistocerca > Schistocerca nitens. The sequence continues at coordinate 545,990,550 of NC_064619.1, read as the reverse complement.
AGACCTGCGTCCGATAGAAAGTGAATGGAACTAGCCAGGGAGTCAAATACATCACATTGGCTGTATGCAGAATATCAAGGAAAACAGGTGTGGGCCACCTTGACTCAGGAGAGGACGCAAGCGCTTTATGACATCCTTCCTGACAGCACCAGGGTATGCATCTAGTTCAGAGGGGGTATATTTTACTCGTTTTTCTAAACGCTGAAATAATATCGCATTGCCTCACAATCTGTGTTCATTTCGGTTCTGTCTGCCCTTCTGGATGCTTCAGGGTTTTCCTTTCTTTCTTTCTTTCTTTCTTTTTTTTTTTTTTTTTTTTGTCGGGCCACACAATATGTGATCCAAAGTATCCGTAGATTCCTATACAGTGCGGTGTTGACTACCGATTGCCAGTATTGACTGAGGACTGTTGTGTTGTCATTAGCGGGACTGTAACAGAAAGATAGGTCGATCGGGAGAGCTCCGTCACATCGAACATGGAGTAGTCACTATAAGACACCTGAATACAAATCCATTTCTGATGCTGAAAGCTTCTAAACCTCCAGATTCGTCGGCTGGAAACTCTAAAGAACAACCATAGCTTAACCAAGACCAGGCAGAAATCATTTATCGACGATCAGCGATCGTCGAGCATTGCGGTTGGTAGGTGGGAAAGAACTGATAAATTCAACTGAAGGAAGGATTCGTGAGTTCCAGTTTGCTGCCACAATGACAGTGCATAGGGAGTTTAAAAGGATGGAGTACAACAGCTCCTAATAAATTACACATTCTTGTAGTGAGTGCAACTGTCCAGATGTCATTAAGAGCGACGCCACTTCACAGCGGATGACTGGAAACGAGTGATTTAGTCTGCTGAGTCCCGCTAATTTTGTGGCTATCGGATACGCCGTGTTCGATACTATACTTACTTTGGCCGTACTCCTATAAATGCTGAAATGATCTCTCTAAAGGTACGGAGGCTGCCAGCGTAGCTGTGGAAGGAAGGGAGAGAGACTCGGTACAGTGACGAAGAGTAAGCAACTACTGAACAGACAATTTGTTTACTTGCCTTTAGGCGAGACACAGCGTGCACTTTCTTTTTAGATGTCATCATTGTGTATATTTGTCATAAGCATACTTAGCATTGAAGTTTTTGAACGAATAAGACGTGCAGAAATTGTTTACTTTAACAGTGTGGGAAAGTCAGCGTTTTAAGGTACCCTGTAAGTATCTTCGTGTCTCAGGTTATGGCTTCTTGCTATCAAGTACTGTAATTGTTCTTGAAGTGATTCCTAGATTTGGTGACCCACATGAGACTTTGATGTACACTTATATTGAATACGCATTGTTTTACGTCTACTCTAGTCATAACCGTCTCCATTGTGTGTTGTTCATCTGAGTAAAATTTATAAATGCTGCGTAAACTACTAACTGCGCAGGTGCCTTAGGCTCACCTTCATCATTTCTGTGGTATTTTTTCCTATTTACTCGGTGGTATCCATTGTCGGTATCGCATTAAGACACGTACAATGTTTTCATGTGATTCTGTTGATTTAAGTTAAGCTTGCCCTGCCGTCATACATTCTGTAATAGTGCGTTGTTTCAGGTGAACTATGAGATTTTCTTTACATTGTATGAAGGAAACCGATCAGACGACCGTTTGCATGTAACGAACGGCACCTGGAGACTAAACGAGCATTACGAGAGGGAGGGATACACAGCAGGGTGAGTGGCGGCTGGTAATGCGTTCGCGTCGGTCGAGGCGGAGGGCTAAGGTGGAGATGGGCCGCTAGATTTCACTAGTTATAGGAAGCTCCAACGTTAGGCGCGTTACGGAGCCCCTTAGGCAGATAGCCATCAGGACTGGAAAGAAAGCCAATATGCACTCAGCATGACTGAGTGGGCGGCCTCATGAGAGATATGGAGGCGGCCTTGCCTGCAGCAGTCGAGCGTGCAAGGTGCAGTTCTCCTGAAGCTGTGGTCCATATCGGGGCCCACGACGCCTCACACATAGGTCCTGAGGCCATACTCATTTCATACAGGCGACTGGTGGAAATGGTGATAATTGCTGGCCTCACACACGGGGTGCAAGCCTACCTCGCTATTTGCAGTGTTGTTTCCAGAGACGATCGGGTTTCGTTGGTTGAAGCCGAATGGATGGTCTCAACCAAAGGCTTCGTCGTTTCTGTAACGGTCTTGGCTGCAGATTTCTAGATCTGCTTTATCGTGTGAGGATGTGTAGGACTCCCACTGGTAAGTGAAGGGTGCACTACACAAAGGAGGCAGCTACTCGAGTAGCAGAATACTTGTGGAGTGCACATGAGGGTTTTTTAGGCCAGATAGCAGCTTGAGGTGCTCTGATGAACGCTCGCCAATTAATACGCAGCAGCGGATATGAGACAGATTTCAAAGTACAGACACTTCGACTGTCAAAATTTTATGAGTAAACGGTCGAAGTAATCGTATTAAAGTTCCCGTATTTACTGCCCTCCAGGAAGTTCTCGCGCTCAAGTTATTCTTGGGAACGAGAACTGGCTGAAACCCGAAGTGGAAAGCTTGTACATATTTAGAGCCTTCTAGGACTTGTAGAGGGGAGTGAGTACATTGTATTTTGGATAGTGACCCATGTCCGGATACGTCATCCAACGAGACTACAGAGAGTAAAATTTATAGGCGCGGGCGTCTGTAAATGTACGTATACACGGGGTGATTCTGTGATGATGTTACAGACTTTCTAGGATGATGGAGAACTATAAATGTATTAATTTGCAGTAAGGATCCCTCTATCGGAAACGAACGAAACCGTTCTGATACCTCTGAAAGTTGAATACATTTACCGGTGCTTGTGTTGCGAAGAGTGTAGAGTTGGTAACTTTCAGTGGTGGTAGTGTGGACAAAAACGAGAAAAATGTCCAATAAACGTGGGCTCTAAAGCTTAACAGCTATGAACACTTGCTCAGTAGAGGAGATGTGTTTCACATTAGCGAAGATGAACGAATGGTCATAGCTCCTCAGGTATGCAAATTAGAGCCCACGTTTGTTGAGCATTTTCTCTCGTTTTTGTCCACTCTACCACCACTGAGTTACCAACCCTACATTCTTCGCAACACAAGCACCGGTACATGTGTGCAACTGTCAGAGGTATGAGAAAGGTTTTCGTTTATGACTTTCCACTCGTTCGTTTCCGGTACAGGGATCCTTACCTCAAATTAATACATTTATCGTTCTCCATCATCCTAGAACGTTTGTAACATCATCACGGAATCACCCCGTGTATACGTACATTTACAGACGCCCGCGCCTTTAACTTTGACGCTCTGTAGCCTCGTTGGATGACGTTTCCGGACATGGGTTCTTATTCAAAATACGATGTACTCACCCCCTCTACAAGTCCTAGAAGTCTGTAACGGGAATTTCCGACCACCCTGTATATTGGAAACACAGATTAGAGGCCATAGTAGGGGGAGTGCTTACTGTAGTTGACGAAATCACTGTCTCTATTGAGGTCGAAGTTGGGTGTGACACTGAAGTTATCTGGTCGAGTATAGCAGGTGTAGGTGAAACCAAGTTAACTGTTGGATGCTTTTACTGGCCATCCGACTCCGCTGTGACGGTTCTAGAGTCATTCAAAGAAAGCCTACACTCAGTAGCGCGGAAATACCCATATCATGCAATACTAGTTGGAGATCACTTTAGTTTATTGAGTATAGACTGTCAAGCCGATGGATTCATTTTGGGTGATACGGACAGACAGTCATGCGAAATACTTGTCCAGACGTTTGCCAAAAACTGTATTGAGCAGCTAGCTCAGCAGCCTCTAAGCAATGTAAATATCTTAGACCTATTAGCTACAAATATTCCGGACCTTACCGACAATGCCAGAGTAGAAACGGAAATTAGCGATCATACTGTCATTATAGCAACTATGGTTACAAAAGTTAGTAAGTCAGTCAAGAAGGCTAGGATAGTGTTTCTGCTAGACAGAGTAGATAAGCAGTTGTTTGCATCTCACTTAGACAGAGAAATGAACCACTTAGTTCCAGTAAGACGGACATAGAGGAATTATGGACAAAGTTCAAGTAGATGGTAAATCGTGGTCTGAATAGTAACGTGCCTAGGAAGTGAAGAAAGGGTGGAAAAGACGCACCATGGTTTAATAACCAAAAAGCAGCATAAGCTGTTGCATTATCGGTTCAAAAGAGAACGCATGAAAGACGACAAGCAAAGGTTAGAAGAAGTTCGTGTGTCTGTGAAAAGATCTATGCATCAAGCATACATCTATCGCCGTCACACCTTAGCAAAAGATCTGGAAGAGAACCCGAGAAAATTCTTGTCCTGTGTAAAATCAATAAGTGGGTCTAAGGCTTCCATTCAGTCCCGCGTTGACCGTCTGGTGTGGCAGCTGAAGATAGCAAAACGATTACCAAAGTTTTAAATTTCAAGTTTGAGAAATCGTTCACAAAGGAGTATTGCACAAACATAGCGTCATTTGACCATCGGACAGACTCCTGTATGGACGAAATAGTAATAACCATACATGGCGTAGAAAATCATCAAAAAGATTTGAAAGCAAATAAATTACCAGGTCCGGATGGAATACCAGTTCGGTTTTACAATGGCTACTCCACCTAGCTTGCATTTATCGTAATCTCTTGTCCAGCACAAAGTTACAAGCAACTGGAAAAAAGAACTCCAGTCTATAAGGAGGGTGTAAAAATGGACCCGGATATAAGAGACCAATACCGCTAACTTCGGTTTGCTGCAGGATCTTTGAACATATTCTCAGTTCGAATATAATGAACTTTCTTGAGACTGAACGCTGAAATTACACGAATCAGGATGGTCTTAGAAAGCATTGCTCGTGCCAGACTGTGCTTCCCCTTTTCTTAAATGATATAATGCTAACAACTGATGAGCGGAAACAGGCAGATTCCATGTTTCTAAATGATATGGTATACACGGGGCCCCATTGCAGGCTATTAACAAAGTTACGGCGGACAGGGTATAATGCAATCTGCGGTTGTTTGCTGATGAAGCTGTGGTGTACGTTAAGTTGACGAAGTTGTGGGACTGTAGAAAGATAAAAGACGACGCAGACTAAATTTCTAGTTGGTGTGAGTAATGACAGCTTGCTGTAAATGTTGAAAAACTTAAGTTAATGAGGATGAGTAGGAAGAACTAACCTGTAATGTTCTGTTGTCCTGCTTGTGATTGACACACTGAGCGTAACGTTGCTAAACGATATGAAATAGAAGGAATATGTGAGAACTGTGGTAGGGAATGCTAATGGTCTACTTCGGTTTATTGGCAGAATTTTTGGAAAGATTGGTTCGCCTGTAAAGGAGACCGCTTATGGGACGCTGGTGCGACTTATTTTTGAGTGATGCTCGAGTGTGTGTGATGCGTACACGTCATACTGAAGGAAGATATCGAAGCAGTAGAGGCAGGTACTGTTAGATTTGTTACCGGTAGGTTCGAACAACACATAAGTGCTGCGGTGATGCTTCGGAAACTCAAATGGGAACCCCTGGAGGGAAGTTGACGTTCTTTTCGAGAAACACTATTGAGAATATTTACAGAACCGGTATTTGAACGATTCCGCATCCACCAACGTACAGTGCGCATAAGGACCACGAAGATACGAGAAATTAGGGCTCATACGAAGGCATATAGATAACTTTATCCTTGCTCTATTTTAGAATGGAACGGGAAAGGAGACGACTAGTACTAGTACAAGGTTCAAATGGTTCAAATGGCTCTGAGCACTATGGGACTCACCTGCTGTGGTCATCAGTCCCCTAGAACTTAGAACTACTTAAACCTAACTAACCTAATGACATCACACACAGCCATGCCCGAGGCAGGATTCGAACCTGCGACCGTAGCAGTCGCACGGTTCCGGACTGCGCGCCTAGAACCGCGAGACCACCGCGGCCGGCCTAGTACGCCACGCACCCTACGGTGGCTTGCCGAGTATCTACGCAGATGTAGATGTAGAAGTTTCTAGTGATTCTGGCTGATGAAAGTAGTTCAAATGGCTCTAAGCACTATGGGACTCAACTGCTGAGGTCATAAGTCTCCTAGAACTTAAAACTACTTAAACCTAACTAACCAAAGGACAACACACACATCCATGCCCGAGGCGATGAAAGTAGTTTCTAACGATCCATCTGAGAGGTGAAATAAACGGAATTTGCTCAATATACGATTATGCTCATTACTGATTGTTTTTCTGAGTACAGCCGGTGAAAGACACTGACGATAAAAAAATTATTCAGTGGTGTCGTTATACACTTCTTTTCTTTTAAAACTCCAACCTTAGCAGAACTATCAGCTGGACAGTTACAAGACACAATGATTGAGACCTGTGAGAATTCTGGTGTCTGTAGTGGAATTTCAGTTCAGAGAACTTAATTGATGCTCTTGTAAATAACGGTTTATTATCTTTAGTTGATTATTAATTGGGTCGACGTCTTTGCTGTTGGATGAATAATTGTTTTAGGACTAGTTTAATAACCTTGAACTACTACTGGGTGGTATAATAGTCGCTTTACTGCATAAGAAGTTGTTCTCATGAGATATTTGGTGACGAAAGGGAATTGTTCCATGAAACACCCAACTGTAATTGGCTGTGCTGTGAGCCTGCTTCGGACTTGGCTGTGTGTGATGTTCTTAGATTAGTTAGATTTAAGGAGTCCTAAGTCCATGGTACTGATGACCTCAGATGTTAAGTCCCATAGTGCTTAGAGCATTTGAACCATTTTTTGCTGAGTTGTGAGATTTTCAATAAATGTGTTTCATGTAATGAATTCGTCCCTCTGTCAATCGTTGCCGTCCTGTCCTAATCTATGCGTCCCAGTGCTTCTGCGCACCGATAAAAGGGATAAAAGGATTTGGTTTATATTTCATCACGAGCAGCACCAGCAGTGAAGTACGAAAAAGTTGGTGTTACGGTATGGAAGCTTTATTCGTTGTTATTGCACCTAAGAAAACACTAAATGCGGAAAGATATAAACACATTTTACACTGTTGCGTACTGTGTGCAATAGAGGAATAGTTTGGAAACGATGATTGTTTCAGCAGGACGATGCACTTTGATACTTTCAGAGAACAGGATAATTTAATTATAAGACAGCGTAGACAATTTATTACACGCAATCATTTGCCTCTTTGTATGTCTTCTCTATTTCTCTGTACTGCGCGGCGTATGGAGTAATTTTGTTTCTCCTTCAGGGGACTTCAGTCCAATGAATCACGCTGTACATCGCGTTTTGCAATAACCTTTCTGGACGAAGTTTCAAACTGGTAATTTCGCTGCAACGTTATCGGTCTGCAAGATGGATTTCTTTGTAAGGAATACTATAACCCTCGACTGCACTTACGGATGTTGTTCAAAAGAACGTCTGCCGCCAGCAGAAGAAAATAAGCCCCCGACTCCCTTCCCTAGCGATCCCGGATCTGCCAAAGAAAAATTCTTTGAAGTCTTCATCCTAGCTGATCAGTCACTATAGCCAAGTCATATTTTCCTCTGAATTTCTTTCCTTGTTAAGATATAGCAGTTTATTTACTTCCACGAAGTATTATTTTCAGCTCCTGTCAATAACTCCTCGACAGCTCGGCATCAGAAGAATGTCAAAATATTCTCCTACTGTCCTTTGTTAACCTGTTAAAATTGGCCACGAGCCTTACTGATCTGTCATTCAGAAACTTCGTTAAATGAAATTGGGTTCAGTTGCTAAAATACTCGAATTAGTTACTGTCATTCTTGGAAATACGAAGTAACATTTTCAATATCCCTCGTTAGATAAATGCCTTGGTTTTATGTGGAATTATACATCTCCAACAAGAAGACTGTATGAGACAGCAAGTCTAGTTTGTCAGATGTTGTTTATTAATGATAATTGTGTTATCGAGTAGCGATTTCTCAAATACGTGGGTTCGAAGGTGAACAAGAAACATTGAATTACACTACGCCTAACAGATTATCATTACATAGGAAAATAAGCATGTTACACATGTACCTTCTTCCACACCGTTTCCATTCTACACGGACATTAGGAGAACGGACACTCTTCTATACACTAGTCACCAGATTCCTGGCGCCTCGTATTATCCTATTATCACTGTCAAGGAGATTGGGGGGGGGGGATGATAGGTCATCTCTTAAGACATCAGGAATGACTTCCATGGTACTAGTGGGAGCTGTAGGAGGCAAAAACTGTAGAGGAAGACAGGGATTGGACTACATCCAGAAAACAATTAAGGGAGGTGGTTGCAAGCGCTACTCTGTGATGGGATTGGCACAGGAGAGGAATTCGTTGCGGGCGCCATCAAACCACTCAAAGGACTGATGACCCGTAAAAAAATTATTCATCAAAGATTAAGGAAATACCGCTCGATAATGATACAAAATCTTCTTTAGACAAAAATTGCTGTCTTGCTTCTTCAGGTACTTTACTGTTTATTGATTCCAACATTAATTTCACTGGATTCATAGATCATATAGTTGTGTGTCTTGCAAGCCACATAATAAGACAATTTTTTTTTATTTTCTTGTTTTTGAAATAGTGTCTAATACTGTACTCTCACGTAAAGAAGAAAACGACAATTATTATTAAGTCAGAACGTTGTATATGATGGAAACTGATATATATTCTTCTTACTGAGTTAATTTTCGGTTTGTTGTAATCATACGTACTTTCATTTGCCTCAGAATTTTACTTTTTTATATTTTACTTAGTAATTAACAATAGACAAAGTATCTTTTACTGTGCTGTTTAGTGCTGTGAGCCGACTTTGAGGAAGATCAGAACTGTGTTACTTATCGGAGCACCAGTCAACATACTGCGTTTGGTGGACAGGTACTGCAGGACGGAGCTGAGTAACTACATGAGTTCGAAAGGGAGATATTTCCACTCGTAACACGAGGACTGGGAGAGACCCTGACATCAGTCCACCAGACATATCGTCCGCATTATTTTGAAGTGTTTTATTTACCTATTCAAGAGGTACATGTTTCGTTTTGTTTCGGTGAACATGAAGTGTCGTAAGTGTTACTTGTAAAGGACCACGTAGGAATTACACTGGGTCGTTGAAATTAAAGAGAGTAATGCCGTACGCCATTGTGGTAGGAAAGTCTCTAGGATTTGGTGGAGTAGCATGCTAAATATGTTCCAACTTCAAACTCTACAGCTCTATGATCATATATACGCACTATCGTGTGGTTACTGTGAAAAGTTCAGGAATAGTCGCTCAACACAGTCTGTCCACAAGTTTATACCCTGTGATTATTATACTCAGTGTGCAGTCTGTGTAAGGCTTTATGAATAAAGTACCATGGTTTCAGGTTGATGAAAAAAATGGTTCAAATGGCTCTGAGCACTATGGGACTCAACTGCTGAGGTCATTAGTTCCCTAGAACTTAGAACTAGTTAAACCTAACTAACCTAAGGACATCACACACATCCATGCCCGAGGCAGGATTCGAACCTGCGACCGTAGTGGTCTCGCGGTTCCAGACTGCAGCGCCAGAACCGCGCGGCCACTTCGGCCGGCAGGTTGATGAACGCTGCGGCAGTGGCGAATGGAAAACAGTTAAGAAAGTCAACTGTGAATAGTGCAGTGCAGGAAATAGCGCAAATTGCCAAAAACTGCGAAGTGCTGATGTGAAAGGAAGCCGGTCGACACCAACCACTGCTACCAAGAAGGGAAAGAGGAGATTATGTAAAGAAACACAAATACCACAAGCAATGCTTTGTAAATAGAAGCTTTGTAAATAAAACCACTATTAGTTCTGTGGTACCTGTATCTGGCACAAGTGAGAGCAGCAGATTCACAGTTCAGACAAAATGGCTATATCGCAAGTCACTGTTAATTGATCCTCAAATAATCAGAATAAAATCAAAATTTTAACTGCAGGAGAACATTTACTTAAAATGTAAACAAGAATATAAACCAGTTTTAACACACCAATTAAATCTATACCCACTATAAAGACACTTAGGAAAAATACTTGTATCTACTACAAAGATAATTACGCAAAATATTTTATGCTCAGTTCAATTGAGGCAAGAAAATAAGTGGGTTTCACTTACTTGAGAGAAGCTTCGCTCCTTGTTTTTTTCTTAAAATATATGAAATTACAATTCCCCCCCCCTCCCCCCCCCCAATTCCTTTCAGCGCCAGGCTGTTTTCTCTGATATTGCTGGTCTGAATTTACTGTTCGCACACGTTTCATTACATTTGTCTTGGACAATTTTAAATTTTTCTTTAATAAAACGGCGCATATTCGCAAAAGACAATTAATTTGCAGTAATTTTATACTTAAAAAGAGATGATATTCTTGATGTAATGTTTCATAGTCAAGTGAAATGGAAAGAAGGGAAGGATTTATTGCCGGACGAGTATAGGGTAATATCAGTAACCGCAAAAATTGATATAACGGCAGTAGTATTTGGTATGAATACGACGGTAGGGCAGAGAATGAGTTACTGTGAACAGTTATGTGTCAGGGCTTTTCGGGCTTTCGCAGCAATTGTCATCGAAGTTCAACTCTTCTAGGTTGTGAGGCCGCGTCATATTTATTCAAACAACCGACGTTTCGCCACCTCTGCTGGGATCTTCACAATCTTGTGATGTCCACTGTAGATTGGGCACTCTACAGTGGACACTAAAAGATCCCCAGAAAGATCCCAGCAGAGGGGCCGAAAAATCGATGGTTTGAAGAAATACAACGTTGTCTAACAACCCAGAAGATTGTAACTTTAGTTTAGGTACACATGCCGACGCCCTCAGCCGAATATGAGGCGATAAAGAAAGTTTATGGGGATACTGAACGGCTAATTCAGTACGTAAAGCCATCTGAAATAAACTCCTGGAAATTGAAATAAGAACACCGTGAATTCATTGTCCCAGGAAGGAGAAACTTTATTGACACATTCCTGGGGTCAGATACATCACATGATCACACTGACAGAACCACAGGCACATAGACACAGGCAACAGAGCATGCACAATGTCGGCACTAGTACAGTGTATATCCACCTTTCGCAGCAATGCAGGCTGCTATTCTCCCATGGAGACGATCGTAGAGATGCTGGATGTAGTCCTGTGGAACGGCTTGCCATGCCATTTCCACCTGGCGCCTCAGTTGGGCCAGCGTTCGTGCTGGACGTGCAGACCGCGTGAGACGACGCTTCATCCAGTCCCAAACATGCTCAATGGGGGACAGATCCGGAGATCTTGCTGGCCAGGGTAGTTGACTTACACCTTCTAGAGCACGTTGGGTGGCACGGGATACATGCGGACGTGCATTGTCCTGTTGGAACAGCAAGTTCCCTTGCCGGTCCAGGAATGGTAGAACGATGGGTTCGATGACGGTTTGGATGTACCGTGCACTATTCAGTGTCCCCTCGACGATCACCAGTGGTGTACGGCCAGTGTAGGAGATCGCTCCCCACACCATGATGCCGGGTGTTGGCCCTGTGTGCCTCGGTCGTATGCAGTCCTGATTGTGGCGCTCACCTGCACGGTGCCAAACACGCATACGACCATCATTGGCACCAAGGCAGAAGCGACTCTCATCGCTGAAGACGACACGTCTCCATTCGTCCCTCCATTCACGCCTGTCGCGACACCACTGGAGGCGGGCTGCACGATGTTGGGGCGTGAGCGGAAGACGGCCTAACGGTGTGCGGGACCGTAGCCCAGCTTCATGGAGACGGTTGCGAATGGTCCTCGCCGATACCCCAGGAGCAACAGTGTCCCTAATTTGCTGGGAAGTGGCGGTGCGGTCCCCTACGGCACTGCGTAGGATCCTACGGTCTTGGCGTGCATCCGTGCGTCGCTGCGGTCCGGTCCCAGGTCGACGGGCACGTGCACCTTCCGCCGACCACTGGCGACAACATCGATGTACTGTGGAGACCTCACGCCCCACGTGTTGAGCAATTCGGCGGTACGTCCACCCGGCCTCCCGCATGCCCACTATACGCCCTCGCTCAAAGTCCGTCAACTGCACATACGGTTCACGTCCACGCTGTCGCGGCATGCTACCAGTGTTAAAGACTGCGATGGAGCTCCGTATGCCACGGCAAACTGGCTGACACTGACGGCGGCGGTGCACAAATGCTGCGCAGCTAGCGCCATTCGACGGCCAACACCGCGGTTCCTGGTGTGTCCGCTGTGCCGTGCGTGTGATCATTGCTTGTACAGCCCTCTCGCAGTGTCCGGAGCAAGTATGGTGGGTCTGACACACCGGTGTCAATGTGTTCTTTTTTCCATTTCCAGGAGTGTATAATAGTCGTGGGGGACTGGAATACTGTTGTAGGTGAAAGCAGTAGAAGAAATGTTTACGGGAGAATATGGGCTTGGTAGTAGGAGTGGGAGAGGAGAAAGACTAATAGAGTTTTGCAATAAATTTCTGATGGTAACAGCAAATCCTGTGTTCAACAGTTCAACAATTACAAGAGGAGAAGGTAATCTTGGAAAAGGCCTGGGATACAGAAAGGTTTCAGTTAGACTATATGAAGGTCAGGCAGAGATTCCTAAAGCACAATGAATTGTAAGCGGATATAGACGCAAATCACAATTTAGCAGTGATGAAAATTAGGCGGAAGTTTAACAGGCTAACCAGGAAGAATCAATGCACAAATAAATGGGATATGCAAGTACTCTGTATTCTGAAAATTGCAACAAGGAACAATAAACCATTTTACTCGGCATTGATTAGTTAGGAGTGCTGTACTTTGGCAAATCTCTATGAAGTAGTTATACCCCAGTCTCCCTTCACCTACAAGGTCTGGATTTCAGTTGAGGAAGTGATCAAGAATGGACAAGCACAAATTTTTTGGGACACCTTCGTTATTACGGACTGGGCTTTGGGAATAAAGAGATCGCTGTTCGGCAGAGAATGTCGAACAAAATTTTTGGTGCCGAAAATACGCAGGATCTAGTATTATTCAGACTTACACTTTCTCAAAAGTTTCTCACTTAAGTATGCATCTCTCCCTTCTTGCAGAATACGAAGGGTAATATTCTGAATTAAAGAATGTCCCGGAAGAAAATTGCATGAGCCTAAATGTGGGGTATTTCGATTGCTATTTATTTATCATACTGCTTCTAGTGCCGGGGGCCTCCGAGGAGGTGCTCGCCTCACCGACGGTGCAGCTCTTTTCATCTAAGTAGAGGAACCACATCTTCAAGGCAAGTAGAATATGTCAGGAAAGAGTCATTCGGAAGGAATGGCTGTGGCGGACCGACCCTGGCATTTGCTTAAACTGAAAATAGGAAACAACAGAAAACGATTTTCAAGGTTGCCGGCGGATGGACTCAAACCACCTCGGCTCCCGAATACAGGTACTGCTAGCTCAGCGGCTCAACACGTAGAGCTACCCCAAGTCGGTGGAGAATTGGGAAAACAGGTTATTGTATAATGTTTTTAAATAAAATTGTTTTTAAGTAAAATAAATTGTGAAGTCTGCCTTGAAAGGTGGCTACACTGAGCCACAGCGCCAGAGATCGCTGGAGAGCATTGTTCCGCCGCCTCCACTGGCAGTGATTATTGAGATGTCGCAGTGGGCAGTGCTTGTCGAGGACTCGTAGTAGTCAGTTCGTGTTCAGATGTGCTAGTAGGGAGTGCTTGCTGAGATGTGATACTGAAAAGTTCTTGTTGAGATGTGGTAATAGCGAGTCGGTGTGGAGATATATTGTAATGATTAGAGTGATTTTGGTCAATATATGAAGGTAACGAAACTTGATTTATTTTTCATTATTTCCATGTTTTAAATAATGCGTCATTACAGGTTCAGTCAACAAAGCATCTGGCTTGTGTTCTTGTATTAGAGTGTAATTCTGGTTTTCTTGAGTAATTATGGTATTTTTATTTTCTTTAATTAATTCAGTATAAATGATATTTAAAATTTCTTGTGTTATTGAAGAAGAACCGTGCCAGATGCGTACGTTGAGTCATACTTCCACACACAGAACAGTTACACTTGTGCTTTGGTTTCGTAGGTTTTTATAGTTGCTGGGGACTTAATTAATTAATTGTGTTAATGAAAATTTCCATTTCATTCTTTGTTATTGTTCTAAGCAGTCAGATTGCGTAATAATAACAGTCAGGGCCAACCGTAACGAGACTCCGTAATCGGACAGACAGCTACTAAAGCAAAAAAAAAAATTAAAATTATTTGCATTAATATTTTTATTAAGCCCCCATGCACGTGGCGACCGCTGCTTCGGATCGTCCCTTGGAATTCTTCTGATTGTAAAAATAGTAGACAGTAGCATTGTTGTAGTAATTTGTAGTTTAGTAATTATAGTCTATTTTGCATGTGTAGATTTGGTAATTGTCATTCTTATAATGGTATTTTTTCTCTGAATTTGATTTGTTGTCTTGTATACGCGTTTGACGATTTAGTGCAATTATTTCAATTGTTCGTTAATCGTGTTTGAAGGAAACATTTCGTGTAAATGGTATTGTTGGAGATAAAGTGTCATTGTGTGCAATTTTCATATAGTAACGAGTTTTGTATATTCTGTAAATGATTACGCGGTCGATGAAAAAGGCAAAAATGATGGACAGTGAGAATGACGAAATTGTTGACATGGCGAATTCGCCACACAGGACAACAGTATGATGAATAATGGAGTTGAAAACAATGTAATAAGTCGGAAAATAGTCCGGAACCACTTCAAAATTTTTCTCAATCAGAAAATTCACAGAATCCGAGATTAACGGCAGAAGATTCTGGAATTGTATCGAACACAGATAGCTTTATGGCTATGCAGAAGGAAGTTAGTTTTGCGGGAAGTGTTAGGGGCGAAAAGAATTTTGATCCATTTAATATGGAGCAGTTGATGGGTGCAATATTAAATTTGGGATCTCGGTTAGACTCACAAATGGGAACAATGGAAGCACGGTTTGACTCACTGGGATCACAGATGGGAATTTTACGATCTGAATTAAAAACTGATATGGGAACACTGGAAACACGGTTAGATTCACGAATAGGGACATGTTTCAAAAACATGAAAGATGATTTAAAGAAAGAAATTAGAGAAGAAGTACAACCGATTTTGAATTCTCACAATAATAGATTAATTGCAGTAGAGATTAGACAAAGGGAACAAGATAGAGAACAGGAAGAAAGAGATCGCGTGATAGTACAAAAATTTTCAGAGTTAAATTTACAACGTGCACACGATAAGGAAGAAATATTTGAGAGAATCGAGGAATCCGTACCAAATGACAGATTAAATAACCTAACACAACAATATGAACAGTTAACTACCAAATGTGTCAACACTGAAACCCGAGTCGCGACACTTACGGAAGACGTAGGTAAACAGAAAGAAAAAATAGGTGACTTATCGGAAAGAGTTGAGGAGATTTCAGATAAATTGACAAATCTTAGTTTACATGGGGACAGAGATTCAGATGATACAGCTCCATTACCATTTGCAGAAACCGAAGAGTACCAGAACATAAATAAGCATGTTGAAAATCAGGGAAAATTTAATGAACGCGTTAAAAGGGAAGTTGAGGCATTACGAAAGCAAGTCAAACAAATTGAAGGCGAAATCGTAGGAAAAGACAGCAGAAGAAATTTAGAATCACAGATAGCAGAGGGCTTTGAAGAAGATAATTTGTTTCATTTACGGGACGCAACAAGAGAGCGCCAGGCGCGCGAACTTGACAATAATCGACATTCAAACTGGGACAGACGCGGTAGGTCTTTGTCGCCACGAGGCGAAAACTTTGACTATAAACACTTTTTGACTGTTCGGAAATTTAAGATCTTCCGCAATTCTAAGAATGACATACATCCATGTGCATGGTTAGATCAATTTATGTATGCACTCCCACCAAATTGGTCACTAAGTCACAAACTGGAATTTATGTGTGGATATTTAGAAAACGAACCGGCGACGCGGATGCGCACACTCATTAGAGATTGTAATAATCTGAATGATTTTTATCATGCATTTCTATCGGTATATTGGTCCGAAAACACACAAGACAGAGTCAAACATAGTCTGATTATGCAGCGTAATTTTAAACAGTCTGAGTTCCGCACGCCGGCAGAATACTTTGAAGACATGATTCGAAAGAATCAGTTCTTGTCCAACCCTTATAGCCCGACTGAATTAATTCGCATTTGTTTAACTAAGATGCCACAATCCATAAGACAAATTGCTTTAGCCGGAAGATGTAAAGACGACATCGAGACTTTTAAGACTTTGCTACAAGAACTTGAGTATGACAACGACGACGGGACTTCTTGTAATTTTTTCAGTAGCAGTAATTACAATACATTTTCAGAGAAAAGGGATAGTGATCGGAACGGACGTTATTTGGGTAACTTTGAGAATGACAGACGTAACAGACAGGACAATAGATACCAGCCTTATGACAATAACAGACGTTCTAACAGAGATTACACAGACAATTATAATAGCGGTAATTCTTACCGGAATGATCAATCATACGGAAACAGTAATCGGTATCATCAAGACAGAAATTATTCATACAATAATAGAAACTCTTACTACAGAAATAACCAGGGTAGTAGGTCTAACAATAATTTCAGAAGTGACAGTCGAAATTATACAAGAAGTAGTTATGCAGACAGACAGGAAAACAGAAATTTTAATAACAGACACAACCAAGAATTTGCATCTAACAGACAGGAAGGACCTAATTGGCATCCTCCGCGTGACAGAAATTCAGAGAGACAAGTGGAAATAGTAGAAACTGATCCGCGAAATGTCGGGAATAATCAAAGACGTGACGCAAACAATCGACAATGACTAGCAGCTTCGGCTTCTGGCAGCAATATAGACGGTTCAGAAAGTAATGACACTACGACTTTACACTACGTACGCTTGGAAGACATGAGAGACATTTTGCTAGATGAAAAGGAAAATAATGTAGACGCATTTTTACATCCTGTTATTGAAGTATGTGTGGGTAAGAATAAGTTCACTGCAGTTTTAGATTCTGGGAGCCCATTGAACGTCATTAGTGAATCAGTTTTTCGTATATGTGAAAGAACTATTGCCTGTCCTGTGTTACCTATTTCTAAAACTACAATTCGAGGAGCGATTTCTGGAAAAGGTGTGGAAGTTAAACAACAGACCAACCTAAATTTCATTTGTCAAGGATACGAATTTTCGGCTAATTTTATTATTGTTCCATTACTCAGTACACAGATTATATTAGGTATGGAGTTTCTTAACACACATAAGGCAATTTTGAACTTTAAAGAAGGAAGTGTGAATTTGACTGTTGCCGGAATGCCGAAATGTTTGAAATTTTTCGAGTGTTTAGCAAGATCTGAATCAGATACAAAATGTTTAAGGTTTCTTACTTCTGATGCTTTCGTTGAGCATTATGACGACAGTGTGTTTATTCATGACAATGACAATAGATACAGAGACGCGATGGAGGATATAATTAGTAGCGAAGAATTAATTAATGAAAAGGTTAAAAAAGCTGAAGTGCCAGATGACGTTGCAAGAGAAGAGCTGCACCATATTTTGACTTCACATGCTACAGTGTTTAGTCATCACACAGGAACTATACAAGGCTTACAATATTTATTTAAAGTAAAAGAACACACACCATTTCGCGGGAAAACGTACGCTATTCCTTTGGCTTACAGAGACAAGGTTAAGAATGAACTTCAATACATGTTAGATCAGGGTATTATTGAGCCAGCAGTCAGCCCTTATACCAGCCCATTACACGTTGTTCTTAAAAAGGATGGGTCAATTCGTTTGGTTCTGGATTCCAGACAGATAAATAATATTATTATTCCTGAAACTGACCGTCCACAAAATTTAGATGAACTTCTTCAACATTTCCATGGAATTAAAGTTTTATCCACGATTGATATGCGCGCAAGTTTTTGGCAAATAGAACTCCACCCTGATTGTAGAAAATATACTGCCTTTTTAGCCTTTGGTAACTGTTACCAGTTTCGGAAATTACCGTTTGGACTTACTGTATCTTCTGCAGCATTCATTCGTAGTTTAAATGAAATTTTACCTGTTTATCTTCGTGACAATATTACTTTATATGTTGACGATATTCTTATTGCTAAACGTTCTTGGAGTGAGCACAACAAAATTTTGGATTCATTATTACGTATTTTTGCACGAGTTGGCATGACAGTGAACTTGGAAAAATCCGAATTTGGTCGATCTCAGGTGAAATTTCTCGGTCACATTATTTCTACAGAAGGTATTCTTCCTGATCCAGAAAAATTAGACGCTATTCGTAATTATGCTGTTCCTACCACAAAACGTGATGTACGTAGTTTCCTTGGTGTCTGTAATTTTCTTAGACGCTTTGTTAGATTGGACAATTTGGCCACACCTCGTTTATGTGAATTATCTGGAAAAAATTCTAATTGGTGTTGGGATGAGGAAGCTCAGTCAGAATTTGAACAACTTCGTGATGCTTTAGTTGCTGCCCCACTTCTTTCACATCCGGATTTATCTAAAGATTTTTGTTTGGCGACGGACTCATCATACAAAGGCCTAGGTGCACATTTATTTCAAGAGATAGAAGAAAACGGCGTTGTAGTACAGAAGACTATTGCATTTGGAAGTCGTGTTCTCTCTAAATCCGAAAAGAATTATTCGATTACGGAACTTGAAGCTTTGGCTGTTGTTTGGGCTTTCACAAAATTTCGCACATTTTTGTTTGGCAGACATACTAAGGTTTACACCGATCATCGAGCTCTGGAATTTCTTATGTCGACAAAATTAACTCATGGCAGATTGTCACGATGGGCGTTGTACCTACAGGAATTTGATTTTCGTATTGTTTACATACAGGGATCTTCAAATATTGTTGCTGATGCTTTATCACGTGCACCTATGGGTTTGAAACAATGTGCTGAAGAGGACTGCAAAGAAAACCATTATTGTTTGATGTACATTCAAGGTGTTGCGTTTGAGAACTTTATTTCGTCTTCGCTCCATGACATCGCTAAGGAGCAAAATAAGGATCCAATCTGGAAGGACATTAAGGAGAAGTGGAGGAGAAAGGAAAGCGTAGCGATTAGACAGCATTATTTAGTTCGCAATGACATTCTTTTCAAACGAAAATCGGTCGACAACTCTGTTTGGTTAGTTTGTATTCCTGATGAGTGGGTCAATAAATTCATTTGGTACACACATTTCAGTTATGCGCACTTTGGTCCCAGAAAATGCTTTCATAAATTACGAGAAAATTGCTACTTCAGTAATATGGAAAAACGTATTCGATCTGTTCTTGCCAAATGCAAATTATGTCAAAAGGCTAAGCCGCCAACAGTTTCTCACAGAGCACCATTGTTTCCTATCATTCCAGCGAAATTAAAGGAGATGGCTGCAGTCGATTTGTTCGGTCCAGTGGTTCGTTCTACTAATGGTTTTGCGTACATTTTCGTAGCAGTGGAGTTGACATCAAAATATGTGTGTTTTACACCTTTACGCAAAGCAACAGCTCGTTCAGTATCTAACGCTTTCATCAAACATTTTCTTAAAGAAGTTGGTCATGTTGATAAGGTTATATCAGATAATGGATCACAGTTTCGCTCTAAAATTTGGCTTCGTACTCTACGGCGTCGGAAGATTAAACCAATTTTCATTTCACTTTTTCACCCTCAATCTAATGCTTCAGAGAGATGGATGAAGGAAATCAATAAATTGTGCCGTCTTTATTGTCATCAGAATCACAGAACTTGGGATCAGTATCTTCATATTTTTCAAAACATTCTGAATGAACTTCCTAATGACTCAACTTCTTTACCGCCTCTATTGATATTAAAAAATAAAGTACCAACAAATCGCATTTCTGAAATCGTTCCTTTTCCGCTTTCACGGAAACTGCAGCATTCTGAAGTTGTCAACCTGGCTCTACAAAATATTGCATCGGCGGCTGCTAGAAGAGAGAAATCAGCTAAGCGTCCTGGTCGTTTAAAAATCTTGTCAGTTGGCCAGAAGGTGTTAATTAAGTCCCACCGTTTATCTCATAAAGGAAAAGGCTTATGTCGCAAATTTTTTCTGCTTTATAACGGTCCGTATAGAGTTCGCAAAATTATTCATGATAACACTGTTGAAGTAGAAACTCTTAAATCTCGGCGCTCTAAGGGAATACATCATATATCGAACGTAAAAATTTTTGTAGAATGACATACTTTAGAGAAACTAACAGCTACGTAAACATGCGGAGAATGCAAGAGTACCGCGCTGTGTTTGGCGGCGGCACATACTCAAAGCAACAGTCAGTCTGCGCGCCGCACAAGGCAGTCGTTGACCGCAAACAATCACTTCCTACGTCACGCGCCTACAGCTGATCGAGCGCTCAGTGCGAATGCACTGACAGACGTAAATAAATACACAGTTTAATTTCTCCGAATAAATTCTGTATAAAGCTATAAGGACTTCATAAATTATGTTATTAACGTTCAGTATTTTTCAGGATACGGTTGTATAATTTAAGACCTTCAGGTAAATTCTGTGCGTGTCCGACGTTAAGACGACTTGCTTTGGAGAAAATTTTCAGGAAGAAGGTCATTTCGAAGAAGAAAGTAATAAACAAAAAAAGGTAACGGTTAATTGAGTTTATTTTTCAGGTAACATAATTCCACTTAGGTACGTACTTCAGACGTAATTTGCTGCTTGCGATTACGTGATTTATACTTTGTGCTAATTTCATGTTCTATGAATTTACTAGTGAAGCGACGTGCTTACGCATATTAACTGATTTTGACAATGATTAATTAATGAACAGGGTTGTTATTTGTATATATTATGCATCGCTTGGCTGCTATGCTTTTTCACTGATGTCATATTTTTCTATTATGTGCCTGCTGTGCTTATTTATTTAAATTATAATTGTCACCTGATTAATTGTGCTGATGTGGTTAGATATGTAAGTTATACTTTGTGATTTATCTGCTTGCGCCTTCGTGTTTACTTATTAAGATTACATATAAACATTTATTTGCTTATGCTGATATGATGCTAATGACCTGTTTATTATGATAGATAACATATTTGCTGCCTTGCTTATGGATTGCATATTTACACATTTCTGTTTTGTTGTCATAACTACTCTTCAATTTAGTATATAGAAATGCTGATATACTGTGTACAAACATATAGACTAGGTTACACTATGGTATTAGTTACAGATTGTTCGCTTGGCAGAGCCTCGTTGTAAGAATTGTGCTGCATCCACTTGTTGACATTCTGTTCTCTACTGGTATATTTACTCGCTATTGCATGTTTTGCTTACGCTCAGTGCCTTATATATTTAAGATAAGAAAATGAACTGCTATAATTCGACGAACGACATTAGTACAAGAAAGTCATAGAAGTCACATGAGCTGAGGTTTTATGGAAGCTGTATAAATTTATGCTAATAGGAAGGAAGCTAACGACATGACATACCAAAACTAGGTTTAGACCATTGACAGTATTACACTGCATTTTTCGTGAGCAATTGAAATAGGAAGTGACACTTGACACAAAAAATACTCCACATGTTTGCTTCTGCTTTGATTCTTGAAGTGGTGTACACACTGTGAAATATTATGATCATTCACACTCCGTAATTGTACTTAATTACTGAGAGTTATTCGAACTAAAGTCTGTTAGAGGTCATGTATGCATTTCTTTTATTTAATGATGGACAAGGAACCAAAATGTATCTTATAATTTATAATGAGTAGAAAATTTGGGTCAGATGGATTACACAGAGGTTGTGTGTGGACACTGTGTCTTCGGATTGTATGGGATGATGAATTGAAGTTGCACTAGGATTTTGTCTGTACTTGTTCGAGGAGACTGACTAGAGGAAAGAGTTGTTATGGAAGTGAAATGATATTGGTGCTGAGGTTTATATGTATCGACGTATTATTGAGGTATTGAGATTAGGTGAAGTTGATGATTATTGGAGTTTTGGTGGATAAGAGGTAAAGTAAATGAGGAGCATATTGTTTTTGTTGGTTTATATGGAACAAGGAGGATGAAGATGGCAGACTAGAACACTAAAGTGGAAGGAAGATTGTCTATACACACACTTTGTTAAATCACTAAGCAGTACATATTTTTTTTGGGAGAGAGGAAGCATTTGCATATCTTGGCTCACTGACAGTTGTTCAGCAACAGTACAATTTGATCTGGCTTGGCAAACATTGGTCTAGACATGATGACTATGACGTTGACTAACTATTATTGACTGTTATACATTGCTGCCACTACTACTTGATACACATGATGAACATAAAATTTTGACAGAATTGCATTTACACAGTTAACACTTTTCAATTACACGGTAGCAATAATGTGGATGAAAGATGAGTGAGTGTGTTTTGTGTGTTTTCCTTTTATAATCCCAGAGAAGTGATCCCAACCTATCTCCTAAATATTATTTTACTTGTTTGTTGTGGCTTGCACTGACACCCATAAATATTATAGGTTAACGGTTATTGTGTACTGTAATAGTTAATGTGACAATTACCTGATATCATTTGTGTGTTTATTATGATTTGTATGTTTAGTGTAAGAGCATTGATAATAATTTGTTAAATAAATTGTATGTGCATTCAAACTATTGTTCATGACTGAACTGTCTCAGTAGTTATGGTGAATAGTATGGACTGTTACTTGCACTTTTTCTACATGATTGGTGCCACTAGGACATGTTTAATTTCTGCTTATAAACTCTGATGAACAGTGTGATCAGTGCTAGTGAATTTTATGGAACTGCTTCTGCTGAGAAATGTGACTTGTTGCTGTGTGCACCTGATCAACATTGCTGGTGCCACTAATGGACTGCTTCTACTGAAATGGTGTTACTTGTTGCTGTCTGCACCTGCTCAACATTGCTGGGTGCCACTGATGGATTGCTTCTACTGAAATGAAGTCACCTGTTGCTGTGTGCACCTGATCAACATTGCTGGTGCCACTAATGGACTGCTTCTACTGAAATGGTGTTACTTGTTGATGTCTGCACCTGCTCAACATTGGTGGGTGGCACTGATGGATTGCTTCTACTGAAATGAAGTCACCTGTTGCTGTGTGCACCTGATCAACATTGTTGGTGCCACTAATGGACTGCTTCTACTGAAATGGTGTTACTTGTTGGTGTCTGCACCTACTCAACATTGCTGGGTGCCACTGATGGATTGCTTCTACTGAAATGAAGTCACCTGTTGCTGTGTGCACCTGATCAACATTGCGGGTGCCACTGATGGACTGCTTCTATTGAAAAAATGTTACTTATTGGTATTTGCATCTGTTGACCATTGCTGGGTGCTACTGCTGGAACTGTCAACTGCTTATTCTTGGGCTATGGAAAGCGTTTATGTGAATTTTTGTATAAACTGATTTTTTGTGTATTACTGTTAGTGAAAAATTATGAGACTCTTACTTGCACATATTCGTCATTGCTGACGCTATTGATTGAATTGTTTAACCACATAATACTTGTGTAAACTATTATGTAAAGTCACATGTATGAAAGAATTTGTATTGCTTACTGTATTCTATATAATAGGTTATTGAAAGGTCAGTGCAAAGCCAAAATTTTATCTATTTATATGATATTTACGCATTAATATTATCTTTTATTTTTGACTGTATTTTTTTTGACGAATTTGGTGGTATTTTCACCACCAATGCTGGCAAAAATACCATCAAATTCTAGCCGTGGAGGAAGGGCATATGAAAGGTGGCTACACTGAGCCACAGCGCCAGAGATCGCTGGAGAGCATTGTTCCGCCGCCTCCACTGGCAGTGATTATTGAGATGTCGTAGTGGGCAGTGCTTGTCGAGGACTCGTAGTAGTCAGTTCGTGTTCAGATGTGCTAGTAGGGAGTGCTTGCTGAGATGTGATACTGAAAAGTTCTTGTTGAGATGTGGTAATAGCGAGTCGGTGTGGAGATATATTGTAATGATTAGAGTGATTTTGGTCAATATATGAAGGTAACGAAACTTGATTTATTTTTCATTATTTCCATGTTTTAAATAATGCGTCATTACAGGTTCAGTCAACAAAGCATCTGGCTTGTGTTCTTGTATTAGAGTGTAATTCTGGTTTTCTTGAGTAATTATGGTATTTTTATTTTCTTTAATTAATTCAGTATAAATGATATTTAAAATTTCTTGTGTTATTGAAGAAGAACCGTGCCAGATGCGTACGTTGAGTCATACTTCCACACACAGAACAGTTACACTTGTGCTTTGGTTTCGTAGGTTTTTATAGTTGCTGGGGACTTAATTAATTAATTGTGTTAATGAAAATTTCCATTTCATTCTTTGTTATTGTTCTAAGCAGTCAGATTGCGTAATAATAACAGTCAGGGCCAACCGTAACGAGACTCCGTAATCGGACAGACAGCTACTAAAGCAAAAAAAAAAAAAAATTAAAATTATTTGCATTAATATTTTTATTAAGCCCCCATGCAGCCTTCATAAATTTTCCTTCAATTGTGCGTGTTTAGCCATTTGCTGGTGCATAAATGCTGTATATTTTAACATTTAGTAGTCCATAGAATCGCTGGCGTCAGTTATTAGAGGGTTACGAAAGCGTAAATATATTTTGGACGAAAGAGAGAGGAAGAGATGAAGAGCGCAGGCAGCAACGCGCTGAAAAAAAGAAAAAAATAGCGACGAACAATGGCAAGAGCCGTGATCACATATCCCTTCCGCTCACCACAAACTCCACCGCATCGTTTCTTTTCGTGTCGGAACTGGTTCTTACAACTGAATACCGCCCGGATGAATAGCCATTTGGGCTACTAACGGTAGACGTTTGAGAAATTTTCTTAAAGAAATGCTACCAGCGGCTTTTGGGCGATATTTTTGTTGACCAACGTTATTTTTGGGTGACAAAGACAAATTCATGTGTATTTTTAAGCACTGATATTAATTTAAAGTTATACGTAAATATATTTACAACTCTGGTGCCTTGTGAAATACTGAAATACTGCAACCCCAAATTTCTACTAGCCTCTAACTAATGAGTGCAGTGCTAACGTTAAACAGCTGTAGATAGATATTTAGACTATTACAGTAGTGGGTACATTTTTTAAATCTACAATAGCGCTAGGTGACGAATAAAAATCGGTTTTCCTCTTCTTTCTGTTACAAAATTAACCATAATTAGAAACTACCACAACAGTAGACAGCACTAACCCTGTGAACGCTGGAACTTACACTAAATTCAACGGTAACAAAAAACTGAACTAAGTAACTAAACAACTGAGCTCAAGCAAGACCAGCAGCTGGTCTTGGCAAAAAGAGGGGTGGACGATAGCTGACAGTGCTATGGCTGTATAGATAGTTCAGATTTATCGTTCGCTTTGCTGGATATCGAAAGTGTGTATTCATCTTTTGTTGTATGATTGAATATAAAAATATCTTTGAATTTCACTACATGGAAAGTCGGTCGTGTGTAATAGCATCTAGGTGATATGGGTTCCAGATACCAATGACCCCCCTTTGGCTACGTCCTTGCTTAAAGTTTTCTGAGGCTGCAGATACTGCGTTAATGAATAGTTTAGTAGACAGTTCAGCTGAAGATGAACGAACGTCTCAAAAATGCTTAGTCACGGAAGTTGTAGAGAGAAACCTAAATACAAGGAAGGTAACTGCGAAGAAACCATAGATATGAGATGAAATACCTCAGATAATCGACGAAAGAAGGAAGTACAAAAATGTTAAGGGAAGTTTAGGAATACAGAAAGACAAATCACTACGGAATGAAATAAACAGAAAGGGCATGGAAACTAAGACGACATGGCAGCATGAAAAGTGTGAAGAAAAAAATGGTCCAAATCGCTATGAGGCTATAAGCACTATGGGACTTAACATCTGAGGTCATCAGTCCCCTAGAACGTAGAACTACTTAAACCTAACTGACCTAAGGATATCACACACATCCATGCCCGAGGCAGGATTCGAACCTGCGACAGTAGCGGTCGCGCGGTTCCAGGCTAAAGCGCCTAGAACCGCTATGCCACCCCGGCTGGCAAAGTGTGAAGAAATCGAAAAACAAATGTTCTTCGTAAGGACGGACTCAGCACATAGGAAATTCAAATGAATCTTCGAAGAAATGACAAATAAGGGCGGTAACATTAAGGGTGCAACGGGAATTTCGCTGTTAATGCAGAGGAGAGAGGGCATCGGTGGGCAGAGTATATTGAAGGTCTCTATAAGGGAGAAAAATTGTCTGATGTGATAGAGTACATGATCCGATATCGAAGAAATAGGGGTTCCAGTAATAGAATCTGAATTTAGAAGAGCTTTGGAAGATTTAAAATCGAATAAGCAGAAGGTAACATTCCATCGGAATTTCTAAACTCGTTGCGGAAACGGTAACAAGAAATTTATTCACTTCGGCGTGTAAAATGTTTGGGAGTGACAATATACTATCTGACTATCGGAAGGCCATCAACACAACTTCTAAGATTGCAAGAGCCGACAAGTGCCAAAATTATTGTATATCAGCCAGTTGCTGACAAGAATAATACAGAGAAGAATGGAAAAGAAAATCGAAGATCTGTTATATGAAGCTCAGTTGGCTTTAGAAAAGGGAAGGGCCGGCCGGAGTGGCCGAGTGGTTCTAGGCGCTTCAGTCTGGAACCGCTCGACCGCTACGGTCGCAGGTTCGAATCCTGCCTAGGGCATGGATGTGCATGATGCTCTTAGGTTGGTTAGGTTTAAGTCGTTCTAAGTTCTAGGGGACTGATGACCTCAGATGTTAAGTCCCATAGTGCTCAGAGCCATTTGAACCATTTGAAAAGGTAAGGGCATCAAATAGGCAGTTCTGATGCTGCAGCTGATAATGAAATAGAAAATAATGAAAGAGAAAACAGGACACATTCATAGAATTTCTCGAAATGGAAAAGCCGGCCATTGTGGCCCAGCGGTTCTGGGCGCTTTAGTCCGGAACACCTCGAGCGCTACGGTCGCTGGTTCGAATCCTTCGGTTAGTTAGGTTTAAGTAATCCTAAGTTCTAGGGTACTGATAACCTCAGATGTTAAGTCCCATAGTGCTGAGAGCAACGTGAACGATCCGAAGTGGAACAAGCGATCGAAATTTATTTTACATGTGAGAAAATAAGAGAAAGTGGGTGTAAGCTACAGGAAAAGTCGGGAAATATGTAATATGTAGAAAAACCGGGGGGGGGGGGGGGGGTAATTACGGCTGAAAGACTGAGATCGATATGCTCGGATACGGGAAATATGTAATATGTAGAACAACCGAGGGGGGTAATTACGGCTGAAAGACTGGGATAGATATACTCAGATTAGAAAGAGTGTAAGACTGTAGCCTTTTGCCCCTACTGTTCAATCGCTACATCGAAGAAGCAGTGATGGAAATAAAAGGAAGGTTCAAGAGTAGAATCAATATTCAAGGTGAAGGATATCCATGACAGGACTCGCTCATCACGTTGCTATTCCTAGAGAACAAGTGTTACTGGACCAGCTGCGGAAATGAAGAGTCAAATGAGTACAGAATAAGGATTGAGAGTAAATCGTAGAATGACGCACATAATGAGAAGGAGCAGAAATGAAAAGAGCGAGAAACTCAACATCAAAAGTAATTCTGATACCTAGGCACCAAAATAAACCATGACTTACGGAACAAGTAGGGCATAAAGACAGACAAGCACTGGCGAAAACGGCATTCCTGTCCAGGGAAGTCTACTAGTATCGAACATAGGTCTTCATTTGGGGAAGAAACTTCTGAGAATGTGCTTTTGAACACGGTATTAATTAGGAGAGAGAAATGGACTGTGGGGAAATCGGAACGGAAGAGAATGGAAGCATCTGAGACTTGCTAGGTAGACCGTTCAAAATGAGATGGAGTGACAAAGTAAGGAATGGGGAGGTTCCTCGGATAATCGGCGAGGAAAGCGATATACGGCAAACACTGATAAGGAGAAGGAACAGGATGACAGGACACCTCTTAAGACATAAGGTAATAGCTTCCGTGGTACAAAAAGGAGCTGTTGAATTAACGGTAGAGGAAGACAGAGACTGGAAAACATCCAGTAAATAATTGAGGACATATCAGTCGGACATGAAATGGTTGACACAGGAGAGGTTTATTTCTACATTATTGGGTAGTAGCTGTTCGTCTTTCTCCTGTACCTTCGTGATGATATGCTACAGGACTGCAGACACCGCGTGGACGAACACTCATGCACGCGATAGCGCTTCGCTTTTTCTACTGAGTACTCGATATTAATAAAAGCACTCCGTCTTTAGGCCACGAGTGGCCTACAGGGACCATCCGACCGCCGTGTCATCCTCAGAGGAGGATGCAGATAGGAGAGGTGTGGGGTCATCACACCGCTCTCCCAGTCGTTGTGATGGTATTCTTGACCGAAGCCGCTACTATTCGGTCGAGTAGCTCCTCAATTGGCATCACGAGGCTGAGTGCACCCCGATAATTGGCAACAGCGCATGGCGGCTGGAGGGTCACCCATCCAAGTGCCGGCCACGCCAAACAGCGCTTAACTTCGGTGATCTCAGGAAACTGGTGTATCCACTGCGGCAAGGCCGTTGCCTATACTCGATATTAATAACACAAATTCTGTGACTATTAGGAAGAGCGAATGATACGTAGCAATCGACAGCCGAGCAATAAGGAAACTCTAAGGCACCTGATCATCAATGACTGGTTTCTGCTGGTCATACATGCAGCTTGTAACTTTTGGACTTTCTTCGTCACCGAGAGGGGAATATTGTGAAGACTAGAAGCTATGTTGCACAATTTTAGCGTGATACCTACTTGTGGTTACTTAGGTTTCTCTAGCATATTAATGTGTCACGAAAACAATATTGACACTACTCTTCGAGTCACTCTAATATCGCTGGGGTGACGGTGGCACAGATTCTCCGGTGGGTACCGGCAAGCAAATACTACCGCACAGCCTCTCCCACCATCTGCTTTTGTTTCGAGACATTAACTGCTTGTGTACGTGTCGTAAGTAGCAGTTTCCTCGTTGCAGGCTTCGGACAAGTGTACGCGTCGGAGTGCGGCAGGTAGCGGTAACGGCTCTCCAGCAGCCGCGGCCAGAGCAGCGGGCTAAGAGCGTCCGGGGCGTGACCGGGCGCTGATGCACGGCGGCCTGGCGCCGACGTAACGCCCCGCGGCCGCAGCCACTCTGCGCCGGCGACACGCCCACCACACCACAACACACCACACCACACCACATCTCACCGCAGCTTCTTGGCCTCTAACGGCAGTGAGTGCGGGTGACCTACCACTGCTGGCGCCCGGGGCGGCGAGATCTGACCGACCCTCAACACTACTCCAGTTACGGCGGGCCACTCGAGCGCCCTGCTGAACCGAGCTCCGCTTCACGAACCGAGTGCAAGTGTGCATTGTACCAGTGTGCGATTTGTGCCTTTACCAGTTGGGGGGGGGGGGGATATCTTAGGGGGTTAGTACAATTATATATGTTACTAGCTTTGACCGTGGCGTTACCCATGGTTAAACAGTTATTTATAAATAGATGTTAATGCCGAAATTCACTATTCACGCGTATGCACTATCAGAAAAGCCATCCCTTGTTACATCTTTAAAACTATATTATAGGCGAAGCTTATTTACAAAATCATCTACATACGGATATACGACGGGAATTCAAAAAGTAAAGGCACATTTGTGGAAAGCTGTACTTATTCTGATTATAGAAAACTGAAACATGCGTTATTTTTCTACCTAACCATCCTGGACTTCAATGCAGTTTTCCAGACGTCTTACGAGTTTTTTTTACTTCATCAGAAAATACGTTCATCGATTGCATCTGTAACCAATTTTACACAGCAGCAATGACGTCTTCATCACTTTCAAATCTTCTTCCCTGTAGTGCTTCCGTTAAGGGTCCAAACATGTGAAAATCGCTTGGAGCCAGGTCTGGACTGTATGGTGGATGTTCCAGCACCTCGAATCTCAACTCCTTTATTGCGTCGGCTGTCCGTTTGGCAGAATGTGGGCGAGCGTTATCTTGCTGCAGGATGACACCTCTTCACAGTTTTCCACGACGTTTGGATCTGATTGAAGGTTTTAGTTTCGTACGCAACACATCACATCCACCATACAATACAGACCTGGCTTACAAAGCCTCGTTTACGCAGGGGCGACGTCTTGCAACATTGTGGCATGCCACGGAAATGTGGCGTGCGTCGTCTTGTCATTTAGTTCTAAATGTTTCGAAATGTTACCTACTACATAGCACTTTTTCAAAATTAATAAGCGAACATATTAATAGTATTAATAGTAAGACTGTATTAAAAACTTTCAGTGTTCGGCTCCACAGATTTAAATTATATGTATAGTTTTACTCCAGTGGATGGGAAATAAACATCCCAGGTTGGGATGCATCAACTAAAACTAGAGGAGGGGATGGTCTGTGTGGTGTCACCGCTAGACACCACACTTGCTAGGTGGTAGCTTTAAATCGGCCGCGGTCCATTAGTACATGTCGGACCCGCGTGTCGCCACTGTGTGACCGTAGACCGAGCGCCACCACACGGCAGGTCTAGAGAGACGGACTAGCACTCGCCCCAGTTGTACGGACGACATTGCTAGCGACTACACGTACGAAGCCTTTCTCTCATTTGCCGAGAGACAGTTAGAATAGCCTTCAGCTAAGTCCATGGCTACGACCTAGCAAGGCGCATTAACCATATCTGGAGAGAGTCTCACTTGTATTATCAAGAGAAATGTACCACAATGAATTAAAGTTAAGTATACGAGAAGCTCCGTTCTTTTCTTTATAGCTTTCATCACGTATCCTGTTTCAGACTTAACGCCAGTCGGCGTGTGTGTACGCGTGCCTTTCGGTTACCCGTCATTGTGGACTGGCTGCCTTATCAGTCCACTACAGTCTGATGCAGAGGAGGGGAAATCCCCCCCCCCCCGTCGCCCCTTGCAAATCGCACACTGCATTGTACAGAGCCTGTAAGAACCCCTCGTGGCACCAAACATCCGTAAGTGTTTCTCAGTTTAGCCACGTGTCCCTAGAAAACAGTACAGGCGACGTACAGTACAACTAGTTGTAGCTTCCCACTCGAGACTGTCATATTTAACATTTGCGTGAATCATCTTAATGAATCGACGCATACAAATATCTCCTGGCTGTTTTCCGTAGGTCTCTGTTGATGTAGTCACTGAGTTGAATGCCGGCCAGAGTGGCCGAGCGGTTCTAGGCGCTTCAGGCTGGAACCGGCCGACCGCTACGGTCGCAGGTTCGAATCCTGCCTCGGGCATGGATGTGTGTGATATCCTTAGGTTAGTCAGGTTTAAGTAGTTCTAAGTTATAGGGGACTGATGACCTCAGATGTTAAGTCCCATAGTGCTCAGAGCCATTTGAACCATTTGAACTGAATTGAATTCGAGATGCAAGCAGGTGACCTACGGGGCAATTAACATATTTGAAATAAATTCTGGGATATTATTGTGCGTTTATTAACGAACAACATTAAGCAGTTTATATTTAATAATTAAAAGAATTGATCACAAAAGGTACTAAAACTCGAAAATGTGGTTGACTAGTACAAAGAACAGACTCAGATTACAACGTATCTCCGAGTGATGAGAAAAACGCCCTGCCTATTACCTACAACTTCGTGATGGTAGCTGAATAATATTCTATTACCTTCAGGTTTAACGGGTGTACTACATAGTGGTATTGTAGTATCAAAGCTTTATAGAAAATTTGGGCACTACTATACAGAGGCATCTACCGGGTGATCAAAAAGTCAGCGTAAATTTGAAAACTCAATAAACCACGGAATAATGTAGATAGAGAGGTACAAATTGACACACATGCTTGGAATGACATGGGGTTTTATTAGAACAAAAAAAAGTATTGCTAGACGCGTGAAAGACCTCTTGCGCGCGTCGTTTGGTGATGATCGTGTGCTCAGCCGTCACTTTCGTCATGCTTGGCCTCCCAGGTCCTCAGACCTCAGTCCGTGAGATTATTGGCTTTGGGGTTACCTGAAGTCGCAAGTGTATCGTGATCGACCGACATCTCTAGGGATGCTGAAAGACAACATCCGACGCCAATGCCTCACCATAACTCCGGTCATGTTTTACAGAGCTGTTCACAACATTATTCCTCGACTACAGCTATTGTTGAGGAATGATGGTGGAAATATTGAGCATATACTGTAAAGAACATCATCTTGGCTTTGTCTTTCTTTGTTATGCTAATTATTGCCATTTTGATCAGATGAAGCGCCATCTGTCGGACATTTTTTGAACTTTGTATTTTTTTATTCTAATTAAACCCCGTGTCATTCCAAGCATGTGTGTCAATTTGTACCTCTCTATCTACATTATTTCATGATTTATTCAGGTTTAAAATTTATACTGACTTTTCGATCACCCGGTACTACATAAAAGTGGACTCTAATAATTAATAAATATTAGACAGAAGTTTTAGATGTCCTATATGAGTGTTGGTGGGTCTCTCACGTATAGATAACCTGATTCTTTCCCATGGCTCACTCCCATCGCCTCACTCCAATTACTCACTAATGCACTTTATGATGTACTCATTACCGATGTCTAAGTGGGAAACAGCTTCTTATTCGGTGCTACTGCATTCTGCAAAGCTGCTCAGAGAAGCGAATTTTATTGGGACAAGGCAGCTACGAGAATAAGTTCGCTGCTTCTGCTAGCTACAGCGTTGTAATAAAATATAAAATTTGAAAAACAGAATGTTGAAGAAAGTATGAGGGGTCTGACAACTGTATCATGATTCGGAAAAAATACTTGATTTTGCCGAGAAAGTAAAGAATTAAATCTTATCTACCAACTTCGTCCTTTAGCTGCAATTCCAGTGATAGTTTATTGTACAGTGTGCTTCAGGAGGAACTGGAAAAATTTTAAGAGGTGGTAGCGTAGATTATTACGAACACAACGCTTCATGTAACATCTATTCAATTTTTATTGATAGCGGAAATACAGCCGTAAAATTGTAATCCAAGCAAGTACTCATAGAAGGCTGTAACCAAACGCAAATATTAAGTTAAAAGTTGACTTTTCGTATACTCCAAGGTCTTGTCCCAGAAATAAATATAGATACATCTATTCTCAAACTCCGACAAAGGTTTTCGACTGGTTTTCCCTTTCCATCAGGAAAGCGCCGCAGCTTGGGATTCCCTCTCAGACGCTCATCCACACTCTTAGGTTGCTGCGATGTTAATGTGAAAATGACAAAAGAAATTTCTGACTTCAGTACATACGACAAAACCACGTGTAGGTCGTCATAGCTAGTCTTGAAGTTCTTTAATTAGGGGAGCATTATTTATAAAAATGCTCAGTACGTCTCTTTGTTAATTTCACCATTCAACTATCCACAGGAAGAAACGTAAACGAGTGACGTCCGATGACCTATGTGGCCAAGAAAAGTGGCCATCTCTCCGAATCCATCTTTCGGAGAATGCTAGGTTTAGATATGTCACCTGACGATTAGAATGTGTATGGTTTCAGTCCAGCTGGAAAAACATGCCCCTCTTACTTTCCAAAGGAACCTCTTCCCAAGACGTCTAAATCTCGTTATCAAAAGAAGTCTACATAACGGTGCCCATTAAGAAGATGCGGTAACATAGCAGGACCAATCGACAGGTTATCTATTATATCGCATCATAATTTTCAGAGAAACGTTCATCAAACTATGTCCTTACAAATGTTTTCGTCGGACCACCAACATGCGTTACGAATGTTATTGATGCCGTCATGAGGCAAAAATGACTATTTCTGATTACCTAAAAATAAAATTCATCTCTTTCTCGAACAAGCTGAATTTGCTCTAATTGACAGAAGCCGTACACACGTAATTCCCTCCATATTCTCGTATGTAGTATACAGATACGTTCAGAAATTCCGCACGTTCGTCTTAAAGGGAAAAGTTCTACCACGTGAATGACATCTTCCACTCCGTTTACACGCTGTTCATTTTCTGGTTCGTATGAATAACAACTCAAGATCCCTAAAATACTAAATGAACGGATGGATACGATAGCTTTCTAATAATCAGTTACATTTTGTCAAACTCAACGTATCATCAGCTCAAAAACTAATAAGAAATGTTCAAAATCCCCCCTCTTGTTCTCACAGAGGCATGCACTCGTCGTACCCTTTCGAACACTCCTTCGTTTCTCAGCTTCCATAACACCTCGATGAAGACTTTTTTGCATCCTGGCTATCTGCTACAAACAGGATTTGTCTGTGGTGCACCGGGGACAAAACTCCAAACGGTTGAGTTCGGAAGGACGTTCAGGCTATGGAGGAGACCCCCCCCCCCCATTTATCAGCGAATGCATCTCGAATCATGCAATTAAAATGTATTAGAGCTCCAACATAAGTAAACTACATGTTTCTTCTTATTTTGAAGGATAGAATAATATCAAATGACGAAAGATAAATACAAACAAATCTCCATGGTATCAGATTGTAATCTAGGATTGGATATTACGAGTAAAATCCTTCGCTGAATGGGTGCCATAATGGTGTTGGGCAGTATCAGGAAAGCCGTTGAATGCAATATTTCATTAACAAATCGGAAACGAATGATTTTAGGAAACTTCTTATCTGCACCTTTTTAAAATTATTTCGAAAGTACCCTGTATATAATTATGAAGGTAAAACAGCAAACACTGTTCACAAGCTAAGCTGATTATGTCAAGAACATAATAAGAAATTCTCTACTGATCAGACGATAGTAACGTCTAAGGAAATTTACAGATGCCTAACATATAAAATCGAAAATTGTTATTTAACACAAGGTACTATAATAAGGAGAAAGTTATTACTACCTTAGAACTTACTTAAGTTATCCAGCTGATCTAGACGTAAATTAATAAAGACGTTTCAATAGTACTGCACCAGTGGATCTATAAAAAGAACTAAAAAATTTGAGTCGTTAAGAGAACTTAATTTCCAATAAGTGTGGTATTTCCTGTAGCGCCCTACAGCAGAGCAGCAGTCTGCTGGGACACTTAACAGACTATAAAGAAATTATATTTACGTTTACATCTGCATACCGAAAGCAATCATATGGTGCGTGGCAGAGGGCACCTTGTTCCAGAAACGACTATCTATATGTCTCCGTTCGAAAACTAATTCTGTAATCTTGTCTTCGAGGATCTTACACGAAACGTCCGTTGGCGGCCGTAGAATCATTTTGCAGTCAGCTTCCAATGCCGCTTCTCTAAATCATCTCAACAGTGACCCTCGAAAAGAACATCGCCTTCCCTCCAGGGATTCCCATATGAGTTCCGGAGCATCTCCGTAACACTTACGGGTTTTTCAAACCTACCTGTAACAAGTCTAGCATCACGCCTCCGAATTTTATTCGACCTGCTGCGTATCCCAAACATTCGATCACTACTCATCAGTGGGTCGCACTAACGTCCAATTAGCGGTCTTCTTTACAGATGAACCACACACTTCGAAAGTTCTCTCCATAAACCGAAGTCGACCATTCGCCTTTACTACTACAATCCTTACATGCTAACTCTATTTCATATTGTTTTTCAACGTTAGGCATAGTGGTGGTGGTGGTTAGTGTTTAACGTCCCGTCGACAACGAGGTCATTAGAGACGGAGCGCAAGCTCGGGTTTAGGGAAGGATTGGGAAGGACATCGGCCGTGTCCTTTCAAAGGAACCATCCCGGCATTTTCCTGAAACGATATAGGGAAATCACGGAAAACCTAAATCAGGATGGCCGGAGACGGGATTGAACCGTCGTCCTCCCGAATGCGAGTCAAGTGTGCTAATCACTGCGCCACCTCGCTCGGTGTTAGGCATACATATTAACCGACGTAACTGTGTCAAGCAGCTCACTACTTTGGTATAGTTGAACATTATGGTCGCATTAACTTCCATTTTTCTACATTTGGAGGTAGCTGCCTTTCATCACACCAACTACAAATATTTTCTAATTCATGTTGTATCCTCCTACAGTAATCTGAACCTGGCGGCCCCGGGACAAAAAGGATTTTTCTGTTTATTATTTTCCTTTGTTACTCGTCTCTAGTGCTTCCCAATACTAAAAAAAAAAAAAATCAGAAGTGTCTGATGTAATATCATTACTTCGTTGTAACAGGCTACAAAACAGTATCAGCATTTAATTACGGGAATTACGATTAAATAATTTAATGAGTTAGACATACTATGGCATGTCCTTCAACTGAAAGATGCTTACTAATATCACACTTCAGGATATCCACGTCCTTATCTTCGTATATGTCAACTAAGCTGCATTAAATTCATTAATTGAACAGCGACTTTTTACAATTGGTAGCCTGAAGGACAATGGCGTGCTATGTACAACATTATTGAAGATGGAATGAGGCAGTATGAGGAAAAATACCTGTTCTCGTGTTCGATAATCACTTCGTCTTTCTAACTCAAGTTTTTAGTGTTGTTTCTTCTTCTTCTTTCATTGTCGTATGCTTCTTAGTATGGGGTAGAGGGGAAGCTTATCTATTCTTAGTTTTAGACGTCCTTGACAAGCGTAGGTCAGCGATGAGCTGAGCGCCAGCCAGACGCTTTAATATTACTCTGGTGCTGAAGTAAAATCACTAATAGTAGACCAAACCAACTGAAACTCTCTGGATCTCTGCCAGCAGTACTAAATATATCAACTATGAAATATATCTATAGCTGTGAAGGAGTTATGTTGAGGGTTGGGCTGCTGTTCAACTGAATGCAGTCGCTAGTGTGACATACCGCATAAGTAAGAGGTGATATAATGCTCGCTGTACGCTCAGACGTTTCATATTATTCCTGACTTATGCTGCAACAAGTAATGTCACAAATTACCATATAAATATCACGAATGAATTTAAACAGGTTAATGGGCGAAAACTGTAATAGTGTAGAAAAACAAATAACAAAACAATGAAATGGCTCGATTTTTATTACTGAAAGAAAGCAGGAGTTTGACACAGCTTTGAAAAACTTGCTTTCAGAAAAAGTGGAAGATATAGAAAACATTCATTAGGAATTTTTGAAATAATTGGGCGAAGTGTGAATCAAAGAATTATTTACTTGAGTGTCAAAAATCAATGGAAGCTTCCGATATTTATCATCTACACTCTACAATGAATTTCCACTCTTCAGCAAAATGTGGACAGATTTGGAACTTCCTGGCAGATTAAAACTGGTGCTGAAGAGGGACTCGAAACTGAGACCTTCGTATTTCATGGTCAAGTGCTCTGCGGGTAGAACTGTTGGATCTCGACTCGCGATCAGCACTTACGGGCTCACCTGCTGCAGCATCTCTCTTCTACCTCCCTTGCTTCACGCAAACTCTCCTGCTTAACTTGCAGAAGAAACGTAGCTTAGCGATTGAATATTGGATTGTTCCGAACTGAATTTTCACTATGCATTCTGCAAACAATTCCCTATGCCTAGCAATTTATCCACGAAATTGTTTCTTCCAGGAGTTCTATTACCGCAAGTTACGTGGAGTTTGGAAGGCAGGAGAGAGTTACCACAGGAGATGAGGCTGTGAGGGCGGGTCGTGAGCCGTGCATCGATGGCTCAGTCGATAGAGCACTGGTCTGTGATAGGCAAAGTCCCTGTGAGGCCCATAGTTATGTGGAGTTTGGAAGGCAGGAGAGAGTTACCAGAGGAGATGAGGCTGTCAGGGCGGGTCGTGAGCCGAGCATCGATGGCTCAGTCGATAGAGCACTGGTCTGTGATAGGCAAAGTCCCTGTGAGGCCCATAGTTTCAATCCGCAACAAAGATTCGTCATCCAAACTATCGCAAAGATATCGAAATCAATAAAGTTGAGAAATGACGCACAGTCAGCTTAACCGAGTACTCTGACAAGAATAGTATGAACAAGAAAGGAAAATAAAACTGAGACTCTGTTAGATGACGACCAATTAGCCTGCAGGAATTATTAAGGGGTCAGAAATGTAGTTTTGACGGTACGCTTGTTAATGGAGGCAAGACTTAAGCAAGAACAAAACACTTTTGTAGAATTTTTAAACTTAGAAAAATCTTTCAACGACGTAAAATGTTGTAGGACGTTTGAAATGCTCTGAAAAATAGGTATAAGCTGTAGGAAAAGACGAGAAATATACACTCCTGGAAATTGAAATAAGAACACCGTGAATTCATTGTCTCAGGAAGGGGAAACTTAATTGACACATTCCTGGGGTCAGATACATCACATGATCACACTGACAGAACCACAGGCACATAGACACAGGCAACAGAGCATGCACAATGTCGGCACTAGTACAGTGTATATCCACCTTTCGCAGCAATGCAGGCTGCTATTCTCCCATGGAGACGATCGTAGAGATGCTGGATGTAGTCCTGTGGAACGGCTTGCCATGTCATTTCCACCTGGCGCCTCAGTTGGACCAGCGTTCGTGCTGGACGTGCAGACCGCGTGAGACGACGCTCCATCCAGTCCCAAACATGCTCAATGGGGGACAGATCCGGAGATCTTGCTGGCCAGGGTAGTTGACTTACACCTTCTAGAGCACGTTGGGTGGCACGGGATACATGCGGACGTGCATTGTCCTGTTGGAACAGCAAGTTCCCTTGCCGGTCTAGGAATAGTAGAACGATGGGTTCGATGACGGTTTGGATGTACCGTGCCCTATTCAGTGTCCCCTCGACGATCACCAGTGGTGTACGGCCAGTGTAGGAGATCGCTCCCCACACCATGATGCCGGGTGTTGGCCCTGTGTGCCTCGGTCGTATGCAGTCCTGATTGTGGCACTCACCTGCACGGCGCCAAACACGCATACGACCATCATTGGCACCAAGGCAGAAGCGACTCTCGTCGCTGAAGACGACACGTCTCCATTGGTCCCTCCATTCACGTCTGTCGCGACACCACTGGAGGCGGGCTGCACGATGTTGGGGCGTGAGCGGAAGACGGCCTAACGGTGTGCGGGACCGTAGCCCAGCTTCATGGAGACGGTTGCGAATGGTCCTCGCCGATACCCCAGGAGCAACAGTGTCCCTAATTTGCTGGGAAGTGGCGGTGCGGTCCCCTACGGCACTGCGTAGGATCCTACGGTCTTGGCGTGCATCCGTGCGTCGCTGCGGTCCGGTCCCAGGTCGACGGGCACGTGCACCTTCCGCCGACCACTGGCGACAACATCGATGTACTGTGGAGACCTCACGCCCTACGTGTTGAGCAATTCGGCGGTACGTCCACCCGGCCTCCCGCATGCCCACTATACGCCCTCGCTCAAAGTCCGTCAAATGCACATACGGTTCACGTCCACGCTGTCGCGGCATGCTACCAGTGTTAAAGACTGCGATGGAGCTCCGTATGCCACGGCAAACTGGCTGACACTGACGGCGGCGGTGCACAAATGCTGCGCAGCTAGCGCCATTCGACGGCCAACACCGCGGTTCCTGGTGTGTCCACTGTGCCGTGCGTGTGATCATTGCTTGTACAGCCCTCTCGCAGTGTCCGGAGCAAGTATGGTGGGTCTGACACACCGGTGTCAATGTGTTCTTTTTTCCATTTCCAGGAGTGTACAATATGTGCAGTAAGCAACAGGGAACCATAAGAAAGAAAAATGAAGACAGGAGCGTTCGTACTATAAAACGTGAGAAAAGGGTGCACTTTTTCTCCTTTGAAGGTCAGTCTCTACAGCGGATAAGGAACGGAAGGAATAAATTAGACATGGTGTACAAGAAAAAAACGAAAGTTTTAGCATTAGCAAAAACAATATTGGTGATAAAACTAAAAAAAAATTTGCGAAACACCTATTAGCAAAAGTGAAGGAATTCTGCTCTTTTTCAGGCAAAATATCGCATACGCCTGAGGACAGGAGGATACATGCAGCCGATCAGAACTAGTAAATAGTGTGTTCCTCACTAAAAGACGTCTTACCGTTATCAAAGATAGATGAAACAATGATGACCGCCTCACCGGCGGCTGTTCAACAGCCGTCTTAATAAGGTGCTCCCAACGCCGTCCGCGCCGGGAGCAGCGAAGTCGGTCTGTCATGGACCCACCCAGTGTCTGCAGAGCAGACACCAAGAAGTTTAACCAACCTGAGAAGGGCCACAAGAAGACACAAATGAAAGAGAAGAATTAACCACTCCAAA
This sequence comes from Schistocerca nitens, assembly GCF_023898315.1. Taxonomy (NCBI): domain Eukaryota; kingdom Metazoa; phylum Arthropoda; class Insecta; order Orthoptera; family Acrididae; genus Schistocerca; species Schistocerca nitens. Next base: position 545,950,440 of record NC_064619.1, on the reverse strand, counting down.
AGTAAGAAGACTTGGATGCAAAGTAGGGTAAGCCTACTAGGACTCCGCCAACCAGGGGTCGGAGGGCCCCTGTTGAAGCCCGGTTCATTCGTTCGTTAGTTCTTACAATGGCGAAGAATTTATTGAGAAAGTACGTATCGAACATATCGTTATAGGGAAGTGCATCATGGGCCGGCGGGAAACAGGGAAGGAAGACAGTCGAGGCTGTTTAGGTGGGGTACTGAAAACGAAGTGGGGTGATCAAGTATGAAACGAAGAATTTCTTTGTAGAAACTGTGAGGAAAGGATTATGTGTTAAACTAACTGGTTCAAGAGATAAAATACTTCGACATGTATGTGGAACTAGAGACAATCGAAAGGGACCATATCTGTAGGAAAGACGAACATCAAACAAATAATGTAGGACGTTGGGTATCATGGTATCAGTGCTATTCTGACAAGGAAACATTACCAACTCGACCTCATATTTTATGGGATATGAAGAACACTTGAAAAATATCAGCCCTAGCAATCAAATCCCGGAAAAATATGGGCCATACATCTGATAGTACGTACTTATGACCTTCAGTACGTACAACATTTAAGTTTATGGCGTGCACCTATTGTTTGTCACACGCTCTCTTCCAGTGCAAGCTGCCTAACTGTACAGTAAAGTACTATACCGTACAGTGAAAAAGAGGTTCTGAAATACTGCTGACACTGGAAACATGCATTTTTCATTATGTCAGTGTACGTAGTTTCTAATACACTGGTGTCCAAAATTACAACAACAAACTGTAATTTTGCAAGGTTGCTTTTATTTTGCTACAAAACAGAGTAAACAGGTGACAGTAAAGTAAAGACAACGTAAAGAACACTGAACATTAACAACTGCAATATGCCTAACAGTAGAAAAAAGTTTTCTTAGTTTTTTCCAACTTAACGGATCTACACATACATTCCGACAACTGGATAATGAGCTCTGGCAGTAATAAGGCCTGAAAACGACGGGGCATGCTATGAGTGATGTCATCAGTGTCATGTTGATAACGCCCATTCTTCCTGCAGAGCTTCTCGTAAGTGTTGAAGAGGGGTTGGTGGATGCTGATGTGATGCAACCTGTTTTCCTACCACATCCTCAACCGTCTCTATGGGATTCAAATGGGGAGAGCGAGCAGGCCACGCCATGCATGCAGTATCTTCCGTTACGAGGAAAACATCAATCACCCGTGCTCTATGAGGTCAAAAATTATGAACAATCAATACGAAGTCTGGGCCAACACCACATCACAACAACCGCACATGAGGTCCCAAGATCTCGCCACGTTACCTGACAGCAGTTAAACCTTGCCGATTCACCTGGCAATTTCATGAAGAGATTTTCGAGTGGTCAACATAATCCCCGCGCACACCATTAAGGATTTCCACTATGTTTGGATTCCCAAATCATGTTCCACGTTCCCTCTAAATGCGAATGCGTCGAGAAGCACTCTCCAGACCAAGTCGGCAGTCATCTGCGAAAAGAACATTGGCCCACTGTTCGACCGTCGAGGTGGCAAGTTGACGTCTCCACTTCAGACGTCCCCTTGTGTGAAGACGCATCACAGGTACACATACAGAAGATCTGTGACAGTAAAGCCTTCTCTGCCGAAGCCTTCTGTACACCTTTTGTCTCGAAACATCTCGTCTCGTAGATGCTGCGACGTCAGTTGGGGGTTGCCATGCAGTACTGAGGCTGTACCGTCGTGCCCTTACTGCCAAATAACAGTCCTCTCTTTTTGATATCACACGTGGGCAGCCCTTCCCTGATCTTCCAACACAGTTTATGTCTCTATAAACCGTCGCCACATCCGAGAAACTAAAGAAGGATTCACATTAAGCCCTCGGATCAAATCAGCTGGCAACTGTCCTGCTTCCGTCCTTCTAATGACACGCCACCGCACAGATTCTGGCACGTGTCTTCTTTGTGCCTACTGCACCCCTGTGAATTTATACACAGCGATTGTGGATATGGGACTACCTGGCCAATGCTACCCCGTTTGTTAGGTGCCCTGACGTCATCGCTGACGTGGTTGTCCATTTACCGGAATGCCATGTTCCATGCAGAACAAGATTGTACGGACATATGTTTACCTTTTGTATGATTATACCGTGAATTAGACACCACACAGGGACATAGCAGTTTATTGCTTTCATTTTGGACATCAGTGTATGTTATGTGATTCTTGAAGTTTTCCCGGTGGACATAATGTTCCATCATCTTTCGGGCGTGCACTCGGGACAGCGACAATTCTTCTTGCGATATTTCGGCTAGAAACCTCCCAGAAATCTTCAAGCCGAGTCAGAGACTGAGTTCGTAGCGTTGGCGCGTGCCTATTTATACGGATAGTCAAGTGATACATAGCTGCTGAGGATTGAAAGCGCATGCGTCAAAGATATCAAAGTCGCCACTACTGCGCTAGTCATAGATAAGATGTATATAGCAAAGACAAACATATAAGCGCAGTCCAACAAATCAGCAGTTGCCGAACATTGCATTTCTACTGGCCATGCCATGGATTATAAAGATGTTAAGATTTTAACTACTGCTTCATCTTTCTGGGACTCAGTTGTTAAGGAAGCTGTAGAAATACAACTAGCCGACCACCTGCTAAACCGTGACGAAGGATTTCATCTTGACAATGCTTGGAAACCGCTTATTTCACACCTTCGTTTGGAAAGAATATCTGCATCTTCACTTCCGACAGATGTTATCACTTTTAAAGATTAATTATTTATTTACAAGCACGGTGGATTCGCAGCAGCACTATTTTGTTTGCACTCTGCGGTTATATGTTTATCTTTGCTATATACACTCCTGGAAATGGAAAAAAGAACACATTGACACCGGTGTGTCAGACCCACCATACTTGCTCCGGACACTGCGAGAGGGCTGTACAAGCAATGATCACACGCACGGCACAGCGGACACACAAGGAACCGTGGTGTTGGCCGTCGAATGGCGCTAGCTGCGCAGCATTTGTGCACCGCCGCCGTCAGTGTCAGCCAGTTTGCCGTGGCATACGGAGCTCCATCGCAGTCTTTAACACTGGTAGCATGCCGCGACAGCGTGGACGTGAACCGTATGTGCAGTTGACGGACTTTGAGCGAGGGCGTATAGTGGGCATGCGGGAGGCCGGGTGGACGTACCGCCGAATTGCTCAACACGTGGGGCGTGAGGTCTCCACAGTACATCGATGTTGTCGCCAGTGGTCGGCGGAAGGTGCACGTGCCCGTCGACCTGGGACCGGACCGCAGCGACGCACGGATGCACGCCAAGACCGTAGGATCCTACGCGGTGCCGTAGCGGACCGCACCGCCACTTCCCAGCAAATTAGGGACACTGTTACTCCTGGGGTATCGGCGAGGACCATTCGCAACCGCCTCCATGAAGCTGGGCTACGGTCCCGCACACCGTTAGGCCGTCTTCCGCTCACGCCCCAACATCGTGCAGCCCGCCTCCAGTGGTGTCGCGACAGGCGTGAATGGAGGGACGAATGGAGACGTGTCGTCTTCAGCGATGAGAGTCGCTTCTGCCTTGGTGCCAATGATGGTCGTATGCGTGTTTGGCGCCGTGCAGGTGAGCGCCACAATCAGGACTGCATACGACCGAGGCACACAGGGCCAACACCCGGCATTATGGTGTGGGGAGCGATCTCCTACACTGGCCGTACACCACTGGTGATCGTCGAGGGGACACTGAATAGTGCACGGTACATCCAAACCGTCATCGAACCCATCGTTCTACCATTCCTAGACCGGCAAGGGAACTTGGTGTTCCAACAGGACAATGCACGTCCGCATGTATCCCGTGCCACACAACGTGCTCTAGAAGGTGTAAGTCAACTACCCTGGCCAGCAAGATCTCCGGATCTGTCCCCCATTGAGCATGTTTGGGACTGGATGAAGCGTCGTCTCACGCGGTCTGCACGTCCAGCACGAACGCTGGTCCAACTGAGGCGCCAGGTGGAAATGGCATGGCAAGCCGTTCCACAGGACTACATCCAGCATCTCTACGATCGTCTCTATGGGAGAATAGCAGCCTGCATTGCTGCGAAAGGTGGATATACACTGTACTAGTGCCGACATTGTGCATGCTCTGTTGCCTGTGTCTATGTGCCTGTGGTTCTGTCAGTGTGATCATGTGATGTATCTGACCCCAGGAATGTGTCAATAAAGTTTCCCCTTCCTGGGATAATGAATTCACGGTGTTCTTATTTCAATTTCCAGGAGTGTACATCTTATCTATGACTAGCGCAGTAGTAGCGACTTGGACATATTTGACGCATGCACTTTTAATCCTCAGCAGCTATGTATCACTTGACTATCCGTATAAATAGGCACGCGCAAACGCTACGAACTCAGTCTCTGACTCGCCTTGAAGATGGCTGGGAGGTTTCTAGCCGAAATATCGCATGAAGAATTGTCGCTGTCCCGAGTGCACGCCCGAAAGATGATGGAACATCAGTGTATGTAGCTTATGTCAGAGATAGCATTGCTTTGAACATATTTACGTTTTGTTCACAAATGCAGCGTAAATGAATAAACGAAACGATGTGCCATCAAAGAAATAGCGGAGTGCTATATCAGTATTAACAGCGCAGTTTCATGTTGGAAGATGTACAAACCATGGAAAACGACTACTCCTACTTTGTTTGTTGAAGATGTGCGCCACATTCTCCTGAAATTTTGGAGCTTTTCATTAGCAAGTGAAATTTGATCTGTTAGACGAAACAAAACGTGCTCTCATTACCAGTTCCAACTTCGTGACATATCTGCATGAGATTTTATAATCAGTAGTCTGGTACCAAGCACCGTGGGTTTCGAATCCGCGCCAGATGGCATGGAACTCGATGACCACTAGAGGTCTTCGCAGCAAACGCGCCGTACCCCGTGGCTGCGGCGGTCCTGGCCCCGAGTCTAACGTAAGGGCGCCACTGTGGAGCACGTGGTCCCAGCAGCCAATAGCGACATACCCTCATCTCATGTAACCCCATTGCTTAGTACTTTGCTGTTGATCTTGGTGTCTTGCTCGGTTGTCCGTCGTTGTGCTTGTCCTTCCATTCCCGTTTGTCCTTGTTTGTTCGTGGGCTGCTCTCATTCGGTCCCGCTGCGTTTTCGTTAGCGGCAACTCCACGATCGTTCCTGTCGTGGTTAAAACATTTTGGCCACGAAGTAAACGGTAGTAGTTGAAGCATGGAGGCTGAGTTGGTCTGTCTTCTCGAACAACAGCAGCAGCTCATGCAGCAGCAGCAGCAGCTCCAGTTATACACCTTACAAAAGTCGATACGGTTGCTAACTGGCAAAGTCGATGCCCGGGACGCATTACCACAACAGCTTCGAAGTCCTCGGATGTCCGATGCTTTCTCACATCCGCCGTCGTTCCCACCATTTAATACTAAAGAAGACTGGGAAACATACTTACATCAGCTGGAACAACATTTCACGGCTTTTCCAGTCACGGATGACCCCTTGCAGCGGTCGTTGTTTTTGTCTTGGGTCTCCCCAACATATTCTTCTCCGAAAGTTGCACCCTTGTCAATCCTGTGGCTCTCTCTTTCGCGGAGATACGTTTGTTGCTGACAAAATATTATTGACAGCGCTACCATGTGGTCGCCTCTCAGCTGAAGTACCACCAGTGCCATAAACAGCCTGGTCAATCATATCGTTCCTGGGTCACGGACTTGCAGGGTCTTAGCTGTCGATGCGACTTTACATGCACCAATTAGCAGTGTAAGGCTTCGTATGCAGTTTCCCTGATCCGGTATGTGGTGGTTCAGCTGGATCCCGATACTGAGGTCCGCACTGCGGCGTTTAAACTCGATAATCCGTCATTAGAAGAGATTGTCCGCATTGCCCACTCATTTGAAGTTGCTCAGGCGGCTAACGATGGTCTCATGGCGCGGCCGCAAGTGGCGGCGATCGATTAGTCCCTGCGGATTCCTCCCTCGCGACGTAGACGTGGGCCTGGCCAACAGAGGCAGTGCTGTCGGGACTCCTCTTTGTCTGATGTCTCTATGGCATCAGAGCCAGAGCCTCCGGTCGCCAATCGTCGCCGGTCGCGCAGCCCACTTCCATCATGCCCGCAGTGCTTTACCGCAGACTAGAGCTGATTGCCCCCACTGCTGGAAAACGTGCACGCTGTGTGAGAAGGAGGGTCACATCCGATCCGTTTGTCGTAGTCGCCCGACTCGCTCCCGTCCTCCCCATTACTGGGGCGCAGGATACAGTACATGCTCTTCAATCGGTCGTCCAGCTGGAGGACCCATCAGCACGGAAGCTATTCCTCACGCTCCGCTTCTCACTGAGGATGTCAGTTTTCAGGTCGACACTGGGACCACCGTCTCCCTGATTAACATTGCGACATATACCCGCCTGGCTCCCCTGCGTTGTCACCTCCGACTCGACCTTTATTCGACTACGGCGACGGTTCCATTCCCCTTCATGGGCAGTTCGTTATCCAGGCGACATACAAACATGTTCCCATACTCGTTGCGCTACTTGTAGTCGACCATCCGTCAGCCTCGAATATTTTTGGCGTCGCTGCGTTTCAACTGTATGGCTTTTCAATTTCCGATGAAGTTAAGGTCATTTCCATAGCTGCTCCTTCTCAGAACTTGGACGACCTGTGCTCAGCTTTGCATCATTGTTTGCAACGTATTTCGGGTGTGCTTCACGTATTCAGGCGCACATGACCCTTCAGCTGGATGTGCATACAGAGCTCGGGCGGCACCATTGGTGGTTGTATGGAAACCCAGTGGATTCCTTTGACTGTGTGGGGACTTCGGCGCTACTGTCAGTACTCAGACCTTAATAGACACTTACCCCATACCCCTACAGGAAGACCTTCTCGCCAAAGTTGTGAGGGGCGAGTACTTTTCTAAGACTGAACTGGTTGAGGCATACCACCAGTTACCGTTGGATGACGATTCCCAGAACATCATAGTTGTCAACACACCTTTCTTATTATACAAGCACCTTCGATTTGGTGTCTCTTCGGCGCGGGCAATTTTCCAGCTGTTCCTGGAGCAGCTTACGCAGCCCATCCTAGCCTATGTGATTATTTGGATGACATCTTGATCACATGGCGTTCCCGCTAGGAACACTTGCACAACCTCTACGCCTTACCTCATGCTCTACAATCTGCAGGTTTACGCTGACGACTGGCAGGTGTTGGTTTTTTGAACTGAAAGTGGAATAAGTAGGCCACTGGCTTAGCAAAGATGGCATTTGCCCTTCGGATCACAATGTCGCGGCCATTGAGGCCATTCCTCGTCCCAAGGACTTATCTGAAATCCAGGAGTTTTTGGGCAAGGTACTTATTGATTAAAGTTCTTACCCCAAGCTGCCTCCGTTGCGCAACTCCTCAATCACTTGCATCGCAAAGGGGTCACTTTTGATTGGACTCCTGCCTGTGAACAGACTTTCCTCCTTTTAAAGATGATGCTGAAGTCCGTCACCATGCAAGCCCCCCTCAGTCATTCGCACTATTGCCTGTGCCTTGCCGGCCCTGGGATAGCATCCATCTCGATTTTGCGGGCCCGTTTTTGGGGTCCATGTGGTTACTTATCGTTGATGCCTACTCCAAATACCTACATGTGCATGGCATCCACCACCACACCACCACACTCTCATGGCCTGGGCACAGGTTCACGCCATTGAGGGCCTGCTTCACAAATTGGTCTCGCGATAATGGCCCCCAATTCACAGCATCCTCCTTCACAACTTCTGTCAGGCCAACAGTCTCACGCATATCCGTAGCCCGCCTTTCCGCCCTTCCTCCAATGGCGCAGTGGAGAGGCTTGTCCGCACATTTAAACAACAGTTGAAAAAAGCGGTCGTAATATCTTGAGCAAATACCGCACCACTCAAATTGATGGACATAGTCTGGCAGATCTCCTCCATGGGCGACAGCCACGGACCCTGCTGCATTTGCTGATGCCGTCACCCTCTCACCCCTGCTGCCGGACCTCTCAGGGTTACGCCCCCAGCACGGCCGTGTGGGCCCGCGGGTACGGGAGCAAGGTGGGTTGGACGCCCGCCACGGTCGTCGTGGACCATGGGCAGCGTGTGACGTCAGTGCAGATGTCGAAGGTGTTGGAGCACCGCCATGTAACCAGCTCTGACTTCGTACCCCCGCGCGACTCCCGCTGCTGCCGTGGACGCCATGGGACGGCCGTCGTGGACGCCTCGGACAGCCCTTCCTCCCCGACAATGGCAGTTGACGAGCCTGGGTCTTCTCCCATTTGCCGCCCACCATGGCACCGTCTGGGGCGTTTTCGCCCCTACGCTCAAGTTTCAGTGGGGAGGGATCTGGTATTGCGTTCCGCCGGCTTCAAGTCCGTGCCAGATGACATGGAACTTGACGACCACTAGAGGTCTCTGCAGCAGTCGCGTCTTATACCGTGGCTGCTCGCACTCTTGGCCCCGAGTCTAACGTAAGGGCGCCACTGTCGAGCACATGGTCCAAGTGGCCAATAGCGACATACCCTGTCCTTTATTTAGGCGGCTGCCTCTCACTCAGCGAGGCCGTCTGCTATTCGCATTGAGTCGGTTGACAGCTCGCCTACAGACATCGTGTTTACGTTGCATGTGCTTACTTCCCGTTTACGAGTGGACATTGTTTTGATTTCTTGAGGGTATCTCTTATGACCCCATTGCTTAATACTCTGTTGTTGCTCTTGGTGTATTGCTCGTTTGTCATTCGTCGTGCTTGTCCTTCCATTCCAGTTCGTCCGCCTTGTTTGTTTGTGGGCCGCTCCCGTTCGGGCCCGCTGCGTTTTCGTTAGCGGCAATCCCGCGACTGTTCCTGTCTCAGTTAGAGTAGGAAACTGTGAAAAACTACTTTCATACATTTTGTGACATGTTTTCTTTTTATTCTGTTGTATAAATACACGTATTTGTATAAAAATATCCTTTATGAGTCAACAGGGACGATAGATACAGTAAAAATTAATCGGTTGTTGTTGCAATCCAGAGAGTAATTTTACACGTTTTAAGTTTGGGCCGAGATATCGTCGTGGAATCTGAGACTGGGAAATTCAGTCACTGCGATTTTGGAAGCATTTTGGATGTTACAGGATGTTTTCTCCACCACTTTTAGTGAGGACGGAGGATTTTCCTAAAATCCCCAGCACGCTGAGGAGCTCGTGATATTTTTCAATGTGTAACAATCAGGGAGTTGCCTCTGATATCAGGGGTACAAGTGTGGTCGCATATTTTCCAAATTTAGTTACGAGAGGTTGTTCAGGCAACAGGACAATCCTAGAAAATCTCACTGCTTAAGAAGCTTCCTGTTAATAAAATGGAAGCGTCTCTACCAGTGAGAATACCGTTGATGACAAATTTGTTATATGTGAAGAAATAATGGCAATAATTTTTCCAAAGCATCAGAAGCATAAGGGACGTAACTGTAGTTTCCTGATAGCAATTTCTTCCGGTCATTAGTCATCTGCCAATTTTGATGCGGCCCACCATGAATTGTTGTCCTGTGCTAACCACTTCATCTCAGTATAGCTCTCACGCACAGCATCCTCAATTATTTGTGGATCCAATTACTGGTTTCCCGTACTGTTTTTATCCTCTAGAACTCCCTCTGGTACCATGGAAGTTATTCCTTGAGGCCTCAATACATGCCTCATCATGCTACTCCTTCTTCTTGTCAGTGTTTGCAGTAAATTATTCTCCTTGTCGCTTCTGCGGAGAACCTCCTCATATCTGTCCACCTAATTTTCAACATCCTGCCACAGCACCCAATATCAGATTCATTGATTATCTTCTTTTTCGGATTTGTTACAGTACATGGTCACCTCGACAGAACTCTGTGCTCTCAGAAATTTATTCCTTAGATTGAGGACGAAATTTAGTACTAGTGGAGTCTTTTAGCCAGTAGTTACCTCTCTTTAATGTTGTATACCGCTTTTTATGTCCACCTTTCTTCCTCCACGGTGTGCTGTTCCAAAGCAGATACGTTTATTTTTTGGTCACGAATTTTCATTGCTAATCCACTGCCACTCTTCATTGCTTCCGTCCTTTTTTGTTTTTCTGTGAATCCATAATATCTCCTCATTAAACATTGTATTCCATTGATGAGGTCCAGTTTCATCGAGAGTTGTGTTGGACATCTTCAGATGTGCGTCATGGTCGGCTATGTCAATAGACTTGATGGAAACAGAAGCATCTCTGAAGATGTTCAACGCGGCTCTGGTATCTCCACAAACGAAAAAGTTTCATGTAATCCTGAACTAACAGTGGCGAAAGTTTCAAAGAACTACGCAAACAGCTACTGACTGTTAGGTAAGAGAACAATGGTGTACATTTATGTATTTTAGGTTGGGGGGGGGGGATAAGAAAGAGAAAGAGAGAAACAGAGAAGGAGGTGGGAATTAGTGTTACACGTCGTAAAAGTTCGGATTAGGCATTTGATGGAAACCATTTAGGGAAAGCGCAGAAAACCGAAACGAAGATTGTTAGACGTGAGTTTGAACCGTCGTCGTGATTGCGACTCCAGTGTGCTAACCTCTGTGCCACCTCGCTCGGTAGAACAGAGTTAGATATACATAGATGGGGAGGGAGAGGGAAGAGGGGTGTCTGAGTGTGTTTGTTTGTGTGTGTGTGTGTGTGTGTGTGTGTGTGTGTGTGTGTGTGTGGTTTTGTTTTATATGTTGAGGAATTTACTGAAAGTAGCGAAAACTCCGAGGTATTCATTTTCAAACTGAGAGTGTTATAGACTGAAGCGCCAAATTCAGAGATACACTATGAGCCAAAAAGTATCCGGACACATGACTGAAAATGACTTACAAGTTTGTCACGCCCTCAATCGATAATGATGGAATTCAGTATGGTGTTTGCCCACTCTTGGCCTTGATGACAGCTTCCACTCTCGCAGGCATACGTTCAATCACGTGCAGGAAGGTTTCTTGGGGAATGGCAGCCCATTCTTCACAGAGTGCTGCACTGAGAAGAGTTATCGATGTCGAACGGTGAGGGCCTGGCACGAAGTCGGTATTCCAAAACAGCCCAGAGCTGTTCTATAGTATTCACGTCAGAACTCTGTGCAGGCCAGTTCATTACAGGGATGTTTGTCCTGTAACCACTCCGCCACAGGCCGTGCATTATGAACAGGTGCTCGATTGTGTTGAAAGATGCAATCGCCATCCCCGAATTGCTCTTCAACATTGGAAATCAAAAAGGTGCTTGAAGCGTCAGTGTAGGCCTGTGCAATGATAGTACCACGCAAAACAACAAGGGGTGCAAGCCGCTTCCATGAAAAACACGACCACACCGTAACACCACCGCCTGCGAATTTTGCTGTTGGCACTACACACGCTGGCAGATGACGTCACCGGGCATCCGCCAAACCCACACCCTGCCATCGCATCGCCACATTGTGTACCGTGATTCGTCACTCCACACAACGTTTCTCCACTTTTCAGTCGTCCAATGTATACGATCCTTACACTAAGCGAGGCGTTGTTTAGCAATTACTGACATGATGTGTGGCTTATCAGCAGCCGCTCGACCATTAAAACCAAGTTTTCTCACTTCCCGCCTAATTGTCATAGTACTTGCAGTGGATCCTAATGCAGTTTGGAATTCCTGTGTAATGGTCTCGATAGATATCTGCCTATTCACATTACAACCCTCTTCAAATGTCGGCGGCCTCTGTCAGCCAACAGACGACGTCGGTCTGTGTGCTTTTGTGGTGTACGTGTCTCCTCACTTCGCTATTATCTTGGAAACAGTCGACCTAGGGATGTTTAGGAGTGTGAAAAGTTCGCGTACAGATGTATGACACAAGTGACACCCAATCACCAGTCCACGGTCGAAGTCCGTGAGTTCTGCGGACCTCCCCATTCTCCTCTGTCACGATGTCTAATGTCTACCGAGGTTGCCTGGCAACAGGTGGCAGCACAATGCACAAAATATGAAAAACGTGTATTCTTGGGAATTTCCGGATACTTTTGATCATATAGTGAATTAAACCGGACGAATACGGCTCTGTGGTTGGCATAGCCTATATAAGACGGTAAGTGTCTGATACATTTGTTTGAGCTGTTAGAATGGCAGGTTATCTACATATAAGTGAGTTTGAACGTGGTGTCATATTCGGCGCACGAGCGATGGAACACAGCATCACCGAGGTAGCAATGAAGTGAAGATTGTCCGATACGACCATTTCTCGAGTGTAACGGGAGTATCAGGATTCCGGTAAAATATCACATCTCCGAAATCGTTGCGGTCATCCTGCCAGAATGGGACCTACGACGACTGAAGAGACTCGTTCGACGTGACAGAAGTGCTAACCTTCCTCAAATAGCTGTAGATTCCAATGCTGGGACATCAACAACTGTCAGCGTGCAAATCATTCAACGAAACATCATCGATGTGGGCTTTCGGAGCCTGAGGCCCACTCGTGTACCCTTGATGACAGCACAACAAAAAGCCTTGCGCCTATCCTGGGCCCGTTTGCACCGTCACTGGACTGTTTATGACAGGAAGCATGTTGCCTGATCGGACGAGTGTCCTTTCAAACCGTGTCGAGCGGATGGTCGTGTACGGATATGGAGACAACCTCATGAATCCATGGACCCTGCGTGTTAGCAGAGAATTGTTGAAGGTGGTAGAGACTATGTCATGGTGTGGGCCGTGTGCATTTGTACTCATACGGGACCATGATATGTCTAGATATGACTCCGACAGGTGACACGTACTTAAGCATCCTGTCTGATCACCACTCTCCAGTCATGTCCATTATGCATTCTGACGGATTTGGGCAATTCCAACAGGACAATGCAACACCCCACACGTCCATAATTTCTACAGAGTGGCTCCCTTCCGCTGGCCACCAAACTCTCCAGATGTGAACATTAATGTTTATATCTGTGATGCCTTGCAACATGCTGTTCAGAAGAGATCTCTGCCCCCTCGTACCCTGCAGGATTCATGGTGTCAATTCCCTCCAGCATTACTCCAGACATTAGTCCAGTCCATGCCACGTCTTGTTGCGGCACTTCTGCATGCTCGTGGGGGCTCTACACTACATTAGGCTGGTGTACCAGTTTCTTTGGCTCTTTGGTGTTCGAGTCAAGCCTATATTTCTAAGGTTTCTCAAATCCTTGGGAGTGGAAAATATACTAGCTATTTCGATTTTGAGGGCAATTTTCAGTGCTTGGTGAGCAGTTGACCCGTGCGCTTTTTCGAAATGTAATGGAAAGCACTTCATAGCCACCTTGCCTGTGGCTTCGCGGTTCGCTAGGGGCCATCCCAGCACTCTACCGCGCTAGTTCCTGCCCGCATCGGCTCGCGTTCATTGGTTTAACAACGACAGCTGCAATATCGCCGTCTAAGGCAAGAATGCGGCATGGAGCAACGAAAGAAAAGGAGTCTCTGTAAGTATTGGTGGCAAACATCGTATCTTCAGAGGCGTGCATGTGTACGAGGAGCTCTTTGGCACCAGACAAATGAGAAAACAGCCTATATACCAGATGTTAATGCAGCACAACGTGTCTGCATTGGTATCAAGAACACGCACAGTAATCCACAGCGTACGACGGTACGTAACGTACAGCATCTGCCACGTGTATTACGAAATGTTCAAATATGTGTGACATCTTATGGGACCTAACTGCTAAGCTTATCAGTCCCTAAGCTTACGCACTACTTAACATAAATTATCCTAAGGACAAACACACATACACATGCCCGAGGGAGGACTCGAACCTCCGCCGGGACCAGCCGCACAGTCCATGACTGCAGCGCCTTAGACCGCTCGCACGTGTATTACGTTCATATCGTTTACCCACTGTGTTTACCCATTGTTTGTTGTGACATAGCAGGATATTCCCGTAATTTGTTTCCGTGTCCGTGACGTACAGCCCGCAGTTCGACAGAGGAAGTGGCAGATACGGTCTTCTCCTATGGGCAAGCAGATGGAAGATACGTGTTCAATGCTTAGGACGCTGGCAACGAACTGGGGTGGTCCGGCTAATGCGCGATTCCATGAGAAGTAGGATGGGAGGCTGTACTGAAACGAATTGCAGTGACATCAAGCACATGTTGTTAAACAATAGCGCAGAGATGATCATTGACGGTAGTGGATGTAGCAGTAACTCCGAAAATATGAGGCTCACGACCAATGTTTTTAGGAACGTTTTTACTTCCCTTGTTGCATACTACATCCTCTAGAAAAAACGGAATCCTTTCTCCCGGCATCCATTGATCGTGAGCGGGCCAAATATCTCACGAAATAAGCGTCAAACGAAAAAACTACAAGGAACGAAACTTGTGTAGCTTGAAGGGGGAAACCAGATGGCGCTGTGGTTGGCCCACTAGATGGCTCTGCCATACGTCAAACGGATATCAACTGCGTTTTTTTTTAAAATAGGAACCGCCATTTTTTATTACATATTCGTGAAGTACGTAAAATAATATGAATGTTTAAGTTCGATCACTTTTTTCGCGTTCTGATAGATGGCGCTGTAATAGTCACAAACATACGGCTCACAAGTTTAGACGAGCAGTTGTTAACAGGCAGGTTTTTTAAATTAAAATACAAAACGTAGGTAACGTTTGAATATTTTATTTCGGATGTTCCAATGTTATACATGTACCTTTGTGAACTCATCATTTCGGAAAACGTATGCTGTTACAGCGTGATTACCCGTAAATACCCCATTAATGCAATAAATGCTCAAAATGATGTCCGCCAACCTCAATGCATTTGGCAATACGTGTAACGACATTCCTCTCAACAGCGAGTAGTTCGCTTTCCGTAATGTTCGCACATGCATTGAAACTGCGTTGACGCATGTTGTCAGGCGTTGTCGGTGGATCACGATAGCACGTATCCTTCAACTTTCCCCACAGAGCCGGCCGCGGTGGTCTCGCGGTTCTAGGCGCGCAGTCCGGAACCGTGCGACTGCTACGGTCGCAGGTTCGAATCCTGCCTCGGGCATGGATGTGTGTGATGTCCTTAGGTTAGTTAGGTTTAAGTAGTTCTAAGTTCTAGGGGACTAATGACCGCAGCAGTTGAGTCCCATAGTGCTCAGAGCCATTTGAACCATTTTTTTTTCCCCACAGAAAGAAATCCGGGGACGTCAGATCCGGTGAACGTGCGGGCCATGGTATTGGTGCTTCGACGACCAATCCATCTGTTATGAAATATGCTATTCAATACCGCTTCAACCACACGCGAGCTATGTGCCGGACATCCATCATGTTGGAAGTACATCGCCATTGTGTCCGGCAGTGACTCATGTTGTAGTAACATCGGTAGAACATTACGTAGGAAATCACTATACATTGCACCATTTAGATTCCCATCGATAAATGGGGGCCAATTATCCTTCCTCCAATAATGCCGCACCATACATTAACCTGCCAAGGTCGCTGATGTTCCACTTGTCGCAGCCATCGTGGATTTTCCGTTGCTCAATAGTGTATTTTATGCCGCTTTGAGTTACCACTGTTGGTGAATGAAGCTTCGTCGCTAAATAGAATGCGTGCAAAAAATCTATTATCGTCCCGTAATTTCTCCCAGTGGCAGAACTGTACACGACGTTCAAAGTCGTCGCCATGCAATTCCTGGTGCATAGAAATATGGTACGGGTGCAATAGATGTTGATGTAGCATTCTCAACACCGACGTTTTTGAGATTCCCGATTCTAGCGCAATTTGTCTGCTATTGAAGTGCGGATTAGCCGCGACAGCAGCTGAAACACCTACTTGGGCTTCATCATTTGTTACAGGTCGTGCTTGACGTTTCACATGTGGCTGAACACTTCCTGTTTCCTTAACTAACGTAACTATCCGGCGAACGGTCCGGACACTTGGATGATATCGTCCAGGATACCGAGCAGGATACATAACACACGCCCATTGGGCATTTTGATCACAATAGCCATACATCAACAGGATATCGACCTTTTCCACATTTGGTAAACGGTCCATTTTAACAAGGGTAATGTATCAGGAAGCAAATACCTTCCGCACTGGCGGAATGTTACGCGATATCACGTACTTATACGGTTGTAACTATTACAGCGGCATCTATCAGAAAGCGAAAAAAAGTGGTCCAACCAAAACATTCATATTTCTGTACGTACTACACGAATATGTAATAAAAATGGGGGTTCCTATTTAAAAAAAACGCAGTTGATTTCCGTTTGACCTATGGCAACGCCATCTAGCGGGCCAACCATAGCGCCACCTGGTTTACCCTTCAAGCTAGACAAGTTCCGTTTTTTTGTAGTTTTTTTGTTTGATGATTATTTTATGAGATATTTGGCCCGGTCACGTTTAATGGACCACCCTGTATATACGGTTAGCGTCAAGTTGCTTGAATCTTATGGACAAAGGAATTACTGTTTACATAGATGTCATCATAATTCTAGCATTATCAAGTGTCATGGTATGTGGATTACTTCGCACCTTCGTACTCGATTACAGTGTCGTGCCACTTACACTCCTGGAAATTGAAATAAGAACACCGTGAATTCATTGTCCCAGGAAGGGGAAACTTTATTGACACATTCCTGGGGTCAGATACATCACATGATCACACTGACAGAACCACAGGCACATAGACACAGGCAACAGAGCATGCACAATGTCGGCACTAGTACAGTGTATATCCACCTTTCGCAGCAATGCAGGCTGCTATTCTCCCATGGAGACGATCGTAGAGATGCTGGATGTAGTCCTGTGGAACGGCTTGCCATGCCATTTCCACCTGGCGCCTCAGTTGGACCAGCGTTCGTGCTGGACGTGCAGACCGCGTGAGACGACGCTTCATCCAGTCGCAAACATGCTCAATGGGGGACAGATCCGGAGATCTTGCTGGCCAGGGTAGTTGACTTACACCTTCTAGAGCACGTTGGGTGGCACGGGATACATGCGGACGTGCATTGTCCTGTTGGAACAGCAAGTTCCCTTTCCGGTCTAGGAATGGTAGAACGATGGGTTCGATGACGGTTTGGATGTACCGTGCACTATTCAGTGTCCCCTCGACGATCACCAGTGGTGTACGGCCAGTGTAGGAGATCGCTCCCCACACCATGATGCCGGGTGTTGGCCCTGTGTGCCTCGGTCGTATGCAGTCCTGATTGTGGCGCTCACCTGCACGGCGCCAAACACGCATACGACCATCATTGGCACCAAGGCAGAAGCGACTCTCATCGCTGAAGACGACACGTCTCCATTCGTCCCTCCATTCACGCCTGTCGCGACACCACTGGAGGCGGGCTGCACGATGTTGGGGCGTGAGCGGAAGACGGCCTAACGGTGTGCGGGACCGTAGCCCAGCTTCATGGAGACGGCTGCGAATGGTCCTCGCCGATACCCCAGGAGCAACAGTGTCCCTAATTTGCTGGGAAGTGGCGGTGCGGTCCCCTACGGCACTGCGTAGGATCCTACGGTCTTGGCGTGCATCCGTGCGTCGCTGCGGTCCGGTCCCAGGTCGACGGGCACGTGCACCTTCCGCCGACCACTGGCGACAACATCGATGTACTGTGGAGACCTCACGCCCCACGTGTTGAGCAATTCGGCGGTACGTCCACCCGGCCTCCCGCATGCCCACTATACGCCCTCGCTCAAAGTCCGTCAACTGCACATACGGTTCACGTCCACGCTGTCGCGGCATGCTACCAGTGTTACAGACTGCGATGGAGCTCCGTATGCCACGGCAAACTGGGTGACACTGACGGCGGCGGTGCACAAATGCTGCGCAGCTAGCGCCATTCGACGGCCAACACCGCGGGTCCTGGTGTGTCCGCTGTGCCGTGCGTGTGATCATTGCTTGTACAGCCCTCTCGCAGTGTCCGGAGCAAGTATGGTGGGTCTGACACACCGGTGTCAATGTGTTCTTTTTTCCATTTCCAGGAGTGTATTTAAGTAGCATCCCTGTTCAGCGTAGTGTGCTACTCTGTAACTGAGGGTGGACAAACCTTGTGCTCGCCGTGAGCACGTTAAAGAGGGCTGTTCAGCACCGCAGTTACTGTCGCTGTTGTCTGTAGCCGACTACCTGCAGGGCGGCTACTTCAGCCGCTCGGTGTCAGCGGCGACTGCCCGGCGGCGCTGCAAACGTCAAACGCCTCGGCCACGCCCACTGCCGCTAAAGCCTTACAACTGAGCGCTATCGCCTCCGGCAGCACCGCGATCTCGACTGAAGTCTGTGGCGGTCTGGCGGCGTTCTCGCTGGCACAGTGGCTCACTGAGCAGCTGGCCTGCAATTTGCTCGTAGCCAAAGGGCACGCTGATGGGTTAGGGCGGTGTACCACTCACTTCAGTCATTATTCAGACCGCCCTACGCAAATCACCTGCACTTATGCTTTCGTGCGGATGTCTCTTTCACATTTCCAGTTAGCGAGTTCGTAATTTTTGGCTGAAATAAGTCAATGTATTGGCACTTCAAATTTGTGTCTCCGATAAATAGGGTTCCCCAGAACCACGAAATAGTCCTCGCGTTACAGATGAACGAAAACAATAAAACTAGAAACTTAACAATACATAAAAAAATAAATTTGTGTAATTGTGTACTCCTAAATTAGTTATAAAACGCTTTATATTCCTAGTATACAGCTATGGAAGTATATTTTGATAAATGAAGAATTAGGAATGGGAAAAGCAACCGGTTAAAACCGATACAGATGTTTTAGTTCTGAATAACCGATATTTTTCGATATTTCTTTGCGCTCTGTTATAGAATGTGTCTTTTATTTTTCCCTAATAATCGTGTAAAAAACTGAATTATCAATTAGCCGTAGCAGCAGTGCCAAAATTTTTCCTTTTTAAATAAATCTTTTTTTAAAAAAAGTACGAGCAATCGTCGTTCGTAAAATTTCCATTTGCTTTGAAATATTGCGTTATAGTTGAAAATGTGAAAAGTGATCAGTGCTATTTTAATAACAATGCCATAACATATATGGCATAAGAACTGGTACAGGGTTAGTGGTATTACCACCCGGCGTGGCCTGTTAGATGCTAAGCCTGTACAAATAGCGTGCAGGACTTACCTCCATCTCGTTGTCGTCGTCGATCATGTGTTATAGAGTGGCACTATCCCTAGTCTGGAAGTATTTTACGAATTGCGGTTTCAGTGAATACTCAATTGCTTTAAAAGATTAAAGTGTGAAGGAGCCACAACAAACTTGCGATATCGTAAGAGTACAAAACATAACAATCAATTCATAGTTTACGACAAACTATCTGGTCTGCTGCCTGTGTCTATATAATATGCACTTATCTACTTGTAGACGTTCAAAATAGACAAATTAACACAAAAATATAGTTCTGCAGCCTCACGTTTCACCAATTCACACTGACAATCGATAACGTACAAATAATGGTATCATACTCGATTACAACAGTTTTTTTGAGCAAAGTTACAACAAATTGCAATCCGTAACAGAATAGAGGCAATTTGTTGTTGTATTGAACCACTTACAGCTTTTCGAGAAAACAGGGAACGGTGGACGGACAGTTTCGTTTTATTTGCCTATTTCATTTAATATTTTGATTCTGTGTATCTTGAGGCTGAGGAAGAAGTATTTCAATCTTTCTTCGATTTTTGCGTCTAGTACATGAAGTAAGAGGAATAGAAAAACCAAAACTGGTTTCTAATTGGAAATTTGGAGGTTTCTGGTAAGTTCCTATGGGACCAAACTGCTGAGGTCATCGGTCCTTAGTCTTACACATTACTTAATGTAACTTGAGCTAACTTACGCTAAGGACAGCACACAAACCTATGCCCGAGGGAGGACTCGAACCTTCGACGATGGGAGCCGCGCGAACCGTGGCAAGGCTCATGAAACCTCGCTCCTGCCCTTCGCAACTGGGTTATAATAATCATGTCATTATCAGGAACATAGGTTACACCATAAACCTTTATTTTTAGCGGCTTTAACAGTGTGGTTATAATGACTTTGAAAAACCGGTTTTTCAGCGAGAATCGCCATCCCTACGAAGAACCACAACAGCTGTTAAATGAACCCCTCTTGAAACGAACAGCTATGCGGATTACAGATGCATCCTCTGGTATAAATAATCAGTTTAGATAAAACCGAGACTGGAGTTAAATGGACAAATCAAAAAAAAAATATCCGTCTGGGTCGGTTCCTTGCTCCGCGCGCTCAATGTGCCGCCGGATTACACAATCCTCAGTTTTCGATTTTTATTCTTCCACCAACATACCAAGAATGTTTTGCTACAGTGGAAGAATAAAAATCGAAATTCGAGGATTATGTAAAGTGTATCTTGCAAATATTGTGAACAGCCGTCTGATGATGAACTTGTCAGTTCGAAACCGGTTACGGCGCTATTTATCTAAATAAGTAGCAGTATTAATAGTGGCTAGTTGGTATCTTCTTCTTTGTAAGAATCATCCTACATGCCTTGCGTTATGTTGGAGAAGGAGAAGTCCGTTTGCAATTTCCTGAAGTCGTATATTGAATTTCCTAAGGGTAACACAACATTCTTTCGACTCGACCGTTGCACTGTGATAGACGAAATCAAACAGAATAGGTCTTAGAGACTAGAAGACTGTCGCCATGACTTTACCGGCTGAGGGTACGGCTTTGAACATTGTTTTCAGAGGAGACATGATGTGGCGCCATATCATGAACTGCCATTATGATTACGGTTCAACGTGAAGAATCCGTGTCCCATCGCCTGTGACGATCGTCTACAAAAAATTGGCGCGATCGGCGTAGAAACGCACTGTCGAATCCGCACAGATGGTTCCTCGTTGCTCTTTATGATCTTCTGATAGGCGGCGAGGAACCCAGCCTGCACATACCTTTGAGTACCGCAAGTGGTGGATGAGTGTGTTAGACTACCAACAAAGACGTCCAGTTCTGCAGCGAGGTATTTGATTGTGATCTTCCGATCACCTAGAATGAGAGTGTCCGCACGTTCCTATATTGCAGGAGTCACAGCTGTGTACGGCAGGCCAGCATTGAAGATAACAGAAAGCTTTGCACAACCTTGTTGCGATGATGACAGACACCTGTTCCAAAGATTCACGGCGCTGTTGTTCACTGACAGGTCTTCGTAGACGTCCTGCAAGCGCCTGTTAGTATCTGTGAAGCTCCAGCTTTCCACTAAAAGATGCTGAGTGACAGATCGCTGCTGGGAACGGATCTCCGTTACCGCAGCTATTTTCGAGCCTATGTGTAGCGCCTCGACCTCTCGGAACTTCATGAAACTATAGGGGCTCAGGCAGGAATATTCCACCAAATCTCAGAAACAAATTTCGCATTTTTTCCAACCAAAATTGTTCTAGAAAATAGTGTTGACTTACTTATTTTACACCACTTGTATAAAGTAATGAAGCCTACTTCTACAGGGTGTTTCAAAAATGACCGGTATATTTGAAACGGCAATAAAAACTAAACGAGCAGCGATAGAAATACACCGTTTGTTGCAATATGCTTGGGACAACAGTACATTTTCAGGCGGACAAACTTTCGAAATTACAGTAGTTACAATTTTCAACAACAGATGGCGCTGCAAGTGATGTGAAAGATATAGAAGACAATGCAGTCTGTCGGTGCGCCATTCTGTACGTCGTCTTTCTGCTGTAAGCGTGTGCTGTTCACAACGTGCAAGTGTGCTGTAGACAACATGGTTTATTCAGAATGAGATTTTCACTCTGCAGCGGAGTGTGCGCTGATATGAAACTTCCTGGCAGATTAAAACTGTGTGCCCGACCGAGACTCGAACTCGGGACCTTTGCCTTTCGCGGGCAAGTGCTCTACCAACTGAGCTACCGAAGCACGACTCACGTCCGGTACTCACAGCTTTACTTCTGCCAGTAAAAGGTCCCGAGTTCGAGTTTCGGTCGGGCACACAGTTTTAATCTGCCAGGAAGTTTCAACATGGTTTATTCCTTAGAACAGAGGATTTTTCTGGTGTTGGAATTCCACCGCCTAGAACACAGTGTTGTTGCAACAAGACGAAGTTTTCAACGGAGGTTTAATGTAACCAAAGGACCGAAAAGCGATACAATAAAGGATCTGTTTGAAAAATTTCAATGGACTGGGAACGTGACGGATGAACGTGCTGGAAAGGTAGGGCGACCGCGTACGGCAACCACAGAGGGCAACGCGCAGCTAGTGCAGCAGGTGATCCAACAGCGGCCTCGGGTTTCCGTTCGCCGTGTTGCAGCTGCGGTCCAAATGACGCCAACGTCCACGTATCGTCTCATGCGCCAGAGTTTACACCTCTATCCATACAAAATTCAAACGCGGCAACCCCTCAGCGCCGCTACCATTGCTGCACGAAAGACATTCGCTAACGATATAGTGCACAGGATTGATGACGGTGATATGCATGTGGGCAGCATTTGGTTTACTGACGAAGCTTATTTTTACCTGGACGGCTTCGTCAATAAACAGAACTGGCGCATATGGGGAACCGAAAAGCCCCATGTTGCAGTCCCATCGTCCCTGCATCCTCAAGAAGTACTGGTCTGGGCCGCCATTTCTTCCAAAGGAATCATTGGCCCGGTTTTCGGATCCGAAACGATTACTGCATCACGCTATCTGGACATTCTTCGTGAATTTGTGGCGGTACAAACTGCCTTAGACGACACTGCGAACACCTCGTGGTTTATGCAAGATGGTGCCCGGCCACATCGCACGGCCGACGTCTTTAATTTCCTGAATGAATATTTCGATGATCGTGTGATTGCTTTGGGCTATCCGAAACATACAGGAGGCGGCGTGGATTGGCCTCCCTATTCGCCAGACATGAACCCCTGTGACTTCTTTCTGTGGGGACACTTGAAAGACCAGGTGTACCGCCAAAATCCAGAAACAATTGAACAGCTGAAGCAGTACATCTCATCTGCATGTGAAGCCATTCCGCCAGACACGTTGTCAAAGGTTTCGGGTAATTTCATTCAGAGACTACGCCATATTATTGCTACGCATGGTGGATATGTGGAAAATATCGTACTATAGAGTTTCCCAGACCGCAGCGCCATCTGTTGTTGAAAATTGTAACTACTGTTATTTCGAAAGTTTGTCTGCCTGAAAATGTACTGTTGTCCCAAGCATATTGCAACAAACGGTGTATTTCTATCGCTGCTCGTTTAGTTTTTATTGCCGTTTCAAATATACCGGTCATTTTTGAGACACCCTGTATATACAGAATGGCGATAGCAGAAGTGAATGAAGCGATAGGGGTTCCCCACGTAGGAGTATTAGGGTCATTAATGTTCTCAATACGAAAAAAAATTACTTTACAAGTTCAGTAGCACTTACGGATCGTCGTTTACTATGCAGTTATCAGGAGGAAAATGTCTTCCATGGACGATCGCAAACAACTGCAAGAAGATTTGGAAAGAATTGGCATTTTGTTTATCAAACGGCAGCTCTCGTAAGACATCGATTAATGTCAGATGATGACCAACATGGGACGAAGCAGTGTTTGTTATTTCACTAGGGGTGAACGCCTGGAGCACGCCGCATCCTTTAAACATTCTGGGGTAATTCTACAATGCGGAATGAAATCGAATGAACGCCCAAAACCAGTAGTAGGAAAGGTCGTTGCTGGTGAACTGCATCAGTAACGGAAATTGCATGCAGTGTACTATCATTTATAATTATTTCAACGTTGGATTCCTTTATCAAGTGAGCATAACAGTAGGCATGGAACGAATATAGTGACATCCTGCTTCAGTCGGAACAGAGCCATCTAGCCAGTACGAACATGTAGGATATACTAGCGGAAATTAGATGGGAATCTTTGCAAGAAATGTGTGTGAAATTTAGAGAAATAATTTTTGAAGAACATGTGCAACACTTCTGCCGTCAACATCGTATTTCTCGCGCGGGGATCTTGACAGCGAGACGACAGAGATTAGGGATCATACAGAGGCAGTGCCGAAGTATCAGCGGAGAGAAGTGAATCTCATATAAGACTCAGAAGTGTGAAGATGGACGGATGTGGCTTGTCGGATTATTACCAGGAAATAAGTTCCGCTTTATAAGAAGAAGTTGTATTCTTAGTATTAAACATAGGACGGTGCAATATGTACAACAGAATTCGAAGTATTGATTTGCCGTCATTCTTGGCCAGGTCTCAGATGTACTTAGATGGACAGTCACAACTGCAGAATTAATTAGAGGAAAGTTAATTGTTTTTCAGGAGGCAGAAAGCTTTACTTGTGACTAAAAGCGGGGATGTTTAGGATCACAGAGACATTTTATTTAGAATGAGAAAGTAATAGTAATGTGGTGAGACGAGAAGAACGCAGAACATTATAGAAAATGATTGCATCGCTGTTGTAGAAATAGCATACCGCAGTTTTGAGAAGAAAAACTAATCCTGAAACTTGGCTCAGAGATGGATATCGAAAAGCGTGAGATTTTGAAGGAAAGAAAAAAAAGAAACAAATACCAAGACCTGCAAGAGAGAAGATTTTTGAAGATCCAAGACTGAAGACATTAGGACGAATAATCCGATGATACATCATCAAGAGAATGTTACATATATTTAGGTTTCTCCTGCAAGTACATCAAAATATTTTCCATTTAGTTTGGAAAGAAGAGAGGCAGCGAATTTTACCTGTTGTGTTGACTGTGTTATGAGTGGATACTGATAGCTATTGTTTGTGTGCTGAAGTGTGATCGACTTTAGAAAATTTGTTTAATAAATCTGTGAATTAGCATGCGTTATTTAAATAGTGTGTACTAGTTAAAGAGACGTCTTGTCATTGAGTCATATAGTTATACAGTCTCCAATTGTTAAGGTACAAAATTGTGTCTACGTACTTTAACCCAGCATAATCGAATGCCGCATTTGTTCGGGAACGGTTTTTAAAAATTTAGCCGCGCCGGAGTGGCACCGGAATTTTATTTTCCATTTTGATTACTAATTTTCTTTTTGAGAAAATGAAAACCTCAAAATTCTCTAGTGAGACATAATAAAAATCGATATCTCGCCTTGGTAAAGCTATCTTAACAGCTGCAACACGTGAACAACAGAGACTGTCCAACTGAGAAACAACGGCACCATCTGAGAGAAATGAAACTTCCAACGATTTATGCACCAAGCCAAGCTGTGTTTTGCATCGTATGGAGGCTACTCCACAACTACGACAAAGACGCTTATAAAATTCCAAGAACTTTTAATTTACATTTATTAAGAAAATAAATGAACACAGTTTTCATTGCATACAATTTTTATTGAGATCAGTATTATATAGCATTTAGCTGCATTCTTCCGGCATGACAGAAACTATGGAAGCGTTAGA
Source organism: Schistocerca nitens (assembly GCF_023898315.1). NCBI lineage: Eukaryota > Metazoa > Arthropoda > Insecta > Orthoptera > Acrididae > Schistocerca > Schistocerca nitens. Next base: position 545,925,164 of record NC_064619.1, on the reverse strand, counting down.
CCTGAAACGTAAAATAACATCGTAGTGTACAGCAAGGCCTTGTCACTACTGAAGGGATTATTTTCTGAATACGTTTACGTGTAGCACTGGAAAGTACCGAAGTACTTTTGTCAGCAAGGATTAGAGATAAAGCGTAACACGACATATACTGCAAAATTACTGTATATATTAACGGTTAACCAAAAATAGTTCAGCTGTATTATAAATCATTTATTGTGTTACGACAGGTTTCGTTCGATGAACATCTTGTCGAGTTGCGCTGAAGTCGCGATACAAAATATAGCCTGAAGGTGTTCAGCGAACGAAACCGGTCGGAGCACTATAAATGTGTAATAATACTCTGAGATGGTTTTCATTAAGCATTAACATTAGTGTCAGCTGCATTACTTAAAATAACCAAGATGATGTACATAAGAAAACGGTTACCTTACAGTTAATTTTTGAGTCACGAATTTAAAACACAAGTTATTCCATCAATTCTTAGCCGCCATTTTATGCTATGCAATTTAGTTCAACTTGAGGGGGGTAGGACACCAAACGGGCCTGCTTGGAGCAGGAGAGGCACCACAGGACATTTTAATTTCTACTGTCTATACTTTTACAAATCAATTCATGTAACTTTGTCAGCATGACCAGGAAGAATACAAGATTCACACTCATAGCAGTGGAAGTTAAAAAACATTAGAAAATCAATTTTTTTACCTGTAAAATTCCGTCTTTTTTCGCTTACTATTGGCTGCATTTGTTGCTAGAGGCACACTCTTCTTCATAAATAAGAGAGATTCTTCGATGAATTTTGCACATCATACATATCACACTTACAGGAGTATGAAACTGTAGAAGTTACTTAATTTATGGAAAAATTAATGATCTGATACATTTTAAACTTCAGGTTTAGAAGAAACTCAAATTTTGTAGTCAATTATCTCCATTTTTACCACAGTTCTTAATAGATTTGGAAAATTATAGAGTTTTGCATTAAGGAGTTTGTGTTTAATAGGCGTACCAAGTTTGAAAGTAAAAGGACATTTAGAATGTTACATGTATCTAAGTAAAGGAATTTGTGTTTTCCAGAAAATGGCTTGTATTTGTCATTCTTTTAGAGCTGTCCAGGACCATAAGCAGGTTGCTTTTCATTTTCTAAATCAGTTTCCTTAATTTTCGCAGTCCTATGATGCACTCTTCTTGATTTTATCACCTCCAAAAATGATTTATCTGCTTTCACTTTATGTTCACTCTCTGTCATATACAAGGCTTTTATGCAGTTCACTCCGGGATTTATTTCCATTTTCCCTAAAACATATTTCCTGCACTGTACACCATCATTAAAACATGAAACTGTATCATAAACACCAATAGTAAGTGCGTTTTGAGACGTAGGACTTAGGGAAAGCAGGAAACGGTGTGGGCGGGGCCTAATCAGTTACTGTTTATTGCACAGTAAACACGTACAGTTTATTTAAAGAAATAATTTTTTAAAAAACAATCACTTTAAAAACAATTGACTGTAACACAGGCTACACCGACGGCTGAAGATCTCATTAAGAAGGAATTCAGAATTATTTGTCGGCTGAAGGCCACAAGCAAATGGAGTAATGTAAACAAAATATTACTTTTATTGATAAAATCAGACAAAATAAAACAGAGAGTAATCCACAGACAGTGCTCCAAGGACTGACCTGAGAAAAAGTCCCTACAGCTGCGTAAGCGGTGAGACAAGCAGCCAAGAGTTATGCTCACTTACCAGGAAGGCAACTCAAACTAGGTACAACTTAAACGCCGACCAGCACACTCGCAAAATCCACCTAAGGTGCGATAACCAATACCACGACAGAAGAATATTTAAGTCGTCAAATGACAAGCATTTAATTACACAAATAGGCTCCGTCAAATCTTAATATGCAGGCAGGGTTAAGACCGAACTGCCTATTCAAAATCTGACTAGATGCACATGGAACAACAAAAGGCACTTCCACAAACAACTCAATGATAAAACAGTCTCTATACAGCAGCAAGACAAGTTGCACGTAGATATGAACGTTAAGAACACAGAAACATTTGAAAGACCAGATACACGTCGTCCACTGAGACGACCGACCATACGATCATCCATCTGTCGTTGCCTATCAAGTCAGGCAAGGGAAACGTCGCGGTATAAAACCGCCGACTGACAGTTTGATGGCATGAGGACACTTCGACGGATGGACACACACACACAAGTGAAAGTCGCGCTACTGGAATATAACGATCGATTGAACTTAAACTCGCTGAATCCTGACCTCTACCTGGTCGTGCAGTCTCGCGACCACATCCTTCCATCAGGCAGAGCATATATCGCCAGCTTCCTCGGCGAGAACTGGCGCTGTCGGACCTCACTACTGCTCCCGTCCCAACTCAACTCATCACACACCCCACCCGGGAAAGCACCTCACGTCCTTCCAAATAAAGTGCGGGTACTAGATATCGTCATCCACACAATTCCGAAGACAGCAAGAGCTGACAAGTGCGAGAATTATCGCACAATCAGCTTAACAGCTCATGCATCGAAGCTGCTTACAAGAATAATATACAGAAGAATGGAAAAGAAATTTGAGAATGCGCTAGGTGACGATCAGTTTGGCTTTAGGAAAAGTAAAGGGACGAGAGAGGCAATTTTGACGTTACGGCTAATAATGGAAGCAAAGCTAAAGAAAAATCAAGACCCTTTCATAGGATTTGTCGACCTGGAAAAAGCGTTCGACAATATAAAATGGTGCAAGCTGTTCGAGATTCTGAAAAAAGTAGGGGTAAGCTATAGGGAGAGAAGGGTCATATACAATATGTACAACAACCAAGAGGGAATAATAAGAGTGGACGATCAAGAACGAAGTGCTCGTATTAAGAAGGGTGTAAGACAAGGCTGTAGCCTTTCGCCCCTACTCTTCAATCTGTACATCCAGGAAGCAATGATGGAAATAAAAGAAAGGTTCAAGAGTGGAATTAAAATGCAAGGTGAAAGGATATCAATAATACGATTCGCTGATGACATTGCTATCCAGAGTGAAAGTGAAGAAGAATTAAATGATCTGCTGAACGGAATGAAGTCTAATGAGTACACAATATGGTTTGAGAGTAAATCGGAGAAAGACGAAGGTAATGAGAAGTAGTAGAAATGAGAACAGCGAGAAACTTAACATCAGGATTGATGGTCACGAAGTCAATGAAGTTAAGGAATTCTGCTACCTAGGCAGTAAAATAACCAATGACGGACGGAGCAAGGAGGACGTCAAAAGCAGACTCGCTATGGCAAAAAAGGCATTTCTGGCCACGAGAAGTCTACTAATATCAAATACCGGCCGTAATTTGAGGAAGAAATTTCTGAGGATGTACGTCTGGAGTACAGCATTGTATGGTAGTGAAACATGGACTGTGGGAAAACCGGAACAGAAGAGAATCGAAGCATTTGAGATGTGGTGCTATAGACGAATGTTGAAAATTAGGTGGACTGATAAGGTAAGGAATGAGGAGGTTCTATGCAGAATCGGAGAGGAAAGGAATATGTGGAAAACACTGATAAGGAGAAGGGACAGGATGATAGGACATCTGCTAATACATAAGGGAATGACTTCCATGGTACTAGAGGGAGCTGTAGAGGGCAAAAACTGTAGAGGAAGACAGAGATAGGAATACGTCAAGCAAATAATTGAGGACGTAGGTTGCAAGTGCTACTCTGAGATGAAGAGGTTAGCACTGGGAAGGAATTCGTGACGGGCCGCATCAAACCAGTCAGTAGACTGATGACCAAAAAAAAAAAAACTATATATCGATAAACACTGCTGCTGCCACTCGGGGACCGACAACGCTAGCAAACGTTGTGGCGCAGTGAACAGGCTAAGAAAACGAGAGGTGACTATCCCAATACACAACGCCAACCTGTCAATGGCACGAAGGCGAGCCCGAGAAAGGCTCACTTTTCTTCCCACAAAAATGGCTTTTGGCAATCTTTGCCATACACATTAGTAAAACTTTCGATCCACAGAAATCGAGTTCATGAAATAAAGCGCTTATCCGCTTGGCTGCGAGATCTTCAGCTAACAGCGACCACAAGATGAATGTCAGCATGCGTAAATGTCGAATCTTCTTTTTCTCTCCTCGTGTTCTGAACAGCGTCTCAAATCGGTGGGAGGAAGTTCGTTCGGTCCCCTAGTGTGCCTCTAGACTGGCTGCCAGCGGGCGGTTCGCTAGCTCAGGAATCTTTGTCACTCGCCGCAAGACTGATGCATGGCACTACATTGGCAAACAGAGACCACCGCTAAGGGACACTTGTTCAGTTAGCTAATAGTATACATCTGCCAGCTCCTCCTTAAAAGTCGGGGCACGCGGACAACACGGGGAGAAGACTCGACGCCGTTGAAAGACTGCCATCGCAGCTCCATCAAGATATCGACTCCGTACCTTGGCCGTAATCATAAGTATAGATTAAGTACGAAACACTAAACCAAGGCTTGTACTCAGGTGATCCATTAAAAACGGCTGGTGACAACTTGCGACTGTAAAAACAATGAGGTTTCTTATGACATACTCTCTGCTTCCAGTAGTCACGATTTCTTTTTTATATTTTACACGACGTGTTTAAGGAAATGATTCCCTATGCTATTTTTTATGATGTTTTCGAAGTGTTATGTTCTGCATTGTTCTGTTGTCTTTCATATATAAAGACAAGTGCAGTTTTTTATTGATGATCGATAAAAATAAACAGTTCTATAAATACAAACAAGAAAATAGTGATCCAATAAAATTACATTCTTCTAGAAACCGTTTTTCAAGTATCAAACAGGTATGATGTGTATATGCAGACTGCGAAGAATGAAAATTTATACTAAGTCTAGGATTCGCACTCGTGTTTTTTGATCATTAGGCAGATCCGCTCACTGCTAAGCGAGCCTCACACAGTGGCTTTGCACAACTGCATGAACTGCCCGACCAAGCCTCCCTCCGCGGTCCAAGTTCTCACTGACGCCACAGTCTAATTCGTATTCTCCATAAACAACATTGCAGAGGCTCTTCAACTGTTCTGTAATAGCACCTCGGCATCGAACTAACTGGAAGAACCAGCCTGAGACCCAGGGTTGAGTTGCTATAGACCTCTTTTCAAGTCACAAAGATCTATGATGTGTATATGCAGACTGAAGTGATGAATGACAGTTTGTGCGAAGGCCGGGATTCAAACGCAGATCCCTGTTCACTAGGCAGATGCACTAAACACTAGGCCACCCTGGCCCAGCGGCTTTCCATAACTGCACGGAAAGCTCCAGCAAAAATTCGGCGCTTCAGTCTGCGTACACACATCACAGATGTTAGAGACTTTAAAAAAGGTCTCTGGAACATACAGTTTCTTTTGATTATAGTAGATGTGCTTTGGTTTCAAGCAGGATCCCCCGTCTCGCTCGATGCTCAGGTGCTACTTCAGTACTGTTGGAGAGCCCCTGCAATGCTGTTGGAGATTAACCAAGATTTCTGTGGCGTGGGTGGACGTTTATATTGATGATGGAGGCATGCTATACAATTGTCCAAAGCCACTGTGCCTAGGTCGCGTAGTGGTTATCACTTCTACCTAGTAAGCAGGAGACCCGAGTGCGAAATCCAGCCTTGGTACAATTTTCATTTGTGGCTTCAGTCTGTCCTTGCACATCAAATAATGATCCGGATTATTGGGATAAAGATACTCTGTACTAAAGTGTATTTAATCTGCGTATTTTCATTTTCATTGTCTACTGTGTACAAAAATTGTGTGTGATTTTTCATATGTATGAGTTTTTCAACAAGAGGACCACAAGAAAACTGTAAGTACAATTTCTTTCCAAATTCCACAACTAACTCTCTATAGTAATCAGTCATTAATCACAATTTGTGTGTGCTTTTATATATTACGGTCGAGGCCACAGAACAATGCTGCACCTCACGCATAGAAAACATCACGAATAAGCATCATAGCACAGGAGAAACGTACTTGACAATAAGATTCATTTTCCGAAACGCACTGTGGAAACCATGAATTTAAAAACAAAATCGTGACCGGTCGCAGAAAATTTATTAGAAAAAGCATGTTCGGTAATTGCCTTTTCCGGTTTGCCTTCCTGTAATGTTGTAAAGAAACGTGTTTCAATTTTATCCATTTACAGCTGCAGAAGCGAAACTAAAAATACACTCCTGGAAATGGAAAAAAGAACACATTTCACCGGTGTGTCAGACCCACCATACTTGCTCCGGACACTGCGAGAGGCCTGTACAAGCAATGATCACACGCACGGCACAGCGGACACACCAGGAACCGCTGTGTTGGCCGTCGAATGGCGCTAGCTGCGCAGCATTTGTGCACCGCCGCCGTCAGTGTCAGCCAGTTTGCCGTGGCATACGGAGCTCCATCGCAGTCTTTAACACTGGTAGTATGCCGCGACAGCGTGGACTGAACCGTATGTGCAGTTGACGGACTTTGAGCGAGGGCGTATAGTGGGCATGCGGGAGGCCGGGTGGACGTACCGCCGAATTGCTCAACACGTGGGGCGTGAGGTCTCCACAGTACATCGATGTTGTCGCCAGTGGTCGGCGGAAGGTGCACGTGCCCGTCGACCTGGGACCGGACCGCAGCGACGCACGGATGCACGCCAAGACCGTAGGGTCCTACGCAGTGCCGTAGGGGACCGCACCGCCACTTCACAGCAAATTAGGGACACTGTTGCTCCTGGGGTATCGGCGAGGACCATTCGCAACCGTCTCCATGAAGCTGGGCTACGGTCCCGCACACCGTTAGGCCGTCTTCCGCTCACGCCCCAACATCTTGCAGCCCGCCTCCAGTGGTGTCGCGACAGGCGTGAATGGAGGGACGAATGGAGACGTGTCGTCTTCAGCGATGAGAGTCGCTTCTGCCTTGGTGCCAATGATGGTCGTATGCGTGTTTGGCGCCGTGCAGGTGAGCGCCACAATCAGGACTGCATACGACCGAGGCACACAGGGCCAACACCCGGCATCATGGTGTGGGGAGCGATCTCCTACACTGGCCGTACACCACTGGTGATCGTCGAGGGGACACTGAATAGTGCACGGTACATCCAAACCGTCATCGAACCCATCGTTCTACCATTCCTGGACCGGAAAGGGAACTTGCTGTTCCAACAGGACAATGCACGTCCGCATGTATCCCGTGCCACCCAACGTGCTCTAGAAGGTGTAAGTCAACTACCCTGGCCAGCAAGATCTCCGGATCTGTCCCCCATTGAGCATGTTTGGGACTGGATGAAGCGTCGTCTCACGCGGTCTGCACGTCCAGCACGAACGCTGGTCCAACTGAGGCGCCAGGTGGAAATGGCATGGCAAGCCGTTCCACAGGACTACATCCAGCATCTCTACGATCGTCTCCATGGGAGAATAGCGGCCTGCATTGCTGCGAAAGGTGGATGTACACTGTACTAGTGCCGACATTGTGCATGCTCTGTTGCCTGTGTCTATGTGCTTGTGGTTCTGTCAGTGTGATCATGTGATGTATCTGACCCCAGGAATGTGTCAATAAAGTTTCCCCTTCCTGGGACAATGAATTCACGGTGTTCTTATTTCAATTTCCAGGAGTGTATATTGATATCCTGTAAATTGTTTCGTTCCACACAAATTCAATAAAAACAGCTTAGTACGCTGCTCCACAGCCTACAGACTTTTTTAAAAAAGGAAGAAGAAATGAAAGAAAAACAGGCGATAAAACGGTGACTTAAACTGTAAAATTGCGGAAAATTGTGGAAAGTTAAAACAGAAAGCAAAGAGGTTGGCAATGTTTATAAAATACACAGGAATCAGACAAGTAACATAGTGGACACACAATGAAAAAAACATTGCGACAGTCTGGTTTCTGTTCGCAAGAGATTAAAAAATCACACCCATTGACAGTATGATGGCCGTTCGTAATACTTCCCAAAAGATACACAACACGGTACACTCACTGTAAAACACTCACTGTAAAACACTGCACGAAAATGTCGGTACAAAGATGACACTCCCTAGCCAAGGGCGCTGGCAATACTCTCTGGCAATACTCTCTGGGGGGCGTCGCTATTGGCCGCTGGAACCACGTATTCCACTATGGCGCCCTCACACTACATGCGGGCCAGTATGCGCGCGCCGCCACAGCTTACGGAGCGATGATGCAGAGACCTCTAGGGGTCATCGACGTCCATTACGTCTGGCAGGGATTCAAATTCCGCGGCGCATGGTACCAGACAGGGAGAGGCTGTGATGGTGTTACATCATTTCAGAGACGAGGGAGAGGGGTAAATGTTTCCATTTTAGGTAAATGAACCTGGTCCTGAAACGACGGAGTCGGAGGTTGTATGTGAATATCGTTCTGATAACGCTATCAGTGTAATAAGCTTTGTCTACCGTTACCGTTGTTGCTAAGATTGTAGGTAACGTACAAGGGTGGTATTATGGAGCAAAACCAGAAACAAGTCTTGTAAACATTGGCTCTCAAAATCAGACCTTAGGAGCTACGAGCACTTGTTCACCTTGGATACCCTTATACACTTCTCATCTAATGAACAATGTTCATAGCACTTTCGGCACGTGTTTACCAGATAATTTTTCGTTCTTTTGGTTCATACTATCACCTCTTAAGATGTAAAGCCAAGTGATTTCAGTAGAAGAGATGTGTTTCACAGTAGCGAAAATGAGTAAGTGCTGATAACTCTTTAAGAACTGCATTTTCGAGCTATCGCTTATGGAAGGTTTTTCCTCGTGGAGAAAAATTCGCGCACAATCTGCAGCTCTATCCCTCACATACTGGCAATACAAAAATGTCTGTCACAAAATTTTGTCCTGTGCATATTTCTGGCATCAATTAGCAGCAACTATTAGTCTTGCCACGTTCAGGTCAATTACAATCAGTTAGGGATTTACGTCACCAGTAGCAGTAACAACATGCTTTTCAAATGATTTATGTGGGACCATTGGGGGAATTTACGGGAACAGATTTGGAATCCAGTAGATTCAATTCGCGTTCGCGACATGTAAAGGGCTGCTTTAAAAGCTGAGCATTGCATACGATTGTAACTTCGATTCCTGTGTTTGTAACAGGTAACTGCAAATGTTTTGTAGAAGACCGAGTGCAATCGCTGTGTGACGATTAAGATGCCAGATACCGTAACAAGCAGACAACTTTTAGGAAATAAGACGAATATTCCAGAAACGAGAATTGAACGCCCGACATCCTGCATGGCAACCCAAAACACCAACCACTGCACCAACATCACAGCACTCCCCTATTTGGTGACGGAGTCAGTTATCGTATATGTAATATCAGTGTGCCATATTGCCTAACCTTAACGTCCTGTTACTGTCCGAAATGTGCACAGGATGAAATTTTGTGAGAGACATTATCGTATTCCCAGTATATGAGCAGTATATGAGGAATCGCGCTGCGAAATCTAAGTGCGAGATTTTTTTTTTTCACGCTCAATTATGTATATAGCCAGCCCGGTTGGCCGTGTGGTCTAACGCACGGCTTTCCGGGCGGGAAGGAGCGCCTGGTCGCCGGCACGAATCCGCCCGGCGGATTTGTGTCGAGGTCCGGTGAACCGGCCAGTCCGTTGAGGGTTTTTAGGCGGTTTTCCATCTGCCTCGGCGAATGCGGGCTGGTTCCCCTTATTCCGCCTCAGTTACACTATGTCGGCGATAGCTGCGCAAACAAGTTCTCCATGGACGCGTACACCACCATTACCACGCAAACATAGTAGGGGTTACACTCGTCTAGTGTGAGACGTTCCCTGGGGGGCGGGGGCTGGGAGGGAGGGGTCCCATCGGGGCCGAACCGCACCATAGCCCTGGGTTCGGTGTGGGGCGGCGGAGGGATGAAGTGGACTGCGGTAGTCGTTGTGGGGTTGTGGACCACTGCGGCTGCGGCGGGGATTGAGCCTCTCCGTCGTTTCTAGGTCTCCGGTTAACAAACAGTACACTACAATATGTATATATACACTGGTGTCGTTTAGGAAAATTGGTGAAAGAATTATAGAACTTTTCTCTGGTCAAATTCTCTCTACTGTACTGAAAATTATCTTGACAGAAAGGCATAAAACCAATGTTTCAGGTTATTTTATAATTCATATTGGCACTGTAATATAATAATATGACGATCTTTTAAGTCATTTCATTGTTATATAGTTACATAAAAAGTTGTTTTTTTCCACATGCCAGTGATCCATGTTCAAGGAATCCGTGGAATACAACTAATACTGTATATCTACAACAGTGAACTTCCGATACGCTGAACTTGTGACCAAGACAGCAACGCAAAGGCGCAGAACTTGCCCCATTACTGCTCCCAATTTTGTAAACTTGCTTGTTAGTTATTCGTTTTATAATCTTTTATACCTTATTTGGGTACATACCGGGTGATCAAAAAGTCAGTATAAGTTTGAAAACTTAATAAACCACGAAATAATGTAGGTAGAGAGGTAAAAACTTACACACATACTTGGAAAAAAAAAAAGTATTGCTACTCGCGTGAAAGATCCCTTGCGCGTGTCGTTTGGTGATGATCGTGTGCTCAACCGCCACTTTCGTCATGCTTGGCCTCACAGGTCCCCAGACCTCAGCCCGTGCGATTATTGGCTTTGGGGTTACCTGAAGTCGCAAGTGTATCGTGAGCGACCGACATCTCTAGGGATGCTGAAAGACAACATCCGACGCCAATGCCTCACCATAACTCCGGACATACTTTACAGTGCTGTTCACAACATTATTCCTCGACTACAGTTATTGTTGAGGAATGATGATGGACGTATTGAGTATTTCCTGTAAGGAACATCATCGTTGCTTTGTCTTACTTTGTTATGCTAATTATTGCTATTGTGATCAGATGAAGCGCCATCTGTCGGACATTTTTTGAACGTTTGTATTTTTTTGGTTCTAATAAAACCCCATGCCATTCCAAGCATGTGTGTCAATTTGTACCTCTCTATCTACATTATTCCGTGATTTATTCATTTTTCAAATTTATACTGACTTTTTGATCACCCGGTACATTAGTATACATATTGTGCTGTTGTGTGTTCCTGATTCGACCTAAGTAAATAAGCATGTAAACTGTGGGAAACTTTATGAGCCACAGGTAGTCTCTTGTCCATGACTAAAGAGAATAGCGAAGCGATATAGCGCAAGTTAAAACCAATGAGACATAAGCTAAATGCTTTGTAATCAGCGAAGGATACATTATGATTTTTTGTAACGTGAGTTGATACGTTGTGCAGACGGCTAAGCTCCCTTCCACACGAATTTAATAATGCCACAACAAAATCAAAAAATAAACCCATTTACAGTATGTATTATACAGCATGAACAATAGATCTGTCGTGCGTCACATTCAGAACGCTGTACGGTGTTCGCTATTTCCCCGCGCGCTATTTCCCCGCGAATGATGTTCCCAGAATGTCTTGGTGTCAGATTTCTGACGTATACGTGACAGAAATTGCCCCCGGCCCGCGGATCGTCTGTCACTGTTTCGGCGTGGCAGGTTGACAAATTATAAAAGGGTTGCGAATGCTGCGCGCCCGCGTAGGTCAGCGGCCGACAAAAGCCTGTCCGTCGAAACTAAGCTTGTCAGCGGGAGTGGGGCGGCCAGATGGACAGGCGCGGCTGGCGGCTTGCGGCTGCGGCCGCTTTGATATGCGCGCGCTGCGGCCGCCCCTGAGGTTTCCACTTTCACGGCTCGCACTCCACTGATTAGATCGCAGAGGACACAATGCCTGTGCTGTCATTGCCCATATTATTGATGTGGTTCGAGCTTTGCCATGTGAAATAAGCGCCTACTTCTATGAAAATAATACTTTTTTTTATACATCTACATCTACATCTACATCTATACTCCGCGAGCCACCTTACGGTGTGTGGCGGTGGGTACTTATTGTACCACTATCTGATCCCCCCTTCCCTGTTCCATTCACGAATTGTGCGTGGGAAGAACGACTGCTTGTAAGTCTCCGTATTTGCTCTAATTTCTCGGATCTTTTCGTTGTGATCATTACGCGAGATATATGTGGGCGGTAGTAATATGTTGCCCATCTCTTCCCGGAATGTGCTCTCTCGTAATTTCGATAATAAACCTCTCCGTATTGCGTAACGCCTTTCTTGAAGTGTCTGCCACTGGAGCTTGTTCAGCATCTCCGTAACGCTCTCGCGCTGACTAAATGTCCCCATGACGAATCGCGCTGCTTTTCGCTGGATCATGTCTATCTCTTCTATTAATCCAACCTGGTAAGGGTCCCATACTGATGAGCAATACTCAAGAATCGGACGAACAAGCGTTTTGTAAGCTACTTCTTTCGTCGATGAGTCACATTTTCTTAGAATTCTTCCTATGAATCTCAACCTGGCGCCTGCTTTTCCCACTATTTGTTTTATGTGATCATTCCACTTCAGATCGCTCCGGATAGTAACTCCTAAGTATTTTACGGTCGTTACCGCTTCCAATGATTTACCACCTATGGCATAATCGTACTGGAATGGATTTCTGCCCCTATGTATGCGCATTATATTACATTTATCTACATTTAGGGAAAGCTGCCAGCTGTCGCACCATTCATTAATCCTCTGCAGGTCTTCCTGGAGTACGTACGAGTCTTCTGATGTTGCTACTTTCTTGTAGACAACCGTGTCATCTGCAAATAGCCTCACGGAGCTACCGATGTTGTCAACTAAGTCATTTATGTATATTGTAAACAATAAAGGTCCTATCACGCTTCCTTGCGGTACTCCCGAAATTACCTCTACATCTGCAGATTTTGAACCGTTAAGAATGACATGTTGTGTTCTTTCTTCTAGGAAATCCTGAATCCAATCACAAACCTGGTCCGATATTCCGTAAGCACGTATTTTTTTCACTAAACGTAAGTGCGGAACCGTATCAAATGCCTTCCTGAAGTCCAGGAATACGGCATCAATCTGCTCGCCAGTGTCTACGGCACTGTGAATTTCTTGGGCAAATAGGGCGAGCTGGGTTTCACATGATCTCTGTTTGCGGAATCCATGTTGGTTATGATGAAGGAGATTTGTATTATCTAAGAACGTCATAATACGAGAACACAAAACATGTTCCATTATTCTACAACAGATTGACGTAAGTGAAATAGGCCTATAATTATTCGCATCTGATTTATGACCCTTCTTGAAAATGGGAACGACCTGTGCTTTCTTCCAGTCGCTAGGTACTTTACGTTCTTCCAGAGATCTACGATAAATTGCTGATAGAAAGGGGGCAAGTTCTTTAGCATAATCACTGTAGAATCTTAAGGGTATCTCGTCTGGTCCGGATGCTTTTCCGCTACTAAGTGATAGCAGTTGTTTTTCAATTCCGATATCGTTTATTTCAATATTTTCCATTTTGGCGTCCGTGCGACGGCTGAAGTCAGGGACCGTGTTACGATTTTCCGCAGTGAAACAGTTTCGGAACACTGAATTCAGTATTTCTGCCTTTCTTCGGTCGTCCTCTGTTTCGGTGCCATCGTGGTCAACGAGTGACTGAATAGGGGATTTAGATCCGCTTACCGATTTTACATATGACCAAAACTTTTTAGGGTTCTTGTTTAGATTGTTTGCCAATGTTTTATGTTCGAATTGTCAATTTGTTCCATTAATGGCGTATTTCATAGTTTGCTCTGCTAGAAATACACTCGCCAAAAATTACTGCCGAATTAGTCATCCAACGTACATTTCAAATGTAGTAACCAACGCGTTGTACCACATGCCAGTTCATAACAATGAAATCGTTTGTTTTCATAGTATTCAGTTTTGTTTACGTCCTGCCTGCCGCTGTGGCCGAGCAGTTCTAAGCGTTTCAGTCCGGGACCGCGTGACTGCTACGGTCGCAGGTTCGAATCCTACCTCGGGCATGGATGTGTCTGATATCCTTAGGTTGGTTAGGCTTAAGTTGTTCTAAGTTCTAGGGCACAGATGACCTCAGATGTTAAGTCCCATAGTGTCGAGAGCCATTTGAACCATTTTTTTAAACTTCCTGACAGATTAAAACTGTGTGCCGGACCGAGACTCGAACTCGGGACTTGGCCTTTCGCGGGCAAGTGCTCTACCAATTGAGCTTCCCGAGCACGACTCACGCCCCGTCCTGACAGCTTTACTTCTGCCAGTACCTCATCTCTTACCTTCCAAACTTTAGACAAGCTCTCCTGCGAGAACTAGCACTCCTGAAAGAAAGGATATTGCGGAGACATGGCTTAGCCACAGCCTGGGGGATGTTTCCAGAATGAAAGTACGAGTCTCGGTCCGGCACACAGTTTTAATGTGCCAGGAAGTTTCATATCAGCGCACACTCCACTGCAGGGTGAAAATCTCATTCAGTTTTTCTTTGATTTTTTTTTTGTTTGTTTACCTCGTCCAGTCAAATATATTGAGTCCCGGCACAAGATCCTCAAATTCTACTGCCGGTTCAGTTCACCTACCGTTTGTTTTGTTTCTGTTATTTTCATTAGGTAGGTATTTCATCTGTTCGTAGCTTCGTGTGGATCCGAAACTTTTGTTTCGTTATCTTCACTGATTCATAGTATCAGAAACTTCTACCAAAAATTACTAAATATTACATAGAAACAAACTGAAAAGACGTAGGTAGAGAAAAATGCGGAATCCGAGTGAGGTGGCGCAGTAGTCAAAACAATAGACTCGCATTCGGGAAGACGACGGTTCCACACCGCGTCCGGCAATCCTAATATAGATTTTCCGAGAAGTTCGTAAATCGCTTCAGGCAAATTCCGAGATGGTTCTCTTTCAAGGGCAAGGCCAACTTCCTTCCTCATTCTTCCCTAATTCAACGGGACCGATGGCATCGTTGTTTGGTCCCCGCCCCCCAAATCAACCAACCTACCAACCAAAATTTCAGAAAGCTTACAATGTAAAAGGTGAAGCATTTACACAAATTCATTTTTTATAGATTATTGTATTTGCTGTGTCTGCGTATTGATTGGATGCTATTTCATTGTACACCACTATTTAGTGCTCTAATACACGGTGTTCCAGTAATACAGGGGTAAACGACAGGGACGAACAGGGTGCAATGACGTAAGCAAATTTATCCCAAAAAACATAGGCTCAGAAGCCAGTAGGTTCCCCAATACGATGTATTACAACTGACTACATAACACCTTAAACAGAGTCCCAGAGGTTCCGAACTTGTTGATATGCGCTGGCGCACAAGCGCATTACCAAAAATGTTCCACCTGGCCACGATCCATGTGAAGGCAGGCTTCAGCACGTCTGCTCACCGATGGCTGTACACGACAAACCTCGCTGACATGTTCCGAATATATTGATAGCCATCCACAATGCGATCCCGCAGTTAATCGAAGCTATCAACAGGGCTGGAATACACGAAATCTTTTGAATATATCCACACAAAAATTCGTATTGTTTCTAGTCGGGAGAACTGGGAGGTCACGATATTGAAGACCCACGGAAGAGACACTTATTGTCGAAACTTTCTGCTACGTATTGCCGAACAGCCACACAAAGACGTGCCTGTGCACCATCGTCCATCTACCACACACGCATCCTCTTACCTTAAGGATCATCATTCAAATAGTCGATTTAACAGGGTTCTAACATTGGCATGACCGGACTTTTACGAACGTCGTAACGGATAAACCACTGATTGCCGATCGCATGTATTTTAGGATTATTTGCGTCTTTCATTGTCCTCATTTCGCCCCTTTCGTTGGTACTTACACTGAGCTGACGTAAGTCAAGGGAAACCTCCTAATATTGTGTCTGACCTCCTTTTACCCGGCGTAGTGCAGTAACTTGATGTGACACGGATTCCACAAACTGTTGGAAGTCCCCTGCAGAAATATCGAGCCATGCTGCCTCTATAGCAGTACGTGATTGAGAAAGTGATGCCGGTGCAAGAGTTTGTGCACGAACTGACCTCTCGATTATGTCTGATGTCGGACGATCATGGTGACCAAATCTTTCGCTCGAATTGTCAAGAATGTTCTTCAAACCAGTCACGAACAGCTGAGGCCTTGTGACATGGCGTATTGTCATCCATAAAAATACCATTTTGTTTGTGAATATGAACTCCATGAATGGCTGCAAATGGTCTCAAAGTAAGCGAACATAAGCATTCCCAGTGAATGACCGGTTAAGTTGGGCCAGAGGACCCGTCCATTCCATTTAAACACAGCCCACACCATTGTGCTGTCACCATCAGCTTTCAGAGTGTCTTGTTGACAGGCCCATGACTACGTGGTGGTTAGGGCAAACTCGCACCCTACCATCAGATCTTACCTACTGAAATCGAGACTCACCTGACCAGGCCACAGTTTTCCAGTAGCCTAGTGTCCAACCAGTATGGTCACGGTCCCAGAACAGACGCTGCAGTTGATTTCGTGCTGTTAGCAAAGACACTTGCGTCGGTCTGCTTCCATGGCCCGTTAACGCCAAATTTCACCTCACTGTCCTAACGGATACGTTCCTCTTACGTCTCACATTGATTTCTGCGGTTATTTCACGCAGTGCTGCTTGTCTGTTATAACTGACAACTGCAAGCTAACGCAGCTGCTCTTGGTTGTGAAGTGAAGCTCATAGGCCACTGCGTTGCCCGTGGTGTGAGATATTACCCAAAATTTGTTACTTTCTCATGAACCACAAAAAAAAAAAAATGGTTCAAATGGCTCTGAGCACTATGGGACTCAACTGCTGTGGTCATAAGTCCCCTAGAACTTAGAACTACTTAAACCTAACTAACCTAAGGACAGCACACAACACCCAGCCATCACGAGGCAGAGAAAATCCCTGACCCCGCCGGGAATCGAACCCGGGAACCCGGGCGTGGGAAGCGAGAACGCTACCGCACGACCACGAGATGCGGGCCCACAAAAAAATTTCACTTGTTAAAAGTTCGAAAGTTCCTCAAGTCACCACGTGTGTCATGTGCAACATTCTGTCCAGTCATCTGGTGGAGTGTCAGTGTATGTATCACTAGTATGACACTGCACTGTGCTTTCCTTGAAGGCTTAATAGTTCTTGTGCGTCTTAGTGTGTTTAGTTATCAACCATAGTCCACTCCACAAGTGAAACTATTCAAACTCTCTCACTTTGTGTGTTATTGCGTTCCCCTTTTTTTCATATTCGTATATGGTCCTTCTGCCGGCAGTGGTTTGAAATGAAAAATGCTTCGGCCTTGTTTCGGTGTAATAGGATCACCAGTTATTATTATCATTTTGACCTACTTGATGTTAAGCAGGAGATTTATTAGGATTTGCTGTGGGTTGAGCTTTAGGTGCTGCTGACAGTACAGGAGCATTTCCAGTTTGTGTGGAGTCCACAGCAAGAAAAATCATGGTCGATAAACACAAGAAAAACCACAAGCCTCGATCGCACATAATTAATTGCATTACTGAGTGTAAGAGCTTTGTAATAACCAGTGCTCAATAGATGGTCAGTAGATGAAGTCGTCAAGTGGCACCATTAACGTTGCTTTAAAACTCTTTAATAAGGACATGAGTGGTTGTGAAATGCATACTGTAGCAGTTTGTCACGAACAGCATAGAGTAATAAATTGTGTTTACACGTGAAGTGGAGACAAACAGATCCGTTAATAAAATAGTTCAAATGGCTCTGAGGACTATGGGACTTAACATCTATGGTCATCAGTCCCCTAGAACTTAGAACTACTTAAACCTAACCAACCTAAGGACATAACACAACACCCAGTCATCACGACGCAGAGAAAATCCCTGACCCCGCCGGGAATCGAACCCGGGAACCCGCGCGCGGATAGCGAGAACGCTACCGCACGACCACGAGCTGCGGACGATCCGTTAATATTCTGGACTTAACCGTCAGCATTTCTTGTGATAAATATTCCTTTGCTTAGAAAAAATAAAAGTACTGATACCATTATCAACAACATGTCTGTCCATTCAAGCCTATATAAGAAACCATTTTCCACTTCTGATTTTAACCGGTTAATTGAAACTGCGCTTTCTAATTTATTTTTACCAATACCATGATATCAGCAACATTTAGAATAACTCAGTAAATAAAAAATAGAAGAAAGTATTTCTAACGCTGATGACAGCAGTGCCAATAAATTTGTCTACCCTGTTATGGGAAAAATATTGACTAAATCGCTTCAGTTTTTTAATAGAATAACGACGTGACGTTTCCAACCCCAGATAATCTGGGCTTAATCTTGAGAAGCAGTGTTGAAAAAAGGAATGTCTACTGTCCAGACATTGACGTGTGTTGCATGGGGCAGACTAGTAGATGATTAAAGGCAGATTTGGCGAGCATGTTGGTGTAGAGCGGGGGAGTGCTGCTGCGAAGACAAAGTTCGTCGTCTGTCTGATTTCAAGTGGCCACGGTGTTCCCACGATGTCCTTACACATAAAGGTATGTCATTCATTTGAGAAGGATAGTTGTATGGATTTGCTAAAGGCTGTTGAGATTTTTCGTCATTGAGCGTCTCTTAGTGGGACGCTGCTCATTTAGGAGGAGACTACATCTTTGTTTTTGAGGGGCATTTGAATATCTGTGGCGGTCGACCAAAAGCGGTGAATGCCTGAGACTTACGGATTTTATTTTTTTAATAGAGGTGGAGCCCCTCCACGCCCACACCGGCATGATGGCCAACACAAAAGGTCTACTGCCATCTCTGCATAAGGGTTAGTATTCACTAAAGTGAGGTGTCGCAGGATGTGGGTACTGCGATGTTTGCGTACGTCTGGTTAGGATTAACCATTAATACGCGCTCATCTGGAGATAGATTGGTCGAAATCTGACGAAGGGTAGCGGTTTGAAGGGCAGAGGAAAAAAAGTGCCAAGGCAAGAGCCAAGGGAAAAAAACCTCTGCGAAAGTTAGGTCGGGCGGCAAGAGCAGTAGCGGTTGTCTTGCTGCCTGCGATAGGTTGTACAAGGATAGGCTTTGTTAGTAGTGGGTATCATGCATGTCGATACCTTGATGTCGTGCGTTTGTGCTGCTCGGCGGCTGGCGCTGGTACAGAGTCCTCGTTCAGCGTCCTGCAACCTGCAACAGTTAGTTTTGTTATCGGTCTTGTGTCCGATGGTCGTATACCGGAGGCACAGTGTGAGGGAGTGTTGGGAGATTGTTCGTGCGTCTGTGGGCGAGCTTGTCGGTGTCCCTGCTGTGGCCTGTTGGTCGGCTCTAATAGCAGCTGGTAGTTGCCAGTCAGTGTTGCTGATATGCAGGGGCTTACCGACGTTTGTCGCTGTTTGCGTATGTTAGTTTACCATAGGTGGTTATGCCCTAGCAAGCAGTGTCTTTGGCCGCTTGTGTTTCCACCTGTGGTTGTGATCGTAGTTTCCCAGAGTGAGGATGAACGGATTGTTCGAGTGTCTCGAGTTCCTGTATAGTCGTGTGGCGTGTTTCTTGAATACTTCCTTGAGGGTATCAAGGCGGTATTCACGGTGAAGATCCACGGTGCGTGTGTAGCGTGGAGCATTGCTAATGATTCGTAGCACCTTGTTCTGTATGATCTGCAGGCGGCGCAGTCGTGTGGGAGCTGCATATCCCCAGACGGGAGCTGCGTACGTCATCAGAGGTCTAATCAGTGTCGTGTATAAGGACCTCGACACCCTCCTATTCAGTGTGCTTTCCCTGTTGAGCATTGGGTAGAGGTGTTTGAGCCTCGCGTGCGCTCTGTTGGCAACGTATTCAATGTGGTCCCCCCATGTAAGTTTCCGGTCCAGCCAGACACCAAGGTATCTGACTTTCTCTCGGAAACGTATTGGGCGTGTATGTAGTGTTATCGGTCTACAGTGTTGGTGTTTGCGCAGTAGTTTCGGTCTGCGTGTGAACAGAACTGCTTCGCACTTGTCGACGTTTACTTTAATACGCCATCGCTCCAGCCAAGGCTCAGCTGTTCTGAGTGCTGTCTGTATTCGTGAGTTGATGTTCGACGGTTTCCAGTCTTGCGCGAGGATGGCTGTGTCATCCGCGTAGACGGCTAACGTCGTGTTTCGTGTCGCTGGGAAGTCATTAATGTACAGGTTAAACAAGATGGGCCCTAGGATGCTTCCTTGGGGTACTCCAGCTTGGATACCGTGTTGTGTTGATTGTTTATCCTGCACGTTAGTGTTGAAACATCTGTTCGTGAGATATGAGTGTATGAGACGTACGAGTCCGTCCGGGAAACCAGCTTCGCTTAGTTTGCGTATGAGTCCGTTGTGCCAGAGACGATCGAAAGCCTTTTCGATGTCTAGGAACACGGCCCCTGTGGCTTTGTTCATGTTGTAGCCGTGTGTTATATGTTCGACTACGCGGAGGAGTTGTTGTGTTGACGAGTGGTGATTCCTAAAGCCGAATTGCTCCGGTCTTAGGGTGTCGTTGGCGATGCAATGCCTAGTGATACGTTTTAGTATTACCTTCTCAACAATCTTGCTGAGCGAGCACAGCAGACTGATGGGTCGGTAATTTTGTGGGAGGGAGTGGTCTTTCCCTGGCTTCCTGAACATCAGGACCTTGGCCGCCTTCCAAAAGTCAGGGAAGTGTTGATGTGTCAGGATGGCATTCGTTAAGTGTGCGAGGTACTCTACGGCTTTATCCGTGAACTCCTGGAGGACACGGTTTTGAATGCCATCAGGCCCAGGGGCTTTTCTAGCGGTGGTGTGCTTGATAGCCCATGTAACTTCATTTGTGCTAGTACGTCTTATTTCGTTGCGCGAGGGCTGGGCTACAAGTCGTGTAACCTCCTGGTCCGTTTCAAGTGTGAATGCTGGGTCTGAAGGAACCAGATTCGGCATGAAAGACGCTGCAAGTGTTGAGGCCATAAGCTCTGACTTCTCCGTCGCGGAGTAGGCTGGGCCGTCTGGTCCTTGTAACGTGGGAATGTAATGTTTCTCCCTGGTGAAGTGTCTGGCCAGCTGCCACACGCCAGGACGTGTGGTATCCAGCCCAGCGAGTTTCTGTCCCCATTGTTCGTTTCTGAATGTTTGAATTTTATTTCGTATTATGCCCTGGAGTCTGTTGACGTGCAGTTTATAGAACGGGCGCCTGGTACGCTGCCAGTATCTCCTGAGGCGGTTCCTCATTGAGATAAGGCCCAGGATTTCCTGGGGCAGGGCCGTCGAGTGTTGTCTTGGTGTTGTAAATGGAATTGTGTTGGTCCCTGCGTTATTGTTGTCTGTTCTCGATGTAGATGGTGTTGGCAGCAGCGCTCGGCCGTTGCCTCGTGAGTTTGTGGGCTCACTTGTCTGCGTATTTGGCTGCTGTTTGCGCCTTGGGCCGACCTGCTGCCACGGCCCGTCTTCATCTGTATTTGTTGTGTCCTCTGTCGGCTCTGGCTCCGGTTCCGTCGGTGCCTGGGCCGCCAGAGGTGAAGTAGGGGGCATATCCTTCTGTTGTTCAGCAGGTGCCTGTGTGTGTGGTGTGGGTGTTTCTGTTTGTGTGTTTACACTGCCCATCAGCTCTGCGATCAGCTCCTGCTGTTCCGCGATCTGTCTGTCCTTCAAGGCTACCTGCTCTTGGAAGGTTTCGTATGATCCACGCATTTATAGCTATCCATCTACCACATTATTTATTAGCTGGAGTGCTCTACGAGCTTCTGTAACTGAATTTGCATGCATTGAAGCGTTTTACAAAGTATTTGACTATCATTGATATCTATTAGTACCATATCAACATTTACCCTTGTAATCGTTCGATGTGAGAGCCCCTTATCCCATAAAACCATCTGAGTTTCTCAGAAAGTAGTTGGCACTATGCTCACTACTCAGCTCTTGTGGAATTTTGTTCCATTATTTATTAAACGGGAAAGAATGTAGTTTAATTGAAAACCTATTTGTACCTTATGTTTGTTTAGTACTGGTAGCGATGCATAATTATGAAAATAATAGTAACTAAATGGGTGACTAATTCACATAAGAACTAGTAGGTGCACACAGTGATGCATCTAAGACTACAGTTTCATTATAATCCTCTTTTAACTACTGTTGTAAAATTTTGTAGAGACCAATGGATATAATATAATGTTTCTAGGTACTTTTATAGACGATGTACTTCTCTGCTACAATATGAATAGCAGTTGTGTTCATATCAAGAGCCACCTACACGAAGTCTTTCGTTGAGTTGCGAGCCAGGAATACACCGCTTCTTTCACTGCTTCGTCCGAGGCAAATCGACGGCCCCTTACTGCCTGTTTGAGTGGACCAAACACGTGACAGTCAGAAGGGGCAAGATCGGACTACATGGAGGATGATCAAGTACATCAAAATTTGAGTTTCTGGAGCGTTTCAGCAGTGTGGGCAGCAGTATCCGGACGGGAATTGTCCTGCAGAAACATAACACCTTTTGACAGCAATCCTCGGCGTTCGTTTCAAATTGCAGGCCTTAGCCTCGCAGTAAGCATCTCACTGTAACGTACACTGTTAATTGTTGTGCCCCTTTCCCTATAATGCTCCAGTACTGGACCCTGTGCGCCCCAAAAAACCGTAAGCATCAGTTTTCCTGCCGACGGTTGGGTCTTGAACTTTTTCTTGCATGGCGAATTTGGATGTTTCTATTTCATACTCTGCCGTCTACTCTCCGGCTCGTAATGATGCATCCATGTTTCGTCACCACTAATGATCCTAAGAAGCTGTCCCCTTCGTTACCGTAGCGATTCAAATGTTTTTTTTTGCAATGTCCAAGCGCGTTTCTTTATGCTACTGCGTGAGTTGTTTTGGGACTCATGTTGCACAAACTGTTGTGGATGATTTCGTAGGCAGAACCGTGACTAATTTGCAGACGATGTGCCACTTCATCAATAGTTAATCGTCTGTCTAAGAGAATCGTTTCACGTGAACGCTGAATGGTTTCTTCATTTGTGGCGGTAAACGCTCGTCCGGCTCCTTCATCGTGTGTAACACTTGTGCGATCATTTTGGAGTTTTTCACTGCATTCGTGGACACTCTGTTGTGGCAAAAATACCGTTCTCGTACTGTACTGAAAGGCTTCGATGAATTTCGGCCCCTGATACGCCTTCCGAATACAAAAAAAAAAAAAACGTATCAATGAACGTTGCTCTTCCTTGGTGCAAGTAGACAGCGGAGCAGCCACGATTAACAGCACGGCAGCGATAACGAAACTAACCCACAGCTTAAAAATAGTGAAGAACAAAGCATGCGTCATCAAAGCAAAACGACAGTACTACAAAAATATAGAAAAATATAACTAAATTGTTAATAATAATTGAGTTACCCTCGTATAATAGTTCATTTTCCCTAAAACTGACTGCAATTCTGGGATATTGCGAGGAACTGGCAAGTCTCTTATGACTAATAAATGCGACTGCAGAGCATGTACACCTTGACTGTTTGTGACTTGACCAAGGTACTGCCACTCAGGTTTTAAATGGTTCAAATGGCTCTGAGCACTATGGGAATTAACATTTGAGGTCATCAGTACCATAGAGCTTAGAACAACTTAAACCTAACTAACCTAAGGACATCACACACATCCATGCCCATGGCAAGATTCGAACCTGCGACCGTAGCGGTTGCGCGGTTCCGGACTGAAGCGCCTAGAACCGCTCGGCCACACAGGCCTGCCAGGTTTTAGAAAATCACACTTGACCAGTCTACATTTTAGTCCTGCATCAGGTAACACACGAAACAAAGCAAGTAGATTTGCAAGATGTTCTTCATTTGTACGACCTGCAACGAAAATGTCGACCAAATAGTTTGAACAGCTTGGCACTTGTGCAATCAGCTGTTCCAAGTACCGTTGAAAAATGGCGGGTGCGGAAGCATTGCCAAAAGACAAATGCAAATATTTAAACAAGCCCCAGTGAGTGTTCATTACACACATTTGAGATTCTTAATCGAGTGGTTTTTGAAGATACGCATCGCGCACAGCAGTTTTTGAAAAATAGCGTCCAGCGCCTAATTTGTCAATGAGACCCCCTGGGCGTGACAATGGATAAGTATCAGTGACAGTTTGTTGGTTGACTGTTTACTTAAAGTCAACATAGAGGCGAATGCGACCTGAAGGTTTGGGGAGTAAAACCAGTGGACCTGCCCATTGACTAGCTGATATGGGTGCAATAAATTGATTATCGTGCAATTCTTTCCGTTCAGCAGCGACTTTGTCCCGTAATGCTATGGCAACAGTTCTGAACCCGCAAAATTTCAGCTGAGCATTATCTTCCACCGTAAAAAGTGCAACAAAATTGTTAGCTTTTCCTAAACTTTCAGAAAAGACTTCCGGGAATTCTTTTAGCAAGCTATCTACACTGTCTTTTTCATTGAATGCGGACACAGACAACACATTGTCCTGAATGTTAAAACCAAACAAGTCAAAAGAATCATGACCAAATATGTTCTCACACTCTTAAAGTCACTGTTAGCGTACGCGAGCGATACGTGGAAGGCAAAGTACATATTCCCAGAATGGGAATGTCTTGCCCATTATAAGCCGTCAGTTGCGAGCTAGTTTTAGACAAGCGTGGGGAGACTAACAGTTCATATGTGTGACGAGCAATGTGACAGAGGCATCCATATCCAACTGAAATTTCACACGTTTCCCACAAATAAGTAAATAAAGAAAAAGTTTGTTGGACTAACGTGTCACTGACGAAACTGCGCGCTTGCTACTTTCAGACTTCAAACACACGGCATTAATGACATGAGTCTTGTTACGAGATTTTTTTTAGTGGCCCGAATTCTTATGTTTGTTCCATTGCAAACATATGGACCGCCAATGTTCTTTCCTACCACAAGCGTTACTTTGAGCTTGTCAGGAGGGGCAGTCTTCGCTTTGGGCCGTGAATAACACGTAGGGAAAGACTTTGTTCTGTTCGCCTGTGGAGCTGCCTGTTCAGGGATCTGCTTACACGCCGTGGAAAGCTGTTTACTCGTTTTGGCTAGCGCAAGCCGCTGGTGCAGAATGGGGCGATAGCAAGCAATGGACTCCACCCCGCAAATAGCTGACTGCTCTGATGTATGAGCCGACAAGGCACCGGAATCATAGTGATCTAGTATTAGCACTACCTGCTCAAATCATGGATTCGACTGTTTCAAAATTTGTTCCCTTACTTTGAAATCAGGTACATTGTACACGATCGCATTACGCAACGTTGTAAGAGGTCCATGACTAAGGAATTTATAGCTAGCGCACTGGAGCAGATGTAATTTCGATGGATTGCTGACGCGCTGCCTGCGACATGTAAGCTATAATACAGGGTGTTACAAAAAAGGTACGCCAAACTTTCAGGAAACATTCCTCACACACAAAGAAAGAAAATATGTTACGTGAACATGTGTCCGGAAGCGCTTACTTACCATGTTAGAGCTCATTTTATTACTTCTCTTCAAATCACATTAATCACAGAATGTACTAGCGTGACTTCAAACACTTTGTCACAGGAAATGTTGAAAATGTCCTCCGTTAGCGAGGATACATGCATCCACCCTCCGTCGCATTGAATCCCTGATGCGGTGATGCAGCCCTGGAGAATGGCGTATTGTATCACAGCCGTCCACAATACGAGCACGATTAGTCTGTACATTTGGTACCGGGGTTGCGTAGACAAGAGCTTTCAAATGTCCCCATAATTGAAAGTCAAGAGGGTTGAGGTCAGGTGAGCTTGGAGGCCATGGAATTGGTCCGACTCTACCAATCCATCGGCCACCGAATCTGTTGTTGAGAAGCGTACGAACACTTCGACTGAAATGTGCAGGAACTCCATCGTGCATGAAGCTCATGTTGTGTCGTATGTGTAAAGGCACATGTTCAAGACTTTTTTTTTTTTTTGTCATCAGTCTACTGACTGGTTTGATGCGGCCCGCCACGAATTCCTTTCCTGTGCTAACCTCTTCATCTCAGAGTAGCACTTGCAACCTACGTCCTCAATTATTTGCTTGACGTATTCCAATCTCTGTCTTCCTCTACAGTTTTTGTCCTCTACAGCTCCCTCTAGTACCATGGAAGTCATTCCCTTATGTCTTAGCACATGCCCTACCATCCTGTCCCTTCTCCTTATCAGTGTTTTCCACATATTCCTTTCCTCTCCGATTCTGCATAAAACCTCCTCATTCCTTACCTTATCAGTCCACCTAATTTTCAACATTCGTCTATAGCACCAAATCTCAAATGCTTCGTTTCTCTTCTGTTCCGGTTTTCCCAGAGTCCATGTTTCACTATCACACAATGCTGTACTCCAGACGTACATCCTCAGAAATTTCTTCCTCAAATTAAGGCCGGTATTTGACATTAGTAGACTTCTCTTGGCCAGAAACGCCTTTTTGCCATAGCGAGTCTGCTTTTGATGTCCTCCTTGCTCCGTCCGTCATTGGTTATTTTACTACCTAGGTAGCAGAATTCCTTAACTTCATTGACTTCGTGACCATCAATCCTGATGTTAAGTTTCTCGCTGTTCTCATTTCTACTACTTCTCATTACCTTCGTCTTTCTCCGTTTTACTCTCAAACCATACTGTGTACTCATTAGACTGTTCATTCCGTTCAGCAGATCATTTAATTCTTCTTCAATTTCACTCAGGATAGCAATGTCATCAGCGAATCGTATCATTGATATCCTTTCACCTTGTATTTTAATTCCACTCCTGAACCTTTCTTTTATTTCCATCATTGCTTCCTCGATATACAGATTGAAGAGTAGAGGTGAAAGGCTACAGCCTTGTCTTACACCCTTCTTAATACGAGCACTTCGTTCTTGATCGTCCACTCTTATTATTCCCTCTTGGTTGTTGTACATACTCTATATGAACCGTCTCTCCCTATAGCTTAACCCTACTTTTTTCAGAATCTCGAACAGCTTGCACCATTTTATATTGTCGAACGCTTTTTCCAGGTCGACAAATCATATGAAAGTGTCTTGATTTTTCTTAAGCCTTGCTTCCATTATTAGCCGTAACGTCAGAATTGCCTCTCTCGTCCCTTTACTTTTCCTAAAGCCAAACTGATCGTCACCTAGCGCATTCTCAATTTTCTTCTGTATATTATTCTTGTAAGCAGCTTCGATGCATGAGCTGTTAAGCTGATTGTGCGATAATTCTCGCACTTGTCAGCTCTTGAAGTCTACGGAATTGTGTGGATGATGCTTTTCCGAAAGTCAGATGGTATGTCGCCAGACTCATATATTCTGCACACCAACGTGAATTGTCGTTTTGTTGCCACTTCCCCCAATGATTTTAGAAATTCTGATGGAATGTTATCTGCCCCTTCTGCCTTATTTGACCGCAAGTCCTCCAAAGCCCTTTTAAATTCCGATTCCAATACTGGATCCCCTATCTCTTCTAAATCGACTCCTGTTTCTTCTTCTATCACATCAGATAAATCTTCACCCTCATAGAGGCTTTCAATGTATTCTTTCCACCTATCTGCTCTTTCCTCTGCATTTAACAGTGTAATTCCCGTTCAACATTACCTGCCTTCAATTGGGCCAACTGGCGGTGAATCGAGGAAGTACAGTACATACTGACCAAACCAAAAAAGAGCTCTAACATGGAAATTAAGCGTTTCCGGACACATGTCCACATAACATCTTTTCTTTATTTGTGTGTGAGGAATGTTTCCTGAAAGTTTGGCCGTACCTTTTTGTAACACCCTGTAGAATCGCAGACCAGGGAGCAGTGCCGTCAGCAGTAGTAGTGGTAGCTCCGGCAGTAGAAGTAAGCAGTTGCTAGCAGTCTGGAGTATCGAGTAGGCCGGGTCGGTCGTTGGGAGCGATGGCGATGCCTGATCGGTGTAGTATAAGGTAAAAGCAGCCGCGCACATATGTAGTTCGTTACAACTAAATATGTACAATTGTTATATCATGTCCCATGTAAATGTTTTTAAAAACTCTTTTAATAATAATATTTGTTATAAAAATTTACTTTTGACAATCATTCATCTGAATTTAAAGAATTTACTAATTTCTCCAATCCATGGTCATCCTGACTATCGTAGAGAAAAATCAGTTGTTTCTTTTTATACATGACAAATCTAACGGCCAGCATTGCAGTGGGCTGTGCCAGAAAAATTTCTTATAGGAGCAGATATATACGCGTTATCTGGCGGCTTCATTGAGGTAAGAATTTTCAATTTATTCAGAATGATCTTTCAGGGCCAGGACCAGTGTAACCTCCCAACAGAAAAAAAAATATGTATAACATTCACATTTAGTGTAACCTCGCAACATAAAAAAGTAATTATATAACATTCACATTTAGTGTAACCACCCAACAGAAAAATAAGTATAACATTCCGTAACCTCGCAATAGTTTATTATTCCGTAACCTCGCAATAATAACGTGACTAATGACCCAATACGAGATGTGGCTAGAAAAAAACCGGACTAGTACTGGTGAAACAATAAAACGAATGCAATAAGGCTGAAAGTCGCGTGGCCTGTGACGTGACTCTCGCTTCGCCTACTGCTCGAGTTTCATCTGCCTCCTGCACTCAGTCTGCCCGTGGCGTCTGTTTTAAGTAGTTGACGTTTTGTCTGTGCGTCGGAAAATGTTGACTGTACAGAAAGAACAGCATGTTAACATCAAATTTTGTTTCAAACTAGGAAAATCTGCAAGTGAAACGTTTGTAATGTTACAACAAGTGTACGGCGATGATTGTTTATCGCGAACACAAGTGTTTGAGTGGTTTAAACGATTTAAAGATGGCCGCGAAGACACCAGTGATGACACTCGCACTGGCAGACCATTGTCAGCAAAAACTGATGCAAACATTGAAAAAATCGGTAAACTTGTTCGACAAGATCGCCGTTTAACAATCAGAGCAGTGTCTGAGTTAACAGGAGTTGACAAGGAAAGTGTTAGGCAGATTCTTCATGAAAGAACTAGATTTGAGACTGTTGAAGCAGTAAAAGAAAAAGTGACGGAAGTAATGTATGGACTTACCGAAAATGATCTGCAGCATTGCTATGAACAGTGGAAAATTCGTATGGAGCGGTGTAGAGACCTAGGAGGAGAGTACATTGAAGGAGATAACATGAAATTGTAAATAATTGTAAATAAATGTTTTTTCCAGCATCAGTCCGGTTTTTTTCTAGCCGCACCTCGTAAAATGTGACTCATATATAACATTTCAATAATTAACTGACTGTGAATCTAAACTGGTAAATTTGGACGTCAGCAGTACAGCATCCTGGCCTTGAAAGATCATTCTGAATAATTGCCAATTCTTATCTCAATGAAGCCGCCGGATAACGCGTATATATCTGCTCCTATAAGACATTTTTCTGGCACCGCCCAGTGCAATGCTGGCCGTTAAATTTGTCATGTATAAGAAAAAACAACTGATTTTTCTTTACGGCAATTAGGATGACCATGGAGTGGAGAAAGGGACAATGGAAAATGAATCAGTGCGTGAAAAATAGAGAACAGAAGAAAGTGGTGAGGATACGGGATTGGAAACTGAAGGAGAGTGAATGTGCTGAGCAGTACAGAGAATTAATCACACAAAAATTTGCAAAAGAAGTTTTCTGCGATGTAGAAAAAGAATGGATTTTATTCAAAGACACTTTAGTCGAAGCAGCATAAAAAGTATGTGGCAGAACATCTGGAAAGGCAAAAATAAGACAGACAAGTTGGTGGGATGATACCACAATCCAAGCAGTTAGAAGAAAAAATGGAGCAAGGAGAAAGTGGTGGAAAACTAAAAATGACGAAGACCATAAAATATATATATAGAGGTGCAAAGAAATAGTGGAAACGGCAAAGAAAAAGGCATGGGAAGAGTTTACAAAAAAACTTGAAGAAGATGTGAAGAGCATTAAGAAAATGTTCTAGAAACATGACAAACTGCCTATTGGCTTCTGTCTCGGGTTCTTCGGCCGACGTTCATCTAATGATTTTTCTGACGTTTCGCCAGTACGAGTTGCTGGTATCGTCAAAGCTTCACCCTCCATTGCCGGTGGTGAACTGGAGCCGAGCTCGCGGCCGCAGACTATATGTACCTGGCGCGCCAACATCCGAGGGCTTCTCCGCGGTCATTTCCGGTGCGGTTCTCCTCTTGCTACCTACGACGGTCGTTCGCTGCAGTACGGGAAGCCAGGATCCGTTTACCTTAAGGCTTTCCTCTTTCTTGTTCAAACTGTTCGCGTGTTTTTGTATTTCTACAGCTTCTCTAAACAAGCGCGTGTGATAGCGCTTCTCTACAGCCAGAACTTCCGTGTCGGCGAATTTTATTACGTGGTCGGTCTCATTCAGTGCGTGCTCTGCCACGGCCGATTTCTCCACCTGCCCCAACCTGCAATGTCGCTTATGCTCTTTGATCCTGGTGTTAATTGATCGTCCAGTCATTCCGACATAAACTTTTCCGCATGTGCATGGTATACGGTATATTCCCGACATTTCAAGTGGGTCCCTTTTCTCCTTCGCCGATCTAAGACACTCTTTGATCTTCCTTGTCGGTTTGAAAATCGTCTTTACGCCATGTTTGTGCAATATACCGTATACTTATTAAATAACTGACTTTCATGATGTTTCGTTGTGTTGTACTTTTCCATTCAATGCCTGTTATAATTTTGAGCGTGAACCGTGCGTGTGTTTTCAGCTAGGTGGAAATGCATGAATACAGGGGACAATGATCTGAATTTAATATCGTCTTGCCACTGCTATACTCAACAAAGAGTTTAACTCGATTGGTCCTGCCGAGGTTATCCGCTACATACATTGAAATTTCTGTTATAAGGCCATCACAGTACAGTACGGAACCATGGATCTACGGAAACTGAATTGGATAACTGAAAAAAACTGGTAACTATTCTCAAAAATCATTAATTTTCTAACTACACTAGGTGTTCATTTTTAAATTATTCATGTATAAAAATAACAGTGTTGCCGACCTTCATGCTTGTCTATAAGAAACTATAGATGTTGAGATAATTTTGAAAATCGATTTCTCATAACTGAATCTTTCGAATATTCTTTGTCTTCATCCGCTTTTCATTAAAGGGTTTCAAAGGAATTTTAAGTGTGAATGAGTGAGTCAATCAGTTCAATATTTGAAGGCGCAGGAAATATGTAGACAATTGGTTGATAAGAGTTTCTCAGATAATATTTCAAAAAAACCTGTTGGCGCTGATGTTATAAGTTTCACGAAGGTGCGTGTCGACACAACGATAATGAGTGGGAATTTAAAATAAATGTTTTGAGAAATGACTCTACCTTGTATGTTTTACATCTGTTTCATGTTTTTATCCCAGCGCTGGTTATGAAATCAGGGTTATGGACAGGGCTCCACAATTAGTGCGTTCCGGCGTTTAATTTTCTCCCGTTTTCATATCTCCGCAAGACGGTGTTATACGTTGAAGGGTGAAAGCTAAATTAAGTTTTTGTACTATATTTTCATTTCAGCCCCGCTGAATCAGCATAACATTACACAAGCGAAAGCAGAAAATTATGTAGCAAATAAAGTTTAAACTTACCTCAGGATTTTTTAAAACTATATCGCGAAATGTCTCTGTAGAAATGTACTAAAAGCCCTCATGGCAAATCTCTCAAATTACAGGCGAAAGTGTTTCACGTGCGAGATTATCAGTGAAGGTAAACATTACAGAGCACTGCTGTGATGTTACAACGCAGTTGTCACATCAAAACTGTGCAGTATTGTACTGTGGTACTGTACAACAACTTTAGATTAATTCAACTTCTGTGAGTTTATCAGTGTTAGTAAACACATTTGTTAGCGTCTCTGGGCAGCGTTCTTTGTCGACTATATTCTCTTCCCAACTCCATTCGCTTCCAGTAAAGAATGTGGGCAGCGTGATGTAAGGCCAGTAACTAGTTCCTTGTGGAGCACGTGTTGGTCTCACCGCGGACTTCTAGTAATCAGCCACAGACAATTGATATCATGAAAGTGTACGGGCCTGAAGATGGCGTTGACGCAACATGGAAACTAGTAGCCAAATAAATATGGAATCTATAGGACAACTGGAGGAATTTCATTTTTAATAAAAAGAAACTTCTGCTATCGCTTCAAAGGACATAACATTACCTGTGACAACTTTGTCACCACGAACTAGGACAAATGGTGATAAAGATAAATATCACATTGATTGAAACCGTGCGAGAAAACAAGCCTTCCATACCACTGAAACTATTCCAGACGAGGGAGATTCCTAATTACAAATCAACATTTGCTTTCACAAAGGACACAACGCTTGTATCACACATGTCGTAGCAACACAAGTGTGTTATTGTGCAAAGCACTCTGCAACACGATGTAAGATTCATTGATTGCACCAACAGAAAACCTCAATTTATTTTAGACTACAACACTACGAAAGGAGCTATGTACACGCAGGACAAAATGGTGATGGATTGTACAGTAAAGAGGAGGACAAACAGATGGCCTATTGTTGTGTTCTCAGATACGATACATCTGCATATAACTCTTATGTACTACACATGGCAACTTACATCAGTGGAAAGCAAACGCCCCACAGCGAACAGGTGTGTTGGGGACATTTCACAAATGGAGATCCTCTAAGTGAAGCTGTAGAGGGAATATCGTTTAAATCTGCACCCTCCACTTTGGAAGAAAATGATCCTAGGAGAAGAACAGAATCAGATATCGTCTACATGGAGAAATTGATCAAACGAGTTCAGTGAAATTTGTTTAGAGTAAAAAATTCAAAAGGTACAAACATCTTACATACACATTAGCATCTTACGTACACATGTACAA
This sequence comes from Schistocerca nitens, assembly GCF_023898315.1. NCBI lineage: Eukaryota > Metazoa > Arthropoda > Insecta > Orthoptera > Acrididae > Schistocerca > Schistocerca nitens. The sequence goes on along the minus strand of NC_064619.1, from coordinate 545,892,494 downwards.
ACTGTTAGTAACAATTAAACATCGTATAGTAAAATCTACACACAGAAAATTATATATTCTGTTGTATTGCTATACTGCTCTATTAAGAAGTTCGAATCGTTAATACATTACACTATATAAATTATAGCTTTATTTACGATTTCAATAGGCAAATGTGTGTATACTTTCACTAAACAGAAAAATAACAATGTGTTTTTTTTGACTAGAACGTCTTAAGTATGTGCTCAAAATAAACACTACAGTGGGGTTAAAGTTGTTGGTCGACGAGTTCGTCACGAATTATAAGCCTATTCCATTTACGCTGATCAGCTAGAACATAATGACCACCTACATAATAGCCGGTGTGTCCACCTTTGACACGCAAATGATTGGCGAGGCGTCGTGGAATGGAAGCAATAAGGACCTGGTAGGTCACTGGATGGAGCTGGCACCAAGTCTGCACACACTAGTCATTTAATTTCGTTAAATTCCGGAATGGGCACGATGAGCTCTGACGTCACGTTCAAGTAAATCCCAGATGTTTTACATGGTCTGCAGATCTGGTGAGTTTGGGGGCCAGCACTTCAATTGGAACTAGCCATTGTGTTCCTTGAACCACTCATACACTCCTGGCATTGTGAAAGGCCGCATTACCTTGTTGAAAAATGCCAGTGTCGTTGTGAAACATTCTCCCAGACAGTTATGGTGCGTTGCAGGAGCTCCACTGGACTCATTGATGCCCACGTGAACGTTCCGCAGAGCATAATGGAGCCGCCGCCAGCTTGTCTCCGTCCCGCAGTGCTAGTATCAAGACGCTGTTGCCCTGAAAAACGGCGAATTCTCGCCCTTCCGTCGGCATGATAAAGAACGCTCTGACATTGTGCAAACGTCCAGTGCCGACTGTAACGTGTCCATTTCAGTCGTAGTTGCCGATGTCGTGGCGTTAACATTGGATATGCAAGGTCGTTACTGCAGAGGCCCATCGTTAGGACTGTTCAGACACACTTGTAATCTGCCCAGCATTAAAGTCTGATGTTAGTTTCGCCACAGTTGGCTGCCTATCCTGTTTTGTCAGTCGGCCCAGTCTCCGACATCTGTAATGAGACGTGGCCCCCCAATACCATGATGTCTGAACGTGGTTTCACCCTGGTTTCGTCACGTGCTGAAGACACTAATCGCAGCACCACTTTAAAACCAGAGAAGTCGTGCGGTTTCCGAAATGCTCGTGCCGAACTCAGGCCACCACATCCTGCCCTTGGTCAAACTCAGGTCGCGCGCCTTCCCCGTTGTATACACGCACAGTAAGTTCAATGATACTACGTGCAGCGTGAATGTGTCTGAGTGGCAGTCATTCCTTCGTTCCTCGTCAGGTGACGCTGCTGTTACCTGGGAATATATCGATAGCAGGTCGGTGGAGATAATGTGATTGATCAGTGTTCAAAAGATACACTACATATTGCGAAGTATGGGGGTGTCTACCGTTCGCCTTTGTGACTGCTTCAGCTCTGTTGGTGTTTCAGTGGTGGTCGGGAAATGGCAGTGCATTCTTCAATAAAAGCCAAAACTAGAGAAGGAATTGTTGTAGGACACACGGATTGGAGCGAAGTTGACGTTTTAATTCATAGCAAAGGTTTTTCATTTGCTTCATTGGGTTTCAGGAACGTTTTTGTCCACAAACCGTTGCGTCACATATGCTGCTTTAGGATATGGTACATTGTCACGCAGATATAATCACTGACTTCGAACTGATCTTCTATTGCATGCAGGTCCGCAGCTCGTGGTCTCGCGGTCGCGTTCTCGCTTTCCGAGCCCGGGGTCCCGGGTTCGACTCCCGGTGGGGTCAGGGATTTTCACCTGCCCCGAGGTGACTGGGTGTTTTTTGTTGTCGTCATCATTTCATCATCATTCATGAAAGTGGCGAGATTGGAATGAGCAAAGGTTAGGAATTTGTACGGGCGCTGATAACCGTTCAGTTGAGCGCTCCACAAACTAAACATTATCATCATCATCTATTGCTTGCGGTACACAATGCCATAAAAGTTGCTCATAAATTTCCGCATTTAGCAATAAGGAGACCACACCCTAACGACGAAAAACACTCAGTCGCCAGTCCCTTTTATCGTGTTACGATTGGTCTTATTCGTTGAACGTCTTAAGTTGCCAGCTGTACAAAAAAAAAAAAAAAAAAAAATGGCAAGCCGGCCGGGGTGGCCGAGTGGTTCTAGGCGCTACAGTTTGGAACCGCGCGACCGCTACGGTCACAGGTTCGAATCCTGCCTCGGGCGTGGATGTCTTTAGGTTAATTAGGTTTAAGTAGTTCTAAGTTATAGGGGACTGATGACCTTAGAAGTTAAGTCCCGTAGTGCTCAGAGCCTTTTGAACCATTTTTTGAAATTAGGCAAAAGCGATAGCCTTGTACTAAATCCTCACGGAGTTGTGCTTAAGTACTGACATAAAGGGTTTAGTTGTTGTAGGTAATGTCAAAGACCATATCCAAAAACACTGACTTTAAACATTCTGTATAGTTAGCCGACAGGCATGTTGCGCACAGTTACGTGCTCACACAGCGCTGGTACAGGACTGAGGTAAAAATGTAAACACTATATGGTATCCCTCGAGAGCGATAGTGACTATGCGGGCAGAAATGTTACATGCAGTGTCGGAATCTAAAGTACAAAACTGATACTAAAGAGTGTAGAACTAATCCAAACCCTTTAAAAGCCAAACCGAACAAAAGTTAACAACATAATAACGTATAATAATAGGAAACAGTTAACAGTGCATACACCTAAATAAATCGTCATTTGACAGCTATGACAGTAAGTGAACAATTATAAAGCACTCTTGCAAAATAATTATGTGAAACACACCAGGAGCCACAATTAGGACCTCGAATATCGATCATAAGTCATTAAAAACGTAGTTGAAAGGAGGCACTGTCTCTGGGAAGGTAAGAAGGTAAAGCACCATAAAATGGTTCAAATGGCTCTGAGCACTATGGGACTTAACTTCTGAGGTCTGACCACTATGCGACTTAACCTCTGAGGTCATCAGTCGCCTAGAACTTAGAACTACTTAATCCTAACTAGCCTAAGGACATCACACACATCCATGCCCGAGGCAGGATTCGAACCTGCGACTGTAGCGGTCGCTCGGTTCCAGACTGTAGCGCCTAGAAAGGCACGGCCACTCCGGCCGGCTGCTTTTTTAGTTATTATCTTTTTATAAACGTAGCAATAATGGTATTTCGATTGATGTTACAAAGCCACCGTCAACCTATGAAAATTTACCATAGGATGGACATGCATTTATTTAACTTTCTGTTGGTGTATGAATATGTCACAAGTCCGGTTTGGGGCTCTTCTCTGCCCAGGGACTGGGTGTTTGTGTTGTTCTCATCATTTCATCATCATCCTCATCGTTCGTGACAGTGGCTAGATTGCATTGGGAAAAAATATTGGACAAGGAAAAAATTGGCTCTTCGTACGAGCGCTGATGACCGCGAAGTTGAGTTCCCCTCAAACCAAACATCATCATCAAGTCACAACTAGTGTCCTACTGAACAAACTATTTGAGAAGTTACATTATGATTGTCGCAGATCTATAACGTGATAAATGTGAATCTCTAAATAAAAGTCCTGTTGAATTGGCGACGATAATCAAGCCAAGCCAAATGGCGTCCGACAATTGGACAGCATCTGGACGGTTTGGTCGCTGTAATCGACGGACTATTGGCATCTTTCGTGTATCGATAGTCTTCCTCTGCGACGTTCTCTTCTCTGTAGATTGCCGTCTCGCTCAGTTTGTTGAATTCGACGACTGCGTGAGAGGCTGAAATGTCTACATGGTGAAGGGGAACGACCGTGGCGCTTTGGGAACAACACTAACCCTGACTAGGCGAATGGGCATGTAGTGGATGAGGCACAACTCCTTCGTTTATATTGAACCATGCTGCTACGCGGTTTGGGTGTAAGTGCTACGGTCGCAGGTTCGAATCCTGCCTCGGGCATGGATGTGTGTGATGTCCTTAGATTAGTTAGGTTTAAGTAGTTCTAAGTTCTAGGGGACTGATGGCCACAGATGTTAAGTCCCATAGTGCTCAGAGCCATTTCAACCATTTTTTTGTAAGTGCTAGTGACGACACCTCAGCTACACTACGTCGGCGATTAGTGAGCAAACATAATCTTCAAATCTTCACGTACGTGTACACCACCATTATTCTACCACGCAAACATAGGGTTACACTCGCCTGGTGTGAGGCGTTCACTGGAGGTGGGGGGGGGGGGGGGGGGGGTCCACCGGGAGCCGAACCTCATAATGAGCCTGAAAGAGTGGTTCGGTGTGGGGCAGCAGAGGAGTCGTGGACCACTACGGCTGCGGCGGGGACGGAGCCTTTCCGTCGTTTCTAGACCCCCCGGTTAACATACTGTACAATACATGTACAATACAATACAATGTGTGTGTGTGTGGGGGGGGGGGGGGTGGGTGTGAGGGAGAGAGAGAGAGAGAGGTAAGAGAGAGAGAGGGGACAGCCCGTTCCACCACTCCAATCATTTAAAGTAATTTTTTATCGTTCTATTAAAATTACAAATGAATGAATGTTCGAAGGAACGTTACGTCTACGTTTGAACAACACTGAAAGTGCATTATCGTATTTACCTGCCGACACAACTTTCATTAAAGTGCATTATCCATATAAGAGAGCAAGCGTAGACACAAGGTTGACGATATGTGGAAGTGGGACTGTGGCCGTGAAAGGGGCACAGATAGCCTGCTAGCAGCACCGTGCATTCTGTCACCTTGGGACCATTTTTGGGAATAATTATGTGCAAGACTTGATGAAGTATAGTTCATTTTTATGATAGGGTAAAAGTAGCGGTGAAAAGTAGGGATAGCTTTGATTTTTGTTTAATTTTTTTAAAATTGTACTCAGATAAACATGTACATGATTCATTTTTAGTCATCAGTCTTCTGACTGCTTTGGTGAGGCCCGCCTCAAATTCCCCTCCTGCTCTAGCCTTTCCATCCCAGAGTAGCACTTTCAACCTACTCCATCTGTAACTCTTCCGATGTCTTAACATGTGTCCTATCATCTTGTCCTTCTTCTTGTCAATTTTTTTTTCCATGTACTCTTATCATCGCCGATTCTGTGGAGATCCTTCTCATTCCTTACCTTATGAATCATCTAATTTCCACATTCATCTGTAACAATACATCTTAAATGCTTCTGGCCTCTTCTGTTCCAGTTTTCCCATAGACCATGTTTTACTATAGTACAACGCTGCGCTCCATCGCATCTTCCTCAACTTAAGACCTATGTCTTGGGCAGGAATGCCCCTTTTGTCTTTGCTTGTCTGCATTTTATGGCCTTCCTCCGTCCGTCATGGGTTATTTTACTGTCTAGGTATCATAATTCTTTAACTTGGTCTACTCCGCGATCACCAACTGTGATGATTCTTCGACGTACAGATTGAACAGCGTGGGTGAGAGACTGCTTCCCTGTCTTGTACCCCTTTTAACCCGTCCACCTCATTCTTGGTGTTCCACTGTCATTGTTCCCTTCTAGTTCCTCTACATATTGTACATTATACGTCTTTCCCCGTAGCTTACCCATATTTCTCTCAGAATTTCATGTACTATTTTACACTGTCGCATGCTTTTCCCAGTTTGACAGGTCTTATGAACGGGCCTTGATCATTCTTCAGACTTCCTTCGATCACCAACCACAACACTGGAGGAGCATTTCCGATGTCTTTACCTTTCCTAAAGCCGAAGTGATCGTCATGTAACACATCCTTGGTTTCTTTTCCATTCTTCTGTATGTTATTCTTGTCAGCAACTTAAATGATGAGCTGTTAAACTGATTGTGCGATAATGCTTGCAGTTGTCAGTTCTTGGAGTCTTCGGAACTGACTGGATGATATTTTACTGAAAGTCAGCTGGTATATCGCCAGACTCATACCTTCTACATACCAACGCGAACAATTGTTCTGTGGCCTCTTCCCCCAACCATTTTAGAAATTCTGATGGAATGTTATCTATCCCTTCTGCCTTATTCCATCGTAGATCTTCCAAAGCTCCTTTAAATTCCGATTCTAATTCTGAATTCTCTTCCTCTTCTACATCGACTGCGGTCTCCTATTCTGTCACGTCTTCTGACAAGTCTTTTCCCCCATAGATGCCTATATGTACTCTTTTCACATAATTGCTCTTGCCTCTCCATTTAACAGTGGAATTCCCATTGCACTTTTAATGTTACCACCCTTGCTTCTAATTTCAATAAAAGTCGATTTGACCTTTCTGCAGTCAGTCTTTCGACAATCGCTTCTTTTTCGATTTCTTCAAATTTTTCATATAGCCATTTCGCCTTACACTTCACAGCAACTCTCTGCCCTACTTTCGTGTTCATAACGAATACTACTGCCGTTATACCACTTTCTGCTGCTGTTGAAAGTACCATATACTCGCCTGGTACTCGTATGACGAGAAATCCTTTTCTACTTTCCCTTTCACTTCACTTCACTGAGGCTCGCTGTATAGAGACTGAGACTTACTATTTCTCTTTGCCGATTTTCTAGCTTCCCTACGTCCAAACTTCTGACATTCCACTCCTGACTTTGGTTATTGAATTTTTCGCATGATCACCTCGTCCTCGTCAGTTCCCTCCCGGAAATGCGGATGGGGGAGTAGTCCGAAATATTTTCCGAATGGAGAGATCAGATCGTCATGACTCTTTTCATTTAAAGGGCACATGTCCTATGGATACAGGTTATGTCTCTTATGTAGTGGTATTCATTACCATTTGCATCTTCATGCCGTCGATTAGTTCTCATTCTTCTGCCTTTTAGGGACAGTTTCCCACCCCAAGGGCAAGAGAGTGCCTTGAAACTCTGTCCGCTCCTCAGTTGACAGACTGACATCTTATGTTGGAAGTCTTCAGCGGTCATTGCTGATTACTTCTTATTCCGTTTGTAAGCACTGGTGGAGTTCGAACCCGGGAAAGAAGGCAGCAGCACACGATAACCAGGATGACTGGGTTCGAGTCCCGGCCCAGAAAAAATGTTTTACTGTCATCAGTCTGTTATACAGCTGATGGTTGTTCTTATTCGCAGCTGTGAATAAATTTCATCTATTACATAACGGCTGTAGTCATCGCTGTGCCTGTTCCTTCGGACATGTAGACGGTTATTTTGATCGTGAAAGATACTACAAAAATACGTCTAAAGTATGTTATTGCTTAACCGTAACTGACTGTCAATTCTTGAGCATTCTCACCGTTAGTGGAGTGAAACTTATCATAGAAAAAGGCAAAACGTAAATATTTCTCGCTTCATGAGCCACACACGAAAAAACCTCGCTGCATTGACATTGTTTCTAGTACGTTGTTCATGGAAAACATCTGATTAATGTTGCTAAAACCGATCGGATATCAATTTGGACGTGAGACAAGCTCTTTAAAGTATGTCTTGAAATACAGGTCTGGGCAACCGATTGTGAACCAATGCATGAATTTTAATAGCATTCGCCTACTCTTCTAATACTCTGCCCTGCTTTGACGACACTTCACTTTGAAGTCGTACAATGGAATTCTTTACCTGTCGGAAAAATGAAACATCACTCGGTTGACGAAGAGAGGTATTTTTCGGTGGCATCACATTCTCGATGCAGGTCGGGTGAGTATTGCCGCTGCGCTGTTCCTTTTCTCCATTTACCTGTGAACTTTTTGCAGCAGATCGCCGGTAGGAAAGTAGAGCAGAAACCTACCGTACTGCAACTCGCACCAGGCTGCATACAACGTATCTAAGAATCGGGAGAATGTCTTAATTCTGAATGAAAGGTGAAAATACTGGCAAAACTTCGGTACATTCTGATGTAGAGAATTATACGTTCATTGCAAAGCCCGTGCTAATCCTAACACAGCCATGCACAAACCCTTTCATTCACGTTAGCAAGTTTATGGTAACGTATTGCCCGAAATCTGAACAGTTACTAAGCACGAATTATTCTTAAATGAAAATGTTCGCCATGCTATTCAGTTTATCAATGTGTAATGCACTCAGGTTTTTACTCAGCGATCTCCTCAACATGCCACGCGGAATTACTGTCTTTTCCCATATACAAAATTACTTAAAAATCCCTACTTTCTAAAAATCACACCGTTTTAATATGTCTTCACCTTCAAACACTTTTGGAACATGTAGCACAACTAAAACCAGCAAGCTATAACTCCCTTCAGAACTCATACTACACACGCACGACCGTACCATTGAAAGGCTGTGCTCCGACTCTTAGACTGCTATAAGCATTCTGTATCCGCAAGAGAAAAGACGCGCGAAGAACACTCCGTTCTGATTGGCCACTTCTCTTTAAGACCAATAGAAAAACATGATTCTCCGCCGGCCACGGTGGCCGAGCGGTTCTAGGCACTTCAGTCTGGAACTGCGCGACTGCTACGGGCGCAGGTTCGAATCCTGCCTCGGGCATGGATGTTTGTGATGTCCTTACGTTAGTTAGGTTTAAGTAGTTCTAAGTTCTAGGTGACTGATGACCTCACATGTTAAGTCCCATAGTGCTCAGAACCATTTGTACCATGATTCTCCTGCAAATCTTCTAGAAATAAAAAGAACAACTCACAAAACCTTTTTCGTGTCCCGTTTCTTGAATGTCTCTGTGCACTACTGGACTATGGAGGATGAAAATTAGAACTACTGAATCCACAGAACCCACTTCAGACCGTCTGTCACTGTGCATGCACGAGTCATTCTCCCGATACAAAGGCTCTAGACAGGAGCGATATAAGGCGCCACGCCTCAGTATTATCACCTACGAAATTCCTATCGGAGAGTGTCACGTTTCACACTAATAGCGAATATCAATACCATACGTATACACGTACAATAAGCCAAAACTTATGACCACTGCCCATCGCTACGCTGGATGTCGCATGGTGGCATTTAAGGCACGTGACGTGCTAACAAAAGTGCGTAAGCTGAGCAGACACGGACGGGGAATGCCTTGGCGAACTTACGGGCAGCAAGTGGAGAAATCCATTGAGGTAAGTAACTCTGACAAAGGGTGGAATATTATGATGCAAAACTTTTGAACGAATATCTCGAAAACGGCGAAGCTGGTCTAATGTAGAAGGACAGTAAAACTACCTCTAGTCTCTAAATAGTTGAACGTCCACGACTTCACAGAACATGGTGTTCGGTGGCTACTCCACTCTGAGATGTCGTATAGATCGTGATCTGTGTCATCAATGCCGAAAGAACATACTTCTGGTGCACGCACAAGCGTTTCGGAGCACACCTTCCATCGTATATTGTTGAAATGGAGCTTCGCAGCAGATCGCCCATACATGTTCACAAATTGACCCAAGGACATCGTAAGTTACGATTTAAATGGTATGGGACCATAGAAATTCGACTGTCGATCAGTGGAAACGTGTCGGCTTCTCGCATGAGTCATTTTTGCTACACTAAGTCATCGAGATGAATGGCAGCTGAAAATGTGCAGCGCGCTACGGACGCACGCTGTTGCGAGCAGTGTTATGCTATGGGAGACATTCTTCTGCGCTTTCATGACACCTGTGGTAGTAATCGAAGACACGCTAACAGCGACGAACCGCATGCATCCCTTCATGCGTTTCCTCGACCGCAATGACATCTTTCAGCGGTACAATTGTCCGTGTCTCGAAGCCACAACCGTGCTACAGTAGTCTAAGGGGCATTCTAGTGAACTCACTTTGATGTCTCAGTAATCAAATTCGCCTGATGTAAATCCTATGCAATGCACCTGTGTTGCTATCGGGCGCCATCACCGCCTACTCAAACCAACGGCCCGTTATTTACGCGAATTACATGACCTCTGCGTAGACATCTGACGCCACCTACTTCCACAAAGTTAACAACAAACTGTTGGATCACAGATACGCAGAATCCGTGATGTATTTCTTTCCACAGATGTGCAAACAAGCTATTAAAATGGTGGTCATAACATTTTGGCTCCTAAGTGTATATGCGTAGTAGATAATTGATGATACCTGCCGATGTTTTAATTAAAAGAAAAGGAAAATAAAGGTATTCCATTATTTTGAATGTTATCACGTACACAGAAGGAAATGTCTAAGGAAACAAAGAGCCGCAAACACAAATCGAATGCGGAGCAACAGTTTGGCAATCTAATGCCTTTGCCACTCAACCGCTGATCTTGTGCTGCTAGAGATACTGAATGAGGGGGACCCCAGGTGCAGGAATAAAACACAAAAAGATTACTAACTTGAACGTTATTAACTTCGAGTCACATAGCACATTAATAAATAATATTTGTTTTCAGATGATACCACAATGTGTAGCACAGAAAATACGATTTTGCGGCATCAACATTGACATAGATTTTTTTCAAAAATTAAATGAGTGTCTAGCAAAAAGCCGAAACACGTCCCTTTCTTTTCAGTAAAGAATGTCCTTCCAAAGCTTGATCAGAAGTGGTGAACCACGTGTCTGACCCTTGCTTTGACAGATCAGCAACACAGCACCTGTCTAGAAGAGCTGCAAAATGCATTGCAGTTGACGGTGGATTTTTTGAACATCTTTTGCGAGGAAATGTACACAATTAAACAAATCATTAAGTCACCATTGTGTTCATTAGTTTCTCGGAAACTGTTAATAACATGACATAGGTTCATATGACATCTTCTGCTCAGAATCACTAACACTATAACCACTAATACTATCACCACTCAAGGTAAGTACCTTTCCTCTGGACTCACCTTGTATAGCGCACTGTGGGTATCCTGCGCTTGCGTCAAGTTTATATTGATAGGGTGACCAGAATACCCGGTGCCAGCGCCCTCACTGGTGAATTGCGGGACTTAGCAGTCCTCAGCGTTGCTGCTTCCCGCTGTCATCGGCATGCTCTGTCGTCTTCGATTAGAACAAATCGTGGAGATGAGTTTCCCACGCCTTATCCAACTGGTAGCCGTTGTCTCGATACTCGTTAGTGATTATGATAGGCACAGTGACATCCGAAGGCCAGATAATTTGGAATAATCATCAGACAACGGAATCTTGACGGTCGGTGTGAATAATGTTCGTATTTTTGAGGCAGAGCACGGTAGAATGAAGTTAGTGTTAAATGAGCCAATGGTAGTCATCGATGGGGGTGACCTTGCGGCCAAAGTGAATCTTGAATACGCCTAGGCTCCATTAACACCAAGTTACAGTAAAGCGTATCTGGTGTGCCGTGTCAATGGCCACCAAAATGTGATTTTTAAATCAAACCTAAGGATTCCTGAAATAAGGTCGCTGGAGGCAATCTACTGTCCCCAGGTTTTTCATAAGAATACTCAATGAAGCGAGAGTTTGTCACCAGCTGTTGTTTTCAATCTATTTCTATTGTGTGTTTTTTAGTGTTCTGCTGTTACCTTGACTCGGCGTGTTCGTTACGGAGGCTAAATCATCCTTTCACCCAGGAAGCCAATTCTGATGGTCTTACTACTGTGGGGAAAGAATGTTTATTCAGTACACGCACACATGTACAGCATCCATCCTTTTCTCGGACACAGGTACTATACTCAATGGGAGCGATAGAGAGACAGGTGCATTCTTTGCTGTCATCTTAACATTCAGATGTTCAACACTCTAGACCGTTTCACGCTACCACAAGGACCTCTGGCGCGCTCAAAATATTGATTATCAGTGACAATTGGCTTTATTAAGTTTGATTACCGTTGGTGGTCGAGTCAATAAATGCTCTTCATTGTACCTTGCAACACACATTTAGCCATTTAGATAACTTGGAACATTAGACCTTAAACACACCTGAGGATGTACCAAGTTTTGTATCCCGTTTGAAAGGCGGCGCCCGGGTCTGCTCCTGAGATCTGAAAAATAGGCCGAATGAAGGAAGCGAGTAGGAGCAGGTGAGGTAAAGCACTTCGGTATTGCGAGTAAAGTTAAAGCACCTTTATAGGTGTATAGAAACAGAAAATTTAACTTTTGGTACAGATGAGCACATAGGTGCGAAGCCGTTCATGTATCAAAGCTAACATTTACCAGAAGGTACAAAGGCAAAGTTTATAGTGGCTAGCCCCCCTACAAGTAGAAGCTAAGTTGCTAGGCTGGCTGTTCTTTATCGACTGGGGCGAAAGTAGAGCGGAGCTCGTTGAGCTCCACAGTGTCTGCTAGAGGGCGCTGTGGTCGGCGTAGTTCGTCCGCCCTCGTAGTGCCAACCTATGAGCGCACCTACGCTGTAGCATCGGAACTATCGATACCTCACCAAGTTGTAGGCAATCGGTTGTACTAGTGTCTGAGCGACGACACTAAATTAGCTAAGGCGGCAAATTAGACATTCAAACAGTTTTACGAGTATTTCAATACATCAATATGTTTTATTTGTATGAGGGAAGCTTCCTAGATGTGTTTTGTTGTTTATATTTTTGATGATTTTGGTACTGTAGTAAATTTTTAGAGGTAGTTTTGGAAAAGTTTTGGAAAATAGTTTAAGCAGCAGCAAATGTTTTTAATATTTTCAGTTTTTAGTATTTTTTCCAGCAATTTTTGGGAAATTCTGCGAATGTCAAATATTTTTATGTTTATGAATTCTGTATATTTCGTTCCGGCTGGGTTTCGAAAATTTTTCATTATTACTAATATTTTTACTAATGCTACTTTTAGCAGTAAAATTTCTGTGTAATGTGGGACTATCCAAACACTTTTATAAAGAATAAAGAATAGTTCGGAAATTGTGCTGCTGTGCTAAATACAGTGACGATACTGATCGGCGTATCATTATAGAAATGAAATTTTTAATAATATTTGATATTTGTATGAAATAGTATTTATTTGTAAAGCAAGTGGAAACGCAAGTTGTTACTGAAGAGAACAAAGGTGCAGGTAAGTGCCAGACCTGCAGTCATGTGAGCCAGACAAGGGGAGCCCCCTCACTTCCGGCAGGACGCGGACAAAGGCACGCACCGGCGCCCGGGCAGCCACCGCCGCTCTGCAGATACGCGATGCCGGGAGACGAAGCGCCGTGACGCCCTCGCCGCCGCCCCAGCCGCTCATCTGCAGTAACGAATGCGCAAGCAGCGGCGCTTCCGGCCCTGTGTACAGACAACGGCGGCCCGCGCTGGCGGAAGCACGTGCAGAAACACCGCTGCGCGCTCCCCAATTTATGCTGCGTCGGCGCCTCCGTCGCAGCTGAGACAATTCCACCGACCTGTGGCCGTGCAAGGGTGTGTGCACACAACAGGCGGCAGAGTACCTGAGGATGCTACAGCAGCAGGTACCTGCGACACACCAGCACTGCTGCGAGGAGGGGGGGGGAGGGGGAGGCAGATTAGTGTTCAATGCCCCGTCCTCATGCTGCGTCCATAGTTACGAACGTGTTACCGGTGTAGCATTTTGTGCACAGCTGACCTCAAGATTATGTCCCATTAATGTTCAATGAGATTCATTTTGGGCGATCTGAGTGGCTTAACCACTCGTCCGAACTGTCCGCTATGTTCGTCAAATCAATCACCAACAGTAGTTGCCCAGTGACATGGCTTATTGTGATCCATAAAAATTACGTTGCTCTTTGTGACATGCAGTCCATGAACGGTAGCAAATGATCTCCCAGTAGCTGAACAGAAACATTTCCAGTCAATTATCGATTCAGGTGGATCAGTCCATTCTATGTAAGAGCAGCTCATACCAATATGTAGCCACCACCAGCTTGCACATCGACTTGTTGGGAGTTTGGTTCAATGGCTTCGCGGGGTCTGTGCCAGACAGACTAGCATGAACTCTTATCAACCGAAATATGGACTCATATCACCAAGCAACGGTTTTCTAGTCGTCCAGGGTTCAAATGGTACAAATGGCACTGAGCACTATGGGACTTAACATCTGAGGTCATCAGTCCCCTAGACTTAGAACTACTTAAACCTAAATAACCTAAGGCCATCACACACATCCATTCCCGAGGCAGCATTCGCACCCGCGACCATAGCAGCAGCACCGTTCCGGACTGAAGCGCCCAGAACCGCTCAGCCACAAAGGCACGCGTCGTCTAGGGTTTAACAGATATGGTCACCGCCCAAGGAGAACCGCTGCAGGCATTGGCTTCCATAGTCCATTAAAGTCAAATTTTGCCGCACCGTCCTAGCGCATACGTTCATCGTACGCCCCTCATTCACTTCTGCGGTTGTGATAGTCTGTTAGCACTGAGAACACTACTGAAATGCCGCTGCTCTCGGTGGTTAAGTGAAAGTCATCGGGCTCTGCGTTGTCCATGGTGAGAGATAATTCCTGAAACTTGGCACGCTCGGCACAATTTTGACACTGCGGATCTCTGAATACTGAATTTTCAACGATTTGCGAAATGGAATGTTCGATGCGCCTAGCCCCAACCACAACTCCGCGTTCAAAGTCTGATAATCATCGTCGTGCAGCCATAATCACGCAGACACCTTTTCACTTGATTCACCCGAGTACAAATTACAGCCCTGCCAATGTAGTGCCTATTATACTTCGTATGGGTGATACTATCACCACTTGTAAATGTGCGTGCCGGTTTCCCATGACTTTTGTCACCTCAGCGTCTAATCTAATGTAACCTTTACTTTTAGAGAGGTAATTGAACCAAATGTTCCAAATGTTGTCATTATGCTTTTGGACATAATCCGGATCTTTTTTTTTTACATTTTTTGTCATATAATTTTATCACGAAGTTGCTGGATACTTTTAGAACCCATAGTATTACGTGAGAAATATTTTCACAAACTCAACTTTACTTACCACGTTCAAAATGTGGTGGGTAATTACCAGTAGTTAGACAAACAAATCTGTCTACCTGTATTTTAATATCATTCTGAGAACTCTCGGAATAGTTTTTTTGATTCATCATTCCACATACATTGAAATAAATCTGACAGTAATGCACTTTCAAATATTTTGTGCTACGAGATGTTGTGTTATAGTACGAACGAAGAGCAAAGTAAATATCACCTTTTTATAGGCAGTGGTTCAGCAGAAAATGATCTTATGCACTCAAAAGTGATAGTCGCAGGAAACGAAGTAAAAAATTTTATAAGGATCTATACCATGAACAAGTACCTTACCCTTACAACTAGTCTTTTTGGTCTTCATGTAGCTCTTTTCTTCTAGTCTAATCCGTACCCTTTTGGCCGTAACTTCCACTGACATTCAGAGTTAGCAATACGCATATCATCAGTCTTCTTCATTAGGTTTTCACTGACGCAACCTGCATAAAATCCTATTTCACATGGGTTGTGATTCTTCTAGTATTAGCATCATTGGACACAAGACAAGGATCATATAATGAAATTTTGCCAATAGTAGATGAACAAAGTGATATATTTGGGCGTCTGCTCTCAGTGAAGTTATTAAAATTTTTGCTCGGTTTGTGTGCTGCAACATGTGTGCATTTCTGTAATAAATAGTAGTTAATCGCGACGTAAATGGGCTCACAGCCTTCTAGTCTCTGAAGATGTCTCGGAATAGTAAAATATAGCAAACATGGGCAGAATCGTGTGGAAAAGTGGTGAGACACTGTGCATTGATTGAAACAAAATGGTTTTTTTCTCATTCGTAGCACGAATTAAACTCTGAAAATTGCAAACAATGTTTATAACATGCTACAGAACAGTCGGGCGGCAAGGTAAAGTTTCAACGTTTTTGACGAATATTATATACACCCCATGTTATGAAATTTAGGGAAATTACGAAATCATAAATCATGGTGACTGTACGGGGATTTGAACTGTCATCCCCCAAAATAATGTCTAGTTTGCCATTTACTGTTCTGTCTCGCTGTGTCCCTGTCGCTTGCCTAGTTTTCACTATATTTCGTAGCCGTAATGGAAGTAAAGGACTGTTACCATGTGACCATATTCATAGACAGAAATTCTGTAAAATACGTTATTCTATTAACATCGCCGTAGTAGCTGAAAGGGAACGGTAATAGAATGTGCTGAAAGGTACAGGACGTGTACTGGCAGGTTCACTTAATGCAAAACAAAATTAATGTGATTTTGAGCAAGCGGTAGACACAGTGGTTTGCTAGGGGTTCAACGTGAAATGTATCGATTATGGCATTCTGGATCTGTAAAAGGAAAGATTCAAGAAGACTTAAGAACACCTACCAAATCAGTAACTTCGAACCATACTTTCTCTATGCAGCGAAGTAGATTAAACCAATTACTAAAAGCAAGGTCTAAGGACCAGACTATATACCAGTAAGATTCCTTTCAGAGTATGCTGATACAATAGCTCGATACTTCTCAATCGTATACAGCCGCTCGCTAGAAAGATCCGTACCTTAAGACTGGAAAGTTGCACATGTCTTACCAGTACTCAAGAACGGAACTAGGAGAGTTCGATTAATTACAGACCCATATCACTGTCGTAAATCTGTAGTACGATTTTTTGGGAACATGTACTTGTGTTACAGCGTTATGAATTATCTCAAAGGTCAGCACTAATTTAGGGAATATTGTAATTTTAAAACACCAGTAGCTCTTTTTTCACACGAAATAAAGTGTGCCATGGACAGGGGATCTCAAATTCGTTCCTTGTTTCTAGATTTCCAGAAGAGCCTTCACATCGTCCCTCACAAGAGACTTCTGATCATTCTGCATGCCTATGGAGTATCGTTTCAGTTGTGCGATGGGTTTCATCATTTCCGTTAGAAAGGTCACAGAACGTAATAATCGAAGGATAGTGACCAAGCAAGGCAGAAAGGATATTAAGCGTTCCCCAAGAAAATGTTATAGGCCCTCTGCTGCTCCTGATCTCTATAAACGATATAGGAGGCACTCTGAACAACCGTCTTAGACAGTTTACAGTGCTGCAATGTCATCAGAAGATCAAGACCAATTGCAAAATGATTTAGACATGATATCTGTATGATGCGAAAAGATTGACTCAGAATAAGGAAAAGTGTGAGGTCATCCATAAGTCTACCAAAATAAATCCGTTAAATTCATGTTACACCGTGAATCATGGAAATTTACAGGATGTCAGTTCAACTACGAACAAGTTAAAATTTAACGATCACATATATTATGTTGTGGGGAAGGCAAAACACAGACTGCGTTTTATTGACAGAACACTTGGAAGATACAACAGATCAACTAAAGAGACTGCATACACTACGCTTGGCCGTCCTCTTTTAGAGTATTGCTGCGCGGTCTGAGACCCTTACAAGAAAGGATTAACGGAGTACATAGACTAAGTTCAAAGAAGAACAGCCCGCTTTGTACCATCGCGAAATAGATCACAGATATGATAAGCGAGTTTGGACGTAGATCATTTAAACAAAGGTGTTTTTCGTTGCGACATATGTTTTCGTGATATTTCAGTCACCAACTTTCTCCACTGGATGTGAAAATGTTTTACTGTCGACAATCTATAAAGGTAAAAATGACCATCGTAATAAGATAAGGGAAATCACAGCTCCTACGGAAAGATTTAAATGTTAATTTTTTCCTACGCGTTTTGATTGGAACGATAGGGAAATAGTCTGAAGGTGGTCCGAAGAAACCTCTGGCAGACACTTAAATGTGAACTGCAGGGTAGTCATGTAGCTGTAGGTGAAGATGTAAATGTAGATTCAAGAAAGACTTAGTAGAAAAGGCTGCACAAACTTAAAGGACTTCCTATAAAAAGAGACAGCTAATACCATCGAAAAATATAAGGAGCTATATAAGGAAAACACGACTGAAAGCTGCATTTGGAGCACAGCTCTGTATGTGTGTGGAACAGGGACAGTGGGAACACAAAAAAGAAATAACTGGCCACTCTTTCAAATTGTATGTTACAGGAAATTGTTTATCAATTGAACTGTTACGCCAAGGCATGAAGAAGACACGCAGCGAATCAACGGAAAAAATTGCCAATGAATAACATAGTGAACGAAACGATAAAATCATCAGGAGCATATAAAGGTACGAAAATTTGCTAGAAATTGTAGTCAAAGGGACGATGGAAGGAAACAATCACAGAATTATGCCTAGATATCAGTATACGAGTTAAACCTTGACACCATCGCCATCGAAGGTTTTTAGGGATATTTTCTGTTTTGGAGCAAGGGATCCGCGATCTACGTCTACACTACAGCTGCGTGTCTACTCCACCAAGTCACATTCATGTGTATGGCCGAGGGTGCCCTGTACAGCTGCTAGACATTCACTTTCCAGTTCCACTCGAAAATGGAACGAGGGAAAAATGACTATCTATGGGCTTCAATTCTAGATTTCTTTCTTTGTTATATTGTATTCACCGTGCTCAAGCGAGATATACATCGGTGGCATTTGGATCGCTCTGCAGTTTGTTGCTAATGCCGTTTATCTAAACTCCCTCAACAGTGTTTCGCGGAAGGAGGTCGTTTTCGCTCCAAGGATTTCCATTTAGGTACACTTAGCAATTCCGTAGTGCTACCGTCTTTATCGACCTACAGCTAACTAATCTAGCACTGTGCCTCTGTACTGCTTCAAAGTCTTCGTTTAATGCGATCTGTTAAACTACACTTTCCTAAAATTTTACCAATATTTCAAAAATCGACCATACCTTCCCAATATCCCACAGTACGGTCTCGCTGTATAGTGTCCATAAATAACTGGTAATTACAGTTTTTAGTGGTGGACGTAGGAGTTCCACCTGAGATTTCCTTGATTAAATATGCTCTCTTTATAAAGTGAAGGAAGACCCAACAGAGCAATTTTATGGCGCAATGTGACTATCCTGTGGTATAATTCGTCAAAGACGCGTACACTTCCGCAACGGATATTACTTGGCATGTGAAATGATTTACCATTGAGCACTGTTTTTCTCATTAGCGAATCTACCCTTTGATTCCATCAGTAACCTATAAATTGTAGGCGCTACATAAGTATCAAATCGTGAATCCAACCATAAATTTATGTCTTAGTTATTGTGAGCTGGTAACTTAACGTTATCACTTGTGATTTTACAGAAGCCATTAGTGGAAGGCCTTATAGTTAGTTAATATTGCCATCTTGAAAAATAATACTCTATTTAATAAATTGGCGAAAGTAACGAAACAGGAATAAAGCTAAGAGATTGTGCTCTACCGTGCGATTATTATTGGATTCCAAGAAAACGACTGTTTTATAATGAACGATAACATTAATGCTGCATGACGTACGTGATGCCATAGACACACAAAGACCTGCTGGGAACCACGTAAGTACAGAAATCTTTTGGTGAATGAAATACTGATATCCTAAACAATACCACAAATCATACACAGAATATAAACAAAACGGAATCTGTTCCAAATTAATCTTAAGCACAAACACCGTCTCGCAGTTCATTCCACCTCGGTCTGATGGTTCAGACGGCTCTAGGCACTTTTGGACTTAACATCTGTCATCAGCCACTAGACTTAGAACTACTTAAACCTAACTAACCTAAGGACATCAAACACATCCACGCCGGAGGCAGTATTCGAACCTGCAACCGTAGCAGCAGCGCGGTTCCGGACTAAAGAGCCTAGAACTGCTCGGCCACAGCGGCCGGCGGTGTATAAGAAATTCCACTGTTTCAGCATGGTTCATCAAACGTACAGGTGTAGAAAAATATTGCCTTATGTCCCGCAGTACACAAATGGAGATGTATGTAATTCTTACGATAAATTCATCAACAGAAACCGTTAGTTGCTTTCATACAGTGCTCCTTTTGAGGATAACTCAGTGCAATCACTCTCATTATAACACCGTATCACGGACAGCCAAAAGCACTCCAAGCTGAAGAAGAATTGTATTTGCTATTTCATATTTCGCAAGACATGTATGGCGCCTCAGCTCCCACATTTAACATTGGTTGAGAGCGCACATGTCTCAAAGATCGTAGGGAGACGAACTAGCGTAGCAGACGCAGCATTGGATATACCGAAGTCGATAACCAAGAGCAGATGTCACAGCAAATATAAATCGCCAGTAGTAGACAGCTACGTAATAGACAAGTTAAATGAAAGTTGCAAACGTAACACTCAATTTACCGATTCATATTGGATTATAACGTACCACCTAAATAGTTAACAGACATGACCATGTCAAGTAGCACAGGAGTAACTGGTTAAACACGGATTCCACTGCACTCCATTTCTTACACATGTTTCTATTTGTACCTTTAATGCACTGAAAATAATTGCACAATAAATGTCGACGGTATGCGATGTGTCCCGTTTGGAAACAAATCTCTACCATTCACCTACTGTACTTGCTTTAGACAACAGTTGATATACAGTGTCGACTACAATGGATTGGTTACGGAAGTCTTGTTTCTTGGCCAACTCGGCCACCAGACATGACACGAGTAGACCTTTCTTCTCGCTACACCCAAAGAGCCTAGTGAGTCGGCGATACTCACATAGAAGTGACTGCAAGGTCCGTCGCACCCACGCGAGTCTTTCGCTGAGCTCTCAAGACTCTTGAGCATGTAAGACAATGAAGTGTTGCTATCCACTCTGCCGTGACCTTTGAACTCGATACTTCGAGCAATATCTAAAACGGAACATTACTGCATTTCATTTGTACTGCTTTGAATACTTGCATCAAAGACTGAACACAATGTGATAAAAGTGTACGTGTTTCGTTGGAGGGTCGTTTCTTGGTCTGTGTTTTGTTTGTACGTTTCGGTGATTGTGTATAGCACCCATTTCCCTGTTGTGAAGATATTTTCGCAGAAACAGTAGTAATTGAGGTAAGAAATGGAATGACTCGTAGTTAAATTGTTGCTCTGTAATGAGCCAACGTAGACTACAGATACCTTACATCAAGATACATGGGAATATCCCTGAACGACTACCGAAATCCTATATCTGTGGTGACAATGAGCAGCTCTGTCTTACACTCTCTAAGCCTCTTCTAACATTACATTAGTGTGACTACGTCAGTTTTGTTCATATAAAGAAAGTGAATTATCGTTCTCTCTATGTAGCTGGCAATAAACCGCTTAAGCACAGAAAAATTTTGTCCCAGAGAATCAAAAGTCTTTTCCAAATCTGTAAATGCAATAATGGTTTCCAAATTCATTTTTTATTTATTTATTTATTTACTTACATTTTTGTAAATAACCCCCATTCTGCCATCTGCAGTATACATCAGCTTCTTGTGTACATCCACTATTCCTGTGATTGACCTGGGTGCCAGTATTGTGATTTGCAATTACTTTTCCATTCTTTGATACTGAATACTACTTATCCACAATATACTCTTACAAAAGACAAAACCGACGAGTGAAACAGAAGAAAGAAAAGCAGCTAAAATGGAATATAACGAAAATAAATGGTGACAGTTATATAGTAATACTGAGCATTACATTCACGTTGCATGTGACTGTGAATGGAACATACCTTCTAAGAGTCAATTACATGAAAATCATATCAGCCTTACGTTATCTTTGAGATATTTTGGCACATAGATATGGTAATACGTTAATACACATATTAATCGTAATATTGAGTTTCAATTATCATTGAACAGGGTAATCACATAAAAAGCACACTTTTTAAAAGACTTGTTGATGATATCTTCCCACAACACAAAGTGAACAAAGGAATTAACAGAAGCTCAGGCACTAGCTGACATACACACCATATTACGGTTCATTGTTAAATACAAAAGTAAAGGTACTTATTTAATTTTTTAGATTCGAAAACAATTAGCAATTACAGAAAACATTCAATACGCTCATGTGGAGAAACAATTCGTAAATAGATGATAATAGATACCTAATTAACTTAGATACACCACTGTGACATATTTTCCTTTTTGTCAATTATTAGCAATAAATAGAAACAGAAATTAGGTACAATCGAAATAAATAACGAAACAAGGAAAATTCAGTATCGAATAGGTACAAAACAAAATCTGTGGAATTTTTACTGGAGATGAAAGCAAAGGAAATGTCTATATAGTGTACAAAACCACTGACAAAAATGTCTTGCAGTCTGACTTGTGCTGATTTTGTACCTGACAAAATTGCTGGCTCTATTCGTAGAAGTAAAATTTATGCAAGTTTTAATGTGAACAATTTGCTATGTAAGACAAAAAAAGTGTGCATGTGTACACAAAAACGCATTCCAAATCAGGAGTGAAGTGTAATGAGCCTCATCTTCAATACACTGAACAAACAAATAGAAACATCAAAAAGTTTCAAACAACATATATCAATGACTACAAATAATAAATCTAATATTAGAACATGTTTAAATTACACGTACACTGCAAAAGTAATGGATAATACTTATGAGATGTATATATAATTCCAAAACACGTTTTATTGAGTGTCCTGCCCAAGACGCAGCTGGTAAAATGATGTGGAGCAGGCTACAGAAGCCAGGAATATGAACATTGAAGAAAACCAAGTCAGAATAAGACGGCCACGGGGAGCGGAGAAGCGGCGCTAGCCGTAGATAAACAGCAAAAGAATGAGAAAGACAAGAAGAAGAAGAAGAAGAAGAAGAAGAAGAAGAAGTGAACAAACGTATCTTGTTAGTACTAAGCGAAACCTTTCGTTTTCTATTTAAGACATATACAGTCTACTAAGTCGCATGACGATGTGATTGTGACTTCACGAGCTGCAAACCGGAAGTATAGAAAAGTATACCTGTACAAATAAACACTAACATCTTTGGTTATATTAACGTATCCAAAGAAAGAACAGCAACGATAACGTAGATCCCAATTACATCAACGTTCTTAACAAAGGTGGCCAATGGATGAATGCTGGCACATTCGTGACCACGTGTTATTTTTGTTTAGTACATAACATTGTCAGTTTTTCAACTACTGCAAGCGCCTGAAAAAAATTAACTATAAAGGAACATTAAAGCAGCGTGGAGAAGATGCCAAAAAGCAAGAGTGTCCATCGTTACCTGCACACGAATCGAATATTCGATCGACCGTCAAACACACCTGTTGATTTGGCAGGTAATCACAAAGTAGCCACAAAGCCCATATCATAAAGTCAGTCAAATTATGAATTCCGATTATTATCGAAAGTGATGAACATATGAGTTATATCAAAACAAGACATGGTTGTCTCACTGGGAGGTCCGCGATCGTTCATTAAGTAAAATATGGCGTTTCAGTCTTCGATCGCTATTCTTTATTCTCAATAACCGGTTTCGGGCTAGCTGCCCATCTTCAGATCATATGTTGTAGTTACTCTGTAACTACATATGATCTGAAGATGGGCAGCTAGCCCGAAACCGGTTATTGAGAATAAAGAAGCGATCGAAGACTGAAACGCCATATTTTACTATGAGTTATACTGTGCGCACAGAATACATACTAACCCCGTAACATATCACGATGTACTTGCCAAGTACCGGGTTAAGCAATGATTCAGTTTTTGCAAGTTAATATGGCAAGAGGTCATGACAGTTACACTCTTACCCATTAAAAACGACAGGAAGTCTGCAGATTGTTCACAACAGGCTTAAGGATAATGCAATTTTAGTTATTAATTAGAACAGGACTTACCTGCCAAGTTTATGTTGCTTTTCTTTTTGTGCTTAACGAAACAATATTTTATATTGAAACTTGTGGTAAATAAACTGCAGACGGGTTGTTTGAATTTACTTTATTATAACTGCAGTCTTGGATCACATTGTTAATACTTTTCCTACAAATACAATCCACCTTAAACAAATATATGGGATCGTGTGTTGGTGCTGTGTCTCTTCTTGTGCTCCGTAGACCATATTACCGCAGACGGCCACTAGATTAGCAGCAGGACTTTGGTACGCAACTTCATCAATACACCCAGCGAAACCGCTTTCACTTTAAACACCAATTTGTGACTAACATTTGCTGTTCAAACAGTAATTAGCGACCTGGTGGCAGCATACTGCCGAATCGACTTGTACCACTAATATTTCTAGAAAATAAATGTTACTGAATGTGAGAAAGTGTTATTTTATCAAGTTTGTAATACTGTCGCAGACCGCAAGCAATTCCATGCAACTTATACAAATTTAATATAAATATCCGTTTTCGCTGAGAAACAATTCGAATGGCAGCTGCATTTCGTTTCCAATTGGCAGAGATCTGGAAGCACATTCTGGAGGACTAGGCTTCAACTATCGGCGTCGGCGAGCTGATTTTGGTTTGTCCTACATTCATCGAATGAGTAGTGGCAAATGGCGTTCTGATAACTATGAAAAAGAAACATATTTTCTTCACCACCTTATCCACCGCCAGAAAGAAAATGGTCACAGTTTCTCGACCTTAGTAGGAACCCTGTCAGTGCTGTGGATGATGAACAGCAAGTGTTTATGAGTTCACAGTGTTTTAGATACGATTTGGCTCCGACTGATAAGCAGATAACTGGTTTTCATTCAACATCTCTTGCTCTACGTTTTGCTGAAAGTCTAGGAACAGCAAATGGTATAACTGAGAGGACGACTGGGTGTAAAGTTCGATACCACTGATATCCGAATATCGCTGCCATCAGAAGGTGATAAAGGACATAAATTATCGGAAACATTGCACGCTATATTACGTTGTATCAGACCGTATTAACATTTAAAAAAGAGCTCGACACTGCTAGCCATTTGACATTCCTCAATAATTATGGTACAGTTAGTTTGCCTCAATACGTACTTTTTGTAGTTTACTTGAAACTGTAACTGAATACCAAAATGCTAAACATACACATGCATAAACATCTGTTTATAGTGTCACTCTTACTTCAACTGAAGTAAAAAAAAGAAGAAAAAAACATTATACTAAGTAGAGCTCTGCGTGTTTTCAAAAATCGAAATGTCATTTCCTTCCTCTGTTGCAAACAATGCGAGAATCCAAGAACTCGGATCCTTGGTTGCCAAATAAGGAACACTGACAAGAGGTGTATTTCCATCGTGTAAATGACCGACTTGTCCAGTGAAGCATTATATTTATATTCTTATCTATGATCATGATATGGAAGCAAGAGAGGAGGTGGAAAGAGGTACTGGTACAGAATGTACAATCGAATAACACGAAATGAGCCTCCAACCTTACTGCCGGTCGACAGACGTAATATTTTTCACCAGTTACGCAATATGCTGCGACAGCTCTAATGTTTAGGAATACTTCATGGGCACACTCGTATGTTCATCATGTTCTGCAGATTCTACTGGCAAGCAAAACTTTCAGGAATGAGCAACAAGCCGGCTGGAGTGGCCGTGCGGTTCTAGGCGCTACAGTCTGGAACCGAACGACCGCTACTGTCGCAGGTTCGAATCCTGCCCCGGGCATGGATGTGTGTGCTGCCCTTAGGTTAGTTAGGTTTAATTAGTTCTAAGTTCTAGGCGACTGATGACCTGAGAAGTTAAGTCGCATAGTGCTCAGAGCCTATGAGCAACAAGCAAAAATTTACATTAACAAAACACAAAGAAATTGAATAAAAATTATATCAGTCACGGGCGGTGATTATGTGCTAATGGACTACAGCACACTGCAGCCCATGGCTCTTTGAATGCTTTCTGGTATGGGAAAAAAAAAGAAAAAAAGGGGAGGAATAAATTTTTATTGCGCTGTTTCCTTGATAAGTAGAAATCACAGTGTGTAATCCTGAAATGATTTCAGCAGCATCACGATCGACTCAGATAATGGATACAGCTGTCAGTGATCGACTTTTCAAACTCTGATCTAACATCATCCTGCCGGCACTATTGGAGCTACAATCATGGAGCAGCACGTCATTACAGCGCAGCTGTGGAGTGGTGTTGTCCTCCCTAAAACATACATTAACAATGTACGGTGTAATTTTCTTTCAAAGTGAGCATAATGTATGGTGCAATCAACATGGTACGTTGGGTCCCAAAGAGGCCCTTTACCAGTAGATCTACGGGGGCGAAAGTGAGTGCTGAAGAGATAAGCAGACCTACTCCAAATTTAAGTCAAGTCCGAAGGCTACAGAAAGTGCTAAAAAAAGGCGAGTATAGGAGGAAATTTAGTATGCAGGTGTGATGTTCGAATCGCACTTCTTCGCTTTAATGTTTGTTATTGGGGAAAAGTGACAGAACACATTAATGCATTATTAAAAAAATATGATGGAAATCGTAAACATATAAACGAGATACTTGATCTTAGCGAATTAGGTAAAGCCAACATCGTAACAATATTATGTCGCATCATGACGACATAGTGAAACACAATATAGCTAGAATTATTGGTTGTATAAAATTCTATGGTGGTTTCGAACTAGCTTCGTGAGAACATGACTGCACAGAATCACCGGAAAAACCTGGTGTCTTTTTGGGTTTGACACACTTAACTTCTAGTATAGTCAGTGCAGTGAAAGAACACGTGTAAAGCAATCATATTTGTAAGGGGATTTCAAAATCCATCCAAAATGAGTTTCTAAACTGTGTGTTGTAAATATGTCGTGAAACTACCCGTATTTCTGAAGAAATAAGCAGACAGAGTTTGCGACTGTAATGGCACATGAAGCAACAGACGTTTCCAAAAGACACAGTGTTAATGTAACACCATAAAAAGAATAATGTGCCGAATGAAAGGTTACAGACGGTTTTCAAGTCTGAAGAGAATAATATCATCCGTAAACAACATGTGTTTTGAATGTTATAGATTTTTCATCCAAAGGTACGCCATACAAAATAATCGCATAGTAATACATAAAAGTGGTGCAAGAAAATAAGTCCTCGCTACTATAATATACATCGTCGCTGGAAAAATCACCATCCGAAAAAACTTGTTATCAAGCGATTCGACTCTGCCGCAGTCTACGAGATTAAGAAGTCATCTTTTCGCTAGCATTTGAGCAAAAAAATAATGTCTCATGCGGATATCATGTACAGTCACTTGCAGGCAAGATCTTTCGACGCAGTATATCTTTCCATAAGGGTTATTAATAAGAAAAGGGCCTCAATCGACGACAGTGATACCACAGTCACAGCAACAGTCGCCTCTCATAGCGCCAGAAGGTAAGTGTTTGCCGACATTCCGCTACAAAAGACAGATTAATACAGCTCATGATCGTTTCCAAGACCAAGACCATCCACACACAGCAGTGCTGTTGGATTCATCAAAGTTTGAATAATACTCAGGAAGTGATTCTCGAGTTTCTCCCGGCGTATTTGATAAAATATCCACGGGTGTACTGCCGGTCTACAGTGTCCAACGGGCACAATATTTCGGCGATCATACATGTCGCCATCATCAGGTGAACTGACGGACTGAGCTCCTGTGAACGTGCCGGTACGGAGGTCCGTACGCTATGGCTGCTCAGGGAGAACTGGGTTCGGTCGCGGCGGCGGCCGATTTAAATACCCTCCGCCCGCGGCGCACTCCCTCCGCCGTCCGCGCCCCGCGCCACTGTCTGAGATGACGTCAGTGTGATGACTCTGTCCGCCGTGGTCGTCACAACTATACGTTTGCTCGATTTTCTCTTGATTAACCCAATTGCTGGTTCCCAAGCCTTGCTAAGATTATAGCCACAGTCATAGTTTATGAGGTCGTCATTGGTGCGAATTTCGATGGCCTCTCTAACAACGCTGTCCCAGTATCTCGACATCTGTACCAGAATCCTCGTGCGTTCATACTCCATAGCGTGATTTTCCGACAAACAATGTTCAGCGACCGCCGACTTGCTCGGATACATCAGTCGAGTGTGCCTCTGGTGTTCACGGCATCGATCCTCGACGGTACGCATCGTCTGACCAATATACGACTTGCCACATTGACACGAAATCTGGTACACGCCGGCCTTCCTCAAACCGAGGTCATCTTTGATGCTGGTTAACAGGTTGCAGCTCGACTTCCGCCTGAATCAGCTGAGGAAATACGTCGTGAAACTTGTCGTGCGTTGACGAAATCCAAGCCGATGAAGTCAAATATCACCAGTAAACAGTGGGCGACCATTCGTGATCTGAGGGAGCGCTCTGAAATAGTAGTCTTACCGGCTGACAAAGGCAATTCGACAGTTGTTGTCTCCCATAAGGACTACACTGATAAGATGCAGAGCCTGCTAAATGACGATTCCTACCGGAAGATCAGCGTTGACCCTACAAAGAAGGTGGAGAACAAGGCGAGGCCGCTTCTCAAGGACGCAGATTTACCGGAGGGTGACGCGAAGAAATTGTTACCCCAAGGTCCGGTACCGCCTAGACTATATGGACCCCCGAAGGTTCACAAAGAGGGGGTACCATTACGCCCCATTGTCAGCAACATCAGGGCACCTACATATTTGTTGGCCAAATACCTGACGGGAATATTAAGTCCTTATGTGGGTAAATGCCCTCATCACATCCGTAATTCCGTGGATTTTGTTAAACGCGTTGATAGCTTCAGGTTGGATGAGTCAGATATCGTGGTGAGTTTTGACGTCGTTTCCTTGTTTACGCGGGTACCCCTGCGAGAGTCACTAGAATTGATTAGTCAGAAGTTTGACGAGAAGACCACTGAACTTTTTAGGCATGTCTTGACTTCCACGTATTTTCTTTTTAATGGAGAATACTACGAACAAACGGAGGGAGTCGCCATGGGTAGCCCACTCTCACCGGTGGTAGCGAATTTGTACATGGAGAACTTCGAGGAGGAAGCCCTGTAGTCATCGGAATGGAAACCTACTTGCTTTTTCCATTACGCGGACGACACGTTGGTCATCTGGCCACATGGTATGGATAAACTACTTGACCTCCTCACACATCTAAACTCCATACATCCCAACATCAAATTCACTATGGAGACTGAAACAGAGGGTAAATTACCTTTCCTTGACGTCTTGGTCAAGAGAAGGGCTGACGGCACCCTAGGTCATGGGGTGTACCGGTAGACAACGCACACTGATCTGTATTTGCACGCAGACAGCTGCCACCACCCTTCACAGAGGAATGGGGTACTTAAAACTCTAGTACATAGGGCACGCACTATTTCTGACGCAGAGAGTCTACCCCAGGAATTGGAACATCTGAGTCTCGTATTTCGAAAAAATGGGTACTCAGAGTGGCAGATTCAACGTACTCTCCGCCCAACCACTACAGCACAACCTTTGGAGATGGATGAAATCACGAGGGAGGAGGTAGGCATTGCGTTTATTCCATATACAGGCGCACTCTCGGGGAAAATCGCCCACATTTTGAAGAAACACCGGGTCGGAACTGTGTTTTGTCCTCCGAATAAAACACGTGCACTGGTGGGAAGCGCCAAAGATGACCTCGGTTTGAGGAAGGCCGGCGTGTACCAGATTCCGTGTCAATGTGGCAAGTCGTATATTCGTCAGACGATGCGTATCGTCGAGGATCGATGCCGTGAACACCAGAGGCACACTCGACTGATGTATCCGAGCAAGTCGGCGGTCGCTGAACATTGTTTGTCGGAAAATCACGCTATGGAGTATGAACGCACGAGAATTCTGGTACAGACGTCGAGATACTGGGACAGCGTTGTTAGAGAGGCCATCGAAATTCGCACCAATGACGACCTCATAAACCGTGTCTGTGGCTATAATCTTAGCAAGGCTTGGGAACCAGCAGTTGGGTTAATCAAGAGTAAATCGAGCAAACGTATAGTTGTGACGACCACGGCGGACAGAGTCATCACACTGACGTCATCTCAGACGCCGTCGCAATCTGTTCCACCGCGCGACCGTGACGCGGGGCTCGGACGGCGGAGTGAGCGCGCCGCGGGCGGTGGGTATTTAAATCGGCCGCCGCCGCGACCGAACCCAATTCTCCCTGAGCAGCCATAGCGTACGGATCTCCGTACCGGCACATTCACAGGAGCTCAGTCCGTCAGTTCACCGGATGATGGCGACATGTATGATCGCCGAAATATTGTGCCCGTTGGACACTGTAGACCGGCAGTACACCCGTGGATATTTTGAATACTCAGGAAGTTTCCCATGACGCTATTATACCAACGTCCAGGCTTCAATAATATTGTTGGAGCTGTATCAATCCAAAAATTCATTTCGAACAGCAGTCCGCATGACACTTTCTCACAGATGTTAAACCTTCTGAAAATAGTCGTGACAATACCGATGAGAATTGTTGAACCTACATGTTTTTCATTTCTGAAGACAACCAAGACGTACCTTCGGAATTCCACGTAAAAGCTACGACTTAATGCCCTTGCGATGTACGAATATGGTAACCAATATTGAAGGTTTCAACTTCGAAGTTATAGATAAATTCTCCACCAGAAAACAGCGACGAATGGAATTAGTTTTTGGTTACTTGGTGAGAACCGCTTTTTAATTTAGTAAATTTTTTAATTAGCTTTTCATTTATTTCTGTAATATTGTGGCACACAGGTGAAATATTGGACGAGCCGCCACTGCGTAATACTTACGCTGATTAATAAAAAAAAATCCAGCGATATTCTGCTTAATGCCTATTGCAGATACATTCAATCAAATGAATTTGAATGACAGCAGGTACTTTGATCAGAGATACTTTGAACAGGTACTTTGACATAAACTTTTGCATCCTTAGCTTTACTTGACAATCTGCTATTGGCAGTTTAGTATTTACTTATTTACTTTGGTGTATTGGAATGAAAATTGGGATCTATATGTGTAAATACTGAGACCTATCTTCAGTTCTTAGTTACTACTTATCATTCAACCTTACAACGAACACTACTACTCGTCGTTTAGGTAAGGGAATATTTAATTCATTGAATGCAGATATTCAAATAATAGTAAGGGTGACTAATTGCGTATGTTGTCAACTTTTGTTTGAACTGGTAGGTATTATCAGTTTCTTGTCTTATGTTCAGCAGCAGCTTGTGGGATATCTCCCCACCAGAGTACATAACCCCGTTCTGAGCCCCAGCCCGGACGGCAAAGTCTACGTGAAAATTATTTTTGTATTTCGCATTTTGACTGATGGAACGGATGAACGATTAAATGATGGTGGCCCACCAATTACTGATGATAATTCCTTCGCGAACTGTGATTCGAAACAGCTGTTTCGTTGTCCACTGCGACAACAGTAGCTTTAACCGTCTGTGCTACGGAAGCCAGAGTAAAATAGAACACAAAAGGCCCATCTGGCTGTATGTTTAAGGATTATGAGTAAATTAAAGCACCCTGTACGGGATGCCAGCCCGTGGCCAAGCTACATATTTGGTGGGGCTGACACCTTTTGGCCTCAACACTTGCCGGTAATTTTAGACCTAGGTCTACTTCCTCTAATCTTTGGTAGGTTAATCAGCAATTTGCAATGCAGCAGCTGTTTAATTTTTCTTCTGGGTTATTTGCCCTAACAGCCCCATCTCTGAGACCTTCTCGTAGCCATTTAATATAAAACCGACGTATGTCTCGTTATGGATTGCTCTTCGTCTGGCCCCTACACTTCGATTTACCTGGCTTGGGTGATCCTCCTAGGGGTTTAAGCTACCACCGACATAGCTCTCAGGATTTAAAAGGACACGCAAACCTCCTCACCACAGTAAGGTAACAATCCTCGAGGATGCTCTTTTGTTTTGATCTTCAGGAGCGCACACTCCAGTCACAGTTAGATGCATTTAGATCTATTCTGAATCTGGGTTTTATGATTCTTTCGTGTATGTAACTACAGTCTAAGCGGCAGAAATGGAATTCCGAAGAGGAGAGGAATCTAGGAAGATTATATAGATTGAGACATGAAGGCATAATAGCAGCGCTTGTGGTATGTGCTACAAACGAGAAGATTAAGTGTAAACGACAAAGCTGGACAGAACGTCTGCAAAGAACCCCGATTCAAGACTACTAAAAAACAGCCTTAAATTTCAGAATCTTAGATGCAAGATCCGTAGAAAGACTAACAAAAAGTGGCTGGGTACTTAGAAGACGAAAGAGGCCTATGGCCTAGACCATGATGAAAGAAGAAGAAGGAAAAAAAATCAAGGCGTTTCAGTGAATGGCACCAGAAGAACACATTCCTTGCGAATGAGAATCCTGTGCCTGTATCGTTGCATCAGTTTCCGGTGCAGAGTATTCACTAACATTATAGACTACAGGTAGACAGTAGCAGCATACTGCTTAATAAACATAGACTACAAATGTCACTCACCATTTACATTTGTCTGGTATGACCGATTTCCCTTTCAGCAACAAAATTTACAAAGTCTCTACGCCTTAACCTAATTTAAGAAAGATGGTTTCCATAGAAACTAATATTCTCAGTTCGGGAATTCCTGACTTGCCGTTACACTTAACTGTACATCGAGTCGTTTTCAGTACCTCCATTAAAAATTACTCGAGGCAAAAGCGTCATGTATACAGACGGCTCTGAAGCCTGGATATTACGTATGAATATGCAGACAGATTTGCATAACACAGTTGCTATACGGGACGCCGGCCAGGTTATTGGTACCTATTGATTTCGGTCGTATTAATCTCGCTTGTCGAACCGTAGCACGCGAGTGGGATTACAGTCGATTGCTAGCGGGGACGTGACTGAACTGCTACGAGAGACCGAATGGAACCGCCGCGGAAATCGCCATCAATCGTCTCTAATTAAATTCATCCGTGTGGCGCTCGAGGTCCACCGGCCTGTGGGTCGCCGCCTGCCACCGTGTTGACGCTCGCTAACCTGATTCCTCGTGCTACGTGGCCTTCTAACTACTGAGCTTCGTTCTGAAAGAGGGTCTTGAACGTGTGGCCTGTCTGGAATATACACAAGTGAAAGAGCGCAAATGGAGAGAAGACGTGTGAATCACGACGCAACAGGTTAAAGATTTGTGCTCATACGGCATCCGCTGTGAAAGATCAGTGTTTCGATATTGCAATATCTGATGCGGAGTTCCCAAACGTTTCCTCTGGTGAAACATTTTGAGTCTCCTGCTGCCTTGATGGAGCACTTAGTTTATTCTGAAGTTTAACAATCTTTAAAATGAGAAAAAAATGTTTTATTCACTAACTACAGGGCGGCGCACGAAATGTATTACCAATTGTTTCTTTCACAATTTACGACGCACATTGGATATCCCGTTGGGATCTCTACAGCAGTACCAGTAGATCTTGGAAAAACAAATGAGTTACGAAATGACGTGTAATTCACGATACGGCCGCTAGGAGACTAGAAAGCATCAATGGCTGACAATGGAAGACTGACAACACAGCAACGATCGGCAACTGCGTTACTTTTTCATGAAACGTTGTGACTCAGAGGCGTTTTCGACAACAGTTTAACACACGATGGGTCTCTTGTAAGAAGACCATCCACAGGTTGTACGATAAATTTGTACAGGAAGGAACATTATTGGAAGTGAAGCAATCTCGGACTAAGCCTGTTTGTTCGCCGGATAATATTGAAGCGGTACGAGTTGATGTACAGAGAAGTCCCGGGGTATCGTGTAGCAAAGCAGCAGTGCAACTGGGAATATCCAGACGCTCCGTTCAACGCATTCTTAAAAGTAACCTCCATATGTACTCATACAAGATGACCTGTGCACAGAAGCTCGCTGAAGAACACAAGCCGCAGAGACTACTGTTTGCTCGGCGGGCGGACGATAGGGAAGAAACTCTCAACAACGTTTGGTTTTCAGACGAGGCGCATTTTCATTTGGACGGTGTGGTTAACAAACAAAATGTACGCTTTTGGACCACTGAAAACTCACAAGTGTTTCATAAACGACAACATTATTCTGGTTCAAAATGGTTCAAATGGCTCTGAGCACTATGGGACTTAACATGTCATCAGTCCCCTAGAACTTAGAACTACGTAAACCTAACTAACCTAAGGACATCACACACATCCATGCCCGAGGCAGGATTCGAACCTGCGACCGTAGCGGTCACGCGGTTCCAGACTGAAGCGCCTAGAACCGCATGGCCACAGCGGCCGGCTAACATTACGCTCCGAGGATTACAGCGTGGGCAGCAATTTCCAGTCACTGACTTATTGGACCCTTTTTCTTTGAAGAAACTGTGAACAGCGAGCGTTATTTGAGTATGCTTCGCATTAGCTTCATTCCACAGCTTCTTGCTACTGCCTTGCCCTTCAACACGCAGTGGTTCACGCATGATGGAGCAAGGCCACATACTGCAAACACTGTGTTGGAGTTTTTACACAAGCATTTCGACATGCGGATCATTTCACTCAGGTTTCCACGTCGCTTTAATGGCGGACAAAATTGGCCCCCCAATAGTCCAGACCTCAATCCATGTGACTTTTTTCTTTGGGGGTAGCTAAAGGAAAAATTTTCCCGAAACGTCCACGTGATTTAATGGAGCTCATAATACTTATTCTTCAAGCTTGCAGTGAAATTACGAAAGGCATGTGCAGTAGGGTAATCACTAACTTCAGTGTTCGTTTGAAGGAAGTTAGGAAACGAAATGGTGGACATATTGAACATGTGCTGAGTTAGAACAAACCTCCATGGACGACTCTTCATTGTAGTATCTGTTCCTTTCAGATTGTATTGACAATAAAGTTTTTATTCAAAAACAAAATGGTAACACATTTCATGCGCCACCCCGTACTACTGTCTCAAATGATATATAACTACACAGACACGACAATAAAATGTACAAAATAAATAGTGTCCTGAAAATGGCAAAACAAACCAACTGTTATTAATGTCTGAATGATATTTCCACCATTTGTGCGAGTTCTTTCTTTTATGTTACTATCACGATATCGATCCAAGCCATTACTAAATATAACAATGTTGGGTATAACCAGACTTGGTAAGAGAAATCATTGTCAAGATTTTTTGAACTGGGTGTCTCAGCATAATGATAAGTACAAAATCAACAAAATGTTTGGCAGACAGGCAGCAAACTTATTTTGCACCCATAAAACAATTAATCCACAGAATGATCAACAATACTGCAGTTACATGTGCAGTGAACATGATATGAAAATACGCAATTGGAGTTACAGGTTTACTGTAATTACTGGTTTTTCGCGAAGAAGTTACTCACTACTCACGGGCACACTCGTGATCCTTAGAAGACAATTTGGAAAACCCTGGCCTAATGTAATGTTCCCTAAGTTTCATTTCTGTAAATCAGTGTAGTGCCTAAGTCACATGATCAAACATGAGATGCCTTTAGCGTGATATTCTGTGACGT
The DNA here is from genome assembly GCF_023898315.1 of Schistocerca nitens. Lineage (NCBI taxonomy): Eukaryota > Metazoa > Arthropoda > Insecta > Orthoptera > Acrididae > Schistocerca > Schistocerca nitens. The sequence goes on along the minus strand of NC_064619.1, from coordinate 545,857,467 downwards.
CCCGAAAACGGACTGAAAACTGTGACGAGCAAGTCCTATGAAAATAATACGTGGGGCGTTCAATAAGCAATGCAACGCACTTTTTTCTGAAAGCAGTTTTGTTCAGCACTCCAATACTTCAGTTTTATTCAGCATTCCATGACATCGTATTCTTTTCCCACTCTTTTGGCTACAGCACAAAATTTCTAAACATAATCTCCGTTCAGTGCGACGGCCTTTGGCCACCTTACTAGGATCTCCTGTATGTCCACATAGTTTCAGCTTGCTGGTCGACGTCAGAGCCAACGTCTTGCTACATCAATAACCTCATCATCATCCACGTGTTGCTTCACACGGAGTGCATCATTTCTTGGGCCAAGCAGTTGGAAGCTCATTGTGGTCTTCCGTTAGGTGTCGAGGAATCCGGAGGGCATACACCTTTGAGTAACCCAACTGGTAGACGAATGTGTCAGCACTGCCAACAAAGATGCTCAATTGTGGAGCGAGGTGTTTGACAGTGGTAAGTCGATCACTTCGAATGAGAGTGTCCGCACGTTTCAACACTGCAGGAGTCCATTTCTCTACGGCCGGTCGGTAGCCGGACCGGACAAGTTTGCCCGGCCTTGTTGCGTTGACACATGTCTCGTCCAACGACTCACAGTGCTTTTGTTTTTGGTAGGTATCCGTAGACATTCTCCAAGCGCCTGTGAATATCTCCGACGCTCTGGTTTTCCGCCAAAAGAAACTCAATGACAGCTCTCTGCTAAAAACACAAGTCCGTCAGAGACACCGTTTTGAAGGCGACGCATAGCGCCGCCATATGGCGCTGCCACGTACCAGAACTTCGTGAAACTGCAGAGGCTGAAGTACGAATATTCCACAGTGCCGCACGACAGATTCCGCAAATTTTTCTACCGAAACTTGCAGAGAAAAATATATTTTGCATCATTTATTGATTGCCTCTCGTAAATAACAACGCAATTAAGAAATGTACAGTAGGAAGGTAATACAGGTTGCACGTTGACGAAAGGCAGAATTTTTATTCACGTACTGAATGCATCAGACAAGTAGTCCACTGTCTCACATACAAAATTGCAGCAGTTAATCAAAATAAGCTCACCGCCTAAAATAGCTGTCTCACCCTTAACAGAGTATGTTCACAGCTTGGCAGCAGTGTATGTGGCGCAGAACTAGATCCTAGCGACGATGTGACGCTTCACTGCCGATGTAGGTCACAACCGTGAAGTGGTTTGTGTGAGCCAGTCGGTATATGGAATCGAAACACTAAGATGGATCTTTGGGAGACGGGGCAAAACAGTACAAAGGAATTGTATTTCGACACGCCCATGGCCATACCGTGTATGAAGTTACCGGATTTGTTACTGTATTGTCCAAAGGTACAAAACAAGAAATGCAAAAGAACATGGGTAACAGAAGAACTACTTCAGTTGATCGATGAAAGAAGGAAGTGAAAAAACGTTCAGGGAAATTCAGGAAAACAAAATCATAAGCCTCAGAGGAATGAAATAAATATGAAATACAGGGAAGCTAAGACGAAATGGCTGTATGAAAATTTTTAAGAAATCGAAAAAGAAATGATTTTCGGAAGAGACAAGAAAGTCGAAGTAACTTTCAAAAAATGGTTCAAATGGCTCTATGGGACTTAACATCTGAGGTCATCAATCCCCTAGACTTAGAACCACTTAAACCTAACTAACCTAAGGTCACCACCCACATCCATACCCGAGGCTGGATTCGAACCTGCGAACGTAGCAGCAGCGCGCTTCCGGACTGAAGCGTCTAGAACCGCTCGGCCACAACGACCGGCAAAGAAAGTTTCTCTGAAATGAAACTCAAGGGTGGTGACAACAAGAGCGCAACGGGAATTCCAGTGTTAAATACAAATAAGAGATAGGATATGTGGAAAGAAAACTTTTTAGGCCCTCTATTAGGGGAAAGATCTGTCTGATGTGATGCCAAATTAGAACCCGAATTTAAGAGAGCTTTGGAGGACTTAAGTTGAAATAAGGCAGAAGGGATTGATAATAATTCATCATAATTTCTAAAATCATTGGGGGAACTGGCAACAAAACCACTATTCACATTGGTGTGCACAACATACCACCTGACTTTCGGAAAAATGTCATCCAACCATTTCTAAAGACAGCAAGAGTTGACAAGTGCGAAAATTATCGCACAATCAGCTTAAAAGCTCCAAGCTATTAACAAGAATAATATACAGCAGAATGGAAAAGGAAATTGAGGATGTGTCAGATGACAATAAACTTGGCTTTAGGAAAGGTAAAGTCACCAGAGAGGCAATTCGGACGTTGCTGTTGATAATGGAAGCGAGACTAAATAAAAATCAGGACACATTCATAGGATTTTTTTGACATGAGAAAAGCTTTCGATATCAAATTCTGAGAAAAATAGAGATAAGCTATGGGGATAGATGTACAGTATGCACAAGAGCCAAGAAGGAATAATAAGAATGGACGACCAAGAACGAAGTGCCAAGGGCGTACCCGGATCTGAACTAGAGGGGTGGCGGGGGGGGGGGGGGGGGGGGGGGGCAGGTCATACTACTCTCAGGAAACAAGGACTTGAGGCAACATACAGCACTTCTTATTAAATAAAACAGTAAACCAGTGGAAAATTGCTTTTAATAAACATTTTAAATACAAGAACGCACTTGTACAACCCGAGAAAACATGCAGCATTTCTTATTAAATAAAACAGTCAACTAGTGAAAAACTGCGAATATCTTCTATGGGGGCGGGGGGCAGCTGCCCCCGCCCCCCCCCCCCCCCCCCCCCCCGTGCCCCTCACTGGGTACGCCCGTGGTAAGTGCTACGATTAAAAAGGATGTAAGACAGATTTGTCGCCTTGGTCCCTACTGATCAGTCTGTACATTGAAGAAGCAATGATGTAAGTAAAAGAAATGCTTAAGAGTGGAACTGAAATTCAAGGTGAAAGGATAGCGATGATACGATTCGCTGACGACATTGTTATCCTAAGTGAAAGAGAAGAAGAATTACAAGAGCCGAATGATTACCGAATATCTTTTGAGAGTAAATGGAAGAAAGTAGAAAGTGATGAGAAGTAGCAGAAATGAGAACAGTGAGAAATTTAACATCAGGATTGATGGTCATGTAGTAGATGAAGTTAAGGAATTCTGCTACCTAGGCAGCTAAGTAACCAATGACAGATCGAGCAAGGAGGATATCAAAAGCAGACTAGCACTTGCATAAAGGGCATTCCTCGCCAAAATATTTCTAATGGTGTCAAAATAGGCCTTAATTTGAGGAAGATATTTCTGAGAATGTTCGTTTGGAGCACAGCATTGTATGGTAGTGAAAGACAGACTGTGGGAAAACCGGAACGGAAGACAATCAAAGCTTTTGAGATGTGGTGCCACAGGCGAATGTTGAAATGTAGGCGGACTGATAAGGTAAGGAATGAAGAGGTTCTGCGCAGAATCGCAGGGACAGGATGATAGGACATCTGTTAAGAAGTCAGAGAACGGCTACCATAGGACTAGAGGGAGCTGTAGAGGGCAAAAACTGTAGAAGAAGGCAGAGATTGGAATACACCCGGAAAATAATTGAGGCCGTAGGTTGCAAGTGCTACTCTGAGATGAAGAGGTTGACACAGGAGATGGATTCATGGAGGGCTGCATCAAACTAGTCAGAAGACCATTGATAAAAAAGTATTGTCTTAAGTGTGTACAAGAAATGGCGTACCACTCGCTACCACATAACATGAAGTAGAAACAGCAGTCGTAAAAATGTCTTAATTAACAAATACGAGAGTGTCACGCTTTCTCAGACGATTCTAACTTTGATATGACTTGGTATAATCAACCGGTTTTCGAGAGAATATTGCTAATCGAACTTCATGCAATGGACGTCTGAAGTGCGCTACCTGACAAAACACCATTGCTGAAACCGGCACCAAGAATTCCACATGTACAACGGACCAGACAACACAGAACTTCCATAGTCTACTACGTAGACTTCACCGACGGCACAAAAAGGATTTTAATCCGTTAATCCGCAGTTTTTGAAGGGTGTGGTTTAGACAAACGGCGGTTGGGGGTGTTTTGGTACCATGACATACAAACATTCAGGGTACCATGAACATTACGCAGAATGATTATTTAAAAACTTTCATCAGCAAATGTTTCTCTGCCTACTACGTGTTCATAAAGTGTGTACTGTTGGCACTCAGTCGTCCATGAAGACAACAGTCGCGTTCATCTACATCTACATCCATACTCCGCAAGCCACCTGACGGTGCGTGGCGGAGGGTACCCTGAGTACCTCTATCGGTTCTCCCTCCTATTCCGGTCTCGTATTGTTCGTGGAAAGAAGGATTGTCGGTATGCTTCTGTGTGGGCTCTACTCTCTCTGATCTTATGGTCTCTCCGCGAGATTGACTCTTCGGTGAAGGTATGTTCTCGAAACTTTAACAAAAGCTCGTACCGAGCTACTGAGCGTCTCTCCTGCACAGTCTTCCACTGCAGTTTATCTATCATCTCCGTAACGCTTTCGCGATTACTACATGATCCTGTAACGAAGCGCGCTGCTCTCCGTTGGATCTTCTCTTTCTATCAACCCTATCGGATCCCACACTGCTGAACAGTATTCAAGCAGTGGACGAACAAGCGTAATGTAACCTACTTCCTTTGTTTTCGGATTCTTCCAATGAATCTCAGTCTGGCATCTGCTTTACCGACGATCAACTTTATATGATCATTCCATTTTAAATCACTCCTAATGCGTACTCCCAGATAATTTATGGAATTAACTGCTTCCAGTTGCTGACCTGCTATTTTGTAGCTAAATGATAAGGGATCTATCTTTCTATGTATTCGCAGCACATTACACTTGTCTACATTGAGATTCAATTGCCATTCCCTGCACCATGCGTCAATTCGCTGCAGATCCTCCTGCATTTCAGTACAATTTTCCATTGTTACAACCTCTCGGTACACCACAGCATCATCTGCAAAAAGCCTCAGTGAACTTCCGATGTCATCCACCAGGTCATTTATGTATATTGTGAATAGCAACGGTCCTATGAAACTCCCCTGCGGCACATCTGAAATCACTCTTACTTCGGAAGACTTCTCTCCATTGACAATGACATGCTGCGTTCTGCTATCTAGGAACTCCTCAATCCAATCACACAATTGGCCTGATAGTCCATATGCTCTTATTTTGTTCATCAAACGACTGTGGGGAACTGTATCGAAAGTCTTGCGGAAGTCAAGAAACATGGCATCTACCTTTGAACCCGTGTCTATGGCCCTCTGAGTCTCGTGGACGAATAGCGCGAGCTGGGTTTCACACCACCGTCTTTTTCGAAACCCATGCTGATACCTACAGAGTAGATTTCTAGTCTCCAGAAAAGTCATTATACTCGAACATAATACGTGTTCCAAAATTCTACAACTGATCGACGTTAGTTCTGCACATCTATTCGACGTCCCTTCTTGAAAACGGGGATGACCTGTGCCCTTTTCCAATCCTTTGTAACTCTACGCTCTTCTAGAGACCTACGGTACACCGCTGCAAGAAGGGGGACAAGTTCCTTCGCGTACTCTGTGTAAAATCGAACTGGTATCCCATCAGGTCCAGCGGCCTTTCCTCTTTTGAGCGATTTTAATTGTTTCTCTATCCCTCTGTCGTCTATTTCGATATCTACCATGTTGTCATCTGTGCGACAATCTAGAGAAGGAAATACAGCGCAGTCTTTCTCTGTGAAACAGCTTTGGAAAAAGACATTTAGTATTTCGGCCTTTAGTCTGTCATCCTCTGTTTCAGTACCATTTTGGTCACAGAGTGTCTTGACATTTTGTTTTAATCCACCTACCGCTTTGACATAAGACCAAAATTCCTTAGGATTTTCTGCCGAGTCGGTACATAGAACTTTACTTTCGAATTCATTGAACGCCTCTCGCATAGCCCTCCTCACACTACATTTCGCTTCGCGTAATTTTTGTTTGTCTACAGGGCTTTGGCTATGTTTATGTTTCCCGTGAAGTTCCCTTTGCTTCCGCAGCAGTTTTCTAACTCGGTTGTTGTACCACGGTGGCTCTTTTTCATCTCTTACGATCTTGTGTATCTTGAAGTTTTCCCGGCGTATTGATTGGTCCATCATATTTCGGGCTTGCAGCCGGATCACGTTGAAATCTTGGCACGATATTTCGGCTAACAAACATGCAGCCATCTTCAGGTGAGTACGAGACTGAAGATTACTGGTGCGCGTCGTTCTATATATACCGAAAATTGGCGCGGCGGCGCCTGCGCAGTGGAGACGGCTAATACCGCGCCCCCTATCTAATTTGGCGCGCTCTGCAGCAGAAGCGGGCCGCGCAAGCGTAGTGGTGTACCTACATTTGCGCTATCTGTCGTAAAGCGCCTTCGCGCAGCTGAGGCACGGTAGCCGAAAGTAAAATCAATTTTCGTCAGCCGTCGCACTAGATGCAGACCCATGTCTCTGTGAAGCGATTAAAGAAATTACAGGATCCCATGCTTTATCCATCTGAAAGCCGCCGTCTCGATTAATAAGATCTTTTGCCAATCGTATCTCCACGGACTCCTTGATAATGGATTCCCAAAAAGATCTAGTTGTCGCTTATTAATCGAGACGGCGGCTTTCAGATGGATAAAGCATGGGATCCTGTAATTTCTTTAATCGCTTCACAGAGACATGGGTCTGCATCTAGTGCGACGGCTGACGAAAATTGATTTTACTTTCGGCTACCGTGCCTCAGCTGCGCGAAGGCGCTTTACGACAGATAGCGCAAATGTAGGTACACCACTACGCTTGCGCGGCCCGCTTCTGCTGCAGAGCGCGCCAAATTAGATAGGGGGCGCGGTATTAGCCGTCTCCACTGCGCAGGCGCCGCCGCGCCAATTTTCGGTATATATAGAACGACGCGCACCAGTAATCTTCAGTCTCGTACTCACCTGAAGATGGCTGCATGTTTGTTAGCCGAAATATCGTGCCAAGATTTCAACGTGATCCGGCTGCAAGCCCGAAATATGATGGACCAATCTTACGATCTTGCTTGGCACATACTCATCTAACGCATATTTTACGATGGTTTTGAACTTTGTCCACTAATCCTCAAGACTATCTGTACTTGAGACAAAACTTTTGTGTCGAGCCGTCGGGTACTCTGTAATCTGCTTTTTGTCACTTTTGCTAAACACAAAAATCTTCCTACCTTTTTTAATATTCCTATTTGCGGCTGAAATCATCGATGCCGTAACTGCTTTATGATCGCTGATTCCCTGTTCTGCGTTAACTGTTTCAAATAGTTCGGGTCTCTTTGTCACCAGAAGGTCTAATATGTTATCGCCACGAGTAGGTTCTCTGTTTAACTGCTCAAGGTAGTTTCCAGATAAAGCACTTAAAAAAATTTCACTGGATCCTTTGTCCCTGCCACCCGTTATGAACGTTTGAGTCTCCCAGTCTATATCCGGAAAATTAAAATCTTCACCCAGAACTATAACATGGTGGGGAAATCTACTCGAAATATTTTCCAAATTATCCTTCAGGTGCTCAGCCACAACAGCTGCTGAGCCAGGGGGCCTATAGAGACATCCAGTTACCATATCTGAGCCTGCTTTAACCGTGACCTTCACCCAAATCATTTCACATTTCGGATCTCCGTCAATTTCCTTCGATACTATTGCACTTCTTATCGCTATAAACACGCCTCCCCCTTCACTGTGCAGCCTGTCTCTGCGGTATACATTCCAATCTGAGTTTAGGATTTCATTACTGTTTACATCTGGTTTCAGCCAACTTTCTGTCCCTAGTACAATATGGGCGTTGTGACCGTTTATTAATGAGAGCAGTTCTGGGACCTTTCTACAGACGCTCCTGCAGTTTACTATTAGCACATTAATATTGTTATTCCCTGTTGCATTCGACGGGCTACACGCATACGTTCGCGGCTTGGTTGACTGTTTGGAATCCTAGCAAATCTCCGTTGTACCACTACATAATCCGATGTTAAATCCCATAGTAAATGAAACTTCCTGACAGATTAAAACTGTGTGCCGGACCGAGACTCGAACTCGGGACCTTTGCCTTTCGCGGGCAAGCGCTCTACCAACTAAGCTACCCAAGCACTACTCAAGCCCCGTCCTCACAGCTTTTACTTCTGCCAGTACCTCGTCTGGGACTATGGACGGAGAAACTTAACAATCAACATTCCAGCAACTTGGTACCTCAATTGGATCTTGTCAATAATGCAAGTTTCCAACCGTGTGGTATACCTTAAATTTTTGGACTCTCTCCGTCGTCGAACTGAAGCCTAATCAAGGCCAGACACAGTGTTATACGGTAATACCGTCATGCTCCATAGGGGTGAGTATTTTTTGGGACGAAGAGCTTATGTTTCATCTATCGCTAAAAATAGTTATCAAATGGTTTTCCTTTTAGCTGGCAGTCTTCTGACGGGTTTTGTGCGTCCCCGAAGAATTCCTCTCCTGCGCCATACTTTTTATACCAGCTTTTCAATTGTAACCCATTCCTAAATTATTTGATGGATATATTCGAATCTCTGTTTTCCACTACAGCTTTTATCTTCTACAACTCCTTCATGGAAGTTAATCCCTGATGTCTTAACAGAAGATTTCTCATCCTTCTTCTAACTGGCGAAAAGCTGTGTGTTAATCTTCCTCTGTGTTTTCCTTCTACCATATTTTTCGAATTTCGTGCTTATTTTTCTGTTTAACCCTTTGTATATGAGTAAATTCATTCACTCTGTAGCACAGTAGTTGCTCACTGAACAGACAGGTACAGAGTTCATTAACGCTTCGGCATCCATTGATGACACATCAGGAAGGTAGCAAGTTGCAAATCTAGGATTCCATCTGCTTCTGTAGTTTCCTTCTGCAGTTAGATTTGCAAGGGATGGTTAGGATGCGCTGTGTGTGCATGCAGGAGAAGCTGGCCGCAGTTCGCGAAGAGCTAAATGCGCTTTTTGCTGCGGTCAGCCACCTTCAGGCTGCTGACTCGGGGTGTATCAGTGGCAGAGCATTTGGGATCACGCATGTGACGCCTCAGGTGTCGCTTGTATTTCCCACAGGCTCTGCTTCCGACGCACCGCCTAGTGGACCCGAGGCGGTGGATCTGCCCTCACGGCAGAGTCATTGGCTGGTGGTAACGCGTTCACTTAGGTCGAGACGGAGAGCCAGTGTGGAGATTGGCCGCTCGACTTCGCCCATTCACCGTGTGAGTGGACAGGTGGTCGCTTCTTCAGCAAGATATGAGCAGGTAAACGGAGGAGGTGCCTCCAAGCATTAGGCACGTTAGGGATCCCCTTAAGGACATAGCGTTCAAGGCTGGAAAGAAAGTCGCTATGTCTGTCGGGGCCCCTCATCCAAGATGTGGAGGCGGACTTCCCTGCGGCTATCGAGAGTGCAGGATGCAGCCTCCTCAAACTGTGGCTCACGTCGACACCATCGACACCTGTCGTATGCGTTCTGAGCCTTCCTCAGTTCATACGGGCGGCTGGCGTAGGCGATGACGACCGCTAGCCTCATGTTTGGGGTGCAAGCAGAGCTCGCAATTTGCAGCATTGTTCCCGGAGTTGCTAGGGGTCCTTTGATCTGGAGCCGACTGGAGGGTAGCAGCCAAAGGCTTCGTTGACGCGGTGCTGGTCTTGGCTGCAGATTTATAGGTTTGCGTTAACGTGCGGGGATTTGTAGGACTCCGCTTGATAGGTCAGAGGTGCACTAAACAAAGGAAGCTACTCGGGCAGCAGAGCTAAGTACTTGTGAAGTTCACATGAGAGCCTTTTAGGCTAGCAGGTACCTTGAGATTCTCTTATAAACATTCGCCAGTCGACACGCAGCAAGAAGAATCAGACAGCGTTCAGGAAAAGGCCCTTGGACTGTCAAAATTTTACAGTAAACTGATGAAGTATTCATAACAATGATCCCAAATAAACTGCCATTCAGGAAAGTTCTCACGCACGTATTATTCTTGGGAACGAGAGCTGGGTGAAACCCGAGATGGAAACCTCTGAAGTATTTAGAAAGCATACAACGTATATCGAAAAGACAGTCCATTTCAGTTGACAAAAATATTGTCTGTAATGAAATCGAAGTTGAAAGCGAGACTGAAGTTATCTGGCCACGTAAGACAGGTGTAGATGAAACGAAGTTCATTGTTGTACGTTTTTACGGGCACCCGATCCCGCTGTGACAGTTCTAGAGTCATTCAAAGAAACTCTACGGTCAGTAGCCCGTGAATACTCAGATCATTCAATACTCGTTGGTGGTGACTCTAACCTACCGACTACAGCCTGTGATGTCTGTGGATTCATTGTTGGTGGTGCAGAGAGACAGTCATGAGAAATGCTTATGAACACGTTTTCTGGAAACTGTCTTCAGCAGCTAACTCGGCAGCCCACACGCAACGGAAATATGTTAGACCTTGTAGTTGTAGGTACAAATACGTCGGACCTTATCGAAGGTATATAGAAACTGGGATTAGTGATTGCGATGTCATTATAGAAACTATGATTACCAAAGTTAATAAATCAGTCAAGAAAGCTAGGAGAACATTTCTGCTAGACAAAGCAGATAAGCAATTGTTAGCATCTCACTGAGACAGTGAACTCACATCACTTATTTACAGTAAGATGGATGTAGAGAAGTTATGGGCTAAGTTTATGCAGATTGTAAATCGCGGTCTGGAGACTGACGTGCATAGTAAGCGGATAAAGGATGGAAATGACCCACCATGGCTTAATAACGAAATACGTAAGATGCTAAGGAAGCAGAGGCTGTTGCACTCTAGGTTCAAAAGGCGACGCACAAATGACGACAAGCGACGGTTAGTGGAAATTCGTGCGTCTGTTTGGAGATCTATGAGCGAAGCATACAACAACTACCACAGTTACACCTTAGCAAAAGAGCTTTCAGAGAACCGGAGAAAATTCTGGTCGTATGTAAGATCGCTAAGCGGGTCTAAGCCTTCCATACAGTCCCTTGATGACCAGTCTGGTGTGGCAGTTCAAGATGGCAAAACGAAAGCCGAAGTTGTAAATTTCAAGTTCAAGAAATCGTTCACGTAGAGAACCGTACGAACATACCATCACTTGACTATCGGAAAAATCCCGTATGGGCGATGTAGAAATAAGCGTACCTGGCATAGAGAAGCAATTTACGGATTCGAAAAGAAATAAATCACCAGATCCGGATGGAACCCTAGTTCGATTTACAAAGAGTACTCTACGGCATTGGCCCCTTACCTAGCTTGCATTTATCGTGAATCTCTCGCCCAGCCCAAAGTCCAAAGTGTCAGGAAAAAGTGCAGGTAACTCCGGTATACAAGAAAAGTGAAAGAACATACCCAAAAATTCACAGATCAATATCCCTAACTTACGCTTGCTGCAGAATCCTTGAACACATCCTCAGTTCGAATATAATAAAGTAATGAGAAGTAGTAGAAATGAGAAGAGCGAGGAACTTTTCATCAGGATTCATGGTAACGAAATAGATGAAGTTAAGGAATTCTGCTAACAAGGCAACAAAATGACCAGTGACAGCAGAGCTACGACTACGTCATAAGCAGTCTATCACTGGAAAAAAGGCATTTATAGCCAAGAGATGTCTACTAGTATCAAACATAACCTTAATTTGAGGAAGAAAGCCGGCTGGAGTGGCCGAGCTGTTCTAGGCGCTACACTCTGGAACCGTGTGACCGCAACGGTGGCAGGTTCGAATCCTGCCTCGGGCATGGATGTGTGTGATGTCCTTAGGTTAGTTAGGTTTAAGTAGTTCTAAGTTCTAGGGGACTGATGACCTCAGAAGTTAAGTCCCATAGTGCCCAGAGCCATTTGAACCTTTTTTTTTTTGTTTTTTTTTTTTGAGGAAGAAATTTCAGATAATGTACGTCTGAAGCACAGCATTGTATGGTAGTGAAGCATGGATTGTGGGAAAACGGAAGCAGAAGAGAATCGAACCATTTGAGATGTGATGTTGCAGACGAATGTTAAAAATTAGGTGGACTGATAAGATAAGGAATGAGGAGGTTCTGCGCAGAATCGTAGAGGAATGGAATATCTGTATACACTGACAACGAGAAGACACTGGATGATAGGATATCTGTTAAGTCATCAGGGAATGACTTCCATGGTAGTAGAGGGGTCTGCACAGGAAGACAGAGATTAAGACAGAGATTGGAATACATCCAGCAGATAATAGAGGACGTAGGCTTCAAGTGTTACTCTGAGATGGACAGGTGGGCAGAGGAGAGGAATTGGTGGCGGGCTGCATCAAATCAGTCATAAGACCGATGACTCAAAAAAAAAAAAAATATCTTCCTTGAGCCTAAGCAGCTCACGTGTACGAATCACCATAGCTTTAGAAAGCATCGCTCGTGTGAAACTCAGCTTGATCTTTTCTCACATGATATACTGAGAACTATGGATGAAAGGCAACAGGCAGATTCCAAATTCCTAGACTTATGGAAAGCATTTGACACGGTGTCCCATTGCATTGTTAACGAAGGGTCGAGTATATCGAATAAGTTTACAGGTGTGTGAGAGGCTCGAAGACTTCTTAAATAATTGAGTCCATTATGTTCTCCTCGACGGCCAGTGTTCGTTAGAAACAAAGTTTTCATCAGGGCTGTCCCAGGGAAGTGTGATAGGACCACTGTCTTTCTCTGTATACATAAATGATCTGGCGAGTAGGGTGGGGAGCTGTCTGCGGTTTTTTGCTGATGCTGCTGTAGTGTACGGTAAGGTGTCGAAGTTGGGTGACTGTGGGAAGATACAAGACGACTTAGACGAAATTTCCAGTTGGTGTGATGAATGGTAAATGTGGAAAAATGTAAGTTAATTCGGACGAGTAGGAAGAACAAACCTTTAATGTTCGAATATACTATCACTACTGTGCAGCTTGACATAGCCAATGTCTAGACGTAACGTTGCAAAGCGGAATGAGGTGGAAAAATGGTTGAAATGGTTCTGAGCACTACGCGACTTAACTTCTGAGGTCATCAGTCGCCTAGAACTCAGAACTAATTAAACATAACCTAAGGACATCACACACATCCATGCCCGAGGTAGGATTCGAACCTGCGACTGTAGCGCCTAGAACCACATGGCCACTCCGGCCGGCTATGAGGTGGAACGAGCTTGTGAAAACTGTGGCAGGTAAGGCAAATGGTCGACTTCGGTTTATTGGGAGAATTTTAGGAAAGAGTGGTTCACCTGTAAAACAGACCTCGTATAGGAAGCTGGTAAGACCTACTCTTGAGTACTGCTTGAGTGTTTTGGATCCGTACCAGGTTGGATTGAAGGAAGACATCGAAGCAATCCAGAGCAGGGCTGCTACATTTGTTACACGTAGGTTCGAACAAATCGTAAGTGCTATGCATATGCTTCTGGAACTCAGATGGGAATCCCTGGAGGGAATGCGGGGTACTTTTCAGGAAACACTATTGAAAAACTTTAGAGAATCTGCATTTGAAGCTGACTCCCGAACGATTCTGATCCCGCCAACACCCATCGCGCGTGAGGACCACGAAGATAAGATACGAGAAATCAGGTCTCATACGGAGGCGTACAGACATTCGTTTTCCCCCCGCTCTGTTTGAGAGTGGAACAAGAGGGGAAATGACAAGTGGTGGTACAGGGTACCCTCCGACGCGCACCTTAAGGTGACTTTCGGAGTATCAGTGTAAATGTAGATGTATGTATCTTGGCATTACGCGATACCTCATTCTTTGCAGTAGTAAATACAGCCGTCTCGTTGTAATTATTATACCACAACGATGTAGTAATTTGGCGTGGTTAGTTTTTCATACTAGAGATACTAAAGCCATAAATCTTGCTTGTGTTTGTTTATATGGATAAACTGGTAATAGATCGTAACGCTGGCATGTGGTGGAACGACTCCGTTCCGCAAACAAACCGAGAAGAAAAATTCGCAATTACGCTGCACAAAAGCGTGGTAGGGACGCCGTGTTCTGCGTGTGACAGGTGTCTTCTGTGGAGTTGCGCTCTCGGTGAGTCATTAGACGTTCGCCCGCGCAGGCCCTATCCAAAGCTCGTTTCCTCGGTAGAGGTAATTAAGTATACGCGACTTGGCAACGAACGGTCCGCTCGTTTTGGCAACGCGCCCAGCTCTCCCCAGAGGATTCTGCAGGAAGTAAATGGCTATGCGGAAATGAAAAGACTCCTGAGACCCGCACTTCCTGCGGAACCACCGCAAAAGTTCGCACAAGAGGAGACTTTCTCTACGGCCACAGCAGGAAAGAAAGTGTCCAGAAACAATATTTGCGCCATGTAATAAAGGAACAGTTCTGCGAATATTTAAGACGCCCGCAGTGAAAAAAAAACACATTTTTTCGGTTAAATGTGTGGCCAATAAATTAATGACAGCGAAAAATTCACATGTCTTTCTCGTTAGCGTAATCTCGTGCGTCTTGATACCAGTAAAGTTCCATTCACCGACCATCCCCTTACCCAATAACCGCTAGGACCAACTTTGTCACGGATGACCGCGGCGACGCATAGTGGCATGAAAGCGATGAGGCCTTAGTAGGTTGCTGGATAGAGTTTGCATCACATCCGAACACACAAGTCGCTTAATTCCCCTAAATTCTGGGGTAGGGGCCACATTCAAACACATCCCAGATGTGTTCGATATAGTTCAGATCTGATGAGCTTGGAGCCACTACATTAATTGGAACTCGCCACTGTGTTCCTCGAACCACTCCATCACACTCCTGGCCTTGTGAGAGCATTATCTTGTTGAAAAATCCCACTGCCGTCGGAAAACATGATCGTCGTGGAAGGGTGTACGTGTTCTGCTACCAGTATACCATACTTCTTGGCCGTCATGATGCATTGCACGAGCTCCACTGGACTCATGTCTACCCACGTGCATATTCCGCAGATCATAATGGAGTCACCGCCAGCCAGTCACCGTCCTGCTGCACACGTGTCAAGCAACTGCTCCATGGAAGACCAAGCAATCGCGCTTTTTCATGGGCATGGAGATCCATCAGAAAATGCAATACTCAGCCAATGAATCAACGTCCAGTGCCGACGGTCCAGCGCCCAATTCAGGAATAGTTGCTGATGTCGTTCTGTTAACACTGGCATATGTGTAGGTCATCTGCTGTGGAGGCTAATCGTTAGGAGTTTCGGTGCACTGTGTGTTCAGGCACACTTGTACTAGGCCCAGCATCAAAGTTCCGCCACCCTTCACCACCTGTCCTGTTTTACCAGTCTGCCCAGCCTACGACGTCCGATGTCTGCAATGAGGGATGGCCTCCAAACACCGCAACGTCTGGATGTGGTTTCACACTGGCTTCGTCACGTGTCTGGGACACTCACCACATCAAAAGAAACATATACCTTTTAATTGTTGTATTTTCGTTGCCAACACTTATGCCTAACATTAAGTTATGTGTTTGCAACGTTAAATAAATCCTTGTCTGTACTTACGACCTGTTTCAATTTTTTCGTCCCCAGCGGGTTTGCGGATTAGAACAGACCCGAAGTATTCCTGCCTGTCATACTAGGCGATTAAAAAGAATCTCCTACTTTTCGGCCTTCAGTATTACCGCCCCCTTTTAGGGTTTGACCTCTACATTTACAGAAATTTTCAGAGTGGGATGCCTTTCGTGGTGCATCATGCATACGCCGTGCGCTGAGACCTTCTGCACCAATTATTGCCATGGCTCTGCAAATGCACCTGTAATCTAGCTGTTTGGGCGAGGGCACCTAACGGGGTGCATCACTTCCATCCTTTGACCGCTGTCCTGTTTCAATCCCATGACAATACTGGATTTATTTGCACTTAGTATCCATCATGGTAGCCAGTCTATCGTGGTGGGACCGTCATGTACAGATTTGGTTGTAGCCCCTGACAACACAGGGATCGCACTGCTGGTACCTGAGCGGCCAAACCCTCATGTAAGCCAAGGAGTAGATGCCCTTCTGCCTGGGCATTGGGACTCACGGCAAAGACCATCCTTCCAGATTACTTTTGCTGAATCTAAGAGGCGCCTATAGGGAGAGCACCTGGTCGGAACAGGTGGCATCAGGGCGGATGGCGCGCAAGAACCGAACAAGTATCTTTTGCTGAACACTGAATGGCCCCAGCACTCTCTAAGAAAGGAAAGGTAGACTTCAATGCTGAGAAGTATGATCCCGAAATGTTCCCCAGCCTACTACACCAGAGCGGAATGTGAGGCTACTTAGTATGCTGCAGAACCGATGGGGACTCCTTTCTGGCTACAAAACCGCTATTTGTTGTAGAAAACCTGGAGAATATGTTTGGGGAAGTGGCGGCATTGTCTAAAATGCGAAATGGGTCGGTTCTCATTCAAACAGCATGCCCAGCTAACTCACACGCGTAAGTTGACTGTGATAACCTGGGTGATATTACCGTTCCAGTCACTACGCATAAAAACCTAACCATTCTACAGAGGATTATCTTCCATCGAGACCTCCTAGTGCAGTCTGACGATGAGACATCCTCAAATTTAGAACGGCCAGGTGTTTACTTCGTCTGACACGTCTGTAGGGAAATTAAAGATGATAAGGATGCTACCAGGAGCATCATCTTGGCTTTTGAGGATGATTATTTACCTGAAAATGTCTAGGTGATGGTATACTGATGTGCCATAAAACTTGTCCCTCCCCCTGTGTGGTACTTTAAGTGCTGGAAATTTCGGCACATGTTCTCCCAGTGTATTCCCAGCGGCAGATGTAGAGATTGCGGACGTCCTCTGTATCCGACTATCCATGTGCCTCTCCTCCCTCCTGTGTCAACTGTAGAAAGCATCACGCCTCTTGCTCGCTGGACTGCGCAGTTCATCAAAATGAGGGAAAAATTATGGAGTACAAGACCCTTGACAGGCTACCAGGAGACCAAAAAGAAGTATTATGAACTACACCCCATTCACTTGACATCTTCCTGCGCTGCAGCTACAATGACATTGCCCTCAATGGCGACTGTAGTCCCCTCATCCGTGCCTCATTCAGTGGGCCCTTAGGGTCAATCGACTGCTTCACCTCTCTGCCTTGGTGGTTCGTGGCACTTCTTCTGTTGCTCTTAAAGCATCTACGTTGGGAGCAACGCCTTCCCCAAACGCTGTGGACATTGGTTCCCTCCCTTGGTCCTCTCCAGCCAGAGAAGCAAAAGCCTCCTCTGACTCGTCTCCCATGTATCCCCCTGTGCTAAAGTGGCTACAAGTCAGTGGCTGAAGGAGCCACAAGCTACTGGTCGAAGAGCTCCACAGTCATCTTCTGCACCTGAAGCTACTTCAGAGAAGATCTCCTAGCCAGACCCAAAAGAGAAGTGAGAGGACAAACAGATAAAGAAGAAGACTGCTAAGAAACAAAGTGCGGTGGCCCCCACACCAACACTCCCTACCAGTTCCCCATCTGACGATAAGGTGGAAATTATAGCACGCCCCGAGGACTTAAATTTCGTCGACGCTTCAGCTGCAGTGGGAATAGATACAAGTACTCAGCTGGTGGCAGCAGGTGTCCCTGAAGCATAAATTGCCTACTTGCCTTGTAAGAGGTGCATGCCTAAGGAATTTATTGCTAGCGCACTAGGGCAGATGTATTTTTTTTAACGAAAATTACATCTGCTCGAGTGCGCTAGCAATAAATTCCTTAGTCATGGACCTCTTACAGGCTCATTCATGCTTTCCCAGACTACAGAAAGTCTTATTCTCCAGTGGAATTGCGGAGGGTTGTTCCCTCACGTGTCTCAGCTACGACAACTCTTGAGCTTGAGCTTTTTTTCGTTTCTGTTCAAGAAACTTGGTTTCTAGCAATGTCAACCACCCTTTCGTGGCTATAGCATGGTATTACAAAAATCGTAATGACTGTAACAGGATGTCAAGTGGAGTCTGTATATATGTCCTTCCCTCTGTATATAGCGAACCTGTGTCACTTCATACATCTTTAGAGTGAGTTGCTGTCAGGATGGAGGTAACACTGGAAATTACAGTCTGCAACATCTACCTTGATTCAATCGGTGAAGTACTACAGTATTTATTGGCTGCACTAATTTCTCAACTTCACCCCCCCCCCACCTTTTCTACTTCCCCAATACAGGTGTCCCCACTCACTTCAGTATGGCACATGGCACATGCTCGGCCACTGACTCCTCCATTTGCAGTCATGACCTTCTAAAGACTATCCACTTGAGGGCTCACGACGTCCTGTGTGGTGGTGACAACTTTCCACTCTTCCTGACCCTCCCCAGGGTCACGCTCCTGTACACTTGCCCAGATGGGCTCTTACCAAGGCTGGCTGGGACACTTTCTCCTCTGTTAACACCGTTGAATCCCCATTGCTTAGTTACATGAATGTGGTTATCCAAGATGTTGCTGCAGCTATTGTTTCTGCAGCTGAATCGACAATCCCTTGTTCCTCAAAAGGCTCCCACCGGAAGTCAGTCCTTGGTGGTAGCCAGAAATCGCTGTGACCATTAGGGATCATAGGCAGGCCCTATAACTATATAAATGACATAACATGTGAGTCAGCCAACTGGTTGCACATAATTAAAAAAACACACACATTACCGGGTTTCGATAGTTCGATATCCATCAGAATGGTTAAAATTACATGAAATAACATTATAACTTAAAAGTTCCAGCAACAGTATCTCGTCAAAGCAATAAATACGTAGAAAAAAGCCAGAGAGTATTATCGAAATAAAGCAAATATTACGTATTATGTTCACAATGGAGATTGGCAACAAATCCATAAACTTCTTAGACCTCACCATTGACAATGGTACACACACACACACATTATTTCAAAATTTATAGATTTACTACAACTACAGACACAGTAATACCTTCTTGCTCACAAACACTCCATAGCTCACAAACACGCAGCTTTCCACTCAATGGTACACCGTCTCATATCTATCCACGTGTCCAGAGATGATTTTAAAGCAGAGTGAGACACAGTAAAATTTATTGCCACAGCCAATGGTTACAGTCCAGTTCTTATTGACAACATTTTTCACAGGAAACAAAAACGGAAAATTATACCCCTCCTCTATGCCCCATCTGCTTCCCCACCCACTGTCTGCAAGAAATGGTTTACACCACCATAGCTAGGTGGGGTGACACAGGTTGAAGCCAAAGCACAAAAAATTTGCAGGTATAGGCTTTCCTACTATGTTAAGAACACGACAGCGTAGTGTGTTTTTAATGGCAAATATAAGATCCAGTTATTAGCCAACAGTGGGGTATACAAAATCACCGGTTCTGATTGTGAGTAATTTTACATCGGTCAGTCAGGCAGAGACAGAGGAACTAGGCTGGCTGAACATGAATGCAAATGGAGGTTGCAGAATTCTGACCCTGCATTTGCTGAGCATGTATTGAGTAAGGGTCACAACTACCAGCCAGTATCTCATGTAATTTACTTAGCTAACAAAGGCCACAAACTCCACATGCTGGAAGTCCTGGAAGTTAACAATCATCTAGCTCACAGTCCATATCTAATCCTAAATGACCAGACATAGCTCAACACTTCCCCTTTCCTAAGCTTCGTATAATCATCTCTGTTGTTCATTACTTCCCACACTGTATGTTCCTACATATTCCCAATTTCCTTTATTCATTTAGTTCTTTTGATTCATTAAAGTTGTCTATGTATTCCGTATAGACAGTAGTCTCCGTTGTTAAAGCTTTCTTTTAACTGTTACTTGTATTACAGTCCATGTTTAACACCTCTTGAAGTTGTCTAATCAAATATTGTTTATATTTTACTTGGTTCATTTACTTAATGCAAACTGTTAGTCACAGTTTTGAATGTAATGTTAATGCTAAAATGCAGTACCAACACTCACGAAGATTCCATTTACTGTATGTCTCCTCAAACTCCTCCGTCTTCCTTCAATTATTTATTTCCGTTTATCTTATTGATATTGCTTAAGTTCCTTACATATTCTGTAGTTACAGTGATAATTGTTTCTTCTTTTAATTGGTTTGTGTATAACTCTCCATTATTTTTACCTCCTGATGTAACCTTGTCAAGTACAAATTTTATTTTATTTTATTAGTTTTGTTTATTAATAGGAACGATTATATAGGCATGCTGTTCCTATTTTGTGTTAAAGTTTTTCCTGTCTACTCTTTTTAAATTATTTATTGTACAATTTTTTAGTTTTTCACTGAATTACCACCACACTGTCAAAGATGTTACTTACTGTATGTTTCTGCGTCAGTCCATACATGTTACTTCTCTTCCAATGCTGTTTGAAAACATTGTAACTTCTTTGGTGACAATACTCAGTAAATGTCTGAAGATGGTCTTGTAAGAAGAAAACTGAATAACACAATAAAAGTAATATTATAGAACAAAATCAAACTCGTGCTTTTAATTTATTGTTACATATTAATCTACAAAAGTAAAAGAAATCAGGCTAAATTAAAATCTACGTACTCCAATGTAATATGTACTATCAGGAATTAACCCACTGTTCATGCATAATGTGAAAACATCAGTAACAAAATCGAAGTAATCATTAAACAGAAGTGTCAAAATAATGCAACCACCAGTCCAGTATACCCATTGTCTGCAAATACTTATGGGTATTCATGGCAAGACACTACCGGTTTTTATCAAAAAGTTAAAGAAGCGGGCAAAGGGACCAACACAACATATGTGAAGTAAGAAAACAAGATCATTATATCATGTACAGTAAAGGGGTTTGCAATACGTAATGGTAATCTATATGGCAAGTATACAAAAAGAATGACAAATCATAATTATTTACTTACTTACGGATATAACCACAACTAAACAGGAATAACGATGGAAAAGGGTAAGTGCTGAACCACAAAGTACCAGCGATGAAGACCCAATTATAATAATCATTTTAATCTTTCCTAGGAAACTAAAGTGATGGAGAGTAGTAAAATTAATGTCGTCGCCAAAAGAATTCATATTAAATCAGTAACAATCGATGCAGTAATTAGAATCACCTAACAGCTGTCATTAAACATACGACAGGTGCATGCCCCATAGCATTATATAATTGCTATATTGGCCGAACTAGTAGATCATTTAAGGAACAATTCCCGGAGTACACATCCCTACATGCAATTAAAAATTCAACATTTAACGAACTCCTCAAAGCCGATAAGCATCGTGTAGAAAGCATTCTTGACAACTTAGAGATTCTGTACTTTGTAGAGAGAGGGGGAAAGATGGATTTACTAGAAGAGATGTAGCTGCCTATGCATTTGGGTAATGAGGCTCGTGACTTGATAGATGAGCAGGAAGATTTTAAATACAAAAACAGTTCTTTGAAACACAGAGAAACTTCTTTTAATTTTATCATTTACACTAATTAAGAATAAATAACAGCCAACCAGTTGCGAAAGATAAAGTAATCTTTACCTAGGTTTCAATAGTTATAAAACTATCTTCTTCAGAAGATGGCCTGGAGACAATGAACATCATTAGTATCTTAAAGGTATGAAACGTGAGTCAAGAATAAAATGTAACATATATTAGGAGAGTCTTGTATTATAACATGTGAGAAGAACTGCTGATACTTACAGTGTTAAATTGACATGGAGTATTATATCTTAGTCGTTTTTACAACCATCTACATAACTCAGTTAATATATATAAAACATAGCCCTGAGTACAGGGTTAGTCAGACACACAAATAAGAACATAGTGGCTAAAGAGCGTACGGCCGACTGAGTAAAATCGGCCGGCGTAGTAGCACTGCAGCCAGAGCAGGTGTCGCTCAAGTCGCGAACTATGTGCCGAATGGCGTACTGAAATAACATGTAAAATATCAAATTAAATGCATCCTTAGATAGAGTACCAAAAATAATAGAAATCAATTACCACTCCCGTTATGACATTGTGGGAGTTATAGGAGCAATATCATAGAGACGATCATCAAAAAGACATGTGGCGTTTCCGCCGTGAATAACATGCAGTGGCCTGTACGGCCAGAATATAAAAGTTGTATTATCATAATAGTGAAGCGCATAAGTAGTATATAAGTCAGAAAAATTGTAAGAAAAACAGTGATGGCTCTTAAATTATAATTACGAAACCTGGGTGACAGTCCAGTTAATACAAATTTAAGAAAAGAGAAAATTTACATGAGGGCCAATGTAGTGGCAACCATACATCGTGAAATAGACCCATTATATAACTGGTAGTGAGCTAGAGGAGTAGAAAGTGCATTATAGCTTCCTGAGGAAACAGACTACCGAGGTTACTAGCGAAAATGTTATATATTAAATACTGAAATTTACACTAATGTTGCTATGTAACGTATATTTATTTCTGACAGCCTTTGTTACACAGGAGTGTTAATAGTAATGGAATGCCATCCTATAAACTCTTCGCGAGTTTTGTACCTAGCGAGTTCCTTTATATTTTTATTACTTACCTTTAGAGTTTGACGATGCTGTATGTGATGTGTGTGTTTCAGGTAGTCATCAGTTAATCGGTTTTCTTGTCTGGTTTACGTCGATCTTCTTGTTACATGGCTTAAGTCCGTCTTTTTGCCATTGATTGACCTGCAAGATAACGACTCGTATGAAGTAGGCTCTTCAGTGCTACATGGAACAGGGTGTGGTGTCATCTTTGGCCTTCTAGTTTGAGCGGCTGATCTGACAGTTGGGGTCAACAGTCCAAGGACCACACACACCTGTTGGAGTACGTGTTTGTAAGGTCATCATGTCTTACTTGTGTTATATTCTTCGTCACTCTATTATTCATGTTGTCTTTTCTCTTCAGAAAAAATCTTCACAATACCGGTTCACAGTAATGACTTCTAACAAGAGGGTTACTCGATATATGCAGGTGAGTAGACTCTCCTTAGTTGATTTACGTCTTTGAGATCAGCTATAGATTAATGTAGGTCATACAGTTCAATGAGTAGTGTGTTTTTACCTGACTTGTCTCGTGTAGTTAGGTCATTTGAGTATGAGATACTTTTGAGTTTATTTATGTATAGGTTTCAGTTCTTTTCGGTTTCTACGTTACCCTGTTGGCTGTTTGTACCTATTACATCTATGTAATTTTCATCTGCATGTAAGTGGTGTTATGATGGTCTGGGGAGTGGAGATTATTTTCTAGTGACTTTTCTGCGATTACGTTATTAAGAAGTGATATATTCGGATGTTAAATGATGAAATGTACGCCAACCTTCAAGTATGCCAATTTTGGGACCCAGTGTGGACTCTCATTTGCTTTAACATTTCTTGGTATGTACTTGAGTTTTTGTTTTTGCGTTTCCCCTCTGATTTGTATGGAAGAGATTACGTCTGGCTCGGTTGATTACTATGCCATGTATAAAATCCATAATGACATGTTAAGTAGGATATTTGTTAATTTCGCGACTTTCTATGACGAGACTACTGCTTATCATGTTCTTTCCATGGATACTCGCCAGAGGTATGATGTTAGGAACTTTCTGCCCGATAATTAGTGTTATCCTCCCATCTTCTAAATAGTGTTTTACAACAGGAGACATTATAACCTTGCTGCCACTGTTGCAAAAGGTGTGATTTTTGGAAAAGTTAATGTACGCAATCTCCACTTCTCGCTTGTGGTTTCCTTCGTTTATTACATGGGTGAACACATCTTTTATGGCCTCGTTCTATTAATATAACAAATTTTAGGGTATTTGGGCACTTGGCTACAAGATAGTATCGTTCATAGTAGTAGTCATATGATACGATGAGGCATGCAGCTGTTGTGTGTTTGGTGATTCTAAGTACTGCACAGATTGTTACTGATTTAATATGAATTCTTTTGGCGACGACATTAATTTTACTATTCTCCGTCACTTTAGCTTCCCTGAAAATATTAAAATGATTAGTCTAATGAGGCCTTGACCGTTGGTACTTTGTGGTTCGGCATTTACCCTCTTCCATCATATTTACTGTTTAGCCGTGGTTATAACGGTAAATAAGTAAGTAACTTTAATTTGTCATCCTTCTTGTATACTTACCATACAGATTACCATTACTTATTCTGAACCCTTTCACTGTACATGATATAATGATTCTGTTATCTTAAATCCAATATGATGTGGGGGTACCTTTGCCCGCTTCTTAAACTTTGTGACAAAAACCGGTAGTGCCTTGTCACTACTATCCTTTCATATTTGCCGACAATGGATACGTCACTTCAGTTTTATTATTACATCTATTAGGTTACTAATGTTTCCACATTATCTAAGCATAATTGGTTAAATTCTTATAGTACATTTTGCGTTGGAGCATGTAGTTTTTTTAAGACTGATTTCTTTTACTTATGTAAGTATGTAACACTTGCTTTATTTAGACAATACTTTCTTGCTTTTTCCTATGCATTTTTTGCTCTTTTGAAACCTTTATTGCGCAGGCCTAAAGATGGCATAATGTGACTCTTAAATTGGTTTCCTAACAAATAAAACCAAAATAACGGCTGTATTTTATTATTGGATTTACATTTTATTCTCATTTGTTTATGCTACGATTGATTTCTCTTATATCCTAGGGCTTCTCATGAACGTTTGAGTTTCATTAACGTGTTGTCTGTATATATATCTTATTTATTTTTCATTGTAAGGTTTATTATCAAAGGTTATGTAAAGTACAAGAAACTATAATGGATGTTTATTGTATATACTGTCCGTATTTTCATACATCTCTGTTATGATAGTGAGATGTAAAAGTTGCCAAAATATCTGCTTTGTGTATAATATAACGCGATGATCCTTTTATGCACATTAATAAACCATGCAGACAAATATTTTTCTAAAGCGGAAGATATATCTGTTAAAACAAGAGACTGTGGAAAGTCGTGCCGGGTCGTGAACGCTCAAGTGTATCGATGCACGCTGATTTCATAAATTTTTATCAAGTTGCGCGGGAGTCTGAATTCAAGACCTACATCGATTTTGAAAGATATTTAAGAGAAGAGCTGAGAAGTATTTTGTTGAGCAATTTTGAAGACTGAAACCCAACTCAGTGTGATGAATAGTAAGGCAATTGGAGGGCTGAAGGAGACGAGGAATTAAAAAACTAGACTTGCTAACCGGAACAGCACGACAGGGAGTGGATTATAAAAAGGTTCAGTCAGCGGCACAAAAACAATATTGATATGCACCATACTGTAAACTATGTCCCTCAGAACTGCGTTACGTCACAAGGAAGTGCTCAGTTGATTACTAATTGAGCGAATGACAGTGGACGATTAACATTTCAAGTAAACTGTAAAGTAACTCGCGAGTTTTGTTTGTAACGAAAGACTGAAAAACTTACGCGTTCCAGAACGATAAACGTGAGATGGACGTGTGCATTGTATGATATATTGACCAGTGTGTTGCCCGTGTTTATAGTGCGGAAGACGCGCGGTCCATAGTTTGACTGAGGGCAAATTGTGATGGCCCCGAGGTTTGACAAGAGCATTTCGAAAACTGCACGACTTTTCGGGTTCTCTTAATGTGCCGTGGTCAGTGTCTGTAAACCGTCGCGAAACCAAGGTGAAACCATGTCTGACGTCGTGGATTTTGGAGGCCACCCCTCATTAAAAAATATCGGATGTCATAGTTTTAACAGACGGGTGAAACAGGACAGGTAGCAAAGTGTGGCGGACCTCACGTCAGACTTGATGCTGGACAAAGTACAATTGTGTCTGAACACACTGTCCTAACGATGGGCCTCCACAGCCGACGGCCCATGCATGTGTCAATGGTAGTACTAAGACAACGGCAACGACGACTCAAATGGGCAGTTGACCAGCGGCACTGGACGTTGGTGCAGTGCCAGAGCATTGCATGCTCTCACGAATCTCGATGCCTACCCCCATGAACCATGGACCTTGCCGTTGGTGGGGAGGCTTGAGTGCCTCAGCGATACAGATGGCCGTACCGTACGTGCAACCACAACTGAGGGGTATCTATTGAGAGGCCAGACAAACGTGTGAATCCTGAACAGGGGCAGCAGCCTTTTCAGTACTTGCAGGGGCAACAGTCTGGATGATTGACTGATCTGGCCTTGCAACACTAACCAAAACGGCCATGCTGTGCTGGTACTGCGAACGGCTGAAGGCAAGGGGAAACTACAGCCGTAATTTTTCCCGAGGGCATGCAGCTTTACTGTATGGTTAAATGATGATGGCGTCCTCTTGGGTAAAATATTCCGGAGGTAAAATAGTCCCCCATTCGGATCTCCGGGCGGGGACTACTCAAGAGAACGTCGTTATCAGGAGAAAGAAAACGCGTTCTACGGATCGGAGCGTGGAATGTCAGATCCCTTAATTGGGCAGGTAGGTTAGAAAATTTAAAAAGGGAAATGGATAGGTTGAAGTTAGAATAGTGGGAATTAGTAAAGTTCGGTGGCAGGAGGAACAAGACTTTTCGTCAGGTGAATACAGGGTTATAAATACAAAATCAAATAGTGGTAATGCAGGAGTAGGTTTAATAATGAATAAAACAATAGTTAGTGCGGGTAAACTACTACCAACAGCATAGTGAACGCATTATTGTGGCCGAGATAGACACGACGCCCATGCCTGCTATAGTAGTACAAATCCATATGCCAACTAGCTCTGCAGATGATGAAGAAATTGTTGAAATGTACGATGAAATAAAAGAAATTATTCAGGTAGTGAAGGGAGACGAAAATTGAATAGTCATGGGTGGCTGGAATTCGGTAGTAGGAAAAGGGAGAGAAGGAAACGTAGTAGGTGAATATGGATTGGGGATAAGAAATGAAAGAGGAAGCCGCCTGGTAGAACTTTGCACAGAGCACAACTTAATCATAGCTAACACTTGTTTCAAGAATCATAAAAGAAGGCAGGATACATGGAAGAAGCCTGGAGATACTAAAAGGTATCAGATAGATTATATAATGATATGACAGAGATTTAGGAATCAGGTTTTTAATTTGTAAGACATTTCCAGGGGCAGATGTGGACTCTGACCACAATCTATTGGTTATGAACTGTAGATTAAAACTGAAGAAACTGCAAAAAGGTGGGAATTTAAGGAGATAGGACCTGGACAAACAGACTAAACCAGAGGTTGTACAGAGTTCCAGGGAGAGCATAAGGGAACAGTTGACAGGAATGGGGGAAAGAAATACAGTAGAAGAAGAATGGGTGGCTCTGAGGAATGAATTAGTGAAGGCAGCAGAGAATCAAGTAGGTAAAAAGACGAGGGCTAGTAGAAATCCTTGGGTAACAGAGGAAATATTGAATTTAATTGATGAAAGGAGAAAATATAAAAACGCAATAAATGAAGCAGGCAAAAGGCGATACAAACGTCTCAAACATGAGATCGATAGGATGTGCAAAATGGCTAAGCAGGGATGGCTAGAGGACAAATGTAAGGATGTAAAGGCTTATCTCACTAGGGGTAAGATAGATACTGCCTACAGGAAAATTAAAGAGACTTTTGGAGAAAAGAGAGCCACATGTATGAATATCAAGAGCTCAGATGGAAACCCAGTTCTAAGCAAAGAACGGAAGGCAGAAAGGTGGAAGGAGTATATAGAGGGTCTATACAAGGGAGACGTACTTCAGGACAATATTCTGGAAATGGAAGAGAATGTAGATGAAGATGAAATGTGAGATTTGATACTGCGTGAAGAGTTTGACAGAGCACTGAAATACCTGAGTCGAAACAAGATCCCGAGAGAAGACAACATTCCAATGGAACTACTGACGGCCTTGGGAGAGCCAGTCCTGACAAAACTCTACCATATGGTGAGCAAGATGTATGAGAAAGGCGAAATACCCTCAGACTTCAAGAAGAATATAATAATGCCAATCCCAAAAAAAGCAGGTTTTGACAGATATGAAAATTGCCGAACTATCAGTTTAATGAGTCACAGCTGCAAAATACTAACGCGAATTCTTTACAGACGAATGGAAAAACAGGTAGAAGCTGACCTCGGCGAAGATCAGTTTGGATTCCGCAGAAAAGTTGGAACACGTGAGGCAATACTGACCCTACGACTTATCTTAGAAACTAGATTAAGGAAGGGCAAACCCACGTTTCTGGCAATTGTAGACTTAGAACTGGCAAAACACTTGGCCTCTCTACTCCAGCCACACGTGGGGAAGACCGACACACACATTAAGGACTCAGGACATTTCATTGAGAAGCTGAAGAAACTGAAACTTGCACCAAACGACATCTTGGACAGCTCTGATGTTGGTTCGTTATTTAAGAAAGTGCCACTCAGTGACGCTCTGGAGCACATCGGTTCCATTTTCCCACAGGACATCAGAAAGCTCTTCCATGCATGTCTCACCACGAGCTATTTCACGTGGAATGGCGATTTCTACGAACAGCTGGAAGGCGTCGCCATGGGTAGTCCTCTCAGTCCAGTGGTGGCCAACTACTTCATGGAACAATTCGAAGCACGGGCACTGGACTCGGCGACTTGCAAACCTAAGGTGTGGTACAGGTACGTCGATGATACTTTCGTGGTGTGGAGCCATGGTGAAGAACAGCTCGGTGACTTCCTAAGACACTTGAACAGCCTTCATGCCAACATAACATTCACCATGGAAATAGAAAAGGACAAGAAACTGCCATTTCTAGATGTGCTGGTCACAAGGGACGGCGAAAACCTGGGACACAGCGTGTATCGAAAACCGACACACACGGACCGATACCTGCACAAACTGTCAAACCACCACCCGAGCCAGAAAAGAGGCATGATTAGTACGCTCGTAACGAGAGCAGGACGAATATGTGAGCCGAAACACCTCAAACGAGAAATGCAACACCTGGAAACTGTCCTGAGGAGCAATGGGTACTCCACAAATTATATTAGAAGTGTAACAGAGCCAAACACTCGGCGAAGTAAGGAACCAGAAAAAGAAATGTCGGGTACGGCCTTTCTGCCATACATTCCCAGAGTGACGGACAGAATCGGCCGTATATTGCGCAAACATGGCGTAAAGACGATCTTCAAACCGACAAGGAAGATCAAAGAGTGTCTTAGATCGGCGAAGGAGAAAAGAGACCCACTTGCAATGTCGGTAATATACCGTATACCATGCACAAGCGGAAAAGTTTATGTCGGAATGACTGGACGATCCATCAACACCAGGACCCAAGAGCATAAGCGACATTGCAGGTTGGGGCAGGTGGAGAAATCGGCCGTGGCAGAGCACGCACTGAATGAGACCGACCACGTAATAAAATTCGCCGACACGGAAGTTCTGGCTGTAGAGAAGCACTATCACACGCGCTTGTTCAGAGAAGCTGTAGAAATACAAAATCACGCGAACAGTTTGAACAAGAAAGAGGAGAGCCTTAAGGTAAACTGATCCTGGCTTCCCGTACTGCAGCGAACGACCGTCGCAGGTAGCAAGAGGAGAACCGCACCGGAAATGACCGCGGAGAAGCCCTCGGACGTTGGCGCGCCGGGTACATATAGTCTGCGCCCGCGAGCTCGGCTCCAGTTCACCACCGGCAATGGAGGGTGAAGCTTTGACAATGCCAGCCATTCGTGCTGGCAAACGTCAGAATAATCATTAGATGAACGTCGGCCGAAGAACCCGAGACAGAAGACAATAGGCAGTTTGTCAACAAGTGGCCACGAAAGCCTTAACAATTTTGTATTACTGTTGTGTGTCCAGTTCCAGAGAGCGTGCACTTGTCTTCAAGTGAATTTGTGCCAGGTTTCAGTTTTGTTTTTCCTGCTTTAGTTGGGTGATGGTTGTGGGCTATTAGGTGCACTTGGATTTCGCAACTGGAGCCGATACATGCTACAGCTCTGAGGTGTTCACAGTACGTTGGTTTAAACTTCCTGAATGTTTGCCCTGTGTACTGACTGACAAGTGTTGCATGTATGTTCATCTGTGTTTGATTTGTGGGTGTTTCTTATGTTCTGAACTTTTTCTGTGTTGTCTGATCTTTATCCTATTGTGAGGTACTTATTCCTTTGAAACAATGCCAATTCTGTTAACCACTTTATTGTTGCAGATGAGTTTGTACATTCTGTTTGGTGTGTGGGTTGTGCTCTGTTATGTGCTGGATGTGGTCATAGTATGTGTGCGGTGTTCCTCTGTGTTGGAGTGCAAGGCCTTGTGTACATGCGGTCGATAAATTCCTTTTCCATTTTCATATTAGTTTACAGGAAGAGCTAGAAAACCAACAAACTCACTGGAGAACAAGTGAACACCAATTGGGACTGGAAACACAATAACAACCCTTCCACTGTGTTTTGGCAGAATAGGAAAGCGTTATTTAAAAATGCAATTCTGCAAAATAAATGTAGTGTCTGGGTGTGCTTCTCAACAAGTCGATGCAATGCAGATGAAAAACGGCTTTGTGAAATCCAAATGTAAGCAGTGGTATCACGTATCCCACAGTTGGTAACAGAAGTGTAAATTTACGTCAGACGCCGACAGTGGTGGTGCGGGGTCCTTGGGACGCAATGGACCACGCCCTCTGAGCCACGGCCGTATAGGAGGGGCGGCCGCAACCACGTGAACGAAGTTGTACACAACGTAAGTAACCGCAACAATAGTCGCGACGTACACACATCAAAAAAAGGCTTGCATCACCCCGGTTCCTAGAGCTCCTGAAGACAGACGCTGCTGTGGATATTGCATCACAGACACAGTCCTTTTGGCTGTTCTGAGATGCCACTAAACCCGCCCAAAGATGTAAACAACCATGCATGAGCAGCGCCAATTAGAAGGATGGGGTCCGACAGCCGACTAGTTCCAGACATTCCACTAGGAAGGTGGTACGCGGCTCGTGTTGTCTGTAGTTCAACCCTGCCTAGACGGTCAATAACGCGGTTCAAAAAACTGCTCTGAACACTATGGGACTTAACATCGGTGGTCATCAGTCCCCTAGAACTCAGAACTACTTAAACCTAACTAACCTAAGGACATCACACATATCCATGCCCGAGGCAGGATTCGAACCTGAGACCGTAGCAGTCGCGCGGTTCCGTCGCGGTTCGATCACGTCCTCATTGTCAGTTTGTGCCAACAAGGGCTCTCAACAAGAAAGTGTCCAGGCGTATTGGAGTAAACCAAAGTGATGTTGTTCGGACATGGAGGAGATACAGAGAGACAGGCACTGTCGATGACATTCCTCGCTCAGGCTGCCCAAGGGCTACTACTGCACTGGATGGCCGCTACCTACGGATTATGGCTCGAAGGAACACTGACAGAAACGCCAACATGTTGAATAAAGCTTTTCATTCATCCATGGGACGTCATATTACGACTCGAACTGTTCGCAATATACTGCATGATGCGCAACTTCACTCCCGACGTGGATGGTGAGGTCCATCTTCGCAACCGCGACACCATGTAGTGCGGGTCAAATGGTCCCAACAGTGCCGAATGGACCGCTCAGGACATCACCGATAAGTTTCGCATACGCCTTCAACCAGACAGTCGTCGGGGACGTGTTTGGAGGCAGCCCGGTCAGGCTGAACGCCTTAGACACTGTTCAGCGCGTGCAACAAGGTGGAGGTTCCCTGATATTTTGGGGTGGACGTACGCTGCTGGTAGTCACGGAAGGCGCCGTAGCGGCTGTACGATACGTGAATGCCATCTTCCTACCGATAGTACGACCATATCGGCAGCCTATTTCCGAGGTATTCGCGCCCCCATCGTGCACATCTTATGAATGACTCCCTTCAGTATAACGGCATCTTTCGATTACACTGGCCAGCACGTTCTCCAGACATGAACCCTATCGAACATGCCTGGGATAGATTGAAAAGGGCTGTTTATAAAGGACGTGACCCACCAACTACACTGATGGATCTACGGCGAATCGCCGTTGAGCAATAGGACAATATGGACGAACAGTGCCTTGATGAACTTGTGGATAGTATGCCACGACGAATACAGGCACGCATCAATGCAAGAGGACATGCTACTGGGTATTATAGGTACTGGTGTATACAGCAATCTAGACAACTACCTCTAAGGCCTCGCTGTATGGTGGTACAACATGTGTGGTTTTCATGAACAATGAAAACGGCGGAAACGATGTTTATGTTGATATCTATTCCAATTTTCTGTACATATTCCGGAACTCTCGAAACCGAGGTGATGGCAACCTTTTTTGATCTGCGTGTTTGGTGCCACAAAATTAAGTTTACATATAAAGTGATGCGTCAACTCGCCAACCATATTCACATTATCATCTTTTTGCAAATAACAGAACCCAGTACCAAATAAACTGCAGAGGGTCCAACATAATTTTGTAAACTGAAGTGAAGGAAATGACAACAACAAAGAAAACTGTTTTTCAGTCTAATTTTCATAGATTATCACTTAAAACATGATAATATTTTACAGCCCATTGATGATGGCACAAACGTGCTGAAACATGTTTGGGTCTATTTGAATAAAGAGTGTTTTGCATAACTGGTGGACGTATATCCCTCTTCTATATCAAAGAATGTTTTGCAAATTACGGAAAGCTAAGAGATGTTCGGTTTCGCCTTCGTGGTGTTGCATTTTCAATGGTCGGCAATGTATTTTTGGATGCTGTTATCTTTTACAGGATGAAACCTACTTCTTCGTGATGAGGTGGTTACTTCTTCTTGGCGAAGCTACTTATTCTTTTTTTTTTGTTTTATTGTTATTTAAGTACAACCAAGTTTTATGCAATTTTCAAGTATTTATGATTTTAACATATATTGCAGGAAACTTAACATATACGTAAAGCATATGTAAGAAAAAAATCAAATCAAATACCGTACTTGAAAATGGCATACAAGGCCGAAAACTGGGCTATAGTTGAATAAACAATAAAGCAGTCAAATGGCGGTGTATTCCTTTAAAAATGTATAAGTATATAAAGAGCAATGTTCTCACTTACTGGCTCATCGTTACCCCTCCCAAACCTCTAAGGACAGAAATTTGAAATTTGAAGAGGGTGTTGCCCTTATCCTGTAGGTGTCGTTTAAGAAACGTTTTTTTTTTAATTTCTACTTCTAAGGAATTGAAATATTGGATGAAAAACTTTTTGAAAACTGTCGCTATTAAGGCAGGTTTGAAGCTAAACCGATGAAAACAAGTTATTTGGATTGTCGATCAGAAACAGAGAAATAGGTGTTTCAGCATCTTGCTCAAATGGTTCAAATGGGTCTGAGCACTATGGGACTTAACATCTGTGGTCAGCAGTCCCCTAGAACTTAGAACTACTTAAACCTAACTGACCTAAGGACATCACACACATCCATGCCCGAGGCAGGATTCGAACCTACGACCGTAGCAGTCGCGCGGTTCCGGACTGAGCGCCTAGAACCGCTAGACCACCGCGGCCGGCGTTTCAGTATCTTTTAAAATGTAATACTTATGTGGGTGAAATAGTGAGTGACAATTTTTTCCAGAACAAATCATTGTTAAAAAGCTGCTGAAGTGTTTTCAAGGAGAGATCTATGAAAAGTGGTATTTCTCTTCTTTGTTACAAATAAAAAAATACTACTGTCAATGTTTTCACAAATTCAACCCCTATGGGGGCGAAATATGGGATGCAAATTTTTATTAAAATATTTGGTAATATTAAAGCAGTTTTGAATGGAATCTATGAAAATTGGTATTTAACTTCTTGGAAATTTAGCACCTATAGCGTGAAATATGGGATTCAAATTTTTATGAAAATATTTCCTCATATTAAAACCGTTTTAAAGCTAAATCAATGAAAACTGGTATTTGACTTCTCGGTTAGAAATTAAGAAATATTTCTATGGGAATATCACCAAATGAATTCAAAAGGTAGGATTAACAAAAACCTCTAACTCTAGTTACGTGAATCGCTTTCTGGCCAGAAGTGCTTATGGAAAAGAACATGCTTCTATGGACGTAAATGGTTCAAATTGGTCTAAACACTATGGGACTTAACATCTGAGGTCATCAGTCCCCTATACTTAGAACTACTTAAACCTAACCTAAGGACATCACACACATCCATGCCCGAGGCAGGATTCGAACCTGCGAGTGCAGCAGCAGCGCGGTTCCAGACTGAAGCGCCTACAACCGCTCTTCCACAGCGGCCGGCTCTATGGCCTTAATTAACGTAAAAACTTTAGAAAGCTATTTAGCATTTACCATGACAAATCGCCTTCATCAAAACTGCATAGAAAAAGAAGGGGGTCTTTAACACATTAATTTCTCAGCAGACCTATTGAAGTTTGATAAAAAAATTTGTCGGTATTACTATGCAAACGCGTGTGAATCAGCTGGTGATAAACTGGTATGGGTATAATGTGCCTGATTGCGGTATCTGCTAGCTATTCCGTTCTCCTGATCCTGCCTAGCCCCGTGCCACCCCGCTCTATCGGAAGCGGCACTCGCACAGCGAGCGAGCACACCCATAGCGTGACAATAGCTCATCAGGCCGTTGCCGCCCGCTGGTTACCTAGACCCACTGTGCTGCAGACTGCACTCGCAGGACGCAGCGCTTCAAGGATGGCGCGAGAGCGGGCTCGGGCGATTTTCGACGCTGTGATCAGCGTATCTCTTGGCCGCGGCGCTCTCTATTCATTTCCCCCGTCCGACATTTGCATTTATTTTGCGACGGCGCCGCCGCGCGGCTCGCAACCGTAATGCGGCGCGACCCAATTCCGCGGGCGAGCCGTCCGCTTTGACGCATCCTGTCGCCGTCCTCCGCAATTGGATCGCCGGTCGTAATTTGGTACCGACATCCATTTAAACACGCCGCGGCCGGCTGGCTCCCACATTCCCGGTAGGGGCGACGAACTCTGGCTAGCGCCGCGTTGCGTAGCCCTGACACAACTGACGGAAATAGTATACTACTGTCTCGTGGAATTCATTCGTTTCACAGCTCTAGCCACAAGACTAACTTCCAGGGAACTTCTGGCGGATGGAGAACTGTATAAATTTCGTTTTATTTCAACAACAATCGGGGTCTGTTGCACAGTCGGTAATACACGTTTATCAACGTCTGGCATGATAAAACTACTTTTAAACTAACGGTACCTGTGTTCTTATTGCGTCGCTTGAGATCTTCGTTTTCAATATAGGCAGCAATCATTCGTCATCACATATCGGTACCACCCCACGGACGTCACGAAGTTGGAAACGGAATTGCTAGTTTCAATGAGAGCCAATAGCTGTCGTGCGGGATCCTGCGCACTAATAAATGGTACATGCCTGATGAATCTCCCCGCCAGCGGCTCTGGACTTCGAGCGACCTCTGCAGCTGCAATGTAGGACGGCCGGCGACAGCCGCTCGCCCACTCTCACTTGGAGCCTCTTCACAAAGAGACGCAACGCAGCCACCGCCAAATCGAAGCTCTGACTTCCTCGTTAGTGCTTTAGTACAGAGACTCCCAGCCTCGTTGACAGTGATAGTAGGACTCTATTAAGTGATGCATAATTTGTATTGAGTATTTATACACATGGAGAAATGAAAGTAAATCTCCTATTTGTTGTGTTAACTTGTTCACTAACATTGCTGCTACTGTAGAGCCTTCCTACAATGTCAGTTGCCACACCATTGTATGGTCCACCTCTCCTTACCATCGTGTATTATGTCGTACACAATAAGCTGTGTTACACATTACAGTGTCAGATGACCACTGAGACGATAGTGAGTACCGGTGTATCTTCTTTATTTAGTGAGGTGCACAGATCGCAATTGTTATTTGTGGACGTTGTAGTCAGCCAGATACACTATTTGATCAAAATTATCCGGACACCTGGCTGAAAATAACTTACAAATTCGTGGCGCCCTACATCGGTAATGTTGGAAATCAATATGGCGTTGGTCCAACCTTAGCCTTGATAACAGCTTCCACTCTCGCGGGCATATATTCAGTCAGGTGTTGGAAGGTTTCTTGGGGAGTGGCAGGCCTTCTTCACGGTGTGCTGCACTGAGGAGAGGTACCGATGTCAGTCGATGAGCCCTGGCACTAAGTCGGCATTCTAAACATACCAAAGATGTTCCATTGGATTCAGGTCAGGACTCTGTGCAGGCCAGTCCATTTCAGGGACGTGCATTATGAACAGGTGTTCGATCGTCCTGAATGATGCAGTCGCAATCCCCGAATTGCTCTTCAACAGTTGGAAGCAAGAAGGTGCTTAAAATCTCAATGTAGGTCTGTTCTGTGATAGTGCCACGCAAAACAAGGGTTGCAAGGCTGTCCATGAAAAATACGACCACACCATAATTACTGTTTTCATTACACACGCTGGCAGATAACGTTCACGGGCGTTCGTCATACCCACAGACTGCCATCGGATCGCCACATTTTGTAACGTGATTCGTCACTCCACACGACGTTTCTCCACTGTCCAATCGTAAAACGTTTACGCTTCTTTCACCGAAAGACACGTCGTTAGGCATTTACCGGCGTGATGTATGGTTTATCATCAGCCGCGAAACCACGAAATCCAAGTTTTCTCACCCCTCGCCTAGCTGTCATAGTACTTGTAGTGCGTCCTGATGCAGTTTGGAATTCCTGTGTGATAGCCTGGATAGATGTCTGCCTATTACACATTACGAACCTCTTCAACTGTCGGCGGTCTCTGTCAGTCAACAGACGAGATCGGCCTGTACGCGTTTGAGCCGTACATGTCCTTTGACGTTTCCACTTCACTATCACATCGGAAACAGTGGACCTAGGGATGTTTAGGAGTGTGAAAATCTCACGTACAGACGTATAAGAAAAGTGACACCCAATCACCTGACCACGTTCGAAGTCCGTCAGTTCGGCAGAGCGCCCCATTCTGCTCTCTCACGGTGTCTAATAACTATTGAGGTTGTTGATACGGAGCACCTGGCAGAAGGTGGCAGCACAATACACCTAATATGAAAAACGTCTGTTTTAGTGGTGTCCGGATCTTTTGATCACACAGTGTACACGCAGTGCGGCATCTCGGAGCAATGCTAGTTTCACGAACGTTCTGTCTGAACAATAAAACTATGGACTTCCAGTTGTGCTGTTATCTGTTTGCGTATACAAATTCCTCTCCATTTGTCATCCGTAGGCTATGGACACGCTACAGGGATGCAGGTCAGTGCACAATGTAAGTTGAACAAGTTCGCCGAAGCATTAAAACGTCACATGGAGACCGATATCTGACCAACTCTGCGTTGGGGCGTCGTACGGACATCGCCACAGCACTGAAAACAATCTCAGAATGGCCCCTGCAATCACTGTGTCCAATCAGACTGTAGTGAAAATGTTACGAGAAAGGACCTCATTACCCAGACGACATGTTGGAGTACATCGCTTGATCTGACATCTTGCTGCTCACGTTCAGTTCTACCGTTCGGATGTCAACTGGGAACTTCGTCACTGGTGAATCGTGTTACTCACAGAAGCGTCCACACTTCCTCTGATGGTAGGTGACGGCCATGTTCGTGTGCGGAGACCGTTGTTCAGTGGTAACTCCCAAATGTTGACCAAGAAATTGACAGATTTCCAATATTCTGTGATACTGTGAGTGATAAAGTGAACCAATATTTCTTATGAAGTAGTTCCAATGAGCAATCTCCCAGGGCATTCTGGTCAATATGTATTACAAATTGAAAGTGACTATTCCGGATAATTTAGGTTAAGTAGTGTGTAAGCTTAGGGGCTGATGACCTTAGCAGATATGCGCCATAAGATTTCACACACACTTGACTATCCCGGAATCGAAAACGCGTTACCGTACAAGTTGTCAGTCTAGCGTTTTCAGGGGCAACCAAAATTACATTTGCAATATTTCGCGTAATTATCGGCGAAATTTGAAAATTTAAAGTTGGTCTTATAATCTACCCATTCAGAGGCACAGAGTTATTATAAAAGGTTAAAAAACTGTATGTTTCTCTTGAGGTAAGGTAACTGACGGTGTGGTAATACTCTAATATCCGCTAGTTCTGATTACCTTTGACTTATTTCGGTTTACTCTCAACCCATATCCTATGCCCATTAGAATGTTCATTCTTGTAGTTCTTCTTTTACTAAGGACAGCACTGTCATAAGCGTCTCACATCATCGATATCCTTCCATCTTGAATATTATCAAGTCTTAAATATTTCTTTTTCTTGCTTTTTCAATGAATGGTGAAAGTCTGCTTCCCTGTCTTATACCCTTTTTAACCAGAGCACTTGGTTCTCGGTCTTCAGGTCTATTGTTCTTTCTTGGTCCTTGAACATATTGTACATCACCGGTCTAATATCATAGTCCTATTTTTCACAGACTTTCGAATATCTTGCACCAGTTCTCATTATCAAACCCTTTTTCTACAACGACAAATCTGAAAGTGTTTCTTGACTTTTATTCACTGTTACATCCATTATTAAGTGCTGAGTTAGCACTCTGGTGCCCTTACCTTTCCCATACTTCTGTACATAATACTTGGCAGAATATTTGATGCGCGAGATGTTAAGCTAAAGCGTTGCACATATCTGCCCCTGCTCTTTCGAAATTCTGTGGCGTTTATCTCCTCCTACAGTGATTCTTGAACAGAGTGTTGGTTGTTACCATATGAAATATATTGGATAACTGTGCTCTCACTCCTACCACCTATCCGTATTCTCTTGTAACTCATCACCTGCTCCTTCCCCTACAACAAAGTTCCAGTCCCCCTTGATTATTGGATTTACATCTCCCTTTATGTACGGAATTCCGCGTTCAATCTCCTCATATACATTCTGTCTCCTCAACTTCTACGTCCTGCGTTGGCATATACAAGTATATCTGAACTATCGTTGTCGCTGTTGGTTTTCTCTCGAACCTGATGAGATAATGATCTGTTCACCGTAGCTCGCCCCTATTCATTCCTATTCATAACGAATCCCACTGTCGTCATACTGCAAGTTACTAACAAACCGATCCTTTTGCAGGATAAATGAGAATTATCGCCATCCAGAAAATCACCTTACGGTGCAGGACATCTAAGCTAGCACGCTGCCAACCGAAGATACATGAACGCCATGTACCATTCCATTACCTTCATCTGCGGCTGGAGGTGGTATCGAGATTATCTAACTTATTGCGACACAATTCCATGATATACTCATTTTAACACCCTCGGTCTCCGTTCACCACGTTCCAATTTAAATGTCCTAAATTTTTTAAGTTCCCTCTGAATATCTTTAATACTACTTTAATTTAATTATTTCACAAGAAGTCAATTCATATAGGTATGACGTAAAATGTATTTGCATTTCTCTAGACATCTCTGCACAACAAGGGTGCCTGTTTCGGCTCACAGTGCCATTCAAAAGTTAGGTCTACGTGAAGTTAACGATCATATGGTGTCCACGGGCCAATTGTGAGCATTCTGTTGTGAAATATCCTTATTATAGTCATGTAACGGTTATAATATGCGATTTTCCGGTAAGTGCTAACAGGCAAGCTTGCTGAGCAGAAATATCTAGAGACAAGCAAATAACAATAACATTACAGCTATTGGAATTTACTTCTTGTAAGATGGCGTATTTCTTTATAGTCCATGTTGAAAGCCCTACTGAGGAAAAACTGTTAATTTCAATCTTCCGCCTAAACCTAAGTTATAATCGGATGGGAAGTATAAAACGTGCCACAACCTTTTCAGAGGTAGTAAGAAAAAGGCTCCAGCTACGCAATAAACGACGCTTTCCTGTAATTTCTTTCTACGGAAGATTGGAGTGGATCTACGTTCCTTTGTCGTTATATTTTTATTTACTTCTACAGGCACAGCACAGCATGGTAACGAGGGACAAATGCTATTGAAACCGTCCATTGAAGCCTACGAGAGGTAGTCATAAGGTTTCGGTTACAACATGTAATGGTCGCCTAGTCGTAGATATTGCTAATTGCTATAATCGCACTATTTCACTCCAATTTACGGAACTTGTTAGCACTTGATATTAGGTTGGTGCCATGAAAATGCATTGTAGTAATCGCTGCTGCTTGCTGGATCGCTGCTGTGTCTCGATGCTGATGCTGGCTCTAAATCTGGTTGTCTAGGGTAAAAACATGAGGTCCCGTGTTTTTTTATGTGCTTTTGACGATAAAGAACGAGCGAAACCAACAAATATGTAAACATCAAATATTTATTACTCTGGTGGCCATCTTAATTCCACTGTCCACCAAAGACCATGACACAACACAAAGTAGTACTTCCTTTACATGTTCTTTGCATTGTTTATCCACCTCAAACAATAACACACAAACACACTTTACCAAAGTGACATTCGGACTGCCTCCGCGACCCTTCTTGCTGCTTGTATTTATAACATTGTCAAAGAACTACTAAAAGAGATATAGTTTATAAGTCGCATGTACATCTGTTATCATAATTTGTGCAGATAAGTTATTAATTTGCATCGAGTGACATAATTTAACATGTTATTAAAATGACAGACAGATTTGTTGACTTGACAGAATAATTCTTTGTTACAAAAAGGCCATTGTTTAGAAGTTTGTCAATTGACTTCTCTAATTTGCATAAATAAGTAAGTAAGATGAATTATTAAGAATTACATTGGTTTCCGTCTAAAATAGGATTGATTACGTGAATACTGAGTGAAAACGCTCCTAGTGAACAAATAGGTTTCACTGGGTGATTTTTATTTAAGGAGATCCAAAATACCTAAGTTAATCACTATTTTTCGTACTTCATATTAATTATTTAAGATGAACTTAGTGTTTTACATGATGACATTTGCTGTATCAGTGATCAAGTGATATTAACTTTTGTGTGGGTCAGTTATTCAGTATAATTTAATGGGTTGACTGTTTATGGAGACATGTTATGCAATCATTGTTAACATACACAATAACTTTTTTATAATCATAAATACTCGTTAAATTGGTTGAATTTGGAGGGTATCACATACTTCATTAAAGTGAAGCCTTTAATATGTTCCGTTACAATACCCCCCTCGGGTAATATCATTTACAGAACGTTAATGATATTAGCCGACTAGGAAAAATGTGTCAAATGGTTAAAATTTGGGAAAGTACTACTTTAATAATTTTTTTTGTTTTACTATGCATAATGTGTATGTATACAATGACCATTACATTGTTCCAAAATGACTTTTTCCTGCAAATATTTTAGTTGTGTTGTTTCAAATGCACTTTGTGTTATGGCTCTCAGTATGACAGCGTAATAAAAATATTTAGTAATATATGAAAGTAAAAAAAATTGTTGATCTTTGCTCCCAGTGAGCCACATGGAAAATGATCAAAAACAGACACAAATGTATCACATGCGATGTTAAGATATATAAAAAATATATGCAAATTATTTCAAAGTCAGCTCTCATTGAGTCACAGAATAATCAAGATAATAGAAGGAACATAAATATATTACATAGATGGACAGGTCAGATGTCCATAGGAAAATATTGCAACTGTCTGCTCTTTTTGAGCCACATAAAGGAAATGAAAACAAAGAACATAATTATAAGTATGGACATGATATATAAACACAAACACTAGAGAAGTCACATGTATGAATATAATATACTTTTCAAAAAAAAAAGATTTTTTTTAAATATTGTCTCCCATTGAGACACATAGTCAAGATAGTACAAGAACATACGAATACCAAAATTGCACACTTAAATTGGTCACAATATAACACAAACATCAAACTTGGTGAACATCTGATTAGCTGTAGAAAATTGTACACAAATCTTATGCCTAAGAAAAGAATAGTAACAAAATGATGGGTCTTGCACAACAATTCTTTACATTGTCTTTTATATTTGGTGGAAGTATGTCCCATATTCAACAATACAAAAAGAAAGTAATAAATGTTTGTCACCTTCTTGCCCATTGCAAGTAAAGAAGATGTCTCAAAATTTAATATTCAGTAGTGACAATAAAAATACTGTCTCAGAGATCTGGAACTTTACCAGGGTCTCTAGGATGAGTGGTAGTTGCTATTTGACACACCCAGTAAAAATCTTTGCTGATAACATGCTTTACAGAAAATGGGTAAGTAACTGTATTCAAACAGGGAAATGTGCTTAATCATGTTTATATGGTTTCAATTCAGTGATGTTTCTTAATCCAAATAACCTTCTTGATCTGGGAAATATAAGTCTATACACAATAGGATGTGGGCTTTCTTTTATTTCAAATGGACAAATGTCAATGTTTACTTTAACATATGGACAACCTAGCTCAACATCTTTGTCTATTTCAGTATTTTCAAACAATAGATCATTTTCAATTTCTTTAGTTCCTAAGTCTAATGTCTCTTTCCCACACTTAGACACATCCCTCTCCGTTTGCAAAGCATTGACAAATAAACTTAAACCTTTGTTTTCATCTGTTCCTCTTAACACAGTGTTGTCACTTAAACTACTGTTTTCACCCCATTTTTTATGAAGTCCACTACGGATTCTTATCCACCATGTAGGATACAAGGTTGCACTTACCTTTGCTAATTCTTTCCAAAAGGCATCTTTGTTTATACAGTTTCCATAGTTGTTCCATAAAACTTCTAAAAACTTTTCCCCTTTTGCTTGAAAACACACATTTACATTCCATCCCTTTATATTTTCTTTAATATTATTATTATTACCATTCTCATAGATTAGTGTTTCATATTTCCCAATAGGCAATAGCTTGTCCTCAGATACACATTCCCTAGTCTACATTTCACTCAAATTAACCTCATTATTACCCATGTTTGTCGCATCACTTATCTTTACCACGTAATCACTTTTCAATTCTGCAAATACTTTTATTTCTTCCTCCACACCCTCATCAATATCATCACTTGATTTAGGATCATTATTTAAATGTCCCTCTATTACTTCTTCCTCCTTCTCCACAACAACCCCATCTTCAGTTTCCCCCCTATGTATCTGAATCTCAGCAATTGAGTCTTTGGCTCCATTAAACACTTCGTGATCCCCCTTCTTATCAAATAAACCCTCCAAAATAGATTCTATTTGTGGTGTGTGTGACTTGTTATTAACACCAGTATCTTTTTCAGCCCAACTATGGAACTCTGCAATACCTTCAACTTCTGCAATTTCACTAACTACCTGTGCTTGAACACTGTTTTTATTAGCTGTATCACTTTTACTCATAGTATCCCAAAACCTTTTATTAAATTCTAATTTATTCATTCTAACAACATCAGTATTTTCATGGTACTTACTCTTTACATTGTATCCTCTCCTTTTCCAGTTTCGGTTATGTGTTGTCCTATCATAATATTGTCTAGCCCCAAAACTATGGACATCTAGTGGGACTGCCCACTGTTTCCCGGCTGGTTCCCTCGGTCTGTCCGTTTGTAGTTGTCGTTTTGTTCACTAGTTTCGACAAACCCTCTGCTATCTTGTTCTCTTCCCCAATACCTATTTCTATCACTCCTGTTATCTCTCCTCCATCCTCCCTCCTGTGTATTGTTTCTGAAATCATTTTCATATCTCCTATCTCCCATATTTGGAGCATTATTTCCAGAATTTTCAAAGTCTGTCCTCCCATAATAATCTCAATTTACATTCCTGTTTCACCCCCCATACTGGTTGTTGCCAGAGCCAAAACTTTGGTTATTTTCTCTTTCCAAGGCCCTATCTATCTACAAATTTCAGGAACTCTTCCACTGAATCGTCTGGTCCATGGACCAATTCCCACTGGAGTCTCTCTGGTAACCTTCTTTTTAAAACATCAATTTGTGTCATAATTATTCAAATGAGCAAATTTTTTCAATTGATCTCTGCAAAATTTTTGCATTCCCCCTACTTTCCCTCTATACACTGGT
Source organism: Schistocerca nitens (assembly GCF_023898315.1). Classification (NCBI taxonomy): domain Eukaryota; kingdom Metazoa; phylum Arthropoda; class Insecta; order Orthoptera; family Acrididae; genus Schistocerca; species Schistocerca nitens. The sequence goes on along the minus strand of NC_064619.1, from coordinate 545,813,759 downwards.
CCATTTAGAAATTCTGACTTTAATCTGGCTTGTATGGATTGTGACCAAAATTTACAAATAAATTTAGCTTCAAACTCTTCAAAAGTATTCCAAGAATCATTATTCTCATTTGCCCACGATAGGGCCTCCCCTTCTAGAAACCGTTTTACTAACTTAATTTTTATGTTATCTGACATTCCTACAACAAACATATCCTTACATTGGTGAGTAAAGTTAATAGGGTGCAGATTTTCACCAGGAAAGAATTTCACTTGGATGTGCCCATACATTGTATTTTGATTGTAAAACATTTGTTTTGACATCAATGCATCTTCCAATTGTGTATATTTAGTGTGTATATTTTCTACTTTTGTATCTACATTAGTGGTATACAGGTTGTATTCTTGTTTAAGGTTTTCTGATGTTTTGTCTATTCTCTGATCTAATCTTTCAACTTCAGTATCTACTCTGTTGTAGATGACAGCAATGCTGTCTGTGTTCGCTTGTATGTTTTCATTTAAACTTTCAACTTTAACTTGAAATTCTTTTCTGAAGTGTATCAACTGTTCTCTAGTGTTCTTACTGAGGGTAGTTTTAATTTCCTCACACTTCTCATTGAGATGAGTGCTTAATAGATCAAAATTCAAACTTAACTTATCCAGTCTATCTGTGTTTTCTTTAAATTTCAAACTTACTTGTTCAGTCGATTGTTTAAGTTGCGAGCTTATTTGAGTTGCAAACACTGCTAGCCACTCTGTTAAGTTTAATTGTTCACCATCCCCTGGTTCAAATTTTACATTTCCTACGATCTCATCACTCTCAGGTAGAGACATGTTAACTATTAATTTTTTTTTAAATGACAACAACAACAAAATACCTTGCTTTATGTAGCTATGCTATGATGTCGTGATCGGTGTTCTTGTTGGCTTTCTTCACTTCTATTCGGTTTTATCGAAGCTGAAGTCTTGATTGATGAATTCCATTGACATAATCCAGACGTTAATCTCCGGAGCAGTGTGATGATAGTTTTTTGTAGTCGCACATACACACGTTTTTTTTTCAGTTTGACATATTTTCACTGTTGCCACATTGCACAAATAAACTTTTTTGGAGTGCTAAGCACTTACGAAATTTATCGCTGCACTATTATTATCGATGCGCTTAAAGATCCTGGACGAGCCCCCACTTTTGTAATGGTCGCCTAGTCGTAGATATTGCTAATTCCTATAATCGCACTATTTCACTCCAATTTACGGAGCTTGTTAGCACTTGATATTAGGTTGGCGCCATTAAAATGCATTGTAGTAATCGCTGCTGCTTGCTGGATCGCTGCCGTGTCTCTATGCTGATGCTGGCTCTAAATCTGGTTGTCTAGGGTAAAAACATGAGGTCCCGTGTTTTTTATGTGCTGTTGATGATAAAGAACGAGCGAAACCAACAAATATGTAAACATCAAATATTTATTACTCTGGTGGCCATCTTAATTCCACTGTCCACCAAAGACCATGACACAACACAAAGTAGTACTTCCTTTACATGTTCTTTGCATTGTTTATCCACCTCAAACAATAACACACAAACACACTTTACCAAAGTGACGTTCCGACTGTCTCCCACTCCTTCTTGCTGCTTGTATTTATAGCCTTGTCAAAGAACTACTAAAAAGAGATATAGTTTATAAGTCACATGTACATCTGTTATCATAATTTGTGCAGAAAAGTTATTAATTTGCATCGAGTGACATAATTTAACATGTTATTAAAATGACAGACAGATTTGTTGACTTGACAGAATAATTCTTTGTTACAAAAAGGCCGTTGTTTAGAAGTTTGTCAATTGACTTCTCTAATTTGCATAAATAAGTAAGTAAGATGAATTATTAAGAATTACATTGGTTTTCGTCTAAAATAGGATTGATTACGTGAATACCGAGTGAAAACGCTCCTAGTGAACAAATAGGTTTCACTGGGTGATTTTTATTTAAGGAGATCCAAAATACCTAAGTTGGCCACTATTTTTCGTACTTCATATTAATTATTTAAGATGAACTTAGTGTTTCACATGATGACATTTGCTGTATCAGTGATCAAGTGATATTAACTTTTGTGTGGGTCAGTTATTCAGTATAATTTAATGGGTTAACTGTTTATGGAGACATGTTATGCAATCATTGTTAACATACACAATAACTTTTCTATAATCATAAATACTCGTTAAACTGGTTGAATTTGGAGGGTATCGCATACTTCATTAAAGTGAAGCCTTTAATATGTTCCGTTACAAACAACAACAAAGAACCTACTTACTTAGGTTTTGTTTGTTTGCGGGTATAGGGCTGTAGTGACAATGAGGTAGCACACCACTGGTAGATCCAAGACCAAATGTCGCAGCCCACTGATAGAGCAGAGTATCGTATCGTAATTCGTTTTTTCGTATTGGAAGAGGAAAAACGCTGCAAGGAAAGGTGCTGATTTACTGGTAGCACACCGTAAATGTGTACCATCATGTGATACAATGGTTAACTGGGGCACACGCTTTGAATATTGGCAAACAAGTCTGAACCAGGAAAAATCAGATGACAGATCATTTGTGAAGGAAAAATCAATCACGTATTACTGTTCAACACCCTGCACGACATTCTGGACACGAAGAACGTCGGTGCCCGCTGGGATTTGCGACTGCAAACTGCCCGCTATTGCGAAGCAGCAGCAGTATAAGTGTTGGAATAAAGTGTGGCAACCCCACGAGAGATGCAAGCTTGAACATAAATGCAGATGGTAGCGAAGTCTGCAGGTTTCGCTGATCACTAGCGGCACCTGTGTAATGTCCTCAACACTCCTTGTGAGTCTACATCTGCTCCTAGGAAATGCCTGATTTCGGAAACTTTGTCTGACCATCATATAATCTAACTGAAATGTTCCTGTAACTCCCGCAGTTATACCATATGACCATCATATAGTCTAACTGAAATGTTCCTGTAACTCCCGGAGTATACCTCCTACTCATGTTACTCTTGAACAGAGTATTCGTTATTACTAACTGAAATGTATTGCAGAAATACATTAGTCTTTCGCATCTCTCAATATAACAACGTCATTTGGTGGGATGCTCACTCGTATTTTCAACTTCTGGCCGAGTTTAAGTTACAAGAGTGATGATTTGGGCCGATGTATCTTGATACTCCATATGCACCATGGTTACTCTGCAAAGTCACATTGCTGCCATGGATTATGCGACCGTTTTGGCTGATCATGTTCATCACATTCTATAACACTACTTCCACAGTCGTGATGCAGTATTCCAAGAGGACGGGGCCACTGTGCACGCTGTCAGTATTATCGAGCCTTTGTGGTCATCTTTGAATAGAATGTTGCTTAATCCCCATCCACCTATCATAATCGTTACTTGAATTGGTCTCTACTTTTCAGTAAAAATGATATAAGCCATATAGGACTTGCGTCTATCCAATTCTTGATGAATGGAAGTTGTTTTCAGTGCCAACAGTTTCACTACACCGTATTAGACATGGTAATGAGTGGTGTTTTTGGTGTTTCCATATTTTAGTCTACTCCAGTACGTTAGAGCTACCTCAGAACAATCCAGACGTTATCTTCAGTCGCCTAGTGACCACGGTCGGAATATTAAGGCTTCCCCTATGAATCTGTGACAAAGAAGCCAACCAAGAAATGTTCACTTGTGGATTCGCAACCACCGAAAAAGGCCAAGACCTAACTACCATCAGACTAGGTGATGCTGAATGTTATTTTTGGCTACCATGGTGCGGTGAAAATAGTTGATGCTCGTAACACAAGCATACTACCGTATCTGATCAGATTACAAGGGACTTTCGAGACAAATTGTCGCCGGAAGCTGTCTAAGTAAGTCTCTTTACTCCATGATACCACCCCAAATAATTCAGCACAGTATATATTCACACATGCAAATTTTTCTCACCCATCCATTGTCCTGACATGGGATTAACTCACCTTTCTTCATTTACCGAATAAAGGAGTTTAGCATACTTTTCCAGATCGACGTCGAGGTGAAATTTGAGGTGGATCTTTTCCCGAACAGGCAAAATGCTTAACTGTACATCGAAGATCTCCATCATGTTGTCCTACTTTGGGAGGCATTGAAGGCCAATGTGTGCTGAAGAACAAACAAAGTTACCGCGATTCATCCTCGCTGCTTGTCTGTATCGAACTGATGTGAAAAGTTTGTGACTAACCCCATTGTGAAGCGACAGAAAGCAGTCTATACGCGTGCACACTTTGGTATGAAAAGCAGGTGTATAGAAACAGAGTTGGACAGAAGCATCGCGGTACGTATCGGCTCCATGATGGCGCGTCTACATCTACATATATACTCCGATAGCCACCAATCGCTGTGTGGCGGAGAGCTCTATTCACGCCAAAGCTCTATTCCCCCCGCCCCCCCCCCTCTGTTCCACTCGCAGATCAAGCGAAGGAAAAACGACAGGCTGAACACCTCAGTACGAACTCTAGTTTTCCTTATCTTTGAATGGTGATCATTGTGTGATATGAAAGTTGGTGGTAATAATATATGCTCTACATGATCGGCGAACATCGGATTTTGGATTTCAGTGAGCAGCCGCTTCCATTTAGAGCGTCGTCTATCTGTGCAAGTGTGTCCTACATGAAACTTTCTATGAGATTTGTAACGCTCTCGCGATGGCTAAATGTACCAGTCACGAATCTTGCCGCTCTTCTTTGGACCTTCTCAATCTCTTGAATCAGACACAACTGGTAAGGGTCCCATACAGACGAACAATACTCTAAGACTGGAGGAACTAACGTATTGTATGCAATTTCCTCTGTTGAAAGGACTACATCAATTCAGGTTTCTACTAATGAACCGCAATCTAGAGTTCGCCTTACCCGTTACTTGCGCAGTCTGATCGTTACATTTGAGCTCATTTCGAATAGTTACACGAGATACTTGACGGATGCTACCGCTTCCAAGGACTGGGCATTTACTTTGTACTCGTACATTAATGGGAATTTTCGCTTTGTTATACGCAGTAGGTTACACTTACTAATATTGAGAGAAAACTGCCAGTCATTACAACACGCATTTATTTTATAAAAATCCTCATAGATTTTTTCACAACTTTCGTATGATAGTACTTTCCAGTAGACTAAAGCATCATCGGCAAACGGTCGAATGTTGCTGTCAATACCATCAACCAGATCGTTTATGTAAATCGTGAAAAGCAGCGGACCTATTAAGCTGCCCAGGAGCACACCTAATGTTACGATTGTTTCTGTTGAAGTCTCCCTATTTAGGACGACATACTGCTCTCTGTCTGTTAGAAAACTTGCTATCCAACCGCATATGTCATCGGATAGACAGTAAGCGCGCACATTTTGGAACAAGCGACAGTGCGGAACTGAGTCGAACGCCTTTCGAAAGTCGAAGAATATGGCACCAACCTGGGAGTTGGTATCTAGAGCATGTTTTATATAATGCACAGTGCCAGCTGTCTCTGGCATGACCCCTGTTTCCTAAAACCATGCTGGTTTCTGTAGATGAGGGTCTAGAAAGGTCATTATCACTGAACACAAAATACGAGTATGTTCCATGATACTACAACTTACAACAGATCGATGTCAGTGAAACTGTCCGGTAATTATGTCAATCCGATTTTCTACCCTTTTCATAGAGTGCTATGCCCTGGGCCTTCTTCCAATCCCGTGGAACTTTTCGCTGTTCCAATGATCTGTGATACATAATGGATAAGAATGGTGCAATATTTGTAGCATAACATAAAATCCCACGGGGATACCGTCTGGACCAGATGCCTTCCAGGTGTCTACAGGATCTTAACTGTTTTACAATCACAGATACACTAAACACTGTTTCAGCCATCTTTGCGTTTCTGCGATAATTGAAAGCGGTAATACTGCTGCAGTCTTCTACCATAAACGAGTTTTTGAAAGATAAGTTTAGAATTTCGGCCTTCTGCCTTTCATCATCCGTTACATTGCCCGTACTTTCAGCAAGAGAAGGTACTGAATTATTTCTAGCGTTAATATATTTTACGTAAGACCAAAATTTTTTGGGGTTATTTTTAGAATCTGCAGGTAAAATATTGTTTCAAATTCGTTAAAAGAATATCTCATTGAACTTTTGACCGCTGCTTTCATTTAGCATAATTTCTGTTTGTCAGCGGGCTAGTGGTTTAAAACGACTGCGAAAAATCCTTTGCTTTCTTAGCAACCTCCAAATATGTTTGTTGAACCAAGGTAGATCCTTTCCCTCCCCTATAATTTTGCTAGGTGCATATTTCTCTAGCACATGGTGGACATTACCTTTAAATTCCGACCAAAGATGCTCAATATCTTTGTGTCCTGCGTTGAATGCTTGGAGCTGACTATGAAGATGCTGATTAAAGACACTTTTATTTGCCTTCCCAAACAAGAAAACTCTACGCTGTTTTTTTGGTTTTTTTGTAATTTCTACTGACATAGAAGACACAACGACTTTGTGGTCGCTAATACCTTCTTCCTCAAAAGGATCAGGTTTGCTTTTCACCAAGATATGTTCCCTTCTCCAGTTGGTTTCCAAGCCAATTGCTCAAGGTCGTATCTTGAGGGCGGTCCTAGAATAACTTCACATGAGTCCTTGTATCTGCTCCCTTCGACTAAACGCGTAATTTTCCCAGTCAATGGACGCCAGATTAAAGTCTCCACCTATAACTAATGGATAATTTGGATATTTATTTTCTTTGTACTCAAGAAATTCCCTGAAACTTTCTGCGACGTATGTTGCGGATACTGGTGGTCTATAAAAACCTCCTACAACCTCACTTCTTGTCTGATTCACAGCTTTATCCTATTTCACTGTCCGACACAGTATCGGTGTCAGCTGCGCTTAAACAGCTTTTAACTGCAATGGACACACCACCTCCCATAGCATCAATCCTATCCTTCTTAAACATTGTTCAATCCGAGTTAAAAACTTCACTGCTATATGTTTCTGGTTTCAACCAGCTTTCGGAACCTAAAACAATTTGGCATGAAAGAAGGTTGTATACATGGAAGAACCCTGGAGATACTAAAAGTTATCAGATAGATTATATATTGGTAAGACAGAGATTTAGGAACGAGGTTTTAAATTGTAAGAAATTTCCAGGGGCAGATGTGGACTCTGACCACAATCTATTGGTTATGAACTGTAGATTAAAACTGAAGAAACTGCAAAAAGGTGGGAACTTAAGGAGATAGGACCTGGATAAACTGACTAAACCAGAGGTTGTACAGTGTTCCAGGGAGAGCATAAGGGAACAATTGCCAGGAATGGGGGAAAGAAATACAGTAGAAGAAGAATGGGTAGCTTTGAGGGATGAAATAGTGAAGGCAGCAGAGGATCAAATAGGTAAAGAGACGAGGGCTAGTAGAAACCCTTGGGTAACAGAAGAGATATTGAATTTGATTGATGAAAGGAGAAAATATAAAAATGCAGTAAATGAAGCAGGCAAAAAGGAATACAAACGTCTCAAAAATCATATTGACAGGCAGTGCAAAACGGCTAAGCAGGGATGGCTAGAGGACAAATGAAAGGATGTAGAGGCTTATCTCACTAGGGGTAAGATAGATACTGCCTAAAGGAAAATTAAATAGACCTTTGAAGAAAGGAGAACCACTTGCATGAATATCAAGAGCTTTGATGGAAATCCAGTTCTAAGCATAGAAGCTAAAGCAGACCGGTGGAAGGATATATAGAGGTTCTATACAAGAGCGATGTACTTGAGGACAATATTATGGAAATGGAAGAGGATGTAGATGAAAATGAAATGGGAGATACGATATTGTGTGAAGAGTTTGACAGAGCATTGAAAAACCTGAGTCGAAACAAGACTTGCGGAGTAGACAACATTCCATTACAAATACCAATTGGTGAGCATGATGTATGATACATGCGAAATACCCTCAGACTTCAAGAAGAATATAATAATTCCAATCCCAAAGAAAGCAGGTGTTGACAGATGTGAAAATTACCGAACTATCAGTTTAATAAGTCACAGCTGCAAAATACTAATGCGAATTGTTTACAGACGAATGGAAAAACTGGTAGAAGCCGACCTCGGTGAAGATCAGTTTGGATTCCGTAGAAATGTTGGAACACGTGAGGCAATACTTACCTTACGACTTATCTTAGAAGAAAGATTAAGGAAAGGCACACCAACGTCTCTAGCATTTGTAGACATAGAGAAAGCTTTTGACAATGTTGATTGGAATACTCTCTTTCCAGTACTGAAGGTGGAAGAGGTAAAATGCAGGGAGCGAAAGGCTATTTACAGTTTGTACAGAAATCAGATGGCAGTTATAAGAGTGGAGGGGCATGAAAGGGAAGCAGTGGTTGGGAAAGGAGTGAGACAGGGTTGTAGCCTATCCCCGATGTTATTTAGTCTGTATTTTGAGGAAGCAATAAAGGAAACAAAATAACGGAGTAGGTATTGAAATCCATGGAGAAGAAATAAAAACTTTGAGGTTCGCCGATGACATTGTAATTCTGTCAGAGACAGCAAAGGACTCGGAAGAGCTGTTGAACGGAATGGACAGTGTCTTGAAAGGAGGGTATATAATGATCATCAACTAAAGAAAAACGAGGATAATGGAATGTGTTCGATTAAGTCGGGTGATTCTGAGGGAATTAGATTAGGAAATAAGACACTTAAAGTAGTAAAGGAGTTTTGCCATTTGGGGAGCAAAGTAACTGATGAGAGTCGAAGTAGAGAGGATAAAAAATGTAGACTGACAATAGCCAGGAAAGCGTTCCTGAAGAAGAAAAATTTGTTAACATCGAGTATAGCTTTAAATGTCAGGAAACCGTTTCTGAGAGTATTTGTATGGAGTGTAGCCATGTATGGAAGTGAAACGTGGACGATAAATAGCTTAGACAAGAAGAGAATAGAAGCTTTCGAAATGTGGTACTACAGAAGAATGCTGAAGATTAGATGTGTAGATCACGTAACTAATGAGGAGGTATTGAATAGAATTGGGGAGAAGAGGAGCTTGTGGCACAACTTGACTGGAAGAAGGGATCGGTTGGTAGCACATGTTCTGAGACATCGAGGGATCACCAATGTAGTATTTGAGGGCAGCGTGGAGGGTAAAAATCGTAGAGGGAGACCGAGAGATGAATACACTAAGCAGATTCAGAAGGATGTAGGCTGCAGTAGGTACTGGGAGATGAACAAGTTTGCACAGGATAGAGTGGCAAGGAGAGCTGCATCAAACCAGTCTCAGGACTAAAGACAACAACAACAACAACAACAACAACTGTTTATTTCGGAGATTAACTCGGGGATGTTGCTACAGACACTTCGGCAATTTACTGGCATGTGATTTAGCGAATTTAAATCCTTTGGAATGACCTGTTTAGGAGAAATAGCAATTTTTACAGTTGTCACATCCGCATCAGTGTGATGAACTGGTAATTTTTCTGACCAACGGTTTGTTTCCCGTGGGGAGGAACCTAATCCAATAAACCCTCAGTAGCACCCCACAAATACTGTGCTACCCATGTAGCTGCTTGCTGTTGTCAGTAGGCTGTTTAGGTTTTGTTATTGGTAACGCCACGTGGCGCTCTGTATGAAAATCACTGGCTGTGCTGTGTGCAGTCTGTGGCTAGTTTGCATTGTTGTCAGCCATTGTAGTGTTGGGCAGCTAGACGTTAACAGCGCGTAGCGTTGCGCAGCGGGAGGTGAGCCGCCAGCAGTGCTGGATGTGGGGAAGTGAGATGGCGAATTTTTGAGAGCGGATGATCTGGACGTGTGTCCATCAGAAACTGTACATTTGTAAGAATGGATGTCATGAACTGCTATATATATTATGACTTTTGAACACTATTAAGGTAAATACACTGTTTGTTCTCTATCAAAATCTTTCATTTGCTAACTATGCCTATCAGTAGTTAGTGCCTTCAGTAGTTTCAATTTTTTTTTAGCTCGCTGTATTGCAGTGGTTTGAGTAACGAAGATTTTTTGTAAGGTAAGTGATTTCTGAAACGTATAGGTTAATGTTAGTCGGGGCCATTCTTTTGTAGGGATTTTTCAGATTGCGTTGCGCCAAAAATATTGTATGTCAGTTTAAGCAAAGTCATTTATAATTTTTGTAAGGAGACGTTACACTGTGTGTAGTGCTCCTCTGCCTGATGTATAGAGGGACGTCCTACAACCCTCCACCCCATAGCGTAGGTCGAGGAATTCACAAAAACATTTTCGTCACAGAGTCGACGTAGCCTCTGCTTTATATTCTCCACTCGATTCCAAACCAGAGGACCCCGGTCCATCCTGGGTACGATGCTGCAAATCGTCAGCTTGCCTTCCGCTCCTCGAGAGATGGAAGCCGCTTTCGCCATATTAACCAGCCGTCGAAAGGACCCAAGTATTATCTGGCATCACTGGTGCCGACGTGTGCAACAATCTGCAGCTGGCTGCATCCTGCACGCTGGATAGACGCCGGAAGAGCCTCTTCCACATCCCGGGCAAAACCCCCCGGCAAGCACACCGAGTGAACGTTGGAGTTTTTCCCCGCCCTAGCTGAGGTGATCCATGACCCACCTAACACTGGAGCTCCCAATAACTAACAAACTCCTATCCCCATGTGCCTGTCCGGACCTTGCTGAAGGAGGGGCCACTATCCAGACCGAAGGTGCATTCTTGTCCGGCTCAGTCTCACCCCCGCCACCCACGCCCAGCGTCTAATAGCACACTTAATCTATTGGCAAAGAGCGCGGGATTTGGTAGCAGCCTGCGTCCCCCAGACAGTCTTCACCCTGAGGCTCGGGACCTCGACACTCGGGTGAGAGTAGGCCAGCCAGCTCAGTCGCACCTGACGTCGACTCAGTAACAGAGAGCTGTGACATACCCCTCCCCCCTCCCCTGCACATCCCCTGCAGAGGCTACCCCAGGCACCCCATCCCCAAAGCACCTCAACCTGTTGACTGTAGCCAACAAAGCTTTCCAGCTGCGTTTGGTCTGTTGCCAGCTCCTGCATCCGCACACAACAGACACAGTCCCTATCCATCTACCTACTATATGTGATTTACTATTAGAGCCTTGAGGAAACCTACTGCCACACAAGGTTAACAGCTACACTCTAGTTGGCAGAAACGACACTCAACAATTAAAAACAATAAAAATATTTGGTAGAAGCTAGATCTGGTGCTATTTTTCCTGCTAGGGGCTATCTAGTGAATACTAAAGAAAAATAAACAGTGACCTACAGTAAACTGCTAGAGGCTATCTGGTGAATATTATTAAAGAATTAAACAGTAAACAACGGTAAGCTACACCGACTGATTATCCCTCGTATTTGTAATGGAAACAAACGTTTAAGTAAACGCGATAATGACCTAACAAAATTATAAAAACTGGTACCTTCAAAGTATCGAGTCTAAACGACACTAATAAACGTCAATATTGTACACTGACAGATGCCGTTACAAAACAAAACCTTTAGCTAACAATAAGAGTTCAGAATGTAAAGCACAAATACGAACTCTACTTCATAGGAATCGATGGGCTTACATTACAAGATCACTAAAGCCCACAACAAGCTACGAAATTTAAACAGACGGCGAGAAGAGTTTTAGCTTTCTGATAACTAAACCGTGTGTAAGAAGGGCTCAGAAGTTGTATTTTAACACTGATTCACTCAGATATTGTAGAGTAACACTAATTTACCACGTATTTTACGTTTGCTTATCTGTCAACGCTCACAGGTTGCGCGAGTCAAACGTATACAAGTGAGGTTAGAATTCACTGTCAGCATCACTTTTCCTAAAAAAAAAGAAACGTATAAAAATACTACCTCCAATGTATCGAGTCTAAATTACAGTAATACTGAGTATTGTACACTAACTTAAACTGATTAACCCTCGTATTTATAATGTATACAAACGTTTACGTACTCACGAAAAATTACCTGACTGGATAAATGACGTCTGCATCGTACAATATAGTTTGGGCGTAGTGTTTGACGCCGCAACGTGCCTACAGTATAAATCTAAAATTGGAACCATCATTTAGTTCATTTCTACGTAAGGGGTTGGACTGGACAGACATCTTTTCTGGCCAAGACCTTCGGAGATTTTCCAAAGCCATATGCCAGAGCTGATCCGATAATATCCTCGAAATTAATTCACAGATAAGGGACATAACCCTCCGTCGCCCCCACCCCCCATCCCCATGCCATCAAGTATTAGATATAATCAAAATGCTGTTCAGCATAACAAACTCAAATTTTGTGGTAGAAGAAGACCGCGCAAGATAAGCTCTAGAGAAACCCGCTCTCCTCCCTATGATGTGGTTGGTACCGACGTATCGATACTCGAGCTCACAGTGTCTCTTACGCAGCACTGAGTTCCGCTTTCCGTGACAGGAGAGTGAGAGAATGAAAGGGTACCTCCATATAGAGGACGAGGAGAGTGTGTTATGGACCAGGACGGCAATGGAGGAAAAATAAGTGAAGTCAATGGGAACGACAGGTCAGCGTGTGAGGAACGTTTTGCGTTTCTGTGTATGGGGAAGCCATGCTAGAGCTAAAATGAGGATTGTTACCGACGGTGGTGTGCCTGGGGGCGATCGAGCAAGTGTGTGTCTGTGCTTGTCTATTCCCTGTTGCTCACCTGCGGGAGCACCAGTACACACGGACTTCAGTTTCAGAAACGGTAAGGCTCCTTGTTAAATTGTGCTCCGAATTTTTTCAGAGTGTGTAACTGGTCGTAAATGGTGTGTGGTTGTGAGCTGTTGTTTCAAGATGTTGCCGTCATGTAGGCAATTAAAGTGTACAAAGTTGTGATTACCAATGTGTTAGACATATAAAACATCTCTTACTATGTTCGTTTGCTGGCGCTGTTTCGTAAGCTTTTAAAGAGGCAGCACTTCCCCCTGGGCACTTAATACTGTGTTGATTTCTCACATAAGAATAATGGTAGTTGTAAGGAAAAGCGTTTGCTGGTCATCAATTTAATCACGAGGTACTTTTTGCGCCGTAAATGGTTGTGAATTTTTGGATTTATTACTGCTAGTGTTTTCTAAAGGCAAGAGGCTAGTCGCTAGCAAAATTAACCGTGCAGCGTTTCTTTCGTGCACTGAATTGTTGTACACTTGCAATTAATGTTCTCAATAAAGTGAAAGGCAAAGTGCCGGCCTTTAGTTGATGTAAATGTGCAGTAACTTTCACAGTGCTCCAAAGGACTACATTAACTACAGTTGTTAGCTAAAAGACAAGGATGTGGGCGAAATATGTTTGTGTTTCAGTCTCGTGTCTTTTAAGATTGTTATCAGCCTTGAAACTGATTAGGCAACGGCCTTGTCGCAGTGGATTTACCGGTTCCCGTGAGATCCCTGAAGTTAAGCGCTGTCGGGCGTGGTTGATACTTGGATGGGTGACCATCCAGGCCGCCATGCACTGTTGCCATTTTCCAGGGTGCACTCGGCCTCGTGATGCCAATTGAGGAACTACTCGACCGAATAGTAGCGGCTTCGGTCAAGAATACCATCATACCGACCGGGAGAGCGGTGTGCTGACCCCACACCCCTCCTATCCACATTCCCCCCCCCCCCCCCCTTGAGGATGACACGGCGGCCGGATGGTCCCGGTAGGCCACTAGTGGCCTGAAGACGGAGTGCTTGAAAGTGATTGCTGTTTCATTGCTTTAAAAAGTGTATTTTCTTCTTGTTACACGCCCTCTCTGAGGGATGACGGCCTGTTTGTAGAGTGACACCAAAGTGAGACGTAAGCTCGGCTACCTGACTTTCAGTAATACTGGACTGTTGCTCAGTCGGAGTGTATTTGATGTGACGCATGGTGCAGGGAAAGGCAATTGAATCTCAATGTAGACAAGTGTAATGAGCTGCGAATACATATAAAGAAAGATCCTTTACCATTTAGCTACAATATAGCAGTTCACCAACTGGGAGCAGTTAATTCCATAAATTATCTGGCAGTAGGCATTAGGAGTGATTTAAATGGAATGACCATATAAAATTAATCGTCGGTAAAGCCGATGCCAGACTGAGATTCATTGGAAGAATCCTAAGGAAATGCAATCCGAAAAAGAAATAGGTTACAGTACACTTGTTCGCCCACTGCTTAAATATTGCTCACCAGTGTGGGATCCGTACCAGATAGGGTTGATAGAAGAGATAGAGAAGATCCAACGGAGAGCAGCGCGCATCGTTACAGGATCATTTAGTTACGGAGATGATAGATACACTCCAGTGGAAGACTGCAGGATAGACGCTAAGTAGCTCGGTATGGGCTTTTGTTGAAGTTTCCTCCCTCCTACGTATATCTCGAGAAGAGACCATGAGGATAAAATCAGAGAGATTAGAGCCCACACAGAGGAATACCGACAATCCTTCTTTCCACGAACAATACGAGACTGGAACAGAAGAGAGAACCGATAGAGGTATTCAAAGTACCCTCTGCCACACTCTGTCAGGTGACTTGTATGGATGTAGATGTAGATTTTTCGTTTTTCATTTGTTTGGTGGATTCACCTTCATTGTTCATCTGATATTAATTGGTTTGCCCATGGTGCTCACTGTGTGGGTACTTTTTTAGTAATGCTTACGATTTTTGGATTTTAAGCGTAATGCTTAAGCTTTGTACGTTGAATTTATAGATGTCGTGTAGTGATTTAACTAACAATTTTAGTATTGGCCCCAAAAGTAACTGATGGATGCAGAGTAGCTTTATCAAGATATATTAATTAATTAATATATGTTTTCCTCTAAACCAGAATGTAAAGCTTTAGACATGGTCATGACTTGTTGCTTTCTCTGAGATATATGCTGTTTCACCTTCACATGGTCGAGAGTACTTATTGCTACGGTGTACACAATAATTGCTGTGAGAAATAAAATTAATTGGTGTATTTGCTTCTAAAGGCTCAGTGGTTCCCATTCCCGGAACCTCATGTCCTGTCATCACATTTCAGAGGAAATGAAACGCACCCCCATGCCCCTTCTGTAAATACCCCTCTAAAGAAGACATGAAACTGGCGTTTTGACACCTACAGATGTTGTGGTTACTTTTGAGAATTCAATTTCCGTACAAACTTTTGCGAAACAGGAGCAGCTGGCGTCGTCTGGCAGACGTGGTCGTTGCGCACGGCAGTTGGACAGCAGTGTGGGCTCAGAGTGCGCAGCGCAGCCGACAGCACGGCGTGCGGCCTGCGGGCGCCGGAGGGCACAGCGCCGCGTCCTGTGTGCGGGCACTCAGCAGTAATGACGCGCGGCGGCAAACCGCGTCACCCGGCTAAGCGCCCTCCAAGGGCCCGGCCCAGCACGGCGCAGCCCTGCCCTGCCCTGCCCTGCCCTGCCCTGCCCTTTACACGCAGCCAGCAATACGTTTGAGCACCCGCCCGGGCTGCTCAGACTTGGCGACCGCTTTTGAGGGCAATACAGGATCGCTGACGAGCGCGGCCGCTGTCGCCGGTCGCTCCTTCGCTTGTTCGCTGTCGCACTGGTGACCTCAGGAACTAGGTGGGCTAACCGCTTGCTACTGATGGCTGTTCTGCTGCCGAATGTACAGAAGGGCAAATCCTTCTCTACTAAGTGGAGAGTTCTTGTCAGCTAATTGAACAACTTGATTACACTGAACTTCTTCATAGCCGGTGTTTACTTCCTACATACAGGGTGAAAAGTATTTAAACCGACGGACTCTGGGAGGTTGTAGGGGACATCAAAACAAATATTTTTCCCTAATGTCATTTTTTCCTGTGAGGATTATTTAAACCTGTGGAGGCTGTATTACGCTCTTCAGCTGTTAGAGACCATATTGCGATCTTCAGTTGTTAGAGGGCGTATTACGCTCTTCAGTTGTAGGCAACTGCTGTCCACCAGTGTAGTAGTGCTTTGTCTCTGTTTACTAATGGAGCGATACACCTGGAGTGAGTACACTGATGCGGTTGGTGCGTACTACGTAGCGCACCACAACGGACGAGCCGCACAGCGGATTGATCAACACCAAGTGCGGTTCTTCGTTAATGTCTGAGTTGGTGTTGTTGGGGACTGTTTATTGGGCCGTATCTGCTACCTAGGCCATTAAATGGCAGGCACTATTACAATTTTTATCGCCAGAGCATTCACAGACTTGCTGGAAGACGTCCCGCTCCCTACAAGACAACGCATGTGGTTCCAATATGACGGGGCGCCAACACATTTCAGTTGTCGTGTGCGTCGATTCCTGGACCGACGGTTCCCAAAAACATTGATTGGCAGAGGTGATCCTGTACCGTGACCTGCTCGATCCCCAGATATGCCCCCTCCGGACTTTTTTGTGTCGGGAGAGATACGCAACCTTGTTTACACAACTCCTGTTGCATCAGAAGAGGATCTGGTAGCCCGGATAGTAGCAGCAGCAGGAACAATTCAAGATACTGCTGGGGTTTTTTGCCCGTGGCAGACGGAACATGATCCGACGGTGTAAACTTTGTTTACATGTCAATGGAGGCCCTTGATCATAAAAAAATGGAAAAGTGTTTGTTGGTTTAATTAATTTGCCGCCAGAGAAATTTTCCTCTACCTGTTTAAATACTCCTCATAGGAAAAAATGACATTAGGGAAAAATATTTGTTTTCATGTCCCCTACACCCTCCCAGAGTTATAACTTCAGGCTTCCTTTCTTGTGACGATGATATCGTCGGTTGGTCATGGAGAGAGCTTTGGACGGGTACAACTTTATTTTCCTGAGGAACATAATAGGCTATTATCACATTTAGTTTATAAACAAATAATGTAGAACATACTTCACGTCCTTTAGGTGTAATGAAATCGGAAGCCCAATTTAGCTTCCATTTTTCGCATAGTAGCGATATGTTTCAAATGTTATGAGATTAAAAAAATTATCCCAAGTGATATTACTTCCAGAATTTTCAAATTTTGTCAGTAGGGTTTTCACAACAATCTCTCCCAGTAAGTACCACGGCTCTAGTTTATAACTCTTTCCCCAAAAACACTTTCATTTTCCGGCAGTAGCTTGTTGCACTGTCACAGTTGCCCAGAACTGTAATCCATATTTACCAGGTTTTGATGGGATCTAATATCGAAGTGTACAACGACCTCGAAATGTGACCAACTGCTCTTCCACTATCATGCACCATCCTTGAATGTAGGCATCCCCAAGGGTAATCCCCACATCTCAAAAACTTCTCTGATTCTAATGTGACGGTGGATTCATTAATTTCGAATGCGGCAAAGGATAACGTTCTGATTGTCTTCTCAAGCCGTGGTTGGTAAACAGACATTCCACTTAACTGTGGCGCTATCTCGAAGTACTCTGGGCTTGACTGAAAGTAATCAGTCTCAAACGCTATGCATTCCGTGGAACGTTCAAATTTACCTAGTCGAAATTAATGGCAATTGCACACTCGCTCTGGGTTGAAGTGACGTGCGCAAAATTCAGCCAGAAAAGATTACAAAAAGGAATATTTAACTATCGCTTTACGTTTGTTGCCATGATACGTGAAGCGTATTGCCCTCACTTAGCAAACATAAAGTACAGTCAGAGTCGCGCCTTTACCACACGCAGGTGTGTGGCCTGCCGCTAGACGTGAGCGCCCACTCTCTCTGTCTCTGTGTCTTAATTGAGTTCTCGAAGTGCTTTTATATTACGTTATCATCCCCACGTTGATTCTACTACGTCACACGTCTGGCTTCAGCCGACCACTCTCTCGTTAAAGGTACTGTCTTATTTTTCTTGCCCGGATCTCTACTCCTTGATGTTCTCTGGCCACTTACTTGCGTCTCGGCAGTGTTTATTCTGATAGCTATTAAACTGATTTTCCATTGTTTCTTTCTGCAGTGCACCTGGGCTTTCTTTTGTTAAAGCTAATTGAGTCGTTACAATGTCATTAGCCGCCCGCCCTGTCCGTCTCCAAGCTGCATTCACTTTGTTATATTACTCGCGCCCCTGTCGTTAAAGGGGTAAATCGTTTGTTATTCCCTACATGAGATGGCTCTAATTATTTCCTGTCACCAATAATATCGTTATTTGCTGGGGAATTAATTTAGTATCGTCGTTATGCAGCTTACATAAGTCCCGAAAATTGGGATACCTGATTGCATCCAATTTGTCACTTGATCTATGATTGCATCTGTCTGCTGTATTGTCAAAGTGCTGCACCCTCAGAATAGCATAGAAGCGGTAGCGAGACATAATTTCACTGAAGTGGTGGACCAATCCCAACACTGCAAAGATGATCGATATCTTCATTTCTTGATTTGCAAACTCCATTCAGGATCAGAACGGCAAGAGTCTTTTTCATTTCATGCATATTCGTATAATCCCAGTCCTAAAAAACGATTCGACTTTTACTGTTGGCCCACACACACACACACACACACTTTGTCAATGAGAGGCACACGAAAGAAAAACCTAAAACAAGATGATCCATTATTACCGTTCCTAATAGAATAACCTACAGGTCCGTGGTCTTCAGTACATCCTTTTCGCTCCACCTACCGGGAATTCCACCTTGAGGAGCTGTAGCCCACATTTCATTCCCTTTACTAGAAAACGATAAGTCACACTCAACAGAATTTGCACTGAATTGTTCTTCTCCATCTTCGTAAAGGGATGCTTCATGATCATCACCTTCTTGTAGTTCTGAGTTTTCAGCGACCTATCATCATCACAGGAAGAGTCACATTCACTATGTTAGTTTTCAGAATGAGACGACTGCTGTGACAATTCCCTTAAATCCGTATCTGCTAGTCCTCTTCTCCATAAACTTTCCAATTGCGCAACAGACAGTCGTTAGGAAACAATTCGCCGAAATAAACACGTGCTTATCACAAAGAGAACTGTTGAACACAGAAAGCGTAACAGCGTGAGTCAACAATAGCAAATAACGTAACAGACACTTCGCAGACGGATATTTGCTTGTAAATAGTCTTCAAGGGTTTCCCGCCGGATCACGTAGTGCAAATTCCACAATATTTCGTTGGAGCCACTGTCCGACATCTTCAGGTCGTTCAAACTTGCTGGTGGCTAGGTAAGGCTGACACCCTGTTTCTAGAACGCACGCGCGAAGAATGCGCAGGCATGGAGATCACACATGCCCAGTTAGCTCCATATGGATAGAGCCATACTCAAACGCCCTCTGTCAAAAATCGCGGAGGTGCTCTCTTGTGTGTGCGCTGTATGCTGTGTTTACTAATAGTGCGGCCAGACGTTACTCACTAAAAAAGCGTACTAGAGCAATGTCATGACAGGTCTGTATTCGAAAAATCTTGAGTATCGCGTCGTGTTTCAATAGCAGCCATTGCAGGGTTCCAGGCTGTGCTCAGTTGAAATCCCTCACCCCTGTAGATGAGATTATCGGCTGTACAGATATGTATTGCTTTCTTCATCTAAATCTACATTTATACTCCGCAAGCCACCCAACGGTGTGTGGCGGAGGGCACTTTACGTGCCACTGTCATGTTCCAGTCGCGTATGGTTCGCGGGAAGAACGACTGTCTGAAAGCCTCCGTGCGCGCTTTAATCTCTCTAATTTTACATTCGTGATCTCCTCGGGAGGTATAAGTAGGGGGAAGCAATATATTCGATACCTCATCCAGAAACGCACCCTCTCGAAACCTGGCGAGCAAGCTACAGCGCGATGCAGAGCGCCTCTCTTGCAGAGTCTGCCACTTGAGTTTATTAAACATCTCCGTAACGCTATCAAAATAACCCTGTGACGAAACGCGCCGCTCTTCTTTGGATCTTCTCTATCTCCTCCGTCAACCCGATCTGGTACGGATCCCACACTGATGAGCAATACTCAAGTATAGGTTGAACGAGTGTTTTGTAACAACACAATCCCAGAAAGATGATGACGGGCATAAAACTTACGTCTTTACAGAAATCATGCGATGTCCTGTATTCAGGCAGTGTTCCGCATTTGCCGACTTTTCCGGTTGACGAAGTCGTGTATGACGCTGATGTTCATCGCAGCGTTCTTCTTCTGTGCCGCATGTCTGGCCTATGTATCCTGACCCACATTGACAAGGAATCTTGTACACACCGAACCCAACAGGTGTGCCGGACGGAGTGGCCGAGCGGTTCTAGGCGCTTCAGCCTGGAACCGCGCGACCGCTACGGTTAGTTAGGTTTAAGTAGTTCTAAGTTCTAGGGGACTGATGACTTCAGAAGTTAAGTACCATAGTGCTTAGAGCCATTTGAGCCCAACAGGTTTCTCAGTTTTGCAGGTGGTTGAAAAACACAATTATTGCCATATCTTCCGAGGACTCTTCCAATTCTTGACAACTTGGAACCAAAATTCGACAGAAAGCCCAAAGTGATGGGTGTCTTCGTATCTTCATTCTGCTCCATAGACTGAACTCGCTTGGGCCTGAATGCATTGCGTATCCCTTACAATAACCGTTTTGTCGGAACACTGTCTTCAAATGTTATATTTCACTCTGACAGGCTTTCAGTATAAGATACCACATATGCTCTATGAACTAACGTATGTAATGCACCACCGTATTGCGCAGGATGACGGCAGCTTGTGGCCTACAGATATAGATCTGTATGCAGTGGCTTCCGGTAGACGCAGATGAAACCTTGGGACACACCGTTTACCGCAGATACGAATACGACCACCATTTTGGCCTTTTTGCCGTATTTTGGTGCCATACGTCAAGAATTGGAAGAATCCTCTGAAGGTATGGCATTAAGTGTGTTTTTCGATCATCTGCTAAACTGAGAAACCTGTTGGGTTCGGTTAAGGATGATCTTGGCCTCCATTCGAATACAGACACGTCATAACATTGATCTACTACGGTTTTTTAATGAGTCACGTCTGGCCGCTCTGTTAATAAACAGAGAGTACAGCTCACGCGCAGGACAGCTGCTCTGCGATTTTCGGCAGAGGGTGTTTGAGTAGGGCGCCATCTATCTGGGGATCATTGCGCACGCTTGATTTCCGTGTCTGCATATTCTTCGCACTCATGTTATAGGGACGGGTTGTCAACCGTACCTAGACACTAGCGAGGTTGAACCACCTGAAGCTGTCGGACAGTTACTCCAAGGAAGTGTTGTGGAATTTGTCAACGTGATCCGGCGGCAAACCCATGAAGACTATTTACAACACATCCGCCAGTAAAGCTTGAACAATCACAGAGATCTGGTTTTTGAAGAATTGCTTCTAACCACACGGGCGTGCGAGGCTCATATGGGAGGAAACATGTGCCAGCGCCTCAACACAAAGCCATAGGTTTTTCCAAAATTATGACTAACTTTAAAAATTAGGAAAAGTTAAAAAAATTATTCTTACTAAATGTATACTTACTAACAGAGAAGATATTATACTTTGCGAATGGGCTCTGAGGCCCGATAGTAAATGGTTAAGTGCTTGGCAGAGCGTTCATCGCTCGACTTTCAGGCTATTTCTGTACCTCTCCATTCTCGAACAGTGCGCGGGAAAAATGGACACCTAAATCTTTTTCAGAGAGCTCTGGTTTCTCTTACTTTATTACGATGGACATCTCTCTCTGTGTAGATAGACATGAAAAAAATATTTTCTCCCGTTAAGGAGAAAGTTGGTGACAGACATTTCGTGAGAAGATTTTACCGAATTATCGTCACTCCAAGTCGCGTATCACATCCGTGACATGCTCTCCCCGCTTCGCTATAATATAATATAAGCTGCCCTTCTTTGAACTTCATCGACGTACTCCGAGAACCGTATCGGGTAAGGATCTAATACCATAGAGCAATACTCTAGCAGAAGACGGACTAGCGTACTGCAAGTATTCTCCTTATTGGATCTGTTGTATCTTCTAAGTGTTCTACCAACAAAACGCCGTCTTTGGCTCACCTTTCCCGTCATATTATCTATGTAATCGTTCCAATTTAAGTTTCTGTAATTGTTATTCTTCGGTGACATTCATCCATAAATCGAATGCTACGTATTCTTTACTTCAAATCTGACGCTAAGATATTTGTATCATTCATGAATGTGCGTGTACAGTATGATTTTTTTTAAAAAAAAAAAAGTTCTTCGGATTCCACAAGACTGTATCTCCTGCAGGTACGAGGTCAGAAACTTGGGATGAAATGAACTTAGAACCGGAACTAAACCTCGGTGCTAAATGTATATTACTGCTTCATGTTGTTGCCCTTGCGTATACCTCTGATGCAGCGAACTGGCTCGTTCGCCCGTTGATTTGTCAGTAACGCGACGTGGCGACAATATATCAACAAGAGGCATTTCTCGTTCTCTGAACAGAGTCAATTAGTGCGGTGGAAGATGCATACGGATCAAGAAGTGCACCATCGACCTCCAAATTCGCCTAATCTCGCTGTATGTGATTTTTACTCAGAGGTATTCGTGAAAAAGCTTCAGCTTTGTGCCTCCTCCTCCAACAAATCTGGGTGCACTGCGACGCCATATAACAAAAGCGATTGCAGTAATTACAGACAAGCTCGCAAAAGTATGCGGCGAGATCACCTACTGTCTAGCTGTTAGCCGTGGGCACGGTGGAGAGCACGTAGGACAGTTATGATTGTCAAATGAAAACTTTGATTTGCAAGAGTGATTGTGAAAAGCATACTGTGTTCGCAATGAAAGTGCTCAGGGTTTATTTCTTAAAAATAGATAACATATTAAAATATACGGTTTAGTAATTTCTAAGATGACGCAACACCATACCCAGAATACTATCATTGAGACTGACATCGGCGGCGGAAGCCTACGTATTTATACCCGAATGTTGTGTATCAATGTGCTTAAAACATATACTCTTTAAAATTCGTTGATTCTTTCAAAATAAAGAAAAATCTATTACGCTTACGTCAAGTTTCGGTCTTCGTCAATTTAGAAGACGTAGTCTGTTGCATTCGGTTGAATCTGCCTGAAACACCGTGTACTTATTAATAGCATCGCTGTTGGGTGGAATATGGTCATTTCGTTTATTTGAGGCAAATGTCATCGGTTGGTCTGAGTCTTTCGTCTTTCCTGATACTGTTTTCCTCACATACTATTTTGTTCCTTAGTAAATTCTTGTATTAGGCCTGACAAGAATAATTTCGGTCAACTGTTCAAAAATGGTTCAAATGGCTCTGAGCACTATGGGACTCAACATCTTAGGTCATAAGTCCCTTAGAACTTAGAACTACTTATACCTAACTAACCTAAGGACATCACACACACCCATGCCCGAGGCAGGATTCGAACCTGCGACCGTAGCAGTCCCGCGGTTCCGGACTGCAGCGCCAGAACCGCTAGACCACCGCGGCCGGCTCGGTCAACTGTTATTGGCAACTGTCGGTCAACTGTCAAGGGCACTGCATCCGATTTCCTTGTGGTACGCAGACGATGCTTGCTCTTGTGTACGTAGTGAATAGTTTGTTAGCCTCACATTTGGGAACTGCTGTCTCTAATAACCTTTGTGGAACACACATTGCTCTAATAGTCATGCAATGATGTGTTTGGTACGTTTTCGGAGTTGATGACCTAAGTTACGTTAATAACATTTGCTAATTAAAAATAATGCACTTATGCTTGAAAAGACAAACTATTTATAAAATTCAAACATTAGGTTCACCCGCTATAGGAAGCTGAGTTATTTGAAGTACTTCATAATGACATATTTTTCGGTATGAATAATTCATTTTGCACCAAAACTTACTTTTTGCTCTTTACAAAATTAAATACCTTCCAATGAATTGTTTGAAATGAAACATCTAATGACATTCTAGCATAAACTATTACATAAAGGCGGTTATAATGTTATTCTGTTAACTACAATCACAGTCTTGATTCTCTGTGTGTTCCGTATCAGCAATTTAGAGATAAACTGAATATTGTATAAGAGACTTTTATGGGAGTGCTATAGTCCGTATCGTTACAAGGTGCCGATGAGTTTTGATGACCTTAACTTGATCCCTCGTTGAGATCCAGAGAAAAATCCCTTTGGAATTGGCAACTTCAGTGCATAGGTGTGTCCCAAAGCCTTCGACGAAGCATTTAACAGCAACCATTGTTGACAGATCATCATTGCTTGTGCTTATGACTAAACTCTATGGCCGCCTAGCAGCAGACGGTAAAGTATCTCACATCATAGTTAACGGGAAGTGTCCTCATGAAGCTGTTTATCGAAATATCTCCTTTGTGATGCAGTATAATGAGACTAATATTTCCATGTCAACAAGCATCAAATACCTACTGATGGGCGAAAACATTATTACCATACGCTCAATAGCTTGTTATTCCACCTATGGGCGCAATACAGCAGCGATTTTGCATGGAGAAGATTTGACACGCCATTTGAAGACTTCCAGAGGAAGGAGTACGCGCAGTTCACGTAAATTACGGGCTGTTCGTTTGTGGACCTGCAGATTGAGCGCGATAACGTGTTCCAGGAAGTCCAGATCAGACGAATTCCGTGGCCAAGACATCAACGTGAGCTCAATATAATTCTGGTCAATTTGTTGTACCACGATATGACCCCTGCCCTCTGCAGTGGTAAATGATGACGTTATTAGGTCAACAAAGGACACGTATGCGTCGTTTGCTGCGGATGCCGATATTCAACAAAGTGCGCTTGTGACCTCCACTTTGTGATGAGATGTGGGGGTACAAAACCGTCTTGCCCACTCGAGGTTTCACCGCCCTTCGATGACTTTCCCTAGATACCACCGACAATAGCAAAAGATGAAAAGACCAGCTTCGCCGTTTGCGAGACGCCCTCTACAACAAAATGGTTCAAATGGCTCTGAGCACTATGGGACTCAACATCTTAGGTCATAAGTCCCCTAAAACTTAGAACTACTTAAACCTAACTAACCTAAGGACATCACACACACCCATGCCCGAGGCAGGATTCGAACCTGCGACCGTAGCAGTCCCGCGGTTCCGGACTGCAGCGCCAGAACCGCTAGACCACCGCGGCCGGCCCTCTACAACAATCCCAGCCGTAACCATCGGCCTTTCAAGAAATTCCCAAGTTCAGTGAATTTCGCCATCTCCTGTGTGTATCGTCGCTGGAATAATTCCCCATTCCTCTCTACTCTGGCTGAATATTTATCTTGTTACAAGTCTCCAACTCTAGAAGGCGGCAGTGATCTTAACGCTTCCCACATGAGTGGGCGTGTGTGTGTGTGTGTGTGTGTGTGTGTGTGTGTGTGTGTGTGTGTGTGTGTGTGTGTGTGTGTGTGTGTTCAGAGTGGTCAGAAACAGCCTCAGAGGCTTCTGAACTTGCCGCACTTTGCACCGTTTCCGACTTGATTAGCATTGAAGTTAGCCAATCAGGTCATTGCTCGAGCAAATTCAAGTGGCTCGTCAGATATAATTTGTGTCTGTGGTTCTCATAGTGCAGATGATAGTGCACGAGATTGGCCAGCCTTTGGCTTGGGTTCGATCATCACCACCGTCTCATGTCCAACTTTTATATATCTCTCTTTTGTTCTTTTTAGGAAACTAAAGGAAGAATATGTACGGCGACGCCGTTTTTAGTGCTCCTTTTCTCATTAAAGAATGTAATGGAAACCAATTCTGCGCCACCAATAACTACTATGAGATAAACTGCCTACTCAACAGATAAGTCTTAGCACAACCCAGAGCAAGCGTCAACCCGGTAAAAATGGATTAAATTACACAAACCATAGACGAAGAAAAATTTCGTCACGTGCATCATTGTTAAATAACAGGAGACGACCACAGCCGGTAAGAATATCACAATTGTCAACACTACCATCAACTGTAACTTCATTATCAATTTATTGCCAACAGGTTTCGAGGATACACTTGGTCGTCATCAGGTCATCTAAATATATAGTGGCTGAATTTCCAAGGTAGACATCAGTCAGGAAGTCCACGTGAAAATAAATAGCATCTGCATCAGCTCTTGTAGTTAGCAACCACACACGGTCAGAGTAAATAGTGTCTACTGTGTGTGGTTACTTACTACATGAGCTGATGCGGATACCGATTACTTCACATGATGGTTTCTGACACGTTATTTCGGGAAATTTCAGCCCCTACATGTTTAGAGGGCCTGATGATGAGGAAAAGTATCGTTGAGACTGCTTGCCAATAAATTAATCGTGAAATTACAGATGCACCTAGTGTTGAAAATAGTAATGTGAAGATACATAGTCCACCTATGTAACTATTTATTCTATTCTGCAATTTTATATCTGTCCATTTATTGGGAAAGGAAGGAATTTTGATGTGATCAGAGTGACATACAGCTGCACCCATTCGTATGGAGACGAGTAAATCCATTTCTTTTACGAGAAAATTTACCTTCATTTCATAAAACTGCACGTAAATTGTGTAGATACTGAAGATGAAAGCATTTGCTATGACATCCTAAGTGAAGAAAGCCTCCAACGTTCGAGTTGATAGAAGCAATGCCATCAACATTGTGTAAATAAATCATGTTCTTTGATAATGGGAAGGTTAATGGGAAGAAAGGATGTTTTTGGATCACGGAAGGAAGAGAAATGTCGATCAGTAATGGTCGGATCTTAACATTAGCCGAATCTTGACGTATAAAGACGGCGGTAAATCGTTCTACTCGCGTTGGACGTGATCACGTGACAGTCATGCGAATATGGAATCGATGAGTCCAAGCAAAGTTGCAGCTGCCCCTTGCGCCTAGCGCTCGACATAAAAGGCATTCTGTTTGCTCTGTCGCGCGCTTCCAGTCGGGAACTGCGCATATTTTAGCAACAGAATTGCGACGACGACTGGAGTAGTACGTACTGTCAGCACAGCGACTACTGTTGAGGTTTCCTTTGATGAGGCCTCAGAGAGAGCACGGCGACGATTGTGTGTTCAACGATCACACTACTGGAAGCACGAGTGTAACACCACGTTATCTGTTCAGACTACTCCGTGTGTTGTATACTGCATCAAAATGTGTGTATCCATGGAGGCTCCTGGACAACGAACTCTCGTAGATTACATTCGTCGTCGTGATACGTGCATAGCAACGGTCTTGAAAATGACCGTTTTTGAAAAGTTTGTGAGAAAAAATGTTCTTTTTTCAAGTGCCATAAATACTGAGCAATAACATTTTTGTTTTGGATAATACAAGAACAGAAATACAGCGTTACGTTTTTAAGTAGTACAGTCGCATTGTGTGCATTGGAGAGGAGGGGGGAAACAGGACAAATAAAGCGAAAGGATTGTTGGTGTCAGCTGCGTCAGGACTTTGTGCAGCACCAGCAACGACGAGTGAAAATGTGTGCCGAACCACGATTCGAACCGGGGATCTCCAGCTTACTAAACAGTTGCGTTAACCAGTGCGCCACCCGGACGCGCTGTTTATTGCAACTGCACGGACTATATCCACACGCCTCACGGCCGACTCACATTCCCACACAGCGCCACCTGTCGTCAGCCCCTGTCCGTGGTCTCCATGCTCGCTACTTAGAAAACCCCGCAGGAGGTCGGCTGTAATTGTGCATCAAGAACACTGAATGTGTTGCATCCACTGCCCATCGAGGAGAATCAGTTATATGAACGCATGATGTGTTCTGTCTGTTCTTCCGGTTATGTCCTAATTCTGTGCTCCTTCTAATCCACATAAATGTTGAAAGAGACAATCTGAGCAGTCATCTTAGATTGTTTGCTGATGACGCTGTCATTTATCGTCTAAGAAAGTCTTCGGAAGATTGAAATCAAACGCAGAATTACTTAGGCAAGATATCTTTATAGCGCGAAAAGTGGCAATTGACCCTTAATACAGAAAAGTGTGACGTCATCCTCACGATTACTAAAAGAAATTTTTGAATCCCCCCTGGAAGGGGGCGCGTGGGTCTGCACCTGTAAACTAAAGGGTAGGCCGAATGTCGGAAGTGAGTAGGAGAAGGAAAAGGTGAAAATTTCTCGTTGGTGATCTTAGAACTGATTTTACTGTATCACAATATTAACTGAATACATAACTTTCCACTGAGGTGCGAAGCCTTAAAACCCTCGTAAGTAGTACATAGTCTCAATAGCAAGCCAACACCCTCTGAGGTTGAAGCGATGTTTCCAGGCCGTCTGCTCTTGATAAAATGGGCTGAATCTGGAGCGGAGCTCGTAGAGCCCTACAGCGCCCGCTAGAGGGCGCTGTCGTAGGTGTCTCGTAGTGCCAACTTATGAACCTGCACCTACGCCGTGGCATCGTTGCTATCGATACCACAGAAATCCTTTAAATTTTGGTCCACAAGATGTATCACAATAATCTAAGAACTGTAATTTCTACATAATACCCAAGAATAACAATTATTGTGGTGTCACCGCTAGACACCACACTTGCTAGGTGGTAGCTTTAAATCGGCCGCGGTCCATTAGTACATGTCGGACCCGCGTGTCGCCACTGTGGGATCGCAGACCGAGCGCCACCACATGGCAGGTCTCGAGAGACGTACTAGCACTCGCCCCAGTTGTACGACGACATTGCTAGCGACTACACGTACGAAGCCTTTCTCTCATTTGCCGAGAGACAGTTAGAATAGCCTTCAGCTAAGTTAATGGCTACGACCTAGCAAGGCGCCATTAACCATTTGTAACGTTGCATGTACCTCAAGATAGAGTCTCACTTGTATCATCCAGAATGCTGTATACCAAAGGACAATATAAAAGTTAAGTGTTCTAGTAGCTACGTTCTTTTCTTTATCACATTCATTACGAATCCTGTTCCAGACTTAACGCCAGACAGCGTGAGTTGACGCGTGCCCTTCCGGCTACTTCACTGTGGACTGGCTGCCTTAACAGTCCACTACAATTATGAACCTTTTAAATTGTGTTATCGCATACGTAATTTGATGGATGAAGTGAACTAAGGATTTCATTTTATTGGTAGAACACTTAGATGCCACAAATGCACTAAAGAGATTGCCTACACTACGTTTGTCCGTCCACTGCTACAGTACTGCTATGCAGTATGAGATCCTAACGAGATATAAATGACTGGAGACATCAAAAAAGTTCAAAGACAAAGAAGGTTAGCTGGTATTGTACTATTCCGAAACAGTGACCGAGCGGGGTGGTGCAGTGGGTGGCACACAGGACTCTCGTTCGGGAGGACGATGGTTCAAACCCGCGTCCGGCCATCATGATTTATGTTCTCCGTGATTTCCCTAAATCGTTTCAGGCAAATGCCGGGATGGTTCCTTTGAAAGGGCACGGCCGACTTCCTTCCCCATCCTTCCATAATCCGATGGGACAGATGACCTCGCTGTTTGGTCTTCTCCCACAAATCAACCATCCAAGCAACCGAAACAATGTAGAGATTGTCACGGATATGATACTCGAGTTGGAGTGGAAATAATTAAAGCAATGTCCAGCTTTCTGCCTCGAAAGCGAAAACATTTTGCTGACACCCACCTACGTAAGGAGAAATGATCATTGTAACAAAATAAGAGAAATTATAGCTCGCACGGGAAGATTTAAGTGTTGGTTTTGCCTGGGCACTGTTTCAAAGTGGAGCGATAGAGAAATAGAGGGAAAGTTGTTCGATGAGCCCTCTGTCAGGTATGAAACTATCATCTGCTGGTAGATAAGGACATGTAGATGTAGAATGGCGCAAACTGTGCGACTGAACAGCATTATTAATAGTGGCGAAGCTGCTCTTTGTGAGACTGAGGAAGATGTAAGACGTAAATTAAGTCATACAGAGTACACAACTAAAAATGTGCTCCACTAGAGGAGGCTGATATCTCGAATAAGTTTCAAGTTACAGTCCACGCTTCGCACGAAAAACATACAAATTTCGCCCAATGCAAACAAACGAAAACTGGGTACTGAGCAATGTCTCTGTTATTTTACTACAACAGGAAACAGTGCTATTTGGGTATTAATTTGCTCATGCCTAATTGCTAATTGCGAGCTGTGTAGCTTATGATTCATTTCTTTAGTCTCTTTTAACAATTATTCACCAATTATAGATTCTCTCGGATGTATTATTGTAGTATGTCAACTCAATTGTTAGACATCCTTTCCATACATGTTAAATATTAAAATAATTTACAGCAGTCTCCTAAAAAGTTTATCTATATAAAGGTACGTGTAAAGAGAAGAATATTCACTGCTAACCGATCAATCTTTGTATTGGTGTATAACTTGCCTCTGACATTTAAGCGGGACGGATATTTGTGACATTTCAACTTGCACTTGAGAATGGTTATAAAGCAGAAATCATTATTGTGTGAAATAGATGAGTAGTATATTACAGTTTATCGGCGGAAATTCCTTTCAAAATGGTGGCGTATGTAGCAGGAATGCTGCAAGTCAGTGGTGTACTTACTGTCTTTTTCCGTTTCCATTCCTCATATGTCACCTCAGGGTAATCCGACAAATTTGGTTCATTTAGCATGATAAAAATAGTTTCCGAAAATCTTAAATATTAATACCAGATGGTACTGTTCGGTAACACTCCATTGGCTACATCGGTATGAATTCCTGTCATCGTGAGATTTTAGTCTCTATTCAGCAACGACTAAATATATTCATGAGGAGATTCATTCACCTTGCGTAATGCTGTCGTTTCACCGAAAACAAATCCTTTTAAGTTACATTTATAGCCTCGACAGGTTTAAATTTCTTAATTAAATCTTCTATGCATGAAGCTGATCTTTGTAACGAAAGATAGATCTTAAACCGTTGAAAACACTTTCTGTTAACTCTCATTTATGAAAACAACAACGTGTCGTCCCTAAGACTGATAATTCACAGTTGCTATCTGACTATTCCCCCCCATGAACCATGGACCTTGCCGTTGGTGGGGAGGCTTGCGTGCCTCAGCGATACAGATAGCCGTACCGTAGGTGCAACCACAACGGAGAGGCCAGACAAACGTGTGGTTCCTGAAGAGGGGCAGCAGCCTTTTCAGTAGTTGCAAGGGCAACAGTCTGGATGATTGACTGATCTGGCCTTGTAACACCAACCAAAACGGCCTTGCTGTGCTGGTACTGCGAACGGCTGAAAGCAAGGGGAAACTACGGCCGTAATTTTAATTGATGAAAGAAGAAAATATAAAAATGCAGTAAATGAAGCAGGCAAAAAGGAATACAAACGCCTCAAAAATGAGATCGATAGGAAGTGCAAAATGGCTAAGCAGGGATGGCTAGAGGACAAATGTAAGGGTGTAGAGGCTTATCTCACTAGGGGTAAGATAGATACTGCCTACAGGAAAATTAAAGAGACCTTTGGAGATAAGAGAACGACTTGCATAAACATCAAGAGCTCAGATAGAAACCCAGTTCTAAGAAAAGAAGGGAAAGCAGAAAGGTGGAAGGAGTACATAGAGGGTCTATACAAGGCCGATATACTTGAGGACAATATTATGGAAATGGAAGAGGATGTAGATGAAGATGAAATGGGACATACGATACTGCGTGAAGAGTTTGACAGCGTACTGAAAGACCTGAGTCGAAACAAGGCCCCGAGAGAAGACAACATTTCAATGGAACTACTGACGGCCTTGGGAGAGCCAGTCCTGATAAAACTCTACCATCTGGTGAGCAAGATGTATGAGACAGGTGAAATGCCCTCAGACTTCAAGAAGAATATAATAATTCCAATTCCAAAGAAAGCAGGTGTTGACAGATGTGAAAATTATTGAACTATCAGTTTCATAAGTCACAGCTGCAAAATACTAACGCGAATTCTTTATAGACGATTGGAAAAACTAGTAGAAGCCGACCTCGGGGAAGATCAGTTTGGATTCCGTAGAAATGTTGGAACACGTGAGGCAATACTGACCCTACGACTTATCTTAGAAGAAAGATTAAGGAAGGGAAAACCTACGTTTCTGGCATTTGTAGACTTAGAGAAAGCTTTTGACAATGTTAACTGGAATACTCTCTTTCAAATTCTGAAGGTGGCAGGGGTAAAATACAGGGAGCGAAAGGCTATTTACAATTTGTACGGAAACCAGATGGCAGTTATAAGAGTCGAGGGACATGAAAGGGAAGCAGTGGTTGGGAAGGGAGTGGGACAGGGTTGTAGTCTCTCCCCGATTTTATTCAATCTGTATATTGAGCAAGCAGTGAAGGAAACAAAAGAAAAACTCTGAGTAGGTATTAAAATCCATGGAGAAGAAATAAAAACTTTGAGGTTCGGCGATGACATTGTAATTCTGTCAGAGACAGCAAAGGACTTGGAAGAGCAGTTGAACGGAATGTATAGTGTCTTGAAAGGAGGATATAAGATGAACGTCAACAAAAGCAAAACGAGGATAATGGAATGTAGTCGAATTAAGTCGGGTGATGCTGGGGGAATTAGATTAGGAAATGAGACACTTAAAGTAGTAAAGGAGTTTTGCTATTTGGGGAGCAAAATAACTGATGATGGTCGAAGTAGAGAGGATATAAAATGTAGACTGGCAATAGCAAGGAAAGCGTTTCTGAAGAAAAGAAATTTGTTAACATCGAGTATAACTTTAAGTGTCAGGAAGTCATTTCTGAAAGTACTTGTATGGAAGTAATATTGTATGGAAGTAATATTCGCACATGCATTGACAATGCGCTGACGCACTGTTGTCAGACGTTCTCGGTGGATCACGATAGCAAATCTCCTTCAACGTTCCCCACAGAAAGAAATCCGGGGACGTCAGATCCGGTGGACATAGGTATGGTGCTTCGATGACCAATCCACCCGTCATTAAATATGTTATTCAATACCGCTTTAACCGCACGCGAGCTATGTGTCGGACAGCCATCATGTTGGAAGTACATCGCCATTCTGTCATGCAGTGAAACATCTTGTAGTAACATCGGTAGAACATTTCGTAGGAAATCAGCATACATTGCACCATTTAGATTGCCATCGATAAAATGAGGGCCAATTATCCTTCCATTATGCCGCACCATACATTAACTCGCCAAGGTCGCTGATGTTCCACTTGTCGCAGCCATCGTGGATTTCCCGTTACCCAATATAACATATTAAGCCGGTTTACGTTACCGCTGTTGGTGAATGACGCTTCGTCACTAAATAGAGTCATCGCCATGCAATTCCTGGTGCACAGAAATATAATACGGGCGCAATCGAAGCTGATGTCGCATTCTCAACACGGACGCTTTTGAGATTCCCGATTCTCGTGCAATTTGTCTGCTATTTATGTGCGGAAGAGCCACGACAGCAGCTAAAACACCTACTTGGGCATCATCATATGTTGCAGATCGTGGTTGATGTTTCACATGTGGCTGAACACTTCCTGTTTCCATAAATTACGTAACTATCCGGCGAACGGTCCGGACACTTGGATGATGTCGTCCAGGATTCCGAGCAGCATACGAAGCACACGCCTGTTGGGCATTTTTATCACAATATTCCTACATCAACACGATATCGACCTTTTCCGCAGTTGGTAAACGGTCCATTTTAACACGAAGCAAATACCGTCCGCACTGGCGGAATGTTACGTGATACCACGTACTTATTCGTTTGTGACTATTACATCGCCTTCTGTCACAAAGCGAAGAAAGTGGTCCCACTAAAACATTAATATTTCTTTACGTACTAAACGAATACGTAATAAAAAATGGGGTTCCTATTTTAAAAAACGCAGTTGACCTATGGCAGCGCCATCTAGCGGGCCAACCATAGCGCCATCTAGTTTCCCCCTTCAAGCTAGATGAGTTTCGTTCTTTGCAGTTTTTTTCGTTTGATGCTTGTTTAGTGAGATATTTGGGCCGGTCACTATCAATGGACCACTCTGTAGATTATGTCTTTGGTTTTGTGCAGACTTTCCGGGTTTTTTTTCTTTTTTTTGGGAGACTTGCGTCTTCTGTTTGAGAATGTTCCTAATTACGAATTTTAACCATTGGTGTAAGTCATCTCCGGAGCTGAAGTAGTGTAATAACCATATGTAGAAGTTGTTCAGAAAGTATGCAATCGTTTCTCAATGATGGCTGACGTTAAGACATTAATTTACTATTCGCATACTGGAGATGCAAAATACAGTCCACATGTTTTATAAGAATGTGTGTGTGTGTGTGTGTGTGTGTGTGTGTGTGTGTAGCAGCAAAAGCTGTCTCGATAAGAACCACATACCCAACATAGTGCAGGAGATATGACGTCATAAACAGTGACATGTGTGAACAATTGCCGCATCATGTATGACATTTAAATTTATTACTTCTTTGCTATCAAGTCTATTCGCAACACATTTTGCAGACAGTATCTGCATATGCCACTGAATATACTTACGCCACTATATTATTCTAGGGCACAGAGTTCAAGAGATACGACAAAGCACTGAAATGCACGAAAAGTACCGGACCATGCATGAAGTTTTAATGCATTGTTTCTTTACTGCCGAAACACCCTACAGCCGAGTCGGCTTAAGTAAATTGCCTGGCTGCGCTTTTGACAGTTTGCAGCTGCGAAGCGCAAACGGATGTAGGCAAAAACAGTTGCCGTCTATAGAGCTATGAAGTGACATTGCCCTAGAGATCGCATTGTTGACACGTGAAGTAGCTGTGTGTAGCGTACAGAAACTGTCGTGGGTACTACGCTGTAAACGCAATTCATTTTTGTCAGCTAGTACTGTAATATAGATAAGATGGAAAGGAGTCACCAGCACAGTTAGTCGATCTGCTTTTTTTCGCTAATGTAGCTGTCGTAGTTTTGACACAGTGAAAAGTGTATAGTATGTTGTTTTCGGTACCTGGGCATCTAGATGGCACTGCGCGAGCAGTATGCTGACGCTCTCTGCTCGTGATGACGCACCCGACGGCACGGCGAAGTTGACAGCGGCGATTGTCCTCCACTCCAGCTGTGGGCTGCCGGCGGCCACGGCGGGGGGCGGCCGCGGTATTGCAGAGTTTCAAGAGGTGCGCCGAGCGCCGGATCACCTCGAGAGCCGAAATTAGTTCCGGAGCCGTCAGCGCGTCGAGCTGGCTGCCGCATGCCATTCACCGAGCACAAGCAAGCTGGAGAGCAGAAGGCAACGTACCAGAGGCTGCGCAAATTCTCGCAAGCGCTCTGCCTCATTGTCAAAGCGCAGTTATCAGCTACAGCGTCTGACGGTTAACTGCCGGGACGGCCCTCCGTGATTCCCTATTCTCTTACAACTACATTTTATACGCTCTTGTTCACTGCTATCTGCATGTGCTTCACTTTCCCTTTGGACATTTCTTTCATCACAGAAAGCGAGATGTCGGTAAATCCAGACATTTTAAAGAATCGAAACAGCTTAAAATGTTTGGTTACTTCACAAATGAGTTAATGCGTTTAATATTTGCCTATAAGTATTTAATCAAGAAAAAAATTATTAAATGTTGCATGTCATACTTACAGGTTTTGAAGTCGGAAAGTTCTCTCGTTATGAAACACTGTACGAATATAGATTGGCCAATTCGGGCTCTATTTTGAGAAAAATTGAGTTTTTCAACCATCACAATATTTATGGCGTTATATCTCCTGGAAAATGAGTCGTATAATTTTATGGTTCAAATGGCTCTGAGCACTATGGGACTCAACTGCTGAGGTCATTAGTCCCCTAGAACTTAGAACTAGTTAAACCTAACTAACCTAAGGACATCACAAACATCCATGCCCGAGGCAGGATTCGAACCTGCGACCGTAGCGGTCCTGCGGTTCCAGACTGCAGCGGTATAATTTTATACTTTTACAGATACATCAAGTGATATACGTCGATCCTGTATGCAGAGTGTGGTGCGAATAGAATCAGTACCGAAGAAGTAATAAATTAAAACGTTATACGTGATGTTAAAATTTTAGTGTTCACCATTTTAGGCAAAAGCTAGTTTTTCACGCATAAGAATGTTTGTGGGCACATATCTTCTGAACTGTGTGTCCCACATTGATATTCTGCAGGTAAATTGAGTGATATATTTAGATGACGTCTGAAAACTGGGTTTCGATTACAGTTAGTAGCAAGGGAGTGATAAGTTAAAACGTCACTCCTGACGTGGAACTTTCGCCGCGCACTGTTTTAATCAAAAGTTAGTTTTTCACGCACCTAAATATCGATGATGAAATATCTGCGGAACTATAACTTTGTACTACGTTCAGTTGCTTATGTCAAACTGCAAACAGAGTTCCGAATAGAGTTAGAGACATCATCAATCGTCATCAGGGCTCACTTCCTCTCTCGCTCTGGACAACGGTGTAGTACTAGCTTGACTGTAGCGCGCCATACGATCCGGCAGACAGGAGTGATGTCCGGCAGCGTCATTTCTTTTCATAGCAGGACCCCTTTGCTTCTCATCAGTGACATCCTTACAGCAAAGCGAAACGTCGACTGCATTGTACGCACCGTTTCGTTGCCCTTCAGAACAAGCTATCTTGGGCTTATATTTAAGCAAGATTATACCCGTTTGCATACGGCGAGAGTTTCTTCTGATTGTCTTGGTCTTTGACAAACCGTATCTTGGCCATCAAGATCGCCGGATCTCTCCCCATTTGAGAATGTTCGGAGAATTATGGCTAGGGCCTTCACTAGCAGTTCGGGATTTTGAAGTTGTAATGCGTCAATTGAACAGAATTTTGCACAATGTGGACTATCTAATATGCTAATTGGACGGAATTCGGCCCTCAACAGGATATCCAACAAATTTATCAATCAGTACAAAGCCGAGTAACTGCGTGCGTAAACACTATCGTTGACTCTCTCGGTTTGTGAAGGACTTTCTCTTTAATAAATCGTTCAGTTATTCTGTAATCGTTATCATTTGTTTGCCTGCACATGTACATCACATCTACCGACTTCCCTCTCATTTTGATATTTCTTTATCTCTCCCATTACGCCGCAGAGTAGCGGGGACGGTGTATCTATCATAAGAAGTAGACAGTAAACCGTGTATTTACGAAAAGTGCTGAACTTGTTTTACTCACCTTAAAAACAGACAGTATTTTATTCCAGACATGTCTGCACTCGTTCCTTCCACTGCTCAAAATGTTTCCGCATGTCATATACTACATGATTCTCACCAGTTCCGCCCTTTCTGCCTCTCGGCACAGTACACTAAGAAGTCACAAGTTAGATAGCTCGTCCAATTCTATTCATTCAATCAATTTCAATTAAACGTTTCACACAATAACGACACGCAACCAAATGCGCTTTAACGAGCCTTTGTACGGAAGTCGGCAGTCTCTCCCTCACCTGTTTGTTCGAACTCGTACAACAAACACAATATGAAGAAGAAAACTGCTTATCATATTGGCAGCGTAGAAGGGAACTGAATGTGTTATTATTAATTCAGCACAGGCGAACTGACGCCTACTGCACGTCCTAAAATACGTAAGAATTTAGTGATTCAGATATTGTCGCCTTCAAGAGTCGGAATTAGGAGGCCTGGCGATGCGAAAGCTTACGTTTCTAAGACATTTTCACTTGACACAATCCATGAAGAGATTTCTGATGCTGACCATCGTGATGTTTTCTGCTCAGTAAGACATGTACATCCCTGCAAGTACATCGTTCAGTAGTCCGCCGTGTTTTCCGTCATTCTTTTCGTAGCTATGTAGGATGAGTTTCTCTTAATGTTTCCAATCAACTAGTATCTTCTTCTACCTCGTAACTTCCTTCCAGTCACAATTACTTTTAGTACGTTCTGTTGAAAGGCCCCTGTTGGATTCCTTTCATGTTAATTTCTTAAATCTGTTGTCATTTACGGCAAACATTCCACTTCTAAATTTACTGTGGTGTTGCTGACTCTATCTGGGAGGAGACTGAGCAGTGGGACATGTTACCTTTACACATAATCAAGAACGATCTGTCACACTACTACACTTTAAAACACTGTTTGTATGAAATTCATGTCACACTGTCTCATATGGAACCTACATCCGCTTTCTTTTATATAGTGTATATGATAAGATACTGTCATCCCCCTTCCGTTCTGTGTGAAAGGATGAATGAGCAAATGTATTTCTAGTTGCATGCTTGATGGTAGCAGACAAGCCTGTCTGCTAGAGAACAGTAGGACCGACGTCGGAACAGGTAGCTACGCTTTCTAAAAGCAAAGAGGTTTCTATTCTTGGTATGATCCTATTCGTCCGTTCTCATGTTGGTATAGGAAACTGCCTCTCTGGTTATTCCCGTTTTTATCTGTGAGGCACCCTCGGTAGGGACAACGCCAGTCTATGCGCGGAGAGCGTCTGAAGTGGTAAGATCTCCTGCTAAGCGCATCTCTGCTAAGTCCGTAGGACAATGGATTCCTTAAGTTCAGCCTAACTAAAAATTTGATAACCTTTGTTTCAGGTTTAGATCTAAAATATCTCATGTTATCTTAAATTGCAGTGCAGTTTAAGTAGAGTGTGAAATTCAGAATATCTTCCAGTAGTTGCTTTGTCACTACTTTGTGAGCAAAGTGGAACCACGTGTTGATGATCCGTAACTCTAACTAAGATCATCAATCTTAAATGCGAATGTGCGTGAGATTATAACGTCTTGTCTTGACAATATTTTGCAGTATAACAACTTTTCTTTGTGTTCAACCCACGTGGGGTTTGCTCTGCGGGACCAGTACCACGTGCTTATATAATTGTTTGACCCATCAGGTTAATAGTATGATGATAGTAACCAGTTCGAGGTTTCTCTTTTGTAAATTGCGTTTCTATGTAACTTATTCTCATTATCAAAATTATTGTGGAGTTACACTCTTTGTGTAAACCAAGTTGACCACGTGAAGCATGTGGCGTACTCATCACAGTAGCCCTCAGCTATTCTTTTCGAGAAGATTTCACAGACAATTAGTATGAATTTAGTATACCAGTGTGTGGAGACTTCGTGACGGACAGGATTGCGCTACGACCGTAACTGCTTTCGATGAAAATTGATTCGGTTGGTTGTGGTTAATTTCCTCTAGCATATGTTTCAACGTTCTTCATGTTATTTTATGAATGCAGTGTTGTATGCAGTCTCCCAATCTTGGCTCCATATTTGATGTGCTCTGTAAGATTACAAACATTTTCACAATCCTAAATAAGGCACCAGTTTAGTTATGAATGAAGTTTAATATGCTGAAATTTTAACGGAACAATGATCAATGTTAAAATAAATGTCCAAATATAAACTGATTTATTTCTTTATATATATATATATATATATATATATATATATATATATATATATATATATATATATATCACTGGTTGTCGTAAGATGACTATTAAAAGATTATAATTAATGTTAGTCTGATTATCAATTTCGTAAACTAGACTGGATACCTGGTGAAACAGTTGCTCAGTAATGCAAGGATAACTTCCCCAGGTAGCTCACACCTTTTAACCCGCTTTTATTATCTTGAATATCAGCGCCGCTTTCAGAACAACTTAATACATCAACTTTACACTGTATTCTGCAGTCTCTTCCCTTTGAGTGTGATAAAGTATTTCTTTTTCTCCTTTTATTCCAGTATTGCTCTTATCAACCCTTGGCAATATGACCTCATTCCTTATTTTACTCGTCCATTTCACATATTCCATTCTGCTCTCGGTCAACGGCTGGTGCGACCTGTTCTTGAGTACTGCTCCAGTGTTTGGGATCCGACTCAAGTCTCACTGAAACAAGACATCGAAGCAATTCAGAGGCGGGTTGCCAGATTTGTTACCGGTAGGTTCTAACAACAGGCAGATGTTACGGAGGTGCTTCGAGAACTCAAATGGAAATCCTTGGAGGGAATACGACGTTCTTTTCGAGAAACACTATTGAGAAAATTCAGAGAATCAGCATTTGGAGCTGACAGCTGAACGATTTCTACTGCCGCCAACATACATTGCGCGTAATGACCACGAAGATAGGATAGGAAAAATTAGGGCTTATACGGAGGCCTTCCTCTATTTGCGAACAGAATAGAAAACAAATGGCCAGTAGTAGTACAGGGTAACCTCAGCCACGCACCGTACGGTTGCTTGTGGCGAATCTATGTAGATGTAGATGTGGATGTAGATGACCACTGCATTAAAGACACCTCACTATATTTTCCCTTAACTGTTATTTAACATACCGTCGTAACATATTCGTGCTTCCCCTTAAGTAAAACATTTCTTTTACTGTAACTATCCCTGTTTTTATACGTTCGTTGCATGTCAAGCAATTGGTAATTTTACGTCCTAGATTCCTGAAGTTATGAACTTGTTCCATTAAATCGTCACAAATTTTCATTATCATATAACCACTGCCTTCTAAAGTACACGGCCCTATTACTATTCATTACATATTCCTAACAGCGGATGTTCATTTCCTGTAAGACATGGTTACCTGTCTTTTCATTTTCTCTATGTATGCCACAACATCAGCAAATCCTATACATTTTATTATATTTCCTCCTAGCATTACAACACATTATTGTTTTAGCAAGTCATCTAAAAGGGTTGTAAATTTAGCATTTCAATTCCAACTCCTGCATTTACTCTTTGTGTGATATATTAAATTCTTATTAGCATTCCTTCCTTCCACCCAATTCCAATGTGCGTCAGGACATCTAAATATGTGGTCCCTTGAACGCCAAAGTCAACAAAAACTGCAGA
Source organism: Schistocerca nitens (assembly GCF_023898315.1). NCBI lineage: Eukaryota > Metazoa > Arthropoda > Insecta > Orthoptera > Acrididae > Schistocerca > Schistocerca nitens. The sequence goes on along the minus strand of NC_064619.1, from coordinate 545,773,310 downwards.
GATTCCTATATCCTTACCCTGGTACCTTCTCCAAGATACTCGTAACCGATCAGCCGCATCTCCCGTTCCCTTGCCCATTATCAAGTAGAAATGTTCTTCGTTCAATTCTCACTCAACATTTGAATACCATAGTCGATTCATTATTCTTCATATACCTCTTGCGGAGATGTCGAAGTTATTGTCCCACATCCTGTACATCTCGAGACATATTTTTTTTCTTGATATTTGTACCATCATTGTATTTCTAAAGTCATACGTCCACTCACTGTATGATAAATGTAATTATAGACATACTATCTCCGCCTTTCCTTCTCTTAAACCACTGATAAGTCCGATGGAAATCGCCAGCCGGAGTGGCGGAGCGGTTCTAGGCGCTGCAGTCTGGAGTCACGCGACCGCTACGGTTGCAGGTTCGAATCCTGCCTCAGGCATGGATGTGTGTGATGTCCTTAGGTTAGTTAGGTTTAAATAGTTCTACGTTCTAGGGGAATGACGACCTCAGAAGTTAAGTACCATAGTGCTCTGAGCCATTTGAACTATTTTTCAACGGAAATCCTATCTCTAGCAATTGCTTTCTCACGTTTCATACCCTTAAATGACATCTCAGTTTCCTCTGTAATGACTGGAAACCCCTTGCCATTCTCAAATAGTTATTTTTCATCCTTCATATCTACAGCACGTGCACGAGCTCTAGCACTATATAATTCTTCTATCTACCATTCCAAATTATTAATTGTTCCTAGTTTTTCTGCCATTTCTTTAGCAGTCTCTTCCTTTATTATCGGCGTAGCACTGCCAAAGACATTGCTGGCCAAGAGAAGTCTACTGGTATTAAACACAGGTCTCAGTTTGAGGAAGAAGTTTCTATGTATGCTGGGAACATAGCATTGTATGACAGTGAGTCACAGACGGTGGGTAAACAGTAACAGAAGAGCATTGATGCGTTTGAAATGTAATACTGCAGATTTCTGTTGAAAAATGGGTGGATTAATAAGCTAGAAAATGTGGAAGTTCTCCGCAGAATCAACGAAGAAAGTAAATTATGGAGAACTACTTCAAGAGAAAGGGACAGGCTGATAACAAATGTCTTATGGCATCAGCGAATAACCTACATGGTGTAGACGGCACTGTAGGGCGCAGGGGGTTAAGACTCTACGAGAAGTCAGAGATTGGAATACACCCAGAAAATGATTAAGGAGGCAGAGTGCGAGGGCTGCTCTGAAATGATGAGGTTGGTGCAGGATTGGAATTCTCGGCGGGCTGCATCAAACCGATGAGAAGACTGATGAATCAAAAGGCAAAGACTGGCAGTGTCTTAGGATGTTTCAGACTATTTCTAAATCGTTCCTATATGATGAAGTCCGTCCGGTCCAATTGAAAGAAATAACACTTGTTGCATCAATTTCTTTTAAATTATCAGTATTTTACCATGTCGCTTCGTTTCGAACTTTTTGGGTCATCAACGAATTAACTATGGCCCAGGTTTCACGATTGCACGTCACTGTGTTCAAAACGTACACATTCAGGAACGTTGACCTGCATTTCATTTTGAAACTGGACAAGAGCAGAGCTTTCTTTTTGAAGCTAGCACCATCGTCCCCCATTTTTAAGAAAGAGAAGTTAGAAGAAGACATAAACATCGTGTAATACCTACCCTACGACCAGTTGCGTATACGATACATTAATACCATATGGTAACATGGCTGTTTCTCTCAGACTGGTTCCTGTTGGGTATGTCTTACACATAAATGATGTAACGATCCACTTCCTGGATTTAAAAAGTGGTCCAATGAAAATACAAACTTCTTTAAAAAGTGGAAAAGCAGTTTGAGGTACAAGAGATAACTATTGGAACTGCTGAAGATCGTCGCTGGCCGGTTCGGATTTGCGCTGGCTGCTACTCTAGAAACATATAGCCACTCGCTTTTCTTTTTTGTGGCGCCACATTTCAGATGCTTTCAATCTCTTCTTATTTCAGATGTAAAATGTTTCATGTCTCATTTTCATGCTGCACTCTGCTGCAACAGTGTACTTTTATTCGAGAAATACCCAAAATAATTATTACGGGAGATGGTAACTGGTATGTAGATGTTTTTTTTCAGCTTTGTGACAATCAGGGGTAAAACTCATAATAAAGAGAAATAGTTTGTTCAATTTCAGCCTATCATCCTTTTGAAACTCTGATTCTACGTACTTAAAGTTGAATGAAAAGCTTATAATGTTCACAATTCGTAAAATATTTAATCGTAGCTCATCGTCGTCACCACTGCATATACTCACGATATAGTTGTTACTGTAAATAACACGAACTAACATTTTCTTCGTTTTTCAGCAAATTGATGATTTAATAGTTTCAAAAATAATAATAATAAATAATTTATATAATTATAACCTTGCCCTTCAACAACCTACAAAAACCATAACACACTATGGGATGACGGGAAAACACAATGTAATAAAAGTGAATACATGAGAAATAAAACTATCGCTAAATCCAACAATGGTCTAAATATATTTCCAAAAGTTGTTTACAGACAAATACATTCTTATTGTGTGAGACAGAATTTTTCTTTGCTTGTTCATATATTTATATACGCTTTACTTGCCATTATTTATGCTATCTATTACATACAGTTTTTATACATGTACGTAAACATTGCACCTGTATCTGTTTGGCAAGTTGATTATTAGTCCACAGAAGCTAATATAAAAGTAAAATCGTAGGATCAAGAATAAGGAGTCACTTGATGGACAGTAGTCTGTAAAGCCCCTACTTTTTGGAGAAAGTATTAAATAATGCAAAGTAAACTTGTCTTGCCACATATCTTTTAGTAATATCAAAAATGACCCATGTAATTTATTAATGCACGTAATGTTACTACGAAGTAATTGCAAGCTTATGGACCAGAACACAACTACAGAAAATCGCACAATGGGGAAACAATACGCATAGTACCTGAACAACATTAAACACAGAAAAACATTCAAAAAAAGTTTTCTATTGGTTGAGGCTCCTGAAAACGCTCTCGATGAAGTATATCCAGATTGTGACAAGTCTATTTTGCAGACTGCAGAGAAAATAATGTTGACAAGTTCTGCAACATCGTTTGCAGGAATCATCATTGGTATTTTCTCAGCCACACACTACACGCTTGGTTTTAGGCACTTCTGAAAGGTGCCTTTCTGTCCGATCTAAGAGTTGAAGCTTGTCTGTAGTGTAAGGAGGAAGGCTTATCGTATGGGCGTGATGTTTCCTTGCAAACAAAATAACTTCCAAACCTTTATGGCTGCAGTGGCCATGTAGTACTAGGAATGATGGCTCCTCCTTAGTTTGGACAAGTCCTGTGATCAAAAAGCTCCAACCATTTGAAAGATGCCTCTGCAAATATACAGCCGCTTTCCTCGGCTGAGAAAATGCTTCCTACAGGAGCGTCTTTCTGCAGGACAACATCAACTCTTCAGTTGTTTGGTAATACAAAAATGGGAGGAACAAAGATATCAGCAGCAGCTTTCATTCACAGTCGGATCGTCACATTTCTTCCAGTTTCCAGCTTTGCATGGCAGAAATGCCCATTTAATTACAGATATGTATTCAGACTGCAGTGAAACTCCTTCGTTAAAGGTGTTACTGATTTTTCTCACTTCTTGCTTTTTCTCACCTGAGGAATCAATGCTGAATTGCTCTTTTATTTCCTCCTAGTTTGTTTCCAGCTGCCTCCCTCACTATTATTTCCTTGGACATGACCTCACTCACAGGCATTTTCATGTACTGTTCATTCTATTTTTCTCCAACGATTTTACCATTTGCAATCATTTCAGTCTGTAAAGGAGTAAGAAGAAGAAAATATAATATAAAATTAAAATTACTTCTCTCCGATAATGAGGCAATTGGATGGCCGGTACAGCACGACAAAGACATAGTAGGAGCAATTCTTACTGTACATTCTGTTATAGAAATTATCATGAAAGCCTTGTTAGATGTCAATCCTCAGATAACATAGATACCCGTAACACAGCTACAAAAGTAATCACTTACCTGAAAAACGGATGTCACAAGCTTCAAGAAACATCATCTGTTCACTAAGAGTTTCAGCAACCATCATCAAGCACTCAAAGCCGACAAAACACTGACTGGGACACTCAGATGTTTAGGATGGATGGTAGGGACAGAGCATCGAGTGACATTATACTGAGTGCACTATCGGAAAATTACCTCGAGCAACTCGTGGAGATAACATCTTGGACCTACTGATAACAAACAGACCCGAACTTTTCGACTCTGTTAGCGCAGAACAGGAAATCAGTGATCATAAGGCCGTTGCAGCATCCCTGAATATGGAAGTAAATAGGAATATAAAAAAAGGGAGGAAGGTTTATCTGTTTAGCAAGAGTAATAGAAGGCAGATTTCAGACTGCCTTACAGATCAAAACGAAAATTTCTGTTCCGACACTTACAACGTTGAGTGTTTATGGAAAAAGTTCAAGGCAATCGTAAAATGCGTTTCAGACAGGTACGTGCCGAGTAAATCTGTGAGAGACGGGGAAAACCTACCGTGGTTCAACAACAAAGTTAGGAAACTTCTGCGAAAGCAAAGAGAGCTTCACTGCAAGTTTAAACGCAGCCAAAACCTCTCAGACAAATAGAAGCTAAACGATGTCAAAGTTGGCGTAAGGAGGGCTATGCGTGAAGCGTTCCGTGAATTCGAAAGTAAAATTCTATGTACCGACTTGAAAATCCTAGGAAATTCCGGTCTTACTTTAAATCAGTAAGTGGCTCGAAAGAGCATACAGGTATACAGACACTCCGGGATGATGATGGCATTGAAACAGTGGATGACACACGTAAAGCTGAAATACTAAACACCTTTTTCCAAAGCTGTTTCACAGAGGAAGGCCGCACTGCAGTTGCTTCTCTAAATCCTCGCACAAACGAAAAAATGACTGACATCGAAATAAGTGCCCAAGGAATACAAAAGCAACTGAAATCACTCAACAGAGGAAAGTCCTCTGGACCTGACAAGATACCAATTCGATTCTACACAGAGTACGCGAAAGAATTTGCCCCACTTCTAACAGCCGTGTACTGCAAGTCTCTGGAGCAGGGCCGCACAAACACGAAAACCACAAGCGTGCAAAGCGAGGTGCATCGGTTCAACTCGGCATACTTCACCTCAACTCGGCTTGCTAGGTGAGGCCGACGCTGTGCGCTGCCGAATGCGCTGCCAGACGGCTTAGTCAACATTGGAATACGTAAGCGCAAGACAATTACCGGAATAATGGAACCATCTACTCCAAAAAAAGGGAAAATTGCCGAAAGTCAATTTGAACCGGAATGGGAACTCTCCTACTTTTTTGTGCGTTGTGACGATAAAGCCAAATGTCTAATCAGCGGTACACTAATTACGTGTGTCAGACAATCGTCTATTGAAATGCACTACAGCAAATTGCATTCAGGAAAGTATAGTGATATAACAGGGGATGCCAGAGAGGAAGAATTACGGAAGTTGCAAACCCTTGCAGAAGAGAATTCTGTATCTACAAACGAGGTTTGTTGCAAGTCCTGAATCGCGGGACTGCTACGGTCGCAGGTTCGAATCCTGCCTCGGGCATGGGTGTGTGTGATGTCCTTAGGTTAGTTAGGTTTAAGTAGTTCTAAGTTCTAGGGGACTTATGACCTAAGATGTTGAGTCCCATAGTGCTCAGAGCCATTTGAACCATTTTGCAAGTACTTTAGCATGTATATTTTGGTTAAAGGTCATGCGAAACGAAATAACATTTGTTTGGATTCCTTAGTTTTCGTTTTCACATAAATTAGTTCTAACATATCATTTTTCTCTACTTTAGGGTGAAGAAGATGAGGGGTGTGGCGAAAGGACTCTCAGAGCTAGTTACAAAGTTGATCTACGTTTAGCAAGAGCTGGGAGACCATTTATGGAAGGGCCATTAATAAAAAACATTATGTTTGACGTAGTAGAGACAATGAATCCCACATTAGCTCTCGCGTACAGCAGAATACCACTTTCCAGAATGACAATACGTCGGAGAATCAACGACATTGCTGAGAATTTGCATGAACAACTGGCAGCCAAAACTGAAAACTTCCTAGCGTACTTCATCGCACTTGATGAGTCCACGGATATTTACGACACGGCTCAGTTAGCAATATTTTGCGTGGCGTGGACGACGACCTACATGTAACGGAAGAGCTCCTGGATATGATTTCGTTGAAGAACACTGTTACAGGGGCGGATATTTTAGCAGCTGTTGAAATGGCAGCTGAAGGAATAGGACTCCCTTGGGAAAAGATGTTTTCCGTAACCACAGTCGGGGCACCAGCAATGTGCGGTAAAGCAGAAGGGTTTATTGGCCTACTGCGGAAAAAACTTAACATGCCGAATTTACCCTACGTTCATTGTTTTGCACCCCAAGAGGCTCTTTGTGCGAAAGTTATCGGTATTCAAGATGTGATGAAGGTAGTGGTGCGTATCGTGAACTACATTCGTTCTTATGGACTCATCGTCAATTCAAAGAATTTTTTATTCCCTTTGAAGAGGAGTATCCAGGTATTCCCTACCACGCTGAGGTGCGCTGGCTGAGCAAAGGGAAAGTGATTTCCCGAATTTTTCGACTACGCCACACTGTGGCTCAGTTTTTGGAGAGCAAAGGAAGTCCGGAGCCACTTTTTCATGACCCTGAATGGGTAGCTGATTTAGGATTTTCAGACATTATGGCTCCCCTAAATTATTTAAGTCTGAAACTCCAAAAAGAAAACAATCTCATCAACGATATGATCAGCAAAATAAACGCTTTCCAGTATAAACTAAAGCTCCTCAAAATCAACCTTTCAGAGAAAAATACGCAACACTTTCCTGAACTAGGTAAGCGAGATATAAATTGTACCTTTATTAAAACAGCCTGATTTTTATAACCGCTCTAATCAAAACGGTACTATGTTTCTGTTTGACAGCATCAGTGCAGGAAGGAGCGAGCTTTGAAAAATACGTCGAGGTGCTACAATCCCTTGAAAATGCGTTTAACGACCGATTCCAGGTAATGTGCCGGTATATGACATACAGCTAAATAAAGGAGATTGCGTTACATATGAAAATGTAACATTACATTAAAACCAATAGTACATATTACATGTTTATTAAAATCTATCGCATTCTAGTACTTCGAAACAACGGTTTACATTACTTTCATTTATTAACATTGGCTTTGTTATTGTTTCAGGAAATTACCTACCTGCAGCCAATTCTCGATGTTTTTGTGAAACCTTTTTCGATGGGTATTGAAAGTGCGCCTTCAGATTTACATTTCGAACTAATTGCTTTGCAAAGCGATGTTCACTGAAAGGATGTGTTTTACAATACAAAAGATTTGCTCCAATTCTACCAGAATTTGCCGAAGGAAGAATTTCCCATGTTACACAGAGAGGCAGCGAAGATTATTTCTATGTTTGGTTCCACTTGTGTATGTGAAAGGTTTTTTTCTGTTTTGTCTTGTACAAAAACTAGATTGCGTGCGAGTATTGCTAATTGTAATTTAAAAAAGGCTCTCAGAACTGCTGTCAGCCAATCTCTTGTTCCAGATCTTAGTAGATTGCAAAAAAAATAAAGTGCACATTGGAAGATACATTTGTGTTGAAACCAAATTAAAAATTGTTACCATTACAGTTATTATATAAATCTCTGTTGTACCGGTACACCAAACTAAGCTCTCCACCTAGTGTACATTAGTATTTGGCAATGACGAAGACAACAGGGTAAAAGCTTTGAAACAGGTCGAGACAGGCGGCGCGAGCGACACAAGCTAAGGAAGTGAGAGGTAGCGCTGTTGCGCAAAGCCGAGGAGTGTGGGGGGTCTGCATCGTGCTCAACATAGCGCAGCCGTCTTCTGCACTCTGCACTGTGCGAGGCACCGGTGCATGCACCTTGTGCGGCCCTGGTCTAGAGGAACGGAAGGTTCCAATTGATTGGAAAAGAGCACATGTAGTCCCAGTCTTCAAGAAGTGTCATCGAGCAGATGCGCAAAACTATAGACCTATATCTCTGACGTCGATCTGTTGTAGAATTTTAGAACATGTCTTTTGCTCGCGTATCTTGTCGTTTCTGGAAACTCAGAATCTACTCTGTAGGAATCAACATGGATTCGGGAAACAGCGATCGTGTGAGACCCAACTCGCTTTATTTGCTCATGAGACCCAGAAAATATTAGATACAGGCTCCCACGCAGATGCCATTTTCCTTGACTTCCGGAGGGCATTCGATACAGTTCCGCACTGTCAAAAATGGTTCAAATGGCTCTGAGCACTATGGGACTTAACATCTGTGGTCTTCAGTCCCCTAGAACGTAGAACTACTTAAACCTAACTAACCTAAGGACATCACACACATCCATGCCCGAGGCAGGATTCGAACCTGCGACCGTAGCAGTCGCGCGGTTCCGGACTGCACGCCTCGAACCGCTAGACCACCGCGGCCGGCCCGCACTGTCCCCTGATAAACAAAGTAAGAGCCTACGGAATATGAGACCAGCTGTGTGGCTGGATTAAATAGTCTTTAGCAAACAGAACACACCATGTTGTTCTCCATGGAGAGACGTCTACAGACGTTAAAGTAACCTCTGGCGTGCCACTGGGGAGTGTTATGGGGACCATTGCTTTTCACAATATATATAAATGGTAGTGTCGGAAGTTCCATGCGGCTTTTCGCGGATGATGCTGTAGTATACAGAGAAGTTGCAGCATTAGAAAATTGCACCGAAATGCTGGAAGATATGCAGCGGAGAGGCAACTGGTGCAGGGAGTGGCAACTGACCCTTATCATAGGCAAATGTAATGTATTGCGAATACATAGAAAGAATGATCCCTTATTGTATGATTATATGATAGCGGAACAAACACTGGTAGCAGTTACTTCTGTAAAATGTCTGGGAGTACGCGTGCGGAACGATTTGAAGTGGAATGATCATATGAAATTAATTGTTGGTAAGGCGGGTACCAGGTTGATATTCATTGGGAGAGTCCTTAGAAAATGTAGTCCATCAACAAAGGAGGTGGCTTACAAAACACTCATTCGACCTATACTTTAGTATTCCTCATCAGTGTGGGATCCGCACCAGGTCGGGTTGACGGAGGAGATAGAGAAGATCCAAAGAAGAGCGGTGCGTTTTGTCACAGGGTTAGTTGGTAAACGTGATAGCTTTACTGAGATGTTTAACAAACTCAAGTGGTAGACTCTACAAGAGAGGCGCTCTGCATCGCGGTGTATCTTTCTGTCCAGGTTTCGAGAGGGTGCGCTTCTGGATGAGGTATCGAATATATTGCTTCCCCTACTTATACCTCCCGAGGAGATCACGTATGTAAAATTAGAGAGATTCGAGCGCGCACGGAGGCTTTCCGGCAATCGTTCTTCCCGCGAACCATACGCGAATGGAACAGGAAAGGAAGGTAATGACAGTGGCACGTAAAGTGCCCTCCGCCACACACCATTGGGTGGCTTGCGGAGTATAAATGTAGATGTAGATGTAGATGAAGAGAGGAAGCAGATACCCGACTACAGTGCACACAGATACACAAGCTTGCTACTGCTTACTCTACACTTCTGCTATCTGGAGACGGAAATCGAAATCACAAATTGCCAGTACCGTAAGTCTTCTGATACTGCACATCTGTCCCACAATATTTAGGAAAGCAGTGCTATATGTGTTGCGTAAGGAAATCAGTCAGTTATTGGAGGTACGGTTATGTTTTGAAACACGCGATTATACAAGTGCAGTATAATCAAAGCTATCCTCATTCAGTAATTGTTAAATTAGTTGCCAAGAATGTTTATATGAAATACCATATACAATTCCCATGTGGTACATTAAAACAAAAACATTGCAACATAAACAGAAATGCACACAGAAAATTCACCAAAGTCCTTAAGCGATACAAAACATTTAGTGGATTAAATGGAATGGGAGAGTGATTTAGTTGAATGAACTCATCTTCGGACTCAGTGGCTTAATTCGAATTTTGTACCACAGTTTGCAACTATAGATCTCGTAAGAAAATGAATTAGTAACAATATGGTGACACAGGTCCACTCGTGAGAAACATGGCCATCTCGTCGCTAAAGACAGTGAAAATCTCAGCAAGTAAGATAAGTAACTCACGTTTATAACGAAATCGCCTCGGTTCAGCCAGTGCCTGCAGAAGACTTCAATAACCTGAACCATGTCACCAAAACTGCAAGCCAGCGGTACCGCATTCAACCCCGTCAAGAAAATGGAAAATACGCACACCACACTGACGAGGAAACATTTCGAAGTGTAACAAACGACCCTGATGAAACTTTGTGGATATGTAGAGGGGTTCAAATAGTGCAACATGTATTTACTTTGTTTTTACCCAATTTCACTCTTAACTGGCAAAATACACCCGAAAAGATAAATTGTCATATCTAGTTCAGAGGAAATACCTTTGAAACTGTGATGCATAAAAAATGTGTTTCATATAAATCATGAAGTGTAATCAACATTCATGAAATCTGTGTAATAAGCTGTTATAATAATTTGAAATTTTGCGAAATACCCCTTCATTGTTATTTTGAATAACTGAATCTTTAGTTAAGGAAGCTTTCACACCACATCCACCTACGAGCAATGAAGCTACTTTCTGAAGTATCATTTGCGGAAAATAAGCTGTACGCGATGTGCTGTCAGAGTATGTTGAACATTTGTAATTAGAATATCTAAATATTCATTTCTATTCAAAGTGTTTATATTACTTACTTGTTATTTTATTTTACAGTTAGAGCTTTTTTGCTATTCCACATACCAGTATATCGTTAACTGAAAATAATAACTTTTGTATGAAACACATTTTACATATCATGCTTTCATAAGATGTTTCCTCTAAAGGTAGTGCTCCATATCACATATGGGGAGTGTTTTATCTTTTGAAAGTGAAATTCGGAAAAAAATTAAAAAATACATATTGCATTAGTTTGCCCCATCTACACACCTGCCACATTTCATCAGAGTTATCAGACTTTGCCCTAGTATCTATAAGAAACTTATTTGCTAAAGGTACTGGAAACATGTCACTACACTTCCATCAAATATCACAGAGAGGACACAACAGACAAATTAATTGTATGTGGTCAGAAATGCAATGAATAACTTTTACATTATACAATGAATAAATTGTGGAATAAAGTGATGAAATAATTATAAACGGTAAGTTGCTATTCGACAGTCCTCTTTCAAGATGTGTGAGGAACATGCAATTAGGTTTTCAGGACTGATTAGTAGTTCGATTCAAGTGACAGGCACCAATAATTATAGTGAAGGACATTAATAACCAATTATGTGTATATAACGTAGTTTAAGGTGAGTTTGCTCTTTGGGAATTGTAAGGATAAGGTATTAAAAGGTATCAAAATCCATGGAGAAGAAATAAAAACTTTGAGGTTCGCCGATGACATTGGAATTCTGTCAGAGACCGCAAAGGACTTGGAAGAGTAGTTGAACGAAATGGACAGCGTCTTGAAAGGAGGATATAGGATGAACATCAACAAAAGCAAAACGAGGATAATGGAATGTAGTCGAATTAAGTCGGGTGATGCTGAGGGAATTAGATGAGGAAATGAGACACTTAAAGTAGTATAGGAGTTTTGCTATTTGGGGAGCAAAATAACTGATGATGGTCGAAGTAGAGAAGATATAAAATGTAGACTGACAATGGCAAGGAAAGCGTTTCTAAAGAAGAGAAATTTTTTAACATCGAGTATAGATTTGAGTGTCAGGAAGTCGTTTCTGAAAGTATTTTTATGGAGTGTAGCCATGTATGGAAGTGAAACATGGACGATATATAGTTTGGAGAAGAAGAGAATAGAAGCTTTCGAAATGTGGTGCTACAGAAGAATGCTGAAGATTAGATGGGTAGATCACATAACTAATGAGGAGGTATTGAATAGACTTGGGGAGAAGAGGAGTTTGTGGCACAACTTCACCAGAAGAAGGGACCGGTTGGTAGGACATGTTCTGAGGCATCAAGGGATCAGATATTTAGCATTGGAGGGCGTTTCTAAAGAAGAGAAATTTTTTAACATCGAGTATAGATTTGAGTGTCAGGAAGTCGTTTCTGAAAGTATTTTTATGGAGTGTAGCCATGTATGGAAGTGAAACATGGACGATATATAGTTTGGAGAAGAAGAGAATAGAAGCTTTCGAAATGTGGTGCTACAGAAGAATGCTGAAGATTAGATGGGTAGATCACATAACTAATGAGGAGGTATTGAATAGACTTGGGGAGAAGAGGAGTTTGTGGCACAACTTCACCAGAAGAAGGGACCGGTTGGTAGGACATGTTCTGAGGCATCAAGGGATCAGATATTTAGCATTGGAGGGCGGCGTTGAGGGTAAAAATCGTAGAGGGAGACCAAGACATGAATACACTAAGCAGATTCAGAAGGATGTAAGTTACAGTAAGTACTAGGAGATGAAGAAGTTTGCACAGAATACGGTAGCATTGAGAGTTGCATCGAACCAGTCTCAGGACTGAAGACCAAAACATCAACAGCAACAAGAACAACTACAAGTTTTATATGGACTACTAAACTGCTTATGTATACGGTGTGCTATGCTAAATTAAGGCAGAACATTATTCCAAGAGGACGTTTATACAAGGGATATTAAGGAAACTAGAACGTTATTTAATAAGGGGTTCAGACCGTGAGTGTTAAGGAAAGGAAAACATGTGCTAGAAGTTGTAGTGAAGCGGCGTGGTAGGTCGACTTCTGTGGGATTCGTAATCACTGAACTATCGCCAGTTTGTTAAAATAAAAACTGAGTAAGCACTCTATGCAATAGAAACCGGTGTCTGTGTAAACTTGATATCCCACCCAGGGGAACATTTTGTTATAAACAGCATTAAGGAGATTTGATTTTCTAAACTCTACGGTGACAACGATCATTATTCATCTACCAGCCATTAGTAAACTCAATAGTAAAATATTGGGACTCAAGAAGAAGGAGCTGCCATATGGGATCAGACACGACACAGCCATAGCTAGCAGCATCACTCGACGTTTTCATACGTCTGGTGGTGGGTGTCAAAGATGTTAGCTAGTATACATCTTTGATCATAGAAAACATAAACTGAAGAAGAGAACCAAAACTAAAGTGAATCAAGTGTACATTCATAGTGAAGCAAGCTCTAATATCTTGAAGAAATATACAGACTAAACGTCTCTTTCACATTTAAATTAAAAAATTAATTTAGAACTATCCTGGCGCTACGTTAATGAGAAATCTTTTGTACCCAGCAATAAAATCAGTAATGACGTGTAGTGTAACTATTCTACTAGAAGATATTGTCTAATAAATTATTGAAATTTTGCAGATGTTGGTGTTGCGAAATTGGATTAATATCAAGTGCACATTTTTAATTCAGTTTTATGCCAGAATACGGATTTGCAGCAATTAATAGTAATGAAGGAAGATTAGTACTTTTGGAGTATTTCAGTGACGAACGAGTTAACTGAATGATTCTTCAATGAATCGTTCACGATCACACTCTTCTAGATTAACATAAACAACCTGATTTACTACAGATTAGTATTCATTTGCGATAATCGGTAGCAATTTAACCATAAACCACGATATGAAACAAAAAATTCACAAGCGAAAATCCAGAATGTGATACTCTTCTCGGGTTTGCAGCCCAGATCTTCAGATGAACCGTCAAAATACTGCGTCAGCCTCACTTGGAGGTCCTGCTGCAAATCTGAGAAGTTTGTCACAAGTTATATCGTAGGGGAAGCTTACAGAATCACAATAGGCAAAATAGTTGTCATGTATCATGTTGAAAAGATGATATGTTAAAGAACTTCCGTGTGGTACTTAGATTACACAATCAAATATACATTTGTTGAAGGGCACCTGTGTTTTTCGATACAACAGGCAAATTAAACAGTCACTGATGCGTAATACTAAGGGGAATATGACTGTATCGATTACATTTATTTGTACCGTCACGATTACGTTAGCATTCCGTGTCAGTCTTTCAGCCTTTGCAATGTGCCAGTCTTTCACGCTTTGTAATATACAGTTGTTCTGCATAGGTTTTTCTGCATTATTTGTGACTTGTAAAGACGTCAGTTACTTCGCATATATTTTTCAGCTCAGAGAAGAAGGCAATAATACTTCTAAAATGTGTGTTACGGAAGAACGATGAAAACTGTCGAAAAAAGCAACTTATGGCACAAATTCTCTAAAAGAAGGGACAAGTTGATAGGACAAATTCTTTATTATGAAGGAAGTGACAATTTGGAAATGGATAGAAATGTGGAGAGTAAAAACTGTAGAGGAAGACCAAGGCTTCAGTACAGTTACCAGGTACAGAAGGATGTTGCTTGCGGTAGTTATTCGGAGTTGAAGAACCGTACACAGATTAGAAGAGCCTGGGGAGTCGCATCAGACCACTCATCTGACTGAGGACCACGACAACAACACGTATATATTAAAACATAGCACCGTCATTAATGTATTATAACTGCTGTCCCCAAGTTGTCATATTTATGAGATCTTTAAAAGATTGTTTTCTAGGTTAGTAAATCGAAATAAGAATTCAGTCACTAATAAAAACTAACAATATTGAAACTGGAATGAGTAGACGAGATTCAAAAGTTCGTCACGACTGAACAAATCTACAGCTACAGTTACAACTATACTCTGCTCGTCATTTTACAATGCATGAGAGAACGTATTTCGTGACAAAACTGTCGACTCTCTGATCTACTCCATGTGCGTGTAAAGCGATGAGAACTGGTTTATCAACTGTCCTCTGGTATCTTATATTCTTACGAGTAGTTTCTATATGAGATATCAACTCTTCTTCGAATATCGGTTCTCTAAATATAATGACTTGGGTCTCACTAGTACAGCGTCACCGGTTTTTCCAATATTCCGTGTATGTTACCTGATCATCTTGGGTAAACTTTCATATTGACTGTACTTGTTTATTAGAGGCCGAACAGTGTATCTTGTAGATCGAAAGGTGCCTTACTGCGTACTTCGTAAGGACTTAAAACGCTGACGACGTACTTTAGAATTATTCGCCATAACGTGATGTCGGTAAGAAGACGCCGCGCAGGCTCGATAGAAGAGGGGGCCTATGGCTGTACAGATGACACCAGTCTGCTAGGAGCCAGCAATACGTGAATGTAGTCCAGTACAGTACATAATTTTGGGATTGGTTCATGATTACCGACTGTTTGGTGATTGGATGCCGAGTTATGTAAAATTCATTTGCATTGGGTCTACTTTGAATAAGAGTTTGTCTCTCGTGACTATTTCTTTAATCATTTGTGGTCACATCGTGTTTCCAGTTTTTTCTTTATTGTATAGCTTAGTAGTGCACGGCTTCACCTAACATGTTGTGGAGTTTCACAATTCTGAGTTTCGGTTTTATTGTCTACACTTTCTTCTTAAAACGATTAAAAGTCGTTATTTTGTTACTGAAAATCTACATAAACCTGAACCAAACTGTGAATGAAAGTTTTCTGGGTATGTGACCGACGTTTTAGTGTCTTTAGTTCTCCGACGGTCCGACCACTGTTTCAAATGGCCTACCTGAAGATGTTTAGTGAGGGACTCCATTTGCTGCAGTGGTCCTAATGTCGGAGAATTATACACATTGACAATGCAGTGACATTCGGAGAAGAATATTATTGACTGTGAAAGCCTATGCTTACGCCTCAACCAAGCTGTTCATCAATACATTTGAGTTAGTCGAGCCGTCTACTATGATCTCCACGTCGAAGAGAGTAATAACCATGTGTTACATTTTCTTCTTTTTCTATTTTTTAGTTTCCTCTTACCTTATTAACGTCGTACTGTTGCACTAGAGGAAGGTAAGGTAATAAAGTAGTAAAATAACACGCAGTGAAATAGTTATAGTAATTGCAATAGCTCGTGCTTCCACTATATGTCACTGTGTATGTGCGTTACAATACAAAGATATATGTTCTAAGGAAAAGTTCACTTTCACATCTTGCTACGTTTGGCGACGGATTAAATTTAAAATGCGCGTAAAATTGCTTTCCATCTGTGGAGGATAAGAGGGATGGGGAGGAGATGGAAGTGCTAAGTTTTTCAGGCATCTGTGTCAGCTATTTACGTGTTCACCTCTCGAGCAGAAGGTTTTCAGAAACTTCCGCTGTGCAGCGAGATTTAACTTAAAAACTGTGTCAGCACGATGTTATTTAAATGGTATCCGTCTTGAATGTAACTGGAAGTTACGCTAACAACTGTTCTGAACTTTTAATATGGGGTAGTTTGCCATTACACTTTAGGTCCTTATTCTATAGTACGAACTTATTCAAAATGTACCATAATGGAAGAGGGTTAATATCATTACATCCAGTGTTATTTCGTGTTTTTCGAATTCTGCTCAATCATTGCAATGTACAAGTAACAAAGATCATATACCCTCATTTACAACTACAATAGAAGCTTATTTAGATTATATGCGTTTCGCTTTGAACAAATGTCATATATCCTCATTTATAACTATAATAAAACCTTATTTAGATCATATGCGTTTCGCTTGATTTAAAGTCATTATTGGTGACTGCAGCAACATGGTTTTTCTTACAGGTCTGTTTAATGAGGTCGTAAACAGTTCTCAAGTTTTAAATTTCTACTACTAAACGGTGTTAAGTAACTGTCCTCACGGTCGATCTGTGAACACTACGTTGCACTGACCAGATATACGTTTTCGTTGCCATGTGTAGATCCAATTACATCTCGAGTACTTTGGTTTGACTTTCAGGTTACAAACGTCTTTTTTTTTCAATTTCTGCGTTTATGACGGCGTCTGCTATTCCGTTATGTGTGTGTTAATATATTTTTGATTATTATATACAGGGTGTACATAAAGTCCGGGAACACTTTCAATTATTTATTGCACAAGAACTAAACATTGTACAAATGTCATACTCATTTTTTTTTACAGATATTCGATATACGAACTATGAGTGACCCGGCAGACGTCGTTACGGTAATCGAACTCTTGCCATACCCGTCCCAGCATGGCATCGTCGACTGTAGCAGTCGCTTCCCGTATTCTCTCCCGGAGCTCTGCTACATCACTTGGTAGATGCAGTACATACACCAGATCTTTAATGTGTTCCCACAGAAAAAAATCACTCGGAGTGAGATCTGGTGACTGGGGAGACCATTTCATGAAACAGCTGTTCCCTTCTGTAGCACGGCCGATCCATCGATCCGACAGCTCCCTGTTCAGGTACCCACGAACTTCACGATGAAAATGGGGTGGAGCCCCATCCTACGGAATGATGAACGGGGAGTACGATTGCATTTGAGGCATCAGCCATTGCTGCATCATGTCCAAGGACGAACATCCAGTGACAGTGCTCTCTGCGAAGAACAATGACTCGCTCTGCACCTGATCTCGCCATGTTTGCAACTAGCGCTAACTATCGACTAATAACCAATCTACGCTGTGGCGGTATACATGAAAAACTACTTTCAGAGTTTCTCTTCAAAATTACATATGTATGATATCTGTGCAACGTTTGGTTCTTGTGCAATAAATAATTGAATGTGTTCCCGGACTTGATGTACACCCTGTATATTGAGGGTGTTCATTTTAACTGGAGACATTTAAATATGTCGAAAACTATACATCGTATCCAAAAAAGTTGTGATTCCAACTTGTTTCTGTCGGAAGGGGACATCCGATGAACCACAATTGACCTCCCCTCCAACATACCCTATGAATGTGGACAACTTTGATACCTTCATTGGGACTCACCTTTTTTTATTGCAGATTACGATTCAACGGCAAAATCTACCTACTTCTTGTCTGATGCATTTTCTTCGTTTCACCACAGATGGAGCTGTAATATGACGAATTGAAATGGGTACACAAGGAGTACACAATTGTAATTTACAACATGCTACTCAAACGTCCTTTAATGTCTAATGGAACGTGAGAACCCCCTACCATGCTAAGAGTGTAGGACAGGCCAGTATTTCATAACTTCTAATTGGAAACCCCATTCCCAATGTTGCATTCCCCCGACATATTGAAAAGGGGACTACTCGACGCGCTGCTGAGACCGTGGCTTGGGGCGACCAATACTATACTTTTTAAATTGTAATAAGTGTTCAAACGTAGTACCGCCGTCTTCAATACTTGCTTTTCAAATGGTACATGACAGAACCCATATCTGCGGGAATATCATCACAGCCGCTTCTGGTGCGGCACTCGCTGGTACACCTCAAACTTTAAAAATCCTCATAGAAAGAAATTCGGCGACGTTAAATCCAGCGACCTAGCGGGCCAATTAACAGGGCTGCGTCTGCCGATCCCCCGACCATTGTAAACACGGTCTAAGACCTTCGTGCTTCAGTTCCGTAATGCGGAAACCACATACGTTGTCGAACGTCCAGGGCCACGTCCTGCAGTAGTACCGGTAGTTCCTGCTCAATAAACATTCGATATTTGCCTCCATACAACGTGCCGTCGATGAACTATGGAGCAATGTGTTTGTTCCCCATGATGCCACATCATACATTAACCGATCATGGACGTTGATGGTGAAGTTGCTGTAACCAGTGGGAATTGTCTACATGGCAGTAACGCATGTAAAGCCGGTTAACGCTACCATAGTTTGTGAATGTAGACTCACCGGAAGATATTACCTCGGCAAAGACCGTGAGGTTCGTTTCAACTTGTTGACGTGTCCATTCATAAAACACTACCCTGTTATGGGCATCGATGCCCTGAACTTCTTGATGCAGGGACACGTGGTATGGATGGTTCTTATTCCGATTCAGTATTAGGACAAATCTACATACGGACATACCGGAGCCTGGCTGTAATTGCCGAGCGCATGTCCATGGGTTGTAGCGCACTGCCGCTAGTACAGCTATTTCATTACCATCTACTGTAACACGTGGGATTCGTTTCCTTTTTTCGGTCTGTAAGCTGTCATCAAACATAAAGGCGTTCACAGCCTTGTAAAAGAACGAACGAGAGCGAGCTTTCTCTATAAAACGCTCGGCATACAAGGCAACAGGAACCTCTACATTTCTCCTACACTTTCCGTAAAGCAGGATGATTTCAGTTTTTTGTTCTGTGGTTACAACATTCATCCTCCACTTGCACATCTGTCCTCCAAATGATAGGTAGGCATCCAGGCAAAAGACACTGCTCATTTGTTGCATTGTTTAGAGTCGCTACATGTTCTAGGTCTGCACGATACCTGAGCTCTGGTCGCAGTGTACTTCCTAATATGATACGTCGTAGTTTTCTGCACAGCCAGGATGGTGCGTCGAGTAGTACCCATTTGTAATCCTCATATTATGGCGACATCTGCGGCGAAACGAAGAAAATGCTTCGGATATAACGTATGTAGATTTTGCTGTAGAGTTGTGATCTGCAATAAAAAATGGGTATTCCCATCGGAGATTCAGTGTTGACCCCGGCTACACAAGGATCGGGAGCAGTAGCAGTGCGAGTCTGGTATCGTTAAACGTTCCCCTACCAAATAAACGAACTGAAATAATAACTATTTTATCCAGTGTGTATTTCTCGAGATTTTTCAGCGTCTGCAGTTAAAATGAACACCATATGTATATACAAAAGTGTGTACGTACTTACATACACTTTTGAAGTGAGTATTGAAGTGGGTGATAAGACCTAAATTGTGTGAGTGACGCAGAGTGTAATTTTAAAAACGAAGTACAAAACGCAGGTCATCACAAATAATCGTGTGGAAACCCACAGTTATAAAAAAAATATATGCACACACACACATTATATATATATATACGGTGGTCCATTGATAGTGACGGGGCCAAATATCTCATGAAGTAAGCATCAAACGAAAAAACTACAAAGAATGAAACTCGTCTAGCTTGAAGGAGGAAACCAGATGGCGCTATGATTGGCCCGCTATATGGTGCTGCCATAGGTCAAACGGATATGTACTGCGATTTTTTAAAAATAGGACACACATTTTTATTACATATTCGTGTAGTACGTAAAGTAATATGAATGTTTTAGTTGGACCACTTTTTTCCGCTTTGTTATAGATGGCGCTGTAGTAATAGTCACAAACGTATAAGTACGTGGTATCACCTAACATTCCGCCTGTGCGGACGGTATTTGCTTCGTGATTCATTACCCGTGTTAAAATGGACCGTTTACCAATTGCGGAAAAGGTCGATATCGTGTTGATGTATGGCTATTGTGATCAAAATGCCCAACGAGCGTGTGCTATGTATGCTGCTCGGTATCCTGGATGACATCATCCAAGTGTCCGGACCGTTGGCCTGATAGTTACGTCATTTAAGGAAATAGGAAGTGTTCAGCCACATGTGAAACGTCAACAACGACTTGCAACAGATGAAGATGCCCAAGTAGGTGTTTTAGCTGCTGTCATGGCTAATCAGCACATCAGTAGCAGACAAATTGCTCGAGAACCGGGAATCTCAAAAACGTCGGTGTTGAGAATGCTACATTAACATCTGTTGCACTCGTACCATATTTCTATACATCAGAAATTGCATGGAGACAACTTTGAACGTAGTGTACAGTTCTGCCACTGGGCACAAGAGAAATTACGGGACGATGACAGATTTTTTGCACACGTTCTATTCGGCGACGAAACGTCATTCAGCAACAGCGGTAATGTAAACCGGCAAAATATGCACTATTGGGCAACGGAAAATCCAAGATGGCTGCGACAAGTGGAACATCAGCGACCTTGGCTGGTTAATATATGGTGCGGTATTATGGGAGGAAGGATAATTGGCCCCATTTTGTCGATGGCAATCTAAATGGTGCAATGTATACTGCTTTCCTACATAATGTTCTACCGATGTTACTACAAGATGTTTAACTGCATGACAGAATGGCGATGTTCTTCCAACATGATTGATGTCCCACACAGCTCGCGAGCAGTTGTAGCGGTATTGATTAGCATATTTCATGACAGGTGGATTGGTCGTCGAAGCACCATACCATGGCCCGCACGTTCACTGGATCTGACGTCCCCGGATTTCTTTCTGTGGGGAAAGTTGAAGGATATTTGTTATCGTGATCCACCGACAACGCCTGACAACATGCGTCAGCGCATTGTCAATGCATGTGCGAACATTACGGAAGACGAACTACTCGCTGTTGAAAGGAATGTCGTTACGCGTATTGCCAAATGCATTGAGGTTGACGGAAATCATTTTGAGCATTTATTGCTTTAATGTGGTATTTACAGGTAATCACGCTGTAACAGCAAGCGTTTTCAGAAATGATAAGTTCACAAAGGTACATGTATCTGTATTTTAATTTAAAAACCTACCTGTTACCAACTGTTCGTCTAAAATTGTGAGATTTATGTTTGTGGCTATTACAGCGCCATCTATGACAAAGCGAAAAAAGTGGTCCAACTAAAACATTCATATTTCTTTACGTACTAGACGAATATGTAATAAGAAATGGGGATTCCTATTTAAAAAACGCAGTTGATACCCGTTTGACCTTTGGCAGTGCCATCTGGTCTCCCCCTTCAAGCTAGACAAGTTTCGTTCTTTTT
Organism: Schistocerca nitens; assembly: GCF_023898315.1. Taxonomy (NCBI): domain Eukaryota; kingdom Metazoa; phylum Arthropoda; class Insecta; order Orthoptera; family Acrididae; genus Schistocerca; species Schistocerca nitens. The sequence continues at coordinate 545,751,693 of NC_064619.1, read as the reverse complement.
ACTTTTTCGTTTGATGCTTATTTCGTGAGGTGTTTGGCCCGGTCACGATCAACGGACCACCCTGTATATGAGTGTGTACGTACTTACATACACTTTTGAAGTAAGTATTGAAGAGGGTGATACGACCTAAGTTGTATGATTTTAAAGAGGAAGTAAAAAACACAAGTGAGGTCAAATAATACGCGTACCAGTTGAAAATGTAATCACACATACACATACACACAAACGCACGCGAGCACACAGAGGAATCACATACGCATCCATAATCACAAAAACAAGGAGTAGACGAACACATCTGATAACATCAAAACAAAGTAAAAAACGTATAAATGAATGTACAACAAACGAAAAGGGAAAAATAATCTGCTTCAGTGACGAGAATAGTACAAATATCGTAAAAATATGTGCAGAAGCCCTATAGGAATGAAGTGGAAAAAGAAACAAAGATGCATGTCATAATAGGAATTTAATACCGTTTTACAGCAATAATTTAAAACCTGAGGACTACTTACGATCTTGACGAAGAGATTTGTGGGAACACCGCATCGTTAGAGTGCCAACGCAGCTACTTCAAAATAAAGCGAAATGCGTACTACACTCGCAATGTATCACCTACATTACTTTTATAATACAGCTGCGGAATAGAGACCGAAAAACAATAGAGTAAAAGACAACAGAAATGATAGTACTTTAGTGATATTTGGCAACGGATAACAAATGTAGAAGAGCATCCTGCTTTTACTTCTCATTACAGCAGTCTGGCGTACCTTCCAGTCCGTTCTCCACTGTGAACGCAGACTGCGTTGGGCCCAGCTCCAGTTCAGCTGGAGGGCGAAAGAGCTGGGTCCGTCCCGGGGATAACCAAGGCGGCTAACGGTCCTTGAAGGAGCCGGTCATTACAGTCTGCTGCGTAACAGGACCTGGATATCGAGCGGAATGCTCTTTCGCCTCTAATTGAAGTGACTACCCGATTCATTCGGAATTCCGAGGAGGTCGCCAATGGTCTAGGTCCGCCAGAGCGCCACCAGACGGCAGCACTGTTCGTAACGAGGATCGCTCTGATGTAAGGAAATGTTCCTCAACCTTAGCGGTGTAGTCCGATGGCGTTTGCCACGATTTTAATAGAAAAATTAAGAAAGATAAAATTCTTTCCCAATTCAATTAGTTCTTTTGACATGAATTGGTATTTCTTAGTTAGTGGCAGTTGGGAAATGGCTAGAATAGGAAAGTTTCACAACCGACAATTTTCAGTTTCAAGAGACTGTGTCGTAGCTTTGTGGGAAGATATACTGCAGCATCGTGGTCCTGATTATTTTGCACGTACAATGCTACGTAACGCTGCTCGTAAGTAGCCGCTAAGGCTAATGTCATCGACTAGAAAAAAGGCTGCACTGTAAGCCACATCTTGTAAAAGATCAACTCTGGTGAATCTTTGTCATTATAGAAGTAAAAGCAAATTTATAACGGTTACTTTTGTTGGCTATTAATTCAATCACTGTAAAACTGTCAACAAATAAAGACATCAATGGACAGTGAATCACCATGTCCCACAAACGTCAAGGAACATTTCCAGAACAGTAAGTTTTCCAAACCATAAACTAAAGCGAAACTGAAAACCTTTGACTGGATTCCATAGAGTGAGTGTCTTCGATATCCTTAGAGACTGGTCCGCTGCTAGGATGCTCAGTGAGGACTGCACGGCGCGGTTTGATAAGTTGGAGAGCGAATAAGGGGGAGTAGAGCGGGGGTGCTACAATTTAGGATAGCGTGCTATAGTTTTGTGAGAATCAGGAAATACATATGTAGACAGAGACTCATGGAGAAAATGCGGAATATTTCACAGTGTCCGAATCCAGTAAAATTGTTATCAAGGACGGAGCACTTGAACAAAAATACTGGGGCAAAACGGACGTGTCTCAGTTTTAGGGAACTTTGCGACGATTATCGAAGGTGGACCAACTGTGGGAAACCTGAGACAAGCACATGGATGAGGATTATAATAATACTGTTGCCCACTATCACTACAGTGACAGAACCATTGCGCTAGCTTGACCGGTGGTAAGTTGACTTAGCGTTGAAACGCAAGTGAAATAGAAGGAGGTGTACATAGACATGAGTGGGAAAGTAAAGTGAATACTACCGGCAACAAATAAACGATTCATTCTCTCAGTTAGGCCATTCCGCTATATTTCAGTTACTGTGGTAATGCATGAAACAGGCTTTTGTGTGCACACCTGATGTTTAAAGTAAACTGTTCCGTTACTCATTAGCACAGTTTATGGAATTGTATCGTTGCAAAACATTTGGAGAGTACATCCTTATAAACAGTTGAGCATCTTCATCATCAGAGATCTCTCTCCGTCGTCTTGTTTCTCACTGTTGCATAGGTCTCCATAAGTTGTCTTGCTGAAGATGAATGATCACTGTAGACATATTTCGCTCCGTTACGTCCTATTGAAGAGTAATCGAAATTCAAATGTATTTTTTCCAATTTAACAGACCAGTGCGCTGGTAAAATAGAGGGTAGTAACATACCTAGGACACCAACAGCCCATAGGTTTAGTTTTAACGACGTATAGCGTTTTCTTATCTGTTGTCTTCCAGTATTGCTGGCAGTGTTTTTCGACAACCCTGCCTATCAACTATTGCACAGTTTCTCAGGAAAAATTATAAGCTGACATAAGCGGCATTTCAACTGGACTTAATTTATTCTTCAATTTTAATATGTTGCAGTCGTTTCTCCATTAACACTGGTTCCAAAATTTAAGCAAAAAACCGTTATTTCCCCGTCCTGTGTCTAATTGCGATATAATCAAAGAAACTGTCAACCAGATGTCCGTATGATCTTGTTCTACACGGAAAATGGCATCCCGTTCAATGGACAACCATGCCAGGAAGGACGTCAGGGCAGCTATGAAACAAGGTAGTGCTTGCCGGGTAGTCACACATCCATAGTCGCCGTGTACACACTCACAGACGGTGCAGTGTGGCACAGAGAAGATGCCTACAAGACTCCTTGCGATGGAGGGCCATAGAAGGAACGGAAGCAGAACTGTAGCAAACTCATGTAGCCCGAGGGCTTAGTGAGAATCGTTCTCTTGTTTCTCGGATGTGGCGACAGTTTAGAAAGACGGAGACTGAATTCGAAAGACCAAGGCAGGGCCAACCACGTATGACTTCAGAAGAGAGGAGCGTTTTTTGGCTACAAGGGCACTACAGTACCGTCTTAGTACGGCACGGCAACGGGCATGTGAGCTCGCAGCATCCACTCGACGTGTTGTATCGAAGAAAACGGTGTGCAGAAGGCTTCGGCAGAGCTGCGTTTATTGTAGGAGTGCTGCTGTACGTGTACCTCCGACGCCTCTTCACAGAAGTGAACGTCTAGAGTGGTCATCAAAAAAAAAAAAAAAAGGTTCAAATGGCTCTGAGCACTATGGGACTTAACTTCTGAGGTCATTAGTCCCCTAGAGCTTAGAACTACTTAACCCATTACTGGCCAAAACTCTATCGGATCATTTTTTGCAAAATTTTTCTACATAAATACATTACATTGAGTGATTAATTGAATAAAAAGTTGTTTTGAAAAATTTCAGTTTATTAGAACAGAAACTATAGACCGTCCCATTTTTGGGACATTGAAAAACGTTTTAATATTATTGAAAGTCTATTCAGTATGAAATGAAGCAAAACACTTGTCGTGTACACCAACATTGCGCCTATCACAAATTTTTATTGTTTTTTTTTCCTTGCAGTAAGCACATCTCTTCTGTGTTTTACTTGGCACAATGAAATGATTTCCAATACCTAGTCGTACATCTGTGCTCAACCGTCCTCCCATCAATTTGCTTCCTTGTGGTTTTCTGCGTTTTGGTAGTGATCCTGTTTTCTTTGATAGGTAAAACATCACTATTCTCCGTCGGACATCCAAAAGTGAGAGATTCTCATTAGAGTTAGCAATTTGGTGTGCAAGGCATGTGTTTACTACGCAGATACCTAACATCTGTGTGAATAATAGCCACCACCATTTCTTTGACCTTATCCTCGTCCTATAAAGTGATATCTGCTTGTCCAGTAGCTCCAAGCCACCAATATGGGCACATCAACAATAAATGATAGTGTAACACGCCATTGTCCCATTATTGGGACGCATAAAATATATTGATATTGCACTTACTTGAAAAAGTCTGAACTGTACGTAATCTTACACGGACATCCATATGTTCATAACAAACACCCCCAGACAACTAAATCACAGCTCATTGTCGTCCAGGAACTACCAGCAGACATACAGTGCTCCCAAGTGCGAGAACAAAAAATCGGCAAGTTTATAATTCTCCTGACATGAAGTACTTAGAAAAAAGTTATTTATTTTACATTTAGAGGCATTATAGCAGTTAGTTAAACCTACATGTGCAACAATAAAGGCTAAAAGCTCCATTGCTTACATAGAAATAAGTAAAATATACGCGTCCCAAAAAAGGGACAATGGCCAGTAATGGGTTAAACCTAACTAACCTAAGGACATTACACACATCCATGCCCGAGGCAGGATTCGAACCTGCGACCGCAGTGGTCGCTCAGTTCCAGACTGTAGCGCCTAGAACTGCTCGGCCACTCCGGCCGGCAGAGTGGTCATCAACATGCCACCTGGGCCGTCGAACAGTGCGCCAGAGTTGCTTTTACGGATGGGTGCCGATTTAGTATTTAGAGTGACTCTCGATGGATTCATAGCTGGAGGGAACGTGGAACACGATTTCGGGACCCATTGTGGAAAGAGACCGATATCTAGGAGGATCCCTAATAGTGTGGGCAGGGATTATGTTTACCATTCGAACCCTATTCATGTAATTATATGGGTGAATCGGCAAGATTTAACTGCTGTCGGGTATCGTGACGAGATCTTGGGACCTCATCTGCGGTTGTTGCGAGGTGCTTTGTGTCCAGACTTCATGCTGATGGGCGATAATACTCGACCTTATAGAGTACGGGTGGTCGATGTTTCCTTGGAAACGAAAGATATCGCACTCATTGCACAGCCTTCTCGATCCCCCGATTTGAATCCCGTAGAGCATGTCCGGGATGCACTAGAGAGATGGCTTGCATCACTCTGGCATCCAACAACCACACTCCATGACAACGTGCAGCTCTGCAGGAAATATGGACGTTATTACCTCAACATGAGACTGACGACATCATTCACAGCATGCCACATCGTTGTCAGGCCTGTATTGCTGCCAGAAGAGGCCACACGCCATACTGAGGACGTTAATCTGTTGTCGGAATGTGTGTGCAAAAAGGAAGAACAGTTTCGACTAGCGTTATGCATATTGCACTTGTTCACTTTCTGAATTCTTTGCATTGTTTCTGCTTCAATATCACATATTTATGCCATTTTGTGGCAAAATAAAAGCTACCTTGCAAAATATCCGTTTGTTGCTTTAATTTTCAACACCATTGTAGTAGCACATGCGTTGGATCAAAAGGTCTAGAGGTAGTGAAACACTTTTGACTTGAATACCTGGTGTCTATCGCGTCACTGGGTAGTGACGATGAAATGGGTGTAATTTATTAACAAAATGGTAAAAGTAAAAACAAAGGCTGAAAACACACTTTACATCAGCATAGAGTTCCTATTGCTGTAGATAAATGGAAAAGAACGAATGGTAGAAGTATATCAGAGACCGTGGTCTTCTTCACTACAGTTCAGTAGAAGAGAACAACATAGTAAAGACACAGTATCAGAGAAATTTAATCAGTTCAAGGGCTGAAGATGGAATATGGAAAATTTAGGTGTTTAATTCCTTGTGAAGCCAATATATTTGAATTACTGAATTAATCTCTTCGAGAAAGTAGTCTCTAAAGCAAAGAAATAAAATAGTTATAAAAATAAAAGAAACGGGGCTATCCTTAACCTATTAAACTTCGCAAGCAATTTATGGAATTGGAAAAAAGAGAAAAACTTACTAATTTCCGGGTTTTAGACATCAAAGTGGCCACGTATATCTCAATCCTAATAGCACTGCGGAACGTGAAAGATCGCCTTGCACTAGTAATCAGTGTGGTTTGTGACATAGAGGTAGTCCTTTTTCGCTGGTAAAAGGGATTCGGCACTACCAGTAGATATCCAGTGACGTGAAACAGGATGACACCGTGTTCCAACACAAGTAATGTCGGAGTGTCACGCTGGCAGTCATATATTGCCAGGGACTATCCCTTCCTACACCACTGCCATTTAAGAGTACTGTTCCATGTTTCCGGGCTGTACGGCTCTCAGCTGCATAGTCGGACATAAGCGGTACTGTTGCGGTGCTCACTGCGTACATTGGATTTACAGCTGACAGGAAAAATCAGCATGCAGTTATTCGGAAATCTTCCCACGCAACTAGTTATCACGAATTAAAACGCAGTGCATGTGCTCAGGGAAATAAACAGAAAAGGCTCTCTGTTATATCTAACGAGCATGAAATGTAGTTTGCCGGCTGGAGTGGCCGAGTGATTCTAGGCGCTTCGGTATGGAACCGTGCGGTCGCAGGTTCGAATCCTGCCTCGGGCATGGATGTGTGTGATGTCTTTAGGTTAGTTAGGTTTAACTAGTTGTAAGTTCTAGGGGACTGATGACCTCAAAAGTTAAGTCCCATAGTGCTCAGAGCCATTTGAACCATCTGAAATATAGTTATAAATTGCCAGTAACCGTACAGAATCCACACCCAAACCCACGTGTGTTGGTACACATATACCTTACTGTCAGGCAACAAGCGCTACCTTGTAAGAACCAGCTACCTGCCACAGTTCACGAGATATACCGTCATAAAGAATGCCTTCTCTGCGCGATAGCAATGGAGATACTATCGAAGACAGCGCAGCCAAAGCAGAATTACTAAACACAGCCTTCCGAAATGCCTTCACAGAAGAAGACGAAGTAAATATTCCAGAATTCGAATCGAGAACAGCTGCCAACTTGAGTAACGTAGAAGCAAATATCCTCGGAGTAGTGAAGCAACCTAAATTACTTAATAAATGCAAATCTTCTGGTCAAGACTGTATACCAATTAGGTTCATTTCGGAGTATGCTGATGCATTAGATCCATACTTAACAATCATATAAAACTATTCGCTCAACGAAAGATCCGTACCCGAAGACTGAAAAGTTGTCCAGGTCACACCAATATTCAAGAAAGGTAGTAGGAGTAATCCACTAAATTACAGACCCATATCGTTAACGTCGATATGCAGCAGGATTTTAGAACATATATCGTGTTCAAACATTATGAATTACCTCGAATAAAACTGTCTATTGACACTCAGTCAACATGGGTTAGGAAACATCGATCCTGTGAAACACAACTAGCTCTTTACCCACATGAAGCGGTAAGTGCTATTGACAAGGGATTTCAGATCGATTCTGTATTTCTGGATTTCCGGAAGGCTTTTGACACTGTACCACACAAGCGGCTCGTAGTGAAATTGCGTGCTTATGGAATATCTTCTCAGTTATATGACTGGATTCGTGATTTCCTGTCAGAGAGGTCACAGTTCGTAGTAACTGACGGAAAGGCATCTAGTAAAGCAGAAGTGATATCTGGCGTTCCCCAAGGTAGTGCCATAGGCCCTTTGCTGTTCCTTATCTATATAAACGATTTGGAAGACAATCTGAACAGCCGTCTTAGGCTGTTTGCAGATGACGCTGTCGTTTATCGACTAATAAAGTCATCAGAAGAGCAAAACAAATTGCTAAATGATTTAGAAAAGATATCTGAATTGTGCGAAATTTGGCAGTTGACCGTAAATAACGAAAATTGTGAGATCATCCACATGGGTGCTGAAAGGAATTCGTCAAACTTCGGTTACACGACAAATCAGTCTAATCTAAAAGCCGTAAATCAACTAAATATCTTGGTATTACAATAACGAACAACTTAAATGGGAAGGGGCACATAGAAAATATTGTGGGGAAGGCTAACCAAAGACTGCGTTTTATTGGCAGGACACTTAGAAAGTGTATTAGATCTACTAAGGAGACTGCCTACGTTAAGCTTGTCAGTCCTCTTTTGGAATACTGCTGTGCGGTGTGGGATCCTCACCATATAGGACTGACGGAGTACATCGGAAAAGTTCAAAGAAGGGCAGCACGTTTTGTATTAAGGACACTCAAACTGTCGGCTCACGAAATCTGGCCACCTAGCAGCGTTTGTGACACCTGTCAATTGTGAAGTGCAGACGGCTTCATGCGTAAACAATCGCCGTCTATAGAACCATGACGAGGTGCTACTATAGAGACTTTTACAAAATTACGTTGTAGATACCTGAAGCAGCTGTATAGAGAAACGGTCCGTGTTATTATGCAACAAACACAGGTCTTTTTTTTTCGTTTCTAATTGAAAGTTGGGAAAATAAGTACCCTGACAAGGCCATGTTTCTCAGCTACGTAGCCAGTAAATTCCGTAAACATTTACTGATAAAATTAGGTCCCCATCTGCAGACGTTGAAAATTATAATTGAGATTGAATTTATCTAAGTTTAACAGTGTGATTCGCTGATTCAATATAAGAACCACAAAATAGACCTTACATGAGACACAGGCTTCAACCAACAATAAACATGTGAGACGCCTCAAAGGAAGATTGCGTAACTGACCGATATAGCAATAGAACTGATGTCGACGACAACTTCTTTGACCAAATTACTTGGTATACAGGCCGTGACAGGCTACCGTACACAGAATCAAGTAAAACCTGAGCTTAATAACAAGAACCATCTCGGGGCACTTGGCTCGATGTGATCCCGTATCCAGGATATTCCCCTCTCCCCCCCCCCCACCCTTTCACCCGCTGAGCCGGTTTGACTTTGGTGGTGGAGGGAACCTACGAACCATCTCATATCTATCATCTTTGAATTTCTTCCAGTTCTAACAAATTACTAACAATCTTATTTAACATCCACCGTTCCTTTGTTAATTTAACTTTTCTTTGTAACTCATTACTTAGATTTTTATTGCTGAATACAATATTTGCTTGGAATAAGGACAGTTTGTTACCACATAAAAATTTGTAAAAATAAGACCTGTTTCTAAACGACTAATCAAGAGGTCCCTAAATATGTAATAAATGTGATAATATTCGCCTATCCTTCACAAAAACTGCCATATAATCCTACAGTCACTATCAATGTGACTCACGTTACAGGATTAGGACTCGTTGACTAGTTGACAATACGCGATAGAGCAGTACATATATATACTGGCCTTGTACCAGCACCCAAACGATGTAAGTTTTGCACAGTTTGTTCCACAGGTGTGGAGCCACCCGTCTAAACTAAAGTCATATGGATAACAGAAATTTAAAGTCAAGTAGTATGACACTGGAAAGTTGTGAGGGGGAAGGTGGGGGAGTTATATGTGAGGCAATTAAGATGGCGGAAATTCCGAAAGTCATCATCTTGGATGTAACCCTTAATTTTCAAACGGAATGAGAGTCAAGTGACATACGAGAAAACTAATGGAGGAACGTCGTTAGCATTCAAAACAGCTTCCCGTCGTCTCGGAATGGGTAACATTGGCCTGTGTGGCTGTCAAGGAAATTTCGTACCAATCTTCCAACAAAAGGTGGCAACTTGAGAGAACTATGATGGAGACGGGTAGCAAGTACACATCATTCTCTCGAAAGCACACTTCACACTCTTAGTAACATTGACATCTGGTGGCTGATGTGACCAGGGGAGCCGAAACAATTCATTCCCGTGCTTACAACCCCAGTCCTAGATGAAGCGAGCTGTGAGAACAGGTGCCCCATCTTCTTGGAACACATCACCATTACATCTCGGAAAGGAACTGATGAGATGGCCACGTGATCCTTGGCTGTAATGCGGTCTTACAGAGTAACCTTGGGGCCCACGGAATAACGCGATACGGCTACCAAAATCTTCACCAAACTCTCCCAATTTTTCATTATTTGCACGTAAACTCGGTCAGAAATTGGAAACAGTGTGGAACAAGACTCCGACGAAATTATATTCCTCCATTGCTCCCTAGTCTGGGGTCCGGGGCTTGGTTACCGTGTTCTGTTGGTACTGGCATTTCCATCACTGATAAGTGGTTTTGGAATTCCAACTCGGCCTGCAATTCTCTTCTTGCTGTTTTCGTGCTAACAGGGTCTGCGAATACGATATCCACTTCTGCATTGACATTTGCAGCTATCGTTCTCTTATATTTCATAGCAATCTTCCTCAATAGCCGTCTGTCAAGATCGCTCAACAAACAAATTGGTACGCGTTGTAGCTTAGAGGATGGTGGTCTTCTGCTTTCCCTGTATGCCGTATACATCTTGTAAACGATGATTTTTGAAACACCAGGTACTTCGTCTCTCTTGGTTACGGAAGCACGCACCAACACGGGCACTGACAATCTACCAACGTACGAATTAAATTATCTCCGACATAATGCACTCGCAACTACACGAAACACTGATGTAACCCGACTGACACTTGCAACGTATTGAGTACACTGGGTATGTGCACTGGGTAGGTGCCGTTCGTGGTCAAATACAACAGTGCAACCCGCGGGCTTAGCCAACATCTGCATGTAAGTTTAAGCTATCATTTCTCACGTTTTCTCCGTATGTTTTTCCACCGCCTATATGCTGCTTTTAGTACACTACAAATCAAACGTCGGTGATCACAAATAAATGGTTTTCCAGCACATTGTTCAGTTGTTGTTACTGCCTGATCTATTGCTCTTGGACTCTAACCAAACACGTAGCGGTACGTAAGCACGAGGGTCAACAGTCCGCTCTCTGAGATAGGCCTGCTTTTCGTCCGTCGTCGTATACATAATAGTCTTCACATGTCCCCACAGACAGAAATCTAATGCAGTTAAATGTGTGGAACATGGTGACCTCTCCAACGGACCTCTACAATCTATCTATCTCTGGGGAAAACGGGTATCCAGGTGGGCCAGGACTGCTAGTCGGTAATTATATGGGTCACCATCGTGCCGAAAGGAAGCTGGAAATGTCCCATCTCAGAAAGCAGCGAAACCAGCACATCGTCTAACGGATGCAGATGATGAATAGCTGTTAGTGCAAACTGGGTGCAGAAGGGACTAACAATGTCAGAAACGCATACCCGTCACTTGAGATGTGTCAGTTACATTCGATGGACCCATCCAACGAGGGCTCCGACATCCGACCAGTAGCTGCGATTCTGTTTATATACCTCTCTGTTTACCCAGATGTTAGCTTGATTCGTAAATACTACTTCATAGGGGATACATAGCTACGTGTAACTCATTCTGCAATCTGAAAATGACGACCTTGATACTTCCCGGTGAGATGGTGTAATATTTTCGTTGTGTAAGCGTGCCTTATATTTGTGACCAAAGTTCTCGATAATCATGTATGGATAACTCAAATTTCCAATAAGCTGTGAGGAGTTCTGCGTTCTGGACTTTCACTGAACAATGCTGGAACAGCGGCTGACGTTGCGTCAGCTGCAGTCATTTTGGGTCATCGAGCTTTCGATTTGTCTGCACGAAATTTCGCCAGAAGTTTCAAGACTGCATGAGAGGCAATCGTTATAGCGCGGAAGCAACGTAACAAGTATGTCTGAAAAGGCTGCGCGTAGAATCGCAGTTTGGAGTGGAGTGGGGGAGTGGCGGTGGCGGGAGGGTCTCGGTGTTCGGTTTGTATTTGAGCTAGAAATACTTGGTGAAAAGCTTCTGGTTTAGCCCGGCCATCTGTATAACCGTTCTAACATCTGTGCTATTGCATCTGCTACAGTAGCCTGCACTAAGATAGGTTTCAAGGAATTACTATAACTAGCACCCAGTAAAGTTATCTAAATCAGTGCAATTCCTCCTGCAAAGGATTTTAATTTGGTTGAAGTTAATGCTCAGCTAATGACGCCATTTGTATGTGTGCTGTTCGCGTTTTATGTGCAAAATCATTCACCTTTCAAATACTCCGAAATGGAGCGAGTTCTTATTTGGTCCACCTGTTTTTCGGACCTTGGTATAAGTTTTAACAGTTTGACAAAATCTTGCTTCCTTTGGATTTTACGTGCAAAAAACCAATCTTTTGTGAGTTTTCTACTCACAGCCTTTCTGTGTTTCAAACTTGCGCGAAGCGGTTCAAATTTCCTAAGAAGATAGATGAAAACATGTAATATTAACGCTGAAAGATGTTCTCGCTGTCAAGAATTAAGAAACATCGTTCGAAAGACAGCAGAGAACCTACACTGTATCAGTCATCGATCGTGTCAACAGAAATATACACTGATTCACAAGCTATGCCGGTCTAATGTCAAAATTATGGTAGAGTAAAAGTTGGGAAATTGAATGAAAAATGCTCCTATCATAGAACAAAAGAGAGTTAGGACCATTAAAAAAAAGGAGTTAGCATTTCGACTTACTTGGCAGCTTCGAAGACGTATTCGAGCTTTCCTATAACCCTACTTCCATAGCGCAATTGGGTCTCTTAGACCAATCCTCTATTATATGTATGGTGAGGGGTGTAATATCAAAAAGACGCAAATTTTAGTCATTATAGAGAGCGGGATGCATCTACTCGAACAATAAAAACTATACGAGAGGGTGTTGCACGTGTAAAAGGAGCTATGCCACATTTGGAAGCGTGCATTCCAAACTTTCATGACACGTTGTGTCATACTGCATGACATGAGAGATGCCATACGAGATGACTCGATGGCATATGTCGTATTATACGAATTGACATAATATATCATCTTCCATTACTTTACACGGTGTAGTATGTTACACGACATGGGTACTTTTGCTGACAAGTAAAAAGACGCGAATACGTTATCATGTTTAGATTTTAAGCTCTCTGAAGCTTACAGATAAAAAGAGAAACTAGTTCGCCAGTCCAGGACATATTCACCCTTTTCTTGTGCGACGATAGGAGCATTTACCATTCTGGTTGGAGGTTTATCCGAGTGACGTCCATGGAAACTGTATATGTTGATAGCAAGGTGACCTGAACCCATTTATCTTCCGTTATCGCCATCAACTTTCACGTCACCTGTAAGGAAGACATCAGTCATAACCCAAGAATGGATAAAGTTGTATACAAATAAAAGCACTATAGTTTTTCTTGAGAAATTTTCTGTCTTTTTCATATGTTACTCAATTTTTCATTTGAAAATTACGACTCAATCTCACTACAGGGGTCTGAAATAGTCGTCATTTTGGTAACATAACCCCACAGGTATCCTCCCTTGCTTTTCCCGTACCACTCTCCTTTAAACTTCTGTTTAATCACCTCTGTTTGGTTTTAGTAGAATGGCTCCAAATGTGTCGCCAACCCTGATAAAGTTGCCTGTTAAACAGTCAATTTAAATTTTTCAGTAATTTTCATCTCGTATGTAGGAAACTTATCTTTGCTAATGCCTGACAAAGAAATCTCTGAAACCAGTATCTGTTTGTACAGAACAGGTTCTTCTATTTTGCCTCTGAGATATTGTGGAGGAAGTGTGATCAACTCTGACGTCTTCAAAGCGCAATAAACATGCTGACCGTTAAAAGTACATGGTTGCAGTTCGCTTTGAAACATTACAATCTGTTGTGGCAGACGGACGAGCTATGGCTGGAGGAGAGGTACAGCAGGGCTTGTTTGCAGTTATTGGTGAGAACGTTGCATTTAGTTTCGGTTATACTTGTGGTTACTCAAGGGAAGCTTTTGCTATCGATTCATTTGTGTAGCGTTCGTATCCCAAAGCTTAAGTCTAATTATGGGTGCTAAACGTGGTATGAATCATGAAGGCGTGCATTGTATCCATGTGTGCAGTGTTATCAAAATTTCCGTGACTTACAGCAATATGTATTATTTCCTGAACAAGTACTGTTTTCACTTGAAGGAAGGATCATAATCACCGATGTGCGTTGCAGGTTGGTTACTAATGCTTGAGAGCGCCATGAATAGTCTCGCGACTAAACAATAAACCTAAAGTAATGTCTTTCATAAGTTAATACTATCAATTTTGTACAAAAGTAATGTAGGAAATGGATAATATCCTTCAAAATATACGTATTACCTTGATAAACAACTGCACATACAAAAGAAAACGTGATAAAAAAAATGGTTTTACCAGACTAACGTAAATTTGTGTAAAGCACAAACGTCAGGAAAAAGAGCAAATAAACCAAATTAGTGTGATGTTACAGTAATGAGACTGCTATTTGTTCAGATCATTCTTGGCTGGTGGTTGGGAGATACAGTAAGAGACTGTGTTTGTTTCTTGACCAGGGACGGTGCTTTACATGAAGCGATTAGCCATTTACTAACGCCGTCAGCACTGAAAAACGTAACTCAGAGGCGGGGCACAGTACTCGCATTCAAGAGGAAAGCCGTTCATATTCCCATCCGTCAGTCCACCCTTAGGTTTTCACAAAACGTTTCAGTTAAATGCTGGGATAATTACATTCCCCAATTCGCTTTGTAGTGACCTCATTGCTGACGGAACATTGAACACTAACTATATTTTCTGTATGCTATTTTTTAAAATTTATTTATGTGGTCTGTGCAATTCATTTCCTAGACATTAACATCTGAGCTTATTATTAATGTCTTGTTGCCGTTATAGGCAGCGTGTCTGAAACAAAAGCCTTAAGTATGTATGCGAGCTGTGTCTAGACGTAAGTGATATCAGTGGGGATGAACATTTCTACACCGATATGTACAAGATATTTCCTTGATTTCACTACAAATCATGAGGGAAGATGAAGAAGGCACATAGTTAATCGATTTCAGATGAAGAACCTTTGTGAGAGTCGAGAGTTACGAGTGAAAGTGAATGAAATGTGAATGTAACGAATTTTTACCAACAAAAATGCACGTAGACATGTTTTAGTAATAATTTTATTTAACTCTAAAACACCTTTGTGTTCTGTTAAAATATATCACAACACGCATAATTCTTTCCAGTTGGTTCTCTCCAGTCTTCACAAGTGTGGTGTACATAATACTTATCACTTGAGCCCAGAAGATGTAGTGAAATCAGATCAGGTGAAACAAGACCTAACTTTCCACTACCGTTTTCAGGCGAATTATAAGACACGTGTTACGAATAAGATGTGCAAAGTATGCTGGGACTCCATAATGTCGGAACCACAAAAAGGGCACTATGAGTAAGTGAGATGTCCTCCAGTAATGCAGAGCGGAACTCTTTCAGTAACATGGTGAACACTGGTGTAGTACAGCCGAAAGGAAACAAATACCAGTGAAGTGACTAATCTCTGAGTGTACCCACTGACAGGCTCGCTGAAATTTTTTGTTAATGGTCCTCACTACTGCATAACTGGGGTTCTCAGTGGTACCTACGTCACAATAGGGACTATTTTCAATACTTTTTTGGTGTAACAAGTTTCATCAGAGATGTGTACCAGCGTAGAAAGTGACGGTAGTAGATTTAAAGCTGCAACTAAAATTATCTACTGACAACTCGTGCGCAGATATCAAAAGGGTTACATCTTCAAGCGTCTGTGAGTTGTAGGCCTGTAGATGTGGTATCCATATTACTTTAAACGCCTTAGTATGCAGTTCTTTCATTTCTAGCGCATTTGCTTCAAACAAGTTGTGATCACGTACCGTCTTTTGTCCTCCAGAATCTTGCTTTGTAATATCATTGTCTGTAACTGGTGCTGCAGTTTGACAAAAATGATCTGAGTCAAATTTCTCCTTTGTTAAATCGGGTCTAATGAATCCTGTTGGTAAGGACTACCCGATCAGGCTGTCTGCGGTAGGACGGACAGGACCAAAGGGAGGCTGGACATCATTCGTACTGTGAACTTTCTCTTTATTTTAACAGAACACATGAAGTTAGAGTTATTAAACACCTATTGAAAAAAAACCTACAGTTGCATTGGCTACTAAAAAACAAACAATTAACAATGATAAAACTACAGCAGACTAATCAATAGCAAAGAGGTTAAATACAATAATAAAAACTGTATCAGTAAAATGAAGGAGTACAAACTATTTGTCGGAAGAAATTTTAAGATTTACAGTCCAAAACAGACGTATACTCCGCAAATAATCACCATATAAGTAAATTACTATACCGTCAGATATCGGAGGTGTGGAAGGCATGCAAGGAAGCAACCAGACAAAACTGATGGTAAATATTACGTCCTAAATGGTACAAATAGTCACTGATAACATGAAATTAACAGACCTTAAATCTCCTAGCGTTCAAAAACAACGTGCTCAAATGGTTCAAATTGCTTTACGCGCTATCGGACTTAACATCTAAAGTCATCAGTACCCTAGATTTAGAACTGCTTGAACCTAACTAACCTAAGGACATCACACACATTCATGCAAGAGGCAGAATTCCAACCTGCGACAGTAGCAGCAGCGTGGTTCCGGACTGAAATGCCTAGAACCTCTTGGCCACAGGGGCCGGCAAAAACCACAGTGCATTAGAGGTGTAAATTAACAAACCTTGAGGTGGCCGAGGTATACTTGCATCAACACATTTAAGTAAACAAACCTAGTAATCGATCATTTGCCAAGTTAGCCGGTTAATACTCTAACAATTTACGTGAGCTAGAAACATGGAAATTTAAAAGTAATGCCTTAGTAGGCACGCAGTGAATAAGACAAAAATGAATGCACCTACGTACTATAAAGCCCCGTCTTTATAAGGCGTAGTAGGCTCGGAAAGATTAAGTTGTGCAGGACCACACGGAGCCGGTTGGCCGTTCGGTCGGGAGGAGAGTTGGTTCCACTTTCGTACGCTGCCCCTGCTTTATCATCAGGCACATTTCACTCACGTCCCACCAAAGGAAACAAAAATGGCAGCCTAATTAACAGGGAAGTAAAGATTTTAATACAAGAATTGGGCCTGGCTTCTACTACAGAGCGAACGCTGGCGCACGATAGTCAAAATTACAGCAACAAGAAAAACCAATAAATAATTTTTCAGTGAGTTAACAGAGTCAAATCGACGAAATTTTTAAAGTGGCCAAAATCTGAAAACAGTTATCTGGTGGGAAGTCCGAGAGCCTACCTCAAGATTCATCAAACTCGCGCCACGTTGGTAGGGGTAAATAAGTAACCGCCATGCAGAGAGGAACACTGAACCCCAAGATTACGCGTTGAGTTGGCTAACGAACCCGTAACTAATAGCAGATGGAACATTACAGCCACATGTAAGATAGTAGTAACAAACGCAAAATGAAGTCCTCACTGAGAACCACTTAATAATTAAGATAGAGAGGCTCAAAGATTACAAACAAATATAAAAACACAGTGAAGCTTGGTGTATAAACACCTAATGACAAAACACGCAGGATGTGGCACATGAAATGAAGGTACTTAATATATAAATGCGAGCCGCCACGAACCTCACGCTCTACAGCAAATAGCACTCATACTGGAGCATTAAATAAAGAAACAATTTCAGCAGTTGACAGGAATCCACACTCGACTATCCTGCCCAGAGACAAAAGCAGGATCAATAACCGGAAGTCTGATATGGGACCGGACGTGCACCGTACTCGCAGTCGAGCAGCCGACCCGAGCGGAACGCTGCTCTCTGCACCTGGCGTAGCTGCCCGCTGATAGCTCCTCGGAGTGGTCTCAAATAAGCTGCAACTGGCGTAGCTGCCAGTGACGCTCTACTGAGCGGCACGAACCCGCGCAAGCCGCTTAACGCTTTCGGGCGCTAAGTGGCAAGAGTTTCGGCTCAACTCCCTGCAACCTCGGTTGCAAACCTCCCCAGCGGGACTCTCCCGTTCTTTGGTAGGGTAAACTCAGTGTCAGGGGCCCGTACACGTCGGATAACCCCGCGCACTGTAGGCCGCTCTCTTCATCCCGCGCTCTCTTGCGCCGCGCATTGCACTCCGCGCAGATAGGACGTAGGGATACCCCTCTTCTGTAGGAACACGATACACAGCGCTTTCGTTAAAAAGCAAATTTTGTCTTCTCGTGAAAAGAGCAAATTGTCGTGCATCCATCCCTCCCTATCCAAATAAAAACTCCTGTAACAGCAAAGATGTCCGATCTTTCCTGTGCTTCCACACCACTTACCCGCAGCAAAGCTGCAGCACAAGAGGCGGAAATGCCGGCTACTCCCGCCGTCATTTCCGTCCCACTGTCCACCTTCCAAGAGCAGGTAGCCTTGAAGGACAAACAGATCGCGGAACAGCAGGAGCTGATCGCAGAGCTGATGGGCAGTGAAAACACACAAACAGTAACACCCACACCACACACACAGGCACCTGCTGAACAACAGAAGGACATGCCCCCTATTTCACCTCTGGCGGCCCAGGCACCGACGGAACCGGAGCCAGAGCCGACAGAGGACACCACAAACACAGATGAAGACGGGCCGTGGCAGCAGGTCGGCCCAAGGCGCAAACAGCAGCCAAATACGCAAACAAGTGAGCCCACAAACTCACGAGGCAACGGCCGAGCGCTGCTGCCAACACCATCTACATCGAGAACAAACAACAATAACACAGGGACCAATACAAACAACCCTGCGACTGCAGCAACCACAAATATACAAGCAGCTACGCAGAACACTAACAACACCGCGACCGGCTTCCCACCGGTCATCATTCACAACTACGGAGACCTAAGTCTCCTAAACAAGGAATTTAACAATCAGCACGCCCCCACAACATACTACTCTAAGCTCACCGGGGAACACGCCGCACTGTACGTGGCGAACAAGGCAGACTACACGAATCTACTGGACTTTCTCAAAGAAAGGAAGGTAGAACACTTCACGTACAGGACAGTCCTGGAAAACACACAGCAGTACGTGATAAAGGGGATAGACTCACGAACCCCAACCGAAAAGGTACACAATGAACTCTCTGCTCTCGGGTGGGAGTGCATTCGGGTAAACCGAATGTCAGAGTTCGGCACAGCGAGACCGTCTCACAACTACATGGCGGAGTTGGCCGACACGGCCAAATCCCGCGACCTGCTGAAGATAAAGCTATTTCTTCACATGGTCGTCAATGTGGAGGTGTACAACACGCCGCGCACCCCCCAACAATGCCACAACTGCCAGCGCTATGCGCACGCGGGTATCAGATGCGGTCTCGCACCCCGCTGCCGCATTTGCGCTGGCGGTCACACAACCCAACGCTGCAAACTCCCCCATACAGCACCTCGCAAGTGCGCCAACTGTGGTGCTGCCCATCCGGCAAACTACAGAGGGTGCATTGCTTACAAAGCAGCTCTGAGGCGCAAAATCGCGAAACATGCGAAACCTACCGCCATCACAGTCCCAAAACCGCCCCCGCGCCCAGTAAGAAGTGGAATATCCTTCGCTGGAGTGGTCGCTGGCAGCCCCAGCAGCGCGGGACGGTCAGAGGAGCCCCAGAGCTCAGAACACGCTCAGCAAATACCCCCAGCAACAGACACACAACAGACAAGCACAACACCTGACACCACACCCGCACCGGGCACACCACACGAAACAAGCAACAACACCACCCTACCCCCTGAGATCGCGAACTGCAGCCCACCACAGGCTACAGAAAACGCACCTACACAGGGACAACCCCAGCGCCAGAGGAGGAGGAGAAGGAGAAACAGCCGCAGCACGAGGAACACGACCGCACCACAACAAGAACATAGGCAACAGAACACCAACACCCACGAATACATCCCGGACACCAACTCAACAACCCACATAACACACCCACTCACCACAGAAAGTACACAGGCGCCTACAACTGCCACACGAACAACCGACTCGCAGGCCAGCCCTCACCAAACGCCAACACTGGAAAAAGCGGCCGTTAATACGACCAATAACTCGCAGGCCGACATGACCAACATCACTACAACATTCCAGAGAATAATGGAAACATTATTCCCCGGACGCACGACCACCGAAATAGTCACGAAGATTATGGGGTGTGTCTCACAACTCTTCATGCAGTTCATGTCGGGTACGCTCAACTGGACTAGCTTCCAATCCACTATCACACCGCTTTTTACACTACTACATGGATAATACACTACACCAGCCCAGAAACGCAGACTTGAACACTATCACACAGATCCTGTTTTGGAATGCCAACGGGATCGCAAGCAAAAAAGCCGAGATGGCCGCGTTCATGGAGCGAAAGGGTATCCGAATCGCTCTTGTGAACGAAACACTGCTTACGCCTCGCAAACAACTAAACTTCCCAGGTTATTGCGTCTATCGTACCGACCGAGCGGATGGCAGGAGGGGAGGCGGCACGGCAATCATCATACACAGAGACATCGACCACACGAACATCGAGCTCCCAGCACTTGAAAGACTAGAGGCTACGGCCGTCAGGGCCAAGTTCAACGGAGCCAACACCACACTGGTATCGCTATACAATCCTCCTAAAAACATAGTAACACGCGATATCAGCATAGTACTCAACATAGCACCGCGGGTAATAGCCGCTGGAGACCTCAACGCAAAACACCCTGATTGGAACTCACGAATACGAACCTCCAACGGCAAGAAACTGTACGAACACGCACTAGGCCGAAACTACATTATACTTGGACCGGACGTTCCCACGTTCGTGCCTACACAGGCCCGACATAGGCCAGACGTGTTAGACATAGCCCTCATAAAGGGCATCACATGCACACTCAACCTAACGGTTGAAAACGATCTGGACTCAGACCACATGCCTGTAATACTGCACTTGGAAGAGACACTGCAGGACATCGTACCACGCAGGATGCTTAACTACAAGCGTGCGAATTGGACACTGTTCAAGGAAACGCTTGATAGTCGCATTCCTGACACCCACGAAATTAACAACACACAGCAAATCGATGAGGCTGTGGAGGCTCTCACAACTGCCGTCCAAGATGCAATGACTGGCGCCATTCCATTTACAACACCAAGACAACACTTGACGGCCCTGCCCCAGGAAATCCTGGGCCTTATCTCAATGAGGAACCGCCTCAGGAGATACTGGCAGCGTACCAGGCGCCCGTTCTATAAACTGCACGTCAACAGACTCCAGGGCATAATACGGAATAAAATTCAAACATTCAGAAACGAACAATGGGGACAGAAACTCGCTGGGCTGGATACCACACGTCCTGGCGTGTGGCAGCTGGCCAGACACTTCACCAGGGAGAAACATTACATTCCCACGTTACAAGGACCAGACGGCCCAGCTACTCCGTGACGGAGAAGACAGAGCTTATGGCCACAACACTTGCAGCGTCTTTCATGCCGAATCTGGTTCCTTCAGACCCAGCATTCACACTTGAAACGGACCAGGAGGTTACACGACTTGTAGCCCAGCCCTCGCGCAACGAAATAAGACGTACTAGCACAAATGAAGTCACATGGGCTATCAAGCACACCAACGCTAGAAAAGCCCCTGGGCCTGATGGCATTCAAAACCGTGTCCTCCAGGAGTTCACGGATAAAGCCGTAGAATACCTCGCACACATAACGGATGCCATCCTGACACACCAACACTTCCCTGACTTTTGGAAGGCGGCCAAGGACCTGATGTTCAGGAAGCCAGGGAAAGACCACTCCCTCCCACAAAATTACCGACCCATCAGTCTGCTGTGCTCGCTCAGCAAGATTGTTGAGAAGGTAATACTAAAACGTATCACTAGGCATTGCATCGCCAACGACACCCTAAGACCGGAGCAATTCGGCTTTAGGAATCACCACTCGTCAACACAACAACTCCTCCGCGTAGTCGAACATATAACACACGGCTACAACATGAACAAAGCCACAGGGGCCGTGTTCCTAGACATCGAAAAGGCTTTCGATCGTCTCTGGCACAACGGGCTCATACGCAAACTAAGCGAAGCTGGTTTCCCGGACGGACTCGTACGTCTCATACACTCATATCTCACGAACAGATGTTTCAACACTAACGTGCAGGATAAACAATCAACACAACACGGTATCCAAGCTGGAGTACCCCAAGGAAGCATCCTAGGGCCCATCTTGTTTAACCTGTACATTAATGACTTCCCAGCGACACGAAACACGACGTTAGCCGTCTACGCGAATGACAGAGCCATCCTCGCGCAGGACTGGAAACCGTCGAACATCAACTCACGAATACAGACAGCACTCAGAACAGCTGAGCCTTGGCTGGAGCGATGGCGTATTAAAGTAAACGTCGACAAGTGCGAAGCAGTTCTGTTCACACGCAGACCGAAACTACTGCGCAAACACCAACACTGTAGACCGATAACACTACATACACGCCCAATACGTTTCCGAGAGAAAGTCAGATACCTTGGTGTCTGGCTGGACCGGAAACTTACATGGGGGGACCACATCGAATACGTTGCCAACCGAGCGCACGCGAGGCTCAAACACCTCTACCCAATGCTCAACAGGGAAAGCACACTGAATAGGAGGGTGTCGAGGTCCTTATACACGACACTGATTAGACCTCTGATGACGTACGCAGCTCCCGTCTGGGGATATGCAGCTTCCACACGACTGCGCCGCCTGCAGATCATACAGAACAAGGTGCTACGAATCATTAGCAATGCTCCACGCTACACACGCACCGTGGATCTTCACCATGAATACCGCCTTGATACCCTCAAGGAAGTATTCAAAAAACACGCCACACGACTATACAGGAACTCGAGACACTCGAACAACCCTTTCATCCTCACTCTGGGAAACTACGATCACAACCACAGGTGGAAACACAAGCGGCCAAAGACACTGCTAGCTAGGGCATAACCACCTATGGTAAACTAACATACGCAAACAGCGACAAACGTCGGTAAGCCCCTGCATATCAGCAACACTGACTGGCAACCACCAGCTGCTATTAGAGCCGACCAACAGGCCACAGCAGGGACACCGACGAGCTCGCCCACAGACGCACGAACAATCTGCCAACACTCCCTCACACTGTGCCTCCGGTATATGACCATCGGACACAAGACCGATAACAAAACTAACTGTTGCAGGTTGCAGGACGCTGAACGAGGACTCTGTACCAGCACCCAGCGCCAGCCGCCGAGCAGCACAAACGCACAACATCAAGGTATCGACATGCATGATACCCACTACTAACAAAGCCTATCCTTGTACAACCTATCGCAGGCAGCAAGACAACCGCTACTGCTCTTGGCGCCCGACCTAACTATCGCAGAGGTTTTTTTCCCTTGGCTCTTGCCTTGGCACTTTTTTTTCCTCTGCCCTTCAAACCGCTACCCTTCGTCAGATTTCGACCAATCTATCTCCAGATGAGCGCGTATTAATGGTTAATCCTAACCAGACGTACGCAAACATCGCAGCACCCACATCCTGCGATACCTCACTTTAGTGAATACTAACCCTTATGCAGAGATGGCAGTAGACCTTTTGTGTTGGCCATCATGCCGGTGTGGGCGTGGAGGGGCTCCACCTCTATATTAAAAAAAAAAAAAAAAACGAAAAATCCACCAGAAAACTACCGAACCAAACAGTCACATAACTAGTAAAGTAAACGGCAATGGTAGCTATGGTTAGGCCGATGCCCGACTCACTGGCAGCTGATAAAACAGATTGAAATCTCACCATACATATCCTTACAACGAACAAGGAAGCACAGACCGCAGCAGACAGACAACTTCAGTATAGCGGCAGTCCACCGTCCATCTCCAGGTCCGGTCGATCTTTGAAGCACACAACATACACTCCCATGGTACGCACCCACACGTCCAAAGGTTTGCAGCCGACAGATATTGAGCAAGAAAAACAAGAACCCATCTGTTGGCCTGTTTCTGATATTGCTGTTGTAGTGTCGGCAGACTTGCCAACACTACGCACACTAATTGAAAGAGGCGGCCAAGATGCACGCGCTAACTCACGAAGGATGGAGTGAGGTCTGAAACAGGAGACTTAATGAATGTGATAAAGAAAATACGTATATTTGGAATATACTTAACTTTTAATACATCCTTGTATACATCGTTCTTGATGAGACATCTGGAGATTGTGGCGATACAAGTGACTCTTTATATACAAGCTATTTAAGGCTAATGGCGCCTTGCTAAGTCGTAGCCATTAACTTAGCTGAAGGCTATTCTAACTGTCTCTCGGCAAATGAGAGAAATGGCTTCGTCCGTATAGTCGCTAGCAACGTCGTCGTACAACTGGGGTGAGTTCTCGTACGTCTCTCGAGACCTGCCGTGTGGTGGCGCTCGGTCTGCGATCACACAGTGGCGACACGCGGGTCCGACATGTACTAATGGACCGCGGCCGATTTAAGCTACCACCTAGCAAGTGTGGTGTCTGGCAGTGACACCACAGCTGTTACACTCAGTGTGTCACTGTTAACTGCCGAGCTTGTACGAGCCATCAGCTGCCGGCACACTACTCGCCTCGCCGCCAGGTTCGATCCAACTCGGCCGCCTCAACCCCTAGCGAAATGCTTCAGTTTCCCAGGGTTGCCGTCACTGCCCTCGTGTCGCCAACCTCCGTTCTAACCACGCCCTCCTAAGGCAAGGGTGTTGTACTAGAGGCTAAGCCGGCACGGTAGCTCAGCGTGTTCGGTCAGATGGTTAGGTGCCGTCTGTAATAAAAAAAACTGAGTTAATCGATCAACAACGAACTTAAACGGATGTCTTACGACGTCCGCCCCGAGCAGATTCTACGAACAAAAGCGAACAAAATGAGAGTAAAAAAAAAAAAAAGAGGCAGTGACGCGAACTATCGATCGCGCAGCGGTTCACCTATCTGGATGCTTAATCACGAAAATAGTGTCTGCTACATCCGGAACCAGCTATCACATCACTTCATTATGGCTGAGTGACTATATACTACAACGATGTTCGTGTTTAATTCTGGGACCAAGCTGTGGTTTCCATGCCCCTAACGTGTTGTCACTAGGGCCATGATTATTTGATGATATTCGGTTCTGACGAGCGAAACCGGTAACAGTAATTCAAACTGTCAGCGACCTGCGGCAGTATTATCGGATTATTAAACATTCGTAAATTCATGAATCCTGTTGGGGAGTGATACGTCAACACACGGGGCAACGTAATTTATCCCACATTGGCACATCTGACGTTCCGCGATGTATCAAAATGTTTTTATCTTGAGAGAAACATATTTTATACCCCGTAAACGGCCTTGCGCTGTCTGGCGGAAGGTACATTTTGATGTTTAAAAACTGAATTGTTACTTCAGCTCCACACAATACAAAACCATACACTTTATCCCGTTTCTAAAGTGTACGCGTTCATCGTCAGAAACATTTTCACACGAGAATTATTCACCCATGGAAAGCATATAAATGAAGTTTCAAGTCTAAATATGTATTTGATGATAGACTCGTGTATCTTCGAAGCATGACAAATTAGTGCTATCGGATGCTTTTAGATTTATGTGGCTGAGGCTACATTGCATATTTCACATTGATTACAGCCAGGTTCTCACATCCCATGGTGGATAAATTAAAAACATGCTACTAAGTTTTCCTTTTCCCTCTTCCACAAAAGAACGATGAGCGACATGCATGATTGTCTGTATGTCTACGTGTATGATGTGACCTTTTCACAATGACCAGTTTAAGAGACGTGTGTAGAAGTTGCGGCAGAAATATATCCTGTGTACCGTCATTTGAAAAGTGAATCAGTATAATGTATTGAAGTTGACGTCACTACGTTTGAACGCTTACTATAATAGGAAAAGTACAGTAGCGTTCGCGCGTCAAGTAGCACCTTTTCGATATACCGGAGGAATACAACGTTGCGAATGGGATTTCCAATTAGAGGTTATGAAATACTGCCCTGTCCTATCCTCGCGGCATGGAGGTAGAGTCTCATATGCCACTGGATATTCAAGGGATATTGGGTAGCATATCGTAAATTACGATTATGCACCCATTGCTGTTTCTCCGATTACAGCGTGATTTTGAGGCAGAATCTTAATCTGCAATAAAGAACAGGGGAACCCACTCAGGATTTCAAAGTTGTACCCCCGACATCCAAGCACGGGGTGAGGTGGGGGAAGAGTGTTGTATCATTGGATTTTCCCCTCCAAGACCAACAAATTGGAATTATAATTTTTGAATCCGATATGTAGCTTTCTACATATCTCAACGTCTTCTGGTAAAAGGAACACCTTGTAGATTATAGAGTGCATTATCTTCCTTTCTATTTAAAAGCCCTTGTTTGAAAGTATTTAAGTTTTACTTTCATAATGACATTTATTAAGCTGCAGATGAGTAATAACCTGTGGCTTGTGTACTCTCGTTCCATTACATCTAAAAAACTGGCTGTTACAGTTATAAACATCACCCGGCTACCCCAATATTAAACAAACCAGAAGAATATTTGTTCAAACCAAACAGGACACTCATAAATAAAATGGTTTACTTTTACTGTTATATAGACGGTACACTATTGTTAACACAGGGAACACAAACACAAACGGAGATACAACAAATCCATTACGAGCTTAACAATGTACTACGCAAAATAAAATTTACTATGGAAATGGAAATGAACCAGTTCCTTGCTTATCGGGACCTAAAAGTCACATTAACAACAAGCAAAACTTCGAAATTTATAGAAAACCAACACAGTAATAATTTACATTCCCAGCCACCGAAAATCCCAAAAATGTGCATTCTTCCTCTCCATGATAAACGGCATTACAAGTCTATCACTCGAACCAGAAGCCGCACAGATTGAAATAAAATGAATAGAATATAAAGCATACAAAAATGGTTTGGATACAAGCACTGGTATAGCGACTATACACCGAAGAAAACATACACAAACTAACTATGAACCGGACAATGACACTCATACGAGAAATTGAACTACGAAAGGAAAATTCACACATACTGCCATTATGGGTGGCATCAGAATTATATTGAATGCCATGTTAAATAAACACATCTCTGAAACTAGCTTTCAAGACGTGAAACAACTTAAACAAAAAATTCATTCAGAAAAGCCACAATACCACAGTATTCATATGCTGGCAGATACAGAATTAACTGCGGGAAATGCGAAAAATGTTACACAGGACAAACGATGCTTAACATCTATATCAGATAAAGATAATACACTAGAGATTCAATCACTAACCTGTCCACTTTCTTTATAGATCTACAAACCCACAATCACAGATAGAAACCATGGTAACAGCAATCCAGATAGTACACAAAATTTCAAAAATAATCACCATGAACATCTTAAAAGAAATGAAATTCACCTGTACATAAAAACTGTTCGAAATATATTCTAAACAAACAGGATTAAAACATAAACACAATTTGGAAAAATTTACTAGCATTTGAAGCGATAATCCAAATTAAAAAATACACCAAAGATTACAGAAGCAACAGCTAAAACCACAATGTCAGGATATACTTAGGCAAATGTAAACATACTGCATGTTCGGATCAAGCTATAACGTTTTTTATATAAAATCGTAAGTACTGACTAACAGTACAAAAAAGAGACGGTACTTACATGTCACGTATAAAATAATTGAAAAGCCAGAAGGGCTTAAGTCACAAATACATGAAAGGCGAGCCACTGTGGGCTGCTCATACCCATAAAGCCACAGGTAGCAACAGACTGCGGCGCCCGCTTTAGCAAGTGCGGGCAGGAGAATATTACAATGTGTGTGAATTCATAAGGGACCAAACTGCTGAGGTCATCGGTCCCTAGACTTACACACTACTTAATATAGCTTAAACTAACTTATGCTAAGTATAACACACACACCCATGCCCGAGGGAGGCTTCGAACTTCCGTCGGGAGTGGTCGCGCCGTCCGTGACATGGCGCCTCAAACCGCGCGGCCAGAGACCGCCGCGAACATTACACCAAGAGTGCCATCTAGTAGCCGTAAATATAATTAGGCCACTTAACTTTCAAAATATAGACATTTGAATGTTAGAATGAACAGTATTTAGTACATGAACTAACAGGCAAAGTTTTATGTGATAACTGCAGATGTGATAAGTTTTTGCTTAAGTAAAAGCGTAGAAACACAGTATGAAAACTGAAAAATGATTAACAGTACAAAAATAAGTAGTACTTTCACGTCACGCATAAAGTAAATATTAAGAGAAAAAGTCTTAGTCACAATTTTAAAGTAAAATGGTTGGAACGCGAGCCGCTACTGGCTGCTCGCATATGTCGAGCTACAGGTAGCATCAGACTGGGGCGCCCGCGTTAACAACTGCGGGCAGGCGAACATTGCACCGAGAGTCCATCTAGTAGCCGCAAGTACAACTTGGCTGCTTAACATTCAAATATAGACAGACGAATATTATGAAGAATATTATTCAGTACATGATATAAAAAGCAATATTTT
Source organism: Schistocerca nitens (assembly GCF_023898315.1). Taxonomy (NCBI): domain Eukaryota; kingdom Metazoa; phylum Arthropoda; class Insecta; order Orthoptera; family Acrididae; genus Schistocerca; species Schistocerca nitens. The sequence continues at coordinate 545,723,395 of NC_064619.1, read as the reverse complement.
GTTTAACAGTGGCAGATAAAGTAACATTTTTTCTCATCAGAGCTCAGAATTACTGTTTAAAGTATGAAAACATCATTATAGGAAATACAAAAAGGGCTGAATGACAGCCTGTAGAAAACGATATAACAGGAAATGCAGCCAATAAACCATTTAATAAATGAAAAATTACGAGCTGACTTAGATGGGAAAAAAAAAACATTTCGATAACTGCACGAGGAGAATCGAAATTAAATATTAAGTAACGCCTTTATACCATTGAAGGGATTTTTATTACGCAGCTGCGGCTGCTCATTGAGAATGAGGCTTTCAATACGAGAAAGATGTTAAAAATTTTATAATTCTTCAAGAATATGTAATCTACGCCCTTTCTTCTCGGTGTGCCAAATGTTTATATCGTGAATAGCTTTAGGCGCGTGACCTGTAATCAGAAGGTGGTCGGCAAAAGACGGATTTTGGGTGCTAGTGCCACTTTTTCTTAAAATATGTTCTTTATATGTGGTTGTTAAGGCACGTCCTGTTGGTCCTATGTAGTAAGAAGAACAGGTGCCGCAGAAAATCTTATAGACTCCAGAACTTTCTAAAGGGGAACGAGTGGATTTTAAATTATTAATAAAGCTTTTTTTCAAATTATTACTAATGGAAAAGGCAACGTATCAGTTGTACTTATTACGAAGAAGGCGTTGGATCTGATAAAAATTGTGACCGAGGGCCTATTTAGTTCAACTTTAATTTATAAACAGTTACTGAACTAAGCAGCCATGTTGTTAATTTTGTCTTTCCGTTCGAAATAATTTCGATAAGCGCAGAGAAAAATATACAGTAACGAAATGCGCGTAGCTTTTCCTGAATGGGCGTGCAGTTGTCATATTTGAGTTTAAATTCTTGTATTCGTCTTGCGGTCGCATATCACCTCGTAATCAAAGAAGATTATAATGAAACAAAAGGTACGTGTAAGACGAGAATGCCTAAATGGACACGAATTAGTCAGATATTACGCACTTTTGACTTCAAATATTCTGTATTTACATGTGTATTATGTCATACTCAAGCCATATGGAGTAGACGAACAAAGTAACTCAGTTCATGAATTATTCACTGGCACTCTTTAATAAAAACAATGTGCGCATTTACAAACACCAAAAATTATGTTGGCTGAAACAGAAAAAGACATTATCAAGTATATTGTAGCCTACGTTTTCCACCCTAGGATTATGGGGTCCTGAAAGTAATGGCGGGACTTACGGTGGGGTAGTTTTCTTAAGGTTCCCTTACTGATTTTCGATCTGGTTGCTCGTAAATCTGTCGCGGAGTAGATAAAAATCTGACCTTCATTTAGATTGTAATGGAGACATAATGCAGGCTTCACTTTACAGGTCAACCCTGTTATTTCAGAGCTAGAGAACAATTGCAGTATTCATTCCATTATAGCCCTGATGGTGAATAGGACTGATAATTTATAGGGCAAAAGAGGAGATTATGCAGTTCCTGCATGTTTCGATGTCCCTGTTATAAATACATCAATATTGATGTGCAAGTGGTCATAGATACAGGTGCTACTGTTAGTGTTATGAGTATGGACTTATTCAAGGTACTGGGGGAAAGGCGTATGCTGACTTTTCCCGTGAATAATTGTAGAGTCACTGGAGCCATAAGTGCACAGCGACAAATAATTAAGCTCCAAGTGCGGGTAGAGATGTATATAGGGGAAGAAGCCATAACGAGCTCATTCCTGGTAGTAAAGGGTTTAAAGGTAGCCTGCATTTTGGGGGTAGATTTTTTGAGAGAGAGGGACGCAATAATAGACCTTTCTCGGGGAAAATTAAGTTTGATGAATGCTGGTAGGAGAATAGAATTTTCCATGCTTAGATCTGAAGAGGTACCTGTACCTAATTGTAACGCCATAAATATAAAATGTAGGAATCAATCGATACTACAATTAGACAATTATTGTCCAGGGCAGAATCTCTATTATCCTGACGTACAAGGTGATCAATCAAAGGCGAATATGGATATATTAGTGAACAAAGTATCACAGTCCGAAAATTTAAATTCAATTCAACAGGAGGAAATAGTACAGTTATTATCTAATTATGCAGATGTATTTTCTGAACGACCAGGAGTTGTTAAGGGATATCAATACAAGATCGAGGTAAAGCCTCACAAAACTTACTGTCGAGCCTCATACTCCATTCCTTGGTCCAAGAAATCCGCGTAAGGATGTAAAAGCATTCCTACAGTAAAAGACTAATAGTCCTATGCGGACACCGTTCCTTTGTAAACAATGAACATTAATAAGGTGTACTAGTGCAGGAGTGTATAGTTATAAGAATATGATTGACTTTTTTCATGTGTGTGGATATTTGTGTTATGTACTCTTTTAATTTGTGTTTAATTTGAGATATTTCTTGGCACAATCCTTTATATTATGTGTATCTATGTGTAGCTGTCAGATTGACAGATCTGAACCCGGAACAATATTAGTAATATAAGGCCCTGAGAACTTTATTATCTCACTAGTGTTATCACAAAATAATGCACCCAGTAGTGACCCGAGAGCACCACGGGAGGCAACCTTGTTGTAAATTTATGTAGCGTAAAGAAACTCACAAAGAAGCTTCAATTGAAGCATGTGCAGATTCAATCAATAAGAAAGAGCTAGCCAGATACGGTCCAAGTAAATTTTCGCCTACAGAGACTTCACTGTGGTTACGTAGGACGTTGATTGTATGTACGTAAATCTTACACTCTGGTAAAAGGTTACGAATGTGCTGTTGCAAACAAATTCAGCAGCGGACATTGTAAATAGAAATAAATAAACTGTAACAAAAGTGTAGTATTGTGCGGCAGAAACAGACAGTGACAGTCACGGATAAAGAACTAGCACAACACGAACAGTGAACCGATAACGGACGGTGGATAAACCTAGTGTCAAATTTTAACTTTTTGTATGTAAAGGGACGCTAGGAAAGAGCGTGTGACTAATGACAAGTCATGACGGTGGAAAATATTGTGTGCCCATAAAAGTGTACTGTGACAATGAAACCTTGTGCGAACCAGACTAGTGAAGGCCTACTGAGTAATAACCACCACTAATTGTGTGCGTTCTTTCCCACAGCAGGAAATACGGATAGTATACTGTTTGTGAACTTGTTGCATGTTTCCTGGAGCACCGCAAGAAGACGTCGCACGGGCGAGCTGGTATCCAACGCGTTCGGCTATAGCAGCTATGCAGCGGCCACAGCAGCCCGTAGCAGACCAGACAGCCACGCCCGTACGCGCCGTAGCTGTCAACGATGGGGCGGTGACCTACACGAAGTCAGCGCGCCGCGCCGAGCGCCGCACCCCACCGCTCATCAAATACATTATTGGCTTTTGAAATGTTTACATAAACTGAATAACATATTAATGACTTCATTTTGATAAACATTGAACATGTACTATGTACGTCCGTAATTGATATATCCTAGGACAAGTGACCTTGTAGTGTATCACAAGAAAAATAGTGATATTGTGTAATTGTGTAAACCCGTTTGTGACAAACTGCAAAAATACTTCAAATGAAAACTGTTAATATGGACTATAAACCAACTGGGATGGCTGGGCTCCGGCACAGTTTTGCCCAGGTTTCCTGATTGCCTACGCCCAAATGGGGGAGCCATGTACTTATATAATCCTGGGGCTAATTACAAGAGCCATTCCATAAAACATACAGAGGTGTAAAGAACGTTACTGGCACCATTGTGTCAAAGTGTAAAACCTCTTTGCCAAATGCTGCCAGGGGGCAATGTAACGTTCCCTGGCATTTTCACAATTTATTTGTAACATATACGCCGATCTGGGCAAGTTATATATATATATATCTTAATATTACTGAATGTGGTATGAAATATGTTTGTTATTTTTATTATATTTTTTTGTAACATTTCTCTGTATTTAGGATAGGAAATTTCTATATTTATTATGTGAATGTAAAAGTGTCAGTATTTGCGGTATCAGCGATATTTGCTGGAAATCGATTTACAAAGAAATGTTAATAATCGTAATAGTCGTGCCGTTGTTTATCTTTGGCATGTGGAGACTCTCTGTCGTTGTGTGGACAGAGCCGCTAGAGTGAGGAAGGGTCAGTTGTGGACAGAGCAGCTAGTGTGTGGAAGAGCTAGTTGTGTGGACAGAGCCGCTAGAGTGAGGAAGGGTCAGTTGTGGACAGAGCAGACAGTTGTGGACAGAGCCGCTAGAGTGAGGAAGGGTCAGTTGTGGACAGAGCAGCTGAAGTGAGGAAGAAGTGAGGAAGTGTTAATCCTTGGTCGCTCTAGCAGACGCGATGTGCAGCTACGCTCGCGCCCATTAGACGCGCCTGATTCATTAACCCGCATTGTGGGCACTAAAGGTTTTGTATGCATCGTGGTTATCCAGCAGAGTTAAGATGTACTTCTTTTGTATCTGTCGGGACTTTGCCGCCTTTAATCAAAGCGTACGAATTAATGTGAGTTGACTTGTTGTTTGGGCTAAATATATTAGTATTCATTAAAAGTGTGAATTATTTATGTAAATGAGCATGCCCACGTCATCTATAAATCACATGCGTAATGTAGTAGGTTTGATCAGTGATAAATGTCGGCTTGGCAATAATTAAGACATTTTCTGTTAATTAAAATATTCTTGTGTTCTATGGCTAGTGCCGGGATAAAAGTCAGTAAAAATATTTCACAAAAAGAAAAACCCACTGCATTCTGGAAAGTGTATGCCAAGGCCGAATGATTTAAGAGACTCAGTTCTTATCCAGATAGTACTATCCAATTAATATGAGTGCATGTAATAATTTCCTTTAAATGCACGTAATCCTTAAGAAAGTAAAATTTGTTTTTTTATTACCACACGTAATGAAGAGAGTGGTTCTACAACAAAGTTCGCACTAAGGCAAATTAACTTTTAAGCAAGAAATAAAATTATTATTTCCTTTTTTTATTTCTACGAAATTTCAAATCATTCATTCCAGGAATATCATTAAAATGGCGCCCAGCGTGGGGCTCCATTCAATTTTAAGAGGCATTTCATTAAAATGGCACCCAGCGTGAAGCCCGATTCAATTTTTAAGAGAATATCATTAAACCCTGTTTCACACCTTAAGTGAAAATGACTGATTGTTCACTGGAAATGAAAAGAAAAGAGAACTGTAGGGAAGTTCTATGCCACACAGGAAGCGGCTTGACGACCATAGAGTTTCCAAACTAATTCAGTTACACTATCAACAGAAATAATACGTCACCACAGTTGATGTGTTTCTTGAGTGGGTTCTGAGACTTATCAAGCTGAATTGTGTTTCGCAAAACATACAGTAGACATAGATGAATGAAACCTTGCCGGGTGATTAAATGCCGGCTATTTACGTTACGGACACGTGAAGTGGGAAGGACATGACCGCTCCGTGCCGAAATGTCTAAAGTATGAACAATTGAGATTTATTCACATTTCTGGGACTATATTTAGGGATTAGAGTTCAGTTACTAATAATACTGAAACACCATCTAAAAACTCAACATCACAAATCAGTAATTTTCACAATAACTTTTGTGTTTCTATCTTAAACTGAAAACTGAAATCTCATTCAATGGAAATGATACACTTTATTGGCATGTAACCTGTGGTGTCACCGCTAGACACCACACTTGCTAGGTGGTAACTTAAATCGGCCGCGGTCCTGTAGTACATGTCGGACCCGCGTGTCGCCACTGTGGGATCGCAAACCTAGCGCCACCACAAGGCAGGTCTCGAGAGACGGAGGAGACCTCGTCCCCAGTTGTACGGACAACATAGCTAGCGATTGGACGTGCTAAGCCGTGCTCTCATTTGCCGAGAGATAGACAGTAGAATAGCCCTCTGCTAAGTTAAATGGCGACCACCTAGCAAGGCGCCATTTGTATCAGTGCCAATAGCTTACGAGTATGCAGGAGAGATGTATTCCAACAAGAGAATAAAGTTAAGTATTAAAAAAGCTACGTATTTTCCTTTAGTGCATTTATAAGTCTCATGTTCCAGACTTCACGCCCGTCTGCGTTAGCCTTGCGTGCCCTATCGGCTACAGCATTGTGTCTGGGCTGTATGGTCTAGACACAACATAACCAGTGGCTATGATTTTAACACATTTGTGACCAACAAAAGGATATTCTTAAACATTCTGTCATTCGCACTATCCCCAAAGCAGAGGAACACAAATGAAAATACAACATCATAGCATTGTTTGCAAAGCATAAATGTCGACAGAGAGGCTTCGTAAGCTGTGAATAACGTGAGGTTCCAAATAAATGCATTCTACTGTGCAAGGAAACATACGCAGTAACCATAAAAGTTAACTCAAAAAGCTATGAGGGAAATGAAACCAGTTCATGTGTGCAGTGAAAGTATGACTTCAGCTTGTGCAAGCATGAAAGAAGAAGTCGTTGTCATCAAAACGTGACAGTAATCTCTAAAATCGGTCATCCATAAGCAACACTCTCATTCATTTTATAAATACAGAAAGAACGACAAGTAAGATGCAACCGTAATGATTATAGTATAACCGCTGCTGACGCTTTGTCAATAAAATCGAAAAGCGCCTATATTTAAGTGCTTTTCTACCAGTTGTTTCCTTAAGAGAAAAGGAATTCAGCATAACAGTAGGTTCACTAGGCTAAGGGTGGTGCTGATTTTCTATGTAGTGCGTCACATTCAGACTGGTGAAGCAGTTATTGAAGACCGAATCCAGTATTTCAGTTTTCTCTTCGTCATCTTCCACTTTAGTGCCAGTATGGTCATTTAGCAACTGAATCAATAAATTCAATCCTATTACTGAGATCAAAACTAAGTACCGTTATGAGCCAGATAGGTTGGAAAAATTTGGCTTTCAAATTCATTAAATACTGTTATTAACGCTCTCTTTACGCTCATTTTCGCTTCGTTCAGCTTTTGTTTGTCAGTTTCCGTCTTCGCTCAAGGGTGTGATGAAGGTCTCTTCCCTAGCGACTTTCTAACATTGTTATCAAACGTTAGCCCTTGAATTCTTGCCCAGGATGTACTTTTCTAAGGCCTGTTGGGTGATTATTGTAATTTTTGTCTACTGATGGACATATCTTAATACTCAGAACTGATTACTTCATGTTGGCCACTCACACACTCTGTTGTTTGTAGCTTTCTGCTATTGTTCTTAGCATTCATTATGTCACGCGTGGACATTAATTCTATCACAGCTGTATGATCGCTGATGCTCTCTATGTAAACTGAATCGGCAAATTCAGGTCTACCTGTTGCTAGGATGCCTGAGACGTTACGGTTTGGGGTGGTTCCCTGTCTGCTTGAATTAACTTCCGAACAAGACTTTTATAGTAACGTCACACGAATCCCTGTCTCTGACACTAACTTTAATTACGTAACTACCCAACTCCATAGCTGGCAAACTGCAGCCTTTCCCCTGTTACAGCAGCGTGGGCGGGACAGCTATTCACGCTGCTTTGCTAGTTCTCTTTGAAGTACCGCCACTTCAACTCCTGATGCAAGTGGTCTACAAAACCTCCGTCTGTCACGTTTGATCTACATTCGATGCCAGATTATTTCGCATTCGGGATCTCTAATGACCTCAATAGATTCTATAGAACTTCTTTACTGCAATAAATATGCCGCCACCAATGGCGTCTAACATAGCATAGCGAAATATACTTCAATATGTATTAAGAAATTGATTATTACTCACTCCTGGTTTCAACCGACTTTCTAGTCCCATTATTATCTCGTTAGTATTGAATTTTATAAGCGATATTAATTCTAATACCCTACCTTGTACGATCCTGCAGTTAAGAAAAATAATAATGAGCTTTTCACCTTCCCATCTGTGATGGTTCTCTGAGGATAATGTGGCTGATGTATAGTCTATTTCGGTAAGCAGTTCATCACGTCATCGCAATACCAGGGGAGATAGGTTAGTTTCATCTAAAAAAAAAGAGAAGTATCCTATCTCGAGGAACGTGTGTCCCTTGTACTTGTAACTGACGTTGTTGGATCAATTTGGGGACACGAAGAGGTTGTCTGTTGCGTATCCACAGGCTCAACAACGTGCTCTCGACGGTACGCTCAGAAACATTTGCGCCTGCACAACACTGTGCTTTGTCGTCATACCTACCAATCATCGCTGCCTGTCCTACTATACAGAACGAGGAAGCCTCAGAACTCCACGTTCTATGATGAGGCGTGGACATCCAGCACCTTTTCGCCTACTAGAGGTTACACAGTACGGCAATCACTTGTCGTAGATGCTACAGCAGCACCCGAAGAGCCGATCAACTTTGCCATTCCCCAGGCACCGAGCGATAACAATACGCCGTTGGGCAGAGGTACTTCTGTCGTTTATTCTCGTATGAGGTTCGTATCGTCGCTTCGAAAACTACCCACTCATTTCAGCTCCCCTGAAGTACTTTCCTTCCCACTTCACGTGTCCGTAACGTAAATAGCCGGCATTTAATCACCCGGCAAGGTTTCATTCATCTATGTCTACTGTATGTTTTGCGAAACACAATTCAGCTTGATAAGTCTCAGAATAATCATCTACTTTAAACATGGTGGAAACAGTGATTCTGTGGTGAACTAACACTACTATGAAAGCAGCATGCAAGTGATATGTATGTACCTTGGAGGCTACGTATCGGAAAACGTAAAACTAGCTGGAGATAACCTAGAATATATTGGAACACAAAGGAGAAATATATTTATAAATTCAGTTTCAGTTATTGTGACCCGGTATAATAAACATCAATACAAAACTGAATGTACACAGCGCAATAACTGTAGAGCCCATTGGATTATTACGGTCAGAGTGGTAGTATTGATTTACACCAACAGTACCAATTTCTACCTCTACAAATGGAAAATATCGAACGAGAGTGCAGAAAAATAACTTCACGATAAAACCCAGACGCCATACAGCATTTCTTGGATGCTGAATAGAAATGCATGATAACAGCAAAAATCTCATGGTTACAAGTTTTACAGACCTCTGGGTCCCTAAATTGACTGCCAGCAGCTCTTTCTAGTTCTCCTATCAAGGAAAAATTCCTTGGACTTCCAGAAATTGAACCCAGCTATTTCAAGCTGCACTCAGACACGCGGAGGTACCAACTACGTATTTTGATGAATGTCATTAAAAGTAAGACATGAAGGGGTATGCGTTGACATTGATGAATTTCCTTTTTGTTAAGCTGGTACATGTAGCACAGTTACTGAAGCCATACGTCTTCTCGTTCTACGGATATACTGTAATAAATTGCTGTGTGATGCTATTAAATGAGTTACCTACAATACCATATGGTCAAAACAGTCATTACAGGAAATTTATCCAAATTTTTTAATGGCTTTTGCCGAACGTGTTACATTTACAACAGTTTAGATGTGGTTACTTAATTCAAACGTGGTCACATCTTTTGTGCGAATCAGAGTTGTTATTGTGTAGTCGGTATCTGGCAGAGGCGCTGGAAGACGTTATTTTTATTACTGTCGCCTTTTAAGTATCCCACAGCTTCTTCCTCGAACAACTGATCTATAGATTTATTCTGGTCTTGTAACTTGAAAAGAGAGGATGTGATAGTATAAGAGAGATTCAAGCAGCCTTATTGTCTCATTTAATTGTAAACACTATTTATTTTGCTGAATATTTGACAGTAAGATGAGAATAAAAATACATTGGTGAGAATCCTGTGCACAATATTTATCATTTTAATTAAGAATTTACCACACACTATTGTTATTTCTCTCACATGTATAAATCATTGGCTGTGGTACGGTCACTACTTGTCACCTTGATGGCACAGCGAGTAGCACCGGCAGTCTTCGGAATTAATCATCACGTTTGCAACTTACAATAAATAAATATTTTCATTGTTGAGTAGATATTTTTATTGCATACTGTCAACTGGACACGCGGTACAAGCCTTGCTCATAGTGTTCAACATCGTTAGCCGCAAAGCTATCAGTCATAACAAACATTATGTGTAGATTCGTAAAGCACACTATGTTGACGATGGCCCACGTTAAAAAAAAGTCCAAAATTGTAACCGCAAATGAATACATCGAGAAAATACCCAATATAATACTGAATGATCAGCGAGGAATAATGCAAGTATATCGGAAGAAAGGAGTATTGTATAATTAATGAGGAAATAAATCTGAGCTAGCATCAGTAGAAATAAAGGAATGAAATAAAGAAAGCTTGTGCTAGAAGATTGCTGGTTTCCCTACTAAACTTTCAAGTATTATAAAAATAATCCACTGTTTTATGTGCCGATTTGTTACTATGGATGGGATGACGTAAACGAAACAGCTATTGCAACCGTGAGTGACAGCAGTGTGTTCTCATCACAAATTGTCAAATCGATTTCAGTTGCCGGTTGCCAGTTGCTTTCTCCATGCCAACTAATTATTTTCAAAGGGTAGAAAATTAATTTTGGAATCGTTCACAAGTTTTCTAGACGGCCTGGATAAAAAATGGGGCTAGAAGTGGCTATAGTTGTAAGGGAAAAAAACTATGACATGCATATGTCCACAGGGTTGTTTTTGAGGTTGAAAGGTGAATCTAGTATACGACCTGTAGAATACACAGTATTCTAAAGGATTGGAAACTTGTGAAAAGTGTGTGTGCGTGTGTGTGTGTGGCCTTTGGCCGAACTGGGGGTTACATGTTGACGCTAGAAGGAGCAACCGTATAAGTGACTTCTCGGTTCGCGGCACGTACCTACAAAGCAGCGTAAGCCACGCTCGCTCGACGAACTTCACCAAGTAGCTCCCCTTCATTTCCGATAATTGTAGTGCGTACTTAGGTATAACAAACGCGATGTAACAAGTGAGATGTGCTTCTCAAACCTTTCTGCAGACATCAAGATTAGATATCTTACATATATGTTGAATACCATCCGAGAAGCGGTGTTAGTGAAACTAGCTAAGTCATTTGACTGCCATTTGTCAGCACTATGTTCGAGTATCAGCCTGTATTTTCGTTACACATAAATATGCGCTACAATCGTACAAACGATCAGCAGAATTGGTGACTTTATGGGTGTATGCTGCCCAGGTAGACCTAAATATGGTGATCCCAATATTTACAACCCTTTTCCGCACAATTCACTAATGAATACATTCATTCACTTTGTGTCTAAGTTACATTTATATGTGATCATTTTAAGTAGAAATGAATTAATTTTATGTCCTTCCGAATTTCGTTTTATGATCTACAGAAAAATTCCGATAGGTGCGTAAGTCTTGGCTTGCGTGGAAATCATTATACAATTTTACGATAAATTTCAGCATAAAGTGTAGGTCGCTTCATATTCCGGACATATCGAAACATGACCATGTGTGAAGGAGGCAGTAAAATGTTTGCTTATTCTTCCTCGAATAGCGGTTCTCTAGGTCAATGTAACTCAATTTCCCGAGAAAAACGTCGCATTGTTCCGAAGATATTCAGTATACTTTAAAGTATGACTTGCAAAATCATTTACCATTATACGACAAAATGAGAGAGATAATCAGCCATGTGCCATGAAAAATACACCCTATTACGTGCTCAGAGGGAAGCTCTACCTCGGATAATTCCAGCGCTCACTTAGCAGATGGCTGAATGCAATGTACGCCAGTAATGCAGGGGAGTAGACAGGTAAAGGGCATCTAAGACATCTCCCTAGTTGTCCCCAGTAGATACTCCGCCCGACCACAGGACACACCGCAGGCATGTCTAGAAGGCAGCGTCAGAGGACGGAGGGAGCACCGGCTACCTGTGGCCGCATGCCAGCTGCCCGTCATAGCCGGGCAGCAGAGGCGGGCCCCTGGTAGGGCGGCAGCCCTCGGCACAAGGCTGTGTACGGCCTGTGGCCCGTTGCATGTTCCATAGCGCTTAAATGAAAATCGCAATGTGGCTGCTCTATATGGCTACGCCGCAGTGAAACTAATCCGCTGGCAGTAATACTTGGGGTCAGCATAAGGTTATAATCACGTTGTTGTCGGCTTCAGCCCTACAATGTTTTGATGCAGCTCTCCAAGCTAGTCCATTTACTGCAAGGCTCTTCATCTCAGAATAACTACTGCAACAGACAAACATTTACACATGTGGCTTGTACTCAAACCTTGGCCTGTCTCTATAACTTTTAGCCGCTATTATTTCTCCCATTATCAAACTGATGATTCCTCGTCACCTCAGGATGTGTCCAAGGCTGATCCCTCCATTTAGTCATATTTTTCTGTTCGGTATTAACAACCTTCCCTTCTCCAAAAACGCTTTGCTTGCCACTCCCTATGTGCCTTTTGCATCCTCTCTACTTCGACAGTCAGTTATTTTGCTGCCCAAATATAAAAAATAAGCCACTAATCTAATATCTTCAGGGTCGTCTGGTTAAATTCGACTACATTATATTAGTACTGTTTAATTTTGTTGCTATTCATTTTACAATCTGTTTTCAAGGGACTATCCATTCCGTTCAACTGCTCTTGCAAGTCCTTTGCCGATCCTGACCCCATCAGCAATTTTTATTTCCTTTCCGCTTTTGCTTCCCTTTCCCTTCCTTTCGTGAATTCTCCTGGGTTTCTCCCACTGCTTGTTAATTGTACACATTGAGTATATTGGATGCAGGCTACATACTTTTCTCACTCCTTTCTCAGCTATTACTCAAAATTCATGGTTTTTGATTCATCTAAGTAAATTCTAACTAAATTCGTTCCTTTACCAAATGACACACACCTCTGAGGCATTTTAAATGACGCTGGCATCACATTGGGTACAATATTCCGGAGGTAAAGTAGTCCCCCATTCCGATTTCCAGATGGGGCTACCCAGCCGGATCTTGTCGTGAGGAAAAACAAAAATGCCATTCTTCGCGCTTGATATTGGAATGTTACATCCGTTAGTCAGGTAGGTAAGTTTGATAATTTAGAAAGGGAAAAGGATAGTTTGTAAGTAACTGTAATGGGAATTAGAAAAGAATGGGGGCGGGAAGAATGGGGATTTTGGTCAGTCAGCGCTAGGTTAGGAAAACAAAATGAGATAAGAATAACCCAGAAGGAGACGTAATACTTAAAAAGAAAATAGTGCTGCGGTAATCTCTTATGATTAGTATAGTGAACGCATCACTGTAACCAATCTCGACACGTAGCCAATACACACTACACTAGTACAAGCTTATTTGTCAACTACCTTCGTAGATGATGACGAAGTTGATAGGGTATAAGATGAGATGGAGGAAATTATTCGGATAGTTGAGGGAGATAAGAGTTTAATTCTGATGAGTGATTGGAATTCCTTAGTGGAAAACGGAAAAGAGGGCGAAATAGCTGGTGAATGTGAGCCCGGGAAACTAATGAAAGAGCAAGCCACCTGATTAGATACTGCAATGAGCACAATTTAATCTTCGCTCACATTGGATTACATATGAGGAACAGACCTGGGGAAAGTGCAAGGCCTATCTAATGGTAACAAATTCTACAATGATTTGAAACTATAAGACATTTCCAGGGCATATGTGGAATCTGATCGTAATTCATTGGTTATGGACTGCAGACTACAACTGAAGAACACACAAAAAAGGAAGAAGACGAAATCTGAAGTAAAATAAGAACCATAGGGTGTGGGAATTTCAGGTGCAGCATTAGGCTAGGTAGGTTGGTTGTTTGGTTGGTTTGGGGGATTAAAGGGACCAGACTGCTACGGTCATCGGTCCCTTGTTCCAAAACTTATAAACACTCACAAAGAATAAAAACAGACAATGGAAAAAAGACAGACGACACAGGACAAGAGAAACTTAGACAAAGACCAGATAAGACGAACTAAAAGCACACATAGTGTGACGGTGGTTGGCCGACCATAGAGACAAAAAAGGAAAAGCCAACCACCGAGAAACACACAAAAAATCAGACTAAAATCGCAGGCCATAGGCCAGAATCAACAAAAAAATGGCAAACACTTACATTAAGCGATAAAAGCCGCCTGCCCGAATAAAACGCAAAACTAAGCCCGCCATAGCAGTGTCATCTGATAGAAGGGCATGGAGCGTATCAGGCAGCGCAAACGTCTGCCTGAGCACACTTAAAAGTGGACAGTCCAACAAAATGTGGACCACCGTCAAAGCCGACCCGCATCGACATAGAGGCGGGTCCTCATGCCGCAGTATAAAGCTGTGTGTCAAGCGGGTGTGGCCAATGCGGAGCCGGCAAAGGACTACTGAGTCCCTGCGAGTGGCTCGCAGGGATGACCGCCACACAGTCGTCGTCTCCCTGACAGCATGGTGTTTGTTAGGGGTGGTCAGATCGCTCCATTCAGCGTACCATAGCGTGAAAACTTTGCGGCGTATGACTGCTCGCAAATCAGTCTCCGGGAGGCCAATGTCCAGTGTTGGTTCACTGGTGGCCTGTTTGGTGAGGCGGTCAACATGTTCATTGCCCGGAATGCCGACATGACCAGGGGTCCACACAAAAACCACAGAGCGGCCGCAACGGGCAAGGGTATGCAGGGACTCCTGGATAGTCGTCACCAGACGAGAGCGAGGGAAACACAGGTCGATAGCTCGTAAACTGCTCAGGGAGTCGCTACAGATAACGAAGGACTCACCTGAGCAGGAGCGGATATACTCTAGAGCACGAAAGATGGCGACCAGCTATGCAGTGAAAACGCTGCAGCCAGCCGACAAGGAAGGTTGTTCGTAATGGTTCCCTAGAATTAGAGCATAACCGACCCGACCAGCGACCATCGAACCATGACTGCATACAACGCCAGAGCCCTGATACATGGCTAGGATGGAATAAAAGCGGCGGCGGAAGGCCTCCGGAGGGACCGAGTCCTTCGGGCCCTGTGCCAATTCGAGCCGAAGTGGGTGTACGCAAAGGGGCACGGAAAGGAGGTGGAAGAGGGAAAACCCCAAGCCCGGAGAGAAGCTCTCTGACGCGGACCGCGATCGTACAACCCGACCGGAGCCGACGTTCTGGCAGATGGATGACCGATTGCGGGAACAGAAGACGATAATTAGGATGCCCGGGCAAGCTACAAACATGCATAGGATAAGCGGCCAGTAAACGTGGGCGCTGTAACCGCAGTGGAGGGACACCTGCCTCCACAAGTACGCTGTCCGCAGGGCTGGTCCGGAAAGCACCAGTGGCAAGACGTGTCCCGCAGTGAGGGATTGGGTCCAGCACCCGCAACGCCGAAGGGGATGCTGAACCATAAGCCAGGCTCCCATAATCCAGATAGGACTGGATTAACGCCTGGTAGAGCCGTAAGAGGGTAGATCGGTCGGCGCACCAGCTGGTGTGGCTCAACCATCGCTGAGAATTTAGATGCCGCCAACACACCTGTTTAAGCTGCCGAATATGAGGCAGCCAAGTCAACCGGGCAGCAAAAACCACACCCAAAAATCTATGTGTCTCCACCACAGCAAGAAGTTCGCCATCAAGATAAAGCCGCGGCTCCGGGTGAACAGTGCGTCGCCGGCAGAAATGCATAACGCAGGTCTTGGTAGCCGAAAACTGGAAGCCACGCGCTACAGCCCAAGACTGTGCCTTGCGGATAGCACCCTGCAGCTGACGCTCAGCAGCGGCAATGCCAATGGAGCTACAGTAGAGGCATCAGTCGTCAGCATACAACGAAGCGGAGGCAGACGTTCCCACCGCCGCAGCGAGCCCGTTAATTGCAATTACAAACAGGCAGACAAGACTGATCCCTGTGGTACCCCGTTCTCCTGAACTTGGGAGGAACTATGGGAGGCCGGACTTGCATGCGGAAGGTACTATGTGACAGAAAATTGCGTATGAAAATCGGCAGCGGACCCCGAAGACCCCAATCATGAGGTGTAGAGAGGATGTGATGGCACCACGTCGTATCGTACGCATTCCGCATGTCAAAAAAGACTGCGATGAGGTGCTGACGGCGGGTAAAGGCCGTACGGATGGCGGACTCTAGGCTCACCAGATTGTCGGCGGCAGAGCGGCCTTTACGGAACCGACCCTGCGACGGAGCCAGGAGTCCCCGAGACTCGAGTACCCAACTCAATCGCCGGCTCACCATCCGTTCGAGCAACTTGCAAAGAAAGTTGGTGAAGCTAGCTGTCCACCTCCAAAGGGAAAGGAGAACAATAGAAAACTGAAGAACGTAATAATTATAATGTAATAATTATAAGAAGGCAGGTTGTTTGTCGAATGACAAATGAGGGGTCGTGAGTCTAATTGGGAAAAAGAAATTTATTTCCAACTTGACTAAAAAGAATGATCGGCTGATTGGACACATCCTCAGGCATCTAAGAGTTGTCAGTGTGGTAGTGGAAGGATGTGTTTGGAGTAAAAATTAAGACGTAGACCAAAGATTTAATCCAGTAAGCAGGTTCAAACGACTGTAGGTCCGTAATTATTCAGAGATGAAGCGGAGAGTGGAGAGCTGCGTCAGATCAGTCTTCGGACTAAAGACCACAATAAGAAGGGGATAGTCTTAGGCAGCATTACTTCTTATGAAACTTTGTTACCACTCTGTTACAGGACGACTCACTGCATTCGCTAGCAACATATAACCTCATTTCTTTTGGAGGTCAAACATACGACTGACTGCAGTTGTTCCTAACAGACGACAGAATTTCGATAGCGCTGTTGCCTGTACGTCAACAACTACAATCCGCTATCAGTGCTTTCGTGCTAATACGTCGACTGATAGGGTTATTGGATCACACATATTTAGTCCAACCTTTCACTGCAAAGTCCTAAGTGGCAATTTAGTTTCCTAAAAAAAAACAGTAAGTGTTGTATTAACAACTAAGGCAATCCAGTGACATTTATTCGATATTCTCAACCTAATATTTCCAGTGAAGCGCTTGTTATTGGTGTAGTATTAGGGCCAAAGACTGGTTTAATGCAACTCTCCACGCTACTCCGTACTGCGCAAGCCTCTTCATCTCCGAATAATTGCCGCAATCCTCACCTTTGGCTTCCCTTTTCAGTTTATACCCCATACACTTTCCTCGAAAACAAAATTGACGGTTCTTTGATGTCTCAGAATGTATCCTATTAACCGGTCCCATATTTTAGTCAAACTATGCCGCATCTTCTTTCTCCTCATTTCTGTTCAAAACCTCTTCCTTAGTTACTCGATCGAGCGATCTGAACTTCACTACTCTTCTGAAGCACCACATATCCAAGCGTACTGGACTCTGTGTTTCATTTCCATACACGGCCTCACTATCGACAACTGCCTTATGTTTGATATTAACAAATTTCTGTTAATTAAAAACACTTTCCTTAACACTGCCATTCTGCATTCTACATCTTCTCTACTTTGGCAGTCATCAGTTACTCTACTGCCCAAATAGCAAAACCCATGTAGAGCTTTCACTGTCTCATTTTCTAATCTAACTAACTCAGCATCACCTTATTTAGTTAGACTACATTCCATACTTTTGTTAAAGTTCGTCTTATATCCTCCCTCCAGGATCTTGTCCATTCTCTTCTACTAGGTTTCCTGGTTATTTGCTGTCTCTGGCAGAATTACAATGTCACTGGCCACCTTTGTTTTCATTTCTTTTCCTAAAACACTAATACCTTCTCCAAATATTCCTTTGGCAGTCTTTACTACTTTTTCAATGTAGATTGAATAACATCAGGGTAGGTTTCAACCCTGTCTCATTCCCTTTACAACCTCTGCTTCCCTTTTATGACCTTCGACTCCTATAACTGACCCTGATTTCTGTACAATTGTATATAACTTTCCACTTCCTGTATTTTAACGTTGCTCCCTTCAGAATTTCTAAGTGTGTTTCCCAGTAAATATTTTGAAAAACATTACCTAAGTCTATGAAAGCTACACACGTAGATTTGTCTACCTTCCACCTATCTTTTAACATAAGTCGGAGGGTCAGCATCACCTCCCGTTTTACAACATTGCTACGGAACCCAAACTGATCTTCCCTGAGGTAAGTTCTAAGAGTTTTCCCACACTAACGTAAGTAATTTGTGTCATTACTTTACGATCATGACTTATTAAACTGATAGTTTGTTAACATTCACACCTATTTGCAGCTACTTCGTCTGGAAGGAGAATTATTAAATTCTAGTGCGACACATGTGGAAGAACAATTTAGTCAAGGGTTCAGTACTGACTCTCTGCCAAGTCATCTTCTGCCGCTGGCGCATTTTGATGTGGTGTGGAAGGAATGATATCATAGCAACATTTTTGCGCCGATTTCTATGCTTCCCAGACTTTGGTGCCACTAATTGACATTCGTGTGGCTCCTCAGTTGACATTAAGATATTAAGATATTAATACATTAAGATATTAAGCGCAATACATTGAATCCTCCCAATAGGGAAAAAATCCCTTGCTGTACCGGGAATTGAAACTCGATCTTCCAAGTAATATATACTTTGACTACTCATCGGCGAATGTGAATTTTATAAACGTCAAACTGGTTGATTTATGTTGTTTTTCCCTTTTTCAGTAGAACTCAGTGTACTGTATAACGATGGTGAGAAATAGGCCTACGAGACGTTAGCCTAAGTAAAACGCTGTCTAACAGTATCTTCAGTCCTGCATTTCTACGTCCTCTTGGACGAGCTACGAAAGAGCATTATCCACAATACTGATTAGTGAAGTTGTAAGGCTGCTTGTTTTGTTGCTTACTTTATTCAGATCTTCTGGTAGCGGACTACAATCTCATCTGCACAGCTGTCGTAAATTCACTTTGTTCCATTACCGTAAATGAGCTTGGAAATATGTTTTCAGTCAGTCACAGAAAAAAATGGAAAGCAAAAGTAAACAGAACATTGTGAGCTGCTATACGTCTGGAAATTGTGTGGAACCTTTCCCATTTGAAAGATCCTGCCAGTAGTTACACTGCCATCAGTATGGCCCGCCACACCTGAGGAAACAAAAATACTGAAAAGTGACGAACCTTTCAAGACACCATTTATCAGCATGCCATATTGCACCTCTCGTTAATAACGTAGTACCCGAGAGGTACTGCAGCCATCTCAGCTATGTAGCAAGCCAACAGAACAAATACAGGGTTATTACAAATGATTGAAGCGATTTCACAGCTCTACAATAACTTTATTATTTGGGATATTTTCACAATGCTTTGCAGACACATACAAAAACTCAAAAAGTTTTTTTAGGCATTCACAAATGTTCGATATGTGCCCCTTTAGTGATTCGGCAGACATCAAGCCGATAATCAAGTTCCTCCCACACTCGGCGCAGCATGTCCCCATCAATGAGTTCGAAAGCATCGTTGATGCGAGCTCGCAGTTCTGGCACGTTTCTTGGTAGAGGAGGTTTAAACACTGAATCTTTCACATAACCCCACAGAAAGAAATCGCACGGGGTTAAGTCGGGAGAGCGTGGAGGCCATGACATGAATTGCTGATCATGATCTCCACCACGACCGATCCATCGGTTTTCCAATCTCCTGTTTAAGAAATGCCGAACATCATGATGGAAGTGCGGTGGAGCACCATCCTGTTGAAAGACGAAGTCGGCGCTGTCGGTCTCCAGTTGTGGCATGAGCCAATTTTCCAGCATGTCCAGATACACGTGTCCTGTAACGTTTTTTTTCGCAGAAGAAAAAGGGGCCGTAAACTTTAAACCGTGAGATTGCACAAAACACGTTAACTTATGGTGAATTGCGAATTTTCTGCACGAATGCGTGAGGATTCCCTACCGCCCAGATTCGCACATTGTGTCTGTTCACTTCACCATTAAGAAAAAATGTTGCTTCATCACTGAAAACAAGTTTCGCACTGAACGCATCCTCTTCCATGAGCTGTTGCAACCGCGCCGAAAATTCAAAGCGTTTGACTTTGTCATCCGGTGTCAGGGCTTGTAGCAATTGTAAACGGTAAGGCTTCTGCTTAAGCCTTTTCCGTAAGATTTTCCAAACCGTCGGCTGTGGTACGTTTAGCTCCCTGCTTGCTTTATTCGTCGATTTCCGCGGGATACGCGTGAAACTTGCCCGCACGCGTTCAACCGTTTCTTCGCTCATTGCAGGCCGACCCGTTGATTTCCCCTTACAGAGGCATCCAGAAGCTTTAAACTGCGCATACCATCGCCGAATGGAGTTAGCAGTTGGTGGATCTTTGTTGAACTTCGTCCTGAAGTGTCGTTGCACTGTTATGACTGACTGATGTGAGTGCATTTCAAGCACGACATACGCTTTCTCGGCTCCTGTCGCCATTTTGTCTCATTGCGCTCTCGAGCGCTCTGGCGGCAGAAACCTGAAGTGCGGCTTCAGCCGAACAAAACTTTATGAATTTTTCTACGTATCTGTAGTGTGTCGTGACCATATGTCAATGAATGAAACTACAGTGAATTTATGAAATCGCTTCAATCATTTGCAGTAGCCCTGTAGTTGCAGGTAAGACAATGAATGACAGAGTCTGTTTGTCGTTTGCAACTATAGTAACAGCACTAAATGTTTTCTTTGTCGACGAGGATGAGAGAGAGAACTAGCAATGGATGCAGGTGTCAAAGGAACAGCTGTAATATCTTCCAGGACAGCATTTTGGGCTTAGAAAAGCTTGACCGAATTGCTTGTGAGAGCAGGAGGTCGCATCTCGCCATAAAGTCGGTCCACGAGGGCAGCCCAGTCTTCAGCAAGACAATGGCCAGTGGCCTGCATTCTTGAGGTGTTTTGTCTATCGCAGGTGTGTGACCGACGGATGTTCGCCGACCTTTATGATTTGCTGTGGAAAGGAAATCACCGTCTGCCACAAGTGTGGAATGCACACACGTTTCTTTGGCGCCAAGATAACGGGGAAGAGCATAGATTTTGGCGGGAAACTGTCTCATTGCCATGTTGTGGCATGGTGTTATAAGTACACCATTGGTGTAATTTATGCGGGCATGGCCATTGAATGGGACAATTTTTGGAGACTCCACAAGGATTTGTTGACGAGGAGGGAGGAGAGGAGAGTTTTCGTGGCATTCAGTGTATGTCCACCGTAGAGGATCGTCTGCGCAGTTTCGACAAGGGTGCCGTTCGCTCAGCAAACTAGGAGAACGCTGCCACAGAGGACGGTCTTGGCTTTTTCGGTGCGCCAGCCCTGATCCTCTGTACATCTCGGCTCCAGCCTTTGCAGTTGCTTACTTACGGCCAGTCTCCACATGAGCCGTTGGGAAGTTCAGTGGTGTGCATAACTGCAGCCCCGACGGCTAGTAGCAATTTTTGTCTAAGGACTTAGTCTTCACTGCAGTGAGTCCATCTGACCTGCAGCCCTGTATTTCACAAAAACCTATGTTCAGCTAGTGGTTCATAATCTGGGTCAGTACTTCACACATAGTTAGAAATGGTGGTTGCTGTTACCTTGAGGGAAGCATCGTTTGAGCTTGACCCCCTTCCCCATAAATATGTTTGACAGCCATCACTGTCATCTATCACAATGTATTCAATTTCATGTTTTTTTTTGTTTTTTTTTTGTAGTTTGATCTGTATGCTGATTCTGGGAATGCACGTGTTGGGTTCGTAATAAACTACACAGATAAAAAAACGTTTTGCATCACCTCGTTTCCGAGAGTTCCGGAACCTGTACAGAAAAATGGAATGGGGGTCAACATAAACATCGTTTCCTCCCCTGTTATTGTCATGAAAACCACACATGCATGTTGTACCACCATACAGCGACACCTTCAGAGGTGGTGGTCCAGATTGCTCTACACACCGGTACCTCTAATACCCAGTAGCACGACCTGTTGCACTGATGCATGCCTGAATTCGACTCGCCATACTATCCACAAGTTCATCACGGCACTGTTGGTCCAGATTGTCTCACACCTCAACAGCGATTCCGCGTCGGTCCCTCAGAGTGGATGTGTGTCACGTCGTCCATAAACAACCCTTTTCAATCAATCCAAGGCATATTCGATAGGGTTCGTGTCTGGAGAACATGCCGGCCACTCTAGCAATGTCGTTATCCTGAAGGAAGTCATTCGCAAGATGTACACGATGGGCGCGAACTGTCGTCCATGAAGACGAATGCCTTGTCTATATGCTACCGATATCGTTGCTCTGTCGGTCGGAGGATGGCATTCACGTCTCGTAGACCTGTTACGGTGCCTTCTATGACCACCAGGGGCGTACGTCGGCCCTACACAGTGCCATCCCAAAACAGCAGTGAACCTCTACCTGCTGCACTCGCTGGACAGTGTTTCTAAGGCGTTCAGCCTGACCAGGTTGCCTCCAAACAGGTCTCCGACGATTGCCTGGTTGAACGCGTATGCGACACTCATCGGTGAAGAGAACTTGATGCCAACCCTGAGCGGTCCATTCGGCATGTTGTTGGGCCCATGTGTACCGGGCTGCATGGTGCCGTGGTTGCAAAGATGGACCTCGCCATGGACGTCGGGGGGGAAGTTGAGCATCATGCAGCCTACTGTGCACAGTTTGAGTCGCAACACGACGTACTGTGGCTGCACGAAACGGATTATTCAACATGGTGATGTTGCTGTCAGGTTATCTTCGAGTAGGTAGCGGTCATCCACTGCAGAAGCATCACTTGGGCGGCCTGAGCGAGGCATGCCATCGACATTTCCTGTCTCTTTGTATCTCCTCCATGTCCGAAGAACATCGCTTCGGTTTACTCCGAGGCGCCTGGACACTTCCGTTGTTGACAGCCCATTCTGGCACAAAGTAGCAATGCGGACGCGTTAGAACCACGGCATTGACCGTCTAGGCATGGTTCAACTACAGAACGAGTGGAACTGATCGGCTGTCGGACGCCTCCGTCTCCGTCTAATAGGCGCTGCTCATGCTTGGTTGTTTACATCTTTGGGCGGGTTTAGTGACACCTCTGAACAGTCAAAGGGACTGTGTCTGTGATACAGTATCCATAGTCAACGTCTATCTGCAGGAGTTCTAGAAACTGGGGTTATGCAAAACTTTTTTTGATGTGTTTGTCTGAAAAGAGCAATATTTCATTTCATTACCGTGTTCATCCTGACCATTGGAGTTATAATAAAGTTTTGTCAGCTGAGGGTACGTAATAAGGGTGGGAAAGCTTATAAATACGTGACATCTGGAAGGATCTTACAAATAGAATCAAATGCTGTTCAGTCACATGGGTAGCATTTGCTTTTTAGTATAACATGTCAGAAAAAGAATGTAAGCAAATTAGACTCGCTTTTAGTCTCTGGCGCAGTATCTGCTAATATATGTACTTTCTTTTCAGGTGTTTAATTTATTGTGTGTTTTGTTTGCTTATGTTTTGTAGTTTCTGCGTGACATGTACTCTTTGATTACTGGATTTGACAACGGCATTGTGAATTTTCGTAGAGTTATTTTCCTGATGTGTTCGTGCGTTTGAATAGTGAAGACTTTTTAGGAGTTATATTCGCTGTAGGATCGTGTTTTACATGTTTGTTTGTCGTCTTAATGAACCACGGCAGAGCGAAAGTCGTTAATGCAAGATGCAAAGTTTCCGGCTCTCTTGAAACGGAGAACAATCATATTATAGACCAGGACGAATCAGAAGACAAGGTGTTTGTTTTCTCAACAGAAAAATCAAATTGAGAGGCAGCTAATAGCCGTGGCCTTGTCACATTTAGAGAACTCTGAAAGGGACAGTGAACTCAGTGAGGGTAAAGATATGGAAGACACACATCATGAACGTTATAGTACTTCACAGTAGAAACCTGTCAGTGTCTGATGACAGGAAGCGCGGTCCCATCTCAGAAAGCAAACACGGAAAGTAGCAATGCGGCGGACAGCATCCACGATTTTTTGAGAAGAGAAGCAGAAGAAAGGTCCAGAGAAGCAGAAGAAACGAAAGAGATATTGCCGGCCGCGGTGGCCAAGCGGTTCTAGGGGCTTCAGTCCGGAACCGAGCGGCTGCTACGGTAACAGGTTCGAATCCGGCCTCGGCCATGGATGTGTGTGATGTCCTTAGGTTAGTTAGGTTTAAGTAGTTATAAGTTCTAGGTGACTGATGACCTCAGATGTTCAGTCCCATAGTGCTCAGAACCATTTGAACCATTTTTTGAAAGAGATATTGCAGAATTCGAATGTAGGTTAACATAATCAAGGAATATCAGTAGACAAAATTGTCACAGCTAGAGCAAGACCATGATCGTGTTGCCGATCGAGAAGTTGGGATGATGAAGGATATGTCTGACACAAGCGGCCGTATAAAACAGATGAAAATACAGGGCACTAATAGACAGAAAGAGCACGAGGAACATCAGAGACAAACCGAACTGGAGATGAGTAGGACTGGCACTCACTCTGACATTACTGAACCAGTAAATATCATTGAATCCCTGTATCAGAGATCTACTTATGTTTGCCCACCATCAGCATGTGCAACGCAAGTTGCGGGCGTCGCCACTGTAAGGGAGCAGCCGCCTATTGAGTGCCGATTAAAAGGTTCAACGCGCAGATGTATGGCGGAAGCAGAGAAGTGCATGGCTATAATAGTTGATGGGACGATGTTTCACAGAATATCGAACGCATGAGACTCATAGAAAGGCGAATCAGTGCACATGCAACCGAATACCTGGGTTTCAACCACAAACATTTTACATCCATTGCCAAATTTTCAAAACTAATGGGTAGTGTAAACACATTACATTTGCTGCCTGGATAGCTCTGTGTTTCATATCTTTGCTTGAACATTACACTGCAAGCTTGAATTTATTTTCGGACACGTGGAGGGTTGGGTAGTGGTTGCTGTAAGAGATATTGCGGTCACATGTCGATCGTATGAATATTTCAGAGATTCGTTTCTCCAAATATGCTGGTCGAAACAGATGCGGGATATGATCAAGCAGGATTTAATGATGTGCAGGGACCTCAGTCATCAGGATTATGAAGCTCAGTGGAGCTTCTTGAGCCAATGGTGAAGACGAAAACTAGTCTCTAGAGGCACCACGTAGCTCAAGTGACATTATATGATTTTGTTATATGAAGCTCCCCAACAAATACCACAAGTTCTAGCAGCTAGATGCGGAGACGACAGAGAGGGACTTAAAAGTATTCCCCATGAGCTTGAATACGACTATGAATCCCAAAATGCAAATGAGAGAGGCCGTGACTCGGAAAATACTAACAATGATCGAAGAGATGGTCGGAACGGGCCATCAAGTCAACAGCATCATTTTGGACCATCACCAGAAAGATGAGGGAACTGGAACGATTTTAACAGTGGACATAATAACAAAAGCCAACAGGATGATATAAATTGTCGTGAGCTAAACAGGAGCAACTCACCAGCGGGGATAGTTTAAGATTAGGCCGCCAAATCAATTCAACGACGATCGAAACGACCATCCATGGAGCAACTGGCCAGATAATGTAGCAGGTTCGTTGGTGGTGACACTTTGGGCACGCCACCTTACAGCTCTTATTAATTACTTAGTCCCTGCAGAGGCGTAGTAGCCATCTAATCTACATAGCGTACCATGAAGACTAGTAATTGCAGGTTTCATAGGGAATAACAGAAGTCGTTTGCTTCTAGTAATCGACTTCATTCGGTGTTGGCGAGGACAGCGAGTAGATGTAGGCAGGGTGGCAGAAGTCAAAGAAACAGCCATAGGTTCTTCCAGGAAAGCATTTGGACTTCTACAAAACTGTGACCACTTTGGCTGTGAGAGTATGCGGTGACATCTCTCCTTAAAGTCACTCCATGATGGCGACGCGGTCTACAGATGGACAATGCCAGCGGTCTGTGTTCCGGTTACACGGTGTCATAAGTACACCATTGGCGTAAATTGCGCATAAGCAGGGTCGTTGGAGAGGACATTTTTTGACGACTCCACCGTTGGGTGGCTTGCGGAGTATGAATGTAGATGTAGATGTAGATTAGTTTTGAGAGAGGAGGAGATTTTTGTGGCACTCAGTGGATGTCCACTGTAGAGGACAGTCTGGGCAGTTCGGGCGAGGTACCTTATACGCTCGGTACACGGGCGGAGAGCAGCCACAAAGCACAGTCTCGGTTTTTCCGGCGCATCAGCTGTGATTCTTTGCACTTCTCGGCTCGAGGGTGCGCCCGCGGCGCCCTTTCCACTTACACACAAACGGCCAGTCTCCACATCACCTATTGGGCAGTTCAATGGTGACCCTTTACAGTTGCACACCTACGACCAGTCTCGGCATCACTCGTTGAGCAATTCCGTGGCGAGCATATCTGCAGCCTGGGTCTATTATCGATCTATGTCTGAGGACTTATTCTTCACTGCAGTGAGTCCATCTGACCGGCAGCCCTGTATTTCAAAAAACCTACGTTGGACTAACGTCCCATTTGTGGTTCACAATCCCGGTTAGTACCTCAGATATAGTCAGAAAGCGTCGTTGCTGTTATCTTGAGGAAGGTATCGTTTTAGCTGTAGCCCCTTCCCCTTTAATACCTTTGCAAGTCGTCAACATCTACTGTCATTTGAGTCCAATATTCATCCTGGCGATATGAATTGTAATAAATTTTTGTGAAGTGAGAGTACATACTAAGAGTAGCAAATATTACAACACCATCGCCCATAGCTGCGATGTTTCGTCGAGGCGCTATCTCTTGAGGAGAAAACATGGTATGGGGTTCACGTTAAACTTCGGGTTCCTCTACTTCGTTTCAGTAACGGAAATAAATTCCCCAAATGAGCCTGGACGCTTATGGAATGTCTGGTGTGAAACTACATAGATAGTAACATATTTTCATTTATTGCAATGATTTGGCAATGACATCGCAACTGAAACTTCGAACTCGAAAACTAAATTTCAGTATCAGAAAAAATCTGCGGCTAGTGAACGCCCATTTAGGTGTAGGGCTCATTGAAGCTTACACTGAACTTTGTTTTTATCGTTTATAAGCCCTGATATGGAGATGATAGTAGCCGAATCGTAGTAATAAGTGAAAATACACGCAGATCTATAGATAGCATT
Source organism: Schistocerca nitens (assembly GCF_023898315.1). Taxonomy (NCBI): domain Eukaryota; kingdom Metazoa; phylum Arthropoda; class Insecta; order Orthoptera; family Acrididae; genus Schistocerca; species Schistocerca nitens. Next base: position 545,696,504 of record NC_064619.1, on the reverse strand, counting down.
TATCTTAAAAAATTATACCTGACTTGTTGAGTCAGTTCATATGACGATGAAAGATAAAGGCATATCACTTCTAATAGTACCATGACTAGTATAGTTGTGCTGAAGCCCACTTTCTGGTTCAACACAACTATAATTTATGGATTATTTCCAAACCAAAAATTTATCAATAATTTAAAATACAAGCACAATTACATGTTCGTAAGTATAATGTTACTTCAGGCCAATTATCATATTTTTGGCAATAATATATTATGTCCTCTGTCGATACAGAGGGAATATGTCAGTTTTACTTAAGCGGATGCCCTAAACCAAACAACTGAAAATACGAAGACACAGATCAGAAACGGACGAAAATATTGGGATATACAGTCACCAAAGAAAAACATACCATGTAAATGACTCACCTAATTATTCGAATTTCGGTTAATTCGTTTACTTGACTGTTGCCCCGGGTACGACAAATTTTCAGTTCTTTGCAATGTAAATTAAGCCAAAATATACAGCGAAAGTCAAGAAGGCAAAGAAATCTACAAACTCACGAAACGGTAAAAGAATGAAACATTACGTAAGTGGAGCGTCAGAAGCTGCATGAGTCACTCTCCAGATTATCTTGTTGTTTACAGCTAGGATGCAATTCCAGGAGTCGTAGCTTAATGTAGCTGGTGCAGTAGCTGGCATGTGCCAGTCTCTCTCAACAACAGATCTCACATTCATTTGCTAGTTTTAAGTTAACAACAACTACTTTCACGCTGAAAACATCGTTTCCTCATGTCGTTAACTGAATCTCAACCCACAAAACGATGTACGTAACTAATAATAACAGCGTCTGAGAGAGCGCTCGCTCTTGCGTGTACGTGGTGGACTGACGAGAGTAAGTTATGACGAATGAGGATACAAAAAAACAACTAATTATTATCACGCAACAAACAGTGACGTCGGTAAAAGTTCACGTAGGTATTGAGATGCATTTGCATTAGCTAACAGACTACCTCCCGTATTCATCGAGATAATGGCAGCTGTGGTCCCAGAGGTTCTGGCATGGAACTTTTAATCGGCATTCCCGCAGTTAAACATGGAAAGCCTTAGTGTTTCTTTTGTTGAAATTCTCAAGTGGGCTGTAATTTTTGAACACAACGGCCCTCAACAGTGGTCACCATCCTCATTAACGGATGAAATCCAGGACGAGCCTCCTCCGATGGAGTAAGAAGGTTACTGTGACTTCAGAGAAAGCTATGTTTGGACTGTGGAAGAACAGCTCAACCTCTGAGATGGATGACAGCAGCCGAACACATATCCCGCAGAGTGAAAACTGATCCCGCAAAAGGGATTTTCATCCGGGGTGGAAGGAGCCAAAGGCATTGTCAAAAAATTGGGCTTAATTCTGATGATACATACTGTGAATGAGGGCAAGAGTAACCTAAGAACGAAATGCCTCAGTGCCTTCTGTGTTCTGCAGCCGACACAGACGATGCTAGTCATGCCAGGCCCAATGCTTTTGAGATTCTGAACACATGCAAAGATATTCTGTTTTCCCATTATGACTGCACGAGTTTGTGTGTTTCTGACTCGAATCGAGAATACATACACCAATACGTTCCAAAACGCTGCGTTCATTTGGTGACAGAAAGATAGGTTCAAGTGTTTCACAAGCCCTTGGACTAGATACTATCTGTATACCCAACAGTAAGAAGCAGTAAGATCGTCTAACTGTTACTATCCCAAAGTAAAGTGACAGAATATTACACACTTACGCCGTCATAAGCAAATGGAGCAAATCGGCTGGTTCTTCATGCAGTAAATGTGATCTACGGTGTGAATTAAGGGGCTTATGGAGGCACCATTTAGTCTAGGAGTGATTCCTGAGGAAACCGGAAAAAAGCGCCTTCCAGCATTTTTTCGTCGTCCGCAACTGATATTTAAGTACGTACCTGCAAAAAATTGCTGAAATTCTAACGGTATATTTTCTAAGTACTTAGACAAAAGAACCAACGAATAACATGGCTTTTGGGTACTAGAACTGTGCTGCAGGTTGAAATGCACTGCAAATGGCTGAATATTTTACAATCTATTTCAAAATGTTTCAAAGATCTGGATCTCGAGCAGCTTTGAAACTTTTATTGATAGCTTTATCCGTTTCCAACATACAGAGATTCAAAGTTACCCTACTTGTACACGTAAAATACGCACGTAAAGTCTAGTGTCAGACGTAGCACGCAGAAATAAGCTATGAAGTGTCTCCTTTATCATCAGAAGGTGTATGGGAACCTCATGTTGTAGAACTAAAGCGCATGTAAAATTTTCGGTGTAAGTAAAATTCGTTCTCAGGTACAACATTAATTTTGCGTTAATTATTATTATCAATCAAAATTTTACTGAACCATACAGTTCTTTTTTTGAGAGTGACACGGCCTGTTGTAACAGTGAAATAAAAGGGGACCAGCAGAAAAATCGCCTTATTCTAGCACAAAAACGACGAATATGCTGCTGTTTACAAGACTCAGAACAAAAGGTCAGCATTTTTAAAAATTTTAACATTCGGCATTCAACCATATTCACGCTTTCTTTTCGCATGCAACCATATTCACACTTTTTTCTACTGAGAGAGAAGGAGACAGTGGCAGTGGAAAAAACGGAAAAAGTTATAAGTATTAGAAGATAGTAGACAGTGTGTAACACCATAGCTTGGACACTGCGTACCTTTTGTTGATTCGTTTAGCTTTCTGTTTTGTTCAACATCCCATCGTTGAACTTCTGTAATTAGTGTATGATTATTTCAATTCTGTAATGAAGTGTAATCTCAATAATATGCACAATATGAGCAAATGATAAGTTTGGTCTTTCTCATATAATCTCTTTGGTTGTCCTTAAAACTGAATAACTTTATTTAAATAATTTTGTGTAGAACTACCAATATGTGCAAATGATATCTTTTATTTAAAGTGATAGTTTACCGTTATGTAAACTGCTCACCTTCACTTAGGGTTCTTAGTTGTTTTGTACGTAAAAGGTGGTGAGGTGCCCCTTGGGAACGGAACTGTATAGCGCGCGCAGAATGTGGTGGGCATGAATAGAAAGGTGGAATTAAGAGTCAGTCGGGGACGAGCTACCAACCTGTTAACTGCTCATGTAAAAGTTGTGTATTGTGCTGGTGCCGAGAGAGAAGATTTTCATGCCGTTTCCAATTTTCCAATGCCTCGGATGGATGGATAAAGAGCTGGAACTATTCGGGAATTGGTATATATCATCGCCACCAAGACATGACAGAGTCCAGAATTTCCGCCTGCAAATCCACCCACCAACATGTATTCGCCACCACTTTGCGCAATCACTAAAAAGGAACCAAGGAATTGTAGAAATGTACAATGAAGCATCGGCTCATAGGATGTTATAGTGTACTCAAATTTAAGGTAAATTTTAACTGAACTCTTGTACCTACCGTGACTTATCCTCAGTCACATATCCATTTAGTGTCCCTCTCACGCAAAAGTGCTTACTGAGTGTCCTTTATTGAAAGCATATTAAAATTAATATGGAAACAGAGTGTGCTAAAATTAATATTGTTTGTTGAAAGGATCTTACAAATATCTCAATTTTTTGTTTCACTGCAGTAAAAGTTCAGAACTGCAACTGTTGAGAGTTATGTGTTCATGCTTGCGAAGTGTTTGTTTCACTAATGTAATGAAAGTTCGTTTATTTTGCTCTACTACAGTGTTTAAGATTAAGGGTCACCCTCCATTGAAAGTAATTCAAATACACGAAGTTACTTAATTATAGAAAGTTTCAATTACTCTTGCTATTCAAGTCAAATTCTGTACAATATTGGGTTCCTCTTGTGTATTAAAAGTGCATATTAATGGTGTAACAGGATCCACAGTTTGTCGATTGTACTCATGCTAAATAACGATTAATAGGAAGACCACCATCTTTGAAAACAGTAACTCCTTTATTCAAAAGAAAATGAGAAGCAATTTGTTAGTGAACTCCATTTAGTTTTCGTTCTAAGTAGAAATGTGTTTAGTAGTGAGAGACTTAACCTATGTCCAATTTATGTTTCTACAGCAAATATTAATAGTAATGTTATTGTCACCATTCAGTTTGAATAAACCCTCAAGGTAATAGTGTGTTTCGTTATCTGTTATATTTATACAAATAGTTTGTTCTGCTCTAACTGTCAGCTCCAACCTTAACGTAAAATATGCATGTGCCAGAGTTCATTGCACTCGGGTGGGGCAAAGTGTAGGTTATGTTTGTCCGTTAAAGTTACTCATACCTATTTCCTTGAACAAGAATGTTAATCATTCTCATGTCTAATTAGGCTGGCGACCGTTTACTTTATCCTTTGAACAGTGTGGATAAGTAAAATATTGTTTGTTACTGTTTGAATATTTACGTAATTCTGACTTTCACTTCGGATAAGCCACCTCCGTTAGGTACATTGCGGTCAACACAACAAAATTCCGTTCAGAGGGTAACATTGATCTGCTTCTTTATACTGTAATTGCTGTAATAAAAATAATTTCATTCCACGAACTAACTCCAGCTTTGAGGTTATGGTATAGCAGTAGTAGCAGACTGTACAGTTACACGTGGCTTTTTCGTCACAGGATTACTTGTTCTGTTGGGGCATTGTACGTAATAAACCAAATTTGGTATTTGATTGCACAAGCTACGTAATGCAGTTACACTGTTATAAGTGGTTGCGTAGATAGAATGCCACTGTGTCATGGCAGCGTGAGTGAAAGAGATGGACGCAATGGCAGTGGAATATAGCTGACAGAGCTAAGAAAACAGCGAAGGAGATAGTGCCAGTTGGAGAGGAATAGAGAGAAAGAGATAGAGAAAACGAGTGAGAGTCACTGATAATGAAAGACAGAGTATATGAAAATGACAACGAGGAAGAGAGAGATAGTGACAATGAGATTGGACAGCAGTAGAGAGTAAGGAATGAAATAAATGCATAAGAGAGAGCAAGAGGGAGACAGTGAGAGGAGAATGCAGTATTAGAACTAAACGAAGGAGACTCTGGTTATGATACAGAAGACAGTGACTGAGAGACACAAAGAGATACTGACAATGATTTGGACTGAATCAGTGAGTGAGAATGGGCGAGTTGGAGTGTATGATTTTGATCGACTTATAGCGACTGATGATCGAGTTCCAGCGAGCGAAGCTTGTGGAAGGGAGAGGTGAGTTGTATGTTAAAAAGAGCGCGAAAACCTTCGTCTGCCTAAATTTCTGCCGGTCATGGTGGCCGAGAGGTTCTAGGAGCTACAGTCTGGAACCGCGCGACCCCTACGGTCGCAGGTTCGAAAAAAATGGTTCAAATAGCTCGGACCACTATGCGACTTAACTTGTGAGGTCATCAGTCACCTAGAACGTAGTACTAATTAAACCTAACTAACCTAAGGACATCACACACATCCATGCCCGAGGCAGGATTCGAACCTGCGACCGTAGCGGTCTCGAGGTTCCAGACTGCAGAGCCTAGAACCGCACGGCCTCTTCGGCCGGCCGCAGGTTCGAATCCTGCCTCGAGCATGGATGCGTGTGATGTCCTTAGGTTAGTTAGGTTTAGGTAGTTCTAAGTTCTAGGGAACTGATGACCTCAGAAGTTAAGTCCCATAGTGCTCTGAGACATTTGAATCTAAATTTCTGGAAAATATTTTAAATTTTCTGAGGAAGGTAGAATGAAGCAGGTGGTACACCACTTTTCAGTCACTGTCATTTCTACAGGAAAATTCGTCTTTTATGTGCTCGCGTAGGAGCACTTTTCCGTTTTTTGTCACTAATAACTTATTGTCAGGGAGTATCGTGAAGACAAGCGGCAGGCGTTGCCACACCTTGAATTGTTATTCATCAACTTGTGCTGAGTGTTACGGTTCAGCGTGGTGCTGGTGTTCAGACATCGGCTGTGTGGATGAGATGTCGACGGAAGAGCAGTTATCTACGGACAGCTCGTCACTCTCGGAACGCCACGTTTACCAGGCAGTAAGTCGGCCCCGTGCAATGCCCCATCACTCGGTTAACAGGTAAGTCTGGGCAGTCAGCGCCTCAGATCTGTCGCGGCAACCCGAGGGCACTGTGCACACTGCACAGCGCAGCAGAGCGGAGCTCAGCGCAGGCTGACGGCGGCGTTTCTGTTTGATGTGCTGGTCGCCGCACCGTGTACAAAGCTCGCGGGGTCAGCTGGAGGCCTGTGCAGCAGCTAGCAGGGAGCTGCCGCCAATTAGCTAAAACGGTCGGCCACGAACACCAGATCGCGATATGGACGCTAACCTGTCTGTTTGCACGCAGAACTGTGGGAGCGGGTTTGTGGGCGGGGGGAAGGGGGGGGGGGTTTGGACGGTCGCTGTTTGGCAGGAGGATTTTCTCGCTGGCCTCCTGGCCTGATGAATCAGCAAGCGGCGGCCATTCGGTTTGCGCTCGGCACAATTGCCCGTCACCAGCAAGGATTAGATAGGTCTGGCGATATCGGACGTCCTGTGTTTGGCTGAGCACTAGCGATTGCTCTAATCACGAACTGAAAGGTTCTAAGTGTTATAGTGCATTAATTTATAAAATTTAGAGGGACATCCATTTATCATGAGAATCACCAAGTACTTTTCGTTAGAAGAAACATACAAAAGATGCATCAGGCAGTGTTGTCTTCCGCCTCCGAGGGCGAGAGGTCAACGCGACAGACCCTCATGCGGGGTAGTTCCAGGGATTTTTACTTCGCAGGAGAACTGCACCAGAGTACACAGCCTCGTGACGATAAATGAGCTGATAAATGGTTGAGAGTTAGCGGCTCCAAATTCGAAACGTCGACAACGGCCGACAGTGCGCTGTGCCGATCCCATGCCCCTCCATACTGTAACCGATGATGGATGCTGAGGATGACACGGCGGTCGGTCGACTTTCATGAGTTCTTCAGAGCCTGATCGCATTGATAGGTTAGTTAAGCAGTGTTGTTTAGCTACCAGGGAGACATTAACCAGTATAATAACTTTACTTGTAGCTTTATTCGCTTTAAAGAAATGAACAGCAGTTCATCTTCTTATAAGTGGCACCCCGTACTTTAGTTCTGCTATCCATTCCAGAAGATCCGTTTAAAAACGTATCACAGTGTATCATTCACGTAAATCTGTTATTAAAACTGAATGTGACTATCCTGCACTAGTATACAGTGGACGTGAAAGAGCCGTACACTGAGGTGACAAAAGTCACTGTATAGCAATATGTACATATACAGATGGCGGTAGTATCGAGTACACGAAGTATAAAAGTGCGTGCATTGGCGGAGTTGTCGTTTTTACGCAGGTGATTCATGTGAAAAGGTTTCCGACGTGAGTATGGCCGCTCGACGGGAGTCAACAAAATTCTATTATCATTTCGAAAATCGTAAGGGAATTAAATATTCAGAGATCCACAGTGTCAAGTGTGTGACGAGAATGCCACATTTCAGGCACTACCTCACCACAGACAACGCAGTAGCCGACGGCCTTCACCTAACGACCGACAGCAGTGGTGTTTGCGTAGAGTTGTCAGTATCAACAGACAATCAACACTGCGTAAAATAACCGCAGAAATCAATGTACAGTGTACGAAGATCGCATCCGTTAGGATAGTGCGGTGATATTTGGCGTTAATGGGCTGTAGCAGCAGGCGACCGACGGAATTGCCTTTGCTAACAGCACGTCATCGCGTGCAGCGCCTCTCCAGCTCTAGTGGCCAAATCGGTTGGACGCTGGACGACTGGAAAGCAATGACCTGGTGAGATAGGTCCCGAATTTAGTTGGTAAGAGCTGATAGTAGGGATGGAGGGTAGCGCAAACCCCACCAATCCATGTCACAAGTCGCCAACAAGGTACTACGTAAGGTGTTGATGGCTTCAATGGTGAGCGCTATGATTACACGGAAAACACTGGGTACTCTGAATAACTAAACCATTCACTGACTGGATATAGTTTTGTTCGGCTACTTGGAGAGCATTTGTCGCAAGTTATGCACCCGTGGTCTAGGGAGGTCGGCACGGTAGCTCAGCGTGCTCGGTGAGGGAGCTGGTTGGCCTCTGTAATAAAAAACTGAGTGGAAGGATCAACAAACGAACTTTAACGGATGTCATGTGACGTCCGCAACGACCAAACACAACGATCAACAACGAACAAAACAAAGAAGAGAAAGGGATAGTGACTTTGATTCATAATTAAAACGTCTTCGGTGCCGGGTTCAAATCCCGCCGCTAGGTAAATTTTTACTAGTCATCAGCATTAGCAGCCAAGACTTCCGGCATAAGAAGACACCCTCGTTTTGCCAACGGCCTTGTTAAAGAGGGTGGAGGAGCGGACAGAGGTCCAGCGCACTCTCTTCTCCTTGGGGTGGAAAACTGCCCCTAAAGGTGGAAGAATCAGCAATGATCAACGGCATGAAGATGCAGAAGGCACTGGGAACCACTGCACTAAAGACACGTAACGTGTATCCACAGGCCATGTGGCCTGTAATTAAGATGTATCGTGATAATCTCTCCCATGGCAAAAGATTCCGGAATAGTCATCCAGTCGTATCCCCGGGAGGGGACTGCCAAGGGGGAGGTTAGCAAGAGAAAAAGAATGAATAATCAACAAAAGGATAACGTTCTACGATTCGGGGCGTGGAATGTCAGAAGCTTGAACGTGGTACGAAAACTTGAAAATCTGGAAAGGGAAATGCAATGGTTCAATGTAGATATAGTAGGGGTCAGTGAAATGAAGTGGAAAAAAGACAAGGATTTCTGTTTGGATGAGGATAGGGTGATATCAAAAGCAGCAGAAAATGGTGTAACGGGTGTAGGATTCGTTATGAATAGGAAGGTAGGGTAGAGAGTGTGTTACTGTGAACAGTTCAGTGACAGGGTTGTTGTTATCAGAATCGACAGCAAACCAACACCGACAACGATAGTTCAGGTATACATACGAACGTCGCAAGCTGAAGATGAGATACAGAAAGTGTATGAGAATAATGAAATGGTAATACAGTATGTAAAGGGGGGTAGAATGTATTATTCATGGGGGACTGGAAAACAGTTGTACGGGAAGGAGTAGAAGAAAATTTAACAGGGGTTTGGGACAAGGAATGAGAGACGAGAAAGATTAATTGAGTTCTGTAACAAGTTTCCGCTATTAATAGCTACTACCCTAGTCAAGAATCACAAGAGGAGGAGGTATACTTGGAAAAGGACGGGTGATACGGGACGTTTTCAGTTAGAATACGTCTTGGTGAGAGAGAGAATCCGAAATCAGATACTGGATTGGAAGGTGTACCCAGGAGCAGTTAAAGATTCAGATCATAATGTAGTAGTGATCAAGAGTAGGCTGAAGTACAATACGGAAAGAAGTCTGGTACGGAAGTACTAAGGAGTGACGAGATATGGTTGAAGTTTTCTAAGAGTATAGATACAGTAGTAAGGAATAGCTCAGTAGGCAGTGCAGTCGAACAGGAATGGATATATCTATAAACTGCCATCACAGAAGTTGCGAAGGAAAGCATACGTACAAAGAAGGTAACTGCACAGAAAGCATGGGTAACAGAAGAAATACTCCAGTTGATCGATGAAACTAGGAAGTACAAAAACTCAGGAATTCAGAAACACAAGTCGCAGAGGAATGAAATAAATAGCAAGTACAGGGAAGCTAAGACGAAATGGCCGCAGGAGAAAATTCAATACATCGAAAGAGAAATGATTGTCGGAAGGACAGACTCAGCATAAAGGAAAGTCACAACAACCTTCGGTGACATTAAAAGCAAGGGCGGTAAGGTTAAGGGTGCAATGGGAATTCCACTGTTAAATGCAGAGGAGAGAGCGGATAGGTGGTAAGAACACAGTCAAAGCCTCTATGAGGGGGAGGATTTGTCTAATGTTCAAGTGATTCAAATGGCTCTGAGCACTATGGGACTTAACATCTGAGGTCATTAGTCCCCTAGAACGTAAAACTGCTTAAACCTAACTAACCTAATGACATCACACACATCCATGCCCGGGGCAGGGTTCGAACCTGCGACAATAGCGGTCGCGCGGTTCCAAACTGAAGCACCTAGAACCGCTCGGCCACCTCGGCCGGTTTGTCTGATAGAAGAAAAAACAGCAGTCGATTTGGAAGAGACAGGGGATCCAGTATTAGAATCAGAATTTATATGAACTTTGGAGGACTTAAGATCAAATAAGGCAAAAGGGATAGGTAACATTGTATCAGAATTTGTAAAATCGTTGGGGGAAGTGGCAACAAAACGACTGTTCACATTGGTGTATACAATGTATGAGTCTGGCGACATAGCATCTGACTTTCGGAAAAGCATCATACACACAGTTGCAAAGACGGCACAAGCTGAGAAGTGCGAGAATTATCGCAGAATCAGCTTAACAGCTCATGCAGGCGAGGACGTCGGCCCGGATTCCCGCTGTATGCTTGCAGAATGACGACAGTGTCCCTCTTCTCGGAGGCTCGTCCCAGGGTGTGCGGCGCCTTCCTCCTCCACGACCGCTCACGGTGACTTGTAGAATGTGGCTGCTTTCGGACCTATTACAACCGATAAGGTAAGGAATGGGGAGGTTCGGAGAGGAAAGGAATATGTGGAGGACACTGATAAGGAGAAGAGACAGAATGATAGGACATCTGTTATGACATGAGGGAATGACTTCCATGGTACTAGAGGGAGCTGCAGAGGCCAAAAACTGTATGGGAAGACAGAGATTGGTAACTGAGGACGTATATTGCAAGTGCTACTCTGAGATGAAGAAGCTATCACAAGAGAGGAATTCGTGGCGGGATGCATCAAACCAGTCAGAAGACCGATGACACCTGTCCCCTCACCCTTATGGACTATAGATTCCGAAACAATGACAGAATGTTTATGGATGAAAATGTGCCATGTCACTGGGCAAAAATTGTTCACGTTAGGTTTGAACAATATTTTGAACAATATGCCCGATGTGAATCCCATTGAACATGTATGGGACGTAATCGAGAGGTCCATTCGTGCACCAAAGCCTGCACGGGCAACAGTTTTCCCATTTAGGTTCTGCAGGGGCTTCCAGAGACATGATCAGTCCATGCCACGTACAATTACTGCATTAAGCCGGACAAAAGGAGGTCCCTATCAATATGAGGAGGTACAGAATGGCCGCTAACTCTAAACATAGATAAATGTAAATTAATGCAGATGAATAGGAAAATGAATCCAGTAACGTTTGAATACTCCATTAGTAGCGTAGCGCTTGACACAGTCACGTCGATTAAATATTTGGGCGTAACATTGCAGAACGATATGAAGTGGGACAAGCATGTAATGGCAGTTGTGGGGAAGGTGGATAGTCGTCTTCGGTTCATTGGTAGAATTTTGGGAAGATGTGCTTCATCTGTAAAGGAGACCGCTTATAAACACTAATACGACCTATTCTTGAGTACTGCTCGAGAGTTTGGGACCCCTATCAGGTCGGATTGAGGGAGGACATAGAAGCAATTCAGAGGCGGGCTGCTAGTTTTGTTACTGGTAGGTTTGATCATCACGTGAGTGTTACGGAAATGCCTCAGGAACTCGGGTTGGAATCTCTAGAGGAAAGGAGGCGTTCTTTTCGTGAATCGCTTTTGAGGAAATTTAGAGAACCAGCATTTGAGGCTGACTGCAGTACAATTTTACTGCAGCCAACTTACCTTTCGCGGAAAGACTACAAAGATAAGAGAAGAGAGACTAGGGCTCGTATAGAGGCATATAGGCAGTCATTTTTCCCTCGTTCTATTTGGGAGTGGAACAGGGAGAGAAGATGCTAGTTGTGGTACGAGGTACCCTCCACCACGCACCGTATGGTGGACTGCGGAGTATGTATGTAGATGTAGATGTATCCCATGACTTTTGGCACCTCATTCTAATTGATTTTCTTGCCAGTGCGTCTGTGTTCGCTACGAAATTATGAACAACCCTTAGTGTTTTTTTTTTAATGACATGCTATACTTTTTATTCTGTTATACACTTTCTTTCCTCAAGACCTGTTTAAGAGCGTATCACAATGCAGCATTCACGTAACGATGAAGTTATTAGAAACGTAACGCATATTTAAAGTAAGTCTACTGCACTAGCATACAGCGCACGTTCCACGGTAACATAATTCGAACACAGAAAAAAACTCAAAGCATACGCGCTATGATGTTTGAGTGCCTGAGGCAGAACCCATCCATTTCTTATCTTTCTGCGTCACGCTGTGAGACGTGACCACATTCCGGTTATTTTTTCGAAAGCATCTTAGCTCTTCAGGCGGTTTTGGTGAACACTTTTGGCATTGGCACGTCTGTCGGGGACGTAACATCGTACTTAACTACCAGGCTGACAACTCTAGACTGGCCCCAGCATGTCGCTTTTGGGCGTAAGCGTTCGTCAATTTTTGAGCTCTCTCCTACCATTTTGCGTCACGCCATGAGACGTGACCAAATGCTCGTCTCTCCCTATACCATTCCGATTATTTTTTCGAAGGCATCTTAGCTCTTCCGGAGGTTTTGGTGAACACTTTTGGCATTGGCACGTCTGTCACGGACATAACATCGTACTTCATTACCAAGCTGTCAACTCTAGACTGGCACCAGCATGTCTCTTTGGGGCGTCAACGATCGTCAATTTTGGAGCTCTCTCCTCGTAGCTGCTGCCGTGGCCTCTTTAAGAGTAGTGTCTCCACTGTTAATCAAAGAAGTGCCCTTCCCGGTGCATACCACAGAAAATGAACCATGACGAGCCCTAGCGGTCTCGAAAATGACCGCCTAGGCAGAGACTCTGCTGTATACATCAGTTCAGCTTTCTATTGTCCACAAGGCACAATAGGACGCCTTACCAGCAGAGGCACACGACTCACGTGCGAAATTCGGCCATTGGAACATTATTACTTACTAACTAGTAATTATTATTACAGTAAGGTCTGTCTTGCTTGTTCACTGACCAGTTAAGAGGAGTATGAAACTACCTATCGTAGATTCTACTAAAAGGAACGAATAACGATGGTGACTGCAACTGTTACTGCTGTGTTTGGGCTCACAATGAAACAATTGGTGGAAACAGTCTTAACCGACTTTTAATCACAGCAGAACGATGTCTCGGTCGAAGTGCAAATAGCGAGACACACCACACACCGGCATCTTTCCCTGTACACTTTGTTATTCTACCTCTTTGTCAAATAGGAAAGGAGTCCGGTGTGCGGGCCAAGATTATCATTTATCAAACACGAAAATCTAAATAAAACAATGGCAACACTTCTTTCCGTGAGGTTTGTTGTATCTGCAACCATTTATCAAGTTTTAAAACCAATGAACACTTTATTGAAGCAAAAATATATGAGAAGGCTCTGACATATCTCTCTCAAAGACTCCACTCCCGGCTAACGGTAGCTGGAAAGATTGGGTAACACTAATATTTTTACGCAAGATTAGAAAACAACTTTTCTTCTACAAAAATTACTTTCTAGACGTTACCCGTTTTAATTTTATCCCCTCTCTACTTAGGTCCACGTCTGTTATTTTGGTGCACAAATAACAAAGCTCATTTACTGTGCATAGTGTCTTAGTTCTTAATATAACTCCCTAGGCATTGTGTGATTTCATTCGTCTGCATTCCAGGACTCTTGTTTCTATTTTCTTGGTAGTAATCCTATGTTTTAAAGAAAAAATACATTCAGCTCGACTATTCTTTCAAGTCGTTTACCGTTTCCAACAGGAGTACAGTATCATCGGAGAACGTGAAAGTTTTTATGTCTGCTCTCGGAAATTTAATCACATTCCTAATTTCTCCTCGGTTCCCTCCATAGCTTGCTCAATTAACTCATTGAGTAACAATAGGAACAGGCTATAGCCCTGACTCTCACTCCCCTCAATGACTGCTTCAATGTCCTTCGATTCCTGCAACAGCATTTTGCATTCCGTACAATTTATGAAAAGCATTTGGCTCCCTGTATTTTATCCCTGACAGCTTCAGAATTTTAGTGTATTACAGCAGTGATTAGATATAGCTTTCGCTGGGTCCTCAAATGTTCCTTTTACCTAAGAGAACTCACTGTATCATTTTTGCCTCGAGCGTTCCTACATTTCTCCGGAACGAAAACTGATCTTCGACCAGATCTGTTTGTGTTACATTGATGTGGATTGGTCACTAATCGAATAATTTAAATATTTTCTGTCGTCCTAACCACTTTTCAGGTAAAAACATTCATATAAACTACTTTTAAATGTGCCGTTAACGTACCTGTTGAGAGGAGGAAGATTCAAACGCGTGTGCCAACAACAGGAACATTGCAATTGATATTAACCACCGAACTATCACAGTTACTGGCACGGTCACTGTCGTTATTTCGTAAAATGAGTATCCACTCTAAAAAATTCTTCATTACCTTATCATAATGCTTGGTGTGAGCAGTGGTCGTCCGCCAGCCGATAGATGTAACTTTCCTTATAGCCTGATCGATGAATGTGTGACAAACGCTCTCTTTCAAGGTTCCATCTTCAATACATACTGAAACTGACCAGCTGTCGGACACCTTCCGTCTAATAGGCGCTGCTCATGTGTGGTTGTTTGCATCTTTGGGCAGGTTTAGGGCCAGCTCTGGACGGTCAAAGGGACTATGTGATACAATATCCACATTCAATGTCTATCTTAAGGTGTTCTAGGAACTGGGGTGATGCAAAACTTTTTTTTATGTATGTACAAAAACAGCAAACGGTTTCCAATGCGAAAGAGAGCCTACGTTTCAATGGCGCATAAACTGGAGGAGTTACTTTCTACTCGCAAGGCGCATGTCTCCAGGGGAAGTGAAACGAAACGCGCTGAGGGAATGAACGTCAAAAATTAATGGAACAAGCTTGCGGGAAGCGAAGTGGCGTCCCCAGTGCCGGGTTTATAATGTGCAGCGTCAGTAATGTGGGCAGGAGGTACACCAGCTACCGTGAAGTTTCTCTCATCTTTGATAGCCATATCTTAGAAAATTTTGCTTCTTTGTACAAAGCAAAATACCTTTCTCTGAAATGTAGTGAAAACAAGATATAATAAATTAGCTGTTCTACTTAAGCCTAAAAAAATGCTTCAAGAAAGTGTGTGTTGTTCTACGATATCACAGCACATACAGTAAACAATGCAGTCACACAGGAGCATTCGCTGCATTCTCGCTATCAGTGACATTTGCAGACATTATTGTCTTTACTTGCCATCTCCTATTTCTTCATACTGAATTTGCAGCAGCAATTCAGTCTATCCAGCTGGTGTTAAACAAAATCGAAATAAACAGCCACAAATAGTTTGCAACGACGTTTTAGCTACGCCATTTTCAATTTTATTTTAATCTATTTATAGGTGTTTTGCGTTAGAGTTCAGTAAATTGGTTGAAACGGTTAGTGACGTGCCCTCATAAGCGATAAAAATTAATAATGGTACACGACAACTGATAATGTTATTATATAGCTACCAGCTCCTTCATAGTGAAAGACCGACTGACTGATTAAGAAAAATATATCAAATGAAAATTGACATGTCTAGAGACTTTTCCACTTGCGAACCTATTATTGTTTTTATTGGGTATGTAACCGAAACAAATGTCTTACATTCCACAGAATTACTTGATCCAGGTCGTCCTCTGTTACATCAGGTGTTCTAATTATAGCCCCGCTTCAAGAGGGTAAAAGGGTACATGCACTAATTACATTTCCAGGAAACTGATGCACGTAGGGTATAGTAAAAAATGTAGACCGTGGTACCGAAGTTTGACTTGTCATTCGCCAGTTATTTCGTCCTCTGTAGCCATTTATTTAGCATCCTCAAATGGTTGGCTATGCAGCTTATTTCCATAGAGGTTTGAAATTCTCGCAAGGAGACGAAAGACCACATGTTGGGTGATTATGTCGATGCTGTATGTCACTTGCAACTGATATCTACGGAAATCTTTAGATTCTTGATCGATTTCTTCAGTTGACCCATGTGAAAGGCAGACGTCACAAAGAGACTCACGGCGTGAAAAATTGTGATTTTATAGTGTCACAAACAATTGACGATGACATTAATGCTTCTTCCGCCTTAGCGACGTTGCAATATGTTTAACATATTCATGTTTGAAAGTCTACATGCACATGTGTCTTTTCTTCTTTTGTCAGACTGGTATTTCGAGAACCGTGACAACACGTTGTCGTCTTTAACATTTCAGGCGGACCTTCGTGTGGACACGATATTTTAGCCGATGGCTAGCGGCCGCGAGAATATGGAAGTTTCCTTGTAAAGATACACCACGTTGTTCAGTTAAGTGAATGAGCTCGTTATTACTGGTAAACATGCATTGTAACTCGTTGGCAAGGATGTGTTACTACTCCTTTGTCAGAATATATAGTTCATGTGTTGCATTCGAGCCGTTAAGTCGGAGACAGCAATTACAAGTATAAAAATAATAATATCTTGTGACTCAATGAGATGGTGCAAGTTTTTCTATTGGACGCCGCTTCGGCGAGTTGCGTATCCCTAAACTACCCCAGTTTTGCGTGGAATCCGAACTGGGAATCGTTTCTGGCAGTTGTTCGCATCGTTGAGAGATGAAAGCCAATTCCGACCGAGATGTGATAGCACAACCTCACGGTTTCCAGGCAAGCGATTTAGCGATAGACCAAGAGGCCTGTTTAGCAATTATCGCTAAGAAGATAGTTTACAAATAACACAACGCAAATAACACAATAAGAGGCGTTTGAATAAAGATATATTTAACTACAGTTTTCCTTATTATCTGTGAAATAATTTTCTGTAGCCTACACGAAAAACTGATACCACTGTTCTTAAAATCGATAATATCAATAGTCATTCTGGAATATTTTCAGTGTTATAATCAAATACTGGAAACGAACCACCTAACTAAGAGAAATAAGATATCTGAGAGGATAATTTATTTTCTATTTCAATAATTTCACGTTTTTATGGTTTACTGCGGCGGATAACGATGAGTTCCCTAAGTTACCCAGGCAAATAAATTCCGTGAAACGCTATTAATTCGCCACATACTGACCGATTTGTAGACAATATTGCTACCTCGTATAATACCTTCATCCGATTCAATTTCGAGTAACATTCTTCAATTAGGCACTATTACCAAGTGACGACAACGTTATACTAACTGGAGAGCCAGTAACAATCTGGAAGACTTTAAATTGGTCATGGGTAGCGCTCGAGTCTGGACGAGAGACCAGAAGAACTTGATATAAGAATCCACCTCATACAATTTACCGAAGTTATAATATAGCAAAGTTAGTAATGTAAAGGAATAAAGTCATAAACAGGCCTTGGAACAAGCAGAAGAGTGTCATACCGAAAAGAGAGCACCGACAAGAGAGCAGCCGACGAAGCCACTGCGTGGTCAGCGACTTCGAAAATGTACAGTAACAACAGATGACACTTGCCGCTGACGCGTGCTGCAGCCTGCAGGAGTACTTCAACGCAATTACGACAGGAGGGATGCTCGGGGCAGCACACTAACCGCCAGAAACAATAGAAATCAACAGCCCGACATCGTCAAACACCTGGGAATTGATGTGGCTTCAGGGCCCTTGCTACTCTGTGCAGCGACAATGACGCAGACGCCTGTTCCACAGTCGGGACCCTAACCGCTGCCTGGCGTCTAAGGCTCTGGGCGCCGCCGTCCCGAGAATATCAAGCCAGGGTCCAGCCGGAGCACCAACAGGAGACTGCTACTCTCCGAGCCCAGGAGCGTGACACAGCCCGACGTCCCAGCGATCGCCGCTGCCAGCCGCTCTGACTACGACCAAGAAACACAGGAACCCGTCACGCAGCACCAGCCGACTTGAAACGGAACGCGCACTCAGCAGCCGGAGGTCGTCACCTCTGGGCATATGCCGCCATGTTTATGCCTCACCCAACTTCGGATTGGAGCGATACTGCTGGTTCAAGTTTGGTCCAACGCAGTTCCTGAACTTTTCGGAAGATAAGTCTTAACTGTTTGAAAAAAAGTCTTGCTTCGTTTGGATTTTATGTGGAAAAAACAATATATTTTCTTGGGAACTTTTTGAAGCGGACCACTTTATACTTTAAACTTGAATGAATTGGTTCTAACTTTGCACGAAGGGGGTTGATAAATCGATAAACTCAAACGATTTTCTTTGTCAAATAGTCTTCGTCCGTTGTCGAGAGATGATGGTTTCAAGTCGAGCTAAATGCAGAGCGAAATGTTCGTTCTTAAGTGAAATAAATGTGAGGGAACTGTTTAAAGTTAATCAGATAAAAAAAAACGCGCATTCTACGATACAACTGAAACCCACTTTCTACATTCGATCTTCGTTTGCACTTGTGAGATTTTCTTGGGCGTGGCACATCTTTGTTCCTAATTCATCGGAATCGGTTAAAATTTTGTAAGAACTTAGAAAAATGCATGTAATTAATGGTTGTGATATTGTTTTGTGAAAGCTTTATCAATTTGACACGATGTAGAGGTCTAAAGTTGCACGTAAAATGCACGTAAAATCCATGTATAGGCAAACTGCACTTCCTGGGACCGTTTAAAATGATACGGAAGACAGTAAAAGATATATTTTTACGGAAGTTACGAGAAGAGTTTGTAAAAAAATCTTTCATTGTTCGGACTTTTTGTGGGAAAACTCACGCGTTTGCACATGAAACTGTTTTTCTTAGAAATTCTTTTCATTTGAGACTGCATTTGTAAATAATTTAATAAAACTGGTTTTACAGTTGATTATCACTTCGTTGTTTATACGCTCAAGATTTTATCCACAACTTGCTTAAATTCATTGAAAAATCTTGCGAAACAATGCATCTGCGAAACCAGAGTTATGCTCAGCCCTGCGCAAAATGATATAATATTTGATTGAGCTTTTAAACATTATCGTTGACCACCCAGAAAACTAAACCAGAAAACTGCTGAAAAAAATAACTGCCAGAAAAAAAGGTCACCTTCTTTCTAACCAGTATAGAATGTTTTATTGCGTGTTCTTCGAAAACTACTATGCTATCTTGTAGAAAATTTATTTTCGAACAAAACAGGATTAAATTCGTATATTTTCATACAGCATTAAAAAGTTGATATTATTTTCTCGTGCATACATTGTCTCACAGTTCCCCTTCTTATTTCAGTTAACAATACACATTCTTAATTCAGATTGATAGATACAATATTTCGCGCCAAAGGTATTCGCATGAATTTTTCAAGCGACCGTATCTTAACTTTTGATTTTTAGTATTGCATGCTTTAAATGAACAGTGAAAGAAATTTTAATATTTGCGATAATAATAAGATTTATGCTATTCAGTAGTTCATTACCGATTGCGCGAATCGTTAAGCTTGAAATGTAATAAGGATTTAACTAAATTTATCTCTGTATCATGGTCGTATCGAACTTTTACCTGCATAATATAAACTTTTTACATGCATTACTGAATAAATATCGAACAGTACGTAACATTTCGTTAGCTATAGTATATATGTTTGCTATTATTTTGTGCACTGTATTAAGCGTTTAAGATTATTTTTTGTATGTTCACGTTTACAGAATAACTGTAAACCAGAAAATAAAGACAATGAACAAATGTAAAAAATTAAAAGACTTAAAAAGAAACAATAATATAATAAAACTAATTAAAATAAAAAAAACATGAAAAACGTAAAAACTAAAAAATAAAACAAGAAACCTCTAAAAGGCTTGTGGTCTTGATGTGGTGAATATGGTGTGCTCTGAGGACACAATAGGCTATACTGGAAAAGTTCAACCATACCAGGCAGGTACCTGTTGAGGATACAAACTAACTATTCAATTAAAGAAACATGGTTCGAAAATAATTAAGAAACCTATACCAGATCAGATATAGCCAGAGTCAACAAACATCTACATCGATTGTCAAGCTATGGAGATCTACTGTCAAAATTATAGTACAGTACAAAATGACAATCAGAATTAAAAATCCCAGCACAAAAAAGGCAGAGTTAGGGGTGTAAAAGAAAGGGAGCTAGGTTTTTTACTTATCTGACAACTTCAAAGATATTTTAATCAAAACATATTTTTATACTGGCGCTTTTTCATGAGTTAAACCTACTTCCCAACCTGAGCGAGCTCTCTTAGCTGCAAGGTGTTGGCACAACTATGCTTGCGTTTTATAGGATTACATCCCTAACCTTGTGGCCAAAACTCAGAAGATTCGCCAGCCATGGTGAACAATATAAAATATCATATTGTTAAAGAGTAAACACGTAATAACTAAATACTTTTTTGTGATGCGAAATATTTTTGGGTGTGAATTTGTTCCTGGGGCAATGCTAAAAGTGTAGTGGACTGACAAGGCAGCCAGTCCACAGTGACGGTTAGCCGAGAGGGCACACGTACACACACGCCGACTGGCGCGAAGTCTGGGACAGGATTCGTAATGAATGTGATAAAGAAAAGAACGTAGCTACTAGAACACTTAACTTTTATATCGTCCTTTGGTATACAGCATTCTTGATGATACAAGTGAGACTATCTTGAGATACATGCAATGGTACAAATGGCGCCTTGCTAAGTCGTAGCCATTAACTTAGCTGAAAGCTATTCTAACTGTCTCTCGGCAAATGAGAGAAAGGCTTCGTCAGTGTAGTCGCTAGCAACGTCGTCGTACAACTGGGGCGAGTGCTCGTACGTCTCTCGAGACCTGCCTTGTGGTGGCGCTCGGTCTGCGATCCTGACAGTGGCGACACGCGGGTCCGACATGTACTAATGGACCGCGGCCGATTTAAGCTATCACCTAGCAAGTGTGGTGTCTGGCGGTGACACCACAAAAAGAATTCTTTTTTTTATTTCTGGGTGGGAGGGGGAGCTGAATTTCTCCCTGAGGGGACAATTTCAGCCCCTAAACCAATCCCTGTTAATTGTATGGTTAGGGGTGTGACAATAAATAGCCCAAAATTTATGTGCTTCTATGGACTGGGATGCATCAACAATAGGAAGTGTCCCAGATTGAGGAGGCATCTATAATAAGAAGCATCCCAGAGTGTCGATGCATACATTGTAAACACGTTGTGTCATATTGCATGACGGAGTAAATGCCTTATTGGATGACATGAAGGCATGTGTAATGTTATACAACTTGACCTAGTGTATCAAGTTACTTTACTTGACATGATGCGTTATATTACATGACCTGGGTACTGATACTAACAAATAGAAAAGCTCAAACACGTCGAGATGTTTTGATTTTAATGTCTTTTAAGCTGCCTGGTAAGTCGAAAAGCAACTTCCCTGCTTTTAAATTCCTAAGTCTGACCAAGACATATTCGCTTTTTTGTGCTGATAGGAGCATTTTTCAGTCTGGTACAGATGTTAAGTGTTTTGGATGTGGCCCTACAGGCCAAACCAGGTATGACTGCAGAGAAGAGCAGTATGGGATTCTGAGCATAACTGTATGAACAGAAATTCTCACAGACACGGAATACAGCCACAAGAGTTAACTCACTTCTCGCGCTTAAATGGGGCAGGGTCCAGTTTGCCCATTGTAAAATGCTCCCAGTAAAAGTTTGTCGCAAGTGTGAAATCAGTCGCAGAGGTTTTGCTGGTTGTTTATGTAAACGGAAAGTAATGTAAATTTCTATGAGATACTTTATCTCAGGTATAGTGCCAAGGAACTGTGTACTTCTTAAAGTGAAATTAAATCTGATCTGCCACGCTGAATATTAAGCACCATAGGATAAGGGTTCTGTAGATTGACACATTTCAATGATAATAGATATCTGAGTGGGAAAATAGAACCTCTGGGTTGTTGTAGAAGTTCTTCACTTGGTCGACAGTGGCTATGAGATCTTGATTAGTTGATCGGTTCTTCTTTCATTCTCAATTTCGAACAAAGTTTCACTAGCATAAATTGCTTTCGGGAGAGTTACAGTTTTGTAATGTTGGATCTTAGTGTCTATTGATAGGCATTTCTTATTATATATTGACGAGGTTAGAAACTGTGCTTTTCTTAATTTAGTTGGTTCTATTTATCCATGTTGCTTTCTTATCCAAGTTGTGCAATATAATTTCTCCAAGATATTTAAATTGTAGAACTATATTAATTTCTTGATCACTTATGAAGGTTTTATCAATGCAAAAGGTTTTATGGGCATGATTTCAGTTTTCTCAAAGGATATTTGTAATTCTGTCTTTGTAGCAATTTTCTGGAGACTAGTGATGTGAGCACAAACTTCTTCCATGTCAAGGGCTAAGAGAGCTGAATCGTCAGCAAACCAAAATCATTTGGCTCTTATTGCTGGTTTCCCCCCAAATTCCATTTTACATGGATTTTCTTTTTGCCAGATTGTCATGATGTAATCGATGCCCACATTGAAAAACAAAGGGGACAATCTATCACCTGTGTCCTGTTTTTATTGTGAAAGCTTATGACATTTCTCCTCTAAGCTTAACCTTTGAAATTGTGTTAGTTACAGTCAGTCAAATGAGTCTTACAAGTCTGGGATGGAGGCCATATGAACTAAGGATTTTTAGCAGTGTGGGTCTATGAACACATTTATATGCTTTTTTGAAATCTATGAATGAGATGAATAACGGTTTGTTTATATACTTGTAATACTCCATTATTAGTTTCAAGCTAAGAATTTATTCTGAGCACCCTCTGTATGGTCGAAATCCTTCTCGATATTTTCCAAGTTGTGGTCCCAGAATGTTTTTAATCCTATTGTAAATTATGTGGGAGAAAATTTTGTATGTGCAGTCCAGAAGGATTATTCCTCTGTAATTATCTGGGTTGGTCCTATCTCCTCTTTTAAATAATGGATGGAGTATTCCTGAGATCCTGCGCTCTGGAATTTTCTCTGTGATTCACATTGTAATTAGATGTTGGTGGAGATTTATGACCGTAGGTTTCCCAGCATTCTTCCAGATTTCTGCAACTACATGGTCTTCACCATTTGCCTTCTAATTTTTTAGTTCCTGAATTGCGACCCCTACATCATCGATTGTTGGACGATCTATTAGGTTTGGGGTGGTTAAAATGGGTGCTTCAGTGTCTACTTGAAATGCTTCCAGTGGGTCATCACAATTTAAATGTTTGTTAAAAGTTTCTGTAAGGATCTCTGCATGTTCTTGATTACTATGCGCCAACTATCCTGAATTATTTCTCAGCATCATTGTTGAGGACTCATACTTTTTAAATATCTCCCAAAAGTTTTGTAATAATCTCTTGACTTTTTCATCTGGAAGCTCTCTTCTATCTTTTCTAGGGTATTTTTAAGATGTTTGCGTTGTGTCTGTCTGATGATTTTATAGGTTGACTTTCTTCGCTTAATTACTCCTAGACGTGATTCTTCAGACTTTTGGGCTTTATGCTTTATCCAAGCTTGGTGTCTTCTTTCTGATGCCTGGTCACATTCTTCATTTCACCACTCATGTTTCTTCCTGGGATTTATTGGAGCCAACTCTTCTGCTATGAATTTTAATTAGGTGGTTAATTCTTCTAGCGTATTAAAGCCGATAGATCCTTCATTTGATTTCCTAGTGCATTTCTTAATTTTTGTTAAGATGGTTAGACCAAATTTTCTTCTAGTTTCCTTTCTGAAATCTTTTCTTTACCATTGGTGTTAATTGTATTTCGATCTGCACAACATAGTGGTCTGGTCCTGAGTCTTCACCCCTTAAAACTTTGATGTTGTAGACTTCACGATGGTGAAATTTATCCATGCCTAGACTGTCCAGTTGCCATTCGCCCTTTCGGAAATCAGGGTGTTTGCAGGTTTTTAATTTGTGAAGTTTCCTTTTAAAAGATGTTTATTTTGAGACCAGGTTATGGTTTCTACAAGTTTCAATTAACCTTTGTCAATTTTTGTTGGTCCATTTACGTTCTGGCCATTTTCCAATGATATCTCTGTATCTTCTTGCTTGTCCCAGTTAAGCATTGAAGTCGCCAAGCAGAATTTTTATGTCTGATAAAGGAATGTTGATGAAGACGTGATCCATGAGATCCTAAAATTTCTGTGTTTCTTCTTTGTCCTTCAGAGCATTATATTTCTGATTGGTGGAAGCATGTGTATTGATAATTGTGTATGTATTATTTGCAGATTTCAAAGTTAGAGTTGCAAGCCTGGGGTACTGAGATTTGAATTTTATGACAGAGTCGATAATTTTGAGATCTACGTATAAGAAATCCATTGCCAAATTGTGGACAGTTTTTCATGACTCTTTTTCCAGGGATTCCTTTATAAAATCAGTATCCCTGTGATTCCATAGGATCTTGATCACTATTTCTGATTTCGTGAAGAGCCATGATTATGGTTTTGTGTTTCTTCATGATATCAGTGACGAATTTTAATCTTCCAGCTTGGCACAGGAAGTTAACATTGTGGTCGAGAAGAATGAGATTTGTTCAGGTTTAATGCTTTAATATTTTTCTGTTTGTACCGACTGTTGAGTTTCTAGACGCTCAGATCCACCATTATCTTCTCAATGACAGCCCATGGTGTACTAATGCTGTCTTTCCTGCAATTTTGGGTTACAGCCAGTGGAATTATTCTTCAAAGTACTGTTCATGATCGACTGTCTAAGGTGTCACAATAGTGTGAGGATAAATCCTCGAATTACAACTCAGAATGTTATTCAGAAAGGTGATGATGAATGATGACAACATGAAATTCTGAAGACAGAAAAAAATAGAAGGGGTCAACACTTCGAGAATTGAAGAAATCGGCCATAGAAAGACAAGGGCCATTCAAGGGCTTGAAAATGAAAAACACCCTAGACCTCCAGACGTAATACCGTCGGGGTCAGAAAAGAACAAGAGTTGAAAAGAAAGGTCAGATAGGACAGATAAAAGTGAGGAGCCTGGCACAAGTAATAGGAAGCAACGCCAGACCCAGCTTGGAGACCCGTGCTCGCCAAGCACGTCACGCAAGATGCATGCCCCGGAGCACCGTGCATGTTCTTTTATAACCGATCCTGCAACGAAACTATGTGCACTGATGTCGGAAACGGGGTTATTGAAGAATATAGTGAGTCCAGTGAAGATGGCACCCGAATTTCGGAAAATATACATTTTTCCGTGTTGTTGATATATATGTTTTAGTTCTAGAGTTCTCTCTTCAAAATTCACGAAAAAAATACTACTCGGGGATATTTTAATCTTATAAAATAATTATTTTCCAACTTGCAAGAAAAGAAAATTACTGTCATCACAATTCCGAATAGCTCCGCAATTATTTTACAGAAGACTCTAATAACACTTTTTGTGCAGATCATACTTTATGAGATAAGAGCAGCAGTAAGGTACACATTTATGCAGTGTGGCATTGTCGCACAATAGTAAAACGACCGTCCACTAATAAGTTGCAAATCTTTCCATGCAAATACATTGGAACGAACTAATAAGGTAGTAGAAGAGCCATTTACAAAGCTGCACCCAGGCTGAGGAAATTTTGAAGCCAACGATTTCAGGATAATATCGTTAGTAGTTTAGTTTTGATTCGATATACGTCATTATATAGGTTAAAATGTCACAGACTTACCTTCTGGAGTGCTACCCGTCGTATTTTGTCCTGACGGCTATGCAGGATCGCTGTCATTTATTAAACAGGGCACACGAACAGTCAACTGTCACGGCACGTATGATATCCACTTGAGAGTGGAATGACACCGTAGAACTCGGCAAATATGTATGAACGCAATCTGCACGAGATTCAGCGAGATCAAATCGGTATGAGCACCTTTTCTTCTGTTCTGGCTTTAAAACGATTCAGACCACTGCACTTTGGGTTGTTTGTTCGGATTCATCGAAAACGGGGGCAAAGTCGTTCGTAATCATGGATACCTCCGAATACGATAGCTCCTTTCTGACATTCTGTCACAAACTCCACATCGACCCAGGGTCAGATACCCACCTGGTACCAGGTTTACACCATCTATCTAAAATGAAGTGCTGTAATGGGTAGTAATATCTGGGGATGTACTGCAAATAAACAGTTAGCTACGACAAATATAAAGTTAGGGTTTGGTATCTTTATTAATATAAGTACTGTATTAATGGAACCATAGTGCAACTTAGTGAATGAGGACTGAAGCTCATGTACGCACAAATGAACATTTTTCTCGCTTATAGAGGGTTATTGATCAGTACCTTCATGGCTTCCTAAGTTGACAGCATAAGAACCACAATACATACAGAAAAGTAATCCTTGTCAGTGGACAGACCATCTCCCCATATTTCTGTTCGTAAGACGTGCCATTGGGTAGTTGCACTCGGTGGCATTCGTGTCGGAACATATGATCAAGTCATTCGCTGTGTATTGTCGCACTGAATTAGTTCATACCTGCAGATAGACAACACAATGAACGGATCTCCAGAGCAGGCTGCTGTCGCACGGCCCCTAGGCAAATTCTATCAGCGATCTCAAGAAACTGCACCCACCTATTGACGTTTGCTTCTTCCGGTTTGTTTTGTAGTTTTCACACACTCATTTTCCGAAAACACGGATGGTTCAAATGGCTCTAAGCACTATGGGACTCAACATCTTAGGTCATAGGTCCCCTAGAACTTAGAACTACTTAAACCTAACTAACCTAAGGACATCACACACACCCATGCCCGAGGCAGGATTCGAACCTGCGACCGTAGCAGTCCCGCGATTCCGGACTGCAGCGCCAGAACCGCGAAAACACGGATGTACTTAGCAGTTGTCCTCATTTTGCTATTGGTTTTACAAGAGCTTTGAACGGATGTCACGTCACGACTCACTTTCCAGTTTTGAGCACACACCGAGCCTGTGACGTGGAACAATGGACTCTCCCACCAAGTGTGAAGTTGCGTACTGAGGGGCTCCACTTGAATTCCATGCAACCTACGTAATGAACTGTGATGAGGGAAAATGCGGGACCTCAGAAGGATTTCAGGATGGGAAGTGTTTGATCACCCACCATACGGGCAGGACTTGGTCCCTTCTGATTTTCATCTCTTTGCTCACACGAAACGCTGTTAGGAGGAGAGAATTTTGTTACAGCAACGAGCTGCAGAAGACCAGAGTAGAGAATTGCTGGGAAGCACAGATGGCTTCCTTGCATGCCGAGGATATTGTAAAGTCGGTACCTCGCTACGACGAACGTGTAAGGTGTAGGTAAATGTTGAAAATAAAAATTTCTCTATTTTCACTGTGGTTCCCATTGCGCGATCGATCGGACCTACAAAAAAAAATGGGCGAAATCGGGGCACAACAGGATAGTGAAGCACATCGGGACTGTGCTGTGCTGCGCTAGTATTAGTCTTAGTCGTAGGAAATGGGAATTTTGACAAAATTCAGTAAAGGCGCGGTTGGGCGATGAAGTCTAGGGCGCTGGCAGTGGGTGGTAATAGTCGGCAGCCAGTAGGCTGGAGAATGCTACAACCTGTTGTAGTGACGTGTAACTATGCCTCTCAATGGAAGGGAACGTTCGACAGCGAATCTGACTTGATATGAAGTCCGACTTGTACATCAACGGTCTTTCTTCACGTTTCCACTAGCGTTTCTGTAATTTTTGACGAATTTATACGAAGTAAAGCCATTAATTGTTAATTGTTCACCCTCGAATGGCATGTAGTCTTAAAGAGCATGCCATTCACTGTACATTAGTTATATAATACGTTTTAATCTTTCAGTTATCACGTCCCATAAAAATTGTTAAAATGAAATGTGCTCTTCTGCCCCCACATTTTTCGATGCAGGTACATTTTCAGCTATATATTGGTTTTTTTTTTCCTTGCTTTTCCAGGTGATGTGAACTTACATTAGAGAGACTCATAGACAGAAATTGGATATTAACTCAATGGATATGGCAGTTTCAGCTGTTTTATCTTTCGACAATAGATTTTTAAAAGCATTTTTGGAGTTTAACGTACCAAAATCGATGTTGGAAAGATACATTAGTAAAGGCAAAAATTCTCACAAGTACATAGTTCAGAAATCCGGTTGGGAAATTTAAAATTGTTTTAATTACAGAACAAAAAGACGAGATGGTAGCATACCTGTGGCCAGTGGAAAGCAGACAATTTAGTCCGACGATGATACCTCCCACTGTCAGTGCGGTAGCTTATCACCCAGAAGAAAGGAATGGCCTACCACACACATTTGACAAAGAAGCTTGATTAGCTGGGCAGGACTGAGTCACAGGATTTATTACTGTGGAATCCTATGTTGTCAATTCGTAAACCATAAAATACATCGGGTACAGAGCAATGGGATTCAATAAAGTAACAGTACAAGTAACATCAGCTTGGTATAGTAACCATTGAAAATAATTGTACGGTGGTTTTCTAAATACCTGTAAAATGTTTTCTTATTGCTGACAACTTTTTTTGATGTTTCATATTCTAGTCTAACATGTTCATTAAACAAATTTATGTCTTAGTTTTAAGACTTTATTTCTACTAATTTCAATTTTTATGAAACAATTTCACAAAAATTGCGTTGTCCCATTGTGCTCCGTGACAAAATGTAAAACATACATAACATAAAGTTTTAAGCGAATTTGAAGTAAGATACGTTAGGAGGACATACTAAAAGTTGATTTATTATACATTTAAGCAGAATTCTCTTGTGCTCCTGCGTTTTACAAAAATTATGTAACGTTAAGTATCCCGTTCCGTCTCTAGTTCCCCAACCTTCGTATATTAAAGCAGTAAACTGCAGGAAAATTTGAGTGCAGTTTAAAATTCAGAAAAAAATCTAATGAGAAAAATTAGAAGTAGCAGCAATTATTGAAATGGTTTGAGGACAACATTTTATTTCTAATGAACTTTTTTTTTATTTTTCGAGAGTCCAGCCTGTTGCTGGAAGCTTCAGGCTCCAGCCAGTGAGAGATTTTTCTCATCTGCAGCTTCCGATGAGTGCTGTGGCCATTGTTTACCGGGGAGCGTGGCGTCCGCTTACATCTGCAGCGCGGAGGCAAGTCCCAGAGGTGTGATGCGCGGGCAGCCATTACCGCGGCGGTTACGATGCGTTATCCGCCCGCCGGACGCCTCCACAATTTATAATCGCGTCCTTACATATTTTCCGCTGCGCCCGGGGATGTATTTTAGCAGACTGCACGGGCCGGGCGCGCCGTCTGCCGCACAGCCGGCAAGATCGATAGCCATGTCGACGGTTCAGCGATGCTATAACTTCTGGTGGCAGTTTGTTTTCGTTTCAGTGCTCCACAGAGGAAAGTCAGTGCGACAGTACTGGCCGAATGGCGGACTCGAACAGCTTTAGTTGTCTTTCATTCCGCCCCTGTATTGCCGAGATCGTATCTCTGTGTTCCGACTCACACTGCAAGGTTCCCCATTCCGTACTCTTGAAATTGTTGTAGTCGGTTGCGTGATCACCAGTAAGCTAACGTTATTTGCCATATTTTATCCTCTGGGAGAAATTTAGCCAGGGATTTAGGAGCAATAGACACAGTGTGTTTGCATAATCAGTTTTGGAAGCGTATAGCCTCATCATAAATAAGTCTTCCTATAGAACAGTACCGTATTATGGGGTTTTTGCCGTGGGAGGTTGATATAGCTGGGCGAGAAATTCTAGTCAGTTAATGGTTCATGCTGAGGAAAGCTCAGGAAAATATATATCTGTTGACGGACCTCACAAAATATTACAGGAAAAGGTGTGTAATGTGTAGGGTTAGAATATGGGATATTTATTGCCTAAAGGTGTACAGGAGGTGACACCAACTAGCGGCAGGATGAAAGTGTTACACAGGCTGCCAACAAGTGAAAGGGGGCAGCCGATCGCTTGCAACCGAAGTGCTTGGATACAATGGTACTGACCGCGTCATTTTGTTACTACTGATATTCGACAGTTCGTTTTACATATTAAGTTTATTAAATGACGCATTTTGGCAATGAACTGCTACATTTTAAGCAATCGTGCACAGTTGGTCTAAATGTTGGCTACACATCCGATACTAAATATGGGATAACCCGTATTTGCACCTTATTCTACTTCATCTGATGCAAACCCGTTGATTTATAATACCTGTCGTTTCAGGATGCCTAGAAAAACGCCAAAGTGTATTCGAAAGTACAAACGAAACTGCTGGAATGAAGAGTTTGGTATCGCTCGGATTTGTGGTGCTACACTATAGTTGGCAATATACATAGATACCATAGACATTAGTGATTTCTCGCTACAGTTCTTTACGACGAATTGGAGAGGCTGTAGAAAACACCCCTATGTCTCTCTCAACGTCAACATAACAGCACTCTCACGCAAGGGTTAATATAGAACGGACGGTGGAATCCCTCTGCCCAGGTCGTGAGCTCATCTGAAGCAGTCAACATCGACAAATAGGAGTAATGAGTTATTCAAGTCTCAGATGGACATGTAATTTTGGAAATGGTGAACATTTTACTTCAATAGAACAGTTTGTTAATTAGTGCATCAAGTCATACTTTAATACTCAGTGACAGTTGTAAATGGTCGAGCACTCCCATGCAATGTTTTGTATCAACTAACAGATCTTCCTCGCCACCAGTTCCATCTTCCACCTAAAAATGTATGCCACCTACTCCCACAACCAGGCCCATTTCACCTTCTCCCATCTCGACACCCTCGTCTAAGTCCCTGCCATGGCGCGACAGCACTGTATCCTGTTCAGCAGCATCCATTCCCTTCCCACCAACAAGAACCTCTTCATGCATATCCTCGCCACCCACCACATGGATGCCTTCCTCCTTAATGAAACCTTTCTTCAGCACCACCACACCCTTCATACCTCGCCCTACCTCCTTCACCGCTCCGACAATCCCTTCCTGATAGCGCGTGGCAGAGTTACCATTGGTCCCCATCACCAGATCCCAGTTCAGCTCCCCAGCACACCCGCCCTGAATCCAACTCCACTCCTGATATCATCCTCTCCTCCACTAACCTCCTTGGTCACATAACGTTGGATGTCCTGGAACCCATTGGTATTGAGCATCTCCCTGTCCTCCTCACCGTTTCAGACGGTCGTCGCCCCCGCCCCGACTTCCTTCATGACCCTCCCCTGAAGTACGTCCATGATTATTACCGCGCCGACTGGAATGTCTACCGGGATACCCACTCCACCCAGGTCGATGGCCACACCTTCACCTACCTCCACCCCGACGATATTACCCATGCCACCTCCTTTCTCCAGTACACCTTGTCTGAGGCCATGGAGGCCCACGTCCCTACTGTCGCCATCCACCCCCACCATCCTACCTTACCCCCACAGGCCGTCCTCCTCCTCTGTGAATCCCGCCGTCTCTACTGTGCTTTCCTCCTCACACGTGACCGGGACACACTACAACGCCACCAGCAGCTCCAGAGACACATTTGTAACTTGCTCACGGCTAATAAATGCCGGGACTGGCGACAGACATGACCCGTTTAAACGCTACCCTTCCTATCAACTCGTCCAAGTACTCGTCAGCCTTCCGCCGCCTTACCAGATCTAAACCCCCTCCCTACTATCCTCTCCTTCATGACAACCAACCCTTCCCTGACGCCATTAGTAAAGCCAATCACTTTGCCTCCTACCTCTCCGATGTCTTTACCATGCCTGAGATCCACAGTTTGATTACTCCCTCTTCCCCGATGTCCGCGATTGAACTGACACCTCTGCCCCTCCCCTCGCACCTGGTTTCCAATACTTGGGCAACATTGCACACAGAACTCAATGAACCTATCACTACACAGCATCTCATTGCTAAGCTCCGCATGAAACGCAACAACGCTCCTGGTCCCTATCGTGCCACCTATCGCCGCCTTCGTGAAGCTTCTGCCTCTTCACCCTGGCCAGGCTCTACAATGTAGTCCTGTCCACTGGCTACTACCCCAACCTGTGGAAAACCTCCCGTATCCTGATGTTCCTCAACCCCAGTAAACCGCCGTCCGCTGTCTCCTCCTACTGTCCCATCATCCTTACCTCGGTCTTCCGCAAGGTCCTGGAATCCATCCTCACCTGATGCATCCACCAACATATCCGCCAGCACCGCCTCCTTCCCGTTACCCGGTGTGGCTTTCGGCCGTCCTTCTCTTCTGATGACCTTCTCCTTCACTTCACTCATCTCCGAACAGCTTAATTCCCGTCATACCGCTATCTTCCTCTCCCTTGACCTTGAACGAGCCTATGACCAAGTGTGGCATTCCGGTCTCCTCTTCAAGCTCCAAACCTTCACTATATCACCTACGTCTATCTGATCAGCTCCTTTCTTTCCCACTGTCCTTCCTACATCACCATCCACAACACGGATTCCTACACCTTTTTCCCCTCTGCCGGTGTGCCCCAGGGTTCCGTCCTCTCCCCTCTTCTGTACCTCTTGTATACGGCGGACATGCCGCCGCCTTCACCCCCCATCCACCTTCTCCAGTGCGCTGATGACACCGCCTTCCTTGCCCTCGCCCCCACCCTGCAGCGCTCCCAACATCTTCTCCAATTCCATATTGACCGGTTCACCACTTGGTGCAACCAGTGGTTGCTTAAGGTCAATCCTTCCAAATCCCAGGCGATCATTGTAGGCAAAACCACCCCTTCCTTCCGCCTCCTCTACATCACCATCTATGGCCGTCCTATCACCCTCACCCCCACCCTTAAGTACCTTGGCGTTACCCTCGACCGTCGCCTCTCCGCCTCTCCTGGACCCCCCATCTCCGGACAATCCAAGCCAAGGCACGCTCCCGACTCCGTCTCCTCAAGCTCCTTTCCAGCCGTACGTGGGGTCTGGAGCCCTCCACCATACTCCACACCTATAAATCCATCGTCCGCCCCTATCCTCTGTTACGCCCATCCTGCCTGGATCTCCGCCCCCCTACCTTTTACAAATCCCTTCAGATCCTTGAACGCCATGCTCTCTGGCTCGCCTATCGCATCCGTTTCCCCACCCCCACGTGGATCCTGGATGACCTCATTCTGTTCCCCCACCTCCTCCTTTTCCTTGAAAGCATACGGATCCTCTACAACTCCTGTAAACTCGATCCTCTTCACCTGCTTGTCTCCCCCATCCTCTCCCACCCCCACCCGCTGTTGCGCCTGTATTCCCACGTCCCACCTGCTCTCCATCTCTCCACCCTCCTTACCCTCTCCCAAGGTGGCTTCCGCCAGCTCCCCCACCCTGATGATGCCATTCTCCCCTCCGTCTACCCCTCCTACCAACTTTGATCCTCCCTCCCTCTTCCTGTGTTTGTTCCTTTGGGCACCCTCCCTCCCTTCTCTCCCCCTTCCCTCCCTCCTCCCTTTCTCCCCACTCCTCCCCCGGGCTTCCCCTCCAGCCTTCCTCCATCTCCTACTTCCGTCTCCTCCGCCGTTGGCATCCTTGCTCACCCCTCTCCCTCCCACTCCCCCTTCTTCCCCTCTTGGCAGGTCACCAGACTCGTACACGCTCTGTGGACATTCGTGCGCCGGAGATCATCGCCATCAGTTTCGCGTGCGTGTGCCGTCGTTTTGTGTTTTTAGTGACCGCCATCACGCTCATACGTTCACTTGTGCCGTCGGATTCATCAGTGTTATGTGCGCCGTGTCAACGTGTTTTCAGTGTCGTTATCGTCGAGTGTGAACGGCTCCGTGTTGTTTTGTATTTCTGTGTCCACTATTTTTTGCCCATCACTATGTTTATTCTGGATCTCCATTCTGTGTTATATCATTGTCAACTCTATGGCTGAAGAGCGGCGTACCATGCCGCTGACAGCCTACCTGATTGTACAGGTATGAAAATAACAATAAAGGGAAAAAAAGAGAGCAGATGCGCCAGCAGTCGCAGGATGTTGACATTACCTGAAAAGGCGCTTTTAGTGAAGCTGTATTATCAGAATGAGGAATGTTGTAGTTCAGCGTTACGATCCTATCGCCATAGGAAGGGGATTCGAACGGGTAAAGGTTCGTTGACATATGCAGCTGTGGCGAGAATGGTTTCGAAGTTCGAAGCCATGGGTTGTTTAGATGGTAGACCCCGTAGTGGCCGACCGAGCACAAGGCGTAATGCTGATGAGACAGTTCAGGAAGAAATGAAGACTGTAGTCGGTTCGTCTATGCACGGGGAAGTCAGCGCTCGTGCAGTCGCACGTCGCACCGGCATTCCATACACTACTGTTTGGTTGGCACTGAGGTGTACCCTCCGATGCTATGTGTACGAAATCCATCGGCATCATGAACTGTTACCAGGCGATTTACTGTAGCGGAGGACATTTGCGGTGTGGGCGTTTCAAAAGATGGCGGAAGATGACGATTGGTTGAGTAACATATTGTGGACCGACGAAGCTAATTTCACATTCCGAGGGGCTGTCAACGCCCACAACTGCAGAATTTGGGCTACCGAAAATCCTAGAACTGTCGTGGAAACTCCAATGCATGACAAGCAAGTCACGGTATGGGTTGGATTTACCACATCTACCGTTATCGGGCCTTTTTTCTTCGAGGACATGCGTGATTCAGGTTTTGTCACTGCTACCGTGACGGGTGAGAGGTACGCCGATATGTTACAGAATCGCATCATTCCCAGCCTGGCTGATAAACACCTGCTGCAACGTACGATGTTTATGCAGGATAGCGCTCCACCCCATATTGCTAGACGCGTGAAAGATCTCTTGCGCGCGTCGTTTGGTGATGATCGTGTGTTCAGCCGCCACTTTCGTCATGCTTGGCCTCCCAGGTCCCCAGGCCTCAGTCCGTACGATTATTGGCTTTGGGGTTACCTGAAGTCGCAAGTGTATCGTGATCGACCGACATATCTAGGGATGCTGAAAGACAACATCCGACGCCAATGCCTCAGCATAACTCCGGACATGCTTTACAGTGCTGTTCACAACATTATTCCTCGACTACAGCTATTGTTGAGGAATTATGGTGTACATATTGAGCATTTCCTGTAAAGAACATCATCTATGCTTTGTCTTACATTGTAATGCTAATTATTGCTATTCTGATGAGATGGAGCGCCATCTATTGAACATTTTTTGAACTTTTGTATTTTTTCGGTTCTAATAAAACCCCATGTCATTCCAAGCCTGTGTGTCAATTTCTACGTCTCTATCTACATGGTTCCGTGATTTATTCAGCTTTCAAATTTATACTGACTTTTTGATCACCCGGTAGTATTTAAGCCCAAGTAATGTAAGAGTTGATAAGTAAGAATCCAAAATTTTAAAGCGGTTGAAGGCCCATCATTTTAAGAGCAATACAAGTATGATAAATTTTCAACAGGCAGAAGACCCACAGCTTTATCTTGAAAGAATGTAATACTCGATAAGTAAGAACCGTAAAATTTAAAGCGGCTGAGGGCCCATTCTTTTAAAAAACAATACAACTACAATAAATTTTCGACAGATAGAAAGCCTACAGCCTTATCTTAATAAGTAGGATCCTTAAAACTTAAAGCAGCTGAAGGCCAATGATTTTAAAAATAATAAAATGGTTCAAATGGCTCTGAGCACTATGGGACTTAACATCTATGGTCATCAGTCCCCTAGAACTTAGAACTACTTAAACCTAACTAACCTAAGGACAGCACACAACACCCAGCCATCACGAGGCAGAGAAAATCCCTGACCCCGCCGGGAATCGAACCCGGGAACCCGGGCGTGGGAAGCGAGAACGCTACCGCACGACCACGAGATGCGGGCTTAAAAATAATACACTACAATAAATTTTCAACAAGCAGAAGGCCCTTACCAAATTAAGAAAAACTTGCTTTTAAAACAGCTAAAGGCCTTTTATTTCTAGAACACAATTGCAAACATACAAATTCCAACCATCAGCTATGATCCAAGCCGGAAGTATAAACATCAGGCAGAAGATGGTATACGGTGCAAATATCGATACACACCGCTGCTGACAAACGTAGAAAGAGGAAGTACCACTCCATAACCGCAATAACCGCGGGAGACCAAACGCAGAGTAACAGCCAAGTTTTAAAGCAACGCATAAGCCGGGATCGGCACGGCTCACAAACCGTCACGAATTGTCTCTATCTTTGGAACACTATGATGTCAAGAAGGGTTTGAGGAAGTTATCTTTCAGTGAGAGTGGGAGCTGTAAAGGGAAATTCAACACTCCAACAGCAAAGAGAAGGTCTTGAGAAGTGAGGCAACAATCCTTAGTTTCGGAGAACGATGGTGCATCCCTGAAACGAGTTGTACATGCCGACAGTGACCTAGAAATACACGTAGATGAATATGCAGGTGATGAGGATGTAAGCTGCGTTTTTTGAGATGCCTTCTTTCTGAGAACCAAGGATGACAACTTTCGGTCTCGTGTTTTGAGTGCAATGTGTGGGCGCACAGTGAATGTGCATGTACTGAAACACATTTGAACATTTGTGACCATTAAAAATAGCAACTTTTCTTTCATAAAATATTGTCATGTGATTTTCTCTATGTTTAACCATAAATAGTTGTATTGTTCTGTTTTCACCTCATATTGTGTATGTTCAGCCTTGAGACTGTTGTAAGACTTTCATAAAAGTGACTTAGATGCGTGACGTGTTGGTATTCGTTTTATAGCTGTTTTATAGTATTTTCGAAATAACCCGTATTTGGACCCTACTGAACTAAATGATAAATTAGCAATCCCTCCTAAGCAAGCTATTTTCTACATCCTTTATATCGATTCTGTTCATTTTAATCTCATTGTTAGAAAGGCAACACATGATGTATTGTACCTAAAGCATCCAGTAATCTTGGCACTGTAACATTTAATAAAAGTGATAGCCCGTATTTGAACCATCTCCTCTACTTTGACACAAACACAAAGTAAATCGTCCAAGTAGGAGCCGGACGTATCATCTGAACGGTGATACCAAAATTTTATGAAACCTGTGGACTTATATGACGTGATAGAAGGAACAGATGAATCTGTTCTGACCTTAATGATTAGATGGTGCTACATTGAATGATACTTATTTAATAAGTATCACTCAATGTAGTATTCAAGGGAATTTAAAATGGTTTCTGACGATATTATTGCAAATTACATGATTTAACTTTTCGATAACGTCACAAATCCCAAGCAATATCTGGAATCCAAAAAGAACAGTTCCCTGCAAATCCCTAAACGATACAAGGATAAAACTCCGTAAAATTATAGTGATATTATAACTTCTGGATAGACGCGACAGACAGATAAGCAAAATGAAAGGTGATAGTGAAATATAAGCAGTCGACATGAAATTCTTGAGAAGAGTAAGTGGTTGTAGAACAAGTGAGAGTCTTAGAAATAGGGTTCGTAACGAGTTCAAAACAGGAAACATTATTTGACCAAGATACTGGTGCTCCTAAACTAGGTGTACGTAGAAATGACAGATGCCTAACACTTGTATGCCAGATGAGAAAGTGAAAGGATTTCGATGAATGGAAAAAAGGGTACTAACTGGCCGATCAAAGTGAGACGTCTGTTTTAATTTGGTGGCTGAGAAGGAAGATCACTTTAGTTAAGACCTCTGCGAACCGTTGTACTATTAATACAGTAATGTAGATCTTACTGTGAACATCGATCAGACATTGTATTGTGTATACTTATGACGGAGATTCTGTTGAAAATCTGAAACATGGAATGATGATACTTCAGTCCCATAATTCCTGCCTTCCGATCCCACACATTTCCGTGTGACAGCCACCAACATCATTCCACAACATGTGGTAAATTGCGCACGAACAACTTAGGCTGACAGGTTCCAAAATTATGTCTAAAAGTCAGAGAGAATATGTATACAAACCTCATTGGGTCAACTTCCATCGTTTAAATAGAAGAACCGATTTAGAATACAGTCGATATCTTAACGACATCGGATAATTACTCGGTAGCAGATTTAGTTTTCAGACTAATGCCACTAAAAACTCCGCTACAAACATGGTAGCTTACCATTATGGGAGCCAGCATTGTTCACTGCCATAGCAAGCAGTAACCACGTATGATAGTTCAGTATATTTTTTCCGATCGACTTTCATGTATTGAGAACAGTGCAGAGAAAAGATCCACAGCTAAAGCACTGCCGTCAGCAGGGAAATTAAAGTGCCATATTTAGCCAGACGGCAGTCGAGAGCACACAGTGGGCAATGTGAAACTCTTTTTAAGAATAACAGATACTACTCCGTCCATTGTGCTGGCATACTATCCATGACGTTAGAGACATTATTGGCTGCCAGACTGTTATTTGCGCTTCTCTAGCTGCTGCTTCACATGCTTTGCCTACAGACACATAAAACGAGTGGAAAGAGTTTGGAACCATTGGACGTATTTGTGGAGTGCCTTTCCCCATAATAGTGACTTTTTTTGGAGCACTAGGCAGCTTAACACGATATGGAAAACTGAAACAAAGAGAATATGCAAGCCGAGAAATTTTTTTTCGTGTGGTACAAAGTTAATTGTATTAATAAGTATTTCTCTTGCGTCTGTAATTCTTCCAAATGTTAGAGTGCATCAATGTTCTTTGAAGAAGGAATTTGAAATGTTTTCAACTGAGTTGCAATGAATTTCATTATGTAAACTATGCCTGTAGTTACTCAATATCTGGAGACCAGGTCCTTTACGTTAAGAAAAGTACTCTTTGATTTATTTTCATATTCAAGGCTACCTTTTAATGTGGTTATTTCACCCTACACATCATTTTTAGAGACGACAGGAAGGTAACAACATGAACAGGCACTTCTGAGAGCATGTACATTTATATTGCATGTGGGATTTTTAAGTTAGCTCTTCTTTCTCAAGTTGAGAGAAAGCAGATTGGTTGGTTATCTAACAATACATCTTGTAGTGAATATTTTTGGCTTGGAAACCACATGCAGTTATTGGGAAGAGTAACGTCCGGAAGCCCTTACTGGGGACAGAACGCTGGTCACAAGAATTTGTTGCCCCAGTGTGCAGACAATGATTTTGGCCAAAGAGGTAAAAAAAAACTGCCTACCCGGACCTACCCATCAAGCATTTCAGGCCACAGAAGTGACGGATGTCGTCCAACCAAGGTGTTTTGACAGTTTCACTAACTGTCATTATGCAAAGAGATGGCATCCGTAAAAATCCACGAGTTTCCATGTTCACCTTGGACCAGGTACTATTGGTGGAGTCGTCAGGTAATGTCGTCCCTCTGCCTGCCAAGGTTTTTGGAAAGCCTCGGGTCTTTGGAAGAATTTTAGGATGGAATACCATTTTATGGCGGCTCTGAAATGGTCTATTTTTGGACACAAAAGCGCTTCTCTAGTTTAGCCGAGGCCCTTGGTCGGACATGTTTTAACTTTAAGCTTGTCCAAATGATGATGCCTGTGACAAATGTGTTGTTCACTTCAGACATAACCGAAAACTCAAAACATGCTGCCTAAGTGGCCATGGGATAGACAGTTTACGAGTGTAACGTCTTCTCCTCCCTCCGCAGGTATTTGCGAGTCAGAGATTGGCTGCTTTAGCATGAAAAGAATATTAACAACTTTAGTTAGGACTGGATGGAGGGTAGAGCTGATGGGTGAAAGACATAGAGCTCGTGGAGTTCTGTGACTGGCACAAAATCCTTGTGGGCATGATTGAGTGGATATTAACAACTTTAGTTAGGACTGGATGGGGGGTAGAGCTGATGGGTGAAAGACATAGAGCTCGTGGAGTTCTGTGACTGGCACAAAATCCTTGTGGGCATGATTGAGTGGGTGCATTTTTCGAATTTCTGAGGTTTGATGAAAAGCGAGGAGTGGGGAAACGGGGCTTCTAATACAGGCTCCGATCTGGAGACGAGATTCTGGTCTGATCTGAATTCTTGTTGTGAGTGGGTGGCACTGGTGATACTCGTCCTGAGCATGACTTTCCACTCGCATTGGCCTTCACTGGAGAAACGGTGATGCTTCAGCAGTTCCAATAGTTTACACCTCAGTCATCTCAGACAACTCGCAGTGCCAAGGATATTCTTATTTGTATCAGGTCTGCAGCCTTGAGGTTTGATCTCCTTGCACACATTGAACTGAGTGACACTGGTCTATGGTACGACCAGCAAACGGGGTGTCACGCGCAGGAATCTGCCGAGTGTTCAGGGCTCCCTCAAAGACTAATTGCGATCTCTCTAACAGGTCACCAGCTGGCGACTGTGCCATTTCGTGCCTGTGATTACGAATTACTGCTCCGGCTTTGTAGGGCCAATAGAATCACAGTCTCACCACTTGTTCTCAGCCGCACCAACGTGCAGAATAAATCCATTAGAGTGTATTCACTGTTAGATAATTTCATACTGTGTTATCAGGGTTTTGAGTCAGAGTAAATAGATTAAGACTCTATGACAATCAAAGGCCACCCGGTGGGTGACTAATTATTTGTTGCTTCTATTTGTATTGCCAACAGTTCATGATTTATTTCTCATCTCGCTGAACTTCTGTTTTTTGTCATGTTTTATGATCAGTAAAGTTTTGCATTTTTTTTGTAACAGATTTAATCCTGCATTGATATATTAATCACCCATCAATAACTGAATACAATAATGACATGGCTACCATTTCATTAAATTAGTTTAGCATTTTAAGCTTTATTTCAGAGTCTAATTAAAGTGATAACCTCCAGTGCAGGCTCGCTAAAACCACTTAACGGGGCAGAATCAGTTTAGCAGACACATGGCCAGGCGGATGCTGGAAGGCTTACAAGTTAAAGTGATTGCTGTCAGGGTGTAAACTTACAGTCATCTTCAGCATTTCAAATAAAACCGCAAGACCAGTGTAGTCTAGCAACCTACGTCTCAACATTTCACTTAATCTCATATGTTTTGTTGATCATATACGAAATTCTCTATCTTGTCTAAATTTGTAGCCACATATGTGGCTGCGTAATAGCTATGGACGTTCACAATATTGTATATGGGAGCCAGTAACCGTGCTGGCACTGCCTCATCTGTTCTGTTCATGGTTTCTTAACGCACTGTGATAGGATTAACGCTGCTCTCCAGAGTTCCTATTTACCGTTCTCCGGAAATTACCTTGCTGAAGCTAGGTGAGATGAGTCTTATGCGCTTGTGGTCGGATTTTTTATTGTAGAGACAATATGTGTGTGTGATGCTGCGTCGTTTTTCCAGCGTGTTGATAATGTCTATGCGGCTTATGTTTTTTCAGACATAGGTGCTACGATTTAACCAGTTTATACTGAAAGATGATCTTGGAGAACTTTTTTTATACAGGTTTTTTCCTTCCTGACTCACGTGTCGTGTCGTTACTATGAAACAGTGTAAATGGTTCAGAGTTCTGAAAAGTACTCGTTAGGTTAGTTACCTTAATTATAGAAGCACAGAATCTCTCCCGTTTTGTACACAAAGCGCACAGTATCTAGGGGGTGTACAGCAGCACGGAACTACTGAAATATTCATACACCACTACTGTAACACAGCAGCCTCTCCATTTCTGTGTGAACAGAGACGGCCATTTCTGTTACATCTGTTCCTAGTTATGGGATTTCCTGAGAAATATCATCTAGATGTATTTTATTTACAAATATCTCCGTTAGTACCTGCATGATAATTTGTTCCAAAAATACGTTTCATAACATAATAGGAACTGAAAGATTCCTTCGCCAAAGTAACACGCATCACTCTGTGCTGCGAACACATATAGATTTCTGTAAACCTTTAGAGCTTCAGTGCTTTTCGGTTCGAAATTTCTTTTTGTCCTCAACCTTTTTTTAGTATTAGATAATATTACATCAAAGACTTTGGTCATTGTATGGTTTTCTCCACAATTTCTTTTTTAATGCTAATGGTTTAAATATTTGTGAAGTACAGTAAATATATGGAAAGTTACACTTCCATACGGCGCAGAAATTTTGTAATAATTGCTGTCGAGGATGTCGTCATTAATACAAAATATTAATACCCTATTCAGTGTAAAGCTACTTCGTTACTAATTCTTTGTGAGTGAACTATGGAAAAGGAATTCCTTAACGACACGATTTCAGTGTCTTAACGCTGACGTTTTGTTCTTTTTGCTTATTGTATTAGCATTCAGTTTTTATTGTGTTGCCTCCATTTACAGCCCGTAGTTTTCATTTCCGACTATCGTATTGTGTTAAATACCGTCGATAAACTGGAAATTTCAATTGGTAATTTCATGGTGTATGAAGATAAATCTAGCACTGCACCCATATCAGCAGATAACTCAAAAGAGTCATTACCAATATGAACGAATGTCAATCTTCAAGTTTTTGTGAAAATGGTAGTTACACGATAAACAAGGGGCTGCCTTATAACGAACCCATAGTATCGACTTACGGAAGCATATATGAGTAAATAAGTATTTTCCGCGGGGCCATGATCAAATTAATTCAGTCTCCTCCTCCTCATAGCCCGTAAGCAGAGAGCGATGACATTTCGTTATATATGTAATTTCAAATTTTTTACTTCATTGTGGTCGCTTGTCGTACAGACTTTCTTTATAACTACGACATATGCATTCATGTCTGTGGGAACTCTACAAACACAACATGTGTGAGAGGCTAGTACGGCATAATGTGTGAACCGTGAAATTAAACTTTCAAAATCTTTTCTTAAAGAATTTACTTTATTTACTAGCGATTCATCAAGAACATTAACATATTTAATCACACTAGGTGAGCGTGGAAGTAGTTGCCAGGGAGTAACTGATTAAAATGAAATTACCTTTAACAAATGGTAATTTTATTCATAAAAGCCTTTTCAAAAACAGATTTAAAATTTATTAGCAGAAAAGCACCCTCAAAATATCAAGTTACAATTTTATTTAGAGGCAGAAGGAACAATATTGACAGTATGAGCCTTCGGGCTGAGAAGCTTGCCGCTCCCTTTCAACACGGCCGTAGTCACGACCGCTCACAACAACCTCTGAAAGACTACACTGGTGCAAATCTGCAACACACCAGATTACTTTAAACTAAAAATTTTAACAACTCACACAAACATATTAACTATGCACCCCGTAAGAGGAATGGAAATGGTGTAACACTCACACTCAGAAATTATTTGCCACCGAAAGTGCAATTTGTTTTTAAAAGGACTCTTACGGTAGAAGGGTAGCAACTTTATAAAAATGACTATTTAAATAAAACCCATGAAATTCAGACTTACATAAACCGTACAACATGCTCTAATGTGGGTAAGACGATAGGCAAGTTAGAAACATATTTCGGGAATTCGGCCTTTACACCCTAATTCTATTAATTCGTTAACACCGAATCCGACAAACATGACAGAGGCAGCTATTAACGTATGGTAGATTTACAGGGGGATTACTGCACAACCAGAACCGCAGATTGCTCTAACCCTCCCCAACTACACAAGGGAAAAACGGACCACGCAGTGCACAAATAACCACCTTCCCGCGGGTCGGCAAACGGAGAAGAATGGTGGGACGACCCCGAAACAAAGCGGCTGGTGACGTCACCAAGAAAACAAGCAGAATTTAACAAGTAAATGAAACAACATATCTCCAATCACTTAACTTCTAATAAACTGCGATTTCTGGCGAAGACCTGGCGCAGCACCCCCAAAGCTCCCCCGAACCGTCCGCTGCCAGCCGCTTCAATGGACGCAGGAAGGCGCGCCGATCTTCCGTCTCACGGCGTTACAGCTCACTCCGGCCAGCCCGATGTAGTGGTTTCACTCCTGTTGCTCTCGTGGCAACCGCGAAGCCACTACACCCCTATCTATAAGGTGCGGCCCACTCGACTCACGTGGGGAGCTGACATGCGCCGATGCTCAAGGCGGACAAGTCATCTGGTGTGCCAGTACGCGACCGACCAACCGATCGATCCTACCGCCAATGACCACTGCCCAGACTAACTCGAGCAGACCGGCGGCCCAACACACACCAGCACTCCGGACGGCAGACAGACACTGACTGCCCCACACTGAACCGGCTGACCAACAGACTAGACTCTCCGAGACTGACAAACTTACGGACTGCCGAGCTCATAGCGCCCCCTAAATGCCCACGAACAGGATATTTTTCCCTTTCCCACCAAGGAGAGACACCAAAGCTGCGATTGCCACAGCGGCGCCACCGCCAGAAACAGAAGGCCACTGCTTTACACTACGTGCTGCGGCGCGTTCTTCAAAACAGCAAATTTTACCACCGCTCGATGAGTCTTAACAAATGTACTGTTTACAAATCTCCAGAATCTGTATAATAATTAGGATGCAATCACTTAAACAATGAAATTCATTAACGAAGGGTACTGGAGACAGGTTATTGAGGAAAATCTCTTTAGTAGACCTGATGGAAATTGGAAATTTCAAATTTGTTGTCAGGTCTTATGGGACCAAACTACTGAGGTCATCGGTCCCTAAGCTTATGCACTGCTAGAGTTAAACTAAAGGCGACACACACACACACACACTCACGCCCGAGGAAAGACTCGAACCTCCGATGGGTGGGGAGGGGGGGGGGGAAGCCGTGCCGACCGCGACACGACGAATAAGACCGAGCGGCTACCCCGTGCGGCAGACCTGTTTCATTTTCGAAGTGTCTTTGATTTGATTTCGCCACAACATTATCTGTATGATCGTTCCAATTTAAGATATTCAATAACTGTATTATCATCCTATAAAATTGTGTGTTCTATACCGTAACTGAAATTTAGCGGCTTCCTATCATTACTGATGTGGCTGACGTAATACTTTCCAAGGTTTAGAGTGATTTCCCATTTTATCACTATACAGGCATCATGTATATACCGTTTTACAATTTGTTTTGATCTTCTGATGACCTGACAGGACGATAAATGACAGCATTATCTCCAAACAATCTATGAGTGCCATTGAGATTGCCTCCTAAATCGTTTATTCAGATCAGGAACAGCAGAGAGCGTTTAACACAGTTTACGGATGTAGTGGACTGACAAGGCAGCCAGTCCACAGTGACGGGTAACCGAAAAGCACGCGTACACACACGCCGACTGGCGTTAAGTCTGAAACAGGATACGTGATGAAAGCTATAAAGAAAAGAACGGGGCTTCTCGTATAC
Organism: Schistocerca nitens; assembly: GCF_023898315.1. Taxonomy (NCBI): domain Eukaryota; kingdom Metazoa; phylum Arthropoda; class Insecta; order Orthoptera; family Acrididae; genus Schistocerca; species Schistocerca nitens. The sequence continues at coordinate 545,651,605 of NC_064619.1, read as the reverse complement.
TTAACTTTAATTCATTGTGCTACATTTCTCTTGATAATACAAGTGAGACTCTCTCCAGATATGGTTAATGCGCCTTGCTAGGTCGTAGCCATGGACTTAGCTGAAGGCTATTCTAACTGTCTCTCGGCAATTGAGAGAAAGGCTTCGTACGTGTAGTCGCTAGCACTGTCGTCCGTACAACTGGGGCGAGTGCTAGTACGTCTCTCGAGACCTGCCGTGTGGTGGCGCTCGATCTGCGATCCTGACAGTGGCGACACGCGGGTCCGACATGTACTAATGGACCGCGGCCGATTTAAGCTACCATCTAGCAAGTGTGGTGTCTGGCGGTGACACCACATTCCTCCCCCGCAAATCGGCGAACGGTCGCGTGATAAGGCTTCCGCCCGCCGTGGGGAGGACCCCATGTTGACATATGCGATGAGGTGGGGAGCCTAACAACAGGCGAGGCTGTGCCACCCGCACCCGGCCATTCGGTCCGAGGGGAGCTAGGAAACGCCTGAAAACCGAGTCCAGGGTGCACGTCAACATGCGGTGTATGTGCCCGTAATGAGACAGGAGGGGCCGAAGGGTCGACCTCCATGTGGTCGGGGCACCCGACGGGCGAAGACGACATATGGTCCGGAGCGGGCAAGAGTTCCATGGCGGAGAACAACTGGTCACGGGAAGCGATCGGCGGCGCGCGACCCAGGGAGGCGCTGGGCGGCTGCAGCGAAGCGTCCACTGCGGGCGGCGCCGACGGGAGAACAGGCGGCGGCGGCGGCGGCGGCAGCGGTGCGTCGCCATGGGGCAAAATGGAAGGCATCGTCGGTAACACCTGGGGATGAGGCGAGCCAGTAGATGGGTCCCCAGGGCGCTGACCGGACGGCACCGTCGCTGAAAGCAGACGGGGAGCGGCAGAACCCAGGCGACGACAGAGGCGCAGCTGATTGAGATGCCGACGCACTTCACCAGAGGCCCCCAAACCGAAATACACCGCGCGGCCGAGGCAGCGAAGAATGCGCCCTGCAAGCCAACGCCGTGAACCTCGATAGTTGCGATAGAAGACAACGTCGACAGGAGCAAAAGCAGGAGTCTGCCGCTGCACAGGAACCTGATGCGGCGGATGCAGCAAAGACATCAAGGTTCGATGAGGACGACCATGGAGCAACTCAGCCGGCGAGCGACCATCGTGGGGCTGAGAGCGATACGAGGACAAAAAGAGCAATAACGCGTCCTCCCGAGAATGCGACTCTTTCAACTTCAACATCTGTGACTTGAAAGTCCGGACCAATCGTTCAGCGGCACCGTTTGACTGAGGCGAAAACGGCGCGGATGTCAGATGTTGAATACCATTGGCCTTGCAGAATGACTGAAATTCTGCGGACATGAATTGTGGGCCATTGTCGGAAACAATAGTCTGCGGAAGACCTTCAATGCAAAAAATAGCAGATAACGCTTGTATGGTGGCAGATGACGTCGTTAAAGACATCCGGACGACAAAAGGAAAATTACTGAAAGAATCGACCACAACCAACCATCGAGCATTCCTGAATGGACCAGCAAAATCGATGTGCAAGCGTTGCCAAGGGGAAGTGGCGTTCGGCCATGCAAAGAATTTCCGCGGCGGTGCGGACTGCTGTTCGGCACACGCCATGCAAGAAGAGCACATATTCGTAATTGCAGCATCGATTCCGAACCAAGTACAGTGCTGACGAGCAAGTTGTTTTGTTCGCACTATACCCCAATGACCATGGTGAAGACGCCGTAAGACAGAGGACTGTAACGAACGTGGGACCACGACTCAGGACTGATCATTAGCAGAACGCAACAACAAAACACCACGTCGTACAAAAAGTCTCTCCTTGTGAGCAAAAAATCGGCGAACTAACGGATCCTCGATCCGCGACTTTGACAAGGGCCATTGCGTAGCAACAAAACGCAAAACGGTAGCAAGGAAAGGGTCAGAAGCTGTGGCTGTAGGGACACGACGAAAATCAATCGGAAACGATTTGACCACGTCATCGGTTTCCGAGTCAATGAACATGCAAGCAAGTTCGGAAGAATCGAATGCTTTATCCTCAGCAAAAGGCATACGGGACAACGCATCGGCGTTGCCGTGCTGAGCAGTGGACCGATACAAGATATCGTAGCGGTACTGCGAGAGGAAAATTGACCAGCGAATGAATTTCTGCGCTGTACGTGGAGGTACAGGCTTGTTCGGATGAAAAAGCGATGTCAAAGGTTTGCGGTCTGTGATGATGGTAAAGTGACGACCATACAAGAAATCATGGAACTTAGTAACACCAAATACGAGAGCCAAAGCTTCTTTCTCTATCTGTGAATAATTCCTTTGCGCAGGTGAGAGCAATTTGGACGCAAGGGCGATAGGGCGATCATGCGATCCATCTTCGTGCGCAAGCACAACACCGATCCCGAAATCCGATGCATCTACCATCAACAAAAGGGGTTTCTGGGGATCGAGTGGCGTAAGGCAAGTATTTGAAAGCAACGCCGATTTCAACTGTCGAAAGGCGCGTTCGCATTCCGTCGACCAGACGAACGGAACACCTTTACGGCGTAAGCGATGAAGCGGAGCTGAAATGGAAGAGGCATTGCACAGAAAGCGATGATAATAGTTGATTTTTCCCAGCACACTCTGTAGCTGCTTCAAAGTCTGCGGCGAAGGTAAGTCCTGTATGGCATGGAGGTGCTCTGGACTGGGGTGGATGCCTTGGGCATTGATGACATGTCCCAGATACGGTAAGTCACGAGCAAAAAACACACAATTTGTCCCTCCGCAAGCGAAGACCATTTTGTCGCAATTCTTGAAATAATGTTCGTAGATTTTCTAAATGTTCGGCTGCTGTCCTTCCGGAGATCACAATATCGTCCAGATAGTTCGCAGCAGTAGGGACCGACGCACAAACAGTTTGTAAATATTGCTGAAACAAAGCAGGGGCGGATGCACACCCGAATGGCAGTCTTTTGAATCGGTACAATCCAAGATGCGTGTTATCCACCAATACGCGCTGGGATTCTTCGTCCACCGGTATTTGCAAGTACGCATCCGCTAGGTCCAACTTGGAAAAATATGTTCCCGGGCACAGTTTGTCAAAAAGATCTTCCGGGCGGGGCAAAGGAAAAGTAGCAGTCACAAGTTGTGGATTCACAGTTGCCTTGAAGTCCACGCAAAGTCTCAATTTTCCGGAAGGTTTTTTCAAAATTGCTAAGGGTGAGGCCCAGAGAGAAGCCTGCACACGTTCAATGACACCTTGTGATTCTAAATCGTTTAATGTTCTGGCGACCTCATCACGCAATGCATGGGGAACATTGCGCGCTCTGAAAAATTACGGTTGCGCGCCGACTTTCAGTTCCAAATGTGCTTCATAGTTCTTAGCGCAACCAAGGCCCGGTGCAAAAATGTCTGCAAATTCTTCACACAGACGAGAAACACTGGCGGAAGGCACAGTCTGGTTCACTGATAGGACCTGATTGACTATAGACAAGTTAAACAACTGAAATAAATCCAAACCAAACAAGTTCACTGCAGAAGAAGATCGAAGGACGTAAAATGACACAAGTTTTGTTTGTCCCTTGTATGTGGCAAGAAGAGTGCACTGTCCTAACACAGGGATCTGCTGTCCGGAATAACTATTTAACGTAACATTTGCGGCACGCAACGGAGGTTTGCCCAGTTGGTTGTACGTGTCGTGATTGGTCAATGAAACCGCAGCTCCGGTATCGAGCTGGAATGGTATCACTTTGCCGTCAAAGTCCAAGTCGACAAAAAGTTAATTGTCCTGCCGACGACAAGAGCGACTTTCTCGTGCAATTTGAACTGATACAGGTACAGAAGCACTTGCGACTTTACGAGATTTCCGGCGACGTCGACGCACACTTTTTGTGGGACGAACACAGTCACTGTTTGAGATAGTGGCACTGGACGGGGTGGAATTAACTACATGAATGTCCATGGGCGAAGGTCCACGAGCCTGATTGTCACTGGTTCTATTCCGGCGCGAAGCAAAGGGCCTGGAATGGTTGTGATTGTCTGATCTGAGCTTTTTCTGGCAAACACTTTGAACATGTCCTTTCTTATGACAGTAAAAGCAAATAGCTTGGCGTGACGGGCAATTGTCACGCGAATGTCTAGTTGCACACCGCGGGCATGATTTCAGAACTGCATTTGTTCGCTTACGCAGCACACGTGGAGAGCTAGGCGGCGGCTGCGCGGGCGAGCGCGAGGGCTGTTGAGCGTTCCGTGCAGCGGGCCCGGCGGGCTGGTTAATGTGACACACGACTGGCGAAGCTTCAAATGATTCCTGAGCAAAGTGAAGTGTGTCTTGCCTATCCAAAATGTCTATCACTTGTTGAAGGGAGGGATTTACTAGTTTCAAAATCTGTTCCCGTATACGAACATCAGAAAAGTTCTGTGCAATTGCATCACGTACCATAGTATCTGAATAAGGGAGTCCACATTCACACTCAAAAGCACACTCCCTAGTAAGTCCTTGCAATGTTGCAACCCACTCCCTATTAGTCTGACTGGCTGTACGTTTTGTACGAAAGAACGTATACCTTTTTGCAATGACATTTACTGTTTCTTTGAAATAGGCATCTAACGCTGACAAAATTTCTTCATAGGATAGAGTTGCTACGTCTCGACGGGGAAACAATTTCACTATCACACGGTAGGTGGACACACCTACACAAGAAAGCAAAAACGGCTGCCGCTCATTACCTTGAATTCTGTAGGCGGCGAGATGAAATCCAAATTGGCGTGACCACTCCATCCATGATTCAATGGCTGCATCAAAGCTACGAAACGGGGGGCAACTGCATGTTGTGGCTGCGGTAGCGGTGAAGCGGCGGCGGCCGCATCGGTTTGCAGTGCACTTTGACCCTGGACGAGCTGTCCAAGGGCGCCCAATAACGCCTGCGTCTGCTGATTCTGCAAGCGATAAAATTCGGACAGTACATCTGGAGAATGTGGTGAAGCCATGACACAAGCAAATTAGTGCAAAGTAGAAAGAACACGTTTACACTCGTCGCCAATGTAGTGGACTGACAAGGCAGCCAGTCCACAGTGACGGGTAACCGAAAAGCACGCGTACACACACGCCGACTGGCGTTAAGTCTGAAACAGGATACGTGATGAAAGCTATAAAGAAAAGAACGGAGCTTCTCGTATACTTGACTTTAATTCATTGTGGTACATTTCTCTTGATAATACAAGTGAGACTCTCTCCAGATATGGTCAATGCGCCTTGCTAGGTCGTAGCCATGGACTTAGCTGAAGGCTATTCTAACTGTCTCTCGGCAATTGAGAGAAAGGCTTCGTACGTATAGTCGCTAGCAATGTCGTCTGTACAACTGGGGCGAGTGCTAGTACGTCTCTCGAGACCTGCCGTGTGGTGGCGCTCGATCTGCGATCCTGACAGTGGCGACACGCGGGTCCGACATGTACTAATGGACCGCGGCCGATTTAAGCTACCACCTAGCAAGTGTGGTGTCTGGCGGTGACACCACAATGGAAATGCCAGATATCACCTGAATACCTTCTGTTTAACTTGCCGATTTTATGTCGATTGCAGTTGCAACAGTCTAGATGTTTGACTGATCTGGCCTTGTAACATTAACCAAAACGGCCTTGTTTTGCTGGTGCTGCGATCGGCTGAAACCAAGGGGGAACTACAGCCGTAATTTTTCCCGATGGCATGTAGCTTTACCGTATGGTTAAATGATGATGTGCCATCTCTTGAGTAAAATATTCCGGAGGTAAAAAAGTCTCCCATTTGGATCTCCGGCGGGGGACTACTCAGAAGGATGTCATTATCAGGAGAAAGAAACCTAGCATTCTACGGATCGGGGCGTGGAATGTCAGATCCCTTAATCAGGCAAGTAGGTTAGAAAATTTTAAAAGGGAAAGTGATAATTTAAAGGTAGATATAGTGCGAAGCAGAGATGTTCGGTGGCAGGAGGAACAAGATTTCTGGTCAGGTGAATACAGAGTTATAAATGCAAAATCAAATCGGGGTAATGCAGGAGTCGGTTTAATAATGAATAAAAAATATAAGAACGCGGATAAGCTACTATTAACGACAAAGTGAATGCATTATTGTAGTGAAGTACACACGAAGCCCACGCTTACCACAGTAGTACAAGTTTATATGTTAATTAGCTCTGCAGATGACGATCAGATTGAAGAAACGTATGATGAGATGAAAGGAATTATTCAGATAATGAAGGGAGATGAAAATTTAATAGTGGTGGGTGACTGAAAATTGATAGTAGGAAAAGGAAGAGAAGGAAAAGTAGTAGGTGAATATGGAAGAGGGGTAAGGAATGAAAGAGGAAGCCACCTAGTAGATATTAGCACAGAGCATAGCTTCATCATAGGTAACACTTGGCTTAGGAAACATGAAAGAAGGTTGTATACGCGGAAGAGGCCTAGAGACACTGGAAGGTTACAGATAGATTATGTAATTATAAGACAGAGATTTAGGACCCTGTTTTTAAATTGTAGGACAATCCAGGAGCAGATGTGGACTCCGACCACAATCTATTGGTTATGAACCGTAGATTAAAACTGAAAAAACTGCAAAAAGTTGGAAATTTAATTATATGGGATCTCTGAAAGAACCAGAGGCCCTAGAGAGATTCAGAGAGAGCTAAAGGAAACGATTTACGATAACGGGGAAAGAAATACAGTAGAAAAAGAATAGGTAGCTTTGAGAGAAGGCAGCAGAGGATGAAGTAGGTAAAAAGACGAGGGCTAGTACAAATCCTTGGGCAATAGAAGAGATATTGAATTTAATTGATGAAAGGAGAAAATATAAAAATGTAGTAAATGAAGCAGGCAAAAAGACATACAAACGTCTCAAAAGTGAGATCGACAGGGAGTGCAAAATGGCTAAGCAGGGATGGTTAGAGGACAAATGTAAGGATGTAGGGACATATATCACTAGGGGTAAGATAGATACTGCCTACAGCCAGTTTAAAGAGCACCTTTGAAGAAAAGAGAACCATTTGCATGAACATCAAGAGCTCAGATGGTAAACCAGGGAAAGCAGAACGGTGGAACGAGTATATACAGGGGCGATGTACTTTAGGGCAATATTATTGTAATGGATGAGGACATAGATGAAGATGAGATGGAAGATACGATACTGCGTGAAGAATTTGACAGAGCTCTGAAAGACCTAAGTCGAAACAGGGCCCCTGGAGTAGACAACATTCCATTAGAACTACTGATAGTGTTGGGAGAGCCAGCCCTGACAAAACTCTACCATCTGGTGAGCAAGATGTATGAGACAGGCGAAATACCCTCGGACTTAAGAAAAAATATGTTAATTACATTCCCTAAGAAATGAAATGTTTACAGGTGTAAAAAATACCGAACTATCAGTTTAATAAGTCACTGCTGCAAAGTACTAACACGAATTCTTTACAGACGAATTAAAAAAATGGTAAAAGCCGACCTCGGGGAAGATCTGTTTAGATTCCGTAGAAATGTTGGAATACGTGAGGCAATATTGACCCTACGACATATCTTAGAAGATAGATTAAGGAAAGGCAAACCTACGTTTCTAGTATTTGTAGACTCAGTGAAAGCTTTTGACAATGTTGACTGGTATATTCTCTTCCAAATTCTGAAGATGGCAGGGGTCAAATACAGGGGGAGAATGGCTATTTAGAACTAGTACAGACACCAGATGGCTGTTATAAGAGTCGAGCGGCACGAAGGGGAAGCAGTGGTTGAGTGGAGGGTGAACATCCGCGATGTTATTCAATCTGTATATTGAGCAAGCAGTAAAGGAAAGAAAAGAAAAATTTGGAGTAGGAATTAAAATCGATGGAAAATAAATAAAAACTTTGAGGTTTGCCGACGACATTGTAATTCTGTCAGAGACAGCAAAGGACGTGGAACAGCAGTGGAACGGAATGGGCAGTGCCTTCAAAGGAGGACATAAGATGAGAATCAACAAAAGCAGAACTAGGATAATGGAATTTAATCGAATTAAATCAGGTGATGCAGAGGGAATTAGATAAGAAATGAGACACTTAAAGTAGAAGATGACTTTTGCAATTTGAGGAGAAAAATAATTGGTGATGTTCGAAGTAGAGAGGATATAAAATATAGACCGGCAATGGCATGGAAAGCGTTTGTGAAGAACATAGTTTTGTTAACATCGAGTCTAGATTTAAGTGTCAGGACGTCTTTTCTAAAAGTATTTTTATGGAGTGTAGCCATGGATGGAAGTTTAGACAAGAAGAGAATAGAAGAATGCTGAAGATTAGATGAGTAGAGCACGTAACTAATGAGTAGGTTCTGAATAGAACTGGGGAGAAGAGGAATTTGTGGGACAACTTGAGTAGAAGAAGGGAGCGGTTTCTAGGACAGGTTCTGAGGAATCAAGGGGTCATCAATATATAATTGGAGAGAAGCACAAAGGGTAAAAATCATAGACGGAGACCATGGTGTGAATACACTAAACAGATTCAGAATGATTTAGGTTGCAGTAGTTACTCGTAGATGAAGAAGCTCGCACAGGTTAGGGTAGCGTGGAGAGCGGCATAAAACCAGTCTATGGACTGAAGACGACAATAACAACAACAACAACAACAACAGTACGTACTGTGACCTTTCTGACAAAAAAATAGGGGACACAGCTGAACAGTTGTGACGATATTATGGAAGCATATAATTGGCCTAGAAGTCGTTTGTGTGGAATGGTGTTAAAAGCCTTCTGGAAATCTAAAAACATGAAATCTCCTGTTGGTGTCTTTGTTTCAGACTTGTGAGGCGTTTGAGATCCAAACGATCGCTTAGATAATTCATTAACTTCAGTTCGACTCGAGTAGTTTCCATTGACTCAGCGTCAGGCATTTTCTTCCCCTGGAATGCTACGTCAGAAGTCCACTTCAGCATCACTGTCGTTCTCTGTACCACAGCAGCGAGCAATACAAGTTTCGTCATCAGTCATCAAGCAGTAATAAGCTTCATTGTCATTCTGCAACCAGGCATTTACTTCACTATTGTGTACATCGCAGCGACCAGGAATGTTTGCCAACATTTCCAGGAATTCTGAGCTGTTGAGAACTTTAAAGACTTAAATATATTACGTAGATAAATGTGTTCACGAAATTTCTTTACTCTACTGTAATTGATTTCTTATGTTGAGATATTTTCCCGTCAGTGTATGCGTTACGTTATTACTCTATTACACACTAACAATCAGTCAGTAAGTGAAATCAAATTACGACTTATTATAAGAAACCAGTTACAGCTTAAAAAATTTGGTAATGGAAGTTAGTGGTATGTAAGACATATTTCCGTTTTAGAGACAGAGAAAATATTTGAAACATTAAAGACACTCAATTCATTTGCGAGTATCATATGTTCCATTGTAAAAGCACCTCCCGTTTCTAGGTACGAAATGATGAAACGACTAACAAAGTATGACTTATTTCTCCATACGATGTATAACTAATTTGAAATGTAGACAGAATTTTACTTGTCATAAAACTCTGTAACTGATGAATTAACTGTATCCTCAAAATAGCTTTAATTTATTATACGGAATTCGTAACATTTCCAATTGCTGCATAAAACACAACTTCATCTCTAACAATAACAAATACAGTAGACATTACCGGATTTGTTGTGACGAATAGTTGCACAACATAAAGTATATATAAAAGTGAGGTATTTTAGCTAACGTAAATATCATTAACCAAAGAATAGTAAATAAGATAAACACACAAAAGTCAATTCTCCCTCATTTGCCACGCCATTTTTTTAATCAAAAACGAAGTATAAATACAGAAAAATCTGAAATTATGGGTTATGAATCTTACAAAAACAACAACTCATAATTACAAAAGTAATTTTCGCTTACTCTGAGCTGTACATCCAAACAGCGACTCTCAGTTAAGCCATCAGTGATGTATACGCGCAGCCACACCTAGCTTATAACTTCCAGCTGATATTAATTTATGTTTACTGTCTGTGTAAATTATCTTCTCTTGACAGAACACGCACCCTGTGCAAGTCTTGGATTGACAGCGACGCACTCCCTGGTTTCTATCGTCAAGAACAACCTAGCACTGCCTATGGTACTGCCCGTATGTAACTATCTCCCAACTGCTGGCTAAACCCGATTTATCTGGTAACTCCTTTAACTTTTGTCTCTGTGCTTATTCTCATACTGATGCTTGGTAATTTCTGGAATGCTTTCACCTTCTCCTTATTCTTCATTGACGTGAAAATCAGTTTTTGAGGTTCATTGTGATGCTCCTTTGCTTATTAAATAAATCTCACTCTTTCAGCCCCAACTGACTCAGTCTGTTGTATCGATACACTTTATCTCCAAAGTGACATCAAACAGAAAGACTTGCACCAGAAGGCCAAACAACCCCAGACTGGGTCTTCCAGCCAATAATGACATTTCATCCTTGTTCTCCCTCCTTATTTATATTTTCCTACACCTATGTACTGCCACCTGTTACCTTCAGTTTCATACATTTCTACTCGCTTTGATTTTTCTTCTTCCCACAATCCTTTTCTTTCGCCCCTGATTTCTTCAGCTCCATATGTACGAAGGTTTTCAGTCCCAACATAAAACTTCAGTAACGTTCTCTCTTTTCATTTTCTGAATTTTCATTATTTTTTTTTTTTTTTTTGTACTGTGGGCGTTCACTTTGATGAAGATCTCGTTGCCGCTGAAAAATGCTAACAACGGAGTCCTCGTAGGTAGGATATGAGGGTTCTAGGGCAGTACACACACAATGAAACTAACAGAGAATAGTGAGTAGTAAAATAAATTACTGGACTTTGGTAACGCTGGTTACAGCAATTGTAGAATGCAGGTTTAGCCTGTCTGTCCTGCGTTGACTACAGTTGTCTGTTAACAAAGTAAATAATGTTCTCTGAACTAAAGTCGGAAGAAAATTAATCTTCTCTCTTAATGTACTATTCGAAGAACAGTTTCAAATTAACTGTACTCAGTTAAATCTCTAGGCAGGTGGTATCTGTCCATAGAAGATAAATCTATTCACCTGTCTCTGCTGAAGGCTAACCAATGTCTATCTAAATTAGGGCATGGCAGTTGATAAAAGAAACGTTCTGTACGATAAAAAGACAAATCTTCAATTGCAGAAGTTAAAATATATCAGTTTGACTCGGTCGGTAATTAAAATATAGTTCATAGTTGAATGGAAAACGAGTATGTCACAGGAAGATATAAAAACAGTTATACAATTGCGTGAAGTAAAACGGAAAGGCCAATGTGAGACTGATGAAAAGAAATGCATAGCTGACTGAAGATGAGTGGATGTAGACTTCCAGGGAGAGGGTTATCATGGGAACGTAGCATTTAAAGGTAGTGTGTAGGAGGAAGTTTGTGGGGAGAATTTTGGAGGAGGAATGGGGGAAGAGTGGAGAGGTATGCGGTTCCGAACTACGACTTAGAACGTGGGTGGAGAGGATTGGAGGGGAAGTCATCCTGACTAGAAATGGGTGGTAGGGATCTACCAAAACTGGTGGAATGTGTATGTATCAGTGCAGATTCAATGACAGGATAACGGGAGGCAATTACTGTTCCGTTGGGAGAGGATATGAAGGGAGTGGATGTGTAGTGTTGCGAGAATGCGATGGTAGAGGCGAGTCAGAGTACAAGGATCAGTGAGCAGAGGGATAACTAGGGGGTGGCTAGTGTCGAGTTTATGTATAACAGAGGCCAGTCGGAAGTGTTCAAGATTTATAGTAGGCTGGGGAGTTATATAATTTGGTAAAGAATGCAAGTGGGGGAGGTAAGTCAATTTGAAAGGTTTATTTTTTTTTTTTGGTCATCAGTCTGCTGACTGGTTTGATGCGGCCCGCCACGAATTCCTTTCCTGTGCTAACCTCTTCATCTCAGAGTAGCACTTGCAACCTACGTCCTCAATTATTTGCTTGACGTATTCCAATCTCTGTCTTCCTCTACAGTTTTTGCACTCTACAGCTCCCTCTAGTACCATGGAAGTCATTCCCTCATGTCTTAGCAGATGTCCTATCATCCTGTCCCTTCGCCTTATCAGTGTTTTCCACATACTCCTATCCTCTCCGATTCTGCGTAGAACCTCCTCATTCCTTACCTTATCAGTCCACCTAATCTTCAACATTCGTCTATAGCACCACATCTCAAATGCATCGATTCTCTTCTGTTCCGGTCATCCCACAGTCCATGTTTCACTACCATACAATGCTGTACCCCAGACGTACATCCTCTGAAATTTATTCCTCAAATTAAGGCCGGTATTTGATATTAGTAGACTTCTCTTGGACAGAAATGCCTTTTTTGCCATAGCGAGTCTGCTTTTGATGTCCTCCTTGCTCCGTCCGTCATTGGTTATTTTACTGCCTAGGTATCAGAATTCCTTAACTTCATTGACTTCGTGACCATCAATCCTGATGTTAAGTTTCTCGCTGTTCTCATTTCTACTACTTCTCATTACTTTCGTCTTTCTCCTATTTACTCTCAAACCATACTGTGTACTCATTAGACTGTTCATTCCGTTCAGCAGATCATTTAATTCTTCTTCACTTTCACTCAGGATAGCAATGTCATCAGCGAATCGTATCATTGATATCCTTTCACCTTGTATTTTAATTCCACTCCTGAACCTTTCTTTTATTTCCATCATTGCTTCCTCGATGTACAGATTGAAGAGTAGGTGCGAAAGGCTACAGCCTTGTCTTACACCCTTCTTAATACGAGCACTTCGTTCTTGATCGTTCACTCTTATTATTCCCTCTTGGTTGTTGTACATATTGTATATGACCCGTCTCTCCCTATAGCTTACCCCAACTTTTTTCAGAATCTCGAACAGCTTGGACCATTTTATATTGTCGAACGCTTTTTTCCAGATTGACAAATCCTATGAAAGTGTCTTAATTTTTCTTTAGCCTTGCTTCCATTATTAGCCGTAACGTCAGAATTGCCTCTCGCGTCCCTTTACTTTTCCTAAAGCCAAACTGATCGTCACCTAGCGCATTCTCAATTTTCTTTTCCATTCTTCTGTATATTATTCTTGTAAGCAGCTTCGATGCATGAGCTGTTAAGCTGATTGTGCGATAATTCTCGCACTTGTCAGCTCTTGCCGTCTTCGGAATTGTGTGGATGATGCTTTTCCGAAAGTCAGATGGTATGTCGCCAGACTCATATATTCTACACACCAACGTGAATAGTCGTTTTGTTTCCACTTCTCCCAATGATTTTAGAAATTCTGATGGAATGTTATCTATCCCTTCTGCCTTATTTGACCGTAAGTCCTCCAAAGCCCTTTTATATTCCGATTCTAATACTGGATCCCCTATCTCTTCTAAATCGACTCCTGTTTCTTCTTCTATCACATCAGACAAATCTTCACCCTCATAGAGGCTTTCAATGTACTCTTTCCACCTATCTGCTCCCTCCTCTGCATTTAACAGTGGAATTTCCGTTGCACTCTTAATGTTACCACCGTTGCTTTTAATGTCACCAAAGGTTGTTTTGACTTTCCTGTATGCTGAGTCTGTCCTTCGGACAATCATATCTTTTTCGATGTCTTCACATTTTTCCTGCAGCCATTTCGTCTTAGCTTCCCTGCACTTCCTGTTTATTTCATTCCACAGCGACTTGTATTTCTGTATTCCTAATTTTCCCGGAACATGTTTGTACTTCCTCCTTTCATCAATCAACTGAAGTATTTCTTCTGTTACCCATGGTTTTTTCGCAGCTACCTTCTTTGTACCTATGTTTTCCTTCCCAACTTCTGTGGTGGCCCTTTTTAGAGATGTCCATTCCTCTTCAACTGTACTGCCTACTGCGCTATTCCGTATAGCTGTATCTATAGCATTAGAGAACTTCAAACGTATCTCGTCATTCCTTAGTACTTCCGTATCCCACTTCTTTGCGTATTGATTCTTCCTGACTAATGTCTTGAACTTCAGCCTACTCTTCATCACTACTATATTGTGATCTGAGTCTATATCTGCTCCTGGGTACGCCTTACAATCCAGTATCTGATTTCGGAATCTGTGTCTGACCATGATGTAATCTAATGGAAATCTTCCCGTATCTCCCGGCCTTTTCCAAATATATCTCCTCCTCTTGTGATTCTTGAACAGGGTATTCGCTGTTACTAGCTGAAACATATACAGAACTCAATTAGTCTTTCTCCTCTTTCATTCCCTGTCCCAATCCCATATTCTCCTGTAACCTTTTCTTCTACTCCTTCCCCTACAACTGCATTCCAGTCGCCCATGACTATTAGATTTTCGGCCCCCTTTACATACTGCATTACCCTTTCAATATCCTCATACACTTTCTCTATCTGTTCATCTTCAGCTTGCGACGTCGGCATGTATACCTGAAGTATCGTTGTCGTTGTTGGTCTGCTGTCGATTCTGATTAGAACAACCCGATCACTGAACTGTTCACAGTAACACACCCTCTGCCCTACCTTCCTACTCATAAAGAATCCTACACCTGTTATACCATTTTCTGCTGCTGTTGATATTACCCGATACTCATCTGACAGAAATCCTTGTCTTCCTTCCACTTCACTTCACTGACCCCTACTATATCTAGATTGAGCCTTTGCATTTCCCTTTTCAGATTTTCTAGTTTCCCTACCACGTTCAAGCTTCTGACATTCCACGCCCCGACTCGTAGAACGTTATCCTTTCGTTGATTATTCAATCTTTTTCTCATGGTAACCTCCCCCTTGGCAGTCCCCTCCCGGAAATCCGAATGGGGGACTATTCCGGAATCTTTTGCCAATGGAGAGGTCATCATGACACTTCTTCAATTACAGGCCACATGTCCTGTGGATACACGTTACGTGTCTTTAATGCAGTGGTTTCCATTGCCTTCTGCATCCTCATGTCGTTGATCATTGCTGATTCTTCCGCCTTTCGGGGCAATTTCCCACTCCTAGGACAAGAGAGTGTCCTGAACCTCTATCCGCTCCTCCGCCCTCTTTGACAAGGCCGTTGGTAGAATGAGGGTGACTTCTTATGCCGGAAGTCTTCGGCCGCCAATGCTGATTATTTATCAAAATTTAGGCAGTGATGGGGATCGAACTCGGGACCGAAGACGTTTTGATTATGAATCAAAGACGATTCCCCTAGACCTCGGGTTCCGCTTTTGAAAGGTTAGGCGAAGTATATAACGTTCTAGGATGTATAGGGCTCAATAAAAGAAGGCAGGAACGGCATAGCGGAGGATGGGATGCAATCCCATGTTCGTCCGGTTAGTAGTTTTAGTGTTTTGTGGGCTTTCTGTTTAATAGTTAGTAAATGGGGCTTCCATGTTAGTCAACAATCAAGTGCATATTAGTAAACTCATAGGACGGTTGTAATTGTTAAGGTAAAAGTCGTGGGGACGAAAGCTAAGGGTGGTTCGGCCTATTACTATTGCCTGGGTTTGGTAAGGTCTATTTTGAAGAGTCACTGGTTATTCTCTTGGACAGCGTAATTAGTTTGCGCGGAGGGTAGTCCGCGATATTTCTAGTACCAAGTGTCGCAAACACTTCTTGTGTGGTGTCTCAGTACACCACATTATTTTCCTCCACTTCGTCAGCAGATTCTGTTCATCCGTTTCATTCCTGTATAAACAGACATGAAATTAATCCTATTGTGACTGCTACGTTTACTGTAAGTTTGCATACTGTCTTTCCCATGTTTTACTACTTTTTGTGGCTTTCTCGCGTCCGGTTACCGAGTTGGCTTTGCTAGAACAGCCAGTGAGGCAGATTATAGACCCTGCAACTATCTCAACGTCTGTTGCTTCTCCTTGGTAAACGTGTGTTAGACTCCAGACGTGCTCCAGTCTTGTTACGCTTATGGTACGTCTGTCTGCATATTTTTATGTTACTCCTTAGCACCTGTCGGTGAAAGCCTGCGACTGGAAAATTATTTAATTAATTATTCTGGTTCTATTATTTTGCTATACGTGTTTCGGAAAACGATTCCCACTTTCAAAGGCGTTTTTCTGGTATTGTTCCATTTACTCGTGATGTTTTCGACAGATGAGGTGTTGCTTTCTTCTGTTATGTTTAGGTTTTCTTCTAGTCCACTTACTTAGAAACACACACTTACCAAATATCACACACAAATGACTATGCACAGTACACGTTCAAAAGAAGAAACGTATGTATTCAGCGTGTACTGTGCACAGTAAACAGCGTGGGTTGTTTTACATGTGTGATTTTTACCACAAGTGGACTTGAAGAAGACCCAAGGGACCAAAACAAATCAGCACAGCACTTATCCAAAACGTCACGAATAAATGAGGGATCACACGAAAACCGCAATTCAAAATGATTCGTTTCCCCAAAGACGTAGAGAAAAAGATAAAAAATGGTGAAAGGTAGCAGAAATATTATATTAACAAGCTTTTAATGTCTGTGTAGTCGAGGCCCGTAAACCACCTGATCAAGATAAGCCCATGCGATGTTACAGAAAACAAATCATAGTACCATATCATCAAACTATAATTAAGCTAAATAAAAAACGAGTTTGTGTCATGTGCCACTCACAGAAACTGGTTTTACGCAACGACTTCTTTCTTAACAAATCGCCACTAACGCATTTTAACGTCAGCCTTGATATGAAAGTTTGAGCTCCAGTTAGGACTGGCAATCATCCACAGAAACTGATCTTACACAACGGTTCCCTACTTCACAAATTACCAGTAACATATTTGTAACGTCAACGGTGCTACGAGAGCACAAGTTCAAATAATAATGAGAACGAAGCACCCAACCTCACAAATTACCTGAAATACGTTTTTAACATCAATTGTGGTAAGAAAGTACAAGCTAAACAGGGGAATTCATCCACAAATACTGATCTCGTCAGACTTCCTCCTCCTTCACAGATTAACGTACGAATCTGCCTATATATGGCCATTCCGTGAGCACTACTGACGTCACAGCCAGCCACTGGGGTATAGAACACTGTACCGCTAGCCCGTTAGCAGTAATGTACCTGAGAGGTTCAGGGAGTGTTTCGGCAAAAGCTCATTGCATTTTAACCATTGGACGCGGCTTGGAAATAGAGAAACTCATCGCATTTTAACCTCTTGACGCGGCTTGAAGTGCAAGATTCAACGTTATCTCCGCGAGACACAACATTTTTATGAGGCGGGAAGCTTATTTGCCGAGTTCTGGTATCTTCACTGTGCGCTTTAATTATGAAATTATCTTGGTCTGTGAAATATTTTGAAGATGACGTAGTCCCCTTTCGTAATTTCTAAGAGGGCACTATTCGTGAGAGTGGTGTCCTGAGTAAAAGGGTATTGGTGCATGGAGTGTTATTTTACTTAATTGGGTTCGTATCTTCGAGATTTAGAAAGGAGACAGGGATATGGTGAGTTAAGATACAGTTGAGAAACGCAAAATGAGTAACAGGAAAAACAGGATTTCAGATCAAACGAGTAGAAGTTTATCAACTGAAAGTTGGATAGTAGTAACGTAGGAAGAAGTCTCATAATGATAAGGATACTGGAATCCAGTAGACGACAGTCAGAGCCAAGATAGACTACTACCATTACGCATTTCTCACTCTAATATGTTTTACATGCTCGTTAGCTTCCCACTTTTGAACACAATGGAAAACACGTCTCATTACATAAAGAAATATATCGTTGGGTCAACGGGATAGAAAATTACAATGGTATTGAAGAATTGATATTCGATATAATGAACAGAGAAGAAAAAAACAATAGATGTAAAGTATATGCTGAGTCGTACGTGCGCTCAAGTTGATTCTGACCTCTCGTTGAACTTCTCTTGTTTTCGTTTCTTATAGACGGCCGAGGACGGAGGCTTGATTAGTGGATATAGTCCTGTTATTATTCCTTATTCAATGAAGTTCGGCGTCCAAATAAATGGTCAGCACATTGTATCGTGTGTGATTAAGAGTTGAATGCGATTCGCGAAACCCCTGGTTTGTTACTGAGCCCTTGTCACTAAAGTTTGTTTTGGATTCTTGTCTGTAGGTGTCACTTTCGCTAGTGGCTGTTGTTGTGGCCTGTATTCTTAATATAGATCAGAATCCGTCGTAATCGGAGCATGCCTGCCCATTTCTGGATCCTTTATTACTTTCTTAAGGGCAGAAATTGGCTCTTTCCAAGTGTACATTTGTTTTATTTTGAATTCTCAGGTGCTCAAATTTTCATACAAGCATCTGTATTTCCCACTGGCTGTTAACTTTAAAACAATCGTTAGTGCTTCTTTAAAATTGTATGTGCGTTTCTTTCTGAGAGTTCAGGTGTTCAAAATGTTATAAGGAGTTTCCGTCTCCAACTGTTTACTTTAAAGTACTTGTGAGTTAAATGCGTACAGTTTGTCTAGGGTTAATTGTACTACGCCTAGGCCAAAGACCGGTTAGCTATCTGCAATTTATTACTATTGTATTAATTAATATCTATCTTTTGTGCGTTTTAGAGTCTTTGCCGGCAAGTGTGTCATGCGTGGGCTGTGCTCAAGGCTATTACATTCATTTTCTGCTCCATCTTAATACTGCTATATATGTGTTAATTAAGTACATTCTTTTGCCCTTTGCTGGTTTATTCTTTTAGATCATTGTTAGCAATCATTTCCTTACTGAACTTAAAAATTGCCCAAATTAAATGTATTTTGAATCTTAAAATGTATCTTGAATGTTTAACATGTGATTGAAATGGTGTTTATCTTAACACCTGTTTTGTGAACAAGCAAAATAGTTATTAATAGTTTTGAATACCTCTAAGCAAATGTTTTAAATACTTAATACATTTAACAATCTGCCAAAAATTACAGGAATTTTATCCATCTTAATCATTTATTATTGTTTATTTAATGGCGCTGAGGCAAAATAAAAGCTTAAATGTTCTTGTTTTTATGTGCCCAGCACCTTACTGGTCCCAGATTCATCCTCCTTGCCATTTCATACTGACTGGTGGATGGGAATGAAATACGAAAGCGCCTAGAAGAATTTCGCACAGACCACGACTTGATCACTGCTAATATGATTGAAGGTACTAAGCGTGGAAGATATTTGGAGACTCCGGGACTTTCACGCAGATTATATAGTGGCAAGACAGAATTAGAAACCAGATTTTGAGCTGACTACTTTCAGTGGAAAGTGGGGACAACGTAACTCGTCGAGTCAGCGTTGTCACGGAATAATTCATGCACCTCCTTTCTTCTTGTATCTCAGAGGCCACGGCACAGTGCTCCGGCGCCACTATCATCCACCAAAGCCGGCGCGTCTCGCCGTATCCCGGAAACCACTTCCGGCCAGTGCCATCCCAGACGTATGCATTCAAAATAAAACATGAGCATTTGCATTTGGGGATTCGCCGAGAAAAGAACAGGCTACCCTTCCTTCTCCTTTTCTTTCCAGGTTCCTTTCTTGCATTTCATCTTTCTCCTTGGCAATAGCGTACCGATTGCCGGGCGGAACTCTCAAATAGATTCACAAATTTTCTGAAGTAGGAAAGTTGAATGTCGATGGTGTGCAGAAATTACATTGCACGGATTATGTCAAACGTGAGCACTTAAACATGAACGGTTCATAATATTCAGTATTTTCTGTATTCATTAGATGTTTCAGCAGCAGGTGCACACGACACGGATGGAACGGTCCCCAAATAGCAGTTTCAGGTTGCCTATATAGCGGCTTCCAGGGGCAAAAAATTTTATTTTCGTTATTTCATGAGTAGTGACAGAATTTAAAGATTTATAGTGGTATCATATCCTATTCCTTAAGAATGATAACCTTACGTTAATTGTTTAAACCAAAAAATCATGTATTTTAAAGTTGGAAACCGTGCATATGCCTTGAGACAACATCGTCCACGACATGCACCGAGACGTACAATATTCGAGAATGACAGCACTCACCAGCTTCCGACAGACTTAACATATTATTTCCGAAATTTTCAAAACATTTTCTTGTTGTCACTCTCAACAAAATTGTAAATGAAAAGAAGTTTATCGCTCACTACATTTTTGCTCTTCATGCCGCAAAACTTGAGCACGAGGCACGAAAGTTTCAATTTATTTCGTCCTTACTGCTAACTCTTTTCGTAACGTATTTTTCAGACAGTATCCACATATACCACTGAGAGTAACTACGGGATTAAGTCATTGTGTTACATACAGTTCACGAGATATGACGTCATAAAATTTGAGATGGTTGAAAATTAGCTGATGATAGTATGAAGTGCAAATTACCCAGATAACATTCATACAACATTTGATAACACTGATTTGAGGGTATTACTGGTATTATCATAATTAATACCTGCCCTGCCCTGCCTCCAGTTAATTCAAATTCACACGTACATTGCCGATGCTACAGATACCGTACAAGTTTGATAAAACTAACAAAATATGAACTGGTTTGTAGTATACTCTAATTAGAGGGTTTAAAATTCTTTCAGCGGTTGACCTGATCCACCAGTCAATTTTGTATCGACGTGATAAAATATTTCAACGGAAAAAAATTGGTAACTGTTATTTTCGTTGACTACGCCTTAATTTCGTAAATTAGGGATAATGCAATACATGGTTTGTGCCACACTTAACTAAAATACATTATGTTATCGAAAGAATCCGGACACCTGCCTAAAAATTACTTACAAGTTCGTGGCGTCCTCCATCGGTAATGCAGGAATTCAGCATGGTGTTGGCCCATCCTTAGCCTTGATGATAGCTTCCACTCTAGAAGGCATACTTTCAATCAGGAGCTGGAAGGTTTCTTGGGGAACGGCAGCCCATTCTTCACCGAGTGCTGCACTGACGAGAGGTATCGATGTCGGTTGTTGAGGCCTAGCACGAAGTCGGAGTTCCAAATAATCCCAAAGGTTAGAAACAGTTGCTCGATCGTGTTGAAAGACGCAATCGACATCCTCGAATTGCTCTTCAACAGTGAGAAGCAAGAAGGTGCTTAAAACATCAATGTAGGCCTGTGTTGTGACAGTGCCACGCAAAACAACAAGGGGTTCAAGCCCCCTCCATGGAAAACATGACCACACCATAGCACCACCGCCGCCTGATTTTACTCTTGGTGCCACACACGCTGGCAGGTGACGATCACTGGGCATTCGCCATAGCCATATCCTGCCATCGGATGTGTGACTTATGAGCTGCCGCTCAACGATGAAATCCAAGTTTTCTCACCTCCCGCCTAACTGTCATAGTACTTGCAGTGGATCCTGATGTAGTCGGGAATTCCTGTGTGGTGGGGTTCAAGCCCCCTCTATGGAAAACACGACCACACTATAACACTACCGCCGCCGAATTTTACTGCGCTTCACACGCTGGCAGGTGACGTCCACCGGGCATTCGCCATACCCACATCCTGCCGTCGGATGTGTGACTTATGGGCAGCCGCTCGACCATGGCATCCCAGTTTTCTCACCTCCCGACTAACTACAGTAGTACTCGCAGTTGATCCTGACGCAGTTTACAATTCCTCTGTGAGGGTCTGGATAGATGTCAGCCTATAACACATTTCGACCCTCTTCAACTGTCGGCGGTTTCTGTCAGTCAACAGAAGAAATCAGCTTATACGCTTGCTTTTGTGCTGTACCTGCCCCTTCCCGTTTCCACTTCACTATTTCTGAAGCTGTTAACTTTGTGGGATATAATCAACCATGAGTAGCTACAGCTGAATTTGGCAGACTTTCAGTCTTTCTGCTCTTCCACACCAGGGCAAGAAAAAGTAAGGACTTATGGCTCCAGTCACCTTGCTTTAATGTTTTTGTGTTGATTGGCCCACTAAAGACATGCAGTGGTACCTTCCTCTATGAGCAGTGATTTTTGCAATATATGTGAATCGAAATGCCCATTGCACGCAGGTACTATGTCGAATTTCATACTGATATGTCACTGACAAGGCGAGCTACTCGTCTCCTGCTCTGGTCATTTATGAATTAAATTTTACTTACGTTCACACTAGCACAGCAATTATCAACACCACACGCAGCTGACGACATAGTTGTGCAGTAGAAACACTTAAAACTGTAAGGTGGTAGCAAACATGAGCACACATTGCCACATAAACACCAAGTACAAGATATACGCTCAGCAAAATATCAACCAAGAGAGGAATGGAGACTTATTCATTACCTCTTGTGACATGACACAGCAAGCATTACCTCTGATGCAATAACACATTTCAGAAACCTGGTAATGCAGTTAAGAGCCTGTAACAAACTGTCAAGCAAACTCTGGAACGAGGAACACTGGTAATGAAGCAAGCCACATTCCATTATTATAAATAAGAGTTAGATTTCACCATGTCACTGACAGGTGTGTCTGCTGAGATTGACGAGAAAACACTGAACAGTGAATCTGAACCAATAAATCTCAACATGATATTCACGTTTTAGTAGCTCCAATATGCTCTGCACATCGACATTACTATCTTGATAATGTTGAAGTCCCTCCACTTGGCACCCCTTCAGTTTGGTGCCGGAAGCGGTTCCTGCTTGATATCATTTCGATATTTATTTACAGGCTAAATCTCGATACAGGAGAGGATGTTGCAGCATCAGCAACAGCAATATGACATGTCTAACACCATCCACATTCTTCAGGTATGACCACAACACGATTAATCAAAAGAACATTTCCAACTGGCATGTTTATTTGGTTTCTTAGTAATGGCCGCGTCTGGACTTACAGACTGTTATGTCACATGGAAAGCGACTTTTACCAAACCTTAAAAACCTATAGATCTGTCACAATATGGAGGGAACAACAGGTAAATTTATTTGGCAACTGTAGGATTTGAGAGTTGTACTTTAACAGGTCATAGTGTATCACGTAGTGGAATGGTACCATAGGTTGTACCACTTGTAGGTGTTATTCTCTTGCACTGTACAATTGTACCAAGTGTGATTGGGAACGACTAGACATAAGGATTTAGTAAGATTATTTGCGTCAGCTTTGGGTGCAACTATGTCTCTATGTAGGGGTGGACATAATGTGCAAGAGTGGATGCACATTTGTGACTTCCAGAATGACTAGATCACTCAGGGAATGCCAAGAGAACATTCTACACGTCATAAAACTCTCTACATCTACATCTATATTTATACTCGGCTAGCCACGCAACGGTGTGTCGCGGAGGCCACTTTACGTGCCACTGTCATTACCTCACTATCCTGTTCCAGTAACGTATGGTTCGCGGGAAGAACGACTGCCGGAAAGCCTCGGTGCGCGTTCGAATCTCTCTAATTTTACATTCGTGATCTCCACGAGAGGTATAAGTAGGGGGAAGCAATATATTCCATACCTCATCGAGAAACGCACCCTCTCGAAACCTGGGCAGCAGGCTACACCACGATGCAGAGCGCCTCTCTTGCACAGTCTGCCAACTGAGTTTGCTAAACATCTCCGCAACGCAATCACGCTTACCAAATAACCCTGTGACGAAACGCGCCGCTCTTCTTTGGATCTTTTTTATCTCCTCCGTCAAACCGACCTGGTACGGATCCCACACTGATGAGCAATACTCAAGTATAGGACGAACGAGTGTTTTGTAAGCCACCTCCTTTGTTGATGGACTACATTTTCTAAGGACTCTCCCAATGAATCTCAACCTGGTACCCGCCTTACCAACAATTAATTTTATATGATCATTCCACTTCAAATCGTTCCGCACGCACACTCGCAGATATTTTACAGAAGTAACTGCTACCAGTGTTTGTTCCACTATCATATAATCATACAATAAAAGATCCACACTCCCTTCCCGTCTGAAGCTTTCCGACGATTGTCGCAAGGTATTTGGTTCAAATGGCTCTGAGCACTATGGGACTTAACATCTGAGGTCATCAGTCCCCTAGACTTAGGGCTACTGAAACCTAACTAACCTAAGGACATCACACACATCCATGCCCGAGGCAGGATTCGAACTTGTGGCCGTAGCAGCAGCGAGGTTACCGGACTGAAGTCCCTAAAACCACTCGGCAGGGGATTTGCTTTCAGGCGTTTCACGCCGTGCACACCAACAGCCACCTGTCCGATGGTGCATATACCACGATTAACCCGAAGAAGTCGACTATTGCCACACGTCTGACATCCGGTAGCAGTATTGGCGTGCACATTCCAACTTTTTTCGCGGGTGAACAGCAGTCAGGGTGGGTGCATAAACGAGGCGCCTGCTGCGCAGGCCCGTAAGCAGCAACGTTCGCTGAACGGTCGTCGAAGAGACATACTTGGTAGCCCCTTACTGCATCGGGACTGTCACTTGCTCAGCAGCAGCAAGTCTGTTCGCACACACACATTTCCGCAGCCGTCGTTCATATTTTCCATTTATGGCCCGTGGTGCAGCACAGTGGCCCCGTTCCGGTTTTGGACAGCGCCATTTGTGCGGACTCGAGTTTTAATCTCCCAGGAAGTTCCATACCAGCGCACAATCCGTTGAAGAGATATAATTTCATTATAGTATACTTCAACAACAGCAGCATGCGAACAGTTTACTTTTTGGAAATGTTGTCTCTAGACAAGACAGCCTAGACACAATGAGAGGAAGCCCTAAGGCACGCGCTTAAACTCACGCAGGCTGGCGTGAGATCTGAAACAGGATACGTAATGAATGCTATAAAGAAAAGTACGTAGCTTCTGGAATACTTAACTTTAATCCACATTTGTAGAACATCGCTCTTGATGATACATTAATAGAATCTCAATATCAATTGAATACGGCGCCTTGCTAGGTCGTAGCAAATGTAGCTGAAGGCTATGCTAACTATCGTCTCGGCAAATGAGAGCGTATTTGTCAGTGATCCATCTCTGGCTAAGTCGGCTGTACAACTGGGGCGAGTGCCAGGACGTCTCTCTAGACCTGCCGTGTGGTGGCGCTCGGTCTGCAATTACTGACAGTGGCGACACGCGGGTCCGGCGTATACTAATGGACCGCGGCCGATTTAAAGGCTACCACTTAGCAAGTGTGGTGTCTGGTGGTGACACCACATTCCTCCCGCGCAAATCGGCGAACGGTTGTGTTATAAGGCTTCCGCCCGCCGTGGGGAGGACCCCATGTTGACGTATGCGACGAGGTGGGGAGCGTAACAACAGGCGAGGCTGTGCCACCTGCACCCGGCCATTGGGTCCGAGGGGAGCTAGGAAACGCCTGAAAACCTAGTCCAGGGTGCACGCCAACATGCGGTGTATGCGCCCGTAAATAGACAGGAGCGGCCGAAGGGTCGACCTCCATCGCGTCGGGGTACCGACGGGCGTAGACGACATATGGCCCGGAGCGGGCAAAAGTTCCATGCCGGAGGACAGCTGGTCACGGGAAGCGATCGGCGGCGCGTGACCCAGGGAGGCGCGTGGCGGCTGCAGCGAAGCGTCCACTGCGGGGGTCGCCAGCGGGAGAACAGGCGGCGGCGGCGGCGGCGCGTCGCCATGGGGCAAAATGGAAGGCAGCGTCGGTAACACCTGGGGATGAGGCGAGCCAGTAGATGGGTCCCCAGGGCGCGGACCGGACGGCACCGTCGCTGAAAGCAGACGCGGAGCGGCAGAACCCGTGCGACGATAGAGGCGCAGCTGATTGAGATGCTGAATCACCTCACCAGAGGCCCCCAAAACCAGATACATAGCGCGGCCGAGGCAGCAAAGAATGCGCCCTGCGAGCCAACGCCGTGAACCTCGATAGGTGCGATAGGATACAACGTTGCCTCGAGCAAAAGCAGGTGGCTGCCGCTGCACAGGAACCTGATGCGGCGGAAGCAGCAAAGACATCAAGGTTCGATGAGGACAACCGTGGAGCAACTCAGCTGGCGAGCGACCATCTCGGGGCTGAGAGCGATACGAAGACAAGAAGAGCAATAACGCGTCCTCGCGAGAATGTGACTCTTTCAACTTCAACATCTGGGACTTCAAAGTCCGGACCAATCGTTCAGCGGCACCGTTTGAATGAGGCGAAAACGG
Source organism: Schistocerca nitens (assembly GCF_023898315.1). NCBI lineage: Eukaryota > Metazoa > Arthropoda > Insecta > Orthoptera > Acrididae > Schistocerca > Schistocerca nitens. The sequence continues at coordinate 545,625,664 of NC_064619.1, read as the reverse complement.
CGCGGATGTCAGATGTTGAATACCATTGGCCTTGCAGAATGACTGAAATTCTGCGGACATGAATTGTGGGCCATTGTCGGAAACAATAGTCTGTGGAAGACCTTCAATGCAAAAGATAGTGGATAACGCTTGGATGGTGGCAGATGACGTCGTGGAAGACATCCGTAGAACAAAAGGAAAATTTCTGAAGGAATCAACCACAACCAACCATCGAGCATTCCAGAATGGACCAGCAAAATCGATGTGTAAGCGTTGCCAAGGGGAAGTGGCTTTTGGCCATGCAAAGAATTTCCGCGGTGGTGCGGATTGTTGTTCGGCACACGCCATGCAAGAAGAGTACATATTCGTAATCGCAGCATCGATTCCAAACCAATTACAGTGCTGACGAGCATGTTGTTTCGTTCGCACTATACCCCAATGTCCTTGGTGGAGAAGGCGTAAGACAGAGGACTGTAACGAACGTGGGACCACGACCCAGGACTGATCATTATCAGAACGCAACAGCAAAACACCACGTCATACAAAAAGTCTCTCCTTGTGAGCAAAAATTCGGCGAACCAACGGATCCTCGATCCGTGATTTCGACAAGGGCCACTGCGTAGCAACAAAACGCAAAACGGTAGCAAGGACAGGGTCAGCAGCTGTGGCTGTAGCTATACGACGAAAATCAATCGGAAACGATTAGACCAAGCAAGTTCAGAAGAATCGAATGCTCTATCCTCAGCAACAGGCAAATGGGACAACGCATCGGCGTTTCCGTGCTTAGCAGTGGACCGATACAAGATATCGTAGCGGTACTGCGAGAGGAAATTAGACCAGCGAATGAATTTCTGCGCCGTACGTGAAGGTACAGGCTTGATCAGATGAAAAAGTGACGTCAAAGGTTTGTGGTCTGTGATGATGGTAAAGTGATGACCATACAAGAAATCGTGAAACTTAGTAACACCAAATACGAGAGCCAAAGCTTCTTTCTCGATCTGTGAATAATTTCTTTGCGCAGACGAGAGCAATTTGGACGCAAAGGCAATAGGGCGATCATGCGATCCATCTTTGTGCGCAATCACAGCACCGACCCTGAAATCCGATGCATCTACCATCAACAAAAGGGGTTTCTGGGGATCGAATGTCATAAGGCAAGTATTTGAAAGCAACGCCGATTTCAACTGGCGAAAGGCGCGTTCGCATTCCGTCGTCCAGACGAACGGAACACCTTTACGGCGTAAGCGATGAAGCAGAGCTGAAATGGAAGAGGCATGGGGAACATAGCGATGATAATAGTTAATTTTACCCAAAACACTCTGTAGCTGCTTCAAATTCTGCGGTGAAGGCAAGTCCTGTTTGGCACGGAGGTGCTATGTACTTGGATGTATGCCTTGTGCATTGACTACATGTCCCAAATATGGTAAGTCATGAGCAAAAATCACACATTTGTCCTTCCGCAAGCGAAGACCATTTTGTCGCAAGACCTGAAATAATGTTCTGAGATTGGCTAAATGTTCTTCTTCCGTCTTTCCGGAGATCACAATATCGTCCAGATAGTTCGATGCAGTAGGGACCGACGCACAAACAGTTTGCAGATATTGCTGAAACAATGCAGGGGCGGATGCACACCCGAATGGCAGTCTTTTGAAGCGATACAAACCAAGATGCGTGTTAACCACCAAAACGCGCTGGGATTCGTCGTCCATTGGTATTTGCAAGTACGCATCTGCTAGGTCCAACTTCTAAAAATATTTACCCAGGCACAGTTTGTCAAAAAGATCTTCCGGGCGGGCTAAAGGAAAAGTTGCAATCACTAGTTGTGGATTCACTGTTGCCGTGAAGTCCACACAAAGTCTCAATTTCCCGGAAGGTTTTGGCAAAATTACTAAGGGTGAGGCCCAGAGAGAAGCCTGCATACGTTCAAGCACACCTTGTGATTCCAAATCATTTAATGTTCTTGCGACCTCATCACGCAATGCGCGGGGAACATTGCGCTCTCTGAAAAATTTTGGTTGCGCGTTTACTTTCAGTTCCAAATGTGCTTTATAGTTCGTATCGCAACCAAGGTCCGATGCAAAAATGTCTGCAAATTCTTCGCATAGACGAGAAACACTGGCGGAAGGCACAGTCTGGTTCACTGACAGGACCTGATTTACTATAGACAAATTAAACAACTGAAATAAATCGAAAGCAAACAAGTTCAGAGCAGAAGAAGAACGAAGGACGTAAAAAGACACAAGTTTTGTTTGTCCCTTGTATGTTGCAAGAAGGCTGCACTGTCCTAACACAGGGATATTCTGACCGGAATAACTATTTAACTTAACATTTGCGGCACGCAACGGAGGTGTGCCCAGTTGTTTGTACGTGTCTTTATTGAGCAATGAAACTGCAGCTCCGGTATCGAGCTGGAATGGTATCACGCGGCCATGAATGTTCAAGTCAACAAAAAGTTTATTGTCCTGCTGACGACAAGAGCGACTGTCTCGTGCAATTTGAACTGACACTGGTACAGAAGCACTTGCGACTTGACGTGATTTCCATCGACGTCGACGCACACTGTTTGTGGGACGAACACAGTCACTGTTAGAGAAAGTGGCACTGGGCAGAGTGGAATTAACTACATGAATGTCCATGGGCGAAGGTTCACGAGTCTGAGTATTCTTGGTTCGATTCCGATTCCGGCGTGAAGCAAAGGGCCTGGAATGGTTGTGAGTGTCTGATCCGAGCTTTTTCTGGCAAACGCTCTGAACATGTCCTTTTTTATTACAGAAAAAGCAAATAGCTCCGCGTGACGGGCAATTCTCATGCAAATGTCTAGTAGCACACCGCGGGCATGATTTCACTGCATCTGCTTGCTGCCGCGGGACACGTGGTTGAGATCGTGCCGGCAGCTGCGCGGACGGGCGCGAGGGCTGTTTACAGTTCCATGCAGCTCGCCCGGCGGGCCGGTTAATGCGACACACGGCTGGCGAAGTTTCAAATGATTCCTGAGCAAAGTCAAGCGTGTCTTGCCTATCCAATATGTCTATCACTTGTTGAAGGGAGGGATTGACTAGTTTCAAAATCTGTTCCCTTATACGAACAACAGAAATGTTCTGTGCAATTGCATCACGCACCATTGTATCTGAATAAGGGAGTCCACATTCGCACTCAAAAGCACAATCCCTAGTAAGGCCTTGCAAAGTTGCAACCCACTCCCTATTAGTTTGACCGGCCGTTCGTTTTGTACAAAAGAACGTATACTGTTTGGCAACGACATTGACTGATTCCTTGAAATATGCATCTAATGCCGACAAAATTTCTTCGTAGGACAGAGTTGCTACGTCGCGGCGGGGAAATAATTTCACTATCACACAGTACGTCTGCACCCCTATACACGCCAATAAGTGAGGCTGCCGCTCGTTACCTTGAATTCTGTAGGCGGCGAGATGGAATCCAAATTGGCGTGACCACTCCGTCCAGCTTTCCATTACCGCATCGAAATGATGAAAAGGTGGTGCAACTGCGTATTGTGGCTGCGGTAGCGGTGGAGCGGCGGCGGCCGCCGCATCATTTTGCATTGCACGTTGACCCTGGACGAGCTGTCCAAGGGCATCCAATAACGCCTGCGTCTGCTGATTCCGCAAGCGATAAAATTCGGACAGTACATCTGGAGATTGTGGCGAAGCCATGACACAAGTAATCTAAGCAATACGAACGCTAAATCCTCTTTTGAGACTCGTCGCCAAAAATGTTGTGTCTAGACAAGACAGCCTAGACACAATGAGTGGAAGCCGAAAGGCACGCGCTTAAACTCACGCAGGCTGGCGTGAGGTCTGAAACAGGATACGTAATGAATTCTATAAAGAAAAGTACGTAGCTTCTGGAATACTTAACTTTAATCCACATTTGTAGAACATCGCTCTTGATGATACATTAATAGATTCTCAATATCAATTGAATACGGCGCCTTGCTAGGTCGTAGCAAATGTAGCTGAAGGCTATGCTAACTATCGTCTCGGCAAATGAGAGCGTATTTGTCAGTGATCCATCTCTGGCTAAGTCGGCTGTACAACTGGGGCGAGTGCCAGGACGTCTCTCTAGACCTGCCGTGTGGTGGCGCTCGGTCTGCAATTACTGACAGTGGCGACACGCGGGTCCGGCGTATACTAATGGACCGCGGCCGATTTAAAGGCTACCACGTAGCAAGTGTGGTGTCTGGCGGTGACACCACAGGAAATGCTTCTACGATTGACCTGAAAGAGAGTGATCAAGCCCCTTTGCACGTACGATAAATCATTCTAATTTCGCCTTACGATAACAACTCCAGTGTTTTCTACGTCCATCCGATATACTATACATACCCTCAACTGCTAGCACTGTCCCTAGCGTTTGTGAGTGGTTATTGCAGGTTAAAGTCAAACTTAGGCGGTGTTCGCATTAATGTGACTGGAATGTGTGCATAGATTTTGTTTTTACCTTAACCGTAAGCTGTAATTGTCAATTTCGGTCCCGACTTTGACACTGACAGGTGACTGTTGGCATTTGACGTAAAAACTGTCTAACGTTCGTTGCCCTTGTTCCACTGTTTGTCTTTTTGTCGACTGCAAAATTTTCTTCACGCGCTACATTTTATGAACGTTTGTATAGACTCTTACTAACAAATATTCATTTTATTTTGCGATTACCTGTCTGAAAGATGGAAAACAGCCGCTGGACGAGAAGTTACTTACATATACACAACTGCTGAAAGTCTTTTCATTTCGGAACTCAGTAGCAGCTGTGTGTTTGGTGAGGTAACTCCGCCATCACAAGCGAGATCCTCGGGTAGTGAGAGGCGCGATCCTCCGAGTCCTGGCGGCGGCCAGGCGAAGCTCGTTCAGGGGCACCCGCCTTACAGGGCGATATGCAACAGCCATGAATAAGAAACCACCCACCTCCCCAGGAGTCATAACTCTCGCACCCATTAGAAGATATAGATGCTTCAGTAGCTCAATTTTGTTTTCTTAGGATTGTTGGCGGCGATGGAGGGCGTGGGCGGCGGTGGGTGGCGGTGGCAACCCATAATGTGGCCCGGGGTGGCCTGGCCTGCTCCAGACGACACGTGTCGGGTTCCACGTGCTTATCCGCCCAATGGGATTCTTACCCTTGACCGAGGAGAACTTCACTCTGAATGGAAGTTTCCAGTTTAAGTCATTTACTTTAATTTTTTATTTTATTTTTCTTCTTTTGAGTCATCGCCCTTCTGGCCAGGAATGCTTTTATTGCCACTTTTTGCCAGTGCTAGTCTCCTTTTACTGTCCTCCTTGCTGCGTCCATCATTGGTTATGTTGCTGCCTAGGCATCAGAATTCATTAGCTTCTTCTACTTCCTGACCATCGATCGTAATCGTACTGACGCCATTTCTGCTACTTCTCATTATTTTCGTTTTCCTACGATTTACTGTCAGTTTGTACGAATACCCTTTTTGCCAGTGCTAGCCTGCTTTTGATATCCTCCTTACTCCACGCGTCATTGGCTATTTTGCTGCCTAGTTAGTAGAATTCCTTAATTTCATCTACTTTCTGACCATCAATCCTGTGATTAAGTTCCTCGCTGTTATCATTTCTGGTACTACTCATTACTTTCGTCTTTCTTCTATTTACTCTCAATCCATGTTGTGTACTCGTTAAACTCTTCATTACATTGGAGCGAATCGTATCATTGACGTCCTTTGACCTTGGAGTTTAATTCAACTCCAGAATCTTTCTCCTAAATCCATCATTGCTTCGTCGATGTACATACTGAGTAATTGCTCACTGCGCTCTTCAAACAGAAACTACTAACAACATTACCTATAGGAGGTGTGTTGAGAAAAGTAATGAGACTGACAAATTTGCGAGCGATCTGGCGATGTTAAATTTGTGCACACCGGTACGTTGAACCACTTTTAATCACCATTCACTGGTCGTGTTTTCGATGTGTGTTAAGAAAATGAAACAGCGGAGTTTAGAACGACTTTGTGCCACCAACTTTTGTGTCAGATTTGAAGAATCCGAGAGTGTAACCTCTGAAAAGATGATGTAGTCCTATGATGAACATTTCTTACCAAGATCACGTATTCATTGCTGGCACAAATCACTTCTGGAAGCCCGAGAACACGTTTCAGATAAACCACGCTCAGTGTGAAGTTCAAAAACTGACCAAAACGACGAACATGTTCGTGCTCTCGTGTGATCCAACTCACTTTTAACTATAAGGATAATGTGTGAACTGTTAAACTTTCACGGTACATCCGAAATTTTGCACTGGTGAAAGGTCTGCGCCAAAATTCTGCCGAAAAACCTCACAATCGAAGGAACTTGTGCGTCGATCTTCGTGAGAACATTGCCAGTGACCACAAATGGTTCAGTGGTGTCATCACAGGTGACGAATCCAATATTTTTGAGAACGATCCTCAGACAAAGCGGCTAAGTGAAGAGTGACATACTGAGACGTCTTGTCGACCGAAATGAAACTCGAATAAGTCGATCAAAGGTCAAAAAAGGCTGACTATATTTTTTGACACTACGAGTGTCATGGATAAAGAGTTTGTTCCTTCTATCTGTCCTGTCCTATCGGTTACACAGGACGTATAAAGAACGTCATCTACCCCTCCTACCAACTTTGATTCTCCTCTACCGCTCCCTGTGTTTTTCTTCTGAGGGCACCCTCTCTCCCTCCTCTCCCTCCTCCTTCAAAAAATGGTTCAAATGGCTCTGAGCACTATGGGACTCAACTGCTGAGGTCATTAGTCCCCTAGAACTTAGAACTAGTTAAACCTAACTAACCTAAGGACATCACAAACATCCATACCCGAGGCAGGATTCGAACCTGCAACCGTAGCGGTCTTGCGGTTCCAGACTGCAGCGCCTTTAACCGCACGGCCACTTCGGCCGGCCCCCTCCTCCTTCCTCCCCCCTCCTCCCCCAGGCCTCCCCAACGCCACCTACCTTCTTTCCTCCCCCTCCTATCTCCTCTGCCACTGGCATCTACAAACTCCCCTCCTCCTCCCCCCCCCCCCACCTTTTTCCCCTTTTGGCAGGTCACCGGACTCGCACACGTATAGTGAACTTTAGCGCGCCGGAGATCATCGCCTAGTGTTTGTGTGTGTCGTCGTGTTCGTGTTCAAGTGTTCTAGTGTTACTCGTTTGTGCTCCAACGTTTGCGTGTGCCATCTGCCTTCTCTTTGCGTGTTCACATGTCTGAACATTTTTATTTTGGACTCTGCGCCCGTGAACGGCGCCGTGTGTTTTCACTTTGTATGTCTACGTTTGTATATCCACCCTGTCTGTTCTGCGATTGTCTTCTTTTGTCTCATTGTTAATGATTTGAATCTGCAGTAAACCTGAAAACAGTTATTTACATGTTTCTCGAATTTGCTTTAAGTAAGTACCAACAACCTTGTTGAACATTTAAGAACCTGATCAGTGGCCATTAGCCGAGACTGCTCTGTTGCAATAAGTAATAGACGCTAAATGACGTCTCTATAGAATGTTCATGTAAAAGGTTAAGCAAGACCGATGTTGCAGTTATGTATACTTCGAACAGAAACGATTTCTGAGGCGTTTGTACGTACTTTACCTCTGGAAAGTGCCCTTATTGTCTCAGTACAAGGGAGCTGTAAATACAGGCGGCTGTCAAGAGCACTAAGCTACTACAGTCGACCTTACGCTGAAGCTGTGTACTTGTAAATGTGCATTACAGACTCCAGCATGCCCTTTCAAATCATGATTGTCTTCGTTATATCTATTTCTCTTCGTATGTTACTCCGAAATGACATTTTCTTTTATCTGAAACAGTAGGAGAGCAACGAACACAAACGCACAACTATACATAGAATTCACATACAAAGACCGACCATTTCATACGTTTGACTGATATAGTGCATCTCTCCTTGTTATAAATATATCATAGATACGTGATGAACGAGGTGGGAAAGATTGTATTTTCTGTATTACGATTCCGTTATTAACAGGCGAAATCCGAATTCGCAAAGGTCACAGGACTAACTCATTGAAAAAAAAAACACAAGACTGAAAAATAAGATCGACATAGACTGTATTTATCCCAGTCTCCCTTCCCCTCCACCTTCTGCTTTCCCCCCTCCATCCGTCCCTCCCTCTGGCCCTCTTCCCTCTTTCTCACTCTCTCTCGCCCCTTTGCATCCCTCACCATCTCTCTTTCTACCTCTCCTTCTCCATCATCATCCTCCTTTCTCTTCCTCTCCCATCTTCTCCTTCCCATCCTATTCTCATCATTGTCCTTTCCGCTCAGCCTATCTGTCTAAAATGAAAGGAAGTCGTACGGAATCTCCAAAGTGTACTAGCCAAACCTTTACATACGGTCAAATCACACAAAACATATAGCACCCATCAGTTTTAATTTATACAGCGCATTTCTACGTTTATGTGTGCCCTAATGCTTACAACACGAGAATAAGAAGACACACAGCTACACACCAATCGTCATCGATTTTACTCTTGTTATACACAGTACGGGATGCATGTCAATATTAGCTAGGTACTCATATATTTGTCTGGAAGTTTTGCTTCGAAAAGAAACTCCACAAAGCTACAGTCCCCTGGTTGCTTGGAATATTTCGGTATATTACCCTTGGTGAAACGACAAATGTCAGAACTCCCATACAGTAACATCGTTGCCATGGGCGATAGTATGTATCAAGCGCCTCCTAGCCTGTGTCGTTGGCACGCTGTCGTCATGGTAGCCGCTTCGTATAAGTCGTCTGCTGTAATACCATATTGTATTACAACTGGAACAATCTTTAAAATTTACGATTTCATGCTTAAGCATGTAACTACCGTTGGTCACAGTGGAGGGCGTTACCGTCTGTCTGTGGGCCGGGATTCTTGGTGACTCATACTTGGACCGGTTATTAATACTTTCCTCGATGGAGGAACGTACCTTGACTTCTTGCGGAATACTTTGACTGGGCTTCTTGAGAAGGTTGCTCTGGAAATACGACATGTTACGTGGATTCGCATGACCGAGCACTATCCTACTTCCTCTACAGTTCGCCGACGCCTCAACAACATTTTCCTCAGACGTTGGGTTGGGAGCGGAGGCCCTGTAGCATGGCCTCCTAGATCACCGGATTCAAACCCACTGGAGTTTTACCTCTGGGAGCATCTGGAAAGCGTTCTGCATATAGCTGAACCAGTTCCTGATGTTCAGACCCATCAACAGTTTGTTCACGTTGCCTGTGACGCTATTCGGAGAGAAGCCAGAAGGTTTGAAGAAGTGCGGCAGTCGATGATGTGACGTTTGATCGAGTACATAGAATTCCATGGAGATCACTTTGAACATCTGTTTTGACGTGGTTGCGATGCAGCTCTGTACTTGTTCTGGGACGATTTGTTGTCCTGGCACGCAAAGCGTATAGTTCCGGGCACATGTTCACAGGGCCGTTTTCCCTCCGTTTTCATCAGGAATCCGTTCCTGCGGTTTTTGGTTGTATTAATGTTCAACCTGAACAAGTACCTATTTTAACGGATCTAACGTCATGAAAATATTGTATCCGTCTTATGAAAACACGTTTCAGCATTTTTGTCATCACCGGTGAATTTGTACTTCATTGACATTCTCAGCTGTTACATCTTCAGCAAGTTCTTTTTTTTTAATACTACACTACATATTGTTCAATCTAGACACTGAGCAAGCAGAAATATAGGAGGAATTTAGGAAGGAAAGTGGTAATATAAAAACGATAAGTTCTGCCGATGGTATTGTACGAGGGTGAGTCAAATGAAAATCTTAAATTTGTAGTAACAGATACTGCTAGAATGAAATTTTCACTCTACAGCGGAGTGTGCGCTGATATGAAACTTCCTGGCAGATTAAAACTGTGTGCCGGACCGAGACTCGAACTCGGGACCTTTGCCTACCGCGGGCAAGTGCTCTACCGACTGAGCTACCCAAGCACGACTCACGCCCCGTCCTCACAGCTTTATTTCTGCCAGTACCCTGTCTCCTACCTTCCAAATTTTTTCATTCTAGAAACATCCCCCAGGCTGTGGTTAAGCCATGTCTCCGCAATATCCTTTCTTTCAGGAGTGCTAGTTCTGCAAGGTTCGCAGGATAGCTTCTGTAAAGTTTGGAAGGTAGGAGACAGGGTACTGGCAGAAGTAAAGTTGTGAGGACGGGGCGTGAGTCGTGCTTGGGTATCTCAGTCGGTAGAGCACTTGCCCGCGAAAGGCAAAGGTCCCGAGTTCGAGTCTCGGTCGGGCACACAGTTTTAATCTGCCAGGAAGTAACAGATACTGCTGTTTGGCGATTTTTCTTTGATACGTAATTCTACAGAGGACAACTATCTAAACAAAATATTAAAACTATTAATTGTAGTCAAAAGTTTAAAAGCTCTGTATGCAGATTACGTATAGATCATTACAACTGACAATATACCATTACAGTTGGCTATACACAAGACAAGAAATGAAATCTGCTTAAAAGCCTTGTTACAATTGCCTGTAAGACGAATAGTTATCATGTATTGAAGTACATTGCCCTGTATTTCTTCTTAGATACTTATAATACTTTGGCAACGGCCTTGCCGCAGTGGATACACCGGTTCCCGTGAGATCACCGAAGTTAAGCGCTGTCGGGCGTGGCCGGCACTTGGATGGGTGACCATCCAGTCGCCATGTGCTGTTGCCATTTTTCGGGATGCACTCAGCCTCGTGATGCCAATTGAGGAGCTACTCGACCGAATAGTAGCGGCTCCGGTCAAAGAAAACCATCATAACGACCGGGAGAGCGGTGTGCTAACCACACGCCCCTCCTATGCGCATCCTCACTGAGGATGACACGGCGGTCGGATTGTCCCGATGGGCCACTTGTGGCCTGAAGACGGAGTGCTTACTTATAATACTTTCGGTGACACGATTTACGATCCTTGTTCGGCAGGCTGAGTAGCAGGCTTACCTGGTGTTAAAAATGGTACATGTAACTCGACCTTTGCCTAAAAGAGTCACTTGGGGCAACGCAATATCTACATCCAAAGAAGAACGAAAAATCTCTTATTATTACCTTAAAAGCTCAAATATACCGGTATTGTACTGTAATAGTAATATATTTCAACAATGTAATTAGAGGGTTGATCTGTCGCCCTCCAAAAGTATTCTGTAGGAATGCAAGGGCGATTCGGAGACAGCATCTGTGGTAGTGAATATGATCAATATCCCAAGTTGCCTGCATGCAAAGGCGGTGGCGGGATGGCGCCGTAATTAACAGAGGTATTTGTTTTTACTAGTGCCACATATGGTGGAAATTCTACAGACTGCGTTTATAAAGTAACGAAAGTCGTAACAATGGATTTTATTTGGTTTTACTGATGGTCACACATACCATGTTACTTGACACGAGCGTCGACAAATGTAATTTTAGGTGTAAATAATTTTAGTTTATTATGTTTTGGTTTTGTACATCCTTTACACATGACAGTTCTTTTTAACTATACATCTGAAGAATTCAATTTTAAAATTGTTGAAACTATAGTCAACAATTGTTAATAAAACTTTATGCCAGCATCTGATTACCTTATTATCTCAAATGATGCATTTATATTCAACGTGCCGAACAGTGGCTAAATTAAAAAAAAATTAAAACAGATCTTTGTTTTGTTTTGGAGAGAAACTGGTAGTTATCATTCAGCTGTAATGCTTCTTGGCGAGGCAACTCACATTGTTAAGGATTTGGAATGTATATGCACTTGAAAACTTCTGAAAAACAACAACCTGCGGGGCTCTTCTTACCCTTATTCTATTCCAGTTTTGCGTGTAGAACGTCACTTTACTATTTTTGCAAACAAATATCTTTTAAATATATCAGCTTTAAACTCTGCAAGTGGCTTTTCCATTACAAGAGACACTATGTGGAGATCTCTACATTTAGAAGCTATGTAGTCATTTATAGTGGAAACTTTATGTAGCTAGGATCAAAGTATATCATAAACATTCGGTTTGTCAGCATCATTCAGTACCAAGTCTAACTGCTCAATGCCGCAACGATTCTTCAAGCTCACTCTTATCTCGTCTTAGTTCGGCTAAACTCTGGCAGAGTCCAATGGACACGGTGTTTGCAGCGATGTGGAGCTTGGCTCTCTGCCAGATTTTCTCTTTCCGATATAACTGTTGTAAGCAGTATGTACCTAAATATGTATGTGTTAAATTAGAAGGCATTGTATATGGAAGATATCTTTATTTCGAAACCTTATGTTCTGCGAGATAAAAAGATTTCATGTTACAACTGATACCTCACCGAAAGTAAGGAATCTATGATTTTTGGCATATTAAAAAGTACTTCTTTATTTTTCAGTCTTCTCATTGGGCTGAATTAGCCTGTCAAGAACGCCTCTCCTGCGCTAATTTCTTCATCTCAGAGCCTTGCTTACAACCTACATCTTAAATTATTTTTAGATGCATTCCAATATCGGTCTTCCCCTATAGTTTCTACCCACTATAGCTCTCTCTAGTTCTGTGGAAGCCTGATGTTTCAACGTAAGTCCTATCATTCTGTCCCTTTTTCCGGTCAGTGTTCTGCATTATATCCCATTCTTCGTGGATTCTGTGGAGAACCTCTTCATTCCTTACCTTATCACTGCACCTAATTTCCAGCGACAATCTGTAGCACCAAAGCTCAAACGCTTCGATTATCTTCTGTTCGGTTTTTCCTACTGTTCATTATTCAGTGCCATACAGCGCTATACAGTAAACGTACCAGCTCAGAAAACGCTTTCTCAAATGAAGGCCTAAGTTTGATACCAGTAGACTTCTCTTGGCCATATATCGCCTCGTTCAATGAGGTAGTCTCCTTCTATGTACTCCTTGCCAAGTCCGCCATGGGTTATGTTGCTTCAAACGTAGTAGAACACCTTAACTTCGTTTACTTCCTGATCACCGTTTTTCATTTTAATTATGCTGACAATTTTACTTTCTGCTACATACCATTAATTCTGTCTTTTTCCGGTTTAGTCACAGCCGATATACTGTACTCATTAGACTGCTCATTCAGTTCTATAGATCCTGTAATTCCTCTTCACTTTCGCTAAGGATAGTAATGTTATCAGCGAATCTTATCATTGATATCTTTTCACCATGAATCTCAATCCCGCTCTTGTAACTTCTTTTTATTTCCATCTTTGCTTCTTCGATGTGTAGATTAAACAGTAGGGGCGGAATCTCTGTCTTTTCAATCGGTGCCCCTCGTTGTTGATCTCCTGGTTCCTGTACATATTATACACTGCCCTTCTCTCCATATAGTTTACCCCAACATTTCTTACAATTTCGAACATTTTACACCACTTTATATTGTCGAACACTTTTTCTAGGTCGGCAAATCCTATGAATGTGTTTTGATTTTTCTTTAGTCTTACTTCCATTATTAGCTGAAATGTCAGAACTGCCTCTCTGGTGCCTTTATGTTTCCTGAAGCCGAGCTTCTTCTCCTTTAACAGATCCACAATTTCCTTTTTCGTGAACAGGCGCTTGGGTTCCACTCACACAATGATTTTGGAAATTTCGGTGCAATGTTACCTATCCGATCGGCCATAATCGATCTCAAACCTTCCAGAGATCTTTTAAATTCTGACTCTAAAACCAGATCGCCTAAGTCATCAATACTGACTTCTGTTTCTCCTGTCATCTCATCAGGCAAGTCTTACACCTCACACCCGCCTTCAGTATAGTCTTTCCAGCCATCCGGTCTCTCCTCTGCAATTAACACTGGGTTTCCCATAGCATTCTTAATGTTACCACACTGGGTCCTAATTTGTTTGAGGGAGACTAGACCTTTTTACGTTCTAAGTAAGTCCTCCTGACGTTTCCATTTCGATTTATTTGCATTTTTTTCCTGATCCCTTTCGCTTGGGCATCCGTGCTGTTCCTTTTTCGTTCTTTCCTAAGGGATTTTTAGTGTGGTGTTGGGCCGTTGGACCCTTATACCCCGTGAATTAAAGACGTCAAAATAGTCACTCACAACTTTTCCTTTCCAGTAGATGAGACCGCATTACATGGTTGTTGAAATGTTTCCTTTCTTCAGTGGTTCACTTAGGGATCTGAATCTTAAATTCAAATCAATTGTTTTCTCCTGATACCATATAAATTTCCGATTACACGTATGTAGTGTCTGCGAAAGGTTGTCTAACCCCGCAGTCGAGCTACTTCCTCCAACATTTTCCACAAATCCGTAACTATACACATACTGTGGTGTCAACGTTAGACACTACGCTAGAGGTTGCGATAATAGATAGCGGTCCAGCACTTGCAACCTCTCTGGACTCGCTGGCGCTTGCAGCGCCGCCGTATGGCACAGACAGAGACTTGCAGATCGCACCGGCTGAGTCAGTTACAGGTCGTGAGAGAAGTCAGTTCAGAATAGCTTTCAGCTCACTAGGTTCGCAGCCACTAGTACGCGCATGTATTACCTGCATAATACCAGAATTGTGTTATCTTGCTTGTTTTATAATCCAGCTAATGTTTGTTAATGAGTCATTTGTATTCAAGAAATATAGTTGGTATTAGTTATGTTCCTGGTGTGGAGTAGCAGGACAAAGTTAAGTAAAAGTTATTTACTAAAGCCGGCCGGAGTGGCTGAGCGGTTCTAGGCGCTACAGTCTCGAACCGCGCGACCGCTGCGGTCGCAGGTTGGAATCCTGCCTCGGGCATGGATGTGTGTGATGTCCTTAGGTTAGTTAGGTTTAAGTAGTTCTAAGTTCTAGGGGACTGATGACCACAGCAGTTAAGTCCCATAGTGCTCAGAGCCATTTTTTTATTTACTAAAGTATTCCAGTAGTAATTATTATAGAATGTTCGAGATTCCTACAACCACCCCATTCGTGCTAGCCTGTATCATCCCACTGCAAATCCCAGGGGTACCGATCGAAAAGCATCCTGCATTTTTGTGAGGTCATGACATGCTGCCATCGACCTTCACATCACAAACACTGCGCTTCAACTAGCCTTGAGCAAGCACGACAGGCACACTGCTGCAGAACAGTCCGACCTCTATCCCTGACCAATATCATCAAAAATGCAAATTATTTTATCATGCGAATAGTTTCAACGACAGTTGCAATACCTCCAGCATCGCGACATAAACTAATCTCATGAAATTACTTCCACATTAACCTCTAGTATGTTCGCACAACCACGTAAGTAGTCTGACGGGAAAGACCTTTACGCCATCCTATATTCATAGGCTCCAATTTGCAACAACTCTTTGGCACGCTAGCACAAATGCTGCAGACAACTCATGTTTGCTTAGTACTATCCTATGCTCTTCTATCGAGTTAAGACTGAACTAACTTCAGCTCTAACCGAAACGGTACTGATCTATACTCGAGTCAAAACGATTCTTCCTGTCAGCCTCACGTTAAATTAATCGTATACATTTTTCCAAGCAAATGAAAAGCTTTCCCGCACACCATTAACAATCAAGTTACTATCCTTTGCGGCAGCACGTCGACAGCTGTACGGTCGTTTACTCCGTCCGCTTCTGGGTAGTGCTTTGCCGCTACATGCCTCCTCGCCACTGTGCTATTGCAACACATGTCTCCACTACCAAAGCATTACAAAGGAACACGCGACATTTCGCATCACTCGTAACACATTCATTAGACTTGAGCTTACCTACAGTTGATTGGCATTGCTGTTCAGACGACAAAACTTGCTCCAGTATATTTGGACCCATACACAGCCTCCTCATCGCTTCAACCCCTTGCCACTGACTGTAATGTAATAACATTTCAGAATATAGCAGGTTTAAAGGTTTGCTAGGCTTATCGGCTAGTTACATTTCCACATATGCTTTAATCTTTTCTTAGTGGTTTTCTCTACCTAGGAGTTTATTTTATCATGGATAAGAGAAAATGTAGAACTGTTATTATTTCACAGTAGTTTGTTGAGAAAACTGTATCATACTTACTGGTTTACACTGTATTCCATTTCACTATTCACAAATAAATTTAGTGATTATGTTGGTAAAGACAGATACTTAGCACTTATCAAGGAACTAGGCGACATGTACGGCAGACTGGTCACCTCGTTCCAAAACCATTTTATTTGTGCCCCTGGTAATCTGGGACTATTAGCTACCCTTTCACCTTCGAAACAAGTCACATAATTACCTGGCTCTTGTCTATTTACTCCTCTCCTGATACCTCCACAACTAAAACTGTTGTTGTTGTTGTGGTCTTCAGTCCTGAGACTGGTTTGATGCAGCTCTCCATGCTACTCTAGCCTGTGTAAGTTTCTTCATCTCCCAGTACCTACTGCCACCTACATCCTTCTGAATCTGTTTAGTGTATTCATCTCTTGGTTTCCCTCTACGATTTTTACCCTCCACGCTGCCCTCCAAAACTAAATTGGAGATCCCTTGATGCCTCAGAACTTGTCGTACCAACCGATCCCTTCTTCTAGCCAAGTTGTGCCACACACTTCTCTTCTCCCCAATCCTATTCAATACCTCCTCATTAGTTATGTGATCTACCCATCTAATCTTCAGCATTCTTCTGTAGCACCACATTTCGAAAGCTTCTATTCTCTTCTTGTCCAAACTATTTATCGTCCATGTTTCACTTCCATACATGGCTAGACTCCATACAAATACTTTCAGAAACGACTTCCTGACACTTAAATCAATACTCGATGTTAACAAATTTCTCTTCTTCAGAAACGCTTTCCTTGCCATTGCCAGCCTACTTTTTATATCCTCTCTACTTCGACCATCATCAGTTATTTTGCTCCCCAAATAGCAAAACGCCTTTACTACTTTAAGTGTCTCATTTCCTAATCTAATCCCCTCAGCATCACCCGATTTGACTACATTCCGTTATCCTCGTTTCGCTTTAGTTGATGTTCATCTTATACGCTGCTTTCAAGAGAGAGTCCATTCCGTTCGCCGGCCGAAGTGGCCGTGCGGTTAAAGGCGCTGCAGTCTGGAACCGCAAGACCGCTACGGTCGCAGGTTCGAATCCTGCCTCGGGCATGGATGTTTGTGATGTCCTTAGGTTAGTTAGGTTTAACTAGTTCTAAGTTCTAGGGGACTAATGACCTCAGCAGTTGAGTCGCATAGTGCTCAGAGCCATTTGAACCATTTTCCATTCCGTTCAACTGCTCTTCCAAGTCCTTTGCTGTCTCTGACAGAATTACAATGTCATCGCCGAACCTCAAAGTTTTTATTTCTTCTCCATGGATTTTAATTCCTACTCCGAACTTTTCTTTTGTTTCCTTTACTGCTTGCTCAATATACAGGTTAAATAGCATCGGAGAGAGGCTACAACCCTGTCTCACTCCCTTCCCAACAACTGCTTCCCTTTCATGTCCCTCAACTCTTATAACTGCCATCTGGTTTCTGTACAAATTGTAAATAGCCTTTCACTCCCTGTATTTTACCCCTGCTGCCTTCAGAATTTGAAAGAGCGTATTCCAGTCAACATTGTCAAAAGCTTTCTCTAAGTCTACAAATGCTAGAAATGTAGGTTTGCCTTCCTTTAATCTTTCTTCTAAGATAAATCGTAGGGTCAGTATAGCCTCACGTCTTCCAACATTTCTACGGAATCCAAACTGATCTTCCCCGAGGTCGGCTTCTACCAGTTTTTCCATTCGTCTGTAAACAATTCGCGTTAGTATTTTTCCGCTGTGATTGATGAAACTGATAGTTCGGTAATTTTCACATCTGTCAACACCTGCTTTCCTTGGGTTTCGAATTATTGTATTCTTCTTGGAGTCTGAGGGAATTTCACCTCTCTCATACATCTTGCTCACCAGATGGTAGAGTTTTGTCAGCACTGGCTCTCCCAAGGCTGTCAGTAGTTCTAACGGAATGTTGTCTACTCCCGGGGCCTTGTTTCGACTTAGGTCTTCCAGTGCTCTGTCAAACTCTTCACGCAGTATTATATCTCCCATTTCATCTTCATCTACATCCTCTTCCATTTCCATAATATTTTCCTCAAGAACATTGCCCCTGTATAGACCCTCTATATACTCCTTCCACCTTTCTGCTTTCTCTTCTTTGCTGGATTTCCATCTGAGCTCTTGATATTCATGCAAGTGGTTCTCTTTTCTCCAAAGGTCCCTTTAATTTTCCTGTAGGCAGTATCTATCTTACCCCACGTGAGATAAGCCCCTACATCCTTACATTTCTCCTCTAGCTATCCCTGCTTAGCCATTTTGCACTTCCTGTCGATCTCATTTTTGAGACGTTTGTATTCCTTTTTGCCTGCTTCGCTTACTGCATTTATGTATTTTCTCCTTTCATCAAATAAATTTAGTATCTCTTCTGTTACCCAAGGATTTCTACTAGCCCTCGTCTTTTTCCCTACTTGATCCTCTGCTGTCTTCACTATTTCATTCCTCAAAGGTACACATTCTTCTTCTACTGTATTTCTTTCCCCCATTTCTGTCAATTGTTCCCTTACGCTCTCCCAGAAACTCTGTACAACCTCTGGTTCTTTCAGTTTATGCAGGACCCATCTCCTTAAAATCCCACCTTTTAGCAGTTTCTTCAATTCTAATCTACAGTTCATAACCAATAGATTGTGGTCAGAGTCCACATATGCCCCTGGAAATGTCTTGCAATTTAAAATCTGGTTCCTAAATCTTTGTCTTACCTGTGGTGTCACCGCCAGACACCACACTTGCTAGGTGGTAGCCTTTAAATCGGCCGCGGTCCGTTAGTATACGTCGGACCTGCATGTCGCCACTATCAGTTATTGCAGATCGAGCGCCGCCACACGGCAGGTCTAGAGAGGATTCCTAGCACTCGCCCCAGTTGTACAACCGACTTTGCTAGCGATGGTTCACTGGCTAAATACGCTCTCATTTGCCGAGACGATAGTTTAACATAGCCTTCAGCTACGTCATTTGCTACGACCTAGCAAGGCGCCATTATCAGTTACTATTGATATTGAGAATCATGTACCGTCATGACCGACGTTCTTCATTAACGGATTAAAGTTAAGTATTCCACCAGCTACGTCCGTTTTTCTAAATTCTAATTTCCTTGTCCTGTTCCAGACCTCACGCCAGCCTGCGTGAGCTAAAACGCGTGCCTTTCGGCCTCCTCTAGTAACACGGTGTTGGCTCTCCTGCCAACCAAAACATTACCATTATATAATATATCTGAAACCTTTTACTATGTCTGGGGTTCTTCCATGTATACAACCTTCTTTCATGATTCTTGAACCAAGTGTTAGCTATGATTAAGTTATGCTCTGTGCAAAATTCTACCAAGCGGCTTCCTCTTTCATTTCGTAGCCCCAATCCATATTCACCGACTGCGTTTCCTTTTCTTCGTTTTTCTACTGTCGAATCCCAGTCACCCATGACGATTAAATTTTCGTCTCCCTTCACTACCTGAATAATTTCTTTTATCTCAACATACATTTCATCAACTTCTTCATCATCTGCAGAGCTAGATGGCATATAAATTTGTACTACTGTAGTAGGCGTTGGCTTCGTGTCTGTCTTGGTCACAATAATGCGTTCACTTTGCTGTTTGTAGTGGCTTACCCGCACTCCTATTTTTTATTTTTTATTTAACCTACTCCTGCATTACCTCTATTTGATTTTGTATTTATAACCCTGTATTCACTTGACCAAAAGTCTTGTTCCTCCAGCCATCGAACTTCACTAATTCCTACTATATCTAACTTTAACCTGTCCATTTCTCTTTTTAAATTTTCTAACCTACCTGCCCGTTTAAGGGATCTGACATTCCACGCTCCGATCCGTAGAAAGCCAGTTTCCCCGCCCGGAGATCCGAATGGGGGACTATTTTACCTCCAGAATATTTTAACCAAGAGGACGCCACCATCATTTAATCATACAGTAAAGCTGCATGCCCTCGGGAAAAATTACGGCTGTAGTTTCCCCTTGCTTTCAGCCGTTTGCAGTACCACAACAGCAAGGCCGTTTTGGTTAGTGTTACAGGGCCAGATCAGTCAATCATCCAGACTGTTGCCCCTGCAACTACTGAAAAGGTTGCTGACCCTCTTCAGGAACCACACATTTGTCTGGCCTCTCAACAGATACCCCTCCGTTGTCGTTGCACCTACGGTACGGCTATCTGTATCGTTGAGGCACCCAAGCCTCCCCACCAATGAAAAGGTCCCTGGGTCATGGGGGTGGGAAGTAAAACTAAACTAAACTCCTCCCGCACAGGCCATGAAGGCTGACCGCCGTGTCATCCTCAGCCCACAGGCGTCAGTGGATGCGGATACGGAGGGGCATGTGGTCAGCACACCGCTCTTCCGGCCATAAGTCAGTTTCCGAGACCGGAGCCGCTACTTCTCAATAAAGTTTGCCTTACTAGAGCTGAGGGCACCCCGTTAGCCAACAGTGCTCGACAGACCGAATGGTCACCCATCCAAGCGGTAGCCCAGCATGACAGCGCTTAACTTCGGTGATGTGACGGGAACCGGTGTTACCACTGCGGCAACACTGTTATACCTCCACAACACAGACCAAAAACATAAATCATTAACGTAATTAATCAAACAAGTCAACTCTTATCAATATATTAAACAACTTGAAATTAATGGGCACTTAATTCACATTCCTGTGCCATATGGCTTCAGTCAGTATAGTCCCATAGTGTTTAAACTTCCGACATTACACATTCACAAATTTAAAATTTCTGATAGATCCTTGACCTCCTGCCTACTACTTGATATTCTTCGAACTTCCTCTTGCTGTTTTTGTATAATTGCCTGATCAGTTAATTTCCGCCAGCTTATTGACAGATGAATCATGCCACCACTAACTTTCTCCATTTTTATCTTTCATATTTACATTTATGTTTATTTACCATCTGTACACTCCTTACTTAAGCTTCTTGCACTCCACCTGTTCCCAGTCTAGAACGCACATCATTCAGAAATATCTCATTAGTATTGCAATAGACCTACGTCTCACAATTACTCGAAAGTTCCTTGTCAGTTGCATCAAACATTCTCCTTGGGCATAAGCGTTCTTCTTCATCCCCATTTTCGCTACGAATTCCCTTTTATCCCATGTGATATTACTGTATGGTGCTATATGTATTTTTACATAATTACGACGGTATTATTTTATCAGAGTATGTTTCCCTTAGAACCACACTGGTATGACTTGGAATGTCTTATACCATATAAGGTCCACTATGTAAGTAAACGAATTTCTTAATACATCTACAGCTACGTTTAAAGTATACTCTCACTAAAGCTAGATCTCCGGTCTTAAAACTAGCATTCGTTTTCACCACATAACCGTTTCTTTGCCTTTGAGTCGACTTTTGTTTTATCAATCTCATTATTTACCGTTTTAATGAAATCTGTAAACTAGGTATCAAATATTAGAGGAATCTTTTCATTTTGATCAGTAACATCCTGGAGCATCAAACCAGTAGATGTTACCCGGAACTTTTTCAACTTCACCAGGAAGTACTGCCAATCAAAAAGTCGCTATTCCACTTCAACCATTTTAATACTAATTTCTGAATATTTGGGATTACGCATACTCTTTCTTTCTCTCTTAGCCTTCTTTAAACCCTTCGTTATTTTCTTTCCTAGTTGTCTAAATCCAACTGTTAATTCTTTTTTGAGCTGTTTCCGACCGTTTTTCGAGTCTTTAACTTGCACTTTCACATCTTTCACCATTCCTTCGAGGAAAGCCTTAACTTCAGGATCTTATCCTCTAATTTCTACAATAACTTGCCCTTACTAGCCCTCTAGTGAAGAAACTCACCTGTGTCGTCACTTAAACTTCGTATTACTCTTTGACACATTACAACGATACACTACGAGTACTCTACAAGCACTACCAGTTCTCATCCCAAATATCAGCAGGAACACATTCATTGAAACTATCTCACTAAAATGTTCAATTCAGTTTTTATACTACTCAGTTTCTCTAGAGCTCGCCTGCTCCAGTTGACTGTTCAGGATGGCAGCCGACACTGTGCCCAAAGCCAAGGTTATTGGTCAGTGCCAAACTTGTAGGCGAAGCCGAAGTTGATGTAGCTCTAGCCGAAGCCTCTATTGTAGATGCAGCCGAAGCCCGAGTCTTAGCACTCAGGTCCGTTGCAACTGGTTACCTCTCCTCCCGGTTGCTTCCAGCGCCTCTCCTTACGCGTTATCTGGACCAGCTGGGTTCCTACGACCACCATACTGCTTTAACACAAATCATAATTACTATTAACCAGTCACCTGTGGTAGTTTCCAATAATCTAGCACACTCCCTCTACACCACTTCAGTTACTGTGCAGTATTTTGCCTCTCGTATTTTTGTTATTGTTCAGTATTTCTACTTAAGTCAAGGTAACTCTATTAAAGTTTGTCGCTTCTAAACAATACAATCCACTTACTTCTTGTTTTACGCAAAAAAAAAAAAGATTACACACAATTCTAGCGTGGTCACGATAACAATATATGAGTTGCTCACTACATAAGCAATACTGTACTGAAACATTGAGGTAAATGTATCTGAACAACTTTGCACCACAGCCCTTGCTAACAATTCACTGTGAACACCTACCGTCCTCTGTTTCAATGATTACAGCGTTAGGGAGTTAACAAGCAATCTCAAATACCGTACACTAGTACGCTAGGTGCATCTTTTCTGCTAGGTATATTCAGTTACAGTTACACGGTACTATCGAATATAGTACGGCGTAATGTTCACTGCTCATACGACAAACGGTACCTGAATAAATAATCTATTGAGCAAACAACTTAGGCAGGATGTAGCAATTTCGCATACACCACTGCTGCTAACTCGAGTTGAACCATGTCTAGCACACTGATTTTCACCCGCCTGAGTAAACCAACTTGAGCAACGGTAGATAAAACTCTACAAGACGTCTTTTGATGCAGGATTTATTCTATTCTACGATCGTGTTAATTGATGAAGCTGTACTCACACAGCGCTGTACTTACGTACAAGTCGTGCCGACTTCAAATGTAGTGCGAGTTTAGTACGATCGCTGTAATAAAATCATACTAACCCTATACTGACTGATTTTGTATTATACGATAGCGAAACTTTGCCATGAGATCGCGACTACTGTCCAGACATGTCAATCAAAATAGTTACTTTGCCTTTGGCTTTAGTTTGGTCAGCCTTCTAAATTTTATTTAGATGCTCAAAGCTCTCTGAAGTATACCCAGTTCCTCTAAGGAAAAAACACATTATTCGAGGATAAAACAAGAGAAAATTCATTAAACTCATAGCAAATTCTTTTCTTTATAATCAAGATCCTCTATGGCATACCACTTGACCAATTACTACTGTGAAACGAATGACTTAGCAAGTTAATTATATTGTAATTTTTTTAAGCACGTTTCCGTTAGCGCTACACAAAATAAATGGAAATAAGGTTGGATTTAATACAGCACGCCTGCATTGGGACTAAATCTCAAGGTAAATGTTAAATCTTTTGCCTTTAGAATGTAATATTAGTTGCACTTAAAAGGCGTTCCGCTGCGTACTTTCTTTACCGATACAGAGATTATGAACTTACAATATCTACTTCCTTTACACGAATGATCTTTAAATGCGCGTTCCTGATATATCTGTTACAATAATTGTGAGACTATTATCAAGTGAGGTTGTACAGTGGTTGGCACACTGGACTCGCATTCAGGAGGATGATGGTTCATACCGCCCATTCAGATTTAGGTTTTTCGTGATTTCCCTAAACGGCTCCAGGCAAATCCCGGTAAGATCCCTTTGAAAGGCCACGGCCGATTTTCCTCACCGTCCTCGACACAATCCGAGCTTATGCACTGTTTCTAACGATCTCAGTGTCGACGGGACGTTAAACTGAATCTTCCTTCTTTTATACTATGATTGAATGTTAATTATTCTCGTTTAGAGAGTATAAATCTTTCCTCTACCGTCAACAAGAGACGTAACTACTCGTCAGCGATATAACCCTTGACTTCGTGACGATCAATAATCTCTTTCTTTGCTACCAAAGAAAATGTATCGTAATATTAATTATCCGAAAAATAATTCTCTTATCGTGTAGGTCAAACCATTTCCGTCTTTTCCTTGACAAAGTCGTTAATACCAGCTTTTGAACTCTTTTGACCGCTTTAATTACTTTTTTTGACTCAGAAATAAACTTTATATGTCTTTGCCTACTAACCAAACGATTATTATTCTATGTTGTACATCTGTCTGGATTACTTTATGTAATTCTTTTTCTTAAATTTATATATTTTTATTTAAATATTTTTCTCTATTTCTTTTGTTCAGTTGGCAGTCAGTAGGTGGGATTCTATTAATTCAGAAGTAGGGACACTCTTTTTCGTTTTGGAGAAAATAATACTTCATTTCTCTTTTATAGCGCAATAAATCGAGATTTTGTTACGAGGGCGGGCAACTTCCCACCGAATAGGCTGAATAATAACAAAAATGAGTCAAACATAAAGCACAAAGGTCAACCGGCCATTAAATTCCGACATTTAAACAAAGTAAGCTACAGAGTTGCTTCAAGCTTTGGATTGATATACCGCTTGAACTAAAGACTTTAAATTAGCCACTCGTAACATTCCCTTTACAGTAGATGAGGCCGCCTTACCTGCTTGGCCAAAAGGTTCCGTGCTTACGTGGTTCACTCCAGTGAGGACCAAGATTTAACTTGTCGATCTGAATCGTAAAATGAAAATCCTTTCTTACTTGTGCTGCCATACAAATTTCCGTCCTAAGGTATGTACACTCCTGGAAATGGAAAAAAGAACACATTGACACCGGTGTGTCAGACCCACCATACTTGCTCCGGACACTGCGAGAGGGCTGTACAAGCAATGATCACACGCACGGCACAGCGGACACACCAGGAACCGCGGTGTTGGCCGTTGAATGGAGCTAGCTGCGCAGCATTTGTGCACCGCCGCCGTCAATGTCAGCCAGTTTGCCGTGGCATACGGAGCTCCATCGCAGTCTTTAACACTGGTAGCATGCCGCGACAGCGTGGACGTGAACCGTATGTGCAGTTGACGGACTTTGAGCGAGGGCGTATAGTGGGCATGCGGGAGACCGGGTGGACGTACCGCCGAATTGCTCAACACGTGGGGCGTGAGGTCTCCACAGTACATCGATGTTGTCGCCAGTGGTCGGCGGAAGGTGCACGTGCCCGTCGACCTGGGACCGGACCGCAGCGACGCACGGATGCACGCCAAGACCGTAGGATCCTACGCAGTGCCGTAGGGGACCGCACCGCCACTTCCCAGCAAATTAGGGACACTGTTGCTCCTGGGGTATCGGCGAGGACCATTCGCAACCGTCTCCATGAAGCTGGGCTACGGTCCCGCACACCGTTAGGCCGTCTTCCGCTCACGCCCCAACATCGTGCAGCCCGTCTCCAGTGGTGTCGCGACAGGCGTGAATGGAGGAACGAATGGAGACGTGTCGTCTTCAGCGACGAGAGTCGCTTCTGCCTTGGTGCCAATGATGGTCGTATGCGTGTTTGGCGCCGTGCAGGTGAGCGCCACAATCAGGACTGCATACGACCGAGGCACACAGGGCCAACACCCGGCATCATGGAGTGGGGAGCGATCTCCTACACTGGCCGTACACCACTGGTGATCGTCGAGGGGACACTGAATAGTGCACGGTACATCCAAACCGTCATCGAACCCATCGTTCTACCATTCCTAGACCGGCAAGGGAACTTGCTGTTCCAACAGGACAATGCACGTCCGCATGTATCCCGTGCCACCCAACGTGCTCTAGAAGGTGTAAGTCAACTACCCTGGCCAGCAAGATCTCCGGATCTGTCCCCCATTGAGCATGTTTGGGACTGGATGAAGCGTCGTCTCACGCGGTCTGCACGTCCAGCACGAACGCTGGTCCAACTGAGGCGCCAGGTGGAAATGGCATGGCAAGCCGTTCCACAGGACTACATCCAGCATCTCTACGATCGTCTCCATGGGAGAATAGCAGCCTGCATTGCTGCGAAAGGTGGATATACACTGTACTAGTGCCGACATTGTGCATGCTCTGTTGCCTGTGTCTATGTGCCCGTGGTTCTGTCAGTGTGATCATGTGATGTATCTGACCCCAGGAATGTGTCAATAAAGTTTCCCCTTCCTGGGACAATGAATTCACGGTGTTCTTATTTCAATTTCCAGGAGTGTACTTTCTGCCAAAAGTTATCTAACCACACAGTCGAGCTACTTTCTCCAACATTGTCCACAAATCCATAGCCATATACAAACGCTACGCTCGAATGAGATTTGAGCAAATACTTTAAAAAGCTGCATAACAGTCGGATCACCGATCCGAACCGGTACCATCAAAACATGAAAATTAACATCTTATCAGACGAACATGGTCAACAGCAGTTGCAGCACCTCCAGTATCCCGACATAAAATTATCTCTCGAAGTTACTTTCACTTCAATCTGTAATATTTTCAGATCCGATACTCAAACTCCCGACACACAACCACTTACGTAGTCTGACGGGAAAGACCGTTACATGCCATCTTGTATCGATAGGCTGCTATTTGCAACAAATCGTTCGCACGCTAGCACGAATTCGGCGGCCAACTTCCGACTGCCTAGTAGCACCGCATGTTCTTCGATCGAGTCAAGACTGAACTGACTTCGCCTCGTTACCGAACGATACTGATTTTCACTCGAGTTAAAAAGTCCTTCCCATTTACCTCAAGTTAAATTCATCAGAACTATTGTTACAAGCAACTGAATAGCGCTAACAATCAATTTGTTACTTTTTGCCGCTACTCGCTTGTGTTGGCGTAGACAGCTGGGGAGTCGTTTACTTCGGGCGATCTTGGGTACAGCTTTGCCGCCAGGCGTATCCGTGCCATTGTACACTGCATTGAAAGATAAGAAAGACACAACATAACTTTTCACTTACAACACTTTCATTAGACTGTACCTTACCTACTATTTATTGCCAGTGCGGTACAGGTGACACAATGTAGTGTGAAATATGCTCTAGAAAATTTGGACTCCTAATGCTACCTACATGTTATTCCTTATCGCATTATCCACATTCTTAGATATTTTAAATGGCTCTTATAATTATTCAAGGGGTCAGTATCCCACATTTCTGCACACTGAGTCTT
This sequence comes from Schistocerca nitens, assembly GCF_023898315.1. Taxonomy (NCBI): domain Eukaryota; kingdom Metazoa; phylum Arthropoda; class Insecta; order Orthoptera; family Acrididae; genus Schistocerca; species Schistocerca nitens. The sequence continues at coordinate 545,598,593 of NC_064619.1, read as the reverse complement.
CTGGTAAACTCTTACTTCAGTCTATTCCTCAGCATTATGAAATCGTCATCTGAGTCTACTTCTGCATATGAAAGTGTAGAATAAAATACGGAGATTATGTAAGCTGGATGAGCGGTACGATCTACATTGTGAGAACTACTCGATGGTGGGCAGCGAATCTCAAGTGTAGATGTAACGTAGGTGGCTCACGCAACAGAGCACCTTCTCATGGTTCATTGGTACACAAGAATGTTGCATGATAGGTTAAGATACACTTAATGTATAAGAAAAATGGTTCAAATGGCTCTGAGCACTATGGGACTTAACATCTGTGGTTATCAGTCCCCTAGAACTTAGAACTACTTAAACCTAACTAACCTAAGGACATCACCCGAGGCAGGATTCGAACCTGCGACTGTAGCAGTCACGCGGTTCCGGACTGTGCGCCTGAACCGCTAGACCACCGCGGCCGGCAATGTATAAGACATTTGTATTCTTATTATTTCCACATCTACAACATTTATGTGTTAGGTAAGTATATCGTGTATTTTTTATGTAATTTTATGTTCTTTCTTCATTTTAAATGCAAACCGCTAAATTCAAGTTGTGCACGGCCGGGCTAGTGGCCCCGTGTTTTTCTCTCCGTCAATAGATAGCAGCACTTTTACCCTTCTGCTTTACCAATTTTCCTCCTCGTTCGCATCCGCCACTCCCTGTTCTGCGCTCATAGGCAGCACACTGCGCCTGGTACACGCGGCGCTCGGGGACCACAGCACAGCGTGTGTCGTGATATCATTTGTATATGCCCTACATAGGCAGTCGTTCGTAGTACTGTCTGGTGCAACTTGCGCATTGACGTAGGTTTCACAGTACCCAGCCCGACCGGAGGTTTCGAGATGTTTTTTAAAAGTTTCTAAAACTTTTTAGAAAAAAATTTCTTTTTTGTTTCTTCTGTGTGTTTCGGCGTGTGAAAATTATCACTCGTCTTTTTCTATTTCCAGTACGACACCTGAGGATGGTCTTATAACAGTCCGAAACTGGCCGCGTGAAAATAAAATGATTTACAACTGAAGTGGTATTTTCAACCTCTGCTATTAGGTAAGTGGTATAAATGAAAGAAGCCAACATCCTTGCCACAGGTGGTAACACCGTTTCCCGTCAGATAACCGATGTTAAGCGTTGTCGGGCTTGGCTAACACTTGGATGGGTAGCCGTCCGGAACTGCCGAGTGCTATTGGGAAGCAGAGTGCACTCAGTCGTTGCGAGGAAAGTTGAGGAGATACTTGCCTGAGAAGTACTGGCTCCAGTCAAGCAAAGTGGCATTGCCGGGAAGAGCAACGTGCTGACCACATATCTACGTCCAGTGACACCTATCGGCTGAGGACGCTACCGTCGGTCGGTACGGTTCGGTCTTTTGAAGCCTGATCGGATGGAGTTTAGTTTTTATGACAATAATTACAGTCTAATGTACAATCTGGACCTCTGCCTCCAGATAAGTACAACACCAAGTAATTGGTCTGTAACATAACTGTGTTCCGTCTATTTGTACGATCTCTATACCGCTCCTCCCTTCTCTCCCCATCCACGTTTGAGTACCAGTGCCATGCCACGAGTTTCATGAGCCCGGGACTCCATTTGGAGTGTCATTGCACACTATCGAAATGGTTCAAATGGCTCTGAGCACTATGGGACTCAACTGCTGTGGTCATAAGTCCCCTAGAACTTAGAACTACTTAAACCTAACTAACCTAAGGACAGCACACAACACCCAGCCATCACGAGGCAGAGAAAATCCCTGACCCCGCCGGGAATCGAACCCGGGAACCCGGGCGTGGGAAGCGAGAACGCTACCGCACGACCACGAGATGCGGGCTGCACACTATCGGCTGGGTGGGCCATGGCAGTAGCACTTGCTTCACGAACTTCGAGCAGCAGTCATGATGAAGCGCATCCAGCAGTAGGGATCAGCCGGGAAGAAGATGGCATCTGAAAATAAATACTCGCTCATTATTGTTACTTCTACTGTTATTATTAATGCTCAAATACTGGACGATATTGTATTATCGTTACACACCTGAAAGAATCAGCATAAGCACAAACGGCAGCAGTAGCCTTAGCAGGTCAGCTTCCCAACCTGTTGGCGTTTGAACAGCGCTCACAGCATCAGCAGCAGTCTGCCGAGACCTGCTGGCGTACGACAGACCCCACCCAGCAACATCGAAACTGCAGTGGAGTGCTTCTACAAGTGCTATTAGAGTGCTGCCATTGCTCTTCGCTAATGCGAACAGTTTAACAGTGAGTGGTTAAAAGCCTGTGTATGTGAGGTTAGTTGTTAGTTGTTATCGACACAGATAAAGTGCAGAGAAGTGGTACTAAACTGTGCTACACTTGATAGAAGCTAGTGTACTTGTGTGGTATAATCGAGTACATTGAAATTAAAATTACTGACGAGTATAATTCACTGCTTACGCCAATTACTGTAGCAATGTTAAAAGGTGAAGCAGCAGTAGCACACGTGTACCGACATGCGATGCTCCACTTAAGAGCTGATACTGTGGCGATGAACGTCAAACGGCCTAGTGTACTGAATTTACGGGAACTGTTTAGCGCACCATCGGTCGCATCAGACAGACTGTGTCCCTGGCGGCAATGAGTTAGAGCAACATTGAATGACTTTATTACCTATTTGCGCACCAACAAATTAAAGTTAGACCATCTAGCTCAGTGTATTACTAAGTGTGTTCACACGTACAGCAAACTATATAGGTGGAACCTACAAATGCAAACACTGTGGACGCTGAATATACTGAAGGGACTCCAATGTATGTCACAGCTCAGATATGAGTAAATGGAATAGAAGACGTATAAACATGAACTGATTGGGGAATACTATGTAAAAATGTGTGTGTGTGTGTGTGTGTGTGTGTGTGTGTGTGTGTACAGGGTGGTCCATTGATAGTGACCGGGGCAAATAGCTCGCGAAATAAACATGAAACGAAAAAACTACAGAGAACGAAACTCGGCTAGCTTGAAGGGGGAAACCAGATTGCGCTATGGTTGGCCTTCTAGATGGCGCTGCCATACGTCAAACGGATATCATCTGCGTTTTTTTTTAAGTAGGAACCCCTATTTTTATTACATATTAGCGTAGTACGTAAAGAAATATGAGTGTTTTAGTTGGAGCACTTTTTTCGCTTTGTGACAGATGGCGCTATAAGAGTCACAAACGTATAAATACGTGGTGTCTTGTAACATTCTGCCAGTGCAGACGGTATTTGCTTCGTGATACATTACCTGTGTTAAAAAGGACCGTTTACCAATTGCGGAAACGTACCATTTAACGGTGTCGGGGATGACACTGACTTTATCATCTCTGAAGCCGAAATCACCCAAGTGCTCAACAAGAAAGTGAGTATCATGCTCGCTCCAAATTATGAAAAAAGACGAGTATGTGTCGTGGTAATCGGACTTCAAGTTGCATACACTGTGAGCAAAACTGCTAAACTTCCCGTTAGAAGACAGTGGTCTCCATGAGGTCTTTCCGTATCTTTATCCATAGGAAACCCAGAGATGTGGCTGTCAGTGGTTTTATTCTACAATTCCTTTTTCTCCACCGACTCTGCCATGGGAATGTGGCCGCTATAATAGCCAGTTACTCGAGCTTAGTGATCACACACCTCGCACGATTATCCACTAGGTATGTTTTGAAATGTGTGCAATTTCAATTGTATGTGCAAACAACTGGGAACACAGCTTCATACGGTATGTGTCATTCTTTGAAACTTAATGAGAGGCAGCGCGGTCACATTCGTAGTGCCCCACAGGAGCAAGAAGACACTCAAAAGCAGCGAAAGCTACAAAGGGATATCCCTCTTGTTGGTGGGCATTCTCAAACTTTAAGAAACGGCCTGCCGCACTCACCATTTCCACACGCACTGGCCCTGGGTTGAACGATCATTCAGATGTTTAGCTAAAATAATATCAGCTTGAAGTAAGCGAGTTAAGACATCGCTGTCAGAAGTACCGTGCTCTGTGTTCTTTCTGTACAATTGGAGCAAAGGATATGGACCATGCTCCTGATCCAGACATAGTGCTATTTGTTCGCTTCGAAACTTAACAGCAAATCTACGTGTTTGTGACGCTGAAAAATCACTGGTGGAAAAACAGGCGCAACAACTGTACTTTAAGCTTCACAGCACCATTCTTCTTCTTTTGCATGATGTGCCAATTTCTTTCTGATTTAATTTCATCCCGGTTGTAAACGTGTACAGAATAATTGTGATTCTGCTTCTCAAAATTTGCTCCTTGGTTTTGACAGGTAGTCTCTAAATCTATAATACCCATGGACTTTATTCATACTGTATTTAGTATAACAATTTCCATGTTCTTCGTAATTTCTATTACTAGCCAGCAGTGACAATGTGAAACAAAATACAAGCCTTTTTTGGAGCTATATCTTTCGGAATAAATATCAATCTGTACCCCTCGTTTTCTGCATCATAGGTATACGAGTACACATCATGGTGGAATACACAGCACAGCGCTTTACTGGACCCCCTTTCCTGCATTTTAGAGAACTGGCCCAGTATGTCATTCAATACAACTGAATCACTCTGGGATTGAATCATCCTGCCATTTCACATCATTTTCACCTCAAATATAAAAAAACAGTCATTGAGTAAAGTGATATCATCCCCAAGCGTGCAGCAGAGTTATCTACACTATGTGATCAAAATTATCCGGACATATGACAGAAAAGTTCGTGGTGCCCTCATCGGTAATGCTGGAATTCAATATGATGTTGGCACACCCGTAGATTGATGAAAGCTTCCACTCTCTCAGGCATATGTTCAATCAGGTGCTGGAAAGTTTATTGGGGAATGGTAGCCCATTCTTCACATAGTGCTGCACTGAGGAGAGGTATCGATGTCGGTCGGTGACGCCTGGTACGAAGTCGGCGTTCCAAAACATACCAGTGGTGTTCAGGTCAGGACTCCCTGCGGACCAGTCCATTACAGGGATGTTATTGTCTTGTAACCACTCCGCCAGAGGCCGTGCATTATGAACAAGTGCTCGATCGTGTTGAGGGATGTAATCACCATCCCCAAATTGCTCTTCAACAGTGAGAAGCCATGAAGGGCTGTGATAGGGTCACGCAAAACAAAAAGCACTGCAAGGGCCCTCCATGAAAAGCACGACCACACCATAACATCATCGCCTCCGAATTTTAATGTTGGCACTACACACGCTGGCAGACGACGTTCACCGGAAGTTCACCATACCCACACCATGTCATCGCATCGCCATATTGTGTACCGTGACTCGTCACTCCACATAACGTTTTCCCACTCTTCAATCGTCCAGTGATTACGCTCCTTACAGTAGCGAGGCGTCGTTTGGCATTTACTGGCATGAGGTGTGGCTTATGAGCAGCCGCTCCACCATGAAATTTAAGTTTTCTCACCTCCCTCCTATCAGTCATAGTACTTACAGTGGATCCTGATGCAGTTGGGAATTCCTGTGTGATGGTCTGGATAGATGTCTGTCTATTACACATTACGACCCTCTTCACAAGTCGGCGGTCTCTGTCAGCCAACAGCCGATGTCGGCCTGTACACTTTTCTGCTGAATGTATCCCTTCACGTTTCTACTTCCCCATCACATCGGAAACACTGAACCTAGAGATGTTTAGGACTGTGGAAATCTCGCGTACATACGTATGACACAAGTGACACCCAATCACCTGACCACGTTCGAAGCCCGTGAGTTCCGTGGAATGCCCCATTCTGCTCTCTCACGATGTCTAATGACTACTGAGGTCGCTGGTATGGAGTACCTGTCAGTAGGTGGCAGCGCAATACACCTAATATGAAAAACGTACGTTTTTTGGGGTGTCAGGGTACTTCTGATCACATAGCGTATGTCAGCATACAAGACCACGTTCCTAAAAGCACAATTACAGCAGGTGACTAACCTGCCAGTCCTTTTCTGGATAGCAGTGTTGTACCTCAACAGCAAGGATTGGCCTCCAATTACATGAGCCAGGTATTGGGGAGGGGGAGGAGGTGTCCACCAATTCACTGGTCCAACCTGTGGGTAATGGAGGAGATGGTTGCCAGTTCGTTGGTCCCAGCTAGGAGGAGGGAGTGGCAGTCGACAGTGAGATGGACCAGCCTGGAGCTGCCAGTGGAGTGGGCCTGACGGCTGCAAGGGTGGCTAAGGTGATCGCTAGTGATAGGGGGCTGGCTGGGACAGCAATGGCTGTGGTGTGAGTTCAACGCCCTCTAATAACGCTGCGCAGAAGAAAGAAATTGATATGTATCCATTGGTTCAGAAATAATAATACTAAAAAAAGTAATTGACTATAATTTCCGTGTATTAATGCATAAAAGGATTGTTTTTCTCACTGCTGAAATACACTTCTAGCAGTCAACATGAACATACGTTTTAGCGTCTAGAAACATATCTAGCAGTTCCTAATGCTCTGTTTTCCGATATTCAAATCCAATTCGAATGTCGACGGCACCTGTTTCAATACTTTTATTTTGTTTAGAGAGGTCTATCATGACAATTGGTGGCAAGTCTTTAAACTATTTTGGACAGAGGAACATTCAGATCCATCACCTTCCTCATAGTAAGAAGAGAGAAACCTTAAATTATTTCATGTGGCAGACTGCACATTCATTACCCCAGCCCAGCTTCAAATTACTATCGTATGGGAAATATTTAACGTTCAGAAACAGTTTCGCATTGATCAGCTTACAGTTGTTGCACAGAAGTGAGTCCTTTTTCAGATTTCCTCTCCAGTCTATTTGCATCACTATAATGGTTCAGCACTACCTGAAGAGCCGATTTAATGGATCTATTCTGTTTGGTAGAAATGAGTACTTATGAAGCTCCCATTACCGTAAACTTAGTGGGAGTGTACAATTCGAATTCAGCACTTGAAAAATTCCCGTTTATCCTCATCAAAAATAGAAACATTTTCCATAGTATTTTATCAAGCACTGTACTTTTATGTTATCATCGGAGTCACCTTGTGCTGCCCGCATGTATGAATTGTTGTCCGTTGTAGATCTTACTAGAATGAGATCCTGCTTCACATGCATAATAACTTTTCTGATATCATCAATGATGCCCATTAACTTGTTCAGTGAGATGCACACAGTAAAGAGATTGTTGATTGATCCGCCTATGAACCACCCTACATTCAGTAAACCATTAAAGTCAGATTCTGGTTTGGAGACATATGTTTCAAGAGTTGAAATTAACATTGCTGGGGCATTCAATTTCGATTCCATTGAGAACGTAATGTACCTCCTGAGAAAAGTGAATGAATACATTTTCTGTAAGCTGTAGCGATGGTGTAACGTTTCCATCCATCTTTAGAAATCTTTCTTCCACGTTTAGGTAACTGTTCGTTGGGTTTATTAAAGCATCCTGGTGCTAAACATAGTGGACGCCAATGGTATGTTGGCATCATACTCCTGTCGAGTTATTTGCTCATCATGCTGAGCTGGTAACGTTATATAGAGCGGTGACGTCGTTTTGCGTTTTCAGTCCTGTCGCCGCGCGGGTTAGCCGTGCGGTCTGGGGCGCTATGCCGCGAATCGCGCGGCGCACCCCGTCGGAGGTTCGAGTCCTTCCTTGGGCATGTGTGTGTGTGTGTGTGTGTGTTGTCCTCAGAGTAAGTTAGTTTAAGTTACATTAAGTAGTGTGTAAGCTTAGGGACTGATGACCTCAGAAGTTTGGTCCATAGAACTTACTACAAAATCCAGTCAGTCCTGTCGACTTGAGGAAATTGGAATTCTCTGGTGTTATCAAGTTGTGCTACCACTGTGAAGTGATACACTGATGAATGGGTGGTGTACTTTTATATCTCACGTCATGATGATGTTAGCTTCAGGTGGTAACATACCACGACTTCCTCACCTTCAAAATCAACCAAATTCCCATCCTGATCCACAATATTCAGCTCGTGTTATTCTAATCTCTGAGCGGTCACTAGCAGGTGTATGGAACTAGTTATCACTTAAATAATTTTATTTCCTGGGCAAACTGTAGGAAATAATCCGTAAATTGTGTCGATTAGGCTACCGCTGAGATACGAATTCGTTGTTATATTACACCGAACGCGAATCATAAGGACTGGCAATATACTCTCCACCAATTCTGACAAGATAATTTTATCGTGATCCTTCTCCAAACCTAACAGTTTTCCTATTGAACCTCGCTGGCTAAAGTTAATTCTCTCTTTAGTCGTTTTTACCTCTGCCGTCAAATAGCCTTCCGTGTACCGATGTCATAGCGTTCGATCGACATATTTCTGCATACTATGATCGCTTCAAGAGTGTCTACATCTTATATAGCCACATTTCGTAGGTCTGAAAAAGCTTTTTCAACCCCATTGACCTTTGTAGTTACTGCATTGATTAACTGTTGTCTTGATCATCATGTTTCTCTTTACCTGATGTCTGCCTGAAATAATTTTCATTCCTGAATTTTAGAAATTAGATATCTACTGGTTTATTATCTTCATAGATACATACTGCAACAAGCTGAGAAAAAGTATTTAACAATTTAAGCAAAAGAGGGTATAACATATATGGCACTCTAGGCGGGACATACATTTCAAGTCGATTACTTCATTAATTAAAACAAAGCAGTGTATGTCATTTATATTAAGACCACAGCATTCATTTTGTGTGATACGTACAGAACACTCTATGCACAAACCAATATTGCTTTTGCAGCACACTTTTCTTGGATTTACATTGCAGTTTTCTGCAGCGCTGCGCCTTCTTTATTTCTGTGGCACCATAGCTACCAGATGATTATTGTCATCGTATCAGACTTGCAGCGCTCTATCTTGATATGAATTGGCTGCATGGCGACCAGAACGTCTAGGGATTTTTCCATTGGAAGTCAGGTAATATTCCACACCGTAGTGTCGAAATTGCAGTTGTGTTAAATTGATGTTAGTTTTTTTGTAGAGCAGCCACGTTTTATGTACAGACACTTCCAGCAGCCATGTAAAATCCGTCACCACCATTACATTCCTCTGATATTCGCCCTATTAGCGTTACCTTTTTGTCCATTTCGACAGTACATCGAAATCTTTGTTGTATTTTCCAATAACATGTGGTAGGGGCACAAAGGTGTTATTTGCTCTTGTCTAGAATATCGGTCCACAGAGCTCACTGGACTGATTCCATGGCAGGTCGAAGAAACTGTTACTACTGAATTACATCACAGAGTAGCACTGGCAACCTACATCCTCAATTACTAGCTGAATGTATTCCTATATCAGTCTTCCTTTACCGTTTTTACGCTCAACAACTCTCTCTAGACCACGGATGTCATTCCCTGATGTCTTAACGGATGTCCTACCATCCTGCCCCTTCTCCTTATCAGTGTTTTCCACATATTCCTCTCGTCTCGAATTCTGCACAGAACCTCTTCATTCCTTACCCTGTGAGTCCACCGAATTTTTAACATTTGTCTGTAGCACAACATCTCAAAAGCTTCAATTCTCTTATGTTCCGCTTTTCCCACAGTCCATCTTTGCGGTCCTCCAAACGTACATATTCAAAATTTCCTCTCCAAATTAAGGCTTTTGTTTGATACTAGTAGACATCTCGTGGCCAGGCATGCCAGTGCTAGTCTGATTTTTATGTCCTTCTTGCTCCGTCCATCATGGTTATATTGCTGCCTAGGTAGCAGAATTCATTAACTAAGTCTACTTCGTGACCATCAATCGTGATTTCACTGACGTCATTTCTGCTACTTACCTTTATTTTCGTTTTTCTACTATTTTAGTTTTTCTACTATTTTCGTTTTTCTACGATTTACTGTCAATCTATATTCTGTACTCTTTAGATTGTTCATTCCATTCAGCAGATTATGTAATCCTTCTTCAGTTTCACTCAGGATAGCAATGTCATCAGCGAATCGTATCATTGAAATCACCTTGAATTTTCATTCCACTCCAGAACCCTTGTTTTACTTGCATCATTACTTTTTCGATGTACAGTTGAACAGTGGGGCGAAATACATGCCAGTCGTATACCCTTTTTAATCCGAGCGCTCTGATCGTGGTGGTCCACTCTCATTATTCCCTCTCGGCTCTTGTACATATTGTTTACTACCCGTTTCTTCCTATACTGTACCCCTATTTTTCTCAGAATGTCGAACATCTTCCAGAATTTTACAATGTCGAACTCATTTTCCAAGTGGACAAATCCTATGAACGTGTCTTCATTTTTCTTTAGTTTTGCTTCCATTATGAAATTCAAGGTCAGAATTTCCTCTCTGGTGCCTTTGCCTTTCCTAAAGCCAAACTGATGGTCATCTAACACATTCTTAATCTTCTTTTCCATTCTTCTGTGTACTATAATTGTCAGCAACTTGGACGCATGAGCTGTTAAACTGTTTGTGCGATAATTCTCGCTCTTGTGAGCTCTTGCAGTCTTCGGAATTGTGTGCATGGTATTTTTCTGAAAGTGAGACGATACGTCCCCAGTCTCATACATTATGCACACCAACGTGAACAGCTGTTTTGTTGGAACATCCTCCAATGATTTTAGAAATTCTGGTGGAATGTTCTCTATCCCTTCTGCCTTATTTGCTGCGAAGCACTCTTAAATTCTGATTCTAATATTGTATCCCCTATCTCTCCTAAATCGACTTCTGTTTCTTCATTTAACGCATAAGGCAAATCTCAGCTCTCATATAGGGCTTCAATGTATTCTTTCCATCTGTCCGTCCTCTCATCTGCGTTTAACACCAGTATTCCACTTGCACTCTTAGTGGTACCAACCCTGCTTTTAATTTCACCGAAGATGGCTTTCTATTTCTCATATGTTGAATCAGTCCTACTGACAATTATTTCTATATCGTTTTCTTCACATTTTCATGCAGCCATTTCATGTTAGCTTTCGTGCACTTCCTATTTATATTATTCCTCAGCGACTTGTATTCTTTAATTTCTCTGAACAGTTTTGTACTTCCTTCTTTCATAAATCAACTGAAGTGTGTCTTTTGCTACTCATCGTTTCTTCGCAGTTACTTTCTTTGTACCTATGTTTTTCTTCCCAACTTCTGTGAGTGCCCTTTCTAGGGATGTACATTCCTCGTCAACTATAGTAACTACTTAGCTCTTCCTTAGTGTTGTATCTATAGCCTTAGAAAATTCTTAGTGCATCTTCCTCATTCCTTAGTACTTCCATATCTTACTTCCTTGTGTACCGATCCCTCCTGATTAATCTCTTAAACTTCAGATTACGTTTCATCATTACTACATTGCGATATGAATCTATATTTGCTCCTGGGTGCGCCTCACAATCCAGTACCTGATTTCGGAATCTCTGCCTGACCTTGATGTAATCTAACTGAAATCTTTCCATATCACCCGGCCTTTTCCAAGTATATTTCCACCACTTGAACAGAGTATTCACTCTTACTAGCTGAAATTTATTTTAGAGCTCAATTAGTCTTTCTCCTGTCTCATTCCTTGTCCCGAGACCATATTCTCGTATAAACATTTCTTCTACTTTTCCTAAAACTCCAATCCATTACCCCATTACTATTACAATTTCATCTCCCTTTATGTACTGTATTACCCTTTCAATAGCATTATATACTTTTTCCATCTTATCATCTTCGGCTTGCGACGTAGGCATGTATACCTGGACTATCGTTGTCAGTGTTGGTTTGCTGTCGATTCTGATACGAACAATCCTACAACTAAATTATTCACAGTACCACACTCTCTGCCCTACTTTCCCATTCATAACAAATACTTCTCCCGTTACACTGTTTTCTGCTGCTGGTGACATGACCCTATTACTCATCAGACCCTAACTGTAGCTGGATTGAGCCTTTGCATTTCCCTTTTCATATTTTCTAGCTTGCCTGCCATGTTCAGGCTTCTGAAATTCCACGCCCCAAGTCGCAGAATGTTTTCCTTCCGTTTATTATTCAGTCTTTTTCTCAAGGTCACCTCCCCCTTGGCAGTCCTCTCCGGTAGGCTCGAATGGGGGACTGTTGCGGAATCTCAGAATGTTTTGCCAACGGAATGATCAACATCACACTTTTTCAGTCATGTGGATATACGTTATCTGCCTTTAATGCAGTGGTTTCCATCGCCTCCTGCATTCTCATGCCTTTCATCATTGCTCATTATTCTGCCCTAAGGGAGAGACAAGAGGGTACTCTGAAACTCTGTCCGCTCCTCCGCCCTCTTTGACAAGGCTGTTGGGAGAATAAGGGTGACTTCTTGTACCGGAAGTCTTCGTTCGCCAGTTCTGATAGTTAATAAAAATTTAAGTGATGGCGGGTTCCGAACCCTGGACCAAGGACGTCTTTGATTATTAATCAAAGGCGCTATCCCCTGACATTCTATAAACAAATCATTCTCACGAATAGTGCCTGTGGCACAATAACTTCGTTCTTTCAGCTGAACCAGCAATGTTAGTGATGTAAAGATTGTCAAAATGAAACCCATGGTACGGAGTTTTATATTTGTCAGAAAGTGAATCGATCATTTGAACCAGAGTTGCACATTTTTTCCAAAGGCTTGCGCGTACGCTTCGTCCTTTTACGTATCAATTCTTCGGTATATTTTAAAATTCACTCGATAACCATGTTGTACCCGGATATAATGGCTTTACCTTTCAGAAATTGTTTGCATCATGTGTGCCGAAAGGCTCTATCCCCTGACATTCTATAGACAAAGGATTCTCACGAATAGTGCCTGTGGCACAATAACTTCTTTCTTTCAGCTGAACCAGTAATGTTAGTGATGTAAAGGTTGTTAAAATTAAACCCATGGTACGGAGTTTTATATTTATCAGAAAGTGAATCGATCATTTGAACCAGAGTTTCACATATTTTCCAAACGCTTGCGCGTACGCTTCGTTCTCTTACGTATCAATTCTTCCGTATATTTTAAAATTCACTAGATAACCATGTTGTACCCGGATATAATGGGTTTACCTTTCAGAAATTGTTTGCATCATGTGTGCCGAAATAATTTTTTATACTCTTATCATAATCAAAACCTCGCTTAGACTGAAAGTGGAGACAAAACACTTTTCTTAACACATCTATTAATGAACTATAGCTCAAAGTTTTGTCATTTATATTGATTTTTGTATTACCACATGACTGAATGAAGCTGATAATTGTTTCAAATCTATCTTTTCTCATCATGTAGTGCATCACTTCATTTCTCGTGTCCAGTCCTGAGTTCCATCAACATCTTCCACTAAGTCGAGGATTATAGCCCGAGAGGAGTAGAATCTCTAGAAAACCTTTCATATCTTCGTGTTTTATTTTGGGATCTGGGTAGTTCTTGAACAAAACGTATTTTATTGATTATGTAATGAAAATTTAATTATTTCATCTTTCGAAAATAGTTCAAAGCACTGAATTGGAGACCAGGTTCTGTACTTACTGTGATCACACTCAATAGACAAAGCGTTATCACTTTGCAGATCCTCACTTCTCCAGTCTCTGGTTACAGTTTTTAAGAGCTGCAGCTTTTATATTTCATCTGAACTAACATTTTCTGTTTTATCAACGTGAGAGCAATCCGTCTCAAACTCACCACCTACCTGTTTTTGTTGCTCAAAACAGCTGCTGCACCAGCATGAAGTTGCCTTGGTTCCAGGTTATCTATCTTTGTACCACCACATTTTCACTAGAATCTTCATCCGACTCCACAATAACTTCAGGAGACTCAATAAATGTCTCTGTTGGATCTTCTTCCCCCTCGTCAAGAATAGCAAGGGTTTCATGCACAGGCAGGGCTCTGAAAAAGAAGGATTCAATATATTGTCTGTTCTGCTCAGCGTAACTTACGTGTAACACACAATTAAAAATTTGTTGTGAACTATGATAGTGAATTTGCATTTTATGGAAAATATGTATCATAAATGGCAGCAACTTTAACAATATAATGAAGCAAAAGTTTTAAAAATTGTGAGACATATTGTTACAGAGTTTTATCCTGGAAAAGTCTTCAGTAACTGAAGTACCAGACACTGCCCTCTCTGAACTTTCTACTGTGAGAAACCCGCTTAAACGTCAACAATAGAGCTTTATTATCTAATAGATGAACAACAATAGGTATTGCAAATGCACGCATTGCTGGCAGCAAGAGAAAACAGTGGCAGAATGTTACGCAAAAATGGCTTAATATGTACTAAAGGAATTTATTTTATCTCTTCCAATGACTCTTCTGTTTCATGAATCTTCAAAATTACAAGCTGCATGGCACTAGGCCAAATCTGCATTTCCATAGTATGGTGACTATGAGTTCCGTTGACGGCTTGCAATGTTTGTTCCGTTTTGTGAATATTGACGGTTGTCGTTTGCATGATTTCCTCCAATTGCATTTCCTTTGTATGATTATTAAAAGTTTCGTTGAAAGCTTCAATTTTGGCACCGACGTCGGAACAAATGCCGTGTCTATGCACAACCCTCCTATTGGGTTGAATGCTCGACATACGTCCGAACACGTCCAGTGCATATCATGTACCTGCACTATTGTTTAATAACAAGAAACTCTGGAAGTTTCTTCTTTACCGTCCAGCATTCACTTTTCCAGTTTCGTAAATAACCAGAAACCCCATATTGTGTGCAATTCATGCAATCTGCACAGATGTCTGAAATCATTGAATATCATGCAAGTACTTACATTCACCTGGTAAATATGCTTTACATTCTTATTTTCCTGTTTGAAAGCGATGACAAGAATGAGATTATCACAAAATAACTGCTTTAGAATAAGGGACTACGACTGACTCAAATAAACCCATCCACTGTAATTGTCCGCCGGCTGGAGTGGCTGAGCAGCTCTACGCGCTACAGTCTGGAACCGCGCGACCGCTACGGTCGCAGGTTCGAATCCTGCCTCGGGCATGGATGTGTGTGATGTACTTAGGTTAGTTAGGTTTAATTAGTTCTAAGTTCTAGGGGACTGATGACCTCAGAGGTTAAGTCCCATAGTGCTCAGAGCCATTTGAACCATTTTTTTAAATGTCCGCCAGAGCAGAAATAACGCCTGATCTTTTTCTGATTCACACAATGATGTCATAAAAATATAAATATTGTGTTGGGTTTTACGTTTGCTGGTGGTGGGATATCATTACTGTCAGTGAACATCTGGTTTGTAACTTCTACAGCAGCATGTGAAAATCTCCTGCAATAGTTAGTATTTTTCTCGAAATATTGTGTTTGAAATTACATATACGAGTGCATACACGAAGTGAACCACTCGGGATGTATTAACATTGACAGAATTAGTTTTTCTAAGTTCCCACAATTAAAGAGCAGATGTCGTCGGGATCTAACAATCCATTCTTTGTTTTCTTCTTCGGGTTTCTATTGCCACTACAGGGCAAGTCTGTTGCTACAAGTTCCTATGACAGTCGTGCTTCGTCCACCAAGCCACGGAAACGACTATGCGTTTATATTAGCGTACTGCGGTTTTTATAGATACAAAAATGAATCACCTTACGCTTTCTTATTACAATCTTCTGCATATATCTGGATGTATAAATGTACTTAAATATGAACGTAACTCCATGCCAATATGTGTCACAGCTGCATCATATTAGTTTAGTTCCATCCACTGATAAGCAGCAAATGTCGCACAGCTGAGCAACTGTTTATCCTCTGATTTGGAGGGGAGGGGGGGTGGGGTGGAGGCTCCAATAAATTGATCCTCAATTTCTCGTAGAAACTGTAGACAGCTGATTGTCAGCTGAGTTTGTGATCTAGCGTCTCCTGGATCCCATAACTAGCATACATTAATATGGTGAAGGTAGGGTCCTGCATGTACGTACACTTGCTCTCACCATAGATTTTTATTGTTCGTATGGGTCCTGCTGTAAGTAGAGCTGCAGTTTTTGAAGTATATAAATATAAGCTCATAATGACCACAGAGCTCATTTTATCCCTATAGTAACAGTGACTAACATCAACACGTTTCTTGACTCTACGACGAGGGTATCTGCTCGCACAGCTAAGTTGTGTGAAGGCAGTGAGCCAATTACTAAGGTTATGAGTATGGATAAAACACCGAGTGGACTGAAATAGCAACTGCTGGTGTTGCCGGAGGGTGAATTCAGAACCCTGCAAGTATCATCTTAACATTGACTTGTTAGCTATTGTACTGCAAATTATGACACCAGAACGGTCCCCCCTAATTCCACTAGAGTATTATGGATTTACTGCTCAAGAGGACTGTTTCCACGTGCTTCATATGTTCCTCTGGTTTAAAACAAAAACGAGTATAAGGAGCCTACCGACGTACGTGAACAACTTGTTGAAAGAGAACAGTGCCTCACCGCTGTAGCTAATTTACAATGCAAATTATGTCTCGATTGTGTGATATCTCACACAAATTTCATCTGATAAATATTTGTCCTGCTACAAACATTAAGATGCATATCGTCAGCGTCCAATCGGTGGGCCAGCAACCATCAGAAAGATTGTGTTTGGTGTAGAACAAAAGACTAACAATAATCGAAATAGATCCAATCAGTCTTAGCAGCTGAAAATGAATCTAGTATTATACCGATTCATCTGTAATGAACATATGCAAGCCTATATTTATACTGCATATGCAGATGCGACAAGAATACAGAGTTTTTCAAAGGAATCTGCTGCCTGTGTCTCCTTCTAGACAGCTGCAGGTTTCAACCATCTGTATCTCCTTAATTGGTCAGATGCAGCAGCAGCTAGGCTTGAACGAAACTTCCATCCAAGGCCTCCACTTTAAATTAAAGTCTGACATTATTATTACTGAGCGTTGTTACCTCTATAACTGGTTGATAACTAGGGTGGTGTCCCAGCGTGACTGTGAATAGTGCCGCAACACTATGGTTTGATGACCGAGCATTATATTAACGCTTAATTTGACTGCCGTTATGTTCTTAATCCGTCTGGGAGCGATTTCATCAGCACCCACAGACAAGGACATCACTGTTGGTATTCACAAACTGCATTAAAACACTAAATGTACTAGCGTGGTATGAACTTGGTTTTCACGTTGAAAAAACGAGAACGCTGTTCTTTCCTAAACTTTACATTACACAGATACAATAATTACATACTCTCTCTCTCTCTCTCTCTCTGTCTCTTTCTCCCTTACACATACACACTGTTTCATCCACAATAGTATTACGTATAGATCTTTTTCATTTCCTATCTTGAATCTTCTGTATGGGAAGCTTTCAACTGTTGCAGTTTCCCGTATTCACAGTCACCCTCTCTCTCAGGAATTTTACATTTACGTAATTGCTGAAAATATACTCATTATAATTTCCAGAATCCAGCAAGCTTCAAACGTGTCCTCAGTACTACAATTAGAACTTGCTTGCATACCTTCATCATCACGGGGTGCTGTGGGAGATATAAAAAGATATAACACAACATCGAATATTTAGTCCTGCGATGTAAGAATGGCACGCTTTTTCAAATACTTATTGCTGTTGTTAGCCTCAAAGGCAGCGAAAAAGTGCCGTGGTCGGATATTTAAGAGAAAATCCTGATGGCTTCCTGTCACAGACTCTGAACGCCTCGGTTAGCACTGTAATAGTAACAACAAAACCCTTTAGTATATCTACCTTCATACAAACGTAATAATTAGTTCTGCAATCACTCACTCACGCTTGCACAGTGGAAGACTACGCTGACATTTTAGGAAGGAACTGCAATTCAGATACATGTAGCACGGCGTGTTAGTCACGTGATGGATCTTCGTGCCATTCTGCTGCATACCCATTACTTGTAGAACGGTATTCCATCTTCTTGTTGTCTCATGCTTCTCCACCATCACTCACTACCAGTCCCCAGTGATCACATTTCTCTGCTTGACGTTAGCAACAAATAGACTCGTCGAATTCCTCCTTGCTCAATGTAAGCGCTTCGTAAGTTAAACACATTATGTACGAGTGCTGAAAAAATTTCTCCTGGGAATATCAATATTTGACAAACACTAATATTTTTAGCAAATACCTACTGGCTGCTGGACAACGACTGACGCTGCCACTTCTAACGTAGCCTATCGTATGAAATGAAACTCCATGCAGAGTCCCGGGCTCTGGAGCCTCATTGGTCGGAAGGCACCAGTACTCAAACTCTATTGGACAGAGAGGTGGCTGGAAAGAAACAGAGCACAGGCCGGCCGCGGTGGTCTAGCGGTTCTAGGCGCTCATTCCGCAACCGCGCGACTGCTACGGTCGCAGGTTCGAATCCTGCCTCGGGCATGGATGTGTGTGATGTCCTTAGGTTAGTTACGTTTAAGTAGTTCTGAGTTCTAGGGGACTGATGACCACAGATGTTAAGTCCCATAGTGCTCATTTGAACCATTTGAAACAGAGCACAATTACATAAGAGTCAAATAACTTGGATTATACTTATCTTATGAAGTCGCGGGTTAAGATCGTATATTAAATAAAAATATCGCATCTGTCTATCTCTCTCTGTGCCATAGCACTTAGGTACCAAAAAATATGTACGGACCGTCAGTTACAAGTGGAGAGATGACTAAAATGGGATTCTCAAGTTAAATACCACTATTCTTTTTCGACGTCTAAATTGTTCTACAGGGTGGCCCATTGATAGTGACGGGGCCAAATATCTCAGAAAATAAGCATCAAACGAAAAAACTACAAAGAATGAAACTCGTCTAGCTTGAAGGCGGAAACCAGATGGCGATATGGTTGGCCCCCTAGATGGGGCTTCCATTGGTCAAACGGATATCAACTGCATTTTTAAAAATAGGAACCCCCATTTTTTATTACATATTCGTGTAGTACGTAAAGAGATATGAATGTTTTAATTAGACCACTTTTTTCGCTTTGTATAACAGTACTGAAGTAATATGGGTACAACAATACGCTTATTAGGCAAGGCATTAATTAGTTAACAGTTCCTCTTAGTCATAAATGGGGCGATATTACTCGTGTTAAGAAATAAACTTGGTCCCCTGACTAAGCACCTATTTTCGCGTAAGAAGCTAGTGCGTTATTTTCTACACCAGAAGAATATAACTATGATCACTGACTGGGTAATTCGGCGTTTCGACTGCTTTTGATATTGGGTTATGTTCCACTGGCGTACAAACTGAGCTTTCGAGGAAGGCTGCAGCCATCAGCGATCGGAATTATGGTGGTCGGGCTCTCTTTACTTTTCACAATCAACTACTAAATAATACCAGTATCCATAACATGGTTATCCACAGAAGTCACATCCTCTGACGCTTTTCACAAAACTCATATAAAAATTGTCTTGTTTTGGGGAAATCTTTAAAGTAGTGTATCACTTATGCCTCCTATTTTTTTAATACGCAAGTATAACTTTAAAAAGCACCAAGTACGATATTTTAGCTTCTCGATTTGCTTATGTCAAAGACAGTGATGGACAAGGTCCCACAGGGGGCAAAGCTCGAACTCTTGACTGCAAATGACTAGTCGATCTTTACGCAAAAATAAAACGACACTTACGTTTGGCTGTATTATTTGTCGAAATATATAAAACTTCTTCGGCAATAATGCTAAACAGAAAGATCTTGCTTGGTGGCACTATGCAATAATTTATAGGTTAAGGAACACTTTACTTCTGTAACCATTCGTTCTTTGTGCCATACTTTAAAGTAGCCAAAAATTGCACCATTTATCAAAATGCCTAAAAATTTGTTCAATAACAGTACAAACCACACATGGCGCACTTCCTGACCCTGCTATTAAAGCTTACAGATATAAGCGCTCCTGTCGAATAGAACACTTAGATCTTCGTTTCAGAGCCACAGAAAAAGATATGACAGGAAAATAGTGACTTCCGACGTTCTGGAACAACAGGAAAAGACTCGAGGCAAAAATAGCGTCTTTTGACGTTCAAGTAGCCAAAACATTATGCTTGATAAGAGCATAAAGTACGAAAGTGTATGTAAACAACTGAACGCAGACGTTTGTGTATCTACAATTGGTAAGTGGAAGAGGTGGTATTGTTTTAAGTGGCAAATCTTCAGCTCAAAATTGTTCACTGACTCAGAACTCTGTGACATATACTGTAGTTGCTTAACAGGTTTCACCTATTATATGTGTTGGAAAAAAAAGAAATCGTGCATATACGCTATTAAAGATAGTGTCCAAAGATATATACCATTTCTTCGCTGTCGCTCCATTTAATTAAACGATGGTGGTCGTAGTATTTAAACATGACGATGCTTGAATGTGGCATAAACATGCTGCAGATTAACCTCAACGAAATTTCCTGATCTTCAAGAAAATTATACATGATATTGACGAAAGCAAGAAGCACACAGGCACTGGTGGCTGCAGCATGCGGCGTTTGGCTGCAGTCGGTGGTTGCGATACCACTGGCAGAGCCAGATTTCCCAGCGTTACTCATTCGTCATTCATTGTAAAAATGTCTGAAGTACCTGCATGACTGCATGACTCACTGGTGTGCTTATCACAAGCGCCGGCCGCGAGATAGTGTTGCCTGGCCGTGAAATGGGTGGTGGGGCTTGCGCCCACCGCTTTGGCACACTGGCAATGCGGCTGTAGTTAAACCAAGAAGTGCCAGATGGCGTGCGGCAGTGTCTTACACCCTGTGGTGCCTTCCACAGCGAATGTCAGCAGCATGTGAGACAAGATTTGGCATTCACAGTGGCAGTGAGGATTCATGTTGTGGCATGACCCTAAACGTTTATAATTGAAATGTAATTATTTACCAATAGCACCACAACAATCTCTGAACACAACACCCGCAGTGATCCTAATTGTTAGTCCTCTGGACTACAATTGATCCGGGGGCTAGTTCCTCGTAGGGTGGATGGTACATTTGAAGATGAATATAATAAAAACGCTAATACCACAGCACGTCCGCAAGCGATAACCATATAATTCCAAACTGACTTATACAGCGCTTATGAACTTCTGCAAACTTGTCATATCCAGAGGGATGTATCACTTGTAGGGAAGAGCCCAAGGACTCGTTTATTTCGTTCGTTTGTTTCTTGACCTCATGCAGGCAGCCATCTTGGGCCGCCGTCTTGGCTTGTGATATCATCATACCTAGACGAATGCACAGGGGCCGGTTCTGCCTTCTTTGACTCCCAACTCGGACCGCCATCTTAGCTACGGGAACACAGAGGGCACAATTATCTTTAATTGTGATTGGAGGAGAAAAAGTCATTCTATTGTTCCAGATGATGTCACCCATTGAGGAGAGACTCAGGGCACAACTGAAATTAATTCAGTGTTCCTTGTGTATGTCACATGGGAGAAATTTGGCAACGATGCACATTGTGTCAGTAACCTCAACCCACAGGACAACTGCCCATGTCTTCTTCCTCAGAGAGGATCCTACCTGGGGTGAGGAGGTGGAGGGAGGGTGAAGGAGGAGATCTGGCTACAATGCCAACTTCCAGACATGTTCCACCTGCTTACTAACAATACTCTTCGAATTATTTCGCTATATGAAAAACACTGCGTAAATTTGGTGATACGGCCTTGTGTCTGCTGAATGTCACAGCTAAAACAGTGGGAGGTGTGTGTCTCGTATCGCTGTTTACAGAATCATGACTGAAAAGTTCATAATCATCATCACTATGCCCACCAGCCTTACGGTACCTACGGGTGGATAAAAGCCAAGTCCAAACTCACCGCGAAACATTTCCATCCATAGAAGATTTCAAGTCAAGCGTTCGAGTATTCTAGTACTACCGTGTCGGTATCTTCCCTCCTGTTCATACTTTACCATCTAGTCGACTGACCACTTCCACACACAACCCACTCAGTGTACGCCTTATGCAAACTCTGAGTTGCCAATTGCTGCCCAAAAGGTAGTGTGAGAAGCGAGCTATGATCGAGGGAAAATCTATGTTCGAGGGAAACGTGATCATTATGTCACCAGTCTCTCCAGCCGTTATTGACAGTATATGAATTCTGATGGTGCCGCTACTTCTTTATTCAAGCAGCTAGGGACAGTACGAGAAGATTTTTCTGTACAAGCGTTGTGGTGACAGTACCCACAATTTCATTGAGTACCGCATCACAGTCGATAAACTGTGATCAAAACAGTCCTAGCGCAACAGCTGTATGGGTTGGCAATCTGTGAGAGGATGTTGCTGCCAAGCCATGGGCAACACGTCTGTGGATGGCGACTCGTCGATGCCCCGTTAAGTGCCTGACCACTGAGCTACAACTGGCAGTTTTCTTCAGTGCGTCGGGTCGTGTACACTCTCCCACTTACCGCCGAGTCTACAAGCTGCTTTGTTCGTCCGTCGTCTGCGAGACATGGGCTTCGTAGACATCGTAGGACAGCTCTGGAACCTACGTAGGCACCACTCAGAGACACAGTAACAGCACTTTGCTTTTTTAAAGGACTAGTAATAATCTGAAACGTCGAATTACGCTGGGCCACTCGGGGTAGCCGCGCGGTCTATGGCGCCTTGTCACGGCTCACGCGGCTCCCCCCGTCGGAGGTTCGAGTCCTCCCTCTGGCATGGGTGTGTGTGTTGCCCTTAGCGTAAGTTAGTTTAAGTTAGATTAAGTAGTACGTAAGTTTAGGGACCGATGACCTCAGCAGTTTGGTCCCGTAAGATCTTACTACAAATTTTTCTAATTATGCTGGACATTTGAAGAAGAAGCATCATTTAATTTGAGTATGTCTTCATATTTAATAAATATCATTTCATTATTAATTGTTGGGCGTCTTTCTGATTGAAGATAACCTACGCTGCCCTCCTGTATTCCCCAGCAAGTCTCACATCATGTGGCATCCGCATCCTTAGCTTTAGTTCCTTCGGATCCTAGTAAGGCCTTTAAAAAAAAAATCTGCATCTAGTGAGGGTGGAAACAGGTTATTTTCGATATGAATTACGATACGCCATGTGACAGGGACCTTCTGGCGCCCTCTCAACTTGATGCTCCAAGAAGCCACTCGTGTCACTTGGGCCTTAAACAAGACATGCAACAGCTCCTCATTTAAACTCAGGAGGCCATGTAGACCCCATTCCAGACCTTTTTGCCTCAGGAAAATATCTGTGGATGTTCCAGAAATCGAACCAAAATTTTGTCTAAGATATTTAACATCACACAAACACATCGTAATAATAGAAAACAAAACCGGTTTAAGAATTATTGTCACTTCGCATTACATTCATACTTCAATCTTAAGTTAGGTAAATATTGTGAGAGTATACTTTCTACCTGTTTTGCAAACTCGGGTCTATAAGCTAGGTTCCTTTGTAGCATCTGTTTGTATGTCTGTAGTGTTTCCTTTCGGCCTTGGCACTGAGACAGTCAAATACTGTACATCTTTAACTGCACGTCGCCCAAAGACTTTCTGTGCACTGAATAGCTCCATCTGTGATTGCATTTTGGGGAATCTTTTAAGTAGATCAGCTCTAACGCATACCAAGTTTAAATTCAGCAACATGTTAGTATTTGAGAGTGAAGGGGGAGAGTACTGGTAAATGTCATCAACTTAGGATGGCTATTTATTGGCAATGAATTATCCACAACAAAGATTTTTATAGAGGCCTGGTTCAAAAATGGTTCAAATGGCTCTGAGCACTATGGGACTCAACTGCTGAGGTCATTAGTCCCCTAGAACTTAGAACTACTTAAACCTAACTAACCTAAGGACATCACAAACATCCATGCCCGAGGCAGGATTCGAACCTGCGACCGTAGCGGTCTTGCGGTTCCAGGCTGCAGCGCCTTTAACCGCACGGATAGAGGCCTGGTATTCCGCTTTACCTGTCTTGTTCCATGAAATAAAATGAAACTAAGTAAATTTTTTCTGCTATTGTCGACAACTGTAGAAACTTTTTTAAAGTTTTATTCTATTTTTCCTTTCTTCTAGTAGTTTTCAGTTAGTCGCTTGTAATCGTAAGTAGTTCAATTGATTTAACATACAGCTGGAGTTACATTTTACAAAAATATTATTCTACGACTATAGTCAGGCTGAACAACATAATAACTGAACATAACATACAGCACATCTTGTAGTTGTACATTAAACATCTGGCAATATTAAATCAAAATTGGTTTCAGATGGCAGGCGTTCTTAGAGGCTGAATATACTAATGGTGAGAACGCTGCTATGCCCACAACCTGAATGACGATTTCTTGATATGGTAAAACATGTCATATAATATGCCTAATGAACACTTTCATTAGAGCTCGAGATAAGCTATCTCAAAACACGGTCCTAGATTCCATTAATATTGTCCCCCGCTCCCCCCGTTCAGTTCCTCCCCCCTCTTATCACCCCCTACTCCTTTTTTCTGTTGATTATATTGTTTAACAATTGACATGGTTTGACCTATCTGTGGTAGACAAATGTTGTATTCTTAGCAATTATACAACTTCCACTCCTAAGTAAATTCTTACACTGATTGTAACAGCATTTTACTGATTATGTTAACCTTTATAGCCGTCTTCTGTAAAAATCTCTAATATTTGGGTTCTGTGTATTGGTCAAACTCGTTAACGAGCCCGAACCCTGCCTGTAACTTACTGTCAGAACGTTAATGTAAGTACAAGTATTATAAAGGTTGCGTAAATGTAAATTAATGGTCTGTTGAGAACAGAAACGAAATTTTTCCTTAAATGTTCTTTGCTGTCACATGCCTAGTCCATTTCAGTAGTGATTTTCCTCGTGTAATCTTGCAAAATTATCTTATTATGTTTCGAAAAGGCGTTAGTAACTTCGACTGTATGCTTTTAAATGGTGCGCCAATTCACAGCAACCTCAGACGGCCATTCCTTCTCTCTTAGGAAGAAATTGTTTTCAGATTATTTTAAATATTGTAAAAAAGATCTTACAAGCGTAGAGTATTGCAATCATTGTGTATATTATACAAACATGGAAAACACATACATATTAGTTTTTCCAAAATATTTAGTAGGAGCCAGCTGCCATCTGGTGGTTCTACATAAAACGTACAGTCCAGTTTATTGTTGCTGTGCAGCGTGTCATCAGCTATCAGCATGGACAGAGCAAGTAACATTTTTGTATATAAAATTTATTTTAACATCAACTTTTATTACTGTGTGCCACACGCACAGTTTTATGATATCATATAGACACAACACTAAGGCATCTTATCCTGCGCTAGGCTGATAACTTTTATTGTACTTTTGACGTTGAATGTTCCATAATTATTTTCTATCTGTATTACAATTAAGTTCCTATGTATATGGCACTAGATGAGAAAGCACCAGATACAATGGCAGTATATTAATGTATTTTAATGGTATGTACCGCAAACGGTTTGAAAAATGTTCTTTTAAATGTACGTTCACCATTACACGGCAAAAAACCCTTGCAAATACTATCGTAAATACAAAAATTCTTTCAGATTTTAAAATGGCACTTACAGTTTGCCGCAACTATACGTTCACCAGTGTATTTTATGCAGTCTGGGATAACCTCTCCAATAAGGATATAATATTCTTCCATTCATTGTTTATCCATATGCATTACAGAGAAAAATGTTTAATGTAATTTTTAAGATCGACGTTGTTCAGGAATGTTCCATTAACAGTTATCACATCTTATTTCTCCAGTTTTCAGAATTGGCCCTTTTCGGAAATAGAATCTTCTGTGATACCTCTGTCAGTTTTAAATAATTACAGAGCTGGTAAAGTCTGCTGATACCCAACTCTAAAACATGATAAGTAAATCTGTGCGAGACGTTCTCCAATGTTCGAATTTTCGCCATTGCGATTCCTGAAGCAGGGGATCTACAAAATCACGCGACTGCTCGGCCTGCCCGTCTGCATCACTTATCATATCCGAAATTATATATTATTCAGAATCAGTACCAACTTCACTAGATATCACCGCATTACCAACAGGTAAAAGCACTTCTTAACAACTGAGGTCCAAAGTATCTATCCTATATATATTCCGGTTTTAAATTAATTTTAGCCAGCTTTCAGTTTCTAGGGCTATTATCGCCGTTTATAAGCTCATACGAGGGTTAGAACTTTAATAGTGGCAACTATTTATTTACAGCTCGTACAAAGTAAATAGGTGTTTCAAAGTTTTACTGACGTTCAGAGTAGTCACCAGCATTGTGTATAAGCCGTTTCCAGCGATGTGGAAGTCGTAGGATACTCTTAGCAGTGCGAGTTGTGTTGACAGTTCGAGCGGCGCGGTCTATTGCCCGACGAATTTGTAGCAGTTCTGAGGCGAATGCCGTGTAGTGTTTCCTTCAGTTTAGAAAACAAGTGGAAGTTACGAAGGCTTAAGTCAGGCGAGTGCAGTAGGTGGTATAGCAATTAGCAACCTGGTCGTAGGTTGTGTTCAAAAAATGAACAGCATAGAGACAGAAGTGATGACACTTTCTGCAGGACCTGACCATCATTTTGCAAGAGAATGCTCAAACACGTACAGTGCAAGCTTTTACTGATTTGTTTGACTGACGGGGCTGCTAAGTGGTATACCATCTACTGCACTCCCCTTACGTAAGCCCTCGTGAGTTCAACTCGTTTTCTAAACTGAAAGAAACACTTCATGGCATTCTCTTCAGAACTGCTACAAATTCATCGAGCAATAGACCGCACTGTCAACACAACTGGTACTGATAAGAGTATCTACGACTTCCACATCGCTGGCAACGGGTTATACACAATGCTGGTGACTACTCTGAAGGTCAGTAAAACTTCGAAACACGTATCTGTTTTGTACGAGGTGTAAATAAATAGTTGCACCTATTAAAGTTCCAAACCCCCGTACTTCTATTATTGTTTTGTGTTTTATTGTTTATAAATTATAAACTGTCACAAACGTTAAATTAGCTCTCTGAGGAACTCTATGCAGGATCTTTTCCTCATAGTTTGCGGAAACACTGTTGTCTATCTTGTAGAGATAAGACACCAACAGCCGTAACTCTTCCTAAAAATGTTACATTTAAGCCCTAGTTTCGATGCTTTATTAACGGTATCGTCAGGCTCTTAAAAACTGGTTGCTTAAATATTAATATTTTTAGGAAGAATTTCGGCTGTTGGTAACCTTTTTCGACGATATAGTGATTAGCTGCAGTACCGCATCCATATGAATATGACGTATTTACAAAAAGTGTTCTGTATGTACCGAGTTGTGGCAGTGGGCATCACTCGTGCCACAGTAGCTATGTGAGGGTTGAAGCGTGAGTGAAATGTAGCACAGTGGAGGAAAGATTCCTGTTAGAGCAACTTATATTCTTTGACGTCTTATCGCGCATCTCATAACTTGTAAAACTTTGTTAGGGGCTTTTGGCCACATCTACCTCACGTAGTGAATCAATTATAATGCTTTCTAAATTATAAATTATATATAAATATATAAATAATTCTAAATTATAAATACATCAATAAAGCACCTTTTCTCCGCAAGATGAAATTTATTAATGTTTTGCACTCAAGTGCTTTCGTTACAGTAAGTAATTAAGCTCAACAGCTGTTGAAATACAATTACATTACACCACCAAATGCTTTTATTTTTATAAGCTTCATTAATATTCGACCACAAGTAAACTGGTGGTAGATGCCCGTTGCAATGTTAATTCCTAAATATTTCGAATTTCTTGAACCCATTCAGCTCTCAAACTTACTAAACATACTGATATTGAGGAAACAATATTTTATCAATTCTATTAATGTCAGTATCTGGGCCATTTCCCTTGGTGTTAGTTACTGCCTTGAACTCTACACAGCACTGAGAGATAGACACATAAACTTATACACTAGCGCAGATCATTGCCGGGTAGTTCATGGTCAGTGTGTTACTTTGGGATACTATGTGTTTTCACGTCGAAAATATTCGATGTCTTAAAATAAGTAATGAGTTATGGCTACCCCTCCACAGGACTGGACCAGACATTTAGCAGCAATGACTGATCATTACTGCTTATGGAAACTACTAAATTCATTAGTGACCTTTCAGTAGATGTTGAAGAGACTCACGTCACGAAAGCAACAAATGTGCCGCATAGTATACTTCAAACATTCTGATCGTCTCAAGAATTCTGGGAAAGTTACCCTACGTATTTACTCTCATTTCACTTGCCATCTTGGGTTCTTTGTCCTGCAGATCGGATTATTTGTTGCAACTTTTATTAATCTTGAGTAGCACCTAACGCCACACCTCTGGCCATAAATTTGCCTTCCAAAAAATTCCAAATAATGCCTAGTTTACCGATACAGTTCGAATAATCAGGAGCATTTAGTCATAACATTTATGGCTGTCTGGTCATGGCCGTAGCCCACTCATTGCAACTATCGTCACTGACCCTGCAGACTAACAACAAGTGAAGGCCTTTCCAGCACCTGCAGGCCACTCTAGTAGAGAGCTCTTATAGATCATTGTCTGAGATGAATTGTATTCTGTGTTTTTCTGGTCCTCCACATATATTGACACACAACAGATTTTTAGAGTGAAGTATCTGGTAGTTGAGGTGGCATACCTTGCCATGTATTGTGGTGGTACATGTGAAGAATTCTGAGAGCTTATACTTAGTTACTTCAATCTGACATTCAAAATACAGTGCAGTGATACTATTGTATATTCCAGTAAAGTACACAAAGCACAGCCCAGTCAAATACAAGTCCATTTCTCAATTATATCTGTTTAACGCAGTGTACTGCACTAAGTAAAACTTGATGGAAATGAGGTTTCCCATGCTGAACCCATGTCTACTCAGAGTAAACATCTTCGACCTTTTTTTCACGTCAGTCTCATACAAACCATTCCGCTCAATAATCTGGAGTGGAACTATTAATTCACTGGCTTCCCTGCCTTTATACATAATGATAATAGCTTATCACAGATGAGTAATACACACGACCAAGTCCGTGGGTCAACAGTTCTTGATAGGGGATGCAGTTCTTAATGACCACTTGCGAATCTTCTGCGAGCAATTTTGGCTTATAAACTGCTAAAGATGACCGAAAATAGATTTACATATCGGGATATGCTGATATTTTTTATCTCAAGGAATACCCTTAGTTAATTCAGTGAATAGTTTTTACAGGTACGTCCTTTTTGGGAGGAATACTTACGCTACAAAATTTTCTTGTGACCTAGATAACAACTGATATAAACAGTAGAAATTGTTTCTATTTTTCAGCGAGTTTCATATCTTAGCCACGTACTACCATCAGGAAACCAATTGAGTTATTGCGTCATGAAACTTTATTTCTCACTGAAAAATTTCAAAATAAGGATACAGTTTAGTGTTCTGCAAGAAAAGAGAACAGTTATTTGTAATAAAAGACAGAAAACGCAGAAATTTTTCTGTTCCAGCTAAGGTTACAATAACATATTCTCGTTAGTAGTAGCATCTCTCGTAACACATAATTCTTATTTTTCATTTTTAACGTTGGGTTTGAATGATGACCAAATCTTGTCAGTGCTACGGCATAGCACTGGTGTCAGGTTGGAAATCAAGTCCACGCATGAAACGTTAGGAGTAATGACACACCCATTTTAGTAGACGTAAAACTGGGCCGTATTGTTTGGAAGTGTGATACGATCACCATTCGTGCTTCTGTATGCATCGGTGTCAGCACTAAACACGACCTCGTAAAGTGTAGCTCGCATAAAGTGGTACTCAGTTCAACACTTAATTGCAATGCACACAGACAAACACACACATACATATTTGGCTGTTGTGTCATATATAACGTTGTCAGAATAATGCTGCCCTTCATCGTGTAGGAGAGCAATAAAGTCGACAATATGCGTGGCGAGCAACGGAAAATTATGTCTATTGGACATATACCGCTCGTCCGTGTTATTTTAATTGACCTGAATTTTTAAATAACGTTGAAATAATTCTTTTACAACGATACGAACAGCTGGTGTATTGTATCACTATGAATTACAATTATTACAGTTACTATTATTTCAGCCTTACTTATATGTTTTCGAGGCTTCGACGTTAGTTGCATATCTGTCAATCTGAATGCTCAGATACTGTCCATCGGAATAAAAGTTCATCCTGTAACAAATACAGTTTTTTTTCTTCAAAAAAGTGGCAACTGTATTCTTATACAATAGCTGTAGTGTAAAACAGTCTTCTCGCCTTCATTAAAGAGCCTCAAGTCATTTCTAATCTTCTTGTTTCTTTAAATAATTCGGTTTGCATAAACCACCATATGACATATTTCCGTCCGAACATGCCTTGGAAGGCCCAACGGTACTGACCGGCCGCTGGGTCATCCTCAGACCAAAGGCGTCACTGGAAGCTAATACTGGAAGCTAATATGGAGGGGCATGTGGTCAGCACAACCCCTCCCGGCCGTATGTCAGTTTACGGGACCGGAACCGCCACTTCTCAATCAAGTAGCTCCTCAGTTTGCCTCACAAGGGCTGAGTGCACCCTGCGTGGTAACAGCGCTCAGTAGACTGGCTGGTGACCCAACCAAGTGCTAGCGCAGCCCGGCAGCCCTTAGCTTCGATCATCTGACGGGAACCGGTGTTACCACTGCGGTAACGCCGTTGGCTGACATATTTAACCATAATGAAAATGCACGCTCACCTCCATTTTTCTTTCGTTTCCAGTACATCGTGTGTTAGAGGTACCGTAATATCAATAGTTATAGCAATATTATTATTGACTCACTTTCTCACTGCCGCCCGGAGTGACCGCGCGTTTTCTGGGCACTTCAGTCTGGAAGCGCGCGTCCGCAACGGTCGCAGCTTCGAATTCTGCCTCGGGCATGGATATGTGTGTTGTCCTTAGGTTAGTTAGGTTTAAGTAGTTCTAAGTTCTAGGGGACTGATGACCTCCGATGATTAGTCCCGTAATGCTCAGAGCCATTTGAACCGTTTGAACTTTCTCACTACTTAACTGTATTGTTACAGTCAGCCATCAGTCAACACTGATCGACCCCAATGTTGTAAATACAGAATAGCCTACAAAACATGGAGTTGAGTTCCTTTATAAGACGATGTGCACTTTTGAAACAAATCTAATTTCTGAGGTATTCATTCTGCTGACTCACTCTCTCTGTCCCCGTACATGATTCCTGAAAGTGCAGAGTAGCCAGAGATAATACATCTGTTCACTTGATGAGCCTGCTTACACACATTAACTGTATCAGTCCCATTTATATCCAGATTGCACCTGTTGTACAACCGCACCCATGTCACTGTACTAATTTGAAGGACAGGACTTGGGGGGGGGGGGGGGGTAAGAAAGGAATGGAAAGGGAAGAAGTAATTCTGTCAGTCGCATCGGGACTTTACGCGGAATCAGCGGCGACGAGTGAAAATGTGTGCCGGACCTGAATTCTTAGCCAGAATCTCCTGCCTAGTAGGCAGCTGCGTTAACAACTGCGCCAGCCAGATACAGAGTTTAACGCCACTACGCGAACTATCCCGGCACGCATCTCGGCCAACACACACTCACACCTGCCGCCGTCTATCGGCAGTCCCCTTCCATGTCCTCCATGTGCACTATTTCGAGATTCCCGCAGGAGATCGAACGTAGTTATACATCCGCAAAGAAGGTGGAAGATTCAATGCCCATCGACGCGGATCAGTTATATGAATGTATGCTGCATTACACTACCGTCCAACGCCGCAAAAGTTCTCAGAAATTTCTTCCTCAAATTAAGGCCCATGTTTAATGCGAGTAGATTTCTCTTGGGCAGGAGTAACCTCTTAGCCGGTGCTAGCCTGCTTTTTATATCCTCCTTGCTCAGTCCGTCAGGGGTTATTTTACTGCCTAGGTAGCTGAATTAATTAAATTCATCTACTTCTGGATCACCGTTTCTGATGTTAAATTTGTCGCTGTTATCATTTCTTCTACTTCGAATTCCTTTCGTTTTTCATCGATTTACTTTCAATTCATATTTATTCAGCTCAACAGATTCTGTAATTCCTCTTCACTGTCACTGAGAAAAGCAATGTCATCAGCGAATCTTATCATTGATATACTTTCACCTTGAATTTTAATTCCGCCTTTTATTTCCATCAATGTCTCTTCGATGTATAAATTGGGGCGAAAGACTAAAACCTTGTCTTATACCCTTTTTAATTCAAGCTCTTCATTCTTGATCTTCTAATCTTATTGATCCCTCGTGACTGTTATACATGTTGTATATTATCCTTATTTTTCTCAGAATTTTCAACATCTTGCACCATTTACATTGTCGAACAGTTTTCCCAAGTGCCTGGATTTTTCTGTAGTTTTGCTTCCGTTATCAGCCCAACGTCGGTACTGCCTGCCTAGTGTCTTTATCTTTCCTAAAGCCAAACTGATCGTCGTCTAACACGTCCTCAGTTCCTTTTCCGTTATTCTCTGTATTATTCTTGTCATCAGCTTTGATGCTTGAGATGTTAAGGTAACTGTGCGACTACTCTCGCAATTACCGGCTCGGCCAAGCTTTGCAATCGTGTAGATTATGTTTTCCCGACAGTCAGATGGTATATCGCGGAACTCATACATTTCTACACACCAAAGTGAATAATCGTTTTCTTGCCATTCCCCAATGATTTTAAACACTCCCATGGAATGTTGTCGATCCCTTCTGCCTCAGTTGGTATTTAGTCGTCAAAAGATTTTTAAATTCTGATTCTGATACTGGATACCCTATCTCATCTATATACCGACTCCTCCAACTACCGACTCCTGCTTCTTCTTGTAGACGTCATCGGACCAGTCTTTCCCACTTCATTTTGCCCTTCCCACTTATCCACTCCCCCTCTTCACTTAACAAAGACATCCGCATTGCGCTCTTAATTTTACTATCCTTGCTATTAATTTCACCGAAGGTTGTTTTGACTTTTCTATGTACTGAGTCAGTTCTTCCAACAATCGTTTCTATTTCGACTTCTTCACATTTTTCCAGCAGCCATTTCGCCTTAGCTTCCTCTCTTTCCCTATTTATTTCTATTCTGAGCGACTTGTATCACTCTATTCTCCCTTTACGTACTGAATAATCATTCAGTGCCTTCATATTCTTTCTATATCTCTTTATCTTCTGCTTGCGAAGTCGGCATACATACCTGAACTATTGTTTTCGGTGTTGGTTTGCTGTCGATTCCGATGAGAACAACCTTATCACTGAAATCTTCACAATAACTCACTCTACGTCCATCTTTTGTAATCCAGATGAATCGTACTCCCTTTGTAACATTTCTTGCTATTGTTGATATTACCCTTTACTCATTTGACTAGAAGTCGCTTTCTTCTTTCCATTTCACTTTAGATTGAGCCAAAGCATTTTTCTTTTCTGATTTTCTAGCTTCCCTACCACGTTCAAACTTCTGACGTACCACTCATTTACTCTCGGAACTTTATCCTCCCGTTGGTTATTCAATCGTTTTGTCATGGTCACATCAGCCTGCGAATTGTTCTCCCTGAGATCCAGAGGGATCTTTCGCCAATACAGAGATCATCAGGACACCTTTGCAAATACTGGTCACTTATCCTATGTATAATGCAGTGGTATCCATGGCTTTCCGCATCCTCGTGCCGTTGCTAATTGCTCATTCTTCCGGATATAGGAGCAGTTTCCCACCCAAGGGCAGGAGAGTGCCCTGAATATCTGTTCACTCCTCCGCCCTCTTTAACAAGGCCGTTGGCAGAATGATAGTCACCTCATATTCCGTAAGACCTCGGCGGCCATCCTAAGCTCAAAAGACAGTAAAACTAACGCCATGAGTTGATGAGGTTACAGTATTTGACATGAACATCTGTGCACGAGCGAGAGACAGAGTGAGAGACGGAGGGTGGGGGGGGGGGGGGGGGAGGAGAGAGCCAGAGAGAAAACTGGTACTAATTTACGCAATTCAGGTGAAGCTTACATTATTTTTTGCAAATACCGTGGTATTGTGAAGATCAGTTCCTTCTCTCTGAACGCGGTGGATTGCATAATGAGTAGCTCTTTTCTTTCAACGGTTCCAGTAAAAGACAGTTATTTCATTTAACAATCGAAAACAATTGAATTTCCTAACAGTGACTCTTATTAGGTGTTAAATCTTCAGCCATTGCCAACTTGCATTCATATTTTAAATTTCTCTCCACTATCAACTTTGGTTTTTAAGGTTCCCATCAATGTCTTTTTGATGATGTCATGGATTCAAGGTAGTTCATGACATCCAGCATGCGCGTGATAGGCGCACAATTGCCATCAGCAGTTGTTGATAGTCGAAGTGAGCCTAAAGTGCTTTGATTTACTACTTTTTGATTTCCAGTTCTTTACAGAAATATATGTCACCTCATTCTTCGTCATTCGCACTTGTCAGACTACACTAGTAGCATCTGCACACAGCAATTATTGTGTGATACTGAGGTGCGTTAATGCCTTGAACTTCCACTAACCTCATATTGATTATTACTGTGTTGTTCCCAAATACAAATGAAAAAGTTAAGGAACTACCGCATGGTACAGCGCCTTTCTAAAGGAATGCACCATTTTTTTTTTTTTTACTTCCTCTTGCGGTGTGCCACGGTATTGTGAGGAGGAGCTTTCTGTGTGTACCAGGACTGCAACCATGCACTAGATGATTAAATAAACGAAAAGGTATGTACCTAACTACATTTTTTTCGAGGTGATAATTAAAACCTTATGATTAGGCCTGATATGCTTGAATGGCTCTTATGACATCGCTTTGCCGTGTCTCATCTCATGGAATAGATTTTTCTCATATTTCCTAGGAGGAAAATAAGATTATAGTTTTACTTCCTGTAGGCGAAGAAGTATTTGCAGACAGACATTGCAACAGTATGCAAGGAAATTTCTTCCAAGTTTACTTTACATTCCACTAAAAATTTTATGTTCTTATTTGTATCCCTTCTGAAATTTTCTTTCGTTTTCTCCTTTGCTTCGTCTTTAGACAAATTAGTCAGCAGTGGTTATAAGCCACAATACATCTGAGAACTCACTTGCTATCTATGTCGGTTTATAACACGGCGCAAAGTTTAACTAAAGCTAGATACACCGTAAAATTGCGTTTTGCCTGCCACCGTGATCTGTAGTGACAGACTTCTCACGCGTTTCACGTCAGAGATTGTCTGTAAAAGTATACACTGCTGATCCGAAACATTATGACCACTTGATAAACTATTCGTTGGTCTCCCTTTGGAACTCAGTGCAGCTCCATTTTTTCATGGCAAGTCTCTGGTAGGGCTCTGGAGTTACGTTGCAGCAGAGGCACTCACAGGTCACGCAGTTACTGTACGTTGCGGACCGCTGATTTATAGGCGAAAAGCTGGTGCCCGATATCGTCCCAGATGCGTCCCAATCAGGGAAATATCACGGATAAGATACGACATTCTGTTAACTATAACGCACCTCTGGCCACTTACCACGCTCTAGCTGTGTGATATGGACTGTTGCCCTGTTGTGAGATTTCACTTCCGCTGGAGAGGGCATCAAGAATTTAAGGATGCAGATGTGCTGTAATAATATTTACGTAGTCAACAGCCATCGTGGCGCAGTTGATTGCTAACACCGGTCCCACGTGAGCGCTGGTGAATGACTCCTATAGCATAACACTGGCCCCATCCGCCTTGTTGGTGTCGTGCATGTTTCGAGCAGACGTTCTTCTGGATGACGGTGTGTCTAGACACGAACATCCTCTTGGCGTGGTGCATTCGACCACGCAACACTTTCTCATTGATAGACTTTGTAATCGGGATGATCTCGTGCACACTGCAGTTGTAACTGTCGAAGTCGTTGGGACAACAGAACGATACATAGCGGGCGTCAGCAGCGGAGACTATAATTTACGCTGAATGGTGTACCCTGAAACACTTGTGCCAGCACTTGTATAGCGTTATAATATGCAGCCAGATCTACCATACATGACCGCCTATCGTGCTATACGGAGCGAGTCAGCCTCCGGCTGCTTTCTGTGTCTAAGTGTGGACGTCCAGTTCCTTACTCATCGTGTCCTTCAACAACTTCAATAGGTTAATTACTTTTGAATACATTACTGTAGTGACCAATGAGTAAGAACTTCCTTCAAGTGGCTCTGAGCACTATGGGACTTAACATCTATGGTCATCAGTCCCCTAGAACTTAGAACTACTTAAACCTAACTAACCTAAGGGCATCACGCAACACCCAGTCATCACGAGGCAGAGAAAATCGCTGACCCCGCCGGGAATCGAACCCGGGAACCCGGGCGCCGGAAGCGAGAACGCTACGGCACGACCACGAGCTGCGGACAGAACTTCCTTCTGCTGGAGAATCCCTACTAGTGATTCTCAAGCAGGAGGAGGTTCTTACTCATTGGTCTGAAGATGACCACAGTAGTGGTTGAAACCGGTCACCATAATAAATAAATTGTGATCAAGACTGTTTTTGATAGTAAATACTTCAGTAGGTGCTCATGACAGTAGTACGCGAACAGCCGACCTATTTCCTCCTTTTCGAGATGGTCGTCTCCCAAAACACAGCCGTTTGTGAAAGTCGCAAATGTCGGTGAAATTCTTCATTTGCTGCCCACGTCGTTGTTACAATGATACCCCATTCGTCTCTGCTACGCTTATACTAATACTTTTTTTTGTAAGAAGTTTTTTGCTTGCGTTTTTTGTGTTCATTGGCGTTTGGTCTTCTGCCGTACTTATTGTAATTGTCTTTTCGCTTGATGGCCGTACGGCCATCACATACACATCCTAACTCAAAATATCTACTCCTAGCTGTGCTTTCATCTGGGAAAAACAAAAATCGCACGATGGGAGAGAAGGTGCGTATTGAGGGCTTGGACGAGGACAGAGCGATGTGCAAGGGCATTCTTGTATAGCAACAGCCGTTTCTCCCATGCCATGTTCAGAACCAATTATGTCCTTGTAGAAGGGTTTTGTTTACCGTCTCACCATCTAGGAGGAACTACATATAAACCTTCCAACTGAATCAACAAAGAGTTCAAACATTATCCTGCCTTTTTACCTGTCTTGAGCATTTTTTCTTGTCGTGGTGTTATTGGCATTTTTGTGGTGGTGGACTGCTGCTTCAGTTGAGAATTGTACAGGAAAGACGATGTTTCGTAACAAGCTATAATCCAACTGAGGAACACCGTTTTGTTGTCAACACTACACATGAATATTCACACGAAATCTCATGCGAACAATGCGTTGATCTTGCTTCCGAATGCGTGGTACACCGTGCTGGGTAACACGGACATGGTCAGGTCATGAGTCAGAATTTTGTAGCCCGTACCAAGGTTGACCCCTACTGCTGCTGCGAGATCGTCTGCCGTTTGATAATGTTTGGCACGCACACAAATTCCGACTTCATCAACTTTACCTTCAGTTCGAACCATTTGTGGCCGATCAGTATGCTCATCATGCTCCAAACTCTCTTTCACATGGCAATAACGTCGGTGCCACCCAAAAGCAACACTGCGGCACGATGCGCCGTTACCTTAAATTCATTTCATCATTTGAAACATTTCTGTTGCGTTTTTGCCTAATTTGTGGCAGAAATTTATGTTTTTCCGTTGTTTGAACCGTGACAAACTAAAGTTAAGACGCGTGCGGTTGAACCACTGTCACAACAACAACGCCATAGTACTTTTTACACTCAGCTGGCTCTTGCTAGGAAGGGAGACTAACCGACAAGGTACGATACCATGGCGCCACCTACGTGGCCAGTCTCACATGGTTTGGTTTTCAAGTTCAACTGTAGGTCCACTTTCTCCAGTTGGAAAATTGCACAAAGTTAGGGACATGCAAGTCTCCGAAGTGGTGTCCAATTGAAAGATTTGCAGCTGGCGTCTGAGTCACAAGAAATTATTAATATTTATGATTCCTGTTCCACTAATAATTTCATTCCTGAGTCACGTACCGGCAGCTCCATCAGGTATCATTCAACGTCGCTCCTGGCAGTTTTCAGAGTGTTTTGTCTCATCAGTGTATGTGCAAGCTGTGCTAGACGCAAATGAACTGTGAAAACAAGCCGTATCTGGCACAGTACTCCAAAGATGTATACTCCAAAGATGTATACTCCAAAGATGTATACTCCAAAGATGTATACTCCAAAGATGTATACTCGGTAGCTCAGTGAGAGTGAAACCACATTTTGAGAGGTTTGTGGTTCCGTCCTAAATCCTAGGAGTTTCTCCGTCACTTGTTGTATATTTCATTTCTTCATCTACATCTAGGCAGGTAGTGAGCTAGTCAATGTACGGTGCATGACGGGGGATACCCGGTACCACTCATAGTCATTTCGTTTCCTGTTCCACTCGATGGAGGGGGAGTGGGGAGGGATAGAGCGCGGGAAAAACGACTGTCTATACCACTACATATGAGTCCTAGTTTCTCGTTTCTCACGCTCGTGGGAGTTGGTCTTTACGCAAAGTGTATGTTGGTAGCAGTAGAGTCCTTCTGCAGTCAGCTTCAAATGCCTCTTCTCCAAATTTTCTCAGTAGTGTTCCTCGAAAAGAACATCGTCTTCACTGCAGGATTTCCATTTCAGTCCCTGAAGCATCTCCATAACAACTGCGTGTTGTTCGAAACTGCCAGTGATAGATCTAGAAGCCCGCCTCTGAATTGCTTCGATGTCTTCCTCAGTCCGACCAAGTTGTGGGACCCAAACACTCGATCAGTACTCAAGAATAGTTCGCAATGGAGTCCTATATGCGGTCTCCTTTACAGACGAAACACACTTTCCTATGATTCTCCCAACAAACCGAAGTCCACCGTTCGCCTCTTCTACACAGTTCTCACATGCTCGTTCCGTTTCATATCGCTTTGCAACGTTTCGCCCCGTTTCGCCCAGATATTTAAACGTCGTGATTGTGTAAAAAAGGACACTAATAATGCTATATCCTAACATTAGAGGTTTGTTTTTCCTAGTTTTCCTAGTCATTTTCCTAGTCATTCACATTATTTACATTTTTATACATTTAGAGCTAGCTGCCATTCATCACATCAACTAGAAATTCGGTCTAAGTCATCTTGTATCCTCTTACAGTCATTCAACTTCGTCCCCTTACCGTACACCACAGCATGATAAGCCAACAACTTTAGATTCCTGCCCATCACATCAGCCAAATCCTTTGTGTATATAGAGAATAATAGCGGTCCTGTCACGCTTCCCTGGTGCTCTCCCGACGATGCATCTCTCTTACCGATGAACCACACTTTTCTAAAATTCTCCAGAAAGACCGATATCGACCGTTCGCCTTTTCTCCTGAAACCCTCACATGCTCTTTCCTTTTCATATCACTTTGTTACTTTAAGCCAAGATATCTAAACCATATGAGTGTGTCAAGACACTACTAATGTTGTATTGCGGCTTTGTTTTACCCATTCCTCTACATTAACTTACATTCTTCTGCCTCTTGTTTAAATCATCTACGATCACCCATCTTCGTCACCTCCCCTTACACCACAGCTTCATCAACAAACGCCGCAGATTGCTGACCAACCTGTCTTCCAGATCATTTGTCCATATACAAAATAAGAACTATCCTGTCACAATTTCCTGGGGCTCTCCTAACTATACTCTTGTCTCCGTTACTGAAGACGTCTTCGAGTCAAAAATGGTTCAAATGGCTATAAGCAATATGGGACTTAACATCTGAGGTCATCAGTCCCCTAGAACTTAGAACTACATAAACCTAACTAACCTAAGGACATCACACACGCCCATGCCCGAGGTAGGATTCGAACCTGCGACCGTAGCAGCAGCGCGGTTCGAGACGGAAGCGCCTAGAACCGCTCGACCACAGCGGCCGGCTGTCTTCGAGTCACTCACATATCTGGGAACACATTACGTGTGACTGTATCTTCTGTAACAGTCTTAAGTGTGGTACCTCGTCAAATGCTTTTCGTAAATCTAGGAATATGGGATCTGCCTGTTGCCCTTCATACATACTTCGTCGGATATCAAGTGAGAAAAG
Source organism: Schistocerca nitens (assembly GCF_023898315.1). Lineage (NCBI taxonomy): Eukaryota > Metazoa > Arthropoda > Insecta > Orthoptera > Acrididae > Schistocerca > Schistocerca nitens. The sequence goes on along the minus strand of NC_064619.1, from coordinate 545,558,735 downwards.
GGTATACTGAGTGTCACTAGAGCGATGCTTTCCAAGGCCTAGTTGGTACATGGCCATAAACTTCTCAAATGGCTCTGAGCACTATGGGACTCAACTACTGAGGTCATTAGTCCCCTAGAACTTAGAACTAGTTAAACCTAACTAACCTAAGGACATCACAAACATCCATGCCCGAGGCAGGATTCGAACCTGCGACCGTAGCGGTCTTGCGGTTCCAGACTGCAGCGCCTTTAACCGCACGGCCACTTCGGCCGGCTAAACTTCTCAGTCACAACAAAATTTATTGTTTTAGAGCTCAGAAGACAGTGACGGAATAAAAATCGCAACACCAAAAATTAATTATTGTAGAGCGATAAAATATCTGGAATGTATAGGTAACATTTTTAACATTGCAAAATCATATGCACGAGATATGCCATTGCAAATGTGAGATGCTAGTACATTAATAAAGGGTGTAATTGCCAAATGGTGAATGCAATCACGCAAAATTGCATGCATTGCATTGTAAAGGTGCCGAACGTCAGTTTGTGGGATTGACTTCCATGCCTATTGCAAAAAATGGTTCAAATGGCTCTGAGCACTATGGGACTCAACTGCTGAGGTCATTAGTCCCCTAGAACTTACAACTAGTTAACCCTAACTAACCTAAGGACATCACAAACATCCATGCCCGAGGCAGGATTCGAACCTGCGACCGTAGCGGTCTTGCGGTTCCAGACTGCAGCGCCTTCAACCGCACGGCCACTTCGGCCGGCCATGCCTATTGCAGTTGGTCGATAAATACTGTTAACGCTGTTTTTGGATTACACTGTAGTTTTCATCCAATGATGTTCCATATGTACTCCATTGGAGACAGATCAAGTGATCGAACAGAGGAAGGTAATATATTGATAGTTTGTTGGGCATACTGGGTTGTAACAGCTGTATGTGGGCGAGTGGTATCCTGTTGGAGAACAGCTCCTGGAACCCTGTATCTGAATGACAGCACAACAATCGAACCACAAGATTGACGCAAAAATTTTCAGTCAGAGTGAGTGATATAACCACGAGAATGCTCCTCCTGTCATAAGAAATCGCACCTCAGACCATAATTCCACGTGAAGGTACAGTGTGTCTAACCTGTAGACAGGTTGGGTGTAGGCTCTCAAATGGCGTCCATCTAACTATCACACGGCCATAACTGGCACCGAGGTAGAACCAGCTGTCGTTAGAAACAACACCACTGAAGTCGCAAATGGCGGTAGTTTGGGGGCAGTGGAATCCACGCTACAGGGCTTCTGGCTCGGATCTGTCCTTTAGGTAACCGCCTTGTAAGAGTTCGTTGTCTCACTGTGGTGCCAACTGCTACTCAAATTCCTTCTGTAGCTGCAATACGCTGAACACGATGGTCTTCCCTATCGGTAGTGCTACGTGGTCGTCTGGAGCCCGGTCTTCTTGCGACCGTACCTTCCCGAAACCACTGCTGTCAATAATCGCGTACAGTGGCTACACTACTGCCAAGTCTTTCCATAATATCACACAAGGAACATCCATCTTCTCGTAGCCTTATTACACGACCTCGTTCGAAGTCTTTTTCGTCTTAAAGGCGTTCTTGACTAACATTAACTTACCATGGTCAATCTCAAACACAAATAACGCTCACGATCTTTACAATTTATATTTAAAGTGAAACGTCCCCTTTTTACAATTTTACACAACTGTGCTTAACCTGACACACAATATTTTTTTAGCGCAACGCAATCTGACTTTCAACACACAATGTTTTGTTAGCGCAACGCAATCTGACTTTCAAATAATCTCTACAAGAGAATGGCCCTGACTAACATTAAACTATACGTCTCACAAATCACTTACCTCACAAAAATCTTCGCTCTCAAGCTACTGCAATACAGCAAGCGCCACTACTGCCAGCTAAATAAAAGATTCAAACTATGGAAGGCACTAACTACTGATAGGGATAGTTAGCAAATGAAAGATATTAATAGAGAACAAACAATGTATTTACCTTGATATCATGACAAATTACAAAACTCCGCCATCTCTCTCCCCACATCCACCACTGCTGGCGGCTCACCTCCAACTGCGCAACGCTACGCGCTGTTCACAGCCAGCTGCCTAACACTACAATGGTTGAGTATTACAACAATGCAAAGCAGCCACAGACTGCACAATTTTTTTAGCGCAACGCAATCTGACTTTCAACACACAATGTTTTGTTAGCGCAACGCAATCTGACTTTCAAATAATCTCTACAAGAGAATGGCCCTGACTAACATTAAACTATACGTCTCACAAATCACTTACCTCACAAAAATCTTCGCTCTCAAGCTACTGCAATACAGCAAGCGCCACTACTGCCAGCTAAATAAAAGATTCAAACTATGGAAGGCACTAACTACTGATAGGGATAGTTAGCAAATGAAAGATATTAATAGAGAACAAACAATGTATTTACCTTGATATCATGACAAATTACAAAACTCCGCCATCTCTCTCCCCACATCCACCACTGCTGGCGGCTCACCTCCAACTGCGCAACGCTACGCGCTGTTCACAGCCAGCTGCCTAACACTACAATGGTTGAGTATTACAACAATGCAAAGCAGCCACAGACTGCACACGGCACAGCCGGTGATTTTCATACTGAGGTGGCGTTACCAATAAAAAAACCTAAACAGCCTACTTACAAAAGCAAACTAGAATTGCCTCCTCATAGGGGCAATACTAGCGCCACTCTTATGCAACTTGCGCTAAATCTTAATAAACATCATCTTTCAGACGTAGGAACACGCCTACCAACTTTCGTTTACGTCGCTCAGGTCCTCGCTATTGCAATTCTTTTCCGTCAAGGATTCTGCAGCAAACTAATGTTAGGGGTATTGGTTTGTGATTCTGCGGATTCGTTTTTTCCACCCTTCACATGTATAGGAGTTGCCTGTGCTGTTTCCCAGTCGCTTGGGAATTTGTGCTGGCCGAGTGGTTCGCGATAAATAGAAGCTAAGTAAGGAGCGAAAGCTGTATAGTAATCTTTGTAGAACTGAACTGCGATTCCATCCGGACCTATAGACTTATTTGTCTTCATCTCTTTCAGTTATTTGTCTACACCGGGTATGCTTATTACTATGTCGTCCCAACTGGACTCTTTGAGATGGTCAAAGGACGGTTTGTTTGTACGGTTCTCCGGCGTAAACAATTCCTAAGCGTGGAATTTAATACTTCGGTTTCCCTTTTGCTATCTTCTACGGCCACACCAGACTGGCCAACGAGTGACTGGATAGAAGCCTTAGACGCCCTTAGATATTTTACATAGGCCCAGAATTTTCTTCGTTTCTCTGCCAAATCTTTTGCTAAGGTATGACGATGGTATTTGTTGTATGTCTCATGCATAGATCTTTATACAGTCGCTCGAATCTCTGCTATTTTCTATCTTCCGTCGTCAGCGCGTTCTCTTTTGAACAATGAGTGCAACAGCCTTCGCATCCTCAATATTTTCTGAATTTCGTTGCTAAATCGGAACGTTTGTTCTCCATCCTTAATACACTTACTAGGCACAAACTTTTCCAGAGTACAATTTACAATCTGTTTAAGCTTCCACCGTAATTCCTCTGTCCATCACGCTGGAATTAAATTATTGCAATTCATTGTCTATGTGAGATGCTAGCAACTGCTTATCTGCTCCTTCTGGTCGAAACTCTCTCCTAGCCTTCTTGATTGATTTATTAACTTTCGTTATTATAGTCGCTATGATATCATGATCTGTGTTCTGACGCCACGATAAGGTGTGGCCTGTTTGTAGCTACAATATCTAAGGCATTTCCATAGCATGTGGGCTGCCGAGCTACTTGTTCAAGAAAGATTCCGGAAAATGTCTTAAAAGTACTCTCCGCACCGCCTGCAGTGAAACCATAGACGTAGCAGCCTATGCTCGGCGGTTTAAAGACGTCTGCAACTAGTATTACATGACCGGTGTAATTATGTGCTACGCCACTGACCGCAGACTTTCTTTGAATGATCTATAACTATCACAGGGGAATCGGCTGGCCGGTAAGAACATCCTACAGTTATGTCGATTTCACCAAGACCAGTTGTTAGCTACTTCATAACTTGACTGTCGTACTCAATTTCAACATCAATAGAGACGAGATTATTGTCACCTGCAATGAACACTTTCCCTTCTATGACGTGTAATCTGACTTCTCGATAAATGTTCCATGAGTCGTTAAATATCCCAGAGCTTCCTATTTCGAGTCTTAGACAGTTCTCGTTCCCAAGAATAATTTGGGCTTGAGAACATTCCTCGAAGGCAGTAATTTCGGAAACTTCGTTACCAACACTTCGACAATTTACTGATGAAATATTGACAGTCGAAGTGTCTGAAAGATCTCTGATCTCCCTATCTTCGTATTTGCTTAAGTTCATCATAGTACGACAAACAACCACACAGCCTGAGATATCCAGTATCACTATGGTTCCAAGCCCACGTTGAACAGTAGGTATCCCCTACAGCCTGATGGCTCAGTCAGTTTTGAGGCGAGAGGAAGGCAAGGACGTTTAACCTGCATGGATTTCTAAATAGGTGTGGTGTTGAAGCCAGCCTTCAGTTGCATGACAGATTTATTTTGCTCCCAGGATATGGAAGTTCTCGACATGCTACCATGATGGTGGTCGCTCTACGTTTAGAGGTACAACCTGCAAACTATTTTACAGGGTTTGGAGGAAGGTATTTAGAGCACGACAATCATTTCCTCTCTGCTCCGTTCGCAAATGGTGTGCAACGAGTTAGAGTGTCCCTAGCGCCCCATGTGAGTCTATCTCTTTTGTTGGTGAATTACGTTTCCATTGTATCTGATTCCTGCAGATTCTTCTACAATTTTACAATTTTACGTCGTCGTTCGACCTCACCTCGCTTCCGAAGCATACTCAAATATATTTTACGGCTGTTATCCTTTGTACTGTTTGGTCACCAATCACACAGCTTAAACAGAAAAGCTTTCTCCACATGTTTGTGAGCCAAATTTAAACTGCTACCCATTAAAAATGATTCATACCGTAAGCGTCAAAATGATATGCTCTGCACGACATGTTTGGATAGGCGAAAGGTAAGTATTAAAACGTCATTGCACACACCAGGCCGGAGTGACGTCATCTACATTCCCATTTTTGAAATCAGACAAAGAGACTAGTTCTCGAAGCGTATGACATAATGTTTACTCTACTGTTCAACACTGTACTGCCACGTCAAGTACCTTTCATAAGTAAATGAATTTCATTTCCAGGTGCGTGTGCACGGGCAATGTGACGATATCAAGTGCGTAACGGACTCTCAGCAATGTGATAATAGTTGCGACTCCCCTATCCGAAGGAATAAATGAAGCGTAATGTTTGACGTACCATCAGCAGGGCGGTCATTAGCGACGTAACACAAGCTCGGATTGCTAAAGAACGGGATGGGGAATCGGCCGTGCCTTTTCAAATAACCGCGTCGGCATTTTCCAGGAGCAATATAGGAAAATCACGGAAAACGTAAGTCTGAACAGTCAGACGGGGATCTTAACCATCGTGCTCCCGAAAGCATGGTAAAAGAAAATGACGGTACGCCCAGCGACAACAGCGAATGAAGGAGTACACTACATCGTATTTCACATGAGGCCCGGTGAACTTCATCACAAAGGTCGTATCCATGTGTGGTATCTCTGAACAGATCCAACGTAGCCAGACTGTGTACTGCATTCGTCACCGGCATATCGAAAGCACGTGGCGTGACAATGTTGGTAGCATCATTGTGTGCATAAAAAGATCGCCTACGTTTCGCTAAGAGCGCCTAGTCTTCGCTAAGCAAGTAATTTTCACAGCGGCAATTACATTTTTTACTTATTAAGAGGGGATGCTGTGATATTTTTTAACACAATATCGTGAGGTCGCATGGTTTTCGAGCTGTCCTGAGCTATATCGATGGGATAGCACGAGTGCACGACTGCTATTGTAACCTCTCTCCAATTTTTATATACTTTCCCCTATCAGATACTTGTTCTGACGATTGTTTGTGATAATATTTACAGTATACGTGATTTATTAGTGTATTTTCATACATTTCAGTCTTTCTTTTGCCGTCATAGTTTCGAGGGGTCTGTTATTCATGAGTGTGTTTGCGTCGTGCATCGAAGTCTCTCACCTGCGAGTTGTTGCAGCTGTAGCGGTTTCTGGAAGCTAAGTACTGGTAAGTTGTTTGTTCACTGTAGTCAATTATTAAATATAATAGACTTCTGCTGGTGTTTCTTGCTGTTTCTGGTGAAATAACTGCAGAAGAAACTTTTGGAAACTTTTCCTCACTGTGGTGATAAAGTAGTTTATACATTGCAGTCAGTTAGTAAAATTAGTATTCAAATGATTTTTCCTGCTGTTTCCGTTCAAATAACTATTGAAAAACTTTCGATTACTGTGTTCGATAAACATTTTCATGCTCTGTAATCAATTATTAAATTTAGCAGTTTCCAAAGTTTGTTTGTTTCTGTTTTTGTCGGAATAACGGTCGGGGAACTTTCGGGCACTTTCACTTTGTTTGCTTGAAAACTATTTGTGCATTTAGTTAGTTCCAGAATTTAGTATTTCTTGCCGGTGTTGCTTACTGTTTGTACTGAAACAGATATAGTGAAAACTTTCATAAACGTTCGCACACTGTGTTCAGCTTCGTTAGTGTTTTAGTGGACGCGTGAAATTTTTTTGAGACATGCAGCCGTACGAAGTTTTTGTAATACTGTTATATGTTGTGGATTGATAATGTTAATAACAGTAGTTACATTCTTAGTAGAGAGTGAAATTTGACACCAGGGTAGCTAGTTCTTAAACAGTGCTTAGAAAACATAGCTCTTTTCTCGCAGCAGTTCTAAACATTCGGCTATGAGTGAGGAATGTGGTCTTTGTCGTACGTTTCTGAGCAGAGGACTACGGTGTGAGATTTGGTTAAAGCATTTCCACTGGGGGGGTGGGGGGTGAATGCAGTGAGGAAGCCAGTGGCTTCTCTCCTGGAACTAAAGGATACGAAACAAGAATAATTTAATAGGGGAGCAGGAGCGTAAGATCATTGCCCATCAGGTGCAATTACAAAACGGAAAAGTGGAACTAGGTTGGGTGAGGAAGGAGAAGGAGGCTGCGGAATGGGAACTAGCCATTGGCAAGAAGTAGATATTCAGGTAGGTGTAGTTTGCGTATTACCAAACATATTTGACCAACTGAGTGGAGAGGAACATTTTGTAGCGGTCGGTGTAGGAAGCATGCAGCAGATCTCAACAGCTGGGAAGCCCAGGTCAGTTGCAAATTGCAATAAAAAGTGTTCTCACGGCAGAGGTGTGGGCCAGCAGTTGTAAGAAGTGTTGGGGAGTGGGTATCATGTCACCAGCCTAGTGTAAGGTTTGGTCAGATGACTGCTAACATAAGGGATTAACGTAGAAATTTTACAAAAGGGTATCAGGTAGTGATTGTGGGTGGAGCTGGGAACAGTCCTGACAAAGGTCGTGACCTGGAAAAAAAATACGAGTAGCTACTCAAAATCATTTCACAAATGTTCCGTGCTACTGTTTCAGCTTCATGATCTGCCTCACCCTAACAAAGCTGTCAGGAGTATTGACTTGAGGCTACTGAAGACACTGATGGCGGAGGTCATGGCTCACATTGCAGTGTAGTCCGTTGAGTGTATCAGCAAGATAGGTTTTACTAGGTATATCCTGCACCTCAATAGTTATGGGAAGAGGAGGTTAGCGAGGCTTGTAGGTCATGGCACAGTGGGAAGTGGTGGGATCATTCATGGGAAAATTCCTGTAATGGTTGGTGTTAGCGCTGCACCTTTTTTTGGACTGATGTCAGCTGATAGGTATTTCTGCTTAAAGGAAGTCTCTCTAACAAAGGAGCCACTTTCGACAAGGGTTATGTATCCAAATAATGAGAAAATTAGCATATAAGCTAGTGAACTACTAATAGATATTGACTCTGAAATTACTGGTATATCAGAGCAGTTCTTAAATAATGTGATAATTCAGTGGCTGACTATTCTACTAGAAGTTGCTTGGGGCGTGGGGGAGTTGCCGTGTATGTGGAAAACGTTATTCCATTTGAATCCATTTATGTTTCAAAGCACTGCACTTACAAGGAGGTATCTTAATGTTGTGCAGGTGTGCTTGAATTTACTGGAACTAAAATTCTAAATTTTGATTTTTATAGGTCGCCTAACCCTGATTTCAGAACATTTATGCTCAAGTTAGAGAGAGTTCTTGGTTAACTTTATAGGAAATACAAAAAATTAATTGTATCTGGTGATTTCAGTATTAATTGTGTAATTGAGTGTGTAAGAAAGAGCATGCTGGTAGATCTTAATTCATGTCATCTGGTGCAGACCGTAATCTTTCCATCTAACAAGTACAGGGGGACAGTAGCACATTCATAGACAACATTTTTTGTTTACTCTTCACTACTAGAGGGGCAGTCTGCTAGCAAAAATGCGAATTACGTTCCAGACAGTGATGCACTAACCTTCTGGTTAAAAATTTTTTCTGTTTAATTACATATTAAATATAGTTATAAAATATTTAGAAATGGTAATCCAATTGCAACGGAGACCTTTTCAGACCACACTAAGCAGCAAGAGTGGCAGGATGTTTATGATGCTGGTAACCTAGATGATAAACATTCTTTCCTCAACATATTTCTCGTGTTCTTTGAAAGGAGCTTTCCCTTAGAACGTTCAGAACAGGATACTAGCACTAAAAAGCTTCCTGGGTGGCTGACGAGGGGGAAAATAATATTATGTGGAACAAAGTGGGAATTATATCAAAATGTTACAAGCAGACTCAGTCGACCTGCAACCCGTTAAAAGCAGTATCTAAAGTGCTTAAAATATTATTCAGAAGACGAAAAGTATGTGGCACACAAATAGACTAGCTAATTCTCACGATAAAACTAAAACCATATGGTCAGTCTTGAAGCAGGTGTCTGGTCAGCAGCACCAGGTTGAGGATATAAAGTCAGTGTGTAGTAGAAATATTTCAGTTTCTGATAATTCAGACACGTGTACAGTATTTAATAGCCACTTTCTGAATATATCAGGTTAACTAAATAGAAGCTTACTTCATACAGAGAATCAACAACTCTGTTCGAAAACAGTTTTCCTGACTGTTATCTGAAATACTTTTCCATGATATTGACAAGAGGGAGACTGGGTCAATAATTAAATCACTAAAGACTAAGGACTCTCATCGATATGAGGGATCTCTAGCAGAACACCTAAGTACTGCTCTGGATATATTAGCCAAGTGTTAATATATCTGTAACTTTCCCCTTTGGAGTTATCAGTTTCTTGACTGATTAAAGTTCTCTGCTGTAATGGCACTGTACAGAAAAGGAGAAAGGGATAATTTAGACAATTTTAGAAACATTTCTATGCCATCGGTGTTTGCCAAAGTTACTGAAAAGGTCGTATATACAAAGGTAACTAATCATTTAAATTCATTTAATTTGATGCCAAATGTACAGTTTGGTTTTAGAAGTGGTTTAATACTGAAAATGCTATATTATCTCTTCTCTGTGAGGCTCTGGCCGAAGGCTGCGAAAGCTAGGCGTGGTCTTTGACTTAATTAAGGTGAATAATTGCGTTGATCACAAAATATTGTTGCCAAAGTAGGACCATTTTAGAATAAGGGGAGTAGCTCACCGTTGGTTCACCGCTTACTTTAAGAACACTCAGCAGAAACTCATTCTCCACGGTACTGAGAATGGCTACGAAATGCATTCCCAACGAGACACAGTTAACTGGGGAGAGCCCCAGGGGTCGATATCAGGTCCGCTACTGTTTCTTATTTATGTAAGCGATATACCTTCTAGTGTTAAGGGCGATTCCAAAATATTTCTGTTTTCTGATGATGCCAGCTTGGCAGTGACGAATGTTGTGTGCAGTAGTGACACAGTATCAAATAACGTAGCACAGAGCGGAAGTTCATGGCTTGAAGAAAATAAATCGAAGCTATATCACAGTATGGCTCAGTTTTTACAGTTTATAACACAAAATTCAACAAAAACTGACATTTTCATTACACAGTAAGGGCAGTGACTAGTGAGATTGAACAGTTGAAACTGCTTGGCGTTCAAGGAGATAGTAAGCGGTCATGGAAAGCCCATATTCAGGATCTTTTTCAAAAACTAAATGCTGCTCTATTTACCATTAGAACAGTATCTGAAATAAGTAATAGTTCAATAAGAAAAGTAATCTATTTTGCTTATTTTCATTCACTTATGACGCGTGATATTATTGTTTTGAGTAACTCTTCTGGTTCAAAGAGAGTGTTTTGGACTCAGAAACGGGCGATTGGTGCAATATGTGGTGTAAGTTCAAGAATCTCCATTCGACCACTGTTCAGTAGCCTGAGAATACTGACACTGACCTTTTCATAAATATTTTCTGTAATGTCGTGTGTTGTTACCAATATCAGCTTATTCCCAACAGTTAGCAGCTTTCACACAGTTACTACTAGGAAGACATGCAATCTGCGTTTGGAAGGTACCTCCTTGACCCTTGTGCAGAAAGAAGTGCAGTATTCTGCTGCATCAGTTTTCAATAAGCTGGCAAACGAATTCATAAACAATTACTATTAAAAACAGTCTTGATCACGATTTATTTAACAAGGTGACCGGTTTCGACCACTACTGTGGTCATCTTCAGACCTACAAGTTGTATACAAAGCTCTAGTTCACATCGTTTTATTTTCGACACTGGCTCATAATTTTATAATTTTAAATTCTTTCATTTTCATTTGCTTATATGACTGGCATATAACTTGAGGAATAGCAATGCCTTAAAAAAGTGGCACATGTAATCTACATATCAACTTTATAGATAATATTTCATATATACGGACAACACTTCGTATCGTATTTGTGCAGCATGTACGAGGGCAGTTCAATAAGTAATGCAACACATTTTTTTCTGAAACAGGGGTTGTTTTATTCAGCATTGAAATACACCAGGTTATTCCCCAATCTTTTAGCTACACAATACTATTTTTCAACGTAATCTCCATTCAATGCTACGGCCTTACGCCACCTCGAAATGAGGGCCTGTATGCCTGCACGGTACCATTCCACTGGTCGATGTCGGAGCCAACGTCGTACTGCATCAATAACTTCTTCATCATCCGCTTAGTGCCTCCCACGGATTGCGTCCTTCACTGGGCCAAACATAAGGAAATCCGACGGTGCGAGATCGGGGCTGTAGGGTGCATGAGGAAGAACAGTCCACTGAAGTTTTGTGAGCTCCTCTCGGGTGCGAAGACTTGTGTGAGGTCTCACGTAGTCATGAAGAAGGAGAAGTTCGTTCACATTTTTGTGCCTACGAACACGCTTAAGACGTTTCTTCAAGAGTAGCACAATACACTTCGGAGTTGATCGTTTGACCATGGGGAAGGACATCGAACAGAATAACCCTTTCAGCGTCCCAGAAGACTGTAACCGTGACTTTACCGGCTGAGGGTATGGCTTTAAACTTTTTCTTGGTGGGGGAGTGGGTGTGGCGCCACTCCATTGATTGCCGTTTTGTTTCAGGTTCGAAGTGATGAACCCATGTTTCATCGCCTGTAACAATCTTTGACAAGAAATTGTCACCCTCAGCCACATGACGAGCAAGCAATTCCGCACAGATGGTTCTCCTTTGCTCTTTATGGTGTTCGGTTAGACAACGAGGGACCCATCGGGAACAAACCTTTGAATATCCCAACTGGTGAACAATTTTGACAGCACTACCAACAGAGATGTCAAGTTGAGGACTGAGTTGTTTGATGGTGATTCGTCGATCATCTCGAACGAGTGTGTTCGCACGCCCCGCCATTGCAGGAGTCACAGCTGTGCATGGCCGGCCCGCACGCGGGAGATCAGACATTCTTGCTTGACCTTGCGGCGATGATGACACACGCTTTGCCCAACGACTCACCGTGCTTTTGTCCACTGCCAGATCACCGTAGACATTCTGCAAGCGCCTATGAATATCTGAGATGCCCTGGTTTTCCGCCAAAAGAAACTCGATCACTGCCCGTTGTTTGCAACGCACATCCGTTACAGACGCCATTTCAACAGCTCCGTACAGCGCTGCCACCTGTCGGAAGTCAATGAAACTATACGAGACGAAGCGGGAATGTTTGAAAATATTCCACAAGAAATTTCCGTTTTTTTCAACCAAAATTGGCCGAGAAAAAAAATGTGTTGCATTACTTATTGAACTGCCCTCGTAGTATACATGTCAGCTACAGATTATTGTAGCTTACTCTTTTCGTTTCAATAAAGACAAGTTGCTGCTCAATAATACATCGTCTGACGCCACAGTCTTTGCCATTCCACTTCGCAACAACTTCGTTGGAAAGAAGCCTGCTGCCACATCTTTGCACTGGCGTTTGTCCTCACCATGGCAACCACTAGTTCGACTATCGACTTTACAACTTCAGTGAAAAAAGCCCGCTGCTTCATCTTTGCAACGGCGTCTAACTTCACCATAGCAACCAGTGGTTCCAAATGGTTCACTGACAGGCCTTGAGAGGGCAACCCATGTACTGTCAAACCGAAGTTCATTTTCCTACATATTTCAATATTTTTAACGCTTCTTGACAATAGCTGTTTAATCAGCTAAGTTTAGTGTGTATTTATTTTTAATTCTTGACAATGTTCTTTTAACTAAGAAATTTTAAATTGTAATTCGACTTATAACTCATTGGTTAATAATGACATCATGCAGTCAGAAGTGGGTGGAGCCTCCATTATATATAGTAAGACGTGCACTGGTTTCTCCAGTAGTGATTCTCCAACAGAAAGAGGTTCCTACTCAATGGTAATTCAACGTTTTATAGCTTTATAACTTTATGTATTTTCTTTGATGTATGTAGCCCTCTAATTAGAGCTTTTTATACAACTTGTAGGTCTGAAGATGACCACAGTAGTGGTCGAAACCGGTCACCTTGTTAAATAAATCGTGATCAAGACTGTTGTTAATAGTAATTATTTATAAGACATTGATCACTGCTGTTCCCATAATGCATTCAAAAGGAATTCATAAACCTTAGCGATAATCCTCGATGTTTCAAGTCCAAACTCAAAAGTTTCCCCATGATTCACTCCTATTCTGTTGATAAACTCTTGGAAAAATTAAAAATTAAGCTAATGATTGTGTTACATTGAGTTATTTTTATTTAAACTTATGACTTATCATCTGTATAGGATTCATATGTGTTTCATTTTATCTATTATTACTCTTTTGTTATAATTTGGGTGTATTGTCTCATGACATGACCATGGAGCCTTGCTCCTCAATTTGGCCCTACGGAACACGACATACAAAAGAAAGAATATAAAAAACAAAAATACACAGAGGGAGTTTGGATGTGGCCTTCTCCGCCCATCCACTGGTCGGGCGTTGTCCGGCACGTTTCCACATTCCTTCTACTACCGAAAAGCCTGGTGCCGAGTTGAAACAGCACGGATTCAAATACCCATACCAGTCGTCCAAGCCTAGTTCGACTTGGGTTCTCAGCCGAGTTACTTTTTCTGCAATAACTGGCAACCCTACGCACTAAATGTCACGTCTACAATTTTAGTAATGTGTTGTTCATACCCCACTGTATACGAACAATATGTAAAGATCCGTTATGCCTGTCGTTCTTGGTGCTACAAAATGCTTTTATATAGCGAGTAGTGTATTTACGTTGAGCGTCAAATGACAACTCCTGGCACTGACGTCAATTGTTGAAGGTTTTGTAATACATCGCTACAATTTCCTGGCGTTACAACTTTTCTAGAAAAAGCACCAATATAAGGAAAAGACCGAGCTGATCATTTATACATACTGTGAACAGTGCGGACTTATTGAAGCCCCCTGTGGTCAACGTGGAATTACTTTCACTTTGCTCGATTTCGCATTGAAACGAACGACGTGTAGAGCTTTTTCTGTTAGGTATACAGGTACAATGCCAATCCGATAATTCGTAAGCTGGTGTTTCGTTCATCGGTACGAAACGTATCAAATGAAATATCTACAATTATAGTAATGAATTGTTCATACCCCACAACCTAGGCCCCATTATCTAATGTTATCATCGTTGACAATGTGATTGAACACTTCAGCACTGACCATATATCTCTTCTTCCCGATCTTGTTTTCATACACACATGTTGGAACAAAATAACCGCTACTCAATTACAACGGAAAACTGTTCAAAATGGCTCTGAGCACTATGGGACTCAACTTCTGAGGTCATTAGTCCCCTAGAACTTAGAACTAATTAAACCTAACTAACCTAAGGACATCACACACATCCATGCCCGAGGCAGGATTCGAACCTGCGGCCGTAGCGGTCTCGCGGTTCCAGACTGCAGCGCCTAGAACCGCACGGCCACTTCGGCCGGCGGAAAACTGTCGTGTCGCATTACTGCGTGACTATCGTTCATCCTACGCACCACACATGAATGAAACGGTAAGAATACCATGTACTTTGCCATGTACTTCAAAGGTTCACAGCATATATATGCTGATAAGACTACTCTTAACCCACGACTAAGGTTTCTTGTTACTTCAGAATCGAACACCTCGTTTAACTAAAAGAGGGTTTGTTCACTTTGCTAACTTTTGTTCTGTCCTGTGATATATTTGTGGTAGCTCTGCTCTCAGAAGAATATTCTCAGCCAATGAAACGGCGTCAACGTGGATCTACGAATTAACTCCATGAATTTGGTGTGGATACGCTGCAACATGGGATTTGCTGTTGACAGTACTGACCCATTCAGAAGCAAATGAAACATTCATTCAGTGAACGTTAGGTGCAAAAACTTTGATAACATTTCCTTAGGTATTGTACAGAAAGGTGTACGTTATTAAGAAGTTTCCAATTCTAATAGGATATCAGCACAACTGAGAATAGAAGTGAAGCACCCAGAAGATATGGTCAGACATCAGTGAAGTTTCACACACGTACCACTTAAATGATTTGAGCTGCAGTTCTCTGTGACAGGTAGATCGGCGAAAAGGGTCTTACTGTTGTTAGTAGGCCTGCTAGAGTATAGAAGGGACGTGGACTGCGTCAGATGTTGAGTAATCACTGTGTGGGACACAGACACACTGCGTACTCATACAAGGCAGACTTAACAACACCTGACGGAGTTGGAAAGCGACCCTATTATGCGTTTCTATTTGGCCAGTTGGTCAAATCGTACAACATCCATATTTACGGGGCATTCAGATGTGACAGTGGCCCGAAACTGGACTGCATGGGATGTGCACTCGTCACTACGGTTCCAGTCGACCACGTCTGACCACCACAAAGGAGGATCGCTATACTGTGTACCAAGCACGTGCACCTTGTAAGGAGTATGTTGGGCTGTTTAGCATTCCCTTAGTTGCTACAGATCCAATCTCAAGGGAGGAAAATATGGGCACCACAACTCACACAGATAAATTAACGAAAGGGCTCATCAAACTGCAAAAGGAAACATTTGATGACCTTAGCAATTCGGTTTATTGCCATAAGACGTGAACCAAAATGTTTTACCCCCTGAATGAAGCATGTAAACATTTGATAAGTGGGCAAGAGATTCCAGATGAGAACTATAATTTGGCATAGATGGCTGAATACATAAAAGCTCAATATGAGACTACATAGCAGGTTCGGCTAATGACGGCTAAAATGGTTAGTTACTTGACGAAAGATCTCTGGAACAGTAAGATCGAACACCAATACTTTCGCCAAAGCACATGATGGGTGCCACCAGCTGGCTGTGAATGTTAAATCTGCACAATGAAATCTTGATACAAATTAACTACCTTCATGTTCCTCTAACCTCGGTGGCTGCATCGGCAGCACATAATTACCACTCTTAAATGGGGTGAGTGTAGAAGATAACTGTAGTAGCGGCTTGAATTTCGGAGTCCAGCTCGGCCTTTGTACTTTGCTCAAGTCGGAGTATCTCTCTGTGCAGTTCTCTGCCATGAAGAAGAGGAAGTCTACTTTCGATGTTCCTGGAGTAAGTGTTCTGACTTTAAGTGGCCGACCGCGGTGGTCTAGCGGTTCTAGGCGCGCAGTCCGGAACCGCGCGACTGCTACGGTCGCAGGTTCGAATCCTGCCTCGGGCATGGATGTTTTGTGATGTCCTTCGGTTAGTTAGGTTTCAGTAGTTCTAAGTTCTAGGGGACTGATGACCACAGATGTTAAGTCCCATAGTGCTCAAAACCATTTGAACCATTTGACTTTAAGTAACTTATCTGATTCTGCCAGCATCAGGATATTGCTAGCCAAGTGTAAGACATCTTGCGATTTCCGACTAATAATAACTTTGTCAGCGAGCTTAATTTCCTACTCTTGTGGATGTTGTCATGGTTAACAAACAATTGTGTGGCACGTAAGAGAAAGGGCAGGAAATTTTCCACACTACAAGATAGATTTCCGGGCATGACCAACCAAAATCCATGAACACAGTCACGTGTGAGCAATCGCGTCTTATGTCGAAATAATTACTGAGCCAATCACAGAACCCCTTACTCGGATTTAAAGAGTATTACTGCATGACAATACAGCCTCAAATGGCTTGTCACAGTCTGAAGCACTGTGTTCCCACGTGACATTTTTCACATAAACTGCCACGTAGTAGCGTAACATCCGAGAACATTTAATGTACTCCCTGCAGCATTCTGTATTATTTCACGTCATTGCTTGAAGCCCTTCGGCAGAAGAGGTACGAAATTATTTTCCAATGCGTTTGGAGTGGTGCTATGAACCTTAAGCACGAATGACATCACATTTAGTTCAGAGATGACTTGTGGATCAGCACTACCCTATGTGAAAATCGTCGGCTAGTATGGAAGGACTTGGAGGAGAGGACCCATTCTTCCAAAGATTTGGATAGTAACAGTGGTGTTATTCCTTGCGTCACAGTGTGGGTATTCATCGGGTAAAACTTAGGGTTACAGTCAGTCGTGACCGAGACGATTCCGAGGGCACAACGGTATGTCACAAACAACCTGTGTCCTCATGTGTTACCTCTCATGAAGTAATGTGTAGTGTCACTTTCCAACGGGTCAACGCTCGCCCACACATAGCACGTGTCTCTACCAGCTGCCTGAGTGATGTTGAGGTATTCTTTGTCCCTGATGCAACATGCTGGGACAAGCACAGTTGTCAACTCCGTCCCAGTACTAGTATCCATGATATCAAGGCCCAGTTACGACACTTGTCGTCCAGCCTGGCTCAGAAGAATATACAACAACTTAGTGACACCCTTCCCAATCGAATCACTCCTTGCATCCAGACCAGAGGAGGTGCAACGTCATACAGATAACAGAGCTCATACTAGTAAGTGCTCTGCAAATTCTACTCGATTTAGTAATCACTACAACGACGTCACATATCTTCTCCACCAGTTTAGTATCATTTCGCTCTCCCCTTCTTGTTACTTCACATTTATTATCGGGCATGGTGTGAACTTGTACATGAATAAAATTATCCGGTCTGTTATGCTGTGGTCGAATGGATTTCACCTTAAAACCCGACGTTTCGTTCGAATATGCCGAGGATATTTTCTAGGGGGATCGTAGCTTTTTCGAATGTCCAGTTCACACCCTAGCTCGCTTCTGACTGCAGCAAAACTGACCTTCCGCGAGCTTCCGCGCAGTGGCGTGACGTCACTTGGGAACGAAACATTGGGTTTTAAAATGAAATCCATTCGATCATAGCATAATAGCCCGTAACATTTTATTAGTTGTGACATTTCCGGCCGTGGAACTTTACTGTCTACAATAGAACTTTTAAATGGTAAGCCTGCAGACGTAAGTCGAAATGTTTCTTTGTTGCACACTCCTATTTTGTACAGGAGTTCCTCATAATAGGTGTGAAATTTACTGTGTAATGTGTTATTTATTCATGTACTTCCGCTATTCCTTCACCATCCCCCCCACCCTGAAAGGGACGCTTGAGTTCTGTTAATTTCCTGAAAACGTTTTAGTGAACAAAGAGCTCCTGCTAGCAAGGTTGCACTGCACCTGATATATAAATAAATAAAATGTACGCTACGGACGCGTCCACAGTACGACCTTAAGTTTCACTCCGATGTATGATTACGGAAAACTACGGGATGAACTGTTTTAAGCAGGGGAAGGAGCGAATGTAGATGTTCGTTGGTTCAAATGAATTATACTGTAATCGCGATCCCTATTAACTGAACATATTTGGTAAGTCCACGTATTTAAAGGTACAGCCTCTATTGTGTCAACTCTCAGGCGTAACCTTTCCCGGAGGAGGGCAGTAAAACATTTGTGCGTTACCACCGACACTGAGCAGAAGGGTTTTGATGAGTTTTGTCACAGCATAAGGGCGTAGATTAAGGTAGAACGAGCCACGATAAACAGTATCCTTAGTTATCCAGTACGACTACGTCATCGTAAATTGTGCAACTTATCACCCCCTGCGCAGAACAGTTATGTGCTGTTTGGCTTAGAAGAGCTGTATGTTTAATTTTTACGATGAAAATTTCATCCTCACGAGAGTTGGGGTCAAAGTTTGTGTGATGCCGCGCACAGAAATTAGAAACGACGACTGCAGAGAGGAATAAAGCAAAGAACGGAAATGGAGAAAAGAAAAGAAAACACAGTCATACATGAATTAATATCACCACAGTAAGCTCCGCATATAAACGTGGCTGAGAACTTAGCCTTCCGCGTCGTGCAAGGCACACATCGGAGACCTCAGAAGTCCCATAAAGCCAGCGGGAAGGAAACGGCTAAAAAAATGTGAGAAGTGAAAAAGGGGACGAGAATGCGCAGTGCGCTCCTACGGCGTCGTTTATAAGGCAGCGTACACAGATGCCGTAAAACATGCAGACCTGCCTGCCAGAGACAGCCGTTTTTATAAGACCACTAGCGACCGACGTGGAGACACGCGGCGCTGCACGAAGCACCCTCCCTTCCTCTACCTATCCCGTTCGCCAAGACAAGTGGCTTGCTGCTTTTACAGTACCCGCTACGTGCTACAAGCACTTATTCAGGTTTTGTCATACAGGAAGGACCAGGGCGTCAGAATTTCTTCAGTGCGACATCAGAAATCTTCAGAAAATAAAGTAACTTTCAGCATATCATTTAGTGCTGCTCAGAACTGATGTTAGGTCAAAAGAATTTGAATTAAATAACTTGTACAAACTGCTTAATAGTCCAGTTGGCGCAATTCCAATGGCATTTTCTCATGGGACAATAGTTTCGTCACCATATCTGGTAGTGTCGACAGTCAGCCTGAAACAGAAGTCTTCTTTTGTTTCATTAGACGTCATGGAAATTTAATTGTATGTATAAATCAACAAAAGGGATCTACAGTAGAAGCCCTCTAATCCGACCTTGGATGGTCCGTCACTCCGGTTAGTCCGACCATGCTCAGGCTCGCGAGTCTGTGCCGACTTGTCGCTGACTGGACGCCTGTCGGGCCGTTGTTGCGGTGTAGATCGCTGTGCATATTCTTATACTGTACGCTATTGAGCAGTTTTATCCTTTGTTGAGATTAAAAAACGTCGTTGTTGGCTTTATTCCGTGTTCTCTACAGTACTTATTACTATAGATTCATTGTGTGTACAGTTGTCTGTTTTTCAACGTCTGGATTCAAATGTTAACACGTAACTCTTTCACTAAATGAAAAACTAGCAGTGCTATAAAGACTGGACGAAGGAGAATCCCTCCAATAAATTGGTAAGGAATTGAGTGTAGGTGTTACGACAGTTAAGGATTGGAGGAAGAATCGGAAAGACATTGAATCCTATACAGTTACGATTGATGGTGAATACACCGTGAATAATCACAAAACATTAACAAAACCTAAACTTGAACTGCCTGATAACGCATTGTGAATGTGGTTTTGTCAAGAAAGAAGGGAAGGAACTCCAATATCCGCGCCAATTCCTAAACAAAAAGCGATAGTTTTGCACAAAGGACTGGAAGCCGAAAGTAAATTCGCTGCCTGTGAAGGCTGGATTGATCGTTGGAAAACTCGTCATGGTGTCTGATTTGTTTCTATTTCCCGTGAAAAAGTATCTGCCGATGCCGCAGCTGCTAAGGAGTTTTCTGTTAAGTTTCAAGAAACTGTAGAAGAAAATGAACTGCTGACCTGACAAGTGTGTAATATCGACGAGACAGGGCTGAACTTTAAAATGTTGCCAACAAAAACGCTCGCAGCTTCAAATGAATCCGTGGTAGGAACGAAACTTATAAAAGAATAACAGTCATTCCTTGTAGCAAGGCAGATGGTACCAACGAGCTCCCCTTGTTCGTCATTGGCTAATCTAAGAAACCAAGGGCATTCAAAAATATAAACTTATCTTCCTTGCCGGTTTATCAGCGCAATCAAAAATATGCTTGGATGTACTGCAACCTTTGTAAATCACGGTTTTTCGATGAGTTTGTGCCATCGGTCGAAAAAGACTTTAAGCTGCTGGATCACGCACCATCACATCCATCTGAGCAATATTTGGTGAAAGGGGACATTTAAGCTCTCTTTCCACCTCCTAATGTGACCTCACTCATCCAACCAATGGATCAGGGCGTCATCGAATGGTTAAAAAGGCGATATCGCAGAAAGTATATCAGCTCAATCTAGGAATAATCTGAAGGAGGTCATAACTTACTCGAGGCAATGCTATCTATACAATCGCTGCAGCATGGGATGAACTGAAACCTGACACACTGCGGAAATCGTGGCGTAAGTTTTCGCTACAAGTTATGACTGAAACCGAGCATACCGAAGATGAGGAAAACAACGACGCACTGGAAATCGTTAAAGATCTACAAACTGTGGAGCCGAACGTCCCTGCACAATGAAGTTGAAGGGTGGATCAACGAATGTGACAAAGACTGACACTTTTGAAGAGCTCAGTGACGACCAGATTGTTGCCGCTATTAGCCAGAAAATTGTGAATGAGGACTCGGACGGTGAAGACGAACCCCCCCACCCGGATTTCACACAACAATGCAAAAAATGCTTTTGACATCGCCCTTCAATACATCGAGCAGAATCCAACTTCAACTCTAATGGACGTTTTGTGGATAAAAAAATGGGGGGACACTACAGCTAAATCTAGAATCACATGTGCTAAACAAAAATGTATCACTGACTTTTTTTCCAAGTAATTTGTTTTCGTTTTTACTGTAAAAACAATACATACAGTATAATCATTTCTTAGTTTATACATACAGTACTTTATTTCTTTGTAAAAAAAATTTCTTTTTATATACAGTGCTATAAACATTTTATTTTACAGTACAAATCGTTAATACGTTATTAAGCACAGTACAGTACTGTAATTTGTTTGTCGTTTTTCCTTTTAAAACCAATACATATTATAGTGTGTGTAGACTTTTTTAGTTAATATATTGTTTAACATTGTGTAAAAAACGTCTTTTTTATATTACTGTAAACGTCTTTTAGTTCTTAAAACGTTTAATTTTTTGTACTAAATGTTTTTTATATTTTTTGCAATAAAAATTAGATTTTTCGGATAATCGGACCTTTTTTCGTTCCGACCATGGACTCGGTCCCGAAGGTGACGGATTGGAGGGGATCTACTGTATTGAAGAAACTAATATTACATTCTTAATGGATCATACCACCTGCATGAACCATAGACCTTGCCTTGCACGCCTCAGCGATGCAGGTACCCATAATGTAGGAACAACAACAAGGGAGGGTATCTGTTGAGAGTCCAGACAAACATGTGTTTCCTGAAGAGGGGCAGTAGCCTTTTCAGTAGCTGCAGGGGCAATAGTCGGCACGATTGACTGATCTGATCTAGTAACAACAACCAAAACGGCCTTGCTGTACTAGTATGCAGTAATTTTTCCCGAGGATAGTCAGCGCGACTGTATAGTTAAATGCTGATGGCGTCCTGTTGGGTAAAATATTCCTGAGGTAAACTAGTCACCCATTCGGATGTCCTGGACGGGACTACTCAGGGGGATATCGTCATCAGGCGAAACAAAACTGGCATTCTAGGGGTCGGAGCTTGGAACGTTAGATCCCTTAATGTGGCAGGTAGGTTAGAAATTTTAAAAAGGGAAATGGATAGGTTGAAGTTGTAGTGGAAATTAGTGAAGTACGGATGCAGGAGGGACAGGCTTCAGGTCAGGTGAATACAGGATCATAAATAAAAATTCAAATAGGGTTAATGCAGAAGTACATTTCATAATGAATAAGAAAATAGAAATTCGGGTAAGCTACATGAAGCCTCCTAGCAGAATTTTGCACAGAGCATAATTTAATCATCTCTAACACTTGCTATAAGAACCATAAAAGAAGTTTGTATGTGTGGAAGACGCCTGGAGACAGCGGAAGGTTTCAGATCGATCATGTAATGATTAAACAGAGATTTAGGAACCAGGTTTTAAATTATATTTCTAGGGGCAGATGTGAACTCTGAACACTATTTATTGGCTACGAACTGCACACTAAAACTTTAGACACACAAAAAGTATCAATTTAAGATGGAACCAGGATAAACTGAAAGAATAACAGGTGGTTGAGTTTCAGTAGGAGCATTAGGTAACGACTGACAAGAACAGAGGAAAGGAATACAATCGAAGAAGAATGAGTACCTGGGAGAGATGAGTGAAGGCAGCAGAGGATGAAACAGGTAGAAATGCTAGGCCTAGCAGGGATCCTTGGATTACACAAGAGGCACTGAACTTAGTTGATGGAAGGAGAAAATTGAAAAGTGCAGGAAATGAAGCAGATGAAAGGGAATACAAGCGTTTAAAACTGAGATTGACAGGAAGTGCTAGAGGGCAAATGTAAGGATTTAGAAGCATGTTTCACTCGGAGGAAGACAGATACCGCATACAGGAAAGTTAAAGCGGCCTTTGGAGAAAAGAGAAGCAGCTTTATGAATATTAAGTGCCCATAAGGTAAACCAGTCCCAAGCAAAGTAGGGAGAGCTGAAAGGTGGAAGAAGTACGAGTATACAGAGGGTCTGTACAAGAGACATGAACTTGAAAGCAATATTATAGAAGGGGAAGTGGATGTAGATGAAAATGAGATGGGAGATTTGATACTGCGAGAAGAATTCGACAGGGCTCTGAAAGAGCTAACTCGAAATGGCTCACAGTAACCCACTCTCTGGCCTACTCCCATTACGACATTTTCCACTGCTGTTGATATTATCCTACACTCATCTGACCAGAAATCCTTGTGTGCTTTCCATTTCAACCCCCTACTGTATCTAGAGTTAGCTTCTGTAATTCCCTTTTCAGATTTTCTGTGTTCCCTATCACGTTCAACCGTCTGATATTCCACGCCTTTTATTGGTTATTCAATCTTTTTCTCAAGATCACATCCCCCTTAGCATTTCCCTCCGGCGATCCGAATGGGGCACTATTCCGAAATCTTTGGCCAATGGAGGTGTCATCATGACACTTTTTCAGTTACAGGCCACATATCCTGGTAACGTGTTTTTAATGCAGTGGTATCTATTGCCTTCTGCATCCTCATGTCGTTGAACGTTGCTAATTATTCCGCCATTTGGGACAGTTTCGTCCGTATGCTTCAATTGATTTCTATGTCATACACTTGACATTCATCCTACTTTGTGCTATCAGTACTCAGTCATCCGTCATTAATAATAAGTAGATAGTTCTCTGGAAGGAAAGAAATTCCCATACCTCTACAAGATTCATTCCACCGTTGCAATATATACTGCATATACATTTTAGTCGGTATCGGCGACATCTTCAGTTCTTTCTAAGACATTTCGACATTTGGAATGGCTCTCACAACTTTTTCCCTATTTGAACTACCGCGTACGATTGCCGGTATGTCGATATTTAGGGATATTTGTTTGCTTCTGTTCCTAGACCCTCCTCCGCTTCCCCTAGTGCGTTGATACAGAATCATACGCTTTTTCTAAATCGATAAAGACTAGGTGTACTGCCTTACTCTATCGATACGCCTTCTCACGTATTTGCCTAAAGGTAAGATATGACCATACGAGAGGATACATCCGTAAAACGTGCCTGCGTCAGTCACTTCTTTCCGTCAGTCTCGTTCTCCAAACTGTTTTTCAGATAATCGCTGAAGATTTACTGACCCCCGTCATTGCTTCGGTGCTTCTTGTTTCCTCTTGTATAGATAGTAGATGCGTATGATACACACCACTCTATCTTCTCTCCCTCTGTAATCTGACTGAACAGTTTACATGTAAGTCTCACTATTAGAGGGGCCCCATGTTTCCACAACACCTACCAAATCATTTGTTGTCCCATTTCTTGCCTTTTTCAGCACCTCTTTTACTTATCTAGCACAATTTCTGTGTTGCTTAATGCACTGCTTTTGTTGCAAACTACCATTGATCTCTCATGATGTCTACCAAAAGTGTTTCAAAATGCTTTCTACTCTATGCAACACATATATGTTGTGTTGAGGGAGCATGGGTGCGTGGCTCCTTGCCATTTTCATCATTTTATCTTCCTTGTCATCATTCATGCTTCCGCAGAACTCGTGTATCCAAGCGAATGCTCCATTTCCCCACGTACTGTTTCCAACGCCCCTTCGTTAAAACATTCATGTTAATTTCTTAGATAGCTTACGTCTAATCTAATCCTGTTCACTTACAGAGCTTAACTACATGTGGTATAGTTTCTTATTTTCATCAGGAATTCGGATCTCATCCATTCAGCCCACCGTGCAAAAAACTGGTGATCCTCAAGAGATTTCCCACCAGTGCCTACAGAACCACTTGTGACACTGACAATGTGTCAATTTAGAGACGCAGGAAGTTTCGAAATTTCTTCAGATATGGCCTACCCATCTAAGCCAATCATCGAGGACTATATTCCGTAGAGCTACCGAAGACGGGGATGTTGATCGATACGTTGTACACGGTTTTCCAAACAGACAATTTCCATGAAACTAAGCTAGGGTGATTTTCCGTGCCAATGGAGGTGCGGAGGGTAGCTGTTCAAAAAATGGTTCAAATTGCTCTATGCACTAGGGGACTTAACATCTGAGGTCATTAGTCCACTAGACTTAGAAACTACTTCAACCTAACTAACCTAAGGAGAACTCACACATCCATGCGCGAGGCAGAATTCG
This sequence comes from Schistocerca nitens, assembly GCF_023898315.1. Classification (NCBI taxonomy): domain Eukaryota; kingdom Metazoa; phylum Arthropoda; class Insecta; order Orthoptera; family Acrididae; genus Schistocerca; species Schistocerca nitens. The sequence continues at coordinate 545,533,611 of NC_064619.1, read as the reverse complement.
AATCTGCGACCGTAGCAGCCACGTGGTTCTGGACTGAAGCGCCTAGAACCACTCGACCACAGCGGCCGGCCGGTAACTGTTTGTCAACAGTATATGTGAAGGCATGATAACACGGCTGCCGTTATCCTGGAAGGTGCATTGGCCACAACATAATGTCTAGAAGAAAGATCAACACTTCGTCACCAACAGGGTTGAAATAAGCGTCATGGTTTATGCTGATGGCAACCTGAGTGAGTGGGCTCAGGTCTTTTACAAGCAATATCTACATCTACATCTACATTTATACTCCGCAAGCCACTCAACGGTGTGTGGCGGAGGGCACTTTACGTGCTACTGTCATTACCTCTCTTTCCTGTTCCAGTCGCGTGTGGTTCGCGGGAAGAACGATTGCCGGAAAGCCTCCGTGCGCGCTCGAATCTCTCTAATTTTACATTCGTAGTCTCCTCTGGAGGTATAAGTAGGGGGAAGCAATATATCCAGAAACGCACCCTCTCGAAGCCTGGACAGCAGGCTACACCGCGATGCAGAGCGTCTCTCTTGCAGAGTCTGCCACTCGAGTTTGCTAAACATCTCCGTAGCGCTATCGCGCTTACCAAATAACCCTGTGACGAAACGCGCTGCTCTTCTTTGGATCTTCTCTATCCCCTCTGTCAACCCGACCTCGTACGGATCCCAGTGTTTTGTAAGCCACCTCCTTTGTTGATGGACTACATTTTCTAAGGACTTCCCAATGAATCTCAACCTGGCACACGCCTTACCACCAATTAATTTTATATGATCATTCAAATCGTTCCGTACGCATACTCCCAGATATTTTACAGAACTAACTGCTACCAGTGTTTGTTCCGCTATCATATAATCATACAAGGATCCTTCTCTCTATTATTCCCAATATATTACATTTGTCTATGTTAAGGATCAGTTGCCAGTCCCCGCACCAAGTGCCTATCCTCCTGCATTTCGCTGCAAGTTTCTAATGCTGCATCTTCTCTGTATACTACAGAATCATCCGCGAAAAGCCGCATGGAACTTCCGACACTATCTACTAGGTCATTTATACAGGGTGTCCCAGCTATCTTGTCCACCCAAAATATCTCTGGAACAATAACAGCTATTGGAAAACGACTTTCACCGGTATCAATGTAGGGCTGGGGACCATGAATGTACATATTTGGAAACATTCTAAAACCAAAGCATATGTGTTTTTTAACACAAACTTATGTTTTTTTTAATTGGACCTCCTATATTTTTTCTTCAGCAATCCATAGCATGACAAAGCACATACACAATGGCGTTTATTGCATCGCAATATTCCCATTACATCCCGAGATATTGAGACGCGAAGTTGACGCTTGAAACACCCGACATTCGCTGCTAGCGCACGTTCTGAGGCTCAGGCGTGAATCCCATGCTGCCCGTAATCGCGATGTGATTGACTTGTGTAATCACACCTCCATACTTATCAAGAGGTCCGAAACGAATAATATTGTGAAAAAGCAATGGTCCCATAATGCTCCCCTGTGGCACGCCAGAGGTTAATTTAACGACTGTAGACGTCCCTCCATTGAGAACAACATCCTTTGTTCTGTTTGCTCAAAACTCTTCAATCCAGCCACACAGCTGTTCTGATATTCGGTACGCTCTCACTTTGTTTATCAGGCGACAGTGCGGAACTGTATCGAACGCCTTCAGGAAGTCAAGGAAAATGGCATCTACCTAGGAGCCTGTATCTAATATTTTCTGGGTCTCATGAACAAATAAAGAGAGTTAGGTCTAACACGATCGCTGTTTCCCGATTCCATGTTGATTCCTACAGAGTAGATTCTGGGTTTCCAGAAACGACATGATACGCGAACAAAAAACATGCTCTAAAATTCTACAACACATCGACGTCAGAGATCACAGAAGTGCTTACTGTCCGACACTACACTCTCCACATACTGCAAGTGAAATGAACACAGTGCACTGCATTATTTGAAACGATTCATCATCACCTAGGTGGCTGCCGCTGCGCTCTTCTAACCAGCTACCATCCCGCTTTGGTTTTGTTTGGCCCACTGAAGACATGGAGCTTTACGTGCCCCGTGAGCATTGATCTTTTGAGAGGTCACCGAATCCAGCAGTCCAATGAATGGAGAACCTAGGCAATACTCACTAAGGAACAGGACCAAATGCATCTGCATCCTCTGTCAGCTGCGGCTGCATCGTAACACCTGCTTTCAGTCCGCATTGGTTATGATCTTCTTACGATCACTACAATTATGCCGTGTCCCAGTATGACGAATGGTACACCATTCCTTGAAGCCGCATTGGACAGTCTGCGGTGATACACCAACAAATCGGGCAACTTTACTCATGGTTCAAACGGGCACGTCGAAAAACGGTAGCTACTCACTCTCATTACGTGACGCCTCCTCGTCGAACTATCCATTCTGTTAATCCGACTGTCACGGACAGAGCGCCTCACTGCCACGAATTATATCAGTGAGAGTGGTTCACATTCCCACTTTCCACCAGTTCTCAATCGCCTGCAGCGTTTTAAACGGAACAATGTGCTCTTTTAAGGGGTTCATAAATATTTTGTCTGGAGAGCTTTGCACTGTACACATTTGTGACGCAGACATAGAGGTCGCATCTGAAACTCCGTAAGTATGAAGATTTGTAGAACAGCTGTTAATCATGTTGTGGCTTGACGGTGGTGACTAGAATAACTCAGAAATCTCTTAATGAAATAATTTTTACGTGATATATACATACTGTTGTTGTTGTTGCTGCTGGTGCTGTTTTCAGTCGGAAGACTGACTTGATCCAGGTTTCCACGGTATTCTGTCCTGAACAAGCCTCTTCATCTCCGCGTAACTGTTGCATCGTACATCCATATTAACCTGCTCAATACAGTCTAGCCTTGGTCTTCCTAAACAATTTTCCCCGCCACCCTTCCTTCCACTACAAAATTAATTGTTCGCTGACGCCTCAGGATGCAACCTATTAACCAATCCCTACTATCAGCCAAACTGTGCCATAGCTGACTTACTCTGCAGCTCGATTCAGATCATCCTCATCAGTTACTCGATTTGCCTGTCTGATATACAGCATTCTCCTTCAACAGTACCTGTCAAAAGCTTCTACTTCCTTATTGTCTGAAATAGTTAGTCCCCAGTTCACTTCCGTATGAGGCTACACCCCACAGGAATACCTTTAAAAAGGATATCCTAACATTCAGCATCGCCTGATTTAACTACCCTTGTTTAATTTTTGTTGATGTTCCTACACATTTCCGTAGCCCAAAATGATCTTCCTTCGAATTTTAGAAGTTTTTTCATTATTCCATAGGTAATTAGTGTCAATCTCCTACAATCATGACTTGGTAAACTGGTGGTTCGGTAATACTGACACTTGTCAGCAACTGCTGAGTTAAGAGGAAATTTTATTCTTCTTGTCCCCTCCGTTGCTCACTAGTATGGTTTGGGTGTGCTCGTATGTATTGTACTGACGGCAAACAGAACGCAGCTAAGTGCGGCCATCTGTTGCAGATTCTCTGTTTTCTGATTCATGTCTAACGAATGTCGGGACGGTTACTTTGATAGGCATCGCACATGCACTTACTTACTCCCCCAGTTAGCTCTGTGTAATAACGTCGTTGTCAATAGTATTAAACCCTGAAAGTATCATCTTTCTTCTCGTTTCAGTTATGCATGGTGTTAACTATGTTGTGCGAAAATTGAAACTACTCATTTCCAAGGATGAATCCTTCTGATCACACTCAAGGTGGAATCCTTGCCTAGAAATTCATAGTTTGCATGCACTGATGCTTCAACAGAAAACAATTTAGATATGATTAAGGGTCTGTGTCCCTGATCTCATTCCCGTCCACCAGAGCGTCAGTAGAGCAATATGCTATACAAACAAGTTCCAAAATAATACTTCTAATGTAACTGCAACGTGTAAATAAGAGGTGTAGAGTTGGCTGACTATATAAAGTATGTGTGGTAATGAGTTTCGTCCTCAATCGCAGCGTGTAGTTACGTGAGAAATAGTGTAGTCAGAAAGTTTAAGATTCGGTAAGTGTGGTGAGTAGCGTTAAAAGGTGTCCCCCTAAACCAGTCCCTAAATTAGAGTACGTGATAGTCAGTTGGTGCCGCATATTTTCACCAAAAGGGAATGGTGCAATGTTATTTTGAAACAAGATTACTCGACGAACAAGTAGTGGTTCCTCTGTAATAGGTTAGGAGTAATTCATCTGAAAAAAATAAGGTAACTGGGCGTTAATCGTTTATTTGGCACTACAACCCAGTGGTTTGATCGAAGGTTGTGTGAGACCAACCTGTAGTCTGTTAATGAACTGCGCACACAGATTTTCTTGTTCCCAAGTATGAAAGTTGAGCACGTTCACAACGCCGCTAAAAAGCACTAAAGTCGGAAACTGTAGCTGGAGTATCGTGTGCTGCAAATACCATTTTGCAAAGTTTGCACGTTGTCGCCAGTCGTCCACTAATATGCACATTTTGCAGGTGATATGCGTGTAGTGTTAGTTCGCAAGTGACTCTCCAGACATCAACTTGAAATGTGTATGTCGCTTGCGTTACTTTGAGAGAGCTGGTGACGGTTCCTCTTCGACGTGTTCCGAAACTTCCTCTTGAAAGACAACAATCCTGCACGATCACCTGATGAGTCCATGTGACTTTTGGTTGCAGTTTTATCTCGACTGCTGTGGACGTCGAATGATGTGGAGCATTTGTGCCGCGAAGTCCTTCTGCGTACAACTGTACTGCAGGTCTGAGAAAGCTATGAAGTTTACCACATGTAGGCAGCATATCGATCAGATCGTTACTTGTGTACCGGTAAGAGTCTTAAGCTCTGTCGAAGGTGTTAACCGCATTAGTTCACAAAATCTGATGAGAACAGAATACTGTGAGGAGATGGACATGCACAAGAATGTTAACGGATGGTTGTAATTAAAGTGGAGCTACTCACAGAGACCCAGTGTGGTGTGTAATTATCGTACGGCAACGAAAGTTGGTAGTAATCTAATGCATTAATGGGGAACAGATTTACACTGGAAGAAAATTAGTTCCAATTTTAGCCACAAGGTTCAAACCTGGCGCAGGAAGTACGTACAGAAACGTGCGCAGAAATGATCAAACAAACGCTTACAAAATTTGTTCAGTATGAACAGTGGAGACGTTGACAAGAAGCTGCAACGGAAAAACTACATGATCAATAATGGCCCAACAGTTTCGTTCGATTCTGAGCAACGTGATCCTGTATACTGGCCTTAGATCAGGTAGACCCCCAAAGTGTCCTCTGTAAACCCGTTCTTAAATATCCCGACAACCAAAAGTCACATGGACTCATCTGGTGATCGTGCAGGCCATGTATCTGGAAAATCTGAGGTGACAACACGTTCGTGGAAGGTTGCATTAAGATCTCTCACTGGAGAGCGGCATGCTGTTTTGCCCCATCTTGCGTGGAAATAGTGTTTTCCACACAATTGTTCCAACGTAGGAATCACGCCCTGCACTGTCTCGGTAACGTGCATACGTCACGGTACACCTGACAGCCCGTCTAGTGTATTCACTTCAAAGAAGAACGGAGTGAGAATAAAGGTGCTTGTGAATCCACGCCGTACAGTCACATTCAGTGAGTGCAATGGTTCTTCGTGATTAAAAAGCCTGCCGGGTCGGGGATTTTCTCCGCCCGGGGACTGGGTGTTTGTGCTGTCCTCTACATTTCATCATAATCATCACCGTCATCATTCGTGGCAATGGCTAGACTGGACTCTGTAGAAAAATTGGACTGTGTAATAATTGGGACTTTGTACGGACGCTGATGACCCCGCAGTTGAGCGCCCCACAAAGCAAACATCGTCATCGTGCACAACAAGCGGTTAACAGAATCCTAAATTCCTCAGTTCTGTGTATTCACTGCACACTGTAGTGTAAAATGTGCTTCGTGACTCCATATAATGTTGCCCAGCCACACTTCATCAACTTTGATCCTGGCCAAAAACCGAAGAACAAATTCAGAACTTTGTTGCGGATCATGAGGTTTCAGTTGATACTTCGTCTGGTCTTGAGACGATACCAGTGAAAGTAGACCACAAACTTTCCGTACTGTTGACCATGAGATGGACAACTCTCGTGATACTGCACAAGCACTGGCACTACCCGGGGCACGTGCTGCAATGTCAGTTACGGCAACAGGAACCTCTTCAATAATTTCCTCTGGGGAGGAGTCCTTCTCCCAGGGGCCACACTAAGCTCAACCGTCATTTTCAGCTTTTTAAACTATTTAATGACATCGGTCCTCTTCTCAGACGTTTCAGTCGGTGATTCAGTGGAGTCTTGTAATTGCTGCCGTTCACATAAAACAGTTACATTAATAACGTACAGTCTACCTTTTCGATAGCCATAGTGTTCAATGTTTTCCTTCTCCTGTGAAAACTTTTATTTGCTAAATAATTTCCAGTCTCCATCTTATTCTACAGCTTGTATCCTCTACAGCTCTCTGGCAATTTATTCCCTGATGTCTTAACATTTGTCCCTTCGTCTTGTCAGTGTTTTCCATACATTCCTTTCCTTGCCGATTCTGCATATAACGTCCTCATTCCTTACATAATCTATCCACCTAACATTCAACATTCGTCTGTAGCACCACTTTTCAAATGGCTCGATTCTCTTCCACCCCGATTTTTCCACAGTCCATGTTTCACTATCGCACAATGCTGTGCTCCAAACGTGCATTATCACAAATTTGTCCCTCAATTTAATGCCTGTGTTTGAAACTGGTAGTCTTCTAGTGGCCAGGAATGCCCTTTTTGCCAGTTCCAGTCTACTTACTATGTCCTCCTTGCTCCATGTGTCATGGGGTTTCTGCTGCCCACGTAACAGATTTCCTTAACTTCATCTACTTCATTATTATCAGTCTTGATGTTAAGTTTCTCGCTGTCTTCATTTCTGCTACTTCTCATTACTTTCGTCTTTCTTCGATTTACTCTCTGTCCATATTCTTTATTCACTAGACTGTTGAATCCAGTGAGCAGATCCTTAATTCTTGTTCACCTTCACGGAAGATAGCAATTTCATGTGCGAATCTTATCATTGATGTCCTTTCTATATCCTTTCACCTTAAATTTTAATTCCACTCTTGTTCCTTTATTTCTCTTATTACTTCTTCTATGTGTAAATCGAACAGTAGAGGCGAAAGACCATACCCCTGTCATACACATTTTTTAACCCGAACACTTCCTTCTTCGTCTTCCATTCGTATCATTCCCTCTTGTCTCTAGTACATGTTGTATATTACCCTTCTTTACCAATAGCTTACCTGTATTTTCCTCACAATTTCGAAAATCTTGCACCATTTGGCATTGTCGAATGCTTTAACAGGTCGTCAAAACCTATGAACGTGTCTTGATTTTTCTTCAGTCTTGCTTCCTTTATCAATTACAATGTCAGTAGAGCCTGTCTGGTGGCTTTAGCTTTCCTAGAGCCAAACAAATCGTCAACTAACATTTTCTTTCCCATTATATTGTGTATTGCTCTTGTTGACTCCTGGCTTGTGAAATGACGGCGTAGACGTGATATCGTCATATAAGCAATACAAAGGGTCACATTTGCACCTGATGGTCACAATTGGAACTAATTTTCCTCCAACGTAAATGAGTTCCGCATTAACGCATTATCAAATTAGCATCTACCACGTTCGCTGCCATACGACAATTACTGCCCTTACTGGATCTCTGTGAGTATCTGAAGTGTAATGATAACCACACGGTGCTAGACACACACCGTGAGTCACCCTTATTCCGATGGCTTGTGTGTTGCGTCACTTACCAGGACGGCAAAACCGTCGTAGAAAATGACAAGCTTGCTGTAGTGGACTGTTAAGGCAGCCAGTCCACAGTGAAGTAGCCGAAAGGGCACGCGTCAACTCACGCCGTCTGGCGTTAAGTCTGGAACAGGATTCGTAATGAATGTGATAAAGAAAAGAACGTAGCTACTAGAACACTTAACTTTTATATTGTCCTTTGGTATACAGCATTCTGGATGATACAAGTGAGACTCTATCTTGAGGTACATGCAACGTTACAAATGGTTAATGGCGCCTTGCTAGGTCGTAGCCATTAACTTAGCTGAAGGCTATTCTAACTGTCTCTCGGCAAATGAGAGAAAGGCTTCGTCAGTGTAGTCGCTAGCAACGTCGTCGTACAACTGGGGCGAGTGCTAGTACGTCTCTCGAGACCTGCCTTGTGGTGGCGCTCGGTCTGCGATCCTGACAGTGGCGACACACGGGTCCGACATGTACTAATGGACCGCGGCCGATTTAAGCTACCACCTAGCAAGTGTGGTGTCTGGCGGTGACACCACACTTGCTGTCCTGTACAACTTCCTGTCGTCCATACTTTTTGATACAGTCCATTACTTTTTTTTTCAAGTTCGATGTTGCTTCAACTCTATGCCACAGTACTTCAGTCGTAGTGGCTGGGCGAGTGTCGTGCCAGTTACAGCAAGTTAAAAAAGAAAGAGTTAGAGATAGGTCATATATACGTGCGTATGATAAACCCAATTTCATATGTACAAAGATTGCAGTACACGCGAGATGCCTATTTGTTTCCACAGCCCTGAGTAGAATGCATAAGTTCTACTAAATGTTCACCAACCTGCAGTCCTCCACAGTTGTTGTCCCCTGCGCAGAAAAGAGCACGTGGTGGTCCACTCGCTTTTTACTAGCAGAAGACGAGAAACTGCATAATTACATTCCATTTTACAGATACAAATATTTCTACTCTCCAACAAAATAACGAACGTCGAATTTCTGCAATTACAGTCACACTGTTCTCAACTACACGTCCATATAATCATGCATTGCCAGTAAAGTCTTAACCTGACACCGACCATGGCAGACAACATGTTTGTCCTCTGGAGGTTTCCAAACCAGCTCTATTAACAAACCATACTAGAAAAATAATGATCACAGCATGCTATTCAGAGATAATTTAATTTGAAATTCAAATAAAGACGCTGTTTAATTTTTCAGATATTAACAATAGAAGAATAACATTTTGTTACCCAACTTCTAAATGCAGCAGCCAATCGCGGAGAAGGACCACAATTTAGGCGGTCTTTCTCACGATACGCGTACCGAAAAAACCAATTGTCATCGGTACCTCACACCACATTATGTCATCTCGCCACATCTACCTTCTAAACTGCTCTAGAAAGAGCTTGTTGTAGCCGAATATGATGGTTGAAAAGCCAATATTACAGTCTGACAGCAAGTCGTATTTTCAGCAAATGAGAGGTATGGAGGACATACAGGCATGAAATAGCAACCGGACGCCCTCTGAATGAAGGTAGGTGTAGGCAGAATGTCAACATGCGGTCGTGCGTTATCTTCTTGAAAACCAAAGATACCGAATCCTCGAAGATGTGGCACGTCAAATATGAAACTAACAGTGTTCAAATTACGACCTACTCCAGACAGGGCTGGCTGAATTGTGTGCCCTGTGCCGCCCGGCACCATCACGCTTTGTGGTGGGCAACGTTTTGTTTACCTAAAGACAAGTCTTATTTTGCATATTTTATCTCCCTGTTGCCATACTGAATTGTCATCTGGGGGCACTGCACCTACAATAAAGGAGTTCAGCAGAAGAGACCAGCAGGAATATTGCTTCAAGTAGATAACTATACATCTGCGAAATCCTTTTTGGAACTTTTACATTGAATTTGCAACACATTTGCTCCTTAAGTGTTTTGTTGCTGGTTATAACAATCGGTTTCACGTGAACTTTGATTGACACGATCACAATACAAGGCTGAAAAACGATTTTCCTGTAAAATTTAGGTCCTTGACGAGGTTTCAGAATGGAGTGATGGACACCGATGAGAAAATAATCTAGCACTGTAATAAATTCAAAATCTCTATCAATTCTGAAGAAACTTAAAAGCAAATGATCTGACTATCGAGATTTAGTGACAACAAGTTTTCAGTAGCTACACAGAAAGTACCCTTGGTTTCTATTACACTATATAACACATAGTAACCCACTGCAAATAAGCCTCAGTATTTACTGATGCAAAAAATATATTCTCCGAAATCTACCATTTAAATCAAGTAAATATTAAGCTGCTAAAACCATACAAGCAGTTGGTTTATAGTAAAACCGCAATGGGCACGCCTTAGACATGGCCAACCCATTCGGTTCACTTTTGGCAATTTCCTTGTGCACAACCTAAAAGTACGAATTGTCTCATTCTAACTATCCTGCTCTACGGGTCATTTTTTGAATAACACACTTCTTCCAGCTTAGGTAGATGGAGTAAATATGTTGCTTCTCCTTGCATTAGATGTGGTCTACGGTACAGTTCAATGGCTTATGAAAGCAATGTTTCGTTCGTGGGTGTTCCTGAGAACCTGAAAAAAAGCTTTTTTCGCCTTGTTTTGCCGTTAGCTATGGCTATCTAAATAACCATCCGCAGAAACGCCCAAATTTTAGCAGTACATTCTTTAGGAATTTATATAGAAGAGCTATCTCACCGTTCTCAATAATCTTTTTAGTTTATCGAAAATACCCCAAAAATCTTGGTTTTTGGGCACCAAACGGAGCGGGGGATTCCAAGGCGGTTATGCACAGTAAATGTTTGATATTTTTACGGTGTATTCCTAACATCCAGATCACGAACACTTAAAAATTTCTTTGCACTTAAAATCGGGTTTGAGTTGCACAATTTGGTTTGCGTTACTTCTCTTTCACATAAGTCAACTACAAAAATTTTACTGCCCCATAAATTCCTTTTCATATAAGTGACATGGCTGGCTGTAGTAAGGAGAATAATAGAACCAGCTGAAAAATGCTTCTATCGGAGCACAAAGAAGGTGAACATGCCCTGTTTAAAAGACTAACGATCTTCAACACCTGAAAAACTTTTTCAAAAATTTTCGGTTTCCAACATATTCGCGCTTTTCATGCTGAGAGAGATATAGGCAGTGGCAGTGACAAAAGGAGGGAAAAGTAATGACAAAAAGAGGGAAAAATAATTAATACTGGAAGATAGCACACAGATTTCGTGTTACAGAAAGAACGAAGGAGACAATGACAGTGTGAGAGAAAGAGAGGGACACGGTGGTAGTAGAACGTAGCTGACAGTGGCAGAAGAGTGCTAGGGAAACAGTGAAGGAGGCGGAGCCAGTGGGAGAAGAACACACAGAAGGACGAAGAGGATTTGGGTGAAAGCGATTGATAATGAGAGACAGAATCTGACAATAGAGACGAGGAGGAGACTACAGCAGTAGGAAGGACTGAATGAGACAGTAGTAAGAGAGAGCAAGAGAGAGACACTGACAGTGAGAGGAGACAGAAGAGAAGGAAGGAGACGGTGGGCGTGAGACGAGAGACATGATCAGATTATCACAATGAGTTGGGCGTTTTAATAGGAATATATTCGCCTTTTTTGCACCAAAAGGAGCATTTTTCCGCTACTAATTCATGATTAACTTTCAGCACCGGCTTCGTGGCAATGTTGTCGTATGGATGGTAAGCACTGAAATTAATTCCTGAAAAATAAATATTTTTAAATGTAAACCAAGTCTGTGTTCCGTCGAATCTTCGGAAGGGGCGAGTAACTGCGCCAAGATTGTATTCATTACGTATTGTTGGTGCCGTAAATATATTTGCTTGGAATGTTTAAAAGACAAGCACCGTCCACCAGGTTTGCCGAAGGAAACTGAAGACATTTAACAAAGAGCGAGTGAAAGAGACCATTGTGTGTTACTTTTTTGACTTCCGGCACTGTCTTCGTATAGAGTATCATATAGAGTAAAGTACACTACCACTTAAAATACAAGAGATATGATAAACTGTAAATGTACATGAGTAGTCTATCTCTCCTACATGTGTATGAGTAAGATGGTCCCAGTGTACTTGGTGAAACGGACCAGATTAAAATGGCTATAAATGATGAAAATAATAAATTAAAATTGCATACTTCTACACACATCAGAACAAGTTTTGCATCAACCCGGGTCCTAGAACTATGAAGACAGACGTTAACAGTGGATACTGTAACACAGACACAGTCCCTTTGGCTGCTCAGAGATGTTACTAAACCCGCTAAAAGAGGTAAACAACCATGCATAAGCAGCTCCTATTAGACGGAAGGGGTCCGACAGCTGATCAGTTCCAGTCATTCCACCAGGAAGGAGGTACACGGCTCGTGTTGTCTGTAGTTCAGCTATGCCTAGACGGTCAATGCCGTGTTCGATCGCGTCCGCATTGTTACTTTGCGCAAGGAAGGGCACTCAGCAAGGGTTGTGTCGAAGGCGTCTGGGAGTGAATCAAAGCGGTGTTGTTCATGACGCAGAGTTCCGACTCAAACTGTGCGCAATAGGATGCAGGATGCGCAACTTCACTTTCGGCGTCCATCGCGAGGTCCATCTTTGCACCCACGACACCATGATGCACGCTGCAGATGGGCCCAACGACATGCCGAATGGACCGCTCAGGATTGGCATCACATTCTCTTCATCGATGAGTGTCGCATATGCCTTCAACCAGACAATTGTCGGAGACGTGTTTAGAGGCAGCCCGGTCAGGCTCAAAGCCTTAGACACACTGTCCAGCGAGTGCAGCAAGGTGGAGGTTCCCTGCTGTTTTGGAGTGGCATTGTGTGGGGCCGACGTATGCCGCTGGTGGCCATGGAAGGCGATACGTGAATGCCATCCTCTGACCCATAGTGCAACCATATCGGCAGCATATTGGCGAGACATTCGTCTTCATGGACGACAATTCGCGCCCCGATCCTGCACATCTTGTGAATGACTTCCTTCAGGATAACGATATCGCTTGAGTAGAGTGGCCAGTATGTTCTCCAGACATGAACACTATCGAACATGCCTTCGATAAATTTAAACGTAGGCTCCGCGGCCGTTGTCACAGTCAATAAAATTCTTCTGGGTTTGAGGCCGCATTGTCATATGTACAATTCCAAAGTTTCGGCGACTGTTGCAAGGCGCCTTCCTCAGGGTGTAATAGTTAGCAATACACCCTGGGGAAGGCGCCTTGCAACAGTCGCCGAAACGTTGGAATTTTACAGATGACAATGCGGCCTCAAACCCTGAAGATTTTTATCGACTATGCCTTCGATAGATTGAAAAGAGCTGTTCATGGACGACGTGATCCGCCAACCACTCTGAGGAATCTACGCCGAATCGCCGTTGAGGAGTGGACAATCTGGACCAACAGTACCTTGATGAACTTGTGGATAGTATGCCACGACGAATAAAGGCATGCATCAATGCAAGAGGATGTGCTACTTGGTATCAGAGGACCGGTGTTTACAGCAATCCGATCCACCACCTCTGAAGGTTTTGCTGTATGGTGGTACAACATACAATGGATGGTTTTCAAGAGCAATACAAAGGGCGGAAAAGATGTTTGTGTTGATCTCTACTCCAATTATCTGTACGAATTCCTGGACTCTCGGAACCGAGGTGATACAAAACTATTTTTGATGTGTGTATTTGGAATACGGTGTAATGAATACCAAACTACACTATTAATTATTTTAGCCCAAAACTGTTTTATCATTTTAGTATACAGCTTGACTGAACATTGGCTTTTATAATTAGCTGTTTTTCTTTTCAAGCTGTAGTGTATCTTTCTCTTACCGCAGTAATTACTCTCATAGGAACAGGAATCACTCTGGAGCCAACCGTCTTTTTCGTTAGCTTCGTAATAGTTTTCACCACACCTGGCACATTCATTTTCGCCCTATTCATCAAAGCTACTTTCGTAATCTTCTACAATGTTCTAAATATTCCTCATTAGATGATCTCTGTGAGATATTTGCAGTATTTCTCTTTTTTTGCCTCTTCAGACTCTTTCCCTTCAACAGTGATTTTCTTTCATCATATTTCCTGTTTCCTTTTCTTTTATCATGTACCTTTTTCAGCAGAGTTTAGCACTTTAGATACAGTTGTTGGTTTCATGTTAAAATTAGTAATATTTCTTCCAAACGTCATTTAGATGTCGGCGAAGGAGTTTTGAGGCGGTAATCTAGGAAGTATTGGGTTTACTAGCGGTCCGAAGCTCTGTCATTGCTCTTGTGTTGTGCTTTGAATCTCTAGATCTTTTGGTGAGCTCTGAAGTGGTTGGTTGGCCTGTGTGTGACATTCAGCTGTTCGATGTGCTGGCACACAAGCATCTTCCAACAAATAGGCATGGTGTGGGACTGGTATTATTGCACTTGTGCCTTGAAGCCACTTGTACCAGTTTCAACACTGGCTGATGAAGCCCATGCCGCAGCTGGTCCCGGCGGAGGCTCGAGTCCTCCCTTGGGCATGGGTGTGTGTGTTTGTCCGTAGGATAATTTAGGTTAAGTAGTGTGTAAGCCTAGGGACTGATGACCTTAGCAGTTAAGTCCCGTAAGATTTCACACACATTTGAACATTTGAAGCCCATGCCGAGTAAGGATTTCCGAAACTGAAGACGGTTGATTTTCCTGGCTGAATTACTGTCACGAATGTGCTGCAGACATAGTAAAAAATAGCTTTTCAAATAATCATACAATGTTGGCTTTCAAGCCGGCGTTTTCTTCAGTTAAAACTCCCGGGGTTGAGACGCCGTGGTCGATGAATAAAATTGCTTCTTAACGTTTCTTCTGAGGTAAAACCCCAGATGTCTCCGACAGCGGGAGGCGAGACGTTAGGAAGCAGTTTTATACATCGAACATGACCTCTCAGTACCGAAAAATGTGCAATCCAGGATCTGTAACCAGTGGGACGTATGTGGAGGTAGATTTATTAAAATAATCCTTTGTTCCTTTGCGATAATGTTCCCAAACAGTTTCTGCGAGACCTGTGTCCATCAAATACAAGCAATATTTTTCCACCTGCTTTCCTGGGCTTCAACGAGCTTTTAACCAATACCAAAATCAACTGTGAAAGAAGACATGTTATTCAGTCCTCTTTTTTAAAATACAAATTACACTTCCATTATTAATTTCATTGTGGTCTATGTCTCCCACATTAAAAAAGACTGGTGTATCTCTACCGATTAATACTGCTCCATCTCTCCGAATTGTCTGGGAGAGAGTGACCACCCCGAGTTCTGTCTGCAGGCAGCGAACTGGGTAGCCCCTTCACGTTAGTTTTATGCCTACACACTTATCAAGCTAGTAGTAAAAGAACTGAACCGATATTGTGCTAATTAACAGTTAAAATTACAATTAAGTAACTACAAAATAAAAGTTTTCGGCTTAATAGAACAAAGGATGTGATTTTACTCCAGAACTAACATGAAAATAACAGCAACACTCTTGCACCACATTCGTTCACGGAAGATTCCGGAAGGTACCGACAGAGATGTGGAGCCATGCCGACTCTGGTGCCGTGGCCAGCTGAGCTACGTTTCTGGGTTGAGGAGCCATGGTGCGTACAGGCAGATCCAGTTGCAAGTAAAGGAGCTACTCACTAGCGGCGCATTTGTGTACTACACCACTTTTCCGTCTCCCCCAGTGATTCATCTCTCCCTGCCTAAACTACATTTTCAAGTCATCACTAATTTAATTTGTTTGAGAAATTTATGTGCCTGTATTTCTTATTGATTTCCTTACGTTATTAATCCTCCTATTCCTATCAATCTGGAAACGTAAAAAAAGAACCAGCAGTAGAATGCATATGGGAATCGAACACAGGACTCTGTTCCGCAACCAAATTCTTAGATCCCTAGTACATAAGCGACTATCGGAATTCTTTTCCTCTATTTCTAGGAAAATATGTGTTTGAAAATCGCATTGTGGTGTCACCGCCAGACACCACACTTGCTAGGTGGTAGCTTAAATCGGCCGCGGTCCATTAGTACATGTCGGACCCGCGTGTCGCCACTGTGAGTGATCGCAGACCGAGCGCCACCACACGGCAGGTCTCGAGAGACGGACTAGCACTCGCCCCAGTTGTACGGACGACATTGCTAGCGACTACACGTACGAAGCCTTTCTCTCAATTGCCGAGAGACAGTTAGAATAGCCTTCAGCTAAGTCCATGACTACGACCTAGCAAGGCGCATTAACCATATCTGGAGAGAGTCTCACTTGTATTATCAAGAGAAATGTACCACAATGAATTAAAGTTAAGTATACGTGAAGCTCCGTTCTTTTCTTTATAGCTTTCATCAAGTATCCTGTTTCAGACTTAACGCCAGTCGGCGTGTGTGTACGCGTGCCTTTCGGTTACCCGTCACTGTGGACTGGCTGCCTTGTCAGTCCACTACACGCATATACACGATACAGACACTGTAATGTGACCTCAACCCATGTTCGACCTCAACGCGCAATATCCACTCGCAGACGCCAGGTAGCAGCACTAGAAGAGGAGAGCATTCATAGCGTTTGGGGCGGGGGGGGGGGGGGGGCACGAAAATCAGTGCAGACGGTACCGTAATGCTGAAACGGAGCGATTTATCTGATGTGCAAAATAGCATGATCATGGGCTTTGGGGCGAAGGGTGGACGCATTTCAAAAACCGATAAGTCTTTAAACTGTTCGTGTGTAGCCATGATTAAGGTATACTCTGAATGGCAAAATGGCACTATGGAAAATCGGCGCCGACACTGCTGTAGAGCTCCATGCGAAATACGTGAGACGCGTGATCAAGAGCTGCGGAGATGTGTAAGGGCGAACAGACGTGCAACCCTTGACCAACTGACCGCACCCCAGACGAACCAAGTGGCTACCAACAGAGTCTCCTCAACAACTGCTCAGCGAACGTTGCCCTGCAGGAAGCACCGGAGGATGCACCGATGCTTCCTGCTGTTCATTGGAAACGAAGTCCAAAATTTGCACGTCAGTTCCGCAACTGGACATCCACTGAATGAAGACAGGTGGCCCTTCCAGATGGATCATTCCCTGCGTAATTTACTCATTCTGGAAGCTGTGATAGATAGCCACACATATGCCTCTCTTCTTGGTTGCCATCTCCACCAATGCATGCAGTTTCTTTTTCCACGGCACGATGTCATCTACCATCAGAACAATGCAACGTGTCACACAACTTGCAATGTATGTGCGTGGATCGAAGATCACCGGTATGAATTTACGGTACTCCTCTGGCTACCAATCTCCAAGGTCTTGAACCCAGTCGAGAATATGCGGGACCAACTGGATCTGCCTGTACGCACCATGGCTCCTCAACCCAGAAACGTAGCTCAGCTGGCCACGGCACCAGAGTCGGCATGGCTCCACATCTCTGTCGGTACCTTCCGGAATCTCACTCACTCTCTTCCTGTACCTCTCGCAGCGCTCGGCATTGCGAAAGATGGTTGTTGAGATATTTGACAGATGCTCACACTGATGTGACTGGACAGTTCATGATGATGCCAAATGCTCACTTTTCAATTATTTATGGATTTCGTCAATTTTGATTCGATTATACCCCATTGTCCTTAGAGTGGAAGGGAGGAGGGAGCCAAAATATCTTACAGTCTTCCATTTTACACTGTACACAAGTGACCTGCCCAATATCAGCCGAATCGGTTGGCCGTGTCTAAATCCTCCGCCCTTGTGAGGAGTTAGATTTCTTTTTCCAAAATATTCGCTGCCTTACAGTTTCACTCGATTACATTTCGACGACATACAGTTAAGTTTCTGTTACGTGTTCGTCCTAGCTTAATGCCTACGTTGACTTATTCTAAACCCCTGAAAATTCTTCTTGTTGATGAAACCAACGGAACTAAATGAATGAATTAATTGAGTAATTAATTAATCAATGAATGAATGAACTGTCGGTGACGATTGAAATCTGCCAACATTCGTTCTCATCAGAGCTTCCACATACAAGTACCCCCACCGTGACGCTGTAAGCAGAACTGAGATACGTCTGACAAGACGACATAGTGCCGTTCATGCTGAAAATTTCTCGTAGTAGTACGTAAACTCGTGTTTGCGTCTACTTGGTTTCTGACAAATGTATATAACATATTTTGACATAAAAATTTGTGAATTTCGGTGCAGGGCGACACATCTGTGAACATTTAATTTTAGACAGCAAATATGTGGAGCTCACGCTCACGGCCAATAGCGACGCTCTGTTTGGTTTCAGCTTCTCCCTTCAGGTGGATGTGTTATATTTTGCCTTTGTCATCCCTTTATTTATTGTGCTATCACTTGACTCTTTTTCCAGTGACTCAGTAGTTTCACGTGTTAGTTCCAGTTTTGTTTGCTTGAATTCATTGCTGAATTGTAAAGTTATTTGGTGTGTATGAATAAGGATGACTGTATTTTCGTTATATATCTAACTAATTAATTAAGTCTTTGAGATATAAAGCGTCATATTTCAGGAAAAATAATAGCACTGAAACGTTTGACTTTGGTTATTGATATTGATAAATGAGAAGCCGAAAATCTGTTGCGCTAAAAGCGAAACTAGAAATCTTATGTCGCATAGAATCAGATGAAAAAATAGCTAACATTTATAACGGAACGTGACTGTTGAAGGCCACTGCTTAAATGAAACATTCAGGATAGCAAAGAAGAAATCAAAACCCAGTCGCTGTCTAGTGCAAATTTCAAGTGCTTCAGAATTGATTCGCCAGAGAAACAACATAGTGTTAAAATGGACACATTATTAGATACGTGGAATGAAGACACTAATCAACGAACGAAATCAATGAACCGAATGACTATCCAGAAAATGCTGAAAATGTTTTCGGAAAACTAAAGACGGAGGACAGTGATGTATCTATGGACGATATAACATTTCAAGGGAGCCGAGGGTGATTTGAAAAATTTTGGAAAGATATATTTAGATGTACCGAAACCATGGTCAAGGATTTCAATAAATCTTTATTCTGCAACTGTTTGGTTGTCATCACTTACCGTGAAAATTTTCAACAGATGGTTCCATACACTCTTCACACTAGCACACGGGCTAAGTACTGACAGTATGTCGTGTTCGCATCGACCGTCTCTTTATAATTGTGCTGTGCAGATGGAGGCGATTTGATTTTAGTAAGAGACTAAAAGTTTTTGTGCTTGTAATACTTTGGTAAATTTCATGGCTACTTGAAGCTATAAGCGTTTTTTTCTTCTATATCAGTTATGTTGCTAAGTTTTTTGCTAATGAACGTGTCTTCCAGTTCAGGTGTAGTTTTGCTTCTGATGGAAGTATATTTAGATACACCGAAACCGTGGTCAAGGATTTCAATAAATCTTTACTCTGTAACTGTTTGGCTGTTTTCATTTACCGTGCTTCATGAAGTAAACATTGTACTGTTCCTTTAGATAAATCGGAACAGATAACAGTTAAATTTGTCTAATTTTATATGAAAAGTATTGATCCGTTATACGGCTTCTCACTTTATGGCCAACTTCTACAGCATGTAAGTAGTCCGTAAAGTGTCTAAATTTGCACTTGAGAGCAGCAGTTGAATATTCAGTGAAAATAATGAGTGCCAGGAGGGAGAGTTTAAGGCGGTTAGTCATAAATATTTATTTGTAGATGCAGAATGACTTACGACCACGGCTATAGAAATAAATTTACCAGTTACATTTATTGATAAAAACGGAAGTAATAATTAGCCCATTATCAATTACAGAATTCTAATGGGCGTAGTCAAGATGTTGAAATCATGGTCGCTCTGAGACACACGCAGCGGGCAGCCAGACTTGAGTAATAGTTGTAATCCACTTTAATAGGCGGTGATTCAGCTGCTACCGGGGCTGGTCGATTAGCGGCATCTTGTTGCAGCGTGAGAGCAGCAGGCAGCCGTGGTGCAGGCGTGGGATGTATGTCCCGGCGGTGTGTGTGCTAAAATCTCCTTCCACTTGGGTGCTATCTTTTCCACTCATCTCTCGGCAGTAAAACACATGCAGACGCTAAAAAGGAACTCACAGCGAGCGTTCGTAGCGCTTCCAAACTACGTCCCCAGTTATTTACTGGACGTATTCTAATCTCTGTTTTCCTCTATAATTCACACCCCCTACAGCTCCCTATGATGCCGTGGATATTATAACCTGATGTTTTAACAGATGTCGTATCACCTTGTTCCTTCTTCTTGTCCCTGCGTTATATACATTAATTTTCTTGCCTATTTTGTTGAAAACGTCCTTATTCGTTATCTTATCAGTCCACCAAATTTTCAACACTATTCTGTAACACTACATCTTAAATGCTTCGATGCCGTGATTTTCCCATAATCCATGTTTCTCTACCATACAATGGTCTGCTCCAAAAGGAGATTCTAAGAAACTGAGCCGTGGTAAAAATTGCTGTTTTGAAGAGCGCGCCGCAGCGCGTAGTGTGAAGCAGTGGCCCTCCGTTTCTGGTGGTGGCGGCACAGTGGCAATCGCAGCTTTGGTGTCTCCCTCTGGTGAGAAAGGGGAAAGGTTGCCTGTTCACGTGCATTTAAGCGGTACTATGAGCTCGCCAGGCGGTCAGTCAATCAGCCTGGGTCAGTCTCTCGTCCCCAGCTTGCTATTATGTCTCTCGTCCGCATTTGTGAGGCAGTTAGGGTCTGTCTGTCGTCCGGAATGCTAATATGTCTTTCGTTCGGATCTACCTTTAAAGCCGGCAAAATGAGAGTCTTCCCACTCCGCCAGTAAGAGAAAGCAGCGAGTGGTCGCCCGGTCGGGGCTTAGTTCCTGCATCTGAGTCTGCGCGTTAGGCCGCCAGTCTGCTCTAGTTTGCTCAGGCAATGGTCACTGGCGGTTGGATTGATCGGTTGGTCGGTCGCGCACTGAGACACAAGATGACTTGTCCGTCTTGAGCATCGGCGCGTGTGAGGTCGCCACGTGAGTCCAGCGGGCCGCGGCGTATAGCGAGGGGTAGCGACTTCGCAGTCGACACGAGAGCAACAGGAGGCAACCCGCGACAACAGTTTGGCCGGTGCGAGCTGCGACGCCGTGAGACGGGAGATCGGCGCGCCTCTTGTGTCCGTTGAAGCGGCTGGCAGCGGACGGTTCGGGGGAGCGATTTGGGGGTGCTGCGCCAGGTCTTCTTGAGAAATAGCAGTTTATTAGAAGTTAAGTGATTGGTGATATGTTGTGTGATTTACTCTTGTTGAACTCTACTTGTTTTCTTGGTCAGTTTCTCGTCCCCAGCTTGCTCGTCTGTCTCTCGGCCGCATTTGTTAGGCAGTTAGTGTCTGTCTATCGTTCGGAGCTGCCTCTGTCATGTTTGTCGGATTTGGTGTGTTAACGAATTTATTGATTGGAGTGTAACGGTCTAATTCCTGAAATATGTTTTTGATCTTGCGTATCATCTTGAGAGGCGGTATCTGTGTACTGTAGAGCATCTTAACTTGTTTGGCCAACCTTTTAGAATTTTATATAAGATTGCATTTCATGGGCATTTATTTAAATGATCATTTTTGTATATAAAGTTGCCACCCTTTCACCGTAAAACTTTTCTTAGAAGTTAAAATCAAGTTGCACCTTCGGTGGCGAAGTTAATATTTTAATTTTTAGTGTTTTGTACCATTTCCATCCCTCTTATGTGGGTGCATAGTTTGAGTGCTTATGTAAATTGTTAAAACTTTTAGTTTAAAGTAATCTGGTGTGTTGCAGATTTGCACCAATGTAGTCTTTCAGAGGCTGTTGTGAGCGGTCGTAACTACGGCCGTATCAAAAGGGAGCGGCAAGGATCTCTGCCCGAAAGCTCATACAGTCAAAACTTGTTTCTTTCTGCCTCTGAATAAATTGTAACCTGATGTTTAGAGGGTGCTTTCTGATTATAATTTTGAATTTGTTTCTTTTAAAAAAGCTTTTACGCACTATTAAAGTCAGTAAAATTCCCATTTGTTAAAAAGGAATTTGCTTATGATTTCATCAGTTACTACCTGGCAACTACTTCCATACTTACATAGTGTGATTACATGTGTCAATGTTCTTGATGAATCGCTAGTTAATAAAATAAATTCTTAAGAATATTTTTTGAAAATAAATCACGGTTCAGAAATCCTTTCGTCCCCTAATCAAGGCCTATGTCTGATACTAGTTAACTTCCCTTAGCGAACTTCATGTTGCTCATTTCAGCTTTTCAAGGCCTGTTGAGAGATCCAGTTGTTCTATGTTCCTTTGTCTGATAGCGAGACCCTGCTACTCTTCCCAATGGCCTTTTTTTGCGTACGATAGCATTGCCCGAAGTGGCCCCCTTCCCTCCAGGTTCCTCATCAGTTGGATGGCAGCTGCCTACCTCCCAAACAGAAGGCTAATGATAGGGGTGGATTGGCCAGGCGAGTGTTGCGAGGTCGATTAGAAGCTTCGTGCTAAACCAAGCCAGAGTTGCAAGTCTGCTCAGTCAGAGTTATAGCCTTCATCGATTAGCTCATAATCTCCAAATGAGTTCCGTGTTCCGATTGCAAGATACGCATTTTCTTCCTTCATTACCGGAGTAGGGACCACAGTGAGTGCATAAAGCAAAGATAGGGCGCCCATAGTGCTTACTAACGAGTGCGTCGAAAAACGTCACGCGGAGTGAACGCCAGTTTAAATAACCATTTTCAAACATCACGGAAATACAGGAATTTATTAAAAAGTCAGGAAAGCTTCGACTTAAAGCGCTCTGTGATACAGCAGTGCGAAAAGAAGCTTTGTTCCTTTCTGTTAGTATCTTGCTTGTGTCAATGTTAACGCATGTTTGTTTCACTTTTTTTCATAGATTCCCAACTCCCATTCCACCATTACCTTTGGTCATCACCGCTGGAATTTCCTTACAGCTTCATTTAAGCCTGACTTCTACAAAACAGGAAGTACATAAATTTTTTTGGTAATATAATTAGGTCAAGTGTGTCAGGTGAATTATCAATCACTGAATTAATTTAGTCTTAATCAGAATTGCATTTCAAATATATGGCCTCGCCATGTACTCTCACAAACATCAACTTTTTTCCAGTGCCAGTATCCAGCATTTGAAGAACCACTTACAACAGCTGTAGCTCAGACTATCTCAGGAGAAGAAGCAACGGCTTTAGAAAACCATTACCATCCAAACCAGTGAGTGCATTCTCTTTCACTAGGTTTAATTTCATACGTCTGTTGCGGAAGAGTAACATCAAAAGCGCTATCCGAGATAAAATGAAGTTCGATATCAGGAACGAACGGAAGTTTGTATTACACACCACGACTGTGATATAAAATTTATTTATCCAACAAATAAATCATCCGATAAACTGTATAAATAAACTTCCTCTCCAAATATTGAAACTTCTTTAGCTTCACAGTTTGCTTCTATTCGAGAACATCTAACAATCTTACATTTGAAGGAGAAATGTGAACATTTACAAGTGTTAGTAGATATTGAGATTCACATTACATTAAGAGGCCACAATAAAAGTATACAACAAGTTATCTATCGATGAATGGTTTCGACATCTACGACGAACTGCTCAGCTTATTTCCGCTGCACAGCCCCTTTTATTTACAACTACATACTTCGCAAGTCACCATACAGTGATGGAGAATACTACATAATACCACGAGTCATATCCTTCCCTGTCCCACTCGCAATTAAAGCGAGGAAAAGACCACTGTCTATGTGCCTCCGTACCAGGCCTAATTTCCTTTGTCTTCGTGGACTTTACGCGAAATGTACGTTGGCGGCAGTAGAAAAGTTCTACAATCGGCTCAATCATCGCTTCTCTAAAATCCCTCAGAAGTGCCTTACGAACTGAAAGTCTTATTCCCTAGAAGAGTTCCTTCCAGTGTTCCCGAAGCATCTCCGCAATACCTGAGGGCTTATCAAACCTAAAGGTAATTTCTCAGGCGGAATCCCTTGGAATTGATTCCATGTCTTCCTCGAATCTGGCCTGCTGGTATTCCAAACGATTGAGCAGTACTCAAGAATGGGTCGCACTAGTGTTGTGCAAGCAGTCTCCTTTATAGATGGGCTACTCTTTCCCAAAATTCTCGCATACAAATCAAGTCGACTAATTGCCTTCCCTACTGCCATTCTGACGACCTCGATTCATTTTATATCGCTTTGTGCGCCTAGATATTTCATTTATTTGGCTGTGTCAAGTAACAAACTGCTAATGCGGTACCTCAACGTTACAAGATAATTTATCAACTCATTCTATTCATTCTATTCATCAAGTCAATTTAAATTATTGTATAAGTCATCTAGTATACACATAGACGCTTAACGACGACACGTTCCCATATTCCACTGCGTCGTAAACAAACAGTCCAAAATTACTATTTACCCTGTCCATCAGATCACTTATGTATCTAGAGACAAAGGCGGTTCGATCACACTTCGATGGGGCACTCATTTCATATGGACAGACAATCCACCCCGATCTATTCACTGTACTCAATCATTTCAGGTGAAATGATTTTGGGCGTGATTATGGTCACACCAAGGGAATTAACAGCCTCTGTACGCCGAATGGTAATGGGAATTAGATGCAGGGGTCATTACATTTCAGAAATCGATAGGGAATAGAAAATTCATTGATCCACCGTGTCAAGACGGTGCCGGGAATACCAAATTTCAGGCATTACGTCTTACTGCAGACAATGCAGTGGTTCACGACCTTCACTTAATGAATGAAATCAGCCGAGTTTGCGTAGATTTGTCAGCGCCAAAGACATGAAACACTGAGTGAAATAATCGCAGAAATCAATGTGGGATGTATGACGAACGTATCCGTTACGACACTTCAGCAAAATTTGGCGTTAATGGGCTATGGCAGCAGACGACTGACGCGAGCGGCTCTATTAACGCCAAGACATCGCCTCCAGCGCCTCTCCTGGGCTCGTATTCATATCTGTTGGACCATAGACACGGGAAAACTATGGCCTGGTCAGAGATGAGTCCAGATCTCAGCTAGTAATAGCTGATTATAGAGTTCAGGTGTATATCAGAACCCATGAAGCAATGGATCCAAGATGCCATCAAGAAAGTGTGCAAGCTGGTCGTGGCTCCATAATGGTATGTTCGGCTACTGTTAGGTTATTTCCAGCTCAAAATCGATGGAATTTTTATGAATATCAGTGCGGCACATCACCAGCCACAATTACTCGCGGTTTGAACATTCAGGCCAATTCAAGCGAATCATTTGGCCACCCACATCTCCCAACATGAATCCTGTGAAACACTTTTGGAACATAATGGAGAGGTCAGTTCGTGCACAAAATCCTACACCTGCAACACTTTCGCAATTATCGGCAGCTATTGAGACAACACGGCTCTAGATTTCTACGCTGGGTTTTCAGTAGCTTGGGAGACGGAAGGAAACTCTCACTTTTGATACGGTGTCATGCATGCTGCTTAATGTTCACAGGGAAGGTGATCTTTATTACTTGGTTTCTGCATTTGATTCAATGTGACTTCATTCATACGATGAAATTGTTGGCGCTCTTGCTTGTGAAGGCATAGCGGTAGGCTCTACCTGTGCTCAAAGGAAGAGTGTGCTGAGTTAATTGACAGCAGTAAAAGTGTATGGCAGCTGAGAGCCGAGGGGAGCTGTTTCTGTAGGATGTGCGGGCGTACCTGGGTGAAAAAGTTTGCCGACAGCCAAGTCCCTTGGCCTCATTGCGCAGTCACATTGGGTGGCGTCTATCAGTCGGTGGTCGCGTCCAGGTAGGCTGCCTAGGGCCAAGGAGTCGCTGCAGCTCTGACTGGCACATTACATGATCTGATGGCCGGGAATAAAGCAGAGTATGGGCCCTTGTTAGGTAGAAAGCAAATGAGACGGCTGAGAGCTTTTGCGAATTCCGTGAGACAGACCAGTGGCGCTCAGTGTCCTGATACTGCTACAAAAGGTATCTGTGAAGGCACGAGGCTTTTGACGAGTTTACGGCCGTTCTTCAGAAAGTTTGAAATGGATGTAACAAGGGAGATAGTGATCTTTTTTATGGAAAGCTGTGGTTCCATCAAAGTCATCCTTTTAGCAAATACACGGAGACATGGCGTAAACGAGTGGGAAAGAGGGAGCGAAGCTCAATCTTTTCTTCCTTTTTTCCCAATTGATACTTAAAGTCGCTGGTTGGTCAAATCTGTGTATGCAGAGCAGGGGGACGGTCTCCCAGCTTCGAATGTCGAGCTTAAGGTCGTGACTGGCTTGTGCTAAAGTGGGTGTGGTCTAAGCATGCAAAAGTGCCAAGCTACCGAGCTGCACAGGAAAGCTGTAGGGAAAGATAAGAGCACTCTTGTACTGGCGCTTCGCTAGTAAAAAATGGCGAGTCGTTACCTAGACGGTGAGACTTGTGTCCTTTGCTAGCGTGCCTCTTAGAGGCTGTGCAGTACACCATCTGAACCATCAGAGGTACTGTTTCTTGCGTCACGCACACAGCAAGTTGTTTTGAGTCGGCTGTCTAAGCGTCATTCATAGTCGTATCAAGGAGTCAGATTGGTTTGGCTGATCAGTAATAGTGTCCAGCTGCGTTCTGGATTCCACTGAGGTTTCAGAGGCTCTTAGGGATATATCTGCGTTTGGAATCAGCCGAACGCGAGACTACATACTTGCATATTTCCGGGCACATGCTGTTAATAACAGATTGAAGCTGTCTGATACTGCTCTCAGGGAGCGCGTCGTGCTGTGCTGCCCTCGCCTGCGGAAGAGTAAATTATTCGCTGCTATGGCGTAGGACACCAGTATATGCATCTCAGCACCCTGTTCTTTGGAGCCATATTTTTTCTTTCTGCGCTACTTGAGTATAGGTTCTTGACACTAGCGTAGAGTTTAGGCCATACAACAGATTTGCTCTTATGAAGTCAGTTAAAGCGATTAGTTCTGGTTAGTGCGAGTGTGTTGATCCCCAACCGATCACTTTTTTAACCATAGACCGCATGTTATTGAAAGAGATTATCAGATAAAATGTTTGTGTGGTATTTTTGTAGCTATCATTTGCCAGCAGATATTAAGAAAGAATAAATCAGTTGCACTTTAGGGCTCAACTCCTCCCAGTGTTCTGATTTATATTACCTTTACCATTTTATTAAATTCATGGATTTGTCAAAAATCAAGATTCAATCGTAACGAGACTGAACATACTGATTAACGTTCAGTCAGATCCTTTTCTTTCAGACGCCAAGCAACAGCTTGCAATTGTTAATAAAAACAACCACCACCTTACAATTGGCAACCATTGCCAGAATCATGGAATTGATAGAATCCGGAAGCTTGCAAGGTTTCTGAGGTCATACCTCGTCGAATTGCTGCACTACGCTGGGCAAAAGGAGGTCTGACACGGTATTAGGAGGTGTGCCATGACTTTTGTCGCCTTAATGTGTAGTGCCTGGAGCACAGCTGCAGTACATTACCCCAATGCGCCGTCCTTACACCCCTGTATATCAAGAAATGTTGCCTAAATAGCTACATAACATGAGAGAAATGCAGTGCTACCTAGACGTCACTGTACACCCCACTTATTTATACAAACTACAATAATATGCCACTGTGAGGTAACGGGAGAGTTGTAGCGCCCTGAAAATATTCTAAGTTCGGAGTTGGCGTGCCCGCACGGGTCGGTCGGCAAACCGGGGCTCGTCAGCGACCGCATGGTGCTGTACCTTAGCCGGAGCAAGAGGGGCAGGCCCAGCGCGTGGTCCAGGCCGATCACGTGGTTAGGAATTACATGTTAACGCTGTGTCGATGAAGGAGATTTATACGCTGCGGAGTGCCAAAGATGGCGGACATTGTGGAACCATAATGGCAGACATTACACAGCTCATGTAGAAATTAATAGTAGCCAGATGAATCATGATACCTCAAAAAGAAACATGTACATTACCAATATTTGCAGTAAGATTCTGATGGTGTAAACAGATTTTCAATATCTTTATTAGTTTAAAGTTTAGTGTCTGATGATAAATTATACAAGCAACACCCAGCAACGAATTTCCAAAATCTAAACGGTTCATCCGATTTTGTCGATCGATGTGTCTTTACAAAGCTATCAGTGTAAACCTAAATTGATATGAATTACAAAAATGTTTCAAATGGCTCTGAGTACTATGTGAGTTAACATCGGAGATCATCAGTCCCTCAGAACTACTTAAACCCAACTAACCTAAGGACATCACACACATCCATCCCCGAGGCAGGATTCGAACCTGCGACCGTAGCGGTCCCGCGGTTCCAGACTGAAGCGCCTAAAACCGCTCGGCCACTCCGATCGGCTATGAATTACAAGCATGTAACTTGAATAGTACATGAGTTATTGGAGATCAAAGTGGCCGATTACTATTAATCGCGTCAGGCCGTAAGTACTCCACAGTGACACGAAAAAACGGTGGCAGCAAGCTTATAAATATATTTATTCGTATATGTCATTGTTTACATCCGATATATCCTATTCATGAAGAAATTGGTCAGCTGTTATTTACGATGTTTTAGAAAGCACAGAGACATTAGGCTTCTGGCTTACTTCTGTTGTATTCCTTTCATATATGTTTATTGAATTTGTTTATGCATTTAATAATGTGTGTTAGAGCGTGTTTATGGTCCAGCCGTAGGAATATTTATTTAATTTCTAGTTATTTAAATGTAAATCCAGTATTTCGAATGTGTTTCATTATGTTCGTGAATGTGCGTCGGCTTGAAGACATAGCGCGGGCGCTCTAGCCAGTTACAGCGCTCGTTACTACAGCAGGCGATCGTCGAAGTGCTCCAACATTGAGTACGGCAGAGGACGGGAGAGTCCTGGACAGTACGGGGCGACGGACAGTCGCGGGAAATACTTGGAGTGTAGAGTAGTTGGTGCGTGTTCGCGGGAGATAGTAATATTTCGTAGTGCTGACTTGCTCACTTGTGAGATTTCCGTTGCTTCTGCAGGGAAGACGTAGTAGGCGTTTAAAAGTGAATATCTCGCGTGATATGTTGTTGTTCATAACTAATTAGGTGAATTAGGCATCTATTGTTTCCCTGTTACTCAATTTATTTCTTATTTAATTGTTGGACTATCGACACCAGTAAGTGTTTTACAGTAATAAAGGGCATCCTTAAACGTACTTCTGGTATCGTACCCATCATTTAAAATCACTAAAATAGTACCTGTAGAATTTATTCAAATGCAATCTTTCATTTATAAATGTCTATATTACGTTCAAAATTCGCAATTGCCGAGTGATAGAAACCTTCGACCACTCGATTCATGTGTATGTTGATATTGTCTACTGTAGACTCAACAGTTTTTGGCATGTAATGCGGCAACTACGTATTGCAGCCCCAAGATAACGAAACGAGTCAAAACTTTTAATATTTCAACTCTGAATCTGAGGGTATGTAGTAGAGGGCTACATCACATCACTTTAAAAAAAAAAAAAAAAAAAAAAAGCCTGCACCACTAACTACTTTTCCTCATTTAGTACATTGATGTAATACATTTAATTATTACGTTTACCCTAAAGTCAACTTCTGCCTACAAACTTCTTCACCCTCCCCACCATCTCTGTTCCCCCAGTTGTAACAAATTATAAAATCAAGAAACATTTTCAGTGGTTTTGGAAGTTTTAGAAATTATTTAAGAAATCATGTTACATTAGCCTAATGAAGTCAACTGAGAAAAATTCTTAGATTGCTATATTTGCTCCAATACACACATGTGAGAATAGACAGGATTTCTACCCACCAACATAACCACGAACTCGGCCCACTCTTGCATTTAGTATTGTTGATATCGCTATGGGAGCACTACTGGAATGGATGAGTTGGTGGAATGTCATATGTCAGGATGTTTCGACGGATTTTTTATCACCTGAAGTCACGTGGTGTGAAGCTGACAGGACAATACTGATCACAGAAAAAAAAAGCAGGCGTATAATTGATACGGACTGAGATGGGCAGTGAATTATACATTCTCGAGCACTGCATTTTGTGTCGAACGGACACAGACGTTTGGCAAAACCATTAAACAAATGCTCATCCGGGTCTTCAACAGAACCGCTCCGAACTATTTCGACGCAACAACAATTACACTACCTGAATTAGAGCCATACTTTGAATGCAAGAGACAAGCAACCACACGGATAGCCGCCGACACAGCTCACTCGATCTTACACGTACTACACACTGGGACATTGCAGTTTCTAACTCATGTATGGCACAAAAAGGAAAAAATAAAAGAAATACGGAAAATGTAAATCTTCATGACTTCCTAATCATTGCGTTAGAGACAACCTTGTGAACTGTCGTGACAGGCCAGCCAACAAACAGTGGAACACCAACAACAAACCGAAGGGCACCTAACTACATCGAGAGGCGGCAACACAGCGCGTAGAGACCTAAAAGAAAGGCAGCCCTCTAAACGGGGTCGACTTCCCATGAAATCAAAGAAACAATCATCCTCTAGCTGAGAATTACGCAGCTAGATGGGTTAATAAATATGGAATCTGAAAGACTTATAATCAATTTCTGTTTACCTATGTGGGAAACAAAATCATTCCATACATAGTTGATTTTCTCTTCTTTTACTCTAATAACAATCTAAATATAACCACCCGCTAGTCGAAACCGGTTACGTCTTTGTGAAATGCTCATATGACTGTTCCGTATTACATATAATAAAGCAACTTAATCAATCAATTGCTTGATGTCGACGAACAAGTATATTCCCTAAAAGCTTAAAACATACCTCATCATTTTTATTGTTCCACTCAACATCCCTATGAAGCACATCTCAGAAGTTTTCATTCTCTTCTTTCACTTTTTACCCACAGCCCACAATTCACTTTCATACAGTACTGTGTACCTAACATATATTATTAGAAATTACTTCCTCGCATTAGGCCCTATATTTGACATACGTAATCTCCTTTTAACCCTGAGTGCTGTCTTTGCATTTGATTGTTTCTTTCATTCTCATTGCTCCGTCCGTCATGTGTCATTTCCCTTCCAAGAGAGCAAAATTCATTCACTCCGACTACTTTGTGGCCCCAAAGTTTGATGTAAAGATTACCGCTAGTAACTTTTTTTTACTCCTCATGACTGTCGTCTTTCATTTACTCTCAGTTCACTTTCGTGTCTGATGGACAGTTTATTCGATTTAAGAACCCTGTAATTCGTTCCACTTTCAGTAGGGATATAGAAGCCAACACCGAATTTTAATCCGACTCCAGACGCTTCCTTTTATTTTCTTCACGCCCTCCTCGATGTTCAGACCGAAAAGTAACGTAGAAGTATAGCACTCCCCCCCCCCCCCCCCTGCATATATGCCATTTAATCCGATCACTTCTCTCTTCGTGTTCATTTCTTTTTTCACCAGCAACGGTAATGGAAGATGTATCGTTGCAGAATTGTGAGATCTATCAGCGCTTATAATGCGTTGTCACCAGGCTCTCGTATTGCTGATACGGTTACGTTTTGCCATGTGAATGGACTGTAGACAAAGACTATTCAACTGTAAACAGGAAATGGCCATAATTACCTAAAAAGCGACTGTGTTCACCAATTATCAGTGACGATTGTAGCTGGTATAATGGTGGAATCTGAATCAGGCAGTAAGCTGGAGACTCAGGAAGAGAGCAGTTATTTTGTGAAACATCAGTCGGGCTTAGGATTCACTTAATAGTTCGGTATAAGTGAAATGTGCTGGCCAGTTGTTAGTTCAACGATACAAATGACTTCAGTTGGTAGGTTACACGGCCCACCTATAGGAACTGGTAGATGCACCGAAAAAGGACGCGACAGTGTTGGAAGCATTACCAGAAATCTTAAAACTTTCGTTGTGAAAGCATCTGCATATGACACTACTGGTAGCAAGAGTAATTGTCTAGGGGTGACACTACAGCGCCAAATCAGCGTCGTTGTCCAAGATAAATTGTTCACGTAGCAGGAATCTGACGAACCTAGGTAGGAACCCAGATTTCGGCACAACAGCATGAACAAAATATTCAGTTAGACCTAGGGGTTACGCTAACAGAAATACAAATCTTCTTGAATGTTCCGAAAAATAAACTCTCGACCTCTTTCACATGGAATGCAGATATGGGCTACTATCGTTTACAAAGGTTACAGCAATTCAAATTGTGGTGTCACCGCCAGACACCACACTTGCTAGGTGGTAGCTTTAAATCGGCCGCGGTCCATTAGTACATGTCGGGCCCGCGTGTCGCCACTGTCAGTGATCGCAGACCGAGCGCCACCACACGACAGGTCTCGAGAGACGGACTAGCACTCGCCCCAGTTGTACGGACGACTTAGCTAGCGATGCACACTGACGAAGCCTCGCTCATTTGCAGAGCAGATAGCTAGAATAGCCTTCAGCTAAGTCAATGGCTACGACCTAGCAAGGCGCCATTAGCATTACATTGCATGTATCTACAGAGTCTCACTTGTATCGTCAAGAGCGATGTACAACAATGACGGATTAAAGTTAAGTATTCCAGCAGCTACGTACTTTTCTTTATAGCATTCATTACGTATCCTGTTTCAGACCTCACGCCAGCCTGCGTGAGTTAACGCGTGCATTCGGCCTCCTCAGCCAAGTAGTGTGCGTAGTGTTGGCTAACTGCTAACACTACACAAATCATTAGATAGCATCTTCTTTACAGCACTACGGCAATATCTTCACGACTTCAAACCACAACAAACAAGAGTAAATTGAATCCTTAGTGACATGCTTTCACGTGAAAGCTAACAAGGTGGTTGTACATAGTTAAGAGGTTTGGAAGACCTGCAAGCTAACAAGAGAGGTCTTATTGCAGTGGTAGGGCTACAAACAAATCAGAAAATAAAGCACATGGTGAGGAAGAGATGGAATGAAAGACTGAGAAAGGGTGCATGCAATCGAATAGAAATCAAAAACAGAAAATACGAAAGAAAGAGGTGGAAAGAGCAAGGTGCAGAAGAAAAATAACTGCAGTAAAGCATACGTAAGAAGGTGTTTTAGGAGCAACGTAGATGGCAAAGGAATAAAGATTTAGACAAGAATTTCTGTTGAATAAATGCTAGTGAACATCCATATTCTACTAGAGGATTATGTGTTACACGTAATGTACCGTATGATGTGTATCACCAAGAGATTGTTAAGAAACACAAGATACAAAATATTGTGAACGGAGCGATCCCGCTGCAATGCCAATGGGAAATCATATAGCGTCGACGGCATTTGTTAAACTAGCGCTTCGCTAAGAGTGCTAATGGGTATCTCTCTCCAGTGGAATGTTGTGGTGAGTGACAATTATGCACAAAATGGTGTGATACTAACCGTTAGAGCAGTACAACGCGATTTGTGTTGCTTTCAATTTGAAATATGTTTTTCTCCACTTATTGTAACAACTAAATACGTTTTGCTTCACTTATTGTAATTTGTATAAATCAACCAGTAAGAAATTAATTGAATGCAGTCAATAACGGAAAAAAGAGATGGCATGTAAATATTTGAAAAATACGAAAGTACTGTAAGTGGCACTTACCCTTCCATATCATCACATGAACAAAATTAATTACAACCCACTGTGGACAAATCTGCAGTGTCTAGAATTTTATGCCAGCTTTTTTACTATCTTTTGTATTTGCTACCAGTTGGAACTATATAAACAGTTTCTAACGCGGTGATGCCTTGGGAATTAAATTTTCGGTGATGTTCGTAATACCCAAACGCAGTGTCACAGGCCCCTACTGTTAACGATGACCATACACTTTTATAGATTACATCGTAAGATCAATGAAGCTGATTTGGGACTATACCACTGTGCGATAAAGGAATGTATGTCACAAAGTAACAATATTTTAGCAAAATGAATGTAGACTTGTTGTTGTTGTTCTTGTTCTGGTCTTCAGTCCAGAGACTGATTTAATCTGCTCTATCCTGTGCAAGCTTCTTCATCTCCAAGTTACTACTGTAACCTACATCACTTCTGAATCTGTTTACAGTATTTATCTCATGGTCTCCATCTACGAATTTTACCCTCCACGCTTCCTTCCAATACTAAGTTGGTGATTGCTTGATGACTCAGAACGTGTCTCCTTTCTTCTAGTCAAATGGTGCCACACCTATTCTTCTCCCCAATTCTATTTACTACCTCCTCATTAGTTACGTGATTTACCCATTTAATCTTAAGCATTCTTCTGTAGCACCACATTTCGAAAGCTGCTATTCTTTTCTTGTCTGAACCATTTGTCATCTATTTTACTTTCAGTAAAGGCTTCCTCACACAGAAATCTATACTCGACAAATTTCTCTTCTTCAGAAACGTTTTCCTTGCTTAGCGAGCCTTATTTTATATCCTCTCTACTTTGACCACCATCAGTTATTTTGCTCCCCAAATAGCTAAACTCATCTACTACTTTAAGTGTCTCATTTCCTAATCTAACTTCCTAATTTAATTCGACTCCATTCCACTATCCTCGTTTTACTTTCGTTGATGTTCATCTTATATCCTCCTTTGAAAACACTGTCCATTCCTTTCAACTGCTCTTCCAGGTCCTTTGCTGTCTCTTACAGAATTAAAATGTCATCGGCAAATCTCAAAGCTTTTTATTTCTACTCGATGGATTTTAATTCCTGCTCCAAATTTTTCTTTTCTTTCCTTTGCTGAGTATACAGATTGAATAACATCAGGGATAGGCTACAACCTAGTCTCACTCCCTTGTCAACCACTGCTTACCTTTCATGCGCCTCGATTCTTATAACTGCCATCTGGTTTCTGTACAAATTGTAAATAGCCTTTCTCTCCCTGTATTTTACCCT
This sequence comes from Schistocerca nitens, assembly GCF_023898315.1. Taxonomy (NCBI): domain Eukaryota; kingdom Metazoa; phylum Arthropoda; class Insecta; order Orthoptera; family Acrididae; genus Schistocerca; species Schistocerca nitens. The sequence goes on along the minus strand of NC_064619.1, from coordinate 545,498,980 downwards.
TGCCACCCTCATAATTTGAAAGAGAGTATTCCAGTCAACATTGTCAAAAGCTTTCTCTACGTCTACAAATGCTGGAAACGTAGGTTTGCCTTTCCTTAATCTATTTTCTAAAATAAGTCGTAGGGTCAGTATTGCCTCACGTGTTCCAACATTTCTACGGAATCCAAACTGATTTTCCCCGAGGTAGGCTTCTACCAGTTTTTCCATACGTCTGTAAAGAATTCGCATTAGTATTTTGCAGCGGTGACTTATTAAACTGATTGTTCCGTAATTTTCACATCGGTCGACACCTGCTTTCTTTGGGATTGGACTTATTATATTGTTCTTGAAGTCTGAGGGTATTTCGACTGTCTCATACATCTTGCTCACCAGATGGTAGAGTTTTGTTAGGGCTGGCTCTCCCAAGGCTGTCAGTAGTTCTAATGGAATGTTGTCTACTACTGGTGCCTTGTTTCGACTCAGGTCTTTCAGTGCTCTCTGTCAAATTCTTCACGCAGTATCATATCTCCCATTTCATCTTCACCAAGGTCCTCTTCTATTTCAATAACATTGCCCTCAAGTACATCGCCCTTGTATAGACCCTCTATGTACTCCTTCCACCTCTCCACTTTCCTTCTTTTCTTAGGACTGGTTTGCCATCTGAGCTCTTGATATTCATACAGGTGCTTCACTTTTCCCCAAAGGTCTCTTGTTCTTGTAGGCAGTACCTATTTTACCCCTAGTCGTATATGCCTCTACATCGTTGCATTTTCTGCTAGCCATCAATAGCCATTTGGCACTTCCTGTCAATCTCATTTTTGAGACGTTTGTATTCCTTTCGCTTGCTTTATTTACTGCGTTTTTATATTATCTCCTTTCATCAGTTAAATTCAATACCTCCACTGTTACCCTAGAATATCTACTAGCCCTCGTCTTTTTACCTACTTGATTCTCTGCTGCCTTCACTATGTCATCTCTGAAAGGTACCCATTCTTCTTCTACTGTATTTATTTCCCCTATTCTTGTCAATCGTTCCCTAATGCTCTCTCTGAAACTCTCTACAACCTGTGATTCTTTCAGTTTATTCAGGGCCCATCTCCTTGAATAACCACTGAGAGTTTGTTTCTCAGGATGGGGCAGGATAAGGTTACGATTGTGGACTGGGCCGTAATAAGTTACTCCCGGTTGCACAACAAATACGTAAATTTCTTTTAAGGAAATTAAAATTTTAAAACAATCTCTTAAAAGACACAATTGACTGTATGACGGCTGAAGGCCTTATCACAGAAAAAAAAATCCACAATTGTAGGGCCGAAGGCCACGAGCAGTAACCTCAAACAACAAACGGCTGGAGGCCTGAATTAGAAGTCAGAAGAACAATCCCATATAGCATATATTAAGATAAATACTTCGTTTTAAAACAAACTGTAAAACGGCTGAAGGCCTTATTATAAAAGAAGTGAAATTATTGCTCGGCTGAAGGCCAAGAACAATCCATAAAACAAACATCACAATCTGAGGAATCAGGACAAGCGTTTCTCAGCAAGTGTTCCAAGGGTCGGCCTGGGAAGGTAACTCAAACATAAGGTAAGGTGAGACCGGCAGCCAAGAGTTGTGGCTGTCTAACTACACGCCATGTAGGACACCAGCAACACGTCGAGGAAAGGTACACTGTCGGAAAGGTAAGCTTACCTCCAGGGCTGGTAACAGGGGCTTTAGCGGCCACAAGGCAGAAAATACCGCTGGTTGCACTTCACTAATAAGATGGAATATATGGCTCTAAGCACTATGGGACTTAACATCTGAGGTCATCAGTCCCCTAGACTTAGAACCACTTAAACCTAACTAACTTAAGGACATCACTCACACATCCGAGGCAGGATTCCAACCTGCGACTGTAGCCGCATCTCGGTTTCTTACGGAAGCGTCTAGAACCGCTACGCCACAGCGGCCTGCCACTAATAAGAATAATACTAAATTCAATGATGAATAACAACTAGAGAAAGACGGCTACAATACTTCACCGCCTCGAAACACTTCACTCGTTGCCGCTAGGCTCAGCAGCCCTGGAAGCAACAATCCGCCGACCAACCCTCAACTTAAACGCCCAGCGTACGGTGTGCAACGAAGTCGTCGCTCTCACAGCTACCCCTCCTCGATCCGGCAGCGACAGCACGCCGCCAGCCGCCCCGGCTTGCCCTGGCGCTGCACGGACCTGCTCGCTGCTCTGCCCCCAACGACCTGATGTCCCATCCCTCACCAAATCCGGTGCGCAGACAGCATTAAACTAACTGCTCATTCAAAACCACAAGATACATATGGATCTGGGAAAACAATTCCACCAACAACTCACAATACTAAAACCAGTCACTGTGAAACACCGCGGACGAATTATAAGTCGGCACAAACACAGAACAACAAGAAGCCGTCGGAAGACCAGATACATGTCGTCTGCTGCGAAGTCGTCCCCCACTCAAGTCAGGCACGGGAAAGACCCTAGTATAAATCGACGACTGACAATTTATTGCCATGAGGTCACTTCGCCGGGCGGACAAGAAAACCACACATCTGAAAGTTGCTCTACTCGATAATCACGGTCCACTCAACTAAAACACGCTGAATCCGGTCCTTGACGTGGTCGTGCACTCTCGCGACAACATCCTTCCGTCGGACAGTCCATGTAAGTCGCCAGTGATCGGGCGAGTACTGGCTGTCCAGACCTCACTGCAGCTCCGTCCCAACTTAACTCGCTCTACACACGACGACCCGGAAATACTAGAGGCCGTTCCAAAGATGGTACCACACCACGCGCTACCGATAAGCGCTGCTGCTGCCACTTACGGACATACAAGGTGAGCAAACGCAGTGGTGCTAGTGAACACACTAAGAAAACGAGACGCCACTGTCGCTATTACAAGATGCCAAACTATGAACGGCATCAACGCGAGCGGCACACGGCTCAACTACCTTTTTTGCAGTTTCTTCAGTTTTAACCTTCAGTTCATAACGAATAAATTGTGGTCAGAGTCCGCATCTGCCCTGGAAACCTAAATCTATGTCTTACCATTATATATTCTATCTGAAACCTTCCAGTGTCTCCAGGCCTCTTCCACGCATATAGCTCTGTGCAAAATTCTACCACGTGGCTTCCTCTTCCATTCCTTACCCCCAGTTCATATTCACCTACTACTTTTCCTCCACATCCTTTTCCTACTATCGTATTCTAATTCCCCATGACTATTAAATTTTCGTGTCCGTTAACTATCTGAATAATTTCTTTTATCGCATCAAACAGTTCTTCAATCTCTTCGTCATCTGCGGAGCCAGATTGCGCATAAACTTTTACTACTGTCGTAGGCGTGGGCTTCGTGTCTATGTTGGCTACAATAATGTGTTCACTATGGTGTTCGTAGTAGCTTATCTGCGATTCTATCTTTTTATTCATTATTAAAAAAACTCGTACATTAGGCGTATGTCATATTGTCTTGTTCCTCCTGCCACCGAACTTCATTAATTCCCACTATGTCTAACTTTAATCTATCCATTTCCATCTATAAATTTTCTAATCCACCTGCCTAATTAAAGGTTCTGACACTTCACTCTCCGGTTCGTAGAACTCCAGTTTTCTTCCTGAGCAGTGCCCTCACGGAGAATATTTTACCTCCGGAATATTTTAGGCAAGAGGACGCCATCATCGTTTAGCAATACAGTAAAACTGGATATCCTCGGAAAAAATTACGGCTGTAGTTTCCCTTTGCTTTCAGCTGTTCGCAGTACCAGCACAGCAAGGCCGTTTTGGTTGATGTTACAAGGCCAGAGTACTGAGAAAGCTGCTGCCCCTCTTCAGGAACCACATGTTTGGTTGGCCTATCATCAGTTACCCCTCCGTCATGGTTGCACCTACGGTACGGCTATCCGTATCACTGACGTAGGCAAGCCTCCCCACCAACGGCAAGTCCATGGTTCATGGTGGAGGGGAATGTAGACTTACAGAATACCAAAGCTAAGTATAGTGACTGGCAGTACACCGTCAACACCAAAAAGTACAAGCATTTCGTATAAATATGGGGAATATCTAATATATGCTCGATTGCACTATCGACGATAAATTGCTGGAAATAGTAGCTGCTGTAAAGTAATTTTGTATGACGGTCAGGAGCGGATGTAGTGAGACTTCAATGTAAAACTATACGAGGTGCATTCAAGTTCTAAGGCCTCCGATTTTTTTTTTCTAATTAACTACTCACCCGAAATCGATGAAACTGGCGTTACTTCTCGACGTAATCGCCCTGCAGACGTACACATTTTTCACAACGCTGACGCCATGATTCCATGGCAGCGGCGAAGTCTTCTTTAGGAGTCTGTTTTGACCACGGCTGGTGAATGTGCGGCCACGGAGAGTGTCTTTCATTGTTGGAAAAAGCCAAAAGTCACTAGGAGCCAGGTCAGGTGAGTAGGGAGCATGAGGAATCACTTCAAAGTTGTTATCACGAAGAAACTGTTGCGTAACGTTAGCTCGATGTGCGGGTGCGTTGTCTTGGTGAAAAAGGACACGCGCAGCCCTTCCCGGACGTTTTTGTTGCAGTGCAGGAAGGAATTTGTTCTTCAAAACATTTTCGTAGGATGCACCTGTTACCGTAGTGCCCTTTGGAACGCAATGGGTAAGGATTACGCCCTCGCTGTCTCAGAACATGGACACCATCATTTTTTCAGCACTGGCGGTTACCCGAAATTTTTTTGGTGGCGGTGAATCTGTGTGCTTCCATTGAGCTGACTGGCGCTTTGTTTCTGGATTAAAAAATGGCATCCACGTCTCATCCACTGTCACAACCGACGAAAAGAAAGTCCCATTCATGCTGTCGTTGCGCGTCAACATTGCTTGGCAACATGCCACACGGGCAGCCATGTGGTCGTCCGTCAGCATTCGTGGCACCCACCTGGATGACACTTTTCGCATTTTCAGGTCGTCATGCAGAATTGTGTGCACAGAATCCACAGTAATGCCAACTCTGGAGGCGATCTGTTCAACAGTCGTTCGGCGATCCACCAAAACAATTCTCTCCACTTTCTCGATCATGTCGTCAGACCGGCCTGTGCGAGCCCGAGGTTGTTTTGGTTTGTTGTCACACGATGTTCTGCCTTCATTAAACTGTCGCACCCACGAACGCACTTTCGACACATGGTTCAAATGGCTCTGAGCACTATGGGACTCAACTGCTGAGGTCATTAGTCCCCTAGAACTTAGAACTAGTTAAACCTAACTAACCTAAGGACATCACAAACATCCATGCCCGAGCCAGGATTCGAACCTGCGACCGCAGCGCTCTTGCGGTTCCAGACTGCAGCGCCTTTAACCGCACGGCCACTTCGGCCGGCTTTCGACACATCCATAACTCCATCACCACATGTCTTCTTCAACTGTCGATGAATTTCAATTGGTTTCACACCACGCAAATTCAGAAAACGAATGATTGCACGCTGTTCAAGTACGAAAAACGTCGCCATTTTAAGTATTTAAAACCTCATTCTCGCCGCTGGCGGTAAAATTCCATCTGCCGTACGGTGCTGCCATCTCTGGGACGTATTGACAATGAACGCGGCCTCATTTTAAAATAATGCGCATGTTTCTATCTCTTTTCAGTCCGGAGAAAAACAATCGGAGGCCTTAGAACTTGAATGCACCTCGTACAGGAGAAGCAAGTGTCAGACTGAGATTCGTTGGATTAGTCGTAAGGAAGTGCAATTAAACCACGAAAGCAGTGACTGACAAAATACTCGTTTGGCCGAAGTTTTCCGTCACTCATTATTTCAACTCATAACTCGCATTTGCAATATGAAAAATATAAACCATAGCGGTTCCAGGAGTAGTCTCCGCTATAGAATGAAATCTGGCATGCGGAATATACAAATTCATACATTATGACCACTGCTCACTGCGAGACTAAATATCGCTTACTGACATTGTCGCTACGTGACGTTGTAAGGAAAGTAAAGGTCTAGTTCCCAAACGCAGTAGGAGAACTAGAATCGTTGCTCAGAATGAAGTAAAATTAGAACGGAGTGTTATCGAAGGAGTGGCCAACATTACGGAATAAATTACCTAAATTTTTTCCACTGGATGACGCTGTAAACGTCATAACCTAAATTGGTTCGGCTGCAAATGAAAGATGAATCGCAATACGTAGGCTATGGTGTGAGATGCACATTACACCAGCCGCACGGAGCAATGTGCGTGAACTCATAAATTTGCCACTCAGCAGTTGTCACTCTTTTAGTTAGGTAAGCATATCCATAGGGCAAAAACCGCATACAAAAATTTTTTAATTGTCTTGAGTCCAAAAACGGCATAAACTGCAACTATTAAACCAGTTTTTGACTGTTGTGGGAATGGTGCATGAGATGTTTGATACACCATCCACCGTTTTCTGCGACAAGCTGATAACCAGAAAGTGTATATTTCACAACAAATCGGAGTTACTCATGTGTCACGTTCAGAATGTGTTGCGCAATGTATGCCCTCAGTTCAGCTACACTTGTAATGGTAGCAATGAACATAGCATCTTTCAGATAACCCCAGAGCCACAAGTCACACGAATTAAGATCAGGTGATCTGTACGGCCAGGCTGTAGGAATAAGTTGCTAATTTTAGCATTTCCGAATTTCCTTTGCAGCAGCCAGTTCATTGGCTGTGCAATGTGCGTTAGTGCGCAAAACAGTCACATACCTTTAACCAGTGGTGGCACAGCTAGCAGGCCCCATCTCCTCGAAAAATATGGCCCTACAATGAACGATGGGGTACACACAGTTCGCAACACAGAATAAAGCGGTAGTGGCTGATACGCGACCGGGTTTTCCGTTGGCCAAATTCTGCAGTTCCGTGTACTTACATATACACTGCTGGCCACCGTAAATGCAACACCCTGAAGGAAGCATCCGAATCAAGTGAAATTTACACCATGAGTTTGCAGCGATGAGATATGCACCTGATTAGAATTTCAGCGCAGACGCACATCACGTGCGCCTGTGGCGCCACCTCATAGCGCCATTTAAGGCTTGGCGATTTCGACGAGTGTACGTTCGGCACGTGTGTTTACCTTGTGGTTGTTTCACAAGACGATCAGTTATGCCTCGTAGACAACAGCGAACATCTTTTGATCAAGTATCCGAGTTCGACAGAGGAAGGATAGTGGCTTACCGAGATTGTGGATTATCACACAGAGAAATCGCTAGTCGTGTTGGACGAAACCAAACAACTGTAATGCGGATATGTGACCGTTGGATGCAGGAGGGTACGACGGACCGACGTGGTCGATCGCATTCACCTCGGTGCACCACTGCACGTGCTGATAGGCAAATTGTGCGCATGGCAGTGACGGATCGCTCAGTGACATCCCGAACCATAGCACAGCACATTGCGTCTGTAACGCATCATCCAGTGTCTGCGCGTACCATTCGACGCCGTTTACAGCAGAGTGGTCTGTCCGCAAGACGTCCATTGCCTCGTCTACCATTGACGCAGAATCACAGACGTCTCCGTCGCCAATGGTATGATGACAGACGGATGTGGACGGCAGAATGGAATGACGTTGTCTTTACTGACGAGGCACGCTTCTGTCTGCAGCACCACGATGGTCGGATTCGAGTGTGGAGACACCGTGGAGAGAGGATGCTGGACAGCTGCATTATGCACCGCCACACTGGTCCTGCACCGGGTATTATGGTATGGGGTGGTATTGGATATTACTCTCGCACGCCTCTAGTACGCATTGCCGATACATTAGCCGGCGCTACATATCCGAGGTGCTGGAGCCAGTTCTCCTTCCTTACCTTCAGGGCTCGGCCACAGCCATATTTCAACAGGATAATGCGCGACCACACGTGGCACGCATTGTCCAAAGGTTCTTCTAAACAACCAGATTGAATTGCTTCCCTGGCCGGCTCGCTCTCCGGATCTTTCGCCGATAGAAAACATGTGGTCCATGGTTGCTCAACGAGTGACCCAGATTACATACCCAGCTGCCACACCAGATGATCTTTGGCAACGTGTGGAACCTGCTTGGGCTGCTGTACCCCAGGAACACATCCAACGTCTCTTTGACTCAATGCCGAGACGTGTGGCAGCGGTGATCTCCAACAATGGCGGCTACTCTGGCTACTGATTCTGGCAGGAACCACATGTCACTGACGTCTGTAAACGTAATCATTTGATACTTGGTCAACATGTTATCTACACAATAAATTTTGTTGTGCTACCTCTTGTCTTTCTTGGTGTTGCATTTACGGTGGTCAGCAGTGTACTTGGAGAGTGAGATGAGTTTCGTCTGTCTACGGAGTGTTTCATGGACCATTCATTGCCTACTTCCATGTGAGTTAGGAATTCTAGAGCAAACGGTTGTCTTACTGGCCGGTCAGCATGGTAATTCTGTATGTAACAATGCAGTATGCTTCGTATTATTTTATTCACAGTGCTCACAGGCTTGCGCAAAGTGTGGGAAATTCCACCAAGTGTTAGCTCTGTGCAAAATTTTACTAGGCGGCTTCCTCTTTCATTCCTTTGCACATCACTGCTCAACCCCTCCTATAACTCTGTGGCCACATCTTCTACTGACGACGGATGAACTACTTTCCTCCCTCAGCCATTTTGCTGTTGGAAAGATTCTACTCGTGAAATCGTTAAATGCCTGATTATGCTACGTAAATTGCTGTCCTAAATTTTCCTGATGTTTTGAGAACTGCTATATCATACACTTTAGTTGTTGTGTTTCGCTTTCTTGAATTTCCTTTTGTTTTGTAAACTTGTTAGTTTCTGCGTGAGTTGTGTCAAATTTTGTGTCTCACTAGTATTTACATTTCTTTACGAGCTGTTTCCTGTTGTCGCGCCCTTCTGTTCACTATTTGAAAAATGTTTCCCGGTGAGAACTAAGAAATTCTCTCATCGAGCGTTATACAGTGACATCCTGATTAGTTATATTACCATTGTGATCATTTATTGATAGTGAGACGCCAGCGTCGTTGTTTTGTTTGCGATCGGCCAGTTCACGAGTTGGCGTAGTGCCTTCAACAGTTGCCAATCTCGTATTTCCGACATCTTGGCATATTGCATTTTGTAACGAAGTTTCAACAATGAACATTTCCTTTGACCCTATTGTGAATAGTTTTAACAAAATTATGAATAAAATTTTTCAAAAATGAAATTTTGTCTGTATTGGTATTTTTCAATAAAAGTAGGGTTAGCTGCGTATTCACTAATGGACATGATTATTATGTGAAACAGTCTTATAAAATTTAAATGACTCATCTTGCAGTTTAATGACAGCTTTGTACAAATATTCGTGTTTTCTGTAGAAATGCACTTTCCGTAAAGGATATTAATCGGAAGGGGAAGAGATTATCTACTGCCAGAGAGAAAGCGCCAAGCGCGGCCATATAACCATACAGTATAGCAGCTTCCTATACCGCTGAAATCAGCATTCCCGGCTCATCTCGTTTGTAGGGAGAATCTATTTTTAATTTGCTCCTTCAATGTTTTCATCATTTCCAATACCGTGGACATGTAACAAACACAATGAGAGTTTCATTAGTTCCTTGTAATAATAATGTGAATCATTTTTGTAAAAAAATTTAATTTCATCAGTTGAAAGGTCTGTTCATATTTCGATAAACGGTCGCCATTGAATAGAGAAGTGGTTGAATGAAAATTAATACTTGCTTGAATAATTGGAAAAATTGATTGGAAAGAATTGTTGAGAATATTTTGTAGGTAATATATGAATCTGTGCATAATGTTGGGTGAACTCTTAACTGATTCCAGTATCAACAGACCTCGAATATCATAACTTTCAAGGTCAATAAACATTATTTGTATTACGTACTGATGCTTCCAGCACCATATAATCACCGCAATCATTGATACAGTCGATCTGTCTAAGTTCTTAAGCACACGACGCACAATATTTTTAGCATACGTAAACCAAGTTAAATAGGTGCTTATCAACTCAGTCATTACCTTCACATTAATTCCACTGTGTTTATTCCTTAGTGTGACAGTGTCGATGCAGGAACACTCCTCCACATACGGCGTTAATTATTCTTGTCTGCACCGAACCTCTTGATGCAGGATCTCGGCAGCGAGTGAAATGATGAACAGACAGAAGTTAAACTTATAACCGTGCCATTCCTTTTCTAATAACTTTTATAAGACCTTTAATGAACGCTTAAGAAACACATTTTCACAAATGCTGGTACGACGGATCCAAGCATACGTCCGTACGCTACCGCTTCCCGAAACAAAAGGGGAAACATACATAAATTAATAAACTGAAGATCGTATTTCTTATTTTGTTTCATACAGATGTTCAACGATGTATCAAAATATTGTTCATGCCACAAAACAACTCATTAACCCTTAACTCACGAGGTGAGTTTTCTGTAACTTATACTACAAGGTGTGATCTCTGTGACCCTAACTTAAAACCATGATTTAAGCTGTAAATAATTTGAAAATTTAATTTATATTGTATAACATTGATGGTTACAACTGTGTAAGTGTTGTTTAAATACTCCTTGTTGATTTTGTTGCATTAAGTAAAACCAACAGTGTTCTTTTATATCAAGCAAAAATCACATACTTTTGTGAATCTGTTTCAATAATACACAAAACTAACTGTTAGAGAACTGAATTTTACGTTCTGAAGATTTATGGTATATCTGTAGAAAGCAAAAGCCTGCAAAATAAGATTCAGTACTGAGATTTACATCTTTCTTTACCATCACTCATAACACATTTAATTTTAACTAACACTAAGTATTTTGTTGGAGAAACAGAAATGTCCTAATCACCATTCTTCTGAAGTTCTTCCACTGAATGGTCCTCTTGATCGCTAGCAGAACTGTGATTACAGGATATTGAGAAATCTTTGTCTTTTTCGCCCACTTCTTGTTCTATGTCAGTGACATCATTCTCCATTCAATGACTCAAAATATCATCGAACGTGGATTGTGTAACATTGTCACATTCCTGCTTACACATTTTGTACTGACGTGACGAAAGTAGGTGCGTAGTTCACGAGGCCCCATCTAGGAGACCTCACCACATGTTAACAACAATCAAATAAGGCGATAACGCAACTGACAATAATAACCTGCAGTGTTGGTGATTAAAAGAGGAAAGGTGGTGTATAAAAACGTTCCGTCTTAATTGACCTACGAGTGCGACCTGGTTAATTCTGGCGCGGTCTGAGAGACCACACCTCGTGAGTTACGGGTTAATTTAGTTTTGGCGGTGTCTTTGGTTAATACCTCATTCATTTTACATATAGCATAAATCTAACAAAAGAAAAGAAATGAAACTAATATGATTCCACACAAACGCCTGCTTCCAAATGACCCATTGCCGGTGTCACATCGATCAACGCCAACTCAGATGAAATCGAATACCTTTTTCCATCCAAGGACTAACCTATCACAACGTGGGATGATTACTCCTGCTACGCAACGGAGACCATAAATTTCCGCCAGTAGATTTAATCGGAAATGAGTAAACAGGTAGTGATCAACGATGCACAAATAACATTGGATTGAGCCGAGTAGTAGTCCAATATGTACAGAGGATATTACACAAATACAGTCAACTGATTCACATTTTCAAATGAGCACTGGATCGAATTTTTTCTAATGACTATAGAATTATAACTCGAGTCGACAAAAGACCACATGGAGAACACGAACGTCGCTTTAATGCACCAAAGATAGATGTAGTCGTCATCGTAACTATGGACAACGAAAACACAATCCATGACATAATTGCACAACGCCGGCCGCGGTGGTCTAGCGGTTCTAGGCGCTCAGTCCGGAACCGCGCGACTGCTACGGTCGCCGGTTCGAATTCTGCCTCGGGCATGGATGTGTGTGATGTCCTTAGGTTAGTTAGGTTTAAGTAGTTCTAAGTTCTAGGGGACTGATGACCACAGATGTTAAGTCCCATAGTGCTCAGAGCCCTTTGAACCATTTTTGAACCAATTGTACAACGAAAAAGAGAAGGATTGCAGAGACACACTAACCATATGATGCCCTCCAATATTCATTAACACTTCTATACCAAGATGGCGGATATCACGTTAATGTCAAACAAATCCAACCTGAAGCAGGCGTAAAAACACACAAAAAAGTTGTAGCCAACGAATTCTACGCTTGCGCTTAATGCTCAGAGAAAATGAAACATACAATCACTTTCTCAATACTCGCCTTTTATTCCAACAATTTCTTATAAATATGCTTGTAAAAGTAGAAGCGGAACGGATGCTTTACATAAGACTGAATCAGAGGAAACTATGCGCTGAAGAATACATCCAGCTTCAATACAAAATCATAAATTACGGAAACACTGAGGACGTTGGAACAATGGTTATCTTACCCTAATCATACATAGGAGGTCAGGAACACATCCACGAATACACAATGCCATCACCTACATAAGAAATGTGAACGACCTGACCTCACATGCAACTCGTTTAGGGGGGAAATCAAAGAAACACTAAGATACGGACAAGCCCACATAAATCGACACAATAGCCCAAGGTTTCCAACAAAAGTAAATGAGATTTATTGAAGTCATCACAAAATACCTCTTCTTTGGAACCGTTAGATGCTGGATACTGGATAGGCAAGAACGAGGGCTGCCTCGCTCACACAATCTCACATGACTACATGACAGAATTCATTCCGCCGATATAGACAAAATCATCCAAGCTGAATTTCCTAATCCGTAAGAAGGTCCGGAACTGTAACACGGTAATGAAAAACGGTGTTCATGGACAATGCCGGCCATTAAACTCCAATTCACCATGATCTAAAATGTACAAAAACTACCTAGAACCATACTTGGACGACACGGAAACGATGGTTATTCCAAACGTAGAAAACGATCATCAAAAACTGTTACTTCATAGTCAAAATACGAATACGAGGTAGCGCCGATTTGGAAGTAGATAATCAACAGATAGTACCATATAACACACTACTATCAAAAATATTCCAAGCACACTTAAACGCAGAGGACCAATTCAGTGAAATCCATCAACTAGGTCTATAAGTATGTGAAAGAAGGCTGCGACATGACAGTATTTCAACTAGAGAAAACAGTGAACAACAACATAGAAAAGACGAGAGCCTCTGTACCAAATTGGAAGATACATCAACAGTGACGAAGCAGCAGACTGGATTTTCGATTTCCCATACACGAACACGCGCCAACTTGCAACATCTAGCAATACATTTGGAGAACGTACACAGAGTTTACTTCACAAAAGACATCACCAGAAAATCTGCAAGCAAAACACCTCAGAATACAACGTTAACAGCATTTTACCAACTGTGCCAAAAGGGTCCATTAGCGAAAACATCACTACTGTATAAGAAGACGTCCCTACCGATTGTACTACAAAACAAAGAGAAAAATCTTTCAACGGCGTAGAGAAGAAATTCTGGAAGAAGATTATCCAGGACTCATGAAAACAGGCCCACTAGACCGAGTAGCTATACACCGTACATCCCCTAGCTCCGAGACTTTCTACCTCCGGATCTTGCTACACGAAATACGTGGCCCAACACGTTTCACGGATCTCGAGACCTCTAGACGGTTATCAATGCCAGACGTGCAGAGAAGCATGCCAACGATTAGGACTACTGGAAAACGACAACCACTGGAAATTAACATGTAACCCATCGAATCCAAAAGAGCTATGGGACTCTTTCAAAGAGGGTATGAGTGATGACATACTGTATCAAATCTGACAAGCTCATATTGAACTAACCATCGAATTCAGCGACGATATATTCAACGAAACACTCATTCGCTTAGAAGATAAATGTTTAACAATAAACAACCAGACCGTAGTACAACTTGGGATGCAAGCACTACGAGAAGATGCTCTCTCTGTGATAAACTTCAAAGTTACAAAGCAAATTTGCTACAACATCAACGAGCTATTTAAGTACATTCCTCACAACAAACGACTCTCAATGGTAATCAAAAGAAAATTTAAAACGTTGAACCACCTGAAGATGTCTGACAGTTGCTCCGAAGAAATGTTGTGGAATTTGTCCAACGTGATCCCGCGGCAAACCCGTGAAGACTATTTACAACAAATCAGACGGAAAAGTTTGAAGAGTCACGAGTAACGTAAATAGTTAGAATATGTTTTCAATAAAAACTTTTTACCTCTTATACTTTAAAATTTATGCTTTTATTCAAACTACCACCCAATCTTAAATCACCTCCCTGGGCGAACCCTGGTACCCCAGCTAGTACACAATATGTACGGCACCAAGAGGGAACAATAAGAGCGGAAAACCAAGAAAGAAGCCTTCGGGTTGAAGACGGTGTATGTCAGGAAAGAAGTCTTTCGCCACGTCTGTTCATTTTATACATCTAGGGAGCAATGATAAAAATAAAAAGACAGATTAAAAAGTGAGATAAAAATTCAAGTAAGAAGTATAACAGCGATGAGATTCGCTGATGAGATTGCTATCCTCAGCGAAAGTAAAGAAGTATTACAGACTTTGCTGAATAAAATGAACAATGTAATAAGTATAGAATATCGGTTGAGACTAGACCGAAGAAAGACTATAGTAATGAGGTGCAGCATAAATGAGAACGGCGAGAAATTTAACATCAGAGTTGTGGTATGGTTTGGGGATCACAATGAAGACGAATTTATGTATTCTGCTACCTAAGCGGGAAAATAATCCATGATGAATGGCGCAAGGAGGACATAAAAAGCAAACCAGCACTGGAAAAATGAACATTCGTCCCCAGGATGTTACTGGTATCAAATATAAGACATTAAATTGAAAGAGATATTTGTGATAATGTATTTGGAGCACAGCGTTGTATTGCAGTGAGAAATTGACTGTCAGATAAACCGGTACAGAAGTGAATCGAAGCATTTGAGATGTTGTCCTCCAGAAGAATGTTGAAAATTAGGTGGACTGGTAAGATATGATATAAGGAGATTCTCCGCAGAGTCGGTGAGAAAAGGAACTAACGGTAAACACTGAGAAGAAGAAAGCACATCTATTAAAATATCAGGGAATAAATTCCATGGTACTGGAGGGAGCTGTACAAGGTAAAACCGTAGAGGCCGGCCGCGGTGGCCGAGCGGTTCAAGGCGCTTCAGTCCAGAACCGCGCGACTGCTACGGTCGCAGGTTCGAATCCTACCTCGGGCATGGATGTGTGTGATGTCCTTAGGTTAGTTAGGTTTAAGTGTTTCTAAGTTCTAGGGGACTGATGACCTCAGATGTTAAGTCCCATAGTGCTCAGAGCCATTTGAACCATTTGAAAACTGTAGAGGAAGACAGAGATTGCAATACGTACAGAAAACAAATGAAAACCTCCATTACAAATGCTACTTTGAGATCAGCCTTGCACAAGATTGGAATTTGTGGCGGGCCGCATCAAACCGGTAAGAAGACTGATAATTGAAAAAATAAAAGAAAACCATTCTCCCTTGTTCGATAGTAATATTTTGTTCGAATATGACGTCATTCTAAGTAGTAGTTCGTTTTAAGATTGAAACTAATTCTAATCATCCGTATATAAAAGGGGCAGACTCGAATAGGAAACATTCCAGCGACGATGCGTTCCGCAAATGGGGAAATACTGAACGGACTTTGACTATGGGCAACGTATTGTGGTCCAACACCTGCGAACGAGAATATTGGAAATCGCGAAGCAGTTCGGCTGTTTGCGTGCTACTGTCCTGAGCATCTACGTGAAGCGGTGCATTACTGTGAATCCACGAATCAGCGACTAGTTTTTAAATGTCCACTACTCATCACAGAATGTGGAGGTCAGAGCATTGTCCTGTCTGTAAAGCAGGATAGTCAACGATCTGTGACATATCTGACTACACAATACAATAGTGGCAGAGGCACAAGTTTCGGAGCACACCGTTTACCGCACATTTCCGAACATGAGTTTCAATAACAGCTGACCCTTCTTTTCCCCATGGTGCTTCAAGTAAACAGTCAATTACTACTGCAGTGTGCACAGTGTCATCGTGATCGGGCTGTGGATCGATGCATACTTGTCTCCTGTTCCGATTAATCGCGTATCTTTTTATAGCATGTCGATGGTCCTGTCCGTATACGCCGTTAGCCTGGCGAACGGCTGTTAGAAAGCAGCGCCATGGACACGGGCTAATGAAGGCAGTTATCTTGTTTAGCAGGACATTGAATTTGGCCTCTGTGGGATTTGCTGTAGTAATCGAATGCACCATGTTAGAGCTGTGCTCCAAAGGAAATTATTGCGGACCACCTGCATCACTTCGTGATAGATGTAGCACTAATGACTATGGTATCTTCTAGGAGGACAGCTCTCCGTGTCACAGGAGCCGAATCGCGTTTCAGTGGTTTGAGGATGATAGCGAAAACACGTTGATGTCTTGGTCACCAAATTCGGTTATCGGAGCTCTATAGAATACACATTGGACGCTGTCAACCAACGTCTCCGCTTCCAGAAATCACCGGTCCGTAACATATGGGAACTGTGTACGATGTGCATTATCATCTGTGCACAACCCTACCAGGAATTTCTCTAATCCATGTCAGCTGTTGTATTGTGTTCCAAAGGCGGATCAAAACACCGTTGAGCAGGTGGTCATAATGTTTCGATTTATCAGCATGTAGAGAACGAATTACCTAAAACGTGCACCGCAAATACTGTGGAAATAGAAAGTGCTGTCGATGCGGCCCTTTCACAGAATGGATTGTTCTTCAGGGGCTCGAATTATTAACCAATAAACTGATTGTAATGATGCGTAGAATGTCTGTTTGTTGCAGGGCTGTAGTGCGAGTCGTTTATGACATATCGTATTTCGAAAAGTTGGACGTTGACACTTGTTTCTGTCATTTAACCTGCTTAGTTTCTAGGTACGATATGGTTATGCTTGACTGTTGACAAACCCCGTTGGCTTTGTCAGATGCAACGTCAGCATCTGTTGAGTGTAAACGTGTGGTGTGGGATAGTAGACCATAAGCTCATGGATCCATTTCCCATAGACGGAACACTGAACGCGCACACGTTTCGCGGCCTCTGCAGATTATGAGGAACGTTTCGTAGTAACAAGATGGTTGTCCAATCCATAGTGCACGAAGTACCAGAGCACGTATTTATGAAATGTTTCCAAATTGTTTGAGTGGACGCAGAGGACCTGTAACTTAGCCGGCCCACCGTGCGAGGTGGCGCAGCGTAACGCACATGGCACTTACATTCGAGAGGACGACTGTTCAAACCAGCGTCCGGCCATCCTGAGTTAGATTTTCCGTGATTTCCCTAAATCGCTTCAGGTGTATGATGGGATGGTTCCTTTGAAACAGCACGGCCGATATCGTTCCCCATCTTTCCCCAATCAGACGGGACTGATGACCTCGCTGTTTGGTACCCTCCCCCAGATCAGCCAACCAACGTTATCTGGCCCGTTCCCCGTATTGGACGTCTGTAGACTTCTTCCTGTGGGGAAAGACCAGAGGCGCTGTCTACAACGACGTACCAACTACACCCACACAAGGATACGCAACGACGCATTACTGCAGCCTGCTCAGACATCTCCGCTGAAATGCTAGCAGGTGTTCGACAGTCGTTTCATACCAGACTTGGAGAGTGATTACCACTGCCGGTGGTCATCTTTAACGTAACCTGGTGAGAATCCACATAACTAGTATGTGCACTTCTGTTGTTCTTTAGTGTGTGCTACCACAGGTATTGTACAACTGTAGGTGTGAGAACTTTTCAAAATGTGCTTTGTAAACGACTTGCACTGTAACCCTGCAACAAACACCACTGACTTTCTAATTTACCCTACTTTTAGCCTGTTAGTGTCAATAAGCATTCTTCCAGTTAAAAAGGCGTATGTTTCCACAAAAATTACACTTTGTAAGTGTTATTGCAATCTGTTGATTGTCTAATAGTACGAGCCATTCTGTGAGAATCATTCATGAAAAGAAATTTTCATTTCCGCACTAAATTGATGATCTAACTTGGAATGAAGTGGAAGAAGCCATAAAGAGGATGAAAGGGGGCAAGGCACCAGGTTGGGACGAAGTAACAGTGGATATGATACGAGCAGCAGGGGAAGTAGGAACCAGTGGCTATACAGAGTGCTGAGGGTGGTGTGGAAGGAGAACAGAATTCCTGAGGATTGGAAGAAAGGAATTATAGTCCCGATCTTCAAGAAAGGGGATAAAAGGAGATGTGAGAACTACAGAGGAATCACCCTGCTATGCCACTGTGGAAAAATCTATGAAAAGATCCTGGAGAAGAGAATAAGAAGCAGTATTGAAAGTAGACTGCAAGAGGAGCAGTACGGTTTCAGACCGGGAAGATCAACAACGGACCTCATATTTGCGGTAAGGCAACTGCAGGAAAGGCACTACGAGTACGGGAAGGACTTAATCATGGCCTTTTTAGATATTGAGAAGGCGTATGACAGTATCTTTAGGGACAAGCTCTGGGATGTGCAGAACGCAAAACGGATAGATGAAGAGATAACACGAAAAGTCAGAAAAATGTATGAGGGAAGTGAGAGTTGTGTGAAAGTGGTTCAAGCTGGAAAATGGGCTGCGACAGGGAAGTGCACTTTCGCTTTTATTGTTTATTATTGTCATGGATGAAATCCTACAGCAAGTATCAGATGCAATTGGAGATCATAAAATGAAAGCAGTGCTTTTTGCCGATGACCTGACGTTATGGGGAAATTGCGAGAAGGAGGTGCAAGAGCAGTTAGATGTATGGGAGGCAACGGCAGCACAATATGGAATGCATTTCTCTGCAAAGAAAAGTGAAATAATTGTCACAACAAGGAAGAAGAATAGGATAAATGTGGATATAACTTGTGGAGGGGAAAAACTACAAGTGGTAGAGAACTTCAAGTACCTGGGAAGCATGATTGAAAGTAAGGGGGGAAACGCAATGTAAATAAATGAAAGGTGCAGAAAAGCAGGGCAGTTCTACAAATGCATTAGGGGGCTTATTTGGAGCAAGGAGGTGCCACAGAAAACCAAGGGAATTATATACCGAACCTACTTTGTCCCCATATTGACATACGGAAGTGAGACATGGGTAATGCACAAAAGCGACAAAAGTAGAATACAGGCTAGTGAAATGAAGTTCCAGAGGAGCAGGTTGAGTGTAACAAGACGAGACAGATTGCGAAATGTGTATGTGAGGGAAAGACTAAAGGAGGAACCAGTACAGGACAGGATAGCAAAATCAAGACTGCAGTGGTATGGACACATGAAGAGAATCGATGAGGGAAGAATTCCAAAGAGGATGTTTGATCTGCAACTGGAGGGGAAGAGGCCCAGAGGAAGACCAAGAGATAGATGGGTGAAGGGAGTGAAGGAATTTGTGACGAGAAGAGGAGAGAACTGGACGAAGGTGGAAGAGGGGGAATGGTGGAAAGACAGAACACGATGGAGAGGCTTGTGTTCCCGACAGACCCAGCCAGTGGCTGGAAACTGTCCAAGATGATGATGATGATTTCCGCACTATTTATAGTGGCAGTTTTCGGTGATGCGCCCTGTATAGTATGTGCAATGAGGAGCCACACAGTTGTTTTCATATGCAGACATATAATTGTTTTACCGTGTAATGTTAGGAGGATAGTAACAGGAGGATTCTGACGTAAATAAAACTTCAAGCAACTGTAAAAGCAATGTCTTGTTTGATGACAACCGCGTTATTTGTTGTGTTCATTCTGGCATCAACTGGTAAGTACGAGGGTTATTCGGAAAGTAAGGAACGATCGGTCGCGAAATGGAAAATACAGTGAAAATCTGATGAAGCTTTGCACAGATGGGTTGGGCACTGTGTCTAGTATGCCCGTCGATCGCATCATGTCGTTCTTTTCAGTTCTGAGCTCACAGTTAGAACGTAAAGATTGCTAGAATTAGCGTCTCCCGCCAAATATGAGGGTCTGGCGAAAGATATCGCCTGAAGCTATGCAATGTACATAACATAACTGTCATGCGGTTCGTTATACAAGACAATTCTCGGCCGTACTCAGCAGGGGCAATGAAGATGCTCCCGCTGCGTTTTCGATGGGAAGTGTTTGATCACCCAAAATACAGCCCGTAATTGGCTACTCCTGAGGTTCATCTCTGGTCAAATGTACCGTTGGCTATGAAGACAATATTTTAACACCGACAACGAGCTGCAGTCCGGAGTAGAAAATTGTTGAAAAGCGCCGGTGGCTTTTTTTTATAACGAGGGAATTGAAAAGTTGGTACAACGCAACGACACATTTCTAGGTCTGAGCCGCGACTGTGTTGAGAAGTAGCTGGAAGGTGTAGCTACCCGTTGCAAATAAAACAGTTTTGATATTCTCTCTGGTTTCCATTTCGCGACCTACCGTTCCTTACTTCCTGAATAGCCCTCGTATGTCCCATTTACAGCAATAAATTGGCATACAAAATTTAATCTTTGTCTTTATGTAAATCAGCATTCTACAAATGCCGCACTCGTGTAGCCCATAGTGATCTCACAGATAATTCTCCACGTAAAATTCATCGCTCTTGTAATCACCTGGCTGCTGCTGTGCGATAAACGTTAATCATAAATTTCGCGATGTTTTCGAAGCATTTAGACGTCTTTGGTATGGGTTATTTTTACGAAAAAGGTATTGTCCATTCCTTAACTGTTTCCTTATAACCTAAAGCAACACTGAATAAAATTCCGTTGGATTATGGTAAACCGCCCAAATCGGCCGTCCAGTGTTCCAGTTTATTCATGTGAACAAAACACGCATATCAGGAGAATATGATTGCATCACTAAACATGTTTACTAGGAACACTTAGAATTTAATCAGTTTTTTATTATATGTTCATACATATTTAACATCACATGTTTTGTGTAAAATGAATTACTTCATTCAAAAGTTCAACGATCATTCATACAGCTCGAAGAAGCTAAATTTCTCCTCTTCAAGTAATTGTTTCTGAAATTTATGTGTTCAAGGTAATATCTGTATGAATCCATCAAACTGCATGACAAGATATATCATACAGATTACAGAATTCACATAAAGTATTGCTTGGGTGGCGAGGAGGATGATGAATTGGGATTTATGTATGTGGTAATTACGAGACTACAAATATTAAGTTAAAGTAATGAATATTATTAGTAATAACAATAACAATAATGACAATGAAATATTTCCTGCTGGTACGTGTTCATTGTTTCACACAATTTCGAAGGAATATAATGTGGATTTGCATAATGCAATAGGTCCAGTTTTTCTCCTAGCGCTAAAAATTACTGCACAGGAACTCATGTCGAGAGAATGATGACCCGCACGTTACTTAACGTGAAAAGTATTAGAACCACGCATTTCCGTTGGTTAGTGTTATTCCACCAGTGATTATGTACCTTCTGTAAGTGTGGTGTATATTAAATATGATTACAGGCACAATTCTCTCAAAACTATCCGCTATTCTGCTTTGTTTAATGCTACATGTACGCTGAAAACAGGTATTTTAGTTATTTGAGTGCAGCTCCGCGACGCTTAGAATACAATAGAAGTAATGTTATAGTGACTGATAATGGATACTGACGCTTTGTTTCTCTAGAAACATCATTGTGTAAATTACGTATTCTACAGAAAAAGTGAATAGCTTTTGTCTTGGACGTTAGAGAGACACGCTTTCATGTGGTACGCCGTGTATTGTGTCTATAATAACATCCTGATACACGACAGCTAAACCTTGTTTCCTAGTGTGGTAGCGGTTTACAATGAATTTACTGACAAAAAAGTCAGAGTTTTGTTTGTTGTGCAAACCTCCAACCAGTCATTTTTCAAGAGCGAACACTGCTGATCAGGATAGAACCCACCATGGAAATTCAAAGCGAGGTTCAAAATTTTTACCCAGAATTTAATTTCAGAACGTGCATTAGTGATATCGACGCTGACATACATGATAAAATAAGTGCAACAAGACGTACCTTGTCCGCAGCTCGTGGTCGTGCGGTAGCGTTCTCGCTTCCCGGGTACACCACCAGGCGCCTAATGAGGGGTTTGGGTTCGAGAATGATATCCTCACACGTAATTGTATGCTAGACAAGCACGCATGCACAAGCGTCCTTCATCAAGCAAGAACAAATCCCTCGTGCCGCAACACGGCACAAACATGCTTGTAGAACCTTCCGTTTGATATGCATCTCCACGTTTTCACGGCGAAATGGGTGCTCCATTAAATTTCGAGTGTGCAGCAGCATAAATTCTGCTTCTTTTCGGTCTTACGCACAGCTTTCCTTGGTATGTACAGAGAAGTGCTGTGATGTCCATACATTCTGTCTCCTCTACTATCTTACCAAAGTACCCTGTCCTTCATACCTGTCCTCGACCATCTGTCTTGTCCTGCAACGTAGCAGAAACACCCATTGTCATCTGAGGAAATACTCTCTGGCCCACTCCATTACTCAGCCACTTCGTGAAGTCTTTTTCAGATGCTGTAATCCGTCTCTGGACTTACCACCCACATTACATCAGAGCACTGAATTACATTTCCAGCTTCAAAAGACAGTTAATGGCACATCGACTGAAGCAAAAATTATGTCTACCTATGTCACTTTACTCACTGCTTATTCCAACAACTTCTTCCTCGTTTCCCAGAAACGTTTCCTGGTGCAGTTTACCTAAATTTCTCTCCTCCAGATAATAACACTTTTGTAGACCTACAAATACATTTTTTATCTGCAGATATCACTATTCCTAGCCGTGGATGTTCATCTTGAGTTGCTTGATCAGTTTACATCATTTTTTGCGTTGAGGTTACTATCCATTACTGTTAATAGTTAACCTTTAACAGGGCCAATAGTAATCTAAACTCGAAAAATGATGTAGGCTGATCAAGCGCCTGGAGACGATTTCCCAAGGTTTGGAACGCATCGTGCACTGAAATGCAAATCACGATTTGTGTGTGGAGGCGGTTTGTTTACAATCACTGTTACACTGTCCAGTCACATTAATGAGACCACCTGTCGAAACCCTTAATAACCACCTTTGGCAGCGCGGACCGCTACAACACGTGCAGGAAATGAGTCAGTGAGGTTGTGGAAGGTACGACAAGGACGTGGAGCCACGCCGATTCTAGGGCCATGGCCAGCTGCGCCAGGTTTCTCGTTTGAGGTTCCATTCATCGAACAGTCCAATCGTGGTAGACTCATAGATTCTCGATTAAGTTTAATTCCGGGGCGTATGACAGCCGGCGGAGTACGGTAAACTTACCGTGGTGATATTCGAACCACACAATTTCAGTGCGAGCTGTGTGACTCGTTACATTGTCCTGCTGGTAGACGCCACCATGTCGAGAAAACACATACTGAATTTACTCGACCGCAAGGATAGAAGTGTATCTGTGTTGATCCATTGTGCCTTTCATAACAACGAGATCACCCAGCAAATGTCACGAACAAGTTGCCCAGACCACAATGCTTCCCCCGGTTTCAACCATTTTGCTTTCAGACGTCGCACGCCGTAAAATAAAACCAACATTCGTCTGAACAGTTGCTCAACAGTTGAACCTCTGTTCACCCGTAAAAATCTCCACAGCCTTCATCATTTACGGCCTGTGCTAAATCACAGTTACCTCGGCGCCGGTTTGGATTGCACCATTTTGCCAGCACAGTATATCTTGACCACGACGGCACGGTTTACAAACTTAGCCGTTTCGGAAACGCAAGCCAATGATAACGGTTTGCACGTCTCGTATAACGCTCTGTTTCCTCTTTACGACGACAACTGCACTGTTTTCCTCGTCCCCCGTCACTGCTCGTGCTGCTACCTGTCGTCTGCGAGTGTTTACTGCACTTCGATATCGAACGTAGAACGTGGTCACGTTAATACGGCTGGATCGCGTGTCACTGCTACTAGTGGCAGCAGTAGCAGCAACAGCACAAGTACTGCTACTCCTAGTATTAACTAAATTAGCTCCTATTCAGTACTATTAATTCAGAGCGTGTCTACCTACAATCACATTACTTTTAATTATATTAATACTATTTCATTTCTGTATGTGATACCAAAATTATTGTTACGTGGTATTTAGCTATGACACGAAATATGCTGTGTGTGAAACTTTGGTCCTATGTAACACGGACTGAAGACATTTGTCAGGTCAAATAAACACATCAAGTATATAAATAAACCTGTCGTTATAAACATTTATTCCACTCCATTGAACAGTAAATGTACCATTTATCACCTACCGATGATGCGATATGAACTCAAGTAGTAATATTTTGAGTGCCTGAAAAAGATGCTTATAATTGTCGAAACAAAACCCTAAAACGTTATGGATGTTAATTTTCTGATAAGATTGCTGAATTTACGCAACAAGAACTGTAACTTCTTCAGCAAAAAAACATCGCGGAGCCAAGTTTTTACCCTTTAAATATCAAAAATTATACAGGACAGAAATTTTAATATGACACAGAAAATGAACGACATGTACTTTTTCGTAACCATTACTCAATATATCTCATGAAAGGATATGTACAAATTGTGTATCGCTAGAACTCAGCAAAGGGTTCCGGTACCATCAACGGAGTTAGATGGTTTGCTAGCCCTCTATCCCCCATTCACGAAGAAGGTTCCCGTTTATACCTGAAGGGCGTGCTTCTGAAGATATAAGTGCAGGGAACTTTCGCCCATTAGAAGTTTATAGAACTGCCAATTTTGGAACGCGAAAAAGTTCAGTAGAAGATTCCGTTGCATGAATGGAAAAATTCGATTACCATCACTGGAAGGACCTCTGCAGGAATTTTTTCAGAAACTCCAGAATCAAAACATATTCTCCAAAATGTAAAAGCTTACAAGGCCTGCTTCCAAATGACTTCTTTCGGGTCACTTCAGTCGTCAGAGACGAAATCGATTACTTTTTTTTTTCATCCGAGGAAAAATCTATCACAACATAGAATCATTACTACAAATACCCAACAAAAGCCATAAATTTCTGCAAATATACTTCATTGCAAATGAAGAAATAGCTGTTGATCAACGATGCCAAACTATCAGTTGACTGAAACGAGAAATAGTCCGAGATGTACAGAGGATCTTACACGAATACAGTCAACGGATTCACGTACTCAAAACAGCATTACACCTTAAAGACTCCAGCTTCTCTCACGGTCAGTTACATGTGGTCTCTTGTAATATCGAAAATATTTGTATATTCACTCTTGATTAAAAATGAAGAATTTCGTTTATGAACTGGAACTGTAAATCATGACTATAAAATTATAATTCCAGCCGACAAGTGGGAAACACGAACGTCGGTTTAATGTACCTCAGACAGACGAAGTCGCCATCGTAATTGTGAGCATTTAAAACGCAAGTCGTGACATAACTGGAAAACGAAGAAGAGATGGACTACAACCCATTGTAGAGACGCGCCATTTATTCGGTGCCCTCTGCTACCCATTACCATTTCTGCACGAATAAGACGGATATCATTTTAGTGTGGAATAAATCTAACCTGAATCAAGCATAGAAACAAACGCGTCACTTTCAAGGAGTTCTGTGCTTACTTCTTACTGATAAGAGACACTGAAACATACAATCGCATTCTCAACACTCGCCGATTATTCCAACAATTCCTGGTAGATATGTAGGCAAAAATAGAAACAAAACGAGTGCTAAACATAAGACTGAATCTGAAGAAACTACACTCTGAAGAATACATCCACCTTCAAGACGCAATCGTAAAGGACGGGAGAATTGACATCGGAACAATGGTAATCTTACCCTCATCATATATAGTAGGTCCGAGACACATGCATGAATATAGTCAAGATGCCATGACCTACACAAGAAAATATGTGCGACTTGACTTCTTCGTGACATTCACAAGAACTTGTCGTGGTCAGAAATCGAAAATACGGACCAGATGACCGGCCTCATGAAACTAAATAGCGATTTTCGCAATACGGCCACTGTCGAAAACGAACTCATCGACCAAACGTATTCAAACACTGTTCACAACTGTACTAACCTGGACTGGATATTTGAAAAGAAAATTTTGACACCTAAAAATAATGTTGTCCCGATATCAACTTTAATATCCAAAAGAAAATACCCAGTGAAGAGAGAATATTCAAACTGATTTACACGATGGTAAACGTTCAAAAAAGTTTGTACTCCTCTACAGAATTTTTAAACTCTTTGCAAGTGCCAGGAATGCCGCTAAACGACTGGAAAATACAAAGGACACACACTATTTATCCCCAGAATACCACTGATCTGTACTGAACTGCCATTCCAATTTAGAAGACTGTAATTTTCAATCAAATTAGCCTACAGTTTTACAATTAACACAGCTCAAGAACAAACTTTAAAATACTTCGGCATCAAGCTTAAAGACTCCAGCTTCTCTCACGGTCAGTTATATGTCGTCTCTTGCAGTAATATCGAAAAATTTGTATATTTATACTCTTGATAAAAAATGAAAATGTTGTTTCTGAACTATAACTGTAAATAGTTCAAACATGTGTTCAATAAAAAAAGCTTATCTCTTATACTTTAAGAAGTATTGTAAATACTTAGAATATGTTTTCAATATTTTTTTTTACCTTATATAGTTTAAACTTTTTCCTTTTATTCCTACTACCACACAATCTCATATCAACTCCCTGAGCGAAGCGGGGTACCTCAGCTAGTTATGAATAACATGTAGTATATGAATGAACTAAAGTTTCGAAAAATATGATTCCTTTAGGTATTCGCAACAAATCCCGTGTATTATTGCATGTTTTACGAATGACGTGAGAAGTTGAAATCATCGTAGTGAATGAAAAGTTAATAACCTGGGGCAGTGGAACGTTTCGATTTGCAAGGTATGTCCACAAAGTAAGTTCCGTTTGATTAAATAAAACAAATGTATACACATACAGAAAAAATATGTATTGTACAAAAATCTGCAACTGTTAAGCCACTTTTCCACATAGCTTCCGAAATTTTGTAGACACTTGTCACAGCGTAGCACAAGTTTTTGTATGCCTTCTTCACAGAAGGTTGCCGCCTGAGTATTCAACCATGTGGTAACATTCCTTTCAGCATGTCATAAACGTTGAAGTGCTGACCACCAAGGAAAGATTTTAGGTGTAAGAAGAGACGAAAGTCGCTAGGAGCGAGGTCCGGGCAGTACGGAGGATGATCAAACGCGTCCCAGTGAAATTTCCGTAAGAGTTGATTGGTCACAATCACCACGTGAGGTTGGGCACTTGATCACGTCCTTGATGGAACAGTCTGACCAATCTTCTAACCATTGAATCACTCATAGCATTTTATCCGTACAACTCGCTGATTTGCCGATGAATTTCCTTTGGTTTAACTCTCTTTGCATTTAGAAAACTAATCACAGATCGCTGACATTATGAAGAAGCAGTACAAAGCACACGTCTGCAGCAGCGATCTGAAAATGGCGTACATGTCTTCTCCTTGAGTCAGAGTAACTGCCGCGCATGCTCGGAATTGCGATCGTAGCGCTGCCGCGTATAGAAATAGAAACGGAACTTACTTTGTGGACGACCCTCGTATAAAATCGTCGGACCTATGATACACTTCTACGTGGTTTGAAGAGCAAGAAGCGAGAAGCCTATAAGAGAGATGTGCATATCCGAGATGACCGACTCCTTTTATAGGAGCCGATGGGGACCGGCGAATTTCTTTCGCTCGACGACAGATACTGCCCAGATAAGCAAGGAACCAGAGTGATATTGGCTCCGGAAACGCCACTCTCTCGATATATGGGAGTCAGTCTCTAACAAGAGAACGTCTCTATTCGTCTCCGCCAATGGGCGCTCCGAGGGTGTGACAACGAAGCGGAGGAGAGCATTGTTATGTGCAGTCGTTATCAGTGTCATTACGGACGCAGTAATTACTCAGCTTTTAAACTGTGACGCAGCGAACAGGCGGTATAATGCTTCAAGGAAAGTGCAGCCTAAGAGTGGAGAATTGTACCTCTCTCCTCTCTTAAGTCTGAAATGGTCCTGGATATGTTTCTTAAATTACTTAACGGTCTGTAGGTGTTCTCTTGTCTGATCGCTGTAACCATATCGTGATGTAGTCCAAGTCAAACGTCATGGCCGGTACAAAGAAAAAGGTATCTAGAATGAAATTTTCACTCTGCAGCCGAGTGTGCGTTGATATGAAACTTCCTAGGAGATTAAAACTATGTGCCGTACCGAGACTCGAATTCGCGACCTTTGCAAAGGTCTTTGGTCAGGCACACAGTTTCAATCTGCCAAGTAGTTGCAAGAAGGTATCTGTCCGCGGATCGTGTAATTCGATGGTACTATTTTTACTGCTTAGAGAGTGTTAAATCTCTATATGATCATTAGGGATCTAATGTCGTAGTACAGAAACATATTTTAGAACGAAGTCATTAGATAGATTTATGTGACGAACATAAACACAAACAGAGAAATACTGAAAGCAGGAAGAGACATATCTCGACACATTCCTATGCCGACATTAGTGCTGATAACAGACTCAAAAAAATTTATTTTTCGTAGAAAATTATACGTTTAGTTTCTATTGGGCAATGTAATTAACTGCTACTGTAATTTCGACCAGGACGTAGTATCTCAAATTATGCGAAAATATTTGTTAAAATAATTTTATCCTTAGATGGGGAGCAAAATTTTTCGTATCAATATAATTAAGGTAGGTAATCAACTAGTCTTTTTTGGTTTTGTTGACAGTGCATAACTAGTGGCAAACAGATAATCACACATCTTCAGATACTCGGGACGTGTCTAACCAAAGGTCCCGTATTAACAGCGATTCCACTGCATGCAAACAGTAACGTACATCAGTCTTGATGAGCAGTATAGTTTGAAAATAAACAGCCATGTAAAGAAGATACATTACGCATACTTAATTGTAGTTGTTTGACGCAATTGTGCAGGTACAAGACGGCAACACAACATTTAACACCTTGAATTTTCACTAAACAATTCATAGATATAACGGCTGACGTTGCTCTTTAGATAAACCTACTTGACATAAGTTTCTCTAAGCTGCTTCTGGCAAAACAATGAGTTGCACGTTTTGCAGAAAGCATGATATTAGTATAGTATTTAGCCGGCCGCGGTGGCCATGCGGTTCTGGGCGTGTCAGTCCGGAACAGCGCGACTGCTACGGTCGCAGGTTCGAATCCTGCCTCGGGCGTGGATGTGTGTGATGTCCTTAGGTTAGTTAGGTTTAACTAGTTCTAAGTTCTAGGGGACTGATGACCTAAGATGTTAAGTCCCATAGTGCTCAGAGCCATTTGACCCATTTAGTATAGTATTTGCATGTGACAAGAGACAAAAAGTAAGATTTAAAGAATGAGACGCTCGTCTGCCCCGCGTTTTGGAAAAAATTAAAAGTTATAAAAACGTTAGTGGTTTGAGCGATAAATATCTGTTAACTAGTCTTGCACCCCAGAGAATTGGAATATTCACTGATGCGTTGCTTAAGAATGTGTTTACATGAATAGCTTCAAGTCCATCAGTAAAAACCATGTACAACCCCCTGAAAGATCTAATGTTTCCCTTCCGTTCTTTAAAGATCTTGAAGAAATGTATTATCGTCGTCGCCTAAAAGATAAAGGAGCACCTAATGTTTGACAAGAATGGTAGGAAAATGCTTGAAAAACAAGAATTTTACAAGATATCTCGAGTTCTGAAGTGTTGTACGTAGAGGAAGGAGAGAAAAACAACGTTAAAATGATTACACGAACGGCTACACGCGGCTACCATGCGCTGCAGCGGCCCAAGAATGTCATTTGAAAAGGAAGAGAACCAATTTTTAGTACTCAGAACCAACTTGTAGCAAAAGATAAATAAATTAATAAATAAATAAATGGTGAGAAGTAATCACCCCATGAAAAAATTTAAGTAGCAAATAGTTATATCTAGTAAGATGCAACTAGCCCTGACAAAGGGATTAAATTTCGTTTACTCTCCAGCTCACAAATGACTAACAACCTCACACATAATTAACCTCCACAGCATAGTAACAATAGTTTTATACCATTTTACCATTTACACCCCGTGAACTTCATATATGCCAGTTAGTTATTATCAAGTCCAGACGACATCTCAAAATGACACGTGCGATTCATACACAACCGACAAACATGTGGCACTAAGAGGGCTCGATACTATTTTCAAAGAGTACTTGACTCAACAAACCTCAAAACATCAAAATGTACACAATTTTAATACAGAATTTCAAACAATAATTTACATAATGCCAAGGGAGAGATAACCTTGAGAAAAATATTGAATAACCGACGAAAGGACAAGTTCTACGAGCCTGGTCGTAGAATGTCAGAAGCTTGAACGTGGTAGGGACCTAGAAATTCTCAAAAGGGAAATGCAAAGGCTCAATCTAGATATAGTAGGAGTCAGTGAAGTGAAATGGAATGAAGACTGGGATTTCTGGTCGGATGAGTATACGGTAATACAAACAGCAGCAGAAAAATGTAGGACTCGTTATGAATAGGAAGGTAGGGCAGAGAGTGTGGTACTCTAAACAGTACAGTGGTATGGTCGTTCTTATCAGAAATGACAGCAAACCAACAGCGACAACGACAGTGTAGGTGTACACGCCTACGTCGCAATCTGAAGATCAAAAGATAAAGTATATGAGGATACTGAAAGGGTAATACAGTATATAAAGGGAGATGAAAATGTAATAGTCATGAGAAACTGGAATGCAGTTGTAGGGGAAGAAGAAAAGGTTACAGGGGCATATGGGCTTGGGAAAAGGAATGACAGGGGAGGAAGACAAATTGATTTTTTGTAATAAATTTCAGCTAGTAATAGCGAATACTCTGTTCAAGAATCGCAAGAGGAGGAGGTATACTTGGAAAAGGCCGGGCGATAGAGAGTGATTTCGGTTAAATTACATCATAGTCAGACAGGGATTCCGGAATCAGATAGGATTGTAAGGCGTACCCATGAGCAGATATAGACACAGATCACAATATAGTAGTGAGGAAGAGTAGGTTGAAGTTAAGACAATAGTCAGGAAGAATCAACACGCAAAGAAGTGGGATACGGAAGCACTAAGGAATGGCGAGATACGCTTGAAGTTCTCTGAGGCTATACATATAGCAATAAGGAATATCTGAGTAGGCAGTACAGTTGAAGAGCAATGGACATCTCTAAAAAGGACCATCACAGATTTTGCAAAGAAAAACATAGGAACAATTTCGAAGACTGAAAGAGCTGACAAGTGAGAGAATTATCGAACCATCACATTAACAGCTCATGCATCCTAGTTGGTGGCAAGAATAATACACAGAAGAATGGCAAAGAAAATTGAGGATTTGTTAGATGACTATCAGTTTGGCTTTGATAATGGAAGCAAGACTAAAGAAATCAAGACACATTCATAGAATCTGTCGATCTGGAGAAGCGTTCGACAATGTAAAATGGTGCAAGATGTTCGAAATTCTGAGAAAAATAGGGGTAAGCTGTAGAAAGAAACGGGTAATACACGATATGTACAAGGACCAAAAGGGACTAATACGAGTGGACGTACAAGAACGAAATGCTCGGATTAAAAAAGGTGTAAGATAGGGTTGTATTGTGACTACGTAGGCTTTCCCGGCGTAATAAGTCTTGAAAGTCTCTTCGGGTTTGCTGCCGGGTCCTAAAATCAACTTGACTCGATATTTCAGCGATCCAACTGGTCGCCATCTTCAGGAAATCCAACAGAAGTAGAATTTCCTGAAGATGGCGAACAGTTGGATCGCCGAAATATCGAGTCAAGTTGATTTTAGGATCCGGCAGCAAACCCGAAGAGACTTTCAAGGGTTGTATTCTTTCACTCCTACGGTTCAATCTGTACCTCGAAGAAGGAATAATGCAAGTAAAACAAAGACACAGCAATGGAACTAAAATTTTAGATGAAAGGATATCAGTGATACGGTTCACTGGAGATTGCTATCCTGAGTGAAAGTGAAGAAGAATTACTTGATTTGCGTGATGGAATGAAGAACCTATTGAGGCAGAATAAAGACTGAAGGAAATCGAAGAAAGACGAAAGTAATGAGACGTAGCAGAAATGAGAACAGCGAGAAACTTAACATCACGAACGATGTTCACGAAGTAAATGAAGGCAAGGAATTCTAGTACCTAGGCAGCAAAATAACCACTGACAGACAGAGTAAGGAGGACATTAGAAGCAGACTATAACTTGCAGAACGGGCATTCCTGACCAAGAGAAGTCTATTAGTATTAAATATGTGCCTTAATCCGAGGAGAACATTTCTGAGAATATACGTTTGGAGCACAGCATTGTATGTTAGTGAACCATTAAGTGTGAGAAAACCAGTACAGAAGAGAATAAAAGCATTTGAAATGTGGTGCTACAGACAAATTTCGAAAATTAAATGGACTGGTAAGGTAAGGAGGCAGAAGATTCGGCGCAGAATCGTAGAGGAAAGGAATATGTGGAAAGCACTGACAAGGAGTAGGGATAGGATCATAAGACATCTATTAAGACATCAGGGAATGATTTCCGTCGTACTAAAGGGTGCTGTAGAGGGCAAAAACTATAGAGGAAGACAGAGATTGACATGCCTGCAGCTAATAATTGAGGACATAGGTTGTAAGTGCTACTCTAAAATGAAGAGTTTGGCACAAAAATGTGTGTGTGAGCCGGCCGGTGTGGCCGTGCGGTTCTAGGCGCTTCAGTCTGGAACCGCGTGACTGCCTGTGTGGCATGGATGTGTGTGATGTCCTTAGGTTAGTTAGATATGAGTAGTTCTAAGTTCTAGGGGACTGATGACCTCAGATGTTAAGTCCCATAGTGCTCAGAGCCATTTGTGCGTGTGAATTCCTAAGTGACCAAACTGCTGAGGTCATCTGTGCCTGGCCATACGCACTATTTAAACTAACTTATGCTAAGAACAACACACACGCCCTTGCCCGAGGGAGGACTCGTACCTCCGGCGGGGAGGGCCGCGCTAACCGTGACATGGCGCCTCTAACCGCACAGCTACTCCACGCGGCTGTTTGGCACAGGAAAGGAATTCGCAGTGGGCCACATCAAACCTGTCATAAGACTGATAACACATAAAATAGAATTACATAACGTTAGTGAAGGCTGCCTAACTGTAGCCGGCAGCGGTGCATTCCATCAAGCCAATGTACGAGGCAACGATAACAGCCGTAATGCCATGCTCACGCACTGGGTCTAGGTCCAAGACAGTCAAAGCGTACCACAACAGTAAATAACTTGAACACACTAAGGGAGCGTCTAAATTCCACTGTCATTCTCATATAATAAAATCCCGTAGCTACAAAAAAAAAAAAAAAAAAAAATGGCTCTGAGCACTATGGGACTCAACTGCTGAGGTCATTAGTCCCCTAGAACTTAGAACTAGTTAAACCTAACTAACCTAAGGACATCACAAACATCCATGCCCGAGGCAGGATTCGAACCTGCGACCGTAGCGGTCTTGCGGTTCCAGACTGCAGCGCCTTTAACCGCACGGCCACTTCGGCCGGCCCGTAGCTACAGTACTTGTACAGATCGAGGGACACTTCACATGATCCTGTTCAAAAACTTGGTCTAAGGCTAAACATGGTCGCACTTAAGACAATGTAGAGCATTACCAAATCACCGAATGCACTGGTGAAAGTGGGAAATTGAGAGTTGTGATATCAATGTCTCCGGTTGCTACACGTTACCCCAACACATGCGAAGTTAACGCCACAAGGTATTAAATCGAGAAACACGACAAAAATAAGGCAACTTTCGGATCAGAAAGCTATTTACACAACATGACTTCCACCGAGAAGCACCAACAACAGATTCAAATAGCCAAGACCGCTCGAATGTTGGGGCTTAGATAACCTCCAGTGCTCACATCTATTAAATAGACAAAACATCTGAAAGGCTACCAATCACTCCGCGGCACGTCAAATTAGGTCGAACGGCACTTAACTGCGCGGCTCACGCTCCCGTCCTGCTTCAAAACACCGACTGTCAGTGTTACCCGGTGTCGCCCCTCGCAGCCCAGCGCCGCTCCACATCGCACCCTGGCGCCACAAAAGGTGACATACGTCAGATGAGCGGGGCGGGAATTCGAAGAGGGAGCCCGCCATGGCTCGATATAGTCCTTACATTTAACAGTTTTTTTGCAAAATCATCGCCTCAATCGCCGTTCAGACACTACTGAGGAGCGGCCGCTGTGGCTTAGCGGTACTAGGCGCTTCAGTCCGGAACCGCTCTACTGTTGCGGTCACAGGTTCGAATCCTGCCTCGGGCATGGATGTGTGTGATGTCCTTAGGTTTAAGTAGTACTAAGTCTAGGGGACTGATGACCTCAGATGTTACGTCCCATAGTGCTTAGAGCCATTTGAACTACCGACGACACTATACGTCCATCGCTAATACTGCAGTTCCAATGAAGATCTTCAAGTTCTGGTTGCAAAGCCACGGAATCAAATGCTAAATGCGCAGTGTCGTGTCAGCAATGGGCAGCAGATCTGAATAACCGCATAACAAGAGGTTGAATATATGACAGAATACATTCAATACGAACACGTGTTACTTTATTATATTATCTCAATTAAGACACATTCTTCTATAGATCCATCAAAATTCTTAAGACAAATATTTAAGACATTTAACCCGGGCAACCTTGCAGAGCCACTACAAGTTTTAGAGAACTTCAGCTTGGACAATAACTGAGGCCCGAGATTGTGAGGCCGCGACTTGGCCACTAACGGTGGAGGCGACTGAGTACTTATCTTCGAATTAAAATGTGGTCTCGGTTTGTACTTCCGCCCCGTTCAGAACACCGAAATCGGAACCAAACAGCACACGCGAGCTCAGGCGAAGTCAACCGCCCGTACTCCCGCTATTAATTTAAAAGGGGAGGCTCTGCACTTGGGTGGCCCACTGCTTCCGATCTCTGAAACATAAATCAGAAGGTACAACAAGGAACCGAACAACCCTTCCTTCACCTTAATACTCAAACTTGTACAGAAAACTACTTCGAAAAAATTGACAATAACAAAACTGATTTCATTCCTTTAAGCAGAACCACGTACAAGAATGATGCAAACGGAACTGCCTCATTAAAACCCAAGCATCACATGGTGCACCTTATGTGTTACCAAACGGCAATCTTTAGAAACCGAATATAGATCGTTCGGTAAGGCTGCGCACACGGATCAATGTTTTAGACACTTGCCAGCTGAAGTAAGAACAATACTATTAAGGAGCGAAGCACACACTTAATAAGAGACATGAAATATCACATCACAGTCCTTGCAATGCTTTGCTGCATCAAGAGCAATCATCATTAAATTTCACTAATCGTGCCCGCATCTCGTGGTCGTGCGGTGGCGTTCTCGCTTCCCACGCCCGGGTTCCCGGGTTCGATTCCCGGCGGGGTCAGGGATTTTCTCTGCCTCGTGATGGCTGGGTGTTGTGTGCTGTCCTTATGTTAGTTAGGTTTAAGTAGTTCTAAGTTCTAGGGGACTGATGACCATAGATGTTAAGTCCCATAGTGCTGAGAGCCATTCGAACCATTCATTCACTAATCGTTGGTAGGACTTGAATTACTTAACTTCATGCCAGCTGCTGGATCGATGTGGCGAAGACACCAGACTTTGCTTAGTCCGACAGTAACAGCGCAGCGTGTTCCTTGACGGGAGCGAGCCCATGCATAGCTTCACAAGGTTGCCAAGAAGCCACAGCGCCTGCCCGATTTTACTGGCTCCAGTACGTTTAAGCGCTAACTGCCGCCCCTACTCAGGTACACCGTGCTTTCTGTCGTCTCTCCAACGTCTCGCTAATACGCGCTCTTCCGCATGCCGTGCCCAACGTTGTTGCCTGCCCCTTTCCACCCCGTACTGCCCGCTATATCCTTAGCCGGACCAGGCTCCAAAGACAAACTTCTGCCAGAGGGAATCGATAGTGCCTAACCAATGATAGCCCTGGCACCAGTCCCGCTGCCGGCAGCGGTGGTCTAGCGGTTCTGCCGCTGCAGTCCGGAACCGCGGGACTGCTACGGTCGCAGGTTCGAATCCTGCCTCGGGCATGGGTGTGTGTGATGTCCTTAGTTTAGTTAGGTTTAAGTAGTTCTAAGTTCTAGGGGACTTATGACCTAAGATGTTGAGTCCCATAATGCTCAGAGCCATTTTGAGCCAGTCCCGCCAGTTGGAAACGTAAAAGGAAAACCAAGTTCAATCCATTCACCTTGCCACAGAGAATTCCTAAAAGTGAAATACTCAAATATTTGCTGCACTCACTAAAATATTAAATCTTTTGTCTCTGGCAACAGAAGTAGGATGAATACTATGAAGACAAGTCACCGAATTTCAATAGACTATACAGCTGGTAAGGAACTGCAGCTTTTTACAAGCCAATGGCTATTGCAGGTCTGTCGTATAGACATGAGACATGGTACATAAACGAAGAAATAAATAAGTTCGCAAGAGAAAGGCTCCCATATGCAGAAAACATTTTATCCATAATGTACCACACATGAGGATGTGTAGCGAGAGCTAGTACAGAAAAACAAGTATCCCAAAACGGATGGACGAGTCTCGTAAGAAGGCAAATCTAAAGGCCCTTGTAGCTGTGAGATATTGAAGAAATGGTACTACTGAACCGGAGCATATAAATCTGATGATGTAAATGCGATTAATCAGAATGAGAAAATTAGATGTTTCTTTCAGTGATCCATTTCTGTTACGACTGGTACGCTAGCAGCCCTGTTCTCTTCTGACTAAGCAGCCGAAACAACGGCACACACAGAGCCAATGTTTTCTCCCTCACAAGACTTTCTCGTGTGAGTGGCTTACTCTGTCTCGCGGCCTGACAAGCAATCCCGGCAGCATGCTGTCGGGGGCCACTGCGTCCTCTTAACAGCTTGTCCGACTGCCGCGTCGGTTCCCGTGCGCCACGGCGACCCAACAGCCTCGGCACTTGTCATCAGAAAGCGATTACTTGCCGGACCGCGACGCGCGAGGTGCCGCCGTGACAAACGACGCAGATATCGACCGCCCGCAAGCGCGGAGACCACTCTGCCGTGATGTATGGCACCGCCCACGCCTGGTCTATTTTTTTATCAATTTTCCTCTCCCTTCCTCAACGAACAAGATAGAGCGCGGCGTTCCTGCACTGCATTATACAATACTCGGGCGCTCTAAATCATTTCCTTCCTCCACCGTACAGACTCGTAACTGCGAGTCGCCGCCGCTCCTGATATTTCCGATCTTTGTTTTCGTTCTTTTTCGTCCTGCGTTCTTTCCGGACCGAGTATTCAGCAGTGCAGTGTAGCTATGCGTGACGGCAGCAGGGGTTAAGGAAGATGAGTGTGCCTGGAAAACGTTCTCCGTTCGAAAGAAAAACAACGTCCTGTTTGAAGCCATGTATAATGCTTCGATCGACATGAAAGTTCCAGAAGTGTACATAACCTAAAAATACGCTGCAGACCAAATATGTAGTATCTCCGTCCACTGAAGATGCTTCGTAACATATGGAACCACTGGAAGAAATGGGAGCCATAATGTACGTTATCCTGATGCGGGTATCACAACCAGCGTCAAAGCTGTCGATACCCTTGTAAGGCTGCCTATAGCATCTGAAGTAAATGTGTCAGGCCAAACACAGCTATAGCTATGTAGCACAAAGCACGTTATTAAACTACCGTTCTAAACTAGGACAAATAATGAAAATAAAATGACGGCAACTTCTTATTATATAAAAGCCTGGAGCTTATTCTACTTCTCAAAATTGTTCCCATCCATATTAAAACTCTTATCACATGGTATAACCCGCTTCCGACATGCATACTGATAGAAATATAGAAATATATCAATGATTTTTTAACTAGATTCTTCCCAAATCATACGACACGATGATATCTTGTGCGATGAGGCATATAGTAACGGACATTTTCGTCTAGCGAAATGACCCCTTTACTGAGAATGCCCTCCTTTTCATTTCTATTCTCAGCACTGTTTAACTCTCTGAGGGTCAACGTAGATTCTAAGGGGCTGCGCTCTCTTCCAAAAGCGCCAGTCCCGTAAGTTCTATGGCCAGCGTATTTTGATGATTAAGAAACGCTGCGCATTGTTTTCGTACCTCTGACTATCGATATACGATGTTTGTACTGTTATCTGTTAGTTGCACGTCTGGATGGTGTGAATGTACTGTACTGCCATCTGTTAGTTGCACGGCCAGATAGGTGTGAATGTACGTCTTGTTTCCGCGGTAATTCTTTCGTTATGAGTCTGCGGATACAGCACATTATTGGTATGCTGTGTAAGAGAAATGGCGCGCCGTGGTTTATCGGACGAAGAAATGGCCCATTTGCTGAATTTTGGAGACGCTGTCGATGCCCTAGATAGTGAAGATGATTTGGACGACACAGGTGTCTTTGAAGGCGACTGCAGTACAATGTGTTCAGGCGCAGAAATGTAAAATGGTGGAGGAAAAAGTTTTTTTTCATTTTGTCTTGTCAGGAGTATCGAATGCATTTTGTTTATACGGTTCATTTCAGACCAATAAAATGATAATACTGATTTCCAGCAGCTCCAGATAACCAACACGGACACAGAGACAATTCCTGCAACATTTACCACACATAAGCCAAAAATATGCCCCACGTATAATTTATGTTTGTTCTTCAAAGTCAAAGAAAAAAATGGAAAAGCATTCCACAAGGAGACACGTCATCAATGCAAACAGTGCTCTGTGGAATTGTGTGTGGAACACTGTTTCAAATTATTTCATACGAAAATGCAGTATAAATCCACGTAGAAAGTGCTATGATATTTGTATACAATATTCAGCACTGATCAATATACACTTTTGAACTCATTTGCTCTACATATACGAATGTGTGACTTTTTTAATTTTACGAAAACAACGTTATGTATAATAATGTAATTCGTCTATGTTACACCAGACAGGAACTTGTTCATAGCTGCATATTAAAAAAAGGCAACATGACCTTAAAATATTATTAATTTTGTATTTATATGGTATATATTTTCCGACATATACATTAAAAATACAGGTAAAATTGCCTGAATTCTGCGGACACGGACAATTATTGGGCCGGTAATGAGAGTGTTAAGATCTGACAATAGCCGTCTGCATTGACTGCTACCCCGAGTGAAAACTGCCTATCCCAAACCATAGTGCATGTGACTCTTTGGACTAAAATAGTTTGCTGGAACTTTAATTTCTTGGACAAGAATAGACCTTTCCAATGACTGTTGTTTTTACTACAGTATATCGTGAGCATCCCACATTTCGTTAACAGCGACAATTTACCTTAAAATCCTTTTTCTTTCGTCACAGCTTCTCTGGGGAAATTCATTGAACTAGCTATAATATTGGTTTTGTGCTGCTGAGCCATGTTTGGAACCCAGCGTGTGTGTACAATCAGCGATACTGTAAGCTTCCTGTCACATTTTAATGTTAAATACTTCTTTGAACACGAAGAAGGGCATTGGGTTAATGATGAAGTCATGTAGCGTCCGTCTTCACGAATTTTTTGATCGACTTCCTGCAGCAGTGATGTTGGACCGTCACCCACTTTGTTTCTCATTGTGTTCATTTGTGCGGCCATCTTTAAATTCTTTACTCCATTTAACTAACCATTCCAGCGCTCACAGTGTTCTCGCTTCACTATTCTGACAATGAATATGGGCATCTTTAACACCTTTTATGTTTAAGATACGAATATCATCGCGTATTTCAGAATCAGGATCATTTTCAATCGGCTGAACCACTTTATACACGTATAAGCGTTCACGCCGTTTCTGAAAGTATTTGTATGGAGTGTAGCCATGTATGGAAGTGAAACATGGACGATAAATAGCTTGGACAAGAAGAGAATAGAAGCTTTCGATATGTGGTGCTACAGAAGAATGCTGAAGATTAGATGGGTGGATCACATAACTAATGAGGAGCTATTGAACAGAATTGGAGAGAAGAGGAGTTTGTGGCACAACTTCAAGAAGGGAAAGGTTGGTAGGACATGTTCTGAGGTATCAAGGGATCAGCAATTTAGTATTGGTGGGCAGCGTGGAGGGTAAAAATCGTAGAGGGAGACCAAGAGATGCAGACACTAAGCAGATTCAGAAGGATGTAGGTTGCAATAGGCACTGGGAGATGAAGAAGCTCGCACAGGATAGAGTAGCATGCCGAGCTGCGTCAAACCAGTCTCAGGACTGAAGACCACAACGGCAACAACAAGCGTTGACGCAAGTGAGAACTACCGGAACGACGTTTGTGGACGGCCAACAGTTGAAGGTTCCTTGTGAATAGGCGTAGTACGGCGACCGCCACGTTCCAACGTTCACATATCGAAACGGTATGTACTCTGAATACACGCCTCGTATGCCACGACACACAGATTAATGAATCTTATGAATAAGCGTAAGTCAGGCAGAAGAAGTACGGAAGTGTCGTCAAGGAGTAGGCTGTCTTACTTGCTGCAGCATATCACCATTTCTCCTTGCATTCGGGAGGACCGGGTATGACATTTGTGTAGTCGCTCACCTATACATATTTTGATGAATTTATTGGCAGTAAATTCAAGTGATACATAACTTTGCAAAGTGTATGTAGACCGGGTTGCTGCTCCTTAGCGACCGTTTTGGCGCATGTGCCACGACCATCTGGCGTAACAGAACATAGGGTAGTCGCCATTGGAAGAGTGTCCTGCAATAGAAGATACAGTTCCGTAGCGCCCGAACTTACGTGTTACAGTTGCTGCCATCTTGCTGCTGTCTAAAGTGTCTGCCATCGTTATTGTTATCGCAGTACTGAAAGGTGTGTGAGTGTGTGCAGTGCAAAATTAATCTGCCAGGAAGTTTCTTATCAGAGCACACTCCGCTGCAGAGCGAAATTTTAATTCAAGAAGCGTCCCCCAGGCTGTGGCAAGCCGTCTCTCCACAATATCCTTTCTTCCGGGAGTGCTAGTTCTGCAGTATCGAAGGAGCGCTTCTGTGAAGTTTGGAAGGTGGGAGGCAAGGTACGGCGAAAGTAAAGCTTTGAGGACGGTCGT
This sequence comes from Schistocerca nitens, assembly GCF_023898315.1. Taxonomy (NCBI): domain Eukaryota; kingdom Metazoa; phylum Arthropoda; class Insecta; order Orthoptera; family Acrididae; genus Schistocerca; species Schistocerca nitens. Next base: position 545,457,901 of record NC_064619.1, on the reverse strand, counting down.
CAGTCGTGCTTGGGTAGCTCGGATGGTAGAGCACATGCCCGCCAAATAAGGTCCCAAGATCGAGTCTCGATGCGGCACACAGCTTTAATCTTCCAGGATGCTCCGCTGCAGAGTGAAAATTTCATTCTGTGCAATATAAGTTTATTGATTTTCAGTGTATCAGATATTCACTCGGCAGTAGAATTGGATCTAAGTTACATATTGCGTGTTAGATAACAAGGATTGTGTTATCGTAGTAACTTTTGTAGCTGGCTCAGATATTTCATTATTCGTGAGTTACATTGTTGTAACGTCAAGATTCTACGCCCTTCGTATCGTCGCAGTCGTCATTCACTTGAAAGAAAAAATTTGTGTGCGCCACCTCTCTGTGGTTCTCAACGGCTTGAGCCTCGTGTTTTCTGAGATGTTGAATATCACGAGCAGCAGAAACTAATCCAATAATTAATATTTCTATGTCGCTGACTTTATTTCTGTGTTAATACGTAAAATACAGCACAATGAAGAAATTTTGTTAACGTTCGTCACGCTTGTAGCAGGATCTGCTGCTCCCATAACAACAAGTAAGAAGGCGTTCCGAAAAAGTTAGTAATATCTGGTCCCTTCCTGGACGCCATTTACTTTTTTGTTACAGTCCGACTGGCACATAATCTGCAAGACAACGTCATCTCGTTGATCCGGCGTAAAGGCGAATGCCTTACCGTCAAGGTAGGGCCTACTCTGTGCTTTCGACCCCATAGGCAAGAACCACAGCGACGTAACCACGATCTTCGAATACAAGTTGTTGTTTCAGTTAATTACTACACGAAGGAAGCTGGCACATGCCTCAAATTGCAAACCTGGCTGCCAGATTTAGGATGTACGTGGTTTGCATAGATGCCGGTTAGGTTTATTCAGGCAAGAGATGAGTCACTGGTTTTCTCACCCTTCTTTAGTCCAAGACTGATCTCGAATTCTACTCACTATTAAATCGACGTGACTGTAAATCTTTAATTTTCCATCCTCCTTCCTCGTGGTATCGAAGGAGTCCATTTAATTGCTTTATAACCCTAAACAGAACACACTATGTGATCAAATGTATCCGAACGCACCCAAAGCATACGTTTGTCATATTAGGTGCATTGTGCTGCGACCTACTGCCAGGTACTCCATAACAACGACCTCAGTTGTCATTAGACATCGCGGGAGAGCAGAATGGGACGCTCCGCGAAACTCACGGACCTCAAACTTGGTCATGTGATTGGGTGCCACTTGTGTCATACGTTTGTACGTGAGATTTCCACACTCCTAAACATCCCAATGTCCACTGTTTCCGATGTCATAGCGAAGTGTAAACGTGAAGGGACACGTACAGTACAAAATCGTACAACAGACCGACCTCGTCTGTTGACTGACAGAGACTGCCAACAGTTGAAGAGGGTCGTAATGAGTAATAGGCAGACATCTATCCAGACCATTACACAGGAATTCAAAACTGCATCAGGATCCACTGCAAGTACTATACCATTTAGGTGAGAGGTGAGGAAACTTGAATTTCATGGTCTAGCGGCTCCTCATAAGACACACATTACGCCGCTAGATGCCAAACGACGCCTCGCTTGATGTAAAGACCGTAAAGACTGGATGACTGAACAGTGGAAAAAAGTTGCGTGGAGTGACGAATCGCAGTACACAATGAGGCGATCCGATGGCAGGGTGTGGGTATGGCGAATGCCCAGTGAATGGCATCTGCCAGCATATGTAGTGCTGGCAAAATTCAGAGGCGGTGGTGTTATTGTGTGGTCGTGTTTTTCATGGAGGAAGTTTATAACTTGTATTTCGATTGTGCAGTAGAAACACTGTAGGTTATGTCGGTCGATAACATCGTTCGTGAAAATGGGGGTGCGGCATCTGTCCCTACGAAAACGGACAGATGACGCACCAGTACTGTGAAACAGATGCCTAATGCTTACAATGCTAACAGGAGTCCATACGTTTTTGTTTTAAAGAAAAATGCCGAGAAAACGCATTAGGGCAAGAGACAGGAAGAAATGGACTGCAGATGATCTATTAGAGGCAGTGAAACTAGTCAACGAGGAAGGTTATGCTAAAAGGAAAGCAGCTCGAATGAAAAATATACCAGAACGAACATTAAGGAGAAGACTTGTTACGCACAATTGCAAGAAAGCAGGGTGTGGGCCATCATCATACTTGGGTGAAGGTGCAGAAAAGAAATTAGTTGCCCATGTAAAGAAATTGCAATCAAGTGGCTTTGCTCCCAAACCATCACACGTTAGGCAAATAGCTTTCAATTTAGCTGATCAGATGGGACTGAAAAACAAATTCAACAAGGAAAAGAAACTTGCAGGGAAATATTGGTTTCTCTCATTTTTAGAACGCAATGAGGGCTTAAGCATCAGAAAAGCGCAAGGGCTTTCTGTAGCCAGAACGACTGGAATGAACAAAGTCAATTCTTACTTTGATCTGTTAACACAAACGTTGACCGAAAATGGGCTTTTGGATAAACCAGGTAGTATCTACAACGTAGACGAAACTGGTCTACAGTTAAACAATGAGCATGGGAAGGTTTTTGCGCCAAAATGAAGCAGAGATGTCCATGTCATTACTTCTGCTGGAAAAGGAGAGACAATAACACTCATTGCATGCTGTAACGTCAAGAGAAATTTCTTACCACCTTACTGCTTTTACAAAGGAGTGGATAAAAAACAAGATGCTGAAGACAACATACCTCCAGGATCAGTTGTTGTTATGAGGAGCTATTGAAAATGAAGTGTCAACAATTTGTTTGCCTAGGCACATGACACACTTTTTACAGCCACTAGGCCGATAATTTTTCAAGCCGCTGAAATCCTATTTTAAAGCTGAATGGATTGTAGGTAATGCAGGCAAAGATAGAAGAATTACAAGGCAGCAGTTTGGAGAGTTGCTCTTCAAAGCATGGACTTGTGCTGCCATTGTCCAGATTGGTGTATCCGGATTTAGGGCTACTGTGAATTATCCCGCCTCACAGAGCAGTAATTCCAAACCATGCCTTTGTTTCAGGCATTAATAATACTGAACTCTCAACTACTGCCGATGTCTCTAATGATCAGACTCCGGATCATTCATCAATATCAAGGTTTGGAAAAAATGTGTTAAGAGAACACTCTCCTACCTGCAAACCTTGCACAAATTTGGCTACTGATCAAAGCAGCTGCTGTGTAAATGACTACTCAGTGACACCTCATGGAAAGACTTCATCAAATTTCTGGAAAATATTTCACCTCTTTCTATACTGCCTCATAGAAATCAATCCAAAAGAAAGAAATCAGCAACAAATATAACGCCCGACGATTTTAAAGCAACGAAAAGGAAGAAAATCACCGAAAGAAACAAGAAAGGAAAACCTTTTGTCCACAAAATTGTAGCAGCTAAAAGAAATCAAATCCCCAAACCAAGATGAAAAAACGGCCAAAGAGGCGTCTGTTTGAAGACTCAGAAGAAGATGATGATGATATTTCCCCACACAGTGGTTCCTCCGATGAATTAAATTTCAAAGAAAACGAATGTGTAGAGTGCCTTGAACTTTATCAAGAAACAACATCTGCCTCTGACTGGATTCAATGTGTAGGATGTTCTAGGTTGCTTCATGAATCATGACTCTCATTGAGAACATGTGTCGTTTGTGTGGACGACTTAAAAATAAAGTTGAAAAACAAAAATTAAAGTAACTGTCATCTTCAATGTATTTTGCCCTTGGCTATCTCCCACCCTTTAGCGGCATCTTGCCCGCGATTTACTAATTAACTGATATTTACGAGCCTTTGTAGATCATAAGAATGTTCCTTTGTTATAAAGGTTTTTGCTATGTGATGGTATCTGTAATAAAATACAATATTCTACCCATCAATCTTGCCTAATTTTTTGCGATTTAAGTGTTTATATAGCGATAAAAATTAATTTTAAAAAATGTGCGGCGTCTGTCCCACCTTTACCTTATATTTATTTATACATTTACTGTATATTTATCTATATAATCGTTTTTAGATATTGTACATTGTCAAGATCCCCCCATGAACCATGGACGTTGCCGTTGGTTGGGAGGCTTGCTTGCCTCAGCGATACAGATAGATGTACCGTAGGTGCAACCATAACGGAGGGGTAGCTGTTGAGAGGCCAGATAAACGTGTGGTTCCTGAAGAGGGGCAGCAGCCTTTTCAGTAGTTGCAGGGGTAACAGTCTGGATGATTGACTGATCTAGCCCTGTAATACTAACCAAAACGGCTTTGCTGTGCTGGTATTGCGAACGGCTGAAAGCAAGGGGAAACTACAGCCGTAATTTTTCCCGAGGGCATGCAGCTTTACTGTATGGTTAAATGATAATGGCGTCCTGTCGGGTAAAATATTCCGGAAGTAAGATAATCCTCCATTCGGATCTCCGGGCGGGGACTACTCAGGAGGACGTAGTTCTCAGGAGAAAGAAAACTAACGTTCTACGGAAAGGAGCGTGGAATGTCAGATCCCTTAATCGGGCAGGTAGGTTAGAAAATTCAAAAAGGGAAATGGATAGGTTAAAGTTAGGTATAGTGGGAAATAGTGAAGTTCGAAGGCAGGAGGAACAAGACTTTTGGTCAGGTGAATACAGGGTTATAAATACAAAATTAAATGGGGGTAATGCAGAAGTAGATTTAATAATGAATAGGAAAATAGGAATGTGGGTAAAGTACTATAAACAGCATAGTGAACGCATTATTGTGGCCAAGGTAGATACGAAGCCCACGCCTACCACAGTAGTACAAGTTTATATGCCAACTAGCTCCGCAGATGATGAAGAGATTGATGAAATGTATGATGAGATAAAAGAAATTATTCAGATAGTGAAGGGAGACGAAAATTTAATTGTAGTGGGTGACTGGAACTCGATAGTAGGAAAAGGAAGGGAAGGAAACGTAGTAGGTGAATGTGGATTGGGGCCAAGAAATCCAAGAGGAAGCCGTCTGTTAGAATTTTGCACAGAGCATAACTTAATCATAGCTAACTCTTGGTTCAAGAATCATGAAAGAAGGTTGTATACATGGAAGAAGCCTGGAGATAATGGGCCGTCTCAGATAGATTATATAATGGTAGGACAGAGATTCAGGAACCAGGTTTTAAATTGTAAGACATTTCCAGAGGCAGATGTGGACTCTGATCACATTCTATTGGTTATGAACTGTAGATTGAAACCGAAGAAACTGCAAAAAGGTGGAAATTTGAGGAGATGGGACCTGGATAAACTGAAAGAACCAGAGGATGTAGAGAACTTGAAACACGTACGTATTCAGTAGCAGCGATGGCGAGGTATGACAGAATCTCTGACCAGAGAGTTATTTATCGTTGTTAGTCTGCGCTTGACCGCGCGAGAGTTCAGTGCAGTTGCGGTCGAGTTGCGAGAGAGTTCAGTTGCATGTAGGGAGCCAGTAGTGGCTGTTGCTAGTTGCACTCAGTCAGTGCTAGTAGCGCGCGGGAGACAGTCAGAGTTGTGTGAGGAGTCGGCGGGCGTCGACATGGCGCTCTGGTCAAGATTCAGGACGAGGTATATTTTTTAAATAAGGTAATGAAGCAGCATTGCGCACATCTGAGAATGTAATGTATCTTCACTGTAATTAATTTGTCCAAGAATCGCCCCAATAATAATTTTGTTTTCAAAGCAATTTTTAAGAAAAACAATCATTTGAATTGAAAGAAAGTTTCCCATGCATTTCCTTAAAGAAAAGTTTCACTTAAATTCAAAGTTGCACAGGGCCTGAGATCGACATTTCGGTCTATCTGCGTTTTCACTGTCACTGAGATTTCATTATCATTGATTTGACTTATATTTTTTGTGGGGAGCTTACACTTGGCTCAGATTGCTAGTTCTCACATTTATTGTCATTAACATACGAGGGCTATTCCGAAAGTAAGGTCCGATCGGTCACGAAATGGAAACGACTATGAAAATCCGATAAAGCTTTGCACAGATGTGTTGGGTAGTGTCTCTAGTATAACCCCAGTTAGCATCACGTCGCTCTTCTCATTTCTGAGCTCGCAGTGAGTGCGTAAAGATGTCTAGAAAATAGTGTCTGCCGCCAAGTACGGGGGCCTGGTGAGAAAGTTCCCCTGAAGCTATGCAGCTAACATTACATAACTGTCGTGCTGTTTCGTCTTCAAGACAATTCGCAGCCGCATTCTGCAGGGGCAATGAAGATGCTCCTGCATCGTTTTCAAATGGAAATGTGAGATTACCCACAATACAGCCCGTAATTGTCTCCCTCTGAGTTTCAGCTCAGGTCACATGAACCGCTGGTTATGAAGACAACATTTCGGCACAAGACAACGAGCCGTAAGCCAGCGTAGAGAATTGGCGGAGAGCACTGGCGGCTGCCTTCTATAGCGAGGGTATGGGAAAGTTGGTACAACGCTACGATACACGTCTAAGTCGGGTCGGCGACTATGGAGATAAGTAGCTGCAAGGTGTATCTAACTGTTGCAAATAAAACATTTTTGATTTTTACCGTGGTTTCCTTTTCGCGACCTATCGGACCTTACTTTCGGAATAGCCCTCGTACATTCTTTGCTGGGAGGTTACACTAGGTTCTATTCTCATTAACATTTAATTATTGTCTTTCGAAATTTTGCTGGGAGGTTACACCTAGCGACCCTGCCAGGATCGTATTTATTTAGGAATCTTCTAAGAAACAGTCAGATATCTGCTCTTATTTGCTTAAATATAATTAGCAATTGGCGCAACGCTTTTACTAATTTTGTGACTTTCTTTCCTCATATCATCGGCAATTCGTTGCTCTGTTGTATTTGTGTTTGTTGCTTTTTGCATTGTGCTTATTTCTTTTGTGAATAATTGTGACTACAGTAAACATGCCGCGAAAGACTGTGAATAGTGTATCGCGAGGTATTATGAACGAAATTACCGACTTAAACAACTTTACTGATAGTACTTGTGATACGCAGTGTAATGATGACAATCCTGTGTTCACTGACAATCAGTGCGTTCCAACCACTAATGATGATTATTATCTTACTGATGAACAATTGTCTCCTCTGTTAATTTGACGACAATTGATGTCGCGGGACGCCCTATTGTAATGAGCGCTGCCCAGCCTAACACAACTGGTTTACTAAATTCACGTGATGAACACACAAATTTGTCTAATGAAAATGGACAGTGTACTGAAAGTACGACGGATTTATTTAATTCCGAAATAGTGTCTGACAGTGTACATCCGACTGATAAACTTTTTTGTAAATCTCAGAATAACCAAATGGTTACAGAAAGCGAGACAATTCCAGATCCACCATTAAACAGCACAGAGAATAGAAATGCTAACTTTGTGTCGGATCCAATTAAGGCATTATTGCTACAAATTCTTGAATCAAACAAACAACAGAGTGAAGATTTCAAACAACAACTTAGTGAACAGGCCAGACAACAGAGTGAAGATTTCAGACAACTTAGTGAGCAGAACAAACAGTTTAATGAAAAATTAGACAACAATTCCAGACAGTTTTGTGAACAGATCAAACAGCTTAATGAAAAACATGACAGTCTTAATGAGAAATTAGACAACAATTCTAGACAGCTTAGTGAGCAGATTACAGCCGTTGCCCCGCAGTGTCATGATACTAAGGAACAGTTACGCGAGGAAATTGAGGCTTGTTCAAGAAAAAGTAGCGAAGAAATTAGATCTGTTGCGCAAGAATTAAGGGAAATGCAAACAGCTGCAACAGAAACACTTAGAGACGAAATTAGCGGAGTCGCCAAACAATGCTCTGAAAAGGCTGCGCAATTACGCGACGAGTTTAAAGCAATGACAGGAGAACTTTCGCGCACTATGGATGAAAAGATTGACGCGAAATTCGACCAACAAAACACTCAGATTGACGAACGTCTTAATCACCACATACAAAACAGTGATACGCGTTTCCGCAAATTTATTCAGGATCAAAATAAAGTAAAACGTCAAGTAATGGAAACGATCACAGCACAGAGACAAGAAGATAAACGTAAAATGTTTGCGAAGGCAAAAACATACGTAGACAACAATATTGCTACAGTATCGGACAAAATTAATACCCTCGAACAGTTGAACACCGAATTATGTGACGAAATTTCTTATCTTAAATCGAAAACAGACACATACACAACAGATTTTCAAACAGTGACCGACAGACTCGAACAATTAGAACTAACACAGGATTCTGATGTCGTCAAAGCTGACATTAAAAAACTGAACGAAACCACACGTAAAATGCAAAAGCAGATTAATGCTTCTGACACTAAGAACGATGATCAGGTAAAAATACTGACTGAAAAATATGATGAATTGGCCAGTCGTATTGATGTTATCGAAAGTACTAATGACAATAAATCAGACGATACTGCACCGATCTCATTTCAACAAACACCTGAATTCCAAAATTTACAGCAGACAATCAATGAGATAGATTCATCTAATAACACCTTACGTAGAAAATTGTCATGTTTACAGCAAGAAGTAACAGAGATGAAAAATATTTCAGTAAATTACACTTCACAGCAGACGCCACTTTTCGAACATTTGTCAGACTCACGCAGCGCATATAATTTGAGTAATCTAGAGAGAGTACGCAACTTGAAATCCGAAATGACACAGACAATCAGATTCTCTCACAAACCTGAACGTGTTCTCAAATTCAGTGACGAGAACGTTGATTATAAGCAATTTGCATTTGTAAGAAAATCTAAGGAATTTAATAATGACAGAGCACAGATACACAATTTGAACTGTATACGACAATTTATTTTTGCACTTTCAATAGCATTGCCTGTAATGCAGAAACTGGAATTAGCAAGAATACAGCAATTTGTGTTTGGAATTTTACCGACATTGCCTGGAACGCAAAAGCTAAAACTTTTATGCAGTGCGTAGTTGACCTCAGGGGATTGATTACGCTTTAATGAATATGTGCCGTAGCGTGCATAGGGCCCCGAGCTGTAGTAGTGCTGTTTCATCTTTAGTTTTCTGCACTGCTGCCTTCTCTTCTACTATCCTTTATATCTATCAAAATAGCTCTTTACCTATTGCTCTACATAGAATTAAGAAAAATGACTAAAGAAAACCCGATAAGACATATTTTTACCGAAAGTGACAATTTTCATTAGGCACTCCAGAACTACCAGCGTAATTTTAATATCAGATAAAATTTTAATCATCAGTATGAACAAAATTTTCAGCAACAGCGAACGCATTTTAGTAACAATAGACGTTTTTCACCACAACAGCATGACAGTCAGCCGCTTAGCATACCTGACCAACAATGCAGTCTACAAGGTCAACCAAGCTTTAATGTTTCGCCGCGTGCACGTATAGTCTCAGTCCAACAAATAGTAACGCACGGCAGCAAAGAAATAACTACTTCAACTCGTATCGCAATGCGCCGTATAGAAATTACTATCATGACAGACGTAAAAATGATGAGCACAATTTTCAGCTTACATTTAATAACAATCGATCTTATGAGCAGCAACAACATCAGCAACAACATATTATCATGAATGAACCAGACAATAGGTGTCATCCATAGCGTAATACGTCAAGAAGAAATAATAGTACAGTTCAAATAGTTGAAATGCCACAGAATCCTGCTGAAAATAATAACACCTACGATAGAATTTAAACAGATACAGCACAGATTGCATATTCCAGTAACGTAAGCAATAATTTTGACACGCAGAATCTTGTTCACGAGAATGTTATCTGAAACATGCTTTGTTGAATGCACCACTTTTATCGCACCCAGATCTTACCAGAAATTTTTCCATTGCCACCGACAGTTGCAACACAGCTTTAGGCGTACATATTTTGCAGGAAATTGAAGAAGATGGCTCTACAGTAATCAAAAACATCGGATTTGCAAGCCGCATTCTGTCACCTGCTGAACGAAATTATTCCGTTACAGAACTGGAAACATTATGTGTTGTATGGGCTTTTACGAGATTTAGGCACTTTCTTTATGGCAGACATACCACCGTTTACACAGATCACAGAGCGATACAATTTTTACTTTCGGCTACATTCACTCACGACAGATTAATCAGATGGAAACTTTATTTACAGGAATTTAATTTTACAATGGTTCACATTCCCGGCACACGAAATGTTATAGCAGACGCACTATCCCGTTCTCTCAGCAACAATCAGCAAGACATCGCAACCAACTTCTGCAAAGCAAATTTCAACGTTATGTACATTCAACAAGCAGCATTTGAAAATTTTATTTCGTCGTCATTACAGGACATAGCAAAAGAGCAAAGTAAAGACAATGTGTGGAAAGAAATTAAACACCTTTGGCAAGATAAGAATAGTGTTACGATTAGAAACCATTACACTGTACGCAATGACATTCTGTTTCGCCGCTCTCATCCTGACAGCAACAATTGGTTATTATGCATTCCTGACGAACTGATTAACAAATTAATATGGTACACTCATTTATGTTATGCACATTACGGAGCCAAAAAATGTTTTCTTATACTGAGACAGAACTGTTATTTTACCAACATGGAAAAACGTATACGACGAGTTTTAGCGTCATGTAAAATTTGCCAGAAAGCTAAGTCAGACACAACTTCACATATTCCTCCATTATATCCCATTGTACCTGTTAAATTGAGACATATGGCCGCTGTAGACATTTTTGGTCTGATTCCCAGAACTAATAGAGGTTTTTGCTACATCTTTGTCGCTGTTGAACTCACTTCAAAATTTGTTACTTTCACTCCGTTACGCAAAGCTACTGCCTAAACTGTTTCGAAAGCATTTGTAAAACATTTTCTATTTCATGTAGGGCATGTGTTGAAAGTAATTTCTGATAATGGATCACAATTTCGTTCTGCTACATGGACACGTATGTTACGAGCTAGAAACATTTCTCCGATCTATATATCCAGGTACCATGCTTCTTCGAACCCTTGTGAACGATTAATGAAAGAAATTGGTAAACTGTGTAGAATATACTGCCGCAAAAGACATATTGATTGGGATGCACACATATTCTCATTCCAAGATGTAATTAATTCCATACCAAATGAATCCACTATGCTATCTCCGTCTGTTATACTGAAAAATGCTGAACAACCTAACAAAATTAAAGAATTAGTACACTTTCCTACATCTTGTCGATTACGACACCATGAAATAATTAACATTGCGCTGAACAACATCAAACGTGCCGCAGAGCGCCGGAGAAGACAGCAAAAACAGGTTTGTACACGCCGTGACTTTCACATTGGACAGAAGATATTAGTACGTACACACTATTTATCTAGCAGAATAAAAGGTAAGTGCAGTAAATTTGAACTTCTATACGCAGGTCCATATCGGATTCGCAGCATTCCTCACCCCAATGTTGTACACGTCGAAACTTTGAGAACCAGGAAAAGTAAGGGCAACCACCATGTGTCGAACATTAAACCCTTTATTGAATGAAACCACTTTATGATTTAACATGCTATGATGCCATTTACTAATTTTTATGACCACTTAAGCAATTATAATTATGTGACTACTTATTGATGATTATCGTATTTTTTCTTGGCAAGTGCCCGGCAAGGTAAGGTTAGCAAGTCGCTCTTCTTGTCGTTACACATCAGACCGTGCATATTTTTTCCAGACAAACTTACGTATTTTATGAATAATTATGCAATTCTATGTAGTGACGTATTAATTTTATCAAATTCTCTCTCCATTAAAGTCTTTATTTCTCGCCTCTATTAACTACACTACATACAAGCTGAACACAACGAACGTCACAATTTGTCTTTCTTATGTATATACAATTGTTTCATGTTTTGTTTGTATGCACTGTGAAATAGTTAAGGTATAACACACACCAGTTGACTATGACATTTTTTGCCTTATGATATCTCAACATCGTGACTGTTTTACATTTTTTTTTTTTTTTTTGCTGCTGCATTGTGATATTCTGTGTATATTTTTGCCTCTGAACACTATCTATGTTTTTCACATATTACGTTATCTGTCACGTTATGCTGTATGCTTAATTATGTTACTATAAACCAGTCATTATTTAGTGAGTATATGATGTAAATGCAAGACATTAATCTTTGTTCATCAATTTCAGAAAGAAATGATGCGTGTAAAAGAAATAAATTAAACAGAAATGGGAATTTCAACTACGGAATAGACGAAAGAAGATACGAAAACCTTATGAGGAAGAGTAATGGATCAGAATTAACAAGCATTAACAAAAATATACAATACACATCGTAGAATAGAAGTCTTAACTAATTTTTTCTTTCAGAATACAAGGCGATTGATGCAGGCTGTCAGACAGAACTACACATCTTAGTTTTAGTGATGAAATATGCTAGAGATAAGGAATAGTTGTGTAATGAGTAATGAAGTGATTTTTTGCAGATGATAATGAATGCTGATGAAGAGTAATGATGAAGAATAGGCTACTATGAACAATGAAGTTTTTCTTTACAGGTGATGATAATAATGGAGTTATGATGATATGGATAATGAAGTTTTCTTGACAGATGAGGATAATATTGAAGTTATGTATTTATGCTATGTGGTTATTTAAGTATTTGTTGCAGTTCGCTTTGACAGCAGGTGTTATATTGCATAGTATAATGACTGAAGGTTTTGGAAAGGACAGCTATGGAACACATTTTTTATACACATTTCACTACCTGTTAATTCGAAGTTCACTACTTTTCAGCACAAAATGCATTTCTTCTTTCAGCTTAATAATCCATTTTTTATATATTTTTGCAGGAGAAATTGTTTATGAAATTAATGTGCTATAAGCAGTTGTTCATTAAATATACTCTACTTGTTTCATAACCTTGTTACCGCTGACTCCTGACGAATGACGTTACACATTTTCATTTACAGGAACAACCCAGAAGCATTTTTTTTTTCTTTTTCTCTTCTTGCTTTCTCTTATAATTACCCAAAGCAATGCATTGCTAACAAAAAAAATGTATTACCAGTTCCAAATAATGCTACCCATTTAAGAGAGTTCTGAATAATACTGAATGATGAACAATGTTTTGTACTATTCAATACTTGCTGGCCAATGAGTGCCAATAATTAGTGTAACTAAATGAATTATGTTAATATTATGCCATTCATTAGCTCCTGTTTTCAATGATGACTTTTGATGTTTTGTAACTGGCCAATGAGTGCCAATAATTAGTATAACTAAATGAATTATGTTAATACTATGCCATTCATTAGCTCCTGTTTTCAATGATGACTTTTGATGTTTTGTAACTGTCCAATGAGTGCCAATAATTAGTATAACTAAATGAATTATGTTAATACTATGCCATTCATTAGCTCCTGTTTTCAATGATGACTTTTGATGTTTTGTAACTGGCCAATGACTGCCAATAATTAAAAATGTTGTACTATTCAACACTTGCTGGCCACTGAGTGCCAATAATTAGTATAACTAAATGAATTATGTTAATACTATGCCATTCATTAGCTCCTGTTTTCAATGATGACTTTTGATGTTTTGTAACTAGCCAATGAGTGCCAATAATTAGTATAACTAAATGAATTATGATAATACTATGCCATTCATTAGCTCCTGTTTTCAATGATGACTTTTGATGTTTTGTAACTGGCGAATGAGTGCCAATAATTAGTTTAACTAAATGAATTATGTTAATACTATGCCATTCATTAGCTCCTGTTTTCAATGATGACTTTTGATGTTTTGTAACTGGCCAATGACTGCCAATAATTAAAAATGTTGTACTATTCAACACTTGCTGGCCACTGAGTGCCAATAATTAGTATAACTAAATGAATTATGTTAATACTATGCCATTCATTAGCTCCTGTTTTCAATGATGACTTTTGATGTTTTGTAACTAGCCAATGAGTGCCAAGAATTAGTATAACTAAATGAATTATGATAATACTATGCCATTCATTAGCTCCTGTTTTCAATGATGACTTTTGATGTTTTGTAACTGGCGAATGAGTGCCAATAATTATGTTAATACTATGCCATTCATTAGCTCCTATTTTCAATGATGACTTTTGATGTTTTGGTAACTGGCCAATGAGTGCCAATAATTAGTATAACTAAATGAATTATGTTAATGCTATGCCAATAATTGACTCTCCTTTTCAATGATGACTTCTGATGGTTTATAACCGGCCAATAAGTGCCAATGTTCACTATAATCAGTTAATTTTATGAACATTATTCTGTCATACTAAATATGCTTTGTAACTGGCCAAGGACTGCCACTGTCTATTGTAATACGATTACCCATGATGCCAATAATTGCTATATTCAATTAATTTTATGAACATTATTCTGTAATACTAAATACATGGTACAGAAATGTTCAATAACTGGGTTATGAATGCCGCAAACTACTAATGTAATTCTCAATGAAGACTACTATGTGACTTAATGTCCTTCACCTTCTGACCTAACTACCTGGAATTACTGTAATATCCATTTGTCCTGTCTATCCTCATGATCATGGAGCACCATATTTGGTTCTTGCACTGATTCTACGTTGGTGTGCCTTGTAAGAGCGTGGTGTTGACACGACATTCTGTCCACCACCGTGAGCGATGAAGACGTTATTATGGTTCCACTGTTTGGTGTACCTGATGTACTGCAAAAATGATAACAGGGAATATTACTAGGACATTTCAGTGTCTTGGCTACGCTGATAAATACTTCTGGGAAAAGAACTTCCGTTTGTCTCACTTGATGTTGTACTTCTGTGGAAAGATATGGACTTTCAGTGCAGCTGCGTGCAACCTAAGTGCTACAACCACGACGCAATCCTTCCTATTGCTTCCCTAATTCTAGTAAAATGAAAAAGTCATATACAGTGCGTGTGCACTTCCTTTCATTTGTTAATAAGATCAGTTGTCCTGAAATTACTAAAGACTTCTATAGTGCATGTGCACTTTATTACACTCCTTGATTTCTTTGTTTGTTGTAGAAAAATACTAGAGAACATTACAGTGCGTGTGCACTCTATGCCATTTGTTAATATGTTTTGTACTCGTTGCCTATACATTTGTGATTTCCTGATATGTTCACTACCACAGTGCGTGTGCACCTTTGTCATTTATCAATATGATTTGTATTCATTGTATATACATTTTGTGATTTGCTGATATATTCTCAACTGCAGTGCATGTGCACTTATGTCACTTGT
Source organism: Schistocerca nitens (assembly GCF_023898315.1). Classification (NCBI taxonomy): domain Eukaryota; kingdom Metazoa; phylum Arthropoda; class Insecta; order Orthoptera; family Acrididae; genus Schistocerca; species Schistocerca nitens. The sequence continues at coordinate 545,442,675 of NC_064619.1, read as the reverse complement.
CAACATGATTTTTTACCATTGCGTTTATTTGTTATGAAAACGCTAAAGAGCTTTTTCAGTGCGTGTGCATTTTTGTCATTTTTGTAACATGATTTCTACCCATTCTATGTACTTTTTTTTGATTTGTTGATATATTCTGAAGTACAGTATATGTGCACTCTTGTCATTTATATTGTATATACAATTTGTGATTTGATGATTTTTTGCTATGAAAACGTTGAAGAATTCTTCAGTGCATGTGCACTTGTGTCATGTGTTAATATGTTTTGTGCTGAACGTCAGTAACTGTGCACTCATGTCATATGTTCTGAACTCATTGTCATTATCTGAAATGTTTTGTCCTCGGTGCTTGTGCACCACATTTAATTGATGTACTACATCTGAATATTCTGTAAATTGTAAAAGTTAATTAATTAAGAAAAAATTTGTTGCTCATGGCAAGTCCAAATGACTCACCATCGCTGCCAAATTTTTGCCCCCCCCCCCCCCCTCAGTGGAGGGTTATGAGACACGTACGTATTCAGTAGCAGCGAAGGCGAGGCATGACAGAATCTCTGACCAGAGAGTTATTTATCGTTGTTAGTCTGCGCTTGACCGCGCGAGAGTTCAGTGCAGTTGCGGTCGAGTTGCGAGAGAGTTCAGTTGCATGTAGGGAGTCAGTAGTGGCTGTTGCTAGTTGAACTCAGTCAGTGCTAGTAGCGCGCGGGAGACAGTCGGGGTTGTGTGAGGAGTCGGCGGGCGTCGACATGGCGCTCTGGTCAAGATTCAGGACGAGGTATATTTTTTAAATAAGGTAATGAAGCAGCTTTGCGCACATCTGAGAATGTAATGTATCTTAACTGTAATTAATTTGTCCAAGAATCGCCCCAATAATAATTTTGTTTTCAAAGCAATTTTTTAAGAAAACAATCATTTGAATTGAAAGAAAGTTTCCCATGCATTTCCTTAAAGAAAAGTTTCACTTAAATTCAAAGTTGCACAGGGCCTGAGATCGACATTTCGGTCTATCTGCGTTTTCACTGTCACTGAGATTTCATTATCATTGATTTGACTTATATTTTTTGTGGGGAGCTTACACTTGGCTCAGATTGCTAGTTCTCACATTTATTGTCATTAACATACATTCTTTGCTGGGAGGTTACACTAGGTTCTATTCTCATTAACATTTAATTATTGTCTTTCGAAATTTTGCTGGGAGGTTGCAAGCTTCAGGGAAAGTGTTAGGGAACGATTGACAAGAATGGGGGAAAGCTGGCCGGTGTGGCCGAGCGGTTCTAGGCGCATAAGTCTGGAACCACGCGACCGTTACGGTCGCAGGTTCGAATGCTGCCTCGGGCATGGATGTGTGTGCTGTCCTTAGGTTAGTTAGGTCTAAGTAGTTCTAAGATCTAGGGGACTGATTACCTTAGATGTTAAGTCCCATAGTGCTCAGAGCCATTTGAACCGTTTTTTGGGGGAAAGATAACATCGAGTATAATTTAAGTGTCAGTAAGTCGTTTCTGGAAGTGTTTCTATGGAGTGTAGCCTTGTATGGAAGTGAAACGTGGACGATAGTTTAGACAAGAAGAGAATAGAAGCTTTCGAAATATGGTACTACTGAAGAATGCTGAAGATTAGATGGGTAGATCACATACCTAATGAGGAGGTATTGAATAGTATTGGGGAGAGGAGAAGTTTGTGGCACAACTTGACTAGAAGAAGGGATCGGTTGGTATGGCATTATGTGAGACATCAAGGGATCACCAATTTAGTATTGGAGGGAAGCGTGGAGGGTAAAAATCATAGAGGGAGACCGAGATATGAATACACTAAGCATATTCAGAGGGGTGTGGGTTGCAGTAGGTACTTAAAGATGAAGAAAGTTGCACAGGGTAGAGTAGCAGGGAGAGCTGCATCAAACTAGTCTCAGAAAAAAAAAATAAACTTCGTCAAGTACGCAGTGTGCTCATCCACCTCAGAGCAAGAACTGAAAGGAAAATGGCGCACGTTCACGCTTGACGATAGCCGTTTTGCTATCAAATGTAACTGCATATAAGTGGCACATTAAAGGTGTCCGATGGGCCCGTCGCTCGGTTTCGTTACATATCAAACTTGTCTGGAACACTTCATGCCGACTTCCCTGTTCTTCTCATTTCTGCAAACGACAGCGACCTAGCAGTTTTAGTGTCATAATCACGTGGTGAAGTTAAACGTTGCAGTTTCTGGTGGAAGCAGCGAGCGCCGACTACGTCAGCATTTCCCCTCATACTTCTCCGCCCACCAAAAAGACCAACATTGTCATTTAGATTTTTGTTCATCAATTTCAGCAACTGCTTTTGAAGAATACCGATGTAAAGAAATAGCACACTATATGTGTTAAAATTGTTTATTAACGCATCTGGTGTGCTATCTGTTCACATCGGATACCTTGTTATTTCATTCACACCGCCACATGCCAGTGCAATCGGATTTCTTGTTTGTGCCATCTGTACTTGCTTCACATAGTCAAAGAGGAAGACTGGACATGATCAAAGGTCAGAAAGTAGTAAGACTCCTTCACACAGCGAAATTAAAATTGTGTTCTACTACAGTTACAAAGGAACAACTTCAAATATCTATCGAAAATTGCGAAAAAATTATAATATAAAATAAAAATGTCGGCTCTCGGTATTGCCATTTCGATATCGGTATATCGATTACAATGCCATAAAAGTTACGACGATGTATATATCGATATTTAGTGGGAACTCTACCGATATATCTACATACCGATATTAAATCAACTCTGAACTACGAGCGCGCACTGCTGCCACGATAAAGTGTGGCCGGCGACTACTGCTCAGCCCACTGGCGCGAGGAGCCACATTGCTATCCCGAGACTACGCAGGAGCCACCGAGTCGCGGCTCGCGCTTAGTATAATGAAGTTCTTCCTTTTGACATATAGCTGGACTCCAGTTCCTGTTGTATCGTTTCTAATGAGGCTTCGTACTGTGGGGCGGCGGATAGAATTATTGTTGTTATATGAAAGTTTGACTGTCGAAACACTGCATTTCCCGGCCGATTAACCATATGTGCGGTAGCGCGTGAAATTATTGTTCTTAAAAATGTTCCTAGAATGTTATTTACGCTGTCTTTCGCCGTTATCAACACTGGCTCTCTAACTACTATATTGGCAACCAGAAAGTGATTAGCAAAACGTGAAGCCTGTAATTACACTCCTGGAAATTGAAATAAGAACACCGTGAATTCATTGTCCCAGGAAGGGGAAACTTTATTGACACATTCCTGGGGTCAGATACATCACATGATCACACTGACAGAACCACAGGCACATAGACACAGGCAACAGAGCATGCACAATGTCGGCACTAGTACAGTGTATATCCACCTTTCGCAGCAATGCAGGCTGCTATTCTCCCATGGAGACGATCGTAGAGATGCTGGATGTAGTCCTGTGGAACGGCTTGCCATGCCATTTCCACCTGGCGCCTCAGTTGGACCAGCGTTCGTGCTGGACGTGCAGACCGCGTGAGACGACGCTTCATCCAGTCCCAAACATGCTCAATGGGGGACAGATCCGGAGATCTTGCTGGCCAGGGTAGTTGACGTACACCTTCTAGAGCACGTTGGGTGGCACGGGATACATGCGGACGCGCATTGTCCTGTTGGAACAGCAAGTTCCCTTGCCGGTCTAGGAATGGTAGAACGATGGGTTCGATGACGGTTTGGATGTACCGTGCACTATTCAGTGTCCCCTCGACGATCACCAGTGGTGTACGGCCAGTGTAGGAGATCGCTCCCCACACCATGATGCCGGGTGTTGGCCCTGTGTGCCTCGGTCGTATGCAGTCCTGATTGTGGCGCTCACCTGCACGGCGCCAAACATGCATACGACCATCATTGGCACCAAGGCAGAAGCGACTCTCATCGCTGAAGACGACACGTCTCCATTCGTCTCTCCATTCACGCCTGTCGCGACACCACTGGAGGCGGGCTGCACGATGTTGGGGCGTGAGCGGAAGGCGGCCTAACGGTGTGCGGGGCCGTAGCCCAGCTTCATGGAGACGGTTGCGAATGGTCCTCGCCGATACCCCAGGAGCAACAGTGTCCCTAATTTGCTGGGAAGTGGCGGTGCGGTCCCCTACGGCACTGCGTAGGATCCTACGGTCTTGGCGTGCATCCGTGCGTCGCTGCGGTCCGGTCCCAGGTCGACGGGCACGTGCACCTTCCGCCGACCACTGGCGACAACATCGATGTACTGTGGAGACCTCACGCCCCACGTGTTGAGCAATTCGGCGGTACGTCCACCCGGCCTCCCGCATGCCCACTATACGCCCTCGCTCAAAGTCCGTCAACTGCACATACGGTTCACGTCCACGCTGTCGCGGCATGCTACCAGTGTTAAAGACTGCGATGGAGCTCCGTATGCCACGGCAAACTGGCTGACACTGACGGCGGCGGTGCACAAATGCTGCGCAGCTAGCGCCATTCGACGGCCAACACCGCGGTTCCTGGTGTGTCCGCTGTGCCGTGTGTGTGATCATTGCTTGTACAGCCCTCTCGCAGTGTCCGGAGCAAGTATGGTGGTCTGACACACCGGTGTCAATGTGTTCTTTTTTCCATTTCCAGGAGTGTAGAATTCCTAGTGCCCACTTCGTCTGAGAATACACTTATAGTGACAGCTTATAGCTCTGAGGAATTTAGGAGATAGTCCGGTATTTATAATCAAAAACGATTTTCTAAAATAGTTGAGTATATTCTGAAACTCACAGATGAAAAACAAAAGAATCCACACAACCTAACTAACAGAGCAGTTCAGAGTCTAATGCGCTGATGCAACTATAACTGTCCAACTTAAAAGTTCAAATGAATGCTCGCCATAATTTGATGATTAGGTTCATCAAACGCCACGCTAAATAATGGTAGGATGTTTGTCCCGCGGCGGCACGTGAAAATACGACAATACGCAAACTGAAGATCGATAATTAAAGTCAACCCAGAATTAACACTTCACTCGAAAATGATTTCATGGTTACGCGTATTTCGAGTAACTTAATACGGCTTCCGAGGCCGTTTATAGCAATGATACCGACGCGACGCGACTCCCGACACAGATGGCGTGTTATTCAGCGTCTGGAGAGAACTTGGGCCTTGCTTCCTCGCGCAGCGTTCTTATACATAAAGCCGCGGTGCGGACGGCTATTTTAATAAAAATTTGACGTGGCTTAGTTAAATATTTTGGGCGAGAGAATTAATTTAATTACACTGCACGCAGTAGACGAGCTCTGAACTGGCCCTTTGGAGATACGCTATCGCTATGGTTTTATAGGTATTCAAATAAAACTTCTCACATCCTTATGGTGATAGCTGATCTCCATTCTACTTAAATATAAACATCCTAGCCTTATTTATTAGCCTACTTAATCTATCTTGCTTCCTTATGTTTTAAGACGAAAACCATAAAATCATGAATTTCCACTAAAAGCTTAATTTGTGAGATCCAGAAGACTGTTTTTATTAAATAATTATGAAAAATGAATCTAATTATAAATTTTTAACTGTCTAGCTCTTTTCTGTTACGCCAATGATTTTTACAGAAAAACGTCCAAATTTCGAAAATGGTTAAAGTTATCGAACTGATATTCAGCACATATTAATTTAATATTACTCCTGACATGCTAGAAATGTTTTAGGTTATTTGCTTGATTTTTTAAAGTATTGCGCAACATTTATGACGTCAGAGCTAGTTACAGCGGACCGGCTGGCACACAATAGAAAGACTGATGTGAATTTACTACGGCATGAGTAAGCTGCTTCCCTACACTACGTTTAGAGAAATACTAGTTAAGTAACTCTTCAGTTTAGAGAGTTAACTTGCTCGCTAATCACTTTTGCTCCTGTCCAGATTTCCAACGATGACATTTACCACACCACTCTGTTGTGTATAAAGTCACACACAATAATTTGTTATTAACTCTCCTATTTTAAATTACATCAAACACGTTCATACTTACTTGAGTGGTATCAGAGTTCAAAATGTTGGCCGGCCGCGGTGGTCTAGCGGTTCTAGGCGCGCAGTCCGGAACCGCGCAACTGCTACGGTCGCAGGTTCGAATCCTGCCTCGGGCATGGATGTGTGTGATGTCCTTAGGTTAGTTAGGTTTAAGTAGTTCTAAGTTCTAGGGGACTGATGACCACAGATGTTAAGTCCCATAGTGCTCAGAACCATTTGAACCACTTTTTTTTTTCAAAATGTTGAAATGGCTCTGAGAGCTATGGGACTTAACATCTGAGGTCACAAGTTCCCAAGAACTTATAACTACTTATACCTAACTAACCTAAAGACTTAACACACATCCATGCCCGAGGCAGGATTCGAACCTGCGACCTTAGCAGTCGCGCGTTTCCGGACTGTTGCGCCTAGAACCGCTCGGCCACCGTGGCCGGCGGTATCAGAGTGTAAAAGTGATTAAGTATACGATGGTGGAAGATTATCATTAGATTAATTTCTAAATTTCTTTCGAGTACGGTGGCGGCTGCTAGTATTTCTGAAATACACGCACCTCCGCTAGCAGAATCACTTTATGGTGCTGATAAAATTTGAGAGAGAGAGCACACTACAGCGTCGAATAACGGAAGAATCTCGCCAAAACAAGTGCAGGTGATAGACGATGTGGAAAGCTATTTCAGTCAGATTTTGGTTTTCGTGATAATTCAGTGATCTCTGTTAATAAGTAAAACAATGAACACGTTGCAGGTCTACATCTACATCTACATCCATACCCCGCAAGCCACCTGACGGTGTGTGGCGGAGGGTACCTTACCTCAATCGTTTCTCCCTTCTATTTCAGTCTCGTATTGTTCGTGTAAAGAAGGATTGTCGGTATGCTTCTGTGTGGGCTCTAATCTCTCTTATTTTATCTTCATGGTCTCTTCGCGAGATGTACGTAGGAGGGAGCAATATATTGCTTGACTCTTCGGTGAAGGTATGTTCTCGAAACTTCAACAAAAGCCCGTACCGAGCTACTGAGCGTCTCTCCTGCAGAGTCTTCCACTGGAGTTTATCTACCATCTCCGTAACGCTTTCGCGATTACTAAATGATCCTGTAACGAAGCGCGCTGCTCTCCGTTGGATCTTCTCTATCTCTTCTATCAACCCTATCTGGTACGGATCCCACACTGATGAGCAGTATTCAAGCAGTGGGCGAACAAGCGTAGTGTAAACTACTCCCTTTGTTTTCGGATTGCATTTCCTTAGGATTCTTCCAATGAATCTCAGTCTAGCATCTGCTTTACCGACGATTAACTTTATATGATCATTCCATTTTAAATCACTCCTAATGCGTACTCCCAGATAATTTATGGAATTAACTGCTACCAGTTGCTGACCTGCTATTTTGTTGCTAAATGATAAGGGATCTATCTTTCTATGTATTCGCAGCACATTACACTTGTCTACATTGAGATTCAACTGCCATTCCCTGCACCATGCGTCAATTCGCTGGTACGATTGGCCTACTGCTGCCTACAAAGTAGTAGTAAGGGAGAGCGATCTTCCTTCGTGGAACGTACGATCAGCATGCCGCCAGTCCCTCCAGCCTTTAGTGGCAGAAGATGACTCCTGTTGATTCGGCTGATACTTGATTCAAGCTGTTCCTCATTTCGCCTCAGGACGCGTTCGGACACTATCCCAGTCCCTCTTCCCCAGAAAAGCTCTGAGGAGGAACCAAGAATTGACCAGGTCCTTCTACACCGAAAGCAGCGACGCTAGTCTTTATCATTTTCCTGTGTGTAAGTCGAAAGAAATCCATTTAGTTAATGATCGAATATAATACTCTATCTTAAATTCACGCCTAGAAATTTGGTCCAGTTGTTCTCGTTATTTTCAGTCTTCGATAATAGAGTGAGTTGTGTTTGCAGTGTTCTTCCAGAACTGCTTCTTACTTTAGGTTCATTCTGACATTAGGTAAATCAGTGAATGCCACTTTAGACAGCTGACACAGCTTCTTTTGATGTCAGGATATCGAATTGTATCCGAATGCAACAAGTCAATAGACAAGTCAGTACATGTATTAGAATTTGTGGAAGTCCTAGTGATTTCTAGTTCTGCCCCGTGATGGTAGAGACATTGAGTTGTCGCACACAAACCGGTGTGTTCTTCACTGTCCATGAAGTTATACGTTGTGCAGAAAGGTGAGTCCACCAAGTCCATTTGGCTACGGAGGCGGTCTTTGTAAATGGGTATAATATCTAATATCTCGCGGTTCACATCAGGCATTTTTTTTTTCAAATGTAGCACTCATTTCATTAGAGGTACATAGACCAAACAGAAAGTGTGTGTCCACGTTGTGCCAGTTTCACTACAGTGCCAAACTCAATTTTTCCTCCCCCTACTTAAGTTTCTCCTCTTTGGATACGCAGTAACAAAGCATGTAAGAAATAAGAAAATGGATTTGATGTTGCCAATGATAAATAGAGATTTCTAGATATTGTCATTTCTCTGAAATTACTAACACAAATTCGCAGAATGAAACGCTGCTCAACTCGTCTTCTTGATAGCTACTGTTCCAGCAGAAATAACGTTAGTTCCTTTCAGAAAACGAATTTATTCCGACATTTCTGCACTTAATACAGCTACACAAGGGACTGTACGTTGTTTCGTTAGGACTTCCTTCCAGTTACTCTGAGTGAAAACAGAACTGTGGAATCAGAAAAGTTTATGCAAATATTTAGGTGAAAATATTCATAGAATCGCGCTGTTTATTCACCACATTTTATTTTGCATCTTTAGACATCAGTTGCTGGAGGCAGGCTTTCGCCAGACATCTCCACTCATTAGAGACTTCAGACTCACGTACCAATGGCGCAAGCCACGCTTTCTAATGTAATCAGCCACCATTACACCATACTCTCGTTTTCACATATCTTTTTACCCCAGCCGAGAAGACGGAGATACTATATTTAAATTTTGGAAACAGATACGAAATTGATACCTGTTTTTCGGGGATTAAGTGAAGTTATGACAGCGCATTTACCTTTGTTTCGTGAGTTCTTCGTCACTATTCTTGTAGGGGGAGATGTTACAAATATCTTCGAGACAAAAGATTTAAGGTGAAACATTTAGGTGTCTCGCTTGTACATATCGGAGGCAAAAGATATGAAACCCTCAGAACAGGAGAAGGAACTGAAATGAAACTTGAGGAGTTGAGGGGTAAGTGATCTAATTTCAGTGTTTGCAAAACAGAGATGGTTTTACAAAGAATTTGGCCGTATGCATCTGCCGATCAGTATGACGTCGCACACAGTTATGCCTGTATAAATGCAATGATGCGATTGTGAAGAGCGTCAAGGTCGTTGTACCTTCTCCTGCGGTAAGCTGGTAAACAGTGTTACGAGTTGTCTTTGATATCCTGGATGCTGGCAGTGAGACGGTGTGAGGACCGAGTTCGTCCTACACATATTCTATCAGGGACACATGTCAATGACAACGGCAGCACCTCAACATCAGGCACGTACCATACGTGGACGAGTGTTCCCCTGTTAAGAGATGGCAGCACGCTACAGTCGCGTGTACTGTTGGGGCCAGCTGGAGTGGCCGTGCGGTTCTAGGCGCTGCAGTCTGCTCGTGGATGTGTGTGTGATGTCCTTAGGTTAGTTAGGTTTAATTAGTTCTAAGTTCTAGGCGACTGATGACCACAGAAGTTAAGTCGCATAGTGCTCAGAGCCATTTTTGAACCTACTGTTGGGCCGTCAGTATTGCCTCAATGGTTCCCCACGTTACGACGCCAGAAATACCACCGGTGTACCTTCCAAACACAATGGAAAAATTGGTGCTCCTCCTGGGTCGCCGCCATACTTGCAAACGATGGACACCGGGTAGTGCAGAATCGAAATTCATCGATCCAAACAACGCGATGTCGTTCATCAGTAGTGTGTGCTCAGGAAACAGCGCTAAACCTAGCCGGTAAATCCCTAGACTGTCTGCTGATAGTCTCTGCCTAAAGGTGCGGCATGATGCAAATTGTTGCAGGTCGTCCGTGACATGTTCTCGAATAGACAGTGGTTTTCGAGCAGCAAATGCAGCTCATCCGAATGCCCTACGGATCTGGATACTGCACAATTTGGCCAGCCGTCCAAATGGAGACCCACAATGAGGGCTTTTGAAACTGTGTTAGGTGTGATTAACGCTCTCTCACATGAGTACGCCGACTCTCCGAGCGCGTCACAGAGATCACGCAATAGCTGGCTTCTCTGTCTCGTGATGACTGGGTGTTGTGTGATGTCCTTAGGTTAGTTAGCTTTAAGTAGTTCTAAGTTCTGTGGGACTGATGACCATAGATGTTAAGTGCCGTAGTGCTCAGAGCAAATAGCTGGCGCGTATAATGTTCCCTATACACCGTAGCCAGCCTGGTAGAAAGACTAAAGACCAACAACACTAGTGCACCCTCGGTGTGGTTCTACCTATCACAGACAACTGCAGCTCTACTCATTAATCAACCGACCAATGGCGTGCGCGTGTATGGAGTTACATCACCATTCGACCATGTCTTCTAAGAGCTTCAATTTTTTGTCACCAGTACATGAATGCCATTTCGACATTTGATCCAACTTTGCCTCACTCTCCTTCGCATCTGAGAAATTCCCTAGTCATTACTTTAGACGTCATAGTACACACATCAAAAAAAGTTTTGCATCATCCCAGTTCCCAGAACTCCTGAAGATAGACGTTGACTGTGGATATCATATCACAGACATAGTCCTTTGGACTGTAGGCAGCATATTGCCGAGGCATTCGTCTTCATGGACGACAATTTGCGTCACCATCATGCACATCTTGTGAATGACTTCCTTCAGGATAACGACATCGCTCGACTAGAGTGGCCAGCATGTTCTCCACACACGACCCCTACGTAACAAGCCTGGGATAGATAGAAAACGACTGTTAATGGACGATGTGACCCACCAACCACTCTGAGGGATCTACGCCGAATCGCCTTTGAGGAATGGGACAATCTGGACTAACAGTATCTTGATGAACTTGTGAACAGTATGCTACGACGAATACAGGCATGCGTCAATGCAAGAGGACATGCTGCTGGGTATTAGAGGTAGCGGTGTGTAGAGCAATCTGGGCCACAACCTCTGAAGGTCTCGCTTTGCAGTGGTAAAACATCCAATGTGTGCAGAATGAGATTTTCACTCTGCAGCGGAGTGTGCGCTGATATGAAACTTCCTGGCAGATTGGTTCGCAGAAGAGCTTCTGTAAAGTTTGGAAGGTAGGAGACGAGGTACTGGCAGAAGTAAAGCTGTGAGGACCGGGCGTGAGTCGTGCTTCGGTAGCTCAGATGGTAGAGCACTTGCCCGCGAAAGGCAAAGGTCCCGAGTTCGAGTCTCGGTCGGGCACACAGTTTTAATCTGCCAGGAAGTTTCATCCATGTGTGGTTTCCATGAGCAACAAAAATGGCAAAAGTAATGTTTATGCTGATCTGTATTCCAATTTTCTGTTTAGGTTCCGGCACTCTCGGAACCGAGCAGCTGCAAAACTTTTTTTTTTTTTGTGACGTATGTATTTATGAACTTTGAACACTTATAACATCTAAAGACGAGCACCATTGCTTCCAAAGGGGTGGAAATTATGTGTAAATAACTCATCTATTTTGTAGACAGTTGCAGTAGATACACACAGTGCTTGACAACTGCTGAGGAACAATTGACACTTGCAAAGGAGCAACTGGCAATTGCTACGGCACAACCGACAATTCCTACAGAGCACCCGACCAATGACAGTAAAATAAAATATAGAGGATGGGACGCGTGAACTGCAGCGAAGCTTGTGCAGGAACGCCCCATATGTATTTGACAGTTTATTCTATACGGTGGGTAACGAAGGTTGTTGTGGAACCGATTACTGCGACATTCCGTATGGTGCGGCAATATGTTTGCAAGGCATAATTTAATTGCTTACGAACGTGGACAAGCAGCTGGGCGGTTAGAAACCGGTCAAAGTGGACTAATGGCCCACGGTAATGAGTGTGTCCAAAAGTCTTATCTCGCGATCAAAAAAGGTCGCTGAAGGTGGGAATGCTGTGCGTAAACGGTGGTGGTAGACTGGCCACCACACCGAATAGGTTCGACGCGTACACGTAGTAGGAAATCGAGACTGACATCTCACATCAAGGCAGATCGTTGCAGACCTAGCCATGACTACAGATACACATGTCTCTGCCAGAACCATTTCATGAAGATTACATCAGGTTGATTTGTACGATCGTAACCGTGTTAAATAAATCCCACTTCGACGAAATCATCGCTGTAATGCTGTAATGAACATGTTGGTTTGGGTCAGCAACGATGGTCCAGAGTGATGTTTTCCAACGAATCCCGCTTCACTGTGGCATGTGATTCTGGCCATCAGTTAGTGAGGAGAGAAAGCAGAACACGTTACACACCAGAGAATGTTCATGAACGTCATCGGTATTGCCTAGGCGTTATGCAGCGGGCGGACATTGCGCACAACGGACGAACACAGCTGCATACCTTTGCACGAGGTAGCGTTACAGCACAGTGGCATCGCAGGGAGCGCCCGCATCTCGTGTTCGTGCGGTAGCGTTCTCGCTTCCCACGCCCGGGTTCCCGGGTTCGATTCTCGGCGGGGTCAGGGATTTTCTCTGCCTCGTGATGGCTGGGTGTTGTGTGCTGTCCTTAGGTTAGTTAGGTTTAAGTAGTTCTAAGTTCTAGGGGACTGATGACCATAGATGTTAAGTCCCATAGTGCTCAGAGCCATTTGAACCATTTTTTTTTTTATTGCAGGGAGCTTATTCCGGATCAGGCGTGCGGTTGGTCACGGCTTTCTGTTTACTGACGATAACTGCCGTACCATCACAAACGACCACTGAGGTGTCGGACACACTGGAAAGTGATGATATTGGTCATATGACATTGCCTGCATAGTCCCTGGATCTAAATTCTATAGAGCATACCTGGGATGCTCTTCGCAGACGTGTTTCTCAGTGAACATCCCCTCTCCGAACCGTGCAAGAAATGGAAACCTCCTTCAAGGAGGTTGGGGTAACCTCCCCCAAAAAATCGTCATCAGTTTGGAAGCCAGCATCAATAACAGGTGCGAAATGGGCATTAATGCCTGAGGAGTGTATATTCCTTACAGAGAGTCCTTTATCGCAGTTTATGTTGGGAGTCTGAACTGTCTCAAACGTGAACGTTACTGAAATCTGATATCCTACTTTCTACCATTTTTCGTTATAAATAAACGACTTCATCTTTATTACAACTCCAACTGTATTACGTATGTACAGTGTTTCATATCGTGCGTCGTTGCCTTTGATAATTTCCGCCCAACATTGTCTCTGTTTGTTAGCAATGGTCAAGCGATGAATGAATTTTGTTATTATACACTCAGGGGAAACTCATACTGCCAATATGTCGGATGAGTGATACACTGCTGGTACAGCCTCACCTCCCGTATGGCAGGAGGATAGGTTCAAGCCCAGTTCTAGCTTGTCACAAAAGCTCCTCGCATAAAGTAAGAACAGAAATCTCAATTCGTCTGTGCCGAATAAGAGGGGCACAACAAATCTTCACCTCGCTCGATAACTCTGTTGTGAATCTACCACTGCCGTTGCAGTGGCGTTAACTTCGCTCGCTCCTAGGAGAGGGTGAATAAATTACACCAGTAACGGGAGGTGGCAATGTCCCTTCAATGGCACTTTTATACTTTCGTAGACGCCCTATAAATATCCATCTGGAGGCATATGTCAAATGCGCTTTAAGAGCCAGTATTTCCGCATGAAGAGTACGCCATGGGTGGCAGCACTGTGACACTCATACATGCGTGTATGTGCGTTCGTGTACGTTGGTTTGTGGCTAGGGCGCCGGCAGGAAAGGAGCAGGAGAGCGTTGTCGAGCATGTGTGGGTTGCAGGCTATAAATTCTGTGTTCCCTTCCCGCCTCGGGCCCTCCGACGCGTTGGGACGTCACTGCGTCCGAGGGTTGACGTCCGGCTGACTCTGGACTGCAAAGCTGGGTCGTTTATTCTTTCCGGCCTGTGCACATAATAATTCTTCCAAAGTGAAGGGACAGTGGGCGCAAGCTACCTTCGATGTGGAATTTATATTCCGAATCCTGCACAATAAGCTGGAGACGTATTTACCGCTGCTAACTGAGGTTTTTTGTAATGAATTCGTGTCGTTCATGTGACACATCATCAAGGGACCACAAATTTAGCGTTGGAGGGCAGAGTGAAGGGTAAAAATCGTAGAGGGAGACCAAGAGATGAATACTATAAGCAGATTCAGAAGAATGTAGGTTGCAGTAAGTACTGGGAGATGAAGAAGCTTGCACAGGATAGAGTAGCATGGAGAGCTGCATCAAACCAGTCTCAGGACTGAAGACAACAACAACAACAACAACAACAACATATGACACATTGCGAATTTTAAATTTCTTACAAAATAGACGGTAAAAGTTACATTACTGACACTCTCTTTGTTATAACTTTCCCAATTAATGCAGGCTTAATTATGAAATATGACATCGAACCGAGTTCTGAATTGTCATTTCCATGCCTGAATCGAGTGACGATTTAGTATCCGATGAGGTCTGGTAGTTTCAACGTGGACTACATTTAGGATTAGCTGAAATGCCACGAGTGAGGATGTTTAAGAGATGGGATAGCTTATATGTCATCTTATATCCAAGAGAAACAGAAAGGAAAGGTAGAGATAGAATAAGTATCTTAAATGTACTAAAAAGAATCATCTCTCGTCTGCATTTCTTTCATTGTGACTCCAGTTAGCACTAGCCCTTTCAGAAATCCAAGAGTTCGTTCTTCGTGCTAATAACAGACAATCTTCTTTCGTAAATGATGTCTTATGCCATTTACCGGAATGTTCTGCATCAAAGTTACACAAAGCTGTTTCCACAAACTTATCATTTTTTTTAATGGCGCTCTATGTCAAGTTCCGTACTACATTGTAGGATAAGTTATTACAATGCAAAATTTATTTACAGCTGCCTTCCTTTATTTTGCGAACGTTCGCTTATTCCATTATAAATGACGTAAAATAATTTATTCTATTTCCAGTATCTACTTCCTTTTTTAAAAAACCACACCAGAAGCTGATTGATTAGTCCCTTAATTTGTTTTATGAGATGTTTTTCCACTGAATTCCTTATTCACCTAAACTTTTCTCTGTTTCAGCAAAGTAAAAATTATGCCTTCTAACTACGAAGCCTATGCACTCCTTTAATACGGGATCTCGTTCGTCAGCAGCTTTTATTTGGTTTATGGTTCAGGATATAAAATTCTGAAAGTAATAGGAAGGTGGAACATTTTTCTGTGTGGTTAATGCTTCCTTCTTTTTATTCTCCTATATGCTGAAGAAATATGGTTCCATTCTTCCACTTATTTATTTACATGGAGCTATAGATTTTTAATAACGTCTCTAAAGGGCCCTTGATAACAGGAATGTTATTTACAAACTTCCAGCATGAGTTTTCTGTACGCACTGCAACTGTCCGTTCGCCCATTTTTTGACATGGTTTTTGCATTTTCAGAAATACAATTTTGACTATCTGTTACAATGTTTTGAGAATGGGTCCCGGCCCGAAACTAGTCATCAAGTGAATAATAAAAGTGAAATGTGCAAGTTTGGCAGTTTTTTGTTGTACTGAAGAATATTATTATTCTTGGTAAGGAGTTTTATTACTATTTTTGCGCTATTTTTCGAATAATCGAAATATTGTTAACATAACATTGTTCTCAACCACGCACTCACTGTAAATGTCACCCAACAGGAAGTATCCAGTGTAGTGCTTAGAAATTTCTTCTTTGTCCACTAGTCCTCATTTTACATGAAACGTTTTGCATAAATACTCAACAAGCGTCAATTCTCTGTATTCTTCTCATAAACGACTGTTCAACTCCTCTGAAAAAGTGAACAGTAAGAGTTACAGTTAAAGTCGCAATTACAAATACAGTAGTTGTTTAATGCTAGCTGAATTCAAAAATTCTTTTTCTAAGTAATACATGTCCCGTTGAGTGCTACAATCAGTGGAAAAGGTTTACGCGACTCATATATCTAATTTCGCTTTTGAGACACTGTTATTTCTACGTTAAATGGGACACCCCGTACTGGGTGAATCGTATAACGGATTGACCTAATTTTTTTCTGTTATCCAAACTTTACTTTATATCGACCGTGAAACCGAAGACGCATTATTTGGAAATTAAGAATGAAACCCAGTAGCGTCATTTTTGTCAGGCTGTGCATGAAGTTACGAGAAATTGGACGTTATATTGGTAGGAAGCTGTCTTCAGTGACATGCTAGTACGTCACAACTCTTCGAGCTTGGAATCCCTAAAGACTCTGTGTCAAGTTTCATTAAACGTCATACACTCAGTCGTATCAAGCGAGCTGCTCATGTACTTCTACGTTCCTCAGACAGGCAATATCGGTGGAGCTCCTTCATAGCTTCACGGATGACGACTTGCATGAATGTTTTGAGCACTGGAGGGAAAGAATGTAGACGTACGAGGACACAAAACTGCCCTACACTGAAGGCGACCACTAATATTGCAGCATACTTTGTAAGTATAAAAATCTACAGCACAAATGTCAATTCTTTTGTGGCATACCGCGTACACGACATTAGACACTGAACACAGAAATGCGTCCGTAGCAGATTTTCCCCCCCTCTCTCTCTCTCTCCTCCGTTTTTTGCCACCGCTGCCCGTGGCTGATTCCTGCTCTTCAGTCAGGGGCTTTTACATACATAAAAAGTAGCGTTGTCTTAAAATATTAAAATGTCAAAATATTTTCATGAATTTCGAAATATTTTAATAGGAAATCGTTGCAGATTGTATCTACATCTGTTTCCACATTATTACTCTGTAGTTGACAGTTAAAAGCCTGGTAGAGAGCTAATCGAACCACTTTCAAGCAATTTTTCTACCGTTCCACTCAAGTGGGAAAATCGAATGCTTAAATCTTCCCTTGCAAGCACCGATTTCTCTTATTGTATTAGAATGATCCTTTCTTGCTACGTAGCTGGGTGCCAACAATGTTCGCATTCGGAAGAGAAAGTTGGTGATTGAAATTTCATGAGAAGGGCCTGCAGCAGAAACACACGCCTTTGTTTTAATGATTGTCACTCCAGTTCGCGTATCATATCCGTGACACTCTCTCTCCTATTTAGTGATAATACTAAACGAACTGTCCGTCTTAGATGTTTTTCTATGTCCTCCCTCGTCATCTATGATTCCGATCCCATTCCACGCAGCAGTACTCCAGAAGAGGATGGACATGTATGGATAGGCAGCCTCTTTAATAGACCTGCTGCAGTTTTTGTGTGTTCTGCCAAAAATTCGCTATCTACGTGATCGTTTCAATATAAATTATTCTTAATTCTAATCCCTAAGTATTTAGTTGAATTCACAGCCTTTAGATTTGTGTGATTTATTGCATGTGATTTATTGCTTAACGGAAATTTAACAGATACCTTTTAATACTCTTGTGTATGGCTTCACACTTTTCGTCAATTAGAGTCAATCGACACTTTCGCACCATACAGATACCTTGTCTAAGCAATTTTGTAACTGGTTTTGATCATTTGATGATTTTACTACACGGTAAATAACAGCATCATACAGACTGTCACAGAGATCTGCTCAGATTGTCTCCTAAATCGTTTATATAGATCAGGAACAGCGGAGTACCTGTAAAAAATCCTTTGGGACGCCAGATACCACTTGTGTTTTTCTCGATGGATTTCCTTCTGTAAACTGTGATCTATCTGTCAGGAAATCACGAATCCAGTCGCACAACTCAGACTATGCTCCGTTGGCACACAATTTGATCAGATGGCACTTATTAGAGGCAGTGTATGAACAAAGAACTAGTTGCGTTTCACGAGAACGACATTTTCTAAATCCGTGCCAGCTGTCTGGCAGTAAATCGTTTCCATCGAGATAATTCATAATGTCGGATGTTCCTAAACATTACTACAAATCGACATCAGTGATACGGGCCTGTAATTAGCGGATTACTTCTACTGTTGAGTATTGGTGCGACGTGTGCAACTTCCTTGTATTTAGGTACGGATCCTTCGTCGAGAGAGTGATTGTAAATGATTGTTCAGTAACGATCTCTTACATCAGCATGCCCTGAAAATAACCTAACTGGTATACAATCTGGCCCGGACGTCTTAGCTTCATTGATTTAACCTGCTACGCTAAACTGAGGTAAACTGCTACTAAGTTAATCAATTTGGCAGTTGTTGTTGATTCGAATTCTGGAGCTCTTTTTTGTCTCCTTCGGTAAAGGAACTTAGGAAGACTGTGTTTAGTAACTCTGCTTTAGTAGTACTGTCAGCAGTAACTTTCGCATTGGTATAGCCAAGTGAGTCTTTTGATTGTGTCTTGCCGCTCGTACGACCAAAGTCTCTTTGGATTTAGTGCCAGACTCCGCGACAGTGTTTCGTTTTGGAAACCATTAAAAGCATTTTGCATTAAAGTCCATGCTAATTTTCGAGCTTCTGTAGACTATAGTCAATATCAGCGATTTTGTGTTCCCTTAAATTTGGCATGCTTTTTTCGTAGCTTCCGCATCAATATTCTGACCTGTTTTGCGTAGCATGGGCGTCTGTGCTTTCTCTTATGATTTTATTTGATATATACAGTACCTCAAAATTGCCTTCTACACTGTCTCTTTGAATTTTCTGTACCTTACCGAGTCATAATGGAAGGAGTGGAGACTATCTCTTAGGAAGGCATCAAGAGAATTTTTATCTGCTTTTTAAATACATATATTTTGTGTTATTTTTGGCGGAACTGGACGTTTAGGTATTCAGTTTTGTAACAGAAGATAATGCGATTAATGATCTCAGTAAGCGTCACCGGCCGAAGTGGCCGTGCGGTTAACGGCACTGCAGTCTGGAACCGCAAGACCGCTACGGTCGCAGGTTCGAATCCTGCCTCGGGCATGGATGTTTGTGATGTCCTTAGGTTAGTTAGGTTTAACTAGTTCTAAGTTCTGGGGGACTAATGACCTCAGCAATTGAGTCCCATAATCCTCAGAGCCATTTGAACCATTTTTTGTAAGCGTCATAATGGGCTCTATTAGCTCAGGATTACTTTTTTGCTGAAGTATCAAATATGTTTTCGAAACCAATTACATTGCGCTTCTGATCCAACTGTTCAAAATAATTTTCGGAGAACACGTTCAATACGATATCGGACGACATTTTATGCCTGCCAACGACTTTATACACTACTGGCCATTAAAATTGCTGCACCACGAAAATGACGTGCTACTGACGCGAAATTTAACCGACAGGATGAAGATGCTGTGATATGCAAATGATTAGTTTTTCAGAGTATTCACACAAGGTTGGGGCCGGTGGCGACACCTATAACGTGCTGACATGAGAAAAGTTTCCAACCGATTTCTCATACACAGACAGCAGTTTACCGGCGTTGCCTGGTGAAGCTTTGTTGTGATGCCTCGTGTAAGGAGGAGAAATGCGTACCATCACGTTTCCGACTTTGGTTAATCGTATCGCGACATTACTGCTCGCGTTGGTTGAGGTCCAATGACTGTTAGCAGATTATGGAATCGGTGGGCGCAGGAGGATAATACGGAAAGCTGTGCTGGAACCCAACGGCCCCTTATCGTTAGCAGTCGAGAAGACAGGCATCTTATGCGCATGGCTGTAACGGATCGTGCAACCACGTCTCGAGCCCTGAGTCAACAGATGGGGACGTTTGCAAGACAACAACCATCTGCTGCATCACAGACAGGAGCGCATGCGATGGTGTATTCAACGACGACCCTGGGTGCACGAATGGCAGAACATCATTTTTTCGGATGAATCCGGATTCTGTTTACAGCATCATGATGGTCGCATCCGCGTTTGGCGACATCGCGGTAAACGCACATTGGAAACATGTATTCGTCATCGCCATACTGGCGTATCATCCGGCGTGGGTGCCATTGGTTACACGTCTCGGTCACCTCTTGTTCGCTTTGACAGCACTTTGAACAGTGGACGTTACATTTCAGCTGTGTTACGACCCGTGCCTCTATCCTTCATTCGATTCCTGCGAAACCCTATATTTCACCAGGATAATGCACGACCGCATGATGCAGTCCTGTACGGGCCTTTCTGGATACAGAAAATGTTCGACTGCTGCCCTGGCCAGCACATTCTCCAGATCTCTCACCAATTGAAAACGTCTGGTCAATGGTGGCTGAGCAACTGGCTCGTCACAATACGCCAGTCCCTACTCTTGATGTACTTTGGTATCGTGTTGAAGCTGCATGGGAAGCTGTACCTGTACACGCCATCCAAGCTGTGTTTGACTCAATGGCCAGGCGTATCAAGGCCTTTATCACATACCAGAGGTGGTTGTTGTGGGTACTGATTTCTCAGGATCTATGCACCCAAATTTCGTGAAAATGTAATCACATGTCAGTTTTAGTATAATATATCTGTCAAATGAATACCCATTTATCATCTGCATTTCTTCTTGGTGTAGCAATTTTAATTGCCAGTAGTGTGCACATACGTTTGCTAACTTATCAATGGTAGATTGAAGTCACCAACAAACGTAACTGTTTAAGTGTGGTACTTGTTTGAAATGGGACTTTAGTTTTCGTTAGGACTCTTCAGCAACAGTATTCTCAGAGGAGGGGAAGGGGTTGAAAAAAAGGAACCAATTATTAACATATTCCGAATGTCAAGTATAACCGTACTAACCATAGGAATTATTTACTTCAGTTTCACTACAAGGTAAAGCACATCTGAAAACACTCATTATACAAAATATATTTTTTAATTCAGTATACAAACATATCGTACAAACGAAATATACCAAACACGTAAACACGTTCTCTCTTTGCAATTAAGTACAAAACAACATGGTGTAGATTTTAGCCTCTTGAAAGTGCCCACCCCTTGTCTTCAGACGAGGTTCGTAGATTGTTGGCGTTCTGAGGATAAGATTTTGTAGTGTTTTTGCAGATATTGCAACCCAGCACTGTAAATAATTCCATACATTTTCAACACTAAATGAACTGAGTTTTATAACCTTCCTGTCAAGATCTTCCCTTAGGAATTCGGTGGGATTTAAGTCTGGTGATTGTGATTTAAGTCATGTAAGTATTCTTCGGCTCCTCATATTTCTCTTTTCTACTGACATACCCTCTGCACAGTTTTGAAAAAAATTTGAGATAACTGCCCTTCTTGAGGACAATACCAATAAGTCTCTTTCCAGATGGAACTGCTTTATTGATAAGTATCCGCTGATGCAGCCCGCCACGAGTTCGCTTCCTTAGCGAACCTTTCCATCTCAGAGTAGCATCGATTATTTGTTGTATTCATTCTAGTCTCTGTGTTCTTCTACAGTTTTTACCCTCTACAGCTGCCAATAGTACTAAGGAAGTTAGTCCCTGATGTCGTAACAGACGTCCTCTCATACTGTCCTGTTTCAATGCGAAAGCTACACTCATTATAGTCCTCAAGCCAACACAAGTCTCGTTTACCAGAGCTTAGCAAAGAACAGGGGATTCCAAAAAATGCATCCAACATTTAATCAACGCAAATAAGGTTCTCTGCACTATTTCTGTGCTAGTTTGGCGGTATCATTTTTTTGTAAGTGGACCCAGCACATATGCAGATACATCATATTCAAATTAGTAACACACCCCTGACCTGTGTATTTAATTATCTTAAATGTGCGAGTGATCGTTATTTTCAGTGGTACAAAAGTGGGTTTGCATGCTACTGAGAGTAAGAAAGTGATTTGGAAACAAACTGGGCGACACTGCCAGCGACCCAAACGCTGGTAGGGTCAGACATCATGTTGCCCTTCTTTGGAGAATGGCCGACGCTGGATGGCGGCCGGCAGGGCCATCTCTGGCACCTTGCATTACCGCCTGGAGGAGTCCGTAACGGAAGGCACTTGCTGGGGCGACCGCTTGCGAAAACGCTTAACGAAATGGAATGAAGAGGTACGTTAGCGGAAGGCGCTGTTGTCCGATGAATACAGAAACGTCTTTTAGGAGATTACTGAGAAGATGAAAAGAAGCCTCAAGTCTTTGAAACCGTAGGACGTTTCGCATGCGCAGCTGTCATCGAAAATTTTTTTTAAGGATCTAAGGAGAACGCATATTGAATCACATGGAACTTTTCTCCAGGCTGCGAGCACAGCAATGCCAAAAGGAAGCTGCTTTATTGGCTGAAGAAAGATTCAGAAAGAGCATGGAACGACTTTTTACGAGAAAACTGTTAGGAAAAATTTCACTGTGTAACCAAGTTAAACATAGTCCAGGGAATGGCACCTGTCCTCTCAGAGAATAATTTTTACTGGTCGAAGCTCGCAGGAATTCGAATCCAGCCAACCAGCGATAGCTCTTAACGAAAAACGTGGTAAAGCCATATTTCCTCAGCGGACCTCGTCGAGTTCAGCAGAGAGGGTTCAGTAAGATACTTCATCAGGGACTTCTTCTGTAACTCTTCGCCTCCTGGTCACCTCACCGCGCTGCTCCGCAGTTCTTCACCTATGGCACCAGCTCAAAAGGAAGGTCGCCGGTGCTACCGCAGATTGAAGAGTAGCATTTCTGTCACCAATAGCCGCAACTTAGTGAGACCGACCTGCTTCAGTGTGAACTGTAGTATGAGCCAGATCGGTTTATAGCTATAATACAAAACTGTTAAGGCTTTCGTGGCCACTTGTTGACAAACTGCCTATTGGCTTCTGTCTCGGGTTCTTTGGCCGACGTTCATCTAATTTTTCTGACGTTTCGCCAGCACGAGTGGCTGGCATTGTCAAAGCTTCACACTCCATTGCCGGTGGTGAACTGGAGCCGAGCTCGCGGGCGCAGACTATATGTACCTGGCGCGCCAACGTCCGAGGGCTTCTCCGCGGTCATTTCCGGTGCGGTTCTCCTCTTGCTACCTGCGACGGTCGTTCGCTGCAGTACGGGAAGCCAGGATCCGTTTCCCTTAAGGATTTCCTCTTTCTTGTTGAGACTGTTCGCGTGTTTTTGTATTTCTACAGCTTCTCTGAACAAGCGCGTGTGATAGTGCTTCTCTACAGCCAGAACTTCCGTGTCGGCGAATTTTATTACGTGGTCGGTCTCATTCAGTGCGTGCTCTGCCACGGCCGATTTCTCCACCTGCCCCAACCTGCAATGCCGCTTATGCTCTTTAATCCTGGTTTTAATGGATCGTCCAGTCATTCCGACATAAACTTTTCCGCATGTGCATGGTATACGGTATATTCCCGACATTGCAAGTGGGTCTCTTTTCTCCTTCGCCGATCTAAAACACTCTTTGATCTTCCTTGTCGGTTTGAAAATCGTCTTTACGCCATGTTTGAGCAATATACGGCCGATTCTGTCCGTCACTCTGGGAATGTATGGCAGAAAGGCTCAAAAATGGCTCTGAGCACTATGGGACTTAACATCTGTGGTCATCAGTACCCCAGAACTTAGAACTACTTAAACCTAACTAACCTAAGGACATCACACACATCCATGCCCGAGGCAGTCGCGCGGGCAGAAAGGCCGTATCCGACATTTCTTTTCCTGGTTCCTTACTTCGCCGAGTGTTTGGCTCTGTTACACTTCTAATATAATTTGTGGAGTAACCATTGCTTCTCAGGACAGTTTCCAGGTGTTGCATTTCTTGTTTGAGGTGTTGCGGCTCACATATTCGTCCTGCTCTCGTTACGAGCGTACTAATCATGCCTCTTTTCAGGCTCGGATGGTAGTTTGACAGTTTGTGCAGGTATCGGTCCGTGTGTGTCGGTTTTCGATGCACGCTGTGTCCCAGGTTTTCGCCGTCCCTTGTGATCAGCACATCTAGAAATGGCAGTTTGTTGTCCTTTTGTACTTCCATGGTAAATGTTATGTTTGCATGGAGGCTGTTCAAGTGTCTTAGGAATACCTTGGAACTTCCTTCTGTTGATTATCCTGGGAGCTATGAAACGTTTGCTTCTAATTTCCATAAAAGGTTCCAGATAGTATCTTCCATAATTCTATGTGTTGCCTTGAGCAATTCTGTCCTTTCGCGATGATCACTCAGTACTTATACGATTTATTATCAGTTTTCCTCCGACCCTATGTCAGATTAGCAGAATTCCGTCCGTGCAGTTTACCTGATGGAGACGTTGCCACGGAAGTCCTTTATAATAATTTTTTGAGATTCAAATACTCTTATTCTAATTATTGAATATTAAAAGGTTATTGAAGATTAGATATGTTTGTCCTAATTATTCAGAAATAAAGCTTATAGAGAAAAGTTAAAATCCTTTGTACCAAAAAATTATTACAAGAAAAACATTTACACTCGACCCCGAAGGCACAGGCAATGTTCACAGATCCACACTCATCAACGAAGGCACCAGAAATGATAACTGGCCGACTCAAAAGTGACTGAGTTAGCAACGATTCTTCGAATGGTGTTGGCTCACTCTCCACAGAAATTAGCCGCCATCCACAATAGGGCGACTACTAACAACATCGTCATAGAGCGAGCGCTGTTAGGAAACGGAACAGCCAGGAAGACCAGACTTCAAGCATCTTGATGTTCTGTGGAAAAGTAGCCTATAATATGATACTGTAACTTGCAAAAGTCTTAAGTCACTTGACCTTCTGGGCAGGTACAACCTGTCCATATCGTTGGGGCGATCAATTCATTGGGACGATCAATAGGACTGTTTGTGCCCAGATTTGATGACTGATCTGTGATGATACAGGCTGCGGATGTGTCTATTAGAACTAACTGATATTATTAGACCTCAGAACTCAGAAATCCGAATCATTTTGAAACAGACTGACTTGCGCGAAATAAGAGCGCTAGCAAAGAGTAAAATTTCCTGTTTAACTTACTGACAGCGATGTATCAACAGTAATAATTAGCCTCCTCAATTCCGTTCATGCAATACGCTGGAATACCCGACGCCGTCGCTTGCGATGTGCTTCCGCTTCGTCCTGTTGTGACTCCTTTCGAGAGCAAAACCCTAGCCTGCGGTTTTCCGCTCTGCGCAGCCCTGTTCATCCCAGTTTTAGCAGAGTAGGCCTTGCTGCGCTTCCCTACCCCTCCCCTCCCGCGCCCCTAAACCACCACAACGTTTCTTAATTCGCCTCCGCGCAGCCGAACCGCGCTGCAGCGAGCTGCGCCATGCGGTCCCATACGGCAACCGACTGAATACAACGGACGCAATGCATAAACAAAAGGCCAGCCTGTATTGTTTCTCACTCCGCTCGCTTCTGGAATAAATTTCGCAGATGAATATTTACAGTGACTCCCTCGCGAGGGATTTCGCAAGAGACTTGTAAAATCGTCGGGAATTATTAAAACCAGTGCACGGATCGATTTGTTTCTCCAACAGCGAAAGTGCTGTACATTCCTCCGGAAACTGGGTCCCGCCTCTGCACGCAGCAAAATCCCTGAAGGGAAAATACTTGGTAATGCACATTTGAATACTTGGGGGATAAAACTGCCACGTGACTTTTTGAAATGAATGACTGTTTCATTTTTCAGTTCTAGTGACAACTATCTCTTGTTACACTTTAGACGTATAATTAATACTGTGTTTCTTCTTTATTAGTATACGAAATTGAACGCACTACAGTTCAAAGCTTTTTCATTGATTTAAATATGAGGGAATATCTATACTGTGAAACGAATAGATTGTTACTAACACGCCGAGCTCCAAGCAGGCATGACAAAAACAGTGTTCATATAAGCTTTCGGCCAAAGCCTTCTTCAGAAAGGAAGCAAATCACACGCAGCAGTACAAGCATACACCCGCACCTGCGCAGTCTCCTGCTGTTTGAACCATAATCTTTTTTCAAGAGAAAACGTGAACAATGACTAACTATCGGTGGGATGAATTTAGGATATGAGACGCTGCATCTGCTGTCAGAGCGATCACGTAGCCGTGTGTTGTGGGGGGACGAGGGCGTTGATACAGTGTGGCTCGGATATCAGAGGATGCAACGTAATTCATGTATGCAAAAGAAAATATTCCTTGAACGGCTCCATATACGAACGGAATGCCGTTATTTTGTACTTTAGATTACTATCGGACCGATTAGTAAACCTCTAAACGACGCAAGCTGGATTTTTCGATCAAACAACTAATCCTCCGCGCATCCAAAACACTAGATGCTGTTTGCGATGCAACCATATTTCTCGATAGATTTCATCAGCGGTCGAACTAGGCACGTGATATTAAGGAGGTCATCGCTGTGAATCATGGATGTATAAATACGGTGAACCTAATGTTTTGGGTATTGTAAGACGGTGGACGTTGGTTTCCAGTTTGTGACGTAACTCAATACGGTGAACCTAATGTTTTGGGTATTGTAAGACGGTGGACGTTGCTTTCAAGTTTGTGACGTAACTACCTTATTTTCTTACCACCACGAATACAAATAATGACAGAATTACAATATCTATGGAAAAAAGTTAAAATCACTGACTAAAAAAGATTACATTGTAAACATAAAACACCAACGATACTAAACTGTCATTCTAGCTGCCTAAACCATTTCATGAAAAAGTTCTATGCGAATAGAACTTAAGTGATTTGAACAACCAAGGAGCCTGTAGACGATCGGCAGTTTAATCACTGATTCAATTTGGGCGTCTACATCAGTTAGACGTATATACACTACGGGCCATTAAAATTGCTACATCAAGACGAAATGCAGATGATAAACGGGTATTCATTGGACAAATATATTATAATAGAACTGACGTGTGATCACATTTTCACGCAATTGGGTGCATAGATCCTGAGAAATCAGTACCCAGAACAACCACCTCTGGCCGTAATAACGGCCTTGATACGCCTCGGCATTGAGTCAAACACAGCTTGGATGGCGTGTACAGGTACAGCTGCCCATGCAGCTTCAACACGTCACCACAGTTCGTCAAGAATAGTGACTGACGTATTGTGACGAGCCAGTTGCTCGGCCACCATTTACCAGACGTTTTCAATTGGTGAGAGATCTGGAGAATGTGCTGGCCAGGGCAGCAGTCGAACATTTTCTGTATCCAGAAAGGCCCGTACAGGACTGCATCATGCGATCGTGCATTATCCTGGTGAAATATAGGGTTTCGCAGGAATCGAATGAAGGGTAGAGCCACGGGTCGTAACACAGCTGAAATGTAACGTCCACTGTTCAAAGTGCCGTCAGTGCGAACAAGAGGTGACCGAGTCGTGTAACCAATGGCACCCCATACCATCACGCCGGGTGATACGCCAGTATGGCGATGACGAATACATGCTTCCAATATGCGTTTACCGCGATGTCGCCAAACACGGATGCCACCATCATGATGCTGTAAACAGAACCTGGATTCATCCGAAAAAATGTTTTGCCATTCGTGCCCCCAGGTTCGTCGTTGAGCACATCATCGCAGGCGCTCCTGTCTGCGAGCAGCGTCAAGGGTAACCGCAGCCATGGTCTCCGAGTTGATAGCCCATGCTGCTGCAAACGTCGTCGAACTGGTCGTGCAGATGGTTGTCTTGCAAACGTCCCCATCTGTTGACTCAGGGATCGAGATCCGTTACAGCCATGCGGATAAGATGCCTGTCATCTCGACTGCTAGTGATACGAGGACGTTGGGATCCAGCATGGCGTTCCGTACTACCCTCCTGAACCCACCGATTCCTTATTCTGCTAACAGTCATTGGATCTCGACCAACGCGAGCAGCAATGTAGCGACACGATAAACCGCAATCGCGATAGGCTACAATCCGCCCTTTATCAAAGTCGGAAACGTGATGGTGCGCATCTCTCCTCCTTACACGAGGCATCACAACAACGTTTCACCAGGCAACGCCGGTCTACTGCTGTCTGTGCATGAAAAATCGGTTGGAAATTTTCCTCATGTCAGCACGTTGTAGGTGTCGCCACCGGCGCCAACCTTGTGTGAATGCTCTGAAAAACTAACCATTGGCGTATCATAGCATCTTCTTCCTGTCAGTTAAGTTTCGCGTCTGTAGCACGTCATCTTCGTGGTATAGCAATATTAATGGCCAGTAGTGTTTATGTAAACTGAACATTATAAGTAACTATTATAGTGAAGTGCCAAAGAAGCTGGTATAGGTATGCGTATTGAAATACAGAGATATGTAAACAGACAGAATACTGTGGTGCGGTCGGCTGCGCCTATATAAGACAACAAGTGTCTGGCGCAGTTGTTAGATTGGTTATTGCTGCTACAATGGCAGGTTATCAAGATTTAGGTGAGTCTGAACGTGTTGTTATTGGCGCACGAGCGATGGTCAGAGCATCTCCGAGGTAGCGATGAAGTGGGGATTTTCCCGCACGACCGTTTCACTAGTATACCGTGAATATCAGGAACCCGGTAAAACATCGAACCTCCGACATCGCTGCGTCCGGAAAAAGATCCTGGAAGAATTGGACCAACGACGACTGACAGCTGTGCTATCAACAAGTTTGAGCATGCGAACCATTCAACGAAACTTCATCGATATGGGCTTTCAGAGCCGAAGGCCCACTCGTCTACCATTACTGACTGCACTACATAAAGCTTTACGCCTCACCTGCGCCCGTCAACATCAACACTGGACTGTTGATGGCTCTGAGCACTAAGGGACTCAACTGCTGAGGTCATTAGTCCCCTAGAACTTAGAACTAGTTAAACCTAACTAACCTAAGGACACCACACACATCCATGCCCGAGGCAGGATTCGAACCTGCGACCGTAGCGGTCTCGCGGTTCCAGACTGCAGCGCCAGAACCGCGCGGCCACTTCGGCCGGCTAGACTGTTGATGACTGGAAACATATTGTGTGACCGGACGAGTCTCGTTTCAAATTGTATTGAGTGGATCGGCGTGTACTGGTACGGAGACAATCTCATGAATGCATGGATCCTGCATGTCCACAGGAGACTGATCAAGCTGGTTGAGGCTCTGTAATGGTGTGGGGCGTGTGCAGTTGGAGTGATAAGAGACCCCTGATAGGTCCAGTGACGATGAAAGCTATCCAGTTTGCGGAGCCATATAAAATGATTGATAACCTGACAGGGGATGCCACAATGAAAGTATCCTGGTATGGGAGTAACAATGAAAGTTAACATTTGCGGACACTATATAAAAAATTGAGAATTTATGCAAAATCTAGTTTACTGACAACATTTATTTTCCAAAAAAAACTAACACAATTTATGCAAAACATGTTATGATAGAATATCATAGACAACTTACAGGTGGTTTAAGACCACAATGGACAGAGATACTGGGTGGCAAAAGTAAGTCAAGTACTCTGGCCCTAAAAAGAAGTGGATAAAGAAATCTGAATTATCTGACGGTTAGCAGAGTTCGACTGTTAAAATCTACAGAAGTTTTTATTGGTGCAGCTGATTGCGATTGGGATTTGTACGCCCTGACAAGGCCAGAGCAGCAATACCTAACCCTCTTTGCTTCGTGCAGCGATGTACCTTGCAGCTGGCGAGATGTGTGTGGCGGAGGAGAGGCGTAAGGCGGCCCCTGAGAATCGTTCGCGGCCACAAAATAAATGCAAAATCTCACGGTCTAGCGATCAGAAAGACAGATCGCAATTTACTCTCTACCAGAGCGCTGAAATCAAGGTAGATTTCAATGTGCGACACACCCGTCTACTGGTGTTACCAAGGACCAATTTGGCTCACTTATACGACAGAGCGCCCAAGGAATCCAAACGTCAAGACTGGTAAGATTCCAAATGTCAAGAGTAGTAAACCAAAAACGAATAGGTATGCCCTCACCATCAAGTAGTTCATGATGTTTGAAGTCACACTGTCGGTGCAGTAAGAACTTCACCACAGGCTACCCAGTATAATTACTCGCAAGTGAAGTCAGTCTTAGGACAGGTCCCTAGCACCAACCTCATATGCCAGAGCTTCGACCAGAAGTTGCTTCCAGACCGAAATCCAGAACCCGAGAGCCTCGCACCGCTCCCAGAGAAAAACAATTCCGTTTTTCCGCAAAGTGCACGAAAGACACCACCTTCACCCCGTCTTGAGCCAATCCCAGTGCTTTAGAAGCGCTAAATCTCCCCTCTTACCCCTCTTACACGACAGCACAAACTCATTTCGAACCAGCGCAAGAATTAAGAAACCTGTGTCCCTGGAAAAAATTACTGGCATTTTTATGTTTTGGCAGTGGGAGAAGGTGATTTCTCTGACGTCGCGTCGCTTCCCACGGCTGCAAGCGAACAAATACAATCTTAAAGATCTTTATCTAAATTTCCTGTACCTTGGAGCATGTTAGCACAAGCTATGAGGTGTAATAAAGATTCTATCTCTAAACGTTTCTCAGACGCCAGAGTTTCTTATACGACGGAGGCGGCCGACGGAAGTGGGGCACAGGTCAATTTGCAGCATCTGCGAACACTAAAACTTGTAAATTTTTATTTCGCGTGGCGCTGCACACAATTCCCGGTTTATGACTCCACTGTGTAGACACGTACCTTCAGTCTGTCACCCTTCCCCCCCCCCCCTCTCCCAGCACAACTTTCAGCTGGAGCCAATGTAGGTATAGTGGCATTGTCCTGCTGGAGGCCTGTCTCAACTAGGACGTGCTCTGTCTGTCCTGTGCTGCTGTAGGGCCTGTCCAGCAATATTTACTGAGGGATGGGCTCGCCACCACTTGCTTTCAACTTCCAACATGCCGTTTCTACAAACTAAGAACGACAAAAATACCTCATGCCCTTAGCGCCCTACCAGGCTCCATCAACACCTGCTAAGGCTGTTAACATTCTAAAGTCTCGCTCAAGTTGCGTCACGTTGTAACAAAGTCTATATGAAAAATAGGTGAGAGAGTAACTTGTCCTCTCTCAACTACTCTGACAAGTGATATGTACATAAGGTCGCATCTGAACCTGCATCCATTCACGTCCATTGTGCATTCCGACGCACTTGGGCAATTACAGCAGGACGACGCGACATACCACACGTCCAGAATTGCTACAGACTGGCTTCAGGAACACTCTTCTGAGTTTAAATTCCTCCACTACTCACCCAACTCTCCAGACATGAACATTATTGAGTGGATGTGGGATGTCTTGCCACGTACTGATCAGGAGAGGTCTCCTTTTACTCCATTTATGGACATCCCGGCAGGATTCATGGTGTCATTTCCCTCCAGCACTACTTCAGACATTAGTCGAATCCATGCCACGCCATGTTGTGGCACTTCTGCATGTTTTCGTGGACCCTACATGATATTAAACAGGTGTACCAGTTCCTTTGGCCCTTCAGTGTAAAGGTGTAAGTAGACTGACCATTTGTAAGATCTGCATATTTACTTGAGAAAGGTGCTATAGACGAAATAAGCCATATCATAAGCGCACAATATTAATTAAACTACACTCATGCTCATAAATTAAGAATAGTAGCGGAGTGTGGAGCCACCCAACATGGCACTACACAAGACTGGCGCTGACAGCATAGGCACATGGGGAACAAACACGACAACGATCTGTAAGTCAACGGTATTGGTGATAAGTTGAGAAAACCGTCCCGAACACATGTGCTACAAAAAGCCACTGTTTCCTGCGCATGTACCCCGACGTCAATAAGGGATATGAGCACCATACAAACGTACACAGGCCGCACAACGGGTTGGCATACTCTGGATCAGGTAGCCGAGCAGCTGCTGGGGCATAGCCTCCCATTCTTGCACCAGTGCCTGTCGGAGCTCATGAAGTGTCCTAGGGATTTTAAGACGTGCAGCGATACGTCGACTGAGAGCATCCCAGACGTGCTCGATGGGGTTTAGGTCTGGAGAACAATCAGGCCACTCCATTCGCCTCATATCTCCTGTTTCAAGGTACTCCTCCACGATGGCAGCTCGGTGGGGCATCCGTTATCATCCATCAGAAGGAAGGTGGGACCCACTGCACCCCAGAGAAGGCGGACATACTGGTGCAAAACGACGTCCCGATACAACTGACCTGTTACAGTTTCTCTCTCAAAGGCAAGCAGGGGTGTACGTACACCATTCATAATTCTACCCCACACCATCAAACCAAGACCTCCATATAGGTCCCTGTCAAGGACATTAATGGGTTGGTATCTGGTTCCTGCTTCACTCCAGATGAAAACCCGCCGAGAATCACTGGTCAGAGTATACCTGGACCGTCCGTGAACATAACCTAGTACGTTCCAATTACCATGTACTGTGTTCTTGACACCAGGCTTTACGGGCTCTCCTGTCAACAGGGCTCAGTGGAATACACCTTTCAGGTCTCCGGTCGAATAAACCATGTCTGTTCAGTCGTCTGTAGACTGTGTGTCTGGAAACAACTGTTCCAGTGGCTGTGTTAACGTCCTGAGCAAGGCTACTTGCAGTACTTCGTGGCCGTCTGCGGGCACTGATGGTGAGATATCGGTCTTCTTGTGGTGTGCTACACTGTGGACGTCCCGTACTGTAGCGCTTGGACACGTCTCCTGTCTGCTGGAATCGTTGCCATAATCTTGAGATCACACTTTGTGGCCCACGGAGGACCCGTGCTACGACCTGCTGTGTTTGAACAACCTCCAGTCGCCCTATTATTCTACCCCTCATAACGCGATCAGTATGTCTTCTTTGAGCCATTTTCAACACCTAGTCACCATTAGCAGGTCTAAAAACATTTGCACACATACTTGCTGCACAGTAATCTGACATGCACCAACACACCTCTGCGTATGTGGACTGCTGCCAGCGCCACCGTGCGACGACCGCAGTTCAAATGCACCGCATGGTCATACACCGAGGTGATTAAAATCCGCAAACCGCCCACCAGAGCGTTGTTTCACCATGTATCAGCATTATCCTTAATTTATGAGCATGAGTGTATTTACAGCTTACCAAAAATTATTCATTATGAAATGTCATATTATGACTTATTCCACGCTGCGGCTCCGGCCGAAAAGAAAATATTTAGTGGTTCTTGACGGTAGTCAGCCACACTCTCGATTGAGTTACCTGTTCTGCAAATACAGTAGAAATAGCAGAAAAGTATAAAGATTTTACTCACGTAGAACTGAAATGATTGCCATATTTCGCCATAAAGGTGGCAATATTCCACGTGGAAAGCAGAAAACATGCACTCTTCCCACTACTCTAAGTTGGCGTCTTCGTATTGGAATCCAGGTGGCATGACCAGTGGCGCAAGTGTTGGCCCGCTTCGGTAGTTGCAGCCCCACAAGTCACGTGAATGTAAGTTTGTCCAATGTTGCAGATTCACCGCTTCATATTATGAGATGATTTTAAATGAAAAACAAACAAAAATTTTCCATAATATTATTATCGTTAATTATTATAATACAACACCAAAAAGAGACATATTGTTTCACTTCAACATGGAGATAATCATTACTGAAAGACGTTCATACAATAGTTTCCTTTCACATTATTGGTTCTTCGTGAGTTCTGACTCGCTCAGCTGTTGCAAAGCGTACTGTACCGGTGTCTTCTCTTGTTAAGCATGGAGTGAAGGTATGTCTGGGCAATATTTTGGAACTAGAGTGAGCTGGTCAGCAAGAAGTCTTGTGGGGAGAGCCGCACGTTAGCGTGCTTCATTCAGAGGGAAAGAAAGCTTTATTCATTCTGTCGTTTCCACCTTGCTACGGAGTACTTGTGGTTTCGGCTGACTTATGCAGAATGTATATTTCAGACGTGCTTACGTTCCGGTGGCCATTCGCATGCTGCAGTCTACAAGAATTACAGAGAGACTGCGCAGTGCATGAGCTGCTCGGCGTAATGTTTTGTCTGCAACGCATTCAAGTCTGTAGATGTAGCTTCAGTCATGTGATTACTTAATTTCTGTTGTTAGAGATCTTAATTGCGTAGGCTTCCGCGGCCTAATCTCAAAGATGAACAAGGAAATACCGATGTTATACGGCGAGCATAGAACGAGATCTATCTCGATATAAAAGTTTTCTGGGTATGGTGCCGCGTCATAATGCATAAAACTACTGCTACTGGAGAAAAACCAACGTATCGGCTACGGCTGCTGCGCTTTCTTCTGCGTCTATTTGTGCGTTCTAGTTTTGCATTGTCCCTTCGTCTTTAAGTGACCAATGAAACGAACTACCTTTTAAAATGAGAACGTACTGACACGCACGTTGAACAGTAACAACAAAGTATATGGGACACTGCATAGCTAGAACGTACCAGTAGGCCCAGAAGAAGGCCGCTGTAACCGTGGTTTACCTTCAGCTGCAGTAGTTTTATACATTATGGCACGGTACCACATGCAGAAAACTTTTATGTCGAGATAGATTTTGTTCCATGCTCGCCGTATAATATCGGTATTGCCTTGTTCATATTTGAGGTTAGGATAATGGCCTCGTTGGACGCACATTGATTTAGTATTGCTTGAAGTATTCTGGTGCGTATAGAATTTTATTTTGTTCTGACTTTCATACATCTGAACTTTTAACCTCACTGTCCATCACGGGAGAAATGTAAATTAATTTTTTGTCATTTATCAGAGATTTGCTTATCAATAATTAGGGACTTTTTTAAAGCATCTCTGATTCACTTTCCTCTCCCACTGATTTCTGTAATCAGTAAAATGTTGGGATGGCACAAGTGCTGTGATATAGATTTGAGCATAACCTGTACAGTAAATTCTGCTTTCTGCAGTATTATTAGTGAAAGTGAAAGCAACTGCTTTGAGCAGGATTATTTCGAATTCCCTACATGCCCGTATAGCTTGTAGGGTAACTCAGCATTGTAAGTCATGACTACGAGACTTCGAACTATACAGGGCTATGATCGACGTTAACCTTACATTTCGTAATTCTATGGACAGAGACGTTATGTTTACAATGTGAGGTTTCTACATTGTCACTGTATGAGAACTGTCTATAATGGTGGTCGCATCTACAGTTCTGAGTCGTTCTAGGTCAGTACCATGTATAGTAGCAATCCTTAGAGTCATTCAAACAATTGTTTCTGCCCTCGTTTCTCTCCCGTTGTGCAGTGTAAGCATCTTCTACTTTTGAATGTTTCCATCATACCGTGGCGAGATAACCTTCATAATTATTTTTAGGTCACTGTTTAGTATAAAACGGGCTTGTCTCCACGGCATTTAACTGGTCGCATATTTCATAGCACAAAGACAGAGAGCAGGATTTCAGTGTTGCCACCAATTAATTTACTATTATCGAAACAGCTGAAACTATTGCTCCTGCCACTCGGCTAGTAACTAGTCTCACTCAATACCCTTCAGAGGCCCCTAAACCTACCCCCTTATGATCAGACGTTTTTTATGATCTTAGTTTGTACAGTGATTCTTTTGGCGTCAGGCATGTCGTACAGGGCGTCTTCTGAATCAAACAATAATTTGTGCAATTATCAGTGACACTGGAGACTAATTTTCACCCACCGTGTGTGTTACAGCCGCTTCCGTGGGGAGAGGGCAGGGGTGGATTACGACGGCTCCGAATCAAAAGAGGGTGGGTGTGACAGACAGAGTGCACATCGTTTTTAGGTTTTCCAAACTACATTCTGTGAAAACCGGGCTGGTGCAGAAGTCCCGACTCAGTTACGTGATTCGGAACCATTCTGAAAATCTGCCATCGCTTTAACAGGAATAACACCAATGCATACATTTGTTGTACACTTACACTGAGGTCGAAAAAGTCATCAGATAGCGATATGCACTTATACAGATCGCTTATACAAGGTATACAAGGCATTGCATTGGCAGAGCTGTCATTTGTATTCAGGTGATTAATGTGAAATGGTTTTCGACTTAATTATGGTCCCAAGATGCTAATTAACAAACTTTGAGAGCGGAATGTTAGTTGAATCTAGGAGCATGGGACATTCCATTATTCGGATATCCAGTGTGAACAGTGTTCCGAGAATACCAAATTTACCTCCCACCAAATACAGTGCAGTAGCTGACGGCCTTTACTTAACGACCGAGAGCAGCAGCGTTTGCGTAGAGTTTTCAGTGCTAACAGACGAGCAGCACTGGGTAAAATAACTGTTGAAATCAATGTGGGACGTACGACGAACGTGTCCGTTGGGACAGTGTGACGAAATTTGCCGTTAATGGGCTATGGCAGGAGACGGACAACGCAAGTGCCTTTGCTAACAGCACGACATTGCATGCAGCATATCTCCTGAGCTCGTGACAATGTCGGTTGGACCCTAGACGCCTTCCGGCCGGAGTGGCCGAGCGGGTCTACGCACTACAGTCTGGAACCGCGCGACCGCTACGGTCACAGGTTCGAATCGTGCCTCGGGCATGGATGTGTGTGATGTCCTTAGTTTAAATAGGTTTAAGTAGTTCTAAGTTCTAGGGGACTGATGACCTCAGAAGTTAAGTCCCATAGTGCTCAGAGCCATTTAAACCATTTCTTGAACCCTAGACTACTGGAAAATCGTGGCCTGGTCGGATGAGTTCCGATTTCAGTCGGTAAGAGCCGATGGTAAGATTCCAATGTGGCGCAGACCCCAAGAGGCCATGAACCCAACTTGCCAATAAGGCACAGTGGAAGCCTGTGCAAGTCTGTTCAAGCCTGGTGCCTCCATAATGGTGCGGGTAGTATTTACATGGAACGAACTGTATCCTCTGGACCATCTGAAGCGATCATTGCCTGGAGGTGTTTATCTTCGGCTGCTTGGAGACCATTTGCAGCCATTCATGGACTTCATGTTCCCAAACAACGATGGAGTTTTTGTGGATGACTGCGCCATGTTCTGGGCCACAGTTGTTCGCCATTGGTTTGAAGAATATTCTGGACAATTTGAGCGAATGATTTGGTCACTCAGAACAAACGACATGAATATCATCGGACATTTATGGGGCATAATCGATATGTCAGTTACTGTACAAAATCCTGCAACGGCAACGCTTTCGGAATTATGGATGAAAATAGAGGTAGAATTGCTCAGTATTTCTGGAGAAAACTTCCAACAACTTACTGAGCCCACTCTAAGTCGAGTTGTTGCACTACGCTTAGCAAAAGGAGGTCCGATACGAATTAGGAGGTATCCCACGACTTCTGTCACCACAGTTTAATCTATTCTGGAGGATAACGGGTGGCAATAGAGAGGGTATCCGCCAACCCCTCCGTCTAACCATGCCAAATCCGTTAATACCCATGCAAATCCTGCTCCGATGAGAGAAAAGAACACAAGAAGGAAAAGTAGTTTGAAGACTAATTTTCTGCAAGTTAGTGCATCAAAATAATATTCGGAGACTCTCACAGGTTGCCACTTCTAGTAACTTGCAAACCATGTGCACCATAACGATTGACCCAGGCTACAAGGAGCACAACCTACAAAAACTAGAATCATTACATCAGAATCAAAATTAGTCAGGAAGAAGACGCCATCTCCTGTGTTCCAACAGCTTTCATCCTGAAGCTGTTAGTGAAACGAGTGGTTTCCATGAAATACCCCGGGATGGACTCTCCTAAACGATGCAAAGTACACAACGTATACTTCAAGTTAACGTCCTCTCATCCTAACTACATTACCGTAAAATCTTGTAGTGCACTCATGTTTATGTATTTATCCACGGGCAACAAAGATTAAGCGAGACCTCTGCGCTATTGCAGTGCTGCTAATTCCGCTAAGTACCCGTAAGACGAATGGGTGAATTCAAATGTGGACTAATTGCAAAGTAGCCCGCCTCTTACCCCCGGCAGCGATAAATCGCAGCCACAACTGGGCCGCAAGTGAGCGTAGAGCAGCCGCTAACTGCCGAGGGAGCACTGGCTTTCTCCCCCCTCCCCTCCACCCTTCCAACACTCTTCTGTTTGCACCAACAGCTCTCCAGGCGAAAGAGCTCAGCTGACTCCAAGGCCGAGCGATGTAGCTAGCGTTACGCGTACATCCAGACGCCAGTCTGTTTTTCAGAGATCGTGATCGAGATAGGTTCTGCTTTGAGCAACCACTTTAGAATATTGTAGGGAAAGGAGATGCAAGGATGAAATTCATTGGGAGCATGGCTTATAGAGGGTGCTCTAATATTCCCCTTACAAATTTCCAGGACCTGTAAAAGGGAATGAGTAGATAATGTACTGAATTGGAACCCATGACTGGAAACCTATCGTTTCCGTACTACAACCATTTGAAAACATATAGGTAAAGCCACGAAATTTACAAGTAATTTATTAGACATGACGAAGTAGATCTTTTTTTCCCCTCATTAACAAGCCAAGGTACACTTTCCTTGACGGACGTTCAGTGGCCAGTATTCGACAACACTACAACTTGTTGCAGGATGGTCAATTATATGAGAGAGCTTGGGTGGAAGCATGTAGGGTCCAGTCACATGATCACCTGGAATACCTACCCACACTTTGATACCAAATCTATGTCGCAATCGCCGGCCTGTGTGGCCGAGCGGTTCTAGGCGTTTCAGTCTGGAGCCGCGCATCCGTTAAGGGCGCAGGTTCGAAACCTGCCTCGGGCATGGATGTGTGTGATGTCCTTAGGTTAGTTAGGTTTAAGTAGTTCTAAGTTCTAGGGGACTGATGACCTAAGATGTTAAGTCCCATAGTGCTCAGAGTCATTTGAACCTTTTTTTTGTGTCGGAATCCGTGTAAAAACGATCATGTGGATTTTCCTCTGCCCAGACATAGCTGTCTTGACAATTGAGAACACAATCCCAAGTAAATTTATATTTATCTGTGAAGGAAATGTGGCGTGGAAATGGCCGGCCGAAGTGGCCGTGCGGTTAAAGGCGCTGCAGTCTGGAACCGCAAGACCGCTACGGTCGCAGGTTCGAATCCTGCCTCGGGCATGGA
Organism: Schistocerca nitens; assembly: GCF_023898315.1. Classification (NCBI taxonomy): domain Eukaryota; kingdom Metazoa; phylum Arthropoda; class Insecta; order Orthoptera; family Acrididae; genus Schistocerca; species Schistocerca nitens. The sequence goes on along the minus strand of NC_064619.1, from coordinate 545,403,889 downwards.
TGTTTGTGATGTCCTTAGGTTAGTTAGGTTTAACTAGTTCTAAGTTCTAGGGGACTAATGACCTCAGCAGTTGAGTCCCATAGTGCTCAGAGCCATTTGAACCATTTGGCGTGGAAATAGTATGGGCTCGTTGATGCAACCCTGCAGAAACTGCGTACGTAACTCACGCGTGGTGCAAAATCGGCTGGCATTAGTGACTGTGTTCCTTGGAGGTGGTATGGATGTACTTGTTGATCGTGCAGAACATACCAGACAATGCTGGGAGCAACATCTACTGCACGCTCAGTTGCTCGTGTACTCGTCGACGAGTTCTCTTCAACGTGGTGCAATATGGTGTCTTCCAGTTGAGGTGTGAAGCGTCTCCTTGGCCCCAGTCACGCCTGCTGATGGTGAAGGTACACCTTTTTCGAAGCCGTAATTGTGGCAAAAGGGTATGCGATAGAGTCGGACGTTGTAGATAACAATCTTAATAAAGGCGACGAGCAGCTCTTCCATTAACGTGACCGATACAAGTGTATCACGTCGGTGCATTCTGCTTAACTTTACTCAGTCATATTGCTCTAACATTCACAGACAGGTGAGTGAGGCTCGAACCACGTCTGAGAGGTAGCACTGACGTCAGCTGACATCATTCGATCCGACGTAAGTACCCTGTTGTGTACCTACCTAGCAAACATGTTTACAAACGGCTCTAGCACGGAAACGGTCTCCGGACATTGGTACCAATTCAAAACATTCTTTAGTCCTAGAAATTTGTAAGGAAAATTTTAGAGCGCTGTGTGTAAGGTGTGCCCAAATGAAAAGTAAATTACAAAGTTTCTACTCCGCCCGGCACTTCGGGACACAGGTGAACCTCTGAGTTTTCACAGTTTAAGGGGTCGAAAACAGGCGTGTCATAGGGAGAGATGTCTGGGCTGTAAGGAGAATGTTCCCGAACCTCCCATCGATATTTTTGAAGGGCCTCGAGGGTCTTCCTGGCTACATGTGACCTGCTGGAGAAACACTATCCCAATCGAGAGCTTGCCCCTGTGCTTGTTCATGATGGCCTGCTTGAGCCTCATCAATGTGTTGCAGTATAGCTTAGAGTTAATTGTTACAATCCCGGGGTATAAAGTCGATAAATAGAGATGTTTTGTTGTTCAAAACTAAACTGAGTATCATTTTTCCGGCATCCGGGCCGGAGTGGACTTAATTTGGAAGAGGAGGAGCGATGATGAAACCACTTCGTGTTCATCCGTTTAGAGGCAGGGTCAAGGTGGTTACTGGTTTCCTTATCCTTTGAATGATCGTTGGGAGTCTACTGTGCACACACTTCTCGTAGATTATGTGTCGCACAGTTCTTCTGCTTGTCGGTAGTTCAACGCAGCGTCACGTGCAGTTATCCGACGATTCGCGCGTATGAGTTCCACTGCAGCCGTAATCGTGGCACTGATTGTGACAACGTGCACCTGCCAGGGGCATGCCATGTTCTTGTTGTTAACAAGTATTGCTTCATAATTCCGACACTACCAAAATACTGTGCTCCGCGCGAGACATTGATCTCCGTACACCTCTTTTATCCTGCAGTAAATCTGTGAAATTTGGTCCTCTTCTGTAAGAAGAAATTGGATAACAATGTGCTGATCGGAAGGAACCCATCATGAAACGAACTGCGGAAACAGCTCTTCATAAATGAAGAAATTGCACCGAAGTCGGTAACCGTTTGTGTGCAACTGGGAATACAACCACGCCAGCTTTCGGCAACTGGTTCACCCACTGGGATTACACACAGAGCCGCTACAGCGTAGCTTTCATTTTCAAATGTGGCTGCCTTATAATACACGTGTTTCACGGATTCTTGAGTACTGTTCATCAGGGTGGGAAGCGTACGAAGTTGGATTAATAAAACAGACAGTGAAGATACAATGATCAGCAGCGGGTTTAGTCATTGGATTGTCTGTATGGCGGAAGACCATTACGGAGGCGACACATCACAGGCGTCGTCATCACATAATGGTCTACTGTGGAAGTTTCTAGGGTGAGGGAAACATATTATTTCGTCTCTCGACACAACACGACGATAAAATCAGAGAAATTTAAAAAAAGTTACTGAAATAACCGTAAGACTTTGCACTGTCAGTTACATTTGTCCCACAAGTAATTGCACTGTAAAACAACTACGTGGAATTGCATCATAATGCGATGTATTTCATTGTTTATGGAGATAAAATTCAGCATGCACTTATATGGTAAACAAGAAGCTCATAATATAGCTCTCAGTGAAACATTGTTACAAGACCATGTTAAAGGATGCAAATGCAAAAAAAAAGCAGTGATCAAATATATTACTGTTGTGGCGTAACAAGCTAGCTACGCCACACTGAGAACTAGCCGAAAGGGCACGCGTCAACTCACGCCGTCTTGCGTTAAGTCTGAAACAGGATACTTTATGAATGCTACAAAGAAAAGAACGGAGCTTCTCGTATACTTAACTTTAATTAATTATGGTACATTTCTCTTGATAATACAAGGGAGACTCTCTCCAGATATGGTTAATGGCGCCTTGCTAGGTCGTAGCCATGGACTTAGCTGAAGGCTATTCTAACTGTCTCTCGGCAAATGAGAGAAAGGCTTCGTACGTGTAGTCGCTAGCAATGTCGTCCATACAACTGGGGCGAGTGCTAGTACGTCTCTCGAGACCTGCCTTGTGGTGGCGCTCGGTCTGCGATCCTGACAGTGGCGACACGCGGGTCCGACATGTACTAATGGACCGCGGCCGATTTAAGCTACCACCTAGCAAGTGTGGTGTCTGGCGGTGACACCACAATTACATTGTTTTTATTCACAGATCAATCTAATAGCGTAGTTCTTCATGAAGTGTACATGGATATAATATCGTAGTGCAGATACAAACTGACATTACTTATGAAATATATACAGCCTAGCTTCATTGGAAACGCTCACTACTGTATGCAGTTCGTCATTTAGAATCTTATGTACCTAATGAAATTATATACATTCATTAATTAGCAACACACATTATATGTATCTAAAGAGGTATACATTAATCATTATGTACATTTTCATATTTATTGTTCCTCCTCCCACCCATTTATGTGTGCATCAAATGAAGAGAAGAAAGATAACAGCAGATACTTGTAATACATAGGGGTATGCGCAAAATAAAACTGGGAAGGAAGGGGGCAGTATAGTGATGGTGGTAAAGTGAGGATGGGTGTGGGGGATGGGAGAGGCTGAGGTAAAGTCTCTCTTGGCCCTTCCCTGTCTCCTCGTCGTCACTCTTCTTCCTCATTACTCTCTAACTTTACGTCAGCCTCTCCTATTCCCCACACCCAACGTCACTTTCTTTACCCCCATTCCCCCTCCCCTGCCCCTCCCACCCCTCATTCTCACCCTACCCCGATATATTATAACTATTTGTTCTTTTCTTCCTTCCCTACATCTCATACACACATGGAGGAGAGTAGAAGATAGTACATACGAAAATGTACTCAATGTTAATGTATGCCCTTTGGGGCACTTCTAATTTGTGTTTTAAGTTATTGGATGAATATAATTTAAACAGTTTCACTATGTTGTCAGTGGTGAACTGCATATACTAGTCAATGTTTACAGAGAGCTTTTGAATCTTCATTATGATACGATACCCTTGAACATCAAATGAAGAACTATGCTAGTAGAACTGTGTGTAAATGAATAATTTAAAGTGATAATACTCATTTCATCATTCCATTTTTTTTCCATTTGCGTCGTGTCACATGCTTTTGTAAATAAGTTTACCTGAGAGATGTATTTACTATATATGTGCATGCTGAATTTTGTGTGCATAATCCATGACATATGTCAAGTTGGGATATAACTCCACTTGTCTTTTTATAATGCAATTACTTTAAGGTCTAATGTAATTGACACTGAACTAGTTTCATGTTAATTTCATTAAATTTTTAAATTTTGTGCAAAGTTTCTATATGCAAGTCTGTAGGTAACTGGTAGACCTATTACTACGCTAGGTCTGTTTTGTGACTTAACACCAAGTAGCATTACATTTAGTACCCGCTAGGCTGTGGATCACAGCAGGTGACCGAGCGAGGTGGCGCAGTGGTTAGCACACTGGACTCGCATTAGGGAGGACGACGGTTCAATCCCGTCTCCGGCCATCCTGATTTAGGTTTTCCGTGATTTCCCTAAATCGCTTCAGGCAAATGCCAGGATGGTTCCTGTGAAAGGGCACGGCCGATTTCCTTCCCCATCCTTTCCTCACCCGAGCTTGGGCTTCGTCTCTAATGACCTCGCTGTCGACGGGACGTTAAACACTAATCTCCTTCCTTCTCCTTCCACAGCAGGTGAGGATGCACAATGTACTCATCTGTCAGTATTGAAAGCAGTACTTTAGCATTAAGATTTTCTATATTTTTAAAATTTGTTAAGATTTCTCCACAGATCCATCAGCTCCATTGTGACATTAATGTAACCATTACTTGTTTATAATACCACGGTCTCCCTGCTAGCGACAAAGTTCGTCTGTCATTATTAGCTGTTGGTTTTCGACTTATGTTGAAATCAGTCCTACCTCTTTCATTATGACATGAAAGAATTTCACTGCACAACGAACTTGTTGTCCTCTACATGAAAATAGATAATTCTGACTAATTTTCATATGCTGAATTCAGATTTGATTTTAGTTTCTCATTATCACTTACTGTTCATTCTGGATACCAATTCTATCTCTGTTGCGGAAATATGCTTTAATTTAACTGCAATAAGTTTTAGTTCACATGCAACAGGGAAACTTTCTTCTCTACGTGTACTTTGATCTCTCTGTTTGTCCATCTGCTATTAGTTGTCATAAATACAAGAATTAATTCTATCTTGTGCAGCCTGCAGGTGAGTATTCATACAGTTTCGCAGAAAGAGACAGTTACTACTATATTATGCGTTGTTTTTATGTGATCTTCTTTGTTGTGGAACATGTGCAAGTACCTTGCGTAGTGGCTGCAGGGTTCTTGAGCATCGAACACTGATTCGTCGAAATCAAATTGAAAGGAAGTCCTCCTTCATAATGCTAATAAATACCCTCAATTGCGAGAAAGAAACTTATAAATATAGTGAGATTTGTTCATTTACTTACTCTATGATGGATATAACTGGAAAATGTGTGCAGGTCTGAAATCGAAAGAGGTATTGACTCGTATACAACTAGATTACACGAAGTATTGCTGCTTTCTGCGCGCGTGGACCAGCCGTAACAAGAAAGAACATTACGTTTGTAAAGAGTAACCGTCATTCCAGGAAATGAGTATGTTGTATGAGAAGTCAGTAAATCCTGATGATATGTATCTGGTACCATTCCATATGAAAATGTGGTTAGTGAATGTATTTGTAAAAGCGCTGGACAGAGAAGAGAAAACTTGTACACACCTGAAGACAAATTTTCCGAACATCAGGTTTGCAAAGATCAGAGAAGCAGTATTTATTGGCTCGTAAATACAACTTATACAAGATACAAACTCCATCAACTCGTTAAGTGAGGCTGGAGCAGATGAATGGAATTTCTTCAAATCAATGTGTACAGATTTCCTTGGAAATTACAAACTGGTGACTATAATTAAATTATGAACAACATGATCACGTATTTCCAATGTATGAAGTGTCGTTGTAACCGGAGTTACATCTCCTTGGTTGCCATCTTCAATTTTTTACTCATAAACTTCCTGGCAGTTTATAAGTGTGTGTCGGACCGAGACTCGAACTCGGCACCTTTGACTTTCGCGGCCAAGGGCTCTACCAAAAGAGCTACGCAAGCACGACTGCCAATCAGTCCTCACAGCTTCATTTCTAACAGTACCTCGTTTCCTAACGTCCAAACTTCACAGAAGTTCTTCTGCGAACATTGCAGAACTAGCAATCCAGGAAGAAAGAATACTCCGGAGACATGGCTTAACCACAGTCTGGGGATGTTTCCACAATGAGATTTTCACTCTGCAGCGGAGAGTGCGCTGATAGGAAACTTCCTGGCAAATTAAAACTGTATGCCGGACCGAGACTTGAACTCGGGACCTTTGCCTTTCACTTAGAACTTAGGAGGTACAACTGATGAACATGGGTAACAGATGAACTGCAGCGTGCTGGCAGAATATTGTCGGTCCATAGAGAGTTTGCTGGACATGAATACAAAAGAACTGAACTTATTTTAGGATGAAATATTTGCCTTTCTAAGTTTTAAAATTATGTGTTTTTCGAACTTTTGGAAAACAGTTTCTGATTAGAAATTTTTATTTTCAAATCGTTATTGCCCATATCCATGAAAAGTGAAATAACAACATTTTATCCAGAGGGTAGACAAAATTTAAAATCTAGGTACAGTGTTTTCGCACAGTCTCCCATCTCTCTGGAATTGCTGAATGGCATAGCACTCTTGCTAAGCACTGGTGCTTCCTGCTGGAAGCAAACTAGCACTTATAGGCTCGCGTCGTTGGTGTTAATTTTTATTGTTGCAAGTTGGTAAAACAGTTATGGGTTTTCTCGACTGAAAGACTTATAAAATCCAACGTAGCTGGCAGCTTCTTTTTCGGCCTTACGTAGGCCATCCAGAAACTGTCACGGTGGTAACTGGGTTAAGGATTTGTAAACTCTTACACTTTCCGGCGTTTCGTTGTCATCTCGCTGAGATCGGGTATTCTGCCGGTGGTCCGAGTCTATCCAACACAACACGATAGTTTCAAAAAATGGTTCAAGTGGCTCTGAGCACTATGACAATTAACATCTGACGTCATCAGCCCCCTAGAACTTAGAACGATATTTTGCCGCCGTAACACGGCGTCTTCATAGGGTTTCTGCAAGACAGTGAAACACCCGATAAAGACGTCAAGTCACGGCGTCCAAGTATCGTGTTGCGAAGACGCGGACGACTGCAGAGCACCTGATCTCAGAGAGATGGGTAGGGGTTAATTGTTCATGCACCACTTAGTGTATCTAAAATCTACATCTATACTCCACAAGTGACCTTAGGGTATTTGACGGACGGTGCTTGGTGTACCATTGTCATTCACCCCTTTTCCTGCTACTGCTGCGTGTGGTTTCCCAGGAAGAACAATTATTGCTATATACCCGTGTGGGTTTGAATCTCTGACTTCATCTTCATGACCTTATTGCAAGATGTACGTAGGAGGAAGTGATAAATTGGTTGACTCTTCTCGGAATGTACGATCTCATAACTTTAGCAACAAACCACACCACGCTGCAGAATGTCCTCTTGCTGTATGTACCCCTGTAGTTGGTTGATCATCTCTCCGACGCTATCGTGCATTCTAAGTGAACGCTCCTTTCTTTGCACCTTCCGTATTTCTCTATCAATCCAATCTGGTACGGATCCCTTACTGGCAAGCGATACTCAAGTATTGGTCGAACGAGTGTTCTGTAAGCTACTGCCTTAGGTGATGGGCCGATATTTCTTCCAATGAATCGCAGTCTGGCAACTGTTTTACCCGCGATTAATTTTTTATGGTATTTACACTCTAAATCGGTTCGTCAGCGTATTGCTAGACTTTTTATGGAAGTAACGGCCTCCAATGATTATTCTGCAATCGTATAATAATCTAATAAAGGATCATTCTTTCTACGTATTCTGTTATCTTCCCTCGAGCATCACCTGCACTGTCGGCAAGCCTTTGTAAAATCCTTACCGCAGCCAACTTCGTATGTAGCTGTGTAACCGAGTCCACATCTAAATTCCTGTTCACCGCATTGGTTATCTTTTTTACGTAATTTGTCAGTTCTGCTGTTAACCCTCGCAGCGTTCTAGTTTTATTGTGAACTTCGTGCTCTGTATTGTTAGTTGTGTCGTACAACTATCGATTAGGGATTCAGCACTGTCCGTCTCCATCCGATTTTGCACTTTGGCACTAAGTCTACGGCTTGCTTTAATTGGTCTCAGACGCGTTCGTAGGAGAGACGCAGTAGTCGGTACTCTCCCTGTATCTCTCTTAATACCTGCATCGTCCCAGCTTTGGGGTACAGGTCTTGGCTTTGTACACTTTATCTCACTTCACACGCATTATAAATTAGTTTCAACACCCAGTGGTGGCTATTCAGGATGATTTATTCTTGGATGGAGAAACGTACCCCTCCCTCGAGCGGTCACTCCTGCAAGGCGCTCATCCCTTGCAGCTGTAGAGATGCAGCATTGCCAGAAATATGATGCACTTCACGGTCATCCCCGCTGGTGATGATACCAGGAAGAAGGAAGCCGTAATAATTCTCCCTTCGTAGTTACAGCTCCATCGCCGACATATAACACGGATACCTACATTACCCTACAAAATAAAGATCCTGTTCCCGTCATCGGACGTTACTTTGTAGCATAATGACTCTAGCACTACCACACCAACGCGGCAAATTAATCTATGTGAATTACTTGCAATTCATTCCAAAGAACAATAACTATTGCCTTGCAACATAACGACATCCAACCATTAGCTGATCAATGGTTATAATCCCCACACATTATCATTTACAATTAATATCTAAAATACCACGACATCTTCGTTTACGATTTATGTAAATTCACTTAATTTAGTTTCCGTGGTACACGACACAACGTAAAGAATTTAAAAGCATAAACATATTAATATACTACTGCTATTATTGCGATATTAACGTGTACAGAATCGTGTGTACAGTCGCTTGGGCGCGTTTGGTTTCTGATTTTTCTTTTCACCTTGTCCCCCCTTCTTCGGACTGTCATTATTACCGATGGAATGAATGAGGTGAACCCCTTGAATGGTGCGACGGGACCTTTACGCGAGCCCATGCCTTGTTCTGTTGCACAGTACACCACTGTGAATAGTGAAATGTGATAGCATTGCAGATCACTTGTAGTCCTCATCAGCAGCTTGTGATCGCCTCCACTCGGCAATGCTAGGACCTGCCGTCTGCCTCAAAGCAGTCTTTCTGCTAAAACCTTCTGCCTTAATATGCTGCTTATTGGTTTTATGAACTGCTTCACATTTAAACTCCCTCAGTTTTAACGCCCATCGTGTAAGTCTATGTAAAGGACACTTTAATCCCAATAACCTCTTTAGAGTGACCTGATCTGTCATTTTTTATCATACTAATATTAGTGAAAGGACGACATGTCACATACCATGCTTAATATCTCCTTTTCTGTTTTAGTGTGTTTTCTTGCTGGTTTGTTCAATTGCCATGACGCGTAAGTGACTGGATGTTCATTACCTTGTAACTCCTGACTTTAACTACTGAAAGACGTATACATTACCAGCGATGGGCGAGGCATGACAGAATCTCTGACCAGAGAGTAGTTTATCGTTAGCTGTTGCTAGTCTGCGCTTGTGCGCGCGAGTCGATAGTAGTCAGTCGGATACAGTAGTGTGTAGCGAGTCGGCAGTAGTAGTAGTCAGTCGACAGTAGTAGCGAGTGGACGGTTGTACTGAGCGGGAGACGGCATGCGTCGGCTGTGTGCTCTTCTCGCGACTCTGGTCAGCATTCTGGACGATGAGTATTGTTGTAGAAGGTAATGAAGCAGCATTGCGCATATCTAATAATGTATGTTAATTGTAATTAATTTGTTCACAAAATACCCCAATAATAATTTCTTTTATAAAGTAACTCATTTAAAGAGAAACAATCATTTCAATTTAAAGAACATTTCCAATGGATCATCACTCCTTTCAATAATCGATATATATATATATATATATATATATATATATATATATATATATATATATATATATGCCCCCCCCCATGAACCATGGACCTTGCTGTTGGTGGGGAGGCTTGCGTGCCTCAGCGATACAGATAGCCGTACCGTAGGTGCAACCACAACGGAGGGGTATCTGTTGAGAGGCCAGACAAACGTGTGGTTCCTGAAGAGGGGCAGCAGCCTTTCCAGCAGTTGCAAGGGCAACAGTTTGGATGATTGACTAATCTGGCCTTGTAACAATAACCAAAACGGCCTTGCTGTGCTGGTACTGCGAACGACTGAAAGCAAGGGGAAACTACAGCCGTAATTTTTCCCGAGGACATGCAGCTTTACTGTATGATTAAATGATGATGGCGTCCTCTTGGGTAAAATATTCCGGAGGTAAAATAGTCCCCCATTCGGATCTCCGGGCGGGGACTACTCAAGAGGATGTCGTTATCAGGAGAATGAAAACTGGCGTTCTACGGGTCGGAGCGTGGAATGTCAGATCCCTTAATCGGGCAGGTAGGTTAGAAAATTTAAAAAGGGAAATGGATAGGTTAAAGTTAGATATAGTGGGAATTAGTGAAGTTCGGTGGCAGGAGGAACAAGACTTCTGGTCAGGTGAATACAGGGTTTTAAACACAAAATCAAATAGGGGTAATGCAGGAGTAGGTTTAATAATGAATAGGAACATAGGAATGCGGGTAAGCTACTACAAACAGCATAGTGAACGCATTATTGTGGCCAAGATAGATACGAAGCCCACACCTACTACAGTAGTACAAGTTTATATGCCAACTAGCTCCGCAGATGACGAAGAAATTGAAGAAATGTATGATGAAATAAAAGAAATTATTCAGATAGTGAAGGGAGACGAAAATTTAATAGTCATGGGTGACTGGAATTCGAGTGTAGGAAAAGGGAGAGAAGGAAACATAGTTGGTGAATATGGATTGGGGCTAAGAAATGAAAGAGAAAGCCGCCTTGTAGAATTTTGCACAGAGCACAACTTAATCATAGCTAACATTTTGTTTAAGAATCATGAAAGAAGGTTGTATACATGGAAGAAACCTGGAGATACTAAAAGGTATCAGATAGATTATATAATGGTAAGACAGAGATTTAGGAACCAGGTTTTAAATTGTAAGACATTTCCAGGGGCAGATGTGGACTCTGACCACAATCTATTGGTTATGACCTGTAGATTAAAACTGAAGAAACTGCAAAAAGGTGGGAATTTAGGGAGATGGGACCTGGATAAACTGAAAGAACCAGGGGTTGTACAGAGTTGCAGGGAGAGCATAAGGGAACAATTGACAGGAATGGGGGAAAGAAATACAGTAGAAGAAGAATGGGTAGCTTTGAGGGATGAAGTAGTGAAGGCAGCAGAGGATCAAGTAGGTAAAAAGACGAGGTCTAGTAGAAATACTTGGGTAACAGAAGAAATATTGAATTTAATTGATGAAAGGAGAAAATATAAAAATGCAGTAAATGAAGCAGGCAAAAAGGAATACAAACGTCTCAAAAATGAGATCGACAGGAAGTGCAAAATGGCTAAGCAGGGATGGCTAGAGGGCAAATGTAAGGATGTAGAGGCTTATCTCACTAGGGGTAAGATAGATACTGCCTACAGGGAAATTAAAGAGACCTTTGGAGATAAGAGAACGACTTGTATGAATATCAAGAGCTCAGATGGAAACCCAGTTCTAAGCAAGGAAGGGAAAGCAGAAAGGTGGAAGGAGTATATAGAGGGTCTATACAAGGGCGATGTACTTGAGGACAATATTATGGAAATGGAAGAGGATGTAGATGAAGATGAAATGGGACATACGATACTGCGTGAAGAGTTTGACAGAGCACTGAAAGACCTGAGTCGAAACAAGGCCCCCGGAGTAGACAACATTCCATTGGAACTACTGACGGCCTTGGGAGAGCCAGTCATAACAAAACTCTACCATCTAGTGAGCAAGATGTATGAAACAGGCGAAATACCCTCAGCCTTCAAGAAGAATACAATAATTCCATTCCCAAAGAAAGCAGGTGTTGACAGATGTGTAAATTACCGAACCATCAGTTTAATAAGTCACAGCTGCAAAATACTAACACGAATTCTTTACAGACGAATGCAAAAACTAATAGAAGCCAACCTCGGGGAAGATCAGTTTGGATTCCGTAGAAACACTGGAACACGTGAGGCAATACTGACCTTACGACTTATCTTAGAAGAAAGATTAAGGAAAGGCAAACCTACGTTTCTAGCATTTGTAGACTTAGAGAAAGCTTTTGACAATGTTGTCGGGAATACTCTCTTTCAAATTCTAAAGGTGGCAGGGGTAAAATACAGGGAGCGAAAGGCTATTTACAATTTGTACAGAAACCAGATGGCAGTTATAAGAGTCGAGGGACATGAAAGGGACGCAGTGGTTGGGAAAGGAGTAAGACAGGGTTGTAGCCTCTCCCCGATGTTATTCAATCTGTATATTGTGCAAGCAGTAAAGGAAACAAAAGAAAAATTCGGAGAAGGTATTAAAATCCATGGAGAAGAAATAAAAACTTTGAGGTTCGCCGATGACATTGTAATTCTGTCAGAGACAGCAAAGGACTTGGAAGAGCAGTTGAATGGAATGGACAGTGTCTTGAAAGGAGGATATAAGATGAACATCAACAAAAGCAAAACGAGGATAATGGAATGTAGTTGAATTAAGTCGGGTGATGTTGAGGGTATTAGATTAGGAAACGAGACACTTAAAGTAGTAAAGGAGTTTTGCTATTTGGGGAGCAAAATAACTGATGATGGTCGAAGTAGAGAGGATATAAAATGTAGACTGGCAATGGCAAGGAAAGCGTTTCTGAAGAAGAGAAATTTGTTAACATCGAGAATAGATTTAAGTGTCAGGAAGTCATTTCTGAATGTATTTGTATGGAGTGTAGCCATGTATGGAAGTGAAACATGGACGATAAATAGTTTGGACAAGAAGAGAATAGAAGCTTTCGAAATGTGGTGCTACAGAAGAATGCTGAAGATTAGATGGGTAGATCACATAACTAATGAGGAAGAACTGAATAGGATTGGGGAGAAGAGAAGTTTGTGGCACAACTTGACCAGAAGACGGGATCGGTTGGTAGGACATGTTCTGAGGCATTAAGGAATCACAAATTTAGTATTGGAGGGCAGCATGGAGGGTAAAAATCGTAGAGGGAGACCAAGAGATGAATACACTAAGCAGATTCAGAAGGATGTAGGTTGCAGTAGGTACTGGGAGATGAAGAAGCTTGCACAGGATAGAGTAGCATGGAGAGCTGCATCAAACCAGTCTCAGGACTGAAGACCACAACAAACAACATATATATATATATATATATATATATATATATATATATATATATATATATATATATATATATTACGCCAGCATTGCACGAAGTTGTGTCGAAGAATGTATAATTTAGAGCAGATATAAATGCAGTTTTTTTATTGAGGTAAGAATTTTTACTTTTTTTATTCAGAATACAGGGCCGAAGGTCAGCGCTGCTGCCCTTATAAAATTTACCAGATATTATTATTTCTGTTGAGATGTTACATTCGGTTCTTGGTTCATTATTTAATTAATATTATTGTGGGCTTATTATCAATCTTCATTCCTTAATTTTTGTGGGGAATTTACATTTGGCTCATTAACATTGACATTATTTCTGTTGGGAGGTTACACTACCTCACCATTGCTTTTATCCGCCCCCAGTAGCTGAGTGATCAGCGCGACAGACTGTCAGTCCTAAGGGCTCGGGTTCGATTCCCGGCAGGGTCGGAGATTTTCTCCGCTCAGGGACTGGGTGTTGTGTTGACTTCATCATCATCATTTCATCCCCATCGACATGCAAGTCGCCGTAGTGGCGTCAACTCGAAAGACTTGCACCAGGGACGCCCTCGTCACACGACATTTAAAAAAAAAAATTACCACTGCTGGTGTCACACAATAAAATGAGCTCTGTGTCGTAATTCGGAAAAATCAGTACCCGACTGCTGTTAACATCACCTTTAATTTTTCATAAGCACTTCCGCACTTTGGTGTCAAATGGAACTTCTTTACTAACTATGTGAGAGGTCATGTTACTTCTCCAAACATCATTACAAACTTTCTATTATGATTTCTAAAGGGAAAAACTAGCAGGTGACGATGCCTGAACAATGGCATGCTTCAAGTATCAGTACTGCCTCCATCCTGTTTAATTTCTATATCGTCGAAATTTCAATTACTAGCACCAAGAAAATCCAGTATCAGATGGACCGGCACTAAAGTGTCAAAACAAAGACATCAAGCATTGTGCAAGCCACCTAACAAAAGTGAACGAGTACTTTTGAAAATGAAAACACCGGCGACAACCAAGTAAAACAGACGTACCAGCGTTCCATTACCTGTTTGAAGTACACATTAAGTTATCCGTGTTATTTCAGGGAGTCGAAATTTCTCATAACTACGATCCTATATATCTAGGTGTCACCCTCAGTTGGACATTATCATTTAAGGAGCACTGCATGAACCGGTCAAAGGCCTTTGCCTAAAGCGTAAATCTACTCCACAGTATAGCCGGAACAGCTGGGGAGCACATTCAGATACACTACGCAGTCCAGCAATTGCGCTTGTGTGCTTAGCTGCTAAATATCTTCCTGGGTAGGATAACAGCTTACGTAACTCTAAGACTGGTGTGCGTTTGCATGAGGCCACGAGCATCATTACTGGCAGTGTCAGTTCCACGCCCACTTAGTTATTGCCTATTCCGTTGTACGTCCGGATCTCAGAAGAAAAGCTGACAAGACTGAAAATTCTTAAGAGGATACTGGAACATCCCGCTGCAGGCTCTTAAAGATGCTCTCAGACTCTTGCACGAAGTGACACCGACTGCCGCAATCTCATAGTCAAATTTAAACATTCACCTGTAAAGTCAGTGTGCATGTGCACATGTATATACTGTTACACCTTACATAACAATAATATATGAAAATAGAAATAATAACAATAACTTTAGGTGAATAGTGACCTGTGTTCATAATGTCTCAGAAAACTCAGAAAAAGAACTTCTTTATATACAGCACTTTACAACATGTCGTAACATTCCCATGAGAGGTATGGGTATTTGTTGTATTGCGAAATACGTGAAAATTTTTTCATTATCTTTCTCTCAAATGAAATTAACGCCTACCTCGGTCCCTCTGGAAGTATTTTCGTAATAAAGCTTCGTTGTTTTTAAGTTCTCTGGAACGAATCTGAAGGTAGAATAAATACGCAGCTTTCTAAGCACTTAAGTTAAAACAAAAAGAAACCTCTCATCGTATTTATCCTCCCCTTACTAACCTCGGCTCAGGACAACAACTTCTTGCGCTTTACAGATGTTCTCCGTCCCCCTCCCCCACGGGTTTTAAGGTCCATAAAATTCTTTCCAGGCACAGCCCATTGACGACTGCAAATTTCCATTCAAGATATTGGCCCCCTCTGTTAGCCAACTTACATTACACAGAAGCCGTATATTTAGAAAGAACTCCGGCACGCTCCGTTTGCCAGTCGCCAGACCGACTCGGTGTGTATCGATTTTACAACTTCTTGGCAGCCGTGCAAAAGTTTTACACTGGCCATAAAGAGACAAAACACGCCAACCTAAGAGGCTTCGCTGCGCCGAGGGGGATAAAAGTAATGAGGAGAGCTGTTTCTTGAGGTACCGGCGACACAAAATGGATCCCGATATCCGGCTTACGATGTACGCGGCTCTAATCAATCAAGATTCCTTTGAATAATTCAGGACGGGGCCCTTAATTAGCGGCACAATCTAAATGCCAAGTGGGCCCGCTTGCGGCGAGCCACATTCGGACAGCCGGCGCTGCACGGATTCCCCGTTTTGTCATTTGCATAATCCCGAACGAGAGAACTTTTTTATGAATTCATAATAAGATAATTAAGGGACTGGTTTTAAACTTTACGCCTGAGAATTTCATGGCTTTCGCAGCCCAGTCGTGTCGTTATCCCTCGAGATTAGCGACTGAATCCTCCGAGAAGAGTGAACATTGACTTAGCAGGCCCACGTCAAATTACACGCTAATATTACAATATAAGTACCTCACTGAGGACACGTACTGCGATTAGGTAGCTCTACATAAAGCTACGCTTCATCACTTTTTATATGTCTCTATTTAACGACTCAATTCATGTATTTTTCATAATACATGAGACGCTCCAATCAGTTATACAGGGTATTGTTAACACTGAACACAAAGTTCATCAATAGGTACGACAATTATTTCATCCATTTTGGTTGGAGAACACCGCAGCTGTTTTTGTAAGTGAGGAAATACGAGGGCTGCCCAGAAAGTAAGTTACGATTGATCGTGAAATGAAAATCACAGTAAAAATCAGAAGTGTTTCATTTGTAACAGTTAGCTACACCCTTCAGCTACTTCTCTACGTAGTCGCCGTTCTGACTCAGACATTCGTCGTAGCGTTGTACCAACTACCCAATACCCTCACCATAGAAGGCAGCCGCCAGTGCTTTCCGCCAATTCTCTATGCTGACCTAAAGCTCGTTGTCTGTGCCAAAATGGTGTCTTCATAGCCAGCGGTTCGTTTGAGCAGAGATGAAACTCAGTGGGAGACAATTACGGGCTGTATTGTGGGTAACCAAACATTTCCAATTGAAACGATGCAGGAACATCTTCATTGCCCTTGCGGAATGAGGCTGAGAATTGTCTTGAAGAAGAGACCGCACGACAGTTATGTAATGTTGGTTGCATAGCTTCAGGGGAAAATTCTCACCAGGCCCTCGTACTTGGCGGGAGACACTATTTTCTATAACATCTTTACGCGCTCACTAAGAGCTCAGGAATGAAAGGAGCGACGTAATTCTACCTAGAGTCATACTAGAGACACTGCCCAACACTTCTTTGCAAAGCTTTATCTGATTTTCACAGTAGTTTCCATTTCGCGACCGATCGTAACTTACTTTCAGGACAGCCCTCGTACTACAAGCAGCTACACATTTTCGTGAAATGATTTTACTATACCATTACTAGTTTCGGGCCTGAGCCCATCGTCAAATGGTAGCGTTGATTTATTGCAATTTTTTCATTTGTGTCCTAAAAAATAACAAATTTTTGGTGAAGCATTGTTAACAAAATACTCTTCATTTTACATTTGCCTCCTTCGTATATTATGACAGAGGTTTGGTTTCTTTTGCAGTTGATTAATCAGTATGGACTGTAAAAGAAAACGAAGTCTTTTTTCTTATAATATGTAATGGAGGACTTTTCAGGAAGTAACTACAATGTACAGAGTATATATACGTGTAGGGCTATATAATTAAAATAGCTTTATTGAAGTTTAGGACGCAATTTTAAAATGAAAAGTTTTTCGTAAATTGTGCATCACAAAAATTTTGTTGTATTTCAGGACACAAAGAAGTCAACACTACCATATGACGATGGGTTAAAGCCCGAAAAATACACTCCTGGAAATGGAAAAAAGAACACATTGACACCGGTGTGTCAGACCCACCATACTTGCTCCGGACACTGTGAGAGGGCTGTACAAGCAATGATCACACGCACGGCACAGCGGACACACCAGGAACCGCAGTGTTGGCCGTCGAATGGCGCTAGCTGCGCAGCATTTGTGCACCGCCGCCGTCAGTGTCAGCCAGTTTGCCGTGGCATACGGAGCTCCATCGCAGTCTTTAACACTGGTAGCATGCCGCGACAGCGTGGACGTGAACCGTATGTGCAGTTGACGGACTTTGAGCGAGGGCGTATAGTGGGCATGCGGGAGGCCGGGTGGACGTACCGCCGAATTGCTCAACACGTGGGGCGTGAGGTCTCCACAGTACATCGATGTTGTCGCCAGTGGTCGGCGGAAGGTGCACGTGCCCGTCGACCTGGGACCGGACCGCAGCGACGCACGGATGCACGCCAAGACCGTAGGATCCTACGCAGTGCCGTAGGGGACCGCACCGCCACTTCCCAGCAAATTAGGGACACTGTTGCTCCTGGGGTATCGGCGAGGACCATTCGCAACCGTCTCCATGAAATTGGGCTACGGTCCCGCACACCGTTAGGCCGTCTTCCGCTCACGCCCCAACATCGTGCAGCCCGCCTCCAGTGGTGTCGCGACAGGCGTGAATGGAGGGACGAATGGAGACGTGTCGTCTTCAGCGATGAGAGTCGCTTCTGCCTTGGTGCCAATGATGGTCGTATGCGTGTTTGGCGCCGTGCAGGTGAGCGCCACAATCAGGACTGCATACGACCGAGGCACACAGGGCCAACACCCGGCATCATGGTGTGGGGAGCGATCTCCTACACTGGCCGTACACCACTGGTGATCGTCGAGGGGACACTGAATAGTGCACGGTACATCCAAACCGTCATCGAACCCATCGTTCTACCATTCCTAGACCGGCAAGGGAACTTGCTGTTCCAACAGGACAATGCACGTCCGCATGTATCCCGTGCCACCCAACGTGCTCTAGAAGGTGTAAGTCAACTACCCTGGCCAGCAAGATCTCCGGATCTGTCCCCCATTGAGCATGTTTGGGACTGGATGAAACGTCGTCTCACGCGGTCTGCACGTCCAGCACGAACGCTGGTCCAACTGAGGCGCCAGGTGGAAATGACATGGCAAGCCGTTCCACAGGACTACATCCAGCATCTCTACGATCGTCTCCATGGGAGAATAGCAGCCTGCATTGCTGCGAAAGGTGGATATACACTGTACTAGTGCCGACATTGTGCATGCTCTGTTGCCTGTGTCTATGTGCCTGTGGTTCTGTCGGTGTGATCATGTGATGTATCTGACCCCAGGAATGTTTCAATAAAGCTTCCCCTTCCTAGGACAATGAATTCACGGTGTTCTTATTTCAATTTCCAGGAGTGTAGTAGAATAAAATCATTTCGAGAAAACTTGTGGCTGGTTACATTATTTCCTACAGCGTAGACTATTACAATGTCCGTATACCATACAGGGTGTTTCCGTAAGAGCGTGCAAAAATGAGACGGGACAGAGAGAATACTCCACCGAACAATGTCAGGTAGGGAACTTGGGACTGAAGAAGTCAGCTCAAGGAGATGTGGAAGTAATCGTGTCTACTGCTTTGTCTAACATTACTGTTTTCCAGCTTATTTACAACTAACATGCGTACAAGTTTACACGTGCCGTGCTGTTTGCTTACGAGCCTGATTACTAGGAATTCATGACGCAGGTTTTATTTACTTGCGCATGAGATGGCTCTGTTGTAATTACATTGTCGCATGACAGAACGTCCTATGAATCTCCGACAAACCCATTCATTAGTCAGTACTATTCAGAGACGTACAGTACAATACCAAAGAGCAGTGCCGGTACAGTTTCGCAGAACTCACTGACATATGCCTTGTATATGGGAAAGTAGGTTTAATGGTCTCGCTGTTGGAAGGCTGCACACGGATCGATTTACTAACAGGCATCATACGTCACGACGAGTATTTATTTCTCTCGATCAACGAATGCGGGAGACTGGTTCATTGGAAAGACGAAACAAGGGATCTGCCAACATGAGGACCACACATGGGATTCTTGTCAGGGTATGGCAGAATGTGGTTCGCCGATGTCATGCATTGAGGTTGATGGCTGTCTGTTTCAGCACATTTTGTAAGATATAGTACAAATGGTACGATCGTTGCGTCAGTGATTGTATTTGCAGTTAACTGTAACTAATGTAAATAAAAAATTACACAGTACGATGATTTTATTCTTATTACCTCCTAAAGCTTGCTTCTCCGACAGGTTCCCTACCTGAAATTGTTTAGTGGAGCATCTAATATGTCCTGTTAAATTATTGCACGCTCTTACGGAAAAACACTGTAAGTATTTTGCTTCATTACTCTAATCATTAGCAACTTCTGTAGGCTCCCGATTTTCATATCCCGTCAGCCTTATCACAGTATGTTGAAAGAAAATATATTTCCCAGTCTTATGATAAACTCCCAGTCTTATGATAAACCCAAAGAGGGATTTCACGGTAGTATTGCTGCTTCATGACAGTTGCTGCTGCAGGATGTCTTGTATTCTTCAACAACATAGGCAAGTCTACGAAGGGTGCAACCACATCGTGGAGTATCTGCAGAGAGGCCAAATATTATTTTTCCTTTTTTTGCTTTGTTGGTTATGTACAGAATATACGTAGTGTGGCGTGTGTGTGTGTGTCGGCTCGATGGAGTTGGTTGTTCAAGTCTGATTGACACATGTCGGCGTCCGTCGATCATGACAACTCCCATTTGCAACTGTTAAAACAAGCTCATCGCTTTGTTGGTTTAATTTCAGATACTATCTCCCTTTAACAGATATCCGCGTACCGATGGAGAAGCACGCCGAAATGGACACACATCAAAAAAGGTTTCGCATCGTCCCAGTTCCCAGAACTCCCGAAGACAGACGTTGCCTGTGGATACTGTATCACAGACAGAGTCCCACTGACTATTCAGAGATGTCACTAAACCCGCCCAAAGATGTAAACAACCATACATGAGCAGCGCCTATTAGGGGGTCCGACAGCTGATCAGTTCAAGTCATTCCAAAAGGAAGGATGTATACCGCTCGTGCTGTCTGTAGTTCAACCATGCCTAGACGGCTAATACCGCGGTCCGATCGCGTCCACATTGTTACTTTGTGCCAGGAAGGGCTCCCAACAAGGGAAGTGTCCAGCCATCTCGGAGTGAAGAGATATTATTCGGACATGGGGGAAACACAGAGACAGGAACTGTCGATGACATGCCCGGTTAACCCCCCCCCCCCCCCCCCCAAGGACTACTACTCCAGTGCATGATCTCTACCAACGGGTTATGGCTCGGCGGAACCCCGACAGCAGCGCCAACATGTTGAATAATGCTTTTCGCTCAGCCACAGGACGTCGTGTTACGACTCAAACTGTGCGCAATATGCTGCATGATGCGCAACTTCACTCCTGACATCCACGGAGAGGTTCATCTATGCAACCACGATACCACGCAGTGTGGTACAGATGAGCCCAACAATATGCCAAATGCACCCCTCAGGATTGGTATCACGTTCCCTTCATCGATGAATGTCGCATATGCCTTCAGACAATCGTCGGAGACGTGTTTGGAGGGCACCCGGTCAGCCTGTCCAGTGAGTGCAGCAAGTGGAGGTGCCCTGATGTTTTGGGGTGCCATTATGTGGGGCCGACTTATGCCGCTGTTGGTCATCGAAGGAGCCGTAACGGTTGTACGATACCTGAATGCCATCCTCCGACAGATAGTGCAACCATATCGGCAGCATAGTGGCGAGGCATTCGTCTACATGGACGACAATTCGCGTCCCGATGGTGCACATCTTGTGAATGCCTTCATTCAGGATAACGACATCGCTGACTACTGTGGCCAGCATGTTCTCCAGGCATGAACCCTATCGAACATGCCTGGTATAGATTAAAGAGGGCAGTTTATGGACGACGTGATCCACCAACCACTCTCAGGGACCTACCCCGAATCGCCGTTGACGTGTGGGACAATCTGGACCAACAGTGTCTTGATGAACTTGTGGATAGTATGCATCAATGCAAGAGGACGTGCTACTGGGTATTAGAGGTACCGGTGTGTACAGCAATCTGGACCACCACCTCTGAAGGTCTCGCTGTATGGTGGTACAACATGCAATGTGTGGTTATCATGAGCAAAAAAAAAGGGCGGAAACGATGTTTATGTTGATCTCTATTCCAGTTTTCTGTACAGGTTCCGGAACTGTCGGAACCGAGGTGATGCAAAACTTTTTTTGATATGTGTATAATTGAAGCAATGGTGTTCGAAGGATGTCTGTCTTCCCTACTGCTACACACAGCGGATGCACCTCTCGGTACCGCAACAACTCCCTTTATTTCAAACAATAAACTAAATATCCTTCGCTTGTTGGCAATGGGCTTATAAGCTTTCGCGAACTTGACAACAGTAGTTTTTATGCCAAGGTTTGCAAATGAAGGTTCAGACGTAAATAATATGATATCTGGAATTATAAGTTCCACTATTCAAGCCGATGTCACAATATAGTCTTGCGAGGATGTTGATTTGTGAAGATTATTGCTTCGTTAATGCGTCACTACGATGCTAATTCAACAACTCCTACGTCGTAAATCCTGAGATAATGTATTCTCTAAATAACGTACAGAAAGCGTTGTAATATAATGTTCCATTACTGTTCATTGTTAATAATGTCACTCAATCACCTTTAGCTTCGGCCTTCTATCAAGAAAATAATTATTTCACAGTCACACAATAAAGTTCAATTAAATGATGAAGTCGACACGAAGTATTAAAGCTATAACTGAGTTTATTGATCTTCTGAATTATATAACCACTGCACTAGAAAGCACACCGATTTGTCACTCAAGGTGTTGAATCTACGATTTACACCAGCCATTCTGACATTGAGTACAGCTTCGTACAACTCGGCGTACCTGTCAGTTCTTCACGATTGCATGTATATTTTTCCTACTCAAGTGTATTCGTAGAGTTTATGTCGGCGTTTGGTACATTGCTGTGTTCTCCAATGTTCGTGACGATCACAGATCACGACGACGAAGTCCCAGAATTGATTAAGTCTCTGACGAGTTACTTTTCCATCGCTTATAATATCTCTTCCGTTATCTGGCTAAACGGTAAATGTTCTATTATTTTTCTTCAGAAGTTTGACTAATACGTCAAGACGATACTTGAAAAACTTAAAAATTCGAGATCGGTCTGAAACAATCCAGTATCGGTCAATAAGCGTGCTTTTATCGCGACGTCTGCAAGAGAGCGAACTAACATCTCCATTGAAGTTATTCCTCGTTGTCGCAGCGAACTTATAGCTCGATGCGGCTACAACTCGTTTCTTGAATAAATGTTATCTCTGATCACTTCGTCTCTTCTGGGTTTTAATCCTCGTAAAGCATATATTTTGAATTCCTTGTTTAGAGTTTCATGCTTCGTAGATTAAGTGATCATCTGATAGTCTTTCATTTAGTTCTTTCCGTGGAATAGATGTTGTTAGTTCGCTAGTATTTCTGTTGGTCAAACTTTCAATAGTGTTAATATTTTGTTGCCTGTAGATACCGACAAGGTCAGGTTAACTAATTTTTATATCTTTTGCTGTCAAAAGGGATGTTATTAGGGGCTCTATATTTGGGGTGTTATAGTATGACTAACAGCTGTTATTTATTTCATCCAGCCAAAGTTTGTTTCCTTCTTGTTGGGTTCCGTGTCTCAGTCTGTAAAAATGGAACTTTTGTAGCATCGCTTTGTTGTCCGTCTGCATTTTTGTCTGTCTGGCCGACTGTTAACAACCCTTTTTCCCAGAAACGAATAGACGTATCAAGTTCAAATTTATGTAACATATCAGTCTGTGATCCCTTGGAGATGGAAAATGTTTAACCTTCTAAGTCACTTCAGTCAAAAGACACGGTGATTCGATACTCGAAAACTCAATCACCTAAACCTGTCACTTATGGTGTCTTGACTGTGTAAAAACTTACGCGTCTATGCCATTTTACTCAAAAGATTCGGTCATTTATATCACATATCTTTAGACTTGCAAAATCACTCATCTAAACGTACAGATTAATTTCCGTTGGTCTAAATTCATGAAATTTCTGAAGAAACCAAGTTTAATAGTGCAAGTAAATTTAAAAAAATGAAATTTCTTAAGTTATAATTATATCATATAAAAAATATCTTTTGCTATTTGAACATGCATTACAGTCATCATCTACCAAAAGCATAACAGACGAACGTTACTGCATGCAAACGTAAATTGTAAGTTTTAGTCATGATTTAGTAAGGACGTAAATAAGTAAGTACGTAAATAAAATTGTAATATTAAATCTTCTCTCTCTACACATCTAAACTGAAGTCCCCTCCTCGCTTCTTCCTTAACTGTGTGTCCGGACCAGTGTTGAGGAACTACTGTAGAGTTTTTGACACTGTCTTGAAATTCCTTGGACCAATATATTGCCAGTATCAATATAGATAACAGTCAAAAATCGTTGAGATTCTCGATTTAAAGGATAGGCTGAATCACTTAAAACTTGTTCTTCAAATAGTGCGGAAACGAAAAGTGTTATTGATGTGGGGTTCTCACGGAATGGGCTCATATTGTTAGCTAATAAAAAGATTGTAATAATAATTAGAAACTGTATTTTTATGCATTACTGCACTTTTCTAAATTAAATCATGCCTATAGACATTAAAAACTGACAGTAGGATGAATTAGAATGTCATTTGTGTTTGTTGGAAGATTCTAGTGCGAATCGTTTAAGAGACATATTATTTTGAGAAGTTTTCATAGCCGCGCGGAGTTGCCGAGCGGTCTAGGGCGTCTTGCCACTTTTCGCGGGGCTTCTCCCCATCCCCCTCCCCCCTCCCCGTAGGAGGTCCGAGCCCTCCTTCAGGCATGGGTGTGTGTGTTGTCCTTAGCGTCAGTTAGTTTAAGTTAGATTAAGTAGTGTGTAAGCTTAGGGGCCGATGACCTCAGTGGTTTGGTCCCATAAGACCTTACCACTAATTTCCAAATTTCTAAGTTTTCACGCCGAAACGTCTTTGTACCATTCAGCCGTGGTAGTAGATAGGTGAGATGTTTTTGTTAGCTTACAGTGTTTTTGTGTGCTCCTTGAGTTCATTGTAACTTGCTAGTCCGTTTGTGTGTGACAGACCAAGCAGTAGGTCGTGAGTGGATGATGGGATTTACCATTGCAGAAAAAGCCGACATACTCACGATTGATGAAGAGTGTAAAGAAAATGAAGTTTGTTCTTGTATGGTGTATGCAGCAAGATATCCCATCTCTGCAGTTATTTATCAGACTCTTCAAACAGTTACGTATGAGTGGTGTAACACCCACATTACGTAACAGAAGGAAACAAGTGACGATAGAAGAGGGGATAATCAATGTCCTTGCTGCTGTTGCAGTTGATCAGCACATTAGCTTCCGCGCAATCCCACGAAGAAGTGGCATGAGTCAGGCAAGTGTCCTATGTATGCAAGTGTCCTATGCATTCTCCATCGACATAGATACCATCCTTATCACATCCCTCTCCATCAACAGCTGCACGGGAACGACTATGAGAAACGTATTAACTACTGTATACTTTATGGGCATTAGGGTACTCGAGATGCATCACGTATCTTGTTTAGTGATGGAGCTACATTTCCTAACCATGGCACGTAAATCGTCGAAACATGCACTGTTCGTTTGTTGACTACCCACGTTGGCTTTTTCAGATGCAACGTCAGCGTCTATGGAGTGTAAAGTGTGGTGTGGAATAGTGACCCTCAGGTCATAGACCTGTTTCTCATAGACGGAACGCTGAAGGGGCAGAATTATCGCAGACGCCTAACAGATCATCTTCTATGGATGCTAAAAAACTATCCTCTGCAGACTATGAGGAATCTATAGTAGTCACACAATGGCTGCCCAGTTCATAGCGCACGAAGTACCGAAGTACTAGAGCACGTATTCATGAATTGTTTCCAAATTGTTCGATTGGACGCAGAGCACCTGTAAGTTAGCCGGCCCACCGAGCGAGGAGGAATCTGTGTAGCAACATGGTGCCCATAGTGCACGAAACACAACAGTACGTCTTCAAGAAATGTTTCCATATTCTTTGACTGGACGTGAGAAACTTGGCCTGGGCGTTGGCTCCCCAAATTCAACACCTGTAGACTTCTGTGGGGAAAGCTGAAAGTCTATGTCTACAAGAACATGCCATCTACACCAGATGATATTCAACGATTTGCTACAGCAGACTGCTCGGACATCTCCACTGAAATTACAGCACACGTGCAGCAGCCATTTCATACCAGACTTGAAGCGTGTATTTCCACTGCTGGTGGTCCTTTTCAACACAACCTGTGACGGTCAATTGTCTCGTTTCTGATCATAATCGGCATAACTAGTGTATGCAGTTGTGTGGTTCTTTTTTATGTGCTACCAGAGGTATTGTACAAATGTCGGTGGGGAAACTTTTCGAATTACGATATCTAGATAAACGACTCGCCCTTCAATCCTGGAATAAACACCACTGACACTCTTATTTACCCAGTATTTATTCGTTAACATCAATAGGCATTGTTCCACTTTCTAAGCATCATTACAACTTCTTGATTGGCCAGCAACAGAAGCCCCTAACTACCAATCCATTCTGTAAAACTGCACGTCAACAGCACGTTCCATTTAAGAATGATAATTGCGGTGGAAGTTTTAGTAAGTGATTCATCACACACACACACACACACACACACACACACACACACATAATTACAGCCTATTACCTAAAAAGCTAAAATAGGCCATGCAAATCACATTTCCTTGGATAAGCTACGTTCTAATTATCTATTTGTAATACTTAATTTAAGATAAAAAACGTATTTTAAAAAAAGTAAAACTACCTCTGCTACTACAAAACTATATTCAGTGCTTAACCAATTACCCAGCTACTAATCTGCTACAAGCACTACAGAATTTATTCTTTGTTTGTTCATTTATTTTGGTGTATTTAACTTGTAGATGGTTGTTCCCGCTACTGGATCCTCTCTCATGGTACCCCAGTCAACGGCCACAGTCTGCTGGATTCCTTGGGCCTCGGGCAGAACGTCAGCAGCGTTTCCACTGTAGCGAGTAATTTCACTCATTACTGTTACTTCTTGAAGCTCACACTTCCATGATCACTTGCAGCAACGCTACTCGCAGATTCTTACGACAGTATTTCACTCGGTGGTCGCTGACCTCAGCTATGTTCTCTCCATCTGCATAGTATGTTGCCTAGCCTCGATGGCAGCATGGTTCCTTGTGGTCGTGAAGTGCTCCTTGGCCTTCCTGGATACTTCAGCTGCAGTATCGTCCAAGATGCGCATGTCGACTCGCTCCTTAGTGCTGCTTTAGAATTCTTTATCCTTAATACCTGACTCCATTACCCGCTGCATCTTCACAGATCGTGCAGTCCCACAAAGTGTGTTCTGGTGTGCCCACACTGCCAAAGGCCTAATTTCTTCTAGTTCCTACATTGTTCCCATAACATTACCGGTAACTTACACTGATCATCCGTCTCACCTTGTTCTCCATCGCCAGGAAGTAGTGTCTCCGTTAGCAAGGCAGTTGATTGTTCCCACCTTTCTGTTATCGTCCCATCATGCCTTCTAAGCGTAAATAAGACTGTTGGTGATAGTATTTTCTCGCGGACTTTTTTACATGGTACACCCAGGGATCGGTCTCTAAGTTAGCCTCCACTAATTGCTTCCATCCTTTCATTTTTGTTTTCCACAACTCTTTCTTAAATCGTTGATTGAAATACCTGTATCTATGCAACCTTGGCACTCTTCCCCCTTGGGTCATGCTGCTCTGGTGTAGGTTCCTGGCTCTTCTTTTCTCACATATTAATTTCTGCAGCGCCTCAGTCCAGATGAAAGGTACTCCTTTAGAATGACGTCTGCTGATAGATAGCATTGCCTCCATTGCTCTATGTATTGCCACTGCCAGTTCTTCGACTTTCACATTTACATTATCACACAGCGATGGACTTCCTGGATACTGAAACATTTTTCTTAGTTCTTCTCGGGTTAGGGTCCTTGATGTTATATTTGGGCCTCATGGGCACGTTTTTCTGTGGCGGCTTGGATTTCCAGTGATGGTATAGTGTATGATACTGTGGTCACCCGATGTCATTCCAGTCGCAACCTTCCAGCCTTTCACACGGCGCGCCACTGCCGTATTTGCTAAAGTGACGTCATATTTGACATTGCTCCAACCCTTCCTTCGCAGGCTGGCGGATTGTGTGGTGCATTCAATATGTATAGATTGAGTTCCGTAACAGCTTCTTCTAGTTGTCTTCCACGGTCATCAGTCAGGCGGTTATGCCACAATATTGACCTCACATTTGCGTCAGTAGAGTACACAAGAGGCTTAGCTCGTCCTAGGTAACTAACATCCTAGTCTTAGCAGATACTCGTCGATCTCGTCACTAAATTGAAAATACATGGACACTGGGATGCCGTAAATTCAACTAAATACCTAGGTATTACAATTACGAACAACTTAAATAGAAAGGATCACATAGAAAATGTTGTGGGAAAGGCTAACCAAAGATGCGTGAAACACCCACTAAACCCGCTTGGCAGAACAGGTGATTAGGATTGTGGAAAGGGCCAAAAAAGCTTTCGGTCAGTTTCACTTCAGAATTGTAGTTTATTGTAATTTACTAACACCTTTAAACCAAAGCGGCACATAGCCGAACTTTTAAAACTTCGAGTTTCAAACACAAATTCTTCCACAGCTGAAGGCCTCCAAACAAGAAATCATAAAAATAACAAAATTACAGATACAGCTTGGTTGAAAGCCTCAAGGCAAAGGTGGATAGACAAACATAATGAAAATGCAATACAAACTGCTGAAGGCCCACAGTAAAATTTTCAAGATTTTAAAATATATTACCATAACTTTTCAAAGCCGTAATGTTTTTGCTTAAAGGTTAAATTTAAGAATAAGGTTACAAGCGGCTGAAGGCCAATTTTCCAAAATTATAAAAACTATAACCATAAGCCTTAAGTTTTAATCGGCTAAACCCGCACTGAAAGCAAAGATAACACAACGACAATAACCATTCAGCAAATATCCACTTGCCGAAATCCAAACTTACTTATAAGTGGCTGAAGGTCTTTGATTTACATAAAACACAGTAAAAAGAAGAATTTTTTAAATCATTGACTATGATAGATTATAAACAGACAATTAAACACCAGTAAAAAGACAGTAAAGCCAATGGCACTCAGAAGCCTCCAGGGGGTCGGTCTGGCCTCTTTCACTTAGGTGAGACATGTGGTAAGCCCAACTACACTTCATCCGTTGGTAACCCAACCAAGGGACAGCCACAGACCGACCGACAAAACGACTTTTTGCCACCAATTGGTACATGAGAACTCAAACACAAAATGTTACGGACGTAATTATCCACAATCAAATAGGTATATGTATTGAGCTGTCAAAACTACACACCGTGTTTGACAGCTACAACGGGTGAGGAAAGGGCACTGCCTGAAATTACGTTAGTGCTCGGGGCAGGTAACCGGAACACTAACCGCTGGTACACTTGAATTTGAAATACGGTAATATAGTTAACTTCATCAAAAAGGAACACTGACTGAATTTACGTCAGTGGCCGGGGCAGGTACCCAAAACACTAACGGCCACAAGGTAGAAAATTCCGCTGGTGCACTTGAATTGTAGTGAACCAATATACACTCCTGGAAATGGAAAAAAGAACACATTGACACCGGTGTGTCAGATCCACCATACTTGCTCCGGACACTGCGAGAGGGCTGTACAAGCAATGATCACACGCACGGCACAGCGGACACACCAGGAACCGCGGTGTTGGCCGTCGAATGGCGCTAGCTGCGCAGCATTTGTGCACCGCCGCCGTCAGTGTCAGCCAGTTTGCCGTGGCATACGGAGCTCCATCGCAGTCTTTAACACCGGTAGCATGCCGCGACAGCGTGGACGTGAACCGTATGTGCAGTTGACGGACTTTGAGCGAGGGCGTATAGTGGGCATGCGGGAGGCCGGGTGGACGTACCGCCGAATTGCTCAACACATGGGGCGTGAGGTCTCCACAGTACATCGATGTTGTCGCCAGTGGTCGGCGGAAGGTGCACGTGCCCGTCGACCTGGGACCGGACCGCAGTGACGCACGGATGCACGCCAAGACCGTAGGATCCTACGCAGTGCCGTAGGTGACCGCACCGCCACTTCCCAGCAAATTAGGGACACTGTTGCTCCTGGGGTATCGGCGAGGACCATTCGCAACCGTCTCCATGAAGCTGGGCTACGGTACCGCACACCGTTAGGCCGTCTTCCGCTCACGCCCCAACATCGTGCAGCCCGCCTCCAGTGGTGTCGCGACAGGCGTGAATGGAGGGACGAATGGAGACGTGTCGTCTTCAGCGATGAGAGTCGCTTCTGCCTTGGTGCCAATGATGGTCGTATGCGTGTTTGGCGCCGTGCAGGTGAGCGCCACAATCAGGACTGCATACGACCGAGGCACACAGGGCCAACACCCGGCATCATGGTGTGGTGAGCGATCTCCTACACTAGCCGTACACCACTGGTGATCGTCGAGGGGACACTGAATAGTGCACGGTACATCCAAACCGTCATCGAACCCATAGTTCTACCATTCCTAGACCGGCAAGGGAACTTGCTGTTCCAACAGGACAATGCACGTCCGCATGTATCCCGTGCCACCCAACGTGCTCTAGAAGGTGTAAGTCAACTACCCTGGCCAGCAAGATCTCCGGATCTGTCCCCCATTGAGCATGTTTGGGACTGGATGAAGCGTCGTCTCACGCGGTCTGCACGTCCAGCACGAACGCTGGTCCAACTGAGGCGCCAGGTGGAAATGGCATGGCAAGCCGTTCCACAGGACTACATCCAGCATCTCTACGATCGTCTCCATGGGAGAATAGCAGCCTGCATTGCTGCGAAAGGTGGATATACACTGTACTAGTGCCGACATTGTGCATGCTCTGTTGCCTGTGTCTATGTGCCTGTGGTTCTGTCAGTGTGATCATGTGATGTATCTGACCCCAGGAATGTGTCAATAAAGTTTCCCCTTCCTGGGACAATGAATTCACGGTGTTCTTATTTCAATTTCCAGGAGTGTAGTTAATTCCACCACACTACGGCTCGACTTCACCACTACAAACACTCGGTGTTGCTCACAGGAAAAGCTCCCCAACAGCGAACCACCGAAACGAATGACGCAACATGAACGGACGTGGCTTGGGTGCTTAACACACCACTCAAATTTGACGTCCTGGGTCTGTGAGCCACGAAGTTCGTAGCGATTGGATAACTCCACAAACGCTCCGACACTGCGCAGGGGCCGCCAGTGGACCGAGCCGACTGCATCACATGGAGATATCCTCCCTGGCCCGCACCAACCGACCGAGTGACTGCCAGTACGCCGACAACATTTAAAACAAGTTGCCAGTGAAAATAACGCCTACTACACACACAGCCTGACAAACACTTGCACGAAGACCTGAACGATACCCAACAGTAACTAAGCACGCACGAAGACAAATAGGGTGTCGATGCACACACGTACAGCCGACTCATGAACGATCAGCGAACCAAAACGCGTCGTCGAGCAGGACGAACGACCGATGACCTACCAAGACCTTGGGCCGGCTCAAGTGATGCGTGGCAGCAAGGGTCGGGCGAGCCATGTCGATGCAGACCTCAAAGCTCCAAGCCGGCTGCACTAGGGCCACATTGCAACTATCCGACTGGCAGGTCCGGACTGCGCTCCAGACGCCTTCCAACTGACTGACGGCCCGAACTCGCGACCAGAACTTGCTTACGACTGGCAACGACTGGGAAGTAATAGCAGTCGAACAAAGATACTACGAGAGGGGATATATTGATATGCGCTGCTAGCGCCGCTCACGGTCAGGCAAAGCAGCAACTCAGTGACACTAGTAATTTAAATTAACGTAGTGAGGTGGAAGTTCGTTAAAACAGGGTGTAAAATACATGATGGTGGGAATATGAGCCACGCATGGCTCAATGCGATTTATTGACAGGACAATTAGGTAATGTAACAGATCTACTAAAGGAGACTGCCTACAATGCACTTGTCCATCCTCTTTTAGAGTACTGCTGCTCAGTGTAGGATCCTTACCAGATTGTATTGACACAGTACATAGAAAAAGTTCAAAGAAGGGCAGTACGTTTGTATTATCACGAAATATCGGAGAGAGTGTCACTGAAATGATACAAGATTTGGGCTCGCAGGTGGAAGGATCTTCTCACGAAATTCCAATCTCCAACTTTCTCCTCCTAACGTGAAAATATTTTGTTGCCACCAACCAACATAGGCAGAAACGATCGCCATGATGAAATAATGGAAATCAGTCCTCGTACGAAGAGATATAGTAGCTCGTTCTTTCTGCGTGCTATACGAGATTGGAATAATAGAGATTTCTAAAGGTGGTTTGATGAACCCTCTGCCAGGCACTTACGGAGTATCCATGTAGATGTAGATGACATACGGCATGTTAAGTTCAATTTCTGACTGATATAAGAATCTTGGTAGAAAGGACACAGCATGTTACACTACTGGTCATTAAAATTGCTACAGCAAGAAGAAATGCAGATAACAAACGGGTATTCATTGAACAAATATATTATATTAGAACTAACATGTGATTACATTTTCACGCAGTTTGGGTGCATAGATCCTGAGAAATCACTACCCAGAATAACCACTTCTGGCCGTAATAACGGCCTTGATACGCCTGAGCATTGAGTCAAACAGAACTTGAATGGCGTGTACAGGTACAGCTGCCCATGCAGCTTCAACAAGATACCAAAGTTCGTCAAGAGTAGGGACTGGCGTATTGTGACGAGCCAGTTGCTCGGCCACCATTGACCAGACGTTTTCAGTTGGTGAGAGATCTGGAGAATGTGCTGGCCAGGGCAGCAATCGAACATTTTCTGTATCCAGAAAGGCTCGTACAGGACCTGCAACATGCGGTTGTGCATTATCCTGCCGAAATGTAGGGTTTCGCAGGGATCGAATGAAGGGTAAAGCCACGAGGCGTAACACATCTGAAATGTAACGTCCACTGTTCAAAGTGCCGTCAATCCGAACAAGAGGTGACCGAGAAGTGTAACCAATGACACCCCATACCATCACGCCGGGTGATACGCCAGTATGGCGATGACGAATACACGCTTCCAATGTGCGTTCACCGCGATGTCGCCAAACACGGATGTGACCATCATGATGCTGTAAACAGAACCTGGATTCATCCGTAAAAATGACATTTTTGCCATTCGTGCACCAAGGTTCGTCGTTGAGTACACCATCGCAGGAGCTCCTGTCTGTGATGCAGCGTCAAGGGTAACCGCAGTCATGGTCTCCGAGCTGATAGTCCATGCTGCTGCAAACGTCGTCAAACTGTTTCGTGCAGATTGTTGTTGTGTTGCCAACGTCCCCATCTGTTGACCCAGGGATCGAGACGTGGCAGCATGATCCGTTATAGCCATGCGGATAAGATGCCTGTCATCTCGACTGCTAGTGATACGAGACCGTTGGGATTCAGCACGGCGTTCCGTATTACCCTCCTGAACCCACCGATACCATATTCTGCTAACAGGCATTGGATCTCGACCCACGCGAGCAGCAATGTCGCGATACGATAAAGCGAAATCGCGATAGGCTACAATCCGACCTTTATCAAAGTCGGAAACGTGATGGTACGCATTTCTCCTCCTTACACGAGGCATCACAACAACAGTTCACCAGGCAACGCCGGTCAATTGCTGTTTTTGTATGAGAAATCGGTTGGAAACTTTCCTCACGTCAGCACGTTGTAGGTGTCACCACCGGCGCCAACCTTATGTGAATGCTCTGAAAAGATAATCATTTCCATATCACAGCATCTTCTTACTGTCGGTTACATTCCGCGTCTGAAGCACGCCATCTTCGTGGTGTAGCAATTTTAATGGGCAGTAGTCTATGTTGGGCAGAGAGTCATTGATAGATGTAGAAGTAGCTTGAGGCATGCTACGGATACGTGTGATAGATCTTATGTTTTATGTCATTGACCAAACAGAGAGCGTTAACAGTAAACCTGCAGATGATACATTCGTCTGTAAGAAAGTACTGTCTCAAATAATGCTGTGCATATACACTCTAAGGCACAAAATAAGGAAAGAAGTAGAAGGAGAAACGTCGCACAACCAAGGGGGTATCCAAAGGAGACGGAGATCGGTAAACTTGAAGCATTTCTACAAACAAATTGTTACCATTGAGAAATTTCAGAGAACGCGCCAAAAATGCATTTTTTTTCGAAACGCTGGTTCTCCACTTCTGCCACTTTCATATCTGGCCAAGCTTCTGGTGTACCGTGATTGTGGACGAAATCGATGATGACGAGTAGGCGGAGGTCCTTTTTGCAGCAGCTGTACGCCATAATATAGGCTGTTGAACTCGTTGTAGACGCTGATGGAGGATGTTTGGGAGAATAATGCTGCGCGCAGCGAGTGTGGCGAGGTCGCGATCACAGCTGGAAGCTAGTTAGCAGCTGCCGTATCCGAGAGCGCCGCAGCCACGGCGCTGTCTGTACGGGTCGCAGTGAATCACGGCGGATCTAATTGAAACACAAACCGGAGCTGCGGGCCCCGCCAGCAGGTTAATTAAAAGTGAAATGCGGGCGGACAGAAAGCTGGAGCCGCCAGGCCGGGATCCGTCCCCAGCGGAATCCCTTTGCAAAATATTTAGGGCTGCGAGTCGTCACCGGAGAGCCCCAAGAGAGCTCCAGCTCCAGCGATGCGCGCTTCAGGTGTCGTCCACGGCTGGCGAGCGAGCATGGGCGAGCGAGAGGCGAACGTATCCAGTAACTCGTCCTGCCGTCGATACCGTGCTCAGGGGGCGGGATAAATGAGAAGGCAGGCAGTGAGAACGGTTTTGTCGTTGCGCTGAAACCGTCGTGGCGCGCTTTGCTACACAACATCTACGATCGTTAGCAGAAATAGCAGTTTAACATTTCTGGGTGGCGATCGTATAATAAAGAGAGAAAATAACCGTGCCATGGCTAAGACAGTGTTCTTAACTGTCAGCGACGTATGCAAGGTGAGTCACGTACGGGTAACACCCCACCTGTTTGTGAATGGTCCCAGCTATCGAAACAATGTTATCGCAAGGGGCTCATACCTTTGTTATGTGGTACGCTCTTAACTCTTGTGTTGATCGAGCTATAGAGTTCAAAAATGGCTCTGTGCACTATGCGACTCAACTTCTGAGGTCATCAGTCGCCTAGAACTTAGAAGTAATTGAACCTAACTAACCTAAGGACATCACACACATCCATGCCCGAGGCAGGATTCGAACCTGCGACCGTAGCGGTCACGCGGTTCTAGACTGAAGCGCCTTCAACCGCACGGCCACACCGGCCGGCAGTTATAGAGTGTGTGTGTGTGTGTGTGTGTTGGGGCTTACGGGCGCTCAACGTCCAAAAAAAAAAAAAAAAAAAAAAAAAAAAAAAGGTTCAAATGGCTCTGAGCACTATGGGACTTACCTTCTGAGGTCATCAGTCCCCTAGAACTTAGAACTACTTAAACCTAACTAACCTAAGGACAGCACACACATCCATGCCCGAGGCAGGATTCGAACCTGCGACCGGAGCGTCCCCGCGGTTCCAGACTGTAGCGCCTAGAACCGCTCAGCCACTCTGGCCGGCCTCAACGTCGACGTCATCAGCGCCCTGACACACATTAAAAGGAACGAATGTGGACAGACTTAGCAAAACCGAAGCCCACACGCAAAGAAAGCAGGAAAAGAAGGAAAATGCTACATGAGAAAGTAAAACGTAAGGAAAACGAAAACGTAGCAGCAAGAATGGCACAGGAAATTGTCATTGGCTGGCCACTTACATAAAATATGGGCGAGCTTGTCACACAGTGAGCAAATTAAGACCCTCTCCCTCAAATCTTTGTAAAAACATTTGACAAGTCACAGAACTTTAAAACTTTAACCCCATTCGTTCGAGTGTTTCCTAAAAGAGAAGGCAGATCCGCTGGCAAGTCAGCCGCAGCCCGCTGGTCAGAAAATAAAATGTAGTCCAATAAAACGTGGCGCACAGTGACCTGGACGCCACAAGCACCACACATTGGAGGGTCCTCTTGCCGGAGCAGGAAACCATGTGTCATAGGGCTGTGGCCTATCCGAAGCCGGGTGAGGAGAACCTGGTCGAGTTATAAAAGCAAACATAATTTTAAGTGGAACGATATACATTCTTTAAAACCATCCTAAATTGCTCGGAAAGACTTGTGCAGTGATACTAAATGGAAAATGCTAGTAAAGGACAAAAAATGCGAATATGTTCCTTCCTATGGAAAGACTCTGAGTGAAAAGTAGAGTGCCAGTTGCCTCATTCTACCTACTTCAACAACTTTAAAAACTTTCACAAAAATTTTGGCGTGTGAACATATTCACATTTTTTTAAAACATACAACTCAACTCAAACTCCAACAAGCTCCCCTAAGTGTAACTCAGTCATACTCACTAATCAATAGCGTAAATCGCTCATAGCCAACCACTCCCAGTTGCAGTTCCTCAGTCACCCATTCAGCCCAACTCATCGTCATTGTCTCTTTGTGTCTCTCTATCGTTGTCTCTCCTGTGTCATAGACCCCTTCGTTCTCTCATACTAGTACAATCTCCTCTCATTGTCACTGTCTGCCTCTTGTTCTCTCTTACTGCTAACATCCCCTTCCTTTCTTCCGACTGCTGTTGTCTCTTCTGATTGTCATTATCTTCCTCTTCCTCACTGTGTTACATTCTATTTCTCATTATCACTGGCTCTCAATCACTTCCGCTTTCTTTTTCTCTTTATTCGCCCCCTTCCTAGCACTGTCTCCTTCACTCTTTTCCCAGCTCTGTTCTGTCACTGTCAGCTATGTTCTACTTCGACTGTGCCCTTCTCTTTCTCTCACACTTCCGTTGTCTCTATCGCTGTTTCTATAAAGAAACCACTATCCACCATTTCCCAGTATTTATTTCTTTTCCGTCTCTTTACGAATACCGCTGTCGTCTTCTCTCTCAGCATAAGAAGGCGCGAATGTTTACGTATGCCAAAACGTTTGAGAAATTTTTTACAAATGCTGAGGAAGGTAGTTGGTACCCCACTATTCAGTAACAATCTTTCAAATAAACATGAACGTATTCGAATCTTTTGTGCTCTGATACGAGCATATTTCCACTCGTTCCATTCTTTTCCCTGCCGCAGCGTGGCATATAATTCATGTAAGAATAGTTTTACTGGTGGGTAAAATTTAGATAGTTACACCTCAGTGGGAATGAAGACTTTGAAGACTTTATGGTAGTTGAAGCTAGACGCATGGGATTCCAAAAATAGTTAGAGAATTCAATATTCCGTGATCCACACCGTAAAGAGCGTGCCGAGAATATCAAATTTCAGTCATTACCTCTCACCACGTCCAACAACGTGGCATTTGCGTAGAGTTATCAGTGCTAACAGACATGCGACACTGTATGAAATAACTGCAGAAATCAATGTGGAACGTACGGCAAACGTATATAGTGCGGCGAAATTTGGCGTTAATGGGTTATGACAGCAGACCACAGACACGAATGCCTTTGTTAACAATACGAAAGTGACTACAGCGGCTCTACGAACCTCGTGTCCATTGGTTGGACCCTAGGCGCCTGGAAACGCGATTCCTGGTCGATGATTTCCGATTTCAGTTGGCAACACCTGATAGTAGCGTTGGAGTAAGGCGCAGATCCCCAGAAGTCATAGACGCAAGTTGTCAACAAGGCACTGTACAAGCTAGTGTTGGCTACGTATTGGTGTACTATGTGTTTACGTGGAGCGGACTGGGTCCTCTGGTCCAACCGACCTTTGAGTAGCGATGGTTAAGTCCAGCTACTTCAAAATCATTCGTAGCCGTTCATGGACTTCATTTTCCCTGAAACGATGGTATGTTTATGGATGAAAGTGCGCCTTGTCACTAGACCACAATTTTTCGTGGTCATCCAGAGCGCCCGACATGATTCCCATCGAACGTTTATGGGACATAATCGCGAGGTCACTTCGTGCACAGAGTCCTGCGCCGACGACATGTTCGCAATTACGGACGGGTGTCAGGCAACATGGCTCAATATTGCTATAGGGGAACGAATTATTGAGTCCATGCCACGTCGAGTTATTGCACTACGCCGGCAAAAGGAGGTCGGATACGATACTGGGAGATATGCTACGGCATTTGTCACCTTAGTGTATGTGAACAATTAGTAAAAAGTCTGTCTTCTCCCCACTACTTGCATAGAAGAAGAACAAATGCCGTAGGTGCAGTTCGCATGTGCAGGAAAGGTACGCCAAAAGTTGAAGATATACAGCAAAGTGGTGAGATGCGTTTTGGGTCAACTGACTCAGGGAAAATACGACGTGCTACTTAGCTCAACGTATAGTATTCCACATAAAATTAGAAAATTGCAGCGAAATGCAGGAAGATCTGCAGCGGATAGGCACTTGGTGCAGGGAGTGGCAACTGACCCTTAACATAGACAAATGTAATGTATTGTGAACACGTAGAAAGAAGGATCCTTTATTGTATGATTATATGATAGCGGAACAAACACTGGTAGCAGTTACTTCTGTAAAATACCTGGGAGTATGCGTACGGAACGATTTGAAGTGGAATGATCAAATAAAATTAATTTTTGGTAAGGCGGGTGCCAGGTTGAGATTCATTGGGAGAGTCCTTAGAAAATGTAGTCCATCAACAAAGGAGATGGCTTACAAAACACTCGTTCGACCTATACTTGAGTATTGCTCATCAGTGTAGAATCCGTACCGGGTCGGGTTGACAGAGGAGATAGAGAAGATCCAAAGAAGAGCGGCGCGTTTCGTCACAAGGTTATTTGGTGAGCGTGATGGCGTTACGGAGATGTTTAGCAAACTCAAGTGGCAGACTCTGCAAGAGAGGCGCTCTGCATCGCGGTGTACCTTGCTGTCCAGGTTTCGAGACGGTGCGTTTCTCGATGAGGTATCTAATATATTGCTTCCCCCTACTTATACCTCCCGAGGAGATCACGAATGTAAAATTAGAGAGATTCGAGTGCGCACGGAGGTTTTCCGGCAGTCGTTCTTCCCGCGAACCATACGCGACTGCCACAGGAAAGGGAGGTGTAATGACAGTGGCACGTAAAGTGCCCTCCGCCACACACCGTTGGGTGGCTTGCCGAGTATAAATGTAGATGTAGATGTGCACATGTTAAATTCCCACGTTGTGTGTAAGGTACATACCAGAAATAATACTTCAGTTATTGAATTTTAACTCAGCATCTTTCGTGAGGTTGTAGAGCCATACCACCGAGAGAGGAAATCACCACGCGATCGTCGATCAGAATAGGAAAATGCATTGCTGCTTCGAAAACGGCACTTACCGATCACCGCCGAGTCGCCAGTGAAGCGACACGGACCTGCAAGAAGATGAATCATATGCTGCAAGAACAAAAAACGGAAGGAATCGCATTCCTGCTATAAGCAATGTGAAGTGTGACTGTGTGTTACACCTTGTTTGGTGAAATATCACACTATAAACTTTCTGAAATGCGCTTCTCTGTACTGTTATCAAGCTTTAGAAACTTCAACAATAAAGAATATTAAGAGTGATATTAAAAATACAGTTTATTTCAAGAACTTACCGGTGAGAATAAATATACAGGAGCCTGTGGTGATAATGACTCAGAGCAGGGGTGCTGTAGTGCTCAACGCCAGACTGTGCCCGCAATCGGATGAGCGTGCACTGTTACAGTGCACTCAGCAGTGAAAGGCATAATTACACTGAAATGCCAAGGAAACTGGTACTGGCATGCGTATTCAAATACAGAGATATTGAAACTTCTTAGTTTGCTGCTGTGTGCTTTTCTCAAGGCCAGCCGGTGCACGTGACAATGCGCCCGCGACGTTGTTTTCCGTACCAGGAACGTAGATTATTGTGAAGCAGAATTCTTGCAGAAACAATGCCCAAATTTCAACCTTTGATAATTTAATTTTCATGACATAAGAAATTGTAATGCTCGATGATCACTATCAACATTTACATGTTTGCCAGAAAGAAAGAAACGAAATTTGTCAAATGCCCAAACGATAGCTAAACCTTCTAATTCAGCGATGCAATAATTTTTCTCAAATTTTGTTCCACGCGGCTAGCAAAAGCGATGGTTTTCTGAACAGTAATGTCATCTTCTACGGGTTCTGGAAATAAATGGGCACCAAGACCAACTTTACAAGAATGCGAGCTTAGACTGAAATCTTGTGACAGATCTGGGTTAGCTAAGATTGGCGCGTTAAGTAACGCTTCTTTCAAAGAATCAAATTCCAACTGTGCCTG
The DNA here is from genome assembly GCF_023898315.1 of Schistocerca nitens. Classification (NCBI taxonomy): domain Eukaryota; kingdom Metazoa; phylum Arthropoda; class Insecta; order Orthoptera; family Acrididae; genus Schistocerca; species Schistocerca nitens. The sequence goes on along the minus strand of NC_064619.1, from coordinate 545,364,207 downwards.
TTCATCCTAGTTCCAACCAGTGTTTTTGCCAGTGAGAGAACAAAGTTTTGGAGTTTCTAAAATTTCCATATTGAGGAAACGACGGTAGAAATTCACGAGATCTAGAAAACTGCGAACTTGTCTTTTTGTGGATGGAACAGGAATGGCTCTGATTGCTTCCAACTTTTCAGGATCAGGCAGAATGCCATTAGAAGAAACGATGTGACCCAAAAACTTCACCCTTGTGCTACCGAATTCAGATTTTTCCGAGTTAACTGTAAATCCAGATTCAGCAAAAATACGTAGCAAACTGTTGAGGGTGTGATTATGTTGTTCTCAAGAAGCTTCTGCTATTAAAATATCGTCCACATATGAGGTGATGTGTCGTTTTAAGAGCTCAGGTAATATGGAATTTAGGCCACGAATCAATGCTGCCGAAGAAATGTTCAAACATAAAGGAAGTTTCCGAAACTGATAACAAATGCCGAAACAAAGAAAAGCCGTATATTTTCTACATTCTGGGTGAAGTTCACTTTGATAAAAAATGGATCTGAGATAAAACTTTTACGCCATTGAAATTTTGAAGAAATTCTTACAACATTTCTAGTCTGTCTGTTTGAGGAATGATTATGGCATTTATTTGTATGGAATCTAAGACAAGCCTGATCGATCCGATTTTCTTCTCAACAACACTTAATGGATTGCTGTATGAGCTTACCGCTGGTTCAATATAGCCCTCGTCAATCATTGATTGTATTTCCGTTCTAACGCGGTCCCTATAATGTGCCGGACTTACGTATGGTCTGACGCAAAATTTAGCATGCTCAAGAACACGAAATTTGCATTGAAATCCTTCAATAGTTCCTGCCTTGTGAGCAAAAACTGTGGAATGTGTCTGTAAGATGTCAAAAACGTCCTGCATATCAGTGTCATAGTTCTCAATTGTTTGAATTTTTTCTAAATTTAAAAGTTAGTACCTAATACGTCATCAGTATCATCGCTTTCAGTACTTGCAGAGTGATTATTAGTGTCAAATTTTGTCGAAAGTTCCAAACCGTCATTTGACAAACGGTAAAGCCGATTGAATTCCTCGTCATTATTTGAAAGCCAATCTTCAAATTTCAAATATATTTACTTACCTTATTTCTCTAAACTTATTTCAGCGTCGTGAACGTTTAAAATTGCTTTATACTCATTCAAAAAATCTTATAATTAATATAATCTCCGTCGACAATAATGGAACAATAACAAAATTCATAATAAATCTGTAGCTTTGACAAATTAATTATGTTAGTTTGTTGGAGTACAGCTACACTTATTCCAAAAATTGCACCTTGAAATTTAATCTTACGTAAACGAACTGTGGGGCAATCGTTCGATTTATTGCATTCACTGAAAGCTGTTTCACTAATTACTGAAATACGACTGCCGGAGACAAGTGCTGCCATAAATTTTATGTAATATCTTGTGATGTAAATTACAGGATATGCAATATTGTTCTGTTTCATGTCGTGTTCCTTGAGTACAATGTCCTCAATGTCTTCCGTTCTCACGCAATTGATAGTCATGGCAGCTACGTCGTCAGATTCATAGTTACGTTTTGTGGCTGCCTGAGGAGTGAGTCATTGCCTATTATACCTTTGTTGTCACACGTCGTTACTGGGATTTGGAGGTCAAATATCTACAATTTTAGCTCGGCGAGAGGGCCCTGCCCCATTGAATCACGCGAGTTCTGGTTAAATTCAGGTCTATTCGCATGACTATAGCGTCTGTCGTCTTGTCGGTAGTTTCTGTCATTTCTTTCTTGTCGTTAAAGTGGTGGATTGTTGGGTCTGAAGTTATTTTGTCTCCCTTGATAATAATTATTCTGGTTCCCATATTGTCTATTTCTACAGTTGTCTCTGTTACAGTCATTACGATGGATATGTAATCTTTCTCTGTAAATGTTGATATGCTGCCAATGATTTTCATACGAGTGGTATCTCTTTTGGTCACGATTTGCGTTATAACAGTAGCCTTGTCGTGTCCGGTTATTATTTCTGCCGCCAAGGAATTGTGTTGGATGTGACCTCTAATTGTTGTCGTTTTCCTGTTTTCGCATCATGCGATTGTCTGTGTTGATTTCCAATTCTTGCAAAAGTCCCTGAAAAGCTTCTATATCATCTTTACAACATCCAGCAAAAATAATACGTCTTAAGTGTTCAGGCAACTTAATTAAGCAAATGCGAATAAGTTCTGAGGGCTTATACGGGTTTGACAAATACTGATTCTTGTATAACATCAAAATATTTTACAGGTCTGGAAAATTCAGACTGTTCGAAATATTACATCATTATAATACTGTGTTTGACTCTATCTTGAGTAGCCTGAGACCAATATGCAGAAAGGAAGGCATGATGAAAATCTCCTTCACTGTGACAGTCGTGAATAACCGATCGCATTCTTACCGCAGGTTGATTTTCCAAATAGCCACACATAAATTCTAATCTATGCTCTTATGATCAGTTAGGAGGAAAAGAATGAGACAATTGATGAAGCCAAGCTTGTGGATGTATATTATTACTAGAATTCTTGAATGTTTTTAATTTAAACGTTGTGATGATGCCAAGGTCATCATGACGCCCAGTCGCAAATCGGTCATTCTTACATGTCGGCGGTTCCATCTCAAGGCTAGCTCCACCCAGCCGATTACTTTCAAAATCTTAGAAATACCACGTATTATTACTTTGTGACTTTTCGGTATTTCTAAATCCATCTTCCCGTGTCGGAGCGCGAGTATCCTCTGAAATATGTAATTCTTGTATCACCTATGCCAACAGATCTTGTACTTCTCGCATTTCTCATTTGTGTAGCCTATTGGTTTCTTTCTGACTTTGCTTCAATTTCCTCGTACTCCTGTGTATCAATAAAGGCTACCGGTCTTGTATCATTCAAATCATCATCTACCTTCGTAGATAAATTTGTTAATTGATCCGATAGTTCGCTACTTTTTTCAATAACGTGTTGATATCCTAGTTTTAAAGTATCCATTTGTGTCGTAATGGTATCTACTGTGTCCTTTAAGTTTTCCCGATATTTTACAAGGTGCTTGACCGTATCGGCAAATGCAACTGAGTCAGTTTTAGCCTGCAAGGTGTCTTGATTTTGGTGTACAATGATCTGCAGTTCTTTTAAGGCTGCTTCGTGATTCTGTAACGTGTTTTCATGTCGCAAAAAAATAGGCTGAAAATGCTCACAAATGTGTGTTTTTACATCTTTAGAATGTTTTTGATGTTTCGATTCGATTTTGAGTAACTCAGCGATTAAATCTTCACGTGTTTGTTCAAGTGTTTGTTCAGTTGTGTCTAACGTTTGAAGCTTTTGATCTGTTTGGTCAAGTTTTTGAATTAAATTCAAAAACAATGCATTAGTGACTGAAACATGTTCCTTTGTGCTTTCCGGTTGTGCAATTTCATCGGCAATATTCGTATTTTGGAAAGCAGAGAGTGTGTCTTGACTTAACTGAGAAAAGTGTAATGACGCAAAATCTGAAACTACGGTATTTGCAAAATGGTGTTGTGTTATTTAGCATTCCTGAGGCGAACAGTTTCCAACCGTTAGATCGACAATACTTTCCTGTTCACTGGTTGTTTCAGTCTCTACCCCATTATTTACTGCCTGTCAATGTCCCTATGCACTATTACCAAATAATTGTCTTTAACATTTGTTACTTCGTTACTAGGTGGTGCTAACAAACTACGCTCGTCACTGCCATTTCTCACTTGGATTTGCCGACTAGTTTTACGATTGTCATTCGCCATGATTATTACACTATTTTACACAACAACCAGAAAAAACGATGTGTAATGTATAAGCCCAGATCACGTAAGAAACAGATTGACCGTCCTTATGGCGGAACAGGCAACCGTAAAAATAGTTTTCCCGTCGGTCAACAGATGTCGCAGGCGACGCTACAATGCTAACTGACCTGTCCATGTCGCGGAATTGGCAACGCTGTATCTTCGGTGACGTGAATGACGCTCATTTGCGTTCGACTAGAGCGCTGCGCGCCAAATGCATTCGTCACACTGCTGACTGTAGCTCATGATCGGCTATGGTTTTTCCCGAGTTTTCAATCTAAGATTGTAGATTAGCTCCTGTAATTCTACAAACCAAATTTATTTCTCACAATCATATGCGAAATGAAATAAATGAAAAGTAACACACAAACATTTCTCGCGAGTTACTGTTTAAATGCAGACTGTATTGCAGTTGCAAGGGTTTTACACTCGCCTTCCATGCCGTCGATTTCCTCTTTACTACACAGTTCTTCTGATACGGATTGTGGTGGTAAAAAAGATCTCCACGTGCAGGTTAACACTAGAAAGTTTTCAAAATCCGCACTCGGTTATGATGCGAATTAAGGCTGGACATATTTCAGTGACAGTCATTTCAAATTTAATTTCTTTTACTTTGCATGCAACTTATCGTAAATGATATAAGAGTGGCACAAAACGATGAATTTTGGATTGTTGTTGAAGGGGGGCTGCAAACGCGGTAATATACTAGTGGAAGCGTGTTTTTCGAGCATATTTTGGCGGTGTCAACTTTGTAGAACCACAGACGGCAAATCATAATTATGTTAAAAATTTACTTTGTACAGTTTAAAGATAACCCGCAAATATTCGCAACAGACACAGTTATTACTGGGGATATCCGCACTCGTGCAGATCGGTTACTATAAGTAGTGTTGTTTTCAAGTGAAAGCTGTGAGAGGATTATTAGCGCAGAGATTTTAAAAAATTAAAATAGCCAGCGTCTATAGTTTACATGTTATGCTCGTTCTCTTCTATTCTCCTCCCTTCATTCCAGTATAAACGCTTGTTCACAAGTCAAAACGAATGACAGTGAACATTGGCGAATTATCTATGAATACTCGTTTGCAGCAGTGTAAACGATGTTTTACACTCGTTCGCTCTAGCATATACCAGGATTTAGAGGGACCGATGATCTAGCAGTTAGATGACGGCTATTATTCATTTATTTCACTGTTGCGATTTCAGCTCTAGAGCCATTTTCAAGTACCAATTGGTTTCAGTTTTCACATTGCACACAAAAATGCCTCTACACCCAAAATTCCGATAGTGAAGTGAATAAACAGTTTTAAAAAGTCCAAATCGCAGCAAAGATTTTATTTAAAAATTATATATGATTCTTGTACAGGAAGGGCTGTAACGTTATATCGAATATAACATCGACAAAATTTAAATAGGATCGAATGCTTATGGCTCTTTATTAATTCTTACTCGTAACTGATTTATTGATTTACCTGAATGTAAAATACACTCGCGTAACCTTTCTTTCCATCTAGAGGGTTGGATCCCCTCCTTCGAAAGCGTCAGATTGCAAAGCCTGGACTACTCTCAGGGTGGAATCTCCGTCTTCGAAGATTGTGTTTGTCTGTCTGTCTGTCTGTCTGTGTGCCCGCCGCTTGCTGCTGTCGCTGTTCATTCGTTCGTTCGTTCGTTCGTCCGTCCGTCCGCCTGCCTGCTCGCTGTCCATCGCCGTCGTCGTAACCGCCGCCGCCGCCGCCGCCGCCGCTACCGCCGCCTGCTGTTCGTCCGTCTGTTCGCCGCCGACCATCGCCGACGCCGACGCCGACGCCGCCGCTGCCGCTGCCTGCTGCACGTCCGTCTGTCCGTCGCCGTTCGTCTGCAATGAGTACTCCCACCTCCACCGTCATCTACACCTCCCCCTCCCCCTCTCCCACAGTCACTTCCTGGAGTGCCGCTCCTGGCCTCCCTCGTAACACCTCCCCTTCCCTTCCCCCACTTAACCATCCTCCTATCTCCTCCCCTGCTGTATACCCACACCTCTACACCCTTCCTCCAGCCTCCGCACCCTCAACAGCTCCCACTCCTACCCCCGCCCTCACGTACGCCTCTGTTGCCGCCTCTGCTGCCGCCCCTCAGGTGGTTGGCTTCCCCTCTCTCACCGACCCCGTCGCTTCGTCTTCTGCATCTCCCGCACGCATCACGTCGCGCCGAGCCACCATCGCCACCACTGAACCAGCTGCTTCTCCCGGTGCCTCCACTACGCCACAGGGATCTGCCTCCCGCCACCTCCCTCTCCTCCCCGTCCCTCTCCCTCTCCTCCCCGTCCCTCTCCCCTCCTCAGAGCCTCCAGTCTCCAAAAAACCCCAAAAGCGCGTCCTTACCGACTCTGCTCCCGCCACTTCCCACGAAAAATCAACACCACCTCCCCCTCCCCCTGCCGTCACCATGGACACCACCCCTCCTCCTGCCACCCATACCTTGGCCCCCACTCTCCACACCTTTGTCCTGTCAACTCCCGATCCTAAGTTCCTCGACATTTGTACCCTCACCAAGGAAATACGAAAATACTTACCTGGTGCTCCCATTTCCCAACTCATTCCCCGCAGGGTCTCAGTCCTTATCAAGTCCCCGTCCCCATCCTTTCACACAGACCTCCTGCGAAAACTCCCACGAGTTATGTTTGGCCCCCACGCCTCTCTGACACCCTTCCTTTCCGCTTCCACTCCTCGTCAGCCCCATCCTCCCCGTCGCCCCCCCACCTACACCGCTGTGATCACCAAGCTCAGCCCGGTGGTCACAGAGGATGAAGTGTTGGTAGAACTGAACTTCCACCCGGACTTGGAAATTCGCTCTGCCCGCCGTATCCACAATGCCTCTGGTCCCACCTACCTCATGCGGGTATTCTCTGAATCCGCCCCATCCATAGACCATCTCCTCACCCAGGGTGCCCTGATATACCACCGTCGCCACCCTGTTGAATCCTCCAAATCCCCTCCCCAATCCTACCGTTGCCAGCGGTGCCTGATGTACAATGACCACCTGACTCCCAACTGCAAAAACCCCCCCACCTGTCCCCATTGCAAGGCCTCCCACTTTCTTAAGAACTGCCCCAACCTCGCTGCTCCTCCTTCCTGTAATACCTGCAATGGCCCCCATCCCACATACTCCCACAAGTGTAAAGCTAAACCCCCTCCAGCCACCCCTGAACTTACAGTCCCAGTTCGTCCCGTCGATCCCCCTGTCCACCCCAACAATTCCCTCCGCCCACCCCCCACGGCCGAGGACATCATCCGGTTCATTACCGTTGTACTCCAAAAAATTCACCCTTTTCAGCACCCCCACACCTTCCAACAAATATCCCTTGCTGCTCGCTCTGTTTTCCACCTGAACGCCTTCGCCACTTACTCCCACAACCAAGCCCACTTCACCTTCACCCGCCTCGACACCCTAGTTTAAGTCTCTTCCCTTCCCTCTCTTCCCCCCCCTCCTTCCCATCATGGCGCAGCACGAGTCTCGCATCCTCTTCCAGAACATTCGCTCCTTCCGCTCCAACAAATACCTCCTCCTGCACACCCTCTCCCACCACCAGGTCGACACCTTCCTCTTGAAAGAAACCTTTCTCCAGCCCCACCATTCTATCCGCACCTCCCCCCCCCCTATCCTCCACCACACTGACGCTCCTGGTCCTCGTGCACAGGGTGGAGTCGCGATTGGCCACCTTAAGCATATCCCTGTCCAGCCACAACGTCTCCTCAATGACCCCACTGAACACCTTATCCTTAGCGTCTTCTTCCCCTCCATCACCATTACCTGTGCCACCATCTATGTCCGCTCCACTGCTCCTCTTCCTTATGACTTCATCTCACACATTGACCACACCTTCTCCACCTATGTGATTGCCGCCGACCTCAATATCCATAGCCGCACTCCTGCTGCCCTTCGGCAGTGGCATCAGTTCCTCTCCACACTCCAAGGTTACCTTGTTCCTCTTCCCCAGCACACCCGACCTGAAAGTAACACCTCCCCAATGTTGTCATTGCCTCCGCCAACCTCCTTGGGCGTATCACTGTCGCCGTCCTTGACCCCACAGGTAGCGATCACCTCCCTGACCTTCTCACCATAACGTCTGCAAACCGCCCCCCTCCGGCTCCGCACCCTGCACCCCCTCCCAAGGTCGTCCATGACTATCGCCGTGCCAACTGGGATGCCTACCAAGACTCCATCTCCACCCAGGTCGAAAGCCACCCTCTTACCTATCGCCATCGTGACGACATCAACCACGCCTCGTCCTTCCTTCAGCAGGTAATTACTGACGCCATGGAGGCCCATGTTCCTACTAAAACCATCCACCCACACCGTCCCACTCTCCCTCCGCGGGCTGTCCTCCTCCTCCGTTAATCCCGCCGCCTATATCGCTCCTTCCTGCGCACTCGTGACAGGGATACACTCCAACGCCACCGGCAAATACAGCAACATGTACGGAACCCTATTACAGCAACGAAACGCCGAGATTGGCGCCAGACCTGCACATGACTCAACGCCACCCTCCCTATCCACTCCTCCAAGTACTGGTCCGCCTTCCATCGCCTTACTGGTTCTCTTTCTGCTCCCCACTACCCCCTTCTCCTTAACGATCGCCCCCTTCCTGACAACCTCAGTAAGGCCAACCACTTCGCTTCCCTGGTTTCCGAGGTCTTCTCCATCCCCGATGATCCCCACTTTGATTATTCTCTTTTCCCCACGGTCATGGAACGTGCCGATACCTCGGTCGCTCCACTTGCTCCTAGTCTCCAGTACTTGGGGCAGTTACCCCCCTCCGACGTAAACACTCCCATCACAGCACAAGACATTAAACTTATCCTCCGGTCCAAACGCAACACGGCCACTGGTCACGACTGTGTCACTTACCGTCACCTTCGCGAAAGCCCCTATTCCTTCCTGACTGTCCTCGCCCATCTCTATAATGTCGTCCTCTCTACTGGCTTCTACCCTGACCTGTGGAAGACCTCCCGCGTCCTCTTATTCCTCAAACCCAACAAACCCCCCTTCTGCCGCCTCTTCCTATCGTCCCATCTGCCTCACCTCCGTCTTCAGTAAGGTCTTTGAATCCATCCTCTCCCGCCGCATCCATCAGCACCTTGCTCAACACCACCTCCTCCCCCTTACCCAGTGTGGCTTCCGACCCTCCTTCTCTGCTGACGACCAACTCCTCAACCTTGTTCACCCTCTGTCCCTCCAGCTCAACTCCCGTCGCTCCGCCATTTTTGTTTCCCTTGACCTCCAAAATGCCTATGACCGTGTATGGCATCCCGGTCTCCTCTTTAAACTCCAAACCTACGCCCTGCCTATCAATTTTGTCCGTCTGGTCGCTTCCTTCCTCTCGCACCGTCCTTCCTATGTCACCCTCCACAACACCAACTCCCGTATCTTTTATCCCACGGCTGGCGTCCCCCAAGGTTCTGTCCTCTCCCCTCTCCTTTATCTCTTGTATACAGCTGATATGCCCAAGCCACCCCCACCAGTCCACCTTCTCCAGTATGCTGATGACACCGCCTTCCTGGCTCTCTATCCTACCCTTCAACGGTCTCAACGTACCCTACAAACCCACCTTAACCAGTTCACCACTTGGTGTAACCAGTGGTTCCTCTGTCTCAACCCCTCCAAAACCCAGGCAATCATCATAGGCCGCACCACTCGCTCCTTTCGCCTCCATGATTTCTACCTCACCCTTTATGGTCGTCCTATCCAACTCAACCCCACCCTGAAATACCTTGGCCTCACCCTTGACCGACACCTCACCTGGACCCCTCATCTACTGACCATCCAGCAGAAAGCCCATTCCCGCCTCCGCCTTCTGAAACTCTTGTCTGGCCGGACATGGGGATTGCATCCTTCTACCATCCTTCACACCTACAAATCCCTCATCCGTCCTATCCTCTGTTATGCCAGCGTTGCCTGGATCTCCGCCCCCACCCGCTTTTACAAGGCCCTCCAAATCCTTGAACGCCATGCGCTCCGCCTTGCCTTCCGTATCCGCCTTCCTTCCCCCACACGGCTCCTGTATGAACTGATCCCCTTCCCCCACCTCCTCCTGTTCCTCCAACATCTCCGCATCCTTTACTTTGTTCGCAGGCTTGATCCCCCCCACCCTCTGGTTTCCTCCTTCCTCTCCACCCCCCGCCCGTTGCCGCGCCTCTATCGCTGTATCCCCACCTCTCTCCATCTCCACACCCTCCATCTCCTTCATCAGGGCAATTTCCAACGCCTCCCCCTCCCGGATGACGAACTTCGCCGTGACATCTACCCTTCCTACCAACTATAACCTGGCCTTGTTCCCCCCCCCCCCTCACCCCAGGGCCCCCTTTTCCTCTTTCCTCCTTCTCCCAGAGCGGATTTTCCTCCGTCACCCCCCTACCCTGAGACCCAGCACCCCATACTTGCCTCTCTCCTTCCTGCATCCCTCCCTACCTGGCCCTCTTCCGCACGCCTCCCGCTCACCTCCCCTATCTCTTCCCCTCCCTCACTTCTTCAGGTCTCCCTCATCTCCTAGCGCCTGGCAGATCCTCTGTATTGCTCTTCCTCAGTGTGCCACATCAGTGTTGTTTAGTGCTGTTTCTCGTGTGCGTCAAGAGGTGTGCTTTTAATTGTGTCCTGCCTTGAGGTTCGCCGTCAGTGTTACGTTATGTGCTATGCCATCCGTCGCTACCTTTATGCTCCAGTCATATTGTGCCTTGTGTTCTTTTAACTGTCGCATTGTGTGGCTTTTTGTGTGTGCTACTTTTAAACAGTTTTTTTTATCTCCATTTTACTGTCACCCCGTTTTTTGTCTATTGTCTTCCATGATGTTCCCCTTTTTTATATCTATGTTCACCTTATTCTCTCCTTTGCTGTTTTTAAATGTCTTCTATTGTTTTGTTCTATGTCTTTCGGCTGAAGAGCAGCGCCTATGCTGCTGCCAGCCCGCCCCGATGGGGAATTGAAATACAATAAAGGAAAAAAAAACCTGTCTTTATCTTTGGCGGGAAATCTGAACACTTTTAGTTGAGGATTTGTTCGTCTACTCCTTCCACAGTTAATATACTCGTAGGTCCTCAGTATGACGACTACCACCGGTATGTCAGAAACAGCTGTACTTCACAGACGCCAAATAGTTGAAAGCTGCACACATTTGGCCGATGTTGTCACATATTTCACAGAACGGAGTGCCATCTAGTGGTTGATTCCAGAAGTAAGGGTGTGACGCTGACAAGGGTTGCCTGTTAGACCAAGCGATCGGGCAATCTGTTTCTTACGTGATCTGGGGTATAAGAAGGAACATACACTTAAACAGAACTGAAAATAATCTATATCCAATTAGTTGCAAAAGTGATAGCGAGATACATGTGGAAATCCACATGCATGTCACTTCTGCTTTGCTCATTAAAATACGGTACAACAATAATAAACTACAACTATAAAGGAAATTCCATATAACAATTACGAGCTAGCAGTAAACAATAACTAATTTCCAATCATGCACTAATTATTCAAACTACAAGAAAATCAGAAGAATCCTGTGAAGTATCCTCGGCTAAGGGTCAGATGGGTGAAACTTCTTAATCTGTTTGCGTTTACTGAAATAACAGCCTGCAACTGAACCTATTACAACATTGACCTACAGAATTTTCTCGGACAAGGAGGACTCAGACTTAACCTATTCATTTATTACCCACAACATACAAGCGCAACGCAATCTGACTGCTCTAAAATGACAACCTCACTTCAAATAATTAACACAAAAGAATGGACCTTAATTGGAAGAAATCCTAACAATAACCCACACTTTTTCATAAATCACTTACCTCCAGAAGATCTTCATAACACGGACTACAGCAATTACAGCAAGCAGCAACTACAGCCAGCTGAATAAAAATATTCTAACTACTATAGGCTGTAACTACTAGTAGGCATATAGTTAGAAAAAGAAAGATTTTGTTGAAGAGCAAACAATGTAGTCAGCAGATTTTACCTTCATCATGTGACATCCGGTTCCAAAAATTGTATAATCGTCAATGATTCCACTACCCAAACATTAGCAAATACACCAATCATCATTTTATAATTCAAGTCCTACCGACACTGAGTCTCCCTGAAGGACACACGTTCAAACCGTCCTCTCGCTAACTGCCAACTGCAAGTCCGTCTCACCGCAGAGTCTCTTACCGAGGGCGCAGAGCGCTGTCGGTGTTATTAATGCAGTCTATAGCGCTGCCAACATACAAACATACAGGGTGAAAAGTATTTAAACTGACAAACTCTTGGAGGTTGTAGGGGACATCAAAACAAATACTTTTCCCTAATGTCATTTTTTCCTACGAGGATTGTTTAAACCGTTGGAGGCCGTATTACGCTCTTCAGTTGATAGAGGCAGTATTACGATCTTCAGTTGTAGACAACTGCTGTCCACCAGTGTAGTAGTGTATTGTCTTTGTTTACTAATGGAGCGATACACCTGAGGTGACTACACTGATATGTTTGGTGCGTACTACATAGCGCACCACAACGGACGAGCTGCACAGCGGGTTTATCAACAAAATATCCTAATCGCTGCATCCCGCATCATACGACCTTTAATGCTGTGTACCAACGTCTGCGTGAGACTAGGTCATTTAGCAGATTTCCTGGACAGGGATGCCGTCGCACGGTAAGAACACTACAATTTGAGGAAGCTGTCGTGCAGCATGTGGAGCGGGATCCTTCAATCATCACTCGTGCAAGTGCACGTAACATGGGGACGAATCAGACAAATGTATGAACAGTCCTTCGAGAGTAATTGTTACGTCCATTCCATTTACAGCGTGTCCACAACCTGGAACCAGTTGATTATCCACCCAGAGCACAGTTTTCGCTATGGTACCTGGAACAGTGTGAAATGCATCCCACATTTCCATCCTCTGTGTTGTTTACCGACGAAGCAACGTTCGGGCGTGATGGAGTCTTCAACATGCACAACTCGCATGTTTGGAGTGAGGATAACCCACATGCCTCAGTTACTAGCGCTCATCAAGTGAGGTTCTTCGTTAATGTGTGGGTCGGTGTTGTTGGAGACTGTTTAATTGGGCCGTATCTGCTACCTGGTTGTTGTCTCTTGGTCATAAAAAATGGAAAAGTGTTTGTTGGTTTAATTAATTAGCCGCCAGAGAAATCTTCCTCTACCGGTTTAATTACTCCTCATAGGAAAAAATGTCTTGATCACCTGCATCCATTCACGTCCATTGTGAATCGGACGGACTTGGCCAATTCGGCAGGACAATGTGACACCCCAGACGTCCAGGATTGCTCCAAAGTGGCTCCTAGAACTCTCTTATTGGCTTAAACACTTCCGCTGGCAACAAAACTCCCAAGATATGAACATTATTGAGCACATCTGGGATGCCTTGCAACGTGCTCTTCAGAGGAGATCTCCACCACCTCATACTCTTACGGATTTATGGACAGCCTTTCAGGATTCATGGTATCAATGCCCTCCAGCACTACTGCAGACAATAGTCAAATCCATACAATGTAGTTTTGCGGCACTTGTGCTTCCTCGCGGGGCTCTACACACTATTAGGCAGATGTACCAGTTTCTTTGTCTCTTCAGTGTAGATTCGCAGCTTAGAGATTCACAGCTGATTATACACAAGCTGTACCCGCCACATCCGCTGGAATATATATATATATATATATATATATATATATATATATATATATATATATATATATATATATATATATATATATACAGGGTGTTTCTAAAATGACCGGTAAATTTGAAACGGCAATAAAAACTAAACGAGCAGCGATAGAAATACACCGTTTGTTGCAATATGCTTGGGACAACAGTACATTTTCAGGCAGACAAACTTTCGAAATTACAGTAGTTACAATTTTCAACAACAGATGGCGCTGCGGTCTGGGAAACTCTATAGTACGATATTTTCCACATATCCACCATGCGTAGCAATAATATGGCGTACTCTCTGAATGAAATTACCCGAAACCTTTGACAACGTGTCTGGCGGAATGGCTTCACATGCAGATGAGATGTACTGCTTCAGCTGTTCCATTGTTTCTGGATTCTGGCGGTACCCCTGGTCTTTCAAGTGTCCCCACAGAAAGAAGTCACAGGGGTTCATGTCTGGCGAATAGTGAGGCCAATCCACGCCGCCTCCTGTATGTTTCGGATAGCCCAAAGCAATCACACGATCATCGAAATATTCATTCAGGAAATTAAAGACGTCGGCCGTGCGATGTGGCCGGGCACTATCTTGCATAAACCACGAGGTGTTCGCAGTGTCGTCTAAGGCAGTTTGTACCGCCACAAATTCACGAAGAATGTCCAGATAGCGTGATGCAGTAATCGTTTCGGATCTGAAAAATGGGCCAATGATTCCTTTGGAAGAAATGGCGGCCCAGACCAGTACTTTTTGAGGATGCAGGGACGATGGTACTGCAACATGGGGCTTTTCGGTTCCCCATATGCGCCAGTTCTGTTTATTGACGAAGCCGTCCAGGTAAAAATAAGCTTCGTCAGTAAACCAAATGCTGCCCACATGCATATCGCCGTCATCAATCCTGTGCACTATATCGTTAGCGAATGATTCTCGTGCAGCAATGGTAGCGGCGCTGAGGGGTTGCCGCGTTTGAATTTTGCATGGATAGAGGTGTAAACTCTGGCGCATGAGACGATACGTGGACGTTGGCGTCATTTGGACCACAGCTGCAACACAGCGAACGGAAACTCGAGGCCGCTGTTGGATCACCTGCTGCACTAGCTGCGCGTTGCCCTCTGTGGTAGCCGTACGCGGTCGCCCTACCTTTCCAGCACGTTCATCCGTCACGTTCCCAGTCCGTTGAAATTTTTCAAATAGATCCTTTATTGTATCGCTTTTCGGTCCTTTGGTTACATTAAACCTCCGTTGAAAACTTCGTCTTGTTGCAACAACACTGTGTTCTAGGCGGTGGAATTCCAACACCAGAAAAATCCTCTGTTCTAAGGAATAAACCATGTTGTCTATAGCACACTTGCACGTTGTGAACAGCACACGCTTACAGCAGAAAGACGACGTACAGAATGGCGCACCCACAGACTGCGTTGTCTTCTATATCTTTCACATCACTTGCAGCGCCATCTGTTCTTGAAAATTGTAACTACTGTAATTTCGAAAGTTTGTCTGCCTGAGAATGTACTGTTGTCCCAAGCATATTGCAACAAACGGTGTATTTCTATCGCTGCTCGTTTAGTTTTTATTGCCGTTTCAAATATACCGGTCATTTCTGAAACACCTTATATATATATATATATATATATATATATATATATATATATATATATATATATATATATATATATAAACGCTTTGTCCTAACTGACTGGACTGATTGATTCATCATCGCTCAGCCCAAGCCGCTAAGGATAGAAACTTGAAATTCGGAGAAGATGTGGATCATATGCCGTAGGCATCGTTTAAGATAGGATTATTCGAACTTCCAACCCTAAAGGGGTGAGATAGGTGATGAAGTGTTTATTGAAAAACGTGGCTACAAAAGCAGTTTTGAAACTAGACCTACGAAAATTGTTGTTTCGCAGTCACAATTAGAAAAATAAGTGTCTCAGTATTTTTCGAAATTACCCCTAAGGTGGTGAAATAATGTGTGAAATTCTTTTAAAAAAAATATCGTTATTAAGGAACTACTAAAGCATTTTTAAGGGGGCATCCATGAACATGGCTATTTACGTTCTTGGTTAGAAATTAAATTTCTGTAAATTCATCCCCTAATGGACTGCAAAAACGGATGAAAAGTTTTAAGAAAATATTTACCTACAATAGAAAAAATTTAAAACTATATTTATGAAAACTGATATTTCACTTCTCGGTTAGGTATAAAGAAATATTTCTGAGGCGATGAAAAGTTGCCGTGGGAATATCTCCACTAGAACGCAAAAGGCTTGATTAACAAAAACTTTAGACGCCAGCTACCGGAGCGCTTTATGGTCAGAAGTACATTCAGAAAAGGCCATGCTTACATGGCCTCAATTAGTCTGAAAAGCTTAGAAGGTGTTGCAATTTTGAACAATATAAAAGTTCGGTTAAATAAAAACAAAACAAAAAAAGTCTGCGGGCAATATAATATACGCGAGCAAAGCAGCGGGCACTAAACTAATTAACAATAAGTGGACACAAAAATCTATTCTCGGAATCGTATGTTTTAATAAAATTATTTTTGCCTGCCGGCGTGGTTAGAGCCAAGTTAACACAGCCCACCTGTAATAGTGTCATACAAGGCATACCCGCTTCCACCTTGCTTTAACGGAAACGGAACTATCATACGGCGTTATAGGCCGGGACACCGTTGAGAACTGAACATAACGGAAGTGCATTCTTTATTGTCGGTCGTTTCTGTTGCTTTAATTTCTTTGCATTATGTTGAATACGCCGTCTGAGAAGCTGCGTCATTTATCTTATGATAAATGTTTTATTTCTCAACATAAAGTTTATATGCGGTGCACTTTTCTTTACTTTTCTCATTACAGTATGGAACAATAGTGATGGCAACGCTGAGAAGCTTGCAACGTGACCCTTAGTGTACGACGTTCTCCCCAGTCACATCGTCCTTAGAGCCAGATAACACCAGGGAGATGTGAGACTGATAAAATATCAGCACTGATGAGAATTACAATGAGTTATTCTTTCCCTGAAATTGAGTCAATATCTACGTCGATGCCCCTATATATAGATATGTCCCTGTCTCCATGTACCAGCTCCGTCCGTTCCTTCACTCTCCAATTATCTACCGTTATGCATCTCTATTTCTATGCCTCTGTCTCAATATCTCTGTAGTCTCAATGGCTATTGTTCTCTCTCTCTCTGCCTGGTAAAAAGATGAGAAAAGTGAGGCACCCAAAAGACTTTAAACACGTGCACACCATCAGCATGTAAATAATTGGACGTGCACTTTGTGTAACAGAATGGTCACCAGCGTGCATCTTTAGTGCTATCACAGGTTCTTGGAGGGTTGGAGGGTATATTAGGAGCATGAACACAGTCAGATATTGAAGGACCCAGGGGTGATGGATACTGGTCGGAGAAGGCCTTACCACACGTCACAGAGTCTGAAAGCGGCCTCATTGTGGGTCACTGTTTGGTCGGTTGGTCGGATGGTGCAATATCCATCATTTAGGACTTTCGTTTGTGACAGTGGCTCGATTTTGGACTGGGAGGGAACGTGACGGCAGGCCTACTGGTCGCTTCGCTAAGGTTCTGACCGACCACACCGAATCTCCAAAAAGGAGGATAGCCATATTGTGCGCCAGCCATGTCGTAATCCTTTCATATCTGCACCTACCGTCCGGAAACAACCAATGGAGTCGGAGCAATATCATATGTCATTGCGAGCCAGTGGTCAGATATATTAGCAGCGGGCGGACTAGAGAACTACTGTCACGTGAGTAGGCTATCGTTAACACCATTGAAATGTTTGGGCTAGCAGGACATAGTGGATTAGGTTGTGGAAAGGGGCCCAATCAAGTAGCTGTCAGTTGCACTCAACATACAAACTTTATTTACCAACACAGAAGGATGTAAAACACTCAAAACTTTAATCGACCTCCTCTGATTTGATTGGCTGAAGGCCACACTCAAAATACAAGACGAAAGGCCTAAACAAGAAATTGAAGTACAAGGTTCTTCTGTGGGTTTCACTCAAAAATGTTTTCTAAATCTTCAATCTAAACAGGCTGAAGGCCTTGGCAATTTAATTTTAATCGAATTTGGCAGGAGGCCGCATATTAAGCAACAGGAAGAGTTTCAATCAAAAGGCAGAGGGCCTTATCTTAAAACATTTCATGCAAAGTTCCGCTGAAGGCCCATTCAAAAGCATAACAATCTTATGCCTTAAGGGAAGACATGAACATTAATTTACGAGATATTAAAAATCGGCTGAAGGCCGCACAAAAGCAAATAATTTAACGGCTTAAGCCCTGGAACCAAGTGTTTCAATTTTGAAAGGGAGAAGGCCATAACTAAAAAACCTTTCAAAAAAAATTCGGCTGAATGCCCCCTATAAAGAACCACAATCTCATGCCTTAATGTAAAACATATTGATACTCGGCTGAAGGCCACACCTCAACCAAATAACTATAACCCAAACAGGGATATTACTGTGTAACACACAAGGAACGGCGCTCAGAAGTTTCCAAGGGTAGGCCTGCGATTGTAACACTAATGCCCGTTTAGGTGAGACAGACAGCCTATCTAACGATTTCTTAATCTGAAGGCAACCCAACCGACAGACTACCGATCGAACAGTCAACCAAATCAGTTCCGCACCATGCAACCAGCAAACGACCAAAACATTTCTATACAACGACACACAGAATATTGGCGCCCACAACGACCAACATAACCTCAGCTGTGGAACTACACGCCGCGCTAGACAGCAACAACACGACGGGGTAAATACACTGCCGAAAATTACGTCAACGACCAGGGCAGGTAACCGGAACGCCAACGGCCACAAGACAGAAGATACCGCTGGTCAACTTCAATAACAGGGAATAAATTAAGTTAAACTCCACAGGAAGACAGCTGGAATCTTAACCGACTTGAATACACACATGTAGTTGCTCGCGGGAATGTCCCCAAAGCGACAACCAGGATCAAACGAAGAAATGAAAACAGTTGGACTAAATTTTCATGTCCAAGATCGGTGGGCGACGAACTTCGTATCACCCACAAGCAACACCTCACACTCGGACACCACATAGAGGTCGCCAGCGGCCATGGCCAGAGTACGAGCGACGAAGACTTTCTTGCTGCTCCACGTCAACCGACCGACTCCACAGGCCCGGAAACGGTGAAAGGACCAAATATACGTCTGCCGATGAGACGGCCAACCAAACGACCAACTAATGGTCGACCCGCTCCAGTCTCCCTCTGTCGGTGAGTTCATGTGTGTCCCAGCGGCCGGCGAGCACTGGCTGTCCGCGCCTCACCGGCTCCCCATCCCCGGCTTCACTGCTGCTGCGTCCCAACTGCACTGCTGGTCCGTCTCCAACTGACTGCCAGACTCACAAAGACCCGGAAATACTATCGGTCACTCCAGAGATGGTACGACCGTGCACTTATCGATACGCGCTGCTGCTGCTGCTCACGTGCAAGTAAGGCAGGAAGTTAGAGACGCCAATAAATGGAATAAGAAAACGAGGCGGTAGTACCGTAATAGGAGATGACAAACAATAAATGGATTGAACACGAGCCATGCACGGCTCAACCATAAAACAAGCATCTGCACATTTAGTGGTGCCGTGATCGAGAAGCATAGACTGCTGATGAATGGCATCGCATTGTGCTCAGCGATGAATCACGGTTCTGCTCCAGGTAAGGTTACCGTCATCTATGGATATGGCACCGGTGACTTGGGAAGAGCCGGCCGCAGTGGCCGATCGGTTCTAGGCGCTTTAGTCTGGATCCGCGTGACCGCTATGGTCGCAGGTTCGAATCCTGCCTCGGGCATGGATGTGTGTGATGTCCTTAGGTTAGCTAGGTTTAAGTAGATCTACGTTCTAGGGGACTGATGACCTCAGCAGTTAAGTCCCATAGTGCTCAGAGCCATTTGAACGATTCTGAACTTTGGAAGAGGTGGCATTTATCCAGCATTGTGGAGAGGCACAGCGGTGTTACGCTTAGTCATCTGCTATTACTCGACGTCATGGCCGCTAGTTACCGCAGACACTCTGCGGCAAATCATTACATCACGGACATCCTGCGTCCGCATGTGGCTGTCTCATGGTGCAATTTTTCACCAGGACAATGCTCTACCGTACACGACACGTGTCTCTACCATTCGTCTGCGAGACTTTGAGGTACACCTGTGGTCACCAAGAGCTCCAGATCTGACCACTACAGAACACGTGTGGGACTCGTCCGTACGTCAACTTCGTCCCAGTGCCAATATCAGGATATCAAAGTCCATTTACCACAGCTGTGGACCGACTTTCCTCAGAACAAGGTGCTACGACTGTGACACTGTTCCCAACAAAAACAGTGCGGGTCAAAGGGGGTGACTGACAGAATAACACGATGGCTTCTGGCGCTAGTAATTACTGTCGACACTGATGAAAAATATCTGGCTTAAACAAAGAAACAAAAACTTACAGCTCTCACTGTGATTGTTATCTTATTGTGGTCCTTGAAAACCAACGAAAGGGGATATTCAGTGTCTTCTCAGAGACTTCGTTTCTTCTTTCAGTACACACCATCTAATAACAGAAACACTGAGACAGCATTCTCACTGGTTCGAGGAAATCAGATCACTATAAGGGGATAAGTGACTCAAAGAGCCCTAAACAGCCCTAGAAGACAAGAAACGTTAAAGAATGGCAATTCCGGCACAAACTACCCTTTCTCTGCAGTCAAAAGCCTAATCGGGAGCTAAGGGTGGCAGCCCGGCAACTTTTAATTACTTGCCACTAACAACGGAGCAACAGCTTTTGTTCCACCCTCGGTCTGAGTCGGTCGCCCTCGCCCGAAATTTGATTTCGATTCGGGGTTCCCGGAGCCGCTCGCCGCCTCTCCAGCGCCGCCAGCACCGCCCCGGCGACGGCGCCCCGACCACCCGTCATCCCCCGCACCGTTCAATTAACGGCTGCTTCCACAAGCGCTACCCGCACCCCGGTAGCTGCTTCCTTTCCCTTCCACCGCTCGTCCCGTAATCGCTTCCGCCCCACCTCGCGCAACTCATTGTCTTGTAATACACTTTTTTTTCTATACTTCCAGATTCTGCAAGCGGTGGAGCAAGAGGTCTGCAGCCCTCAGATTCCGCGCCATATTGATTCCGCACCTGCTGCCTCAGCTCTCCGACCTTTATGAGAAGCTGCCGGCACCGCTCGCTCTTCTCATTTTCCCAGGAGCACGTACCTGGCAAGCCTCGTGCACACCCCGACCGAGAAGAGACACCCGACGACATACGACTTTTTCTTGTAATAATATCATATTAAACAACGTGATTGCGCAAGTACGACACTCTGTCTGTCGGCACAAGCTAACCGGAAATAACCGGGAACACTTAAAATCTCCGTAAAGTATGCATCAACAATAAAGTGCTTCAAATAGTCCGTTTCCTAAGTACCTAGCTATCATGTGGATCGCACCTTTTCCCTTAGGAGACACCCAGAAGCAATGTTAACTACAGTCAACACGCACCACAGTGTTGTTGTTGTTTTTCTGGTCTTCAGTCCTGAGACTGGTTTGATGCAGCTCTCCATGCTGCTCTATCCTGTGCAAGCTTCTTCATCTCCCAGTACTTACTGCAACCTACATCCTTCTGAATCTGCTTAGTGTGTTCATCTCTTGGTCTCGCTCTACGATTTTTACCCTCCACGCTGCCCTCCAGTGCTAAATTGGTGATCCCTTGATGCCTCAGAACATGTCATACCACCCGGTCCTTCTTCTTGTCAAATTGTGCCACAAACTTCTCTTCTCCCCAATCCTATTCAATACCTCCTCATTAGTTATGTGATCTACCCATCTAATCTTCAGCATTCTTCTGTAGCACCACATTTCGAAAGCTTCTATTCTCTTCTTGTCTAAACTATTTATAATCCATGTTTCACTTCCATACATGGCTACATTCCATACAAACACTTTCAGAAACGACTTCCTGACACTTAAATCAATCCTCGATGTCAACAAATTTCTCTTCTTCAGAAACGATTTCCTTGCCATTGCCAGTCTACATTTTACATCCTCTCTACTTCGACCATCATCAGTTATTTTGCTTCCCAAATAGCAAACGTACTTTACTACTTTAAGCGTCTCATTTCCTAATCTATGTCCCTCAGCATCACCCGACTTAATTTGACTACATTCCATTATCCTCGTTTTTCTTTTGTTGATATTCATCTTATATCGTCCGTTCAAGACACTGTCCATTCCGTTCATCTGCTCTTCCAAGTCCTTTGCTGTCTCTGACAGAATTACAATGTCATCGGAGAACCTCAAAGTTTTTATTTCTTCTCCGTGGATTTTAATTGCTACTCCGAATTTTTCTTTTGTTTCCTTCACTGCTTGCTCAATATACAGATCGAATAACATCGGGGAGAGGCTACAACCCTGTCTCACTCCCTTCCCAACCACTGCTTCCCTTTCATGCCCCTTGACTCTTATAACTGCCATCTCCTTTCTGTACAAATTATAAACAGCCTTTCGCTCCCTGTGTTTTACCCATGCCACCTTTAGAATTTGAAAGAATATTCAAGTCAACATTGTCAAAAGCTTTCTCTAAGTCCACAAATGCTAGAAACGTAGATTTGCCTTTCCTTAATCTAGCTTCTAAGATAAGTCGTAGGGTCAGTATTGCCTCACGTGTTCCAATATTTTTATGGAATCCAAACTGATCTTCCCCGAGGTCGGCTTCTACTAGTTTTTCCATTCGTCTGGAAAGAATTCGCGTTAGTATTTGCAGCCGTGTCTTATTAAACTGATAGTTCGGTAATTTCACATCTGTCAACACCTGCTTTCTTTGGGATTGGAATTATTACATTCTTCATGACGTCTGATGGTATTTCACCTGTCTCATAGATCTTGCTCACCAGATGTTAGAGTTTTGTCAGGACTGGCTCTCCCAAGGCTGTCAGCAGTTCTAAGGGAATGTTGTCTACTCCCGGGGCCTTGTTTCGACTCAGGTCTTTCAGTTTTCTGTCAAACTCTTCACGCAGAATAATATCTCCCATTTCATCTTCATCTACATCCTCTTCCATTTCCATAATATTGTCCTCAAGTACATCGCCCTTGTATAGACCCTCTATATACTACTTCCACCTTTCTGCTTTCCCTTCTTTCACCACAATATCCTGCATAAATTATTTGAAAGCAGGTGGGAACATATGCCTCCAAAGTGCAAGGTTCCGTAATAGGACTTGCATGCTCTGTCGCGGATTCTGCTCCTCTCCGTGGGTAAGTAACAATCACACAAGGATACTACGTTGCTCAACCGAATTAAAGGGTTGCGTATTCGAAGCCCCGTACATCGCACCCATTTTGACGCTAAAGTTCGACATTTGGCTCACAGGTGCTTTCCACCTTTCACTGTAATCATGCAAAAACCTGGCGCCATGCGACGTCACCCTCGGGCTCGACAACGCTTCAAACAGCAAGTTGTAGACGTGTGCGAAAAGTATGCCACAGGTCAGAAGTTCCTTTGACGTGTAAGGTGGTTCATTGATGTCACATTGGCACCAAAATCTACGACAACTCTTCCCAACGCCACCGAGGACTTGTCACACGATCGGAAGGTCGTCACACAACCTTACCCAAATTTCCCACCTTCCTTTGATGCCCAGCGTTGAAAACACTCGGTTTTCAGAATGAGATTTTCACTCTGCAGCGGAGTGTGCGCTGATATGAAACTTCCTGGCAGATTAAAACTGTGTGCCCGACCGAGACTCGAACTCGGGACGTTTGCCTTTCGCGGGCAAGTGCTCTACTATCTGAGCTACCGAAGCACGACTCACGCCCGGTACTCACAGCTTTACTTCTGCCAGTACCTCGTTCCCATTCAATATACCCACAAAATTCTTTTCTCATTTAATATAAGCTCGAAACAGAAAAATTCCTAAACCTCGTAATAAAAAATAAATTCAGAAACCTGGTAAAATTTGGACGACAGCAGTGCTGCGTCATGGCCCTGTAAGATCTTTCTGAATAAAAAGCGAAAATTCTCACCTCGATAAAGTCGGCAACTATCTGCTCTTACAATAGCTCTTTTCCGGCACAGCTCTGTGCAATGCTGGCCTATACATTTGTTATTTATGAAAGGAAGCAAATGATTTTTCTTTTGCAACAATCGGAATGATCATGCATTAAAAAAAATTAAATTCGTTAAATTGAAATGAATGCTTGTTAGAAATTAGACAAAGATTATTATTAGGACATTTTTAAAAGATTTACGTGTGAGTTTACATAATATTACTAGATATGAGCGAGGCTGCTTTTTGACTTTATACAATAATACTCAGGCTCCGACATCCCTGCACCGCGACCAGCCCAGCCAACATGATAACACCAGACTCGACTGACAAGCGCAGACAGGCGACTGCTCGCTAGCAACAACTTACTGCTACTGCTACACAGTTCGTACTGCAGTCAACACTGCTCTTTGGTCTCAGATTCTCTTATAGCTTACATATCGCAGGCAGCACATACCTCTTACACCCTGTATTCACCTGACCAAAAGTCTTGTTCCTCCTGCCACCAGCCGGCCGAAGTGGCCGCGCGGTTCTGGCGCTGCAGTCTGGAACCGCGAGACCGCTACGGTCGCAGGTTCGAATCCTGCCTCGGGCATGGATGTGTGTGATGTCCTTAGGTTAGTTAGGTTTAACTAGTTCTAAGTTCTAGGGGACTAATGACCTCAGCAGTTGAGTCCCATAGTGCTCAGAGCCATTTGAACCATTTGAACCTCCTGCCACCGAACTTCGCTAATTCCCACTATACCTAACTTTAACCTATTCATTCCCCTTTTTAAATTTTCTAACCTACCTGCCCGATTAAAGGATCTGACATTCCACGCTCCGATCCGTAGAACGCCAGTTTTATTTCTCCTGATAAGGACGTTCTCCTGAGTATTCCCCGCCCGGAGATCCGAATGGGGGACTATTTTACCTCCGGAATATTTTATCCAAGAGGACGCCATCACCATTTAACCATAGAGTAAAGCTGGGTGCCCTCGGGAAAAATTACGGCTGTAGTTTCCCCTTGCTTTCAGCTGTTCGCAGTACCGGCACAGCAAGGCCGTTTTGGTTAGTGTTGCAAGGCCAGATCAGTCAATCATCCATACTGTTGCCCCTGCAACTACTGAAAAGGCTGCTGCCCCTCTTCAGGAACCACCCGTTTGTCTGGCCTCTCAACAGATACCCCGCCGTTGCGGTTGCACCTACGGTACGGCCGGCCATCTGTATCGCTGAGGCACGCAAGCCTCCCCACCAACGAACGGCAAGGTCCATGGTTCATGGGGGTAGGTTTAAGCACATATATGATATAATCACTGTGTAACCGTTACTGTGAAATCCCGATGTAATTAATGTGCAGTACATAATTAAGTGCCTGGCAGAGGGTTCATCGAACGATCTTCAAGCTATATCTCCACCGTACGACTTTACAACAGCGCGGGAAAAATTAATACTTAAATCATTCCGCGCGAACTATGCCTTATTTTATTGTGATGATTATTTCCCCCTATGCAGGGACAACTACACATTTGCAGTCTCTGAGGGGAAAGTTTGTGATTGAAATATGATGAGAAGATGTAACCGCATGGAAAAACGTCTTTGCTCTAGTGATTACCACCCCAATTCGCGCATCATATCCGTGATACTCTCTTCCGTACTTCGCGAAAATACAAAACGAGCTGTCCTTCTTTGAACTCTTTCGATGTCCTCTGTCAACCATATCTGATTCAGATCCCGCATCGAGCAGCAACATTCCATAAGACGACAAACATGTATAGTATAGGCATTCTCTTCAGCAGATCTTTTGCATCTTTTAAGTGCTCTGCCAATAGGTCACAGTCTTTGGTTTCCTTTCGCCAGAACATTGTCTATGTGATAGTACCAGTTTAAGGTATTCGTAATTTAGTTTAATTTACGGCCTTTAACTTTGTGTGATTTACCATATACCCTAGAGTTGGCGGATTCCTTTTATAACTCATGTGGCTGTCCTCGCAGTTTTCATTATTTATAGGCAACTGCCATTTTCAATGCCATACAGATATCTTGTCTAAATCTTTTTGTAATTGTTAAGTGAAAGCATTATCTTCACACAGTCTAAGAGGGCTGCTCAGACTGTCACATAAATTGTTTGTGTAAAGCAGGAACAGCAGAGGGCCTATAATACTTCATTGGGTGAAAGCCAGATTTTAGTTTCCGTCAGTTATTACGAAACTGGGGCTCTGATTCATTTGCTTGAATCGAATTAATTAAAGTCGTCAATATTATAGTACCATCTGAATTTCAGGTAAATCATGCATGTCGTTGACATAAAATATAGAAACAGCATTTAAGACCCCACTCAACTGAACATTATGGCTCTACAAATGCTTCAGTTGCTTGAAATATAATACACGATTCAAATTGTGAAATGATGCTGGATACAGCGTTTGTACGTCTGAGTCCGTCAACATCAAACTGCCCTTCGATAGACATCTTATAATGCTGTGTCGTTCCCGTGATGATCTACGGTTTAAACTAGTCGCAAAGAAAATCCACCACAATTTTTGGCCGTTTTAAGGTGTTAGCGCCAAAAGGTACGTTGGAAGAAATGACATGATTGTTGATTTTTTCTGAGATATGATAGAGAGATATGATAGAATGTTTACGATACGATCTTCAACGATACACTTATTTTGACTATACGAGCCATTTCATCCGTTCAGCCACTCTTGAGTAATTTATGATGGTGTCAGCTGTCAGTCTCACTGTTCTTCATAACAGCTTCACAATCACGTTACTTTCTCGTAAGGAGTTACGAGTGCGATCATGCTAAGACCACTGCTGACGTCATAACTGAGGGAATCAGTGATCATAAGGTCTTTACACCTTCACTGAATATGATTGTAAATAGCAATACAAAGAAAAGTAGACAGATGTCGCCGTTTAACAAGAGTGAAAAGCAACAGATCTCACGTTGCCTGACATTTTAATATGAAAATTTCATCTCTGGCACTAACAGTGTTGAGCATCAGTGGACAAAGTTCAAGAACTTTATAGAATTTGGTTCGGACAGGTATGCGCAGTGCAAAGTTGAGAGGGATGGAAAAGACCCGCCGTGGTTCGACAACCCTGTTAGAAAGCTGCTACGAAAGGAGGAGAGTTTTACTGCAAAATTAAACGTCACCAAAGCCACAAAGACAAACAAGGACTAAATGAACCCAAATTTAGCGGAAGGAGGGACATACGTGAAGCACTCAATGGACTCTACCGGCATGCCAGGTTTGTTATTACGTTAAATCAGTAAACGTGTTAAAGCCATCCATCAAGACACTCTGTGATCCTAATGGCACTGAAGCGAAGGGTGGCAAAGAGAAGAGCGAAATACTGTTTTACTGAGAAAGATGACATTGCAGTTCGTCCCAAGGATAATAGAATGACAGATAGCAAAATATATATTAAAAAATGAAGAAATTCCTCTAGCTGTATTTAAGGTGACGATTTTATTTTCGCGTTTCAACGTTGTAACAACGTCATCTTCAGTCCCATACACTTGTTGACGTCAACTGCGAGTGACGGATAATAGAAGTCAGTGGTGAGATACGGACGTGTTCCGTGTGGAAGGTGGTTAGTAACTAGTAATGAAGATAGCAAAATACGTGACCAAGGGATACAAACGCAACTCTCTACAGAGGAAATGCCACTAAACCTGACGGAATACCAGTCGGTTCTACACAGTGTATGCGAAAGAACTTGCCCCTCTTCTAGAAGCAATGTACCGTATATCTTTATGGGCTCTAAGCGTTCCTAATGACTGAAGAAAAACCACAGCTCATTCCCGTTCGGCCTGTGTATAATTTTGCAACATGTTTACGCTTGCTAATCTCCTCTGTTGCAATAAACATGGATTGCGAAAGCAAAGATCGTGTGAAACCCAGACCGATCTATTCGTCGAAGAGACCTAGAAAGCCATAAACACATGGCTTCCAGGCAGATGCCACGTGACTCTGCCACATAATGAATAAAATACGAGGGCATGAAATATCAACCAGCTGCATGACTGGACTGAAGAGTTTCTAGGAAAGGGAACAGAACATGTCCTTCTCAACGGAGAGAAGTCCTCAAACGTAAAAGTAACTCTGGGCGTGCCCTAGTTTTACGACTATTAATTAATTAATTAATTAATTTTCATAACAAATATAAATGGACAAGTAGACAACGTCGGAAATTTCGCGAGGGATTTTGAAAGATACAGAGAAGTCACAACGTTTGAAAATTGTAGCGAGATGTAGGAAGACTTACAGAAGATTGACTCTTGTGGCAGGGATTGGCATGTGACTCCCAAAATAAAAGATAGAATCTATTGCGTATACGTAAATACCATTTATTGTATGATTACAAAATCGCAGAACAATCACTAGAAACAATTTCTTCCATGTAATATGATGTACGCATACAGATCGATTTAAAGTGGAAAGAATACAAAAAACTAATCGTATGTGCCAAAGTGAGCTACTACAGTGGACAAATTCTCAGGAACTGTAGCCCAACGAGAAATCAGGAAGTTTATGAAACCTCGTTCGACTAGCACAAGCTGATAGATCTGACAGAGAAAATCGAGGAATATCTGAAGAAGTGCAACGCGTTTCGTTGTGCGCATATAGTATTAGGAACGGAAAGTTGGTTAAAACCGGAAGTGAACAGTAACGAAATCCTAGACACAGAATGGAATATATACCGCAAGGATAGGATAAACGCCAATGGTGGAGGAGTATTTATAGCAGTAAAGAATTCAATAATATCCAGTGAAGTTATTAGCGAATGCGAATGTGAAATAATCTGGGTTAAGTTAAGTATCAAAGGTGGGTCAGATATGATAGTCGGATGCTTCTATAGAACACCTGCATCAGCAACCGTAGTAGTTGAGCGCCTCAGAGAGAACCTGCAGAACGTCGTGAAGAAGTTTCGTGATCATACTATTGTAATAGGGGGAGACTTCAATCTACCAGGTATAGAATGGGATAGTCACACAATCAGAACTGGAGCCAGGGACAGAGACTCATGTGACATTATCCTGACTGCCTTGTCCGAGAATTACTTCGAGCAGATAGTTAGAGAACCAACTCGTGAAGCTAACGTTTTAGACCTCATAGCAACAAATAGACCGGAACTTTTCGACTCCGTGAATGTAGAAGAGGGTATCAGTGATCATAAGTCAGTGGTTGCATCAATGACTACAAGTGTAATAAGAAATGCCAAGAAAGGAAGGAAAATATATTTGCTTAACAAGAGTGATAGGGCACAAATCGCAGAATATCTGAGTGACCACCATCAAACGTTCATTTCTGAGGAAGAGGATGTGGAACAAAAATGGAAAAAATTCAGAAACATCGTCCAGTACGCCTTAGATAAGTTCGTACCGACTAAGGTCCAAAGCGAGGGGAAAGATCCACCGTGGTATAACAATCATGTACGAAAGGTACTACGGAAACAAAGAAAGCTTCATCATAGGTTTAAGAGTAGTCGAATCATAGCTGATAAGGAAAAGCTGAACGAAGCGAAAAAGAGCGTAAAGAGAGCAATGAGAGAAGCATTCAACGAATTCGAACATAAAACATTGGCAAACAATCTAAAAAAGAACCCTAAAAAGTTTTGGTCATATGTAAAATCGGTAAGCGGATCTAAATCCCCTATTCAGTCACTCGTTGACCACGATGGCACCGAAACAGAGGACGACCGAAGAAAGGCAGAAATACTGAATTCAGTGTTCCGAAACTGTTTCACTGCGGAAAATCGTAACACGGTCCCTGACTTCAGCCGTCGCACGGACGCCAAAATGGAAAATATTGAAATAAACGATATCGGAATTGAAAAACAACTGCTATCACTTAGTAGCGGAAAAGCATCCGGACCAGACGAGATACCCGTAAGATTCTACAGTGATTATGCTAAAGAACTTGCCCCCTTTCTATCAGCAATTTATCGTAGATCTCTGGAAGAACGTAAAGTACCTAGCGACTGGAAGAAAGCGCAGGTCGTTCCCATTTTCAAGAAGGGTCATAAATCAGATGCGAATAATTATAGGCCTATTTCGCTTACGTCAATCTGTTGTAGAATAATGGAACATGTTTTATGTTCTCGTATTATGACGTTCTTAGATAATACAAATCTCCTTCATCATAACCAACATGGATTCCGCAAACAGAGATCATGTGAAACTCAGCTCGCCCTATTTGTCCAAGAAATTCACAGTGCCGTAGACACTGGCGAGCAGATTGATGCCGTATTCCTGGACTTCAGGAAGGCATTTGATACGGTTCCGCACTTACGTTTAGTGAAAAAAATACGAGCTTACGGAATATCGGACCAGGTTTGTGATTGGATTCAGGATTTCCTAGAAGAAAGAACACAACATGTCATTCTTAACGGTTCAAAATCTGCAGATGTAGAGGTAATTTCGGGAGTACCGCAAGGAAGCGTGATAGGACCTTTATTGTTTACAATATACATAAATGACTTAGTTGACAACATCGGTAGCTCCGTGAGGCTATTTGCAGATGACACGGTTGTCTACAAGAAAGTAGCAACATCAGAAGACTCGTACGTACTCCAGGAAGACCTGCAGAGGATTAATGAATGGTGCGACAGCTGGCAGCTTTCCCTAAACGTAGATAAATGTAATATAATGCGCATACATAGGGGCAGAAATCCATTCCAGTACGATTATGCCATAGGTGGTAAATCATTGGAAGCGGTAACGACCGTAAAATACTTAGGAGTTACTATCCGGAGCGATCTGAAGTGGAATGATCACATAAAACAAATAGTGGGAAAAGCAGGCGCCAGGTTGAGATTCATAGGAAGAATTCTAAGAAAATGTGACTCATCGACGAAAGAAGTAGCTTACAAAACGCTTGTTCGTCCGATTCTTGAGTATTGCTCATCAGTATGGGACCCTTACCAGGTTGGATTAATAGAAGAGATAGACATGATCCAGCGAAAAGCAGCGCGATTCGTCATGGGGACATTTAGTCAGCGCGAGAGCGTTACGGAGATGCTGAACAAGCTCCAGTGGCGGACACTTCAAGAAAGGCGTTACGCAATACGGAGAGGTTTATTATCGAAATTACGAGAGAGCACATTCCGGGAAGAGATGGGCAACATATTACTACCGCCCACATATATCTCGCGTAATGATCACAACGAAAAGATCCGAGAAATTAGAGCAAATACGGAGACTTACAAGCAGTCGTTCTTCCCACGCACAATTCGTGAATGGAACAGGGAAGGGGGGATCAGATAGTGGTACAATAAGTACCCTCCGCCACACACCGTAAGGTGGCTCGCGGAGTATAGATGTAGATGTGTAGATGTTACAGGTTTATTTAGTAAGCATGAAAGACTCACGGAGATATCAAGCAAACTCTAGCGGCAGACGCTGCAAGAGAGGAGTGTAGATTTACTAGTAGATGGAGATGGTATGGAAATTTTAATTCTTTTGCAGTCATCAGTGTTTCTAGTGTAGCTCCAACTACAATCTCTCCCTATTTTTCACCAACCTTTCGAACTCTAGACACCTGCTAAAATGAGCATCTGCGATAGTGATACATTAAATTTTGTCTATTACTTAAATACTTACCCTTTACCGCCGTATTCAGAATCCAATGGATTCGTGATGTAAGACCGGAAGTATCCTGGGGTTTTGAGGCCGTTAGAGATTAACAAAGACTCAGAGGGCACAAGAATGGGGAAGGAGACGACAGGGTCTTTTCGGAAAGAGCCATCACAGAATTCGAGTTAACCGATGTAAAGAAACCACAAATGGGGGAGACGGAGCGGAGATGTGAAACTTGCCTCTCTCTCGGATGCGTGTTCAGTATCTTCAGAACTGTACAATATCATTTGACCCGAGGGTGCAATAAAACATATCCCATCGACGTTTTCCTGGAAGGAGGTTGGTTCCTTTTCTCTCGTATTGCTTCTATCTGCATTCGTTCATCAGAGACCCATTTAAAAACATTTCTGCAGCATTTCCACTACTTCTAGTTTCATTTACCACACTGTATGTAGCGGTGCGCCACATGACGTGATAGAAATAATGTTGAATAACTTCGCAAATACACCAAAACTGATGTCATAACGAAATAAACACTATCGGAGAAAAATAAAAAAGATAGTAATCAGTTAATATGATCTACCAATGTAATTGCAATCTCTGTTCTTTAGCAGAAGGATCGCCCTCTCTTCCTTTTTGTTTCTTCGTAGTGTAAGAACTCATTTTGTGACGAGGCACGAAAACGTGTAACTTTCATGTAATATTTAGCCTAAATACAATGAAATATTACTTAACAGTGTCGCTATTTTTTTCTGTAACAGATCCTATGTTCATGAGGAGAATGACTGAAATGCTTTATGCAAATTTTATAGGGAAACATTGGTGCAGAGGTCAACGCCATTGTTATAAATGATAAAGGCCCAGAGTCGTAATAAATATCTTAATATTTGATAATTTTGACAAATAAAATTAATGTAAATGTAGGAGGCTTCTCTTGATTAGCGGTTCTTCCTTTGAAACAGTAAAAGTAACCAGTTCTTCTAGTATTGAATCATATTTGAGTAAAGTGACTTCAGTAAACTGTTTCGATCCCAACCTAACGGAAATTGCGAGAATATCCTCAGCATTGCATTTACAGAAACGTAAAAAGTAATTTACAAAAATCTATTACATTTGTAGTTACATTGAAAGGTGGCTACACTGAGCCACAGCGCCAGAGATCGCTAGAGAGCATTGTTCCGCCGCCTCCACTGGCAGTGATTATTGAGAACTCGTAGTGGGCAGTGCTTGTCCAGGACTCGTAGTAGTCAGTTCGTGTTCAGATGTGCTAGTAGAGAGTGCTTGCTGAGATGTGATACTGAAAAGTTCTTGTTGAGATGTGGTAATAGCGAGTCGGTGTGGAGATATATTGTAATGATTAGAGTGATTTTGGTCAATATATGAAGGTAACGAAACTTGATTTATTTTTCATTATTTCCATGTTTTAAATAATGCGTCATTACAGGTTCAGTCAACAAAGCATCTGGCTTGTGTTCTTGTATTAGAGTGTAATTCTGGTTTTCTTGAGTAATTATGGTATTTTTATTTTCTTTAATTAATTCAGTATAAATGATATTTAAAATTTCTTGTGTTATTGAAGAAGAACCGTGCCAGATGCGTACGTTGAGTTATACTTCCACACGCAGAACAGTTACACTTGTGCTTTGGTTTCGTAGGTTTTATAGTTGCTGGGGACTTAATTAATTAATTGTGTTAATGAAAATTTCCATTTCATTCTTTGTTGTTGCTATGCAGTCAGATTGCGTAATAATACTAGTCAGGGCCAACCGTTACGAGACTTCGTAATCGGACAAACAGCTACTAAAAACAAAAAATTTAAATTATTTTCATTATATATTAATTAAGCCCCCATGCACGTGGCGACCGCTGCTTCGGATAGTCCCTTGGAATTCTTCTGATTGTAAAAATAGTAGACAGTAGTATTGTTGTAGTAATTTGTAGTTTAGTAATTGTAGTCTATTTTGCATGTGTAGATTTGGTAATTGTCATTCTTCTAATGGTATTTTTTTTCTCTGAATTTGATTTGTTGTCTTGTATACGCGTTTGACGATTTAGTGCAATTATTTCAATTGTTCGTTAATCGTGTTTGAGGGAAACATTTCGAGTGAATGGTATTGTTGGAGATAAAGAGTCATTGTGTATAATTTCCGTACAGTGACGAGTTTTGTATGTTTTGTAAATGATTACGCGATCAATGAAAAAGGCGAAAATGATGAATAGTGAGAATGACGAAATTGTCGACATGGCGAACTCGCCAACACAGGACAACAGTATGATGAATAATAGAGTGGAAAACAATGTAATAAGTCGGGAAAATAGTCCGGAACCATTTCAAAATTTTTCTCAATCAGAAAATTCACAGAATCCGAGATTAACGACAGAAGATTCTGAAATAGTATCGAACACAGATAGCTTTACAGCCATGACGAAAGAAGTTGGTTTCGCGGGAAATGTTAGGGGCGAAAAGAATTTCGAACCGGCTATTATGGAGCAGTTGATGAGTGCTATATTAAATTTGGGAGCACGAATGGAAACAATTAAAACAGAGATAGGAACTTTAGCAACACGGTTACACTCACAGGGATCACAAATAGGAATAATTACAACTGGTATGGGAACAATGGAGCAGTTTCGATCTGAATTTAAAACAGAAATAGGAACAATTAAAACTGAGATGGGAACAATGGAAACACGGTTAGATTCACGAATAGGGACATGTTTCAAAAATATGAAAGATGAATTAAAGAAAGAAATCAGAGAAGAAGTACAACCGATTTTGAATGCTCACAATAATAGATTAATTGCAGTAGAGATTAGACAAAGGGAACAGGATAGAGAACAGGAGGAAAGAGATCACGTGATAGTACAAAAATTTTCAGAGTTAAATTTACAACGTGCACACGATAAGGAAGAAATATTTGAGAGAATCGAGGAATCCGTACCAAATGACAGATTAAATAACCTAACACAACAATATGGACAGTTAACTACCAAATGTGTCAATACTGAAACCCGAGTCGCGACACTTACGGAAGACGTAAGTAAACAGAAAGAAAAAATAGGTGACTTATCGGAAAGAGTTGAGGAGATTTCAGATAAATTGACAAATCTAAGTTTACATGGGGACAGAGATTCGGATGATACAGCTCCATTACCATTTGCAGAAACCGAAGAGTACCAGAACATAAATAAACATGTTGACAATCAGGGAAAATTTAATGAACGCGTTAAAAGGGAATTTGAGGCATTAAAAAAGCAAGTCAAACAAACTGAAGGCGAAATCGTAGGAAAAGACGGCAAAAGAAATTTAGTATCACAGATAGCAGAGGCCTCTGAAGAAAGTAATTTGTTTCATTTACGGGATGTAACAAGAGAGCGCCAGGCGCGGGAACTTGACAATAATCGACATTGGGACTGGGACAGACGCGGTAGGTCTTTGTCGCCGCGAGGCGGAAGCTTTGACTGTAAACACTTCTTGACTGTTCGGAAATTTAAGATCTTTTGCAATTCTAGGAATGACATACGTCCATGTTCATGGTTGGATCGATCTACGTGCGCACTTCCGCCAGATTTGCCACAGTGTCACAAACTGGAAATTATGTGCAGCTATTTAAGTCCTCAGGGGATTCACTATTCTAAGTGAATATGTGCCGTAGCGATCACAGGGCCCCGAGCTGTAGTGGTGCTATTTCCCTTTTAGTTTTTTGCACCGCTGCCTACTCTTTCACTATTCTTTGCATCTATAAAAACAACTCTTCTACTATCCATCTATCTAGACAGTAGGTAAAAAATAACCGGATTTGACTGTTTTACCCAAAAGTGACTTCGGAAATTACCGTTTGGACTTACTGTATCTTCAGCAGCATTCATTCGTAGTTTAAATGAAATTTTACCTGTTTATCTTCGTGACAATATTACTTCATATGTTGACGATATTCTTATTGCTAAACGTTCTTGGAGTGAGCATAACAAAATTTTGGATTCATTATTACGTATTTTTGCACGAGTTGGCATGACAGTGAACTTGGAAAAATCTGAATTTGGTCGTTCTCAGGTGAAATTTCTCGGTCACATTATTTCTACAGAAGGTATTCTTCCTGATCCAGAGAAACTAGACGCTATTCGTAATTATGCTGTTCCTACCACAAAACGTGATGTTCGTAGTTACCTTGGTGTCTGTAATTTTCTTAGACGCTTTGTTAGATTGGACAATTTGGCCACACCTCGTTTATGTGAACTATCTGGAAAAAATTCTAATTGGTGTTGGGATGAGGAAGCTCAGTCAGAATTTGAACAACTTCGTGATGCTTTAGTTGCTGCTCCACTTCTTTCACATCCGGATTTATCTAAAGATTTTTGTTTGGCGACGGACTCGTCGTACAAAGGCCTAGGTGCACATTTATTTCAAGAGATAGAAGAAAACGGCGTTGTAGTACAGAAGACTATTGCATTTGGAAGTCGTGTTCTCTCTAAATCCGAAAAGAATTATTCGATTACGGAACTTGAAGCTTTGGCTGTTGTTTGGGCTTTCACAAAATTTCGGACATTTTTGTTTGGCAGACATACTAAAGTTTACACCGATCATCGAGCTCTGGAGTTTCTTATGTCGACAAAATTAACTCATGGCAGATTGTCACGATGGGCGTTGTACCTACAGGAATTTGATTTTAGTATTGTTTACATACAGGGATCTTCAAATATTGTTGCTGATGCTTTATCACGTGCACCTATGGGTTTGAAACAAAGTGCTGAAGAGGACTGCAAAGAAAACCATTATCGTTTGATGTACATTCAAGGTGTTGCGTTTGAGAACTTTATTTCATCTTCGCTCCAGGACATCGCTAAGGAGCAAAATAAGGATCCAATCTGGAAGGACATTAAGGAGAAGTGGAGGAGAAAGGAAAGCGTAGCGATCAGACAGTATTATTTAGTTCGCAATGATATTCTTTTTAAACGAAAATCGGTCGAAAACTCTGTTTGGTTAGTTTGTATTCCTGATGAGTGGGTCAATAAATTGATTTGGTACACACATTTTAGTTATGCGCACTTTGGTCCCAGAAAATGCTTTCATAAATTACGAGAAAATTGCTACTTCAGTAATATGGAAAAACGTATTCGATCTGTTCTTGCCAAATGCAAATTATGTCAAAAGGCTAAGCCGCCAACAATTTCTCACAGAGCACCGTTGTTTCCTATCATTCCAGCGAAATTAAAGGAGATGGCTGCAGTTGATTTGTTCGGTCCAGTGGTTCGATCTACTAATGGTTTTGCGTACATTTTTGTAGCAGTGGAATTGACATCAAAATATGTGTGTTTTACACCGTTACGCAAAGCAACAGCTCGTTCAGTATCTAATGCTTTCATCAAACATTTTCTTAAAGAAGTGGGTCATGTTGATAAGGTTATATCAGATAATGGATCACAGTTTCACTCTAAAATTTGGCTTCGTACTCTACGGCGTCGTAAAATTAAACCTATCTTCATTTCACTTTTTCACCCTCAATCTAATGCTTCAGAAAGATGGATGAAGGAAATCAATAAATTGTGCCGTCTTTATTGTCATCAGAATCACAGAACTTGGGATCAGTATCTTCATATTTTTCAAAACATTCTGAATGAACTTCCTAATGACTCAACTTCTTTACCGCCTCTATTGATATTAAAAAATAAAGTACCAACAAATCGCATTTCTGAAATTGTTCCTTTTCCGCCTTCACGGAAACTGCGGCATTCTGAAGTTGTCAACCTGGCTCTACAAAATATTGCATCTGCGGCTGCTAGAAGAGAGAAATCAGCTAAACATCCTGATCGTTTAAAAATCTTGTCAGTTGGCCAAAAGGTGTTAATTAAGTCTCATCGTTTGTCTCACAAAGGAAAAGGCTTGTGTCGCAAATTTTTTCTGCTTTATAACGGTCCATATAGAATTCGCAAAATTATACATGATAACACTGTTGAAGTAGAAACTCTTAAATCTCGACGCTCTAAGGGAATACATCACATATCTAACGTTAAAATTTTTGTGGAATGACATACTTTAGAGAAACTAACAGCTACATGTAAACATGCAGAGAATACAAGGATACCGCGCCGTGTTCCGGCGGCGGCACATACTCAAAGCAACAGTCAAGTCGGCGCACCGCACAAGGCAGTCGTTGACCGCAAACAATCGCTTCCTACGTCACGCGCCTACAGCTGATCGAGCGCTCAGTGCGAATGCACTGACAGACGTAAACAAATACACAGTCTAATTTCTCCGACTAAATTCAGTATAAAGCTATAGTGACTTGATAAATTATGTTATTAACGTTCAGTATTTTTCAGGATACGGTTGTATAAAATATTTAAGACCTTCAGGTAAATTCTATGTGTGTCCAACGTTAAGAGGACTTGCGAAGGTGAAAATTTCAGGAAGAATGTAATTAAAAAAAAAAAAAGGAAGTAAAAAAAACCAAAAAGGTAACGATTAATTGAGTTTATTTTTCAGGTAACATATTTCCACTTAGGTACGTACTTTAGACGTAATTTGCTGCTCGCGATTACGTGATTCATACTTTGTGCTAAATTTCATGTTCTATGAATTTACTAGTGAAGCGACGTGCTTGCGCACATTAACTGATTTTGACAATGACTGACTAATGAACAGGGTTGTTATTTGTATATATTATGCATTGCTTGGCTGCACTGCTTTTTCACTGATGTCATATTTTTTAAATATGTGCCTGCTGTGCTTATTTATTTAAATTGTAATTGTCACCTGATTAATTGTGCTGATATGGTTATGTATGTAGGTTACACTTTGTGATTTCTCTGCTTGCGCCTTCATGTTTACTTATTAAGATTACATATAAACATTTATTTGCTTATGCTGATATGATGCTAATGACTTGTTTATTACGTAAGATATATGTTTGCTGCTGTGCGTATGGATTGCATATTTACACATTTCTGTTTTGTTGTCATAACTGCTCTTCAATTTAGTATATAGAAATGCTGATATACTTTGTACAAATGTAGAGTTTAGGTTACACTGTGGTATTAATTATAGATTGTTCGCTTGGCAGAGCCTCGTTGTAGGAATTGTGCTGCATCCACTTGTTCACATTCAGTTCTCTACTGGTATATTTACTCGCTATTGCATGTTTTGCTTATGCTCAGTGCCTTATATTTTTAAGATAAGAAAATGAACTGCTATAATTCGACGAACGACATGAGTACAAGAAACTTCATAGAAGTCACATGAGCTGAGGTTTTATGGAAGCTGTATAAATTTATGCTAATAGGAAGGAAGCTAACGACATGACATACCAAAACTAGGTTTAGACCATTGACAGTTATTACACTGCATTTTTCGTGAGCAATTGAAATAGGAAGTGACACTTGACACAAAAAATACTCCACATGTTAGCTTCTGCTATGATTCTTGAAGTGGTGTACACACTGTGAAATATTATGATCATTCACACTCCGTAATCGTACTTAATTACTGAGAGTTATTCGAACTAAGTCTGTTAGAGGTCATGTATGCATTTCTTTTATTTAATGATGGACAAGGAACCAAAATGTATCTTATAATTTATAATGAGTAGAAAATTTGGGTCAGATGGATTACACAGAGGTTGTGTGTAGACACTGTGTCTTCGGATTGTATGGGATGATGAATTGAAGTTGCACTAGGATTTTGTCTGTACTTGTTCGAGGAGACTGAGTAGAGGAAAGAGTTGTTATGGAAGTGAAATGATATTGGTGCTGAGGTTTATATATATCGACGTAGTGAAGAGGTATTATTGAAGTATTAAGATTAAGTGATGATTATTGGAGTTTTCGTGGACAAGAGGTAAGGTAAATGATATTGATGATAAGGTTTATATGTATCGACGTATTGAAGAGGTATTAGTGAAGTATTGAGATTATGCTGATGATTATTGGAGTTTTTGTGGATAAGAGGTAAAGTAAGTGAGGAGCATATTTTTTTTTTTTTGTTGGTCCATATGGAACAAGGAGGATGAAGATGGCAGACTAGAACACTCAAGTAGAAGGAAGATTGTCTACACACACACTTTGTCAAATCACTAAGCAGTATATACTTTTTTTTGAGAGAGGAAGCATGTGCATATCTTGGCTCACTGACAGTTGTTCAGCAACCGTACATTTTGATCTGGCTTGGCAAACATTGGTCTAGACATGATGACTATGACGTTGACTTAACTATTATTGACTGTTATACATTGCTGCCACTACTACTTGGTACACATGATGAACATCAAATCTTGGACAGAGTTACATTTACACAGTTAACACTATTCAATTACACAGTAGCACTAATGTGGATGAAAGATGAGTGAGTGTGTTTTGTGTGTTTTCCTTTCCTAATCCTACCCACCTATCTCCTAAATATTATTTTATTTGTTGGTAGTGGCTTGCACTGACACCCATAAATGTTATAGGTTTACTGGTATTTGTGTATTGTAATAGTTAATAGGACAATTATCTGATATCATTTGTGTGTTTGTTATGATTTGTATGTTTAGTGTAAAAGCATTGTATGTGTATTCAAACTATTGTTCATGCCTGAACTGTCTGATTAGCGATAGTGCTGCACTTTTCAACATGATGTGTGACATTTAGTCATGTTTAATTTCTGCTGATGAACTGTGTGATCAGTGATTGTAAAAATTATGGACTGTTACTTGTACCTTTTCCACATGATTGGTGCCACTAGGACATGTTTAATTTCTGCTTATAAACACTGATGAACAGTGTGATCAGTGATAGTGAATTTTATGGAACTGTTTCTGCTGAGAAATGTGACTTGTTGCTGTGTGTACCTGCTCAACATTGCTGGGTACCACTGATGGACTGCTTCTACTGAAATGGTGTTACTTGTTGATGTCTGCACCTGCTCAACATTGCTGGGTGCCACTGATGGATTGCTTCTACTGAAAAGATGTCACCTGTTGATGTCTGCACCTGCTCAACATTGCTGGTGCCACTAATGGAACTGCTTATACTGAAATAGTGTTACTTGTTGGTGTCTGCACCTGCTCAACATTGCTGGGTGCCACTGATGGACTGCTTCTACTGAAAAGATGTCACCTGTAGCTGTGTGCATCTGCTCAACATTGCTGGTGCCACTAATGGAACTGCTTATACTGAAATTGTGTTACTTGTTGGTGTCTGCACCTGCTCAACATTGCTGGGTGCCACTGATGGACTGCTTCTACTGAAAAGATGTCACCTGTTGATGTGTGCATCTGCTCAACATTGCTGGTGCCACTAATGGAACTGCTTATACTGAAATGGTGTTACTTGTTGGTGTCTGCACCTGCTCAACATTGCTGGGTGCCACTGATGGACTGCTTCTACTGAAAAGATGTCACCTGTTGCTGTGTGCACCTGCTCAACATTGCTGGTGCCACTAATGGAACTGCTTATACTGAAATGGTGTTACTTGTTGGCGTCTGCACCTATTCAACATTACTGGGTGCCACTGATGGACTGTTTCTACTAAAAAAAAATGACATTTGTTGGTTTTGCACCTGTTGACCATTGCTGGGTGCTACTGCTGGAACTGTCAACTGCTTATTCTTGAGCTATGGAAAGCGTTTATGTGAATATCTGTATAAACTGATTTTTTGTGTATTACTGGTTGTGAAAAGTTATGAGACTCTTACCTGCACATATTCGTCATTGCTGACGCTATTGATTGAATTGTTTAACCACATAATACTTGTGTAAACTATTATGTAAAGTCACATGTATGAAAGAATTTGTATTGCTTACTGTATTCTATATAATAGGTTATTGAAAGGTCAGTGCAAAGCCAAAATTTTATCTAGTTATATGATATTTACGTATTAATATTATCTTTTATTTTTGTCTGTATTTTTTTTTACGAATTTGGTGGTATTTTCACCACCAATGCTGGCAAAAATACCATCAAATTCTAGCCGTGGAGGAAGGGCATATGAAAGGTGGCTACACTGAGCCACAGCGCCAGAGATCGCTAGAGAGCATTGTTCCGCCGCCTCCACTGGCAGTGATTATTGAGAACTCGTAGTGGGCAGTGCTTGTCCAGGACTCGTAGTAGTCAGTTCGTGTTCAGATGTGCTAGTAGAGAGTGCTTGCTGAAATGTGATACTGAAAAGTTCTTGTTGAGATGCGGTAATAGCGAGTCGGTGTGGAGATATATTGTAATGATTAGAGTGATTTTGGTCAATATATGATGGTAACGAAACTTGATTTATTTTTCATTATTTCCATGTTTTAAATAATGCGTCATTACAGGTTCAGTCAACAAAGCATCTGGCTTGTGTTCTTGTATTAGAGTGTAATTCTGGTTTTCTTGAGTAATTATGGTATTTTTATTTTCTTTAATTAATTCAGTATAAATGATATTTAAAATTTCTTGTGTTATTGAAGAAGAACCGTGCCAGATGCGTACGTTGAGTTATACTTCCACACGCAGAACAGTTACACTTGTGCTTTGGTTTCGTAGGTTTTATAGTTGCTGGGGACTTAATTAATTAATTGTGTTAATGAAAATTTCCATTTCATTCTTTGTTGTTGCTATGCAGTCAGATTGCGTAATAATACTAGTCAGGGCCAACCGTTACGAGACTTCGTAATCGGACAAACAGCTACTAAAAACAAAAAATTAAAATTATTTTCATTATATATTAATTAAGCCCCCATGCAACATATTTGGTATTTTGTGCATTGGTGCTTTTTTTTTTTAACAACTTCAGTTCCTCTCCTTCCTTTGTTGTT
This sequence comes from Schistocerca nitens, assembly GCF_023898315.1. NCBI lineage: Eukaryota > Metazoa > Arthropoda > Insecta > Orthoptera > Acrididae > Schistocerca > Schistocerca nitens. The sequence continues at coordinate 545,322,308 of NC_064619.1, read as the reverse complement.
GTTTCCTATTTTTCAGTATTCCCACATTTTCTCGGCATGAAATCTCTTCCTTTGTTCTGTACAAGGCGGCCGATGTGGCCGAGCGGTTCTAGGCGCGTCAGTCAGGAACCGCTTGGCCGCTACGGTCGAAGGTTCAAATCCTGCCTCGGGCATGTATGTGATGTCCTTAGGTTAGTTAGGTTTAAGTAGTTCTACGTTCTAGGGGACTGATGACCTCAGATGTTAAGTCAAATGGTTCAAATGGCTCTGAGCACTATGGGACTTAACATCTATGGTCATCAGTCCCCTAGAACTTAGAACTACTTAAACCTAACTAACCTAAGGACATCACACAACACCCAGTCATCACGAGGCAGAGAAAATCCCTGACCCCGCCGGGAATCGAACTCGGGCGTGGGAAGCGAGAACGCTACCGCACGACCACGAGCTGCGGACGATGTTAAGTCCCATAGTGCCCAGAGCCATTTTTGTTCTGTACATGTTGTTCCAGATTTTTTATTTCTTCTGCTTTGAAAGTTGTCCAAATTTATTATTTTATTTAAAAACGGTTTCTTTCTGCTATTTCTGATCCTTTGATGTTGTTTCTTTCTATGTCTTTCCTTACTTCTGTAATCCATGCTATTGTCGGTTTCTTCTTCCAGAAATATAGGAGTATTTGTGTTGTTAGTCTATTTCCGTCCATCTGATAGAGGTGTCCGAAGAGGGTTAATCTTCGTTTGGCCATTTTCTCTATATTTTTGTAGATCATCTCATTACTCCTTGATTTCCCACCATTTGCAGTTTTTATTACATCATTATTTTTCTAATAATCCTTCTTTCCTGTATCTCTAGTTTGTCCATTTTATAGTTCATCGTTAGGCATTCTGGTCATACCCCTGTGGTGTAGTATTTTGGTTTTGTTTTTCTAGATATACATTTTGAGAGGTGGCATGCCTTTACGAAACACACAGTGACTTGTCCCCTCTCATATTTATATCTTACTCTGAGTAATTCGATTTGGGGAAGTATAGCCGAGTATGGTCATTACAAGGCTAGTAGTGAGAACTCAAAAGATATGAATATTTTCCTCTCTAATTGCATGCAGTGAAAAGTTGCTGTTCCTTCACACACGGACTTCCCACGCAGCATCTCTCGCCACGTGGATGGCCGGTGACAGGCGGGTTCTGCTGATCTCGAAAGGGTTATGCCGACGGGTGTGAGGGAGCCGAGTGGATGCTGTCCAGACGCCGACATTGTCATAAGAGCGGGAGCGACACGCCCACAGGGGCCTGAAGGAGAGCCTGGGGTTAGAGATTCCGTTACTTCGTAGAAACTTAGAGGAAACGCTAGCTGACGGGCGAAGCGTGGGAATGACTTGTGTTCCCAGGCAGTCTTGGCGGACAAATTCCCGCGTTTTCTGCAAAATAATAACTGAGATTGTCTTGATCAGGGGATAGCTCCGCGGCGTAGTAAAATCGGCGCAGAAATTGGCACCAGGTATCTCCATTGGTGGAATAGTAGTGCTTCGGCAATAGAGTGAAATTTTCCACCTGTTTTCGAGTTGCTGATTGGCACGTTTAACCACGGCCAGTGTGGTGGGGGCAATAATGTTCTGTGTTCGGCTTGTACGGGGGCTCATGGTAGTGTCGAGTCTCGCCTCTCGGTCTTAGTAGGTTACAAGACAGCTCTCGCTGCTCTGGACAATGTGCCTTTCATTTGATTCTAAGTGTTTGAACGAAGTTGCTGAAGTTTCGACTTGAACGTAACTTTCCGAGTACAGTTGACAATAGAGCGTTATGTGTACAAGCGGCCTATATTGTCAGTCTTGAACAGTTTTGGCTAAAGTTGACTGTATTGGAGCTGTTGTGTGACTTCGCTTGTTAAAATCAATCACTGTACCGTCAGTGATTGTGTGGCGAGCCTTCTTCGTCTCCCTCAGAGGCGCATTTGTATTGCAAAGGCGTCTTTAGTCCGGAACAACCAGACCAGGATATTTTGTTTCGGGTTATACTCGCGACATTATCATCACCACGACGGGACGTCGAAGCAACCAGCCATCGCCTCCGGTACGCCAGATCGTGCGTTGCAGTTAAGAAGACAGCTTGGTAGTGTATGTCCGCAGCACCGGCAGTTTAGGGAATTATGCTATGTGATAAGCAGAGTTCAGCAGAGCGCGCCTGTTCCCGTCTTTTCTAACGTGGTTCTATCTTAGGTGTTAATTGTCTGAGTTCTCACTACTGTAGCAGCAATTAATGTTGGGTTGGCTGGGTGTTTCTCTTAAGATTTGAATTGCAAGGAGCCCGCATCTCGTGGTCGTGCGGTAGCGTTCTCGCTTCCCACGCCCGGCTTCCCGGGTTCGATTCCCGGCGGGGTCAGGGATTTTCTCTGCCTCGTGATGGCTGGGTGTTGTGTGCTGTCCTTAGGTTAGTTAGGTTTAAGTAGTTCTAAGTTCTAGGGGACTTATGACCACAGCAGTTGAGTCCCATAGTGCTCAGAGCCATTGAATTGCAAGGAATTGGTTCCACATACCACTTGGTCATATATGTCACAAGCTAGTTTATGGACAAGTTCACCATCACAGTGTTTATTTGAGTATCAAATTTGACGTATTGTGAATGTTTCATGTGTTTTGTTTATTATTTTGAGTTTACTAATACTAAATCAAATTGTTATTATGGACAGAACTTTCATTCTGTATCAGTAGAGCAACGCTTTCATTTCTCACTACGTTAATGAAACTTTCCTTTATCAAATTAATTTCTATCAAATTAAATTACTGCAGATGCCAAACACTTTTCTACTCCACTAACAGCGTCGATTACAGACAGTTCGCGTTTCTTCTTAATCCATGTGCAACAGTTTAAGTCGGAGTTAGAAAAGGGAGGGGTAGGGGGCTTAGAGCATCATTTCCTAGAAGAATCTAGTGTTAAATACACTGCTGGCCCCGGCCCCTCGCTATTTTTTGTTATAAATATTTTTGGTCAAACCATATGCTGTTTCCATTTTGTTAATTCTTACATCTATTGTAGATTTTTCTAGTCCATTCCATTTTATAGTTTCTCCAAGATATTTAAATCTATTTACTCGCTCAATTATACCTATTTGTGTTTCTATGAATTTTGTTTCATTAGCTGAAATTTTTAGACCGGTTCTGTTTGCTATGTTTTCCTGGGGGTTTTTCTGAATAACTGCTTCTGTCAGGTATTCAGAAAGTACTGACAAATCATCCGCAAAAGCCAAGCAGTTTCGGGAGTCCCTCATTCGCGGAAGGGATATTGGTTCATTTCTGAGATTTTTGGGCTTCGTAGAAAAGTTATTGCCTCAATCTTCTACATTTCCGACTTTGAAATACAAATCTTTACAATCTCCCAATATCTAAAACCAGTGTTTTAATATAAAAACCTCGTGTCGGTTAAACTAACTGTGAGAAGTACCACAACTGAGTCATTGGCATAAATAATTTTCCAGTTGCGAAGCAGCCAGAATAACACCAACTCCAACTTTTCATAACACATAAATGATATTACATATAAGAACCACCTCATGTGCTTGCTTCACTTGAAGAAAATCTCCTGATTACATTCCCAGCACTTAATATTTGATGGTGTTGTAAGTCGACATTATGTCTACATTTACGACAAATGGAGCACGTGCATTGGAGAAATTTATTTTCGCTTCATCCTGTATCTTCAAATACCTCAATTCTTTGGGGGTACTGTATAATTTAATATTCAAAATAGCTGAAATCTCTCTCTGTTTCCAACGTTCCTATGAAGCTTTGAGTATTTTTCAAGGTGCCATTCTCCGTCCTGTCACTGTTCATTATTTTATCCTTTGTTGTAGTTAGTGTCAAATTAAATAACGATCTAAGTATACCGCGCATTAAACAAAACGCCAAAGTTGTAACATTCGGTTGAAGGAGATATTTCTTCCGTTAAAATTATATCTACGTCGTTATCTAACGCCGTTTTCTCCTCTATTCACCATATTCTTTGTAGCGAACGACGTAGAGACTTAATCAACGGACACACTATATTAAGAATCTACTTAACGCTCCCTTGTAAATTAAATTGTGTTTTACGTTTTCCAGGTTTTATTATTCCAAATCATTTTATAAACTAGCCGCCCGTAACTTCAAGTCATCCTCACTCGTTTCCAAGTTTCAACCGTTTCATTTCGCACTTGTACTTCTGAAACTTAGTTTCCGTACAATTGCCAGAGTATAATCTGCTATTTCTTGGTTCTTCCCAGAATTATTGACAGAAATGTCAGAAATAATTCCCTTCTACCTAAATCTCTTCTGGAGCAGAAATGATGTTGGTTTAAAACCTTATCATTGTTATCATGTTATGAATGGTTTTTCACTTCATCTTTCAATTTTTGTTCTCTATATTCAATTCTACATGAACGTGTGAGTTACAGGACTATTTGATCGACTCTTCTAACATTTATATAGTTGTTCTAGCATCGATTTACACTCATGCTCATAAGGTAAGGATAATGCTGATACATGGTGGGCGGTTTGCGCGTTTAAATCACCTCGGGATTCGGCCATTCGGTGCATGTGACCTGCGGTCGTCGCACGGTGACGCTGGCAGCAGTCCACATACGCAGAGGTTTGTTGGTACATGTCAGAGTACGGTTCAGCGAGTAAGTGTGCAGACGTTTTCATACATCCTAATGGTGACTGTGTGTTTAAAATGGCTCAAAGAACACATATTGATGACGTAATGAGGGACAGAATACTAGGGCGACTCGAGGCTCGCAAACACAGCAGGTCGTAGCAGGGGCTCTCCGTGTGCACCAAAGTGTGAGCTCACGATTATGGCAACGATTCCAGCATACAGGAAACAAGTCCAAGCGCTGCAGTACTGGACGTCCACAGTGTACAAAACCACAAGGAAACCGATATCTCACCATCAGTGCCCGCAGACTGCCACGGAGTATTGCACGTAGCCTTGCTCTGGACCTTACCGCAGCCACTGGAACAGTTGTCACCAGACACACAGTCTACAGACGACTGAACAGACATGTTTTATGAGCCCGGAGACCTGCAAGGTGCATTCCACTGACCCCTGGTCACAGGAGAGCCCGTAAAGCTTGGTGTCAAGAACACAGTTCATGGTCACTGGAACAGTGGTCCCAGGTTATGTTCGTGGACGAGTTCAGGTATAGTCTGTACAGTGATTCTCGCCGTGTTTTCATCTGGCGTGAACCAGGAACCAGATACCATCCCGTTACTGTTCTCGAAAGGGACCTGAATGGAGGTCGTGGTTTGATGGTGTGGGGTGGGGTTATGATTGGTGCACGTACACCCCTGCATGTCTTTGACAGAGGAACTGTAACAGGTCAGTTGTTTCAGGACGTCGTTTTGCACCAGTATGTCCGCCTTTTCAGGGCTGCAGACACACAGTCTACAGACGACTGAACAGACATGTTTTATGATCCCGGAGACCTGCAAGGTGCATTCCACTGACCCCTGGTCACAGGAGAGCCCGTAAAACTTGGTGTCAAGCACACAGTTCATGGTCACTGGAACAGTGGTCCCAGGTTATGTTCGTGGACGAGTTCAGGTATAGTCTGTACAGTGATTCTCGCCGTGTTTTCATCTGGCGTGAACCAGGAACCAGATACCATCCCTTTACTGTTCTCGAAAGGAACCTGAATGGAGGTCGTGGTTTGATGGTGTGGGGTGGGATTATGATTGGTGCATGCGTTATCATCCATCAGGAGGAAGGTGGGACCCATGTCCCACCTTCCTCCTGATGGATGATAACGCATGGCCCCACCGAGCTACCATCGTGGAGGAGTACCTTGAAAGAGAAGATATCAGGCGAATGGAGTGGCCTGCTTGTTCTCCAGGCCTAAACCCCATCGAGCACGTCTCGGATGCTCTCGGTCGACGTATCGCTGCACGTCTTCAAACCCATACGATACTTCAGGAGCTCCGACAGGCACTGGTGCAAGAATGGGAGGCTATGCCCCAGCAGCTGCTCGACCACCTGATCTGGAGTATTCCAACCCGTTGTGCGGCCTGTGTACGTGTGCATTGTGATCATATCCCATATTGATGTCGGGGTACATGCGCAGTAAACAGTGGCGTTTTGTAGCACATGTGCTTCGGGACGGTTTCCTCAACTTATCACCAATACCGTGGACTTACAGATCTGTGTCGTGCGTGTTCCCTATGTGCCTATGCTATTAGCGCCAGTTTTGTGTAGTGCCACGTTGTGTGGCACCACATTCTGCAATGATCCTTAATTTATGAGCGTGAGTGTAATAATAACAATTAAGTTCTGAAGGTAGGACATTTCGTAATGAGTTTCAGCTTCGTATCTACCGTTCTTTTTTCAGTTTTAGTAGAGTTTCTGAGATTTATTGTACTTGTAATTATTTCAGTCTATTTAAAGCTTACTGCAATAATGATCACCTGCTTTTTACGTTAAATTCCTGTTTTGGTACTGCGAGATAATATGTTGTGGAAACGCTTTGCGTCCTCATAGCCTGTGCTTTTCTAGAACAGCTGGTCGCCTTTGAGAATATAGTGTCAGTTTTTCCAACGAAACTTCGTTATTAGCCGAGCGGTGTAGGCGCTGCAGTCATGGACTGTACGGCTGATCCCGGCGGAGGTTCGAGTCCTCCCTCGGGCATGGGTGTGTGTGTTTGTCCACAGGATAATTTTGGTTAAGTAGTGTGTAAGCTTAGGGACTGGTGACCTTAGCAGTAAAGTCCCATAAGATTTGACACACACACACACACGAACTTCGTTATTTTATTCGAATGACTATGGTATTTTTATTTAGCTTCTCTATTCTCTGTGTCATAGCTATACTGCACTTTTAGCTAATTTCCTGGATAAATTCCTATTATCATTTAGTAACATACGCTGAGAGAAACAGTTCGCTTTGACTTCATTTAATTTTTTTTTCCATCACAGAATAATTCTGATTTCGTATTGCCCTTGGTGGCCTGTTCTTTTACTCTTTTCTTTTTCGCAAGTGTGCACAGAGGTACTATGCATGTAATGATTACATTGCTGGCACCATGTTCGGAGCCTCTAAGGTCTGTGATGAAAGCTTCCTTTTACCTATTTCGTAACCAAATAGTTCCCAAAAGTTCTCTTGTTGGTATCGTTTCCATTGTGCTTAAACCGGCCTGTGCACTTCAAATTTCCCAAGTGTCCTTATAAACTTTCTACTGAACTGTTCACCATAGGGATTCGGTTAATGTGTTTGCCTAAATACCCATGCTTTCCAAATACACCTCATTCTCTTGTGATTTTGGATGTATATCTGCTACTGTTGGCTGGAACATATTGCTGAATTCAAGAAGCATTTCTTCTTGCTTGTTCTTTCGACAAACAATACGTTCCAGTAATTGCATATCAGTTTTCTCTCTGTGTCATAGCTATACTGCACTCTTAGCTAATTGCCTTGATAAATTCCTATTACTTCATCATTATCATTTAGTAACCTACGCTGGGAGAAACGGTTCGCTTTGGCTTCATGTACTTTATTTATTTATTTATTTTTACAGCACAGAATAATACTGATTTCGTGTTGCCCTTAATAGCGTACTCTTTTACTCTTTCCTTTTTCGCATTACGCATGTAATGACTGCATTATTGGCTCCATGTTCGGAGCCTATTATATGGTGATCTTACTGCTCTATTAGTAGCCGTTTTAATGATTTCAGTTATTTAAGCTTTTCACATTTTTATTCGTTTCTGGTTCTTATCAAACAGTTCCATCTCAAAAAAATCCGTTTACTGCTGTCTCAGTGCCTAAAACAACTACATTCATTGGTTTTACAATGAAAAGAGTACCCCTGGCTGCATACAGGCATTGATATACGTCGACGGGGACAGTTGAAAATGTGTGCCCCTGGCGGGATTCGAACCCAGGATCACCTGCTTACATGGCGGATGCTCTATCCATCAGAGCCGCGGAGGACACAGATAATAGTGCAACTGCTGGGCCTTATCTCTGGCACGCCTCCCGTTAGACCAACATTCCAAACTTATTGTCCCGCACCATATTCAAGTGCCCCTGCCCATTATAACCATTACTCGCGGCTTTTGCCGGATTCCCGTAAGATTTCGGGCACTGTTTGTGCATCCGCACAGATGGTTCAAATGGCTCTGAGCACTATGGGACTTAACATCAATGATCATCAGTCCCCTAGAATTTAGAACTACTTAAACCTAACTAACCTAAGGACATCACACAACACCCAGTCATCACGAGGCAGATAAAATCCCTGACCCCACCGGGAATCGAACCCGGGAACCCGGGCGCGGGAAGCGAGAACGCTACCGCACGACCACGAGCGGCGGAGCCATCCGCACAGAAGAAGAATGATACGGTCGACGGGATGCCAGAGTCAGTGACTGCATTGTCGTCCATGGAGGCTACCCCACGTACCAATATGGGTGTTTCAGCATGTGTCGATACCTTCTGCTTCTGAATCGCTTGTGTTATCGATTTGTAAATATAATCATTTCATTTACTCCGTATGAACTGTTTCAGCAATAAATCATGCGTGTATCAAAAACGTCTCAGTGGTTAAACTTATCTTTTCCCCCTGCATTGTGTTAGGGATAACTGTGGTATTGTGTGCGTCTGCTAGAAATTTATGCCCCCTCAATACCTAAGAAACAAAGGAACGAATATTGATGATGAATTTATCAATTACCAATTCATTGTTATGCCTGTAGAGCGCCCTGACCCAGTAGCTAGTTTCACCAGTGAGCCGTGAGGCTATTTTTATCTCGCTGCCGATACAGCTTTGCAACGTAGCAGTTTGTGTCAACATTACTACAGCTAGGCATATACGAATAGTCACTAAGTTTTTTTTTTACTTCACATATATCAAGGGCTATGCTCCAGTATTAATAATATACTTTACACGTAACGTTAATCGAAGATGAATTTTTGGAGTTACAAGCCCCTTTGGTGTTGGCAGTATTAACCTCTAGTATGGAAGATCACATAATATAATTATTGCGTAACTTCTATTAAATTTTCTGTTTCAGAATCCTCATAAACAATTAACGTGTACGTGGCTTGGGATAAACAAGACATGACAATAGCATCATGGGCGCTGTCAACCAGGATTGGGCCTAGAACAGTCAACAAAATACGGGGTCTTCAAGATGATTTCTACACTGCACAATATTATAACAACATTCAGTTTAATTAAAGTTTGTTTCTTGTAATTTTTTGTTTAATTTTTAGACATTATCCCATGGGTCTCACATTAAAAGAACAGTTTCTTTTCTCACGGTTATGTAAGGTTTCCTTTTTGTGTTGCGCATACCATCTACAAAAATTTTATGATAAATAAGTGAAATGTGTCTCATAGAATGTGGTCATCAAATCAGAAGTAGACAGAAAAGGAACTGTGGCAGTATGGACAAATAACTTAATTGATGCCTAATGTACCACTTCTTTCTGTCCTTGAAAATACTTGTACTCTAAACATGTTTTGATGGACATGTAACGTACATAAAATGCTTTAATATGACTAATACTAGTGTACTACACAGACGGAAAATTAAATTTTTCTTGGATTGAAGCATTTATGATCTGGAGTGGTAAACGATTTGGAGCACGTTTTCTGCTCTCACATAGAAACAAATTGTAGTTCACATTATGTGCCATTTTAAGTATTTTACATTATAACCTGGTATCGGTCAGACATTTAATTTATTATAAATTGTTATACCTGAGCACTGAGGTAATGAGTACAGCATACATAGCCCATAGCTTGTAGCAAAAATACTGTTTACTATGTAATTTCCTGTACCATTACACAGTTCTCTTATGTCATTCTTATTCTAAACTTAGTATTCGTACAAGCGGTTTAAGCTGTGTCCGCTAGAATTAAGCAATATAATCTTTGATTCTGTATGTGGAGATATTCATACATCTACGTCTACATCTACATGGATACTCTGCAAATCACTTTCAAGTCCCTGACAGAGAGTTCATCGAACCACTTTCTCATTTCTCTATTATTCCAATCTCGTATAGCGCGCGGAAAGAATGAACACCTACATCTTTCCCGTACGAGCTGTGATTTCCCTTATTTTATCGTGGTGATCGTTTTTCCCTATGTAGATCGGTGTCAACAAAATATTTTCGCATTCGGAGCAGAAAGTTGGCGATTGGAATTTCGTGAGAACATTCCGTCGCAACTAAAAACGCTCTCTTGTAATGATATCCTGCCCAAATCCAGTATCATTTCTGTGACACTCTCTCCCATATTTCGTGATAGTACAAAACGTGCTGCCTTTCTCTGAACTTTTTCGATGAACTCCGTCAAGCCTATCTGGTAAGGATCCCACACCGCGCAGCAGTATTCTAAAAGATTTGACTGACTTACCGTGTAACCGAATTTTAACGAGTTCCTTTTAGCACTCATGTGGATGACTTCACACTTTTCGTTATTTAGGGTCAACTGCCACTTTTCGCACCATTCAGACACCTTTTGTAAATCGTTTTGCTGATTGCTTTGATCTTCTCATTACTTTATTAGTCGATAAACGACAGCGTCATCTGCAAACAACCGAAGACGGCTGCTCAGATTGTCTCCCAAACCGTTTATACAGATAAGGGAAAGCAAAGGGCCTATAACACTACCTTGGGGAACCCCAGGAGTCACTTCTGTTTTACTCGATGACTTTCCGTCAGTTACTACGAACTGTGACCTCTCTGACAGGAAATCACAAATCCATTCACATAACTGAGACGATATTCCATAAGCAAACAATTTCACTACGAGCCGTTTGTCTGGTACAGTGTCAAAGCCTTCCGGAAATCCAGAAATACGGAATCGATCTGAAATCCCTTATCAATAGCACGCAACACTTCATGTGAATAAAGAGCTAGTTGTGTTCCACAAGAACGATGTTTTCTAAATCCATGTTGACTGTGTGTCAATAAACCGTTTTCTTCGAGGTAATTCATAATGTTCCCACACAATATATGTTCCAAAATCCTGCTGCATATCGGCGCTATGGGCGTGTAATTTTGTGGATCACTCCTACTACCTTTTTTGGATATTTTTGTTACATGTGCGACTTTCCAGTCTTTGGGTACGGATCTTTCGTCGAGCGAACGGTTGTACATGATTGTTAAGTATGCAGCTAATGCATAAGCATACTCCGAAAGGAACCGAACTGGTATACAGCCTGGACCAGAAGACTTGCTTTTATTAAGTGATTTAAGTTGCTTCACTACTCCGAGGATATTTACTACTACGTTACTCATGTTGGCAGCGGTTCTTTGTCTTCTTTTGTGAAGGCTTTTCGGAAGGCTGTGTTTAGTAACTCTGCTTTGGCAGCACTGTTTTTCGATTAAATTAGATTAGATTAATCATTTCATAGACCCAAAAACGAGGGGATCCTCCTGGGTGTGGAACATGTCAGATAAACACATTACAAAAATGTAACTATATAAACTTGAGTTTCATTAATTTTAATGATCCTCAGTCGATAAACAGTAAAATTATGTACATGAATTAAAATTGAACTTCTAATATTTACAGGTTTAATACTTACATCTGCTTTCATTAAATCCGTCATTCGCACAGTCGCTAGTTACTTGGGAGTTATAAAAAGTATTGTCAAAAATTAAAGTGTAATAAATTTTCATTAAAATGATCTGCTGCACTTGTTGAGAAATTCATGGATGGAATAGAAGGAATTGGCCACAAAAAATTCTTCGAAATTATGTTCAAATTGTGTCTTGTCTGAAACTAAATTCTTAATGGTTGCTGGTAACTTATGGAAAATATGCGCTGCTGAATATTGGACTCCTTTTCTGGGCAAGAGTAAGTGATTTTAAATCTTCATGTATATTGTTCTTTTCCTAGTATTGATACTGTGTTCTAAGTAGTTAGTTGGAAAAAGAGATGTGTTATTTACAGCAAACTTCGTTAAGAAATAAATATACTGACAAGCTGTGGTTAGTACGCCCAATTCTCTGAATAGGTTTTGACGTGATGTTCTTGGATTTACACTACACATTACTCTTATTATACCCTTCTGTACTCGATACCATATGACATAATGGAGTGAAAATAAGCAAAATGTTGCAGTTTCTTATATATTTATATCTCCTACTTCTGACATCATTAGCTTTGCAAACACAGACTTGTTTAAGCGCTTTAGCAGTTCGTTAGTGCGTCGCTCCCAGATGAATTTTTCGGTAGTATTTCCATTGCTATCGCGTAGAGAAGGCATTGATTGTTTTTTGACGCTAACATACTTCACATACGAGCAGAATCTCTTTCGATTTTCTGCCAGGTTTCGAAACAAAGTTTCGCTGTGGGAACTGTCATAAGAATCTCGCATTGAAGTCCGCGCAAAATTTCGAGCTTCTGTAAAATACCACCAATCTTGGGGATTTGGCGTCTCTTTAAATTTGGCAAGTAGTTTATGTTAGATGGCAATGTGGTTACGTATATGTAACATTGTAATGTATCACAGATTTTTAGGATGGTATCACACCTAGTCGACTCGTTTGTAATATATTTAGATACGGATTAGAAGATGGCCAAAGTTGGCAGTAACCAGTAATTTTCTATACAAATCTTTGTGATTATTGCAGTAATAAGTAATTTTGAAAAGTGAAAAGATCCATGTCTTAACATGGAGCTCATGAATTCAGTCTTTATCATTCCATGTCTGTAGCCTACACGCCGAATACTAGAAATATGTAAGTTCTCGAGTTGTCGAAGCATAACTAATCGAAAAATATGCTCATTGTCCTAAGCAATAATGCGACCTGTCATAAAATTGTTGTGTAATTTCAGTACGACGTCAGTATAACAATAGTTAACGCAGTGTTCTTGGAACGAAAAAGGTCTTTTATGTACTGAATCAGATTCTGCTGCTGGATCTACGTAATTTTGTAGCTAAAAACAGAAAATTCACAACGTTTTCTAACTAAACTTTGTCCTTTAATATTGTATACGCATAAGAAGTATGACTGGAGAGCTAACAGAAACTGGAGCTTCTCAAAGCTGAAATATGAGACCTCCCGAAAGGTTAGCCCCCAGATAGTACATTTTGTAAACAGAACAGTGCTCAGAACAGAGTACAGAGCAACAGTGCATCCCTGCAAACTCAGATGCCCTGTAGACGTCGGGGTGGAAAAACTCGTACCTTGTGTATACGTAAAATATCAGACAGAAAAACAACAGACATGCCAGAGCTATGTCGGATACGTAGTAAGGTCATACTCGTGCAGGAAAAATAAGGGACTCTGTGTGACCATGTGATGTCACATTTCTCATTTTCCTCCCAGGAAACACCGACGCATTAGTGTCTCATGCAAATTATACCTTATATGCGCATCGATTTTGGAAGTTAATGTGTAAAGTGTTGCCGGCCAGTGTGGCCGAGTGGTTCTAGACGCTACAGTCGGGAACCGCGCAACCGCTACGGTCGCCGGTTCGAATCCTGCCTCGGGCATGGATGTGTGTGATGTCCTTAGGTTAGTTAGGTTGAAGTAGTTCTACGTTCTAGGGGACTGATGACCTCCGAAGTTAAGTCCCATAGTGCTCAGACCCATTTCAACCATTTGTAAAGTGTTCATACACAGCAACATGCCACTATCCATGTCTATCCATGTCTATTGGTCGTGATACGACGTACATACATAATATACACTGATGGGCAAAACATTATGATCACTACTCACTGCAACGTTGTATGCTGCCTGGTGACGCTGAGGGCACGTGACGTGGTAAGAGAAGTGTATGTAAGCAACAGAGACGAATGGGGAATCGGCCTAGCGACGATAAGTGGCGAAAATGCGGAAATTCACAACCTCAGCGTCTTTGACAAAATCTAGGTTGTTGCGGTCCAGTGCCTGCGAGTGAGTATCTTGGAAACGGCGAAGCTGGACGGGTGTTCGTTTGTTACTGTCGTGAGCGTCTATGGTAAGTGGTTGGCGAATGCTGAAACCAAGAGTAGGCGACAAGAAGCCGGACGTCCATACTTCGTCTCAAAACGGTGGGATTGGAGGCTTGCCGTACCTTAAATCAGGATAGGCGACGTTCTGAGGCAGATCGGACGACAGAGCACAGTGCTGAAGCAAGCACAAGTGTTTTCGATCCCTCCGTTCAGTGCACAGTGTTCAACAAGGTGTTTCGCAGCAGAAGACCCCTACATGTTGCAATGTTGACCCTACAACATCGTCATTTATGATTACAGCAGACTGTACCGCGGATCAATTGAATCGTATCACTTGGTCGGATGAATCCCGTTTATCGTTAAATCAGCTCGATGGTTGTGTTCAGATACGCAATCATTCAAGCGAACGGCTGCTCCAAACACGTTGCTGGTGGGAGCAGTGCTGTGTGATGGGGGACATTCACCTCGGCTTCCGTGGGACCCGCGATAGTAATCGAAGGCACCATTACAGCTGTAGACTACGTAAGCATTATTAAGGACTACCTGTAACACCTTACCCTTGATGTCTTCCGCAACAGCGACGGCATTTTCCAACAGGATATCTGTCCGTGTGATAATGCCAGAGTCGTGATGCGACGGTTTGAGGAGCATGGTGGTGAACTCAAGTTAACGACTTACCTGAATCCTATAAAACCCAATTGGGACACTATCAGGCCACAGCTTCGCACACACAAACCACTCGCCCGTAAATTACGGGAAGCGTGTGAGCCGCGCGTAGGCGTCTGGTGCCACAAGCTTCTGGAAACTTATCAAGTTCTTGTCGAATTCATGGCACGCAGAATCACTTCTGAATTACGTCCTAGAGGTGGAGTAACGCTTTTAAGAAGATGGTCACAGTGTTAGACCCGTCAGTGTAATTCTAGATCAGTCTGTAGCCTTACGTTAGGGTTGTAAGAGGAACTGACATTTTCCCAGGAGACTCACTTATCTCTGATCGATGTATTGTTTATTTATCAGCTAATGTAATAGCATACAGTCCCGATCCCTCCCAATACGATTCATATGTTTTTATCGATCTGAAGAATGACATTCGAGGCCGTCGATTGGCTTCGGACGAAGAAGTGCACACACGGGCACAATCAGGGTTCGGTGAGCAGCCGAAAACATTTTCCCTTGAAGGAACTTACCGTCTTGTCTTCAAATGGGTTAAACGTCATGAGAGTTATGGCGATTACCTTTCAAGTAAAAAACATTACTATTTTTTCAAATGTCTCGTTTTTATTTCACTGCCCCTTATAATATCCGTGCCGCCGGCCTTGCCACAGCGGTAACACCGGTTCCCGTCAGATCAACGAAGATAAGCGCTGTCGGGCTGGGCTAGCACTCGGATGGACGACCATCCGGTCTGCCGAGTCCTGTTGGCAAGCGGGGTGCACTCAGCTCTTCTGAGGTAAACTGAGGAGCTACTTGACTGAGAAGCAGCAGCTCCAGTCTTGTAAACTGACATACGGCCCGGAGAGCGGTATGCTGAGCACATGACCCTCCATATCCGCAATCGACGACGCCTGTGGGCTCAGGATGACACGGCGGCCGGTGGATCCCGTTGGGCCTTCATGGCCTGTTCGGGTGGAGTTTAGTTTTTGGAGTTTAGTTTTATAGTAACTGGGGACGGGGAACGTTTCTTAAAAAAATTTTTGTAAGCAATTATTTATAGTATCAATTGCACCTATATAACAGTTTGCCATTTTCAGATGTGATTAATTAGGTATCACTTTCCTAAATAATTAATTGCACGTAAGGAAGACAATCACGGGCTGAAACCGGTAATATGTTGTAATTCAAGCGGTCTTGAATGTAACAGATCATTATACAAACGCTTAAAATGTCACATATTTTCGTTTGTTATTACTTCAACTTTTAAAAGCTTCTGGTATCGTTGTGCACAGGAGTATGAAACAAAAGAAAGACTCAGTTGAACAAAAAGCTGAACATACAATTATTTTCTTATTGCAAGTCTTACAAATAATCTTAAGAACTAACTACATTGCCAGCTCTGAAATATTCGAGATGAACGTTAAACTGACCTACAGTTTTGGCTTCAAAGCTGCCTTTTCACATGGGTATTGCTCATCGATGACACTGGCTATTATTTCATCGCTCCACTACTGGATAACAGGGTCATCAACTTCACACTCGAGACAGTTTTTAATATTTTATTGAAAACATTCATCAAATGCTGACGATTCTTTAATCAGCTCCGCCAGTTCGGTTGCAGACTGAATATTTGATGACTTTTTAGGTGTAATGATAAACTCATCTGCAGGAAAAGTTCATTCCAAGCTTTTGCTAGTAGCCCAAAGCTCTACTGCCATGAAAACAGCAGTTTCACTGTTAGTTTCTGAATTCTTTTATTTCATATTCTTCTCCGACTGGTACCATATACAGCAATGTCTTTCTCTAATAACGTTTGAAGCTTTCAGTGGCAACCTGGTCCAGTGAACGATCTACGTGGCTGCCACGGAAATTCGAACTTGCTAACTGTAACGTTTCTAGTTGGCTGGTATTCTGATAATCGAGGCTGTGCCGTATTACTGACACACGATAGCTGAACAAAGTTACAACAATTGAAGAGATAGCAATCAGAGAGGCGTTAAGTAAATTCGAAGCAAAGATTTTTATATTGCACTGAAAAAAAGAAGCTCATACATATTCTTCCGAAGTAAAATCAGTTTAACAACGTCAGATGAGCAGAAATCTTCATTCCTTTCGACGCTGCAACATACATACTTCAGAAAACTAATGCGTCTTGGAGCTAAAGTCATAAACCAATTTTTTTTTCTCGGATGGGCCAACCAAGGACCAAATGCCAGTTACAGTTCCTTATTCTTTGTTCTCATCCATTCTTCGAGTACTCTTTCGTCTTTTCACCATGTTTTTACTTCCTGTCTTCTGACCACCTCGTACTACCACTTTTTTCAATTTTCGACCGTGGAATCTTTCCATGTACAATAATTATTCCCAAATCACATGAACATTAAACAATTCCGGTATCTGATTCAATCATCCAGTGGTAATCTTCAGATTGACAATAGATACCAAGAGGATACACTGAGTCATTGTGTATAAAATCTGCCAATGTAATTAACTATAGAAAGGGATAAAATCGTACTCAAATGCACATAATACAGGCAGCTCCCGTTGTGTTGTCAACAATACTGAAGGCAATTGTACATAAAAGTCGAGATTTTATAGGCGGACAGTAATATTCTCTAAGTCTGTATCTGTGAAAAGAATAACTACTGCGCTCAGTTATATGAGTTAAAATTCCTTTTCCTTCTACAAACACTTCGGTGAGTCACGCCTAAATTTCGGTTGTATCCTCCTGTACCACGATGTAAGTGTCTAGTTTCCCATGGTCAAGAAAATAATGCTGCCGTAACACATCCGTCTGATGATGAACCTGCAATGACACGAAAACCAGTTGTAACGGAAAAATAAATTGTGTCAAATTCAAAAACTCACTTCTGGCAAATTACACCTACAGAAAGCGCCAGTTCCAGAAATCATTGTTTTTACATGAGCATGAAGATGATAAATCACAGGCTATTCCCGCCAATTGAAGGACCTCAAACGCTCTGAGAGATTTCGCATGTTGTAACAAAAATAGTTTGATGAAGCATCTATACTCATGATAGGTCCGTATCTGTAAAATGTCGCCATAAAAAAAAAAACATCCAAAGGACTGAAGTCGGGCATACTCTCAGACCACAGAACTGCTTCACATCTTCCTAACTAGAAAGGAAAGTAAGGGCAAGTAAATATGAAATATTTGTGTACTAAAATATGGTGGAACTCCATTACTAATACATTAAATTAGTCTTAGTGTGGACAGTGACACATATTTTGTATCATGTATGCAACGATACAACATCAGTTTCTTGTTGAGAGGCACCCACATGCCTTGCTCATACTGTGGCATCAAGCAGTCAGGCCTGCAAGATGAGTGGTCTGCCAAGCGAGTGGATTCATTCTTATTTATCGAGTAACATGAATTCTCGTACTCAAAATTAAGTTACAAGTTATCCTCCTATATGATTAATACGCAACGGAAACACGCATCTGACTATCAGTAATTTACAGAACTCTGACTGTACACTACGCACTGGCAATACCACATTTTCTTTCTATTTTTATTTAACGGCTTTTGTCAACACGTGGCCACCGCACTGAATATGAATGGCGCACACATTATAAATTCGGGACATTATGACAACATACAATTCGAAGGAAAAGTCCACCAATCTTTTTCTTTTCACTATCTTATTTATTCCGATAAATTTTCTAACCTGAACACACAAATTCTATAACCTACAACAATAACACATGAGAAATTCCGCCCAGTGGGCATGGCTTTACATTGGTGAATCTTTATATTATGGTCTCGTAATTATTTAACGCTACAGTGCACTTTCTGGATAGGATTGTGGATCTTTTACTATATCTCACACTTCGACTCTCACAATCATCATCACGAAACTTTCCTCCAGATCGAGCGATACAGAAGGAACAAGCATAACCCACTAATCTTTTGAAACTACCTTGCTACTCTCCCATGCAAACCACACATACCCAATTTACATGACATACATCACACTGCAATAAGAAATACAAAACACTAAATAGTCACTACATTATCACTTTCAGCTTTCCCACTTCAATTAGTATTTATCCCAGTTTCACACGACACTGCCCCACTTTGTAATTCTACTTTCCTACTATGAACCCTGGAGATATTTGCACGTCTTCCTGTGCAATGCAAGCCAAGTGGGGTTGCTGGATAGACGGTCGACTCACCTTGCTTCTCTCTCAGAGTTTGAATCTAGCGTCACACGGAATCATATCACGCAAAGTAATATTAAGAACGTATTCATCACACACGCGAGTCCTCAACTGATACCATGGACGAGTACTTCTCTTTATCTTTTGTCTCATACACAGTTTGAGACTCACACAGTACTCACCACGTGGAAGTACTCGTCTGTAATTTCAAGTCCTGCACACGCCATTCCTTAAATATTTCAACTTATGGTACATAAGCTATCTCTTAAATATTTCAACTTATTGTACACACACTAGTAATTCAGCTTAACTTAAGCACACAGAAGTATTTCAACTTATTGCTACACGTCGTTTCATTGTGACCGTTGGTCACTTCCGAAGATTACTACAATCCCATTAATATTACCTGCCTGACATTTAATTCTCCCCACAAAAGTTCCTGAAGTAGAGAAATTATTATTTCAAACTACTCTTAAATATTCCACATGCATACCATGTCTCCACTCTTTCGTCATTACGGAGCACAACTAAAAAAGGTCTTAACAGCACAAGATCCAGCGGCAGAGTCCTGAAATATGGCCGTTCTAGAGGTCCTCTCGCACCTCTACCAAAGTGGGGGAGCACCTTGCTACCGTATTGGTCAGCCACATTTCAGGCGCTCAAAGCTCAGGTAAATTTCATCTCTTTGGTACCACCAAAGGTGGTCAAAGGATCGACTCAAAGATGATCATATATTCACATTCCCTATCTGCGGTTAGCAGACGACCATACATTCATTCATTTCACAGATCTCACCAAACTGGATGTAGGGATTTACTTTGTGGGAGTGCACATGTGATCAATTAAATAAATAAATTGTCATTCTTTCCCACACTGGTATCCGGCTTCGTTGTATTAATTGAAATTGAGTTATTTTACAAACAAAATATGTTGTTCTGACAAAAATAATGAAGTATGTTGTACCTATTTTCAATGTCGGGCGGTACTGTACCCTTTCACCACCGGCTACCCATGCAGAAAAAAATGGCACGGTACTATCCTTGCAATGTGAGGGTAGTTCCGAACATTTTTTTAAGAAAACTGTATTAGAACAAACGTAGCAAGTCATCAAAATAACCAGGAGGAGACCTTAGCCCCTGGTGACCTCAAATTGACGACCCAATGTTGTTACTTTACTAAATTATTGACACAGTTGTTGCATTATTGTACTCTCCACAATCCAGAGTAACGTACACATACAAATTTACAACAATCCACATGACAAATAAAACATTACATCATACAAACAAAAAATAATGGTGAAATAAAAATTTGCTTAGTTACCGGGATCTCCGTTAGTTTTAGGAGTAATCCAAACTTCACTAATTCTATGACAAATAAAAGAAAATACTAATTGTACTCGTGAAATTTTAAATAGCTCACCGTCCAAACACAGAACAAGTAATCTGACATTCATAAATTGCGTTGTAATAATCTTTACACGGCAATGTCTAAATACAAAACAAAATCAACAAAAGAAAAAAAATTGCGTACACTAGTTACACGTAGATGTCAGGCTCCATATCAATACACGCAATAAATAGTTAGCAATAAGTGCTTGAATCCACCAGTAGCTCTCGTATCTTACTCTACTGCTCATTTCTCTGTTGTCACACATATAGACGACAAGAACTTGCATTTCGACTAGCCTTCGTTACACTTTAATGTGAAATATCACCACTGTGATAAAAAAAATAATTGGCTTCAGTCAACACACCAACAAGATCATTACTGTCCACGACATCTAAATGCATCAATTAATTCCGATATTTGTTGTGCAATGCAAACTCTTGTTCACTGTGGCAACCTCACTGATGAATGCTACAAGAGCCGCTACGTTAGTATTACGCCACTGGCTAATAATTAAAGCATCATTGTACCAAATATTCTAATAAACATGCTACATGAACTTGATAACCCAGAACAAACAAAAAACAAACACTAACTATTCTAAACACAAATGTTAATGAAATACAATTACACTTGCTGTCCCTTCAGGAATGAAACATATAAAAAATTTACACAATTACAAGTACAAATACATTATTCCCTATCTTGCGAGTCACACGGAATCATTTCATTCTGTAATTTTCTTGGGGTCTAAAAGTTGCTGACAGGTTCCCTAGAAACACTGTCTCGGTGTCAAAGCTCTCCCATGGTTACCCGGACGAAAGTCTTTAAGTCACTCAAATCGGCATTTTGAACATGCACTGAACAGTAAACTGTATCTCACATTAAACACAAATGTCATAGTCACTCTCAGCGTACCATCCACACGAATCTAGTCGTCCAGAAATGGCCCTACAACTACTATTACCCACGGTTCTGTCCTTTCAGTTCATGGTGTAATTAAAAGTCGTAAGTTCCAACAAACAGCACTTATTCCCGCACCAATTAAAGAAATGTCTCCTACTACAAATGCAAATGTCAATGTCCCACTTTAGTTTCTTGCGTTCATACAATAATTAGTCACCAAACGTCAACTGTCCTCTTTAAGGATACCAAGCGTCCCGCATGCAATTCACAAAGCACACTTAACAAGTCACTGCCAAAAGTTTATGGATCCCACCGTTCAGTGGTCAAGACAAAACATACAATCGTCCTGTCTGCTAAAGACAAAATCTTTTCCACTTCTCACAACGTGGGAACACCAGTCCTTCACTTTCCACCTTATGGAGACATACGAGCAGTCGTCTTGTTTCACGGCTCCACAGTCCAGTACTAGTTAATAGTTGCTGGTAACAAATGCCCGCCGGGTTCAGCCGCGCGTAGTTCATTCTGCCGTGGCGCCGCCACGCGACCCGTTGAGCCGCAGAAACCACCCGCTGTTGCCTCCGCGGGATACTTTCCCCCGTCGTAAGGGTGGCGGAACTTATGAATGGCCAGTGGTACGTGCGTGTCGCCCCAGGCCATTGACCTGCTGTAGCGGGCGCGTGGAGTGTACCCCGACCAGCAGTGGAGTGGGGAGCGCACCGGATCTGTTGCCGACGTCTGCTTGGCTTATGTGGTACGGGCGCGTTCGGTGTAGCCCTCAGGGCTACGACACCCAATCAGTCAGACCCTTCCATGCATCTCGCAACATTACAGACAAAAGGATATTCTTACAGTATTTAAATACTCATTGGTTACATGTATGATCTATTAGACATATTGGTAATAAAAGAATCTTTGTTCTAAAAAACATAAAATTATACACCCTAGTTTTCTACACATACAACATCAACATTTACCCCTTTTCTATATACAGCCCACACTTGTGCTATTGATTGTACCTGTAGTCCCTCATACAAAACATGAAAGTGTTAAAAAAAGGAATAATAAGCAATCTATACTGCTCATAATTACAATATCAAATAGTAGGCTACTCTAACATCCATCACAGTGAAAATATTAGAAACTGTTTATTCTAAAACTACAATATACAGTGAACCTTTGTGCTTGTGACAGACTGAAATTAATACCCCTTGAAAGTGTTCTAACAAAAAAATAAGAAATAATCTACACAGCTCACAACTACCTACCACATGTTATTAACTAGTAAACTACTTTAACATCCTAACACAATAAACATTTTAGAAACTGATGACTCTAAATCTACAACATACAATGCACCTTTGTGCTTGTGGCAGATTGAAATTAATATCTCTTTATATATTTTACATTTTTATTATAAATAACAACATTTCTAGGACATGTATGTACTACCCACATGATGTCAGATCCTGACCTGCCATCGAGGTTCATCCAAATCAAACAATAACACAATAATGTTTTAGTTATGGATCGGTAGCATCCCCTTTACAGGAGTGTGCGCATTGATCACACTACTCTACGACTCTCACTCACCAGACTTCACATTTTCCTTCTCATTCAATCCACTAATACACTAACAGAATAGGCCTAGAAGTCAGCTAATCTTATCACCACCACACTCACGACAACATACCATACCATTGCTCCCTTATACTCATAACACCACCACACTCATGACAACATACCATACCTTTGCTCCCTTATACTCATAACACCACCACTCTCACGACAACATACCATACCTTTTGCTCCCTTATACTCAACCACATAATACAT
Organism: Schistocerca nitens; assembly: GCF_023898315.1. NCBI lineage: Eukaryota > Metazoa > Arthropoda > Insecta > Orthoptera > Acrididae > Schistocerca > Schistocerca nitens. Next base: position 545,299,438 of record NC_064619.1, on the reverse strand, counting down.
GAAGCTGTTTCGGAGATAGCATTCCAGTCTCCGATTTCGTCCTTTCACTCTGGCACCTCTCTCCATCGGCTTACCTCTGCATTCACTTTACCGATTATTCATCCTGCTAAATATCAACTTAGAATTGCGACATTTCATCTAAGAACAAAAAATACACAAATTATTCATCCTGCAAACTAACTGTACACATTCTTGGTACCGATTTGATTAGTTATACTGGTACCAGGCTTCAACAACAACAACAAAATTATTTTTGCCAAATTGCAAATCTTATGGTAAGAATTAGATTTACACTTATATTACATCCTATGTCAGTATTCCACAACGTTCACCATCCGGAACTCATACTCCCTTTACGTCCTTTCACATTGTGCAGTTGTCCTCATCTCTTCATTCGTATTTCGGCTCTCCGTCCGTCCATTACTCCATCATTTCCTGGTCTTCCTGCGCCATTGGCATCAATCTCTATTGCAGCATACACAGGCCTCTCTGTAACATACATCTAAGACATCTCCACATTATTAATTCTACTCACCTTTATTTACCACTGTTTCATCACGTCGAATCTCTCTTTATTAATCACACTGCTTCACGTCGCTTCTCTCCTTAAATATCACCTTTATCCACTACTATTTATCACGTCGCTTCTCTATCTATCATCTTTATCCACTCATTAATCATCACGTCGTTTCTGCTTGATCCTTATTCATATGACAAAAAAAACGTACATACACCACTCTGTCGACTCCTGTTCATGACTCATTCGACCAGTCTATTCCGTCATACTTCCTGACATCCCGCCTGAAAATTCGTATGTTCGATTTGACCCTGCACAACGTTACACACCGCAAATAAATACGCTGACTATCTACCATAACTTGCCTACTTTCGATCTATCCTTAACTTTTCCATAATTTGATATTAGAAATGTGATGAAGCCCACGAGATTGTTTTCCCTTGATCGTCTCAATCAGTACAGTATTTTCATGGACAATCCGTCTCACTCTGAATGGTCCACTATACACAGTAAAAAATTTGCTAGTTAGGAATCTGTGCTTCCTTGATAATCGATGAGTTTTTATTAGAACCTTGTGTCCTACTGCCAGTTCGATCTTACGGATCTTTCCTTTCTGTTTCTCCTGCCTATCCTTAGCTGCTTTCTTAATACGCTCTATCGCAACCTTGACAATTTCTGTGTGCCTCTGCTTTCCTGATCGCGGAAAATCTACCAGCTCCCTCACTCGATCTGGTGGTGGTTCATTCTTTAGTACCGTAATTGGTGATAAACCAGTTGCTCCATGTGGTAGCTCATTGAGGATATCCTGAAAATCTTTGAGAAAAATACTCCAACTTCTATGTTGCCTATGGCAATAGATCTTACACAACTTTCCCAGTTCTTTTACCACTCTTTCACTGGGGTTACTTGCAGCATGGTATCGGGATATGAACACCGGTTTTATCCTTCTTCTCTTCAGTGTGGTTAGCCATTGTCTGGAACTATATTGTGGTCCATTGTCAGCTATGAACTTTTCTACAGTTCCTACTTCTCGCAAAAAGTTTTTAACGATCGCTGCTGCCACTGTCCTTCCCGTCGCACGTTTCAATGCGGTAAAAGTCACATACTTTGACACCAATTCCACTGCTACTAAAACATATCTATATCCTTGCACTGACTTAGGTAGCGGGCCAAACAAATCTGTTGCTCCGAATTCCCTCAATCTGCCTGGCACTATCGGAAAAAGCGGTGCTTTGCATGAGATAGTTAACGATTTTGCCTTCTGGCACAATTTGCAATTACCAAGCACGTTCTTGATCCTCCTCTCCATACTAATGAAATAAACTGATTCCCTTAACTTCTTACAGCATTTCCTTGCCCCATAATGCCCGTAACCTAGGTGCGTGTACCAGATCAACTTGTTGACTATTTCATTTGGTATACACAACACCCAGTCCTGTGTGTTCGGATTTCTACGGTAGAAAAGGACCCCGTTCTGAATTATATAAAAGCGCGCTATATTGGCATCTAAGTTCGCTCTAACTCTGTCCTTCACCATTCTCCATGACGCGTCTTTATCCTGCTCTTTCGCGATATTTGTGAGTACCGCCCCTATGTATTTCTCGAACGGCACGCCCTGCATATACAATATATCATATCTGTTCTCGTTTACCTCCTCATCAAAGCATTGACCATGACCTACGGGGTTCCTTGACAACGCATCTGCCACTATATTCTGTGGCCCGGGAATATACATGACCGAAAACTGAAACTCCTGTAAATAGAGTGCCCACCTAGCGAGTCGTCTATGGTTAAGTTTGGCCGACATCAGAAACTGTAGTGACTTGTGGTCAGTATAGATTTTAGTATGCCTCCCATACAAATAGTATCTAAACTTACTAAAACCCCATACTATTGCCAAAGCTTCAAGCTCAGTTACCGTGTAATTTCTCTCAGCTTTGCTAAGCACTCGGCTCGCAAATTCAATAGGTTGTTGTATTACTTCTCCTCCTTGCTCTTGCTCTTGGAACAATGTTACCCCAAGTCCAATACGGGAACTGTCCGTGGCCATACAAAACTCTTTCCCTAGGTCTGGATGCCCGAGAAGAGGTGCCGATAGCAGTGCCTTCTTTAACGCCTCGTACTCTTCCTGTGCGACAGGGTCCCAATTCCATACCGTTTTCTTTCCAGTCAGCTGACATAGTCGGGGTGTCGCTGCACCCCCAATCTTAATGAACCTCCTGTAAAAATTGATTAATCGTAAATAACCCCGTAGCTGACGTTTTGTTCTCGGCACCGGAAAATCTCTGATTGCTTCGAGTTTGTCTGGATTTGGTCTTATTCCCTCTGGCGTCACAATGTGACCTAGAAACTCGATTTCTTTTCGTCCAAATTCTGACTTCCCCAAATTCACGGTCACCCCATGTCTCTCCAGTGCACCGAGCAATATGCTTAACGTTCTATTGTGGTCTTCCCAGTTTCTTTCGGCTATCAGGACATCATCCACGTACTGTGTTACCTTATCTTTTATTTAATTAGGAATGACAGTATTTAGCGCTCTGATAAATGCCGCGGATGATACTTTTAACCCAAATGGTAGTTTCCGGAATTGATGCGATTTCCGTAGCACAAGAAAGCAGTGTATTTTCTACACCCCCTATCTAACTCCACCTGCCAGAAGCTCATTCTCAAATCACCTGAGCTGAGAACTCTGATCCCGTGGAACTTTTGTAGCAATTCGTCAAGTGTCAGCGGCCGATCTGTCTCTGGCTCTATTATCTTATTAATCCTTCTTGCGTCCAAAACTAATGTAATTGACCCATCCTTTTTTTCAACACAAACTTAAGGGCTGTTGTACGGACTGGATGCTGGTTCGATAATCCCTTGTTGTAGCATGCTTTCGATCTCAGCTTCCACTCTTTCTTTGTACACAACAGGTATCGGGTACACTTGGGCCCTAAACTGTTTATGTGGCTTGACCTTGAATCTATACACAAAATTTCTTATTGTACCCGCAGCATGTTTAAATACCTTTCTATTCTCGTATAAAATTTTCTGCAATTCCCCGTAGACCGTGGTCCCTCGTAAATGCCAGATTTTTCTCCCTGATCTCCTCCTCCAAACATTTATGAATTTCCTTCTTCTCTTGTTCGAACCCCGTATTCTGTGCCTGTCTACCGGACTTTACCACCAGACATAATGCTAAGTGTGCGTTATCTTTACCATATAAGCAATCGTCGAATCTTAATGTAATTTCCTCCGAATCTCGTTTCAACTCCATCGAACCATTTCTCATGTTAACGACTGCTTTATATTGGTTCAAAAAATTAACGCCTAATATCCCTTCAACAGTTAGAGATGACACAATCATGAACACTGTACTAAACCACTTCGCCTGGCACACAAAGTCTACCTGCGCTTATAACTTCATCTCAATTCCCTTTCCTGTAATTGCCCCTCTCACTGTTGTCCTTTGCAATGGCAACGTTGGCCATGGTTTTGTAAGACTACAACACTTAAACACATCTTCCCTCAAAACACTCATTACACTGCCTGTGTCGATGACACAAGGTACGATTATATTATTTATTTCTACGCTAATTATTGGATGGACTTCACTCCCCACATCTCCTACCTCCTCTAACAGATTCTCCCTTAGTTTTCCGTAATCAATATACCTAATATTTACCTCATTAATAGTCCTGGTTTGTACCCGTCTATCATGTAGTCACCTTCTTGTCCTTCCGTCATTGTGACAGTGATTGTCCTGTCGTGAACCCAATGACTGCCTATCCTCTCTTCGCCCATCATTTTCATTTTCCCTTCTTCTTCCATCTCTGTCCCATCTTCTATTTTCCCGGTTTGCTGGTCGATATCCCCATGAATTCTGCCCCCTATTTCCTCGCCATCTTTCATTTCCGTCATTCCTCTGATTCCATGCTCTCCTGTCATTCTGATAGTTTCTACCGTTCCTATCCTCAACTCTGTCTGACCTATGAGCCATGTCGCCGTTCACAATGTTGCTCTCATTACCCAGTTCCTGTAAGAAGTGCTGAAATGACGCAGAATCGTCTAAGCCTCTGCCTGCTATCACTATATCTCTGCGCAATCTCACTGGCAACTTCGTAATACAGATCCTAATGAGCTCCCCAGTTTCGTATGGCACATCCAAATACCTGTTTCGTCTCAGCATTTCCTGATAGCACGACACTGGATCTCTTATACCACCTTCGTTACAACTTGGAATCATCAATATGCTTTGCTTAACCTGGTCCTGCTTACTTTTCGACCAGAATTCATTTAAAAACTTGTCACCAAATATCTTGTAGCTACTACAGTCTTTAATAACTTCCTGCATTTTCGCTCTAGCCTCGTCCCTCAAATGGTTACACACAAACTTCATTTTGAGGAGCGGTCCCCACGATGAAGGTAATGAATCTTGAAATTGAGACAGCCACAGGCATGGATGTTGGTAATTATCAGGATCCGGAAAACAAGTGTACGTTTGTACCGACACGAAGTGCCTCCTACATTCTTCTTCCGCATTTATGTTTTCCGACCTTGGACTATACCCAGTTGGGTTTGCCACCTGTTTTATCCGACACAACCGTTCTTCTAACTCTCTGAGATCGTCTACCTCTTTCTGCCTATTTTCGTTTTTTGAATTTATCTCACTCTCCCTCTGCAGTCTACCTGGTGGTGTTTCACCTTCACTTCTGCACGCTAATTGCAACTGTGCAAGTTCTTCCCTATGTTTCCTATTTGTTTCTAATTGTGCCTCTTTAAACTGTAATAGTGATTGTATCTCCTCTTGGTCGGCATAAACCTCTCGCTGCGTACTGTTAGAGCCTGTTCCACCTCTCATACTGATCTTTTCTACATCTGCGCTAATCGTATTCATTCTGACCACTACCTCCGCAACTTCATCCCTGTGTTTATTTAGCGTCACTTCCTGCCAGGTGACTTGAGCTTCCACGCTGTCTAATGCCCCTTGTTTATCTGCAAGTAAGTCCTCCACTATCTCTTTGATTCGCTCATCCGGCAACATGTCCCTACGTTCTGTAATATCGCTCTCTATTGCACTTATTCGTACCTCCAAATCATTGGCTCTTTCTTTCACGGCATCACATACTTGCTTCAACGCATCCAGATTCTTCTCCCCCTCATCTAACCGATTATTAACTGCGGACAGACGCTCATTGATAACTGTGTAGCTTCCTCATTGCCTCTTTATTTCCCTTATCCATTGCCTCAAATCTTTCCTTATTTGCTTCCAATCTTTCCTTAGTCTCCCTATCTCTCTCCTTATTATCTCTATCCATCACTTCCAATCTTTCCTTATTCTCCCTATCTCTCTCCTTATTATCTCTATTCATCGCTTCTAATCTTTCCTTATTATCTTTATTCATCACTTCTAACCTTTCCTTATTATCTTTATTCATCGCTTCCAATCTTTCCTTATCTGCTTCAAATCTTTCCTTATTCTCCCTATCTCTCTCCTTATTATCTCTATCCATCCTCTGTAAAAACTGCAGTAGCACACTGTCATTTGCTACTTTCGGTGCGCTCACCTCGTTCGCCTGAGAAACAGTAGCTTCGCTAAGAGTAGCTGCACTTTCACTGCATACCTGACCTAGTCCCGGCTCGCCCGCGTCGTCGGGAAAAGCCCCCGATTGTGAACAAAGCCCGCCGCTCAAAGGATCACCTAGCAGCGGTACACAGAACAATTCAGCCCCTTCCAAGTGTTTGCCATTCCCGCTCATTAGCCCGTGGTCAACAGCTACTTCTTGCTGCACTGCTACATTCACGCCAGAATCACTATTCTCCATGGTGACTACACTTTTCGACATTACGCAAAAAAAAAATTATACAACGATCTTCCAGCCTTGACGATATAGCAAATAATTACATAAAAAAAATAAAAGATCGTCACCAATCCAGAAAGAAATTCCAAACAGAAAAAATTTTACTTCTTAGCGCTATCACAATATTCCATCAAAATAAAAAAAATCTTATCAGCAAACCCTAACAGCAAAATTTCCTGGCAGAATATATCCTGGCAAAAAAATATCCTGGCAAAAAAATATCCTGGCAGGGTCGAAATTATGAGAGGCACCCACATGCCTTGCTCATACTGTGGCATCAAGCAGTCAGGCCTGCAAGATGAGTGGTCTGCCAAGCGAGTGGATTCATTCTTATTTATCGAGTAACATGAACTCTCGTACTCAAAATTAAGTTACAAGTTATCCTCCTATATGATTAATACGCAACGGAAACACGCATCTGACTATCAGTAATTTACAGAACTCTGACTGTACACTACGCACTGGCAATACCACATTTTCTTTCTATTTTTATTTAACGGCTTTTGTCAACACGTGGCCACCGCACTGAATATGAATGGCGCACACATTATAAATTCGGGACATTATGACAACATACAATTCGAAGGAAAAGTCCACCAATCTTTTTCTTTTCACTATCTTATTTATTCTGATAAATTCTCTAACCTAAACACACAAATTCTATAACCTACAACAATAACACATGAGAAATTCCGCCCAGTGGGCATGGCTTTACATTGGTGAATCTTTATATTATGGTCTCGTAATTATTTAACACTACAGTGCACTTTCTGGATAGGACAGAAGATCTTTTATTATATCTCACACTTCGACTCTCACAATCATCATCACGAAACTTTCCTCCAGATCGAGCGATACAGAAGGAACAAGCATAACCCACTAATCTTTTGAAACTACCTTGCTACTCTCCCATGCAAACCACACATACCCAATTTACATGACATACATCACACTGCAATAAGAAATACAAAACACTAAATAGTCACTACATTATCACTTTCAGCTTTCCCACTTCAATTAGTATTTATCCCAGTTTCACACGACACTGCCCCACTTTGTAATTCTACTTTCCTACTATGAACCCTGGAGATATTTGCACGTCTTCCTGTGCAATGCAAGCCAAGTGGGGTTGCTGGATAGACGGTCGACTCACCTTGCTTCTCTCTCAGAGTTTGAATCTAGCGTCACACGGAATCATATCACGCAAAGTAATATTAAGAACGTATTCATCACACACGCGAGTCCTCAACTGATACCATGGACGAGTACTTCTCTTTATCTTTTGTCTCATACACAGTTTGGGACTCACACAGTACTCACCACGTGGAAGTACTCGTCTGTAATTTCAAGTCCTGCACACGCCATTCCTTAAATATTTCAACTTATGGTACACACGCTATTTCTTAAATATACTCCTGGAAATGGAAAAAAGAACACATTGACACCGGTGTGTCAGACCCACCATACTTGCTCCGGACACTGCGAGAGGGCTGTACAAGCAATGATCACACGCACGACACAGCGGACACACCAGGAACCGTGGTGTTGGCCGTCGAATGGCGCTAGCTGCGCAGCATTTGTGCACCGCCGCCGTCAGTGTAAGCCAGTTTGCCGTGGCATACGGAGCTCCATCGCAGTCTTTAACACTGGTAACATGCCGCGACAGCATGTACGTGAACCGTATGTGCAGTTGACGGACTTTGAGCGAGGGCGTATAGTGGGCACGCGGGAGGCCGGGTGGACGTACCACCGAATTGCTCAACACGTGGGGCGTGAGGTCTCCACAGTACATCGATGTTGTCGCCAGTGGTCGGCGGAAGGTGCACGTGCCCGTCGACCTGGGACCGGACCGCAGCGATGCACGGATGCACGCCAAGACCGTAGGATCCTACGCAGTGCCGTAGGGGACCGCACCGCCACTTCCCAGCAAATTAGGGACACTGTTGCTCCTGGGGTATCGGCGAGGACCATTCGCAACCGTCTCCATGAAGCTGGGCTACGGTCCCGCACACCGTTAGGCCGTCTTCCGCTCACGCCCCAACATCGTGCAGCCCACCTCCAGTGGTGTCGCGACAGGCGTGAATGGAGGGACGAATGGAGACGTGTCGTCTTCAGCGATGAGAGTCGCTTCTGCCTTGGTGCCAATGATGGTCGTATGCGTGTTTGGTGCCGTGCAGGTGAGCGCCACAATCAGGCCTGCATACGACCGAGGCACACAGGGCCAACACCCGGCATCATGGTGTGGGGAGCGATTCCTACACTGGCCATACACCACTGGTGATCGTCGAGGGGACACTGAATAGTGCACGGTACATCCAAACCGTCATCGAACCCATCGTTCTACCATTCCTAGACCGGCAAGGGAACTTGCTGTTCCAACAGGACAATGCACGTCCGCATGTATCCCGTGCCACCCAACGTGCTCTAGAAGGTGTAAGTCAACTACCCTGGCCAGCAAGATCTCCGGATCTGTCCCCCATTAAGCATGTTTGGGACTGGATGAAGCGTCGTCTCACGCGGTCTGCACGTCCAGCACGAACGCTGGTCCAACTGAGGCGCCAGGTGGAAATGGCATGGCAAGCCGTTCCACAGGACTACATCCAGCATCTCTACGATCGTCTCCATGGGAGAATAGCAGCCTGCATTGCTGCGAAAGGTGGATATACACTGTACTAGTGCCGACATTGTGCATGCTCTGTTGCCTGTGTCTATGTGCCTGTGGTTCTGTCAGTGTGATCATGTGATGTATCTGACCCCAGGAATGTGTCAATAAAGTTTCCCCTTCCTGGGACAATGAATTCACGGTGTTCTTATTTCAATTTCCAGGAGTGTATTTCAACTTATTGTACAGACGCTAGTAATTCAGCTTAACTTAAGCACACGGAAGTATTTCAACTTATTGCTACACGTGGTTTCATTGTGACCGTTGGTCACTTCCGAAGATTACTACAATCCCATTAATATTACCTGCCTGACATTTAATTCTCCCCACAAAAGTTCCAGAAATAGAGAAATTATTATTTCAAACTACTCTTAAATATTCCACATGCATACCATGTCTCCACTCTTTCGTCATTATGGAGCACAACTAAAAAAGGTCTTAACAGCACAAGATCCAGCGGCAGAGTCCTGAAATATGGCCGTTCTCAAGGTCCTCTCGCACCTCTGCCAAAGTGGGGGAGCACCTTGCTACCGTATTGGTCAGCCACATTTCAGGCGCTCAAAGCTCAGGTAAGTTTCATCTCTTTGGTCCCACCAAAAGTGGTCAAATGATCGTCTCAAAGATGATCATATATTCACATTCACTATCTGCGGTTAGCAGACGACCATACTTTCATTCATTTCACAGATCTCACCAAACTGGATGTAGGGATTTACTTCGTGGGAGTGCACATGTGATCAATTAAACAAATAAATTGTCATTCTTTCCCACACTGGTATCCGGCTTCGTTGTATTAATTGAAATTGAGTTATTTTACAAAAAAATGTGTTGTTCTGACAAAAATAATGAAGTATGTTGTACCTATTTTCAATGTCGGGCGGTACTGTACCCTTTCATTGTTTTCAAATAACGTCGGGTGATTTAGCCAGATAACACTTTCAGCGACCACCGGTATTTCGGCAGGAGAACACACCGCCATTTTCAAGGCAAACTGCCATGGACAGACGACGTACATGCAAATTTAAAACCTCGGTTCTCAGACTGATGTAGGAAAGACAACATACACACTGAACACTAGTGCCACCAAAGATAACCAAAGTCAGAGCTATCGATAGTGGGACTACGAACCCGCATGTGAGGTAGCATTGACTCTGTCCCTCTGTTTTTTGACAGGGGAGAGAGCCGGATTCCAAACAGAATTCAAACAAAAACCTCCATCCCTGTTAACGAGGTTGCTCGTTAATTTAATCTCCACTGATTCCTTAATAACACTGTCCCAATAGCTGGACGTGCATGCTAATGTCTCGGTGTTTTACAAATGTCTTACAAATGCAGGACAGTGTAACGATAAATGTTTTGAACGTATGTCTAAATAAGTCTCGTTCAGCGGTTTGCTGAGATATATCTTTAACGTTTGTTCAAGTATTTTTAATATTTATTGCAGTGTAAAGCAAGGATCTGACAAAATTTATGACAGCAAAACAAAGACAGTGTAGTAGATATACTGTCAACGTTTACATGTAGAACTACCATGTGAAATTTTTGTATTTCAGTTATTAGGCTGTAAAATTAAATTCTGAAACACGGAGAAGCTGAAAGGAGGGAGTAGTATGTGTCATAGGACCGTTGCTATTCACAATATACATAAATGACCTTGTGGATGACATCGAAAGTTCACTGAGGCTTTTTGCAGATGATGCTGTGGTGTATCGAGAGGTTGTAACAATGGAAAATTGTACTGAAATGCAGGAGGATCTGCAGCGAATTGAAGCATGGTGCAGGGAATGGCAATTCAATCTCAATGTAGACAATTGTAAAGTGCTGCGAATACATAGAAAAATAGATCCCTTATCATTTAGCTACAAAATAGCAGGTCAGCAACTGGAAGCAGTTAATTCCATAAATTATCTGGGAGTACGCATTAGGAGTGATTTAAAATGGAATGATCATATAAAGTTGATCGTCGGTAAAGCAGATGCCAGAATGAGATTCATTGGAAGAAACCTAAGGCAATGCAATCCGAAATCAAAGGAAGTAAGTTACAGTACGCTTGTTCGCCCACTGCTTGAATACTGCTCAGCAGTGTGGGATCCGTACCAGATAGGGTTGATAGAAGAGATAGAGAAGATCCAGCGGAGAGCAGCGCGCTTCGTTACAGGATCATTTAGTAATCGCGAAAGCGTTACGGAGATGATAGATAAACTCCAGTGGAAGACTCTGCAGGAGAGACGCTCAGTAGCTTGGTACGGGCTTTTGTTAAAGTTTCGAGAACATACCTTCACCGAAGAGTCAAGCAGTATATTGCTCCCTCCTACGTATATCTCGCGATGAGACCATTAGGATAAAATCAGAGAGATTAGAGCCCACACAGAAGCATTCCGACAATCCTTCTTTACACGAACAATACGAGACTGGAATAGAAGGGAGAACCGATAGAGGTACTCAAGGTACCCTCCACCACACACTGTCAGGTGGCTTGCGGAGTATGGATGTAGATGTAGATGTAGACATTAGAAATGTTTTCTCCCTAGGGTGCTTCATGGAAAACAAACTCTCAACGTAGTGATCTGGCCGGTGGACATCAAGAAATTCTGCTCTAGTTAGATACAATTACAGGGATATAAGATATTAAGTTATAGTCTGAAGGTCCCTAGAGGCTGAGGTCATAAAGAAACTGAACACAACTTCGAATCGTACAAAACTGACGAAGAAAATTGTCTACATCCCTGCGAAAGGAGATATTATGCCCTTTCTCGTCAGTGCTTCCGGGAAGCCAAGAAAAAACAAACACCCATTGCTAGGGAAAGAAATGACCTTGTCTCTCTGTGAATAAGAATCAAATGTCTCATTCACTGCACCACTGTGCTTCGGAGACCGTGTGTAGCAATTTGCACCCTACGTCCTCAATTATTTCTCTGGCGTCCTCTACAGTTTTTACCCTCTACAGCTCCATGTAGTACCATGGGAGATACTCCCTGATGTTTTGAATGTTGTCCTAGCGTCCTGTCCCTCCTTGTCAGAGTTTTTAATATATTTCTTTTCTTGACGAGTCTGCGGGGACCCTGATCATTCCTTATATCATCAGTCCACCTAATTCAATATTCTTTTGTAGCATCACATCTCAAATGCTCCAAACTCTTGTGTTTCGATTTTTCACAGCCCATGTTTCATGTCATGCAATGCTACGCTCCAAACGTACATTCTCAGAAATCTCTTATATGCTTGATACTAGTAGACTTCTCGTGGCCAGGAATGCCCTTTTGACCAGTGCTCGTCTGCATCTTATATTCTTGCTCCGTCCTTCAAGTGCTGCTTGCTTGGTGAACACCAATTGTCAGGTTAAGTTTCTCACTGTTGCCATTTCTGCTACTTGTCAGAACTTTCGTCTTTCTTCAGTTTGTCCTGAATCCATATTCTGTACTCATTAGGATCCTAAATGAATATCATCAAGGAATCTTATCGTTGATATCATCACCTTGAATTTTAATCCCACACTCCCACTTTTCCTTTGTTTCCGACATTGGTTCTTCCATGTATAGATTGTGTACCACTAGCGAAAGACTACACCCTTTTTAATCCAAACACTTCGTTCTTGGACTTCCACTCTTATCTATCCCTCTTGGTTCTTGTATATATTTTGTATTTCCCGTCTTTCCCTACAGCTTACCACTATTTTTTTCAAACATTCGATCATTTTGCCATTTTATATCGTCAAACGGTTTTCCCACGTCGATAAATCGTAAAAATTTGCCGTTATTTTTTCTTCAGTCTTGCTTCCATTACCAACCCCAGTGTCACAACTGCCTCCTAAAGCAAAACTGATCGTATCTTACAGATCCTCAGTTTTCTTTTCCATTCTCCTGTGTATAATTCTTGTCAGCAACTTGGATGCGTGAGCTGTTAAATTGATTGTGCGGTAATTCTCGTACTTATGGCTCTTGCAATCTTCGGATTGTGTAGATAATGCTTTTCCGAAACTCTGATGGTGCATCCCCAGTCTCACACATTCTACACACCAAAGTAAGAGTGATTTCGTTGCTACTTCCCCCAATGATTTTAGAATTTCCGATGCGATATTATGAATCCTGTCAGCGTTATTTGATGTTAAGTCGTCCAAAGCTCTGTTAAAATCTAATCCTAATATTAGGTCAACTGTCTCTTCCCTGTCGATCCCTCTTTCTTCCTCCAACACGTCATCAGACAGGTCCTCCTCCTTATTGAGGACTCTTTCCACGTAGCCGTTCTCTGCTTTTAGCAGTGGAATCCCCATTACAAGTCTTTGATTTGATTCCGAAGATGAAGGAACCACTTCGTGGCATTCGTTTCAGAACTGATCCAGATATTCGGCAGGCAGTACATCGCTCCATTCGCACCATCAACAGAACAGGCTCTGCTAACGGTACACTACGCCTTCCACATCGCTGGCAACGGGTTCTACACAACGCTGGTGACTACTTTGAAGGACAACAACAGGTGAAAACATGTAACTCTTTTGCATCGCTTGTGAATAAACAGTTGCCACTATTTAAATTGCAACCCTCGTAACTAGATTCCAATCCCCAATGACTATTAAACTTTCGTCTGCATTTTCGTTCTGAGCCACCCATCCAATATACTCATACACTTTCTCTATTCCCTCATCTTCTGCTTGTGACGACAGTATGTGCACCTAAACTACTGTTGTCGGCGTTGATTTGCTATCAATTCTGATGAGAACAACCATATCACTGAACCGTTCACAGTAACTCCCTCTACCCTACTTTCCAATTCACAACGAATAATACTCCCGTTATGTCATTTTCTGCTGCTGTAGATATTAGCCAATACTCATCTGACCAAAAATTCTGGTGTTCATTCCATTTTACTTCACCACGCCCTTCTACATCTTGTTTGAGCCTTAGTATTTCCATTCTCAAATGTTCTACCTTCCCACCCACGTTCAAACTTCTGACATTCCATTTCCCGACCAGTTGAACGTTATATTTCGTTGGTGTCTCATTGTCACATCACTCCACAGTCCCTTCCCGCAGATCCGAATGGAGATTGGTCCGGAGTCTTTTGCCAATGGAGAGATCGTCATGACACTTTTTCAAACACAGGCCGCATATCCTGTGCGTACGTATTATGTCTTTAGTGCAGTAGTTTTGTTACCTTCTGTATCCATAATGTTGTTGATTATTGCTGGTTCTTCCGCCTTTTAGATGTAGTTTTCCACCCCGGGAGCAAGACAGTGCACTGAATGTCAGTCGGCGCCTTCGCCTATTTGGCAATGTCTGGAATCTTCAGTCGCCATTACTGAGGTATTCTCTTTTTTTTTTTAAGTATGATGAGGTTCAAACTCGGGATCTGGTATGTTTCGATTACTAATCAAAGACACTACCCCTAAATAACGGGTGCCATAACTAGTATTCACTACGAAGGGTGTTCGACAAGTAATGCAATACTTTCTTTTCTCAGCCAGTTTCGGTTGAATATATGCGGACTTTGTTGTGAGACATTGCTTCTTCCCGTATAGTTTCGTAAAGTTCCAAGAGGTGGCGGAGCTATACGTAGCGTTCAAAATGGCATTTCTAACTGACGTGGGTCCCAAGCAGAGATCTGTCAGTGAGTTTCTTCTGGCGGAAAAGAGCGCATCGCAGATATTCGTACGCCCTTGCTGAAGGTCTACGGAGACCTGCTAGTGTACAGAAGCAGGGTAAGCCGTTGGACGGGTAATTGTGAACGTCGAAGCAAGGGCGAGCGAACTTGCGCGACCTCCCGCCAGCTGTCCGGCCACACACCAACTGTGGCTCCTGCAGTGTTGGAACGTGCGGACACTCTCATTGCTGGTGATCGACGGATCACAATCGAACACCTCGCTGCACACTTGTCCATCAGGTGGGTTACTCGAAAGTGTATGCTTGCTGAATTCCTTGCGCCCTACAAAAGACCATGAAGTGCAATGAAGGACCAAGTATGCCATATTACTTGCGCGTTACGAGGCTGGTTGTGAAAATTTACAGTCGAATATTTTCGCAGACGATGAAACACAAGAACATCGACAATCCATGGAGTAGTGCCACCACACCTCTCCTCCGAAGAAAAAGTGGATAACCGCACCCCCCTCCGGTAAAGCTATGGCGACGGTCTTCTGGGACTCTCGAGGGATTATTATTTTTGATGACCCTAATTAAGGTGCAACTATCAAATCTGAAGCGATCGTGCAACCCTCAGGAAATCATAGAAACGATTTCAGCTTGTCAGTTCGATACGAGCTCACCAAACTTCACTGGACTGTTCTTCGTCATCCGGATATCGCACCTTCCGACTTCCATGTGTTTGGCTCAATGAAGGATACACCCCGCGAGAAACAGAACGTGGAGGGTGGGGAGGCCATTGATGCCGCAAGACATTGATACTTGACGCCGATCACTAGAGTGGTACCATGTGGTCACACAGACGCTGCCAGTAAGATGGTGTAAGACCGTCGCATTCGATGGTGTTGTGATACAGAGTTTTGCAACCAAAATTGTGGGAAATAGTACTGTGTACTGGAATCCTGAATGTAACCAACCTGCTTTCAGGAAAAAAATGTGTTGTGTTATTTATTGAACGCCTCTTGTAATATTTTAAATACGAGCATGTCTCCTGTAAATCGACCATAGTTCTATCCTTCCTTTCCACCACTTTGGTGTTTAATGAAATAAATAATTGATTCTTTAACTAGCCATTCATTTTTAGTATCTATTATATATTTCATGCCTTAACGTAAATGGAGTAGGATGCAATATGTTGTATTTATTTGTTATGTTATTGTGTAACATTAATTGTACGTAACCTCTGTGTATTCTGACATTTTGGTCTATTAGCTAAAGTTTAGTCTCTGATAAATTTTGTTAGTACAGAAGTGAAACAAGCTAGTCTTGGTTAGGCCTCGAAATCTTTTTCATAAGTGAGCGTACTAGCGAAAGTGATTAGGGAAAAGCTAACTATTTTGCAGAAGGGAAAGCCATTTTCTTTCTAGGGACATTACATTGAGATTATGAACGTGGGGAGACGTACGGAACATGGATCTTTCCAGAAAACGATTGCCTAGCCATTGCTGCATCAGCACACCAAAGTTTTCAGTAGAAATCTGTTTTTAAAATTCGACGCATTAGAGGAACTGGAAGAGGTAAAGATTTGCTACAGAAGCAATGGAAGAATCCATAGTTGCTAGACAGAAGGGATTTCAACTTTCAACACGGAAGACCGTGCCAGGCTAAAAGAAACAATACATAGAGGAACTTTTTCGCTGTAATTAAAAATTTTTCAGTATAATTTCTGCAACAAGGCAACACATCGTGAAAGTAACGGGAACGTATTTCTACATTTGCTAATTTCTCATTGACAAGAGAACACCCAGCATGTCGTTCTGGTACAGTGATCATCAAACATCTGGTATGCCGACACCAATGGTCGACCAACTAGGGGATGATGATGCCAGATGAGACAAATGAATCTTCCAGCAATTTACACATAGAGCCAAGCATTGCTTAGCATCTTGTAGAGACAGCATTATAACAATCACAAAAGACTATCCTGGGCACGCTTAAAAATACTAAAAACAGAGGATTGTGACAAAGTGTCCTTCAGTTTCAAACGTCCATGTTGAAAGCTGTTCCAGTAATAAGAGATGATACATGTTCTGGAGCGTTCATCTGCTGTAACGATTTTCAAAGTTATCAACGATAAGATTACATTCTCGTCTGTGTAGCGCAGAACTAAATCCGTAACGTATCAGCTCATAAATCAGAAGTAACCAAATAAACCCTATGCTTTACAATTATTTTTGAGTCTCAGATTTTACTGGAAGTAGTCTTTACGAATTCCAATAAGATGTATCACTTTACAATCTGATAACCTAGTTCTTGTCAAGATTTGCACTTTTGGAAATAATAAGTATTTCAAAAGACAGTGTTAGTTATTAACTTCAGTGGGGATATCCCTAAAAGTATCGACAGTCAATACCTGACAGCCGCACATTGCTGTACACACACACTGAGTGACGGTTTAAAATTACGATAGTAGACGTAACACTTGGAAATAATAAGTATTTCAAAAGACAGTGTTAGTTATTAACTTCAGTGGGTATATCCCTAAAAGTATCGACAGTCAATATCTGACAGCCGCACATTTCTGTACACCCACACTGAGTGGAAATGCTTCAGGAACTCGGGTGGGAGTCTCTAGAGGAAAGGAGGCGTTCTTTTCGTGAATCGCTACTGAGGAAATTTAGAGAACCAGCATTTGAGGCTGACTGCAGTACAGTTTTACTGCCGCCAACTTACATTTCGCGGAAAGACCACAAAGATAAGATAAGAGAGATTAGTGCTGGTACAGAGGCATATAGGCAGTCATTTTTCCCTCGTTCTGTTTGGGAGTGGAACAGGGAGAGAAGATGCTAGTTGTGGTACGGGGTACCCTCCGCCACGCACCGTATGGTGGATTGCGTAGTATGTATGTCGATGTAGATATAGGGCGAATATCATCTGATCGCCATATAAATGATCGTAACTGAATAATAGCCTAGGTCGAAATTATAACCGTCTTTTTTACAGTCATCTTGAGAAGTTAGTTAGAAGTCGACTCCTGATGGTAAGATCTGGACTTTTCGATCCAGTTTCCTGATCAGCCATAAGGAAAAAATATGCTTCTGGGGACGAAGAAGGTTATAAAGGCCGAGACCGATTGTAAAGAATGTGAAGAGTCCTAAATTAACGTCAAAAATTTGGTACGACATTGACTAATTGCAACGAATCCATTTATTATTGAGAAACTAAAGCCAAACGAAACCAAAGTAAAGCTGAGGAGAGTTACGAGAGAAACATTTAGTATTTTAGAAAGTAAAATGTTGTTTACCGAAAGGAATCAAGATTACGGTTTAGCGTCCAATCAATGACCAGGTCATTAGCGATGGAACACAAGCTCACATTTAGAATGGTCGAAGGAGGAAAGAACAATGGAACTCTTAAATCTGGATACCTGGAGAAAGATTTCTGAATGCTAGCACAGTGTCTTGACCACTGTTCCATGTAAATACTCAAAGCGACTTGCACAAATCTCATATCAGCATCTACAGCATGACATGCAGCTACATAGAAAATTATATCCTTCCGTTTCAGAATCAACAGGTTGCCTAACCTACAATTAAGTGAGGAGGACCTGAAAAATGGAACAGCCAAAGCGAGTGGCTGTAATTAATGCTTCTGATGATGAAATAACCACCAAAATGTTTTAAAACATTAAAAAAGGGCGAACATCGGGAACAGTTGCTATACGCTAAAAAGTTACCCAAACGAAAAATCTATTTATACGTCCATCAAAAAAAGGAAGGGTGTAAGATGCATTGTTGCGAATAGACTTTCGCAAAAATGAAACTCTTCATTTTAAAGTAAAACATGACAGAAATAAATTAAATTCTAAATTGAGTGCGTCAGATGTATACAGAAGAGTAAAGGTAACGGTCATCACAAACGGCACCTATTGTACGTCAGACTAGTAGAACTTTCGATATCCACTTTCAGGAACTCACTTCACTACGAAATAATGAGATGGCATTTGGAGACCTTCTAACTGACACTGGAGACTAGGTAGGACAGAAGCTGAAGGCCAGTTTATGTGCATCCTAGCGGGACTTAAAATCTATGGACATCGCCTGAAGGATCCAGATAATCTTCGGTGTGACTTGATCAGTAGTATGTACTTTAAGAATTTTGACGACGTACTCGGCCGGCTGAGTCAACAGCAACCGTCCTTGTTTACCACTGCCCTACTGAGCTGAAGCTGACCTTGGCAGTCTACCGCACTAAGGCAGCGTTTCAAAGTTGCAGGGCGGCTTTTAAAACATGCGTCCAATGAACACAAGCAAAAAATTAATAAATGAAAGCGAGTCGTAAATCGCAAACAAAACCCACCCTCTACTACAGCACTATACTGGGTACGTCATGTGAACAGTCAAGGCAGTAAACAATTCTTTTTCTTCAAAATCTCTCTACTCTTTATCGTTTGCACATCTACATTTCATAGACAAATATGTTAAAGTGTGATACATTTTTGAATTTCTCTTGGAGAGGATAAGCATCTTTGAATAAAGTGTACTTAGTGCAATTTAACAAATTTAACCTCTATCCCGTATCTCCTATATCTGGGGGGATACATAAAACATATACCCTCAGCAAGAACTACCCAATGATGTTAAAAGTATAGGTTGAAAATATTTTTCATTTAACACATCAGAAAAGAGTTATTTGGGGTGAGCAAGATAGATGGGACACCTTGTATATCCACGCAGCTTTCTAGTTTCTTAACTAATTTCCATAACATCTCTTAAATTGTATCTTTGTTACATTTTAATATCGCAGAGTAATAGTTACATAACATCCCTCCCTCCTACACTCGACGCTCAACCTGCCCATCATCCATGGCATGTGAGTCTATATAGCGATGATGCTTGATGGGACTGAAGGCCGTCACAAGAGTTCTATAGTGCTGATAATTTTACTTTACATCTTATGAGTGTGTGTTTGTAACGGAAATTCGATCTTCCACAAATCGATATTAACCTTAAATTTTAAGTTTTTTAAGTCAATATTCTCTACTTACATCCCTAAAATAATAAGAGCCTTAAATTTTAAATATTTTAAGTCAATGCCCTTTACTTACTTTGGTACAATTTTAATGTCTTTAAATTTTCATAACTTTCCGTTTATATTATCTCATTAAATAGCAATTTGTCATAGTTTCATTTTGTTTTTAGGAGTGCATAAGATCACTGAGTGATCGAGCGTACCTACCGTTAGTGATTAATGACAATTGAGACAGTTACTATAAATATTTTAATAAATTCACACACCTACGCAAACATGCAAGTGGTGTAAAACTTTAGGAGCGAGGTTTATGCCAAGCTCTTTTTGACTTTATAATGGACAGTATCGTGTGTTTATAAAATCTGGCATGCTGTATCTGGCTACAATAGTACCTCAATCTCTCAGTTTACATTCCCTAAACCATGTTTGCTTTCATTCTTGTATTCCAGCAACAGTAGGTGTGAAGACAAGATTTATTTAGCTTTAAGTTATGTAGGGCAGAAAGGTCAGCTCAAATGGTTCAAATGGTTCTGAGCACTATGGGACTTAACATCTGAGGTCATCAGTCCCCGCAGAACGGTCAGCAACAGTCGTAATGTCCTCTGTCTTTTTTATTGCATTGCAGATCTAGACTTCAATTGACAATGGAGTTTCCATCAGTGCGTTATTATTAGTCATGTAGACTGAACAAAATTATAACGACACATAATCCAGTCTAACTCAGGCATGTACAAGGCTTGTATATGCCTGAGTTAGACTGGAATACGTGTCGTTACACTAGGTGTGATTGGAAAGTTTTAACAATGGATCCACTAGCGCTTACTGGTTTGATAGGCAGGTACAAGGAGTGTGGGGAGTGAGTTATTGCGTTGGCCTTGAACGCCCTCTGACAGGAAACTGCGTTTCCTTTATTCAGTTCGTTGTGGCAACTGGCGGAGTGCAGGTCTGATAGGGCTTGTTGCCGGATCGTGTCTGCATGAAAATGGAAGGAAAAATGGAACAACGACTTCGTGTAAAACTTTGTTTTAAAACCAGGAATCAGCATCTGAGACATACGATCTACTAAAAACAGCTTTTGGAGATAATTGCATGAGCCAGTCAAATGTTTTGTCTGGTTTCACAAATTTTAAAATGGCTCTGAGCACTATGGGACTTAACAGCTATGGTCATCAGTCCCCTAGAACTTAGAACTACTTAAACCTAACTAACCTAAGGACAGCACACAACACCCAGCCATCACGAGGCAGAGAAAATCCCTGACCCCGCCGGGAATCGAACCCGGGAACCCGGGCGTGGGAAGCGAGAACGCTACCGCACGACCACGAGATGCGGGCACAAATTTAAAAATGGCCGTGAAAAATTTGAAGATGAACCACGGTCCGCCCATCCTTCCACAGAAAAACGAATGAAAATGTTGCGAAAGTTCGTGACTTAGTGCACTCTGATCATAGACTTACGATTAGGGAGATGGTTGATGGACTTAATTTAAGTTTCTATGCAGTTCAATCAATTTTAACTGAAGATCTGAACATCCGTCAAGTGCCCGCAAAATTCATACCAAAGTGTTGTAAAGTGATCAGAGACAATACTGACTTGAAGTGTACCAAGAACTGATTAATCGGACTAAAAATTACCAAGATTTGTTAAATAGGTTAATTACAGGTGAAGAATCGTGGGTATATGGGTATGATACTGAAACGAAAGTGCAGTCTTCGCAGTGGAAGACTCCAGGTTAACCCCGAACGAAAGAAGCAGTCAGTGGAAGGTGAAGACAACGTTGGTGATTTTTTTCAGTTCTACTGGTATTGCGCATCATGAATTTACCCCTGGAGGACAGACAATCAACCAGGAATACTACAAATGTGTCCTTGAGCGTTTGCGCGAAAATGAGCGCAGGAGAAGGCCTGTATTGTGGAAAGACAGGAGTTGGGTGCTACATCATGACAATTCTCCGGCTCATCGTGCCTTCCCCGTCGTTGAATTTTTGACCAATTTCAAAAATCCTGTGCTTCCACAATCGTCATATTCCCCTGATTTGGCCCCTGCGGACTTCTACCCGTTTCCTAAACCGAAATTTTCATTGAAAGGGAAGCGATTTGACTCGATTGAAGACGTCCATGGAAATACGGAAAGCGTCCTTAACACACTTCAGAAAAAAAATTCCCACGGTTGGAGTCAGTGTGTTCAGCCAGAAGGGGACTATTTTGAAGGAGACGCATCACAGTAGCATGTAAGTACCACCCTTGTACAATTACAAACCCATTCTTAAAACCTTCCAATCACAGCTTGTAATTGTATTCAGGCTACATGACTACTTATAATGCACTGATGATAGTTGCACTGTGACTTAAAATCTAGTTCTGGAATGAAATAAAAAAGATAACATTACGACCGATGCTGACCTTTCTCTCCTAGGTTACACCACGGTTGTTTGGCACCATCATTCCCCTGGAATCGAACATGATGTTTGTTATGTGCCCAAGTACATATTGTGCAAATTTACGTCGCTTCCATCTAGGCCTCTATGTCGTTTCTGGGAAGTGTTCCGTAGCATTTGAAAGCTTTCGTGTGTTCCTTACAACTGTCGGAGTGGACAGGAAGTCAAAGAATGAAAGGATAAGCCAATTATTTCTTCTTTGGCTATCGCAAGGAATACTATACTACCAGTTAACAGCTACAACATCTGGTTAACACCACTTCCATACTCCTCCTGCGCCTTAACGACTAGAGATCACACCACCTGCTATACTCATATTTAACTGAATTACAAACCACCATTTAAAGTTGCTTTTATTTTTACTTTATAGTGGATATATATAATTTTCCATGTGCTATCGGAAAAAGCCTTCGATGAGGACGTAAACTACCAAACATTCGTAGAACTTGATAAAATAGAACCGGCCTCGCCCGTCAGCTGCCCCTATACATGGGTACCATTGCACAGCTTCAGCACAGTAACGCCAAAAATTTAGCCATGGTGCTACACGTATGTAGCAAACAAACACGGTTAAAGGCTCCGTTTGCCTGAGCACCTTACAAGATCCTACATCATAACCATTCCAATTTTCTTTAGAAATCAAACGTTTTAGCAATAGGATTTCTGATACAGTCTGCCTTGTCTGTGGACGTGGTTAAAGCCCTGTTGCAATTCTGGAGGACTGTCTTCTTCTGCTGACATTCTGCAAATTTCTTTGTAAAATGGCTTTGAATTTCACAGCCTCTAGCATCAACAGACCACCTAATCTTTCCCGGTCAGCTCCGTTTCGTAAAACATTTTATTAGTCACCATTTTTAACTTTCTGCTTGCTAAGTTAGTTTTTCTTCCTTTGCATCTGTTCCTAATCACAATACTGTATTACCACTCAAAGCTCTAAAATGTGTTTAAACAATGGCGCCTCGGTAATTTATTCTGTGACAAAATGTAGAGAATTTTAATTTTTACAATGGTTTCTGAGATTATTGAAAACTAGTAATTGAGAGGGCTTGACTGAATTTAGACGTGAGGTAGTCTGCGCCCTTGCATGAAATATATATAAACGTGCTTCTCGAAAATACAAGAAAACAACGATAAATCTTGAAACCAAACTGTGTCAAAAAACGCAAAACAATAAACAAGTATTTAAAAATGCAACTTTTCTGTATGGATAATCATAAAAGGCAATCAATGAAATTCAAATAAAACACGCCAGAATAGTTATTTAAGTAATCAACACTGCACCAAATATGTTTTTCCGTGCATATGAAGACGCATTTCGAGAATTTATTCTCACTATCGAGCGCTATTATCTACATTGGTATTTTGGTCGTGTTTGCACGTATGTTGTTCTCCCTTGCTCTGTAGGACAACACACACGCAATCATCACATAAAATTACAATACAAATATTTGCCATTGATGATAAGAATAAGTTCTCCACACGCATCGAGTTATGCATGAGAAAACGTAACTGGTGCAGTGGTTTCCTATTCAAATCTGTTATGATACAGTTGCATAACTGATGACGAGGCGTGGGTCTACGATTATTGTGTTGAGACCAAGGTTCAACCTTCGCAGTGGATCGGGAAAAGTTCTCCAAGACAAAAACCTCGTCGGGTCAAGTCAAATGTCAAAGCCACGCTGACAGTTTTCTTTGACTTTGAAGAATTAGTTCAACATGAATTCGTGCCACAGGGACCAACTGTTAATCGAGGGTACAATCGGGAGGTGTTACGACGCTTACGAGAAAATGTGAGAAGGAAACGGCCTGAAATGTGGCGAGGCCATACCTGGTTCTTGCATCACGACAATGCATCCACACACTCATCGCTGTTGGTGCGTGACTATTGCACAAAAAACGAAATCACTGTGTTGCCTCTTCTCCGTACTTTTCAGACCTGGGGCCCCTGCGGACTTTTTCTATTTCCAAAGTTGAAAACCCCGCTGAAAGGATAAACGTTTGTAACGATAGACGAGATAAGAGAAAAATCACAGAAGGTGCTTCGCTCGATGCAGCAAGAGGAGTACCCAGAGAGCTTCCGAAAGTGGAGATGGCGTTGAGAGCGATGTATCAGTTGTGGAGGATGGTATTTCGAAGGAGATCACGCCCAATAAATTAAACGTAGAAAAATTTTGAGGATAGAGTTACGAAATTTTTTGAAAAGACCTCTGTTTATGAGCCACTGAGAGCTGCGATTATAAAAGCAAATTAAAAAGATTAGAGGCTTGAAGGGAAATAAATGAATTAATAAAAACTAATGTGCGCTATGTGAAAAAGAAATAGAATCTTTATTTATATATTGAACGACCAAGAGAAATAAACAAAACTGGGAGTGAACATTAATTTTACTGCAGTAGTTACAGCTCTTCTAAAATAGGTGCCTACTTCGGAAATTTAAGAGCTACACACCTCGAAATCTGCAGCTTCAATTCGTCAAAAATTATGAAATAACCCGTATTCCAAGTCATTTTCATAATCAGTTAGTTCTGCCTCTTCACACTGACCCTACTTTTAAAAAGAGACATCACCTGGCGCCAGATAGCGGCACATGCTGAAGTAGGACAATGCGGTCAGATGAGGCTAAAGTGGTAAAAATACGATTCCCCACGGTTTCTGACAGCCAGTGCACAGACAACATTAGCCGTTTGCTGGTGTGCCAGACCGAGACTCGAACTCGGGACCTTTGTCTTTCGCAGGCAAGTTCTCTACCATCTGAGCTACCCAAGCGAGACTCACGTTCCCTCTTCATAGCTTCACTTTTGCCAGTATCTCGTCTACTACCTTCCAAACTTCAGAGAAGGTCTCCTGTGAACATTGTCGAACTAGCACTCCTGGAAGAAAGGATATTGCGGAGACATGGCCTAAACACAGCCTGGGCGCTGTTTACATAATGAGATTTTCACTCCGCAGCGGACTGTGCGCTGATAAGAAACATGAAGTTTGGAAGGTAGGAGACGAGGTACTGCAAGAAGTGAAGCTGTGAGTAGAGGGCGTGAGTCGTGCTTGGGTAGCTCAAATGCTAGAGCAATTTCCCGTGAAAAGCAAAGGTCTCGAGTTCGAGTCTCGGTCTGGCATACAGTTTTAATCCGCCAAGAAGTTTAATCTATTCCAGGGTTTCCAAAACTGTGGGCTGAGGAACACTGGTGTTCCATGGGAAGTAAACAGATAGTCTGCAAAAAACTGTTAAAAACATGGCATTTTTAGACATTTTGCCGATACTAATTTGTTTTAAATTTCTTATGATTTCCATAGAATTATTTACGGTTTAAAATTGAAGTTATTACTGAATAAAACCAGTTTCCCGTTTTTAAATATGTTATTATCCTTCAAAACAACTGAAGTACACCATAGAAGTACCAAAGCTCTGAAAGTGCTCAATCAGAGGAATAGTTTGGAAACCCCTAATTTAAGAAAATTTCTAGCAGGCAAACTTTGAATGGAATAAAGGGGTCATATCAGAATCTGACGAGTGTTTTGCAGAAATTCAAGAACCACAGTTCTTGGATGTAATCTGTTCAATACAGAACCATTAGTTAACTTGTATACTTCTAATGAGAAGCAACGTCGAAAAAGTAAGTACATTTCTGTCTAGGAGCAATGTATATCGGTGTCAGGCTGATAAATTTTCTGCTGGCGCCGGTAAGGGTTTAATGGAAGGAGAACAGACTCAGTAAGGTATAGAGTATTACGCTCGAGCATTGAGAAATTAACTGTAGAACCATCACCAAAGCGACCGTGCCCACGGGATTCTTTCATGCCGCGTGTGTCGAGTGACGAAGAAAGGCGACGTCACTAAGTGGCCAGAACCAGCGCTGTCGCGAGAGCATTCGTTATTCATGCCTCTTCTGAAATATGTACGCCACGGAAAGGGACGCTTCAGTACTGCGAAAGGCGACACAGGAGCTCGCTCTAATAATGAATTTTTAAACGTCTCAGAACTTGGCTTTCGTACGTGACTTCCGTTAGGCGGATGGCAGCGAAGCATTTTTCAAAATTATGCCTCTTTGGTACTCCGGATTTCTTTCCCCTTTCAAGCAGAATGTGAACTGTTTTCTAAGTAAGTTTCCTGGCTACGTATTGTTAGTTGGTGCTAAAAACACATATGACAGGTTATTTTTCAGCGATTTAGTCTTCTAACTCGTTTATTTATTACAATTATGATGCTCCACATAAGAATAGTACTATTTAACTTATATTACCCACTGTTTTAGTACATATCAAAGGCCAGTAAATTTCATCACAGCTACGTCGCATACAGAAACAGTAACTACAAAACCAGTGAACAAATTTCCCCGCAGAAATATAACTACATTATTTGCATCCTTAAAAATTTTAAATGTGCACATTTAAGTCATTTTTTGTGTTTATTTGGCAGGTTTAGTGCGATCATGGAAACCAAAGTTACTTGATTGTGCAATGAGTCAGGACATAGTTTACAGAATGATAAATAGATAATTTATAACAAAAAAAATGAAAAAAATACTTCCTGTACGGAACAGAAAAAGTGTGTGCCACAAGGAAACCTTTCAACTTGGTTTTGGTTACATGGGGTTCATCACATATTATTGTTTTTTTTTTTTCATCTCTGATGGAAGCCTAGTGAAAATGAAAACTGCTGAATTGTACACACTGTTCCGTTCAATGTTTAAAGAGGTGTGTTATTCAAATGCATATCGATTTCTGCCTAGTGTTCGCTGGATAAATATCACAGTTTCTTCTGAATGAGTTAGTATTCTCAACAACACATCCCACGACGAAATATCTGTACGCTGTGAGAGAGTTAGATTTTCAATATTCCTGACCTACGGCTTACGCAAATTTCATAAACTGACACAGTAGTACATTCTGACCACCCTTTTTCTTGGTTAGTGCACAGATTCCTCCCAAAATGTAACACAATATGATATAATACGTAGAGTGGAAGAAAGCAAAGTAGGAATCCTACATGTTACCGTGTCAGAGACAGTGGAGATCTTTCCTGAAGATAGCAGCTTTAAGCTTCTGCACAACTGAACACGATACTTCCAAGAAAGCCTTCCACCTTCCCTCAGTCCAAAGAGTTTAAAATTTTCGATTTCACTGACTATTTGACCACGTTCGTTCAACAAAACATTGCTTTACAAGAGCTTCACGTCGGATAATGTAGACATTATCCTTCTTTGATGTTACGCATTAAACTGTCCTCTGAAAGCGACTTGATAATGCTACTAACTAGATGGTTAGCTACGTCGTTAATACTACGCTTCATGTCATTCAGAAAAATACTTGGGTCATCTGCAAATTTTTTTATGCTATCCTTCATGTT
Organism: Schistocerca nitens; assembly: GCF_023898315.1. Taxonomy (NCBI): domain Eukaryota; kingdom Metazoa; phylum Arthropoda; class Insecta; order Orthoptera; family Acrididae; genus Schistocerca; species Schistocerca nitens. Next base: position 545,272,028 of record NC_064619.1, on the reverse strand, counting down.
TAGTGACAGGGTCTTATTCGGGACTCTGATTGTTCCCGCTTTCGCTTTCTACTTTTCCGGTATGATGTGAACTACTGTTCAGCTTTTTCTCATAATCCATAATCCCATAGTGTTTCAACTTCTGCAAACTAATTGTCCAGTCCATACAGTTAAACTCTTCAGTTAGATGAAAGAAAATACCCGCTGTCCACCACTATTGTTTAACCCTGGTAGTGCCTCACGCACAAACAAGTAAATAACCCTTTCTTTTGATAGCGCTTACCTGAAGCCAAACTGAGAATCTGACAGCAAGTTATGTATTCTGATATGTTACATTACTCTCTTATACATTAGTTTCTCAGATACGTTTGAAAACATAGTTAGACAAGAAACTGGCCGCTAGCTGTGTACCTAATCTCTTTCATGCCTTTTATCAAACGGTTTCAACATCGAGTATGTCAGACTGATAGAAAATTCGGAATATTTACAAGACACATGCCAAAGATCACTGACTAGAGTACTGTGGTATGGTGCAGTGATCCACGTAAAACACTTCTTTCATATTACCTCTGAGGGTCTTTAATCTTCATTGATGTAACAGCTGATTCAGTTTCATCTTTGCTTGTTTCCTATACTTGCCCCGAAACACCAGCTTTAAAGAGTTTTATATTTTTACCTGAGTCAATAAAATTTAGCTTCAGCCTGCCGACTGTTGATTATAAGTGATCATTGAGTATTTTACACATGTTCGGTGGATCACTAACTGTTTCATTCACACACAAGAGAGGTTAGCTAGTTACATAGTTACATGTACCATTGATAATTTTGCACGATAGATCCTAATGATGTGTAACGAGTCATTTTACATTCATATCGCAAATTTTTTTGCAAATATGGTTCCATTCTGAATATATCTTTCTTTTTATTTTTACAAAAAAAAAAGTATATGCAATATGAATACAGTAATAGAAGTTATTCTACGGAATAAGAGTTGTCAAGGACATCCTCTCTGAGTTTGTTTTCAAATTATACTTTGCTGTCTGTCAGACGTTTTATAACACTTTGTAGGCCGTCAAAAACTTTTGTTGTAGCCTTGTGCACTCCTTTTTGTGCTAATGACCACCATATAGTGGAGTAAGGAATGTAATTTTTCCTTCTGGTATGGCAATTATGCACATCATTGTTCCTTTGGAGGGAATAAATATGGTATGAAGCTGTAGTCAGAATGCCCAACTACTGAAATACTACAAAACGATAGTGGGTGAGCAGTGCACATTTTTTGAGCAATGAACACTTTCTTTCTGAAAAATGAGTAACCACAGGATAATACTCTTTGTGGCACTATTCAATAAAAATGTGCCAAATACGTCATCTTACCTAGGTCTTCCACTATATTCACAATAAAATATTGAAATACAAAATTGTTAAGGCTTTCGTGGTCACTTGTTGACAAACTGCCTATTGGCTTATGTTTCGGTTTCTTTGGCCGACGTTCATCTAATGATTTTACTGACGTTTCGCCAGCACGAGTGGGTAGCATTGTCAAATCTTCACCCTCCATTGCCGGTGGTGAACTGGAGCCGAGGTCGCGGCCGCAGACTATATGTACCTGGCGCGCCAACGTCCGAGTGACTTCCTAAGTCACTTGAACAGCCTCCATGTCAACATAAAATTTACCATGGAAGTAGAAAAGGACAAAAAACTGCCATTTCTAGGTGTGCTGGTTTCAAGGGACGGCGAAAACAGCGTGTATCGAAAACCGACACACAAGGACCGATACCTACACAAACTATTAAACCACCACCCGAGCCAGAAACGAGGCATGATTAATACGCTAGTAACGCGAGCAGGACGAATTTGTGAGCCGCAGCACCTCAGACGCGAAATGCAACACCTGGAAAGTGTTCTGAGGAGCAAAGGGTATTGCACAAATTATATTAGAAGTGTAACAGAGCCAAACACTCGGCGAAGTAAGGAATCAGAAAAAGAAACGTCTGGTACGGCCTTTCTGCTATACATTCCCAGAGTGACGGACAGAATCGGCCGTATATTGCGCAAACATGACGTAAAGACGATTTTCAAACCGACAAGGAAGATCAAAGAGTGTCTTAGATCGGCAAGCAGCTCGTGGTCATGCGGTAGCGTTCTCGCTTCCCGCGCGCGGGATCCCGGGTTCGATTCCCGGCGGGGTCAGGGATTTTCTCTGCCTCGTGATGGCTGGGTGTTGAGTGCTGTCTTTAGGTTACTTAGGTTTAAGTAGTTCTAAGTTCTAGGGGACTGATGACCATAGCTGTTGAGTCCCATAGTGCTCAGAGCCATTTGAACCATTTTTTTTTTTTTTAGATCGGCAAAGGAGAAAAGGGACCCACTTGCAATGTCGGGAATATACCGTATACCACGCACATGCGTAAAAATTTATGTCGGAATGACTGGACGATCAATCAACACCAGGATCATATAACATAAGCAACATTGCAGGTTGGGGCAGGTTCAGAAATCGGCCGTGGCAGAGCACGCACTGGTTCAGACCGACCACGTAATAAAATTCGCTTACACGGAAGTTCTGGCCACAGAGAAGCCTATCACACGCGCTTGTTCAGAGAAGCTATAGAAATACAAAAACACGCGAACAGTTTGAACAAGATAGAGGAAAGCCTTAAGGTAAACCGATCCTGGCTTCCCGTACTGCAGCGAACGACAGTTGCAGATAGCAAGAGGAGAACCGCACCGGAAATTACCGAGGAGAAGCCCTCGGACATTGGCGCGCCAGGTACATATAGTCACATGAGCTGTTAAGCGATATTTGTGACTGGATTAATAAGAGGGAGTACGGAGCGTGTTATATTTGGAAGATGCCACAGTGCTATGGATAAATACATACAGTGCCTCTGCTTCCCATGTTTCAGATGTATTTAGCATGCAGCAAGCAAGAAAACAGTAAGAGAAATGGTTGCCCTAGAAAAAGAGTCGAGTCGTGGTTCTTGTTGGAGTTACAGTGTTGAGAAGGATCAAGGGTGTCATCTCTAAATACTGCAGTGAAAGAGTGATAACTGACAGCATTATTTATTACAGAATATTCTACAGGATGAACATCATGTCACAAACACTTTATTACTTAAATCACTATTACATTGGAGATGATTAGCAATTGTAGCATGAAATCCACATAATTACATAATTGTCAGATACTGACTGACAAAGTCCATGGGGTAGGGAAACAAATAATCTGGTAACTAACTCACAAGATCATTCATGTAATTAAGTACTCGCTTTCACTTAGAACATCATGACTGCTATGTTCAGGGAGGAATAGGAAAACATTTGCTAGAACTTAAACAGCAGAGTCATGGGTGGGCTTTCGACTGCCGGAGCACGCCTTAAAATGAGAACAGCTATGCTTTGAGAGGCAACGGCCCTGCCGCAGTGGATACACCGGTTCCCGTCAGATCACCAAAATTAAGCGCTGTCGGGTGTGGCCGGCACTTGGATGGGTGACCATCCGGGCCGCCATGCGCTGTTGCCATTTTTATGGGTGTACTCAGCCTCATGATGCCAATTGAGGATCTATTCGACCGAATAGCAGCGGCTCCGGTCACAGAAAACCATCATAGCGACCAGGAGAGCGATGTGCTGGCCACACGCCCCTCCTATCCGCATCCTCAATGAGGATGACACGGCGGTCGGATGGACCCGATGGGCCATTTGTGGCCTGAAGACGGAGTGCTTTATGCTTTAAGTGAACAGGCACCTACTCCTGCTCATGAGTAACATCTCGTCTCGATTAACTGCCTGAACTTACCAGTTTTAAGAGCCGAAAAAACGAAATGCGACCTCAGCAACTGCGGACGACCTCTGCGAGGCAAAATCTACCACGGCCCACGGGGATTGTGAATTGCTCGCTTCGGCCTCTGTCCAGCTGTAGAGCACCCCTAAGAATCCGTCCCGACCGAGCGTGCTGTTATGCTACGCGTTCCAGCTCAGAGTATTGTTCACCTTCGCGCCCTGGCCCAGAGAACAGTTCATCTTCGCGTCCCAGCCAAGAGTGAAGTTTAAGCGACATTCCTCTGGGCTCCTGTGGAAAGACCTGTAAATTACCAGAGTGAGATTTTCATTCTGCAGCGGAGTGTGTGCTGATATGAAATTTCCTGGCAGATTAAAACTGTGTGCCGGACCGAGACTCGAACTCGGGACCTTTGCCTTTCGCGGGCAAGTGCTCTACCAGGTTCGCAGGAGAGCTTCTGCTAAGTTTGGAAGGTAGGAGACGAGGTACTGGCAGAAGTAAAGCTGTGAGGACGGGGCGTGAGTCGTGCTTGGGTAGCTCATTTGGTAGAGCACTTGCCCGCAAAAGGCAAAGGTCCCGAGTTCGAGTATCGGTCCGGCACACAGTTTTAATCTGCCAGGAAGTTTAACCTCTAAATTAGCTGGTTGTCCTATCAGATACAATGTATCGCCATCAGTGAGAGGCCATATAGTAAAAATTTCGTCCTCTCTTCCAAAAAGTATTTATTACTAAACCTTTAGTTTTAACAAATTTACAACAGTTTGGTGCAGGAACTCCACCCCGGGAAACGAAGGTAGCTCAGACGAATCCAAAAAATCTCGAGTTACCGCCTTTCCAATAGACGAGGTCATTCCTCCTACCCCGGCTAATTTTTAGGACTTCGCCCAATCAATGAGAGTGCGATTTGTACTGTCAAGATCAGCAGCCCTCCAGGCATCGGTGAGAGGGAAGTGGAGGTGAAATGCAGGAGCGGGCCTCCACAATCTTATCTACGAACCAAACTGCTGCCTATTACCTCAAGATACTTCTGCTTTGTTCATTGCCCGTCACCTGCAATATCATCAGGTTCCTAGCCGGTCCTACTGTGCAAGTGACTGGCCTCCTGAGGTCTCTTCAAGTTCGTATTTGCAGCTGAAACAATTGCCAAGATTACTAATACAGGGTAAAAGCTTGGTGACGCAGCACCACACCCGATAACGAGACCGCGCAGACATCATACAATGAGGGTGACCCACTAAGCGGCCGGGCCACTGGACCACCCGTCGTCCTGAGGAGTCAGGTATGCCAGGGACACTGCACGCCCAGCACCCGAGAAACGCTCTGCCGCCTGTGGCTGGCCGAGTGGCGCAAAACTCTAGCCAGCCTCACATGCAAACCAACAAGCAATTGCTAATTAAAATATTATTTTGATTTTGTAGGGGAATAGTTAGCTCTGCTATCTACACATAGTATTCATTTGCATATCAAGGGCCGCTTTGTAACAATACAAACACCGAAACGCTCTCTTTATCTCTCAATTGAACAACTATTGCTCTTATTGAGAACGAAGCAAACATGCTGGCTCTAGCCTGAAGTGTTTCATCTTGCATGGGAAGTAATAGACCTATGTAGAATTTAACTGTGTGACAGACTTGTGTGTTGTGACACTGGCGTTGTTGTGTATTAACGACTTTGCAAGCCATATTAACAGTAAACTCATGAACTGTAACCTGATAAACACTCGCCAGTTGATAAGCACTCGCCAGTCGATACGCAGCAAGGGAAGTCAGTCGGCGTTCAGCATAAATACAGTTCGACTGTCAAAATTTTATCAGTAAACCGTCGATCTATTCGTAACAGAGTTCCCCAATTTACTGCCCTCTAGGAAAGTTCTAATTCCCTGATTATACTTCGGACCAAGAGCTGGCTGAGACCGGCAGTGGAAAGCTCTGAGATATTTAGCTAGTCGTGGAACGTATATCGGAAAAACAGATCAGGGGCCACAGGAGATGTAGTGTTAACTGCAGTTGAGAAAAATTGTACAGTGCGACTGTGAAGTTATTGGGTCGCGTATAACAGCTGTAGGTGAATTCAAGTTAATTCTTAGATGTTTTTAAGGACCACCCGATTCCACTGTGACAATTCTAGGATCATTCTAAGAAAGCCTACTGTCAGCAGTGCGTAAATACCCAGCTTATGCGATACTAGTTGGAGGTAATCTTAACCACAGTATAGACTGGGACATTTATGCATTCCTACAGACAGACATTCATGCTGAATACTTTTGGACACGTTTTCTGAAAATTGTCTTGAGGAGCTAGCCCGTAAGGTCACACGCTATGGCAATGTCTTCGATCATGCAGCTATAAATAGGCTGAATCCTGTCGACAGTTTCAGTATTGAAACGGGGGTTAGCGGCCATGATGACAATGTAGCAATTATGGTTACGGCAGTAAATAAATCGATCAAGAAAGCTGGGAGAGTGTTTCTGCTAGATAGAGCAGGTAAGTAGTTGTTAGCATCTCACTTAGAGAGTGACCTGTCGTCAGTTTCTATAAGAAGGATGTAGAGGGATCATGTGTTCAAACAGATTGTAAATCGTGGTCCGGGGAGCTATATGCCTAGTAAGTGGACAAAAACCAGAAGAGACCCACCATGGCTTAATAACGAAGTTCAGATGACGATGAGGAAGCAGAAGCTGTGTACTCTCGGTTCAAAACTGAGCGCACACATGGCGACAGGGAAATAACAATTACCAGAGTCATATCTGATCAATGGATCTGTCAGAGAACCCGAGGAAGCTCTGGTCGTATGTAAAATCGCTAAGCAGGTCTAAGGCGTCCATTCAGTCCCTTGTTGACCAGTCTGGTGTGGCAGTAGAAGATGCAAAACGAAAGCCGAAGTTCTAAACTCCGCGTTCAAGAAATCGTTCATGCGTGAGGATCGTACAAACACACCGTCATTTGACCATCCGGCCGCAGCTCGAAGTCTCGCGGTCGCGTTCTCGCTTCCCGAGCACGGCGTCCCGGGTTCGATACCCAGCGTGGTCGGGGGATTTTCACCTGTCTCGAGATGACTGGGTGTTTGTATTGTCCTCATCATTTCATCATTATTCATGAAAGTGGCGAGTTAGGACTTAGCAAAGTTTGGGAATTTGAACGGGCGCTGATAACCGCGCAATTGAGCGCCCCAAAAACTAAACATCATCATCATTATCATTTGACCATCGGACAGACTCTTGTATGGACAATGTAGTAATAAGCATCCTTGGATTAGAGTAACATCTGAAAAAACTGAAAGCATTGCCGCTCTACGTATCCTGCATTTAACGTGAATCCCTCGCACACCACAAAGTCCCAAGCGATTGGGAAAAAACGCAGGTGACTCCTGTATGTAAAACGGGTGAAAGTACGGACCAATATCCACAACTTCGGTCTGCTGCAGAATCCTTGAACACATTCGCAGTTCCAATATAATAAATTTTCTTGAGACTGAGTAGCTTATGTCCACGAATCAGCATGGTTTTCTCCCATAATATACTGCGAACTATGGATTCCAAATTATATTTCTAGATTTCCGGACAGCATTTGACAGGGAGCACCATTGCACGTTGTTAACGAAGCTACGAGCATATGGAATAAGTTCACAGATACATGAGTGGCTCGAGGACCTCGTAAGTTATGGAACAGATTATGTTGTCCACTACGGCGAGTGTTCGTCAGAGACAAGGGTATCGTCAGGAGTGCCCATGGAAGTGTGATAGGGCCACTGTTGTTCTCTATACAAATAAATGATCTGGCGGACATGGCGGAGAGCAATCTGCTGGTTTTTTAATGATACTGTGGTGTACGGTAAGATGTCGAAGTTGAGCGACTGTAGGAAGAAACAAGGTGACTTAGACAAAATTTCTAGTCGGTGTGATGAATAGCAGCTAGCTCTAGCCGGCAGCGGTGGTCTCGCGGTTCTAGGCGCGCAGTCCGGAACCGTGCGAGTGCTACGGTCGCAGGTTCGAATCCTGCCTCGGGCATGGATGTGTGTGATGTCCTTAGGTTCGTTAGGTTTAAGTAGTTCTAAGTTCTAGGGGACTGATGACCACAGCAGTTGAGTCCCATAGTGCTCAGAGCCATTTGAACCAGCTAGCTCTAAATGTGGTAAAATGTGAGTTAATGCGGATGAGTAGGAAAAAGTACCCTGTAATATTCGGATACAGCATTAGTAGTGTACTGCCTGACACAGTCACGTCGTTTATACATCTAGGCGTATCGTTGCAAAGCAATATGAAATAGAACGAACATATGATGACTACGGTAGGGAAGGCGAATGGTCGACTTTGGGTTATCTAGAGCGTTTAAGGTGCTCGAATACTGAGTACATGCCGTCAATTTTCAAACGAGAGTGATTATAAAGCAGTCTTGCGACGGGTTCCAGAATATTATACAAGAGTATTGCGTCCTCACCAATCAGGACTAACTCAAGCAGCTGAACGTATCCAAAGGAAAATATAAGTGGTCACAGGTTTGTTTCACCCGTGAGAGAGTGACACAGAAATGCTGAAAATCTCACTTGTCGGAGGCATCACGATATACTCAAACTATCCTGTAAAAGCCTACTTGAAAAGTTTCAAGAACGTACTACTAGTGAAGAATCTACGAATGTACTACAGCTCCCGTACGGATCATTCAGACAAGATTAGGCTTAACAGCGTGCTGAGAGGCACTTAAATTTCCATATTGTGATGGAATGGGATGGCGCTCTAATAACTGGTATAAAGTGAAGTACAGTTTGCCAAGTAGTTCATTGCTGTTCTCTGCATCTACATCTACGTGATTACTCTGCTATTCACAATAATGTGCCTGGCAGAGTGTTCAACGAAGCACCTTAAATATGTCTCTCTACCGTTCCACTCCCGAACGGCGCGCGAGAAAAACGAGCACTTAATTTTTTCTATGCGAGCCCTGATTGCTCTTATTTTGTCGCGATGGTCATTTATCCCTATGTAGGTCGGTGCCAACAGAATGTTTTCGCAATCGTAGGAGGAAACTGGCGATTGAAATTTCATGAGAAGATCCCGTCGCAATGAAAAACACCTTTGTTTTAATAATTGCCACTCCACTTCACGTATTATGTCGGTGCTAATGTCTCCCCTATTTCGCGATAATATAAAACTAGCCATAATACAAAACTAGCCACCCTTCTTTGTACTCTTTCGATGTCATCCGTCAGTCCCACCTGACGCGGATCTCACACCGCACAGCAATACTCCAGAATAGGGCGGACAAGCGTGGTGTAAGGAGTCACTTTAGTAGACCTGTTGCGCCTTCTAAGTGTTCTGCCAATGATTTGCAGTCTTTGGTTTGCTCTACCCACAACATTATCTATGTGATCGTTCCAATTTAGGTTATTTGTAATTGTAATCCCTAAGTATTTAGTTCAATTTACAGCCCCTCAGATTCGTGTGACTTATCGCGTAATCGAAATTTAGTGGATTTCTTTTAGTACTCATGTGAATAACCTCACACTTTTCTTTATTGAGGTTCATCTGCCACTTTTCACACCATACAGATATCTTATCTAAATCATTTTACAATTCGTTTGGCCATCTGATGACCTTAGGGAACGGTAAATGACAGCATCATCTGCAAACAGTCTAAGACAGCTATCCAGATTGTCTCCTATGTCGTTAACATAGATCAGGAACATAAGAGGGCCATAAAACTTCCTTGGGTAACACCGTATGATACTACTGTTTTACTCGATGACTTTCCATCTATTATTACGAACTGTGACCTTTCTGACAAGAAATCACGAATCCAGTCGCACAACTGAGGCAATATTCCATATACACGCAGTTTGATTAGAAGGTGCTTTTGTGGAACGGTGTCGAAAGCCTTCTGGAAATCCAAAAATATGGAATCAATTTGACATCCCCTGTCGATAGCACTCATTACTTCATGAGTGTAAAGAGCTAGTTTTGCTTCACAAGAACGACATTTTCTGTCTCCGTGCTGACTAAGCGTCAATAATTGTCTTCCTCGAGGTAATTCGTAATGTTCGAACACAGTATATGTTCCAAAACCGTACTAGAAATCGACGTTAGTGATATGAGCCTGTAATTCCGCGGATTACTTCTATTTTCCTTTTTGGGTATTGTTGTCACTTGAGCAATATCCCAGTCCTTAGGTACGGAACTTTCTGTGAGCGAGCTGTTGCATATAACTGCTAAATATGGAGCTATTGTCTCAGCATTCTCTAAATGGAACCTGACTGGTATACAGCCTGGACCGAAGGCCTTGACTTTATTAAGTGATTTAAGTTGCTTTGCTACACCGAGGATATCTATTTCTATGTTTCTCATCTTGGCAGTTCTTGTTGATTGGAATTCAGGAATATTTACTTCTCCTCTTTGGTGAAAGAGTTTCGTAAAACCGTGTGCGTATGTATGCACATCTCAATTTGGTAACCTTTCCTCACGAGAGATTTCTATAAAAAACGGTCGTAGATTGAATTTAGTAAATAGCTGTAGCCAAAATATTATTCTTCTGAGACTGCTGGAAAGCAGAAGCCAGTACCGCAGCCACAAATGTCATTATAAATTATCAACTGTTCTGATGTGGATGCTACCAGGAATATCAGTATGGACGCAGCTGCATTTAGAATGTGCATGGCGAGTCGCAACTTATAATGCTAGCATTATTGACGCATCGTACCGTTATGTGACATGTTTTTGTAGACATTTTTGCCAGCAGTAGGACCCAGTACCCCTCCCAGCACAATGTGAGGTCACATTGTAGCAGTATGGTGGTCCACACCAGCTGAGACCAACAGCTGGATACACCCTATGACCTCATTACCTGATTGAAATATTGCTTCTGTAAGTAGGCTGTTTAGGTTTTTTTATTGGTAACGCCACCTCTGTATGAAAATCACTGGCTGTGCTGTGTGCAGTCTGTGGCTGCTTTGCATTGTTGTCTGCCATTGTAGTGTTGGGCAGCAGCAGCTGGATGTGAACAGCGTGTAGCGTTGCGCAGTTGGAGGTGAGCCGCCAGCAGTGGTGGATGTGGGGAGAGAGATGGCGGAGTTTTGTAATTTGTCATGAACTGCTATATATATATTATGACTATTAAGGTAAATACATTGTTTGTTCTCTATTAATATCTTTCATTTGCTAACTATCCCTATCAGCAGTTAGTGCCTTCCGTAGTTTGAATCTTTTATTTAGCTGGCAGTAGTGGTGCTTGCTGTATTGCAGTAGTTCGAGTAACCAATATTTTTGTGAGGTAAGTGATTTGTGAAATGTATAGGTTAATGTTAGTCAGGGCCACTCTTTTGTAGGGATTTTTGAAAGTCAGATTGCGTTGCGCTAAAAATATTGTATGTCAGTTTAAGGACAGTCCTGTACAATTGTTCAAAGGGGACGTTTCATATGGCGACCCTGCCAGGATACCTCACTGGAATCTTCTGATTTTTTTTTGTAGTTCGTGTAATTAGTGTAGCTATTGTTTATTGCTGGCGCGTAATTGTAGAGAGAATCTCCTTTATAGTTGCAGCCTTTCATTGTTGTACAGTAAAACAGTTGTGGCATGCATGTAGATTTGCACCAAGTATTTCGCAGCTGCGCTTGCAATTAACTACATATTATTTTCAGTGCTATGTTAATGTGTTCTATTATTTTTGCTCTTCAAATTGTGCTTTTCTGTGTTATCGTGTGAAATATTGTGACAATAATGGCGTGTGAAAAACGTAACACTAGGCTCCAAAGTAAACTGAGAAATAATAGTGACGACGAGCGTAGCTTGCCAGCACCACTGTGTAATGAATTAACAGACGTTCAAAGTAGTAATTTGGTAACTGTGCATAGGGAAATGGAGCGGGCTGCAAACAATGGCGTAGACAGTGAAACAGGTAGTGAATAGGGAAGCATTATCGATCGATCGCTCGGCAACAGCTCGCCTCAGGAATCGGAAATGACAGGACACAATTTTGCAAATACTGTAGATTCAGGTTTTGCGTCCTCACCGTTTTTTCAAATGAGTCAAGACACATTTTCCGCTTGTCAAAATGTGAATGTTGCCGGTGCAAATTCACTGCCGAAAAGCACTGAGGAACATGTTTCAGATACCAGTGCATTGTTATTACAATTAATGCAACAAATGGGACAGAAGCTTGAAAAGTTAGACACAATGGAACAACACCAGAGACAAACACAGCAACAGTTAGACACAGTGGAACAAAATCTCAAAAAGTTAGACACAGTGGAACAAAATCTCAAAAAGTTAGACACAGTGGAACAAAATCTTCAAAAGTTAGACACCACACTTGAACAAACACGTGAAGATTTAACTACTGAGTTACATAACATTGAATCGAAATGTCAAAAAGTCTGTAATGACGTAAAAACACAAATTTGTGAGCATTTTCAACCTATTTTTTCGCGGCGTGAAAATGCATTACAGAATCACGAAGCAGCCATAAAAGAACTGCAAAACATTGTTCATGAAAATCATGAGACCTTGTAGGCTAAAATTGACTCAGTTGCATCTACCAATTCGGTTACGCAACTTGCAAAAACTCAGGAAAACTTGAAGGACACAGTAGATTCGATTTCAACACAAATGGACACTCTGAAACTTGGTTCAGAAAACCACACTGAGGAAATGTGTACACTATCGGAGAAAGTAGCCGAACTTTCGGATCAGGTCACTAACTTATCTACAAAGGTAGATGATGATCTGAATGACACAAGACCTGTAGCCTTCACTGACACAGAAGAGTATGAACAAATTAGAAAATTCAAACAAAATCAAAATCAAATCAATACACGGTACAAAAGAGAAATCCGGGAAGTATAAGATCAGTTGACGCAGGTAATACAAGAATTACGTATTTCAGAGGACACTCGCGCTCCAACACGGGAAGAGGGACTTAGAAATACGGAAAAGCCGCAAAATAATAACACAGGGCATTTCGGAAGTTATGAAAGAAATTGGCAATGTGCACCGAATTTTGAGATGGAACGGCCGACACGACCTAACAATGACCGATATGCGACTCGCCGACATGATGATTTTGACTATAAGCTGTTCATTACTACACGTAAATTCAAAACATTTAAGAATTCTGGCAACGACATTCATCCACAAGCATGGCTCCCTCAATTCTCTCATTGTTTTCCTCCCAACTGGTCGTTAGAACACAGATTAGAATTTATGTGTGGCTACTTAGAGAATGAACCAGCTGTAAGAATGCGATCGGTCATTCACGATTGCCACAGTGAAGGAGAATTTTACCATGCCTTCCTCTCAGCATATTGGTCTCAAGCCACACAAGACCGAGTAAAACATGGCATCATAATGATGAAACATTTCGAACAATCTGAATTCTCCAGTCTTGTGAAATATTTTGAAGACATGTTGCACAAGAATCAGTACCTGTCAAACCCATACAGCCCCTCAGAACTCATCCGCATTTGCTTAATCAAATTACCTGAACATTTACGACGTATTATTTTAGCAGGACGTTGCAAAGAAGACATTGAGGCTTTTCAGGGACTGTTACAGGAACTGGAAATTGACACTGACAATCGGGGAACAAGGAAACAGGAGCACAACAATTACAGGTCACATCTGTCACAATTCCGCGATGAAAGAAGTAATAACTTGACACGACAAGGCTATTCTCACAACACAAATCGTGACCAAAACAGACACCACCCATATGACAACCACTGGCAGAATAATAGTTACAGAGAAAGATCGCATTTCCGTAGTAATGAATATGACAGAGATAACCATAGAAACAGACAATATGTTAATCAGAACTATTATTATCAAGGGAGACAGAATAATTTCAGACGCAACAGTTCAGCGCGCAGTTACGATTCAGGGAGAAATTCTCCACCACGTGACCGACAAGAAAGAAACTGTGTAAACTACCGAAAAAAACGACAGACCTGAATTCCATCAGAACTGGCGAGCTTCAAACAGGGCAGGGCCTTCTCGTCAAAGTGAATTTGTAGAAGTTAGGTCTCCTAATCCCAATAACGGCGCGCGCCAACAAAGAGACAGACAGTGACTCGCACAGCAGGCAGCCGCGTGCGCCCGCTGGCTCCGAGAAAAATAACATAAGACGCTAGCCTTGAGAATAATTTTAGCATTCTTTACCGACGTATACCGCATGATAATTACATTCAAGTTTAAATTCTGAGTACTGTGAAGAGTAAAGGTTTATACCACATTTCACATGTAAAACCGTTTATTGAAAGATAATCTGCTTTATAACTTTGTCTTTGCCATATAACTTTTCACTTTACATCGCTAGTATGCTTTGTCAGACTCAGAATCTGTTAACATACAACAATGTTTGAAGTTAAATATCCAGTCTAGAACCTAGGGAACATTTTTAAACAGAAATTACGAATGCATTGTTATAGTGAACAGACGACACAGTGTTGTATTTGTACATTCTTGCTTGTTAGTTGCACGATTACGTAACGACTATAAGGCTTACATACTTAGAACATATACTGCTAATGAGTTTTAATGCAACATTTTGGTTTACTTGAAGATACATTCTGGATTTAAAGTACTTTCTGTGAGATACCAGATGACACAGTGGTTAATTTATGTGACAACTACACGGTTTTATCACGACGCTACTAATGACTGACAATTTACAATGTTGCTTTTGCGGTGTTTCTGTTTTATATCTGCACAGTTTTTCTGAATTATTCTGGAAAGTAAAACATGTTCTTATTTCAATTTCCAGGAGTGTATTTCGGTAAGAAAGTTAAGTGACCACCTGCACGTAATACGTCATGGGCACCCAGCTGGGTGACAGTCGCCTGGAAAAAAGCGATTAGCGTGTGCCTTCCAGAGGCACAGGTGAATAAAGAAAAAAGGGAGGCCATTATCGTCGCTATTGACGTTCCTTTGTAGAAAGCATCGCAAAAACGACATGGTCGAACTTGAAAACATATGATTATACTGTGGAGCTCTTAATTTATGATATGTACTGAAATGCCTAACGAAATGACGAGAAATATTTTTACATCTGCACACCTGATTATGACAAGCGTCTTTCTCGAGAACTGAGAGAATTTTTACTGCCTTATGAAATGCCATATGGCTAATGAATGATGTTTCATGCCGTCCTTTGTACATATTTGCTCATTTTGTTTAATATCTAGTTTCTAGTGGCATCGCGACCTTGGGACCCGGGGGGCCCCCTTTTTTTTATCAGTTGCTGACCCTCGAATCATGAAACGACGCGACGCAGTCATGTTTCGATTCATGAGGGTCAGCAACTGATAAAAAAAAAGGGGCCCCCCGGGTCCCAAGGTCGCGATGGCGGCGTCACTGTCCCGCCGACATAATTTGTCCTTTTAGGACAATTATCTGAGCAAGCACCCACGCCAGCAAAAGGTTGGCGCGTGTAAACTTGTCTTTTACGAGTGACAGCCCAACACGTGCTGTTCAATAACGTAATGTATATAAAAGGCGGCAATTATTTATTTATTTTAGTCAGCAAAATGTCTTGGGTAAATCAGTATTTAAGTACGGGCAACCATGGCTCTATACAATATGACGGAGGTGTTTTATATCCGGGACGCAACTGATAAAAAAATGGGGCCCCCCAAGGTCGCGATGGCGGCGTCACTGTCCCGCCAAGATAATTTGTCCTTTAAGGACAATTATCTGAGCAAGCACCCACACCAGCGAAAGGTTGCCCGACACGTGCTGTTCGATAACGTAATGTAAAACGGACTCGGAACAGAAAGAAAGGATGTGTCATGCTGATATGATCAACTGCATAATCTAGGGATAAGATTCCAAATTAGAATGTTAAATTTGAAAAATTTTATATGGCAAGGTATCAGAATATTAATTTTTTAGCAGCATTTTTGAATTATATATACAGCCTGTCCCATTTATCTTGACCACCCTAAATAACTGTTGGTCCGGATGCAAATTACAAAATGTTTCAAGCAACTGTTCTTTAGCCGTCAGGGGGACATCAATCATCAATCAGCGTGATTGCTTTCGTTGTAGCTTTGTTTTTTACAAAGATATGAACAGCGGTATGAGTTTTTTAAATGGCACCCAGCATTTTTTATTCGGTAATTCATTTCCTGTCCTAAAATGTATCACAGTGTACCATTCATTGGAACACAACGTTGTAATTACATAACACAACACTGACGTTGACGCTCCCAGCGCTTAGTGCTGGTACTCGAGGTATGGAACACATCCACGTGCTGACGTTGGCAGAGGACAAACGTAAACATAAGTAGAATGCACACCCGTCATTCTGTCAACCATCGTCAATTGAAGAGTTGTATGAGCAGAATGTACACCAACGAAGAGAAGGTAGAAATGCTACTCATCTATGGGGAATGTAAGTTGGCAGAACAGTAATTGCAATACTGTTTTCTTACGAATGGTACATTTAGTACAGTAGTTTAGTCCTTTTAAATACTGTTGTGTAGAGTAGACATACAATAAAGGCTGTCCATCCTACAAACTGCATCGACATAACGTTACTTATATTGTTGTTGAAGGTAGGCGAAATGCTAAGAGGGCAGCGGAACAGTACAGAGAGCGATATCCTGACAAGAAACCACCTTCCCGACGGGTGTTTTCTCGGCTAGTTGCGACGCTTCAGGAAAAGGAAAATATAAACCCACGACAACGCAATCGTCATAACACTCGCACAGACAATGCTGCCGAAGTTACTGTTCTCGCTTCCGTTGCTGTGAATGCTCATGTGACCACACGACAGATTGAACACGAGATTGGGATTCCTAAAACAAGTGTACATCGTATTCTTAAACATCACCGGTTCTATCCTTACCATGCACACCTACATCAAGAATTGCATGAGAATGATTTCCAGAATCGTGTAAAGTTCTGTCAGTGGGCACAGCAGTAAATCCTCGCCAATCCGAACTTCTTCTCCGATGTTCTATTTACCGATGAATGTTCCTTCTCAAATAAAGGATCGGTAAATAGAAGGAACATGCATTATTGGTCCAGCAACAACCCGCGTTGCCTTAGACAGGTGGAACATCAGCGTCAATGGAGAGTTAACGTATGGTGTGGGATGCTTAGTACTACAATTACTGGCCCTTATTTCATAAATGGTAGTACAAACGGCACAGCATATGCCAACTTCCTCAAACGAATTCCTCCTCTTCTGGATAAAGCGCCGCTAAGAACCAGAATGCTTACGTGCTATCAACAAGATGGATGTCCAGCACATAATACCTTGCGTGCACGTCGTGTTCTGAACCGAAGGTATCCTGTCAGATGGACTGGTCGAGTACGAACAGTAACTTGGCTAGCTAGATATCCTGATTTAAAACTGTGGAATTTTTCTTTGGGGATGCATTAAAGACGTTGTCTATCGCGATATTCCAACAACTCCAGAGGACATGCAGAAACGTATTGTGCTTGCTTGTAATTCTTTTCAGCAGGCAACACTGGAAGCGGTATATAATTCTTTCATTCAACGAGTGCACCAGTGTATCGGTGTCCAGGGTCACCACTTTGAGCACCTTTGAATATTCTACTCCTCGGCAATGGTACAGGAGAGTCAAATTCAATTTTGTGTTATGTTTTAACTTGGCTTTCATTTATTTTCTGACAACTCCAGCAAGTGGACGAGTTTGTGATCCCGGGGTCAAAGTCAATGTTGTGCTATGTAATTAATAACGCTGAAAAATTAATATTCTGATACCTTGACATATAAAATTTTTCAAATTTTACATTCTAATTTGGAATCTTATCCCTAGATTATACAGTTGATCATATCAGCATGACACATCCTTTCTTTCAGTTCCGAGTCCGTTTTACATTACGTTATCGAACAGCATGAGTCGGGCAACCTTTTGCTGGCGTGGGTGCTTGCTCAGATAATTGTCCTTAAAGGACAAATTATCTCGGCGGGACAGTGACGTCGCCATCGCGACCTTGAGGGGCCCCATTTTTTTTATCAGTTGCTGACCCTCGAATCATGAAACGACGCAGTCATGTACTAATATAAATATTTTCTGTCTACAGAACGAGTAAATAATATTTTTTTCAAAAAAAATGAGGGAGCACAAAAAGACATTTACCTTCACAGGAACTGCATTCATAATTTTCTTTTCAAGTACTTGGTAACTTTTTTGGTAGAATAACTTCTTGTGGTGCACCACTTTAATTACATAGACATTAAGATGTGAATATACATTTCCCTTGTCTGCATTGTTGTCTTTAGTGTGCTATTTTTTCTGCTTGAGCTTTGTCATGTTTAGGTACTAGTTATATCATTTGCTGCTGCTGATTGCCAGGCATTATGTTACGGAATTTGACTTTGTATTATGCTGTTAAGCCAGTTTTACTACGCATTTATTTTTCTTGTTTGCTGCTCATTGCCTATTATTAGTTGTAATATTGCTGCTTGCTTTGACAATTTCCATGTTTTTTCATTGCTAATTGTATTAATTGTTTTGTGCTGCTGCATTGCCTCGTCCCTTTGTTTAGCATCTGAGCTCAGTAGATTTAAGTTAGCTTAAGAGGGGGTAGACTACATAAGAAACTGACTATGGACAATAGGGACAAAATGCATTGAGAAGTTATATAAAAAATATTTGGGCCAAAATGAGTATTGTACACTGAGAAATAATTATTTTGAAAGATATATGAATAGAACACAGAAAGCAGGTATAGGTAGGACTTTTTGGGAATAATGACGAATGAAGGGAGATCTCCAAGAAGTAAAGAAAGTTTTGTTTGCAAAATACTGCAGTAAAAGTAACCCTGTCCTTTCCTTGTGTTATCCCACTATGTGTTTGTGTTCCCTTGTGTATTTTTGTTTTTCCTGTCTTTATGTGTTTAGCTAATAAGATTTATGTTGTAGAATTTTTCAAAAACTATGTTACTTTCTTCATAAAGGTGTTTAGACATTATTTATTCTGTTTTGTTTTAATGCTCATGTGTGAAGATGATCTTTCATGTATGTACTCATGTCATAATTCCTGTAACACTGATGTATATGTTATTTCGATTTTTTTGTAAAGCCTGTACTACAAATGTTATCTGTATTGTTATATTCTTTAATGATGTATTTTGTACCTTTGTAAATGTATTCTTATGTTATAACATTGTAATTGACACCAGTTCATCATATTATTAACTTGTAAGTTCCATTTCACTGCACACATTTCTGTTGGTCATAGTATATGGACAATATGTGAGAAGTAGAGACTGTTAGTGTTTGCATGTGTGTTAATAATTCAGCAAGGGACTGGATAACAGCATTGCTGGTTCTAAGGACAATTCCAAAAACTTTGTGAGTGCACAAGTGGTGGCTATGGACTTGCTATATTATCCGCAAGACTCTTCAATGGTGATTGTGCACCTGCACAGTCACAACAGATGGCTGCTGGCCATCTCTACAAAGACTACAGTGGGTCTGCATCTTTGATGACCCACCAATACCATTATTTCTACAAAGACCACGGTGAGTCTACACCTTTGCTGACTCACCAGTACCATTATTTCTACAAGGACTGCAGTGGGTCTGCACCTCTGGTTGCCCACCAAAACCATACTCTCAACAACGACTACAGTGGGTCTGCGTCTTTGCTGACTCACCAGTACCATTATTTCTACAAGGACTGCAGTGGGTCTGCGCCTCTGGTGGCCCACCAATACCGTAATCTCTACCGGGACTACAATGGGTATGCTCTGTGATGACCTACCTACCAATACTCTTCAAAACTTTGACTGACTCTGATGTGGGTTTGCTCTGCTGTCTTTCCGTTGGAAGGACAACACTACTTCTTCAAGACTGCATGGAAATCCACTACTTCTGTGTGCAATTTCTTTTACTAATGAGACTTTGTGAAAAAAACAAACTGTAATTACTATTATGATGAATGACCAGGACTATCTTTATGGACTGTGACAAAATTTTAGCTTTTGACCAACATTGTATCAATAAGTGTGTGCATTTGATTTCTTTGTTATTGTAATTATGAAAATTTTTTTAAAATCATTATTGGCCACTGCCCAAACCAATTTGTAAAATTTTTTGTGGGGAGCGTGGGGACTATGTAAGTAGGCTGTTTAGGTTTTTTTTATTGGTAACGCCACCTCTGTATGAAAATCACTGGCTGTGCTGTGTGCAGTCTGTGGCTGCTTTGCATTGTTGTCTGCCATTGTAGTGTTGGGCAGCGGCAGCTGGATGTGAACAGCGCGTAGCGTTGCGCAGTTGGAGGTGAGCCGCCAGCAGTGGTGGATGTGGGGAGAGAGATGGCGGAGTTATGTAATTTGTCATGAACTGCTATATATATTATGACTATTAAGGTAAATACATTGTTTGTTCTCTATTAATATCTTTCATTTGCTAACTATCCCTATCAGTAGTTAGTGCCTTCCGTAGTTTGAATCTTTTATTTAGCTGGCAGTAGTGGTGCTTGCTGTATTGCAGTAGTTCGAGTAACCAATATTTTTGTGAGGTAAGTGATTTGTGAAACGTATAGGTTAATGTTAGTCAGGGCCATTCTTTTGTAGGGATTTTTGAAAGTCAGATTGCGTTGCGCTAAAAATATTGTATGTCAGTTTAAGGACAGTCCTGTACAATTGTTCAAAGGGGACGTTTCACTTCGACAGCTTGGGCGTGTCATTTCGGCAAACATTCAGGGGCCACGATTTGCTTCCATCGTAACCTGGCAGTTAATCCCTAGGCAAATGCCAGGGCACTCTCAATAATCACGAGTTGTTCTTCCTACACTGGCACCTCTTGATCAGTGCTGTTTAAGTGCCATCAAAAATACGACTCCTATTGTGTAATATGTATTGTATATTGCGGTTGCAGAATGTACCTCTAATCTTTTGCTAAGCTGTAAAACGAGCGTTACTGTTCCAGCTTTTAGAGTTCTGCCTCTTTGGCCTCCTCATTAAAATGAAGCTCTTCAGACTCGGCAGCAAATATTTTTGAAGGATAACAATTTCGTCTTGCACCCTTAGCAGTACCATTCTACTTGTTTTCTTTTAATGAAACCTTAACTAATGAAATAAAATTATTACAAAACTGGAACTGACCATGGAGAGCCTTAAAACTGTCTTACGAAGCACTCTGCGAGTCAATAACTTTTTTCTGGACATATTCGTCACAGAAAAACAATCATTCCCACCACATTTTCTGCGATGCGGTTTGAGCGTGATAGTTGATAAACCAATGAAACCAGTGAAAAGCCCAGTGTGTTCTTTGCAGTCAAGTGTGTGATGTTTTCTATGACTACGGTTGATGTAAGATTAACTTCTGAGCCCCATTCTTGCCGCGTCGTCCTCCGATCACTTTTTCTCTCTATTACCAGCGGCATCTTTTTTACAAAGAGTAGTATTTAATAAACTTTAGGTTAATCGTAATGCGGTAGTGGACGTTTGTGAACAATTTAGTATTGCTGTGACGTAGGTCTTTCGCCGGAGAATACTGTTGTGTCTAGCTCATACAGCATAGACACAATGAGGTAGCTAGGTGCACGCTAAACTAACGCAGACGGGCTTGAAGTTCTGGAACATGAGACTTATTAATGAATAAGAAGAAAAGTACGTAGATGTTACTTAACTTTTATTCTCTTGTTGGAATACATCTCTCCTGCATATTAGTAAGCTATAAGCACTGATACAAATGGCGCCTTGCTAGGTAGTAGCTAGGGACTAAGCTGAAGGCTATTCTATCTGTCTCTCGGCAAATGAGAGGAAGGCTTCGTACGTCTGGTCGCAAGCTATGTCGTCCGTACAACTGGGGCGAGGTCTAGTCCGTGTCTTGTGACATGCCATGTGGTGGCGCTAGGTTGCGATTACACAGTGGCGACACGCGGGTCCGACATGTACTACAGGACCGCGGCCGATTTAAGTTACCACCTAGCAAGTGTGGTGTCTAGTGGTGACACCACATTCCTCCCCCGCAAATCGGCGAACGGTCGTGAGATGAGGCTTCCGCCCGCCGTGGGGAGGACCCCATGTTGACGTATGCGATGAGGTGGGGAGCCTAACAACAGGCGAGGCTGTGCCACCCGCACCCGGCCATTCGGTCCGAGGGGAGCTAGGAAACGCCTGCAAACCTAGTCCAGGGTGCACGTCAACATGCGGTGTATGCGCACGTAATGAGACAGGAGGGGCCGAAGGGTCGACCTCCATTGCGTCGGGGAATCCGACGCGCGATGACGACATCTGGTCCGGAGCGGGCAATAGGTCCATGGCGGAGGACTGCTGGTCACGGGAAGCGAGCGGCGGCGCGTGACCCAGGGAGGCGCCAGGCGGCTGCAGCGAAGCGTCCGCTGCGGGCGGCGCCGGCGGCGGCTGCGGCGGCGGCGCGACGCCATGAGGCAAAACGGAAGGCAGCGTCGGTAACACCTGGGGATGAGGCGAGCCAGTAGGTGGGTCCCCAAGGCGCTGACCCGACGGCTCCGTCGCTGAAAGCAGACGGGGAGCGGCAGAACCCAGGCGACGACAGAGGCGCAGCTGATTGAGATGCCGACGCACCTCACCAGAGGCCCCCAAAACCAAATACATCGCGCGGCCGAGGCAGCGAAGAATGCGCCCTGCGAGTCAACGCCGTGAACCGCGATAGGTGCGATAATAGACAACGTCGCCAGGAGCAAAAACCGGAGTCTGCCGCTGCACAGGAACCTGATGCGGCGGATGCAGCAAAGACATCAGGGTGCGATGAGATCGACCATGGAGCAATTCAGCCGGCGAGCGACCATCGCGGGGCTGAGAGCGATACGATGACAAAAAGAGTAACAAAGCGTCCTCCCGAGAATGCGATTCTTTCAATTTCAACATCTGTGACTTGAAAGTCCGGACCAATCGTTTAGCGGCACCGTTTGACTGAGGCGAAAATGGCGCGGATGTCAGATGTTGAATACCGTTGGCCGCGCAGAATGACTGAAATTCTGCGGACATGAATTGTGGACCATTGTCGGAAACAATAGTCTGCGGAAGACCTTCAATGCAAAAGATGGCAGACAAGGCTTGGATTGTGGCAGAAGACGTCGTGGAAGACATCCGGACAACAAAAGGAAAATTACTGAAAGCATCGACCACAACCAACCATCGAGCATTCCAGAATGGACCAGCAAAATCGATGTGCAAGCGTTGCCAAGGGGAAGTGGCTTTCGGCCATGCAAAGAATTTCCGCGGCGGTGCGGATTGTTGTTCGGCACACGCCACGCAAGAGGAGCACATATTTGTAATCGCAGCATCGATTCCGAACCAAGTACAGTGCTGACGAGCAAGTTGTTTCGTACGCACTATACCCCAATGTCCTTGGTGAAGAAGCTTTAAGACAGAAGACTGTAACGAACGTGGGACCACGACTCTGGATTGATCATTATCCGAACGCAACAACAAAACACCACGTCGGACAAAAAGTCTCTCCTTGTGAGCAAAAAAACGGCGAACCAAAGGATCCTCGATCCGTGACTTTGACAAGGGCCATTGCGTAGCAACAAAACGCAAAACAGTAGCAAGGACAGGGTCAGCAGCTGTGGCTGTAGCTACACGACGAAAATCAATCGGAAACGATTCGACCACGTCATCGGTTTCCGAATCAATGAACATGCAAGCAAGTTCGGAAGAATCGAATGCTTTATCCTCAGCAACAGGCAAACGGGACAACGCATCAGCGTTTCCGCACTTAGCAGTGGACCGATACAAGATATCGGAGCGGTACCGCGAGAGGAAAAGAGACCAGCGAATGAATTTCTGCGCTGTACGTGGAGGTACAGGCTTGTTCGGATGAAAAAGGGATGTCAAAGGTTTGTGGTCCGTGATGATGGTAAAGTGACGACCATACAAGAAGTCATGGAACTTGGTAACACCAAACACGAGAGCTAAAGCTTCTTTCTCTATTTGTGAATAATTTCTTTGCGCAGATGAGAGCAATTTGGACGCAAAGGCAATAGGGCGATCATGCGAGCCATCCTTGTGCGCAAGCACAGCACCGATCCCGAAATCCGATGCATCAACCATCAACAAAAGGGGTTTTCGGGGATCGAATGGCGTAAGGCAAGTATGTGAAAGTAACGCCGATTTCAACTGGCGAAAGGCGCGTTCGCATTCCGTCGTCCAGACGAACGGAACACCTTTACGGCGTAAGCGATGAAGCGGAGCTGAAATGGAAGAAGTGCGCGGCACAAACCTGTTTGGAAATATTGCTAAAACAATGCAGGGGCGGATGCACACCCGAACGGCAGTCTTTTGAAGCGATACAAGCCAAGATGCGTTTTTACCACCAAGACGCGCTGGGATTCTTCGTCCACAGGTATCGGCAAGTACGCATCTGCGAGGTCCAATTTTGAAAAATATTTTCCCGGGCACAGTTTGTCAAAAAGATCTTCCGGGCGGGGCAAAGGAAAAGTAGCAGTCACAAGTTGTGGATTCACAGTTGCCTTGAAGTCCACACAAAGTCTCAATTTTCCGGAAGGTTTTGGCAAAATTACTAAGGGTGAGGCCCAGAGAGAAGCCTGCACACGTTCAATTACACCTTGAGATTCTAAATCGTGCAATGTTCTTGCGACCTCATCACGCAATGCGTGGGGAACATTGCGCGCTCTGAAAAATTTCGGTTGCGCGTTGTCTTTCAAGTCCAAATGTGCTTCATAGTTCTTAGCGCAACCAAGGCCCGGTGCAAAAATGTCTGCAAATTCTTCACAAAGACTAGAAACACTGGCGGAAGGCACAGTCGGATTCACTGATAGGACCTGATTTACTATAGTCAAATTAAACAATTGAAACAAATCTAAACCAAACAAGTTCACTGCACCAGAAGAACGAAGAACGTAAAATGACACAAGTTTCGTTTGTCCCTTGTACGTTGCAATAAGGCTGCACTGTCCGAACACAGGTATATGCTGTCCTGAGTAACTAGTTAACCTAACATTTGCGGCACGCAATGGCGGTGCGCCCAGTTGTTTGTACGTGTCGTGATTGAGCAATGAAACTGCAGCTCCGGTATCGAGCTGGAAGGGGATCACGTTGCCTTCAAAGTCTAAGTCCACAAAAAGTTTATTGTCCTGTTGACGACAAGAGCAACTGTCACGTGCAATTTGAACTGATACAGGTACAGAAGCACTTGCGACTGTACGGGATTTCCGGCGATGTCGACGCACACTTTTGGTGGGACGAACACAGTCACTGTCAGCTAAAGTGTCACTATATGGGTTGGAATGAACTACATGAATGTCCATGGGCGAAGGTCCACGAGCCTGATTGTCCTGGGTTCGATTCCGGCGCGAAGCAAAGGGCCTGGAATTATTGTGATTGTCTGATCTTAACTTTTTCTGGCAAACACTTTGAACATGTCCTTTCTTTCGACAGTAAAAGCAATTAGCTTGGCGTGACGGGCAATTTTCACGCGAATGTCTAGTAGCACACCGCGGGCATGATTTCACTGCAGTTGCTTGCTTACGCGGCGCACGTGTTTGCAAGGTAGGCTGCCGCTGCTGTGCGGACGGGCGCGAGGGCCGTTTAGCGTCTCGTGCAGCGGGCCCGGCGGGCCGATTAATGTGACACACTGCTGGCGAAGTTTCAAATGAGTCCTGAGCAAAGTCAAGCGTGTCTTGCCTATCCAATATGTCTATCACTTGTTGAAGGGAGGGATTTACGAGTTTCAAAATCTGTTCCCGTATGCGAACATCAGAAACGTTCTGTGCTATTGCATCACGCACCATAGTATCTGAATAAGGGAGGCCACAGTCACATTCAAAGGCACACTCCCTAGTAAGTCCTTGCAAAGTTGCAACCCACTCCCTATTAGTCTGACCGGCCGTACGTTTTGTACGAAAGAACGTATACCGTTTTGCAACTACATTTACTGTTTCTTTGAAATAGGCATCTAAAGCAGACAATATTTCGTCGTAGGACAGAGTTGCTACGTCGCGTCGGGGAAACAATTTCACTATCACACGGTAGGTAGACACACCGACACAAGAAAGCAAAAACGGCTGCCGCTCTTTACCTTGAATTCTGTATGCTGCTAGGTGAAAGTTGAACTGGCGAGACCACTCTTGCCAGGTCTCTTCGGCCGCCACGTATGGCCGAAAGGGAGGTGCAACAGCGTTTTGTGGCAGCGGTAGCGAAGAAGCGGCGGCTGCCGCATCGTTTTGTAGCGCACGTTGACCCTGGACGAGCTGTCCAAGGGCTTCCAATAACGCCTGCGTCTGCTGATTCTGCAAGCGAAAAAATTCGGACAGTACATCTGGAGATTGTGGCGAAGCCATGACACAAACGAATTAATACAAACTCTTTTACTCGTCGCCAAATAATGTTGTGTCTAGCTCATACAGCATAGACACAATGAGGTAGCTAGGTGCACGCTAAACTAACGCAGACGGGCTTGAAGTTCTGGAACATGAGACTTATTAATGAATAAGAAGAAAAGTACGTAGATGTTACTTAACTTTTATTCTCTTGTTGGAATACATCTCTCCTGCATATTAGTAAGCTATAAGCACTGATACAAATGGCGCCTTGCTAGGTAGTAGCTAGGGATTAAGCTGAAGGCTATTCTATCTGTCTCTCGGCAAATGAGAGGAAGGCTTCGTACGTCTGGTCGCAAGCTATGTCGTCCGTACAACTGGGGCGAGGTCTAGTCCGTGTCTTGTGACATGCCATGTGGTGGCGCTAGGTTGCGATTACACAGTGGCGACACGCGGGTCCGACATGTACTACAGGACCGCGGCCGATTTAAGTTACCACCTAGCAAGTGTGGTGTCTAGCGGTGACACCACAAATACCACCTACCATGGAAATTGCAGTGCCTAATACAAGGAAAAAAAGTCGATCTACCACTTTTACATCAGCACAAGTCAATACTTTTTATTAATGTACTTTCCAGGTATGAAATCTGATTCGTTCCTATAGCGTTTGAATTACAGGAAGGATACACTAGCAAGTACTGGGACATATCCAGAATCAATCTCTCTTACCTTCGCGGGCAAGTGCTCTCAGTTGGAAGAGGTCCCGAGTTCGAGTCTCGGTCCGGCACACAGTTTTAATCTGCCAGGAAGTTTCATGTCAGCGCAGAATCCGCTGCAGAGTGAAAATCTCATTCTGGAGTGATGTATTTAATCGTCTGTCTGTTATATTATTACCCTACTACACACCAACAATTAGCAAATGAAATCAAATTAACAGAAGTTATTATCAAGACCCAATTACAATTTAAATACATTTTGAAATACAAGTTCTAAGTAACCAACAAAAATTTCCACCTTCAAGAGAGAGTAATTTATTAAGAGATTAACGTAACTTAGTTCGTTTGCAAGTATCCCATGATCCGTAGTAAAATACCTTCTTCCATTTCAGGGTGCAACTTGGTGCTCGACCGACGAAGTATGACTTAACTGTCCACGTGTTATATAAATAGTTCCAAAAATATGCAGCATTTTATTTGCCAAAATATTCTGCAAATATTCCGAATAGCACTAAATACAATAAGGTGTCAAAAGTTATGGTCTACCTACTAATATCGTGGCGGAGCAGCAACTCGACGTGGCATGGACTCAACAAGTCGTTGGATGTCCCCTGCAGAAGTAATGAGGCACGTTGCCTCTGTAAGACGTCGATAATTGCGAAAGTGTTTCCGGTATCCAGGATTTTGTGGACCAACTGAGCTCTCGATTGTCCCATACATGTTCGCTGGAATTGATATCTGGTAGTCTGGGTGGCCAAATCATTAGCTCGAAATCACCAGAATGTTCTACAAACCAGTCACGACCAACTGGGATCCGGCGTTAAGACACCGCCGTTTGGAAACTTGAAGTGCATGAATGGCTGCAAACAGTCTGCAAATAGCTGAAGGTAAGGGCCTTGTTGACAGCTGGGATCCAAGGGTCAATGGGGTCTGCGCCGTGCTCGATCCCTACCATCGGCTTATACCAGCTGATATCGGGACTCATCTGTTCAGGCCACTGTTTTTCACTCGGCTAGGGTCGAACCGACATAGTCACAAGACCAGGAGAGAGGTTACGGTCGTTGTCGTGGTGTTAGCAAAGGCACTCGCGTCAGCCGTCTGCTGCCAAAGCCCATTAACGTCAAATTTTGTTCGCCTTACGCCTCACATCGATTTCTGTGGTTACATCACGCATTGGTTCTCTGTTATCGCTGACAACTCTGCGCGAAGGACTCTGCTCTCGGTTGCCGAGTGAAGGCCGTCGACCATTGCTTTGGACGTGGTGGAGAGGTAACGCCTGACATTCTTGGCACACACTCGATATGTTGATCTCGGAATGTTGAATTTCATAAGAATTGCAGAGATGGAGTTCCGTACGCCTTACACCAATTATTATTCCGCGTTCAAATTCGTTAATTCCCGTCCTGTGGCCATAACAACATAAGTGCAAGTGACAACTCCGTCAATGCATTGGCATTTTATACCTTGTTTAAACGATAATACCGTCATTTGTATGTGTGCACTTCGCTGTCCCATGACTATTGTCACCTCATTGCATAATACGTCAATTACATATGCAGGAAGCGAAATATTTACAAAGACCGCAGAAAACACAAACTTACGTTCAACAACAACAAAAACTGTAGCAAGAGGAGGAAACTGCTTATGACGGTCTCTAGTGTACATTCCTTCAAGTGAATCTCAAACCAGACATTAGACTGAAGTGCCGTTCAAAAGACATCATATGTTGCCAGGTACACTATCCTCTAGGTTCATCAATCTGCCATAAATGTATGTCACAACTTTCTCTAACTTGGCACAGTGTAATATGGTCATAAACTTGCAATAGTAAACATCACGTAGAAGAAGGGATGGTACTACGTCAGTATATCTGTGGTGAGTACGTGCTGTTACCTAAGGCCTGTGTCGCACTGGAGAATAACTGTTGGACGTGGAAGAGTACGTCTTTTGCCAAAAAAATAAATCATAATTTTGTGCAGGTGGTATGTTGTGGTAACCGTGGAACTTCGGTTACTGAAGTATTTTCTTTTGTAATGTGCGATGCAAATATACAATCGAATTAATTATAACAGGAACACAGTGCGGTCAAAATTACGCAAGTTGCGAAATATATATGTGTGCTACGTCTATGTCAAAAGATTTCAAGGAACCGTCAACGAAACAGCTGGTTCTTTACTATCGTGGTAAATTGTTCTAAATACATTTATATTGATCCAGAATGAGAAAAGGATTAATTTATGAAACATAGATATACTGTTCATTTTTTGCCAAAAAATTAATTTTTATCTCTGTTAATGGTTTTACTGAATTGAAAAGTCCCTGATTATTAACAAATATATTTTTATTAGACGGCTTCTCGTCAAATATATATTTTGTTTCGTTGCTAATACGTTTAATTCCTCTTTGTTATACTTTAGTTGAAAATTGTAACTGCATAAAAAAAACGAATTGGTCTCGTAGTTAATGTATATTCTATTCCTCATGTTATAGTTATACTCACTGTCTCCCTTTCCTAAAGTGTACTGCGCTGCAGAAGGTCCATGTTTTTCATGATTTCCTAAATCATTTTATTTCAACCGTGTGCATGTATCTCTTGTCTACAGACTCGCCTGTTTGGCTTGAGCGGAGGATTTATGTGCGCTAACTGCTGCCTTTCGTTCTGTGGGTTATCATATTTTAACTGCTTCTGTGTCGCATTTTATCAGATTGGAGATAAGTCCAGTATTTGTGTTCATAGGAGTGAATCAACGGACAACAATTTGCCGCCCCGACTCAATCTGGGTCTGGTCCACCGCTCCATTTCTCAAGCTGGAATGCTGCGTGTTACGGTACACGAGCAGGCCTCAATTTTATACTCACTGACACTAAAATTAGTATCATAACATACTTGTAGATTAAACAGTAGAAATAATCAGACGCAGGAGAATAGTCGGAGAAATTTATTAAGCTGCACACTTGTTCACCTATTTCAAAAAGACGAAGATAAATATTATATCCACGATTATCGACCTGAATAGTAGAAACGTGGCCCACAAAATCATATCAGAAGCTAATACCCATTTCAACTCAGTCTGCATTTAGAAAACCACATTAGATGGGGGGGGGGGATTACTCTGTGTTAATTACTGTAATTTTTATTTATTTTCTCAATTCTCAAATTGGATTTTATATCAGTTACATAAATCCAGAAAATTATGTATGCCGTAACATGAACGGAATTTATTAAAACTAAAAAGAATAATAAAACTCGAATCTGTCGAATTCCAGACTGAAAATGATGAATTAATAATTAATAAACAGGGCTATTTAAATTTTAATAGTGACCAGACGAAGAAAAACGTGACGGCGGTTGTCTGTAAAAAATATTTCTGAAAGTTGCACGGTATTACCTGAGAAAATCACGGAACACCGAAATCGGTATGGGTGGGTAAGTTTAAGAGAGCTCTACCCTCTGTAGACGTAAAACTTTTGCTACTGGTAACGCATTATTATTAATACAATGAGTGCTCTCCTTTTAATTTCAGCGAAGGCAATTCCCCTAATATAACATAATAAAATTGAGTTCCGTAGTTGAATTAAGAAATAGTTGCAATTTTCTGCCGGCCGCTGTGGACGAGCGGTTCTAGGCGCTTCAGTCTGGAACCGCGCGTCTGCTACGGTCGCAGGTTCTAATCCTGCCTTGGGCATGGATGTGTGTGATGTCCTTCAGTTAGTTAGGTTTAAGTAGTTATAAGTTCTAGGGGACTGATGACCTCAAATGTTAAATCCCATAGTGCTCAGAGTCTTTTTTTTTCAGTTTTCTGGGAGAGATATCAACGCAAAAATCCTCAGATCATGAAACAGAGTCTCGAATGAGCTACGCAAATTAACCCTGTTTTCATGATGGTTCATGTTTTGGGCTAGAACGGTGGTTTCACTGCTCTGAGCTGGAGTAACGTATCATATATATGACATCAAGGGTTGTAAATGAAAGAGGTTAACTGCTTCCCTGGTGCTGAGAGTGGACATTAATTCTGTGGGTAGTTGCGTCATCTGCCAGAGGTTATCAATCAGTGAATAAATATACGTAGATCATATTCAGTACGTTGCTGCTGCTCTGAGTGGGCGCTATTGTAGTCTTGAGGAATAATAAAATCTACTTTTTCCAGGGATTCTGAATGTACGCTAGCCCCAAAAATGTTATATCTTCTGTCTGATTAATGCTACTACCAACGTAAGTTTCGAAACTCTACACAGTGAAAAATAGAGTGACTGTAATATGACCTCTAATGGCCCTCCCTTGGCCCCTAGAAAAATTATTAAGTATTCCTGATAAGAGTAAAAAGGACAAACAGACAGGCAGCCTCGAAACTTCCGGCTACAAAATTGATTGTAACTACTGTTCTCTGCTCTTACCAGGCCCTCTTTGCTTCCTAATAATAAATCTGTCCTTTGGTGTTACTTTTTAAAGTGAAAATTGAAACTGACCTTTCATCGAAAATAAAATATTTAGTGCTATGGACCTTAATTACCGTCTTCTTGGCTGAAAAAGAGTAAATCATTAATTTTTCAGTAATGAGTGGCGTCTCCGGACTGCAATCGAGCGTGTTCAAGTTCTTCTTAGGAGCCAGCGTAAGAAACAGCTTCTCACGATCTGCGTCATAATGTAGCTCTGAAAAATACTTGACGCTGTTATTGAAGAGCAAGTCAGACGGAAACGATTTTGAACTACTGTAATAGTCTGTGTCGGTAGGGCAACTTCCACAAATTTTCGGTTTTCTCAGAAGAGAATCTGTTCATTCCACAAGAATATTAAACAGGGATCGCAGAGTACTACCTAGCATTCAAAATCCTGCATTCTGCTTGCTTGCGCTTTGTATTGTAATCACTAGGAGAGGAAAGATGAGTATAATATTAATTTCAAAAATGAGAAACATTTTTCTTTTTAAGATAACAATCATTATTTCATAAAATCGTTATTCTCAGTGCTCAATTACTACAGTATATATTCATCTTCTTACAAGAGCGTGTACTGACAAAATTTAAAACTTTCTTATATCTGGCAGCAGTGGCGGCTGTCGTATCCTTTTTAACAATAGAAGTACCCTCCTTTGAAAATACGTCCTTCCGTAGTCAAGGTTGCAATGAGAAGAAAAATTCATTAGTAAAGTCACGGAATACATTAGTGTGTTAAGAATCACGGAACGCTAACAAGCCAACTGCGCTCTCGCAGGTGAAATCGTTAATTCGGGTTATCAAGTGATGCTATAATTGTCGGCTTCGATTAACTGCTTTTGTGCATGACATATTAAAAGGTCCCCAAACTGAATTTTCACGTGTGGTAAGGTGAGGAGACGAGTAGTTGGATCGTGAAATTCTGTATAGGAACTAAGCAGCTTTGCGACAACAAATGAGTCGTGAGAGGTCTATAAAAGGACGGACACTGTCTTGATGGAGAAAGACAATTTTGACTTAGTTATTGGAGAAGGGGAGATACGTTTTCGAGCGAGCAGTCAGAGGAGTGCACGAGGTGATAGTGGAGCAAATATGAAATCCATTGATTCAGCAAGCAACAGTACCTACGATATACATTTCGCATTTACATGAACGTATTTTTAAGTTTATTAATCATTCAACTCCGGTAATGTTACAGATATTTTGGTCATTTACCTACTCTGAATAGCAATAGGCAAAATGTGGAGATTACTCAGAAAAGGGTTTCCAATCCCGTACTAAATCCGGACACTATTAGAGATGTGTATATTTTGAAGGCTATTGTTTTGGAAAAGAGATCTTTTATGTTTACCTTGCAGGCACAAGATATGTAAAATTACTCTCTGAACCGTTTCTGAAGAAAAGATAAACTGTTTTGACACAGGTCTACAAGCACGGTCTAAAGGTGATGTTAATAAATTGCAGTCTAAATTTTGCACGGATCAATATGGTGAGCCTCGATATGTCGATATTGCTACAGTTACTTCGAAAGTATAACAGCTCAGCGAGGATACTGTTGAAACTCTCATCATTAAGTGTGATTTCTGTGATAGGAGCACAATTTCGTACTTCAGCGTAAACCCTCATGCAAAGCGGGAGGCAAAAACTGTTGATTGATGGAAAAACTTTATTTATTTTTTATTTATTTCGAGTCAAAAACATTACAACAATATTTACAATATATACAATATAACAAATCAGGTCAAATCATAAAAGAACAAACTAAACGGTATTAGCCCAAAATTGTGCAACGGCAGCAGCATTGTCTGAAACATCAACAAGCTCTTGTGTGGAACATGATACAGGACATCTAGGACAGTTAATTAAATGTTTGGTTGTCTGTTCTTCTCCGCAGTCACACAAGGTGGAAGATTCCTTCATGAAGCCCCATTTAAACAGGTTGTCCTTAGTTCGTCCGACGCCACTCCTGAGCCGATTTAGAGACTTCCACACTGTCCAGACTTGATTTCCACCAGGAGGAAGGGTCTCAGAAGGAGTCATCCAATCATTGCTGTCAGATTTTGCTGTCCACTGAGATAGTCTGGCTGCTCCAGTCCGACCGGTGAGGGGTGTAGTAGTTCTCATAAAGCTCCTCCTAGATTTGAGTCTACTAATTGGTGGCTGGTATCCATGTAGCAGGTGATCGGTGTTATGATCTGCTTTATGTCTCTCAAGTTTGGCTGCGACTTCACGCCTTATGTCTGGAGGAGCAATACCTGCTAGTTTATGGAGTTTATCAATAGGTGTAGCTTTGAGGCATCCCGTTACTGTCCTGCAGGTTTCGTTCAGTGCCACATCAACCTGCTTTGCATGAGATGACTTGTACCATACAGGACATGCGTATTCAGCTGCGGAATAGCACAAGGCCAAGGCTGATGTTCTTAGTAGTTTGGGATCTGCACCCCAAACGCTGCCAGTGAGCTTCCGCAGGATGTTGTTACGAGCAGCAACTTTCTGCTTAGTGTTAGTGCAGTGTTTTCTGTAGGTCAACGTTCGATCTAAGGTGACACCCAGATATTTGGGGTAGAAACAATGTTCAAGCTCTTGATCTTCCCAACACACTGTAAGTTTTCTGTAGGCCTCTCGATTGCGTAGGTGGAAAGCACAAACTTGAGTTTTAGTAGGGTTCGGTCTTACGTTATTGACTCTGTAGTACTCAGATAGGTCCTTGAGAGCAACAGTAAGCTGGTTTTCTACTGTGTCAAAATCTCTGGCTTGTGTGACTAAGGCAAGATCATCTGCATAGATGAAACTCTTTGTAAGAGAAGGTTGAGGCTGGTCATTTGTAAATATGTTGAACAATATGGGGGAAAGGACACTACCCTGAGGCAAGCCATTCCTTTGACTTCTCCATCTACTCCTTCTTCCTTGGAACTCCACATAGAATCGCCGGTTTTCCAAAAGTGTCTGCACAGTTCTGGTGAAATTAATGTCTCTAGTGATGTAGTAGACTTTGTGCAATAATTGTCGATGTTGAATGGTGTCATATGCTGCTGTGAGATCCACGAAGACAGCCCCGGAAATGTATCCTTTTTCATATCCCTCTTCAATATGTTCAGTCAGATTAAGGACTTGTGCTGTACAATTCTTTCCAGGTCGGAAACCTGCTTGTTGAGGTATGAGTTGTTTTTCAACAATGGGAGTGAGTCTATTTAGTAACATTCTTTCATAGATTTTATACAAATGGCCAAGGAGCGAAATCGGTCGGTAGTTCTTGGGATCAGCTGCACCCTTTCCAGGTTTTAGTAAGGGAATAACTTTAGTTTTCCTCCAGATGGCAGGGATCTGTTTCCGCTTCAGGCAACCATTATAGAATTGTAGAAGCCATCTTTCCGTGATGGGACCAAAATGTTTAATTTGCTCAATCATTAGGTCGTCTAGACCAGGCGCTTTACCATTTTTGCATTTCTGAATTGCGGTTCTAAGTTCTTGTAAGGTGAAGTCATTGGATAGGTGGTTGTTTTCACGTTCAGGTTCTCTTTTGAGTTTTGTTCTATCTTTAGAACAATTGACCTTGCCATTCTGAATTAGATGGTGAGCAATTTGATCTGGTGCAATGTTTGCATGGCCATGGTTGTGGACAGGGTCGTTGTTCAGGCGTCGCAGCAACTGCCAGGCTTTCTGACTGCTTTTAGACATATCAAGGTTCTCGAGTAACTCTATCCATCGTTCTTTTTTGGATTTGGCTAAGGCTGAGGATAAATTTTGGCCAGCAGTTAAAGTTTCAATGCTGTAAGGATTATCATTGAAAAGTTGGATATAGTTATGTAGATGCTTCACGGATTCTTCTGTCAAGCCAGGTATGTAGTTAACTCGACAGCCTCTGGGAGTTGAGAGTCTTGAGCATCTTTTCACGGCTTCTACAAACTCATCATAGTTGGAAACTGAGGGTTCTATGCGTGAAACTTCTGAGTCAAGGAGATCAGCAAACTTCTGCCAGTCTGCTTTCTTGAAATTGTATCGCCTTCGGAATGATGTGATTCTAGGAGTAATGGCTGCAAACACTTGGCAGCCTATGGGGCGGTGTTGAGTATTTGGTATCGGATTTAGAACAGTTTTTCTGCATTGGTGAGCTATGTTCTCGCTAACAAAAATTAAGTCGGGGTTATACCCACGTTTCCAACGCCCACTGTTAAAAGATGGTGGGAGTTTATTATCATGGACAAGATTAAGATGGTTGGTTTCAGCCCAAGTCAAAACTGCTTCACCATTACTGTCGTCCTCAACATAACCCCAAACACTGCTATGACTATTGAAATCTCCAACAATAAAGTGAGCTTGTTGATTGGAGTAGTTGTCTGTAGGTGAAAATTGGAAATCTGTTCCTGGGGGTTTGTAAATTGACGACACAATACAACCATTCAGTTCTACAGACAGTATTTCAATATTGTTGAATTCTGTAAGTGAGGTAGAGAGAACAGCTATATCGTTCCTCACAAAGATAGCACTGCCATATTGTCTATGGGGTCGCTCAACTGCCAGTTTCATCCCAAGGATTTTTGGTCTTCTCATGGTGTCATCTCGATGGGTTTCTTGTATACATAAAATATCACACCTAGGTTCCTTGGCAATATGTTGCAGGAGTTAAAAACTTTATGTTCCAAAATGAACTAGAATTATCACTACAAGTAGATATGCTAATTGTGATATCTGCATCTTCATTACCAACGTGTGTATGAAAGAAGAACTCACTGTCACGTCTGAAGCCAATGGATCGTATTTCACCTTGACTTCAAAATTTTATCAGCATGACGATGTCGATTGTTAAAGATTTAATGAGACTTTGTAAAAATTGTTAAATCTTCTATGACAGCTTCGCCCGTCAGCTAGGACATCGTTGTATCGTAATTTATCTTCCGAATGTAAAGGAAATGCTTAAAGCATTGAATCCATCAAACTAAATTATTGTAATGGCTGAAAGAAGAGCCGATAAAATCAACATAACTGGATTGAAATGTTAGTTCCCCATAAAAATAAGTATTTCATAAAATCTAACTACAGTGACGACAGATTATTTACAGTGGCATGCAAATTAAAGTATGTTACTACTTATGAAATAATTTCGTACTGTAGCATGTATACGTTTCGAGCTGTTCTCAGAAGATGACATCAGTGCATTCTGGTTTCCATGGTGCTACTCACCACAGCACACTGAGCCAGCAAGTTGTGTGAGGAAGTATTTGACAGGTGACATCTGAATGCAGGCTGAGACTGACTCAGGAAATGCTTTCAAAACAAACAAATACATTTGAAAAAGTAGTTGCTGTTAACTAAAATGTGAATGTAAGACAGACATTTTTGTGTAAATGGCTGAGTGCACGAGGTCCAGTCTCCAGTGACGTTCAGATATTGTGGTGGTACGCGAACATCCTGTGAGGCGATGTGCGGAAGAAAATTGAGGTTTAGATTGTAATTCAGTTGTGGTCATTTATTAAAAGCCAACCAGGAGATGTGAGTGAAAATATGGATGGAACGAGCGTATGGTATTGTTTAGTTACTGCGGCATAAGTTTTCTTTGTTGACATTTTAGCTTTGGTTTTTATATCTCGAAAGGTGATGTCTGTTAGCTATTAGAATTTTAGGAGGAAGTGAATTATGCGCTTACGCTCACGCTACAGATCGTGCGAGGTCTTTTCAGGATTTTTTTGAGGATTTTGGCCCATTCTAGGGACGTCTAGAACACGTTTTACAGACAATTTTGTCGTATTTTTGTTTTATTCTCAAGGGTTCAGTAGGAGAATGATGAGCAGGGCAGGAAGCTGCCATAGTGTGATGAAGTTTAAGTCATGGATGGGAGATAAATTCGAAGTGCATTTTGAGGCGTCGAAATGCCAACAAATGGTTCAAATGGTTCTAAGCATTATGAGCCTTAACATCTGAGGTCATCAGTCCCCTAGACTTAGAACTACTTAAACCTAACTAATCTAAGGACATCACACACATCCACGCCCGAGGCAGGACTCGAACCTGCGACTGTAGCAGCAGCGTGGTTCCGCCTAGAACCACTCGGTCACAGCGACCGGCAACTGCCAACAACGGAGCATAAATGCATAATATGGAGGTTATCGTGTAACGATGTATTTTTCTGTTGCTGTTTTGTAGTAGAGGCAGGAGAACTACCTTTTGAGGAAAACAGGGCTAGGAGAAAAATAAGACGTAAGAAGAACGACCATATTTTAAAAGCGGCAGCAGATTTTCCATCTAAGAAGATATAAATAGATACAAATGTTCCAGCTGAATAAAGACTGAAAAAACAGAGAGAGAGAACGAGAAGGACGAAGAGTCCTTCCATTTGTTAGGTTTTTGTTATGTGTCTCTTACAGGATGAAAATACGAAATGAAGAAGGTAATGTGTGACGGATCTAACGTCAAAAGGAGGATCTACAAAAGTCTAAGGAAATTTAATTTTGCTTGTTCAGCACTGATGGAAGCACGAGGTCTGCATGATGATGTGTGATGATTATTTATGAGATTTTAGATATGCTTATAACCATAATGAAGACTAGATGCATAAAGTGTAATGAATTGTAACATAGGTAACTAGAGTAATATTCTGACATTTAATCACTAACCACAAATGTTTGCTGTGCTATGTATCCACTAAGGACTAAAAACACAAGTGCTTATGCTTCATACACGTCTATGAAGCGCAAATACCAGACTGATTCTAAACTTCAGGTATTGTGCCCCGAAGGACTGCTGAGAATTTAATTTTTAAACTTGGGGTCAAATATCGATTGACAAGAGGCAGAAGGCCATTGTAAATAATATAGGCCGTCTCCTCCATCAAAGCAAATGCTGGAATGTCAGTCTCACCACTCCAGTATTGGCTAGGTACGTGGTTTGTGTATAGTTCTTTAGGAGATGTGACTATTTGTAGAGTTAAGGTATTTGGTCGTTGTAGGATATATTCAGGTGGTACTTTAGAAGTGAACACTGATGCCATTGGACGCTGGACACAAGCCACACGACGTTAGTGGACACAGCGGATTCAGTGTAGGACGATGTGCGGCATCTCCTTCGAGCAAAACTGAATCTGAGTAAGATTGCGCTGGTCGCCGTCCGAAGCACCCGACAGCACAAATGGCGGCGCAGCACGAACTGCAGCTTACAATTAGAGCTCGGCCAACGCACGTGCGAAGCCACCTGTCAACAAACGGCCGAACTGAACCTTAGACATGTAGCTGCTAAGCAACCTATTGGCCTGATATTCGCCCTGACGGCAACTGCTACGTCACGAATTACCACAGAAACTGGACATTTACATGTGTCGCTGGGCCATAGCAGGTGGTGGCTACCAACGGACACTCATTTCTGTTTAAAAATGTTATGGAGAATGCATCTCACATGCTACAGCTGAGCCTAAAGGTATGATCTGATTTTCTCATCCGTGTGGGAGACAATAACATTTTCTTAACAGTAGTCTCTGTTCGAGTAAAAATTTCTTAAATCTTTAGACAGAACGCTGCATTAGGTGATATCTGTTCGAGAAAGGCCATAATAATTCACTCTAAGAGAACTAATTTGCGACTCCCTGTCTTCATACAGTCGAAGGGCAACCAAATATTTGCACTGACGTAATTTAGTCTACTATCAGTAGGTAGAGACAGTGAGCACACTGTTACCTAATGCAGAAACTACTGCACACTCCTGTTACAAGAATCTGGACACTGCCAACTAGCATCCGTATTTCTTGTGCCCTAGTGCGGCCCATGGTACTGCTTGTCCCTTGTGAGCACTTTCTAGTGGCGGATTCTCACGATTTCAGCCAAATGGAGCACCACTGCACGATGATGAACGCTACTACACAGACGCTGAAAGGCTATGGAGTCAGTCACCTACAACAGGAGCGGCATCGAACGTTCGCCATGTGTACTGTCAGACTCAACCTTTGTCGTGTGTCAGTGACAAGCGTCAGAGCAATGTGATGATATATGACGCCATAGATAATCATGTCATGTGAAGTGTAATGTTGTAAATTTGTATTTCATTATATGATAATCTTCCTCTTAGTCTTAGTCGTTTCGTTTTCTTGTATGATCTTTTTCTCTTATATTTGATCAATTGATTTAGTATTCAATGTGACTAGAGGTTTTAAAATTGTTTTATCTTTACGATCTTGTTCGCTTCAATTAAGTCATTTTAATATTCTGGGACATTCCTTTCGCTATTGTCTCCACCTTATGCGAGTTGTTGCTCTCAAACTGATTGAGTTCGAGTGATGTGGTGTATGAAATGTTCACAGTTAATTGTGGAGCTTTCTCTTTTCATATTAACGGACCACTTTGGAGTCAGCTGTTCATGTCGTATCAACCAGTTTACATGCTTTAGATTATACTAACCGGTTTAGTTTCCACCCGCCTTTTTAATACTGAGCATTTATGCAGCTTGGTATGGTTTAAATCTACGAGAATTTTTCAAATATCTTTTCTCTGTTGTGATAACGGCTGTGATCTTGCTATCCGTTTTGTAAAAATTTTGGTGCGTTTCGTGTTATTCTTGTGTTTTGGAGTAAAATGTATGTATTTTTGTGTTGAAATATAATTAAGATATGACTGCTTGTTCAACAAACCGTCGCTTGGTTAAGTGCATGTGCACCCCTTAAGTGGGGTGAGTAACTGTGGTGTCACAGTAATGACTGTGCCTAATAGTATGGGAGTGTTGTTGGCCAGATCCAGTGGCGATGTACAAGTGTTGTTGTATGGGCGTTCCTTGATTGTTAGTTAAAATAAATTTTCCACCAACTGTTTGATGTTTAAGGCTGATGGTTTGAACAGCATGCCTAGGGCATGAAATTAACAACAAAAATAAATCATGTAGCCACGGAAGCGCTTTCCCTTTTCCTTATTTACGCTCTGGTAACTGACAGTCAGAGCAAGGACGATTATAATTTTTCTTAATTTTTGCCATACCGTCATCAGTTTAAGTACAACTTCTTCTTAAATTGTTATCCAGGTGGGAAGGAGATGAAACACATTCAGCTGTAGCCAGACTAATGTTTCATTCTCAAAAGCATATTTATTAATTTTATAAGCTGTTATGCATATTTTCTTTCTTGATTTTGAAATGTTGTATGCATAATGTGAGACTTGCTTCATATGACGCTGAAATAATGATTGCTGAGTTTATCTACTCCTATTTCGTAATGTCTCTTTCGGTGGTGGCGGGCAGAACGGCTGAGCCATGGCCAAGGGTTCCATTATGGTGGCTCGAGGGGAGACAAGAATAAAGTTCCAGAAACTGGCTATGCCTCGGGCTTTTGTTTGGCAGTGACCGAGCGCCATTTTGTCCTACTCATTCTGGTGGGCAGGCGGATGGCGCCACTTGAGAGGACTAAATTTCCGCGGAGTAGAGATGCCTAATTGCCATGGCCCCACTTGCTGGCTGTAGCACGTCTGCGAGGCAGTGACAGTTTTCTACAGCGTGTCTCCCGACTGCCGGTAACAGGGTGTTAGCGCGGGGGGAGGGGGGGGGGGGGGCATCTGGACAACAGGCTGTGAACTGAGCGACTCCGGACGACTCAGCGTCGTACGATGAGTTCATAACGTGGGAAGTGCATAACACCGCTGTTAAAGGCCAACTGATGTTAGCACTTATGATGATCAAATTAAACAATTTGCAATTTTGTTAAAAGGTAAACATGGCAACTGACAACACAGGAAGATTGCATTCCTATCGAAATCAATCAAAAGTTTGTTAACAAAGGTCAGAAATATTTATCAATAATCATTTTTAAGTGTAGTAGAGAAAATAGAATCCAGCTATTCATTAGAAAGGCTGTATATGGAAGAGGAAATACCTATGCAATTTGATAAAATTGAAATTCAACCCACCTCTCCTATTGAAATTCTGAAAATAAAGCTTACATGGAATTGATGGCATACTCCACAGAATACCAAAAGCTTATTCCAA
The DNA here is from genome assembly GCF_023898315.1 of Schistocerca nitens. Lineage (NCBI taxonomy): Eukaryota > Metazoa > Arthropoda > Insecta > Orthoptera > Acrididae > Schistocerca > Schistocerca nitens. The sequence goes on along the minus strand of NC_064619.1, from coordinate 545,230,936 downwards.
ACAGATGAGTAGGATTCTCAGCCACATATCTTTCCAGATAGACTGAAATATTCTATTGTCAAACCACTGCATAAAAAAAGGATAGGTCTGATGCTAACAAGTACCACTCATTCTCACTTGTGACAGCTTTATCCAAAATTTTTGAAAAAACTGATGTATTCAAGAGTAGCTTCATATATGTGCAAAAACGAAGCCCTAACAAAATATCAGTTTAGTTCTCAGAAAGGCTTTTAAACAGAAAATGCTTAAATTGATAAAATATTAAATGCTCTGAATAACCGCGTATCACCCTTTGGGATATTTTATGGTCTCGCGAAGGCTTTTGACTATGTGAATCACAAAATTCTTCCAGAAAAGCTTAGAGGAAGAGGTGTAAAAATGGCCACAGGTGTAATTATGTGCACCCCTCACGAAGAGGGTATCGGAAGTGCTGCAATCTGGCGACAAGGACTGAAACGGTGCCTGTTGTTGATAGACGGTAGCAGTCAACGGTTGGAAGCATTGTTTCAAGCAGTGTAGTTACAGCGTCAGTCATTGTGTGAATTGGTGTTTATTCAGGACTGCAAACGTTTGGCAGGTATGTGAAATGGTTTTCTTTTGATATCCTTATGATTAGTTTAAAACAATTTCTCAGTGATATTCGGAATAACGGAATCCTAAGCTACTGATAGGAGCACGTTTTATGTCACTCACGCTGTTGGGTTAGACGTGATAGTGGCCATGTTGCTTAAGACTGGTTGGTGTAAATATGGGCCCATTGGGTTAGTATAAAAATGGGCTCCTATTTAAGGAGGGCCCACATTTGCACCAGCTTTTCTCATAAACAATGTAAAACATTTAGATAATTTTATGGGGATATGGTTAGTCGAATTTTGTTTAAAGTTCATACATACAACTCGAGCAGCAACTAACAAACAAATAGAATTTTCAAATTGCAATAGTAGACCCTAGTGCTTTGATCGTCCTTGCAAAATGTCGAGAACGAAGAAGCGCTATGAAAGTAAGAACTTCAGACATCAGTGGGATAAATATCAGATGGTACGTGCCGTAGCAGCTGTGAACGCAAAGGTGGTTTCTGTGAAAGGTGCTGCAAGAACATTTGGAGTGCCTCGTACCACTTTGCAGAGATATCTTAAACTTGATAAAATCCCTGAGCAAGAGCTTCAAGAGACAAAACCTCGAAGGAAACAGATTTTAAATGCAGACGTCGAAAAACAGCTTCTTTCTTATCTCCTTGAGATGCAGCAAAACTTCTTTGGCAGCACTTTCGCGGATCTGAGAAGAATGGCATTTTTACTTGCCCTTCAGAGGGCGAGAAGCAGGACGAGCTTGGGATGACCCTTCTCTTGAGAGACACAAGGATCAGCTGTCATTTCGCAAACCTTGTGGAATTTCATATGCCAGAGACTTAGGTTTCTATAAAGAGAATGTGATGGTTTTCTTTGCTTTATTGGCAGACGCTTTCAACAAAGTACATTCCTACTTCAGGTCGGATAAAAAGTTATATCAGTTTGTCTTCTTCAAAAAGCACAAGAGCAACTGGAAAACAAAATTGGTGAACACCAAGTTGGCTTTCGCCCTTAGTGGATCCTGTACAGAACGAAGTTTCAACCTAAAGGAAGTGCCTCAATACAAAGCAGTCAGAAACAGCCGAATAATTTGCATGTTTGTTGACTTTAAAAAAGCATACGACTCAGTTGAACGAAAAGCACGTTTTTGATAGCCTCATCGAAGAAACATCGACCGATACTACCTTCAAGGTGAAATTCATGGCTGACATATCAGAGCCCTTCCTGATCAAAACTGGCGTCGGATAAGGTGATGGTCTGTCTCCTATTCAGTCTTCTGCTAGACAATGTCATCCGCGAGTGGGAAAACGAACTGAAGAATACAAACTGCAGGAAACCTATGCAGATGGGAGATGGGGCGAGTCAAGGATGACATAAGAATTTAATGTTAAGCTTTTCCTGACGACTTAGCCTTACTAGCGGATGGTAAGATAACAGCAAACCCTTATAGAATTTGCAGAAGAAGTTGGTCTGCAAATATCTTTCCTAAAGTCTGAGTCCATCGCCACAAAAACTGACACCCAAAACCTAACTACAAAGTACGGTCATACCAGTAATATAATCTGTTTAAATATTTATCTGAGGTCCTTGAACCTACGGGCGAGAGAAAATAGCACAAAACATTCGCCTCCAAAAACCAAAGACAGCCTATTAAAGAGCCTAAAAGGTGTACAATAAAAAACGCTTGTCGAAAAACACTAAAATTAGACACTATAATACAGTATGCCAGTGAAACTCTGACAGTTCACATAAAAGGAGACCTAGAAGACTTATTAAAGGAAGAAGGTAAAATCATCAGAAAGTACTAGGGCCAAAGAAACCAGAAGAGAGCTATAGATTACATTCTCGTCAAACAAGTGAGAAATTGTCCAACCTTGCAGCAGACATTAGAAAAGGGCGATTAAAATTTTATGGGTATATTTCTAGGCTTCCCAAAACAAGACTTACGCACAAAATTCTTAAATACATAGGAGAAATGAAAACTATAACATGGTTACAAGAGGTCAAAAATGACCTACAAAAAGCTCATTTAAATTATTCAGGTATTTTGGACAGGAAGGTATTTAAGCAGAAAGTTGACAGATGGAAAGTTAAATCAGAGAACGAAGCTCCAAAGAAAGCAGGAACAAAATGGATAGAGGAAATAAAGAGAGTCAATGCAGAAAAAATGAGAGCAGTGTGGAAAAATACAAATATATATATATATATATATATATATAACTCTGTGTGTGTGTGTTTGCCGGGTTTCTCTTGAAGAGCAGTTGATTTTAATTAATGAAAACTAGATGTGGAAATCACGAAGCTCTGCCGTCATGTACTGACGTCCATGTATTTTTTGTTCAACGACAAATATTTTGAACAGCGTAATGGTATGGTTCTGGGGAGCCTTTATCCCCCATAGTCGCAAAACGTTTTATGGAGGACTTTGAGGATATCGCACTGAAAACGTTTCTTTTGAAGCCTACCTCTTTTTTGAAGTACTAACTTACTTACTTATACTAGCCAAACAAACTGTAGCCGGTCGTTGGCCTCACTCAGTCCAGCCTTCCACACTTTCGTGTCATCTGCATCTTCATTTCCCGGACCCAGTATCTCATGGTATTATCCTCATTCTCAGCCGACCTAGTAGTCTCTTATCTTCAGCTTCCCCATCCACTACAGCCTTTATTACCGTGTTCTCCCATCTCCTCATCCCATGTCCGTACCATCTTAGTCTCATAATTTTCACACTCGCAACGACGTCAGGCAGTGTGTATAATTGTCTAAGTTCTCTGTTTTTAATTATGCACTGTCCATTTTATTTCACTCGTCGATATATTTTTCTCAGTACTTTATTTTCAAAAGTGATGAGTTTTTCTCTGTTTTCTTTGTCAGGGTCCATGTCTCACTTGCATAGCACACTACTGGCTTGATTTTTATTTTTGCCTGCATAGATAGTAACTTTGATCTTATGATGTTGTGCATAGCTCCTAGACGTCTTCCCACAGCTTCAATTATTGTTACGGTCTCTTGTTCTATAAGGTTTTGTCGGTTGATGTTCACGCCGAGGTACGTGAATGTGTCTGTTTTCTGTATTGTTAGATTTCCGATTTTTAGATGATTTGGTCCTAAATGAGCTCTTCCTCCTACTACGGTGAACTGTCTTTTACTTTCATGTATACTTAGACCGACTTTCCTAGCTTCTTCCGTTAGCGCTGTCCTCCATTTCTCCAGGTCCTCCATTTTCTTTCATGTCAGTACAATACAATTCGCAAAAGCCTGGACTTTTAACTTTTTTCCTATGGTGACTCCTACACTTTCACATGTTACTCTCCTCAGGGTGTTTATGAAGGCCAAATTGAACAGGGTTGGTGATATAATATCTTCCTGTCTCACTCCTGACTTTACTTCAAATGCTTCTGAGAACTCCCCCTGTACTTTCACTCTGTACTTTGATTCCATCACACACACTTTAATGAGCTTTATCAGCTTTTCAGATATCACATACTTTGCCATTATCCTCCACATTTCCTCTCTTACTGCGCTGTCATATGCTTTGTTGAACTCTATAAAAAGGCAAAAGGTATGATTGTGCTCCCAGTTCTTATCTAATATTTGTCTTAGTGTGAATATTTGGTATATTGTTGATTTACCTTTTCTGAACACTGCTTGTGCTGTGTCTAATATTTCCTCAGTGTATGGGTTGAGCCTGTTCAGTATAATTCTTGATATTACTTTACAGCATGTGCATAGGAGAGATATCCCTCTGTAGTTCTGTGTCAGCATTTTGTCTCCTTTTTTTTATATGGGACATACAGCAGCAGTTTTCCATTCCTCCAGCATTACTTCTTTTCTCCATACCTCTTTTATCACTTCGGCTAACCAATCATGTATCTTCTCACCCCTTTCTTTGATCAGCTGTGCTGATATCATGTGTATTGCAGGGCCTTCCTACGTTTTAGACGTTTTATTGCCTCCTTCACATCCATCAGCCATCAGAGTTGTGAAATTACAATGAAATCCAAACCATTAGCTGCTTTCAGGCGTTGATAAATATCAACGGAGATAGTTAGAAAAGTGTACCCCGACCAGCACTCGAACCTGGGATCTCCTGCTTACATGGCAGATGCTCTATCCGACTGAGCCATCGAGGGCACAAAGGGTAGTGCGACTGCAGGGACTTATCGCTGGCACGCTCCCCGTGAGACCCACATTTCCAATTTACTGGCCACACACTATATTTGTAGTGCCCCTGCCCACTTTCTTCATTACCCACGGCAGTCAATCTACCGATCTTTCCGGACGGAAGAACAGACACCATCTTCATATAGATAACGCTTACCGGCCAATGATCTTCTTCATTGCGGATGCGTTCGCATTGCCCGAACTCTTACAGGCATCGGTAGATTAACTGCCGCAAGTAATGAGAATAGTGGTTCAAATGGTTCAAATGGCGCTAAGCACTATGGGACTTAACATCTGAGGTCATCAGTCCCCTAGAACTTAGAACTACTTAAACCTAACTAACCTAAGGACATCACACACATCCATGCCCGGGGCAGGATTCGAACCTGCGACCGTAGCAGTCGCGCGGTTCCAAACTGAAGCGCGTAGAACCGCTCGGCCACCGCGGCCGGCAATGAGAATAGTGGGCAGGGGCACTACGAAAGTAGTGTGTGGACAGTAAGTTGGTAATGTAGGTCTCACGGGGAGCGTGCCGAAGATAAGTCCCTTCAATCGCACTCTCCTCTGTGTCCCCGATGGCTCAGTCGGACAGTTTCCTTGTAATTAGCCGGCACGGTAGCTCAGCATGTTCGGTCAGAGAGGAGCTAGCCCTCTGGAAAAAAAAATCAAAGATCAACTTGAACGAATGTCCTGGCACACATTTTCAACTGCAATCTTTGATTTTTATCAACGTCTGTAAGCAGTTAATGGTCTTGATTTCCTTGTAATTTCATTCTTCGAGAGCTGCAAGATCACTAATGGTATCTGTTCTTTCAGACATGTCCGAAAGAGCAGATACCATCTTCATATATTCATATCCATCAGAGTTGGTTGTACGTTCTGATTGTTTCTGCGTTGTTTTCATTGTTGTGGGAATCTACTGGGTTGTTCAGCAGTTATCTGAAGTATTTCCTCGAGTTCTCTAAATTTCCTTCATTCGTAGTGATCAGTTTTTCATTTTCGTCCTTCATTATCACAGACTTAGGTCTGTACTCTTTTCTATAGCTGTTCATTGTCCTGTAAAACTGTTTACTATTGTTCTGGTTATAGTCCTCCCCAGCCTTCTTTTTTTAGATATGAATTCCCATTTCTTTCTGTGTGTTGTTTGGTTTTCACGGTTGTTATTGTTCATCATTGCCTGTCTGCCTTCCTGTCCTGTACTGCTTTTATACACGTTTCACTGAACCTTGAATTTCGGTTTATATTGCTACTATTATCATCACCTGGTAGTTAAAGCGCTGTCTCCCTCATAACTGTTGTCATCTTCTTCCATTTTATGTTCATATTTTCATCTTGTTTTCTATTGTTGTCATTCTCTAATTCAGCGAATCTATTTTTAAGCCTAATCTTAAACTGTTTATTCATCTCCTCCTATTTTAACCTACTCACATCTACTCTTTTGGTTCTATTACCACTGTTGTTCTTACTTGGTGATTTTGGTAATGATTGTTTCGTCTTCATTAGTACAAGGGAATGGTCAAATCCTATCTCAGCCCTTCTTATTGTTCTAACATCTGTTATTGCCTTTTCATGTTTTTTTGTCTATCAAAACATGGTCTGTTTGGTTCCTAGTTAATCCAATATACATTGGCCAAACAATTCGTATCATCAATGACTTGCTACATGCGATTATTAAAGCCTGACAAATCTTCGGGGCTGAGCACTGTCTTACAGGCTGACGTAGGATGTCACACGAGACATAAGGGTTGCAAACGCCTCGCCTTACTGGGATTGTGTTTGAAGAGAATCTGTCGAAATCAGACTAACAGATAATATCATTAACCGTGATAATGGATACCAGTTGAGAAAAGTTGGAATCCTTTTTTATCAGATACGAAGAACTGCCGAGCTCTGAGTAAAAATTTTTAGCGATATATCATTTCTCGACAGTATTCACGGTTGTAGGCGCTGCAACCATACTTCCGCTAGAGTGCTTGCGTATTACCGTAGCGCATGCGCTTTCGCTGAATATAAAGGTCCCGTCGTTCACAGTTTGAGTCAGTTATCGGCGAAAGAGTCTTAGCTTTTCTCTCCTAATGATGGCCGTCAGGTGGACCCAAATATTGTGTGCAGATGACAGTTTGATCGGACTGAAGATCCGACAAGAACTGGATCTGTTAATACGCCGAAAAAGCCTACATTTATTATAAATTACGTTTATTAAGTCAAGGAGCAGGCCTGGAACGATTTTTCGATTTAAAAGTCACTATTGTTCAATTTATAAAGGAAAAGCGAGTGCAGGAACGAAAATTAGAACATCCGGAATAGAATGCAGACCGCATTTTAATTGGACTTGAATGCCCATTGTGGTATCAACGTTCGATACCACACTTATAGGGGTTGCAGTTATCGACCGCGGTCCGTATTAGTATCGTTGTACCAGCGCCGCTAGCGCCGCTCCGCGGCTTGTATCAAGCTTATAGCGAGCTCTCGTCCACTCTTGCTCAGGAAGTCAAGTGTAAAGTAGCACAGGCTTCAGCTGATAGGAAGCAACCTCTAACAACGCGATTAGTCAAGTATGGCCTAAGTGAGGCCTCAATAGCTATCTGTTTATAATTATATGTATGCTGCCAAGAAGAATCCTGCACAACCAGTTGAGTACAATATAAACTACTTTTTACCAACGACTTCAAATTATTTTAGTTGTTGCGGATTAAGACGAAGCAACCAGCACCTTATCGACGTTACTGTCAAACCTGCAGTGATTTATATGTTTCTATTTAGCATTGGCCACCAGTCAACATTGGCGACGACTCGTTCGTCGTCATCATAACACCCACTGCCCACAGTAAGGCATTGAATGGTAACTTCATTTGATGAGGACTCATTTAAAAAGAAAAATCCTGCTGTACAAGTGACACTTTCTGACAAAGACAGTCCAGTCCCCTAAACTCATTGGCGTTAAAGGAAATGCATTTTCTGAATAATTCTATGTGGCCTTGAAAGGACTAGAAGGATAGCTTCCTAAGATTTTGGGGGACACTGCCAATCTTACATCTGTTTTCAAGCTGATTTCTGGATCCCTTGCTATTTCAGATGGAAGCGCCCCTTTGCGTTTGATCTGCAAGGTAATTCCCGTTCTTAGCGTTAAGACTGTCTAGGACATCTGCATTACTTTCCTCAGGTAGAATATCTACATCCTCTTAATGCGCGTCGCTAAAGTGCTACAGTATTTCGAGTAACTTATGCATGTGAAAGACGTTTTTTTTCTACTATGAAACTAAATAAATCACGATTATGTGGCAAACTGAGTGCGAAAAACAGTGGAATTTTCCATACGCTGACAGTTTAATCAGAAAAAATTACATTACATTGAGCGCGCCAAAATTATTTAAATAATAATTATACCTTGTTTTGTTTCTTATCTATGTAATGCCGGCCGCTGTGACCGAGAGGGTCTAGGCGATTTAGTCCGGAACCACGTGGCTGCTACGGTCGCAGGTTCGAATCCTGCCTTGGGCATGGATGTGTGTGATGTCCTAAGGTCAGTTCGGTTTAAGTAGTTCTAAGTCTAGGAGACTGATGACATCAGATGTTAAGTCCAATAGTGCTTAGAGCTCTTTGAACCATATGTATGTAGTTGATAGATGTGAAATATAAAGCCAATTCGTATGCATTGTGACTTCACTGTCTTTCAAACGCGGCGCATTCGCAGTATCTCCCTCTTCCGCCTGCTTACAGACCGCGTGTCGTGGCGGCGGGGGAAATGTGCTGCCAGGTTGATAGCTATGGCACTCCTGCTAATGCACGGCTCATGAACCGAGTCCTTAGCGACCCCTGCCGTACATGAACACGGCCACCACCTAGAATCAGACGATATCTAAACTCATCTGTGAATAAGACATTTCGCTAGTGACGAAGTTGCCATTTGACATGGGAGCTACAGAACTGAACGCGATCAGCCAGATATTATGTAATGTGGGGTGCTCGAACAGGTCGTAAGGTCCTTTCTCATAACCTGTTCATCACAGTGCGATCGGATTCAACGGCTCCAGTAGCTGTTGACAACGAAGAGATGGCCAAATATCGGTCTTCAGGTGGTGTTGTAATGCGTCGGCTACCTTGCCCAGCTCCCTTGTGTGCTCACCTGTCTCCCTGTAGCGTGTTCGCAACCTATGGATGACACATGGAGGGGCATTGGAATCTGCAGCAACCCGACCGAAAGGCCATCCTCTTTTGATCGAACAGACAGCCCTTGCATCCTACGCTGCTTTACGATGTCAAATCAAATGGTTCAAATGGCTCTGAGCTCTATGGGACTTAACATCTATCGTCATCAGTCCCCTACGATGTCACATTGCACGAATTTGGATTAATAAAACGTCGACAGATAACAACTGCTATCTGTGTAACTCAGTAGAAAACACTGTGACACCGGTAGTCAGCAGGCCGGTGTGGCCGTGCGGTTCTAGGTGCTTCAGTCTGGAACCGCGTGACCCCTATGGTCGCAGGTTCGAATCCTGCCTCGGTCATGGATGTGTGTAAGTTCCAGGGGACTGATGACCACAGATCTTACGTCCCATAGTGCTCAGAGCCATTTGAACCATTTTTAACACCGGTAGTCTGTTCCTTCTGAGGCGTCACCTTAAACTGTAATGCATAACACAGCTAACAGATTGCGAATGATTTTAATTGTTACCTACATTGAAATCGGTGATCTCAAGCCTTCCATTAATTTATTAGAACAATGTGTAAATATCTTTGAACCAAGAGCTGATAAAAAAAATTTCTGGCGTCATATTATTGTTCTTCGATCGCAGTTTGGTTGGAACTGACTACCTCTGTAAGGCCAGAGAAAACTACAATTTTTTTGATAGGCCATTGTAATAGGCCTCTGCAACTGCTCTCAGTTCGGAAAGGTTGTAGATGTGCGAGTGGCTATCTCTCTCTCTCTCTCCCTCTCTCTCTGTCTCTCTCTCTATCTCTCCCTTTCTCTCTCACTCTCTCTCTCTCTCTCTCTCTCTCTCTCTCTCTCCCTTTCTCTCTCACTCACTCTCTCTCTCTCTCTCTATCTCTCCCTTTCTCTCTCACTATCTCTCTCTCTTTCTCTCTCCCCCCCCCCCTCTCTCTCTCTCTCTCTCTCTGTGTGTGTGTGTGTGTGTGTGTGTTTTTGTGTGTGTGTTTGTGTGTGTTTTTTTTGCTTCGTTTTCTGGAAAAGCATGATTTCCCAAAATCTAATGAGTGTGGTTGCGTCAACATGCGCAGTTGGAGGTGAGCCGCCAGCAGCGATGGATGTGGGCAGAGAGATGGCGGAGTTTTGAAATTTGTCATGAACTGCTATATATATTATGACTATTGAGGTAAATACATTGGTTGTTCTCTATCAAAATCTTTCATTTGCTAACCATGCCTATCAGTAGTTAGTGCCTTCAGTACTTTGAATCTTTTATTTAGCTGGCAGTAGTGGCGCTCGCTGTATTGCAGTAGCTTGAGTAGCGAAGATTTTTGTGAGGTAAGTGATTTGTGAAAGGTATAGTTTAATGTTACTCAGGGCCCATTCTTTTGTAGGGATTTTTGAAAGTCAGATTGCGTTGCGCTAACAAAATATTGTGTGTCAGTTTAAGCACAGTCACGTATAATATTGTTCAAAAGGGGACGTTTCAATTTATACGAATAAAACCATATGTCTGGTTTTTATGAGTGATGCCTTCTTCGTCTACTGCAGACAGAGCGCGGAAACTGCGCTTTACGGGGTTGCCGTGCTGCAGGTGGCACTGTGTTCCCTCCTCGCGTTACGCCGTTCAGAGCGCGCAAAAGGAGGACTGCAACGCGAGGAAGCAGGGCCGGAACGGCTCACGAAAATAAGCAGTGTGAAGCGATATTGCCAATTTCCGAGCTCTCTATGTAAATAGTATTTGACACGCGAAGGGTTCCACGGGGAAATCGCCGAATAAAGCAGCGCGTTTCGAGAGAAGAAGTGCGTAGCGAAGGAGCAAAGCAAAGTGCGCCCAATTTGTTTTCGGGAAGGCGCCGCTGTGCCAGGGTGTTGCGAAAGGGCCTGGTTGCGCAGGGAAGGGCGCCCGCTGAGGAGAAGGGCACGGCGTGCCTCATCTCCCACTCATCCCTCCACTTTTCGGCTCCAGATTAATTCCGATTCATTAATCCTGTCAACCCTTCTGCTGCCTTGTATTTACATACAAAATGGCAGTCGCTTGCGGCAATTTCTCCCACCAAAATTGCTTTATGTCTCTGGGGAACGACCAGGGGAAGTTGTGAGGGCCGAAGATGGAATCGTCCAAAAAATAATGAGTGAAATTGTAGCTTTATTTAACAGGCTGTTTCACTAGTGAATCACAAAAGGGTGAACCGTCGGTGTTACATCCTGAGTAAATTGTTTGTAAAATGTTTGTGGAAACAGTCGTTTGAATTTATACATCACAGTATAAATGCGGCCTTATTACCTTACAACTATTATTAGCCAATACTGATTTCTTCAACTTATTTTCACACCATTAAATTTCCTTCCATCTGAAGGCAATACATACAGTTACAGCATAAAGAACTTAATGAACGCTTAACAAACATATTTCAGAAAGGCTGCTCAATTTGAGGGTGGCATTTAACATTACCCTTCCATATATTGTTATGCTAATTGTAGGACGATTTTTGTCCAACCGGAAAATTGATATTGACTATTTTATTTACTTCGAAGATGTCGTTTGTCTTGTAATATCCATCATGTTGCTGTTAGAAATCATTGTTTATTTGTCAGGCCTGGTGCTCTAATGGTAATGTTGCCAGACAAAATTACCAAAAGATCATGACTGAAGGGTTGGTGGTTTAATCGGCTGGAAAATGTCGTAAAAGAAGGTAAACAGAAAAGTAAAGTTTCAGTCATTAGATGATGAATAAGGAAGAAAAATGGCTCAGTGGCACAACTCAAATAACATAACTGGAATATTCATCAGATTCGCTGACATTTATGACTTGTAAGCTAGACCCCAATAGAGACCTTAATGCAATAAAACGCCGCGTCAAAGGATCGAGTTTGAACAAACAAGCTCATAATAAAGCATTGTATGCTTTACGTTTCTTAAGGATATTAATGATGTGCAACATAAGACCGGTGTTGTGACGCACCTTAAGCAACTAGCATGTAGCATTATTCACACTGTTTGTATTTACCGTGTTTCGAAATATAGACACATTCTTAAATTGCTGAGCAGCTGCAAGGAATTTCCGCTGAGTGAACAAACTGAGAACGTCAATTAACGTTGTGCACACTCCCAAAAGTAACTTGTCTCCCACATTTTGTTTTCCAGCACAAGCGAAACCACAAAACGAACCGGCATGCGAGCACGAGGCGCTGTCACCTCAGTAGACAGCAAGTACTAAATGTCAAACTAGTCGGTGGGCAATTAGGAACAAATCGCTCTGGGTGGCCGGGGGGGGGGGGGAGGGGGGGGGCACGGGTGGAACAGTGACAAAAGACCAGCGATGTGATACAATACTGAATGCTGAGTGTTTTCGAAACGTACAATTACTGCATGTGCTGATACGTGCATTTGTCATTCACCGGGAATTTAGCGACTTTCTGGCACACCGCATTCTGACTTTCTTGGTTACGGCGAACACTTTCAGAAACTTCTTTCGGAACTTTAATGTACTCGCCCATTCCTCAAATGAATACCTATAACATTTCGAATTGTTGGCAGCTCCAAAAGTCGGGACATTTGACCTCCCCCGTGAGGTTAATATGTCCAGCGAAAATCGCGTCTGGCAATTCTATGTGGTTGTTAGACACGTGTCTCGAAACTTAAATATGGAGAGACTGAATTCCACTCCAAACAAACCACGTATTTCTGTCTGCCTTTAAAACAGTCTACATCTGTCTAGAAACTCTGCAAGGAACGGATTTTGGACTGGAACCCACGTTAAATTGTAGGTCTCCTTTCTTCCGCACGATTACTGGGGTAGGTTAGGGATATGCACGTCCAGTTGAAAGACTCTGAAACACCCCCATATTGTCAGCGGCCGAATTATGTAGCGGCGTAACCTGTAATACCCCTTACCTAATGGATAAGCGGATAAGCGCTAAGCACTGGCAATGGCAAGGAAAGCGTTTCTGAAGAAGAGAAATTAGTTAACATCCGGTTTGGGATTTAAGTGTCAGGAAGTCGTTTCTGAATGTATTTGTATGGAGTGTAGCCGTATATGGAAGCGAAACGTGGACGATAAATAGTTTAGACAAGAAGAGAATATAAGCTTTCGAAATGTGGTGCTACAGAAGGATGCTGAAGATTAGATGGGTAGATCACATAACGAATGAGGAGGTATTGAACAGGATTGGGGAGAAGAGAAATTTGTGGCCCAACTCGACTAGAAGAAGGGATTGGTTAGTAGGACATATTCTGAGGCATCAAGGGATCACCAGTTTAGTATTGGAGGACAGCGTGGAGGGTAAAAATCGTAGAGGGAGACCAAGAGATGAATACACTAAACAGATTCAGAAGGATGCAGGTTGCAGTAGGTACTCGGAGATGAAGAAGCTTGCACAGGATAGAGTAGCATGGAGAGCTGCATCAAACCAGTCTCAGGACTGAAGAATACAACAACAACAACAAGCGCTAAACGGTTTTGGCCACTACGGGAGTTGTTTTAGTCGGATTACTACTGCTCGATAATGCTATATTCAAAGAATAGAGGCTTTGCAATAATCAGTGTCGCGAAAAATTTGTGCAAAGTAAAGTTACTGGAGATACTGCGTTCACTGCTGTTGCTGTAAGACGCTTCACTGTAGTCAGAATTACTAGAAGAGGAGGCACACAGACGGAGATTTTTTCATGTCATGCCACCCCCTACCTCTTGTCCCCACTGAAAAGAAAATCACATGCTGTTTGATGAGACGACCAAGAATGCCAGCGGTGGAATCTGACATCCGTATGCCCACTGTGGCCACCCCATTGCAAGTACAGCTCATTCATAAAAAATAAGCCTATATACAGAACCAGTGCAACGGTGGTCCGACCCGTTGAAAAATGAAAATTTCAGCATTTTTTTACAACTGTGGAAAAAGTAAGATGAATGATAAAATAAGCAAGCTAGCGACGCTAGGGAGAACATTGGTGACAGCTAAATGAACCAGCCACATACAGCTGACACAAGAAATACCCCTGTATTATGGGGCCTAAGTTAAAATGTGCCATAAAATTCTGTATCACTTATGCAAAGGATATAGTGTTGGTAAATTAGATGAAATTTTATAACACCCAATATAATCCATGTGCTTGTCTGAGTAGTGCCACGAGAGAATAAACTCGAAATTACATCAACAGCCTTAAGCTGCGAGAGCAGGTTCAACCTCCATACAGCTGATACGTAACTATTACTGGAGTCGGGCTCACATATCATGACACCAACCGCACATAATCACTTATTTACGATGGTTAAAGATAATTACTTAAATTCCTATGACGCACATTGTAGCTGATGACACATCCCACAAGGTATTGTGATAAATGGAATCAAATACTGCTATATTACGTTATTGGTGGAGAAAAAGCTAATGAACATTACAGACATACTAAGGTGTCCTGAAGTGATATTGCGACACCGAAGTGATATTTACGTCCGTAAATTAAAGCTAAAGTAATTCTTAGATTTAAGACTTTTCTTGCCAGCTGTGGGGTAGTACAGAAGTTCTCCGAGGGACTAAACTTAGTTATGTAAGTAGATTACTACTCCTAAAAATTCTTTATGCATGTGTACGTTTTTGTGTTTTCTGATTTGAGAACAATGTTACTGCTCAGGAGAATTGGTGTTTCGATTTCCTTAATGTCTTCCACAAAGCAGTTTACATAGGAAAAGGATAAATTTTTTGAGTCCCTAACTCTGCGGAGGTTATGGGCAAAGCTGTTTTTATGGAAGTGTACTCTGATGACGGACGGCTAATGGTGAGCAGGTTTTAGATCAATGTAATGTACTGCTCCTCGAGGACGCTATTCTCAGTATCAAAACTGGCGTAAGTTTTCCTCTTACCCCTTTTATTAAGACTAGGTTAATATGTTTTCCACCTCTATTGTTATCATACATGTAATCACGTTGCTCTCAAAATGGAAGGTGGTGGGACAGGTGTCTGTCAGTTGAAGGATCACAACCTATTAAGTACAGTTTATCAGAGCATCCATGAACACGCATCTCTGGGTTAGAACTTGCAGAAAGTCTTGCTTCCACTCCAAGGTTTAACGCACTCCTCCGAAATCTTCTCTCGATTCTATTGATTAAGTGAGAGTGTGAGAAGTGAAGCTCTTGACTTACACTTCGGAACGCTTACCTAACCTTTGTGGTTCCCTTGAGTCTGTCATACATGTGTCCTTCAATCGTAACCATTATTACACAATAATGTGAAGCAGTGTCCTGATGCGTTAAGATACTGTCATAATAACCGCTTAAGTCGACAGCTGGGAAACATTTTACTATGTGACGTAAAGGCCATTCCTTCACTACATTTCCAAGTGTCCGCGTTTATTAGTTTAATTTGTTTGCGATAGATTTCGAAGCAACCGTGGCTTCTGTTCAGCACTGTTATAGATGAGGTATGTCAAAAAAAGGATATCCTGTTTATGTATCGCAGTATTATCCAGTGCAGCAACTGCAAGACTGTCAAGATCACCTAAAATGCTAATGAACTCTGTAATTTTACAGTTATGACACTGGAGAATTCAGGGACATATTAAAACACTGTTAAAGGGTTAGGACATGTAGTCATAGTGACGGAGAATTCGATAAACTCTTGAAAGGAATAGTAGTAAGAGAAAAGGCCTTACTACACGCATCTGAATGTGTTTTTTGAGTACGTTTAATATCTTTTTATGCTAACGGTGGCAGGTCTCATGATCTGTATAAGGAAAGCCACACTGCCAACAAAGTAGAGCTGCTCAGCACCCAGCTGCGCCACTGCCGCTAGTTTCTGGATGCAGGCAGAGTACAAAACTCTCGCAGATGCAGAGAGACGTGTTTCACTTTCCAGTCCAGAGCAACCAACCTTTCGCTAAATGTTGGCAGCTTGTTGGCGCATCTTTCACAGCGCGTGACACCTGACATGCTCCACTCGTCCTTCAGCTCCCGCCGGCACGTCTCTGCTGCCATCTGGCGGCTAAAGGACGCGGCCAACTGTGCGACCCGGGATAAATGCGGCGCGCTGCTGCCGATCCCGAAACAAATGCCATCCGTCGCGGCACGCCTGCTCAGCGATCACGCACCAGGGAGTGCTCTTACGTCTTGCCACACAACGTTGCCTCGCTGCCATTCCAGACTGGTGTCGCAGCGGCCATTGGAAGACGGACAGATTAATTAACGGGCTCTCTCTGTTGCAGACAAAGACGCCGAGAGATGAAGAAAGGGCGAAAGGATAGGTAGTTGGTGGCGCTTAGCAAAAGTACTGTGTCTGGAAATTTGTCTCTGGGAAACGGGTAATTTCCGTGAAGCGTTGAGTATCAAAGTCGCGACCTCCAAGCGAGATGTATTGAACGCGTGACTCTCGAGGAGGCAAATATGAAACTGTGTACAGCGTTCACAGGAGTGACGACAAATGACCTTGCTTTTAACTTATGTTTACAAAAGAAACTATTCATTTCACTTACTTTATTCGTCAGTCACAACTTTAGCGTGGATAATTCCACGAATGGCGTAGGCAGTGTAATGACACATTCCGACGCAGAGACATACAATACCTTAAAGGCTGTGCCAAAGATTCAATTGAGAGGGATGTAGAATATAATCTCTGTAATGTTCATATTGGATTCTCTTTTGTTTCATACTCCAAGAAGGAGTTAAGATACACTTTCGATTGTTACCTTGTAGGGGATGGACGTAATTTTTAATGTGTGCGGAAAGGCAGCCATCTTGTTAGTATTTATGGTTTGTGCGACGAGCAGAGCAAGTCTTATTGTCTTGTGAATAAAAAATAGTGAGAAGTATCTAAGTTTTACGAGAATTATTTAAAGTGACGTAGTATTATATTCCTTGGTTTCCACCGTCTTCGTGAAGTAAATCGATGCCAACTTAGGAAGATACACATGGTCAACAAAGAGAAGAACATCGATGGCGACTAATGAATTAATATTGTGGCAGAAGGACTAATTCTACGTCTAAGGTGAGATTAAATCAACAATGACGTAGAATTCACCACTGTAATTAATCGGAATTGTAAATTATATTACAGGCAAATTTCATGCAGCTCTGAATTTGTCCGCATTCAGGCCGGTCAATACACTCTGTAAAAAATCCAGTCAAAAATTCTAAAGTTATATTTCCATATCCATAATTTTTTCTCTTTTCAAAAATCAATAAATTTAATTTTTTTTAAATTTTTTTCTCCACAACAGCTGGGAGCAATCTTTACTTTCCATAGCCAGGGTACACCCGTGCCACATCTCTCAGAAATATCGATAGAGTCTCAGACGGCAATGTTTCGCCAGACAATAGCAAATTGTGGAAGTGTAGATATTGGAAGATTTATAGTTCAGCTCGGTCTCCTGGACGGCCCTCTCTCTTAATTGAGGATTTCAAAGATTCCCATAACAGCTCGATATTCTTGGTGTGGACCAATGTGTCTTCCGAAGAGAAATTCAATGGAATGGGTCACAAATACGTGATCTACGCCTTCTTCTTTCATTATATACCTTCTATCTTCTACCTTATATCTAGTTGTTTAGAAAACGTTCTGCCCGGTACTTCTCAGTGGCGATATGTGACGCATCAATTTCTATAACCTTGTTCCCACTAACGATGGAGAACCGGTTATCGTGACAATGATCTAACACTCTTCACGACAAAAACTAGCAGTCGCAAACAGTATTCTCTGTCACTTCAGAGTCTCACGCAGTGGCTGGTAGCGTGCGTTCTTTCACTCAGCACAGCATTATAATGATGCTCTTCTCGATGATCTATTTGAAGGTAAGAAATCATACTGTTTTCCTGATTGAGGTCCTTTTCTGGCATTTTCTGCAGTGGAACTGAATAGAGAAGTCTACAGCGGAAGTCTTCTTAGAAAGGTTCACACATGTCTTCCCATGCCAATCGACGCAGTTTCTCAAAAATGTTCAAATCCGTGTGAGTTCTTAAGGGACCAAACTGCAGAGGTCATCACTTCCTACGTACTACTTAAACTACCTTAAACTAATCTATGCTGAGAACAACACACAACCCATGCCCAAGGGAGGACTCGAACCTCCGACGGGAGGGGTCGCGCAGTCAGAGACATGGCGCCTCTAACCGTGCGGCCACTCCGCGCAACGCACGCAATTTCTCAGATTGCGGTTTGGCAACAACTCATACTCCCAACAAAACGGTGAACTATTTTCTAGCTACGTATGGGAGGAGTGAACTAACGACAGGTGAGGCTAATCAAACTCGATACTATACCGGATTTAGTCACTATCAACATTGTTCTACGACGTTCGATTGTCACATAATCGCCACCTTGAAAGCCGCGTGTTCGAGATACATCGTTCAGAGTAAAATTGGGAGTGAGCGTATGGCATCGTTGGCCGGGAGGCCCTATCCGGGGAAGTTCGGCCTCCAAGTGCAAGTCTCATATCAGTCGACGCCACATTGGACGACTTGCGCGCCGTTAATGAGGATGAAATGATGATGAGAACATCGCAACACCCAGACCCCCCAGCGGAGGCAAATGTACAACCCAGCCGGGAATCGAACCTGGGCCAGCTTGCATGGGAGGCATTACACGCTACCACCCAGCTGCTGTCCGGTCTGCCGCGCTTTCAAATTCACACACCGCCATTTACGCCGCAGTGTTTGCTGCAGACGCCACCGCTACACGAGAGCGCTGTCACGAACGATTACGCCGCTGCCAATGAGATGCGAGCATCGCTTCTCCGGATCTCACGCTGCGAGTGCACTCAACTTTGAATGTTCATGCACTGGCCCATTTAGTGTGTTTGCTAGCTGCAAAACATTTACAGAGTTTCATAGCGGCCAGGGCTCGACCTCTTCTGAATAGATATTGTGTTGAAGAGTGACAGATTTATAAGTATTTTGTATCTGTATTTTGTCATGACCGTAGAAAATTTTAATTTTTATTCTTGTTTTTGTGACCATAATAAGAGTCCAGGCTCCATACGGAAACAGCCAGCTGACACTAAGAAATAGTCCATTAAGACGTAGGGACAAGATAAGCGGCAGAGGCTACCAATTATGGCTTGTTGATCAAATAACTAGTGTTTGACTTGCTGCCAGAGGAAGCAGCATGAATCAAATTTGCGCAATGGAAGACGCAAACACCTGGCCTATAATGCAGGAAGAGAGAGTATCATACACGTGCAAAAATGACTCGTGTGGAAATAAATTAAGTTGTGTGTGGCTAGAAACGAAAGTGTCGTGTGGAACCGAAGGTATTACTGCACAAGCTGACCAATTAGAAACGAAAGTTGTCCAATCCGATCAATGAGAAATGAAAGGGTCGTGTGAAACAAATTAACTCGTGTGCACCCAAGGACATGAGAAACGAAATAAAAGGCCAGGCAGCGGATTAGCTAGAGGCAGAGATTCAGATGTAGATTCAGAGCCAGTGCCGGCAGTTTGGAGATTCCGCAGCGAGACGCCAGTGGGGCCGAGTAGGCCCATTGCAGCCGATACAGGTGATAAAGACTTCAACTACGAGTTGACGGTGATAGACTCTGGTGGACACTCAGGAGCTGAAGGTCAAGTAGGATTTTTAGAGTTTCATTGGAATAGTGTTGAACAGAGGCTGTCAGTCCTTGTCTCAATTACTTAGAGAGATTTCAGTGCTAACCAAGAACAAGTGATTGTTTTGTACCGGCAATTAGCTTTGAAGTAGCAAGTCCGAATAAATAGACTGAATCTTACTAAGGGGTTTATGGTCCACCACCTCACATAAGTATATGTGAGAATAAGCTTGATAGAAACTTACCAATCTTTTATGCCTATTGGAATTCTGTAACCTATTTTAAGGAAACTTATTTGCTTCAAACCAAGGAGATTCTCTCCCTCTCATAACCGATATAAAGGTTGACAGCAGTTTATAACTAACCCATTGTCGTTAGCGTCCCGATTGCGCTACGCAGTTCGCACTTACTTCATTCTGGTATAGTGAGGCTGTGCCGGGACAAGACAATTTATTTCTACATTCGAATCTATTGTTAGCTACTGACTCTGCAGCTTCAGCAACAAAGTTACGTGTTATTTTTAACATTCCATTTTAGATGAATAAATTAATATCTAAATCCTCTGTTCGTGAACAACATCTGTCCTCGCTGCTGTGTGCTCTAAATTACCACATAGCGGAGTTCAACCGAGACTTCGATAAGCAACACTTCTTGGAAAATACCGGGAAATGAAATGGGCCGTGCGATTTCGCGTTCCATTCCCCATGTGGAGCGTAAGTGCCACGTTATTGACTACACTGGCAACGCGCTCTGTTTCACGCCAATGAGTTAGTTATTCACATCAAGCAATAAATCAAATGATGGCAGTCTATAAGAAACGAATAAGGTACTTATGGTTGAATGTGTGGCACAATCACACACATTACGGATATCTTGCATTCCTTATTTTCAAGTGTTGTAAAAATGTCGTTGTGACTCTATAACGTTGTAGAAAACTCCCTATGGGTCAGCAATACATAGGCTAATGTGACGGCATATGTACCGGGTGATCAAAAAGTCAGTATAAATTTAAAAACTTAATACACTACGGAATAATGTAGATAGAAAGATACAAATTGACACACATGCTTGGAATGACATGGGAATTTATTAGAAAAAAAAAAACGAAGTTCACAAAATGTCCGACAGGTCGCGCTGGACAGCAGAACGTCAGTGACTGCGCATGACAATCGTCTATAAATGGAGCTGTAATGAGAGAGAGAAGCAGATGCGCCAGCAGTCGCAGCATGTTGACGTTACCTGAAAAAGCCCCTTTAAGTGAAGCTGTATCATCAGAATGGGGAATGTGCTAGTTCAGCGTTACGATCCTATCGCCATAGGAAGGGGATTCGAACGAGTAAAGGTCCGTTGACAAATGCAGCTGTGGCGAGAATGATTTCGAAGTTCGAAGCCACGGGTTGTTTAGACGATAGACCCCGTAGTGGCCGACCGAGCACAAGGCGTAATGCTGCTGAGACAGTTCAGGAAGAAATGGAGACTGTAGCGGGTTCGTCTATGCACGGGGAAGTCAGCGCTCGTGCAGTCGCACGTCGCACCGGCATTCCGTACACTACTGTTTGGTTGGCACTTTGGCGTACCCTCAGATGCTACCCTTACAAAATTCATCGGCATCATGAGCTGTTACCTGGCGATTTAGTGAAGCGGAGGGCATTTGCGGTGTGGGCGTTTCAAAAGATGGCGGAAGATGACGATTTGTTGAGTAACGTGTTGTGGACCGACGAAGCTCATTTCACCCTCCGAGGGTCTGTCAACGCCCACAACTGCACAATTTGGGCTACCGAAAATCCTAGAACGGTCGTGGAAACTCCATTGCACGAGAAAGTCACGGCATGGGTTGGATTTACCACATCTACCGTTATCGGGCCTTTTTTCTTCGAGGAAATGCGTGATTCTGGTTTTGTTACTGCTACCGTGACGGGTGAGAGGTACGCCGATATGTTACAGAATCGCATCATCCCCAGCCTGACTGATAAAGACCTGCTGCAACGTACGATGTTTATGCAGGATGGCGCTCCACCCCATATTGCTAGACGCGTGAAACATCTCTTGCGCGCGTGATGATCGTGTGCTCAGCCGCCACTTTCGTCATGCTTGTCCTCCCAGGTCCCCTGACCGAGGTCAGTGCGATTATTGGCTTTGGGGTTACCTGAAGTCGAAAGTGAATCGTGATCGACCGACATGTCTAGGGATGCTGAAAGACAACATCCGACGCCAGTGCCTCACCATAACTCCAGACATGCTTTACACTGCTGTTCACAACATTATTCCTCGACCACAGCTATTGTTGAGGAATGATGGTGGACATATTGAGCATTTCCTGTAAAGAACATGATCTTTGCTTTGTCTTACTTTGTTATGCTAATTATTGCTATTCTGATCAGATGAAGCGCCATCTGTCGGACATTTATTGAACTTTTGTATTTTTTGGTTCTAATAAAACCCCATGTCATTCCAAGCTCGTATGTCAATTTGTACCTCTCTATCTATATTATTCCGTGATTTAATCAGTTTTCAAATTTATACTAACTTTTTGATCACCTGGTATATGTAATATCGACGTCGATATTTCTTGCGCTAAAATTATTCTCATTTATTCTGAATGAGGTGCTGTTGGGGACTCTCTTCAAACCTTGCTTATTGCTCCGATTGATTTCCTTCATGTCATCAGAATTATGCAGGAAGACAGCAATAAAAAAATTTTGGAAGGTTTTGAGGTGTGTTTACTATTTTCGTGTACGGGTTGTAACGTCAGTTCGTGAAATAAATTTAGGGCGTTGTACAGGTTTCACAGATTTTAAACTCTGTCATCCAAGTACATCACCTCATCCGGGGATTTGTTGTTCACGTTACTGACTCATTCAGAAGATACAAACACGCCGAAACTTACGACCGACAGCTTGCGGGATTCATTTGGATGACCAGCGTGGAAAGAAGGCTGAGCGACCTTTATTGCTGTCACGAACTTACGTCCCGCGTTGGAGATCATAAGGACAAGATCACAGCACGTGCAAAGGTATTTAGACAGTGCTCCCTTGCGCTAAATGCGAATATGACAAGAAGGAAGACCGATATTATTGGTATCAAGTACGGTACAGTAGATTCCGGAATGTCTAAGTAAATGCAGTCTTGGGACGTCGGTCGTGAGGTGCGAGATCAGGGATAGCTCGCTGGCACACGGCCATGTAAAGGGGACGGTTGATGGGTCGCGGCCCGCCCCCCTGCTACGCTAGCGACATCTGGCGGCGGCTGGTCACAGCACTCCGTGGTGAGAGGGGCGAGGGGGCAGGAGGGGAGCTCGCGCGCTGATCACTGCGGGCGCACAAAGCCGGATAAATCATAAACGCCGGCAGCCCCGCAGTCTGCCACCCGCCGCCAATTAGCCCCGGGCCATTCGTCGTGTTGCGTTACTCACTGTCGGCGCCGCCATTAATTTCGCGGCGCTGTGCGCCGGCCTGGTCTCCCGTGACCCGCGGCCATCCTCCGCCCCCGCATCCTCCTCTTCACCGCCCCCCTCCCCCCTAACACCCCTCCTCGTGCCGGTAGATGGTGCTGTTTAAAGCCGCTGCGCGTGCTGTGCTCCAGGCAGCGCAGGGCGCTCCATCTCTGCCCGTTGGACGGCACAGCGCCGCTCTGTCATCTCGCCGCCGCCTGTCTCCACCCCTAAGGGCCGAAGCAGATAACATCTTTCAGCAAACAGATACCGCATTACGCAGCTGTAACACAATTACAAATATTTACTGCTGCATCTTCTGTCACACTACCGGTTATGAAATAACTGCTTATTGTCATTAACAATATTACTTCAGCAACTGGGGAAGACAGCGATACAACGTCTTCCAAACTTCATCAATCAGATTTTGCGCTAGATACGCTTGCCTAACACCAGTATTCATGATACCACATGACTAAAAATAAATATGTTCTTTGGTCTATCTGTACTATCCTGATTTCAAAAGTGTTTCCATTTTATCAACTTTCCATAACTCAATAAAGTTTATTTTATATTTAGTTATAATAAATTTTATTAGGCGCTCATACTATGAAGGTCACTCCAAAAGAAATGCACACTATTTTTGTAAAAATACAGTTTTCATTCTTCATGTGTGAATGTTTTACAGTGTGTAGATACATCCTTCCCGCTTGTTTTAAAACTTAGTTCAACCTGCTCCCGTGAGTGGTGCCGTCACAGCATGTCTTCAAGGTGGCTGTTATACTTGACGTTCGTCAGAAGCAATGTGCTGTCTTTGAAATCCTGTGCTGTGAGAACGAGACAGTGGGAAACATCCACAAGAAGTTGAAAAAGGTGTATGGAGATGATGCTGTCGATCGCAGTACAGTTAGTCGGTGGGCAAGCAGGTTACGTGATGAAAGCGGGCACGGCAATATTGAGGATTGTCCTCGCAGCGGCAGGCCTCGTATTGCACACACTCCAGACAATGTGCAGAGAGTAAGACTCTCTTCGTGGAACAAGGTTTGAAGATGATGACTCCCTCGTGCACGCTGCCAAACAGTGGCTCCAACAGGTTGGTACAGAATTATACCGTGCGGTTATACAGGCGCTGGTTCCAAGATGGCGTAAGGCAGTTGAGCGGGATGGAAATTATGTGGAGAAATAAAAATATTGTTCCTAAATGATGTATCTACACACTGTAAAACTTTCAAACATGCAGAATAAAAGATGGATTTAAAAAAAATAGCGTGCATTTCTTTTGGAGTGACCCTAATACTATATAACGAAAAGTCACACTTTTTATATGATTGGGGTATCTGACCAAAGACACTGACTTAGAATACTAGGTTTTCACTCAGAGAAATTTTATGTCTGGAACTATATACATAGTCCGTAAACCGCTCGTACATCACTAAAACGGGGAAAAAATTGCTTCCATCGCAACATGTTAAACTGGTCTTTATCAATAAGTCTGCAAGAGGTCTTCCACAACATGGATCCTATTTTAAGTATGTTTTTGGAATATTCCCTTCATCAGTCAAGAAAAACTGACAGCTGGAATTTTATTTGGTCGTCAAATTAGCTTAGTGGTGATAGACAACTTATTTGAGAGTACAATGAATGTTAGAGAAATAGAGGCATGTAAAGCTACCTGTCTCTTACTGAAAACTTTCTAGGGAATAAAAAACATCCAAGCAAGAACACCGCTGTCCAGACCATGATGTAAGACTTCAGGAGTTGAATTGTAAGTTGAATGTAAAGAATCACTTCCTGTATTCATTGTACCACATTAACGACATAAAGAAAAGTTACCAGGAAAGTTGGAGTTAAAGTGAAATGGCCAACCGTAGTTGGTTGTTGAGCAGGAACAGTAAGGACGAACGTACTGCGAGGAAATAAAAAAAGAGGCAGTATGGAAAAGAAATTATGTTGCTGATGGACTGACCATACCATCCTTAGCATATGACTACAAAAAAGTCAATAATTGTAAAAAATTGAATTTCATTGAAATTTTTATTTCAATATTTATATTTTAATTACTTGAATCTTTAAAATACGTAACTTTACTTTGTAATTATCATGACGTGACTGACCAAAATGAAAGTAATTTTCAGAATCAGCATTACATATTAATTCTAGAACACGTGCATTATAGATATCATATGTAAAAAAATTTTAGAACTCTACGCCTCTAATCATTATGGTGTGTAATGAATGAACATGTGACATTACGTTACATCCAGACACGAAATACGTTTAGTTTTCATTTACTGAGCTACATTGCTTTTGGGTACAATATTTTATACATTATGAATGAAAACACACACGAAATTGATGTAATATTCTACAATATTTATTACTTTCGTTTACATACCGTTTTTCAGCCTTTTCGCCATCATTATGTGCAAAGATAATATGTATGGCTGTGAAACTTAGGAGGGAGCAAAGATTTTAAACTAGTACTTCTGCAAAGTATTTCAGTTCGTTTTCAGAGATGAAAATTGTTTAGGTTTGATTTAGGACGAAAACGAGAGCAATTATTTGAAAAAAAATCGTTGAACTTAGATGAAATTTGTGACACACTAAATAATGGACTGTATGACAAATTCTGATTAGCAAGTAAATTGAACCATAAACGATGGTGACACATTCCAAGTGAGTGGCTGAACAAAGTAATCTTTTCTTGAATGGATATATTATAGTGTAATCTTACGTTTCCTGGCATAGTAAAATTGTATAAACAGATTAGATATACAAATGCGATTAAGAAGGTAAGTGAAGCAGAGATGATTAGACAAAGCAAAAATTTTTAAGCGAGTATTAGGAATTATTTATGTTGTCCCTCGTAACTATGGCGTTCTTTAAGCAGGGGGTATGCGAAAGTGATCCTCTTTTCCAAGTCTTCAACTTGGTATTCCCTGCCTGCCTGACTAGTCTACATAGAATTTGCCACCATTGCAAGTGATACTACATATTTCACTTTTTCCACAGGGGCGGGGCGGTGGGGGAGGGGAGAGTGGGTTGCGTATATTCTTAAAACGCTATTTTATCGCTTCCCCGCTCATTTGTACTGTAAGAAATACGTTCTATTATACCACACATTAAATTCTGCAGTCGCGGTCTACCAATGCCTACTGTCACAAATGAAGCACAGCGATGGATATCAGATGCAGTATCATAGAATGAAAAGCAATGTATTTATGGACCACGAGGTGTTGAGAATTAGCAGGTATTATAATGTCAGTGGCTGTAGGTTCCTTATAACTCTTGAAGGTTTGAATGTGATCATTGATACCTATGGTTAGACACATGTAATTTACAGAGATACGGCACATTCTGTTGTGAATTTGACACTGCTGTGTTTAGAATTTAGTTGTTTGAAGAAAGTCTGAAGTTGTCTGGTAGTAGCTGTCCATAAGTAGAGCTTATCATCAGCATAAATAAACCAGTGTCCAACTTTGGAAGACAGTAGACTATTTTCCAGGAACTGTGTTACCAAATTGTACATGATGATTTCTTCACAGACCGGACTAAGGTTTGGTCTCATATGTACACCATGCAACTGTTTATATATGTTGCCACTGAAACGGAAATAATTTTGTGTTAAGCAAGTGAGTGCAGTTAGCCTTATGTTAACTGTGACAACTGTGTTAACTCCTGATTATCTAGTAAGTCTGGGAGACTGTGCAGGCCCTTCTGTGCAGATACCTGTGAATCAGTTTTGGACATCAAAAGATACCTGTTTGGCAGTGGGGTGGGGGGTGGATATATGGATATCTTTTAGCTTGTTCACTATCTGAGCTGGACTACCATGACTCGATTTAAAGATGCTTTGATTTTAATTAGAAACTAAATTACACACTAACGACTTTTGCTTATAATCAGGCTCCAGTGTGAAGATGAACGAGAGTTCAAAATCATTTCTGCTTCTCGCTTCCTGCACGAATGCAGAATTGGCAGAAATGCTTCCTTCAAAAGCTAGCAGAAAAGTCACCGGAAAAATTCATGATCATGACTCCTACCGTTCACGTGGAACAAGGAAGTGCGACAACACTATAATTGGCCAACCAACGTCAGTGGCTGGCTGTCATCGTATCAAACGACAGGAAATTTCCGCTTCGCACCCCGCTCTCCTCTGGCCTGGCCTAGAACACAGCGAGCTAAAACTGACATCGACCCGTCAAGGCCCGCGACAACTTCATGTCCTCCGAAACAAGAGGAAACCGCCTTTTCGATCTCGCTCTCTCTACTCCAATTTAAAACTGAACCTCTTTCAGGCGCTGGTCAACAGTATGTACGAATTTTACAAAATGGTTACACTGTGTGGTCTTTGATAATAATACAGTATTTATTCTGCTACCGGTTTCGGTCTTAAACCATCTTCAACGGCAGCTGTACAAGTGGGCAATGTGACAAAGCAAAACGAAATAAGATCAACACAGAAGAAAACCGTTGGATCAATGGAAATATTAAAAAAAATTATCGCACGTTTATCAAAAGTCATACAAGCTTTGACATACGGTACTACTGAAAACCATAACTGCCAATATAAACGAAAAATCGTAGGAAGATTGTAATACGGTAGCCCACTAACAAAAGGACAATATGTGATGTACAACAAACAAAAGTCAAAGAACCTCAAGCTAAGACGACAGTCTATGATACACAGCAATATAAGTAAAGTACCTGAAAGTCAAAGACGACAATCTTTACCAAATCCAAAGAAGTAGTCATTGAGCACTTCTGTGGTAATCAGATTTCGAAACTGAAACATTAACAACTGAACACTGATCGATATTACATAAAAATATAAATAAAATGTATATAAAGTAAAAGAGGAACAGGATTGATGTATGTAATAATATACAATATTTTCAATCCAGTCAAAAATGTAAGCCTGTAGAATACAAGATACAAAGCAGTCCATGAAATTATAATCAATCGAGTCATATCTGACGAAAATACACTTTAAAGTAAGCTATTGTTAAGGAAATACAGTTTTTAGGAGTGGAGAAAAACAAATGGAATGTACAATATGTATTTTTTGTGAAGAAACGTGGTTTACATCTAAACTGTTACACATTTGTTATATGGATATGTCATCCAATGTCTATACAATGACGAAATCTAACTGAAATTCCATATATCATACAGATCAAAATTCAAAAGTCACAGCAAAACGTTTGTGTAAAATACATCTAGATTGTTACGTATTAGTTGGAAGAATGTCATTCAGTGTCTACACAATCATAAAATGCAATTGAAATTCCATGTATCATATGTATAAAAAGTAATGAAGAGATAAGGTATGATGAAAAGTCAAAGGGAAACATATATGTAAGAATGGTCCTATAGGTTAAAAAACAAGAAATTGAATAATGAACAGGGGGTGGGGAAGGTGGAGGACACAGATGAAAGGAAAAAAAAACCGAAAGTTAGGCATAATTGAGGAGAGTAGCAGTTTAAGAAGGTTCACTCAAATATTTAATTTTGTCAATGAAATTATTTAAGAAACTTTTGTATTTTAGTTCCAACTGTTCATTTAATTACAAAAATATGTCAACCAATGTATATACAATCAAAAATTTTTACCACAACTCCATTTACCATACAAATAAAAATTTTAAATTCAAGGTAAAACATATGTGTAAAATACATCTAAAATGTTACGCAGCAGTTAGAAAAATAAGACATTCAATGTCTATACAATCATAAAATGTAATTCACATTCGTTTTATGATGCAGGTAAAAATTAATAAAGCGATATAGTACGATAAAAACTCAAAGTGAAACAAATATGTAAAATAATCGTACAGACTTCATCACCCTTAGAGGTGACGAAACCTGGTCAGGGTATATAGAAAATCTATGCAACCGGTTGACTGATTTTTACATATTTTTCAAATTTGTGTATACGGTTGCTGCAAACGTCAGCCATGTTCAAAGTTGTACGCTTCTTACCCGCCCATGTATCAAAGGCTGTCTCAAAGTACAAAGACATCAGAAAGAAGATCCTAAACACAGGTTGGCCATCTCGCCGGCGATGGGCGAGGCATGACAGAATCTCTGACCAGAGAGTAGTTTATTGTTAGTTGTAGCTTGTCGCGAGTCTGCGCTAGTCTGCGCGAGTCGACAGTAGAAGTCAGTTTGCGCTTGTCTGCGCGAGTCTGCAGTAGTAGTCAGTCGGATACAGTAGTAGTCGGTCGGCTTTAGTAGCGAGTGGATGGTAGTAGTCTGCGGGTGTCGGCATGCGTCGGCTGTGTGCTCTGCTCGCGACTCTGGTCAGGATTCTGGACGATGAGTATTGTTGTAGAAGGTAAAGAAGCAGCATTGCACATATTTAATAATGTATGTTAATTGTAATCTAATTTGTTCAAAAAATGCCCCAATAATAATTTGTATAATATAAAGTAACTCTTTTGAAAAAAAGCATTCATTTCAATTTAAAGAATTTTTCAAATGCATTATCATTGCTTCCAAGAATCAAAAAAAAATATACGCCAGCATTGCACGAAGCTGTGTCGATAAAGAAGAGCAGAAATAGTTGCAGTTTTTATTGAGGTAAGAATTTTTGCTTTTGTTATTCAGAATACAGGGCCGAAGGTCAGCGCTGCTGTCCTTATAAAATTTACCAGATATTATTATTTCTGTTGAGAGGTTACATTTGGTTCATGGTTCATTATTTAATTGATATTATTGTGGGTTTTTGGTCAATTTTCATTCCTTAATTTTTGTGGGGAGGTTACGCTTGGCTTCATTTCCATTTTCATTTAACAAAATTTCGTGTGGGGAGGTTACACTTGGCGACCCTGCCAGGATCGTATTTCTTTGTGAATCTTCTGATAAGGAGTCATATATCTGCTCTTATTTACTTAAATCTAATTAGCATTTACTAATTTGTTGCTCTTTCTTTCACAGATCATTGGCAATTTTTAGCTCTTTGTTGTATTTGCGTTTGTTGCATTTTTGGATTTTGTTTGTTTCATTTGTGAATAATTTTGATTTTTTGATTTGTGAAAAATGCCGCAAAAAACTGTTAACAGTACATCGCGATGTATAATGAGTGAAATAGCCGACTCAAATAACTTGACCGATAGTACTTGCGACACTCAGTGTCTTAATGACAGTCCTCTATTTACAGACAATCAGAGTGTGCGGATTATTAATAATGATTTTGATCATAATGATGAACAAATAAATTCAATTGTGTCCTCTGTTAATTTAACGACAATTGACGACGCGGGACGTTCTGTTGCAATGAGTGCTGCCCAGCTTGACACACCCGGTTTGCAAAATTTACGTGGTGAACAGATAAATTTTTTTCTCGAAAATGAACAGTGTACGCAAAGTACGACAGATTTATCTGTTTCCGAGGTAGTGAGCAACAGTGCACATTCGATTGGCAAACCTTTTCAAGAATCACAAAATATCCAAATGGATACACAAAACGTGACAATTGCAGGTACGCCATTAAACAGCACAAAGAATACAGTAGCTAATTTTGACATGGATCGAATTATAGCATTAATGCTACAACTTAATGAAAATCTCAATCAACAAATTAATGAAAATAGTGAAAAACTAGACAACAATTCCAAACAACTTAATGAACAGAACAAACAAAATAATGAAAACCACAAACAACTTAGTGAAAGTCTCAAACAACAACTGAACGAAATTAAAGAAAAACAAGACAACCTTAGTGAAAAATTAGACAACAATTCCAGACAGCTTAGTGAACAGATTACAGCCATTGCCGCACAATGTCATGATACTAAAGAACAATTACGTGAGGAAATTGAGGCTTGTGCTAGGAAAAGTAGTGAAGAAATTTGATCAGTTGCTCAAGAATTAAGGGATATGCAAACAGCTACAACAGAATCACCTGGAGGCGAAATTAGTGCAGTCGGTAAACAATGCTCTGAAAAAGCAATACAGTTACGCGACGAGTTTAAATTGATGACAGCAGAACTTTCGCGCACACTGGATACAAAAATAGACGCGAAATTCGACCAACAGAACAGTCAAATTGACGAACGTTTTAATCATCACCTACAAAACAGCGAAACGCGTTTCCGTGAATTTATACAGGAACAAAATAAAGTAAAACGACAAGTCATGGGAACAATTACTGCACAGAGACAGGAAGATAAACGTAAATTGTTTGCGAAAGCAAAAACATACGTAGACAACAATATTGCTACAGTATCGGACGAAATTAATACCATCAAACAGTTGAACACCGAATTGCGTGATGAAATTTCCGATCTTAAATCAAAAACAGATACACACACAGTAGATTTTCAAACAGTGACCGACAGACTCGAACAATTAGATCAAACACAGGATTCTGATGTCATCAAAGCTGACGTTAAAAAATTGAACGAAACTACACGTAAAATACAAAAACAAATTAATGCTTCTGACACTAAAAACGATGATCAGGTAAAAATACTGACTGAAAAATATGATGAATTGGCGAGTCGTATTGACGTTATTGAAAGTACTAATGACAGTAAATCAGACGATACTTCACCGATTTCGTTTAATCAAACCCCTGAATTCCAAAATCTACAGCAGACAATCAGTGAGATAGATTCGTCTAATAATACATTGCGTAGAAAATTGTCAACTTTACAACAAGAGGTGACAGAGATAAAAAATACTTCAGTTAATAGCACGTCACAGCATACGGCACATTCCGAACATTTGTCACACTCACACAGCCAGTGTAACTTAAGTAATTTACAGAGACTACGCGACTTAAAATCCTAAAAGACACAGACAAACAGATTCTTATGCAATCGTGAACTTGTTCACACATTCAGAGACGGTAACGTTGAT
Source organism: Schistocerca nitens (assembly GCF_023898315.1). Classification (NCBI taxonomy): domain Eukaryota; kingdom Metazoa; phylum Arthropoda; class Insecta; order Orthoptera; family Acrididae; genus Schistocerca; species Schistocerca nitens. The sequence continues at coordinate 545,199,221 of NC_064619.1, read as the reverse complement.
TACGAACAATTTTTATCCGTAAGAAAATCTAAGGAATTTAAAAATGACAGAGCACAGGTATACGCTTTGAACTTGATACGTCGATTTATTTTTGTACTTTCACCAGCTTGGTCTGTAACGCAGAAACTAGCTTTGAACTGGATACGATAATTTGCTCTTGAATTTTTACCAACATTTAGTGTAATGCAGAAACTACAATTAGCATGGATACAGCAATTTGTTTTTGAATTTTCACCTGCATTGCCTGTAACGCAGAAGCTAAAATTTATTTGCAGCGCGTAATGGACCTCATGGGATTCATTACGCTTTAATGAATATGTGCCGTAGCATGCACAGGGCCCCGAGCCGTAGTAGTGCTGTTTCATCTTTAGTTTTCTGCACTGCTGCCTTCTCTTCTACTATCCTTTATATCTATCTGAATAGCTCTTCAACTATTGCTCTACCTAGAATTAAGAAATGAGTAAAGAAAACCTGGTACGACGAATTTTACCGAAAGTGATAGTTATCATTAGACGGTCCAGAAATGACAACCACGACAATTTTAATAACAGACAAAATTTTAATCATGAGTATGTGTAAAATTTTCAGCAGTCGCTAACGCATTTTACTAATAGAGGTTTTTCTTCGCAACAGCAACAAAACCAACCGGTTAGCATACGTAACCAACAATGTAATGTACAAGGTCAACCAAGCTTTAATGTTTCGCCGCGTGCACGTATAGCATCAGCTCCAACAAACAGTAACGCATGGCAACAGGGGAACCAGTACGTACAGAAAACACACTGTTTCAATTCCTATCGCAATGCGCCGTATCGAAATGACTATCATGACAGACGTAAAAGAAATGAGCACAATTTTCAGCGTACATTTAATAACAGTAGGTCTTATCAGCAGCAGAAACATCCGCCACAACATATTATCATAAATGAACCAGACAGTAGACATCATCCAGAACGTAAGACGTCAGGAAGAAATAACAGAACAGTTGAAATAGTCGAAATGCCACAGCATCCTCCAGAAAACAATAACACGTCAGATATAATTTGACCAGATACAATAAAGGTTGCATCTTCCAGTAACGCAAGCAATACTTTTGACACGCAGAATCTTGTTCATGAGAATGTTATTAGAAACATGCTTTGTTGAATGAACCACTTTTATCGCACCCAGATCTTACCAGAATTCTTTCCATTGCCACCGACAGTTCTAACACCGCTTTAGGCGTACATATTTTTCAGGAAATTGAAGAAGATGGTTGTACAGTAATTAAAAACATCGCTTCTGCAATTCGCATTCTGTCACCTGCTGAACGAAATTATTCTGTTACAGAACTTGAAACATTATGTGTTGTATGGGATTTTACCAGATTTAGGCACTTTCTTTATGGAAGACACACTACAGTTTACACAGATTATAGAGCGATACAATTTTTACTTTCGGCTAAATTTACACACGACAGATTAAGCAGATGGAAACTTTATCTACAGGAATTTAATTTTACAATTGTTCACATTCCCGGCACACAAAATATTGTAGCAGATGCACTATCCCGTTCTCTCAGCAACAATCAGCAAGACATCGCAACCAACTTCTGCAAAGCAAATTTCAGCGTCATTTACATTCAACAAGTTGCATTTGAAAATTTAATTTCGTCGTCATTACAAGACATAGCACAAGAGCAGAATAAAGGCAACGTATGGAAAGAGATTAAACACCTTTGGCAAGATAGGAATAATGTTACCATTAGAAACCATAACACTGTACGCAATGACATTCTGTTTCGCTGCTCTTATCCTGACAGCAACAATTGGTTATTATGCATTCCTGACGAACTTGTTAACAAATTAATCTGGTATACTCATTTAAGTTACGCACATTACGGAGCCAGAAAATGTTTTCTTATACTGAGACAGAACTGTTATTTTACCAAAATGGAGAAACGTATACGACGAGTTTTAGCGTCATGTGAAATCTGCCAGAAAGCTAAATCAGATACGACTTCACACATTCCTCCATTACATCCCATTGTACCTGTTAAATTGCGACATATGGCCGCTGTAGACATTTTTGGTCCGATTCCCAGAACTAGGTTTTTGCTACATCTTTGTCGCTGTTGAACTCACTTCAAAATTTGTTACCTTCACTCCGTTACGCAAAGCTACTGCTAAAACTGTTTCGAAAGCATTTGTAAAACATTTTCTATTTCATGTAGGGCATATGTTGAAAGTAATTTCCGACAATGGATCACAGTTTCGATCTGCTATATGGACACGTATGTTACGAGCTAGAAACATTTCTGTGATATATATATCCAGGTACCATGCTTCTTCGAACCCTTGTGAACGATTAATGGAAGAAATTGGTAAACTGTGTAGAATATACTGCCATAAAAAGCGTATTGATTGGGACACACACATACTCTCATTCCAAGATGTAATTAATTCCATGCCAAATGAATGTTCTATGCTATCTCCGTCTGTTATACTGAAAAATGTTGAACCACCTAACAAAATTAAAGAATTAGTAACATTTCCTACATCTCGTCGACTACGACACCATGAAATAATTGACATTGCGCTGAACAACATCAAACGTGCCGCAAAGCGCCGGAGAAGACAGCAAAATCAGGTTTGTATACGCCGTGACTTTCACATTGGACAGAAGATATTAGTACGTACACACTATTTATCCAACAAAGGAAAGAGTAGATGCAGTAAATTTGAGCTTCTATACGCAGGTCCATATCGGATTCGCAGCATTGCTCACCCCAATGTAGTACACGTCGAAACTTTGAGAACCAGAAAAACCAAAGGGAACCACCACGTGTCGAACGTCAAACCTTTTATTGAATGAAAATACTTTATGATTTATCACACTGTAATGCCATTTCCTAATTTTTTTATGACCGCTTATGCAATTATATTCACATGGACACCTACTGATGATTAGCGTAATTTTTTCTTGGTAAGTGCCCGGCAAGGTAAGGTTAGCAGGTCGCTTTTCTTGTCGTTACACACGAGACCGTGCATAATTTTCCAGATTAACTTACACATTTTATGACCACTTACGCAATTATATTTATGTGACTACTTACTGATGATTATCGCATTTTTTCTTGGCAAGTGCCCGGCAAGGTAAGGTTAGCAGGTCGCTTTTCTTGTTGTTACACATCAGACCGTGCACATTTTTCCAGATGAACTTACACATTTTATGACCACTTATGCAATTATATTTATGTGACTACTTACTGATGATTATCGCATTTTTTTCTTGGCAAGTGCCCGGCAAGGTAAGGTTAGCAGGTCGCTTTTCTTGTCGTTACACATTAGACAGTGCACATTTTCCAGATAAAATTAAGTATCTTACAAATAATTATGCGATTCTATCTAGTGATATATTAATTTTATCAAATTTTCTCTCTATTAAAGTCTTCAATTCTCGCCTCTATTAACTACACAACATACAAGCTGTACACAAACAAGATCACATTTCTTGTCGTTATACACCCTAGACCGTGCATATTTTCCATTTTTATGTATATATGATTGTTTTCCTGTTTTGTTTGTATGTACTATGAAGTATTTAAGATATAACAAACACCAGTTGACTTTAACATTTTGCCTTATGATAGCTAAACATTGTGACTACTTTACTTTTTTTTGCTGCTACATTGTGATACACTGTGTACATTTTTACTTCTGAACACTGTCAATGTTTTTGACATATTACGTTTCCTGTCATGATACGCTGTATGCTCAATTATGTTACTATAAATCAGTTTTTATCTAATGGGTATATGAATTAAATGCAAGACATTAATCTTTGGTCATCATTTTCAGAAAGAAATAACGTGTAAACGAAATAAATTAAACAGAAATGGGAATTTCACCTTCGGAATGAACGAAAGAGGATGCAATACCTCGTGATGAAGAGTAAATGGATCAGAATTAACAAGCAATAACAAGAATATACTATACACATCGTAGAATAGCAGTCTTAACTAATTTTTTCTTTCAGAATACGAGGCGATTGATGCAGGCTGTCAGACAGAACTACACATCTTACTTTTAGTGATGAAATATGATAGAAATAAGGAATAGTTGTATAATGAATAATGAAGTGACTCTTTTGCAGATGATAATGAATGGTGATGAATAATGATGAAGAATATGCTACTATGGATAATGAAGTTTTTCATTACAGGTGATGATAATAAAGGAGTTATGGTGATATTGATAATGAAGTTTTTCTTTGCAGATGAAAATAATGATGAAGTTTATATATTTGCTGTTAGTTAAGAGATGCTATGTAGTTATTTAAGTATTTGTTGCAGTTCGTTTTGACAGTATGTCTTATATCGCATGGTATGACTCAAGGTTTTGGAAAGGACAGCTAGAGAACATATATATTTTTATACACATTTCACTACCTGTTAATTCGAAGTTCACTACTTTTCAGCATAATATGCGTTTCTTCTTTTAGTTTCATAATCCATTTTGTATATTTTGCAGGAGAAATTATTCATGAAATTAATGTGGTATAAATAGTTGTTTATTAAACCTATGTCGTTTATGAATGTGATCACATATACTCTACTTGTTTCATAACCTTGCTACAGCTGACTCATGACGAATGACGTTACACATCTTCATTTGCAGCAATAACTCAAAAGCAAACAAAGTAATTACCAGTCCCAAATAATCCTACTAGTTTAAGAGTGTTCTGAATAATACTGATCAGCTCTGAATAGTATGTCACTTCAATAATGACTTCCGAATAATACAAAAAAAAAATGCTTTGTAACTGGCCAATGAATGCCACTGTTTATTGTAATAAGATTACCTATGATGCCAATGATTACTATAATTAGATAAATTATGTATAAATGCTATGCCAATAATTAACTCATTTTGAGTAATGACTTCTGAATAATACAAAAAAAATGCTTTGTAGCTGGCCAATGAATGCCTCTGTTTATTGTAATAAGATTACCTATGATGCCAATGATTACTATAATGAAGTGAATTACGTTAGTACTATGCCATTCATTAGCTTCTGTTTTGAATGATGACTTCTGATGATTTGTAACTGGGCAATGAGTGCCAATAATCACTATATTCAGATAATTTTATGAACATTATCCTGTAATACTACATACATGGTACAGAAATGTTCAGTAACTGGGCGATGAGTGCCACCAATTACTCAAATCAGTTGTTAGACTAGTGTAATTCTCAATGAAGACTACTATGTGAGTTAATGTCCTTCACCTTCTGACCATATTACCAGAAATTACTGCAATATCCATTTGTCCTGTCTATCCTCATGATCATGGAGCACTATATTTGGTTTTTGCACTAATTCTACGTTGGTCTACTTTACAAGAACATTGTGTTGACACGATATGCTGTCCACCACCTTGTGAGATGGAGATGTTATTATGGTCCCACTGTTTGGTGTACCTAGTGTACTACCAAAATGATAGCATGGAATATTATTACGACATTTCAGTGTCTTGGCTAACCTAAAGTGCTACAACCACAACGCAATCCTTCCCATTCCTTTCCTAATTCTTGTAAAATGATAAAGACATATACAGTGCGTGTGCACTTCATTTTATTTGTTAACAAGATCAGTTGTCTTAAAAACACTAAAGACTTCTATAGTGCATGTGCACTTTATTTCACTCCTTGATATGTTTATTTGTTGTAAAAAAATGCTAGAGAGTTTTACAGTGCGTGTGCACTCTATGCCATTTGTTAATATGATTTGTTCAAATGGCTCTGAGCACTATGGGACTCAACTGCTGTGGTCATAAGTCCCCTAGAACTTAGAACTACTTAAACCTAACTAACCTAAGGACATCACACACAGCCATGCCCGAGGCAGGATTCGAACCTGCGACCGTAGCAGTCGCACGGTTCCGGACTGCGCGCCTAGAACCGCGAGACCACCGCGGCCGGCAGTATGATTTGTACTCATTACGTATTGTAAAGGATGAGCCAGACAATAAGGGATTTTACTTCATTATATGAGCCTCCAACCGGTAACTTCATTTTTCCATTACGGCCAAGCCACGGCCGGCAGTGTTAGCTGCCTGTAAATTCTTTCGTCCCACGGTCTAGTAACAGGAAGTCAGCACCGAGGAAGGGCACCTTGATCACGCGCCTCTCTCGTGTGCTGACGAGGTAACGCCGCCCCAGGCGTCGCTTAGCAGGCAACGCTCTGGAAACTTCCATGCCGCCCGCACGGTTTGCTCGGTCCTGACCAATCAGGGTGGAGGAAGCCGCGTGGTGCGTCGAATATACCCGGCCGCCCGTCGCCGGGCCCTCTCTCTTGTATTCTTGCTCACCCGCGAGTCGGATGCGCGCCCTGTAGCATTGAACATCTCCCGCTTCTCCCGGTGCTACGGCACTGTGGACTTAGTTTTGGCAGACAACCACTTTCGGTAGCTTCGTGAGCAATGTTCGCCAAATTGTAAGCTCTGGCTCACCCTCACCTCCCTAGGCCTATGTAGCCCCTTTTCATCATGCTTTAGCCAATAAATGGCCTTTCTCTAAAAATTACACTATTATTCCACAACGCCCACCGCCTGCCCATACCCGCCCATCCTGTACAAACTGGTGTCAGAAGTGGGATCCGTTCCCGTAGTGACTTTGTCGCTACACTAAATTTCTCCCGGCAAGACGCCGTACACTTCGCGCATGGAATGCGCCAACCGGCCGCCACGTTTGCTCCACGTGGGCCGTGGCTGCTCCACTAAACACGCACAGGGCGCGCGCTGCAGTGGGGCAGCCCACGCTAGTCAGCCACGTGAGCCGCACGCCGCCGCGCTGCCCGCTGCCCGCTGCCTGAGTTCGAGGGGCCTGCGCTGCGCTGCGCGGCCGGCCGGGCCGCCGTCATCCGCCGCCGCGCCGCTGTCACCGACGCGCCAGGGGCTGCCGTCATCGCCGACCGGCCGAGCCAGCGCCGTCCGCCGCCAACACATCTGCTGCCGCCCGCCGACCACCGACCACCGCCGCCGCAGCCACTGCACCATGCCGTCGCCGCCACCAATGCGTCGCACCGCCGCCATCACCATGTAAGTCGCCGCGATGCTTACAACTATAGCTTCGACGATCTTCCGCCGCTGGATTGAGAATCTTTGTGGCCGTCCTTTTTTTGTAACAATCATTACTTTTTTCTGGTCACTAGCGTCCCATAAAATTGTAAACATGCCGATAGGGACACGAGCGACGGAACGGGATACCCCCGTAGAGGCACCTGTCTCGCAAGACCCGCTCGAGGCCATAAATGCACAAATGCGCCATTTATTCGCACAAAATCAGGAGCTACTTGAGCAAAACCGCGTCTTGAAACAGACACTGGAAGCTAGTGCGCGAACTTCCATACCTGTGGCTAGCTCCGCCCCTGTAACTAATGCTCAAACAGAGGCAACTAACACTAATTCTGTCTCTAATACAAACGCCACAATTTCTGCTAACATGGCGACTGTAAGCAATTTTCCTGCGGCTGATTTCATTCCCACGTTTTCTGGGAAGTCCCACGAAAATGTGGCTATGTTTTTACAAAATATTCGTGATGTGGGTCGCACGTGTGCCTGGCCGGATGATCTATTGGTCAATGTAGCCAGACTGAAGTTGACAGGGGAAGCCCGAATGTTCATAGAAACGGTGGACGAATTGCGTGACACGCACGAATTTGAAGTATTGGCCCGCGGATTGACTACGCGTTATTCCGATACCAGAGGTACCGCATATTACAGAGATCAATTATCAACCCTTAGGCAGAAGCCTAACGAGGATTTTGATGCCTTTGCAGATCGCATACGAGCAGTATCTTGTCGTACCTATAAGCTAGGTGAAAATGCCAGTGAAAACAGAATTTTGCGCTCAGAAGCCGAAGCGCGTGCAATTGATGCATTTGTTCGCGGTATTGACCCCCGCATCGGAGGAGAAGTCAAAGCAGCCTCCCCCACTTCTCTGTTTGAAGCTGTTCGTTTGGAAATGCTTCGCGAAGAGGTGTTGCGTTTTTGCGCTGCCGCCCCGCGCCCAAGGAACCCAGTACCGGTCCCAGCAAAAGAAGTATTTTGTCAGCGTTGTGGGAAGCCCAACCATACGGCAATGCGCTGTCGCGCGCCGTATTGCACTATTTGCCAGACAGTAGGTCATGCTAATAATGTTTGCCCCACAAAGTCCCCATTTTCTAATCAGATGCGCCGCCACCGCCGCAACGTGGGGTCGAATCAGGGAAACGCTTGGGGGGCAGGTTCCGCCACCCACCCGCGCCCCCGACAAAAATAATACACCCGGTTAGGACCGAAAAATGTAAAGAGGTGGAACACGTTAGTCTAGTCGGCGTACTCGGGAACAAATTAGTTAGAATTTTAGTTGATACTGGTGCTGAAGTTAGTGTACTGTTTGTGGAGAAAAATGATCGAAGGGTGTTACAGCCACCCCGGTACCACATCAGTGGCCTTGGAGAGGAAGTAATTGTCCCTGCAGGTTCGTGTGTAGTGAATCTGCAAATCGACGAGGGTAAATACAGTCAGAGGATGGAGGTAGTAAGGCTAAAGAAGGGTGAATTTGACATCATACTAGGGAATGACTTCCTGCACCGTTATCAGGGGATAGTGGATTATCGAACGCGAACTGTGCAGTTCGGCGAAGCAATTCACCGATTTGCCAGTGCGCACCCCCGTCAGACGCGAGGGAGCTGCGAAAGGCGCCGTTCACAGTCTCCCATAAAACCGCAGATGTTGGCGATAAAAACCACTGACCCTGTGAGGATAAAAGGCGGAAGTGGAAAGATTCTCTGGATAGATGTCAAAAATCAAGAACAGCCTAAGACAGACATTCTGGTTGACCCGCTCACCCAGAATGATGTTTTAGATCGTAAGTCAGTACATATAAAGAGAAGTATCTGCCGACCGGAGAGGAGACAGAAGGGTTTTGCGATACCAGTAAGTATAGATAATTTTGGTGTAGAAGATGTTGTGATACCGAAGGGTACCATTGTTGCCAGTGGTCAGGAAATTTTTGAGGAAATAAGAGGAACTGAGAAGCAGCGAGATAAAGATGAGAAAGGAAGGAGAGGAAAGAAATGTTCAGTTAGAGAAGTGCGATATGTCGCGTCGACGATAAGGAGTCAGTTTGCAGAGAAGTTAGGTCATTTAAACAGTGAGGAGAAAAGAATGTTGCAGCCAGTATTAGAGGAATTTTCGTGGTTGTTTGAAGAGAGGCAGTTTCTACCGGCTACGGATTTGGTTCAGCACGAAATTCCGACCGGAGAAGCTCGGCCAATTGCACAAAAACCTTACCGTATACCATATCATTTGCAGTCTGTAGTTGAAGATACGATTCAGCAGCAATTAGCTGCAGGAATCATACAACCCTCCTCGAGATGCGTGGGCGTCCCCCGTGGTCGTTGTGCCAAAGAAATCAGTAAATGGGGAGAAAGCCTATCGCCTATGTGTCGATATGCGGGCAGTAAATCGGGTAACGACACCAGACACATATCCGTTACCGCGCATTGATGAAACATTGGACCGATTGGGCAACTGTAAGTATTTTACCACCCTTGATTTGCGTTCTGGGTACCATCAGATCCCTGTTGCACCCCAGGACCGCCATAAAACTGCTTTTGTTGTACCTACAGGATTGTATGAATTTGTAAGGATGCCATTTGGATTGAGAAACGCCCCTGCCACTTTTCAAAGATTTGCAGACTTGCTGCTGCGTGGGTTGAAACCTACAACCTGCTTGGTGTATTTAGATGACATTATTATTTTTTCTAAAACGATAAAAGAACATGCAGAAAGACTGAGGGATGTTTTGCAAAGGTTAAAAGGAGCTCATTTGAGTGTAAAATTAGAAAAGTGTGCTTTCGCCCAGTCACAAGTACAATATTTAGGTCATATAATAAGTGGAGAAGGTGTCAAACTGGACCCCCGTTTGACCACCGCAGTAAAGGAATTTCCAACACCGACAAATGTCAAAGAACTACAGTCATTTTTAGGCCTTGCAAACTACTACAGACGTTTCGTGAATAATTATGCCACCCTCGCTAAGCCCCTGACTAATTTATTGAAAAAAGGAGTTAGTTTTATTTGGACCAAAGAATGTGATAAAGCTATGCCACAAATTCAACATGTTTTAACTAGAGCCCCTGTACTAGCGTACCCGGATTTTGAAAAACCATTCATACTGTCAGTGGACGCCTCAGATTATGCTGTAGGAGCCATCCTGTCACAAGAGATAGATGGCGAAGAACGACCAATTGGTTATGCGTCTCGACAGCTTAATAAAGCAGAGTCAAATTATAGCACAACTGAGAAGGAACTTCTAGCACTCATGTTTGGTGTAACTTATTTCCGATGTTATTTGTATGGGAGAAAATTCACTGTCATCACTGATCACGCCGCGTTACAGTGGATGTTGAGCTTAAAAGACCCTAGTAGTAGGCTAACTCGTTGGGCTTTGAAATTGAGCGAATTTGAGTATGAGGTGAAACACAAACCGGGCAAGTTACATCAAAATGCCGACGCATTAAGCCGAAAAGTCAGAGTGATCGTAGCTAATGACGTTTCTATTGAATTAAGAGAGGCACAGCAAAGAGACGTCGAATGTCAGAAATATGTGGCTTTGCCTGAGTTTTCAGTTGAAGATGGAATTTTATATCGAAAGACCCACTTGGGTAAACAGGCAGTAATCCCGAAAGAATTACGTTCCAAGATTATCGCACAATGTCACGATAGCCTGCAGGCATGTCATAACGGCCTTCGAGCCACAAATTGCCGAATAGCCGCCCGTTATTTCTGGGCAGGAAGACGGAAAGACGTGCAAAAGTATATACAAAATTGTCTACCTTGCGTTAAGAGGTCATTACCACCTCGAACGAAAGTGCCTTTACAGCAGGTACCAGAATCCACTTTTCCCTGGGCAGTAGTAGCAGCAGAAGATATTGTCGGTCCTTTCCCTGTGAGCCCCCAAAATAATCGGTATATTCTGTCCCTTATAGATCATTTCTCTAGGTTCTTGATTCTCATTCCTATAGCAGATATGTCCGCTGAAACAGTAGCGCGTGCTTTTGTCACCCATTTGGTGTTACCATACGGAAGCCCTGAAGCTGTACTCACAGACCAGGGTACGAATTTCATGTCTGCGGTATTTACCGAAGTTTGTCGGTTATTGCGAATTAAAAAGTGGCGAACGACGCCGTTCCACCCAAAAGCAAACGGTCGCCTGGAGCGAGTCCACCGCACCGTTATGCGCATGCTGTCTTACTATGTTAATAAACATCACTCTGACTGGGACAAGTATGTTCAATACGTTACGTCAGCATATAACAGCCGTGTCCATGAAGCTACAGGGTACTCACCTTATGAAGCAGTATATGGCCGCCCTATGAATTCGCCTTTTGAAATTGACAAACTGCCCCCTGGAATTAAATCCAAAGATGTGAAAGGTCTAGCTCGACGTCTAAAATCCATTTGGAAAAAAGTAAGAGGGAACAATGCCCGAGCCACCGCCCAACAGTTAAAGAGAAGTAATCAAAAAGCAAAAATGCCAGAGTACAAAGTAGGAGACCTAGTTATGTTGAGCAATCCAGTCGTAAAAAAGGGAAGAACCAAAAAGTTTACACCTACTTATGAAGGACCGTACCGTATTATCCGGCTTACTTCACCAGTAAATGCGGAAATTCAGTTAGCGGAACGCACAGTGATCGTTCATTTTGACAGATTGAAACTGTATAAAGGACCCGAGCCACCCCCACCTAACAGTGAAACCGGGCCTATTACGCCAGTAGTTCCACCCAAAAAAGCAAGAAAGAAGGTAATACAACCGCCTAGACAGCAACGTAGATATGCTCTAAGGTCAAACCCCTATGATTTGCGTTCCTGAAAGTAGGTCTGGAATGGTATGTAAACAGTTGGAAAAGTCCTGCATGCAGCAAGAGAATTAATTGACGGAAAACACCGTAATTACTATACATTTAATTAAATTGTGCATGTTAGTTATAAGTAGACATAAGAATTGGCAACTGTTGGTAACTGGTAATAGAATTTATGACGTCACATGTTAATGGAAGTGACTGAAGTTATGTAATCATTTTGTCTTGTCATTTAACGTCTCCAGTAATGTTATCGTAGCAGTCGAGAATTAAAACCACAAACATTCTTTAATCATGGAATTAAGGGGAAAGTTGTCCTTGTCAAAAGAACACGTAGAGAAAGAATCAGTTAATCTTGTATATTTCAAAGGGATTCACATTTCACTTGTTAATTTAGTGAATAGTGCACGAACACAGGTATTAAAGCTTTACCATAAAAACATGACACTAATACGCCTTCGTAACTGCCAGTAGATCAGTGACTACATGCAGCCGTCTACCTGTACTTTGAAAGTCGCCCTATTACATGTATGTTTTGCTAAATGATCACACAACGATAAAAACATGAATAAATACGTCCAAGTTAAATAACCAATATGTTACTCTAAAGTAAGTCTTCCTCAAGTGCTATTTTATTGTTTTCATGATGCGATGTGAACAGACAAGGTAAGTTTTCTTGGTACCACGTATTTCTGTATATTAAATGCCACGGAAGGAGTCGCGTAAATACCGCCGCTGTTGTCTACAGCAACACGCGCCGAGTCCCGCCCCTCACTGTCAGCTGGCGACGCGGCCCCCTTCCCTTCCCTCTCATCAGCCTGCCGAGAGAGCGGCCATTGCAGTTCCCCCTTCCCCACCCACCGCCTCTGTCTTTGGCGCGTACAGTATCTGCACCTTTCCCCTCGCCCCTCCTCTCCTCCCACCAATCGCCCTGCACGCCACGTGCGTCAGCCACGCTACACATTCGTACATTCGTACGTTGCAGTTTAAACAGCAAACCTAAAGTGATAATTATAGAAATAAATTCACCAGCTTAATATTGCCCTACAGATTTTACTAGCCTGATCTAAGATGGGGATCTATTTGTGTTGTCGGAGAGAGAACTTTTTCCTGGTACGCATTGTGGAAACTATCAGGATTAGAAAACATTGGAATTTCAGATCGATCTCCGGCTATGTTGTATTACCACCACGGTTAATAAACGGATCTATATGGTGTCAAGGAAGCCGGCACTTGCCGCTATATCTGTCCTGTAAACGACCGCTGTGTGGGAAACGCGTTAGCCGAGGAGTTGGGTTTGGAATGCCATTGCAAAATACAGTTTATCTAGAAGCCTAACACCTGCCAGTTACCTAAATTTTAGAAGAATAGAGTGTTTAAGTAAAAGAATTGGAACCCGATAGTTTTGTGACCTCTAGCGATTTAAGTTATTAGAGTCCCTTAGAAAAGAATATCCTCCATGCATAACTGTCGTGAACAACATAAGATAACTCTGGAAGGAAATTTTGTGACTGTACCGAGAGACTAAACTCCACGCGTAGTAAGAGGACGGACCCAGCGTGAACGCCAGTTACGCCGCGCAGCCAGTGAAACCGGACGCAGCCCTACTATCAGCTGTGCTGTCAGCAACTTACAATCTGACGAGCGCGACGCGTGTCGCACCTTAGCACCTCAAGCTGCACTGAATCTCAACACAGAAATTCTTAAACAAACCCTTTGAATAACTTTGCACCCATTTTCGGTAGTAAGGAACATACTTTGCTCCCTACACACTCTTTATATGACAAATGAACTCTAATTTTATTAAAAACCAAAGCACCGACAGGTAAGTCATATCGACGTCTTCGAGATGCAACCAGCTTCGTCGAGCCGCCAATATTGATTATATGGAAGCAGGTAAGTGAGAGAATGAACGAAGGAACAACCAATACACACCGGAACGATTGACTGGGTGACTGATAATCACAAATATTTGCAAAAACAAATCAACACAGCAAACAGCATATCACATGTTTAATAATTATTGGTCTGTTCATTGAAGGAGACACAAAACCACTTTTCATCAGAATCTTGTTAAAGGAAGTATTAACGTGACATCACACTATTCCACAGCATTACACACAACATTGCCATTACTTAATGACAGTTTTCTTGTGGGTAGAAGTACCAAAGATCAGTTGGTATGGAGACACAAACGAGAGCATAAAGGAATACCAGGGGATACTTACACTCATTTTGCTACGAAATGTAACTGGAGGATAAGGAAGTTTTGTTTGAAGGAAATATTATTTTGAACTTTTGCTTTTGTTGCGGTTGTGCAACCGCTTGTATCACTATGATGAGTTGCCAATTACTTATGTCAAATTACTTATGTCTAATTTCTTGTGTCCAATTATTTAAGTCCATGTATTATCTTATTGTTGTTCATTTTGACTGTTTTATTACTACCTATTTAGAGAATTTTGCTAAAGTTTTGCCAGCACCAGTAATTTAGTATTTGTACCAACCTAGTGTTCCCATGTGTCGCTGTGTTACTATACTGATGAGGATAATCATTTTGTAAGATTTCAAGTATGCTAGAGTAAGTTCCCGAGTACTGCCAATTATTTGTTTAATAATAATGATGTCTTAGGTGATAAATTGCTTTGGAAGAGTAATTTAGGATGTAACTATGCTTTATTTTGATTTGTATTTGAATGTTTATCTGGAGGGACATACCACATGCCTACTCCCGTGATAGATAACGTAAACAGAGTGAATCACACCCCCAGAACGAGCAAGTTTTGACTATATACCTAGTCTGTTGGATGAACAAGAGAACCACACCCGCAAGGGCACGTACCTTACGTGACGCGGCTGGCACCCGCGCGGTCCCTTAGCTGTCTGTGTCGTTTCTTCATTTTTCCGTTCCGCGACATAGTCTGTTCTACCCACTTTCATCTGTCAAATTTCAACAGACACAAAACTATTCAGCCCAGACTTTGATCTTCCATGTCGAAGAAGAGTTCACGAGAACAGTGTTCCGTGCTCTCTGACGACAGCTGATCAGGCACCATCAGACGCGAACCGCGTCTAGCCCGCAGCTAAACACCAGTAAGCGGAAATCTCTGTTCAAAACCTTGAGCCTTCTTTGACACTGCTTTGCCGTTGTATTTTCCGAAGGAATACCGACTATTGAAGTAGTAACATTTAACTGTATGACGTGTCCCAGGACACCGCGAGATAACCAATGATAGACGGAGTTTTAAGCAACCAGCTGGGCCCGAGGAGGCCAGCACTACGGAGTTACAGAGACGGCGAGTTTAGTCGCAAAATGTTGAGAGGATGAAGACGGCGAATTTGGTCGCAAAGTAAGGTTTTGTTGCAAGATGTTGAGAGGATGAAGACGGTGAATTTTGTCGCACAGTAAAGTTTTTTTTTATGTAAGAGATGTCGAGTTTGAGGAAGAAGTATGAAGCAGCTATTCTGGAATCGCAGAATTGTCGTATACACGGTTAAGTAGGCGATAACGTCGTGTAAACGATGCGCCATGCGCTATACCTTCATAAAGGGAAAGTCCTTCAGAAATTACGCTCAACTTAGTCTTTTCTAATTCAAATTCTTACACTTTCTGTCTCCACTATGGAAATCTCTAGATTCCCTTCGAGTTTTGTTTCCCCCCTCTCGTTAGCAACAGCCTTGACATCCAACGACACAATCTACGCCCCACCTGCACCGAACTGGTGTCATTTTTCTTGGTCAGTCTCCATTTATGGTGTTCAGCAAATATATTGAGTTACGAGAAAATTCTTCTCAAAATGTGAATGTTATTACACTTGGGTGGTTAGCCCATGGAGACATTTAACTTTTTTGTTTGTTATTGATATGGCATTTGTAACAATTTGATATGATACTTGTGTGCCTCATTTCTACATTTATGTATGTTTACGTAATTTTAAACAGAACCTACTGTAACAACTCGTCTAGCGTGATGACACGCGTAATCCCACTTCTATTTTGTTTGTCATCAGTGAATAAACCATATCGATTACGCATGTCTATTTCCCTTTGGTGAGAGCGTAAAATACAGGCAGCGCAGTGAACAGCGTCGGTAGGCTTCATCGCTCTCTCTCGCTCTTACATCTGACGCATGCTTCCTGAGCCGCGCACGTGCGCTCTACGTGCGCACTTCGCTTCTCAGCTGCCGCGTGCAGCTCTGATGCGGCGCTGCCTTTTGAAGTTATCTGCCGCGCACCTTTCTGACGTAGCGCGAGATTGGCCTTGCAGTCAGCTGTTACTCTGACGTAGCCTCCGCGCAATCTTCAGCAAACGGTTCCTGTTGGAACACTATTAATAACTTTTCATGCCACTATGGCTTACTCAATTACTATTCGTGCCCCTTTAATTATGTTTTTTTATACCTGAAAGCCATTTTATGATTCCTCTGTCAGCTAACTTGCCAGCTTTATCTAATAAATCAAATGATCACCTATCGTCAATTGATGACTTGCTAAAACATGAAAAAAAGGACAAATTTCTTACGTTCGCCTGTTGGCACACTTAAATTAATGGCAAACAGCCACGAACTAAACGAAAAATAGAAAACAAGAACCTATCAGGCATGTGCCCTCCCTTAGTTTTAAGAGTGAAACTGAGATATCAGTTAATGTGGGAAAACTAGCGTAGTGTAGTGAAGTGTTCCCTTAGTGATAACTCCCCTTTTTAAAGTGTTTGAAACGTGTGAATCTCCCCTCATACCCCCCTGCGCTGAGTTCCAGTGCACGGACCTGGCCACGGCCACGCCCCCTTCCCGCCGGCAGCCTGCGCGCTGCCCGCTGAGGACAACACACGACGCCGCCTTACGCCAGGCGCCCCGCAGTGACTCATCAGTGGTGATATGTTTATATTTTCAACTTATTCTAACAAAAGAAAAAAAAAGAATTTTTTACTTCAACTTAGCAACAAGAACACTTGACATGTTTACCTAACTCACACTGTATGTTTTGTTCTAATTTTGTGATGATTTTATGATGTTTTGATGTTTTATGATGTTCTGATGTTTTAGCATGATTCTTGTATACACACAATATTATTGATGTAAGTCCCTTTGCGACCCCTAGGGGGTCTTTAGAGTCTCTTTACCCTCCCATAGATTAAGACCCCTGCCGTCTTCCGTGAGGGCCATTGTTAATCAAGTGATGTTCACTTTCTTTTGCAAGATAAATTTGTTTACATTCAAATAATAATTACATTGAGCGAATTCACGTACGTTCTCCGCTCCCACGGAAGGGGGAGGAATGTAAAGGATGAGCCAGACAATAAGGGATTTTACTTCATTATATGAGCCTCCAACCGGTAACTTCATTTTTCCATTACGGCCAAGCCACGGCCGGCAGTGTTAGCTGCCTGTAAATTCTTTCGTCCCACGGTCTAGTAACAGGAAGTCAGCACCGAGGAAGGGCACCTTGATCACGCGCCTCTCTCGTGTGCTGACGAGGTAACGCCGCCCCAGGCGTCGCTTAGCAGGCAACGCTCTGGAAACTTCCATGCCGCCCGCACGGTTTGCTCGGTCCTGACCAATCAGGGTGGAGGAAGCCGCGTGGTGCGTCGAATATACCCGGCCGCCCGTCGCCGGGCCCTCTCTCTTGTATTCTTGCTCACCCGCGAGTCGGATGCGCGCCCTGTAGCATTGAACATCTCCCGCTTCTCCCGGTGCTACGGCACTGTGGACTTAGTTTTGGCAGACAACCACTTTCGGTAGCTTCGTGAGCAATGTTCGCCAAATTGTAAGCTCTGGCTCACCCTCACCTCCCTAGGCCTATGTAGCCCCTTTTCATCATGCTTTAGCCAATAAATGGCCTTTCTCTAAAAATTACACTATTATTCCACAACGCCCACCGCCTGCCCATACCCGCCCATCCTGTACAGTATACATTTTGTGATTCCCAGATATGTTCTGTATTATAGTGCGTGTGCACTTTCGTCATTTTGTTAACTTGATTTGTATTCATTGCGATCGCGATACGTAGATGATATTTTGATTATATACAACGGCTGTTCAATTTGTTCAATAACTCAATGAAAAAATTAGTTTCACTTGTGAGTTACAAAATGAACGCCGCGAATTAAATTTCCCAGATCTAAAGTTGGCGATAACAGAGAATAAAATAATTTTTGACATTTTTCGATAACCCACGAGTACTGATCATACCGTACCTGCAGACTCGACACACCCTCAATCTCATAAGAAAGTGTTCTTTCATTCAGCAATTCACAGTGCCGTGGTTATTCCGGTATCACCAAAAAAACTGCAGAAAGAAATTGATGTACTTAAGACAATAGCATTTAATAACGGCTATGAATGCTCACTAGTGGAAAACATAAAGAAAAAACTAAAAAAAGAGTCACCACTTCAGGTATTAGTCAAACTAATAATAATGATAAAAAGTACATCTCAATACCCTTTTTAGGTAACATATCGTATAGGATTCAGAGTCCGTTAACTAAAAACTACAGCTGCAAGGTTGCTTTCTCCACACATAATAATTTACAAAAAAAATTAATTCATAATCTAAAAGCTTCAAACGAACCTTTACGTGGCTCAGGGGTATATAAAATTTCTTGTAATACGTGTCCAGCATTTTATATTGGACAGACAGGCAGAGCTTTCAACGTAAGATACAAAAACATCTTTTAGGCAAAAAAGGCACTAATGTGCACAATTCAACATTTGCGGAACATGTTTTCATAACAGGGAATAATCCCAAAGAATTATACGAAATGACAGTTCTGCATAGAGAAAAGAAAGGGAGAAAAAAATGGCTCTGAGCACTATGGGACTCAACTGCTGAGGTCATTAGTCCCCTAGAACTTAGAACTAGTTAAACCTAACTAACCTAAGGACATCACAAACATCCATGCCCGAGGCAGGATTCGAACCTGCGACCGTAGCGGTCTTGCGGTTCCAGACTGCAGCGCCTTTAACCGCACGGCCACTGACGCCGGCAAGAAAGGGAGAAAACTTGATGTATTGGAATAACTTGAAATTTTCAGGCACACACAGAATAAAGATGACATGTTGAATGAACAAGTACAGTTGAAAAATAGATATTTCTATAATGCTTTTAAACCAGTGCTCTGAGTTTTATGATGCTTGTAATCCAGGTTCTCTCCTCCTTTTCAGAAGCATTGTTTTGCCTCTGTTGAGTTACGCTCATTACTAACAAACCAGATGACCTCTGTGTCCTAGTTATGCAAGCTTTCTTTTCGAATTTTGTGTCATATAATGAACTGATGTTCTTCATTACGTATGTATATTCCAGTCGTATTTAACTCTGGTTCTACCTGTGCTACGTAAAACGTAGCGAACTTTGTACTATTTTATCCCATTTGAAGCTCATTTATAAATGTTACTCAATAATTTGTAAAATTAATTTTTGTTAAAAGCTATATTGGCTATATGTATGATTTACTTCAGAGAATGTGTAATACACAAAATTGATTTGCTCACGTGACTAGTGGCCCGCTTGTGACGCGCCCTACATTACGTTTACTTGGCAGCGTGACTAGTTGCCACGCAGTCAGTCTCCTCACACCACACCGGTGTTACTTATGTTTTAATGTTAGACTTTTTGAAGAACATTATGTCTTACATTTTAATGTATGACTTGAGCAACTCAGCTCTTAAATCACTGTACATCTTTGACGATATGTTCTTCATGTAAGTACTATTTGTTTTATACTCTTTTACATTACGTAAACTTCTATTTGATATTTAATGTGACATATTCATTTTAGGTAATTACCTTACCTTCTGATGAAGTCGCCCTTAGAGGTGACGAAACCAGGTCAAGGTATATAGAAAATCTATGCAACCGGTTGGCTGATTTTTACATATTTTTCAAATTTGTGTATACGTTTGCTGCAAACGTCAGCCATGTTCAAAGTTGTCGACTGCTATTATTTCCCGCTCCTTGTCTGTTGTAGATCAGTGGGAGTTCAGGTTGCAACTTCGGGTCTGTCAGTCAGTTGGAACGCGTCTTGAGCGCAGTCCGCACCTGCCAGTCGGGGAGTTGCAATGCGGCACTAGTGCAGTCTGACTGGAGCAGCAGTGAGGTCTGCGTCGACATGACACGCCCGACCATTGCCACCACGCATCACTTGACCCGGGCCACGGTCTTGATGGATCGTCGGTCGATCGCCCTACCAGACGACACGTTTTGGCTCACCGATCGTTCATGAGTCGGTTGTGTGTGTGCATCGACTCCCGATTTGTCTTTGTGTGTACTTAGTGACTGTTGCATGTCGTTTAGGTCTTCGTACAAGTGTTTGTCAGGTTGTGTGTGTAGTTGGCGTGATTTCCTTTGACAAGTTATTTTAAATTTTGTTGGCATACCGGCTCTGAGAGGTCGGTCGTCTCATCGCGCTACATGTAACTGTTTCTCTGAGCGCTTCTGGCCTCCTTCAGTTGCCATCTTAACTTGGTTCGATCCTTTACTGGTGCAGGGATGTCGGTTAGACAGTGGGTGTGTTTCCTCTGCATGGTTGGGTCCGAGCCAGTATATGCACCGTCGTTTGTCTGGAAGTGAGTGGGAGACACACCAGCAGTGCATTCGCGACGGAGCAGCAGTCACGGGCGGTCCAGCAGGCAGTCGGTCGGTTGCTGCGGACGAGAGAAGCTATCTCCGTGCGGTGGTGTCAGCTGGGGCCGCTGGCAGCCTCTGCGCACTGTGTCGGAGCGTGTGTGGAGCTGTCCAATCGCTACGAGCTTCGTGGTTCAACGACCCAGGACGTCAAAGCTGAGTAGTGGTTTCATCTATCCAAGCCACGTCCTTGTTGTGGTGGTTCGTTTCGGTGGTTTCCCTGCGAGCAACACCGAGTATTTCTACCGCTGAAATTTAGCCGCCATGCAGTGCAATTAACTATTTTGGTTGACTACAATTCGAGTGCACCAGCGGAATTTTCTGCCTTGTGGCCGTTTGTACACAATATGGTGTGTAATTTTGACAGCTAATACAACTCCATTGTGGATTATCACGTTGGTAACCTTTACGGTTTGAGTTCTCATGTACTGATTGACGGGAAGCAAGTAGTTGTGTCGGTCGGTCCGTGGCTGTCACCTGGTTGGGTTCCGACGGATCAAGTGTAGTTGGGCTCACCACCTGTCTCGCCTAAGTGAACGAGGGCAGACCGACCTCCCTGGAGGCTTCTGAGTGGCACCGGTGTTTAATTATCTGTTGTCAACTAGTTTAAATTTAAGGCTTATGGTTATTTGTTTATTTTCTTAAAAATTTTGCAAAATTAATATTTATATTTATCTTTCAAGCTTAAACATCACGGCCTTCTGACTTTAAAGATTATGGTAATATATTTTAAAATTTAGAAACTTAATTGTGGCCTTCAGCCATTGGTATTGCACCTTGCATATGTATGTTCTATATGCTTAGCCTTAAGGCTTTCCATGTAGCCGTGATACGTTTTTTTTATTCATTTGATTTACCTCTTTAGTTGTATTTTTAACTTATCGATTTTTAAGATTTCTTGTTGTTAAACATTCTGGCCTTTTGCTTTTAAAAGTCTATGATAATATATTCTAAAATTTTTAAATTAAATTGTGGCCCTCAGCCATTTGTAGTGCACTTTGCATATGTTTGCTGTTTTTTTAACCATTTTATTGCTATCTTCATTGGATTTTTATCTTGTTGATTTGTGAAAATTTCTTGTCTGGAGGCCTTCAGCTGTGAAAGAGTTCCTTTCGGTAAAGGTTCGACTATGTGCCGCTTTGATTGTAAAGGGTATTAAATTACAATAAATGACAATTAGAAGGAGAAACTGACCTCAACCTTTGGCCCTTTCCACAATCCTATTACCTGTTCTGCTCAAAGCGTTTAGCGGGCGTATAAAATAGACTAGAGGGTATATGTAAGTATGGGGCTTCGCTAAACAAGAAAATTTAAAACTATACCACAAGCACTGAAGGAAGTTTAGAATGAGAAGACTGCTTTCATAGTGCACCGTTTAATTCATGCAGTCTAAAATTTTTGTGCAGTGGTAGAAGGCAGTGCCATGAAAAACGTACAAGAAATCCTGAACGTCAGTGTTCGAGAGGGGAAGCATTTGAAGGTCACATTTGTAACTTCTTTTTCAGTAACTGGAAAACTACGGACTCTAGTGAAAATGTATCCCAATGCTGAATTCAACTACATTAAATTTCATACAAAAAATTACCTGTTCATTTCTTCTGTAAGAATAATAGTTTAGGACAAATCCTAACAATTATATACTTTACATACTTGTTAATTAACGCTGATGCCGCAAATGCGTGAGACAAGCTAATTAAGGAATAAAATAAATAACGTAGAATATGAAAATCTCGCATGTGGTTTGTGAATGTCAGATATACGAGTAACATTGCGGGCTGCATGAGATGACATCTTTAGGGACAGCAGAATCAACCTGTGAATACAAAACAGGTGGGCTAATGTATCTGAAATGTCAGCTGTCATGCCCACTGAGACATAACAGGTTGGGTGTAATCTTTGGGTAATCCCAACATCATTTCCCCTAGCTTCCCCATCAAGTGAGCATCCCCAGGAGCGTTGTCGATAGTGTAATGTGTGGCATCAGAGGCGCTGGATGGCGTCCTCTACAGTGTCAGGTGTCAAATGCTCAAATGTGTGTGAAATCGTATGGGACTTAACTGCTAAGGTCATCAGTCCCTAAGCTTACACACTACTTAACCTAAATTAAGGACAAACACACACACCCATGCCCGAGGGAGGACTCGAACCTCCGCCGGGACCAGCCGCACAGTCCATGACTGCAGCGTCTTAAACCGCTCGGCTAATCCCTTGCCCTTGCGCCAGGAGGCCTAGTTGCTGACGCTTCTTTCGATACCCTTCTTATGATATGTAATAAAAATTTTCGTACTGCATAAAACAGTATACTCTGACTTGTAGCACTAAAACAAATGTCGTGTGACTAGGGCCTCGCGTCGGGTACACCGTTCGCCAGGTGCAAGTCTTTCGATTTGACGCCACTTCGGCGACTTGCGCGTCGATGGGGATGAAATCATTATTATTAGGATAACCGTGAGCGGAGGAAATCTCCGATCCAGCTGGGAATAAAAAAATCCAGGTCCTTAGGATTGACATTCTGTCGCGCTGACCATTCAGCTACCGGTGGCGGACACTTGTAGCACTAATCGGTTGACATTTAATGCTGTTCCACACAATGCAAACATATAAACATAACACACGTTCCACATCGTCTTCAACACTTTCTAGATTATCAAATATTGCCTACAATAGGTCGTTACAGTTTGAGTAAATTATTCAGACATATCCATTAGACAACCAAGATTTGATTGCGTTATGTAACTGAATAAAATGTAAATAGCACTGAAATGAATTTTGATTGCAAAGTCTACGCAGTATAAAAAATATATCCTTAAAGTAACAATCAACCTGTTTGTTATGCTGGAACAGAAACGCTTCAGTGTACTACTGTGTACTTCAAAAACAACAATGCATTTCGAATCTGTACAGCACTCTTTTCAGCAAATACAAAGTTATATTTACTAGGAACTCATAAATATGAGCCCACTTATTTCCATCACATGGCATCTCCTTACGCCCGAATGCACACACTAATTGGTTGGGAAGTCTGACATAAACCTGTTTTATCCTGAGGCAAGGTGGCTCAAAACTGTTATATCTAGACCTGGTACCTTTGATACTGACACTGGGACAGAGCTAAAGGCCGAGCTGGTCACATAGATGTTTTATTGGGGACAGGTCAGGGGATTTGGCTGGCCGCAGGATTACACAACATCAGGACATCAGGCAGACACTTCATAGAGACACGTGACAGGTGTGGACGAGCAACCTCCTGTTGAAAAATGGCACCACATTACTAAGATAACACAGGAAGACGCTGTGTGTCTGCCGTCTCTCTCCACAATTGGAGATCCCTCGATCACTTCCAGCTGTGGGCTAAAGTCATACCTGGTGGCTCCCCTCCGCCCCCCCCCCCCCACGTCTCCCCCTCGCCCGCCATGATGCCTGGAACAACACCGTTGCGTCTCTTCAAAAAATGGAAGAATGAGGCCTCTCCATCCGCATGTTGCTGCAATTACTCACCGACGATTCATTGGTAAACACAGTGGGACGGCATTCATCAGTTGTTGATTCCTCCCAGTCACAACACCATGTTGAGCCTACGCATGGGACGATTATTCAATACTCTGCCTGCTGCATGGATCTTTCAATGGTACGGTGTAACGGAGAATGTTGCAGGGAGTTGATTACTTCTTCTCGGCTGACATGCGCAGGTGTGAAGGCTTTACGATGTGCTTAGTGAACAGAAAGGTGATCCTCCCTTCAGGTGGTCTGACGTGATCGACCTAAATCTGGTCAACGTGTAAGACTTACCTCTTTTCTCGTGTGGTCCAACATCGGGCCACTGTCGCACCTGAATGACCCATAATTTTGGATACTGCACGATTAGGCCAACATTTCAAATAAAAGCTCACAATGAGGTCACATTCAATGCTGTCTCAGACGAGCACACGTCATCTCCGACTCCTTGACAAAAATGAAATGAGTGCATGGCATCGTTGGCCGGGAGGCACCTATTCGGGGAAGTTCGGCCGCCAAGTGCAAGTTTTATTTCATTCGGCGCCACATTGAGCGACCTGTGCGCCTTTGATGAGGATGAAACAATAATGAGGAAAACACAACGCCCAGTTCACGGGCCGAGAAAATTTCCAGCCCGACCGGGAATCGAAACCGGGGACGCTTGCATGTTACAAGCCAGCTAAGCAGGCGGACACTCCTTCACAATTATCACTCAACACTTGACACTGTTCACGCTCTTTATGTATGCTATCGAGCCTGGTGAAAACACTAAAAACAAAGAACACTAATACAATCTGGTGGCTGTTTCCATCTCTCATAGAAAGTTGCAACTTTAATCATTTACGTATCCTTCGATGATGTGAATCTAAATGAAGTTACACTGTCATCCGACTATATCTTCTGGGTGCTTTACTTTTTTGTCCTGGAGTGTATTTGGTCTTGGTGGCAGCAACCATTAAATTCAGATAAAAAGCCACGTGCGGCCAGCTTCTTCCTAAAGAAAGCGCAGGGGCGTGAAGGCAGAATGTGAAATCCCTGTGGACAGGGTTCCAGGGCGTAAATCTCGGAAGCTCACTGGAGGCCGGTCATTCAGAGGTCGTAATGTCCCGAGTACATCCGGTACAGCTGATTTCTCTTCTGAATAATGGCTGGAGCTACACGACCCATTTTCGAACGCACTCTGCTCTTGGCACTTGCATATTAGGGTCAGTTTAAGATTTCCCTGTTGATATCTTGTAGCAGTATACAGTAATGTCGCTCACATATAGGGGTTGCTTTTTCATTCATCAATTGAGACGACATCATCTTCCATGTTGTAAGAAGCCACCGCAACCACCACCATTTGTCAGCTCGATCGTTGTCTCACTGGTTCAGCTCTCTCTCTTTCTTTCTTTCTCTCGCTCTCTCTCTCTCTCTCTCTCTCTCTCTCTCTCTCTCTAACAAGCATGGATCCTCAAATGCTTGCTCTCCACCAAGTTAGTAGTGTCTTTTAAGTCATTTCGTAACTTAACATGTAAATTCCTGTATTCATAAGTACATGTCACTCTTTTTGTCTCTCTTGAATCTAAGTTGTATAGAAACGTCAGTGAATCCTACTGTCAGCTCTATGCTTGTGAATTAAGAGAGAATAAATCCCTTTGCTAAATATCAATCTGCTTTATTAGTGTTGAACTTCCTATCCACACACCTGAGAATTCTGTTTGATTTGGACCCCACAGAAAAGACAGGAAGAGATAGTTCAGTTGCTTGCAGATTTTAAATTTCCTCACCAAAAGAGAGGGCCACTAGTGAAGCCTGAAATTTCTCGAGTGAAGTTTTTACAATGGGACTCCCAGGGTTTGGACACAGTGGGGGTAACACAGGTTGCCAAAACAGGAGTAGCGCTGTGACTATCTTCCTTCGCAAAGAGACGCAACTATACCTCTATGAGTCTCTTCAACCAACAAGATCAACACTCCCATGAAGCTATTACCGCTGTTATAAGGAAATACAGATTTTAATGTGATTGTGAACCCAATGGACCACTTAAAGGTCGTGAAATAAACTGTGTAATGGGTCACTAAGTGTTAACTGTAGCTCTATCTGCTAATAATAGATTGTGGGAATGTTTCTGCATCAGTTTAAACGAAACTTGTAATTACTATGAGAAGGAAAGAAAACAAGCAATAGGATCAGAGACGACTGCAGCGGAAGGTGCAATAACGACAATAACAAAAACGAAAAGGGTTTGCCAGCGACATGTAAAGTGAAAGGATGGTGGATGGACGAAGAGGTAATGTATGCTTTATTCCAGGACATAAGAGAAGACTGGGACGGTGACGCAAATAAAAGACGGTGACTGATATTAGAAAATATTTAAGTTCGACATTGATTGGTTATAACTGAAGACCAGGACGTGTGAAAACTCTATTAGTAGGTTTCATTGAGCGGTATCTATCCCACTCCTTTTGATGGTTACGGCGATTTAATAGTATTTTTATCGGACGTAATAAAGCTAGTGAGTCAAGTACTACTAAATGTAAACAAATGAAAACATTTTGAACTTAAATGCGAAGTAATCCACTGCTTGTACAAGTGAATGCTTGATTCAGTAAATATATTACGATGTTAGCCAAATTTAATTCAAAGTATATGTGAGAATGTATCACATTCCTTCACTTCACATGCCCAGCAAATCTTACAACATAGCAGAAGCAGAAGATAGCATCCCGAAACTTCGCCTGAAGATGACGGACACGAAACTTATTGAAATGTACAGCAAGACCACTCCACCACTCAGACGATCATCCGAGAAGATTTACCAATATCTATCATTTTATTTTTACCGTTTGGCAAAGTAATTCCACCTATTAGGGAGGTTGCTAATTTCTTCCTCCAGTCACGTTAGCTGTTACATTGCACATGATGTTAAGTGGTTTACAGCCATCATAGTAAAGTTCAACGTTGTTCCTAACATCCAAAGTGGATGTCAGGAAAGCAGAAAAACCCTTATGCCTTCCATGGTAGTTATGTGCACCTGAGTGGAAAGGAACATGTTCAGTTTTGATACAGCTGATACTTTCGTTTCTTCGACTTGCCTAGCTACATTTGTTTTCTTGATAACAGAAAACTTTCTGTTTTACTACCTTGTTTTCAAATGTTTTGCAATCATGTCACTATTCTCCACACGGCTGATTATAACTTTTCTCTTGGCTATATCTACCTGCGCTCTCCTGTTGATCTTCTACGACTGTCTTGCTTGCACTTTCATCCACTGTCTGGAATGAATGCTGAGACCTTAAAAATAGTTGTAAGTGGTGTAAATTTTGAGAGTACAGTACAATACCCAAGACCATGACCGAATGTAACAATGACAACAGCATTATTGATTTTGGTCCAGTAATTCCCTTGCACCCAGTGGCAACAGTGTGGATAATTTGATATTAGAAAAAATGTTCAAATGTGTGTGAAATCTTATGGAATTTAACTGCTAAGGTCATCAGTCCCTAAGCTTACACACTACTTAACCTAAATTATCCAAGGACAAACACACACACCCATGCCCGAGGGAGGACTCGAACCTCCGCCGGGACCAGCCGCACAGTCCATGACTGCAGCGCCTTAGACCGTGATATTAGACCTACAGAAACATTACTGTTCCTATGAAAACATCATTAAATAGAAGGCTATTGCTTGAAAGACCAAGGCGAAGCTTGGTAATAAACGATAGGGAATCTGTGAGTAAACATACGATTATTAGGCCACTGTGGCAACTCTGAGCGTATCGTGCTTTCATTTGCTGCAGTGGAACTTGCGGTTCTGTAATCTGCGCCCTCCAACTCTGTTTCAGGGCGCGCGCATGTCTGCCGGTCGCTCGCTCCTCCGTCGGCGAGATGACAATCAAGTTACGAACCCTGAGTTGGTTCAGAGAATGGAGCGAGACTGCTAAACCATGGCAGAATGATTTGCTCTGTAGGAAAGGGAGCTGCCGCCCTGAACTACTATCCGGTGGAGTTCCTCTGTTAGACGCACCAATAGAGCACTGATTTCGCCACCCAGTGTGCGACATCTGCACGGTAAGAGAGAACTAGACAGTCACACTGAATTCCTGCCTTCCCACCTACCTGTCATAGTTCAGGAGCTATGACGTCATAAACAAAGACATACGTGAAATACTAACGCATTGTGCAAGACGTTTGAATTATTTATTTATCTGCGACAAAATGTATTCCCAATTCATGTTACATACGGTATCCACATATGCTGCTGAACCTACCTACAAAATTACAACATTCTACAACGCATAGTTCAAGAGTTACCTCGTGATGACTGGGTGTTGTGTGATGTCCTTAGGTTAGTTAGGTTTAAGTAGTTCTAAGTTCTAGGGGACTGATGATCATAAATGTTAAGTCCCATAGTGCTCAGAGCCATTTGAACCATCAAGAGTTACCATGTCATAAAGAGTGAAGTATGGGAAGAAATGTTGCAACATGCATGAAGTTTTAACAATTTTAATCTTTACAGCTAAGAAAATTCTACAGCAGAGTCACTTTAATTAAATCCCTGACACCAGAGAGCGCTTTTGACAGCTTTCAACTGGTAGACGGAAATGGCTGTACGCGAAAGTGGTAACCGTCTATAGAGGCATGAAAAGGCGTTGCCATAGCGACGTTTACAAAAGCACATTGCAGACACTCGAAGCAGCTGCACCCAGAGTACAGAAACTGTCAGGGATCATGAAACTTCCTGGCAGATTAAAAGTGTGTGCGGATCGGGACTCGAACTCGGGACCTATCCTTTCTTCCAGGAGTGCTAGTTCTGCAAGGTTCGCAGGAGAGCTTCTGTGAAGTTTGGAAGGTAAGAGACGAGGTACTGACGGAATTAAAGCTGTGAGGACGGGGCGTGAGTTGTGCTTGGGTAGCTCAGTTGGTAGAGCACTTGCCCGCGAAAGGCAAAGGTCCCGAGTTCGAGCTCGGTCCGGTACACAGTTTTAATCTGCCAGGAAGTTTCATATCAGCGAACACTCCGCTGTAGAGTGAAAATTTCATGTCAGGGATCTTGTTTCTTAATTTCGATACTGTACCTATAAATTTGTATATTATACACGGCTGTTTCATAATTTCAAAGGCGTTTTCACGAATACATGTAAATTAATTTTTTTCCGTACTTCACCACAAACAAAGTTCATTTTTTGTTTTCGTTTTTAATAGAAAATTGTCAAAATGAATACCCGTATTATGTCGGATTTGTCAGATAGTGGTACAATAAACTCTATAAGAATTTAGACGACTTGGTGTTACAGTTTAACATTTGGTGGTGAAGATTGATCGTGCTAAAAATGTGGTGATGTCCAAATATGAACATGGCTTAGATGATGATTTCCGTTCCATACCAGAAATGTGAGAAACGGAGCAAATTTGTGTACTGGCGGCTTAAATAGCAATGATAACCCGCTGATTATGTTAATATCAGCATAAATTTAAATATATTTTATTTGATTAAAATTATAAATATTTTGAGCAAGATCAGTTACAGCTTCATTCGTGTTTTAAGCTACATTACAGTGGAAACGAGGAAGATCTATGCACTTAGTAACATCTCATCCCGAAACTAGGATCGTCATTAGTAAAGGTACAAGAAGTTTGTTGCGAGCCAACATATAGACAGGCCTGAAGACAGGAAAAAATCGTCCCACTACGCAATGACAGCCCAGTAAAACCGCTTCATTGTAGTTACACAGGAGCTATGTCACTTTTGTGGCCTGCAGGTCAGAAACAATATTGCTTGATGGCCAAAGCAGAGCTCTATACAAGGGGATCTTACAACTTTACAGCTCAAAAGAACATGAGGTTTGCAGTTCTGGAAGTATTGATAATCTAATCACAGATTCCTAGTTTGTTGTTACATACTGATGACAGAATTGTTCGATTATCGAAGACCAATAAACAAATAAAATTCTTCTAAGCTTCAAGTTGTGTAATTGACTATAAATAGTGAAATAATGTTTTGAATTAATTGCTAGTACGATGGCTGTTGCCACATGTTCATTGTGACAAAATTTCTACCACAGCCATGAGGCGAGATCATTCCTAAGCGGTGGCACCTTATGGGATGAGCGAGAAAAACACTCAGCGGTTGTGAACAGCTCTTGTCTTAGCACGACGACAATGTGCATGGCATTTACCGTTGTAGTTAAAAACGCCTGTTTAGTCTGATGCGAATTTGTAGTGTGTCGCGCGCGAGAAAACAGCTGTTGAAACGAAACAAAATCCCAATTTTCTACAAGCGCTAATATACAAAAATAGTACTCGTACTGTTCTGGGACGTAAGAAGCAAAGGATGGTAGGTTACAGTCCTCTTCCGTGCATGGCGAGCTACAAAGAATAAAGTTGTATTCATCCTTTTTACGGTTGCTGTTCTCAGTTTCCAAAAAAATATGTCGGAAGAGGAGGAATTATAGTATTGGATTAAAACTTTTATTAAGGGTTGTCAATGGATTAGTATTAATAGAAAATGTTTCCAAAGGTATAAGAAAATAATAAGGTTGCATAATTAAAAAAAAATGGCTCTGAGCATTATGGGACACAACTGCTGTGGTCATAAGTCCCCTAGAACTTAGAACTACTTAAACCTAACTAACCTAAGGACAGCATACAACACCCAGCCATCACGAGGCAGAGAAAATCCTCTGACCCCGCCGGGAATCGAACCCGGGAACCCGGGCGTGGGAAGCGAGAACGCTACCGCACGACCACGAGATGCGGGCGTTGCATGATTCAGACAGCTACAAATTGTCATCTCCGGTGGCAGCCACAAAAGGTAATTAATAACGGAAATAAATTTCCCAAATTGTGAACAAATACATCCAGCTCATTTAAATATTTCTTTGTTTATAATTTCTTTTCGTCCTCTGTATGCAGCGGAACGGCTGCTAGTATGGGGCGCTTAAGCCAGAATAAAAATTTTATTGTCATGTTACAATAACTTATAGCTGCTTAAAACCATTGCTTGAACATTTAGTTGGGCGTAAAAGATAAACAAATGTTTCCTCACCGAAACAACAAACAGCAAGATTTACGGTGATTCGAGACGTTAAGAAAAGCGTAGGTAGTATGGGCCATAGAATAAAATGCAGGATTTAAATTTAAAAAGAAAAAAACGTGTTTTGGTAGTCCACAAACAAGTTAATCTCTTTACATATCAAATGTACAAGGTAATAAATAAAAATTACTTCGTTAAAAATACCTTCAACTTATGGTCGATTGAACCTAGCACTACGCATTAAACTTCTGGGTACTGCTTGATTAAGTTTTGATAGAACTCTGCCAACCAATTTCTTTTCTGTGCTAGAACTGTGAACTAGATTTAAATTGTTTTGAGAAATCGTAAATCAACGTTTGAAACCCAATCTCAGGTAGCGTCATTAACTTTGAATCTAAATCTGTCATGTGAATGATGCACTTCTTCGTAATTTTCTTCAAATGTTCGTTTGGAAACGCCATATGAGGTGTCTTATATATCTGCTGGTTTCCTATAGTTACTCTGAACTCCTTTGCAATTTGGTTCCAAAAACATTAAAACGACCGGCAGCCCTCTTTCGAAACAACTGAAACCGCTTATTTCATTGCAGTCGTGAACGCCTCGCTTCAACCTTGGACTCGTGTCTTACAAGAAAAAGAAAAATAAATATATCTTATGTGGCCCGTATCAACCGACTTTGCTATGGCTTGTACTATGAGGCTGACACTGCACATTTAAACATGGTGGAAGCAGAAACCGGCTTGAGTGAGTGGAATTTCATTACTATGATACAATCTGCATTGGATTACTTAACTATTGATACTAGTATGATATTATTTCTTACTTTTAACAATATAAGCCAATGCCGAGAACTACACCGTTCACCAACTATGGCACTCAAAATCACATAAAATTTAATTTGTGACACAAACTCAACAGCTACGTCACCCAAGTTCTAGGAAATGGCGGAGTGATGCGTGCGTTTTATTCCAAGCACTGCATGCATTCCCTGCTTTTCTGCAAATCCGAGAAACACCAAGTGGGGTTGTGGTAGTATAGAAACCACTGGAAGGAGACCGTATGTGTACTACAAAGACTAGGAAAAATCTATGACCAGCACAATCTTGTAAAGTTTTGTAACATCAAGATAAAGAGCCCATGATTCCTACTTCATGAACATGTTCCAAAGTACTCGACTCTCTATGTCAATATTACACAGTCCAGTCACATAAATGTGGCCATCTGTCGAAAGCCTAACTAGCCATCTTTCGGAGAGCGAAACACAGTGCCAAGAGCCCGATCGAGGTGGTCCCACAAATTCTCGATAAATCCGGGCAATTTGGTGACCGGGGCAGTGCGGTGAAATCATCCGGGTGATCATCGAACCAGGCATGCACACTGCGAGCTGAATAACATGTATTGTCTTGTTGGTGGATGTCATCGTGCTGAAGAAAATCAAACTGCAGACAGGGTTGTGTTGCTCCCTTGTGCTTTCCAGAAAGACGAGACCAACCGGGTCGGCCGCTGTGGTCGAGCGGTTGTAGGCGCTTCAGTCTGGAACCGCGCTGCTGCAGTGGTCGCAGGTTCGAATTCAGCCTCGAGCATGGATGAGTGTGATGTCCTTAGGTTAGTTACGTTTAAGTAGTTCTAAGTCTAGGTGACTGAATTCCCCAGACCATAATGCTCCCTCCTCCGACGGGGACATTTCCGACGATTGCTGCACGGCGTTTTCTTTCAGACGTTCCACGCCGTATCACACAAACGGCCATCTATCATCTGAAACGGCCACCTGTCGCCACTCAGCAGACATGCAGTTTCCGTACTGGCGTGCAAATTCCAGGTGTCGCCGTTGAACACCAATCAGCATTGGTGCATGAGATAGCATGGGGGCATGAGATAGGCACCTGCTGCACAGGCGCATGGGCAGCAACATTCGCTGAACGGTCTTTGTAGAGACACTGTTGGTAATCCTTTGGTTCATATTAGTGGTCAGTTGGTAAACAGTTGCACTTCTATTCGCCTGTATCCATCTCCGAAACTATTGTTCTCCCGTGTCATCAATTGTCTCTGGTGCACTATATTCGCGTCGGCGCCAGTTTATGATAGTGCCATTTTGCCATGCACAGTATACTTTAACCACGGCAGCATGCAAACAGTTTACAAACTGAGCCGTTTCGGAATTACTTTCACCCTTGGCCCAAATGCCATTAATGGTACCCACTCGGACGTTAGATAAATCACTCCGTTTCTGCATTACGACAACGGCTGCCCTGTTTTCCGTGTTTCCAGGCACGCTTTATATACCCTCCACTGCTAGTACTGCAACCTACGATCTGTAAATGGTTAAGCACGTTCATGCAGAACATAGGTGGTGGTCTCATTAATGTGACTGATCCGTGTGTTACTACTAACGTTGTAAAATAGTCATCTTAAAATTAAAACTCTTTTGTCCATGTTTCCTTTAACAACACATGTTTTTGGATGAGGTCCGCATTTAGCAAAACACAGTTTTGTTTTACATCCCAGACATGTTTCACTGCAGTTGCAAAAACCGAGCGAGGTGGCGCAGTGGTTAGCACACTGGACTCGCATTCGGGAGGACAACCGTTCAATCCCGTCTCTGGCCATCCTGATTTAGGTTTTCCGTGATTTCCCTAAATCGTTTTAGGCAAATGCCGGGATGGTTCCTTTGAAAGGGCACGGCCGATTTCCTTCCCAATCCTTCCCTAACCCGAGCTTGCGCTCCGTCTCTAATGACCTCGTTGTCGACGGGACGTTAAACACTAACCACCACCAACCTCCACTGCAGTTGCAGCATCAGCTGGTTTTTATTTTCTGGCTGTTAAACATAAGGAATGTTCTTTTCTGCTTGTACACATGTAAGTATTAGTTTTTAAAAACCGTAATTACAAATTTCTCAAGAACACATAAAATTATGTATTCATACATAAAATTTTCATACCTTTTTACCCCCATGCGGTATAATTATGTATTCATACCTTTTTACCACCATGGGGTACAAAGACATGAATACATAATTTTATGTGTTCTTAAAATATTTGTAATTATGATTTTAAAAACTAATAATTACGTTTGTACAAACGGTGAAGAACAGGATTCATGTTTAAAAGCCGTAAAGTAAGAGCCCACTGATGATGCTGCAACTGCAGTGAAACATATCTGGGATATGAAACAAAATTGTGTTTTGCTAAAGAGGGACCCTATCCAAAAACATATGTGTTGTAATATAGATTTATTAGTGTAATATCCCATTGGAAACATGAGACCAGGAAATGGCTGTTTGAGGATCATAGCATACCGGTCTGTAGAATTTAAGTAATATTAAGAAAGGAAAATGTTTCTACTAACTAGTACCTAACTAGTTTACGATTATAAAACACATGAATTGCCCACTCAGTTTCCGGAGAATCCTGCAAAATGTTTGAAAATTTTGTACCTAAAAGCGCTAGGGAATCTTCTGCCCTTCAAAACTAATATCTTGGAGTTTTCTTAAAAACTGCTTCGTACTGTTTTAGAAAACTGATAACCAGGCATTGACAGAAATTCCGTAAGCATGAAGAAAACTGAGGATGGTCAAACGGAAAGATTCTCCTGTAAGACGCACTACACAAGAAAGCCATAGGCAAGTCATTCACAGACAACCCTGTCTCAATAGAAGTACACTGAAGATATTACAAAGGTCAGAGTTTCAACGTCACATTGTAAGTCTATTTGACCAGTAGATGTAGTGACTGAGACGTTGTGTGGATGAAAAGGGTGCCTATCATCGTTATCGATTCATATTGTTTTAACTTTAATAACTAAAGAAAACTCCAGAAGAAAAAGTAGAGTTCATGGGGAAGGAAAATAGAGAATACCGGATGACAGAGAAGAGAAAATGTGGTATCACGTATCAGTAGCACCTCGTGGGAGTCATGTTTTCAACAGTAGTGCAGGTTTCCATCTGACACGGATAGTGTTCAAGTGGGATCTGGTGGACCCAATGCCAGCCACCCACTGAGCCACGCCTCCAGTGGCTCCATATCAGTGGCTGCAGCGATACAGGACGGCCAGCAGCTGCAGCGACTCACTCACTCGTACTTGGAGCCTCTTCGCCACGACAGCATCGCATGCGCTTCATTCAGAGACGCTCATGCCATTGCCATTTTAATAGCCAAATTAATTTCTTGTTGCATTATTTGTAATAAGTCTACCTAGTTTTGGAGAAATACAAGTTAATTAAATCTTCGATAATCTTTTAGACTTCTATCCAGCTTTCCTACGACAGTTACCGTACGATTCATTCGCCCATCTCTCCTTACCACTGTGTACGAAGTTGTACGCAACAGGTGGTGCCGGCCGATGTGGCCGAGCGGTTCTAGGCGCTTCAGTCCGGAACCGCGCTGTTGCTACGGTCGCAGGTTCCAATCCTGCCTCGGGCATGGATGTGTGTGATGTCCTTAGGTTCGTTAGGTTTAAGTAGTTCTATGTTCTAGAGGACTGATGACCTCAGATGTTTAGTCCCAAAGTGCTTAGAGCCATTTGAGCCAACAGGTGGTGTTAAGTTCCTATGGGAGGTCGTCGGTGCCTAGGCTTACATACTACTTAATCTAACTTAAACTAAGTTACGCTAAGGACAGCACACACCCATGCCCGAGGGAGGTCTCAAATCTGCGACAGACGGAGCTGCGCGAACCGTGGCAAGGCGCCCAAGACCGCGCGGCTACCCCGCACGGCCGCACACAACAGAAAATGTAGAAGGAAGTTAGAAAGACTGAAAGCACAGTGTTACAGTCGTTCGAATTGTCCTATTCTGTACAGCTGCGCTGAAATTGGAATCATCTAGCTATCCAATCTTACAGTACAGCTCATGCTAATTTGAGGTTCATTTCGTGCCGTCTTTGTGGATTTGCGTTTCTAATGGCCAGCAGTGTACACAGAATAGTTGTGTCTCTGCTTTATGTTATACTGCTATAGTTCCAGCACATAATTAACCCTTCTTAACTTCCTAATCGCCTGGAAAAGCTCCTACGAAGGACCACTGTTAAACAGGTAAGCCCACTTTCTCATTAAAGTCCCCTTAGACTGTTAATTTCCTGGCTGCCTTCCCGTTATTGCTCAAGATTAATGAGAGTTGACAATATCCCTCAGAAGCAGCGACCACTCAAAGGCGTAACCCCAAAAGCGCGTCGCGTCTGGGTCAACGGTACCGGTGCTAATCGGATGCGCCCGAAACGAGGAAGCGCGAGAGGGTTAAGTGCACTGGTGCCAAGTTTCTTCCGGAGACGAGACCCTCTCTGAAGTCTGGCGAACTATTCTGGCGGGTGAACACTGCCGTGAGGGAAGGTGGGGCGCCGCTGGTGAACGGAATGGCAAAGTAGCTGATTATAAATCCACTTATTTAATTAGAGCAGCCGGGGGGAGTCACTCGGCAGCCGACAATGAGCGCCAGAATTAGCCACAGCCAGCCCGACCAGGCGGCCGTGCGCTCGCTCGCTGATTCCCATTGTGCAAGTTAGCCAATTAAAGCCAGATTGCCTCCGCGCCCGGCTGCAG
Organism: Schistocerca nitens; assembly: GCF_023898315.1. Lineage (NCBI taxonomy): Eukaryota > Metazoa > Arthropoda > Insecta > Orthoptera > Acrididae > Schistocerca > Schistocerca nitens. Next base: position 545,162,658 of record NC_064619.1, on the reverse strand, counting down.
GTTCCACAGTCTACCTATCTGGGCTTAATGAATTTATTACTCTTCCCACCGCCGGAGAACGGAAATTTCTGGAGTGGAACGCGCGTGAGGGGTACGGAGCTGAAAAAAAAAAGAACGAAAATTGCAATTACGTTAGCCTGTACGACCGTCGGTTGTTCCACAGTGCGTCGGTACCGGTGCGACATTGGCTCAGCTTGATTTGCGGATTACTGTAGTGAGTTTGGCACTCAGTGAAGGTACGAATGCGCAGGCGCGTAACTCTTGCTGGCCTTTATGGCGTCTCATATTTTCACTTCAAACGGTAATAGCTCGTTAGTTTTCATATTATTTTAGATCCACCAGACGATAAGACAGACTTTTTCACGTTTTTATTCAGCCTTTTTTCGACATGCTGCAAGATAAGCGTTCATACCTCCACAATTTAGCATTTATTTTAATTTCGAAGTTGTACCTACTGCCTTTCTGTGCAGAAAATATAAGTTACCCAGAGGGACGGTTAGCACTGCGACGACAAGGAAGTCATTGGAGGAGGCGTTAAGGATGGGGAAAGGATACGGTCTTACCACTGAAAACAAAAATTTCCAACAAATGTGAGTAGGACTCGCGCACTGAAGGTTGAGTAAAAACTTATATATATATGCAGCTAATCCTTCCCAGGAATCGAGATCTCAACGATTTTTGCCAATTAACGTTATCGTTACAGGCAAGGTATTGCTCAACCAGTTCCTGAGGGAAAGGGGTCTTAACAGAAGGACACTGTCGGATACCAAATGACAAAAGAAATTGTTCTTTCGTGTGACAAAATTACAAATTAACAATTTTTGGATTTTTTTGTTTGCCTTGTCTGCGTGAAGGAACATAAATTTCATCTAGATATGCCTACCCGTTTCTGAGAAAAAGGGATCTTAACAGACGGTCGGACGGTCAGTCGGATAACAAATAATCAAAAAAACTATTTCATTTGTTAGAAATTAACGACTGTCCGATTTTTCCCCTTTAACTGAACTGTAAAACCTTCTTGCCAAATCTCATGGTTATAGACCATTAGAAAGTATCTTACAAGTCCTGATAAGTGAGCTCGCGAGTATCAAAATATATGACGACTTAAATGGCCATATCTTTCGATTGCTCTGATTCAGAAGCTTCAATTTTTTGCATCGCCAAGGAAACGTAAATCTTAATATGCAACACAAATGTTAGTTTGATGCGTCTACCCGTTCTTGAGAAATAGAGTTTTAAACAGTCGGACAGACAGACCGACTGATGGACAACAATGTGTTCCTATAGGAGTTCCGCTGTTACTGACTGAGGTGTGAAACCCTTAAAAGGAGCCCAATGGTTTCACAACTTCACTACAAGCGTCAGTAAAATCTTTGTGTTGTTCCTGAGGTAGAGCTGCAGAGCTAGTCCAATGGTCACGCTGATAAGTAACGAGTGGTTCAAAAAGAGAGAACAGGTTTCTATTCTTTACCACAGAAAAATTGTGAAAGACACAAACACATTACGCATATCACTGGATAGCGAAAGGTTCACAGTTGTCTGTTCGTAGCAACAAGGCGACCACACGACAAGAGGAATCATTTTGCGTTTTGGAATTCGCGAGGAGTGAATCCATTGTTACAGTGCAACGTGCATTTTACCGTCGATTGAGTAGGTATCCGCCTCTAGACAAGAAGATTTAGATTGGCATAAGAAATTCTCGGAAATTGGTTGCATTTGCAAAGGTAAAAGCATGGCTAGGCCACGCACGTTTCATGGAAATTTCGGAAGTATCCTAGATGCGTTCATATCGAGCCCTCGGTCGTCCACAAGACGGACAGAACAGTTCTTCATCTTCCTCAAACAGCGGTGTGGCGTGTTTTGTAACGACGCCTGCATATCAAGCCTTACAAGCTGCAGTTACTGCAGCAACTGCGTCCCGTCTGTTTCTGTGAGTCTCTTTCATGTTCTAGGACGACACCTGAATTTTGTGACTACAAAATTCCTACATAATAGCGATTTACTTTACCCGATAGGTGAAACGTCTATTCGTCTGAAAGGATGAGTTGTTCGGAAAAAAGTGTCCTCTGCCGTATCCTGGAGAAATGAAATGCAGAATTCATACCTTCCCTTTTATCCACTTCTCGTATTGTATCTGCCATATGTTGATATTAGTGTTGACATTTTCCCGAAAAGGCGGTAAATTAGATGAAACTAAAAATATTAATACCTAAATATTCTTACACCTAATAGTAACCAACTCGAAGCGGCTGTCATGCTCTGTACGGCTCTGGTCCCAGATGCGAGTAGGCTGTTTAGGTTTTTATGTTGGTAACGACACGTAGCGCTCTGTATGAAAATCACTGACTGTGCTATGTGCAATCTGCGGCTGCTTTGCATTCTTGGAATATTTGCTATTGTAGTGTTGGGCAGTTGGATGTAACAGCGCATAGCGTTGCGCAGTTGGAGGTGAGCCGCCAGCAGTGGTGGATGTGGGGAGAAAGATAGCAGAGTTTTGAGCGCGGACGATCTGGACGCGTGTCCGTCAGAAAAAGGAAATTTATAAGACTGGATGTCTATATAATCAATTTTGAACGCTATTAAGGTAAATACATTGTTTGTTCTACATCAAAATCTTTCATTTGCTAACTATGCCTATCAGTAGTTAGTGCCTTCAGTAGTTAGAATCTTTTATTTATCTGGCAATATTGGCACTCGCTGTGTTTCAGTAATTCGAATAACGAAGATTTTTGTGAGGTAAGTCATTCATGAAAGATATAGGTTATTGTTAATCAGGGCCATTCTTTTGTAGGGATTATTGAAGTTAGATTGTGTTGCGCTAAAAATATTGTGTGTCAGTTTAGTGATGATCAGAATAAGTAAAGAGAGAAATGTCTGAGTACGTTCAGTTTTGCTCAGCTCTTTGTTAATCAAATAACGTAGAAGTTTACCAGCACAGCAATTCAAAATTCTCCAAAGGGGACGTTTCACAGATAGTTCTGCATCCGAAACTGACTAGTACAGTCTGCTTAAAATCGGTTCTTCTAATTCTCACTCTTTACAATATCTCATTAGCTCACAAAAAATAGTAACGTCTACAGGTGGTGCTTTCTTTGGTATAACTCCTGGAAAATGCAGTCAGTTTACAAAGGACATTGCTAATTAACGCTCATCCGACCTATTTTACAGTATTGTTCAAGTGCGTGAGACACTGAATAGAACTATAAGCGGGCATTGAACTATACAAACAAAGGCAGCGCAAATCTTGACACCTTTTTTAGTCCATGGGAGAGCACCTTGGAAATGTTGAAAACACTAACTTGCTCGTTGCATGAGAGTAGATGTCAACTATCTTGCTAAAGACTACTTACAAAATTCCAACAATCGGTATTTTAGTGTGGAATTTAGTAATATAATACAGATCCATACATGACAATTTTATAGGGAGCGCGAGGACAAGATAAAACTAATGACATCTTGAAGAGATGCACTTAAGCAGTCATGTCACACCCGCTGCATACACAAGAGGTCCGATAACCTCAGCGGTTTGGTCCTTTAGGAATTCAAACACAGCCCGCATCTCGTGGTCGTGCGGTAGCGTTCTCGCTTCCCACGCCCGGGTTCCCGGGTTCGATTCCCGACGGGGTCAGGGATTTTCTCTGCCTCGTGATGGCTGGGTGTTGTGTGCTGTCTTTAGGTTAGTTAGGTTTAAGTAGTTCTAAGTTCTAGGGGACTGATGACCATAGATGTTAAGTCCCATAGTGCTCAGAGCCCTTTGAACCAATTCAAACACACATATGCGAAGAAATCCTAATATGTCGTACAATGGGAATGCCACGCTCTTCACAGCGATTTGCAGGCTGTGGATGCTTACGTAGATGACAGTAAACGAGGAGCTGTTCTCTAAAAAAAAGTGGTTCAAATGGCTCTGAGCACAATAGGACTAAACTTCTGAGGTCATTAGTCCCCTAGAACTTAGAACTAGTAAAAACCTAACTAACCGAAGGACATCACACACGCCCATGCCCGAGGCAGGATTCGAACCTGCGACCGTAGTGGTCTCGCGGTTCCAGACTGCAGTGCCTAGAACCGCACAGCCACTTCGGCCGGCCAACTGTTCTCTGTATCGTGGCTGGGGTGAACTTAGAGCAGCCAATTACAGCTACGGTTTCACAATGTACGACGACTGTCGCTGCTCGAACAAAACACAAACCAACTTGATGTCCTGGCTTGGCTTTGCGTTACGGTGCCAGCAGCGCCGTGGCGGTAACGGGTGTAGTTGGCTCCCGGTTTTTACGTGTGTCATGACCCTACACATGTGGATACTAACGTGTGAATTGAACGTAAGGTGTGCGTAAGGAGATAGTGACTAACTAGTTGGGAACTATTACATTTGAATAGATATTCAAAGACGGTTTCTCTAGTGTTATAGACGTAACGCGTTTAGTGACCGAAACAAGGAGTGGCATTGACATGAGCATATGGACTAAGTGACTATGAGTAAACAGTCCCTCAGCAGGTCCCACCTGGCAGTTTTATTCTTCATCGTATGTGCTCCAAGTGGGTTTAAAGCGTGTTGTTCTGGAGGGTTTTTAATACTGTGGCCAACTTTTAACCTGCGCATGTGACTTCAGTGTCTTTTTTGTGTTCTACGAATCGCCAACTGTGTTTTTTAACTTTATGTCGACTTTTGTAATTGTCCCCTCATGAACGTCACCATGTAAGTGTATTTTTACCTCCATTATCTCCCCTTACTCTGTTTTATGTCCCCCTTTTTATCGCCTTATATGTGACGCTTTCTTCTTGTCTTAGTTGTCATGTCACTCGGCTGAAGAGCGGCGGATTGTGCCGCTGACAGCCCTCCACTGCCCATACGGGACAGGGGAATGAAATCACGAAAAAGGAAAAAAATGTGAGTAAACAGTTACGTGTTTTGTATAATCACATGAACAATTACGATATCGTGATTAATACGGACTGAGGCAGTTCACACACAGTTCTCTTCAGAAGAGGGCCACCCCTAGTTGTCATCGCCGATTTTGTCAAAAAGTAAGATATATGCAGAGCATGACCTGAGATGAAAGTGACACAAGTGTGAACTCCATATGGCCAAGTGCCTAGAAAAATTTCATTTTTGTTGCAGCCTGGCGTAGAGCCACGGGTTGGCACAGCGGAAATAGGACAGAACATTAATCAAAGGTCTGTAGTTGCTTTTTCTTTTTTTATTTTTAAAATTTTCAAATCTTACGTTCCTTACAATTTTCGGAAAGTTATTTGCAGAGTCCTCGTGGAAGCAGTAACTGGAATCCTTTCTTGGTAATTGTTTACAATCCAAAATTTTTTCAAATTTATTTTCATGCATTTTCCGAAAATATCAGTAAATACAACATACTGAGCTTTATGTCGGTTTATTTCCAGTGTAAGCAAAGTAAAGATTGAAAATAAAGAATTTTTCCCAAAGAGAATACACGCGCTTTTCATAGCAATTTTGAGCTCTTTGCGTTGCGTCTGTCGTTACTTTCAGACTGTACTATCATCCAGGCCCAGAAAAAAATGCCGAGGTCATCGGTCCTTAGACTTACAAACCACTTAAACTAACTAATGCTAAGATCAACACACACATCCATGCCCGAGGGAGGACTCGAACCTCCGGCGGGAGGAGCCGCACAATCCGTGACAGGGTGCCTCTAACCCCGCGGCCATTCCGCGCAAGGGCCCGGAGAGAAATGCAGTTTCTTTATAAAGGGTAGCTATCTGGAGCTCCCTCTTCTGTCATTTTTCTTCTAACCACGCACTGCATTTGACGACCCGGCCCGATCCTTTTTTTCCGTGACTAGGCCTATTTATCTACGCGGATTACCGTCGGACACGACTAGAGATTGGTAGTTTCGACAATAATAAAAGCAACGACTGTTGACATATTGTCGGGTACGGATGGATTCACGAACTAGAGTTATCAGCTGCAAACTGAAGAGTGACAAAATGGCAGCACGTCCTGCCACTGTCGTTGCAGTACCTTGGAATACAGCTACGAGGGAAAACACAGCTATCCAGGGACTGAAATTAAAGGTAAGCAAACATATTAACAAATTATTTAACCATTATTTTATATTTAAAGTTGAAGAGTGCCCTCACTTGTAATAAATCTAACGAAACATGTGCAACTATTGTTGATTATTTAATTAATAAATTACTATTTACCTTTCCACATTTTTATTTAGTAATGGTTACTTCGCAGCATATAAGGTCAGCACTGAATTATGTAGAACAATAATTCACTGTAGCAGTTTAGCTAAAACCTAATTCTAAATTACGTAAGATAACGTCAGGAATTATTAACATCCTTGGGAGTCATCAGCGACAAAACTGTTACATCTGGTGTGTAAGAAATATCCCCAAACCGTCAAGAAAACGTAATGATTCTAGAAGCTGACAGGTGAGATTATTACCGAACTGTGAGTTTAAAATTTCATGGTTAAAAAAGTACTGACATCTATTATTAGCGAAAGAATGGAAAAACTGGCAGAGGCCGAACTCAGGGAAAATCAGTTTGGGGTCTGGAGAAATCAAGAAACACCAAACCAATGTGACGTCATGGCTTACCTTGGGAGATAGTTTAAAGAAAGGCAAATGCACGTTCATAACATTTCTAGATTTAGAAAAAGCGTTTGACGTGTTGAAAAATGGTTCAAATGGCTCTGAGTACTATGGGACGTAACATCTTGGGTCATCAGTCCCCTAGAACTTAGAACTACTTAAACCTAACTAACCTAAGGACATCACATACATCCATGCCCGAGGCAGGATTCGAACCTGCTATAAAATAAATAAAAATAAAATGGAATAAAATATTAATGATTAATTATTCTGTATGTATGATGATTGGTTGTAATTGGTATTTGCTTATCTGGAACGTGGACGTTTAATTATTCGGTATCAGATGCTTGACAATGGCTATTTGGAAAAGGCAATGTAACTCGTAGTTAACCGTGAAAGAAAACTGAAATAATCGGACTTCGTAATTAAATCGTTTCCAAAGACTGCTGCGGTAGGTATGGACTCATGATCTAATCTCAATATTACAATGATTTGCCAGCCATGCCAATACGTCGTACAGAGGTGATTGTCTACTAAACATAAAAAGTTACACAGTTAGTTAAATCAGATATATTCAATGAAATAGCCTACAGTTCATAATCCTACTTACTTTTATAAATATAAATTCATTACAGAATCGAGTGCCTAGTGTGTTGCAACTCGCAGTATTCTTCTATAACATGAAAATATGGCGGTGTGCCAGACAATAAAATAAAATACGTGCTTCTCGCACCACTTCTACCTGAGCTCTCCCTTCTCTTAAACAGACATAAGAGTAACGTAATTATTCTTTTGTCTTTATCAGCGACACAGCGCTGCAGTTGTGTGCCATAGGCTTTATTTATTAGTCACTGATTATTTATTTAATTAATATTTCGCGTTTCCGCGGAAACTCACGCTCGGCATGCAAATGTGCCTTTATATTGCCCCCTGAATTGCGAGGCGAAAGGACACACCTGCAGGCGAGCAATTCACCTAAAGGCACAAGAAAATCTAAGTTATCTACAACTATTCACATGACTTACATTACACACATTATACACATTATATACAAAATTTGAATGACGCGGGTGCGCCGTAAAAGTTCTTATGTTGGCAGATAGAGTGCGCGCATGCGCAGAAGCGTCTGTGTGACTCCGGCAGTGCCGTTATATTATACAGTTAGATCACGCGGCACAGTAATGCAGTTCATATTGTTCGTGTGCGCGCGTATCTTAGTCGTTGCACAAAGAAAATATTCAACCAAGATTACATATGAAGACTACATTCTATAACAGGTAACTTAGCTTTAAATTTACAATATTTGTTATATCACAATACAACTCAGATTATTGAATGTTCTTAGTTACATAGTATTGTTTTGAAATACTTCAAAGAAAAATGTCCGTATATTTCAGGTGCGTCGACCTATTCACATCGTGTCGTTATTACAGTTCATATTCATCTGCTGCACAATAATTTTTTCACAGGTTAGTATCATCGTTGTATAGCAACGTGATTAAAACATAAGCGTGTCCATTTCCATTTCCATTATAGTCGTTGTGATGCAGTTCGTTGTGACTAAAAAGCATTGTTTATTACAGATTTGACGTGACCCGTTAGTAATTGGTCCACGTGCAGTTCGTTTTTTACATTCCGTGGAAGCTTGGTTGCAGAACCTCGGACGGCACATAGCTGGCGTGGATCCTTGGACAGTCCAGGTAAGAGTGTCCGTCACATTTCGAGAACATTTCATTCCCTGAAGTTCCAACCAAAATTCTTCCACCCGTCGTGTTGTTTTCTGGACAGGCACTTTGTGTCCGTTTAATCCAGTTAACATCTTGAAGTTAGGTACTGTAGTATTGTCACTAGACGATGCACGAATTACGCACTTCACATTTTCAGTTTTTTGCTGAATATAGCTCACCTAAATGTTCGTAGTTATTAATCAAAGAAATGGTTCATCGCGTTTACATAGGTACGATGCATAATGAATGTCATTAACAGTTTCTTTCACATAGGTTTCTGCGTAGTTGCAGAGTTAGTAATGTTCATTAATGTCCGTGAACAATGGTTCACTATGCAATGTCCTTTTGGCACTCGTTTTGTTCAAATTTCTTTTACATAGTAACAGTTACATTATACATCATTGAAAGAGAAGAAAAAAAATATAAGTAATCATACATACACACGTCACATATTTCTTAGCATAAATATAATACAGTTGCACATAAACATCTTTACATCATTATTACATAGCTATGGGTTATTACATTGTGTCACATTTGATTACATGAATTGCAGATAATTACGTCCTCTTTAAGGGTTTTGCTGGGATTTTATCGATGTTTATTTTGTGATGTCATCTGAAATTAAGATAGGTTAGACACAACATTCATTACATCAGTAGGCAAGACCAGGCATTTTCACTACTCAATAAATATTCAAAATAGTAAGAGAGAAAATGTTTGATTCCTCGCGTTTTATGCGTGTGTGTATAGTGTCTGTGTGGCCTTGACTACTGATAGATGCTTTTCGTGTTGAGAGATGTGCGTCTAATCTATTTCTCAAAGTAAAAGTTCGCTTCACAGATGACGTCTGTCGGTTCGTCAGGTGTCATACCAAGTCAGTGATACCTACAGTCACAAATGTTCCGTGAAAAAATTAATATATCATTCACTGCTACGTAAACATAAATTTTATTTTAATATTCCGTCTTCCAGGTGGTGGCGCGCGCTGAAAGAAGAGTTCTTCTGCCTTCAACTGCGTCACTGGAACCGCTGAAATGAAAATTTCTATACTACTTACTATCTGTGTTGTAGCAACAGAGTTTTTTGGAGTTGCTTAGCAATGTTTTGATGGATGTGACTTTGACATTATTCCGCATGAAATGCTCTAAGATCTCGGTGTGCGTATAGCCCAATAATTTTGTTAGTTCTACGATGTTGTAACAAATACGCACCAGGATGCGGTATGTTAACAATTATATAAGGTCCTTCATATAGCAGACGCCACTTAGCGTTGCGTCGTTTGAGTGCTACAGATTTATGATGAGTACGAAGTAGTAGAAGCATTCCTACCTCGAATTTTTGTTTTCTTTTTATTATGTTTCTGTGATGTTTGTTTCGTATCTGTGCGTGATGTGTCAGCGTAGTCAAAACTTCTTTTATTTTCTGTTCGGGTGTGATTTCCTTGTCTGACAACTTAGGTAATGGTTCTATCCACTGATCGTTCTGTTTGCAATTGAACATGATCTCGTTAGGTGTGTAATTTGTATCGTAAATATTTAAGTTATTGTGTACGTCTTCGAAAAGACTTAGGTAGGACACCCAATTAGTATGTTTTGATGAAATATAGGTCCTCATGAATCGGTTTAATTCTTGGAAAAGTCTCTCAGTCGCGTTACATTGTGGACTAAACTTTGAAATAGATATACTTCTAATGTTATTGTCCTTCAAGAAATTTCTCCATTTGTACCCAGAGTAGTATGCTGCATTATCTGACAGAATTGCTTTTGGTTTTCCCACGTGCGTCAGGTAATCACTTGAGAATCTACGTATTATAGCACTTGCAGTGGCGGATTTTAAAGCATAAAGTTTTACATGTTTAGAAAATATATCGTAAAAAGCCAAGATATATTTGACGCCTCCAGAGCTTGCTGGATGCGGTCCACTGATGTCAGTACACAGAATTTCCAGGGGTTTACTGGGTAAAATAGAATGTAAATCTGTCTTTGTGGATAAATTCTGAGGTTTTGAGTTTTGACATATGACACATGTTTTCAGTTCCCTGTAAATTTTCCTTCTCATATTGCTAAAATAACAGTATGTGCTGAGCTTTGCTAAACACTTCTTCGTCCCATAATGACCCCAAACTAAGTGTGTGTGCCAAATTAGATTACGTTCAGACTCTTTGGGAATGCATACACACCAGTTAGTAGCATTTGAATGTCGGCGATAAAATAACACATCATTGTGTAACTTGTAATACTTAGTCAAAGGATGATTGTGTTTTTCTACCAGTAATGTTATTATCTTATACCAGTGAGGATCAGATTTTTGTAATTTAGCCATGTTTCTGCACATATCAATATAATATTGGTGATACTGCTTGTCTTGCATTAAGAGAATCCTGTAGTCATTTATATTTTCTAAGTCACTGTTGGTTTCATTCATACCTTGTGGAAGTCTAGACAAAGCGTCGGCAATGGTGTTGTCCTTACCTTTTATGTACTTAATTTCAAAAGAGTAGTTCTGAAGTGTAACTGCCCATCGTGATAGTCTAGGATGTACAAGTTTACAAGTTAACAAAAATGTCAGGGCCTGGTGGTCGGTATAAATTACTGTATGTTTTCCAAATAAATAATAATTGAATTTCTTGAATGCCCATACTATGGAAAGTGTTTCTAACTCAGTAGTGGAGTATGTACGCTCACATTCGGATAGAGTACGACTCGCAAACCCAATAATTCTTATCTGTTCCTTATCTTTATTCTTTACAACTTGAAATAAGCAACATCCCAAACCAGTACGTGAAGCGTCACAAGTCATACAAAAATCTAAATTGAAATCTGGATGGCTCAATATGTTTGCATTCACTAAAGCATGTTTAATTGTATTAAAGTCATTCTGGCACTGTTCCGACCAGATCCAAACTTGATTCTTTCTGAGTAGATTTAGCAGATGTTTACTGTTCAAAAGTGGTTGTGGCAAAAAACGTCTGAAAAATGAACATAGCCCAAGGAATGATTTTAACTGCTTTTTAGTTCGAGGACTAGGAAAGTTTCTGATAGCATCTAATTTACTGGGATCAGGACATATGCCCTGTGAATTAATGATATGTCCTAAATATTTTATCTCACTGCAACCAAACTTTGATTTTCTAAGATTGGCTGTAACTCCAGCTTGTGCAAATTTTTCTAAAATTCTTTGAAGTGTGTCAAGGTGTTCATTCGAAGACTGTGTAGCTATCAGTATATCATCAACATAGTGTGTGACTGTCTCAACTAAATCATCGCCAAGCACGGTATCCAGGGCTGTAATGAATACCCCAGAACTGACATTCAGTCCGAAAGGTAGAACACAAAACTGATAGGTTCGCCCCCCGAACATAAATGCAGTATATTTCCGAGAATCAGGAGTGATACTCACCTGCCAAAATGAATTAGCGAGATCTATTGTGGAAAAATACTTTGCATCTAGAAATTTCTGTAATTGCTCTTCTAAATTTTCGGGTTTTGTGTGAACTGGTAAAATTATTTCATTAATTGCTCGTGCGTCTAAAACTAACCTGATGCTTCCATTTGATTTTTTGACAACAAGTAGAGGACTACAGTAAGGTGAGGTGGATGGTTCAATGACCTTCCAGTCTAACATTTGTTTTAATTCTTGCCACACAGCAGGTCGTTGAGATAACGGTACGTTATATGTCTTGTGGTACAAGATCTTGTGAGGCTTAACTTCAATCTTGTACGCATACGTGTTGATAACACCTATTCGTTTGGCAAAAACTTGTAAATATTTGGATAACACTTCCTGTAGTTTTATACGTTCATGTGCACTGAGAGCTGTGGCTTCATTTATCTTATGATCAAGCAATGTTTTCAAGTCCATTAGCTCTGTGTCAAATGAGTGTGTGTGCGTGTCTTGAATGTCATTGTCAAGTACTAACTGAACCTTGTACCCTGTACAGTGTTTGTCATGCTTTAGAGTTCTCCTGTCCAAATCAATAATAATTACACTGCCTCTATCATTTAAAATACATTTACCTTTGGAGAAGTCTATAATGCAGTCCTTCTCGCTCATAATATCTATTCCTAATATGCAATTTGTCACAAGGTTTTGTACAACCAGGAATGGCCATTGTACGGTTCCATTACCTATTTTAATGATTACAAAAACTTGCTTCGTAACCCTACATGACTTATTACCTAGTGCAGTAGTTATTTTACAGTTTTGGGCAGGAAACTCAGGCACAGGTTCCAATTCACACATCTTTTTATAGAAATTAAAAGACAAAACGCTCACAGCTGCACCTGTATCTAGAATAATAGTAGTTGGAATCCCACCTACTACACCAGTGGTAGATGCTAAAACAATTTCATTTGTGTTTGAACGTCATTGTGTACTGTCTTGTAAAAGTTCATCTGATATATTGTTATTGTGGTTGTATCTTATAAATAAAACAGGTAATTTTTGTTTAGAATTATTCGGCATATCATTATTCTGATGTTCAACTGTGGTGTCAAATAACTGATTAACATTGAAGTCGCCCCCCAAGAATTCCTCAGCCACGACCTGGGGCATAGAAGTGATAGTTTCTAGTTTGTTGGATTAGCATTTGTACTAGGTACTGACACAGATTGAGGTTGTGTGTCAGGTGTCATTTCTATTATATTCACATTCGGATATTGCCTATTGTGATCTCCAAACTTTTGCGGTTGTTGTTGCTGTTGCGCATTATAACTTACCTGTCGGTCATAAGGTATGCTCCAATTTTGTCCTGGTGGCTGCTGTGGTAAAGCAGTGTTTGAATGAAAGTACTGATCGTTACGAGTCCAGCCTTGACGCTGTCTTGGCTCGTAGTTATTATTATTTCTGTTTCTGTTTGTGTTTTTGTTGTTGCCTATGTATCCGTTGTTACCGTTGTAGTTATTACCGCGGTGCCTTTTGTATGGATTGCCGCATGAAGTGTTATTACTGTTGTAACTATTGTTTGTATTGGAATACGCGTGTTGATTTTGATTTCCGTATTGAGACGGCATGCGAGTTTGCTGTTTTTGTTGTACCGCGTATCCAACTGTGGGCGCGCCAGAATTGAGTTGGCAAGCCTGCATGTTTTGCATTCCACTAGTGTAAACATTGTGGCTGCTGTTTTGCCGCGCGAAGCGCTGATCTTCAAGTAACATGTCAACCGAATCTAAAGCTGTTAAAAAATAATCTGAATCGTCATCCGGGATATGTAGGAGTTTTTCTTTAATGTTGAAAGGCAATTTGGCCTTCAACGCACGGAGTATATCGCGTGTTGCGACTGGTTCGTCTAAAAAGTGTCCCATGTTCAAGTATTTTTCAAAATATCGGCGTAAGTTGCCATTTTTACTGTTAAAAGTTTCAGGTTCTAGAATTTGTCTTCTGAGTCGCTCCTGGACGGATTGCGACCAGAATTTGTTCAGAAAAGCACGCTCAAACTCACTGTACGTGGTACATACGTCAGCTTGACTGTATGCCCAGACAGCTGCATCGCCTTGGATGTAACCGACAATATATGAAATCTTTTTCCGGTCACTCCAAGTGCGTGGAAATGCGTTACTAAAAGATTTAAGAAAAATCACCGGATGAACGGTTCGTTTTTCTGGGATAAAAATCTGAAATTGCCTGTGTTTCATTAAGCTTTCTTCTTCCTTTGCATTGTGATATGGATTTGTTCCACTGTAATTACTGCAATGTTCAGCTGGCGAGTAATTACAATAATGTTGCTGTGGTTTACCATGATAATAGCTTGTATTTGTGTTTGTACATCGTGGTATGTGTTGTAGTCGTGGTGTGTTTTGTTCTTGTGTGTTTGTCGTGTGCGGTATGTGTGTGTCATACTCGAATGTATATTGGTTCCTGAACTGTACATTTTGACTGATATTTTCGTTACATTCAGACTGTGGTCGATCGGTGAACTGTGTCATTGGTCCAGTGACGGATTGTACTGCGTCACTGATCAGCTGTTTGTTATTAGTAATGTATTGCGCTACGGAGTCGTGCACAATTGTTGGTAAATTTTCACGTAGGCATCTATCAAAATGTTTGTCTTTGTTCACTACCCAATCATGAAATTCTTTATTAATGTTTTGAAAATGAGCTGTAGCATCAGATTGTAAGATGTCAGTCAGGTGTTGTTCAACATTGTCAAATTTATTCCGTACGTCAGTAATTCGTTTTTCAAGGTTGTCGTGTACTGAAGGATATGTTTGAATTTGTTCAGTAAGAACTTCACACGTGACATTAAGATTTTTTACTTGTGTCTGTAAAAGTGCTACGTCAGTTGTAGTCTTTTCTTGTGTCGTATTAAGCTGGGAAAATTTAGTACTGAGTTCAGTCATCTGTTTGGTCAGTGTGGCGTCTATAAGTTCCACACGTTTACATAAAGTGTCATTACTCGTCTTGAGTGCTATGAGGTCAGATTTAATTTCGTCATTTTGTGTCTGTAAGGTTGCCATGTTTTCGGCGTTCTGTTTCATTATCATTTGTAACATGTCGGCAATGTTTACCGTTTGCAACGTCTGTGCCCGCGCCGCGTCATTAGACGTGACGTCATGTATTAACATGGGCTCTGACTGAGACTTTGAAATTTTTGTGGTGGACGGCCTATTGTCAAAATTTCCATCAACACTTGCGTCAATGTTTGATAAATCGTCACTACCGGTTGCTGTCGTAAAGTCATTTTCTAACATTTGTCTCTCGTCCGAGTCGGATTGTGTCTGAATAGTACGTCTTTGCTGTTCCATTTTTGCGTATTGATTTCTAGTCATTACCATGCCACACGTGATTTATGTTTCAAGAAAA
Organism: Schistocerca nitens; assembly: GCF_023898315.1. Taxonomy (NCBI): domain Eukaryota; kingdom Metazoa; phylum Arthropoda; class Insecta; order Orthoptera; family Acrididae; genus Schistocerca; species Schistocerca nitens. The sequence continues at coordinate 545,147,551 of NC_064619.1, read as the reverse complement.
TATTTGACACTGATTTTAAAATGAAATGCAGTTGAGCATGAATCGCCCGTAGCAACAATGGCTGTCCCGTTAATTTAAAAATATAAACTGAATTTGAGATTATTGGTAATGGCTGCTGGCCATGTTACATCATATCGTACAGAAGTCGGCCATATTGTACACTCGTGTATTGGTATTGTTGGATACGTTATTGCTTAGGAAAAAATGCTAAGAATGAAATTTGTTACTGAAAACTGTTATGCGCGAAAGAAACACTACAGAATTTACTGAAAAGCTAATACACTGAATTATACGTCTGGTCAAGCCTGCTAATGCAAAGATGCTGCGTCTTACCTTATTTTGCTGGAAGCTTCATTGCGTCTTCCGGCAAAACTTTAGAATTGGAAAATATCTTCAGATTTTCATTATCTCTCATACATTCACGTCCAGGTCCAGAGAGTTGATTTTTGACATGAAACAAAAAGAACAATGTAACAAATGACAAAATACCAAGTCCGACACGCAGTCGCCAATATAAAATAAATAAAAATAAAATGGAATAAAATATTAATGATTAATTATTCTGTATGTATGATGATTGGTTGTAATTGGTATTTGCTTATCTGGAACGTGGACGTTTAATTATTCGGTATCAGACGCTTGACAATGGCTATTTGGAAAAGGCAATGTAACTCGTAGTTGACCGTGAAAGAAAACTGAAATAATCGGACTTCGTAATTAAATCGTTTCCAAAGACTGCTGCGGTAGGTACGGACTCATGATCTAATCTCAATATTACAATGATTTGCCAGCCATGCCAATACGTCGTACAGAGGTGATTGTCTACTAAACATAAAAAGTTACACAGTTAGTTAAATCAGATATATTCAATGAAATAGCCTACAGTTCATAATCGTACTTACTTTTATAAATATAAATTCATTACAAAATCGAGTGCCTAGTGTGTTGCAACTCGCAGTATTCTTCTATAACATGAAAATATGGCGGTGTGCCAGACAATAAAATAAAATACGTGCTTCTCGCACCACTTCTACCTGAGCTCTCCCTTCTCTTAAACAGACATAAGAGTAACGTAATTATTCTTTTGTCTTTATCAGCGACACAGCGCTGCAGTTGTGTGCCATAGGCTTTATTTATTAGTCACTGATTATTTATTTAATTAATATTTCGCGTTTCCGCGGAAACTCACGCTCGGCATGCAAATGTGCCTTTATACTGCGACCGTAGCAGTCCCGCGGTTCCGGACTGCAGCGCCTAGAACCGCACGATGACGTGTTGACAAATTCATTCTGTAGTTCAGAATGTAGCAGGGATAAAGTAATGGGTGCGAATATTTATTAACAGCTTGTTCAGAAGCGAGAAAGCAGTTATAAGAGTCGAAAGAGATGAGGGGGTAGCATTTGCTGCGATGGGTGACATAGGTGTGGCCTATTCCCGATCTTATTCATTCTGTATGTTGTGCATGCTTTAAGTCCAGGCAAAAGAAAAACCCTACGCACTTTGAGATTTGACGATGACAGCGTAATTCTGCGAGAGCCGACAAAAGACTCGTTAGAGTAATTGAACGGTATGTATAGTGCTTTTAAAGTATGCTATAAGACGGACATCAACAAAATTGAACTAAGGGTAATGGAATGTAGTCCGATCGAATCTGACGATGCTCAGATATTTAGATTACTGAATGGGACACTAAAATCAATATTTGTATAGTGCTATTTGTAGGGCAAAATACGTGTTTATAGCCTATACAGACGGGATGTAAAATCCAGACTCGGAATAACTAGAAAAAGATATCTGAAAAAGGTAAATTTCGTAATATCGAATCCTATGTTTCACACTTCCTCCTAAACTCTTGGACTAATGTCCTGTACATTTGGTACACATATCGCTTACTGTCTGGGAAGAAGCGTTGTGGGGGTCAGGAGCTCCTGCCTCTTAAAGAGGTTGGAGTAGAGGTGAGAAAAAGTGTAGCCCTCGACGCGCAAAAAGCCAGGTTTACCTCATCCAGTAACTGAGAATGAAAGCGTTTGTGACCTGAAACAAGCTTTACACGTAGTTCCAAACATGTACGGAACATTGTCTTGCTGAAACCACCCAGAAAATAGTGAAAATGAAAGAAGTTTATCGCAGAAATACTGTCGAGACAGATGAGACGTTTTAATTTATTACTTCTCGACAACTAACTGTATTCGCCACACATTTTGAAGATAGCATTCAAATATACCGCTGCATGCACACAAAATTACGTCATTGTTTGACAGTTAAATCAGGAAATTTAACGTCATAAACACCGAGGTGCTCGAAAAGTTGTGGCATCATACATGATGCATTAATTGAATATTTATTGACTGTTATTTGCAACACATTTCTCAGAGGGTATCAACATATATCACTACATGTACCTGTAAAATTACATCATTGTGCAAGAAATAGTTCAGAGTATATGACTTGATAAATACAGAGCTGAGAGAGAACAAAGGTTCGCTAGAGACTCAGGTGAAGTATGTGTACAAATATGTGTGAAACATGTTAAATTTATGTGAAATACGTGTGACATATGCGACTACGGGCGCAGCCGCTGGTATAGAGCTTCTCCTAAATCCCTGGATCAACTTCAACAAAACTTGGTACATTTTACATACTATCTGAAAGAAATCCTACATTGGGGGTGGTGGATAAGTAAGGAGGGGGGAGGTGGAGCTATAGAGACAGAGAAGGCGAAGAAGGACTTAAGTAGGGAAAGGAGTAGATGGTCAGAGAGAGGCAGAGGTGGAGATGGGCAGTGAGGAGGAAGGAAATGGGTAGAGAGAAGGATCAGAGCGTGGTTGACCGTGAGGGGGGCTAGGAGATTGACAGAGAGAGGGTGTAGGAAGAGATGGGCAGAGAGAGACGAGGATAAGATTGATAGAGAGTCGCGGAAAGAGGACATGCATAGAAAAGTGGAGGAGGATATGAATAGTGAGGAGGAGATGGACAGAGAGAAGAGCAGTAGAGGGACTGTGATGGGTGGGAGGAGGATATGGACAAGGAAGACGACGCGGAGATGCACAAACAGAGGAGGAGGAGACATACGGAAAGAAAGGCGGAAGGAGGGCATGGACTAATAGAAGATTCGAATAAAAATGTACCTGGGCGGCGCCAGGTACTCACCTAGTATGAATAATGGTAATATTTTCGGGAGTAATTTGTCTGACGTGAATCCTTGAATGGAAGTGATTTGTGGACAATACCAGTTGAAGATAAGAAGAGAAGTTCTAGAAATGTGGCACACAGGAGAATGCTGAAGATTAGATGGAAACATCAAGTGATTAATTAGGTGGTACTGAACTGAATTGGAAAATAACAAATTTATGCCATAACCTGAACAAAGGAATCCGTTTGTAGGATATATCCCGAGATGTCAATGATTCCTCAATTTGGTAATAGAGAGGAGTGTTAGGGAGACCATAGCTCAATTACAGTAAGAAGGTTCTGACTGATAAGGGATGTACGAGTTACGCAGAAATGACGAGACCTGAGCAGGATTAACATCTAGAACTTAAAGAACTGGGCTTCAGGTTAAAGACGTTAACAATAACAACAAAGATTTCTGTGTATGTACCTTTACAATGACGATTCTCGGAGAATGGAAGGATTAAATTTTTCAAAGACAAAATATATTGTACCTTTGGTCTAGAAGTCCTATGATATCTTTATTATTTGCACCTCCGTCAAGAATAACGCCAGAACTGAGGCGGTAATCGCAAGTGGATCCGTCAGGAAAGCTCAGTGGTCTGGATGAAGGAACCTGAACTAGTCACTGTACGTAACCTTATATGTACGTATGTATGTATTGACCTGGGGACCTAGAAACGACGGAGAAGCCTCGTCCCCGCCGTAGCCGTCAGTGGTAAACAACACCACAACAGCAGACTGGCCGGCACACCGGACACACCGGAACTCGACACTAATCCGCCGGGAGGATTCGTGCTGGGACCGGCACGCCTTCCCGCTCGGGAACCATTGCGTTAGACCGCACGGCTAGCCGGGCGGGCGTACGTCACCTTAGAAACGAATCCTTCGGGGACTTTTCTTCTACTGCTGCTCAAGTCGACTGTTGGTGAGGAGACAGTGAAGTAATACTGCAAAGGAACAACCATAGCTAAACCTCGACGAGGCAGACTTCATGTAATGACGGGCACTGACCGTCGAACGTTGCTGAGGGCTGTAGTCAAAAATCGTATGGAATCAGCGGAAAGGATCAGTCGTGGGTTGCCTAGCGCTATCAGAAGTCCTACTACCACAGTGGCTGTGCGAATGGAATCGAAAAGAATCTGGCACAATGGTTGAGCAGTTCCTCATAAAAGACACATTTCTATGGCCAGTGCCAAGTGACGCTTGAGGTGGTGCAACCAGCGTCGCCACTGCACACCGGATATCTGGAAATGAGTGAGTTGGAGCAATAAATCACGCTCTACCCAGTGGCAATCCGACGGAGAGGTTTGGATTTTGCGAATCCTGGTGAACCTTACCTACCATCATGTGTAATACTAATAGTGAAGTAGGGAGGAGGTGGTGGTATGGTGTGCGGATATTTCCCTTCGGTCTGGTGTGTTCCCCTTACTGCGGATAGGAAGATGCTATACGCGGATGACTATGAACTTACTTGGCAGCAGAAACCCTTGTAGTCATGGCAACCACAGATGTGACTAATCGTCTTGGGGATTAGGAAGCAGCTTCCGGTGTATTTCACATTATTATTATCAGATCAGAACCGGATTTGTGGCACTAAAAACCACATTATCTGGTGACATCCGTACAACGACGAAACAGTAACACCCTAAAATAACCAGCAAATTGAAAAATTAAACTTGTAAAACAGAAAAATAATCATGAGGGCTAAGTAGCTCGGAAGACGGAATCAAATTAATAAACCGCTAAATCGCGGAAAGTCAGTGACTCATAATCGTCCTCACATAGGAATCAAATTCCAAAATTATCGGTGCAGGCTACACAAAATTAACAGAATCTTCTGTCGGTTCTTGGTAGTGAAAGGTGGCTACACTGAGCCACAGCGCCAGAGATCGCGCTAGAGAGTATTGTTCCGCCGCTTCCACTGGCAGTGATTATTGAGATGTCGTAGCGGGCAGTGCTTTGGGAGAACTCGTGGTAGTCAGTGCTGAGATGTCGTAGTGAGTAGTGTTGGTTGAGATGAGCTAGTAGGCAGTGCTTGCTGAGATGTGATACTGAAAAGTTCTTGTTGAGATGTGATAGTAGCGAGTCGGTGTGGAGAGATTGTAATGTCTAGAGTGCCTTTCATCAATATAAATTAAGGTAACAAACTACTTTTCTTTTCTTTCTCATTATTTCAATGTCCTGAATAATGCGTCATTACAGGTTCAGTCAACAAAGCATCTGGCTTGTGTTCTTGTATTAGAGTGTAATTCTGGTTTTCTTGAGTAATTATGGTGTTTCTATTTTCTTTAATTAATTCAGTATAAATGATATTTAAAATTTCTTGTGTTATTGAAGAAGAACCGTGCCAGATGCGTACGTTGAGTCATACTTCCACACACAGAACAGTTATACTTGTGCTTTGGTTTCGTAGGTTTTATAGTTGCTGGGGACTTAATTAACTAATTGTGTTAATGAAAATTTCCATTTCATTCTTGTTATTGTTCTATGCAGTCAGATAGCGTAATAATACTAGTCAGGGCCAACCATTTACGAGACTTCGTAATCGGACAGACAGCTACTAAAGCAGAAATTAAAATTATTTGCATTTATTTTAATTAAGCCCCCATGCACGTGGCGACCCTGCCAGGATCGTCCCTTGGAATTCTTCTGATTGTAAAAATAGTAGACAGTAGCATTGTTGTAGTAATTTGTAGTTTAGTAATTGTAGTCTATATTGCATGTGTAGATTGGGTAATTGGCATTCTTCTAATGGTATTTTGCAAAATTTCATTTCTGTTGTCTTGTCTATGGGTTGACAATTTAGTGCAATTATTTCAATTGTTCGATTAATCGTGTTTGAGGGAAACATTTCGTGTGACTGGTATTGTTGGAAATATAGTGTCATTGTGTGTAATTTTCGTATAGTGACGAGTTTTGTATATTTTGTAAATGATTACGCGATCGATGAAAAAGGCAAAAATGATGGATAGTGAGAATGATGAAATTGTTAACATGGCGAACTCGCCAACAGAGGAAAACAGTATCATGAATAATGAAGTTGAAAACAATTTAATAAGTCGGGAAAATAGTCCGGAACCATTTCAAAATTTTTCTCAATCAGAAAATTTTCAGAATACGAGATTAATGACAGAAGATTCTGGAATAGTATCGAACACAGATAGCTTTACAGCTATGACGAAGGAAGCTGGTTTTGTGGGAAATGTTAGGGGCGAAAAGAATTTTGAAACAGTTAACATGGAGCAGTTGATGAATGCAATATTAAATTTGGGATCTCGGTTAGACTCACAAGGATCTGAATTAAAACCACGGTTAGACTCACAGGGATCACAAATAGGAACAATTAAAACAGAGATAGGAACAATTAGAACTGAGATGGGAACAATGGAAACACGGTTAGACTCACTTGGATCACAGTTAGGATCTGAATTAAAAACAGAGATAGGAACAATTAGAACTGAGATGGGAACAATGGAAACACGGTTAGACTCACGAAAAGGGACATGTTTCAAAAATATGAAGGATGAATTAAAGAAAGAAATTAGAGAAGAAGTACAACCGATTTTGAATGCTCACAATAATAGATTAATTGCGGTAGAGATTAGACAAGAGGAACAGGACAGGGAACAGGAAGAAAAAGGTCGCGTGATAGTACAAACATTTTCAGAATTAAATTTACAACGAGCACACGATAAGGAAGAAATATTTGAAAGAATTGAGGAATCCGTACCAAATGACTTAACACAACAGTGTGAACAGTCAACTACTAAATGTGACAATACCGAAACCCGAGTTGCGGCACTTACGGAAGACGTAGACTTGTTGGAGAGAGATGAAGAGATTTCGGATAAATTGACAGGTCTTGGTTTAAATGGGGACAGAGATTCGGATGATACAGCTCCATTGCCATTTACAGAAACCGAAGAGTATCAGAACATAAATAAACATGTTGAAAATCAGGGAAAATTTAATGAAGGCGTTAAAAAGGAATTTGAGGCATTACGAATGCAAGTCAAACAAACTGAAGGCGAAATTGTAGGAAAAGACAGCAGAAGAAATTTAGAATCACAGATAGCAGAGGGGTTTGAAGAAAGTAATTTGTTTCATTTACGGGATGCAACAAGAGAGCGCCAGGCGCGCGAACTTGACAATAATCGACATTGGGACTGGGACAGATGCGGTAGGTCTTTGTCGCCACGAGGAGAAAACTTTGACTATAAACACTTCTTAACTGTTCGGAAATTTAAGATCTTTCGCAATTCCAAGAATGACATACATCCATGTTCATGGTTAGATCAATTTACGTACGCACTCCCACCAAACTGGCCACTAAGCCACAAACTGAAAATTATGTGCAGCTATTAAAGTCCTCAGGGGATTCACTATACTAAGTGAATATGTGCCGTAGCGATCACAGGGCCCCGAGCTGTAGTGGTGCTATTTCCCTTTTAGTTTTCTGCACCGCTGCCTACTCTTTCACTATTCTTTGCATCTATAAAAAACAACTCTTCTACTATCCATCTATCTAGACAGTAGATACAAAATAACCGGATTTGACTGTTTTACCCAAAAGTGACTTTGGAAATTACCGTTTGGACTTACTATATTTTCTGCAGCATTCATTCGTAGTTTAAATGAAATTTTACCTGTTTATCTTCGTGACAATATTATTTCATATGTTGACGATATTCTTATTGCTAAACGTTCTTGGAGTGAGCACAACAAAATTTTGGATTCATTATTACGTATTTTTGCAAGAGTTGGCATTACAGTGAACTTGGAAAAATCTGAATTTGGTCGTTCTCAGGTGAAATTTCTCGGTCACATTATTTCTACTGACGGTATTCTTCCTGATCCAGAGAAACTAGACGCTATTCGCAATTATGCTGTTCCTTCCACAAAACGTGATGTTCGTAGTTTCCTTGGTGTCTGTAATTTTCTTAGACGCTTTGTTAGATTGGATGATTTGGCCACACCTCGTTTACACATTTCAGTTATGCACATTTTGGTCCCAGAAAATGCTTTCATAAATTACGAGAAAATTGCTACTTCAGTAATATGGAAAAACGTATTCGATCTGTTCTTGCCAAATGCAAATTATGTCAAAAGGCTAAGCCGCCAACTGTTTCTCACAGAGCACCGTTGTTTCCTATCATTCCAGCGAAATTAAAGGACATGGCTGCAGTCGATTTGTTCGGTCCAGTGGTTCGTTCTACTAATGGTTTTGCGTACATTTTCGTAGCAGTGGAATTGACATCAAAATATGTGTGTTTTACACCTTTACGCAAAGCAACAGCTCGTTCAGTATCTAACGCTTTCATCAAACATTTTCTTAAAGAAGTTGGTCATGTTGACAAGGTTATATCAGATAATGGATCACAGTTTCGCTCTAAAATTTGGCTTCGTACTCTACGGCGTCGTAAGATTAAACCAATTTTTATTTCACTTTTCCACCCTCAATCTAATGCTTCAGAGAGATGGATGAAGGAAATAAATAAATTGTGCCATCTTTATTGTCATCAGAATCACAGAACTTGGGATCAGTATCTTCATATTTTTCAAAACATTCTGAATGAACTTCCTAATGACTCAACTTCTTTACCGCCTCTATTGATATTAAAAAATAAAGTACCAACAAATCGCATTTCTGAAATCGTTCCTTTTCCGCCTTCACGGAAACTGCGGCATTCTGAAGTTGTCAACCTGACTCTACGAAATATTGCGTCTGCGGCTGCAAGAAGAGAGAAATCAGCTAAACGTCCTGGTCGTTTAAAAATTTTGTCAGTTGGTCAAAAGGTGCTAATTAAATCTCATCGTTTGTCTCATAAAGGAAAAGGCTTATGTCGCAAATTTTTTTTGCTTTATAACGGTCCATATAGAATTCGCAAAATTATCCATGATAACACTGTTGAAGTAGAAACTCTTAAATCTCGGCGCTCTAAGGGAATACATCATATATCAAACGTTAAAATTTTTGTGGAATGACATACTTTAGAGAAACTAACAGCTACATGTAAACATGCAGAGAATACAAGGATACCGCGCTGTGTTTTGGCGGCGGCACATACTCAAAGCAACAGTCAGTCTGCGCGCCGCACAAGGCAGTCGTTGACCGCAAACAATCACTTCGTACGTCACGCGCCGACAGCTGATCGAGCGCTCAGTGCGAATGCACTGACAGCCGTGAACAAATACACAGTCTAATTTCTCGGATTAAATTCAGTATAAAGCTATGGTGACTTTATAAATTATGTTATTAACGTTCAGTATTTTTCAGGATACGGTTGTGTAAAATATTTAAGACCTTCAGGTAAATTCTGTGTGTGTCCGACGTTAAGACGACTTGCTATGGAGAAAATTTCAGGAAGAATGAAATTAAGAAGAAAAAGTAATAAACTAAAAAAAAGGTAACTGTTAATTGAGTTTATTTTTCAGGTAACATAATTCCACTTAGGTACGTATTTTAGATGTAATTTGCTGCTCGCGATTACGTGATTCATACTTTGTGCTAATTTCATGTTCTATGAATTTACTTGTGAAGCGACGTGCTTGTGTACATTTGCTGATTTTGACAATTATTGATTAATGAATAGGGTTGTTACTTGTGTATATTATGCATCGCTTGGCTGCACTGCTTTTTCACTGATGTTTTATTTTTTTTTATTATGTGCCTGCTGTGCTTATTTATTTAAATTGTAATTGTCAACTGATTAATTGTGCTGACTGTGGTTATGTATGTAGGTTACACTTTGTGATTTATCTGCTTGCGTCTTCATGTTTACTTATTAAGATTACGTATGAACATTTATTTACTTATGCTGATAAGATGCTAATGACTTGTTTATTACGTAAGGTATATGTTTGCTGCTGTGCATATGGATTGCATATTTACACATTTCTGTTTTGTTGTCATAACTACTCTTCAATTTAGAATATAGAAATGCTGATATACTGTGTACGAACATAGAGTTTAGGTCACACCATGGTGTTAATTATACATTGTTCGCTTGACGGAGACTCGTTATAGGGATTGTGCTGCATCCACTTGTTGACATTCTGTTCTCTACTGGTATATTGTCGCGCTATTGCATGTTTTGCTTACGCTCAGTGCCTTATATTTTTAAGATAAGAAAATGAACTGCTATAATTCTACGAACGACATTAGTACGAGAAACTTCATAGAAGTCACATGAGCCGGAGGTTTTATGGAAGCTGTATAAATTTATGCTAATAGGAAGGAAGCTAACGACATGACATACCAAAACTAGGTTTAGACCATTGAGAGTTATTACACTGCATTCTTCGTGAGCAATTGAAATAGGAAGTGACACTTGACACAAGAAATACTCCACATGTTTGCTTCTGCCATGATTCTTGAAGTGGTGTACACACTGTGAAATATTATGATCATTCACACTCCGTAATCGTACTTAATTACTGAGAGTTATTCGAACTAAAGTCTGTTAGAGGTCATGTATGCATTTCGTTTATTTAATGATGGACAAGGAACCAAAATGTATCTTATAATTTATAATGAGTAGAAAATTTGTGTCAGATGGATTACACAGAGGTTGTGTGTGGACACTGTGTCTTCGGATTGTATGGGATGCTGAATTGAAGTTGCACTAGGATTTTGTCTGTACTTGTTCGAGGAGACTGACTAGAGGAAAGAGTTGTTATGGAAGGGAAATGATATTGGTGCAGAGGTTCATATGTATCGACGTATTATTGAGGTATTGAGATTATGTGAAGTTGATGATTATTGGAGTTTCGTGGACAAGAGGTAAGGTAAATGAGGTATTATTGAAGTATTGAGATTATGTAATGCTGATGATTATTGGAGTTTGGTGGATAAGAGGTGAAGTAAGTGAGGAGCATATTTTTTTTGTTGGTCTATATGGAACAAGGAGGATGAAGATGGCAGACTAGAACACTCAAGTACAAAGAAGATTGTCTACACACACACTTTGTTAAATCAATAAGCAGTATATACTTTTTTTTTGGAGAGAGGAAGCATTTGCATATCTTGGCTCACTGACAGTTGTTCAGCAACCGTACATTTTGATCTGGCTTGGCAAACATTGGTCTTGACATGATGACTATGACGTTGACTAACTATTATTGACTGTTATACATTGCTGCCACTACTACTTGATACACATGATGAACATAAAATTTTGACAGAATTGCATTTACACAGTTAACACTATTCAACTACACAGTAGCACTAAATGTGGATGAAAGATGAGTGAGTGTGTTTTGTGTGTTTTCCTTTTATAATCCCAGAGAAGTGATCCCAACCTATCTCCTAAATATTATTTTACTTGTTGTTGTGGCTTGCACTGACACCCATAAATATTATAGGTTTACTGGTATTTGTGTATTGTAATAGTTAATAGCCGGTCGCGGTGGCCGTGCGGTTCTAGCGCTGCAGTCCGGAACCGCGGGGCTGCTACGGTCGCAGGTTCGAATCCTGCCTCGGGCATGGTTGTGTGTGATGTCCTTAGGTTAGTTAGGTTTAAGTAGTTCTAAGTTCTAGGGGACTTATGACCTAAGATGTTAAGTCCCATAGTGCTCAGAGCCATTTGAACCATTTGAATAGTTAATAGGACAATTATCTGATTTCATTTGTGTGTTTGTTATGATTTGTATGTTTAGTGTAATAGCATTGTATGTGTATTCAAACTATTGTTCATGCCTGAACTGTCTGATTAGTGATGGTGCTGCACTTTTCAACATGGTGGATGCCACCTGGACATGTTTAATTTCTGCTGATGAACTGTGTGATTAGTGATAGGGAATATTATGAACTGTTATTTGCACTTTTTCTACATGATTGGTGCCACTAGGACATGTTTAATTTCTGCTGATGAACAGTGTGATTAGTGATAGTGAATTTTATGGTCTGCGGTCAGCACCTGGTCAACATTACTGGGTGCCACTGATGGACTGCTTCTACCGAAATGGTGTTACTTGTTGATGTCTGCACCTATTCAACGTTGCTGGTGCCACTAATGGAACTGCTTATACTGAAATGGTGTTACTTGTTGATGTCTGCACCTGCTCAACATTGCTGGGTGCCACTGATGGACTGCTTCTACTGAAAAGATGTCACCTGTTGATGTCTGCACCTGCTCAACATTGCTGGAGCCACTAATGGAACTGCTTATACTGAAATGGTGTTACTTGTTGGCGTCTGCACCTACTCAACATTACTGGGTGCCACTGATGGACTGCTTCTACTGAAAAGATGTCACCTGTTGATGTCTGCACCTGCTCAACATTGCTGGGTGCCACTGGTGGACTGCTTCTACTGAAAAGATGTCACCTGTTGCTGTGTGCACCTACTCAACATTGCTGGTGCAACTAATGGAACTGCTTATACTGAAATGGTGTTACTTGTTGGTGTCTGCACCTACTCAACATTACTGGGTGCCACTGATGGACTGTTTCTACTGAAAAAATGTCACTTGTTGGTATTTGCACCTGTTGACCATTGCTGGGTGCTACTGCTGGAACTGTCAACTACTTGTTTCTTGGGCTATGGAAAGCGTTTATGTGAATATTTGTATAAACTGATTTTTTGTGTATTATTGTTTGTGAAAAGTTATGAGACTCTTACCTGCACATATTCTTCATTGCTGACGCTATTGATTGAACTGTTTAACCACATAATACTTGTGTAAACTATTATGTAAAGTCACATGTATGAAAGAATTTGTATTGCTTACTGTATTTTATATATTAGGTTATTGAAAGGTCAGTGCAAAGCCAAAATTTTATCTAGTTATATGATTTTTACGCATTAATATTATCTTTTATTTTTGTCTGTATTTTTTTGACGAATTTGGTGGTATTTTCACCACCAATGCTGGCAAAAATACCATCAAATTCTAGCCCGTGGAGGAAGGGCATATGAAAGGTGGCTACACTGAGCCACAGCGCCAGAGATCGCGCTAGAGAGTATTGTTCCGCCGCCTCCACTGGCAGTGATTATTGAGATGTCGTAGTGGGCAGTGCTTTGGGAGAACTCGTGGTAGTCAGTGCTGAGATGTCGTAGTGAGTAGTGTTTGTTGAGATGAGCTAGTAGGCAGTGCTTGCTGAGATGTGATACTGAAAAGTTCTTGTTGAGATGTGATAGTAGCGAGTCGGTGTGGAGAGATTGTAATGTCTAAAGTGCCTTTCATCAATATAAATTAAGGTAACAAACTACTTTTCTTTTCTTTCTCATTATTTCAATGTCCTGAATAATGCGTCATTACAGGTTCAGTCAACAAAGCATCTGGCTTGTGTTCTTGTATTAGAGTGTAATTCTGGTTTTCTTGAGTAATTATGGTGTTTCTATTTTCTTTAATTAATTCAGTATAAATGATATTTGAAATTTCTTGTGCTATTGAAGAAGAACCGTGCCAGATGCGTACGTTGAGTCATACTTCCACACACAGAACAGTTATACTTGTGCTTTGGTTTCGTAGGTTTTATAGTTGCTGGGGACTTAATTAACTAATTGTGTTAATGAAAATTTCCATTTCATTCTTGTTATTGTTCTATGTAGTCAGATAGAGTAATAATACTAGTCAGGGCCAACCGTTTACGAGACTTCGTAATCGGACAGACAGCTACTAAAGCAGAAATTAAAATTATTTGCATTTATTTTAATTAAGCCCCCATGCAGTAGAACAACATAATAATAAATGAAAAGCAACAGTTTGCTTTTCTTCCACAATATTACTTTTATTGTTAACCGATTTTCGGCTTACAAGGCCATCTTCAGACATTTACTGAGTATTATCACCAAAGAAGTTACAATATTTGCAAACAACATTGGAAGAGAAGTAACACGTATAAACTGAGGTAGAAACATACAATCTTTGACATTGTAGTGGTAATGCAACGAAAAAGTAAAAATTAAACAGTACATAAATAACAATGGAGTAGACAGGAAAACCTTTAACACAGAATAGGAATAGCATGCCTACATAATTGTTTCAAACGGTTCAAATGGCTCTGAGCACTATGGAACTTAACATCTATGTTCATCAGTCCCCTAGAATTTAGAACTACTTAAACCTAACTAACCTAACGACATCACAGAACACCCAGTCATCACGAGGCGGGAAACGTAATAGTTTCTATTAATAAACAAAACTAATAAAATAAAATAAAATTAGTACTAGACAGGGTTACATTTGGAGGTATGAAACATGGAGAGTGATACCCAAACCAATTAAAGGAAGAGACAATTATCAATGTAACTACAGAATACATAAAGAACTTAAGCAATATCGATAAGATAAACAGAAATAAATAAATGCAAGAAAATGGAGGCGTTTGAGGGAACCTACAGTAAATGCAATCTTTGAGAATGTGGTGGTACTGCATTTAAACATTAACATTATAGTCAAAACAGTGGTGTGTAACATTTTGTATTAAATAAATGAACAAAGTAAAATATGAACAATATTTGATGAGAAAACTACAAGGCGTGTTAAACATGGACAGTAATACAAGTACCAGTTAAAAGAAAGCCATAACTTCCGAAACTACAGTCTATATGGAATACAAAGACAACTTCAACAAAACAAAAAAACTTAATGAATACAGGATAATGGGAATATATAGGAAGAGAAAGTGTGGGAAGTGATGAACAACAGAGACGATTACTTCTCTTCCAATGCTGTTTGCAAACATTGTAACTTCTTTGGTGATAATAGTAAATGTCTGAAGATGGCCCTTTAAGCCGAAAACCGCATAACAATATAAGTAATATTGTGGAACAAAAGAAAACTGGTGCTTTTTATTTATTACACAAAATTACATCAAGGTAAGACATTATAAGGACCTGAGGAGCGGTTTGTTTTAAAGAACAGAGGGGGAGTCTACAGCGTCGAGGCGCAATAGTAAAAAAAAAATAAAAAAAATAAAAAAAATAAACCACAATGCGTGTCAAGCAAGTGGCTTGTTAACGGGAAGGAAAAACGTACCAAACTCCTAGTCTATGTATAATCGTGGATCACGGGACGCGACCGGATACTGTAAAATACTGACACAGCAATAGTAAATAGCCACTTAAGTCATGAAACACCCTCTAATATCGTTTGTCTTTGGCAATCACCTGCGTATCGGCGTTATTAGCGATACATTTTGAAACATATTAACTGTCACTGTTATATATTTTCGACAGAAGTTTTAAGATTTTGCAGTAGGACATCCCAACATTTGCTGTTCACAAATCAAGCGTTCCCAAAAAGATAAATGATTTCGCGGTGGGTCACCGCGAGCGCTCTATGGAGTGGCTGTTTACTTTGACTGTATCAGCATTTCACAGTACGCGATCGTGTAACGTGTACCGCGAACGCGAATACACTGGGGTTTGTGCTACATTTTTACTTTATTTTTATCTCATTTCCGTTAATAAGCCATTTGCTTGACACACATTGTCCAATCTTATTATTATTGTTGTTATTATTGCTCCACTTCGCTGCAGGCTCCCCTCTATTCTCTAAAATTAATCGCTCCTCCTGTCTCTTTGTGATTTTTTACGTATCTCCATGTTACCAGTGATGTGATTTTGTTTATGCTTCGCCAACCATGGGACTTGGATGCCGACGTGCGGCTGATTGTGATTCATTGTAGTACGACCATTTAGCGGTTTATTAGTTTGGTCTGGAAATGAATGTTCGGTTTGTATTTAGGGTTTCTTAGGTCTTATGACTTATTTGCGTTGTAGCCTCCCAACAGATAATGTTAAATAGAAATCTGCCAAGCGTAGCCTCGCTACAAAAAAAATAATTATTAAATGAATTTTTAATATTGTAACCTCTGAACAAAATTGGCTCCCATTTATTGGCTGTGCGCAGAAATGCATTCACATTTAATGTTACCACAAAAATTATATTCTCATTTAATGTCAAATTCGAAACAGAAAAATTCCTAAACACCAAAATAATAAAAAAATTTTGTAACCTGATGAATTTTATGACAGCAGCGCTGCCCTTCGGCCCTGTATTCTGAATAAAACAAGCAAAAATTCTTACCTCAATAAAACTGCAATTATATCTGCTCTTAATTAGTCATTTTTCGACACAACTTCGTGCAATGCTGGCGTATATATATATATATATATATATATATATATATATATATATATATATTTGATTCTTGGAAGCAATGATAATGCAAGGCTGCTTCTTTACCTTCTACAACAATACTCATCCTCCAGAGTCCTGACCAGAGTCGCGACCAGAGCACACAGCCGACGCATGCCGACTCCCGCAGACTACTACTGTCCACTCGCTACTAAAGCCGACCGACTACTATTGTCGACTCGCGCAGTCAAGCGCAGACTCGCGACAAGCAACAACTAACGATAAACTACGCTCTGGTCAGAGATTCTGTCATGCCTCGCCCATCGCCGGCAAAGCATACGTCTTACAGCGTCAATACAATTTTTCTATGTTATAGGCCTTAAAAGCTTTTTTAGTTTTTCATATTGGTGTTTATTTTAAGATCTGTTACTTTTTCTTGATTTATTGTTATAGAAGTTGTAAGTAGGCTGTTTAGGTTTTTTTATTGGTAACGCCACCTCAGTATGAAAAACACCGGCTGTGCCGTGTGCAGTCTGTGGCTGCTTTGCATTGTTGTAATACTCAACCATTGTAGTGTTAGGCAGCTGGCTGTGAACAGCGCGTAACGTTGCGCAGTTGGAGGTGAGCCGCCAGCAGTGGTGGATGTGGGGAGAGAGATGGCGGAGTTTTGTAATTTGTCATGATATCAAGGTAAATACATTGTTTGTTCTCTATTAATATCTTTCATTTGCTAACTATCCCTATCAGTAGTTAGTGCCTTCCATAGTTTGAATCTTTTATTTAGCTGGCAGTAGTGGCGCTCGCTGTATTGCAGTAGCTTGAGCAGCGAAGATTTTTGTGAGGTAAGTGTTTTGTGAAAGGTATAGTTTAATGTTAGTCAGGGCCATTCTCTTGTAGAGAATTTTGAAAGTCAGATTGCGTTGCGCTAACAAAAAATTGTGTGTTGAAAGTCAGATTGCGTTGCGCTAAAAAATATTGTGTGTCAGGTTAAGCACAGTCTAGTAAAATTGTTAAAAAGGGGACGTTTCATATGTCGACCCTTAGCCGAGGATACCTCACTGGAATCTTCTGATTTTTTCTTGTAGTTTGTGTAATTAGTGTAGATTTTGTTTATTGCTAGCGCGTAATTGTAGAGAAAATCTCCTTTGTAGTTGCAGTCTTTCATTGTTGTAGATTTGTTGTAGATTTGCACCAAGTATTTCGCAGCTGCAATTAACAAGATATTATTTTCAGTGCTATGTTAATGTGTTCTCTTGTTTTTGCTCTTCAAATTGTGCTTTTCTGTGTTATCGTGTGAAATATTTTGACAATAATGGCGTGTGAAAAACGTAACACTAGGCTCCAAAGTAAATTGAGAAATGACAGCGAAGACGAAAGCAGTATGTTAGCACCACTGTGTAATGAATTAACAGATGTTCAAAGTAATAATTTGGTAGCTGTGCATAGGGAAATGGAGCGGGCTGCAAACAATGGCGTAGACAGTGAAACAATCAGTGAGCAGGGAAGCATTATCGATCGGTCGGTCGGCAACAGCTCGCCTCAGGAATCCGAAATGACAGGACACGATCTCGCAAATACTGTAAATTCAGGTTTTGGATCCTCACCGTTTTCTCAAATAAGTCAAGACACATTTTCTGCTTGTCAAAATGTGAATGTTTCCGGTGCAAATTCACTGCCGAAAACCACTGAGGAACATGTTTCAGACACTAATGCATTGTTATTACAATTAATACAACAAATGGGACAAACACAGCAAAAGCTTCAAAAATTAGACACAATTGAGCAAAATCAGAAACAAATGGAACAAAATCTTCAAAAGTTAGACTCCACGGTTGAACAAACACGTGAAGATTTAACTACTGAGTTACATCACATTGAATCGAAATGTCAAAAGGTCTGTAATGACGTAAAAACACAAATTTGTGAGCATTTCCAACCTATTTTTTCGCGTCATGAAAATGCACTACAGAATCACGAAGCAGCCATAAAAGAACTGCAAACTACTGTTCATGAAAATCATGAGACCTTGCAAGCTAAATTTGACTCAGTTGCATCTACCGATTCGGTTATGCAACTTGCAAAAACTCAGGAAAACTTGAAGGACACAGTAGATTCGATTTCAACACAAATGGACACTCTGAAACTTGGTTCAGAAAAACACACTGAGGAAATGTGTACACTATCGGAGAAAGTAGGCGAACTTTCGGATCAGGTCACTAACTTATCTACAAAGGTAGATGATGATCTGAATGACACAAGACCTGTAGCCTTCATTGACACAGAAGAGTATGAACAAATTAGAAAATTCAAACAAAACCAAAATCAAATTAATACGCAACACCAAAGAGAAATCCGCGAAGTACAAGATCATTTGGCACAAGTAATACAAGAATTACATATTTCAGAGGACACTCGCGCTCCAATACAGGAAGAGGGACATAGAAATACGGAACAACCACAAAATAATAACACAGGACACTTCGGAAATTATAAAAGAAATTGGCAAGGCACACCGAATTTTGAGATGGAACCGCCGACACGACGTAACAATGACCGATATGCGACTCGCCGACATGATGACTTTGACTATAAGCTGTTCATTACTACATGTAAATTCAAAACGTTTAAAAATTCTGCCAACGACATTCATCCACAAGCGTGGCTCCATCAATTCTCTCATTGTTTTCCCCCCAACTGGTCATTAGAACACAGATTAGAATTTATGTGTGGCTATTTAGAGAATGAACCAGCTGTAAGAATGCGTTCGGTCATTCACGATTGTCATAGTGAAGGAGAATTTTACCATGCCTTCCTCTCAGCATATTGGTCTCAAGCCACACAAGACCGAGTAAAACATGGCATCATAATGATGAAACATTTCGAACAATCTGAATTCTCCAGTCTTGTGAAATATTTTGAAGACATGTTGCACAAGAATCAGTACCTGTCAAACCCATACAGCCCCTCAGAACTCATCCGCATTTGCTTAATCAAACTGCCTGAACATTTGCGACATATTATTTTGGCAGGACGTTGCAAAGACGACATTGAAGCATTTCAAGGACTCTTACAAGAACTGGAAATTGACACTGACAATCGCGGAACGCACGAGCACAACAATTACAGATCACATCCGTCGCAATTCCGCGATGAAAGAAATAATAACTGGACGCGACAAGGCTATTCTCACAACACAAATCGTGACCGAAACAGACACCACCCGTATAACAACCGTTGGCAGAGTAGTAATAATTACAGGGAAAGATCACCTCTCCGCGGTAATGACTATCACAGAGACAATCAGAGAAACAGACAATATGGGAACCAAAACAATTATTATTACGAGGGACAGAATAACTTTAGACGCAACGGTCCAGCGCGCAGTTACGATTCAGGGAGAAATTCTCCACCACTTAACCGACAAGAAAGAAACCACAGAAACTACCAACATGACGACAGACGATGTGATCGTAACGACAGACCTGAATTGCATCAGAACTGGCGGGATTTAAACAGGGCAGGGCCGTCTCGTCACGGTGAATTTGTTGAAGTTAGGTCTCCAAACCCCAATAACGATGCGCGCCAACAAAGAGACAATAGGCAGTGACTCATACAGCTGGCAGCCACGAAACGCACGTGTGACACTAACGACGCAGCTGCCGTAGCAAGTAATTACGTAAAAATGGAAGACATTAGGGACATCTTACTCCAAGAACACGACGTAAAACATAACAACATTGCATATCCTGCGATTCACATTACAGTAAATGACGTAAAATTTACGGCAGTACTTGACTCTGGCAGTCCCATTTCAGTAATTAGTGAAACAGCTTTTAGAAAATGCAACATATCGAACGATTGCCCCACACTTCCGTTACGTAAGATTAAATTACAAGGTGCAATCTTTGGAAAAAGTGTAGATGTACGCCAACAAACCTACTTAGAATTCTTTTGTCAAAGCCACAGCTTCTCTATGAACTTTCTTATTGTTCCATTATTGTCGACGGAAATTATACTGGGAGTAGACTTTTTGAATAAATACAAAGCAATCTTAAGCTTTCACGATGCTGAAATAAGTTTAGAAAAAGAAGGTAAGTCAGTAGCTTTGAATTTTGAAGATTGGCTCTCAAACCATGACGAATAAATTAATCGGCTTTACCTCCTGTTAGACAACAGTTCGGAATTTTCGACGGAACTTGACACTAACAATCACTCTGCAAGTACTGACTGGGGTGATATCGACGGCGCATTTGATACTTATGAGTTAATTCAGAATAAAATTCAAACAATTGAGAATTGTAATGACACTGATAGGCAGGACCTTTTTGAGATTTTACAAGCACATTCCACAGTTTTTACTCATAAAACAGGAACCCTCAAGGGATTTCAATACCAATTTCGTGTTCGTGAGCATACTAAATTTTGTGTTTGACCATACGTAATTCCGGCGCATTATAGGGACCGTGTTAGAACAGAAATACAATCTATGCTTGACGAGGGCATTATTGAGCCTGCAGTAAGCTCATACAACAATCCATTACATGTTGTTGAGAAGAAAAATGGATCAATCAGGCTTGTCTTAGATTCGAGACAAATCAATACGATCATTATTCCTGAAACAGACAGGCCGCAAACGTTGGAAGAACTTCTTCAAAATTTTAATGGTGTAAAAGTGTTGTCTTCCATTGATCTCAGATCCAGCTTTTATCAGATCGAACTTCATCCAGAATGTAGAAAATACACAGCTTTCCTTTGTTTCGGCGTTTGTTATCAGTTTCGGAAACTTCCTTTTGGTTTGAACATTTCTTCAGCAGCGTTCATTCGCGGGCTAAATTCCATATTACCTGAGTTCTTAAAACGTCACATCACCTTATATGTGGACGATATTCTAATAGCAGAAGCTTCATGGGAACAACATAATCGCATCCTCAACAGTTTGTTACGTATTTTTGCAGAATCTGGAATTACAGTTAACTTGGAAAAGTCTGAATTCGGTAGGTCAAAGGTGAGGTTTTTGGGACATATTATTTCTTCTGAAGGCATTCAGCCGGATCCTGAAAAGTTAGAAGCAATCAGAGCCATTCCAGTTCCATCCACAAAAAGACAAGTCCGCAGTTTTCTAGGTCTCGTAAATTTTTACCGTCGTTTTCTGAATATGCAAATTCTTGTTACACCAAAACTTTGTTCTCTCACTGGAAAAAATACTATTTGGAACTGGGACGAACAAGCACAGTTGGAATTCAATTCTTTGAAAGAATCGCTACTTAACGCGCCAATTCTAGCTCATCCAGATCTGTCACAAGATTTCTGCCTTAGCACGGATTCTTCTAAAGTCGGTCTTGGTGCCCATTTATTTCAAGAAGCCACAGAAAATGACACTACTGTTCAGAAAACCATTGCTTTTGCTAGCCGAGTGCTAACAAAATCTGAAAAAAATTATTCCGTTACTGAATTAGAAGCTTTAGCTATCGTTTGGGCATTTAACAAATTCCGTTTCTTTCTTTCTGGTAAGCACGTAAAAGTATACAGTGATCATCGTGCATTACAATTTCTTATGTCTTCAAAATTAAATCATGACAGGTTAAAACGTTGGGCATTGTTTCTGCAAGAATTCCACTTCACAATAGTCTACATTCCCGGCAAAGAGAACATTGTTGCGGACGCACTGTCACGCGCACCGGCTGGGCTGGAGAAAAGTAACACAGAAGGCAACCTCGAGAAAAATTTCAGTATACTTTACATTCAGAAAGTCGCCTTTGAAAACTTCATCACCACATCTTTAAAGGACATTGCTCATGAACAAGATAAAGATCCGATTTGGAAAGACATCAAAAGCAAATGGCATGAAAAGACACACACACAGATTCGGCATTATTATCTGGTTAGAAACAATATACTGTTCAAACGCTGCACTGTTGATGACAAGTTATGGGTACTTTGCATTCCTGACGATTTTGTTAATAAGCTCATTTGGTACATTCATTTCAGCTACGCACATTTTGGTCCACGAAAATGTTATCATATTCTTCGAACGACTTGTTATTTTAACAATATGGAAAAGAGAATTCGAAGAGTTTTGTCTATTTGTAAACTTTGTCAAAAGGCGAAACCATCTACTGTCTCACATCGTGCTCCGTTGTTTCCTATTATTCCTTCTAAATTAAAAGAATTTGCTGCAGTTGATCTATTGGGACCCCTTGTCAGAACATCGAATGGATTTTCGTACGTTCTAGTCGCTGTTGAACTTACTTCCAAATTTGTTTCTTTCACTCCGTTACGTAAAGCCACTGGACGATCTGTATCCAACGCCTTTGTTAAAAATTTCTTACGTGAAGTTGGCCACGTTGCTAAAGTCATTTCAGATAACGGACCGCAATTCAGATCTGCTGTTTGGTCTCGCATGCTTCGCAACCATAAAATCAAACCTGTTTTTATTTCATTGTATTCACCACATTGTAACCCCGCCGAACGGATTATGAAAGAAATCAATAAGCTTTGCAGACTTTATTGTCACAGAAAGCATCAGCATTGGGACAGATATTTACACTTATTTCAAAACGTGCTGAATGAAATGCCTCATGACTCCACTGCTTTACCACCTACTCTTGTGCTGAAGAATGAAAAACCACCGAACAGAATCAGAGAGCTTGTACCTTTCCCGAACACACGTAAACTTCGACACAAAGACATAATTGATTTGGCTCTTAAAAATATAAAATCTGCAGCAGACAAAAGGAGAAAACTACACGGAAAAGCAAACGCAAAGAAATTGTATATTGGTCAGAAAGTTCTCATTAAAGCTCATTCATTGTCACATAAGAAGAAACACTTGAGTCACAAATTCTTTCTAGTTTACAATGGACCTTACAGAATCCGACGTATACCACATGATAATTGCGTTGAAGTTGAAACTCTGCGTACTAGGAAGAGTAAAGGTTTACACCACATTTCACATGTAAAACCGTTTATTGAAAGATAATCTGCTTTTTTTAATGCAGCATTTTGGTTTACTTGCAAATACATTATGGATTCAAGGTGCTTTCTGAGAGATACCAGGTGACACAGTGGTTAGTTTATTTGACAGCTACACGACTATATCACGACGCTACTAATGTGTGACACAATTTACCTTGTTGCTTTTGCGGTGTATCTGTTTTATATCTGCACAGTTCTTCTGAATTCTTCTGGAAAGTAAAACATGTTTTAGTATTTAACTTTTGTGGTATAGCTACAATGAGACAGCCTTTTCCGTGGCACAACAATACGTCACAGCACAGTACTTTCTTCATCACAACAATAAGCGTAATAACTAAGATATCTATACGCAAAGCATTTCACTTTTGTTTATCATGAGGTAAGTACATTGACTTCTGCAGAACTTAGCTTTCGGAGGACGATAACTACGACACTTCCACAGAATTATCTTACAGAAAGACGCACATTTAGCGCTACAGGACACGCATTTCAGTGATTAATTTTGTACTTAAAACATTTATTTTTAAAGATTTTTGAATTACAAAGAAAGTTTTCCGAGATACATTTCATTCCATTGCTGTAATTTGTAACACCTGAGGGTATAATTACATTTATCCTCAGGGGGGTACACGCTTACTTTGTGTACCATGTGTGTGGCAACCACAAGGAACCCTAGCTAATATGGTATTTGCTTATACAACTTTACACATCGGTACCATATTTCTCCAACACAGTATTACACAGCTATCAGATCATTTAACTGAGAGAGACAAACATTTTTTTTACTACGTCAGTGACAGATGTTTACGTAATTACACAGTTGAATAACTTCACACTTATGAAATTGTATTTTGTTTGTACTTTGTAAACTGTTCATATTTTTTTGGAACCATTGTGATACTATGTGAGCTTTGAATGATGTGTTTGGTATGGAATCATGATTTTTAAAGTACGTTTGAGGCAGATGACACTTTTGACATGAGCAGAGAATTTTTTTTAGGTTTTGAAATTAGAAAGCTACGACGATTTTGAGAGTTGACTGAGGTGTTATGATGTTATTTTGACGACGACGATGTGTTTTGTGCTGCTGAGGTATGTTTATGGTCAAGAAGCTGATGCTATATGAGGAATTTGATTATGCTACGTATTTCATGTAATGAAATATTAAAGAAGCGTCGACGAATATATATATGTATAATAAGGTAAGGAGTAATGAGTAACGGTTAGGAACTCTGCCTTGTGAAGACGTATGTTGGAAACCGAGAATCGTACTTTTAGAATTATGAAATGTGTGTAAATGCGTGAATGTATCACAATGCCGACGAAAATTTTTTGGACACTGTTATATTCATAGGATTTTGTTTTTACAGATTTGCAACGCTAATTCTTGACCTGTGAAATATTTAAGACTGCCATTGTAGTGGAAACTGCTGTCGTAAATATTTCCGTACGAAAGTTAAGTGACCACCTGCACGTAATACGTCGTGAGCACACAGCTGTGTCAGACACCTGGGCGACAGCCGCCCGAACAAAAAAAAAAAAAACCATTAGCCTTCCAGCGGCACAGGTAGAAAAACAAAAAGGGAGGCCATTAACCTCGCTTCTGACATTATTTTGTAGAAAGCATCGCAAAAACGACACCGTCGAACTTGAAAACATATGATTACACTGGATGCCTAATGAAATGACGAGAAATATTTTTATGTCTATACACCTGATTATGACTACTGTCTCTCTAGTTGAGAGATTTTTCCACTAACTTATGAAATGTCACATGACTATTGAATGATATTTTTATGCTTTGCCTTTCATAGTTGCTTATTTCATTTGATATCTAGTTTCCAGCTGTGTTGCAGCATAGGTTTTATATAAAAAAAAAAATTCATTTGCTAATGTGGACACTTTCTGTCAACAGATCTATTAAATAATTACTTTATGACCCACATTCTTCGAAAAAGGAGCTCTTGGAATGGAAAGAACAATAAGAAGGGACTAGTAACAGTTACTGCACACATAATTTTCTTTTCAAGTACATGGTAATATTTTTTTACAATAAGTTGTTGTGGTGCACCACTTTAATTACATAGACATTAAGATGTGATTATACATTTCCCTTATCTGCATTGTTGTCTTTACTGTAATATTTTTCTGCTTGAGCGTTGTCATGTTTAGATATAATTTATTGCTTTTGCTTCTGCTGTTTGCCAGGCATAATGTTACTGAATTTGATTTTGTATTACGCTGTTAAGCCAGTTTTACTAATGATTATTTTATTGTTTGCTGCGCATTGCCTCATATTAGTTGTAATGTTGAATTGGTTGGTAATTTAGATTTACTGTAGCTTGCTTTGCCAGTTTGAAATATTTGTCATTGATGTTTATTGTTTTATGTGATGCTGCATTGCCTCGTCCCTTGGTATATATATCTGAGCTCAGTAGATTTAAGTTAGCTTAAGAGGGGGTAGACTATATAAGAAACTAACTATGATGAATTGGAAGAAATGCATTGAGAAGCCGCAAGAAACAGATAGGGCCAAAATGAGTATTGTACAATGAGCCATATTTATTTTGAAAGAATTATGGTTGGAATACAGAAAAGCGGTACAGATAGGACTTTTGGAAATAATGAGGAACGAAGGGAGATCTCCAAGAACAAAAAAAGTTTTGTTCGCAAGATACTGCAGTAAAAGAAACCCTGTCCTTTCCTTGTGTTATCCCACTATGTGTTTGTGTTCCCTTGTGTATTTGTGTACTTCCTGTCTTTAGTTGTTTATCTGATAAGACCTATGTTGTAGAATTTTTCTAATACCATGTTATTTACTTTGTAAACATGTTTAAACAGTATTTGTTCTGTTTTGTTTTAATGCTCATGTGGAAGTTGATATTCCAAAAGTTATTCTGATCTTTATGTATGTACTTATGTCATTATTTTTGTAACACTGATGTATTTGTTTATTTCTATTCTTTTGTAAAGCCCCTATTCCTACAAATGTTATCTGTATTGTTATGTTCTTTAATGATGTATTTTGTACCTTTGTAATTGTATTCTCATGTTATAAAATTGTAATTGACACCAGGTCATCAAATTAAGTAACTTGTAAGTTACATTTCACTGCACACGTTTCTATTGGTCATAGTATATGGACAATATGTGAGAAGTAGGGACTGTTAGTGTTTGCACGTGTGTTAATAATTCAGCAAGGGACTGGATAACAGCATTGCTGGTTCTGAGGACAATTCCAAAAACTTTGTGAGTGCACAAGTGGTGGTTATGGACTTGCTATATTATCCGCAAGACTCTTCAATGGTGATTGTGCACCTGCACAGTCACAACAGATGGCTGCTGGCCATCTCTACAAGGACTACAGTGGGTCTGCATCTTTGATGACCCACCAGTACCATTATCTCTACACGGACTACAGTGGGTCTGCATCTTTGATGATCCATCAATACCATTATTTCTACAAGGACTGCAGTGGGTCTGCACCTCTGGTGGCCCACCAATACCATAATCTCTACCAGGACTACAGTGGGTCTGCTCTGTGATGACCTACCCACCAATACTCTTCAAAACTTCGACTGACTCCGCTGTGGGTTTGCTCTGTTGTGGCCCATTACCTGTCAGCATGTCAAGAGTCAGCACTGTCTTTCCGTTGGAAGGGCAACACTACTTCTTCAAGACTGCATGGAAATCCACTACTTCCGTGTGCATTTTCTTTTACTGCTCAGACTTTGAGAAAAACACTGCAATGTGATGAATGATCAGGACTGTCTTTATGGACTGTGAGAAAAAATTTTAGCTTTTGACCAACATTGTATCAATAAGTGTGTGCATTTGATTTCTTTGTTATTGTAACTATGAAAAATTTTTTCAAATCTGTATTGGGCACTGCCCAAACCAATTTGTAAAATTTTTTGTGGGGAGCATGGGGGCTATGTAAGTAGGCTGTTTAGGTTTTTTTATTGGTAACGCCACCTCAGTATGAAAAACACCGGCTGTGCCGTGTGCAGTCTGTGGCTGCTTTGCATTGTTGTAATACTCAACCATTGTAGTGTTAGGCAGCTGGCTGTGAACAGCGCGTAACGTTGCGCAGTTGGAGGTGAGCCGCCAGCAGTGGTGGATGTGGGGAGAGAGATGGCGGAGTTTTGTAATTTGTCATGATATCAAGGTAAATACATTGTTTGTTCTCTATTAATATCTTTCATTTGCTAACTATCCCTATCAGTAGTTAGTGCCTTCCATAGTTTGAATCTTTTATTTAGCTGGCAGTAGTGGCGCTCGCTGTATTGCAGTAGCTTGAGCAGCGAAGATTTTTGTGAGGTAAGTGTTTTGTGAAAGGTATAGTTTAATGTTAGTCAGGGCCATTCTCTTGTAGAGAATTTTGAAAGTCAGATTGCGTTGCGCTAACAAAATATTGTGTGTTGAAAGTCAGATTGCGTTGCGCTAAAAAATATTGTGTGTCAGGTTAAGCACAGTCTAGTAAAATTGTTAAAAAGGGGACGTTTCAAAGTGTCACCTGAGGGTGTGGTTTTCAGTGGTACGAAACTGGTTGTGGCCTGATAATAAAAAGATTAAATACGAAGTCTGTCAAAAATTCCGGAATTTTGCCCATAGTTTTCTTTTTTTTGCTTTTATCTTTTACTTATTGTGCATGCTCACCTCCGAAATAATCTCCTTCTCAACTGATACAACGCTCCCAATGCCATTTCCAATTCCGGAAGCAGTCTTGGCACAGGTGGATCGCGCGAAGCGCCGTCTGAGAATGTTCTTTTATCTCGTCTGTCGTTGCACATATTCGACCTTTCAGAGCGGTTCTCTACTTTCAAAATAAAAAGAATTCCGCAGGGACCACGGCTGGAGAGTACGGAGGATGAGCGAGAACAGTGATTTCGTTCTTTGTGCATCAGTCACACACCAACAGTATGCGGTTTCGTTATCGTGATGCAAGAGCCATTAACTGTGTCGCCAGATTTCAGGCCGTCTCCTTCTCACATTTTCTCGCGGGCGTCGCAACTCGTCCCGATTGCACCATCCATTAACAGTTTGTCCCTGCGGCATGAATTCATGATGAACTAATCCTTCAGAGGAAAAAAAAAAACAAAAAAACACTATCAGCATGTTTTTGACATTTGACCTAATCTGAAGAGCTGTTTTTGGTCTTGGAGAGCTTTTCCCGACTTATAGTAAAGAGTGAACCTTGGTCTCAACGTCATACTCGTAGATCCACGTCTCATCACCAGGTATGATTCTCTTAAGGAGCATATCGTTGTCATTTGCGCGGTCAAAAACACCTTCATAGATTGCAAGGCGAAGTTTATGGTTTTGACTCATGAGCCGTGTGACGAACTTGGCGGCTACACGATACATTCCAACGTGCTGTGGCAGGATTTCATGACCCGATCCAACAGAAAAGTTACATTCTTCTGCAACCTTCGGTGGCATGCACGTTATGGTACACTTTCCTGACATGAACGTCGTCAGTAGACACCGAAGGGGGCCCTGAATGACGCTCATCTTTGCGTCCGACCACTTTTAAATCTTGTGAACTATTCGTAACACAGAACACGGCTTAAGCACTCATCACCGTAAGCTTCCTACATCATTTGGTGAGTTTCTGTAGAGGTTTTCTTGAGGTTCACGCAAAATTTAATGCAGACGCGTTGCTCCTGTAACTCTCCCAACTCGAAATTCGCAAACTGTGCGATACAACGTTCTACTCAATACAGCGCTGAACAATAATTAACGGACCTACAACAGTGAAACTTCCGGCAGTCACATATTAAACATAGGCGTGTGCAGGGCCGCCAACCGCATTTTGCTCTACCACACCATTGGCGCGAAATTACGAAAGTATCGGAATTTTTTGATAGGCCTTTTGCAGCTGAAACGGCTTATAAATTTTTTTGCAATGTGAACTGTGTACAGTAGAGGGACAGTTCCGAGACGCTGACTGTATCAGCATGACAGTGCACCGTATCATAAAGCAACACGTGGCGTGAACCCAATGCAACACTTTGGGGATGCGTTATGCAATGCCATGCGTTATGCAATAGTGCTCGAGATTTATGAAGTGACGAATATTTCTCCAGAAACGATTTTTAAGCCTATATGTGAAAACTGATAAATAAAATGCTTATTATTATATTGTGAAATGTAAATAATTTTCAACACTAGTATGTTTTATTATTTGTATAAAGGGATTTCTACAAAGAATAATCAATAGCAAAATGAGCAACAGAGATCAAATATTAAGCTAAGGTCTGCTGTTTTAAATATTGTTAAAAATAATTGTGTTGTGTGAGATACAAGTAATCTAAAGTTGTGTTGTTGTTGTTGTGGTCTTCAGTCCTGAGACTGGTTTGATGCAGCTCTCCATGCTACTCTATCCTGTGCAAGCTTCTTCATCTCCCAGTACCTACTGCAACCTACATCCTTCTGAATCTGCTTAGTGTATTGATCTCTTGGTCTCCCTCTACGATTTTCACCCTCCACGCTGCCCTCCAATGCTAAATTTGTGATCCCTTGATGCCTCAAAACATGTCCTACCAACCGATCCCCTCTTCTAGTCAAGTTGTGCCACAAACTTCTCTTCTCCCCAATCCTATTCAATACCTCCTCATTAGTTACGTGATCTACCCACCTTATCTTCAGCATTCTTCTGTAGCACCACATTTCGAAAGCTTCTATTCTCTTCTTGTCCAAACTAGTTATCGTCCACGTCTCACTTCCATACATGGCTACACTCCATACAAATACTTTCAGAAACGACTTCCTGACACCTAAATCTATACTCGATGTTAACAAATTTCTCTTCTTCAGAAACGCTTTCCTTGCCATAGCCAGTCTACATTTTATGTCCTCTCTACTTCGACCATCATCGGTCATACAGTAGAGCTGCATGTCCTCGGGAAAAATTACGGCTGTAGTTTCCCCTTGCTTTCAGCCGTTCGCAGTACCAGCACAGCAAGGCCGTTTTGGTTAATGTTACAAGGCCAGATCAGTCAATCATCCAGACTGTTGCCCCTGCAACTACTGAAAAGGCTGCTGCCCCTCTTCAGGAACCACATGTTTGTCTGGCCTCTCAACAGATACCCCTCCGTTGTGGTTGCACCTACGGTACGGCCATCTGTATCGCTGAGGCACGCAAGCCTCCCCACCAACGGCAAGGTCCATGGTTCATGGGGGGGGGGATCTAAAGTATAGCGTACAATTTACTAAATGGGATTCTAGTGTACGGACTAGATAACCTACTATGAATATTTCAAGTTTTGTGTGCACAGCAAACAGGAAAGCGGCCATTAGCGCCTAGTACGGCGATACTGAATTATTGGTAATTGGTGAAGAATATTGATATTGTGAATAGTCATAACGGTGTAGGATTCTGACATTTAATCCAGCATAAAGAGAGAGGTTGATGTTACTGATTTTCTACGATAAGTTACGTTAGTAAGAATTCTCAGACCAGACTGTATTTTGTCTGCCGACATTACGTGAACATATGGAGCGGCCATTTCAAAATGCAAAAATAGTCAGACATTAATTCTTTCGATCGATATTGCAACATTTCAACTCCGAGGACAAGAACCCACAGGAATTTATTATTTTTCTATTCTAACAGTGAAAATAGCATTCATTAGAACGTTCTTAGACTTTACGTAAGCAGCGCGAGATTAGCCGAGCGGACTGGGCGCTGCAGTCATGGGCTGTGCGGCTGGTCCCGGCGGAGGTTCGAGTGCTCCCTCGGGCACGGGTGTGTGTGTTTGTCCTTAGGATAATTTAGGTTAAGTAGTTGTAAGCTTAGGGACTGATGACCTTAGCAGTTAAGTCCCATAAGATTTCACACACATTTGAACTTTTTTTTAACTTTACGTAAATGAAATAATTTTTGTGGCTGGTGCGTAAGATTAATTTTTCTCAGAGTAATTTATCAGTGACTAAAAAAAATATTTACGACACCATTATTGCTATGGGAAAAGGTTGTGGTGTGATGTACTAATTATTTGGTGCGTACATTTTAATGTCATGTACTGAATTAATGAAACAGCATTTCAGTATTTATTCGTAGTGATAAGGTATGACAAAATAATTCAATATAGTCGGGCTCAGCAGCACATACATAAGAACTATTAGAGATCGTGTATTTCTTTTAAAGACACTGTTATTCCTGCTGCAACATTTTCATACGTTTTACAATAACATGTACACACCACCACAACTATTTTAAACAAACAGAAGAAAAACCATCACCGAATATCGAATTCGGTCCATTCTCCAGAGTGAAACATTTATACGTTTCTGGTTTCTGCTCAAGGGGAAGGATGGGCTGCCAGTCCTCTACAGACTATCAGACACCTCGAAAATGTCCCGAGCAGAATCAAAGCTGTTATAAAGGCGTGGAGTAGGCATACGGCACATTAATGTCTCTTAACACATGGCTCAACACATTTGATCACATACTGTAGATGCACTGAGAGCAACTAACTGCCAGAAATAGCATATTTTTCAAGTAAAGTCATTTTCCTTTGCGACAGATTATTTCACTGGTAGCATGAGCCTCGTTGTGAGACCTGTGGGCCACCTGCGTGGCTTTTGGCAAGCGCCGCGCATCCCTTCCCTCGGCTTGCCTCAGCTCTGCACTCTCCGTCCACTCACGCGAGGTATCGGGAAAAAGGGGGAGCGAGGCCACGGTAAACCTCTCAGGCAAATCTCATTGTGCGGCGGTCGAGCGGGCTTGACAAGTGATTCCTGGAGGTCGGCCGGCGCGGAAATCCTCTTAGGGACGCGGCGGTGCGACGCCGGCCCGTTCTGTTTGTCCGGCGCTGGGGCCACTGCCGGGGTGGCGCCGAAGAATTCCGCAGGGGACGCGTCGGGGCGAGAACTCGCCGGCCCTGCGAGCAGACGACCTTACGCGCATCTTACGCGGGAGGCTTTCTGCTCGAAGTTGGCTACTCGATGTGGATATCCGCCAGGTGACAGAGTGACAACAATCGCCAAACACTCACCAGTTCGCAGATGTCCTCATCAACTGATTGTGCCCAGTGTAAACTCTGAAGTCCTGAGCACGCACAGGGAAAGGGGACAGTAACACTGTCGACGAACATCGGCAATTAACCAATGTGTACTTTGCTCATCGTGCTATACACCGAAGTGCCAAAGAAAACTGCGTTTTCAAATACAGAATACAGGCAGAATACGGCGCTGCCGTCGGCAACGCCTATATCAAGCAAAAAGTGTCTGGCGCAGTTGCTAGTTCGGTTACTGCTGCTACAATGGCATCAAGACTTAAGCGAGTTTGAACGTGGTGTTACAGTCGGCGCACGAGCGATTGGTCACAGCATCTCCAGGAGCGATGAAATGAGGATTTTCCCGTACGACCATTTCACGAGTGTACTGCGAGTATCAGGAATCCTGTAAAATATCAAATCTCCGACATCGCTGCGGCCAGAAGAAGGTCCTCCAACAACGGTGCCAACGGCGACGTGACGGACGTGCAGCCCTTCAGCAAATCGCTGCAGATTTCAGGGCTGGGCCATCAAAAAGAGTCAGCGTGCAAACTATTCAACGAAACGTCATCGATGTGGGCTTTCGGAGACTCGTGTACTCTCGACTGCACCTGGGCCCGTCAACACCGACATGGCACTGTTGATGACTGGAAACATGTTACCTTGGCGGACGAGTCTCGTTTCAAATTGCATCTATCGGATCGACGTGTACGGGTATCGAGACCACCTCATGAATCCATGGAACCTGCATGTCAGCAGGGGACTGTTGAAGCTGGTGGAGGGGGCGTGTGCAGTTGGAGTGGATACATCTAGATACGCGTCTGATAGGTGACACGTAAGTAAGCATCCTGTCTGAACACCTGCATCCACTGACGTCCATCGTGCATTCCGAAAGACTTGCACGATTCCAGTGGGACAATGCGATACCCCACACGTCCAGAACTGCTACAGAGTGACTCTAGGAACACTCTTCTGAGTTTAAACGCTTCTACTGGCTACCAAACAACATAGACATGAACATTATTAAGTATATCTGGGATGCCTTGCAACGCGCTGTTCAAATCTCTATGATTTATGGAGAGCTCTGAAGGATTCTTGGTGTCATTTCCCTCCAGCACTACTTCAGACATTAGTCGAGTCCATGCCACGTCGTGTTGAGGCACTTTTGCGTGCTCGTGGGGGCCATACGCGATATTAGGCGGGTGTACCAATTTCTTTGACTCTTCAGTGTATTAACAGATTTTCTGTCATTGGGAATTCTTAAAATTTATTGCGATTTGACCACGTAGAATAAAACGTTCGACTTTGTAAAATGGTGTAAGATATTCGAAGTGATCAGAGAAATAAGCGTAACCCATAGAAGAGGAAGTGTAGCATACAACATGTACCAGAAACAAGAGCATATATTTATTAGGAATGGTGGGCCAAGAATGAAGTGCTCAGGTTACAAGCTCTGTAACAATCTATGCTGATATCCTTCCCTGACTTTCGACCTGACAGATATTAAAAAATTTTAAGGAGTGTGGCTAAAATTCAGAGTTAAAGCGCATGAAATTGCTCTCCCCAGTTAAAGAGAGTAAAACTCAAGGGCATGTGTAATGTGGTACTGTAGACCACAGAACATGGATTTAGACTAAACCTAAGAAGACTAAAGTGAAGAGGATTAGTTGAAGTGAAATTAAAGATACACTATGTGATCAAAAGTATCCAGACATCTGGCTGGAAATGACTTACAACTTCGTGGTGCCCTCCATCGAGAATGCTGGAATTCGATATGGTATTGACCCACCCTTAGCCTTGATGACAGCTTCCACTCTCGCAGGCATACGTTCAATCAGGTGCTGGAAGGTTTCTTAGGGAATGACAGTCCATTCTTCACGGACTGCTCCACTGAGGAGAGGTATCGATTTCGGTCGGTGAGGCCTGGCATGAGCTCGGCGTTCCAAGACATCCCAAAGGTGTTCTATAGGATTCCAGTCAGGACTCTGTGCAGTCCAGCCCATTACAGGGATGTTATTGTCGTTTAACCAATCCGCCACCGGCCGTGCATCATGAACAGGTGCTATATCGTGTTGAAAGATGCAATCGCCATCCCCGAATTGTTCAACAGTGGGAAGCAAGAAGGCGCTCAAAACATCAATGTAGGCCTGTGCTGTGATAGTGCCACGCAAAACATCAAGGGTCGCAAGCTCCCTCCATGAAAAATACGATCACACATGACACCACCGCCTCCGAATTTTACTGTTGGCACTACACATGCTGGCAGATGACTTCCACAGGGCACAACCTGCCATCGGATCGGCACATTGTGTACGGTGAATCGTCACTCCACACAACGTTTTTCTACCGTTCAATCACCCATTGTTTACGCTCCTTACACAAAGAGAGGCATCGTTTGGCATTTGCCGGCGTGACGTGTGGCCTATGAAATCCTTGTTTTATCACCTCCCGGCTAACTGCCATAGTACTTGAAGAGGATCCTGATACAGTTAGGAATTCCTGTGGCGATGGTCTGTATAGATGTCTGCCTGTTACACATTACGATCCTCTTCAACTGTCGACGGTCTCTATCAGTCAACAGACGAGGTCGGCCTGTATTCTTTTGTGCTGTATGTGTCCCTTCACGTTTCCACTTCACTATCACTTAGGAAACAGTGGACCTAGGGATGTTTAGGAGTGTGGAAATCTCGCGTACAGACGTATGACACAAGTGACACCCAGTCACCTGACCACGATCGAAGTCTACGAGTTCCGCGGAGTGCCCCATTATGTTCTCTCACGATGTCTAATGACTACAGAGGTCGCTGATATGGAGTACCTGGGGGTGTCGGTATACTTATGTTCACATAGTTTATACTCATGGTCAAAAGTGGTGTCAGTGAAGTAGATGAATTTGAAGAATTCTGCTATGACAGAAGCAAAATAACATCATACGAGCAAAAGTAATTTAAGGAGCAGAATACAACAAGCGAAGAAAGCATTCGTCACTAAAAAATTCTACTAGAATGAAACACTGGCGCTCATTTCAGGAACAAATTTCAGCGAACGTACGTTTGGAGTACGGATTGTAGGGAAGTGAACTACAGATTTTGGAGAAACCGAATAGGAAGAGAATCACTGCGTGTGAGATGTGGCGCTACAAATGAATGTTAAAATTAGGTAACTTGCGAAGGTATGGCAAGGTTGTGTGAAGAGCCGATCAGGAAAGGATCGTGTGGACAACAGTGGCGGGAGATAGGGGCAGGAGGATAAGACATGTGTTAAGACACCAGGAAACATTGTCTATGGTAACTAGAGGAGCTGCAGAGGGTAAAATTTATATTCGAAGACAGACAGTGGTAAACATGTAGGTGTTGAATGGTGTTGTGTGTAAGTGCTACTCCGATCTGAAGAGGAGGTGGCATGGACGAAAACTGTCTACAGCTATTGATAAAAAAAAATTTAATTGTTTTTCTTATTTTCCAGAAGTATTGCAACAGATGTAGGACGTCTGGATACTTTCCTCCAGTGTTCCTCCGCAAGATAAACCAAATATGTGAAACCAAATCGTTATTTATGTTTTACAACACCTAGCATAGAAAAGGCAACACCGTGAACAAACAGGAAATAAAAGTTTCCGAATAAAGTTATTTTGAGAGGAAATGAATCAGGAGTACTAAAGGAGCAAATGTTTTAGATGTTATTTGTCACTTAGAAAGATGACAAGACACAACGGATAAAAGTGAAAGGCAGTACATACTGCCTCGTAAATATTATTTGATGCATTTTTATGTATGTATTGCCTCAAATAAATAAATTTTGATAATTTGTAATGTTTTGACGACACTTTTCCTTGTCTTTCAGCTCTCAGCAGCTCATTGAGT
Organism: Schistocerca nitens; assembly: GCF_023898315.1. Taxonomy (NCBI): domain Eukaryota; kingdom Metazoa; phylum Arthropoda; class Insecta; order Orthoptera; family Acrididae; genus Schistocerca; species Schistocerca nitens. The sequence continues at coordinate 545,111,449 of NC_064619.1, read as the reverse complement.
TTAGCATACGAACTCTGTAAAGAATTTCGGCTATTAATTTTGATTAGATGTGTAATAAATTGTGTCATCATTACAAGTTCCTTATTCTGCTACTATATTTGGACATTTTCTCAGAACCACACCTTCGCCCTTCAGGTGCACAACTGTACAGAAGAAGGCACTGAGAACATTCGAGGTTTTGGCACCTACGTGTAAAGAACAACGACCATTAGTATTAGGCGAGTCTCAGAACGCGAAGAATACGCCATGGACATTGTAGTAGGCTCTCTTGGTACGTGTAGTGGACCTAGACAAAGTATGACAACAGAGCTTAACATTGTTGCCACATCCTGGCGAACATTAAATTGCCCTTCAACAATTATCAGATCAATACTGGTTTAAGGTTCAACAGCTCCGGACACCATGATTCTTGGATGGACCTGCAAGATCGTTTCCTCCTTTAATGTTTCAACCGGCTGTCTACGGACATATTGGCGTCGATATGACCGCCCCAGACTTACGCGACGCTCATCGTTGAAAACCACAAAAAATGGTTCAAATGGCTCTGAGCACTATGGGACTCAACTGCTGTGGTCATCAGTCCCCTAGAACTTAGAACTACTTAAACCTAACTAACCTAAGGACATCACACACAGCCACGCCCGAGGCAGGATTCGAACCTGCGACCGTAGCAGTCGCACGGTTCCGGACTGCGCGCCTAGAACCGCGAGACCACTGCGGCCGGCTGAAAACCACAGACTGACGGTCAATGTCCCACTTCCCTCTGGCTCAACATCACGCAAGTGTTGTTGTTTGCGGTTTAGTGTCAGCGAGATACGACGCAAAGCAGCTCGGAATATCAACCCTGGTTCAGGTAATATGTTCTCGGTAATTCTGGGTGACACATGCCTTTAACTTTTGTCCAGATTTAAGCTATTGTCAACCGTCTGTTCGTCACAGTCAAGCAGTCCTACTACCTTATTGTGGTGTAGTTCCTCTGGAAGGATCAGTGCGAACTCTTCTTGTCACACTGTCGTAATGACATATTGCTCTCTATAATTTGTCTTTTTCAGCTTGCATTTGACAATTAGGGATCGCCATCTGATAAATTTTGTGCGAATCGTAGTGCTTCAGTTGAGGCCGCGAGCACTGTTGCCCAAGCAGCACCACGTGGTGGAGGACCTTTTCTTGTTGAAAATAGAGCTGTAATTACTTCTTGAAATTATAATACATGAATTTCAAAATGGAACATCATAATAATTTAATTTTTAAAATGAGAGAAACAAGTAGATAGGAATGATTAGTGTTGGATATTAGCCGGCCGGAGTGACCGTGCGGTTCTAGGCGCTACAGTCTGGAGCCGAGCCACCGCTCCGGTCGCAGGCTCGAAACCTGCCTCGGGCATGGATGTGTGTGATGTCCTTAGGTTAGTTAGGTTTAATTGGTTCTAAGTTCTAGGCGACTAGTGACCTCAGAAGTTAAGTCGCATGGTGCTCAGAGCCATTTGAACCATATTTTGTTGGATATAGTTGTCCAGTCACTTGCACTGGTCACGAAGTATGTCTCGCAATGTGTCGTCAGTCGTGATGTCCATGGGGCGTGCGTCTCATTCTTAGTTTATTGTATGAGGTAAATCACTTCTCGCATGTCATTTCTTTCCTAATTGTTCTATTATCTATGTTCTGTTAGCGTGTTTGTAATGTATGTATTGAGGACTACTTGACTGAGAAATAACGGCTCTGCTCTCGTAAACTGACATACGGCTGGAAGAGCAGTGTACTGACGACAAGCCGCTCCATATCGGAATCCATTGCCGCCTATGGTCTGAGGATGGCATGGCGGCCGGCCGGTGCCGTTGAGCCTTCATGGTCTGTTGATTGGCAAGTTTTTTTTTTTTGTAACATAATTGATTACATGCTTTACGTGCGACTGGTACAATAACCGACCACTAATTCTCCTACTTAATAGATATTTTTAATGAAGGTGTCTTCCTGTTGAGGTGTATTTTACTTCTGATGAAGGTATATTTAGATGTACCGAAACCGTGGTCAAGAATTTTAATAAATCTTTATCCTGCAACTGTTTGACTGTTCGCCATTTCATTGTTTAGTGTTGTTTCTATGTTATGTACGTGTTGTTCCTTTGTCTCGTCATTGGTGTGAATATCAGAGGAATCTGTCGTGCTGGATTCTTAATCTGAGCTAACTCATTCGACTCTCTGCCGTCCATGCGATGTTGATATGAACTCATCTCTCTATAGATAGTGTGTTCAGTTCTCGAGATTTTATCTTTGTGTTTGTTTAATAGTCCCCATTTGTCAGCGTATACGAAAGTGGCTGCATAGCTTACAACACAGAGCTATATGTCCCGTAGCTTCATATTCCCCATACTGGCAGTGGCCACTGTGTGCAAGCGAAACGCGCTGCAAATACGCTAGGTAAGGGCCGTGTCCAGTCAGCAAGTAAACCATGCCACAGATCGTGGTGACATATTTCATTCCTAACTGCTCGCTGTTGTTAGGGACTTTGGCCCCACTCTCGTTGCCAGGAGTTTAGTTGCCGTTCCTGCTCGACACTCTCTCCTGTAAATCTTCAACCAGTAAGATGCAGCTCCAGATTTAGTGCTTATATCTGTTGGAAAAACACCCGACACCACACACAGTGCCTCTAATGAGGTGATGGGTAATGCCCCTAACAACCTCAGGAACACACGCCTCTGTCCGCGCCTCGCAGTGCGAGTCTGCGTGCCCACACACTTGCCGCACACTCGTCACCATCCATCCTGCAGCTATAGCGCTATAGTCAACTGTCGCTGCGATCTGTCTGTATGATGCTGCCACGTCAGTCATGCCAGTGATTTGACATTTCTCATACTCTGAAACAGGGCTGCACGTACTCGTCCTGTGGACTTTTTCTGTAGCGATCTCCACCAGAAAAATTACAGTAAAGTTAGACACACCCAACAACCATCAAGTACTCACACTGTTCTTCATCTGCAGGAATGGCTGTTTGCTGTATTGAAAGTACGCTCATGCAATTGTGAAATTTTAAGCAACGCTTCGAAATGGTTGAAAATACTGTAACACTGGTTGTATTTCGTCAAGGTGTCTACGATGTAACTTTTTCCATTTCCGTCAGTGCTAGGTCAGCTTTTTACCTCCTCCTTTCTTGGTCCGACGTGAGTTCCTGTGTTTCCAAGGTATCAGAGCTCCATAACTTCATCGTGAACATCAATTCTGACCCTTTTCTCGCTATTTTACTTTCTACTAAGTCTCATTGCTTTCAATGTTTTCCAGTTTCCTCTCGATCCATATTATGTATTCGTTAGACTGTTCATTCCATTCAACAGACCATGTAATTCTTTTTAACGTTCAATCTTATCACAAATATCTTTCCAGCCTGAATTTAACCACCTCCTGAAACCTTCTAATTTTTAACTAAGTCTCATTACTTTCAACTTTTTCCAGTTTGCTCTCGATCCATATTATGTATTCTTTAGGCTGTTCATTCCGTTCAACACACCATGTAATTCTTTTTCACATTCAACGAGGAATGCAACATCATCAGCGAATGTTATCACTAATATCTTTCCAGCCTGAATTTTGACCACTTCCAGGAACCTTACTTTTGTAAGAGTGTACACTCAAAAGTAGGGGAGAAAGTATGAATGCCCGTCTTTCGCACTTTTTAATCTGAGCACTTCGCTCCTAATCTTCTGATCTTATTGTTCCCTTCTGTTTCCTGTACATATGATAGGAGTGTATCAACCGTCTTTCCCTGTAGCTTACTAATTTTTTTCTCAGAATTACGAACACCTTACAGCATTTACATCGTCGACTGTTTTTTATAGGCTTGTAAATCCTGTGGGATTATCTCGGTAGTTTTTTAGGTCTTGCTTCCTTTACCAAGCGCAAAGTCTTAACTCTTTTCTGTAGCGCCTTTACGTTTTCTAAAAACAATCTGATTGTCATCTAATAGATCCTTAGTTTTTTTCCCATTCTTCTGTATATTATTCTTGTCAACAACTTGGATGAATGAGCTGTTAAACTGACTGTGCGATAGATCTCGCACCTTTTGTTAGGACCTTGCTATCTTCGGAATAGTGTGAATGAGGTTTTTCCTACAGTCATGTGGTGTATCGCCAGAATTATACATTCTACACACCATCTTGTATAATGGTTTTGTTGTCATCTCCTTCAATGATTTTAGAAATTCCGATGGAATGCTATCAATCCTTTCTGCCTTATTTTATTTTAATTCATCCATAGCTCGTTTACATCCTGATTATAACACCGAATGCCCTATCTCTTTCCTTGCTACTCCTGTTCCTTCGTCTATCACATCATCAGACAGGCCCTCCCCTCATGGACGCCTAGCCTTTCCACTTATGTACTCTATCCTCAGTATTTAACAGTGTAAGACCCATTGGACTACCAGTATTACAACTCTTCCTGTTAATTTAATCGACGGTTGTTTTGACTTTACAACACGCTGTGTGAGTGCTTCCGGCGATCATTTTTCTTCGATTTCTTCATATTTTCCTGCAGCCATTTCGCCTTGGCTGCCCAGCACTTCCTGTATAATTAATTCCTAAGTTAACTATATTGCTGTATTCCTGTATTTCCCAAAACACTTACGTCTTCCTTCTTTCGTCGATCAGTTGAAATATATCTTCTGTTACCTGAAATTTCTCCGGGATAACCTTCTTTGTACCTAAGTTTGTTCAACTTGTGTGACTGCCCTTGTTAGATATGTACATTTCTCTTAAACTGTGTACTCTGGTATTCCTTATCGCAGTATCCAGAGCCTTAACGAAATTACAGCGCGTCTCGTCATTCCTGAGCGTTTCAGTATCCCGCTCCCATCCACAGTGATTGCTCCGGACGATTCTTTTAAACTTCAATCTACTCTTCACCATTACTAAATTGTGTTCTGACTTCATCTATGCTTGGATACGTCTTATGATCAAATATCTGATTTCAGAATCTTTGTCAGGCCACGATGTAATCTAGCTGAAATCTTTACTTGTCTCCTGATCTTTTCCAAGACTACATACTCCTGTTGTGATTCATGAACAGAAAAGTCGCTAATACCATATGTAATTTATTGTGCAACTAAATAATTGTTTCTCCTCTCTCATTCCTACTGCTAAATCAATATAGTCCTGTAAAACCTTCTTGTGTTCCTTCACCTACATCCGCATTCCTAGCTTCTATGACTAATAGATCCTCATCTTCATTACATACGGTATTACCCGTAAAATACTCTCATACACTTTCTTTATATCATCATCTTCTATTTGTGGCGTAGTCATGTATACCTTAATTGCATTTGTCGGCGTTAGTTTTCTGTATAATCTGATGAGAAAAACCCTGTCTCTGAGCTGTCCAAAGTAGTTCATTCTCTGCCCTCCTTTCCTCATCATAACGAATCCTACTCCCGTTATACCATTGTCTTCTGCTCTTGATATTAACTGGTATTCGTCTGTCCAGAAATCCTTGTCTTCTTCCCATTTCATTTTACTGGCCCACACTAAACCTTTATCGAACATTTGCATTTCTTGTTCAGGATTTCTAGCTTTCCTACTGCGTACAGTCCATCGAGTTCCCATTCTCCGGCACGTAGAATGTTACCCTTTCGTTGATTATTCAGTCTTTCTCTCCTCCAGGGGCTCCGAATGAGAAACTAATCCGTATTTTTTCTAATAGAGGGATCATAATCACACTTTACAATTACAGGCGTGATATCGTGTGGGTGGTACACCTGTTGTATATTCAATGCAATGGTTTCCATTGCGTTCTGCATCATCATGCGACCGATCGCTGCTGATTCATCCCAAGTGGCAAGAAGGTCGTTGTCAGAATGAGGGAGACTTCTGAAGCGGGAAGACCTCGGTCGCCGCTGCTGATGAATTTTATTCAAAATTTAAGCAGTGACGGGGTTCGAACGCGCCACCCATGATGGTCTGATTACTAACGAATGACGCTACCCTCAGATCAAGGTCCAGTTCATCTAACTACAAATATCTCCATCGTTTATTTCTTTTCTCTGGCGGATATCAAAAACTTTAAGAACTGCAAATTGTGGGTTTCAGCGGCTGGCTCTAAGACATATCCAGAAAAATTCTTCGGTTACAATCATACGGAACTTCGCTTCTGTTTAAGTGACACGATAGGTGATACTTCACACTGTGAAATATTGTCTTTTAAATACGTAGAGAGATACATTCTCTTGGGTCACAGTACACTTATTTCTTTCGTTTTGTTCCTAAAAAATATTCAGTTACGTGGCGTTATGGTTATATTGTTTTATAGACCAACGCTGTAAGTGACCTTTGTGAGAAATGGGTGTAATACGTAGTACATAAATGTATTTAGTAGCTTGCCCTTTCTCCAAGGTAGTTGAGATTTTAACATATTTCTGGAAAATTTAGCCGTGTTTTCGGCGATTTGCTGTGGAGAAGAGAAATATCTTTCCAAGAAGTAATTGAGGAAAATGGGACAGTTCATATATCTTTCAAGTTTTTAACGTTAGTAAGAATATTTCTCTCGCCGATATTCATGGGAATTTTAGATGAATTTATAATAAAATTAAGCGCTTAAAACTATGAAACTTTCATACGATGGTAGTCATAAAGCTTTAATTATCACGTCGGAAACATAAAGTTACGTAATTAATTTTCGTATGTTTTTAGTTACATGTGTGCACTTCTGAAACTCATAGTGCCAGAGTAGTCTGTGAATAATCAGGAATCTGAATAGGAATGGAGGTATTGGTGTTCGAAGTCCGGCTTATGGCGACCTAAGCGATGCTAGAAAAAGTATAAGTCAGTCACTGTTCAGTTCTTAACATTTTCCATGTCATCTTGGACACTAGAAAGGTAGCCTCTTGTCGGCTTTTGCGTAGGCTTATAGCCATTCGAAAAGTTCGAGACATCTGTATAAATATTACTGTTGTGTCATGCCAATCCAGAAGACTTCTGCAGCCTACCAGTCACCGCGGACAAATTCTGGGTCCATAACAATGGTCCAGAGACAGTGGAGCAAAGCACGTAGTGGAAACGTGTGTGTTCGCCAGAGTCGATAAAGGCGAGCATCCAGGCATTGGCTGGAAACGTGATGCTGAGTGTTTTGTGTAATTGCCGTGGTGTGGTGCTAACAGTTTACGGTCAGAAAATGACAGTTTATGATCAGGAGCATACCACCCAAATCTCCTCACGAGATCACGGGATATCTTCAAGCCGAAGCATAACATGAGTTACCAGTGACTACTTCTGTTTACTCTCTCGGTGAATTAACAAAACATTACAGTGAAGCCTTTCAAATAAACAAATTTAAAATGCCCAAAATGTTTCAGTTTTGTATATTAAGATTTGCATTACCAATTTTTGCAATGCTAAACTATAACAAAAAAATGGGTCTGAGCACTATGGGACTTAACATCTGAGGTCATCAGTCCCCTAGAACTTAGAACTACTTAAACCTAACTAACCTAAGGACATCACACACATCCATGCCCAAGGCAGGATTCGAACCTGCGACCGTAGCGGTCGCGCGGTTCCAGACTGAAGCGCCTAGAACCGCTCGGCAAACTATAACACTCGCAAAAAGTAATATATGGTTGAGCACAATTTGAAATATATTTTACAAGTGCCTTACCGCAGCACGTAAACAATATTACATATTGCCATTTATATTTATACCACCGCTGTGTATCATAAATTTTCGTCTACAGTGGTAAGGGAGATAGCCTGATATTATTCACCTACTTAGGGAAATATTCAAGATTATCTGATTAGCAACAACTTTTGAAGGGAGTTACAGCTTGCGAACATATTCCCGAGATTTATCTGACTAGTAGTTATTCACATCATCCTTGGATTCGTAAAAATCGCTCCTGAAAAGCATTTGTCCGTCATGAACATGGCATGTGATAATACTACTGTCAGATATGCTTATGGCACTTATTACTGTACACATGCACACGTCCTGACAAAGTTGCCATTTAAGGAATTTGAAATTAGAGATAGAGTTGCCATCTTTCAGTTTATAATGGAGCTGTTAACTAATATGAATAAAAACGTCACTTACCAAGTCCTGCGTACATAACTTTGTTTCCCATCGACTGCCCTTTTGCACTAATTTGAGCCGAGGTCTTCAATTGCAAACTTGGAAAGTCTCTAGTTTTTGTTTTTTTTTTTAAAAAAAAGAGCGATCTGTGATATTTGTTGAATATGATTCATAGAGCCGCGTTCTTGGTGCCACATACATTTCACTAACTTGGGCAATAGGAATTTAATGACGACTGATGAATCTTCCAGGCTATGCGGCCGTGGTCGAAGAAAATTTTCTTCGATCACGGCCATACAGCTCCAAAGATTCATTAGCAAATAGGAATTTACCTTACCTTAAGTGGCCGATTCAGCTCAAGCACTCTTTTGGTGAAAGTGAGGAACATGCCTCAAGAAACTGTTTGGGATACCTACGCCCTTCATGAGTAGTTAATACTCCAGTACAATGTCGATTTTTAAAAGCTAAATCTGCAAAAATCGGTTCTAGATTAGCGTCACTGGTTTCTCCATGTTTTGAAGGTCCTTCATCCATTGCTTATATACTTGTATACAGTACATAGACTACTGAACTCTCTTTAGCAGATTCTCTTCTTCACCAGCAGCTTCCTAACGGAGAGGTCACAGTATTCCAGTAACGTTTTTTCTGCGTAAGGTCAAAAATATGAATCTTTGAATATTTTAATACAAAAAATAAAAAAGTAATGAGACTAATGATAGCAATTTCATTAATATTTATGCTTTGAAATGGAAGATGGTTCTGCGCAAGATCTCTTAATGACATCAATAGCTTGCTCTTGCCTTTAATATTGTCTTCCATATGCCTGAGTGTTTTGTCTAAAAGAATAACAATCTGGCAACCTGGATTGATGCGAACTCGATAGAACACGGAGTCTGCTACTCATGGAGTCTGTATTTCCGAACATAATGGGATGACATATCCTGAAAGTGAGACAGCCCTCAGGGAGTTACTGACTTCACTGTTGTCCTTTAAGGATGTATCATCAAGAGATTTTGTGTGCTTACGTAAGTAATTCTCTCGACCGAGAAACGTAACGTAGGTTGACTCTTACGTAGAAGATTACAGCAACCAGCGACATTTTACAATGCAATTTATTTATTTAAAGAGCTCCGTTCCCGGTTTCGAAGAGAATGGTTCATCTTCAGACGTCTAGTTCACGTTTTACATTAGATTTCTCCTTTTGTTTACTCAACTGACAAAATTTCCTTGGGGTGGTGGTGTCCTACAACGAAACCAAGATAAAAGACAACGTCTTTTTAACTGTGATTGAGCATCACAACGATTTTAAGTAATGCAAACAATATACTGAAGGGAAGATGTTTCGGTTACTTACGATGAAGAATCCGCACCATTATGTTCCAGTCCAAGCTGCTTATCATCATACAGCAGCGAAAACTGTATAAAACTGTATAATGCACTTTTATATATATATATATATATATATATATATATATATATATATATATATATATATATATATATATATATATATAAGCTTTGAACCATGCTAGCTCCTGGTGCAACTTTGTCTAATTACGTAGTCGACCGTTTACTTTTACGTAATTACAGTTTACTTGATTACTAATTGAGCCTTGGTCCGATTCCCGCATGTTATGCCATTGATTCAGTTCAATAGAAAGCTATAGAGAAAGGAACACAGTCACAGTTAAACTAAAATTCCTTAAAAGTAGAAACATTACAGTGTATTCCAAATTTAGTAGTAGGCGGTAGGGTTATAAGTTTTCCCCCTGCCCTTGCCTGTAGGCATTCCAAAGATCAACGGCCATATGTGTCCTCAAATCGGAATTACATTCTACTCGTAACTGTAACAATGTAGTCGAAACCGCGCGGAGCATGCCCCGTTAGTGTGAAGATGAGCATTGACTGACCGAATCCGGTTACGTAGTTATGAAACGCTTGTGTGATTCAACCGTGAAAGACACACACATCAAAACATTTTGCATCACCCCGGTTCCCAGAGCTCCTGAAGATAGACGTTGACTGTGGATATTGTATCACAGACACAGTCCATTTTACTGTTCAAATGCTTCGCTCAGGCCGCCCAAGGGCTCTAATGAAACTGATGACAGCTACCTAAGGATTATGGCTCGGAGGAACCCTGGCAGCAATGCCTCCATGTTGAATAATGCTTTTCGTGCTGCCACAGTTCGTCGCGTTACGACTCAGTGCGCAATAGGCTGCATGATGCCAAACTTCACTCCCGACGTCCACGGCGAGATCTATCTTTGCAATTACGATATCGTGCAGCGCGGTACAGATAGGTCCAACAACATGCCGATGGACGTTCTCTTCGCCGATAAGTGTCGCATATGCCTTCAACCAGACAATCGTCGGAGACGTGTTTGGAGTTAACGCGGTCAGGCTGAACGCTTTACACACACTTTCCAGCGAGTGCTGCAATGTGGAGGTTCCATGCTGTTTTGGGGTGGCATTATGTGGGGCTGACGTACGCCACTGGTGGACATGGAAGGCGCCGTAACGGCTGTACGATACTTGAATGCCATCCTCCGACCGATAGTGCAACCATGTCGGCAGCATATTTGTGAGGTATTCGTCTTCGTGGACGACAATTCACGCCCTCATTGTGCTCATCTTGTGAATGACTTCCTTCAGGATAACGACATCGCTAGTACCGATGTGTACTGCTATCTGGACCACCGCCTCTGAAGGCCTCGCTGTATGGTGGTACAACATGCAGTATTTGGTTTCCATGAGCAATTAAAACAGCAGAAATAATGTTTACGTTGACCTCTATTCCAATTTTCTGTAGAGGTTCTGGAACTCTCGGAACTGAGGTGATGCAAAACGTTTTTTGATGCGTATATAATAAATAACAGGCTCTGTACGTAACGACATGATCGGTCGAAGTCAAATATACAATGCTATAGTATATCATATTGACGGAGTGGATTAGAAAGAGGTTTCTCATGTGGTGAAATATGGTGCCGCCGATATCAAGAAATGATTCGGAGTAATGAAATACGCGATTCTTTGGGGCAATACAATGGAAGGATTTGGGTATGGCTGAGTCCTGGACAAGGTTACCTGCCATCATGTGTATTGCCAACAAAGCAGCACGGAGAAGGTGGTGTTACGGTGTGGGAGCTTTTTCGTGGTTTGGGTTCAGTCCACTTATTGCACTCAAGAAAACATTAAATGCGGAAGTATACGTACATAGCAATGCGCACTGCGTGAAGTGGAGGGCCAGATCGGAGACGATGTTTGTTTGTATCACATGACAATAAACCATATCATAAGGCAGCATCTGTTGCGCAGTGTTTGTGGCCAATGACAATTCTGAAATTGACTGGTCTGTCAAGAGTCCCAACCTACGCCTGATGGGCAGTGATTGTCCGATAGACGTTCAGACACCTCGTGGAAAGTATTCGAACTAAGTCTGGTCTAAAGAGGGAGGGTGAATAAACCACACATTAATGTCCACTAATGGATTTCCAGGAACATTTGATAAGATGGTATTTCCCACGAAGTCTACTCCCGAAGTTTCAGGAATCAATATTAAGTTAAGAATCTAAGCTCATACTCCTCGTACTGCTCTAGTAGGGGAATCAAAGATATGATTAGATTGATCACCACTCGAATTGAGACATTTAAGGAGACACTCTTTCCACACTCCGTACCCAAATGGAACGGAAAGACGCGTTTATACGCCATCGGCCGTGCACTTCACAGACTTTATCTTGCACTTCCCACACTCCACGGTGTTCTATTTGAGATGCAGTTACGTTCTTGTCATTAAGACAGAAGTTGTATGCTCTCAATAAGAGCCGGCCGCTGTGACCGAGCGGTTCTAGGAGCTTCATTCCGGAATCACGCGGCTGGTACGGTGGCAGGTTCGAATCCTGCCTCGGGAATGGATGTGAGTGATGTCGTTAGGTTAGTTAGGTTTAAGTAGTGTCATTAGCCCTCTGCTGTTCCTGATTTACGTCAGTGATCTAGGTGATAATCTGAGCAGCCCCCTTAAATTCTTTGCAGATTTACTGTCTAGGGGTCTGATGACCTCATATGTTAAGTCCCATAGTGCTCAGAGCCATTAGAACTATTTGAACTCATTAAGAGAATGTCGAGGTAGCTATGGATGTAGACAGTGTAGAGGGGACCCCGGGAAGGACGGTAACGCTATCACTTAAAAGATGAAAGTTCAATTAAAATGCCAAAAAAAGGTATAAAAATTTCTGCATGACATTTAGTATGTAATTTAAAAAATGGAACAAAGAAATATGATGTAAAGTCACGCTGTCGAACACTATAAGAGAACTACAAAAGGCTAACGACTGCAACCACATTGACAATTATAATATGATGTAAGAGCTATTTCTCATTTACATTTACTTACAAATTTAACTTCAAAGTCTAAACATATTTCCTAGAATCACAAAAACACAGTAAGCATATGAGTTTTAACAGAATGTTACTGACTTGGAGCATAAAATTCGCAGGTGAGATCAGTTTCCTCATATTCACTGGTGAAAAACATATAAATATTTTCACGATTGTAGGCCATTGTTCGAGCAGCAAAGGTCGTTTCTGACCCTTTAATATTCAAGTCCAAATGCCTCGACAGGACCTTCCATCCAGTCTTCCCTCTCCAGTTTCAGTTATTTATTAGTATTCGGGTGTTTCAGTTTCTTTCTCCTTGCCAACTGGAAAGCTACGGTTCCGAATTCCTTTATTGTCCATCCATGCAAACCGCCATCCTCGTCTTTTAAATAACGGACACGCTGTAACTCTTGCTCTATCGAAAATACACGTCAAAATTTTCTCTTTGATTTGTCAATTTGAAAAGTCTCGTATTGAAGCCTATTCTGAACAGCTCTGTGCAGAGCTGTTTTAGGAACATTGAAGTAAGTACTTGCTTCCGTAGGTACAATTTCCTTTTTACCTGCTGTCACACTGTGTCTTCCATGATTTCTGTAGATGAATTTCGGCGATTAGTTTTGCATCCGTATCTTCTAACTATCCTTTCATCCATTCCGGGAATCGAGAGTACCATTTTTGCCTCTTATCAGCGTTGATACTGCGAAGATATCGGTCCCAAGGATTCCAAGATTTGAGAGAACGTATTAATTTCAAGTTTGACCTCCGATAGCAATTGACCAAAGGAATATTTCTTCATGTGATGTAATTACAAATTAACAGTTTTCGGATTCTTTTTCTTTACTCTTGCTTCTTAAAAAATTTCACGTTTCTAGGCCAACCAGAAGTACCAATTGGTTTTTATAAGTGAGTTTTCGAGTACCAAAATATGTGACATAAATGTCAGTATATTTCGGTTCCACTGACTTGGAAGGTACGTTTATTCTACCGCCATGGGATCACAGACTTAGTATGTGACGTAAATTTCAACTTGATACATCCTCTCGGTCCCGAGAAAACGGTTTTTAACAGTCGGACGGATAGACAGACAGACGGACAACAAAGTGATCCTATAATAGTTCAGTTTTTACCGATTGTGGTACAGGACCCTAAGAACTGACACAAGCAACAATACAGAAAACGTGTGAATATAGTAATGTATCCTAGAAGTGTTCAAATAAATATGAATACTAAGAAGAAAACACTGCTTGGGGCACAACGTCCAAATATGTTAAGGTTAGGCACGATTCAGAACACACAAAGTAGTTTGAAAAATTATCATCGTCTGAATGCATTAAATTTTAAGACAGAGAAAACTAGTAGTTTAATCGTTTTCGCTTAACTTGCAGACAAAAGGTTACTGAAGTTGCAATACGCACGTGATACACATGCAAAATCACGTTTCTGGCCAATAATGAAAGACAAAGACTTCTACAAACGGTTCTTACCATGCTACTATACTACATGTCCGTGTGGCTCAAAAAGACGATGCTAATTTCCTTCGGAAATGCATGCAAGCGACTTTCAATTAAAATGTCTCACCTGAAAGGGTATATAAATAGAGGTTGTACGGGTACAGCTTGTCGACACGTGTTTGACGACATGTGGAAATTTGGGCATGGCGCTGGGTAGTGCTCGGATAGTCTAATGGCAAAGCGCCCGCTCACGATTTACGGGAAACCCAGGTTCGAGTCTCGGTCCGGCATAAATTTTCACTCTCCTCGTTCCATTATACAGCTGATCATTGTCCAAGTCGCAAAAGCGAGAACATTTCACATCTTATTAGGCATTTCGCTTGGTTAATAGCTCCAGAAAATAATTCTGGTGTGCACCACATTGCAGGTAAAATAGACCCCTAGTTCCGTTCTGCCTCGCGCTTCTGTCCTGCCCTGGCTTCACCTACAAGAATTCCTTCCGTCCTACTGAAACCTTCCCGTCTCCTCTATATCCCTTTTGCTACGCAACCTTCCCTTCTACAGTAACCGATGAACCCTTCCCTTAGGATTTCTATCACTTGCTTAGTAATAACAAATGAAATCTTCCCCTTGAAATTAATTATCTTTCTCTATCTTCGCATACAAATCTAAATGCTGCTTATTAAAAGTGATTTTCTGATTATTTCGACGAAACACAGAATGTGTTCTCGTCGTGGCCCCAAGTCGTTACCTGCAATAACCCAAAACTGTTCCTTACCTTTTTTACTGTTACTGGATCGCCATCTGACTGCTACATAGAACTGCGACTTGAATATACTCACTCTGGTTTACTATACTCTATCAGCTGCTGGTGGGCTGCCATAATAAGTGGCTGTATTTATTACAAAAGCTGACGTTATTTATTAATTAATTTGACTGAAGTTACGTAATTCACAGTTAAACTTTTTCTTGAGAACAATAAAATTTTTTAAAGTTGTACGTTGATGTTTTTTGGGATGGATTATAATCAGTAATGCAATATTACTGGCAAAAATTAATTATATTATGAATGAAATGATTTTACAAACGTTCAAATGGGACTTACTTTTTACAATAATCTTACAAATAACATTGCGCAAACATACCTTCAATAGTCTTGAATTTCTCAAAAAAATAATTCAAAAATATTAGTTCCTCTTATGATAATAGTTAGCTGATGTCTCTGTACATTCGTTTATAGTCTCTTGTATATCATAGTTGGTGGCTGGCAGGCACATCGTTCCTCTCAACCTCTCGCTTCAGACCTGCTACCGACTCGCTTCACATCTCGCTTACTACTGACTTCCTACGAACGCTAAAGAGCGGTCTCTCCCGCCAACAATGCTTTCTGGTGCAGACAATCCCTGCTACTATTACAAAATGTATCAATGCGCTGTCCGTCCCGTTCTTTTCTGAAAATGTATCCATACGTGGTTTCTCCCGCCCTTTTTAAAACTATATCAATGTGCGGTCTCTCCTGCCAACAATACTTTGGTGCAGACATTCCATGCTACCACAATTATTTCCAACACGACAAACATTAATTATTCCTACTTAATCCCATTAATAAAATATAAACATCTTTCATAAATTGTGGTTTGACAATAGACAATAGAAATGTACATGTCTTACACTACCTTCACCTGTAAGCCGAAATGGAAGAAATTTTAATACATTAATAACTTTTCTGGAATGAAGTTTATAGATGTCTCGAGAGTATAGCTTTCTCCAGATGGTGTCGATGACTGGGATGGATTTTTAACAGCTACGCCGTAGGGACTGAACGAGGAGGTACTGCCGAAGCAGTAGCCGTCGTGTAGCTGTTGTCGGCAGCTTTGTTGGAACTTTGCACTTCTTTTCTTTCGCTCACTGGAGTTCACTGCGGACGCATCCACTACGATTTCTCGCAGGAGCTGTCTTGAGAAATGGCGCAGATATATCTGCGCGGATCAATCGCCAAATAAAAGTGTTGGAGGCCGCGCTACTGCGAGGGGACTCCCCGACACAGCTCACAGCTGTCAGGCCCCGGGCAGACAGACTACGCCTCCGCCTTGCCGCTCGCTCGTGCACCTTTTTCTTCTCTTCCTCTCTAATAAAACTTTTTCGTTCCCAGTTCACAGGGGCAGATATGGTATCTGCTTCTGCTCATGCAGGGTCAGCGCCACGTCTCGCCGTTTTCTTTCAGACAGAGAGTAACGGAGCAGAGAACAGTGACACGAGGGAATACAACTTTTGGGTTGGTGCATAAGTCCGTAGCCTTTTACCATAAATTTAATAAACAGAACGGATATGCATAGCAGAGACTTAAGTCATCAGTAATGTATTCCTCACCATATACAACAGGCTGCCAATGCTGGGGTATATTTTCGGTTCCGCTACTGTAGAAATCACGTGGTTATGAGGGAAATGCAAAGGCTCAGTCTAGATATAGTAGGGGTCAGTGAAGTGAAGTGGAAGGAAGACAAGGATTTCTGGTCAGATGAGTATCGGGTAATATCAACAGCAGCAGAAAATGGTATAGCAGGTGTAGGATTCGTTATGAATAGGAAGGTAGGGCAGAGGGTGTGTTACTGTGAACAGTTCAGTGACCGGGTTGTTCTAATCAGAATCGACAGCAGACCAACACCGACAACGATAGTTCAGGTATACATTCCGACGTCGCAAGCTGAAGATGAACAGATAGAGAAAGTGTATGAGGATATTGAAAGGGTAATGCAGTATGTAAAGGGGGACGAAAATCTAATAGTCATGGGCGACTGGAATGCAGTTGTAGGGGAAGGAGTGGAAGAAAAGGTTACAGGAGAATATGGGCTTGGGACGAGGAATGAAAGAGGAGAAAGACTAATTGAGTTCTGTAACAGGTTTCAGCTAGTAATAGCGAATACCCTGTTCAAGAATCACAAGAGGAGGAGGTATACTTGGGAAAGACCGGGAGATACGGGAAGATTTCAATTAGATTACATCATGGTCAGACAGAGATTCCGAAATCAGATACTGGATTGTATGGCGTACCCAGGAGCAGATAGATCACAATGTAGGCCCGCATCTCGTGGTCGTGCGGTAGCGTTCTCGCTTCCCACGCCCGGGTTCCCGGGTTCGATTCCCGGCGGGGTCAGGGATTTTCTCTGCCTCGTGATGGCTGGGTGTTATGTGCTGTCCTTAGGTTAGTTAGGTTTAAGTAGTTCTAAGTTCTAGGGGACTTATGACCACAGCAGTTGAGTCCCATAGTGCTCAGAGCCATTTGAACCATTTTTTAGATCACAATGTAGTAGTGATGAAGAGTAGGCTGAAGTTCAAGACATTAGTCAAGAAGAATCAATACGCAAAGAAATGGGATACGGAAGTACTAAGGAATGACGAGATACGTTTGAAGTTCTCTAACGCTATAGATACAGCAATAAGGAATAGCGCAGTAGGCAGTACAGTTGAAGAGGAATGGATATCTCTAAAAAGGGCCATTACAGAAGTTGGGAAGGAGAACATAGGTACAAAGAAGGTAGCTGCGAAGAAACCATGGGTAACAGAAGAAATACTTCAGTTGATTGATGAAAGGAGGAAGTACAAACATGTTCCGGGAAAATCAGGAATACAGAAATACAAGTCGCTGAGGAATGAAATAAATAGGAAGTGCAGCGAAGCTAAGACGAAATGGCTGCAGGAAAAAATGTGAAGACATCGAAAAAGATATAATTGTCGAAAGGACAGACTCAGCATACAGGAAAGTCAACACAACCTTTGGTGACATTAAAAGCAACGGTGGTAACATTAAGAGTGCATTGGGAATTCCAGTGTTAAATGCAGAGGAGAGAGCAGATAGGTGGAAAGAATACGTTGAAAGCCTCTATGAGGGTGGAGATTTGTCTGATGTGATAGAAGAAGAAACAGGAGTCGATTTAGAAGAGATAGGGGATCCAGTATTAGAATCGGAATTTAAAAGAGCTTAGGTGGACTTACGGTCAAATAAGACAGAAGGGATAGATAACATTCCATCAGAATTTCTAAAATCATTGGGGGAAGTGGCAACAAAACGACTATTCACGTTGGTGTGTAGAATATATCAGTCTGGCGATATACCATCTGACTTTCGGAAAAGCATCATCCACACAATTCCGAAGACGGCAAGAGCTGACAAGTGCGAGAATTATCGCACAATCAGCTTAACAGCTCACGCATCGAAGCTGCTTACAAGAATAATATACAGAAGAATGGAAAAGAAAATTGAGAATGTGCTAGGTGAAGATCAGTTTGGCTTTAGGAAAAGTAAAGGGACGAGAGAGGCAATTCTGACGTTACGGCTAATAATGGAAGCAAGGCTAAAGAAAAATCAAGACACTTTCATAGGATTTGTCGACCTGGAAAAAGCGTTCGACAGTATAATATGGTGCAAGCTGCTCGAGATTCTGAAAAAAGTAGGGGTAAGCTATAGGGAGAGACGGGTCATATACAATATGTACAACAACCAAGAGGGAATAATAAGAGTGGACGATCAAGAACGAAGTGCTCGTATTTAAAAGGGTGTAAGACAAGGCTGCAGCCTTTCGCCCCTACTCTTCAATCTGTATATCGAGGAAGCAATGATGGAAATAAAAGAAAGGTTCAGGAGTGGAATTAAAATACAAGGTGAAAGGATATCAATGATACGATTCGCTGATGACATTGCTATCCTGAGTGAAAGTGAAGAAGAATTAAATGATTTGCTGACCGGAATGAACAGTCTAATGAGTACACAGTATGGTTTGGGGGTAAATCGGAGAAAGACGAAGGTAATGAGAAGTAGTAGAAATGAGAACAGCGAGAAACTTAACATCAGGATTGATGGTCACGAAGTCAGTGAAGTTAAGGAATTCTGCTACCTAGGCAGTAAAATAACCAATGACGGACGGAGCAAGGAGGACATCAAAAGCAGACTCGCTATGGCAAAAAAGGCATTTCTGGCCAAGAGAATTCTACTAATATCAACTACTGGCCTTAATTTGAGAAAGAAATTTCTGAGGATGTACGTCTGGAGTACAGCATTGTATGGCAGTGAAACATGGACTGTGGGAAAACCGGAACAGAAGAGAATCGAAGCATTTGAGATGTGGTGCTGTAGACGAATGTTGAAAATTAGGTGGACTGATAAGGTAAGGAATGAGGAGGTTCTACGCAGAATCGGAGAGGAACGGAATATGTAGAAAACACTGATAAGGCGAAGGGACAGGATGATAGGACATCTGCTAAGACATGAGGGAATGACTTCCATGGTACTAGAGGGAGCTGAAGAGGGCAAAAACTGAGAGATTGGAATACGTCAAGCAAATAATTGAGGACGTAGGTTGCAAGTGCTACTCTGAGATGAAGAGGTTAGCAAAGGAATTCGTGGCGGGCCGCATCAAACCAGTCAGTAGACTGATGACCAAACAAAAAGAAGAGGCGAAGTACTCGTGGAGACACGTTTGGAGCGCATTTCATCCGTAAAGGAAGTTTCTTGACGGTTGTTGTCGTTCTTGTGCAACACAGCTATCTCTTTATTCCCATGAAGTAATGAGTGCTGCCGACAGGGGAACTCAGGTAGATTCCATATTCCTAGATTTCCAGAAGGCCTTTGATACCTTTCCTCACAAGCGACTATTAATCAAATTGCGTGCATATGGAGTATAGTCTCAGTTGTGTGACTTGATTCGTGATTTCCTGTCAGAGAGGTCGCAGTTCGTAGTGATAGACGGTAAATCATCGAATAGAACAGACGTGATATCTGGCGTTCCGCAAGGTAGTGTTCAAAAATGGTTCAAATGGCTCTGAGCACTATGCGACTTAACTTCTGAGGTCATCAGTCGCCTAGAACTTAGAACTAATTAAACCTAACTAACCTAAGGACATCACACACATCCATTCCAGAGACAGGATTCGAACCTGCGACCGTAGCGGTCGCTCGGTTCCAGGCTGTAGCGCCTAGAACCGCACGGCGCAAAGTAGTGTCATAAGCCCTCTGCTGTTCCCGATTTACGTCAGTGATCTAGGTGATAATCTGAGCAGCCCCCTTAAATTCTTTGCAGATGACGCTGTAATTTACTGTCTAGTAAAATCATCAGACTATCAATTCCAATTACAAATTGATCTAGAGAGAATTTCTGTGTGGTGCGAAAAGTGGTAACTGGCACTAAACAAAGAAAGTGTGATTCATCCACATGGGTACTAAAAGAAATCCGATACATTTTCGGTATGCGATAAATCGCACAAATCTAAGGGCTGTCAGCTCGACAAAATACCTATGAATTACAATTACGAGCAACTAAAATTGGAAATACCACATTGATAATACTGTGGGGACGGCGAAACAAAGACTGCACTTTGTTGGCAGAAAACGTAGAAGATGCGACCAGCCCAGTAAAGAGACATCCTACATTACACTTGTCCGTCCTCTGCTGGAATATTGCTGCGCTCTATGAGATCCTTACCACGTAGGATTGACGGAAGACATCGAAAAAGTGCAAAGAAGGGCAGCTCGTTTCGTGTTATCGCGCAGTAGTGGTGAGAGTGTCACTGATATGATACGCCAGTTCGGGTGGCAGTCACTGAAACAAAGGCGGTTTTCTTTGCGGCGGGATCTATTTACGAAATTTCAATCACTAACTTTCTATTTCGAATGCGAAAATATTTTGTTGACACCCACCTACGTAGGGAGAAATGATCATCATAATAAAATAAGAGAAATCAGAGCTCGAACTCAAAGATTTAGGTGTTCCTGTTTCCCACCCACCATTCGAGAGTGGAATTGTAGAGATCTAGTATCAAAATGGTTGGATGAATACCCTGCCAGGCACTTACGAGCGAATTGCAGAGTAACCACGTAGATGTAGATGTAGCACAAAATGTGAAAATTTGAGGGCGCTAGATCAGGTGAATAAGGTAGTGCGGAGTGACATTCCACCTCAACTCCTGTAAAGTGTTTTTTGTCAGTCTGGCAGATGCGGGTGGGCATTACCTTCCTGGTCGTTTGTTCTTGGATTGCATCTGCAGAACGTCTCAGTTGTTGACACTAAATGTCAGCAATGTTGGCTACACCTCGGGGAACCAGTTCCAGTAGACCGCACCGTCGCTGTTCCACCAGACGCATACCATTACCTTTTGTGGATGTGCGCAGGTCTTTGTACGGGGAGTTGCTGTTTCGTCAGGGCTCTGCGATTCCTCTCTTTTCCTTACCTTAGCGTAAAGACACCGTTTCTTGTCAGCAGTAAGGATCAAGGATAGGAATGGTCGGTGTTCACGAGCCAACTGGCGACGAGCGAGCAGAGATGCACATATGGTCGCCCGCAAATTTTTGTGGTTTTGGCTTAAGAGCATGTGGTTCACAAACACCCAATTTGTCAACCTTCCCAAATGCATGCAAATGTCGCGTGATCGTGGAGTGATCACAGTTCATCGCATTTGGCATTTCCCGGATACACTGACGTGGATCTTCATCAAACTCCGAAGGTCTTCCTGAAAGTGGAAACTTTCTAGTGCCAAAACGATCCTCCTTAAAACGAGAAAACCATTTTCTTATCGTGCTATGTCCAGAATATTATCCCAGTACACTGCGAAAATATTTCTGGCTACTTCTTCTGCTGTAACCTCTCTATTGTACTTAACCCTTTCTGCGTCTGAGGTTCCAAATGGCATCATTAAGAATTCCTGGCTTTTTTGAGCTCCCCAATGCTTCAACGATACCATTTGGCATCGCTTCACGTAGTTCCAAGTTTGGCGAACATATCACAATTGTGTTTGCTTTCATGACTCGCCGTTTGTTTGAAGTGCAGAACAGAGAAGTGTCGTGAGTTGAACAACAACTGTTGTGTTTAGTTATATTTTGTACATACTGAAATTCTTGGTTATGTAATCAACTTTACGTAGTTCCTCAAGGGCAAGGGAAAGAAATACAGTAAGTTTACAATACAGTTATGTATGCATTTTTTGGAGTAATTATTATGTAATTGCCGGCCGCGGTGGTCTAGCGGTTCTGGCGCTGCAGTTCGGATCCGCGGGACTGCTACGGTCGCAGGTTCGAATCCTGCCTCGGGCATGAGTGTGTGTGATGTCCTTAGGTTAGTTAGGTTTAAGTAGTTCTAAGTTCTAGGGGACTTATGACCTATGATGTTGAGTCCCATAGTGCTCAGAGCCATTTGAACCATTTTTTTTATTATGTAATTTCTAATGATGCCATTTGGAATCATTTTATTTATTAACCAATAGATTCAAAAGAACTTTTGCCATGGATATGGCATATGTGCAACATATACAGTAAATATTCAACACAAAAAAAATTTCCCCAATTTTTTTCTAAATGTGACGCACAAAAACCAAAGAATATGTCGGAAATGTTCCGATTTCTCCATTTAACACTCCATTTTATAGCGTCCATAGCTCCACTCACTACCTTCAAATGATAAAATGACAACACGTACATTATAATAGCAACAGTAAACTAAAAAAAATGACAATCTGTAAATAAACATATAGAACCAGAATACCAACACGCCAAACAAAAACGTTCCGAACTCATGCCCAAATGATAACGTTGACGTACTGCTTTCCTTACCGTAGTTGAGCGTCCTACGAAGGTCGCTTCTTGATTCTAAAAGCAGTGTAACTCACTTGCAAGGATATGTACAAAGTTAGTGACGTGTGTAAACACGCTACTGAAACTTCATGCCAAATTAAAAATGTGAGGCTCGCATCCAGAACCTCCCTCTACCGTGAGCAATTACTCCATCAACTGAGGTATCAGTGCGCCACACACAACTTTCACTCACAGCTTTTCTTCGAGCAGTAAGTGCCTCCCTGTGCGCTACACAGCTGCAATCTTCCAGAAACTTTCAAATCTGTGTTCACTCCTCTGCAAAGTGAAACATTAATTATCAGCGCCTCGGTATACATTTCAGAATGACAAATCTGTGGTAAATTTCTAAATGATGCATACGTTTCTATTTTTTATGGTAGCACATTCCGTTCTAATGAGCTTAAAATCATCGTGCCAAGCGGTTTAGAATTCCCGAATCTGGCGCTATACCTGAGCAACAAAAAGAATGGTAAACGCGATGTAACTTGTAGTTTCGTTAATCAACCTATAATATTTGAACTGGAAACAGCATTTCTATTCTTTATTTTTCTCCATGACTTTGCTGTAATGATGTAAATGCTTCATCCTTCAGTCCTGCTGATTGTTCTTTGCGTATTGACCCACAGAAACTATTATCACCGAAACGAGGTTTAGAAAGTGACGATTCAAAGTATGTAATTTTGTGAATTTAATTATTGTTTATGGAATTCAGTAAAATTTCAGTAGTATCTGCCGAACATGATACTTTACAATACAACAAATAGTGAACTTACAGCAACTGAAAAGGAATTATGATTTAGCGACGCCGGTTCTTGTAGGACTTTGTTCATTTCAACGAAACATCACAACAGTCTGGTAGTGATGCAGTGTAATTCCCAACTGGGAATAAACTGGAGGAGACTGCCAGCATTCGAGTAATAACCAAGAGAGACCTGAAAAATTTGGACAGAACTAGATGATCTATTTTATTTCTCGGAAAGTTTGTCATTGAGGCTAGGTAGTCATTTATTACTCTTTAGCAATATGCAGTATACCTGCGAGATAGTCTCCTATGACGTAAATAACTAATACGTAAAAAGAATAGAGCAGGACAGCAAACTGGCGAAACATTCGTAACTTCTGTTTAGTCCTTTACGGCAGTCATTGCCCTTAATGGGATAATCCCAGTTTCTTAAGAAAATAAATAAATATTCAACAGTAAAACAGAGTTACCTTTCCGTTAATATTCCGAATTACGCAAGCATCTGACCTCAGAATGAATTATGATGTACATTTTCTTGACCTGCTCTACTTTTTTATACCTCTACGTCTTATAACTATATAGCACACTTCTTCGAGCAAAATATTGTTTCCTACGTTGTAAGAAATAAGTAATGGCGATTTTCCTCAATTATTTTTTTGCAAATTTATTTCATTTTGTATGTTGTGATGTTACATACTTGACGTGTAACTCTACGTCTATCTTGACAACAAATGATGCTTGCGAACTATAAAAATAGATGATAAACCAATATTTAGTAGTGCATTACCGCTGTGCGTGTTCTTGGTACAGATTTAGATGTTGCTTAATCTAGAGAGACTGCGCATGTTTTCGAAGCGGGACGTCAATCGTATGAACTATTCAAGTGGGATTACTGCCGGGGGCTTTTCCACACGTTTCATGAATCGTCTCACCAGGTCGGAGAATTGCATGGGCCCTGGAGAAGGGACCACTGATGCCATTACGAGAAGAGACGTAAGCGAATAAAGGAATCTGAAAAATGTAACCATTCCGTCGTTGTATTTCGATCTGTCAACTTGACACATTTAGATTGAGAGTTAAGCAATGAATGTAATGTTCCGTGAAAGAAATGTTTAGTACGAATAATTTCTGTATCTGAGAGACAGAGTATATGGCATATAGATCTGAGGAGTGTCGTGTTTATTTACGGAATTGGATATTGTGCTAAAATTCTTGGCTTCCAAAATTTACTGCCGATTATGAAGACGAAGTCTGAGTTTATCCACTGCCAAACACTGAAGCGAGCTTCAATCATTATCAGCATCACTGCTGAAGAGGAAAGCCAAACATCTACAGAGCTACTCATTAATATTCGGTATGTTTGGTGCAACTGCAGTGTGCGGCTGAGCATTCTCATGGAGAAAAGGACAAAGCCTGACGACAACATCCCTCTTCGTTTGTTCTGAATTGCCTTTCGCAAATAATTTTCTGGCATCGTCTTACCTGCTCGCTGCACGAGATCAACGGTTGACACTCAGTGCCTTCCCTGACTGCTGCACCATGAATGTCTGAACGTCTAGTTTTAAAGTTGTCCCAGTGGTAACACCGGTCCCTGTCAGATCACCGAAGTTAAGCGCTGTCGGGCTGGGCTAGCACTTGGATGGGTGACCATCCAGTCTGTCGAGGGCTGTCGGCAAGCGGGGTGCACTCAGCCCTCGTGAGGCAAAACTGAGGAGCTACTTGACTGAGAAGTAGTGCCACCGATCTCGGAGATGGGTGTGCTTAACACATGCCCCTTCATATCCGCACGCAGTGACGCCAAAAAACTGAGGATGACACGGCGGCCGGTCGGTATATTTGGGCCTTCATCTCCTGTTTGGGAGGAGTTTTAGTTTAGTTTTCATTTTAAAGTTAGTGCGCCATTTGAGGTTCTCTCGATGGGCATACTAGAGACACTGCGCAACATACGAGTATATGCTCATCGAAATTTCTCTGTGGTTTTAATTTCGCATACGATGGGACGTTGAAAAGAAAACAAAACCTCCTATGTTTCAAGATTTTAAACATGGCTGCAACAGCAACTGTTGAAATTCTTCACGATAAAGGATGACAGCCAAAAACAGTTGCAGGATAAAAATTTATTAAAATTTCTTGACCAAGGTTTCGGTACATATAAATATACCTTCATCAGAAGTAAAAAATCTGAAATTACATCATGTAATGGAGATTAATAAAAACAATTGTGCCAAAGGCGTCGTCAATAATTGAGACATCTTGTCCATTAGTACAACATGACTAAGGGCACAGGGTCAAAGCGAACAGTTTAGCACCATTACTTCGCCTGTTCCTATGTTTCTTTGGTGGGGGTCTAACCCCAGCAAGGATGAAATTCTCAGTCACTGCTTCCACCATTCACATTCCTTCCACCTGTGCAGGGAAATTACAGAACAGTTGTTTTGCAGTGAGAGGGACGGCGGGAGGAGGGAGGGGGTGTACCTGTGGCACTTCTACCAGAAGCGTAGTGTCACGTCGGTATTTCTCTGTGCTTAATGCGGATTACAGGAATGAAACGAGTGTATGGCAGAATGTTCCAAATGTTTCATCATTATAGTTTAAACATATCATATGTGTTACCTTATGAACCCTAAATGAGTTACGTATTTATGTAATTATTGGGCATATTTTACTATTTTGCCTTCTAAACTTTCATTTCGTCCTGCTGACCATTAAATGTAAGGACGTGTAGATTGAAACACAACACGCAGGTGTCTGCCTTCTGTGACGAGAGTACTGGAAAGTCGTTATCATGCTACTCCAAATGACTAAGTCGGAGAAGCGGCTATATAAAGAACTAGCTTGAAAGTGTAGGTAGCTACCAGTGTCTGCGTCAATCACGTCAGTCAGTACTTGATTGTAGTGTTGTATGGATTACAATATTCAGCAAGTGTGTATATCACCAGAATAGAGTGTAACCATAATTCAGTTTACTGGACGAGAGAAATCAACGGTGGGTAATGTGTAGAAGGATTGGCTATTTAGCATTGTACCTGAAAAGAAATAGATTGACCTACGACAGTGCAAGGCGGCAGTGGAGGCGGCAGCTGTGTGAGGCAAACCCACTGTTGCCACATAAGCCATGGTAGCAATAGACGTCTGTTAGTAGTCATTCCTTGTTCATGCTATATGGACGAGTTAACAATATAGAAATGAGTAACTCGTGTGCTTCTCCCGCTTAATTATCGTCTCTCTTTCATGGTGTTCTCCCCCTTTTCTTTTTCCTGTGCCAACGCACTTCGCATTTGGCTGGGAACTTTCTCACCATACTATGGACGAATCCAACTGCACTGAATTACTGTACCAGTGTCTCAGTGAAACCTACAAAACAAACGATGATCTTGTTTAATCTGTCTTCCACGGCCGGCCGGAGTGGCTGAGTTCTAGGCGCAAAAGTCTGGAACCGCGCGACTGCTACGGTCGCAGGTTCAAATGGTTCAAATGGCTCTGAGCACTATGGGACTTAACATCTATGGTCATCAGTCACCTAGAACTTAGAACTACTGAAACCTAACTAACCTAAGGACATCACGCAACACCCAGCCATCACGAGGCAGAGAAAATCCCTGACCCCGCCGGGAATCGAACCCGGGAACCCGGGCGTGGGAAGCGAGAACGCTACCGCACGACCACGAGATGCGGGCAGGTCGCAGGTTCGAATCCTGCCTCGGACATGGATATGTGTGATGTCCTTAGGTTAGTTAGGTTTAAGTAGTTCTAAGATCTAGGGGGCTGATGACCTCAGAAGTTAAGTCCGATACTGCTCAGAGCCATTTTGTCTTCCACGATGTGAAGTAAGGTTCATATATTAACTCAAATCGCATAGAGTCTATGACACATGAACTGCTTCAACAAAACTGTTGAATAATTGCTGGTAACAAGCGAAGCCGAAAGCGATAGAACGAGATGCTACAGAAACACACACACACACACACACACACACACACACACACACATACATACATGCATATGTACGCAGATGAATAACTCTGGTGTACATGAGTACTTACCAGCAACAGAATTACACTACCATATTTGCTTGGAAATATAGTTTTGTCTGCCTCTTAGGAAACGAAAATTTTCTTTGTTATGGTGATTTATCTAGTGATCGGACTAGGATTAATGTAATATATAGAATCCGATATATAATTACAAGCATTTTTACATTAAATGAAGTTAGTTTGTTTGTTACGTGACTGCAAATTAGCTCGAGTGTGAATTTCTATAATCTCAGGGTGGTTACTGATTAATAAAAAAATAGTCGAGCCGTCGACATGATGAACAAAATAAAAAATAATTTGTTGAAGAGTCCATATTTTAATGGAAGTAAAATCTTGTACTTTATTTTGAGTAAATAAATCTCCAGTGTAGCGGGTATCAGAAACTTATTAGAGAACTTTATTCTGCAGGTAGCACGGAATATATATTATGAGCTAAAATAATGTTCGGTGATCCGGATTTCTAAGTTTGCGAGTCTAAGAGAGTACCTTTTCGAGCCTCAGAAAATATTCGTCCATAGAGTTAACACTACGTTTACCTTAAAATATTTCAGACAAGTGAGCGTACTAATAAATCTCAGCACCTTTTCAGTCAGTTTCGGGTTGCCTGAAATGTTATGTGCATTCGAGTTTGTTGCACGTTCTGAGAAATTAGTGAAGTAAATAGATGAAATCATTGAGCAGTATTGCGTTTTACGGTGCCCAGAATGATCTTTTCTAGCCTTATTATACAGTTGTACGATACTAAATGTAATGTACATCTTTCCTGTCAAGCCGACGGTTGCGCGTAGCACATCATGCTGAATAAATACATAAAACCCCGAACAATAATTGGCGAACAACTCTATTACTGCTGTGGAAGAGAGGCAGTGTATTAAAAGATTGTCACCATCTTAACGCTATTCTTATTTACATCATATCATTGCACGATGGAAACAATGTGAATGAAGTAAACGAAGTATGCTTACGTGTAGTATCTTATGTTTCATTAACTGAATTTAATGTCAGTGTTTGGGAGAACACTGTAAAATATTAAATAGGAAACACTTTCCTGATGTTCAGTAAAATTTTATTCATTTGGTCACGAACGGGCTTTAGGTCTCTCTTGGCCATCGTTTGGTGACCATTAAATGCCACAACCACAGTCAAAATGACACTCAACTTGATTGGCGTAGGACTATCTAGGTGGCGTGATCTTAGCTTACTGCTTACAAACCGAATTGTGTAACTTCGTTTTTTTAACTGTTGAATTAAAACAAAAACTCAAATTCTGCGATAATTTTTTTGTACATTTATATACTAGTAACAGCGAAGGTGAGTAATTTTTTGTGGTACGGATGGAAATCGAAATCGTCAGAGGAAGTAAAGTTACTTTTAATAAGTACGCAAGACGAAGGAACTGATTCCCGTAATCATACCAGATATAGTCACTTTACATGCTGATTAATATCAATACACTGTTGAATTACGATTTAATATTGTAAGAATAATTAATGCTCCAGTAAAACTATGAGACAAGAACTCCTAGTAACTTTTCTTTTTTCCGCATCTTTCTTTTCCTATTCATGGGAGCCTCAGCGATTTGCTGTAGGATCTTGTTCTTTTTGCTGTAACTGTGGCCTCAGTCAGTGAGGTCCACCGTTGGAAATATGCGCTGCCAAAGACTTCATCTGCAGCCTACTGGAGGCATCCACGAGCAGTGACATGCACCCGGCTTCTGAAATCAGGCAGTAAATGGAACCAGCTTCCTTTCTCACACAAAATTTCTTCTAATAGTGCTGTGCTCTAGTTCCACTACGCTCACGCTACGCATACGTGGCCGGGATACTTACTGGATGTCACTAAAGGAAAAACCTTTTGGTTTGCGAATACGCGGATGCTGGTGGGCTCGCGTGACCACAGGCTATCTGGATATTTCTCTTGGTGTGCATCTACATATTCACAAGTTCAGTGATCATTGATCGAGAATTCATGAAACAACAGCTAGAACATCAGATGCAACTGCAGGCACAACTAGAATAAAAGCAAAAAGAACAGCTGCAACTTCCCGAGAGGATGGCGTGCCGGTCCCCGGCACGAATCCGCCCAGCGGATGAGTGTCGAGAACCGGTGTGCCGATCAGCCTGTGGATGGTTTTTAAGGCGGTTTTATATCTACTTCGGCGAATGCAGGCTGGTTCCCCTTATTCCGCCTCAGTTACAATACGCCGGCGATTGCTGCAGAAACACTGTCTCCACACACGCATTCACCATAATTACTCTACCACGCAAACATTTGGGATTACACTCGTCTGGTATGAGAGGGGTGGTCCAGGGGGCGGCCGAACTACACAGTAAACCTGGGTTCGGTGTGGAGCGGCGATGGGTCGGGTGGACTGCTGTGGCCTGTTCTACATCTACATCTACATTTATACTCCGCAAGCCACCCAACGGAGTGTGGCGGAGGGCACTTTACGTGCCACTGTCATTACCTCCCTTTTCTGTTCCAGTCGCGTATGGTTCGCGGGAGGAACGACAGTCGGAAAGCCTCCGTGCGCGCTCGAATCTCTCTAATTTTACATTCGTGATCTCCTCGGGAGGTATAAGTAGGGCGAAGCAATATATTCGATACCTCATCCAGAAACGCACCCTCTTGAAACCTGGCGAGCAATCTACACCGCGATGCAGAGCGCCTCTCTTGCAGAGTCTGATACGTGAGTTTGCTAAACATCTCCGTAACGCTATCACGGTTACCAAATAACCCTGTGACGAAACGCGCCGCTCTTCTTTGGATCTTCTCTATCTCCTCCGTCAACCCGATCTGGTACGGATCCCACACTGATGAGCAATACTCAAGTATAGGTCGAACGAGTGTTTTGTAAACCACCTCCTTTGTTGATGGACTACATTTTCTAAGGACTCTCCCAATGAATCTCAACCTGGTACCCAACTTACCAACAACTAATTGTATATGATCATTCCACTTCAAATCGTTCCGTACGCATACTCCCAGATATTTTACAGAAGTAACTGCTACCAGTGTTTGTTCCGCTATCATATAATCGTACAATAAAGGATCCGTCTTTCTATGTATTCGCAATACATTACATTTGTCTATGTTAAGGGTCAGTTGCCACTCCCTGCACCAAGTGCCTATCTGCTGCAGATATTCCTGCATTTCGCTACAATTTTCTAATGCTGCAACTTCTCTGTATACTACAGCATCATCCGCGAAAAGCCGCATGGAACTTCCGACACTATCTACTAGGTCATTTATATATATTGCGAAAAGCAATGGTCCCATAACGCTCCCCTGTGGCACGCCAGAGGTTACCTTAACGTCTGTAGACGTCTCTCCATTGATAACAACATGCTGTGTTCTGTTTGCTAAGAACTCTTCAATCCAGCCACAAAGCTGGTCAGATATTCCGTAGGCTCTTACTTTGTTTATCAGGCGACAGTGCGGCACTGTATCGAATGCCTTCCGGAAGTCAAGGAAAATAGCGTCTACCTGGGAGCCTGTATCTAATATTTTTTGGGTCTCATGAACAAATAAAGCGAGTTGGGTCTCACACGATCGCCTGTTTCCGGAATCCATGTTGATTCCTACAGAGTAGATTCTGGGTTTCCAAAAATGACGTGATACGCGAGCAAAAAACATGTCCTAAAACTCTACAACAGATCGACGTCAGAGATATAGGTCTATAGTTTTGCGCATCTGCTCGACGACCCTTCTTGAAGACTGGGACTACCTGTGCTCTTTTCCAATCATTTGGAACCTTCCGTTCCTCTAGAGACTTGCGGTACACGGCTGTTAGAAGGGGGGCAAGTTCTTTCGCGTACTCTGTGGAGAATCTAATTGGTATCCCGTCAGGTCCAGTGGACTTTCCTCTGTTGAGTGATTCCAGTTCTTTTCTATTCCTTGGACACTTATTTCGATGTCAGACATTTTTTCGTTTGTGCGAGGATGTAGAGAAGGAACTGCAGTGCGGTCTTCCTCTGTGAAACAGCTTTGGAAAAAGGTTTTTAGTATTTCAGCTTTACGCGTGTAATCCTCTGTTTCATTGCCATCATCATCCCTGAGTGTCTGGATATGCTGTTTCGAGCCACTTACTGATTTAACGTAAGACCAGAACTTCCTAGGTTTTTCTGTCAAGTCGGTACATTGAATTTTACTTTCTAATTCACTGAACGCTTCACGCATAGCCCTCCTTACGCTAACTATGACATCGTTTAGCTTCTGTTTGTCTGAGAGGTTTTGGCTGCGTTTAAACTTGGAGTGAAGCTCTCTTTGCTTTCGCAGTAGTTTCCTAACTTTGTTGTTGAACCACGGTGGGTTTTTCCCGTCCCTCACAGTTTTACTCGGCACGTACCTGTCTAAAACGCATTTTACGATTGCCTTGAACTTTTTCCATAAACACTCAACATTGTCAGTGTCGTAAAAGAAATTTTCGTTTTGATCTGTTAGGTAGTCTGAAATCTGCCTTTTATTACTCTTGGTAAACAGATAAACCTTCCTCCCTTTTCTTATATTCCTATTAACTTCCATATTCAGGGCTGCTGCAACGGCCTTATGATCACTGATTCTCTGTTCTACACATACAGAGTCGAAAAGTTCGGGTCTGTTTGTTATCAGTAGGTCCAAGATGTTATCTCCACGAGTCGGTTCTCTGTTTAATTGCTCGAGGTAATTTTCGGATAATGCACTTAGTATAATGTCACTCGATGCTCTGTCCCTACCACCCGTCCTGAACATCTGAGTGTCCCAGTCTATATCTGGTCTGTTGTGGGAATGTGAACCTCCGAGGGCTATGGAGGGACGAAAACTCACCGTCATTTCAACGTTCCCAGTTTAAATACACAATACAATGCAGGAAATTGCAAAAACAGACATAATGCCTGATGGAATAATCGCAATCAGTGGTTTTGGAAAAAATGGAAATGAAATCCCATGCTTCTTTACAGACAGTAGGGGAACGATGCGGGAGGCCCGCACCGCCTTACTAGGCAAGGTCCTAATGGAGGTGGTTTGCCGTTGCCTTCCTCCGACCGTAATGGGGATGAATGATGATGATGAATACGACACAAGAACACCCAGTCATCTCGAAGCAGGAAACATCCCTGACCCCGCCGGGAATCGAACCCGGGACCCCGCGCTCGGGAAGCGAGAACGCTACCGCGAGACCACGAGGGGCGGACAATCAGTGGTTTTACAATGTTACTTATAATCCGTCTTGACTGATAAATGTTTATTCATATGACCGGTTCCGGTTCCTCTAGAACCAGCTTCAGATCTGTGACGATAATGATACTACTTTAATATTTCACGAATGCAAACCTTTTCCATCCTATCCAATCAACATCAAATGTACCAGAACGTACGTGCAATTTCGGTTACGGGAGTAACTCGTCCACACACAGCAACCTTCACATGCTGCGTCAGTTAAAATCGGTTGGCAGAATGCACGTCATTTGTATTAATTACAACACTATTACCGACAGCTTGCGTCTGGTAAATTTGTTACATTACATATACACATACTGTATTCAGTAGATTTTTGTAATCAGCTTTTATGTCTAAAAATATTTAATTAAAATCTGTATATGTCAAGGTTAAATTCTGTAATTATCAAAATTTAAATACGCAGTAAAATTATCATTTTTATACGATCTTAAAACAAAGTGCGATTTCTATAAATACGGCGCTGGTGTAGACTTGTTTCCGTCCATGGTCTGCTTCCGTGGTTCCCGCCATGTCGGTGTTGTGCCGCGATCCGCCCAGTCGTCTGACGTCCATCGCCATGGGCTAGAGCGCCGCGTAGCAGGGCCCGTGGACGATGCCAGGCGCTGCACGCATCTTCCAGCTTCCCCATCATCCCCGTCTTTCATCCTTCGGCCTGGACCTCCACATGTTAACAGTTGTCATTTTAGGAAGTCGTCATAAATACTAAAATAGGCGTTACGATTGAACTCGCTTTGCTCGTTGAGGATTAAATCCGGGTCTTTCTTTTTGTGGGTGTATATTTCAATTTCTTCCAGAATGTTAAGAAACCGCCCCTTATGAGCTCTATGCAGGGTGTCTAAATTTTGTTCAATGTTCGTGACTGAGTGTTTTGAGGCAGCCCTACGGGCCCCAAACGCTGTTTTGTTTTGAGAGTCGGTGTGCTCCCTGAATCTGGTCTCAAAGTTCCTACCAATCTGCCCTATATATTGTTTACAGCAGTCATCACATTTGATCTTATATATACCTGAATGCTTAAATTTATTCCTACTATTGCATATTTTGTGCCGGAGCTTCAATTTTAGCGTGTTATTTGATCGTTACATACGAATAAACATTTTGCAACCAAGACGGATCATAAGTAACATTGACAAGGCAGTAAGTTGTGGAACAGAAACAGCTTGTGTTACAGCAGCTCATGAAGCCAGAACAGCATCTGGCAACACTGTTCGGGCCATATCATCCAGAAGAAGACTGGGACTCATACTACAGTCGTCTGCGGCTCAAGTTCCACCTGAGTGACAGAAATGACGTTGCCAGACTGCCAGACAGCGCATTTTTCAGCCGTATACTAAGCCCCGAGAAACATATTTTCTAGAAAAGTGAGAAGGCGTCTTCTCACTAAATCTAAGGGTTTAGAATTGTCAGAAATTCGTCGTTTACTTTCAAAGCAAAACAAGCAGTCAACGGGCATCATAACAGCTAGACTCGCATTTATTTCAGTATCTCAGTATGATACATCAGTCATATGGCTGATCTCAAAATGCTGACTCCAAAATGTCGTGGAGATGAAAGTTACAGAGAATCCTTCACCAAATAGTAAGTGCGTGATGTAATAGTTATGCGTGCATCTCACAAAGATATCTGTGCATATTCGCTGAAATTTACAAGTCCTTCTCTCAAGGAAGTGTTAGCCATATCAACAACCTTTGGAATGTCATATGTAGCACAACAATATTTTGGTAAAGTAACGCATTTTCTGTGAAACCATTTACAACAGCATATGCATCACAGCAGTATTTTGATGTAAATTATGTATTTTCTGTAAAACAGCATTCCTATTCACGCCTCAGTAAGCGTGATTGAAGCTCATTTAGGGACAAAGTCCAAGCAACATATCAGCAGCATCATTTATTCGACTCAACAGTGTTCATGTAGTTCCTCTATCATAACAACAGCAGAGTGGGGTGTGGTATACAGCGTGTCGTAGTAGTTTTTCTAGACACACACACGAGCACTCGGCGCCCGCATAGGGAAACGCTCTCTGCAGAATGCTGCAAACAAGGTTACGAGACCGAAGTATGCATAGGCGGCACCGCGTTACGTCAACAGCGCAGCCTCGGGGTAAATGTGCTACAGGCACGGCTGAACCCTTTCGCAGCATCTCCACAAAAAGTTTTTTCTCCTACTAACGATAAACATTCCTGCTGATTCCGGTTCGCCAAATTCTATCGTAACTGACGAAACGTTTACAAAGACTGGCTCTCTGCCTCTTCAGCCAACACTAATAGAGGTTACAGTTTTACGCAGGTACAGCGTAGCTCTGAGTGGTAGACGCTCAGTAACGGCATTGTTCGGGAAAGTCTGCCATCCGATTGCTTTGCCAGGTGTACCATAGCCTGGAGTACAAAACATTTTTGGGACCAGCACTTTTTCGTCTTATGATTTTAAAACAGCTAACGTCAGCACTCTGTCAGTAGTAGTAGTGTTCGATAATCTTCAGTCAATATGTTTTGAATTTTTAGCTCAGTTTTCACCAGGCGTACAGTGTGCAAATAATTATGTAGCTCTCATCCAGTTCTGCATCACCTACATCTGTGCCAGTAGCATTGTGAGATGACTTCAACGAGGAATAATATCACCTGGTGGAACAGGATTACCTCACACTAAACACATCAAGTCGCTGGTCAATATCACTGGTAGATTCATGTAAGCTATGTGGTCCCCAAAGTGTTTGTGGTGATTTTAAATCAACGATAAGTGTTTCGCATTCGATCACAGCCACTGCTTAAATTTTGAATGGGGATTTTCAGCAAATTTGGACGAGGGTTTCCAGCGTAAGGAGTGACATTCTGTCTGCCAATGGCTTCGTCGAAGAGGGCTACGGAGCTCAGGTCCCTTTACGGCCCTTCCTGTGGGAAACTGCCGCCTGGAGACGGAATAATCGCCAGTGGTCAACGGCATGACGATGCAAAAGGTAATGGAAACCACTCCACTGAAGAATTGTAATGTGTAACCATATGTCAAGTGCCCTGTAACTAATCAGCCCTCCAGTCGGATCTATGGTAGGCGACAGGCAAGGAGGAGGAAAGAAAGACGAGCAGGTACAGCTCTACGAGTCGGAGACGATGTAATGCTAGAAATTTGAGTGTTGTATGGAAGTTAGAAAATTTTAAAAGGGAATGCAAAGGCTCAGTCTGGATTGAATGGGGATCACTGAAGTCACATGAAAAGTAGATAAGAATTTCTTGGTCAGGCAGACATAAGGTGAAATCCACAACAGCAAAAATGGCATAGCGGGAGTAGGATTTGTTATGATTAAGAAGGTACTGCAGAGATTGTGCTACTGTAAGTGGTTCTGAGTAGAGGTTATTCTCATCAGGTTCGACAGCAAACCAAGGCCACAAAGATACTTCGGATATACATGCCGATTTTGCAAGCAGAAGATGAAGAGAGGGAAATGATAAATTAGGATACTGAACGGGTAATTGAGTATGGAAAGGAAGACGTTAATTTAACAATCGTTGGGAACTGGAACGCGGTAGTAAGGAAAGGAATAGAATACAGAGTTACGGGAGAATATATGAAAGAGGAGAAGAGCTAATGGAATTCTGCGACAAATTTCTGTTAGTTACAGCGGAAAAGCCATTCAGCAATCACAAAAGGAAGAGGGTTGGAGACACATTAAGCTTCCAGCAACATGGTCAGCCAGAGATTCTGTAGTCTGAATGTTGGGCGTACCCAGCAGCACATACAGACTTAGATCGCAAAGTAGAAATGTTTGAAGAGGAGACTCAAATTTAAGAGAATCATTCGGAAGAATCAGCGTGAAAATAAGTGGGATACTGAATTAGTGATGAATGATAAGGCACGTTTAAAAGTCTTAAGGCTGTAAATTCTGAGATAGTGAATACCACAATATGCAGGCCAACTGTAGAAGAATGAACATCTCTAAAAGAAGGGAATAACAAAGTTTGACAGACAACTATAGGTGGAAGAGAGGTAACTTCAAAATGTATTGGTTGTCAAAAGAAATACTTCAAGTGATGGACAAAGGTACAAAGATGTTCACCAAAGGATAGGAATACAGCAATGGAAGGTACTTTTAGCTAATATAAATAGTAAGTGCGCAGAAGGCAAGGCAAAATGGTTGCAGAAAAGTATTGAGGAAATCGAAAAAGAAATGGTCGACGGAAGTGTAATGAAAATCGGAAAATTTAAAAACAGTGGCGGCAACATTAAGAGTGCAGTGTGAATTCCGCTATTAAACGCTGAACGGAGAGCTAAGATTGGTGTAAAGAGTGCAGTGAAGGTCTCTCCTATGGTGAGAAGTTGTCTTATAACGTGTTAGAAGAAGAAATCGGTGTCGATATGGAAGACATAGGGTATCCAGTATTGGCATAAAAATTACTTTGGGTGACACGGTACCGAGTGAGGCAGTAGGGATAGACAATATCCTTTTGGAAATCCTAAAATCAAGAGGGGGAGACGGCAGAGTGAGAGGGGGGGGAGGGGCGAGAATAGACAATGAAACCAGTGTCAGGTTGGTGTATAGAGTCTATGAGAGTGGAGACATACGATCAGATGTAGGGAAAAATATCATCCACACTTTTAGGAAAAGCAGATTTATTATTTAGTGCATGGCTTACAGGATTCTATTTTACAGGTACATGTATTAGTCATACAAGATTATATATATATATATATATATATATATATATATATATATATATGTGTGTGTGTGTGTGTGTGTGTGTGTGTGTGTGTGTGTGTGCGTGTGTGTAAAA
This sequence comes from Schistocerca nitens, assembly GCF_023898315.1. Taxonomy (NCBI): domain Eukaryota; kingdom Metazoa; phylum Arthropoda; class Insecta; order Orthoptera; family Acrididae; genus Schistocerca; species Schistocerca nitens. The sequence goes on along the minus strand of NC_064619.1, from coordinate 545,074,195 downwards.
TGGAAGCTGAAGAAGCGGTAGCTAAAGGAAGTTACGATATGCATTTACCATCATAACTTGATATCCCAAAACTTCAGCCAGTTGATTGCTGTAGCTGCAGCGTGTTCAAATTTTTTTCAGGCATTCGTGAATTTTCTTTTTGGGCAGTCGTGCTAATGTGACACAGTATTCGTTTCGATGTTTCGCAGCCAAATTGATCATCATCGATCTTTCTCCATTTATGTACTGTTCGATTGGTCATCGTCTCGCCTGGTTCTCTCGCGGCTGTGGGAGCTCCACATTCTACTTGGTGCGAGAACTATCGATTAATTTAATGCCTCCTACATCCAAGCTCGTGACAAGAATAAAAATCAGAATAACGGAAAATAAAATGGAGGATCTATTAGATGAAGATCAGTTTGGATTTAGGAATGGTAAGGACACCCGAAAGGCAGTTCCGACTTTGCATTTGATATTGGAACAAGGTTGGATTTGTCGACTTGGAAAAAGCGTTCAAAAATGGCGAAAGGGGTTCCAAATTCTGAGATTAATAGGGATAAGCTATAGGGAAAGACAGGTAAGACTAGGACCAAGAGGAAACATCAGGATTGGAAGACCAAGAACGAAAGGCTCCGATGAAGAATGGTACAGGAGAGGGTTCCTCTCGGTCAGCCCTACCATTCAGTTTCTACATTGAAGAAGTGATAACGGAACTAAAAGAAGCATCAAGACTGAGTTGGAAATTCAGGTTGAGAGGATATCATTAATGAAATTCACTGAGGGCATTGCTATCCTCAGTGAAAGTGAGGAACTGCAAAACTTACTGAAGGGAATTAATAGTCTAATGAGCACATAATGTGGATTAAGAGTCAGCAGAAGAAACGCCAATGTAATGAGGAATAGCTGAAATGAGAACAGCGAGAAAATTAACAGCAACATTGGTGATCACGAAGCACGCGAAACATTCTACTTCCTTGGTAACAAAATAACTCACAGCACAAGAGTCAAGGAGGATACAGAATGGAGACTAAAGCAGTCAAAGAGAGCATTCCATGTCGAAAAAAAGTCTACTAGTATTCAACGGTAGCCTTGATTTGAGAAGGATATTTCTAAGGATGAACGTTTGGAGAACAGCGTTGTATAGAAGTCAAACCAGAAAATGAAGAACAGGAAAAGAAGAGAATCGGAGAACTTGAGATGCAGTGCTACGGAAGAAAGCTGAAAATTAAGTGGACCTATAACATAACAAATGAGGAAAGTCTCCGCATAGTTATCGTAGGAAAAAAAGAATAAGGGACAGGATGATGGGCTGCGTGTTAAGACATCTGCAAATAAGTTCCATTGTGCTAGAGGGAATTGCACAGGATATATGCAGTAGGAAATGACTGGGACTGGAATATATTCAGCAAACAGTTTAAGAAGTACTCAGAGAAAAAGAGGTTGTCACAAGAAAACGATAAATGGTAACTTCACCAGCCAGAAACCTAATGCTAAAAATAATGCTCAGTAAGAAACTTCCTGGCAGATTAAAACTGTGTGCCCAACCGAGACTCGAACTCGGGACCTTTGCATTTCGCGGACAAGTGCTCTACCAACTGAGCTACCGAAGCACGACTCACGCCCGGTACTCACAGCTTTACTTCTGCCAGTACCTCGTCTCCTACCTTCCAAACTTTACAGAAGCTCTCCTGCGAACCTTGCAGAACTAGCACTCCTGAAAGAAAGGATATTGCGGAGACATGGCTTAGCCACAGCCTGGGGGATGTTTCCAGAATGAGATTTTCACTCTGCAGCGGAGTGTTCGCTGATATGAAACTTCCTGGCAGATTAAAACTGTGTGCCCGACCGAGACTCGAACTCGGGACAAAACGCAGTTGCACCGTACTTCCGTAATTTTGATTCAACCCAAGAAACGTGGACAGAATGGTCCCGACAATTTGGATTTCATCTCGCCGCCTACAGAATTCAAGGTAATGAGCGGCAGCCGTTTTTGCTTTCGTGTGTAGGTGTGTCCACCTACCGTGTAATAGTGAAATTGTTTCCCCGACGCGACGTAGCAACTCTGTCATACGAAGAAATTTTGTCTGCTTTAGATGCCTATTTCAAAGAAACAGTAAATGTCGTTGCAAAAAGGTATACGTTCTTTCGTACAAAACGTACGGCTGGTCAGACTAATAGGGAGTGGGTTGCAACATTGCAAGGACTTACTAGGGAGTGTGCTTTTGAATGTGACTGTGGACTCCCTTATTCAGATACTATGGTGCGTGATGCAATAGCACAGAACGTTTCTGATGTTCGCATACGGGAACAGATTTTGAAACTAGTAAATCCCTCCCTTCAGCAAGTGATAGACATATTAGATAGGCAAGACACACTTGACTTTGCTCAGGAATCATTTGCAACTTCGACAGCCGTGTGTCACATTAACCGGCCCACCGGGCCCGCTGCACGGAACGCTAACCTGCCCTCGCGCACGTCCGCGCAGCCACGTGTCCCGCGCATGCAAGCACATGCAGTGAAATCATGCCCGCGGTGTGCAACTAGACATTCGCGTGAGAATTGCCCGTCACGCCAAGCTATTTGCTTTTTCTGTAATAAGAAAGGGCATGTTCAAAGTGTTTGCCAGAAAAAGCTCAGATCAGACACTCACAACCATTCCAGGCCCTTTGCTTCGCGCCGGAATCGAACCAAGGACAATCAGGCTCGGGAACCTTCGCCCATGGACATTCATGTAGTTAATTCCACCCCGTCCAGTGTTCCTCTCGCTAACAGTGACTGTGTTCGTCCCACAAAAAGTGTGCGTCGACGTCGACGGACGTCCCGTCCCGTCGCACGTGATTCTGTACCAGTGTCTGTTCACGTTGCACAAAACAGTCGCTCTTGTCGTCAGCAGGACAATAAACTTTTTGTAGATTTGGATTTTGCCGGACAAGTGGTACCGTTCCAGCTCGATACCGGAGCTGCAGTTTCATTGCTCAATCACGCCACGTACAAACAACTGGGCGCACCTCCGTTGCGTGCAGCGAATGTTCAGTTAAATAGTTATTCCGGACAAGCTATCCCTGTGTTAGGACAGTGCACTCTTCTTGCTACATACAAGGAACAAACAAAACTTGTGTCGTTTTACGTTCTTCGTTCTTCTACTGCAGTGAACTTGTTTGGTTTAGATTTATTTCAGTTGTTTCACATGTCTATAGTAAATCAGGTCCTCTCAGTGAACCAGACTGTGCCTTCCGCCAGTGTTTCTCGTCTTTGTGAAGAATTTGCAGACATTTTTGCACCGGGCCTTGGTTGCGCTAAGAACTATGAAGCACATTTGGAACTGAAAGTGAACGCGCAACCGAAATTTTTCAGAGCGCGCGATGTTCCGCACGCATTGCGTTCTGAGGTCGCCCACCGCTACGACATCTTGTATCGGTCCACTGCTACGCATGGAAACGCCGATGCGTTGTCCCGTTTGCCTGTTGCTGAGGATAAAGCATTCGATTCCTCTGAACTTGCTTGCCTGTTAATTGATTCGGAAACCGATGCTGTGGTCGACTCGTTTCCGATTGATTTTCGTCGTGTAGCTACAGCCACAGCTGCTGACCCTGTCCTTGCTACTGTTTTGCGTTTTGTTGCTACGCAATGGCCCTTGTCAAAGTCACGGATCGAGGATCCGTTGGTTCGCCGATTTTTTGCTCACAAGGAGAGACTTTTTGTACGACGTGGTGTTTTGTTGTTGCGTTCTGATAATGACCAGTCCAGAGTCGTGGTCCCACGTTCGTTACAGTCGTCTTACGGCTTCTTCACCAAGGACATTGGAGTATAGTGCGCACGAAACAACTTGCTCGTCAGCACTGTACTTGGTTCGGAATCGATGCTGCGATTACAAATATGTGCTCTTCTTGCATGGCGTGTGCCGAACAACAATCCGCACCGCCGTGGAAATTCTTTGCATGGCCGAAAGCCACTTCCCCTTGGCAACGCTTACACATCGATTTTGCTGGTCCATTCTGGAATGCTCGATGGTGGGTTGTGGTCGATTCCTTCAGTAATTTTCCATTTGTTGTCCGGATGTCTTCCACGACGTCTTCTGCCACAATCCAGGCGTTATCTGCTATTTTTTGCATTGAAGGTCTTCCGCAGACTATTGTTTCTGACAATGGTCCACAATTCATGTCCCCAGAATTTCAGTCATTCTGCAAGGCCAATGGTATTCAACATCTGACATCCGCGCCGTTTTCGCCTCAGTCAAACGGTGCCGCTGAACGATTGGTCCGGACTTTCAAGTCACAGATGTTGAAGTTGAAAGAGTCGCATTCTCGGGAGGACGCGTTATTGCTCTTTTTGTCTTCGTATCGCTCTCAGCCCCGCGATGGTCGCTCGCTGGCTGAGTTGCTCCACGGTCGTCCTCATCGAACCTTGATTACTTTGCTGCATCCGCCGCATCAGGTTCCTGTGCAGCGGCAGACTCCTGCTTTTGCTCCAGGCGACGTTGTCTATTATCGCAACTATCGCGGTTCCCGGCGTTGGCTCGCAGGGCGCATTCTTCGCTGCCTCGGCCGCGCGATGTATTTGGTTTTGGGGGCCTCTGGTGAGGTGCATCGGCATCTCAATCAGCTGCGCCTCTGTCGTCGCACGGGTTCTGCCGCTCCCCGTCTGCTTTCAGCGACGGTGCCGTCCGGTCAGCGCCCTGGGGACCCATCTACTGGCTCGCCTCATCCCCAGGTGTTACCGACGATGCCTTCCATTTTGCCTCATGGCGTCGCGCCGCCGCCGCAGCCGCCGCAGCCGCCGCAGCCGCCGCCGGCGCCGCCCGCAGTGGACGCTTCGCTGCAGCCGCTCAGCGCCTCCCTGGGTCACGCGCCACCGCTCGCTTCCCGTGACCAGCTGTCCTCCGCCATGGAACTCTTGCCCGCTCCGGACCACATGGCGTCTTTGCGCGTCGGATACCCCGACGCAATGGAGGTCGACCCTTCGGCCCCTCCTGTCTCATTATGGGCGCATACACTGCATGTTGACGTGCACCCTGGACTAGGTTTTCAGGCGTTTCCTAGCTCCCCTCTGACCGAATGGCAGGGTGCGGGTGGCACAGCCTCGCCTGTTGTTAGGCTCCCCACCTCATCGCATACGTCAACATGGGGTCCTCCCCACGGCGGGCGGAAGCCTTATCACACGACCGTCCGCCGATTTGCGGGGGAGGAATGTGGTGTCACCGCCAGACACCACACTTGCTAGGTGGTAGCTTAAATCGGCCGCGGTCCATTAGTACATGTCGGACCCGCCTGTCGCCACTGTGTGATCGCAGACCGAGCGCCACCACATGGCAGGTCTAGAGAGACGTACGAGCACTCGCCCCAGTTGTACGACGACGTTGCTAGCGACTACACTGACGAAGCCTTTCTCTCATTTGCCGAGAGACAGAATAGCCTTCAGCTAAGTTAATGGCTACGACCTAGCAAGGCGCCATTTGTACCATTGCATGTATCTCAAGATACTCTCACTTGTATCATCAAGAATGCTGTATACCAAAGGACGATATAAAAGTTAAGTGTTCTAGTAGCTACATTCTTTTCTTTATCACATTCATCACGTATCCTGTTCCAGACTTCGCGCCAGTCGGCGTGTGTGTACGTGTGCCCTTTCGGCTACCCATCACTGTGGACTGGCTGCCTTGTCAGTCCACTACACTTTTTTTGATTTCCCTGCTGCATCTGTTATCTCCGGTGATACAGGTACGTAAATAAAATATGTTTCTCAACTTCGTCTATTTTAATTGTTAGTATTTTGATGTCAGTTCTCTTCCTCATCTTTTATTAAGTTACTATCATCATTTTCGTTCTTTGAATAACAATTTTACGTCCTGACTTTTTCTAATTTGCCAAAAACGTAGAAAATATGTTTCGGATATATTTTTCACTATCAGCTGTTAACGCAAGATCATCTGCAGATCTTTTGTTGTGAACGGGATTTCGGTTCATTTTAACTTCTAATATTTTTTGTCAGAAGATCTTACAGCTCTTTCGTTGAAAAGCTTAAGCAAATAAAGAAGCTGTGGATTTCCTAGACTTACTCCTTTGTTTAATTTTGGACTTATATTCTTTTTCGTTAATACCTATCTTCAGACATTGATTTTTGGGTTTTTTAATATGGTTTACTATCTTTCCAGTGTATGTGTGTATCTTTGACTGTTCTGAAAAGTTTTTTTCAGATACTTTCGTCAACTGCCTTTTCTAGATCAAGAAAGGCTGTAAAGTATTCCTTTTTCATTCTGACACTCTCGCTATCAATGACGGCTTCCACGTTTTTTTTATAACCAATTTCTAAATAAAGATAAATGTAGGTATCGTCGCACAACCTGTTCAACACGCTTTCTGAGGTGCGTCATACAGAGCATACGAGAATCAAGGCGAACTGGCCCTAGGCCTATATTCCAGTTGTCTCCACGAGTCGATAAAGTAACTCTACCTCAGTGGCATAACACAGTGAACAGGGCCTGAAAAACGGTATTAAACCCTATGCAATATCGAAGCAGGCTGTGGGCCAATTACGTTTAGAAAACATTTGTAAAGACCTTCCGATCACTCCATTGAAAAGTAGTTACTGCAGTGCCCATCGTTCGGTATAAATACAGAGAGTAATGACGGCAACTTGTTTAAATCCAACGTGGTTATTAACGTGACTGTTTACTGAAGCGAGAGAATTGTTTTGCTGAAAACACAGGAATGGTTATTGTTTTGTTTTTCCGCAGCCGGAAGAAAAGCACAATTAAAATTTTGTTACACTGAGTTAGCTTTTCGCATCTTTATTTGGCGTTCGGAACTAATTAACTCTGAAAACATTTTAAAATAATATCAGCTTGCATATTCAATTTACTCCGATTAAGCCGTAACTACCGAAAATTCTGTAGGTACCGTGCTGCAAGAACGGCTGCTCCGGTTTCCGTTATTTGTTTCGGCAAGACAGATTACGTGAAATAACTCGCCTGATGCCTTGCTTCCACGTATAGATGCGCTTCGGCCTATCGGGTGAGAAAAATACGTTTTTCACAAACATGCTTCTTTTTAATTACTTAAGAAAACAACATCCTGGTTTCAGAAAATTATGTAATTATCAAATTTTGTTGCTCATTAACTACTGTTTCACACATGTAAATCACGATATTTTTGAGATATTTAGCGGGCTCAAATATTTATGTGCTTCATTGGCTATTTTAGTATTTCAGGATGAGTATGCACTGACGCCATTTGTGTTGCTTCAGTATCTCAAAAATTACGTTTCTACATTTAGTCTCTTCGTAACTAATTTCAGCTCATATACCTGCATCTGTTCTGAACAAGCATATGTAATACAGTTTCATTCGATATATAATAGTTTCATTCTATATATGATACAGTTTCATTTGATGTGTCATTTAACTCTTCTCTCATACTTCCTTGAAAAGATACACTCATGTCCATAAAACATGATGACACATATTCGTTACAGAACTGATCACTCTCAAATTTTCAGTGATACGTAAACGTGAAGATTTGCACTTTTCTGCTTGTTACAGAGAGAGGATTTTATTTGTTACAGAGAGATGTGCAGTCTGCAATGACTTTTCTGCACATCCTTTACTGTGAAAACATAATTTTTATTAGTTATGTGCAACACTGTTCAAAAATACAGGATCGTTATTTAAATTCGGGGAGTGCTGTCTAGTGGTAAAGTAGGAGTCTGGAAACCAGAAGGTCAAGGGTTCGCATCAGGTCGGACAATCTTCAGTCTAAGCGTCACACCTCAACTATGTAAGGAATTGCCAGGAACAGCACGTGGTTTGTATTCTACGTCAAACTACTGGTACCCACCCTCAGACTGGATAACTGCGGGACACGCCAGTCGTCGAAGTTGCGTCCAATTGAAGCACTTGCTCCCCGCCGTGGAGCCACGCGTATTTATTAGTATAGTTATGTACTCACTACGATAATTCCTCTAACCACGTATTCCATGAAAAATTTCTCTGTAGATCTATCTTCGAAGAAAAAATATTCTCACTTTCACGTGACACTGTCATCACGTACCTATATTTGCAGACACACGTAGCAGAAATCGGTTTATTGACTACTATTATTTTGAGTGTGAAATTTCCGTCTTTCTCTCCATAGACAAAATGAAATTGTTGTAACGAACTGTCATTTAGGATTTCAAAATGCATTCTTTGTAAAACTGTACATAAGGGAAGACAACACTTTATTGGAGTTACAGATGGAGCAGCAGTTTCGATTGGGAAAGGATGACAAAATAATTCGGCCACGTTTTATTCGGAGGAATCTTTACTGACATTTGTCATAAGCGATTTAAGGAAACCACAGGAACTTCAACGTAGCAGGAGATGGGTGTACAAGATCTGCAAAATGAGTCTTCTGTAGGTGTGCAAGAGTTTCCCCATATCGTTGATCACTCTTCACTGTAATAAGTGATGAAAAAGTATATGGGATTAGGAGCACTTCTCGATAGCTCTAGGCTTGCTTGCCCTTCCACAAAAGTACTACATCTACCCAAGAAATCCAGTTTCAATTTCGAACAGACCGGAAATAACCATATCCGACCTACAGCGTCGAATGTAATGTAGAGTAAACTATGCGTAGGCCAACTTACTTATCGTCGTCTAGTGGAACTGTCTTTGTGCTTCCGTCGAAATCATTCAAATTGACATGTTCTTCATATGCACGGCCTTTCCTGAAGTGACGTGCAATATTCTTCGCCTGAGAATGACAGTAAAAGGAAACCTGCACTATACTTGTCAATAGGGTGCAATGATTTAACTGTCTTATACCGGTAAAGCATGTTCATTTCATTAGGTCTTTCTGTAACTAGTAAAATCACATTGGGTATTCTGTAATATGATTTTCGCTACGCAATCCGTTCTAGTAAACGTATCCAGAAATGTAACTATGAAAGCAATCGCAGTTTATACTATATTTTTCCTCACATTTAGAGCACTCTCCCCTAGTAGCCAGCTTAAAAATTGAACTCACGACCCGTTCCTCGAAGAAACACACGTTTTATGAGTTAATAATCAGATGGTATCAACATCAAGGTTTAATGGTTTTGAATGCTCGATCAGACACTTCGTAGTACATCATGTTGGAAGAACCTGAAAGTTCACGGTTAAGACTGCACATCACGCCATGCAGAATGCACATCGATCGCAGGAAAGTCACGGTTTTCACTAAAAAATTTGAAAATTCCGTAGGTATCATCCATAATTAACCACAAACTTTTACAGGTTAATGCAATTCATCAAAAAACAATTATTGCACAATCTTAACAAATCAATTAGAGCTCCTGGCTACAAGTACTCGCATCACAAAAGCTGGCCTCGAGCTCCCAGGGACGAAAGCACGGAATCATTTCCAGTGCCAAAAAGCACGAAAGATTTCTACCCTGTTTGGCTGAATAACATGGTAGCCATTTAGTTATTAACTATCTATACGTTACTTACCAGTTATTTATTAGCTAAGTATTGTCAGTTTCGACGATTCATATTCCACAAACATACCACATTCATCTCTTTATTGACTCAGACAAATCAAGATACAAAAATAACATCGTCCAAAGATAAAAACAAAGTGAAAAATTAAGATTTTAAACAAATGATGTTTATTTAGTTATTTGGTCATAAAATATAGCGTAAGTTATGCTGTAACCGTTACATAGAAGACATAAGCATGTCAAGAAGTTATTCATCAGAGACTGTAATAAATCCACCACAGCAACGGCTGAGATCGCGAAACAGCTTCCTGAGAACATCCGAGAAGCTCACCATTTCACCAGGGAAGGCAAGGCTGGAGTTATGGAAGAAGTCGACGCCTCACCCGCAGACGCCAGAAGCTGAACTACCACCTGGACACAACGAGAGCTGGCTGGTGTGGAAATCTTTAAACAGATTACGATTAGGAGTTGGACGATCTAGAGACAACCTGAAGAGATGGGGCTTCATAACAGAAGATACGTCCTTTGATTGTGGACAAGAACAAACAACAAGCCACATGCTCCAGTGCCTTTTGTGCCCTACGTCCTGCACGAAGACTGATCTCCTGCAAGCCACTCCAAGCGCCTTGGAGGTTGCAAAGTGCTGGGCACATGTAATATAAATACAATTTGTGTATATATATGTACATATTTATTGATGTGTATGGCTACTGTAAATTTGTATGTTTCTGATTCGAGAATAAATAAATAAATTATGTGTTTCAGGTGGTTTTGAATATTTCCGAAACTACTTTAGATGTTAAACTGAATTCATACTGTCGCTGATTGTAATCGTTACAAAAGGCTTTACAAAGTTCTATATCAAATTAGTTTGCTAGAACACTCTATAATAATTCATAGCGGTATATGTAACATTGCTGTCGATAAAGTTCATGCCTATAGCTTTGATTGACGAAACGGCCAGTTCACATGTTACGTGGAGTGGGAGCACAAAGACAACGGCTAGGCTAGGTGCAGACACGCCACTCTGTCTAGCACTGTTTTACGCGCCTGCAAACAGAGAACATAAATGAGACCGCTAATTAAAATGCAGCAGTTTCACTACGAGTAGAAAACTGCGCATGCTCCACTTGCTCTGGAAAGTTTTTCACACGATTTTAAAGGAACAGTGGAGTAGAAAAAAAATCCTTTCACATATTGTAGCTTCATTCGTCAGCTTCAAGGTGAAGCGCCAATCAGTCATGGTCATTGTTATTCTGACGTTTCGACGTTAAATAACACGATTCATGAAATTATAATAGACTGCAAGGAAGTAGGGGTCGCTATGAGTTTAGTATATTTTAGATCATACATTGATGCATATGAAAAGTATCTAACATACTCAACATTTCTTTAAGCCAGGGAGGAAATAAAAACCCAGTCTCGAGTAAATGATTTACATGTAGTGCACTCATTTCTGACCATGTGCGCTAATAATAGCAAGAATTAAATATTAACAACATCCATTTTATCTCTTACACAGTTCGATATACTGAAAAAGTTTTCTGGAAAAGTTAGCAAGCAAAGGAAAGACTGCTTTACCACACGATTAGCATTGCTTTGCCACATGATTAACACGCAGGACTTAATTATGCAATATGCGAGTATCTATAGGCTTTCTCAGTGGAATAAGGAAAATTTTAATGGTCACAAGTAGCTATTGAAATGGGAATTGGTGTGGTTATGGAATGCCAAAAGGAAAAAAAAATCTGACTTTTATTTATATACTGAGAATGTGTTTATTCGTGATCTATAAGCTGTTGACTTGACTCGTCCTCTATTCCTAGTTTAATAAACGATTATCGTATTAGTGAAGTGATGTTGTTCAACGTTCTCCGTGTTTTCTAAATACAATACTAAATTTTAAAATGACAATAGGAGAAATATAGATGTTATCCAAAATACGACGCCAATGAAACTTTTCTGAAGGAAAAAAGGTTAAGAAGTGTGAGCAAATAAATCACTCTTTCTGTTGTAATTTCAGTAGAAGCCTCTAACCCACTGTATAATTGATAAACAACAGTCAGGAATGAAACTTGCCAAAGGATTTTATTTCTATACCGCAATGATTTGAGAAAATGAAAACATTTCCCAGCACTCAGTGCACCATCTCTCTGCACTAATTTCTGCATTAGCCTGTAGCACCACATCTCTGATGTTTCGACTGTCTGCTGTTCCGGTTTTCCCACAGTCCATGTTACACTACTATACAGTGCTGTGCTCCACACGTACATTCTCAGAAATTTCTTCCTCAAATTGAGGCCTATGTTTGATACCAGTAGACTTCTCTTGGCCAGGAATGTTCTTTCTGCCAGTGCTAGTCTGCTTTTGATGTCCTCCTTGCTCCGTCCGTCCTTGGTTATTTTGCTACCTAGGTAACAGTATATCTTAACTTCATCTACTTCGTGGCCATGAGTCCTGACGTTAAGTTTCTAGCTGTTCTCATTTCTGCTAATTATCATTACTTTAGTCTTGCTTCGATTTACTCAGTCCATATTCTGTACTCATTATACTGTTTATACCCTTCAGCATATCACAGAATTCTTCTTCACTTTCACTCAGAATAGCAATATCGTCAGTGAATCGTATCATTGATATCCTTTCACCTTGAATTTTAATTCCACTAGATAACCTTCCTTTTACTTCCATCACTGCTTCTTCGATGTACAGGTTGAAAGTAGGGCGGGGGCGGGGGGGGGGGGGCGAAAGACTACATCGCTGTCTTACACCCTTTTTATCCGAGTGCCTCGTTCTTGGTCGTCTACTCTTCTTATTCCCTCTTGGCTCTTGGACGTATTGAATATTACCCGTCTCTCCCTATAGTTTACCCCTATTTTTCTCAGAATTTCCAACATCTTTCACCATTTTACATTGTAGAACGCTATCCCCAGGTCGACAAATCCTATGAATGTGTCTTGATTTTTTTTTTGTCTTGCTTCCATTATCAACGCGCAACGTCAGAACTGCCTCTGCTTCTGTCTCCATTAAAGGTTAATTCCTGATTTTTTGCAGCTTATATATGTTTTTATCTGTTTTCTCTTGATGAGTAGTGGCAAGCCGGTCGAGAAAGGAATTAACTGTTTCTTAACACACAGAACTATGCTCCCTTTCGGGTCTGAGCCAGTATACTTCGTACCTCTAAAGCTGAGATCACTCTGACGACTTGCAGCATCCTATCAAAGGGAAAGCGGCTTACCGATGTCTTCCACGAAATGAAAGATACTTAAGGTGGATACGTTTATTCCTTCTCTCATAGAAATGTCATGGCCCAACATAATGAGGAGTAGGAAACTCGATATTTTTATTAAAACTCATTGACATTATCACGGGCAATATCAAGTCATGACAGAGACAGAGGTGGAAACAGAAAGCGAGCCAGTGCTTCGCAAGTAGGACTGCTCTTCGACACGTCATGACACTGTCTGCCCTGTGCGGATACGAGTTCAGCAGAATGAAGACGCCACAGAAAACCAAAGGATGCGAAACAAGCTAGTAATTCACGGAGCAACGGCACGTAGCGACGAACTGACACAGCAGTTAACAGCCTCTTAAGTGAATTTCTACATCTACATCTACATTTATACTCTGCAAGCCACCCAACGGTGTGTGGCGGAGGGCACTTTCCGTGCCACTGTCATTACCTCCCTTTCCTGGTCCAGTCGCGTATGGTTCGCGGGAAGAACGACAGCCGGAAAGCCTCCGTGCGCGCTTGAATCTCTCTAATTTTACATTCGTGATCTCCTCGGGAGGTATAAGTAGGGGTAAGCAATATATCCAGAAACGCACCCTCTCGAAGCCTGGACAGCAGGCTACACCACGATGCAGAGCGTCTCTCTTGCAGAGTCTGCCACTCGAGTTTGCTAAACATCTCCGTAGCGCTATCGCGCTTACCAAATAACCCTGTGACGAAACGCGCCGCTCTTCTTTGGATCTTTTGTATCTCCTCTGTCGACCTGGTACGGATCCCACACTGATGAGCAATACTCAAGTATAGGTCGAACGAGTGTTTTGTAAGCCACCTCCTTTGTTGATGGACTACATTTTCTAAGGACTCTTCCAATGAATCTCAACCTGGCATCTGCTTTACCAACAATTAATTTTATATGATCAATCCACTTCAAATCGTTCCGCACGCATACTCCCAGATATTATACAGAAGTAACAGCTACCAGTGTTTGTTCCGCTATCATATAATCATACAATAAAGGATCCTTCTTTCTATGTATTCGCAATACATTACATTTGTCTATGTTAAGGGTCAGTTGCCACTCCCTGCACCAATTGCCTGTCCGCTGCAGATCTTCCTGCATTTCGCTGCAATTTTCTAATGCTGCAACTTCTCTGTATACTACAGCATCATCCGCGAAAACCCGCATGGAACTTCCGACACTATCTATTAGGTCATTTATATATATTGTGAAAAGCAGAATAAGGAGGACACATGCCGTCAATACGATCCGAGCGCATGTCACAGCCAGAGCCTAGCTTTACGTGCCCCAGAGCTCCAGCTCTCTTCGTGAGGTTTTCATTGGGACCAATTGTATTCACGGATACGGCCTTGTCGCAGTGGATACACCGGCGCTGTCGGGCGTGGCCGGCACTTGGATGGGTGACCATCCGGACCGCCATGCACTGTTGCCATTTTTCGGGGTGCACTCAGCCTCGTGATGCCAATTGAGAAGCTACTCGACCGAAAAGTAGCGGCTCCGGTCAAAAAAGAATCATCATAACGACCGGGAGAGCGCTGTGCTGACCACATGCCCCTCCTATCTGCATCCTCAGCTGAGGATGACGCGGCAGTCGGATGGTCCCGATAGACCTCTTGTGGCTTGAAGACGGAGTGGTATATAATTGTATTCACAGTGATAGCAAACGACTCCATGATTACGAAACAGTAATGCATCTATGACCTAGATGCTCCAGCACATTCTCTGAGCTAGCTCAAGGTGCACTCTACCTGATGGTCCTCACCTCATGAACTTCCTACTTTTTACTGCCTACCACTTACTGATTTTGAAACCGACTGACAACACCACATCGCAGTGTGCTGACAACACTGAACTCCAATGTAGAAGCCGGCAACAGGGCCCTTGGAGGTTCCACATTTCTGTTCAGCACAAAGGCGCCTTTGTGTGCTGAAATCTACCAGGCCGGCATGGGGGAGATCAACTGACCACACACAGCTGATGCGTCAGCAAGGGTCATCGTAGAATTCAGAGTAGAACTGAGAACACTCCAGCAGCCACCATGAGACCACTCTGCGCTGGGCAGCGGCAGCGATGCTCGCCGGCAACCCCCGCTGCGCCACGTCGCTAGCACCTCGCCTGGGCGTGGAGGTGGTTAGCCGACTTGACAGATGTCAGTCAGAATCCAACAAACAGCCGAATGAAGTATCAGCGAAATAACGACTTTTAAGCACTGTGAATAACTGGCTGAACTCTAATACTGTTTTACTAGTGCCGAAGACGCTTCACAGGTTCCCAACAGCTATCCTGACTTCACGCGGAGATGTTTCCACTTGGCCCTTTTGTAGAGTCAAACAGACGGTGTGCTATTTGGCGTGATTTTTTGGAATATTTCTCAGATCATTGAGGTGTAGAAATATAATATATTTGTAAATTTCAGCCGGCCGGGGTGGCCGTGCGGTTCTAGGCGCTGCAGTCCGGAATCGCGGGACTGCTACGGTCACAGGTTCGAATTCTGCCTCGGGCATGGATGTGTGTGATGTCATTAGGTTAGTTAGGTTTAAGTAGTTCTAAGTTCTAGGGGACTGATGACCTAAGATGTTAAGTCCCATATTGCTCAGAGCCATTTGAACCATTTGAATTTGTAAATTTCAGAACCAGCTCATCATATTAAAAACACACTGAGCTGCAAGATGCCCCTGAGTTTGTGACAGGAGGAAAGATTTATTTGCGCCTGACTTCTCAACCTACTTTTACTTCTAGAAAAGTGTCGTCAGTGGCGAATTTTTATCAACACCACATTTCTCTTATGGCATTGAAACATCCCCTTAGAAATAATTTATGAATGACTGTGCTGGTAAACCTCTTACGTTATTTGATTTTCAAACAGCCGAGCAAAACTGTGCGTACTCAGACATTTCCCTCTTTACTTATTCTGATCAACACTAAACTGACAAACAATATTTTTAGCGCAACGCAATCTGACTTTCAATCATCCCTACAACAGAATGGTCGTGAGTAACATTAACCTATACCTTTCACAAATCACTTACCTCACAAAAATCCTCGTTAATCAAACTACTGCAATACAGCGAGCGCCAATACTGCCACCTAAGTAAAAGATTCAAACTACTGAAGGCACTAACTACTGATGGGCAAACTTAGCAAATGAAAGATTTTGATAGAGAACCAACAATAGTGTACAAAGGTCATAATATATATACATATATCAGTTCATGACATCCAGTCTTGTCCACAGCTCGTGGTCGTGCGGTAGCGTTCTCGCTTCCCGCGTCCGGGTTCCCGATTTCGATTCCCGGCGGGTTCAGGGATTTTTCTCTGCCTCGTGATGACTGGGTGTTGAGTGATGTCCTTAGGTTAGTTAGGTTTAAGTAGATCTAAGTTCTAGGGGACTGATGACCATAGATGTTAAGTCCCATAGTGCTCAGAGCCATTTTTTGACATCCAGTCTTACAAATTTCCTTTTTCTGACGGACACACGTCCAGATCATCCGCTCTCAAAACTCTGCCATCTCTCTCCCCACATCCACCATTGCTGGCGGCTCACCTCCAACTGCGCAACGCTACACGCTGCTCACATCCAAGTGCCCAACACTACAATAGCAAATATTCCAACAATGCAAACCAGCCACAGACTGCACACAGCACAGTCAGTGACTTTCATACAGAGCGCTGTGTGTCGTTACAAACATAAACACCATGTTAAAATCTACCAAAACACAGCAGAGTTTACACAATGTCACCATGGTAATGCAAATGCAATTGTAATAGAATCGTGAACCAGCGGTTTTTTAAATGCAAAACAAAGTATAAGACATGTCAATAGCTTATAACTTATGAAAACACAGATCCTCTTCCCACATGCAGAAAGAAAGTCAATATATTAGTTACATTTGACATGCCGCAATGTATGAACTCATGTGTACCAAACAAAAACTCACAGCGATTTCTATTTTTAATTGCAATCTATTGGAATGTCATGGAGTGTTACTCAATTTCGTAATATCACAATAAGTATGGCCTTTATCACCCTGAAGATAGCGGTTATTTACCGAATAGTTCCTTTCAATTTGTGTGAGGAAAGTTGCAGAACATGCGGTGTGTTCGCTCTGCCGATCCCGCGTTCAAGCACATTGGTCACTTCCCACGCTGAATTGTTTCATATATTCCGGCTAGCCAACTAGCGCGTATCTGTTGCGCTCAGTACTGTCACGATACTGTCACTGTCTGCTGCCTCATTGGATAACACAGAGAAATTCTTCGCCCTGGTTGAAACCACCTCATGCTGGCCTCGGCCGCGCGTGTTCGACACACTCCGCTGCTCCACTGGCTGCGACTCACATCGTCGCTGACGCTGTAGCTGTTGCCGCTGGTTAAGCCGCAGACATAGCTGGACTTGGCAAGGGAGGCGAAGCCAAGGGGAAGTCAAGATTCCGCCTTATGCCCTCCTACTGGAGCACCTGGCCGAAGAAGTGCGAAGCGGAAATAAGAGCGAGAAGAAGGAGAAGACGCAGCAGTGCTACAAGTGCCAACAGCTTGACCACGTGGCGAAGTCCTGAGGCAACACGGTCTCTTGCATGAAGTGTGCAAAGGCACACGACACACGCGACTGCAATAAGCCGCATCATGTTGCTTCAAAAATGCGTTGACTGCGGTGGCGCACATGCTGCAAATTATCGTCCCTGCAGCTATATTAAGAATTTGAGCAAGCTAAACAAGAAGACCATGCCGGAAAACCTCAAGAGGTGGCCCAACAAGACAAGGCGGCAGCCCCGCCCCCCTATCCGAGAAGGGGAAGCGGACCACATCACCGCGAAGAAGACGACGACCATGGTTTCCGTGAATCGTTACGGAAAGACATCGACGATGCCACCGCCGCGATCAAATTCGCCACGACGGAGGAAAGGGCATCCCTGAGGGCAGAACTGTAAGAGGCGCGCCGTCAGGTGTGGCAACTGACGGATGCCTTGAACCTCGCGTCTCGCAAGGGAGACGCGCCGCCCCCAGCAGGAAGAGGATAGAGGCGGAGACACAGACGACCGCCTCTCTGACCGACGCGGAGAGGCAGGCTGCTGGGGAGGTGGTCGAGGAAGCGGAGGAGGCGGCACAGCAGCTGGAAGAAGAAGAGGAAGAAGGAGTTAAGGTCGCTGCTATCGCTGCTATAGTTGCAGGAGAGGCTGCCAAACGAGAGCACCCGCCGCTGCCGGACAACCCGCAAGCCGCGAAGATGGCGATGGACATGTTACCGAAATCACTGCGAGATGGTATGCACCTACACCACAACTCTGGTACCGCGCACCGCGGGTTTTGAATCCGCGCCAGACGGCATGGACGTCGAAGATCCCTAGAGGGCGCCACGGTGGAACACGTGGTCACAGCTGCTAATAGCGGCGTCCCCGATCACGTATTTAAGCGCCTGTCTCTCGCTCCGCAAGTCAGTCTAATCGTTGCGTGCTTCTGCTCACATCTCGCCTCGGATAACGTTTTTACCATATTTTATTCCGTGTACGAGTGGGCGTGGTTGATTTGTGTGGTTCTCTTGTGACGCCGTTGTTTTTTGCTTGTTATACGTAAGTTCTCGCTTGGTTGTCCTTCGTTATTGTGTCCGTCCTCTCCCGTTTGAGTTGTTGTTCGCGTGCCGCTCCGTGGGTCCCGCCGCGCTCTCCTTCACGGCAACCGGAACGGTCGTGGTTACAACAACAACCTTCTATATCCCTTCACCCCTCCCTATACTCCTAAACCCCCGATTCCCCACCAACCACACGACTTCGGTTGGGCAGCATCAAACCTGCACAACATCGTTTCCAAGGAAAACCTAGCCCTGATCAACTCTTATCCCATCTTCACCCCTCGGGATTGGCAAAAGATCATAGATGTAGTGCCAAGAGCGAGGACTAAGAAGGAAAGAAGGAAAGAAGGTAATCCAACTCGCACACTCAGTTATGTAATCCTGCCCCGCTCAGGGAAGTGCAGTCTTTTCCCTAGTCCCAGAAAATAATCCTCACCGCATCACTTTTGGAGTAAATGTCTAATGACCATGACTCCTCATTTAGGCACCCTCTGGGAGGCTGTCAGTCATAGAGAGCAAGGAGGAGAGCCGCGCGTCTGACTTGTTTTCTTTGTCGGCGCACCAGTTCGATGCCCCGACCTTCGAAAGCTTTGTCTACGATATTGTCACTGGACGCGGGAAGAAAGCTTCTGACAGATTTCTCGTCAACGATGTAAACTGCCACGCTTCGCCGTTGTGCCAGATTGGAGTGCGAGGCGTGGAATGAACTGCTCGTCAACACTTTCAGATTCTTTGTGAGTCTGTGGCGCTGGTGCCCAGGCTGTGAACGTTTACTGTGATGTTCTACGTGCCGCGAAGAAGTCACCATTGTCAATTAACCTCACGTGCCAGGCAGCAGCATAAGCTGGACCCTTAGAATGCGCTTGACATGTCGTGTCGTCGGCGTACAGCATAAGATAAACAAGTGGGTAGATTGAAGAATTTTGTGCGTATTGAGAGTATAGGACGAGACGGAGCACTGAACACAGTGCCGCTACAACTACTTGATTTGGTTTGTTTGGGGGAGGAGACCAAACCGCGAGGTCATCAGTCTCATCGAATTAGGGAAGGACGGGGAAGAAAGTCGGCAGTGCCCTTTCAAAGGAACTATTCCGGCATTTTCCTGGAGCGATTTAGGGAAATCACGGAAAAGCCAAATCAGGATGGCCGGATGCGGGATTGAACAGTCGTCCTCCCGAATGCGAGTCCAGTATGCTAACCATTGCGCCACCTCGCTCGGTCACTACAACTAGGATATAGCGCTCAAAGGGAGGACCATTCATTCCCTTGACATGGAGGATGTGTCACTGAAGTTAAGTTTCAGAAGTTAAGAGTTGTCATCGCTTTCCTCTTTACAGTCACTGACGACCGGATTCTCCTTTGTTATAATATTGCTCCGTTGCGGGCGTGGTTACTACATCACATGAACATACATGAACTCGGCACGCAGAAATTGGAACTCTCCACATCCATTGACAGGAATCAATACAACGAAACACGTCTTCCGATTGTGATTATTCTGTACCTTAAATGTGCAGAGAACTCTTTGTAAAAGCTTACGCGTCTTTGAAAACGGGGTCCTGCTCACATTTTCCATTAGTAACACGCGACGTGGAACGGTGCAAATTTTCTTAAGAATCAACTATATTTGATTCTACAGTGTTTCCGCCGATTTCGCAATACCGTATCTTCTACCTCTATTAAGATATAAACGTGTATATTTTAACGTACGCATAGAAATAAAGAGTCTTTATTTTCAAAAGAATAATTCGATTGTACATGGGCGTATCTTTTATTTGCGTGCACACACAACAGAGATGTTCAGGATCGAAGTTTTCATTTGCCTTTTACGTATAACTAATATGGTCTCCATATGATGCACGAAATTCATCGCATATACGTCTGTTACAATGTTTGCAGTTAACTGCGCTCATTGTTTTTATTATGAGCCGTCGCAAATGTGTTGGGAAGGCAGGAGTGTGGGGAGAGTCTTTCATACATCCCCACTACATACCATGAGATAAGACGATTCTGAAGACCAATGATGCAGTGAGAGCTCCGTACGCCCCTTGTGACCGATCAATCCGTGAGGCTAGTCATTGTTAAGAAATGCCCATACACGCAGCTGCTCCTGCTGTAGTACTCCGTTCTAGTGAAAAATGAAATTTTCTGCATCGTGGAAGAGTCAGATCTCCATCACATTCAGATACTTTATTCCTGTAACCAGCTTTTCTGCAAAAACGCACAGCCCATTAATATTATTTCGAGAAACCATGAGTGATAAGCGAAGCTTTGGAGAGTATCATTTACGAAATGTGGCTGCTGTATTCCGCAATTTCTTATCGTGTGGCAGTACATTTTTCCACTTACGTAGATAATAGTCTTGTCAATGAATACTCGCTGTGATAGAAAAAAAGTGATGTCTTCCGTTTCTACATCTGAACTAAAATTAAAATGTTCTACACGTTGTTTTCCATCATTTTCTACGCTATCACGAAACAACTGAATCCCGTAGATTTTGAATCATTAACGTAGCTACAAAACGTACTAGCTTGAATGTTGAGGAGTGGATAACTCTCGATTGGAAAGACCGGTAGACGTCAGTAGACTACGTGGAAAGCTGTGTTGAATACGTAGATTTTGAACGAGCACACAGGGCTGACATGTAGATCTTCGCGTATTGAAACCATCAGTTTTTTGAACTTCTGGTGATGTTCATAAATGCTTTGAGCTGCAGGAGGTGGAGTACCGTTCTCTCGACGGAAACCAAGCCTCACAGTTATATCTGAACTAACCTGTTGAAACGGAGGACGCAGAACGCCTTTTCTTGCTGTGCTGTCGCCATCTCACCTCGACGCACACTGACAAGGGAACCTCCCCATCGCACCCCCCTCAGATTTAGTTATAATTTGGCACAGTGGATAGGCCTTGAAAAACTGAATACAGATCAATCGAGAAAACAGGAAGAAGTTGTGTGGAACTATGAAAAAATAAGCAAAATATACAAACTGAGTAGTCCATGGGCAACATAAGCAACATCAAGAATGATGTGATCACAGGAACGCTGTGGTCCTCTGGTTAGCGCGAGCAGCTGCAGAGTGAGAGGTCCTTGGTTCAAGTCTACCCTCGTGCGAAAAGTTTACATACATTATTTTTGCAAAGTTATGATCTGTCCGTTCGTTCATTGACGTCTCTGTTCACTGTAATAAGTTTAGTGTCTGTGTTTTGCGACCGCACCGCAAAACCGTGCGATTAATAGACGAAAGGACGTGCCTCTCCAATGGGAACCGAAAACATTTGATTCAGGAAAACACGTCTATACGACACTGGTGACGGCATGTGCGTCACATGACAGGAATAAGTTGTCGGCCCACCTAACTTACACACTTGGCGAATGGGTAAAAAGATTCTTCTACCTTTCCCGATTTAGGTTTTCTTGTGGATGTGATAATCACTCCCAAAAAAGTGATGAAGACATAAGAGTGTGTCACACAAATTGCAACAAATGAATGTAACAGTTTCACAGTCGCACAGTTTTCTCTGTGCTCTGTCAAAACATATGTATTTAACGTTTTCAAATTTTTCCGTGTGTAGACCGTCAAATCCTGCATGTGTCCAAGCAAATCTGAACATGTCCTGGAATTTTGGAGAGCGAAATTGATTATGTGTGAGTGCCTGAACTTTGATAATTGTCTGAAAATAAAAATGTAAAATTTTTACTGGAGGGAAGACTTGAACGAAGGACCTCTTATTCCGCAGCTGCTCACGCTAACCACGAGACCACCGCGCTCCCGTGCCCACATTGTCCTTGGTGTTGCATATGTTGGCCATGGACTACTCAGTTTGTATATTTTGCTTATTTTTTCATAGTTCCACACAACTTCTTCCTGTTTTCTCGATTGATCTGTATTCAGTTTTTCAAGGCCTATCCACTGTGCCAAATTATAACTAAATCTGAGGGGGGTGCGATGGGGAGGTTCCCTTGTGAGTAGTGAACGAGCGAGCTAGCTGCGCCACTGAGACCTCGTACGGCAACCATATTTGCGAGGAACGTACAACTGACGCCAAGGGGCACTTTAGTTTTCATCCGTAGGTTCACATGTACTCCAAGTTCTGCATGGACTCATGTGGAAGATATAGTTTTCTGAAATGAAATGAATCATTTTATAACACTTCGTATTGCTTAATTTTAAGAATTACATCATTCTGCCAGTTTTTTGCGTATTTTTATTTGCGCCGATTCTCGTTTTGGGATTTCACCCATCTTTAGTTGGCGTTGTTCATATATGAATATTCAGTAAGTACATCGTTCAAACATCGACAGCGATTTGGATCCTGCAATGGGCTCTGCAAAATTAGCAAATTTGCTCATCTCCGGTACCTCGCCAGTTGTACATTTACGATATATAGCTGGTTAGGTGTGCTGACATTTCATTGTGCTTGTTGTTATTCATATTTTCGAGTTTATAGATGACACAAAACAGCGCAGTATCCGCCTTGCAGCCTATTGACATCTTTGTTTACATCGAAAATTACATTTATGGTCAAAGTTATACTGTACATACATGTTGTAAAAGCACTAATTCTAGATGAAGCTTGTGGGCGTCTAACAACATAAAAATGCATTTGTTTTCATGAACATGCTGAGTGATCTGTATGTTTATTAAGTAAGTGCAGTAGATTATTCTCTGCCATACTGGTTATGTTTGTGGACCGTGACTGTGTGGAATAATTATTTATTTCTAATTTCTGCCAGCAGTCACATTTTTATTTTATGTTTAATCTAACATAATGCAATATAACGCGTTTCGAATATCTGCTCATCTTCAGTCGTTTATACATACATACATACAGAGAAGTGTTACTTAAAAATAAACAGTCTTAAACCAGATTGATCTAGAACTCTTTGTCCATTGTTTGTTACTGTAGCGGCTGGTGTGGCATTTGGGGGGGGGGGGGGGAGGCACTGGATGGCTAGAAATATAAATCAGTGATGTCTTCTGCTGGTGTTCTTCCTTGTGGTTGACTATGTATGATATCACAGCCTGTACAGGATGCAGATAGATTTGCATCAGTTATGTCTTACGAAGATAGTGAGAAAGGCTTTTATATGGCAGTTGATCACTTAAGATTTCATTATCTTCTTCACTTGTATCTGGTGGTTTTATATTGTGAATGAGCTTCCTACTTAGGTTGTTGCTGGTGCTGAAGCTGATTTTTACTTCTGTGTTTTTGAATAGTCTTGCTAATTTGTCAGATACTATTCCAAGATATGACATTTTTACATATTTGACTACTGGGGCACTGTCAGTTGTGAGTGTAGTTTGATGCTGTTTGTTCAGTTTATTTTTTATGTCTTGTGACATGATATTAATTAGAGAAGTATCATATTCATTGTTTATTGCGGTACACGTTATGGTTTCTATTTCTTGTTATAGTTCTGTATGTTGAAGTGGAAATTTGTGTGCTCTCTATAGCACTGATCTATAAGCAGCTTTTTTGTGGGACGAGGGATGTGTAGAGGAGTTTGGTACAGTGGTGTCAGCGCCAGTAAGTTTTCTGTAAACATTGAAAGCTACTGTTTATTTTTAAGTAACATTTCTCTGTATGTATATACGTGTGTATGTATAAACACCTGAAGATGAACAGAACATGTTCGAAACGCGTTGTATTGTGTTAGATTAAACATAAAATAAAAAAGTGACTGGTTGCAGAAATTAGAAATAAATAAAAGTGCAGTAGAGTCTGTTTCATTAAACCAGCATTATTTTTCTAACACACGTCTCGGCCTTTCAGCCATCTTCTGTTGGCGTAGTAAATAATCTTCAGTAAGAGAATCGGTACAACGTCAAGAGCAGTCTGGATGCTGCAGCTGCTGGATATTTTAAAATATTGTAGTACATTTTGTATGAAATAATTAATATTACATATTTATCTCGCAACTTAGCATAACATTTACAAACAATAAAGGCAAAGCAACACACTTTCTTCGTGCTAGACTCTTTAAAAGGAATCCATTTTCTTCATACATATAGTGACAGAAGTACCGTACCTGAGAACTTACAAATGTATCAACTGGCCGATAAAGGAAAAAGAATCATCTTACTTCAACAAATTGAAATGTGTTAGTGCAAATGTTTATCCCCAAATAACGTCCTAAATGACTATAGCTACGCAACAAAATTTCTTTGTTGAATTTCCACTGTTTCCTCATACAACTACATGCTAAGTACAGTCCTGGAAAAACGTAATTCAGTGTGAGCACATAGAAAGCGCGTGGAAGTTCAACATCAGTCTGCTGTGGCGCCCTATTGTTTGTAAATGTCACTCCAACTGTGAGTGACATGTGTAACATTAATCTGTTCATATAAAATGCACTATATTATTTTCAGAATTTTCTATATTGTATCAGCAAACAGTCACTACTGCAATTACTTAATAACCACACCAAGCAGTCATGCTAAACAATTTCATTTTTTATTTCATTTTAGCCATACAATAGCTTACACTAGAAATAGTACTTTTATAACCGGTAGGTGAAATACAAGTTTGACTATCGCAACAGTATGCAATGCAAGCATAATTGCGTCTTCATGTTTCAATCAATGTTTTGTACCCATACCTCTGTACTGTAGTCATCAGAATCAGAAACTAATAAGCAAATCATACTGATGTAGATTTCGTATAGGTTTCCGTAATTTGCACATGGTTGCTATTTTTTGCTCTAATCTTACTGGGATAGAACAACTTGGTTCAAGACATATGTACTGAGATGGAAATTACTGCGCCCCTAAGGAGAAAATATCAATGATCAAAATACATCGACCAGCAATTTTAACATGCGCATGTGACATGCATCATTGTGATGCTGTGAAAAAGAATCACGTTGCACGGTTTTGGAATGCGAAATATTAAATTGTTTACTTTCATGACGTGTCACAGCATTCTTCTTCATACAATGCCAACAACTTTCAGATGATGGTTCTTGGTGTTCCCTACGCCAAATATGTGCATTCTGCGGTCATTCTAGAACGACCAGGCTAAGCAATGATGCCCATATTTTTCAGAAAGCTTTGAGAATCTTTAGTAACAAACTCACTATTGTATCCTCCAAAAATTAACAGACAACAACATATTGGTCTCTGGAGGAGTGTCGGGAATACCAAGTATTGCTCGGTCAAATGTTGATCAAAAATTATAATACAGATGAAGACGGCTGTGGTAGCCTACAGGCTGCAGGCTACAGTGACACCAGCTGAGGTATAGATGACGAAGATGGCACTTACAATGCCGACACCATCATTCTGCGTTTGCATCGTCTACAATGTCGTCGAGCACTCGTCCCCACTGTCGACTAAATCTAGCTTACTCTTTCATTATTGTGATTACATTCCAATTATTGGGAATGGACGCGCATTGGCGTAACTACTAATCTTTAATTGCTCAAAGTATTATACATAATACACTGAAGAGCCAAAGACACAAGCACACCTGCGTAATATCGTGTAAGGCCTCCGCGAGCACGTAGAAGTGCCGCTACACGACGTGCAATGGACTAGACTAACGTCTGAAGTAGTGCTGGAGGAAACTGACACCATGAATCCTGCAGGTCTCTCCATAAATCCTGTAAGAGTACTTAGGGGTGGAGATCTCTTCTGAAGAGGGCGTTGCAAGGCATCGCAGATATGCTCAATAATGTTCATGTATGGGGAGTTTGGTCGCCAGCAGAAGTGTTTAAACTCAGAAGAGTGTTCTTGGAGCCACACTGTAGCAATTCTGGACGTCTGGAGTGTTGCACTGTCCATCTGGAATTGCCCAAGTCCGTCAGAATGCTCAATGGGCATGAATGGTTTCAGGTGATCAGACAGGATGGTTACTTACGTGTTACCTGTCAGAGTCATATCTAAGACGTATCAGGAGTCCCAATCACTCCAACTGCACACACCCGCACGATCACAGAGCCTCAAACCATCTTGAACAGTCCCCTGCTTACATGCAGGGCCCGTGGATTCATGAAGTTGTCTCCATACCCGTGCACGTCCATCCACTCGATGCAACTTGAAATGAGATTCGTCCGACCATGCAACATGTTTCTAGTCATCAACAGTCCAATGTCGGGCGAGTCGTAAAGCTTTATGTCGTGCAGTCATCATGGATAAACGAGTGGGCCTTCGGCTCCGAAAGTCCATATCGATGATGTTTCGTTGAATGGTGCGCAAGCTGACACTTTTTGATGGCCTAGCAATGAACTCTGCAGTAATTTGCGGAAGAGTTGCACTTCTGTTACGTTGAACGATTATCTTCCGTCGTCGTTTGTCCCGTTCCTGCAGGATGTTTTTCCGGCCGCAGCGAAGTAAGAGATTTGGGTTGTTTTTTGCCGGATTCCTGATATTCATGCTGCAATCGTGTAATGGTAGTACTGGAAAATCCCCACTTCATCGTTGCCTCATAGATGCTGTGTCTCATCGATCGAGCGCCGACTGTAACAGCACGTTCAAACTTAGTTAAATCTTGATAACCGCATTGTAACAGGTCTAACAATTGAGCCCGACACTTGTTGTCATATATAGGCGTCGCCGACAGCAGCGCTGTATTCTGCCTGTTTACATATGTCTGTATTTGAATACGAATGTCTATATCAGTTTCTTTGGCGCTTTTGTGTTTTTATATATACACTTCCTTGAAATAATAATGTGCTGATTTCATTCCCTCAGGATTCGTTGGTGATGGCCTACAATCTCTAATCACTTGCATGTGTAAGTTCTGGCACATAATCAGAGCGCGCTTCTTGCTTTTGCTGAAATAGCACTAAAGGTTCCTGTCGTTATTATCTGCGACAAGGTTAGAGTGCGATTATTAAGATCTCGCCGTGTTACTGGTTGCTGAGCTCTCTGACTCTGGATCACATTATTTTAAGAAATACAGCAACACCAGCAATTTCTTTATCTAATGCACGTTTCGAGCTTATAGCCATCTGTAACTGGCGTAGTAAATAATCTTCAATAAGTACATCGTTAAAACGTCAGCAACAGTTTGGATCCTGCAGGTGGCCTGAACTAAATTAACAACTTTGCTTAGCTTCGCAAGTTGTACATTTACAGTATATTACCAATAAGGTACACTGGCGCTTTACTCTCGTTGTTGTTATTCCGATTTTCGCGTTTATACAGGGTGTTACAAAAAGGTACGGCCAAACTTTCAGGAAACATTCCTCAAACACAAAGAAAGAAAAGATCTTATGTGGACATGTGTCCAGAAACGCTTGATTTCCATGTTAGAGCTCATTTTAGTTTCGTCAGTATGTACGCTCAATGGAGCACGTTATAATGATTTCATACGGGATACTCTACCTGTGCTGCTAGAACATGTGCCTTTACAAGTACGACACAACATGTGGTTCATGCACGATGGAGCTCCTGCACATTTCAGTCGAAGTGTTCGTACGCTTCTCGACAGCAGATTCGGTGACCGATGGATTGGTAGAGGTGGACCAATTCCGTGGACTCCACGCTCTCCTGACCTCAACCCTCTTGACTTTCATTTACGGAGGCATTTGAAAGCTCTTGTCTACACAACCCCGGTACCAAATGTAGAGACTCTTCGTGCTCGTATTGTGGACGGCTGTGATACAATACGCCATTCTCCAGGGCTGCATCAGCGCATCAGGGATTCCGTGCGACGGAGGGTGGATGCACGTATCCTCGCTAACGGAGGACATTTTGAACATTTCCTGTAACGAAATGTTTGAAGTCACGCTGGTACGTTCTGTTGCTGTGTGTTTCGATTCCATGATTAATGAGATTTGAAGAGAAGTAATAAAATGAGCTCTAACATGGAAAGTAAGCGTTTACGGACACATGTCCACATAAGATATTTTCTTTCTTTGTGTTGTGAATTGGTAGGAGCCAATTCACGGAGTTTGGAGGAAGCCGAAAGGCACGCGTTTAAGCTCACGCAAACTGGCGTGAGGTCTGGAACAGGACAATGTAATTAATATAGCCAATAAGGTACGTTGCAGGAATACTTAACTTTAATCCATAATTGGTGTACATCGCTCTTGATGATACATAATTACAATCTCAATATAAACTGGTAATGGCGCCTTGCTAGGTCGTAGCAAATGACGTAGCTGAAGGCTATGCTAACTATCGTCTCGGCAAATGAGAGCGTATTTGTCAGTATATCATCGCTAGCAAAGTCTGCTGTACAACTGGGGCGAGTGCTAGGACGTCTCTCTAGACCTGCCGTGTGGCGGAGCTCGGTCTGCAATCACTGACAGTAGGGACACGCGGGTCCGACGTATACTAACGGACCGCGGCCGATTTAAAGGCTACCACATAGCAAGTGTGGTGTCTGGCGGTGACACCACACTTTGTGTGTGAGGAATGTTTCCTGAAAGTTTGGCCGTACCTTTTTGTAACACCCTTTTTTCTACTCTATCTTGCACAAGACAGTACAGTATCCGCCATGTAGCCGACTGACATCCTTGTTACAAAACCGTGCAACGTGATTGTTTTTCACAGTATCACAATGATGCATGTCGCATGCGCATGTTAAAAGTCGCAGTATTTTGATCATTAATATTTTCTCCTTAGGGGTGCAGTAATTTCCATCTCAGTACATTTGTCTTGAACCAAGTTGTTCTGTCCCAGTAAGATTAGAGCAAAAAATAGAAATCCTGTGCGAATGACGGAACCCTTTACGAACTCTACATCAGTATGATTTGCTTATTAGTTTCCCGTTGTTATGACTACAGGACACAGATATGGGTACAAAACATTGATTGAAACATGAAAACGCAATTATGCTTGCATTGCATATTGTTGCGATAGTCATTTTTTAATCTAAGTATCAGGTCTCACGTTTGAGGACGTACAGCAAAGCACTGCATACCTCCTGACGTGTATACTATTGTCGAGTCGCAAATAACATGTTTATTTTTAAGCCCAGTTGTTCACAGTCAGTATTCTTTGATGTTTTGTACTTCAAAATATATGAAATGGCTCGTGTCTCTCAGAATACACTCTATTAGTGCCGTCTCAACTTTAAAGTCCTAGTTTGCGTTATAATGAAAAAAAAAACTGAGAAACTTACGATAAATTTTAACATGAACATTGAAAGATACTAAGTTTTATCTCAGAGAGCTGATTTCTTATTTACGTAGACTATTTACGTGATCTTATTTCTTTAGCTCAAAGTGTCACCTTGTTTATACTTTCTTATCAATCTCTGGGAGAAACTATTGCCGCTGTTAATTATACTTTAACAAGCACTGCAGTTTTCGCCTGTTCGACGTTTTTCCTCGATAGAATTCACATTACGTTTGCTACAGCAAAGAAAAATGAAAGACAAAATGAAGGTAATCTGACATCTGTTGGTGTTAAAGCGATACATTTGCAGAATTTTGTACTGATATACATATTCATTTCCTAATTTAAATATATATTAAATAATAACAAGAAATATTCGTAATATTTTTTTTAAGGTCTAGCATTTTCAGTAATATTTTTCTTTCTCTTATTTACATATAGCATTATACGCTTCCAAATAACACGGTCAGGAGTTTGCAGCTCTCAGAAATATACTGCCTTCCATGTGGGAAAATACGGATGTGACACTATATTTGTTAATATCTAATGTGCAATTACAGAAGAAATAAATATTACATTATACTCAATATTTGACAGAATTTGACTAAAATTAGAAATTTGCTCACATATATTGATCGAAACGCCAGTATCTTTAAAAAGTGAATTTTACACTTATTTAACGTAATCATAAAAACAGTGTTTGAGACATCTGTTTCACGTTTCATGTCAATAATTCCATTGTGATGTTAAACTTTACACCAGTTACACAAAATATGTAGGTGTAAATTCCATGACTTAAAAATACAAGTTCTGATTTTGTGTGTATGTGTGTATGGTGTCTGACATCATCCGATCTGTCCACCATTATGAAATAAGACACAATGCACGATGCAAAGGAATTAGAGACATTTTATGCCGGACGGGCATTAGAAACCAGATCTCCTGTTTACTAGACAGATGGCAAGATCGCCAGTGATCTCTTGAGTGTAGATGCACACTAAGCTCGAACTCTTACGGAAATGGGTGAAATGCCACGAGTAATATGTTAATGGGCAAGGAGCACTACATTAGTAGTATGTGGACAAGTTGAGGATTTCGGTCTGACGAGAGGCGTGCAAGTGTAGTCCTCGCAGTTGAAATGACCATTGTGTGCGGATGGCTTAGTAATCACAGCATCTGTCTTGTCATCAGGAGAGTCGGGTTCCTGTCCCGACTCGACAAAAATTTTAAACTTTCCCTGGTGATATCAAACAATGCCCACTCGCTGGCAATGTCTGTAGTTCCTTTGTTTCTTAAATCTCAAATTAATCTTATGAGCGCAATTGTTCACTGACAAGTTTATAATCACTCTAAAGTATATTTATGACAAAATGATTGCCAGAAATAAGCATAAAGGAGGCGAAGATTAAAGAATTACCTACGTGTAAGTGTTGGTTCGTACGTGATACTGTTACCATTCTTAAGTCTCAGTTTGCACTGAACAAATGGTTAGTCTATATTAATTTTCAATTTGTACTGACGGTGTTTCGTTCAATTTGGTAATTAAAACCGAAGAATGTTTGCTGCCTCCTCAGTACATGAATTGCTAAGATTATCTGCGAAAATATGGAGAAAAGAGTTACGGGAGTATTTAAATTATAAAGTAACATCATCATGTTCCACGTTCTTCATCGTCGCCATCATGATTATAAACGTAGAGTGTCACTTAGAACACATTCCACAGTTTAAAAAAACGTTTTGCCTTGCATATTCACCTGGAGACACGTATTGGGATAAAGAATTAACTGAGGCGGAAGGGAAAGCACGTTTATCCGTTTGAATGTAACGCAACTACTCGCAGACTAGACGGGCTGGAAATATTTTAATCTGCGGGGCGTGGACGGAGACATTGAGCTTTTATAAAGGTTGTCTGTTCCGGCCCGTTTCCGCGAGAAGTGTGCAGAATGCACCGAAATCGTGGTTGTTGTGTGAGGGGGGGGGGGGGGGGGGGGGGGGGGCGGACCGGGCGAGCCATAGAGAAAGGGAGAGCGAAAATGGCGAATAATTAAACAAACATCTCTTTTCTCCGCGCAGGCGTCGCAGTGAAAAGTGCGTTAGTCAGGAATTTCGGAGCAGTATGCAAACAACAAGGGAACTTGAAGTTTTAATTCTGGCTCGAGTAAAAGCTGTTCTAATGGAACGCTCCGCTGATTACGATTCAAATATTCGTGGCGTTGAAAGCACAGTGTGCGTTAGTACTTGGGCTGGGTTTCTTTCGCCCCACGCCCCTCGCGGAAACCAACCCTCCGGTCCTCCTAAGCTCCGGAAACTGCTGCGAGAAACTGGCGCACCCTTTGTTTCGGGCGCTCGTGGCAAGGCCAGCCAGTTCAGACTAATCACTGCAGTCCACTAATTAGTATCGCCAAGCATCTGTTTAACGATCTGTCTTAAGGCTGGAGTTCCAGACTTCGGAAATAACTGATCTGTAAAGCCGCATCAGCTCCCGTCGCTTAAACATACGTTGAGATGACGATAGTCGTAGGGTAGCGCTGTACACATGTAGAGGTGGTAGTAGTATCGCGTACGCAGGCTATAAAAAGGCAGTGCATTGGCGGAGCTGTCTTTTTCACTCAGTTTTGTGGTTCAAGTGGAAAGGTTTCCGACGATATCATGGAGGCACGACGGAAATTAACAGACTTTGAAAGCCGAATTGTAGTTGGAGATAGCCGATTGAGACGTTCGATTTCGGAAATCGTTACTGAATTCAATAATCCGAGATCAATAATATCAATAGTGCGCCAAGAATACCAAATTTCAGGCAATACCTCCCACCTTGGACAACACAGTGGCTGACGGCCTTCACTGAAAGACCGAGAGCAGCGGCGATTGTGTGGAGTTGTCAGTGCTAACAGACAAGCAGCACTGCATGAAATAACCGCAAAAGTCAATGTGAGATGCTCGACAAACTTTTAAATTTGGACAGTGAGCTGAAATTAAGGCTTAACTGGCTATGGCAGCAAACGACCGACGAGAGTACCTCTGCTGACAGCATGACATCGACTGCAGCGCCTCTCTTGGGCTCGTGACCTTGTTGGTTGACCCTAGACGATCGAAGACCATAACCTGGTCGGGTGAGTCCAGATTTCTGTTGGTATGCGCCGGTGGTAGGGTTCAAGTTTTATGAACCGAAGTTGGGTCATTGACATATTCGGTTACTTGGAACCGATTGGTAGCCATTCGCGTATTTCATGTCACCGGGCCACAACTGTCCACAACTGGTTTGAAGAACATCCTTGACAATTCTAGCGAATGATTTGGAAAGCTGTTGATGGCTCAGCAAGGGTGCGGATTTTGTTTACATTGAATGGACTGAGTCCTGGATATGTTCGGCTACTTGGATGATGATGATGATGTTTGGTTTGTGGGGCGCTCAACTGCGCGGTTATCAGGGCCTGTACACATTCCCAACCTTTGCTCAGTCCAATGTCGGCACTTTCAGAACTGATGATAAAATGATGAGGACAAGACAAACACCCAGTCATCTCAAGGCAGGTGAAATACCCCTGACCCCGCCGGGAATCTAACCCGGGACCCCGTGCTGGGGAAGCGAGAATGCGGCCGTGAGACCACGAGCTGCGGACTCGGCTACTTGGAGACGATTTGTAACCATTCAAGGATTTCATGTTTCCAAAAACCATAAAATTCTTATGGATGGCATTGCACCATGTCACCGGGCCGCAATGTTCGCGATTGATTTGAAGAACATTCTGGACAATTCGAGCGAATGACCTTGCCATCCAGATCGGCCGACTTGAATCCCATCGAAAATTTATGAGAAATAGTCGAGAGGCCAGTTCATGCGCAAAATCCTGCACCGGCAACACTTTCGCAGTTATGGACGGCTGTAGAGGCAGCATGGCTCAATATTTCTACGGGCGACTTCCAACTATTTGTTGAGTCCAGGCCACGTCGAGTTGCTGCAATACACCGGACGAACAGAGATCCGAGACGGTACTGGAAGGTATCCTATGACTTTTATCACTTCAGTGCAATGCAAGAAGGCGAAAAGGGTAATGTAATCCTTGATAGACTGTACTCAAATTTCAGCACAACTCTAACACAAAGGAGTCATCAAAGTTTTCGCTTGTAAGTTAAGGCGCCAATGGATTGTTATTGTCAGATGCGCAAACTGTCGATAATCCGTCGAGTGTTACTCGTACATCACTTCTAATCTTTTAAGCTTCATGTAAGTGAAAAAGACTCTATTCCCTCTACATAAAACTAACTTACTCTAAGTTAGTGTCCATTTTGTGATTGCAGTACTTCTTTTGTTTCTAGTATCATCACTTTTATAGACATCAATTGTTCTACATAGATTTCTTAATTAGAGTGAAGGCCGTTAAACGAAATCACAAATTTACTGATTTAAAAAAGCTGCCTCTTTAAAGAGAACTATAAATAGAGTTCTGCATGTATGCGTATATCCCCAGTAATATTGTTTATACGGAGAAACGCGGAAAAAAGCCAACATACTTATGATGTATCTAAGGATAAATGAAAAATTGAGGACAGCGTCAATATTTAGACTTTGGTGCACTTTTCCTTACAATCAACCGACAATACTGATATTACTGTTTGCATTGTCATTATTATTAAAAGTTCGGTACGGAATGCCTGTATAGTGTCTTGAATGCGCGGAATCCCGGAGAAGATGGAAGCGTTATTGGCACATGCAAAGACTTAATACAGCGGCATGACTGTCCTTCCGATTTTCTGCACAATTACTCGTAGATCCTGTTTTTGCAGCAACAGTTTTGTTTCGACTGCAGAAACAAAGGTTACTGTAGTAGTCAACGAAAGCAGTCGCAAAGCAAGATGATGGCTGCTCTAGGACATCCAGGCATTGGATCCTTTGCTTCAAGGTCTAATTCTGGTTTGTTTATAACATACGATATAAATAATATTCGGTATATAATGAGTAACACTACCAAGGGTTTATTTAGTAATATTTACTAGGACACACTGTAGCGCTTAGTTCATTGAGAAACGTCTTTCATTAACATTATGGTCAATTGACGTACATTTCATAAACGAATGTTATATATACCTAATATTTGACAGTATGTGACACGTGACGGAAACTTCTAACACGACTTCATTTGACTTATTTTGAAGAAATTTTCTGCAGTAAATTTCACAAACTTCGTTTCTGGCCCTATTTCTAACGAATATGACAGACCACGTTGTGATATAATGCGCTCATGGATGGCTTCTACGGTCTTAATAATCGTTTGTATGGTACAGTTTTTACTACTTCCCTTGCTCGATAAGGAAAATGAGAGAGAATGTAGGCGTTATATAAGATACTGTTTGTTAGTTTTCTTTTCCTCGAACATCTACGTTATTAGTTTATGGAATTTGAGTTGCAAGATTCTAATTCAGAAAATTCAGGTATGGCGCTAATGTAACGACAGAACTTTTTCGCAGCGATCAAGTTAAAATGGTTTACAAGCAGACTTCTAGCGCTGACAACCTTAGATCCTATTCACCTCTATGTATTAATTTTTCATTGGTTCTGTTCTTTACGACTATCAATCTACAACTTTCCATGTATATCATCATGCAACCTTCATGGCAGCAGTTCTAGTGGTACAGAACTATATCTGAAAACGTAGATGATACGTTAACATGGTTCGCTCTTGTGATGCCATGACTAATAACGAGATATATTTTTTTTTGCCTTACTTTTACTACCTTGTACTTCATAGATATATTGCTGATGACGTAGAATATTTTTCATTTGGTTATATAGTGTAGAACATGAAGTGTGACTCTGTTTAGTTTTCTGTTTCATATACGAGTTCCCTAAGTAAAGCTAACATTTTTTCTAATGATCTTTCAGATAGTTTTGTTAAAGGTATTGTTTGCAACGCAATGCAATAGGCAGAAGTGTTGTAAGAACTGTGGAGCGAAAGAGGTATCGATAGCTGTCAGGTCGAACAGTGTGTCAGACAGTCGCGGATGGCGTGTGAGCGTCGTGGTATGGAAGAAAATATTCTATGTAGTAACGGTGTACGTTTAATGCGATGTTAATACCAGACTTTCGTGTGTTAGACACGTCTTGAAATTTGACTTTATGGACGTTTTATTACGCGAACGCTGTTGGTTTTTCCAGAATGATGTTTGTGGCAGTGACAGTGCACTCGTGAACAAACAGTATTCGCAATTTGACTGCTTATATAAACTGAGAATTTAATGTTGCTCATTTATCTTGAAAACGAAGTATGATGTATGCTAAAACACTAACCGCCAATGTGGAAACTGTGAACTGTGTTGCTACGTAAGTGGCTGTTTTCTCGGGAACAGTGTTATAGTGAACCATGAATATTAACAGCAGGTGGACTGTCTAAATTCTCAATTGGCAAATTAAGCAAAAGGAACTTTAATTTAAACACGACGTAAGGACTGTGGTAAATTATCGTGTGTGAAAGTAGCAGTTGAACTAATACGACCTCCAAGTGCTGCATATACTTTTACTTTGTTCTGGCCTACGACAAATGGATGCTACGCAAGTTATTAACACCGCAAGCCGAGACAGGATGTAAGGAAAAAAGGATATATTAATGCCAAGGACGCGACTGGATGAACTTAAAGGATTGACATCAACAACTTCAAACTGTTTCTACCTCCGCCACCACATCACGCCGACCAAGAACAAATAAGATTCAAAACAACTATTCGAGAAACTCAGAATTAAAACCAATTTAATTTCTTTTTGTTTTATAGTAGACTATCTCTTAATGTTTCTCTCCAGAAATAAAAGGAATGTATTGTAAAGACTGTTCACCTACAGTGGTTGTTGACCCCACTTCTAACAGTAGCTATTGCCACAACATTTTATTTGTTTTTGCTTTTCAGTGTATTTGTATTAGTCGTTGCTTGTGTTCTGTGTCTTTTGGAGGAGTGTGCTTCGACGTGTATATACAGTCGTTTAGGCAGGAGAATTTATGTGTTGTAATGCGAAATGTCGCCAGACGTGTTAAGTTGAGTCATCCGCTATTGAAGTTATTTACACCGACCAATTACAAAGAAAAATCTTATTCGCCACCGGTTCAAGTTAACGTACCAGAGGGAACTTTGAATCTAACAGCTATCAAAGTACGCGATCTTTGTTTACATGTCACTTAGTCATATTTCCATTCATTCATGGATTTTATCTGGGTTTAATTGTTACTGGTAAGCAAAATTACAGTATATTCTGTCCCTATTTATAAAATTAGCTTCAGAGTCTTTTACTGTTTTCACTAATAAAGGATTTTATTGTCAGAAAGTTAACAGGATTGGGAAACTTCTCATATAGGGGTTTGCTTTTGAAGTTTCAGGAAGTAAAACGGATACTAGGGGTTTATAATATTAATTTAATTCATGCAGTTTTTCTTTAAACATTTTCTGATTACAAATTCACGGTCGCAGTAAATCTCCAGGAACTGTTTTCTTCACACTCTACATAGCATCTATATTAGGTTAAACATCCTTGTACAGGGCGAAGAACCCTCTGAAATCATCATAGTTCCCTGTATCTAAATAAATGAAAGAAAGTTCCTCACGTTTTGGGATTGCTATTGGTCAGAAAGTCATGGTAACTGATAAATTGTAGTATCCCCAGACACCAATGTCAAGCAAATTCGATGTTATAGTTGATTACTGGTTTAGAAAAAAGTGGTTACTTATTGTGTCCATTTCATTTCGTTGTCGGTATAGCAATTGTGGCAGATATAGATCTTCTTAGAGTGCTTACCTCGTAGACACCGTAAGAGACAGTATGAAAAGAAGCTTTCTTTAGTTCAAAATATCAAATATTGCTCGTGTCTTCTTTGTTTATTATCCAGTTTCATATATTTTGGAAATCCTTACAAAACTCTCATGTTTTATACAAACTATGGTGATCATTCCTTCGTGGGAGCTGAAACTAGGTTCCAGAGTTCAGACAACTCATAAATGGTTTCTGTTTCAGTACACAGGGGTACTATGCTGTACTAGACTTTTCTGACAGTGGACTGCAACAGCCATTCTGCAACAGTATTCTGAAATGTGGACATGAACTCTGACGAATAGCATTAAAATTTTCTCCCCCAATAAAAAGACGTTTAATGTAGGTAATGCAATTTATTTAGTCTTTCATTGGCGAGGAACTGCAGGGGAACTCAGAGGAATGGTCTACAAAACATTATTATAAACAATGGATTCTATAAGAAAGATTTCAATTATTTATTGCAGTCAAACTATAAAAAATAGAAAAACTATAGCGCATGACCGTGGATAAAGGATGGTTCAATGATCTAACACAGCTGTGTTGTCTATTTGTAACAACACCACTACAGAAATCATTTTGTGTGTTGGAATTAGCACAAAGCCAGTCGATTGCTTAAGTGCAACGTTCATTACGCCGTTGATTCAGCAATAAGCCGCCTCTGGACAAGCAGATTTAGATTGGTATAAGAAATTCTAGGAAGTTGGTTACATGTGCAAAGGTAAAAGTACTGGTCGGCCACGCACGCTTCGTGGAAATGTGGAGCTTATTCAAGATGCGTCCACATGGAGCACTCGGACGTTCGCAGGACTGGCAGTCCAGGAACTTCAACCTCCTCAAACAATGGTGTGCCATTTTTGAAACTACGTCTGCATGTGAAGCCTTACATGATGAAGCTACTGCAGCAGTAGCGTACAGGTGACCATAACAGAAAGTAGGAAATTTGCATTTCGATCCTGCATGATATGGTAGAGCACACTTTTTTCCGAACGAATCATCTTTTCGGAGGAGCCGACGTTTCATCTATCGAATAAAGTAAACAACCACACTGTAACAATTTGGAGTTCACAAAATCCAGGCGCCGATGAGGAACATGAAAAAGACTCACCGAAATTGAATGTGTTTTGTGCCGTCTTTTTTTCAGAAATACTGCAAAATTAGTTGTTTCATCAACTTCACGAAGATTCCAATGGTTTAATTTTTATGCATGATGGCTTCTCGCCTCACATTCGCATTGAGGTGCCGCGTTGCCTTAACACGCCATGCCACAACGCTGGGATTGAAAAGATGGACAACAAGTTATTATTCATTTGTTCTGGTCTCTCAGGTCATCAGACCTCATACCTTGCGATTTTCTTCTGTTGGGATACGTAAAAGACAGAATCTTTGTGATAGCTAGTCTTCAAGATCTGAGAAATGCAGTTGTTGAAGCTGTCTATTTTATAAAGTGGGGCCTGTTTACGCTTGTGTTGAATGAAATGAACTACCGTTTCGATGTCTCTCGATCAAAGCATGACGCTCATGTTGACTGTATGGCATAGTGTCTGTGCGAATGTATAACTTCGAAACCTTCTGTATCCAGTGACTTGCGCAATATATTCCTATCTTTAATAAATTGTCTGTTATAAACGATTGAAATTTGTTCTTTTTTTTTAATAACTTTGTACTTGGGGTGCCACGAAGAAATTTTCTGTAACTGATTGTGAGATACTTGGTCTGACATCGCAAGACATCCCACACCAAATGTAAACATCGGACACCGATGCCCTTACTTGCCGAAGGATGGCATCTCATTCATTCTGCAGTATTATCTGCCTTTAATCTATTTAATTATTTACAAATTTATTCTTTTACATTGTGCTTGATCTAAAATGTTTATTATACCACTTAAAACTTGTGAATCTTCATGTCACTTGTTGTAAGCGATTGTATATCGCACATACTTTTTGATCTGACAAGAGTTTGATATTGCATGTTAATTATCTTCTTATTTCTTTTTAATTCTTTGTATAGTATAGTTTTTAAAGCTTGTGTGCCTTCCCTTTGGACCCACGAGATCTCGCAGAGCTGTGAGTTAGCCTACAACTTCGGATGGGTCATGGACATACGTGGATACCTGTACTTAGTTTCTTTATGGTCGATAATAATGTAACGATGCTTTAGGCAAAGTGTTGTACGTTACCGATGGAAGTTTCTGGAATGTTTTATTCCTTTGTACATTTCTCTTACATATTAAAGCCTCTTATACTTACAGTATTGTAAGGATTTCCGTTCTTCATTTTCTTGGTATTGGTATCGCCTATAATATTTTGAGAAAGACTCTTATATGAGAATTCACAACAATGTGCAAACGTTCTGTTCCAGCTGTTGCACAGCTGACACTACATTTGGGCTTATAATTTCTATGACAGTGATGTATTTACGTTATTATGTTTGCAACAGAATGTATTTGCTGCAATCCGTCCTGTCTTCCTTACCTTAAAGCAATTTTCTGTTGTGGCTATAACTCATCGACTGAAGAAGGTTGTATAAACAGCCGAAAATAGTCATCATTTATTATTTTCAGTTTCGATCCTGAGTGTTAAAAGATTTTGTACAAAACGTTTCAAAAATCTTTTTGAGAATGTTCAGCTTCTTTTCTCTCTCTCCTGGTAATGTGAGGAATTAATACCGAAAAAAGCTCATGCAGATATTTCTCTAGTCGTAACTAGTCCGTTCATGTATTAGTATCTGTTTTGCATAGTTATTATGAAATAGCTGCTCACAGAGAATTAGCCATGTTGATTGTTATTTTCATCGCTGTTGGTTTTATCGCATGTCTCACTAATACAAACAAAAATTAATTTTAGTAATAAACTTGATGCTGATTTAAATTCATAGAACTTAAACTCTGCTTGGTAGCAGTTATTTGCTACCATTCAAGTGGGAATTGCAGTCTACCTTCCTGGTTCCTTCTTTGTCTTCAAGCCAATTGTTAATAAATTTCATTATGGCCTTAAGCATCTTCCGATCTAGAATATCGCCAAATTGGAATCATGTCGACGTAAAGTGAGAATACATATGATTTCACGAAAAACAACTGCAACAATAGATCACTGAACAAAGGTATATCAGTGCGCTTTGGTCCAGTATTATTGCAAGAAAATATCAGCAATACATAGAACCTACGTTTTAATACAATTTTGAAAATATGTGTAACTGACTTACACATAGAGATATGATGAACAGTTTTCACTGTCACCGCAAAACGTGTTTCCGGTCACTCCTTCAGAACAGGATAGACAAGTGAATATCATCAAGTTAGTGAGTTGTCTCTTGCTTGATACCCACTGAAGAAAAACTAGTAAAATCGCTGCTTAATCTTGCCATGTACTGTTATATCAGAGTTATACATTCCAAGTACTATAGAAATGGTTCAATAATAAAGATACAGTTGATCTAGAAATTAAATGAAATGAAAGTCTGAATGAGTTAATCAGGTATGTAACTTGAGAAAACGTAAAGCTTGGGATGAATATAAGGAAATTAAAAAGACTGAGACACGCATTAAATTATGAAAAAAAGATTTTAGCTTTATATGAGAATATTACAAAAATAGAGAAATCAAATCTTTAATTATCTCTTAGTACTACGTCATAGAATGAACTGATGTATCTAATTGTGATAGCGATGGCACGCAGAAAAACTGTAACACTTATCATAACAAAGGCAGCCGTAGAAAATGGCAATAAATGCATATGAGAAGCCCAATGAGAGTTGGATAAATGAAGAATCTATCCCACAGTTTGAGGTAATATATCTCCTGTAATGGCATAGATTTGTTGACAATCCAGAAAAG
The DNA here is from genome assembly GCF_023898315.1 of Schistocerca nitens. NCBI lineage: Eukaryota > Metazoa > Arthropoda > Insecta > Orthoptera > Acrididae > Schistocerca > Schistocerca nitens. Next base: position 545,033,247 of record NC_064619.1, on the reverse strand, counting down.
AGCGAAGTTTAAATCAGCAGATGTGAGCAATTACATTTAAATGACCATTATGATGCCTCCACAAAGCAGATTTACTATATAGACGTACTACAAAGGAGTACTTCCTGAATCGGATAGGAACATAATTACACTATAACGAATTATGCCTGTTATGTTTTGGTCGTGTTTGTATTTTCCATACGATCAGTGTCGAATCTTTGGTGGTTTTTGTATCGCGTAAGTTGTATGTGTGCGATGAGGGCAAGAGCAGTGAACAGAAAACCCTTGAGATGAACCTTTCAGCTCCAGAATGTGATTCATAATGCAGTCTGATACACAATGATTAAAGAAACTGTCAGTCACTAACTCACTCACTCACTCACACACACACACACAGACGCACACGCACACGCACACGCACTCACATTTTATTCAATGAAAATTTATTGCCGATTGCTGCTATCAGATATGCTTAAAAACTGCAAAACTGTTTACATAGAAATTGTATTACAAAAACGTTATATTTCTTTGTTCAACGACAAGGTCCATATTTCTAATTAGCATAAAGATAAAAAAAAATATTTAAAAAATCATTACATTTCTTTCATTATTCAACCGCCAGCTCCTTTTGACTCATTGACATAATACACACTCCAAAAAAATTTTGCACCATCTCGGTTCCGAGAGTTCCGGAACCTGTACAGAAAATTGGAATAGAGGTCGACATAAAAATCATTTCCCCCCCTTTTAGTGCTCATGAAAACCACACATCACACGTTATACCACCATATAGGGAGAACTTCAGAGGTAGTGGTCGAGATTGCTGTACACACCTGTACCTCTAACACATCGGTACCTCAAATACCCAGTAGCACGTCCTCTTGCATTCATGCATGCCTGTATTCGTCGTGACATACTACCCACTGTTCGTCCAGATTGTCCCACTCCTCAACGGCGATTCGGCGTAGATTCCTCAGAGTGGTTGGTGGGTCACGTCGCCCCTTTCAGCCTATCCCAGACATGTTCGATAGGGTTCATGTCTGGAGAACATGCTGGCCACTCTAGTCGAGCGATGTCGTTATTCTGAAGGAAGTCATTCACAAGATGCGCGCGATGGGGGCACGAATTGTCTTCCATAAAGACGAATGCCTTGCCAATACGCTGCCGATATAGTTGCACTATCGGTCGGAGGATGGCATTCGCGTATCGTACAGCCGTTACGGCGCCTTCCATGACCACCAGCGGCGTACGTAGGCCCCACATAATGCCTCCCCATGACAGCAGGAACTCCACTGTGCTGTATTTTATGGACAGTGTGTCTGAGGCGTTCAGCCTGACCGGGTTGCTTCCAGACACGTCTCCGACGATTGTCTGGTTGAAGGCATATGTGACACTTATCGGTGAAGAGAACGTGATGCCAATCCTGAGCTGTCCATTCGGCATGTTGCTGGGACCATCTGTACAAAGCTGCATGGTGTTGTAGTTGCAAAGATGGACCTCGCCATGGACGTCGGGAGAGAAGTTGCCCATCACGCAGCGTATTGCGTACAGTTTGAGTCGTAACACGACGTCCGGTGACTGCACGAAAAGCGTTATACAACATGATGGCGTTGCTGTCTGGGTTCCCCCGAGCCATAATCCGTAGGTAGCGGCCATCCACTGCAGCAGTAGCCGGTGGGCGGTCTGAGAGAGTCATGTCATCGACAGTTCATTTCCCTCTTTATCTCCTCCATGTCCCAACAACATCGCTTTTGCTCACTCCGAGACGCGTGGACACTTCCCTTGTTAAGAGCCCTTCCTGGCACAAAGTAACAACGTGGACGCGATAGAACTGCGGTACTGACCGTCTAGGCATGGTTGAACTACAGACAAGACGAGCCGTGTACCCCCTACCTGTCGGACCCCTCCCTTCTAATAGGCGCTGCTCGTGCCCGGTTGTTTTCATCTTTGGGAGGATATAGTGACATCTCTGAACAGTAAAAGGAACTTTGCCTGTGATACAATATCCACAGTCAACGTCTATCTTCAGGTGTTCTCGGTACCGGGGTGATTCAAAACATTTTTGATGTGTGTATGAGAAACCTGCATGATGCAGCTACTGGTCCTACAACTTCACATTTCACTCATCAGCTATGGGTTCAAATTTGTCAGCAAACACTATCAGCTGGACTGCAGGAATAAGGGACATCCCATGTCCTCACTATTGTGCGCTTCATAGTCGGGTAGTAAGTCTTTAACCCACTCACTTTGTCCAAATTTTGCACGAAAACATGTGATTCCGGTGGCATATTGAGCGTATACCAATTAGCTCCCCCTACAATGAATGGCCCAATACGTTGTTACCCAGTTAGCTGAAGGTGTCACTTCTGTAAAAGAAAGGCACTATGGTATCGTATTTTTTGGGAACGCTGGTTTTGTGCATCTCAATTCTCACATAAACGACAGTCTTTAGCGTTTTTTCATCTTGATGTGCACAGTCGATGAAACGTATGGGCCATTTCTGAAATTCTGTACAGATCATAAGCGGATTTCTCCTTAGACCTCTATCTCCACAATATAGCGACTGAAAACTCACACGCTTGTAAATATTATGTGTGCTAAAATGAACAGGATAGTTCACTTCAGGGTATTTACACGAATTCAGATATACCATCAACTCCGTCATGAAATTAGATGCCAAAATATGGAAACTGCGTAACGAGTTACACCAATATCTGCAACAAGAAATGTATCTCCAAGCACACCAAAGTAAAACAATATAACACAAAAGTTAAGCCGGAATGCTTCTGTGAAACAGAAACACCAGTTTTGGACAGAGAAACAGGCATTGGAAAGATTGAGAAGAAGGACCGCAAATCGTCAGGAAAATTACAGGCGCAAGCCTTGTAGACGAACAATGCCAACTCAGAGGCAATCATGAAATCTAACAGTACTCAAATATTAACAATCAGATTAGCGAACACAGGTTAAGATTCTACGGGCACATGAAAAGAATAGACACAGACAGACTCTCAGAACAAATAGTCGAATTCTTCGACAAGAGAAGTGAAGTCGAGTAATGGACGGCAAGACCAAAACTGATCGGAAATTGGCAGGGATTACACCAGAAGATGTCGAACCCGTGAAATCTTCAGGTACAAAATACACAAAAGGCTAGTTAAGAGTGAAAACCAAAGAAGCCTAGAAAACATGGGTTAAACAGAGAAATAAAGCCGACGGGAAGAAAATGAAATAAATATGGACCGTAATGATTGCAAATGCATACTTCAAAGTACAATGTGTAGCGCTAATCGGCTTATTTGGAAGTAATAATAACCACCTCGCTGCTAAGATTTAAAAAATATCACAGAAAATTTTTCTTTTCATATTTTCCAACAAACCAGTTCACAATCATGGTACTAATACAGAAGAAATATTTTTAATGGCTTACAAACATATAAATGTTAGTTGAAGTGTGTGGACCCCCAGTCTCACTAATCGGAAAACGTACTGACCTTTGCTTTGTATTTTCTCTTCCTGTTACAGTTAAATATTTATTGTATTTGAAACAATCTGATGCACAATTTCGAAATACCTGATTTCTCATAAAGGTTTTATGATGTTCTGAAATAGCTTCATAAATCGTAGGAAATAAGAATCAATAGTAATTTTGACAAGTAACAGTTGGCTCTAGCCAGTAAAATAATCGTTACCTTTAATAGTATATGCTTCAAAACAATTATTTTCCAAAATACATAAATAAATTACACATTCGATGCATTTGACTCTTGTTTTGGAATTGGAGCTAGGTTTCCTGCATTTTGAAACATTTTTTGCTTAAAAAACATTTGGTAGAGGAGGTGCTCAACAATGTCGAGCTTAATTTCTGCAGTTGGTTGCTTAAGAGCTCCTCTTGGCTATTTATTCGAATTTTACACGACATCTACATCTTCAATGTCAGAGAAAGTCACTTCTCATGAATATCATCCTAGCAACTAGCATGACATATTTCTCATTAATTAGAACTTTGCTAATGAGTATTTTGTAACCAGTCACAGAGAGTCCTTTCTATTTAGCTATGTAATTGATTGAACACCATCTGTGGTACATCAGCCAACAACTGGCAATGACATGGGCTGTAAAGTTATTAAAAATCCGCACTGATCATTTTCCTATGCGACTGGAACATCTGTAATATGATGAACATCTGTCACTAAGATAAACATTTCCATTATTTATATTGCAGACTTGCTCTGTCACTGGTTGTGGAACATGTAACCTCTTTCTCTCAAATCTGCATTACGACATGAGGCCCGCGCAAGAGGATACTCAGAAAGAGTATTATTTCATAGTAATGAACTAAATTCTAGTAAACCCAGATAGATCTATTCTGCACAGACCTATTCTGCACATTCACTGATACTACATGCACCGTGCGCGTGGCTGATTAGCGGTCGTTTCTCAACAGATGATTCTGCCATCCCCTAGACGTGTTTACATCGATAGTAGTTCGGTGGTCATAATGTTCTGACTGATCAGTGTATGTGAGTCATGCTGAATAAGCGGAAAATCAATTTATTTGTGGAGAGAAAAAAATTAGTGAACGAATGTCCGTGTAAGTGGACAGGGAGAACGATGAGGATAACAACAATAATCTACAATAATACAGGATTGGTTTCACTGATACTCGGGCCGAGTACTAATTCCCGTCACGACGAGTGCTGATTGGCGGATTAGGGTTGCCGGCGGAGGGAGCTGGGCGAGAGGCTCTTATCCGGGGCGGCGGGGCGCACTGCGGGTGATGCCGACCTGCATGGCTGCCGGCCATAAATCGCGTTCGCCAGTGGTCGAGGCGAGGCCTCGCGCGGCCCGAGCGCGGCGCGGCCGGCAGCTGGAGGAGAGCGCGCCGCGGCGCCGGCGATAAGGACTCGCCCTGGAAAGCCACATATATAAGGAGCCGGCCGCCCGGGTGAGCTCTCATTCCGACTGTCGGGGCCGATAGCGCCTGCGACACGCCGATTTATGGCGCGTCCGCTAAGGCAGTCCACGATCGACCGGCGCCGGGGGTTCCCCCTCTCCAGCCCCTCCCCCCCTCTCGCACTCTCTCTTTCCACTACTTGTCTCGGCAGGTGGGCCGACCGCTCCCAGAGACGCTTAAGGCCCGCAATTCGTTTAAAGACGTCCGTCTGCGGGAGACACCCCTGCGGAGATTTCGCCCACCCCCGCCGGGAAGAGCGGTGCTGTGTTCATCCCCGAGGCAGGGAGGGCGTGAGTGAAAGTTGCCCGGCCGGTCGGGCGGGCCATCGAGTTATCGACGGATCCGCCGCCCGTTCAAGCGGAGCGCCAAATCCGCTCTGCTGCGGGAGAATGCGGTGAATCTCAGTGAAATCCTGATAGTTATTAAAACTTCCCCTTATCGGGGCAGAGAGGAATCGGGAACTGCAAACTACGCCGAAATGCGACACACGTACAGATATATAAAGGGAGAATTTACGACAGCTACCCTGTGTCCCTTACCCCTGTGTGTGTGTGTGTGTGTGTGTGTGTGTGTGTGTGCGTGAGAGATTTGCAGAAAGAGTGAAAGAGAGGTAGAATGCTATAGCAAACAAGTTAGCGGGAAAAAAAAAAATTAAATGCGACCTTGTGCATAAGAAATCTGAATCTGAAACTGTTTTTACATTTACATGTCTCCAGTCTTCCTCATACATGTCTGCTATTCTACTAACAGCCTTTACAGGGTATATGTTACAAACCAACAAAATAAGTGCGTAGAAAATAGCGTAATCATTCTCTTAAGTGAGCTACAGCTATGTATTCTGATCTTCCATGCCTAGAACCACATTAGCCACTTTTTAGCTGTGACTGTACACGAACTTTAATTTTTTTTAAATATCTGCTGGAAATCAGATTTTGTTGTTTGTAATATTAGTATCTGTTACGATAGCTTAAATAAACTTACATTTGATAATCTATCCATGCATGATCATAAAGGCCATACAATATGTCTAACAATTTCTTAGATCGTCGCTGAGCAGCTTGCGCGCCGCGGCGCAGAATACGAATTGTTCATAAATTGTATCGATAGCGATATTTTGTGTTTCCTATTTTTGACAGCCGAAAAATTGTAATCCTCTTCTGTTATCACGGTCCTGATATATTTTTTAAAGACGGCGGACGTGTATGTGGCGTGGTCTGCGATCACTAATTAGTTATTATAAAATATTACTGTTGTTCAGTGCTATGTAAGAATATGTGTGTGCATCTACGATGAAATATCGAAAATAGAACATTAAAACTCTACAGAGCCTATTGTTAGCAATACTGACTAAGGTAATTAAATTGGTTATTGCGCTATCAAATTCTGTAGTACATGCTTATTACGTAAAGTATTTCTGTGCTATCCATCTCCTGTTAATGGCAACAGAAATAACGGTGTTTTTAAAGTTTTCATGCAAATACCAGGGACCGACTGCATGTCGGCGACCGCTACGGTCGCAGTTTCGAATCCTGCCTCGGGCATGGATGTGTGGCGTGGTCTGCGATCATTAATTAGTTATTATAAAATAATACTGTTGTTCAGTGCTATGTAAGAATTTGTGTGTGCATCTACGATGAAATATCGAAGATAGAACATTAAAACTGTACAGAGCCTATTGTTAGCAATACTGACTAAGCTAATTAAATTGGTTATTGCGCTCTCAAATGCTGTAGTACATGCTTATTACTTAAAGTATTTCTGTGCTATCCATCTCCTGTTAATGGCAACAGAAATAACGGTGTTTTTAAAGTTTTCATGCAAATACCAGGGACCGACTGCATGTCGGCGACCGCTACGGTCGCAGGTTCGAATCCTGCCTCGGGCATGGATGTGTGTGATGTCCTTAGGTTAGTTAGGTTTAATTAGTTCTAAGTTCTAGACGACTGATGACCTCCGAAGTTAAGTCGCATAGTGCTCAGAGCCATTTTTTTTTTTTTTTTTTTTTTTTTGCGTTGGAAATCTTCGAAGCTGTTGTAAAACGACTTATTGTGAAGTGTCGGTTCAGCAATTTAGCACAGCCCTAAGATGCTACAGATCTAATCCCTGGTGACATAGATGGAAAGGAGTCTCCTCATAAGTTAATGTAAATTTGAAAGAAAGCGTATTGTGCAGTAGATAACATCAAGAAAACTACTAGGGATGGCCCACTGAAGGACTAGAATGGGTACCACACCTCACATGGATAATTTAACGAAGGGTTCATCAAACTACAAATATAAACTAGTGATTACTATAACAGTTTGATTTATTGCCGCAAGGCATCAGACAAAATGATTTATCACTGAAGAAGCGTATAAGAATTAAGTTACTGGACAATAGATTGCAAATACGACTTATAGCCTGGAACATTTGGGTGGATATATGAAATACTAATAAGAAACTATTTTGTGAATGCAGCCAATTAGTATCGAAATGATTAGCGATTTGAAGGAAGATCCCCCAGCGAATTAAGAATGAATACCAGTTTTTCTACAAAAGCACGTCATGGGGGTAACAAGTTCGCTTGAATCTTAGATCTACGCCATGTAACCATATCTTACTACCATTTATGTTTATTACTGTGATTGCTCTAAGCTGGTTGATACCAGTGCCTACCAATTGTAATTGTATATTACAACAAAAAAATGGCTCTGAGCACTATGGGACTCAACTGCTGAGGTTATTAGTCCCCTAGAACTTAGAACTAGTTAAACCTAACTAACCTAAGGACATCACAAACATCCATGCCCGAGGCAGGATTCGAACCTGCGACCGTAGCGGTCTTGCGGTTCCAGACTGCAGCGCCTTTAACCGCACGGCCACTTCGGCCGGCTATATTACAACACTGAGGATGGTCACTAAGTGACCGAAAATCGATTTTGTGGATAATAAAAGAACAAAATACGGCCAATGCTGATTCTCCTTCCAATTCTATACAACAGAAAAGAGTTACTTTGCAATATCGTACTGTGGGCACCGTGCGGTCAAGTCAACCTAAAACGCGAAGTCTGCAATCCTTTCCAGATGTTCTAATTTTCATTCACGTACTCCGTTTGCCTTCACAAATTCAACAACAGCGAATTTTAAATCCGGAAATCGTTTCATACATGCCCCTCAACTTAACCAACAAACTTTGCAGTAAAATTAAAGTCTCCACACTTTTTGTTCATTTCCATTGAAAACTGTTACAACTAACAAGAGTATAATGCGCGTGACTTAAAAAATTTTACTATTTGTACCACCAGTTTCTTCAAATGCTCCATGCCTGTTCATTTAGCACGAAGTGCTTCTTGATGGACGGAACAGTGAAGTCCGTCTCTCGATTGTACTAACTGTTCGCTCCTTCATTCTTAACTAAATCTGTAAATTATTGCTGCATGGTATCCTAATGTCGTTTCACAGCGAATATGCAACACCTGTCACGTATACGAATTGAGGATTCTCATCCCCCTCTTCTGTCATTCTCATTAAGTTTAAACGATTGCGACGGTAGATCGTCAGATTTCCCCCTTTTTGTGCAAACAGCCACTGACCTGTGAACGTTCTTCATACTGTTTTTTATACTACGAATAAATATGGAAGGGTAAACAGCGCTGACACCACGATTCTGCCGAACGCAGAGAGTTTTTCTGATCGAAAAATTCCTTACGGCAATGCTAAACGAAATATCACGCTCTTCCAGTTACCTCAGAAAAGGAATTAGCCTACAAAATTGACTTCAAATATTGGTATCATTTCCTCTGAACAATCTGGTTTCACATAGGATGTGAAATAAGTTTAGCAATTTATGTTTTGAGGCCAGGAAATTTGGAAATTTGTGGTAAGTTCCTATGGGACTAAACTGCTGAGGTCATTGCTCCCTAGGATTACACACTACTTAATCTAACTTTAACTTAAATACACGCACCAATGCCCTAGGGAGGATTCAAACTGCGACGGGGGAGCCGCGCGAACCATGGCAAGGCGTCTGAGACCACGTGGCTACCCAACGCGGCTGAGGCAAGGAAAGATATTCGATGTGGAAATTGCATTTAATCTCGTCTTTTACTTTGCGAGGTTGTCTGTCCTAACCAGGGCTGTAGCAACAAGGGAGAGCATAATGATGCAGTATTCTGCTAGCTGTGAGGTATCATGGTTGCTTGTAAAGTGGGGGCTGCGTAGGTTGGGTTGGGTTATTGTGGGTGAGGAGACAGACAGCAAGGTCATCGGTCTCATCGGAGTGATGAAGGACGGGGATGGAAGTCGGCCTGGAGCGATTAAGGGAAATCACGGAAAACCTAAATCCGGATGGCCGGACGCGGGATTGAACCGTCGTCCTCACAAATGGAGTCCAGTGTGCTACCCACTGCACCACCTAGCTCGGTCGGCGCTGCGTAGGTCCCCAGTTCCAGTTTCACTGAGGGGTACACCTTTAGCCACAAGCAGTCGGATTAAAAATCAATAAAATTTTGTTTACAGAATTTACTAATCCACTGTGACACAGGACAGCACGTAAACACAGGCCATTTAGAAGTCTAGAATTAGTAATTTCTTAGCAATCCATGCTGATATGGGCACACTCCTACGGGCCCACTCCTATTACACATCCTTTATGTTTTATGCAAATAGACTTCTATCATAACGATATCGTAGTAATTTGAATTTCATTTCAATTAGACAGAGCATTTTTTGGCAGTATTGTCCATTATTTCATTGAATACAACGGTAAACGTTAGAGAGAAATTAATCAGCAGTATACTTGGAAGGAGAGACAGCATTGGTCGTATATTTTTGTTTATTATCGCAAAATCGATTTTCGGTCACTTTGTGACCATCTTCAGTGCTGTAATATATAACTTAAATTAGTAAGCACTGGTGTCAATAAGCATTGCTATGTGATCGCCGTAATGCTTATTGACACCAGTGCTTACTAATTTAAGTTATATATTATAGCACTGAAGTTGGTCACAAAGTGACCGAAAATCGATTTTGCGATAATAAACAAAAATATACGACCAATGCTGTCTCTCCTTCCAAGTATACCCATTATCTGGTCGTAGTGCACAGGACACTATGGAGTCGCCAATCAATAATCAACAGTATATTATCTCACATTGTCTAGAATAGTGTGAGAACACTTAGGTTTGAAATGCATTTTCGTCCAGAGAGTAACAAAATGTCGTCAAACCAGGTTTGAAATGCATTTTCGTACAGAGAGGAATTTTTTTCATTGTTTTTCGATAAGGAGCTTAAATGATAAACATTTTAGTATTTAAGATCATGCCATAAGAACTACCATAATGACTTCTAAAACTCCTGGATAGTTTTCTTAGTGAAATTGGCACAGTGTGTTATCCTGTAGTACCAACATATGACGAAGCTGTTGTACACTGAGACCAATACATGTCTTTAAAAAAATGGTTCAAATGGCTCTGAGCACTATGGGACTTAATAGCTATGGTCATCAGTCCCCTAGAACTTAGAACTACTTAAACCTAACTAAGCTAAGGACATCACACAACACCCAGTGATCACGAGGCATAGAAAATCCCTGACCCCGCCGGGAATCGAACCCGGGCGCGGGAAGCGAGAACGCTACCGCACGACCACGATCTGCGGAAAATACATGTCTTAGTTGTTGACAAAAAATACTAGGGGTGGTATACTCTCCGCTTGGGAGATTTTCGTAATGAACAACAGCCTTTTACAGCCACCAGTTGCGAAATATTATATTTACACTATCCTATGCTTGAGTGTATGTCTTTTGTTAGGGCACAGCCGTTATTTCTTCTTAAGAAGTTGATGGAAAGACGTCATAACTAGTCACCAGTAGGAATATTGCACTGGAATTTTCAATGATCCAAGTGATGATTATCAATCAAAAATGCATTAATACACCTCTTTCATTTTCTTTGTTTTAAATTGGAGCATGCAATACTACTGTTTCCAACTTCATCGCATATGTCTGTCATGAAGGTTCCCTGATTGTACAAAATCTTTCATGCCAAAACATCGTTCTTGAAGCAAAAAATGTATTTCTGATGTATTTTGCCCAAAAGCACTCACGCCACACACAATATAAAGGTTCAGAGCTGCCTCTGCCGCCTTCACCCCTCTAATAAACCCACAGCAAACAACATGTCGCAAATGTTATCTTTCTTCACTTGTAAATATATTTTATCACACCTGACCAATGTTCACAAGTTTCAGGCAGTCAAAATACAAATCGTAAATGCGAAGTGAATACTAGAATTTCACACAAGAAAATGTCTGTTGATAAATACACTCATAGCGTCACGCCACGTTCACCTTACCAGAGGCGTCTGACATGGTGACGAACGCCTATGTCCGGTAGCCGGTAGCTGCTGTGGTGCGTGGAAACCCTCGAGTGAAACTGTTCTGATCGTCACAAAACCACGAGCTGTTTGGCAGAAATGTTTCGAGAACTTTTCGCTGTTGGAAGAGGATTAGAAAATTGAAGGAACTGTGTTTGAGGTTCTATCTGACTGATACATTAAGCAGATATCTGGTATGCCGTACAGTAAACTAGGGAATGGAGTGGACTAGAAAATGCGAGTTTATATTTACAGAGCGCAAAGCTTGCTGCTCAGCCAGGAGCAGATACGTTGGCTCTGAAAGAGTAACAGACCTTCCTACATGCTCCACCACATCCTGGGGTGTCGCCAGATGATGTATATGTCTGGACCTATATTATGTAGAGCGGTCGGGAATATTGACCGCCTTAAGCGAACATCTTGGACTTCATCTCTGCAGTGGCTGGCTAGTCGCAGGAATTACGTGTAATGCTGTACTTCCTTGTCATAAATGGCTTCCATTTAATATGTGACACTGAATAAGTCATTTTTTGAATCCCGATTTGAATTTTGGTACCTAAGTTACGACTGCTCTAGAATGTCACGTTCTGAGTAATCTACTCTATGAAACATGGACATAATGAAAAAACATATACCACTGCAGTTTCATGTTGTCTTAACAGTAACCGCTCAGTTTCTAATGTGCTGGATGATATGAAAGTCACTTCGGATCTCACAACACAAATACTGCTATGCATAAGTCCTTCTCTCATTTTATTTATTCGATCTGCAAACGCCCAGAACGAAATTCATTGACTTCATCATAATACAAGCTCTGCATCATAAGTCATACTATAAATCTCCATTCGCTACATTGTAGGAGTGAGCAGAAGTGACTGTTGGAAATACTGAATTATTTCCCTAGAAATTCTCAAAAAAAGGCTCAAAGAGACCACTAATGACAGTAATTTGTGTGTTTCTTGTAATTTAGGGAATCCCGAGACGAACGTTAATAAAGCAATGAACATACTGAGTAAATGTCAAGGTGTAAAATGTAGTGAATAACAGAATAGCACGCTTTTTCATTCCTTCCTTTCTGTATCTTCATCAGCAGAGATGAACTTTCCTTGTAAATATACATTTCGAGTACTGTGTGATGTACTCGAATTACGAGGCCAGTTCAATAAGTAATGCAACACCTTTTTTTTTCTCGGCCAATTTTGGTTGAAAAAACCGGAAATTTCTTGTGGAATATTTTCAAACATTCCCGCTTCGTCTCGTATAGTTTCATTGACTTCCGACAGGTGGCAGCGCTGTACGGAGCTGTTAAAATGGCGTCTGTAACGGATGTGCGTTGCAAACAACGGGCAGTGATCGAGTTTCTTTTGGCGGAAAACCAGGGCATCTCAAATATTCATAGGCGCTTGCAGAATGTCTACGGTGATCTGGCAGTGGACAAAAGCACGGTGAGTCGTTGGGCAAAGCGTGTGTCATCATCGCCGCAAGGTCAAGCAAGACTGTCTGATCTCCCGCGCGCGGGCCGGCCGTGCACAGCTGTGACTCCTGCAACGGCGGAGCGTGCGAACACACTCGTTCGAGATGATCGACGGATCACCATCAAACAACTGAGTACTCAACTTGACATCTCTTTTGGTAGTGCTGTCACAATTGTTCACCAGTTGGGATATTCAAAGGTTTGTTCCCGCTGGGTCCCTCGTTGTCTAACCGAACACCATAAAGAGCAAAGTAGAACCATCTGTGCGGAATTTCTTGCTCGTCATGTGGCTGAGGGTGACAATTTCTTGTCAAAGATTGTTACAGGCGATGAAACATGGGTTCATCACTTCGAACCTGAAACAAAACGGCAATCAATGGAGTGGCGCCACACCCACTCCCCTACCAAGAAAAAGTTTAAAGCCATACCCTCAGCTGGTAAAGTCATGGTTACAGTCTTCTGGGACGCTGAAGGGGTTATTCTGTTCGATGTCTTTCCCCATGGTCAAACGATCAACTCTGAAGTGTATTGTGCTACTCTTCAGAAATTGAAGAAACGACTTCAGCGTGTTCGTAGGCACAAAGAACGAACTTCTCCTTCTTCATGACAACGCAAGACCTCACACAAGATTTCGCACCCGAGAGGAGCTCACAAAACTTCAGCGGACTGTTCTTCCTCATGCACCCTACAGCCACGATCTCGCACCGTCGGATTTCCATATGTTTGGCCCAATGAAGGACGCAATCCGTGGGACGCACTACGCGGATGATGAAGAAGTTATTGATGCAGTACGACGTTGGCTCCGACATCGACCAGTGGAATGGTACCGTGCAGGCATACAGGCCCTCATTTCAAGGTGGCGTAAGGCCGTAGCATTGAATGGAGATTACGTTGAAAAATAGTGTTGTGTAGCTAAAAGTTTGGGGAATAACCAGGTGTATTTCAATGCTGAATAAAACAACCCCTGTTTCAGAAAAAAAAGTGTTGCATTACTTATTGAACTACCCTCGTATTTAACAACTGTGAGTGAAATAAAAAAAAAAGTTTCTTTCATTATGTCAAACTTTCATCGAAAGGTAGATACTATAAGTGTATAAGTCAACTGCGTTTTCTGATACATTTGAGCCATGGTGATGGCATATATGCCTCAAAGAGTCTCAAACCTTTCTCTGCATGAGAAATTGCAACATGAGTAACGTTGCCTTCATGGTCGATATTTTATGACACTCTCCGACACACAGCATCGCGAAAACAAGCATATCGGATAGAACGTAGCAGAATACGTATTATATCACTTTATATTCTTCATAATTCCGTTATGGATTTCAAAGTCTGATGGACTCTCTGTGTTTTCGTCGAAGGCGCACTGCGTCGCTTTCACTCGATATAGCCCTTCCTTTTCATGGAAAACGCGTGACTTCACAGGCTATATCACATCATTTCCTAAGTATAGCATACGGTACTGGTAGAATGTCGTGGTGTTGAACGCGGTCAGTTTCTAAACCGCAGATAGGAGTCTCGAATCTTTTCATTCGTTGTAAGTTTTATTAGTTGAAGAGGACAAGAGAATTAATAAATATCCATAGTAGTAAAGATTCCCTAAGTACAGAAATTAGGATGAAATGGACTTCAACGCTGGACTACGTCTCCACCACCGGTGTTGCACCTTCTTTTCTCTTTATGTATTGTGATTTCTGCTAGGCATTAAAAGAAAACGACGTCTACTTTGTGCTTTAGTCTGCCCCGCAGAGCACAAATCAATATGATGCTTTCTCTCCACATAAAAAAGGGTTATACTTTGTCTTTGACGCCTACATAGGCACTGACGTCATACACCACGTGACAAAAAATTATCATGTTTGTCTCAGTCTTTTTGAGCAATAGCCGTAAAATAATGTAAATTCAAGAGTCTGTTTAGTGACAGAAGAGAGTGAAAAAGTCAGCCTAGTTTATGTGTAAAATTTGCTGCACTTTTTTTTTAACGTGCTCCACATTTTCTTTTTAACAAGAAAGGAAGAGGTAAGACAAACAAATTTTTCTCCTCTTCCAGTTCCTTTGTGGTAAACAAAATTTTGTCCAAACAACACAATAATTCAGTAACACGTCCAGTTCCCATCCTCATCTTCAACTATATTAAGGTAACAGGGACCAGAAGCAATAAATTTCTGGATTAATCCGTTGTTGTGAGACAACTCTCCCTCTGCATTATTAACTTCTTCGGATAGCACTGGCTTAGTTGTGAGTTCTGGTCTTCTATACCTAACAATAGGCACTAGATCTGCCCATACATGCTCTTTGAGGCTGGGGTCAAGATCTTTGTGTGGCCAGTTCACAGCTCAACATCTCCCTTCATTAGAAAGCAGGGTTTTAAAAAGTTCGCAGTTCGGAAAGGAGAACGGTCATGTTGGAAGATGATTCTGCCTCCAGAAAATCTCAGACGAACAGAATGAAGCATTACATTCTCCAGTATTTCGCAGTAGTAATGCCTAGAAAACGGACGGAGCAATTGTCTCAGAACGTCGTAACCCCTTGTTGATATCCATAGCCAAACTGTAGACATAGTCCAGCCACCCTTTGGTCTCTGATGGACATATCTACTGTCAAGTAACACTCTAGTTGGTCGACATACATGGACTGAAGTATCTGGTGCATTAGAGAACACCTTATCAACCGTAATTAAACTTGCTCCCAGTACGATCACAGTTTCCGTTAGTCGTCAGTGCGAAGTTTAATCTGGCAGCCTTATGTTTCTCCTTCAACATTTTCTTAACCCCTCATTTACGTCCATACCTTCCTTTCTCGCCGAGAGACGATGAATGTTCGACCTTTTCTCACTTACCTGGAGGATGTTCCTAATTTCTACGCTAGTCCTGAAAAGCTCTTCATCACTAGACTGCACCATTGTCTTGACCCTCAGTGGCAGTCAGTGGACGTCCAGGACGACGACGAAGGTTTACGTGGCGTTCCTTCGGGATCTGCTTCACCTAGAGATGTGTCGCAGGCTTTCTGTATCCTAGAGCACGGCAAATGGAGCTAATACAGTATCCATCGTCATAAGTGCAAGAAAGCAACCTTTATCCAGTTCCTTGAGCTGAAACATTTTTCAAGTAAGGACCTGCTAACAAGGTAGAAGGAAACAGAGTGCGACACAAGGTGGAGAGCGCTTCGTTCGTCACAGATGTCAAATTCGTTTCTGATTACTTGCTTTGAAAAGAGAAAAAAGAAAGAAATAGTTCCTTGTTCGCATTGTTTGGAGTATCGTGTGAATGTATTTTGTCTCTAACCATCTAACATAGTAATAATAATTTCATCGTTTTCAGAGATTGAAGGTAACATTTAGATTCACGTTGTGATGCAGGTCATGTAGGTACAGCTATCGTATTTTAGTTAACTATGCTGTCTCTTGTATTACACGAGAGAAGTTCGTAACAGCGCATCATATAAGTTAGAGGGCAGGAGAGTACGTGAAGCAGTGAGTTTGTAATGTGCTAGTATCAGGTTCGAGTTCAGTTGATTCTACAAATTTTATTTCATTGTAAACAAAAAAACTGTGAGTTCCAAAGGACAAAGGCAATTGTTACCTTGAGAGTAGTCGTAGTATCGTAAACATTTTTTGTATATGGCTTCCAATGGTCACTAGAGGAAAGCGAGGGCAAACGGTCCCCCTGGTTCCCCTGTTATAAATAAACCTCATCTTAAGGATGAAATAAGTCTACGATTGTTAATCGTTTTGTACTTTTAGCTGTAGCATACCCTCAGATACGAAACTGCAGCATGCTGTAGATGTAAAACAGGTCTCCAACTTGTCTTATAATTAAAGTAAATGGTTGTAGCTCCGTCATAATTTGGATTGAGAACTATCTTTCGAACATTGGATATCACGATACGGAGGGTATGAAAATGGACACGGATGTCCGAAACTAGTCACCATTAAAAAATAAAAAAAGAAGATACTTCATAATGTAACTTATGACGGAACTACAGCCACTTATTTTAATCCTTTTGGGTCTTATACTCGGTTGCAACTATTTCCACAACTGCAGAAACAGAATGTGTGATACCTCTTGGGAAAATTATACTTAAGCGCTATCAGACGAAAATGTCGACTTGGCCAAGACTGTGCAGCTACTGAAACTTCCTGGCACACTATAAGTGTGTGCTGGAGCGAGACTCCAACTCTGGACCTTTGCCTTTCGTGGGCAAGTGCTCTACCAACTGAGGTGCCCATGCACGAAAGACGACCCGCCCTCACAGCTTCAGTTCTGCCAGTAATTGTCTCCTAACTTCCAAACTTCATAGAAGCCCTTCTGCGAACGTTGCAGAACTAGAACTCCTGAAACAAAGGATACTGCGGAGACATTGCTTAGCCTCAGCCTCGGGAATGTTTCCAGAATGAAATTTTCATTCTGCAGCGGAGTGTGCGCTGATATGAAACTTCTTGGCAGAGACTCCATGTCTCCGTAATATCCTTTCTTCGAGGAGTGGTAGTTCTGCAAGGTTCACAGAACAGCTTCTGTGAAATCTGGAAGGTAGGAGACGAGGTATTTGCAGAATTGAAGCTGCTAGTTGTGCCTGGGTAACTCAGTTAGTAGAGCCGTTTCTTGCGAATGGCAAAGGTACCGAGTTTGAGCCTCGGCCCGGCAAACTGCTTTAATATGCCAGGAAGTTCATAACAGCGCATACTCTCCATCCAGCAGAGTGAAAATTTCAGTCTGTTGTTTTCAAATCTTTTCTAACCTGGACTTTAAGGTTTCCTTATTCGGTAAACTTGTGTACGTAGTTGCTCAAGATTTTTTAAGATTAAACTAAATTACTTCATCTAAGACTACATGAAAAGGAATCTTCTTAACAGCTTTAAATAGCGATATGTCAAGTGATTACTGGCCGCATTATGCAGCATTTCTGAAATTCACTGTTAGAAGCGAAGAAGCTTACTGATCAGAGAGCTAACCTCATAGAAGGAAAGGAGGAACGAAGTGAAACCTCTCACGTTACGAGGCCATGAGAATTTTATTTCAATGATAACAAAATCAAGTGAAACAAACAATGAGGTTGGCAGTACGAGCACATTTTTGGTGTCAGTTTGACGTTGCAATATCTGGAGCCTGATATAATGCTGAGTCAGTTTGGGTCAGGAACATACAGAACTGGAAGCCACGGCAGAATTAAATTCTCTAATTCGTATACATTGCTTGCACACGAAATCTGTTGCAGTATAGTTATAGAGCGCAGTAAGTCAACTGCGTATTTTCCGGTGAGAAAGAGAAGTGGTAATCAGTCTTCCCTACATCAGTTTACTGAAATTGGTGTCCTACAACGTTAGAATTCCTGGTTGGCGACTAATTGTAGGGCTCTTAGTCCGATATGAGTTTTCCAGAGTTGAAATATTTTTCTACAACGTTGAAGTGGAGACTACAGTTAGACTAATTTGATAAAAATTTGAATCTGGATACGGAGAATGAGTTTACTGAAAAGGAAAGCAGTTGATCTTCAGTTATATTTTTTCCTTGTACTTCTTGAAATAGGTGACCTCTATGAAATTATCCGGAGAGAATGATCGTGGCATCTGAGGTAAAACATTAACATCTCTGGCTTTGAAAGCTCTGTTCACCAACAGTTTAGCATTTTAGCAGCGTCGTTGCGAAGCGCAAGTAAGTGAAATAGTGCAGTGCAATTTCTGTTATGAAGTAACGTCTCCACCAGTTACTTTAGTTTTAATGTAATCTACGAATAATTAGAGATGTCCGATGATAACTTTTGAAGTATTCATTAGACATGGGAAGAACTAAAGGATTCCTTATAACCGCTCACTTGCCACAGAACGTCGCAACCATTTGTAATGCGACCTAAATACACTGGTTTCCAAAATTAAGGCAACGAATCGTTACTTCCCCTTCTCCTGTCTAATTCACGAGGCAATCATACAGACCGTCAACCAGATGGCCATACGATGGTTTCTCTGAAAGGGCATGGCCGACTTCCTTACCGATCCTTCTCTACTCCGATGGGCCCGATGACCTCGCTGTTAGGTCCCCTCCCCCAAATACCAACCAACCAAGCGTTAATTATCTGTAAGGGTACGACAGTCCCGCCTTCGTACTGCACGACAACTGGCATGTGAGCTCCCAGCACCCACTGGACGAGTTGTATCGGTACAAACGGTGTGCAGAAGGCTTCGGCAGAGTGGCTTTTACTGTCGGAGACCAGCTGTTTGTCTATGCTGCGTATTCACAGAAAAAACATCTAGAGTGGAGTCACCAACGTGCCACCTGGACTGTAGAACCTTGGGCCAATGTTGTTTTCACATATGAGTCCCGATTTAGTCTGGAGAGTGATTGTCTACGGATTCGCATCTGGAGGGAACGTGGAACACGATTTCGCCACCCAAACATTGTTGAACGAGACCGAAACCGAGGAGGATCCCTGTTTACCACTCGAACACCTATTCATTAAATTGTATGGGTGAATCGGCCAGGTTTACCTGCAATCATGTATCGTGACGATATCTTAAGACCTCATTTGCGTGTCTTGCGAGGTGCTGTGGACCCTGACTTTGTATTGATGGACGATAAAGCTCGACCTCATTGAGCACGGGTGATTGATGTTTTCTTGGAAACGGAAGATACTGCACGCGTGGCATGGCCTTCTCGCTCTCCTGGTTTGAAACCCGTAAACTCCTATCCGAGATCCACGAGGGAGATGGCTTGTATTACGTCAGCAACCACCAACCCCTCTCGAAGACTGCGAGCAGATTTGCAGGAAGAATGGGCGTTATTGCCTCAACTTGAGACTGATGACATCATTCACAGCATGCCCCGTCGTTGCTGCCAGAGGTGGTCACACCCCGTACTGAGCGCATTAAATAGTTGTCGGAATCAGTGTGCAAGTCAGTTAAGTTGAAGAAAAACTAAGAACATTTTTGTATACCGTTTTGCACCTTGAAGTTGTTTATCCTCTGAATTTTTTATATTCTTTCTACTTTACTATCACCTGTTGGTACTGTCTTGTGGCAAAATAAAAGCTACATTGCAAAATTTCCATTTCCTGCTTTAATTTTGGACACCAATGTATTTACCTATTTTTGAGCAACTACTTCTAAAGATGACAAAGAAGCATTAAATACTTCCTTCACACACGCGTATTACAGCAGCAGAATTAGGAAGTTAATAGCTGTAATGGCAGTAATGAAAAAGATAAGATTTCAGAATGGCTTCGAATCGACGCGAAGAAGGCTAAAAGCGTCTTTACATCTCTCTGACTTGAGACTAGCATAATTTCTGTGTCAGACACCAGCTGATAACTAACCAGTTAATAAATAATTAAATTTTATCACCGTGTATAATTTGTAAGCTAAGCGCATTTTACGTTATGACACAATAATGACTATAGCGAATGTAGGCTTTAGTGGTCTCGGTAACTGATCCTAGCTCCTTAGTCGCGAGGTGTGAGGTCGACTCCTATTTCCTTGAGATATTTTAAACAAATACGATCTTCTTCTCACCTAGTAATGCCACTTCCAGAACGCCAGGTTGTACCGTAGTTCAGAATCATCACTATAAACACCATATCCCTTCGCAACCAGCTGAGGCGGAGCCGGTAAGGTCGGACAAAAGCAGAGCCGAAAGTCGCGGCAAACAGAAATTCTCTTGCCAGAGAGCCTCCTTGCACTACAAACTTAATTTCCTTTAATGAGCCAGTGGTCACTCCAGGTCACAGGGCTCTCTTTTATTTGATCGTGAGACGCTGAAATATTCTGTGCTGCACTACGATTCGAATTCGGATCTTCCCTTTCGTGGTGTCTGACCCACACTGAACGACATAACCGATTATTTCGTTCTTTTCCCCAAGATTGCAAACTTCTGTAGGTCACAACGAAAGGCGCATATGTGGGTTCTAATCCTGCTACACCACAAAAATATTTATGATTTCGTTTCAAGCCCTAGCGTAGCTCACCCATCTAATAGTGATCAATAATTTTCATTTTTAATGTCTCTTCGTATGGTGTCAACAATAACGACAGCTGCCGTTATTTCTAGTGAAACATGCACACAACTCGTTAACGATGAGCAAGAAATTCGGGATAGAAAACAACGGTGGTACGTGTCTGGTTCGATAACCCGTCGGAGAAAGAAATTGTATTCACGTTTCCAATTCTAACATCTCGCTGATTTTACTTAGTGAATAATCTGGGTTCGAGTGTCCGTCACCAAACATTGTTATAGCACTTCGTTTTAAATACGTGTCAACTTCGTTAGTTGAAATCATATAAATTAGATGAAACATTTTTTGTTGTTAGTTAACAGGGAGATAATGGTCGTGACAGGATTCCAAGCAGAGCATAAAATTTTCAAGTTTAGATTTGCTAACTGATACCGGTGAAAACTTCGATATTTCACGACCCCTTATGCCTAGTCACCAGTGACGAATCTTGCTGTAGTGGATTTTTCGTCACGCACGAAAGCCTTTCTTAATTACAGTGGCTATAGGTGCATGGATTCAGCCCATATCCAAAACAAAAAGGTTTGTCATGTCTTTTAAAGTTCAGACGTGTGCACACACAACTGCTCAGTCATCAGTACAGAGAAATAACTGGTGAAGCGATGTTAATTTTGAGGCCGGCCGAAGTGGCCGAGCGGTTCTAGGCGCTTCAGTCCGGAACCGCGCGACCGCAACGGTCGCAGGTTCGAATCCTGCCACGGGCATGGATGTGGGTGATGTCCTTAGGTTGGTTAGGTTTAAGTAGTTCTAAGTTCTAGGGAACTGATGACCTCAGATGCCTCAGAGCCATTTGAACCATTTTGTTAATTCTGAGATTTCCACAGAGATCTTGCCGCTGTCAATCGCGTTGCTTTTAACTGCTTAAGTCAACATCCATTTTATGACTTACCACCAATAGCAGGAACGACGTTTCAAATATGTGCAAAAATCCTTTAAAGGGTAAAAACACATCGAATTGTCATAGAACTTTAGGAGCTCAGATATTGTCTCAAAATATCTTGTTCATTAAAATATTTAATTTTGCCTTAAGATTGCTGGAATGACCTACGTGACGAAGTTAGTTAACTCAAATTCTAATGAGTGTGGTCGTGATTTTGGAATGTCACTTACAGTAATAAAATTGATTTTACAAGCGTTAAGGACTGTCTCATCTCTAATGTCGTGTTTAGTAGTGCCATTGTTTTTATTTACATCTGTAAAGAACAGTGATATCCATTTTGTATGGCCAATCGACTGTACTACAGACAGATTAAATGACCTGCATTATGTGGGCTGCATGCAAATCAGGCGCATAGGTATAAAGATCGTCCGGATACTTTTGGGTATGATGGTACATGTGGATTTCTGCTATTTTTTTACATATCATGAAGATATTTTCCGTATGTGACGAACCATTTACAGTTTCTCATTTGGCTGATCACTAACGTCATTCGTATCATTTTTATATACATTTCCGTAATTTTCTGCTGCTTTCTCGCCCTCTTAAACTAACTGCTCTGCAGTAAGTGAGACCATCATTAAACTTAACTTTTCATTGTGTGAGAGAGGCATGTGACTAAAGCGCTGGCAATGACTCTCGAAAACCCTTGTTCCTTGAGTGATGTTTTGTTATAAACATTTAATTTGGCTTCGGACCACACCTTGTTAGTTTGACTAGCAACCATCAGTCAACCAGGCGTAAATCTCTTCATCTGAAGCAAATCGACAGCAGTGAGTGCCTACCATCAGGGTTCCAAAAATATGTAAATTGCCTGGAGAGAGATTGGGACTATGTGGAGGACGTGTAAGAGCTTCTGAAGAGTGTCCTCCAACTGCCAGGAATGTTGACGAATGGCATCATACTATTGTAAAGTTTATGTCAGCTCACATGTTGAAAATGTTGTTTCGATTACGCTGCAGAAGTTTCGCTGGGAAGCCCTTACATATCGTCTATAGAATCGTGATCTTTCCCCTAGTGATTTCCATATTTTTGAAGCCCTGGAGAAAGACATTCGTGGCGGAAAATTGCACGTCTCGGCACAATCATGGTCTTTTATGCAAAGGCAAACTTTTTTTGCAGTGGGATAAATGTATTAACAGTTATGGCCATTACTTCTGAAATAATGTCTACTTACTTATTTTCCATGTGCCTCGTTTTTATTTGACTACCCCTTATAGTTCTTTGTGGAGATAGAGTTTAATTGTATACTCCAGAGAAATGTACTGTTCGAACAATGTAGTTTAGTTCATACTTTAGATCGATCAACTAGTATTAAACGAAGAGAGCACAAAAGATGTAGAAGAAGCTGAATTGCCAACAATTGTTAGGAAGGCGTGTCGCAATTCCGCAAAAATCCTACATAAATGAAAAAAACGCTGTTTTGCTAGCTGTGGAAAAAACAGCTGAAAGAGAGCTGTTACAAGTTATTCTGCTCTAACGTGAAGATCTGTTGTGTACTCAGTCACTCGAAAATCCTGTTAAAATCGTAAATGGTTGCCATTTGTGACGCGGGGGGGGGGGGGGGGGGGGTAGACGGAGGGTGTGGTAGGGGAAAGTATTCATTACCGTTGAATTAAAAAAAACACCTCTCAAGTAATTCCGAAAAAGAGTTAGAACCGTCCGTAGAGTTCTCCTGCATGAGTTGAGCAAGATGATGATTATGACAATTGAATTCCATAAATTATCTGGGAGTAGACATTGGGAATGATTTAAAATGGAATGATCATATAAAGCTGATCGTCGGTAAAACAGATGCCAGACTGAGATTCATTGGAAGAATCCTAAGGAAATGCAATCCGAAAACAAAGGAAGTAGGTTACAGTACACTTGTTCGCCCACTGCTTGCATGCTGCTCACCGATATGGGATCCGTAACAGATAAGGTTGATAGAAGAGGTAGAGAAGGTCAAACGGAGAGCAGCGCGCTTCGTTACAGGATCAATTAGTAATCGCGAAAGCATTACGGAGATGATAGATAAACTTCAGTGGAAGACTCTGCAAGAAAGACGCTCAGTAGCGCGTTACGGGTTTTTGTTGAAGTTTCGAGAACGTATCTTCACCAAAGAGTCAAGCAGTATATTGCTCCCTCCTACGTATATCTCGCGAAGAGACCATGGGGATAAAATCAGAGAGATTAGAGCCCACACAGAGGCATACCGAAAATCTTTCATTCCACGAACAATACGAGACGGGAATAGAAGGGGGAACCGATAGAGGTACTCAAAGTACCCTCCGCCACGCACCATCAGGTGGATTGCGGAGTATGGATGTAGATGTAGATGTGCATACAATGAGAAAGTCAACAGAGGAGAAGAAAAGGGATATGATCGTTTTATTAGCTTTTATTTTTCCATGTCAACATGCTTTCTGCAAAATCTTGTTTGCGAATTTAAAGAACGGACCACAAAAAAGACGACATGCTAGGAACACTGAACAAGATTCCGACTGTATGCCACTCAGTTTGTTAAGCAATGCGTTATGGTTTCTATTTCAGGTGTGACGTCGAACGTATTTAAAGGGCTGTAGTGTTCACTGGAAATGGAAATGAGCGTATGGCGTCATTGGCCGGGAGGCCCCTCGCGGGGCAGGTCCGGCCGCCATATCGCAGGTCTTATTACATCCGGCGCCACATTGGGCGACCTGCACGCCGGATGGGGATGAAATGATGATGAACACAACACAACACCCAGTCCCTGAGCGGAGAAAATCTCCGACCCAGCCGGGAATCGAACCCGGGCCCAGAGGACGGCAATCCGTCACGCTGACCACTCAGCTACTGGGGCGGACGTAGTGTTCACTGCAGAACAATCTTAAGTCCACATTACGGTGTTTTGTAATGATAACATAACGATGATTTGAATGTTTTCAGTAGAATAACTTATGTTTGTTATTTTTATAAGAAACCATGTTAGAAATAAAAATGTGTAGTTTATAACCAATTCATGTTTTTCATTTTTACAATCTCCTGTCTTGCTCCAAACCATGTTTTCAACTTACATCACTTCTCGTTTGTATAACTCATATGATCGGTAAGCATATTATAGTAACAGTCATTACAGATGTATTTTTCTGTTTTTAATGTGATAATTTTAGTGCTGTATGACAGAACGAAAACACTCGTTCGTTGCCGCTGGAGCCCGTGCACCGGCGCTGGAGCGGCCCGCTGGCTTTTGTGTGAGCTGTTAGCGGCCAGGGGTCTTAGCATGAAACATTGGCGCTCTAAACGCTTGGAACAAGCCGCTAGCGGCAGGTGGCAGTGTAACAGCGCCGTTACAAATGGCATTAGCAGGCCTCGCCTCCGCCGGCCAGAACCCCACGGCGGCGCGCCGCGCCGCGCCGCCGACCGACCGCTGCTTTGCCGGAAAGTTACGGGCCAGCGATAGGCGTCGGCCGCGCTGCAGCGCCTAATATATTCGGCGCTATCTGATAGCCGGCACGCGAGCCCTCCCGGAATAGGCCGCCGCCCCCACCTATTGTCGAGGCAGCCCCGCCGCTCACCAGCACCGCCCACGACGCCCTTAATGGAAACAATCACTCCGCAGCGACGCGTCTGGACGCACGTCCAGTCGCACGAGTTACCGAGCCACCTGCGTTGCGTATCTCTGCAGTCGCTGTTGATACCTTAATTCCGCTGCCTTCCCGCTCCAACAGCGAATCGAGAGACATCGTAAGCGGTCCCTAATTTAATCGGCCATTGGCCCAGAACACTAATTTTTCAATTTCACTATTTTAAGAACTGACGTGTAGTCAAATGGAACCATGTGACACTTTGAAGGTTCACTTGACAATTTATTACACTGATAATTTGCAAGAACCCGTTTGCAAGTTTCGGGGTACACAAAATTAATTCCAGCAATGGTGAATATAATCACAGACTGACAAAAAAAGCCAAGCACTCATAAAGAGAGGAAGAAACGATCTGAATCTTTATTAATTGAGATGGTATGTGATTACAATATACTTGTACCTATTTTTAACTATAACACTGTAGCCTCTCTATCATGGATGTACGCCCTGATTCCGTTGGGAAGGATTACATAAAGCCGTTGTATGCTGTCCTAAGGAAACCTGGCCCACAGCTGTTGCAACTCGTCGTTGATATCCTGGGTACTGCCATCGGTCCCAGACTTATTCTGTCAGGGGCAAATATGGGGATTCAGCTGGCCACGGGCGTACATCACGTCAGTTCGTGGAGGCAAGTGCCGTGTGTGTAGGAACGCAGTGCTGTTGATAAAATGGCACCACAATATTGTCACATGCGAAGTAACAAATGAGAGTACAGGATGTCCTTGACGTACTGTTGTGCGGTCAGAGTTCCATCAATAACTACCTGCCGTGACGCAGTCATACCCGATGGCAGCCCGCAGCCCCACACCACGAAGCCTAGAGGAGCAGAACTGCGCCTTTCTAAAAGACTGGAAGAATGAGATGTCACCCCAGATGGCCACCATATCCACGTGATATTGTTCACTACGCAATCCTCAGTCGGCGATAGAAATCACTATAGTAATATCCTCTACATCTGGTAAAAAATGAAATGATCTTACGGCATTGTTGGCCGGGAGACCCCATGCCGGGTGTTCGGCCGCCGAAATTGCGTCCTTTTTAGCTGACGCCACTTCGGCGACTTGCGAGTAAATGCTGCTGAATTATGAGGAAAGACAAAGAACACCCAGTCTTCACGAGGCAGAGGAAATCCCTAACCCCGCCGGGAATCGAATCCGGGACCCCGAGCACGGTAAGTGAGAACGCTACCGCAAGACCACGAGCTGCAGAATTTATATCTGGAATATTAACACTATGCGATTGCTTAAAACAAAACTCGCCTAGGATAATTTTTGTTTCCCAGTTTAACTTGTGCATCCTATTTAAATCAACATATCTAGTTACACTACGTGCATTTTGCATTTCATCTTCATCATATTGGTTGTATTCAGATGATTATCCTGACTGTTTGGTTAGTGTCCAGCCACTCCAGAAATTTCATTATCAATATTTTCTCCGCTAAAATCGATCTTATAGGGGCTTTTTTACTATCGCACAGAAAAAGGAGAGAACTTGTAACAACAGTAGGCAAGTGTTGTTGCATTTAAGTGGAAGAGTGAATTTTAGGTTTACTTTGTTTTTCCTTCAGAATGAAATTTTGTGCTTACTTGATTTTATCTCTAAAGTCGACATTTTGAGTACAGACAAGCAATTTTCATAAACGTGTCAATCTTAGACTTACGCAACTTCTGCTCTCCATAGCTTCTATGAGTTGTGGTAGGTTGCTGTTTCACCTAACGATGTATGGCTGAGGTACACGTATAATGCTATGACAAATAAGTAGAAGGTTCCAGAGACAATACCTTGGATAAAAAAAATATGAGAACTCTAATGCACTCTTGTCTCCAGTTTAATCATCTACATAGTAGAGATTTATTTGTAATATTGAAAGGAGTATATTGGGGTACTTTTGTGTGTGGCACCCGAAAATGATTTTATAAATGATGGATGTCCCTGATAGGCTCGATAGTGCGGATCACTGACTGTACGGGATCGCAGACCCAGAGATACTGCTAGTGTTGGAGTAAGACAGCGCTTGGCCCACAGGTTGTACGTAGCTGTCAGTGAGGGGAAGACGATGGAGTAGGCAGTATTTGGCGTGTGCTGTGTGAAGCCACCAAGGGTTACATTAATTTAGGTACGTCAGTATTGTTGAACTTGTAAGTAGAAGTCTTCGTGTAAGAAAGGTAAGGATGTTAAATAATTATGATTTCTGTTTTTGGCAGCGCGTTGGTTTAGATGAGTTGGCTGATAATTTGTAAATATTGAGTAACCTCAGAATGTACGTAAACTGTTTTGATGAAAAGGCTAGTTAGATCCTTCATTTTTGTAGTGCTTTTAAGATTTTTTAACAGAGCTATGTGTAATTTGATTATTTGCATTTATGTTGGATTCGTGAAGTTAGATAATAGTTGCTGTTTAAATCTCATTGTTTGTGAATAGGTTGTAAGTAATGTAACTTCAATTGTCAGATGTTTTTGAGGAGATGAACTTAACTTGCAATATAATTTTTCTAAAAAAAACGAGTGGTAGTAATTCACCATAATCAGTATCGCCTCCCTGTCCAGGACATATATTTTTTAGAGAAGTTGGATTTTCCTTACTGTTCTCGTTTATCAGCCAAAAGAATGTGCATTTCAAAGTATTATGGTCAGCATTGCTCACTGCTCATGAGAGATCAGTGTATATCGCGTTACTCCGTTGCTGCTTTAGAGGCAAGACAATTTAATTTATTTGTTATGTGCACAGGGACATAAGTTATCAGTTGTGAACAGCACCACAGAAAACGTTAGTTCCTTTTCAAAAAATAATGTACAGTATCCTGACACTGTAATTTCACCCGCTTTTTTACTATTAATCAGACGGTATATTCCGGTATTGCGGACGCCGCTGATCTGCAAGTGGCTGATGTGCATGATTCAAAACTTGATTGTTTACCGAATGAAGTCAATGATTTACTAACTTTTCACATAATTAACCAAATAGCCAGTAGTATGTCAGGGGCAACAATAGTGCAAAGTACTCAATCTGTTCTTAAAAATCGGTCAGATTCCGTAAACGGTAATTACGCACACAATGCAATAAACGAGACGTCCATGGTTGTGGATGATGTCTCCACACCACAAAAAATACACAGGTGACACCCGACGCATCAATTCAAAGCAATATGGAAGCGATGTTTCAGAATCTCATGCACATGTTCAATGAAACATTTAATAAAAGTGATGAGCAATTTTCCATTATACGAGAAATATAAGTTGACACCAAGAATCAGTTACGACAAGAAATACGAGAAATAATAGTTGACTCCGGCGCTCAGATCAATGAACAATTTTCCACCATACGTGACGAGCTTAAATCAAGAATCAGTTACGACAAGAAATACGAGAAATAATAGTTGACTCCGCCGCTCAGAGCAATGAAAAATTTTCCACCATACGTGACGAGCTTAAATCGCACACAAAAACTACTGATAACCGTTTCAAACAGCTATATACAGACATTAAAGCCAGTGAAAAACATCTTTGCGATAAAATTTAAGCCACAGCCAGGCAATGCGCTGACAGTAACAAACCTTTGACAGATGAGATTAATGCTCTCAGACATAACTGTAGTGAAACATATAAAAAGCTTACAGATGAAATCCAATCAGTTAATGAAAGAATAGATCAACGACACTCGATTAGATGCACGTCTTAAAGTTCACACAGAGACCTCAGAAAAGCGATACAAAGACTTCCTCCGTAAACACACAGAGGAAAACAGTTGTTACAGTTATTAGCAGTACAAAGACAGGAAGCAGAACAGCAGTTGGTCACTAGTCTTACAATCCATGTTGACGGTAGTATAAATTCCGTTACAGACGTTGCCACATCACAAACCTCACATCCCACTGAAAAACCCATAGCCAATATAGAGTAAGATTCTACTATGAAATTAACAATGACCTCTATTAAGCATCATGAAATTATCAGTTTTCCCCCAACGCTACCGTCGGCGACAGCAGTTTGATAATCTCTGAAAACATTAATCAAGCAACTGTGCCTACCAAATCTTATAACAAAGCTAAGTATCTCACGTCAGAAATTTCACTACATTTCACTGATACTAACGACAATACCGTCTGGAGTGACGCACGTGACCGCTCTGTTGAGCCACCCACGCAGTCTGAAAGAATTAATAGTGAACTTCTAAGGTGTCAGGCAAATCCAACACCTTCCATGAAAACCCTGACATGATAAGCAAATCCAGTAGTATGTCACATAGCTCCGAATAAATCGTGACATTAAATTAACCAAAGTAATACTAGTAACGAGTGAGCAAATGGAATACCACAGACTAACACAAGAATGCCTAAATGCATGTCATATCTTCCCACCGTGAGACAGACGCAGCTCCGAGGAGAGAAACGAGGAAGCCGAGAGCAAAACCGTGTCAAGCTGGAAGGCCCTAAGATAAGGGACGGACGGACACCCAAGTCGCCAGCTAACTGCTAGGACCACACCACCCGCCAGTTTTTATAGTGAGACTTTTTCGCGTCTCTGTCACGTCAAGACCACCCCCCAGCTAATGTTAAAAAATGTTAAAAGCTAGAGCCCTCCAGAAGAACAGTATAGATCTTACGACAACACAAAAAGGGCCTCACCACTCGCAAGTTTTAGCGTGAGACTTTTTCGCGTCTCTGTTACGTTAGGACCACCCCCCAGCCCATGTTAAAAGATGGAGCCCTCCAAAAGAACAGTATAGATCTTACGATAACGCTAAAAGGACCACACCAGCTGCAAGTTTTAGCGTGAGACTTTTTCGCGTCTCTGTTACGTTGCAAACTTTAAAAACATTGCCCCACCACGGAAAGTATAACGTTTCTCATTGGATAGACAGAATTTTTGTAGGCGGAGCTTAAGGTTAACTTTGAGACCCTGATTAGTCAGATGAAAACACAGCCAGGTAGTATTTTTAAACCAACTTCGGTAAATTGTAGTAAGGAGAAGTTAGAGTGGAGAGTTGCTTCCGAGACGGCGAGGTGAGCGGAGCTGTGCTGCCCGCCGCCCCCTGACGAATACCGACAAGGTAATGAACGCACGCGATGCCGCATTTTTGAGCGCATAAGGCTTCACTCAGAACTGCAGAAGTCTCATCTGTTACATCCCCTTTACGTAATACTAGTGTCGATCGTCAATTAAAGCTCATGGTGTTCACATTTATCACTTGAAGTAAAAATCTGAAACTCGATGATTTTTCTATTATATAGTTATTGAGAAGCCACATCAGCCACTGTAATTTACGACAAGTTAGATAAGTAATTAAGGATAAGTGAGGGTACTGTAGACCATTTTGATAATTTGCTTTTTTGTGAAACTTAATTTAAACCTAGATTATAGATGTGATATGGCATAGGTGATCCTTCGATCCATTGTAGAACTTGGAAACCCATTCAATGAATATTCGTTCACATTTTTGTTGAACGCAGTTGGTTTTTACCATCCTGTATTAAAACATTTCCTTTTATCATTAGTGCAATTTATAAACGATGTTTTGTGAGTAGAATAAAATTTCCAATGGTAAACTTAACTGCTTTTTCGACGTTATTTTACCAGGTAACTAAAATAGGGAAACCTTGAACCCCTTCCACTAAATTTAGTTGGTATTAAGATTCTTTTACAGGGAGTGCAGTGGAGCTGACGCTGAAATCATTAATTATTTGGTTATATCATCGCTAGTCTCACTGAACTCTTCTGAATTCTACATGTCATGTGTGGTCTGGCGTCTCCTTACCAGCAACAGGTCCCAGGTTCAAACTAGTCAATTCCCTAAAAAACACGCTCAGAGCGTCGTTGCGCGAAAGTGGTAGGGAGACACGATATAGAACAAACAGACACCACGCAGAATGTTTAGAAACTTATCAAGCTCCATATTAGGCATGATGAGATAACAGTAAAGAAGTTTTCTGTCAAGCCAAAAATGGTATACACAACGCCGCCCTTTGTCGTGTAAACCTTCCGTTCCCACTACAGCTCTCCGCTTGATCGTATGCAAACACTTCTGCTTCAGTCGACCTTTGTGCTGATAAATACTATTCCCCACAAACTGATTTGCAAACCAGATTAATACAGCAAAGTCAAACCTCAACAATTTACTTTTATTTCTCCAAGATTAATGATGCGAACGATCAAACATCAGACGCCACATTCAGTCTCTAAACAGAACAGAGTTTGTTTCTTTCGGTGATGCGCCAGACATATAAGCGAACTACGTATACCCCTTACAGACCACTGACATACCTAGCAGCCCATAGTGAGAAGCAAAATTGTCTAACAATACTTCTGTTCGATCTACTATTGCTACCGATTCCTATGAAACCACGCAATATGTCACCGTTCGGTATATCTCTTTCAAACCAGAAACGTGTAAC
This sequence comes from Schistocerca nitens, assembly GCF_023898315.1. Classification (NCBI taxonomy): domain Eukaryota; kingdom Metazoa; phylum Arthropoda; class Insecta; order Orthoptera; family Acrididae; genus Schistocerca; species Schistocerca nitens. Next base: position 545,001,550 of record NC_064619.1, on the reverse strand, counting down.
CATGACAACCTACAGGCCGGACGCAAAATTAACAGCTACAAGACGTATTTTATTATAGAAAATAAAACACAGCAACTTCGTGGAAGTCACATTCAGAATTCAAGCACGGATGCAGATGTTATTATGAGCAAACAGAGTTTTATTATCGACGATAAGCGTGCCCTATCTGATCTCACAGCCTGTAAGAATGATGATCACAACAAAAATGGTTCAAATGGCTCTGAGCACTATGGGACTTAACTTCTGAGGTCATCAGTCCCCTACAACTTAGAACTATTTAAACCTAACTAACCTAAGGACATTACACACATCCATCCCCGAGGCAGGAATCGAACCTGCGCCCGTAGCGGTCGCACGGTTCCAGACTATAGCGCCTAGAACCACTCGGACACTCCGGCCGGCAATGATCGCGACAGTTTGAATTTATTTCAACAAACCGTTTTCCATTGTAACGAACATATTCAGTCTGATAACGTTAGAGAACTACAATTGACAGCCTCTGTCATAAAAAAATTATCATCTGGCACAGTTGACCTTACACTGGCAAGCAACATTTGTGATACTTCAGATAAAATTTGTGAAACCGCTCAGAGTAATACTTTCAGCACTGGTACAGAAAAGCCTACGCCACGAAAGCAACGTCGTAGGAAGCGTAATCAGAAGACCAACGCTTATACAGATGTCACTTTATGCCGGCCGGTTCTAGGCGCTTCAGTCTGGAACCGTGCGACCACTGTGGTCGCGCGTTCGAATCCTGCCTCGGGCATGGATGTGTGTGCTGTCCTTAGGTTAGTTAGATTTAAGTAGTTCTAAGTTCTAGGGGACTGCTGACCTCAGATGTTAAGTCCCATAGTGCTCAGAGCCCTTTTTTTTGTCACCTTATGTGAACAGGATTTTATTATCTACAATCAATCAGTTCAGTCTAACGAGACAGCCCGTCAGGATGTAACAACAACTACTGTACATATAATAATATTTTTCTTCTGATTTTCGATAAATTAGTGTAAGTAATGTTCTGATTTCATTTCTTTTTCTTTTCATGCCATGATGTTAAAGGAACTGTAACCAATTTTCGATGTGAATATTAATGTTTATGTCAAATTGCAAGCCATATTATAACAAAATGGAAATGTAAGGAATGTTGAAACTGTTGTAAGATGTTAAAGTTGTATTTATGCGCCTGGTCCATACGTAGGCAATGTATTAGGATATGTGGAATGCAAAATCTTTCGTGAATACCCTGTCTGTAGGGGAGCGGTAAAAGGTGGATGGCAGGCGAGCGCGGGAAAATACACACGGGCGCGGCACGGCATAACGGGCTCAGCAATACAGTCGGAGTTGGGCATCGGTCTGAGAAACACGCTCTGGATCGAGGAGGCTCTCCTGGAAAACGTGATTTCATTGAGCCTCGGATGTGCCGTTTCCGACGACTACACAGCATGGCTATATTCCAGAGGCACTAAACGGAAAAGGATTGCGACGCTAAGAAGAAGCAAATTGCCGATACACCATGAGCCATAGCTGTGATTGTATGTGTGCAGTGCACCTCGCCATCTCGCTGCCCGCCAACCGCCGCACCGACACGAGCAGGTTGAATCTTTAGAATTGTATTCGTGTGGACCAGTGTTAATTTTGTTCCTGACGGTTCAATAACAACTTAACTTTTACCAGATTTGTCCTATCAATTAATTATCCTCATCACTAACCTAGGCAGGGTCCTTTCCACATGTTGTGCAATCCGAGTGTCCCGAAATGAAGATTTAAAGTTTATGTTAATAAGAATTACCTGCAGACCTATCTATGCTAGAAAGATGTTTAAGGAGCTTTATTGTTAATGAAAATATAAGCAAAGAACAAAGGTTTGACAAAGTTGGAAGATAATTTTGGAATTGGATTAGTAATGAAGCTTAATTAATTTGAGACAAAAATAATGGTAGTTAAATGAGGAAGTAATAAGACAAAAAGAGTAGTAACTCATATATTGTAAATCTTGAGTGCTTAATGCTTCCAATAGTCAAAGAATTTCAATACAGGGACAATTACAGTTTCACGGTCCCCCATCCACTCTTTTCTTTTCTATTCATTTAAATTCTGAAGTGTACTGAACGGATTTGACCAGCAAAGTTAAAGTCAATATAAAACCTAAATTTATCAGTGTTTTAACCTTATTAAAATTGACATTGTATGTGTGTTTCAAAAGTGCTATTTCTAGGGTAACCTATGCCCGATTTCAGTCGGATCAGTAGACAAAACGCAGTTTGTAGTAATCATTGTAGTGTAATGTTGTGTATTTATAGCTTGTCCAAATTACTACAGAAAGGGAAAATGTTAGTTCAGTAGATTTTTCTGGTTCTAAAATTTACCATATAATGCAGTATTACTACGTGTTGTTATGCTTGTACGTACATCTACTTGTACAAGGAAAAAACTCACTTAATGCCTAATTAGGCTGGCGACCGTATTATTGACAATCGGTAGCATCTGCTGTGTATGTTTCTTGCCCGTCCTAACGTGTGGTTGCACTTTAGACTTGCTTGACGTATCATTGTTGTTACTGAGTGGGTGTAAGTCTGATTTTGCCTCCATTCAGGTACACGCGGTCAACATATTTACTAAAATCCTTTCTTATAAGGTGAAGCCCGTCAACTTACCATAGTACAGGCTTTAAAGAGTTAACGTACGCCCGAGCGTAGACGTTACAAGGACAATGCTAAAACAGTTCCAAATTATTTTCGCAGCATACTATATCCAATTCACCGTTTATTTAATACAAGCAAACACACAGATTCCGATGTACTGACCCGCACAGTCAGAGATCCGCACTATCGAGCCTATCAGAGACATTCATCTTTTATAAAATCATATTCGGGTGCCACATACAAATGAGCCCCAGTATGCTCCTTTCAACATGTAAAACGTAGTATATTACATTCCGGTGTACTGGATGATATCCTTTTCTAGAAGGCCTTGCTGGTCCCGACGACCGAAAGTGGCGTCCTTCGTTAGACCTACTTTTGTGGGTCGACTAACCTCTTTCTCACGTACTCAGTTATACTCAAAGTCCCATTTTTATCAAATGGTGGCATCGTCACTGGGATGTACTGATTCCATTATTGTTAGCGATAAAAATATTTTCTGTCTCAACCGTAAAGTATTTGTTTTAACTTTCAGTCGGTTTCATTGCCTAATGCAGAGCCATCTGACATAAAATGGCTGTCTACGCATAGCATGACAATGTGAACTGCATTATCTATCACAAGGCCAGTTGACGAACTCTGTAAAATCTATTTATTACGAGAGGGAAGCGTAAGTCTTCTTTAACAAACACTACAGCTATACCTAAAAACATATTGGTACTCGATTTCATGAGAAAGACATGAAGTAGCATAAAGCAAATACAGAACAGCATCGAAGGCCCTAGGGTAGGAAAAAAACCAATAAGAACAAGAAAGTGAAGAGGAAGGTGGATATGGTGAAAGGGTACAGTACCGCCCGACATTGAAAATAGGTACGAAATACTTCGATATTTTTGTCAGAACAACACATTTTTTGTGTAAAAGTAACTCAATTTCAATTAATACAGCGTAGCCGGATACCAGTGTGGGAAAGAATGACAATTTATTTATTTAATTGATCACATGTGCACTCCCTCAAAATAAATCCCTACATCCAGTTAGGTGAGATCTGTGAAAGGAATAAATGTATGGTCGTCTGCTAACCACAGATAGTGAATGGGAATATATGATCATCTTTGAGTCGATCGTTTCGCCACCTTTGGTGGGACCAAAGAGATGGAAGTTACCAGAGCTTTGGGCGTCTAAAATGTGGCTGACCAATAAGGTAGCAAGGTGCTTCTCCCACTTCGACAGAGGTGCGAGAGAACCGGAATACGGCCATGTTTCAGCACTCTGCCGCTGGACCTTCTACTGTAAAGACCTGTTTTTTGTTGTGCTCCGTAATGAAAGAGTGGAGGCATGGTATGGATGTGGAATATTTAAGAGTAGTTAGAATTAATAATTTGTCTTTCGCAGGAACTTTTGGTGGGGAGAATTAAATGTGAGGCAGGTAATTTTAAGGGGATTGTAGTAAACCAACGGTCACAATGAGCCCACGTGTAGTTGTAAGTTGAGATACTTCCGTGTGCTTAAGATAAGCTGAATTAATATCGTGTGTACAATAAGCTGAAATATTTAAGAAATAGCGTGTGTATCATAAGTTGAAATATTTAAGAAATATCATTCCGTGTGACGCTAAATTTAAACTCTGAGAGAGAATCAAGGTGAGTCGGCCGTCTATCCAGTAACGCCACTTGGCTTGCATTGCACAGGAAGACGTGCGTTTATCTCCAGAGTTCAGAGTAGGAAAGTAGAATTACAAAGTGGGGCAGTGTCGTGTGAAACTGGGATAAATATTGATTGAAGTGGGAAAGCGGAAAGTGATGAAGTTGTAACCATTCTTTGTGTAGTATTTCATATTGTTGTGTTGTGTATGTCATGTAATTTGGGTATGTGTAGTTTGCATGGGGCAGTAGCAAGGTAGTTTCGAAAGATTTGTGGGTTATGCTTGTTCCTTCTGTATCGCTCGATCTGGAGGAAAGTTTCGTGAGGATGATTGTGAGAGTCGAAGTGTGAGGTATAATAAAAGATCCACCATCCTATCCAGGAAGTGCACTGTTGCGGTAAATAGATTACGAGACCATAGTATAGAGATTCACTAATGTAAAGCCATGCCCATTGGGCGGAAATTCTCATATGATATTGTCATAGGTTGTAGAATTTGTGTGTTTAGGAATAAATCAGCTAGTGAAAAGAAGGAGATTGGTGGCCTTTTTCATTAAATTGTATGTTGCCATAATGTCCCGAATTCATATAAAAGCCGTTAAATCAAAGACAAAAAGTAAATGTGGTATTGCCAGTGCGTAGTGTACAAACAGAGTTCTATAAATCAGTGATAGTCAGATGCGTGTTTCCGTTGCGTATTATTCATTCAGGAGGATAATTTGTAACTAAAGAGTAAGATACGAGAATTCATGTTGCTCGATAAATTAAGGAAGAATCCACTCGCTTGGCAAACCACTCATCTTGCAGGCCTGACTGCTTGATGCCACAGTATGAGAAAGGCAAGTGGGTGCCTCTCATAATTTCGACCCTGCCAGGATTATTTTTGTTTGTTAGGATATTTTTGCTGCCAGGATTTCGCTTTTTGCCACGATAATTTTGTTACCTGGATATTTAACTTGTTGCCAGGATTATTTCTTGTTAGGATATTTAATTTGTTTCCAGGATATTTCTTGTTAGGATATTTTGTTGTTAGGGTTTGCTGTTAATTTTTTTTATTTTTTGATGGAATATATTGTGATAGCGCTAAGAAGTAAAAATTTTTGTTTGCAAATTCTTTCTGGATTGGTGAGGATCTTTTATTTTATTTTATGTAATTAATTGCTATATCGCACAAGGCTGGAAGATCGTTTTATAATTTTTTTTTGCGTAATGTCCGTAGTAACTAGGTCGCAGTCGAAAAACGTAGCCACAATGGAGAATAGCGATTCTGGCGTGAACGTAGCAGTGCAGCAGGAAGTAGCTGCTGACCATGGGTTAATGAGCGGGGACGGCAGACACTCCGAAGAGGCTGTATTGTTCAGTGGACCGCTGCAAGGGGATCCTTTATGCGGCGGGCTTTGTCCACAAACGCGGGCTTTTCCCGACGACGGGGGCTCGGGACTACGCCAGGTGTGCAGTGAAAGTGCAGCTACCCTTAGCGAAGCTATGGTTTCTCAGGCGAGCGAGGTGAGCGCGTCGAAGGTAGCAAATAACGATGTGATACTACAGTTTTTACAAGCGATGAATAGGAAGAGTGAGGAGAGCGATAGGAAGAATGAGGAGAGAGATAGGAAGAATGAGGAGAGAGATAGGAAGAATGAGGAGAGAGATAGGAAGAATGAGGAGAGAGATAGGAAGAATGAGGAGAGAGGTAGGGAGAATAACAAAAGATTAAATAGAGATAATAAGGAGAGAGATAGGAAGAATGAGGAGAGAGGGCGGCTGAGGAGAGACATAGGGAGTTGATGGAAATGATGGACGCGATGTGTAGAGGTAATGAGGAAAGATGGGAAGCAATGGATAAAGATAGTAAGGAAAGTATGGAGGCATTGGATAAGGGAAATAAAGAGGCAATGAGGAAGCGACACACAGGTATCGATGAGCGTCTGCCCGCAGTTAATAATCGGTTAGATGAGGAAGAGAAGAATCTGGATGCGGTGAAGCAAGTATGTGACGCCGAGAAAGAAAAAGCCAGTAATTTGGAGGTACGAATAATGACAATAGAGAGTGATACTACTGAGCGAAGGGACGTGTTGCCGGATGAACGAATCAAAGAGGTGGTGGTCAGAATGAATACGAGTAGTGCAGATGTAGAAAAGCTCAGTATAAGAGGCGAGACAGGTTCTAACAGTACGCAGCGAGAGGTTTGTGCCGATCAGGAGGAGATACAACCACCATTACAGCTTAAAGAGGCACAATTAGAAATAAGTAGGAAACATAGTGAAGAACTAGCACAGTTGTAATTAGCGTGCAGTAGCGAAGGTGACACACCACCAGGTAGATTGCAGAAGGAGAGTGAGATAAACTCAAAAGGCGAAAATAGGCAGAAAGAGGAAGACGAATTCAGAGAGTCAGAAGAACGGTTGTGTCAGATAAAACAGGTGGCAGACCCAACTGGGTATAGTCCAAGGCTGTCTCAATTTCAAGATTCATTACCTTCATCGAGTGGATTGCTCCGCAAAACGAAGTTTGTGTATAACTATTTGAGGGACGAGGCTAGAGCGAAAATGCAGGAAGACATTAAAGACGGTAGTAGCTATTTAAATGAATTCTGGTCGAAAAGTAAGCAGGACCAGGTTACGCAAAGCATATTGATGATGCCAAATCGTAACGAATGTGGTAGAAGGGATTCAGTGTCGTGCTATGAGGAAATGTTCAGACGAAACAGGTATTTGGATGTTACATACGAACCTGGGGAGTTCTTTAGGATCCGTATAAGGAAGTTGCCAGTGAAATTGCGCAGAGGTATAGTGATGGCAGGCAGAGGCTTAGACGATTCCGCGTCATTTCAGCACTTGTTACAAGGATTGGGTAATGAGAGCAATATCGTGAACGGAGACACGACTCATAGGTCAGTTAGTGTCGAGGATAGGAACGGCAGAAACTATCATAATGACAGGAGAGCGTGGAATCCAGGTATTTCCTTCTTGTCGTAATAGATTGAAGGATAGGAGAAACTAATCCAACATATCAGCCCTTAATATCTTGCTCTTAAAACACATGCAGCTGGCACTGAAAATTGTCTATGTAGCAGACAAACTCAACTAATATGTAGGAATGCAAATACCATACTTCTGATCAGAGAGTAAAACACCAGTAATGGCATCTGTTAGGCTGGTATCTCAGTAAAATTTGCAAATTTTATTTCGAACAGTAAAGTAAAAGAAATGTTATGTAATAATGCCAATGAGTCCAGTTGAATTAGTGTGATTTGACTATTGTAGATACTAAACACGTAATGTAAGAAGTAAACATTGTGATCGAAGTTTTTAAATTAGATGCCATCTGATGTCATTGTCGTGGTGACAGTTATAATGAAGTGCTGTGTATGGTTGTTCAGAATCTGGTGTTAGTGAGAGAGGCCACTAGCACCTAAGTTTCTAACACTTGGGCTGCCCATTTCTCCCAGCTTGTATATTCTCTGCACACATTTAGTTTTCGTGTAAGCACAGATTCCTAACTAGCAAATTTTTTACTGTGTATAGTTAACCATTTAGAGTGAGGCGGATTGTACATGAAAATGCTGTACTGATTGAGACGATCAAGGGAAAACAATCTCGTGGGCTTCATCACATTTCTAACGTCAAATTATGGAAAAGTTAAGGATAGATCTAAAGTAGGCAATTTATGGTAGATAGTCAGTGTATTTATTTGTGGTGTGTAACGTTGTGCAGGGTCAAATCGAACATAAGAATTTTCAGGCGGGATGTCAGGAAGTATGACGGAATAGACTGGTCGAATGAGTCATGAACAGGAGTCGACAGAGTGGTGTATGTACGTATTTTTTGTCGTATGAATAAGGATCAAGCAGAAACGACGTGATGATTAATGAGTGAATAAAGATGGTAGATAGAGAAGCGACGTGATAAATAGTAGTGGATAAAGGTGAGATGTAAGGAAAGAAGCGACGTGAAGCAGTGTGATTAATAAAGAGAGATTCGACGTGATGAAACAGTGGTAAATAAAGGTGAGTAGAATTAATAATGTGGAGATGTCTTAGATGTATGTTACAGAGAGGCCTGTGTATGCTGCAATAGAGATTGATGCCAATGGCGAAGGAAGACCAGGAAATGATGGAGTAATGGACGGACGGAGAGCCGAAAGACGAATGAAGAGATGAGGACAACTGCACAATATGAAAGGACGTAAAGGGAGTATGAGACCCAGATCGTGAACGTTATGGAATACTGACGTAAGATGTAATATAAGTGTAGATCTAATTCTTAGCACAACATTTGCGATTTGGCAAAAAATAATATTTTTTGTTGTTGATGAAGCCTGGTACCAGTATAACTAATCAAAACGGTACCAAGAATGTGTACAGCTATTTTGCAGGTTGATTAACTTGTTTATTTTTTGTTCTTAGATGAAATGTCGCAATTCTAAGTTGGTGTTTAGCAGAATGATTAATGGGTAAAGCGAATGCGGAGGTAAGCCGATGGAGAGAGGTGCCAGAGTGAAAGGACGAATTCGGAGACTGGAAAGCTATCTCCAAAGCAGCTTCATGTGTTATGTGGTTGAGTATAAGGGAGCAAAGGTATGGTATGTTGTAGTGAGTGTGGTGGTGTTAAGGTTAGCTGACTTCTAGACCTATTCTGTTAGTGTATTAATGGATTGAATGAGAGGGAAAATTTGATGTCTGGTGAGTGAGAGTCGTAGAGTAGTGTGATCAATGCGCACACTCCTGTAAAGGGGATGCTACCAATCTTTAACTAAAACATTATTATGTATTGTTTGATTTGGATGAACCTCGATGGCAGGTCAGGATCTGACATCATGTGGATGGTTCATACATGTCCTAGAAATGTTGTTATATATAATAAAAAGGTAAAATATATAGAAAGATACTAATTTCAGTCTGTCACAAGCACAAAGGTGCATTGTATGTTGTAGATTTAGAGTCATCAGTTTCAAAAATGTTTGTTGTGTTAGGATGTTAAAGTAGTTTACTATTTAATAACATATGGTAGGTAATTGTGAGCTGTGTGGATTATTCTTATTTTTTGTTGGAACACTTTCAAGGGGTATTGATTTCAGTCTGTCACAAGCACAAAAGTTCATTGTATATTGTAGTTTTAGAATAAAGTTTCTAACATTTTCACTGTGATAGGATGATAGAGTAGCCTATTATTTGATATTGTAATTATGAGCAGTATAGATTGCTTATTATTCCTTTTGTTTATTTTTTTACGCTTCCATGTTTTGTGTGAGGGACGACAGGTACAATGAATAGCACGAGTGTGGGCTGTCTATAGCAAAGAGATAAATGTTGATGTTGTATGTGTAGAAAACTAGGGCGTATAATTTTATGTTTTTTTAGGACAAAGATTCTTTTATTACCAATGTATCTAATAGATCATACATGTAATCAATGAGTATTTAAATAATGTAAGAATATCCTTTTGTCTGTAATGTTGCGAGATGCACGGAAGGCTCTGACTGATTGGGTGTCGTAACGCCCATACCGCTAGCGGGCCGAGCTGACGTTGCCTTGGCGACGGGCGACACAGCCGCGGCACTCCCCACTCCACTGTCGGACGAGGTACACCCCACGCGCCCGCTACAGCAGGTCAACGGCCTGGGGCGACACGCGCGTACCACTGGCCATTCATGAGTTCCGCCACCCTTACGACTGGGGAAGGTATCCCGCGGAGGCAACAGCGGGTGGTTTCTTCTGCTCAACGGCGCGCGCAGCGGCGCCACGGCAGAATGGACGAAGCGCGGCAGAGCCCGGCGAGCATTTGTTACCAGCAAATATTAACTAGTACTGGACTGTGGAGCCGTGAAACAAGATGACTGCTCGTATGTCTCCATAATGTGGAAAGTGAAGGACTGGTGTTTTGTTTTTGTTTTTGTTTTGTTTTTGTCTCGACCACTGAATGGTGGGATCCATAAACTTTTGGCAGTGACTTGTTAAGTGTGCTTTGTGAATTGCATGTGGGACACTTGGTATACTTAGAGGACAGTTGTCGTTTGGTGAACAATTATTGTATGAAGGCAAGAAACTAGAGTGGGACATTGACATTTGCGTCTGTAGTAGGAGACATTTCTTGAATTGGCTGTTTGTTGAAACTTACGACTTTTAATTACACCATGAACTGAAAGGACAGAACCGTGGGTAATAGTAGTTGTAGGGCCATTTTTTGGACGAACAGATTCGTGTGGATGGTACTCTGAGAGTGACTATGACATTTGTGTTTAATGAGAGATACAGTTTACTGTTCAGTGCGTGTTCAAAATGCCGATTTGAGTGACTCAAAGACTTTCGTCCGGGTAACCATGGGAGAGCTTTGACACTGGGACAGTGGTTCTAGGAAAACTATCAGCAACTTTTTGACCTCAAGAAAATCACAGAATGAAATGTTTCCGTGTGACTCGCAAGATAGGGAATAATGTATTTGTAATTGTGTAAATGTTTTTTTATGTTTCATTCCTGAAGGGACAGCAAGTGTAATTGTATTTTATTAACATTTGTGTTTAGAATAGTTAGTGTTTGTTTTTTTTGGTTTGTTCTGGGTTATCAAGATCACGTAGCATGTTTATTAGAATATTTGGTACAATGATGCTTTAATTATTAGCCAGTGGCATAATACTAACGTAGCGGCTCTTGTAGCATTGATCAGTAAGGTTGTCACAGGGGAGAAGAGTTTGCATTGCACAACAAATATCGGAATTAATTGATGCATTTTGATGTCGTGCATAGTAATAATCTTGTTGGTGTTTTGACTGAAGCCACTTATTTTTATTATCACAGTGGTGACATTTCACATTAAAGTGTAACGAAGGCTAGTCGAAATGCAAGTTCTTGTCGTCTAAATGTGTGACAACAGAGAAACGAACAGTAGAGTAAGAAACGAGAGCTACTGGCGGATTCAAGCACTTATTGCTAAACTATTTACTGCGTGTATTGATCAAAGTTGATGGACTGACTGGCTCAGCAGCAGGTATTTGTACTGATGGACAAGGATAAGGTTAAACTCACTGTCGAGTAGTTGGGGCAATTGCTTAGGTGATGATAGTTAATGAGGTATGACATGATGTCTTATATTTAATTGTTTTTCTTCTCAGTTTTATTTCTCTGTAGGTTTGAGGTATATTTTAGAGTAATGGTATGGAGCCTGACATTCTACGTGTAACTAGTGTACGCAATGTTTTTCTTTTGTTGATTTTGTTTTGTATTTAGACTTTGCTGTGTAAAGGTTTTTACAGCGCAATTTATGAATGTCAGATTACTTGCTCTGTGTTTGGACGGTGAGCTATTTAAAATTTCATGAGTACAATTAGTATTTTTTTATTTGTTTTAGAATTATTCAAATTTGGATTACTCATAAAAATAACGAAGATCCCAGTAACTAAAGCAAATTTTTATCTCAATATTATTTTTTTATTTTTTTTCTATGATGTGAGGTTTTATTTGTCATGTGGATTGTTATAAATTTGTATGTGTACGTTACTCCGGATTGTGGAGAGTACAATAATGCAACAACTGTCAACAATTTGGTAACAATATTTGGTCGTCTATTTGAGGTCACCAGGGGCTAAGGTCTCCTCCTGGGTATTTTGGTGACTTGCTATGTTTGTTCTAATACAGTTTTCTTAAAAAAAATGTTCGGAACTACCCTTGCATTGCGAGGATAGTACCGTGCCATTTTTTTCTGCATGGGGAGCCGGTGGTGAAAGGGTACAGTACCGCCCGACATTGAAAATAGGTACGAAATACTTCGATATTTTTGTCAGAACAACACATTTTTTGTGTAAAAGTAACTCAATTTCAATTAATACAGCGTAGCCGGATACCAGTGTGGGAAAGAATGACAATTTATTTATTTAATTGATCACATGTGCACTCCCTCAAAATAAATCCCTACATCCAGTTAGGTGAGATCTGTGAAAGGAATGAATGTATGGTCGTCTGCTAACCACAGATAGTGAATGTGAATATATGATCATCTTTGAGTCGATCCTTTCGCCACCTTTGGTGGGACCAAAGAGATGGAAGTTACCAGAGCTTTGGGCGTCTAAAATGTGGCTGACCAATAAGGTAGCAAGGTGCTTCTCCCACTTCGACAGAGGTGCGAGAGAACCGGAATACGGCCATGTTTCAGCACTCTGCCGCTGGACCTTCTGCTGTAAAGACCTGTTTTTTGTTGTGCTCCGTAATGAAAGAGTGGAGGCATGGTATGGATGTGGAATATTTAAGAGTAGTTAGAATTAATAATTTGTCTTTCGCAGGAACTTTTGGTGGGGAGAATTAAATGTGAGGCAGGTAATTTTAAGGGGATTGTAGTAAACCAACGGTCACAATGAGCCCACGTGTAGTTGTAAGTTGAGATACTTCCGTGTGCTTAAGATAAGCTGAATTAATAGCGTGTGTACAATAAGCTGAAATATTTAAGAAATAGCGTGTGTATCATAAGTTGAAATATTTAAGAAATATCATTCCGTGTGACGCTAAATTTAAACTCTGAGAGAGAATCAAGGTGAGTCGGCCGTCTATCCAGCAACGCCACTTGGCTTGCATTGCACAGGAAGACGTGCGTTTATCTCCAGAGTTCAGAGTAGGAAAGTAGAATTACAAAGTGGGGCAGTGTCGTGTGAAACTGGGATAAATATTGATTGAAGTGGGAAAGCGGAAAGTGATGAAGTTGTAACCATTCTTTGTGTAGTATTTCATATTGTTGTGTTGTGTATGTCATGTAATTTGGGTATGTGTAGTTTGCATGGGGCAGTAGCAAGGTAGTTTCGAAAGATTTGTGGGTTATGCTTGTTCCTTCTGTATCGCTCGATCTGGAGGAAAGTTTCGTGAGGATGATTGTGAGAGTCGAAGTGTGAGGTATAATAAAAGATCCACCATCCTATCCAGGAAGTGCACTGTTGCAGTAAATAGATTACGAGACCATAGTATAGAGATTCACTAATGTAAAGCCATGCCCATTGGGCGGAAATTCTCATATGATATTGTCATAGGTTGTAGAATTTGTGTGTTTAGGAATAAATCAGCTAGTGAAAAGAAGGAGATTGGTGGCCTTTTTCATTAAATTGTATGTTGCCATAATGTCCCGAATTCATATAAAAGCCGTTAAATCAAAGACAAAAAGTAAATGTGGTATTGCCAGTGCGTAGTGTACAAACAGAGTTCTATAAATCACTGATAGTCAGATGCGTGTTTCCGTTGCGTATTATTCATTCAGGAGGATAATTTGTAACTAAAGAGTAAGATACGAGAATTCATGTTGCTCGATAAATTAAGGAAGAATCCACTCGCTTGGCAAACCACTCATCTTGCAGGCCTGACTGCTTGATGCCACAGTATGAGAAAGGCAAGTGGGTGCCTCTCAATGGGAGGAAGAAGTTGAAATTTCACTAAGGAAGAAACAAAGACCTAGGTCGAAAGCTTACAAAGTAAGAAGGAAGAGGCTTGATATATGTACAAGGGAAAGTAGAGCCACGAGAAGAAAAAATCAGAAAGTCTGTAATGGATCTTGGTGTCTTCGAATAAGTTACTAAATAACAGAAACTTATATCCAGGCATGACAGCTAATGAATGGGTTGGACAAAAGAGAAAAAGATATATAGTGCTCCGTTGTGCGTAAGTGGGAATGCTTCTGGTTGCTGACCCTCATCAGGTGCTAGGTTGCAAAGAGAATAAACCAGGTGATACGAGCAACATCTCCAAAGGAAACAAAGGAATTTACTAAGAAGAGAGGATAAGCATGAACGAATTACATGAAGCTCTACATGAATGAAGAACAAAAATCCACCAGACTAGAGGCATTGACCAATACACGCTTCCAATGTGCGTTCACCGCGATGTCGCCTAACACGGATGCGACCATCATGATGCTGGAAACAGAACCTGGATTCATCCGAAAAAATGACGTTTTGTCATTCGTACACCCAGGTTCGTCGTTGAGTACACCATCGCAGGCGCTCCTGTCTGTGCTGCAGCGTCAAGGGTAACCACAGCCATGGTCTCCGAGATGATAGTCCATGCTGCTGCAAACGTCGTCGACTGTTCGTGCAGATGGTTGTTGTCTTGCAGACGTCCCCATCTGTTGACTCAGGGATCGATACGTGGCTGCTCGTTCCGTTACAGTCATGCGGATAAGATGCCTGTCATCTCGACTGCTAGTGTTACGAGCCCGTTGGGATCCAGCACGTCGTCCCGTATTACCCTCCTGAACCCACCGATTCCGTATTCTGCCAACAGTCATTAGATCTCGACCAACGCGAGCAGCAATGTCGCGATACGATAAAACGCATTCACGATAGGCTACAATCAGACCTTTATCGAAGTGAGAAATGTGATGGTACACATTTCTCCTCCTTACACGAAGCATCACAACAACGTTTCACTAGGCAACGCCGGTCAACTGCTGTTTGTGTATGAGAAATCGGTTGGAAACTTTCCTCATGTCAGCACGTTGTAGGTGTCGCCACCGGCATCAGCCTAGACGCGTTGTAAATGAAACAGATGCAATCTTTCATTGTGTACCCTGGGCCTGAGACAAGATTGGGGGATATCAATGGCGTACGATGGATCTCATGAACTTGTTGACAACGAATGCTTTACCCAATTGCGAATGCTTTCTCCCACTTCAACGGTCCGTGTTGTTCATTGGCATCCAGCTTGTGCACGTTGAACGAACTGGTTCAGTACAATCGGGCGAATAAGGTGTGGCGCGACATCTTTCTATCGGTATATTTAGCACGATACAACCGTACGGCTTCTCGTACATCGCAGTTGGCCGCACCATACATCAAATGCATCTTGGCTGTTTCGCACATGTCACTCCCAACGGTTCCACGTTGTGAATGACAACGGTTTCCGTGTGCTCCACTTCTGTTCGTAAAGCAATGCCGTCTTGTGACCATAGACCTCGCTCCTGGCGTTTGCAACCGACGGTTCCTATGTTACTATGTCATTACTAATCCCCGATGTGCCATGTCGATTTTCAAACTTTTTTGAATCACCTCGTAAATATTATGTTTTGTAACTATTTTGGTACAGAACTGCATTCTGAAGGTGGTTACTTAGGAAAGCAGTGTGCCCTGTGTATTCAATAGCCGGATCACACAGCTTTGATATTTTGTATGTATGTATTTGAGTACCTACTGCTGTAATTCAATTCTAATCTGATAAACGTTCATCCTAACATTTATCTGTGGCAGATGTTACTTTAATTTATGTTGATTGCCATTGTCAATAATGAACTATATAACACAGAAAAGCACAATTTGAAGGGCAAAATAAGAAAACACCTTACAATAGCACTGAAAATAATATCTAGTTAATTGCAATAGCAGCTGCGAAATACTTGGTGCAAATCTACATGCATGCCACAACTGTTTTACTGTACAACAATGAAAGACTGCAGCTACAAAGGAGATTCTCTCTACAATTACGCGCTAGCAAAAAACAAAAGCTACACTAATTACACAAACTACAAGAAAAAATCAGAAGATTCCAGTGAGGTATCCTCGGCTAAGGGTCGACATATGAAACGTCCCCTTTGAAAAATTAGTGAATTACTGTGCTGATAAATCTCTTACATTATTTGATTTTCTAACAGCTGAGCAAAACTGAACGTATTCAGACATTTCGCTCTTTACCTATTCTGATCAACACTAATCTGACACACAATATTTTTAACGCAACGGAATCTGACTTTCAATAATCCCTACAAGAGAATGGCCCTGACTAACATTAAACTATACTTTTCACAAATCACTTACCTCACAAAAATCTTCGTTACTCGAACTACTGCAATACAGCGAGCGCCACTACTGCCAGCTAAATAAAAGATTCAAACTACTGAAGGCACTAACTACTGATAGGCATAGTTAGCAAAAGAAAGGTTTTGATAGAGAACAAACAATGTATTTACCTTAATAGTGTTCAAAAGTCATAATATATATATATATCAGTTCATGATACCCAATATTACAAATGTACTGTCTCTGATGGACACACGTCCAGATCGTCCGCTCTCAAAATTCCGCCATCTCTCTCTCCCCACATCCACCACTGCTGGCGGCTCACCTCCAACTGCGAACGCTACGCACTGTTAACAGCCAACTGCCCAACACTACAATGGCAAATATTGCAACAATGCCGACCAGCCGCAGACTGCACACAGCACATTCAGTGACTTTCATACAGAGCGCTACGTGGCGTCACCAATATAAAAACCTAAACATTCTACTTACAGTATGGAATATATAATAGTCTAGGTTAGTCAAAGATGGTAGCAGTATGGAAGTTTAGCACCAACATAACAAGGTGAACAGATTCGACAGACAGTTCGTGATTCCAAAGATAGTGGGGATGAACAGGGCAGGTTGTGAGGTTGGTTCTCACTGAGGTCCTACCCCCACCACCAGTGTTTTTGAACGGTTGTGGGTTGGTCCAGGAACGCACCATGTTAGGACACTCGGGGGCCGCCGATTGAACGAGACGGGCGCAGGGGTGCGGCGCTCGTCATGGATGTTGGGAAAAGTTATTCAAATGTAGGTTTTTTGGGGTAACATTGATTATGAAGCATGTTTTGGTGTGAATTAATACCGGGAAACGTCCAGCGATAACTTATTTGTAGAAATTTTTCAGATTAATGGGTTTCAACTAGCGGAATTAGGTGCGAGGTGATTGCGGGCATGAACCAACGGTTCTTGTTCTTAGGTCAGTAGCGGATAGGTTCATTAATGTTTCATTTGTTGCATAGTTTCGTTCTGGATATAAGCAATATAAATTTATCATGATTCAACCGTTTATTTTACTCGTTTCTTTATTGTCGAACTTGGCCACGTGCTGGCAGCATTCATAACAGGAGTCACTGGATTTGCCATTCGTTAATCATAGTACGAATAATGTGGGGTCATGAAGCTTGGGCTGGTTTGCTCACATTGCATTGCGGTTGCATAATACGCGGTTTCAACATGAACTTCTCCGCATGGTACTGCATGTGTAGTAACACAAGTAATGTTTGAGAGAGTGAAAGGTAATATCCTTCCCTACTCCGCGCGTTAAATAGATGTGACAATAACTAAATGGTGTTAAGATCCCACCATTCAGTAACAATCATTTTTACCCATTTTAATCATTAGTAGATGTAACTGGCGACGAAGTGTTGTCTATATTTCCGGTATGGCGAGATGCAAGAGATAGTGAGTGCTTCATGTAGGTTTTGTCACTGAGAGTGGTAGTTTTCTTAAATATAATAGATTTCATGATGTTTTGTCACAAGGAGTAATAGTTTCTCTAAATGTTTTATAACAGAGAGTAATAGTTTTCTTAAGTGTTTTTTCACAGAGAGTAATAGTTTTCTTAAGTGTTTTGTCACAGAGAGTAATAGTTTTCTTAAATATTATCGAAACAAATCAGAATGATAATTGAAATTCTCTCTTAGAGTTATTTAGTATCCTTCATCCATACCACTGAGATAATATTCTATGAATTTCCAATCCAGGCATATCCATTTTATGCATCTACATCTACACCTACATACATACTCCGCAATCCACCATACGGTGCGTGGCGGAGGGTATCTCGTACCACAACTAGCATCTTCTCTCCCTGTTTCACTCCCCAACAGAACGAGGGAAAAATGACTGCCTATATGGCTCTGTACGAGCCCTAATCTGTCATATATTATCTTTGTGGTCTTTCCGCGAAATATAAGTTGGCAGCAGTAAAATTGTACTGCAGTCAGCCTCAAATGCTGGTTCTCTAAATTTCCTCAGTAGCGATTCACGAAAAGAACGCCTCCGTTTCTCTACAGACTTCCACCTGAGTTCCTGAAGCATTTCTGTAACACTCGCGTGATGATCAAACCTACCAGTAACAAATCTAGCAGCCCGCCTATGAACTGCTTCTATGTCCTCCCTCAATCCGACCTGATAGGGATCCCAAACTCTCGAGTAGTACTCAAGAATAGGTCGCACCAGCGTTCTATAAACGGTCTCCTTCGCAGATGAACCACATCTTCCCAAAATTCTACCAATGAACCGAAGACGACCATCCGCCTTCCCCACAACTGCCATTACATGCTTGTCCCACTTCATATCGATCTGGAATGTTACGCCCAAATAATCACTCGACGTGACTGTGTCAAGCGCTACACTACAAATGGAGTATTCAAACATTACTGGGTTCTTTTTCCTATTCATCTGCATTAATTTATATTTATCTGTATTTAGAGTTAGCTGCCATTCTTTACACCAGTCACTCAACGACGACACCTTCCCGTACACCACAGCATCATCAGCAAGCAGCCGCACATTGCTATCCACCCGATCCTAAAGATCATTTATGTAGACAGAAAACAACAGCGGAACTACCACACTTCCCTGGGGCACTCCAAATGATACCCTCGCCTCCGATGAACACTCACCATCGAGGACAACGTACTGGGTTCTAGTACTTAAGAAGTCTTCGAACTACTCACAAACTTGGGAACCAATCCCATATGCTCGTACCTTAGTTAGGAGTCTGCAGTGGGGCACCGAGTCAAACGCTTTCCGGAAGTCAAGGGATAGGGCATCCGTCTGATACCCTTCATCCATGGTTCGCAAGATTTCATGTGAAAAAAGGGCGAGTTGCGTTTCGCAGGAGCGGTGCTTTCTAAAGCCGTGCTGTTGCATGGACAGCAACTTCTCTGTCTCAAGGAAATTCATTATACTCGACTGAGAATGTGTTCGAGAATCCTGCGACAAACCGATGTTAAGGATATTGGTCTGTAATTTTGAGGATCCGTCCTTCTACCCTTCTTATATACAGGCGTCACCTGCGCTTTTTTCCAGTCGCTCGGGACTTTACGTTGGGCAAAAGATTCGCAATAAATGCAAGCTAAGTAAGGAGCCAATGCAGTAGAGTACTCTCTGTAAAACCGAATTGGAATCCCATCAGGACCTGATGATTTATTTATTTTCAACCCATTTAGCTGCTTCACAACCCGCATTATGCACTTCATGCGACTAACTGAATTCATAGTATCAGAAAAAGAAAGTCTTACCGTCCCTGATGTGCACGTATTGTTCCTTGGCCATTCACCGATGTTGCGTTATCCGTTGCTTCATTTTTAAATTAGAATACTATCTTTTCTAGCGGGTTTGATTACCCATATCTCAAATTATCGGGCCTAATTTAAAGAATTAGACACACAGCGGTAGAAATGGGAATCATGGAGCACTGCGTCCGCTGATATTAAAGGGAGATACTTCTTACATCTACATCTAAATCTACATCCATACTCCGCAAGCCACCTGACGGTGCATGGCGGTGGGTACCTTGAGTACCTCTATCGGTTTTCCCTTCTATTCCAGTCCCGTATTGTTCGTGGAAAGAAAGGTTGTCGGTACGCCTCTGTGTGGGTTCTAATCTCTCTGATTTTATCCTCATGGTCTACTGTTTGACTTCTCGGTGAAGGTATGTTCTCGAAACTTCAACTAAAGCTGGTACCGAGGTACTGAGCGTCTCTCCTGCAGAGTCTTCCACTGGAGTTTATCTATCATCTACGTAACGCTTTTGCGATTACTAAATGATCCTGTAACGCAGCGCGCTGCTCTCCGTTGGATCTTCTCTGTCTCTTCTATCAACCCTATCTGGTACGGATCCCACACTGCTGAGCAGTATTCAAGCAGCGGGCGAACAAGCGTACTGTAACCTACTTCATTTGTTTTCGGATTGCATTTCCTTAGGATTTTACCAATGAATCTCAGTCTGGCATCTGCTTTACCGACGATCAACTTTATATGATCACTCCATTTTAAATCATTCTTAATGCGTACTCCCAGATAATTTATGGAATTAACTGCTTCCAGTTGCTGACCTGCTATATTGTAGCTAAATGATATGCGATCTTTCTTTCTATGTATTCCCAGCATATTACACTAGTCTACACTGAGATTCAGTTGCCATTGCCTGCACCATGAGTCAATTCGCTGCAGATCCTCCTGCATTTCAATACAATTTTCCATTGTTACAACCTCTCGATATACCACAGCATCATCCGCAAAAAGCCTCAGTGAGCTTCCGATGTCATCCACAAGGTCATTAATGTGTATTGTGAATAGCAACGGTCCTACGACACTCCTCTGCGACACACCTGAAATCACTCTTACTTCGGAAGACTTCTCTCCATTGAGAATGACATGCTGCGTTCTGTTATCTAGGAACTCTTCAATCCAATCATACAATTGGTCTGATAGTCCATATGCTCTTACTTTGTTCATTAAACGACTGTGGGGAACTGTATCAAACGCCTTGCGGAAGTCAAGAAACACGGCATCTACCTGGGAACCCGTGTTTATCGCCCTATTGAGTCTCGTGGACGAATAGCGCGAGCTGGGTTTAACACGATCGTCTTTTTCGAAACCCATGCTGATTCCTACAGAGTAAATTTCCAGTCTCCAGAAAAGTCATTATACTCGAACATAATACGTGTTCCAAAATTCTACAACTGATCGACGTTGGAGAAAATTAATCAGCTTAACAAACAAGGGGTGGACTTTCAATGTAACAGATCCATTTTCTAGCTTTAGTAAAACTGGCGATGTACTGTTTCTGTCTAAAAATCCTGGGTGCTACGCGAGACTTCCACGCTAAACACGAAAAAATCATAAAATCACTGTAGACACGAAGCAGCTAGCGCCGAAGGACTCTGACCGGCAGCGGGTGTATCTGCGTCGCAACCAGGCTGTGAGGGAGCTATTCGCTGTCAGAGGACGACACTGTGGAACAGGCAGCCGCCCCGGATTAAGACCGTAGAGCAAGCTCGCGCCGCGCTTAATCTCATTTCCTGCCGGAAGCGCTGGCCGTGAAAAATCGTTCGCCCGCCCGTGGCGTGGCGTGGTCTGTCGCCGGCCGAGCCAGTGTTGCGGTGGTGGGTGGGGGTGGGGGGGTGGGGGGTGGCGCAGAGCAGCGCGCGGAACGTGAGATAGCAGCCCGTCACGTCGCTGGCCCTATCGCCTTTTTAGTAAACATTATTCTCCCGAGTGCTGTGACCCCGTGATGAAGTGGCACTGTTTTCGTATTTCACTGGCACGACTTCCGCAGGGGCCGGTGACGTTTGTCGCGCGACAACGTTCCATTTTTCCCCCCATTACATAATTATGTATTCATACTCTTTTATGATGAATGTTTAAAATTTATGTTAGACGCATTGTTTATGATCTGTGATTTCATCCTCCCACACGGGGTCTGTATCTCAGACACTAGATCAGCGTTCTTCAGCTTAAATTAATTAACCTTCCTGCCTCAAGGTGAAATATCAGGACCCATGTCACAACCCGTGTCGTATACGACATTTAGCTAAAAACCTAGTTTTTCTACTTACAAACAGATACATTTTGTTTACATAGGCCTACACAAATACGCATTAAAGAATGTATGCATATTTACAGAACGAAAAAACATTATCTTTAATGAGGAACTGTTGTGTACATAGTTCCGAGTAGTCAGCGCAAACACAACTTTCCCACTAGAGCGCGCCCCGCTAAGCACAACAGCGCAGGCGCAGCGCTCGTCCATCTCCGCATTACGAGATGGCGCTGTCTTAGAGACGGACCAAATTCTGCTTCCGCCGATCTGCGTATTAATATGTAATGCAGCCAATGAGATTGCTGCTAACGTAGAACCATTTCTCCTCGCGGATCACACTCGCGCAGTGATACCTGAACGCTCGAGGTATTATAACGAGTGTACAGACCCCTGATTAGTCAGTCTGCATTTGTCTGCATTAGTCCATACCAGTCTATAGTCAAGTTTCAGTCTGCGCCTAATAAGATTATCATTTTCCTGTACATAGCCATGAAGATAAATTTATAGACACTTTGTCAAGTATCAGAGATATGTGAGAATAAGATTATTGTACCAGGACCGAAGGAACTTCAGATTGTGAATTGTAAATAGCATCCAGAATCAAGTTAAGTAATTTTATATTGTTGTTATTTTAATAAATGTGTGTGAAAATTAATCAAGTTCTGTTTAAAGTTGGTCACCGTCAATCTGCTACTCTAAGCGTGCAAGTGGCATTTCTATCGTCTGACCTAACGGCAGAAGATAAACACGCCACGATAAGACCACGAGACATATTGCTGACACTCGCCTACTTTGTTAGAGCGACAACTCAAATAATCTGATGGTGTGTGTACCGAAGGTCTTACAGTATGCACACCACAGGAACGAATTGTTTTTTTGTTTACAAAATTACAATTTTGTTAATTCGGAACCAATTTTTTTATTTTTGGGTAACTGATGTTTTTACTGGTATTTATTTAATCACATGCATGACGGATATGTTGTTGTTGTTGTTGTGGTCTTCAGTCCAGAGACTGGTTTGATGCAGTTCTCCTGGTAAGAACGTCCTCCTGAGTAGTCCCCGCCCTGAGATCCGAATGGGGGACTATTTTACCTCCGGAATATATTACCGAAGAGGACGCCATCATTTAACCATTACGGTGAAGCTGCATGGCCTCGGGAAAAATTACAGCTGTAGTTTCCGCTTGCTTTCAGCCGTTCGCAGTACCAGCACAGCAAAGCCATTTTTGTTAGTGTTACAAGGCCAGATCAGTCAGTCATCCAGACTGTTGCCCCTGCAGCTACTGAAAAGGCTGCTGCCCCTCTTCAGGAACCACACGTTTGTCTGGTCTCTCAACAGATACCCCTCCGCTGTGGTTGCACCAACTGTACGGCTATCTGTGTCGCTCAGGCACGCAAGCCTCCCCACCAACGGCAAGGTCCATCGTTGGTGGGGGAGGATGACGGATATATAATTTTCAAATTTACCTAGGAAAACCGCCAAACAGTCGTATGTTTTGAGTAGTTATTTTATTGATATAACCAGTTTCGGCGTGTCAATAATGATATCATCAGGCGCTTATGCACTGCATTTACAGAGTGTCAGATAGATCGATCCTTGCGTACTGGAGCTACAGATACCTGGATTCCCTGAATTCGTCTTTTGGGTGTTTACTTCGAAGACCTAACAACAACTCAACTCACAGGAGCTGTTGTCGATTCCTCGAAGTACATACTTTAAAGACGAATTCACGGAATCCAGATGCAGAGAGCTCCAGTATGCTAGAATCGATATATCTGTCTGTACATGCAGTGCATAGGCGCCTGAAGAATGCAGTATTGATACGCCGAAACTGGTTTTCTAAATAAAATAGCCACTCAAAACTTACGGCTGTTTGGTGATATTTTTTGGTAAATATTTGACCGGCAACTGTCCAGATTCCACAATGAATCCAATAGAGATACCACTTTATTGTGTCCTCCACATACACTATTATTGCTTGGTGCATAGGTGATCACCTCTAATTCTTTTTCGGCCCACGAAAGCAGTATCTTCCTGATATTGCTGATGTTAAAGGAGTTAGTGCATCTTCGGCCATTTCTCTTCCTGAGATGTTACATATTTCTTCTCTCACTGTTTTACTAGTTTGGGGATTTGTCATTTCATGTGTGGGGTAATCAGTGAAAAAGTAACGTTTTTTTAAAAACTAGGCCCGCCCGATGTTGTTTTTATGTTCTTGTGGCATATTTACCTTGTGGATTACATAGCCATTTACTGCCGATGCATCTAAAATGCTATAGAATTATCGCGCAAGGTCAGCGATTTGTCATTCTTTTGAGGGATTTTGTATGGCATAATTTATCAAAAACATCCACGCCCTGTTTAGTCAAATTCTAGAATTCAATTACGGTAGGTTTCTGGTTGATGTGGAAAATTTCACCTGTGGAATGCATGGATGATATGAGGATTACATTTTATTTTTGTATGGACAGAAAGGAAGAAGGGTCCTTAGATCATCATACAGAAATTATAAGACTTGTTGTTACGACCTTTGGGTTTTACCGTGGGTGAAGGATTCCATTTTTTTTTCTGGAGCTTATCGACTAAAGTGAGTTTTCTTTTATTTAATTCTCCAGCTAATTCACAAGAGGAGAACCAGTTGTCATTCGTCCCATTCCTTTTGTTTCCGTTCTGTGGCTCATTAACTTTTAGAACATACGGAGTTGGCAGGCGAAAAGTACTGTCGGGTCTATTCTCTTTGCCAGCATAAGTAATCCCACCACAAAAATAACACGTTTTCGCATCGAACATTGCAATGATCTTGCGACCATATTTATCTGCTTCTTGGGGTGTATTTACGAAAACTGAATCTTCACCTACAGCTCAAAAGGGTATGTTCTACAGTGGCATATTCCGAAGGGCTGTAATATTTCCTACAATTTTGATTGAACAAATTCCAAAATTCCCCGCATGAGGCAAAGTTATCTCTTTCTTTTCTGCCCCTTGAAGTGTCTGTATCAAAATATACTGCGCTCAGGAGAAACTCAAGCCTGTTTTATGTCATCGTACATCGAAACAAAGGTGGGTCGTAAATGTAACCAAACATATCCATTACGGTCAATGTAAAATTCTTAGGACATCAGGCACGAACACAGGCCTATCAAAGCTTTGATCTCTGTTGTATCAGCTCAACTGATGTACCATTGTGTTGTTGTGACTTCTCTGTTTCACGATCAGTTTCTTCCTTTGTGTATTTCGCCAACAGCTCAATTATTCCATCAGTGATTGAAAGCGAAAATATTTCGCTGTCTTTGCTCTACCTTTAGGTCCTGGAAGTTAGTTATGGTTAGTCACGCTTTTTTTGTGGTGTACGTAAAAACACACTTACAGTAGGTTTATCTGACCAATGGTTTCTAAATCCCGCCCAAGTTCCATATTTCTCCTGTCACTCATAGAAAAATTTTCACCTGGAGACGAATCTCTCAGAGCGAAGCGGTATCTTCCACGTTATCATCATTTTGTAATATTAGATTGCTCGTTTCGCTACACGAATAGTTCGTACTTTCGCATTTGTCGTCTGTTTCGTCAGCCTGTTACTGTAACGAATTTCGTCTTCCGTAATAAACCGTTGATATTCTGCCATAGTAACCTGCAAAATAATGGTAAATAATGAAATAGTAGCTATGTAGGCTTTTCCTACAGGTTGAAAAGTGAAAACGTAGATAACTCTGGTTGTCGTGACACACAGCGGGGTAGAGTGTGCCCCGATAGTACCTATGTTATGAGACAAACTGAAAGTCAACGACATACCTTTCCACGCCGCTCTCTTGCGAGGTACTGCCTGAGAGGGTAATTCAAGGTCGCAGCCCCCCAACACTAGCGCTGTTTCCTGTGGAAAAGTAAAGAAACAACGACTATACAATACGACACAGCCCTGTGGTAGGAAGGTGAATGGAGAGACTGGAACGTCCGCTGTGCAGTGTGCGATTTGTGCTTTTACCAGTGGGGGGGATGTCTTAGTGGGTTAGTATAATTATGTACGTTGATAGCTTGGACCGCGGTGTTACCCATGGTTAAACAGTTGTTTATAAATAGATGTTAATGCCGAAACCCACTATTCACGCGTATGCACTATCAGAAAAGACATCCCTTGTTGTATCTTTAAAAGTACATTATAGGTAGAGCTTATTTACAAAATCATCTACATACAAGTATACGAGGGGAATTCCAAAAGTAAAGGCACATTTGTGAAAAGCTGTACTTATTCTGATGATAGAAAACTGAAACATGCGTTATTTTTCTTCGTAACCTCCCTGGACTTCAATGCAGTTTTCCCGACATTGTACTAGATTTTTTTTTTTATTTCATCAGAAAATACGTTTTTCAGTTGCATCTGTAACCAATCTTGCACCGCAGCAATGACGCCTTCATCACTTTAAAATCTTCTTCCCTGTAGTGCTTCCATTAAGGGTTCAAACATGTGAAAAGTGCTAGGAGCCAGGTCTGGACTGTATGGTGGATGTTCCAGCTCCTCGAATCTCAACTCCTTTATTGCGTCGGCTGTCCGTTTGGCAGAATGTGGGCGAGCGTTATCTTGCTGCAGAATGACACCTCTTCACAGTTTTCCACGACGTTTGGATCTGATTGCAGGTTTTAGTTTCACATCCACCATACAATACAAACCTGGCTCTAAAGCCTCGTTTACGCTGGGTCGACGTCTTCCAACATTCTGGCATGCTAGGGAAATGTGGCGTGCGTCGTCTTGTAGCATGCTACAACAGGCAACATCTTACGGCGTATGTTGCATGCGGCAGGTTAATTTATACCAAAGCAACAGAATTTGTGCCACACGTGTGTCGGTCTTGCAGTATAATGGATGATAAAGTGATCACAGCGGCGGCCTAATTGGTACTTGCACGTGCAGCTAACAACGGAAATGAAAACTAAAGGAAAAGAAAACGACGGTGGAAGAGAAGAGTATTTAAAGAAGGTCCACGAAATAGTATCATAGGAACTAGAAGCAGACGATGATGTGTTATTTAGTAATTTTACGAGAATGTCGACTAAGACATTAATTACTTACTGCAGTTAACTACACCTCTTATTGTAAAGAAAGATAACAACTGCCAAGACAGTATTCACCAAGAATTCGATGGGCCATCACATTACGATTTTTAGCCACTGGCCATTCATACAAGTCACTAACGTACTTATTTAAAGTATCATATTCTGCTATTTCCCTCATAGTGCCAGAAGTATGTGAAGCTGTGTCATTGGTGATGAAGAATTACATAAAGGTAAGCACGCCAACATTCAATACTGATTTCATTTAAGTAATGTTTTATTGGCATTTTTAAGCAAATAAAAATGGATATTAAAGAACTGTTAAAAATACTTATTTCTAAAATCGTATTAATTCCGGCTCTTCTGTTTCTGTTTGAACAATTTCGTCACAATTATTATTGCCCACATATACACTTTCACAGCTGTGTTTTGCAAACAATGTTTCGATGCTCGGAGTTTACTGTTCATACTCCCTGTAATATTATTGGGATTTCCGTAGTATGAAAGCTGTGAGTACCCTTGGAAAGGCATTCACCTATCTTTATATTAAATGATCAACTTATGAGATGAGATATATTCTTTGAAAGACATTTGTTTTATATAATTTACATAACTGTAAAGATGCGCATCTAGCGCGGACGCTAATACATCGATTGCGCAGTCAAAGAAACATTTTAACAGAAGCTGAACTGACGTTCCGCTTCGATCTAAATAAAAGATGACAGTAACAAACTTTTGTAGATCTTCAGATTTTAATGTACTTCTGCTTGTAATGTGAAAGTGTAAAGAAGGTCGACTTTAAGCCATAAAAGTGAGCGGTCTTGCCAGCGTGCAGACAACATTATTAATTAATAAAATTCGAGTAATTTATGTTCGATACTGTAAACCGGCAAGTTATTGTTATGAAGGTGTTGAACGGTGCAAGGTCTTGAAGGAAGGAGAAAAGTAATGACTGTAATTTGTGACAAAAACGTGAACCAAGGAGTTAACACAGGACAGGCTGAAATCTGATCGCACCATACAGTTACAAAAGTACTTATGTAAGTTATACTGCTTATAAATAAGCCCTAATTGCTTGTGAGAATTGTTTGAATATATTTAGTGTTTACCAGATTTCTTATTCTATTCTTTTCCTTTATATTTTTTTTACCTCCATGCCATATTATTTTTATAAATGTCAAGCAGCCTTTACTACAGCAGAGAATACTGCGGAATCCTGGTCGCAGACAGAAGGCCGCTCCTTGTCTTCTATACAACTCATAGCTGCCCCATTTATTCATGATTTCACTTGCAAATGCAATTTTTTTATTGTTAATTGTTAAAGGCCCCTTAGGTGATTATATAATTCATACTGATTACGTAAAGGAATCCGGGTTGTTCTTTTCCAAATAAGATAAGTCTTTGCGTAATCAAAAACTAGCCTCCTTCTGACAACGATCAGGAACCGACCAGAAGACGGACGTCTTCGACCGCTTTCGTGTCTCCTGTGGCAAAGCCGTGCCAAACTGGGAACACGGCATTCTGGTATGAAACGCAGATTTAAATTGAAAGAATTGAAATATATTTAACGTAATTTTTTTTATCATACTAGATCCCCCAAGGCTGCTTTAAAAAGAACATTTGAAAATATTTGCTTGACCTATGTGGGAGGTACATGTCCTTCAAGAGCTACATCGCAGTCATCTTTTGATACTGTGTCCTCTGTGTCATCAGTCTGAAAAAATAGGGAAAGTAATGAGTATGTTTTACTTTTCAGATTCCAAAGGATACAGAAGAATGGCAGCAGGTAGCACGAAATTTCGAAGTGAAGTGGAGTTTCCCTCACAGAATAGGACCCATATATGGCAAACATGTGCAAATTATGTGTCCTCCGAATACTGGAAGTGAATACATCAACTACAAAAAAAAAAAACATTCATCATTGTCCTTATGGCAATTGTAGACACAAATTACTGTGTTCAATATGTAAATGTTGGACGTCACAGGGACAGAAAGAGAGTGGAGGAGGAGATTGACTTAGAGGGGGAGAGAAATTGACCTTAGCGAAGGGGAGAGTGACGGAGGGGGTAGGAGGTGATAGAGGAGAAAAGCAGATGCACAGAGAGAAGGGCAGGAGGAAATGGAGAGTGGGAAAAGAAGGATATGGACATAAGGGGAACGTAGACATCCGGGCAATGCCGAGTTTATTTACCTTATTTATAAAATTAATAATACTTCATATGTTGTTAATTAACAACTATGTAAATGATTCATGTAATATACGATACTCAAACTATACTAAAACACGAGATGAATAAAATGTAAAATTAAAATTTTTGTTTTGTTTTGTGCTTAATTTAACACTCTGAAATTATAAGTGAAAGTTAATTTGTTAAATCATCGTATTATGACAAAGCTACAGCAAAGTGTGGCCGGTTCAGCTAGTACTACAGTGTATAATTGTCATTTTAACTTACAGAGTTTAGTTGAAGAGACGAGATGAATGAGACTGCTCCTGAAGATTTGAGGGTTTGTCTGTTGGTCTGTCAAGGGCGCTATGGTGCTGAGGCTTGATCCACCTTGCTGCAGATTCTTCTGCAGCGAAGCAATGCAGTGGAGGTCCATTTATTGAAATGAAAAGTAGTTTTGAAAGTGTCGGACTTTGTAAGTGATTTCTCTGGTCAGTCAGTGTTAAATTCATGGCACTAAATCCGCGTTCACATTCAGCCGTATATGTAGGTATATCTTCGACTGCTTTCACAAGTCCCTTCACAGAATTGGGCATGTGTTGAGGATTTTCTCTATAGATTCGAAAATCTTTAACTAGTGACGCAAACGTGCTTTCACGTAATTTAAAATCAACCTTATTACACAAGCGAGAAATTGACATGTCACCATAAAACACACATTCATAAGCATCTGAAGGCCACGTATCTGAATTTAATACGGCTACACCCGAAAATAAATCCAGGTCTTCAAAGCGGTTTTTTATATTGTCTACCAAAGACTGAAAAAATTTGTTCCGAAATGTCTGAAATCTGTTATATTCATCACAAGATGGTTCTTTAATTAATACCCCTTTGAATGTGCGCTTTTCCTCCAACTCTTGTACTATCATCCTAATTCGTGACGAGTCATCTGTTTTCAATGTTTCAAGAGTTCTTATAGCCACGTCAATTTGCTGTTTTGTTTAAGGACTGAACAATTTCTGTTCTGCATAAAGAATGATAATACTTGTAGAACTTCTAGGGCCTCATAAAGCATAACTCATTCCATTACAAGCAACCACTTTGTGAGATGTTTTAGTAAACCTTCAAATTTAGATCGCTCCTGAGTTGATCAGGAACCATCACGTCTCAGTTTTTCAAAAAGATGGACCAGAGAACTGTGACTTTCAAGGATAGCTCGAACATCATTAAATGAGGAAGCAACCCAACGTACGCGAACGAGAAAACACAGAATATAAGGAATCTAAAAAAACCTGTATATGGTATACAACTGCTATATCATTCATAACATTGTGGACAGCTAATTCCATTTTGTGGTTCATACAATGAACGACAGTTAAATCCTTATGTAAATGACTACGCTGTAGAGCGGCTACGCCTTTGTAAGCAGCAAGCATTGTTGAGGCACCATCTGTTGCGATACCTACAAGGTGTACTAAAACGTCATTTGTAATGCCATACTTTTCAAGAGCTACTAACAGTGTGTTGAAAATGCATTCTCCTATCCAACTTTCTAATTCAACAATGTCAAAAAAATTATTGCAAGCAACTCCCTCAAAAGGACAAACATAAATGTATTATTAAATAAGTTTTATTGGAAACCGTTGTACTATCGTCCATCATGATACTAAAGTTTGTACCCGATTCTGCAAGGAAGTGAGCAAGATTCTTTTTCATTTCTTCTCCTACAAATAAAATGATATTTCGGCTTGCATGGTCACAATGAAGCATATTATCGACTCATAAACCATTAAGCTTTTGTAGTTCGATTACTGCAGGATGATGATTGAGTTGAGTGCGTCCGGGCCTGTAAGAACTACAGAATTTCAGGATGTCATTCAAGCAAAGCAAAATTTCTGACTTCCTTAAGAGCAGTGCATTACCTGATACGAGTACAAACTCTGACAGTCAGGATACTAACAGTGGTGCTAAAAGAGTTAGATTTCTGTGATAATGATAATTTCTGTTTAGCTATTACATATGCAGATCTGAACAATCAAGCAGTTGCGATTACTTTTTCTTGATGCTGCTTTACCCACAACTTTTCACTTTCACTCACGCATTTTTCTAAACTTTTCTTTTTTTTATACTCAAGAATTTTACGCACTTCATGTGTGATTTGCACTTTGCATGATCCCCGATTTTATCATTTAGTTTTTTGGTATTATTAGCAGAAACACCAGCTAAAAACGCGTTATCAATACGCAAACGTTCACTGCTTGAAACCTTAAGGTCACGAACTTGTGAACACACTGTGCATATTACTAAGTTTTTTTCATTTACGGACAGCCATGGCTTAGTCTTTCGCCAGTTTTGAAAATGTAATAAGGCAACACAATTTCCTACTATAATCTCAATAGTACTGTTACTCTCATTCCTACCTTGAGAAGTGTCACAATTTTCAGTCACCAGAGATTCAGTGTCTTCCCCTGATTTAGCACCATCATTACCGTTTTCTTTTTTACATTCACGGCCTATTTTAACTCTTTTAGCACCACTGTTAGTATCCTGACTGTCAGAGTTTGTGCACGT
Source organism: Schistocerca nitens (assembly GCF_023898315.1). NCBI lineage: Eukaryota > Metazoa > Arthropoda > Insecta > Orthoptera > Acrididae > Schistocerca > Schistocerca nitens. The sequence goes on along the minus strand of NC_064619.1, from coordinate 544,970,131 downwards.
ATCAGGTAATGCACTGCTCTTAAGGAAATCAGAAAATTTGCTTTGTTTGAATGAGACTGAAATTCCATAGTTCTTACAGGCCCGGACGCACTCAACTCACTAATGAAGCTACTGAAGCGGGAACGTGTGAAGATCGCCGTGTGTTTGGCGGACGCGAGGCAACGAACACAAGGCACCAATTAATTTGCAGTACGCTATGCTGGGGAGCCTGTGTTAAGCTCCACCCACATGGTTGCGGCTAGCGAAGTCAGACTGTCCGATCCCGTCTGACCAGTACCGTTGCTCACCTCGCGCTACTTTGTGCTTTCGTCCCAGGCGCGTTAGTCTGCGCCATACCGTTGCCAAAAGGTGGCCGACCAGTAAATGTTCGCACAGGTATCGGGTCACCACCCTGTGTCAGGGCCCGGGTGGAAATTTCAGCCCCGAGCTAAAGCAACTCTGCGGTACGACTGCTGCGGTATGACTGCCACACTACTTCCCTCGCAAGCTTGCATGTAAACGGATGACGTACCTTAGACGAAAGCAACAATGACAACATGATAATGATGATTTAATTCTAAATGTTTTGAAATGCTTAACTACTACATAACACTTTTTCAAAATTAATAAGCAAACATATTAATAGTATTAATAGTAAGACTGTATTAAAAACTTTCAATGTTCGGCTCTACAAATTTAAATTATGTGTAAAGTTTTACTCCAGTGCGTGGGAAATAAACATTCCAGGTTGGGATGCGTAAACTAAAACTAGAGGAGGGGATGGTCTGATCCAGAGGGGGGGAAGTCCCCCCCATCCCCCCCTGCAAATCGCACACTGCCGCTGTGTACTATTGAACTATCTAGCTTGTCACTGTAGTCCCAAACTGTCTCCATTAAATGAGCAACGCTATTACAAAGAGTCTTAAAAATGGTTCAAATGGCTCTGAGCACTATGGGACTTAACATCTGAGGTCATCAGTCCTCTAGAACTTAGAACTACTTAAACCTAACTAACCTAAGGACATCACTCACATCCATGCCCGAGGCAGGATTCGAACCTGCGACCGCAACGGTCGCGCAGTTCCAGACTGAAACGCCTAGAACCGCTCGACCACATCGGCCGGCGAAGAGTCTTAAGTACTTACGATTGTTCTTATATATGATCTATGAAGGAAGTTTGTCGGTATGACGTATTGAGAGTAAAACTTATCTTTTTGCCGATCGTAGTGTTATTACTGAAACGGGTCCATTACAAGCATCGTTTCCCAACAGGAAACTGTGGACGTTATCAGCAACTGACGGCACAGGTAACCTGTATGTAAAAGTGGCACGCTTGGAACAAAGAAGAGCCATTTATGCCTATGTAGGGAGTGGCTATAATTAAAATGCAGCTACGCACAGAACTCCTTTGTGAGCTATAATCATCGAATGGCAGCGGAAATTACATATCTATACACTCTAATGCTTTTATGCGGACCCAATCTGGCGTTGTGAATACAAGAAAAACGTATCGAAATGCTTACGTATGGAAGGGGCTGGGAATCGGATGTGGGCAGAAAAGGAGAAACAAGTGAGAAAGACATGTCGCTGATTTTATTATCAACCGCCACTTACGCAGTTCGTTCAATATCAGTACAGGAGCTGTGGACGAGATGCTATAAACCACCTGATTTGCACCTGGCTCCCAAAATTTAAACTTTTTTCCTGCAGAGTAAATCGTTTACGCTTTAATTTATTAGCATATCTACGACGTTTCGCTGCCATAAGGTTCATTACACCCCACAATGGACCTTGAGTAACTCCAATTCAGTTAGCATCAGCTGGTAATGTGGCTCTATAGTGTTTCAAGGAAATGTCACGTATTCCTACAGGAGGTAATTCTGGTCAAAACTCGAAGTTCCAGTAATAATATGTCCAGAAACCAATACCTCTTGCAATATTGGCCAATCTGTCCTCCCATTCCCTTCTGTCTGTTAGATAGACAACAGTACAGCAAGTAATTATCACATGTCCCGACATAGCCGTCAACCCTTTCGAATAAATATGGCTCCTTTCGTACTGTGTCACATGCGTTCGTCACAGGCTCCTCTATCATCTGCATTTTTCCCATGGGTTGGCATACACCAACGCTTTTAAAACACCACTGCTTTTGCTAGAAATTCAACGGACTTAGCTGTGGTGCATAGGGAGGCCATGCTACAGCACCTTCTCGACCAAACCATTGCCCATGGAATTTACCATGAGATACCGTCAAACGATCCATATAAAATGAGTGGGTGGCCAATTGTGCAAAAACCACAGTCGTTGCATTTCTGCAAAGGTAACGTCCTCAGCGTTGACAATTAATCGTGCAGAAATCGGTGATAAACATCACCTGTTAATCTCTTTGGTAAAGGGTATAGCTCTATGAATTTGTCACCGACAGTTCCTGCCCACATATTGATACTGAAGAAATCATGATGCCTCACCTCCGTGATCGCTCGACGATTTGCAACTGCCAACACGTACGGATTGTAGTAATTTACTATGTAATTTGTTATGACGGCCTACACTGCGGAATACTGCACTTGTTTTGAAGATTCTGCGTTATGCATATCTGTACGTTATTATATAATAATAAGAAACAGACATGTATAATACACACATTGAAGAATAAGCATTTAATGCGTAGACTGGCTATAAACGATCACAGTAATGTTGTCTCTCCCTATTGCGAGAATCACATACTTTTTTAGTGGATGCGGTCAGTATGGGATATGTGGGTCTGGATCGGTCTGAGGAACGTGCATGGATAGCCGAAGTGGTTAAGAACAGAGCTCGCGATAACCTGGAAATGCGCGTTCGAATCCCAGTTTGGCACAAATTTTCATGTGTCAGTAGTAAATAGTGAAGCCGGCGACAAAATGAATTGGCAATTTGAGAATCAACTCCAAAATACTACACATTTGTCATCACAACAGCTAAACAGGTGTTTACAGTAGGACTGAGTTAATCTGTGAGTGGTTGTTGCCCCTTACTAAAACTGTTTTTATTTCTTCCAAACAAACTCTCAAATTATTTTCCTCATACATACAGTAGATTTTTAAGAATATTGTAAGGTACTTACATCTTTCAGAAGAAAAATTAGTATAACATGAAGTAATGAGTCAGTTGTATACCAGGTGAATAGAAAAACATCACTAAAACAAGAAATAGTGTAAATACCATTTACATTGGAAAATATCGTACACGAAACATCAGTGCTGCTTCGCAATTAAAATCAAATAAAACTAAGTGCACTTTAAAAAATTGATTCATTTCAGCCAGTAGGTCATTAACTTGCTCACAAATTATCAGTAATTTTTTCAGTCACTAAAACCATTACGTAAAGGGGCAAATCCAAATCTTAAAAGGAAACTAAATAAGGATGAGGTTAGATACAAAATCATAAATGGAACTCATAAGACGTCGGATTGAAAGTGGCCAAACAGACAGGCATCTGACAATTTTAGAAATTTTTATAATGGAATTCAGATACAGGAAATAAGTCACACAGCGAGTACTGGTAATATACTGTGTGCTGGTCAAGCTGAATTACACACAATACATAGCAGCCCCCACTAACATAATAATTGCACGCATCCAGTGCGCAGAGAATAGCTCCATCACACAACACACTCACACAGTATAGTTCGGTGTCTCCAGGTCCTGCTTCGGAACCGACCATCCAGATGGCCCCGAAGCAAACTGCGCCCAGCCTCGCCGTATCGCAAGTGCCAAGGCGGCGCACTCTTCCTTGTTGCCCTTCTCTGATCACAGCAACCACGGGGTGCAGTCGGATCCATTGGCCGTTTCCTCTACTGGTATCTGCCAGCTGCTTGTTGGTCGCTCGCTCTACAGCACAAGACTCCACTTCTTCCTCTTCTCCAGAAGGTCCTCGAGGTGGAGCTTTCGTCGCGAAGGACGTGGCGCAGCGCCGCCACTGTTTTATTCGACCGTCGATGCCGCACCGGTGATTTCTGGTTTTAAAGGGGCACGGTTGCGTGACGTCTTGTCACGTCACAAGGTGCCAGACATGTCTCTGCTACCCTTACTACGTGTTTCCTCTGAAGCATCCTGGGGCGGTCGAATGTGGCATGACTACAGCTTCAAGGAGAATATGGGCGTTGGGTTTTAGCGGAAATCCGACATTGTTTTCGCATGCAGGTTTAGTGTATTGGTTAATAAAAAGAAAAAGAGAAGAAAAGAAAAGGTTGAAAATGTGGAAAGAAATGGTGAATAAAAAGGGGGTTTTAAAATCGTTAATGAACGTGGAAAAGGGAAAGAATAAAATGCAAATCGGACTTCGTATTACAGAAAATTTATCGGATTTAGTGATTCGGAAAAGCTGTTGTTGGGGTGGTCCTTGTGGCGTACCTGAGCAAAAGTCAAACCAATCTCCACTACAAAAATTATTTGAAGAACAGAGAATAACAAAATGTGATTAACAGGGGGAAAGGGCGTAGATAAGAGTTCATCCTTTACCATGTTAACATGTCTTCTTTCGTGCGGCGTCCAGGTCTTCAAAAATCTCCTACTTCATTTCTACGTGAAAAGTAGTAGCTGCTCCGAAACCTTGCAATAAATTTCATTGGCCAGGAATTACTAATGTATACAAAAACCGTCTTGATATTAAATGAATTGTATTTTACGTTGCTGCTTCCATCCAAATTTCATATAAACTTCCACAATACGTCGGCACATCAATAAGTTTTTTCGTCTTAATCAGACCAAGACTAGATAATAAGTTTTTACGTCTGCGTTAAGCTTCCGCTCTCGAGAAACAAAAGAAGGAAGGGAAACAAAAAGAGTTACATTTTTAGTACTTTCCTTCTCTTATATATATTTTCTCTGCGGTCGAGCGCTCATACAGCTGTGACGGTATAATTTATATCTGAGGAAACGAGTGTAGCGCGGCGAAATTCAAAGTCCCGCTACAATAGGAACATCACATTTTGAGAAATCAAGTATTTAACTTTTACCTTTCAGGTACATAACTTAAGGGAGAATTTATTTTTTCCATTTCAATATTCTGCGAGTGCATAAAATAAGATCTCCGCAACGGCTTTTTACAGTGACCTAAACTATCGCTCAGTAAATAGAACAGCGTGGTAAGTGCAGGTCTAAATTTATACCCAGATTACGTTCATTGCGAGTTCTGCTAATTCGTGTAGGGTTAATTCCACGATTTATAGCTAGTGAAAATAGCGTGAACGGGAAATGTAGCTGCCTTTGTGTTTGAAGTAGCACGTGGCCTACGTGATTTCGTCATGTCCGGCTATTCAAATCCTGTGCGAAAGATAAATGTAATTCTTGCTGTAATCGTTCCGCGTCAAAGTTCTCCTTTTCTTTGTCGAATTTTATCCGAATAGTGCCGTTGTAAAGATTCGTTTCTTTGCTCAACGATTTCCCACGTGATTCTGAAGGGAAACCAAGCTATCTGTTTGCCCAGTATATTTCATATCCGTGTGCCTTTAGCACTCTATTGACAATGCGCTTGTACGCAATTTTTTGTTCAATATTGTGTGTCCTCGTTGAAGATAAGTTTCTTCTCCATCACAGCAATCACCTCTAATAACGAGTACATGAGACTCGCCTTTGCGCAACGGCTAAATCACTAAACGTGTCCTTTCTCTTTGTACTATCTCAAAACAAAGTGTACGGAAGTCTGTGGTGACTTTTGGTATCGAAACTACCCATTTTAAATATCAGATTTCCGTTTACGTGTTTCTATTTCGACCTAACGACGTAAAACTGTTTAGCGATGAATAATAGGGCTTTCTAAGCCGCAATAACACTTATCTTTGCAAAATCTAATTTGAAAGAACAAGTATTTCTGCAAACTCGTGGCCATCCATGGAATGGGAACACCGTCTCTCTGGATGGAGGAGGAGAGGGGGTTCATATGTGCGAACTCAGTATTTGTGGTAGTTGTTGTTATTGTACACCTGCACTGATGCGTCGATCTCCCTCCCCCCTACCCTGTACCGCTGATGCTGTCCCGAATCATGGGCATGTACGTAAACCAATATATTATTTACTGTTTCTTTCGTCGATGGGCCACATATACTGAAAACTATCACGAGTAATTGGCGTTTGATGCCTCAAATTTACAATTACATAATGAATATATCTAATTTTTGCAAAGCGTATCATCCTTTGGACCGTTAATCGGTTACATATTGGGTTTCGTTTTCATAATGGCCATAACTAACGGGAGACAACTGAAGCTTTAATTTAACACAATTTCCTTAGATTACGATGCCGAAGATAGTGTTATCTAATTTCAGAGGAATGATACCCTCTTATTAGTAATACACATTCAGGGAAAGCTGCTAATGAACAGAAAATCCTGTGATTATGCTATGTACACGTGAAAAACACTGACTAGAAGAAGGACTGTAATGATTTATTTGTTAAAACTGCAGAGAAGTTCTTCCACATTACACAAGAGTATATATTAAATTATAGTGATATGAGCCGGCCGCTGTGGTCTAGTGGTTCTAGTCGCTTCAGTCCGGAACCACGCGGCTGCTACGGTCACATGGGCATGGATGTGTGTGACGTCCTTAGGTTAGTTAGGTTTAAGTAGTTCTAAGTCTAGGGGACTGATGACCTGAGATGTTAAGTCCCATAGCACTTGGAGCCATTTGAACCATTTCTGAACAGTGATATGAATGTCGTGACTAGAGAGCAGGCGTCGCAGTGTCTTCACGCATCCACAAAAAAATTCAGTTACTAGACTGTGGTAACAGGAATAGTAAATGTGACGAAAAAGTAGTTATCGCACCTCCCACATTATGGTAGCCCGTAGAATTTTTGATTACATAAAATAAACTTTCGAAGAGATGCTAAACGAATAAACATCATTTCAGTATTCGCCACACGACAAAACTGAAGTAGACAAATGTAAAAAAGAGAAAAGTAACTAAAACATTTCTGAGAAATTTGTGTGGAATTGCAGCTGTTGGAATATAGAGACGTACGCAAATGAAAAGGATGGGTGTTTAGTGATCTAAAAACTTTGCTACTAATGCGGACAACCGTAATTTCTTCAAATGAAATGCTTCCAAGTAGTATGCTGGATGTGGCGGCGATGACTGCATAAAATCTCAATGTTCTTTTGACTTTCTGTTGTAGCTGTATCTTTAATAGCATTTACAGTCTTCATTCAGTAGGCTAGGATCCCCGCGCGTGGAAAACAAATTTACCATATTTTCGCACAGTGATTGGTTCAAATGGCTATGAGCACTATGGGACTCAACTGCTGTGGTCATAAGTCCCCTAGAACTTAGAACTACTTAAACCTAACTAACCTAAGGACAGCACACTACACCCAGCCATCACGAGGCAGAGAAAATCCCTGACCCCGCCGGGAATCGAACCCGGGAACCCGGGCGTGGGAAGCGAGAACGCTACCGCACGACCACGAGATGCGGGCCGCACAGTAATTGACTCAAGTCTCGCAAATGAAATACATGCGACATAACATACGTCCAAGAATTTTAAAACACACTTTTTTGTTTTGTGCAGCTGCGTAGGAGATGTTTTGTTCTCTTTGGCTAGAAGGGGATAGTTTTTTGTTAGTATACGGACGAATAAACGAAAGGTAATTAATACGTAGTAAGCTAAACTTCTAGGCTATCAAGATTCATTTCACGCTTTTTGAAAGGTAAAGGAAAACCAGACACGACTTAGGTGTGTGTGCCTTTAGCATTTGAGGATCGCCTCTCGACTTCCCGCGGTAGTGAAACGTCGTCCGCTGACTACTTTACTTCCAGAAACATCCCAACGAAATACATCTGTGTGCCGTTGCTCTCAGACGTATTAAGGTCGCATCGTGCATACCCCTCCCCTGAGCCCGCACTGCCTTCCAGAGGGTCCACCCGCATTCCATCCGTTGAGCGCGGTGTCTTCACCACGAAACACTCTTCTATTTCTGCAGCCGAGAACGATGGCACTACTCGGTTAGAACTGGAAATCCAATTACGAAGTCGATGAAGAATATTAAGACACCGATGATTTAAAATCACTTCACACCGCAGTGTTTTGAAATCTAGATTAACTTTTCCATGAAGGTAATGAATGAAACTTATTTACAAATATTTCCGTAAGATATCGTTATAAGTAACATACGAGTGACCAATCACAAATTTTTGCAGAAGTACTTTTTACATTCTTAAAAAAATATCCGTAAAACAAATTGTTCCTTAGTTTCATCTGTTGTGACAATGTATCTGTCATCTTGAGTTTCATATCTCTTTCAGCAACATTATTCACAGAAAGTGCCTTCCGATTTCTTTTCAGTTTAACTTTTGTAACCAGGGTCATCCTTCGGTGTTCAAGGTTCTTTGTTGTTAGTTAGTTGGTTGCGTGTTTCTTTGATCAGTGGCACTGAACGCTAGCCGTTATGATGCGGAACGTTTCAATTGCACAAGCAATGCACATATGAAACAAGATTTTTATACATAGATAAAGATTAATATTTCTATTATCTACCCCATTCCCTTCAATATCACAAAATGCATATACTATATTTATAGATTTATTTATTCCTATTCAAGAATTCATCTATGCTATAGAAGGAGTTTCAAGGAGTATGATTTCAATTTATTTTTGAAGCTTTACTGCTGCCTTTCACACATTTTATTTCATCTGGTAAATTGTCGAAAATTTTTATAGGAGCATAATTTACCCCTTTCTGTGCCAAAGATAGGTTGAGTAAAGGATAGTGTAAGTCTTTCTTTTTTCTCGTATTATGATCATGAATGTCACTGTAGTTTTTAAACTGGTCCATGTTGTTGAGAGAAAATTTCATGTACTGTGAGGCTGTTTTAAGAATTCTCAATCTTTTTAAAAGATGCCTACAAGATGTGCGACTATGAACCCCACACATTGTTCTAACCACTTTCTTCTGAGCAGTGAGTACTTTTTGTCTAAATGTTGAGTTACCCCAAAATATTATTCCGTATGAGTGAAAGTATGCAAGGTATGTTAGCTCACTAATTTCTATATTCTCAAAATTGGCAATTATTCTGGTTGCAAAAGTTGCTGAACCCAGTCGCTTTAGAAGATCCAAAATATGAACTTTCCGATTAAAATTCTCATCTATATGTACACCCAAAAACTTAGTATGCTCTACCCTGTCTACTGACCTCTGATGATTGTTATATTTATTGAAGGAATTGTACTTTTTGCAGCAGAAAATTGGATGTACTGAGTTTTTTCAAAGTTTAGAGCAAGCCCATTTCCAGAAAACTTTTTAATGACTTTTCCAAAGACTTCATTTGTATCATTTTCTGTTGGAATTTCTTTTCCTGGATTAATAATGATGCTTGTATCATCAGCAAATAGTGTCAGTTCAGCTTTCTGTTTCAGGTAGGAAGGGAGGTCGTTCACATATACAAAGAACAGAAGGGGATCCGTGACTGAACCCTGCTGCTGTTATAAAATCTCCTACAAGAAGTTTTTCTTCAGGATTTACATAGAAAGGGGGTACCCTGTTTGTAAATAAAGAAAAATTACTTCAACGCCTCATGTGTAGATTTTGTCTTTTTTGCATGAGAATTTGTGCCATACCTGACTTCAGAGTTGATGGAATACCATCATACAATGAGGATAGAACCACTGTCTGGAGAAATAAGTACCTCTAATTACTTTCGCAGCTGCCTTAAAGATTTTCAGATAAATTAGCGGATCACTCATGAAGAGGGAATCGTGAAGAAGTGTTTTAAGGGGCTTCGGAAAGGTTCCAAATCATGAAATGTTCCATTTTTACTTTTTTGCATTTTAAAAATCTACGGACTTTCTCCTTTCAATTGATGTATAATTTATTCTGTTCAAAATACTACCAAAATTTTTAGAATATTATTCAAATATATTCTGCATGGGCGTGACCCACTGTGGCACTGTTAAACGGCTGTCAAATGTTGTACTCATGAATCTTCATGCTCATCATGTACATTTTAGTGATTGAGACAATACAAGTCTTGCAAAATAAGTCTTGTGGCTAACCTGTGATACTTCGATATATATCGCTGGCTCGATTGTAGTGTGTTTCATGTTTATTTACTCTTCTGTAATCCTGAAAGTATTCGTAGTGAATTCTGTTCATTGAAGTCTCTATTTTATTGAAGGGTAACATGGGTAAACGTAAAGTGACTAGAAATTCTCTGAAAGCTTTTAAGAAGAGAAGAAATTTTGGAAAGCCAAAGGTAGGCGTTATTACCGTAAATAAACTAACTATAACCAAGTGTGTGAACCTAACCTTGCCCGTACACCAGCCATTGCAATGAAAGTGAGAAAGAAAGTACTTCGCACAGGAAGCTTGGTTCAGTGAAAAGTACATATGTTTTGTGGGGGAATCGGATGTGAATGACGTATCTGACACGTCAGTTCTCAATTTTTTTTTTTTTTCGAACTGTGTAAGATGTATTCAGTCTAGTGAAATCCGTCTATAACTCTCTATAAAAATCACGCAGGACTTTCTAATGAAATAGAATAGAATTGTGGTAGGTATTTATACATGACTACCTTTTGGGACAGTGTTTCAGTACCTCCAAATGAAGGAAATGGTAGTTAAATCTATGAACTCAACATTAGATTTGTTTATGCCTTGCGTACAATTGGTAAGGGCGCTGCAGCAGGTGCAGTTTTCTGAGGAATAATGAATCTTCCAAATCCTTTAACTAAGTTTACGAAGTATACTAGATTTATAGAGTCTTAAGTAAAAGATGTCTGTATAGAATCTAAGAAAGCTGTGGAAGAGGCAGAAGTAGAAAACAGTGATAACAGAGACTTGACTGCAGTATTCGATGGTACCTGGCATTAGAGGAGGCACACATCTCTTCATGGTGTAGTAACGGCCACCAGATGTATACAGAGAATGTTTAAGATGTAGTAGTAATATCTAAATAATGTAGGTGTCCACAAAAAAAATGAAGCTACACGTGAAAATAATTGCGCACCTATAGTGGCAGTCGTGGTGGAATGTAAGTGGCTGGTGTTGCTAGTATATTTCAAAGTTCTTGGGTGTGATAAAGTGCGATATGTGAATTACCTTCGTGTCGGTAAGTCTAAAAGTTTCAAAGATATTAAAAAACTTAAGCCATAAGGTAATTATTTTACAGCGCAGAAATTTGAGTGTACTGGACACGTACAGAAAAGAATGGGATCAAGACTGAAAGCTTCCTACAAAAAACAAAAACTCAGTTTTGGTTAACGGTTCGAAGGGGATGGAAAGGTTAACTGACAGTGTAATTGACAAAATACAAAACTATTGTGGAATGGCTGTTAGGCAAAACACACGCACTGTTGATGAAACGAAGAAGGCTGTCTGGGCTCTTATTTTCATACTTTTTATACATTTTCAGCCGATAAAAGTCCCCATTATTACATTTGTTCCAAAGGAGTAAACAGTTGGTGTAACTACAACAGGGGATTGCTAACTGGTGAAGTGTACACTCATAAATATAGTCTGCCTGATGTGGTGATGGAGGTGATAAAACTTATTTTCAGAGACTTAGCAACACCTGAACTCTTGAAAAAGCGTGTGGATGGAAAAACTCAAAACCCCAGCGAAAGTGCAGATAGTGCCATATGATCAAGAATACCCAAGACTGTCTTTGTTGGAATAGAAACACTTCATTTTGGTGTGTGTGATGCTGTTGCTGCTTTCAACGATGACATTGTTGTAAGGTGCGAAGTACTTCGAAATATGGGAATGAAGATAGGTTTCAACAAGATTCGAACGACACTTGCCTTAGACAAGTAACGTCGTCAGGCTGCTGACAAGGCTGTAAAACTGCCTGGAAATACAAGCCTGAGAAATCCCAGAGGAGGATACAGAGGAGACTGGAAGAGGAGTTTGAGGAGAAAGAAGAAAATCGCTCCTATGGACCTGGTATGCTCTAAAACTTCGTCGCTTGATTGGTTCGTTTAAAAACTCGACTCGTGTGGACCACTCTGTGTACTGTCAGTGAGTGAAAACAGCTTCTTAAAAAGTAACTGAGAAATGTGATAACGGCGATAGTGGCACAGTTGATCACGACTGAACAATCTGTGTTTTTACAGGCAGCTTGTAGTCGACCTGTGACGATTGCTGCCGTATTGTACATACAAGATTACTTCGTTTCTACCTTTTATCAAATATCCAGCTTGGTTGTATAGGTATTTTTTCTTTTCAGGTATTGTCTTCTGATGGCTAAATGAATTGCTCAAAATGTCTACCATTAGCTCTAACCAGCGCATCATGGTCTGTCTTACTTGCTACCATACTCCACGTGTATTCTATATTTGCTGAAATCCTACTCGAACACACTGGCTAAGAATGTCAACATTTGCAGTACCATTTTGCTCTATGTTCAAACTCTATTCCTAATGTTGATATTCTACGCCAGCGTGCTAACGAAGGACTTCAGCAGATATAGTAGACACCTGGAATATGTTGCGCCGTGTAGAAGCTTGCGTCAGAATTACTGGCAGACATTTTGAGTATTTAATTTAGTCATCATAAGCAACCATTTGAAAACAAAAGATACCTGTAAAACCAAACTGAAAATAAGAAACAAAAGGTCAGAAACGAAGCAAAAATGCATATAGAGGTAATATAAAATCGAATGTACGCATGTATGCGTGTGTGTGTGTGTGTGTGTGTGTGTGTGTGTGTGTGTGTGTGTGTGTGTGTGTGTGTGTGTGTGTGCGCGCGCGTGTGTGTGCGTGTGTGTTTCGCACCTTCTCCTAAACCACTAGATCGCTTTTCAACAAAACTTAGTACAAATTTACCTTACTGCCAGGGGAAAATCGCTGGGAGGGTAAGAACGACTCACCCATCAAAGACGTCGGTGGGCGGCCGAAAAAGCAGGATAGCCTGCTACACGTGAATTCCCCGATTTTATTGATCCAGTGTCTGAGAATGAGAGCATTTAGTGACTTGTAACAAACAGTTCACATAATTTCAGACCTTAACGAAATTTCCTCTCGCTGACAACTCCTACAAAATGATTAAAGAAAAATGATTATTGTTTACTACTAATCCGCTGTTCAAGCAATGGAAGTACATCATGAGCAACGCTGTTAAAATTTATTACTTATATACTGCTAACTGTATTCGCTGACCCATTTACAGACAGTATCCATATATACCACTGAATATACGACACATTGTTCAGGAAATATGACGACACAAACAGTGAGATGCTTGAACAACTGGCGTATCATGCATGGCGTTTAAATTTGTTATTTAGTTGCTATAAACTTAGTTAGCAACACATCTTTTGTACAGTAACCACACACGCCGCTGAGTGTATCTACGAAATTTTATCATTGTAGTACAATTAGCTCAGAAAAAATGGAAATGAGCGTATGGCGTTGCTGGCCGGGAGGCTCCAACAAGGAAAGTTCGGCCGCTGAGTGCGAGTCGTATTGCAGTGGACGCCACATTGAGCGACTCGCGTGCCGGTGATGGGAATAACACAACACCCACTCCACGAGCAGAGAAAATCTCCAACTCGGCCGGGAATCGAACCCAAGCCCGCTGCATGGCTCGCAAGCACGTTGCCATTCAGTTAGGCAGGCGGGCTTACACTACTGGCCATTAAAATTGCTACACCAAGAGGAAATGCAGATGATAAACGGGTATTCATTGGACAAATATACACTCCTGGAAATTGAAATAAGAACACCATGAATTCGTTGTCCAGGAAGGGGAAACTTTATTGACACATTCCTGGGGTCAGATACATCACATGATCACACTGACAGAACCACAGGCACATAGACACAGGCAACAGAGCATGCACAATGTCGCCACTAGTACAGTGTATATCCACCTTTCGCAGCAATGCAGGCTGCTATTCTCCCATGGAGACGATCGTAGAGATGCTGGATGTAGTCCTGTGGAACGGCTTGCCATGCCATTTCCACCTGGCGCCTCAGTTGGACCAGCGTTCGTGCTGGACGTGCAGACCGCGTGAGACGACGCTTCATCCAGTCCCAAACATGCTCAATGGGGGACAGATCCGGAGATCTTGCTGGCCAGGGTAGTTGACTTACACCTTCTAGAGCACGTTGGGTGGCACGGGATACATGCGGACGTGCATTGTCCTGTTGGAACAGCAAGTTCCTTTGCCGGTCTAGGAATGGTAGAACGATGGGTTCGATGACGGTTTGGATGTACCGTGCACTATTCAGTGTCCCCTCGACGATCACCAGTGGTGTACGGCCAGTGTAGGAGATCGCTCCCCACACCATGATGCCGGGTGTTGGCCCTGTGTGCCTCGGTCGTATGCAGTCCTGATTGTGGCGCTCACCTGCACGGCGCCAAACAAGCATACGACCATCATAGGCACCAAGGCAGAAGCGACTCTCATCGCTGAAGACGACACGTCTCCATTCGTCCCTCCATTCACGCCTGTCGCGACACCACTGGAGGCGGGCTGCACGATGTTGGGGCGTGAGCGGAAGACGGCCTAACGGTGTGCGGGACCGTAGCCCAGCTTATGGAGACGGTTGCGAATGGTCCTCGCCGATACCCCAGGAGCAACAGTGTCCCTAATTTGCTGGGAAGTGGCGGTGCGGTCCCCTACGGCACTGCATAGGATCCTACGGTCTTGGCGTGCATCCGTGCGTCGCTGCGGTCCGGTCCCAGGTCGACGGGCACGTGCACCTTCCGCCGACCACTGGCGACAACATCGATGTACTGCGGAGACGTCACGCCCCACGTGTTGAGCAATTCGGCGGTACGTCCACCCGGCCTCCCGCATGCCCACTATACGCCCTCGCTCAAAGTCCGTCAACTGCACATACGGTTCACGTCCACGCTGTCGCGGCATGCTACCAGTGTTAAAGACTGCGATGGAGCTCCGTATGCCACGGCAAACTGGCTGACACTGACGGCGGCGGTGCACAAATGCTGCGCAGCTAGCGCCATTCGACGGCCAACACCGCGGTTCCTGGTGTGTCTGCTGTGCCGTGCGTGTGATCATTGCTTGTACAGCCCTCTCGCAGTGTCCGGAGCAAGTATGGTGGGTCTGACACACCGGTGTCAATGTGTTCTTTTTTCCATTTCCAGGAGTGTATTATACTAGAACTGACATGCGATTACATTTTCACGTAATGTGGGTGCATAGATCCTGAGAAATCAGCACCCAAAACAACCACCTTTGGCCTTGATACACCTGGGTATCGAGTGAAACAGAGCTTGGATGGCGTGTACAGGTACAGCTGCCCATGCAGCTTCAACACGATACGACAGTTCATCAAGAGTAGTGACTGGCGTATTGTGACGAGCCAGTAGCTCGGCCACCATTGACCAGACATTTTCAATTTGTGACAGATCTGGAGAATGTGCTGGCCAGGGCAGCAGTCGAACATTTTCTGTATCCAGAAAGGCCCGTATAGGACCTGCAACATGCGGTCGTGCATTACCCTGCTGAAATGTTTCGCAGGGATCGAATGAGGGGTCGAGCCACAGGTCGTAACGCATCTGATATGTAACGTCCACTGTTGAAAGTGCCGTCAATGCGAACAAGAGGTGACCGAGACGTGTAACCAATGGTGCCCCATACAATCACGCCGAGTGATACGCCAGTATGACGATGACGAATACACGCTTCCAATGCGCATTCACCATGATGTCGCCAAATACGGATGCGAGCATGATGATGCTGTAAACAGAAGCTGGATTCATTCGAAAAAATGACATTTTACCATTCGTGCACCCAGGCTCGTCGTTGAGTACACCATCGCAGGCGCTCCTGTCTGTGATGCAGTGTCAAGGGTAACCACAGCCATGGTCTCCAAGCGGATAGTCCATGGTGCTGCAACGTCGTCGAACTGTTCGTGCAGATGGTTATTGTCTTGCAAGCGTCCCCATGTGTTGACTCAGGGATCGAGATGTGGCTTGCACGAACCTTTACAGCCAGGCGGATAGGAAGCCTGTCATCTGGACTGCTAGTGATACGAGGCCGTTGGGATCCAGCACGGCGTTCCGTATTACCCTCCTGAACCCACCGATTCCATATTCTGTTAACAGTCATTGTTTCTCGATCAACGCGAGCAGCAATGTCGCGATACGATAAATTGCAATCGCGATAGGTTACAATCCGACCTTTATCAAAGTCGGAAACGTGATAGTACGCATTTCTCCTCCTTACACGAGGCATCACAACAACGTTTCACCAAGCAACGCCGGTCAACTGCTGTTTGTGTATCAGAAATCGCTTGGAACCTTTCCTCATGTCAGCACGTTGTTGGTGTCGCCACCGGCACCAGCCTTGTGTGAATGCTCTGAAAAGCTAATCATTTGCATATCACAGCATCTTCTCCCTGTCGGTTTAACTTCGCCTCTGTAGCACGTCACCTACGTGGTGTAGTAATTTTAATGGCCAGTAGTGTACTTCAGGAGCTATAACGGTGTAAACATTATTCACAAGACCAAACGCTGCGTGGTACGCCGTGGACGCACAGTTGTAAATAAATACCTGGAACTACGAAAGAATGTTGACAACATGAGTACTGGATCTTTTTTTACTCATTTTTAACTCATCTATCCATCACCAGCGGTTTCTCACATATTAGTTAATACCCTATATGTAACTTGATGCGAATTTTGTACCCCACAAAAGCTCCGCAATGTTGGAAATCCATTAAAGCAACAACAACGGTGCTATAATGACTGTACAAATGCACAGAGAAGTTCGCCAGCCAAAGATTTTAACAGTAGACTGACACTACTGTTCATAGACGAACAGAGCTTTATCTTGAAAACCACCAAGTTCCGCACTGTTTTGGAAACATACCTCTAATCCGACAGTTATTACCCAGACTAGCTCAGACAACCTTTCTTGGCTATATATTGCTTTCACCACCTCCGCAAATCTCCGTGGCCCCCCACCGCTGAATCTAAAGTGAATCAATTTGCAACAGGAGAGGCAGAAGCAGTTCGCCGAAGGTGGGAGGTACAAAGTGCGCGTCGAGCGGTGAGGGAGTCAGTGAGGGACACGAGGGTGGGGGTCTGTGGGGCGTGGGGGAGGAAGGTGGGAGAAGGGGGCGTAATTTTCAGGGTTTCGCAGAGACCCAGTAGGCACGCCCTGCCTTTAATTACGGGCGATTATCGCAAACTTCCGCACACGCCCCGCGACGCGGCGGGAACCATCTGCGTGGGAGCCTTCAAAAACACACTGCGGGAGCGAGCAATGCTCGCTGCCGACGTCTGCGGAGGGCAGAGTGCGGCCGGGGTAAGAGAAGTGGCTACAAAGTTGCGCCTGCCAGGTGCAAGCGGCAAAGTGTCCGAGCGTCAAACACGTCCCGAGTTGGCGCCGAAAAACTCTCGGTTGCGAAAACGGTATTTCAGGTAACAACTGCCACCGTCGATGAGAGAGCAGCTTTCGGCGTCGACCAACTTCCACAACACAGGCGAATGAGACCGAGCTTGCTCCGCATCCAGAAATGAGGCTGAAATAAACAAAACCGTACCCGAGGGGTCGCTTTCCGCCCTGCTTCTGTACTGGGAATCACGCCATCTGCAACGACATTGCTGTTGTATACTGCCTTCTCTCGTGGTTATTCACAAAAAGGCTTTCTCATATCACATCGTTATTTCTGTGAAACATTCAACACGTTTCAAAAAAAGTGTTATTTTTAGACAGATGAAGAGGGATACTTGGGGTGAATATTAAGGAGGGACTTCCGTAAGTTTTTATTTGTCGGACATCCATAACTGATCTGCAACAAGTCCACTGATGTAGGTGTTTCCGCGTGGTTCCTCTAATCAGGTTGCAAGCTGACTTGCGATTTCTGCATCGTAGGGTCGTTATTTAGTTTATCCTCGGTTTAGGGCGTGACTTCCACCTAATGCCCTACGATGGCCTTATTGTTATAGACTGCATGCATTCCCGGTGGTAATTTTGGGACAAGAGGAATTTTCCCACGCCGCGACTCAAAGTTGGAATTCTTTGCCGCCACAATTTTGGATGTTATTTCACAGTCTACCTACGATAGATGTTTGTCTAATAATTGTTAGGGCATGAATACGACGTCCTCCTACTGCTAGGTAGGCTACAGCTCAATCATTATATCTTTTTATCAGTTTCTAAATGTCAGTCTTCATTTTTTTTTTTTTAATTCTTGTTTCTTTACTTCAGATTTCAGATACAGTTGATGATGCGGCTAAGACCCCGAAACCGTGGTGCAATACTTCCGTGAATAAAGTATTCTACAACTGTGCCGCATTTGTTTAACATTATGTACGTAAATTTGGTGACGCTGATTTTTTTTTTTTTTTTTTTTTTTGCCATTTAGTTCTGTAGCATTTTGGAAAATATGCCTCCAATTTTCGGAGTTTAATTCGTACTGCGAATGATGTAAAATCCATCTTGTTTCAATCAATGCTTAGTGGCAGGCCCTCTTTTCCACGCGATTCTGTCTTTACTTACGATGTTGTGCTATTCTCTACGGTCAGAAACCCATTTTATGAGCCACTTCACGATGCGCTATCTCTGCTTGCCGTTAGCTATCTTTGGCTGATGTTGTTGTCTGTGGTGTACGGATACAAACATTTATAGGTTAGCTGTTACTGTAAGAAGCACGTGTGTCTGTAAACTTTTCGACTGAATTACCTTCTAAAATACCAAGATATAACAATAAGTTTTTAAGAAAGGGACTGCTAGTCGTCATTTTATGTTCAGATACACCGTTTCACCAAGCTATTGAAGAAGGTTAGTATTGTATTGTATTGTATGTTAACCGGGGACCTAGAAACGACGTAGAGGCTCCGTCCCCAGCGCAGCCGCAGTGGTCAGCAACCCCACGACGACTATCGCAGTCCACTTCACCCCTCCGCCGCCCCACATCGAACCCAGGGTTATTGTGCGGTTCGGCCGCCGGTGGACCCCCCCCCCCCCCAGGGAACGTCTCAAACCAGACGAGTGTAACCCCTATGTTTGCGTGGTAGAGTAATGGTGGTGTACTCGTACGTGGAGAACTTGTTTGTGCAGCAATCGCCGACATAGTGTAACTGAGGCGGAATGAGGGGAACCAGCCAGCATTCGCCGAGGCAGATGGAAAACCGCATAAAACCCATCCACAGGCTGGCTGGTACACCGGACCTCGACACTAATCCGCCGGGCGGATTCGTGCCGGGGACCAGGCGCTCCTTCCCGCCTGGAAAGCCGTGCGTTAGACCGCACGGCCAACCGGGCCTATTGAAATTTCTGAAACTTCAGTAAAGGATATTGTCAAAAGGGAACGCCAGAAGAATCAGACTAGAAGAAATGACCTATATGGAAACCAAAAAGATGAAATTTATGTTTACAGCCAACATTGTGTTACCTCTTTATGGCTTTAGTCCAATCAAATCTTCAAAAATGGTTCAAATGGCTATGAGCACTATGCGACTTAACTTCTGAGGTCATCAGTCGCCTACAACTTAGAACTAATTAAACCTAACTAACCTATGGACATCACACACATCCATGCCCAAGGTAGGATTCGAACCTGCGACCGGAGTGGTCGCTCGGCTCCAGACTGTAGCGCCTAGAACCGCAAGGCCGCTCCGGCCGGCTCAAATCTTCTTTTCACCTGTCCCGCTACTTACATTTTTCAGTGTAGAAGGAACATTTTCTACTGAACCATATCACATAAAATGGCAGATTCTGGCACAGCATAGACATTTTAAATACTATAACACAACTTTCTGTGGTACAAAATATTTCAAAATCCATTACTGACAAACCTATTTAAAATTTGAAAAATAAAATTGGTTATCTATCATACACGTTAATTTAAAACTTCATTGTGGGAGTTCAGAGAAGGATATAAACAACTGGTTTAAGGACTTGTATATCTAATCACTGCTATATCTTCCTTTGCACGCAGTGTGGTTCTTTAGTGAATAAAGAAGCGAGGAACACATGTCGTTATTGAACAGGGAATTTAGATATTAATTTTTCTACAACCAACATCGAAGTGGAAGACTAGTACGTAACTCTGTTGTTGAAGTGGCAACGTCAATTGCTAACAGTAGCCTGTAATGTAGAAATGTATACAGATACAAATGATTTACAGTTCAGATAGTGTTCAGTATAATGTCTATTCGGAAGAAGTCGAGCCCTGGACGCTAAGGAAGTCTGCAAATGATATTCAACTGACAAACACACAGAAAGGGCTCTGAGCATGAATGTTCAATACGCCCGCCACCGGAGCTCTGAAGAGGGCATGCTTGCTTCTAATTAGCAGCGGCCTAATCGTTCGTGGCAGTGCCCACGTGCCGCTGTGGCGCCTGTAGAAAACGCTGCGGCCTAATTGGCAGAGCGCGTATTTGATATTGCGGCCGGTCGGGTAACGGCAGATACCGCACTGGCTAATAACAACTTACCACTTTCTGAGAGTGATAAGTAAAACAATCTTTGAGAAAATGTTCCTCATGTGGTAGTAAGTGTTCCAAAAATATCCTGCGTCGCCACTGTCAAATCATTTGACAAAAGTGTGAAAAAAATTCAGATTATATCAAGTACCATAATGACAACATGTACAAAATTTGGTTGAATTATCTCTCAAACAGCAAAAGCTACATTAGCTTATACCTTCCCGTGCATTTTCTCATGCGTTCCACCTTGACTTACGAGCAAAACCACAAAGATTTTAGAATGAGATTTTCACTCTGCAGCGTAGTGTGCGCTGATATGAAACTTCCTGGCAGATTAAAACTGTGTGCCCGACCGAGACTCGAACTCGGGGCTTTTGCCTTTCGCGGGAAAGTGCTCTACCATCTGAGCTACCGAAGCACGACTCACGCCCGGTACTCACAGCTTTACTTCTGCCAGTACCCGAGTTCGAGTCTCGGTCGGGCACACAGTTTTAATCTGCCAGGAAGTTTCATATCACAAAGATTTTATTCTCAGTTCATCCGATTGCACAGACGCTTATCTCTTACCTTAATGCGCTTACAAGCAATATACAGGGTCGTCCATTTGAAAGTGACCGGGACAAATACCTCACGAAATAAGCATCTAACGAAAGAACTACTAAGAACGCAACTCGTCTAGCTTGAAGGGGGAAACCAGATGGCGCTATGGTTGGCCCGCTAGATGGCGCTGCCATAGGTCAAAGGGATATCAACTGCGTTTTTTAAAAATAGGAAACCCCATTTCTTATTACATATTCGTGTAGTACGTAAAGAAATATGAACGTTTTAGTTGAACCACTTTTTTCGCTTTGTGATAGATGGCGTTGTAACAGTCACTAACGTATAAGCACGTGGTATCACGTAACATTTCGCCAGTGCGAACGGTATTTGTAGCCCGCCCCGATGGGGAATTGAAAAACAATAAAGAAAAAAGAAAAAAAACGGTATTTGACCGTGATGCATTACCCGTGTGAAAATGGACCGTTTACCAATTGCGGAAATGGTCGATATCGTGTTGATGTATGGCTATTGTGATCAAAATGCCCTACGAGCGTGTGCTATGTATGCTGCTCGGTATCCTGGACAACATCATCCAAGTTCTTGACCGTTTGCCGGATAGTTACGTTATTTAAGGAAACAGGAAGTGTTCAGCCACATGTAAAACGTCACCTGCAACAAATGATGATGCACAAATAGGTGTTTTAGATGCTGTAGCCACTAATCCGCACATCAGTAGCAGACAAATTGCGCGAGAATCGGGAATCTCAAAAATGTTGGTGTTGGGAATGCTACATCGACATCGATTGCCCCAGTACCATATTTCCATGCACCAGGAATTGCATGGCGACGACTTTGAGCGTCGTGTACAGTTCTGTCACTGGGCACAAGAGAAATTACGGGACGATAGATTTTTTGCACGCGTTCTCATTTAGCGACGAAGCGTCATTCACCAACAGCGGTAACTTAAACCGGCATAATATGCACTATTGGGCAACGGAAAATCCACGTTGGCTGCGACAAGTGGAACATCAGCGACCTTGGCGGGTTAATGTATGGTGCGGCATTATGGGAGGAAGGATAATTGGCCCCCATTTTATCGATGGCAATTTAAATGGTGCAATATATGCTGATTTCCTACGTAATGTTCTACCGATGTTACTACAAGATGTTTCACTGCGTGACAGAATGGCGACGCACTTCCAACATGATGGATGTTCGGCACATAGCTCGCGTGCCGTTGAAGCGGTATTGAATAGCATATTTCATGACAAGTGGATTGGTCGTCGAAGCACCCATGGCCCGCACGTTCACCGGGTCTGACGTCCCCGGATTTCTTTCCGTGGCGAAAGTTGAAGGATATTTGCTATCGGGATCCACCGACAACACCTGATAACATGCGTCAGCGCATTGTCAATGCATGTGCGAACATTACGGAAGGCGAACTACTCGCTGTTACACGTATTGCCAAATGTACTGAGGTTGACGGACATCATTTTGATCATTTATTGCATTAATGTGGTATTTACATGTAATCACGCTGTAACAGCATGCGTTCTCAGAAATGATAAGTTCACAAAGGTACATGTATCGCATTGAAACAACCGAATTAAAATATTCAAACATACCTATGTTCTGTATTTTAACTTAAAAAACCTACCTGTTACCAACTGTTCGTCTAAAATTGTGAGCCATATGTTTGTGACTATTACAGCGCCATCTATCACAAAGCGCAAAAAGTGGTCCAACTAAAACTTTCATATTTCTTTACGTACTACGGAATATGTAATAAAAATGCAGTTGATATGCGTTTGACCTATGGCAGCGCCCGACTGATACGGTCGCAGGTTCGAATCCTGCCTCGGGCATGGATGTGTGTGATGTCCTTAGGTTAGTTAGGTTTAAGTAGTTCTACGTTCTAGGGGACTGATTACCACAGATGTTAAGTCCCATAGTGCTCTGAGCCATTTGAACCATTTTGAACCTATGGCAGCGCCATCTAGCGGGCCAACCACTGCGCCATCTGGTTTCCCTTCTTCAAGCTAGACAAGTATCGTTTTTTGTAATTTTTTCGTTTGACGCTTATTTCGTGAGATATTTGGCCCGGTCACGATCAATGAACCACTCTGTATAGGATAAAAGTTTTCATTTATCTTAAACGCGTCCTCCATCCTTCAGTAGACTCTCCACAAACATCCATTTGAGAATCAAACTTTATGTTAGCATGTCTGCAGTTGCTTCACTCACTGTAGTTGTGGTGAGGTGTCCATTCCCCCTCAGTTGTTGGGCGGACGCCAGTGGAGCAATGCGAGATCAGTACATCCCTTACAACCCATTTATCGGATCAGTCTGTTGTTGAAAATGCTCTTACAGGTAGGTGCAAGAGTGGCATTCCTCTGTCCTGTTGAGAAATGAAACTGCACATACCTAGATTGAGATTAGCTCTGCCATCAAACTCTCACAAAAATATTTCATGTGCACCACGGAGGTTTGTAAGTTTAAACTGAACTTGCGTCTTTGAAGGTTCTGACAGGAATTGCCAGATGAAAAAATCCTAGACGTGGACCGCAAGATGAGAGCTGCTTCTCCGCACACAGATGGTAGGCAGGGTTCGCAAGGTAAAAATTAACTACTTGCGTGTGCTTGCTGCGCTACCTGCCTTGTTCGGTGAAAGCCGTTTCCTTTAGCTGAGCATTCTCATCAATGTTCGTAAACCCTTCATGTTTGCTGTCCCTCATGGAGTTAAGCTTCACATTTCTATACATTATGTTTGTAAGAGGTGTTCGTGCCACAAGGGTGCACAACGGATAACACACAGCTGAACATGAATGGGAAACGGTACATACAGAAGCACATCCACTAAGCTCTTCATTTTCATTGGTTTCACATCATGATAACGAACATCTCTCTCTAAATAAGTATTATTGATAAGAGGAGGCGGATTCCCCGGAGTTCGATAGGATCTGGTATGACATCTTAAATTAAAGAAGCTTTGTTAACCACAATTTTATTACGTTGATTAGGCATATGATAGTTAACTTGAGCGAAACGTACTCTAGATTAACGATGTGAAGGAGTATCTCCTACAGAGGTCAATTATAGCTGTAGTCAAACACACAACGAAAAGGCGTCTTTTACTCATGACAGCTATTAATACGTGAAGGCCGTGGATACAAGAAAGAAGTAGTAATTGATCTATGTAAATGCTCATGATTTCCTACGGCATCTCGTGGCACAGGAGAGGCGGAGGAATATATATTATGAGCGAGTAAACGAAAAATATCATACAGATTTCAATTCACATGTACAATGAAAGTGAAAATATCATTCTTCACCATGATTTCCTTTTTTTTTTTTTTTTTTTTTACCCTGTCCCTTCCTCTTATCAGTGTTTTCCATGTATGCTTTCCCTCGGCGATTCTGCGGAAAACCTCCTCGTTCCAAACCGTATCAGTCCACATCATTTTCAAAATTCGTTTGTAGTATCACGTATCAAATGCTTTGATTGTGTTCTGTTCTGGTTTTCCCACCGCCATCTTTCCCTTCCAGACAATTCTGTAATCCAAAGGAACATTCTCAGAAATTTCTTTCTCAAATTAATGTTGAACTGGTTCAACTGGCTCTAAGCGCTATGGGACTTAACATCTGAGGTCTCCAGCCTCCTAGACTTAGAACTACTTAAATCTAACTAACCTAAGGACATCACACACATCCATGCCTGAGACAGAATTCGAGCCTGCGACCGTAGCAGCAGCACGGTTCCGGACTGAAGCGCCTATAACCGCTCGGCCACAGTGGCTGGCTCAAATTAAGGACTCTGTTTGGGAGTTGTAGACTTGTCCTAGCCAGGAAAGCTCTTTTTCCAGTGCTAGTCTGCTTTGCATGTCCTTGCTCCGTTCGTCATGGATTATTTGGCTGCCTGGGTAGCTGGATTCTTTAACTTCGTCTAATTCTTGATCACTCATTCTGATTTTAAGTTTCACGCTAAGTCGGTATCCTCAGTTCTTCTCATTATTTTCATTTCAATCCGTGTTGTACACTCATTAGACTGTTCATTCCACTCAGGAAATGGTGTAATTCTTCTTCACTTGGACTGAAAAGAGCAATATCATCAGCGAATCTCATTATAGATATCCTTTCAGCTTGAATTTTAATCCCACTCTTGAATCTTTCTTTATTATCAGACGTTGGTTCTCTGATGTGTAGACTGAACAGTAGGTGTGAAAGACTACTTCGTTTCCTTACATCTCTTTTACTTCGAGCTCTTCGTTCTTGGCCCCCCCACATTAATTGTCTATTCTTAGATGTTGTACATATTGAACATTACGTTGGTTTCTCCATAGCATATCCTTTTTTCTCAGAATTTTAGCATACTGCACCATTTGTCATCGTCGAACGTCTTTTCTAGGGCGACAAATTCTAAGAAAGTGTCTTGATTTTTCTTCAGGTTATCTTCCACTATCAACAACAATGTCGAATTGCTTCTCTGGTGCCTTTCCGTTTCCTAAAGTCATACTGATAGCTGTTAACCACACATATACAGAAAGTTCACCAGAGAGATAGTGTGTCCCCTCTGCAAGGGTGGCCAGGAGTTTGGAAAACGCGTCAAATCGTTTCAATCGGATTCTGAGCAAAAGAGGGGAAATTATTTAGGAATATGGGACTCGTCTGACGTGGATGGCCACCTGCTACCCACCGAATAAACTGGTTTAGCTGCTGGCGAATCAGAAGCACGTACACCTCGCTTACTTTTGTAAAGTGCTAGTTAATCAAAACTGACTGTAGCAGATAACTCAATTTCTCTTGATTCAGTACAAACATTTAGTAACTCAACTTCAGTGAAATTACGAGTCTGAAGAATTTGTCATTTCATGTGGTGGCCACGAGAAAGAAAACTTTTGCCCGTCAAGTTCTCGAGACGTGTTTACAAATTGTGAGTGAACACTTTATGAAATAAACGCTGAATTCAATTGCATGTGAAAGTTGCTGGGCAAGCTGGTGTCTTAGATCCTATTCAACACAACTTGCAGGGCCCTTGAACGAAATATCAGTTCCCGAACATTACAGAAGCATTCCGTATTCAGGAAACAAGTGGCCCATCGGAACCATCCGACGGCCGTGTCATCCTTACCTGCGGATACGGATGGGAGGGGCGTGTGGTCAGCAAACCGCTCTCCCGGTCGTTATGATGGTTTTCTTTGACCGGAGCCCCTACTATTCGATCGAGTAGCTCCTCAATTCGTATCACGAGGCTGAGTGCACCCCGAAAAACGGCAACAGCGCATGGCGGCCCGGATGGTCACCCATCCAAGTACCGGCCACGCCCGACAGCGCTTAACTTCGGTAATCTGACGGGAACCGGTGTATCCACAGGGGCAAGGCCGTTGCCCTAACATTACAATCTCGAATGAAATTATACAGCGGTAAAGAGTACCAACATTACACGATCGAATGTAACACACAAATAATTTATCAGGAGTATAAATTTAAATAATCATGTCCTCACGGCGCCATCTCTGAGATCTCGTAATAAACCTCCATGGAATTGAAAACCTTACACAGCTGAAAGAGAAACTTTGGCCATTACCATCACTTGAAAACCAGACATCCTGATAAGTATACCCAGAACCAATACGGACTGTTCGCAAAGACACAACCCTCACAACTCGCTCCTGCTGCCAGAATAAAACCAGACGCAGCCGCGCCAGAAGTCTTCGGGAATGAACGTGCTGACCGGTGAGCAACGCAGCGTCTTGGAGTCTCTTGCCAGCTTAGGGGTCCCAATACGAAAACTCTCCTTGTTGTTCGCTGTGGATGTAGAAAAACGTCTCTGGTTTCCTCCATCATCATCTCAACTTGGCTGACCTACCAGATTTTACTATAGGTTACAGTTACCCCGTGAAACTTTCGAATTAGACACGTTTACATAGAAAAGAGGGGGACAGGAACATAAAGATGCTTACACTAGATGGCTATAAAAATTCCTTCTTTTTCAAAGGTATGTTGCAAACACTAGTGGTGTCCACGGCAGACAAAGCTCACGTTGACTGCTTTTGTGTATGAAACGGTTTTAATGGGCCTGCTCTAAGTCATCTAACTATTTTTTTCACAAAACTGAAAGCAACATTGAACTGCGACATAAGGAACTTGTTCTTCCTTAGAACAAATACAGATATCTACAAAGTGAAATCATATGTTTCTAAATGCATTGTAAACTGTATATAAAACTTAAATTTTACAGAAAGCACAATTTATTTTGAAAGCTACTTTGATCAACAGTCAGGGTGAAAGCATCAAGATAAAATATTTAAACATGAGGAGCTAATCAAGGGATCTGATTTTTACTGATTTACTCGTGTACAAGGTGTTTATAACTGAACGGTGCAGTCCTAAAAATTAAATTATGGGCAAACTTTGCAGCTAAGCAGCGGCAGCTGTAGATGAACATCAACGCAGCAGCAGTCTTCGTCTACTCACTTATAGTATTTTTCACATACTCAAGTGAAAGGATTGAATGCGAATCTTACCAAATGCGACACTACCCACATTTTGAAGATCCCTAGACGGCCGTCCAAATCAAATATTCCTTCAAAATTGTGCTGCATCTGTATCTCCGTTTGCTGCGCTAACTCGAATCATTCTGTGCCATCGGTGTTTGAGAAAGTTGCTGAAAAGGTTGTATTTATAAAGCTACTTCATTCTTCCATTCTATAATTTTATGTCAAACGTGCTGTTTGGCTTTAGAAGATATTTAACAACTGAACGAGCTATATTCTCTCTTTTCTCCGTGAGCGGATGGACGGATTAAGCAAAGTGTTGCGAATGCTAACAGTCTTCTTTTATTTCACAAAGGCATTTGATTAAGCCGATCAAATAATATCACTGCAGAACTTGGACCGTTTTGGATTAGGAAGAGTAGTTCAGAGCTGGATTCTCCAATACTTTGAGTATAGACACCAATCGGTCGTGGCGTATAATTAGGGCGTGGTTAAGTAGTTTGGAGAGGGGGTGAGTGTCTCAGGTGCCAGTGATGGGACCACCACTATATATATATATATATATATATATATATATATATATATATATATATATATATATTGATCACCCACAACATAATGACCGCCAACTTTCTGACCATGTAAACCCGTCCAGGTGATCAGGTGACAGCAGCGTCACCTGGTGAAAAATGACTGCTAGTCAGACACACATACAGTGTGTGCAATATCAGCGTGCTGTCCATGTGTAGAATGGGGAAGGCGCGAGGTCTAACAGTCTGAAGCGGACACATTTTGATTGTGCGGAGGCTCGGCACGAGTATTTTGGAAACTTCATGACCTGTCGAATGTTCAAGGAGTGATGTCATGAATGTCTTCAACACGTTGCGAAATCAAGGTGAAACCACGTCCAGACGTCGTGGATTTGGGTGACCGCCCCTCATTATAAAAGTCGGATTTCGTAGGCTGGGCCGACTGCTAAAACAGGACACGCGGAGAACTGTAGCGGAACTAACATCAGGTTATAAAGCTGGCCAGAGCGCAAACGAGTCTGAACACACAGTCCACCAAACCCTCCTAACGATGGGCATCCGCAGCTGACGAACCATGTATACGCCAATGTTAACATCATATCATCGGCAACCAAGACTGAAAAAAGCACGTGACAATCGGCAGTGAACGTTGGCCCAGTGACAGAGCACTGCATGGTCTGGTGAATCCGCATACCATGTTCATAACGCCGATGGGCGGGTGCGAATCGACGTCTTCCAGGAGAACAGCTCCATGGAATATGCACTGTGGAACGGAGGCAAGATGGCGGCGGCTCCAGACAGTTCAACTAAAACCAAACCATTGCTCTGAAGAGAACCGCTGCAAAGGCTATCGAAACGTCATGAGTTAAGTTACTCTATTTGTATAATGACGAAGCGCAACACCAAAAATTATTTTATTCTTTAAGTTGATATTTGTGAAGGTTAACTGTGTTAAATAACAAATCCATAATTGTATGTGTTTTTTGAGTTCTACATTATTATGAATTAGTTACACGTAGGAAACCAGCTGTTAATATACAGAACTAGTATCGACTGCACAGTCTTTCCTAATCACGTTAGACACTTTAGCGAAAGTTGTAATGAACCCAGGTCCTTGCTTACTGTTATACTCGTTCCTTCCTTGCATCCTAAAGACGAAACTTCCTTAAAAATAAATTTGTCAGTTCTGCGACCACAGGTCTCGGCTGTGACCAACGTCCAGTCTCTCTCCTACTTCTCTGTTAACTTTGCGATCTTTCCTTCCTTCAAGATTCCCACCTTCGGAACTGCTCCGCTGGCGTCCCTTCAGCATAGTCTCAATCTGCGTGTCACGCCCTCATCACCGCACACCGCCTATGAGTTCACAGTAGCAAAACATGTCTTTCGCGCGTGATGTTTTGACGGGTACAATAGACTTCCGAACGATTCCTTTTTTTGTGGTACTTTCATAACCAGATAATGATAGCAAGGGGAAACTCAGGTATTAATTTACCTATTAAATATTTTTGAAATAAGGTGTGGCAACAACAACTTCCTAAAATACTTAAAAAATACTTCAAACATACGTAGTTATACGAGGGCAGCTCAATAAGTAATGCAACACATTTTTTTTCTGAAACAGGGGTTGTTTTTTCAGCATTGAAATACACCAGGTTATTCCCCAATCTTTTAGCTACACAACACTATTTTTCAACGTAATCTCCATTCAATGCTACGGCCTTACGCCACCTTGAAATGAGGGCCTGTATGCCTGCACGGTACCATTCCACTGGTCGATGTCGGAGCCAACGTCGTACTGCATCAATAACTTCTTCATCATCCGCGTAGCGCCTCCCACGGATTGCTTCCTTCATTGGGCCAAACATATGGAAATCCGACGGTGCGAGATCGGGGCTGTAGGGTGCATGAGGAAGAACAGTCCACTGAAGTTTTGTGAGCTCCTCTCGGGTGCGAAGACTTGTGTGAGGTCTTGCGTTGTCATGAAGAAGGAGAAGTTCGTTCTGATTTTTGTGCCTACGAACACGCTGAAGTCGTTTCTTCAATTTCTGAAGAGTAGCACAATACACTTCAGAGTTGATCGTTTGACCATGGGGAAGGACATCGAACAGATTAACCCCCTCAGCGTCCCAGAAGACTGTAACCATGACTTTACCGGCTGAGGGTATGACTTTAAACTTTTTCTTGGTAGGGGAGTGGGTGTGGCGCCACTCCATTGATTGCCGTTTTGTTTCAGGTTCGAAGTGATGAACCCATGTTTCATCGCCTGTAACAATCTTTGACAAGAAATTGTCACCCTCAGCCACATGACGAGCAAGCAATTCCGCACAGATGGTTCTCCGTTGCTCTTTATGGTGTTCGGTTAGACAACGAGGGACCCAGCGGGAACAAACCTTTGAATATCCCAACAGGTGAACAATTGTGACAGCACTACCAACAGAGATGTCAAGTTGAGCACTGAGTTGTTTGATGGTGATCCATCGATCATCTCGAACGAGTGTGTTCGCACGCTCCGCCATTGCACGAGTCACAGCTGTGCACGGCCGGCCCGCACGCGGGAGATCAGACAGTCTTGCTTGACCTTGCGGCGATGATGACACACGCTTTGCCCAATGACTCACCGTGCTTTTGTCCACTGCCAGATCACCGTAGACATTCTGCAAGCGCCTATGAATATCTGAGATGCCCTGGTTTTCCGCCAAAAGAAACTCGATCACTGCCCGTTGTTTGCAACGCACATCCGTTACAGACGCCATTTTAACAGCTCCGTACAGCGCTGCCACCGGTCGGAAGTCAATGAAACTACACGAGACGAAGCGGGAATGTTTGAAAATATTCCACAAGAAATTTCCGGTTTTTTCAACCAAAATTGGCCGAGAAAAAAAATTTGTTGCATTACTTATTGAACTGCCCTCGTACTTTCTAGATATCGTCTCTTCGTTGATCGTTTATTATGGCTCTTTCAAGTTACACATGTTCCACCGTCCAGCTGCTAATTAATGCCGGTGTCTCTCTGAATGTCGACTATCACTTGGTGTCGTATCGTTTTCCTACGCAAATTTCGCCTATGACGCCAACAGCATAAACTGGTTACGTAGCGCCCTTAAAAGTCAGGCAGCATGTTTCCTTTGTGCGCTGGTTGGTTGCGGCGTGATGCACGCACTCCATTGTAAAATATTCGCGTGCACGCTTCAGCGAACTCGCATCTGTAGGCGAAAGCGAGAGGAATATGATACAGCTGGTGGTATGGCTATATGCTGCGAGGCCTGGAACTCGATCCCGTTCCGCTCTGATGTCAGCGCCTGCGTTTCAGCAGTCTTGAAGAAGTAGTGTTGTCCTTCCAACGGAAAGACAGTGCTGACTCTTGACATGCAGACAGGTAATCGGCCACAACAGAGCAAACCCACAGCAGAGTCAGTCGAAGTTTTGAAGAATATAGGTACGTAGGTCATCACAGAGCAGACCCACTATAGCCTTGGTAGAGAGTATGGTATTGGTGGGCCACCAGAGGTGCTGACACACTGCAGTCCTTGTAGAGATAATGGTACTGGTGGGCCATCAAAGATTCAGACCTACTGTAGTGCTTGTAGAGACGGCCAGCAGCCATCTGTTGCGATTGTGCAGGTGCACAATCACCATCAAAGAGTCTTGCGGACAATATAGCAAGTCCATGAACCACCACTCGTGCACTCACAAAAATTTTTTTTGAAATGTCCTAAGAAGTCTTGCAGACAATATAGCTAGTCCACAAACTGTTGTGGATTGGCAAGACAGCCAACCCACTAGGATGAAGCCGAAAGGCACTCGTTTAAGCTCACACAGGCTGGCGTGAGGTCTGGAACAGGACACGGAAATGAGAATAGCCAAAAACCTACGTAGCTGCTGGAATACTTAACTTTAATCCATAATTGGTGAACATCGCTCTTGACGGTACATGTTTTACAGCATCAATAGTGACTGGTAATGGCGCTTTGCTAGGTCGTAGCAAATGACGTAGCTGAAGGCTATGCTAACTATCGTCTCGGCAAATGAGAGCGTAATTTGTCAGTGAACCATCGCTAGAAAAGTCGGCTGTACAACTGGGGCGATTGCTAGGAAGTCTCCCTAGACCTGCCGTGTGGCGGCGCTCGGTCTGCAATCACTGATAGTGGCGACACGCGGGTCTGACGTATACTAACGGACCGCGGCCGATTTCAAGGCTACCACCTAGCAAGTGTGGTGTCTGGCGGTGACACCACATAAACCACCACTTGCGCACTCACAAAATTGTTTTTGAAATGTTCTTAGAACCAGCAATGCTGTTAAGTCCCTTGCTGAATTATTAACAAACGTGCAAACACTATCAGTCCCTACTTCTCACATATTGTCCATATACTATGACCAGTGAAATGTAACTTATAAATTACTTAATTTGATGAACTGGTGTCAATTACAATTTTATAACATAAGAATACAATAACAAAGGTACAAAATACATCATTAAAGAACATAACAATACAGATAACATTTGTAGTAAAACAGGCTTTACAAAAGAATAGAAATAAACATGTACATCAGTGTTACAGGAATTATGGCATAAGTAAATATATAAAATAATGAGAATAGTTTTCGAAACAGGAATTTCACACTTGAGCATTGAAACAGAACAGAATTAATAATGTCTAAACATCTTTACAAGGTAAATAACATATTATCAGAAAAATTCTACAACATAAATCTAATTAGCTAAACACATACAGACAGGAAAAACACAAATTCACATGGGTACACAAACACATAGCAGAATAACACAAGAGAAAAGGGCAGGGTTTGTTTCCAGTGTAACATTTGGTACTGCAGTCCAACCCAAAACTTCATACCATAAATCTTTCGTCTTATTTCAACATTTGTTTCCACCAAAAAAATCCCATCAAAGCGTGCTTTCTGTATTTATATGTTCATATATTTCTTACCTCATTATTTATTTTCCATTATCTTACCTCATCATTTATTTCCAAGAAAATTCTACCTAAACTTGTTGTCACTAAACCGTACTTTTTTGTTTATATCCTCTTTCAAAATACTTTTTTGGCCAAACCATTTTCTTATAGCTTCTCAATGCATTTCTTCCAATTCATCACAACTCGTTCTCTTATATAGCCTACCTCATCTTAAGCTAACTTAAATCTACTGAGCTCAGTTATGTATACCAAGGGACGAGGCAATGCAGCAGCACATAACAAATTAACACAAACAGCAATGACAAAAAACATGGAAATTGGCAAAGCAAGCAGCAGTAAATCTAAATTAATAGAGAAAATGCAACATTACAACTAATGTGAGTCAATCTGCAGCAACAAGAAAAATAAATCAGTAGTAAAACTGGCTTAACAGAGTAATACAAAGTAATGCCTGGCACACAGCAGCAGCAAATGCAATAACTTATACCTAAACATGACAAAGCTCAGGCAGAAGAAATAGTACACTAAAGACAACATTGCCGATAAGGGATATGTCTATTCACATCTTAATGTCTATGTAATTAAAGTGGTGCACCACAACTTATTCTACCATAAAAATTACCAAGTACTTGAAAAGTAAATTATGTATGCAGTTTCCAGAATGAGATTTTCACTCTGCAGCGGAGTGTGCGCTGATATGAAACTTCCTGACAGATTACAACTGTGTGCCCGACCGAGACCCGAACTCGGGAACTTTTTTATGTATGCAGTTACTGTTATTAGTCCCTTCTTACTGTTCTTTCCTTTCCTAGTGCACCATTTTTTTTTTTGAAGAATGTGGATCATAAAATTATTATCTAACAGATCTGTTGACAGAAAGTGTTCACATTAGCAAATGAATTTAATTTAATTTTATAAAATCAATGATGCAACACACCTGGAAAACAGATATCAAATAAAATAAGCAACTATGTACAAAGTAAAGCATAAAATAATCATTCAGTAGTCATGAGGCATTTCATAAGTTAGTAGAAATTCTCTCAATTCTCATAGAAAGACACTTGTCATAATCAGGTGTGCAGATGTACGAATATTTCCCATCAATTCATAAGCATTTCAGTAAGTAGCACAAAGTACGAGTAATCATATGTTTTCAAGTAATGATCGTGTCATATTTGCGATGCTTTCTACAAAGGAATGTCAATAGCGAGGTTAATGGTCTCTTTTTTTCTCCACCTGTGCCTCTGAAAGGCACACACTAATGGCTTTTTCCCAGGCGACTATCGCGCAGCTGGGTGCCCATCACGCATCACGTGAAGGTCACTTAACTCTCCTACCGAAATATTTACGACAGCAGTTTGCGCTACAGTAACAGTGTCATATAAAAAATTTCACAGGTCGAGAATTTGCATTACAAATGTGTAGAAAGAAAATCCTATAAATACAACAGTGTCCAAAAAATGTTCGTCGGCATTGCGATACATTCCGCATATACACACATTTCATAACTCTTAAAGTATGATTCTTGGTTTCCAACATCCTTTTTCACAAACCAGAGTCGCTAACCACTACTCATTATTCCTTACCTTATTACAAATATACATAGTCGTCGACACTTCCTCAGTATTTCATCATAATAAATACATATCATAATAAACATTCCTCAACAGCATAATACACATCGTCGTCGTAATAATAACACCATAACACCTCAGTCAAATCTCAAAAACGTTGTAGTTTTCTGCAATAATTTCAAAACCTAAAAAAAAATCTCTGCCACTTCAATAGTGTCATCTACCTCAAACGTACTTTGAAAATCATGATCCCATACCAAATACATCATTCAAAGCTCTCGTAGTATCACAATGGTTCCGAAAAAATATGAACAGTTCACAAAGTACAGACAAAATATAGTTTCATAAGTGTGAAGTTACCCAACTGTATAATTGCGTAAACGTGTGTCACTGATTTAGTAAAAAAAAATGATTCTTTCTCTGTTAAATAATCAGATAGCTGTGTAATTCCATGTTAGAGGAATATGGTACCGATGTGTAAAATTGTATAAGCAAATACCATATTAGCTAGGGCTTTTGTGCTGGCCAAACACATGGTACACAAAGTAGGCTTGAGGATTAATGTAATTATACCTCAGGTGTTACAGATTACAGCAATGGAATGAAATGTATCACGGAAAACCTTTGTATCATTGTACTTCAAGTATCTTTAAAAATAAATGTTTTAAGTACAAAATTAATTACTCAAATACGTGTATTGTAGCGCTAATCTGTGCGTCTTGTTGTAAGATAATCTCTGTGGCAGTGTCGTAGTTATCGTCCTCCGAAAGCTAAGTTCTGCAGAAGTCAATGTACTTACCTCATGATAAAAGTGAAATGCTTTGCGTATAGATATCTTAGTTCTTAAGCTTATTGCCATGATGAAGAAAGTACTGTGTGGTAACTTATTGTTGTGCTACAGAAAAGGCTGTCTCATTGTAGCTATACCACAAAAGTTACTACTAAAACATGTTTTACTTTCCAGAATAATTCAGAAAAACTGTGCAGATATAAAACAGAAACCCCACAAAAGCAACATTGTAAATTGTCACTCATTAGTAGCGTCGTGATATAATCGTGTAGCTGTCACATAAACTAACCACTGTGTCATCTGGTGTCTCTCAGAAAGTACTTTAAATCTAGAATGGATTTTCAAGTAAACCAAAATGTTGCATTAAAATCTCATTAGCAGTACCGGTAAATGTTCTAAGTATGTGAGCCTTATAGTCGTTACGTAATCGTGCAACTAACAAGCAAGAATGTACACACACAATAACACTGTGTCGTCTGTTCACTATAACAATGCACTCGTAAATACTGTCTAAATATGTTCCCTAGGTTCTAGACTGGATAGTTAACTTCAAAACATTGTTACATGTTAACAGTTTCTCAGTGTGACAAATTGTACTAGTAACGTGAAGTGAAAAATTTTATAGCAAAGACTAAGTTTAAAAAACAGATTATCTCTCAGTAAACGGTATTACATGTGAAATGTGGTGCAAGCCTTTACTCTTCCTACTATGCAGAGCTCCAGCTTCAACGGAATTATCATGTGGTATATGGTACATCGGTAAAGAATGCTCAAATTTTTCTCAAGGTTAGCGTCTATGTTATTTTTCTCTGAGCCAGCCGACGCACGTGGCTGCCTGTGGTGCGAGTCGTTGTCTGTCTCTTTGTTGGTGCGCGTCGTTATTGGGATTAGGAGACCTAACTTCTACAAATTCACCTTGTCGAGAGGGCCCTGCCCTGTTTGAATGCCGCCAGTTCTGATGCAATTCAGGTCTGTCACTACGATTATATCGTCTGTCGTCATGTCGGTAGATTCCATAGTTTCTTTCTTGTCGGGAACGTGGTGGAGAATTTCTTCCGGTATCGCAACTGCGCGGTGGACCATTGCGTCTGAAGTTATTCTGTATCCCTTGATAATAATTATTTTGGTTCCCATATTGTCTGTTTCTCTGTCTCTGTGATAGTCATTACTGTGGAGAGGTGATCTTTCCCTGTAATTATTACTACTCTGCCAACGGTTGTCATATGTGTGGTGTCTCTTTTGGTCACGATTTACGTTGTAAGAATAGCCTTGTCGTGTCCAGTTATTATTTCTTTCATCGCGGAATTCTGACGGATGTGACCCGTAATTGTTGTGTTCCTGTTTTCGCGTTCCGCGATTGTCAGTGTCAATTTCCAATTCTTGTAACAGTCCCTGAAAAGCTTCAATGTCATCTTTGCAACGTCCTGTCAAAATAATATGTCGTAAACGTTCAGGTAGTTTGATTAAGCAAATGCGGATGAGTTCTGAGGGGCGGTATGGGTTTGGCAGGTACTGGTTCTTGTGCAGCATGTCTTCAAAATATTTCACAAGACTGGAGAATTCAGATTGTTCGAAATGTTTCATCATTATGATGCTATGTTTTACTCGGTCTTGTGTAGCTTGAGACCAATATGCTGAGAGGAAGGCATGATAAAATTCTCCTTCACTGCGACAATCGTGAATGACCGATCGCATTCTTTCAGCTGGTTCATTCTCTAAGTAGCCACACATAAATTCCAATCTATGCTCTAATGACCAGTTGGGAGGAAAACAATGAGAGAATTGATGGAACCACGCTTGTGGATGAATGTCGTTGCCAGAATTCTTAAATGTTTTGAATTTACGTGTAGTAATGAACAGCTTATAGTCAAAATCATCGTGTCGGCGAGTAGCATATCGGTCGTTGTTAGGTCGTGTCGGCGGTTCCATCTCAAAATTCGGTGCACCTTGCCAATTTCTTTCATAATTTCCGAAATGCCCTGTGTTATTATTTTGTGGCTTTTCCGTATTTCTAAGTTCCTCTGCCCGTGTTGGAGCGCGAGTGTCCTCTGAAATATGTAATTTTTGTATTACTTGTGCCAACTGATCTTGTACTTCCCGGATTTCTCTTTTGTGTTGCGTATTAATTTGATCCTGATTTTGTTTGAATTTCTTAATTTGTTCATACTCTTCTGTGTCAGTGATGGCTACAGGTCTTGTGTCATTCAGATCATCATCTGCCTTTGCAGATAAGTTAGTGAACTGATCCAAAAGTTCGGCTACTTTCTCCGATAGTGTACTTATTTCCTGAGTGTGTTTTTCTTAACCAAGTTTCAGAGTGTCCATTTGTGTTGAAATCGTATCTACTGTGTCCTTTAAGTTTTCCTGAGTTTTTGCAAGTAGCGTAAGCGAATCGGTAGATGCAACTGAGTCAATTTTAGCCCACAAGGTCTCATGATTTTCATGAACAATAGTTTGCAGTTCTTTTATGGCTAGTTCGTGATTCTGTAATGTATTTTCATGCCGCGAAAAAATAGGTTGGAAATGCTCACAAATTTGTGTTTTTACGTCATTACAAACTTTTTGAACATGTTCCTCAGTGCTATTCGCGAATGTTTTGAACCGGCAATATTCGCATTTAGAAAAACAGAAAATGTGTCTTGACTTATTTGAGAAAACGGCGAGAACGCAAAACCTGAATCTACAGTATTTGCAAGATTGTATCCTGTCATTTCGGATTCCTGAGGCAAGCTGTTGCCGAGCGATCGATCGATAATGCTTCCCTGTTCACTAATTGTTTCACTGCCTACACCATTATTTGCAGCCCGCTCCATTTCCCTATGCACAATTGCCAAATTACTACTAGTTAATTCATTACACGGTGGCTCTAACACACTGCTTTCGTCTTCACTGTCATTTCTCAGTTTACTTTGGAGCCTAGTATTACGTTTTTCACACGCCATTATTGTCACAATATTTCATACGACAACACAGAAAAGCACAATTTGAAGAGCAAAATCAGAAAACATATTAACATAGCATTGAAAATGATATCTCGTTATTTGCAAGTGCAGCTGCGAAATACTTGGTGAAAATCTACATGCATGCCACAACTGTTTTACTGTACAAGAATGAAAAACTAAAACTACAAAGAAAATTCTCTCTACAATTACGCGCTAGCAATAAACAAAGGCTGCACTAATTGCAGAAACTACAAGAAAAAAATCAGAAGATTCCAGTGAGGTATCCTCGGCTAAGGGTCGACATATGAAACGTCCCCTTAGAAAAATTAATTAATTACTGTGCTGATAATCCTCTTACATTATTTGATTTTCCAAACAGCTGATCAGAACTGAACACACTCAGACATTTCGCTCTTTACCTATTCTGATCAACACTAAAGTGACACACAATATTTTTTAGCGCAACGCAATCTGACTTTCAATAATCTCTACGAAAGAATGGCCCTGACTAACATTAACCTATACCTTTCACAAATCACTTACCTCACAAAAATCTTCGTTACTCGAACTCCTGCAACAGCGAGCGCCATTACTGCCAGCTAAATGAAAGATTCAAACTACTGAAGGCACTAACTACTGATAGGCATAGTTAGCAAATGAAAGATTTTGATAGAGAACAAACAATGTATTTATCTTAATAGTATTCAAAAGTCATAATATATATAGCAGTTCATGACATCCAGTCTTACAAATTTCAAAACTCTGCCATTTATCTCCCCACATCAACCACTGCTGGCGACTCACCTCCAACTGCGCTACGCTACGAGCTGTTAACAGCCAACAGCCCAACACTACAATAGCGAATATTACAACAATGCCACCCAGCCACAGACTGCACACAGCACAGCCAGTGATTTTCATACAGAGCACTACGTGGCGTTGCCAATATAAAAACCTGTACAGCCTACTTACAGTAGGCCTTATAGGTTGAACTCCAGCACGCATGTTGGTACTTC
Organism: Schistocerca nitens; assembly: GCF_023898315.1. NCBI lineage: Eukaryota > Metazoa > Arthropoda > Insecta > Orthoptera > Acrididae > Schistocerca > Schistocerca nitens. The sequence goes on along the minus strand of NC_064619.1, from coordinate 544,930,946 downwards.
CATGTCAACGTTCGCGGCTGAATATTTTCCGGATACCGTCTTCATTTCGAAATGGCTGGACGCCCTCCTATGCTATCGAGGAGAAGCAGACGAGTAGAAAGAACTTTCTGTGAATCAATTATATGATTTCGATTTTACGAACTTAGCTTTTTTAATGAGCAGAAGAGGTATTGTGAAAGAGATTGTTTCATTTCGTAAGTAATGTCCCATGCTGAGTTTTATGAAAGCAGTATTACGTTATAAAAGAAAATTAAAAGTAAATGAAATAGTTGAAACAATTTTCCTCCTTGTGAGCCGAATTGGAATCATAATCATTTTCACTCCATGGTTTTTGTTTTCTGTTGTTTGTTGTTCTCATCATTGTGATGTTTATAAGTAGCACCATATTCCACGAACAGCGTTATGTAATTAACATTGTGACTTCACTTGGCTGATGCCTAATTTGTTGTTAAGATCCTATGATGACTAACATCTGAACACACCAGTTCAGCAGGTGTTAATAAGATGTCATTTATGCGCTTCCTATCCTAAATTCAAACTGTGCACCGCAATAACATTTCGCTGCCTTTTTAGTTAAATCAAAGTTCAAATCGAATTGTCTAAACATTCCGCTTTATTCGTTTAAGTGTAGTACCGCACCGGCTTCACCTTTCGGTAACTAACCTGTGTCGGTATGTAGATGCCCAATGAATCTGTTGCGAAAGGATTTTAATTAACGCTAAATTATGGTCCTATAGACTTCAAAACCATGGTGGAATAGTGACACTGTGTTTTAGTTTTGTGAGTAAGTTTATCAGCATAAATTCTGTTGTATTTAATACAAGTCCTCAAACAAAACGAGTGCAGTAGTTACGCTAAATTATAGCACTAACATATTTAATAACGTCGTATTCACTGACAAATTATCACAAGAACATGAAATATTTACAAACAGCTAAGGTTGGCGGAGATTCAAGACAAGGAACCGATGGGTAACTTATTATTATTATTAGAACACTGAACCATTTCCGGGATCTGATGACAATGTTTGCCAAAATTAGAGTTCGCAAAAATTACGCAAATCCTACATCCTCTTTTCCTTTCCTTAACAACTTTGTGTTGTGCTGTCCACTGGTGCTGCTGTCAGCGGCCACCATGTCGGACGATGGCTATGAATCCTGAACTCTCACGAGTCAGTCAAAAATGGCTCTGAGCTCTATGGGACTTAACATCTGAGGTCATCAGTCCCCTAGAACTTAGAACTACTTAATCCTAACTAACCTATGGACATCGCATACATCCATGCCCGAGGCAGGATTCGATGCTGCGACCGTATCAGTCGCGCAGTTCCAGACTGAAGCGCCTAGAACCGCTCGACCACACCGGCCGGCACTAGTTAGTCATTCAATAGCAAGACTCAATGCTGATGGAGCTTCCTCCCTATTCTCAATAATTTTCCAAAACAGCTACATCAGACCAGGCTGGCCCATGAAATTTCCACATTTTTCGCTCCCGGAGCCCACAGCAAAAGAAAGGAATGTGTTGCAGCTTTGTCCTGTAGGTGTGTGTAAGGAGCGTGTTTAACATGTTGTTTCCTAAACCCGTCCAGAGATTTCTCTCTGCTTTATGTATACGAGCACCCAGCTACAGGTATTTCTGGAACTTTAAGAACCCTCAAACCTTGCCTGCAGTGTTCTGCCGACAGCATAGAGCCATCAGTACGTGTAGCTTCCCAAAGAGCCTGAGTAGTGTCCACCGGTATATTGCTCTCTTTCTAAGCCCAAGGGTCATTATTGCCGGCCTTCCGGGACCTCTTCTCTACTTTACAATCGCCTTACCATAGAAAAACTTTTTAGGAACGTGGGAGCGGCGGTCACCTCGCGCAGAATTCCGACGACAGCCTAATCTGCAGTCAGCACTGTGTCGCCTCACGACGCTCATCCGCTCGCCGCAACCGGTTCACACAACAGCCTTCGCCGAACGCTGTCCTACATGGCGACGGCGTCACCTTTACAACCTACGTTAATTTAATGTTGCCAGTCGCCCCACTTTGATCTGCTGTCTCTCTGTGAAACTGCCAGCGCAGCTAAACGTAGTTCTCAAGAAATATAACAGCTGCAAGTACTTCATGTATTGGCTACCACTTTCGGATAATACTACTACTACTGCTACTACTACGTGATCAGGCCCAGTGGACCGCACGCATCTACCAGTTTCCTCCTCCACTGTATTCTGTCTATTGCTGCTATCCGCCATTCGTCCACATCTATTGATGTCCATCCCTCCAACGCTTCTTGGGTTTCCCTGGCGGTCTCTTTCCTGTAGGTGTGAAATCCAGGAGCTTCCGAGACCATCTGTGATCCTCCATCCGGGCCACTTGGCCAGCCCACTGCATTCGTTTGGCTATGACAGCTCCTGCTATGTTGGGCTGCTGGTACAGTTCCTCAAGCTCTTGGTTGTGTCTGATCCTCCGTTCCTCTGTATCTGCATCCAGAACCGGACCGAAGATCTTCCGAAGCACTTTTCTCTCAGAGACAAGGAGCTTATGGAAGTCCTGTTTCCGGATACTCCGTGTCTCACAGCCATATAGAACAACAGGCTGGATCAGGGTTTTGTACAGTCGAATCTTGAACTGTCTGGAGAGAGATTTGGACCGAAGCAGTTGTGCTAGGCTGTGGTAAGATCGGTTTCCTGCTTGTATTCTGGCATTGATCTCTGATTCACATGACGAGTTCTTTCGGATAATATTTAATAAAAATAAAGGAATGCTCCATTTTCATATCAAATTAATTCGGTCGACATATCACTGAATTTCCGTCTCAAATATCGATAATGTGTTACAAGAACTAAAAAATAGAGACTGGCTTTTCTAGTGGATTTGTGTATTCGCTTTTCGGTATTGCACGAAGAATATGCTGTAGTCACTGCTCCTTCTTACATTTTTTTATTGCGTCTCCTTTCTTCATCTAGTGATTCGGATTTGCATGTGCGATGTGGTGTTTAAATTCATTTATCTGACTGCCCACGAGACATCCAGTGATAATTAGTTCTGGGAGATTTAAGCGCCTAGAACCGCTCGGTCACCCAGGCTGGCGTGCAGCAGCAATATTCAGATAGTGCTGTAAATATTGACGACTCCCTTCGTTTAACTGCCACCACCATTAAACATATTCGAACAGAATATCACGTCACACGAACATGACAGCTGTCTGTTCACAAGCCAGTTACAATTACGCATACAACGCCAGGTTCCCTTTCAAAACGGTAGAAAATTCTATTTCTTATTGCAATTTTTTAAAGGTATATGTATCTAGAATGTTGGGACGAAAAGATTTTTTAATCCGTGCGTTACAAAAGCCCATTGTTTAAAGCAAAGTCACTGCCCCCAAGCAAGGCTCTCAGCCAAAGACGCCTGGTTCAGACAAAACCCTTGTCGTGCCGTGACACACGTTCAAAAAATGATTTATATTGCAATATGCTTGCCCCCGAAAAGAAAACAATTTTCTTCGGAGCTTATACCTACAATAAATAAAATTTACTAATGTTAACTATTTTTTGTAAAGCCATAAAAAGTGAAAAAAAGCCCGATAAATCGAACTCACAGTTGCCCCGTTACAGGAAATTGCTCTACCGGCTGAGACATCCATGATCGACTTAAGACCCGTCACAGCTTTAGTTCCGCCAGTACTTCCTTTTCTGCTTTCCTAAGTTTACAGAATACATCCAACATATCTTTCACTTTCACATACCTACGGAACACACTTTTAATATGCCAGTAAGTTTCAAATCAGCGCACACTCCGTTACAGAGCGAAAAATCATTCTGAAAAGGGGCATTTAGTTCTGCATGAAGACGCTAACTTACATCGAAATTAACTGTCTCGAATCAGTAACTTGAAACTTCAGTGTACCCTGTGGTGCGTGTAGCTACGAAGGCAGTACAGCAGTTCTTAAAACATTAGATTTGGAAGGTAGGAGACGAGGTACTGGCAGAAGTAAAGTTGTGAGGAGGGGCCGTGAGTCCTGCTTGGGTAGCTCAGTTGGCAGAGCACATGCCCGCGAAGGCAAAGGTCCCGAGTTCGGGTCTCGGTCTGGCACACAGTTTTAATCTACCAGTAAGTTTCATTAGATTCGTAATCTAGCAGTAAGGTTATAGACTAGTGCGCAAAGCATAACTACGAAAGTAACTTTCGCATGATGCACAGCTCGATGAAACATGAACGATACAAAAGGAAGAACCGCTTCAGCGTAGTACGGAATGTAACTGAAAGAAAAACCCAAAGAAACGAATGGCAATGAGACTTCTATTCAGAACAATAAATACAGTGAAGTGACTGCGATTCACGATGGATCCCTGGACATTACAAATGGTGGGACGTGGTTCTTAACCGTAGCGGACGGACATCCTCGCTCTACTACATAATTCCACGCTAGCCAAATGTTTGGCAAGGAGTTCTGGTCGCAGGATGTTCCGTCCTTCCACCAGTGCGTTTGACATCTGGTCGATGGGCATCGGCACATGTAGATGTCTGTTACACGTCTCGCAGAGGCAACCCACACGGGCTCGATGCGGTTTAAGTTGGGGAAATGGACAAGTCAGTCCATTTGCTAAATATTTCCATGGTACAACAGCTCCCCCACCTGCGTCGTTCGATGAGGTCTCGCACTCTCATCCGTAAAAATAAAGTCTGGGTCACACCCATGAAAGCACAGAGGGCTCACAATAACATTGACGGGTGAGTGCACTATTTTCAAAGATTTGGAGGTCAGTACGCCCACGCAGTATTACACCTCCACACGAAATGTGTCTGTACCACCAAAACGATCAGGAATGGGGGAATGTACCATAGTGTGATGAGAGGTGGTAACACCCAATGTACCCAAGAACATTGTGGAATATGATAGTTCTTTTTCGTCCAGTAGCTACGCCATGGGGAGGAGTAATGTTGCATTGGTGTACTGACCTGGTACGCTCACCAGTTAACTTCACTGTGAGATGCCTCCTTTCCCATATACGTTTTCTCAATGGTGAATTCGGCTCTGGCTTCATTATTATGGATGGCAGTACGTCAACTCATTGCGAAGTGCTCCTGGGGATTCGCTAGGAAGATATTCGGCGAATTGACAGGCCTGTCCGTTACCCCGAATAAAACCGCTTCGAGCACGTATGGGATGCGTTAGGGAGACGTATTACAGCACGTTCAAATTTACCTTGTGGCGAACGTGGGAGCACGTTTCAGGGAGTGCACTCCCCTGAATGGTGATCATATACCCTTTTAAGAACAACATCCAGCCTTTTCCGATACCCGGAGGATATCTTGAATTGCGGTGACTTCAGTGTAATTATAATCTTTGAACAAAAGTGTAATTTCTGTTGGTCTCATTGCACATTTTGGACAGGTAGCTTCTGTACTGTACTGTATTTATGAGCTGCTTTACTTGGCAGTGGTGCGCCATGGGGAAGTTACTTTTTCTTAAGTTTCCAAAAAAAGTGTAACATCTCCATATGCTTCCAGATTTGGGTTTTAGGACTTCAGCAAGGTATTTCCCTTCTTTCCTCATTCTCCTCCATGGATTGGGGCTCTGTCTGTCGAAGCAGACAGGGCAGACGTTACAATGCAATTTGTCATACTGCCTGTACATGACGTAGCACAGTTCATTTCCAGGAAGGAACACCATTGCTCTGAAGATATAGAAGTTTAATCTTTTAAAAGTGATTAATTTCCTAACAGAATTGTATTTATACCTTTACATGATCTGTTATAATTGTAGCAAACGATCATCTTCAGATTACTGTGTAGCACTGAGATCTTAGATTTGTTGAGGACCGTGCATTTTCACAAATTTTCAGCAAATACATAAGACTGTATAGGGTGTCCCACTCGAAAGAGGCCCCACAAACAAACATGTGCTTAAATTACACTTAAACGCTGCCGAGGGTAAGTTCTTCATCGTCCAATTATTTCACAGATTTCCGAAATATTTCGTTGTAAATTGCGCTTGTCACAGAAGACTCGAAAAGAATTGATCCGATTACGCGACACAGTGATATCGGATACAACACGCCAATCTTTTGTGAATACAAGGGTTTGCTCGATCAGAGCACTTGAATTTTCATTACACCACAAACGTGTATTCCGAGAGTTTAGATAGCCAAAGAGTTGGAACCATGCCTCATCACTGAACCATGTGTATTGCAGTATTCCTGGCCTCTGAGCAGTAAATTGCTGAAACCAACGGCAAAATAATGTAATGCGTTTGTCACCGACATTCATTCAGTTCCTGAACAGCTGTGACTTTTTTCGCACCTCTGTGATATGTGCTCCGTGACGTTCCACATTCCTGAGATAGCGCAGATCAGACTTTGCAGGAGAGGCCCACAATCGTCATTTCACGTCAGTCGCTTATATATATATATATATATATATATATATATATATATATATATATATATATATATATATATATATATATATATATATATATATATAATGGAGTTTGTGCCCACGCTGTGAACATCCAGCACCGTTCCACTGCTCTCCATCTTGCTCGCCAACTTTTGTATACAGCATTTAGACAGTATATGCCGGTCACCAAACCGTTCAATATACATTCGCTGACTTAAGGCGGGACGTTGATGAAAAACACACACTATTTAAAAAATTCATGAAGTCCACAGATTAGGAGGTATGGCAATGAAATTTTGAACTACGCTTTACATGAAAGTAACACATTTACATATAAAATCCTTTTTTTGGAATGAGATTTGAAGTTTTATTTAAAAAAATAATGTATGTTCCTTTTTCTCAGAAAGTATTCAAGAGATTTCTACAAAATTTCTCTGTTTCAGCACTTTATAGGTTGTAAGATTCTCCCATCAGGTTTTTGGAATAGGTCAAATAGGAGAACGTCCATAATTTTTTAATTATAATTCCACAAGAACAATTTTAAATTCATGCAAAATTCCAAGCACTTTGCCCCATATCTCAACTTGCAATCAGGATTTCAAAATTTGCTCTTCATACAACGTTTATTAGGTTTACAGAAATATGTGTCCAAATTTTATAAATCTAGCATTTACAGAATCTGAGGAAAAGGTACATAAACTTCAAAAAACAAACATTTCAGGAAACACAATTTGAAGTTCAACCTAACTTTTTTCCTGATGTCATTTCTTCAGAAGGCACCACATTTGTACTCTGGGTCGTCTTTCCCTTCAAATCTTCTCTTCTGGTTTCTAGTTGTCTGTCTTCCTTCCTTTATCAGGTGTTCAACTGACTTTTCAGCTGCAGAGACGCGCTGTAAATCTATTTTTCTCAGGATGTCTTGAGTAAAATATCCTATCATGAAGCACATTCTTTCTAATATCTTCATCCTCCCGACGTTCATTAAATACAATTACTGCATCACAAGTGGCAATTTTGAAAATTGTAGCAGATGCAGATGTGCTTTTAGGGCATCGTTTCCGTATCAGTGAATTTAGAGACTCATATGGATTTTGAATTTTGCTATGAACACACTTTTTGAAAAGTGCAGGATCGGCCGTAAACCTGTAAGTAGGCTTGACGGCCTTCTAGATGTTTCCCGCACGCGTTTGGTTGAAAGTAATACACAGAATCGTTGTTCACTGAGCTGGTATTGAAGTGCTGCTTCAAAACGTGGGCGTGGCAGGGAGGCCGTGTCACTCTTTTAATTAATTTTCAGGCGTCGGATGCGATTTCAACATTGATACTTTGGAAACTTATTGTCTATGAGTTGTACTAACGAATGAAAAATATATCTAAAATTCAATTTTTGGTCAATTTCATCAACGTCCCCCATTAAAGGAGCCAGTAAGACAATACTGCTTCAGAGGAAACAAGCGCTCTTTGACAGAATAGAGATACATTGTCACTAAACACTCAGATGTTTAGGACGGGTGGGAGGGACAGAGCATCGAGTGACATTATACTGAGTGCACTATCCGAAAATTACCTCGAGCAATTAAACAGAGAACCGACTCGTGGAGATAACATCTTGGACCTACTGATAACAAACAGACCCGAACTTTTCGACTCTGTAAGTGCAGAACAGGGAATCAGTGATCATAAGGCAGTTGCAGCATCACTGAATATGGAAGTTAATAGGAATATAAAAAAAGGGAGGAAGGTTTATCTGTTTAGCAAGAGTAATAGAAGGCAGATTTCAGACTACCTAACGGATCAAAACGAAAATTTCTGTTCCGACACTGACAATATTAAGTGTTTATGGAAAAAGTTCAAGGCATCGTCAAATGCGTTTTAGACCGGTACGTGCCGAGTAAAACTGTGAAGGACGGGAAAAACCCACCGTGGTTCAACAACAAAGTTAGGAAACTACTGCGAAAGCAAAGAGAGCTTCACTGCAAGTTTAAACGCAGCCAAAACCTCTCAGACAAACAGAAGCTAAACGATGTCAAAGTTAGCATAAGGAGGGCTATGCGTGAAGCGTTCAGTAAATTCGAAAGTAAAACTCTATGTACCGACTTGACAGAAAATCCTAGGAAGTTTTGGTCTTACGTTAAATCAATAAGTGGCTGGAAACAGCATATCCAGACACTCCGGGATGATGATGGCATTGAAACAGAGGATGACACGCGTAAAGCTGAAATACTAAACACCTTTTCCCAAAGCTGTTTCACAGAGGAAGACCGCACTACAGTTCCTTCTCTAAATCCTCGCACAAACGAAAAAATGGCTGACATCGAAATAAGTGTCCAAGTAATAGAAAAGCAACTGGAATCACTCAACAGAGGAAAGTCCACTGGACCTGACAGGACACCAATTCGATTCTACACAGAGTACGCAAATGAACTTGCCCCCCTTCTGACAGCCGGTACCGCAAGTCTCTAGAGGAACGGAAGATTCCAAATGATTGGAAAAGAGTACAGGTAGTCCCAGTCATCAAGAAGGGTTGTCGAGCATATGCGCAAAACTATTGACCTATATCTCTGACGTCGATCTGTTGTAGAATTTTTGAACATGTTTTTTGCTCGCTTATCATGTCGTTTTTGGAAACCCAGAAACTACCTTGTAGGAATCAACATGGATTCCGGAAACAGCGATCGTGTGAGACCCTACTCGCTTTATTTGTTCATGAGACCCAGAAAGTATTAGATACAGGCTCCCAGGTAGACGCTATTTTCCTTGACTTCCGGAAGGCGTTCGATACAGTTCCGCACTGTCGCCTGATAAACAAAGTAAGAGCCTACGGAATATCTGACCAGCTGTGTGGCTGGATTGAAGAGTTTTTAGCAAACAGAACACAGCATGTTGTTATCAATGGAGAGACATCTACAGACGTTAAGGTAACCTCTGGCGTGCCATAGGGGAGTGTTATGGGACCATTGCTTTTCACAATATATATAAATGACCTAGAGATAGTGTCGGAAGTTCCATGCGGCTTTTCGCGGATGATGCTGTAGTATACAGAGAAGTTGCACCATTAGAAAATTGCAGCGAAATGCAGGAAGATCTGCAGCGGATAGGCACTTGGTGCAGGGAGTGGCAACTGACCCTTAACATAGATAAATGTAATGTATTGCGAATACATAGAAAGAAGGATCCTTTATTGTATGATTATATGATAGCGGAACAAACACTGGTAGCAGTTACTTCTGTAAAATATCTGGGAGTATGCGTGCGGAACGATTTGAAGTGGAATGATCACATAAAATTAATTGTAGGTAAGGCGGGTACCAGGTTGAGATTCATTGGGAGAGTCCTTAGAAAATGTAGTCCATCAACAAAGGAGGTGGCTTACAAAACACTCGTTCGACCTTTACTTGAGTATTGCTCATCAGTGTGGGATCCGTACCTGATCGGGTTGACGGAGGAGATAGAGAAGATCCAAAGAAGAGCGGCGCGTTTCGTCACAGTGATATTTGGCAAGCGTGATAGCGTTACGGAGATGTTTAGCAAACTCAAGTGGCAGACTCTGCAAAAGAGGCGCTCTGCTTCGCGGTGTAGCTTGCTCGCCAGGTTTCAAGAGGGTGCATTTCTGGATGAGGTATCGAATATATTGCTTACCCCTGCTTATACCTCCAGAGGAGATAACGAATGTAAAACTAGAGAGATTCGAGAGCGCACGGAGGCTTTCCGACAGTCGTTCTTCCCGCGAACCATACGCGACTGGAACAGAAAAGGGAGGTAATGACAGTGGCACGTAAAGTGCCCTCCGCCACACACCGTTGTTTGGCTTGCGGAGTATAAATGTAGATGTAGATGTAATTTAGATGTAGAACAGTGAGCTCTAGACGCAGTGACGCGCGGTAAAACACCTTTGTGTCAAATGATGTTACAGAGCGCAATGTTGCCACGTCAAACGTCACAAATTACACCGTGCAGTTTTAACGGAATTGGGACACATGTATATGAGACCTCTTTCGAGTGGGACAGCCAGCGTAAACTTGACTACGGCCATTTTTTTTTTTGACGCATGTGGGAGTCACAGTTATTTCCATACGACTTTTAACATTGCTCTTTGGACCAGCTATGGTGACTTCGTGTGAGTGACACCCAAAGTTCTGTACAGTGTTCGTCTTTACAACAGCAAGGCTATCGAATGCACAGCTATGTAATTTACACAAACGCAATCGTACCATGCAAAGTACTACCGCAGAGACAGAAACCCTTATTCGTCCAACAAATGTGCAGTGATTTCGGTGTACCGTGGCGACTGCCGTATCTGTTTATGCGTCTGCGCTAGAAATTGGTTTTTCATTACGACTCTCTCTTTTTCTATCGGCGTTAAAGCGATCTAGCATGCTAGGGCCGCGTTAAAATACTGTGTATTTTTGCCACTGGACTTTCCCTTGTTTCTGGCGCGGCCCTAATCAATAACGCCCTTTACGGCGGGCAGCCTTAATGTGGACACGCGAGCGGACTGGCCGGCGACGCGTAAAAAGCGAACCTGTCCGGCACTCGGCCACTCCCTGCGACCGCAATCTCCCATCAGCCCCCGCGCCCGCGAGCCAACGGCACGGAACGAAAACAGCCCTCGGGCCCTCCCTCCGACATGCGGCCGAGGTTTGAAAAAAGCGCACGCGGGTTACACCTGTCCAGCCGTCACAGTGCGTCTAAATATTTTTGCCGTGTCACTGAATTAAATTATACGTTTCATCCTCTTAGTCGCTTGCTCATCTACTATACTGGATTCCACGTGCAATCGTGTGACCGCTGTCAGACAGCAATTACACATAAATAAGAGCTGTTGAAAGCGTGATTGATGAGGTGACCTGTTGCCTTATCGCAGCAAACTGGCAGAATAATGGACGATCCACTGGCTGACGATCACAGTTCTTTACGGCGATCCTCTTTTCGATATACAGATTTTGTAGTTCATCACCTTCGAATGGAAAACATTTTACCATTTGGAAGGGTGATGTCATCTTGATTAACGGCTTCTTTCTTTATGTAGCGGTGTAGTTGTGAGAGACTTAGCACGTTTCTCATAGACCCGACCTATATCGATTGCGATCAATCTACCTGTTCCAAATCACTCGGTAGAGATGAATATCTTTTTGTTCGTCATAACCAAATTTTTAAGTAATGACAGTAGGTTCTGATATAACGTAACAGACACTTTGCTTGAAATTATCCACATTCTTCCATGTCGATTCTTTTACTGACCAAAGGTAGAAAATATCGCTTCATTTGTAAATTTCTTTTATTATCATGACTGGTTTCGGGCTCTCATAAGCTCATCGTCAGGTGTCGCAATTGTGTTGTTAGCCCCGAGCGCCATGGTGGACGTGTGCTACCTATGAACGCTGCCTTTTACTGACATTTACATTATCAGTTTTCTTCGTATGCTTCAAGTGTTCGTACTTGTTTTCCGTTTTAGAAATTAAGCCCAGCCTTACTAACAAGTATCAGAGGCCAGAACCATTTCTAATTCGCATGATATAGATTTTGTTGGGAACAGAATCCATTAACTTAAATAATTCCATGTCAGCTTTGTTTTCCCTCATTTTACTACGATGGTCACTTCTCCCTATGTATGTGGGAGCAAGTTTGTGATCGAATTTGGTGAAAAGATCTCTCCTCAACGAGAAACGCCGTTCTTGTAATGACTGCGACCCTAACTCGCGCATCGTATCCGTGACTGTCCGCTATCTCGTGATAGCAATAAACGAGCTGCCCTTCATTAAACTCTTTCGATATTCTCCATCAATATTATGTAATAAGGATTCCATTCCCCGCCGCAACACTGTAGCAGAGGACGGACGAGGGTACGTAGCTAGTTTTTTAGTAGATTTTACTGTATCTTCTTAGCTGCCAATAAAATCCAGTCATTGTTTCACCTTACACACAACATTATCAGTGTGATCGTTCGAGTTTAAGTTGTAGGTAATTGCATTTTTTAGCTACCAGAATGAATTGAAAGCCTTTAGATTTGTGAAATTTATCGTCAAACCGCAGTTTAACGGATTACTTCTAGAACTCGTGTGAATGACCTCACAATTTTCATTATTTGATGTCAACTGCCACTTTCCGCACCATTTAGATTTCTTCTCTAAATCACTTTGTAAACTGTTTTGATCTGGTGATGACTTTATCAAAGGGTAAATTACACCTTCACCTGCAAATAATCTCAGAGGGTTGCTCAGATTGTCTTCTGAATCATTTATCTAGGTACAAACAGCAGAGGACGTATAACCGTTCCATATGGAACGTCAGTTGTACTAGTCGATGACTTTCGTCAGTTACTACAAATTGTGATCTTTGTGATAGGATATTATGATTCCAGTCGCATAACTGACACGTTGCTGCACATGCACGTAATTTGATTAAAAGCCCATTGTGAGGAACGATATCAAAAGCTCTCCGCAACTTCAGAGATATGGAAACAATTTAAGATCCCCTGGCGATACCACTCGTTACTTCATGAGAATAAACAGCTAGTCTTATTCCACACGAGCGATATTTCCTGAATCCGTGCTGAGTATGTGTCAATAGATCGTTTCCTTCGTGGTAATATATAATATCAGAACACTGGTTACGTTCCAAACTCCTATTGCAATTCGAAACAACTAACTGTGCAAGGTTTAATGAAAGAACACTGTTCATCTTAACTGTGACTCAAGCGAATGACGTATTTCAGTCGAAGTAGGTGATGAAAATACCTCCTTCTGACACACAATGAAACGGTACAATAGTTTCCGCTCCATAAGCAGCAGGTTTTGCTTCTCGCTCGCACCGGGAAATACAAATAGAGGCGACTCCGCCGCCAATTTTATTACACGACGCGGCCGGCCGCGGGTGCAACAGAACCCCTTTGGACGGGTGGAAAGAAATGTGTCAAGCTTCATAATACGTATTTATATGTGTGGTGTATTATGCATTTATTCTACGTGCGTGTGGATCTGCAGATGAACTTTCCTAATCCTCCTCACACCTTTCCGTAAAGCGTGGCCAAATCTTAATTGGAAAGTAGTTCAGTAGTATAGTAGGGCCAACCTTACTCCTGGGTAGGGGATCAGAGAGACAGCACAGGCAGGTAAAAGTCAAAGATTTTCCAGTGTCACAAGATTTGGGGTGGAGAGGTTGGTCACGGCCAAGTGGTTCGACCACCCCCTCCACCGGGGCCCAGGACGACCTCCGGGTGACCGCCATTTTAGGGGAGTGTTACAGAAGACGGGTAAGTAAGCAGACGTGCCCTCAGAGCGTCTGTCTCTATGTTCACGCATGGAAGAGAGGTATTTGAATATTTGTCCTAATTCTTTTATTTCCAGCTTTGGATTGTGTAAGGAAATGAATGTTCTCGTTTAATTCCGGAAATTTGACCCCCTGGGTTAATGTATCTTGTCCCCAGTTTACCCGTTATCCTCCTCACATAGTGGATGTCCCATGTAAAATATTGGGAGACTTTGGTGGTATACATTTGGCCAACACAATTCCGTCTTGCCCGTAGAAATGTGCGTGCAGATTAGTATATAATGTACCCGAGCTATAAGTTGTAAAATTGTAATATCTGTAAACTGGAACAATTGCTGCAATCGCTGTAAAATCAAGTGATAATGTTTAAAATAAATAGGTAATCAATTGTCATCAATCTTAAACATACCTTAAAAAAATCGCATAGGAGTCCAGTTAAAGGAATTCATTTAAAAATAGAAGATATAGAATGCAGGGACCCACACATCAGCCCCTTGCCTAGTATCGTACAGAAAGGTCACGCTCTCCAGGTAGCGCTCTCAAGCTCCCCTCCCCAGTTATCCGTTGGGCAATTTTAATTCAGGGCTTGACGTCATCAACTTACATCTGGCGTCTCTAGGCAAGGAGGTTTGACGGTAATCTTTCAACAGTTTCACCTAAATAGGATGTTTAAAGTACTGTAAGTACAGACAATCCTGCTGGAGGAACATTCGCAACTGAGCATTTTAGCAGAGTAAAATACCGCTTCAGTTGCCACATCCTTTTTATGTAAAACACGACCGGTTTCGGGCACTTACATGCCCATATGGGGTGTTACAACTGAAGCGGTAACTTCAGCCTCTGATACTGTTAAATAATTGAAGTATCGACAGAGAATTAGCAACATTTTTCTTAATACGTTGTCTAGATTAAGTGAATTTGTACATATTGATGATCATATCGGTTCGACCCAGACGACTGTAAAACCGTGATTTCAGTTGCCAGGAGCTGATGGTAGGGTTCTAGAGTGGCGCAGATCCCATGAAGCCCACCATTGAGTCTTTTCACTCAGCTACTGCAAGAACATATTTAGACTTCCATGTTCTTACCTGACATCCAAAGTTATCAACAAATCGCTTTGCAAGCTGATGGTGGCTCCAAAATTATGTGATCTGTGTTTCATACAATGTACCGAGTCATCTGGTTCAACAGAACCTATCATTGATTGGAAATGGTTATGATCGGCTAGTTGGGGACAATTTTCAGCCATTCATGGACTTCATGTTCCGCAACAACGACGGAATTTTTCTGGATGACAATGTGCCATAACCCTGGGCAACACCTGAGCCACAATTGTTCGCGACTGGTTTGCGGAACATTACAGACAGTACGAGAGAGTGATTTGGCGTCCCATATCGCTTGACATTAATCTATGGAACATTTATGGAGCACAGCCGAAAGGTCAGTTCGTGTACAAAATTCTGCAGCCGCAAAACCTTCGCAATTATGAACGACTAGAGAGCGAGCATGGCTCAGTACTTCTGCAGGGACTTCTAACGACCTGTTAAGTCTATGCCACGTCAAGTTGTTGTACAACGCCGACCGAAAGGAGGATCGGCACGATATCAGGAGGTATTCCATGACTTCTGTCATATTAGTTTATTACACGCGTATTTAGTTCGGGTAACTCAACTCCTGCACCACCTAACATTTCCGGGCAGAGATGCCATGGTCCTTACATAAGACTCTCCCCTGACGTTTCGCCTTCGACTACGGAAGGCATCCTCCGAGGACAATCGGCGAACTGCAACGAGAGCACGAGTGAGCACCGTGTATACGAGGTGTGGCTAGAAAAAAACCGGACTAGTACTGGTGAAACAATAAAACGAATGCAATAAGGCTGAAAGTCGCGTGGCCTGTCACGTGACTCTCGCTCCGCCTACTGCTCGAGTTTCACCTGCCTCCTGCACTCAGTCTGCCCGTGGCGTCTGTTTTAAGTAGTTGACGTTTTGTCTGTGCGTCGGAAAATGTTGAGTGTACAGAAAGAACAGCGCGTTAACATCAAATTTTGTTTCAAACTAGGAAAATCTGCAAGTGAAACGTTTGTAATGTTACAACAAGTGTACGGCGATGATTGTTTATCGCGAACACAAGTGTTTGAGTGGTTTAAACGATTTAAAGATGGCCGCGAAGACACCAGTGATGACACTCGCACTGGCAGACTACTGTCAGCAAAAACTGATGCAAACATTGAAAAAATCGGTAAACTTGTTCGACACTTTCCTTGTCAACTCCTGTTAACTCAGACACTGCTCTGATTGTTAAACGGCGATCTTGTCGAACAAGTTTACCAATTTTTTCAATGTTTACATCAGTTTTTGCTGACAATGGTCTGCCAGTGCGAGTGTCATCACTGGTGTCTTCGCGGCTATCTTTAAATCGTTTAAACCACTCAAACACTTGTGTTCGCGATAAACAATCGTCGCCGTACACTTGTTGTAACATTACAAACGTTCCACTTGCAGATTTTCCTAGTTTGAAACAAAATTTGATGTTAACACGCTGTTCTTTCTGTACACTCAACATTTTCCGACGCACAGACAAAACGTCAACTACTTAAAACAGACGCCACGGGCAGACTGAGTGCAGGAGGCAGATGAAACTCGAGCAGTAGGCGGAGCGAGAGTCACGTGACAGGCCACGCGACTTTCAGCCTTATTGCATTCGTTTTATTGTTTTACCAGTACTAGTCCAGTTTTTTTCTAGCAACACCTCGTATAAGCCATCCAGAGGGCGCCGTTGTCAATCACGTGACGTCGCCTGTGCTGTGATCTCTGATATTGCCAACTTTCTCAATTGAAACTAATTGGTTGTCACGCTGTTGCTGAAATGTTGACATCCATATCTTATCCAGCTTAATGGCTTCAACTTTTCTATTAAAATTATTGCAGTGTTTGGCAATCTCAATGGCCTATCAGTACATCCGCGTATAATAATGCGACGTCTTTGATATGACGGTCGTCTCACTAAACTTTATTTCATGATCACCTTCCTGAAACACATGTTCCGCTAAAGCCGATTTATCAATATGCCCGAGGCGGCAGGTCCTTTTATGTTCACCCAGACGAGTGTTGACGCTTCTTGTTGTTGTGGCTATATAGACCTTTCCACAACTGCACGGAATTATATAGACACCTGGTGTAGCTAGAGGATGTGGAAGGAATTTCTAAGAATGTACTTAGACGCAGTACATTGCACAGCAGTGAGAGGTGGACTGAGAGGAAATAGGAACAGTAGAGAAAAGGAACAGATCTGAAGATGGCCACTGCAGACTGCATCCCGATGGTTGAAGGACCTAACAAGTTCGTGATCACAGACGAAAATAAATGTATTTTCCATTTGCGATGTGGTGCTACAAAAAATGTTGAAAATTAGGTGGACTGATAAGTTAATAAAACAGGAGATTCTCTGCAGAATCGGAGAGGAAAGCAATATGTGGAAATCCTTGTCAATAGGAAGAGACAGAATGGCAAGACATCAGAGAATAGCTTTCATGGTTCTAGAGGGACCTGTAGAGTATAATAACTGTAGAGGAAGGTAGAGACTGGAATACATTCAGCAAATAAGTAAGGGCAAGGTTTGCTCACGACAGGAGCTCGCGGCGGGCCGCATGAAACCCAAACAGCTTGAACATCGTCAACGATATTGCTTCTACGCATTTTCCAGTATGACACTTATAGCTCAAGATCACCTCTGTAAAGACGTCAATTGAAGCGATAGATGTTGGTTAAAAAAAAGTGTCAGTAGACTTGATGTTTCGAGGGAACCAGATGTGCCTCTGCTGTGGATCTTGTCCGTTTCTACATGTTCCTTTATCTAAGGACTTTATTCTACACTACTGGGCACTAAAATTACTATCCAGCGAAGATGACGTGCTACAGACGCGATATTTAACCGAGAGGAAGAAGATGCTGTGATATGCAAATGATTAGCTTTTCAGAGCATTCACACAAAGCTCGCCGGTGGCGACACCTACAACGTGCTGACATGAGGAAAGTTTCCAACCGATTTCTCGTACACAAACAGCAGTTGACCGGCGTTGCCTGGTGAAACGTTGTTGTGATGCCTCGCGTAAGGAGGAGAAATGCGTACCATCACGTCTCCGACTTTGATAAAGGTCGGATTGTAGCCCATCGCAATTGCGGTTTATCGTATCGCGACGTTGCTGCTCGCGTTGGTTGAGATCCAATGACTGTTAAAAGAATATGGAATCGGTGGGTTCAGGATGGTAATACGGAACGCCGTGCTTTATACCAACGGTCTCGTATCACTAACAGTCGAGATGACAGGCATCTTATCCACATGGCTGTAACGGATCGTGCAGCCACGTCTCGATTCCTGAGGCAACAGATGGGGACGTTTGCAAGACAACAACCATCTGCACGAACAGTTCGACGACATTTGCAGCAACATGGACTATCAGCTCGTTGACCATGGCTGCGCTTACCCTTGACACTGCACCACAGACAGGAGCGCCTGCGATGGTGTACTCAACGACGATCCTGTGTCCACGAATGGCAAAACGTCATTTTTTCGGATGGTTCCCGGTTATGTTTACAGTATAATGACGGTCGCATCCGTGTTTGGCGACATCGCGGTGAACGCACATTGGAAGCGTGTATTCGTCATCGCCATACTGGCGTATCACCCGGCGTGATGGTATGGGGTGCCATTGGTTACACGTCTCGGTCAACTCTTGTTCGCATTGATGGCATTTTCAACAGTGAACGTTACATTTCAGATGTGTTACGACCCGTAGCTCTACCCTTCACTCGATCCCTGTGAAACCTCACATTTCAGCAGGATAATGCACGGCAGCATGTTGCAGATCCTCTACGGGCCTTTGTGGATACAGAAAATGTTACACTGCTGCCCTGGCGAGCACATTCTCCAGTTCTCTCACCAATTGAAATCGTCTGCTCAATGGTGGCCGACAACTGGCTCGTCCTAATACGCCAGTCACTACTCTTGAAGAACTGTGGTATCGTGTTGAAGCTGCAAGGGCAGCTGTACCTGTACACGCATCCAAGCTCTGTTTGACTCAATGCCCAGGCGTATCAAGGCCGTTATGACGGCCAGAGGTGGTTATTCCGGGTACTGTTTTCTCAGGATCTATGCACCCAAATTGCGTGAAAATGTAATCACATGTCAGTTCTAGTGTAATATATCGGTCCAATGAATACCCGTTTATCATCTGCATTTCTTCTTGATGTAGCAATTTTACTGGCCAGTAGCGTAATATGAGATAGTTTCCCACAACCAAAGTATGTATCAAATTGTGTCATGCTATCCATTAAGTACGATGAGAAATAAGTAACGCCACACATTGTTTTTCTCGGTCAGTTTCGCTTGAAAAAACGCGGATTTTTTTGCGGGATGTTGTGGAATATTCCCACTTCACCCTGAGCCGTGGCGGGGATGCTGGCGTCCCCTTTCGAATTCCTGTTGCCACTGGCTCGATCTGTCATGCGATACCGCTTTCGTTTGAGGCCACTAAAATATTTGATCGAGGTGGTTGATGGGGCGTGGCGAGTTGAGGTAACGGAGCGAGAGAGAGATGTCTGCCCGGCGAGTAAGGCGAGCACTTGCGCAAGCGTCTTGGCACGGAGTCTGGCGAGTGGTTGCTGGGCATATTCGTGGGCCGATTTGAGTACGTGGCTGACTTCGTGCATAGCCTGGCTTGCCAGCTCTGGGACGTGACACACCGATGGGATAGTTGAAGACAGTTTCGTTGTGCTGAATTCTGGGTCCCCTTTTGAACCGGAAAGCTTCAGCTTCAATTCGTGAACTTCAGTTAAGTTTAGGATTTTGAGGTCGTAAGTGACACATGATGGTACATGGGCCCTAACCTTTCGACTTACATCCCTTTATTCATGATTGTAGGTTCCAACTGGTATTCACAAAGTATCGTTGCGTTCTGTTGAAAGAGGGAGGTGAATCAGAATTGTCTACCCATTCTCTGATCATTCGCGGCGATAGCTGCTGGACTTTCTTTCCAAGCCTAAGAACGCTGCTTGAATCTGCAAATCCGTCGGTCGATCGCTCAACTGCCCCGTCCTGGTAACTTCAGGCTGGCTAAGTTGCAAGGAGGTAATGTCCCTCAAGTGATTCCCCAAATGTACTGGGCGGGCCTGAATTCTACCAATTTGCCTAACAGTAGGTTGAGTGTCATCCAGAAAGGAGAATTTGAACAGCACCTCATTCAACGCCGCAGAAATATTATCGAAAGAAACACCTATCATCCACTCCGTTCTCCATCGTCAACTACCGTCCTATCCTCAGCAAATGCACTGCATCATTTGCGGACGTGCTGAACGGACATGTACTGTTCACCATAAACGTCATTCAGTTGCCGATTAATCTCCATGGGTGGTAACTTCCTTACGCGGAGAAAACGAGCTACTGCTCAAGCCTCGCGCTTGGCGGGAGCAGCGATGAGCACTTCCATCTCTGACGGCTGCCAAGCCAACACTGAGGGACGTAGCGAATCGCGACCGGGCGAGCTCAAGAGTGGGGGAACCACTGCGCACGGCACTGTTGTCGGATTTAGCCTAGCACCCTCCCTCGAAGCTGTAGGTCACTGGGAACTTTAATTTTCGTACAATCTTCGTATGTCAATAAAGTACTAACAGGTAATGACAAATGATAGTACATGGGCGCTAAACTTTCACTTTACATTCTTTTACCCACAACTGTAGATTTCAACCCCAATAGTTATTAAATTCCGATATGTGGCGCATTCAAAACGGCGTCTGTAAAGGAAATGCGTTCCAAGCAGAGTGCTGTAATTTAGTTTCTTTTGGCGGGAAACCAGACCATGAGAGATATTTGTAGCCATCTGCACAATGTTAACGAAGACCTAGCAGTGGACAAAGGCATGGTGAGTCCTGGGCCCAGGCGTCTGTCATCACCGCAACAAGGTCGTGCTAATCTGTCGATCTCCCGCGTGTTAGCTGGCCACACACAGTTCTGACTTCTGCAGTGGTGGGATGTGCAGACACGATTGATTAAATTCCGATATGTGGCGCATTCAAAACGGCGTCTGTAAAGGAAATGCGTTCCAAGCAGAGTGCTGTAATTTAGTTTCTTTTGGCGGGAAACCAGACCATGAGAGATATTTGTAGCCATCTGCACAATGTTAACGAAGACCTAGCAGTGGACAAAGGCATGGTGAGTCCTGGGCCCAGGCGTCTGTCATCACCGCAACAAGGTCGTGCTAATCTGTCGATCTCCCGCGTGTTAGCTGGCCACACACAGTTCTGACTTCTGCAGTGGTGGGATGTGCAGACACGATTGAGGATTTGAGGTGATCGATGGATCACAATCAAACGCCTTGCTGCTCAACTGGATGTCTCTGTTTGTAGTGCTGACACACGTGTCCACCAGTTGGGATACTCAAAGCTGTGTGTGCCCACCGGGTATTTCGCCGCCTAAAAGAAAACCATAAAGAGCAACGAAGGACAGAATGACTTGGGCGTTGAGAGGTTGATCGTGACATTTTCTTGTCTAACATCGTCACAGGCGATGAAACATGGGTTCATCACTTCGATCAGGAAGCTAAACTTCAATCTATGAAGTGGCGACACACCACCTAGTACTTTGAGGAGGTTATTCTGTTTGATGCTCTCTGTTTTGGTGCCACAATCAAATATGAAGTGTGTTGCTCTACCCTCATGAAACTGAACAACCGAATTCCGAGTGTACGGCGCCCCAAGAATGCAAACTATCTTCTCGCTCTCCATGACAACGAAATGCCTACCATACAGCTCTGCGCATCGGCGAGGAGTTCACTAAGCTTCATTGAACAGTTCCTCCCCATCTGCCCTACAGCCCTTCATACTTAAATATGTTTTGCCCAACGAAGGAAGCACTCTGCGGGAAACACGTTTGAAAATAGTAGACTTCTCATGGCCAGGAATAGCATTTTCGCCATTGCTAATCTGCTTCTAATGTTCTCCTTGCTTCATTCAACATCGATTGTTTTGCTGCCTATGTAGCAGGAATCAGTAACTTCGCCTATTCGTAACCCCTTATTTTGTTGTTAAGTTTCTCGCTGTTCTCATTTATGTTACTTCTCATTACTTTCGACTTTCTTCGATTTACTGTCAGTCCATATTCAGGATTCATTAGACTGTTCCTTTCATTCAACGGACCCTATAATTCTTCCTCGCTTTCACTGAACATAGCAATATCGTCAGCAAATACTGTCATTGATATTCTTTACCCTGAAATTCAGTCTCACTCCTGATGCTTTCTTCCCTTTCCGTCACTGCTATTGCGACGTATCAGTAGGGGCGGAAGACTACAGCCCTGTCTTAAACACTTTTTAATCAGCACACTCCGTTCTTGGTCGTCCAGCGTTGTTGTTCCCTCTTGGTTCTTGTGCATATTGTGTATTTAACCTCTTTCTCCTATTTTTCTCACGATCTGGAACACCTTGCACCATTTACATTCTCGAAATCATTTTTCAGGTGGACAAATTCTGATAAAGTTTATCTATTTTTCTTCAGTCGCCGGCCGCGGTGAACAAGCGGTTCTAGGCGCTTCAGTCCGGAACCACGCGGCTGCTACGGCCGCAGGTTCGAATCCTGCCTCGGGCATGGATGTGTGTGTGTCCTTAGGTTAGTTAGGTTTAAGTAGTTCAAAGTCTAGGGGACTGATGACCTCAGATGTTAAGTCCCATAGTGCTTAGAGCCATTTGAACCATATTTTCTTCAGTCAGGTTCCCATTATCAACCGCAACGTCAGAACTGCCCCTCTGGTGCCTTTACCTTTCATACAGGAAAATTGCTTGTCATCTAATAGATTCTTAATTGGCTTTTCTATTCCATCTAGATCAGTCACCTGGTTTGGCATCAGATTGCTGCAACATATTCTTTATTAATAATGTGCCTCAGTTAGTTTAGGATCCCCCAGCGGTATGCTATGGTTCTGTGACGGACGCTTTTCAGTGTTGACCAGGACTGCATACATGCTATTACTAAGAAGGAAAAAATTTGAGACGTAACTTTTTCTTGGCGACATTTAAAACTGAGGGACAACCGCTTGTATGTGCTCACAGTCAGTGTGATCTGTTGCTACGCTTGTTTACTGTGGAACTGCACGTTCCCTTTCCGATCATAAGACGTTTGTATACAGAAATGGTGCAAATGGCTCTGAGCACTATGGGACTTAACATCTGAGGTCATCAGTTCCCTAGAACTTAGAACTACTTATACCTGACTTAACCTAAGGACATCACACACATCCATGCCCGAGGCAGGATTTGAACCTGCGACCGTAGCGGTCACGCTGCTCCAGACTGAAGCGCCTAGAACCGCTCGGCCACATCGACCGGCCGTTTGTATACAGTCGCAAGCACATATTCTGCTCACGGTTTCTGTCTCTACATTTGCATCAGAGTTGCATACTTCTGTTTTGGCAGTGTTCACGTTTTATAACAAATCTTGCTGAGTACGCCTTTTTTGTTCTCTACTATCCACTTGCTGCAGAAGACAGTTGCTTCGGTTTGCAGCGTGCAATGCCACGTGGAAACTCTAGATACATCTCACGTGCTTCGCATGTGAAGGTAGTTCTAACCGCTATTGTGGTTTACACATCCGTCCTTCTAGTGAACTATGTATATGAATGGTTTTCTCACAGCCATAGATGATACTTTCGCTATACAGTGGCATATTCAACTGAGGTCATCAAGACTGCGTGAAATATTATTTAAATGGTATGAATATATGTTGTAGTATTAGCCTGTGCGGATTTCTCTTTCTAGACAGTGAAACTGTGCATTATTGAAAGTTGAGAATGATCTTTCGTGTCTACATCCCTCTCTTTCTGTCTTTAGATTCTACGTAATATCCGTATTCTCAAATAAAACCAAAACGCTTCAAGGTAATGTCATTAAGTAGAGTACTCTTATGTGGCGGTTGTTTTCCGTAGTGTCCTGAAAACTAAATTTTCACCATGTCTTTGAAGTTCATCAGTATCAAAAAGGATTCTCGAGGATCATAAATGCCTGTGGTTAGCTGTGAAATGAAGGGCGATTTCAGAGCAGGTACGTGTAAGGAGCACTGCAATCTCTGAGGTCATAAAGTATCGATATTGTACTCCTTACATATCGCTGGCTTCTGGAACTTTCGGACTCGACCGTGTCTTTTTCTATGACGGAGAAATGTCATGGTGTATACTGACAACAGCTCCCCAATGCTAGTGGTCACATGCCGTCTTGCTATGTACAGAAGAGTTGGTGTTGAGCTGCCGCACGCATGAGTCACGTGTTGCTGCGCCGCTGATGATAAACGTGCAAAAAATTGAGGAAGTGGAATTAATAATTGAAGTGTTACGTCGGTTTGTAGAAGATAAGTATTTGAGTTATTTTTCGGGAAGGTTCAAATGGTTCAAGTGGCTTTGAGCACTATGGGACTTAACTTCTGAGGTCATCAGTCCCCTAGAACTTAGAACTGCTTGAACCCGACTAGCCTAAGGACATCACAAACATCCATGCCCGAGGCAGTATTCGAACCTGCGACCGTAGCGGTCTCGCGCTTCCAGACTGTAGCAACCTAGAACCAATCGGCCACCCTGGCCGGCTTTCGGGAAGGTACACGGTATTAATTAAGAGATTTATGTCTG
Organism: Schistocerca nitens; assembly: GCF_023898315.1. Classification (NCBI taxonomy): domain Eukaryota; kingdom Metazoa; phylum Arthropoda; class Insecta; order Orthoptera; family Acrididae; genus Schistocerca; species Schistocerca nitens. The sequence continues at coordinate 544,906,627 of NC_064619.1, read as the reverse complement.
GTACAGTGTCGCGTTTGAGAATCAGTAATTCTCCTGAAGAAACACATTGATAGAATGTAAATGAAAAAGGTTCTGTGACCTGTGAATACCTGTTTAATTAATGTGGACACGCAACGTAGCAATAGTTAGCTCATTGTGAATGTGAAATGGACGTGGCTATTACACGAGACTGAATGAGCGTAGGCGTTGTTACGGAACTGTTCTGCGAGCAGAAGGAACATTAAACCAAAGTAATTTTACTAGCACTGTTGTCATTTCAAAGTGACATGTTTCATTATTTAAATAAATAATTTAATATTTGCAATGTTTAAAAGACGTGTTTTCATATTAGGCGCATGGCCAGCTTTCTTTTGTAAAGAAGCGTGATCTGTCAGCGAAACAATTAAACTTGAAACAGATAGCAGCAAAATATACTTTATCAAAAGTAAAGAGACAGGGACAGACATATTAAAGTGGGCTCAGTGACAGGACACAGATTGTACTTTATCATCGCAACGCTGCAGATGCATTACACACGCCGAAAGGAGTGCTAGACAGATATTAACTACCCTTGTAGTAGCCTACGGGTGTGTCGCAACATGTGGGGGCGTGGCTGCAAAGGCGCTTGCGACGCCCTCTACGGAAGCCGGCGTCAGGAGCACGGACTATATCCGCCAATCCGCTTATCGATATTTACTGTCGCTGCGTGCGTCCGCTTTCGCCTACAATATTACACGCCAGCCCACAAATAGAACGCCCCGCCTATAAGAATTGCCGCTGCTGGTGGTGGGCTCAGGCGCTAAAATATCGGGCCAGATCCGTGGCAGGAAAAACAAAAATATAAAAAGTGTGTGTGTATGTGTGTGTGTGTGTGTGTGTGAGAGAGAGAGAGAGACCGAGAGAAAGAGAGAGAGGAAGAAGAAACGGAAGTCTTACTCAATCCCTAGCTGGTCCAATAAATTGCAGAAAAGCTCTTATATATATGTGTGTATTAATGAAAATCGTATCATGTATAAAATGGACTACCAGTTCTAAGCAAAGATGGTAGAGCAGAGAGCTGGAAGGAGTTTATGGAGGGTCTGTACAAGGGCGATGTACTCGCGAGCAATATTATGGAAATGCAAGAGGACGTAAGTGAAGATAAAATGGGAGATATGATACTGCTTGAAGAATTTGACAGAGCACTGAAAGACCTAAGTCGAAACAAGGCCCCAGGAGTAGACAACATTTCATTAGAACTACTGACAGCCTTGGGGAGACATCCCTGGTGAGCAAGATGTATGAGAGAGGCGAAATACCCTCAGACTTCAAAGAGAATATAATAATTCTAGTCCCAAAGAATGTAGGTGTTGACAGGTGTGAAAATTACCGAACTATCAGCTTAATGAGTCGCGGCTGAAAAATATTGACACGAATTCTTTAAAGACGAATGGAAAAACTGGTAGAAGCCGACCAGGGGGAACATCAGTTTGGATTCCGTAGAAATGTTAGAACACGTGAGGCAGTACTGACCCTAAGATTTATCTGAAAAGATAGATTAAGGAAAGGAAAACCTACGTTTCTAGCATTTGTAGACTTAGAGAAAGCTTTTAACAGTGCTGAACTGAATACACTCTTTCAAATTATGATGGTGGCATGGGTAAAATACAGGGAGCTAAAGGCTATTTACCATTTGTACAGAAACCAGACAGCATTTACAAGAATCGAGAGGCGTGAAATGGAAGCAGTGGTTCTATTTACTGAGCAAGCAGTAAAGGAAACAAAAGAAAAATTGGAGTAGGAATTAAAATCCATGGAGAAGAAAGAAAACCTTTGAAGTTTTCATATGACATTATAATTCTGTCAGAGGTAGCAAAGGACCTGGAAGAGCAGTTGTACGGAATGGACACTGTCTTGAAAGGAGGATGTAAGTTGAACATAAAAAAAGCAAAACGAGGATAATGGCATGTAATCTAATTAAATCAGGTGGTACTGAGGGAATTAGATTAGGAAATGAGACACTTAAAGGAGTAGATGAGTCTTGCTATTTAGGGAGCGAAATAACTGATGATGGTCGAAGTAGAGAGGATATATAATGTAGCCTGATGATATCAAGAAAATCGTTTCTGAAGAAGAGAAATTTATTAACATCGAATATAGATTTGAGTGTCAGGAAGTCTTTTCTGAAAGTATTTGTAGAGTGTGTAGCCCTGTATGGCAGTAAAACATGGATGATAAATTGTTTAGAGAAGAAGACTAGAAGCTTTCGAAATGTGTTGCTACAGAATAATGCTGAAGATTAGATGGGTAGATCGCGTAACTAATGAGGAGCAAGTGAACAGATTTTGGGAGAAGAGGAATTTGTGTCACAACTTCATTATAAGAAGGCCTCGGTTGGTAGGACACGTTCTCAGGCATCACGAGATCACCAAGTAAGTATTGGAGGGCAGCGCGGAGGGTAAAAATCATAGAGGGAGACCAAGAGATGAATACACTAAGGAGATTCAGAAGGATGTAGGGTGCAGTAGTTACTTGGAGATGAAGAAGCTTGCACAGGGTAGAGTAGCATCGAGAGCTGCATCAAACCAGTCTCTGGACTGAAGACCACAACAACAACAAGAACAACATGAAATGAGCTAAACGATCCGAAGTTATTTGTCTAGTTATTCTCTGCTTAGACAGTCAAGTAATGAGTAATACCCCTCAGGTGTCTTCCAAACTCTTGCAAAACCCGACAGACCTAATGTTGATACACTTAACACAACGGAAATAAGTTACCTGAATTTTGCTCTAACATAAGATCCTAAGGTGGGGAACTGCTATAAAATTAATTAATAACTAAATTTTAAAAACAAATGATAGTAAAATGAGGGAAAGGGAACACTGCCTACTTTAAATGATATTCAAATCAAAATAAACTAGTAATTTATTAAAAACGTTCGATTTTGTACACAAGAATACCATGAGATTGACAATACGAATGTAACATGAAAAACATTTAATCAGCGCAAGTGTAATGTGCAGGGAAGGATAATGGATTCAAGTTCGACATTCCTTCAGTGACAGTGGTTCATTGTCCGAACTAAACTGAAAAGAACCTGCGCCCTTAACTGGAGTCTAACGATGCGGTGACGTCGATGCGCCCCTATAAAAGTGATAAACTCCCACCTAACGAGTCGGTGGTGTACAATATGCTCTACAAGGATTGTGCTAAGTCGTCGTCAAGACCTTCATGCGCAGACTACCAGAACTATCCCTTCCTCAGCGATGTAGCATGCGAAGTCGCCTATAATACGACCGAACTCAGTGTCCTTGTTGGTGCATCCCTGCACTCCAGTTCACCGTTTTCATCGGTACGGCAGCAAATACCAAATATGCAAAGTGTTCTTTACGTTTTCCCAACTGCGTGTACCTCCATCACGAAACGTATCAAGTAGAAGAGCAATCAGAGCACACTCTGCTCTCAAAGTCTGGTGCGATGATTACCTTATGGCGTCAAAAGGAGATAAACGAATCAGAGCGTTGTTTATACAATTCAGAATTTCCCAAACGCCAAGCGAGCGCGACGGGAACTCCACCAGGTCTCCACAGCAGTAAGCATGGTCTCTTGAAGAATAGTGAAGTTTCTCTAACTGATATTAGGCAGCGGGCCCGCCTTAATATCCAAATTCCATAGTCCGGTATCTAACAACGCCATACGCCACAACACTGAATATCCTGTCCTTTAAGTGACACAAGAGTGCCAAAAGCCACATTCGAGTGGAGTGACCACCGAGATGAGCCAGGGGCTCAATACTCTCAGTGGCGAACGGAGTGCCCTGTTTTTCCCAGAGTGGTGTGTCTCGTATGTTCCCCAATTCCTGGGGGAAGGAACTGCCAAGGTCCCACGAATTCTCTTAGCGAAAGTGACATAAATACAGACAGACAGCCCCACAATTTTTTTATAAAATCAATACTCTAAATGAAGTACGGTAACCAGAGTTAAGTGACCTGATGAGAATCATGTGTCCCGCATACCTCTCGTCATGAAAAACAGCAGATAACGTTTAATGGAAGATGGCACACCAGACAGCATGTAACGTTTTAACCCTACTGGAGCTGTTTTATGTGAAAGCTGATGTACTTGGGAGAAAGATAGAAACAGACTAATCGACTGGAATATTTCAAAATAAGTGCAATCACAAAGAAAGTAGACTAAGCTCCGGTAATGAATAATCTGTTTTCTCTCAGAATGTGCTTTCACACCTTAGCCAATCGAAGCTGACAATCTGTACAGAAGAGTCAGTTGGCTGTTTGTTTTGTAGGCGTTGCATGTGCCACATGTTTTAGGTCATATTGGGCCACCAAAAATTCTGTTTCGCAGGAAATTATCAATAAGTTTGTCTGATGTGGGCGTTTGCGTAAGTATCTTGTAAATTTAAGGCTGCTGGCAAATTATGTAGGCCTAGAAATATTACTGCTAGTGACAAAGTGAATTTAAATGTTATGGTAACGTGTTCTGTAATATAGAGAACTTGGAGTTAATCCGAGAGATGACATGTAAGGTCAGACTGCTATGCACGTATAGTCCTAATTGCTAATTGTATCAGTGCGATTTGGTGTAGTAGAAGAAACTCCGTCACCTTTGTCAAGTTCTTAAGAAGGCATGTGGGGCAATTGTTTCTGGGAACTGTTGCGTTCTTGAAAGGCTTGGGTATGACCATCGTTTGTACACTTTTCCGTTCTAAGGAAAGAGTACTGTTGAGAAGGCAGAGATAGAATATGCGAGTGAGCAAATCCTGGGACTTGTGTGGAATATGTCTGAGATGGTCGTTTGTGATTCCATTCAAGACTGGTGCTGATAATCCCCACCGCCAAAGTATGACTTTCCGAATTTCATTTGGTTGGTGAGCTCTGGACGTAAAGTTGGCGGACTCATTTTGAAGGCATTGATTGCATCCGTCCTCATTTTTCCTCCTGACATTTGGTGTAAGATGTTAGGTGCGAGGAGCTGATTTTGTTTTTCGAAGGTTCAGCAATTTGTAGTGGCAAATTTGCAAATGCTGCCACAGCTTGGATGGCATGTAGTTTTCTAGTCTTACTTCGTCAAAGTGTAATGACAACAGCCCAATCAGATTGGGCAAGAAGGGGATATTGGACTGTCCAATCCTCCTACTGCCCTGTTTTTAACTCTGACAGGTGTTGTTAGGATTCCATTTCAAGTGGGATCATTTTTCACTTGTCTAGGGGGTCGAACCTTCTGGTGCACGAGCTGCAGAAGCAGAGGTGACAGTTGGTCAAAAAACGACAAATCACTGTGAATTTTCGTGGTGGAATTTTTGACAGCGTTGCGAATGTTGGTTGTGAGATAATTTCTCTGACAATGCAGGCAGGTGACAAAAGGTCTAGATTTTTAAATATATTGATGTATTGAGCCCAGTCAGTTGAGTATCTCAGAGAGGTGTTGTCTGGTAACGCCCTGTTGTTGAGTTCAAGTAGGCGCAGGTTATGGTCGGATGATAGCATGTGGATGGTGGCCAGGGTGAAATTCACTGACATGCTTTGGGAAATGGCTTTGTCGAGCACGTCCGATTGATAGCTTGGTTTCACTGGTACGATCGTTTCCACCTACAAATTGGTAACACCAGTGTCTATTCTACGTCGAGTAGATTCCTATGTTTCCGGCTGGTAAGCCTGGAATGCCAAGTCGGGTTCTTGGCGTTTAAGTAGGCGTCGATAATGATCTTGTCGAAGACTGTCAGTTTCCTGAAATCTTCCTCCAACTAGGGCTGGCGAGGACTCGTATACACAGTGGTCAAAGTGATAGCACCGAAGCGAGTATGACTATAACAGCCGTCGCCTCTGTGTGAGCTATCGTTTGGATTCTCATACGTGTGTAAAAGTGACCGTCAGACGATAACAGCTGTTCCCTCACGTTGTCCACGTTGGATATGTTGTGAGTAATCGACTGTATTCCGTCAATGGGAAGTCACTCGCAGGCCTTAGGTGATCTTCAGTGATTAGTAAAATGGCTACACTGTGTTGTTTGATGAAGGCGTTCAGCTCGTTTTTCTTTAGGTTAACCCCGTTCGCGTTGTAAATGCAGATTATGATACTTCAAGGAAAATGGTTTCGTTGATGTGGTCGATAAGCCATTATGCGAGAATTTTGCTAAGCCCCTTGACCAGGGTGATTGTCTGTCCGCCGAATGACAGATTTTATTACCGATTTCCCTGATTATAGTCTTGACATTTCGTTTAATGAACAACGTGATGATGCTGACAATTTTCTGGAAGGACATGTGATTATATTCCGCTGCATAAGTGGGCATGGTGGACGACCTCTATGGTCAGCGACTAGGTGTCAGTGGCATTGCAGATGGCCTCTCCGTCTGGCATTAGGTAATAGGTGTCACGACGGTCAGTGGTGGCGATGGTTACCACACTGTCATGACATAGTGGGATCATGCTGTCTCAGATTGTGAGAATTTAACTTTGTCGAGATCCATGATAGGCTTTCTTCAGGGCTGCCGTTGCTCGACTATTCGCAGAGAGGATGAGAGGGGGGGGGGGGCGACACAGAATGTGCGACGGCCAAAAAGACTTCCGATATTCTGGACACCCTTTCCAGGACGCCGTGCGGTTGTGTCCTTGGCTATGCCCATGCATCTGACACAAATAGGTTGCTGATGAGTTAGGAGGTAGCAACATTCCGATGGCTGACGACTAGCACATTTGACACATCTGTATCGAAGGGAGCAGTAATAGACTGACGACCCATCTTTCGTGACGTTGGATTCGATCTGTTCTTGTGTAGAATAAATATCTGTTGCTGTAGATTTGCTTACCGTCCTCTCAATTGGAAACTGAGACGACATGCACTGACAGCGGTGCCAGCTGATAGGTGTCACTAACTCGTTTATTAAATTGATGTACCATTATGCATGTGAAATTCAAGTGGCAAAGTTCTTCTTTGACCTTTTAGTCACTGTGTTCTAGCAATAGTGGACACCGAAATATCAAGAAGAAGATATCAGCAGAGGCGTCGAAACGTCGATTATTTTAGAAGGAAATACGAGGCGTGTTTTCTAAGTAAGTACCGTCTTGAAATTGAAAAAAGACGTGCAAAGATATCTCAATAATTTTATTTTTACGTGAAAGCCTGTACCTTAATCTACTTTTCTACATAATTTCCGTCAGTATTAAGGGACTTGTCATAACGTTCTAACAGTTTTTGAATACCCTCCACATAGAAGTCTGCCGCCTGACTTGTTAACCACTGCATCACCACTGTTTTGACTTCGTCATCGTCTTGAAGACGCTGACCGCCCAGGTGCTTCTTCAAGTGCAGGAACAGGTGGTAGTCACTGGGCACAAGATCGGGGCTGTACGGAGGATGATCTAGAGTTTCCCATCGAAAAGATGGGATGAGATCTTTGTTCTGATTCGCCATATGCGGACGGGCATTGTCTTGCAGCAAAACGATGCCCTTGCGCAATTTCCATGAACTGTTGCTTTGATTCTGGTATGACGTAGGCCACCCATGTTTCATCGCCCGTAACAATTTGGCTTAAGAAATAATCACCGTCGTTGTGGTACCGCTCAAGGAAAGTCATTGCACTGTCTAAACGTTTGGTTCAAAATGGTTCAAATGGCTCTGAGCACTATGGGACTCAACTGCTGAGGTCATTAGTCCCCTAGAACTTAGAACTAGTTAAACCTAACTAACCTAAGGACATCACAAACATCCATGCCCGAGGCAGGATTCGAACCTGCGACCGTAGCGGTTTGCGGTTCCAGACTGCAGCGCCTTTAACCGCTCGGCCACTTCGGCCGGCTCTAAACGTTTGGTTTTGTGCACATGCGTCAACATTTTCGGTACCCAACGTGCGCACATTTTTCGGTAATTCAAGTTCTCGGTTACAATGCCATACAAAACAGTACGAGAAACGTTAGGAAAGTCATCCCGCAAGGAGTAAATCGTAAAACGTCTGTTTTCTCTCACCTTGTTGTCCACTTCCTGCACCAAACTTTCATTAACGACGAAGGACGCCCACTCCACTGTTCATCATGCACATTTGAGCGGCCTTCTTTAAATGCTCTCACCCACTTTCTTACCATTCCACCACTCATAATGTTTGCTCTGCATAGATCTCAGGATGAATATCGATCGCTTTTAGGCCTTAAGCACTAACAAATGTTATAACATCCCATACTTCACAGTCGGTGGGACTTACGATTATCGGAGGCATCTTAAACACTCAGTGCATATCGTAAACACGGAAGAATCAGACTGTAAAGGCGTCAGTGCGTAGATTAAGGTACAGGCTTCCATGTAAAAATAAAATTATTGAGATATCTCGCGAGATGTCTTACTTCGTACGACGCGGCCTTGTAACCCAGAAGATTTTAACGTTAGCACCTTCATTCTGCCATAGGCGTAGTAAAAGGCGGCGGAGGAGCGGACAGAGGTTCAGGGTACTCTCTCGTATTAGAGGATTGGTAAACTGCTCCTAAAGGACGAAGAATCAGCAATGATCAAGAGCATGAGGATGAAGAAGGCAATAGAAAAAACTACATTAAAGACACTTTACGTGTATCCACGGGACATGCGTGGCCTGTAATTCTAAAAAGTGTCATAATGATCTCTCCACTGGCAAAAGATTTCGGAATACCCCCCCATCCCCAATTCGGATCACCGGAGGGGACAGCCAAGGAGAAGGTAGCCACGAGAAAAAGAGTGAATAATCAACGAAAGGATAACGTTTTACGAGTCGGAACGTGAGTGTCAGAAGCTTGAACGTGGTAGGGAAACTAGAAAACCTGAAAAGGGAAATGCAAGGGATCAATCTAGATACAGTAGGAGTCACAGAAGTGAAATGAAAAAAAGAAGACAATCATTTCTGCTCAGATGAGTATAGGGTAATATCAACAGCAGCAGAAAATGGTATAATGGGAGTAGGATTGCTTATGAATAGTGAGGTAGGGCATAGAGTGTGTTACTGTGAACAGTTCAGTGATAGCTTATCAGAATCGACAGCAAAACAACAGCAAGGTATATATGCTGACGTCGCAAGCTGAAGATCCAGAGATACAGGAAGAATGTGAGGACTTTGAAAGTCCTCAGTACGTAAAGGGAGATGAAAATCCAATACTCATGGGAGACTGGACTGCAGTTGTAGGGGAACGAGTAAAAGGTTAGAGGAGAATATGAGCTTGAGACAAGGAATGAGAGACGAGAATGAAAAATTGAGTTCTCTAATAAACTTCAGCTAGTAATAGCAAATACTCTATTCAAGAATCACAAGAGGAGGAGGAATACTTGGAAAAGGCCGGGTGATACGGGAAGATTTCAGTTAGATTACATCATGGTCAGACAGAGATTCCGAAATCAGATACTGGATTGTAAGGCGTACCCAGGAGCAGGCATAGATTCAGGTCACAATATAGTAGTGATGAAGAGTAGGATGAAGTTTAAGACATTAGTGAGGAAGAATCAATACTCAAAGAAGTGGGATACGGATGTACTAAGGAATGACGAGAGACGTTTGAAGTTCATTGAAGCTGTAGATACAGCAATAAGGAATAGCTCATTAGGCAGTCCAGTCGAAGAGGAATGTATAACTCTAAAAAGGGCCATCACAGAAGTTGGAAACAGAAATATAGATACAAAGAAGGTAAATGCGAAAAAACCATGGGTAACAGAAGAATTATTTCAGTTGATCAATGAAAGGAGAAAGTACAAAAATATTCCGGGAAACTGAAGAATACATAAATATAAGTCGCTGAGGAATGAAATAAGTAGGAAGTGCAGCGAAGCTAAGACCAAATGGCTGCATGAAAAATGTGAAGAAATCTAAAGGACAGACTCAGCATACAGGTAAGCCCAACTTTCGGGGATATTAAAAGCAAGTGTGGTAACATTCCATCAGAATTTCTAAACTCGTTAGGGGAAGTGGCTACAATACGACTATTTACATTCGTGTATAGAATGCATGTGTCTTGCGACATACCATCTGAATTTCGGAAAAATATTATTCACACAATTCCGAAGACTCAAGAGCTGACCAGTGCGAGAATCATCGCACAATAAGCTTAACAGCTCATGCAACCAAGTTGCTGACAAGCATATTATCCACAAGAATGGGAAAGAATACTGAGTTTGTGCTAGATGACTTCAGTTTGGCTTTGGAAAAGGTAAAGGCACGAGAGAGGCAATTCTGACGTTGCGGTTAATAATGGATGCAAGAGTAAAGAAATCTCAAGACACGTCCGTATTATTTGTTGACCTGGAAAAAGCGTTCGACGGTGTAAAATGGCGCAAGATGTTCGAAATTCTAGGAAAAGTAGGGGTAAGCTATAGAGAGAGACGGGTCACTTACAATATGTACAAGAGACAAGAGGTTACAATAAGATTGGGAGACCAAGAAATAAGTGATTGGATAAAAAAGTATATAAGACAGGGATGTAGTCTTTCGTCCCTACCTTTCAATCTGTAAATCGAAGAAGCAGTGATGGAAATAAAAGAAAGGTTCAATTAAAATTCAATGTGAAAGCATATGAGCGATACGGTTCTCTGATGGCATCGTACATCTAAGTAAAACTGAAGAAGTACATGATATGCTCAATGGAATGAACAATCTAATGAGTACCGCATATGGACTGAAAGTAAGTAGAAGAAGGATGAAAGTAGTTACGAGTAGCAGAATTGAGAACAGCGAGAAACTTAACATCAGGATTGATGGTCACGAATTTTATGAAGTTAGGGAATTCTGTTACCTAGGCAGTAAAATAACAGGCGGAGCAAGGAGGACATCGAAAACGGACTAGCAATGGCAAAAAGGGCATTCCTGGCCAAGAGAAGTCTACTAGTATCAAACATCGGGCTTAATTTGATGAAGAATTTTCTGAGAATGTACGTCTCGAGTACAGCATTATAGGGTAGTGAAACATGGACTGTGGGAAAACCGGAACACCCCCAACACAATAAAAGCATTTGAGATGTGGTACTACAGGCGAAAGTTGAAAATTAGGTGAAATGATAAGGTAAGGAATGAGGAGGTTCTGCGCAGAATCGGAGAGGAAAGAAATAAGTGGAAAATGCTGATAAGGAGAAGGGACAGCATGATAGGACATCTGTTAAAATGTGAGGAAGTGACATCTATGGTACTAGAGAGAGCTGTAAGGGGCAAAAACTGTAGAGGAAGACAGACAAAGGAATACACCCAACAAGTGATTGAATAAGTAGGTTGAAAGTACTACTCTGAGATGAAGAGGTTGGCACAGGAGAGAATTACTGGCGGACCACATAAAACCACTCTGAATACTGATGACCAAAAAAAATTATTTTCAAGCTCCAACCGCATCTCACTAGCTCTAAATTTGATTAACAGAATTACTTTAACTTCGGCTGTTGTTTTACATGAAACCACGACAATATGGCACATTTAAGTAAAGCATTAATTAATGGAAGTTTATTCCTGGTAAATGAGATCCTGGCAAATGTTGCTAATAATTGATATATTCACCACTGAGAACATACTCACTGGCGATGCAGTGGTGCAACAATGGCCATTTTGCATAACAAGAGATCGACAGCCTTTCGTTTCTTTGAATGATTTTATCAGTCAGAAGCTATGTCGAGGCAGTGGAACCACACATGAAAAAATTAAGAGAGCTTAGAAGGGAAGTCTCTCGGATCGAACAGGAATTCGATGTTCCAAATGTATTTTTAGACGCTTCACTTAATGCTGTGATTAGGATGGTGAAAACCTTACTCTTAGTTTGGCCACTACCGGGCTTTAAAAATGCGCATGATGTTCCTCAACAAATATCATAATAGACACACGTGGCGATATTAATAGCTGGACAATGCTCACAATTACATTTTGATTTGTACTGTGAAATGCCACTTGAATCACATCTCTGAATTCCGCAAGATGTGCGGGAGTGTTGCTCCCAGTCACTTGCCAGGTATATGAAATTACTGATACACTGGAGGAGGCAGCTCCATAATGCTTTTCACTTTGATTTTTGTAAATAGATGTCTCTTCAATAACGAGCTGTAGGTCGCAACTTTACGTGGGCGTTAACTATAATCATCATAAATACGTTCAAGACGTTCTTCCGGAAATTTTGTTAAAATACTAATAGTATTGGATTTCCTTTTTTCTCGTAGCTTCATAGTCAAAATAGCTGTTAACTTCTCTATGAGGAGTGCTGTTTCCGCCACTGCTTCTAGCACTACAATCTTGAACTCTGTTTTACCAATGCACTTTCAGTTGAGGAGTCAAATGAATTATAATGGTTTCGCTCAATTTTGCTGTATATGTGTGACAGTACTGACACACATATACTCAACATACTACAATACAGCCGACCTTTGGACAATGTTTTCATCCTCAAAACAGGATGAGGGTGTGGATACCCACAAAAATAAAATTGTTGAGGTGACTGATCGACTGGCGTATTAACCATCATCTTCCCCTCGTTCTCCAAGTCTGAAAGCGTTGTTAGTATATGGACCAAGAGCAGCCGTCGCAGGCGTGGTAAGACACGTGAGACGGGTCTGTGTACAAATGTTTATATGCAAAATCCAAAAAATGTTCAAATGTGTGTGAAATCTTATGGGACTTAACTACGAAAGTCATCAGTCGCTAAGCTTACACACTACTTAACCTAAACTATCCTAAGGACAAACACACACACCCATGCCCTAGGAAGGACTTGAACCCCCGCCGGGACCAGCCGTACAGTGCAAAATCCTGTTCGAGCCGAGAGACGTCCTTGTGAGCAAAGAGTTTGCGAAAGTGTCTGAATCGATACATATATAAAAAAAATGGATATGAGCGTACTGCATTTTGGGCTGGGGCTCGGCCGCCGAGAGCAAGTACTTATTGCATTCGACGCCACATTGGGCGACTTACGAGGCGGAGATAAAGATGAAATGATGATGAGGACAAAACAACATCCAGTCCCTGAGCGGAGAAAATCTCCTACCCCAGCTGGGAATCGAACCCGGGCCCTTGGCTGTCATCCGGCGGGGCTGACCACTCAGCTAACGGGGGTGAACTGATACATATAAAAGCTGGATACTTAGAAGTAAAATAAATGTTATAAATCCTGAAAAATGTGAAACAGGTGGCGCGGAAATGAAAGAGCCAACTAATAGACGCCTTTTAAAGTCATTCACTTGAATCAAAAATCTGTTAGTGTATCAGTTTGTTACGACGCACATGGTCTCAAAATCATCATGTGTAGGTAAGTGGTCTTGTTTCGCTCCAGTTTAGACGAGGCATCTTCGGAAGCACCTTTTCTAGAGCCCGCCCCCGCGCCTAACCCCACCCCCTCGCACTGTTGCCGAGACACTGCAAACAAGGCTGTCAGCAGAAGGAGTCAAGAGACCTGTCGGCAGGCGAGGAGGGGCTCTTACTCCCTGAAGAGGATTACGCTTCACGTGAGGCGGGCACCACCCCACGGGAATTTCACGTCTCGTATGAACGTTTGCTAGCGCGTTACTCGCCACGAGCGACAGATAAAGACAGCATACAAGCGCGTTTGTGGTTGAGAGACTCAAACAGCATATTAGTTGATACGTGAGACTGCAGAGAACAGAAGGGCGTCTTTCGTATATCGTGGTAATAAACACTTGCTGTATTCGAGTACAAAAGCTATTGCGTTCAAATTTGCCACTCACCTTCTTTGTTTATTTTGTTAGTAATAAATGAAGAAGGATTCGTCCTCAAGCATAAATGCACAATTGTTGCAACGCAAGAATGTCACTTTGCTCATGTGTAGGTAAGTGGTCTTGTTTCGCTCCAGTTTAGACGAGGCATCTTCGGAAGCACCTTTTCTAGAGCCCGCCCCCGCGCCTAACCCCACCCCCTCGCATTGACATTAGATGTCAATTATTGAATATTCTCAGTTTTCATTTATTCAAAAAGAAGGTAGCTTATGCTCAACAGAAGGCGATTTGTGTTCTGCAGCATGCAACGAGTGAGTCAGTGATTTCGACCTGGTCTGCTTTTTGTCGGCTTTTTGACATTGATCCGCCTGTACCCAAAAACTATAGTCGCCGGTATCGTCTATTTGAAGAAGCAGGTTGCTTGTACAAACGTAAGATACCAGGTCAGCCTCGTACTACTGATGACTTGGTGGAAAAAATTCGGCAAATGTCTGAGTGGACTCTACGCCGCGCAAGCAGAGCACTGGCAGTACTTCACATAACTAATCGCTGCGTGTTAAGGCATCGTTTGGTCTACAAACCATGCGGACTACAATTAGTGCGAGCTGTTTATATTGGTAATGAAAGAAAGTGCTTTGACTTCAGCACTTCTCCGCTAGAGGAAATTTTTATCATGGTTAATTTTCTGTGAAGAAAACCAGATTTCATGTTAGCGGTAAAATAAAGCGACATGACGTGCGCATTTTTGGTATCGACGAGCCTCACAAATTACTGAGTACGAAAGAGATTTACTTAAGGGGAAACGTTTTTGAGCCATTTCTCGTGAAAAAGTGTACAGTTTTTTTTTATTTACAGGAAAACACAGCAAATAGATTGAGCTATCTTCACAAGCTGCAGGAATGTTTTTTTCCACAACTTTAGGAGGACTCCTAAAAGATAGAGCTCCACCAAACAGGCACAACAGTGTACGACAGTTTCTCAACGAAACTTGCCTCAATGCTGGATAAGGCGCGCAGAACTTCAATACACTACCCTGCATTCGTGGCTGCAAGATCTCCAGACATGACACCATGTGACTTTTTCCTGTGGTGATTTGTGAAAGAAAGAGTGTTCACTTCCTTTTGCCTTTTACCCTGTCGCAGAAGAAATGAAAAACAGAATAACAGCTGTCATGACTACAGTAAGAGCAGATACACGGCAAAAAATTTATGTCGAATTTATCTGTCGTCCAAATGTTGTTCCTGCTGATCCTGGTAGACACATAGAGCGTTTGTAATCCCTATGTAACCATAATTTTGTGAGTACTTTACAATCAATCCCATGTTTGTCGTACTTTTTAATAGTGAGCATGAAGTTTTGAAATGTGGTTATTATAATAAGTAAGTCTTGATAACATCAAAAGTTCTGGACGGTTTTGAGTTTTGGCTCAAGGTCTCTAGCACAGAATCAGTTAAATGAACAGACTTTCTAGAGGCTGGAACCAGTTAATCTCATTATTGGTTTGTAGAGGTTTTGTGGATCTGATCGAGAAACTTTTTTTTTGCAACACTACACGGGAAACATCCACTTCGACTGACAAATGTTTGGTTACACATATATTCTTGTGCTGGTCAGACCCAAATTGTTTGGCTGTTTGCGCTACATTTTGAATTAAATTAGAAGTTAAGAATTACTTAGTCATTATCAAGCAGTTAATGTGAAATACCTGAGGAGAATTAATTAATTACTCCGCATAGGTCGAACAGTAGGTCAATATTACGGCTTTCGTAATACCAATTTACGTTTGCAAACTCATTACTTTCATTAAGATTGCCATTAGTTGCTGGTACATATTTTACAGTGCAATCTATCTCGACTGCATAGGTATACTTTTGTTTTGAGATGTGCTTGGTGGGAAGGATAAAGAAGGAATGATAACTCCCCGCTTCCTTCCATGAAAAAGATGGAGACGTTTATGGGATGATATTGAGGGGTGGATCCGGGTTATATTGATTAAAAAAAGCCGATCTTCTGCTATATCATTGCAACTTCAAGACAGACAAGAGACTGGTTCGGTCATATCATTATGGTTCTAGTTCTTCGTATACTGTTGCTAGTGCTGTAGTTAAATCGGTTCATAGTGCACTGTAACTTTTACGTTGTCTTCTAACACAGCGTCTGTCAGGCTAGGTTCACAACCAAAAGAAACCTATTTTTCGTCATAAAGCCGTAGTTGAACAGCATTTCGGTATTATGGAGATACGCTAGGGTTTCGAAAGAGCAGTTGGCACACATGTCGCTTAACATCACACACGTCCGGGCCATCTAACAAGACACTAGTTGACACATGCAGCTTTAGTCCAGTGTATCTATTGTTATCCGTAACCTGAGACTGTAGGCAGTTTTTCAATAGTAATTTCTAGATTATTTGCATTTACGAATACGTGCTGGCGTCACATAAAGTAGCACCTGTGTCAATGGTTCAGCTTGGATTTATATTCGATGTTTGTTCCTTATAATAAAACCAAAAGCATTCTGGTTATCTTGACGATTAATGACGTAGCTGTTACGCTAATGTGTCATTTTTCCACTCGGGATGGCAGCGCGGTCTAGGCGCCATGTCACGGATTGCGCGGCCTCCCTCGGTCATGGGTGTGTGTGTCGTTCTTAGCATCAGTTACTTTAAGTAGTGTGTAAGTCTAGGGACCGATTACCTCATCAGTTTGGTCCCTTAGGAATTCACACATACACTCCTGGAAATTGAAATAAGAACACCGTGAATTCATTGTCCCAGGAAGGGGAAACTTTATTGACACATTCCTGGGGTCAGATACATCACATGATCACACTGACAGAACCACAGGCACATAGACACAGGCAACAGAGCATGCACAATGTCGGCACTAGTACAGTGTATATCCACCTTTCGCAGCAATGCAGGCTGCTATTCTCCCATGGAGACGATCGTAGAGATGCTGGATGTAGTCCTGTGGAACGGCTTGCCATGCCATTTCCACCTGGCGCCTCAGTTGGACCAGCGTTCGTGCTGGACGTGCAGACCGCGTGAGACGACGCTTCATCCAGTCCCAAACATGCTCAATGGGGGACAGATCCGGAGATCTTGCTGGCCAGGGTAGTTGACTTACACCTTCTAGAGCACGTTGGGTGGCACGGGATACATGCGGACGTGCATTGTCCTGTGGGAACAGCAAGTTCCCTTGCCGGTCTAGGAATGGTAGAACGATGGGTTCGATGACGGTTTGGCTGTACCGTGCACTATTCAGTGTCCCCTCGACGATCACCAGTGGTGTACGGCCAGTGTAGGAGATGCTCCCCACACCATGATGCCGGGTGTTGGCCCTGTGTGCCTCGGTCGTATGCAGTCCTGATTGTGGCGCTCACCTGCACGGCGCCAAACACGCATACGACCATCATTGGCACCAAGGCAGAAGCGACTCTCATCGCTGAAGACGACACGTCTCCATTCGTCCCTCCATTCACGCCCGTCGCGACACAACTGGAGGCGGGCTGCACGATGTTGGGGCGTGAGCGGAAGACGGCCTAACGGTGTGCGGGACCGTAGCCCAGCTTCATGGAGACGGTTGCGAATGGTCCTCGCCGATACCCCAGGAGCAACAGTGTCCCTAATTTGCTGGGAAGTGGCGGTGCGGTCCCCTACGGCACTGCGTAGGATACTACGGTCTTGGCGTGCATCCGTGCGTGGCTGCGGTCCGGTCCCAGGTCGACGGGCACGTGCACCTTCCGCCGACCACTGGCGACAACATCGATGTACTGTGGAGACCTCACGCCCCACGTGTTGAGCAATTCGGCGGTACGTCCACCCGGCCTCCCGCATGCCCACTATACGCCCTCGCTCAAAGTCCGTCAACTGCACATACGGTTCACGTCCACGCTGTCGCGGCATGCTACCAGTGTTAAAGACTGCGATGGAGCTCCGTATGCCACGGCAAACTGGCTGACACTGACGGCGGCGGTGCACAAATGCTGCGCAGCTAGCGCCATTCGACGGCCAACACCGCGGTTCCTGGTGTGTCCGCTGTGCCGTGCGTGTGATCATTGCTTGTACAGCCCTCTCGCAGTGTCCGGAGCAAGTATGGTGGGTCTGACACACCGGTGTCAATGTGTTCTTTTTTCCATTTCCAGGAGTGTATTTGAACATTTCTGAATGTGTTATTTTAATTTCACTGTAATGAATTACTCTGAACCTCAAAACTGCAAACAACCGAGCAGTTTGCATGCTTTTGTTTGTTGTACCAAGACCACCCTTTGCATGCCTCTGTTCTTCTATCCGGTAATACACTGGAAACGAAAGGGAAACTAACCCCCTTCGTAGATTGACGATACTACAAGCAAAGCTAATAAATCCATGTTTCCCGACTTTATCATTAGCCTTTTTTTCTTTTATTTCAGTTTATTGGCTTTCGATTGGTGTTCATGCAGCCATGTCAACAGTGGTAAGACGATAAGACAGAGTGTTTGAGGGGATGTTCGTGTTATTAACGACGATACGAATGTAGGGACAACAAAACACCAAGCCCCTGAGTGGAAAAAAAATCTCCGACCCTAATGGGAATCAAACTCGGACCCTTTCGGTTAGAAATCTGCTGCGCTAAATCTGCAGCTACCCAGACAAACAGTACCGCTCGGTGAATCAGCCTAGACCTCTTTCCATTAATTTAAGGATTGACAGGCTCTCCTACAGAGAAAAGTATCATGTATAGGCCATTTACAACATGAGAAATCATAGGCGAGAAAGTCTTGTGATACAGAATATAATTTTTAACCATTTTCTCACCCGAGAAGTTGATAAATTTATGAAAACAGTAACTACAGTTTTATACAACAGACATTTTACGAAATGTGTTTAGAATACCTGAAACAGAGATCGATTAAGTCACGATAAGCTTCCGCGGCCCTTGTCACAGTAAACAAAATTCTTCTGGGCATGTGATGAAACTGTCAATGAGGAAAAACTCTCCGACGTTTCGGCTACTGTTGTAAATGACCTTGCTCAGGGTTTTTGCGCTACCATCGACATAGCGGTCACATACCCAGAAGAATTTTGTTTAGTGAACGGTAAACATGTTACCGCAAGTCCGACAGTTCCGAAATAAGGCAGTCGGTTTCGATTTACAGCATAAAGAGAAAGGGACTGTACATTTACTGCCAAAAACGATAGTATTTCTCCTACTCAACTTCAATTGCTTGTTAAGGTAGCGGAGTACCTGCTGCGTGTGTACGCGAGTTTTCACGACAGTGCGACCCTCGACAGACGCTAGACATTAATTTTCCAGACAGGGGGCAATGTCAGCAACGTTAATTAAAGAAAGTAGCATTTTTCATGTCAGAACGGAGATATAAAATGTGAATGTAGTGTTAGCTAATTGCATGAGCGTCCACGGAATGACCACCTGACAAGTCTTGCAGGTAAATGGTAGTGGTATGTCGTGGTATGGAGCGGGTCTCGAACCAGACGCTAAAATGAAATTCTAAATTCCGACATGTATGTAAATCGCAAAGATAAATGAACGCCCGAGATAGAGACCTGTTTATAGCCGTAAGTTCAAAAATGGTTCAAATGGCTCTGAGCACTATGAGACTCAACATCTGAGGTCATCAGCCCCCTAGAAATTAGAACTACTTAAACCTAACTAACCTAAGGACATCACACATATCCATGCCCGAGGCACGATTCGAACCTGCGACCGTAGCGGTCATGCGGTTCCAAATTGAAGCGCCTAGAACCGCACGGCCACACCGGCCGGCTATAGCAGTAAGTAACACAATACTATCTAATGAGGCTAGTACAAATTCTGAACTCGAAATAATTCAGCTGTAGGTAAGTGTAAAGGCAGATTAAACGTGACAGTCGATTGCTTTTATAGACCACCAGCCCCAAAAACAGGAATGGCGAACAATTTGAGGGAAAACTTGGAGAAATTTTTGCCTTAATTTATGGTGATGTTATAGAATTTAATGGAGATTTCAATTTACAGGCTATAGGCAGGGAGATAAAAGTGGTCAGGATGGTATAGGGACATAGAATTATATGAAATTATTCTAAATGCCTTACCCGAAAATGAGCTTGACTGGTTAATCAGGAAAACGACAGCCGAGAACTTTCCGACTCAACAGACGTGAGTAGGGAATCAGGGCTCATAAGGCCGTCACAGCACCACAGAATGCAGCTGTAAAGACAAGTAGAAAGATATTTCTCCTTAATGATTCAACAAAATAAACAGAATTATGATTACCTTTGCTGTCAACATGAGAGCCGAGCGGTTCTAGGCGCTACAGTCTGGAACCGCGCGACCGCTACTGTCGCAGGCTCGAATCCTGCCTCGGGCATGGATGTGTGTGATGTCCTTAGGTTAGTTACGTTTAAGTAGTTCTAAGTTCTAGGGACTGAGACATGAGAAGTGCAATCCCAAAGTGCTCAGAGCCATTTGAACCATCAACATGAAACATTTGTCGGCGCCGGCCGTGGTGGCCGAGTGGTTCCAGGCGCTTCAGTCTGGAACCGCGCGACCGCTACGGTCGCAGGTTCGAATCCTGCCTCGGGCATGGATGTGTGTGATGTCATTATGTTAGTTAGGTTTAAGTAGTTCTAAGTTCTAGGGGACTGATGACCACAGATGTTAACTCCCAGAGTGTTCAGAGCCATTTGAACCATTTGAACCATTCGTCGGCAGGAGAGAAAAGTTGAGCATAAATGGACAAGGTTCAAGTGTATTGTACAAATAGTACTTTATGTATTGCACAATACGCATTGTAAAGGCATGTGCAGATCAAAGTAGTTCGGAACGGGAAACAAGACGTGGTTAAACAGCGGTGTTAGAAAGATAATCTAAAAGGAAAGTGCCCGTCATGACAGATTTAACTATGGCCAGAGCCTCGTATTCAAACAAAAACCAAACGAACCCAAAAATGGCTTAAGAACAGCCATGTGTGGTTCAACGAATAAGAAAGCAGACTTCTCTCTATCGAACTGGCCGAAAATCCTAAGATGGATTATGTTCAATCAGTCAAGGATCAAACCATCTTCCCAAACACTTTAGTCACTATAATGACATCGAAACTGAAGATGAAAGAGTACCTAAATACTAAACTACTTTGCCCAAAGCAAGGAGCAAGGTATTTAATTACTCGAAGATCTGTGGTAAGCGTCTGGACTGTGTAGTATCGTACACACACATACACATACACTTTGAGAGAGAGAGAGAGAGAGAGAGAGAGAGAGAGTGAGAGATAAACACACACTAATATTACATGCTTATATATTCTCATTTCTGGTGGGCCTCAATATATTGGTCATTTTTGTCGGTTCACTATCAGTTCATAATTTCTCCTAAGGCCATTCTATTCAACAGGTGTTGTAGTTATTCCTCGCTTTCGCAAACGATAAGAGTGTCTTATAATTGATATATATTCACCATGAATTTTAATACCACTTCTCAAATTATCTGTTATTTCCGACAATGCTTGTATGATATATAAGTTGAACAGTCTTACAACCGTTTTTATCTAAGCACTTGTATCCGGTCTGTTGTTATATATTCCACCTTTTTCTCTATAGCAGTCAGCTGACTTTTTCTGAAGTGTTACAACATATTGCACTACTGCGTGTACAAAGCGACATGAAGGGGACGAATATGCGAAATGTCGTGAGTTGTATGTATTTTCGATTCTGGAGGATTCTGGATAGTTGACCAATTCAAGAGTACTGCTTCGGTGTTGACAACCCTAATCAAGTAGGTAGGACGCTTTATGTCGATCGAATATAGATATGAGCTACTAACAGCACAACATGTCGGTGATGTATAGCTGATACGGAAGTGTAACGAAATTATCTGAGAAACTGAACGGGATATCTTTAGAAGAAAGGTAACGTGATTCTCTTTCTCTTGCAGCTATAGAAACGGTGTACGATATAGACTTTGCAATATTCCTGAAACTCCTTTTGTACATGAAGCTGAAATCATCATAAATTCCGTACCCAATCAGAAACCCTTATAGGATCACTTTGCTGAATGTTTGTCCATCCGTGTGTTAAGACCCATTTCTATCAGGAACGTATAAAGTTGAATTAACGTCAAATATTTATTTAAGGTCATGTGTAGAAATGTAAGCTTCTATGTCAAGCCGGCCGCGGTAGCCGAGCTGTTCTAGGCGCTCCAGTCCGGAACCGCGCGACTGCTACGGTCGCAGGTTCGAATCCTGCCTCGGGCATGGATGTGTGTGATGTCCTTAGGTTAGTTAGGTTTAAGTATTTCTAAGTTCTAGGGGACTAATGACGTCAGATGTTAAGTCCCATAGTGCTCAGAGCCACTTGAACCATTTGAATTTCTATGTCAATGCAATAATGATATACAGCAATTTATGAGGTCTTTTGATAGTTTCAAACTCATCAAAATCTGTAGGTAACTTCAGGTTGAAATTTGTCACCAAGAAAGGCTTCAGAGTGCAAGAACAGGAAAAAAACCCAAGATTTTAATTTATTGTTTATTTATAAGCATTTCACACAGAAAACGTCTTTTTTTGCAATTCGTTGCCTATCTGTCAATCTATTAAAACCTATTTTCGGTGGGGATGAGTAGAGATATCAAGCTGGAATATAAGTTAAATACTAATATCTACCGTATTAAAAAGTTAACCTCCAAGTAAATCCAATCGAAAAAGACAGCAGTTTATCTCACATATTTTGATACTTGTGAACTCACTCATAAAAACCTATAGGGCACTTCCCGTTGGCCTAGAATCTTCATGAAATATCGAAAGATGCCAGGTTTCACAGAACAAGTGAAGGAAAAAACCTAAAAATTGTTGTAATTATATCAGATTTATTTTTTTCTTGCCATTTGTTGTCCGTCTGTCAAATAGCCATTTCGGACCCTGCACATACGATTGTGTTGTTGCGGTTTATTTGTGGTGTAGCGTCGTATTATTGCGCTACTTAGTTACATTCTAAGTGAAACGACTGTGTATGAATCGTTGAATCGGATGCAATTCGAAGCATATCGATATCATGTTTCGATATCTTATTCCAAATAAGAAATAGGGAATCTTAATGTTTGGAAATTTTAACATGGCAGCGTGCGAGACTCTACGTCCAAGTTACTCCTAATTGAGCATTATTTATCATGTTTCAAGATTATAAAAATGTCTTTCAGAATCTGAAATGTCTATAGAAGTAACTAAACATTGTTTTTGTTGTGGTCTTTAGTACTGAGACTGGATTGATGGAGCTCTCCATGCTACTCTATCCTGTGCAAACTTCTTCATCTCCCAGTACCTTCTGACTCTGCTTAGTGTATTCATCTCTTGGCCTCCCTCTACGAGTTTTACCCTCCACACTGCCCTCCAATACTAAATTGAGGATCCCTTGATGCCTCAGAACATATCCTACCAACCGATCCCTTCTTCTAGTCAAGTTGTGCCACAAACTCTTCTCCCCAATTCCGTTCATTACCTCCCTATTAGTTATGTGATCTATCCAAGTAATCTTCAGTATTCTTCTGTAGCACTACATTTCGAAAGCTTCTATTCTCTTTTTGTCCAATCTATTTATGGTCCTTGTTTCACTTCCATACATGGCTACACTCCATACAAATACTTTCAGAAACGACTTCCTGACACTTAAATCTATACTCTATGTTAACAAATTTCTCTTCTTCAGAAACGCTTTCCTTGCCATTGCCAGTCTACATTTTATATCCTCTCTACTTCGACCCTCATTAGTTATTTTACTCCCCAAATAGCAAAACTCCTTTACTACTTTAAGTGTCTCATTTCTTAATCTAATTCCATCAGTAGCACCCTTCTTAATTTGGCTACATTCCATTATCCTAATTTTGCTTTTGTTAATGCTCGTCTTATATCCTCCTATCAAGACACTGTCCATTCCGTTCAACTGCTCTTCCCAGTCCTTTGCTGTCTCTGACAGAATTACAATGTCATCGGCGAACCTCAAAGTTTTTATTTCTTCTCCATGGATTTTAATACCTACTCCGAATTTTTCTTTTGTTTCCTTTACTGCTTGCTCAATACACAGATTGAATAACATCGGGGAGAAGCTACAACGCTGTCTCACTCCATTCCCAACCACTGCTTCCCTTTCATGTCCCTCTACTCTTATAACTGCCATCTGGTTTCTGTACAAATTGTAAACAGCCTTTCACTCCCTGTATTTTTCCCCTGCCACCTTTAGAATTTGAAAGAGAGTATTCCAGTTAACATTGTCAAAAGCTTTCTCTAAGTCTACAATTATTAGAAACGTAGGTTTGAATTTCCTTAATCTTTCTTCTAAGATAAGTCATAGGGTTAGTATTGCCTCACGTGTACCAACATTTGTACGGAATCCAAACTGATCTTCCCCGAGGTGGGCTTCTACCAGTTTTTCCATTCGTCTGTAAAGAATTCGCGTTAGTATTTTTTGTGAATTATTATACTGATATGCTTATGTAAAGTTTGGAAGGTAGGAGACGAGATACTGCCAGAAGTAAAGCTGTGAGTACCGGCCGTGAGTCGTGCTTTGGTAGCTCAGATGGTAGAGCACTTGCCCGCGAAAGGCAAAGGTCCCCAGTTCGAGACTCGGTCGGGCACACAGTTTTAATCTGCCAGGAAGTTTCATGTCAGCGCACACTCCGCTGCAGAGTGAAAATCTCATTCTATTATACGGATAGATCGGTAATTTTCACATCTGTCAACACCTGCTTTATTTGGGATTGGAATTATTATATTCTTCTTGAAGTCTTAGGGTATTTCGCCTGTCTCATATATCTTTCTCACCATATGGTAGAGTTTTGTCATGACTGGCTCTCCCAAGGCCGTCAGTAGTTCTAATGGAAAGTTGTCTACTCCCGGGGCATTGTTTCGCCTCAGGTCTTTGTCAAACTCTTCACGCAGTATCGTATCTCCCATTTCATCTTCATCTACATCCTCTTCCATTTCCATAATATCTTCCTCAAGTACATCGCCCTTGTATAGACCATCTATATGCTTCTTCTACCTTCCTGCTTTCCCTTCTATGCTCAGAACTGGGTTTCCATCTGAGCTCTTGATATTCATACTAGTTGTTCTCTTTTCTCCAAAAGTCTCTTTAATTTTCCTGTAGGCAGTATCTATCTTACCCCTAGTGAGATAAGCCTCTACATCCTTACATTAGCCATCCCTGTTTACCCATTTTGCACTTCCTGTTGATCTCATTTTTGAGACGTTTGTATTCCTTTTTGCCTCCTTCATTTACTGCATTTTTATATTTTCTCCTTTCATCAATTAAATTTAATGTTTCTTCTGTTACGCAAGGATTTCTACCAGCCCTCGTCTTTTTACCTACTCGATCGTCTGCTGCCTTCACTACTTCATCCCTCAGAGCTACCCATTCTTCTTCTTCCCCCATTCCTGTCAATTGTTCCCTTATGCTCTCCCTGAAACTCTCTACAACCTCTGGTTTAGTCAGTTTATCCAGGTCCAATCTCCCTAAATTCCCACCTTTTTACAGTTTCTTCAGTATCAATCTACAGTTCATACCCAATAGATTGTGCGCAGAGTCCACATCTGCCCCTGAAAATGCCTTACAATTTAAAACCTGGTACCTAAATCTCTGTCCTACCATTATATAATCTATCTGATACTTTCTAGTATCTTCAGTATTCTTCCATGTATACAGCATTCTTTTATGATTCTTGAACCAAGTGTTAGCTATGATTAAGTTGTGCTATGTGCAAAATTCTATCAGAGGGTTTCCTCTTTCAGTTCATACCCCCAATCCATGTTCACCTACTATGTTTCCTTCTCACCCTTTTCCTACTCTCGAATTCCAGTCACCCATGACTATTAAATTTTCGTCTCCCTTCATTACCTGAATAATTTCTTTTATCTCATCATACATTGCATCAATTTCTTCATCATCTGCAGAGCTAGATGCCATATAAACTTGTACTACTGTAGTAGGCGTGGGCTTCGTGTCTATCTTGCATTCACTATGCTGTTTGTAGTAGCTTACTCGCACGCCTATTTTTTTTATTCATTATTAAACCTACTCCTTCATTACCCCCGTATTCACCTGACACAAAGTCTTGTTCCTCCTGCCACCGAACTTCACTAATTCCGACTACATCTAACATCTAACTTTAACCCATCCATTTCCCTTTTTAGATATTCTAACCTACCTGCATGATTAAGGGATCTGACTTTCCACGCTCCAACCCGTAGAACGCCAGTTTTCTTTCTTCTGATAAAAACGTCCTCCTGAGTACTCCCCACCCGAAGATCCGAATGGTGGACTATTTTACCTCCGGAATATTTTACCCAATAGGACGCCATCATCATTTAACCATACAGTAAAGCTGCATGTCCTCGGGAAAAATTACGGCTGTAGTTTCCCCTTGCTTTCAGCCGTTCGTAGTACCAGCACAGCAAGGCCGTTTTGGTTAGTGTTACAAGGCCAGATCAGTCAATCATCCAGACTGTTGTCCCTGCACCTACTGATAAGGTTGCTGCCCCTCTTCAGGAACCACATGTTTGTCTGGCCTCTCAACAGATACCCCTCCGTTGTGGTTGCACCTACGGTACGGCCATCTGTATCGCTGAGACCCGCAAGCCTGCACACCATCGGCAAGGTCCATGGTTCATGTGGGGGGGGAGATCTCTTATGTATGTACTGTATAATCAGAATCTTGTCACAACATTAGAGAACGCTTAATATTTAATGGCCATTATAACGTTGACATCAGGGAGGATAACAGATAATAAAATTTTATTTGATGTCCACATCGAAACGGTTATCGGTGGCCCTGACGCGACTGGGGCAACAATGATTACCAGAGTACAAAGGACAACTAGAACATACAAAAATATAGGTGTGTTCAATAAAATAGATAAAAAATCAGTAGTATCATATACCAAAGAGGAAGTTGAAACTTTCAGCACAGGACAGGAGCATGTAGAGGAACTGTGGCTCCAGTTTAAAACAATAGTTGACCATGCACTGGATAGATATGTATCCAGTAGAACAGTTCGTAATGGGAGGGAACTTCAATGGTGTACAGTCACTGTAAAGAAACTGCTAAAGAAAAAGAGTTTACTGCCTAATAGGTGTAGGACAAAGAGTCGGGCTATAGATAGAGACATTCTGAGCGAAACGCGTTTGACTGTCAAGAGAGCAATGAGTGATGCCTTCAGTGACTACCGCAGCGTAATATTGTCACGTGATCTTTCAAAAAACCAAAAATGTTGGTGCCCAGTCCCTAGTGAATGTGAAATGAACTGAAATTGAGGGTTGCAAAGGAAAAGCTGAAATGCTTAACTCAGAATTGCCCTAGTTTAATCCTCAATCGACTGAAAGGAGGACTGAAACATTAGTGTCAGTGGTGTTGAGAAACATCTGAAATCATTAAAACTGAAAAAAGGTCCAGAGCCAGAAGGAACCCGGTCAGATTCTATATTGAATCTGCGGCTGAGCTAGCCCTTGTTATAACTATAATATATGATAGATCCCTCGAACGAAAAACCGTGCCCGGTTCTTGGAAGAAGGCACAGTTCATACCTGTCTACATGGGGCCGTTGAGATACTAAACTCCTGATCCCATACATTATTTGTTGGCACGAGTACCGTGAGATCCTGATCGTCACGAGCAGCAATATGGGGGACGATAAACCGCAGGCTCGAATGGCCACAGTCCTGCCGGTCCTATTCCGACACTTGCTGGTAGAAGTTTCTCTTGTTGCTCTAGGCATAACACGACCTTCTTACATTATGGTGTTAAAATGACCATACTTTTCCAACCTCAAATCAATTACCGTAGTAATGCTTTCTTTTTTCTTTTTGTTTCTCATTTTTTGCCTTTTTTTTTAAATTTAACATTTACGACGGCCGTGCGATAAATAATCCAACAGATTTTTTTTTTCTGAAAGCAGATAGGTTTTATCCAGGATTCCAGCACATCATATACAAAACCCTAGTTTCCAACACAATCTCCAATCAATGCGAAGGCCTTACACCACAGTACCGGGAGAGCCTTTATGCCCTCATCGTACCATCCTACTGGTCGACATCTAATGCAACGTCTTGCTGCATCAGTAACCTCCTCGTCTTCCACGTACTGCTTCCCGCGAAGTGCATCATTCGTTCAGTCAAATAGATGATAATCTGAAGGTGCGAGATGAAGACTTTGGGATGGGTGAGAAAGGATTTTGCGCTGTTGTGAGGTGACAGACGCCTCTCCCAATGGCTCTCCGCGCTTGTGTTCACTGCCATATCTCTGTAGACACTATGAATATCGGAGATGCTCTAGTTTTCCACCAAAAAAGCTCAATGCAAGCTCTCTGTTCGGAGCGCACCTGCGTTAGAGACATCATTTGGAAACTATAGGAAATATAGGAATATTTGAGGATGTGCCCCAACAAATTCCGTATTTCTTTAAGCGAAATTGACCGAGAAAGAAAATGTATTGCATTACTTACTGAAAACTCTCATAATACTCCAAGAAGGCGTAGGGTTTTACAATGTTCTCTTTAAATTATTTCTGTGTTAATGTATAATTTTCTCTGAAACTTTCCAATGTCCTTTATTTTCTGCTGGTAGAGTGATTTCATTCTGTGAGTCTCCTACTCCGATCGAAACGCTTGCTTTAATGTCACTGATATACTCTGCTTTTTTTGTCCTGGTTAAAGTTTTACTCTTGTGTGACAGTTCTCTAGCACCTAGGGTACATGCAGAACCTGTAATCCTAAAAAGGCTACTGAAAAAGCGGCAGGTTTGATGTGGTTATTCGCTTTTAAATTATTGTAATATCCATTCATAATATTCTAATATTATTTCCATCAGTTTTTCCGTTTCCCGTGTGTACTTCCTTGTTCACTACTCTAAATTCTTAACACCCCGAGGCAACCCGGAGAAACTGTTCTCCTACTGTCTGCGTATGCCGTATATGCTTCAGATTGCGTCAGTGTAATGCCGTTACGAAAGAATTCGATTTAAAAAACGCATTTTCATCCAGTAATGTCATAGAGGCACTCCATGGCGCCACTGTACTCTGTTTTAAAGTGGAGGGAAATGAGATATGACGTCCCGTATTACGAAGTTTGGCGGGCGAATTGAAGCGAGCTTCTGAAGAGCATCGTGTTTCATAACCAGAGATACGGGCAGACAACGCAAACCCTCACGCACTCGTACGTTTCGTCATCCCTTGGTTTCTATTGCTCCACTCGCTCACTGCCAGCTCGCTTCACTTGTTACAGGTTTTGCTAGTACTGCAGACTGTCTCTTTGTAATCATAACTCTTCTCTTAGCACACGCTTTGGTCTACAATTTTTTAACAACGCTTACGTTCTAAGATACACTAGAGGAAAATAAAAATTACAGGTTTCTGAGGTCTCGTTGCGAAAACAGTAAATCTTATTTACATAGTATGTTGTATTTCGAAATTCTCCATTACTGGACTAAGTGGACTCCCTACGGCAGTGCCATCCACTTATTCGTAGAAATCGCTATTGTAGACGAAGTACCTCTTGAGAAGATATAAAAGAAAGAGACTGTTGATGTACTGAGGAAAATGAAATCGGTATGCTCCAGAGATTCATTGAGTGGCACAATGGTACTCAAAGAAACAATATCGAAACTGACCAGGATGTCGTTTGACACAAATATTAGTTCCTTCACCTTCTCAGTGAAATACCCCAAGTCATAATAGGTAGTAACAATGGATTATATTATTGTCCCTAGTCTTACTTGTGTGCAATATTTTGGATATAAACATTTTGTTAACAATTTTAGTGATCTTTTTGTTTCCCTTCTTTTCAACTTCAGTGACTTTAATGCAGATAATAATTTTTACAAATTTGTTTCCAGATTAACTACCAGCTGTTTTAAGACATTCTGTTTACAGTTCTTAGGGAACAAGCGAGCATCTTATGAAAAAATTGGTTGCAACATGTAATTGAAAATGCATTTCTTACATAGTCATCTTGACTTTTTCCCCAAAGATTGTGCTGCAGTAAGTGATTGACATGGGGAGCGATTTCATCAAGATATTGCAACATTTGAGAAGAGGTATGCCAGAAAGTGGAGCTCTACTATTTTTGAAGATTACTGCTGGACTGTCATAGGGAATGTTTCCGGTTATGTGTATAAACGTCAAGTCAAGCGAAAACGGTCATCTTCTGAATTTATCTCTCAACAAAATATGTAATTGTATATACTGTACATATGGACATTTAACATTTTTAATCCTTTACATACATGTGTCACCAGTTAATTTATATATTTTCTTTTGTATTTTACATTGTTCTGGTACAAAGTAGACTTACGAAGTATTTTCATTCATGTAATATAATCTTCATTTCTTGTTAATACTTTACTTTTTACTTAATATTTTACTTTTTCCAGAATGGCACTAAAATTTATCAGTGCATAACACACAACATAATTCAAGTAATTATTCACTTAAAATTTGTTAAGCCGAATCTCGGAACATGAATGCAT
This sequence comes from Schistocerca nitens, assembly GCF_023898315.1. Taxonomy (NCBI): domain Eukaryota; kingdom Metazoa; phylum Arthropoda; class Insecta; order Orthoptera; family Acrididae; genus Schistocerca; species Schistocerca nitens. The sequence goes on along the minus strand of NC_064619.1, from coordinate 544,876,524 downwards.
ATTTAGTTAGTGACTTATTTATACAATAATGTAGATTAACTTTTTTAAAAAAAAGTTGAGCTAAATATTTATGAAGATGATGATTTTGCATCATTTTATATTGAAATAACTAACTCAAAATCATGCAGTTTACAAACTTTGTCTTCGAATTTGTTGTTCAGTGAGTTTTTCCGGTCCTGTTATCTGTACCATCACTAGTAAGCGTCATGAGTGGGTTTTGCGCAACCACGTCATTCCAGCTCTCCAACACCGTGGATGTGTGGATGGGGTCATTTATATGCAAGATGGCGCACCTCCGCACATTGAAAATCCAGTTAAGCAGCTGCAGAAGCGGCATTTCGGAAATGCAGGAATTATCAGCCACCACTTCCCTACAGCGTGGCCGTCCCGATCACCTGATCTTAATCCGTGTGACTTCTGGCTGCGGGGCTATCTGTAAAATGTGGTGTTCAGTGTTTCGATTGCGAATTTAGCTGCAGTGGAGGCACACATTGCGCAACACATTCTGAACGTGACCCCAGAAACACTCCGAACACTTGTGGAACATACTGTTTCTCGATTTCAACTTATTGCAGAAAGCGGTGGACATCATACTGAACATGTGATTCTTGAGTTTTTCCCGGCGTATTTGATAATCAAAATATCCACGGGTGTACTGCCGGTCTACAGTGTCCAACGGGCACAATATTTCGGTGATCATACATGTCGCCATCATCAGGTGAACTGACGGACTGAGATCCTGTGAACGTGCCTACACGGAGATCCGTACACTATGGCTGCTCAGGGGGAACTGGGTTCGGTCGCGGCGGCGGCCGATTTAAATACCCTCCGTTGTGACGACCACGGCGGACAGAGCCATCACACCGACGTCATCTCAGACGCCGTCGCAATCTGTTCCACCGCGCGACCATGGCGCGGGGCGCGGACGGCGGAGTGAGCGCGCCGCGGGCGGAGGGTATTTAAATCGGCCGCCGCCACGACCGAACCCAGTTGCTCCTGAGCAGCCATAGTGTACGGATCTCCGTGCCGGCACGTTCACAGGAGCTCAGTCCGTCAGTTCACCTGATGATGGCGACATGTATGATCGCCGAAATATTGTGCCCGTTGGACACTGTAGACCGGCAGTACACCCGTGGATATTTTGATTATCATACTGAACATGTTTTGCGCTAGTCACACGGAAATTAATAACCCGATTTGATTTTGAGTCATAGTTCTTATGCAGGTTTTGGCCTCAAGAAAATTAAAAACAGCTGTGAGCGATGCTTTTTATGCGCTTTTGTCGGCCTGAGTGACCGAGCGGTTCTAGGTGCTACAGTCTGGAACCCCGCGACCGCTATGGTCGCAGGTTCGAATCCTGCCTCGGGAATAGATGTGTGTGATGTCCTTAGGTTAGTTAGATTTAACTGGTTCTAAGTTCTGGGGGACTGATGACCTCAGAAGTTAACTCCCATAGTGCTCAGAGTCATTTGAAACATTTTTTGATGTGCGCTTTTTGGCCTCACGACAGTTAAAGACCGATTTTTCCCATCTGATGTGATATGACCTTGCCGTGGTGGATCAGCTTACGTAACTAACAGTATCATACCCTTACACCCATGCATACTGAGTAGTACAGTTTGTTTAACGTCAGACGTACGCTTTAGGCATTGTTGTATGGTTCATTCGTTATTTGTAGTCGGCCACTATTACATTATGATGCTTACGGTGCCGTCTGTTGCTACCATTTGTAACTATTTATTTTTCTTCTGCGACATGTTTTCCCTCTTCTCCGATAATATTCCGTTGCAATTTGACGTCATTATGACCAGTGATGTTATTTCTACAGCGGTTTGAAAGTTTAACTTTAATTATAATCACACTGTACATGCTGACGTCGCAAGGCAAAGACGAAGAGATAGAGAAAAAATATGACGATTCTGAAAGGGTAATACAATACATAAAGGGGGATGAAAATCTAACAGTCATGGGGGACTGGAATACAGTTGTAGGGAAAGGAATATAAGAAAACGTTAGCCTACAGGAGAATATGAGCTAAGGACAAAGAATGAGAGAGGAGAGAGACTAATTGAGTTCTGTAATAAATTTCAGCTAGTAATACCGAATACTCCGTTCAAGAATCACAGGAGAAGGAGGTACACTAGAAGAAGGCCAGGTGATAAGGAAACATTTCAGTTAAATTACATCATGGTGAGAGAGTGATTTCGAAATCAAATACCAGATTAAAAGGTATGCCCAGGAGCAGATATGGGCTCAGATCATAATGTGGTAGTGAAGTCAGGAAGAATCTGTATGCGAAGAAATTACATATGGAGGTGTTAAGGCAAGGAAAGATACGTTTGAAGTTCACTGAGACTACAGATACAGCAATAAGGAATAGCTCAGTACGCAGTACAGTTAAAGAGGAGGGGACATCTGTAAAAAGGGCTATTACAGAAGCTGGAAATTAACACTTAGGTACAAAGAAGGTAACCGCAAGGAAACCATGGGTAACAGAAGAAATACTTCAGTTGATCGATGAAAGGAGAAAGTACAAAAATGTTCAGGAATACAGATATACAAGTTGCTGATGGATGAAATAAATAGGAAGTTCAGGAAAGCTAACACGAAATGGCAGCATGAAAAATGAAAAGGAATCGAAAAAGAAATGATTGTCGGAAGCACTGACTCAGAATAAAGGAAAGTCAAAATAACCTTCGGTGAAATTAAAAGCAACGATAGTAACATTAAGAATCACACTGTTAAATGCAGAGGAGAGAGAGCGGATAGGTGGAAAGTCTACACTGAAGGCTTTTATGAGGGGGAAGATTTGTCTGACGTGATAGAAGAAGAAACAAGAGTCGATTTAAAAGAGATAGGGGATCCAGTTTTAGAATCAGAATTTAAGAGAGCTTTGGAGGACTTAAGAAGGGATCGATAACCTTCCATCAGAATTTCTAAAATCATTGGGGGAAGTGACAACAAACCGACTGTACTAGAATGTCTGAGATTGGCGACATACCATCTGACATTCGGAAAAATATAATCCACACAATTCTGAAGTCTACAAGAGCTGATAAGTGTGAGAATTATCGCACAATCAGCTTAATGGCTCATGCATCGGAGTTGCTGACAAGAATAATAGACAGCAGTAAGGAAAAGAAAACTGAGGGTGTGCAAGATGAAGATCAGTTTGGCTTTAGAAAGGGTAAAGGTACGAGAGAGACAACTCTGACGTTGCGGTTGATAATGGAAGCGAGATTGAAGAAAAATCAAGATTCGTTCAACAATGTAAAATTCTGAGAAAAACAGCAGAAAGCTGTATAGAGAGACAGGTAATATATAGTATGTATAGGAGCCAAGAGTGAATAATAATAGTGGACGATCAAGAACGAAGTGCTTGGAATGGTAGTGAAACACGGACGGTGGGAAAAGTGCAACAGATGAGAATTAAAGCATTTGACATGTGGTGCTACAGACGAATGCTGAAAATTAAGTGAACTGATAAAGAGTAAAAAGATCTTGCGCAGAATCGGAAAGGAAAGGAATATGCGGAAAACACTGAGAAGGAAATGGAACAGGATGATGGGACATCTGTTAACACATCATTCCACGGAGTTAGAGGGAGCTATAGAGGGAAAAAAACTGTAAAGGAAGCAGAGGTTGAAATACATCTACATCTACATGGATACTCTGTAAATCACATTTAAGTGCCCGGCAGAGGGTTCATCGAACCACCTTCGCCGGCCGGAGTGGCCGTGCGGTTCTAGGCGCTACAGTCTGGAACCGAGCGACCGCTACGGTCACAGGTTCGAGTCCTGCCTCGGACATGGATGTGTGTGATGTCCTTAGGTTAGTTAGGTTTAATTATTTCTAAGTTCTAGGCGACTAATGACCTCAGAAGTTAAGTCGCATAGTGCTCAGAGCCATTTGAACCATTTTTTTGAATCACCTTCACAATTCTCTATTATTCCAATCTCGTACAGCGCGCGGAAAGAACGAACACCTATATCTTTCCGTACGAGCTCTGATTTCCCTTATTTTATTATGGTGATCGTTTCTCCCTATGTAGCTCGGTGTCAAAGAAATATTTTCGCATTCGAAGGAGAAAGTTGGTGACTGGAATTTTCTTGAGAAGATTCCGTCGCCACGAAAAACGCCTTTCTTTTAATGATGTCCAGCCCAAATCATGTATCATTTCTGTCACACACTCTCCCATATTTCGTGATAATACAAAGCGTGCTGAGCTTCTTTGAACTTTGTCGATGTACTCCGTCAGTCCTATCTGGTAAGGATCCCACGCCGTGCAGCAGTGTTCTAAAAGAGGACAGACAAGCGCAGTGTAGGCAGTCTCCTTAGTAGTTCTGTTACATTTTCCAAGTGTCCTGCTAATAAAACGCAGTCTTTGGTTAGCCTTCCCCACAACATTTTCTATGTGTTCCTTCCAATTTAAGTTCTTCGTAATTGTAATACCCAGATATTTAGTTGTATTTACGGCTTTTAGATTAGACTGATTTATCGTGTAACCGAAGTTTAACGAATTTCTTTTAGCACTCATGTGGATGACCTCACACTTTTCGTTATTTTGGTCAACTGCCAAGTTTCGCACCATATTTTCTAAATCGTTTTGATCTTCTGACGACTTTATTAGTCGATAAACGACAGCGTCGTCTGCAAACAACCTAAGACAGCCGCTCAGATTATCTCCCAAAGGGTTTATATAGATAAGGAACAGCAAAGGGCCTATAACGGTACCTTGGGGAACGTCAGAAATCACTTCTGTTTTACAGAATGACTTTCCATCAGTTACTACGAACTGTGACCTCTCTAACAGGAAATCACAAATGCAGTCACATAACTGAGACGATATTCCATAAGCACGCAATTTCACTACAAGCCGCTTATGTGGTACAGTGTCAAAAGCCTTCCGGATATCCAGAAATACGGAATCGATCTGGAAGCCCTTTTAAATAGCACTGAACACTTCATGTGAATAAAGAGCTAGTTGTGTTTCACATTAACGATGTTTTCGAAAGCCATGTTGACTGTGTGTAAATAGACAGTTTTCTTCGAGGTAATTCATAATGTTTGAACACAATATTTTGTTTCAAAATCCTGCTGCATATCAACGTTAACGATATGGGCCTGTAATTTAGGGGTTACTCCTAATACCTTTCTTGAATATTGGTGTGACCTGTGCAACTTTCCAGTCTTCGATACGGATCTTTCGTTGAGCGAATAGTTTTATATGATTGTTAAGTATGGAGCTAATGCATCAGTATACTCCGAAAGGAACCTAATTGGTATACAGTCTAGACCAGAAGAATTACTTTTATTAAGTGAGTTAAGTTGAATCCCTACTCCGAGGATATTTACTTCTACGTTACTCATGTTGGCAGCTGCTCTATATTCGAATTCTGGAATATTCTCGTCGTCCTCTTATGTAAAGGCATTTCGAAACGCTGTGTTCAGTAACTCTGCTTTGGCAGGACTGTCTTCAATAGTATCACCATTGCTATGGCGCAGAGAAGGTATTGATTGTTTCTTGCCGCTAACATACTTCGCATACGACCAGAATCTCTCTGTATTTTCTGCCCGGATTCGAGACAAAGTTTCGTTGTGGAAACTGTTATAAGCATCTCGCATTGAAGTCCGCGCTAAATTTCAAGCTTCTGTAAAAGATCGCCATTCTTGGGGATTTTGCGTCTCTTTAAATTTGGAATGTTTGTTTCGTTGTTTCTGCAACAGTGTTGTAACCCGTTTTGTGTACCAAGGAGAATCAGCTCCGTCGTTTGTTAATTTATTTGATATAAAGCTCTCATTTGTTGCCGATACTATTTCTTTGAATTCAGGACACATCTGGTCTACACTTATTATATTAATTTGGAGCGCTGCAATATTCCTAAAAAGTGACATCAAGCGACGCAGGTCACTGCCCTAAGGACTTGCAGACGCACGCGCTCAGCAATCGCCACTATGCACAAAATGGCGTGGCTACAGGTTCTACCTGGTGGCCAACACTCAGGTCACTGCCCTCTGCCACCAGTAGCCTCTATTAAGAATTCGGGCCGTCCCTCACGACGTGTTTGGTGTTCTAAATGGCATCCAGCACCCCTGGTACAAGGTTCATTCACTCCTTCTGCGCAGGCATACAACTCATTAGATCAAGAACATGCAATTAAACAGTTAGATGAAAAAATGACGAGTGTTAGAGGTTAGATCTTCGCAATAACTATCATTAGCCACACCCGCATCATACATATATGTGTAAATCAGCGTAAGAAATATGAAACGCATCAGTTCAGATTTGGCCGACACGTTTCAAGACGTTTAGTCGAATAAGTGCTAAATAAAGATATAAACGTGGTTTGAATTCCTTATTGATGTATTACGTGTAAAGAAAGGGTAGTTACTTTGAGCTGCGGTTACGTTAAGGAAATACCGGTGTGGTAGAAGAAAGTTTACTTCAGCAAAAGAGCTCTATGTGCCTGAAATGTGTAACAAAAGATACAAGACAAGACATCTAAATGTGTATGACAGGAACAAAGTGTAAATGGCCAAGTAGACGGCATATTTTCTACTTTTCTTGTAGGTTCTTTCCCTTCTTTTATTCTTCTTCTCCTCTCATTTACGTTTTCCAGTGGATTACCTTTCTAATTACGTAGCTTATACGGTGCACATTGCTTATACATTCGCCGTCGCCTTAGTAACATGCGCAGCGGCAGCCACTTTGTGTTTTGTGCTCTTTACATCCTTATTTTCTGACACTGTTGAAATTTTCTTCAAGATCGTATTCCTTGCAATTCATCCAATCGATATCGTTGTGACTCCCATCCATTTTAATTGTTCGTTCGTTACAACTGCTGAGATTAAATAAATTACGTTACATCTCAGTATTCTCTAAGTCACTTTCTGTAAGGAATTTACTGTTCTGTTTCAAATGATGGAGCCTGAAATTCGACAACCTTTTGTGTTTTGCTGCAGACTCCTTTTAGTATCTACTACGTGTAATCAGACTAACGATGTTTCAACTGATGCAGCGAGGGCTGTGTAGACTGCAGGATGCAGAAACGTCATAGAGATGTTGATTAATCGTTGCACTCGTGGGGTATGCCGAAATACTGATACTTTCTATTTCTACCACTAGATGAATAAATGGTGTTGTAAGCAGTCAGGATTTGGTGTGCGTGCAGGAAAAGGAGTGGAACGGTCAAACCACTGAGAAAGGTGGTTCTACCACTTTTATTATAATATGGTTATGAGTTACAACGTGTGTTTGGTGTGGTCTTCAGACTCAGCAACATGCTGGATCTGTAACAAACCATGGTTCACAGTTGTTCACAACATATCAAGGTTAACCAGAGCGATTTGTCGTCGTATGCTAGCCTTCAAATCAGAACGTCTGGCTACGTCCCTGAGAGAGGTGATCTTCCAGATATCCCCAAAACCAGCAGTCACATGGGTGTAAGTCTGTGGGACCTGGAAAACCACCCAACTTCAAATTATCTGGAGACAAAATAGTCGGTACCGTAGGGTTCTTGAAACAAATCTTTCACCAGGCAAGCGGCATGTGGTGTCGCCTCATCTTGCAAGAAAATAGTGTTGTGGACACAGTTGCGTTCATACAAAGCTGGAATTACATGTTGCTCTAGGAGATCCTTATAACGTTCACATTTCACTTTACGATTAACTGGCCCTCGAGGTGTCATCTACTCGAAGAAAAACGGAGAATGAAGGAGCTTGTCAAACCACACAGCATAGTCACATACGCTAGGTGCAGTGGATGTCCCGCACAATACGTGACACAATGGAAACCCATATGCGATAATTCTGTGCATTCACAGGACAGTGCAGAGTAAAAGTGCCTCAGCCGTATAAGGAATATTCCCCGGCCATATGTCATCCGTTTCCATGCGTGTCAGAAAACGAAGGACAAAGTAATGCCTTTGTAGCCTACCTTGGGTCTTCATTTGTTGCACATTCTGAATCTTATAGGGATACCAGGGTAAAATGTGACTCAAAATCTTTTGAACTATTAGCTAGGAGGGAGACAGTTCCTGTGACACAACTCGTGCATTGGTTGCAGAATTTGAGACCTCTGTTGCATGGTCATCTATTGCAACAGCAGCTTAGTTAATAACTGCCGTGGGAATGGGACTCCTCCCTCTTCCCGCTCCACCACTTAATTCACGTGCTTCTTTAAATTTCTTCATATATTCCTTAGCCATTTATTAATATGGCGCCTGTTTGCAAATGTTTCCGTCGGCGCTATTCCCGCAGACCAGCGTTGCTATTCCTGCTGCTCCGATAACTCTAATTTACCAACTGTGTACGATCTTTGTTCTAAATAGCCATTGTATTTAGAATGGAAAACTTCAAAATCTTTTTCAACCTTCGCACCAAAAATCCCTTTACAAAGGAAATCAACACACGTCGCCAAGGGGCGAACAGCATTCTGAAACGGGAAATATTTTACACACTGATACTTACAGCGCTATATTTTCTACTGGTGATAGAAAATGGAACTATTATTTTTTTCAGCATACTCGCTAGTGTAACAATTAATGAGCACACCTAGGACGTCTCAGTATCCTGCGAGGTACACAGCATGCACTGCAGCATTCGTAACGTCATTTTAATTATAACTATCAAATATTTCTCAATACTCAGATCCCATAAAATTGGTGACGGTTCGTTAAATTCGGTCCATGGTGACACAATTTTCGATTGCTTCCGCTACGACTCATATTGTCTGGAAACTGCATACTTGAATTATTTATGCTTCTGTATTTTCTCAACTGCAGCAATATCTTCCGACAACACGATGTGAATCTCCCACAATTTCGTACACTAATATCGCAGCAACGTAACAATTATTCAAAAGATCATCGATTTTTTTCTTCTTGACGTGACTGACGGTAACTTGCTATTAACGAAGCAACCAAGTGTATCAGTAACATCAGTTTCTCCATGGCACTGACTTAGGAATATAATTCGTTGCTTACCTTCCTAGAACATTCATTTCATATTAGTACTCTCTTCTTCCATATTTTTCTTAGCGGAGTTAACATTTATCTGGGTATCCGCCAACAGAATGCTACAGCGAGAAATTTTCTTCTGGCTCTACAGCGTCGTTACCCGTCTCTCTGAATAAGCGATTCTTTTTCTGTTGGACCTGGCCTCATCAGATCGGGCATTAGGTGATCAAAATCTTGCTGCCATCTTTCAAGCTGTTCATAGTTTATCTCCGTGTTTATATTTATGTTTTTCCCCAATTCTTTCTTTGTATATTTGACTTCTGTCTCATTTCTTGGGAATTTACTTTGATGTTGATTAATGTTTTTCAGAACTTTCTCTTTCTTCTTCTTTTCCTGTTTTCCATTCTATATCCGTTTCTTCTTCTTTCATATTTACATTTGATGTAGCTCAAAATGGTTCAAATGGCTCTCAGCACTATCGGAATAACATCTGAGGTCATCAGTCCCCTAGAACTTAGAACTACTTAAACCTACCCAACCTAAGGACATCACACACCTCCATGCCCGAGGCAGGATTCGAACCTGCGACCGTAGCGGTCGGGCGGTTCCAGACTGAAGCGCCTAGAACCGCTCGGCCACAGCGGGTGGCGATGTAGCCCTGTCGCTTCTGTTCAGAGAGGGCTGTACCAGGAACTGTGTTTCATATTAATTTCCTAAGCAGTGTCCTGTATCCACGAGACAGTTCTTCATTACGATCTGTTCCAGTATCAAATTCTAGCTTGGCATTTTCTCTGTACTTTTTTGCTGCTAATTCTCCGTGGACCTGTGTGGTAAGCATAAACCCGATCCCTTCTACCTCAAGATTCAGGACATTATTTCGTATTATCTCGAAGCCGGTGTCCCATCAGGCATTTTCTTTCTTGTTCTCCCTTCTGCGGCTTGCTCAGTTCGTTTATGGGCTTCTCCTATTTGACCATTCCATTCTCTCTCCATTCGATAACTTGCTGAAATGCCAAGATCCCAGAAAACCTTCTATTGATTTTGTTAGAATCGTCCTACAGTGACATTTTAATTTCAGATTCCTTCTGCTACCACTCAGCTTGCCCTTTCTAAACGTTCCCAATTTGCCGATTACGCTGCCTACAGCCTGCTTGTGGGAACCATCGTACAAGTGCAGCACATCGAAACGCTTCACTCTGAGACTGATATAAATGACAATTCCTGAAATATTCTGTTCCCATGGATTCCATTAACGTTCCGTAGTTCCCATAGCTGTTAAGTCCATTCAGCACCTCTGTATTGACTTACTTTAGCTGTGAACCTTGCTATTCGAGAATTTCCTTCCTCAACTGCTGTAACTATTCATTTCTACACGTATTTCTACACTATAGCTGCGCTTCGCTATGGGGATGATTCTCACGTACTAACTTTCCGTTTCCATCTTTTTTTTTTTTTTTTAATGCACCCTCGGTGCCTTATAAATAGGTTTCAAACATTCCCTGTCTTTATCTTTATTCACAATTTTAATATGCCCTCTTCACCTTACATCCGATTGTTTTGCAGTACACTCCGCTTTATGCTTGTTGTTTCTTCCCTTCATCTGCATGTTATTAGCGAAAATCGCTCGTTTTTTTTTTTTCACTTTCCCTTTTAGTTCCTGAAGGTTCCTGCTATTTTCCACTATCAGTCCTCCATCATGCTGTCTGTAAATCCTGATACTCTGACTACATATATACCTATAGTCAGGAAACCAAGCGTCGATTCTCTGTAGGTCTTCGCCACTTCGCTGCAATTTTCTAGGTTGCGGTTTTTGCATATACAGTAGCATCATGCACGAAAAGCCCACAGAACATCCAACGATATTCATTATATTATTTATACAGAGGATGTCAGGCGTAAAAGTGAAGATATTTCCCTTGATGACTTAGGACATAGTACTCAATGGTATTACATTGGTTACTATCTGACAGTAAGCGTGTCATAGGAAAGCCATTAATGTTTATTTTCCTCTGGGCAGCAAGTCAGTTATTCTAGTGTGGATGCATGGATGTAAAACAGAAAGTCTATACTGACAGGGACAGGGACAGAGACTCTTGTGACATTATCCTGACTGCCTTGTCCGAGAATTACTTCGAGCAGATAGTTAGAGAACCAACTCGTGAAGCTAACGTTTTAGACCTCATAGCAACAAATAGACCGGAACTTTTCGACTCCGTGAATGTAGAAGAGGGTATCAGTGATCATAAGTCAGTGGTTGCATCAATGACTACAAGTGTAATAAGAAATGCCAAGAAAGGAAGGAAAATATATTTGCTTAACAAGAGTGATAGGGCACAAATCGCAGAATATCTGAGTGACCACCATCAAACGTTCATTTCTGAGGAAGAGGATGTGGAACAAAAATGGAAAAAATTCAGAAACATCGTCCAGTACGCCTTAGATAAGTTCGTACCGACTAAGGTCCAAAGCGAGGGGAAAGATCCACCGTGGTATAACAATCATGTACGAAAGGTACTACGGAAACAAAGAAAGCTTCATCATAGGTTTAAGAGTAGTCGAATCATAGCTGATAAGGAAAAGCTGAACGAAGCGAAAAAGAGCGTAAAGAGAGCAATGAGAGAAGCATTCAACGAATTCGAACATAAAACATTGGCAAACAATCTAAACAAGAACCCTAAAAAGTTTTGGTCATATGTAAAATCGGTAAGCGGATCTAAATCCCCTATTCAGTCACTCGTTGACCACGATGGCACCGAAACAGAGGACGACCGAAGAAAGGCAGAAATACTGAATTCAGTGTTCCGAAACTGTTTCACTGCGGAAAATCGTAACACGGTCCCTGACTTCAGCCGTCGCACGGACGCCAAAATGGAAAATATTGAAATAAACGATATCGGAATTGAAAAACAACTGCTATCACTTAGTAGCGGAAAAGCATCCGGACCAGACGAGATACCCGTAAGATTCTACAGTGATTATGCTAAAGAACTTGCCCCCTTTCTATCAGCAATTTATCGTAGATCTCTGAAAGAACGTAAAGTACCTAGCGACTGGAAGAAAGCGCAGGTCGTTCCCATTTTCAAGAAGGGGCATAAATCAGATGCGAATAATTATAGGCCTATTTCGCTTACGTCAATCTGTTGTAGAATAATGGAACATGTTTTATGTTCTCGTATTATGACGTTCTTAGATAATACAAATCTCCTTCATCATAACCAACATGGATTCCGCAAACAGAGATCATGTGAAACTCAGCTCGCCCTATTTGTCCAAGAAATTCACAGTGCCGTAGACACTGGCGAGCAGATTGATGCCGTATTCCTGGACTTCAGGAAGGCATTTGATACGGTTCCGCACTTACGTTTAGTGAAAAAAATACGAGCTTACGGAATATCGGACCAGGTTTGTGATTGGATTCAGGATTTCCTAGAAGAAAGAACACAACATGTCATTCTTAACGGTTCAAAATCTGCAGATGTAGAGGTAATTTCGGGAGTACCGCAAGGAAGCGTGATAGGACCTTTATTGTTTACAATATACATAAATGACTTAGTTGACAACATCGGTAGCTCCGTGAGGCTATTTGCAGATGACACGGTTGTCTACAAGAAAGTAGCAACATCAGAAGACTCGTACGTTCTCCAGGAAGACCTGCAGAGGATTAATGAATGGTGCGACAGCTGGCAGCTTTCCCTAAACGTAGATAAATGTAATATAATGCGCATGCATAGGGGCAGAAATCCATTCCAGTACGATTATGCCATAGGTGGTAAATCATTGGAAGCGGTAACGACCGTAAAATACTTAGGAGTTACTATCCGGAGCGATCTGAAGTGGAATGATCACATAAAACAAATAGTGGGAAAAGCAGGCGCCAGGTTGAGATTCATAGGAAGAATTCTAAGAAAATGTGACTCATCGACGAAAGAAGTAGCTTACAAAACGCTTGTTCGTCCGATTCTTGAGTATTGCTCATCAGTATGGGACCCTTACCAGGTTGGATTAATAGAAGAGATAGACATGATCCAGCGAAAAGCAGCGCGATTCGTCATGGGGACATTTAGTCAGCGCGAGAGCGTTACGGAGATGCTGAACAAGCTCCAATGGCGGACACTTCAAGAAAGGCGTTACGCAATACGGAGAGGTTTATTATCGAAATTACGAGAGAGCACATTCCGGGAAGAGATGGGCAACATATTACTACCGCCCACATATATCTCGCGTAATGATCACAACGAAAAGATCCGAGAAATTAGAGCAAATACGGAGACTTACAAGCAGTCGTTCTTCCCACGCACAATTCGTGAATGGAACAGGGAAGGGGGGATCAGATAGTGGTACAATAAGTACCCTCCGCCACACACCGTAAGGTGGCTCGCGGAGTATAGATGTAGATGTAGATGTAGATGTAGACAGGCATAGTCCACTTTGTGGCACAAGTACAATTGTGTTAAAAACTTCAGGTAGTAAATTATGTGATGTGTTTGTGGGAATATTGTTAGATGCAAAGAAATAAGACTAACACACTGAAGTTGATACATATTAAGATACAGATCATCACAAAATCTGTATCTATACTCCTAACACCAAATATATTGTGGGAAGTAAATGTGCTATGACACTCACTTGTAGACACTAAGATATCCAGTTCCAAGGAGATATTCACTAGAGAGACAGGTAGTCACAATATAACAATTTTATTTCTCACACGAAACTTAAAATCTTCACTGTATTGTGGGGGCAATATTCCTGAATCAAAAATGAACCAGGCTCCCCAACCGCATAAAAACAATATGTTGAAAAGTGAGAACACAGCAGACCTTAAAGATGAGAAAAATTGAGAAATTTTAGTAAGTTAATGTTCAACATAAAACGATTCCCTTAAGTCTTGGGTCTGAAAATAAACTAAGTCATCAATTTAGTTTAAGTCGCAGAAGCAAACACTTTAAAGATATCTAATAACAGTGCTTCACAGAAGTGCCATCGTTCAAACACTCCAACAAGCGTAGAAGCACAAAGTAAAGTCTTGGAACTGCACTGTCGGTGAAGTAAATACATAGCATGTCGCCGATCCCACTTGAATCCAGACAGACGAGGCAGGATGCTGTCCTGGAAGATGGTGACAGAGTCTATAGCGGCACATTGCTGATATCTTCTTGTCACTTGCTTGCAGTGATGGAACTGCCCTGCCCATGGGCCTCAGTATCTTCCTTGCGGTATGATACATGCAGATATATTTTCACCACATGACACTACATGTGAGGGAAGAGGTGCAGTAGGTCAACGACATCTGCCATCACACTGCCAGGTGACCTACCCAGAACGAACTTGCCACCACTTGCTCGTATGGCAGCGAACCTCTGGAACTCAGGTTTCCCATCGCGCACGTTCTGTAGGAGCGAAGCTCACAGCAACTAAAATGAGGTAGACATTGTGAGTAATTCTGTTGGTGTATCCATCCTGGTTGGATGATGTAGGGGAGGAAGGGGGGGGGGGTGCGGGACATAGATCTACTTCTATGGCGTCATGGTGATGTGATGCCCAATGCCTGACATTGTGCTGATGTGTCAGACAGTAGACGCTCTGGATAGGCAGTTCCTGCGGGAAGGTCCATGATAGCATAATAACGCACATCCCAGGAACAGGGAGTTTTGTCAGATTTTTTGCTGGAGGCATGAGACTACACTACGGCCAAAATTGATTTAGTCGACAGCGGAAGAATCTGAGCTCCCAAGCAAGATCTCATAAGGCAAACCTGCGATGGCGAGCCCACCGAGAGGGTGTTCAGTGCGCCTAACAGTGCATAATGGATAGCTGTGAACGGTGTGCACGCCTGTGCAGTTTCTTTTCTTCTACAAGCGAGGAACTGTCTTGTGGAGTTGGTCGTTAAGAAGATAGAAGAAGGGTGAGAGCTTCATCCACTGGACAGTGGCCTTATAGTTTGTGTTTTAAAAGTTCGAATATGTCTCTCGGCTAGCAATTAGATCTGGGATAAAAAGGTGCAGTGTGTGTAAGTGATATGTAGTTGTTGGCACATAGGGTAGCGAACTGTGGACGTAAAGTTGGGTCCATTGTCACTGACAATGCACTCAGGGATGCTCCCTCAGATGAAAACGCTTGTGAGGACTCGCATAGTATGTGTGGAGGATCTGGTTCTCATCTTGGTGACAAGGAGGAAGCCAGTTCTGGCATGAACTACAAGTCATGAGGCCCCCAAAAAATGACTGGCAAAATGTAAGTGCACTCTGGGCCGTGGAAGAGAGATGTTTTTCCAGAGAGAGTTACGACTAGCTGGGACAACCTGCTTATTCCTACGTGTAGGGCAGGACGTGGCCATATTTTTTATGTAAGTGCCATGTCCCAGTGACCCTGGAGTGTGAGGCTGAGGACTTAAAGCTGCAGGATGTAGAGGGTGACAACAACTATTCGTCCACTGTCTTCTAATGGTAGGACGACCCCTTCTAAATTGTAGAGCTCCTGGTGTCTGGAACAGAAGATCTGCACATCCAGATGAGTCAACGACTTCTTACTGGAGGGCTAGTCCTGATGGGTATAGTGCAGCAGTTCCCACATCACCGAATCTTCCCCTCTGTGACGCTGCATACGATGATTCTGCATAAGATGAGTATCCCAGAGAAACTTCGCGACCACCTCTTCCGCTTCTGAGTCCATGTGGATGCATACTTTAGGGTCTTCATCTAAAACTGATTCTTGACCTACAGGCAGACGTGCCAACAAGCCACCATTAGTGTGGTGCGTTGTGTAACCGTATTTCATAAATTTGCCTGTAAAGGAACAATGCCCAGCGTTGGAGTCGATACACAATCTCGGTTGGAAGGATTTACACAATGGCGGCACGGCTCGTGGTCTGTTAGGAATGATAATAATGGCAAGGATTTTCATTTCGATTTGGCTACAGTTTCTCTGAGAGCCCTTCAGAGTCTTAGACCCAAAGGTAATTCCACACCATCTCTTGTGAGAAAAAAATGCACCCAATACGTGGTCCAACTCATCGACAGCAACGATGCACAGCTTCATGGGTTTCCAGGTAATCATGTGTGTAGGCCATAACTGCGCCTAATGTAAATCCCAAAAGACTTTTTCACAGCTAGGAAACAACTTCTATGGAAACTACTTCCACTTTCTCTTACAGAGGCGCTGGTGCAATGGTTCAGTCTGAGATGTGGCATATTGTATGAAGTGACAATAGTAGTTAACTGAAATTCACGGAAATTTTCGCAGTAACTAGCTCTCTACCCTATCTTTACTCCCATTATATCATTTTCTGCTGCTATTGATATTATCCTATACTTGTTTGACCAGAAACTTTTGTCTTCTTTCCATTTCACTTCACAGGCCCCCACTACACCTACACTGAACTTTCCCATTTCAGATTTTCTTGTCTCCCTACCACGTTCAAACTTCTGACGTTCAACTCCCTGATTCGTAGAATCTTTTCTTCATAATCGCCTTAGTCTTGGCAATCCGTTCCCGGATATCCGAATGGGGAATTAGTCCTGTTAGTCCTGAATCTTTTCCCAATGGAGAGATCATCATGATACTTTTTCAACTGATGACCGCATATTAAGTGGATTCCTATAACGTGTCTTTAACATAGTAGTTTCAATTGCTGTCTGCGTCCTCAGTATTGCTACGTATTCCGCCCTTTAGGGACACTTTCCCACTCTAAGCGAAAGAACGTGTCCTGACCTCTGTCCACTTCTTCGCTCTCTTTGACAAGTCCGTTGGCGGAACAATGGTGACTTCTCATACCGGAAGTTTTCCTCCGCCATTGCTGACAATTTTTATTCCAAATTTAAGTAGTGGTCATTTCTAACCCGAAACCCAGCACGTTTTGATTACTACTCAAAGACGTTACTGCAAGGACAACGACCGGGTCCTATAACTTAAGAACCCTTCTAACCACTTGCGTATCTAAGAACGTAGGCCGTATGCTTGGACCTTCTTTAACAGTTTGCAAGTGTCAAACATTTTCTGGATGGCGAGGAATATAAAATCTGTCTTTAGCTCTTAATGTGTGGTTCTCAGGTTATAATGTGAGAAAAAGGCTAACTGAGTTTCGCACGAACGATGTTTAAATAACCTGTGCTGATTTTTGTGAGCACAAGAGTTTCCATCTCATGGAAGTTTATTGTGTTCGAACTGAGAATATGGCAACAGTTCTGCAGAAAACCGTTTTTTAAAGATAACTGATCTGTATTTCTCTAACCTGTTTTATATGCAGGACGCACCTGCACATTTTCCAGTCACTTGGGACTCTGCGCTGAGCTAGACATTCGCAGTGCAGTAGATTACTCTCTGCAAAACCGAAATGGAATTCCATTCGGACTCGGTGACATGTTTGTATTGAACGCTTTCAGTTGCTTCTCTACGCCAGAGATGCGTATTAATTTTCTCCACACGGAGCTCTGCGCGACGGCCATACGACGGTATGCTTCTACAAAAAAATGGCTCTGAGCACTATGGGACTCAACTTCTGAGGTCATTAGTCCCCTAGAACTTAGAACTAGTTAAACCTAACTAACGTAAGGACATCACACACATCCATGCCCGAGGCAGGATTCGAACCTGCGACCGTAGCGGTCTTGCGGTTCCAGACTGCAGCGCCTTTAACCGCACGGCCACTTCGGCCGGCTATGCTTCTACAGTGCTCCTGGTTGAATGATTTCTTAACCGCGAAATTTAAAGCCGGGTTCCCTTTTTTGTGTTCTATCGCTACACATGACTGTTAAACGAGTGACTGGATAGAAGCCTTTGACCCGCTTAGCGATTCGGCGTAGGATGAAAATTTTCTCGGCTTGTTGCAAGATCTTTCACTATGGTACAGTATGTCGGCCGAAGTAGTTGTTTGCTTCACACAGCGATCTTTGTTACTGAAGTACGAATTTCTACTAACATTTTTCTGTAGACATTTGGACGAGAGTGCAGCAGGCTCTGCCTTTTCAGAATCTTCCGAATTTTTTTATTACTCCACGGTGGGTGTTTTTCGTCCTTCACCCGCTTACTCGGCACATATTTCTGTAGCGCGCGCGATTTACAGTCACTTTAATCTTTGCCCTTAATTTCTGTACCTCCTTCATATTGGAATTAAGTGATGTATATTGTGTATCTAAGTGGGATGCTAAAAACTTGCTAATCTGTCTTCTGCATTAAAAAACTCTCCAGGCCTTCTTGATGGCTTTATCGACTACAGTGAAGATAGTGGCATGTAGTGTAGCAAACCTGAGAACTTTGTGAATAATGATGATTATAGTTACTTTATGAAAGTGCAAAGAACTCCACAAGATAATAATTTATTACTAATATGCTTAAAAATCAGAAAGGGCTTATGTTTGCAGTATGTGGTTTATTTAAAGATTCATGTCCTCAGATGAGGGTTGTTCAAGCCTCAGGGGACATGCACTCTTTGCATTGTCAGGTGCCTGACGAGCACCAGGGACCCGAGTCGTTGCCAGCACTACTTCCATTTCTTTTCGTGTTGGCAACCTTCCTCTTCATCATTCAGGACTTTTACTATCTTCTTTCTTTCTTCTCTATCAGAATAAACTGAAAGGTGTGGACATAATGTAAGATACTGTGTATTGTTTGTGGACAAGTAAATGAATAATTAAATTGGGTACACTAGAAAATGACCAACATGAATGTAAGTATTGTGGATACTGTAAAGGAAAAATGTAATGGGAAAGTAATTGGAAAGATAAATATGGATGAGAAAAGGTAAGAATACTGAAAATAAGGTAAATGGATACTATAATATGATTAAATGTAAATGTTTTTGCAAATAGGGATAAATATGATGTTGAAAAACTTTATGTGTTAAAAACTGTGGAGATAAACCTCACTAATGTATGTGAAAATAGGTATGAGAGGCATGTCTCTAGTGCCACAAAAAAATTTGGCAGAAATCACTGGCAATAGGATGTAAAATTATTGTTCTGATCTTGACATATCTGATGACCTAAATGTGTGGAAAAATAATTAAACTAAATATTGACTATAAAAGAAATATTGATGAGTAAGAATGTGGAGAAAAACTACAAATCTGGGACTCTCAAATAACCCCTGAACATTGTCATTATACCAAAAATGTCATTTAAATTTTTCTCTATTAATGATGTGCATATTAACAAATTTTGTCGTAGTGTAAAGAAAGATTTAATATTATCAGTGTCTAATTACTGTTTCAAAGATGCAGGTTTTATGTTTTATACCATTAAAGTAAATTTTACCAAAGATATGACATAATGATGGAAAAAACTTGGAGATGATGACTATAAACTGCTCAAAAATATATTGTTGGGCAGCAAAACAAGACAAAACAATAAAAATGCTGTAGTCCTGAAGTTGAGGACTACCATATATGCTATGTGAGCTGTAGCCAAAGGACTTGCCATTGTGGGGCAAAAAGTTGATAAGTGGTTACGAACTGCCAAACCTAGAGGATGGGGCAGTGTACTAATTGAAAAATGTTTGTTTTAGTGTTCTTAATCTAAATTGTGTTTTTGTGTCTAAATGTTTATAGACAAAGACTGCCAAGCGAATGAGGGGCAGAATGTGTAACATGGACTGCTAGTGCTGAGGCAAGCAGTGAACTTAGTTAGGTTTATTGGTCAATGTGTTATGAACTGACTATTCTCTCTGAAGTCAGTGAAAAGTTGTTATAAAATATATATCAATTCTTATTCAAATGGATGTAGATGTTTGTTTTGGACTGCATTGTTTTAAGAATACAGCAGTGATGATTAAAGATAGGTTTTGAATAGGTTAATGTGTTTATGTGCTACAAACATTTTGGACTGCTATTAATGAAGAGCAGCTTTAAAGCGAATTGTTTTGAGAAAACCTTGAAAAGTTAATTTTGTGTTTAAGGAATCAGTTGGAAAAAGTTCTCATAGCTGTTTTGTGTAGATATTGGTACATATGTGGATACAAAATGAATTTTTTGAACATTACATTAACTACTGAACCTTGTGAAAATGTACTATGATCATTAATATGCTTGTGTCTCTGTGATAATTTACATTCCTTTAAAATTATTGAAAGACAAATTTCTGCTTTGTTATGTTAAAATGTTCTGTGCTATTGTATATGTGTTTATCATTATTCTTTTTTATTTTTTTTATTTTATTTTATTTGAAGGCTATACCTTTTCTACTAATATGAAGCTTATTTTGTGTACTGCTTTGTCTTTTATTTGAACTGTGTGTGTATGAAATGAACATGCTTAAAGGTATCTTGTGTAACAATGCAAAACTAGTTTCCTTAAACCAGTGTGAAAATGAAAATTAGTGTAAATGTCCCAATTCTGAAAATGGTTTTGGAATAAGTGTATGAATTTCCTTAGTGTATATACTGTATATTTGTAATATGTTTTTTTTTTCCAACTGAAGTTGGATGGAATAATTTTTTTTTGCAGCCAACACCACTTGGGTGTTATAGATGTTTCCTTGAAATATCCCTTACAGGAAACTTCAGCGAAACATGGGGCATGTGTAACACCATAGCTCTAATGCTGTACTGATTTATTTTGCTTTTGTTTCATTTAATGTTACATTGCTGTGCTTCTGTAAATGTGTTTTTTGAATAGGTGACACAAAACTGTATACTCCTTTCTTTGTTAAAACTTTGATGTCATGATTTGATTGTATGCTGTGTAGCATATCTCTCGTTTAAATGCTTTGACCCATTTGGAGGGAACAAAAAAAAAAAAAAACTTACTGTATATAATTGTAATTTTGTGTGAATAATTTTTTGTAGAAATGTCTATATGTGTAAATGTTTTGTTTTATTTAAAATAATTGGTTGCTGTTATGTAAATTGCTGATCCTCACTGAGGGCTCTTAGTTATTCTATATGTAAAAGTTGTAGTGGTTCCCCTCGGGAACGGAACTGTGTAGCGCGCGCAAATTGTGGTTGGCCTAGGTGGAAAAGGTGGAACTGATAGTCAGTCGGAGACGAGCCACAAGTCGGAGACGAGCTACGAGTCCGTGCACTGCCTTGTAAAAGACGCATATGGTGCTGGTTCCGAGAGAGGCTTTTCCTGCTACATCCCAAGGCCTCGGATGGATGGATAAATAGCTGGAACTATTCTGGAATTTGTATCTGTCGTCGCCACCAAGAAATGACAGAGTCCAGCAATTCGGTCTGCGAATCCACCTACCAACATGCAGTTGCCACCACGTTGCGCAATCACTGTAACGTAATACTATAATGATGTACAGTGAAGGATCAGCTTAACGGATGTGTTATTGTGCTCAAATATAAGGTAATTTATATCTGAATTTATGTACCAACCTTGATTTTTCTCCTCATCATAACACCTCTCAGGTTCCTTTCCGTTTGAACTAAAGTAATCACCGAGTGTCCCTACTGAAAGAACTTTTATGACCAATGTTATGCTAATTAATGCCTCTTGAACTTAGTAAAAAGAAAGTTAAAGTTAATGTGGCAAGAGAGTGAGTTAAAGTAAATGTTGTTTGCTGGAAATAATTTTCCTATTAAAACTGTTTATTAAAGTGCTGTTGCCAACTGCAAAATTAAAAGTTCTTAAGACTGAGGCTTCTAAAGTTTTGCTTAGCTAATGATCACCTTGATATCTGTAGTAAATTCTAAAAGGTGAGCCAGTTTCTTGCAATTTTGTTAACATTGTGTTTCTATGTAGTAAAAGTGAGAAAGCTGCTGTTGTAAAACGCTATACACTCTTGTTTGCTAAGTGTTTGTCTCTCTTGTGTTCATATTAACAGTATAAAGACCATTCAGTTTGTGTAAGCCCTGAAAGTGATAGTGTTTTTCTGTACCTGTTATAATTTTGCAAATAGTTTGTGCTGCTCCAACTGTTAGTTTCACTCTCACCGTAAACATATGAGTGTGTCAGATTTCATTGCACTCGCTTGTCGTCAAGTATAGGTTGTGTTTACCCATTAGAGTTACTAATAACTATTTTCTTGAACGAGAATGTTAACCATTCTCTTGCCTAGTTAGGCTGGCGACCGTTTTCCATTATCAATTAAACAGTGCAGATAGGCAATATTTTGTTTATCACCGTTTAATTATTTACGTAATTCTGACTTTCACTTCCGATAAGCCACCCCCATTAGGAATAACACGGTCAACACAACAAAATTCCTCTCAGAGGGTAACACTGCTCTGTTGCTTTACACCATAATTACTATAAAAAAGTAATTCTGTTTTGCAAACTGACTCCTACTTTAAGGTTATGGTGTAGCAGTAGCCGACAGGGAGTGTTATACGGGGCTTTTCCGTGACAGGACTATTTGTTCTGTTGGGTCATAATAAGTAATAAACCAAATTTGGTATTTGATTACGTAAGCTACGTATACGCTGCTGTAGTGTTATAATCGTCATACAAAAACTGCCACAACGTCTCCAAAAATGCATCGACAGAAATGGTGATTATGTCGAAAAATAGCTAAATGCTCAAGCTGTAAACTCATGTAAACCATTGTATAAATAAACAGGTCTATGTACTTATAAAAAGGAAACCTTACTTTTGGGATTACGCTCGTTGGCTTATGGGCGTCGTAGCGGAGCGGCGCAGGGTGGTGCAGATTCGGCTGAAACTCCAACGGTTGGGACGCCATAGATGCCGGTGTGAGTGGCGCCTGGTGGAGCTGCAACTGCAACTGGCCGCTGGAACGCGGGCTAAGCCTTAGATACAGCGCGGCGGAGGAACATCCTTGAACTCTCGTGCATCGCGTGACAACAGCACCGTCATCTTTTCTGAACACGCTGCCTGTGTTCGACGGTTGCGGTCCCTCGTTGTACACTCCTGGAAATTGAAAAAAGAACACCGTGAATTCATTGTCCCAGGAAGGGGAAACTTTATTGACACATTCCTGGGGTCAGATACATCACATGATCACACTGACAGAACCACAGGCACATAGACACAGGCAACAGAGCATGCACAATGTCGGCACTAGTACAGTGTATATCCACCTTTCGCAGCAATGCAGGCTGCTATTCTCCCATGGAGACGATCGTAGAGATGCTGGATGTAGTCCTGTGGAACGGCTTGCCATGCCATTTCCACCTGGCGCCTCAGTTGGACCAGCGTTCGTGCTGGACGTGCAGACCGCGTGAGACGACGCTTCATCCAGTCCCAAACATGCTCAATGGGGGACAGATCCGGAGATCTTGCTGGCCAGGGTAGTTGACTTACACCTTCTAGAGCACGTTGGGTGGCACGGGATACATGCGGACGTGCATTGTCCTGTTGGAACAGCAAGTTCCCTTGCCGGTCTAGGAATGGTAGAACGATGGGTTCGATGACGGTTTGGATGTACCGTGCACTATTCAGTGTCCCCTCGACGATCACCAGTGGTGTACGGCCAGTGTAGGAGATCGCTCCCCACACCATGATGCCGGGTGTTGGCCCTGTGTGCCTCGGTCGTATGCAGTCCTGATTGTGGCGCTCACCTGCACGGCGCCAAACACGCATACGACCATCATTGGCACCAAGGCAGAAGCGACTCTCATCGCTGAAGACGACACGTCTCCATTCGTCCCTCCATTCACGCCTGTCGCGACACCACTGGAGGCGGGCTGCACGATGTTGGGGCGTGAGCGGAAGACGGCCTAACGGTGTGCGGGACCGTAGCCCAGCTTCATGGAGACGGTTGCGAATGGTCCTCGCCGATACCCCAGGAGCAACAGTGTCCCTAATTTGCTGGGAAGTGGCGGTGCGGTCCCCTACGGCACTGCGTAGGATCCTACGGTCTTGGCGTGCATCCGTGCGTCGCTGCGGTCCGGTCCCAGGTCAACGGGCACGTGCACCTTCCGCCGACCACTGGCAACAACATCGATGTACTGTGGAGACCTCACGCCCCACGTGTTGAGCAATTCGGCGGTACGTCCACCCGGCCTCCCGCATGCCCACTATACGCCCTCGCTCAAAGTCCGTCAACTGCACATACGGTTCACGTCCATGCTGTCGCGGCATGCTACCAGTGTTAAAGACTGCGATGGATCTCCGTATGCCACGGCAAACTGGCTGACACTGACGGCGGCGGTGCACAAATGCTGCGCAGCTAGCGCCATTCGACGGCCAACACCGCGGTTCCTGGTGTGTCCGCTGTGCCGTGCGTGTGATCATTGCTTGTACAGCCCTCTCGCAGTGTCCGGAGCAAGTATGGTGGGTCTGACACACCGGTGTCAATGTGTTCTTTTTTCCATTTCCAGGAGTGTATTTGTTAGCGTTGAGCCAGTAAACAGAATTTTATAATCAGCACAGAATACCTACGCAAGAAATACTGCCGAGAGGCAAAGTGTTTTTCTCCGAAGGAGGAGAGCATACGGGACTGAGGAGCGGCATCCCACAGGGCCAGAACAGAAGCAGCAGGGTCCCAGCCCTGCGTATACTGCATCTATGATGTCATGTCCGAGAATCCCTGTCTCTATACCAAAACTGTTGGAAAAAAATGTTCAAAACTACTTCACAAAGCTGTATTTCCGTACAACCTGCAATGAATTCATCCCTGTCTATACTCGTTAGCTGAATGTCGCCTCCAAGCAGCATTTTATGACCTATGTATTTCAACGCTAGCGTAGCCTTTCTTTGAATGATTCTAATACTGTGACGATGGAATCGTGTAGCCAGTAAAATGTCCGATAATTAACTTGAGTTCACCTAGGCCAGTTACTCGCGTCGAGATAACTTCAAAGTGCGCCATAGTACCACGGCTACGCCCTGTTTCACGTGACTTGGTGATGCAAAACGTAATTTCATGCTGCTGACGACCTCTGCAGCTGACCGTCAGAATATAAGAGCAGACTCACTCCGCCTAGGCATGTTTCATGCCCGTTAACGCTCGGTTGCTAGAAGGA
Organism: Schistocerca nitens; assembly: GCF_023898315.1. NCBI lineage: Eukaryota > Metazoa > Arthropoda > Insecta > Orthoptera > Acrididae > Schistocerca > Schistocerca nitens. Next base: position 544,851,700 of record NC_064619.1, on the reverse strand, counting down.
AGTCTGCCTGGCGTGGTTTGCAACTCAGAGTCACAATATTAACGTTACTAAAGGGAAATTCGTTTGTTTTAGTTGGATTGATGGAACTACACTTGAAAATTCGTGTCGGACTGAGACTCAAATTAAGGTGCACTGTTTCTCTTGAACTGTCTTGGCCTCCTGGACACGCTTCCCATATGACACAAATTCCCGAGTGCTGCTCACGACTGAGGTGGCACCGTTTATTTTCCCCTTTACTCACAGCCCCACTGTATTCCTGCAGTCGGACGAACGATGGTACGCATTTGCACTGAAAGAGTCGTATACCCGTCGAGACACATCTATACAACTATATGTGTGGTGTCTGTTCTCTCGGACTGACGGGTGTTGCACATGGAAAAGTCAACCTGTGCGATGTTTATGCACCGTACGTGTTGCCATCAGGCCTGATGTCTATCATTTGACGTCACACCTGAAGTTACTTTTATGTCTGAAGATCTCTCTCTGTTAAGAGAATAATTAAGAATATAATTCACATTAAGAATATAATTCAATATTAACATTAAAATAGATTAATTTATTGTTTCAAAGAAACGAAAGTATTTCTGTAATAAAGAAGTTATAGATAAAATGGCAATGGGTCTAGAATGGTGGACGAAGAAGGGCACAAAGCAATAGAACTACGTCTCTCTCTGTACAAAGCAACATAGGTCCTGAAAGTAACGATCACTGGGTGGACATCAGTTTCCGAGCTGATCCCGTGCCCCTTGACTTCTTCAGTGCGGTCGATACGGTTGCGTGCTGCTGCATAAGGAGCAAAAAAATATAAACATGTGGAATACCAGAGTGGATTTAAAAGTTTCTAGCAAACAGAATATATTGTGTCATTCTCGCCAGAGAGAGATCTTCACACATAAATGTAGCTTCGGGTATGCCGTGGCTCCCTAGAATCAGGCACCGACGGCACCGTGCAAAGCGTATAAACCTTGCACTGATTGACTTCTCTGTATGGTACATTGGACCAACGTCACCACCCTTACAGCAGTTCAACCGCATAGTGGAACCCTGGTCCTGTTAAAAAGTCACTATGGAGCAACGCTTCCTGATCATTGCAGTTGATATGCAGTAACGTCCGTTCCTGCTGGCTGATGTGGGACCTTCGCTCTACCAGTTGCTCCAGTAGTGACATCCCGAAGCTGAGCCCCAAACCTTTCCTTACACCAGGTTGAAAGCAAGTCTTTCAGACTATTTTGATTCCCAGGTTCATGTTGCAGCAACTAAGCACAAGTTTGACAGTCAGCAGAAACGGTCTTCCAAATACTGTCAGGAATTGCATTGGTCCACTCACTAAACGGAGCTTATTCCATGATTTGCTTAAGCTCAAAGACCCATCACTCGAAGCCTGCCTGTCTGACATCTGTGCTTCTGAATAGCCACTACGTTCCTCGACAACGCGGAAAGTAATTAGCACTCGTTTTTACCTCTTGTCCTTCCCGCAGTGGTCCTTCCCCTTTCAAACGATTGTAGAAAACAGACGAAGATCCTCTGATTGCCCAATGCCTTTGCCAGCTTCTGTCCTGTTACCAGTCTTTCATTAATTATCAATGGTAGCAATGTGGGCATCGGCGAAGCGTATGGGTAACAAAGCGGAAAATTTGTCATTCCTCTTTGGCCCTGGTGGGCGACTGGATATATATGGACTTCCGGAATCAGATCGTTCCGACTTCTCGTTTATCCAACTGGGGTTTCCATATTCCAAGAAGTCGATGTCCATCACAGTGAGACAAGAAGACTGTTAAAATATAACTACTATTATTGATTGGCATGCTTATCGCATTTAAGGTGCCTCTTTCTGCAGTTCCTTCCTAGTCTGGATCGAGTAAAAGTCAAAGTTTCTCACTTCCAGGAATCATCAGTAGGCAACCTCCAGAGCCTCAATTTTTTTTTTTTTTGTCTCGACATTTTCAATGTCTTTGGCTTGGAAATTCATAACGTTGAAGCTGCCGTCACCGCCATAGCCACAACTCATATACTTCTGAACCCTTTTCCATCAGTATTTCGTCGTCTCTCTTCTGGGGTCACCGACGACCAGGTACATGTCACCCTGCCACCCACAGCTGTCCTCAAAATTTTGAGACAAGTTACGTCTCAAAGTTCAGCATCTCCAAGAAGAAGGAATCTCGACACCCGTCTCCAACAGCTGACGAGCGACAACAATTGCAGTTGTCAAAAAACCGAATGGTCTTCTTATAATTTTTTGGTAACGTCAAAGAAAGGATTAATTCTCAATCAGTAATAGATATTTACCCTATTCTCAACGTCGGGAAAATTATGGCGAAACTAACTAGGGGTAAGTTTTCGCTACAACTGACTTTCACAATGTCCTTTTTCACTCCACTGGACACTATACCCCGTGAAGTGTTGGTCATTAATATCCTCTTTGGACTTTATTGGTACAACAGACACCTGTTTTGAATCGCAAGTTCACCTGCCCTCTTTCAGTGGTACCTCGAAATTTCATTCGTGATGTTCTAGAATGGCAGACTACCATGACAACGTTTTGGTGACAAGCAAAGATGCCGTGGACCTCAACAAAAACCTGGCTACATAGTTCTCAACCTTTGAGCATGTGAACTTTATATGCAATGAGGATCAATGCACGTTTTCCGAGTGGCAAGTGGAATATCGTCATCTTAAGTGTCTCAGTGCTCATCTGACTCCACAACTTGTGGCAGACAATCAGATACTGCAAGTACCTAAAAATTAATCTTCAGTCGAAATCTGACCTGAAAATCAGGCAAGTAAAGAGTAATATCAGTAGCAGCATAAAATTATATAATGGGAGTAAAGATAGGGCAGAGAGTGAGTTACTGTGAAAATTTCAGTGACAACGTTGTTCTCATCAGAATGAACAGCAGAGAGTCACCGGCAACATTAGCTCAGGTATACACACCGACGTCAGAAGCCAGAAGAGAAATTGTAAATATATGAGGATACTGATGGGTAATACCGTATGTAAGAGGAGATGAATATCTAATACGCATCGGGGATTGGAATGAGTTTGTAGGGGAAATAGTACAGGAAATGGTTACAGGAGAATATGAACTTGATACTAGTTTTGAGAGAGGAGAAAGGTTAATTGAGTTCTTCAATCATAATCACTTTGTACTAGAGAATACTATGAATAATCACAAAAAGAGGAGATATACTTGAAAAATGCCGACAAATGGGACATTCCATCTACATTACGTCGCGGTACTTTCTTAACATCGTAAGTGGTGGCAACAGTGTCGGAGGCAGGACCTGTCTTTAGTCTATGGCAGCAACCAGTAGGCATCTGAACTACTGACAGACTAGGAATGGGACAACTCTTGTTGCAGACAGTTCTCCAGCAACAGTTTCTCGTTGGCAGTGGCATTACATTTTGGTCTGGTCCTTCGAGACTCTTGGGTCGAACTGTGGTGGTCCCAGGTGCTCGCGAGACATCAAAGGTGAGTCTCCATTACCTGCCTGTTGCAGGCGAGGCATCCTGTGGATCCTTCCACTCTCCATTGCCACGAGTGAAAGGGACAAGTGGGACAAAATCGGCGCCTCATAGCCCTTGAGCTGCCCAGTATCATCATATCAACGAGGCTCCCTGCAGTATCAACTCAGGGTGTGGGGACGGGTAGCTTATAGCTGACAGCTGCTGATATGGACATGTGGTGACGTCACGTCAGCTGATCTCGCGGCTCCGGTCGTCGCTCTGCTGTGACGTCATGCCAGCAGCCGCGATATGGCACCAGCCAGCCCTCCCAGCCACGTTGCAATATGGCCGGCTGCCCTGCGCCGAGCCTTGTCCAGCCATGGTCTGCTTATCGCTCGCCTTTTGGAACGCTGTACTCCTCTGCAGAATCCTTAGTGCGTGTTTTAGTGCCGTGTGTTTACAATGAACGCTTACAAAAACACATACAAAGAGAAACATAGCAAATATACAGGGTGAAAAGTATTTAAACCGACAAACTCTGGGAGGTTGTAGGGGACATCAAAACAAATATTTTTCCATAATATCGTTTTTTTCCTATGATGAGTACTTAAACCGGTAGAGGAAGATTTCTATTGCAGCAAATTAATTAAACCAACAAACACTTTTCCATTTCTTATGACCAAGAGACAACCACTAGGTAGCAGATACGGCCCAATTAAACAGTCTCCAACAACACCGCCCCACACATTAACGAAGAACCGCACTTGATGAGCGTTAGTAACTGTGGCATGTGGGTTACCCTCACTCGAAACATGCGAATTGTGCATATTGAAGACTCCATCACGCCCGAACGTTGCTTCATCGGTAAACAATACAGAGGATGGAAATTTAGGATGCATTTCACACTGTTCCAGGTACCACTGCGAAAACTGTGCTCTGGGTGGATTATCAACTGGTTCCAGGTTGTGGACACGCTGTAAGTGAAATGGACGTAACAATTGCTCTCGAAGGACTGTTCTTACATTCGTCTGATTCGGCCCCATGTGACGTACCATTGCACGAGTGCTGATTGAAGGATCCCGCTCCACATGCTGCAAGACAGCTTCCTCAAATTGCAGCTTTCTTACCGTGCGACGGCGTCCCTGTCCAGGTAATCTGCTAAATGACCTGGTCTCACGCAGACGTTGGTACACAGCATCAAAGGTCGTATGATGCGGGATACGGCGATTACAATATTGTCGTTGATAAACCCGCTATGCAGCTCGTCCGTTGTGTTGCGCTGTGTAGTACGCACCAACCATATCAGTGTACTCACTCCAGGTGTATCGCTCCATTAGTAAACAGAGACAATGCACTACTACACTGGTGCACAGCAGTTATCTGCAACTGAAGAGCGTAATTCGCCATCTAACTACTGAAGATCGTAATACAGCCTTTATCAACTGAAGAGCGTAATACGGCCTCCAACGGTTTAAATAATCCTCGTAGGAAAAAATGACGTTAGGGAAAAATATTTATTTTGATGTCCCCTAAAACCTCCCAGAGTTTCTCGGTTTATATACTTTTCACCCTGTATGAACTGTTTGTAGCTGAAACTTTACAACGTGATTAACGCAAAAATGTGGCTTACTGCTTTCTTTCAGTTAAACATTGTTACTACTTAGGATCCTTTATAAAAAATCACAGTATCACCGCTAATTATTCGCTAATCTAAAAGACATTAACTAATCATTTTCTAGTTATGAAGCCATATTGAAATTATGTATGTCAGTGTTTTGTTAATCATGCACCCCAGTGCTCTAAGCTGACACAACCTGCATATTCATCCTTCTAGCTCTTTCACACCAATCCACATTTACTTCTAATTCTATTCTACCCATTACCAAGTCTAGCTACCTCTGACCCTTTCCACTTTACGCTAATCTGTACTTTGATACTTCTCCATATGTCAGCTTGTTGGATGGTGATGCCGATGAAGATATCTGGCGCAGAATCTGGATCGAACACTGCTCACCGCCATCTGTACACTCCTTACTGTGCAGTGAGCATAGAAAAGACATTGGCACGAATTCATCTTTCCCTCTGAAACTGACCAATAACTCTCAAAAATCGACCTACATATATCATTATTCAACAGCTGCTGCAAAGACATACCATTCTGTAATTTGTAGTTCATAAGTATTTGTGATATTCTTCCGGTTTTTTTTTCTGGTTCCATTCGCCATTTTCTTTCTATTCACATAAGAACGTACTACTCTGACTCGCACTCCCTTTGCTCACTTTGCCAATGACGCGCCTCTGGCGCTAGTGATCCACAATCGAAATACCACAAGCAAACATCATCGCACAACTGGCGATAATGCATAAGCGATAACCAGAGACGAAAAAGTACCACTAGCGAAAAATGTGGCACCACAGGTGCACATTGTGTAATCGCACTCGAAAGCCACCAACGAGAACACATCGCTCCACTGGCGGTGACTCTAATTGAACCTTAGCAAGAAAAATAACCAAGCTCCAAGGTCAACACGCCTATATCGTAGACAACCCATGTCCATTTCCATGTTACGCCCATCGGTATTGCTGGCACGATCGAAGTCGTACCAAGATCCACTATCGGATCACAAATCAACTTCTGTGGCACCACTATGACTTCCTCACCCCGAATGGAGGAACAGACCGTGCATACGCCAACATTACTACATTCCAAGATAAATTCTGATAATAATTATGTCTCCACGATTTGTACAATTATTTCTGAACCAAAAATGCAATTGTCACGTTGCTCCAACACATACCTTTGCTGTGGCTTGACAAGGTACTAATACAGCTATGTTCAAGTGTTGAAACTATCAGTTACATCATAAACCCAAGAGGTTTCCACCAAATAATCGGCAGTCCTATCGACGGAATACACTTCTATCTGTGAAACATGACACTAAGTATCAAATTTGCGGCAAATTATCAAAGTGCAAATTCTGAACAGAAAACTGCAAACGACAGACTCATTGATCAGAGGCCAGAGGAGAGGATCTTGTCCTCTAATTGCAATAATAAACCATCCAAAAACTGTAAGTGCAAGCAAACAAAGAAAAATACACTAACCAACCACATAAATGAAATGGAAACAAATGATTCTTAACACTGTTGTTGTTGTGGTCTACAGTCCAGAGACTGTTTTGATGCAGTTTTCCATGCTATTCTATCCTGTGCAAGCTTCTTCATCTCCCAGTACCAACTGCAACCTACAACCTTCTTAATCCGTTTAGTGTATTCATCTCTTGGTCTCCTTCTTCGATTTTTACCCTCCACGCTGTCCTCCCATACTAAATCAGTGATCCCTTGATGTCTCAGAATATGTCAATACCAACCGATCCCTTCTTCTAGTCAAGTTGTGCCACAAATTTCTCTTCTCCTCAATTCTATTCAGTACCTCCTCATTAGTTATGTGATCTACCCATCTAATCTTCAGTATTCTTCTGTAGCACTACATTTCGAAAGCTTCTATTCTCTTTTTGTCCAAACTATTTATGGTCCTTGTTTCACTTCCATACATGGCTACACTCCATACAAATACTTTCAGAAACGACTTCCTGACACTTAAATCTATACTCTATGTTAACAAATTCCTCTTCTTCAGAAACGATTTGCTTGCCATTGTCAGTCTACATTTTCTATCCTCTCTACTTCGACCATCATCAGTTATTTTGCTCCCCAAATAACAAAACTCCTTTACTACTTTAAGTGTCTCATTTCCTACTCTCATTCCCTTAGCATCATCCGATTAAATTCGACTACATTCCATTATTATCGTTTTGCTTTTGTTGATTTTCATCTTATATCCTCCTTCCAGAACACTGTCCTTCCCGTTCAGCTGCTCTTCCAGGTACTTTGTTGTCTCTGTCAGAATTACAATGTCATCGGCGAAGCTCAAGTTTTTATTTCTTCTCCATGGTGTTTAATTCCTACCCCGAACTTTTCTTTGGTTTCCTTTACTGCTTGCTCAATATACAGATTGAATAACATCGGGGATAGGCTGCAAACCTGCCTCACTCCCTTCCCAACCACTGCTTTCCTTTCATGCTCCTCTGCTCTTATAACTGCCATCTGGCTTCTGTTCAAATTGTAAATAGCCCTTCGCTCCTTGTATTTTATCCTGCCACCTTCAGAAGTTAATAGAGACTATTCCAGTTCACATTGTCAAAAGCTTTCTCTAAGTCTACAAATGCTAGAAACGTAGGTTTGCCTTTCCTTAATCTATCTTGTAAGATAAATCGTACGGTCGGCATTGCCTCACGTTACCAGGATTTCTACGGAATCCCAACTGATCTTCCCCGAAGTCGGCTTCTGCCAGTTTTTCCATTCGTCTGCAAAGAATTCGTGTTAGTATTTTGCAGCCGTGATTTATTAAACTGTTAGTTCGGTAATTTTCACATCTGTCAACACCTGCTTTCCTTGGGATTGGAATTATTATATTCTTCTTGAAGTCCGAGAGTATTTCGCCTGTCTCATACATCTTGCTCAGCAGATGGTAGAGTTTTATCAGGGCTGGCTCTCCCAAGGCTATCAGTAGTTCTAATGGAATGTTGTCTACTCCCGGGGCCTTTTTTCGACTTAGGTCTTTCAGTGCTCTATCAAACTCATCACGCAGTGTCATATCTCCCATTTCATCTTCATCTACATCCTCTTCCATTTCCATAATATTGTCCTCAAGAACATCGCCTTTGTATAGACACTCTACAGGGTGGTCCAAAAGTCCGGAAACACCCTCATAAATTTGAAATGGAGTAGCTCGCCCTTATACAGACACTCTGCATATATACTCCTTCCACCTTTCTGGTTTCCCTTCTTTGCATAGAACTGGGTTTCCATCTGAGCTCTTAATATTCACACAAGTGGTTCTCTTTACTCCAAAGGTCTCTTTAGTTTTCATGTAGGCCGTATCTATCTTACCCCTAGTGATTTACGCTTCTACATCCTTACATTTGTTCTCTAGCCATCCCTGCTTAGCCATTTTGCACTTCCTGTCGATCTCATTTTTGAGACAGTTGTATTCCTTTTTGCCTGATTTATTTACTGCACTTTTGTATTTTCTCCTTTCGTCGATTAAATTCAATATCTCTTCTGTTACCCAAGGATTTCTGTTAGCCCTCGTCTTTTTACCTACTTCATCCTCTGCTGCCTTCACTGTTTCATCTCTTAAAGCTACCCATTCTTCATCTACTGTATTTCTTTCCCCCATTCTTGTAAATAGTTCCCTAATTCTCTTCCTGAAACTCTTTACAACCTCTGGTTCTGTCAGTTTATCCAGGTCGCATCTCCTTAAATTCCCACCTTTTTGCAGTTTCTTCGGTTTCAATCTGCAGTTCATAACAAATAGATTGTGGTCAGAGTCCAGATATGCCCCTGGAAATGTCATACATTCTAAATCCCTGTCTTAACCTTATATAATCTACCTGAAACCGTACAGTATCTCTAGGTTTCTTCCATGTACACAACCTTCTTTCACGATTCTTGAACCAAGTGTTAGCTATGATTAAGTTATGCTATGTGCAAAATTCTTCCAGGCGGCTTCGTCTTTCATTCCTTACCCTCATTCCATATTCACCTACTATGTTTCCTTCTCTTCCTTTTCCTACTATCGAATTCCAGTCACCTATTACTATTAAATTTTCGTCTCGCTTCACTATCTAAATAATTTCCTTTATCTCACCATACATTCCATCAATCTCTTCGTCATCTGCGGAGATTGCTGGCATATAAACTTGTACTACTGTGGTAGACGTGGACTTCGTATCTATCTTGGCCACAATAATGCGTTCACTATGCTGTTTGTAGTAGCTTACCCGCATTGCTATTTTTTTACTCATTATTAAACCTACTCCTGCATTACCCATGTTTGATTTTGTATTTATAACGCTGTATTCACCTGACCAGAAGTCTTGTTTCTCCTACCACCGAACTTCACTAATTCCGATTATATCTAACTTTAACCCATCCATTTCCCTTTCTAAATATTCTAACCTACCTGCACGATTAAGGGATCTGATATTCCATGCTCCGACCCGTAGAAAGCCAGTTCTCTTTCTCCTGATAACAACGTCCTCCTGAGTATTCCCCACCCGGAGATCCGTTTGGGGGACTATTTTACCTTCGGAATATTTTACCCAAGAGAACGCCATCATCATTTACAGTGAAGCTGCAATGCCCTCGGGAAAAATTACAGCTGTAGTTTCCCTTTGCTTTCAGCCGTTCGCAGTACCAGCACAGCAAGACCGTTTTGGTTAGTGTTACAAGGCCTGATCAGTCAATCCTCCAGACTGTTGCACCTCCCTACAACTACTGAAAAGGCTGCTGCCCCTTGTCTGACCTCTCAACAGATACCCCTCCGTTGTGGTTGCACCTACGGTACGGCTATCTATATCGCTGAGGCACTCAAGCCTCCCCACCAACGGCGAGGTCCATGATTCATGCCGGGGGGGGGGGGGGGGGGGAGATTCTTAACATTAACTTAAGATATAATAAGGCCTCAGCGACCGAATGTCAATTCCTACGCGGAATTCTGCTGCGGTTTCTGTTAGCGAGGTTAGGTGGTCTGATATAGACTGGTAATTCTGATGATCACACAGCGCACCTTGCCTATCAGCCCCTTCATTATTCCTTGATTGCACCTGAGTTCCAGACCGGTTGCGTGAAGTGCTTAGAATTTTTCATTTCCCTCCTGTTGCTATTTATGTTTTCTCGAAAATTACCGCCATACCTCGCCCCGTCTGCTTCTATCATTCCCCTGAAGCACATTAGTAAATCTTTGGCCTTGATAGTTGTTTTTGTTGAGCTGCCCCTTGCGAATTTTGTTCACTATGTCTCATTCAGTCCGTCGCGTTCTGTGTTTCCTTGACAAAGTCTGACTCTCGTAGAACGCTTTTCAATGATTCTACTGTGTCATTATATTTTCCAATGAACCGTTCATTGTACCTCATTGGCAGTCTCATGTAGCACTGTCGCATTATCTCCTTATCGCTATACGATTGGCCCAGTAACGGTTCTTGTTGCAAACGTTTATAAAAACTTCACCGGACTGAGGCACCCCAATTCTTCGTAGTCCTTCCTTAACGTATTATCCTGTTGAATCCTTTCTTGTGTATCCGGTGATCAGAATGTATTTAGGAAAGCCTCTCTAAATTCGCCGTAGCTCCGGCAGTTTGTTGCAAACAAGTGGCCATGACTCAGGTAGTACCCTATCATTTTGAGAAATCCATGACTTGGGAGTAATGAATTGTGGTTCTCTTTGTAAACCTGAAAGTTTTGAATTAGATAATGTTTTAAGTCGAAATATTGATAAGTTTGCGGAGCTGTATTTTCTATAAGTTCTGGTGCGCGTGCACCCAAGATTTCATGGTCGACCGATCCCTGAATGCTTTTGTACCCTCGTCCGGTGTCATCAGAGTAATTCAGTGATGTTCCCGTACGTCTGAGCGGCGCGTAATAGTGGTCCGGATCTGTATTTCGTGTACTACGCGTCACTGGCTGCGCGTGCTCGGCCGAACGTCGTACCTCGTATTCCCTGCAGTATATCGGCCTTGGCCGGGGATGTAGCTACAGGTTGGGTTCCAAAATTTCGTCTTTGACGTTCCTGGTGACTAACGAACTCATGGCAATGTGGTGTTGCTTCTGGCTGAACGTTTACACTAGCGGTCATTTCGTACATCTATCTCAACCGCCAGCTCCTTCTGCTAGATAGTGAGACGTGTTTGCTCCTCTTTTAATTGAAACGTTTCTTACTGTGTCTTTTCAGCAACTCTCTGTCCCTGGTTTCGGAGAGCAGAAATAGCCCTCAGGGTTGCATTCAGTTCCACCTTTGCCGGCGCAACCTAATCTCACGCAATTTGGGCATATTTCCGTGCGTCTCGTGCTACTAATCTGGCTGACCTAGCCTCACGTTTAGACTCTAGAGATGCTTCTCGGGTCTCATCTGACGTTTTCCTAATGGCTTCAACCTGTGTTGACCTGATTTACGTTTTCGACAAACTCATCAACCCTTCTTTGAATTTCCTTAATTTCTTTTATGACTCCATCCTGCCTCTTCTTGTTCTTGTTTTTCGTTTCTGAATTTCCCTGATTTCTTTAATGATGATATCCTGTCTTTAATTTTCTTGCTGCCTTCTGTTTTCTTCCCCTTCCTTCCTCTGTTTTTCCTCTCTTGTTGTCTCTTCTCTGCCTCTTGCGGTCGGCCACTGTGGCCGAGCGGTTCTAAGCGCTTCCGTTCGGAACCGCCCTGCTGCTACGGTCGCAGGTTCGAATCCTACCTCGGGCGCGGATGTGTGTGACGTCCTTAGGTTACTTAGGTTTAGGTAGACATAAGTCTAGGGGACTGATGACCTCAGTCTCATAGTGCTTAGAACCATACTAATAATTTTTTGCCTCTTGCGTAAACTGAATGATCGATTCTAACTGCGTACTTCCACTAACGTTCCCTGGACTAGACGCACGCGACTCTGCTCGATGACGCCTTGCCCACGAAATCTGACTGTTACTTTTCCTTACTGTGTCTCTTTTCGTATTTATGGAACCTACATGTCCTACTACCTCGACATCATTTTGACTTTCATTTCCTGGGTGAACTGAACCAAATGGTTCAAATGGCTCTGAGAACTATGGGACTTAACACCTGTGGTCATCAGTCCCCTAGAACTTAGAACTACTTAAACCTAACTAACCTAAGGACATCACACACATCCATGCCCGAGGCAGGATTCGAACCTGCAACCGTAGCGGTCACGCGGTTCCAGACCGAAGCGCCTAGAAACGCTCGGCCACACCGGCCGGCGTGAACTGAACCCTCGTCATCGGAATATTCTGCATCTGAAATTTGTGCCCTGTTTGCAGTCTGATTTAAACTGATTTCTTCCGTCATTCTATCCTGGTCTGCTTCAATAGCTGTCTCGTGTTCCACTTTGAACGACATCAGCGCGCAGCCTTTCTCACTACACACAAGAGCTTTGCCTCTCGCTGTCACTCTCAAAACTCACGTTAACAATCAAATTAATTAATTCAAAAAGATTGAACCTTAAACTTCTAGTGCACCTACGTACCACCACAAAGGAATAAAACCACTGAATGCCAGAGGGAGTATGAATGAGAACAGCAGCGTATTTAAGATTACATAACAATGACAAGTTTTTACAATCCTTTTGTAAGTAGAGCTAGCTGGTCAATCTTATACAAAAAATTACAGACACAGATCAGAAAAGGGATGGTGTTTGATTGCCAAAGCAAGCACTGGGCTGGAAGCAATACAAATTCCCCCCAGAATTAATCGCCGGCCGGGGTGGCCGAGTGGTTCTAGGCGCTACAGTCTGGAACCGCACGACCGCTACGGTCGCAGGTTCGAATCCTGCTTCGGGCATGGATGTGTGTGATGTCCTTAGGTTAGTTAGGTTTAAGTAGTTCTAAGTTCTAGGGGACTGATGACCACAGATGTTAAGTCCCATAGTGCTCAGAGCCATTTGAACCATTGGAATCAGAATTAATCCCTTTTACAACGCAGTCACACTGCGTTTACATGAATCCACTCTATTCAAATGGAATCAACTACGACCAAGTATACCATAAACCATGGTTCACCTGAGAACAGAGAGCTGTGATTATCTTTTAACAACCGTACGCCGGTGCAGCAGTATTTTAACCTTTCACCCGGCTTCAGATGGCAGCGCTGGGAGCGAGAAACGGCTCGTTGTGGCAGCTGTAATGGTCTGACGCGTCCACGAAAATTTGCAAACCACGCGGTCTGGCGTTCTGATTGTCAGAACATGGCAAACCTCCCTGTCAGAGTCCTCAAATCCGGACAGATTTCGGAGTGAGGTGTACCCGTTCGCTTGTTTGGCGAAACCAATTTCACTCACAGGCACGAGAGTGTGTGATGGCATTGTCAAACGTAACACACGATATGTCCGAGATGATACGCACTTCCACTGTCGGCACAATTGGAGGCTGCTACTGACTCTTAGGCGACCACAAGACATACGTCTTAAGTCTCATCCACTAAGGAATGACCTGCAGCTCTTTACCAGGGGAAAACCACAAGACGAAGAGGGAAGAGAATCACACAACCACTCTCCACCAGCACTACCTAGAGCCGAATTAGCAAAAATGAAGCTGATCCCACAATGCACAAACCAATCGAACTATTCTCTTCTGACTGAATCTGCCCTCTTGACTGTTCTGTTGGCCTGGTAGCGAATTCTGATACAGTACCGGGGTTCCCACGCTGCGGGAGCAAGCCTCTCCTTGTCCAGAGAGGAGACAATCAGAGGCTCCAAGTCACCCGTCCTGAAAAAAGGAGATTTTAGACTAGGGAACTTTCGAGGTGCCATTCTCAAGGTAAGCACCGTTATGTTTAGGGCAAAATAAAAAAAATAGCTAGTCAGGGAGATTTAATCTTTCCAAGCCAACCATTTTCAGTTCCAGAAAGAAGGCTGCTAAGCATCCCAGGCAGTTGTGCCCATGAAATATACACGATTTTACCGCTCGCTAGGAGAACCTGGCGACTCCATATCGTTCCAGTTTTTAAAATGAGAATGCACGGAGTCTTATGACCGTTTGCATAAAGGCTCAGTTTGCAGCAGTCTCTCTTAAATAGCTTCCTCCACCCACTTCCTACCAACTGACCACCATCGCGACGGACTGCTGTCTTGCCAAAGTATAACGTTTTGTTCGCTAACGCCGTTCAGTCAGGTCCATAGCTGAAGGAGGGGAGTGCTAGGGCCAGAAGTCCCTCTGCAGTTACGATCCACTGAGTTTCTCTTCTCAGTCACATACACATTCTCGTCCCTGCACTCAGAATTTATGGCCCTCAATCCAACTCTCTCTCGCTGTTCTCCGTCGCCTCCACTATGGCTCCTGGGATACAAGTCCTCTACAGGTTACAGATGTAGTTGTAAGAATATTCTGCCCACAATTTTCTCATGTAAATAGTCACAAACCACACGTTCCAAAGGTAGTACTGGGGAACCTCGAGATCATGAACTAAAGTATTGATATTAATGTCACTGGTAATGTTTTAAAGCGAGAGAGGGGCCTGCCACCTCTCAATGACACCTGTCAATGTAATTCGCGTAAATAACGAACCGCTTATTTGCGTACCCTGTCACGGCACCTGATAGTGACCGATGGGTTCCATAGGTCTTACATCAGGCAAATTTGGTCGCCGAGACATCAACTTGAGTTCACTACAATGCTCCTCAAGACATTGTAGCATGGGATTGACTTCTAGAGACAATCACATTTCTGAAATATGATATCCCCGCCGGGGAAGACATCAAGCATGGAGGGATGCAGGTGGTTTGCAGCTATCATAGTGTGTTCGATTAATGACACAGGTGCCACCAGTCCCAAGAGAATGTCGCTAATAGCATAATGCTGATTGCTACAACCTGCATGCGTGGTGCGCTGCACGTTTCGATTCGCCGTTCACCTCGATGACGGCGGTTGTGGAGAGGGCCATCAACGTAGAATAGCAAAAATGTTATTCATCCGAAGAGCTGACTCGTTTCCCTTGATCTATAGTCCCGTGACCTCTGCAGTAGTAATAGACGATGTCTTTGGGTGGGTGAACATGTGAGGGAGTAGAGTTCGTCTGCTGGGAGCTCCATAATCAACAATGTACAATGGACTTGTGCTCTGAAACACTTGTAAGTGCACCATCATGGTGCTCTTTCGACGTAGGTCTCACAGATCCTACTTTACAGAGCATTCAAGTCTCCGAACCCCACCTTCCTCGAAGAGTCCAGGACGTCCAACCATTTAGTGTCTAGTGATAGTTTCACTGTCTTTCTACCTCTTTCCACAGATGATCACGATAGTAGCATTCGACCAGCCTCGCCGATTTCGAGATGCTCGTTCAAAGGCTCTGCTTAACAATAACCTGCCTTCTGTCAAAGTTGCCTGTCTTAATGGATTTCCCCATTTGCAGCCTATAAGTTCGCTACGGAGATCACCCGTCCGTGTCTGCTCCGCTTACATACACTACTGGCCATTAAAATTGCTACACCAAGAAAAAATGCAGATGATAAACGGGTATTCATTGCACAAATATATTATACTAGAACTGACATGTGATTACATTTTCAGGGAATTTGGGAGCATAGATCCTGAGAAATCAGTACCCAGAAAAACCACCTCTGGCCGTAATAACGGCCTTGATACGCCTGGCCACTGAGTGAAACAGAGCTTGGACGGCGTGTACAGGTACAGCTGCCCATGCAGCTTCAACACGATACCACAGTTCATCAAGAGTAGTGACTGACGTATTGTCTCCAGCCAGTTGCTCGACCACCATTCACCAGACGTTTTCAATTGGTGAGAGATCTGGAGAATGTGCTGGCCAGGGAAGCAGTCGAACATATTCTGTATCCAGATAGGCCCGTACAGGACCTACAACTTGCGGTCGTGCATTATCCTGCTGAAATGTATGGTTTCGCAGGGATCGAATGAAGGGTAGAGCCACGGGTCGTAACACATCTGTCCGCATCTCGTGGTCGTGCGGTAGCGTTCTCGCTTCCCACGCCCGTGTTCCCGCGTTCGATTCCCGGCGGGGTCAGGGATTTTCTCTGCCTCGTGATGACTGGGTGTTGCGTGCTGTCCTTAGGTTAGTTAGGTTTAAGTAGTTCTAAGTTCAAGGGGCTGATGACCATAGATGTTAAGTCCCATAGTGCTCAGAGCCATTTGAACCATTTGAACCGTAACACATCTGAAATGTAACGTCCACTGTTCAAAGTGCCGTCAATGCGAACAAGAGGTGACCGAGACGTGTAACCAATGACACCCCATACCATCACGCCTGGTGATTTGCCAGTTTGGCGTTTTACCGTTCGTGCACCCAGGTTCATCGTTGAGTACACAATCGCATGCGCTCCTGCCGGTGGTGCAGCGTCAAGCGTAACCGCAGCAATTGTCTCCGAGCTGATAGTCTATGCTGCTGCAAACATCGTCGAACTGTTCGTGCAGATGATTGTTGTCTTCCTAACGTCCCCATCTGTTTACTCAGGGATCGAGACGTGGCTGCACGATCCGTTATAGTCATGCGGATAAGATGCATACCATCTCGACTGCTAGTGATACGGGGCCGTTGGGATCCAGCACGGCGTTCCGTATTACCCTCTTGAACCCAACGATTCCATATTCTGCTTAACAGATTGGATATTGACCAACGCGAGTAGCAATGTTGCGATACGATAAACTGCATTCGCGATAGGGTACAATCTGACCTTTATCAAAGTCGGAAACGTGATGGTACGCATTGCTCCTCCTTACACGAGGCATCACAACAACGTTTCACCAGGCAACGCCGGTCAACTGCTGTTTGTGTATGAGAAATAGGCTGGAAACTTTCATTTAAGCACGCTGTACGTGTCGCCACAGGTGCCAACCTTGTGTGAATGCTCTGAAAAGCTAATCATTTGCATATCACAGCATCTTCTTCCTCTCGGTTAAATATCACGTCTGTAGCACGTCATCTTCGTTGTGCAGCAATTGTAATGGCCAGTAGTGTACATTTGTTACAGCGTCACATGCCCGCAACGCCACCAGGCGGCATCCAGTGTCGCGATGGGAAATGGTCATAACATTTTGGCTTACCAATACATTCAACGACGCAACGCTGTTGGCAATTTGGAGGTACTAACTAGAAGTGCTGGGCTTTGTGCTTAGAACGCGCCGGAAAGTGCAGACGGTGTATGAACAAGTACTCAGTCTCAGTCACAGTGAAAGTTGTAGTCGACAGAACTTTGAATCTTTTTGGTCTTCAAAGTCCGCACCCCAAGCAAAGAGGATGAAGGAGTCGGGAAAGGGACCGCCGCGTGACTGGCGGTAATAAATCCAGCCGGTGGCGGCACTGGTCTTCACAACACAATAGCGCGCGGAATCAGCTCGATAACGTCTCTCCAGCCAGAGTGGCTCTTCAGCCGGCCGTCAACTGCTCTCTCACGGCAGTTACCGGCATCTTATCGCCAGCTCCCCACAAACAGATGTCGTTTTATTCCTGTATTAAGAAGCGTTTACGCGCGGGAAAGAACCCCACAGTCGCAGGGAGTGCACATGTTGAAAGTATGAAGGTTTGTACTATACAGTGGTACCAAAAAGTATTGGAACAGATACATTTTCGCATCTAATACAAAATATACGAATACTAGGAACACTATATGTGCATCACTAACTCTGACTCAAAAAAGTAAAAAAATTGACACGACAGAATCATGGGATACTTTTTAATATTGTGTCAATCCTTTTGGCCAGCGTAATGCAGCAACGCGACGAGCCACGGGCTGAACAAGTCGTTGGAAGTCTCTTGCGAAAATACTGAGCAATGTTGCCTCTATACCCGTCCATAACTGCAAAAGTGTTGCCAGTGTAGTATTTCCTAAGCGAACTAACTTCTCATGTCCCATAAATTTTCGACGAGATTCATATTGGGCGATCTGGTTAGCCAAATTATTCGTTCGAAACAGTTGTCCCCCGGTGACTTTGCGAATTGTCACCAGTAAAAAATCCATCATTGTTTGTGAACATGAATTCCGTGAATGGCTGCAGAAAGTGTCCAAGTAGACGAACATAGCCATTTCCAGTCAGTGATTGATTCAGTTGAACTGGAGAACCCAGTCCATTTCATGTAAACACAGTCCACACCTTTATGGTCCTAAGGGGCCATGAATGGCTACAGGAGATGTCCAAATTGACGAACATAGCCATTTAAAGTTAGTGATTGATTCAGTTGGACCAGAGCACCCAGTCCATTTCATGTAAACACAGTCAACACCTTTATAGTCCTAAGGGGCTTGTGAACAATTTGGGTTTAAGGCTTCGTGGGGTCTGCGTCATAGTTGACCAACTGTGCGACTCATCTTACCAGGCCACGGCCTCCAGTCATGTAGGGTCCAACCGATATGCTTACGAACCTGGGATAGGCGCAGCAGGTTAGTATGAAAGGCTCTTGCTTCGATCTTCTGCTGCCATATCACATTAAAGCCAACTTTCGCCGCACTGTTCTAAAGGGGCTCTCGGTCGTTAAGTGAAGGCCATCGACCACTGCGTTCTGCATGATGTGAGGGAATGCCTGAAATTGGATATTCTCGGCACATTTTTGACACTGAGGATCGCGGAATTTTGAATTCATTAATGATTTCAGAAATGAAACTTCCCATGCATCTAGCTCCAACTATCAATCAGTGTTCAAAGTCTGTTAATTCCCGTCGTGTGGTAAGTTACGTCAGAAAACTTTTCACGTTCATCACCTGAGTACAAATGACCGCTCTGCCAATGCCTACCCTTTTATACTTTGTATACTATGTATGTGACAGAGTTCACTGTGTGCATTGGAGTCACTTTAAACTGCTACAAATGGAACTGAATCCCCTCAACGCAGTGTAATCAGGAAAATGCCGAACACTGTGGCGAGTTTTCTTTGGTGTAGAAGAATGTACAGGAGATGGATGTGAAAGATATCGAATGAAAAAGACAAGAAACGAAATGATTTTAGAAAACCAAAATGACTTTTACTCAATGTTATGAGCGGTTCGGTTCGCCAAGAAACGTGACTCAGACTTTTTTCTTAATCAATAGTTAGCAATGAGAGACGAAACAGATCTATTCCACCTGATGTGCAAGATATGTGAGTCATGGACAACAGACTTCAAAAAGAATACAGTAATTCCAATTTTAAAGAATACAAGTGCTGCCATGTGTGATTATTGCGGAATTATCGCTTTATTATGTCACGGTGGCAAAAATATTGAGAGAAATTTTTCACAGAAAAATTGGAAACCTGGTAGAATCCGGCATCGGTGAGGATCGGTGTACGTTCTAGAGAAATGGAGGGTCTTACGACTGAGTATTGACCCCATGACCACCTTAGAAGATAGGCTGAGGATAAGTAAACTTAACAGTTTCACAGAAAGCTTTTGACGATGCAGACTACAGTTTTTGCTGTGTCGAATGTAGCACTGATAATGTACTGGGACTGAAAGCTTATTTACAACTCCTACGGAAATAACACTACAAGTGTAAGAGTGAGATGATATGAATGGAAAGCAGTGCTTGTGAAGGGTGTGAGACAGTGTTGTAGCCTGTCCCCAGTAATATTCAATTCATAAAAGAACAAGCAATGAACGAAACCAGGGAGAAACTCGAAAAAGAAGTTCAAGGAGAAGAAATGTTGAAATGTGTGTGAAATCTTATGGGACTGAGCTGCAAAGGTCATCAGTCCCCAAGCTTATACACTACTGAACCTAAATTATCCTAAGGACAAACACACACACCCATGCCCGAGGGAGGACTCGAACCTCCGCCGGGACCGGGAGAAGAAATGCAATGAAATAATGAGCAACCAGTTTCATAAAAGAAATTTAATTTCTTTACCGGTTTCGGGTACCTAGTGCCCTTCTTCAGAAGGTTATATTCATCGGATTATATGAGTGTGTCAGCAATAAGGTGCATACACCAAAATGACATGATGATATGCTTCATAGTGTCTGTACAAAATCTGTACAATTTTTGTGCTATACTAATTTTGTACAGACACTATGAATCACATGACCATAGCATTTTTCTGGATGCACCTTATTGTTGACACTCGCAAAAAATGCGCTAAGTGTAACCTTCTGAAGAAGCGCACTGAGTGCCCTAAACCGGTAAAGAAATTAAATTTCTTTCATGCAGCTGGTTGCTTATTACTTCGTTAGATACGGCTACAGTTGCTGAGGATGCATAAAATACTAAAGAGAGAAGAACCATAAACTATGAGGTTTGTTGACGACATGGTAGTTCTGTGAGAGAAGCTAAGGACTGGAAATACTAACTGAATGGAAAAAAAAGTGTCTAGAAAGGTGAGTACTACATATCAATAAAACTAAAACAAAGATAATGGGATATAATCGAAATTAATCAGGAGATGGTGAGGGAACTTGGTTAGGAAATGACACACGAAGAGTAGACGATGACTTTTGCTATTTGAGCATCGGAATAATTTATGATGGCCGATGTAGAGAGGATACAAAACGCGAGTGGTAATGGAGAGAGAAGCACATGTTTTGAAGAGCTGGGACAAGAAGAGAATAGAAGGTTTTGAGACATGGCGCTATAGACGAAGGATGAAAATTGGGTGAGTTGATCCAATAACTAATGAGGAGGTACTGAATCGAAATGTAGAAGAAAGAAATTTTTCCCACAACTTTACTAAAGGAAGAGATCGGTTGATAGGTACCATTCTGAGGCATCAAGGGATAGTTTGCTAATCGAGGGTAGTATGGGGTGGGAAGGGGGTTAAAAATAGGACACTTAAGCATGATTATACTAGGCAGGATTAGATGGACATAGTTTGCAGTAGTTATTCAGCGATGAGAGGGAGAGCTGCATCGAAACAGTCTGTCAAATGATAACCACGGCAACACGACGAAATTTGTCAGCTTGCTGATACCTGTTGCGAGGATTTACTACACTCAAACGGGATAAGCGAGTTTTGTGAACGTAGTATCTGAATGTTACTACTAATCCCGCCCAAATATTCACAGTCCAGCAAACTGCGGTAGTTCATTAAGTTAGCCATTGCACGCTTCCTGCTCAACACTTGTTTGACATGCTCCTTCCTAACAGATATATGACAACAGGCTAAGAAATAAAAAAATAACGTAGTCCATTAAATTTCGGGCATGCAGCCGCGCAAATAAAATTTCCTCCACTGATATTTCGGCGGCTGCATGCCCGAAATTTAATGAACTATTCATTACGCCGCGAGAAGTTCAAAATGTACAACAAATAACATTTATTAAGAGAGCTGCACTATGTTTATGGAATATAAACATTGGCCTGTATATCCACTCCATATTTGTCTTTCTATAAAGGGATAAATCAGTATCTGCACTTTCTTTCAAATCGTCTTGGCATCACTGTTCAGTGCTCTCGTCATCCGCTAGGTGGTACTGATCTGTTAGTTTCTAGCAGGTGTCAGCATTGTCACTATGTTGGCTTTGCCGTCTTGCGAATAAAACATAGTTGCGTCACTCCCTATTTGTACCGATGAAGGGAGAGTTCTGTCATCCATTTTGTGTGGTGTGACTGTGTAGAAGGAGCTCAAAACTACGTAACAGTTTGAGCACAATGCGGGGGAAATGTTACACCACGGCGTAGTCTCCGCCAGTAGACTGACAAATTCAATAGCCGCCGAACGAGCACGCAGAATGAGGAAAGAGAAACGGTAATATGCACTACTGATGTCCTTATATTGACTAAGTCCATGACCTAAATTTGAATAATGACGAGGGACTCTTAATTAAGTGGCAAACCAAATGCACATCAATCATATTACCGCATATGACTTCTTCCATGGTAGGTTCATCTTTCCCAAAGTGCTGCCCAAAAAAGCGCAATCGCATGAAATCCTGTCAGCGGCTAGTGGACCGTCAGGCCTATGAAGATGAAATATTTTTGAAACGAGTCATTACTTGAGATGGAACATGGGTTCATCCTTTTGAACAGAGACGAAATATCAGAGCATAGAACGGAAACATCCCAGACCTCCATCATCATCAGAGCAGAAGCAGCACGATAAGGCTTTTGAATGTTGAAGCTATGATAGGCTGCTGAGGATTATCACCGAATACAGATACGTGTATATCCTTATTACCTAATACAGGTAGTGAAAAGTCTTTACAAATATACATGAATTGCAATAAACACGGGTAGAAATGATCATTAAAAGAAATAATTATAAAACAAAGTGCAAGCCAAGGGTGTGGACCTTGACCTAACCTTTTTAATATTTACATTGAATTCATTCTTCGTAAACGTATGGTAAACAAAGGAATTGAGATAGCGAATGAGGAAAACCTGAAACTACACTACTGGCCATTAAAATTGCTACACCAAGAAGACATGCAGATGATCAACGGGTATTCATTGGACAAATATATTATACTAGAACCGACATGTGATTACATTTTCACGCAATTTGGGTGCATAGAACCTTAGAAATCAGTACCCAGAACAACCACCTCTGGCCGTAATAACGGCCTTAATGCGCCTGGCCATTGAGTCAAACAGAGCTTGGATGGCGTGTACAGGTACAACTGCCCATCCAGCTTCAGCACGATACCACAGTTCATCAAGAGTAGTGACTGGCATATTGTGACGAGCCAGTTGCTCGGCCACCATTGACCAGACGTTTTCAGTTGGTGAGAGATGTGGAGAATATGCTGGCCAGGGCAGTACTTGAACACTTTCTGTATCCAGAAAGGCCCGTACAAGACCTGCAACATGCGGTCGTGCATTATCCTGCTGAAATGTAGGGTTTCGCAGGGATCGAATGAAGGGTAGGGCCACGGGTCGTAACACATCTGAAATGTAACTTCCACTGTTCAAAGTGCCGTCAATGGGAACAAGAGGTGACCGAGACGTGTAACCAATGGCACCCCAAACCATCACACCGGGTGATACGCCAGTAGGGCGATTAATACACGCTTCCAATGTGCGCCCACTGCGATTTTGCCAAACAAGGATGCAACCATCATGATGCTGTAAACAGAACTTGGACTGATCCTAAAAAATTACGTTTTTCCATTCGTGCGCACAGGTTCGTCGTTGAGTACACCATCGCAGGCGCTCCCGTCTGTGATGCAGCGTCAAGGGTAACCGTAACCATGGTCTCCGAGCTGATGGTCCATGCTGCTGCAAACGTCGTCGAACTGTTCGTGCAGATGGGATTTGTCTTGCAAACGTCTCCATCTGTTGACTCAGGGATCGAGACGTGGCTACACGATCAATTACAGACATGCGGATAAGATGCCAGTCATCTCGATTGCTAGTGATGCGAGGCCGTTGGTATAAAGCACGGCGTTCCGTATTTCTTTCCTGAACCCACCGACTCCATATTCTGTTAACAGTCATTGGATCTCGACCAACGCGACCAGCAATGTCGCGATACGATAAATCGTAATCGCGATAGGCTACAATCCGACCTTTATCAAAGTCGGAAACGTGATGGTACGCATTTCTCCTCCTTACACGAGGCGTCACAAGAACGTTTCACCAGGCAACGCCGGTCAACTGCTGTTTGTGTATGAGAAATCGGTGGGAAGCTTTCCTCATGTCAGCATGTTGTAGGTGTCGCCACCGGCGCCAACCTTGTGTGAATGCTCTGAAAAGCTAATCATTTGCATATCACAGCATCTTCTTCCTGTCGGTTAAATTTCGCGTGTCATCTTCGTGGTGAAGGAATTTTAATGGCCAGTAGTGTACTTCCGTTTGTAAATGATATCGCCACTATTCAAAAGATAGAAGATGACCTCCAAAGATCTGTTTATCACTGAACGAAGTACACAAGAAATACGATTTAAAACTTTGTGGTAATAAAAAAGAAAATCGCCCAGTGAGATTTAGTATACAATTGAGTGTTTGAACAATTCTCTGAAATCTCTTATTTGGGCGGTGATATAATGTTTGATTTTGAGTTTCATATTAAAAATTGACGAATTCCTAGTTGTCTCTAATACCTTTAGCAGATCTAAGGTCAGAAAGAAATTCAAGAGTGACCACTCTGCAGGAAAGCTGACGTTCACAGTTCTTTGGGACGATCAAGGAACATTACCGAAAAGGGGATAAATCGTCGATAGCCTATGTTACAATTTGCTATACCTGGCCACTACCTGCAGGAACGCAAAATGTGTCTATGTTTCACTGAGGTACTAACTACACAAAGTTATACATGAAGTAATGTCGCAAAAAAACCAAAAAGACACATGGAACGATATGTCTGCATTCTAAAGAAATGACACAAGAAACAGAGATGTCTTCTATTATCCTGAACACGAATTACTATTCGGCCGTTAAACAAGTTACTTTTCAAGTGCAGGCTCTGAGATTACAAACCCACTCTTCGTTACAAACCCACCACCATATTTCAACCGAACTGCGACTTAATTTGATCGGTAACTAACATCAGGAATGAAAATGGTTAAGGAAGGTATTGACTGAGACCACGACACGTACACTAGTTCCACGCTGTAGCTCCACGTACTTGTTGAGAAACGTCTAGAATAACTCTTCAGGAGATGCAAATTCACGATGCAAGGAAGCGCAGTGTTTGCACTCTACCGTTAATCGAGAAAAAGGATGATGGCCTTTGGCAAAATAATGAAGGTTTTCAGCTGCACCGTTCATAGCGCGACCCACATAGCGCGTTCGGGGACGGTCCTTCTCGCCGGCCTCCGTAACCGAGCGGTTCTAGGCGCTTCAGTCTGGAACCGCGCTGCTGCTACGGTCGCAGGTTCGAATCCTGCTTCGGGCATGAATGTGTGTCATGTCCTTAAGTTAGTCAGGTTTAAGTAGTTCAAAGTCTGGGGTCCCATAGTGCTTAGAGGCATTTCAACCATTTCCAACGGTCCTTCTCGTCATAGTGTCCACCAGTAGAACACACAGCGCCTTTTGTCAGTAGAACGATCAGCAGGAGCTGAAATCAGATTCTCCGCTTAGAAAAAAGCAATGCCACTCAGGGTGTAAATACATAGTAAAGACTGTGAGAGAAGCAAAAATGTTTTTCATCTATACACATCACAATGTAAGAGTAACATTTAGAGAGTGGTGGTAGATTACGAACACAATGAAACCACGTTGCCGCCTTCAAAAAGTTGTGCAGACGCTTCTTGACTTATCCCCGTACGTTATATACTGACATAATAGTAATGCATAATGCTGACTGCCAAACAGGGTTCAGGAATGGCCTATCGTGCGCAGAACTTATGTGGCACCTGAAGACGATGTAAAGATCCGCCACTGCATAGGAAAAACTGTCATATTTGTAGATTTTAAGGAGTCTATGACTCTATGGACAGACAGACGGATTTTTTTTTTTTTTCTGTAGGAGCTCAGATCACATAAAGGTGCTCCACAAGGAGACGATCTGCTGAGCTTCCCCTCCCTCCTCTCTGCTGTTTAACTTATCTGTGCATAAAGTTATACTACTATAATGGGAGAGGGCACCGGAAACCCTATAAGCAAACCCAGCGAATAACCGTTGCTAATGATTTAATAGTACTCTCCAAGACGACAAAAGAAACAAAACATGCCACAAAGAAATTACACAGAACGACGCAAAAGCAATCCTCCAGACGTCTTATGAGGAAATAGATTACATGGAATATCAGCATAAAGACAGCATAAAGGTTCCGCTAAAGATGGAACATAATTTGACAGGTATGTCTCTTCAATAAACTTATTACACTGTCATCATCCGGGTTCCCGGGTTCGATTCCCGGCGGGGTCAGGGATTTTCTCTGCCTCGTGATGACTGGGTGTTGTGTGATGTCCTTAGGTTTGTTAGGTTTAAGTAGTTCTAAGTTCTAGGGGACTGATGACCATAGATGCTATATCCCATAGTGCTCAGAGCCATTTGAGCCACTGTCATCATGAAGGACAGTTGCGCAGCGGCCACAAAACATCAAAACACTTTTATAATTACATGGAAGCACTATAACAGATAAGTAATTTCACACAACGCGAAATTACGATATTGCAGAACTTGTTTTATATCGGAAGCTATATATGTAACAGAGAACATAATTCTTGGAAGGTACTCTAAAGAGCATGAGCAGATAATGCTTAGAAAAAACTATTCTTACTCAGAAAAAGGAATTAGAATGAAGAGGAGATAATCTGACTACTACAAAAGAAAGAAAGAAAGAAAGATAAATTAACAGTGTGTGGAAGAGAAGCTCGAATTATTTGGCCATGTTTATAGAATAACTACAACAGACTCACCAGAAGATTACTCAGCATTCTTCATTTGGAGAAGGTCTAAATGAGCTGGTTGGAATAAGCAGGGGCGCATTACAAGACGTTAATATTACAGATGAAAACATAATAAATCGACTAGCGTTGCGAATACCTGTAACGAAGAACACACTTATGGAGAAGCCTGAAACAAAGATCGGTAAGATATAGTCAGAAGAACTGAATAGAACACTTAAGTCTGTTAATGAATAGATTGTGCGAGGGTAAAGAGGCATAAATAATAAGCGTCAGATTTTCTGTGTGGTTATTCACGATTTAACGAGATTCAAAGTGAAACTCAACCGCAAGAAAGTACGGCACAAAATCATACCAACAAAATTGGGTAAACCAAACTTAAAGGAGAGTGGAAAAAAGAATAAGCATGAACCTTGGAAAAATTCAACATCAAAATCACACAAAAGACCCAAGAATCAATCCTATTGAAGAAGGGACTCAAAATGTGAAAAAGTGGTAGAACAACACAAGGAAGACTCCTTGAAGTACAACAGCAAGCAAACATTGAAAGTAATTACATCTGTGAACTCAGAAAACAACTGGCAAACCATAAGACAAACGAAGAGGAAATATGTGAAGGAACAACTGGACTGTATGGAAGAAAATTTTCACGAATACAGTACATGAGATTTCTATAGGAGTTTCGCAGAAATAATCCAAGAACATAGCTCTCAAAGTGTATATTTCAGACGGGAGGCTCGTTCCCACCAATCAGGAAAACTCCCGGGAATTGGCTTGGTATTTTTCTGTCCTCGGCTGCCCCGAACTGCCCTCAACGTCCCGAAAGTAGATCTCCACTTACACTCACACCGAATCCCTACCATCCCCACAAGAGAAAGAACGGAGCTTCGGGTGAACTGCTAAGAAATCGTGAACCAAATTCCACGAAACAACTCAGCAATCATGACAGACATTTAGCAGATAGGAAAACCTCCTGAAGACTGGAATTATGCCATAATTCACCCAGGATACCGGAAAGGTGACATAACGGGTTTAAATAGCTATTGAGGAGTCTCCTTTTTGCGGGTTACATAAAAATTCTGTCAGCATGCCTCTTCCAAGTATTTTAGGAGCAACTTGACCACAAATTTAGGGAATATCAAGCCGGCTTCCCCATTAGTCGAAATTGTGTAGGTCAGGTATTCGATTAAAAAAACCATTAAAGACAAAACTGTCAGGAACTCCCTAATCGTTTGATTCTTTGTGGAGTTAAAGATTGTGTATGATTCAGGAATCCCGGACTCGTCCCGAAAATCACAAATCTCATCGTACATGCACACGCCAACACAATCTCGAAAGTAAAGTTGGTGGGTGAGGCGTTAGAACCATGTTTGGTCAAAACCGGTGTTCGGCAGGTTTACCCTCTTTCATTTGGTTTTGGACAAAGTCATCTGAATGTCGGAAAAAGAACTTAAAAAACAAAGCTACTGGAAACTCATACGACTTAGAAGAGTTAAGAATGACATCCAAATATCTTGCCTAGTTTTCACAGACTATCTGATAATAATAACAGAGGACGAATCGACGAAGATCAAGTGGACAGAAACTCAACGAATGCGCTATAAGAGTTTACCTCCAAATACCCTTCCAAAATCCGAGTACATCTGCTCAAAACATCCTATTCAAAACTGCTCACGTTACACGGACAAATAGAAAGAGTTTCATACTTCACGTACTCGCACTTAGCCAAAATCCTTGAGCCTACAGGAGAAAATAAAACGGTTCCAGAAAAATCAGATGCTAAAACTTGCGAGAACACGCGGCAAAATCAAAAAAAATGTATGACCTTACACATAAAAATTAAGCATTAAAACAGGGTAGTCAAGACTGAAGTCTTGTACGCTACCGAAATGTTTAAAAAAAATGGTTCAAATGGCTCTGAGCACTATGGGACTCAACTTCTGAGGTCATTAGTCCCCTAGAACTTAGAACTACTTAAACATAACTAACCTAAGGACATCACACACTTCCATGCCCGAGGCAGGATTCGAACCTGCGACCATAGCGGTCGCGCTGGTCCAGACTGAAGCGCCTGGAACCGCTCGGCCACACCGGCCGGCCCATAACGAATAAACGACTGAAATTTCCTGCGCATATCCAAACATTCCCAACGCCAAGACTCATTCACAAAGTAGCATTGTACGTAGAACAACTCAGAACCATACCTTGGGTACGGAAGATCAAAAAGGATTTTAAAAAGACTAGTAAGTCGTTCGGAGACGAAAAACTGGCAAACGGGAAGTACTGCCCGATTATGAAGTCACCACCAGACAGTGGACTGAAGAAAGAAAAAGAATACATGGAGAGAAAATGAGAGCTGCTTGGAAGGTAACAGCTTTACGTGATCTGACAGGGTCCAATTGCATCAAATAATAACAAATACAACGTAAAAAAATGCCTTTGACTCGCTGCCATACAGTTGGACTACAAAGTGTCTGGAATTTATTGGTGTCAGCAAACACATCACAAAATAGAGAGAAAATTTGAAGAAACATTGGAGAACACATCTTTTTGACGGGAAAGAAAGTTACGGACTAGTCAACCTCAAGGGAGGCATTTTCTAGATCGACTCATTTTCCCCACTTGTGTTCATGATCACCTTGATTATTCATCTGTCTGCCGTCTTATAGGAAATAAACCAGGTCTATCAAATAGCGCGAAATAATAATAATATATCTCACTTGCCGTATTGGCGGAACTGACACGGTGACGTCTTTGCATCTCCAAAATGCTTGGGTTTGCACATATCCTACATTGGTGCGGTTTACGTTTTTTACAGCTACTTCAAGGAGCCGACTGGACCGTTTTTATTTATCTGCCTCCATCTGTAGTCAGCTTTTATCGATTGATGTAATTCCCGCCAGTTTCATTGATCACTGTGCTGTTTCAATGACTTTTAACCACGTCCCGCAGCGGGTCCATCTTTAGCGCCCTTTATGGAAGCTATACACTCTACATCTCACGGACCCCTCTCCGGAAGGGATCATCGCAGACGTATAGCGGCGGACAATCCAGACCCAGCCACGTTACCCCTCAGTTCTAGAACGATGGGTTTCCTTTGATGAAACTTGGATTCGAAATACAATCAAGCATTTTAGCGCTAAAAAAGCTGCTGAAATAAGGTTCAAATGGTTCAAATAGCTCTGAGTACTATGGGACTTAACTTCTGAGGTCATCAGTCCCCTAGAACTTAGAACTACTTAAACCTAACTAACCTAAGGACATCACACACACTGATGCCCGAGGCAGGATTCGAACCTGCGACCGTAGCGGGAAATAAGGCGAACTAGATAATTTTATTATGCTGTCCGCGATCTTTACGATAATGCTGGTGATGCCCCCTTGATAGTCGTAGATGTCCACCGTGCGAAGGCGAAACTTCTGCAACACAAACGTAGGCAAATAGATGGTGTCCGCTTGCGTTCCCAGCCTCGTTCAATCGTACAGTATGAGTTGGCCCCTCTCTATCATCTTCTTATGCTTCAAAAACGATCTCAAAGGACGTGTCTTGCTGCCATTCCTTCTCTAGATGGGCGTGAGTGGTCCTCCCTGTCTGATATAATGCGTGAACATTTCCGAACTTTATACTGAAGTGAATTCAGACGGTCTACCGTCGGTTGATTTTACCTCCCTCCTTGACAGTGTTGTTACGCCAGCTCGCCAGGAAGAGTTTTTCTCTGTATTCCATAGCGATGATATACTTGATATACTTGATATTGTGGCTCGTTCTCCCTCCCACAAATCGCCTGGCTTCAATAGCTTTCCCAAAGAATTTTGTATTCGACTTTGGCCCCTGACAGGAGATACGATAACCTCTGTGGTGAACGAAGTAGTCCACGGAGGCCTTATCCCGCCCAGCCTTAAGGTTGCTAAAATTGTACTGATCGCCAAGAAGCCGGGACGATTGCGTGTGGATCATGTCCGCCCGATAACCCTCTTCAACTATAATTATAAAATAGTGGCACGAGCGGTAAATAGCAGACTATAGGTGTTGTAAGTTACCATCATCGCGAGCCATCAAAGTTGTCTTCCAGGACGTACTCTCCTGACTCCCGTTGCTGAATGTCGTCATCTAATTTCGATTGCTTCCACCATTCCCGTGCCAAGCGCTTTGATTTCATTGATTTTCACCATGCGTGCGACCGCGTTAATCATGGCTTTATCATGCGAATATTGACGACTGTTGGTTTTAACGATGCTGCATGACGATTGTATAGCTCTCTGATTACTGGTATTCGGGCGTCCATTGACGTAAATCGCCGTATTAATTCCCCCATCGCGGTTTGTCAGGGCGTCCTTCAAGGGAGTCCATTATCTACGTCGCTCTACGTTCTGTTTCTGGAACCCTTATTGCGATCGAAAGCTGCTCATTTGGGTGGCTGGTCGCTATTGGGAAAAAGGTTTACAGTTGGTGCATATGTTGATGACGTTATGGTTCTTCTCCGTACCCCTGATAATACAGGGTGATGCAAAAAGAATACCACAACTTTAGGAATTTAAAACTCTGCAACGACAAAAGGCAGAGCTAAGCACTATCTGTCGGCGAATTAAGGGAGCTATAAAGTTTCATTTAGTTGTACATTTGTTCGCTTGAGGCGCTGTTGACTAGGCGTAAGTTTCAGTTGATGCTAAGATGGCGACCGCTCAACAGAAAGCTTTTTGTGTTATTGAGTACGGCAGAAGTGAATCGACGACAGTTGTTCAGCGTGCATTTCGAACGAAGTATGGTGTTAAACCTCCTGATAGGTGGTGTATTAAACGTTGGTATAAACAGTTTACAGAGAATGGGTGTTTGTGCAAAGGGAAAAGTTCTGGATGGCCGAGAACGAGTGATGAAAATGTAGCACGCATCCAGCAAGCATTTGTTCGCAGCCCAGGAAAATTGACTCGCAGAGCTAGCAGAGAGCTGCAAATTCCACAATCAACTGTATGGAGAGTCCTACGAAAAAGGTTAGTTATGAAACCTTATCGTCTGAAATTGGTTCAAGCACTGTCTGCAGCTGATAAGTTTAAAAGAATCGATTTCTGTGATTTTATCCTTGCTCAAATGGAAACAGATGAATCTTTCGTTTCAAAGATTGTGTTTAGTGATGAAGCAACTTTCCACACTAACAGAAAAGTCAACCATCACAATGTCTGTATATGGGGCACTGAGAATCCGCGGGAAACAACTCAGTATGAACGTGACTCGCCTAAGGTGAACGTTTTCTGTGCCATTTCAGACAATAAAGTTTTTGGTCCGTTTTTCTTCGAAGGTGCTACTGTAACTGGACTACAGTATCTGGAGATGTTAGAGAATTGGCTGTTCCCTCAGCTCGAACAAGAAGCACAACTAATGAACGTCAACTACCGGAGGCGATGGATCGGCCGCCAGGCAGCCCGTGACAGAGCACTTCATCACTGGCCTCCAAGAAGGCCTGATCTTACCCCCTGCGATTTTTTCTTATGGGGGTATGTTAAGAATATGGTGTTTCGGCCACCTCTCCCAGCCACCGTTGATGATTTGAAACGAGAAATAACAGCAGCTATCCAAACTGTTATGCCTGATATGCTACAGAGAGTGTGGAACGAGTTGGAGTATCGGGTTGATATTGCTAGAGTGTCTGGAGGGGGCCATATTGAACATCTCTGAACTTGTTTTTGAGTGAAAAAAGACCTTTTTAAATACTCTTTGTAATGATGTATAACAGAAGGTTATATTATGTTTCTTTCATTAAATACACATTTTTAAAGTTGTGGTATTCTTTTTGAATCACCCTGTATACCACTGTTGAAGGGAGTTATGGATGCTTTTTTTCGTCTTACGGGAGTGCGGGTTAATGACCAGAAATGCCGCTTACTCAGTCTGTGAGGATCTGACCCTGTTGAAATTCCATGGGCTTTGAAGATCACCTGGTATGGATCGTTAGGTGTTATAATTGACAGTTGTCCGCTAAAGATGGCTACGATAAACTGGAAGTCTGTCACTGAAGTCTGTCATTGAACACACGCATCGCTCTCTCTCACTTCTTCATAAGGTCCGGGCATGAAAACGTATTAGTAAGGGTTATTTTGTTGTACAAATCTTTCCACTTCCTGCGATGATGTAATGCAAGTTGAAAAGTTTAACTGGCATGGTTTTCTGGCGCAACTCTCCAGTAGATATTGATAGGATCAGTTATAAGCTATGGCATGTTAAGGTATCTTTTCTTGAAGTCAGTTATTTAGGAGTAAACATCCTATCCCAAACGAATCTCTCCATAAAAATGCTGTTATGCCACTGGCCATTTCCTCATAGCATTCCCTCTGTAGAAGTCCTGTCGCCAGAAACGAATTGGAAGATTATTTGGTCGAACATTACCCTCCCGATTTTCGCAATGGGAGTGGCGTCCTCGTGGTACCAAGTTGTTCATGATATTGCACCTACCAACGTGCGACTTTTTCGTATTGTCCTCAGTGTGACGGATCACTGTAATCGTTGCCATGAAACTGACATATTGTATCATCGCCTGATCTCTTACGGTCATGGCCATTGGCTTTGTCGACAACTGGCTTTTCTTCTCAGGACGTCGGAGGCGTCTATCTCTGGGGAGATTCTCATGCGTCTCTCTTTCCCCTATCGAAGAACAATGCCAGCATGTGGGTTGTTGGACATTATGTCCACTACGTGATGGTGAGTGGATACGACGCAGATCCGAGAGCCTTTTCCCACCATATGGCCACAGCCCATTGGACGCGGCTGAGGATGCCACGTTATCGAGAGCTTTTTTCTAATGTGCTGTATCTTGTTTTTCATCGACAAGGAGTTGGACGAGTTTACATCCCCCCCCCCCCCCCCCGCCACCCTTTTTTTGTAGACACTCTTGTTTGGATTTAAATGTTACACGATGTAGAAGTAACGGAGGAAAAAAAGGTGTGGGCACATTAAAATTAACGCCATAGTCCTTCATATACGTTTTTCTGATTTAACCCTTTTGTTTTTGTCGAAATGACTTCTTTTGTTTTATTTTTAATTGCTTGCCTTAAATAAGTTCTTTGAAGGGAGAAAAAAAAGTGAGTAGCGTTCGAGCTTCGTAAAACGAACGTGTATGAGGCGACGATACGACTACCGCTCAAACTTAACTATTAATGTTGATGGTGTTAAGACAGCAACCAGCCACAAATTTACTTTGAGTTCCTTTATTCAAAGGAAACCGTTACCTGTTTCGAATCGTTGCGATTCATCATCAGACGGTTTACACGCTTTCTTTCTACATTTGGTGTGTTTTTATAGATTAATTGTCCTAAAATATAAATAAAACATAATTACAAACACGCTACACACAGATGGTTGCGTTGCAGATTTTCGTTGTATGTGACTTACGTGAAACGTCGGTTTCGAGTGTTTGTTTCCATAACGTTCATCCAATCGATGTAAATGCATTCGCATTGCATCCTCGTTGTTGCACACGTAATAGTTCTCACTGTACACTTTAGATCTGTCCGCTGAGATCATTCCAACCACGCACCACATGTTTTGGTACATACAAAGAGCTTACAAACATATAGGTGTCACAGATGCTATAATGTATCGTAACATGTGACGATGATGTCCTATGTTTGGAAAGAATCATATATTCTTTTACAAAACTGTAATGTCTTTTACATTAGTACAGAGATTTTTTTTTTACTAATTTAATTATAAAGGTTTTTATATATATTTAAAACTGTATTGGTAAAATAGTACATTATTTTATTACATTTGGCAGCATGAGAATTATAGTAACATATAAATTTTCCACTTGATCTGCAGATAGGTGTATTAATATTATTTGCTATGGAGGCTGGAAAGTAATTTTTGAAAATTTTTCAGGAAAGGGGTGTTAGCCAACTCTGTTTGTTCATTAAGGATATAGTCTGGGGTGCTGTTTTTGTGTGTGTGAATTTCTAATTCTTCTAATATATTCATAGTGGCCCCTTTTTCTGTTAGATGTAAAATCTTTAAATTGTCCTCAATGTGTGCTACTGAATGGTTTTCTTCAGCAATATGGGCTGCAAATGCTGATTTGTTCAAGTTACCAAGTCTTAGAGCGTCCATATGTTCTTTATATCTAATTTCAAAACTTCTGCCTGTCTGTCCAATGTAGAATTTTGGGCATGTGTCACATTTGAGTTTGTATATTCCTGATTTACGGTAGGGACTCTTGGAGGTGTTTACATCATGGATCACTTTTTGTTGTAATTTATTATTTGTGGAAAAGCTGATTTTGATATTTTTCTTCTTTTTAAATAAGTTTGCTATTTGGTATGAAAGTGGGCCTATGTATGGGAGAGTAGCATATTTAGGTTTGGCTTCAGTGGCACACTGCTTTGGCTTGAAGTGACTGCTGTGAGGTGGATCTGTGGGTTTTGTCTGCATTTTCTTGTGGAGTTTTTCTATTATTGTGGGTTTATATTCATTATTATGAGCAACTGTTTTAATTATCTTGATTTCATTTTGCTGGTCTGTGTCACTCATTGGTACTTTTTTAATTCGGTGTAGCATTGTTCTGAAATATGCCATTTTTTGTTGGCGGGGGTGGCAAGATGAGTTGCTAATACTGACATCTGTTGTGGTAGGTTTTCTGTAAATACTGAATTGATGTTTACTGTTACTATTGCAAATTTTCAGGTCAAGAAAGTTAATGCTTTTATTAGTTTCATGTTCAACTGTGAATTTAATATTTTTGTGCATTTTGCTAAGATCTGCTGCTAATGTATCTATTTCATTGCTTGTACCATCAAAAAGCAGTATTGTATCATCAACATATCTTCTGTAGTATATTATTTTGTTTGAGATGTGCTGGTTGGCAGAAAAGAATTTTTGTTCTATATGGTTGATGTAAATGTCAGCCAATATCCCAGCTAAGCTACTTCCCATTGCCAAACCATCATGTTGTTGGTACAGTTTGTTGTTGAAGTTAAAGTAATTATGCTCTAGAATAAGTGAAAGTATTTCTATGAGTTCACAGATCTCTGCAACACTAATTTTCTTATATTTTAGCAGATTGTTTCTTATAATATTAATAGTCTCTTTTACAGGGATGTTCGTGTACAGGTTGACTATGTCTAGTGATGCTAATTTAGCTGTTGGTGGGATGTGGATGTCTTTAATTAAGCTTATGAGTTCGTGTGTGTTATGTATGGTGTAGTTATTTTCAAATGTATAGTATTTGGTAATGAGGTCTTTTAATTTACGGCTTATGAAGTATGCAGAGCTGTTTCTGGAGTTAACAATCGGGCGAATGGGACAATTTTCTTTATGAACCTTTGGCTGTGCCCGCAGTTTTGGTGCCGAGGGATTCATTGTTATGCAGTTACGTATTTCATATTTGTTTAGTAAAAAGTTACAGTTTTGTAGTAGCTTTCGGAGTTTAGTTTGGAATTTCACTGTAGGATCTGTCTTTATTTCAGTTATATTGTTGCTATGGAAAAATTGCAAGGTTTTCTCTACATATTCTCCTTCATACATTATGATTAAAGAATTTCCTTTGTCAGCTTTTACTATGAGTGCTTTACTTGCAGACAGCTTGCTGTTAATATTTTTCAAATCTTTAAGTTCAGTGTTTTTGCGGGTATTATTTGTTTGAAGTTGTTTCACTATCAGTTTATTTGTCTTGTATGCAACTGCATTTTTCTCACATGTGTCTAGTTTTGCTGTGTCACAAGCAAGTTTTGTGCAGGCTATGAGGTTTTTAACACTGTGATTATTGAGATTTGTTCCAATATTATGTTTCAGACCTTTATTTAACAAAGTGAGTTCACTGCTGCTAAACTGGATGTCAGTTGTATTAATGACTCTATCAAAAAATTTGTGTTGGCTTAGCTGTTTGTTATTATCAAACTCTGGATTGTTCATAGATTTTAAGGCTTCAATTTTCTTTTTGTGTTTGGATAGGATAATCTTTTGTTCTTTGTCTACTTTATCGTCTATGTGCTGTAGGATGTGCGTGAATTGTAAAGGTGAGAGGCTGTGTCCTAGCTGCAGATGCAAGTTGTACATGACATTGTTTAAGTGTTCTTTTTTCTTGTATTGCATTTTAATCTCTGTTTTTAGCCATATATTTTCACATTTTTGCTTAGCAAATCTGGCAGCTTTAGTTTTGCAGTTAATTTTGACTTTGACATATTTTGGGACTATTTTAAGTGACATACACTCTTTGTTGAATTTAATGTTAAGAGACGTTTTCATTAGGTTAATTTTATGTTTCTTGAAAGCATGTATATTTCTCATTACCTGGCGAGGTAAGCTTAATGCAATTTTGTCATATGATGACATGTTGGAGACCGTGGCTGTTTTTGAAGACAAATGTTGATGGTGTTAAGACAGCAACCAGCCACAAATTTACTTTGAGTTCCTTTATTCAAAGGAAACCGTTACCGGTTTCGAATCGTTGCGATTCATCATCAGACGGTTTACACGCTTTCTTTCTACATTTGGTGTGTTTTTATAGATTAATTGTCCTAAAATATAAATAAAACATAATTACAAACACGCTACACACAGATGGTTGCGTTGCAGATTTTCGTTGTATGTGACTTACGTGAAACGTCGGTTTCGAGTGTTTGTTTCCATAACGTTCATCCAATCGATGTAAATGCATTCGCATTGCATCCTCGTTGTTGCACACGTAATAGTTCTCACTGTACACTTTAGATCTGTCCGCTGAGATCATTCCAACCACGCACCACATGTTTTGGTACATACAAAGAGCTTACAAACATATAGGTGTCACAGATGCTATAATGTATCGTAACATGTGACGATGATGTCCTATGTTTGGAAAGAATCATATATTCTTTTACAAAACTGTAATGTCTTTTACATTAGTACAGAGATTTTTTTTTTTACTAATTTAATTATAAAGGTTTTTATATATATTTAAAACTGTATTGGTAAAATAGTACATTATTTTATTACATTTGGCAGCATGAGAATTATAGTAACATATAAATTTTCCACTTGATCTGCAGATAGGTGTATTAATATTATTTGCTATGGAGGCTGGAAAGTAATTTTTGAAAATTTTTCAGGAAAGGGGTGTTAGCCAACTCTGTTTGTTCATTAAGGATATAGTCTGGGGTGCTGTTTTTGTGTGTGTGAATTTCTAATTCTTCTAATATATTCATAGTGGCCCCTTTTTCTGTTAGATGTAAAATCTTTAAATTGTCCTCAATGTGTGCTACTGAATGGTTTTCTTCAGCAATATGGGCTGCAAATGCTGATTTGTTCAAGTTACCAAGTCTTAGAGCGTCCATATGTTCTTTATATCTAATTTCAAAACTTCTGCCTGTCTGTCCAATGTAGAATTTTGGGCATGTGTCACATTTGAGTTTGTATATTCCTGATTTACGGTAGGGACTCTTGGAGGTGTTTACATCATGGATCACTTTTTGTTGTAATTTATTATTTGTGGAAAAGCTGATTTTGATATTTTTCTTCTTTTTAAATAAGTTTGCTATTTGGTATGAAAGTGGGCCTATGTATGGGAGAGTAGCATATTTAGGTTTGGCTTCAGTGGCACACTGCTTTGGCTTGAAGTGACTGCTGTGAGGTGGATCTGTGGGTTTTGTCTGCATTTTCTTGTGGAGTTTTTCTATTATTGTGGGTTTATATTCATTATTATGAGCAACTGTTTTAATTATCTTGATTTCATTTTGCTGGTCTGTGTCACTCATTGGTACTTTTTTAATTCGGTGTAG
This sequence comes from Schistocerca nitens, assembly GCF_023898315.1. Taxonomy (NCBI): domain Eukaryota; kingdom Metazoa; phylum Arthropoda; class Insecta; order Orthoptera; family Acrididae; genus Schistocerca; species Schistocerca nitens. Next base: position 544,813,728 of record NC_064619.1, on the reverse strand, counting down.
CATTGTTCTGAAATATGCCATTTTTTGTTGGCGGGGGTGGCAAGATGAGTTGCTAATACTGACATCTGTTGTGGTAGGTTTTCTGTAAATACTGAATTGATGTTTATTGTTACTATTGCAAATTTTCAGGTCAAGAAAGTTAATGCTTTTATTAGTTTCATGTTCAACTGTGAATTTAATATTTTTGTGCATTTTGCTAAGATCTGCTGCTAATGTATCTATTTCATTGCTTGTACCATCAAAAAGCAGTATTGTATCATCAACATATCTTCTGTAGTATATTATTTTGTTTGAGATGTGCTGGTTGGCAGAAAAGAATTTTTGTTCTATATGGTTGATGTAAATGTCAGCCAATATCCCAGCTAAGCTACTTCCCATTGCCAAACCATCATGTTGTTGGTACAGTTTGTTGTTGAAGTTAAAGTAATTATGCTCTAGAATAAGTGAAAGTATTTCTATGAGTTCACAGATCTCTGCAACACTAATTTTCTTATATTTTAGCAGATTGTTTCTTATAATATTAATAGTCTCTTTTACAGGGATGTTCGTGTACAGGTTGACTATGTCTAGTGATGCTAATTTAGCTGTTGGTGGGATGTGGATGTCTTTAATTAAGCTTATGAGTTCGTGTGTGTTATGTATGGTGTAGTTATTTTCAAATGTATAGTATTTGGTAATGAGGTCTTTTAATTTACGGCTTATGAAGTATGCAGAGCTGTTTCTGGAGTTAACAATCGGGCGAATGGGACAATTTTCTTTATGAACCTTTGGCTGTGCCCGCAGTTTTGGTGCCGAGGGATTCATTGTTATGCAGTTACGTATTTCATATTTGTTTAGTAAAAAGTTACAGTTTTGTAGTAGCTTTCGGAGTTTAGTTTGGAATTTCACTGTAGGATCTGTCTTTATTTCAGTTATATTGTTGCTATGGAAAAATTGCAAGGTTTTCTCTACATATTCTCCTTCATACATTATGATTAAAGAATTTCCTTTGTCAGCTTTTACTATGAGTGCTTTACTTGCAGACAGCTTGCTGTTAATATTTTTCAAATCTTTAAGTTCAGTGTTTTTGCGGGTATTATTTGTTTGAAGTTGTTTCACTATCAGTTTATTTGTCTTGTATGCAACTGCATTTTTCTCACATGTGTCTAGTTTTGCTGTGTCACAAGCAAGTTTTGTGCAGGCTATGAGGTTTTTAACACTGTGATTATTGAGATTTGTTCCAATATTATGTTTCAGACCTTTATTTAACAAAGTGAGTTCACTGCTGCTAAACTGGATGTCAGTTGTATTAATGACTCTATCAAGATAATTAAAACAGTTGCTCATAATAATGAATATAAACCCACAATAATAGAAAAACTCCACAAGAAAATGCAGACAAAACCCACAGATCCACCTCACAGCAGTCACTTCAAGCCAAAGCAGTGTGCCACTGAAGCCAAACCTAAATATGCTACTCTCCCATACATAGGCCCACTTTCATACCAAATAGCAAACTTATTTAAAAAGAAGAAAAATATCAAAATCAGCTTTTCCACAAATAATAAATTACAACAAAAAGTGATCCATGATGTAAACACCTCCAAGAGTCCCTACCGTAAATCAGGAATATACAAACTCAAATGTGATACATGCCCAAAATTCTACATTGGACAGACAGGCAGAAGTTTTGAAATTAGATATAAAGAACATATGGACGCTCTAAGACTTGGTAACTTGAACAAATCAGCATTTGCAGCCCATATTGCTGAAGAAAACCATTCAGTAGCACACATTGAGGACAATTTAGAGATTTTACATCTAACAGAAAAAGGGGCCACTATGAATATATTAGAAGAATTAGAAATTCACACACACAAAAACAGCACCCCAGACTATATCCTTAATGAACAAACAGAGTTGGCTAACACCCCTTTCCTGAAAAATTTTCAAAAATTACTTTCCAGCCTCCATAGCAAATAATATTAATACACCTATCTGCAGATCAAGTGGAAAATTTATATGTTACTATAATTCTCATGCTGCCAAATGTAATAAAATAATGTACTATTTTACCAATACAGTTTTAAATATATATAAAAACCTTTATAATTAAATTAGCAAAAAAAAAAAATATCTCTGTACTAATGTAAAAGACATTACAGTTTTGTAAAAGAATATATGATTCTTTCCAAACATAGGACATCATCGTCACATGTTACGATACATTATAGCATCTGTGACACCTATATGTTTGTAAGCTCTTTGTATGTACCAAAACATGTGGTGCGTGGTTGGAATGATCTCAGCGGACAGATCTAAAGTGTACAGTGAGAACTATTACGTGTGCAACAACGAGGATGCAATGCGAATGCATTTACATCGATTGGATGAACGTTATGGAAACAAACACTCGAAACCGACGTTTCACGTAAGTCACATACAACGAAAATCTGCAACGCAACCATCTGTGTGTAGCGTGTTTGTAATTATGTTTTATTTATATTTTAGGACAATTAATCTATAAAAACACACCAAATGTAGAAAGAAAGCGTGTAAACCGTCTGATGATGAATCGCAACGATTCGAAACCGGTAACGGTTTCCTTTGAATAAAGGAACTCAAAGTAAATTTGTGGCTGGTTGCTGTCTTAACACCATCAACATTTGTCTTCAAAAACAGCCACGGTCTCCAACATGTCATCATATGACAAAATTGCATTAACTATTAAAAATTTGTTTCATTACTGATCGTATTATTTAATTTGTTTGACCCTTGAGAGATAACACAATGACAAAAAAACGTGTATTTGCATGATATTTCAATTTATGTGAAAAAAAAAGAAAAGTGGCCACGCTGTTGGACTACCATGCGGACGAGTCGTGTCCAAAACTCTCTCGTGTTATTCATTTTCTTTTCTTTTTTGACAACAGTATGAATTGTTTTTATGTTGGTAACGCCACGTAGCTATCTGTGTGAATATCACTGACGGTGCTGTGTGCAGTCTGTGGCTGATTGGCATTGTTGGAATATTCGCTATTGTAGTGTTGGGCAGTTGGATGTGAACAGCGCGTAGTGTTACGGAGCTGGAGGTGAACCACCAGCAGTGGTGGATGTGGGGAGAGAGATGCCAGAGTTTTGAGAAGTTTCTATAAGCGGACGATCTGGACGTGTGTTCATCAGAAAAAAGGAAATTTGTGAAGATGGATGTCATGAATTGATATATATATATATATATATATATATATATATATATATATATATATATATATATATATATATATATGACGACTTTTGAACACTATTCAGGTAAATACATTGTTTGTTCTCTATGAAAATATTTCATTGCTAACTATGCCTATCAGTAGTTAGTGCCTTCAGTATTTAGAATCTTTTATTTATCTGGCAGTATTGGCGTTCTCTGTCTTGCAGTGGTTCGAGTAACGAAGTTTTTTGTGAGGTAAGTGATTCATGAAAGGTATAGGTTATTGTTAGTCAGGGCCATTCTTTTGTAGGGATTTTTGAAAGTCAGATTGCGTTGCGCTAAAAATATTGTGTGTCAGTTTAGTGATGATCAGAATAAGTAAAAAGAAAACTGAGTACGTTGAGTTCTGCTCAGCTGTTTGAAAATCAAATAACGTAGAAGTTTACCAACACAGTCATTCATAATTTTTCTAAGGGGACGTTTCATATGTCGACCCTTAGCCGAGGATATCTCTCTGGAATCTTCTATTTTTTTCTTGTAGTTTGAGTAATTAGTGTAGTTATTGTTTACTGCTATCGTGTAAATGTAGAGAGAATCTCCTTTGCAAATGTAGTTTTTCAAGTACAGTAAAACAGTTGTAGATGTGAAGCCAAGTACCTCGTAGCCGCGCTTGCAATTAATTGGATATTATTTTCAGTGCTATTTTAATGTGTTTTCGTATTTTGCTCTTGAAATTGTGCTTTTCTATGTTATCGTGTGAAATATTTTGACAATTATGGTGTGTGAAAAACGTAACACTAGGCTGCAAAGTAAATTGAGAAATGACAGTGAAGACGAGAGTAGTGTGTTAGCGCCACTGTGTAATGACTTAACTAATGTTCACAATAGTAATTTGGTAATTGTGCATAGGGAAATGGACCAGGCGGCAAATAATGGTGTAGACAGTGAAACAATTAGTAAACAGGGAAGCATTGTCGATCGATCGGTCGGCAACAGCTTGCCTCAGGAATCCGAAATAACAGGACAAAGTTTTGCAAATACTGAAAATTCGGGTTTTGCGTCCTCACCTTTTTCTCAATTAAGACAAGACACATTTTCTGCTTTCCAAAATACGAATGCTGCTGGTGTAAATGCACGGCCGATCGGCACAAAGGAACAAGTTCCCGACACTAATACCTTGTTATTCCAAATAATGCTACAGCTTCAAAAGTTAGACGTAATGCAACAAAATCAAAACGTGTTTCGTCGTCTGGAGCGGCCTTCGTGAGTCAGGTTCTCTCCTTCCACCAGTGCGTGACAGAGGTCGTCGACGGACTCGCTGTACTCCAGCTACTAAGGAAACTGTTCTGGAGGTCATACACCACAGCGTAGCAAGGCAGTTGCATGTCTCGCAACGCACGGCCATTAAAGTGCACAACAAGCATGGGCTGCATCCCCATCATTATGCTTTCACGCCAAACATGCATCCTGCAGATCGCCATTAGCGGATGCAGTACTGAGAATGATTCCAACAATAACTGGAAGTACGTAAAATGGTCGGATGAAGCAGCATTTAGTCGTGAATGTGTCTTCAATATGCGCAATTCTCATCATTGGTGTGAGGTTGACCTGCACGTCCTCAAGTCTGCTTTAGTGTCAACGTCTGGGACAGAATACTGGGCGACATGTATTTGGGCCCCTAAGTGTTGCTTGACCTATTGACTGCACAAAGGTATCATGTATTCCTCTCAAACTATCTGCCTGATGTGCTGGAAGTGGTTCCACTACATGTTTGGCAGAGGATATGGTTGCAACATGATAGTGCACCTCCATACGCTGGAAGTAATGTGTGTCATTATTTGGACACAACATTTGAAGGGAAATGACTCGGACATAGAGGTCCAGTTGTATGGCCACCACGTTCACCTGACCTAAGCCCCTGGATTTCTTCCTGTAAGGACACCTGAAGGAGCTTGTATACTCTGCTCTGCCAACGAATGTAGAAGAGCTGGTAGTGCGTGCTCATGCTGCTCTTGTTACTGTGGACGCAGCTTTGCTGTAAAGAGTAGAGAGCTGCCTGATCCGGCGGGCTGTGAAATGTTTTGACATTAGGGAGGTCGTTTTGAGCATCTATTGTTCTGAGGACAACGTATTCTGATGTGAAGGTCATGCAGTCATTAATATGGACATTGTTATTGTCACTGGTTGCTAATGTACGACATCTGAGCGCTCATATTACATGTATTATAAATGACAAGTAGTAGTATTGTACTGTATTATCAACTTTAGTATCTCGAAATTGATATTGTTTTTTTAGTTATTCTGTCCTATGACAGGTCACATGTTTCAACTGTCTATTTCTTATTTGTCTAACCACGTATATTTGGATACATGTGACCTAAGAAACTGTATATATTACAGAACGAAATGCCAGAATGAAATTAGCTAATAAAAAAATGCGCCCCAACCCAGGATCGAACAATCGACCTCTTGCATGCTAACCCAGAACTCTATTTACAGCACCAATTGTACAGCAAAAATAAGATGTGCTGACAGAGGTAGTTTTTATTGTTTTTCTCTTTTTTATTTTTTTTAATGTTAGGAGTGAGGTTTTCTTTATTATTTTTTACTAAGGAAGGTAGGAGAAACAGAAACCTTTATTATTCGAAAATGAAAATAGTATGTCCTTTCACATTATAACTGTCCTGAAAGGAACCTCGCTGCCGTCGTACCATGCAGCATGAAATAACAACAAAATCAATGTGGGGCCACCTCCGGCCCCTTAAAGAAAAGTATTTATAGATATGAAAACAAAATTTGAAGTACATCCATTTGCTAACTGTGCAAGCATTAGTTTTTCGTAGGTCGCATACTCGCATAGTGTCCTTAGCTGATCACTTTACTTGGTCGGTTTCATAACGACAGCACCGCCGCTCATCTTTGCGCACCCAGCACACCCCAAGTATATGGTGGGTCTGCAAAAACCGTTACTAGGAAATTGGCATACCAATCCTTGTACTTTTGTAGCCTTAACAGTTTTGTGTGTCCATCTTGCAAGTACTGCCAGTAATCCAGGACGTTCAGTAAGTTCGTACGTGTGTCTCTATAGATGTAATGGACCGTCATACCTGTGATCCACGCCGTTGCGTTCGTCTTATGACGCGGAAAATACGTTTCCTCTGGAAGAAATACTATGTCAGAAGAGACTGCTGTATAGATAGTGCGCCACATGAACGCTATTGTCTTTGTTGCGGGAGTCCAGACAGCCAGTGCCGCGCCGGAAACCAGCCGATGGTCGTCCGTATCCAGCACGCCGCACTGCTGACACAAGGGCGAATCCACCAAATGTATTGCGTACTTTTTATCATTCGTAGGGTATTTTCGGTTCACGACAATGTACCACGTTGATCTGACTGTTGTAGGTAGGTGGGGGTGGTGTACCGTGCGCCACACCACGTGCCAATTAACAGCTGGATGTTTCCGTTCCACCCTATTCCGGGCGATCTGTCGAAGAAGCAGATGGTACACGTCCTTCGATGTCGACTGTCGGGTCGTCGGTAAACGCTCTCGAACATAACTGTGTTCCACGATGAACATGCGCACATACGTTAACTGGGGCGATATATGACCGACACTGACTGGAGGAAGATGCGATGATGGTACTAGTTCTTCGATGATCGTCCCCGTAAGCGAGTGATCCCTGTTGCTCCATCGTTTGAGCATAGTATTAATATACACGGCACGCGCCTTCTCGTGCACGTTCATTAAACTAACGCCCCCCTCTCGCGCTGGAAGTGTAAGCGTGTTGTACTGTACCTTAAAGAGTTGGCCCAGGCATACATAGTACACAACAGCCGCCTGAATCCTCATAGCCATCGTGCGCGTCAAGGGGAGAAGTTGTGTCAGGTGGCACATCATGGGCGCGAGATAAAGGTTGACGAGTAACACTCGCTGTAGCATTTCCATCGACCTTCGGTAGTTGTCCGCAGCCGTTCCCGCTGTCTCCTTATGAAAGGTGATACCCAAACAGCGGAGGGTTCGCACCGCTGGTAAGGATTCTTCCATTCCTGGTTCTAGTCCACGCCCCACATGCATGAATTGTGATTTTCGGTAGTTGACCTCACTTCCAGTTGCAATCCCATATGTCCGTAGCCAATCCAGTACTTATTGAGTCTCCCCCTCATTCCTTACGAGGAACACAATGTCATCCGCGTATGCTCTGCATTTGAATGATAAATGCCGTAGGGAAATCCCGGTAAGACGGCGGCGAAGGCCTGTGAGGCACGGTTCTAAGGCGATCATACTCGTACATAGTAGAATCGCCAAGGGGCAAACCTGTCTGACTGAAGATCTTAAAATACTCAGTTCTCCCTCCGTTGACCACCATCGCTGATCTGGCATCATGCAACAGCCGCATCACAGCAGTGGTCAATAATGGCGAGACACCCATCCTGTTCATCGCGAGGTACACATGATACACGCGATCAAACGCATTGCACCCGCGAGGGCGACGACGTCACGATAGTCTCCCAAGGCTGTGTGGATATTACTGATGCCGCCAAGACAAGTCTGATCGGCATTTATTCGATTCTCCAGCGAGTTTTTGATACGACTGCCCAGTATGCGCATGAAGATCTTCTAGTCACTATTAAGGAGGGTCAAGGGGCGATAATCACAAGGCCGTATGCCACCACGGGGCTTTGGTATCTGGTATCATGAGCCCTTCTGTGAACTGAATGTGAACTGGTACCTCTTGCATAGCAACTTCGGTGTCATAATGGGCACAAAGGCACGGCAAAATTCCAACGGGAATCCGTCTAGACCTGGGGTCGTGTTGCAGGCACCTCGTGTAATCGTTTCCTCCAGCTCTTCACACGTATTTTCAGATAACCCATCCGCTTCCCCGTTCACACTCATCGCGTCTGGGATCTCTTCCAGGACGTTCCCCAGCTCCCTCTGACCCTCCCCGTTACTCGCATAGAATCTGCTAAAATGATCCGTGAACGCCTGTGCTATGCCGCTTTGTGTTGGAAAACGACGGCCATTGCCGAGATCGATCTCATGTATTAACGTCCTTCGTCTTCTTCGTCTTTCCTTTATCACATAATGCATCGAGGGAACTTCGTTGGGCAGGCAATCCTGCGACCTCGCGTGTAGCATCTTACCTGCCATCCTCAGCGTCGCAAGTTGTACCAGCTTCTCCTTGACTCGGTGGACGGCCGTCTGGTGTAGGTGGCTGAGCTAACAGTTCCCGGAGAGCCATAAAGGAAAACTCAGTGGTCGTGCGCTGCCATTGAGAAACCTCCTTCACTATTAACCTATTGACTTCCTCCGTAGAGCTGGCTTCGCGCCCTCGATCCACCACTGTAGGACAGAACCGAAAGAATTTCGTCGACGGAGGCAGCCATGCCACGCGTCCTCCACCATCCGTCGGCATTCTGTATCTCGCAGGTGGGAGACGTTCATCTTCCAATTACCCCTCCGTCTCCATACCTGCTGTCTAGCAAGGTTAACCGTACAAATATATGCCTCGTGGGTCTGTAAACGCTGTCGGCCATATTTCTGCGTCCACCGTCGACATTGCTAACGCCCTGGAAACGTAGATCCGATCCAAACGGCTCGCGGAGTGGCTCGTAAAAAATGTATATCCTGGTTGTTTGCGATACTTCAGGTCCCATGTATCGACTAATTTCATCCCTTTTACCAGCTCCCTAAGTTCTTGGCTAGTTGGCAGGTAGTATAGTTAGGTTGTTGGTCCTTTCTGTCGAGCACACAATTAAAATCTCCAACGAGTATGCAACCATCTTATCGTCTCTGGAACAACGGTGTAACCTCATGGGCGTAAAAATCTGCTCAGTCCATTCTCTTATCCGAGCCTGACGGTGCGTATATGTTGATCAAACGATTCCACCTATGGTCACGGCCGTACAACGGGCAGAAGGCAAATACTCTACTTCGTCTGCACGTATCCCTTCCTTTAATAGTATAGCTGTGCCAACGCCTCTCTCGTCACACGGGGATCAGTAAATGTCGTAACCGTAAAAGTCCGAGGGGGGAAGTACCCGAACTTCCTGTAGTGCTATGTCTAAATCCGCAGCCTTTATCATGTCACTGAGCATCTTGATTTTTACCGGCGCCCCAAAGCTATTGATGTTAACAGACCCTATCCGATAAGCTTGTTGCATGGCTGTCAACGTAGATAGGGCAGCGTACGGTCGCTAATTCTTCCGTACATAGGCTGGTGTCGTACTAACGTCCCCCGCTGTCCCCTCATATGATCTGCCGTTATTCCGTGCACTCTTCCGGTCTTACACCGGGAGAGTGCGCGGGAGCAGTTCCTCCGGCGTCATCTGTTCCCCTTGGGAGTGGGTCTTCTGACCAGTCCCCTAGTGTCCCATCGTTGTCGTGCGGTGCAGGAGCCGTAGCCTCCTCAGTGGCCTGGTGCCGTCGATCGAACTCCTTCGCTGTGTCTGGAGAATCGTCAGCGGTAGGTCGTGTCGTCGTCCCGCTGGCCACCGTTGCATCCACGCTAGGCAGTTCTTCTGTATCCATGGTCGTCTTCTCTGTACCCGAAAACGTCTCAGAATTGCCTGCTAGATCAGAGTGGTCGTTCTCCACCGTGAGGCGGCGCTTCTCCAGGCGTTCTGGTGATCGCTGTTTACGTTACCGGGCTTCGGAATCAGAAGTCCACATGGTCTCCAGTTGTTCATGAGGGACGTCGGAATCGTGCGCCGTCGTATTATCGACGTCTCCAAGTGCCTTATCTGAAGGGGCCGCAAGCGGCACTGAATAGAGGGCTTCCTGTGACTGCTGCAGGCGATCCAGAGCAACGTCGTCCATCCGTGGCTCGCCACGATCTGCCGTTGTCTGTGTGTTCTGGTACGCGTCTGTCTCGCGGCCCACGTCATCGCGTAATGCGGCGACATAAGTCATGGGGAGCACAGTCGGATGCGGTGTGAGGGGTGGATCATCCCGTGGCAGATGTAATAACCTTCGTTGAGTACACTCAGAACGGACATGTCCCTCCTTCCCACACCCAGAGAACGTCCTTGGGTGTCCGTTGTAGATGACAATCGCCCTACAACAGGCGATGTACAAGTATGACGGAACGTGTTTTCGGAGTTCGATCTGTATTTGTCTGACGCCATTGAGGACAGCATACGTCTTGAAACTCTCCCATTTTTAAGCCACGTGGGATAGGACCGTTCCATAAGGACGCAGGGCGTCTGTCACCAATTCTTCTGGCACTTCGAATGGAAGCTCAAAGACGTGGATCGTTCGGAGTCCCATGCCAGCTTGTTCAACTGTTACCGCTCCAACATTCCCGTCCGAATGACAGAAACGAAGTCCTTGTCGGCGTCGGAGTAGTAGTTCGTCACAAGCTGCTTCATTTATGTGCTTGACATAGACCACGCTGCTATAGAAAAGTGTATTCCAACTAGAACTTCAGGTTCGATTTTCACCTCGTCCCGTAAATAACGTTCGATCTCGTAAGCCTTCGGTCGAGCATATTCGTTAACAAAACTTAATTTCAAAGTCGATTTGCGGAACGACAGGGCCATGATTCGTTCTATGTATACCGCGGCACGCCGCTACACACTTAACGTAAACACCTCTCGCGCAGACGTGCGGCAGGGACGTAAACACCGTCGAACCGCAGCGCCGTTGAAGGCTGATTGTAGTTAGCACACAAGCGGTTACAGTGTTGCCAGATTGCCACTCATTAATGTCCTTTGCCGGCCGGTGTGGCCGTGCGGTTCTAGGTGCTACAGTCTGGAACCGAGCGACCGCTACGGTCGCAGGTTCGAATCCTGCCTCGGGCATGGATGTGTGTGATGTCCTCACGTTAGTTAGGTTTAATTGGTTCTAAGTTCTAGGCGACTGATGACCTCAGAAGTTAAGTCGCATAGTGCTCAGAGCCATTTTAACGTCGTTTTGCTGCCGGATGTACTCGCCAGACTAAATTTTGTGGGAGACATTTTTTTTTTTTTTTTTTTTTTTTATCGCTGGCATGTGAGGAGTCGCGCTGCCAACTCCAAGTGTGCGAATTTCGCTTCATCCTGCATAATCGGCATTACCAACATGGTAGCAAACTCGCTCAAAGATTACTCCTCTGATGTAATGTTAATAAATCTATGCAACCTTAATTGTGTGTTGAACATGCAATTATGTGAACCAAATTGGCTTGATCAATGTCATCAGTTCCTTCCGTGATAACCATTCTTCTCGGATCATCTTTGCGTGCTGGGCCTTGCAGTTCTTCAGCTACACACATCAACGAAAATTTTGCATCACCTTTTTATTTTGTATTTCAAGGCCAGAAAACTAAAGCTAGTTATGATTGTGTGGCATGCGTACATATCCATTTGTAATGTCACCAAGGCACCGAATGAAAAGAAAAACAAGTATTTGTATAGCGACGAAATTGTTTGTCATTGGGATTTTTTCACAGCACCCCTGAGCATCGTTAGTTCGTGGTGAAATATCCCTTTGTTAGCGGGCATACGTGAATCCATTGGGCAGACCATGGATGAGATCATCGAGTCAGCTGTAGTTCAAACAGTCACTCACTTCAACTCTGCGTAAGTCGCTCAGAATACATGGTCAGTGTCGACGTCTAAAAGGAACTGGTTTCAGTTGATCACACATATTTTCAGTTGTGATCATGTCCGGCGAATAGGCAGGCCACTCCGTTTGAATTACCCTAGTATGCTGAGGCAACGTTTTCCCGGGACACAGCACATGGGCACGCGAGGTATCATCCATCAAGACGAAACTGCATCAAAACGTTAGCGGGACCGTTCCACTATTGGTTGCAGAACCTCATCCTTGTACCGTAGAGCAGTGAAATTTGGAAATTTGTGGTAAGGTCTTATGGGACCAAACTGCTGCGGTCATCGGTCCCTAAGCCTACACACTAATTAATCTAACTTAAACTAACTTACGCTAAGGGCGATACTCACACCCATGCCGAGGGAGGACTCGAACTTCCGACGGGGGGAGGTAGAACAGTGACAGTGTCGTCAATAGCCACGAGATGTCGGGAGGGTGGCCCCATGTAATGCCACCCCAGAAAATACTCCATCACCACATTTTTGGCACATGTGTGATCGATATTACTGAGCAATCTTCAGACGCGATGTGTGTTATTATCAGGGTAGAAACAAATCCGAGTTTCGTCCGTAAACAACAGCTGGCATTTATCATGGGGTATCCATTCTGCATGATTTCTTCAGCATCTGTAACGGAGTCCATGGTGCTGTGGGGTACGGCAAGGTGTTCGCCATGGTCGTCGTGAATGGAGATTTCCACACGGAGATCGTCTCCTAACAGCATGATGCCATGCATATCCTGTACCATCTCCAAACGCCGAATTCAGTTCTGGAACTCTCAACCTCCAGTTTCCCTGTCTCAAATGTCTCATACAACACTTACTATGTGTACATGTCCAACATGTGCTGTGTAAGTCCTCAAAATTACATGTCATTTGGAACCGATCCCATGGCCGCACAACATCACTTTGGCTTAGGTGCACACGTCCAGCAACCTCGCTGCTCCACAAGTCTTTTGAACTTAGCGTGATGATGCGGACCCGAGAGTTCTATTGTTCAACACACGTCTCTAATGTGTCCATACTGATCCTTGTCTTTGAACTGAAATTCTATAATGCATTCGTGTGCGGAGCTAATGATAACCGTGTGTATGTTTACAAACAACGTCAGAGGTGACCTTTCGATAGCTGTAGGAATAGTCACGATAGCATACACCTGTACGACGTATAAGGGTCATGAAAAACATTCTTTGATGTATGTCTGCTTTCAGGCTGATTACAACGAAATCAGCAAAAAGAGAAAGACATCTTTGGAATGATGCCTCAATATTAAAATATTTCTTTGTGTAATATTTTGCCGAATTACACAGACACAAACGGACTTACAGAATTTAAGAAAAACTGAAAGAAGTTACCCATCATCTGAAAAATGATTCATCATGAAACTACCCAACAACTGAATAACTACAAGATTTTAATAGAAACGAAGACATCAGCGGCAGTTCGGTATTGAAATAAATTCAATAGTGGGGAATTTGTGTCGTAGCGAATCTCGAATCCGGATTTTCCGCTTTACACGAGTGTTCACCGTAATCACATCCACCGTGCGGACACGATTCACACTTGACCCTGATTCTCAACTGTAACAGACTAGTAGCAAACAATGTCTACTAACTCCTTTGCTAGTAGCTTTTCGCCGAATCCTGCAAAAGTTGGACGTAGTGTGCATCCGCACTGATATTACCGATAGCAGTGTACGGTAGTGAAATAAATTCGCAGAGACAAATGAAAGTTTGTGACATACGGGAACACGAACCCAGATTTACCACTTACTATAGTGGTCATCTTAAGGTATTATTTCGCTGCAACTGCCGGCCGCTACGGCAGTTGACTACTGCTCTTAGGGAAAGCAACGAAACATATGTCGTTGTAACTGCTCGGCAGTCAGCGGTCGTGACGTCATCGCGACTGCCGCGTCTCGGCCGCTACAGAAGCAGTCAAGCAGTTGCGTCGCGACTGCCAGGTGTGTGACGACTGCAGAAATCAACGACGCGCTATGTCGAAGAAAGGTTTTCACGATGACGACGAACAGTTAGTGGAGTATGTGAGCAGATACTCTATACTGTATGATAATACGCATACAGATTTCAGAAATGTGATGGCAAAGGATAAGTTGTGGACGAAGATAGGAGAATCAATGAAAAAAGATGGTGTTTTGCGTATATCACATTCATTTATTTAGGTTTTTCTTCTACTGTGACAAATTGTACAATATGAAGGCTACAACAATGCTTCCATTCTTTCTGTCACCAAACGATTACAATAGTCGTTACGAGTAGTAACAATAATTTATTTCCTTTATTTGAGCCTTAGTTCTTTTCCAGGTTGTAATCATTGATTTGTAGGTTCACAGAAGTAATTCTTAAATGTATCTCGTACCTGAAACCCATCAGCGTGGTGGAATCCCCCTGTTCGGGGCAGGGGAATAATGTTCTGTGGTAAACTCACGTCATGGTCAAGTTCACAAAAAGGTCGTCCTCCTTTTTCTAATTAGGCGTCCCTGATGAGATTGTGTATACAGCAACAAGCTGTAACGAGTTTATCACATGTGTTACGTTGCAGATTCAGGTTTGTGTAGAACACTCGAAATACCTGACACAAAAGTCCAAAAGCGTTTTCAGAAACTCGGCGCGCTCGTGACAATTTATAGTTGAAGGTCGCTTTTGATTTATCTTGAGGGGGCAGACGAGCGAGTGTAAGGCTTGAGAATATGCTTTCGCAAGCGGAATGCCTCGTCGCCTACTATAAGAAATGGCATCTTGATGTCAGTTAATGGAAGCTCTTCATCTGCTGGAAACACAACTCCTTTCATGATCATTTTCCCCATTGCCGACTTATTAAATATACCACTGTCTCCTTCCTTCCCATATGAACCTACGTCTATCGCAACGAATTTACAGTTCGCATCAACCAATGCCAAAAGTACTATGGAGAATTACCCTCTGTAATTCCAGAAAAGGGAACCACTTTTTCCAGGACACCGTATCCTTATATGTTTCCCATCAATCGCAGCATAGCAGTTAGGGAAACCCCAAAGAGTGTAGAATTCTTTCGCACATTTCCTGAAAGATTCTCGAGATGGAGGAGGCAGGAAGATAGGTGCCAAGTGTTGACACATAGCTTCTACTGTTTCACGAACTATGATGCTCACGTAGCTTGGTGATATCCGGAAACCATATCCAAGGGACACAAAACTATCCCCTGTAGCTAGAAACCTGTAACACAAACCATAATTATTATTAATACATGAAACATAAATGTCTTGTCCTAATTACACAGCTAAAAAAATATCGTTCCGTTTTAGGTAACCAGTGTAAGAAGAGATGGAAAGATATTAGAGATAACTACTGGAAAACAGTTCGAAAAGAACAACTGCAAACAGGTTCTGCAGCACCAAGTTCAACAACAAAATCGGCGTTGTGCAATAGACTAGGCTTTCTGAGAGCTGTAGAAAGGGAGCGGTCGTCTTTTTGCAGCGTTCCGCTAAAGGAGCCAACAAGTGTTGAAGGCCTGCTATCTGATGAAGACGGACAAAATGCCAATGAAACAGGGCCTGACACTCCACAAGGAAAACACACTGGGATTCAATCAACCAAAGGGGCCAACATCGATTGGAATTGCTGCACCTCTTGGCTAATAATCGGGACCCGGAAGATGATGTGGGGCTGTTCATGAGAAGCATCGCAACATCAATTAGGAAACTACCACGTCACCTCATTAATAAAGCGAAAATTGACATTTTAAGCTACGTTACGGGACTTGACAGAT
The DNA here is from genome assembly GCF_023898315.1 of Schistocerca nitens. NCBI lineage: Eukaryota > Metazoa > Arthropoda > Insecta > Orthoptera > Acrididae > Schistocerca > Schistocerca nitens. The sequence continues at coordinate 544,798,186 of NC_064619.1, read as the reverse complement.
CTTCAGAATCATCTCTTGTGCCACTACCTGTCAGCATCAGTCCTTCCGGCTCGTCTTTCCTTTCATCCCCATTCGAACGAACTTCATCGGCTGGAGACGGTACGTACACTTTCACCCCATTAATAAACGTCGAACCACAAGCAGGTGATACTACTTTTGAAAATAATTACTAATCATAATGTAAACACAGTGTAAAGATAATGTAAACATAAACAACAAAATGTACAGGCCCTGAGTCGTTTCCATATAAACTTATTATTTTAATAGAAATTTATGTTATTTCATGGAGATACAAAATTATCCATTTTACACCATTGTTGATGAGTTCGTATGCTTTCATACAGCTACTTACCGTAAAGTCACTGCCATTTTTTCGTCGGCTTCTATTGGAGTTTGCACTGCACTGGTAGCTGTTCCTGCTATATCTTCTCTCACCAGACTTAAAACAAAATCGAACTGAGATGGGTGAAGTCTAAAGAAATTTCTGAACCTCTCTTCATCGTTTCGCAAGTGACCGACTACTAAGTTAGCAGAAATTCCTTCACTTTTCCGTATTTGGAAAATGCTGTGGGGAGAAGATCTTGTAAGCATTGCAATAATTCTCTCTTCTTCTTCTTCCTCGTCCACCAAAAAACCTAGAATGGTATTAGCATCCATGTTGCGAATTCGCGTGCGTGTTCCTTTCACAGAGGTAACTCACTGAGTGGCGTGCCCGCTCCGGTCAGCAGTCTCAACGAAATACACTGCCAGTGACGGTCGGCAGTTACGGCTGGCAGTTACTGCCCGCCGCTACGGCAGGCAGTCGCAGCGAAATACACTCCTGGAAATTGAAATAAGAACACCGTGAATTCATTGTCCCAGGAAGGGGAAACTTTATTGACACATTCCTGGGGTCAGATACATCACATGATCACACTGACAGAACCACAGGCACATAGACACAGGCAACAGAGCATGCACAATGTCGGCACTAGTACAGCGTATATCCACCTTTCGCAGCAATGCAGGCTGCTATTCTCCCATGGAGACGATCGTAGAGATGCTGGATGTAGTCCTGTGGAACGGCTTGCCATGCCATTTCCACCTGGCGCCTCAGTTGGACCAGCGTTCGTGCTGGACGTGCAGACCGCGTGAGACGACGCTTCATCCAGTCCCAAACATGCTCAATGGGGGACAGATCCGGAGATCTTGCTGGCCAGGGTAGTTGACTTACACCTTCTAGAGCACGTTGGGTTGCACGGGATACATGCGGACGTGCATTGTCCTGTTGGAACAGCAAGTTCCCTTGCCGGTCTAGGAGTGGTAGAACGATGGGTTCGATGACGGTTTGGATGTACCGTGCACTATTCAGTGTCCCCTCGACGATCACCAGTGGTGTACGGCCAGTGTAGGAGATCGCTCCCCACACCATGATGCCGGGTGTTGGCCCTGTGTGCCTCGGTCGTATGCAGTCCTTATTGTGGCGCTCACCTGCACGGCGCCAAACACGCATACGACCATCATTGGCACCAAGGCAGAAGCGACTCTCATCGCTGAAGACGACACGTCTCCATTCGTCCCTCCATTCACGCCTGTCGCGACACCACTGGAGGCGGGCTGCACGATGTTGGGGCGTGAGCGGAAGACGGCCTAACGGTGTGCGGGACCGTAGCCCAGCTTCATGGAGACGGTTGCGAATGGTCCTCGCCGATACCCCAGGAGCAACAGTGTCCCTAATTTGCTGGGAAGTGGCGGTGCGGTCCCCTACGGCACTGCGTAGGATCCTACGGTCTTGGCGTGCATCCGTGCGTCGCTGCGGTCCGGTCCCAGGTCGACGGGCACGTGCACCTTCCGCCGACCACTGGCGACAACATCGATGTACTGTGGAGACCTCACGCCCCACGTGTTGAGCAATTCGGCGGTACGTCCACCCGGCCTCCCGCATGCCCACTATACGCCCTCGCTCAAAGTCCGTCAACTGCACATACGGTTCACGTCCACGCTGTCGCGGCATGCTACCAGTGTTAAAGACTGCGATGGAGCTCCGTATGCCACGGCAAACTGGCTGACACTGACGGCGGCGGTGCACAAATGCTGCGCAGCTAGCGCCATTCGACGGCCAACACCGCGGCTCCTGGTGTGTCCGCTGTGCCGTGCGTGTGATCATTGCTTGTACAGCCCTCTCGCAGTGTCCGGAGCAAGTATGGTGGGTCTGACACACCGGTGTCAATGTGTTCTTTTTTCCATTTCCAGGAGTGTAGTACCTTTAGCCGCCTCATGTTTCGGGACCCGCTTTTCATCCGACCCCAAATGCTCAGCTTGTCACATGCCAGTAACATCCACTGTCCTTTGTTCGCAACTTTCGGCTGAGTCTCTCAGGAGTGCGGACGTAGTTTGCATCCACACTTAAATTACTGTGAGATGCCTGTGATCATCCATATTACTATGAATATACGCTGAAGCATCAAAGAAACTGTTGTAAGCATGCGTATTCAAATACAAAGGTATGTAAACAGGCTGAATACGGCGCTGAGGTTTGCAACGCGTATATAACACAACAAGTGTCTGGCGCATTTGTTAGATCGGTTACTACTGCTTTAACGGCAGGTTATTAGGATTTAAGTGAGTTTGAACGTGGTGTTATAGGAGGCGCACGAGCGATGGGATACAGCATCTCCGAGGTAGCGATGATATGGGGATTTTCCCGTACGACCATTTCAAGAGTGTACCATGAATATCAGAAATCCGGTAAAATATCAAATCTCTGATATCGTTGCGGCTGGAAAAAAGATCCTGCAAGAACTGAACCAACGACGACTGAAGACAGAGGTACAACCCTTCCAGAAATTGCTGCAGATATCAATGCAGGGTCATCAGTAAGCGTCAGCGTGCACACCATTGAAAGAAACATAATCGATATGGGCTTCCGGAATCGAAGATCCACTCGTGTACTCTTGATGACTGCACGACAAAAAGTTTTAATCCTCGCCTGAGCCCGTCATCAACGACATTGGACTGTTGATGACTGGAAACATGATGCATGGTCGGACCAATCTCGTTTGGAGACAACCTCATGTATCTGCTGTTCTAGCAGTAGTGGACACCAGAAGATCCTGAAGAAGATCCCAGCAGAGGGGTCGAAACGTCGATAATTTTAGAAGAAATATGACGTGGCCTAATAACCCAGAAGATTTTTACTTCAGTGACAACTGCCACGAAAGCCTGCCAACTTACATAGAAAGATTTTGCTAGGGATGCATGGTAGAGCCCCTCTAAATTTACCTTCACAACCTTTTCATGAGAAACGCATAATAGGTAGCGATATACTGATTGAGTCCTCTAGAAAGTACCCTCTTGACTCTTTAACAGTACACCATATCGTGGTGAAGAACGTCTCTCTTGCAGCGTCTAATATTGGATATGGTCGAACATCTGCTTGACGCTTTCGCGCTTACTAAGTGAACCTGTAACGAAAGTGTTGCTCTTCTTCATTCTATCAATCTTATCTGGTACGAATCCAAGACTGACGAACGGTATTCATGTTACAGATCGAACGATAGTTTTTCCAGCCTTTTCCTTTGTGGAGGAAATATACTCCTTTAGGATTCTTCAAGCGAAGGTGTCTGGTATCGGCCTTTGCTTTGTAAGATCGTCCTACTTAGATCGGGCCGTAATTATATTCCCAGATATTTTATGGGTGTCATTGCTTCCAATAATTGTTCTGCAATTGTGTAATCATACAGTATGTGGACTTGCTTCTTATTTACGTGCAATATGCTACATTTGACTACGTTGGGGCCAACTCCCATATCTACACCAAGCGTTGATACTCTACAGGTCTTCTTTCGTTTCGCTTCCATTGTCTAGCATTATGACTTCTCTTTATAGTCAGCATCATCCGCGAAAAGGCTCATGAATATTCCAACGTAATTCAGTAGGTCATTTATAAGCCTTAAGACAAAAAATATAAAAATAAAAAATAAAACGAGGCACCATGGAGGAATTATCCGATTGGTGGTGGGCGGGGCAGGAGTGCGAAGTAGTAGTACATGTGCGGACAAACAAATGATTGTACTGTATGGAACTGGGGACCCAGAAACGACGGAGAGGCTTCGTCCACGCCGTAGCCTTAGTGGTTCACAACCCCACAACAGGCTACAGCAGTCCACTCACCCCTCCAAAATGGCTCTGAGCACTATGGGACTCAACTACTGAGGTCATTAGTCCCCTAGAACTTAGAACTAGTTAAACCTAACTAACCTAAGGACATCACAAACATCCATGCCCGAGGCAGGATTCGAACCTGCGACCGTAGCGGTCTTACGGTTCCAGACTGCAGCGCCTTTAACCGCACGGCCACTTCGGCCGGCCCTCACCCCTCCGTCACCCCACAGCGAACCTAGGGTTGTTGCGCGGTTGGGCCCCCAGTGGACCCCCCGGGAATGTCTCACAACATACAAGTGTAACCCCAGATGTTTGCGTGGTAGATCACTTATGGCGTACGCGTACGTGGAGAAAGTGTTTGCACAGCGATCACCGACATAGTGTAACTGAGGCGGAATAAGGGAAAACAGCCCACATTCGCAAAGGCAGATGGAAAATCGCCTAAAAACCATCCACAGACTGACCAACACACCGGACTTCGACACTAATACGCCGGACGGATTCGTGCTGGGGATCGGCGCGCCTTCCCGCCCGGAAAACAAATGATTACAGGTTCAGAAAAATTGGGTCATTTATTCAAGAGAAAGAGCTTCACAGATTGAGCAAATCGTCAACGCGGTGTTCCACGACTGCCCATTGTGCAAGCAGTTACATGGATTGGTATTGATAAAGTTGTTCGATGTTCTCCTGATGGATATCGTTTCAAATTCTGTCTGCGTTAGGTCTTCAAACTCCCGAGCTGATTGTAAGGCGCTGCCCATAATGCAACAAACCTTCTAACGTGGAGACAGATCTGGTGCCCTTCCTGGACAAGACAGTAACTGACAAGCACGAAGACAACCAGTAGAAGGATACCAACCTGACTCTTGTTCACCACACGGCCCCACCCAGGAGGGATGGCTTTTCACAAAAGGACCCGGTAATTGTTATCCGTGGCAGCCTTCCAGCACAGTGGTATGCCGACGGTATTCTACGCACCATTCAGTTGCCCTTCATTAAAGCCATCCTGCTAGGAAGATAATGCCCACCCGTGAACGGAGTGAGTTTCTACTGCTTATCTTCGTTTTTGCCAAACCCTACCTTGACCAGTAAGGTCACCGGATCTCTCCCCAATGAGAACTTCAGGAACGTTGTAGGAAGGGTTCTGCAACCAGCTCGGGAGTTTGACCACCTAACGCTCCTATGGCACAATTTGGCACGATACACCTCAGGACGTAACCCAACAACTGTACCAATCAATAGCAAGCCGAATGACTGCTTGCATAAGGGCTTGAGCTGGACTATCACGTTCTTGACCCGCTCAATTTGTGAAGCTCTTTCTCTTGAATAAATCAGGCAGTTTTCCTGGAATAGTAAGCCTTTGTCTGTTTGTACATGTACATCATGGTGTGTATATTGTGAAACGTAATAGTCCTATAACTGTCAGTCGCTGGTATACTAGAAGTCTGAAGATTTCTCTCCGTTCTCAAGTAGACGTTGTTGTTACACAGTCTTTATTTATGGTATACATTTCTGAGTAGAGTCAGGAGACGGATCCCTTACTTGGGACAGGCGTCGTCCACGGCAGCAGAGTGGCGTGTTTATTAACTGCATCACGCAGGCTGCCTACTTGTTACGGCGCCGGCTGACAGGAAGAGGCAGACGGAAACGGCCCAGCGCTGCCACGTTTATAAGCCTGCTTTTCAGCAAGCCGCGGTAGCAGACGCAGCCCGTCCGAAACACTGCAGCCAACCAGCACTGCCAACTTCCCCCTCTCTTTAGCAATCCTGCACCCGACGTCTAATTTCCTGTTTTGGGCGGCAAGCATTTTTCATGTGAATGTGCACGCCTCGTAATCTAACTTCATTTTGCGCCGATTGCCGCTTTTCTGCCTACCAGCAGTGGCGGTAACTGCGTTACTCAAATCATCTGAGCAAAAATCGGAGTCGCTCGGCATTAAGAGACGGGTCGGGCGCGGTGCGCTGCTGCTGGGGCCTTTGTCAGGCGGCGTAACGCGGTTACGGCGCACCGTGACAAGCTCCGTAGCACTGCGCCCAAAACTGATAGCGAGCGCCGGAAAGCGACGCGAAGGGAAGGGCTTCGTTTGCTGCGCAGAAACGCCACGCATTCCGATTTACTTCGGAGACGCTCGTCCTGTTCCCCTGCACTGAAGATGACAGCTAAATTTCCTGCCATCACGAACATTAAATCATGTATCGGGCGATGCGACTGTATTCTATCCCTGATACGATGATGATAAAAACCGAAAAGTCAGGATGACTAAGTCCGTCTTACCCGTTATTTTCTAGGTACTACTCAAAATTCCTGTCGGACTCTCACTTAGATTAAACAAACCTGTGACCAGCTTCATAGTTTATTAATTTTAATTTTAAAAATCAACAGCCCCAGTTGCACAGATTACCTAGATTTATCTAGGTTTCAGTCGGGATAACCCAACCTTCTTCAGGATAAAAGTATCTACCGTTTGTCCATAGTGGACATCGTCAAGCTAAAACTACAAATCCATAAATTATCGTCAGACTGTAAAACCTTATCTATAAATTATCATCAGACTGTAAAAACTTATCTAAAATTCTCTCGGCCCCTCTTCACGACCGCGATGCAGCAGCCACGAGTGCTGTACTGGAACTGACCGTAGCGTCATGAGGCCCGCCTAAGCGGACACAATACCTTGCGCCAGCGAGTAAACTGTGTGAAGGGTACTTGCTGGGACAAGACGCGAACCTAACTCCTGAACTTGAATTCACTAGTAAAGTGAAATAAAATAAAGGTACCTTAGGAAAAGGGCATATATGTTATCCTGTGCGGAACGTACTTAGATCGACTGTCTTAACATTTGTGAAGTATTCGTTGGTCATGATATGAGGAAGACATCACGTGCTTACAACGTGTGGCAGGTCTAGGAAAATTTTGTGCTTGAGCACGAAGTTTAATCACCTTAAAGAACTTAGGAGTGGAAAGGATAGTATAAAGCCAACATCGACATTATTATGACTAAGTAATTTTTTTTTAGATATATATGTTAAGCATTTGCTTAGCTATGGTTACAACGCATGAACATCCTATTGACTTAGCACACAAATGGTCATGAATAAACTTATGAACAAGTTTACATCTAATCTGTAACATCCGGCAATACGGGCCAGTATGTGTGTGGATCACCTCCACGAAGACAAGTAGAGTACCCTATTGCCGCCACATTATCCTCTACTTTAGTGTTTTCTGCAACTCATAACCATAACTTCGTCATGAAGCTCAATGAGGCACGTGCATTAGTTTATTTTGATCATTTCAGGCCAAGTATACTAATCTTCAATAATGACCATCCATATTATATGGCCTACGGACTAAGGAGGAAAGAAATGTTTGGCACAAATAGAGTGAAAGAAAAAGGACTGGTTGATTTGGCACATCCTGACGCAGCCTAGGAAACTGGGTTTTTTAATTGGGGGAAGCACAGGAGGTAAAAATTGTCAAGGGAAGAAATGACATGTTCAAATATAAGTAGACCACTGTACTTACTTATATGGAGATGAAGAGGCTACTAGGATGTACGATCAGTGTAGTCACACACTAAAAAAAAATACAAAAATGAAGGTGAGCTGATTGAAAGTATTTTGTCTTTCATTAGGTCCAATGAGATTATCGTTTCTTCAATGTGTCATGAAATAACTTTATTACCAACTCCACACCCAATTCATTTGAATTACAGATATTTTATGAAAATGCCATGACTCCTTGTTTTTCCATAGCATGACAAAAAAAATTAAATGAGGCTTCATTTAATGAATATTTAGAACTCTATGTTACAGCTATTTGCCTTTACAGCAGCCAATGTTACACAGGTGAGAGGCATCAACGTTCAGTCGCACTGCAGAAAGATATCACTAGCAAATGCAACATTTTACTAAAGGTTTCCCCATCCTGCGCTCAGCCAAGTCAGACCAGGCTAGTGCTCTGTGTAGCAATCAGAATGACAAACAGGCAGAGAACAGATATTGCGTGTAATATGGCATCCCTCGTAAGATATTGCTTCACCTCATTCGAGCGAGAAGATTGAAATATTAATTCAGTAATTTGACATTACTGAGGAGGGATCATAACGTCATTCTGACCGCACAGCATGATACCGCAAGAACGAATAGATGTTACGCGAGAAAACCTAAGAGCTCGCTAACATGACGGGTCAGCACCAAACTGAAGCACTGAAAGCCTCTGTTGTGACACCAGTGTGCAGCAAAGAACACTCATGTGCCCATAAAATGAGGACACATTCAAATCATCCTCAGCAAGGCATAGCGCCGTTGATGCAGACGGACAACAACAAATCCTCAGGCTTCAAAGCCTATACGCTATTCAGTTACAGTGAGCCAGCTACACTGCAGCTCCTGTGATGTGCTCCCTAGCATTTACTAGAAGAATTCTATCATCGAGATTGTTGCCTTCCTGGTATGCCGACTCTAGTCACTGTGAGATGCCACCTTCCTCGTGCACTGATGTGATGTCTTGTGGACTTCTACATCCAGCTCACTGATGGTGTTTGGCTCTCTATCAACCTGTCGTCGCATCCAGGGGGCATGATAAAGGCTGCTGCTCCTACTTCTGATAGAGAGATCATGCTGTAATTCTGCACTGCCAACTACATTCCATGCAAACCTGCTGGAACTTACTCGGTCACACACTTTTGGTGGCCGTTAGAGTGCCCTAGTAACGAGCTTTCGATGATAAGGTGGTCAACACCACTGTACAAACAACAGCTGCCGCCCACTACCCTGCATGACACCGAGGTGTTGTGTGAACTGCTGTGACAATAGCACATGCTTGAATAATCTGCTGAGGTAGACGAATCAGAGTGTTCGAAGCGTGCATGCTGCATCGACTGCCATTTGTATGGCTGTGGAAAAGATGATTAAACAGTAACACTTAAACCAAAGAAATATGTCTCTCTGACACGTTCCCATTTTGTGCACAGAGTGCGAATTGCCTCTCTCTTCTGTACTCCATACCTTGCTGTCATTTCACTATAAGGGTCTCAACCAAAGTGCTGGCAAAGTGTTGTCAGAAGTTTTTACATCAGCTGCCATCACTATATTAGAAGTATTTAGGTGCATCCATTCTTGCTTTGCTGATTGGTGGGACAATGGCAAATATGCAAAAAATATCGAGACAACCTTCAGCTGCAAGTTCATCTCTAACTTATGTTATAGGCTACCAGTGTCAACGATATAATACACCATCATCAAGTTCTCTAATATAATCATGTCTGCAGCTGGATCGTCATCGCTGTCTGGACTACCATCCTGGCATAATGCTTGTCAGCATCTTTATGTTAGCCTTTCTGATTTTGTCTATTGTCTGTGGTCATGTGGAATCCTAGGGACATTAGTGTCACGCTCAAAGTGCTGTTTGTTAAACTGCAGCAACCTTCAGACTTGATATTGTTTAGGGAAATACCAGGGATGTGTATTCAAAGGCAGTGAGGTGCAAACTTTGTAATTTACCACTGCATGAGTTGCCACGCACTACGTCAGTAAAAAGTACATGTGGCAGTCGCAAACAATTTGTTCATTTAGCACAGGATTGTTCTGAATCATGTTGGGCCATGAGTATGTGTAGAAACTAATTCATTTTATCGACATATCTTTTAGTGTAACAGCAGTTGTAGAATACGCAGAATGGTAGAAACAAGTGCCGCTATTACAGGTGAACCTGCTACCATTTTAAGGAAGTGAGTACAAGCGTACTTTGTATGATCAGTAAAATGAAATTAATAAGAAAACTGTACTTTACAAACTGCGGTACAACAGTTACAGTCAGGATCAGGGGCAGGTAAGGTACTGTCGAGTGTGGCCTTCCATCAGAAGCGAACATTATAACGGCTTTTTTCAGAAACATATTGCAGAATATGCCTGAGTTTTTTAAAGATGTATTAGGTATCGCCAAATAGTGCAGTTGTATAGATGAGGCATGTTTAGAAATGACTAACGTATGTTTAGTGGTTAGCACACTGGATTCGCATTCAGGAGGACGTTGGTTCAAACCCGCGTCTGCTCATCCTGATTTAGGTTTCTGTGATTTCCCTAAATCACTCAAGGCAAATGCCGGGATCGTTCCTTTCAAAGGGCATGGCTGGTTTCCTTCCCCAGCCCTCCCTAAACCGAGTTTGTGTTCCGTCTCTACTGATCTCGTTGTCGACGGGACGTTAAACACTAATCTCCTTTATACTTGAACAAAGAAATCGTTATTCATGCATATCATATTCACAATACTGATGTGTACCCTATCCTCAATATTAGCGTAACATTGGAGAATCCAGGCTTATGTGAATATATTTCAGCGATAGATATATGGAGCTGGTATCGCCAGCTAGAAGTAGTTCCATGAGACAGTACAAAAACTGGCTTCACAACATCATTGGGTCATTATCAGTACTGCAGAATGCCACCTGGACTCAAAGACATGCCAGTTAGACACGCCAGCTTCACATCCTATTAGTCTGGGAACCTTGTGGATGAATACCCAAGAAATGTGTGGTATACTTTGATGATGTCACTGTATTTCTGAAAGATATGAAAGAACATGTAAAACATTTGGGACAAGTATTTAAGATGCCAACAAAATCTGACTCTCACTACGTATAAATGCTGAAATTTTGTCTTCATTTGTAGGAGATGATGGTCTTATTCAAAAGCGTCTTTGCGAGGTCTGACGTTCAGAATTTCTTTCGTATTTTCCTTGGAAATCGCGACGTGATCAATTTGGTATTCGCCCTGTCTCAGGTTGGGCGATCTCCATTTAGTTATCTCGTGTGTAGGTTTTTGAAATTGGGTGTTCATGACTTTTAAGTCCAAAGTTCAGGCAGAAGTTAGTTTCTCACCGTTCTTGGTACGTTTGTGTGTGGTACAGGAACCTATTACATCTCTGAATTTTCTCTCTTTTCCTAGCTGTGCGTTAAAATCTTCAAATAGAATTTTCACATGGTCTCTTGGTATCTTCTTGGTTTCTTCTTCCAGAGTTTCCCAGAAATTATCCACGTCTTCATGATGAGTTTCGCTGTGTTAATTTATAATGGCTTGGCGCCCGATAGGTGTATGACCACGGGTATTAATATATATATATATATATATATATATATATATATATATATATATATATATATATATATATATATATATATACGTGGTCATAAATATATGACCCTTTGTACAACGAGCTTCATGTTTACAAATATTTTATTTAAGACAAACCTTTTATAATGTATTGATTTTAATCCACTTGAAATCCACTTGAATCCGCTTGAAAACTTAAAACAAAGTCTATCGAAACAGGCTGTTTAAATAAAGAAGTGTTTAATCCAATACAGGCTGTTGAGTGTTTTTTAGTAAGCAAAGCAGATCGCTTCATCATTACTCTCATAATGAGAAAATTCAATCTCCCTCTAGTACCAAGGATGAGTTATTTCCTCATGTGTTAACAAATGTCTTACCGTTCTGTCCCTTCTTCCTGCCAGTGTTTTCTATATATTCCTTTCCTCACCGATCCTCCAGAGAATCTCCCTGTTCCTTACCTTATCAGTCCACCTAATTTTCAACAGTCTTCTGTAGTACCACATCTCAAATGTTTCTATTCTTCTTTTCGGATTTTCCCATAGTTCACGTTTCACTGCCGTACGTTGCTATGCTCCAAAATTTCTTCCTCGGATGAAGGCCTTTGTTTTATACCAGTAGACTTCTCTCGATCAAGAATGCCCTTTTTTCCAGTGCTAGTTCGCTTTTATGTCCTCCTTGCTCCATCCGTCATGAGTTAGCCTGCTGCCTACAAGGGGGAATTTCTTAACTTCGCTACTTCGTGATCACCAATCCTATTGTTGAATTTCTCGCTGTTTTCATTTATGACACTTCTCATTACTTTCATTTCTTCGACTTACTCTCAGTGCGTATTCTGTCCTCATGAGACTGTTCCTTCCATTCAGCAAATCCTGTAACTCTTCTTCACTTTCTCTAGAATGGTAACGTAATCAGCGAATCCTTTCATCTTGAATTTTAATTCCACTGTTGAACCTTTCTTCCATTTCCGCCGTTGCTTCTTCGATGTAGAGATTGCACAGCAGGGGCGCAAGATCACATCCCTGTCTTACACCATTCTTAATCCGAGCACTTCTTTCTTCGTCTTCGTTCTTACTGTTCCCTCTTGGCTCTTTTAGTTATTGGAGTATTTTCTGTCTTTCCATATAGTTTTTTTTTTCTGCTCAGAATTTCGAACTCTTCGCACCGTTTTCCGTTGTCGAACACTTTCCCCAGCTCGACAAATTCTATGAACGACCCATGGATTTTTATTAGTTACTTCGATTAAGAACTGCATCGTCAGAATTCCCTCCCTCTTGCCTTTACCTTCCCTAAAACCAAACACATCCTGAGTTTTCTTTTCCATTCAAATACGTATTAATCGTCTCAGAGACTTGGATGCATCAGCCGTTAAGCTGACACTTACAGAATTCTCACGCTACCAGTCTTCGGAATTGTGTGGATAACATTTTCCAGAAAATCAAATGGTTTACCTCCAGATTCATACTTTCTACACACCGATACCAACTCCGATTTCTGACTAAATGTTATATTTCCTTCTGTTTTACTTCATCCTACGTCTTCCAAACCTCATTTAAAATTCTGATCCACTGTCTCTTCTGCACCGAGTCTTGTTTATTCTTCTATCATGTCATCAGACAAATCTTTCCCCTCATAGAGGCCTTTAATGTACTCTTCTCACCTGTCTGCTCTCTCGTCCTCATTTAATATTAGAATCCCCAATGCATTCTTAACGTTAACGCCCTTGCTTTTAACTTCACCAGGGGCTGTTTTAACTTTTCTTTATATCGAGTCGTTTCTAACTATATTCATTACTTTTCCGCTTTTTTTATATTTTTCTTGGAGTTGTTTCGTCTTAGCTCTAAAGAATTTCCTATTTTTTTTTCATTCCTAACTTACTAGCACAAAAATTTTTGTACTTCCTTCTTTTGTCGATCTACTGTAATATTTCATCGGTTACCCATGGTTTCTTCACAGCTACCTTGTTTGTACCTGTTTTTTCTTTCCAGACTTCTGTGATTGATCTTTCTAGAGATGTCCATCATTCTTCAACTGAACTATCTACTGCGCTATTCCTTATTACAGTATCTATAGCCTCAAAGAGCTTCAAAAGTGTCTACATTCCTTAGCGCTTCCGAATATCACTTCTTGGTGCGTTGATTATTTCTGACCAGTGACTCAAACTTCAGTGTACCCTTCATTAACACAAAATTGTGGTCTGAGTACATATCTGCTCCTGGGTACGCCTTACGGTCTAGTATGTGATTTCGAAATCCCTGCCTTATTATGATGTAACCTAACTGAAATCTTCCTGTCTCTCCTGGCGTTTTATAACTATACCTTTTCAAATGGCTCTGAGCGCTATGGGACTTAACATCTGAGGTCATCAGTCCCCTTGGACTTAGAACTAACCTAAGGAAATCACACACATCCATGCCCGAGGCAGGATTCGAACCTGCAACCGTAGCGGTCGCGCAGTTCCAGACTGAAGCACCTAGAACCACTCGGCCACTTCCTCTTGTGATTCTTGAACAGATTATTCGCTATTACTAGCTCAGATTTATTACATAACTCAGTTAGTTTTTCTCCTTTCTTATTCCTAGTACGAAGCCCATATCCTCCCACAATCGTTTCTTCTTCTCCCTCCACCACATCCACATTCCAGTCCCCGATGACTATTAGATTTTCATCTTTCTGTATGTACTCAATTATGCGTTCAGTATCCCCATATACTTTCTCTGTCTGTCCATCTTTGGCTTGCGACGTAGGAAAGGGTACCTGAACTATCGTTGTCAGTATTCGTTTGCCGTCGATTATGATGAGCTCAGCCCTATTACTGAGCTGCTTCCAGCAACTCACTCTCAGCCCTACCTCCCTATTTTTAACGGATTCTATTCCAGTTATACCATTTTCTGCTGCTGCTGATATTATGCTGCACTCATCTTGTTATATCCTAGCCAGTAATGCCAACCGAGCCCGCTGCCAAAAACGTTGGCAGCATCAAAGTCCGGACGCCGTCCGCATAAGCAGCGCCAGCGATACAGGAAATCGCCGCAAGTCTGCGCGCGCCACCGCTGGCTTCTGGCTTCTTAAGCGCTGGAGTCGCGAGCGCTAGGACAGTTCTGGATTCGCCGCTCAGTTGTATACTCGCCACCGAATTGTGTACCTGCTAGTCAGTTGTGTGTTCATCGCAGCAGAGTTGTTGTTTGTCGTCATCCGACGCTGACCTAGCCGCTCCGACTCGAACTAGACAGATTTCTGTAGACCATGTTCACCACTGTGTTCTGTATCGTCGTTAATAAGGATAAGTACCGACTTTCATTTAATCCGAGTGTTTGGGTTTTCATCTTTCTGTTCACTGTTCCAGCGGACCGGTCGGCCCGCTATTAAAAGTGTGGCGGTGACTTCGTAGGCCGTTTCTACAGCGAAGTGTTGTCGCTACGAAGGCCGTCACAAAACATCTGACCAGAAATCTTTGTCTTCCTTACATTTTACTTCGCTTACCCCCACTATATCTAGATTGAGCCTCAGCATTTGCTTTTTCAGGTTTTCTAGCTTCCCTATCACGATCAAACTCCTGAAATTCCTCACGCCGACTAGTAGAGCTTTATCCTTTTGTTGGTTATTCACTCTTTTTCTCACGGTCACCTCCCACTTGGCAGTTTCCTCATGTAGATCCGAATGGGTGCTAGTGTCGTATCTTTTGCCACTCGACAGAGAAATCATCATGACACTTTTCCAATTACGCGCCTTATGTCTTGTGGATACACATTATCTATCCTTAATGCCGTGGTTTCAATTTCCTTCTGCATTCTCATGCCTTTATTCATTGCTGATCCTTCCGCCTCTAGGGGCAGTCTGCAGCCGCCATTGCTGAAATCTTTTGTGCAGAATTTTAGCGGAGACAGGGTTTGAACACAGGTAGTAATTTTCCAGATCAGGCCGTTGTAACAGCGCGGGACTTCAAACTTGACACGTATAGATTGGGAGTGTCACGCTATGAAAACTGGTACTATAGACAGGGATACGTGTGACATTGTTCTGGATGCTTTGTCCGAAAATTACTTTGAGGAGACAGAGAACCAACTCGTGACGGTATCGTCTTAGACCTCCTGGCAACAAACAGACCTGAACTTATCGAATCAGTTAACGTAGAGGAAGGTATGAGTGATCATAATGCTGTGATAGCATCTATGACAACGTGTCCGACAAAGGATATTAAGGAAAGTAGGAAGATATTTTTGCTTAGCAAGAGTGAAAGGATAAAGATTTCAGAATATTTAAGAAGTCAGTATCAACTACCCGGTGGTGAGGAGGAAGATGGGCAAAACAAATGGAATAAATTCAGAGGAATCGTGCAACATGCCCTAGACAAATATGTTCCGAGTAAGGTTTTCTTCTGACAGGTTTAATGCTGCCCGCCACGAATTCCTCTCCTGTGCCAGTCACTTCTTCTCCGAATAGTACTTGCAACCTACGTCCTCAGTTATGTGCTGAATATATTCCACACTCTGCCTTCTTCTACAGTTTTTGTCCTCTACAGCTTCCTCTAGTTCGATGGAAGTCATTCGCTGATGTATTGCCATATGTCCTATCATCTGTCCCTTCTGATTGTCACTGTTTTCCAAATATTCCTTTCCTCTCCGATTCTGTCAGAACCTCCTCTTGAACATAAACGAAGAGTATGTTTGCTTCACTATCGTGGGAGGCGGCCACATAGACCTCGGGTGCGAAAGGCAGCTGACAGTAAGGTCCAGTCCGCAATAGGAAGTGCCTGGTCTTGTCTTCTGTTATGGTCATTGTATGACACAATCTCAACGGAAATTCGTAACGTTTAAAACGAAAAGGGGAACTGTCTGGAATAAGCGGGATTCAGGGTATAAAAACCCGCTCGCCGTCTCCAGTTCCTTTCAAAATTTTCGCCTCTGCGATGTTACGTTAGAGAGAAGTAACTTTAGCATTTGTGACTGAAGGATTCTGAGGATAGAGATAGTGCATGACGCTCTCGATCGTAGTTAGGCCACGCTTCTATCGACGCAGCAAGTTTCCCCTCACGACCTTCACTGGATTCTTCAGATCGCATAGTCCTCGGTGTTTAGCCGCCTGGTATATTCAAAAAGACTCGGCCGTTTTCTAGGCACTTTTATTCGTAAACAAAACGGAATCAAAATGTAATGAGTACACACACAAAGGCAAACAAAGCGGAGTTAATAAATACATTTTTACTAGCAAACGATATAAACAAAACGTATTGTTAGATATAAGGCAATGTCGTTAAATTTTTAAAACGCAAAGCGAAATCTTTTAATTCGCTATTAGCTTTTATCGGTAAATATTAGTTGTTGCCCTTAAATCTGTCACTGACGTAAACTTTCGAAAATACATCTGAGACTAAGTTTAAAAAGCTAACAGTGGCACTTATTTGTTCTTTGGTGTCCGCAGCTCGTGGTCGTGCGGTAGCGTTCTCGCTTCCCACGCCCGGGTTCCCGGGTTCGATTCCCGGCGGGGTCAGGGATTTTCTCTGCCTCGTGATGACTGGGTGTTGTGTGCTGTCCTTAGGTTAGTTAGGTTTAAGTAGTTCTAAGTTCTAGGGGACTGATGACCATAGATGTTAAGTCCCATAATGCTCAGAGCCATTTGAATTTGTTCTTTGGTGTAGTACAAATAGGGAGACAGGACGGTTTTTTATAATATTTTACATTACGACATCCTGCTTTTCGTGAAGTGATTTTGATGAAATAAAGCCTTTATGTTGCTCCAACCTACTCTTAAGTTAGCTGTGGAAACACCGTGAAAATTAATCCTGTAGTTTTGAGTTTAGCGTGTTCAAACAGTCAGTAATGACAGTTTTACAGTTTTGTAATTAGTGTGGATCCGCCCTTACAGATTAGCACAGCGACATCACTTACCTTAAGGAAGGAAATATGCTTGTTTGCAGCAAGAGAAGCATCCATACTCACAGTGCGACAACGGCAAGAGTGCCTCGGACTATCGGCAAAGGAATCTTTGTTACGGCTTTCTTTAACTTAGCGGCTGAGTCACGTATACTGACAGCAGTGCGCCCAAAGACAATGATGAAGACAAGAATGACATCATGACGTCCTATCAGACGACTGCCCATTTCGTGCACATTATTACAATGAATGTATACTAATACACATCCAGGCTCTGAGGAGTATAACGTTCAGCAGGTTGCACTCGTCAAAGATTATAAGGCGTGATAGTAATGGGTCGTCTCTGGACTACGCTGCGTTAATGTGGGTTTCGGCGTGCATCTGTGCCCTACCGTATAAATATCTGTGATGATAACTTTCAATAAGGTAAAGCAAGATCGCACTTTCGCCCACCTTTTGTGACGTACTTCAGTACACAGGGTGTTGGACTGCTTCACTGGCCATGATATTCTCGTAATATCTCACCTACTGAAAATATATGGTCGTGTGTTGCCGATAGACTGATTCGCCGCCAGTGGCCAGTCGCTATGGAATTCTGGCAAACCGTTGAAGCAACATCTGTCGTCGAGGATCAGTTAGACTCGATTCTCTGATGGGGAAGAGCATCTGATTGTTGCCAGAGGTGTATGTATTTTCTCGTCCTATATCGCCCAGCTATCCGCACACGCGTGGCTCTGTGGCTACTTGGTAGAGGGCCAGATTACATAGGCAAATGTCTTAGGTTCGATCTTTGGTTAATCCTGGCATATTTATGTGTCAGTTATCACTCCTTCCAGTCTGCTCCCGGTAGCTGAGTGGTCAGCACGACCGGGTTCGATTCCCGGATGGGTCGGAGATTTTCTCCGCTCACGGACTGGTGTTGTGTTGTCCTAATCATCGACATTTCATCCCCATCGACGCGCAAGTCGCCGAAGTGGCGTCAAATCGAAAGACTTGCACCCGGCGAGCGGCCTATCCGACGGGAGGCCCTACTCACATGACATTTATTTACTTTTCTTCTTCCACATCGGGAAACGTTTGTTGATGTGCAATGTGCAGACATACACTGCGCTGCAGAATTCACGTTAAAGTGTAAGTCCGCTCTAGGGGGCTGGGTAAGGCGATTAGAAAGGGCTGAGGAAGGCAATGGAATACAACCTCTAATAGCGCCGTGCCTAGTAATGCACTGCGGTTTTCAAAAAAACCTTCCCATTGATGACTGCTTTGCTCAGTTACCTGCAAAATAAGTAAAATTACATATGTTTTCTTCGTATCGCAAATTTATCGAACAGTAGCGTATTTCAGCACGTGTTCCAAGTCGCAGCAGTTATCTCTCTTAGTGGTCAGTTCCAGCTGTCCTCCTCCTCATACATAGCCGTGCTGATTTTCACATATCAATAAAATGTCCCACGACCTCAGGGCCAAATTTGCGCTGAACAGGCCGCACGGAGTAGCCGCGCGGGCTAGCCACTTGGTTTTAGGCGCCTTGCCACGATTCGCGCGGCTCCTCACGTCGGAGGTTTGAGTCCTCCTTCGAGCATGGGTGTGTGTGTTGTCATTAGCATAAGTTAGTTCAAGTTAGATTAAGTACTGTGTAAGTTTAGGGATCGATAACCTCAGTACTTTGGACCCATAGGATCTTACCACACATTTCCAAAATTTGGGCTGACCATAATTCGATGTAGGCTTCTGGATGACGCAATGGACGGAAGTTTATATTTTAGGCAGTGCTACGTTTTGAATGAGTTGTGAGTTTAAGACATGTTTTTGTATAGTTGACAGTTCGTTACAGGTCGAACAATAGTCTATCCTGTCGTCGACGGTGTAAAGTTTTATCACTTGCTACAGAAAAGGAAGTAATAACTATTTTGGGAACTAGCAGACATAGATTTAATGTGTGAGGCATCATGCTATAGTCCCCAGAAATCTGAATGTATGTCCAGAGGAATGTACCGCATTTGGAGTCCTAATGAAAGAAAGAAATTTAAAAAAATCCGTGGATAGCAATTTTAGACAAAGTAAACTGTCTTTTTTTTCAGTACCTTATCAATGGATCGAAGTTTGGCACCTGCCCTGAGGTTCTCCCTCTATGATCATTTCGCATCGCCACGAATTATGTATGAGTTAATTGACTCCAAATTTCTTAGAATATCAGGTTTTTGAGGTTTGTGTAGAGCACCGTTTTACAGACTGCCAAACTTTACATAAGATCTAATTATGATCTGACCGGATATTTGTAAAGTTTTATTCAGGTACTGCTTCAGTAGAAAGTACTGTAACATCTGGGAAAGCTCTAACGTTACTATTACTATTTCTGTCAGGTGAAAAGTAAACAACAAGAGCGAAGGATCTTATAATTTCTTTATAGCATAACCCAAAATTATTTCTACTTCTGTTGATACTATCCATCTAATATAACATGCAACATACTCCCTACGATGGTATCTTTGGTCCAGAGATATTTTTCTTGAGTTCAATCGGTGCAATGTGGTTATGCTTAAATTTGTACATACTATTTTTTCATTTAGCATGCTGATGTGTAGTGATCTTCATTGTAGTGTGGTGTACATATAGAGTGTGAAGCTACTTGCAACACTGACTGATAAAATATTAAGAAAACTGAAAAGCGTGACATCTGACGATGACAGCAGTAGCTCTGTCGAAACCGATCAACTAATGAAATGCTTCTTCAGCGATCTTGACTTGTGAAGTTTTCATGAGTATAGTTTTTAGAAAGGGGTTGACCAGTGGCTTCTTCCGTACAATATTTTTATTCGGAGAATTTGCGGTACTCGAGCTGGCTACCTCAACTGTAAAGTCTGTTTACAAGGTGAATCCGAACTTCACCGACAAAATTTGGGTGGTTGTTAACAAATATTTTCTGGTCCAGGTGACTCATGAAGTTCGATGGCTCCTTACAGGCGACAGAATGCTTTTCGTATAATTTCTTACTGTCATGTTATATATGTATTTCACAGAAAATAAGTGCACGAGGATACGTCTTGTAAGGAAACAAACTTGTACCATTCATCCACAACACTTGCTGCTGACAGAAGTAATGTCAACTTTACACTTCACTCTTCCGTTCAATGCCGCTCGGTTCTGTCTCGGATTTGTTTTTCTAGGATTTTTAGTTGTACGTAAACAGTTATGCAAAGCAGTTGGATATGTTTACGAATGAAGATTTGGCAGATATGCACATGTGTATGTCATCTCTGAATACAATGATAAAGCGCCATAACGAAGTCCTCTGTGTTGCACTTGCTGCGACCTCTACCACATCACATCTGAGGGTTGTTATGATTTTGATCTTATGCTTTCTATGGCTTGATGGTTACACAATGCAGGCTTTCTCACTAATGTCAAAGATATTCGGAGAAGCAAAGGTAACTGGTGTAACAAAACTAATCAATCATTATTACATTCTTACTATGCTGCTAGCCACCGGAGACCGCGACTCGCTTATATCAGAAGACTATGCCGACATCCCTCAACAACATCTGAAATTTTGCAGCAGGCGTCAGGTGTGAGGCGCTGGACACGAGGTAGGATAATGCGGTAGCCAAAGTGTCTTCTACCGAAAAAAGGACTTATGTAAATGGGGAATAGCTTTTGAAAACATTGTGGGAAATCAAGAGCGATATGATAGTTAATTAAAATGCTAATCAGTCTTGATATCAAGGATTTATTAAATATTAAAAATCATATGTCAGGTGGTAACTGGTTTCGATTTTAACCAAGAACCATCTTCAGACCATACCTCTGAAACGTTAAACATTAACATTTCTTTACACCCTCAGGTGGGGAGGCGACGGCATAGCATTGGTAAATGTCGGAACACACCTCTAGTGGGAGTGTCAAAAGGCTACGCGATATAAAGTGGAAGCTCCGGTCCTCGCCTGCTCCAGGAGATCACTGAGATCCAATAGAGCTTCCTCCTTATAGCTCGTTTTGATATTACTTGCCAGCCACTGTGGTGTCACCGCCAGACACCACACTTGCTGGGTGATAGCCTTTAAATCGGCCGCGGTCCGCTAGTATACGTCGGACCCGCGTGTCGCCACTTTCAGTGATTGCAGACCGAGCTCCGCCACACGGCAGGTCTAGAGAGACTTCCTAGCACTCGCCCGAGTTGTACAGCCGACTTTGCTAGCGATGGTTCACTGACAAATTACGCTCTCATTTGCCGAGACGATAGTTAGCATAGCCTTCAGCTACGTCATTTGCTACGACCTAGCAAGGCGCCATTATCAGTTGCTATTGATCTTGTAATTCATGTATCATCAAGAGCGATGTTCACCAAATATGGATTAAAGTTAAGTATTCCAGAAGCTACGTACCTTTTTTGCTAGTCTCAAGACATTTTCCTGTTCCAGACCTCACGCCATCCTGCGTGAGCTTAAACGCGTGCCTTTCGGCTATCCCGTCATAGTGGATTGGCTGTCTTGCCAGTCCACAACAGCCACCAGTGGTGCCCTCCGAGAGTTAACGATGCTCCGCCGTCGTCTCTGCTCCCCACCTGTAGGTACAAAACACTTCTTATTTCATTAAGTCTGTTAATCTACATATATTACGGAGATGAAGTGTGTATGTTTGACACTTTTTTCCCTTTAAAGAATATTAATGTTTAACGTTTCAGAGATATGGTCTGAAGATGATTTTTCATAAAATCGAAACTGGTTAGCATTTGACGTGGGATTTTTAGTTCTTAATAAATCCTTGGGATCAGGACTGATTAGTATTTCAAATGGGGAAAGCTAATGAAATAAAGTTGAAGGAATTTACATTGAATTAGATGCTCCAGACGTGCTGTCGGTTGGAACAGCGAACAAACTATCAGAAATATTTGTTTCTTTCAGTCTTTAATGGAACGGTTGCTTTATATGTCATCGGACTCTTGACTACAGTGCATAATTTTACATTTAATCATTCAGTTACCTGAGTACAAAAAGTGCTGTCTCAAAAGTGAAGCAAAGTTATTGTAACTTGAGATTTTACCTCGGAGCAACTCTCTTCTTAAAGTAGATCCGCTTTAGTATGCGTAGCGTGCTGGAATATAGAATATTATGAAGTTGTAATCGACTGCAATTTCGCCGCCACAGAACGCCGGTATGCGGTCGGAGAGAGGCCACTTGCCGTTGGACAACAGTTCTGGCAGGCAACAAAAGAGGATTAACCAGGCCGGACGGCATTTATCGCTGGCGTGTGTGTGGACCTTGAGTTAGCAGAGCTGTCGGCCGCATTCCGTTGCTTTGAACACTGGTGACGACTTATGCATAGCTCACTACGCGTCTCCACTTCTGCAGTTTGGTTCTGCCCTGATTCTTAATTACATTGCACTCCCGTTAATTAAAGCACAAAAAATAGTGTCTCACATCAGACCTGTGGAAATTCATTATGTGGAGAACTGTGAATTGAATCTCAAATGAAGTAGTAGAGCACAGATCATCTACCTAAAGAGTGTGCTCTATTAAAACGTTTTTCCTCCTTAGGCTCTGGAGGGGTCTTCTAACTACACATCTATATAACAGTGGCGAGAACTGTTTGTGTCCTGTGTGCCACTATTAGCTTTTTAGCTCTCTTCTTCCTTATCTGTTGTTGTTAGGGCTTTTGCTTTGTTCTACCACCTGCAGAGAACGTTCCTTAAGCAGGTGCTGCACGTTACCCTGAAGCACATTCTTCAGGTAGTCCCCGTGTAGGAAACGAATGCAGAAAGCTGCACTAAGTTGGAGTAATACAAACACGGATGCTGTATCATCCGCAGGGGGAGAAATCACAATAAGCGTTTCACACAGTACGACCATGGACCCGTTACTTTTATTGCTCTATGCTAATGATCTACCATATTTTTAATCAGGAGGCAAATATAGTCCTTTTTGTAGGTGATACAACCGCTATTGTCAATCAGATGAAAGAACCCTCCATAGGCAAAAAATTAATGATTAACCAATGTTGGTGTTGAACAATTGGACTCGTTTTGAAGCAGTTCGTCTAGTTTTGGACTGTGAAAAGTCCCACCTACTATGCATGTTGTTTACCATCAAAGAATATTTAGCAAGTTGGTAGTTTTTAGTTTTTTCTTGCGCTTATCGTTGAAAACGCAAATAGGAAAAACAATTTAGTGCCCCTGCTACTTTTGGCATGAGGCTAACTGCCAACTTTTGGGACATACCAGTCAGTAAGTTACATTACTTCCACGTTTTCGTTGGCTAATGAGTAAAGGATTATATTCAAAGTCAACTTGCCACTTAGGGACTATGCATTCATTGCACAGAAAAGTAATTAGAACTATAGGAGGAATTGTTACACGTACACCTTGCTTGTATCCCACACAAATGGTAATATAACCTTGTCTTTGCTGTAAATCTACACTCCTGGAAATTGAAATAAGAACACAGTGAATTCATTGTCCCAGGAAGGGGAAACTTTATTGACACATTCCTGGGGTCAGATACATCACATGATCACACCGACAGAACCACAGGCACATAGACACAGGCAACAGAGCATGCACAATGTCGGCACTAGTACAGTGTATATCCATCTTTCGCAGCAATGCAGGCTGCTATTCTCCCATGGAGACGATCGTCGAGATGCTGGATGTAGTCCTGTGGAACAGCTTGCCATGCCATTTCCACCTGGCGCCTCAGTTGGACCAGCGTTCGTGCTGGACGTGCAGACCGCGTGAGACGACGCTTCATCCAGTCCCAAACATGCTCAATGGGGGACAGATCCGGAGATCTTGCTGGCCAGGGTAGTTGACTTACACCTTCTAGAGCACGTTGGGTGGCACGGGATACATGCGGACGTGCATTGTCCTGTTGGAACAGCAAGTTCCCTTGCCGGTCTAGGAATGGTAGAACGATGGGTTCGATGACGGTTTGGATGTACCGTGCACTGTTCAGTGTCCCCTCGATGATCACCAGTGGTGTACGGCCAGTGTAGGAGATCGCTCCCCACACCATGATGCCGGGTGTTGGCCCTGTGTGCCTCGGTCGTATGCAGTCCTGATTGTGGCGCTCACCTGCACGGCGCCAAACACGCATACGACCATCATTGGCACCAAGGCAGAAGCGACTCTCATCGCTGAAGACGACACGTCTCCATTCGTCCCTCCATTCACGCCTGTCGCGACACCACTGGAGGCGGGCTGCACGATGTTGGGGCGTGAGCGGAAGACGGCCTAACGGTGTGCGGGACCGTAGCCCAGCTTCATGGAGACGGTTGCGAATGGTCCTCGCCGATACCCTAGGAGCAACAGTGTCCCTAATTTGCTGGGAAGTGGCGGTGCGGTCCCCTACGGCACTGCGTAGGATCCTACGGTCTTGGCGTGCATCCGTGCGTCGCTGCGGTCCGGTCCCAGGTCGACGGGCACGTGCACCTTCCGCCGACCACTGGCGACAACATCGATGTACTGTGGAGACCTCACGCCCCACGTGTTGAGCAATTCGGCGGTTCGTCCACCCGGCCTCCCGCATTCCCACTACACGCCCTCGCTCAAAGTCCGTCAACTGCACATACGGTTCACGTCCACGCTGTCGCGGCATGCTACCAGTGTTAAAGACTGCGATGGAGCTCCGTATGCCACGGCAAACTGGCTGACACTGACGGCGGCGGCGCACAAATACTGCGCAGCTAGCGCCATTCGACGGCCAACACCGCGGTTCCTGGTGTGTCCGCTGTGCCGTGCGTGTGATCATTGCTTGTACAGCCCTCTCGCAGTGTCCGGAGCAAGTATGGTGGGTCTGACACACCGGTGTCAATGTGTTCTTTTTTCCATTTCCAGGAGTGTATTTACACATTAAATTTGCCGCCAACAGTCCCCAGCAGCTTTCGAGTAGTAGAGATGTTCATCAGTATAAGACTAGAGGGGAAAATAATCCGCACTTCCCTCTGGTAAATACAGCTTAGCACAGAGAGGAGTGAGATTCTGAGGTATAAGAATCTTCGATGATCTGCGCCTAAAAGGTCTGACAGACATAAGAAGTGTTTTCAGATATTTAATAAAGTCGTATCAGTTTAACGACTCCTTCTATATCTCTACGAACTCTTGAACACAAATAATCAATCTGTTACAAAATTGTAGAAGCCCATCAGGTAGCCACAAAGGTCTAACTGTGACCACTGTGTTTCCTGCGGGCCGGTAACCATCAAGGAAGCGGCATTCTGCATTTATCTGAGACACAAAGTAGTGATCAAGCAGGTCATTCTGCGAGGCATTATTTCAACCATGAGCTACGCTTCTTGTTTCGTCAGTGTATTCCTATCGGTGGCTCCATTTGTGAATAAGAGTTCATTCTCTTCTCGTTAAGCCCGCATCTCGTGGTCGTGCGGTAGCGTTCTCGCTTCCCACGCCCGGGTTCCCGGGTTCGATTCCCGGCGGGGTCAGGGATTTTCTCTGCCTCGTGATGGCTGGGTGTTGTGTGCTGTCCTTAGGTTAGTTAGGTTTAAGTAGTTCTAAGTTCTAGGGGACTTATGACCACAGCAGTTCAGTCCCATAGTGCTCAGAGCCATTTGAACCATTTTTTTTTCTTCTCGTTAAAATGTTACGAGTCAGTGCCCTCAAAGCTCAGTATTTGCTTAATTACTTGATGTACAACTGCTATGGGAATACCTAATGGGTGCAGCGTTAATGGATGAATAAATAATGAAACGAAGTGGAAGAAAGAATGTGGGCGAAAAGATTGTTATGCAATGCAGTTGCAAGAAAAGCACCCAATTAGTCAGAAAAATCATAAAGTATACTACAAAAAAATCACCCCGATGAAAATTAAACTTTGTCAGCAATGATGAGCGTAATGAAAATGATGAAGCGACTTGAAATAGATCTCAACACTTAGGATCCAAAAAAACTCTACTAAATTAAAAATGAATACAGGCATTTTGTCTGCGCCATGGAATGTGTACAGTGACGCTAAAAGACCTATTTTGGATACTTCATTGAAATAAAATACACTTGAGCTACTGTATTAAAAAAGGCCCACAAAGAATACTTCTCTTTACTGCGCCCCGCTCATGGGTTGAAAAAGCCCCAGCTCGCAGATAAAAGCAAGTCTGGGGTCGGTGTCATTAGCCGTTATGGAGATTTCTGAAATGATGAAATGAGAGATTACTGGCTCATTCCGAATTCGTAGAAGCCCTTCCATGAAGGTAGAACGAACGCGTAACATGCTGTGGACGCTGTAAAATTCTGTGACAGTGGAGACGAGACTAACAAATTTCAGGAATGACTCCGATTCTGAGAAGGACATCACATGATTACATGGAATACATTTACACGGGAGAGTCAATGGGAGTTTGGGAGCCACTTCTCTCATATGACCTTTATCGGTAATTAAACAGGCAGTCGTTAGTTTCGGAATTTTGTTACGGAGAGTCTCTTGGAAACGCATACTGTTCTAGGAATTTTGCTTATAGTATCCCTTTCCAGAATCCGACATATCTTGTTCTTATGACGTGTCTACAACATATGATCGATGGGCATCGAATGACAGAATTTAATGCCCAATGAAAGTGAAAATAGGTCTGATACGATTATCACTCGTCACATTCATAGTTCTTAACTGCTCAGCTGGATCCTACAACCGTACTCCCACCAACCCCTGCAATGTGCTTGTGTATGCAGATTACCACTCCTGGACTCTATACGGGGTGGTCCATTGATCGCGACCGAGCCAAATATCTCACGAAATAAACGTCAAACGAAAAAACTACAAAGAACGAAACTTGTCTAGCTTGAAGAGGGAAACCAGATGGCGCTATGGTTAGCCCGCTAGATAGCGCTGCCATAGGTCAAACCGATATCAACTGTGTTTTTTAAAGTGGGAACACCCATTTTTATTACATATTCGTGTAGTACGTAAAGAAATATGAATGTTTTAGTTGGACCACATTGTTCGCTTTGTAATAGCGCTGTAATAGTCACAAACCTAAGGCTCACAGTTTTAGACGAACACTTGGTAACAGGTAGGTTTTTTAAATTAAAATACAGAACGTAGGTACGTTTGAACATTTTACTTCGGTTGTTCCAATGTGATACATTTACCTTTTTGAACTTATAATTTCTGAGAAAGCATGCTTTTACGGCTTGATTACCTATAAATACCACATTAATGCAAAAATTGCTCAAAACGATGTCCGTCAACCTCAATGTATTTGGCAATACGTGTAACGACATTCCTCTCAACAGCGAGTAGTTCGCCTTCCGTAATGTTTGCAGATACCTTGACAATGCGCTGACGCATGTTGTCAGGCGATGTTGGTGGATCACGATAGCAAATATCCTTCAACTTTCCCCTCAGAAAGAAATCCGGGGACGTCAGATCCGGTGAACGTGCGGGCCATGGTAGGGTGCTTCGACGAACAATCCACCTGTCATCAAATATGCTATTCAATACCGCTTCAACCGCACGTGAGCTATGTGCCAGACATTAATCATCTTGGAAGTACATCGCCATTCCGTCATACAGTGAAACACCTTGTAGTAACATCGGTAGAACATTATGTACGAAATCAGCATACATTGCACCATTTAGATTGCCATCGATAAAATGGTGGCCAATTATCCTTCCTCCCATAATGCCGCACCATACATTAACCCGCCAACATCGCTCTTGTTCCACTTGTCGCAGCCATCGTGGATTTTCCGTTGCGTAATAGTGCATATTATGCCGGTTTACGTTACCGCTGTTGGTAAATGACGCTTCCTCACTAAATAGAAAGTGTACAAGAAATCTGTAATCGTCCCGTAATTTCTCTTCTGCCCAGTGGCAGAACTGTACACGACGTTCAAAGTCGTCGTCATGCAACTCCTGGTGCATAGAAATATGCCACGGGTGCAATCGATGTTGTTGTAGCATTCTCAACACCGACGCTTTTGAGATTCCCGATTCTCGCGCAACTTGTCTGCTATTGATGCGCGGATTAGCCGCGACAGCAGCTAAAACACCTACTTGGGCATCATCATTTGTTGCAGGTTGTTGTTGACATTTCACATGTGGCTAAACACTTGCCCGCATCTCGTGGTCGTGCGGTAGCGTTCTCGCTTCCCACGCCCGGGTTCCTGGGTTCGATTCCCGGCGGGGTCAGGGATTTTCTCTGCCTAGTGATGGCTGGGTGTTGTGTGCTGTCCTTAGGTTAGTTAGGTTTAAGTAGTTCTAGGTTCTAGGGGACTTATGACCACAGCAGTTGGGTCCAATAGTGCTCAGAGCCATTTTTGCTGAACACTTCCTGTTTCCTTAAATAACGTAACTATCCGGCGAACGGTCAGGACACTTGGATGATGTCGTCCAGGATACCGAGAAGCATACTTAGCACACGACCGTTGGGCATTTTGATCACAATAGCGATACATCAACGCGACATCGACCTTTTCCACAATTGGTAAACGGTCCATTTTAACACGGGTAATGTATCACGAAGCAAATACCGTCCGCACTGGCGGAATGTTACGTGATACCACGTACTTATACGCTTGTGACTATTACAGCGCCATCTGTCACAAAGCGAAAAAAGTGGTCCAACTAAAACATTCATATTTCTTTACGTACTACACGAATAAGTAATAAAAAATGGGGGTTCCCATTTAAAAAACGCAGTTAATATCCGTTTGACCTATGGCAGCGCCATCTAGCGGGCCAGCCATTGAGCCATCTGGTTTTTCCCTCCAAGCTAGACAAGTTTCGTTCATTCTTGTTGCTTATTTGTTGAGATATTTGGCCCGGTTACTATTAATGGACCACCCTGTATATTGAATGCGGGCAAGACTGATGTAACGCAACTAGTTCGGAATATGAGTTTAAAATTCAGATTTTCCTGACAATTTTTGGATTTACCATAGCAGTTTCCTCTCCCTTTGGTTATGCTTAAATATTTTGTACTGTTCTAATTATTTTAGTTACATGACTTGAAATATTCAATATGGCTTCATAAACATGATAAATGTGCCAATAAAATATTTTTCTTCTGTCTGTCCAGTCTCAATTCCTATACAGCTACAGTACGTTATCACATTTTCGTATTAAGTGCTGTTAATACAGTCAGTCACTCTTTCTGGATGCTATTACACAGAAACGTTGGCCAACATACACTATATATATCATGTTGACTATTTAAT
Source organism: Schistocerca nitens (assembly GCF_023898315.1). NCBI lineage: Eukaryota > Metazoa > Arthropoda > Insecta > Orthoptera > Acrididae > Schistocerca > Schistocerca nitens. The sequence goes on along the minus strand of NC_064619.1, from coordinate 544,768,910 downwards.
TGCACCCGGCGAACGGTCTACCCGACGGGAGGCCCTAGTCACACGACATTTACATTATTTAAAAATATCAGTGGGAAATGTTTACTGTACTTGCATTTTGTTTCGACAGTTTCGATATATATCACTCAATCAGGAAACATATAGGAACAGGACTGATGTGTATAGTTGAATTATATGAATGCGTGGTGTCTGTTCTTTCGGAGATGTTCTAAAGAACAGACACTACGAATTCATGTAACTGATTCGCCTGGATGGGCAAGTAATTCATCACCATCACTGCAGATGCATATTTGCGTATGACATTCCGCGGGAATCTGGAAATATTGAGCATGGAGGACATGACTGGGAACTGCAGATAGGTTGCGCTGGGGGGAGGGGGAGGGGAGAAGGGGAGAAGGTGGGTTCGTGTGTTCGCCGAGAGCCGAGAACCCTGTAAACGGGTGGCGTAGAGATTAACGCAACTGCCTAGTAACCAGGAGGTCCCATGTTCGAATCCTGGTCAGGGACGCATTTTTCACTCGTTGCCGCCCATTCCGCATCAAGTCCCGGAGCAGCTGACATCAATAGTTCCTTCTACATCTACATCTACATCTACATCTACATGATTACTCTGCAATTCACATTTAAGTGCTTGGCAGAGGGTTCATCGAACCACAATCATACTATCTCTCTACCATTCCACTCCCGAACAGCGCGCTGGGAAAACGAACACCTAAACCTTTCTGTTCGAGCTCTGATTTCTGTTATTTTATTTTGATGATCATTCCTACCTATGTAGGTTGGGCTCAACAAAATATTTTCGCATTCGGAAGAGAAAGTTGGTGACTGAAATTTCGTAAATAGATCTCGCCGCGACGAAAAACGTCTTTGCTTTAATGACTTCCATCCCAACTCGCGTATCATATCCGCCACACTCTCTCCCCTATTACGTGATAATACAAAACGAGCTGCCCTTTTTTACACCCCTTCGATGTCCTCCGTCAATCCCACCTGGTAAGGATCCCACACCGCGCAGCAATTTTCTAACAGAGACCGAACGAATTTAGTGTAAGATGTCTCTTTAGTGGACTTGTTGCATCTTCTAAGTGACCTGCCAATGAAACGCAACCTTTGGCTCGCCTTCCCCACAATATTATCTATGTGGTCTTTCCAACTGAAGTTGACAACCTTGAGAATTGTACTATTTATCGAGTAATCGAATTCTAACGGATTTCTTTTAGAAATCATGTGGATCACCTCACACTTTCCGTTATTTAGCGTCAACTGCCACCTGCCACACCATACAGCAATCTTTTCTAAATCGCTTACTAGACCTTCTCTTTGCTCTCCTTTCTTCCCACCTCCACCTTCCATACACATAATACGTATAGTTGATGACACAGAAGACAGAACGCATGAGGAAGTCTGGTACGGCGCTTTCTCCTAGAAGCTGAACGTTTACCGTTTTCTGGGGGTTTTATTTGTACGGGTGGATGAAAGTACGTTTCTACTTTACCCAAAGGATATTTTTAGTGCCTTAACTACCACTCCCAACGATGTAAAACACTAGCAATTGTTGAGAAAAGATCTACACGGCGTAATTCTGTGTCAATTTGCTATGATAAAAGATATAGGGGTGACTACGTCAATTAACTACTTTATCTTATCTTATTCTGTGATATGTATTCTTCCCCACCTCTCGAGAGAATTCTAGTTTATCATGCCCTTTCTATATTTATCTTGGGAATCTCCCTTTCCTGATCTAGTCAGCCCTCAATGACTGTGGAATTTTATTAACTACTGGTCCACAACCAGGGGGAAAACCGGCACAGTCTAGCGGTTAGTGAAGCAGTGGCTGCAAAATTACAACTGACAAAATTATACGGAATGGATAACTGCGAGGGAAAATGTGGTAGTTTCAGCTAGGGAACAGAGTGTATGTTTTCGAAATTACTTCCCTTTCCATCACAACTCTGAAAAATGAAGGGCGAAAGGTAGCATACTTTGATGTGTGAACCCAGTGAACTCTCTTTTAGCCACCTTTTTCACTTTGAATGACTTATGCATTTATATTGGGCGCTGGTTTATTTATAAAGGGCTTGGTTTCATAGCATGTCGTAGATTGGTTATCATTGAACACTTTTATTTTATCATGCTCAGAAAACATACTCATTTTACAATTTATAACGATTTACTCGATTTGTTGCGACAAATGTACGTGGCGTGGAGGTGAAGACTCTCACGGTTTGCTGGTTTTAAACACGCACACGCTACAGAAAGAAATAAGGAGTATTTTAGTGGTCAGGATTGCGTCTGGCCAAGCCGCGAGGAAAGATACCAATAAATTCAGTCAACATCCACAAGATGTGGCAAAATACCGAATATAAAATGCCTCTAGTAACCAGGTTTAATAGAACAAGGCACCGAGAAAGACGCAGAGATTGGACCACGGGAACGCAAAGTATTGAGAGCTATCATATCTCGCATTCGTAACCCACCGAGCTTAGAGACGTTACAACAAATAACCCAGCAGGCGGTATTGGCGCTTCAAAGATCAATTATATTCGTTCTGTAATTTTGGGGCCGCGCCCGATTAGCCGAGCGGTCTCAGACGCTGCAGTCACGGACTGTGCGGCTGGTCCAAGCGGAGGTTCGAGTCCTCTCTCGGGCATGGATGTGTGTGTGTGTTCGTCCTTAGGATAATTTAGGTGAAGTAGTTTGTAAGCTTAGGGACTGATGACCTCAGCAGCTAAGCCCCATAAGTTTTCACACACATTTTTTTGTAATTTACGGTGTAAATTTTCCAAAGGAACTTCAGAGTTGAGCTACCTCTAACGATTCTGGCCTGTATCTGAGAAATATTCTGCTCTCCGGCATTATGCTTGCGACCACATGGGTCTACAATGGGACCCCATCTGATTTCTACTACAAAGAAAAATAATTTATAAAATGTGCCGCGAGGCGGCTAAAATTGATTTGATTAAATTCATTTGAACAATTTTAATAAACGTTTTTGGAATAGCGATCAAAAATTTTTTAACTAATTTTTCTTTTTAAAATTCAGTCTTGATCGCACCACGTATGCTACAAGAACATAGGTGACCAGTTTCGATCATGTCACATGACCTTCATCAAGCCCTTGGCATCCTCTTATGATGGTCATATGATATGACCGAAACCGGTCACCTATGTTCTTGTAGCATATGTGGTGCGATGAAGACTGAATTTTAAAAAGAAAAATTTGTTAAAAAAATAAATTCATTTGGTTGCACAAATCGCCTACGGCCGTCTACTCTCGCTTTATCCGGAATACAGAGCACAGGGAATAAGTCCCATATACCACAAAGAAAACCTTATTAAAATTCGAATATTTGATCCGGAAATGTAACGATTCGCTAATATTTAACATTTCACACAAGTTAACGTCTAAATGTGATATAGAAATAAGCATAGACACTTTAAAACCACATGGCATGAAACAAAGGACAACCATTTTATTACATTTTAAACGGATTTCTGGCTAATAAACTGAAAAGTGGGCACTGTTCCTACTATATATTTACCTACTCAACCTAATGCTGGAAAAATAAGAAATAGATTAAATTAAAAGGAAGGTCAGCCAACGCTGAACTTCCTTTTAATTTAACATATATGGTCGTTGCGCACACAGCACTCCATTGAGTTGCCAATCAAAGAAATGGATTAGCTAAACATAATACATTCTGATAACTTTTCCCAGCAAACTCGAGACAGACGAACTGAAGGTACGTCCGCTCACTTACCCGCCTCCTTTTACTCTCCTCTGGAAAAATGGCGGGGGTGCGGAGATCCTCCGGTGCCTAGTAGAGGGTATGGCCGAACCAGTTGGCTATGACCAACCTCACCACGACAAATCGGAAGTTTTCGGACTATCTTTGGTCACGACTTAACCGAGTTTCATCTCTGGCATTACCCCAGAGAAATGAAGTAGGCACTACTAGAAAAGATCCTTTGACTCGATTCGTCAGCAACGTTTGTGCTACAGATGACCAGACCTTAGGAACAGGTGGGAGGAGGGGGTGGTATACATTTCATGTGCACGCAAACACACAGACAACACACACAAAAAATAAAAATGATGAAAAACATAAACTGATATTCTGTATAAAATGCATCGCCCGTTGGCATGGGAGTTGCGGGGCGCCCTCAGCAGGGACGCGTCGTAAGAGAAATCGGTGGAAGAGCCGCCTGATTAAGCATTTCCCGATCACGAAAATTTGGAAATGAATGAGCTGAGAATTTTACTGCTTATTATTATGGAACGGCTACGACAGTGCTGTTTCAATGTGAACGCAGGATATTTTCTTAATAAAAAATTATATTACATAGTATTTCTGGTCTTTCTTATTTCTTGAAGATTTAGCCAATGTGTTCCCTCTTGCAACATGTGCTGTATTAAATACTGCATATGTATTGAAAATAATTTTTCTCTGGTTCTGTAACTAAAAATGTTAATACATTCGAAAAATCGAGAATAACAAAATAACATTTTCATACGTCAATTACAGACCTTAAATCTAGATTTTTGATAATGTATCGCTTTTCATTATGCTTAACCTTTATTGATATCAAAGGCAACCTAGTATCAACATTACAGAATTAGGTAGTTTCATTTTTCAAGATTCTTGTACATCATTTTATTTCACCGGTATTTAATGTTTACAGCTGACCATTAAAATTACAACACCATGGAGACAGTACTCAGTACGTACAATTGGCGTGAAGTTCAGTACCCACTTAAATATTCAAATGATAACCATTTTAGCGCAACTACGAGAGTTGCTCAGAAAGTAAAGCACTGCATTTTTTTCTCACTCGAAAACAATGCTAAGAATTCGAAATGTTATGTATATATTATTTGAAATCTATTGAGCGAGCGCGCAAGTTTCCGTCACTTCCGACAGATAGCGTAGCTGCAGAACAGTCTGAAAACGGCGTCTGCAGGTGATGTACATTACAAGCAACGTGTCATCATTGAATTTCTCACTACAGAGAAAGGAAGTCGGCGGAATATTTACAAGCGCTTGTGCAAAGTCTACGGAGCATCTGCTGTCGACACAATTACAGTTTGTTATTGAGCACGGAGGGTGAGGTCATCCGAAGGCGTTTCAGCGGAGCTCCACGATTTGCAGCGATTGGGGAGACCGTCTACGGTAATAAAATACCATTTAACAATTGAGCATTACATCAATATTAAAACTATTACTTGAAAAACCAATGGTGAGGAAAAATAATAAAATACCATTTAACAACTGACCATTACATCAATTTCTAAAACTATAACTTGAAAAACCAAACTTTAAACAGGGAAACCTGTCCCCACCCTCTCCTACCTTGGCCTCACCATTGACCGTCACCTCACCTGGATCCCTCATCTCTGCTCTATCCAAAGCCCACAACCGCCTCCAACTCCTCAAACTCCCCTCTGACCGTACATGGGGGTCGAACCCCTCCACCATTCCCCACATCTACAAATCCTTAATTCTTCCCATCCTCTGTTATGCCAGTCCTGTGTGGATGTCGGCTCCCCACAAATTCTGTAAGTCCCTCCAGATCCTCGAGTACCATGCACTCCACCTCACCTTCTGTATTCTCCTCCTGCCCCCATGCAGATCCTCTATGACCTGATTCCTTTCCTCCCATCTGCTCCTTTTCCTTGAACATATCCATGACATCTATACCCCATGCTGCCTTGATCCCCCTCGTCCCCTGGTTGATACTCTCCAAACCCCGCCGTCTGCCACGCCTTCACTGTTGTGTCCCGCCTACCATCCACCTCTACACTCTTCCTTTCCCAGGGTGGCTTCCATCGTCTCCCACTCCTGAATGATGTTCTCTCTCCCACCATTAATCCCTCCTATCAACTCTGATCCTCACTTCCCCCTCTCTTCCTCTGTCCTTTCCCTGGGCTCCTTCTCCACCTCTTCCATCCTGTTTTTTCCTACCCTCTCTCTTCCTTCCTTCTATCCCATGAGTCCCTTTGCATTCCCCTCCTCTGCCCACTCCCTTATGTCCCTCCATCGGCTCCTCCCCTCTATTCGTTTTTCCTCTCCTTCCCCCCTTTTTTCCCCACATCTCTCCAGATCCCCCTCATCTGCCCTTGGTTGTGGTTTGTCTCCTTAGTGCCAACTTTTTAGAGCAGTGTTTTAAGTGAGTGTTAAGTGTGGTGCATCTTTCCCGAAGTGTTACGAAAGGAAATCATACTGTCGTTGGGTGTCATTTTTATAAGTCCTGCGAACAGAAACCAGACTGTCGCCGTGGTTTTTTTTATTGTCTGTCTACTATTTTCCCTGTCTGCTTCCTGTGTATTTTATTTACATAACCAATCATTTGTTTTATTTTTTAACTTACACAATTTTCTGCCATCCTACAGTTTAAATAACCGTTTTTACCGACTGCTTTTATTGTTTATTATCTTCTTCTTCTGTTTTAAAAATCTGTAGGCTGAAGAGCGGCGTACTAAGCTGCTGCCAGCCTTCCCCCTTTGGGGGGGGGGGGGGGGGAGAATCAAAACTTAATAAAGGAAAAAAAAAACAACACGGCTCAATGGTGTTGTCTTCCAGCTACGAAGAAAATGCACAGTTAGTACAACCTCATTACTCTCTATCCTTCCTTGTTACGAAAAACAATTAGTCAGCATTGTAGTTCCTCCATAATGTTGTTTTCCAAGACTTTTAACAAGTTGCTCTTCTGTTAGTTACGTCGAGAAATGTTGGCGGGGCAGAAATTATCAGCAACGGAGCAGGATATCTGTATGGGAAAGTGTTCCATCTAGAAGATAGTGCGCCTAGGAACATACGATGTTATTTTGTTGGTTCTCCAATCTTCCCTTTCTTGGGTCATCAGTCTTCTGACTTGTTTGTTGTCACAGATTCCTTTTCTGCTCCAACACATGTCCTACCAACCTTTCCCTTCTTCTTGTCAGTGTTTTCCATATGTTGTTTTCTTCACCGATTCTGTGGAGAATCCCCTCATTCCTTATGTTATTATTGCGCTTGATACTCATCGGTCTTCCATCGCACCATATCTCAGACTCTTCGATTCTCTTCCGTTTCGCATTTCCCATTGCACAAGATTTACTACCATACATTGCTGTCCTCCAAACGTACATTCTCCATATATTTATTCCTGAAATTAAAGCTTGTATTTGGTACTAGTAGACTTCTCTTGGCCAGAAATGCCCCATTCACCTGTGCTACTCTGCTTTATACCTATGTCCTAGTTCCTTTCTCCATATATTTATTCCTGAAATTAAAGCCTGTATTTGGTACTAGTAGACTACTCTTGGCCAGGAATACCCCGTTCGCTTGTGCTACTCCTCTATATACGTATGTCCTAGTTCCTTTCCCGATAACAGACTGTTTCGCCTCCAATTGGTATTTCTCATTATTTTGTCTATGTCCGCTTTCCTCTCAATTCATTTCTCACTAGACTGTTCATTCCATTCCACAGATCCTGTAATTCCTCTTCACTTTCACCGAGTATAGACATCACGATACTGCTTTGCCTGCGTTATTCCAAATTACGATGCAACGCTCCTTCGGACATGCACGCACTGCCGAAGGTAGAGGAACTGCAGCGACTACAGCCGCTATTAGATATATTAAATGTGTTCCCATCTGTGAACATGGACAATAATCAGCTGTGTAATGGAATGACGATAATGAAAATTTGTGCTGGACCTAGTCTTGAATCCGAATTTCCCACTTATATCGAGTGGTTGTCTTACCATCAGGCTATCCGAAAACGACTCACGACCAGACCCAGACATCCAATGTCGTGAACCATGTGTCTACAGACTGTACTCAAGCATCCATTACGTATATTCTCGTACAGGGGAGACGTTTTACTTGGAAGTCGCTTGCCCGGTGTCAGCGGATAAGTTGGATATTGCAGTGGGTACGTCATTCCAAATTATGATGCAATGCTGCTTCTGAGATGCATGCATGTTAATGCTGGTTGCGGATTACTCTGGAGTTGTCGTATAATGATGTCCCATATGTGCTCGATCGGAGACAGATCTGGTGATTGAAGAGCCCTAGGCAACATCTCGACACTCTGTAGACCATGTTGGCTTTCGACAGGAATATATGGGTGAGCCTTATCCTGATGGAAAACGTGTGCTGGAATGCTGTTCATGGATGGCAGCACAAGAGGTCTAATCTCCATACTGACTTACAGATTTCTAGTCAGGATGTGGGACCACCACGAGGGCACAGGTGGGTTGTAGATGCTCAACTGGTTTCGTTCTAACCAATACCCGGCCATTATTAGCATCGAGGCAGAACCGGCTTTCATCAGAAAACACAGTAGTCTTGGAATCCTCCCTCCAAGGAGCTCTCGCTAGTCACCGCGTCGGTAACGACGGTCGTTTTAGGTCAGTGGAGTGCCCGCTACAGGGCTTCTGGTTAGGAGCTGTCCTTGAAGTAACGGATCTGCGACTGTTCTTTGAGTAACTATGGTGCCACTTGAAACTTCCTGGCAGATTAAAACTGTGTGCCGGACCGAGACTCAAACTCGGGACCTTTGCCTTTCGCGGGCAAGCGCTCTACCGACTGAGCTACCCAAGCACGACTCACCCCTGTCGTAACAGCTTTAATTCCGCCAGTACCTCGTCTCCTACCTTCCAAACATTACAGAAGCTCTCCTGCGGACCATGCAGAACTGCACTCTTGAAAGAAAGGATATTGCGGAGACATGGCTTAGCCACAGCCTGGGGGTTGTTTCTAGAATGAAATTTTCACTCTACAGCGGAGTGTGCGCTGAAATGAAGCTTCCTTATATGAAACTTCCCGGTAGAGCGCTTGCCCGCGAAAGGCAAAGGTCCCGAGTTCGAGTCTCGGTCCGGCACACAGTTTTAATCTGGCAGGAAGTTTCATATCAGCGCACACTCCGCTGTAGAGTGAAAATTTCATTCTATGGTGCCACTTGCTGCTTTAGTTGCTACTGCAGACGCAGTACTAAGCGCCACAGCCACATGCCGAACACGATGGTCTTCCCTCTCGGTAGTGACACGCGACCGTCCGAAGTTGGGTCTTCTTGTGACCTTACCTCCCCGTGACCACTGCTGGCAGTCATGGACAGTGGCTACATTTCTGCCAAGTCTTTATGCAGTATGGCAGAAGGAACATCCAGTGTCTCGTAGCCCTATTAAACTACTTTGCTCAAACTCACCGAGCGGTTGATAATGCCGTCTTCGTCGTCTTAAGGGGGGGACGTACGTGAAAGCGACCATTATTGTAAAAAAAAAAAAAAAGATGGATCTTCATTTACTATACACTACTGAAATATCAACTCTTGAATTGTTATGTTCCAGTTCCACTTGTAAGTGTTATGAAAATAATAATTAACAAAAGATTGCACGGACCCCACCCCTTTGTTGTTCTATATTTCCTCATATTATTTATTCCTGCGGTGTTTTCCTCCAGTTTTAAGCAGTGACAAAATAGGAAGGGGGGGGGGAGGTATTTCAGTGTTCAGCAGATCCAGTGTGTGGACGGAAAAACTCAAAATCGTAATGAAAGTTACAACTCTTTGATGCCTCAAGACATCATTCGTTTTCACAACTGCCGATGAAGTTATAGTATATAATGCTTGTTTACTTTTTGATTGTGCTAATCTTGGCAGACTATGAACTCTACAGAGGCTAGGATTTCATTCAGGAGTTCTCCATCATAGATCTGGAAGGAAATCGATAACAGGAGAATTGATGCAGCTGACATTATTATTACTCAGTTTGAAAAACAGGTTAATTTAAGATGACAAGCAAAGGAAAGCCTATTTGAGGATGAATCGGAGAATACATACGATTTGTACTAGTTCAGCCAGGGAAGGCAAGGTCTAACATAAAAACTGTCAAATATTTGATTCAGGTTTCGCATGACTTACGTTTTAGCAAAATTATGTGCCTTTTCCTCACAAGCCAGAGACATTATAGTGCTTAAATTCGGCATGCAATTAGTCAGTACTGAAGTGAAACATTCTGTGGAAAGAATTTTCATTTACTACAATAGTAAAGCAGTTATGTAAGAGAAAAGCTCTAAGGTACTATATTTTCTCACAGAAATGGGGAGAGTTGTAAAAATCTAGCAAAAGAGACATAAATATTCTATTCCACAGATATTTGTAATAATGGTATATCAAACATTGTACAAAAATGTATTAATTTGGTTCAGACAGATTTTTCAAAAAAGAAACATTTGTACGCAACTTGATAAAAATATCCAACTGTTCACCATTACAAACAAAGAACTTTAGTAAGCAGGACACGTATGTGTGTAGTGTGTATCCATAACATTCCTTAACGGCTTTGCCAAGTTTATTTAAAGTGCCTTGAAAACTTTTGATTTTATAACGGTTTTTTTCCCCCTAAAGTACTTAACATTCTTGACTACCATAAACTTACGGCATCCAGTCTCAGAGGTAACTGATACTCGCGATTGTTACTGCGCATGTTTAAAGTAAAGCCTAATTGTATTCTCACAGTGGTGCTTCTAGTTCCACTCTTAAGAGAATGGCTCGAAATCTGAATAGGTGTCATCTTTCAGCTATAGACATATGCCTACCAACTTTCCTGCGTCTCGTACAACTCCTTCTTGGTGATGAAATGTTTTGTTCCGGCACTGTAGTCTAAATGTTCAGTTACACAATTTTATGGTGAGTAAAATGGTATATATTTTTAAAATTACTTATATAAAACATGTGGATAGTTAACTTGAAACTGAAGAAGATTGACAACCATGGAACATGTGACAGTTGCAAATGAAATGAGTTTCTTTAATGTTTTAACAAATTTACCTGCCTTGAAAACGGGAATTGTTTTTAGTTTCCACACTTTCTGTTACAAAATACATTTAACTTTGACTGATTTTTCATAATATTTCTGCTTAATTTGAGTACACTTGCTGATTATTAGTGTGTGGGGGAGTAACCACAGACTATTAAATAGAGTATTCACAAAATTTTCTTGATTGCAGCAGCAGCTTTTTTGCAGCAATAAAACCATGTACTTTGGACACGTTTACACACGGGATAAAAATTTTTTCGGAGTACTTTCTGTAATTTCAGACAAAGACTTCATCTAGATCTACATTGACATCCTGTAAATCACATTTAAGTTCCTGGCACAGGATTCATCGAACCACCTTCACAATTCTCTGTTATTCCAATCTCGTATAGTGAGCGCAAAGAATGAACACCTATATCTTTCCGTACGAGCTCTCATTTTCCCTATTTTACTGTGGTGATCTTGTCTCCCTATGTAAGTCGGTGTTAACAAAATATTTTCGCATTCGGAGGAGAAAACTGGTGATTGGAATTTCGTGAGAAGATTCCGCCGCTACGAAAGACGCCCTAATTTTAATGATGTCCACCCCAAATCCTGTATCATTTCAGTGACACTCTCTCCCATATTTCCCGATAATATAAAACGTGCTGCACTTCTTTGAACTTTTTTTATGTACTCAGTCACATAGCTGAGACGATATAAGCACGCAATTTCAGTACAAGTCGCTTGTGTGGTACAGTGTCAAAAGCCTTCCGGAAATGCAGAAATACCGAATCAATCTGAAATCCCTTGTCAATAGCACTCAACACTTTATGCGAATAAAGAGCTAGTTGTGTTTCACAAGAACGTTGTTTTCTAAATCCATGTTGACTGTGTGTCAATAGACCGTTTTCCTCGAGGTAGTTCATAATGTTCGGACACGATATATGTTCCAAAATTCTGCTGCATATCGACGTTAATATTATGGGCCTGTACATTAGTGGATTACTCCTACAACCTTTCTTGAATATTGGTGTGATCTGTACAACTTTCCAGTATTTGGATACGGATCTGTCGTCGAGCGGACGGTTGTATGTGATTGTTAAGTATGGAGCTGACGCGCCAGCATACTCTGAAAGGAACCTGACGAACATACGGTCTGGACCCGGAGACTTGCGTTTATGAGGTGATTTAGGGTGCTTCACCAGTCCCGCGATATTTACTTCTACGTTACCCACTTTGGCAGCTGTTCTTGGTTCGAATTCTGGAATATTCGTCTTGTTTTGTGAATGCATTTGAGTAACTTTGCTTTGGCAGCACTCTCTTCAATGGTATCTTCGGTCGCAGGTTCGAATACTGCCTCTGGTATGGATGTGTGTGACGTCCTTAGGTTAGTTAGGTTTAGGTAGTTCTAAGTTCTAGGGGGCTGAAGACCTCAGATGTTCAGTCCCAGAGTACTCAGAGCCATTTGAACCATTTTTATATCTCTCTTGCTATCGTGCAGAGATGGCATTGACTGTTTCTTGCCGCTAACATACTTCACAAACGACCTTTGGACTTTCTACCAGGTTTCGAGACAAAGTTTCATTGTGGAAACTATTATAAGCATCTCGCCTTGAAGTCCGCGCTAAATTTTGAACGTCGGTAAAAGATCGCCAATCTTGGGGGTTTTTCGTCTGTTTAAATTTGGGATTTTATTTCGTTGTTTCTGCAACAGTGTTTTGAGCCGTTTTGTATACCTTTGAGAATCCGCTCCTTCGTTTCTTATTTGGTATTAATCTCTCAACTGCTGCCGGTATTATTTCTTTGCATTCAAGCCACAAAAAAAAAAAAAAATGGCTCTGAGCACTATGGGACTCAACTTCTGAGGTCATTAGTCCCCTAGAACTTAGAACTAGTTAAACCTAACTAACCTACAGACATCACAAACATCCATGCCCGAGGCAGGATTCGAACCTGCGACCGTAGCGGTCGCGCGGTTCCAGACTGCAGCGCCTTTAACCGCACGGCCACTTCGGCCGGCATTCAAGCCACATCTTGTCTACACTTATGTTACTTTGGAAGGAGTGGAGACTGTCTCTTAGGAAGACGTCAAGTGAATTTTTATCTGATTTTTGAGTAGGTATATTTTTCGTTTGTTTTGGAGGATTTGGTGGTTACAACATTCAATCTTTCTACAACAATTCTGTGTTCACTGTCCACTGTATCCGTTTTGATGCTCGTTATTAACTATTAACTTGTTCTAAGAGGTCAAGTATGTTTTCACAACCGTTTACTACTCGCGAGGGCTCATGAACTCACTGCTCCCAACAATTTTCAGAGAATGCGTTTAGCAGAATTTCGTCACATAAAAAATAAATGACACTGTTGAAAAATAAAATAACAAAACATGTTGAATTATTACAGAGCGCCCTAGAGACGAAAGTCTGGAAAGGGTACCACATCAGAACACTCTCGCCTGCTATACGCTAGTAACTGGAAACAGATTTGTTTCAGGGGGGGAGAATTTTATTTTTTCGTTACCAAATATGCTCTCATCAACGTTCATTGCAGTAAAAAACACATTAGTTTCTTTTGTAAAAGACGGTTACTTCATTTTTTTAAATATAGTCTGGCCTTTATAAGCATCTTCATGAATACTGTTTCTCTCCGCAGTCGGCAAACAGATCTATCAGAGAATGGTAGCTGTTCGCAGTTCATTCTGTGGCTGTCGCATAGCATGATGTTACAGTCTCAAGAGAAGCTCTGTGCGGTGGTCAGAGATAATGACAGCAAGTGAGCATGCAATTTCTGTTTCTAGAGAGCCACGCATCCTTTCGGAAATTTTACGGTATCACAAACTTACTCAGTGATAGAATGATGGTAAGGTGCAATGTTTACGGTTTAAAATGTTTTCAGATATTCCTTTCAACGTCTATGCAGATGAGCTGACGGAAGAAAGCAACGAAGAGTAATGATAAACGTCCCGACGTTGATGGTATCTTTAAAGAGAGAGCGAAAGTTCTAATTTTTGAAAGAATTAGGATGGAAATGGGTGCTGCCCTTTCAAATCAACCATACCGGCAGTCGCTTTAATTGTGTTAGGGAAACCACGGGAAAAGGAGATCTAGATGACTGGGCGGAGATTTGAACCTCCACCCTCGACAGTATGTTTCCATTAGTCTACTACTGCGCCACCTCTCTCGGTATTCACACTGATGTTTTTTTCGGTTCGCCTTTCATGGCTACACAACGCTACAGTAAGGAGTGCTGCATCTCTAACGCTTTCCATCTGCGATTACGTAATAGACATCGATATTAAGTTTTCTGTTTTCCTGTCTGTTTCTCGTACATTGAAGCACGGTACTGTAGTAAGCTCCGCAATACAAACGCAACTAACATCCTAGACACAGGGTATACGATGCTTTCATTAATCATCTGTGCAAGCAATCACTTAGCTGGTGCATTAGAAAACAGAACATAGCGAATAGGAAACGATGCGTCAGCCTCCCAGCGAAGCGACTGATTTAATTATCTCTTTGTACGACTGACTTTCTTGCAGATCAGTATCACTCACATTTGTGTGGTCGTATCTGTAATATGGAGCGGAGCCGTAATATATGATTTAAAACGTACAGCTTTAGAATGTTAAACAGTTTTAGCGATGCACTCCTACGTATGATCCTACATTTCTGCTTGCAGTGGTTATAATCAAAGCATCATTTTAATTACGTATCGACTTTAGAATGCAAATTACGCATGTCACACCACGCTAATATCATTGCACAGCAAGAGAAGCGCATTACCAAAAGAGAGTACGTGCTCCGGGTTTTCTTTAGACGCTGTTCTTTTTGGGGCGAATAACAGGTGCATTAGAATGTGGTAGCGAAATGGTGGGGCACCTGCAAACGTATTCCGAAGTTGGAATATGCGTTACAGTGCGGTTCTTGTGGGCAAGACTCCTAAACTGTATGCAGGTCCACATTGATATTCTTTGGGCTTGTGAGGCAAATGTAGTGTTGCGTCCAGCCATAGTGGAATAGTGCGAAGAATTTCACCAAGGTACCACACATAGGTGACTGATATTGATCGAGAGGAAAGTCAGTCGTACAGAAGTGGTGGTAATTTCGTGTGGTACCAAATTGCTGAGAACATCAGTCACTAGGCTTACACACTACTTAATCTAACTTAAACTAACTTATGCTAAGGAAATCACACACACCAGTGCCTGATAGAGGGACTCGAACCTCCGACGGGGGGAGCCGCGCGAACCGTGGCAAGGCGCCCAAGACCGCGCGGCTACCACGTGCGGCAGTCTTACAAAAGACAGCCCAGACATCCGAAGAACTGGAGGGGAAGAGGTTTTCCAACGATGGGGTTGTTAAAACAGCGTATCTCCAATGGCTCCCTGACCTACAGTGCAGTTTTCAATATAAGTTACTAAGTCTGTGGTAATAATAAATGTACTTACTTTCTGAAATCCTATCGTACCAATATATTGTGTCGAAATTTCAAATTCTAATTGTCTTTGATGCACGCTAGCTTTGACTTTCACAACTAGCTGTCTCATAGCTGTTATTGAAAAAAGATGTCGGTTAGTTTATTAGAAGGCGGTAGCAGATACTGACGTGCAAAACCCGCCATCAGTTCTTTGTGAAAGTACATTTACAGCATAAGAGGAAGATCGTTTATCTGCACTATTGAAATGCAGATTTCTCCGGATGTCCTCATCACTGTCGATAAAAATCAGTTGACATTCAGTAGGGTCGAATACATGGAATCGGAAATTATTGATTCGAAGTTTTGGTATGAAACTTAATAATTAAAGTAAAACAATAAGGAACAAAACTGTAATATTTATGCCATTTATTTATTTACTCGAGTCAGGAGCTTACACATAGGACTCTACAAATTTGTTACTTCAGGTACGAAAATAGAAGGAATGTATACACACACACCCAAAGCTGAAATCAAACACGTTCCTGAGAAGTTATTCTCTGCCTGTGTCGGACGTCCACCCTTATCTGGTAATGACTTATCATTCAGGTCTGTAAGAGAATTTACAAGTAGCTTACGCACCATAGCTAGGCTAAATCAGACAGATTTGTTGTAGAAGCTGTATCAGACATCGATTAAGATGTCGAAGCCAGGGATATAATATGCCAAGTCCCACAAGCATAAGGTAACAAGCCGCCAACTCTCACCAAGGGCATGTCACTGCTTCCTGAGTACGTGGAGAGATCTGGCGATTTCCCTGGTAACTTAAAAGGGCTGACATAACTCGTACAAAATATGTCCTTGCTTGGATTGTATTCCGGTACATTCCAGACGCTCACTCTATACAGATTTTTTTAATGTCCTCTGAATGCAGTTGATTTATGTTTTGCCTCCTTACTACCTTTCCCGCACAGATTTTTGACAACCATTACTTAATCTTGTGTTATTTTCCAGTTGAACGTTTTGTCTAATAAGAGGAGTGTTTCTTATATTACCACAGTGGGTATGAAGCATGACGCTTTAAGGTGAAAGCAACCACACCGATCTTGCTTGAGAGGAAAGAAAGAACGATCTCAGGTAATGTGAACGACGTCATTGACAACTGACCATTCTGCAACATCAGTTACGTCTGTACTTTGCAAAACCACTTAAAAGTGCGTGGCGGAGGTTACTACATGTCCCACAGACACTTTTGCTTCCATACGCGTCGCGAATGGTCCACACGACGAACGACTTTTGATAAGCCTCCTTGTCATCTCGAGTCTCTACAGTTTCAATTTCGTGACGTTTTCGCTGTATACGAGGTGTTTAAAAAGTGTAAGATTTCCTACATAGGTAGTACTGGTCAAAACTAGAAGAAAATTTCCTATAATGATATGTTCGGAAATCACTACCTGTTGATACATAAGCCAATCTGTACTGTCATTCCCATCTCTCTGTTACATAGAAGTAAGCACAACATGTGATTATTACACATCTTGACACATCTTTCAATCCTTTTCGCAGTGAATTACGCGTTCTCCCAAATATTTCTGGATTCAATGCGATTGCGTCGCCAGTAATTGGTTATACTATGCAGCAACGTCTGCACGTAGGCGATAGGTTGAGCATACGCTAGTCCCCTTCAATGCCCCCGTATTCAGAAATCCAACGTATTCAGGTGCTGTGGACGGGAAGTCTGTATTACCGCACTTCCTCAATCAGTCCACCACCCATGAAACGTTGCGGTAAGATAGAGCCATACAATCCCCATAAAATGGGATGATGCCACATCGTACATAAAAATCATTGTTTCCCTGCAAGCATAACGCTCCCCACTTGCGCTCCAATTGACATCGCGAAAGCCGGTCATAGACAGCAGCTGTTAATTTGCTTAGTAAAATGTAAGGCCCTATGAGACTGTCACCGAAAATTACTGCCCATACATTGACACAGAAGCAATCGTCATGTCTCACCTCCATCACTGCTAAACGATTTGCACCTGACAATTCATGCTTGCTGTCCTAATTAACTATGCCATCACCTGTGATACCTCTAAATACTGAATATTACTAGCCACAAGTAAACGGCCTGTATCTAAACAGATACTGGTTTCCGGATATACAGGGGCTGGACAAAAATATGGAAACACCACGACAGATGCATGCTAGCCAAGCCTGCAAGATGCGCTGTTCTGCATGCACAGCAACGGCTGCAGTGCAACGTTCTCAACAAGTTGCGAGTGTCACTCGTGGGCAGCCCAGTGTTCTGTGTGGCTGTGAATGCATTATGTCGGAGCCAAGCGAATTATAATGGGGGCAAATTGTTGACGTTCGTATCGTGGCTGCTTGGTGCTTCCGTAACTAAGAATGCCAAAGCGTTTGGTGTTTCAAGAATCACCATACCCAAGATTTATACCGCATTCAGGGGAAGCAGAAAAAACATCATCTGCTATCTCACAATGTAGACAGAAGTATGTCTTGAGTGACGATCATTGAAGAGCATTGTGACGAATAATAAGTGGAAAACGAGCGGAAAAGTCACTGCAGAACTCACTACTGCACTCACGAACCGTCTCAGCACCAAAACAACACGAAGGGAGCTCCAGAAGCATAACACTGCTGGCCGAGGTTGAATTTCAAAAGACGCATTAGAGGTGCAAATGCCCATAACAGGAAAATGTGGTACCGAGCACATAAAACGTAGGCTGTGGGGCCATCTAAGAATTTCATTTGGTCAGATGAGTCTTGTTTCACATGCGCGGAACCAGGCAGGTGTTCAGTGAAGATTTGGGCAGCCATACAGTGACATTCCATGGGCACCATGGTCACTCAGCAAATTCGCGTTACTACCAAGAATTATGAGGCCATTATGGTCGACTAGCCAAGCTGCATGGTACTGCAGGAGTCTGGTTGTGAGGTTCTTGCTAGGCTGGAGAGTGCCGAGAAAACATCATTGACAATAACATGTTTATTAGGCTGTAAAACAGGATTCTTCCAAGTTGCCGCGCCACAGCAAGGCCATCGGAGCAGCTCCTCGCATTACCGCCAGAACAGCGAAGCATCAGGTCGCAGGTGTTACGTCACAGAGAGGCCATCGACCCATGGACTCTAGCGGTCACCAGCTCTAAGTATCGATCGCCAAAGTGCACTCATTGACGTCGAAGATTTACACTTAAGGAGTCTCGCCCCAGGTCTGCCTGAAGAATTTGTTGGGTTACAGGGGTCGGCTCTTCAACTGTGCGCGGCTCCTGTTCATGCCATTTATTGTTTGTCATTTTCTTTTACTACCGTTCTTTTACTGCCGCCTCTTTTTCTTATTCCATTTACTGGCGTCACTAACTTCTGCCTTAATTGCCTGTGAGTGGCAGCAGCAGCGCTTATCGATAAGTGCACTGTCGTACCATCTCTGGAGCGACAGATAGTATTTCTGGGTCGTCGTATGTCTGGAAAGGAGTTGGAGCAGCAGTGCAGTCGGGCACGGAGCAGCTGTCGGGTACGAAGGAGCGTCGGGACGGAGCACCAGTGAGGCACGGACAACCAGTACTTGCCGACCGCTGGCGACACACATGGACTGTCCAACTGAAGAAGACTGAAGCGGGAACGACCTTTGGTTGGTCGTTCGGTCTGTCGTCTCATCAGCCGACGTGTATTTGATTTTTTGACCGTTTCCGGGTGTAGGAGCTGGTCGGTTGCGGCGGAGCAGCGAGGAAGTCTCTGCGGCGTGTCATCAGGCGGGAGCCTCTGGCGGCATGCACGTGCGGTCGGAGTTGTGTGGCACTAGCCGCGAGAGCTGCAAAGTTCGTCGCCCACCGCACCTGCAGAGTTGAGTAACCAGTGAACCTATGTCGTTTTCCTTTTCTCTTTGAGTGTTTATTATACCTTGGCTGTGTTCAAAATGGTTCAAATGGCTCTGAGCACTATGGGACTTAATTTCTGAGGTCATCAGTCCCCTAGCACTTAGAACTACTTAAACCTAACTAACCTAAGGACATCACACACATCCATGCCCGAGGAAGGATTCGAACCTGTGACCGTAACGGTGGCGCGGGTCCAGACTGTAGCGCCTAGAACCACTCGGCCACCCGGCCGGCCCTTGGCTGTGTTTTATACGCCAATTATTAAGACATAATCCTGCTGCGATCTTCGTCTTCGCTGGTACTTTGTTGTCGTTTGCTGGTCGGGTGGAGGAAAACTGATCTTGTTGGTTGGCTTTCGGTTAGGTTGCCTTCCGATTAAGATGTTGTCTGTCTGGCTGCCTGTCTCACCTAAACGTGCGTTAGTGTTACCTTCCCAGGCCGACCCATGGAACTTTCTGAGCGCCGCTCCTTGTGTTTTACATAGTCATTTCCTTTTTAGTCTTTAGTACTCTGTGTGGTCTTCACCCGAGTTTTAGCTTATTGAAACTGCAAAGCTCTTCTTCCTAGGCCTTGAGCCGTAAAATTGTTTTGATATGGAGTGTGGCTTTCAGCCGAGTTTTAATCTCTTTTGAATTAAGATTTCAAATTTTTGGTCTTGCTTAGGTCATAAGATTGGTATTCTTTAGTATGTGGCCTTCAGCCGAGTTTAATCTCTCTTAAATTAAAATTTAAAATCTTGATCTTCCCTTAAGTCATAACATCGTTATTCTTTAGTATGAGGCTTGCATGAAATGTTTGAAGCTGAGGCCCTCAACCTGTTAAGTTGAAAGCCCTTCTTCCTAGGCTTTAAGCAGTTAAAAAATCTTTGTTTTGGCCTTAAGCCGTAACACTGTGCTTGATGTGTGGCCTTCAGCCTATTTTTATTGAAGAAAAAATATTTTTAAAGGAGTGAAACTTCCAGAAGAACACCTAGACCTCAGTTCCTTGCTTAGACCTTGGGCCCTGGATTATCGTATGTGGCGTTCAGCCGATTTGAATCAAATCAAAGGAGTTCTTTCGTTAAAACCTTGAGAGTTTTAATTCTTGCCTATGTTATTGTGTGTTTTAACCAATAAAATTATATGTTGAGTGTAACTGACAGCGTCCTATTTTGGCCCCTTTCCACAAGTTTAACCTCACCCGCTGTGTCCTGCTAGTCCAAGGATTTCAGCACTCAGCCCCCACTTACAAGAAGAGCCGGCAACACTGGCGTACGTCACAGGGATGGGATGAGCAGCAGCAGTGCCCCAGTCTCGAACGCAGACAACGGACAGAGTCCAGGTCACGCACGTCAAGCTTCCAGCAGCCGGCAATGTGTCCCATCGGTGTTGCCTCAGACGCTGGCAATGCTGCCAGGAGCAACAGCAACCTCCCAGCCGGACTCCACGGTTCCGTATAAGATCGAAGACAGGTGGGTGTGCGGACGGTTGACTTTCGTAGCCTCCCTCTCACTAGATAGCTGAAACGGACACAATGACTGAAACTATGCATTGGGCAGTCAGCCGTTTTCCTACACCATATTAGACATGCTAAGGAGCCGTGATTTTGGTGTTTCCACATTTTTGCCCACCCCCTATCCTACACAGTTACAAAACTTTTCTAATAGGTTTGCTGACCTCCTACTCCTGGAAGAACGTGTGACACATTTTTCGAACATCCTGTATTTGTATGTGGGAGCTGGATATCAGTTTACCGTTGTACGAACTAGAACAGTTTTAACAATAAACTAAGTCATGATGCACAACGCCTCTTTAGTAATGTATGGAGTTGGTTAACCAGTAACACAGTTTTGGAAAGCAGTTTTTAGTACTTCAGTCTTCTGCCATCCTCCGTTTCCATGCCAGCACAGCCACTCAGTGCTTCTATACAGGGTATTACAAAAAGGTACAGCCAGACTTTCAGGAAACATTCCTCACACTCAAAGAAAGAAAATATGTTATGTGGACATGTGTCCGGAGGCGCTTACTTTCCATGTTAGAGCTCATTTTATTACTTCTCTTCAAATCACATTAATCATAGAATGGAAACACACAGCAACAGAACGTACCAGCGTGACTTCAAACACTTTGTTAGAGGAAATGTTCAAAATGTCCTCCGTTAGCAAGGATATATGCATCCACCCTCCGTCGCATGGAATCCCTGATGCGCTGATGCAGCCCTCGAGAATGGCGTATTGTATCACAGCCGTCCACAATACGAGCACGAAGAGTCTCTACATTTGGTACCGGGGTTGCGTAGACAAGAGCTTTCAAATGCCCCCATAAATGAAAGTCAAGAGGGTTGAGGTCAGGAGAGCGTGGAGGCCATGGAATTGGTCCGCCTCTACCAATCCATCGGTCACCGAATCTGTTGCTGAGAAGCGTACGAACACTTCGACTGAAATGTGCAGAAGCTCCATCGTGCATGGACCACATGTTGTGTCGTACTTGTAAAGGCACATGTTCTAGCAGCACAGGTAGAGTATCCCGTATGAAATCATGATAACGTCTTCCATTGAGCGTAGGTGGAAGAAACTAAAATGAGCTCTAACATGGAAATTAAGCGTTTCCGGACACATGTCCACATAACATCTTTTCTTTATTTGTGTGTGAGGAATGTTTCCTGAAAGTTTGGCCGTACCTTTTTATAACAACCTGTAGAAGGCTTCGATACATTTGCTGACCAGATTTTCTTAAGACCTTTCCTCAAGTCAGCACACGCAGTTTTCTTTAGAATTCACTCAACACTTCACGTTTTGGCTCTGCTTACGCTCGTTTCAGCTCCTGTTTCTGTTTGTGAACATTGCTTTGGCTGCTCTAAGTAACACTCTAAAACTACTGTTGAGCCATGCAGGGCCCTTCCTGTTCTCCCGCAACTTTATACGTCGCCTACCTAAGGCATATTGAAGAAAGTTCTTGATGACGGTTTTAATTAATAGAATTGTCGCTGTCAGTAGCGAATTACATCTACGACTATCTACGACTACACCTGAAGTTCCACCGTTCCTCTCGTTTAAGAGTGGCACTGGCTGCACTGTCGTCGGTGCCTTCGTCGACCACAATGTGCACGCCGCTTTCATCTCCGAAGAAGAAACATTTAAACCGGCCGCCGCGAGCCGCTGCTAGAGACACGAAAGTCGGCGCCAGGTGGCCCACAAACACTACCAGAGTACACAGAATTCGCATCACTTCACTGCCTGCGATAGTGATCCATCAACGCGTCTTTTTAAACCGTCGCGCTTGGAATTCTGCCTCAGATTATCTCCAGATTATCCTCAGACTACTCTGCGATTACACAGAGCATACGGACGAAAGCAAAGTGAGCTCTAACCAGCATATGACAACACCAGTGAGGCTTTACGAACCAGTTGTTCAAAGGCTTTAATGACGATAGCGGTATTATGGCACTGGAATGAAACAGCAGCAACGACTAAATACTTGTGCAGGACCGTGACTCGATCCTTGATATCCCACATAACCGCACATCAATAGCAGTTTAGATTTCCTTAATATTTACGGTGCAAGTTTTAGGTGATTCATACTATATAGACAAACCTAGTTAGGCTGCTGGTATTCCGTCGGCTATTTATTATTGGAAACCGGTGGTAGTGAAGCAGAGAGACTACAGGATGCGAAGTTATTTATGATTATTTAGAATAGTTTGGAAATAAATGCAATTCCTTCTATAGTGCTCGACAGTGCATCAGGGCATTCTCTTGCCCTTTGGGGACCCGAAAGGCGAAAGATCTAACAATGATCAACAGCATGAAGAAGGAGAAGGCATTAAAGACACACACTGTGTATCCACAGTCAAAATAAGCTTTTCTGAAATTAAAAGCAATGGTGGTAATATTGAGAGTTCAATTGCCATTCCACAGTTATATGGAGCGGAGAGAGAACAGATCTACATCTACATCTACATCTACATTCATACTCCGCAAGCCACCCAACGGTGTGTGGCGGAGGGCACCTTACGTGCCACTGTCATTACCTCCCTTTCCTGTTCCAGTCGCGTATGGTTCGCGGGAAGAACGACTGTCTGAAAGCCTCCGTGCGCGCTCTAATCTCTCTAATTTTACATTCGTGATCTCCTCGGGAGGTATAAGTAGGGGGAAGCAATATACTCGATACCTCATCCAGAAACGCACCCTCTCGAAACCTGGCGAGCAAGCTACACCGCGATGCAGAGCGCCTCTCTTGCAGAGTCTGCCACTTGAGTTTATTAAACATCTCCGTAACGCTATCACGGTTACCAAATAACCCTGTGACGAAACGCGCCGCTCATCTTTGGATCTTCTCTATCTCCTCCGTCAACCCGATCTTGTACGGATCCCACACTGATGAGCAATACTCAAGTATAGGTCGAACGAGTGTTTTGTAAGCCACCTCCTTTGTTGTTGGACTACATTTTCTAAGCACTCTCCCAATGAATCTCAACCTGGTACCCGCCTTACCAACAATTAATTTTATATGATCATTCCACTTCAAATCGTTCCGCACGCATACTCCCAGATATTTTACAGAAGTAACTGCTACCAGTGTTTGTTCCGCTATCATATAATCATACAATAAAGGATCCTTCTTTCTATGTATTCGCAACACATTACATTTGTCTATGTTAAGGGACAGTTTCCACTCCCTGCACCAAGTGCCTATCCGCTGCAGATCTTCCTGCATTTCGCTACAATTTTCTAATGCTGTAACTTCTCTGTATACTACAGCATCATCCGCGAAAAGCCGCATGGAACTTCCGACACTATCTACTAGGTCATTTATATATATTGTGAAAAGCAATGGTCCCATAACACTCCCCTGTGGCACGCCAGAGGTTACCTTAACGTCTCTAGACGTCTCTCCATTGATAACAACATGCTTTGTTCTGTTTGCTAAAAACTCTTCAATCCAGCCACACAGCTGGTCTGATATTCCGTAGGCTCTTACTTTGTTTATCAGGCGACAGTGCGGAACTGTATCGAACGTCTTCCGGAAGTCAAGAAAAATAGCATCTACCTGGGAGCCTTTATCTAATATTTTCTGGGTCTCATGAACAAATAACGCGAGTTGGGTCTCACTCGATCGCTGTTTCCGGAATCCATGTTGATTCCTACATAGTAGATTCTGGGTTTCCAAAAACGACATGATACTCGAGCAAAAAACATGTTCTAAAATTCTACAACAGATCGACGTCAGAGATATAGGTCTATAGTTTTGCGCATCTGCTTGACGACCCTTCTTGAAGACTGGGACTACCTGTGCTCTTTTCCAATCATTTGGAACCCTCCGTTCCTCTAGAGACTTGCGGTACACGGCTGTTAGAAGGGGGGCAAGTTCTTTCGCGTACTCTGTGTAGAATCGAATTGGTATCCCGGCAGGTCCAGTGGATTTTCCTCTGTTGAGTGATTCCAGTTGCTTTTCTATTCCTTGGACACTTATTTCGATGTCAGCCATTTTTTCGTTTGTGCGAGGATTTAGAGAAGGAACTGCAGTGCGGTCTTCCTCTGTGAAACAGCTTTGGAAAAAGGTGTTTAGTATTTCAGCTTTACGCGTGTCATCCTCTGTTTCAATGCCATCATCATCCCGGAGTGTCTGGATATGCTGTTTCGAGCCACTTACTGATTTAACGTAAGACCAGAACTTCCTAGGATTTTCTGTCAAGTCTGTACATAGAATTTTACTTTCCAATTCACTGAACGCTTCTCGCATAGCCCTCCTTACGCTAACTTTGACATCGCTTAGCTTCTGTTTGTCTGAGAGGTTTTGGCTGCGTTTAAACTTGGAGTGAAGCTCTCTTTGCTTTCGCAGTAGTTTCCTAACTTTGTTGTTGTACCACGGTGGGTTTTTCCCGTCCCTCACAGTTTTACTCGGCACATACCTGTCTAAAACGCATTTTACGATTGCCTTGAACTTTTTCCATAAACACTCAACATTGTCAGTGTCGGAACAGAAACTTTCGTTTTGATCTATTAGGTAATCTGAAATCTGCCTTCTATTACTCTTGCTAAACAGATAAACCTTCCTCCCTTTTTTTATATTCCTATTAACTTCCATATTCAGGGATGCTACAACGGCCATATGATCACTGATTCCCTTTTCTGCACTTACAGAATCGAAAAGTTCGGGTCTGTTTGTTATCAGTAGGTCCAAGATGTTATCTCCACGAGTCGGTTCTCTGTTTAATTGCTCGAGGTAATTTTCGGATAGTGCACTCAGTATAATGTCACTCGATGCTCTGTCCCTACCACCCGTCCTAAACATCTGAGTGTCCCAGTCTATATCTGGTAAATTGAAATCTCCACCTAAGACTATAACATGCTGAGGAAATTTATGTGAAATGTATTCCAAATTTTCTCTCAGTTGTTCTGCCACTAACGCTGCTGAGTCGGGAGGTCGGTAAAAGGAGCCAATTATTAACCCAGCTCGGTTGTTGAGTGTAACCTCCACCCATAATAATTCACAGGAACTATCCACTTCTACTTCACTACAGGATAAACTACTACTAACAGCGACGAACACTCCACCACCGGTTGCATGCAATCTATCCTTCCTAAACACCGTCTGTACCTTTGTAAAAATTTCGGCAGAATTTATCTCTGGCTTAAGCCAGCTCTCTGTATCTATAACGATTTCAGCTTCGGTGCTTTCTATCAGCGCTTGAAGTTCCGGTACTTTACCAACGCAGCTTCGACAGTTTACAATTACAATACCGATTGCTGCTTGGTCCCAGCATGTCCTGACTTTGCTCCGCACCCTTTGAGGCTGTTGCCCTTTCTGTACTTGCCCGAGGCCATCTAACCTAAAAAACCGCCCAGTCCACGCCACACAACCCCTGCTACCCGTGTAGCCGCTTGCTGCGTGTAGTGGACTCCTGACCTATCCAGCGGAACCCGAAACCCCACCACCCTATGGCGCAAGTCGAGGAATCTGCAGCCCACATGGTAGCAGAACCGTCTCAGCCTCTGATTCAGACCCTCCACTCGGCTCTGTACCAAAGGTCCGCAGTCAGTCCTGTCGACGATGCTGCAGATGGTGAGCTCTGCTTTCATCCCGCTAGCGAGACTGGCAGTCTCCACCAAATCAGATAGCCGCCGGAAGCCAGAGAGGATTTCCTCCGATCCATAGCGACACACATCATTGGTGCCGACATGAGCGACCACCCGCAGATGGGTGCACCCTGTACCCTTCATGGCATCCGGAAGGACCCTTTCCACATCTGGAATGACTCCCCCCGGTATGCACACGGAGTGCACATTGGTTTTCTTCCCCTCTCTTGCTGCCATTTCCCTAAGGGGCCCCATTACGCGCCTGACGTTGGAGCTCCCAACTACCAGTAAGCCCACCCTCTGCGACCGCCCGGATCTTGCAGACTGAGGGGCAACCTCTGGAACAGGACAAGCAGCCATGTCAGGCCGAAGATCAGTATCAGCCTGAGACAGAACCTGAAACCGGTTCGTCAGACAAACTGGAGAGGCCTTCCGTTCAGCCCTCCGGAATGTCTTTCGCCCCCTGCCACACCTCGAGACGACCTCCCACTCTACCACAGGTGAGGGACCAGCCTCAATGCGGGCAGTATCCCGGGCAACCACAGTCTTAGTCCGATCGGGGGATGCGTGGGACGAGCTGGCCGTCCCCGACAAACCCCCATCCAGACCCCCACAGTGATGCCCATTGGCAACAGCCTCAAGCTGTGTGACCGAAGCCAACACTGCCTGAAGCTGGGAGCGAAGGGATGCCAACTCAGCCTGCATCCGAACACAGCAGTTGCAGTCCCTATCCATGCTAAAAACTGTTTTGCAAAGAACGTCTGAACTAATCTACAGAGAGCGCAAACAAATCGACAAAATTTAAACAAAAAAAAATCTCTGGAAGGAGTACGCTGAAGGCCTGTATGAGATGGAAGACTTGTCTGATGATGTAATAGGACAAAAAATAGGAGGATCCAGTATTAGAATCAGAATTTAAAAGAGCTTTGCAAGACTTACTATCGAGTAAGGCAGAAGAGACAGCATCTAAAATCATTGGGAAAAAGTTCAACAAAATGATTATTCACGTTGGTGTGTAGAATGTATGAGTCTGGTGATGTACCATATGACTTTCGGGATAACATCAAGCACACAATTCCGAAGACTGCAAGAGCTGACAAGAGTGAGAATTATCGCACAATCAGCTAGAGAGCTCAGGCATCAAAGTCGCTGGTCAGAATAACTACAGAATAATGCAGAAGAAAATTGAAGATTTGTTAGATGACGATTAGTTTGGCTTTAGGCAAGGTAAAGGCAGCAGAGAGGCAGTTCTGATGTTGCGGTTGATGATTGAAGCAAGACTGAAGAAAAATCAAAATATGTTCATAGGATTTGTCGACCTGGAAAAAGCGTTCAGCAATCTAAAATGGTGCAATATGTTCTATACTCTCAGAAAAAATAGGTGTAAGCTATAGGGAAAGACAATTAGTGTACAATATGTACAAGAACCAAGAGGGAATAATAGGAATGGGAGATGAAAAATTAAGAGCTCGGATTAGAAATGTTGTAACACAGGGATGCAGTCTTTCGCGACTACTGTTCAGTTTATACCTCCAGAAACAACAACGAAAATAAAAGAAAGGTGCAAGAGTGGAGTTTATGTTGAAGGTGAATGGATATCAGTGGTACGATTTTCTCATGACACTGATGTCTTCAGTGGAAGTTGAGAAATGTGACTTCTGCTGAATAGGATGAACAGTCTAATGAGTGTAGAATATGGATTGAGAGAAAGTAGAAGAAAGACGAAAATAGTGAGGAGTATCAGAAGAAGAATCTTAACATCAGAGCTGGTAACCACGAAGTAAGCAAAATATTCTATGGTCGCAGCAAAGAGCACATTAAAAGCAGCACTGGCAAAATGGGCGTTCCTGGCCAAGATAATTCTGCTAGTATCAAACATAGGCCTTAATTTGAGGAAGTAATTTCTGAGAAAGTAAGTTTGGAACACAGCATTGTATGGTAATGAAACATGGACTGTGAGAAAACCGGAACAGAAGAGAATCGAAGGATTTTGGACGTGGTGCTACAGACAAATGTTGAAAATTAGATGGCCTGAGAAGGTAAGGAATAAGGAGTTTCTACGCAGAATCGGAGCGGAAAGGCATATGTCGAAAACACTAACAAGGAGAAGGGATAGGACGATAGGACATCTGTTAAGATATCAGGGACGGAGCAAGGAGGACATCAAAAGCAGACTGCCACTGACAAAAAGGGCATTTCTAGCTAATAGAAGTCTACTGTTGTTGAACATTGCGTGGACTGTTACGGAGAATCGGCGAGGAAAGGCAGTTGTGGAAAACGCGAACAAGAACAAGGGACATCTGTTAAGACATCAGAGAATAACTTCCACGGTACCGTAGGGAGCTGTAGAAGAGAAAAATTGCTGTACCTACTCTTAGATGAAGAGGTTTGCATACGAGAGGCACTAGTGACGGGCCGGATCAAACCAAATAGAAGACTGACGACTCAAAAAATAAAAATGAAAAAATACAAAAGAAAATGGGGAAATATAGGCTAGCCTGTATGAGATACAGTGTCATTTCCCCGTTCTCATCGTAAATAATACTGATCTTCGGAACTGGATCGCAGCAAATTATTTGCCTTCTTCAGATATTACGTGACCACGAAAGTCCTGATAGCTTAACACCAAGAATAGTTAAATGGCAAAATACGCTTATTATTATACAGTCTGCTATTATGACGTTACATTAAGCTTAAAATATATCTATAAAATACAGAGCGCAAACTATCATATACCTACTGCCCGTTGAGTAACTGGATTACTCATTACGCGACCGATGAAGATGTGCCGACTCAAGCTTTGCAGGTTCCCTGGCCAGTTTTCGAAAAACTGCTGCACACAACACAAAATTCTGGATTCATTCGAAGCAATGGCCAACACACAACGCTGTTTCCTTACTTTGTACAGCTACTAGTGACAATCGGTCCTGCTGGTACAGAAATACCCTGCTTTTGATAGCAGAAGCAGTGAATTGCTAGCGAAGTTCATGAAAGTACACGGTTACAGGACAAAACAGGCGAACAACTTCTATACAGCGTATTTCTGGTTCTGAATTGTCTTCAGCTCATAGTCGCAGTCACGACAGTTTTTCAGCTCCTGAATGCTTCGTATCTCTGCAGTGCCGTAGCTCTAAGGAAAAGACATTTTAAGATTATGCTTATCCATTACCGTTATTTTAGAATCCGTAACTGTTAAGTGACTATAAATACATAAAACTGCAACCAGTCACTTTTTTGCGTAGTTATTTATTATTGCATGAACCGGTTTTCGAACCTTTTCAGCTTCGTCTTCGGATGGTTTTCCAGCATAATGCTGGTTGATGGCGATACATTAAAACATGTTCCATCTTCTTGTCACAGAGCCAGCACCCAGCGTTATGTTGGAAACAGGTATGTAACGTCCGGAAACCATCTGAAATGAACGTGTAAAGATTCGGAACCGGTTCATAGAATAATAAATAACTATGAAAAAAGTGGGAGGTTGCAGTTTATGTACCTACAAAGAAATTTGTTCCAGATGTATGAATGTGGTCACATCAACAGGTCCCGTGTTTCGTGCGAGGCAAGAATGTCAAACCACAAGGATTCGGTGATTATAATTCAAATGCTACGGAACCTGGAGATATGCAAGCCTCAGAACAAGTAATTATCTTTCAAATAGGGCCTGTAAAATAAAACAACCTTTCCAAGCCCTCGTGGGAGTGTCTGCAACACTGATAAATTGTAATACATACTTTCCTCTACATATTCCAGTGTTTATTTTTTATTGATGCTCTCAAAACATATTACATTCATCCGGTCTCCGATACATGAATATATATAAATAATAATTAACACTCTAGTAAATAAGCGGAAGTGAACAACGGAAAATGATGTTTCGGATATAAGAATTAAGAGAAGAACGTATACATCGGGCCTGTAGGGACTGTAGAGATAAGACTACGTTCATTACTGTTCAAACCGGGGCATTTGAAGAATAATATTTCACGAGCGCTATTTGAGACAGGAACAGGAAGAAATTCTAGCATGTGGTACGGTGAAATTTACCCTCTGTGAGGCACATCCTAGTCACTTTCCGGGTGTGTATATACCTAGGTTGGATCTTAAATAGTGGCAACACTGCTGCGGAGACACTATGCACTGAAATCTACTATTGTCGCTGATAACGCACGTGTTCGACGCACCTGCCTTACCTCCGAGCAAATGGACTCGCCCGTCGCACGTCACCGGCGTGCGCAGAATCGAGGGAAACACAGTCACTTATGAGCGAGTGGTCTTACCTCTTACGCAACGGTGTCACTGTGTTTTAGAAACAGGAACAACGGATTTGGATCTAGTCTGAATGTGCCAGAGGTCGTATAATACGACAGTGTCATCAAGGTCTTCAAGAGGCGTGCGGGGATGCGGTATTGCCGTACAGAACACTGGCACGTTGGGTAAAAACCTTCAACGAAAGTCGGCAAACTGTGGCAGACAAGCATCGGGCAGGTCGTCTAGCGTCTCTGAAGAAGAAGTGCATGCTGTTGCCGCGTTAGTGGACAGTGATCGACGCCATACGATTCGTGAGCTCGCCCACAAAACTGGATTAGCGCCTACGACTGTGCTTCTCATCCTGAGGGAACGCCTGGGCATACGAATAATTGCATCACGGTGGGTTCCGCATGACTTGACGGAAATGCAGAAATGGATGCGTTAAGAAGCTGCTCAGATGCACTTGGAGCGCTATGGTTGCGAAGGAGAGGCTTTCTTCGGCAGTATCGTAACACTGGATGAGACATGAGTCACATCGTACGAGCCGAAACTGAAACGCCAATCCAACGAATGGCGTCATTATGGGTCGCCGCCAAAGTTGAAAGTGCGTCGCAGCCCCATTATGATGAAAATTATGGTGATTCTCGTGTACGACTGTGATGGTATTATGCTAACGCATTACGTTCCTCCACGGCAGACTGTCAATGCACAGTATTACTGTTCGTTTTTGCAGCATCACCTGCGACCAGCTTTGCGAAAGAAGCGGCGATACCTCCTGCGCAACCATCACTTTGCACAACAATGCGCGGGCGCATACAGCGAAAGCTGTGGCTGCTCTGTTCGGTCGATGGGAGTGGAAAGTACTGTAACATACACCATACTCCCCGGACTTAAGTCCTTCTGACTTTGATTTGATTCCGAAGATAAGGAACCACTTCGTGACATTCGCTTCAGAACTGTTCCAGAGATTCGACAGGCAGTAGACCGCTCCATTCGCACCATCAACAGAACAGGTCTGCTAACGGTAAACTACGTCTTCCATATCGCTGGCAACGGGTTCTACACAACGCTGGTGACTTCTTTGAAGGCCAGTAACAGGTGCAAACATGTATGGGTTGTGAATAAATAGTTGCCACTATTTAAGTTCCTATCCTCCTAAGTGTAGATGTATTCCCCCCACACTATAATCTCACACCGGAGCGCTCAATCCCATGTAGCCGATACAGGTGCAGTCTGAATGTCCGGAGGCTTAGAGGAAATGAAACATTCTGACAATGGGATTTCAATGGAACGTCCCAAAGGTATACCACGATGATGCAGTTATGTTCCCCAATAAGCACTGACTTTAAAAAAATATCTCAGAACCCAACAGCAACAGAGCTGTGCGACATATATGAAAGTTCGTAGGCGTGTTTCTTCATCCCAGAAATTATGTCCCTTCAAATTTCGCACAATTTGCATAAGAGTGGCGCTAGTAACACCATCATGAGGACGCAAATCAGTTTTACTTTAACTATACGCTGTAAAGGTAGTGAGCGTTAGTTACTAGCTGATGAGTTGATGTTAGGCAAGATTGCCTTTAAGGCGACAAAGATGTCGTTATCAGCACCTCACTGAGTTTGAACGAGGTCAAATAATAGAGCTACGAGAATCTTGATGTTTCTTCTGCGACGTTACAGTAAGATTAGGTGGAAATGCAGCTACTGTAAACGATTTCTGGCAGCGGTAGTAACAAGAATCTACGGTCATGGGAAGACCGGGCTCCGGACGGCCACGTGGCACTGCCGAGAGGGAAGACCACCGCGTTCGGCGTACGGCTCTGGCGCATAGTATTTCATCTGCAGCAGCAGTCTGAGCAGCAGTTGGCACCAAAGTGACAAAACGAACTGTTACAAATCGGTTACTTCAAGGACAGCTCCGTGTGAGCAACGAGAGCTTATTGGAGAGCAGGACAGAGGTCTATTGTGTTTTCCGTTGGGAGCTTCTTCTGCCTCGGTGCCTGTGACGGCCGTGTGTTCGTTAGGAGGAGGCAAAAGTGAGAGCCTGCGAAAAACCTGTCTGCGTGCTACACACACTAGACGTACACCTGGAATTATGGTCTGGGATTCGATTTGGTATGGCAGCAGGAGCAGTGCCGTGGTTATCCCACGTACCCTGTCTACTAATTTTTACGTCAGTCATGTGATTCGACCTCTTCTACTGCCATTCACGGGTATCCCAGAGCTTGTTTTCCAACAACATAATGTTCGCTTTACTGTGTTAACCAAACATGCTCTAGAGAGCGTCGATATGTTGCCTTGGCCTACTCGACCACTAGATCCGCCTCCAATGGAGCACACACGGGACATCATCGGACGACAACTCCAGCGTCATTCTTCCGAAATAGCAATAACCGTCGTTGTATTGACCCATGCCGGCCGCGGTGGTCTAGCGGTTCTAGGCGCTCAGTCCGGAACCGCGCGACTGCTACGGTCGCAGGTTCGAATCCTGCCTCGGGCATGGATGTGTGTGATGCCCTTAGGTTAGTTAGGTTTACGTAGTTCTAAGTTCTAGGGGACTGATGACCACAGATGTTAAGTCCCATAGTGCTCAGAGCCATTTGAACCATTATTGACCCATCATGTGCTACCGGCATGGGACTCCATCCCAGAAACTGGTATCCAGCACCTGTACAACACAATGCGTGGACATCTGCATGCTCACATTCAGCATTCTGGTGATTACACCGGTTATTAACGTTCCAGCATTTCCCATGTGCAATAGCTTATCTCGCGCTTACATTAACATGTGATCTGGCAATGTTAGCCACTTAAATATGTTACCTAGACAAACCTATTCACGAAATTTTATTTCTCTACATTAATTTTTTATGTTGCGAATTTTTTCCGTCACTTTAGATGTAAGTGAGTTCCCCTCAGCATCACAGTTCACACGGGGTGTGGCAATCTTTTGTTGGTGACACTGGTGCGGTATGAACTTCCGAGGTTTATGAGGAGACGAAACACTGCGACGAGCTACTTTTCTCGGGCCATCCCATAGGGGTACCACGGTCATGCAGAGATATTCTACAATACGCTGCACAGTGTCTTCCCCTGTGTTAATCTTATTTATCTCTGCACATCTTGCTTCTTAATGGAGGCGTCAACGATTATCTCTGAGACCGTACTGCCCCCTCGCAAATTACATGGTACCCTCCCCCCCCCTTTATTTCAGTAACTTGTTACAATATATGTAGTTATTCGTATTGACCGTGACTGCGTCAGATCACTAATTGTATCTCCATCTGAGACGTCAGTATATTCGAGTTCCTGGAGAATTGCTATCAACCCCACTGCAAGTTTAAAGGTTTCTGGAGGAAGCTGGAAGTAGCCACTGAAGTTAGCTTTTTCCTTCTATGAGGGTGAGTCAAGTGAAAACCTTACATATTTTTTTAAATATTATTTATTGTGCAGATGTGGTACAAAGCTGTAGCACTTTTCAGCATAATCTCCCCCACGCTCAATTCAAGTCCTCCGCTGCTTACAAAGTGCATAAATTCCTTTAGAAAAAAATTCTTTTGGTAGTCCACGCTAACACTCCTGCACCGCGTGGCGTACCTCTTCATAAGAACGAAACTTCTTTCTTCCCATTGCGTCTCTGAGTGGTCCAAACATATGGAAATCACTTGGGGCAAGGTCTGGTAAGTATGGTGGAGGAGGAAGACACTCCAATTGCAGGTCTGTGATTGTTGCAACTGTTGTACGGGCAATGTGGAGCCTTGAATTCTCATGTAGCAAAAGGACACCTGCTGACAGCAATCCACGTCGCTTTGATTTGATTGCACGCCACAGATGATTTTTTAGGAGATCTGCGTATGATGCACTGGTGACAGTGGTCCCTCTAGGCATGTAATGCTCCATAATGACGCCTTTTTCGACCCAAAAGAGAGTCAGCATAACCTTCCCTGCTGACGGTTCTGTTCGAAACTTCTTTGGTTTCGGTGATGAGGAATGACACCCTTCCTTGCTCGCTCTCTTTGTTTCCGGTTGGTGAAAGTGAACCCAGGAGTCGTCCCCAGTAACGATTCTTGCAAGGAAGCCATCACCTTCTCGTTCAAAGCGCTCAAGAAGTTCTTCACAAGCATCAACACGTCGTTCTCTCATTTCAGGAGTCAGCTGCCGTGGCACCCATCTTGCAGACACTTTATGAAACTGGAGCACATCATGTACAATGTGGTGTGCTGACCCATGACTAATCTGTAAACATGCTGCAATGTCATTCAGTGTCACTCGGCGGTTTTCCTTCACTTTGGCTTCAACTGCTGAAATGTTCTGTGGAGTCACGACTCGTTGTGCCTGACCTGGACGAGGAGCATTTTCCACTGAAGTCACACCAATTGCTAACTTTCTACTCTATTCGTAGACTTGCTCCTGTGACAAACATGCGTCACCGTACTGAACATTCGTTCGACGATGAATTTCAATAGTTCTCACCCCTTCACTACGCGAAAACCGAATAACAGAACGCTGTTCTGCCCTGGTGCAAGTCGCAAGTGGGGCGGCCATCTTTATACTGATACTTCGACGGTATGTGTGCATCTGCGCTGTACGCTGTTTGTAGCACGCTTACCAACTTACAGGATAACGGCGCGAAATTTTGATTTGTTATTACAAATTTAAGGTTTTCATGTGACTCACCCTCGTAATATGCGCTGGCGACATGAGCCAAATTATAGACAAATGGCTCTGAGCACTATGGGACTCAACTGCTGAGGTCATAAGTCCCCTAGAACTTAGAACTACTTAAACCTAACTAACCTAAGGGCATCACACACATCCATTCCCGAGGCAGGATTCGAACCTGCCACCGTAGCGGTCGCGCGGTTCCAGATTGTAGCGCATTGAACCTCTCGGCCACTCTGGCCGGCACAGCTCTTATGTTCTCCCCACTTAAAAATTAATAGTTTCATGTATTTATGATGTTCTACGTATGGTGTAACCATGCAAATGTATTTTGTAGTTTTATTCGTGTAAGAAATTAGGAAACCATGGCGCAGCGAAACGATTGCTGTTTAGTGTTTCTCGAATTGAAACACCATAATAAGAAACGTATAACATACAGTGGACATAATTGATAAATAAAAAGGGATGAAGCGTCGTATAAAGTTGTAAGAAGGATGTATTATTTTCCGTTACTGAATCAATAAAGATTGAGAACATATTTGGTCTTGGTGAGTTCAAACAATGTAGCTTTAAAATCTACGAGAAAATTCACATCATTTCTGCCGAAATTAGTTTCGAAGTAGGAAAAGAATATGTACCAAGTTCTTTTAGTCATTTTCCTCGTAAACCTATTGTTTGATGGACAACTCCAACTGTCGATCATATTGGTAGGCCTGAGAAGTCTTCTTCAGTTGTAAATACATTTTACAAGAGGGAGTCAAATGAATATCAGGCAGGTGGGAAAAAGTAAGTAAACTGTTTATTATTTCAAACACGATCGCCGTAACTGTTTATACATTTATCCCACTGTAAGATCAGTCGGTAAGCGCCTTCATGGTAAAATGTTTGTGGTTGCCCACAGAACCATGATACCATCCAGGCATACAGGTACTCATCCAAAGAAAATCGACGGCCACGAATTTTTTTTCTTTTCCAGGGCTCCAAAAACATGTAAATCGCGTGGAAAGTCCGTTGCAGTGTACTCTGATTACCGCAAACCATTTTTTGTGAAGGCATTGATTGTCTTGTCTGACATGCGGTATAAGAGCATTAACAGTTAGGGAACTTATTTTTGAAATAATAAAGAGATTACTTACTTTATTTCCATGTGTCTCATTTTCATTTAATTGTCTCTTACTGTTTCATACGAAAGTAAAGTTTCCTTCTAAATTCTAGTGAAAAGTAATGTTAGAAGAATTGGGTTTGATTCGTATTTTAGGTGAATCTGCTACTAATACATAAAAAAGGCATGAAAGATAAACGAAAGTCTATAGGCCTGGCCGCCCCTCGAAGTAGCGACATCGTTGTCGACTGTTCTTACATAAAACTAGGCTTGGCAGTACTAGTCATGTAAAAACACACATCCTGCTTACTGGTAAACATAGCAGCTATTTTCGTCATCGTTAATCATGGAATGACATTCATCCATATCGGTTTGCATGTGAAAGGCCATTTTGCATGTGAAGACGACTGCGACATTAGGTGTAATAAAATAAAAATTTGTAGTAAGCTCTTATGGGACCAGACTGCTGAGGTCAACGGTCCCTAAGCTTACTCACTACTTAATCTAACTTAAACTAACTTACACTTAGGACAACACGCAAACCCTGCCCGAGGGATGACTCGAACCTCCGCCGGGAGGGGGAGCCACGCGGGCAGTGACAAGGTGCCTCAGGCTTATTGTTAGTACTGTTATAATTACCAATTATTAGTAAAAAGAAATGCCTTCGAATTTTTTCTGGGAATACTGTTACAATTACTTAAATAAAACATTCTAAATCTTTATTCTTCATGGTTACATATTTATTTCTCAACATAGCCACCAACACATTTATCCAAACGCCGGCCGCGGTTGTCTCGCGGTTCTAGGCGCGCAGTCCGGAACCGTGGGACTGCTACGGTCGCAGGTTCGAATCCTGCCTCGGGCATGGATGTGTGTGATGTCCTTAGGTTAGTTAGGTTTAAGTATTTCTAAGTTCTAGGGGACTGATAACCACAGCAGTTGAGTCCCATAGTGCTCAGAGCCATTTGAACCATTTATCCAAACAAGCGACCGTTTTGTTGAATGTTTGACTGTGTTGACGGAGCCACAACCTCAATTCTGCTTGCACCGCTTCATTACTATCAAAGTGAAGGCTTCGAAAATGTTCTTTAAGTTTTAAAAATAGATGAAAATCGAAGGGCGCCAAGTCGGGATTGTATGGTGAATGATCGAAGGCAATGAACAGAAGGGTCGGATTATTGCAGATGTCGCGGTGCTCATGTGTGATCCGACATTTTCATGCTGAAGGACTGGGTGCTCCGTGTGTGGATGAAATCTTCGAATTCGAAACTCCACTGCAGGACACTGATTCTCACGCACCGATACAATTATGTTACACACCACCTTGTTACAAGCTACAATTCGGAGCCCTGTACCGGCAATTAGCTGCAGATAAGTAGACATGATGAATAAAGATGTAGAATGTTAGTAAGTTTCTTTCATTT
The DNA here is from genome assembly GCF_023898315.1 of Schistocerca nitens. Classification (NCBI taxonomy): domain Eukaryota; kingdom Metazoa; phylum Arthropoda; class Insecta; order Orthoptera; family Acrididae; genus Schistocerca; species Schistocerca nitens. The sequence goes on along the minus strand of NC_064619.1, from coordinate 544,731,318 downwards.
AAAAATCTTTCAGAATTTTCACATAAGAAATTCTGAGGCAGTACTTTTCACCACGCTCTCGTACTTATCCATAAAACTGAAGAGGTGTCCAACAGCAATTGTAACAATTTGTGCGGTCAGCAACATTCAAACCGGTCGCCAACTCATCTAACAAGAAACTTACCTCCACGAACTCCCATATGTTGGCAGTAATTACTATGAAGCAACTATATAAGCAACAAATAAGTTTCTAGTATTTCTTCTCCTATGTTTGTATAAATCTCTGTAACGTTGTTGTTACATTTTACGATGTCGAATTTCGTGACATTAGTGAGCTCAGGGTACATATTACAAATATTGGCCAGTAACATCCTCGGTAGTAGGCGTATTTACCTAATAAAAAATTTACATGTGATTAATGGTACGGCACTGGTGTGTGATCGACACATTCCACTGCCGTAAGGTCGGAGAACTTCATGGGATTTTCAGCAGTAAGTGGGGATCCATCTGCCTTCGGCTATATGAAAAATGCCATCGCGGGCGATCGACGATGCATAAATTATGCGATCGGCACGAAACAGCGTCCAATATCTCACAATAAGCCCAGGTTTTGCATCACGGCAAATATAACTTAAATTGTTCGCATACCGAGCAATGTATTTTTAATGTAGAATGCAAAGAAAGGAAAGTATATTACAGAATGGAAGTAATTAATAACTTTATCTCTTCCTTTACGGGCGCCTTGTTTAACGACACCTTTTCTCGTTTAAGTCAGGATACATGAGTAACTTTTGCCTAACAACATTACATAGCAAAACACAGACCGAATATCAGCTACGTATTTGTAAGTAACAACAAGTGGGAAATAAAGTGAGTTGAAGCTTCCTTTCTGCAAGAATAAGTTTCGTAAATATATCATAAGTTCAATGAAAGCTAAGGTATATTAGTGACAGTCCCTCTGCACTCATGAATAGTGTAATTAGAGATCCCCCAGCATTATGGTTCTTCCAGAAGATGGCAGCGATGAATCTCACGATAGCATTCACTTTTAAGGGTAAAAAAATATTTATTTTATTACACAATTCACTTTTGTTCGCGTACGTTTGCTGTATTTTACTTACTGCTTCTACTATCAATTTGCTACTAACTTTTATTATCGCTGCAATTGCTGTGACGTCAGTAAATCTGCATAACATCATCTTGTTTCTTGCACTTAGGATGCCCTTAGGAGGGTATGGGGTGTGGGGCGGTAACGACAACGTTGATGCATTTCAGTCGCATAGACTCCTGCAGTAAAAGTTGTTTCCAGAAAAATGAGAACTTGAACTAACGTAGAGGATGTCGTAAAAATACACAGACGGAAAAGAGATCGCAACACTAAGAACGAGTTGTGCGACATAAACGAACGTTAGCAGGCGTCTCCCTACATCTACCAGACGGTGTTTATTCAAATTTCGCACTAATCGTATAAAAAAGGTCCTGTTAACGTCACTATGAGGATAATACACTATGTGATTAAAGTTTCCCGACACCTGGCTGAAAATGACTTACAAGTTCGTGGCGCCCTTCATCGGTAGTGCTGGAATTCAATATTATGTTGGCCCACCCTTAGCCTTAATGACAGCTTCCACTCTCGCAGGCATACGTTCAATCAGGTGATGGAATGTTTCTTGGGGAATGGCAGCCCAATCTTTATGGTGTGCTGCACTGTGGAGAGGTATCGATGTTGGTTGGTTAGGTGCTGCATGAAGTCGGCCGTCCAAAACATCCTAAAGCTGTTCTAAAGTATTCAGGTCAGGACTCTGCGCAGGCCAGTCAATTAAAGGAATGTTTTTAGAGATGTTATTGTCGTGTAACCACTCCTCCACAGATCCTGCTTTATGAACACGTGCCCGATTGTTGTGAAAGATGCAATCGCCCTCCCCGAATTGCTCTTCACCAGTGGGAAGCAAGAAGATGCTTAAAACATCAATGTAGGCCTGTGCTGTGATAGTGCCACTCAAAACAACAAGAGGTGAAAACCCCGTCCATGAGAAGCAGGACCACACCATAACACTACCGCCTCGGAATTTTACTGTTGGCTCTACACACGCTGGCAGATGACGGTCAACGGGCATTCGCCATACCCACACCCTGCCATCTGATCGCCTAATTGTATACCGTGATTTGTCACTCCACACAACGTTTCTCCACGGTTTAATCGTCCATTGTTTACGCTCATTACACCTAGTGAGGCGTCTTTTGCC